>NC_059112.1:81150800-86443300 GCF_020740685.1 Jaculus jaculus | reverse complement strand
CCTCTCAACCAATCATCTTGAGAGTGCTCGCGATAGAACTAGGCCCAGGAGAGCTTCCCACACACAGGGACCGAGGGTTGAAATCTGAGTAGAGCGAGGAAGTTAACAACCTTGGCCTAGGTCAGGCAGGGCATTTGATATAATCTAATCGCACATACAGGGCAGTTTCTGGTATGGTGTAAGAACTGTGATGGGATGAAAAGGACATCCATATAGAAGAAAAAAAACAATGACATCTACTCATATCATAAGACCAAAGTAAAATTCCATAAGTTAATACATGAAATACCATGACAATCAAATATCAAACTGTCAGAAACAGAAAGAGAAAAAGGAAAACTGTCTTGACATGTTTTGTGGTGGTGTCAGGTTGCTGATGATAGCTAGGTAGATGACACACGACAGACAATACAGAGATTATTAATAAAATGCAGGTGCTCATCTTGTGTATAGATATATTTAGTATGTGAATATATGTTAATATATTAATACTAAAACTATCTTCCATTCAGGTGTGGTGATGAGCGCCCTTAATCCCAGCACTTGTGCGGCTGAGGTAGGAGGGTCATCATGAGTGGAGTACGTAGCACAGGACTTACAACCCAGCTTAAACTGGACTCTTAGAGGAGTTTTGAAATTCTGGGTATCAACATGAAAATACTATGTACACTATAACACACTGAATCAATTAGGAATAAAAAATCTCACTAAGTAGTAGCTCAACACTGGGATATGTAAGTGAAGAGAAATGTAAACAAACCTAACAGAAAAATGTAAATATCTTCTTTAAAGTAGCATATCAATTGGCACATGTAACACAGTTTTAAGCTGAGAAGTCACTCTCAAAACTGTCATTGATGGCAGTGTTTTGACCAGAAGCTGTAACAGGAAAGGAGACTAAAGGGTAGAGGAACAGAAGTAGGATGGGATGGTCATATCACTCCAAACTGTGGACTATACGAGAAACAATGAAATGTGTGATTAATGTGGATATGAATGTGGATAGTTTGACAATACCATGATGTATATATTTCAAATATATTAAACCCCTATTACATTTTTAATCCTCTCCTTACTCCTATTAAGCCCTGTCTTCTTCCCAATTAATAGCCTACTTTAATTTTTCTAAATTATCTATTGATTTACACGTGTGTGCGTGTGTGTGTGTGTGTGTGCGTGTGTGTGTGTGTGTGTGTGTGTGTACTAGGGTCTCCTGACACTGCAAATGAACACCTATCCAGCTTTACGAGGGTGGCTGAAGACTTGATCCCAGGATGGCAGAGTTTTCAAGCAAGCACCTTTAACCACTGCACCATCCTTCCAGCCCCTTTACTTCAAACTTTCATATTTTTTAAAATTTATTCTTTGTGACATTTTGAGTTAAATTAAGATTGCCTGCATAAGCAAGGGTACTTTTGAGTGGATGATGGGCAGTTTACCAGTTGCCCTACCACTAATTAACATGCCTTCCACTTTTCCAGCATCTAAGAGTTACCATAACTATGCTGAAAGGGATATTATGAGCCTCTTCCTCATCCATGATAGACTGTCAATGGGCCCTCAGTTTGTGTAGGAAACCACAACTATTGTTAATTCATGTGTTTGACAACCATGTCCTATCAGGAAGAGAGCCCTCCACAGAATTCCTCCCTGCCCTCTGCCTCTTAAATTCTTTCTGCTCCTGTTCTGCCATGTTTTCTGAGCATCAGAGAGGTTAGTAACAGTGTCCTGTTTAGAATGCAGTATACAATAGTTACTTATTCTCAATTCTTCTGCCATCTGTATGTCTCTGATTTGACCTATATGGGCAGCAACTTAAACAAGGTATCTGTGGTAGTTTGAATGTTTGTCCCCCAATACATTTCGGGATTTTATTGAAACTTGTAACTTAGATCTCCAGGCTACCTGGGTGCCTGGGTGGAGGAGGTGTCACTGTGGACAGATCCTAGGGTAACAGCCCTAAGGTGTGCTGGGAAATTCTAGTCTAATGATATTCAAAATACTTGAGCTTTGCTTGGAGTTCCTAAAGTGTGCTTGCTGGTGCTGTTGATGGTGGCTTTTCTCTCTGCTTGGACCTGAAAAGGTGGGCCAACTTCTTGTACCATTTTGGAACATCCCCTTGATCTGTAAGATTCAATAAATCCCTTCCTTCTACGACTATGTCTGGTGTAAAGGTTCATCCTAACAACCTAAAACTGTCCACTACAGGATCAAAGGTAGTAGAAGTAGCAGTGATGGGATAAAATGACATCGTGTCCCACTTAATAAGATGCAGTGGGAAAGACAAAGTGTCGTTTCTGTGATACTCTTCTCAAGACACACAGCCTGAATTCATGAACAAGGAACACACAGACAGGAAATTCTGAGAATAACTCAAAAGTTGTCTTTAAAGGTGACGTGCAGTGAGAATAAAAGAGAAACACTTCTGTGTTCAAAGAAACAGGATACTGGTTATCTCTTATATATGGTCCTGGTTTGGATCATTGTGTAATTGCAGTGTTGATGACACAATTGACTCAAATTGAACAGGCTTAGGAGTGCAAAGTAGGAATGTGTCATGACTTGCCCATGGTGCAGCAGCTATGGTGCTGATTTTTGTATAGGAGAATGTCTTTTTTAAGAGAGTTCAGATGTGATGTCTCATTTTGTCTGTAACTCACTCTGGAATATGTGAAAGAAAATATATATTGTTTTACTATTCTTACAACCTTTCTTAAAGATTTTTTATGTTAAAATTCAAAAATGACAATTAAAATTTAAAATACTAAAATATTGAAAAGCTCTTTAAAAACCTTGGTGCGTGAACATGTGTGAATGAATGTATTTATACTTAACGGTTACATTTCCAGTTCCCATTTACCAAATGGCTTCTGTCTTGTTACAAAATTTGATGACAGCTTTAGATATAGCATGTAAAGTTCAAAAGATTTCAAGATGACAAAAAAATGTGTTTCTCTCAGAAACATTTATATTCAAATAGGATAAGCAGTGCCAGAGCTGTGGGGAATGAAATAGTGGTCACTTTCTAGCCTTTGCTCTTACAAGGTACAGGACAGTATCTGCTGCAGACCCAAGTTCTACAGGTGAGCCGTCCTATACTCTAGCCTTTGTGAAGGTTCAACTTGAATTCAGTCTTTGTCCAAGGAACCTGACAAAGCCTTGATCCTTACCTATTTTATACATAAGTTTAGCAGATATTTAGGAGACACACTAACCTTATTCAAAGAAATCTGAAGAAGTACCCTGTTTACATTGAGTGCTAACTCCAATAGTTAAGCTTTTGTTCTATTCCTGGTCATAGTTCCCCCAAGGACTTCTATTATTTTTTTTAAATAGTTTTTTCTTAATTTTTTATTTATTGATTTGAGAGTGACAGACACAGAGAGAAAGACAGATAGAGGGAGAGAGAGAGAGAGAGAATGGGCGCGCCAGGGCTTCCAGCCACTGCAAACAAACTCCAGACACGTGCGCCCCATTGTGCATCTGGCTAACGTGGGACCTGGGGAACCGAGCCTCGAACCGGGGTCCTTAGGCTTCACAGGCAAGCGCTTAACTGCTAAGCCATATCTCCAGCCAGGACTTCTAATTTTAATAGACATTTGTCTATTCTGTGTGCTTGAGTCACTATGCTGAATTTGCACTAGATTTTTTTTCTAGGATTGGTACTCTGAATATGTGTGTGTGTATACGTGTGTGTTTTCAATTTTTCTATACCTTATGAGGATCAAAATCTACTCTAGAGTAATATTTTTAATAATTGAGAGTCTATAAACAGTTAATATTTGTCCTAACTTTCAATTATTGGTTTAAGAATCCAAAAACAAACTGCTTCTACATTCTATGAAAATGTAGCTAGCACCTTTTTAAGACAATGGTAGTTTCCCCTGTGTCTCTAATGTACACATACATACATTCACATTCACATTCACGTTTACCTGTATTAATAAAAATTTGCTAAAACATTTTTTTTTTTTTTAATTTCAGCTAACACAGCTCGGAGGGAAGGATAACCATATGCAGGTAATTGAAACTTGATCCACACGTCTCGCCATGCACTACACTCAAGTCCATATGGATCATAGACCTCAATATAAAACCAGAAACTCAGCTACAACTGGAAGAAAATATAGGAAGAACTTTCAATGATATAGGAATGGCAAAAGACTTCCTGAACAAAACTCCAGTAGCTCACGATCTTAAACAGTCACTCAACCAATGGGATCACATGAAGCTGAAGAGTTACTTTGCAGACAAGCATACAATAAGCAAAGCCAATAGATTACCCACAGAATGGGAGAAAATATTTGCTGATTATCCAACTGAGAGAGGCCTAATTTCTACAATCTACAACGAACTCTAGAAACTTAAACAATAAAAATCCAAACAACCCACGCACAAAATGGGGCAAAGAGCTGAACAGGCAGTTCATAGACAGAGAGATACAAATGGAAAACACACAGTTAAGAAAATGTTCATCATCCCTAATGATCAGGGAAATGCAAATTAAAACAACTATGGGATTCCACTTTACTGCAGTAAGGATAGCAAACATCAAAAAATGCAAGGATGTGGAGAATTAGGAACACTCATCCATTGTTGGTGGGAACGTAAGATGGTTCAACTACTTTGGAAATAAAAATGGAGACTTCTGCAAAAGCTGACTATATAGATACCAACAGACTCAGTTATTCCCTTACTGGGCATGTACCCTAAAACTTTTAAACCTCAGTCCAGAGAGCTTTGCTCAACCATGTTTATAGCGGCTCAATTCATAATAGCTACGAGCTGGAATCAACCCAGATGTCAATCACTAGAAGAATGAATAACTAAAATGTGGTATCTCTACACAATGGAATTCTACACAGCAGTAAGAAAAAATGGCACAAGGAAATTTGAGGAAAAATGGTTGAGCCTGAAACAGATCATTTTCAGTGAACTTACCCAACCACAGAAAGAAAATCGCCACATAGTCTCACTCATCAACAATACCTAACCTGAATCTACCCAAGTTGTTGATATAACCAGCAAGCATCTCAAGGACTAAAAAGTAGGATGGGTGGGGAGGGAGGGGAAGGAGACAGAAATCTAGACCCAAATAGCAATGGTACCATAAAATTCTACATCTTAAAAAGCAGACCAAATGGTTGAACCTTCACCAGGCCCTTAGAGGGAACACCTGAGCCACAAGACACTGGAGAAGGTATGATGAAGACAGACCTTAATCTTCTACAGCCTCCCTCCCATTCTCTCTCTCTCTCTCTCTCTCTCTCTCTCTCTTTCCTCTCTAAATTTTTATATTAGTTATATTTTTCTTCCTTTTCTTAGTGGGCACTGACCTGTAACTCCCAATACCAGCATGTGGCTATCATCCACAATGAGCTTTTTATCAGGGAGACCTACAAGGTTTCCTGAAAGACAGGCAGATTTCTGTCAGAGTACTTGATGACCCACCAAGGTTAGTGGTAAGACACTACTCCTGAAGACACCATATGTGTTTAACACATAAAGTGAAATGCCATGGCTGGAAGCTGGAAGATAGTCAGTCTCCAAGACAGTCAGCGTGTCCAGTGCCCGAAGGTGCTACACGGGCAACTGGGTGAAAATGACCAATATCTGTCCAAGCAACTCATGGTCTAACCTACTTAGCAGCAAATAACCTGTTGCGATGCTCACACAAGTGCAATATTGGTGCACAGCCATGGTGGGAAACCAACTGCTCTTGATTTGGCAAACTGATCCCCTCATTGGAACAGGACTCAAAGCTGGAGCTGGGAAACCAGTGAGAACCATATCCAAACATGAGCCTGCACTCCATTATCAAACTACCACCAGTCATGGGCTACAAGAGGGCCTACACCTATTATATTCTCTATAAAAAAATAAGGATTAATATTCTACATCTTCCCTCCCTACCTCCCCCGCCTCTCTTCTCTCTAACTCTTGTATATTAGTTATCTTTTTCCTCATTTTCTTAGTGGAAACTGACCTGTAACTCCCAGTACCAGCATGGGGCTATCATCCACAATGAGCTTTTAATCAGGGAGTCCTACAAGGTTTCCTAAAAGATAGACAGATTTCTGTCCAAGTATTGATGACCAACCAAAGGTTAGTGGTAAGACCCTACTGCTGAAGACACCATCTGCAGTTGACAAGTTAAATGGAATGGAATGGCTGGAAGCTAGAAGAGAGTCAGTCACCAGACAGTCAGCATGTCTAGTACCAGAAGGTGCTACATTGGCGACTGGGGGAAAATGACCAATATCTGTCCAAGCAACTCATGGTCTAACCTACTTAGCAGCAAATAACCTGCTGTGATGCCCACACAAGTGCAATAGTGGCACACAGCCAGTGTGGGGAACCAACTGCTCTTAATTGGCTAACTGATCCCCTCAGTGGTATGGTACCCATAGCTGGAGCTTGGAAACAAGTCAGAACCATATCCAAACATCAGCCCACTCTCCAATATCAAGCTACCATCAATCATGGGCTACAAGAAGGCCTACGCCTATTAAATTCTCAATAAAAAACGTAAGGGCTATCTTATTTGTCTTGGTGCTAACTTACTCTCCGTTGGAGAATCTGCTTCTCTTTTTCAGATATATATAGATCCTAAGGAGAGAGGCCCCCCCCCATCATACTTCAAAAGGGCCACAGTTGAAACTAAGAAAAATTGGAGAAACAAGCAAGTGTGCTGTTTTCTTGATGAACCGGATACCAGCACAAGGGGGAAGGAGACCAACACAGAGAAAAATCAACTCCTACCAAATCAGAGAGCCAGAGCCTCAGAGGCCCCCAACACCTCAGCACTGAAGCAGACCAAAAATGAACCCAACATGGCTCAGGGAAATTTTGCGGAAGAGGGGGCAGTAAGAATGTTAGGGCCACATAAGGGTCATGATATGCAGAGACATTTATCTTACCCATAACTGTGGGCTAACTCTACAATGCACGACCCATATAACTCAACAAGGAGGGGCCAATGGGGAGGGGGTAGGTCATGGATGAGCCTAATAATGGTACCAAACTGACTGTATTTGCTGAATACACAACTAATTAATAATAAAATAAAATAAAATAAAAAATAAAAGTGCAAAAATAAGTGAGAACATATTTCTAGCCTATTTAAATTTATAGATGACTTACTAAACAAATTCTTCACTAGTTAAATCTCTAAAGAGTCTCTTATGAATTGAGGCTCAAATATTAAAATTAACCATTGTCCTCATTCTCCAATATTTTCCTATAATTAACTGTGAATAATAAACAAATGTATTTATATTATTCATCTGTCTGCTGTATACATTTTGGTATGTAAACATTAGTCTTTTAAAAGTGAAATTTATAGTCAAAGACTAATTTTAAAGAAAAGTAAACTTGAATATGAGATGGGTTAATTATGAAGATAAATGAGGATATGAAATTATAAAACATTATTTGTTGATATTTGCATGTCAAATTGTATCTCTGCATGCAACTATAAATAAACAAACAAATGCAATCATGTATTACCACATGCTGCCAATATATAACTCAAAGAATGTAAGTTTAAGTCAGGTGTCTGACAGGTGATCATTTGCATAAATGCTAATGTGAGAAGATTCAACAATTTTGATGATATTTCTATATTTTCTAAAATAGCAAAAATATAAAAAATAGAATTATGATTCATATCACAAAATATCTCTTAATAAGACAGTGTTAATAGAATTATAATAATTGGTACCTAAGCACACTGCAATTACTTCAGCATTTGTACAATATATGGCCCATTAAGAATGAAAACAGTTAACTATTTCTGATGGTCTTATAAATGCATTCAAAATATTACTTCCAAAAATATTCTTCCCTATATTCAAACTCAGTATATTTTAGTCACATATGTGAATTCTGACTATGAGGTAATCTATGTAAAATTATTTCTACTATACAAAGCTTTAAACATTAAAATATTTTAAATAATCACAATTTAAAACAAACAAAAAAAAGGATTATCCCATTTGTCTGGTGCTAACTTTACTTTCTGTTGGAGAATCTGCCTCTCTTTTACAGATAGACACAGATCCTAAGGAGAGAACCATCCCATTATATCTCAAAAGGGCCCCAGCTGAAACTAAGAACAATTGGGGAAACAAGCAAGGGTGCTGTTTTCTTGGTGAACTGGGTACCAATACAAGGGTGAGGGAGATCGACACAGAGAACAATCAACTCCTACCAAATCAAATATCCAGAGACCTAGAGGCTCAGAACACCTCAGCACTGAAGCACACCAAAAATGAGCCCAACATGGCTCAGGGAAATTTTGCAGAAGAGGGGCGGAAAGAATGTCAGAGCCACACGTTGGGCCATGATATGTAGAGACATTTCTCCTACCCATAACTGTGGGCTAACTCCATAATGCATGACTCATATTCCTCAACAAGTAGGGTCCAAGGGAAGGGGGTAGGACATGGATGAGCCCAACAATGGTACCAATTTGACTGTATTCACTGAGTACAAAACTAATTAATAAAAATAAATAAATAAATTATTAAAAAATTCAGTTAACAAAGTTATGTGAGTAGAATGATATTTCGGAGAATATGAATATTAAAGGATCATTTTTATCCCTTGTAAAAAGCAAAAAAAAAAAATTGCATTAATTTCCTACTTCTTTTGTAAATCACAAAAACATAGGACTAATCTGTAGATGATCTGTCTTCAACACTGAACATTCCCATTTGCCTACCTGGATCTGTTGTTGGCCCTTTATCTACCTTTGTCTCCCAGAACAATAGCATCTGCAGGGAATATATTCCTGGCTTCCTGGAATTTTGGGTTTTAGTATATAGTATATGCAGTGGAAGGCAGCAGCAGAAATAAGCAGGTTGCACATGTGGAAAACTGGAGGAAGAACTTCCCATCCTCCTCCTTGGTTGGCTGCTTGCTGGCAGTAATCCTATTGCTGAACAGAAATCTTACAGTTCCTATTACCTCTCTAGATCTGGTAAGTGTCTGACACTGTTGTCACTTTTTCTCCTTCTGCTTTAGAGGAAGTGCCAGATACTGGCTCCTGTCCAGAGATACCAATTATGACACCTATGTCACAATCAGCTCCACCCTGCTAGGATGAACTTCCAAACCAGACACAGATCATGGGAAGAAGTGATTTACTTTAAACTTACAGGTTAAGGGGAAGTTCCATTGATGGTGAAATAAGCTGCCCCCCTTTCATAGATCCAAGCAGCGAAATACAACCACATAGCCAGCACCAAGAGCAAGAGCAAAATCAGCAGCTAAGCAGCAGGGAACACAAGCAAAGATCAAGCATGCTGCATACCTGTATGCTGGAAATCAGATCTTCCTGCAAACACCCCTTTGGGATGGATGCTGGGACCTGATCCCCAATGACACCTCTTCCAGGCAGATAGCCAATAATCCAAGTTACAAGCTTTAATAAAACTCCTGAGTCTATATGGGGACATAAATTCAAACTACACAATCTGCTTTGTGTTTACCTTTGTCTATCCAGACCTTATACATTGGCCATTGGCTAAAAGCCCACCAGGTATACATTTTTGACATATTGACTATCTGATGATGACCTGATTTCTATGTCAATCAATCTTTATATAATCACCAATTCAATCATATGTATTACCCAGATAGGAATAGAAGGAGCGGAGGTGATTTCTTTTATTAGTACTAGCATACCAAATAAAACATCCCACTGGAGACAATTTACAGTGTGATATAAAATATTATGAATAGTATCTGTGGTGGTTTGAGTCAGATGTCCCCCATAGGCTCATGTGTTCTGAATGCTTGATCTCTAGCTGGTGGCAATTTGGGAGATGGAGGCCTTGCCAAAGGAAGTGTGTCACTGGGGCACAGACCTTGAAGTTTATTGGTCCCTAGTCATCTAGTGCTCAGTCAGCTCGTATTCTTGCTGTTACTTGCCACAAGAGGTAATATTCAATCACTTCTCTATCATCCTTTCACTGCCAATGTGAGACTTCCCCTTGAGTATAAAAATCAAAATTAACCCTTTCTTCCCATCAGCAGCTATTGGCCAGATTTTATTTTTCCTCAGCAATGCAAAAATAACTACAACAGTCTAAGAAATAACTAGCAATTAAGGTATTACTAGGTTAAAATGTAATACATGATATAGTTACATTGTTTAGGAATTATGAGACTTTGGTGAATCAAGGGCCTCTTGACAGCCTCACGAAATGAAGGCGTGGTAAGGAAGCCTTGCTGAAACAGAAAGCTTGAAATGAGAAGTTCTAGGAGAATGACAGTTCTGTCACCCTGCCTACACTCCCTGGGAAACATGCCCAACTCTACTGTCTGTGGACTTTGACAATAGGTTTCTCAACTGTGATCACTGCGTAAGGTCCTTGATGCATAGTCCTTCAAAGAGATTTCTGAGGCTTTTTTTCCCCTTTTGTCTGAGGACTTCAGACTGGCAGCTTGTGAGAGCTGATCTTTAGTTCTACACATTACTTTGTTATCATCAGTTTCTACTTCAGACTCCTAGGTGCACTGTGCAATTGGCTCTTTGAAGAGACATCAAATTGGGTGTCACCATGGAAAATTTAATAACAACTACTGTGCATTTGTCACCACATGTATAAGTCTTTTCTACAATGTATGCTGACCATTTTCAAAAAAAGGGAAGCCATTTTATCCATGTACTATTATATAGAAGTTGTGAACAAGAGTTCACTATTCCAATTTTATGATGGTTGTTTTCTTCTATGATGATGACTGGGAATAATTATGTAAAGTTCATAGCTATAGTTTGGATAAACATCCCCTAAAGATCCATGTTTTTAAAGTTTGATCTGAAGCGTGTGGTACTATTGGGAGGTAACCGAGCATACAGGAGATGGGATTTAGGAGAAAGAATTTAGACCACTGTAGACATACCCCTGGAGGAGGAATAGGGTCCCTCATTCCTCTTCCTCTTCACTTATGGTGGCCCAGCCTCCACAAAGGGAACAACTCCTTCTGGTATAATATACCATGCCATGCTACCTCAATACACACCCAAAAGAATAAGGCCAACTGACTATGGGCTGGAGCTCCAATACTGCGAGCAAAAATCATTTTGATTACGTAAAAGAAAGGTGACTAACACACTAGCCATGTGTGAAAATAAATGTTCAGTTTTTCGATTTTTATTTTTTTTCAATCTATTTATTTATTTTTTCTTCTGTTTGGCCAGACAGGTTAATCACTTCATGTGTTGTTAATGTGAGAAGGCCATACATACCATTATGTTAGATCTATGCCATACCACTGTGTAGGAAGACAGATTATGGGCAAATAACTAAATAGAAAATAAATCAAGTGATTGATAGACAGAAAAGTAAATTAAAAATAGACAATGTTAAGACATCTTTTAAACAGAATAGTATAGAGTCTTTTAGAGTTTCTCTCACAGAACAACTCTTAGGCTGCTATGGAAAGCCTGGTGAACTTCACATATGACTAGTGGTTACCTACAAGTTGCTGGGTCAAGCTTATAGTTTTGAGGGGAATTTTTGTCACAGCAATAAAGCGTGACATGAGCAAGACAACATGTCACATTAGTTGGGAAGTAGGGGCATCAGGTAGCTGACTTATTCCCAGGAGTACTAGACTGAAACACATCAAGGCTCGTCTACAGTGACACACCTCCTCCAGCAAGGTTCTGGCTTCCGAAACCTCTACCAGCTGTGGATTGAATATGAGGTTTAACGACAAACACACAATGCTGCGGAGAACATTACACATTCAAACCACCACTGTTATACAAAAAATACTGGTACATTCACATGAAAATATTTCTTTTTAATATATTTTTATTGAAAAATGAAATATTTGCTGGAAAATTTTTGTATTACCACAATTTATAGTAGTAATATGTCCATATATGTATTGCAATTGCTACTCAGGAAATGCTAGTAATGACCTTTTAAGTACTCACTAACATTAAAAAGGAAGGTATTTGAAATTGGCATAAAGTAGAAATGATATTATCAGGTAACTTATATTATTTTAATAAAGCTAATTTTCATGAAAGAATTTATCAAATGATGAATAAGAAAATCGTAGTTACATATATATTTCTGTCTTTGAAGAGATACATTCCTAATACGTTTGTCATCATTGATGATACATTTCATGCAAGATAAAAACAATTTCCCCAGTGAATATTGAATTAATTAAGCTTATCAAAATACCTCTTTTAAAGTTGATTTATTTATATTTTTACATAAAGTATATTAATTGATTTTATAGTTTCTCATTTCATTATTTTAACTGCATTCATGCACTTTAACCACAAGCTCAGATTAATATTTCATGACTAAGATATCTTTGTTCTGGTGGAACTTCAAGGACAAAGACTGATAATGTGTTAGATCTATAGATAGGCTTTCACAAAGAGACTAGGGAAGGAAGGAATGAAGTATTCAGTTATCTAATCATTGTGACATTCTTCATTTGCTTAAGCCAAATCAGTCCTGATTCTTTTTCTAATCCTCATAAAATTGTCTTCCTCAGAAGTTTCCATATGATGAACTGGACATTGTTTTATTTTCTTGAATCTATTTCATGAGAGCTGGCATTTAATTTCTTCAAGTTTTATGATCTATTGTATTTAGATAACTTTTTATTTAAATTACCATATCCATTACCTTCTCACTACTGTGACCATATACCCAATCAGAAGCAACTTAGAAAAGAAAACAATACTTTGGCTTATAATTCCTGAAGGCAGAGTCCATGATGTTAGGGAAAACATGATAGGAGCAGAAGCTGATGTTGCATGGTACCATGGGAAGCAAGGAGAGAGAAAGAGAGAGAGAGAGAAAGAAAGAGAGAGAGAGAGAAAGAGAGAGAGAGAGAGAGAGAGAGAGAGAGAGAGAGAGAGAGAGAGACAGAGAGAGAGAGAGAGAGAGAGAGAGACAGAGAGAGAGAGAGAGAGAGAGAGAGAGAGAGAGAGAGAGAGAGAGAGACAGTCAACAGGGCAGGGTTACAAAGCATGAAAGCACCCAGTGACACACTTTGGACAGTAGGTCTCTAGCTTCTAAAACTTTCACACCCTTGACGAACAGTGCCACCAGCTGGGGATCAAGTGTTCAAACATAGGAGCCTATGGAGGATAATTCACATTCAAGGCACAGCCTTCTGCCCCTTAACCCCTGATGGATTCATGGCCACTTCATGATGAAACTGCATTCAGTTTAATTTACAGTTCTCAACAGTCTTTAATAGTCACAGTACTGTTCAAAAGTCCAAAAGTCCAAGTCTCATCTGAGACTCAAGGCAGTTACTTAGCTTTGAACCCTGGAAATTCAAAGCACATGTTACGCACTTCCAACATGCAATGACTCAAAAGAAACATTCCTGTAGGGCACAGCAAGGAAAGATTGGACTGTAGCAAAAGCAAAATTAAGCAAAGAAAAGACTACACCTCCAAACCATGCATCTGGGACTGGTGAAAAAATCATCCAGACTCCAAATGACTTAGGTAAGTCTACCCCTTCAACTGTGCTGCCTGTATGTAGAATAACCTATGGTTCTGGTATGTTTAGCATACTGAGGCTTCCACTGCCACTTACAGTTTACCTTTCACGTATCAGTCTCTCAGGGCTTCTGTTTAGGGATTCCAAACCCACCTCACATTGCTTATCTTCATTGGCTCTCTAAAACTGTGGTGACAAAATCCATGGCCCTCACCATGATGCATTTTTTTTTTTTCATGCTCTCAAAATCAAATGCCATATGGGTAATGCTGCTGAGTTTTCTTCTTATAGCAGCATGAAGCCCCATGGGAAACAACTGTAGCAGCCTCAGTATGCTGACCTTAGAAAACAGGAACTCTTATATTTTCCTATTATACTTTTGTCTTTCAAAATATTTCACATTCATATTATCCTGAGCCTCACATGTGTTGGGTCTTTGCTTCAGGGTATCGGCATTATTGCCCTAGTACAGAAAACTTGTCTTTCTTTGATGGTTGTAATCTCTTAAACAATTTACAACAGAAATGATTTCAATTTCTGTGCCCAAGACTAAATTTGTTCATATCTTTTTCCATGCCAAAATTTATATTCTTCACATCTTTCTGCTCTGCATTTTGCACTCTTTGCTTATAGAACCTGAACCAGGAAAGACAAGAGAAATGATACCAACAGTATAATACTATTTTGCCTTGTAACTTTCTCTACCAAGCACATTAGTCTATTACCTTTAAATTCAGTTTTTCCCAAGTTCTCAGGAAATAGGTAGAATGCTGTGGTTTCTTTGCTAGAACAGCCCAAGAACTGTTTCTAGCCCAGTTTGTGACAGAGGTCCTCCACTCCTCTTGACCTTCATGAGCCAAGCCTCTACTGCCCATATTTTTCTCAGCCATCTAGTTTTCCAAACTCCCACCAGAATGGCCCACTAAGCTCTGCTTATACCATTGTAAATCTCCACTAATCAAAATTTTCAAGGATTCCCACCCATTTCCTTCCCATGAATCAGTTCCAAAAGACTAAGAATCACATGGTCAGATTTTTCCCACTAACTACCCCTTTCCTGGTACCAATTTTGTGTATCAGTTAATTTCTTATTGTAGAGACAAATTATTCAGCCATAAGCAACTTATGGAAGGAAAAGGGTTTAATTTGGCTTACAGTTACCATGGGTAGATTTCAACATGCCAGTGAAAATAAGGCAGGAGCAAGAAGCTGGTGTTGTATTGTCACATCACCACAGAAGAAGTAGAGAGAGAAAAGAGCATGTGGGGCTATAAACTTCAAAGGTGCCTCCAGTGAAAAACTTGCTCCAGCAAGACTTAATCTCCTAAAGGAACATAGAACCTTCTAGAAAAGTGTTGCCAGTTGAGGATTAGTGTTCAAACACATGAACCTATGGGAAGTATTTCATACTTAAACTACCTCACTAGTTTAACTGACTCTGAAAGCCCTTGGTTTAAGTACAAAACCCCATCACACACACACACACACACACACACACAAACAGGTAGAGAATGATTAAGAAAAATTCCCAGTGTTGACATTTGGCTACAGTATGTATGCACATACAAGTGCACACAAACCTGCATACACCCATTCACCCACACACTCATTCACACACACGTGCATATCCTATACACACAAACACATACAAAAATGAGAAGGACAAAATTGATGGTGATAAAACATTTGAGGATCGGGCTGGAGAGATGGCATAGCGGTTAAGTGCTTGCCTGTGAAGCCTAAGGACCCCGGTTCGAGGTTCGCTTCCCCAGGTCCCACGTTAGCCAGATGCACAAGGGGGCGCACGTGTCTAGAGTTCGTTTGCAGAGGCTGGAAGCCCTGGCGCGCCCATTCTCTCTCTCTCCCTCTATCTATCTTTCTCTCTGTGTCTGTCGCTCTCAAATAAATAAATAAAAAATTAAAAAAAAACATTTGAGGATCTATTACTTTATATAGATTTTTAGAGAACTCTGACATATATATGTGTGTAAATGTATATGTATATATACATATATGTATATATATGGAGATAAATGGTTAAAATTGTTTTGTACTTTTACTTTTACTGTACTACTATGCAAATTTTATTAGTGAAGTATCTAACTTATAGCTCAGGAATATGCTTAGCATATTCAATAATAATTTTTGTAAACAAATTATAATGTGTTTAAATTATTTTAAATTTTTCAATAAGTGTTCTTACAGTTTGAGGGAACAGATCCTTTCTTGCTATATTTTATATATTCTATCTGTATATACATAATTGTGAGCAATTAATGCATTTTATTGGTGTAAAAAAGGAAACTTAATTATCTTGGATAATACATAAGCATTGTTTTACAAAATTGTGAGGTAAACTGTCATTATTCTACATTTATGATTCATTTAAAATTAACCACACTCTAGAATACTCAGTATCTGAAAAATCTTAATGCAATATTCTGTGCTCTAAAAATTGAAGACCTTACCATGATATGAAATTTTTCTCCATGCCAAATACATCTGAGTTTTTCTAAAGAGCATTGGCAATAACTATATTCATGAGAAAAATTTGAGTTGGTACAAGTCATAAGCATATCTTTCTTGTTGCTTTATAACAAGCAAGTTGCTAGGAAGTTTTAGCATATATCTCAAGTTGCCTTGTAGGGATTTATGTATGTCATTAATTTAGAATAGAGATATAACAAGAAAATGTCATTCTACATTGCTAAGACATTATTTTAATGTAAAGAAGAAAACTGATATTTTCAATTGATAAAGAAGAGATTATTAATGCTCCTAATATTTCACAGTGTAAAAATTGCTGGGCCATGTATAAGAATTTGATCCTCACAACTTCAGGGGTGAAAAGGAGTTATTCTATTATGTGGATGCAACCATTGGGTGGACTGTGGGGCAGCAACCATCAATTGACTACAAGACATGACTTGGAATGTAGAATCCTAAATATCCATTTCTGATCAGATCAGGTATCCCTCCATAAACATATGTGTTCTGAGTGCTTGACCTCCAGCTGATGACAATTTTGGAATTTGTCCTTACTAGAGGAGATGTGTTTTTGGGGTACGGTTTATGATTGTTATAGCCAGCTTTCCTCTGCTTATGTTTGGTACATTTTTCTTCTGCTGTTGTCCACCTTATAGAGGTGATACCCACCCTCTGCTTATGCCACATTTATCCCTGCTATCATGGAGTTTCCACTAGAATCTTTAAGATAAAATAAATCCTTTCCTCCCACAAGCTGCTTTTGGTTGGGAGCTTTGTGCCAGCAAGAAAATAACTACAACAGCATTGAATTAACCAGTTAAGTCCCTAAAACCAGTTCCCCCTTCTCTTTTCCCCCCTCCCTCCCTTCCTTTCTCCCTCTCTCCCTTCCTTTCTGACTTCCTTCCTCCTTTTCTTCCTTTCTTCCTCCTTCTAACTTCCTCCTTCTGTTTCTCCTCTCCTCTTTCTCTCCCACTTTTCTCCTCCCACCCTCCATATTATGTCTCTCTTTCTCTCCCTCTCTTTTCTTTCTTTTGGTGTCTGTGTGTGTGTGTGTGTGTGTGCGTGTGCATGCATGTGTGTATAATCACATATATAATTAGCAAAATGTACATATAGAGGTCAAAGGACAACTTTTGGTACATGTTGGGAAAGTGTGCAATATATATATATACATGTATGTATGAATGTGCATATATATATGTTGTGCAGGCACATATGTAACTAACCCAGTACATATTTAAAGGTCAGAATACAACTTTGGGTCCTTTTCCCTTTCTTGAGGTAAGCTCTCGTGTTCACCCTAGTTCTATTGGCCAGACAAGCTGCTCAGGGCAATCTTCTGGGCATTTCTCCTCTCTCTGCTTCCTTTTCAGCACAGGTGTGATGGGATTACAGAAGCCTGCCACAGCGTCATGCTTTTACTCTGCGTCAGGGGTTCTGAACTCAGATAATCATTTGTGTGCAGCAAGGGCTTTATACACTGAGCTAGGCCCACAGCCCCCAAGCCAGTGCTTTGTTTACAAGTAAACTACTAGTGTGCTGTTACTCAGTATATGAATAAACACAGTCCACAATCACTTTCTGCAGCTTAGAATTGGTGACAAGAAAAGATCAACAAAGAAATAACCCCAAAGCTCTTAGAGTAGAACTTTATCCATGCTTGAAGACAACATTTGCCTGTTCATTGTTTTTGTATTTTCTACTTTGCCAGTGGATAATTAGGAAGATCTCAACCTATGGGATATCTAAAAGCTTATTTTTCTAGCATACAGCAAGGCTGAATGCATTCCTGTTTTGAAAAGGGCTTCTTCGAAACATTTCTAATGCTTTTGTTGTTAAGAGAAAAGCAGATGAGATAAAACATGGCATGTTGAGCCTCTAGATCTGGACACACACACAAATCAGAGGCCTTGAGTATTAGTTCACAGCAACTGGAGACACATTTAGCAACATGTAAAGACACTCTCCTCTTCAGATCTCCAGTGCTGAAGCTGTAGGCACAAGGAAGATGCAGAGTGTGGCTTTCATCCTGCCAGAGGTAGCTTAACTATTTCTGTTTTATCCTGCGCCACCCAACAAGGCCTGACAAACAGCACCACTGTACAAGAACCATCTCTCGGGCGATGATGCGTACAGACAGAGGGATTTTTTAGTCAATTGCAGGAATTAAGCTTTAATGCTTCCTACTAAAAGACTTCATACCCCAGATAGCTGCTGCTATCCACTGAATCTTGGCAGGCAATGAGACTACTGGAGCTGAACCCGGGAAGCTACGTTAAGCAGATTTTCGTGCATGTACAAAATGCTTTATTTGTAAAGCGAGTTTTCCTTGGAGCGGCTCAACATGATTTGTTTTCCTTTTCGTACTCTCACGGTTTGGTCAGCTTCTCAGTCTTTATGAAAATAACTTTCGAAAAATGTGCCTTATTAAATCACAGAATAAATTCTTCTCCCACCCAAAATCAATATTTTTGAAAAAAATAATCCTAAACATGTCATCTTAAGAGCCTTTTTTTTTTTTTTTTAAGTAAGCAAAGTTCTTATAAAACCACAAGATCCTCAGGACACGGATTACATTACCTTTATATGGAAGCTCCAGAGGGCTACAGACTTCATGGCTGGTTCTTGGTTTTGGCAAAGAGATGAGTTTTTCAACCAGGGATGCTGAGACAGTCTGCACTATGAGGGAGGTGAGGTTTGCTTGGCTTTGTCTAAAGCTGCCATCTGCATTCCAAAGAGAAAGGAACAGAGAGAAGACTTAGCAAACAGAAACCGGAAACCACCAAATAAAATTCTTGGCAATAAGAATGGCAATTTTGAGTGGTCAGTCTATATTTGTTCATAGTTACTTCTCTGTTCTACTCATTTACTAAAAATGATCGGACATAATTTGTAAAAATTGATTCCAAATACAATAATGTGGCCGAGATAAGTTGACTCACTATAAGCGCTCTACTGCCAATGACCTATAAAGCGCCACTCACGGGACAAGGAAGGAATAAAGAAGCAGAAACGCGCAGGTGTCCACAGAAGAGAGAGTGGTAAGATTTTGGAAACTCAAAGGGAGATGAGGAGCATCACCTGACGTGACAGATGCGAGACTGAGTCCTCAGCTGTAGTGAGCATGCAGAGCAGTAAAACGCTGAAACACAGAATCTGGGTGGTGGTGGGGGGAGGTAGGGATTGCCTGACCCCACCATTGGAGCAGCGGTGAGGGAGCGTACTCAGGGAGGAGCACAGGAATCCCACGCGTGAAGAAGGCTGTCTTCCTGGATCCCTTGTACACCCAGTCAACCCGAGTGCCCATTCCTACCTCACTTTGGGGAAAACAGTGAGGTGCTGAGGAGGGGGTACCCAGAGGGCAGTGAAGTATATACCATGGTTAAAACAGGACGGGGTTGAGATTGTTGGGGATGCAGATGGTGGGCTCAGTTAATGTTCACCACCATCGCTTCAGAAAGGACTACAGAATATTGCTGCGCAGCAAATGTGAAGAGATCTATGGGAAAAAACATCTTTATGAAATACTCATCTTTATAAAGAACTAAAAATCAGGAGCCTACCAAAAAAAGGGGAGGGGCTGGAGAGATGGCTTAGTGGTTAGGCACTTGCCTGTGAAGCCTAAGAACCCCGGTTCCAGGCTTGACTCTCCAGGACCAATGTAAGCCAGATAGATGCACAGGGTGGCACATGTATCTGGAGTTTGTTTGCAGTGGTTGGAGGCCCCGGCATGCCCATTTTCTCTCTCTCTCTCTCTGCCTCTTTCTCTCTGTCTGTCGCTCTCAAATAAATAAATAAAATAAACAAAATACCTACTCAGCATGACATCATTTTACACTGCAAAAACACAATCCACCTATATGCAAAACTGAAAACCAACTTAAGGTTGCCAATCTTAAAAGGAGGAGCTCCCAGACAATAACATCTGGGTAAGAGCCCTACCAGGCTGTGAGCCGAAGGCTGGGCAATGCCCTTCAGGAAAACAGTATGGTTAGGAATATAGACCAGTTATGTGTTTATGATCCCAGAGAATATCACAATAAGACTAGAATTAAGAGTCATAGACTTACTGGATATACAAAAGTATGAAATATATAAAGTGAGACAATTGGCTTTAAAGTGACCAAAATTTTTAAGAGACAGAAGTGTAATATTACAGTCCTAAGGGGATGACTTAGGTAAAATACTGCCGTATATGAGGACCTCAGTTTAGATCCTCAATATCTTCATAAAAATGCTAGGCATGGTGGTGCACACCTGTAATCCAATCAAAGGGGAGGCAGAGGCAAGACAGTACCCAGGCATTGTTGACTTGCTTGTCTATATGAATCTATGAGCTCTAGTTTCAAAGAGAGACCTTGTCTCAAAGAATAAGGTAGAAAGGAATTGAGGAGGATACCAGTAGTTGACCTCTGCCGCCTTCATGCATTTGCACACACATACCAGATATACATGCGTGTTTGTAAATATTTAAACATCCATACACCCATATACACACACATATATATGCAACAAGGAAGTGTAATGGTACAATATGAATGTTATATAATTGATATAAGTAATTAATATAAGTTTATTCCTGACATAACCTGAAAATTTTTGTATATTTTAAGATAAAGGAGAAAAGTGCAAAATCTCAGGGTGGTATACTTGTTAAAATGTGAAAAGTAAATCAGTACTTTAAGAGTGGTGACTCAGTAGAATGCATAAAACCAAAACATGGTGAATTATTGAGAGACAATGAGGAAAATATAAAGGGTCAGTGACAAGTAAGGATGCTGAAAGCAATTAACTGTATTAAGGAAAGGAGACAGAAGGGATAAGTGACAGGGAAACAGGGAAGGGAGTTGTGGAAAATGGGAGGTAAGGTGACACTTATTAAGTTAAAATTCCTAGAAATGTTTGGCTAAGTAAAAAAACTACATATTTGAAAAAATGCAAGTTAAAATAAAAAGAGAAAGGTATTATGTCAATTCACAGTACAGGGAAGAAAACCATATAAATACAGTACAGAGAACAATTTTTTTTTTTAATGTACTTAAGTAAACAAGAAAAAGGTCCTGTTAATCTACTTTTTCAACACAGGAAAGGAAATACGCAATGCAATGACTACCAGAAAGCCAATAGTAATTTAGAATGTAGTACCATATTTTTTCAGAACTTTTCTTATTAAAATAATTGCTAGTGGTTTGCTCAAAGTTTAATTGGATAGGCCTGCAGGGGGTAAAGATCTCAGTGGAACTGGTAGCCAGGGTCCAGGAGGCATATTATAAGTGAGAAGACATTTCTAAAGTGTTTCCTTAATTCGTCATCTGGAAAACTACAAAGCCAAAAATGACATTTAGCTGTAGCCAGCAGCAGCCATGGAAGTCATGGCTGAAGAAAAGAGTGATAAAGATCCAAGCTTGACATCAGTTTTGTTATAGGAGCACAGTGTTGGTCTCATAATTGAGAAACTCCTTTATGTGGCACATGACAGGGTTTTTTTGTCCGTTGTAGAGCCCACTGCTTCTTGACCGTGTTCATGTCATACTGCCTTGACAGGCTGTATAATTTGCAATGCCCAGACAAATAACAGTGTGGTACTGCTTGCTTGAAAGTGTGAAAATTTTCAATACACCAGCAGCGGAGCATAAGTCAAGTGTGGGAGCCTGAGCTCTGGGAAGACATGCCACATGCCTGTGCGCCAGGTGCCGCATGGCCTGCAGATAAGATATTAGGAGTCATACAACCTGCTAGGACAAACTGTAGGTAATCTACAGGCTTCAACAGATTGTCTGGGTCCCAAACCTCAGCCTGAGCCTTCTGCTGCAGCATGTAGCTCTGGCCTGTGGAAGTCATGCCTGGGCCGGTAGTAGAGAAACCCTAGGGTAACCAGATCACTGTGGCTCTCAGTCAGCAGTCACCTTGATTGCTGTGACTGCACCGGAGCCATTCTACTTGTGCACAGTCTACTATTTTAAGCTCATAGATGTTGGGTGCTGACACCTTTCTAACAAACAGATACAGCATGATTCCACTTTTACACAGTTCAAAGCTCTTCACAACCATTACCCTTAGATGCCCAACATTGTTTCTTGACTTTTTTCCCTCACATAACTTGCACTGATACTTGTTGGGTCCCTCAAGGCTCTGTGACCCATATCTTCCATGATTTCACATAGGCCGTTCCTGTCTGTTTGATCCTCTAAGGCTGCATGTATCACCCACATCTAAAGTAGCCATTACCTTCAAAGCCTCAGTCTAAAGCCATCTTTGTTCTGGGGAGCTGGCTTAGTGGATAAGAGCCCTTGCAAGGCAAGTACGAGGTCCCGAGTTTGGTTCCCCAAACCTATGTGAAAACCCAGGCATGGCTATGCATGCCTACAACCTCAGCAATGAAGGACAGTAAACACAGGCATTTTACTGTGGATAGCTGGTCAGCCAGTCTAATGGAAAAATGGGGACAACCAGTGAAAGACCCTGTTTCATGGAAACGAATGAGAGTACAATAAAAGAGTGTACTGGATATTTTCCTCTGGTCTCTGCACATGTATGCATGCATGTATCTGCACCCCATACATCATTTACACACACACACACACACACACACACAAAGGCATACAACATATACCATGGACATGGCCACAAACACACACCTCGCATACCAGGAAACAAACATACACACATACACACACACACACACACACACACACACACACACACACACACACCAGAAAGGAAAGTTACCTTCAACATAAAGTATTCGTTGATGCTTGAAGATCTGTGTGATACCTGCACACTTTTGGTACTATTTGCCTTTCATGTTAATGTCATCACTACATAAAATCTCTTCCTTTTCCCCCCATTACAATGATTCCCTTGAAGGAAATGAACATGCCATCCCTCTCCCTTTATTGGACACAGCTCCTGAAACACTGTCACAGACCCAGCAGGGCATCAATAATTAAAGTAAAAGTGAATTAGCCACTGAAAAATAGTTTAAATGCTTCTACTTCGTTTTATAAATGCCTACAAACTGAAGCAGGAACACACATGAACAATTTATATGTCTAAGCTGACTATATGATTAAGCCTTTTCTTTAGTGAGCTACCATCTTCCCCATAGACACATTAAATATACTTTTGAAACTCATTTGTCCCCATAAGCTCACTGATTAACCTTGTTCTAAAATTACCTCTTTGGTAGATGAAAGGAATTTTAATAAATAGAATCATCTTTAAAATATATTTATCAGTCAATAAAAAAGTCAATAGCAGCAATCCATTTCTTTCTCTAGAATGCTCCATTAAACACATAAAACAATGCATCTAAAAGTTAGATGTGAGTGAAACCTAAGCCATAATGAACATTCCTAAATCTTTGATTTTTTTGTGCTGCATGACTAATAGACTTGCATTAGTTTTGAAATATCTGAAGTAATTGGTTCATTAATTTTTCACCTTCACCTTAATGGAAATTTGACAAACAGTTCACTTCTGAGAGCAGATACTAAAAGCAGGACTTTACAGGACACTAAGATTAAATTATAGACACAAGTTATTTTATTTTAAAAACCTCATGTATTGAAGAAGAATGAAGAGAATTTCATTTTCTTACCGTATTAGAGGCTTTGAATAAAATTAAAGCTGCATACCAGTTTTATTCCACTTTAGTATACCTTTGTGAGCTGTAAGAATTCATTACATGTGATACAAAATTAGGTGGATTACATGCCTTAATGCAAAGGGTAGAAAAAAGGGTAGAAAGGTAGAAAAATCTGTGACACTACATTCAGCACTCTAACTTTTTGATGTCAGCTTTTGTATCATGCCCTATATGTCATTCATGCCCCATGATCACTGGCATCAACCTTTATTTTAGTAGATGGCCAATTCTGCCTTCACTTTATATTCACTTTGTATCTATAGAATCAAAAAGATCCCTTCAATCCATGATCCTATCTCAGATGGAATGTCATAAACATGCATGGACATCATCTGAGTAGTCACAGTAGAAAGGGTTTAAAGACTATTTCATTAAATCTTTAAAACGTAGCAAATAAATGATTTGACTGTAACACTGCCATCCTAGATATGACTATTCCCGAACTACTACTGATGGTCACCATTTTGCTGACTTTGTAAAATCAACAGTCCATTACCTCATATAGCCAGAACATAGCGACATCACTTTTCATTGAGAAGACATGTTTTCTAACTGTACATATGTACTTGTATTTGCACTCAAACTGCTAATATCCACCCCAGTTACATTTGGCTGAGTCTGTAATGAAAACATTCATACTACACATGCTTGTGTGTTAGTTTTCGTGTATCCTCATGGCATCCTTGATATGCTGTGTGAATAGGAACCATCTTGATTGGAGGAACAGCACTTAGATAAGCAGTATTCACATGGCCCAGCACCTGGGACGATTGTACGAGTTTGGTTCACTTACATCTTCTGAGTCAGATTATACATCATACAAAGTTCTCCAGGTAATTCTCATGCACCGGCCTAAACCAGGGCAGATCCTGCCATTGCACAATTTAAATAATTTTAATAGCAAAAAGAACACTAAATGGATGACAGTGAGGAAGAAAGTTGTTTTGAGAGCCTTTAACTGTATGTCTAATCCTTTAGTTTCTTTAAAAAATGAGTAAGTCAGTTCATAAACTGAACCTATCAAAAGTTGAAAATGGAACAGAGTATTTCATTTCATGTTCTACCTGTCTTGAAAAAATGGTAATTTAAAGATCAAAATCACAAATAACACATGTTCTTTCTCAATTTTTGGAGCCTAGTTTCAAATGTTTAGATTTATAAAAGAGTTGGAGTTAGACAGTGGTAGAGACCAGCAAGGTAGAAAGGGGGCTTACCAGGGAGGGAAGAGGGGAGGACTTAAGGGTAGAGTAGAACAGATATGCAAGTAGAGGGGCAAAGTATCGGGGGTGAAATGGTTTAAGTAGGGTCAGGGGAGGGAATGGAGGAAAAGAGGACCTGGGAGTAGCATTAATAAAAGTTCATTGGGCTGAAGACATGGTTTAGTAGTTAAGGAGTTTGCCTGTGAAGCCAAAAGACCCAGGTTCAATTCCCCAGGATGCACATAAACCAGACGCACAAGGGGCATATGTGTATGGAGTGTGTTTGCAGTAGCTAGAGGCTCTGGCATGCCCATTCCCTCTCTGTCTCTCTTTTGTCTATCTCTCTCTGCTTATAAATAAGTAAATAAAATTAAATTAAAAAAAATAAAAATTCATTGACCATGCTGCATGAATTTAAGTTTTCATCTGAATTTTTGGAAATTAGCTATAAAATAAAGAATATTCTTTAGTTTGTCAAAAGGTAACATTTTCTATACATTTGCATTTTTTAAGATTGACTTGGTCCTTTTCTACTCCAACATGTCAGTAACTACTACAACATCATTGAGAAGACACATTACTCCTTTAGTGAACAATTTCCTTTAAAAATGATATATTATTAACAAATTGAAAAAGAAGAATGTTGGAGAGTTAAGATTAAACACAGGATTAGAACCAACTGAAATGGCATGCAGTGTCATGTATTATAAAATAGAATGGTCAAAATTGGGCTAGAGGAGGAGATGGAAGAGAAAAGGTTGGGAGGAAGTTTAATGAAAATTGAAGATGCTATAAACAAAGCATATAAAAACCTAAGAATTAACTAGCTGACAATATCTATGTTAAAAAAGAGAAAGTTTATATAGAAGCTTCCTGTGGTATGGTAAGGAAGTATAAGAAAATATAGTGGCAACCAACTATGGGGATGAACTATAAGAAAGGACTGGAAAAATTTCTTATGGATCTCATAAATAGCTTTTGTGATATTTTTGCTGTGAAATACTAAATGCTTTGTAATAACTTGGCATAAAGTTAATCTTACAACTATGTCATCCGCCTGCTTAAAGCAATACAACTAGGTTTCCTCAGCCTTGGTGTACCTTTGCCCCGAACAGCACAGATTATCCATAATGACAAGAAATGTTTCCAGATGCTGACTGATCTTAAGATACATTCTATTCTCTTTTCCTTAGAGGCCTGGTTGGACTCTTGACTCAGATCAAACATATATGTGTAAGAAGTGCTGATCCTAACATACATTGAAGACAAGGAGGTAAGTAACGATGGGCCCACAGATCTGTTGAATGTAGACTTAAATGGGATTGTTCTTGTTGTCAGAGTGTATGTGTGTTCTGGATCAGCAGAGTCTAGCAGGTCATACCCTACATTCCTTCCTTTAAGAAATGTTTAAGGATTATCCAAAGTCAAAAGTCCTTTACCCTTTGATCGCACAATGTGCTACTTATTCATGTATTACTGGTTTTAACTATCCAATAAATGCAATGAGTACCGATGATCACAGAAGACCACAACCTCAGTGACATCAAAGCAGCAGTGACAGCAAATGCATCAGGTTTAATAATGGCATAAACTAAACTTCTCCTTACTTTTTTCTTCAGGCTACTTGATAGATACAACTAGCCTACTCCTGAGACATGGATACCACCATTCAGCTCTCCTACTTCCCAGGCTCTGCTCTTAGGAGGAATTTGACCATTTCTAAACAGGAGTTCCAGAGGTTAGTATTTCCTAAAACAGGGATATGCCCCCCCCAAATAGGGCACTGTGGACGTAGATAATATTATGCCCAGAAAACATAGATGGCTATTAGAAAGGTGTTAGTACCAGGAGTGGAATACCTTCCTGTGAGTTCTTACCAAAGGAAGCCTGTGGTGTATCTAAAACATTGCAGGCTATAGCCAAGGCTCTTGGCTGACCAAGAGAAACAGATGGCAAAACCATCTACAGATCTGGAGCTGATCTGGAAGCCTCCTCCCTCATGACTAGATGTCAGGATGCTAGAAAGCTAGAAAGTGCTATGCAGCCTATTGTGGGAGAACAGTTACTAAAGTATTATCTAGCAAAGGATCCTGAAAGCTTTTTAGCAAACCAAATGTAGCATTTGATACAGTGGTTGTATGTCTGTTATGGGGAAAATTAATTGCTCTCTGATTGGACTTGAAGTCTTCTTCATGGAAGGGATTTCTTGCCTGTTACTGAAAACCTAATGAAAGCCCATGGCTAGGAAGCCATAATGATATATTATGCCCACCATACTATAAGAGACAAAGAAGGTGTCAAAGTATTTTGCAATCCTATTTTCCAGATATAACATGGCCATGGCATTCATGACCTCACAGTGTCTGATGCTACCTGCATAAGACCTGAAAAAATATGAGGTAAAAATGATGAAATATAAATAGAAGGGAGATTAGTTAGAAAAAAGAAGATATTCGGTGAAGGGGCTTTGGATGGGAGAAAATGTAGGGTGGTAGTAATGGGAAATGAGCATATTATATTATCAGTGTGCATGGAGGCTTTCTATAAAAAGTTAAAAATTTAATATCAATACCTTATTTCATCCAGGGATAAATACTACAACGGCTAACTGATTTGAATTTTGTTCTTTTTTGTTCAGCTATTATAATTAAATGACACATAAGATTGACAAGATGAATGTACAATGACCACACATTTGCCAGACACTTAGCCAATCATGGAGCTGGATATAGATGTGGTGATGGTTCATGTACACATGTGTGTGTGAGTGCCTATGCACATATGTTCACATATGTGTGGAGTCCGGAAATTAATATCACTTCTTTATTTAGGTAGGGGCATGGGTACTATGGCATATGTATGGAAGCCAAAGGGCAATTTGAAAGTGTCGGTGTTCTACCATCTTTGACACAGGGTCTATGACCACTGCAGATGGATTGCAATACTGCAAAGGAATTTCAGACTACCTTTCTGCAAGTTTTATGATGTTCCTGGCTTTGCCTCCGCTTGTCATAGGTTACCCTGTCTCTGCTCTATTTTTTCTAGACTCGCTGGCTTTCCTTGTCATTGTCATAGGTACACTGGGATCACCGATGTCTGTACTTCTTTGCATACATTTTTGGGCATACATTTTTAAGTGGGTGCTGGCGAATTGAACCCGGGCTGGCAGGTGTGGCAAACTAGCATCTTTAATCATTGACCCATCCTCCCAGCCAAATGCGTATTTTGTTTTTATTAATATGGTCACTAGTGATCTGACCTCGGGTCCTCATGCTTTGCTCTACAATTGTTTTACCTGCTGAGCCATCTCACTAGCCCATGCTGCATTTATATGAAAAATGCCCAAATAATCAAATGAACAAGTTGCTATGAGGATTCTGTCCTCACATACCTGTTTTTTACTTGCTACAGAAGTCTGCCACTCTGACAGAAATCTAACCATGAAATTACTACCACAAATATTTTTCATTTTTATTTGAGTCCACTAAACTTAGTTATTTTTCTGAAATGACCAGCACACTAAATTGGCTAGTCATTTTGTTGTCCTTGTACATATAGCTGATCCTTCATTTTTATGGTGTCTTCTAACTCACTGTTATAAATATAACCACCTTCCCTCAAGCCAGTCAAAGTCAGCACTGTGTTGTTCGGTTTTTAATAAAAATAGAAAAGATAAATGTTTTGTGTTTCTTCACAGAGTGCCTTCTCTCTCTCTCTCTCTCTCTCTCTCTCTCTCTCTCTCTCTCTCTCTCTCTCTCTCACACACACACACACACACACACACACACATTAAATACATATAAAATCTAAAGAGGTTGTAGAGTTTTGTTTCTTTAAGTAAGATTTTTGTTACTGATACTCATTTTAATATATATATATATTAATTTTACAACATAATTATTGCCTCCTGGAGCAGTTAGCTTCTCGTTGTTGGGACAAAATACCCAACCAGAAGCAACTTATGGGAGGAAAAGTTTTACTTCAGGTTGTGGATTCAAGGGGAAGCTACATCATGGCACAGAAAGTTGGCTCACTTCATCACACATCCACAGCAGAGACAGAAAGCAGCCTGAGCAAGTTGGCTCTCAACACTCAGTGAGCAGGACTAATCAGCCGCAAAGTCCATCCCAGAAACACACCACCTTCAACAAGGCTCTACTTTTCAAAGGCCCTACAAGCTGAGGACAAAGTTGGAAGCTGAATCACAAACACTTGAGGCTAAGAGGGATATTTTACATTCAAAGGGCCACACCTCTACTCAAACTAATTTAAATGTGAGGCTTTGGTAGCATCATGGCACGGTCTTACTGGAATCTCAGATGTCACTCATTCTGGCAAGATTTGTCCATGTCCCATATTAGCTTTTGTTTGCATATTACTTTCTGCTCCTGCCAGAGTGTCAGCTCCCTGGGGTGAGTTGGGGTGGGAGCTTGGTTAAGGCTGAAAACAGTACTTAGTACAAAGTACTTCTGTGGACATTTTTTAGATGAATGGGTATCCCAAGGTTCAAATGAATTGCATTATTTTCTTTCATTAGAAGCCTGAAACTAAGGATTCACAAAATAGGAAATCATAAAGATATATACGTGGACAGTTGTAACTTTGCTTTTATTGATCCAGGCTTAAGTAAAAACTTCCACCCATGTTCTATAGTAAACCCAGCAGCATTTTAATCCTTTATCAAAGTGTTAGAAAAGTAGTTTAATTTACATTTATACCAGAGAGAGGATAATGGCATATAATCAATAATAACAAAATATATTTTTGTGATATGAAAAGATACAGATTTTTTTTCACAATTAAAATTTTGAAAAATAGGGTTGGGGGTACAGAGATGATTTAGTGGTTAAGGTACTTGCCAGCAAAGCTAAAGAACCGAGGTTCTATTCCCTGGTACCCCGTAAGCCAGATGCACAAGGTGGCACTGGTGTCTGGCGTTCATTTACAGTGGGGTGCCTGTTCTCTCTCTCTCTATCTGTCCCTCTCTGTCTCTCTCAAATAAATAGCTAAATAAAATAGGGAGAAAATGAAACATAGTATACAAGAAAAGCTCTTAAATGCTCACTGAGGTTTTTTCTTCCTGATTAGCTCATGGATAAATAGGAGTCACATACATGCCATAAGTTAAACATTCTCCATGATCAAAAATATTTTCCTTTTATAGACATGTAAACTCAAGATTTGCACAGCAAAATGAAGTTATCTATAAGAAAATAATAAAAATATATAAATTAGTACCATCTTCCTTCAAACAAAAGTTTACATGTGTATAAAATTATGTCAAAGAAGCTGAGACTGTCCTAAAGTTGACAAACATTTCATTAAAGAAAAAGTATCATTAGTATATTAAAATTTTTGATTAGCACAAAGGTATATGAGGTGTTATGATAAAGTTTAATCATTGCTATCCTGTCATATATTTATCTACTATCATTCTTTGATCTATCTACGTGTCATCTATCATCATGCATCTATCTCTATCACCTATCTACTTATATGTCATAAATCTGTCTACCTATTTGTCTCTTATGTCTATATATATCTAATCTATATATGAAATAGCATTCAACTGTCATCCTATTTGACATGTATCATTCCATATATTTCATTTTTACTCACAGAACTGTGAGATCATGTATTTCATGTACACATTTTAGTATTTTCATCATTAATGATATCTTCTTTAAATAATTTTTAATATTTGAGTCATTTTATTCAAGAAACTGTACACTTTTTGGTGTAGGGCTTTATCTCACTAACTATATTCTAAATTTGTCATTTCCTGTGAAACTGTGATTTTAGAATGGCAGTGGCTTCATTCTTATAGTAACAAATACTTTCTCAATTCTATTTCAAAGGAATAAATGGACACATGAGAACAAAATCTCTACATAAGCCTAAAATTTCTGTATCCATCCTTTGTCTTTTCTAATACTGTTTCATTCCCTAAAGCATTTCCCAAAATGTGAACATTTGGAACCAACCAAAAATCTTATTATAAGGAAAACAAACTCAGCAACAGATAAAATATCTAGTTTGTTCTCTACTTGAAGGAGCAAATTGGCCATCTGTATATCCCATGTGCCATAAACAAAGCAATCCGCTTTAGACGCATCATCTCTGGGAAGCCACACATGTATAGAAACACTAGAATGGTTTGCAAACTTTCTAGTATTAGAAAAAGTACATTTTAATTTTTATATGATAGCAAGTAAAGTGTATAGATATGTAGTGACTATTTTTGTCCAGTTGCGGAAATTTGCTATCATTGTTGACATGAACAATGTTTATATCAGGTTCTATTGAGAACACGTTATTTTATGAGACTGATTACAAAGGCAAGCAGAAGAGCAGTCATTCATGTCCACATTTACTTGCTTATGGAAGTTTCCTAATAAAAGAAACAGCAGCCAACTCTTGTTTCCCTGACATAGATGTTGTGAAAACAAATGAATCATCAGATATGAAGCATTTCATGATTTCTTGCACATTTTCTAGTTTTAACATGGGAACATTAACAAAAGAGACATTGCTCTGTAGTCCTAAGCAATATCTGGCTTTTACCATCCTCTGAAGAGATTCTGGGAAAGTTGTACTTTTAAAGCCTTTCATGTACACACGGCATCACTGACATGAATTTAACCCAAGTCTTTCTTAGTGCCCAAAGACACTTTGTAGATGCTTTCTTTCATTTTAGTTAGAAGTAAATGTCCTGCTAAAATAATACAATGTACCTCACATTTAGAAGGAGTATCCTGGAGAAAAACACAGACACACACAAATTTAAATGGGTTTCTCTCCTCTCAATGACTTAGCAATTTTATTTCAATATCATTAAAATTGTGTTTTACTATTAATTACATAGCCTGACTTCTTTGCTATAGTTATGCATATATTGATGAAATATTTATTCTGAAGAAAAACCAGATATCCGGTACCATCTATAGAAATAAACCCTTTGTAAAAAAGTTATAGGTGATCATTAATAACTTCCATTAATGGACATATAATTCATAAATACGAATTATGAAATTCATATTAATTCATAAATATGTGTGTAGTACAGTCAAAGAGAAAGTGAAGAGAGAGGGAGAGAAAGACAGAGATAGATAGAGTAAGGAAAATAATGATTTTCATATGTTTTCAATAAAGTAACATTTTTCAATGTAATAAAAAAGCATCTCATTGAAAAGAGGTTTTTTATTTTATTTTATTTTTATTTTTAAAGTCACCACAAAGGCTATAACACAATGAGAGGTGTGGCTATGCTTACTGTGTACCTGTGGTCCTGGTGATAAGCTAAGTTGTCCTTAGATGGTGGTAATGCTACATTTGTTTCTTCCTGTGGTCAGGACTTTAAACAACACTATGCATAGTCATATTTTGAAGGATTTTTAAATCTTAATGGAACTTGAAAAAACTCCAAGATTATCTGCAAGTCCTAATTTTATTTAAAGCTTAATTTAATTTAATTTAATCTTCAAAATGGCCTGATAATACATTCTACCCTTTATTATACAGGAAGAACTTTGTCAATTTCTTTCAACAACAGAAATGTTCCTTAGAAAACTAGGGTAAGAATGGACCAAGGGGAAAGACAAGAGTGAGGAAGTGGAGCCAGCCTAGATGTCCTCCAAGAATTAATAATGAAGATGTGATCATATATATATATATATATATATATATATATATATATATATATACACATATGTATATATACACATACACATACACACATATAAAAAATATTTATTATAAAGAAAAAATGTGTGAATTTTCTGGGAAAATGCACAATGAAACTAGGAAATATTGTATTGTGCTAAGTGAAGTAACCCAGGCTAAGAAAAACAAACATCACTTGTTTCCTTTCATATGCAGTTCTACCTACAAATTGAACTTTTGGACTTGGTGTTTAAATTGAAGTGAGTGTCTGTAGAGGGCAGAAAGCTAGAAAGAGGCCATGGCAGGGGAGGCGTGATGTGGAGGATAGTGCAACCCCTGTGAAAGTAGAGATAAGAAATAATGGGGATGGAAAGGTTTGAGTGAAGATAAGTGTTTAGAGACTGCGTAAAAAAAGTAACTAAGAATGCATGAAAAATCAACAGGGAAATGTACTTTTCTGTAAGCCAATTAAAAAGCCTAGAAAAAATAAAAAAAAAAAAACACTGAAGTGGAGTGATGCCTCACTGGTTAAGGCATTTGCCTGTAAAGCCAACAATCTAGGTTCGCCCACATAAAGCCAGATGCACAAAGTTATTCAGGCATCTGGAGTTTGTTTGCAGAGGCTTATAGATCCTGGTGTACCCATTTGGTTTCTTTCTTTCTCTCTCTCTCTTTCTGTCTTTCTTGAAATAAATAAAATATTAAAACCACTAATGAGTTTCTCTGAAGTGTCCTACCGATAGTAAAGATTTTAAGCGTGAACTTGGATCCATGCTGCAAGTTTAAGTGTTTGTCTCTTCATGAGGAAGCACATCCTTTAAAAACATGAGCTAGAGCAATAAGAGTGAGCACCAAAATTCTCTTCTCTAGTTTTATCTGTGGCAGAGAATGATCTTGGCTTTTAGAGAACTTTACCTTTATTTCAAACTATAGCAAAAGTGACTTGACCTAGGGTGGGCATGGTTCCTGACAAAAGTCAAAACACAACTAAGTGAACTGTTATAGGAAAACAAAGCAGGGTGTAAGGGAGTAGCTAGTGATCTCCATCACCTGGAGTTGATCATTTTTGTTGTAGACTAAGAGTACAGAGTACTTATTGTGGAGGGGTTTCATGATATATTAAGAAATGAGGGAAAAAGTATTTACTATATATTTTTATAGGGTTCTGACTCATAAATTGGTACCATGAAAATAGATATTAAAGACTTTGAGAATGAAACGAATTATAACAGGAACTACAATGAGACTAACTAAATAGTGGTAGGAAAGGCAAAAAAATTGACACCTGGCATGTATAATCTCATTCTAGTTTATACTTCATGCATAATGATGAAACTTCAAATAAATTATTGTCATCTCTATTTTCACAAATGCCTTTGCGTCTCAGAAACACTGACATGCTTAGTCATATGGCTAATGGGGGAAGATACATCTTCTAAACCCTAAATCTAACACATGGTATCAGGGCTGGCTGGAGGATACATACATGTACATACATATATGTATATACATATACATATTATTCATAAAAATGTAATACTGCATGAACTTAGATTTTTTTGGAGCAGAAGGTCAAGATCCGTGTTGGGCTGTTTTAGTTGCCATCAAAAAACCAGAAACAATTAACTTACAAACAGAGAGATTTTAGCTCTGACATTTTGAGGTTTCAGCTCATGATCAACCAACCACTCTATGACAAGTTTCCATATTACAGCATGTGTATTAATACAGTCCATTGTTGCTGCATACATATCCCTTATCAGAAGCAACTTAAGGATGAAAATGGTTTATTTACACTGCTTAAGTTTTGAAAGATATAATGCATTTATGGTGGGGAAAGCAGGGCAGGCCTGTTCATTCCAATTCAACCAGGAAGCAGAGGACAGAAAGGAAGAGGAACCTGGTTATAAAAATCTCACAAACCACCGTCAATGATGCATTTCTTTCTTCTATCAAGGTTCCATTTCTAAAGGTTCCATAACTTTCCCAAGCAGTGCCATCAGCGTGAGATGTAGCCTTCAAACACATGAGCTTCTAAGGGCCACTTTACTTTCAACCAGGACATAAGGCACAACAAAACTACCCAACTCCTGATCCCAAAGCAGATGATGAAATAAAACTACAAATTTCAAAGCCATGTACCAAAGGACAAAGGCACCCTCACCAGGCCCTATAGTTCTCATAGTTCTCAAACACCCCACTTAGGAACAAAATAATTAAGATATAAATTTTGAGTAAATATATATATATATATATATATATATATATATATATATATATATATATATAATACTAAGTATATTATACAAGATCCATGTGAAAATCCTGAAAAGGGAAAATTCTCAAGGTTTGGCAACACATTGAACAGAGTGAAGACCAAAAAGACAGAGTGCTCAGTTTGGATTTCAACTCCATACCCATCCTGGAGGAGAAGACCTAAAGTCCAACATATGGGCTACACTTGACAGGGAGTACATTGGAGATAATGAAGGGTCAGAGTATTTTCAATAATTGCATTTAGGTAAATTGCACAATTATTATAGTGGAGCCTCTTTAAATAAGTAAAAGACCTTCACCTGGTCACAAAGAACTCTCTCTCTACATATGAAGTGCCTACCTTTATTGGTTGGCAATAACCCATGCATTATACTTAGCCCCTTTGGTTCTTGTCTACAAACATTGCATACTTTAAAATATAGTCTCTCAAGCCATGACGTGAAAGGAAAAGCTGACATCTCCTTGTGTAAAAGCTTTAGGATTAATGAAAATGTCTATACCATGCTGTGAGTTCCAAAGAACAGGCACAAAATAATGAGCCACATTATTCCAGTGTCAAACACTACCCTATACAATCCAGTAGAGCTGAGAGAAAATGTCTTATTTGATCCTTCTGATACTAAACATTGTCTCACTATCACTTCTTTCATTCTTCTCAAAATCCTGTCATGTTCTGGTAATAAAGATGTCTGCTGTGTGTCTAACTTGTGAAATGAACTGAGATACACTAACAAACAAATAATGGGACAATCTTTATTCACTTTCTCACAATTGTATTAATATAAAATAAACTGAAAGAGTGATATATTTTCCAGGTTGCTTCAAAGAAAATCTAAATGATATCAGAGCTAAGTTGTTATTCTTAGAATGTGTTAGATGAAAAGTAAAATTCTTTTTTATTTTATTTATTTTATTCATTTAATTATTTATGAGAAAGACAGAGAGAGGGGACAATAGAGAGAGAGAGAGATGGGGAGGGAGAGAGAAGGAGGCAGATAAAATGGGTGTGCCAGGGTTTCTAGCCACTGCAAACAAAATCCAGACACATGTGCCTTAATCACTCATCTATTAGCTTCTTTTGTTTTTTGTTTTGTTTTGTTTTGTTTTTGAGGTAGGGTCTCATTCTAGTCCAGAATGACCTGGAATTCACTCTGTAATTTTTGGGTAGCCTCAAACTCACAGTAATCCTATTGCTGTCTCCTTAGTGCTGGGATTAAAGGCATGTGCCACCATCTGAAAACTATTTCATTTATTTATTTTAGAGAGAAGAGAGAGAGAGAGAAAGACAGATAGCAAGATAGTGAGCCCACTCGGGTCTCCCTTTACTGCACTACCTTGTGCATCACACTACTATATAGATACTGGGGAATCATGACTTTAATCCCAGCATTTAGAAGGAAGATAACTTGAGTTCAAGGCCACCCAGAGACTACATAGTAAATTCCAGGTCAGACTGAGCAAAAGTGAGACTCTACCTTAAAAAAAAGAAAAGAAAAGAAAGAAAGAAAGAAAGAAGGAAAGAAAGAAAGAAAATAGATACTGAGGAATCAAACCTGGGTTCTTAGGCTTTGCAGGCAAGTGCCTTAACTGCTAAGCAATTTCTCCATCTTTCACTACCTCCAATCCCTCCTCCAACAACCATATTATGAAGGCTTTCAAGATTAATTTGAGCTTTCCAAAGATTTCAAAATATCTCAATTTTCCAAGGAACCATCAGTGATAATTACAGAGATAATATGAAATTTCCCAAAATGAGTGGATATATGCTGTGATGATCAATATAACAGGATTTGTAGTCATCTGCTAGCATACCCATGAGTATGCCTATGAAGTTGTTTTCAGAAAGGTTTAACTGAAAAGGGAAGAAATGAAGAGGGAAGAATGTGATAGTTAAGATGTTGGCAACTTGATCTGTTTAGTAATCCACAGAAATTCCTTTCAAGTGGGTCTCAGAGGTTGTTTTCAGGAAGGATCAACTAAAGAAGGAAGTCCTTCCCCCAGAGTGAACCCATCCATTAGAGCAGGCAGCCTGCTCAGAGGGGGACTTTATATAAGGAAGCTCTGGGTGAAAAGAGCTCCTTCTTTCTTCCTATTTGGCTGTTGGAGCTGCTTGCTGCCTTCCAGCGTGGATTGAAGACCAGCATCAACTGAAGCCCCACAAGAATCAAAACCCAGTGTCTCCTCCAGAACCCTCCAGGCCTTCTGGCATCATCTGCAGTGCCAAGTATGGACTGCTGAGGCATCTGGCCACGTAGACTGAGCAGCTACCAGGTTCCGTGATCCTCAGGCCTGCAACTACTATTGGCCTACCATAAGCTGATCCAGTAAATTCCCTTTTGAAAATAATTCATTCTAACAGTTCTGTCCCTCTAGAGAACCCTGACTAATATAGGCACCATCTCATGATAAGACTGTATAAAAGGAAGAAGGAGAAAGCAAAATGAGCCCTGGTATGGTGGTTTGATTCAGGTGTCTAGAGTCAGCAAGACTGACTGAAAAGGTGAAGTCAAGACAAGAATAGGAATGAAGACATTATCTAAATTCCTAACCCTGGGCTGAGACATACCACCAAACTGCTTATCCACTCAGATGCCTGTTTAGTGCTAAGACATTTTCTGTTTAACTGGAAAATAAACAGAAGGTGACTGGGCATTTTGATCTTTTGAAGAAGAACTTAGCTTGAAACCTTTGAAAAATATACTCCAGGAACTAAGCATTATTTTCATTTCAAATTACGAAACAAAGCATTTTCTTACATCTAAAACGTTATTGAACACTGATCAACTTCCAGGTACATGTTAATGGTGTAGTAGCGGACATTAAAATCTAACTACCCACTGTGAAGAAGTCTATAGCCTAGCAATAGGATAGCTGCAGCAAAGTATGAAAATATGATTGAAAATATGAGGTCTGGGCTGAAGAAATGGCTTAGCGGTTAAGGCTTTTGCCTGCGAAGCCTAAGGACCTAGTTCAATTGGTCAGAACCATGTAAGTCAGATGTACATGGTGGCATATGCATCTGGAGATCATCTGCAGTGGCTGGAGGCCTTGTTTTTTTTTTTTCCTCTCTCTCTCTCTCTTTCTCTCTCATAAATAAATAAATAAAATGTGAGGTCTACTAGAAATGTTCACTATTCAGTGTAGAGTAGGTGACATTGATATAAACATCAGATATTATGATATTTACATTTCTGATCAGGCTCATTATGTTCCTCAGAATGTGTGGTTGCTAAAAAGAACACGTGAAAATAAATTGATTCAGGGAAGAAATGCTCCATGGATGGACAGATAATTTATCAATAAGAAGAGCTAATTGATGAATGTGAAAGGCTGATTTATGGATAAAAATGGTTACTTTATCACTGGGAAGAGTATTAAAATGCATGTTTCTATCACTTCTAACCTACAATGCAAAAAACCCATAACATAGTAAAAAAGATGACTATAAAGTCTATGAATCCAGTAGCATAAGAAGTATGAAGCATATTTGAGTATGGATGAAAGGAAATTCCATGAGCTTATTGTTTTCAGCAAAATAGTCAAAGTTAGAAAACATACCTAACTGTAAAAGGCTAAGGAAATATCAGGCATTTTGTATAGAAAATAAGAAATATAATACTTTTTCAGGGCATGAAATATATCAAATAGAGTGATAAGTTATAGAAAGACAAATAATGCTATTTCAATGCATGAATGTCAAGTGAATTCTTACCTGCCTGTGTTGTGAAATCATATTTGTGTTACCCAAGAAATTTGGCAACAGGTTTTATATATATATGATTTTTTTTTTTTTTTGCCTGAGGATAACCTTTTATCAATGTTCAAGGTACAACCTGTCTTAGACCAGTATTTATAAGAAAATAGAAAGAAAGGAAGTGACTATTTTAATTAGTGCATACTTGTTCAGGAAGAATGAGGGAAAAATAAATGATGTCTCAAGCTTTTTACATTTTCTATTTCCAAAGGTGTAAGAGCTCAGGATATTGAATTGTTAAAGTACAAATGTCTTAGTGAAACAATACCAGAAAACTGATAGCAAGATTTTGTTTCTTCTGCTAATCTTTCACAAAATACTTTCCAGATTAACATATCAGCTTGGTCCTTTCCATTTCCTGGGCACGATGAAGCGCCCAGCAAGAAGCACAGATAGAGGAAACCATATACCTAGTCAGCCTTTTCTTCAGCCAAGGGTCTTACAGAACAAGACCTGGGATTTTTTTTTTTTTTTTTAAAGAGTTCACAACCTGCCTGGAAGTCTTCAGAAATAATTCTCTACCAGAACGTCTTACAAGAAAGAACTGTCCTCATGTAGCTGCTCGGGCCACAGGCCACTTAGCACTTCTACTTCTGCCAGAGGGCAAGCGGGCCATTTCAGGATCACGAGGAATCGAGCGCTGAAGAGCTGCTTGACACAGTTCCAGCCCAGCAGTCTCTTCCTTGAAGTCCAATGTGGCCCCTCTATAGAAAAATCTTTGGCTCTCTATGCTACAGATATCTGTGGTTTTCTGTATGTTTGTCTTTCTCTGTCTTTCACTTGGTGTACCAATCTCTAGGTTTACTTTTCCAGTAAAGATTGGTGCTAGTGAAGTGTTGGTCAATGTATCTGAAAAAAGGCTCTGGCATAGAATTGGAAAAACAAGAAAATGGGTCAGAGATAATTGTTTTCCTTAAAGGCCTTAAAGAAAGTCAGGCATGGAGTACAGTACACTTAGGAGGAAACAATGAACCTCCTGGAGCAATGTAAAAATTGTTCTATGACTAATTTTTCTAAATGGCGGCAATTGCAGCAAACTATGACTCTTTACCAAGAATCCTTACAGAAAAACAACCAAAGTAGAAAGAGTTCTATTGGGGGGACTAAAGTCTAAGTATTGGAGAGACATGAAAAGGAAAATTTAAAATAAATGATTGAGGGATAAATGTGTTTATTGGATCAATGATTAATGACGGGAAGCCCCATTTGTGGTTGTTTTGCCTCTCACCTTTAATAGAGTAATTGAAAGTAGAAGTTCAGGAAATCACAATTGCTTGACCGCACATACATGGGGAAAATGTGAAAACAGTTAATCATTATAGGGGCCTGACGACTTTACTTGAGGTGAATAATTATGGGATTGTTTGATGAAAAGGAATAACAAAATGTTTCTATGAATTCTGTGAAGCTGTACCTTTCTTGAAGTTTGTTCTTGCATGACGTGATCAGAAAATAAAAGACTGAGGCTCAGAGCTGTGGCAGCAGAGAAACAGAGAAGCATGGAAGCATAGAAGCAGGGAAAAACAGAGAACAGAGAAAAAGACAAAAAAAGATAGAAAAAGAAAAACATAGACAAAGAGAAAATGAAAAAAAAAAAGAAACAGAAAAGCAGAGAAAGAGAAAGATGGAAAAACTCAGCTGCCTTCAGCATTAGCCTGTCAGCTTGCGCCAGAACTTGACTTCAAGTCGTTATTGCGCCGCTCCCTTTCACACCTCTCTTCGGGGACCCTGGCATACTTCCTCTCATTGTGGCACACCAAGTCTGGGCTGTATCCCTCCCAAGCATGGCACTTCCCACCATGAGGGTTTTCCCACTGCTGGCCAGCAAATCCTTTACTTTAACGTGGAAAATGAGGTAAAAGCATAACACTAAGTTTTCAAAATGCACTTCAAATGATGTCTGTCATGCTAAAGACATTTCATTGAGAGCCTTGCATGTAGAAAAGGTAGGAATATGGTTTTCTCCTAGCAACAGGTAGATTAGCTGCAATGGCACATAAAACATGAATTACTCTAATCTCAGATGCCATCAATGTTGTAATGTTACATCACTATGCAATCCTGCAGAAATGTGAAATCATATTCAGACATAGTTGGTATGGGTGGGAGTGAATCTATATGCAAATTGAAGGAACATAAAAAGAAATTTATAACAACACTGTCTTTAAGTGGGCCTTAACACACAACAGTGTACACATACACACAGAAATATTCAATGATGAATGTTAAGCAACCTTTGGTTCACAGTGTTTGTAAACTGGTCAGGAAATGTTGGAAGCAACTATTCAGCACCTTATGATGACTCAATTAAATAAGAATCTGAGATTGCCCGTTCCTGAACCTATTTTTGTTACTTGCAGCACTACTAATATAATTAGCATCAACCAGAAACTTTTATTTACTGAATTAAAAAAAGAAGGGTTAGGTTAGATGGCTAACTAAATAAATTTCTATTAAAATAAATGTGAGGCTGGGGAAATGGCTTAGCGGTTAAGGCATTTGCCCACGAAGCCTAAGGACCCCGGTTCGATCCCCCAGGACCCACATAAGCAAGATGCACAAGGGTTAGCATTTGGAGTTTGTCTGCAGTGGCTTGAAGCTCTGGTGTACCCATTCTTTCTTTCTCTCTGCCTCTTCCTCTCTCTCTCTCTCAAATAAATAAATAAGATAAAATAAAATAAAGTAAAAAAGGGCTGGAAAGATTGCTTAGTGGTTAAGCACTTGCCTGTGAAGCCTAAGGACCCCAGTTCTAGGCTCAATTCCCCAGAACCCATGTTAGCCAGATGCACAAGAGGGCACACGCGTCTGGAGTTTGTTTGCAGTGGCTGGAAGCCCTAGCACACCCATTCTCTCTCTCTCTCTGTCTGCCTCTTTCTCTTTCTGTCTGTTTCTCTCAAATAAATAATTAAAGTAAACAACAATGTTTAAAAACTAAAATAAAATAAATATATAATATTTTGAAAAGCATGGCATATTTTGTCACAGTACAGATGATCCTGGGTCTTATGTCAATGATCCACAAAATTATCAAAAAACGCAAACAGTGGCTGGAGGGATGGCTTAGCAGCTAAGGTATTTGCCTGTGAAGCTAAAGGACCGAGATTTTGCTCCCTAGGACCCACATTAGCCATACACACAAGAGGATGCACACATCCAGAGTTTGTTTGCAGTGGATGGAGGTCCTGGGCACCTATTCTCTCACTCTCTTTCCCCTCGTTTCTCTATTAAATAAATAAAATATTTTTAAAAGCAAACAGTATTCTTAACAATATAAAAGCTGCACTTTATTAAATGATATAATTTAACAAAACTGGCTCAAAATTCTTGTGACTTTCATCTTCAAGTCAAACATACAAGCAGAAATGGGAATTTATGGTCACTAACACAAAGGCATGGGGACAACTAATTATACAAACGTGCAAGCCAGAGCCTCTACATCACTGTACTCCTCAGACAGCACTCCTTGGACGTCTAACTCAGTGACATAAATTAAACTTCAGACAACATAGTGACAGTTCATCAGAACACATCTGTGGAATAGGTTGAGTTTTGAGCTGACAATTATAAGGTGATATTAGAATATTTTTAACTGATTTTTTTGTAGTTCCACAATGGTAATTAAATGTTTAAATACAATGGTACTTGAGTGACTGGTTATTTACACTGCTATACAACTGTCCTGTTTGAGGGCCTGTTATTAACATGATATGGATTCTCAGGATTATTTCTGATAATGGACATGTGATTTCTACACCTGAGCTGAGAACATTACCAGCAGTAAAGTAACCTGACTAGTATCATCATGAAAAGTCACAAGCATAGGCTCAAAGAGGAGGTTGTAGGGCTCTACAAAGCAGAACATCTGTTGAATGTGCTTACCAAGATTTATCAATCTTCCCAGTTTTAAAATTTTACTGCTTATTCAATGGCATGTCACCATCTCTTTTATGTTTATCTCACATAAGGATTAAACAAAATCCATGACTTTTCTTTTACGGAGTAACCACATTTTCTTCTTATACTAATGTATTGTGTTGCTACAGTGACTAAACTGTTGCCTTAATAATACTATTTCAGTTTCTCAGCAAATAATATTACTTGCTGTTAGCAAGGAGAGCTAGGTAGAGAAGCTGTAGGGACAAAAGGTTATCACAGTAGATTCCTAATGTGCACTGAGTCGGGCAGGTAGGATTCACAGGAGATCACTGTCACACGTGTGTACACATATGGAAACATTCTACAGGACCTGACACCATCATTGAACTTCTAGTAGCTTTCTGCTTCCCTGTTCCCCATGTTGAAACTGCCTATCATCCACTCCTGCTCCCATATCCAGAAAGGACACAGCAGTGATCTTAGCAGCTCAAGTCAGAAACTTTTATACATCATCATTTGAACAGTGACTATTCCTTATCCATTACATACAAGTCCAGGAGGTTTGGCCTTTTAAACATGTCTGGAATATGTTTACCCTTGTCCATTCCCACATCTTTACAGCTAATAAGTTCTCCACTGTGTCCATGGGAAACAACAAAACAGCCTCTATATTTTAGGTTGCAAAAGAATTACCTTGAGTATCTATTGACATCCGCAAGTATTCTCATAAAATGGATAAATGAAAGAATCTGAGGTTACTAGGCTATACCAGCTAGACATTTCAGGGCAGTTTGTGACCCTTTTATCCTGCTTTGTAATTATGAATGTGATAGGCAAATGCAAATTCAACATGAGAAAAAAAACAAGACGTTTTTCTCAGTGTTTACTCCAAAATACTTGTAATTGTGAATATACCCTATATCTGTTTGTAATGTATGAAAAACTTGTTTTCAATTTTTCTCATAAGTTTTATGCTCAAGGAATGGAATGTTTTGCTAATGGGTTGAGGCAATGTTAAATGCAAAGAGAAAGGCAGTACCCCTGTAGCAGACACCTTCAGGTTTCCTGAAATGAAATTCCAGACCAGGCACAGTTATGGAGGAAGGGATTTATTGAAGCTTACAGATCCAGCTGAAGTTCCATAATGGCAGAGGAAGCTGGCCTGCCTTCACAGGCCCAAGCAGACAGAGAGAGAGAGAAGTACAAACCAAAAGCCAAAAGCCACACAGCACAGCACACTTCAGGAACTCCTGCTAGTCACACTTTGCATATCTTTACATTGAAACCTGAAACCCACCACCACACCTTAAGATCCACCCAATGACATTGACTCCAGCCAGGTGGCTGCAGATGAAAACTACAAACAAATAAAAAACTGAATATATTGGGGGCCATCTATTCAAACCACCACAGTCCCAATTCCCATTTCTTATGAGAAGATTGAAATCTAAACATCAGCAATTGCCTGGCTTTAATGTACAATCCTACCTCCTGTTTTGAAAATGTGAGAAACACATTTCCTTTGTGAACAAAGGCAATTAGAAAACACAGGTGTCCATCCCAGTTATCAGGTGAATTTCTGATGAACTCTGTGTGACAAACGGTTCTGTCAAGTACTCTGACTTGAGGACTAGCTCATTAACTTTGTGCAAATGTAAGTGATGGGTTGTGTCTTCTCAGCTATCAAGAACCACATTCTTATTAAAATAAATTATTGACTTGCAAGCAGAGAGAGAGGTAGAGAGAAGAGAGATAGACAGAGAGAATGGGTATGCCAGGGCCTCCAGCTGCTGAAATGAACTCCAGATATGTGCAATACTGTGCATCTGGTAATACGTGAGTGCTGGTGAATCTAATATGGGACATAAAGCCATGAAAGTGAGCACCTTACTGCTGAGCCATCCTTCCAGGCTCAAAATCACATTCTTTTCTGATTTTTAAGGCTATCATATTGTCTGTGATACACATCACAGTTGGGTGCTGATTTCTTAAACACAGTAGTTTTCCTTTTCATCTCTGTGCAAGGAAGCAGATTTCTAGATTGACACATTTTGTTTGCAATTATATTCCTCCATGACATGAGTCAGTTTTCTGCAGAATTATTTTACAAGTTATAAAAAGTATTTCACTGAAGGGCAAAGATACACAGAGTGGAAGGAAACTGTGGTTTTATGTACCTGTTTTGATTCTCCTTTAAAATTACCCATTCTAGCTGGGCATGGTGTTGCACGCCTTTAATCCCATTTAAACCCAGCACTTGGAAGGCTGAGGGAGGAGGACTGCCATGAGTTTGAGGCCATCCTGTAAGTACATAGTGAATTCCAGGTCAGCCTGAGCCAGAGTGAGACTGTAACTCGAAAACCCAAATAATAATAATGATGATGATAATAATAACAATAGTAATAAAATAAAGAAATAAAATGACCCAATCTTTGTACCACCCTTGGAGCATAAGCAAAATTTAATACTTGTTTCTCAGTGATATAAGATAAGATAAAATATTTTATCTTATCTTATATGTTACCATACCTTATCCTAGGAAGGGGTTATTTGCTTGTAAAATATTTTGTAAATTTTCTTTTTCTTCATCATTCTATAAAGTTAACAGACAATATGTTTATACTGACTCTTATCTTGGTGCCCTGTTCCACTTAGATTAAAATCTTCTAATATTTTAAGGTAGAAAGAATCTTTAAAATATTAGCCACAAAACCTTCAGAGACCTAGAGAGATCAGATGGCATGTGATGTATATTTCAAAATCTCCAAGCATTGTTATTGGAATGTCTGATAATCTTACCTCCATTGTTCATCTTATTTGGAAATATGTAGATAGACACACCAGAGATTTGTTTCCTAGGTGATTTTAATCACAACAGAGTTGGCATTGAAGATAAGCAGCACAGGCCTGGAAATTTATGTTTGAGATATATTTCTACCATGTGTGATAGAGATGCCCTCCCTTCTCTGATTAAAGTTCCTATACCTTTCCCTTTCTCCTATTTTGAGGGTGTGTGTTTTTTAATTCTTAATCATAGCAGAGAAGTCCCTGCCCTATGGAGATGGCATCAGCTATTCTATGCCTGAAAATGTTTATCATGATGGGCATAGTAGCCTGGCAGAAGTAGGAAGACCACAGTGAGTTCAAGGCCACCCTGGGACTATGTAGTGAATTCCAGGTCAGCTTGGGCTATAGTGACGTCCTACCTTGACCCCCCCCCCAAAAAAAATGTGTTTATCATGAAAAATCTGAGGATAATCCATTTATTTTATTTAGTTTTCCTACGTCAAGGATGTTCTCAATAAAATAATAAAAATAGCCATGCAAAACACCCATGCATAAACCATTAGGCCCATCACCAGCTTTAGATTTTCATAGTGTTTATAACGGTGAGTGAATGCACATTTCCATGGCTTCGGGACACAGCCATCCCAGTAGTTTTGCTTGTAGCATATATTGCAATTTGTTTATATTTTCTGTGCATTCTATCCTAGCTCACAACATTATTTCTTATATATAATATGAAAGGTAAATAAAATTACATTAGAATTTTACAAATTTTAATGTGTAATGATTTTTTTTTTTAACCTAGGATGTAAATTACAACACATCTTACCAAGCCCTCCTCCCAGAGTCTGATTAGGTAAGAGAGGTGGTCCTCTTATCAATTCCTTTTTTCATTGCTGTGACACAATACCTGGCAAAGATCAGCTTAAGGTAGAAAGGTTTATTTTGGTTCACAGAGGAGGGGATGTAGCTGATCATGGTGGGAAGGCATGGTGATGGTGGTTGGAGCGACTCAGAGTTGTAAACTTGCTCAGACTCAGTGGACCAGGTACAGACAAAAGTAAATTCAAACATTTAGCTGGCTTTCTCATTTTACCCTTTTTTTATACATCCCAGTACCTAGTTCGTGGAATAGTGCTGCCTATATTGAGATTTTCCCTCCACTGTTAATCCTACTTGGAATATCCAGAATGACGCACCTGGAGGTGACTTTCAGCACAATAGAGTTGACAATGAAGATTAAACAGCACAGGTCTGGGAATTTATGTTTAGAATATATTTCCACGTAATGTCAATTCTATTTTATGGTCTATATTGTGGGAACCATAATAAAGGTAAGGCTTCTGTAACTACTTAATACTTACAACTATTTTATCTACCTAGGAGATGAGTTTTGTGTAGAAGTGCTGACTACAGCTTATGTAATTTGAATATACAGTCTTTATAACATGAAAATATAACTTTTGCAAAGAAAATTAAAATAATACTAAGTGCTGAAATGAAGAAATAAGGCAAATTTACTTCATATCTGTTCAAGAAGTATACCACATATTATTGATTATTCATTACTTATAAGCATTGAATCACTATTTATTTTATATGAATGTAAGCAGATAAGAAAATACTGGATCTGAGAATTTAATTATTATATTTTATATCTTAACAAAGTTCTTTCACTGATTTTTATGGCCAATTAGATTCAACCCATGATCCCTGTTTTTAAATTCATTTCTCAAAGGGATAATTGCACAGCATTAAAACCTACAGGAATTTTAGGAGAGCACATGATCAAACTGAAGTAGGATAGGAGAAAGCTAGTTAATTTTAAGCAGTTTCAATTAGAGATTAAGGCTCAGAGAGAACCAGAAGATGCCACCCCACGTGACACCTCACCCTGGCACAAGACCCGAACTCCAGGAAGAAACAGAACTCACTCATGTGTGATCAAGACTATCTACAGCGTCAACTGCTGCTCACAATCTAGATGGGCTGGCTCAGGTGGGCTGAGTGGGAGAACATAAAACTGTTTCTTGGCTTGAGGGAACTTTTCTGATTGTGTCTGCTTTTTTGTTTGGGGTAACTTCTCACTCTAATTATATGCATGATTTCCCTCTAGTCTGTAACCTACCATGTACATATTTTCCTTACACCTCAGATCTATTAGGTGGGTGAGTTTATTAACTCAACACAGTGGGTACTTTCACTAATTCTAAGTCTGCTGCCTATGTAACCTCTTTATACCATAAGTATAACTCTCTTCATTACTCATTTCTCTGAGTCTCCTGTTCTCTGCTTTGAAATCTGCCCTCTCATTTTTCCTAAAGCCACACCATGTGCCCTAACTTCTCTACATGGAAAAGCACATGGCTGATGCCATGCCAATTCTTCCTAAGTCTTCCTACAGGAGCTCCTAGATCCTACTTTCCACACATTTTCAGCTTTACTCTGATCTCTCTTTAAAAGCCTCAATTTCTCTTAAATCCAATCTCACTTAAATAAGCCTCACAGTTTGTGATTTCTCCTTAAATAAACTTAGTTATTCTTAATTTATCTTTCTTGAGTCCATCTTTATTCATTCTTTATTAAAGGTAGGAAAGAATACAAAGCTTGGGGTTCATACATTGGGGGATCCCCTGAATCCAAAAATTTTACATCAGAACCACTTAATAGGGCTGGAGAGATGGCTTAGCGGTTAAGCGCTTGCCTGTGAAGCCTAAGGACCCTGGTTCGAGGCTCGGTTCCTCAGGTCCCACGTTAGCCAGATGCACAAGGGGGTGCACGCGTCTGGAGTTCGTTTGCAGAGGCTGGAAGCCCTGGCTCGCCCATTCTCTCTCTCTCTCTCTCTATCTGCCTCTTTGTCTCTCTGTCACTTTCAAATAAATGAAAATAAACAAAAAAAAATTAAAAAAAAAAGAACCACTTAATATACCATTCAACAAAAAGGAAGTGTCTAATTTTATCAATTTTTTTTTCTATCATGGGCCTTAATTAGAGCTTGAATGAATATGAAGTTAATTGTGTATGTGTGTGTCTGCATAGAAAGATTTCATATGGTGATACACATTTGCGTGCAGATAAGAGTACCCCATATTCATGCATGTGAATTTTAGAGGAGGACTTCTGGCACCCTCTTCTATCACTCTTTTGTCTTATTTCCTTGAGCAGTGTCTTTCACTGACCCTGGAGCTTACATTGTTGGTTAGACTTGTTGACCAACAAGCCCTTATGATCCTCTTGTCTGTGCTGGGGCAAGTTCTACTGTGAAAGATTATGCCTGCTTATTTATTATTTGTATATTTATTTTCACATGGGTGTAAAGTATCAAATTCGGGTCCTCATGCTTTCACAGCAAGTGCTCTTGCCCAGTAAACCAACTCCCTAGACATGTAGTTAATTTTTTTAAAAAAAATTTTCAAGAAATAGTTCAAAAAGTTTTTTTTTTAATTAACTGCTTTTTATGAAAGTTTTAAAATTAGAATTCATTAATTGTGTGTCTCAAAGTAATCTCCAAGTTAAAATAATGATCCAAACTCTATACTCACCACACCACCAGATTTTGTTCTAATGAATACGAGTAAGCCTGAAACACTGAAGAATTTTATAGGGAAATATTATAATTACTCAAAACGTTCTCTGCTTATTCCTGCCTATTCATATAAAGAGAAAAATAAGCCCCAAAACGCAAAAGCCACCATTCGCAACATTCTCTGTCTAGCAGAATTAAGAGAGCAAAGGACTAAATCCAAGGGGCTTAATTGCAACAAGACAAAACCAGCAGAAGAGGAGAGAATCCAAACAGCATTTTAAAGACCAATATCCTTTCATTATAAAAGATCTCAGAATTCAGCTATACTCTGGCATCTGGATCTTTACAAAGTCCATTGGTGAGCTTGACAATTAACCTGGGCTGGAAAGTTCTCCCCAGTCAAGTCAGTCTGTGTTACTTACATGAGGAAATCAAGGTCTGAAATGCATACCCCATTCTTGGTCTTCCATCAAGACATGTGAATCATATTGTTTCATTGTCAAGAGAGACCTTGCCTAGCTCATTTTGGTAATTGTGTCAAAGGTCTTGTAGTTTTTAATTATAACTGCTTGTTTATTGATTTTAATTATCTTCTTAATTGGACATTGGAAAATTACTTCTCTGAAGTACAGTATGATTCTCCACTATTTCAAAAGACTTCATTCACACATGACAGACATTCTCTCACATTTTCACATATCACAGAATAGAAAGATTTTTCTCTAAATGGATTGTTGTCTAGAATGCCATGGAAAACATAAGGCAGTATACAAGTGTCCAGACCAAAAATCTACAGGGAGAAAAGGAAAGTATTTTATTTTTGTGTTCTAATTACTATAGACATTTTCCAGAAGATACCTAGATTAAAATCAGCTTCACCTAATGACATGGCATAGTGTTTGCTAGATAGTTAGTGTCATGCTGGAATGTGGAAATGGCAGAGCAATTTCTGGTAGGTACTTAAAAAAATTCATGTATTTATTTGAGAGAGAGAATGAATGAATGTGTATTCCAGGCCCTCTAGCCCTACAAACAGACTCCAGACGCAAGTGCCACCTTGTACATCTGGTTTATGTGTGTCCTGGAAAATCAAACCTGGGCCCTTTGGCTATGCAGACAAGCACCTGAAGCACTAAGCAATCTCTCCAGCGCTCCTCTATGTACTTACTATTTAGTGCATGATTTCTTATTAAATACTTCATACTTCAGCCTGCTTGGAAGCTTTTGTGGGTTTATGTTTTGTCTTATTTTTTGACAAAATAGGAACATGTGAAATACAAGTAAATTATTAAAAAGCTTTCAAGGCTATCCTATTTTCATGATAGAGCTTATGCGGTTAATTTATGTTCTATGATAACATCAATATCTTTCTTTTCCATAGAACTAAGGATGCTCTTTGAACAGAGATATCCTTTCCCATTGAAAGTTTCCCCAATAGAAGATTCTGAAGTGTTTAAGAGAATTCACCCTGAAGCTGGAGTTTTAAGATGTGCATCAATCCATCACCTTTAAGAGATAGGTTTGAATATCCTATTCACAATTTAGTATTAAACTTATTATTAATTATAAATAGCAGCACAATTTGATGATTACAATGGATGAATGATTCAACTTTCTATTTATACTTTAACTTTCAACATCAAACCATACTTAATCAAAAAAATGTGATCACTAAAAATATGAAAGCTTTATTCCACTGCATACAGGTGAGTTGCAACAAATAACCTTTGGGTTATCTGACACTGCTTGAGATTTGGTGCGAAACTCAAGTGGTTTTGAGTCTTAACACAAACGCTAAAACTCTAACAACTTAATTTGAGTGTCTGAGGCTACAGTCTGTAGAATCTCTCCACTGCCAAAGCAATAGCCCAGCAGTGGAAAACCAGAGGCTCTGTTTTACCTTCTTCCTTCTTTCCAATCATCTACCCTCTTCACTTTGAACATCCTGACCATTGACCTGGCTATTTTCTTGGGCCAGTACCACTTAGGCAATTATATATCAATCTTTCCAAAACTCCCCATGATGGCTGGAACACCATCATCCACAGGCGATGAGAAAGTGTATAACTAGGCAACATTATAGATTTTATACAAATTTATTTCATGTGCTGCATTGAAGAGGGGAAAAATGGGTACTCACTATACAAACTCATAGAGTTCCTGCCAACTGGAACATTAGGAAAAGATGGAAGCATTCAATACACTTTAGAAATCTGAGAAAAAACATAATATTTGTAGGAGACTTATGTTTAATTCAACAACCTAGTATTGGGCAGTAGATAACCTGGTGAAAGTAAACTCTCCTTTCTGATATTTAGCTGAGCAATTCAGCAGATGGCTCAACTAGGGAGCAATGCATGTGCTATTTGGTAAAGAACCTTTTATTCTTGCCTTGCGGAAATGCAACTGAATCACAATTTTGAGCAGAAGTAAATTCAATATTTCCTAAAGCCTTTCAAAATATGACAAATGGATTTTATTCATAATTTCAAAAATACATCTCAATATTCCTTTTCTTATCCCTTACATTTCAACTCCCACTTGATTACCTTGAGCTTCCTGAAGTAGTTTGATGCCTAAATGTTCCCCATAGCCTCATGTGTTTATGATTAAGTCTCATCCTTAATCCACAGCTGGTAGAGCTTTGGGAGGTGAAGACTTGCTGGAGCACGTGTGTGGCTGGGGATGGGCCATGGGAATTGATACTCCAGCCCTGCCTGCCCATGTTAGCCAGCTCATTCTCTATCCTTTTTTCTGCGTTATAGTGGAGATGGGATGCCTTGCTGTTATGTCCTGTCGTGCTTTATTCCCCAAGACACAACTTCTTCTCAAAGCTGCTAGCCAAAATGAACCCATTTCTTCCATAATCTGTTTCTGATCATTTTGTTGTTGTTGTGGTTATTGTTTGGTTATTTTGTTTTTGTTTGCTTAGTCTTCAGCAAGGAGAAGGTAATTGCTATACTTCCCACATTCCAGCAATGCAAAGCTCCAAGTCTTTCTCCTGACATTTTCTTTTATCTCCCTCTTGATGTTAGTTTTTGTCATAACCCATTATTCCCAGTATAAGTTGAACAAGATGCCTAATGTGTTAGCTAAATTCTTGTTGACGGAACAAAGTAAATAACAAAAGTTGTTTTTTTTTTGTTGTTGTTTAATAGAAGAGTTGGTTTCAGCTCACGTTTTCCGTTTTCACCATCATGTCAGAAAAGGAACTGCAGCAGAAGACCAAAGCAGAGGGTCACATTCTGTCCATAGTGAGGAAATCGAATGATGAATTCCGGTGCTCATCCAGTTCTCTCATTTTTGTATACTTCAGGACCCCAGCTCACGGGATAGTGCAGCCAACAGTTAAAATGGGTCTTCCCACCTCAATTAACCTAATCAAGATACTCCTTCATTAGGCTGTCCTAAGCTAGGTAATCCATCTCAGGTGATTCTATGTCCTTTTCAATTGACAATCTGTATAAGCCGTTACACTAAGCTTCATGCAGACCTGTTCAGAACATCTATGGAGCCATAAAGCAAGACACACTGATCTAAGGTTGGATTTGATTCCTTGGGATTTTGATGTCATTTCACTGTTTATCTTATTTACTGTTGCTATTTTCTGTGCTCACAATGTTTATAGGCATATTCCTGAAAATCACAGGTTTTTTTTTTAACTTGTTTTTTTCAGAGAGAGATAGAAAGAGACAGAGACAGAGGGAGAGAGAGAATTGGCATGCTGGCCTCAGCCACAGCAAATGACCTCCAGATGCTTGCACCACCTACTGGGCATGTGCAACATTGTGCTTGCCTCACCTTTGTGTATCTGGCAAATGTGGGATCTGGACAGTTAAACATAGATCCTTGGGCTTTGCAGGCAAGTGCTTTAACCATTAAGCAATCTCTCCAACCCTAAATGCCACAGTTTTTGAAAAGTGAAACCATACACTAAACATTCTTACATTTTTTTAAATTTTTCACTTCAGAGAGCACTAAAATATCTTTATAGAGAACTAATTATAACCTTTAAGTTCCCTCATTCTTTTTTTTTAATAACATTTTGTTTGTTTTTATTTATATATTTGAGAGCGACAGAGAGAGAGGATGGGCACACCAGGGCTTCCAGCCACTGCAAACGAACTCCAGACATATGCGCCCCCTTGTGCATCAGGCTAACGTGGGACCTGGGGAGCCAAGCCTCGAACCGGGGTCCTTAGGCTTCACTGGCAAGCGCTTAACCGCTAAGCCATCTCTCCAGCCCAAGTTCCCTCATTCTTATTTTAGAACTCTGTTTTTGAATATTTACAACCTAGTGCCAATAAACTAGAACTTGTATGGTATGGGGAGGACTGGTAGGTTTACGAGAAGAAATTTAAATCTGAGATAATTAGCAAATACATTTTCTTAAACTCATTATCCTCCACAGCACAAACTAATGTGCCAGAGGACCCAGCTTTGTTCCTTGGTACCTACATAAAGCTGGATACACAAGGTGGCACAAGTGTCTGGAATACGTGTGCAGTGGTTAGGAACACTGGCAGGGCCCCTCTCTCTTTCTCTGCCTCTTTCTCTCAAATAAATAAATAAAATATTTTAAAAATATTTGAAGATATCATCCATTCTAGTTGAAAACATTATGATGATGCAAGTTAAATGCAAATTGTAACTATGATAAAGATATTTCTCGGGATTATTATTGAATCAAATAATTATAGCTGATGACTAATGGTGCTAATTACGTCCACTTTCAGAATTAGGTCAATATTTACTCGCTTCTGTTTCTGAGTAATTAGAGTAGACACATCTTTATCATGATATTTGCCTCATAAAAACAGAATTCAGCATTGAATGTATATTCAATATTTCACAAACCATTATATTTTAGACTATTTTGATTGCTGATAAGGCTACTTTCAGTTTTCTTCTGCATTTGGATTTCAGTTTTCTAACTTAAACCTTTAAACCTAATTATAAATAAATAACAAAGGTCTTCATGATTAAATATATATGGCAGAATGAAATGGCTTAGTGCTCCCTACAGTCCACCTTAACACGTACTTATCCCAAAGCTTTATATTTTTTTTCAATCTGGTTAAATTAAAGTGATACCATTATTGCAGCAATACTTAGCATCAAAATTTAAGTGGCCCAGTGTCATATCCTTATTCTTGTTCACACATTATTATCCACAGACATTCATTTATCACATTATTGCAATGACATTTTTACACATTTAACCATTATCTCATTTAATGCACTATCTCATGTTCATAATTAGTCTTCTATTAGAAGAAAATGATTTACATTGCTGTGCTGTTATGATGCCTATATATCTCAGCCCTTTATTACTTCTAACCTTATTACTTTATAACACCAGTAATCTTGTTATTAGCACAATTCTTCTTATAGGCCTTCATCATTCACTGTTTTGATAAACAAACCTCAAAGCCACACAAATAAAGCACATATCTTTTCACCTTGTTTTCTTTCCAGTAAGTTTCTACATATTTAACTTATAAACATAGCAGTCTTAAGAATAAAAATGAATCTAAAATTAATTGATTTTACTGCATCTAGTTATGAAAACTAGTACTTATATTTTGAAAATACTTTTCTATTTTGTACATTACTTTGAATCACAATAAAACATTATGTATATTATTTTGATGCTAAAACTGTGTTTTTCTTCCAACCATTCTGACAGTTGAATAGTTGAGGACTAGTATTGAGGAAAACCATTGAGAAATAATTTTGAGCAATTTTGCATATACCTATATACTTGAAAAATATTTCTGTCTTGAAGTGTTTCAGCTCATGTGCAGCAACTCTTTGTTTCTGCCTCCATATCACCTCTTATCTTGTCTTCTAGGAGGAGTCTCATTATACTGTCAATAACAATGATAGCATTCATAGTTTAAAACAAGTTTACTATTGTTTGGCATTGATGTTTTCCCTTTATTTTTATACTGTATGATTTATTTACTTTTGGAGGTTTTAAAATATAATAATTATTACTTATTTTTATTTTATGCTTCTTTGAGGAGTCTTAATGCCCTGGCTGACCTAAATTCACTTTGTAGCCAAGGATGGCCTCTAATTCATAGGAAGCCTCCTTCCTCAGTTTCCCCAATGTTGGGATTATAGGTATGAGTCACCAAATCCTATATAATGCCAAAATATAATTACAAACTTTGATATAAATGTGAGTGAATGTCTTGTGAAAGTACTTATTTACTATATAGATGTTATAGCTGCTTGATCTTTGCAATTAGTTTGTTCTTCTTGTCTGTCTGTTTTTTGTTGTTGTTGTTGTTGCTGTTTTTTCAAAGTAAGTTCTCACTTTAGCACAGGCTGAACTGGAACGCACTCTGTAGACCCAAACTGGCCTCAAACTCACAGCAATATTCCTATATCTGCCTCCTGAGTGCTGGGATCAATGGCATGCCCTACCACACCAATCTGAAATTCTTATTATTCTTTTACACTCTATTTTCCACATAAACTGAAACTTTTCCATTCTGAAATGTTATATGCTATTTATCTTTTCTTTCCATAAAAAACCTACATAGGTGTGTACAGAGGAATGCATAGGCCTATATTTTCACAGTTCTGTAGAAAGGAACACCATAGGAAAAGTCAAGGAAGGAAGTTTATTGTATAGCTACAATTGTATAAGAAAACTATTCCATTGAAAGTGCTTCCCATTGATCATTTTTTAATTTTTCTTTTTGTTTATTTGTTTGAGAGCAACAGATGGAGAGAAAGAGGCAGATAGAGAGAGAGAGAATGGGCCACCAGGGCCTCCAGCCACTGCATATGAACTCCAGATGTGTGCGTCCCTTTGTACATCTGGCTTACATGGGTCTTGGGGAATCGAGCCTCAAACTGGGGTCCTTAGGCTTCACAGGTAAGTGCTTAACCACTAAGCCATCTCTCCAGTCCCCTTTGATAAGCTTTAATGTTAACCATTTATTCTGTATTTATCCTACTCGTTATCCCAGCAGGAGGATCATTGGTATTCTAATTGCTGCAAATTTTTTCACACCATTTTTTTCTTAGCTAAGTGAGCTAGCTGTGAGCCCTCTTCTACATAACTCCCAACAGTCTTCTCATCAAGCTATTTCATAGTTCCTAGACCTTAACCCACTTGAAATGGATCTGAACTAAACTCAAGGTCACTATACATTTTTTTTTCTTTTTCATATCTGCAGTTATAAATTTCTAGTTACTAGGGTTTAAGAAATATTATTTTGGGCTGGAGAGATGGCTTAGCAGTTAAACACGTGCCTATGAAGCCTAAGGACCCTGGTTCAAGGCTCAATTCTCCAGGACCCACATTATCCAGATACACGAGGGGGTGCACACATCTGGAGGTCATTTGCAATGGCTGGAGGTCCTAGCACACTCATTCTCTCTCTCTCTCTCTCTCTCGCTCTCTCTCTCTCTCTCTCTCTCTCTCTCTCTCTCTCTCTCTCTCTCTCCCCCCATGTCTCTCTCTCCCTCTTTCTCTGTCAAATAAATAAATAAATAAAATTTTTAAAAAAGAAGTATTATTTTGGAACCTTCCAAAATCATTTTATGAATCATGTACTTTAGAATAAGACTTTCACTAACACTGTCTTTTGAAAATATGTCATAATAAAGAGAAGACTTGGCTTTAAATTTTGGAAGAGCATTTACTTTGAGAATAATCAACTTTATTTTTAAAAGATGAATATGTTTGCTTTAAAACTATAAACAGAGCTGGCAGCACATGCCTTTAATTTCAACACTTGGGAGGCAGAGGTAGAAGGATCACTGTGAGTTAGAGGCCAACCTGAGACTACATGGTGAATTCCAGGTCTGCCTAGGCTTGAGTGAGACACTACTATGAAAAAATAAAAATTGATATATAAGCAAAACATTTCAAGTTATGCTGAGCAAAGAAAAATAGCTAATAAGATTCAATGTTCACCTGTCTGTTGGTCTATTTGGTTCCATATCAAGTAATGTGAGTGCAGGGCTTCTCTGTGCTGGTTCCTTGTGCTCAAGTATCTGTATCTCTATGTGAAACTGAAGTGAAACTTTCAAAAGGTCGTTACTGTTTAAAAACTGACTTAATATTGTATTCACAGTTGACAGAAAATACAAACTCCTACTGGGCTGATGGCAAAGCAATAAACTCAAAGTTCAACCCTTTCCAAAATTATTTTCTATATATTTATGATGTATTTAAATAATGTGACTTGATCATTTGATACCCAAGATATGAAGCTTGACTCCTGCTATCCTTCAGTATTTCATCCAATGCTTGACTTACACTTATATGTTTGGCTCTTTACTTTGTTTACCTTTCTAGGTTTAATGTCTGGACCTTTGTTTCATACATGTTCCAATTTCAATAACACTGAGAGGGAGTCAGCTAGCTTTGTTAGGCAGTTAGTTAGGTGAGGGGAGGACCCCTAATCCCTACTTCCCACATGGGCTCTTTACCCCCTCCTGCCCTCCACATGGCAGGAGCTCTTTATACTTTCTTTCCTGTCCCATCAGCCATTTTTACAGGCCCATTATGTGAGCTCTTGGGCCACATTGGTGTATTCACATCTCACTTTCTTTCCCTTGATTCTGTACTATATAAATAAATAAATAAATAAATATGTGTATATATATATATATATATATATATATATATATATATATATATGTATATATATATATATGTTTATATAGTACAGAATATATATATATATATGAAATTATATATATATATAAATATGCACATTATATATTATAAATTTAATAATTATCCTTCTCAATCTTACTCAGTTCTTTGGTTAAATTTAGATACAAACATAGGGTTTGTGATTCAAAAAGACTTTCTTGAACCCCTCACACCCTATTTCAATACTTCCTAAGTATCACTTTGAATGTTGAATTTTACTCTTAAACTTCAAATTTGTACATTAGCTCTTTTTAACAAAAAGAATGGTAAGTAGAAGATGGCGGTGTAGATACCACACCAAAGCAGCCTGGGGGGAAAAAAGACCAAAAAAACTCAGCAAAATACACACTTTTACTAAAAAGTGAGGTGTATAGGAAATTGAAGCAGCAGTGGAGAAGTAGGAGAGATACAGAGCACCCAGAGCCTGCACAGGCCTGCAAAAGTGGCCCCGGCAGCTCCGCCAACTGCGGCAGTGGCGGCGGGGCGCACCAGAAAGCGGCCAGACTCAGCTCCAGCCTCAGGAAAAGCCAGGTGCGGGAGCTTCCCTCACACTGCGCTCTCCACAACTCAGGAAACGTGAAGGGAGAGTGGCAGTGAGCAATGGAGGAGCAGACCGCGAGGTAGAAGAACACGTGGAGCAGTGAGAGAACCAGAGCAGCTACAGCTCCCTCCCCTCCCCCACTGCCTGAGCCCAGCTCCAGTGAACAGAACAGCAGTCTGGGACCTGGCCACACCAAATTGAGCTGACAGCGGGACCCAAGCAGGAGCAGAGTTCAGCAGCAACATCAGCAGCTCCAGAACTGGTACCAGCGGCCCCAGCAGCAGCAGGAGACCCAGGAGCGGCAGCAGCAACAGACCCAGCAGCAGCAGACCCAGGAGCGGCAACAACAGCAGACCCAGCAGCAGCAGCTTCAGCAACAGCAGCAGTGGACCCAGCAGTAGCAGCTTGAGCTGCTGACAGACCCAGCAGAGGCAGCTTTCGCAGCAGCAGTTCCAGCAGCAGGGGCGCTGATCTGCAGGGCCACAGTTGCCAGGCTTGGCTTGCCCCGCAGGGAAAGCCAGTGCCCAGCTCCAGAAATCAGAACAGCAGCCCGACGACCCAGGCAGCAACTTGACTGAGACCAAAATCATCCAAGGTAACTGGGTTTGCACCAGGGAAGGGTCTCACTTGGGCACAAGCTGACTGGGATCCCTCAACAGACCAGAAATCTTAACCTCTTTGTTGATAGAAGATCTGGATGTTATAATAACTACTCTGTCATACATACTTGGGGCTGTTATTGACTGAATGGGTACAGTGTTTACTTAACTTTTGGAATCTACCTGTGTTTTATTCTACTCAGCCTATTTGAATACTCCCATAGCAGGGAAACTCAACCCTAGGAGCACCTTTGTAGAAACTCTCAGAGTCTTAAGAGCCACATCTAACACATTAAGCTCCTACCCTGAAAATATATAACATCAAATCAACTGATACAGCTAAGAATACCCAGCTAGCTAGAAAATCCAAGCATTAACTTAATCCAAGATGCAAAAACATATACATTATAACACAAGAAACACTAAAAAGCAAGACGATATAAATCCACCTAAAAGTATTAATGCATCAGAAATGACCTCCAGTGAGAACGAGTTAGAGGAAATGTCTGAAAAAGATTTCAAAAGAATGATTGTAAATATGTTCAAAGAAGTCAGAGAACATATCAAAGGAGTCAAAGAGGAACTTAAAGAGGAAATCAAAGGAATCAAAGAAGATGCAGGACACCAATTTCATGAAATAAAGAAGGCAATACAAGACATAAATAAGGAAATAGAAATAATAAAAAAAAAACCAGTCAGAACTACTAGCAATGAAGAACACAGTTAATGAACTAAAAAACTCTGTAGAAAATCTCACCAGTAGAATGGATGAAGGAGAGGACAGAATATCTAAGCTAGAAGACCAGGTGGCAGATCTAATATAGGCCAACAAAGAAAAAGACAAACTTACAGAAAAGTATGAGTGGGAATTTCAAGATATTCGGGACATTATGAAAAGATCAAATATTAGAATTCAGGGCATAGTAGAAGGAGAAGAATTTCACTCAAAAGGCATAGTAGGTGTCTTCAATAAAATCATAGAAGAAAATTTCCCCCAAATTGGGAAAGAGGTGCCAATACAGATACAGGAAGCTTTTAGAACCCAAGCCAGACAAAACCTGGAAAGAACCTCTCCTCGCCATATTATAATCAAACTTCCAAACACACACACCAAAGAAAAAATATTGAAAGCAGTTAGAGAGAAATATCAAGTTACCTACAAAAGAAAGCCCATCAGGATTACAGCAGATTATTCAACACAAACTTTTAAAGCCAGAAGGGCTTGGGGTGATATATTCCAAGTTCTGAAAGATAACAACTGTCAACCAAGGTTACTTTATCATGCAAAGTTATCCATTCAAATAGATGGAGAAATAAGGACATTCTATGACAAAAGCAGGTTAAAGGAGGATTTGAAGACAAAACCAGCTCTACAGAAAATACTTGATAGAATCATCCATGCTGAAGAAAAGGAAAAGCACACATATAAGGAACCTAGAAAAAACAAGCAATACTCAAATACTAGTTAACAGAAGAGAGCGCAGGTAGAAACAGAAACACATACACACACACACAAAAAAAATGGCAAACATAAATACACACCTTTCAATAATATCTCTTAATATCAACGGCCTCAATGCCCCAACGAAAAGACATAGATTTGCAGACTGGGTTAAAAATCAGGATCCTACAATTTGTTGTCTTCAAGAAACTCACCTTTCTACAAAGGATAGACATTATCTTAGGGTGAAAAGTTGGAAAATGGTGTTTCAAGCAAATGGGCCTAGAAAACAAGCAGGGGTTGCTATCCTAATATCAGACAGGGTAGACTTTAGTCTGATGTTAGTCAATAAAGATAAGGAAGGTCACTTTATATTGATTAAGGGCACACTCCAACAGAGGACATTACAATCCTAAACATATATGCACCTAACATTGGGGCTCCCAAATTCATCAAACAAACACTATTAGAACTAAGGTCACAGATAACACCAAACACAGTGGTGGTGGGTGACTTTAACACCCCACTCTCATCAATTGATAGGTCATCCCGGGAAAGAATAAACAGAGAGGCATCTGGACTAAATGAGGTCATAGAAGGAATGGACCTAACAGATATATACAGGATATTTCATCCAAAGGTTGTAGAATATACATTCTTTTCAGCAGCACATGGAACATTCTCTAAAATAGACCATATATTAGGACACAAAGCAAATCTTAACAAATTCAGGAAAATTGAAATAATTCCTTGTATTCTATCTGACCACAATGGAATTAAACTATAAATCAGTAGCAAGAAAGGCTATAGAGCATACACAAAATCATGGAAACTAAACAATACACTACTAAATGATGAATGGGTCTATGAAGAAATCAAAAAGGAAATCAAAAAATTTATAGAGTCAAATGATAATGAGAACACAATATACCAAAATCTCTGGGACACAATGAAGGCAGTTCTAAGAGGTAAATTTATAGCCTTAAGTGCCTATATTAAGAAATTAGAAAGGTCACAAGTAAATGACCTAATGCTTCACCTTAAAGCCTTGGAAAAAGAAGAATAAGGCAAACCAAAAATCAGTAGACGGGAAGAAATAATAAAGATTAGGGCAGAAATTAATGAAATAGAAACAAAAAGAACAATCCAAAGAATTAATGAAACAAAGAGTTGGTTCTTTGAAAGGATAAACAAGATTGATAAACCCTTAGCAAATCTGACCAAAAGAAAGAGAGAAGAGACACAAATTAATAAAATCAGAGATGAACAAGGTAACATCACAACAGATTCCAGAGAAATTCAAAAAATCATAGGGACATACTATAAAAGCATATATTCCACAAAGTATGAAAATCTGAAAGAAATGAATGATTTCCTTGATCTATATGACCTACCTAAATTAAATCAAAATGAGATTAATCACTTAAATAGACCTATAACCAACATGGAGATACCAACAGTTATCAATAATCTCCCAACTAAAAAAAGCCCAGGCCCAGATGGATTCACTGCTGAATTTTACCAGACTTTTAAGGAAGAGCTAACACCGTTGCTTCTTAAGCTTTTCCAGGAAATAGAAAAAGTAGGAATTCTACCAAACTCCTTCTATGAGGCCAGCATCACCCTGATACCAAAACCAGGCAAAGATAGAACAAAAAAAGAAAATTACAGACCAATCACCCTCATGAACATAGATGCAAAAATTCTCAACAAAATATTGGCAAACAGAATACAAGAGCATATAAAAAAGATCATTCACCCTGACCAAGTAGGCTTTATCCCAGAGATGCAGGGATGGTTCAACATACGCAAATCTATAAAAGTAATACATTACATAAACGAGTTGAAGGAGAAGAATCACATGATCATCTCATTAGACGCAGAGAAAGCATTTGACAAAATCCAACATCCCTTCATGATAAAAGTCCTACAGAGACTGGGAATAGAAGGAACATATCTCAATATAATAAAGGCTATTTATGACAAGCCTACAGCCAACATATTACTAAATGGGGAAAAACTGGAAGCTTTGCCACTAAAATCAGGAACAAGAAAAGGGTGTCCACTGTCCCCACTTTCATTTAATATAGTTTTGGAAGTCTTAGCCATAGCAATAAGGCAAGATACACACATAAAAGGGATACAAATTGGAAAAGAAGCGATCAAGTTATCATTATTTGCAGATGACATGATTCTATACATAAAGGACCCTAAAGACTCTACTAGCAAACTGTTAGAGCTGATCAAAACCTAGAGCAATGTAGCAGGATACAAAATAAATGCACAGAAATCAGTAGCCTTCACATATGCTAAAAACAAACACACATAGGATGAAATCAGAGAATCACTCCCATTCACAATTGCATAAAAAAAAAAAAAAAAAAAAAAACCTTGGGATAAACCTAACCAAGGAAGTAAAGAATCTCTACAATGAGAACTTTAAAACACTCAAGTGAAAAATTACAGAAGACACTAAAAAGTGGAGAAACATCCCTTGTTCCTGGATTGGAACAATCAATATTGTGAAAATGGCAATCTTACCTAAAGCAATCTACACATTTAATTCAATCCCTATCAAAATTTCAAAGGCTTTCTTCATGGAAATAGAAAAAAAAAATCCAAAAATTCATTTGGAATCACAAAAAACCTCGAATATCTAAAAATAATACTGAGCAACAAAAATGAGGCTGGTGGTATCACCATACCTGATTTTAACGTATACTACAGAGCCATAGTAACAAAAATAGCATGGTACTGGCACAAAAACAGACATGTAGATCGGTGGAACAGAATAGAGGACCCAGATGTAAGCCCAAGTAGCTATAGCCACCTGATATTCAGTAAAAATGCCAAAAATACTCATTGGAGAAGAGATAGCCTCTTCAGCAAATGGTGTTTTGAAAATTGGATATATATCTGCAGAAGGATGAAAATAGATTCTTCTCTCTCGCCATGCACAAGAATTAAGTCCAAATGGATTAAAGACCTTAACATCAGACCTGAAATTCTGAAACTGCTAGAGGAAAAAGTAGGGGAAACCCTGCAACACATTGGTCTTGGCAAAGACTTTCTGAATACAACCCCAATTGCTCAGGCAATAAAACCACAGGTTAATCACTGGTACCTCATGAAATTACAAAGATTTTGCACTGCAAAGGACACAGTGAAAAAAAGCAAAGAGGCAACCTAAAGAATGGGAAAAAATCTTCGCCAGCTATATATCTGATAGAGGATTAATATCTACGATATACAAAGAACTCAATAAGTTAAATAATAAGGAATCAAAGAAGCCAATCAAAAAATGGGCTATGGATCTAAATAGAGAGTTCTTAAAGGAAGAAATACGAATGGCATATAAGCATCTAAAAAAATGTTCTACGTCACTAGTCATCAGGGAAATGCAGATTAAAACTACATTGAGATTCCATCTCACTCCTGTCAGATTGGCCACCATCATGAAAACAAATGATCATAAATGTTGGCGGGGATGTGGAAAAAAAAAGAACCCTTCTACACTGCTTGTGGGAATGCAATCTGGTCCAGCCATTGTGGAAAACAGTGTGGATGTTCCTAAAACAGGTAAAGATTGATCTACCATATGACCCAGCTATAGCACTCCTAGGCATATATCCAAAGGACTCATCTCATTTCCTTAGAAGTACGTGCTCAACCATGTTTATTGCTGCTCAATCTATAATAGCTGGGAAATGGAACCAACCTAGATGTCCCTCAACAGATGAGTGGATAATGAAGATGTGGCACATTTATACGATGGAGTTCTACTCAGCGGTAAAGTAAAATGAAGTTAGGAAATTTGCAGAAAAATGGATGGACCTGGAATGTATTATACTAAGTGAGGTAACCCAGGCCCAGCAATCCAAGCGCCACATGTTCTCTCTCATATGTGGATCCTAGCTTCAGATGATTGGGCTTCTGCGTGAGAAGGAAAATACTTAGTAGCAGAGGCCCGTAAGTTAAAAATGAGAGATAAAGGGTAGAGAAAGGAAGGGAAGAGGATACTTAATAGGTTGATATTGTATATATGTAATTACAATGATTGTAATGGGGAGGTAATATGATGGAGAATGGAATTTCAAATGGGAAAGTGTGGGGGGGGGGGAAGGAGGGAATTACCAAGGGATATATTTTATAATCATGGAAAATGTTAATAAAAATTTTTAAAAAAAGAATGTTAAGTAAACTAATGCCTAATTAATTATCTAAGTGTTCTTTCTGCCAGTTTATATATGAATAAATTATTCCTAAAACAAGAAAAGGAACTGCTCCTAAATTAAATCAACTAAAATGGATTCAATAACTCACACATAGTTACATTTTCATAACTGAAAATATAGTAAGTCAAGTGGAAAGGAAACCACTAGAAATAACTTAATTGTTTGTGGATATCATCCACAATAGTTTAATGTTTGTACAAGCTAAGGCTGGGGGCATGGAAAACAATGGGCCTTGGGTTTGAGACCCTAGGACACAAGGAATTTAACATCTTCTCCAAAGATTTCCTACTATAATCAGCATGGCTCCACAACTCTTCTTTTCCTTTTTCCTCTGATAACTCATCTCCAACCACTAAATCCAAAATAAATCTCCCCCTCACTTCCCATTGTCATCTCTATCTGTTATTTAGTTGCATTCTTGCCATGGTTCTAACTGTACTTCATATTATATTGGTTCATGTCTAATGTCTGTTTTGAAACTATGATAAATGCAAATGGTATACACATAGCTCATATTAACTTTCTTATTTTGAAACATGTATACTGAAAAGTTCTATTTTCTTACATAGCTTATTTAATCTTAAAGATGCTTTGCCAAAAGAACTATTTCTTAAATTCAGAGGGATTTTTGTTAGATTAGCATAAGGAACAAGGAGAAAATACAGAGTTCCTGCCCAAGAGAAGGCAGGTCAGAATGGGATAAAGCTGGGTTCTAAACTTCATGAAGTTTAGTCTCTTATCTGTCCCAACTATTATTGTATCCCAGCCCTGGGGATGCTCACTGTAGTCCCACAAGCCAGAGCATTGTGGGTGTACTAGCACAGGCTTAGTGTGTGAATGAATGGGAATAAACTGTAAAATAGCTGCACATATGCTCTAGGTTTGAAAACGTAAACTATAAGAGAATATTCACTTAATATGCATGTTTAAAACCACCAACACTTTGTTCAAGAAGCAGATTATAGTATAGTACTTTGGGTGGTTTCAATCAGCTGTCTGGCACAAACTCACATGTTATGAATGCTTGGTCCCTAGCTGAAAGCAATTTGGCAGGTGGAGCCTTGCTGGAGGAGGTGTGTTGTTAGGGATGGGTCTAGGGGTATGAGAGCCAGCTTCCCTTTGCCAGAGACTGGCTAATATACCTGCTGCTGATTTTTACTTGCTGTGGCAGAGGTGAAATCCAGCCTCTGTTCATGCCATGCTTTCCCCTGACATCAAGGGGAAGCCACTCTGTGCATCTGGGCTTTACATGGACAACAGAGAATGGAACCTGGGTTTGTTAGACTTTGTAGGCCAGTGCCTTAATCAGTGAGGAGCCATCTCTCCAAACCAATTTACCCTTCTTGAAGTACATTTTATAAACTCTGTCCTAAAATAGAATGAAGATGATGTAATAGTTGGGGTTCATAGGTCTTGGGAGGATCACTCTTGAACCCTCAAATCCTGCATTAAGACCATGTTCACAAGCCTGAGCAGCCTGCTCATATGGAAGACACATGACACAGCTTATCAACATTATTTGATTGAGAAAAAAATCTGCAAGAATTACTAAGATTTCATACTCAATACATTTTTTTGTATGTAAAGTATATCTGAAAGAAAATGTTAGCTTATTTAACTATGCAAAATAAATTATTCAGAAAGAAAGGCCACAGAGTTTTTAAATAACATGAATCATTTATGGCAAATATTCATATTTGCAAAAATTGCTATGGTAAATAAAACTTAATCTCATCATTGTAATTTATAATGTTTGTCATGTTTGTAATAATGAGAATTAGTGTGTTGTTAATGCTCTACTCAAAATAAACTTTTTTGTTTTGTTGTGGTTTGTTTTTCAAGGTCAGGCTGGCCTCAAATTTACAGTAATGCTCCTACCTTTGCCCCCCTAGTGCTGAGATTAAAGATGTGTGCCATCACACCCGGCTTCAAAATAATCTTAATAAAACCTATGTGTTAGTTACTTTTCCTGTTACACTCACAAAATATCTGACCAGACATCACTTATGAGAGGAATAATTTATTTGGCTCATAGTTTGAAGAGCACTTTCCATCACAGTGGGAAAAGGCAGGGTAGAGTTCATGATGGGGGCACAGTATAATTGAGAATGAACATCTGAATGGAACAGGAAAAAAGAAACAGGAATGCTTTCAACTTCCCCCTTTTTTTTCAGTCCAGGATCCAAATCATAGCATAAGGCTACCACTCTGAAAATACCCTGAGGAGACACCTTCCTGGTGTGTTTAAATCCCATCAACACTCCAATAAGTGTTAATCACCACAATGTACATGACATTTGTACTTCAGAATTGTATATATCTCCTTGAACAACCCCACTTAATTACATATTATATTGAAATAGTAAAAGTATTATGAAAATAATAATTTTGAACTTAAATTACAAGTAAATCCTATCACACAAAAGAGAAATCCTTAGGTTAGTTATATTTTTAAATGCTTTAAGTTGCACTGTAAGTCTTGAAGAACATGACTTTATACTACTGATATAGACATGTAGCACAATCTTTTTAAATGAACAAAAATCTATGTATGCATGATTGATAATAAAATTAAAACTCTCATGGGACCATGGTGGATTTAGGTCATTGGATAGATCATCATATCACATAATAATTTTTTTTCAAATCCATTTCTATTATAAGTTGTTCACTTTGTCAAGTGAAATTACGAAAGGCATGATAAACTTATTTTCCTGGAAAAGAAAATATTTCATTGAAATATATATTTAAGTGATTAACTGTTATTCTCAGTAAACATGATTTTCCCAGAAATATGTTTTGTCAGAGTAATCTATCCTACCCCATGGATAATAGTGACTTGCTGATGCACCTTAGTATGATATATTCTTCTGGTTCAGGTAAAGTTTAAGTGAAGCTTCATTACAAGAACAACTTTAGATATTTCTCAGGACTTTACAAAAGCAGGAGGAAATGATTTTGTATCTTCCAATTGTATCTCACCTATTGCTATTTTTTGTGTGTGTTGAAGATTTCATGCACATGTTAGGAATTTGATCTATATGTCATAGTACATATGCAGCTACATTTACATCATTATAGATTGTGTGTGTTGTCAATCAACACACACCTCTGTGTCTCAATGATACATTACTTTTGATGTGAACTTATTTGTGTTTACATAGGTTTTGGTAAGTTGTTTCCATTACATGTTTGGAAATACAGATGAGAGGCAGTTATTAAGACACTGAAACTAGGTGTGGTGGCTCACACCTTTAATCCCAGCACTTGGGAGGCAGAGGTAGGAAGATCACCATGAGTTCGAGGACACCTTGAGACTACATAGTGAATTCCAGGTCAGCCTGAGCTAGAGTGAGACCTTACCTCAAAAAAATAAAAGAAATTGAGATATATTTTATGTTGGCAAATAACTAGACTTTATAAGCAGAGAATAATAGATGAGAAGTATAATTTTACAGACTCTAAGTTTATTCCCTGAAGAACATGGAGGTCATGTCACAAGTCCTGAATTATATCTTCTATCTAGTGGTAATTAATTTCTGGATAAATAAGTAAGGGCTACTTTTGGACAGAACTCATGAGAAACAGAATCAGGTCTTATAGCTCCAGAGATATTGCATGATGCTCCTATTATCAAGTTGCACCAGACATTTCCAGGAAATGACTCACAGCATTTGTGTGAGAAGTTGTGGTTTTAAGTCATTCTGTGGCCCAGAAATGAAATAAAATCATTTCAATGTATGCCTTGCATGCCTCCAATATATTTTGGTAATATGCAATGAGACCTATGACTACACAATAATGTTACCAACAAGACCATGAGTGCTTGGAATTTGCAAAGACATATACATTTTCCCCTTTGCAATCATAGCTGGGGCCTGGGATACTGCTGGATAGAAGTTTTATTCTTTATCAGCATTGTATTGGGTGAATATGTGAAATGTAAAAATTAATGAACTCATAGGATGGCCTTCCATTATGGCCCAGTTTTAATACTGTACATATTCAGGAATTCTTCATCACCATCCATGACAGCCATTTTTTCTCAGTTATATCAAGGATACTAACTTCCTTAAAAATAGCATTCTTCTCAAGCTGGATGAAGTTTCACATACTTACAATCCCAGAATTTGGGAGGGTGAGACAGGGGAATCACAGTGAGGTCAGTGCCAGTATTTGCCATTTAAGGAGGTCCACACCAGTCTAAGCTACAGAAATAAGATTATGTGTATAACAAATGTGTTTGACTCTTCCAAATTAAAAAAAAAAAGCTATAGCAAAAATAAATCTATTCCTTACCATTTTTACCACAACATTTTTATCGTGTAGCTTGCAAAATGATTTAGCATTCTTTATTTCTCTTCTTTATCCTCAGAAATGACTCTCCAGAATTTTAAGATACCAAAGTAAAAGGGGCCATACATATATATTACATTTGGCAGTGGTGAAATATTTATTCATTAAAAAATAGGCATTGTAGTATCATATATTGTTAATATTGTTAGTTGTTTGAATGCTCAGGGACCCACAGTTAGAGAGTTGGATGGTACTAGACTCTCTAATTTGACCTGATATTTTGTGACAACAACAAACAAAAGCCTCTATAGGATTTCCACAGTAACAAGTAGTCAATCTATTTCCAGGAGAAAATCCTTTCTAGATGTTTCCATCGCACAATTTCCTAATAAATAAATAAGTAAATAAATGAATAAACAGCAAGATTGTAGAAGGTCTAACCACCGGACAGATATGGAAATTGGGGAGTACACATAAAAGCAAGAGAGAAAAGAAAGAAAACTAGAAAATGAAGACAAAGACCCTTTCTTGGAGGAAGTAACACATTTCTACATTTGCTTCTAGCCTTCAGTATTATACAGATACAGATGCAGATATTCACATATATGACCAAATAAAGAAAAAGAAAGAGTAAGTGAAAATCCAGCATGCAAATGGAGCACACTCATTTGTTCATTTCACAATTATCTATGAAGCTTTAATGGGTGCCTGGCTTCTTGCCAGGCTTAAGATAAGAGTATGACCTTGTCCTTTCCTCAGAGAGCTCATTGACAAGGAGATGAACACCTTGTAGCACAGAGAGGTAAGTCTGGTGAAAGAGGAGTGGACAGATTAGAGGAGAGAGGGAACAAATTTACACAGAGCTGGAGAAGGAGAATGACATGGCAGAGGTCTTTTTACATGGTGTTCAAATCCAGTTGTGAAGGGGAGGTCACTAGCTGGTATAACTCAAGTTGAAATTGAACTTTAGCATTGTCAACTAATGAAAAATAAGGTAACGTCTTTGGAGACTGCACACATTTACTATACTGTGACTCAAGCATATTATATAAACATATTTATATAGTTACATATTACCTTAACTAGAGGTGGGTAAAGGCAATCAGGATTCAGATGTAGGTATAGCCTGCTACTAAACTGAGGCATTTTGGTCATTGTAGAGAGGAATTGGGAAGTCAAAGAACTAAAGCAGATCAATTATAGTGATCATGCCAAAAGCCTTTGAATTCAGGACAGAGGTAATAAGGTGAAAAAGGTAAGCAGAAAATGGGTTCTTTAGCCCAAAGTATTACCTTATGAAAGTCTGCTCATTTTACGATGTAAGCATAACATGCTTTCTTAAATAATACTATCTGTCACATCATTTTTTTTTCAATTTCCTTTTACTTGCTTGTTGGTTTGTTTTGTTAAATTGCTTTTGGCTTTCCTTTCCAAATGGTTCCCACTCAATGCTTGGCATTACACATATGTAAGGTTAAAAATTAACTGTGTGGGCTGGAGAAATGGTTTAGTAGTTAAGTGCTTGCCTGTGAAGCTTAAGGACCTCAGTTCAAGGTTCAATTCCCCAGTACCCATGTAAGCCAGATGCACAAGGTGGCACATGCATCTGGAGTTCATTTGCAATGGCTGGAGGTCCTGGTGCTCCCATTCTCTCTCTCTCCCTTTCTCTCTCACACTCTCTCTCTCTGTCTCTCTCAAATACATAAATAAAAATAAATAAGTAAGTAAATAGAATGTATCTAGGGCTGGAGAGATAGCTTAGTGGTTAAAGTGCTTGCTTGCAATGTCTGACAGCTTGGGTTGAATTCCCCAGTACCCACATAAAGCCTGATGCACAAAGTGACACACACACAGGAGTTTGCAGTGGCTGGAGGCCTTTGCATACCCATTTTCACCATGTGTGTCTCTGTCTCTCTCTATCTTTTTATGTTAGCAAGTAAATAAATAAATACATTAAAATGAATTGTGTGTGAAAACTTGAAAAGGAAAACATTAAAGAAGATATTTCGTATTTTCCATTGAGTCAAATACAACTACTATCAAGGGATTGCAGGATGTATATTATGTAGGCTTCAGTAGAATTGAGAAAACAGAACTTTAAAATGTCATCCTGTGAGAAGTTGATTTCAATTAATGTTTTACACAACTCTCCCACCAAAATTATCCGGATTATCAAAGGCTGTTTTCTTAAACTATCTCTAATAACTTAAAGGATTGTAGAATACTTAGAATGCAAAAGGCTGCTTATGAAAATGTAATCCTACTCAAGGTAAAACCAGCTCTGATATGGACTGAAGGTACACATACACATACCTAAGCAAAATATATGTATAAGACATGCCATACATTCTATGCCAAAATAGGAATGTCCTGTGATAATTGGATTTCTTAATGAGTGTTGGAGACTTTGATAGAAAGCTGGTAATGCCAGGGAAAAGATGAACTTTTGCATAAAAGATGACTGGTCCTTCTCTAAGCTGGCCAATATACATGTGACTTTAACACTCCAGTCAAGCATGGAAATGGCAATGGTTCTCCACTCAAGTACTACTTGCTTCACTGGGAAGCTTTCTCAGGCTTGATCTTGGTCCAGGGGGATGGGCACAGACAAGATGCTGTTGAATGACAGCATTCACCATGGGATCTTCATGACAGGGTGCATCACTGCCAGCTGCACGACATAACATATATGTTCAGCAATATGTCCTTTAGAAGGACAATGACTAGAATCCTTAATGCCCTTCATTTGTTGAATTGTGTTTACTTACAAATAATTTAGTTCACACACTAACCTTGATCCTTTCTTGAAGTTCTTTGAGCCTGGCCATATACTTGCAAAGTGGAAGCTAATTTACCATTTATCTCTTCATTTGCATTACATAATCTCAAACTTATTCGATTCTATTTTACTTATTTACTTTTAATTTTTTGATTATTCTTATTTATTTATTTGAGAATGATGGACAGAAAGAGAAAGAGAGAGAGAGTTTCATGCCCTCCTGAAACTGCAGACAAACTCCAGGTGCATGTGTCACCTTGTGCATCTGGCTTACATGAGTCCTGAGGAATAGAGCCTCAAACCAGGGTCCATAGGCTTTACAGGAAAGCGCTTAACCACTAAGAAACCTCTGCAGCCCTGTTTATTTATTTATTAAGTAGAAGTTTGTATGGATACATCATATGTTTACACCATCATTTCCCTCCTCCCTGCCCCTATTTCACTGACTGTAGTCTTTAGTGAGATTGTTGGTATTCATCGTGTAGTTGTAGGTCAAACTTTATTTATTCATTTATTTTTGTTATCTTCCTGTGCTTAGTGCTCTGTCTTGTTTTATTGTTTTGTTTTATTAGTAGACAGGGTCTTTTCTATGTAGGTTGTGCTGACCTAGAACTTACCATGTAGGCCAGGTTAGCCTTAAAACTGAAGGCAACCCACATGCCCCTGCCTCCTAAGTGTGTGGTCTATGATAATACTCAGCCTATGTTTTATTTTTTGAAACATGTTTTCATTTATTTACTTGCAAGCAGGAAAAAAAGATGATGAGAGAGAAAAGGTGATGTCAGGGCCTCTTGACACTGAAAACTAATTCCAGATACATGTGGCACTTTGTACATCTGGCTTTATGTGGGTACTGGAGAATTGAACCCAAGCAACTAGACTTTGAAAGCAAGCACCTTTAACCCCTGAGCCATCTCTTCAGCCCTATCTTTAATTTTTACAGAGAGATTAAGAAAAAGCCTAAGAAAAAGGCACTGATCAACACTATTCTGATACCAGAGGAAGTAGGTACATTCACCTTTCCTGCCAACAATACCCAGGAGTTTCTGCAACTGAAGAAATCATAAAGCAAAGTCAATAAAACCCTATAGGTTGTGCTTGTCAACCCAGAAAGATTGACAGTAGTACCTTTAAATCATTCTTCAATGACTTAGAAAATAGGTCACATTATTCTAGAATATAAATACTAGGTAATAAATATAATTGTCAAATCTTTGAGGTAAAGTGAATTTAATAGAGATCCGAAGGATTCACCAATTGGAAAATGAGCTATGACATGAGCTCTACTCACAGAGCGAGCACACAATCAAATGACGATTAAATGTAAACATTCCACTTTGCTAGGCATCACTGAACTGTAAGTGAAGAGGACACAATCTTGGAAATGGTTACAATAAAACAATATCATTCAGAAAAACAAGTACTCACTTCCAATAGTGCAAACATCCTAGAGACTAATTTTACAGTGTGTGTCCATACCTTTAAGTATCCAATTCTTCAACCTAGCAGTTGTGTTCTGAAAAAAAGGGTCACCAGGAACTTTTTGTAAGAGCCTGGCTTATGTTTTCTTAGGGAACTCTAAAAATAGTTAAAGTGGGTAATAGGTTTTGAAAGCATTGTAAAGTTATAGGATTCTCTCCTCATGTGGGTACTGAGTTGCTGAGGAAGAAAATCAGGATGTTGTAGTGGGCAGGGAGAGTAAGTGCTTGCAAAGCAAACAAACAATCAGAGCAACAGAAGCACCAAGGATTAAGAATAGAAGTATTGCCTGTCTTCATGGACATTGTCAAGAAAAAGTGAAAAAGAGAAAATGTTTTAGATGTTATCTTCAAGACCTACTGAAGGTCAGATGGAGGTCTACCTTACTTCCTTCTGTGCCTATAGTTAATTAATACCTTCCTCTTGCTCCATCAAGGGGAGGTCTAATTTGCATGCATCTGCTGCATGGAGAGGGGTTCCAGTTGGTAAATAAGCAACATGGGTTTGATGAATTGAATCACTCCACACCAACTCAACAAGACAAAGTTGTCATGAAGACAAAATCTATGTATGTGTTTAGTTGGTTAGCTGGATTTTGTAGAATTATGCCATGATGAATATCCAATTCAACACTTTTGCTTTGTGAACAAACAAGCCCAAATATGGAAGCTGCCTTGACCTTTTATATATAGTGATTTATTAATAACATTGTAGGATTTGAACCTGATTAGTTAGGGACTCTCTTAGTCATCTATGAAAGAAAAAGCCTGTTAAGCTTTGTCATAGAATTTTTGCATTGCCCCTTTTTGTGAGCTGTGAGAATTAACAGTGTTCTTTGGACTGATCGTTATGTTGCATGAGAAGATGTGTATACATAAGGACACAAATGGAAGTTGGAAGCTTCCAGAATTACCATGGGCATCTTTCTGTCCATTAATATACTTGGTTCATGTACAAATGTGATTAGGGCTTTCTATACTCTGAACCTGTTTCCAAAAGGGAATGGAAATAAGGCTTGATGCCAATGCTATTGAGATTTTCTGTCCTTTCAGAAAATTAGACCAGAAATGCAAACTTTTCACAGGAAGCTGTGATCCCACTGTACCCTCCAGCTTTGGCTAGGGGTTGGTTGTGACAGTTGTGCCTCAGTGCACACATCACTTTTCCCCAAAGAGAGAATCTAAGACTATTCACATGTCAATGGGAAGGATACAACTACCCCATCAATGATGTCAAAAGTAAGATGGGCAATAAATAAGTAGAACTTATGACTGTGTGGAATGACAAATGAGAAGACAGGTTGTTATTGCTTATTATAAAGAATCAAAGTTATAACCAACTCCACAGGTATTTATTGCAATGGAATTGAAGAACAATTCAAAGTGTGAACAATTCAGACAGAGGCTGAACACATCTTGAAAACCTGTCCTGAATTTTGAGTGGTTCACTATGTTCTTCCCATGTCAAGGCTTAACTTCACCACCAGTGTAGCTGCTTATCACATCTTCCATCTTCCTTTCCACTCCCGTAGTGCTCAGAAATATTCATATGGACAAAGTTCAAGGACAGAATGAAGGTAAGGGTTGCAATTCTCCAGTACAGTGAAAAGACTCAAGGGGAATAACAAGTAGATAGGCATTTTCCTTCCTGATGTGTTATCCTGTTGATGACACCATAACATGAAAATGTCCCTGGGTGAAAAGGCAATCACCTTGTAAATGACATAGTAATATTAAAAACTGTGTGGAAAGGCAGTAGAATGCACTTTTTTAAATGTAAGGTAAGTTTCAAATGGAGTCAATAAATATAATCAGAACTTCTGGCTCCTCTAGTGCATGACAAGAGCTGGTTTGGGATTTTATCAAGGAAAAAAAAAATATTTGGTGATATGTGCTTCAATCTGCCTGGTCTAATGACTGTATGTCTCAGGTAAATTCATACTAGAAAAGAAAATAAAGTAATAAAAAGTTAGTAAGGAGTCTTCTAATACTGAAAATAATGCATAAAGAATTTACATGTAAGAATATTTGTGTTGGATGTTTAATACACTGAGCATTACTTATCAAATATTATTTATAGCAATGTAGCAATGTCTAGGATATCACAAGAATGAGAGTAAGAAATCAGACTTATGGAAGCTTGTAAATCAATGTCTGCTAATAAAGTTCTGAGATACAATTAAAATGCAGAAAACAATCAGATTAAACTGATACCTTTAAAAATAAAGTTAGTGCGGCTTATTTCATTCAGATATACTTTGCTTGTTCACCTGGAATCTTAACCCCAAATTTACCCTCCAACAGGAAAGTCTGTCCTAATTCTTAGGAAACCTCATTTAGCCAAGTTTGTTTTTCCCATTTAACCAAATTTTAAAAGACATAGAATGCTGTGCTTTCCCTTCTTTTTAGAGGTACATATTCTTTTTTGTTTATTTTTATTTATTTGAAAATGGCAGATAAAGAGGCAGATATATAGAGATAGGAAAAAAAAAAAAAAAAAAAGGGTGCACCAGGGCCTCCAGCCACTGCAAAGGAACTTCAGACACGTGCACCCCCTTGTGCATCTGGCTAATGTGGGTCCTGGGGAATCGAACCTTGAACCTGAGTTCCTAGGCTTCAAAGGCAAGTGCTTAACCTCTAAGCCATTTCTCCAGCCCAAGAGGTAGATATTCTTGCATGTGATACATACCAAGAGAGGAAGCATATTAACTTTTTGTTTCTGTGTCACACAAGCTTACCTGGATCTCACTCTGTAGTTTAGGCTGGCCTCAAACCATGGTGAGCCTCCTACCTCAGCTTCCTGAGTGCTGGGATCAAAGGCAAGCACCATCATGACAAACTTGTTTTTATAGTTCTTAAATTGAAGAGGAAAGCATTTAGAGTGAATGTCAAGGCTGGCTGAAGTTTGTGGAATGAACACCTTGTATGTATAAATATCCTTCTGTGTATCAGTTACTGGCATGACCATGGCCAACAAAGAATGGTCACAAGGTAAACTGACAAATGCCACTGAGCTCTGAAAATAAGCAGAGCTCAGCATCTATTCGAGCTTTTACCTAACCTCCTTAAAATGTTAGGATTTCACCAAGGCACTAAAACTAATAGTCAAAGTTAATATTATATTTTTGTTAATAAAAGTTGTCTCCAGGACTATTAACATGTTTTGTCCATACATGCACATGTTAAATAACATATATGTTTCCTACCTTTAAAATATGGCTTACCATGCCATCAGACAACATAAGGGTTATAACAAAATGTTAATTTTTTTTTTTTTAATACCATGTTTTAACTAGATCTGTTTTGTTAAAGACCAAAGATAGATACATAGTCTACATTCCCATTTTTCTCCTGGGTGTTTAACAACTAGATGTAGTAGCTAGAACCAATAAGACATTGGGATTAAATTAACGCCCAATATATTTGTTCCAGCCCCTCCAGGTCAAAAGGGCTCAAGACTTAACAGGACAATTATTTCTCTAGAAGATCCTAAAGCTCATGGTAAGTCACCTATCTCCTTGATTAGAGAAGAGAAGACATGGAAATGAAAAAAAAATGGATTCCAATCAATATCCAGTATGCAGATGAAAAGTCAAAACAGAGGAGAAAACCTTAATACTTCCCAGGGAAGGGAAGCCACATGGTTAGCATGGCCCTGACTCATCCCAGCAGATAGCACAAATGCTGAGAGAGCCACAGAGCTCCTCCAAGGTCCCTAAAAGTCCTCTAAAGAGCCAGAACTGACCTTTAAAAATATAATATAAAATTAAACATTTGGCCCATCTACTTGGGGTATATCTTAAAAAAATAATCATCACAGACCATACTGTAACTTTAGAAATATGTGCTTACCATAACTACAACAGGTATAGACTACATCATTTGGTAAATTTCTAGATCTTCATGATTATCTTGCCTGTCATTTCTGGCAATAACTCTGCTAATGCCACCCCCCCACAACATTATAGGTCATTGCCAAGGCCCTTAGTTTCCCACTAGGAATAGATGGTAAGACACTATTGCTGAAGAGTCCACATACTTGGGCTGCAAGGCCACTGAGAAATGCTTCTGGAGATGAGCTGAAAACATGATCCGTGTAGACCAGCTGATAGGAAGCTGGAACAAGCCACACTGCATGCAATTCAGTGGGAAAGAGAGAAATTACCAGAGAACATACCCAACAGCAGACACTACAAGCCTTATATTTGGCCAGCCAGGCCAAATGAGCCAACAAGTGCAATAGTGGTACATCTGTTATGGGGGAAACCAACTGCCCTCTAATTTGACTGGAGGCCTGCTCCATGGGAAGGAATACATCCCTGATAGTGAAAACCTACAACAGGGATAGTCATAAGCCCTAGGGGTATGATATCTGTTGCTGTTTGGCTAAATGTATATACTATGCTTATCAAATTGCCCAGTAAGCATTTATCTTAATATTTATACCCATATGTTAATGTTACTCTCACTTTTGGTTAGACAACCTTCTCTTTTCAGATGGCAGTGACCTTAGGATGACTCAGAAGGCACCATGATGGTGATTAGTGACAGAGGAGTGCTCAGCACTGAAATATCTCAATCACACCTTCCATGGCCCAGGGTCCATTGTGGAAGAGGTAGTAGAAAGAATACAAGATCCAAAGGAAGGGTAAGACTCCTTATAGCATGCTCCTCCAGACACAAAATGGCCTGGATATCCATGACCTCACAGTGACTGGCACTACTACATAAGACCATCAAGATAGGAGGAAAAGATCATGGCATCAAAATAAAAAGAGGCTGATAGAGAGGGGGAGGGGATATGATGGAGAGTGGAGTTTCAAATGGGAAAGTGGGGGGAGAGAGGGAATCACCATGGGATATTGTTTACAATTATGGAAGTGGTCAAAAATAAAAATAAATGTTTATAGTATTGTAAATATATTCACCCATACTACTTTCAAGGCAAAATATTCCTAAAAGAGATAAAATGGCTTATAATCTTCCTGAAGATCAAAGAAAAGACAATAAAATAGATCTGTATAGTAGACTTCAGAAGTATGTAATTTGAAATAAAGTTTGAATTCTGAAAAGAAAAAAAAAATAAAAAGAAATCTGTGGGTTAGTGGAATTAGTGATTTTTCTTTACTAAGTCACCCAGGCTTAACAGAGTGTGATAATTACTGTGGTTGAAATTCATATATATTCATGTAAAAAGACAGAGAAAAGGGCCTTAACATAGACTGGAGAGGAGGAGGAGATTTTGAAGAAGATAAAACTTGATATCACCCTTTTCAGAGCTGTTAGGCTGCACTTCTTGGATAGATAAACGCAGAGCCTACCTGCTTCTGTCACACTGCATCCCAATGGTCTGCTAATGTGGCATCTTTCCTAATTAAATTCTGAGTCCCCGAGGGCAATGATTCACCTCCATCCATCTTTAGCTTTCCAGTGCTTGGATCACATCTTGCACATGGCAGGTATGGGATAAAGTTTGTTGACTGAATAAGGAGCACATAGTGTCCTTGATTAAAACATCCAAACTGACCAGAATAGAAGCAAGTCTTGGGAGTATTTTCTAACAGTTTATTAAAAGAAATAAACTACTTTTCCTGAATATAACTAAACTCTATTGTGTTTTAGCTTATATGTATAAGGTCATAAGAAGAATTCATCTTTCACATTATGTATCATTACTCAGAAAGATGGTTGTGGAATAAACAATATTTGTCACATATATGAGCTTTATTTTATGATTTAAGTGAACGATTGCGTTGCTATCCACCAACTAATAAAATTTACCATCTATGCACAGTGAGTTGTTTATTGAATACAGTAAGATTGATTTCAGCTGTTTTGGCAGGTGAAAATTTAAACCATGCTAGCTGTGTTTCACTGCTCAGAGATATGCAAGCAACAGAAGAATTAGACAGAAGCAGTTCATAAATTACTTAGGAGTCAGAGTTCAGGTTTGGATCCTACTATCAACTTATTACTCCCAAAACCTGGTATCATAACAGACATGTTCAACATGAGACCATCAAGTGTGTTTATTACAGCAACTTAAGAAATTTGAAAATAGGCCTGGAAGGATTGCTTAGTGGTTAAGGCATATGCTTGCAAAGCCAAAGGACCCAGGTTTGATTCTTCAGGTGCCACATTAGCAAGATGCACAAGGGGTGCACATGTCTGGAGTTTGTTTATAGTGGCTGGAAGCCATGGTTCTCTCCCTCTCTCTCTCTCTCCCTCTCTCTCTCTCTCTCTTTCTCTGTCTTTTTCTTTCTCCCTCTGTCAAATAAATAAATAAATAAATAAATAAAGTATTAAAAAAGTGATATTAGGGCTGGAGAGATGGCTTAGCAGTTAAGTGCTTGCCTGTGAAGCCTAAGGACCCCGGTTCGAGGCTTAATTCCCCAGGACCCACGTTAGCCAGATGCACAAGGGGGTGTATGCGTCTGGAGTTCATTTGCAATGGCTGGAGGCCCTGGCGTGCCCATTCTCTGTCTCTCTCCTTTCTCTGTCACTTACAAATAAATAAATAAACAAAATAAATAAAAATTAACAACAACAACAACAAAAAAATGAATCCTGGTTATTTACCAGCTGAGCCTTAAAAAAAAAAAGTGATATTAGAAAATAAGACTTGTTCTTTAAGTGATAGTTTTAGCTGACCTTATGAAAAAAAATCCTCTTGTGAACAGACCTAAGGGAAGCCATCTTAGGCCACTTAGCCATCTTGACATTCTCCAGGAGTTATAAGAGGATAAAGATTGACACAGAGCAGTAACTACAAGCCTGAGGATATGATTCCAGTACAGATATATGTTGTTAGTCTTTCCTTGAGGCCAAGGTGGCCGGGTACTCCATAGCTTCATCTGGTGTTTGGTCTCCCCTTTATCTATCTGGTGCTCTGTCAAAATTCTGCTTTTGTATATTATGCTTGCTTGCTCTTGCAACAGATAGTGGGATGGTGTGGGGGGGGTGATGACTGAAGAGTGAGGGGTAGGTCATTGTAAAGCAATGTGGTTTTTGCCTTTAAAAACTCACTGTAAAGGAAGGATGGGCTGCTCTCTTCCTTGTTGTGAGGGGACAGACTCTGGTCGGCTTAATAATGACCACTCTTTAATTTTATTTGGGTGGTCTTCTGTTCATTTCTGTTCTGGGACTTGTTACACTCATTATCTCTCAAATAAGCAGAACTTATGCAATAATGTGCACCTAAAATTAAATGAGGGTGGTAAGCAAAGTTCTTCCAAGAACTGAATTCAAACCCCACAAAATTTCAAGTTTTAGCTTACAATAAAGGTTTGGTTTCGTAGAGATTCAAGGTGGACTGTTGGGATACAGGAATTACTTTTATAAATTTTATTTTGTTTTCATGTGTGTATCATATGTGGTGTGTTTTGTGGGAGGCATGCATGTGTATGTACAGGTGTGTTGGCAGGCATAAAGAAGAAGGTAGGGGATGTCCTTCTCCTATCATTTATCTACTCATCTGCATGTATTCTTGAGACCAAGTCTCTCTCTGCATAGGCAGCTATTTTCATCCTGCTTGTGCCCAGCACTATTGCCTGCTGAGTCATGCCCCCTGTCTTAGTGTAGAAAAATAATTGAATTATTATTTTCCTTTTTTTTTTTTTGAGACATGGTTTTGTTTTAGATCAGGTTGATCTTGAACTTACTCTGTAGCCCAGGCTAGCCTCAAACTCATGGAAATTTTCCTACCTCAGACTTGTGAGTACTGGGATTAAAGGTGTAAGCCCCCATGCTCAAATTCTTAAAATAATTTTTAATGAGTTTATTTCAAATTGGCCAAAGGTAGCTTCTCAGAAAGCTGGATGTCCCTGCCTATGATGTGGCCTTTTGTGGGACTAAATCTTCAGGACTCAATGAAAAATGGATACATCACCATTTAGTTCTCAGTGCTACACAAGAATTTGGTAATTTGTGCCCAATTGGCTTTCCATTTCTTTTCTTTTCTTTCTTTCTTTTTTTTTTTTTTTTTCGAGGTAGGGTCTCACTCTGGTCCAGGCTGACCTGGAATTAACTCTGTCATCTCAGGGTGGCCTTGAACTCATGGCAATCCTCCTACCTCTGCCTCCCGAGTGCTGGGATTAAAGGCGTGCGCCACCACGCCTGGCTTCCATTTCTTTATATGTTGTGGAAAGTACAATTAATTTCAAGTTGGTGTCTGTAGCAGACAGCTTCAGGTTGTTGGGATGATCATCCAGATAAGACACAGTTTATGACAGGAAGAAGGAATTTATTCAAGTTTACAGATAGAGGGGAAGTTCCATAATGGCAGAAGATTGCCCCCTTCCCTTTCACAGGTCCATACACAGAGAGAGAAAAGTAAACTCTGAAATAATAGCACAAGACTAGAAGACAAACCACAGGGAAAACCAGGGAGAAATCAGGCAACTTGTATATCTTAGACTGGAATTCAGATCTGCCCTCAGTGACATGTCCTCCAGCCAGGTAGCTGGAAATTCAAAAAGCTTTAATAAAACTCCTGAATGCATTGAGAGATATCTATTCAAACTACCACAGTGTCATTGATCCCTGGTCTGTATCTTGTTAATGGAGTAACCCTAATGCTTTCCAAGAGAACTAGAGTGGAAAATTGATTGGATAGAAATCCGAAAGAATATATATTTTCAACTTCCAAGTAAGATGGCTGTGTAGGAGTCAGACTAATCCAGCCTAAGGAGGGATTTGAGCAAAACCACAGCAAAATACACTCTGTCTGAAAACTGAAGGCGTATAGTTTTTTTTTTTTTTTTTTTTTCCTGCCACTGTGGAAAAGCAGGAGACACTAAAATATATCAAAAAGGAGGAGAAAATGACCAGAATCCTACTTGCGAACCCAAGCTGTGGGACCCCCCTGGGATCCATGCACCATTTTGCTGCCCAGGTGCAGGAGCAGAGACCAAAGAAGGAGATTTTCCAACCATATCAGCCTCTTTACAAAGTCAAAAAATATGGAAGGGAGACATCTAGACACAGGCGGGAGGATAGCCTGAGCAGTTGCAGTATAACTCCAGGCTTCCTGCACTCTCCCATCTCCCAACCATCAGAACCTTGACCCTCCGGAGAAGCACCACAGATTATTAGAAAACTCAAGCATCAAATCACCTGAGGATGCAAAAATTTCAACTTAATAATACAAAACCACAAAGGATCAAGACAACACAATCCCACCAAAAAATTATAAATCCATCAGAAATGGCCCCCAATGAGACAGTTTTAGAAAAAATGCCTGATAAAGATTTAAAAATAAATGATTTTATCTATACTGAAAGAAATCAAAGGAATAGAAGAAAATAAGGAATTAAAGAATAAAACAAACTCCTGAAGGAATTCCAAGAGAACATAGGAAACCAGCTTAATGAAATAAGGAGGTCATTATAATACATGAGTAAGGAAATAAAAATGCTAAAGAAAAAAAAAAAAAAAAACAGGCAAAATTTCTAGCTCTGAAAAGCACAGTCAGCCAGATAATAACCTCTGTGGAAAGTCTCACCAGTAGAATGGATGAAGGAGAGAACAGAATATCTAAACTGGAAGACCAGGTGGCAGACCTAATAGAGTCCAACAAAGAGAAAGACAAGCTAATAGGAAGGTATGAATAGGAATTTCAAGATATCCAGAAAAGTATGAAAAGATCCAATTTCTCATTTTAATCACTGAACTAGGGTTACAAAAAGCAATCTCCTAGTAATTGTGAAATATATGCTGAATTATTAAGGAACTGCTAAAGTCTATAACTTGTCAGGTGATTGTGATAATTTACTCTAAATTTAATTCAGAAAAGAAGTTTGCCTGAAGGAGAGAATAGTGATCACAATGTGAACACCTAATTTAGACATTTGATGAATTTAAGTAAAAAGTAAGAATTTTTGTATTATTTTGCAAACATCTTGTAAATTGAAAATTACATATACTTATTAAATAGTTATATTTATTTACATGAAGGACAGAGAAGAGAGAGAAAAGAGGGAATGGGCACATGAGGACCTCTTGCCATTGTATATAAACTCAAGTCATTGGTCCACCATTTTGTGCATATGGATTTATGTGGGTACTGGGGAATTGCACTCAGGCCATAAGGTTTTGCAAACAAGCACCTTTCACTGCTGAGCCATCCCCTCAGTGTGAAAATTATATTTTAGAGAACTTCTCAAAAAGAGTAAAACCATATGGAGTAATAAAATTAAAAATAATGTTATCCTGTATAAAATGACACTAATTCAGTTAATAGCTTATTTTTGTATATTAATAACTAATAAATCATCTTCTAAATATAATTATTTTTATGTTAACACCTTTGGAAAAAAAAAAAAACTTCAAAGTTTGTGGAAGTATTTATTCCCATTTTAAAGACAGAGAAACTTGAAAACAGAAAGATTCTGGTCCTTGATGTGGTGATATTTTGAGGTGAGTCCTTCTGTGGTAACTCTACCACACACTGTGCAAACTTCCCTCCTTCAGGTCATGAAGACAAACCTGTGGTTCGTCCTGTTGCTAACCAGCTGTCAAGCTGCAGATCCCCGGGCAGCTCTGTAATTTGGGATCTCTCTTCTCAGTTGTCTTACTTCTGTTCTCATAACACGTTACTGGATTTCATTCCAAAGTCTCACATGCTCTTTGGCAAGACCAGTAGCACAGGTGCATTTGAGAAAAGAAACAATAGGAAACTATGTTTAGGCAGCATTACAAATAGCAACATAAAATTAAAAAGTTAAATGGCGATTTTGAGAAAATCATTAGGGAAATAAATTTTATCTTCACACTTTCAGGAATTGCACGGGACGTCAACTTCACTGGAGAATGCACAGGTATGCTTCATCCAAAAGGCAAGAAACACAGAAGGAACTAGAAGTTTATGATTCCAAAATTCTAATTTCACTAGAGATGATGACTTTCTTCTGAATTTATAATCATTTTGTTTCTTTTTTTTTTTTTTGGTTTATTTTTTATTTAGTTGAGAGCGACAGAGAGAGAGAGAGAGGGAGAGAGAAAGAAGCAGAGAGCAAGAGAGAGAATGGGTGTGTCAGGGCTTCCAGCCACTGCAAACAAACTCCAGATGCATGCGCCCCCTTGTGCATCTGGCTAACGTGGGTCCTGGGGAATCAAGCCTCGAACTGGGATCCTTAGGCTTCACAGGCAAGCACTTAACTGCTAAGCCATCTCTCCAGCCCTCATTTTCTTTATTTTAAAATCATTTGGCTGACCTATCATTGCTGTGTGTGCTCAAACATTTTTCTTTCTGTTTTTTTTTTTATTTCTTTGCTTAAACAACTTAAAACAAATATTATGTCCACAAAATTAATCTGGAGATCATATATTAAATGCCCCTAAGTACCGTTGTTGTATATCAAGGGGAAAATAAAAACACAATATGAAGGTTAAACATTTAAGTTTCAGTGATATATAGTCAGCCAATTTATTCTTTAAAAAATATTTTATTTCAATGTATTTACTAGAAAGAAAGAGAGGGAGAGAGAGAAAGAGAAAGGCATGCAGGGTCTCCAGCCATTGCAATTAACTCCAGATGCATGTGCCACCACATGCATCTGGTTTACATGGGTACTAGGGAATTGGACCTGGGTCCTTAGGCTTTGTAGGCAAGTACCTTAACTGCTAAGCCATCTCTCAAGCCCAATTTGTTATTATTACTTCTTTCACTTATGCTTTGATTATCTGTGTGAAAAACTGTCCAAAGAACCACCCTAGATCTCATTTATGAAAAGGAAACAATCCCTGAGAAGCCCTTTAACAATTTAACTTCAGAAGCCACTCAAATCAATATGGCAATTAAGACGCTTCAGTGTGACTCCCTTCAGGAAGTCCACACTGGTGTCTTGCAGGTAAACTACCCTTTCTCTATGTGCCTTTGTTAAAACTTATGCTTAAATGTTGCAATCTCTTAGTAAACCCAATTCCAGCCAGGCATGTTGGTGCATACCTTTAATCCCGTCAGTCAAGAGGTAGAAGCATCTCTATGAGTTTGAGGCCATCCCGAGACTACAGGTAAGCCTAGGCTAGAGAGAGATCCTACTTTGAAAAACCAAAAAGAAAAAAAAAAAAATTTCAAGCAGAAAGAGAATGAGAGGGTGGGTATGGGGGAACTGAACCCAGGTGGTCAGATTTTGCAGACCAGTGCTTTAAACAGCTGAGCTATCTCCCCAGCCCTGAAGTTTCCAGTAAAAAAAATACTTTGGGGGCTGTACAGGTAGCTAAGTGATTTAGGCACTTCCCCATATAGCCTAAAGAGCTGAGTTCGGTTCCTCAGTACCCCTGTAAAGACAGTTGCAAAAGAGGGCACATGCATCTAGAGTTCATTACAGTGGCTGGAGGTCCTGATGTCTAGCCCTGGTGGGACCATGCTCAAACTCTCTCTGTCTCTCTCTCTCTCTCTGTCTCTCTCTCTCTCTCTCTCTCTCTCTGTGTGTGTGTGTGTCTCTCTAAGCTTGATGGCATACTCTTTTTATCTCAGCACTTGGGAGGCTGATGTAGGAAGACTGCTGTGAGTTTAGAACAAGCCTAAGACTACCGAGTGAATTCCAGGTCAGCTTGGGCTAGAGCAAGACCCTCCCAATTTTTTCATCTTTGTCATCTCCTCTTTCTCCTTCTTCTTCTTTTTTGTTTTTGAAAGACAGTATTCATAAACTCAAACACAAAACTAGAAAATCATGACAAGTGCAGGAATGAATATTATAACTAGCCTATGCATGTTCAGTCCCGTAGAAAGTGAGGTTCCTTGAGCATTTTTCTAAAAAATGCCTAGAGCTTAGTTTATTCACTTGTAAAATGCATATAATGACTGAACCTACATCCCAGGGATGCTATGATGATTGAAAACACAAGCATACGTATATTGACAGTGCTTGACACACACATGATATTCAGTTGACTGAACTGGTATTCATAGGATTAAGCTAATGAACACTTACTGCTTGTCTAATACAGTCTAGGTAATCCATGGTCAGCATTAGACATGGGGCTGTTAGCACCACATCCTGCATCAAGGCCTTTGGGATATAGTGATGGCTGAGCAAAGGGGCTCTGTCTTCCTGTGTATATTAGCTCCCCTTTGCTACATAAAAACCCCACTTCCAAACTCAGAAGCTTACCATGAATCAGAAATGCAGTGATATAGCTAGGTGCTGCTACCGTGAAGACATTAGTAAGACAAAACTTGAGCCATCAGATTTGCATAAGGCCTCTTAAGATATGACACAACTTATTCTCATCAGCTATGAAAATTACCACTGTGGGGGCTGGGGAGATGAAGAGTTAGTGGTACTGGATTCCAAGACCTCCATTTTGAGTTCAGTCCTCCTTAGCACTCAAGTAAATGTGGGACCTCCACATGTGTGCTGTGGTACACACATGACTGAATGTACATGCACACATACACTTACAAGTACACAGAATGTAAAATAAAATTCATGACAATGATGAGACTTATTTAGGTCATTAAAATGAAAATAAGTGCTGAGGAGATATGGCTCAGTGTTTAAACATTCTTGCTTAAACCTGCTGGACCAGGTTTGATTCCCTAGTATCCATGTAAAGCTAGATGTACAAAGTGGTGAGCACATACATCTGGAATTTGCAGTTGCAAGAGGCCCTGGCATGCTCATGTGCTTTCTTTATCACTTAAATAAAATTTAAAAAAATGAAAATAATATCAGGCCATATAGAGATCTGCTCGCATCGTCTACGTAATTAAACATATCATTTATAAAATAACAAAAAACATATGGAGATCGATGGTGCTTGCCCTGCTTAGGCTCACACAAAGTTATGCTTAGATCTAAAATATCCGGAAGTAGTTATGACTTACAAGTATTCTATTTAAAATATTGATAAATGTAAGAGTAAGATACATATTGTTTTGACATTCATCATTTCACATTGATCTCCAGAAGAGAAACCAACAAAGATGTATCATTGCATCAACACCATGTTGCCGGAAAGAACATTGAAGCAATCATAGTTATTTTATGGGAGAAAGGGATTTATTTCAAACTTACAGGTCCAGTGGAAGTTTCAACAATGAAGACACTGGCTCCTTTTCACAGATCCGAACAGAGAAAGCACCAACAGTCAGCACCACAAACACAAACCACCAGAGCTCAAACTGCTCTCTCCACACCTTGGGGCTGGAATTTAGATCTGCTCCCCAACCCACCCTAGGGTTCCCTAGGGTTGGACTCTAGCATGTCTTCAGTCACATGGCTGGAGACCAGATACAAGTTTAGTTTTAATAAAACACTTGAGTCTATGGGGCCATACATTTACTCTATTCCATTCCAACTGCTACATGTATGCGCCACCAAATGCATTTTATCTAACTTGAAGGTGTTTATGGTTAGCGATCCCTTGGTTAGTGAAATATGAATGACATTCTTGAGTAGTTAAATTCATTTTATTTATTTTTATCATATGTATTTGAGAGCGATGAAAAGAGAGGGAGAGAGAGAGAGAGAGAGAAAGAATTGGCACCTCAGGGCATTCAGTTACTCTAAAAAAACTCCAGACACATGTGCCACCTTGTGAATCTGGCTTATATATGTCCTGGGGAATTGAACCTGGGTCTCTTGGCTTTGCAAGCAAATGCGTTAATGGCTAAGCCATCTCCTCAGCCCTTAAATTCACTTTTATGGTGCCCAGGAGATGCCTGAAAAGCCTGCTGGTCCAAGATTCTTTCCCCAGTACCCACGTAAAGGCAGATGCATTAAGAGGCATATGCATCTGAACTTCATTTGCAGTGGCAAGAGGCCATAGTGTGCCTATTCTCTCTCTCTTTCTCCATCTCTCGCTCTCTGTCATATACACTTTCCCTCTCCTTGCAAAAAAAAAAAAAAAAAAAGAGCAAAATAGCTTTAGAAGGGCAGGAGAGATGGCTTAGCAGTTAAGGTGTTTGCCTGTAGAGCCAAGGGACCCAGATTAGATTCCCCAGGACCAATGTATGCCAGGTGCACAATGTGGTGCATGCATCTGGAGTTCATTTGCAGTGGCTGGAGGCAATGGCATGCCCATTGTCTCTCTCTCTCTTCCTTTTTTATCTCTCTCTCTCTCTCTCAAATAAACAAGCAAAAATTATATATATATATAATACCTTTAGAAATTATTTCTGTATAACCTTATAGTGAGATTGGGAATTTTATTATTGTGGTGGTTTGAATCAAATATCTCCCATAAACTGTATTTTCAATGATCGGTTCCCAACTGGAGACTATTTGAGAGAGAGAGAGAGAGAGAGCACTTTGAGGGAGGAGGTGCATTGCTGGGAGCAGGGGATGTTATAACCCAAATTACACTTTGCCACAGTTCATTTCTATCTGCTTTGGCAAGAAGTGATGTCCAAGAAGTGTGCTTTATCATCCTTTACCTGCCAGGATGAAACTCTCTTTTGAAACTATGAGCCAAAATAAACCCTTTCTTCCCATCAGTTTGGACAAGTAACATGAAGGTAACTATAATTCTTATTTAAACGATGTGGCCCTTTTTAACCTAAAAGCTTTGATTTCATGAAGCCTTTTAGAATTTTTTCATGAATAAGTTGTATTCATGCTTTCGATGTATGTATTTTAGTGACATTATTTTCATACTTTTTTGGAACACATAAAATAGAAGAATAAGCCAGGGGGCTAGAGAGATGGCAAAGTGGCTAAAGTCCTTACCTACAAAGCTGAAGGACCCAGGTTTGTTAACCCAGTACTATTATAAAGCCAGTATGCACAAAGTGATGCTTGTGTTTGGAGTTCATTTGCAGTGGCTAGAGGCCCTGGTGTGCTCATTCTCTTTCTCTCTCTGCCTCTTTATCTCTCTCTCTCTGAAGAATATATATATATATATATATATATATATATATATATATATATATATATATCAAGTGAAAGAAATTTGGAAATAGGTTAGATAATATTATTGACTGAATTCTCAGGCTTTTATTGCCCAATATATTATTATATTTATGTAGAAGAAAAAGAAATAGTCTATTTTTTCACTCTATTATAAGGTCTTTTGGAACATGGAATTTTATTCTTGCAGGCTTATGCAGCACTGATGGTCTATAATATATCAAAGTAATTCAAACTGAACATTAATATATACTACATATATAGTCTATATATAGTACTAGTTCTCCATGTAATATAATACACTTGAGCTTCAGTGTGTTTTGAGTGAATTGGATGTACAAAGGGTTTAAGAATTTCCATTATTTTCACAAAATACTGTATTTTCACAACCCAGAATGATTCTTGCCTACAAATGTTTATTTGACATAGGCTTTTTTTTTTTTTTTGCCTCAGATCTCAAGCTTGGATCTACCCTTCAAACACCTCAAATTTTACCCAAGTATGAAATAATGTCACACTATCTTCTGAACCATTTGAAAAGATTTCTTCATGTTTGACTTCACTTATTTATCTATTTTTGGCTGGGACTTTTTCCTTGAACCATGCTCAGCACTTCTCCAAACAGCATGCTTTTATCCGAGAAGGTGGAAAAATATAACAGTATTTCAGTTTTTTTAGGTGGTCCCCAACTGTGGTACTGATAGCCTAAATTAAGAGCTTCCTCTGAAAATGCTTAAGATTCTATATCAAAGATAGGACAAGACACAGCAGTCAGTCGTAGAAGAGAGCAAGTGATCAGTATGGAAGCAAGTGGGTTAATAAGAAAACTAGGGCACAGAGGACCACCCTTCAAACGAGAGCAATCACATCACACTGACAGGTGGCATGGAGATTCTGGCCATCAGGACAAGCACTGTCCCCACCTGCTGCTGCTGCCCCATCGCCAACTGAAGTCCTGTGTGCTCCAAAATTGAGGCACTTGTCAAAGAGAAATGCACACTCTCTGATTCTTTGAATCCTATTTGCAGCAAATGTCACAAGCTGATATCCTTCTAGTGCAAAAATGAGAAATTATTGAACGTTAACCATGCAAGCTAGATCATTTATACTTTTGTAACCCATTATTACCAAAATCTACAAAAACTATCTAGTCTCATTATATTTCTGTTACTTTGTCTGATATTCAGTGTGTAATTGTACAAAGAAATTGAATATATTTTATTATGAATACTGAACATATTGAGTTATTAGGAGTTATATTATATATATATATATATATATATATATATAGAGAGAGAGAGAGAGAGAGAGAGAGAGAGAGAGAGAGAGAGAGAGCGTTTATTTTGAATAATCTCTCAAACAAGGATTTTTTTGAAACAAAGTGATAATCAGGATTTATGTTGTTTTATTGCAGTTTAGATGTGAAGTGTCCCTCATAATCTCATTTATGTGTCTGGGCAGTTGGTCCTCAGCTAGGGGCAGTATTTGGGAAGATTGTTGTACCTTTATGCGATAGAACCTTGCTGGAGGAAGTGGGTCACTGGGGGGTGGGTCTTAAGGTTTTATCAACCAGCCCCAGTTCTTTCTCTGCTCCATAGGGGAGAATGCAACTGGCTTCCTGGTATGGGGCCTTTCCTACCCACCATGATAAAATGTATCCATTTAAAAGTTTCAACCAAAATAAACCCTTTCCTTCCATAAGCTGCATCTTGGGTATTTTGGTTCAATCCATGATGAAAGTAAATGATACCCACAGAACTTGAAATTGTTAAATTTAGGAATTTTTTTTTAATAAAACATAAGTGTTAAATTTGTGTCACTACATTGGTTCCAGTAGGAGGAGATACTTGCTACAATTTCTGCTTTTTCTTTTTTACTAAAGCTTGAAATGTCAAATCATTTTGCATAGGAAATAATTATAAACATTAATATTTTAAATTACAACCACTGAAGCCCATTTCATATCTGAAATAACTTTTAAGAAAATAACTGTGAGGAAAATTTATTCTATTCCCAGAATTATATGCAGTTATTAAAATATATACTAAATTATGTTTTATTAATCTGATCAGACTTCTTTCTAGGAAAGAAAGAACAACCCTGCTGAATTTGTACAAGTTTATTTATAATCAATTTCTGTAACAGTCAGGAAAACACAATACTATAACAGACATAACATAAATATAAAAAAAAATGCACAGACATATTTATCGTCACACCACAAGACTCAATGTGGGCAAGCTAAGGATTGCACAGAGCTTGGGTCAGTATGACTAACATGCAGTTTAATGGGGAGCTGTCAGGGGGAGCAGGCTGGCTAAAAAATATGGCAACTTTTCAACTATGGCAGTTGAGCAGAGCCTTTAGGGCAATGTGGCAGGTATATTAAATGAGGTCTGCCTATGAAGCAGTGGGAAAGAAATTATGTGAGCTAATTCCTAAGGGTAATTCCTGTAGACAGTAAGATAGGATGGCTGAACTTATTTTTAATTAATTGTGTTTGCCTATTTTGTATGATGTCAGGAGTCTGGCCTAAGGAAGCAGAACTGTAATACCTCCATATGGTAATATTTTTCTAAAAATTATTAGTGAACTAGAAGGAGCCTTTTAGTGGATGCAGGTTTTTTAAAGGTCATATAGAACTTTCAGGTATTCGAGACCTTAAAAGATGAATGATAGCCATTTGAAGACATTATCAGATTATTCTAAGGAACTAAAGAAATATCGCCAAAAGAATGACTTATAAATATTATTTTGTGTAGTATTAGTTGACAATTCCTTCAGAATTTTAAATTTACCAATTATGAAGCATTACAAATGTAAAGAGTTTTTGTTTTGTTTTGTTTATGAATGTTTTTAATTAGTTGTGAGGAGAGAGAGAGTAAAAGAGAGAGAATATGGGCCCATTAAGACCTCTTTGACCCTGCAAACAATTCCAGACATATTTTCCACACTGTGCATCTGGCTTTACTCAGGTACAGGGAACTCAGCTTTGCAAATGAGCACCTTTAATTGCTGAGCCATCTCTACAGCCTAAGAATATAGAATTTTTAAGAAAAAGCTCAATATAGACAAGAATATGAAATGAACCATTACATTTGATTATACTTAGAAGTATTTCAAATTTTGTTAATATTGCCTATGCCAATTTATTATGTTGGAGTATTTTTTTTCTGCACTTCTCAAATGACCTTTCATACTGTCACAGCAGAGGTTCATAATCACTCTCATTTTAGTTGACAGTCTTGTCAGATATTTCAGCAACTGTAGGCATAGCAATATTATGACATTAAATGCCAAAGAGTAAGGGTTCTGCATGTGTTTTCTGTTGAAAGTAAAGTGGCTCACAGAATCTGTCAGCCCTGGTCCTTTGAACTCTGAAGCTGTCTGGACCTGTCAGCTTCTTTTCATCATACTCATATTGAAACAAGGCAGGTAAAATAGTCATTACAGTGTTTAGACCTTTACACTCGATTTCTTTCATAATAGGATAGAAATGCCACAAGCCACAACAGAATTTGGATATGATTAAGTCCAATATGTCCACGTCCATTTTACCTATCTGGTAAGTGACAGAGACCAAATGACCCCCTGAGGACTTCTTGGGATCAAGCAGGCCCAAAGGCGGCAGCAGGTGGCGCTCTGCACCACTGGTTATGTGAGCTTCTCATAGACTACGTTTATGTAACCTCATTTATTGTGGTAATGGAAAATTTCAGCCATTTTAAAACTACAGAATGAAATTAGAAGTGCCATCATTAAAGGTAATAATAATTTCAATTTTATGTAGGGTTTTATGGCTCCAAAATACAGTTTATAAAATAAATTTCTAAAATTTCATTGTCTTCTGTTAGGGATGTAAAGATTTAAAACTAGAAATCTCATTTTATTAAAATGTCATGTTTAAAGTCACAGGTGAGAATAATGGAAGGGTTTTCTCCATTATCTCTGGTCTTTGACGTAGTAACCAGATAAATGACTTCCCCGAGAAATTGATAAAATCACATACGATAAAGATATATTCTTTCCATTTTATTCAGGGCTTGGCAATGAATAATGGGTGACTATTGGAACAGTCCTTCTTTTATCCTGTATTTTTGGGCTCACTTTGTGCAGTGGTAGCATGTTCAGACAAGCAGCTTTCAGATAGCATGTGACGATGCTCCATTCAATCTAAGCACAGAGTGCCGCAATTTCACACTTGTGGTAACTGGATTAAGCCAATTATTTTCTGGAGGTTAAAGGAAACTTTTACATTTGTAAGAGAACACCATCCTTCAGAAACTAGGAAGAAGGATTTTGTTATCACAAAAAGGCTTACAGAGGAAGAAAGATCAGTTAGTATTTATTAAATTTTAGCACACACTCAGATGGAGGGTTCAGAAGAAAGTAAATATGATTTTCTATAAGGCACTCAGTTCTTTATTTTGTTTCTGAGAAATTTGAGAAACGTGAGACTTTCATTTAACACACATAGTCAAGTAAAATATTTCCAGTGTACCAGTAGTTCCAGGATCTTGGTTTTAATATATGTATATGTATTTTCTGATATCTAACTATATCTATATGCCACTACTACATACACCCATAACTAGATATACATAGATATAAATATATATATGTGTGTGTGTGTGTGTGTTGAGGTAGGGTCTTGCTCTAGCTCAGGCTGACCTGGAATTCACTATGTAGTCCTAGGCTGGCCTTGAACTCACTGCAATTCCCCTACCTCTGCTTTCCTAGTACTGGGATTAAAGGTATGCACCACCACCCCCTGTTTATTATATATTTATATAGCTACTGCACTTACATTTATTAATATGTACATAACTGCTGCTATAGCTATATATAATACTCTATGTATAGCCACAGACAGAAACATTCCTGTGTTTGTATGCTGTAATAACCCACATATATAGCCTTCCCCAAGCCTTCTAGATTAAAATTCAGAGCAACTCCTACATTTCCTGCATGATTTCAGTCATATTTCTATTCTCCCTCTTACAACAGGGCTAATGATATATGATCATGCCTGTGATCCAGTCAATTGTCCCAGAATGAATTCTTTAAATAGTGACTAGAGTATCTCACATGGACAATAGTTCTGCAAGATATGCAATCTTCCTTTAGCCACTAGGGTGAAACAGCATTTCAGTGTGCTGGCAATACCAGATTTTCCAGAATAAATACAATTTCTTCATGAGACCAGATGGAATCATACAGAATGTAAACTAAACATATTAGAAAATCCGGTAGGGAATTTATATTAACATTTTATAACTTGCCAAATATACCAGCAAATTATAAGGCAGAATAACAGTTTTCAAATCCACAGTGTACCAGTGCGTTCCTCTCACCTATGCACTCTTTCTCAGAAGCTCCTGAAGAATATGTTCTTTTAAAATTAAGATGTGCAAAGGAAGACTGTATCAGGAACAGGAATAGAGCAAGATGAGAGGGATAAAGGGAATTATTACTTGTGATTTTGCTTTTTTTTTCTCCCTTTTTGGGGGGAGGGTTGCCTACAGATTAGGAAATTGTAAAGTCAAAGATAAGAGATCCAAATAACATCAAAAAGCTGTCACTGGGATACAGGAATGGACAGAAAGGCTTCATATGTTCACAGAGTTGTAAATTACTCACAGTAAGGTTGAAATGTTTGGGAAAGACTCATGATAGATCTGTTGAAAAGTAAAGTAATGAAGAAGCATATCAATTTTTAACTTTTAACAATTGAAAGGTCATGCATGAAGTGAAAAAGGATTAGATTATATCAACTGGCTAATAAGTAGTCAATGCCCATATGGTACTAAAAACTAAATATTGATTTGCTTACAACATGGTAAGTAGATAAAATTAGGAGATAATAAGTGCAAGATGAATTGTAGGGAATGTTAGTCATGTAAACGTACATTTTCGTTCTTTTTTAAAAATAAGAAACAAATTCTATTCACAGAAAAATGTGGTGTGAAACAGTATATTTTTCTTTTTATTTTTTTGAGTTGATGTCTCACTCTATCCCAGGCTCACCTATATTTCACTATGTAGTCTCAGGCTGGACTTGAACTCACAGCGACCCTCCTACCTCTGCCTCCTGAGTGCTGGCGTTAAAGGAATTGAAGCAGCACCATGAACACTGCGGTTAGCCTGACAACCAGCTCCAGTGTGATGGTGGCAGACATGGTGATCAATCAAAACATATCAATGCAGAAGTCCCGAGGTTACAAAGAACTCAACCTTAAATCAGATGGCCAGCAGGCCTATCATGGCTCAGGGAACATTGCAGAGGGGGTGGGGGGTGGGGCGAGCAGAAAGAGTGTAAGAGCCATAGAGTAGGTAGGAATTCCCAAGGCAAGTCTCCCCCATGCCCCCCTCCCCTAGTACCCCATAGGGATTGACTGAGGCCTTCATAAGCTCATCATGGATAAATATCATAGCACCATGGAGAAGGGACCCAGGGATATGGGAGCAATGGTGAGGGATATATGTATATATAAAATAAAATTTTAAAGAAGGCATATACAACCACCATGGCATGCTTATGAAATAGGATTTTAAAACAGTTAAATGGGCTGGACAGTTGGCTTACTGGTTAACTCTCTTGCTTGCAAAGCCAATGGTCTCAGGTTTGATTCACGAGGACCCATGTAAGTCAGATACAGAAGATGGTGCCAGAATCTGGATTTCATTTGCAGTGGCTGGAATCCCTGGCACACCCATTTTTGGCTCTCTTCTCTCTACCACCTCAGTTTGGTTGCAAGTAAATAATAAAAATGCTGGGGTTGGAGAGATGGCTTAGCGGTTAAGCGCTTGCCTGTGAAGCCTAAGGACCCCGGTTTGAGGCTCGGTTCCCCAAGACCCACGTTAGCAAGATGCATAAGGGGGCGCACGCGTCTGGAGTTCGTTTGCAGAGGCTGGAAGCCCTGGCGCGCCCATTCTCTCTCTCTCCCTCTATCTGTCTTTCTCTCTGTGTCTGTCCCTCTCAAATAAATAAATATTTTAAAAAAATAATAAAAATGTTTTAAAACAGTTAAATGACATATATATATATATATATATATATATATATATATATGTATGTATGTATGTATAAATAATTTTAAATGGTTCCTATAGGATACAAGAGAGGAAGTTGTGGAATAATAACATGGTCACTCTTTCTCTTTTCCACCCTTCTTTCTTCTTCTATCTGATGTCTGCTTTTCCCTCTCTCTCTTTCACTTTTCCTTTCTTCCTTCCTTCCTTTCTGGTTTAAACATTTATAGTATGTCTAATTATTTCAGAAAAAAATAAAGATATAAAATTTGCCCCACTTAATTTAACCATGTACCTATACTTCATGTTATTTTCTCTTAAGTTCTATAAGAAATATATTTTTCTTTCATTACAGGATAATCATGTAAAATGAACAGAAACATATTAATTCATATATAAAGCACTGCTGATTTTTTAGCATTAAAATATTACAGACACGTAGAATGCAGAAATAAATATTTCATGAATTTGTATAGTTTAGTTAATAGTTTTATTACTTCTCTCTATCTTCATTAACTGGGTAGTAGACAGGAAGTGGAAAGTGAATTTTGGTTATTGTCAGTCAACATTTTCTCCAAGTTACATTTAGTACTATAGATTGGCTTGTAATTGTTGTTATTGTACTATTTGTTTTCATTAAAATGGGTAGCCATATGTTTTTCCAACCCAGTCTTACAAAAATCATTGCTCTAAGTGGCTATTTGCCTTTGGCAAGGAAAGTATGCAGGGCTTATAAAAGGTCATTTGTTTTCTAGGAGGTCATTTCAGTACGACATTGTCAGCTAGTTATTTTAAATGATGATTGCATATTGGGAATAATTGAATATTTAAGGGTAATGAGTTCAATTGATAGTTGGAGATTGCTAGTTTGCAGATCATGCAATACCTACTGGTGTCTATTTACTGCGTGCAATGAGTACTCGTGGAGAGGAATTAGATTTGTTTTGTCAATAGTTTAGAAATGATGGTGTCTTTCAATAACAAGTGCTGAGGCAGATTTCAGAATCACAGAGCAGGCCCTGAGTGGGAATGTGCTCTAGTCCATGAATCCTCGAAGTCACTGACAGACCTTTGCTTTGCCCCCATTACTGAAACCTGTTGGGACTCGCTTTCAACCTCATCAGTTCTCCCAGGGGCACTGTCTCAACACTGTTCAGTCAGCTGTATTTTTATCCCCCAAAGGTTAGAGTTGAAGGTAGTACACTAGGTGTTCCAAGCATGATGCCTGGACCTTCTCTCTTAAAAACCACTTCAAGGAAAGGCAGAGAGCAGCACATGAAGCCGAGGGCAATTGAGACTACTTCCCATCACTGGAGATGTGTCATCATTACTAAAGCTTGATTCATATCAAAGAGAATAATACTTTTGCTTTCCTTAGTGAAAACGTGACAATTGAGGGTCTGCGTGTCAACAGTGTGGCTGTCTTCTTTAGCCTTATTAGGGTATATCAGCCTGCTGTTTTCAAAATAAGATCAAATAAAATGGTTTGCTAATCCACTGATTCAATAAGCTTCCTCAAGGAACTAATTCTTTCTGTAACAAAATAAAAGAAAAATCTAAAATCCTACAACAATTGCGTAAAATTAGATATTCTGAACCAATGTAATAGACTAGAAAATAATATAAAGAAATAAATTATTGTATATTAAAGCTAAAAAAAAAAAAACAGATGGGGATTTGCTCAATCAATAAAGTACTACTTATTGCTAGCAAGAGGACATATGTTTGAGCCTCATAAGCCACAGTAAAAAAAAAAAAAAAAAGTTAGGCATAGTAGCATACTCTTGTAATACTGGGGAGGTGGGCCCATGAAGTTCTCTGGCAAGCAAATGTAACCTAATTGGTAAGCTCCAGGTCACTGAGAAACCTTGTCTCAAAACACGGTGAATAGCACTTCAGAATGACACCTGGATTTGTCCTCAGTTCTCCACATAAATGCTTGCGTGCACACGTGTGCGCGCACACACACACACACACACCCCTATACACACACAGCCTAAATAAACTTATAAGCCCCAAAGTTAGAATCCAATAACAAAGTAAATTATCTATATACCTCTCAGTTATAAGAACTTTATAAAAACAAAGCAATTTTAAGCTTGATTCACTTGGTGATTTTGTGTTTTTCCCCATCAATAACATACATTCTAATTTGTAAAGTTCCTCATCTATGATAATATGTAAGTAATTGAAGCCTTTCTTTTGCCTCCCTGGCCTGTTTGCCCTTAACTGACCACCAACCTTTGCTTCAGTAGCCTCATGTTTCTGGCTGACCCTGGTATAAATGGCTTCCTGCTGTTCTGATTTTCTAGGTGTCCCCAACTGTCTACAGTGTGGGCCCTTTATAAAACCAGTGTCTTTGAGGGCAGTCCCTTTCTGTAGAATGCTTAGCTGAGATCCTTTGAGAATTCCAGTCATGGAACATGGACTGGTAAAACCAGGCAGATATCAATGCCTGATGTAAAGAGGATACAAAATGTATTATCATTTTTATCGTAGTAACTATGGACTATTTATTTTAGAATCTGCAGCACAACATGATATTCACCAGATCACAGTGGAAAGTCTGAATTCATTATTTTTCATTAGAAAATATTTTCCATTTAATTATACCTTCTGGGCTGGAGAGATGGCTTAGAGGTTAAGTGCTTGCCTGTGAAGCCTAAGGACCCGGTTCGAGGCTCGGTTCCCCAGGTCCCATGTTAGCCAGATGCACAAGGGGGCCCATGTCTGGAGTTCATTTGCAGTGGCTGGAAGCCCTGTGATACCCATTCTATCTATCTATCTGCCTCTTTCTCTTTCTCTCTGTCTATTGTTCTCAAATAAATAAATAAAAATAAACAAAAACTTAATTATACCTTCTATGATTTTTGACTTATCCTTCTTATGATAGAAAAATAGAGGAGAAAAATAATAAAGGAAGGATAATGGCAGAAGTTTGTCTGATTTTTCTGTGAGAAGTCCTTTCATCTGAGAATTCCTTGGATTTTTGTTATGATGAATGTAACCAACTTAAGGTGAGTCAAGCCTAAATAATATAGTAGCACAGACTGTCACTTTCCCTCAATTGATCTCTGTGACCTATTCCTTAGTGTAGGTTACTTTTCTCATTTTTCAAAGAGTAAGGAGGAAACGGATTCCATGTGGATAGAATATGTCTATTAAAGTAAGACAAGTAGAGTAAAGAATATCAAGGAAAGGATATAAAAAATGTTTAAAGGGCAGTTTTTCACTTTAGAAGAGAAGCTTCCATCACTCACTAGAAGTAAAGGGGAAATGATTGACTGGGAGAGAAGCATGACTGGAAAAGAACTTAAGCTAAGGCTAAGGAGCCCTGGTGCATGGGAGGGATTAGACCTATGGGAATCATCTATTTTCCCATGCTTAGGGACACCTTACACTCACCTTCTGCCCTGCGGAGCTAAAGAGTTGTGCTAGTAATAACGATGGTGATATGAACACAGTCTCAGCTCCTCACATGTCAACCGACCACTTCAGCAGCAGGGTCTACCACAGAGAAGTTAGTAACCATGGTGGTGATATGAACACAGTCTGAGTTCTTCATGTGCCAAGAGACCACTTCAGCAGCAGGATCTACCATAGAGAACTGTGCGTGCCTGAGCAAGGGCTTAAGCCAATCACAGACCTTTGTCTTGCATCACTGCACAAGACATATTTTCTTTTGCAGCTTAAACTTCCTCCTAACTGGACTGTCTCCTCACCTTCCTTTTATCTGCATTTTGCTGCTCACATGTTCTTACTGTGGCACCAGTTATGACCTGTGGAGAAAAGAAATGCTTCATGGCTCCTAATGTGTATGTCTTCAGTAAAAGGGAATAGTGTTCATTTGGTACAGAGGGCTATTGAATACACACACACCCTTGACACTCCTTTCTAAGATAACAAACAACACTCTGAAGCTCTCCATCACTTAAAAGCTTTAAATATATCATTCTTTGCATTTGTCAGCCTCCCCTTCTGCCCTCAGCTTATCACAGTGATAATGAGGTACATAGTAAATGTTGAGGAGAGAGAGCCTTCTCCATCACCTTCCACTGTTTTCGATCAAACCAAGCTTTTACTATGTGTACAATCATTTTGTTACTATCCAAAATACTAAGTTTTCACTTTACAGAAGCTACTCTGACTATCCTCAAAGATTTCTCTCACCCTATTTCTGTGTATTATTTCTATCACAGAGTCAATTTTTAAATGGTCTCTGTACCTATTTGTCAAGATTCCGTGAAACTTACTTGATATCACTTTCAATACCTACTGTATTTATCACTGTTAAAATATGTATTGTTCTCTATTTGATCTCTAGTCATGACAACAAAAAGAGTTACAAGTAAGCCCATATCATGCATGGGAGGGGGACAAGTACTGTGTTAGATATCCCACGCTAAGTCCACCCCCACCAGACACTTCAGAACTAGGTGTGCAGATGATGAATTTATGATCATTTAACAGATATTATAATCTTTAAAGAAGATTTGGAACTTCACAATAAGTAGAAAAACTAGATTCTCCTATACAGGCTGGAACTTCTAAAAGTTTTCATGCACAATCTCCCTTTCCATTTGAAGTAACCAAAAACATATCAGCAGAAGTAGTGATAATGTCTTAATATGTTTTATTCCTTTCCCAGCATGCCTCAACATGTTGAAGATTATGAACCTGGTTATTGACTAGATTGACATCTCATCTCATATTCAAACTTTTTAATTTTTTTTAATTTATTTATTTGCAAGCAGAGAGAGAGGAAGAGAGAGAAGAGAGACAGAGAGAGAATGGGAGCACCAGGGCTTCCAGCCACTGCAAACAACCTCCAGACGTGTGCGCCCCCTTGTGCATCTCTCTAACGTGGGTCCTGGGGAGTTGAGCCTTGAACTGGGGTCTTTAGGCTTCACAGGCAAGCGCTTAACCACTAAGCCATCTCTCCAGCCCCATATTCAAAATTTTTATTTTACTTTCTAAGTCAGTTGTATACAGTAGAAATATATGCGAAGTATAAATAATTCAAGTCAAATGAAAAGCAAATAAGCCAACTATGTAATGTTTAAACCAAACTCTTGAGCTGGTCATCGAGATACTTTTTGTCATTCCAGCACTTGAGAGATGAGGGTAACAAGGTCAAGGCCAGCTTGTGCCTCTTATTGAGTTCCAGGCCAATTTGGGTGACAAACCAAACCATGGCAGAATAAAATAAAAAGACAAACAAAAATCCTTACAGCCTCATAATAAAATATGCATTGCTATGTTCATCCCTGAATGGGAATTGTGAGTGCTTTTAAAGGGAACACTAGCTTCTTAGTATAGCTACATCCTGAATACAAATATGTTGTTTTCTTTGCCTTGACTATTACCAAGTCTTAAGGTTTTCACTTCTAGTAATTATAAGTTTCTTATTTATTTATTTATTTAGGTTTTTCAAAGTAGGGTTTCACTGTAGCCCAGGCTGACCAGAAACTCACTCTGTAGTCCCAGGGTGGCCTTGAACTCACAGTGATCCTCCTACCTCTGCCTCCTGAATGCTAAAGGTGTGCACCACCACACATGGCAAGTTTCATATTTATTAATTGACTATTCTTCATAAATATAATTTTCCACCTTAGTTTGGAATATCAGTAGTAAAGAATATTCTTTGATTTTTTTTAAACAATAATATTTTCTATGTAACTTATCTGTAGTGATGATTTGAATTGCACTACTGATCCTGTTCTACTCAAAGTGTGAATCAATTACCACAATATCATTGAGAATATACATCACTCCTTTAATTGGACAATTTTCTTTAAAATTGACATTTTAGGGGCTGGAGAAATGGCTTAGTGGTTAAGTGCTTGCCTGTGAAGCCTAAGGACCCTGGTTTGAGGCTCAATTCCCCAGAACCCATGTAAGCCAGATACACAAGGTAGCACATGCATCTGGAGTATGTATGCAGTGGCTGGAGGCCCCGGTGTGCCCATTCTGTCTATACACACACACACAGACACACACACACACACACACACACACACACACACACACACACACATATATATATATATATATATATATATATCTGCCTCTTTCTTTCTCTCTCTGTCTCTCTCTCAAATTAAAAAAAAAAATTTAAATGACATTCTATTAAATCAACAGAGAGGAGGACTAGGGAGTTAGGATGGGACATGGATCTAGAAAGGACTTCAATGTCATACATGGTTACATTATTATAAGACAGCACCATGATTATAATTCTAGAAGTAATTTACAGTTTTGCAAACAATAAATGTTTTCCACATATGATGTCAACTTCCCAACTGTTAAGCAATTTCAAATGACAGAATTTCCATATGATTCTTGGATATCATGAAAAGGCATATTATATAGTCATAGTTTTGTTTTGGCTCTTTCATCCACAGAAGTTATTTTTATATACTAACAAGTTGGTCAAAATCTGTTAAGTGAAAAACTTGATATATTTAAAAACTAGATTTGAAGGGACTTGGTGAAATCTTTCAAACAGTTGTTTTTAGATCTCAATTATTTTCTCTTTTAAGCCATCTTGCCTATCTGGGAATTTTATTGGAAGCATTTTGTCTAAGGCACTCAAGGGAATCAGACAAACTGGAATGCAGGAAACCAGCTCTGTTACTCAATAGCTCGGTGTCTCAGTGAGTTACTCATTTCAAAATGCCTTTATCTTGTCTTTGGAATTCTTTAAAGCAACAGTAGTTTATATGTTGTCTACATACAAAAACAGTTCTGCTTTATCTTTAATTTTTTTTAAGAAAATTTGAATAACCATGGGATAAGGGGATGACCAAAATGTAAAGTGCATAATAATACATAAAGTTCTTCTTTAAACCTTGTACAATTAAAAGAATGAAAAAAATAAAATTCATCAGGATTGCAAAGAAACTGTACAAATCCAGACATATTCACACACACATGAACACATACATGCAGAACTTCATGACATCATCCTTTTAAATAAATGTGAATGTCAAATTTTTCTGGCTTCACTATTTTTTTGTTTGTTTGTTTTTTGAGATAGGGTTTCAGTCTAATCCAAGCTGACCTGGAATTCACTATGTAGTCTCAGGGTGGCCTCAAACTCACAGCAATCCTCCTACCTCTGAGTCCCAGAGTGCTGGGATTAAAAGTGTACACCACCAAGCCCAGCATACTTCACTGATTTTTTAAAGAAAAAAGTTTCTAGCAGGGTAAAGAATGCCTGCAATAAGTGACCAGCTTTAAAGCTTTGTTACCTGAGAGATCTCTTGTTGGATTCAAACTTCTACACACACACACACACACACACACACACACACACACACACATACACACGTGCGTGTGAACACACACATGCTTCAGTAAAATTTGGATCCATATAAAACATGCCCTTGCCTTGTGAATATTCTTATGTGGTTGTGTTCTTTTATTTTTCCAGGATGCCGCACAGCTTTCTCTGTTCTATCTGACTCCAAGAACAATCTTCAGCTTCATTCCTCTGTTGAGCTGCTGCTTCCTATTACTGTTTATGGAGGCTGCTAAGCATTTTCCTTCTCTCAAGATGCCTCGTCCATCTGGGATAGAACTAATATGGTAGTATTCCATATTTTATGAGTGATTGGAAAGAAAATACATATGAATTTGATAGCTCCCAACAAACAATATAAGAAACTTGAAGGCAGGCTTTAAACCTTCCTTATCTCTTGGTTAAATTACATCAGTTGGAATTTTGAGGTAGTGAACCTGACAAGTGATGCCTTTGTAAAGTTTCATTACAGCCCCTTGGTGTAAAGTGTCATTTTGGATATCTGATTCTTTCTAGTTTTAAGCCTCCCCTACTCCTCTTCTATGACCCCACATCTTGGCAAGCAGAGAAGGGAGACCATGTGCACCACCATTCATGGATAAAATCCCACAAGAAGCCCACATCTTGGCTTCACTGCCTAACCACCATTTAAAAAAAAAAAAATGTTTTCCTTTCTGACTCCTTTTTGACATTTACTATGACTTCAAAAGACACTTACGTTCCTTAGAAACCTTTGTTGTAGGGCTGGAGAGATGGCCTAGCAGTTAAGGCTCTTGTCTGCGAAGCCAAAGGACCCAGATTCAATTCCCAGGACCAATGTAAGCCAGATCACAAGGTGGTGCATGTGTCTGGAGTTTGTTTTCAATGGCTTGATGCTATGCTGTGCCCATTCTCTCACCCACTCTCTCTCTCTCTCTTCCTCTCTCTCTCTCTCTCTCTCCCTCTATCTCTTTCTCTCTCAAATAAATAAATAAAATTTAAAATTATTTTTAAAATAAACCTTTGTTGTACATGACATGAAAATCTCCCTACCCTCTTGGTATACAAATTATACAAATTGCAGTCTTTCTTAAATCATTTTAGTAACCAACATGGGGACTCCAGGTCCATGCTAGGCAAGTATTCCATTGCTTGGCCACTGAACTACCTGCCCAGTAGCAGTAATTGTGAATCTCATTAGAGAACACACATTTTGGGCAAAGATCTATCCTTCTACCACAGCATGCCTCCACATATTGCATGCTCTCATAGAATTCCTGGAGGTCTATTGGAATGCCTCATGCTGTATCTATAAGATGGTATAAGTACATTCCAAACTTATGTTTCCAGCTGGAAATTTCCTGGAAAAGTTTCAGTCTTAATCTCCCTTCATTCTGCCCTTTTCTTCCTTTAGTCTACTGTCATTGGTCTCCAAATCTGGTTACTTGTTCAAACAAACTAAACTTGACTAATTAAAACCTTGAGGCTATTGCTCCCAAATCTGCAGGTGTATGCAGTCTCCATGAGACCAGCTGGTCCCAAACTGTGTTTCATGTATTTCCTTTCCTTGTTTATGACACTCAAACTTCTCTTTTATAAAATTCAGTGTAAGAGATCAAATTTTCCTTTATGCAAACCTTCAATTACTTTAAAACAGGATTATTTTACTATATAGGGAATACTACTTATGTATGGAAAACATGTACTTCATGGTTAGTATGTGCATGATATCATTCATGTATAAATTTGCAGTCACATACACATATGCATTTCTGTGTTTTTACTGTAAATGCATGACCATATAGTCTGTCAATTTTATTATCAGAATTCACTATTTGACTAAAAATGCACTGATGTTTTAAATAAAACATAAGATATGGATAGCACTGATAAAGCACAGAGTGTTTTGGCAAATTGAAGACATATGACTTCTACTCCATTTTCCATATGGGACATTGAAGAGTGATATCTACTGAGGTTGTCCTATAAAAAAAAATAACAAAAAAACACACAATTTATAGGATTGCAGAGCATTTTGATGGCTGGGTTAAATCACAACCAAGTTATATTTTGTTATTTTAGAGCTTCCTAAATATTAATTAACCAACATGGGGACTCCATATCCATGCTAGGCAAATATTCCATTGCTTGGCCACTAAGCTACCTGCCCATTTGCACCCACACTAACAGGTTTTGCAAGTAAGTACTTCTAGCTCTTAATCATCTCTCCAGCCCTCCAATCCTTCTACACATTTTTTTCACAGATGTCTTAACTTGGAAGACTGTCTGTGTTAGAGAAGGTCATGGTTTCATCTGGCTCTCACACCTGCTTCTGTCCTTCTCATTTATCAATCAGAATGCTCACCAAGTCCTTAGCAAGAGGATAGGAGAATCATACAACATGGGAATCTCTCTGCTATTAGAGAGATTCATGGTACATCAACTTCCTGAGAGTAGAGCTCCCATTTTCATCCTTCTGGAATTGCCAGCCTGGCTGTGATGGAAACTTTTGAAATATGCTTGTTCTGCAGGTGTGCAAGTGCATCCTCCACACAACATCAAACAAGCAGGAGAATTCAAAGAAGAACACTAGGGATCAGTCTCTTCCTGTCATTTTCCTCAGAGACAAGGGTCTGTTCCTCACTGCACCTCTATTCCAAGATGGGGATGATTTAGGTTAGTGAATTAATTTAGTTAGCAATTAAAAAATATTGTATTGTTTGTTTGAGAGAGACAGAGAGAGGAAGAGGGAGTGAATGGGTGCATCAGGGCCTCTAGCCACTGCAAAGGGACTCCAGACACAAGTGCCACCTTGTGATTCCGGCTATGTGGGTGCTGGGGAATGGAACCTGGGTCCTTAGGCTTATCAGGCAAGTGCCTTGACCACCGAGGTATCTCTCTAACCCTATTTCATATTGTTTAGGGACAGAAGAATGCCTTTATTGATTTTGCTGTTATATATTTTATCACTAATATTTTAAAAGTGAACAAGCACAATCAATAGAATACAGCAACAAAAGTAAAAAAAAAAGAAAAGTAAGATAATCTGCTAAAATAAAGGGGAAAGGTACTGCTGAGAATATCCTTTTTTGATTGAAAGACTTTATAAAGGATTAATGAGGTTAACCTTTGAATTTCTCCTATCAAGCTTTGGATTTGTAACTAAAAAGTATGAGAAACTAGACATGAGCCTTTAGTACTTCTGAGGAAGTCACAAATATATATATATATATATATATATATATATATATATATATATATATATATATATATATACAACTCAGAGATTAATGGAGTTGGTCTTTCTGAGAGTAGAATAAAAGTCATCGATCTTGTTATCCAACCTGAAATCATGTGTGAGACACTTTGGTGAGCACTGAAAACACCAAGGTGAGAAAAGAAATTTAATCTCTTTCTTCATGACCCTGGGAAGTGGAACCAGAGACAACCTTTACTAGTGGTCCTACTGCACACAAAAACCAAACCCTCCAGAACCTAGAGGAGAGGAAACTAAATGTCCTGTCTCTGCTCATTCACCATGACTTCCGGATATACCTGGTTATTGACACAATTTAAAAGAAAGAGTGCACCACTACTGTGTTCCAGAGTGGGATGGGAGCATCTATCCTTTCTCTGCCACACAATGAGTGAACCTCAGTCTCCACACCTGTTCTCAGTCTTATTTGTGTATACCCCAGTCTCCACACTCCTATTTGCACATACCTGCCACCCTGCCACACATACCTAAAAAGGAAGAGCCAGGGCTGGAGAGATGACTTAGCAATTAAGGCGCTTGCCTGCAAAGCCTAAGGACCCAGGTTCGATTCCTCAGTACCCACGTAAGCCAGATGAACAAGGAGGCACATGCATCTGACTTTTTTTTTACAGTAGGTGTAGGTCCTGGTGTGCCCATTCTCTCTATCTGCCTCTCTTTCTCTGTCTCTCATAAACAAACAAACAAACAAACAAAATATTTTTAAAAAGAGCCAAGTAAAAGAAGGCTGAAGGAAGTGTAGTCTGTTTTCTCATAAAAGAAGCCATAACTCTACAAAGTGAACTCTGAATAGGATGGTTGAGTGACTCCCTCTCAGTCCCTCAGTGCATAACCTATCTATTGCACTGCCCCTTTTGACTCAACTCTGTGTCTCTTTTCCATTTCAGCCCATTCCAGTCTCTGGTCATCTTTGTCTTTCTTTGGGGTCAGGTTACTCCTGCCCCAGGGATTTATTATAGAATCCTCCCCACTGCCCCCACTGCCTACCTCATCTGAGTCCTTCCTATTCATACAGACTTTGTGAATACCTCAGACTTGGCTTCTCCTGCTTCCCTCATGGGGGAAGATGACACTTTGCATGGTGCTTCCTGAAGAAAATGACTCACCTGCATGTTGATGTTTTTGTTTTTTTATTCTCTGAGAACAAGGGCTGTGATGGTTTGAATATAAAACACCTCATAGCCACATGTGTCTGTGATTAAACCATATTATATTATATTAAAATATAATGTATATTATGCTATACATATTATATTATATATCATATACATTATATTATATATGATATATATTATATTAAAGTGCTGGGGGCAATTTGGAAGGTGGAGTTTTGCTGGATGAGGTGTGTTGCCAGGGGTGGGCCTTAGAGTATTATAGCCAAAGCACCCCTTGCCGGTCAGCTCATTCTTGGTGCCAACCTCCCAGTTTCTGTGGCAAGACATGAGGCCCAGCCTCTTCCCGCCATGCACTGATGAAACTTCCTGTTGAAGAGCGTAAGCCAAAATAAGTCCTTTCTTTCCATAAGCTGTTTCTGGTCAAGCGTTTTGTCCCAGCAATGAGAAGGAAACTGCAACAGGGGTCATGTCATTTTTTTTTTTTTTATTTATTTCTATATAATCACAGTTTAGCAACATGCCGAGCACATTGAGCTATTGAAAAAAAAAATGCTTTGTGTATGTGCTTGTTCTGTGATTATTCAGAGAAAACTGTATAAATATTAAGAACAATTATTTCTTTTTTAACATTTCAAGTGGTGCTTTATTTTTTTGATTCATTTTCCAAACTGTATAATTGGGTATTCTATGATAATACATATAAAATCAATAAATGTTGAAGGTTATATGAAAGATATGCTAACTACTACACCTAGTACAGGTGAACATGCCTTTATTTCCAGAGTCTGTAGAGATGTAATTAGCATGCGAATTTTCCAGATTATGCTATCCCCAGGTTTAATCCCCAGCATACTTGTAAAAAGAGACATAAAAACAAAGTTGCATGGAGAAAAGAAGAAGATGGGATTTTGTTGTGACTTTAATGCGACATGTCCCCCCAGGCTCATGCATTCGAACACTTACTCTCAGTTGGTGGTGCTGTTTTGGAGGTTTATGGAACTTTTAAGACACTGAGGTTTGCTACAGGAAATGGGTCTCGAGGGGTATGCCTTCAGGTTACATAGCCCGGCCTGCACTTCCTGATTGCTCTCTGCTTCCTGACTGGATGAAATGTGATCAGCTGGTATCCTGCTCCTGCCGCTTTGTCTTCCTTAGCAGGACAACTGAATCCTCTGGGATTGTAAGTCAAAACATACCCTTTCCTTCCTCATGCTGCTTCATGTCAGGTATTTGGTAATGGAAGTGAATGACAAACATGCGAAGATGGAGACAAGATCTGCTGTGAGGCCAGAAGCCAAGGAGCACCATGGCTTCCTGACACCCACCCTTAGCCAAGGAGATGCATGGATACTCATATAAACCTTCGAAGAACACCATGACTTAGGGCATCAGTCCTGAACAAGCGTGAGAGAGTGTATTTCTGTGTTTTAAGGGATTCCAGTTACCAGACTTTGTTACAGAAGTTCTAGGAAATTCGTATAAAGGCTTGTAAAACGTTTCTTTGAAATTAGGGACAAGGTTGAATAAGGATATATTATTTGTGTATAGCACTATAGCACTAACATTTCATAACCTGTACTGGAGTCAAATCTTGGAGTTATTATCTGGTGTGTCACCTAAAGGAATTTCATGTCTTTAAGAAAATTTTGATATAATGCCACAATCAAGCCAACACAAGGACCAAAGCCAGCACAAGGACAAAATCCCCCTCAGCTGCACACCATCACTATCATGTTCATCATTATAGGAAGGGAGGAAAGTTCTCGTTCTCTTCCCATTTCCTGCTAGCAGTATAGCAGTCTTGTTATGTAACATAGACTTTAAAAAACAGACAGACAGACAGACAACAAAACTATGTAGCTGAGTGAATCACTTTACTCTTTTCTGTTCAGAGTATAATATGGAATCTCATGATATGGGCCTAGTATTTTCAGTGTTAAATACTCCCTTTATTCACATGGACAATAGCCACTTTATACCACACCAGTTCTGCTTCTATGATACAAAGCATTATCTTCCCTGACCATATAGTGAATACTGGGCAAGTCAATGGCAGAGTTTAGACAATGCATGGGCAATTTGGATAAATTCACCACCTGAAAAAGGAGCCTTATCAGCAGTATCTATTGAGAGCTGAAAATTAAAGCTGAGGGGAGCTTAATAAGCCCCCAGTCACTAGCTTCCGGCGCTGGAGCTGTGACTTTGGAAGGCAGCCCAGGCGAACAGCAGCAGCTTGGGCTCGAGTCAGGAGCTGCTACACATGAACCAACAACTTGCCTCTGTGGGTATCACTGTCCTACCCTGTAGGATGTTATCTATGGTACTTACCTTGCAAGATCCGATTTGTATAGAGGCTTGTACAAAAGAATCATAGATAGCGTCACAAAAGCAAAGGTAATCAGAGGGGTTGATGAATTAATTTTCTTCAAATTTCCAATTATTTCTACAAAATCAACATTGTACAAAGACAACATGGAGAGGAGGAGAATAAAAAAAATTACAAAGCAAAATTATTTAAATAAAATACTCATACAATCCAATAGGAAAATAAATCCTCAGAGTTAGGGAGGTGGTTCAGTGTGTAAAGTGCCCACTGTACCAGCATGAGAACCTGCATTTGATCCCTAGCATCCATGTAAAAATGCTCGGCATGGTAGAGAGTACCTGTAACCCTAGCACTTGGGAGGTAGAGGCAAGGGATTTGCAGAGTTTACTGTGTGTCTTGTCTAACCAAATCAGTGAGCTCCAGCTTAGTGCAAGACCCTGTCTCAAAATAATAATAATAATAATAATAATAATGTGGAGAACTCTAAAGAAAGACATTTGATATTGACCTTTGTTCTTCAAGTGCCCCCCGCCCCACACACAAATATGTACCCACACATCATCACACCTGGTCTCATAATAGCTAGGTGTGATTTTATGGGGGTCCTGTTTATGTAATAGTTACTTTTGTACTTATAAAATTTATAGTATTTACCTTTGGCAAAAGGAAAATTTCAGCTGTTATTCCCTGGAACACTACCAAGCCAATGGTATACAATGGACATGTATATGAACTTACAATGATAATATATGCACATGGTAAAAGAAACAAAATACAAGAAAAAACAGACAAATGTATGTATGGAAATATCTTCAAACAAGGCAAAGGAATGGCTCAGAGAACATGAAAAAATGCTCAATACCATTAGATGTCAGAGAGAAGAAATGGCCACCGTAGTATGTCATACTCACAAGGACAGCTTTAACTTAAAAGCTCAAAAAATAAATGGCAACTATATTAAATTTAGGGCTTCATATATCGCTGGTAGGAACTTGAATTGGTGCAGTGCCTACAGAAAATAGCTTGACAGTTCTTGAAAAATTAAATATAGCATTACCTATGAACTCAACATTTCTATTCCTAGGTATATAACCAAGATAAATGATTACATAAGTGCCCACTAAAACTTGTATGTGATTTTCATGGCAGAATTATTTATGAGAACTACAAAGTTGGAAATATCAAATGCCCATCAGCTGATGGATGAGTGAAATGTAATCAATCCCCTCAGTGGAATAGAATTAAGGCATAAAAACCAACAAGATACTAACACATCCAGTAGTTTGGGTGAACTGTGAACACATGTTACAATACTATATACCATAAGATCACTTCTTTCTTCTAAGACACTTTAAAGATAAATTCATGGAAAAAGTAGGCTCATTATTTCCAGAAGCTAGCAAAGCTGGAGAAGGACTGCTGATGTGGACTTTTTGTTTGATATTCTCTTAGTTTTGTTTTGGGATGTGTGGAAATTATCTTGTAATTTATTATTACTATGCAGTTTGTGATTACCTTAAAGTAGTAAGTTGTTTATTTTCAAAGTGATGAATTTTACCATAGATAAATTATATATCTCAATTTTGTAAACAACACAAGCCATGTTCATGTTGCCATGGATTTTCTAGAAGGTGTTCATCCTAGTGAAATCTTCTCTTGTAATTTAATCCCATCGTTTTGTAATAAATCCATCTGGGACTTCTCCTTGGGGTCTTTTGCATCTTGAATAAGGTTATCTTTCTTTGGCTTTCATATGCATCACTTACAGCCACTAAGTAACATACTGATCTATAGAGAGGGACATTCATGGGGTATCAATGTCCTTTGAGGAAAGAAACAAGGCTGGTTGTTTATTTCATTATTTCTTTAGAAAAATCAAAAGGCTGATGATAAGCCCACTGGGGAGTATGGCAGAAGTTTACTTTCACAGAGTGAGTTTGTCCACTGCAAACCAGCTCCTAAGAACCTGGCTGGAAATTGCCTTCTTTAGGCAGAGCTCAGGAGATTAAAGGCTGCTTAGCTATTCTGGAATCCTAGGAATTCTATCAAGTAAGTATTAGGAGGTGGTGGTGGGCTTTCTCCCAGCAACGAGGGCAATAGTGTATAGATCCAGAGACAGATGACCAATATTGAAATAAAAAAAATGCTTAGAGATTCTGATTGATCTTAAGTTAAACTCTTTGCCCAATTTTCTCAGAAACACGGTTAGAGTCTTGACTCAGAGCATACATGTGTAAGAAGTCCTGATCATAACATTAAAGACAATGAGGTCAGCAACTCTGGGCCTACAGATCTGTTGGAGTCAACAGGTGGGCTTAATGTCATTGCTCTTGTGATTGGAGGATATGTGTGTACTGAATCATCATAGTCCAGCAGGTCATACCCTTAAATCCCTTCTTTTAACTAATATTTAAGGATTATCCAAAATTGAAAGCTCCTTGCCCTTTGCTCATATAATGTACTACTTGGTCATGTATTATTGTATTTTGGCCAACGAATAAAAGGGCTAATGAATGCCTATATGCACAGGAAGCCACAGCCACAGCAACATCAGAGCGGTGGTGACGGCAGCTACATCAGGTATACTTAAGGACCTAAGTTAATTTTCTCTTTGGTTTCTTTTTTTCCCCCTTCAGGCTGCTGCTCCAGGCAGCTAGCCCAGTCCTGAGGTGAAGGGAACAGGAGTTAGCTCTCCCATTACTCCAGCTCTGCTCTTAAAGCAGTTTGCCTGCTCTTGATAGGAAAATTCTGAAGGTTAGTCTTCCCTAAATCCAGGATATACCCTCCAAATAGGGAAATTTTTTAAATCTGTATTTTTTTTTTAATGTACATTTCTCAGGGCAGTCAGAGCCTCGGGTGTCAGTAATCACCTCTGTTCTGTGCAATTCATCTATTGTATTCAGTGTTGTGTTCAGATTAAGTCAGAAACACTATACAGCTAGAGGCTGTAACAAATTAATGAACAGTGTGGAGCATGGTTCCCAGTCTCAGGCATTTAATCATATGCTGGGGGAGTCAAGTCTTCTATTTGTTAATTTTATTGGGTGGGGTGGACTTTCAAGGTAGGGTCTTGCTCTAGCTCAGACTGACTTGGGATTCACTGTAGTCTCAAACTGGCCTTAATCTCATAGTCATCCTACTACCTCTGCCTCCCAAGTGTGGCAACTAAAGGCTCATGCCATCACACCCAGTTTATTTCTTTATTTTTATTCTGGGGATTGAACTCAGGTCTTCAAGTTTGCAAGGCAAGCATTTTCCTAACTGAGCTCCTGCCCCAGCCTTATTAGCATTCTTTTAAATATTTTATTTATTTATTTGTAAGGGGAGAGAGAGAGAATGAATGGGTGTTTCTGGACCTCTATTCACTGCAAACAAATGCCAGAAGCATGCATCTCTTTGTTAATCTGTTTTTCTCTTGTGTATTAGGGAATTGAACCTGTGCTCTTAGGCATTACAGGCAAGCACCTCAACTGCTGAGCTATCTCTCCAATTCCTCATTAGCATTCTTTTAGTTTTTCTTTTTCTTCTTGCAGAACAGGAAAGTAGTGGTATGATGAGAATTATCCTTTTCCCACCATACCTTTTACAATGATGGAGCAAAAGAAACTGATTTTGATATTTTGTCTTGTAGTGATGTGATAGGGCTTCCATGACAAAACCAAGACTAAATGACTAATGCAGAAATGTATGTGCTCAATGTTGTACAAGCTAGAAGTTCAGGACCAAGGTGTCAGCTGAGTAGGTTTCTTCTGACACCAGTCTCATTGGCTGGGAGCTAAACTTGTTCTTCCTGTGTCTTTATAGGGTCTCAATGCATTTTCTGTGTCCTAATTTCTTCTTATTAGGATGTTGAGTACACCTTAATGCCCTCAGTGAACCTTAATCATGTCTGTCTTCAGAAGCAGCAACATTCTGAGGGGCTAGGGGCTAGTAGTTCAAAATATAAACTTTAGAGAAATACTATTGCCCAGACTACCTCTTTTTTGAATGCTCCCTACATTCCATGATAAAATATGTTGGGAAACCTTAGTTTGAATCCACATAGAGTCACCATATCACCCTATTACTCTCTGTTGTTTTCAGCAATTGTTCTGAGCAAACCCTTTTACTCTGAACCTAACCCTGGCTTGTTTTGGTAATATTTAGTTACTCTGACTCTAATGTACGTGCCCTGGTATATGTATGTTCCCTCAGATTTTCAAATCCTACCCAGGAACAACACCAGACACCTCTGAGAGTAAATCCCCCAGCTAGCTGAACTGTGTTCACCAAGGGAACATTTTCTGTGGATTCCACAGCTGTTTAGGATGTTACTGTGATGAGACTTTCAAAGAGACAGTATAGCAACAGTGAAGATGTGTCTGAGGAGCAAGTGAAAAGTTCCAAGGAGAAGCAATATTGGAAACAGTGGCCTAGATCACAGCATTTGGGGGCAGATTTCATTAAAATGTGATTATCTGTATTATCTTAAAAAGAACAAACTATCACTTCATCATTTTTTTCCAGGATAAAATTGCATTTTCTATTCTGTCACAGAAATGAAACAAAAAACAAAAACACTCTATAGAATGGTTAAAGACAGCTAAGAGTTTTGTTCAAATTTATATTAAAAAAAAAAAATCCCACCAGGTTCTAGGAGGTTGGCAATGAGTTGTAACAGATCATGCTGAGGCAAAGATTAGCTGGAAAACACTGAATTTTTCAGACTGTAGATGACATCAGAAGTCTAATTATAAATATAATTACAACTTTAATTGTTAAACAATCAACCACATTATTTTCTTTGTGGAGTATTTTGCTTCCTACAGTCTTATAAGCAGGTGCACCTTGCTTTACCATTACTGTGTGACTGAATCAACTCTTCTTTCCCACTTTCTGCATTGATTGCTTTTTCTTTTTCTTTTCCTTTTTCTTTTTCATTTTCTTTTTCTTTTTGTTTTTGCTTCTGTTTTTCAAGGTAGGCTCTCTCTCTAGCTCAGGCTAACCTGGAATTCACTATGTAGTCTCAGGGTAGCCTTGAACTCATGGTGATTCTCCTACCACTGCCTCCCAAGTGCTGGGATTAAAGGAGTGTGCTACCATGCCCAGCTGCATTGCTTTTTATATTATATCTTAGAATACAAAATATGAAAAGCGTGAGGTAAAGAATACACCTCTATGCAGAGACATAAAACTAGACAAGTTTAGTGGCAGAAAGGTAGGGGAAAGGACAAGGGCTCCAGGCCAGAGGTCTCAGAAGCAGAATTGACTGTAATGGTCTATTCAAAGGCTTGTCCAAAATAACACTTGTTGGTCAGACATGTTTAGGAGATTTTTCAGACTCTTCTTTCAGATACTAGAACATATATCACAATTACATGTCTAACAGTTCTATAGTGAAGATACCTGTATGTATGTATTTGGCATCCTATTTCTTTAAAGGTGTACGGAATATCTTTGTGTTAATGTTATGGATCACAAACCACAATAGTTGCAGGGAAATGAAGGCATCTTTTTGGAGGCATTTTCCAGGCACCCTCATACCAAACAGAAAGCAAGCTGGGTGCACTCATCGGAGTATATACTGCTAAGTAAATCACAACCTTTGTGAAGATACAGGAGGCATGAATTCTTGTCACTCAGGAGTCACAGAAAGCAAGTTTATTAACGGACTACTTGCAGCAGAAAAAGCTAATTTTATATGAAAAAGAGCTACAAAAATATAGCTTTGGCTTATTACAAAAATAGTCCATTTTTGCACTTAGCAGTCTAATGTTTAAGTGTTTTTGTCTCTCTCAAGAGAGCCCATAAAATTTTAAAGATTTAAATTTTCAATTCTCACTGAAAAATTTAAACTGAGTGGCTGTTGATGGGCAAAACATAGAACACATTTTTATTTCAATACAGGCTATATCTCTCAAATGAAATTGCATAGACCTGAAATTTACAATGCCAACAGTTAGAGGCAAATGCAATGCCACTGTAAAATAGCATTACAAGATTTATTTTCACATACTTAAAATTCAAAAACTCTTTTGAGAATTCTGGAAATGAAAAATGTTTACTTTAGAAGCACTCAACTATGTTTGGTTTCAACACTAAGCATAAAAGAATTCATGTAGCAAACCTGGCATGTGGGTCTTAGAGTCTGCTTTGTAATACAGTTTTAAAATAATGCAAATAGCAAAAAAGGTGACTAACCTAGGTTATCAAAACTTTGGGCAGATACAGTCTCATGGTAATGCAAAGCAGTGAATAACTATCACATTTTCTATGAAATGGCAATTTTAGACATCCATTATGTAGCATTCCATAGTACAGTAGGACTTACCCTACTGATAGAAATCCTCTCCAAAAGCCACAATGACTATTAAACATTTGAAATGTAGCTAGCATGACTCCATTTTACGTCGAGTCTTATTTTAGTGTAAAATAAATAGCCAACCATGGATATTAGCTACCATATTGCACTACTCAGGCCTGATCTTACCAATCGATTACATAGAATTAACAGTGATGTTTCTGTGATAGGCATAGGAGTCTATACAGTTATTCCATTGTGGCAAATTTGCCTCAGCTGCTATGTTAATAGGGAAGCCCTACACATGGTCTCTCAGATGCTCAAATTTTCATAGCTTAGCTGAAGTAGAGAAAACCATGTTACTTTAAAGGCTCTGAATTCAATCTTAAAGACACCCACTTCTAATGACTGGAAAAAAGAGGTATGAATACTCGACCATGGGGTCACCAAGTGGGCATATCTATTGGTCATATATTAACTGTGGCTGAACTATTTAACTCATCCTGCCTATGCCTGATGTTTCCCACAAGCATAGTTCTCCACAAAAACCCTGAAAACTAACCCTCTTGAAGGGATAACATCTGCATTCTCTAATAACTGATGACTATTTTACTTCTATAATAAGTGCAAGGTAGAGTAAAAGTGAGTAGAAATGAGTACTGACAGTATATAAAATCAAAGGGAAAAATTTAAAGATATATATCTGTACCTGTTGATTTCTTTAACATCATACACTGAAACAAAAACCAGGAACAAACACAATGGATTCCCTATAAAGAACTGGTACCTGAGATAGAACAAGTGAGTTTTCAGGGTAGAATATCACTGACACTTTTTTTTTTCCTTTTCTTTCTTCCTTCCTTCCTTTCTTTCTTCCTTCCTTCCTTTCTTCCTTCCTTCCTTCCTTCCTTCCTTCCTTCCTTCCTTCCTTCCTTCCTTCCTTCCTTCCTTCCTTCCTTCCTTCCTTCCTTTCTTTTCTTTCTTTCTTTCTCTCTCTCTCTCTCTCTCTTTCTTTCTTTCTTTCTTTCTTTCTTTCTTTCTTTCTTTCTTTCTTTCTTTTTTGTTTGAGGCAGGGTTTCACTCTAGCCTAGGCTGACCTGAAACTTACCCTGAAACACCAGATGGTCTTGAACTCACAGAAAAGCCTGTGCTTCAGCCTAACAAATACTGGCATTCAAGTCATGATCCATTTCCAAATAATCATGACTTTTATTGAAACTTTAACCTTCTTTTATTTTATAATGAAAGATGTCAGGAAGGGCAAGGAGAAATAGTTAAAGTGAGGTTCAAATCTGAATCAAAACCCATTTTCAACAAATAATCATGCTAGAGAAGAGGGCTAGTCTAAACAATCTCTTACCACATTATTTGTGCAGATATTAAGATCCAAAACTACATGAATTATACTACTACCAAGAGGAGGCTTGTTTCTCACAGTGGATGTGATGTAGGAAATAAATGGATATATGGATGGTAATGGGAGACATATGTGTGCAGGAGAGGAGAGGAGACTCAAGTCAACACTATGAATGCTAACTTGGAATTGAAGCTGTCATACCAATAACAGAATGACAATCTCTTGATACCACTTGATATAATGTACTGAGAAGTGCAAAACACCATTTGGTGATATTTCCGGTAAAAGAAATATACAATCTGAATTGGTTAACACCAATTACCAAACAATCCCAAACTGAGACACATTACATAGATTAAAGGACCACAGAGATCATATAAGAAAAGGCTGGTTTAAGGAACTGTGTCAGATGAAAAGAGAATATCTAGATAAAGCAACATGATTTGTGTTCCCAGAGTGGTATCTGTACCCATCTCAAAGACAGCTGGAAAAATGATCTCCTCCCTACATGAAATGACTAGTGCATTCATGACCCCTCCATGGTTACAGACGCCCCACAAGACCGGCACTGTTCTGAGCTCATCAACATTTTTCTTTTCTTTTCTTTTCTTTTCTTTTTTTTTTTTTTGAGATAGGGTTTTGCTTTAGCCCAAGGTGACCTGGAATTCACTCTGTAGTCTCAGGATGGCCTTGAACACATGGTGATCCTCCTATTTCTTCCTCCCAAGTGCTGGGATTCAAGACATGCTGGAACTCTCTGACATGGGGTATACAGGAAGAAAACAGGAATGAAATAACCAAACTGAGGAAATACTACCTAGAAGAGAAGGGTCTTCAGTGGAAAGGGTTTGGGGGGAGGATGGAACAAAAGAGGCTAATGGGGTGATAATATGACAGTATATTCATATATTAAAGCTCTCAATAAAATTTCTTTACAATGAAAAAAATGGAATATAAACAATGGATCACATTGTACTTGTGCAACAATATTAAAGTTCTTGATACATCTGTATGCAATTATATCTGGTCATAATAAATGCAAACTCAAGTTTTCATAGGTTAGTATTTGTAATATATTCAAATGGTACAGAAATAGTAGACACATATATATGTACACATCATAAATAAATATTTTCACATTCTTTAAGATACTCTATACATATATATATATATATATATATATATATATATATATATATGTATATGTATATTAAAGTAACAAAAGAAAAATGAAGATAAGCATAGTTTATAAGCACAAATATTTGATCAGAATAGATAAATGTTGTTTTGAAATTCTTGGTACTATTCTCAAATATTATCTTTTAAGCTCTATAATATTAAAATTTTTGAAATAATTTTTTGGGACCCCTCTCTTCTCAGGAGCTTTTCTGTGTTATTTTCTAAGATAAATATTTCTTAACTTACCAAAAATGGATATTAAAATTTCAAAACTATAAAAATATATTAAGAAAATAAATATGTACATGGTTTCATAACTGCTATTGGGAAATTTAGAAAGATCTAATTTATTTTTTCTAACACTTGCCCAGTAATAATGTAATAATATTCTAAAGCTAATTGATTTCATGTTTTGTTATTTACATATGAAATCTGACAATTGATAGTTTCTTCCTGTAGATGATCCAACTGAAAGCTGGAAAAAGCTTCACCGTATGCAGTTGTATGGGAGACAGAAGTCATGAGCGGTGAAAACAGTGGACACTGAAAATCTCAAGTTTGTCCATACAAGCCAAATGTTGGAAATATCATGTTTGTCCATACAGGCCAAATGTCTGAATGAGTGAAACAGTGGCATGTCTGCTCTAGGGGAAACCAGTTTGCTCTCTAATTGGGCTGAAGTCCCATTCTATGGGAGGAAATACATGCCTGGTACTGAAAACTTAATCAAAAGCCTATGGCAGGAGGGGTAATGAGCCTTAGGGGTATAAAGCCTGATCTTGTCTGGATAAATGGATATATTACTGTCACCATTGCCCTGAAATCACTACACTTAATGTCAATACTCATATATTAATGTGACTCTCATTTCTGGTTAGGGAATCTTCTCTGTTCAGATGGTGATGTCCACTGGGATGGACCAAAAGACAACATAGTGAAGAGAAGAAGAGATGGAGGAGTGTCCAGCACTGAAACATCCCACACCCTCCAAAGCTCAGGGTGCATTGTGGAAGAAGTGGCATAAAGAATGTAAGAGCCAAAGGAAGGGTGCCACTCCCTACATACAACTATCCAGACAGAATTTGGCCTCAATATCCAAGACCTTACTCACTTTGAATTATCCATTTATTTATCTACAAAGTGTAAACAGTAAAAGCTATCCTTTTCAAATGACTTAACAAATAAAAAGGTACTATAAAACATTAAAATATAATCTGTTGACTAAACAGCATTATACAGTTATTATAATATATTACATATATATTATAATATAGCAATTTATTTGTCCACAGATTTTTTAAAGTAGACTTTTTTATTGTCCTCATAATTCACTGTACATTTTTTGTGTGTGAAAACTTTGGTTCTTAAGCAAAACAAATGACTCTATTGATTTAGAACTTCTTTAAAGTAAAGTGTTCCCCATACAGTAATGAAGAGTATTCCCAATGACACATGTGCAGAGACACATGTGCAGAGCCACACACTGATTTCCTAGGAACAACAACCACCCAGAAACTTTGTTCTCAGGCTGTGCTCAGATACATCAACTACCAATAACAAGAGGAAATTTCCTTGTATAGGGCAATGGAAACTTATGCTCAAAATTAGTTTTCAGAGTAAAATTTTGATTATAAAAGATGTTTGAATTTAGGTAATTTATGATTCTTATGCTAGAGAGATGTCCAAGTTGTTAAGATGCTTGCATGCAAAGGCAAAGGACACAGGTTTGACTTTGAATAATAATTCATATAGATACAGAGACTTCATGAAACATATAAACTGTCTAGTCCAGTACAGTGAAATACTAAGAATGCAGACTCTTTTATTTTTTCCCAACCGAGCGACAAGGCATATCATGCAGTGAATATATAACAGTTTGCTGTGACAACTAGACACATATTTATGTTTTCTGGTATTCTAGTCAGGGAATAGTTCAACATTGTCTCAGGCGATTTAGTACCAATTCAAGTCAATCTTTAGACATTTGTCTAGGTAACTGGACCAAGAATACCTGCTGAAGGTTTGTCACAAATTACAGTGATAGTCTTTATTCTTTGAATGGTTTTGGTTGGCAGGGAGGATGCTGAACAGACAGTAGATAACAACACATAGAACCACTGAATTGTAACACTGGGACTATTAAATAAACTGTGTCATTTGATACACTTCAGAAGAGTAAAGCCACTGAAAAGACATTCCTCCCTAGAATTTAAAACAAAGTGGAGAGAAAAGAAAATAATTATCACAATCAGAGGGACATAAATACACAGTTCTAAGCCAGTTTGGGTCTCAGGAAATACAATATGTGGATATTCATGATTAAATCAAGATGAAAGAAATAGTCTTTCCAGTCTGTTATGTGGAGGTAGTACTATTTAAATTCAACAGAATACCTAACATGATAGTCAATAACTGACAGCTGAATGCCCAGTGCTATATGAAATGCTTCTATCATGAGCCCTAACAGCATTGATGAGCAGCGCAGGAAAAGAAACACAGAGAGTGTAAAGCCAAGCGGGTAGAGAGAAGTGCTATGCTACACTGTCACAGACATGACACAACCATTGTGTTCATGACTTTACAGTGACTGTTCAAACTGCCTAAGTTTTACACAGTTCTGAGCCCATCCATGATCCATCATAGATGGTGGAGGATAGAAAAAAACATCAAAGTAGAATAGGAACTAATTTGGAAGAAGAGGTTCAATGGGAAGGGCTAAGGGAAGGTGCAAGAAAAGGTACTGGAGGGGACATGACCAAAATAGATCAGGCACATGTATTTTCAAAAAAAAAAAAAAAGTCTAAATATTCAGAAGACAGATCATTAAATGGCATATAGGGAATATAATTCAATCTTAATGTGTAGGAATTAGGGAAAAATTTATTGACCACATTTTAGCAGAGATGACCTGGAATCAATTTCTCACTTTTTTATCTTGTAATTTTCCCATACCAATAGTATTCAGCTAAACATAACAATGAATGTAACAGATCACTGGTGTCATAACTATGGGTAGTTATTTTTAAATATTAGCATTTACCTCAGCCTGTGGTTAAAGAGGCAAATATTGTTTTGCTTCAGGCTTTATGAGATAAATATGTTATATAGACTCTAAAAGACCCTGAAATCTATAATCATATGGCTCTGGTAAAAATAATTTGATTTGATCATACCTTGATCGAGATGAAAGAGTTATAGCTTGTTTGTGTAAGCAACTCTAAGGATCAGAATACATCTCCTAAGAAGTGCCATTTATAGAAGAGGATTGTTTGTTTGTTTATTTATTTATTTATGTACTTATGTAGTTATTTATAAGGAGAGAGAAAGAAAAAGAGGAAGAAATTGGTTTGCAAGGGCCTCTCGTCACTGCAAACTGTCTCCACATGCTTGCGTTACTTTGTGCATCATACTTTATGTAAGTACTGGGGAACTGAACCCAGGATTTCAGGTTTTGTAAGAAAAATTTAACCAAGTACTAGGATTAAAGGCGTGCACCACCACACCTGGTTCCAGGATTTCTTTTTTAATTATGACAATTTTGCACATGTATATTATGAATTTTTATATATACATTTTCTAAATTACTCCTCTCTCTTTTCCTCTCTCTTCCTCTAAAACCAATAATTATTTTGAGCTGTTGATAATTATAAAACTGATTGGCAGGGACAACTCTTCTCCTTCTCCTTGCCTCATTTACTTTAACTCACTTTTCGATTGTTAGAGGCTGTTTAGCACATACAGAAGAGAAGAATCTGTTCAACAAGTTGAAATAAAACTTAGTATCCATTAATTCCCATTCATATATATATATATATATATATATATATATATATATATATATATATATATATATGTTTATCAGCTATGGAAGCTTATCCACTGTTCTTTTTACTACTCCTCTAAAAATGTATGATTCTTTATAAAAGTCTTACTTAATACCTGATTTCTAACACTTTTGAGTTTATACTTAATTATCCCCACCCTTGAGTGATCTTGGTGCATTAGAAAACTGTTTTCCTTCTGTTAATATTTTTTGTCTGTCTAATTTGTATAACCCCTATAAGAAAATATAAATAATATAAGATAAAGCTATGTGAGCTTTTGGCTTCCTTGAACTATTATGATAAAACTTTGCTATGATGAATTTAAATTTGGCAAATTTCACAAGAGGGAGTAGAGCTGTAGGAGTTTTTTCTTTTTCTTCATTTTGTTTTTCTTTTTGAAATATGGTTTTTCACTGAACCCCAGGCTGCCTTCAAACTTACTGCATAGTCAAGGATGATCTTACAATATTAACATTTTATAACAGCCTCACAATTTCTGGAGTTACAAGCACATGCCACCACATCTAGTTTAATGGAATTAAGATAATTGATTATACCTACGACTTTTCGATATCTTTAATGAGCTTTTAAACTCTTGATTCAGTAGAATTTTGCTATCTTGAGTGGCACAAAACATGTGAGTAAGCTTGGAAAAATAATATATAAACATACACAAAAACTGTCAGAGGAATGTGATTACTCACGTTTTATAGAAGCAACATTCATTAAGTTATAGTTAGGGAAGCGTACACTGTCAAAAACATACACAGCAAGCTGTCATATTAAGAAACAAATTGTTTACCAACATTGATAGCCTGCTGAGAGCTAGAATTGGGCTGTGAATCCTGAACGCATATGTCAGAAATTTGATTGACACAGAAAAAGAAAATACGCAAGAGACAGCTGCTTCAAGAAGAGTAGCACGGGTCACAAGGTTCAGCACCTCAGCCCCAGGGGTCCAATTTAGATGTGGGGGATGAAGGACTACACAGCTTCCCCAGCTCCCAAACTCGAGTTGCGCCTGAATCAAAGGGAGTTTGTGGAATATGGATGGTAAACTCCCTCTTTTAGAATTTTCTATTTCTCAACACATCCTTTGTAAGATGTATTGGTGAAGCATAATCTTCCTTTGTACTTTAAAGATGAAGAACAGATCAGGTGGTGTGCTCAGCGTTTCCAAAAACATGCATTTGTTGACATGATGATCACAAGACATTCTTTTCTGGACAATGAAAGCAAATATTACTTGGAAACTTTTTATTCTTTTCTAGATTGCATAGAAATACAGCACTGTTTGGTTGTATATTGAGGCTGATTAGGTAGAGGTGGAATTGCTGTAACTTATTTGAACAATTCACATTCTTGATTTAAAAATGCCTACTTGATGCAATAAACAAAATTGTGCTATGTATACCAGAATGAATGGGGGATGAGCTGCTAATAAATGTGACATGACTACATATTAGGAATTATTCTGAACAAACAGAACCTGTATACTATACAATCCTCTCTCTCTCTCTGTGTGTGTGTGTGTGTGTGTTTCTTCTTGTTCAAGGTAGGGTATTACTCTACTTCAGGATGATCTGGAACTCATTCTTTAGTGCAAGACTGGCTTTGAATTTGTGGTGATTCTTCTACCTAACCTCCTGAGTTTTGGAATTAAAGGCTCAGGTCACCATGCCTGGCTCAATCCTTCCATATTTTTCTTTTCATTTTTATATTGCTCTAAATTATTTTTTTATCATGTGGAATGTGAGGCTGGTGACTAGCTAAGACTGGTGTGGAAAATGACTCAAAATGGTCTCAGAATTTTCCAAACTGACCTAAATGTTCTTAGATAAATGGGCATGGGGTTACATGAACCTGTCTACTTGTGAACTATGTATTTTAACTTATGCAAATTTTTTGGAAAATAATGAATTGTGATGTAATGTATGAGAATATACAAACAAACATGGTAGGATACAACTATATCATAAATGTGGGTGGGTAATAAGGAGTGGTCATCATATTATTTCATTTACTTTGTTTACATTAAAAGCCAAACAAGATGAAAAATATCTTCTGAGAATTTTACTCATTCTAGCATACTTCTTTAGAGTTTAACCACACTTCAATTAGCTAATAAGTAGGTTTCGTAATATTGTAAGTAGAACTGGTGTTAGGTTACTTCCTCTAATAATCATTTAACAGGACTGTATTGCAGGGCGTTAGGTTAGATGCTTGGTTTTTGTTGGGCAAACTATTATTTGGACCTTTTTTTTTCTTTTTTAATATATTATTTAGTTACTTATTTGAAAAAGAGAGAAGGGGGGGGGAGAATGGGTGCACCAGGGCCTCCAGCTACTGCAAATGAACAGATGCCTGAGGCCCCTTGTGCGTCTGGCTTATGAAGTGTGTTCCTTTGGCTCTGCAGGCAAACACCTTAGCCGTGAAACCATCTCTCCAGGCCTTATTTGCACTTTTTAAAAAGTCTATAGCCTGCATGAATCTAATCTCTCAAACCCATAATAAAAAAAAGTTATTTGTGGAGGATTGCACTGTTTACAAAAATCATTGAAACAGTAAGGTTGAGAGGCATTGGAGAAACTGGGGTGGCAGGAAAAAAAAGTAAATGAATTAGAATCCAAAGAAATAAAGAATCATGACATGTCAGCGCTACTAGGTGACCAAGGCATGAAAACCCACAGTGGGGACTAACTCTTCTTGTGTACTATGGAAGGTCATATGCAGAACAGGAGATCAAAGACAACATGCTGATGTTACTTACCTCTTGTATGAATTGAGAAGGGTGTACCATCTCTTGTACAGTGTTTCCACACACAGCACCATCACCTTCGAATCATTAGAAAGTCCTGGCAAGCCCAGCTGAGGCACATGCTACAAAACTGCAGGCCCATATTCAAAAATATCAAAAATAAAATAGGTTTGGAAAATATTCCAGACTGGAGAGAAGGGAAGCAAGACAACTAAATGCTGGATGGAACTAAAGATCGAAAAGTGCACCAGAAAAAACCACAGAGACCCACTGTGAGAACTAAAGGCATGGACATGAAGTCTGTCATCAGCTAATGGTGCTGGATCATGTTAATTCTATTGCTTTGATAATTAATAATTAATGGTAGTAGTATGGCTACATAGAGATTGATATCGGAGGCAATGGAAGAAAAATGGGCAAAGTTGGTAGAGACAACATTTGTAACTTTTTTGTGAGCTTAGATTGTATTAGAACACAAAGCATTATTTTAAAATACAAAAATAAACAAATAAAATAAAGCATTATGAGAGTCCATAACTTTGTTAAAGATTTTGTTAGATATGCCTGAATTCCATTTTTTTTTATTGAGTGATTTTGAAAACAAGCATTCTCAAATAAATAAATTGAATTCTTATAAGATTTATAAGAACAAGCTTACCAATACTTGGGTGCCCAGGTGTGGAGGGGTCTCCTCCTGGGTTCAGGGTCACCATGAAGGTCCCAGAGGTAAGATTTTTACTCTTTGGTAAGTCGCACGGATCAATATAGACAAGGACTCCACCAAATCCAGCCTTTTCCAATAAGGAAATCTGAAAGAGTAGAACAGACTGTTTTAAAAAAAGTTTATATATTGCCATTTCTTGAATGTGAGTAAGAGAATGGATTATTTTTCTTTTAATATGTTTTAATTAAAATTCACTTCAGATTGCCCAGGTACCAATCCAGTCAGAATATTTGTCTGATTTTATCTCTTTTATGTCTGTAATATTTAAAGAGTATTTCTATATTGTTTATGTTTTATTTTGATTGTCTGCTTACGGAAATTTCTCATTTTTCTCTTTAGCTGCCTAAATAGATTTGTAGTTTTCAGGTGAGACAGGCATCGGGTTCTACTTTAAACAAGACTATTCTGACCACTCTAGGTCATTCCCTGCAACAGAAATTGCTACAGTGTTATGATACATTTTCTCCAGGACTAAGCCTGTCATACCAGTTGTTAAAATGTTAAACTACTTTCATGCTGTTTGGAAAATAGTCACTGCTAGGTACATCCCCAGGGACTCCACTATATTAGTCATAGGAGATGCCCAGACATACCTACTAGATAGGGTGACTAAGCATTTCTGTTCAACCCAGCAAGGGGCCAGATGCTGGATGATGGACTTCTACTTAGACCCTGTTGTGAAAGGTTTTGAAAATATCCCTGTTTCCACCCTTCAAGACAAGCTTAATGTAAAGACTACCCTTCCTTCTTCAATATCTTCAATATGTACACAGTATATAAGCAAAATAGGATGGGTGAACTTGACATTCTCCCATGCTCTGTGTTTTTAGCTTGTTAAATTGGATGGCATCTTAGGGTGAAAATCTGATATGAGGAACAATAATCATGATTTGCTGATTCTATTTGTTTCCCGTGAGTGACTAAAGGTAATTATAGTGCATTAAAGAAATAAATGAGAATAATGTTAAGAATCACACTGAGTATAGACAGTTACTGCTGGTCCTGTGACTTAGTTTCTATACTTCACTTCCCAATTACTGCTGGTGTGGTTCACAGAGTTGTGCAATAGACTAAGTAGAGCATTGGTTGAAAACCTGACTGGACTCCTCCATAAGGGCAGGGCTCATGCTTATTCTCCCTTCACAGTATATCTGTGTTCCTATGAGCTGTCAAGAGTATTGAATACCTACGGGAATCCATGAGACAATCATAGGCTAGGATAATAGCTATTCTTAAAGAAAATAGTCCTTACAAAATACTTAGATACTTCTACCAGAAAAAAAAATAATGCATATCAAACATGATTTCAACTATATGAAGACAGTGCTTTTCAGTTGAAAATAAAAACCCTGATTTAGAATGTAAGTATGCTACATGAATGCCATATATATATATTTTTTTTTTTCAGTCCTTTAACAATGTTTTCTTTTTACAAGGTTGGGTAGAATGAACAAAAAAAATTATATAACAAAATAGCTGGTACTGAAATACTTGATTCACATTTGCTTGCTACACCAAAGCATTACTGTCACAGCACCCCCACCATTTTCTCCTTGGTATTTTAATATAGAGAAGTAAAGAACTTAAGCACAGAAGGGAAATGAGGAAAAGGAAAAAGAACATATGAGTAGAGGAACAGACTTAGGTTTGTTTTTGTTTTTCTTTTGCTCATGTTTACACAGCTAGCAAATAATGAGTCACATAAATTTGGGAAAGAAAAATGATTAGTCCCATGAATTTGGATAGAAAAATATTTATTAAGTACCCAGAATCCCTACCCTTCTGAATTGAAGTACTTGTAACAGATAAGGGCAGGAGAGAGATGAGACTAAAATAGACCTATACAATGTACACAAAATGGAACAAAAAAAATACTTTGTGGTTTTTACCAGACATACCTGATGAATAAGGCACAACTGACTCTGAACAGAAAGTCTATGACCATGTTTTGCTTTGTTTTTCCTCAAATCTGTGTTCAGCTAATTATTGTTGGACCTCTTTTATAATTGCACCAACGTAGGGAATAGCACAAGTTGGCTTCCATATGACTAGTTTTTGTCACTTGAATCACCTCATGCTACGCATACTATTATAGTGGACAGCAACTTGTTGACATTGCACTTGTGTCCTAAAATAATGAGGAATCAAATCAACTTTAACAACAGATCATGAACTTAATGACCAATATCCCTTCAGTTGATGTGTATGTTTGGGAATGAAGGTTGTTTTTCAGCTCATATATTGTTCTCCTAATAGCAGGGTATAATAACTGGATTTTCTTTTTTACCAGAAGACGTATAAGAATCATGCAAACTTACTTATTAGAAGGAATATTATTACAATTTTTAAATTTAATGTGATTATCTTTGTTTTGGGCAAACCATGACATTTTCTTTTATAAATTAAGCAAAATTATTGTAAAAGAATTGTTATAATGTCAATTAAAATATCTGAACTAGAAAAACAAAATCCTAACACTCTAGTCCCCCTTGGCTGTCTTTTGGCCTTTTTTGGTTAAAGCTCCCTCTATTCTCTCTTCCTTCTTCCTCCTCCCTTCTTCTATGCTTCCCTCTGTCTCTCCTTCCATTTCTTATTTATATTTTTGTCATTTTCTGATCTTCCTTGAATGTGGTAATCAAAATATTTTCATAAGGTGCTGTGATGTGCTCAGTATAGGGCTGGGGATGTAGCTCACTAATATCATGTGTGTGTGTGTGTGTCTATCAAGGCCCTGGGGTTCTATCACCCAGGACCAAGAAACTGGCTGACTACAGGAATCAACTGACTTCAGTGCTTATGAACACTGCTGCTGTGTTTTTACCTGAGTCAAAAGTACTACAGTAAAGTTGTCAATTTTGTCTGTTCTATGTACTTGGTATAGCGTGTGGTGACCCCTTTATTAACACTTTATAAAGTAGTATTTCAGCAATTGAAAAAATTCATTTTTTTAAGATTTTTACTTATTTATTTGAGAGTGACAGAGAGAGAAAGAGGCAGATAGAAAGCAAGAGAGATAATGGGTACGCCAGGGCTTCCAGCCACTGCAAACGACCTCCAGACACGTGTGCCCCCTTGTGCATCTGGCAAATGTGGGTCGTGGGGAATTGAGCCTCGAACTGGGGTCCTTAGGCTTCACAGGCAAGTGCTTAACCACCAAGCCATCTCTCCAGCCCTGAAATAATTCTTGTATGCCATTTTAACAAAGGTGATTGATTCCTCCACAATGCAGATAGAATACCATCTGGTTTACTCCTTCATACTTCATTCCACAAATGTTGTCCTGTATGTGCACACATTTATGCTATTAAACTTGATTCCTTGTGTAATCTCTTCCTAGTTGTCAGTTTGCATGTTAATTTCACAAATTATTTACTGATGGATTTCCAGTGCAAAAGAAGAGGAAATTCTTAAAAAAAATAACTATGCAAATTAAATTTATTAAGTCACAAATAATGTTCCTCTGTCTTAGTGACACTGAATTTTGAAATTGTTAATGTTCAATTTAACTAGAATATCCAAGAAATCTCCTATTTTAATGGAAATATATTCTGTGTCTAATCTTCTGGTATGGAATATACTTTACAAAAAATATTACAACTTCCATGGTTAATATACTTCGACAAATTTATTTTTTATGAACAAGGCATGTAAAATGAATTAAGGCAGATGTATCAGCTACTTGCTAATTGCTGTCACAAAAACACCTGACCAGAAGCAGATTATAGAAGGAAAAGGATCCAATTCAGTTTACACTAGTAGACGGTAGAGACCATCACAGTGGGGCAGCATGGAAGGAGCAGGAAGCTGGTGTCATATTATCACATTTGCAGGAAGGAAGTACAGAGAGAGATTAGTTTCAAGACCTGCTTTTCATGACACACGTGTTTCTAGTAAGGTTCTACCTCCTAAAGGTTACACAACCTTCCCAAATAGTGCCACTTAGTTGTGGACCAAGAGTTCAAACACATGAGTCTATGGAAGCAGGGACATTACATGTGTACAACTATTGCAATTTGCATTGGATCATCTGTTTTTGATGGTGGCTGATTGTCCTTTGTCACAAAGGTGCAATTATTTAGTCTGATTGATAATTGCGATAGGGACATAATTTGTGAAACTAGGGAGCAAATGTTAGGCTAAGACTTTCTGACCTTGAATCTCAACATAATAAGTCTCATGCTAGCTGCCTTCTTATTGCTTTGTTTTGAGTTCATAAACTGTGATCCTGGTGAAAGGAGCAAATAAAAATAGAGCAGAAAAAGAGATAAGAAGGAACATTGTACAATTAATTCCAGGCCAACCACATTTCTTTCATTTGTATCTTTGTCTCTTTTTGTTTGGGAGGGCTTCTTTCATTTGTTAATCTTGATCAAAATAAGTGAAAAAAATGAATGAAAATGGAAAATAGTTCTAGATTCTGGTGTACCTTTTCATAATGGGAGCCTATGGAAGTTTTTATGTTCTCTACAATTTTGCAATCACAAAAAGCAAAGACTGACAACATTATGCTCAAAGATATTTTTAGCTCAACATGAGAAATCCATGTAGTTTGATCCAATGAGCCTAAGTGTTTTAAGTGCATCCACGCATTGCATAACAAGCAGACTATGTTCTCACGCATGCACTGTTAGACACTAGGAATTGCTATGCTCAAACAAATGAAGGTGGTTATGATGTCACTAGATGATATCATTTTATGGGATGACCTTTGCAAGTATATTCTGTGTTTGACAGAAACAACTTTATCAAGCATACAACTGCATAGTGTCACATTTTAAAATTTGCTTCTAAACTACTGGTCTGGAATATACTTTACAAAATTCCCACAATTTACATGGCTAAAATACTCTTATGATATCTTAAAATATGTTTTTTTCAGGACATATGTCAATATTTTAGTTATGGATTAAACTTCTATTAGAGATAAAATATATGCAAAATTGAAGTATTTCAGGAATTATGCATTGTGATTTTTCTGAGCAACTGAGTGAATCCTCTCTGTTTTAAAACTAACTTGATGTGGTACTAAGTTGCTAATTTTGTTTTTCAAAACTGTCATACTGTTTATTTTATACAATATGCTATGTTCTGTAACATATAAGACAATTGCATAGTTGTGTAGTGTTAAATAAATACTACTTTAGTGAAGCTATCAGCATTGTGTTAACAAAGGCAATATTTCTACTCTAATAAGTACATCTATCAGTGTTTTATTTCCAGAAAAGTTAAGCGTTGTCAATTTATTGAGTGTGTTTATTCAGAATGTACATTAATATTATTCCCTAGAAATCCCATTTCTCAAGAAATACACTTAAAAATATTTTATTTATGTGAAATGAGGAGTCATTGTACTGGAGAGATTGCTCAATGTGTAAGAGCACTTCCTGTGCATGTATGAAGTGTTGAAGAATTCGAACAGACTGCTTGAATTTTTGGTCTCTCCAGGACCCAAATAAACAGCCAGGCATAGCTAAGAACATCCTCAAGCCCAGTCCTGAGGGGAGCATAAACCCACAGATCAGATCAGCTACCTTAAAGGAAAATGGAAAGCTCTTAGATCAGTATGAGACTGAGGCTCACGTGAGAATAGGTAGAAGAGAAATGAAGGTGGATACCTAAAGTTCCCCTCTGCCAACACAGCTGAGCTCATCCTGTTGAAAGTGATTGCACAGGGTGATATATGGGCACTGACATGTGCATACACACACATAAACACACCACTACCACCACACACACATAAAACCATATTACACACACACATGCACATGCATATGCACACACACACCATTAAACCAAATTTCCACTCATATGCCTCCAACCCTTTTATTTAATTCAAAGAACCTTTGTATGCTGAATCAATATGAACCTAAAATTTTCACAGGAACTCACATAGCATAGAGCTGGACTCATCACTGAAAAATGGTCCTTAATCAACCTGAGACATCCTCACATTTGTACAGCAGGGTTAGGAACTCTGTTGAAGCTATATCATACCTTCACTACTACTTCCACAAACAGTGACCACAAACAACCCTATATCATTTGAAGGAGTGGAGTGTCAAAAGATTCCAAGTGATAATTTTATTTTCTTTCCTAAAATGAAAACAGCTTTGGTGAATAAATTATGGCCAACTTGAAGTAGGAGCCCTGTAGTTTCATCTTATCTACTCAGTACCTACTAGGGTATTTAGCACAAATTGAATTTTATATTATTGCACATTTGTTAAACACTCCAGTTCATGTACCAACCGAGTGCATGCATGAATAAAGTAATGAACATGGTTCAAGTGTACATCATACTGCACAAATATATTATAGTTTGTTCCACTGGTCACTCTGTTATAACATCGAATTTATATAATTACAATGCGATTATACATATTAGGCCAGATTGATTTTAAAATTTGGTAAAACTAAACATTAATTAAATGCATTACGTTTTCTCCTGGTCCTTCTTTTAAGTAAAAAAAAAAAAAAAAAAGTTTTATTTTGTTTCAATGTTTTGTTTTGCTATTGAAGAGTAGACAGATGGGTGGTGATTGACAGTAGGCTTTGACACTGTGACTATGTCCCTCTGACTAGGTCTTACAGGTAAATGGATTGTGCTAGCCTCAAAGGGGCTGATATCATATATCTTATGGACAGCCACATTAGTATATTTCTTCTCATGGATAATACACAAAGCTAGTGTTTATCAATCACCACATAATCACATTTAAAATAAATGGCATGACCATTACACTGTCAGATCATGGAAGAGTTGTTGAAAGATCTTACAAACCTCCATCCTTCTGTATTAGCTACCTTTCCATTGCTGGGACAAAATACTTAAAAATGGTTCATGGGAAAAAAGGGATTATTTCATTTTGAAATTCCAGGTTACAGTCCATCCTGTCCAGCAATGTCTGGTGGCAGGAGCTTAAAGCGGAGCTGGTCACATTCAGCCAACAGTAAGGAAGCAGAGAACAATGAGTCCTGGTGCCCAGCCAGCTCTCTCCTTTTTGTGTGATCCAGGGCCCTAGCCCATGGAATGGTGATGCCCACATTTAAGATGGTCTTCCACCTCTATTAATTTAATCTTCAAATCCCTCACTGGTGACTTTAGGTCCAGACAAGTTGACAATATAAACCATCAAACATTCCTAGAAACCTTTTTTTTTTTTTAAGAGATAATTGTCTGGCACCAGAGAACAATCTAAAAATAGGTTTCCTGTTTGTGTGTGTGTGTGTTTGTTTGTTTTGTTTTTCTTGCTTTGGAATGATAGAAACAGCTAAGATCTCCGAGTGGAGAGAAGTTTTCAGAGATTCAGGAAAAAAAAAATTCGTAAAGAGAAAATGAAAACCAGAGATAAAAGAGAAGAGGTCTTATTCTCTTTCTCCCAATTTTTACACTTATTCTTGGTTTTCACTTGAAATATCCTTTCTAGTCCAGTAGAAAGGTGCTTTTGTTATTAACACTGAGAAAATACACTCTTTTTTTTGTGATCTGGTAAGAGAATATGCATTGAATTCAATAGAGGTGCTTAATTCATTCACAGCTGTTCCTAAGTCATCTACTCCCCTTTAGAAGTGTATGAATGTTAGTCTTGCTCTATTGATTCTCATTTCTCAGGATCCATTACATTTATGCACTGCCAAAGTCATTTCAGGTACCGAAGAAAGAGGATTCAGCTTATCCATCACCTCTCAATTAATAGCATGAGGTACAGCACTAGGCAAAACATCTGGACTTCAAAGCTGTAAAAACTATCTGGCGTCTCATGCAGATAAAGAAAAAGGGACTATAACAGAGTGAGACCTTAAGTTTTACAGGTTGTATTGAGATGCAGTAACAGAATGAATTGAGTTCCCTCAAAATTTACATATTGTAGCCTTCACCTTGAGCTCATAAATAGACAGTAATTACTATTTGGAGGAAGAACTGTTAATGAAGGCATTCATATTCAGGAACGTCATATGGGTGAGTTATAGTCCTATGTGATTGGTACCCTTTTAAGACAAAATAAAATTAAATTAAAAAAAAAACACAGAGAAAGGCAGGAAAGAAAGGATATCTGAGGACAAAGGGGAAGATGGTCACATGGAAGGTATGGAAAGAGACCTCAGAAGAAACCACCCCTGTTGCCACTTTGACTTTGATCTTGTACTTCCAACCCCCAAATCTGTGAGAAAATAAGCCACTGCCTTTGAAAGTATCTATAGCATGATGCTGTGGCATCCCTAGAAAACAAATACCTTGACATAAAGAAATATGTGATGAACTTTGAACAAAAATCCAGGACTATTATCTAGGTTTTTTGAGTTATGTGAAGATGGATTATGATATACTTCTTACACATCCAATATGAGGCAGTAATTTGTTGATTCTTACTCAGTTGTTTTAGTATAAATCATTTTCATTCTCACTATATAGTTGTTAAAATTGTTACTAGAAGATATAAATGGATTGGCTGAGGTCATTTGCAGATAAGTGTCATTGTCATGGATCAAAAAGGAGATTCCTGAATTGCAGTCTGGGATTGTTCCATTAAAGCATGTATTTTTTTTAAAATTTAATTTATATGTCTATTCTTTTCCCAGACAAATAGGCTGGTATTTCTTCCAGTGGTGTACCTACTGTATGAAAAGATTCATTGCTCAGCAATGTTAATATTAAATGCCTGTTTGTTTAGCATTCTGATAAACTACCTGGCTTTTTAAGAACGTACTCTTATGGGGATTAGTATGTACAAATGTAGTACATTAAACATATCTTTGGTGAAAGATCAATAGCCATAGCTATATAACAATAAAAGATAGATAGAGAGAGGGAGAGAGAGAGAGAGAGAGAGAGAGAGAGAGAGAGAGAGAGAGAGGAGAGTTGTGGTACACACCTTTAATCCCAGAATTTGGGAGGCTGAAATAGGAGAATCGCTGTGAATTGAAGCTAGCCTGAGACTAAATAGTGCATGGTGAATTCTAGGTAAGCCTGAGCTATAGTAAGTTCTTAACCTCAAAAAAAAAAAAAAAAAAAAAAAAACAACCCTTTGAAAATACAAATTTAAATTAGGTGTGTTGACTCATCTCTGTAATCCCAGAATTTAGGAGGTCCTAGACAATAGGATAAAGCTACATAGTAAAGGTAAGGCTATCCTGGAATACATACATAAAATTTAAAAATAAATAAAATAGAAATAGTATAAAAATAAAACCTTGAGTCTAACATCTCATAATAAAGTTTTATTCATTTCAATTAATAGTTTGATAAGTGAAAATATTAAAAATATGATACATAATCATTTAAAAATACTTGTTTATTTTAATTTAGAGATAGAGAGAGAGAAAATGGGTGCTCTAGGGCCTTCAGCCACTACAAACAAACTCCAGACACATGTGCCACCTTGTGCATCTGGCTTATATGGGTCCTGGGAAATCGAGCTTGGTTTCTTTGGCTTTGTAGGCAAGTGCCTTAACTGCTAAGCCATCTCTCCTGCCCTGCATAATCATTTTTAACAGCTATTTTTACTTCAAGGTCTTACATTTCATGTCATTCTTTCCCATCATTTATGATTGCTAGATATATTGAATGCTTAGTGTCACGTTCTTAATTTATAACACTATGAGTCAAGTCATAATATAAAAATAAAAGATAGTCACTTTGCCAATGTGTAATAAAATTAAAATATATTTGTATACATATGATGTGTAAATACATAAATACATGTCATTGAAGTGGGTGGATATGAAAAACTCAGTAAAGGAAAAATTAAGCAATTAATTACACCTAATTCTTGTATGAAAATATTTTAAATTTCCATCATAGAAAATGTTCAACTATTATATTTTTGTAAGTATCATATTATTTTATAGATTGATAATAATAAATATGAATTTGTGCAATTATTTATCTGTCTCTTTGCTTATAAGCATCATGGAAAATAAAAAATAAATAACAAGTTTCAGAAGTTTTTCTTCTACTGGCAGAAGACAAGGGGGGTTTTGGGGCCCTCCAGTGAAAGGCTAAACAGTTACATTTTCTCATCCATTCCCTACACATCACTCAAAATGACCAGGGAAGTTCAGGGAGGTAATATGCCAGAAGATTTTTTAAAATACCAAATATAATATAGCATATGAGGTATACTTTTTTAACTTTTATTTCCATTCTACTTTATTTATTTTGTTGTTGTTGTTGTTGTTGTTATTATTATTATTATTTTGGTGGTGATGATGAACAAAGAGCAAAGCCAGTTGATAATTGATGGAAATGTAAATTTGTTTTGCAGGTATCACTGGTAGTCAGTATCATTAGGGATAAAACAATCATTATTTGTTTTTACATATTCAGTTTTTTTAAAATTTATTTATTGGAGTTAGAGAGATAGGGAGAGGGGTGGTGGAAAGAGAGAATGGGAATGCTACAATCTCTAGATGTATGTGCATCCTTGTGCACCTGGCTTACATGGGTACTTGGGAATCGAACCTGGTTCTTTCCAGACAAGCATCTTAACAGCTAAGCTATCTCTTTAACCCAAATACTGATTTTTTTTTTTTAATGTAGAAATGTCTATGTCATATGAGTACCTCAATACTGGACTAAAGTAAAATAATTAAGCAAATATATTTTAGCTAACATATTTTTCCTTGTTTTTTGTAGAAACTTTTAAGGTATTGTGTATATCAAATGGAAGTAGATAATTACTTTGTTTTCTCTTTGAATTAAATATGTTTTGCTCATGTTGAGCTAACAGGTTTATTTGAAAGTAAAAGTAATTTGTTTTAGAACAGAAGCTTTTATAAATGAAATCTTCTACATAAAAGCATTGTGGGATGTTTAAATTTTAACCAGACATACTACTCACGCTCTACCTTAAATTTCAGAAACTTAATACAAATTGAGTACATATTTATGGCTAAATCTTGCTTAGCAGTGCTAAGAAATCCACAATGTTCACTTCTAATTAAAAAATGAAAATGAACTGCAATTCCCTGGAAACAGGGACTGATCAGGCTCAATAAACTTTACTTAATTTATTTAAGAAAAATAATTGAATTGCTCACAAAGACCAAAATGCTTATATTGTTAAAGAAATGCATTACTGCTACTCTTTTGCATTCTATATTCAAATTAAAATAGCTGATTACATATCCTATGTATGTTTTCCTATATTAAGGAATAACTTCCTTTATCATCAGGTGTAATATTTATATTATGCTACCTAGGGTTACACAGTACATCACATAGAGGAAGAGTTTTAAATTTTAATAGAGATTCAAGCACACAGTCATTCTTCATTGTGATTTACTTTTTAATTGCTTTTATAGTTTAGAAAAACAATGAAAATAATGCTTCAATTACATCATTTTATTATCATAGCCAGAAGATTCTTTGTTATTTGAATTTTGTTTTGTTTCATTAAAGAAAATTATCATTCAGTCAAGTATTGGAATTTCTCCATATATGTAGGCTTTTAGAGCAGAAAATAAAAATAGTGACTTTAAGTTATTAGGAAAATATGGAAAATAACTCTAACACCAATGAAGAAAACTCAGTAGGCAAGGACAGATGACTCTGGTTGTTGTCCTTTGCTTCCCTTTTGTCACACACAAGGATTCAGGCTGAGATCTTAGTGAGACCAGTTGAGGAAAAGATCTCCAACTTCAGAGGGAATATTCTTTGCATAAAATGGTTGTTTAAGGAGATATTTTAGATTAGTTCTAGAAAAATATCTTTAAACAGCTTTGAATTTTTAAACAGTCAAAGCTGCCTTATGCTGAAATTTTAAAGAAGAGATTGATTTTATGCAAAAGAACTATCCTCTATTAAGTAATTCACATAAACCACTGTGGCACTGGGAAGAAGTTTTATCAAAAATCAATTTCTCTAAAAGTGCCTGTTTTATGCATCAAATTAGTAACAAAGATGACAAAATATGTGATAAAGTAATCTCAAATCAGTATATGCAAAATAGCCTTGCTATCATTAATTATATAATGTTCATAAGGTTCATACATCTTTGCATCAATAGAAAACAAATGAACTGCTGTATTAAAACATAGACGTTTAGGGATGATGAACATTTTCTTAAGTGTGTGTTTGCCATTTGTATTTCTTCCTCTGTGAACTGCCTGTTCAGTTCTTTGCCCCATTTTGTGAATGGGGTGTTTGATGTATCACTGTTTAGAATTTTGAGTTCTTGGTATATTCTGGACATTAGGCCTCTGTCAGTTGGATAACCTGCAAATATTTTCTCCCATTCTGTGGGTAATCTATTGGCTTTGCTTATTGTATGCTTGTCAGTAAAGAAACTCTTCAGCTTCATTTGATCCCATTGGTTGAGTGACTGTTTAAGATCATGAGCTACTGGGGTTTTGTTCAGGAAGTCTTTTGCCATTCCTATATCATGGAAGGTACTTCCTAAATTTTCTTCCAGTAATAGTGAAGTTTCTGGTCTTATATTGAGGTCTTTGATCCATTTAGATTTGAGTGTAGTGCATGGTGAAACATTCATCATTCTTAATCATCAGAGAAATGCAAATTAAAACAACTATGAGATTCCACCTTACCCCAATAAGGATAGCAAACATCAAAAAATCAAATGAAAATAAATGCTAGCGAGGATGTGGAGAAGTAGGAACACTCACTCATCCACTGTTGGTGGGTAGGATGTAGGATGGTACAACCACTTTGGAAAGCAATATGGAGACTCCTGAAAAAGCTGACTATATAGATACCAACAGACCCAGTTATTCCCTTACTGGGCATCTACCCTAAAACCTTCAAACCACAGGCCAGAGAGATTGGCTCAACCATGTTTGAAACAGTTCAATTTGTAATAGCTAAGAGCTGGAATCAACCCACATGTCCATCAATAGAAGAATGGATAACTAAGATGTGGTATATCTACACAATGGAATTCTATACAGCAATAAGAAAAAAATGACACAATGAAATTTGATAAAAAAAAATGGTTGAACCTGGAACAGATCATTCTCAGCGAACTTACCCAATCACAGAAACAAAATCGCCACATAGTCTTACTCATCTACAGCACCTAACCTGAATCTACCCAAGATACCTTACATACCCAGCAAGAATCTCATGGAATAGACACTAGGATGGATGGGGAGGGAGGGGAGGACATCAAAGGGGTGAAAAACACGAATCTAGACGCAAATGGCAATGGTACCATAAAATTCTACTTCCTAAAATGCAAACCAAATGGCTGAACCTTCACCAGGCCCTTACAAGAAACACGTGAACCACAAGACACTGGAGAGGGTAAGATCAAATCTAACCTAAATCTTCTACATCTTCCCTGCTCCCTCTCCCTCTCCATCTCCCCCTCTCTCTCTGTTTTCTTTCTATCTTTTGTTTATTAATTATCTTTTTCCTCATTTTCTTAATGGGCACTGACCTGTAACTCCCAGTACCAGCATGGGCTATCGTCCACAATGAGCTTTTGATCAGAGAGACCTACAAGGTTTCCTAAAAGAATGACATATTTCTTTCAGAGTACCTGAGGGCCCACAAAAGGTTAGTGGTAAGACCCTACTACTGAAGGCACCATATGCAGTTGACACATAAAATGGAATGGCATGGCTGGAAGCTAGAAGAGAGTCAGTCCCCTGACAGTCAGCGTGTCTAGTGCAAGAAGGTGCTGCATGGGCAACTGGGGGAAAATGACCAATATTTGTTCAAGCAACTCATGGTCTAACCTACTTAGCAGCAAATAACCTGTTGTGATGCCCACTCAAGTGCAATAGTGGCACACAGCCATGGTGGGGAACCAACTGCTCTTGATTTGGCTAACTGATCCCCTCAGTGGTATGGGACCCATAGCTAGAGCTGGGAAACAAGTCAGAACCATATCCAAACATTAGCCCACTCTCCAATATCAAGTTACCATCAATCACAGGCTACAAGAGGGCCTACACCTGTTAAATTCTCTATATAAAAAAGTAAGGTTTATCTCATTTGTCTTGATGCTAACTTACTCTCCACTGGAGAATCTGCTTCTTTTTTTTCAGATAGATGTATATCCTAAGGAGAGAGCCACCCCATCATACCTCAAAAGGGCCCTGGCTGAAACTAAGAACAACTGGCGAAACAAGCAAGGGTGCTGTTTTCCGGATGAACCGGATACCAGCACAAGGGGGAAGGAGACCAACACAGATAAAAATCAACTCCTACCAAATCAGAGAGCCAGAGCCTCAGAGGCCCCCAACACCTCATCACTGAAGCACACCAAAAACAACCCCAACATGGCTCAGGGAAATTTTGCCGAAGAGGGGGTGGAAAGAATGTCAGAGCCACATGGTGGGTCGTGATATGCAGATACATTTATCTTACCCAAAATGCTTGGCCCATATAACTCAACAAGGAGGGGCCAATGGGGAGGGGGCAGGTCACGGATGAGCCTAATAATGCTACCAAACTGACTGTACTTGCTGAATACAAAACTAACTAAAACAAAATCATATATTTGCTGAAAAAAATAAAATAAAAATAAACCCAAAAGCTTATTACTCCTGGTGTCATGTTTGACAGTCACACACAAAAAATAACCACAAGGTAGTGGTCATTTGCATAGACTTCTATCCTCCTTGAATTTTCCTTCTACTTCTTCGTTTCAAACAAATTATGATATTTTTGTCCTTGGAATTATAACTTGTGTTTTATCTAAAAATTGCTAAAAGTGAAATAAGACTGAGACAATCTCCACCTGCTGTGGGTTGTCTACATCTGTCCTTAAACTATCAGTCCACTTAATGCAAAGAGAATGATTCTAAGGCTATGAATCTAGGTCCTTTCCTAGGCATATAACAATGCTTCAGACACAGAATGAAAAACCCCTTACTATGCCATGTTGTTCTATTCATTGCTGCCCTTGCCATGCCATCACTAATAGCTGGACTGGAGTACAGCACAGTACTACAACACATAACTCATGAGATCAAGTGAAATGGCAGCTAGTCATTTTAGACCTGCAAAGCTTCTTTTATAAAAGCTGCTGTGATGCTTATGTTTGATCTGTGAAACATTTATCTATCAGGTTCATTGTGATTATTGCTGTTCTACTGCAACGTGGCCCATAGGGAAACTTCAAGCAAGCATGGAAAACACTGTGAAGGGGTTAATTTGGGAGATATTATAATAATGCAATTTCTACACAAGAGTCTTTAAGAACTAGAGATATATATCTATGAGGTAATCAAATAAGGAGATTCATGGCAGATGTTGATATTTCTCTCAGACAGATAGAAAGATAGATTGATCGATTATAGACAGATGGATGACAGATGATAGATGATAGATAAGAAAATAGATGATAGATAGATAATACAAAAATCAGGATAAGATATAAAACATAGGTATGAGATATTTGGTTTTCTCCTTATTCACATGATGCAGACTTAAATACCTTCTTAATGTATGAAGCCTGGTTTATCTAGCATTGAAAATTACTTATACAGAATCATTATTTTTGATAAGGTTTTATTCCAGGAAATTATTCTTTCTTAAGTATTTCCCCACAATGTGGCATGTGCTTTATAGATGGATCCAGAAATGATATGAAAAGAATGGTGTTCTTAATGATGTTTTAAAATGGCTTCTGCTATCAAAAGCTTAACCAACATTTCTAGGTGCAAAGTACAAAATGGTAGAGTTGAAAAACTGATACATTTACAAAGCACATCAACTTTCTATATTGCAAAATTAATGAGGTCTCTCAGTATATCATGTGTAATTCAAAGAACATAAAAATTTCATCTAAAGCTATGTTTATAAATTATTTATGATACCTATCAATATCTGTTGGTCTCATTAATTTTATTGTCTTCAATAGTTTAACTAAAGTCAAAATTGTAATTCTTTTTAAAATACTTTGTTTATTTGAGAGAAAGAGAGAGAGGAGAGAGAATGAATGGGTCCACCAAGGCCTCTAGCCACTGCCAATGAACTCATGTTGCATGCACCACCTAAAGTGTAATCTTTTCTTTTGCCTTCCTTTGAATGTTCTTATATCATTTCAGTCTCTATCTTTCTTCTCACCTCTCTCTCTCATATATATATATATATATATATATATATATATATATATGCTGACTATATATATATATGAGAGAGACATAGTCAGCATAGAAAAGTTAATATTTGTGGTTGCATTTATTTCAAGTACTTATAAACCTACTACCAAGGGCTTATGAAATATCTTTCTATTACATATCATTTTCTAATAGACTATGACTATTAATGATATATAATTAAAATTTTTAAAGCAAAAAAAGCAAAGGCACATTTTTCTTTTTTGTAATTCATGTACTATCAGATAAGCATATATGTTGGGAAAAAGGCATGTATTGTTTACCTTTTCTGAAAATAAAAATATATGCTAAATATCTAACATTTCAAGTAGTATGAAAAATGTTACCTAAATTTTACTATTCTGAATATTGCTTAATAAATTAATATTGTTATTTTAAAATTTCAATGAATTATCCCTAATTAAGTTGGGCAATGGGCAATAATAATAAATATTAATGGCCTAAAGAAATTACATTGAAATAACATATAATGTTAAAACAAATGTTTGCTTTTTATTCATTCTTTTTATTCATTCACTAAATATAGTTAACTTACTTCTTTTTATTGTTAATTTCTGTTCAAATTATATTGTTCACATTATGATTCTTTGAGTATTGTGTTAGTTAATATCCAGGCTCAGCAGACAAATTGTGAAGGAAAATTATAGTTTTGATAACCTCGAATTCTTAAATAATCACTTATATTAAAAATGAGAAGTTATTCCTTATTTTTCTTGTCGTAAGATAGATTATAGTTCTATGTTATCCAAGATTAAGTTTTTACACTATATCTTCTTAAGGAAAGCTAAACAATGTCTCTTTCTTTTTTTTAAATTTTTTTAAATTTATTTATTTGAGAGCGTCAGACACAGAGAGAAAGACAGATAGAGGGAGAGAGAGAGAATGGGTGCGCCAGGGCTTCAGCCTCTGCAAACGAACTCCAGACACGTGCGTCCCCTTGTGCATCTGGCTAACGTGGGACCTGGGGAACTGAGCCTTGAACCGGGGTTCTTAGGCTTCACAGGCAAGCGCTTCACCGCTAAGCCATCTCTCCAGCACATGTCTCTTTCTTTGATTAACAGTTGGCCAGTCTCAAGAGAACTTTAAGCAGTTAATGGTATTCCAAACTGTGAAAGCAACTAAGTTTACTGTACTGCACATCTTCCTTTCTTTTACCACATTTCAGATTTTAAAAGCCTCAAATCCTCATCCTGTGAAAGCATCAATATTACTGAATAACCCACAATGAATACCCACAGCAACAATGTCATAATGTAGAACATGTTTCAACCATTCATCACATAACATAAGGGGAGGATTATTTTGGTCCAGTAGAATTTTTTCATTCATATTCTTTTAGGTTTATATCAGTAGTAATCAGTCCTGTCAAAATTCTATATTTGAGTAATTATTTTCTTTCTCTTTGTCTTGTGCATTCCCACTCTTTACATCAATAGACAAGATCATGGTTAATTGAATGTGCTTCAATGTGAGTTTTCTTGTTCAGTGAATCAGATATGTGTAACAGTGAACTTGGAATTAACAGTGTTTTAAGAATGCACAACAGAAAGACAGCTGCATATTTTATTTCTGTACCACATACTGAAGATTCTCTTCCCTGATACTTACACTGGTGTCATTTTGTAGTAGACCACATAGCTTCAAGTACTGTGCTTCACTTTGCTTGCACCTAAAAGTTTCCAATATATAACCCCAGAGGTGGATTAAGGAAACAAAACAAAACAAAACAAAAAAACTAACAAATTAATATAATGGTATATACCTCATCAACATGTTATTTTACAAAAGCACATTTTTCATAAAAATGAACATTGATCTCTTATGCTCTAAAATTGTTTTCTTGGTTGAATTCAAATGATGTAGTATCCTAATTTAAATAAACCCAAAATAAAGTTGTGTAGCACATGAGGAAGAGAAAAGGCTGAGACTCCTCATTAAGCCAGCCATCCAGAAAGGAATTGGAACTGCTGTGTTGAGAAATGGAGAGTCTTCGAAGAACTAGGGATGGAAATCTGAGTTAGAAGAGAGATCGGAATATCCAAGGGATTTTATGATTTAAAGTTGAACTATATTGAAATATGAAGTTGAAAAGTGATGATAAGTTTCTCTTTAAAATTTTCTTTTTATGTGTATGAGTTTTTTGTTTCATGAGTTGAAAAGCTTATTGGAACTGTTTTATATGTCTATTAATTGAATTTTATCCTGTTCTGGCAAAGTGATCCTCATATTCCACAAACCTGCAAGTAAATCCCCCTGATATGAGCTGAAATCAAGGAAATGAATGTGGTCACTGAGGAAAATCAGTCAGACTAACTGATAAGCTCCCAACCCATATAGCCCATGGCATCCAGGTCAGTTTTCTTTAAGTGAGCAATAGTTTCTCTAAAACCTTAAGCTCAAGAAGAAAATGTACAAAATTCAATATTCAGATATGAATATTTTATTGTTTTACTCCCTTAAGTCTTACCTGAAAAAATACATATGTAATGAAAATTGTATTGCTTGTTAATTCAAATATTATTCAGCATGTACTTATGTGGGCTTCCATGTAGCAGGCACAACTGTAGGATTTGTCAGAATATAAATAGCAAATACTAATGGGAAAATATTCCCAGTCACTCTTTCTAGCAGAAGGAAATGGAAAAACTCACGTTAAGTCATCAAATAACAAAATCATGAGGAACATTCCAGATTTTCAATATAACAAGCTAATAGTATCCATATAGAACATGACGTGCACACATTATTTTTCTAAAAATTAAGTTATATCAACCTATAGAGTTATGAATATTTTCTATATATAAAATCACAACAAAATCAAGTCTACAAGTGAAAGTGTTAATAATAACTATCAAGATCCAAACATTAGATATCAGTAAGGGCTTATGTAACTGAAACTGTAAGCTATACATAGCAATGGGCATCATGGAATACCAATAGATAGTGGACAAGACCACAGTAATAATATATCCAAATATGTAGCAAAAATAACAAAAGTTTCAGATAAAATGATAAAAGCAGCCTATCCAATAAATGCAAAAAGACAACTCTAGTATTTAAATCATTTTTTTTTAAGTTCCAGTAACTGGTTGATAAATCCTCTCTTATAAAGTAATTCATGGACTGTTCCCAGAACATGAGGACTTTTAATGTGAAAATTGCATATCCCTTACTTGGGAAGTTCATTCTGATGATTCCAGTTGGTAATTTGTTTTAAAAGAGTAGCATTACAAAATAAAAAGTTAGGAGTCCAATGTTGAGCACTTAGCTATCTGTTAGCCTTTTTCTTTCTTTCTTTCTTTCTTTCTTTCTTTCTTTCTTTCTTTCTTTCTTTCTTTCTTTCTTTCTTTCTTTCTTTTTAACTGTAAACCAGACTGCTTCAGAGCAGTATCTGCAACCTTCTTCTAAGGATCCAAGCATGAACATATCGGGCTTGGAGAAGATCTAGTCTCTGCTACATCTACTTGCTTCTGGAACCATAAAACACACACACACACACACACCCCACACAAAACCTACAACCCCAGAAGAAAGTGAATATGCTGGCCCTCTTCACTAAATTAGACATTTTTTAAAATCATTTGGTGTCAAATGTAGAAAACAGGGATGTATTAATCACTTTTAAATAGGAGTAAATATCAATGTTACAAAGAACGGTCTTAGATCATTTTAAGACCAACTTGCTTGATCTTCAGTTTAGAAAGCTAATGGTCAAAATCATCCTTATTTGATTCTAGATATTAATTGCCTTCAAAATGTACACTGTCTTATACAGAATTACTTACAGGAGATGTTATGACACCTACGGTAGGACAGCCCTCTTGTGTGGGGCTGTCTTATCCAGTGTAGAATGTAGCTTCCCTTCCTTTGGCTATTTCATTTGATAACTGAAAAATCTGACATGCATAAATGCTCCAACATAGTTACAATTGACACTTGTGATGAGTTACTGAGCAGAATATGAAATAAAGTCAGTTATAGATTTATTCTCATAGAGCTTATAACAGAAGTATAACATAGTACACCATAGTCAAAGCAATGGTAAATATTTGATCAGAAACTTCATTGTTGTTACTGAGGTAGGGTCTTGCTCTATGCCAGGCTGACCTGGAATTCTCTATGTAGTTTCAGGCTGGCCTCGAACTCTCAGTCATCCTCCTCCACCCACCTCCCAAGTGCTTAGACTAAAGGTAAGCACTACCACACACTTTGTGTGTCTGGGTTTATGTAGGTACAAGGGAATCATACCCAGGTCATTAGGCATTGTAGGCAAGCACCTTAACCACTGAACCATTTTCACAGGCACCTTGATCAAAATTTTTATGAGTGAATAAGGAAGGATTACCTCTATCCTCAGGTGAAGGAAAACTTTCTATGATAGCTGAGTTTAAACTAAGCCTGAAAACTTCTGGTTACACTTGATGAAGAAGACTAGGGGAATATTGGATGATGAAATTAAACAGTTTAAAGAATCAAATTTAAATAGTATTTGTATGATTATTTTAGGAATGTTGGCAGTTGTCCCTAAAGTGTTTGAGATGATTAAATCATGTGTATGTTACAAAGAAATAGCAAGTGCTAGTATGTTGCACCTTAACAATAATTATGATAATCAAAATGTTTTTAAAGTTGAAAGGAAAACTTTCCATGATAAAAGCCAGCTCTATAATTACATGAACACAAAGCAAAACTTATAGAGAATTAAAAAAAAAAAAACAACCAAAACTAGAGCAGGTACAAAAATATATAAAGCCCAAGAAAGCACCTAACCCCATAAAACCTCCAACATGGCAGGGGTTAAACTCAACTTCATAGTTACAACTTCAAATATTATTGATCTTAACTCATTCATCAAAAGACACTAATTAATACTGTGGGTCAGATACATAGACCATTACATTTGCTGTCTTCAAAAAACTCCCCTTACAAGTAAGGATAGATACCTCCTCAAGATGAAGGATTGAAAATTATTTTCCAAGCAAACGGAAATAAGAAACAAGCAGGTGTGGCTAAACTAATATTCAACAAAATAGACTTCAAACCAAAAGCCACTGCAAAGGAAAATGAAGGCTACTTTTTACTCATCAAGGAAATGATCAAACAAGAGGTCATCATAGTAATAAACATGTACACACCAAGCACAGGTGAACCACATTTTATATAGCAAAACTAATTTTACACAAAACAGAAATAAAGACCAACACCATCATAGATGAGGAGTTGAATAATGCACTATCATCAATACATAGGTCATTCAAGCAGAAAACCAACAGTGAAATACTAGATCTTAACAATACCATATCTCAACTAGACCTACAGACACCTACAGAACTTTCCACCCCAATTCTACAGAATGCACATTTTTTTCTATGCAACCCATGGAAAATTCTCCAAAATAGACCATATGTTAGGTCATAAAGTATGCCTCTACAAATTCAGGAAAATTGATGTAACTTCCTGCATCATGTCTGGCCACAATGCATTAATATTAGAAATTAGTAACAAGAGAAACAACAGAAAACACACCAGCTCCTGGAAAGTGACGAACATGCTATTAGGCAATGAATGGTTGTGGAGGAAATTAAAAAGGAAATCATAAAATGTCTACAACTGATAACAAAAAAAAAAAAACACAGCATACCCAAACTTAAAGGACAAAATGAAGGCAGTCATGAGATGAAAATTTATAAGACTAAATGCCTTTATAACAATGACAGAAAAAAAAAATCACAAGTTAATGACCTAAACATATACCTAAAGGCTTTGAAAAATAAGAACAACAGAATCCTAAGAGTTCAAACAGAAAGAAATAATGAAGATCTGAACAGAAATTAATGAATTGGAAATGAAGCAAACAAATAAAATTAATGAAGAACTGACTTACCCAATAACAGAAAGAAAAAAAAAATCGCCACCTAGTCTCACTCATCTACAGCACCTAACCTGAATCTACCAAAGATATCTTACATATCCAGCAAGCATCTAGTGGACTAGACACTAGGTTGGATGGGGAGGGTGGGGAGGGCCTCGAGGGCATGGGAAACACAAATCTAGACCCAAACGGCAATGGTACCATAAACTTCTACTTCCTAAAAGGCAGACCAAATGACTCAACCTTCACCAGGCCCTTACAGGGAAAACCTGAACCACAAGACACTGGAGAGGGTAGGATCAAGGCTAACCTTAATCTTCTACATCTTCCCCCCTCTTTTCTCTCTCTCTCTCTCTCTCTCTCTCTCTCTCTTCTCTCTAACTCTTGTATATTAGTTATCGTTTTCCTCATTTTCTTAGTGGGCACTGACCTGTAACTCCCATTACCAGCATGTGGCTATCATCCACAATGAGCTTTTGATCAGAGAGACCTACAAGGTTGCCTAAAAGACAGACAGATTTCTGTCAGAGTACTTGAGGACCCACCAAATGTTAGTGGTAAGACCCTACTGCTGAAGACACCATATGCAGTTGACATGTAAAATGGAATGGCATGGCTGGAAGCTAGAAGAGAGTCAGTCCCCAGACAGTCAGTGCGTCTATTGCCAGAAGGTGCTACATGGGCAACTGGGGGAAAATGACCAATATCTGTCCAAGCAACTCATGGTCTAACCTACTTAGCGGCAAATAACCTGTTGTGATGCCCACACAAGTGCAATAGTGGCACACAGCCATGGTGGGGAACCAACTGCTCTTGATTTGGCTAACTGATTCCCTCAGTGGTATGGGACCCATAGCTGGAGCTGGGAAACAAGTCAGAACCATATCCAAACATAAGCCCACACTCCAATATCAAGCTACCATCAATCTTGGGCTACACGAGGGCCTACACCTATTAAATCCTCTATAAAAATAAGTAAGGGTTATCTCATTTGTCCTGGTGCTAACTTACTCTCCGTTGAAGAATCTGTTTCTCTTTTATAGATAGATGTATATCCTAAGGAGAGAGCCACCCCATCGTACCTCAAAAGGGCCCTGGCTGAAACTAAGAAACATTGGCAAAACAAGCAAGGGTGCTGTTTTCCTGATGAACTGGATACCAGCACAAGGGGGAAGGAGACCAACACAGAGAAAAATCAACTCCTACCAAATCAGAAAATTGTTAAGAGTCACCAAGTGTTAAGGAGAATCTTGAGGCATTGTTCCCCCTCACAAAGACTGACAACTCCTCTCACAATTCATTAAACTACAACCTCATGGTGATTGCAGCGATCTCATAGAGGAGAGACCTCAGTGGAATGGGGACATAGAGGAGTGAAATGATGGTACCAACACATATGTCCATACAAATTTCTACTTAAAAATGAAAGAAAGTAATTAAGGTTATGTAAATATTAAACTTCCTGTTTTGATCTTGATCTTCACATACCACATATATGTATTGCAAGATTTTATTACCTTATATATTTGTAAAATTAAAATAAAAGAAATGAAAAGTTATTAAATAGGTGTGTGTGTGTGTGTGTGTGTGTGTGTGTGTGTGTAACTGGAAGATACTAAGCATGGAACATTGGATATCGTTGGATAGTGTTTCCAGAAACATTCTTGTTAGCAGCATAGATACAGATGTGAATTCAGGCATACTAGATATAGGAAAACTGGATGTAGAAACCAGAAACACACAGGATTAAAAGCATGTTAAATGTTGCAAGATTTGGTTAAGTGTGAAGAATAAAACATATGGAAAACGTACAGAAATAGCAATAATTCAGGTGGACCAGTTTTGTTTCAATGTACCTCTGCATTGGCTCAATTGAGCTGTCCAGTACTCAGCATCCTTAACTGTGAAGGAAACAAAGTCAGTAAGAGTGTTCTGGTTGATAGAACATCTGAACCTCCTTTTGAACATTCGCATATGAGAGTCCAATGTTGTCTCACAGTCTGCTAAACCCATCCCTGATTTATTAAAATATATTCTAATATTAGCATCATTAAAGCACTAATTCTATGCTTGATACTTGCTCACCTGACCATGTACATTGGGGCATGCAGCCCTCCTAGTAGCACTAAGAAAGGTATTTTGTTTTACCAAGATGTTAAAGATGGGAATGTATAAGGATTGAAAGTACAGTACCAAGATGCCTATAGATTCTCTTCATAAGCCATCTTTACTGTCCATTCTGCTAACCAAAATACTTCTTTTTGAAACTACAGACCATTCCACTTCAGGGTTGGGCAGACTTGAATTTGAATCCTCACACTTGAAACCTCCAAACTTCCTGACCTTAGGCAAGTTCTTACAAGCCCTCAGGGTCATTGTTCATATCCTATGTGACCTCTAATAGAGGGAAGTAAAACTCTAAAAAAAAAGGAAGCATATGTATGTAAAATTAACATATCTCAATAGGTAGTATTATATGTCATCACTAGCTGAGGTAGTTTAAAATCAGAGAAGAATGTCATAAATTTGGAAACACAAAAGAGCAATAAATTTCAATGTGTAGCAAACATTTCACCCAGATTCTTCATTATGTTTGGGCTGGTATTGTGCGGTATTTGCACCACCTAGGTTTCTAGGATCCTCTCCAGGACACTATTATTCTAAATTTATGGCTAGATCTTATCAATATGAGTAATTTTGTACTTGTCTAGTACCTGTTGCAACCTTCTTGATCAATACATTTGGGTTGCACAGTGAGAGGTACTCCAACTGTCATAGAGTGCTTTTGTCCTGGGACAGCTTCTGTATGACCTCCTCTCATCCCATAATGTGAAGAACAAACCTCAGTGAATTCAACCTCTGTGTTCAGGTTGAGCTATCAGGTATGAGGCCAAGGCTGGATTGTGGCTACAGTCCAGTTGGATTAATGCACAAAACACCATAACCTGGGCAATTTATTAAAATAAATGCCTTTAACTTAGTTCTGGAGCTGGGAAAGACCAAACCCAAGGTGTTAGTAGATTTCCTGCTCCAGAAGTGTCCAATTTCTGACTTATTGGTGGTACTTTCTATGCATGTCCTAATGTGTCATTGTGAAAGATTCTCAGTGATTTTACTCATGAGGATACTTCTCTCACTCATGGAGATTCCACCCTCATGACTTCATCACCTTCCAAATATCTCACTTTCTGATAGCATCACTGGTGGGCTAGAATTTCACTATGAGAATTTAGGAGAGATGTAAATTCTCAGAGCTTCATTAAAGTCATTGCTTAAGAAAACACTCTGTTCTTAAAAATTTATATCAGTTCAGAAAAGTATAATTTAGCATGATGAAATGAACAGTGATAACTACAGCTAGCAATTCCAAAACAATTTTCATGTTATGTTCAGGAGACTAGGCACTTAACTATATTGTGGTGATTTAAATTCAAAATTTGCCTCATAGCCTCATGTGTTCATGATCCAGTTTCCCACCTAATCCCCAGCCAGGAGATCTTCTGAGAGATGATCATGTTGGAAGAGGTGAGTCACTGGGAGTAAGCCTTTGGATATTATAGCACAGCTCCACTTGCCAGTGCTAGCCAACTTAATCTTCCTGCTGTGAGGATGTGAATAGTCTATAAACTCTGAGATGATGAAAAATTCTCTGAAACATTCTAAGCCATACTGAACCCTTGCCCTCTATAGGCTGCTTTTGTCAAGTGATTTTTTTTTTTTTCCAGCAATGAGAAGGTAACTTCTACAAATACTCTACCATTTAGAACTACAGAATTGGGGCTGGAAAGATGGCTTAGCAATTAAGGTGCTTGACTATAATGCTAAAGGACCCAGATTTGATGCCCTAGTACCCACATAAAGCCAGATGCACAAGGTGACACATGTGTCAGGAATTCATTCGCAGTCTTTCAAATTAAGATAAATAAACAAATAGCAAAAAGATAAATAAAACTTCAGAATTGTCTGGAAGTATGTATTATTCACACTACTTAGAAGACTTTAATGAAGCTCAGAGCTATAGGTAGACCAAAACCATGCAATTAGCTATATTAAAGCACGAATTTTGTCTCAAGTCTATCTGATGTTTACTATACAGACTACCCTACCTCTGCAGTCTAACCTACTGATACAATCCTTAACTGAACATCAGAACAACCATACACATGACTTTCAGATCTGGAGTTAAGTTTTCTTCACTATTCCATCTCTGGTCCTTACGCACAGCTTACCTGCTTGTGGCTGATTTTAAGAACTTTTAGAGTGAATTTGTAAATCTCACTATATTCTTTGGTGTCAAGAAAGGATTCTTTAAGCCCCAAATCACTAATCTATAACTGACATACATATACAGTGGTGCAATTTATAATCTCTCATTGACAGATGATAGGTGAAAATGTCAGCCAGGGAACAAACCAAAGAGGCAAGGATTCTGTAGCTAGAACATACTGATGAAAATCTCAGTCTAATAACACAAGTTACCTTATAAACCTATCACAATTCTATCATTCAAATTGTGGGTATATGTTTAAGTAGCAACATAAATAAACACTAGCTTATATTCCTATGGCCTGAAGCTATACATCAGGATAATTCTGGAGGGTTTTCAGCAAGAGGTCTAGGACTCAATTCTTTTTTCTTTTTCTTTTTAATTTTCTTTGTTTATTTATTTGAGAGTGACAGAGAGGAATGAGGCAGACAGAGAGAGAGAGAGAGAGAGAGAGAGAGAGAGAGAGAGAGAGAGAGAGAGAATGGGTGCACCAGGGTCTCTAGTCACTGCAAATGAACTCCAGACATGTGTGTCCCCTTGTGCATCTGGCTAAAGTGGGTCCTGGGGAATTGAGCCTTGAACCAGGGTCCTTAGGCTTCACAGGCAAGCGCTTAACTGCTAAGCCATCTCTACAGCCCTCAATTCTTAATACAATAAAAAATGTATATCACGATTTGCCTTTCTTTTTTTTTTTTTTACTTAAAATAATGTGACAATCTGTCCTGTACTGGAAATTGAATGGGTTGATGTTGGTGCTTTTACTCAGCACAGGTAGCAAAATGAAATACCTAGAGAGGCAACACATTTCAAGGTACATGACTCACATCAGTGCACAGTCTCATGTTTGAGAGGCATCCTTTAATCTTTATCTAAACATTTAATGATAAAATATGCAGTGAATGTAGAAGCTACATTCTCATTGTGATGAACACACACACACACACACATACACACACACACACACACACACACCTGAACAGAACCACTTTTGTGAGGCAAGCATTTACTCTGTCTTACAGTTTGGTGAAAAGTTTAATCATGGCAGAGAAAGCATAGCAATCAGGCAACTGGAACATCACAACTTGTTATATGGAAGTACCCTGAGTGAATCAGCTCCGAATACCTGGTTGGCTGGACTAATAAATCTCAAGGTCCCACAGTGCCACTCCTCCTCCAGTAGGACTTCACCTCCCCCAGGCTCCAGGACTGTTCCTCATTGATGGTAAACTGGGTCCAGTTACTTAAAGTAGGGGACATTCCATTCAAACCACCACACTACTGTGCTCAAGAATTATAAGGGACTGAAGAGAATATAGAAATAGTTTTGTCTATATGGTTGTGTAAATGAACCCATGTGTGTGTGTATATATATATATATATATATATATATATATATATATATATATATATATATTCAAGAAAAGGGATAAATTATTTTCCTCAATTTTTAATCTCTTAAAGCAGCATTAAAATTTTGTCATATGGTTCTTTTCACCAGTTTTGATTTGTGGATTCTCTTTAATCTACATATCATTTATCATATCATTCCCATATTTCCCAAGTATCATTGCATCAAGACATGTCATTCACCATGTAATTCTGGGAATACTCAGGACACTTCCTGCCTTGGGTGCATTTCTATGCTTGACTCAGAATCAACATCCTGTTTCTCTGGTATTTCATAGTTGACACATTATTTTGCAAAACATGTAAATGTTCTATTTTAATTACTTCTAGCCTAATAACATATGTAACCCTAGGCATGATTAGGTATATATGACTTGGGATACATTAATCAGTCAGTTAGTATTCTATATTCACTTACAAAATTAAACATGTGATGTTTAATTACTTGCTAAAGCTTATCTTTAAGTAAATCAATATTGCAAGATAAACCTATTTATTATTCTTATTGGAAAAATACACAAATTAGTAGTAAAACATAGTGAATGGGAAAATTCCAATTTAGATGATATCGACGGCTGCAAGAATATAACTATATTTGAAAGAAATTACAAGATGCATTCAGTGAACACATCAAGCCAGTCAACTACATAAGGATGCAAATCAGCTATTTTGTTTGGCTTTGGGATGCATTCATGTGAAATTAATTCGTACTCAATTATTGGGCCATAAATATTCATATTGGTATATCAAATAGATAAACTTAAATATTTATAATCATTCTAAGGGAAAATATTAGGGGAGAAATGTTAAAATACAGTATTTTATATTTAGCATTTATGTTATGATATATGCAATACAATACATTAGAAATATTTTTAAATATTTGTATTCACTTCTTTGCAAGCAGAGACAGATAGAGAGAAGAAGGACAGAGAGAATGGGCAAGTCAGGATCTCCAGCCACTGCAAACAAACTCCAGATGCATGCACTACTTTGTATATCTGGCTTTAAGTAGGTACTGGAGAATCAAACCCAGGTTGTTTGTCTTTGCAGGTAAGTGCCCCATCCATTAGTAATACTATCTAATTTATGCTGTTGCTTTTTCCAGTGAATCTCTTGTGTAGAGGAAACAACATAGCAGAGAAAAAGAATTGGATTTCTCTCAAATTGAGGTTATTTTTTTAATAAGGAAAACAATTTGATATGGAGAGCCTCAAAGAGTCTATATGATTCCACATCTACTTCCATTACATAAGTATTTACAGATGTCACTTTATGTTCTTGGTTATATAATAGGATAGGGCACAACAAAAAATGTCACTTTTTTTTTTTTTTTTTTTGAGGTAGGGTTTCATTATAGTCCAGGCTGACCTGGAACTCACTATGTAGTCTCAGGGTCTCAGGGTGGCTTTGAACTCACAACAATCTTCCTACCTCTGCCTCCACTGGGATTAAAAGTGTGCAACACTATGATATAATTAGTCTTGAAATGAATATTTAAATGAGTTTTCAAACATTCAGATGTCCCCTATTGTTAATGTATAGAACACTTCCTCTGTCATTCTGTATTTTTCCTCATAACTCTATGGTGTTAACTCACAAATGACTACTCTAAGTAGCCATTTATTTACCTTCTGCATAGATGGGATTCCCTTTTAAAATGTATTTATAAATTTCATTCACAAAGGTACACCCATACTATGCGTTATCACAGATATGTCTCTGCTCAGTTTAATGGTTTCTAGTCATCATATTATTGTATATACTAGTAATTTGCTCCTTTAATTATAGAGTGATATTCCATATTATGAATTTCTATAGCTATGTATTCACTTGTTGAAATATAGTGGATTGCGACCAGTTTGGATTTTTTGATGAAAATGTTCTTATGTGCATTTATGTGCAGATATAAGGAGGCAAAGGGTGGGGGGTGCACCAAACTGGACCCAAATGGCAATGCTACCATAAAATTCTATATTCTAAAAGACAGACTAAATGGTTGAGCTTTCATCAGGTTCTTAGAGGGAGCACCTGAATCACAGAGCCTTGGAGAGGTATAATGAAGACTAATCTTAATCTTCTCTTGTTTTGCTCTCTCTCTCTCTCTCCCTCTTCTCTCTCTTCCATCTCTTTATATAACTTATCTATTCCTCCTTCTTTGCCCTTGGCACTGGCCTGGAACTCCCAGTACCAGCATGTAGTTAATATCCATAGTGAGCTGTGGATCAGAGACCTACAAGTTTTCCCAAAAGAAGACAGATTTCTGTCAGAATCATTGATGACCCACCAAAGTTTAATGGTAAGACCCTACTGCCAAAGATGCCACATGCTGTTGGTACAAAATATGGAGCGACGTGGCTGGAAATTGAAAGAGTCAATCTCCAGAGAGTTAACTCACTTAGTGCCAGAAGGTACTACATGAGTGACTGGGGGAAAGCGACCAACATCTGTCCAAGCAATTCATGGTCTAAGCTACTCAGCAATAAGTGGAATAGTGGCATACAACCATGGTGGGTAAGCAACTATTCTTGATTTGGTTCACTGATATGCTCAGTAGAATGTAACCCATAGCTAGAATTGAGAAACAAGTCAGAACCACATCCAAAAACCGAGCTCACTCTCTATTATCAAGCTCCCTCCAATTGTGGGCTACAAGAGCACCTACACCTATTAAAATCTCCCTTAGATAATAATGGTTATCCCATTTACTTGGTGCTGACTTCACTCTTTGTTAGAGAATTTGCTTCTCTTGTTCAGATGGATGCAGAGCCTGAGGAAATAATCAGTCCATCATATTTCACCAGGGCCCCAGCTGAAACCATAGAGTAACTGGGGAAATGAGCAAGAGTGATGTTTTCTTGGTGAACCTGGTACCAGAACAAGGGTGAAGGAGACAGACACAGAGAACACTCAACTCCTACCAAACCAGATATCCAGAAATACAGAAGCTCCCAAGACCTCATCACTGAAGTAGAACTAAGAAGAACCTAACATGGCTCAGGGAAATTCACAAAAGATGGGGCAGAAGGTTGTTGGAGTCACATGTTGGGACATTATGCACAGAAACATTGTCTCCTCCCCATAAGTGATGGCTAACCCCACAATGCATGACCCACATTCCCCAATGAGGAGGGTCCATGCAGACGGGTAGGACAGGGAAGAGGCTAATGATAGTGCCAACATGGCTGTGTACACACTGTGTACATAATTAATAAAAATGATAAAAACTTAAAAGAAAAAATCATATATTTATGTATATACATATCTTAGAGGACTATATAGGCCTCGAAATGTAAGGTTATTTGGTAAGTTAATGTTTAGTTTTAAGAACTGATGAATGATTTTGATGTATTTTGTATTGTAATTCTATGTTAACAATGCTGACTATTTGAATCTTTTTGTATTCTTGTCCATGCTCAAGGGATTTGTAAAGTTTTCATGATATGTTTTCCAGTTGTTTCTCCTGCTGTTTCTCGGGTCAGTTTGCTATTTACATAGGCTTATGGAAATGGTGTTTTCATTTTATTTTCTTTGCTTTGTCCTATTAGACTTATATTCTATATTTAAGTCATTTACCATGCTTCTATATTGATAGTTTTCTCAATTAATATCCTATTTGTGTGTGTGTGCATGTATGTGTGTGTGTGTGTGTGCACACACATGCGCTGTTGGGGATAGAACTTAAGGATTTGTCCCTGCTACATACATGTTCTATCACTGTATGATGCTCACAGGTTTCTTTTGTATTTTCACAATTGTGGTTTTGTAGAACAGATGTATAAATTCTGATAACATTTAGTGTTTTCCTTTCTGCTTGAACATTTTGGGTCTTACTTAAAAGTCAAAACAAAACAAAAATCTGTGTTAACTTATTTTTAAAGAATTTAAATTTTTCAAAATCTATTTTGTTCTAAAATATATTTTATTCATTACTTAATGATTTATTTTATGTTGACTTTGGAGTTTTATATGACTTCAGGGTCAAAATTGCTACTTTCACATTCAGTTTGAATATATGCTGGCCATAGGAGTTTGTGCCTGCTTTTGACTTTATTTCTTTCTTTCTTTTTTTTTTTTTTTTTTGTTTTGAGGTAGGGTCTCACTGTAGCCCAAGCTGATCTGGAATTCATTAAGGAGTCTCAGGGTGACCTCGAACTCATGGCAATCCTCCTACCTCTGCCTCCCGAGTGCTGGGATTAAAGGTGTGTAAATGCAAACTAAGTAAATTCAATCTAAGATGATAAGTTCTTGATAACTGTCACTTTATAGAGCTTTTGACATCAGGAAGTGCAAATACTTTTAATTTGGTTTACATTTAATGTATATATATATATATATATATATATATATATATATATATATATAAAATGTATATATATATATATACAAGAAAGAACTATGATTCAGGAAAAGTCACACAATATATTTTTCCCTAAATATATTAAATTATACTATACATTCTAGATATTTCTGTCTGGTCATATTGGTGTTCAGAACACTTATAGATCAGGGACTTTCTCTCTCTGACTTCCTTAGCAGTTTGTTTCATGAAAATAAAATAGCAAAAAAAGCCTGGCTGATATCTAGAGTCTGAATGTTCCAGGAGAACAAAGTGAGAAGGTAATATAGTCTGGCAAATATAGAGCTCAGCTTCCCACTCAGTCTCCCAAAATAATATAAGTATGATTATCAGAGATGTGTTCAGAGGTAACATGAAAATTACTTAATCAGCATGTACCGAAGGAACTAATAAATTGAATGGATTCTAAGCAACATGCTGATGAATTTTTAAATGTTTGTGAACACTTAGATATTGTTACTAAAAGGACACTATAGATGAAAGGGTATCAAAGGAAATGATAGCTACATGGATGGATAGATGGATGGATAACAGATAAATTGAAAGCTTAATCAGATTTTCCTCAAACATTCAATGTGAGATAATAGGCTGACTAAAGTATTTCACTTTCTTTTGCCTACAGTTCAGTTTGTTCTTCGAACCAAACTTAAAGTTTAGGGAAATAAATACTGACTTTAGGATACATGTGGATGTGATTATAGTAGGACTGTATTGTGGTGAGAGCAGAAGAATAGAATTAAACAATGTTTCCCTTTCCATATAAAGGACAAATGGAATGTACTTTAATCCCTCTTGTGTGTATTGTGTATGTCAACTTTGCATAGTGTTCACTGGCCCTTCATTAGACACACTAGAACCTTTGTTATAATAATACATCCCTCTAGTGCTCCAAGAACAACTCCAGAACTGTGGCCCAAGTGACAGCTGAACAACTGATAGGCAGGTATTGTAGTCAGCTCCATGCTGCTGGGATAAACCTCCAAAACAGATGCAGTTTATGTGAGGAATGGTTTTTATTTTAGGTTTATAGATCCAAGGGGATTTCCGTAATGGTGAAAGAAGCTGGATGCTTTTGACAGATCCAAGCAAAGAGACACCACCAAGCAGCCATCATCACTAAAAGCAAAATCAGCAGCCAAACAGCAGGGAACCCAAGTAAAGTTCAAGCATTCTGCATGCCTTTAGGCTGGAAATCAAGATCTACCTCTCCCAAACACACCCCAGCATCCGCTCCCACTGTCCCGTTCTCCATCCAGGCATCTGGAAATAAACTCCTGAGTCCACTGGGGGCAGAAGGGGGGTCATAAATCAAAATTGCCACAGCAGGTAAATATATACTTCCAGCAACTGCTCAGGGCCCCTTATAAGAGACAGACAAAACTCATACCAGTTGCAGGTTCTTGTCTATGAAATAGATAAGAGAAGCTACTGTGATTTCCTTGGGGATGCACAACTGCATCCTGAATTTGTAAGCAAGTTCATGTCATGGTGCATGCCAGGAATTGTAATGGTTGAGGAGTGATAAATGATGATATGTTTATGGTACTAGCACAGGGGCATCTCTCCGTTGGAAAAACCAAAACCTTATTTCTCTAAAAGGAAGAAGCAAACGAACATAAAATGAACGCCAAGTGCAAATAAAACCTGATAGAACATGAACTTTTCATGAAGTGCATTGAAAACTATGGTTAGCATCACAAATCCTACTATTCTGTGTATTTTAAAAGATTGCAGCACATGAAATGTGTTTACATTTCTTCCCTAAGACAGGTAGGAAAAATTACCAGCTGTCATGGTAACTTTAGAATTATAAAAGTGGCTGATGCCATTGGCTTTTCCAATGATAGGAGGCACCTACCTAGCAAGTGTCCTTTAAGTGTTCTTAAAAGCTCAGTGAAAACCAAAAATTTTCCCTGACGAGTTCTAAAAGTAATAACCATAAGTGATAATTTTTTGGTAATCTCACTTGCTGTGGGTAATTTGATTAACTGTTGCAACATAAGGTTAGATTTAGGGTTTTCTAAATGATAAAGTATAAAAATAGCTTTGTTATTGATTCATTTATAACATGTTAACATTTCATTAGGTTAATTTTTATTATATACCTCTCAGTCATAAAATATTTAACTGAATTTCAGGCATCCAGTTTGTTTTTTTACTTTGTACCAATCTTGAGGATATTATAAATACAGGTATAGAAAGTATGAATCATGATACATGTAATTAATTTATCTTGAAAGAAAGGGAGAAAGGGAAGGAAGGATAAAAGACTTGGAGTAGGGCTGGAAAGATTGCTTAGTGGTTAAGCACTTGCCTGTGAAGCCTAAGGACCCAGGTTCTGCAGGTTCAATTCCCCACAACCCACGTTAGCCAGATGCACAAGGGGGCACACACGTCTGGAGTTTGTTTGCAGTGGCTGGAGGTCCTGGCGCACCCATTCTCTCTCTCTCTCTCTCTCTCTCTCTCTCTCTCTCTCTCTCTCTATCTCTCTCTCTCTCTGCCTCTTTCTCTCTCTGTCTGTCACTCTCAAATAAATAAATAAAATAAACAAAAAAAATTAAAAAGGGCATGGAGTAACAATATATAAAATTTAGCACATCAGTATCCTGCAAATTTTGGTGATGCTGAGTGATTCAGAATCAAATGCTGAGCCAATCTCTACAATGTCCATCACTCTTACACACAGCAGTTATGCTTGATTATATGCTATTTTTATTGAGAATTAATAATATATTTTTTTCTTTTTAATTTTAGTCTTATTCATTTGTTTATTAGAAAGAGAGAGAGAGAGAGATAAGCAGGTAGAGAGATAATGGGTGCATCACAGCCTCTAAGCCACTGCAAATGAACTCAAAATGCATGCAACACCTTGTGCACATATCTTACATGAGTGCTGGGGAATCACACCTGGATCCTTAAGCTTCTCAGGCAAATGCTTTAACTGCTAAGCTAACTTTCAAGCCCTAATAATATTTATTTTAGTAACTCTTTTAAAATTGATTGATATATAGAATAAATAGTTGAAATAAGGAAATACAGATATTTCAAAGGTTTTATTTCAGATTCTATTGGTTTGTTTAAGCCTATCATCAAAACCAATAGCTTGTAAAGACATGGGGTTCACAGACTACAGACCTCACATATAGAAATTGCTGGTTAGGGGCAGGGGAGATGGATTAGTGGTTAGAGCACTTGCCTGGGAAGCCTAAGGAACCAGGTTCAATTCTCCAGGTGCAACATAAGCCAGATGCACTTGGTGGCGCATGTGTCTGGAGTTCGTTTGCAGGCTAGAGACCCTGGCACACCCATTCTCACTCACTTTGTATCTCTCTCTCCCTCTTGCTGTTTCTAATAAATAAATAATAAAAATCTTTTAAAAAAAGAAATTGCTGGTTAGCAAAAGGAATTAAACATTAACTTGCAGTAAAAATGTCTAAGAATTTTCTAAAGGAAATCACATTATATATGACATTTATAGTACACTTTAAAATCAACTCATGAAGGCAGAATTAAGGACTGAAATTGGCTTTTAAAATAGATTATAAAATAACTAAATGCATGGAGCTAATATAAATTAAATAAATATTTACCTATGAAATAACTTATACAATACTTGTGAAGATATGTTCTAATTTGAATCATTTTTAGAATTATATATCTCTAAAGGGAAACAAAACTATATTTCACTATGTCTAGAGTGCAGTAGGTTTGAATGGTCTCAGGAACTTTTTTAAATGCAGGTTGTGATACAGGTCATCTCCAGTGGAGCCTGAGCTCCAATACTTTTAACAGCCTACTCATATGAGAAGCTGATGGTATATGGACAAGGTTAGAGAAAGAAAACACATTTCATTATTATGCCAAAAAGGAGGCCAGAATTTTTTGAATAAGTGGAAAGTTTATCATCAATTTCAGGTTTTAATTAGTATTTTAAATTAAATACATGTGCTTTCAAAATGGAAAATAAATACTATATTGAATCCCATTGAGAAAAAGACTACAAATTTCTGACTGTGCTTCAGTTTTCATTTATGTTTTTCAGTAAAGCAGAATGCAATTTTTCTTCACAAATCAAAAGAAAGAAGATTAGGACTCATGGAAATATCCACAGTGATGCAGTGTTAGTATACGAGGCATATAAAATGGTCCCAATCATCTTCAGCAATTGGATCCTTGAATAAGCCTAAGGATAAGTGATCTAAGGTTGTAAATAGATAAATGTCCTCACAATTATTTATAAAGAATTCTAATGATAGGGATGTATTTGGAAAAACAGTCATGAAAGAATTATTAGGAAAACATATTGCAAACTAGTGCATTAAATTACCTTCAAGGTTTTTTTTTTTTATAAATTTTTTATTTATTTATTTAAGAGCGACAGACACAGAGAGAAAGACAGATAGAGGGAGAGAGAGAGAATGGGCGCGCCAGGGCTTCCAGCCTCTGCAAACGAACTCCAGACGCGTGCGCCCCCTTGTGCATCTGGCTAACGTGGGACCTGGGGAACCGAGCCTCGAACCGGGGTCCTTAGGCTTCACAGGCAAGCGCTTAACCGCTAAGCCATCTCTCCAGCCCACCTTCAAGGTTTTTAAAATATTTTCCCTTGCCTTTTTTTTTTTTTTTTTTTGAGATAGGGTTGTACTGTAGCCTGTACTGGCTGACCTGGAATTCACTATTCTCAGGGTGGCCTTGAACTCATAATAATCCTCCTACTTCTTCCTCCCAAGTGCTGGGATTAAAGGTGTGCCACACCACACCTGGCTTTTCCCTGACTGATGCATAATAAGCTTCACTTCATACTAGAAACAGGCATTGTGTTGTCCTTACTGCAATTTTCATGTTAAGTACTATGGCAAATCCTAAAAGTAAACTTAAGTAGCCAAATGTGTTAAGTACATTAAGAAGGAAAGATGAATTTGGCTCTCTCAGATATTTTTCCCATTCATATGATTTTAACATTTTTATTAGTAAATAAATATATAAACACACACACACATATGTGTGTGTGTGTGTGTGTATGTATGTGTGTATGTATGTATGTATATATGTATACATATATACAACCATATGTTGGTTTGATTCAGGTCTCCCCCATAACTTCAGTGTTCTGATTGCTAGGTTCCCAGCTGATGGAGATTTGGGAATTAACACCTCCTGGAGGGAGTGTACTGTTGGGGACAGGCTTATGAGTGATATAGTCAGTTTCCCCTTGCCAGTGTTGGGCACACTCTCCTGTTGCTATTGTCCACCTTATGTTGGCCAGAGGGTAATGTCCACTTTCTGCTCATGCAATGACTTTCCCCTGCCATCATGGAGCTTCACCTCAAGCCTGTAAGCCAAAATAAACCTCTTTTACTCACAAGCTGCTCTTGGTTGGGTGATTTCTACCAGCAATGTGAACCTGACTGCAACACCATATATATTTCAAATCATGCCTTTCACCTCTTTCACCTAGGTGTAACCTTGTTCTGTCATTATCCCCTTGCAGGATGTGTATTTTGTAAATAGTTACTCTGAGTATTTAATTCAGATAAGAAAGTTAACCATAAAATAACTACATTCAGCCTTTTAAAAAGTGATGTCATCACTTGAAGGGGAAGATAGAACAAACTGTGTTTGTCTTGTTCTGCTTGAATCACTTTATTCATTTATAAATATTTTTATTTATTTATTTGCAAGCAAAGGTAGCAGGCAGAGAGATAGAGAGATAGAGAAAATGGGCATACCTGGGTCTCCAACCTCTACACATGATCTCCAAATGCATGTCCCCCTGTGATCTGGTTTTATGTGGGTACTACAGAATCAAACCCACGTCATCAGGCTTTGCAGGCAAGCACCTTAACCACTAGGCCATCTCTAAGCAGAAAATATATGTAAGTCTATTATTGTATATGTAGGCGATAAATGGAGAAAAATGATCTCAATAATATTGGGGAACTGAAAGCAATAGCAATGAACAGAAATTCTCCTCTGTTTCCCCAGTCAGAAAAGATCAATTGACTTTCACTGTGAGGGAACAAACTGGCGAGTGTGGCCACCTCTTCTAAGGCCCTCTCTAAACAGAAAATAATATTTGCCTTTTAAACAGAAGAGTTAAAAATGACAAGTTCCTAGTTTATGTATTTCATTAAGAAAAGAAAGAAAAAAGCCTGACATGGTGGCTAAAGCCTATAATTGCATCAGGAACTCTGAGGCCAGTGGATCATCATGAGATTAAGGGCAGTCTGGTCTACATTATGAGTTCAAAACAGCCTGAGATACAAAGTATGACCCACTACAAAAAGCAAAGTGGCAACAAACAACAAGAAATAATAAAGACAAAATTCCTACACTTGCAGTATTCTAAAATAAAATTTCCATAATATTTTGTTCTAGGATTTTAGGATTGTGTTTATCTATTCAGTGGGCAGTTCCAGCAACTATGTTTTGGAAGTTTGAGGGCAGCTATCATACACATCTTTATTTCTATTGATCACACTCACTAATCCACACGACTCTTACTCAGAGACTGTTGTAAAATTCAGAAACATATTTTATTATGTTGGCCTTCCTGACATTATCACTCTAGATCATTCTTCCCTCTCCAAATTTCAGGAAGTCATAAAATACGATGTAATATCTTCTGCCATAAAAAATGCACAGATGGTTTGAACTAGGAATTAAAGTATGCAGTTTGGAAGAGACATAATATATGATTTTGTGTCAAGAATACATTCATGCTACAAATTTACTATATGTTTTAACCGAATTGGGAAGATTTAAAAAAATACATGCATACATACACCTCTGCTGCTTTTAATTAAAGATGCATGTTCAATCAAAAGCATCCACACTTTGTATATGAATTTTAATGGAAACGGACATGAAAAGCCACATTAAGCAAGTTCAGCTTTTAGGCAAAATTATGAGCAGTAAATTCTTTTAGATGGTTGGGTGGCTTTTCTTTTCCTGAGTTGTGGCTAGAATAATTTATCATCAAAGAGTACACTGGCAATGATAAGAATGAATCTCTCCCATTACCCTAAGCTAAATATTTACTTGACTGGGATTCTTATAGAAGGAATACAATTATGTAGGTTTCCTTTCCTTGTGATTTGCCATTGCAGCAAGTATGTCTGGTGAGTTGTTATTTTTATTAGCAAAATAATGGTCAGATTGAAAAAATTCAGTAGAGGGCTGGAGAGATGGCTTAGCGGTTAAGCGCTTGCCTGTGAAGCCTAAGGACCCCGGTTCGAGGCTCGGTTCCCCAGGTCCCACATTAGCCAGATGCACAACGGGGTGCACGCTTCTGGAGTTCGTTTGCAGAGGCTGGAAGCCCTGGCGTGCCCATTCTCTCTCTCTCCCTCTATCTGTCTTTCTCTCTGTGTCTGTCACTCTCAAATAAATAAATAAAAAATTTTAAAAAAAGGAAAAACCTTAGTAGATATGTAAAGAACAAATGCATCTAAGATTAGGTATAAGCAATGTGACATTTTGCAAGAGAAATAAGATGTATACCCAGTTTATCTGTTGAATAAAACAGCAAAACTAAATGAGAAGCTGATCTGTAGACAATTGCATTGTAAGCTGGTAGGTAGTTCCATAGATAAATAAATAATTCATAAATTTGCTTCCACTCACAGGTGGAATTATTACAACCTGGAATGAGAAATTAGGCATGAACTGTTGATTTCTGGATTCCAGTCCTAAATTCTGACATTGGCTAAAAGATATAATTGCAAAAGCATTACTGAGAAACCCATTTTACCAGTATGAGTGATGGATAAAATGTTACATTTAAAAGAACAGTGAAAAAAAGTGACAGAAGAGAGTGTTCAGTGTTGCAACATCTCTATCACGGCTTCCAAGGGACAGGGTCCATTGCACAAGAGGTGGTGGAATGATTGTAAGAGCCAAAGGAAGGGTAGGACTCTTTACAATGCACATTTCCAGACACAAAATAGCCTAGATACCCATGATGTCACAGTGCCTGGCACTACATACACAGAACAGTATAATAGTAGGAAAAGAAGATGACATCAAAATAAAAGAGAGACTGATTGAGAGGGGGAGGACATATGATGGAGAGTGGTGTTGTGAAGGGGAATGTGTCAAAAAGAGAATTATCATGGTTTATTGTCTATAATTATGGAATTTGTGAATAATAAAAAAAAATATTTAAAAGGTCACTGTGGAAATTTAAATGGTCACATAAATACAACACCTAGTGAGTTCAGTCAACCCATGAGAGAAGGGTTTCCTCAAAAAAAAAAACAAAAAAAAAAAACCTTCAAAACCGTGAAGAAGGAGCATGGCAAATCCATCTGAAGAGTGGGCACACCATGGGAAATAAAATTACTTTGGCCAGAGTTTAGCTAATCAGATATTGGCTCATATTTCCTTGTTCCTTTGAACTTTCTGTTAGATGGTTAGATTCAGCCACTCCATCCATTTTAAAGGTGAACATGGAAGAGGTTCAGCAGTTCTACGCACTACGTGAATTCTGTAGGAGGTGAAAAGTGTTCTCTAATGATGTAATAGTGCATGATCTGAAGGTTTGAAATATAAGTAGGAAAAGGAACAAAGGAGAAATATCCCTGAAGGGGAAAAAAGAATGGATGTCTATCTCAAGAAGAGGGTAATGTTTTGTTTTAGAAGTGAGAGGAAAGTAGCATCTTAGTACTGAATTTATGAGAAAATTATGCAAGTGTAGACTATGGAGGGTTTGTACATGATGGTAACTATATGGGTTTTCATATCAATAGTAATTAATGTCCACTGGAAAGTTTAAAGCCTAGGTTGATATGAAGTGTATGTCAGAGGAAACTCATTTTGATGGCTGACAAAGGATAGGGTAATAGATCTCTGAAAGTACAGTCATAGTAATTCAACAATACATAGGTTCCAATTCTTCCATTTTTAAAATATTGACTTTAAAATCTATAGACTTAGAGCACCTTTACAGTTTTTAGAACAAAGAAAATGAATTAAGAAATTAGCTTTGGAAAAATAACACTGTATAAGGTATCATTTATATTAAGTATTAATTTAACATACGAGCACTTGATTTGGCAGAGAAAAAATTCTTACCAAGGTCAAATGAAAATGTCCATGGGCAGTGACACACATGGTCATTATAGTACAATGTGCTGGCTTCAGGAGATCTAACACGTAGTCTCTGAGAGAATATCCTTCTGAAATTCTCGTTGTCCATTAACAGTGTTTGCTACTTATCTCTAAAAAGTTCACCTTAGGTACATTGATTCTCCTGTTTCAAATAGATCTAAATCTCATGTTTGGATGAGACCCTCAAGTTTGAACCTCTGTGTTCAGTTTCTAGCACCACTATTAAAGTGATCACTAATTGGGAATTGGATGTGGCTGTGTGGTAGAGTGCCTGCTGAATATTTGAAAAGGACTAGACTCACTCTCAGAACCACACACACAGAGAGAAAGAGAGAGAGAGAGAGAGAGAGAGAGAGAGAGAGAGCAAGTGAGCGAGCAGAGCTAGATTGTCTGTACCAGATAGCTTACTTTAATGCCTGGTGCATTGAGAATAGGGAGGGTGACATGGGCTGGCCAATAAGGGACAAGTCAAGTTAGTCTTAACTGGATGATGGAAGACATGGGTCTCTTCCTAACAAAAAATGAAAGGTCTTATTCTTCACTTACAGAGTCTTACAAAGTCTTATTTTTATGTGCTAAAACTTATAAACACGCTGCTCACTTTTTTTTTCACAACTGCTATGTTATTTTTATGTGACTTGTACAAACTTCTCTCTTGCCAAAACTAGTAAGAGCTATAGGGCTAAAGGATGGATTTGCAAAAGGACCCCTGAATGACATGATAGAATAATAATTAGTTTTAATTATGTCACAGGAGATATGGGGAACTTATTGGGTTGAATACACTAAGCAATGAACTGATGAATTCTCATAAATCTTGTTTTCTGTGTTATTCTTTATGTTTGCTCAGCATATGGAAATTTGCCTAATGAATAGTAATATTTATTAACTAAAATAAAGTAGCTTTTCATGTGAATACATTTCCATAGAAATGTATCATTCATAACAGTAGAAAAAAAAATTAGAATTGCTTATATCATGTAAATACTATGCTTCTTTCTGGTTGCTTTCAGATATTTTCAGTCAAATACTTCAGAAGAAAATGGCCTAAAATTTTTTTTTGGGGGGTGTGATGTCTGAAAGTGAACTCAGGCCTTTTCCCATGCTCAAAAGTAGCTCTAGTACACACACACACACACACACACATACACACACACACACACACACACAGAGAGAGAGAGAGAGAGAGAGAGAGAGAGAGAGAGACCGAGAGAGAAAGATATGTTATTTAACTATAACTATTACAATACTCAAAACTACTATAATCACTAGTGTTAACATCAAAATGAGCAATAACACATTTTTGAATTTATACATCGTACTTTCAAATCTATACCTTAATCATACTTGATGCACTTAGGCATATAAAATACTACTATTTGTTTTTGGTAAAATTGTGAGCTCTGACTAAAATGCATAAGGACACCATATGGGTTAGAGGTACATATAAGTCAAATGTCCTCAAGAGGCTTGACTTCCATCTGGCTAAGTTTGTCAGCATATACTAATTTTCTTGGAAGGAGACATTTTACTGTCATCTGTCCAAGAGCACTTGTTAAAACACACAATTTCCTTATGTCTGACTTGTAAATGTTGTCCCATAAAATGGAAGTGCTTGACCTATACTTCCACATGAAGTGTAAGCCCCTGGTATTGGTGTGCAGCCCTGACATGCACATGCACATACATACTTATAGAATCTATCTATCTATCTATCTATCTATCTATCTATCTATCTATCTATCACCAAAAAGAAATCAGTGCATAGTTTTACTTGAATAATTATTCTTTATGAAGCTCTCTTAAATTTTCAGAAATGATTGTTGTTGTTGTTTTTTTTTCCCGCATTGGTCTTCCAACAGTAAAGTTCCTGTTATCCATAATAAAAGTAGAATGTGACCTTTGATATTCCCATTGTATTTTTGTCCCCAATTTATTGTACCTTCTTTCTAACATTAGGAAAAAATGTCTTTCACGTTAACATGTCCTTTAGGCTACCATTGTAACATGCAGTGATATCTTTAGTTAGTTAAAGCACAAGTACTCTGACATATTGTTTGGGTAATAATCCAAAATAGCAGACACCTTAAAGATCTCATTACTTTCTGATTGTTTACTTTAGGGTACTTGTCAATTATAGTTCTTATCAAATACATGATGAATCTTTAGATTATATCATAAAAATCATCATCACACAATGATGCCTAATGGAATGAAAATATAACTCCAATTACATGAAAACTAAGGGCCATATTATCTATTTGCCCTTTTTAGTTAACTCAGGGAGAACTCTTTGGTAAAAATTAGTAAACTAATTTTACAGGTAAATAAATACACTTGTAGGTGATTAAGTCATATGTTCTGCCACATGAAAGATCTAAACTGATTTTAGAGCCCATGCCCATTCCCATTCCCATAGGGCTCCCTTCTTGAGTATTTAATTATGCCTCACTAACTGTAGTTTTAAGTAAAAGAATATGACTATAGGATATCCAAACACTGAAAGAGCTTACAGAGCTCACTGATATTTTGAAATGTGACTATATAGCCTCTGGGTAGTAAAATAGCATTAACAGTTTAAAACTCTATGTACTGCCTATGTCATTAGAACATATTAATTTTAACTTATAGTTATTTTTTATTGTATGCTATTTTTCATATTTTGGAAAAAGCTCCAATTTCTTCAATAGAACTATATCAATCTAAAGATTCAAAGAAGTCACAATTGTTTAAGAGACTTTATTTTATTGTGGAAATAAAAAATAAAATACATGTACTATTAATACATGTTCATAGTATGCTACTTTGAAGAAACCAACACATATTAAGAAAAATAATGCTTATCACTGAAGTAGACCTAAAACAAACCCAACACGGCTCAGGGAAATTTGAGGAAGAGGGGGTGGAAAGATTGTTATAGCTCCAAATTGGGTCATTACCCACAGTGACATTGCCTCTTTCCCATAACTGATTGCTACCCACAGAATGCACGACCCACAATCTCCATGGTTAAAACTGGCAATGCCAGTGAGGAATGTCCTTTTAGGGGGACCAGGAATGAAGGTAACGATGGTACCAACACATGCTGTATACACACTGAGTATGTCCATAACTAATTAAAAAAGTAAAATAGAAAATAAAAATAATGAAAGCTAGTGCTTTAAAAAATTTTATTTTAAATGTATTTTGTTTATAAGAGAGAGAAAGAGAGAGAGAGATTGAGAGAGAGAGAGAGAGAGAGAGAGAATGGGCATGGCAGGGCCTTCACCCACTGCAAACAAATTCCTGAAGCATGAGCCATGTGCATCTGGTTTACATAGGTCTTGAGGAATTGAACTTGGGTCCTTCAGCTTCAAAGGCAAGCACCTTAACTGCTAAGCCATCTCTTCATCCCACAAAAGCTATTTCTAAATGTATAATGCATATAGATGATGTATAGTCAAAAAACCACAAAAACATATTTTTAACATTTATACGAGAAATTACGTTAAAACTGGGGTTAACAAAATATTTTTTCTACTTAACCGCTGTTCTGTTTCTTGGCATCTTTTTATATCATCCTAGAATTATGTATCCATTATGGGTATACTGTGTGGATAATATTCCCTTAATGAAGAAGAGAAAAGATATAACTGCTTGAGATGAACAGAATGACAAGTAAAACATGCTTGTTTTGGTTTGGAATCAGACATTTCTTTATTATACTGAAATGCTCTTTTGCATAAATGACTAAATTCAAATCTGGAATATAAGGGAGGTGAACTTCCCATGCCACAGGCATATGTTCAAAGATTTAAATGTAAGGTAAGTATATGGTTACTTGAATGACTTCCATATGCACTCACACAGTAACGCTATACCTACCGAAGCATTGCTATTTTATATCTATTTATAAGCAAGCAGGAAAGAAACCATGCTGCTTTCATGAAGCCAGATATTTTGTGCTTACTGGAATCTAATATTAAATTAACAAACCATGTCAACTTAAAAATAATTTTTTCTAGAGATAAAATACAAAGTAATGTTTCTCTCTCCTCACTATCTGCATGTTATTTTTTCTGGGTTTTTTGTACAATGCTGTTATTATATTTACTTTTCACACACTCTCCTTTTTTAACTACCCCATAGTTTTTTACCAATTGGTATTTCCCTCCTAGAAAGAAAGGGTATATTGAAAAGTAAGCCAGGGGTATCACACCTTAAATCATGTAACACAGTAAATGGATTAAGTAACGAATAGTATCAGGTTTTGGAAGGACAATTTTTAATAGATGGAATTATCCTGCCTGATAGGAGAAATAGGATGCATTTATATGATTTTTCAGATCTTCAAAGATACATTTCTTGCACTAAAATATAATGATTTAAACTGTACCATGTAATAGAGAAGGCTGGTCTGGGGCTGACGTAGCAGATGTGAGTGTCTCAACCTTCCATATTTATCTGAAGTCAAATGCAGCAGAATGAGTGCATCATGCATTTTTGTGATCAAGTAAATTGCTAGAAGCCAATTTCACATTAAGATGATAAACATGACTATTAACAGAAATCAAGGTCTATGGCAATCAAATTCACTGAGCTAATTAATCTTAGTTCTATCATGAAGATTTCTTGTGACTGGAAATATATCATAAAGCATAAGGAATGCTTTCCAAATAATTAGGCCTTCTGTCTCCTCTGCAGCACACATGAAAAGGACAGGGTTGTGGAGACAGGACTAGATGCTAGGGCATGCTGTATTTCAGTGCATATTCTGGAAACTAGACAGGAATGCATTGTTAGGTAGATCGTCTTTAACTCAGAATCACAAATTAAAATTGGCACTATAAAATAATTATTATCCATTTTGTGTTCATTGTACTGGCACAACTCATTTTAAAGGGTCAAAATAATCAAGACTGGGATCATGGAGAACACCTCTACAAGTAGTGTGATTACATCAGACATATGTTCCACCTTGTGCATCCGGCTTACATGGGTCTTGAGGAATCAAACCTGGGTCCTTATGCTTTGCAGGCCCACCACTAAGCCATATTTCCTGCTGTATTATTACTAATATTTCATGTGTGTACATTCATGCCATGGTGCATTTGTGGAGGTTTGAGGATGACCCCAGGGTATTTGTTTTGTCCTTTGAAATATGGTCTACCTTACTTTGTTGTGGAGACTTCAGGTCCAGCAGGACAGGTGGCCCTAGTACTTCATGGGTTTTATGATTCTGCTTCCCAGTATTGTAGGCACACTTGGATCACAGATGCATGTGCACCTTTGCATATGCCTTTCTCAGGTGCTAGTGAATCAAACTAGGTGCAGGTGCCTTTAGCTATTAAGTCTTCTCCCCAGCCTGCATGATAACACCTCTAAGGTTCTCCTTGCTTTTCTTTTATTCATATTTAAGAACTCATGAGTAATTTAACATGTCTTTATGATGCAAGGATCAGTTTTGCATCCATTTCTCAATGTGTTCTTTCCATTGTAAATACAGTAATTTTTATTCTAATTCTCTACTTCATTCTTTTTCTTAAATTAACTCAGTAAGTTATCATAATTATTATCATTGTTTTTGTTGTTGTAGGTTTGTCTTGATATCTGGGGATCCCCACCTTAGAGACAGAATGCTTATCTGCTCGTAAAGAAATATTCTGTCTGTGCATGTATTCTAAAATTTGTTTCAATTAAAAGCCAACAAATAGTAAGTAACTAACTCTAGTCTCAAACATATTGCCTACAGAGAAATTTAGCATAATGTAATATCCAGATATTTTAAATTCATAAATTAAAACCTTTTTCTCTTTGTGAGGATTTCAACAGCCAACTAAACCAGCATAGTGCTGGAAGATGTCCACAGTATCCTACTGGGATCTCTGCACTTTTCCATTAAACATTCCACATTCACCCATCCAATTATTACAATAAACCACATATCTCTCACCCTGTTCCAGGTTACCACACATAATTATGAGTGCTAAGATGAGTCTTATGAAACATTCATAAACCCTGTCAAGTTACAAATTCTTCTCATTGAAGATAAGATTTAAGCATCACTTTTCTGAAAAAGTTAATGAGAACTTTTAACAATAAATTGTCACAGATATACAAGGGCTATGTGATTACACCAGACACTCTAGTATGGAAAAAATATCACTATTTCACATTCAGCATTCTTTGTTTAGGGGCTTGAGACTGTCTTCTTGGATGCCAATAATCTGATAAAAAAATCAATTTGTGATTTAATCTGTGATGACCATTTCCAGCTCACTGGCTGATGTGACCATTCCTTGCAGGGAGACTATAAAGTAATACTTTTTACCCCTTTAGTAAAGTTAGATTGTGGACAGCTAACTTGAAAAGCCCAAATCTTCTGATTAGTATGCCTTATTGAGTAAAACCAGATGACTGAACAGCTCTCCACATATTTGAGAAATCAAGTCCAAATGCATAAAACTTTCAGTAACCTCTGGTGCAAAATGGACTTACTGCTAAGTGTTTCAGGCATCTGTGGAGGACACCGGTCATGGTATTTTCCCGCTCAATTAGTCTAGTTTTATTTATTTTTTAAAGTGTTCAATAGAAATAAAAGTATGTAATAAGCACTCACAAACTAATCCTCTATTTTTGCCTGTTTTAAGTTTTTAGCATTTCTTCATCTTTTTTTTTAATGTTTCTCATTCTGAAGCATTTGAAAATCACCTGAAACTTCTCTATTTAGTTATAAAGATAGTGAATATAGTCATGCCACTGCTAATAATATGTGAGAAAAAGTATCTTAGATGTTTCTTTATGAATACAGATAAATTAACAACCAAGGGAATCAAAAGTGTGATTTACAATGACAGCCAGAGGTCTCCCAAAATGCAAATGCATACTATTAGTTAAGAACTCAACCTGTGAAGACTGAGCTGTTGCTGAACAGAGCCCACCTACCAAGGTATTTGGAACATGGAGGGTATCTGCCGGAGATAATGTATTTGAAAGAAAGCTTCAGTCTACACAAATGTTTCTTTCTTTTTTTTTTTTTTCAAACTGTTTTTGAAAAACATCTCCAAAATGTCAGTCATTTGTCATGTAACATGCTTAAAATATGCAATGATAATAAATATTTTTCCAGTCTTCCCTCAGGACTAATGTGAACACAACACTATTGTCACTGGTTTTACAATAAAAAAATAAAGTCTTAGAGAGAGTTCTGACTCATTACTTCAACAGTAAGGTTGACATTCAAACCCATTATGGCCAATCAGATTGTGTAGTACTAGGATGGGAGATAGAATGTTTATGATAAATACAAATAAAGAATTGATGCAAGTGAACAAGTAAAGAGCACTTATTTAGAATTAAGAGGCATTTAGATATTTCTAGTCATTTCCTCCAAACTTTAGTTCTATCAGCCTGTACATAATGCCATCAAGCATTCTTCTTGACTTGGAACACTATCAGGATTATAATGATCTATTTATTTTTGCCAAACCATAGGGAAAATATGTTTATCCATTTATGTAAATATTACAAGACTCATAAACCTAGCATCACAAAAGAGGTTCACCAAGATATACTTTAGCTATGTAAAGAGCAGGATTTTTATTGGATAAATGGCTTTGTTGGCCAGAATGTGGTATATGTCTTCTTTAGATATGATATTTATCTTTTAGGTAGCTTATATCATTGTAGTCAATGACAAACTACAAATTATAAAGCAAGAAAAATATTAAGGAACTACATATTTCTTAAGACATATTAGAGCATTTTTAAAACATGAAAGTATTTTGTATCTGTCAATAATCACTTAAAATGTTTGCAGCCATATTTCACATTGTTTCCAATATGAGATATATTATTTACAACAAAACTTTTTTATTCAAATTTAATATGAATGCTTTCTACCTTGATATTTGTTACCCAAGTATACAGACCATAAACAACCCAAGATATTGTGAACCATATACTGAAACCCTTAAAAAGCTAAAGGATTTATCAATCTAGTCTACAAGTTCTGTGATTCATCCATAACCCATGTATCCTCTAGTTGTCCATAACTTTGGTTTATTTCAAGACTGACTGTTGTCCATCAAGCATTGTATGCAAAAAAAAATTATACATGACACAATTGGTCCTATTGTTTCATGGATGATGGAAAAATTCAATTAGTAGAAAAGTTGTAATTAGGTATTTATTTTTTAAAACATTTTATTTTTATTTATTTAATAGAGGGAAAGAGGCTGAGAGAGAGAGAAAGGGGGAGAGAGAGAGAGAAACAGAGAGAGGGAATGGACACTCCAGGGCTTCCAGCTACTGCAAATGAACTCCAGATGCATATGCCACCTTGTGCATCTGGCTTACATAGGTCCTGGGGAATTGAACCGAGGTCCTTTGGCTTTGCAGGCAAGCGACTTAACTGCTATGCCATCTCTCCTGCCCCAGAATTAGATATTTATAAAGCACAAGCAGACCTATTCTTTCTTGAAAGTAATTTAGACTAAAACAAAAAGAAAATTATAATAAAAATTGAAAAATGAGCATTTTTTGGAAAATTTCCTATAAATTTTATGTGATTGAGAATGTTAGTGTTAATTGTCTGCCCTTTTGTAATATATATGTTTAGAGTACAGAAACTTTAATTTTTTTCATATAAAATTGTTTAAAACATTTAACTATTCCAAGGAGGATTAGAACTACCAGTGTTGTGTACTTTGAAATGTAAACTACAGAAATTAGATGTGTATAATACTAAAATAATTGTGGATTTATTTCAATTTAAGAAAATCCACAAATAATTTGTAAACTAAATGAGATTAAAAGGTACAATATAAATTACAGTATTAGAAAACATGCATCAACTAAAAGGTATGTATATAATAATACTAATAAATGTAAACCTAGTGGATAAAATATAGCTTTTTGACATAAGGGTTTTTTTCAAATATTAATTACTAAAACATCAAAAACTTTACTCTTAGCCATAATATCCTTGGACCAAGAAATACTTTTCATATAAACATAGCATTTTAAAAATTTTAGTTACAATATAATTAAAATTTAGGAGGGTCATAATATTAATGGTTATTAATTAAAATATTACTATGCTAAGAATATATTGATTTCAAAGTCAAATTGGGAATATTTTATGTCTTTATAAGTAGATGGTCACAGCTTATCACATCATAATTTGTAGCAAACATAGGGCATAAATTGAATTTTGGATACATATCATTGTATAGTTTTATTGTATTTACACCAATTTTAGAGAGATGTACTTTTTTTTCAAAAGTAAATACTAAATGTTCAATGGTGGTATCCTTCAAGATATATTTTATCTCTGCCCCCATTATTTTATTGTAATACATTAGAAAAGTCAAAATTGCTGTATGGCATCCCATCACTATTTTTATTAATAAATTAGTGAAGATAATGATGATGGAATTTATTTTAGCAAGAATTAGAAAAAGCACAGAATACTTAGAGTCATATATATTGAATACAATTTGATATACAATGCATACTTGAACTCTGATGCTGGGGTTTTTATTTTTATTTAATTTTTGTTATATCACCATTCTTTATTATAAACACATAAATGAAGGGAAGTATGTTTCATACCAAAGTGAGTCTTAAGTTATTTTAATGCAAACATATAAGGAAATATTGAACTGGAAAATCAACATTATGATCATTTCTAAATAAAATTAAAATAAGTCACACCCAGAAAGCTTTATAACATTGAGAAAATAGCAATATTTTGGCAACAAAAATGATAACCATTCAGCAAATGGAATAAGAAAAAGTAAAATAATTGTTAAAAGTATTTGACTTCAGTTAAATATTATCTTATCATTTAACATATAAGCACTAGGTTCTGTGGTGAAGCTGTACGTGTAATATTTTAATAATGATCAATAATAAATGTACAAGTAGAAATTAATAATATTCTTATAATAAGTGATCCATCAAATTTCAAAATACATTTATTTTATATAAAAAGCAGATAATAGTCTCTTATAAATTTAAAATACTTGTAATCCTAAAGTAGAATTTTCTTAATGTCATTCTGCCACTTTAATAAAAGGTCTGTACATAAAAATAACTGTGTACGAATTAAAAACTAAAGCATTTGCTACTTTGTTAGGTCAAAGTTTGCACTTGCCTTTCATTAAAAGTCCAGTAGTATACTTTTGTTTTTATTTTGTTCAAAGCAGTGTCTCTAGTGCAGGCTGCCTCAGAACTCATACTGTAGTCCCAGGCTGGCCTTGAACTCACAGCAAACCTCTTACTTCTGCCTCCCACATGCTAGGATTAAAGCATGTGCCAACATGCCCAGGCAGTAATATCATGCTTTAAACATCTATTTCTCTACTTATATTACAACATTTAGTTGGGACAAATAGTATCTTTTAGTATGCTCAGCTTATATGAATACATGGGAGTTGTATTAGCTTTATTCCACTAACATATGCAAAAAATAATTATTTCAACACATGATGTCACTTATTATAATTTCACAATTTTAACTGATTCAAAAACACAATTAAGTTCAATTATCTTGAATGTAAATTAGAGGCATGATTTCTAAATGATGTAGCTAATTCATCCAGAGACACAGAGGCTCCCAACACCTATCACTGAAGCAGACCAAAAGCGAACCCAACATGGCTCAGGGAAATTTTGTGGAAGAGGGGGTGGAAAGAATGTCAGAGCCGCATGTTGGGTCATGATATGCAGAGACATTTATCTTACCCACAACTGTGGGCTAACTCCACAATGCACGACCCATAGAACTCAACAAGGAAGGGCCAGAGGAAGGGGGTAGGACTTGGATGAGACTAACAATGGTACCAACTTGACTGTATTCACTGAGTACAAAACTAATTAAGAAAAAAATAATTAATTAAAAAACAAAAATATAATTAAATTCAGTTATCTTGAACGTAAAATAGAGTCATGACTTCTAAATGATGTAGTTAATTCATGACAAATTTAAATTTGTAGACACACTTTCACTTGGTCTTAAGCCATGAGAACCACTTTATTATTAGGAATAGAATTTTAAAAATTACATAATTTTGCTCGAAATTCACTTCTTTGTTAGGTGGCAGAGTATTGCAGTCCCAAACTTTTCATTATACTTGAGATTGGAGTTTATTTCAACCAAAATATCTTTTGTAGATATTGTAATGTTATTTGAACCAAGTCATTTAGAAAAGTAACTTCAATGAGTGGAAGACTAAAATATTGTGATACAAAACACCTTAAAATACATTAAACTACTGTTTTCTGATCATTTGTTCTACTGTTGACCACGTTTTCTGTGACAAATGGAACAGTTCTATAATTACAAAGTAGGGAAACATTGGTCTTTTGTAATTACTTCTGAGAGTTGGGTATGAAGTGAGTCATTAAATTATTCAGTGAGCAAGTACAGCCTTCCCCAAAAGCTTGGCAATGTTCGCCCTTTGTTTTTGTTCATAAAATGCCAACAAAATTATTTGAAGATAAGAGGAAGAAAGTTTGCCTCAATGTACAGAATCCTATCTAAATATCACCATTGATGCTGAATAAACATACTTTTCACCTGAAATATTCCAAGGAGGCTGCAAAGCAGTGCTGCCTTGTTTCCCCATGAGGTCAAAGTTCCAACAGCAATGGTGTCTTTTCTCTCCCAGCCTCCCTTATGGTGTGCTCATTTTCATATACCATACACAGCAGGGGTGGCTTAGAATCAAAAAGTAATAACTTTCTGCTGACATTTGTTATTAGTTACCATCTATTTTGATACTTACTAAATAAATGCATTCATGTTTTAATTTGTGGAAAGGAAAGTTCGAATTTCAGTTCTATCACTTCTGAATGTCTACCACATATAGTACTCTAAACATCACTTTCTACCAAATCGATTTTAAAGCAGTGATATCTTTGTGGATAAATATCGCAGCATGGAAACAATAGTTTATAGGACAAACTAATAAATGAAACTTAAGTACAGTTCACAAAAATGACAGGCATGCATACCTGCCATAGAACTTGGTTTTCACAGTGGCCTGATTTTCAGCATAGACATTAGATACCTGAACTAGAATAGTTATTAATGATTTTTCTGTTGTCACTTATTTGATTGATGGTTGCATGTCACCAATTTCTATACTTATTTTCTCCCTAATAGTCAGATTCAGTGTTTTAAATTTATAGATTAAGTCAAGTATAAAATTTGAGTAACATAAGTTTTTAAACACTATTCCTCTTTTATATGTATAAAAACATTCGACCCACTTGAAAGCATAAAAACACTAAAGATGCTTCCTGCTTGTCACTAACCTCCAGGGTCTTCTTAAAAGCTCTTCTGTTTAAATAGTATTTCTGGGCGAAAGTTGTGGTGAACTGAGCAACATAAAACAATAAATGGATTTCAAAGCTCAGAGTGAAAAAGGGTTTTTTTTTAATTCTTTCTATCAATATTATAATGCAGTATTTATTAGATGGATTGATAGAAAATGGTATATTTCTAGGAAAGAAAAAAATCATATTACTGCCTTGGTCTCTAAAAGAGTTATTATAAAATGAAAACGTATATTAGGATAATGACAAAATTAATATTTTTACTAACTCACCTTATGACATAATTCTAGGTATATGTGCATCATTCCATTTATAAAAGCAGAAATAGCATTAGTAAATTTAAACACAATTTCACTCTGCACAAATGGCATAGCTATTTATAATTTCAGTGCATATAAAATTGACTCTGTTAGGCTCTTTTGTGGTAAGGACCTAGATAACAGTGCAGACTTCACTTTTTACTGAGAATAAATTGATTTTCACTTATCAGGGAAGATACTTTGCTTTACCATTGATTTTTCTAAATGAGGGAATAAGAATAATACTTTATTTTCTTTTATAAAACAAATTCCAAACTGGGGTACATTTTAGCAATGTGGGGTTTGTGCGGGCCACCAAGCTGCCATTGCTAGATCACATATTTTCACTGAAGAAATCTGAGTCTACAGTGACAAATCTTAGTATATCTTGGCCAAAGCTTAAAGGACTTTAAAGGATTAAAAAACCTGTTCTCATAAATGGCAATGAAAGCATCATTAAGTGTACCTAAAGCCTGTCCTCCTAGCTTTATGTTTAAATAAAGGAGCACAAATTGTTTCCCTCACAGAGATTGGCCCCACAGTTGTTTCCCTCACAGAGACTGACCCCGCAGCGGTTATAAATAATGGGAAGAGCTGCAGTGGCATGGGGGCAGAGAAGATGGAACATGAGATTTTGATCCCATGGAAACACGACCAATTTGCCATATGCACATACATTTTACCTCAATAAAATAAAAAATAAAATGCAATAGAAATAAAAATAAACAAACCCAATGCTAGAATGTTCTTTAGATTTATGCTCTGACCCAGCGATGCTCTAACGGCATTGTGTATTTCAGAGTCTTTTGAGCAGTGGAGGAGATTTCCTACCATTTTCTCCTTTGAGATTAACCCATGTACAGTTTTTGCAATAAGACTAATGTGAAATCTCCTCTTGAGATGGTGGTTATTTTTCTACTCATCTTCAGGAGTAATTTACTACCACAGTTAAGCTTGCTCTCAGCCCTCCCTATCTCAAGTGCATCCATCTTTTCCCCAGTTCCTTTTGAGCAACAGATAAGGCAAGATTAACTTGTCTCTGTGCCTGCGCAGCTGCTCATCCCCAGACAAACTGTTCTTTCAGAACAATGATGAACAGTTGTGATGTACACATCGTTCAGCCGTGCCTCTGCAATTTTCCGATCAATCTTATTCCTCACTTCATATTCCTCTCTTTTGAAGACCAGCCCTAGAACCCATCTGTGGGGCAGATGAAACTAGTTTACAGATCACTGTGTTATGAAGGTGAAGGATGCGTAAGCCGGACTTCCGTTTTCTTTACTATGAAAACATGTGTTCATCAGTTCTAGTGCCAAAGAATTCCTGCAATCTGAATCGGCATGACATTTAAAAGAATAAACTCCCTCTCATTCAAATAAATAAACATTAATAAAATGTTAATTATACCTCTATGGTGTGTGTAGTGTGTGTGTGAATATGTGGAGTGTCCTTGTGTGTATATGTGTGTGGTTGCATGTGTCATGTGCATATGTATGAGAAGACCACCTCTGTCACTCTTCTGCTTTTGAACAGAGGGGTCTACTTTTAGTATTACCTTATTTATTTATTTATTAGCAGAGAGATCCAGCGATATCACACACACACACACACACACACACACACACACACACACACACAAACACACACACACTGGCAATTAGTTATCAAGCCAATTACTTATTTGATTTTATTTACTGGTTCATTTTAAATTGAAGATAACAAATGCCCTTCCTCAATCAAGGCTATTATAAACATCAGTGTGCTAAAATCTGCTTAGAAAAATGTTTATCCATATTATTAATAATGATACCATTCCAGGCAATAACAATATAATTATTAATCTTATTATTATTATTGTACAAATGTTCTACTTATAACTTATCTGTCTAACTTATGAGGATTTTATATGAAATTGAATATTATTTTAATTATTATATTAATTATTGCATAGTCATTTCTATAAAGGTAAATAATTTTAATACTAAACGGAATTTATATACAATCTACAGTATGTTGCCATATTTGTGATAATGACTATGTATATAGAATATTGACTATGCAGAAACTTCTGGATCAAAATGCGATTGTTTTAACTAACTTAATGTCCATTGAATATTTAGCCAATAAAAAGTAATATTGCATATCTTACCTCTAAAACTATGTTATAATTCCAGCTAGCTATTCACTATCTAATACTGATAAAAAAAAAAACAAAGAATATCCTTGAAATATGCTGAAAAATAAAATAGGTATATGTTGTTCTCTTCTTTCTTAATTGATTTTGTCACCAGATTTCTGCAGCAAAACGTTGGCCTTGGAATTAGCAAAAGAATAAAAATGGATAAAGGAAAATATAGTTTATCTTCAGAATGACAGACTTCCACTGGTATAACTACTCTTGCTATCTTTATAAGAACAAAGAAATCAGAATTATGGCATTGGCTGCGTATTGTGGTGGCTCATTGAGCTGTCTTAATTATGTAAATGCATATCTAGGATGAGAGTTAATAAAGTTCTATTTAAATAAAATAAATCCAATTTTTACTTCTCCTTGGCCTGTTACATTTTAATTAAATTCCTGAGAACAGTTAGTAAGTGGGAAGTTATACAGTTAACAAAATCAATCATGGGGGAGAATAAATTAGCTAGATTCTAATGTAATACACGTGTTGATTAGCCAGGTTTTATAGTGGATTAGAAGTTTCAAATGTGCTTTGAGGAAAGTACATTGTGTTTCTTGAGTTTATTATTTTAGATACAGAATATTATGCAGAGAATATACAAATTATTAAGATACCACAAATTACCAATGCTTGGCTTTTGATGTATTTTGTCTTAAAACCAAGAGCGTAAGTTTCTTTTAATTAAGGTTCTATTCTATTTTGGGATCAGCATTTCCCTCTCTCTCTCTCTCTCTCTCTCTCTCTCTCTCTCTCTCTCTCTCTCTTTTCATCCCTCCTTCTCCCCCACCCCCAGTACATAATCAAAAAGACGCCTAACTCAAACAAAACAATGAAAGGCATTCACCTTACCCCCAAATGATAGCTTTAGAACTAACCTTATAAAGTAGTGGTAATTTTCCTAGTTTCAGGAGTGCAATTTGGTTTGTTACATTTTTCATTCTTGTTATCCTTTTTAAATCATCTGCTGTTCCATAACTCACATCAATGACTTCAGCCTGAAAGAGAAGACAATACAATGAATCCTTTAACCTGAAGTAAGAATGATGCCAGTATCCCAATTAATATGAGAAAATTATTTATTGTGATTTTTTTCTTCTTCAAAGTAGGGTCTTCCTCTAGGCCAGGCTGACCTGGAATTACTATGTAGTCTCAGGCTGGCCTTGAACTCACTATGATCCTCCTACTTACTTATTACACACATTACTTATTAAGGTGTGCACCACCACACCCATCTTATATTCACTGTGATTTAAGTGTTCCAAAGATTTTACCTCTTATCCTGCTCTAATCATGACAATTCATAGTTTCTTTTTTAAAAATTTTTATCAGGGTTTCAAGGTATTTCTGACTACTTGAGGAAAATGCCAGCCATTTCTGGTCCACTTTTTTCTTCCTTCGGTAAGTTAAAAATTTGATATATTTCTCTATTGAACCACGAAGTTGAGTTTACTGCTCATGTCTCTGAAGATTGAGTCATTTTTTAAAGTACTAGAGGAAGGATTTCAATGGGCATCATACCAATGCTAAGCATGCAAGGTTTCAATTATTCATTAACAACATTTAGTGTAAAAAAATTTCTACACAGATAATAATTGAGCCCAGCTTCTCGTATTGTCCACACAACCTCTGTGAATGATAGTTCATTGAGTGACAGAGCATAAAAGCTGTGCAAACAAAGGTACGGAACTGGATTCCCAAATAACCCCTGATACCAGAATTCTAACCAATACCTACCAACAGTGAGCTAGTTCCCATAAATATTGCTCCCTTGCAAATGTCCCTTTTTGTTCTTGTCAATGTTCTTGACTTTGTGGAGACTCTAACAGAAGAACTTCTCTAGTATGGTTACTATTTTCCTATTGAAAAGTTATTAATTTCAGAGCCCATCAAATAATTTCTAAGCAGGCAAGATGACTTATTTGACTTATATTATCTATTATTATAATAATAACTACAATGGAATCCAGTGTTTCTATTAAACATAAAATGGATTGGTTCAATGTACATTCCCCTATGGGCAAGTTGATGAAGGAGCTACATCAGAGAATTGGAGTGTACAGACCTCTAACTTTCCGCCATCTTAGCTGGACCTAACAAACCTCAACTAGGTTTATATAAGGGGTTATCTGAAAGATTCGTTTGATGTTGCCATGATGGCCCACACCCTTAATTATTTTTTTGTTCATTTTATTTATTTATTTGCGAGTGACAGAGAGAGAAAGAGGCAGAGAGAGAGAGAGAGAGAGAGAGAGAGAGAGAGAGAGAGAGAGAGAGAGAGAATGGGTGCACCAGGGCTTCCACCAATGCAAATGAACTCCAGATGCATGCACCCCCTGTGCATCTGGCGAACATGATTCCTGGAGAATCGAGCCTTGAACCCAGGTCCTTAGGCTTCACAGGCAAGCACTTAACCGCTAAACCATCTCTCCAGCCCAGCCAACACCTTTAATCCCAGAACTTGGGGAGGCTGAGTAAGGAGGATTGCTTTGAGTTTGAGGCCAGCCTGAGATAAATTCTATGACAATCTGGGCTAGACTAAGACACTACATTGAAAAAGAAAAAGAAAAGAAAGACAAAAAAAGATTCATTTATGGAAATAATTCTGCCTCAGTAAGAACATATGAATACCAATAATAGACACATAAATCAAATTTGTGGAGAAGAAGACATTTCTAGCGTGATCCATGTTCTTAGCCATCACATTCAATGGCACTTGCAATCCACTAGTACAGAAAGGTCAATTTCAAATGGTCCTTACCTGAGGAATTCTATTCCTATGGTGCCAAATTATATATGAGCTCTTTCTACTTCCAACACTAGTCTGATGTGTTTTTACATATATCATGGTCCTCCCTGGATGAGCATGTTCCTTAGTGTGCAGGCATGTGTGCTTTTGTACGTGTACATTTCATGGATTCTGTTTCCACTACAGGAAATGTCCTTGTTGAAGAGTCCATCATTCATTCTTTCCCCTAGTGATGTCATCCACTGTTGCCTCATAGGGCTTGGAACTGAAATAACTATAGCTTATAGAATATCTCTGAAAAGTTAAGCTATACTTTCAAGTTGAATTGCCAAGAAGCCTAATTGTTAAGTACACCTCTGTCAGAATAAATTTTCATTGTAAGTTTTTTTTTGTATTAAAATGTGATTAAATCAGTACCTTTAATACAAATTTGAGTTTGTTGGTGGCATTACCATATAAATAACTGTCAATAGATGGTTTTAAATGCCTGATTAAATAAATGATCACATAATATTAATGACTGCATTACAAAATTAGAGAAATCATATTTTTCATATCACATTTGTAAGATATATACTAAGCATTTGTGATTTAGTGGTAGCTTCTAAAACAGAGAAATTACTCATTTAGTTGTATTGATGAGCATGTTTTCCACATTGAGAAGTTGAGAAATAATCTTTCTACTTTTAGAGAAAAAAGGCCAAACTGTGACATTATGTTTTTACAACAATCAGAAAGCTATGGAAATTACTAAAATACCAACTCTGAGAAGGAAAAAAATATTTGCAAGAGAGGAAAGTATTGATAACTTGAACCAGCAATGGCAATTTCAAATGGATAGTTCTTCAATCACCTCATATAAAGCATATGTCAGTATATCAAAGTATTTTAGTGTGCAAGAATTATATTTTTTCCTCACAGTATTCCTCAACACAGATAAGTCTATCTGGGCCAATGCACTTAGAGGCTGTGCATTAAAAGTCAATAATTACAGTAATCTCAGTGTTCTGATGGTTTGATAAGCGAAAATAAAAATGTATTTATAACCTTCCAAGGTTGCTCTTAGCCAGGTCTTTTCTGAAAGTCTTTCCTATTTAACTTTAAACACACTGAAGATCACAGCTGCAAGAAAGCATATTGAATTTTTCTGAGGCACAAATCAATATACCATGATATGATAAAATGTCAAGCCATTTCTTTCCACATATTCTCATTGCTACAGTGAGTCTCTTCTTATTACATTTCTTCTATTATACTAGAAAATCATTTAATCCACTGTTAGGAGCACTACACTTAATTTATGTCCAAATGGTGGAGATTATATCATAGCTTACTCTAATATTTTAATGAGGAAAGAAGGAACTTAATACAATAGCATAGATGAAGAAAAAACATATTATCCAATGGAGACAGGAAAACATTATAGTAGTTTGATATGAGAAGAAGTTGTCTACATAGAAACAACTGAAAGGAAGATTGGAACACTTTAAAAATTAATGTTAAAATACAATTACTTTCTGTTTTTGGTAAAACCTATGAGTTGAAGGAATCAGCAATGAGAAAACTGACAATAATTAAAAACTGAAACAGTACAGTGACATTCTACACTTTAGTGACTCCATGTTTTGTAATATAAGCATTATGAATCACATTCATTATTAAATAAAAACCATGGAAATTTGAAAGCAAATATTCATGTTTACTAAAGATGCCTTAAAATGTTAAAATAAATAAATCATTTAGATAGAAACATTGTTTATCAATGACTTGCTAATAGAAATCAATTTTTATTATGAAGCATTGTAATGTTAAGGTTTGTTAAACTCAAATCTCAGCCCTTTCTTTATTTACTGTAGCCCTTGGGATAGCAAGAGATTAGAAAGGCAAAACAGCCATCTCCATGATCAATCCAAGTAGTGGTTTGAAATTGGAGATCCTACAAATTCAAAACACCTCTTTCTCTTGGCATCACCAATAATAAACATTCTAATAGCATCACAAAACACATCCAGGAACACAGGTTGTGAAAGTCACATTCCTCCCTGTATAGAAATAGCAAGACATTTGTGGTAGTTCAAATCAGATGTCCCCCCATATATTCTTGTGTTTTGAATGTTTGATACCCTGCTGATGGCAATTTTGGAGGTGGTGTCTTGGAAGATGTGCTGTTGGGGGGTGGACCCTGAGATTTCTTAGCCCCTCGCTTGCCAGTGTTAGTTTGTCTCACTCTCTTGCTCCTGTTTTCCACCACTGTTACAGAGTTGATGTCCAGCCTTTGCTCAGTCTGCTTTTCTCTGCCATCATGACACTTCCCTTTGAAACTGTGATCCAAAATGAATCCTTTCCTCCTCTAAGCTGCTTCTGATCTGACATTTTCTCCTGGCAAGAAGGTAACTACCAGAACCCCCACACGCAGAAGCAACTGGAGAGTAATCTAAAAGAAAAGTAGAATGATCAATAACTCCAGCCAGACAAACAACAGGAATGAAAAATCATGGGAAGTAACTAAGTCAAAGGTGTGGCTGTGGGGCCATCCATCTGCTGGTGGCCTGGGCTTTCCTCCTGTGGCACTCAAGAGGTATTCTTTTTTCAAATCCATTTCGAGGGAACAAAATCAGTGTATGTTTTTGAAAAGATTATTCTTTTAAATTTTTTCAGACTTGGCATTTTCAAGCCATCAGTCTACTTACTTCCCTCAGTGTGATCCATAATGTATAGGATGTGTAAAAATCAGGCCTTGACTTAAACAGTAATTTGCTACTCAAATTTGGAAATGATAAAACCAAGCAGTTTGGGTAACAGAATACCATATATTCACAAAATGCAATTCTCCAATAAGCAAATTTTCATTTTTGGAACTTAGTACTCTTATGAAATCTAGCTTTTTAATCTTCATCTTAAATGCCTTATATTTATCAAGAAATTGTAAAAATCAGGGCTGGAGAGATGGCTTAGTGGTTAAGTCATTTGCATGCAAAGCCAAAGGACCCTGGTTTGATTTCTCAGGACCCATGTAAGCTAGATGCACAAGGGCGCATATGCATCTGGAGTTAATTTGCAGTGGCTGGAGGCCATGGTGTGCCCATTTTCTCTCTCCCTCTCTCTGCCTCTTTCTCTCAAACAACAAACAAACAAACAAAAACTTATAAAATCAAAGCCCTATCAAGAACAAGTACAAGGCCCTAAGTTGAATACATAATATGAAATAAAGGAACAAAACAATCCTGCAAAATCCTACAGTATAAGTATCCTTTCAATTTCATTCATGTACATTCAATTATGGGTTTAATATGTAGTGTAACATAAAAATCACTGTTTCTTCCCAGGTCTGTGGCTGATATCACTAATTAAACTGCTCAAAAGCATTTTCCATCTAAGAAAGAACAAGTAGATAGAATCCAGAAAACAAAACAAAGAAAAACAAAAAAAAACAGTAGAGCTATTTAAAACCTTTCAAACCTAAGATAAACTTAAGTAATATTCCACTTAAATTGATTTACAACCCATCAGAAAAGATTCTTGTTTATAACTGTACAGCTTATAAGTTGTAGCCATCAACTGAATTCACCTTTTTACATGAGGTACAATTTATTTAGGGGGCTTATTTTGTAAAAAGAAAAGTAATTAAAGAGAAAGAGTATTGATTTTATCACTTTACTACGTGTGTGTGTGTGCGTGTGCATGTGTGTGTGCACGCTGGAAAATAAAAGTTTGCTACAGTGATATACTGAATGTCATGCTTCATAGTAGCCTGATTTTAGTAGCAGAAATATATAGATAAACAGAGCTGCTATTTAAATTAGTGTGAGGTAATTGTTTAGTATATTTATACAATGACTTCAGTTTTATAATCAATCATGCAGTTCATATTATCTAAAGGATGAAAAAGTTGAGTTAAAAGTATTTTACAGAAACTTAACCAAGGTGAAAGAAGAATCAGAATTCCATTTCCACAGTTCAAACCTACAGTCCCCAAATTCAGTAAGTTAAAATAATGAAAATTTATAAGATTTTATACTATTTAAGGAAAAAAATACATACAGCATGCAGCAAAAAGAGTCAAAATTGTCCAACATTTGCAAAATAGATGTTAGAGTCTATTTGGCTACTCATTTGCAATTTTGGTCATTTTCAAAACAGTGACATTGAATTGAGAAACTAACTGTCCCTCTAGTCATTTCTACTATTAAAACAGAATTGTGTGAGCTGGGCGTGGTGGCGCACGCCTTTAATCCCAGCACTCAGGAGGCAGAGGTAGGAGGATCGCCATGAGTTCAAGGCCACCCTGAGATGACAGAGTTAATTCCAGGTCAGCCTGGACCAGAGTGAGACCCTACCTCGAAACACCAAAAAAAAAAAAAAAAAAAAAAAAAAAAAAAACAGAATTGTGTGAAAAACTGAAAAATATATATTTTAAAGAGTAAATAGGAAGTATGTGGAGATATAACTAACAGGAAATAAAATAAGAGAAAATAGGTTTATAGAAACCCAAGGCAGTAAGCATTAAATAAAATCACTTCATTTTTTTATAATGTGTGCCTGGTTGCTTGATTCAGGTGTCCCCCTTAAACTTGGGTATTCTGCATGCTAGGTATTGCAGTCTGGTTCACATTGCTGGTAGAAATCACCCAACCAAGAGTAGTTTCTTGGAAAAAAGAGATTTATTTTGGCTTAAAGGCTCAAGGGGAAGCTTCACTATGGCAGGGAAAAACGATGGCATGAGCAGAGGGTGGACATCACCCCCTGGCCAACATAAGATGGACCACAGCAACAGGAGGGTGTGCCAAACACTGGCATGGGGAAACTGGCTATAAAGCCCATAAGCCCGCCCCCAACAGTACACTCCTTCCAGGAGGCATTAATTCCCAAATATCCATCAGCTGGGGAGCTAGCATTCACAACACCTAAGTTTATGGGGGACACCCGAATCAAACCACCACACTAGGTTTCCAGGTGATGGAAATTTTGGGGTTAATGCCTCCTGGAGGGAGTGTATTGTTGGGGGTGAGGTTATCGGTATTATATTCAGTGTCCCCTGCCAGTGTTTGGCACACTCTCCTGTTCCTGTTTTTCACCTGATGTTAGTCAGGAGGCAATGTCCACCCTCTCTACTCATGCCGTCGTTTTCACCTGCCATTGTGGAGACTTGTCACTGCTTAGAGTTGTTGGACTTGAAGCTACAGAGTTTGATGTTTGCCCTGTTTAAATCTTGTATTGGTTGAATAATTCTTTGCTATTCCCAATGCCATATTTTGCAGTATGAGTGTTTATTCTGTGCCATTATGGTTTTGGGGGGGGATTTTTTGGGATTATGGCTCAGTTAAAATATCTTGGACTATCGGGATATTTGAACATTACTGGAATTGACAAAAGCTATGGGGACTTTTAAAGTTGGATTGAATGCACTGTATTTTATATCGTGTATGGATATCAGTTTATGGGGCTAAGGGCAGAACGTGGTGGTTTGATTAAGAAGCTCCCATAAAGTTAGGTGTTCTGAATGCTATGTTCCCAGCTAATGGAAATTTGGGAATCAATGCTTCCTGAAGTAAGTGCATTGCGGGGAGTGGGCTTCTTGGTGTTGTAGCCAGCTCCCCCTTGCCAGTTTTGGCACACTCTCCTGTTCTTGTCCATCTTATGTGGGCCAGGGGTTAATGCCCTCCCTATGTTAATCCAGTTGTTTCCCCCTTCTATTGTGAAGCTTCCTCTCGAGTTTTTAAGCCAAAATGAACCCTTTTTTCCCAAAAAGCTGTTCTTGGTTGGGTGATTTCTGCCAGCAATGCTGACCTGACTGCAACAGTAAAGTGGTACTGAGGAGTGGAATTGCTGTTAGACATCTGAAAGGCTTTGACCTTTTGGAGGTAATTTTCAGGAGGAACATGGAAGGATTTCTCCCAGCAATGCAAACCTGACTGCAACAGTGTGTCAGACTATATTCTATTTACTGAAAATATAGAGGTAAATAAGTTACAAAAGTTGGTTTCATGTTACTTATCCTTTGTTGAGGGTAGCTCCACGAAACAGGTAAATAAACGATACTAATCACTGATGAAAATTGCAAGTGTGATATTCCCTAAAACAATCAAGTAAGAACTGTGTAATTTCAGGTGATGAGGATTTGTTAAAACAAGTATGTCATGGGAAATCATGTCAAGGGGATTATATCTAAATGATGAGAAGACCTGCATAAACTTGTGAAGCTCTTTCCAGTAAGTACCATACCATTGAGAGAGAGAGACAGAGAAAACTATCTGATGAAACAAAGACACAAGACAGATTTAGAAGTAAAACAAAGCTATTTGATTATAAGATAAGAAGCTACCGATTCTCTTGAATTTCTGGAAATTTGTAAATACAGGAAAGAATATTAGGTGATAATCTGAATTTATACAAGCTAATATGTTAATATATAGGTGGATTGGATATTGTTTACCAGAAAGGTTTAAGAATGAATATATATGAAAAAGATATACTTCATTTGTTTAATAATACCTGGAAAAGACAAACAAAAAGTGTATCTGGACGTAACATGGGTGGAACTGAAAGAAGGGAATCCATGTATGCGAGGTTAGTTCTACTATATATTTCCATGAGAATCTGTTAGAATCAATAATGAAGCTTTTTGTAGCTTTTCCCATTTTCACATGCCCAAACCTATTCTGGGATAAGAATCCAACAAAGAAACAGATCAAGCTGTCAGCAACAATAGTATTAAATGGTTGCTTCACTATTAATTGTTCTGTAATGAACTGATGAAATTCATTCAGCTATTCTGGGTGAGGTAGAGGGCAATACAGAATAGGTAGTCACTGCATGGAAAGTCCAGATGTAGCTGGTGGGCCAAGCCCGGTTATGTGAGAAGCTGATGGATAAACCACTCCTGTATTTTACAAAACACTCCAGGATCGAGAAACATCACAAAAGATACATCTTTCATGGACAATTTCAGATAAATCTTAAAAAAGAATGGGACTCTTGATTTTCCATTAGCTCTGTTGAGAAAGGAAAGTGAACCTGTTTTTCTTAGACCTTAAGATCTGAAAAACAACAAAATAAAACAAAACAAAATCTTAAGTCCCTTTTAACTCTATCTCACACTTCTATAGTCCCAGGTAGAAGCCAAGGGGAAGCTTGAAGGGGTCTCCATATTCACTCTAGTCCTGCTTCACAGCCATATTTCTGACTCTCTTCACCCACAGCAGTATTGAGGAAGTGCTGCAAATGGCAATCTAGTCCATTGCCTCTTGCTCGAAGTTGGTAGTTACTGGTTTCAAGGAGCTCTCTGGCGTAAAAATGCTTGATAGGAACCAGTGGAAAATTCATGTGGTTTAAAGATCTTGAATACCATCAATATCAGACTGCTTATAGAATATAACTTGCTGCAGATTTTGGTGGTGGAGGGGAATAAATTTAGTGCAGCTCTTCAGAAGTGACTCTCAGCAGTTGACAGTACGTGGCTTAATGAGCTATTCACACTATGCTAGGACACTTTCTCAGGCTGCTGAAGAGGGAGGATGGGGTCAGAATAAGGTTATGTTTACATGGTTGAAAACAAAAATTAGGTATGCATTGATGACAGAGAATACTCCTGTACCAGCCTTGGTAAAATAGAGATAATCTGTAAGCAGATGAGAGAGAGAAAAAAAAAAGATGAGATAAAAATAACAGGTCACAGGAAGTTCTGGTTGTGTGCAACTGAATGTGTGTGGGTGAATATATGTGCATGTGTGGTATGAGGACTAAATTGAATGAAACCGTCATGACAATATATAAAGGTAAATAAAAATAATGAGACTTTTTGTTCTTTTTTATAATCATGCTGTATTAATTGTTCACAATCTATCTTAATGTATTTTCCCTCCTCACTCATCCATATTGAAACTTTTATGGGCTCAATATTGTTTAGGACTTTTGCATGTACCAATAGCTGCTGCTGCTACATCATGAATGAACTTTCTTCAAGTCTGGGGAGTAGTGTCCTGGGAACTTCTCCCCACCCACTTGCTCTTACACTCTAATTTTTAACACTATAAGACATATTTATGACTGATATGCATTTAAATAGATGGCCTGTTAGGAGCATTAAGGTCCAGCCTCACAAATGTTGCATAAATGTGATCTGTTACTGGTTAATGCACTATATCTCTGTGTGTACTGGAGTCTCTTTCTGGGTCTTGTATTCTATTCTTTTTTAAAAAATTTTTTTGTTCATTTTATTTATTTGAGAGCAACAGACACAGAGAGAAAGAGGCAGAGAGAGAGACAGAGAGAGAGAGAGAAACAGAGGGAGAGAATGGGCATGCCAGGGCCTCCAGCCACTGCAAACAAACTCCAGACATGTGTGCCTCCTTGTGCATCTGTCTAATGTGGGTCCTGGGGAATTGAGCCTCGAACCGTGGTCCTGAGGCTTCACAGACAAGCAGTTAACCACTAAGCAATCTTTCCAGCCCTTGTATTCTATTCTTTTACTACCTCTTCTGTAATGTTTTCTAAGCCTTGGAGGGCATACTAGAGATGTGTCATTTAGTGTTGAGGACTTAGAAGCTTCTTATTCTGGGTTGGGAAGGATGGGTTAGTGGTTAAGGCATTTGCCTGCAAAGCCAAAGGACCTAGGTTCTATTCCCCAGGGCCCACGTTAGCCAGATGCACAAAGGGGTGCAAGCATCTGGAGTTCATTCACAGTGGCTGGACACCCTGGCGCACCTACTTTCTTCCTCCCTCTCTCTCTCTCTCTCTCTCTCTCTCTCTCTCTCTCTCTCTCTCTCTCTCTCTCTCTGCTTCTTTGTCAAATAATTATAAAATATTTAAAAAGCTGCTTATTCTCAGCCCTTTGGTGAGTTTTGAGTATTCATAGTGCCCAATGCCTTTTAACATAAAAGCTTCTCTGGAAAATGATGAGAGCAGCAATTATATAAGAGCATAAACATAATGTAAATTTTTAGGGGCAATTTGATGAGCACATCACAGCAATTTAAACAGTATGACATTTTTAATTTTTTTTTTTTTTAATTTGAGAGAGAGGCAGAGAAAGAGAAAGAGAGAAAATATGGGTACACAAGAGCCTCTAGTCATTGCAAATGAACTCTAGATACACACTCCACCATGTGCATCTGGCTTGTATGGATCCTGGGGAATTGAACCTGGGTCCTTTTGCTTCGCAGACAAGCACCTTAACCACTAAGCCATCTCTGCAACCCAAGCATAACCTTTTCATTTGGATTTTTGTTTTTTTTAATTTTACAGATGAGAAAACCGGAGCTTATAATTTGTATTGTCTCACTGCTTTGATGGATACATGCTGCTTTTTCCTATTAAATGGTGATCTGCATGTGCAAGGTCCAAAGTTTCTTATTTGTCACTTTTTTATTTAATTAAATTAATTAATTTGCAAGCAGAGAGAGATAGAGAGAGGAGATAGACAGAGAGAATTGGCATGTCAGGGCCTCTAGCCACTGCAAATGAACTCCCTTGTGCATCTGGCTTACATGGGTCCTGGGGAATTAAACCTGGGTCCTTTGCTTTGTAAACAAGTGACTTAACTGCTAAGCTATTTCTTCAGTCTTCTTATTTATTACTTTGTCCCTGTGATTGGCATATTAGAGGCACCAAGTATGCATTTACACCATGCTAAATATGTTCTGTTCTATTTGAAGTCCAGGTGGCTAAATTCTAGAAGAGTCAATATTTCAACAGTAAATTAAAATATAAAAAATAGCAAATTAATTACACGGTGCTTTATTTAATTAATGACAGTCAACTTATTATGGTGAGAATATTAAAGAAGTTGAAATTCACTCAAAAGAATTTTCCTGGAGGCCATGAAGCTAATATAACTGAACTTTCCTGCTGAAATAAATTAAATTAGTGTTTGAAATCTTACAAAACCTGCTTTCCACATAACTCTTTGGTTCTGAAAACACTGAATTTATAAAATAAGATGAATATTGTTTAGAAAATTTTAAGCTATATTATTTACATATAATACACATGAATATAAAATATGTTTACATATATGATATAATATTTCAATATTAGCATCTTATAAAAATCAGGAAGCAAATTTTCCAAGAAAGTCATATACCTCAACTTTTTAAGTGGTATTCTTTAAATTAATTAGACATAAAAAGACATTAAAATATTCTGTCATTTTATTGGGCTGGAGAGATGGCTTAGTGGTTAAGCGCTTGCCTGTGAAGCCTAAGGACCCCGGTCCGAGGCTCGATTCCCCAGGACCCACGTTAGCCAGATGCACAAGGGGGCACACATGTCTGGAGTTCGTTTGCAGAGGCTGGAAGCCCTGGAGCGCCCATTCTCTCTTTCCCTCTATCTGTTTTTCTCTCTGTGTCTGTCGCTCTCAAATAAATAAATAAAAAATTTAAAAAAATATATTCTGACAAAGTATAATGACTTAAAGTATTTAGAAAAATACCCTTAGTTAGATTTAAATGTGTATTCAATCATCCAAACATTGATTCACTAAAATACCATACTAGGCTTTAATATTGTAGTAAACAGTTCATTAGACTTAGGTGAATTCAACTTTCTTTTTAAGCTTAGTTGGCTATTAAACAGAATTCTTGAAACCAGAAATATTTGGCTAAGGGACTTGGAGTAATTTTTAAAAACATAATGACAGCATGCAGCTGCTTTCACATTCGTTTATCTCATACCTTCCCAGTTGCCACAAGATGAGACCTACAAGAGAAACAAGGAGCAATATGGGTAGAATGCCTGGTCATCTTCACTACTGCCAAACTACTTCAGGCTTACTTTGCTACGCAAGTGAATGAGCCACTTCATCTTCAAACACACACCAATATTTTAAATAATACCATTTCATCCTACTCCCTTAGGCTTCTATTTTCATCTATAGTGAGAGTCACCCAGAGCCAAAGGTGTTTAATTTTGCTTTGCCACTTGTGAGCCATGAAAAAAATGATAGGTTATGTTCTACGCAAGACATCCTTGTGACAGTCATTTTGTTTTGTTTTAGTTTGCTTTGTTTTATTTTTAGGACTTTCCAAAAAAAAAAATTGACACAGTGCTAAGGTTTCACATGTTAAACTACTATGACTTGATATTTATATATAAAGACAAGAACTTCCCATCAATCTCCAACTCAGCATCCATGATCATTCTGCACTCAATAATAAAACATTCCATTCCTGAATTCTCTGAGCCCTCAGTTTAATAAAAAACGTGCATATAAATAGGGTGTTATGTATATATTATTATTATTAGCTTATATTTGTCAAAACATATCTTTCCCAATAATTAATAGTTATCATGGTAAGTAGAGGATAAGAAGACTATATTCAGGTAGCATGATGAATGTAAGTTTGTACTCCCAAATCTTGTAGGTAATTCATTAATTTCTCCATTTAAATATATCCACTGTCTGCCAATAATCAGTAACATTTGCTTTTCTTTCTCAAGGTAGGGTCTCATTCTAGCTCAGGCTGATCTATAATTCACTATGTAGTCTCAGGGTGGCTTCAAACTCACAGCAATCCTCCTACCACTGCATCTCAGGTGCTGGGATTAAAGGTGTATCCCACCACACCTGGCTTTGTTGGGTGCTTTTGTATTAGTTTTTTAACACATTGCTATGGCCAAATTTAAGGGGAGAAAAAACAGCTTAAGGAAGGAAAGGGCTTATTTCTGCTTGTAGTTCAAGGGGCACTATATGTTGTGGTGGAGAAGGCATGACAGTAGAAGCCGGGGGTCTTCTGGTCACAGGACATCAGAAGTTAGGAAGCAAAGAATGTTGGAACTTCATGCTCAGATTTCGCTCTCCTTTTTTTTTTTTTTTTTTTCCAAGGTAGGGTCTCTAGCCGAGGCTGACCTGGAATTCACTATGGAGTCTCAGGGTGGCCTTGTACTCAGGGCAATCCTCCTACCTCTGCCTCTCGAGTGCTGGGATTAAAGGCGTGCGCTACCACGACCGGCTTCTCTCTCCTTTTTTATTCGGCCCAGTATCTTGCCCATAGAATACTACCATCCACAGTTAAGGTGGCTCTCCTTATCATAATTGATTGTAATCTAGATATTATTTCACAGTTCCGCCCAGGGGCTAAACTAACTAGAAAATTAATCATAGGCTTCTGCTCATTTCTTAGGTGAACCTAAGTTCTGTGAAATTGACAATCAATGTGAACCATCACAGCTTTCTAAGTTCCAGGAAAGAAACGCTGAGGTAACTGTTACTTTCCCCCTTAAACAGATGGGGACACTGAATCCTAGAATTTTGAAATGATCCCAGACTTTGCAACAGATAAAGAAGGCTCTGCTGTCTAGAGAGTAGTTTAATAAGAAATGTATTAATCACGATATATAGATAGATAGATAGATAGATAGATAGATAGATAGATAGATAGATAGATAGATAGAGACAGAGACAGAGAGAGAGACAGAGAGACAGAGAGACAGAGGGAGAGACAGAGGGACAGAGAGAGAGTTATAGAACAAGAACACATCCCCTTTTCAAAACATAACCTAGCAGAATCCACATCTATTAAATATTAATTGTGGGCTTTATTCTTCTGCATCTGCCTGGTTTCACATAGGAGAGAGGAAATTGTACAGGAATGCCACAGAGCCATATGTGCCATGTATAAAATAAAATCAGCATCACTTCCAGTGTCTTTAATCCACAATGCACTTGTTGATATTTACCATTTAATACAATATATATTTCCCTTATTATTTACTGATGCTAAACTCACTGATGCTAAATGATTTATGAATCCATTTTAATATGCATTTTGCATCTGCCAGGACAAGTCTCTTGGGACATTTTTACTGACCCACCTGTCATTATAGTAGGGTAAACAATGTCACCTTTCTGGTGCACTATGCATTACAAAGAAGTTGCAAAGTACACTATCCATCATGCTGGCACTAAGTAGGTTTTCAGAGTAGATCTCAGCTATCACAAATGCTGTTTTGACTGTTACCAGAAACACAAATTGGAGGCTTATACAAAACGATCATATGATGAATGGACTTGACAGCTCTTCAAAGGAAAGGGGTCCTCCTCTTTGGAAAATAACCTTGTCAAAAGCAGAAGTTGCGAGAAGCTTTGCTGGCGGCCAGAAGAGAGTAATTTAAGAACTTGGGAATGGTGCTGTCTGGTAGACAGGAATGCAAACTGAATGTATACCAAATCAAAGAGGAATTATGCCTCAGACCTTGGCAGCAACCAGGCAATCTTGATTTGAGTTAGGGAACAGCCTGAAGGTGTACACAGAGTCACCAGTGTTCTATTAGTGATCATATGTTAGTGTAGATGAAATAGTATCTCTATAAAACATATGCATGCTATGGTCAGCTAGACATTGCTTTATTTTTGAAACTCATACCAGCATGGTTTGATCTTGACAAAATCAGTGTTACTGGAATGTACTTTCTACAGATATTTCTACTATTATGGACTTTGTGTAACAGTTTACCTTATTAATATAACTGTTAAAATAACTTGTCTTCATCTAATATCTTCATCTAATTTGAATGACTAATTCTCAGATTCCTCAAATATAAGGTGTTTGGTTTTATCCATAACTGTATTTTACTTCCTTTTGTTTAATCCCTTTTGTGGGGCTGGATATATTGTTCAATGTTTAAGGAATTTTCCTGTGAAACCAAAGGACCCAAGGTCAAATCCCCAATACCTATGTAAAGCCAGATTCATAAAGTGGCACATGCATCTGGTGTTCATTTGCAGTGGCTATACTCATTCACTCTTTTTCCATCTCCTCCTTTTTTTTGTCTCTCTGTCTTGCAAATAAATAAAGTATTTTAAAAATCCTTTGTTTAAGCTTAATATTTCTACATCTATTCTCAACTTTAATTTCTGCCCTTTAGTAGTTGCATTGTTTACATGACTTAAAACTTCTCCTTATTGAAAGTTAGTTTTATAAATTACAAGGGATAGAATGAGTCCAAACAAGGATTTATAAATTCATAGATATTTGGAGAATCCCATAAATATGCAATATATTTTTATATATAAACTTAAGGAAAGTTTTAACATTTATTTCTGATAATATACATAAGTAGAAAAGTTCTGTGTATGAAATTTCTTTAGTCTTATTTTAACTCCAGCCCATCAAACCAGCAGGTTATTTATTGCAGAGGCCAGACTGAGGCAATAGAATGCAAGTATCGTTTCATGACTTTCCCACATCGGCATGGCCAAGAAAGAATCAGGATTTGCTTGGAGAAATTGCCAAGTAAGTGGATGCAGATGACCCCAATTCAAGGACTTTCTGAAACCCCCGAGTGTTTGCGGTTTGCTGCTTTGGGTGTGACTTTGTCCATCTTGCTGAACTTCAGCCACTGTGAGTAAAGGGGAGAGGGGCCCCCTGTGAGGCACGTGAGGGAGGATAAGGAGTCTGAGCCTCAGCAAAAGTCACAGTCATATAGCTCAACAAGGAGGGGCTGATGGGGAGGGGGTAGGTCATGGATGAGCCTAATAATGGTACCAAACTGCCTGTACTTGCAGAATAGAAAACTAATTAAAAATAAATAAATAAATAAATAAATAAATAAATAATAAAAATGTTTAATCATAAAATAAGTCCACAGCTGAAAAGCCAAGAGAAGGAAGTGACTCCTGTTTTTTTGTTTGTTTGTTATTGTGATTAATATACACATGTTTTTTCTTCATTGTCTACTAGAAATAGTATATGTTATCACAACAAAGTTCTATACTAGAAACAGTGCAGATATTTAACATTAAATTAAATTCTAATCAGCAGTAAAACTTCATAAGTTTTTGATGGATATGTGTGGTTCTGCTTAAGCCAGGATGTGTTATATCACAGGCCAAGAGCAATGCTAACAACTGTCCAGTACTCCTGCATCTTCCCAGTTTTCAGTAACACCCCCCCACCACCACAAGAAAAAGTCTAGTAGGAACAAGCTTTTTAAATTCCATTATTTTAACTATTTTCTTTTTGTATTTTTGGTTATTTTTATTTATTTATTTGAGAGAAACAGAGATGCAGAGAGAGAGAGAGAGAAAGAGAGAGAGAGAGAGAGAGAATAGGCACGCCAGAGCCTCTAGCCACTGCAAATGAACTCCAGACACATGCACCCCCTTATGCATCTGGCTAAGTGAGTCCTGGGGAATCAAGCCTCAAACTGGGGTCCTTAGGCTTCACAGGCAAGCGCTTAACTGCTAAGCCATCTCTCCGGCCCTATTTTGACTATTTTTGCAAAGTACTTAGCGGTTAAGCACTTGCCTGTGAAGCCTAAGGACCCCCTTTGAGGCTCGATTCACCAGCACCCATGTAAGCCAGATGCACAAGGAGCACAGGTGTATGGAGTTTGTTTGCAGTGGCTGGAGACCCTGGTGCACCCATTCTCTCTCTCACTCCCTATCTCTCTCTGCCGTTTTCTCTCTCTGTCTGTTGCTTTCAAATAAATAAAATAAAAATTAAAAAATAAAAATAAATAAAAACACATTTATTAAAATTACAGTTTTATGTTGAAGAAAACTATTGCATATGTAAAGGAATCCAGTGATCACTTAGGTTTCCAATGTAACTCGCATGCCATGTCTATGATAGTCTGTGCTTTGCCCTACAAAACTCACATACATCAGTTATTTGATTCACACAATGACCTGAGGATGTGGAACTGGGATGATGCTCATTACAGAAATTAGGAAGTTTAGAAGTGAACGGCCAATTACCAGTGAGCAATTGCAGAGTTTAAAAACCTGTCCCTGTGTCTGCAAAGCTTTCCACCCACTCCCCCACCCAGGCCAATGAAAGTCAGCACCATATCCAGCTAACACCAGAAGATGGAAGAACAGGCCATACCCTGCCCCCTTCCACATGTGTTTACCACACAGATGTCAGAAGTGTTGCATTTCAAAGTCTTAATGTGTGAATAATCACATCCATTTCCCACTTCATTTTATATGTGCATAAATATTCCCAAAGACAATTCTTTTGATTTCTGTTCTTCTTCTCTATATCAACATAATAAAATATGCCTTTGAATCAGAAGTGAAATTTGCTTGAACAATATGAACTGAGGAAAATGTGATAACTCAGTTGCACATTCAACAGCTTTGAATTAAATTTTCCTAACAGGTTTTCACTTACAAATTATGACAAGGAAAGGGCCAGACAGTCCCAGTCATTCTTGCCTTCCCTGGCATCTCCATGCCTAGTATATTACATGGTTACTTTTGTATGTTGTTTATTTCCAGTTAATTCCATTTAGATGAAAGCTGTTGTTTCCTAACTCCATTTCACTAGAAATGACAGAGACAAATAGTCAAATTACCTGGAGCTTTCCTTTGGCAGAATAGGCTGCGTATGAATGGAGGAGATCTTGGCTACTGCCCACTATGGCTTCTTCATTGCAAGGCTGGCCATTGGGATAAAAGCACTGGCCACTGGAACTGAGTGTCACAGTGCTGGAAGAAGGGCCTGGCAGGTCCAGCAGTGCAGAATAATTGGCAAACTTCACATCTTCAAGGCCCAGAACAGTCCACTGAGCCTTAATCTTCTTGGAAATTTCCATGTCATCTTCACTTTTGTAAAGTTGTACAAAATTCCTGAAAAAAATTTGAAAGATAAGGAAATTATTTTTTGGAGATATAGATATCTGCTAATATGTACTAGGTGAGCAATTATTAATAAATGGTATGGGATATTGAAAGATAAATATAACAAGATCCTACCTGAGGAAATTTACAGTGCAATGGAGGAGATGGGCTTGTACAGAGAGTACACTTAATGAAAGCAGAATGAATTAATGTCTGAATGGAAGTGCTAAGAAAGCACCATGGTAACAGAGATAAATATGGAACAGTTCTTTTACTAGTTCTGACTTCTATCACCATTAGTTTTAAAACTAGCTGTCCTATTTATTGAGATATTTCTGCACAGTGGTTAATATGATGCCTTACATAACTGTCGATTAACATATAGGTACTGCTAAGTGACACAATAAAGCATGTTTAATACAATTTGCATGCCATATTACATGGGGCTATGTACTAAGTTAAGATTCAACAAAAATCAGTCTATTGTAGTAACACCAAAACACCTAGAGCCAAGCCATAGGCAATTAAGGCTTATATAGTGGGATCTGTAAATAATGTACTGATTGCTTTATCTATCCCATCATCCCAGACAACACCAACAACACATGTGCCATGGAAATTTTAAAAAATCAATGTACATATTATTTAATATTACATTTTATTTCAAAATCAAATCCAATTAAAAATCAAATTAAATATATACATAAATATGAATGAATTGGAATTTAAGAAAAAAATAATGTTGACAGTTTTTTATTTTGTGACTGTAAAAAAGGACCAACTTTCTTACACATCTATGTTTTTCTTATGGTAATTTTTGTTGCTTTCAGGCCTAAGTGTTCATTTTTACATTGTTTTTGCCGATCACATTGTTTTTCTAACATTACACTTATTTCTTTCAGAGCCTTGCTTACTCAAGGACAAAAACTGGCAAAGGAATAAGGTGCTGGAGCACTGTGGGAAAACATTACTGTAGACAAAAAATAGGTCTGTTGTTTTACCTCGGATGTTAGCCTGTATAAGAAGATGTATGGATAAGCCGTTTCCTTGTTCTTTTATATATTTTTGAAAGTACTTGCATTATTTATTTTCCTTTGATCTTTTTAAATATTGATTTTGATGTGTACACAATGAGAATTAGATTTCATGAGGAACATTTTTATTCCCACATATAACTAAATCACCTAACCGATTCATATTTTTACTCTACCTCCTCCCAACTTCTGTTTACAACTTCCCTATGTTTACTAGGGATGCCTTTTCTCTGTGCTATCTGAGACAGAACAGATAAATTGAGTTAAAACTCCCTCCATTTAATTAAAAAAAAAATCACATTTCTGGAAGGCTCACCTACCCTATACTTGGAAGTTGTAAAGTGACCTCTCAGAGCATACATGTCATGCACGGTATTTCAGCAATATATCTTTAACATTAACAGAAAAATTGAGAGGAAGTTTGAATGTTGCAGTAAACGTTATTTTCTTCTCTGGAAGCTGGCAGATGAGCACCAATAGTGAGTGGGAGTGTTGTTTCATTGTTTAGACCATTTTTTGGTCTCACTTCCTAAGTACTTTATGATGTGTGCAACTCAGCAAAATTTGAATGTTTCAAGACGCATGTATTACACAATACCATATGGCCTTAAAAAGTCAAATCGCATACTCCTTCAGAAGCTCAACTGAAGAATTGGTAATTTTTCCCAATTTCAGAGAATATCAAGATATTCTTGAGTAATCATTTAAAGTCACTGAGTGGCTTTTTATTTCAGTCTATATTTAAAGAATATGTGTTTTTTGTGCACTATAGCTTCATTTTGTTATCTATGAGATGATCTAAATATAGAAGGAATACATAGCTGGGCATAGAGGTGCGTGACTTTAATTCAAAAACTGGGGAGGCAGAGATAGGAAAACAGATATGATTTCAAGGCCAGCCTGAAACTATAGAGTAAGTCCCAGGTAAGTGGAATTAAAAGTGTGACCCTACCTCAAAACAACAACAAAATGGCATATATAAACAGAAATAGAAAAATAATGAAAGGGACAACTAAGACTACATTATGTATTATATTATATTTAATATTCAATATTATATATTGAAGCTGCTGAATATCATTTTTGATCTAAAACTCACCTTGGTAGCCAAAGTTACCATTAATCTGATATTAATATTTTGATGTCATGTTAATATATATATGTATATTTATATATATAATTTATATATATTATACAATATTTTTATGTTTCACATGAAATTTTATATATATTTATATAATATAAAATATATAAATTTATATATATGTATATCACAATTATACTGCAATTTTATGTGTCTTACTTTTGTGCAATTTGTACCACATCTATCTCTATATATTGTTGTATTATTTTATTAATTTATTTGTAAGCTAAGACAGAGAAAAAAGAGAGAGAGAAAGAGAAAATGGGCTCCAGTGACTCTTGCCACTGAAAACAAACTTCAGACACGTGAGCCACTTTGTGATTCTGGCCTTATGTAGGTTCTGGGGAATCATCCCCAGTTCATCAGGCTTTGCAAACAAGTGCTTCAATCCATGAACCATCTCTCCAGCCTATGGCACCTTATGTATTACCTGTTTTGTAACTTGTTCTTATTTAACACTGAGCATTCAGCTTCTGGGTTTCCCTCAGATGTTTTACCAATTCTCCTGAGAACAATGTTTGAAAATATTTCCCAGTGGTCATGATTACAGACAGTGCTGCCTTGAATATTTTTATTTGCATTTCCTCATGCTCACACATGAGATTTTCCACGTCAGGGATATTTGGTGTATAAGGTGTGTACCTGTATAGCCTTAGTAAAAAATGCCAAAAAGGCTTTTAAAAGTATTATGATTACTCTTAATTCCATCTCTTAAACACAGTTCTTATTCATTTGGAGTGTTACTTTATTTATATTATTGTGTTTTATCTTCTGTGAGTAGGGAATTGTATGAAGTTGAATCAAATGGTGGCTTACTGGGTTACTACACTTGGAAAGATTCCTGTTTGATTGGTATTATTGTATAGTATCATTACCAGGATATCTAGTGCCTGGTAACCAATGATGAGAATATTTTGTTGTGATTTTTATGTCACATTGCCCTGCATCCCCATAAAGATCTGTTCATGAATTCCTTAGCTGTCCATGTTTCCTCTTTTGTTCAGTAAACATTATTGGCATTTGCTCATAGTCACAGAATTTTCTATATATTCTAGATAGCCCTTTGTAAGTCATATAAATTATTCAGAGTTCTGACTTCTGTTCATTTTTAATGTGCTATCTTATAATGAAATTCTTTCATGAAATCTATGTCCAATTGTTGACACATCAAAGTCAATATTTAAAATAGGGAAAAAAGAAACAGGAAAATAAGTAATGAAAGTAACATCAAGAATGAATAAAATAAGTGGGAGACTGTTTATTCATACATCTTATGTAGGCCAGCATCCAAATTATGTCAACAGACATATCTTTTGTCTCCAGTAATGTTTTCCCACAGTGTTGAGTCTAACTTCTTATTCTTTTGCCAGATTTTGTTCTTGAGTAAACAAGGCTCTCAAAGATATAAGTGTATGTGAGAAAAACAATGAGATTGGCAAAAAAAAAAAAAAAAAAAAAGTTAAGATGATGACTTTGGTTTGAAAGCAGCAAAAAATTATCATAAGAACAACATATTGATACAGAAAAGCAGCTGGTCCCTTTTTAAGCTACAGAATTTCTAATATAATATATAGTTTGCTCATTTTCTGATCCACTTGAGAAATCGTTCTCAAACCAGAGGTCATGAATTTATTCTCACTGTTTTTTTGGTTTCTAAAGAGAATTTAAAGAATTTATTTCTGTATCTGAGGAAAGAAGAAGTGTGAGTGCGCAGAAGCATGGGTGAGGAGCAAACAGATAGGAGGTGTGAATTCAACTTTATTCTTCCCCACATAAATACCTACGCTGGACACACTTCGTCAAATTTCTCACTAACATGTAATAGCAACCCTGTCATGTACAAGTTTCTGTAGGATCATGGGTTTATCTGAGTTTCCAATCTCCTTACTCTTCCAGTTCCATCTTCATAGTGGCCCCTCCTTGTTGAGGTATGTGGGTCATGCATTGTGGAGTTAGCCCACGGTTATGGGTAGGAGGAAATGTCTCTGTATATATTTTGTTGTTGTTGTTGTTTTTGCTTTTTTCAAGATAGGGTCTCACTCTGTCCCAGACTGACCTGGAATTCAGTATGCAGTCTCAGAGTAGCCTTGAATTCATGAAGATCCTCTTACCTTTGCCTCCTCAGTGCTGGGATTAAAGGCATGCACCACCACACCCAGCTTAAATTATTCATTTTTTTCTCTCATTTGTATGCCATAGGTTTCATACAGATACAGAAAATCATATAGGTATAGAAATGAGAGTATAAACAAAACTGCCTTTGAGGGGCTGGAGAGATTGCTTAGTGGTTAAGGCAAGCACCTGTGAAGCCTAAGGACTCATATTTAATCTCTCTCTAGATCCCATGTTAGCCAGATGCACAAAGGAAAGACAAGTGCAAGGTTGCCCATGCCCACTAGGTGATGCAAGCAACTGGAGTTCAATGGCAGTGGCTGAGCCCCTGAGCAGACAGTTCTATCTTTCTCTCCTTCTCTCCCTTTATAAAAAAAGAAAGAAAAAAAGAAAAAAGTTTATTAAAAAACTATCTTGGGGGGCATGATGCCAAATGTGACAGGGGATGAGAACTGGGAGGGTATTGGCATATGGTAATATGCTCAGAGTAAATTTAGCTACCTCCATGAAAAAAGGCATTATGAAATAATAATTTAAAAAATATATATATATATACAAAAGTATTCAAATTTATATATATATATGTATATTCATATATACTAATATATATACTTTGTGTATACAGCTGTGATGTTTAAATTCTGTTTTCAACTTGATCAGATTAGAAATTGAGTAAAGGACACACCTCTTGGAAAAGGCACCTGTAAATGTACCTAGGAAGGATTAAGTAAGAGAGCGAGTCTTTACTCCAGTGTGAATGGTCCTTCCAGTGGTGGAACACAGTCTTTTTACCTTGCTGCACTTGCTAATACTGCATTTATCTACCCAGTCTCAACTGTCCTCTGAGGGTACTGGCACCAAGTATCATCAGCCTTCCAATATAGACTAAAGACCAGGAGCTCTCCAGAAAATATTCAGGCCTTCAAGATCAGATCGGGACTGCTGAGTCATTTCGGTTTGTAGATTGAACAGCTATTGTGTTCCACCAGTCACAAGCCTGCAGGCATATATTGTTGGACTGACCATCCTGTATCTTGTAAGCTACTTCCTCAAATCCATTTTCTAATATATATGTATTCTATAAGTTCTGCTTGGCCAGACAACCCTGGCTAATGCAGTAATGTACTTACTATCCATTCAATGTGCATTTAATACATTTAACCTTTGTTCAACCCAGGAAGACTGGAAACCTTATATCATAGGGCAGAGCAGGAGCAATGACAGACTCAGTCATTTGCTAAAAGTAACACAGCTAAAGATGATGGATAATAGTTTGAACCTAGGAAAATCAATTCTGGTGTTCAGTGTTTTAGGTTTGAGTACTGATAAGTCTAAGGAGAGAATGGGGAGTGAATTTATGGTACTATATAAGCTGGCTTTATTAAAACATGTGGGTTTATCTCAGTTGATATTTCTCACATATTAAGAAGTCAAAAGATTCCTTGTGATTATTTGACCTGGTGCTCAAGGGGATAAAATGCTGTGAATTGCATATTATGTGTTAGAGAAGAATTAAATAACTAAAGTATGGATGGGCTTTTTAGTCTCTTAATTTTATTTTGAAAATATAAAGTCCAAACTTGTGGTACAATGCAGCACAAATAATCATAAGAAAGAAAAGGTTGGAGAGAGAAAGCCTTTATGATCTTACCTACGTGACCCTGAGACCTTAATGCCACACCAAATGAAACCATGATTCACTTAGTACACCGAGCACATAGTTTCTCAGTCTTAGCTAGTGGCTGAAGAGGAATGAGAATGTTGAGTGTTAGAAAGACATATCTGAGTAAAACAATTAAAAGTTAACAACTTTGATATCTAGCTTGGTAGGAAAGTGCTTGCCTAGCATGCCAAAGGCCCTGGAAAGGTTAGAGAGAGGAAGTATTTGAGAAGCCTCATACTTATGAGAAAATGAGTAAGGGCAATTAATGTGCTATTTCAAGAGTACAGAGACCAAATTTTACCATTTGAAAATCAAGAAGTAAGCTGATTATAAATTCCATAAAGAAAGTATCACAGAAGCAGGTTATCTGTGAGACAGCATAACACTTCTTTCGTGATGAAGGAATGCACCACATGTAGCTGGTTCCTCTGCAAGTAGTAGAAGGCATGTTGATGGGATACTGTGATACTCAATAAATACTTGTTTAATTAATTTTATATTCATGCTACACTAAATTTCTGCAGGCAGCCAAACAAGTTTGATTTATGTAGCATACACTGAAATAAAACACACGGGCAAGATAGCTATGCTTACCCATAACAGAAAAGTTCAATGCTATAAGAGTAACCCTTTCACCCTTCCATGCACTTGTAGAGGAGGGAAGGTTGTATCTGGTTAACATTAAGTGCCTGTCACATTGCAAGGCAAAACATAATAGAGTATTACAAGATGAAGCATTTAAAAACAAATTTTAGAAAGAAGAAATTTGACTCAGTAAGACAAAGACTATGCAAGACATGGAGACTAATAAGATTTCATACAAGGGATCAATCCTGCACAAGAATATTGCACTTAATGTTAATAGTGTCTGCTTCCTGATATTCTTTCTCATTTTCAGGGAGGACTGTGGTCAAATACCACTTGTCAGATGAAATTGCTTTAATTTATCTAAAATAAATCTAAAAGCATTTTCAAGCAAATGAACAAATTAATCCAATCAGTTACACATTAAAAATCCTCAGCTACAGGCTGGAGAGAAGGCTTAGCAGTTAAGGCATTTGCCTGCAAAGCCAAAGATCTCTGTTTGATTCTCCAGGACCAAAGTAAACCAGATGCACAAGGTAGTGCATGCGTCTGAAGTTCCTTTGCAGTGGCTATAGTCCCTGGAGGGCCCATTCTCCCTCTCTCTCTCTCTCTTTCTCTCCCACACTTTCAAATAAATAAAATAAACACTTTAAAAATCCTCAGCTACATCTGCTTGGTTATCTAGTGACACAGCATTAACTTGAATGGTGCACAAACTTATAAGGACTTTTGATTAAATGACGCACTACTCCAGTGTTTCCAGAGGTAACTGAATATACTACTGCATAAAGAAGTAGAAGAAATATATTAATTTTCAAGATTGTAATGGAAAAGTTTGACCTCCCATACACTACAGAATGTACTTATTTTTTAACAAAATTTATGAATTATTTGAGAGACATGGATGGAAAGAAGAGAGAGAATGGGCATTCCAGGGCCACCTGCTACTTCAAAGGACTCTGATGCATGTGCTACATTGTGCACCTGACTTTACACTGGTACAGGGAAATCAAACCCAGATTATCAGGCTTTGCAAGCAAATATCTTTAACTGCTGAGTCCTCTCCTCAGCCCAGATTTCCTTTCTAAGTAATTGGTGCAAAGATTATTAATATACTTATTAATTTTAAATTCAAAATGTTTTAAATAAATTTTTGTTATTTTTTTTAGAGAGTGAGGGAGATAGAGAGAAAATGGGTGTGCTAGGGTTTCTAGCAACCCCAAATGAACTCCAGATGCATGTACTACCTTGTGTATATGGCTTATGAGAGTACTGGGGAATAGAACTTTGGTCCTTAAACCTCACAGGATAACACCCTAACCACTGAATGCCATCTCTCCAGCTCCAAAATTGAGATTTTAAGGGAAGTAAAACTATCACATTTCAAAACTCTACTGAGTGACCATTATATTTACAATATACCTATCCAAACCAATATTTAGTAAATGTTTTTACTATTAACATACATACAAGACTTTTGTGAGAATATAATTCATCATGATATAAATATACCTAATTTTACAACATATCAATTTAAATACAAAATAGTATGACAAAACTGACAAACTTAGTATGAATAATTTTATATTATGAAAATGAGAACAATTGCAATAATTATTAAATATAATGTTTTGTTTATTTGTAAGTAAAGAGAGAATTGACACATCAGAGCCACTCACCACTGCATACAAATCCCAGATGAGTGTACTATTTTGTGCATCTGGCTTTACATGGGCACTAGGGAATCGACCCAGGCAGGCAGGATTTGCAAGCAAGCACCTTTGACTACTGAGCCATATCCTTTGCTCCCTAAAAAATAATTTTTAGATGTCTTCTTTCTGTGCCAGTGTAAATAAGGTTATGTCAGAACAATCACAACAAATATCAAAATCAGTATGAAGTCAGTCATTACTTGTCACTTGTTAAACATTTGTTTTCTTTATGACTGAACAAAAGCCATTGTTTATATGCACCATATATTCAATAGTCATTCATCTGTTGATTATAATCTTGGATGTCCCCATTTCCTTTGTATTGTCAACAGTGTCACAAAGGACATTGATATGCAAGTATCTCTCAATGAGAACTCAGAGTCTCTTGGTTGGATGCCAAATGCAATTTTCAGAGCTTTCTGCTGCTGTTACTAAGTGATGTATATTTTATATACCTGTGAAACATCATTAAACCTAAATTAATTAACTTTATTTACTAAAATCTAATGGAAACAATAATGCTAAAGAAACAATGACAGAAAATGGAATCTTAAGATCTTACAACATACCCACACCTATGAAAGATTGAAGAATGAGTGGTGTAACATTCAAAATTGCCCATCTTTTTTATGAGTACATTTATATTACCTCTTGTCATACTAAAAGTCAAGAAATGATTTTTCAAATCAAATAAGAAGCCAGTCAGTTCACTTGTGACAGATTATTGGCAGCCTACAAAATATATTTAAGTTATCTTTGGAAAGGATGATCACAAACTGGCATTAAAATTATTCATGCATTAATAATCTTTGGACATGTCATCATGTCACAAAAATTAATAGAAAAGAGACCATTCTATTTAAAGATAATTCCATTAGTCTTGCATTTTTCCCCAGGAATATGTTTATAAGCACCCAGCCTGTCTGTCAGATAGTGTGCTGTACAGACTAGAGCATTCCTCAATATCTTACTTTCTATGCTATCCAGAATTGCTATAATTATAAAAAGACTCAAGCCTTGAAGTGGTAGATTTCTTCTAAGTTTTTAATGAAATGGGTATGCACTTCCTGTATGAAAAGAACTCAAGATGAATTAGGTATGTGGAGACAATCTCATATTATATGAGACTGAGTCACATAATTATCTCAAATGACTTCTGACACAGTTGTAGAGAATTCCCGAGTCCAGGGTGGTTAGGGGCACGTTCAGTTGTAGACATGTTCTGAAAGGCATGCAAACCTGGTGACAAGAAACTTAAGACTCTGCAAAGTGCAAAAGTCAGGTAAAGCAGTGAGTTGTCAGGTGTTCAGAGCAAGGTCAGGGTCCTTACATAAGTTTGCCAACCTGGAGCAGGTGCAGTCTTCAGGTTCTGGGCTTTGAAGGACATAGAATTTGAGAGAAAGTGCCAGGAGGGAAGGCAACAGATGAAGCTAGGGATTGTGCTCCAAGTACTTTCTTATTAAAGAAAAGACTACATCATTAACACAGAAGAAAAGATCATGATTGTTTTTATGGCATCTTTCTGTCCAATGATGAGATAAAATTAATAACAATGCTGATTTATATTCTACACCTCAATCCTGAAAATTAACTGCTTAAAATACTAGAGATGAAAGGATTTGTGTTTAGGAGAATTGACTTATTTATAGACTCCTGAAATAGTGACTGATTTCCAAAACTGAAATGATGATATAACATATAGATAACCAAGTGATTTCAGTTAGCAAAGAAGAGAACCAGGGTAGTTGGGGCACACTAAATGAGCTCATGTACAGGGAAACATATTGTATTGTCTAAAATACTATGTACATGTGAGTACTTTGTGAATCGTAGTGATGAATAGGAAGACATACCATGTAGTCAATAAAATAAAGTGATCAATTTCTGGATGAATGTCTCAATTAATGTACAAGAATAGCTATATTACTGAATTATATATACCCCAAAAATCAGGTATTTAATTAACAAGCTATGTGTACAAAGCAAACAATGACCTTACTAATTACATCTTGCTATTTTTCTACATATTTTGACAGTTTATTAAACATGAACAAAATGAGATCAATCATAATTCTTTTTTACTTATTTATTTTTTATTTGAGACACACATACACACACAGAGAGAGACAGAAAGAGAGAGAGAGAGAGAGAGAGAGAAAGATACACTAAGAGAAAGAGGGGTAGATAGAAAAAGAAAGATTGAGTGCATCAGGGCCCCTAGTCACTGCAAACAAAACTCCAGACACACCTACAACCTTATACATATGCACCTATACATCTGGTGTTATGTGGGTACTGGGGAGTCAAACTCTGGTCCTTAGGCTTTACAGGCAAATGCCTTAACAGCTAAACCATCTCTTAAGCCCTCTCTTATCATTGCTAATATACCTTATATCCTCTTAGTTCTATGAGGAAAAGAACATGTTTGGTGTTTCCTGAGGATCCTATAAGGAAAACAATGATGTTCTGTTGACATTGGGTTTTTTATTTCTCTAGGGCTAACTAAAGAAGACTAATGATAAACAATACCTTAACTCACCTAACGCTCAGACAGGAAATAAATAGATCCATCAAAATGAAATCACTGCCTGATATTTGTACAAAACATGCAATTAATCCAAAGGCTTATGGCCCCTCATGACAAATAGCTGTCAGGAAACCTTTTCTTTTCTTTCTTTTCTTTTCTTTCTTTCTTTCTTTTTTTTTTTTTTTTTCTTGCAGGAGTGCTTCTGAGAGAATTCCTAGCTCTGCCCTTAAAGCCCACAAACAAGTAATGACTAGTTTTCAAGAAGTATGTTTACTTTTCTTTAATTTTAAATGTGAATTAACGATTAAATACACTTATCATAAAAAATAGTCCAATAACTGACTATTGTACATACATAGCCACCTCTCTGCACAAAATAATAAAACAGTGATAGTTATTTTTTTCCTCAAAATATGCTGGTGTTTATTTTGAAAAATAATTTTAGGCGTATGAAAGCTTACTCATATTGCATATGTGTATGTAATAAAATGTAATACCATGTGCAGAAGTTACTTTCTCACTGCTGTGACAAAACACCCAACCAGAAGCACCTTAGGGAAGCAAAGGGCTTATTTCAGCTTAATGTTTCAAGGGAAAAGAAGTTTCATCATGATGGGGAAATCATGACAAGAATAGGAGGCTGGTTCAAATCCCCACATATCAGCAAGGAGAAAAGACAAAGAGAGTGTGCTCACTATTACTGGCAAGTAGGTCTGGACTAAGCACCCTCCAGGCCTTCCCCCAGGGTCACACTTCCTGCAGCAAGGCTCAGCCTCCCAAAGCCTCCATCAGCTAGGGAGTAAGTGTGAGGATGAATCACAAATACCTAGTGCCTGTGTCCTCCACAGCACATGTGCTTGTGATCCTGAAGATACTCATTCTTCCTATATGAAATTTTTGAATTTGTGAAAACCAGAATTCTAACATGAGCTGTATTAAATTTATGCATTGCTTTTAACATCTCCTAAGGCAAGATAAAGCTATATATCCTATGCTTTCCTCACATTCACAGTAGTACTTCTTTATCTTACGCTGAGATTAAATGTAGGGAAACGTAATGACCAAATGCTTTTATTTTCTTCAAAATTTTATTTTAAATAAATGTCAGTGTGTTCTCGCTCAATTATTTTATTTGCTTTGTATCATTAATAATTACCCACTATTAAAATTTGTGCTAGTTGTGTGACAAACTTAATGTTAATGGGTCTCTTGATTCATGATATATCAGGTATACCACTAAACTTTGTATGCTCACGGGAACCTTTTTGGATTTCCTAAGTACATATTATCTTCAGGAAAAAAAAAAAAAATCAGCTGTTTCTGCACTTTCAAATGCTAATAAATTTCATTTTCCTAAATCATCTAAATGTGTTATTTATTTATTTACATAATTTATTCTTTTGTCCTAATTAAATATTCTAATTTTGTCTACTATGCAGCTTAATAGACTGAAACAGTATTTTAATTTTTCTTGAAATTCTTATGCAGGATGGTTATGACACTTTTATCATATGCCTTTTTCCATGGCTTTTGAGTGACCTTCTTGAGTTTTCTTTTTTTTTTTCTCTCTTTAACTGTCTCATATCACAAAAAAAGACAGTAAGTTTTCTGATTCTAGAGTGTGTCCAGTCAGACAACAGCAAAACTGTAATTTTGATTTAATGCTGCTTAATGTTCTGCAAGGCTTTATTTTTCTTAGATTTACTTTTAGTCACAGGACGTATTGATTCACCATTTCAGCTCTCCTACTATGTTCATAAGGTATTGATATCATATCCTAGATTCTTAAAATCAATGTGTATGTCTTTATTCTGTGGTCTGGAAAAATTGAAGTAATATTGAAATGATAATTTCTTCATATGTTTTATCTAATTTTGGCATAAATGTAATTGGGAGAGCACTTTCCTGTAGAACTCAGGATACATTTTGAATCCCTTTTAGAAAATTGGGCTTTCAAATTTGAATTCTTTGGTTATTTTACATTAATATAAACTCATCCATGTCTTTGAAGATTTCCTCTTTTCACAGTTGTAATCTTAGTAAAATATGACTTTGTTATTTCCTAAGTGCATTTCTGAGAAATTCAAAATATTTTTGCAAAATAAATCTTTATATTGTGTGACATATTGACAATTTATTTTCTTATTTTGTTAGTTGCATTTTTTCTTTTAACATCCCACTTTTCACATAATTATACTTTATTTTGCAATTTCTTTCATTATTAGCAGAATAGCAACATTTTTTAATTATTCCCTTTCTGATTAATAGAAAAGCAGTGAAGACTGAGGTTGTCATTTACATGATGCTTTTCTATATGTAACACAATATTTATTTTTTGAAATAATTCACTTTATTTCTATAAGGTTAATCATAGATTTAGTCCTAACTTCCAATTTGATGGAAGCATTATTTTAAAATCATAAATTATAAATGATTATATTTGAAAATATTTGCTTGAATTCTTTTTTAATTTTTTTTTAATTTTTATTTTGTTTTATTAATTAGGGTTTGTATTCAGTGAATACAGTCAGGTTGGTACTATTGTTAGGCCCCTCCATGTCCTACCCCCTCCCCATAGTCCCTCCTTGTTGAGGTATATGGGTCATGCATTGTGGGGTTACCCACAGTTACGGGTAGGAGAAATGTCTCTGTGTATCATGACCCAACACGTGGCTCTTTCCATTCTTTCCATCCTGGCTTCCATAAAATTTCCTATGAACTTTGAGTAACATGGCTGATGATAACATATCCTTAAAAATTAGGCAGGTGTTCATGGTAAACAATTATATGCCTGATTTAATGTGTTCTATCAACAATTCCAAAAGTTTATCCTTTATTACAAAATTATTAGATTCTCTGTATGTTTATATCTTAGGTCAAATCTCTGACTACAATTATTATCAGGCGAAAGTGTTAAATATTTTCTTGCTATAATGATAGCTACAGGATTTATTTAGTTATGAATCTGTAACTGAGGTAGAATCATTCATTCCTTTAATGGCTACCTTCCCATTCCATGATTACTCTTTATTACCTATCTAATTCACATCGGCAATTGTGCCACAAATACACCTGTTCACATACTTTAATGATGATGCTGTATGCCATCAAATGTTATGTCCATACTATCTTTAAAAATAACACTGTATAAAAGTGCTCACGTTCTCTTTTCTTTTTTTTTTTTCAGTATGTATCACATTTGATCATTACATGAACACTTTTCAAATAAAATGTGTGGTATGCTTTGAATTCTCACTATCAAATCAGAAGAGAAAACAGAAAATGTTTTGTCAATAGTGTATCTTTAAAAATTAACACCATAGATATTATTAATTATCTTGTAATCAGTGAATACAGTCAAATTGGTACCAGTGTTAGCCTCCTACCTGTCCTCCCCCCTCCACAGGGTCCTCCTTGTTGGGTTATATGGGTCATGCATTGTGGGGTTAGCCTTTAGTTTTGGGTAGGAGGAAATGTCTCTGTGTGTCATGACCCAACGAGTGGCTCTAACATTCTTTCCTCCCCCTCTTCCGTATCTTTCCTTGAGCACTAATGTTCTATTTGATCAGATTTCATCTCCAAGGACTTCTTCCTTCCTGAAGTGAATGTCAGTGAGAATCAATATAGGAATTACCTTGCTTTCTCATAACATGCTGATAGCACAGATATCACAGTGACACTTGTCATCACTTAGCTTTACAGATATGGGAGGAAATGCTTGGGATAGAATGTGACCAACGTTACTCTCTGCACCTGTTGTAATTACCTTTGTGTGTCTGGGATAAAGCACCCAACCAACAGCAGCTGATGGGAGCAAAGTTTTTAATTTAGTGTGAAGTCAAGAGGGGAAGCTTCACAATGGCAATGGCAGGGGGAAGATGGTAGATCAGAGACTTAGCATCCACCTCCTGCTAGCAAGTAGAAGGCTGCAACCAGAGAGTGAGCTAAGCTAGCCCAGGAAAGGTCTGGGCTAATAAATGTTATTCTTTACTCCCAGTGACCCAGCAAGACTCTATCTCCAAAACTGACATTAGCTGTGGATCAAACACCCCAAACATGAATTTATTGGAGGTATCTGATATATTCCACCAAAGAAATCATAAAATCTACCAGTATTTTTTTTTTAATAATAAGATCACCAAATGAATCCAAAATATTTTTTTTTTCTAAAATTAACTGCCAGTGGAGGGGGAGGACAGGGAGGAAGCTAACAATGGTACAAACTTGAATCTATTCACTGACTACAAAAATTAAAAAAATAATAATAACTGCTGGCTTTTCTAGTAAACACATGTATTTGTTTTTAAGTCAGGCTTGTATTCTATAGTTTACATGAAATTCTATTACTAACTTATTTTGGACAAGAGCACCAGGAACACATACATGAAATGACTTCACTTTAATCAAGTGTACTAGGAGAATTTGGTTTCCATAGCAACATGAAACTATCCCCTGCATTTGAGTACTTGATAAAATCAACTCACTGCCTCAACTGACACACACTACCTACTCGATAAAGAATTGGGTTCAGGTTTGATAAGGAACAGTAAACCACCCAAATGATCCAACACAAAAAATATATTCATATAAGTCATAAAAGGGGAAAAGGTGCTATGAAAGAGAAGGAAGGGTATATAGGGGGAAACAAGAGAAAGAACTAGAATATATTTCTCATGAAAGACAACTGGGAAGATTTGGGATAAAGAAAAAGACTATTAAGGGAAGATTGAGGGAAAATATAGGAGAGAGGAAAGTAAAACCAAAGTTATACATGTATGAAAATGTCACAATGAAACAAAGAAACTCCCTCCTTTGTATGAAGACCAAAATTTTAATTTAAAAATACCCATGTTTCTGTTAAGATGGTGGCATAGTTACCACGCCAAAGCAGCCTGGGGGGTGGGGGGAAATACCAAAAAGAACTCTGCAAAATCCACACTTTTACTAAAAAGTGAAGGTGTAGAGGAAATTGAAGAAGCAGCAGAGAAGTAGAAGAGATCCAGAGCATCCAGAGCCCACACAGGCCAGCAAAAGTGGCCGGGCAAGTTCGCCAACCGCTGTGCACCAGAAAGCCGCCAGGCTCGGCTCCAGCCACAGGAAAAGCCAGGTGCAGGGAGCTTCCACTCACACTGGCACTTTCTGCAACTCAGGAAACATGAAGGGAGAGCAGCAGTGAACAATGGAGGAGCAGACCAAGAGATAGAAGAACACATGGAACAGCAAGAGAACTAGAGCAGCTGCTGTTCCCTAACCTCCCCCACTGCCTGATCCCAGCTCCAGTGAACAGAGCAGAAGTCTCAGGACCTGGCCATGCCAACTTGAGCCGACAGCAGGACCCAAGCAAGAGCAGAGTCTGGCAGCAACATCAGCGGCTCCAGCACCAGCAACAGTGGCCCCAGCAGCAGCAGATCCAGTAGTGGCAGCAGTGGCAGAACCAGTAGCAGCAGCTTCAGCAGCAGCAGTGGCAGCTACAGCAGCAGCAGTGGTGGACCCAGCAGCAGCAGCTTCAGCAGCAGCGGGAACAGACCCAGCAGCGGCAGCTTTAGCAACAGCAGTTCCAGCAGTGGGGGTGCTGATCTGCAGGGCCACAGTTGCCAGGCTCGGTTCACCCCGCAGGAAAAGCCAGTGCTCAGCTCCAGAAATCAGAACAGCAGCCCGACGACCCAGGCAGAAACTTGACTGAGATCAAAATCACCCAAGGTAACTGGGATTGCATAAGGGAAGGCTCTCATTTAGTCACAAGCTGACTTGGATCCCTCAACAGACCAGAAATCTTAACTCTTTGATGATAGAGGATCTGGTTGTTATAATAACTACTCTTGCATACATACTCAGGGCTGTTTTTGATTGAATGTGTACAGTGTTTAGTTAAATTTTAGAATCTACCTGCATTTTATTCCACTCAGCCTACTTGAATACTCCCATAGCAGGGAAACTCAACCCCTAGGAATACCTTTTTAGATACTCTGAGAGTATTAAAAGCCACACCTAACACCTTAAGCTCCTACCCTGAAAATATATAACATCAAATCAATTGATACAGCTAATAATACCAAGCTAGCTAGAAAATCCAAGCATTAACTTAATCCAAAGTGCAAAAATATATACATTATAACACCAGAAACACTAAAAAGCAAGACAATATAAATCCACCTAAAAGTATTAATGCATCAGAAATGGCCTCCAGTGAGAACGAGTTAGAGGAAATGTCTGAGAAAGATTTCAAAAGGATGATTGTAAATATGTTCAAAGAGGACAAAGAACAAACCAAAGGAATCAAAGAAGATATCAAAGAAGATGCAGGACACCAATTTCATGAAATAAAGAAGGCAATACAAGACATAAATAAGGATATAGAAATAATAAAGTAAAACCAGTCAGAATTACTAGCAATGAAGAACACAGTTAATGAAATAAAAACTCTGTAGAAAATCTCACCAGTAAAATGGATGAAGCAGAGGACAGAATATCTAAGCTAGAAGACCAGGTAGAAGATCTAATACAGTCCAACAAAGAGAAATACAAACTTATAGAAAAGTATGAGTGGGAATTTCAAGATATTTGGGACACTATGAAAAGATAAAATATAAGAACTCAGGGCATAGTAGAAGGAGAAGAATTCCACGCCAAAGGCATAGTAGGCGTCTTCAACAAAATCATAGAAGAAAATTTCCCCCAAATTGGGTAAGAGGTGCCAGTGCAGATACAGGAAGCCTTTAGAACCCCAGCCAGACAAAACCTGGAAAGAACGTCTCCTCACCATATTATAATCAAACTTCCAAACACACAAACCAAAGAAAAAATATTGAAAGCAGTTAGAGAGAAAAATCAAGTTACCTACAAAGACAAGCCCATCAGGATTACAGCAGATTATTGAACACAAACTTTAAAAGCCAGAAAGACTTGGAGTGATATATTCCAAGTTCTTAAAGATAACAACTGTCAACCAAGGTTACTTTATCCTGCAAAGCTATCCATTCAAATTGATGGAGAAAAAGGGACATTCCATGACAAAAGCAGGTTAAAGGATTATTTGAAGACAAAACCAGCTCTACAGAAAATACTTGATAGAATACTCCATGCTGAACAAAAGGAAAAGCACACATATAAGGAACCTAGAAAAAAAAAAAGCAATACTTATATACTAGTTAACACAAGAGAGCACAGGTAGAACCGGAACCACACACACACACAAAATGGCAAACATAAATACACACCTTTCAATAATATCTCTTAATATCAACAGCCTCAATGCCCCAATGAAAAGACATAGGTTTGCAGGCTGGGTTAAGAAGCAGGATCCACCATTGGCTGTCTCCAAGAAACTCACCTTTCTACAAAGGATAGACATTATCCTAGGGTGAAAGGTTGGAAAACGGTGTTTCAAGCAAATGGGCCTAGAAAACAAGCAGGAGTTGCTATCCTAATATCTGACAAGGTAGACTTCAGTCCAATGTTAGTAAAGAAAGATAAGGAAGGTCACTTTATATGATTAAAGGCACACTCCAACAGGAGGACCTTACAATCCTAAACATATATGCACCTAACATGGGGGCTCCCAAATTCATCAAACAAACACTATTAGAACTAAGGTCACAGATAACAGCAAACACAGCGGTGGTGGGTGACTTTAACACCCCACTTTCATCAACTGACAGGTCATCCCAGGAAAAAAAAAAAAATAAACAGTGAGGCCTCTGGACTAAATGGGGCCATAGAAGGAATGGACCTAACAGATATATACAGGACATTTCATCCAAAAGCTGAAGAATATACATTCTTTTCAGCAGAACATGGAACATTCTCTAAAATAGACCATATATTAGGACACAAAGCAAATCTTAACAAATTCAGGAAAAGAAATAATTCCTTGCATTCTATCTGACCACAATGGAATTAAACTACAAATCAGTAACAAGAAAGGCTACAGAGCATACACAAAATCATGGAAACAAAACAATACACTATTAAATGATGAATGGGTCAATGAAGAAATCAAGAAGATAATCAAAAAAAGTATAGAGTCAAATGATAATGAGAACACAACATACCAAAATCTCTGGGACACAATGAAGGCAGTTCTTAGAGGTAAATTTATAGCCTTAAATGCCTATATTAAGAAATTAGAAAGGTTGCAAGTAAATGACCTAATGCTTCACCTTAAAGCTTTGGGAAAAGAAGAACAAGGCAAACCAAAAATCAGTAGACAGGAAGAAATAATGAAGATTAGGGCAAAAATTAATGAAATAGAAACAAACAAACAAAAAAACAATCCAAAGAATTAATGAAACAAAGAGTTGGTTCTTTGAAAGGATAAACAAGATTGATAAACCCTTAGCAAATCTGACCAAAAGAGAGAAGAGACACAAATTAATAACATCAGAGGTGAAAAAGGTAACATCACAACAGATTCATTCCAGAGAAACTCAAAAAATCATAGGTACATACTATAAAAGCATATACTCTACAAAGTATAAAAATCTGAAAGAAATGGATGATTTCCTTGATTTATATGACCTACATAAATTAAATCAAGATGAGATTAACCACTTAAATAGACCTATAACAAACATGGAGATCTGAACAGTTATCAATAATCTCCCAACTAAAAAAAGCCCAGGCCCAGATGGATTCACTGCTAAATTTTACCAGACCTTCAAGGAAGAGCTAACACCACTGCTTCTTAAGCTTTTTCAGGAAATAGAAAATGAAGGAATTCTACCAAACTCCTTCTATGAAATCAGGAACAAGACAAGGGTTTCTTCTGTCCCCACTTTTATTTAATATAGTTTTGGAAGTTTTAGCCATAGCAATAAGGCAAGACACCCATAAAAAGGATACAAATATACTCATGTTTCACAGAAGACAAAAATGGGAAGCAAAATTTAAAAAATCACAATATTTTAATCATTAGGGAACTTCAAATCAGAACCAAAGTGAGTTATAATCAAACTCTAGTTAAATGGTTATAATAATAATAAAGACAAAAATTCATATATAATGTAAAATGTGAAGAAAGAGGAACTAGATATGTATCTCAATATCACACTTACATGTGCGCGCGTGCACACACACACACACACATCATATATATATATGCATATGAATATATATATATGCATATAAATCATGTTTGAGGAGGTAAAAATGGTCAGTGCCTTGATTAGATAATTGCAGACTATGTAAATATATCCATAATCACACCAGGATATTCCATCTTGTTCTGTTGTATTGTGATTATTAATGGACATGTAATCATCACACATGGTAAGTGTGCCTATCCATGCAATAGCAGGCTGCATATGTGAAGATGTCATCATCAGATAGTCACTTAATGTCAAATATATATATACTTTTGTTGGGGATATAGGCTAAATAGACATTATATTTTTAAAAATCCAGTATAGAAAGTCTTCAAAAACTCTAAACATAGGGCTGGAGTGATGGTTTACCAGTCAACACACTTGCATGCAAAGCAAGAAGCCCAGGTTCAACCCCCAGGATGAACCTGTAAGCCAGATGCATAAGGTGGTGCAAGAATTTGGAATTCGTATTCAGTGGCCCTGGTGCACCCATTCTCTCTCTCTCTCCATATATATATATATGCCTATTTATCTCTCTCTAATAAATAAATAATTTTAAGTCTAAACATAGAAATGTAATATTTGTGGCATTCCATTGCTGTGTGCTTCTGCAAAAGAAATCAAATCAGTACACCCAAAAGATACATACCCTCACATATTAAATGTGGGGCTATTGACAATATACAGAATCAAGTAAAATTCACTGAGAATTTACGGCTGAAGAAATTGGTATGGTTGACAACTCATGCAAATTAGAGCCACTATAAATCAGGACAGAAGTTTCTAAAAATAAACTTTAAAATGTATCATATGATCCAACTATATTATGCTTATGGATATAGTCAAATAAATGAAACCTGGCTAAAAAGAATAAATTCTAGCCTATTGTGGTAACTTGCACCTTTATTTCCATTGTTCAGGGTATTGAAACAGGAGAAAGACAGTAAGATTGTGATCAGCCAATGCTACCAAGTGAGTTCCAGGTCCTCCCAGGCTAGTGTGAGAGACCCTGCCTCAAGGCAAAGTACACTATCAAACAAAATAATAAAAGTGGTAGCTCTTAATCAGTTATGTAATTCTGAAAAATAAAAAAGGAGCTTTGTAACCCCAAGCACAAAAGAGAAATCATGTTTGAGGAGGTAAAAACGGTCATTGCCTTGATTAGATAATTTCAGACTATGTAAATATATCCGTAATCACACCAGGATCTTCCATCTTGTTCTGTTGTATTGTGATTATTAATGGACATGTAATCATCACATGTGGTAAGTATGCCTATCCATGCAATAGCAGGCTGCATATGTGAAGATGTCATCATCAGATCGTCACTTAATGTCAATGAATCTTTCTGTGGTCACTGGAATGAGATGTCCACCACAAACTCTTGTGCTTTGAATTCTCCATCCCTATCTGGTAGCAATTTGGGAGGTGGAACCTCGCTAGAGAAAGTGAGTTGTTGGGGGTGGTCTTTGGGGTGTTACAGTCAGTTTCCCCTTGCCAGCGCTCAACTCACTGTCATAGTGCTTGCTGTTTTCCAACAGCTGTGGCAGAGGTCATGTCCAGCTTTTTCCCTCCCATCTTTTCCCTGTCATCATGAATCTTCGAGGCGGTAAGCCAATATAAGCCTTTTTTTTTTTTTTTTCATCAGCTGCTGTTGGTCAGATGCGTGGTCCCAGTCATGCAAACCATATTAGTTGGTGTGAATTTTACTTTAAAATATTCACACAACAATGAAATTGGCAAGCAATCCATTATTCATAACATGTCACTACCATGGAAACTGTGGGTCCAAGAGAACTATTTCAAAAGCCAGAAGCATACCACTTCAAGTTTAAAGTAGATTTTATCTCTTAAAGTATATTCACACAAGTGTCCTGTTTTGTTTATTATGAGATATAATTAGATATGTAGGCCCTCAACCATCTAATTAACCTCACAGCATTATAGAGCCACTGCTAAGACATGGGAAGTCCTCATTATGGAAACTGCACAACTGTCACTAATATTTTAGGTATAAATTATTAAATAAGGTTTCATTTTTTTAAAATTTTATTTATTAATTTATTTGAGAGAGAAAAAGAGAGTCAGAAAGAGAGAGAGAATGGGCGTGTCAAGGCCTCTAGACATTGCAAACAAAACAACAACAACAACTCTCAACACATATTCCGCCTTGTACATCTGGCTTTACATGGGTTCTAGAGAATTGAACCTTGGTCCTTTGGCTTTGCAGACAAACACTTTAAACACTGAGCCGTCTCTCCAGCCCAGTTTTGTCTTTTTAAAGACTGTTAACACTCTTCTATAGTGCTGGGATACTTTTGCTTCTCCCTGGCAAGCTTGACCATAGCTGAATAGATATTTTTAACATCCTTCTCATTTTTCTAATGAACTAAAATATTTTGTGCTTGTTCCACCTTCAGCCATATCTTTTATAACTACTGAATGAATGAAGTAGATTTACATATTTCTATCTTAAAAAGTGAAATCAAAATTATCATTTTAAAATGATTTCAGAGCATACATGTTTTCTTTTATGTTCCTTTTTCCTAGAACACCTTATATTTATGGCCCACTAACAGCAAAGGAGATAAACTTCAGCACCCTAAAGGGCCCTCTGTAAATTAAATAAAGCTTTTGCTTTTAAGTGACAGAGCTGAAATCCCTGATTTTCTAACCTCTGAATAAACAATAGATTCAAAACCAAAATAAAAATAGCATAACAGGGTAACACAGGTGGTCTGACACTAAGAAGGCAAGATATACTTGAAAGGCAGCCTAAAGGAGCAGTTCATGCTATGTCTAGACTGGCCCTTGAAATCCTCAAGGAATGAAAATGAATTCCAAAACCACAATGGATTCATGCTTGCTTTGCAAATATTATTATCTATGAAGCATGTTGTAGATTTAAATACCCTTCCCCATTTCTGTATTATTTATTTCTGCTCTCTAACTAAATTAGGTTTTAAAGTTCAACAGTATGGATGCTTGTGTATGCCTGATGGAAATGTGTCATATTGGAAGAATATGTTCATTGTTGTGTCTCTAGGGAGTGAACCAGAATCATTGTATTCCTCTACATTCCCATGGGGCCGCAGGGATCACCTACCAGCATTCTACTTCCTAACAGAATTGCTTCATCCTACAATGGCGGCTGACCCTCTGAGCCCATTGACAACCAAAGAAGTGATCATGGTCACCAAAGGCAGGGAGAACAAAATGACTTCCTTAGAGGCTGTTTGTGCAGTGAGTGGGAGTGGGAAGCCGGGCAAACAGCAAGCGGAGACAGGTGCTCATGCACGCTACTGTGCTGTAAATGTTATACAGCCTGTCAGGTCCAAGACACAAATGCCAGCCAAAACAGAAAGTCTTAGACCAGAGATAAGCATTCACTCCCATTCAAATAATGAACACATCCACAGTGGTGGAACAAGAGTATGATATGTAATCAGATTAAAAAGAAAAAAAAAAAAAAGCAGATTGGAACAGTAAAACAAACACCTCTGCAGAAAAGGAGCCAGAGACAGACAAGGGCCTGAGTGCTTCTAACTCCCTGAAGAATAGACACTTGGAGGAAGAAAACAGATGCTGGGAGCTTCTCCTCAGGAGATATGTGGTCTATTTTTGTTTCTTCCCCCATTGTTTAGTGTCTAAAGCACTTTATATTTTTTTTCAATAAGAGTTTTTGTGTCCTCATTCCATTTATATTCCCTTAAGTAAATCTTCTCCACAAGCCATTGATTCTTTGTTTTCAAATTCACTGGTCCAGACTGTTCACTTTTCTTCTGTTGCCAAGCCTATCCCTTTCATTTATCAAGTGAAGGACGGACACAGGATCTTTTTGTCAGTGCACTTAATTCTAGATTGCTGTAGAGAAGTACCATTTTTTTTTTTCAGATCTGTTTAAGCACTTAAGTCTAAACAGTAGATAAAGGAGAAGATTTAATAAGCTTCACTCAGCTTAATGTTTCTCTAACTCCCATCACTGGAACATTAAATGAAAGAATGATAAAACAAGGAAAAACAGGAGAGGGGAAATGTGTGGGTAGGTAACAAGAAAATGCAGATGGAGAGGCATTAAAAATAAGCTGAAGATGCCACCCTAGAAACAATGTGTCCTCATGTGAAATCACCTGAGTTACAAAGTACAGTACACAAACATCCACTGATGCATTTATGAATGTTTAATTCTGAGAACCAGATGGAGGGAGCTATTGTTGTAGAGTTAAAAATAAACAAGGATCTCTAAAAGTCCAATATGAATTACATCTTTTGGAAACTAATTCCAACTTGAATGACAATGTTTTTCCAGTATCATTCTTGCTGGCTTATATTTTCTCCTTTTATTGAGAATCATAATACAATTTTAACATTTTATTAAGAATTTTGATACATGAGCATACTATAATTTGAACATATTCTCTTCCTATTGCCCTATTTGGTCTCCCCTCCCCCATCTCTACTTCACTGAGAACCCCTTTTCTTTCCATGTATCCCTTCTGTTTTTATTATTATTATTATTGTTATTATTATTATTATTATTATTATTACTACTACTACTGCTGCTGCTGCTGCTGTTGCTGCTGCTGCTGCTGCCGCCATTACCATTACTATTACTATTGCTATCACTATCACTATCACTATCACTATCACTATCACTATCACTATCACTATTACTATTACTATTACTATTACTATTCTTTTCAAGGAGAGAGAGAAGCCATGGCCTTTAGCCACTGTAAACAAACTCCAGATGAATGTGCCCCTTAGTGCATCTGGCTCTACATGGGTGATGGGAATCAAATCTGGGTCATCAGGTTTTTCAGGCAAGCACAATAACTGTTGATCCATCCCTCCATCCCCTTTTTTCCTGCTTTTATGTCTCATTGTTTTGGCCTTCAACCATCCTACTTGTCAAGATAGTGTTTGACTCAGAATTATATAGGTCTTGTTGTAGTAATGACAATGCTAAATGAAAAACTGTTTGAACTTAAAATTCAGCATATCCACTTTACAACATCATCCATCTGTGTCATCTACATGACCTTGTTTTCAAACCTCCAAAACATTTCAAAAGGTTCTGAAAAAAAAGACAATATGAAGGTTCAGCCTCATATAAATATCTGTATTTTGTCAGGGATTTTAGTAAATTCAACTGGTATTAATTAATCACTTTTGTTCTATGCACTCTTTTTCGTGCTATCGGATTCAACTGAATAGCTCTAATCATCCAAGGAATTTTTCTGAAAGCATACTTGTAACTCTATGTCATTGTAATGTAAGGCCAAGCATTGGTGTTTATGCATTCATCTCCAACACAGGAGCCTAAGTTCCAAGGTTTCTTTATTCTTCTGTGTGCTAACTTTATTTGCTCAGTTTTCTTCTTAAGCTTGAGGTGAAGCTTTCAGAGACCTAAAGAGGCTGCAGCGTGTTAACAAAAGGAAGTCACTCACCTGGGTCACCCCATCTGTCAAACAGATTGGCATGATTAGCAGACCTATTTGAGGAAATGTAGTTCTCTGTCCTGCCCTGCTGCCAGTGATTGGGGGCATAACTCCAAAGTGGAGGCTATCCCTATGTCCCATGTCTAGTTAGTCAAGCATGGTTAAAAAAAAAAAATACTTTTCCATGGATCAATGGGAAAAGAATGATAGGCACATGAGATTGAAAATTCACCATGCCAGCGAGGTACAGGATGTGTTCTTGAAGCCACAATTTTTTTAAAAAATTTGTTGTAATTTTACTTATTTATTTGAGAGTGGCAGACAGAGGGAGAAAGAGGCAGAGAGACAGAGACAGAGGGATCATGAGCATGCAATGGCTTCCAGCCACTGCGAATGAACTCCAGACACGTGCACCCTCTTGTGCATATGGCTACCATGGGTCCTGGGGAATCAAGCCTTGAACCGGGGTCCTCAGGCTTCATTTGCCAGCTCTTAACCACGCTCCAGCCCTCAGAGTACAAATTTAAACTCAGACTGGTGGTATTCAAATCCTTAATTCTGACATCATGTACTTTGTTTTTCTAGGATGATGCACAGGAAGTTAAAATTGGGATTAACCATTTCAATAATGTTGCCATTGACTTCTCTTGCTGCAGCAAAGCACCAAAGCAGAAGCAGCTGATGGGAGGGATGGATTTATTTCAGGTTTATAGCATGAGGGAAGTATTATTATGGCAGATCATTAGCATGACAGGTCTGAGCAGGAAGCCTGGGTCTCCACATTCACAGAAGGAAGCCATCTAAGGACCGAGTTTGGAGCTGGACTATAATACCCAAAGTCTGTCCCTAAGCCTCCACCTGACAAAGGCTCTAACCCCTTCCCAAATTTCTACCAGCCGGGGAACAAGTATTCAAAAACAAGAGGTCATGGGGAACATTTCAAGTGATGCACCACAAAATACTGATGTTGTTAGAACTGGCACAAGGATTTCATGAGAAAAAATATATATTGCAAGATAATTAACACACATTAGCAGCAAATAAGATAAAATGATTAGGATTATACTCGACAAACCAAGTGCATGATTTCTGAGGAAGAATATACAAAGAAGTCATTCTGCTTTTTTCCTACTCTTCCAAGGATTCTGCTTGCCATTTCCTTTAGCAAAGGTTGTACGTGTCTTTCTTCTGAGTAAATACTTTCCACCGAGTGTTGAGTTCGGCAAACAAGGTTATTTACGTGAGGCAGGGATGCGTAACAGATGGTAAGAAGAATACAAAAGGAAATTTGAGTCTAAAGTTTAGAGAAGATGGCTATTTAAAGAAGTGGAAAGAAATGATGTGATGTTTTGTTTGTAGAAAAACAGTGTAACATTTAATGTGTGAAATAATTTAGATTTACGTTCAAACTTTGTTATAAAGGTTTATTTTTTTTCCATATATAGATTCTGATGCTGAAAACTCCAATTGCAGTATGGGTATGTTGGATGATTATAAAATGTTAGAATAAAAAGAATATTGTTATAGAAAAATATTATTATTTACTATTACTAGTTTAGTAGCAGAAAACTATTGGTTGAGACATTCTTTAGCTCTTATAGGTAGAGAAGACTTAGTGATATTAAACTCTAAGCAACAATGATAATATGTGATTTTTAAATCAACTCTGATGTGCTCTTTTGTCTGATATGTATTTTGTTGCTATTTTAAACAAATGGAGGGAGAACAGCCACATCTGGGGCCAGGCAAATACTAGACCCAGAGATGAAAGATGTGGAACCAGACCTCAGGGAGATAATGTTAGAACACACTGACATTCAAAAAGTAGTCAAAACATTGTGGTGCAGAAAGTAAAGATTAAATATTATGGGGTTCCCAGAGGCATTTCTTTAATTCTGAGTGACAGTAAATGAGATGGTTAAGCAGGGGTTGCCTGAGAAGATAGTCACCTTCCAAGGTGGCTTAAAGTTGGGTCCTTGTAAGAGGGTACGAAAAATAAAGAGAAATCATATCAAGTGGGTAACGATATGTAGTGTGTAACTAAACTTTTATAAGCCTGAGTTGTATAGCGAAATTTTGAGGTAAAGGAGTTTACCACCACAATGATAAGTAATAGCAAGAGTGTTCACTTTGACAATCACTTAGAAGAATGGTAGGAGGAAAGGATTAAGACATTTCACTGTCATTGGATTTTGTGACGCATTGGATCTGGTTAAATTTAACTATTACTTTTCATGGACACTTGACTGGAAGATGATTACGCTAGTCTCCCATGGTGAAGGGGAAAAATAAGGTAGGAGTTGAATGTTTCAGGAATTGGCTCTGGTGATGTCATTAAATAAAACATGAAATTGTTTCATTCATATGGATTTGAAACAAACACAGTTTAAGGCAGTAATAATTTCTTCTATTCTTCTCTAAAAGGTTGTGAAAGTAATTCTTCATACTTATAGACTATAGGAACATAATCTCTTTAGTCTACTTTTTTTATTTTTAACATACCCATTATATTATGCTCTCCATTTTTTCTTTGAAGAAATACTGGGAATTTTCATGAAAAAGAGAAAATTATTTACATAGTGAAGAGAGATTTAATCCTATTGGATTCATGATGTATCAAACATCATATTTCTGAATGTGAATTTGGAACAAACAGTATTTTTTTAATATTTTATTTTTATTTATCTATTTGACAGAGAAAGAGGAGGAGGAGAAGGATAAGAGGAGAGAGTATGGGTATGCCAGGGCCTCCAGCCACTGCAAACGAACTCCAGACATATGTGCCCCTTTGTGCATCGGGCTAATGTGGGTCCCGGGGAATCAAACCTGGGTCCTTTGGTTTTGCAGGCAAACACCTTAACCACTAAGCAATTCCTCCTACCCAAACAACATGTTTTAAACTAAAATAACATCCACAGCTGTAGATCATTAGATACATAAACATTTTACACATTTGAAACCAATAGCATCATTTAAAATAGTAAGTGAAACTGGTAAGCCAAAGTACAGCCAGCTTAATGTTGCCAGTGTCAAACAAATGCTGTGAAGGGACTTGGGACGAGGAAAAGGGAGTACTGAAGCTGCCTGTGGGAGTCCAAGCCAGGTCAACTGAGCCATTGCGCAGCTGAGCTCCTGGAAGCAGGAGTCTGAGAGTTCATCTATCTCCACTCATACACAAGTCTTTTTGAGTTAACCTGTTCTGTTGTTCCCACTTTCTCCTGTGAAAACCAAACTTACTTCAGATGAACTAAGTGCAAAAGAGATCCCCCCTACACACATACCAAATGCAAACCATGATTAAGAGATGACAGGTCTAAGGAAATAAGCCAATAGTTATCTTGGCTAAAGAACTACGGAGGCATGTGAGATTCTGAGCAACAGAGAAGAAATGTAAAGACTAGGAAAGAGCCTGGCATGCTCATGAACCTGAAGTGTCTCTGTAAGCATGATGCAGCCCTTTTCAAACATTAAGCATTGCATCAACCAATGAATTTAACAAGTAGCTCTCAGACACTTAGAATACACTTGCCATTGTGCATGGAGTTGGAGTTCCAATAGTTTATAGGCTCCTAGTCCTAGCACTTGAGAACTTTCAAATGTGAATTACATACTATGTGTAAAGATAGCAGCATAGCTTAGCACAGTATGGAAACCTTAAACAAGATGAAAATTGGCATCCTGATAAAGTGGTAGCAAGCTTCCCTTCAAAAGTTATGAATTTGGAATCTATGGAAAAAATGAAGGGAAAAGATGAAAAGAAGGGCATACCAAAAGAAGCCATTGTTTGGAATTTTCTTCCTACTAAATGAAAGAATTGCCTCACATGAACAAATGAATTTCAAGATTATAAGTAAGCAAGAAAAATTAAAGGACCATTGGAATATGTAAAACAAACTAATGTTTTTCAGAAATATATTTATGTAGGGATAAATAGGAGAAGATTTAACTTTGCAAAAATATTGTAGCAACTGGGCTGGAAAGATAGCTTAGTGGTTAAGGCACTTTCCAGGAAAGTCAAAGGACCTACATTCAATTCACCAGTTCCCATGAAAGCCAGATACACAAGGTGGCACATGTATCTGGAGTTCACTTTCAGTGTCTACTAGTCCTGGCATGCCCATTATGTCTATCTCTGCCCCCCAAATAAATAAATAATATATCTAAAAAGAAGGAAAAATGTTGTACTAAGTACACCAAGGTTTTTAAAACTCCTGAAAGTTCTTCTTATAAAGTAACTTAACACAGAATTTGTTGCTTTGTGGTTCTGTAACAGAGTGCTTTATGCCAATTTTAATCATCTGCTGAGAGTTCTAGGTTGAATCCCTAGAACTGTGAACAAACTAAAATATAAAACAAAATAGCATAACTTATGAACATAAATGCTATAAGTAAAATGTTCAACATTTACCAACTATAGTGGTACATTAATTAACAATAGCTAACCACTTAATTATAGAAAATTGATTGCATACATAATAGCATGATATTTATAAAAAGATGTAACACCATAGGAAAAAAAAATAAGAAAAGCTAAGCAAAGACAACTTGAGTAAATTGTCTCTCACATAAATATATGTATGTGTGTACATGATTGATAGAAAATGATTATATAGCAATATTCAGAAATGTTCATTTTGAATTGGCTAATCTGAGCTACAGGTTCAAAAATTCTTTTAATTTTTATAAATATTTGGCAAAGAGCATAAAAATTTCATTTTAGAAAATTTAGCTACATATTGAATAATATGATTTAAGAATGTATTTAAAAGAAAAATATCAGGTAATAAATGGCAACAAATGAAAATTATTGGAAAAAAGAATGATAGTTGATATGATATGTAAATATACAGAATCTTATAGTTGTTGAGATGAAATGGCAATTTAGACTTTCACTTAAAACTAGTTTTAATTTTTCAAGGTAGGGTTTCAGTGCTTTAGCCCTGGCTGACCTGGAATTCATTCTGTAGTCTCAGGGTAGCCTTGAACTCATGGCAATCCTTCTAAGTCTGCCTTCCCAGTGTTGGGATTAAAGATGTGTATCACCATGCCTGCCCATTAAAAAATGTTTTAAATGTCATTGAAAAGTTTAATCACACAAGACACAAAAATAGAAACTATATTCAAAATGCTTTCAATTTTGAAAATATTAGCCAACTGATATGTATTTACTTGAGATTCTTTACTAAAGGCTTTATTTTTCAAAATGCTTGACTTGTGGTTCTAGTTATGATAAGGCTTCCAGAATATTCAGCAATGGATACTTGTAACTCCTAAGGACAGCAAAGGAAAAACATGTCATGAATGTACTCTGACATGTTCAACTTGTCTCTTGCTAGATGAAGCATAAACCCAGAGAGTAACCATTACTTGTGCTGAGAATGATTTCACTTCAATGTCATTCAAAAGAAGGCTTGGAGAAAGGAGTGTGCCTGGGCAGCAGGCTTCTCCACTGTTACACTCTGACATCAAAACATATCAGGATGTCCTGCTGGTCAACAGAGTCCCCTGTTCAAAGACAAAATGATGGCCTACTATATCACACTGCTAACTATTCTGATCTATATTTCAGTTGAACCATGGATCTGTGCATCAACAATGCCTGCCTGCTACTTTAAGTGCCATACTAGTCATTTCTCCAATAATACTCTCTTAAAATATATCATGTCATCCCTTTACATTAGACTCCTCTTTTCACTCCAAATTGCAGTGGAAGACCTTAAAATGCTTGTGTAGTCTGTTCTCATTTCCATAAGTTCACTTCATTCCATGCATGTTCCTGTAGTGCCAGGCACTTGTTATTCCACAAACACACTGAGTCTTCTCACAGGGCTTTGCCTAAACACTTCTTAGTCATCCCCATTGGTCACTGATTTTCTTTCAGTCTTATAGCCTATGTGTGAAAAGACCATCATTCCCACCTCTATCACTGCCAACTCCAAAGGCTTACTTTCATATTCACCTTTGTAACTTTTCATTGTATAAAATGTTATATCATTGGCCCATTGGTGTTTATTGCCTGCCTGCTTCAACTGCACTGTAATGTACATAAAAGCAAGAGTTTGATTTGTTCACTGCCCTGAAGTACTTAGAGAAAACAATGAGTGAATAGGAGACATTATCTGATTCCTTTTCTGTTATCTAAAGATATTTTTATGACTGGTACAAATCAGTAGTCAGTGAGGTATTACATAAACACATGAATACCTGTAAGAAATAATCATGAAAGACAGAACAGAGGAGGAAGAAAGAGAGAGAGAAAATATCACATCAAAGTTCCACTTAGATAAAGCATTAAGGATGTGTAGTATACTTCTTACAAGCAAGATTTTTTTTTAGTCATAGCTTCCTAATTAAAATTGTTATCCACATTAATATGATTGAGGAAAAAAATCAGTATTAAATGTGTTAATGTTCATAATATAATTACTTCAGCTTTCCAATAATGATTGGTTGTTTTTTAAGTTTTTATTAGTTATATATACAGTATGTATACAGTCATGTTGATTTTTTTAAATGGGAACTTTTAAATCTTTTTTAAATGGGAATTTTAAAATCTTCACATCTGGAACTACACAAGGTCTGTAAATGTATATTCTTCATAGTATTTCTATATTTTTATTTTTATTCATTTGAGATAAGAAGAGAGAGAGAGAGTGAGAGAGAGAGAGAGAGAGAGAGGGAGAGAACAGGCTTGCTAGGGCCTTTAGCAACTGCAAACTCTAGATGCATGTGCCATCTTGTGCATCTGGCTTATGTGAGTCCTAGGGAATTGAACTTGGGTCCTTTGTCTTTGCAGACAACTATTTTAACTGTTAAGCCATCTCTTCAGTGCCATGAAAAGTATTTCTATATAAAACAAATGCATATACATACTATTGTGACAATGTGTTGAAAGAATCATGGTTATAATCCTATAACTTTTAGAAAACAGCTTCACTGTATCTACATGAGAAACTTCTGATTATTAATGAGCCAACTCTACAAAGTTAACATAAGGATAGCTCAATATTTATAGAGACCAATATGTTTTCAACATTCAAAAAAGAGAAACTTGGTTGGATTTATTTTTAGAAATGTTATGTGTATGTGTCTGTAACCTATCTTTCATTAAAAGTTAATGTGACAGATTGCTATAATTTTCAGATTGCTAAATACTTCTGTCAAGTCCCTGAAGGTGTTTTCAGAAATTTAGTTCTTGGATTTACAGGAGGAATTTCCAAACTCAGCTTTTCAGGAGGGATGAGGTGAGCCACAGCTTGAAACTGTGATTCATCTCTGCTTGAGTTTCTGTCAAAACTTGTAAAAAAAAAAAAGAAAATGACTAATCACCTACTAAAAATGGCAACAGATGCTATAAGCAAAATTTTATTCAACCTGTTAATTTTGGTTACAAAACTCTTATAATTAAAAGCCTATATTTTAAAATGGTACCATTTTCAAAATAACATGTTTCTAAACTATGAGGAAATGGTTTTACACACGATATTTTAAGAAATTTCTTTGCAATGACCTTCTTCTGCACTTCAGTGTATATAACCCCAACAAACATGAACATGGATGTACTTTCCTATACTATGGAATGGCTGTGAGTATTTCATATAGAAATTAAGCATTTCAATCCTCTAAAGCTTCTAATGGTATTACACTAACGACAAAATTTCTTATAAAATACTGATTAATTCTTTATTATTTTTCTATAGTCAAAATTTTAAATTAATTATTTTCAATGCCCTGTGTGTTTGTATCTGGAAACCCAAGAAATCAAAGATCAATATGTAGTCCAAGGCACATTTTTATAAAATAGCAGACCAAGAAGTTGCTAATGGAGGAACATGTTCATTCAGTATTTTGAAGGATTTGATCACAAGTACCTGTAGAAAGTAAGATGGTATGGATGGGGCAAGGATATGGAATTTTGGTTGTGATAGAGAAGAGACATTGGTGAGAATTTGTCTCACCTATTGTGTATGTAAAAGACAGGACACTGCAACAGTTCCTATGCAAGTTGTTACTAATGAACATCTCTCTTGTGTCAGAGTGGTTACTTCTTTCCTCTTAAAGCCATTACACATGCACATATACACAGATGGAGCAACCATTGTGTTTTCCTTATATCATTTACCTAAAAGTATATTGTATGCAGTTTTTCTTTCTTCTTGTAGTTTCAGGGTTTGAACCCAGGGCCTTATGCATGCTAGACAAGCACTTTGTCATTTTGTTTGTTTCTTTGAAACAGAGTTTTACTATGCAGCTCAGACTGGCCTTGGCCTCACAATTTTTCTCTCTATCTCTTGAGTGCTGAGTTTATAGTGGCACAATACAATGCCTTACTTTTGTTTAAAAAAAAATGAACCTTTAAGATATTTGATTTTTTTGAAACCCAAAGCATTTATTTGAGGAACCATATATTTCACACATCTCTACCATTATATTCAACAGCTACTGTGGAAGAAACTTTCCTTGAAATGCTCCTTAACTCACTCTCCTCCTTCCCTTAGAAATGGATGATAATTAACTTACTTAAAGTGGATTATAAATGATACTTAAATTTTCTTGGTTTTCCCCCTAAAAAACATGTGTGCTACATTAAAAAATAACTTATATGTTATCTAACGAGAAAAGTCAAAATGCAAGCATACTGGACTCATCTGAACTTGACTACTCACTTAAGGATATCACTTCTATGAGTTAGTTGTCTCTCCTCTTTTCCCACAGAATATGTCACCTATACAAACAAATATCATTCTACCCAAAGACATTCTAAGATTATTAGTATTGATGGACCAGGTGTATAAATCACTAACGCCTTTTCTGACAATTGCCCCTTCAAGCTTTCAAGGACTCTTAAATTTGTGTATTTCTATGATCACAATATTCTAGGTTAAAAGTTGATGACCTGCATCCCCAGTGAGCAGGGAACCTCTGGAAAAGTGTCAGAGATAAGGAAAAGGATGCTGCCAACATGTGTTCTTTACATAGTAAGGACATCCATAACTAATAAACATATTTTTAAAAAGTTGCATTATGGATTACATTGAGTTTGAATGGATTTATAATGGCCTTTACTGAGTCAAAGTGCTTTAACCAATCACAAACAGTTTGATTATATTCACTCTTTAGCTCCAAAGAGAGTGTTCTTTAAAAAAAAATACTTTGGATAATTAAGGCATTCCATATGATGTTACAAAACACAACTGCTCATTAGAACAGCTCAGATATTCAGGGTGTGATTGTGCAGCTTAACCAAGCTAGGAGGCTGTGGAAAATAATCTAAGTGGGGGAATGAGTACCTTCCTGAAAGGGCTTTTCCTATCATGTTCCAAGTAGCATCCTTGAGAGGATTATAAAGATAATTCAACATAGCCATTGCCCTTAAAATTTGTATTTTATTATCTTTTGTTCTTTTGTGAAAGAACTAGCATCATTACTTACATTACTCTTGCTAGTTACTGTAGGTTAAACTGCCTAATAGATCTCTCTTTCTGTCAAAAGTAATGACAATGAGAGTTCACAACAGTCAACATGCATTCAGAATAAAGAGAGCTTCTGACATGTGCAGTGTTAATAATTATTGACCTATAACTAGCAGGTCAGATTGCTGCATTAACCCACTGTAGCTAAAAGCATATCATTGGTCTCAGATCACAGGGAAATGCTTATTAATGAAAGGAAATGTTTAAAAGACAAAGGGGGAAGCAATGAACTAGCAATGCAATGCCAAGTGAGATTAAAGCACTCACTCCTACTACTGTTGTAGTCAGCTCCATGCCAGGATGAACCTCTAGACCAGGCACAGTTTATGGGGGAGATGGGATTTATTTTAAGCTTATATATCCAGGGCAAGTTTCATAATGGTGGAAGAAGCTGGCCTCCTTTCACAGATCCACACAGAGCAAGAAGAAACCACCAACAGTACCACCAAAAGCAAGCACACACACACACATCAGTGAACCTGAGGCAGAGCTCAAGCATTCTGCATACCTTAGGTTGGAATTCAGATTTGCCCCTAGCACCTTAGACCTGGGTCCCACGATCCTCCAGCCAGGCAGCTGGGAATGCAAGTTACAAGTTACAAGCTTTAATAAAACTTAATCCAAGTTACAAGTTAAAAGCTTTAATGGAGGACATGCATTCAAATTATCACAACTACATCTTACGATTGTGTTTACTTGCTTCTTGAAGGCAAGAGCTATGTTTACTTATTTTCATAATTATCTCCATTAAATATAGAGCCCGGAATGGTATGAAGCATGCAGCATGGAAAGAAGGAAATACTTTCAGGGTGGGTTCAAGCTCTCCTGGTCAACTTCACCCCGGAGTCTTCCTATGAGAGCCCATAGCCACAACTGTAGACATTGTATATAGTTCTTGGGACATGTAAATCGATTTTAAAGTAATCAGTCTACAAATTACTTAATATGTTATTAGGATGATATTAAAACATATTAATAAAGTATTATTTTGTACCATTTCACCCTATAGTACAATGGCCCACATCAAAATCTTGTGGGAAAAAGAAAAGATAACAAAACAACAGCAGGGATTTAAACTCAAAGATGAAAATATTGAAAGGAATAAGATAAAATTTAGAATTATGAGAAATAGAAAACACTCAGAATCAGAGAGATGTACAGTAATCAATTTCAGTCTCCTCAGACCTGCAGAGAAAGACAGTAACAACTTCCACTCTCCTCAGCATTTCTGCAGTGAGTTTTCTGTCATTGGTTGTGATGAAGCTGTTGTGCCCATTGTTAGTTCTATTCCTACTCATTTCTTTGGGAAATAATAGCAACAAGCATGGTTGATGCCTAGGAAGGGTAACAAAAATGTGGTTGAGCTCATATGAGAACGGAGGAAAGGAAAAGGGGGAAAGAGGGAGGAAACAAAAAGGGTAGAAGGAAATTTTGTTTTTGTAATTTTTAAATTTTATTTCCATAAGGATTTATGCAAAGAATTTTTTGTTTCAGAAGTTATTTGAAATTTCACAAAATAATAATTGTTTCATGTGAAAGGAAATATGGTCAATTATTATGATAATACAGTGTATATACTGTGGCTTTTTACAACACTTTCTGGCTCAACTCCCTCTCTCAGGTAGGACACAGAATCTAGAATTTCTTTTCATCAAGGAACATCAGAGAAACTAATCTTTCCCTCAGCTTTTTTATCTTGGTATTGACCATAGAGAATGTATCTGAACTACACTTCTTAGTAACCTGGACAAAATACTTATTCTGAATCTTCCTGATATCCACTTTAGAGGGAAGGTCATTACACAGAGATCAAGCAGAGCTCAGACATTGATGAATTTTCCCACCCAGTCTATTGTCCATAGAACAGATCTCCTATTTTTGTTCAAAACCATGTGAAATGGTTATCTAAGTCTGCATAAAAAACAAGATAGGGTTCAGGGAGTTGATCATCCAGAGAGCTGATCATGTGGAGAATTCTGGAGGGTCATAGGCATGGAGAGATCATGGGCATGATGTGATTTTCTTCCCCTCCTATCTCACTCACTCTAGGCATTTCTTTATCTGTATTCTGTGTAAACCAATGCCTTTATCATAACCTGGTGAGAATTAATAAATGATACTGGTTGTTGTGAGCCAGGCAAACAGATGTAATTTACCCCCAAGGACAAGATTACAGGATGAGGTGGTTTGAATGTGAAATGCACCTCTTATCCTCCAGTGTTTGAGATTAAGCTTCCTACATGATCCCTAGCTGGCGGAACCTTTGGAAGCTAGAGCCTTGCTGAAAGAGGAAACTCGCTGCATTTGCGTCTTTTGGGGTGGGGGTGCTTACTCTGTTTCATTATATGTTGTTAGAAGTATATAACTTGTGTCTTGATTTTACAAAGATCACAGTTAAAAGATTGCCTTGGGTGTTTGGTGAGGTTAGACTTTAGACTTTTGAACACTGTTGGGACTGCTAAGAAATTAAGAGGATTTTTTTTTTTTTTTTCCTAAGGTAGGGTCTCAATCTAGCCCAGGCTGATCTGAACTCACTCAGTAGTCCCAGGCTAGCCTTAAACTCACATTAATCCTCCTTCTTCTGCCTCACAAGTGATGGGATTAAAGGCATGTGCCACCATGCCCAGCAGAAATTATGAGAACTTTTAAAGTTTGATTTATTGTATTTTGAATTATAAGTATATGGTGGCCAGGGGCAAAATTTGCTGGTTTGAATGTAAAATGACCCCCATACTCTCAATTGTTTGCGATTAAGTCAAATTCCTTGTCCTTATCTGGAGGAGCCTTTGGAAGGCAGAGCTTTGCTGGAAGGCAAACCTTAAGGTTGATTAGTCCAACACTGTGGGTGCTCAGAAATAACTCAGCTGCCTTGTTACTTTTCCCCTGCTACTGATATATGATGGCATTATATCCCAGCTGTTTGCTTTGCCATGCTTTTCACCACCAGGATACAATTTCTCCTTTAGCTGGTTAGCAGAAATAAACCCTAGCCATGGCACAATACCCATTTCGCTTCTTCTCCAGTTTCTTCTCAATCAGGGTAATTGTGACAGAGGGAGCATATCATCTGGCAGACATTTGGGTGTTCAGGAATATAATAACAAAAACTGTAGTGAACTGAAAAAGGCTACAGAGAAGTCAACATTAACAGATCTCGCACCCACCAAGACTCAGGGACTGCTGCAGAAGAGAGGGTGGGAAGATGATAAGAGCCACAAGGATAGGAACATGCTAAGGCACAGTTCTCCACAGAGATTATCCCACAGTGAAGCACCAATAACACTATTAAGGAGGGCCCACAGGCAAATGGGATTAGGGGTGTCATACTACAGCCTATTTTTTTTGAGGTAGGGTCTCACTCTAACCCATGCTGACCTGGAATTCACTATGTAGTCTCAGGCTGGCCTCAAACTCACAGCAATCCTCCTACCTCTGCCTCCCAAGTGCTACAGCCTACATTTTTTTAAAAATAATTATTAATTAAAAAAAAAGAAACTCTTTTATCCCCCCCTCCTTCCCCCAATAGCCTGCTCCAATCAGGTGTTGTGTTCCATCAACAAGAAGGTAACTTTTACACAGCAGCTCTACTTTATAGCTGACTGGTCATAAGCATAGGTAAACAACCAATGCCTGGCATCTGAAGTGGGTACAATTTTGGGACACTACCCCCTCTATGCCATTGGGGTCTAATAATCCTTACTGTTGCACATAGTCAAAACACATTTAGATTTGCAGTGTCTTTGCTATGTCCACTGCTAATGAATGAAATCATAGCTTGTTTGGCATGGGGGTAAATAGCCCACATACCCCTAGAGTCAATATGAACTGTTGTGTCAGAATAGTGGGGAAAAAAACACACTTGATTTTCCCTGAAACTGAGGAAGGAGTAGGGATACTTAAGGAACTGCTTGCTAGTAGTTCTTAATTGGTTCCTGGGGATTCCCATGTGTCAGTGAGGTGGCCAAAGTTGTAGGAAAATAAGAAAGATAATTACCTTGGGACATAAAATAGTCATATGCAAAATTACTATATAATGAAGACTGCCACTAAAATTAACATAATTTATTCAATTTTATCCTCAAAGTTAATTTCTTTATAATTTACAATATGGCAGATTTCGCTCAAATGACCTAAGTTATTCCATTTGATATCACTGACAGACACCTCTAGTTGTTTGAAGGACTGAAGAGGTAGCTTAGCAGTTGAGGTGCTTGCCTGCAAAGACAAAGGACCCAAGTTCAATTCCCCAGGGCCCACATAAGCCAGACACTCAAGGTGGCACATACATCTGGAGTTCATTTACAGTGGCTAGAGGCCCTGGCATGCCCATTCTCTGTGTCTATCTGTCTCTTTCTCTCTATCTCCCATAAATAAATAAATAAATAAATAAATAAATAGATAGATAAATATTTTAATTAGGTTATTAAATTACAAAGAAAAAATTACCAAGAGAGGTACTGAGTATGAAAATGTAATGCTTTTCTAAATTTGATAGTGACATATTGACAAATAATTACAAAATATGACTGTTAAATTTTAAAATAAAAATGCGTAAATATGTAATTTTAAAATAATGTTGATATAGTAACTAGGAAAAGGAACAGATGCATCAAATTTAAATGACTGCTTTGGATATACATTCAGAAACAATTACCATACTAGTTTATTCACTAAGTAAGACAAAAGTGTACAAATGTATGACAATGCTAACAAAAAAAAACAAAAACAAATTAAGAAGACACAGTCAGACTTCTCTCTCCACATCAAAGGTATCTATTATCAAGCATTTGCTTCTAGTAATTCCTGGATGGGTAAGGTAGCTCAGTAGCAGAGTACTTGCCTAGCATTCACAAGGGTTGGATTCCTCACATGGAAAAGTAATATTAATCCTCACTGTATATAAAATTGTCCTAAGGCATATGTGTACATGTCCATACTATATATCTATATTACACTTTGTGTATACTTAGTAACAGTATTCAATATATCATTCTACATACAAATAGTGTTAATTCATTCATTTACATGCTTCCATAATTTACCCATGGTAATAATTAAAACAGTTTATTTTGACTGTAGTGTACAAATATACAACAGCTTACTCTTTTAATTAAACAGAGAATTTACAATTCTATTTTAAGTATTTTTTGTTTATTAATTTTGAGGGAGAAAGAGAGAGAGAGCGAAAGAGAGAGTGAGAATGGGCACAGCAGGGCCTCCACATGTTGCAAATGAACTCCAGATGCATGCACCACTTTGTGCATCTGGCTTTACATGGGTACTGGGGAACTGAACTTGGACTGTTAGGCTTTGCAGGCAAGCACCTTAACTGCTAAGCCGTTTCTCCAGCCCAACATTTCTCTTTTTAGAAACTACATCGTTAGCATTCTTTTGGAAACCCCTGTCCCACTTGTGATTTGTGGACAATTCTCTAGGGTAAATGAGTAGAATTCCCTAGTCATGATATATGTATGTCTTCAGCTGCTGTACAGAAAGCACTAATTAGTTACTACAATTTAGCATCACAAATAAAAGGATCTTTCATCTTTTAAATATACTGGCTAATAAGATTTAATGAATTTTAATAGTTTTATAGGTTCTCTTTCTGCTTTGTGTCGAGCCTCCTCCAAATCTGACACATGACTTGTAATAATCCTATGCCTCATATCCTGAGCATCCCTTCCCAGACCGAGAGACATAAATAATATACTCATCCTTCATCCATAAAATGCTCACAGACAAAAGGAGCAAGAGTCCTAACAAACAACACATGAAATCTATCAAAGAGTAATTGCAATGAAAATAACAGCTAGTATTTAATGTACACCCATTAGTGTGCATTATCTCCTTCAGGCCTTAAAATAAGGCTGACAATAGAAACATTACTGGACTGTATTTGCTCAAGAGAAAATTCAGAAGTTGAATAAGAGGTTTAGTTACTTACATGAGCCAACCTATCAAGTAATAGCATGAAAATTAAAGTGCTCAAATGCCAGAGCCAGGATTTCTGTATAATACACCAGTAGCCTGCCAGAGGTTCACACTTATTTTTCTTTTCTTTTCTTTCTTTCTTTCTTTTCTTTTTTCTTGGCTTTTCGTTTTTTTTTTAATTTTTAATTTATTTATTTGAAGCGACAGAGACAGAGAGAAAGACAGATAGAGGAAGAGAGAGAGAATGGGCGCGCCAGGGCTTCCAGCCTCTGCAAACGAACTCCAGATGCGTGTGCCCACCTTGTGCATCTGGCTAACGTGGGACCTGGGGAACTGAGCCTCAAACCGGGGTCCTTAGGCTTCACAGGCAAGCGCTAAACCGCTAAGCCATCTCTCCAGCCCTTTTCTTGGCTTTTCAAGGTAGGGTCTTGCTCTAGCCCAGGCTGATCTGGAATTCACTATGTAGTCTCAGGGTGGCCTCAAACTCTCGGCAATCCTCTTACCTCTGCCTCCCAAGTGCTGGGATTAAATGTGTGTGCCACCATACCCAGTTTATGAGGTTCACACTTTAAAGTATTAACTACAACTCTATAAACCTGTGTCTTTAGCACTGGTTGGAAAAGTATGAAGCTTCAATTTACGTCATTTATTTACAATAGACATACTTTCCAATTTTCTTTAGTTACTTCATTTCATTGGCCAAATTTTAGTGATAGTAGGACTTTGAGAGAAGAAATCATAATGTAATATAACTTAAATAAATGAGTCTCAGCTATACCAGTCACATAAAAATGATTTAGCTAATTAGCTGACACATTTAAGTAATTTGGTGTGTGTGTGTGTGTGTGTGTGTGTGTGTGTGTGTGAATGCTCACAATCTATGCACATCTGTGTGCAGGTGTACATTCCCCCTGCACATGGGTGCAAAGGCAAGAAGTTATAGGCTACCCACCTCCATTGCTCCTCATCTTATCTCCTGAAGATGGAGTCGCTCATTAAACCATTGAACGTACAGTTGTCTTTCTTTCTCCTTTTCTTTATCTCTCTCCCTCTCTCTCTCTCTCTCTTTCTTCTTTTTCTTTCCCTTCTTTTTTTTTTTTTGCCAGACTGACTGCACCAGCAATTTTCTGGTCTCTGCCCAAACAGCAGTGGGACTACAGAAGTGTGTTTTCATGCCATGCCCAGCATTTTATGCGGTTTTGGGGGATCAGACTTGCGTTCATCTCAGACCTTCATGGCGATTGGTAAGCACTCAGACTCTAAGCCATGTCCCCAGGCTGATGCAACTATCTCAAAACAAGCCCTTCACCTAAGACAACAACTACTCAGTTAGCATCATAACTCATGCTTAAAATAATAGTTATCATATTTACTTGGTGTTAACTTTACTCTCTCTTGGAGAATCTGCTTCTCTTTTTCAGATAGATGCAGGTCATAAGGAGAGAACCACCCCATCATACCTCAAAGGGCCCCCCAGCTGAAACTAAGAATAATTGGGGAAACATGCAAGAAAGCTGTTTTCTTGGCAAACTGTGAACCAGCACAATGGTGATGGAGATAGACACAGAGAACAATCATCTCCTACCACACCAGATATCCACAGACACAGAAGATCCCAAGACCTTAACATGGAAGCAAACCTAATATGAACCCAACATGCCTCAGGGAAATTTGCGGAAGAGGTGTGGAAAGAATGTCAGAGTGACACATTGGGTCATGACACCCAGACATTTCCAAAACTAGAAGCTAACCCCACAATGCATGATCCACATGCCCCAACAAGCGGGGTCCCTGTGGAGGGGAGGACAGGAAGGAGGCTAACAATGGTACCAACTTGACTGTATTCACTGACTACAAAAATTTAAAAAAAAATAAGCAGGAAACATACTGAACTTCTAAGAAAGAATGAATTAATTTGAATTACATTTATTTGCATGCAAACTTCACTCTATCAGCTAGCATATTACTCACCATAAAAATTTAAAGAAGTTGGTCACACAGCCACTGGAGGCTAAAGAGGTCAATGAAAATTCCTAAGTACACAGTGAGGACATCAAGCATGGGACAAGAGATACTTGAGTTTCAACGAAACAAGGGGAGAAATCTGAGCAAACAGAAGCACTTTTGCATCTTAGTATGAAGGTACCTTTCACTCTGAGGATCTTGAAGAGGGGGGAAATCTATCTTGTCATTTGGCTTCTGACTACACAGTAACCAAATACCACTTTCAAAGTTCCCTTTTCGGGATGTTGACGGAGTTCTGTGGTAGAATGCTTGCCTTTTCTGAGCTGTGGCCTAGGTTCAATCCCTAGTACCATCAACAACAACAAAATAGTTCCTTTTAATACAATGGGCAAAATATAGCTGTTTGACACATATCAGACTCTGTAGCCTAATAACAAGTAAGAAATGACAAGACTCAGAATTATATCCAAGAACCAGACTTCTTTTCTAGAAAAATGTAAAATGTAGTGGATATAACTGATGAACAAAGAACTGGGTGTGGTGGCTCACACCTTTAATCCCAGCATTTAGGAGGCAGAGGTATGAGGATAGCCTAGAGTTTGAGGCCACCCTGAGACTACATAGTGAATTCCAAGGCAGCCTAAGCTACAATGAAACCATACCTCAAAAACCAACAACAACAACAACAAAATAAATAAATTTGAAAAAGTTCAACAAAATACAAACAAACTGCTTTTCTCCTATCAACACTTAACTGGAATTTCAATGCTGTCTGACACAAGATAAAATTTTTGGCACATTCATGAAAAGCAGTCGATGTTGAAGGAAGACAGAATACATATTTTGGACCTTTGTGAATACTTAAAAGTATGTTAGTCAGGAATGGTAGTGAATACTTGTTATCTCAATACTCAGGAGGGTTGAAACCAGTCTGGGCTATATAGGGAGTCTCTGTGCCAAGGAAATCCAACAATGATAGCTTATCTAGATTAATTATTTTACTCAAACTCGTTATCATCAAACACTAAAAAAGAAAGAATGCTAGCTGACATTCACCATTTTTAGCCCAGCTTTAAAATGATCCAGTTCTTATTTAAACTATATTTTTTAAATAAAACTAGAGGATATGAATACAAACTTGTTCTTCAAATGCAGGCTAAATATTTTGGAGTCATTGCACCTGTATTTCTCATTATTTCAGATATTGGTATATGAGGAAAAGACTATCTCAGAAGTCGTGACAGCCAGCACCCAGGTTTCAGCTCTGGTTCTGCTACTTATTAGCTGTCAGTAAAGGCTGGTTATTAAGATTTTTTTTTTCTTTTTTTGGCTAAAACTTGTGATTTTATGTGGAACAGTCCTAGAAATCTATGGTAACAAGTCTAAGGTGGCAATTGTAGCCAAAGGACAGATTCTTACAAACCCTTGCCATATCTAAATGATGTTGGTATCTTTGACCATAGTACTATGCCTCTTCTGTGTGTGTGTGCATGTCTGTGTCACACCGGAAATACAGCTGAAAAGTTTGATTGATGAAGACTGGCCTTAATCTTCTACAGCACCTCTCTCTCTCTCTCTCTCTCTCTCTCTCTCTCTCTCTCTCTCTCTCTCTCTCTCTTCTCTCTAACACTTTTATATTAGTTACCTTTTTCTTCCTTTACTTAGTGGGCACTGACCTATAACTCCCAGTAACAGCATGTGGCTATCATCCACAATGAGCTTTTGATCAGAGAGATTTACAAGGTTTCCTGAAAGAAAGACAGATTTCTGTTGGAGTACTTGACCCACCAAAGGTTAGTGGTAAGACCCTACTACTGAAGACACCTTATGCACTTGACACATAAAATGGAATGGCATAGCTGGAAGCTGGAAGCTGGAAGAGAGTCAGTTCCCAGACAGTCAGTGTGTCTAGTAACAGAAGGTACTACATGGGCGACTGGAGGAAAATGACCAATATCTGACCAAGCAACTCATGGTCTAACCTACTTAGCAGCAAATAACCTATCGTGATGCTCAACCAAGTGCAATAGTGGCACACAGCCATGGTGGGAAACCAACTGATCTTGATTTGGCTAACTAATCCACTCAGTGGTATGAGACCCATAGCTGTAGCTGCAAAACAAGTCAGGACCACATCCAAACATAAGCCTGCTCTCCATTATTAAGCTACCACCAATTGTGGGCTACAAGAGGGCCTATACCTATTAATTTCTCTATAAAAAAGCAAGGGCTACCTCATTTGTCTGGTACTAACTTACTCTCCATTGGAGAATCTGCTGCTCTTTTTGAGATAGAGAGTCACCCCATCATATCTCAAAAGGGTCCTGGCTGGAACTAAGAACAATTGGTGAAACAAGCAAGGGTGCTGTTTTCTTGATGAACTGGGTACCAGCACAAGGGTGTAGGAGATCAACACAGAGAAAAATCACCTCCTATGAAATCAGAGACCCAGAGGCCACCAACACCTCATCACTGAAGCAGACAAAAAATGAACCCAACATGGCTCAGGGAAATTTTGCAGAAGAGGGGGTGGAAAGAATTCAGAGCCACATGTTGGGTCATGATATGCAGACATGTATCCTACCCATAACTATGGGCTAACTCCATGATGCATGACACATATACCTCAACAAGGAGAGGCCAAAGGGAGGGGGTAGGTAATGGATGAGACTAGTAATGGTACCAAATTGACTGTATTCGCTCAGTACAAAACTAATATATATATATATATTTTGGTTTATCGATGTAGGGTCTCACTCTAGCCTAGGCTGACCTGGAATTCACTATGGAGTCTCAGTGTGGTGTGGTCTCAAACTCATGGCAATCCTCCTACCTCTGCCTCCCAAGTTCTGGGATTAAAGGCATGCACCTCCACACCTGGCAATAAATAAATAAATATATTTAACTGAAGAAAAATAAAAAAAAAACTTGTGCTTTTATGTGGAACAGTCCTAGAAATTTATGGTAATGAGTCTAAGGGGGCAATTGTAACCAAAGGACATATTCTTACAAACCCTTGCCATATGGAAATGATGTTGGCATCTTTGACCATAATACTATGCCTCTGTGTGTGTGTCGCACCAGAAATACGGCTGAAAAGTTTGATTGTTTTTGGTTCAAAGAGGTATTTCGTAGTTGTTCTTTATTTATCCATTTCTGAGCTTTTATTCCTTTTTAGGCTTTCCTTTATTGTCTTTCTTGTCCTGTCCATAATAGGTCCCTTGTCATATTCTGTATTGCCCATTTGGAATATCCAGAGTATGTCATTATACATGTTCAAGCAGATTTTGATGATAGCTATTTTTTTGTTATTTGGATGAGGCAATTCCATTGATTTGTGGGCATGTTACATAGGAATAGACACCCAGAGGCACATACTTGGTAACTTCTGCATGGAGCAGCTGGATGTAAGTGGTTTACACATAAGATGAGTTTAAATTCTCCAGTTGAGAATATTTCAGAATATTTCATTGATATAAGTGAGTTCTTCACATTATATTCCCACAGGTTTAACTTTTTACAAACTGGTAGGAATTCACTTTAATAGAATGTTCTGGAAAGTCTACTTTGTTGACAACTTTCAACTCCATTTATATTTTATACTATATATTTACTAAACATTTGAAAGACAATTTCTGTGATAGAAAGTACTCAAAATTAATTCTTAATTCCTAAGTTGCTTTCCCTTTTCTCTTGAGGCAGCCCAAATAATTATAAAATGACAATTGCAAAGATATACCTTCGTGTTAGCTTTTTCCTTTGTCACATGAAAAAAAAAAAGTTGGTTATTTGCAGGAAGGTATTTCTGCTGAAAACTTCAGAGATAAAATAAATTGAATCATCTATAAGCTTACATATTTTACAGCTATTGAAATAGATATATCTGTAATATATGCAAATATATCAAAATTCATTTCAAATACTTTACATAACAGAACGAGCTATCAAAATATAAAATAGGACAAATGCATGAACCAGAGATAAATGTTATATTCAAATTATGTATGCACATGTAAACAATTTACTTAGAAGAGAGAAGAAAGAGTTCTTTAAACTCATACTTGCAACTTTCATACTACATAGTTTATTGTCTGATTCTGTAAGTGTTTTGTAGAAATTTATGCCAAAGAAGCTACCAGATGTACACATGGATTCATTATAAGTATGATAATTGAAATGTTATTTATGGAGAAAAATTTGTATGACAAATGAACATCCCAAAGAAAAAAGAAAGAAATTGACTGTGATTGCTACCTCAGGGTGATGTTTCTATTAAAAAATATATTCATTGGCATGTGTATGCATAGAGTTTAGTATCAAAGCTAGCAGGATACAAAATTATGCAATTAGTATGATCAAAACACAAAAACATACAATGTTCCTATAAGACTGGGAGACATGTAACACACTGCCAATAATAACTGCCATTAAAGCAATACTCAATATAATTTAAAATTTTCATGATTTTATTTTTCCCCTTTTTTGTCATTTCTATAATGAAAGCTTAAAATAGAAAAAGAGTCATCATTTATATCACTGAGGTAGACCTAAAACAAACCCATAATGGCTCAGGGAAATTTGTGGAAGAAGGGGTGGAAAGATTGTTAGAGCCACATGTTGGGACATTATGCACAGGGACATTATGCACAGAGTCATTGCCTCTTACCCACAATTGATGGCTACCCCCACAATGCACGACCTATATTCCCTCCCATTGAGGAGGGTCCCTGAAGAGGAGACAGGCCAGGGAGAAGGCTAACAATGGTATGAACATGGCTGTATACACAGTATATATAACTAATAAAAAATATACTTCATGAAAACAGAATAGTGATATTTTTACCATCTATCTTTTATGAAATAATATTAACTTTGTGAAACTCTTAAGTATTCATATTCTTTCATGTCAGGTGGATAAGTAAGTCAGGTGTTTTGTTATACCTACCTTATTCCCTTATTGTGTCATAAAGATAGGTCATAGAGGAACACTGTGGACTTCAAACCAAAAGAAAAGGAAATGGTGATACAGAGTGCCAAGGCATAAGCATTTGAGATACCAGCATAGTTCTTGTCCATTTTTCATTATTCTAACACAAAGCACCATCCAAAATGGTTGTGATGTCCCATTGTACATAGTATCTGAGTGTATTTAAATCACCTGGTTCTCAAATTTGGCTGTTCTCTATTTAACCTCATTGTCCCCATGGGGGCACTATCTGTTTAACGATCAGCTGCCTGTCATCTTTCTATCATCTATGCATATCTATTATCTATCTATCTATCTATCTATCTATCTATCTATCTATCTATCTATCTATCTACGTATCATTTATCTATCACGTATCTATCATATCTATTATCTATCTATCATTATCATCCTATCATCATCATCTCTCATAGTTTTTTAATTGACCTTCAGTAATATCAACAGAGAAATAAATGTACATGAAGGGAAATAGTGCCAATGAACATAGGAGGCAGTTGACTTCTTTTACATTTTGGCCTGTGCAATCACCTAAAGTGTACTTGTTGCAAAACCACCATGTGGCGTGCATCACTCTAATGCCTGTGTTGTTATTTCATTGCTTGAGTCTTAACCATCCACAGAGAAAATGAAGGTGTTAATGCATTTTGTATGTGCTGCATAAGTTTTCCTTTAAGTAGCATTCCCTTTAAGTAGTAACTTGTAAACTTCCTTTTAAACTGCTTTAATAAAAAAACACTTATTTATTTTCTGGGAAAAATATGATTATTCTGTACATTCTTAGAGAAGAATTACTTTGAATCAGATTTGTCCCGAGGAAGACAACATTGAAAGACATTCTGTGCCAATCAAATCATGAGACTCACATATTTGTTTGCAAAGTAAGGATATATGTTGAATTTTTAAATAGAAAAATGTGACAAAATATTATGCAGCACATGATATCATCACTTTAAAAATATTCTGAACCAAAGAGATAATATATACCTCACTTCAATTTGTCATACTAAACACTGTGTGATGAAACTCTGTGAACTTGTGTGGTGGTTTGATTCAGGTGTCCCCCATAAATTTAGGTGTTCTGAATGCAAGGTTTCCCAGCTGTTGGGGATTTAATAATTAACACTTCCTGAAGGCAGTGCGTTCTTGGGGGCAGGCTTATGGGTGTTATAGCCAGTTTCCCCATGCCAGGATTTGGCACACTCTCCTGTTGCTGTTGTCCACCTTCTGGTGGTTTGAATAGAATAGATGGTCCCAATATATTCAGTTGTTTATTTGTTTGTAGTTTGCATCTGCTGCCACCTGGCTGGAGGCAGTGTCACTGGGTGGATATTAAGGTGTGGTTATGGGTTTCAGACTTCAATCTAAAGATGTAGAAAGTGTACCTAGCTGGAGTTCCTGAAGTGTGCTATGTAGGTTTTGGCTTTTGGCTTCTACTTCTGTCTCTCTGCTTGGTCCTGTGAAGGCAGGCCAGCTTCTTCTGCCATTTATGGAACTTCCCCTGGATCTGTAGGCTTCAATAAATATCCCTTCCTCCAAAACTGTGCATGGTTGAAGTTCATCTCAGTGAACCTCAAGTGTCTGCTACACACCTTATGTTTTTTCAGGGGATGATGTCCACCCTCTGCTCATTCTGTCATTTCCCTAGCCAACATACAGCTTCTCTCTTGAGCCTGTAAGCCAAAATACACCTCTTTTTTTTTTCCCACAAGCAGCTCTTGGTTGGGTGATTTCTACCAGCAATGTGAATCTGACTGCAACAGTAAAGTGGTCTCAAGGTGTGGGATTGCTGCTAGACACCCGACTATGTGGCTTTGGCCTTTTGGAACTGATTTTCAAGAGGAACATGGAAAGATTTGAAACTTTGGCCTAAGAGATGCCTTGTAGTGCTGTTAAACACAGCTTGGTGGACTATTCTAGTCAGAGTTAAAAGACCTGAATGCAGTAATAACTATAGACTGTGAGGTTTGGCTTATGAGGTGAGAAAGAGCTTTGCTTGAACTGGGCTGGCAGTTTGTGTGAAAAGCTTGCTGTTACAATTGTGTCCTGAGAACTTGTGCAGGGTTGCATTGCATAGAAATGAACTGGTGTGAGCAGAGGGATATGGTATAGAAAAAAGTAAAATCTTTGGGCCTAAAATTCTGCCTGCTCACCTGCAAATTGTTTGAGATATTACACCCTTTGAGATTGTGCCAGGAGACCTGCACTGGGGCAACAGGAAGAATGTAGACTCTTTTGAAGGAGCCTAAGTGATCAAGGAGTATCCTGTTCTTCAAAGTCTGCTTTATTCCCTCTTGGATTAACAAATTGGCACCCTGCCTAGAATTGTGGAGTATAAGAAATACAGGGAAAAGAGGGTCATTGAGTTTGCAACATGGTCTTGTGTTTTGGAAATGGCCATGTTCAGTGTGAGACAGGTTTGTTGGTTGCCTGCATGGAAACCCCATGGAGCTATGAGGATGAATCCTGGGGTGTACAATGGAGATGCCAGGACCACAAGATGGCTGCTAATGAAAGCTGCCAGCCCCAGTGAAGTTTTCCAGGACTGTGACTAGCCTAGCTGGAGGGTCAGAATTGTAACTCCAGAGACTTGCTGCTGGTTAGAATTTTTGGACTTGGAGATTTGTCACTGGCTAGAGTTGTTGAACTTGAAACTACAGAGTTTAATGTTTGTCCTGGTTGTTTTAAATCTTGTATTGGCTGAATATTTCTTTGCTATGCCCAGTGCCATCTTTTGCAGTATGGATGTTTATTCTGTGCCATTAAGGGCTTTGGGGGGGGAGCTTTTTTGTATTATGCTCAGTTAAAAGATCTTGGACTATGGGGATATTAGCACAACATTGTGATGGATAAAAACTATGGGAACTTTTAAGTTGGACTGAATGCATTGTATTTTATATCATGTATGGATATTGGTTTACAGGGGCCAAGGGTGGAATGTGGTGCTTTAATTCAGGTGTCCTCCATAAACTTAAGTGTTCTGAATGCTAGGTTCCCAGCTGATGGAGATTTGGGAATTAACGCTTCCTGGAGGCAGTGTGTTCTTGGGGGTAGGCTTATGGGTGTTATAGCCAGTTTTCTCATGCCAGTGTTTGATACACTCTCCTGTTGCTCTTGTCTACCTTATGTTGGTCAGGGGGTGATGTACAGCCTCTGCTCATGCCATCATTTCCCCCTGCGATCACGGAGCTTCCCCCTTGAGGTTGTTAGCCAAAATGTACCTGTATTGTTTTTTTCCCCCACAAGTTGCTCTTGGTTGGGTGATTTCTATCAGCAATGCAAACCTGACTGACTGCAATAGTAGGGAAGGGGCACATCCAAGTAGAAATTGGGACTGTAGTATTCTTACATAAAGTGTATTCTAAAGGATTCAAGTGATTTAAATGACCTCAAAATATGTTCTCATTTTATAAACAGATTAATAAAGTCTTTCATTGCATATTTTCTTAAAAAAATAAATAGCAAAGCCACTCAGAGAAACTCAATGTCTTGTAAATTCATACTTAGATCCTATATATTTAGGACTGCTAACTTAAGAAATGAATTAAGCACTTTAAATTTATCATATGTATATATTTAAAGTACTTGCATGTTTTCCTGTCTGTAATTGATCTTTGAAGATCTCACAGTAGCTGAGTATGGTGACAGCACAGTCCGAAAACCCCTTCACTCAGGAGGCTATGGCAGTAGTCCAAGACCTCCACTGGCTATACAAAAATTACTGCATGCCTAGACTTAAAAAGAGGAGGATTTGCTGTTTCCAATGAAAAAGACATGCGACAATGATAATGTTAGAGATGCCTTTTTCACGGCTTAATTACTGAAGGTAGATATGTTTGTAATGCATTCCTTGACTGGACTACTCACATCATGGGTCTAGTTCTATCATCCACTTAGAATATTAGCCAGTAATATTAAAATGTATTTGTTAAAAAGGAAAAAAAAACAAACAAAATGTCATGGCATCTCATATTGCTTCATTTTTCAACCAATATTTTATTGATTTGAACATGTGTGTGTGTATACCAGGGCTTCTTCAACTGCAGGTGAGTACCAGATGCCTGAACAACTTTTTTGGTCTGGCTTTACACAAGTCCTAGGGAGTCAAACTTAGACCAATAGGCTTTTGTAAGCAAATGCTTTTAACTTCTGATCCATCTCCCCAGCTCTTCAACAAATTGGCAATAATAAGAAATTTTAAAACAAATAAATCTAGTTTTTCAGTACTCTTAAACACTGATCTTTCTCCACTGGGACTTTTAAGGATATTACAATGATATTTTGAAAAATGGTCACCTGATGACATGGGAAGTAACTCAGTGGTAGGGTGCCTCTGTAGGATGCACAAGGATGGATCATCCTCAACACTCAAAACAAATTTTGAAAGAAAGAAGAGTTATTCCATCTTAAATGTGAACCATCATTAACCTATATATTGTTTTATACACATTTCCTAACTTCTTGCACCACTTGCTGGTTTCAATCTTTAATTTCAAGGAAATAATCAGTAATTGCCTGAGTTTTATATAGTGTCTGTTGTTCCTTTTCTTGTTTGTTTTGGTTTTTTGTCTCGTCTCACTCTAGCTCAGACTGACCTGGAATTTACTCTGTATTCTCAGAGTGGCCTCAAACTCACAGCGATCCTCCTATCTCTGCCTCCCAAGTGCTGGGACTAAAGGCGTGAGCCACCACATCTGGCTGGTCCACGTAATTTTCTTCAACTTGGCCCTAAAGTTCCAAATACCTTGACTATTGATAAAGTTATATAGTCACATTTCTGTCTTTTGTGTTATTTTTAAATTTTTTATTATTTAGTTATAAGGAGAGAGCAATAGTGAGAATGAATGAGAGAATGTAAGAGAGAGGGAGAGAGAGAGAAAAATGGACATACTAGGGCCTTTTGCCATCATAAACAAAATGCAGATGTGTGAATTACTCTGCGCATCTGTCTTTATGTACTTTATTGCTGGGCCTTGAGAGGCCCGGGCATGAGGCCTAGTGGAACTTCCTGAGCCTCGCTAAAGTTTGGCGACCTGTCTCTGGCCAGCTGGGACTCAGCAAGACGCCTAATGGCTTCTTGCCTGCTACTTCTGCCGCAGGAGTTGGAATTATCATTTCAATAGTCACAGGTTACTATTGGCCCCTACCTCTTTCCCTATCCTAAAATCCCCACCTTCTTCCCCAACATTATGTAGGCAACTGCTTTTAACAATAAAGCAAGTTCCTGTGAGTTCCTGCTTCCACAAGACTTCCGACTCAGTGTGGCTTTTCTCTGGTGACTAGGAGAGGTTCTGAGTCATCTGACGTCCACCCTCTTCCTCAACCCCTTGGGAGGAACCAGCTGGCTTGGTCCTTCCTCAGCACTACCTGCCCGCCAGGGTGGAGCCCGGCACTTAATGTACTTTGACACAGCTATTATCAACTTTGGTAATTGTTAGGTTGAATATTTGTAATATTTGTTTATTAATCTAAATATTTTTCTTTGATTTTGGCCAGTGTCAGAATAATTGTCAATTATTGGATAACCAAGCATATGGTATAGTGTACTTTATCTCATAATTTCTAAATTTTTAATTTTTCCCTTTTAATATTCGGTTGTGATTTTCTATATCACAATATATTATTATACTAACAGCCGTCCTTAAAACACTGGTGAGAATGTAATACATTTTAGAATGGCTTAGACTTTTCAGTAACATTCCCCTAATTACACACACACACACACACACACACACACACACACACACACAGAGTTCATTAAAATATACTGCAGCATTTGAATGCATACATGCACTAATTTGTGTTTTGTTGCAAATTATCAGCCTATTCATTTAGTCAGTGTCTGAAAAGTCCTTCATAGAAATTCACCAGTGTTCAATAGACTTCTTCACTCACCTGGTACTTTTGTTCATTACTACATAACACTGCCATCTAAATAGCTTTTTCTGACAAATTTGCTGTTTCACACAAATGTCTTCAGCTTCTGCATGTGAGTGTACCTTAATAAACAACAGTTACATTTCCACCTAGGTTGAAATTTAATTTTTGTGTAATTATTTGGATATATAATTGCTTTGTATGTATTTTTCTCTACATTTTATTTAAGAATGTGAAAATTATATTCCTAGCACAGGTGATACAAACAATTTACTTGTACTTACTAAAATTAGACAAATATGAATATAAGTATATAAATTATGACATATTTTTAGGTTTGTGTTGGTATTTATTGGACTTACACAAATAATGGTTAGTTTTATATTTGAAGAAAAATTAGAAAAAAAAACAATAATGATCATATTGAAGTTTTTAGGAATAGGCCAAGAGAGAATTATTCAAAATTTAGATGAAACCCATGTGAACTGTACTGCAAACTATTAGAAGTATACTGTGGTGCTAAGTGGTAAAATGTATAAAAATTCAATGATGAAAAATTTAAAGGCATGCACTATATTACATTTTTATTTGTACATTTTTTCTTTTCTTTTTTTTTCATTTTATCATCAAAAATTTCATACCAATGCAGTATTAGTTATGTTCTCATTTCTGGAGGAAAACACCTGACAAGAGAATTGTATGGAACAATGAAGGCTTAATTCAGCTTATGGTTCCAACAGGTAGACCCCATGATGTCAGGAGCAGAGTTGCAGTGGTACCTCCTTGCATGAGCAGACAAGACATGGCACGAATATTGCATGCTCAGCCAGTTTTCTCCTTTTGATATAGCTCAGGACCCCCACCCCCATGGAACAGTGACACCTACTGTTAATGTGGGTCTTCCTATCTCAATTCATCTAATCTAGAAAATTCCTTACAGATTTGCCCAGAGATTTGTTTCCATGATGATTCTAAATCCTGTCAACAACCAGAGATTAACCATCACAAGTCAATGCCTTTTCACTATGACAGTCAAGCTTATTTTGCCATTATCTCCCACCCCTCTACAGCACATATGCATCATAAAAATCAGCTTTATAAAATTTATGTATGTTCTATAGAGAGAAAGTGGGATGTTGGGCTAGGATAAAATGTGCACAAACTCAAAACAAACAAAAGCAATAACCAAAAGAAGCCACCAACTGTTATTTCTTTCAAACATGAGTTTGCCTTTTCAGTGCTTTAATAGGTAAGACTTCGTGCTTTCCAAAGAATATTTAACCTGTAATGTTGTCATTTGGGTGTGAGTCACGAATTCTCAAAAGGGATTGTTTTCTTTTTAAATTTTCCAACTTAAATTTAAGGCATTTATATAAAATGATATAAAATATCTTCTTTAAAAATTGTGTGTGTGTCTATGTGTGTGTGTGTGTGTGTGTGTGTGTGTGTGTGTGTGTGTGTGCATGTGTGTGTAGGCATGTATATGCCACAGCACATATGTGGAGGTTAGAGGAGAACTTTGGTTGCTCACCATCTTCCAATCTTGTATGAGGCAGGGTTTCTTATTGTTTGCTACTGTGTTCACCATGCTAGCTGGTCCAGGAAATTTGAATGGTTCTCCTGTATCTACATCTTAGCTCACTGTAGATGCACTGAGATTACTGGTATGTGCTACTGGTTCAGGCTTTGTATGTCTTCTGGATATCTAAAATCAGGTCCAAGCCATCTCCCCAATTCAAGGATTTTTTTTTTTTAATGAAAGTTAAAAATACCTTATTAAACTGGATGTAGTGGCTCACGCCTTTAATCCCAGCACTAAGGAGGCAGAGGTAGGAGAATTACCATGAGTTCGAGGCCACCCTGAGACTACATAGAGAATCCCAGGACAGCCTGAGCTAGAGTGAGAGCTGACCACAAAAAAAATCAAGCCCCCCCCCAAAAAAACAAAAATAACATCTTTTTAAAAGGGATTTTACAATTTAGTTTTGAAACTCACAAAGCTCAAGTCATTATGAATATGAATATATATATATATATATATATATATATATATATATGCTGTTCTCATCTCATCTTCTGTTTTTTAGTTTTTTTTAATATCATGTTCAGTGAGGAATTCAGAATTATCATGGTCAGAAAACTTAAGATATTTTCCATAAGCTTACATTGGCAGATTTTAAAGATCAGAACTCAGGCCCCACTTATAGTTGAATATACGCGGCCTTCAACAGCTTTTTAGTAATAGCATTTATATTCTCCTTGTTTCATTACTGGTATAACAGAGATGAGATATACAATTACATCAAATAACATTGTAGACTTTGCAGTATGAAATGTGCACTTGAATATAATTTACAATTTATAATTAAAATCCCAATTGCATTATATTATGACTTCTAAAATAAAAAGATTTTATAAAATTTACTTATTATTTTTATAGGGTAATAGCCAAACACTTGTACTAAAACAAAAATTCAGGATGTGAGGACAAGCAAGGAGAGGGAGAGGAATTTAATACACCCAGCCAGGTCGAAAGCACGCTGGAGTCATCAGAACCCTGAATGAGAGACATCTGGAACCCTCAGCCTCCTCAGCAGTGATTGTGAACTCAGACAGACAGACAGATTCACCCACAGCAGTGACTTTAAGCAGGTAGGGTCCTCAGACACCAGTGTCATTGGAGAAAGTGTTTATAACATATAGCATAGACATGGTGGTAATATGACATGCTACTCAACAGTATGTGCAGATATATGCTGTAAGAGAAAAAGGACAGAAAATTTTCCCATCTGCCAGCTACCCTCCTAATATTTTGATAACAAAATGTATAAAAATAGTAAAGTCTGCTGGCTCAGTACACTTTTCTGCTACTGGTACTGCTGTCTTTTAGTATGAAGAAACACTTGTTGGAGAAAGCTGCTACTTGTAAATCTGCATTAGGATTCATTTGATGTTAAAATGGATAAAACAAAGTTTTAACTATTAAGCAACATTTTATAAAATTATACCCTCCTGTTTTAAGTTAGTATTCATTGATGAAAATATATTTTGATTTTAAATAAGCTTGGTATTCCAATTAATTTTTACTAATTCCATTAGCTTTAGGTAAGCTTGAAGATATATGATAATTGCAATTATGCCTATCATTACCCATAAATTACTTTCAGGTAATGCTGATGTCAACAGCTTAGGAGTCCTGCTTTTGAAAATCACTGAGGTAGTTTTTGTTTGAATATTTCCAATGATCTTATATAGGACAGAGCCAATTTCATCACCATAAATTTTCATATATTACATTAGATGTTCTTACCATTCATTTTCTACTTAGATTAGAACAGTTCTATTTCCCCTTGAGTGACAGTCAGTTAAATAACTGAAGAAAACTTCCTTTCCTTAAACCCATCTTCTCTGAAATAAATTCCCCCACCCCTATTTCCTTCAACTCTACTTTCCACATAGGCCTGGCTGCCTTTGTTCTGACACATCAGCTTATAATGTTTTCTTCAAATTTAACATAATAATATATGGTTCTTAGTTTACATAGCAGTGTATGTTTGACTCTACATCTCCCAGTAGATGCTTTGGCAACTATGGAAAACCACCCATATGCCCTACTAGGGATGAGGACTGCTACTTGGTGAGGCTTTGTGCAATCTAGAATAATAGTAATTTTTTTTCACAAATGTAAAATTTGTTCTCCTTTTTTATCAGGTTAAAATAATGGCAATAGAAAATGATATTCTCCATGCCCAAAACCCTTTACATAGCATATCTCGTCTCATATTTCATGTTTTTTTTTCCAATAGTGGTCCAAACATCCTAAAATATTCAAGCAAAACTTTCACTTGTAACAGAATAAAAGGTCTGTGACACACACCTAGAATCTAGGCTTAGGCAAGATCAGCAGTTGAAGGACAGCTTGGGATACACAGCAAGACCCTGTTTAAAACAAATAGCAAAACCCCACAAAAGTCCATTCACCTACAGTCTGCTATAGTTATTCAGGTGCTTAGAATACACACAGATCCTAGAGGAGAGAACCACCCCATCATACTCAATAGGGCCCCAACTGAAACTAAGAATAAGTGGGGAAACAAGCAAGAGTGCTGTTTTCTTCATGAACCTGGTACCAGCACAAGGGTGAAGGAGATAGACACAGAAAACAATCAACTCCTACCAAACCAAATATCCAGAGACACAGAGGCTCCCAAGACCTCATCACTGAAGCAGTCCTAAAATGACCCCAACTTGGCTCAGGAAAATTTGGGGAAGAGGGAGCAGAAAGAATGTCAGAGCCTCAGTTGGGTCATGATACACAGAGACATTTCCTCCTACCCCTAACTGATGTCTAGCCCCACAATGCATGACCCACATATCCCAACAAGAAGGGTCCCTGTGGAGTGGGGAGGACAGGGAGGAGAGGAGGCTAACAATAGTACCAACTTGACTGTATTCACTAAGTTCAAAACTAAAAACAAACAAACAAAAAAAAAAGAATAACAGAGAGTATTTGAAAGAGCTGAGGATTTGGCCCAGCAAGTGGTTCATATGCTTAGCATGCAGGAGAGGGCCTCCCAAAAATTGAAAAATGTGCAAGAATGGATCACTCCTTATAATTTACAGCAACAAAGGAAACTCCATGGCTTCAGTAAACAGAAGGACTACCAGGTACCGGAGGACACTGCTCTCTAAGGTCTTCATTCTCTTACTTACCTTATGACCATGAGAAAGAAATCTAGCCAATGATACTACTTCAAATTAAGAGCAGGACAAGGTGCAGAAACTTACAACCACTTGTTGGTGTGAACTACAACTCTATAAACTACAAACAAACTACACCACCTAGGACAAGAGACAGCAAATCACGGTCTGTAGGCCAACTTCAGCACTCTATTTTTGTGTAAATAAAACTTTTATTAAAGTACATTCATATTCATTGACTCACACATTGTCTTATGGCTGCTTTTGTTGCAATGGCAAAGGAGGAAACTTCAAACCCTAAGACTGCTTTGGCATGTGAGACCCAACATAATTATCTGATCCTTCACAGAAAACATTTTAACCCTAATCTGGAACACAAACTATGTGCACCAAAGCAAATTTGAGAACTGTAACCAGAGCCATTAACTGGAGCCCAGGAAGCAGCACTCACAGTGATACATACTGGATATCTGACTATTTCCTTAACCTTCTCTCTATGAAGATGTGTTATCTATTCAAGGCAGTGGTTACTTACCTGCTCACTGAGCTACAATATTTCACACAAAAGGCTGACTAGTTGGGCAATGAAGGATCCATGAATATATTGTTCTGTGCAATGTAAAGTTAAAAATAAAGTTGCTGCAAATGACTCAAAAGTCTATAAGAAAGATGCAGCTGCACAGAACTACATAATTTCCTTTACTTTTTAAATTTGATACACAAATTTTTAAAGGAACTTACAATATGAAAGATTTTTAAGATTAATAATTTAATTATTAGTTGCATTAGCTAATATGAACTAGCTTCCTTTTTATAAACTAACAAGATTTTTCATTTGCATGCATAAAGAACAGAAATCAAAGTGCTTTATACTCAATTGCATACCTATTTAACATGTGATAGAAGAATCTATTTAAAAAGTCACAAGTATTTTTAAACTAAAAAGTGCTTCAGATCACCTGCACACTATTTACATAACAAAGTTTCAATATGACATTAAATAACTTAAATTCAGAGAACTAATTAGTGACAGACAGAGAACTAGAACCCAAGACTTAACAATTTAGAATTGTACTTCAAAAAACAAATGGAAAATCTTTGTTCATATTCTATGGAAGGGGAGTGATGCTAAATATTCTAGCTTTAAAAGCACAGTACAGCCAGGCATGGTGGCACTGACCTTTAATTCCAGCACTCAAGAGGTAGAGGTAAGAGAATTGCTTCATGTTCAAGGTCAACCTGGAACTACAGAGGTTCCAGGTCAGCCTGGGCTAGAATGAGACCCTACCTCAAAAATAAAAATAAGCAGGGCTATAGAGATGGTTTAATGGGTAAGGTGCTTGCCTGCAAAGCCAAAGCACCCAGGTTTAAGTCCCCAGGACCCTAGCCAGATGCACAAGGTAGTGCATGCATCTGATGTTCGTTTGCAGTGGCTAAAGGCTCTAGCATGCCCATTATCTCTCTCCTTTCTCTCTCTCTCCTTTCTCTCTCTCCCTCCCTCTCTCTCTCCCTCCCTCCTTCCCTCCCTCCCTCCTCCCTCTCTCTCTCTCTCTCTCTCTCTCTCTCTCTCTCTCACACTCAAATAAAATAAATAAAATGGTGCAGTACAATTTGGGCATGGTACTGTTATGCCTGTAATTCCAGCACTCGGCAGCCTGAATCAGGATGATCTGAAGTTTGAGGCCATTCTGGGCCACAAAAAGTGCCAGGCCAACCTATTATATAGAGAGAGATTTGTGGAGGCCAGGTTAATGGGAAGAAAAGGCTAATCTTTGCAAGTGCTAAGCCCAGGGACCTGGTACACTATGTGACTTGGGTGGAGCTTCTTGAAGGCAGGAACTCACAACTTCTCCAAAGATTTCTCAATGAAATAAACCTAAACAAACAACTCATGATCTGATCTGATACAAACCCATGTTCTGTGTTATATGCAGACTGCCTGAATATAAATAAAAGCTGTGAGTACAGTCAGTTCAGGGAGCAATAGAGTGCATCCCTGTGACCCTCAATTAAATCATATTTTGCCTGCTGTGTGTTCATTTCACGTTTAAAGGATATTCTTAATATGCAAACAGCTTTGCCATTTTCCCATGCAGTTTAATAAATTACTATCTTACTTTTCAAACTTCTAAAGAGGGTTTGTTACTAAATTATTTCATTTTTGTATTTACTTATATTTCTTAACAGTGTCCTACTTACTTGACATTTTAACTACTTTATCTTATAAATTGTTTTCACATTACCACAATCACTTGCACTTTTAAAGTTCCATCTCATGTAGCTTTTATCTTTCACATCTCACTTTACTACAGATGCACATATGTGGATTTTTTTTAAATTTTTTTTATTTATTTGAGTCACAGAGACAGAGAGAGAAGGAGGAAGAGAGAGAGAGAGAGAGAGAGAGAGAGAGAGAGAGAGAGAGAGAGAGAATGGGCACGCCAGGGCCTCCAGGCACTGCAAATGAACTCCTGACGCAAATGCCACCTTGTGCATCTGGCTAATGTGGGTTTTGGAGAATTGAGCCTCGAACTGGGGTCCTTAGGCTTCACAAGCAAGTGATTAACTGCTAAGCCATCTCTCCAGCCCAAATATGTGGGATTTTAAAATGTGTGAGTTTCATCTAGGTTTTGTCTTGCCAATGCCATTTCAGCAATAAATCAAGTTGTGTAGAACAACTGAGAAGGTATTTGTTTTCCTGCTTCTGTTTCAATAGTTCAATTATCTCTTCTGATTTTTAGCCAGTGGTATATTTCTTTCATGTGTGCACTCAATCTGCAGTGGTGGATCAAATACTCATTTCCAAGCATGCAGGCATTATCGTGTTAATATTCAGATGCCATGCTGGGAAGAGATGCATATAGGCACAAAATTAGATACAGCAGTGAGTCATAAAATATCTGCTTTATTTGTTATACGGATCCTCAAACTTTATCTATGATTGCCATCTTTCTGTATTCTAGTAGTTATTTATGTTGTAGCAAATACACATTATGATATGTTATTCAACTGGAAATTGTTTTGAAAGGATAACATTCCATTTTGATGGCATAAATGACAATTTTTATAAAGACCTTTTTCATTGTGTCCTGGTTTATTTAAATGTGTGCATTTCATATTGAAGGATTTTTATGTTTCCATGCGTAAAATAATTGTAAAGATGATGCCTATGACCAGAGAGCTGTAACTCTGTATTTCCTGCTGCCTAAAAAATAGTCATTACAAACCTTGCATTTCCTTTATCTTAATAAATTGCATTTTGTTAGACAAATACACAGTAATAAATTACAAAGTGATAAAAGGAAAACATTTGGGTTTATTAAACATGGGAAAAAATATTTTGTAGACATTTTACTGATGGTACTTCTGGCCTCAGTGCAGTATCACAAGACAAACTCCAGGATCCAGCACTCTCATACAATTGGATTTAAGTCATATGTTGCCACAGAAGTTTCTAGAACATAATTTGAACAGAAAGATTAATGAGTCCCCAAAATGTCCACATTCTAATCCCTAGAAGTTGTGAATATGTTGCTTTAAATTTCAGTTTAAATGTGATTAAATGAAGGGGTTTTGAGAAAGGTCATGTGGGATGCGGTGAGTCGTCCTTTCCCTGTCCAGTGACTTCCCTCATTTTCTTGAAACAGAAAGTCAGAGGATAGAAACACAGCAGCAATGGAATGACACAAGTATGAAAGAGGAGACTGCTCTTCATTACAACCACCACTGAAAACCTTGTACTTATGAAAAGCCATTGCACATTAAGAGAGTTCTGCGAATGAAATTTGTAGCCTAAAGCAGTGTATGGGTGATCTTTAGAATTTCAGAATACTTTCTTACTTCCTCCCTCACAATATGAGTATCTTTCTAGTGCTCTCGGTTGCCTGGATACCTTTAGTTCAAAAATTGGATTTAAAAACCTTCCTATCTATTTGTAGGTTCCGTACATGTGGGTTGCTTCCAGAGAGAGCTGAATCTTAGGCACTGTGGCTGTTGAAATGATTTTCAATGAGTTGTAGGAATTTTAAAGTATAGCAATTAATTTTTTTATTTATCATGGTTTATTTTGTTGCATTGCAGCTTCTTTATCAGCTTCTTAATTTTATTTATGCTGGTTCAGAATATTAGCCAATATATTCAAGTTTAGCTATAGCCCTTAAAAACTATGTGAGGGCTGGAGAGGTGGTTTCATGTTAAGGCATTTGCCTGCACAGCCTAAGGACCCATGTTTGATTCTCCAGATCCCATGTATGGCAGACACACAAGGTCATGCATGTGCACAAAGTGGCACACATATCTGGACTTTAATTGCAGTGGCTAGAGGCCCTGGTGTGCTAATTCTCTGTCTCTGTCTCTCTCTGTCCTTCTCTCTTACTCTTTCCCATTTAAAGAAAGAAAATATGTGTGAGAGTCAGTATGTCACACAGTGTGTGTTTGGCAAGGTAGAAGTTTGGTTTGCATTGATACACATTCACTGACAGCAGCAGACTGATTTTAAACACATTTTGATATCTGCAATTGAATTGATAATTCAGATCAGCATTCTGAGACTCACTTAGCAGGCCAGAAGGTGTTTGTTTGTAGATGCCAATGAGGAACTGTAAAAAGGTAGTTGTAACCAACAAAATGAAAATATTTTTCTTGTAGTTAACAAGCACCACATACACTGATTTAGATAAATGCATTTAGCTGAACTATGATTATTCTTTCAGTATGTATTGAAAATAGATGATTTATATTTATTTAAATAAAAAGGTCAAAGCAAAATTACAAAATTACAAAGCCAATTACTCTTTATCATGACATATGAACATGAATAATATGATGAATCACTATTTCAATGACTTGTATCATAGTTGCAGGGTGATACTATTATTCTTATTATACCTGTACCTCCAACACTACTGGAAATTTCATGTTGTAAGAGAAATCAAACAAAAGTAGACATGCAAATTATGAGAAAAAAATCAGGGCTTAATCATTGTTAACGATATATTTATATCAAGCCTAAAGTAATGTGACCAGGCAAAATTTCAGTCTGATTCCATGTCTCTAGCCAATATTAGAAAAGAGATGAAAATTTCAAGTTTACACCATAAATCACACAATGAATATGAGAAAAATGTAAACCATAAATCATGCCAAAAGAATGGGAACTTAACACTAGTCATTCCTTTCAATGACCTATAGCCAATAGCACTATAAATATTATTAATTACTATAATTTTAGTTTATAATAGAATGACAATATCATTATTGTTCCCAAATGTGTTATCATATAACATGCATTCTTGATGCATCTGTGTGGTTAATTTGTGTGTTATACTAATCTTATTATAAGTAGGTTATAGAATTCACCCAAAGTCATAGATTACAGGAAAATGAAATAGATATGATCTCAGACCATTGAACTCTAATTAGCATTTTAAAAATCATATGCTAGAAACATGTGTGAGATTGAGGCAGTTCAATCTTAGTAAACTCTCTAGTTAACATAGGTTCTGTCTTTTACATTTTTTAATGAAATCTCAGACACATATATTTCTTAAAGCCATCAGTCTACTAGAATTTTACAGTGAATGAGGAGAAACCAGATCATATATAAGTTTAGTTTTTTCATATAGTATAGTACAAAAATGTCAGCAGGAATCATTAGAGAAATACAAATCAATACCACAAAGAGCTATTGCCTTGGGACAGGAGGAATGACTATTACACAGACAAAAAGAATAGCAAGTGCTTGTGAGGATGTAGTAAATTAGTACATCCATGTTATAAACAGTATGAAAGTTCCTCAAAACAGTTCAAACAGAATTCAATATAATCTAATAACCTCACTGCAGTATGAATTGCAAAGCAAAAAACAATTAATCCCTTCTTGATTATGGAGAAAGGTTGGTCATCCCTGGACCAGAAGGAGAAGAAATGATGTAATGGAAATCTACATTTTAATAGACAGCTTAGAAATTCTGCATCATGAAATAAATAGAAAATTGTTTTATGTGTACCAGAATTTCAAGACATATCCAAGAGTCTTCATGAACTATTAAGCAATTGATTATATGTGAATTGGAGAAAATAATTGGGTAGAAGTTGCCATAAGTTAAAATAGGTAAAACAGGCTGAAGACTACAACAGAGTGAGGGCAAATTTTAATTTGTTTCAATCACTCAAAATTTAGATGCTATGAGCATTACCAAGCATTAATTCTGTGGGGACAACACCAGACATTAGCAGAGCCTTATCGAAATTCATGGACATGTAAAATCATTGAGGGAAAGTGAGATGGCTTTACATATCTTAGGGGCAAAGGTGGGTGTGATGTCAATAATAATCAGAGGGGAAAAGATCAGTTAATAGAAACAATGAGAAACAGGAGTTGTGATTATGTATCAATGTCTTGTGTATGAATAAAATCTCTTAAGAAGGAAAGGATTTTATTGCTCCTATAAAATAAGACCAGAAAGATGAATAAAAGCAGAAAGATGACCTCTGGTTTTTCCAATAGGAAGGCAAGAAGTACGTATAATTGTCTTTAAATAGAAGATAGCTTAAGGTAGAAAAAAATCAAAGCAGAGTGAGAAAATCAGGAATGAGGAAAAAAAATGAGATGAGTGCGAGAAACATGTGTGACAAAATGCTGGAGCCTGGATTCTTTAAAATGAAAACAGTTTAATTTTTCTCATAGTTTAGAATATTCAAGACCATGATACACAGCATTAGCTTTTGCTAGGGTCTCTATGGTTACATCATGGATATATAGAAGAGCCAATGAGAACTTTTGACATGCAGAAGGAACAAACTATTTTTTCGGGGATTGTTTCACTTTTAATAATGTGTATCACAAGAAATAATTCAGTCACAGGGAAACTGACACTGGAAACCAAGCTTTTGGCTTTTTTTGGTCTATGAATACTTAAGGGACAAACTATTGAAACCACAAAGAAGTGAGGCACAAAAGTTTTGTGTATTAATTTACATGTTTGTGTGGGCATTTGGATTTATAGGTAATTGTAGTATAGGCTTAGATTAACTGAGAACACTAAGAAAGTTATTTTCAAGTAGTAAATTATTTTTTCATGACTGAAATCATGATTATTAAAAATTTTACAGACAAATGTCTCCACACATCATTTTTTCACATCCCACAATTTGGTACATAAGTACATGCACACCTTGACTACTGTATAAACTTTGAATTTTAATTCTATGGAGCTCTGTATTTTGTAATATGCACTTTATTATTTTAGTTTGTTCTGATATCAAAATTCTATTGACTCACTTATCATATGTTCCTTGATTGACTTATCCTTTTACCAAATAGGCATTTATTAAAAATATATTTGGGGCCACATACTTTAGTGACGTACCAGATATTCAAAGACTGATCTCACAAACTTGCTGTCAAAAAGTATATGGTCTAGTGAACAAGAGTGATTATAAAACATTGCACATCATAAGTATGACAATCAATCATTCTCTGAAACATGATGGGAATTTGGAGAGAGATTATCTGTTTCAGTTTGGACATTGGAAATGGACTCAAAGAGAATATAATATGGGAAATAGGAAATAAAATGTTACTAACAGATTATAATCTTTATGAAGAAAGGGACTTGTTTCTTCTATTTTGTTTCATTTTTTCTATGACAGAATTGCCCAAACGGGTGTGCTAAATACTTACATGGTAAATATGTGGTAGAAAATACATGCAACTAGACAGTACAACACATTCAAAGACACAGTCCATTCACATATCCTTTACTATAATATTGTAACATCTATGTTTTTATTTAATTTAATATTTTATTTTATTTAATTTTTCTCAATGACTTAGTCATATATAAGGGTGAATGCAGAGAGTCAAGCATGTTAGGGAAAATTTACGGAGATTTAGAAATCCTTTAATAACGTTCTCAAGCCTGTTAGTTCTCAAATCTGATGGGACATTGCATTACATTAAAAAAAAAAAAATGTACGACTGGAGAGATGGCTTAGCAGTGAAGGTACTTTACCTTATAAAGCCTAAGGACCTAATTCCTATTCCCTAGTACCCACATAAACCAGATATACAAGGTGGTACATGTATCTGGAGTCCATTTGCAGTAGCTAGAAGCCCTGCTGTGCCCATTCTCTCTCTTTCTCAAATAAGTAAATGAATAAAATATTTTAAAATAAATTCTTATATTTTACAATACACTTATTTCTACATCATCTGCACTTCCCAGTCCAGTAAATATTTTTCAACATGAGCAAGTAATAATATTGAAATTTGATATTTAGTTTACAGAAGAAAAATTTAGTGTAAATATTTTGATGTAATATGTCTATTTTATTCCCAGAGAACTTTAGATATGCTATAAAATGTGAATCCAATACATCTTTTAAAAGAGGAATTGGGCTGGAGAAGTGGCTTAGCAGTAAGGCTCTTGCCTGCAAAGCCTAAGGACCCATGTGGGACTCTTCCTTAGCCAGACACCCAAAGGTGAGGCAAGTGAAAGTTTGCACATACCCACTAGGTGTCACAAGCATCTGGACTTTGATTGCATTGGCTGAGGCCCTAGCACATCAATTCTCTCTCTCTCTCTTTTTCCCTGCCTCACTCTCTCTAAAAAAATTTAAAAAGAGAAATTAAGTCTGGAGAAATGGCTTAGTGGATAAGTGTTTGCTTACAAAGCCTGATAACTGGGGCTCAATTACCCAGTACACACATAAAGCCAGATGCATAAAATGGATCATGCTTGTGGAGTTAGTTTGGAGCGGCAGAAGGCCCTGGAGCACCCATACTCTCTCCCTCCCTCCCCCCCCCTCTCTCTCTCTCTCTCTAAAAGAAATAATTTTAAAAGAATAATTATAATTAATTAAAATATAATTACATTATATTTTAATACAGTTTGCCATGTTTTGCTTTTATTATTTATATTTGAAGAAAATAATGGAATGATAATGGAAGAAAAACAAGAATAATATGCAATTGGGAGATGTCCACCATATATTGTCAATAACAAAATTTACATATAGTATATTTTTATTAAGTGAGATACATATGCATATATATATATATATATATATATATATATATATTTAAAAATAATTTATTCATTTGAGAGAGCAAGAGAGAAGGAGAAAGAGAGAGAATGGGTGTGCCTTGGCCTCCAGCCATTCCAGATGAATTCCAGACACATGCACCACCTTGTGCATATGGCTTCTGCGGGTCCTGGGGAATTGAACCAAGATCCTTTGGCTTTACAGGCAAACGCCATAACTACTAAGCCATCTCTCCAGCCCAGTATATACCTTTTAATGTGGAATGATAAATAGAACTGTTTCTTTTCCTTTTTTCTGCCCTCATTATTGTATTTAATGTTTGTGAATATACATTTATTTTGTTCATTAGAAAGCCAGTAAGTGAATATTTACAAAAAAAAAACAACAAACGACTGATCTTACCATTTGCTTTAAACTTGATTGGCTTCAGAAAGAATGTGCCATGTACATTATAAAATATGCAATTGCATTTTCCTTTCCCTAAAAGCATGTGAACCTGCACAATGTTTGTTCTTTGTACTCAATACAGTTAGGCTCCTGGAAAAATGTCAACATCAGGACCTGTTTCACATTCGTATTTCTGCAAGAGGAACCTTGTGGTCTATCCTTCAGAACAAATGCCATCTTTGCTTTTTCTGTGTACATTCATGAATGACTGAATGTGTTTCCCTGGTGTGAGAGCATCTGCCCCACTAGTGCTCACCTGAGGCTTGTGTAAACTAAGAGGGGGCAGCAAGCACCAGAACAGAAACATGCAGCTCTTTCATATGGGTGCAAGTCAATGGATTGAAAACTAAATCAAATCATAACATAATGGAAAGAAAAAAAAATGTCAGTGTTATATGCATATGGATCTCTATGTGATTCAGAGGTGGGAAGCAATTATGGTAATAAGAAAGCAAGGAAATGCAAGGCCATGCATCCTCCTTGCTCTCCATCCATGGAGAGAATATTGTGGCCCCTCTCTCCCCTCCTTCACATTTGTTTGCTTTTGTTTGTATCTCAATTATTTCAGTTCACATCCTCAAAGCCTTAATGTACCTATACCTCCATTTAAATGAAGAAATGCCATATATGGCAATATCTCTGGTGGAGAAACAGTATTCAATTACATTTCCAAACAGCTTCATGACTCTACCTGATTCAGTCTTTTCAGACGCCTTACCATATGCCCTAGTCTTGCCAGATCCAACTTATTTCTTTGTACATAGCAGTAAAACATGAACACGGGGCTTCCTCTTTCTGTCAACTAGTACACATGAACCCTATAGACTGATTTCAGAAACACTATGAATCATAATGATCATGTCACTGGTACTGTTTTGTTTTTCTTTTCCCCAAGGTAGGATTTCACTCTAGCAGAGGATGACCTGGAATTCACTATGTACTCTCAGGGTGACCTCACACTCACATGATCTTCCAACCTCTGCCTCCAAAGTGCTGTGATTAAAGATGTGCACCACCATGCCCTGCACAGATACTGTTTTTAATAGACCTACTTTTCCAAACCCTGAGGAAAAATTAAGTGGTCAGTTCCAACTGCATCATTTTATTTTGGGTTTTCTTTGTTCTCACCATGATTTACATGCTTCATAAATTACATGGGTGATGTGCATGTCATCAGAAAGAAATTTAAACAATAAAACACTTATGTTTGATTTAAAATAATATGCAGATACTTCAGTTTTCCTGATGAGAAGTCAATGAAAGATTAGCCTACAAATCAATATGATCACATCTCAAGACACAGCCTTCTTAAGCCTTTCCTTCTGAAATCAAATCAAATGAAGCTCTTCAAAGATCAGGGGATATTCACTTTCCCCATTAGTGCTGGTTTCTAGCAAGACTTACAATCAGTGGGAGGATATGTAGAGTCACAAATAAGTTAGTATATGTGGAAATTAGCTATGTCTGGAAGAGATGTGGTCAATCAACTCTGAAGAAATTAAAAACAAATCTCCAGCATTTCTTAATAAGCAAAGTAAAATGTGACTCCACTGCTACAATACTGTCCAGTTAGCTCCAAGATATGACCTGAGTCTGTGGTTAGCATTGCTCTGTTGGTTTATACAGTTACTCTAACTCATTGCAATGTCAATCTGCTATATGCTAGGGAAGAGAGTATAAAGCATTCTGACTAAGTAAAAGATGGAATCTCACTGGAATTAAAGAAAGATCAAGGCATATAATTGAAAGGACCAAATACTATGACACTGACAACATAAAATGAATAGGCTTTTCTCTAAAAAATTCATTTTAAGCATCATACCCTACCTATTTGAACATTATATGAGACCCTAGAATTCATAGGAGGTATTCACCAATTCCAACGAAAAGATGCCAAATTTTAAAAGCTGGATAACTACTATGAAATTCTAATTGCAGTGGTAATGCTAAATTGGAATGTCCCCATGCAGCTATGAGATGGTGTAGGAATGACCTATGAACTTAAGGTTACGAGGAAAAGGACATAATATCATTCAGTCATCAGTTAACCCCAGCAGCTATACTACATGGCATTAGAATGAGGATCAGTTCATTGATAGGCACTGTATGCTATTTATTCTCTTTACTCATGATAGGGATGAATACTACATGATTAATAGGGAGAAGTTACAAGTGACACCAATGAAATTTGAAGAATCATAACTGCATATTTTCTTTTTTAAAATATTTATTTATTTAAGACAGAGTGGAGGGCATGGATAGAGAGACAGAGACAGAATGGACATGGAAATGAATGTGGAGGTTCTTGAGACAGCTGAAAATAGATCTACTATATGATCCAGCTATAGCACTCCTAGACACATATCTTAATGACTCATTTTACTACCAAAGAGATATGTGCACAACCATATTTATTGCTACTCTATTCACAATAGCTAGGAAATGGAACCAGCCTAGATGGCCCTCAACTAATTAGTAGATAATGAATATGCAGCACATTTACACAATGAAGATCTACTCAGTGGTAAAGAAAAATGAAGTTATGAAATTAGCAAGAAAATGGATGGATCTGGAAAGGATTATAGTAGGTGAGGTAACCCAGACCCAGAAAGCCAAACATCACATATACTCTCTCATATGTGGACAACAGCTAAAAATTATTGGACTTCTGTGTAAGTAAGAAGAAAACTCAGTAGCAGAGGCCAGTAAGCTCTAAAGGAGATATAAAGGAAATTGAAAGGGAGGGATGGGGAAATTAATAGGATGGTATTGTATATATATAAATAGAAGAACAGATTAATGGGGGGCAAAGGCCTAAGTGAAGTCAGGGGAAGAGATTGAGTAAAGGAAAAGTGGAGAAAGAACTAATCAAAATCTAAAAGGATATGAATAAGTAACATATAAACCTACTTTTGTGGACAATGGAGCACTCAGGAGCTATAGATTGTTACTAGAAAATTTTCACATTGCTTGACACTACCTACACAAGACCATCATAATAGGAGGAAAAGATCATGACATCAAAATAAGAGAGAGACTGATTGAGAGGGGGAGGGGATATGATGGAGAGTGGAGTTTCAAAGGGAAAAGTGAGGGGAGGGAGGGAATTAACATGGGATATTGTTTACAATCGTGGAAGTTGTCAATAAAAATAAAACATAAGACTTCTCACAAAATAAAAATGGGGAAGAGAACTGAATAGGGAGTTCTCAGAGGAAGAAATCCTAATGGATGATACGCACTGAAGCAAATGCTCAACATCCCTAACCATCAGGGAAATACAAATTAAAAAATCTATGAGATCACACCTAACTCCAGTTAGGATGGTAATCATTAAAAATCTAACAACAAATGTTGGTAAGAATATGGGGAAAGAGGAAACATCATCCACTGTTTGTGGGACTGTAAACTTATACAACCACTATGGAAATAAATATATTGATTCCTGAAAATGTTGACATAGAGCTGCCAACAGACCTAATTATTCTCTTGGTGCTGGGCATTTATCCTAAATGCTCCATGCATCACAGAGATATTTGCTCAGCCATGCTTATAGCTGCTCAATTCATTATAGCTAAGAACTGAAATAAACCCAGATACCCATCATTGGTTGAATGGATGACAAAGTTGTGGTGCTTTTAAACAATGGAATTCTACTCCACAGTAATAAAGAATGATACAATGAAATTTGTAGAAAAATGGACAGATTTAAAACAGATCATACTTCGTGAACTCACACAATCACAGAAAAACAAATACCACATGGTGTCACTTATGTGTGGTTCCTTACTTGGACCAGCTTGACTTGCTGACATACCTGATAGGCAACGCAAGGCCCAGACAACGGGGATGGAAGGACTTGGGGAAAGGGGTGGAGGAGGGGGCAAGGTAAACACAAAGCTAAATCCAAAATTAGGTTTTACCATAGAAATCTTTATCCTTAGAGATTTCCTAAATGATAAAGCTATCAGTTAGAGTAAGGGGGTTGCAACTGAAAAGAAGAGCCATGGAGAGGGTTGGATGAAGCCTAAGCTTATTTATTTATTTATTTATTTATTTTTGTCTGTGGCCTGTAACTCACAGTACCAGAAACTGGTTGCTACGCACAATGAGCTTTTAATCAGACAGACCTAGGAGGTCCTCAAAACAAGACAGGTTTCTATCAAAACATTTGATTTCCTGCCTGAGACAAACGTAAGATTCTATTGCTGAAGGCACCATATGCTGCCAGCAGAGAACATTGAGAGACCTGACTGGAGTCAGGAAGAGAGCCAGTCCCCAGACAGCCTGTCTAGTGCTGGAAAGCACTGTGTGAGCTACTGGGGGAAAGTAGCCCAACAATGGTTTCAGCAACCAGAGGTCTAAGCTACTCAGAAGCAAACACCCTGACAGGATGTACACGCCAGTGCAATAGTGGCACACAGTCTCGGCGTGTAACCAATAACTTTCTGAATGGCTAAGAGATCTGTTCAGTGTAAAGGAACTCATATCTGGAATTGGAAACCAGAGAAGAATTCTATGGACACAAAGATCATGCTCTCCATTGTCAAGCTTTCACTAGTCCTTGGCTAAAAGAGGGGTTACATACATCAAATTCTCACTAAATTAATAATACTTATTCAATTTAAACTATGCTAAATTCATTCTCCATTGGAGAATTCGTTCTTTTTCAGAAGGTAGTGATACCTGAGGAGATAAACCACCCCTCACACTTTAGCCAAGGTATAGCTGAATCCACAGAGGAATTGGGGAGATGAGCAAAAGTATTGTTTCCATGTTGAACCTGATAATCAGCTCCAGGATAAAGGAGATAGACCCTGAGGACACTCAACACTTATCAAAGCAGAGACACAGAGGCTCTTAAGAGCTCATCACTGAAGTAGATTTAAAACTTACCTACAACAGCTCAGGTAATTTTGCAGAAGAGAGGGCAGAAAGATTGTAAGATCCATAGGTTGAGATATCATACCAAGAGGCATTCCCTTACCCCAGAAATGACTGACTACTGTTCCCACAACACGTAACCCACAAACCCATAGGGAATACCTACAACCCCACTGAAGAGGGCCCCCCAGAATGGAGGCAAGGAGGAGAAAAAAGAGGGTAACAATACATGATGTATCCATAAAAATATGCTGATGATAGTAATAATAATAATAATAATAATAATGTGGCCAATTAGGATATTATGTGTGAGTTTAGCAGCATGAAAGTTTAGACAGGGAATGGGTTTTGATTCTGTGGAATAATCCCATTATTTTTAGGGCCCAATTCATGTACTACATTGAGGACCACATTGTTTATGGCAGTACACTGCTCAACAGCAAAACATGTTTTAAAATTTTTTTTTGGTTTATTTGTATTTATTTGAGAGTGACAGAGAGAGAAAGAGGCAGAGAGAGAGAGAGAGAGAATGGGTGAGCCAGGGCCTCCAGTCACTGCAAATGAACTCCAGATGCATGCTCCCCCTTGTGCATCTAACTAACATGGGTCCTGGGAAATTGAGGTTCAAACCTGGGTCCTTAGGCTTCACAGGCAAGTGCTTAACCACAAAGCCACCTCTCCAGCCCCCCAATTTTTTTATTTCACCCACATTTTTTAAAAAAATAGAATTTTCATTCTTTTAATGTTGGTGGCTAAAGTGTTCTTGCTTAATTTATACCAATATATTTGAAATTTGATTTGCCTTAGATTTTCTTGGCGAAAGTTCACAATTATAAAATAAGTTTTACATTAGTTTTGCTTACCAGAAAATAAGTCAGATTAGAAAAGGACATAAACATGCTAAGTAATTTTTAAGCCAAGAAGGGAAGAGTCAAACAAGTAAAGTACAGCTAGGTGATTTCACATGAATAACAAGTCTGAATGTGAGGTGTACAGAAATAACAAAGTAAGATCAGGATTGATTCAGTCACAACAAAATGCACAAATTTCTTCCTTAAGACAAAAACTTAGAGTGGTAAATGTTAACTGCTTCTGAAAGGCCCAAGAATTCAGAAGCCCAGAAATACTATCACGCTCCAAAGGGAGCTTAAGTGGGCCCCTGCATACCTCAAACTCCAGGCTTTACTCTCTGTTGGAAGCAAGTAAAGAATCCCTCTTCTCATTATATCAGAGCCCGCTCCTAATATAAAACTAGATAAAAAGGACATGAGATAGCCCTCAAGGATGGAAAATGAGTAATAAAGTGAATGACTTATTTGGTTTCTGTAAATAGCCTGCACCATAAGCCTTAATAGCCCACATCATAAGCCTTAGTAGCCCACACCATAAGCCATAGCAGCCTGCCTCAGACCACCAAGGTCATAGGAGACTGATACCACACTCTGCTACCCCCACCCAAGGACCTGTGCCAATGCTGACATCCAAGGTCATAGGAGACTGATACCACACTCTGCTACTCCCACCCAAGGATCTGTGCCAATGCTGACCACCAAGGTCATAGGAGACTGATTGGTCCACGAGGGGCTTGAACAAATTAAACTAATTGGCTTAGAAACTATGGAGTGGCACAAACTGACTGACTCGCAGTCCATGGGCTCCTGATGTTAAAAAAATGATTGGTCTAATGCACAGGCTTTGTTAGAAACCCTATAAAAACTGTACCATTCTTGCATTCGGGGCTCTGCAGTCCTCTACCCATGTGTGGTGTACGACTGTGGGCCCCAGCGCGCTTGGAATAAAAATCCTCTTGCTGTTTGCATCAAGACCATTTCTCGTGAGTGATTTGGAGTGTCGCCATTTCCGGGCAGAGAGTGGGGTCCTCGTTCTGGGGGTCTTACACTTCAAGTGAAAATAAGCAATTATGAGGATAAGTATTATTCAAGTGGGGTTCAATATTACCATTGCATCTCTTAGTCATTTCCATCTTCACTGTATCTATACACAGCAACTTTAGGATACCTACTTACAGTGGTTTGTAGAATCAGCTGGAAGTGAGTTGAAACCCTGAACCAATCCAATTTAACTAGCATCTCTGGGGATGAGGAGCAGATATGAAATGACTGAACTCTGTCAACCCATCTATTGAGAATAGTGCACTGTCTGTGTTGAATGAACAATCATAAACCACAGTGTACAGTGTTACTTTTCTGGTTAGAAGTGAAAATTACCCTCATTTTTCAGATAGGAGCTCATGGCTTTCTCACTGTATGAGGCCACAAAATTAGTGTTCCTCTGGCATGTACTTTTAGCACTGGGCCATGTCACACTAGAGGTGGCGACTCAGTTACAGGTTGATAGTACTTTGCACACAATAGACACACAATGCATGTATGGTGACTGAAAGAAAAAAATAGATCTGACTTACATATCAAAGAAAAACTCTCCAAAACTAAGAGATTTGGACTGTTTTTTTTTTGTTTTGTTTTGTTTTTTTTTTTTTGGCAAAGTCCCTTGAAAATGGCCTTTTCTATGACATTTTGGCTTCTGAGGGCAGAATATTACAAGAAATTGCCAATTTTAATTTTTCAAAATGAAGTAAGTTTTGATTAATTACATGAAGATCACATTGAAGACCTTGGATGCAATGGAGTTCATATTTCATTCAACTTCCATACCTTGAGTTATTTAGGAAACTGTAAACTCCTGGAGTTGTATTAAATTATATCTACCCCATAGGACAGAGACTGGGAAATAAAGATCACCTTCCAGTTCAACATGTGGGGATTGCAGTCAGTTTATGAATTCCAGTTAATGGCTTGATCCCCTAGGGCTCTTCATTTCAGTCACCTTAACTTGGATACACAAATGCAAAGTGACAGCAAACTGATCCTATGACATTACTGTACAAGTATAATGAGAAAAATATGTCTCCTGATGAAGTTCGTGATAAAAAGGCAAATTGAGAACTACTTCTTCATTAACTTTATATATGATTAAAGCCCATTTGTTACTTGAATACCTGTGTCAGCACATTGTAACATTATATTACTAAATATAATAATGCTTATTTTCTTTTTATAAATGGCATGACTGTGGCTTAGAGAACTGAAAAATATGTACATTGTGGGTCAGGACCTAAAGGATGATTTAACTCAAAACTCAGGTTTTACAACTTTACAATGTGGCCTTTTGAACTTCTTTCTGTATGCTACCTGGATGCAATTGTTCTTGTATCATTCTCCCAATAGAGCTCATAGATAGCTTATAGAACCTAGACAGGGAAAGTCTCAAAGCCAATGTGTCTTCTCACTTTTATGATTTTAGCTCCAATGATTATTATTATTACAATTGGGACAAAAATTTCACTAGGTGGCTCAGGCCAGCCTCAAGTTCTAAGTCAAGGGCTAACCTTGAACTTGAGATCCTCTTGCTCCGGCCTAGGAACGCATGCAAGTGTCACCATAGTCAGCATGAAGAATTATTTTATTGAATATTTTTAAGTCAATATACTCCATTTTTTTGTTTTTTTTTGTTTTTTTTTTTAGATTTTTAGAAGTTTGAGAGAAGATAAGTACTTTGACAGAAATTCCCAGATTTTCTTTTTACTTTTCAATGACAAATATACTTAGAAAGAAAGATAGGGAAGGGAGAAGGAAGAAAGAAAAAGGGTAGGAGGGAGGGGGAGAATGTGACAGATGCAGTCGCTGTTTTAGACAATAAGACTTCATGTTCTTAATGACTCAGATCTTCTCTTTGGTTCAGAAATCATGTACATGGGATATAAAAGGGCAAGTAACCAAAACCCTCTGTCTTCTTCCTGAGCACACATTCCACAAGTGCACTGCAGGTGCTTTGCTTCTGCTTCCTGTGAGCCAGCTGTCGTGGGACCAGTTCTGAACTGTGAATATTTGGTGGGTGCCCGTTCTAGAAGACCACTGGCCAGCAGTTTCGAAGTACGCACAATCTTTTCTCAGTTTTCATCTACCATACTATTGAATGTCATTCTGAGATATCACAGAAGACACAGATGACATCCAAAATTTATCACACCAAATTCTAGTGTCTCTTTAAAACATATCTCCCAGACCCAGTGAGGAGTATAATTTCAATGTAGTGTTCAAAGTAGGGGGAATGTAGGAAGTAATAAGCATAATCAATCACTGATCACATCATATGTAATTCAATATATGCTAATCACATATTTCATTTGCAAATAATGAAGTTCATTCATGCAGAAAATTATTAATGCTATCCTCATTGAGGTAGTACAACTATTTATCTAGGAACAGGGAGTCTGACAGGCAGAGTAAAGGCCTCTAATCTCTGATTAAATCTGTGCTCTACCTCAATGTTTTACTTATTTTCGAAAAACTTCAAACTGTTGAAAAAGTACTCATTTGTGACAACAAATTAAAACTTAATCTGACGGCAACCTTTAAACCATTTGCCCCACCTCCTGGCCTGTAGCTAGGTCTGAATTTAACCTTTCACTCTACAGATAATCACTGACTCTTGATTTTTTTTTTTTTTCATTAGAATACAGTGTAGATTTTTTTCTAAATTTTTTTTGTTAAATTTTGATGTGCATTGTTGTTCTTTTAGAACCTCATTCTTTTGGTGTGGAGACAACTCAGCAGGTAAGAGTGTTTGACTCATAAACATGAGAGCACAGGAGGGCCTGAATCACCCTGAGTTTAATCCCTGAGACCTATGTAAGAAGCTGGGTGTGGCCTTGCATGTTTGTAACTGCAGGCCTGTGGAGGGTAGAACCTGCAGACTTGAATAGCGGAGGTTCACTGGCCAACCAGTCTCACCAAAAGTTAGAAAGATGTTAGCCTGAAGCTTAGTGAGAGGCATCATTTTATGGAAATAAGTAGAGGAGTGATAGAGGAGGACACTCAAAGTTCTGTTCAGTCCTCTGTATGTGTGCACAAAGGGAATAGGCATCTGCACACATGCATGTACACCACACACACCAGGCATACACACATGCACGTGCACACAGGAACATCCATTTTTGCTTTACTTGACATGTACTTCTGAAGAAATGAATTTATAGTCTTGTGCCCATGTTGTTGTTATCTGAGGAGCTTTAAAATCATTTTTGCTTGTGTAATATTCCAGTGGTTCTAGTCTTTTGGTTTCTTGTGAGTCACAACAATGTGCCTTATTTTAAAGTTTCTCAGGTGATTGTAATCATGACCACCAGGGGTATTGCCCAGGCATTCACAATGCAATACTCATCAACATCTATAGAAATACAGCCTATTCAAATATTCTAAGCAAGGATCATATATGACTTAGTTGTGTGCAAGATCTACAGCAAAACAAATCAAAAATATATCACAATATAAACAAAAACAAAACAACCGTGTGCATGCAAAGTACAATGAACTCGTTCCCAGTAAAAACTGTAGAGATGGCTTAGCTCATAATGGCTTGCCTGTGAAGCCTAAGGACCAAGTGTGATTGCCCAGAACCCAGGTAAACCAGGTGCTCATGGTGGCACATGAGTCTGGAGTTTGTTTGCAGTGGCTAGAGGCCATGGCACGCACATTCACTCTCTTTACCTGTCTCTCTTTCTCTCTCATAAATAAATTAAATTAAATCAAATTAAAACTTAAAGATAGTAATTGTTTAAAAAGAATAACTGCCTTTAGCTGTTTTAGGAACCTTCACATTGATTTCCACAATGGCTGGACCAGATTGCATTCCCACCAGCAGTGTAGAAGGGTTCCTCTTTTTCTACATCCCTGCCAACATTTATGATCATTTGTTTTCATAATGGTAGCCAATCTGACAGGAGTGAGATGGAATATCAATGTAGTTTTAATCTGCATTTCCTTGATGACTAGTGACGTAGAACATTTTTTGATATGCTTATATGCCATTTGTATTTCTTCCTTTGAGAATGCTCTATTTAGCTCCATAGCCCATTTTTCGATTGGCTTGTTTGATTCCTTATTATTTAACTTTTTGAGTTCTTTGTATATCCTAGATATTAATCCTCTGTCAGATGTATACCCAGCTATAGCACTCCTAGGCATATATTCTAAGGACTCATCTCATTTCCTTAGAAGTATGTGTTCAACCATGTTTATTTCTGCTCAATTTATAATAGCTGGGAAATGGAACCAGCCTAGATGCCCCTCAACTGATGAGTGGATAATGAAGATGTGGCACATTTATACAATGGAGTTCTACTCAGCGGTAAAGAAAAATGAAGTTATGAAATTTGCAGAAAAATGGATGGATCTGGAAAGGATTATACTAAGTGAGGTAACCCAGGCCCAGAAAGCCAACCCCCACATGTTCTCCCTCATATGTGGATCCTAGCTACAGATGATTGGGCTTCTGCGTGAGAAGGAAAATACTTAGTAGCAGAGGCCAGTAAGTTGAAAAGGAGATATAAAGGGAAGAGAAAGGAAGGGAGGAGGGTACTTAATAGGTTGGTATTGTATATATGTAAGTAGAATGATTGAGATAGGGAGATAATATGATGGAGAATGGAATTTCAAAGGGGAAAGTGAGGGTGAGGGGAGGGAGGGTATTACCATGGGACACTTTTTATAATCATGGAAAATGTTAATAAAAATTGTGAAAAGATAAAAAATAAAATTAAAAAAAATAAAAATAATAACTGTCATTATTCCTAGTCTCCTATTCCTTCCCAACTGTAAACTCATTAAAGCACATTGGTAGGGCTGAAGGTCCTGTGGCTTCTTGCCACTGGGAAGGTTTATTCTTGTTGCTTTGAGACTGAGAACATCAGATGACATAATTCAGGTAATCAGGTTAAACCACCAAAAGAAGAAAGTGGCAAAGGAACAATTGAAGTAACCAGGAGCACCTGGGATTCATGCCACCCCAGCTCTATGTCTCTGCACCTTTTCTAGGGAGCATTCAATGCTACTGATTGACACTCAGGTTGTACTCTTCCATTGATGTGGCCTTGGAGCCTATGTTTTAATGCCCAGATATAAGGCACAGCTGGAATCTTGACTACTGTCTCTGATGGACTTTTACCATACTGTCAAATAAAATGCCACCATAGTGGGGTATGGTGGTGCCTGCCATTATTCCCAGAACTCAGGAAGCACAGGTAGGATAAGTCTGGTGAGTTCAAGGCCAGCCTGGGACTTCAGAGTGAGTTCCAGATCAGCCCAGACTAGAGTAAGACCCTACCTCAAAAAAACTATAAAGTCCAAGAAAACACCAAACCCCATAAAGCACCACAATGTGGCAGGGATTAAAGCAAACCTCACAATTATTACCCTAAACATTAATGGCCTTAATCCACCCATCAAGAGACACAAGTTAACAGGATAGATCAGAAAAATCAACCTCTCAATCTGCTGTCTTTAAGAAACACACATAACTAAAGATAGACACCTCCTCAGGAAGAAAGGGTGGGGAATGATATTCCAAGTGAATGGAAATAAGAAACAAGCAGGCATTGATATACTAATATCAGATAAAATAGACTTCAGACCAAAAGTAATCAAAAATGACAAAGATGGCCACTTCTTACTCATCAAGGGAATGATCCAACAAGAGGATATCACAAACATCAATATATATTTATCAAACACAAGTGTACCACAATTCATAAAACAAAACCTCCTTTCCAACAAAACATAAATAATAACCACCAACACCATCATCGATGAGGACTTCAGTGCTCCACTATCAGCAATAGATAGAACATCCAAACAGAGAATCAAAAGGGAAATAAGAGAGCTCAACAACACCATAGATCAACTAGACCTAACAGACATCTACAGAACATTCTACCCACAATCTACAGAATACAAATTCTTCTCAGCAGTCCATAGAACCTTCTCTAAAATAGATGGCCATAAATCTGGGGCCATAAATCCTGCCTCAATATATTTATGAAAATTAACATAGTTTCTTTCATGATATCAGACCACAAATCTGTAAAATGAGAAATTAACAAGAGATGTGCCCAGAACCCTATAAGCTCCTGAAGATTGAACAAAACACTTTTAAACAATACATGGGTAGTGGATGAAATAGAAAACTAAATTGTAAAATTTCTAGAATTAAAAAAAATATTAAAAAAAGTTCTACAATTGAATAACTGTGAGAACACATCATATCAAAACTTATGGGACACAATGAAGGTAGTCCTTAGGGGAAAATTCATAGCACTAAATGCCTTCATAACAATGACATAACATGTCAATACCCTAACCATCCATCTCAAGGCACTAACCCAAAAGCTCCAGACAGAAAGAAATAATAAAGATCACAACAGGAATTACTGAATTGGAAACTAAGAAAAAAACTGTGAAAATTGATGAAACAAAGAGCTGGTTCATTGAAAACTCAACATGATTGATAAAATCCTGGCTAATTTGATCAAACAACAAAAAGAGGTGCTTCAAATTAACAAAATTAGACATGAAAAAGGAGAGATCACAACAGACATAAGTGAAACTGGAAGAATCATCAAGACTTACTTCCAAAATCTCTACTCCACACAACTGGATAATCTGGAAGAAGTAGATAAATTCCTGGACACATACCACCTACCAAAACTAAACTCAAAGTAGATTAATCTTCTAAACAAACTTATCACCCCCATAAAGATTGTAAAGGTAATCAAAACCTCCCCAGAAAGAAGAGTCCAGCACCAGATGGCTTCTCAGCCAAATTCTATGAAACCTTCATGGAAGAATTAAAACCATTTTTTTTCCTCAAACTGTTGCACATAATTGAAGAACAAGAAAAAAAAAAAAAACTCCTTTTATGAATCTAGTATCACCCAAATACCAAAACTAGACAGAAATACAACAAGGAAAGAAAACTATAGGCCTATATCCCTGATGAACTTAGGCACAAAGTTCCTGAACAAAATCCTTGCAAACTGAATTCAACAACACATCAAAAGCATTATACACCTTGATCAAGTAGGATTTATACCAGGAACATAGGGTTGGTTCAACATATGGAAATATGTCAATGTAATGCACCACATACATAAGCTTAACCACAAAAACCACATGATCATTTCAATGGATGCAGAATAGGCCTTTGACAAAATACAACATCACTTCATGATCAAAACTTTGGAGAGAATAGGTATGGACTGTTTATATCTCAGCACAATAAAGGCTATTTATAAAACACTTAAAGCCCAAATAATGCCTAATGGGGAAAGTCTCAAGGAATACCTACTGAGATCAGGAACAAGACAGGGGTGTCCACTGTCACTTCTGCTCTTCAACAGAGTACTAGAAGTCCTAACCCATGTAATAAGACAGGAAAAATAAATAAAAGGGATGCAAATTGGAAATGAAGACGTCAAGTTAGCCCTATTTGTAGATGACATGATCATGTGCCCCAGGAGCCTCCATCTCAAAATTCCTGAAGGTGACAAATTCCTTCAGCAAAGAAGCAGGATACAAAACAAATGCACAAAACCAGTAGCCTTTCTATATACAAAGGAGAAAGATGCAGAGAAAGAAATTAGCAACACTATCCCATTTGCAATAGTAACAGCAATAACAACAACAAAAAAAACCTTGGAATATCAATAACCAAGGATGTGAAAAATATATAATGAAAACATGAAAATACTCAAGAAAAAAAAAATTGAAGAGGACTTGAGAAGATGGAAAGACCTTCCATGCTCCTAGTTAGAATTAGTATTGTGAAAATTCTACCAAAAGCAATGTACAAATTTAATGCAATTCCAGTAAAAATCCCAGCATCATTCTTCACAGAGATGGAAAATATGATTGCAAAATTCATAGGGAATGGCAGCAGGCCTTGGATGTCCCCGCTCATCCTCAACAAAAGAAGCACCTTTGGAGGCATCACCATACCTGATCTAAAGCTATATTTCAAAGCCATTGTAACAAAAATCGCATGATACTGCCATAAAAATAGGAATATAGACCAATGGAACAGAATTGAAGATACAGAATTTATGTCTAGTGACTACAGCTACTTGATCTTCAACAAAGGACCTAATAATGTAGACTGGAAAAAAGATATCATCTTTAACTAATAGTGCTGGACTAACTGGATAACCATATTCAGAAAAATGAAACTAGACCCACACATCTCACCATGCACAATAATCAAGGACAAATGGATCAAAGATTTTAATGTAAGACCTGACCTACCACTGGAAGAAAAAATTAGGAGGAACCCTACACAATATAATATTTGGGAAAGACTTCCTGAACAAAGCCCTAGTAGCTCAAGAACTTAAACAATCACTCAACTAATGGGATCTCATGAAGCTGAAAGATTTTTTCACAGACAAACATACCATAAGCAGAGTCAATAGATTACCCTCAGAATGGGAGAAAATTTTTTGCCAGCTATACAACTGACAGAGGCCTAATTTCTAGAATCTACAAAGAACTCAACAATGTAAACAATACATAATCAAACAACCCACTCACAAAGGGGGGCAGAGAACTGAATAAGGAGTTCTCAGTGGAAGAAATACAAATGGCAAACACATACTAAGAAAATGTTCAACATTCTTAACCATCAGGGAAATGCAAATTAAAATACTATTAGATTACATCTTAGCCCAATAAAGATAGCAAACATTAAAAATCAAATGAAAACAAATGTTAGAGATGATGTGGAGAAATTGGAACTTTCATTTACTCTTGGTGGGAATATAAGCTGGTATAACTACTACAGAAAATAATATGGAGACTCCTAAAGAAGGTTGACTATGGAGTTCCCAACAGACCCTGTTTTTCCCTTACTAGGCATATACCCTAAAAGCTCTACACCTCAAATCAGAGACATTTGCTCAAACATGTTTATAGCTGCTAAAATCACAATAGCTAAGAACTGCAATCAACCAAGGTGCCCATCATTATATGAATAGATAACAAAACTGTGGTATATCCACATGATGAAATTATACTCAGCAGTTAGGAAAAAAAATGACACAATGAAATTTATACAAAAATGGTCTAACTTGGCACAAATAATTCTAAGTGAACCCACATAATCACAGAAAGACAATCATCACATGGTCTCACTCATTTTGCCTCCAAAGCTGGAGTCTGTGATGATGACATGCCTAATAGGCATCTAGATCCCTGGACAATGGGGGTTGTAGAGATTGAGGGAGGGTAAAGTTGGAAGGGAACACAAAACAGAACCCAAATGGGAGTAGTATCATAGAATCCTATGTCTTGGAAAAAAGACTGAAAGGTTGATCCTTCAATAGGACCTTTGGTGGAGCAGCTGAATCGAAGGACCCTGAAAAGAGTGAGATGAAGCCTAACCTTAAATTTCTGTTTCTTTATTCTTTTTTTTTTTCTTTTTTATATTGTTCTTCTTTTTCCCTTTGGTGCTGTCTTATAACTTCCAGTCACAGGATGTGGTTAACATCCACAATGAGCTGTTGATCAAAGAGATCTACAAGGTTTCCCAAAACAAGACAGAATTCTGTCAGACCACTGGATTAGCCACCAGACGAAATGGTGAGACCCTGATGCTGAAGACACCATACAATGTTGGAGAGACCTGGTGGGAATCTGGAAGAGAGCCAGTCCCTAGATAGTTAGCTCGTCTAGTGCTAGAAGGTGCTACATGGGCTACTGGGGGAATGTGGCCAACATCTGTTTCAGCAACTCAAGGACTAAGCTATTCAGAAGCAACAACCTGAGGTGATGCTCACCCAAGTGCAATAGTGACACACAGCCATGATGAGTAACCAATTGCTCTTGGATTGGGTAACAGATCCACTCAGTGGAAGGAACCCATATCTGGAACTGAGAAACAAGACAGAATCATATCTAGATAGTGAGTTTTCTTTCCAATACCAACTTCCCACTAATATTGGGCTAAAAGAAGGTTTATACCCATTAAATTTTCTCAAAATTATTCATAGTTATTTGATTGAACATGTGCTGTCTTCAGTCTCCATAGGAAAGTTTGCATCTCTTTTTCAGAAAGAACTGGGACCTGAAGAGAGAAACAACTCATTGCACTTCACCAGCTCCCCAGATGAAACTATAGAGAAATTGGGGAAAAGAGCAAGAGTTCTGCTTTCTCAGTGAACCTGGATATCAGTACAAGGGTGAAGGAGGTAGACACTAAGGACACTCAACACCTACCAAAGCAGAGATCCAGAGGTTTCTAAGAACCCATCATTAAAGTAGACTTAAAACATACCCAACATGACTCCAAGTATTTTGCAGAAGAGGGCACAGAAAGATTGTTAGAGCCACAAATTGGGAGATTTGGCACAGAGACATTGCCTCTTCCCCATAACTGATGGCTACCCTCACAATGCATGACCCACAGTCCCCATGGGTATGACCTGAATCCCCAAAGAGGAGGATCCCTTTGGAGGAGGGGGATGCAAGGATGAGGGAAAGTATGGTACCAACATGTGCTGTTTACATACTGAATATGTTCATAACTAATAAAAAAGAATGATAATAATAGAAACAAATAAAAATAAATAAATAAAATATTCCCCCATGATACCAAATCATGAGAGAGAACTCTGCTTCCTCAATACTTTCACCTACCTATTTTTTTATTTTATTTATTATTTATTTGAGAGAGATAGAAAGAGGCAGAACAAGAGACAGAGAGAGAGAGAGGGAGAGAGAGAGAGTGGGAGAGGGAGGGAGAGAATTAAAAACACCAGGGCCTCTAGCCACCGTAAACAAACTCCAGAAGCATGTGCCACCTTCTGCATCTGGTTTATATGGGTACTGGGGAATCAAACCTAGGTCCTTAGTTTTCACAGGCAAGCACCCTGACTGCTATGCTGTCTCTATAGCCCTCACCTCCTTTTTAACATCATCTTTTTATATTTAATTGGAGGTTGCTCTTACTGTAAAGTTTTTGGAATTTTTTTTTGACGATCTTAGTGTCATGGCAAAAGTAGAGTGCTGTGACATACCTACAATACCTCTTCATCATACAGCACAATTTATTGGAGGTAAATAGATACTTTTGATCTTTTTGGTATATTTTATCTTTATTCTCTGGTTTATGTGGTAACAGTCACCATATAAAATTCCTTAGAAGCTAGAAAAATATAACAAATATACTTACATATGACAAAGATTTTTCTCTTTCCTCTCACCCATTCAGTATGGCTTCTTAAAAATCTCTGATATTAATAATGCCCACTACTTTATGTGGTGCTTGTATACCACATTTTTTTACATTTGTAAGTAATAATTCATATAATTCTAATAATCCAACAACAAAGGTAATGTGTCTATCAATTTGCAGATGAGAAATGACCAATATGTCTTAACAACAAATTGGCAGAGTATCTGTCATTTTAATTTTGCTTAAACAAGAATATTGTGCTTCTATGAGAATTAAGATTTACTTTCTTTGAGAAGAGAGATGATGTGTCATTCCCATATTTAGCAGGTTAATATCCATGGTTCAGTAGAGTAATGCCATGAAGATTCATTTTTTTTTTAATTTTTATGGTACTAAACTACCACAAATAGTACAAAAAAAATCATCTTGAAATCACTGAAGAATGTTTTGTGTCCTCAAAAAAATGCAATATTCATATTGGGAAGACCTATGAGCTACCTGTTAGAAAAGACAATTACAACAGAGGATCCTTCAAAGAAAGAGTGGCCTTGAGTAAACCCCAAAGAGATTCTTTCTGGGGAGTGAAGATGAAGTAAATTGGTGATTCTATTATTTGCAGAAAGAGATGAGCATTAAAATTCTCTTGTAGGGCCCTGGGAAGATGGTTTACCAGTTAAAGGTGCTTGCTTGCAAAGCTTGCTGGCCTCAGGTTTAATTCTCTAAGCCACCTATATAAGCTGAATATAAAAAGTGGTAAAAGCATCTGGTGAATTTAAAGTGTAAGAGGCCTTTGGGCTGGAGAGATGGCTTAGTGTTTAAATGTTTGCCTATGAAGCCTAAGAACTCTGGTTTGAGGCTTGATTCCCCAGGACCCACATTAGCCAGATGCACAAGGGGGTGATGCGTCTGGAGTTCATTTGCAGAGGCTGGAGGCCCTGTCGCACCCATTCTCTCTCTCCCTCTCTCTTTCTCTATCTGCCTCTTTGTCTGTCACTTACAAATAAATAAATCAAATAAACAAAAAAAATAAGAAATAAGTATAAGAAGCCCTTGTGTACACTTATAACCATATAACCATACACACACACACACAAACACACACACATACATAGATACACACATGCTAAATAAAACTTAATAATCATCCATTGTTGTAGAAGAAGCCTTATTACTGTATAATTTCAGAATTGGTTTAAGAATTGGAATCAATGAATCTTGTTTTGTGAACAGGCTCTGAAGGCAAGAGTAGACTTGTCCTGTAAGGCAATCACCATCAGACTCACCCCAGAGCAAAGGGCCAAAGCCAGCCCTCTCTCATGTCTGTAGCCCATCAGCCAATGAGAGACAAAATTTCCTGTGCTCAGTAACACTGGACTTAATTAAAACACCAACTTCATGCATTATTTTATTTTATTTTAAACCTAGATTCTAATTAATAACTTATTTCAGTTGAGATATAAATAAATTATTTTGTAAATGATGAAAATCTCAAGATAAGTGAAGTAAAATGAAGTGCATTTCAGGGTGTATAATATTAGGAAGTCACTTCAGTGTTGGCCTGGCCTCTTTGCAGCAGAATGGCACCCCCACCAAAAAAAAAAAAAAGCCTCAAAGTGAAGCTAAACAGCTGTTGATAAGGAACGACCATGGTGATGACACACCCACAGGGCTTTTTCTACTGTTACTAAGACAGTGTGTGTGTGACATTAAACAAAACCAATATGTACACAGGGCCACCTCTCTGCTATTGCACAAGAACAGTGCATGGGACCTTACCCAGAACCAACATGTCTTTTACATGGTTCTAGCTAAGGGTTAATACTGCATTTAGGCAAAACCTTTGTTAGAGAGACTTGGTTCAGCATTGAAGTATGAAGTAATGCAAAAGAGCAAAGAGCAGGAGATTGGAAAGAATGTCCTCCCACTTCCTTCCTGTGAGAGTGGTAAAGATAGACAAGTTTTGAAATGGGGAAAACTTTTGTTTTAGTTACTGTTCTCTTTCAATGAAACAATACCTCACAGAAGCATGCACACAGAAGGGTATGAAGAACTTACTTGAACTCACAGTGGCATGGCAATGAATGCCAGCATTCAGAGTGATGCGAGATGGGGAGGCTTGCTCACACCTGAAAGGAGTAGGAAGCAGACAGCTTGGGCCACAAGCCTGGCCAGGCTACAACCTTGATCCCCACTCTCTGGGTCCTGCTTCCAACAGACATATGTCATATCTTAAAGCTTACACAACCTCCCAAATTAGCACCACAAACTAGGATCCAAGTGTTCAAACTCATGAGCCTGTGGGGGCCATTTCAAAATCAAACTATGGTACCTTTAAGATGTGGGTTAAGGGCTGGAGAGATGGTTTAGCGGTTAAGCACTTGCCTCTGAAGCTTAAGGACCCCAGTTCAAGGCTAGATTCCCCCAGGATCCACATTAGTCAGATACACAAGGGGGTGCACACATCTGTAGTTCGTTTGCAGTATCTGGAGGCCCTGGCGTGCCCATTCTCTCTCCCCCTCTCTATCTGCCTCTTTCTCTGTCTGTCACTCACAAATAAATAAATAAAAATAACAAAAAAATTAAAAAAATATTTTCAAAAAGATGTGTGTTAATTAAGGAAGAGATAATTAAGCAAAAATTAGTACACTTTCAGCTGGTCAGGTATATATATTTTTTAGCAACAAACTAGAAAATGAGAAATATACACATGTCAAGTTTGTAAGAAAGCTTTTGTCATGAATGAAAATTTTCAATTCTATAAGAAAATCTCATAGCTTCTTTGGCCATCTGCTTTAATTTCTGCTCAAGGAGACCAACCATAGAAACCAACAATATGTATTAGAATTTTACATAGTGAGCTAAATATGGTGACCTACTTCTATAATCCCTGTACAGAAGAAACTGAGGCAGGAAGATGTGAAACCAGGATTAGACTTCATAGGAAATTTCAGGCTTATAGTGTGAGACTGCATATATATCTAAAAAAGGGGGATTCTAACAAAACATAGCAAATATGAAACATCTATGTTTTTCTCCATTAGCACTAAATCTTTGTTTTACCTCTACATCATAGTTTATTACTGGTTTTGTTTAATCTTTCTGGGTATTTTGTTTCAACAGTTTTAATTTAATTTTATTTTTTAATTTTCAATTTCTCATGTTCTCAAATTCTTATATTCAGTTTTAATTAATAGTTTTAATTTCTCATATTCTCTTCCAGAAAGACATCATCAAAACCCTTTCAATTTTCTAGTTCCAATATTTGATGGTTTGAATCATATAACATATATGTGTTGGGTTAATTTTTTATGTAATGGTCTATTATAGACCAAAGCATATAACTAGTTATCTTAAACCATACTTAAATACTCTCATGAGGGCTGGATAAATGGCTTAGTGTTTAAGAAGCTTGCCTTCAGGGCCTAAGAACCCAGTGCCCACAGGGGTCAGATGCACAAGGTGTCACATGTGTCTGGAGTTTGTTTGCAGTGGGTAAGTGGCCTTGGCATGCTTATTCTCTCCCTCCCTCTCTCTCTCTTTCTCTTTATTGTTGTTTATTTTTATTTATTTATTTGAGAGTGACAGACAGAGAGAAAGAGGGAAAGAGGGGGGGGGGAGGACAAAATAGGCATGCCAGGGCCTCAAGCCACTGCAAATGAACTCGAGTTGCATGTGCCCCCTTGTGCATCTATCTGTCTTAACATGGGTCCTGGGAAATTTAGCCTCAAACCAAGGTCCTTAGGTTTCACAGGCAAGAGCTTAACGGCTAAGCCATCTCTCCAGGCCACGTTCTCTCTCTTATCTGCCATTATCTCTCTCTCTCAAATAGGTAAAATAAATAAATAAAACTTTCATAAAAGAAAATCTTAACACAGCTTTTGCCACTTACTAGCAGCTACTAACAACACATATCCTTGGCATGGTGGTGCATGACTGCTATCCCAGTACTTAAAAGGCTGAGTTAGTGAACTGTGAGTTGGGGATCTCCTGGGCTATCTTGTAAGACTCCATTGAAAACACAAAGATCAACCTTATCAGTTTTATTTTTATAATGAAGAATGTTTAGAAAATGTATTGGGTAATTACTTTGTGCTTTTTTTCTGATATTAACTGTCTGAAGGCTCATAAGCATTCAAACAAATGGTTTTGTCTGCCATTTTAGTGTTATTACTACATTTTGTGATATAGCATTACTAATATTTACTTTATAATATTACTAAAAATACATTAGGTATATTATATTATATTATATATTATAATATTTATTATGTATATTATAAAAATATTAAATTATATTTTCAGTTATATGTGACCTTAGTTTGTGTATAATATATTGGCATTTGATCTATTTTTAAATATCTATCTTTAAATAAGTTTTATAATTCACATAGTACATTCTTTAGCAGTGTATATGTATGTTGACATAGGAATGTATCTGGTTACATTATCAGCTGTTTTGTTAATAATTTAATTATCATAAATTTAGTGTGATATAATATCTAGTCATAAACATGTGGAGACATCTAGTTTTGATTTAGTCTGAAATACATTCTCATTAAAGTAATCTCCTGACAGCTTACTTCTTAAAGACAATTAAACTGCATGCTATGAATTAAAAAACAATTTTCAGTTTATAGGATGATAAGTACATTGTTAATGTCATGCAAAACACCTATCAATGGAACATGCCAGCATTCTGTGCAAAAGTGCTGAACATGATTGGAGCAAAAAGCTTTACCTAGGTACCAGGCAGTGGACCTTAAGTGGCTATGAAGGAATGCAATGTCTGTGAACACAACTCAACACCCACCTGGCTACGCTCTCAAAAACCCCTCCTGCCCAACCCCGCTCTCCTGACAGGTAGTAAGGGGGAGAACCTGCAGACATGCAGATGTATTCTCACCCTCTGGGGCATCTGTGCCCTGATTCATGACTAGAAGCTCAAACCTAGGGGCAGAGGGCCAAGCAGAGTGCTGAGACTGCAGGTGTGTCTTTCTTTAAAAGTATGATTCATTGTTCAAACATATTTTGAATCTCAATGCCATCTGGTAGAACATTCTCTCCTCCAGCCAAATCCTCTACCACTAATTACAGGCTTGCATTCACAGTATTACTCATCATCTTTACCTGCTTGGCCCTGGAGGCATTTGAAATTCTAAACTCCTGTGACAAACCTGTGAACTACAGGAAGGCAGAGGTTGTGTCTATTTCAATCATTACTGTGTATTTGGCTCTTACCTGAATACCCTGCACATTGTAGCCTATTATTAATACTTGATGAAACTAAGGGTGTCAAAAAAATGCTTGGAAGTCTTGTATTCAAACTTTCAGAGTAAGTAGAAGAGGGGAGATAAGATGTGCACAGTTTCACTCTGGCACTCTTTATTTCTTAAAAATGATCTTAACTCATTCCCCTTAATGGCTACAAATGGATGCAAATTAAGGCAGGCTACAGAAACTTGTTATTATGTAACCCAGTTATAAATGCCAGTTTTTGAGTCCTGGAACTAAAGGTTTCCAAAAGACTCTAGACCATTATTTTTTGTGGTGCAGATGGCACAAGAAATATTGCTCTAAAAGACAAAAAACATATAGATTCACTGACACCTGTCACATCCTTTTTAATAATAATCTGTCTCTAAGTGTGAGAGAGAGAGATGGAGAAGGTGAATTTTTCACAGCTGAGGTAAACAAAGCTAAGGCAAAATCCTTTCACTGGCATAAAATCTGACAGTCTTATTTATAAGTGGCTACAAGAAAGTGTGTGAAATCAAAAGAGGTTATTGTCATCAACATTTCTCTGTAATAGGCTAGCCTATGAGATTTTGTCACCTAGCTCAATGATTTTTGGACAGGCACTTGGAAACAACAAAACATTTCATCACATCCTTTATGCTCTTTTAAAACCTTTCTGTTGTTTAAAACCACATAAAACAATTCTTACTCTCAATGTTGTACATGATCTAGAAATTTTATTTGCAAAGCTGAGAAAACATATGGTGCCAAGAAAACACAAATGATCAAATGATTGTCTCTTTCTGATACCTGAGGTAGTAGCATGATAATAACTGTGTAAGACAACCTCTCCCTTCTCTCAAAATAATTATGGCTCTCTAGAATTCAGCATCTGTGCGACCAGATGTTACTGTCAAACACGTAAGCAATGGGTTTGAACATTGCCCAATCCTGGCTAGCTTCCAAGAGTTTCTGTCTGAATACCTCAGCAGAAGCAGGTGGCTTTCTGGGGTCCAAAATTGTAAGTACCATACCAAACTACTCCTGTTCCATAAAGGGGAAATGTTTACAAGTAGTAATTTGAATCTATGCAGATTCAGGCTACTACTTTGGTGTTGATGGACATTGTTATTGCTAGTTTAAGTGGAAGGTAAGAACACTTAACATTTAATGTCACTAATATAAAAGGAAAAATAATTACAAATCAAAAATGAGTTCTTATTATTCCTTAAATAAATGACATCAAGCTATCATAGCAGTTAAGAAAATGAACTTAAGGCCATATTAAGAAAATATAATTTCTTACAATGAAATGCAAAGTTAGTGTTTCAGTGGAAGTATAACAGATTTGTACAATATCCAAAAATATTAAAATTTTGAGTAATAATTTTAGTGGCAAATCTTAAAATTTCAGATTGATCTTTATCTTTTTTCTTGGTGTTAAAATAGGTCATGATTAATGAACTAGTGATATTTAATCCTACTTTAAACTTGGTTGTTTTTAGAAAATTAAAAGTAAGCAATCACAAATAATATTTAATTAAATGTAATATCCATGTTTCATTAAAATTTTTAAACAGAAGCTAGAGAGATTGCTCAGTAGTTAAACTCATTTTATTGCAAAGCTTGACAGCCTGGGTTTGATTCCCCAGGACCCACCTTAAGCCCAACACAAAAAGTGGCACGTGCATCTCCAATTATTTTCAGTGGCAAGAGGACCTGATGTACCCATACTCTCTCTCTTTTTCTCTCTCCCACCCTTTCAAATAAAGAATTAAAAAGTTAAAATTCAGGTTTTCTTTCTTTAATTCCAAACTTACTTTAGACTTTAGGTGACCTTTTTTAAAAAATAAAGAATGCTACAAGGGACAAGCATCAATCACTATTTCTCAGAAATATTATACATATGCAAAAACAGTGGGCCCTATATTGAAATGAAGTCATTTGTTGTACAGTGAAGAGACAGCCTACAGAATGGGAGAAAATATTTACACATTCATACATGTGATAAAAGGTTAAGGTCTAGCACATACAAGGAACTCCACAACTGAACAGCAGTGCAAACCATAAAACCTTATTTAAAGAATGTGCAATAAGGACTTACCAGTTAAACATGCTTGATCTGCAAGCCTGCCAAACACAGTACAAATCCCTGCACACAAAATAAATCCATATGTGATATGGGACATATGTCTATAATTTCATGGTGCCTTCAGCAATGGGAGATGGAGTCAAGAGAATCCTGAAGGGCTGGAGAGATAGCCTAGTAGTTCAGTGCTTGTCTGTGAAGCTTAAGGACCCCGGTTCAAGGCTCGGTTCCCCAGGACCCACGTTAGCCAGATGCACAAGGGGGCACACACGTCTGGAGTTCATTTGCAGTAGCTGGAGGGCTCTCTATATATCTGCCTCTTTCTCTCTGTGTCTGTAGCTCTCAAATAAATAAGTAAAAATAAACAACAATAAAAAAGAGAATCCTGAAGTTTGGAGCTAGTCAATATTCACAATGACAAAAGAACAGCAAGAAAGATCCTGCTTCAAGCAAGATATAAGCAAAGGACTAATTCCTTGAGATTATCCTCTGTGTGACAAATGCATGTGGTATATATATGGGCATGAACATGCCACACACACACATGCAAACACACACCATCTACATACAAAACAATCAGCATAAATATACATTTCTATACAAAGGACATAGAACTGACCATCAGGTGGATGAAAGAATGCTCTCTGAAGAAATGTGAATCAAAACCAACTTATCACCACATTAAGAATGACTACTTGACAAGACCAAAGAGGACAGATTCTGGGGAAAGGCTTGAACACTGCTAGGTGGGAATGCCAGCTGCTCTGCCACGGCTGGAAACAGTCTGACACCTCAACACTGAAAGAGAACCGCCACGTTCCCCAGCCAGCCCAGTGGTTCATTGACAAAGCATGTGGAATGCGATCAGCCATCAAAGAAGACACAGCACAGTTCTGTCATTTGGGGCAAAATTAAAAGGAACTGGAAATTATGACACAAAGGTAAGTATACCATGATCCCACTCATTCATGGAATCAAAACTGCGACTAAATCAAAACTTAACAGAATCTGGGGAGAGAAAGATTGGGAAAGTTTGATCCATAGCTATTTAGTTCCAATTAACAGCAACAAGTTCTGGTGAGATATTGCATAGCAGAACTTTTACAGATAAGTATTATTTACTGTTATATTTCAAAATGCTAAGTGAAAGGATGTTGATGGTCACTAACATAAAGAAGTGATAAATACTTGATAAAAGGTATATTTTAATTTGATTTTAATGTCATATACAGTGTACATGAACTGAAATGTGTCAACATTAGCACATTAATGATGAATAATTTTTTTTATATTTATGTTTGGAAGATAATTTGTTTCTAAAATTTTATTAAGTTTTCACTATATTTTAAGCTTATAAAATGAAGTCATTTATAGTTTTACAGTGTTTTCTTTTTCATTAATATGAGTGATCTCTCTACCTTTTGAGATGAGTATGAAGGCATGATGCCAGTAAATCTTATTTCAATTAAATTTGGTTTACCTTTCCTTTTGCAAAAGAAAATAATCAAACCGTCAACTTGACATGCAAAGAGAAAAAAAAAGAGCTAAGTAATTGATTTGGCTATACTATCATAAATAGTAAAATAAAAACACACCCAAAGGGAAAATATATACATTTGCTGTGTCTCAGTCATTCTCCATTATTTTTTCACACAGCATGCTATCAGTATTATGTTCTGTATGCCCTACTTTGCAAAGGCAAGTGGGCTAAGACTGCCGCTAAATTTCAATTCATTTGGTGTAGCTGTTTTTTTCTTCTAACTTCTCTATTAATTATTTTAGCTGGTTCCATATTGGTTTTCCTACCAGAAGGAAAATGGGAAATTTCAGGATAAACAATCTTATGCTTCAACTAGTTGTTTATTAATACACCTGTCAAAGCTGTGGGGCAGGTTGAAGGCACAGATTTGATGCTTACTTTAAACCATTCTTCATTATTGTTTTCTTTGACTCCAGGTAAACTAGACATGTTCTTCAGGATCTAGCAGTTACCTAAAATAAATTTTACTGGAGTTGAATTTATTTTTCTTGAAGACTATTTAAGACTTAGCATATAAACATAGAAAAGATATAAAATCAAAGATAGTATAATAACAAACCACTAGAGAGATTTTAACTAGTAAGATCACTGCCAATCTTCTGAGAAGCATGAATTGTACTTATTACCATATAGTATGTCACATTTCTACAAGAGATACTAAATAAGGTGAAAACAGAACCTATACTAACATATGTATTACATACAAACATGTAACACAATTTGCACATCCATAAGAGTCAGTACTTGATTCTAATACTATCTTTGAAATATTGAAGATAAAAGATTTATTGATATTTTTTCAAGAGCATGTATATTTCAAAACATTCATATCCTCTGAACTCCTCAACATTTTTCAGAATATCATCTTAAAAGATTTAAATAATATAAATATTAAAGAAGATACTAACTTATTGTTGTTAAAGAAATTCAGTTTATGAAAAATTAGTTTGCAGCATGGATTATTATTTTTTTTTTGAGGTAGGGTCTCGCTCTAGCCCAGGCTGACCTGGAATTCACCATGTAGTCTCAGGCTGGCCTCGAACTCACAGCAATCCTCCTACCTCTGCCTCCCAAATTCTGGGATTAAAGGCGTATGCCACCACCCCCGGCTCAGCATGGATTTTTATATAGCAATAATGATGAAAAAAATTATAGCCTATCTAAACAGTAATATGAAATTTAAAGCTTAAGTAATCACAGAATCAGCAAAGAACTAAATACATATCTAGGTATCTAGGTTTAGTTTTTGCTTTAGTCTATGGATTTATATTTATGTTATACACACATACACATACACACACACACACACACACACACACACATATAATTTGGGTGTGCATTTTATATATACAGGCTAAAGAAAATGGAAGGAAAGAAAGAAAATAGTTTACTCTCTGTTGAATTTTATCTATTGCTTGCCAAGCTCAAAGAACGATAGAGAACTAGTTTTATTTATTCTGAAGTTAGCCATTGTTGTTTGTCTCTGAACACATTTCAATAGCATATGTGTTACAGACTTGGTCTCCGTGCAGCCATAATCAATAGTAGGCCTTTAGGTTTTAATTTTATCACAAGGCCTCTGACTCCTTTAGTTGATCATATGATTGATATACTCATAATTGGACAGAATGACTGGGACATGGCAGAAATGTTAGGAGGTTGGTCTTAGGTGGGGGAGGTAGATAGCTGGAGATGTGCTGTGGAAGCCCTTATCTTATCCTTGGCCCATTCTTCCTTCACCCTGCCCACTCCCTGGCTGACATGAGATTCAATCTATCACACATTTTCAGCTATCATGTTCTTCCTCAAAACAAGACTGCCGGAGATAGACCTATGCAACCATGGAAAGGGATATCTGAAACTTGAGTAAAAATGAATGTTTCCTCCTTTAAGTTATTGTCATATTTTGTCACAGTAACAAAAAGTTGACAAAAAGTTTTTGACATTTTTCTGCTCTCTGCATGCAAATAAATAACAAAGTATACAAAAATAAAATCTATAATTTGGCAAATACTTGCAATTAAGGGTATATGAATAAGGTAACATAAAGAAAGGAAATGATTTTGAAAAAAAAAGAGACAAAAAATATGAGTTAACAGTAAGTTAATTCAAAACTATTTTACTAAAAACACTTTCTTTGAAATTCTGGGCATTGAAGAAAAATCAAACAGATTCAGAAACTGCTTGTGAAAATGACAGAGAGTTTAAAGACAGAGTGTAAAACCTCCAACCATCACCTAAGACATCACATACTACAACTTTCAGTGGAGAAAAATGAAATCAGGGATTGTGAGAATAAACTTGAGAGTTGCTCCAAGAACACAGGGAAAATGGCTAAACAACTGTGCAGAGGCTGATGCAGGAATAACATTTATTAACATCCCCAGAGAAGGCAGAGGTACTGCTGGGAATCTAGCTGCTTGATGCAGTAGGAGGCAGGCTCACTCCCACCCTACCTGTTTTCTCCACCCAGAGATGGCATATATGCCACTTTCACAACCAGAAGACAAACACAAGATAAATCTGATATACAATATATATGAAAGAATTATTGATAGACACTTTTTCTACAACAGACAAATCTTACTTCTACCTGGTCAGCCACAGATTGCAGTCTCTGTATAGCTGCTCCCTTCACATGCAAAACATAAAAATTAATTTAAGCACTCTCCATGGCTCTATGTATTTCACCTTCCCACTATTAAAATCCATGATGCTGGAATTTGACATCAATCCTAGTTTGGAAAACATGACATGCTGGCTTACTCTTAATTTAAACATTCAGAAATAGTAGTGTTTCATAGAAATCTCTAGAGAAAATGAAATAGAATGTTAGCTCCCAGTCTCATTTTATGATTCTTTTAAAAATTATTTCAAGCTCTTTAAAAAGTTCTTCTTTACAGATTTGAATAGTTACTCCTAAAGAAAATTTAGTATGATATCATTGAAACAATATTATTTCTACCATAATATATTTCCTATAGAAAGGTAGCAGGCATTCTGTTCTGGGGAGAAGAAAGTCTTCGGCTTTGAGGCTTACTTACCGCAGCCAATATCAGCTCCACTATGGACAGACTGTATGTCTTTAGCCAAGGAGATAACCATTCTGAGATGTCTCCACTTTATTGAAAAAAATGACAGACATAATTGCCAATATATTTATTTTTTTGTGGCATGTTTACCATGTTCCAGACAGTGTTCTACTCATAATAATGGGAATGAATGTTTTAAATAGTGTTTAACATTTAAAAATCATCTCCCATATTCTATACTAGGCAATCTAAAAAAGTGACTTACATTTGAATGCTATGTTCATAATATTTTTCTTTAACATCAACAACCCAGAACTTTCAATATTTTAATTTATATTGATGACACAAGCATGTTGCTTTTTTTCTGCTTTACACACTTGGCACAGGTCAGAATTAGCTATTCTATAAGTAGACTCTTTGTAGAAATGGAAAAAATAAAGCTTTTTCAGGGGAACGGGTTGTTTTACATTAACCAATACTATTGTCTTTTGTATATCTTACAACTTTCTTTTGTAAGACTTCACATGATGTGGTATTTAGTTACTATAACCTAAAGAGAGAAGTTTCATCTCCTACCCTGAGACAGATGTTGTTAGGCATTGTGTGTGTTTGCATGTGTGTGTGCATCTAAGTGTTTCTATTTGTGCATGTATATATAATTTTGTACGTCTCCTGATCCTTCAAGGCCAATATGACACTTGGGTGGATACAGAGATTTAGTAATACTCTGGACCAAAGACATGTAATAGATTGCAATGGAGTTGAGGATTCAATGTTTTGTAGTAAAATATTCCAGTTAACAAAACCTGTGCTAGTTCTTTTATAAAGAGAAATATACTCATCCCATTTGGATGGAGGGTATAGATCATCTGTGGAATGCTTAGCTAGAGAAGAAAGACCCCATTTTTAATCTGAAGAACTGAAAAAAGATTAATCTAAAGATATGTCTAAAGATACTTTAAAATATTTACACGCTTTTGTAAATTTAAAAGCTATATTGCGACAGAATAGAAAAATATACTCTATGAACAGCTGGAATTATATATGAACAGCCATCCACATATTTTGTCAAATAATATTTGACAAGTTAAAATACATGTCAAATTGTCAAAATCGTGTGAGGACTCACATATTAACAGAGGATTAGTCACTCTGGAATGACCCAGCTGTGGAGCCAGCCTGCCTCTGGAAAATATTGGAAGAGCTAGAACTGTGAATGTTAGGAAACACATACAGTGATTCTTTAAATCTATCAGAAATAATTTAATTTAATTTAATATATATACATGTATATACAGGCTTTTTGAGGTAGGGTCTCACTCTAGCCCAGGCTGACCTGGAATTCACTATGTCGTCTCAGGCTGACCTCTAACTCAGGGTGATCCTCCTACCTCTGCCTCCTGAGTGCTGGGATTAAAGGCATGCAGCACCACACCCGGCTCTAAACTACATTTTGAAAAAGGAAATAAGCAGCAAGGAAGAAGTGTTGGCCATGGATATTGATTCCTGGACTGGTGTCTTGAGATTCTATTGCTTCATGCCCTCAAGAGAATTATTTCACAGTCTTGTACTTTCATTTCCTCATTTGTAAAATTAAGGCAATGATACTACTTCACAGAGGTGATGAGAGGATTAAAATCCGTATCAGCATACATTGAACAATCTTAATACATATTAAAAGTTTGTCTATATAGGAGAAAGAGCATATTTGAAAAAACAAAACATAACTGGTTCAAAAGTTCCACCTCATTATAAATGACTAAGTCTAAATAAGGCACCCTAGTTGTAATAAATGTAATATTTTTTCATGATTTTTAATGGTCTTTGGAGCATTTTTCAATTTAGATGTAATAAATGAATTTTATTCTAGGAAAAAAAATAGTATTAGACTCAATATGACTGAAAACACTGATGTCTTCTAATGAACGTTGACTTTAAAATGTGCCATCTGCTGCTCTGCTGAGTGGTAGAGGGCCCAGCCACAAACAGGACATAAGGATTTATGCAGTCATTCTATGAGAAGAAGGAAAACACTTACAGAGCTTTTTGCTGATCTCCTAATTTCTTTCCTCCAGAGAAAGCAGTGACATAAATACTTCCCTGCTTTTTCTGCCAGGGCCAGGTATACTGTAATGAGCAGAATAAAAATGGCAGTCTTATGCAATGTATTAAGCAGATTGATGATAAAATGAGCAGTACAGCATTTTTAATTTATGGGAAAGTGTGTGAGAATCCTGAGAGAAAACACGAGGATTGATCCTGTAAACATTGTCATCTTGGGCCAGTGTGTGTAAGCCCATCATTCAGCCACAGAACTGCTATCCTCTACATGCCTTGGCAACTGTGCCATACTCTTCAGGGACAAATACAGATTTCCACATTGTAATTACTTATCATTTTATCATAGTTCCTGTTGATTCTTTTCCACGTATTTATGTCTTTTGAAGGTTTTACCCCACAATTAGCTTTAGCTAAATACAAGCTCATTGAATAAAAACCAGTCACTATTTTCATATATTCTCATATTTTATTATTACCCTTACATTTAGTTTTTGTTCTGCTTTTTATTTAAGTATAAAGCATATGAAAGTAATTTGCAGTGCATACATTTTTACAGAAACATTTTCCACTATGGAGAAATGAAAGTTGAAGACTAATTCATTCTTCTTCAAATATGAGAACAGATATAATTTGGTGATAGCATCTACTCTGTCTCAACTGAAAATAGGATCAGAGGTAATGAATTTATATTCCAGAAAGAATGAGTTAGGTTAAAGGCTGAGCAAATTTTTCTGAATATGAATAATAAAATATAAGAAGATGACAGAGGAAGATATTTGAATCACATCTATGAAGCTTTTGAGAAGACCATAGATGCAGGATTACCTATTTGAATAGCAGATACATACAAAATAAATTACCTATTGCAGCATCATGAGGGTATGTACTCATCTTTATCTGATAATGGTGACTGCTGCTGCATTGTCAGAAAAGATCAAGTTTAATGTATAAAGAAGGTTGGAAGACATTTTAATAAACCAAATCACAAAGTAGAAAAGAATCCAAACTTCTTTCTACCAATAATTCAAATTTTTGTACATGATATAAATATCCAATGCCATAGTTTATTTTTTTATTGGCATCTGAAAAAGAAAAAAAAATCTAAATAGGCTATTGAAGCAATGATTGTTAAGGAATTAAATTTATCTTCTTCCTAAATATCCTATTTTATGAATTTCAAATATTTAGTCAAAATATTAACTTGAGAAATACAATTTCCACCAGGAGAGACTGCAGACAAGTTGACTTGGTCATAAAAATGAAAAGATCTGTTATTGTTTTCATTATACTGTTTGACGGAAAAAAGCAGAGAGATAAATATTTGTCTTTCAACAAAATACAAGTAAATGCTGAATTGATACCACCCTTTAAAAATATTTGTAATAAAAAAAAATGTTAGCAGGGAGAGAATGCTTAGTGGTTAGAGCACTTTCCTGGGAAGCCTAAAGACCCAGGTTTGATTCCCCAGTACCCATGTAAGCAAGATGCACATAGTGGCACATGTGTCTGTAGTTCATTTGTAGTGCCTAGAGGACTTGGCACACACACACACACACTCTCTCTCTCTAATAAGTAAATAAAAATAAAATATAAAAAACCTGAAAAAATATAGGAGAATGGTTATAGTACTTTTGTATTTTTAACATTTTTTTTTAATTTATTTGACAGAGGAAGAGGGGGAGTGAGAGAATGGGTACACCAGGGCCTCCAGCCACTACAAAGGTTACTCTAGACACATGCACCTCCTTGTGCATCTGCCTAATGTGGGTACTTGGGAATCAAACCAGGGTCCTTTGGCTTTGCAGGCAAATACCTTAACCACTATGTTATCCCTCAGCCCATACCTTTTATTTTTATTTTTATTTTTGGGTTTTTTGAAACATGGTCTCTCTTTAGCCCAGGCTGACCTAGAATTTACTGTGAAGCCTTAGAGAGACCTCAGACTCACAGTGATCCTCCTACCTTTGCCTCCTTTGTGCTGGGATTAAAGGTGTGTGCCACCATGCCAGGCTTGGACATGATTTTTTATTTTAAAACCTTTACATCTTTTCTACACTGACAGGATCTTTATAGGAAGACATACTGCCTCATATACCACAGTCTTAGAAGTAAACTGAAGTGACAGTTTATAGTCCTACTTTAAAATTTTGTTTAGTTATTTATTTGTGAGACAGAGGAAGAGAGGTAGGGAGGAAAGAAGGAAAAGAAGTAGGAAGAAAAATAGAGAGATGGAGAGCTCCTGCCACTGCAAAGGAACTCCAGATGCACAAAGTTCCAGATGCACTTACCACTTTGGGCATATGGCTTTGGGTATAGCAGAATTGAACCCAGGCCATCAGGCTTACTAAGACATCTCTCCAGGTCCAATTTTCACTTTCTGATATATCACAATTCAGAAACCCTCTGAAAACTAGAAACATTTTTGGAGATTGACAGGAAACTGGTTTAGTGACCATTTTTTTAAACATTAATCCAGGGGAAGGTGTTTGAGTGCACAAACAAAATAGTAATGTATTTAAAATATTTTAATGTATTTACTTGGGAGAGAGGGGTACAGGAATTAAGTGAAATTTCATGCCAGAGCTGCAAACAAACTCCAGATGCACATGTAACTTTTTGCATCTTGCATTATGTGGGTATTGGGGAATCATTCTTGAGTCAACAGGCTTTGCAAACAAGCTTCTCTAACTGCTGAGCCATTTCCATATATGACATTAGCACATTTTTTATACTTACATGCTATCTAAAACCTTGCTAGTGCATTATGCAATCAAACTAATAGATATAAATCCTAAATTACAAAATACCTGGATTCAAGCACAGCTGTTCCAAAAGACGTGAGTAAGAAATTGTGGCTCTGTACTTGCAGTTGATTGCTTAGGACCTATGTCAGTTCTTCCCAGCCTCACTTCACTGGGAGATTCTCTTTATTTCCATGATCCATATCCACTCCTCTAGGAGAGATGCCATGGCCATCTGCTGGGTTCACTCTTTGGGACCTCTTGAAGCTTACTTTTTCAGCTTTCTCTCAGATTTCTTTTCCTTTCTACTATCTGCTTCTTGCTCATGTGTATTCCTTGGCATTCCTTTATTGTTCCCAGCCAACTGTAATTCGTCTATGTATGGTACTTGACTCTGATGGATCAATATTTGGAGAAAGGAAGAATATTTCCAAATGAGAACCATTAATAAAGCACCAACCCATTCTTTCAGAAAGATGGTATTTGACATATCAGGTCATTTTTTTTCCTTTGTCTTTTATTTGAGAGAGAGGGAAAGAGGCAGACAGACAAAGAGGAAGAATGAGTGCACAGGAACTTGGGCCACTGCAAACGAACCCTAGACGCACGTGCCACCTTGTACATCTGGCTTATGTGGGTCCTGGGGAATCAAACCTGAGTCCTTTGGCTTTGCAGATAAGTGCCTTAACTACTAAGCCATCCGTCCAGCCCATTTCTTTTCTTATGGAAATATAGTTAAAACAATCCTAACAAGTATGGAACATGTCTTATGCACATAGTTCATTATAGAAGTATTATTAGGTTTAAAGTGGCAATATTTTGCATGCACAAAAATGACAGCTAAACCAATTTGGAAGGCTATTCATACTTTAGCTTGTAAACTATTACCAAAAATGAGTAAAAATATCATGAAGAATCATGTTTCTAAAAAGACTAATAATACAAAATTAAGATAACTAAACTGGTGAAAATATGTTTGGAGGTAAATTTTTCAAAGTATGTTTATCTGTATAAGGGAGATATCAATATGCCAGTTGTGTTAAAACTATTCATAGATCTTTATATTTATATTTTTGTATTTAATAAAAATAATTTAAATTTAATTTATAAGAATGAAAAGTGCTTAAGATGATTTTTTTTAACTAGAGATTGAACCCAGGATGGTACACATGTAGACATGTTTGTTAACACTGAGATAACTTACTCTCAAGATGATAAAATTTTAGCATGTACATCTTTGTAGCATTTGTCATATTTTAATGTTCAATTTCAATAAATTTTATCATTAAGTACTCTGAACAAAAGCTTGTGAATGTGCAGAGGGAATTCTACAGCACTGACTCATTGAAAATCAATGCTATATTAAGAAAAGTCATATTTCAGGAATCATTTTACATAAATAGCACATTTTTTTTGTAATGTGCAAACTCAAGAGGCCTGACCACTTAACTTCCATCACTTGTAACCACAGAATTCCTTTAGTATATTAAAAACAAGATTATCCCACATCAACCATGATTTTACTAATGGTAGACTTTTGAATATAAGTTCAATTTTGCTAAGCTGCACCATGTTTTTCCCCGTTCTACTTATATTCTGTGACTGCACAGTTTTCAGCCATCATTGCCTATGCCATTTCATTGTCTCAATATTTTATACACTGATCTACCCAGCTTATTCTTAATATTTTTTTCTATGTCTCTGTTCAGTTTAGTGTCTAAAATTGTGCTCTCCTAAACTTTTTTTTTTTATCATAACACCCATCTTTCTCTAACAATGATTCTTTTTATTCCAGTTTCTACTAACTGGATCATCCAGAATTGTCTGCTGTCCTATGAGAAATATTACAATGTGTAGGTTCTGTACTTTATTATTTAAGGCCACTAAGTAAATGTAGGTTTCAAGAGCTACATTTTTTGGACTGATTTTTTTTTTTTTTTGCTAGCAATTATTAACCTCTTTATTTGACCAGCATGGTTTTGTTATTAAATGTTGTCCCATGATAGCAAAAGTTCTCCTATAAAGTCTATGATATTGGTTAATTACAGATCTCACTATACAGATCTAACTATACCGTTCTGTGTATCTATGTGTCTTGAGAGTAGTACAGGGATATTTGCAAAGGAAATTCCAGGATCTTTCCATTATTGTAGAAGGAAATATATATCCTCATTAATCTTCTCAACACAATGAATTATCAATTTTCTTGGCAAGTGTATTAAATTATTTTGAAATGGACCTCTCATAGGTAAGGATGATACAGTATTAGAATTCTTCACATTATCTTAAAATTAACTCATTCTTCCCAGTAGGGAAGCCTGCTTTCTACATAACTACAGGGATTATAATCAGAAAAAATTAAGTAGTGAAGTGTATTATTCTCTGAGCAAAACTGAATAATTATATAATATCATGTTTTCACTTTATATAGTCATATTTTATGTCTTATGATTTAATCTATAATATGTATAAATCTATATAAGTATCAGTCTATATGAATTGATATATACTTACTTATTAAGAAGACATTTAGAAGAATATCTTTTAAATATTTTATTTGACATACAGAGAGAAAGAGAAAGAGGCAGATAGAAAAAGAGAGAATAGATGTGCTAGGGCCTCTAACCACACTTCAAACAAACTCCAGACACTTGCTGCCCATTGTGCATGTGGCTTGCATGGGTAATGGGGAATCAAACCTGTATCCTTGGGCTTTGCATGCAAGCATGTTAACTGCAAAGCCATCTCTCTATCCCCTAGAAACATATTTTAAATCCAGGACTAAATACATGGACATGTATTCATTATCTCAGTATCTCAGGATAGAAATCATTAATAAGCATTTAAACATCAATGTACACATTGAACATGACATTGTATCTTAGTTATCTCCCTTACTTAATACTCAACGCCAACAAATGTCTCCAAATGTTTCATTAGCTACTGAAAATGAGGACTGCATTTGTACCAAATTGCTCTTTTACTAAACATGACTTTCTCATTGCTGGGATAAAGTAACTGATCAAAAGCAACTGATGAGAGGAAAGATTTTATTTTGTCTTTCAAAATCAAAGGGAAGCTCCATGATGGCAGACAGCAGTATGGTATAAGCAGAGGCCGGACATCATCTCTGCCACAACCGGTGAGAAACAGCAGCAGGACAGTGAGTCAATCTGTTTTAAGGGGAAGATGGCTATAATACCACTAAGCCTACCCCTTGCATCTCCAAAATTGCCATTAGCTTGGAACCAAATATTCAGTACACATGAGTTTATGAGGGACATCTAATTCAAACCACCACAAATTATAATTTTATAATTGGGATAAAATACTAATCAGGTGTCTTGGTTGTTTGAAAATTAAAGGTAATACAAACAAAACATCAGGTACATGGAAGGTGTTGTTTATTTCTGAACTATACAACAATAAGAAAGGCAACCCAAAGGCATCTGGACAGTTTGTAAAACACACAGGGAACTAGATAAATGGCTTATGTACATCAGTATTCTCACTTTTGGAGACAATGCACACATGAAGAAATAATTCTGTTATTTGGGATGCAAAAGTAGACTGGGCTTGCTATGGCTGTTAGTCACCCTGAAAGAGCTTGTGCGCTCATTCTCAAAGACTGCTTCCTTATGGATGTGTCACTGGATGCTTGAGCACATGTGACAAGATGTGAGGGTAATGAAACAAAACTCTAATCAAAGAAGCAAATAAGCTATGACTGTAGACCAACTGTGGTCAAAAGAAGACAAAGACACTGTCACAGTCATCTCTGTACTGTTGGGATGAACCTCCAAACTGGACAAAGTTTATGGGAGGGATGGACTTATTCCAGGCTTACAGATAGAACTAGGGGAAGTTCCACAGTGAAGGAAAAGGCTGGCTCTGTGCCACACATCCACGTGGAGAGAGAGAAGACATCATCAAAAGCAAACACCAAGTCAGCATCAAAGAACTCCAGGCAGAGCTTTCACACTTTGCATACCTCTAGGCTGGAAACACATCTACGTTGCTAACACCTTAGTTCTGGATGCCTGGCTTTGTGTACAGTAACACCTCTTCTAGCCAGGTGATAATGTTCCAAAGTCCCAAGTCTCATTTGAGATTTAAATTTGCCTCTTAAATATGAGTCCTGTAAAACCAAAACAAGCTATATACTTTCATCATATAAAAGCACAAAGTAAAAAATTTTATTGATATGGGGCATAACAGGGAAAGACTGGACTAATGCAAAATCAATAATCATTAAGAAAACATAAAACATCTTCAGTTCAAAGCTGATATGTGTAACCAGTTCCACCTCTCCAGCTGAGTGAAAACATCTATCACAAGCCAACAGTGCTCCATGGTAGCCCAAGCACAATCCAGGTATATTCAAAACATATTCATATCTCCATGCCAGCCACAGTCTGTCTTTCAGTGGCTTCACTGGCCTCTTTGTCATGGTCTTCTTCCCTGCCCCCTCACCACATCTCAGCAGTGGCTCATGGAACTGTGGAACTTCATGACCCATTCCATACATTTTCCATCAGGTGTGTAGGACAAAGCCACATTGTTAACTCAGAGAGGAAATGAATCATGACCTTGTGGAGCAGGTTCTATCTTTTCAGCCATCTCCTTTCAATTGTTTACATTTTTACCATTCAGTCTTTCCTCAGGCATTCTTTCCATTTTTTAAATGTAAAGTAGTTGGACCATCTTAGCTTCCTCCATAAGATTGTTAATGTATTTGACAATAGGAACTGCAGTAACCTAAAACCATCCTCTGTGTCAGTAACCTTAAATTAATTTTTCTAACTTTAAACCTTAAATCTGTTCTATTCTTTAGCCAAGCATACCAGTCCATTAAAGATTTAACTTTGATGAAACTCTCTGGGCACATGCATTAGAATGGAGGCAGCCCATATGCTATTAGCCCAGTTCCAACAAAGTTCTCTGCAGTTTTTCTTCCCCTTAGAAAATTCATAAGAAGAATGATTCATTAAAAATAATGTCTTCATCTGAGAATCTGAGGTAATTTAGAAGTGTTTGCTGCATACCGATTGCCATTTTGCTTGTTAATGTGACTTTCATGAGCTAAAAGTAGGAGCCTCCATCACGACTTCTTACCCACTAATTGCCATAATGTTGTTTTTGTCTCAATAGTTTCAACTCTGCTTTTGTTGGATTTTTCATCAGATTGTTCTGTAGTAGGTCTTTGTAAAGCTTGACCTGCTTGAGTGCCATATTCGAGTTTGAAAAGCACATTTATCATCTCTGTTGAGTTAAGTATAGAGTGCAGCAGGAAGAAAATAAGAATCTTAGCTGTTCTGATCAGTTTTAGTCCTAGATAATCTATTTAGAAGATTTGGAATCAATGTGGATTTTCAGTATGGGGGAGGGGAAGACATTAGAAAGCCTAATTGTGAAATAATCTTGTAAGGTGTTAAAATTTTCTAATACAAATGCTTATACATAGGAGAATTGATTAATTTGGAAGAGAGTTGGTTTAAGATTACCTTTAAATTATTGTATAACCAGCTGTTTTGTGAGCCTGAATTGTATGTGTACATGTAATAATTGTATACAGTTTTTTTTTTTATTTTTAAATCTTTATTTTACAGAGAACGAAATGGCACACCAGGGCCTCAGCCACTGAAATAGAACTCCAGATGCTTGTGCCACCTAGTGGGCATGTGCAACCTTTCACTTGCCTAAACCTTTGTGCATCTGGCTTACATGGGATCTGGAGAGTCAAACCTGGGTCCTTAGGCTTTGCAGGCAAGCACCTTAACCACCAAGCCATCTCTCCAATCTCTCCAGCCCCCCCCCCCCTTTTTGAGTGTTTAAATTACAATTGTGAGATCTGTGCTCCTGGTTGTAGATAAATTGAAAAGTTGATGTTCTAGTTCTAGAAAGGAAGTCTGGGGGAACATGAAGCAGTTCCTGCTAAATTCAGTGAATGGGGATATGGCAAAAACTAACAATATTGTAGTTTGGCTTGACCCAGAAGCATCAAAGAAAGCAAATATACAATAAAATGAACGACTCTTTCACTAAAAAAAAAAAAAAAAAAAAAAAAGAAAAGAAAATTCATAAGAAATGCCTCCAAATACAATTCTCTTTACACATAGCATTTTCAAGCTCTTAGTAGTCCATAAAACTTGGCCTGCCACTCTGGAATGCATCTTCAGTTGCAAGTACTAAATTTTGTCCCATTCATCCAAACAAAAGTTTCAAAACACCAAAACCCACAAGGTCAGAATCAGTATGCAGAAAACCCTCACTCTCTGGTACCAGCTTTTGTTGTAGTCAGGTGTAGGTTGTTAGAATGAAACTTTAAACCAGATAAATTTATGGGAAGAAGGAATGTATTTCAGGTTTACAGATCCAGTGGAAGTTTCATGATGGAAAAAGAGGCTGGCCACTTTTCACAGATCCAAGTAAAGAAAGAAGAAACCACCACCAGCACCACCAAAAGCAAGCACCAAATTAATATCAGGAAATCCAGGGCAGAGCTCAAGCACTCTGCATACCTTTAGGCCAAAAACTGTTCCACCCCATAACACCTTAGTGCTGGACCCTCAGATACACCCATAATGACACTTCTAGTCAGATGGCTAGAAATCCAAGTTGTAAACTTTAATAAAACATTTCAGTCTATTGGGGGACATAAATTTGAATTATCACACACTGCAAATATGGGTGTGTATAGGCACAAATAGCTCTACATATGATATTGGATGCAACTTTAAGTCATTCAAATCACTGGATTTAAGTGAGTATAGTAAATATATATATATATATATATATATATATATATATATATATATATATATATGTAATAATGTAAAAGCTACTTGATAATAACATTTTCAGGTGAATTTCTAAAATGTCTAACAATACAGCCTATGTGAATGAAACTACAAATTGCATTTCACCTTATTCAGATTATATTAAACCTATGGTTAATAACACAATAGAAGGACATATATCCATCACAAGTCTGCAGGAGACTCTCCATGACCAAGTGAACATAGTTTACAATGGTCAAAGATGTTCTATATTGGTTCCTGAAAGTAAATATTCTTCTGGTCATAGATTTAGTATATAGATTTAGTGAATCATTAGAAGTTAATGGAGGGATAACTAAGCAATTGTAATCACAGCCAAAGAACCTAAACCAAACACCCTTATGTCCACCTGTGTCTTCTGTATATGTTTCTATTTTCTTTCTCTATCTCCTCCTTCCCCCAGTCCCTCCCTCCCTCCCTCTCTCTCTCTCTCTCTCATTGTAGAGCAAAAGGAAAATATTAAAGGTTTTTGTATTTCATAAATACATACTCTTATGTCCAGGAACATGTTATGGCTTGAGCATAGCTCTGAAAACATGCCACAGCAGAGGCCAGCAGTCAAACCTTTTGGAAACTTCTTTTAAAACATGCCAGATTATTGGTGGTAGTTTAGGGTTCCTCAGGTTGTTCTGAGTAGATGTGATGTGAACATACTCTTCTCTTTCTTTTTCCATCTGACCCACATAAACTGGCGAGTTTTGTATACCAAATGAGAACATTAATAATGAAATACTAAAGAAACTAACAAGTGGCTTTCAAGTTTTAGGATGTTCATTAAGACAAAAAAAAAAATGAAATGTTTTGAAAAGCTGACTTTTCTTGGGCAAATTACTTAACCACTTTGGGACCCCATAATTCCAGACTATGTTAGAGATTTCTGTTGTAAACACATATGTAGTCATCTGTAAAATGTAAGGCATTTCACGAATTTATGTATTAAATGAATTTCCCCTCATAACTTTCAATGACAAGAAAAAACGACTACTGTGTTTTTAGTTACAATAAATCTTTCCGTGGTTATATATCCTTTACTCCTTTTTCTAGAAAGTAAACTACAATTTATTTTTTCAAATGCAATTGCACACACACGCCTCTCATCATTTTATGAACATCATAGACATTTTCATAAAGCTGAACACTACGTTGTTCTCACTGACCTGCACCACCATATTTCTTTTCCTGCTACCTCAGTAGTTCCTTTGAAGTCTCTTCCAATGATTTCACCCGAGACAGATGTGTGCTAATATAGGCATGGTTTTTAATCTCTTCAGATCCTCTCTCTGCACCCATGCATGGCTTGTACAGTGTACTCAAAAGAAACATGATAATAGCTATCAACAACAACAAAAAGCCATTGTGATGCTGCAAAACCAAGCCAGACCTCATATCTCATTTCTCCTCTGTTTCCAATCCACCTTTGTAAATTTTAATTAATCCCATGACTGAATGTCATTAACATACAGAGAGTTGTAAATTTTTCATATCACTCCCCCACCTTTCTCCTTCCTTCTTTCTCTTTCTGCCCCTCTGTTACAATGTAGACTCAACATATATTCTTGGGTATCCAAGTGGACATCTCAATTATTTTGTTGTTGTTGTTGTTTGTTTGTTTGTTTGTTTTGGTTTTTCAAGGTAGGGTCTCACTCTGGCCCAGGCTGACCTGGAATTCACTATGTAGTCTCAGGGTGGCCTCGAACTCACGGCAATCCTCCTATCTCTGCCTCCCGAGTGCTGGGATTAAAGGCATGCGCCACCACACCCGGCACATCCCAAACTTTTCTGTTCCATTTCCAGATTCTGTCTCCTAGGAGTTCTATGCCTTTTTGTATCTCTCCTAAATTAAGAAAATTTTTCATTAGTTTAGATAATTAGGTCAAAAATGTAAACAGTTTTGTATTACTCCTTTCCTTCTACATCCCTTATTGAATCTATAAAATCAGCTTGTTAATTTGCACTTCAGAATACATGTAACACCCAACCTCTTGCCACCTCTACTTGTACCTCCATAGTATGAACTACCACTGTCTACCACATGGACTAGTTAAATATTCTCCCTGACCAACCATATGTCAGGGCCTTCTATAATTTTCTTAGATTAAAAAAAAAAAAATCATGGGCTGGAGAGATGGCTTAGCAGTTAAGGACCCATTTTCTACTCTCCAGATCCCTCATAAGCGAGATGCACACTAAGGTAAGCACAAGGTCACACTTGCACATTAGGTGGTGCAAGTGTCCAGAGTTCAATTGCAGTGGCTAAGGCCCTGGAGTGCCAGTTCTCTATCTCTCCTCTCTCTTTTGTTCTCTCTTAAAAAAAAAAAAAATCACAAGCCTACATATTCCAGCCTATATATCCAGTGTGGAAATTATCAAGCAAATGTTGCTTTCAAATATAAATTACACAAAAACAATCATTTCTCTTCTTGTTTTGTTTTTAGTAGGCATACTTCAGCTGCTCAATGCCCATACCTTAATAATGGTTTATATTCTGAACAATTTGTTAGCTGATAAGTGAGGGGTGACCTTGCAGGATTGAATTTAATGGTACACCTTTGACATAATTTTTCCCATTATTCAGATAAGACATTTTGGAGAATGGTGAGCATGACTGAGACATTTCTATGTGCCATCTTTATGATATCAGCAGGGCAAGCCTAAAAAAATTCTGCCTGTCATTTTACCCTTTCAAACATGTGCTTCATAACGAAGCATACTCAAAACTGCATTTTTTTTGTCTTTCATTCTAGAAGTGTGTCTTTAAAATGAGCATGCTCAGAAATACATATCTTAACTGAGCATTCCCAGGAGTGTGTCTGCCCTTCAAGTGCTTTCCTCTATGAATGTGGGTGGTTTTGTTATACATGCAGACACAGAACTATTCTATCAAGGCAGAGAGCTCTCTTGGGTATTGTTGCTCAGCACAGTACACTAATCCCTATTATTTTAATTCACTTCACCTGAATCTCCAAGATGCTCACTAGATTGATGGTCTCTACATGCCAAACTCCATTGCTTTTCTCTCTGCTCTCAAATCAATGTTCTGTGCAGCATCACTTGTCTTTATGCTCCGTACCACATGGCACTGTTGCACAAAGCTTCTCTCAGTGAAGCATCATCTCTGATCATCTATGATGTCTCACCCATGGAATATCCATATTGGACTGTGTGAATTTGTCATATGACATGGGCATTCTTCTGCTACCATGAATGATAATAATTTAAATACATTTTTCATATCCCTTAATGTGGCAAAAATTATTGTTTAATCAACCCATCATCTTTTCACAAATCTACAGGAGAGCTCTCACACCATAAAAATGCAAGATACCCTCCTTTGAAGCTAGGGAAAGCCATGTGAAACCCAGAGAATCTGTGTGCCTGCTGTAGGATTCCACCTCCTTTGTTTCTTTATTCCTGCCTAGATAGCTCAGGCCTCAATGAGTTTCTTGTATTCTGAGATACAGATATAAGGAAGATGATCAGAGCACTGAGATTGGATAGAGTTATCACAGTGTGCTTGGACCTCAGATGTCATCACTGAGCAAGTGAAATAACACCAGTAACAACCTCACTCTAGACATCCTGATTTAGTACATTAATTTTGTTTAGATTTGCTTGAGACAGGTTGTTCTCATATATCCCTGGCTAGAACTCACTACATACACAAAACTGTCCTTGAACATGTGGTAATCCTTCTGTTTATATCTCTCAAGGAGTGGAATTACAGGAATGTACCACCCTGCGTGGCTTAAATTTAATTTTTATTTTTTTTTTATTTTGGCTTTTACTTTTATTTCTTAATTGATTCTTACTTGGTATATAGACAGATAAAATTGTGCATCTAAATGGGACACCATATAATATTTGAATACAGTATGATTTTATAATTAAATATTTAAACCAAGTTAAACATATCTATCTCCTCAGACATTTAAGACTTAGATTTTTGAGATGTATGGTACATAATTATCTATAATACTATTTCTGTGCAATAGTATAATGGTAGAACTCCTTGGATGCCTATTATGCTTTAATACCTATCCACAATTACGATTGTAATTTGTATGCCATTCTAACAAATTTAAAAGATGGGGCCAGTACATGGTGATTAGCCCTTGAAGATGCTGGCTTTCAGGAACAAATGAAGAATCCTGCTGAGGGTTTTGGTGTGTCACAGGAGATAAATGGCTATGGTTCATAGGCTCCATATCTTCTGTTCTCTTCTCTCTCCCTCTCCTTTTCTCTTTTTCAACCCACAATCATGGAACAATTCAGCAAGAAGGTTCTTATGAGTTTTCCCATCTTTATCTTACCCTTCTTACTGTCTAAATTCACTAAAAGCAAATTGTTTATATGTTTCTCAGTCTGTGGTCTTCTGTTCTAGCAGCGCACATAGACTGAGACAATAGCCACATGGATGTTTCCTTTGATTCTGTAGGAAGGATGCATAGTGTGAATGTGGAGGAGATCAGTGGAAAAGCCAGGGACCATGGAGAAATAAATAGTGGAGAGAAAATGGCTCTCAGTAAACCTCAGATTAGAAGCAAGACAAGCTCAGCAGGTAACCCCCATTCATAACCTAAATTCCTATGATTTAGAATTTACAGCAGTACTCAGGCAATGGTGCTTAGTGTTCTCTCTCTGAATGAAGCACTACAGCCGACCTTCACATGTACTTCATATTTGATGGCTTATTAAACCCACACATAAGTATTTGGAAAGGTATACCTAACACCTCACCATATCTTTACAGATTCTGAATGTGTTTTTTGCTAAATTACTTACTTGGAATAAAGTCAGATGTTTAATCTGGCTGGGGAAATGGATCAGTTGATAAAGTGCTTGTCTTACAAGCATGAGGGCCCAGTTTGATCCCCCAAAACATGTAAAAATGCTATGTTTGGTGTCATGCACTTGTATCCCAGCACTGGAGAGGCAGAGACAGGAGGACCCCTGGGGATAGTGGGTCAGCCAGACTATCTTAGTGAGCTCCAGGCCAATAGACATTGTTTCACAAAGGCATTCCTATTATGATGGTCTGGCATATGTAGTGTCAGGCACTGTGAGGTCATGGATATCCATTTCAAAATAACTGAGAGACTGATTGAGAAAGGGAAGGGGCATGATGGAGAATGGGATTTCAAAAGGGAAAGTAGGGAGAGGGAGAGATTACCATGGGTTATTGTCTACAATTATGGAAGTTGTCAATAAATAAAATAAAATAAAATAATAAAGGAATTCCTAAAAGTGACACCTGAGGTAAGCCATTGGTCATTATACATATATGTGTACATTTTAAAATAAAAAAAATATAGTCATAATGCTATATATTTGCCCATACTTTATTAAAATCTAGGTTAAGGGACCTGAGGTGCCAGGTGTCAAATGTGCCACCAGAGTAATGACACAGCCATTACCAACAGACTCTTCAGCTCCACATGTCTATATCTGACCTACAAACCACAGGAACAAAGTGTCTATTCCTTTGTTCTATATAAAAATATTCAGTTTCTTCTCCAGTCAGGATCAGGAAACATATCAACTTAGACTAGGTACAAATTGCTCATGCATTTCATGCATTTCCCTTATAATGTAATATATCACTTAAGTAGCAGCTAAATATGAGATTATCAGAGGAAGAGAAAGAGCTGCTGATGAGTTCATTGATTATGGTTTTACTCAATCAGTTTAGAGCTTTGTGAAATACTTCTGAACCAAGATACCATTTGTTTGAGTATTGATCTTTTTATTATCCCCAATTAGTCCTGCTTTATTTGAAGACAAACTTCGTAAGGTTCTATCTATATAGTAAGAAAGCAAGAGTTGGTTCAAATTGATTCAACAACTAATTAGAGAAGCCAGCTTTTTGGTGTGAGATTTGCAAAGCAAAAGGAGGTGTGCAAAACAGAAGACAGCACAGGTATTACAAACACCTGTACTTTTCACCCAACTGTGTGACAATTATGTAGACATAGCTTAAGTGAACCAAATTGAAAATAACAGCCCTTGTATTGTAAAACCATTGTAACACACAATTATTAAAATTGATTAATACTGGGGCCAATGCAATTTCATTATCTCTGATCGATTTCAAGCACTTCTTTTTGATGGTCTTTGCTCCCGTCATTTCAGTTAGAGCTGTATGAGCACAACTCTTTCATGAGATTAAGCTCGTGGCTCTATTAATAGACCCCAAATAACTGAATTGCTAGCTACTAAAGATCATACAGTTCTTCATGTATGCCTTTCAGATATTTGTATCTTTATGACGATTTAATAGATTTTATTTTATTTTTTAGCTTCCCAAACAAATGATATGTTAAACGGGAGTTAAATCTCACAATAGGACATACTGCTGAGCTTTGTGTAAAACAGACACTCAGAAAGGACTCTGAAGTGACTGTGCAGAAAAGATGAAAATTTGTATTATCTGAATGACAGTCATCCACAGTTTAATTAAAATGCAGTTAAAATGAACCAGGTTCCTTACTTATTGATCCTCAGCTAACACAGCAAATCCTACCAATGCTACCTCGAAAATGCCATCCAAAGCCATCTGCTTGCTTTAGTTCCCATGAACTTTGCTTGAATTCATCCTCTACCAGCAATTAAATCAATAATTTGAATCTTCACAGCATCCCTATATGCTGCTTAGCAAAGATTCCTCATTTTGTCCATTCTTCTCTTATTTCCCATTATTTTTACAATGTATGTCTCATTGATTCCTCAATCATCAGGTTAATAAAAATTATCAAAATATTTTCAGACATCATATTAGGAGTGTCATAATCTAAATTTAATCTATGCCTTCTCTTCTGCATCTCTTCCTTCCCCTTTCCCTCTCTCTTTCTCTCTTTTCCTCCATCTATACACACTCAGAGAACTGAGGTACATTTAAACACATTCCAAATAAATATTATCTTTATGTCATGCAAATAAAATTTTCTTTACCTGTTTCTGCTCAACAACTCTTTTTAAACCTCATTAATATTTTATCAGCCTTTTGTGCATCTATCTCTGTTCTTTAGAACTTTAATATTTCTTACTTAGGTGTTTTCACATTTTATTATGTAATTAAATAACCCCACCATTATCAACTGATAGTTTTTGTGCTTTTCAAAACCAAGAAGACACACCTGTTTATTTTAAATTCTTGTGCATTAATATTCCTTTACTGAATCATAAAAACATGTTTAATAACATGTAATTAGTAAATGTGGAATACAATTTAAGAACTTGTGTTTATTTTGCAGGTAATAAGTAAGCATCTATTTTATTATAACATAAATATAGAAGTATATAGTTATTTTAAATACATGAAAATAAATTCACGATAATAATTAAAACTGTGTCCTTTTCCATGGTATGAACACCACACCATGTATTTACACAAACTATGATGGCTACAGTGTGAGTAGGTGATATAACCTTTAGCACAACTTTCCATCCTCACATCTACAATCCCATGTAGAATATAACTATGTTTTTTTTTTTTTTTTTTTTTTTTTTTTTTTTTGGTTTTTCGAGGTAGGGTCTCACTCTGGCTCAGGCTGACCTGGAATTCACTATGTAGTCTCAGGGTGGCCTCGAACTCTCGGCGATCCTCCTACCTCTGCCTCCCAAGTGCTGGGATTAAAGGCGTGCGCCACCACGCCCGGCTCAACTATGTTTTAATTTATGAAATTTCTCAGGTATGACATTAAAATAAGCCAAAATAAAGTTCTTTCTACATGTTGACCAGTAAATCTTAGCCAATGAGTTGAAAGACCATATTAACTACATACTTTACAAAACTGATGGTTTTTCTGTACCTGAGCTATCGTCTGGCATCTAAGTGAGAAGCCACAGGAAGAATCAATATCCTCAACTCGGCAATCTCGGGAGATAAATGGGCAGCTGGTGCCATTCCTCATTCATCACTATATCACTGGAGTGGAGCATGCAGTGCTATAACCTCTCCTGACAATGCGCACTGAGCCAGAACCTTACTGCAGATTCTTCTTACTTGCATTGTTAAAAATGTATTAGAAACTGATACGTTGTACGTATTGAGTAAAAGAGACCCTGGAGTAAGGAGCAAGTCACTGTGCTCTCTGGCCTGTGCACAGCTCAGTGCTTTCTCCGCTGCCTCCCACCTCCGGTACTCTGATCACCAAGTAAAGATGCATTCCTATTCCTGGAGCTGGCTTTATTTTATATTTTGTGCTTCGTTTAATTATTTCCTTACTTTGATGATCCAAGCACTACTCTCATATTCATTATTGAAAAAGTCAGAAGATTCATTATAGAATGGCAAAATCATAAATATGTCTTGCTAGAAGCAATATAAGCAAAAATCTTATTGAGGCTGTGACCCCATCCATTATACCCTCTTCCCCATGAAGAGATCTTGAAAGTCTCCCAACCCATATGCCTAGCAAGTACTATCAAAGTGGGTAATTTTGTTTGTTTGTTTGATATAATTGCTGGGTGGATAACGTTTAACCCATCAAAATATGAATAAATTTAAACATAGTGTCTAGAAGCATATATGGGTTATGCTTTTGTCATGAAACTGTTGCTAAAGTAAGCATAGTATCTATTACTAGAAACTATTTAGAGTTTGATGTATAACTTATAACTCTGCCATATTAATGTTTTTTATTGGAAAGACTTAAAATAAAGCTGTGTGTGTGTGTGTGTGTGTGTGTGTGTGTGTGCGTGTGTGTGTGTTCAAATTGCTTTGTGGGGAGATTTTCATGTTGATATGTAAAGAAACTCAATTTAACATGTGACATCAATGACAGTGGTCAACTGAAAAAAAAAAAATCACAAAGCATCACAGATTGGATGCCCTACCAAATAAAACGGGCCATGCCCATCACCTTGCTAGTATTTTATGTGAGGCCAGGTTCATGATGCTCCCAGGAGCTTCAACTCTCTGTGTCTCAGCAGGTTTCAATTCGGTAACTAAGGGAAATATGTTTTCATTCATGAAAACATAAATCAGGTATATAACAAATATTATCACAGGCAAAACAAGTTCAGACAAAACGGACTTACTGCATTATTTAATCAATAACATCTTAATATCTTCTATGTAAAAATCAAGTTTATAAATGCATTCACTTATTAAATATAAATATAAAATTATAAAATACATTCACTAGGGGTTGGAGCTGTGCCTCAGCAGTAGGTTCTCTAGCATGCCTGAACCCTCTTCTCTAGCTCCAAGATCACAAGACAGTTGAATTTTTCAGTGATCCAAAAATCTATTTTAGTTTATCATAAAAGATTGATATCAGACACAAATATTATACTCATCTGTCTGTTAAAGAGAAGGAAGTGAATTTGATAAACTGAATCACTACAGCCAATACAGTCTGTCTTAATTATTCATTTTATTTATTTTTATTTATTTTTTTGAGAGAGAGAGAGAGAGAGAAAGGAAGAAAGAAAGAGGGAGAGAGAGAGAGAGAGAGAGAGAGAGAACGGGCTGGTTGAGCCAAGGCCTTCATGTGCTGCAAATTAATGCGAGACACATGCTCCATCTGGTGCTGATATATCTGTAATGATATTGTTGCTATAAGCATGGTGTATGTTACTAAAAAAGCATTTAGAGCTTGGTGTATAATTTATAACAATGTCATTAGTGTTTTTATTTGAAAAGCTGAAAATAAATCCAGCTTTGTTGGGTCCTAGGGAATGGAACCTGGGTTCTTTGACTTTGCAGGCAAATGCCTTAACTAGTAAGCCACATCTCCAGCCTTAATTACCTTTTCAATTGCTCCTACCTATACTTGATATAAGCCCTTTAACCCATGAAACAAAAATTATATGTACCTGTTTTCATGTCATTATTTTCAAAATATAGACATCCTTTTCACTCCAAGGGTTTCTAATTCTTAATGTAGCATTGTGACATTCCAACCATGCTCAGAAGTTTGGGTTTTGGTTTCATAGCATATCTTTGAATACCTGTGTGGTTATAGCATTTTGCTATTTTTGACTTGCTGCCTGTTAATTCATGATGCCTCACTAGAATACCATATAATATCTATAATATATATAACACACTTACACACACATACACACACATACACACACACATACACACACTACAATTAGAAACTTAATATGTATTTAGTGTGATAATAGTTATATTAGTTATATATAATATATATGCATATATATATATATATGTTTTATATAATAGATATATTAGTTAGATTCATATTACACTAGTAATGTCATACTCAACTAAAGCAAGTACCTTACACTAAAATTCTAACTATTAGTATTCTGTGTTTCCTACCCCAAGACCACTTTTTTTTTCACCACAGATGAAGCTTATCAGTTACTTTTCCAGTAAGGCCACACTTAAGTGTGAACTGTCATACTGCCCTAATCATGCCACTTCATAATGCCCTAGGCAGAATTATACTGGTACTCCTGATGTCACTTTGTCTCTTTTACAATTGAAAGGATAGCTTCCACTATGAAATCCTCCTTGTTCTCTTCTTCAAAGAACTGTTAGTTCCTGAAAACCAGAGACTACAATATACTCCTCTGAGACTGTATTCCTATTGCCTAGTAAAGAGGACTTGACTGAAGCAAATTCCTAGTATATTTAATTTGTTTTTAAGACATGACAAATTTGAGTCAAAGATGAGAAATAATCCTACAGAACCTCTCTGTTTTCTGCATATCACAAACATACAAACATACTGACTTCCTTTGTTTAGGCCTCTCTTTCCAAGAATGTGTGGGTACAAAACAAACTTGGGAGATAGAGAATTTTCTCTAGGAACAATGATAAAGATGGTTCAGAATTTTCCTGAAAGTACCGGGATGCCAGGCTTGGAGTCCCATTCCTAACTCAACAGTAGTTTGTTCATGTATCATCTACTCCTATTTTTAACACCATTCAGGAAACAGGAATCAAAAAGTGCAAGTAACAATGATGCTGAGTAAGCTTGCTGAGCTATAGCAAACTTTCATCTTTGATCCAGAGCTCAGTGTCTAATGTTGGGGCCTTTAAAACTGGAAAAGGCTGAATTGATTAGGTGACTTCAAAGAAAAATCTCAGACCTTCACAGATCTTGAAAAATTCCAGTTCTAGGGCTGGAGATATGGCTTAATAGTTAAGGCACTTGCCTGCAAAGCCTAACAACTCATGTTCAAATCTCCAGGACCTACTTACCCAGACAAACAGTGAAGGAAGTATACAATACTGCACATGCACACAAGGGGGTGCATGCTTCTGAAGTTTGTTGTTGTTGTTGTTGTTGTTGTTGTTTTTTATAGCAGGCTGAAGGTTCTGGCAGGTCCATTCTCTCTCTCTCTCTCAAAATAAAATTCCTGTTCTAACAACTATTTGGAATGCTGTTCTATCAAAGTCTGAATATGTTATTTTTATTGAAGATTGGACAGGAGGTTGTGATTAAAATCTAAAATCAATTTTTGCATGTCATGACTCTCATTTAAGAACCTGTTTTATGTGTTCACCCCTTATGGATATTTATTAGGTACAAGGAAAGTAACACCTGTTCTTGTTCCATTTCACTTTGTTTCTTATCCATCATGAGAGCATTATCTTCTGAAATATAGGTCTAATCTCACAGGTGTCCTTCTCAAAATCCCTTCATGATCTCTCATCATACTCAGAACTAAGTTCTTCAAGCAGCAACTTGTCTGAAGCCAATGCTTATTATATTTCATACATTTCTAAAACCTGACAAGTTTGAGTCAAAAAGGAACCTCCTTCTTTCTCTTTTCTGCATATCACAAAAGTACAGGTTTCTTTTTCAGAACTCTGTCCAGAGCTATCCATGAAATTATTCTAACTTATATCTCAAGGCTTATCTTTCACAAGCCTATATTTGTGAACAATACACTGTAACTAGTACCCTACTTTAATTAGTTTTATTTATTCATTTTGAAGAATGAGGAAGAGAGAGAGAAAGAGAATGGGTGCACCAGGGCTTCCAGCCTCTGCAAACAAACTCCAGACACATGCACTACCTTGTGCCTCTGACTTAAGTGGGGTCCTGTGGAATTGAACCTGGATCCTTTGGCTTTGCAGGCAAATACCTTAACTGCTAAGCCATCCCTTCTGCCCTAGTACCCTCCTTTAATTTGTGGTTATTTCTTATTCCCCTGTATCTGTTTATGCTTCCTGGTTTTGTCTTTCAAGTGCCTACTTTTTGTTCTGGAACTCTGTAACAGCCTCTGCTTCGCCAGCTCTCCTACCCCACACCCTTACTGCTTACACATGCTGCACTGACTTCATCATGTAAATATCGAAGTCAAGATCAAATAAGACTTGGAAAAGTTAGCCATGTTTTTCACTGTTTTATTTTGCTAACTTTTACAAGTTTCTCTGGATTTCGCTTCTCTAGATTCTTACTTCAGTGTCCAGGCCCAGACTCAGCCCGGATGAATGTTCTTTTGGGCAAAACATTCCCTCCCAGCACCTTCACAGAGCACCATACAGGGTACTGAAAGGCTTCTCTCAGCCACACAGCTGAGTCATTGTTTCTCCTTGCCCTGCTCTTCCCTATTTCTCTTTACTTTTCTCTGTTACAGACAATCTTGCTACCCTCTAAGAATATTTCAGACTAGATTCTCAGACTGCCTTTCTAGAAAATGTTCTAACCTAGGAACCCTCTTTCCAAAACTCTCACTTTTTATTTCTTTTTTCTCATCCTAAATTGTCTTGGTTTCCTAATTTTTGTCATCTTGGTTTATTTCCACATATTTTCTTGCCAATGAACAGAATTTTATCCAAACAATGTATCTTTCACTTTCTCCTGCTTTCAAATTCCTGTAGCAATACAGAATATCAATACTGTTTGCTATGTAGTTGCTTGTATTACCAAATAGAAACCATAATTTTATTTCTGAACTGATAATTGTTACAGCAACCACTGGATTCTCTATATGTTTCACGCAAAGGCCCATTTTCTCAATTTCTGAAATAATACTTATTGGGTATTTTCAAATCCTCTAGTTTTATCTTCCTTCTTTAAACATAACCTGGACCCCTCCCAAACAAAATGAAAAAGGGATACTGCAGAACATATTTTATAATCTTGTCTTATGCAAAGAACTGAAGTAGAAGTAGGAATAAATGTTAAGAAAATCTATATGTGGATGCAGCTCAGCAGAAGAGTACCCATATAGCATGTATAGGTCCCAAGTTATAGCCTCAAAAAGGAATTTAACAACAAAAGAAAGACATAACTAGAGAGGTGGAGAGCTGAGGGGAGAAAGAGAAAATCCATGTGAATATCTTTGTTTCATTTTCCAGTCCAAAAGGGAGCTCTCCTCACAGTTGCTATATGCAGTCTGAAAAAGTTAACATATACCACTGGGTGTCAGAATGTAATTGCATATAATTAACAAAGTGCAACTGTTTTAAATGAGTGCAACTGATTACAAGAGAACTAAGAATTTAAGAGTGCAAGATTATCATCTCCCCAGAAGAAGCACAGAGTGATGGTCCCATCCTCTTGGGACACAGAAGGCCTGTGTGTGAGGCTGAAGTGATGAAATGACCTCTTTATACAAAATAATCACCTAGATATTTTTCAAGTTATAGCTCCTGCCTTCCTTCCACAATTCTTTCCATTGATCCTTCTCTCCTTTCCTCTCTCCTCGACATAATGTAGGGTTTTATATCTCAATTTTTGCTTGTATAAACAAATATATTCCCATTGCTTCATTCCAACCAACAAGAGCCTAAATAAATATTCTTCTTCCCATAAACTGTATCTAGTTTAAAGGTTCATCCAAACAATGTAGAGCTGACTACAACAAAAATTTCTATCAGGAGTGGGATGTTTCAGCATGGTGAAACTGACAAGGTAGATTTTGGTCTTTTAGAACTTTTAAATTAGAGGAATGGGCATAGACTACTTGGTATTTGCAACTAAAGATGACTTCCAGAGCAGTAAACCCGGTTTTGTGGACTGTTCCAATGAGAGTTTGAAAATACTAAGTGCATAGAAATTTGTGTTTAGAGGCTGTGCATATGAACTTTCAAAGGAGAAAGAAATACTACAATGAACTTTGTTGAAACTGGGATACTGGCATAAGGGCTTCCTGTGTTCTGCTGCCCATGTTCAGAAAGTTTGAACAAGGTTAAATTTATAAAGAACTGATGTACTTGGTTAAATATATGAAACCAAAAGTTATAAGATTTAAAATTAGAAAGATTCAAGCAACTTCAAGGTTACTGGTTTTAGGTTACTAAAGCTGCTATTATAAATAATTAACAATCTTAAGGAAAATAACCTAAGTACTGTGCATGAAAACAATGAAAAGCATGTCTGAGTAAAGATTAAGTAGTAAAAATATAAAGTCAAAAAAGGAGATGCCTGAAAGAAAAGGACCTGCTTTTCAAGGTCAAGATTTATTTCATCCCTAAATTAAAAACTTGCCAGTGTCCTACATACCTGTTATTGGTTTAGAAAACATGAAAAAATGCATGGAGTGGGTCATGAATTGCATACAGTTCCAGAAACTACTGCAGAGACATGGCATAAAATAGAATGTGATAACCCTAATAAAAAGGCCAGTAAAGCCATAAGAAAATGAACTGTGGATTACATGGAGACCCAAAGTTGTTTTTTTTTTAATATGTTTAGTTCATTTTTATTTATTTATTTGAGAGTGACAGGAAGAGAGAGAAAGAGGCAGATAGAAATAAAGAGAGAAAATGGACGCACCAGGGCCTCCAGCCACTGCAAAAAAATTCCAGATGCATGTGCTCTCTTGTGCATCTGGCTAACTTGTGTCCTGGGGAATCGAGCCTCAAACTGGGATCCTTAGGCTTCACAGGCAAGCACTTATCCACTAAGCCATCTCTCCAGCACCACCCCCCCTTTTTTTAAGATATAGTAGGACTGCACAAGGTCTACCATGGTGTCTGTTGGCTTGATACAGTAGTTTTACCTGGCTACTCAGCTCAGCTAGTGACAAAATTAAATAATCTAGAGACTCCTCACTGGTCACTGGTTATGGATATTGGACTTGAACTGCAGATGTTTGCTTAATTGTCATTGAGTTTACATTAGTCCAGTCTCTCCTTGTTATGTCTGATAACAATGGAAAAGTTTACGCTGTGCCATTATCTGTTAAAAGTATATAACTTGTTTAGATTTTACAAGACTCACAGTTAGGAGAAAATCTTAAATCTCAGATGAGACTTGGAACTTAAAAACTATCTTTAGTTGGTAAAGACTAAAGAACCTTTAAAGTTAGACCAAATACAATTTAAAGTGTAAGATTGTGATGAGTCTATTTGAGGGAAAGGACAGAATGTGGTAGTTTAGATTTATGTCCCTCAATAGTCTCTAATGTTTTATTAAAGTTTGTAACTTGAAGTTTCAGCAAACTGGATAGAACAGACATCACTGTGGGTGGATCCTGGGGTCCCATCCATAAGGTGTTACAGGGAGCGTATCTACCCTCCAACCCAAGGAATACAGAGTACTTGGACTCAACCTGGGCTCCCCAGAGTGTGCTTGCCGGTTGCTTACTTTGTTGTTGTGGTGGTGGTTTTCCTCTCTTTGTGAATCTGTAAATGGAGGCCGACATCTACCATTATGAAATTTCTCCTTAAGCTATAAGCTTAAAATAAATCGCATTCCTCCCATAAGCTGTGTCTGGTTTAGAGGTTTATCCTAACAGCATAGAGCCAACTACGACAACTCACCTACATGAATATAATAAATATTTGTCTTATTTTGCTTCTTGCCCATACAAAATAGTAAGACATATCTTGAGCTATCCACACAAATTAAAATATGTCACCACACAGACATGCCTTAGGTAGCTATAAGGGAATATCTTTATTGAATTACCAAACTTATCAAGCTAATAAATTAGAGTTTTAAAATCTATGTAACAGCCTGAACTACAATATTGGTACAAGCTGATCTTACAAGTTGTTCCCCACAGAATAAAGTTAATATGATGAAACCATGGAAGAAAAAAAAAAAAGAGAAAACGCCCACACTTATTTTATTTTTATTGGAAGTGAGAACCACCTGCACACATTTCTGTTCAAAGAAAATTGTTCAGTTTCATTTTTTTTCTATCGCAGACAGAAATGTTCTTCACAGAACTGGCACTGTTCCTTTTGTTTTTTCTTCTATCTGAATGTCATTTGCATAGTTGGGGACATGTTAAAGTGTTCTCTGTGATTTTGAGAGTTTATAAAAAGGTAATTTGATCTCAAATCATAGTGTTCTTATTTCTACTAGTGAATGCTCCATGCTCTTTTGAGAAGTGAGCTGTGAGGGGAAGACATTAGCTTGCCTTGTATTAGATAATAAAATTCATCCACAAGGGGTGAGTTACATATTATGACATTGTGCATATATGGCTCATTTGGATTTAATTCATTACTACATCATGTTGCACAGGAAGGCAATTTTTAAGCAATAGAATTGCACTCCATTTGTGAAGGACCCAGCTATAGCACACATTGGTTATTGAAGACAGAAACTGATTTCCCAAATCAGGCATATAAAATTTAATATATTTGTGCAGTTATAATGAAAGGAGGGAATGGGGTTTCAATATTATTTTTTTCCAGAGAAGAATGTCACTTTGTAAAATTGGGAAAGTGCATTTTTTTGCTAGGGGAAATGATTTCCTTTTGATGCCAGAAACTCAGTAAGCTGATGAAAGTGAAGAAGTATTGTTAGTAATATGAACTTGGAAGATATACAGACTATAATTTAAAATTATTTTGTATATGTTGACTATTTCTATATTAAAATAAGACCAAAATATATTAACTAATGGAATAAAGGGAATGACCAATACTTTTCCCTACTGGGGATTAAACCCAGATTGGACTACAGGTATATTCTCTACCTTTGAGCTATACCACCAAAGCATTAAAAAAAGTTTTACTGAGATAATGACTTCATCACCTGGCCACATTCATCACCCTTCTGTCTTTCTTGCTTATCAGCTACATTGTACTTGCCAGCACCCTTGGCTGGGCATGATAATTTTTAAGTTCACTATTTGTCTTCTGTGGCATCAGCTTATTTGCAGTGATTAAATATTTTAATTATTCTAATATCATTCAGGAATTTTTAAATATTCATCTAATTATAATTGCCCTTTCATTATTTCCAATGATACAGATAAATCATGACTCTCCAAACAAATAGAGCCAAGAAGGTGTGTGTGTGTGTGTGTGTGTGTGTGTGTGTGTGTGTGTGTGTGTGTGTAGAGGAATTGGGAAAAAGAAAGGATGTATTTTAAAGGGTTGGCTCACACAATTTTGAAGTCTTAGTAAACCTAACATTTGTAGGATAAAGAGTGCCAGTTTAAGACCAAATGTAGTCAGCAGCAGTAGAATTCACTTTTTTAGGAGTCAGTTTTCCTTTTATAGCATTCAGCTGAATAAAAGAGGACAGTTCATGTCAGTGTACATGGTCTATTTGAATCATTCTACCAACTGAAATGTTAATCTTGTCCTTAAAACAAAAAAATCATATTATTTGAAAACAGAATATTTATCATTAAAACAAAAACATCCAAAATAATATTTATCTAAACATCTAAGTTCTATGATCAAACCAAGTGGCTATATAAAACTCATTATTACATTTCTAAGAACATCTCTAATTAAGGTTGTGTGTGTGTGTGTGTGTGTGTGTGTGTGTGTGTGTGTGCATATGTATAAAGCACCTTCATATATTTTTGCATCTAAATTAGCTACCAATCTTACTTTCTGGCCCATAATCGAGAAACATATATTTGGGGTTTAAGTAAGTATAATAACGTACTTAATTTGCTTTGATGAACTTTGTATAAACTATTTTAAATTTCTTATATAAACCAATCTTATTAAGTGATAAGATTAATATTTTACCTGCAATATTGAAATATCTTACTTCATCTATAAAATATATGTTGGGAAATTCACATTTTTAAGTTTTTAAAGACTGTGTATGCCATTCAAATTTGATTCTTTGACTGTTAAGTGGAGACTAAAAGACAGAAAAATTTAAACCATTTCCAACCTTCCTATGTTTCATTCAAATTTCACTCTATGAAGTATTATCATTACCAACTTTTCTATAGCAAGAGCATCAGGAAGTCATGAGAATCCACAGAAAAATAACAACCCTGAACCTTGAAGAAGCAGGCTCAGTATTTCCCTAAAGTACAACAGACACATCTTGTTCCTTTTTTGGAAAGAATATGATCAAAAATAGTAGAAAGAAGAACAGAAGAAAAATGTGGCTAATCAATTCCAGCATGAGCAGGCATTGAGTCAGGGTGATATTGATAGTTATAATGAAAAAGTTTTCTTTTTTAAAAAAAAAAGTATTGTAATTTGATTTATATATGTATGTATTTATGTGTATGAGGGAGAATGAAAGAGAATTATTTTCTCAATTTTGGAATATTAACAATTCAATTGGGTAAAATAAACCTTTCTAATAAAGAATAAAGCAACAGCCTAATAGAAAAAAAAAAATAAAGTTCCTAATTTTGTTCCTTAATGTTCTAAGTCCTGATAGCTTACATTAGATGAGGTTTAAAGAAAATAAAATTTGCCTACTAGGAAAGTACTTAACAAAATCTAGTGGATAACAGAAATATTGTGTGGCTTACAACCTGTGGGATATAGACAGAGCAGAAGAGATGGTTAGGTTAGGCAGGGAGAAAAATAGACTTTTTTGAACTTGACTGTTGAGAAGAAAGCCAGCCTTTAGGAAGAAATGCCCTCCACCCCACCCAAGACTAAGCTAACGTTGTCAATGAAACTGAAGTTCAGAAAGCATTAACATGAATTATAGGGATCTACATGTATTGTATTAAAAGCTATGCTACAGAAATATCTTCTTGTAGTTTTTCATTTTCAATTTAATTTTTACAGAAAAACAGGAATATTCTCAGTAAGGCATGGTAGTGTACACTTATAGTTCCAGCACTTAGGAGGCTGAGGTTGAGGGAACATCAATATTGGTACTAGATGAGCTACAGAGCCAATTCCAGGCCAACCTTGGCCTCACAATGAGGCCATCTGGAGAGAGGGACCATGTGAGCAAGGGTCTCAAGGGTTAATAGAATGTCCATGAAAATAGCCTCTAGCCAATCCCAGCACTCGGGAGGCAGAGGTAGGAGGATCACAAGTTCGAGGCCACTCTGAGACTACATAGTGAATTCCAGGTCAGCCTGAGCTACAGTGAGATCCTTCCTCGTGGGGGCGGGGGGAAAGCTTCTACTGTTACTGCAGTATGTTTACATAAGAAAGCCTTTCACCTTCAAAATAAATTTGTTTTTTGGATATACTATAAGACTGTAAATAACATATGTGAAAATAAACCAGGGGTGTGTTTCTTTTCATATACAGAGAGAGTTTATTTCAAATTTCAGTGAGAAATGTAAGCCACCTATAGTATATGTCATTTTCTTTTCAACCAAGTAAAAAGAATGGGGTCCAAGATGACAAAAAAACAAGCCTCCAGATTCATGTGCAATCATTGTACATCTGGCTTTACCTAGGTACTGGGGAATTAAACTTGGGCCATCAAGCTTTACAAGCAAGCACCTTTTATGGATGAACCATATCTCCAGCCCTGTATGGTTATTTTTAATTGTCACTTTCCCCTATCAATTCTTCACATCTCATATTCTTTTCGGTGTTTTTCTCGAATTTCAGTATTAGGGGGTATGAGAACAAGGAGGTTGGGACAAATGAAGAAAGTGACATAGTCACTTCTATTGTAATTAAAGAAAAAACAGATAAGTGTATATAAGAAGTGGCATAATTCAGTCTATGCAAATGGTAACAGTGGATTTAACAGCAGTGGAGTGATGGCTCCTAAAGGAGGTAATTAGCAACTGTGTCATTGATCTCTCTAGATAACAAATGCACATTTGCCTTAAATGTAATCCTGAAAGAACTGCATATGAGGGATATATAATTATGCATAGAATTTTATTGCTCCGAACTTTAGATAAGACATTGCTTAAATCAGAACTTTTCAATGTTATGCAGTAGGATATTAAACTCTGGAGGACTGACTGAATTCAATTCGCAGATGAAAGTATAAGTGTCACACAGTCCTGCAGTATCTGGCCAGATCATCCACAGATAAGACACATGAGGAATGTTGAGAGTAGGGATTTGACTGCAATAACTTCTCCATTTGGCCTCCATTCTGTATGTGTGGCTCATATACCAATCCATCATGGTCATCGACCTTGTGCTGATCTCCTGCAACTTTTTTTTCTTTTTTACTCCTCACATCTCTCTGTTTGCAACTCTAACTTTTCCAATGCATATACTTTAAGTACTTTCTCCAGTAAAGAAGGAACTAATGTCCATGTGCCACAGCTGATTCATACTATGCAGGAATTTAGGAAATACTGACTGAAGAGCATGGAACAAAATGTGGATTTCCTTGAAAAACCTGCACATTACCTATCTATCTCAAATAAATATTTTTAAAAAAAATATTTTTTTTAGGATTTGGAGCTCCTAATAATTATAGAATGTCCACAGATGAGTGTCCTCTTTACAAGTGATATTTCAGAAAAATAAATGAACCTAACTCCTATTGCATGATATAGCTTGTGGTGCCATTAGGATATGAATGGAAAATCCTCTCTTGAGCACCTTTCATGTTGAAGTAAGAGTTGCTGTGTGTGTGGATTGAAGAGGATCTAAACCAAAGGTTAATGCAGTGGTGAAAAGCACTGTGATTGTGGGCCTACAGGAGACAAAATAGAGTGTGGACTTACATTGAGATCAAATTTGACATTCTCTAGGTGATATTATTAAAACCAGGCATCCAGGGCTGGAGAGATGGCTTAGCGGTTAAGTGCTTGCCTGTGAAGCCTAAGGACCCCGGTTCAAGGCTCGGTTCCCCAGGTCCCACGTTAGCCAGATGCACAAGGGGGCGCACGCGTCTGTAGTTCGTTTGCAGAGGCTGGAAGCCCTGGTGCGCCCATTCTCTCTCTCTCCCTCTATCTCTTTCTCTCTGTATCTGTCGCTTTCAAAAAAAAAAAAATCCTTAAATAAAAACCAGGCATCCTAACCAAAAATGTTATTAGTAAGATTCAATTGATACTACGGAATGTGCCAGTCCTGCATACAAAATACACTAAGGCCCCAAAAAGAAGTGAAGGAGAAAATTGAAGAAGGGGATTAGAGGATTAAGAAGGAAGAAAATGAATGACATAAAATCATTTCTACATATACATGTAACAGAATATTAATGTCTAGAATATACAAAGAATTCAAAATACTTCACCGGGCACGGTGGTGCATGTCTTTAATCACAGCAGTTGGGAAGCAGAGGTAGGAGGATTTCCATGAGTTTGAGGCCACCCTGAGATGACACAGTGAATTCCCGGTCAGCCTGAGCTAGAGTGAGACCCTACCTTGAAAAAAACAAACAAACAAACAACAACAACAACAACAACAACAACAACAAAACTAAATACCCATGAAATGAGCAACCCAGTCAAAAACTAGGCTATGGCACTGAGCAGAACATTTTGACATAAAGAAATACAAAGGGTTAATAAATATCGAAAATGTCTTCATCAACCGTAGCCATCATAGAAATGTAAATCAAACCACCCTGAGATCCTACCTAACTCTGGTTAGATTAGCTAGCATTTAATAAATGCAAATAAATAAGCTAATTAATTTATTAATAAAATGTACAACAAAGGCTGGTGAGTGAGTGGGGAAAGAGGGACTCACAGTTGGTAAACTACAAGCTGGTGCAGCCATTATGGAAATCAGCACTGAGGTTTATCAGAAAGAAAAAGTACGGAACTACCATATGATTGCTGGGCATATGCCCTAAGTATCAGAGATACTCTCTCAGACATGTTTACTGTTGCTCTGTTCATAATAGCTAGGAAATGGATACAGGCTATATGTCCATCAACTCATGAATGGATAATATGGTATATATACACAGTGGGGCTTTATTCAAATGTAAAGAAAATTCAAATTATGAAAAGCACAGAAAACAGGATGATATTTGAAAAGACCAGGTTGAGCAAGGCAACGCAGATTCAGAAACCCAAACACTTCACGTTTTCTCTCATATGTAGATCCTAGCTTCAAATATTTATATTAGTGACCACAAGCCAGAATGGGTGTCTATGGAGGCCAGGAGGCTTAAAACAAAGATACAAAAAAGATATGAAGGGTTGTCATGCAGTGGTAACAGAACATGCAACACACAAAATTAGAAGAGGGGAAGGAATAGTGGGAGTGATATGGTAGGCAATAATGGAGGGACGGGGTGTTAGGAAGATGTAGCATAAATAAGGAAATGTAAATAAACTAGATGGAAACTTACTACTTGGTTATCCAACTTGCCATATTGATATTTTGTTAAATGTGTTCAAATAAAAGTCCTCTATGTGGGTAGAAAAATCTGCTCCCAGAAGCCGTTGAGTAATAGTTGAAAATTCTAGTGCAAGAAACGAGATACCTCCCAGCAAGTTGTTAGTTAGGCAGGTTACAGTGTCCCTAAAATAATATTGGCTATTGACCTTGTTCTTGATTACCCAACAAAATTAGATGGGAAGTCCTTATTGCTGAAAACCCTACACACGTTGGTTGTAAGACAGAATGAAATCAAGCTATCATTAAACTGGAAGCTTCCTCCCGACCATCTAGTTTTCTTTATGTCAGTATTGTTTGAGATGCTAGTAGATTAAAAGTGTTAAAAAACCTACCCAATGGGCTGGAGAATGGCTTAGCGGTTAAGCGTTTGCCTGTGAAGCCTAAGGACCCCGGTTCGAGGCTCGGTTCCCCAGGTCCCACGTTAGCCAGATGCACAAGGGGACGCACGTGTCTGGAGTTTGTTTGCAGAGGCTGGAAGCCCTGGCGTGCCCATTCTCTCTCTCTCCCTCTGTCTTTCTCTCTGTGTCTGTCGCTCTCAAATAAATAAATAAAAAACTTAAAAAAAAAACCTACCCAACTGTGGACTCTGCATACTTCATAAGTGATCTACCAGGGAAGATGTGGCCAGTGGTCCAAGACTGGCAATGAGAGTAACCACTCATTCCACAGGAAGGAAATCATTTCTGATGTAATTCTTGTCAAAAGTCTGCGATTAGATAATGAAGTCCCAGAGGGAATCATTACACTGGTCATGCTAATCAGACATGTTAAAATGCTTTGTAAGAATCCTTGTTTGTTCACACGGAAGGGAACTACTTATAGCTTCATGCACAGAACTGTATTTATGCAAATGGTAGAGGAAAAGACAAGTGCACAGATGGCAAAGTCACCAAAAATGAAATGATGTTTTCTACTCAGCCATTAACACCAGGTATAAATCACACTCTTCAAGGCTCAGGACACCTTGCCAAAGAAGGGGTGGAAAGAGAGTAGGAGCAGGAAGAAGTAGGCTTTCAGCATGCTGTATTTTGGATACATCAAGTCCACACCGCTTATGCAGTCAAATCAGATGGGGTTTCCATCACATGACTCAGCCTACTTTCACTGTAGATGAGGAAGTGTCCATAACATCCCACACAACCGAGCATAAAAGAGGAAACTGATGACCGCTGGGAGAGGGAAGACAGGTCTTTTTAATGGTACAGCAAGTGGAGGGTTATTTACTCTCCAGTATATAACCTCCCACCTATGATTATAGAGAAGACCCTAATTTAAATCAGTGAGTCGGGTTGGAGAGATGGCTTAGCGGTTAAGCGCTGGCCTGTGAAGGACCCTTGTTCAGGCTCAATTCCCCAGGACCCACGTTCACCAGATTCACAATGGGGCACGTGTGTCTGGAGTTTGTTTGCAGAGGCTGGAGGCCCTGATGTGCCCATACTCTCTTTCTGTGTGTGTGTGTGTGTGTGTGTGTGTGCGTGTGTGTGACTTTCAAATAAATAAATGCAAATTAAAAATACCTCAAGTCACTCTTTTATCATGCAACAAAAATTATAAAGAAAAAGAGACATCTGCCTTCCCCATCAACGACATTACCTGCTCTGTGTCATATGTCTAAGGCTGGCTAGCCACTGTCATTCATGTTGTCTGCTTTTATGTGATTTATGTCCAAAATTTTTCTACCTATATCCATGGCATTAAGGGTGATGCTTTTGGAATGTGCGCATGTGCATGCATGTATTTTAACAAGATGATGTGACATTGCTAGAAACATGTTTAAAATGTATTTAAATATTAAATAAATCATTTTCTGGCTTTAAGAGTAAAAGGCCTGTTCATACTTGCTCCAACAGTAGACAGATGTTCCTAAGGGTGAATACCAATGCCAAACTTCAATCCTGCTTTCAGATTCAATTAAAATGTCAAACTTTTGGATGGTCTATTATAAGGAATTTAATCTTTATCAAATTGTGTTTATTAAGAAAACACAAGTACATTAAAATAATAGCTTAGAAAAGAGAATACAAGCTAGATTTGACAATCTACTTCCATTTATAATATTAAATTGTTATTAAAAAGCTCCTATCTGTGCTTTTATTGGCAAGAACAGATACATCATAAGGCTTTTGAATAAGATAACTTTTATAATTTTCTACATTTTTGAAAGACTTTTTATTTATTTCATCAAGAAAGACAGAGATCAGTATAACATGTGTCTATCTATCTATCTGTCATCTATCTATCATCATCTATTTATCTATCTCCATGCTCACATAACTGAACCAAGGCAAACAATGATTTTAAATATTGTCCTTATCCAAACAACATAAGAACATGAGCATTTAAACTAGATAAATCTATTGAGCTTCTGTCTTATTGATATCAAATAAACATTTCTACTAAATAAAATCCAGACATACATGATGTTTTATACAAGGTAATCTACTTTATTGCTATAATATTTCACTTTTTGATCCTGTCAAATGTATTTGGGATTATAAAAGCCATGGGGAAATTTTTTTTACAGTACTTTATACATGTAGGTATGAATACTAATGGTCAATTAATATATGCCAAATGTTGTTGGACGATCAAAAACTATCAATAATGAGGACCTAGAAGGCTAGCAGCTCTTCAAATCCAGCAAACCAATCAATTACCAGAAAATAATATTTAAAGAAGCACCAAGATTGGGCTGGAGAGATGGCTTAGCGGTTAAGCGCTTGCCTGTGAAGCCTAAGGACCCCGGTTCGAGGCTTGATTCCCCAGGACCCACGTTAGCCAGCTGCACAAGGGGGCGCACGCATCTGGAGTTCGTCTGCAGTGGCTGGAGGCCCTGGCACACCCATTCTCTCTCTTTCTCTATCTGCCTCTTTTTCTCTCTGTCTGTCACTCTCAAATAAATAAATAAATAAAAATAGTAAAAAAATAAAAAAAGAAGCACCAAGATATTTATTCTTTTGAATGTTTGAAACTACCTAAATGTCTATTTATGAGGAATAGGTTAAATAAATTACATGGCAACTACATTAGATAATAATAGGCAGTATTTTAGGGTGGTGATTTAAATTTGTGTTCACTTATTGGTTCAAAAACTTGTCCTAAATGTACTTAAGTGAAAAAAATCCAAATTAGATATCAAAAGAATACATATAGCATAATACAGTTTTGCTGATTGTCAGACAAACATTAAAAGAACATTTTTATAGAAAGTGTATTACAGTGTATGGTTTTTACATTATTCTTTATAACATTTGTATCTATTGTCATTATAATTAGAAAAATAATAATGTTCTTTCCATTAAAAATAGCTATTAGCCGTAATTAGAATGAAACACATTTCTCCTCTTTCATTGCAGACTTCTACACTATCCACAGCAGTCACAAGGCTAATTATTATAACCCAAAATATATTTAGCCTCAATGGTTTTTCAGTTTAAATATCTTATTATTACAGTAAGTTTCTAAACAATTTTGAAGTTCTAGCATACTTTGTTCAACAGTGCGATTATGATGGTTATAATATCTATATATCTAAATATCCATTAGAATATATGATATGCTGCACTATAATATGTTGTTTTGGTTGCATTTGTGCTTCTCTTAACATGAAGTATTTCCTCAATAGTCCATGGCAATTGTATTTTACACAAGATGACCAGTAACCCAACTGGAGGGAATCATTTGAGCTAAGTATTTGACAGAGATGGAGTTCTGAATGTTCCTGGCTCTTACAAGTGTACAGCCATATTTCATAATGAGTGGTGTATATCAGAGATAGGTTTGGGTGAAAGATCAAGAATTAAAATAAAATTACAGTATATATAAGGAACTAAGGAACCTCCCTGGTCAATATTTCAGTAGAAATTAGTGAACTGGGGCTAATGTGGTCCTTGGAGTGAATAGGGTTGAGTTGCTATAATCAAAAAGCCCATCAAACAAAATTCCTATTCATAGAGGGGTGTGTGAAGCTGGCCTTCTGTTTACATGATTATAATAAACTTGTATGAAACAATCACTGCTTCAATTAACTAAAGCTTATATGAAATCAACTTTTAATTTGATCGTATTTCATATATATATTATATATATATATACATATATATACATATATATACACATATGTATATGTACATACACACACACGCACATATGAGTATAAGTCTACTAACTCTGAAGAACATATATTGGAAACAAACCAGAAACTTAATAAGTCAATAATAAGTAAGGATAAGAAAGAATAAAGAAAATATTATTAGAAGTTTTATAAATTCCCCCACACATTATACTAACATTATCTTCACTTCTCTCTGATGATGGTGACTACTTCAGATGATGACATCTGCTGTTCAAAAGCACATATCTTCAAGTTGCCACATGTTATGTGACATCACTAAAGCTTTTCCTCAGATCTCATACTTATGGCCTCAATAAGAATGTTCATTATCATTCAACTTAAAAATCAATGTTTTCTTATTAGAGAAATCATACATTGTCCCATTCATCAGAGACGAGCTTTCCTAGTTCTGTGATATGTGAAATGTAGAATATTTAAAGAGAAGGTGCATACTCGGCCACTCTGGAACTCAGGGCACCAAATACTACTAGTGCCCACCTCAGTATATGATGGCAAGTTTTTTCAGCCTATCAAGCAGATTTATTTTATTCTGATCTCATCAAATGTTCCTAGTTCTTATTACATCCATTTCAAACAAGCTTTGCATCTCAACTTTACCTAACTCTCTTCCCACCAGAGAGAAAAATATGTTTCAATTCTTATTATCCGTTCATAAAAGAGTATCATAAGTTTGCAGTGTACTCCGAGAAATCTGAACTGTATGGCTCTCCATGAAGTTTCTACTCTCGGAATGCTCGCAAGTTGTATTTCTCAGTTTTCTGACCTGACATGCACCAGGACAAATCACCAGTTCATTAGCACATAGGAAATACCCACATTATACCCAACATATTGCATTTCCTCTGCACCTACCTGAAATACTTCTTAATATCTTCTGCTTTGATTGTCTGAAGAATCTCCTGGTAGAGCTGAGGATCATTTGTCCCTGAAGTTGTGGAATCTGAAGGGCAAACTTTATGTGCATAATAACCTATTAAAATTCCAAAAATAAATAAAATGGTGGCTGGGCAAAATATTTTTAAAAGGTGACAAAAGTTGCACCGGTTGCTCTTCGGTGCAGATCTTGTGTAGTGGGTAATATAGTCAGATTCTTCTTGAAGTCGCTGAAACCTTCCTTTGGGTGAAGTTGCAGGCTGAATGGAATCAAGGTTGAGGTCTGAAGTTTCTGGGTGCTCCAAGTTCTGATTCTCAGCACTGTCTAGCTGGAACTGGTCAAATCCAGGCTCTTCTAGTTCCTTCTCCATGTCCCACTCTAAGTCAAGGGCAGTGGCTTGAAGGTCATCACTGTCTAAGTACTGTGAGTGACCTGAAGGTCTTAGATCTGCATTGACCTTCTGATATGCCATCTTTTTACCTATGCAGAGATGAGGAAAGGAAAAGTGCATTTTAATAATGAATATATTTTATAAATCACAAAGCATACACAAAAACAATGGACAACATATTGGTATGAAAGCAGTTTTATTGGCATTTCCCCAGTAAAAGTACATATATGAGACAATTATTTCATTATGTGTTGTGGTCAATGTTACTATTGGGAAGGAGCAAATAAAAATTGAAAGTTGAAGGTACTTGAAGAAAAGACTATGAGAAAACAAACTATGTACAAAACTTCACAAATATTTTCTTTAGTTCAATGATTACCCAAAGTCACAAATACACAATAGCAATGGGATATGATGTATAACACTGAAGCCAAAACCAAACTTGCATATTCATGAGCTGGGGAAGTGGCTCGGTGATCAAAGGCACTTGCTTGCAAAGCATACTGGGACATGTTATTTGCCCCAGTACCACATAAGCCAGATGAACAAAGTGCCACATGCATCTGAAGTTTTGATTTGTTTGTTTTATTTTGTTTTGTTTTTTTAAGGTATTGTTTCACTATAGACCAGACTGATCTGGAATTCACTATGTAGTCTCAGGGTGTTCTCAAACTTATGGTGATCCTTCTACCGTTGTCTCTAGAGTGCTGGGATTAAAGGTCTATGCTATCACACCAGGCTTTTTCTTTTTCTTTTCTTTCTTTTTTTTTCCTTTTCTTTTGCAATGGCAAGCCCTGACATACCCAGTTCTCTGCCATCCTCCCATTCTCTGTGTCTCTCTCTCATAATAAATAAATATACTTTTTATAAAGTTAACTTTATTTTACAGCTCTGAAATCTGAAATCCTCTCCACACTAAGGAGTCTGTTCTCTCTTCTTTTCCTCTTACTTTTGAATAAACTTTGCTGTTTTCATTAAATATTAAATTTATTTATTTAAAAGAGAGAGAAAGAGAGAGAGAGAGAGGTAGAGAGAATGGGAATGCTATGGCCTCTAGCTGCTGCAAACAATCTCCAGATACATATGCTTCCTTGTGCATCTGGCTTACATGGATAGTAGGGAATCAAACCTGGGTCCTTAGGCTTCATAGTCAAGTGCCTTAACCACTAAGGCACCTTTCCAGCCTTAAATAAACTATATTCTTCAAAAAATAATAAACTTACACATTACAAAACAAGTTTACATATTTAAAGTGGTGACATGGTAAGTTAAGAGTATATAAGAATAAAAGGAATTGGGATGACTACATATATGACAGCTACTTTTTTTTGGTGTGGGTGGAAGGTATATAGGGTACACTTACGTCCTCTGCTTGAGTGACAAGAGACCTTACCTGCTGAGCCAACTCTCTAGCCCCCAGCACTACATATTAAAACACAATCCCAAAATCAGAACAGACAGAGCAAGTATCAACTCTGCAGAAATGGAAGTAACATACGGTACATTTTCACCACCATACACAAACAAAAGGAATACAAAACAATATTATTAAGAGGACCAAGAGGCTCTAAGGAACAGTAACATGACTTGTCCTGGATTAGTGAACTTTAAATAAAGGTCTGGGAGGGCATAGAGCCAAAGAGGGAAACCTTTCCTGCAGAGATCTTGGTTTCATAACCTTCCTCTGGTGTGGCAGATGGAAGCCTTTCTCCCTACACAGTTTTGGATGACAGTGTGCTGTGTCCTGCAGAGTGGTATTAGGAGAAGTGGGCTAATTAACTGCAAGTGGTCTTAGATCTGTAATCTATGAGCACATTATTGTGGCAGATTAAGTGTATGTACACTTAACTGTTATATATATTGGATTTATTTCCCAGTTGGATTCTAGGGTCCCTCAGCATGTTTCATGATCATGATGTACATACTAGTGTGGTGACAAATGAACAGAGTTCAAATGATAATTGATTAGCTAAAAATGAAAGTGCCTTGTGACTTAGGAGTAATGACTGACAAGGGAGCTTTAATGACAAGACAGGATAATGTGGCATCACCCCCAGAATGGTGGATACAGTTCCAATCTTGGCTAATACAGGCCAAATGAATTAAAATGTCCAGAGTTTCTAAGAGATTTAAATATACTTAAGTATTGAATCACGTGAAACAAAAACATCTGTAATTCTAGAAGATCTGTGCACTACTACATAATACAGGATTAATTTTTTAAAGACTATTTCATCTATGTCAGTCACCAGGCAAGGCCATAAAGACATAGATAAATGGGTCCCTGATCCCCACATAGGGGGTAGCCCAATCAATCCAGAGAGACAAATGCATACAAAGCAAGGGGTGAGATAAAATATGCAGGGCTAAGGTAACTTTTGGTAATAATTCTAGCTCAAAGATATCCTAGTAACACAATATAGAAAAAGGAACCCTAAAGAAAATAAACTGAGATGTGATTTTAAAGTTTTGGCCACAGAGGATTATGGGAAGACAATTAGGCAAGGATGTTTTAAAAACACTAAGAGGGGATGTGAATGGCTCATTTGGAAACTCTATAATTATCTTCTAGCTAAGGACAAAGACCAGGGACACTGATACTTAGAAAGTACTTTAACCTATTCATATCACATACCCTCTTCTTCCCCCCTCCTTCCTTACACCTCTGACCGTCTTTCAAAAGTGTTATTGATTCTTTGCTCAATATTGTCTCAATGACGTTATCTAGAGATATTTTTTTTTTCTATTCAGTGAATAAGAATCTCAGGGTAAGGGCTGGAGAGATAGATTAGTGCTTGTGAAGCGTAAAGACCCTGGTTCGAGGCTCAATTCCCTAGGACCCACATTAGCCATATCTATCTATCTATCTATCTATCTATCTATCTATCTATCTATCTATCTGTGTGTGTGTGTGTGTGTGTGTCGATATAGATATAGATGTGTGTGTATGTTATTATTATGTACAGTTATATATTATATATATCATATAGAGTTATCTATAATAATAATTATTATTATATACTTTATTGTTTTTCTCACTGAGTTGGAGCTCTCCAATAATAAAACTTGACTAGCTAACCAGTGAGTTTCAGAAATCTACATGTCTATGCTCCCTTGTGCTGGTATGACAAGTGTATGGTGCCACATCTGGATTTTTCATATGTGGTGTCTTGGAATCAAATTTAAGTCCCATGTACTCAAAACAAGCATTGTCTTTGGACTGTGCCATTGTCCTACCCTGAGATTCTTTTTTTTTTTAATTTATTTTTATTTATTTATTTGGGAGCGACAGAGAAAGAGAGAGAGAAAGAGGCAGAGAGAGGAGTGAGAGAGAGATAATTAGCGCACCAGGGCCTCAACCCACTGCAAACGAATTCCAGATGTGTGTGCCCCCTTGTGCATCTTGCTAACGTGGGTCCTGGGGAATCAAGCCTCGAACTGGGGTCCTTAGGCTTCACAGGCAAGTGCTTAAACACCAAGCCATCTCTCCACCCCAGGAATAACATTTGATGTTGTCCTATAGCCTGCACACATGGAAATATGCACACACCATATACACATATATAAAATAAATAAATAAAAATGATATTAATGGGTAAGAATATCCTTCATTCACTCAGGAAATTTTAACAATTGCAAAGCATGGCTTATGATCCATGAAGGCATCATATGGGAATTATTACAAATAAGTGAGATTGCGAATTCTGATCTCAAATATTCAAAATCTTTTCCCTACAAATCTTTCAGAAACCAGCTGCAATGATTCAGCAATTCTTTTTTTTTTTTTTTTGCCTCTGGTTTGATAGCAGGCCTTCATCTTATGGACATCAGAAATCTAACACTTTTCACATATCAGGTATAGCTATTCCTTAGACTGTAATCCGTATCCAGATACTATCATTAAATATGGTAAATATATACCTGACACTTTACTTCCACTCTCGTTCTCTTTATACAATAATAAATTTTTAGAAAGTTCTAAATTGAGAATGCTATCTGGTTCAAAAAGTCAGAAGTGTTTCTGGAAAATTTCCAAACAAATGAATATGTGATACCATATAAATGATCATAGATATAATGAACATCTTTATCATGTACTTGGATATATAAATAATATTTATATGGACATTAAATATATGTGCATAATATACTTTATTTATGTAATTATAGATGCATGTATACATACATGTATAAATTAGTAGTTTATGTTATTTTTATTTTTTTAGCTTCTTAAAATATTATAGACATTTTAAAAAATCTAATAGCCATATTTTTGTCCTAATATAAGTGTTGGACTCAAATTAAAATATATTTACTGAACCAATTATCAACAAAATTGAATGAAATTACCATGTCAATAAAACTTTGGTAATAAGTTCAATTTTGAGGCAACAGAAATTATAACATAGACATCCAAGAGACTGTTTTTGTCGTTAAAACAACTATGGTCTGTGAGGCAAGTAAAAGGCATAGCACATTTATTTTAATTGTTATTAGAAGTCGAAGTTTGGGCTGGATAGATGGCTTAGTGGTTAAGGCATTTGCCTGTAAAGTCAAAGGATCTGGGTTTGATTCTCCAGGACCCATGTAAGCCAGATGCACAAGGGGACGCATGTGTCTGGAATTCGTTTACTATGGCTAGAGGCCCTGGCATGCCCATTCTCTCTCCCTCTCTCTTTCTTTCTGTCTTTTTTTTCCCTCTCTCTCTCTTTCTCTCCCTCCTTCTCTGAAATAAATAAATAAATAAAATATTTTTTAAACTCATGTTTCTATCACTGATGTCCATGACATATTTAACTTCAAGTCTCATGTAACTATGTCATGTGAATGATTTTTACAAAAACAACACAAATTTTAGAATCTACTGCATACCAGTTAGCAAAGATGAGGTCAGAAAATTTGTGACATGCCTTCTTATAGAAATACTTATGATATCTTACCTTTCTATATTATGACACTTTTATCAGTTCAAGTTTTATGAAAAATATAGTATCTTCTTTATATTTTCAACAGATCTTATTTACTTAGGTAAAATCCCTTTACACCGAGGACCACAATGAAGGCAAAATTGTTTTTAAAATTTAATTTTCTAAAACATTTGTCTTTTATATACACTTATTCTTCCATAGGAAAAAAATAAAGCAGACACAAGTTGAATTAAAGGTATTTTCAAGACTGTGATAGGCTTCAATCAATAAAAAGAAATTTGCATCCATATGGAATGTACAATTAGTTTAAAAATAAATGATGCTTCTGATGTTGTTTTACACATTCTTACTGGCTGAAGCTAAGTCAATTATGTAGGTATAAAAGGAAACAGAGCAAAAGGTTGAAAATTTAACACAGGAGATGAAATCTGGAAGCTGTAGATCTAGTCTAATAAAATAGTTATCACTTATTTTAGATAAAAAAGGCATGTTAACAAAAGTTGTATTTTATAAATTATATATCACTAATACTTCTTAGGGATACAACCATGGCTCTGTTTATTCCTGTTGAGTTATCAGGGGGTAGGGGACAGTTTATCACAGAAAAGATCTGCCTTTATAAATCTTATTTTTTTGAGATTGTTTGATTTTTTTTTTTTAATCATGGGGGAAATAAAAACATCTAAAACCAAAGCTTCTGGAAGAACCACTTGTTCTTGCCCGTCTTGTACCTCTCCTCAAACTTGACCTTGGCCTACCGTCTGGAGTTATGTTTCAGAGCAACGTCTCTGTAGACATCTTTGTTGACAACAGATTTGTCCAAGGGGATATCCACAGAGTATCTTATGGGCATGAGGTGATTATAATTATAAACCTCCACAAAAGACTTGATCTTTGATCTTTTGGCAATTTTCTTCTTGCCCATGGCAGCTGTCACTTTGCGGGATAGCAGTCAATTCCAGCACCAGAGCACAGCTATGGGAACGGTCGGAGGTGCCATCATCAATATTCTTCACGACGACGGCTTTGTGTCCAGAGCAGCAGCCAGCCAGAACCAGCACTACTTTCCCTGGGTTTCATGTACTTGCCCATTTCCACAGCCAGCAGCGGGCACACAGCAGAAAGATAAATCTTCAAATTAATAGACCATGTACTGAGATAACCTCACTCAGATCTGACCTGTGCCATGTAATTCAGGCCAAGTACCTACTATCTCTGTGTTTAAATTCTGAAACTGTAGCAATGATGTATACTAATAGCACTCAGATTGTTGCGCTATTATGAAAAAGTAAATAATAATTTACTTAGAGTGTTCAAAACAGGGTCCCTTCAATAGTTAAGCTAGTACAGCAGAGGACTGTAAAATATTCAAAACAGAGTATAATATACTGTAAGTGATTTATTAACAAAGAATCTTTCTTTTTTAATTTTTTTTGGTTTATTTTTTTTTATTTATTTATTTGAGAGTTACAGACAGAGAAAGAAGCAGAGAGAGAGAGAGAATGGGCATGCCAGGGCCTCCAGTCACTGCAGACGAATTCCAGATGCGTGCGCCCCCTTGTGCACCTGGCTAACGTGGTCCTGGGGAATCGAGCCTCAAACCAGGGTCCTCAGGCTTCACAGGCAAGCGTTTAACCACTAAGCCATCTCGCCAGCCCAACAAAGAATCTTTCTATAAATTCTATACAGACAAAGAACAGAGAAATATGTGGAGCATACAACTTTAAGATTCCACCTTAATTAAACTGCAGTGTGAACATATACTTCAAGTTTTTTAACAAGGTCTTGAAAATAACGAGAGCTGGAGCTGTGCAGGTAAGCATTTTGGGGATGGGGATTACAACACTCTGTCAATCACTGGCATGTTTCAGATAGACAAGAGAAATGTTTAGCTAATGTTCACATGAAAGTCATTACATTTGCCTTGCCACAGTCAGTTCTGTATCTTAATATTACAGAGTTGAATATCATATTTTAGTCAGTTTAGTAAAGAATGATAGGCTGGGCATCATGGCACACACTTTTATTTCCAGCACTTGGGAAGCAGAGCATGAGTTTGAAGTCACCCTGAGATTACATAGTGAATTCCAGGTCAGTGTGTACTAGAGCAAGACCCTACCTTGAACCCCCCCCCAAAAAAAAAGATAGTTACCAATATAAAAATGGTTTCTATAATGCTAAAGACTTCCCTTCAATCATGTTAAGAACTAGCAATAAGTAACATGACCATGAATGTAATACTTGGTATAGCTTGTCAAAAGGCAGTTGACTTGAGCCACTGACTTTGATGTTATCAATAGTGTTTTAACTAGTACAAAAGGATGCAAAAGTCTTAGTGGAATTATGAAGACATCTCAAGGTTTCCCTGTTTGTAAAAGTCATTTTAAAAAGTAAAATAAATAAATAATCCTCACAGATTAACTTTAAAATGTAAGACAGAATTTCAATTTCCAATTACAGCTCTATGACTGAATCATGCAGACTTTTTGGAAGCCTTGGATATCATATGGTTTGCAGTTTTGAGTGGAAATTTGAAGAAAGGCATAGCTAAGATTTAAATGTCATTGCACCACCAAAATGCATGCCCCATTCCCCTTCATGCATGATTACTTCCTGTGCTATGAAATGACCTATATCATGATACATGCTAATTTCAAAATATAACTTGAGCAATATCTTTAACTATTTCTCAAAATTTATTCATGATTTTTCTATATTGAAGTAGTTTACTCTTCAATGATTTTTAAGTTTGGTCAAAAAACTAATGGGTTTAGGTTCCATGATGACGTTTTCATACATTTATGGAAATATACTTTGTTCTTTATCATTCCTTTCCCCTAATCCCCTCTACTGTTTCCCTGCCTCCTCTTGTAGCCCTTTTCTTCCTCTTAAACAGTCCCCTCTCCTGCAGGTATGGCTTCTTGACCCTCTACTTCACATCCACCCTTAAGATTGGTCTCTTTCTCTCCAGAGGTTGAAAATATCAAAATGCCAAACATAGGTTTTTCAATAAGAAGCTAGCTTATACAAGTAAAGTCCACATTTATTGAATAAATCTGTGTGTAGTACATGTGTGTGTAGATGTTCATGTATGGATGCGCATATATGCCTGGGTGCATGTGCATGTGGCAATCAGAGGTCAACACTGGCCGTCTTCCTATGTGGTTTTCCACATTACTTTTGAGATAGAGCCTTTCACGGAATCTAGAGCTTATGAATTATTCTAGAGTAACAAGCCAGCAAACTCCAGGGCTCCATCTGTCTGTACCTCCTCAGCACTGGGATTCCTGCACCCAGCTTTATTTTGTTACATGTATATTCAAGATTCAAATTCAGATCCTCATGCTTACATGACAAGCACTTTACCAACTAAGCTTCCCTCCACCTCAAATACTTTTATTTTATTTCTGAAGCTTTAATGGTTTCAAATTGAGAATAAAATAAAATAAAATCATTAAAAGAATGATGCAGAAGATGGTATTCTGACTTATGTTTTCAAAATAATGAGATCATTTCTTTCCAGTTGTGGAACTCAGCAGTAACTATAGTGTTTGCAAATACATCAAGTCCCTTATTTAATTGGAGTTTTGTGTGTCAAGTGCATATAAGAAATAATAATTTGTTGTTCATGTTTCCATAATTATATAAGTAACATGCAAAGTAAAAAAGAATTATTTTCTCTGCTTTAATTTTAGAAAATAAGTAGCCAAAAGCCGCTCTGAAATGGGTAATAATATACTGACTTTAGGGAAACTGGTTAGTCAAGTTGAAGATCATAAAGTGAAAACTTGACTACAAGTTGCCTTGATCTTTGCTAAATGACATGTGAAAGGAATGCTTACAGAATGCCAGATTAATGAGCTATAAATTGCAAAATGTAGTCAAAGCCATATGAAAGAAAATTATTTGATGCAATCCAACCAGTTTGTTCAAATTTGTTTTAGACCACTTCAATATGCATGACCATCTGCTAGTTCCCCAAGAAACCCAGACTTCTTTTGGGGACCTAGATGAACTGCAGCGTGTATGAAACATCCTAACTGGGTGGCTAGTTGGGCCCCATGATCAGTATCTAAGGTAAGGATTTTCATTAAATGTGACACAATTCAACTGAGGCTTTATTAAACAGAAAAATATATTTAAACTGAACCAAATCACTACAAAATATACACTGTGGGTGTCCTGAAACTAGTAGCTTACACATTCAGTAGAATTTATATTATCTATCTAATGTGTTCAACTCACTAAAATCACAAAACTCTCTTAATTTATAAAGGAATGTATAAATGGTTCTTATCCTGTCATGGTTCCCATCTTTCTTGGTCCCTTTTGTGTCTGATTCTACCTCCTCTATATTACCAAGTGCCTGACTTTTCCACTATCTTTTCCTTGTATAGTATAATACTTTAGCATTGTTTATGTGCCCAGAGTTTATATTCATGCCATGTTCAAATGATTGGAAATGTCTTACTTTAGAAATGTATACACATGAGACAAACCAAACGGCAAGACTGAAAAACAGGGTTTTTGGGAGGTGGTTTAGCAGTTAAAGGCACTTGCTGGTCAAGCTAGCCTGCCAGAATTCCATTACCCAAACCACTCACACAGCTGGATGCAAAGTGGTGCATTCGTCTGTGATTCTGAGGTGTCTATGACAATGAGAGGAAAAACCAGGAGACACTGAAGCTTGAAGGCTAGTTACTCACAAGCAATCACCAATTCACATGCATACACACGCACACACACACACTTCTTAAATTATAAAATAAGCCGGGCGTGGTGGCGCACGCCTTTAATCCCAGCACTCGGGAGGCAGAGGTAGGAGGATCGCCATGAGTTCAAGGCCACCCTGAGATGACAGAGTTAATTCCAGGTCAGCCTGGACCAGAGTGAGACCCCACCTCGAAAAACCAAAAAACAAAACAAAACAAAAAAATATAAAATAATAAGGGATAAATTTCTACTTTTTTGACCAAGGAAGCCAGTGTAATTGAACTTTATCATAGTTGGAAGCTTTAGCACAGATGGGTTCTGCATGGTTTCTTCAAGTTCCATCAGTCTTCCTCTCACTTGTCAATGCACAAGGCTGTTAGACTTAGTTGCAACGTTTCTTTTAAATTTCACCTATCCAAGTTATTTCTCTTGTTCAATGCATGAGTTATTACGATAGAGAAAATCCTTTCCCATAGGTCCATTTATCTCGGTTTTGATGCTTGGATATAACAATATTAAAATAATATGCAAATTAATTATTTACTGAACCCTTAAAATGAGTCAGGCTGTATTATAAAAGTCACAGTTCTCTACTCATTATGTCATTTAACCAAACCATTCTATGCAACTCTATTATTTCCCATTTAAAGGTCAAACTAATTGGGACATAGTAGTTAAATGATTTCCTCAAGTTTGCACAGACATAGAAGAGCTAGGCTACTGAAGCTTAGCTATGGAATTCTAAAGCCCATTCTTTTAACATGACAACATTCAAGATATTTCCAACTTCCAAGTGTTAGTGTGATATTAATGAATAGAGAGACCTTGCTAGTTTGTTATACTTACTTATGCCACCCGTGTGACTGTAGACCACAGCCATTCAACCTTTATGGATACGTTTCTTCATCCTTAAGTGTCAGTTGGCTGCCCTGACTCTAGGACCTCAAAGGTCTCTGTTCTGTGTTCTCCACTGCACCCTGTCATGCAATCATGCTTCCTGACACTAGGGATTTGAATAAGGGTAGGGATTTGAATAAGAGGAACTCTTGCAAGCATACTGCTCTAAGGAAAAGTCTACGACCTTTACTTTATTGTCTCTTCTTAGCAACACTTTCAAAATTTCTGTTTTCTTCTGCTGCTGAAGGAAAGAGAACAAAAATAACATGGTTTAGAACCTGACAGATCCAAGTCAAATTCAACCTTCTATTGACCTGTTTTTAGCCATGAAACCTTTTTGCTTCATTTTGCCTCTCTTCCTACTATGTGTGGTTTTATTTTGTCCTGAGAGGGTTTTGAGAGCATCAGGCGTTAACATATCAACTCAATCATCACTTGACTCTGGAGAGCTGTCTGCCTCTTGGTTTGATAAGCTAGACTCCAGTTTTTGATCCTTTCAGCCACTATGAGTGATCGTAATTGCTGCTGACTGTGGCTCTTTGATTTCCTGGGACCGACAGATAAAGCTTTTATCTACATGAAACCACTAAATGTGCTATTTACACGTTTCAAAGGTATGTTATTGGCTTACTTTTAAAAATATCTTTACTTTCCAAAAAAATATCAACAGGTTTCTAAAAACAAGAAGTGCTTTCTTCTAAGATTTATTTTGCTGTGTTTCTGGAAGTCATAGCAGAAAACTCAAGGCCCAGTATACTCTTCCCATGCTCTCAGAGTACACACCTTTTACATTCAGAAATATTTTCCCATACATATTCTATAGGATTTTGTTAAGGGAAAATGTTAATCTATCATGAAAGTATGGCTTAATGCAGGGAATATACCATCTCTGAGAGACACATTATGCAGTATATTTATATCCAGTTACAATTCTGTGCATACCAGATATATACTTGAAAATTTTATTCTTTACCTAAAAACACTAGAAGATTCAAGTGAATTAAGAGTTGGTCTTTCAAACTCTTAGATCATGAAATCAAATGAATGAGAAGTGGGAATTGAATCCAAAAATTCTGAGTGTGCAGGAATTGGTTCTAGATTAACTGCATGGCATGCGCCTTATATGGCAAATATCACGTACAGCCAGGCTTAAAAATAATTCAAGATAATTATCATGTTTTTCTACATAGCAAAAATGAGTTGACAGCAAGTAATCAGGATCATTAGGTTCAGTCACTACTCAGAAACCAGAAAAGTGTTTTCAATTGTCAATAAATAACACGCTCAAGCCTGAACTCTTCAAGAAGTAACAAAAGTCTTGATTACATGTCACAGGTGTCTTTGACCTTCCATCATCCCTCTTCTTACTCATGTCTTTATGCTTTCTCTGGGTTACCATTCTACTTGTATAGGTTTTTCTCACATTTGCCAGCCTGTATACATGCATGCATATATATATATATATATATACATACATATATATATATACATATATATATATATATATATGTATATATGTATATGTATATATATACACACACATATATATTATTAATATATTGTTAATATATAATTATAATATATTATAATTATAATTATACTAATATATATGTATTATATATTATATAATATATATGTGTATATTATATTATATTATATATGTATATATAATATATATTTTATAATATGTATGTATATAATATATATATAATATATATGTATACATTATATATTATATATATATACATACATATATATGTATAATATATATATATATTAAAACCAAGAACCAAAGGATGATAGGAGTTATATTGAACACTGTCTTCTGTATATAAAGTGACTGTTGCATTCATGACCTTCTAGCACTTGATCTGCACAATATTTGGGTCACCAATCTTCCATCATGGATAGTGGAGGAGGTTATTAAAAAATTGAAAGATAAAGTGCATAACATATGTACTATATGTGCATACATGTGGTAGTATCATTTTTGCAATAAAAATCTAACTTATATGTAAAATAGTAGATGTGGGACTAGTTAGAAGAAAAGATAAAAGGAGAAAGGCTTGATAATCAGAAACACTATGTACATGTGTGAAAAGTGTCAGTAAGAAGTTGAACAAAACAAATTATCTAATCAAGATAACAAAAGAGAGAAACAAATTTCCCAAGGTACTGCAGCTTGTTCTTTCTTTCTTCCATCATATCATATCACTAGACATGCAAGTGTCCAAAGAAAGCACAGATATTCTTTTGAAATAGCTTTTTTTTTCTTTTTTTTTTTTATCTATCTTCAGTCCTGGCTGACTCACAATGATCTCCCTACCTCTGCCTCCCAAGTGCTGGGATTAAAGTCGTTTGCCATCATGCCTGGCTAATACTTTCTTTTAAAACAAATAGTTTTATTTATTTATTTACAAAGACAGAGAAACATAGAGGGAAAGGACAGAGAGAAAGAGAGAGAGGATGGGCATTCCAGAACCTTCAGCTGGTTCAAACAAACACCAGATGTATATGAGCCACTTTGTGCATCTGGCTTTATGTGAGTACTGGGAAACTGAACCGGCATTGTTAGGCTCTTCAAGTAAGCACCTTAACCACTGAGCAATCTCTCCATCCCTATATTTTTACAATACATGGTTTGGAACCTCCCAAGAATATAAAAAATATTAAAATATCTCAGAAAAAAGTGACAAAATGATGATCTTAAATTGTGTGAAAGCTGGGTTCTTTGTAAAAGTAGCCTTTATCTAATAGCTTTTCAATACAAATATGTTAGAGTAGGAATAAGAGAAAGTACAATAAAGAACGTTATAACAGTATGTGATTAAATCTATGGCTTAATGTTAAGACGTTTCATCACAAATTTGTATACATACATATAAAGAGTTAAGTGCAAATCCAACTACAGTTTATTATAAAGCATATCAAACTTAGCCTATGGCATTCCCTTTCTCTTTCTCAACAGGGATATTACAAAAAATGACAGCTCTTAGGCAACACATTAAAACAATGTTGATATGAAACTATCAGGCAAAGGCATAAGAATGAAATGTTCACAAAGACATTCAATGTATTTGACAGAACTTCTGCATAACCAACCCCACTGAATGGTGGTTTATTATAATAATTCATGGCTAGCACTTTGGTGTTAACTGTCATTACTTTACTGATGTGAATTATAGCTTCTTTATTCATTTTAACCACAATCCATCCTCTTTTTGTTGATTTTTTTTCATCCTTTTAATCTTCTTAATTTTCTCATTTTTATCTTTCCATCCTTGCTTATTTTATACCAGTGTTTCAGGGATTCATTTAAAAATAATACAGAAACTTACTATAAGAATTCTTTTTTTTTAATTTAATTTATTAGTTTTCTTTTCAGTAAATACAGGCAGTTTGGTACCATTATTTAGGCTCATCTGTGATCTACCCCCTCCCATTAGACCCTCCTTATTATTGAAAATGGGTCGTGCATTGTAGAGTTAGCCCCCAGTTATTAGTATGATAAATGTCTCTGAAAATCATGACCCAACATGTAACTCTGACATTCTTTCTGCCCCCTCTTCCGCAAGATTTCCCTGAGCCATGTTGGGTTCATTTTTGGTCTGCTTCAGTGCTGGGGTGTTGGGGGCCTCTGAGGCTCTGGCTCTCTGATTTGGTAGGAGTTGATTTTTCTCTGCATTGATCTCCTTCCCCTTTGTGCTGGAATTCATTTTTTTGCTATGTAATCAAATTATATATATTAAATTGTTAAGATATTACAGATTTATATCTTAAAATATGCTAAGAATTATATATCTCAAAGTATCAGTTCTCTTTTTCAAACGATTACCAAACCAAAAATTATATTTTCTCTACCATTCTAAACACACCACATTTTAAATCCTTGAGTCCATAGTAAAACTGGACTTTTCCTGAACCTCCTACTTGGGAGTTGCAGCCCCTAACATTGTATGAAAAATATGACCATTTCCTTCACACTCCCCACAGAAAACTGTCAGCTGTAGACACTGGTGACATTCTTACTCTAACTATCCTTCCTAAGTGTGACCTGCATATTACTCTGACAAAAAATGACTGCATCATTGCTATGTCTATAAAACACTTATAGATCCACCCCATGTCTCTAAGAACATGTTCTCCATACAAGTCAAACTGCCTAGAAGTTAAACATTATTGTAGAAACCAGGTAGAAAATACTATATAGAGGGATTTAAGTCAATAAATTGGATGTTCATCATAGCTGCAAATTTTGGGGAATAGGATGTTGTCATTTACACTTGTGGTGTGGTCAACTGCCTGGTCCAAACAAAGCCAGGTGCTGTAACTTGAAGAGGAAGATGTGAAGAAGTCTATAGGAGATTAATTCGAGCCCCTCCTATACATAATACGTGGTGGAAGGAGTCTATCCAGAAAAATCCATTTAGCTATGCCCAGAACAATCAAGACTGACTGTAGAGATCGAAGTGCCTCAGTCCATCTGCTGATGATATTTATTGCCTCTTGGCACATTCTACATATTTACCAAGCCTATGTGAAAGAAAGTACGGCTTCTTTCTAGGGTAGAAACAGATGGTGCTCCAGCAGGTAATAATTTAATTAAATGACTCCTAAAGCTTCAACAAATTGCTCCAAAGAAAAGAAAATATATTTTATTTATTATTTTAAAATGAGGAAGGGAAGAAAAAAATTAAATGTAGTTTTCACTTAAGTAGTGCAATAAAATTAGAATTTACTGGAACTCTCCTTCTAAGCAAAGGGCTTTACTGTCTAACTTCCAGACTGGAGTTAAAATTGTCAAAAATATTATTAGCATTGGTCAAATTTCACCATCTATCACATCTAAAACATAATGTAGAACAAAAACAAAAGTATAGTCTGATAATGTTGAATTGTAATATACACATAATACAGCTAATCATATGAAAGGCAAATTAAGTTCATGATAAACTTTTATTGAGAAAAGAGGATAGAAACAGTGAAACACATATGTATATAAATATAGCCTCTACTCATTAAAAATAGTGTCTCGGGTGCTGGAGAGATGGCTTAGCAGTGAAATGCTTACCTGTGAAGCCTAAGGACCCCGGTTTGAGGCTCCATCCCCCAGGACCCACGTTACCCAGATGCACGAGGGGGGAGTTCGTTTGCAGTGGCTGGAGGCTCTGGTGTGCCCATTCTCTCGCTCTCTCTCTCTCTCTCTCTCTCTCTCTCTCTCTCTCTCTCTCTCTCCCTCTTTCTCTCTCTCTGTTGCTCTCAAATAAATAAATAAATAAATAAATAAATAAATAAATAAAATAAACAAAACATTAAAAATAGTGTTTCATTTTAGTTAAAGAAATACAGTCCTTTTTAATGCATGTGTACATGCAGGTGTTTGTGTGAGGATATGCATGTACTTGTGTAGATGAATGTGTGGAGGCCAAGGGACAACCTCCAGTGTTGTTCCTTAAATGTGCCATGCACTTTTTTTTATACTGGGTCTCTCATAGGCCTGGCATCCCCCTTAGGCAACACTGATGGGCCAGTGAGTCCCAGGTGTCCACATGCCTCTGCCTTATACTACTTTTAAAATTCCAAAGTAATGCAACCGTGCCTGGAATTTTTATGTGGGGGCTGGGGACCAGACTCAGGTCCTCAAGTATGCTTGGAAAACTGAGGCACTCACTAGCCCAGTTGCTCTTTTAAAGCCATTATGATATATGTATTAAAAATATCATTATTGTGGGATGTGGTGGCGCATGCCTTTAATCCTAGCACTTGGGACACAGAGGTAGGAGGATCACCATGAGTTCAAGGCCACCCTGACACTACATAGTAAATTAAAGGTCAGCTTGGAATAGAGTGAAACTCTATCTTTTAAAACCAAACAAACAAAGAAAATAAATCCCAAAACACAAAAATATCATTGTTGTTAGAAAAGAATAACAATTTTGTAGCTCAACAGACTAAATGTTGTGCACTTGGGTTTAAGATAAAAGAAAGGTGAATCCCCAAACTACCGCTTCCTGACTCTCTGACTTTAAGCCAGAAAATTAATCTTTATAATATTCTGTTTTCCAGTCTTTACAAACTCACTCATAGAGAGAATTATTGTAGTTATAAGGTCACCATGAGACATTATTTAATCACTTGTAAGCAGTTAGCATAACCCTTAAGACAGAGAATGCATTCTACAATTGAATTCTAGTCATCATGGCCTCTAAGATTCAGTAAAAAATAAAAATACTATATAATATTGTAGCCCCCCTAAAAAATTGTATGGCCAATTGTTTCATGAAAACTATAAACTAGAGACATAGTTTTATTGAGTGCAAGGCGCTAGGTTCAATTCCCAGTACCTCAGAAAATACTTAGCAGCAATGATAAAGACACACGCACATACATGTGCACACACATGCGCGCGCACGCACACACACACACACACACACACACACACACACACACACACCTTAAAATCTAACTGAAAAGCAAACTATGGAATTGAAAACAAGAATTCAGGAAAGGTGAAAGCAGGGCTTCAGAGCTGTGGTTTGAAAATGGCTACTTTTGATAATGAAGCTTAAGCAGGTGATTGGGAATGAGCACGTAGGATCCAGAGTGAGGGTCTCCCTTGGTGGAGAAGAAAGCCCATACTAGGTATCATCAGGAAATAAGCTTGCATCAGGGAGGAAGAGGATCTACATAGGTAAGAAGTGGTCAATGAAAAGTTCTAACAGGGTAAGTTACCATGAAATCATGTTTCACACAATGATGTCATAGAGCAAGAGAAAGCTGCCACGAGGGACTGTATTATAGCTATTTCTTTATTCTTTTAATTTTTATTTTCTGGTTTATCAAGGTAGTGTTTCTCTGTAGCCAAGACTGACCTGGAATTCACTATATATTCTCAGGATGGCCTTGAACTCACAGTAGGTGATCCTCCTCCCTATGCCTCCCAAGTTCTGAGATTGAAGGCATGTGTCCAGCAATATAGCTATTTTGTAGAATTAGAACATATGAAATCTATGTATAAACTTTTCCTCATTGTTTTCACTCATGAAAATTATACAATATGGTTCAGTGCTTTTATAAGTCCTTATGATTTTTCTTAAGTATCTATGACAGAAGTTGGAATTTAATGGATAGAAGAGATTTAGCAGTCACTGGATCAAGTTAAACCTAAGATTACAAACAGGATTGTCAAGATGTTGAATCCCATTTTTACTTGTTCTATCCATCCAGATAATAGCTCAAATATTTCAATGTTTGAAATGTTAATGAAAAATTATTCTGTATGACAAATAATATATTTCAATGTCTTATCTGCAAAGCCCATTGTACAGGCAGCTGAATTCTGCCCGGGTAAGCTATTATTATGATATGTAAGCAAATTCTGGTAACTGTGAGAGAGTATATGCCTTAGGAAGACACTTACTTTAATATTGATACAGTGCACCCTACCTTAGACGATTAGGTTCAGAATGGAGATCAATTTAGAACCCTGAAAACTACTTTGATAGCATGAATTTCAGTTTAAAGATTTATCACTTGATGGTAAATATCAGGGCCACATCCACTATAGTTTCCCTAAAACAGTCTCTTCATCCTTATTATAGAAGGGGTCTGAATACTTCTGTAATATGTAAAATACAGTTTTCAAATAATAGCAATTCTTGTATCCAATAAGAATCAAAGGATGCAGGGATGGTGTTGATAGCTCAGTGGATAAAACCCTTGCTGCACAAGTGTGAATTGCAATGTTTGAAACCCCAGCACCCATGTAGGTCAGGTGGACATGCAAGTCTGCCTGTAACCCCTGCCCTGGGGTGGGGGTGATGTTGGATGTCCTGAGCAAGCCAGCTTCCTATACTAGTTGATTCAGGGTACTCTGAGTTTAACTGAGAAAAGTTTCCTCAATAAATGAAGTGAAGAGTAATCAGGGAAGACACCTGACACCAACCTTTGCACTCTGCACCGACATGCACATGTGCACAACCATGTATACCACACACACTTGCAAAACTGAAAAGAAATCAGAAAATAATTTTTAAAACAGTGCATGCAGTTGTCTCTCTTTTTCGCACTTTACTAAGTCTGAGATCCTTCCCAAAGAATTTCAGAAAAAAAGACTGTATATTCATTTTGTTTTATACCAGAAGATAAACATATGAACAACAGTTTTGCCAGCCCAAATCATTATCCATAAGTTCATCATTCTTGATATAACTTGGTGACTTCTATGTCCTGTCCCCCACTTTAATTCCAAATATTTAGTTCTAGATACTTGTATCCAAAAACACTTTTACAAACTTTTTTTTTTAATAAATAAATACACTGGGGCCAGGGAGATGGTTCAGTGTATACAATGCTTATCTTACAATCACAACAACCTGAGTTCAGTTCCCCAGCACCAGGTCTGTCAGTGTGTCCCTATAATGTGAGAGCTGAAGATGCAGTGATGGAGAGTCCCTGTGGCTGCCTGGCAAGCTAGACTGACCAAATCAGTAAGTCCTAGGCTCAGCACTGACATACACTAATGCACAGAACTGAAATATAAACATATACCCAACAAACAACAACAACCAAAGTATTACTTAAGGAGTTAGAGCAATGGTTCAGTGGATAAACTCTCACTGTGCAATTCTGAGCACATGAGTTCAGCTTGCCGGACCACAGGTAAAAACTTGGTAGCTGTAGTGGACTTTCATAATCCCAGTGAGCCTATTGCTAGAAGAGAGGTAGGGATGGAAGAATTCTCAAAAGCTTGTATATGGAGCAGGAAACAAGGAGAATTCCTGCCTCAAAAAAACAAGATGGACAGCCAGGACCAAGCCAAATGTTGTTCTCTTACCTCACCATGCAAAACACACACCATCACTTACTTACAAGCACAAACACAGACAGACAATACGAACATACAAACATAATAAATAAATCCAAACAGTATATAAGCTACTGAAGACTATTATATTTTTCTCAAGCCACTACAAACAACCAACTTTCACTGCAGAGCCATCCTCTCAGCCCCTGAAAACTGATCATGGTTATGATATTTTTATGATTTTTTGAGGCTCCAACTCACTTTATCTGAGGCCGATCTGGAACTCACTCAAACTTTCATTAAACACATGGTGCTCCTCTTACCTCAGCTTTGCTAGTGCTAGGATTGATGGCATGTGCCACCACACCCAGGCCCTATTATATTTTTCAATATTTGTTTCTTGCACAAATGTATTGCAAAAAGTATCTGGAACAAAATGGAATGATGATTAAATTAACCTCCATCAAAAGCAAAGACAAGGGCTAGAGACATGGCTTAGCAACTATGGCAGTTGCCTGCAAAGACAAAGGCCCAAGTTTCTATTCCTCAGGACCCACATAAGCCAGATGCACAAGATGGTGCATGTGTTTGTTTGCAGTGACCAGAGGCCCTGGCATGCCCATTGTCTCTCTTTCTCTCTCTCAAACAAATGAAGTAAAATATTTTAGAAAACACAGATGAGCTTCAAAGGATACCATCAAGAAAATGGAAAGGCAACCCAGAAAATGGAAGGGAGTACTTTCAAATCATAAAACTAATATCAAATATATATTGTAAATATACAAAGTGCTTTTGCAATTTTATTCTAAAGTGGTATATGCTCCAATGCAAAAATGAACAAACATACTATATGGACTTTCTCCAGAAAAGCTACTCAAATAGCTACTGAGCATAGGACAAGATACTACCACCAGAGGTTAGAAAACTATGTCACACAATATTGTAGCAATAATGAAATGGACAGATATTGGGTTTAGGCAAGAATATAGATCCCCCATGCTCTTGGATAGGCAGAATTAGTGAAATAGTGAAAATGGCAATCCTACCAAAGGCAGTATATAGATTTAATGTAATTCCAATCAAAATCCCAACATTGTTCTTCACAGAGATAGAAAAAATGATCTCAAATTTCATATGGAAAGGCAAAAGGCCTTGGATATCCAAGAATATCCTCAGCAAAAGAAATACCTCTGGAGGCATCACCATATCTGATCTAAAGCTATATTGCAAAGCCATAGTAATAAAAACAGCATGGTACTGGCATAAAAACAGGAGTATAGACCAGTGGAATAGAGTTGAGGACCCAGACTTTGGGTCAAGCAACTATAGCTTCTTGGTATTTGACAAAGTCCCTAACAACAAAGGCTGGTAAAAAGACAGTATCTTCAATAAATGGTGTGGACAAACTGGATAACCATATGGAGGAAACTGAAACTTGATGCACACATCTCACCATGCACAACACTCAAGTTCAAATGTATCAAAGACCTCAATATAAGACTGGAAACTCGGCTACTACTGGAAGACTGTAGAGAAATTGGATAAGTGAAATGGTGCCATTTGGACAATAACCCCATTGTTACTCATATAATAAACAACAGACTCACTAGGAAATGCAGCAATTCCATTTCAGGTGTATTCCCACCAGGAATGAAAATATATATCTACATGACATCATTATTTATTGTGGCCAGAGAGTAGAAAATGTAGCAATTCATGAAACAATAAATGAATGAATTATATCTATACTGTGAAATGCTGCAGCAATAAAATGTGCTGTGACAGAGTTCCTGCTACAAGTGGGTGAATCTTCAAAACATTATGCTTCATGGCAACAAAAAGTCACTCACAAAAATTCACAAAGTCATTCCCCAGTAGTATTCATATAACTCAAAACACATCTTCCCTCCATTATATCTCTTTAAATCAACAGAAGAGTACTGCAAGTATATACTAAACAATTATGTTATATTCTATAGAGAGGACAGGAAAGAATTCTCCACATGCTTACTGCACAAGCTAGACAACAAAGTTCACTGATGAGTGAACTTTGGAGGAAAACCAAAGTCAGGTGGCTTCAGCAAGGCATTCCTATACAGGGCCTTATTAGCATAGATAAAGTCAACATGGCGTTCACAATACAACAACTTCAATTGTCACTTTTGGAATGATCTATATTTTTTCAAATATTTCCAAACTGCACTTCATTGGTTGAGTGCAAGGATACAAAACTAAGTGAAACAGATGGCCAACTGTGCTGTGTAATTGTGAATTTTTTTTTGTCATTTTTGATGCTATGGCATTTCAATCAACAGTATTCTATACATACCATCCAGTGGTCACTTCATAGCCTTCTTAGTTCATGTAGGTACACTGTGTGATGTACACACCATAGCAAAATCATGTGATAAAAAGTTTTTAGACTGTATCACCAAAATTAAATGACACATGATTTCACATATACATGCAGAATAAGTACATTTATAGAACCACAATGACTAATTTTGAACAGACAAATTAAAGAAAATAAACAGCAGCTGTCTGTTAATGATTGAGAACATCATCTGGTGATATGAAAAAGTATTCTAAAATTTATCGGACTATGGTAGTTGTAGAAGTGTTAAGGCTGAAAATCATTACACTATACCCTTCATATGAAACCATTATATGGCATATAATTCATATCTCAACAAAACTGCACAAATGTTTTTAAAAGTTAACATTTTCTTATTGTTTTTGACTAGTCTTTTGCAACAATTTCCTTTAGTAAGACCAAGACAAATTACCCCATCTTATTAATAAATAAGATTTAAAAAATCTCTCTTGTTTTTATTATTTTTGAATATATTTTATTTTTTATTCATTTGAGAGAGAGAGAGAGAGAAAGAAAGATGTAGAGAGAGAATGAGAGAGAGAATGAGTGCACCAGCCACTGCAAATGAACTCCAGATGCATATGCCCCTTGTGCATCTGGCTTACGTGGGTCCTGGGGAATCAAACTGGAGTCCTTTGGCTTTGAAAGCAAGTGCCTTAACCACTAAGATATCTTCTCCAGCCCTTATTGATTATTCTTAATAAGATTTTTGGCAAAAGCAGGCCACAGCCAAAAGAAATATGGAAGTGAAATCAAATGTTGTAGACAAACTGTGAGGAAGCTGAGGTTGGAAAATTTTCTCATAACTCTCTGTTGTTACCTGATAAGGTTAATGATGTCTCTCTTCCTTATCCATATTCTTGTTTTTATTTTTGTTTTTGTTTTTTTTTTTCATGAAAGGACCATGTCTACCCATACTGATTTTTAAAACACTTCACTTCTCTTATACCAATCTTTTTAGCTGTAAAGCCACATTCCAGCTAAAGTATCCGAATCACAGACAAATGAGAACTGTCTCTATTAATAAGGTCTCATAATAATTACTATGCATTTTAAATTACATTTATACAATACTCTGCTGTGGTTTGAATATAAAACGTTTCCCCATAGTCTCGTGCGTTTGAACACTTGGTACCCAACAGGTGGCACTGTTTAGGAAAATTGTGGAATTTTGAGATGGTGGAGCCCTGCTGGAGGTGGTAGGCTTTGTGGTTTTAAAACTTGGCCCTACTTCCTGTTCATGCTGTCCTCTGCTTCCTGGCAAAGGATGCAGTGTGATAACTGGCCATCCTGCTCCTTCCCCACCATGATGAAATGTATCCCTTCTAACCGTAAGCCAGAATCAGCAATGCTTTCCTTCCTCAAATTGCTTCCTGTATAAAGGCAGTAAGTATCTAATACATATGCAAATGGCATTGTACTAATTCTGCTTTTAAATGTCTTGAATATTTCTTTAGGTATAAGAATCAAAGATAGTAATATTTCTCTGTCTATGATTTCCTTAGATGCCATATGTATAACTCTTGTTCTTCAAGCTTAAATTCTGACTATGTATGGAAAATGTGGCATACCATAGATGTTTTAATTCCAAAGACATACTTAAATGTCATATTGAGGGCTGCAGAGAAAGGTTGATACTTCACTACAAAGCCAAAGGACTCAGGTTCAGTTCCCCAGGACCTACATAAAAGCCAGATGCATACGTGTTGCAAGTGTCTGGAGTTTATTTGCAGTGGCTGAAAGCCCTGGCATGACCATTCTCTCTCTCTGTCTCTCGCTCTCTCTCTTTCTCTCTCTCTCTGTCTGTCTCTCTCTTTCTCAAATAAATAAATAAAATTTTTGAAAAGATGAATAGAAAGTAAAGATAAGGTAGCAAAATGTTTTTTTTTTATTTTTTAAAGGTCATTTTGAAGTTGAAAAATCCCAGTGCTTTCAATTATTTTATATATTTAAAGCTCAAAATATAAAAAAGAGTAAATAAATTGAAAATATACATATTCATTTTTAATTTTTTTAAAACATTCGTATACTTCAAATTGGAATTGAATTGTCACTTTAGAATAACACCAGTGATTAAGTCTTTATAAAATCCATTTCATGTAACAGGACATCGACCATTTGAAAATATTATTGTGCTTCTGAACATGGTTCAATGAAGCTTTAATTTACCTTTCATTCAGTGTCCACTGAGGGTCATTAAAAGACAAAGTCTTAAGTCAATGCTCTTAATTACAGTAATCATGTTATTACTTAGCATTATAAAACTCCATATGCCATTTTCATGGGACATCAGTAAAGGCTAAAATTACTTACACATCTGTGCACTCACCCTTATCATACAGGAGCACATTTGAACTATACCTTTAAAAAAGTAATACATTCAAAATATTTGCAATTAAGACATTGGCTAAATTCTTTGTATATATCTCAATTTTTTTAAAAAATATTTTGTTTATTTTTATTTATTTATTTGAGAGCAACAGACAGAGAAAGAGACAGATAGGGAGAGATAATGGGCATGCCAGGGCCTCCAGCCACAGCAAACTTCAGAAGTGTGCTCCCTCTTGGGCATCTGGCTAAAGTGGGTCCTGGGGAATCGAGCCTCAAACAGGGGTACATAGGCTTCATGGGCAAACAGTTAACTGCTAAGCAATCTCTCCAGCCCATTTCCACAAATTGTATTTATTTATTTATTTATTTTTGAGAGAGAGACAAAGAGGAAGAAAGAAGGAGAATGAAAGAGAGGGAATCAGTGTACCAGGGCCACCTTTCACTGCAAACAAGCTCTAGAAGCATGTGCCGCTTCATGCTTGTACCTTTAGATGGGTAAAGGGGAATCAAATCCAGGTTGGCATGCTCTATAAGTAAGTTCCTCTAGCCAATCTCAAACCTACTTTGTATATTTCAAAGTTGATTATTGTAATGAGTATGGCAGTTTCTAGTTAATTCTAGATATTTGTCTATGTCCCAACTTAAAATCAGAGATAATGAAAGCAATGTATTTATATAACAAAACATGTTGAAACCTAAGTAACTTATTTTAACAACAGACACACAGAATGATAAAACATGAAAAGCCTGGGTCTCCAGGTCTGGATTCATAAAATTTGAAAAGGGGGCCCTTCAGTCATTCTACCATCCCATCTTGACATTCAATCAAATTCATCTTATGCTGTGTGTTCAGAGTTTTGGATACTGCCTCTGCCCACAATCATTCTATATTATATATTCCTAGCATAAATATTTTCTACAATTAAATATATTCAGTTTAGTTTATATCCATTTTAAGAATAATCTTCCTATGCCTAGTCTCGCCATAGTATGAAATATTGTCTGGCTATAATAATTCCTAACCTACCTTTCTCATTTCCTGTCATCTTTTGTGATGATATGTGTTTATATATACAAACTAAAAGCTTCTGCGTACATTACTTTAACTACACACTTTCCTTAATCTCATCTCTTCTGAGATATTTGCTTTTAAGTACTTGTATTTCTCAAGTTCTTTGTGAGCCTTTACTGTCATCACTATGTGATATTTGTGACATTTTTGCTTCTGAGCATGTGCTAATAAGATGTGTACTTTGGGCCCGATTAAACTCCAACAGTGTCTCTAGGTTTCTGGTTGTGGAAGCATTTAAGGATCATTTCAGAAAGGACTGGGAGACCTAGCAGTTGTTGAAAACATATATGGAAAGCTTTTAGTATGTTCAGAAAAGTATTGACATCAAAACTTGCAGACAGGCTGTCACTGGCTTGGAAGGAAGAAAATCCCAGCCACACATACATATACACAAAAATATCATAATTCTTTAAATGTTGCAGCATTAAGACTCAGTGGTACAGGGATGATATTTCACAGAAAAGCAGACTGTAATAAAAGAGTCACAAAAGTTTGACAGGACCCATCCTTTTAGTGCAATGTTTTAGTAAGAAAAATTGTTTGTATTTTCCAATTCATGTGTAGCCAGAAAGTATATACAGCATAAAAGTGGCCAGTAAGAAAAAGATTCCAAGAGTTCTCACTATAAGTGCAAATATAATGATTTTTTTTCTTTCTAAGAAATACATAAAATAACAGCAGCCTTGCACTTTGTGTCATAAATTCATTGGCATAAATGTTTTGACATTTTCACCACTTACTTAGACACTCTGAATTTCCATTTCCTTATTTGAATAATGTTGGTCATGATAGAACCCAGCTCATAGGATTATCCTGATGGCTTAAGAATTCATGCTTGGCAGGTAAACACTCAATAATGTTAACTGTCCCTGTCTTATCCATTGTTTTATACAGGGTTGGTGATGTAGATCTCCAATTCCTACTCTATACTTTCGTCAATTCAGTGTCTCTTTTCATTCTTCTCTTGCCCTCTTCCCTTCCTCCTCATCTTATTATGGAGTGTCCATTATGTATAAATAAGAGAGACGAGCAATGCATCAATAACAAACCCTGGATTACCTTTAGTGTTACTGTCATCAGTTTATCTCCATCCACATCCCTGTTCATTCTGTCCACATATGGTCTTCAAAAAACAGCCCTCAACTGTACCAATTATTTGTAATGATTGCAATAAGTAATTCTAAAACTACAGTATAATTCATCAAAATTATCCGTTTGTTCCATAATATTATCAAGTAACCAAATCATACTTTTTTTGTTCAAGATAACCTCTCAAACCCATCATAGTGACTCATACCTATAGTCTTAGTAGTCCAGAAATTAGGATTGAAAGATTGTCACAAGTTCAAAGCTATAAAGATATAGAGACAGAGAATAGACATGCCAGAGTCGTTGGCAACTGCCAATGAACCCAAGACAAATGTGCCACCTTGTTCATCTGGCTTACATGGGTCCTGGGGATTAAAAGCTGGGTTTTTGGGCTTTGTAGGAAAGTGCCTTAACCACTAAGTCCTATTTTGTTTGTCTTTATATTTGCCATTTTTCATATGTGGAACCAAGATTTTTAGAGTTTAGAGCACTAATATATATGTGGCCATACTTATCAAATAGCAGGAAAAGCAGGTGAATTCAGAATAAAGGACTCCCCATATTATAATCATGTTATACTGCTAATCTTCTTACTTAGAAAATGTGCAAGGTCTTTTAAGCAATCTTAAATTACAATATGGAAAATGCTACAGCCTACTTGATGTTATGGTTTTTACCTTGTCATCATATTTTCAGAATACAAAACATTTTTACATGGCTAGACAAGTTCAAATATACTTACAAAGATAAAGGTAGAATATAGAGTATGGGAAACCCAGGAAAGAAAGAGTATATAACTGCATACAGGAAAGCATAGGAGATGATTAGGAAATTCAGGAAACTCTGAGATGGGTGAGGACAGACAAGAATTTAGCTGCAGCTTGGAAAGCTGGTCATTTAATTCCTTTGAATATGTTCCAATTTTCCTCCACTTGGCCATTACTGGGTTTTTTGTTGTTGTTGATTATTTCTCTCACTTTGCTTTTAACTTCCTTACTAATGGCCCAATGACATTATGCAATTAACTGAAAGAACCAATTATTTACTGTATGTTCACAGCTATACACAAGGTTCAAGGATGAAATACAGTTCAAATACTTAAATATATATGTGTATAATTTTGTGTGTATATCCACTATGGGTATATTAAGAGTAATGTATGCTAATAAATAAACCTTGTTAATAAAAAAATTTATATATATACATATATATGATATACATAATGCATATAACAAGTAAAAAGAAAACAATGGATTTATTATTAGATAATAATTGGACAAAACAAATGGAGACAATTTATCAAATAGTGGTTTCAGGGTACTCTCAATTCATAGTTAGTAGAATGCTTGCCTAGCATGTATGAATCCTGAAGCCTGGGGTCCCAGCCTTAACACTGTATGAATTGGGTGTGGCTGCTCACACCACAGCATTCTGGAGGTGAAAATAGGAGGTTCAGAAGTCCAAGGTCATCATCAGATGCATAGTGAATTTAGGTCAGCTGGGATACATGATACCTTTTCTCAAAGTAAATTAAATAAAAATAAGTAATAGATAAAACCATAGCCTTAGGTTTCCAGAAATTAATGTTTGATGCCAAACATTAGGAATACTCTGCTCTTATTCTTTATGCTATGCACACTTATTTTTCAAGTGAATCAAAGTACATTTAGATTCGTAGTTCTTACATAGACACTGAATTCGTAGTATCATGCCTTCCCAATCAACTACCAGAAGTCTAATTATAATAATGTGAGTGTAAAACCATGGTTCATATTTTAAAGGAACTTAATACTTGAAATGTTTGTGATTTATTGTATTATAGCACAATTTTTCTTTGAGTGATATGTCTACTTTAAACACATTAGGAAAACCAAGTGTGCTACACTTTAATAATTATAATAGCATTATCAATTTTCAAAAGCTCACCACTTTAATTCATCAATGAGCTGGAGCGATATTAGAAGATTAAGGAAGGCTTATCAGTTCTAGATACTTTAAGACAAATCCACTGGGTACAAAATTAATTTTTAATGATTTCTATACTATCTGGGAGATTCTTATTACATGCAATAAAAAGCTAACCTAGTAATGCTTTAAAATTCCCCATTTCACCCAATCACAAATGACCAATAATTTCATGCTCAACTCCTAGTTAATACAATTTTATACACTTGGGCAGAATTATATAAAATGTTTAAGGAATAACTTGAAAACATAGATTTATGTCATTATTTTAAAAAAGAAGGTTTTAGAAAAACTTTCAGCCTAAATAAAACATATGTGGAATAAAGGGAAGTTGGTTATGTAAATTTATTGGTACTTTTTTCCAAATTCTGCTACTTCAATGGGATGATGGTTCCAATGGAATTTTACATAGGTATGCTAAGAACACAGTTTTGCAAAGTTACTTTGCAAATTCTATGTATGCCCTAGATGATAATTCATAGTGCTAGAGTATACGAAAACCAATGCTTATAGGCTTTAAAATATCTAATTTCCAAGGCCATGATCCTCAAGAGTTTTTACTTTAGTTTAAGTACTAGACTTGGAAACAAAAACTGGGGTATATTTGAGTCTGCCATTTAGATGCAGAGGGACTACAGACACCCTCCAAAATTATGTTTTCAGGGAAAACCCTCACAGAGAGTTCTAATTGCTCCCCACCACCACACAAGCCTTTCATATAAGGTGTTCCTTCACAACCTGAAGCATTGTTTTTCAGTGTGTTTATAATTCTCTCAAGGTTTTTTGTAACCTTTAAACATTCTTTGATCATGAAACCACTCTTCTACTTCTATAAGTGTTTATATATTTCAAATACTGTCCATCCAACACTCTTAAAAATCATTCTTTCCTCTAATAATTCAAGAGCATAGGATGCATTTTCATAATATAAGGAAAATGCTGCAGTCTTTTCATCTGGGTCTTTCTCTTCAGTGAAAAACAGCAGCCAACTATGGGTCCAGTTTTGAGTATTGCTTAGGCTACTAAATTTTAAAAGTCAAAGAGAAAATTGCTAGGTAGACACTGACATTCACAAAGATTGTTTTTATTTTTTTTTTAAACAGCATCCTAGAAAAATCCCTTTTAATTCATTGATTCTTGGCTAAATGACAACACAGGCCTCAGGGGAGCTCTTGGCTCTGCTTTGGGGAAAGACACGGCTGCCTGCAGGTGTGTTCTCATGAGAGCCTTCACCTGCAGCCAGGAACTAATGAGCTTCATTGATCTTTGCCAACTTCAAGAATTAAGAAGAAACGAGGGGATGGGGAAATGGCTCAGTTATAAAGTTCATATCATACAAGGGTGAAGAACAGATTTCAAGTGCACGATACCCACATAAATAAATCAATGCGAAGTGGTAGCTCTGAAGAAACAGAATATACCTTGGTGAATGCTGGCTAGCTAGCTGAAGTCATAAAGTGTGGGTTCAAGTGAGAGATGAGAGACTGTACCTCAGTCATTAACATGGAGAGAGATCAAGGAAGACACCCAACATTGATCTCTGAACTCCACATGCATAAACACATGACTGCATACTCCCCCCCACACACACATGCTGATGAACACATGTACACACGCACACCACTCATACATATGTAGGAAAGAATCAACTAGATTAGATATACTTCTTATCAGAGTATACTCTAAACACATTTTTTGTTTTTGTATTTTGAGGTAGGATATCACTCTAGCTCAGGCTGACTTGGAATTCACTATGTAGTCTCAGGATGCTCTTGAACTCATGCTGATCCTTCGACCTCTGCCTCTCGAGTGCTGAGATTAGTCACTATGCCTAGCTGAAATTGGTTCTCTAAATAAGCACTTTTTAACATCTTCTTGGTGGGGTGTCCAAGCTTATGAGAAAACAATGTCCCCTAACACAAAACATACTGACTTTTTTCAATCACCACTGTTATATTTTTTTCCTCACTTCCAGTTATCAGCACTTACCTTTGATAGTCTCTGCTAATCAACAAATGTTTACTGCAATTTGGTGAATTCAATGCAAGGTGCTACACAGAACCCTGAAGAAACAGGCCCTGTCCTACCCCCATGACTGCTGTTTGGCACGCAGCTGAAATAAATACCTACGCACATACTGCATGAAAGAGACAGGCACAGTAGTGGTCAGAAGAGATGCCCAGCCCAGGCTTGGAGAGTCAAGGGAGACGTTCAGCAGAGCCAGCTGATAATCAAACTGTTTCTCGCCTGTTGGTGGCGGTGGTATTATTTTCTCTTTGTGACAAGTAGAATTTGATGTGTGCATATCCACCCACCCACCTTTTCAACCACACAGCCTGGCCTGAGAGTGACAAGCAAAATGGCCATCCTATTTCAGGAATATACACTTGTTCTCTGGAATGCAGCAGATGAGGCCTTCAAGGGGCTCACAGCGGTAGAATTCCAAAGCGGACTCTGCTCTGGGCTCCCTGCCGCACTTGCCTTCACCCGGCTGTGTAGATGGACCATATACTGCTATGAACAACGGGCTGACTTTCTTCTGATTCAGTTTTCTATTTATTTATTGCTGACGATTACATGAAAATGCACAGGACGAAACTCAGAATGAGGTTTCAGCTGACACTACTGTCTGGCTCAGTTAATGAGTTTACAGCAGCACAGTGGTCCTGAGTGTGCATCAGTGTGTTGACAAGGGTCTTGGCCAGATGCAGCACAAGAGCTTGCCATATGTTGCAGACTGTATTCTGACACATGCTTTTGCATTCTGGGTTGCAGACAGCATCATGTGACTAAAACGACATAAATTAGAGTGGCCTGTTTCTCAACATGGTTGTTGGGTTGGATCTTCGAGGGAGTCATTCATTTGAACTCAGATGACCAGACCTCTTATGTCCTTTTGGAATGTTTAAAATAAACTCAGTGGATCTGACCATAAACATCTGACAAGATTCTATCCTCATACAAATTCTACAAAGAACTAACCCAGTGTTTCACCCTGAAAAAAAGTCTAAAGATGGGCATTCACAGTATTAAGCCAAGACTATAAAGAAATCATTTTGTTTTCATTGTCAATAATTTATAAAAAGCAGTCAGCAAAGCAGTCCCAATAACAGTGAAAGCAACAGGTCTCTTTTCACCTAGTTCATGTGGGTTCACAGGGCTCCCCAGTACCCAGTGGTTACTAGTAGGAATTCACAGTTTGTTCTGATATGAGTCACCTAAATTTCCTAGTGTCCCAGTTACCTTCATAATGTCCGTCCATTCTTTTTAAACCTTACGTGATTTACAATTCTATTCTCATATTGAATTCAGGTGCTAATTTCAAATATAAAAGTCAACCAATTATTTGCAAACATGGCTTTTCTTTACATTGTTGTTATTTGTGTGTGTGTGTGTGCCTGTTTGAATAAAGTAGGAACTTTTTATGGACATATTTATTTTTCTTTAAGAATAAGTATCATGTAGCCTAGGCTGACTTCCAAAATGCTATGTACCCAAAAATGTCCATAGACATCTGCTCTTCCTACTTCCATGTCTCAAGTATTAGGATTAGGACTAAAGAATTGCACCACGATATCTTATTTTTTGCAGCGTTGGGGAATATTCCCAGGGGTTTGCATATGATAATCAAGCCAGCTACTGACTGAGCTACATCCTCAAGCTCTTTCTATCATTTTATTTAGGCAACAAGAAGCCTCCTTCCTCCTCAATATGAGCCAGTTTTTGTGGCACTTTACACGCCAAGTTGCAGCAGGAAGGGTCTGTACACAGAACATGCTCACTAGCAGAGAACAGCACCTGCCCTTCTCCTGGCTGTTGCAGTGCAGCTCACAGTGTGATTGTACCAGTATAACTTCCTGCCTATCTCTGAGGTGTGTTTTTTCGACTCATCAAGACATGAGTGAAGGTATTACTTCTTCCTTGCTACTGCCCTACCACATCACAGCAGAGTGGCCTTGTCCCTTGACTCTAGAGCAGTATTAATAGTACTAACTTTTTTGACAGTAGGACCATTTTCAAACCTCTTTCAGACTAACGTTTCATCCCTGCCCCTTTGTTTAGACCCAGGGTGATGAAGCCTCTTTTGCTGCCAGTCCTGAAATACTTTCTGCAAGACTGAATATATCTTTGCTCTATTCGAGTGTGTCTTTTATTTCCTGACTGATACAATTGAAAATAAATATTCTTGACTTGGACATAAGGGCAACAATGTGACCAACATCAGCATTTCATTTGTGCGTGTGTGTGCTTGTGTACGTGTGTGTGCACATGTGCTTTTGACTTTCTTATTGAGAAATTTAATATATGAACATTCTGTAATTGGTCATATTTCTGTCCTGTTAGTAATTCTCTTTTATCCCCTCTCTTCCACCATCATTCCACTGAGAATTGTCCTCTTTCTAGATATTCGTTGCTCCTTTGTTGTCTCCTTACTTTTGTCCTTCTCCATCCTCTATGTCAAAATGCTCAGAAACTTGCTGATCAGGTGGGAATATTGATAAACACTGTGGGGTTGTGAATTCACCAGTCCATTCATTTCAATGACCATGTACCCCAAAGTATACCTCCCATGCTCTGGCCCTTACATTCTTTCCACTAACAATTCCACAATGTTCCTCAGCCTTTGAGGGTATGATCAAGATGTCTTGTTTAATGATAAACTCCTTGCAGCCTTATATTCTTCTTTGTTGAGTTTTGAAATCTCCTTAGTGTCTACCACCATCTCTATAGAGAAGGTTGTCCAGCTAGTAGTAAAAGAAGCACTCATATTCATTCTGCCACCTCCTCTGTAAGGATCCTGGAGCCCAGCAGGTGTGATAGATAAGTCTATCCAATGCTAATCATTTCCTTCCTAAGCATGTGCGCAGGCCAGAAACAGATTGTTTACATTTATTTTAAATTTCACTTCTGATACTCTCATGAATTTATAAAAATAATGTATTTTATCTTATCTCCCAATTATACTCTTTTATTACCTTCCTCTTCCCAATAAAACCTTCCTTCTTCTTCCTAATTAATGGCCATTCTGTTGTGCCTTTTCCCTTTCTTTCCTTCGCGCGCTCTCTCTCCCTCTCTCTCTCTCTCTCTCTCTCTCTCTCTCTCTCTCTCTCTCTCTCTCTCTTTCTTCTTTCTTCCCAACAAAGTTAAATTAGTGTTGCTTTATGAGTACAGGTGTGATGTTATTTACTGGAGTTTGAGCAACTTATGGGTAATTATACCACTGGAAAAGAAATGACTATGCCTCTCTGACAATTACTAGCTTCCAATATCTATTATGGTAGGTTTGGGGTCTTATGAGCTCTGCCTCTGTGGAATGTAATTTTAAATCTCTTGTTTCTGTTTTATTTATTTCTTTTCCAATGTGTTTTCTTCAAGGGTAATCTCTGCCCTAACAATCACACTACAGTCACAACATAGTCCATAATCTAACCACAACATTCACACTTCAGAAACAGCACGACTGGATAACCTAACCCCAACATTCACACTGTAGTCATAGCCCAGTTTGCTGCCCGGTCCTCTTTACAGAGACGGACTAGAGTGATTCTAAGGGACCTGGATGAATACTGGTGTGACCCTAGATCCTACTGTACATGATTTTTGACCTTCATATTGGTTTAACAGCCAAAGAAATGATTACTAAGCGATAGCTGAGCTGTGTAAATGACATAAACTAAATCACCAAGATTTAGAAATATAAAAACATTTGTACCACTCATCAGTTAAAAAAGTGTTTAAAAAGAAAAATTACTGATTTGGATAAATGTGCATGTAGTTGCATCATATAGATGATTTTATTTTTAAATTCTTTAAAAATCAAAGTATTGACTTATTCACTATACTTGCTTTATCTTTTCCAATAAAGCCTCAATAACTAGCTTTAACTTTCTCAGTTTTATATACTACAATTGTATTGATTAAGGAAAGATGCATCCAGCTCTATTTTACAACTATGCAAAACAAACTAACTTTAAGAAGATATTTTTAGCACAAAGTTTACAAAATTAAAACAAAAAAATCTAAAGTTCTTTAGGAAATGAAGTCAAGGTCAGGCTTTTGAAATCAAGAAAGTTTTGGCTCTATGTTAGCTAGCAACAAATGGTTCAAATGCATTTTCCTACCCTAAATAATAAAAAATGCATTTATAGTTCTGATAGCAGTCATTCTTAACAACTACTTTGGGAGAAATAGCTGGACATTTTAAGTGTCAATCACAGTTGAAAAAAAAAAATCCCCCACGTGTACAGCCAAACTCTCTGCCCTCCAAAAAATGATGGAGAGGCACTGATAACAATCGTTATTACAAGTTAAGTGGTGTCATAAGCCCAAGTTCAAATTTATCTTCCCAACATCTAGCTAAGAAGTAGCTGAGCCAACAATCTCCAAAAATAAGATTAGCATAGTGTGAGAAGAAAACATGAAGGCCTATGACCTTGAGTTTATTTCACTATCAATAATCCTGTCAGGATGGCAGAAGTACATTTTTCTAAGCCAAAACAAGTTTTTACAATTTTCCTTCGAGATGAAGTTGCAGCCCCTCTTACCTCACCTCCACTGTGAGACCACCTCACGAAGATATGAACTACACCACTGGCTTCCTCCCTAGCCTCGGATGTCTCTCCACATCAACCCCTCCTACTGTCCTGGCTCTATAAAAAGACATGTTAAATAAAAGAAGACAACGGCCCCTTTTCCACTTTCCACTCTTCAACTTACCAAGACATTTCTGGGCCTCCCTTGCACCTGTGCTGCGGCCTGAGGAAGAATGTGATATATGACTGCAAGTTGCATTAAATACCATCTGTCTGGTCCAGTTGGAGTCGTCTGCAGTTTCCCCAACTCTGCTTAAATAAACTTTCATTTGTATAACCTAGGAATGGCCAGAACAGAGACTACCACATGGATTTACTATAATATAAGATATTGTGGTCAAAAATATTTTTGCACTATGGGTTAGATGAAACTGAGTTGCTGATTTTATGTCTTACTTTTGGAAGAAAATGCAAGATAAGAGAATTCATTGACGTTACATGGAACTGAGAAAAAAAAAAAAGTGTCCAGATTCAAATGTGGGCATTGCTAAGAGCCTTCTTCACTTACCCACTCTTTCTTCTTTTCACAGAGCTGTCCCTACCGCTGCTTTCCTATACCCTCATAGGCAGGAAAGATGGTGTGTCTGAAGTGTTTAGGAATGAATATTTCAACAGGAATACATACAGCATATAGAATAGCACTGTGTGACTGTAAAACATAACTCCATTTAAAATTCCAGTTTAGATTTATCTCTTATACTTTATTTTCACAAAATAACAAAAGCAGCTGATCACACTCATGCCCATAAAACACTCTCCCTGCTGCTTACACTGATTAACAAATTATGAAGAGACTATTAGCTTTTTCATCTGCCCATGAACTAATTCCAATTCATTTAGGCTTTTCCCATTGGCAATATTTTCTGGCATTTTAACGAGTGTTGTTGCCCTATGATATTCTGTTTTGTAAATGCCTCCCATTCTAAAACTTACAAAAAAAAAAAAAAGAATAGCAGCTGTATAACTATTTATAAAATTTCAGAAATAGTATGTGTCTTTATGAAGACTTATTTCTCTTAAGTTTTCCTATACTACTGATATGTTATAGATTATATAACAACTAAGTAATATCAACTACATAGCCTGGGTTTAAAAGATTATTTTGAGTTGTTTTTACTTTTTCTCTAGCTGTATACATTATGTAAATGCTAACAATATTAAGCATAAAAGTATTAGTCACAGACAACATCAACTTCCTTTGTGCAGATATGCCTTGTTTCCTCTGACCTTGATTATAGATAGGGGCTGTTCATCTTGATAGAATCTGTATCTCCCTCCCCTAAGTGCCATGTAGGAACCTGCCACTTTATTATTCCTCTCAGCAATCCATGCACTATGCTCTGGACCTGCATCCTGCTCAGTATCTTAGGAAACCCTTTCTGCTTTTTGTTTATTTTAAATAATTTATATTTTATTCATTTATGCAAGAGAAAGATAAAGAGAGAATGAATGGGCATGCCAGGGCCTGTAGCCACTGCAAACAAATTCCAGATATATGTGCCACCATGTGCATCTGGTTTATGTGGGTCCTGGGGAATAAACTTAGGTCATTAGGCTTTGCAGGCAAATGCCTTAACGGCTAAGCCTCTCTAGCCCTCCTTTCTTTTTTGAGAGTTCATGGAAGTGGGTGTGTTCACTTTCCATTGCTTTCATTATATGTTGTTTCCATGATGAGCAATTATGTCTGTCGTTCCAATGGAGAAATGCTTAATGCCTGTTTGGAGTCACTGTCATATTTATAGTTCCTAGCATGTGATCCAACTACAGGTGATTCATCAATCAACATTTGACTGAGAAAATAACTACATGAATGAATCACTGGACAGGAAAACACTTGATTCAGCCAAACAGTATTAGTTTATTGACACATCTTGGGATGCTATCTCTGAATCTGAAAAGCCCTGCATTGACACATTTTTGCATAATAGGCATTATTCCTATTTTAAAAGCAAGTGATTTTAAGAAAAATATTCATTGACTATTAATCTTCATTCAATTGAGAGACATTCAAAAGATTATCACAGTTCGGAACTGGTAGAAAACAGTGATGTTATTGTTCTACTTAGGGATATCCAGACACCTACACCTTTCAGCAATCTGCCCTTGGATAACATAGTTGATGAGATGCATTTAATTATGGCACATACAGCCATTTCAATATTGGATTTAAGTAGTACTCTGTACACATTGTTGACTAGTTTTGACAAAGAACCTTTTGTGAACCCAGCCCTGATGGCCTCCGGGTTAGAATATTGTCACACAGCACAGTCATGACAGCTGTGGATCCAGTGGGGGATAACTTAGTGTCTCAATTAAAGATGGAAAGTCCCCTTTAAGGTGAAGTCATTGATAAGGTGGATTTCGGCATCCAGGGATGTGGATTCCCTTTCTTGCATTGAGTATAAGCAGGACTCTCAGTGACCTTGACATCTGAATTCACGGAGTCATGGATTTGTTACACAGCCACCTAAGGCTTCCGCTGCCTGAACCCAGCCGACAGCCTAATTAAACAGCAAGAGTTCCTGGAGGGGAATGTTAATGAGTCTATGTGGCAGCCAACAGTCTGTTCCCCAGATGGTGCAGGGGTTATAAATTGTCAAAAGGGCCAGAGTAGTGAAGGAAATCAAGAAAAATACAAAAAGATCCCTTCACCACTGGAACTTTCTTTGCTGAAGAAGCTTGGAGATGGCTTTGGGTGAAGGAATGCTAGGGTTTTGTAAAACCCAGACCCCATCATATCCTAGGCAAGCACTCAACAATTGTGCCTCAGACCTGTTATTCAGTTTCTACTGAAACAAAAACAGATGCTTCCAGCCTGATTCTTAGCCACTTTTGTGTTGACCCATATCTTTGTCACTGATACTAGTTTCATTTATCCATACTAAATTTATTTTCCTCTTATATTATCTGGGTCACTCTTATACATGTACTGAAGTTTATCTTTTCCAAGTAAAGCATTATTGATTTCTTCAACCCTTCTGTATGACCAAACTCACACCACTTTTACTTTTATTTATTTATTTTTTGTTTGTTTGTTTGTTTTTAGGAACTAACTATGAAGCCAAATCTAGTCTGGAGTTAACGCAATATCCCAGTCTAGCCACAAACATGTGCATGATCTTTCTGATGAGTCTCCAAAATGTTGAGATTACAGCTTCCCACCATTTTATCATATTTTTTGTGTTTCCAGAAGTAAAGATAACACCTGTTAGACAATACCACAATACAAATATATGGCAAATTTTACTCTCTCCAGCTGACTTAATACTATTTTGATGACCATAGTATTAATTATATATACTTTGCATGTTAAGTATTTAATTGTGGTCCATATTGAAAGCTACTTTGATTAGCACCCATACTAAACAATTTTCTTCCTTTCATTTCTTTCAAGGAAATTTTATTGCTTTTTCTTTTTCAGACTGTCTTGAATCTAAGGAAATTTATAAAAAGAGAGGTCTAAGGTGAAATCAGCTAAGATTCCATCCTTTTTTCAATAAAACATGGAAAACCTATTGTCCAGTCCTTGAGATGCTATTCAGGTATGTTGGCATCTCAGATAGATTCAGGTTAGTTGTAGATGGGTAAGCCTAGGCAGCGATTATCTTTCTGTGATTGGGTGGGTGGGGAAGGAAGGGAGGCTAAGGGTGGGAGTGGGGAACACAAAACTGAACCCAAACAACTATGGTACCATAAAATTCTACATCTTAAATGACAGATTAAATGGTTTAACCTTCAGCAGGCCCTTAGAGGGAACAACTGAATCATAAGGCCCTGAAGAGGGTATGATGAAGACTGACTTTAATCTTCTCCTATTTCTATTCCCCTCTCTCTCTCCCTCTCTTACCCACCCTTCTCTCTCTTTTATTTTACTTATCTTTTTCCTCCTTCTCTTCTTTGGCACTGACCTATAACCCCCAGGCGCTTGATCAGAAACCTACAAGGTTTCCCAAAAGAAGACAGATTTCTGTCAGAGTACTTGCTGATCCACCAAGGGTTACTGGTAAGACCCTACTGCTGAATATACCATATGCTGTTGGTATGGAACATGGAGTGACATGGCTGGAAGGTGGAAGAGAGTCAGTCCCCAGACAGTTAGCTTGTCTAGTGCCAGAAGGTGCTACATGAGCAACTGGGGAATAATGACAAATATCTGTCCAAGCAACTAATGGCCTAAACTACTAAGAAGCAAATAACCTGATGTGATGCTCACACCAGTGCAATAGTGGTGCACAGCCATGGTGGAAAATCAACTGCTCTTGATCTGGCAGCCCTCTGATACCTGTACCACAACCACACACAGTACAGAAAAGTGTCAAATAGCAGAGACCATCACAACTACCTTGGCCAGTGGCAGTGTGTTCCACTTCTCTTTGCCTCTGCTTATATTTGAGAATTTAACCTAGTTTTTCTTCTTTTTTTTTTTCAACCACAACAGTTATGTTTTCCTGTTTCTTTTAACAGAATGCATCATAAAATATAGTGTTACTTTTTTAATGGAGAAACAACAATTTGGGAAATCAAATGATGTTTCAGAAGCCACATATATATATATATCCATTAGAAAAATCAAAACTTCCATTATTTTTTTTTCGAGGTGGGGTCTCACTCTATCCCAGGCTGACCTGGAATTCACTATGGAGTCTCAGGGTGGCCTCGAACTCAGGGCAATCCTCCTACCTCTGCCTCCCGAGTGCTGGGATTAAAGGTGTGCGCCACCACGCCAGGTCCCATATTCAGCTTCTTGATCCCATGAAGTCTTATCCTTTCTTAGAATAGAACCACTCAAAGCATAGTGTGAAAACCCTGTCTCAAGTATGTGGCCAAGAGAACTGCAGTTATATTTGTTAAAGTTATTTTTTAAAGTTATGACAGAAAAGCATGTCGTGGCAGCGACAGGCTAAAATAGAAGTATCACTTCTCTATAAGTATAATTCATGATATTGAAGTGAAAGTCTCTGTTTCAACCATAAAATGTAATCTTATAAACAAATGAAAATGACACATAAATATTTCATAAGAAATATCATTTCTTGTCTAACCAGAACAGACATGTCCCCCACTTGTCCCACTAAATCTCATACTTTAATGTTGTCATACAAGTAGTTTTGGGAGTTAAATAACTGCTTTTGATGAAGTCTCTGACTGAACAATTCTAAGTTGCCACAGCAAGTACACTGAAATAAACATTTGTCTCAATGCCATCACCAAAGAAGCAGAATTTGGAGGACTATTTCAATTTTTCATAAAATACTTTAGAAGACTATTTTAGCTTTTCTCTACACAGCAAATTTCAAGCTTTCTGTCTTGCCACAGAAGGCATAGATGTGTTAGTTGAATTTTAATTCCAAGAGCCATTTTCTTAGCAAATAACCCCTAGTTCAAATCCTTGGCCTCACATTTAATGCCACTTTAGGGTCAAAACAATATATATATACACACACACATATATATATATATATATATATATATATATATATATATATATATATATATTTGATATGGAATAAAGGATATAGCCTTCATTTACTTTAAATTTAGTATCAAAAAACTATAGAAATAAAAGTACAAACCCCACCACCCAAGACACAGTAAAAGGTTGGAAGGCTATTGTAAAGGTCACATTAACTTAATGAAGTGCCACTTCCTGAGGACATGCATGTGACACTGGAGTAATATACTCCATTTACTGGGAAATGCTCTGTGAAATCTATGCCCTTTGCACTCCAAACAAAGACACTGGTAATTTTCTTAAAAGGTCACACACAAATGTGTTATTTAAAACTAGGCATTTCCATTTGTAACTGCATATATGCATACATATGTATGGCAGATAGCAAATATCAGACACAGGAATATGGATAGAGTATTTGTGAAATGCCCAATTTTTAACCCTTATTTGTATTTTAATAATATACAATTATCTCATTGATCTATATTTGTCAAAATGTTAAAGGAAAAATTATGCTGAAGATCCTGCAAAAATTTCATCTTAAATCTACTAGATGTACTCACTAAAGCTATAAAGTGAGATTGTGTAAATTCAGAAAGGTTATGTTACAGTTGTTTCATTTGAATTTGGTTAGGAAGTGACATGTGTTTGTATGCATCTTACAATTAGAGCAGAGGATGTAGCTTAGTAATATGTACTTGCCTGGCATGTGCAAGGCTGTGGGTTTGATCCACAACATAGAATGAAAATGAAAAAGATATGCACAAATAAACTTTGATTTATTTTCTAACAAATGAACTTTTGGAATACATCATATTAGAAAGTTATTTCTAAGGAACAGAAAACTCCTCAATGTAATCTTTTTCATCGATGCACACAGTGAATAAAATTAGAAAATGAAGTTATTAAAGAACTATAAACCAGAGATTTAAACAACACAAATGTTTTCACTTACCCAGTTTCCTGACTAAATTAGAACCATTAACATTTTCACAAACTCATTTATACAGAAATGTCAAGTTATCGCAATTCTGAAAACTTTTGTTTTAGACAGGCTTCAAAATAATTGTTGCCCATGCATCACTGCCTACTAAATGCTTCATATGCCCCAAACTTTTATTTTGAAATCATAACAACCAATATGATGACTTGAGGATATACAGCACCTATTGGATGTGACCATATTACAAGAGTGGAGTCCTCATAGATGGGATTAGAGTGCTTAAAATTGAGACCCTTCTGGGCTGGAGAGATGGATTAATGGTTAAGGTATTTGCCTGCTAAGCCTACGGACCCCAGTTTGATTCCTCAGGATCCACATAAACTAGATACACAATGGGGCACCTGTGTCTGGAGTTTGCAGTGAAAGGAGGCCCTGGTATATCCATTCTCTCTCTCTCTCTCTCTCTCTCTTTCTCTCTCAAATGAATAAATAATAAAAATTAAGACCCTTATGCCGGGTGACAACTCAGAAGGTAAGTGCTGTTCAGGGTGATGGATATGCTGAATAACTTGATTGTGTCAATCATTCCTGAATTGGTATGAATCATGACATCTTTTTTGACTTCTTGAATATTTACAATTTTTACTTGTCAGGTGTAAATTAGTGAAACTGATATAGATAATGTACTCATTATCAATTTATGTGTACACCAGATAAAGCTCAGAATGTATGAGGGGAACATCTAACCAAAGCTACAGTGCCATTGTGTAAGCATGATGAAGAAATTCACAGGGGTCCCAGAAAGGTGGCTGAGGGGATAAAGTAGTTTCTGTGGAACACAAGGACATGAGTTTGGGTCCCCTACACCCATGCAAAGGTGGGCAGAGAAGTGCACACCTGCAATCCTAGCTCTGGATAGGCAGACCCCTAACACTTGCTAATCTAGCCAAATCAGTGAGCTCCCAGTTTAGCGAGAGTTCCCTTCTCAAAAATAAAGTGGTGAGCAATTGAAGAAGATGCCTTATGTCAAACTGCAACCTCCCCATGCATGTATAAGCATGTGCACTTGCTCCACACATACACATGCACAAAAATGTATGGAAGCCATATTTCTAACTGTACTTATTGTATTATTCCCCAAGGACGGTTTTGTGAGTGTCATCCAAGAACAGATCACCAGAACCTTCCGAGCAAATAAAGTTTAACTGGCATTGAAACTGCTTTTCAATGATCATAACAATATTACAAAGGCCTCAACACTTTGTAGTTAATTGCTATATTGAATGTTTACAGGAAAGCCTGCTTTGTGCAAAAATTCCAGCCATTCCTAAGCACATATTTCTATAAACAGCAAACTTTGAACACAGCTTCCCCACCTCAGCTTATAAAACTAAGAATTCCTTAGGTCACATCATCTCATAGGCACCCAAAGTATTAATTATACTGAAAATACTCTAGGAGCTTTAAAGATAAGAAGTTTCACATAATGGACAGTTGTACTTTACAAAGTCTTGTTAATAATGAAGTATTCCAGACACAAGTCCAAGAAAACATAACATCAGCATGAAAAGTGAATTTTCAGGCTGAAAAGTGCTATATCCACGATATGCAAAAATATCAATAATAATGTATTCCAAGAGAGAGTTGCATAAAATAAGGCCACAGCATGAATAAAAAACAACTTTTCAGCCTGACAGAAAAATTAAGGGAGGAAAGAAAATGAATAAAAATGTTGTAGCTCTGCAGTGGCATGCATCACAGTATCTACAGTTCCTTGGTGGTGCCTAGGCATGCACATTTTCCAGGGCCTAAGTTGATGCATGTCTTTAAATATGAGGTTCAGCATACCTTAGTGCAGAATTAATCCTCTATATCTTGGATGAACACCCTTCTTGGAGACTTCTTATTATATTGTGGACGTCCATATGAGAAGTAAGATGGGGGATTTTATAAATAAATAGTACTTCTTTCATATGTGATTCTGGGTTTGCAAAACATTTTTATATTTATTATATCCATTGATCCTTGAAGTAACATATTACAGTAGACATAGAAAAGAGATTAACGGAGTTATAAAGGTATTCAATACAGCTCAACGAGAATCCCACTTTGCTAGGAGATGGAGCAGATCCAGGAAAGACCAGAGCAAATCCTGATTCCTAATGCAGAGTATCTATCTCTACCTAACACTGACACTGTAGTCTATCTCAAAGTACTCTACCAGGAAGCTAGAAGTATTTTAGCAGAGGTAAAATTGCATGAACCGTACTTTACTGTGGGATAGGTGACATTGTAAGACATTGCCTGTTGGAACCCATACCTTCTGCTTCAGCTTTCCCTTATCCTGCAATGCCAGCGTATATGTTTGTGTGTGGTGGTAAAGGAGGATGGAAAGTTCTTTCAAGTAGGTCCAGTTGTTGTTACCAAGCTATCATTCCCAGTGTGTGTGAGGAGGAGCAGCTGCTGACAGTTGACCATACTTGAATCAGCTGGGCATGCAGAACTGAGCCAATTTTTAACGGATACCTCCTTCTATCCCCTCAGAGACCTCACTTTGATTAATAATTCCCTCTTGTGTACTATCTTGACTATTTTCTTCCCCAGATTTTTTTTTTACCAGAACATCACATAAGTTTATTTCAGATGTAACAGTAATGTTAAAATTGACAAGTTTAATTCTGAACTGCACCAGCTTTTGTTGATGAGACGTCTAACCTTCCATCTTACCTGCCAGTCAGGTTTTGACTTTTATTCTTCTGAAGCAGATCTTTGTTTCCACTAGGCTTGGTGTGCTATTATATAAGAGACTGTATACATGACAGGACCAGATAGATTCCTTACATGTTACAAAGTGAGGCCTTCACATTCCCACAACAGTATCCCCTGTTCTAAGCCTAGCTCTTCCCAATCTAGTCCTAAATGTCAGAATAGGTAGAAGGAAGCATTCAGCAGTTTGCTTTCATAATCCTTCTTGGTATTTCTGTTATGCAGAAATGAGAACTATTTATCTGTCTACTTGTTTTAATTTTATTTAAAACATAAGCTAAGTATATGAAGGGGAAAATTGAAAGAAACTATATGTTGTTTTTTAAGAACAATGTTCAGTGATTTCCCTTGCTCCAAAGAAGGCTGTTATGAACCCGCAGTAGCACGAGATACTTTATCTATACAGAAATTGTGTTCACCAGTTGGCATAGTTCAATTAACTGGAGAAAGAATGGGCTAGGTGCTCTCATTTACATTGACAATTTATACCATTGGCCCAACACAATACTAATAAGTCCTTGTTTTACATTTGAAAGTGAACAGGTTTGTTTTATAAGTTATTTGGTCACTGTGTGTGTGTGTGTGTGTGTGTGTGTGTGTGTGTGTGTGTGATTCCAAAAATTTCAAGAATTTTCTTCATTCTGTATGAGAATTACATTCTAATGAGTGGTTATGGAAAAGTTGAAAAAACCATGACCATTTTTAACTTTCCTTTTTAATTCTTTTTGCCTTCCTTATATATTTTTTCCAGGCAGTATAAATTTCATTCATTACTTCATTCATACCCTCTGACTCAGTAGATCTGTTCATCACTGTGGGCCATCACAGGCATGAACATGAAAACCCTGGGCTGGGCACTTGGCGACTTGCAGATACAAATCACACTCAATTTCACTGTAAACCACTACTAAGGCTGGGGCATGCACATGAGCATTCAGTGCACCTGAGAGTGGTGGTCCTGAAGAGACTCAAGTTATACATCAAGCATTATGCCAGGTACAGGTGCCCATAGAACTCTGGTCTTTAGTCAAAACAACAGCAAAAAAAAAAAACAAAACAAAAAAAACTACCAGATATAGATTGCATACACTAATGAAAACCTCACTCTGTTATAGCCATTTGGAAACCACATACTTCCTTAAATCTTAGCAAAACACCTAACAATTCTCCAAAACATCAGAGTTTGGATGTTTCTAAGGAGACAACACACTGCCATTTCTCTTCATCTTTCAGTAGTGCTGCCAAGGGAAATTATACCTTTTCCTGTATTTCCTGACATATAAAGCATTGTATATCCACTTCTTTCCTCCACTTAAGGCACAACTGCTGGTAACAAAACTGACTGTACCAGCAAGCATTGCCTTCATTATTAGTAGGAAATAAATATAAAATGGTAAGAAGATGGGCTGGAGGGATGGCTTACGTGGTGGTTTGAATACAATAGGTGGCCTCCAATATATTCAGTTGTTTGTTTGTAGTTTGCATCTGTAGCCACCTGCTGGCACTGTCACTGGGTGATCTCAAGGTGTGATGGGTTTCCAATTTCAATCTAAAAATATGCAAAGTGTGCCAAGCTGGAGTTCCTGAAGTATGTGGTGGCTTTTGACCTTGAGGCTTGTACTTCTCTCTCTATCTGCTTGGGCCTGTGAAGGCAGGCCAGCTTCTTTTGCCATTATGGAACTTCCCCTGGATCTGTAAGCTTCAACAAATCCTTTCCTCCATAACTGTGCCTGGTCTGAAAGTTCATCTCAGTGAACCTGAATCTGTCTGCTACAGCTTAGTAGTTAAGGCATTTGCCTGCAAAGCCAAAGGACCCTGTTTCAATTCCTGGAACCCATATTAGCTACTTGCACAAGGGGGCACACATGTCTGGAGTTCATTTGCAGTGTCTGGAGGCCCTAGCACACCCATTCTCTTTCTTTCTCTCTCCCTCTTTCTCTGTCAAATAAACAAATTAACAAATAAAAATAAAATATTTTAGAGCCGTGCGTGGTGGTACACGCCTTTGATCCCAGCCCTTGGGAGGCAGAGGTAGGAGGATCACCATGAGTTCGAGGACATCCTGATACTGTGTAGTGAATTCCATGTCAGCCTGAGCCAGAGTCAGACCCTACCTTGAAAAAGAAAATTTTAATGGTAAGAAGATATACCCAAGATAAAAGAATTAAATGAGTTAATAGTCACACAAGTAAACTATAGAAAGCTAACTTAGGGTCACATTAATTTTAATTGACATTTCTAATATTTACTTAAACTAGTGCATTTTACCATATATGAATGTTAAAAAAATAAGCTACAAACATTTATATGCTTTCCAAAGTATTGGCATAGTGCTTTTTTTAAATACTCCAGTATATTTCCCAATACAAACCTATTCTTTTTCTGAACTCTTACAGCTAATTGTAACTCTTGGCATACGTAGGTCATGCAGAATGTATGTGTTCACATAAACACCCCTGATCAGCAGGTCCTAGAGTGGTAGAGAGTGGTTGGCTATGGGTCAAGTTATTACACCCACCCCCCACTGCCCTGCTTCATTTATTACAGCAATTTCTGTTATGCATTGAGTTTTTCATAAAAATCTCTTCTGACCACCTACAGATGCCTGGAATGTTTCTAGGCATTGAGAACAAGCAATAAACAAAATATTCAACAAATGTATGCCAATGAGGGAAGACACCATTAAACAAGAAAATATAAAAACATAGTAATATAGTATAATTGGATATGATCAAAATACATTATAAAAGCATAACATTACTGTAACTAGTACTTGTTGCATAATCCCTGACACATCTTACTACTCTGAGAGCTTTGACCTTACACCGATTTTTTTTAAAGATCACACATGCTGCCCTTTCTTTTCTTTCTTTCTTTTTTTTTTTTTTTGCTTATTTTTTATTTATTTGAGAGTGACAAAGAAAGAGGCAGAGAGAGAGAGAGAGAGAGAGAGAGAGAGAGAATGGATGTGCCAGAGCCTCCAGCCACTACAAACAAACTCCAGATGTGTGTGCCCCCTTATGCATCTGGCTAACATGGGTCCTGGGGAATCGAGCCTCGAACTAGGGTCCTTAGGCTTCACAGGTGCTTACCGCTAATCCATCTCTCCAGCCCATGTTTTTGAGGCCAGTAATGTAGGATTACTATTACCATTTGACAGATTAGAAACTTGAACACAGAAGTTTCAGGAACATGCCTTAAGTTATGGTGTGAGCAGTGAAAAACAAAGACTTTATTCTATGGAATTCACACCCTGAAGTCAACGTTATGTATTACTGTCAATAAGGAAAGTATGTACTGTGAAAACACATGCAATGGGCTATTAAATAGGATTGGAAAGAGGATGCTTGAAAAGGCTTCTTTAATGAGATGTCATGTTGAGAGATCAGAATTTAAGTAAAGCATTCTTGACTAGGGATAGGCAGGAGAAAACAAATGTAAATCCATACCATAACTAGTGCAGAGTTCCTGTTCAGGGTTATGTGTCCGTCTTCATGACCTCTTACCTAGTGACTTTCATTTGAATTAAGAAAATAGTCATACTTTGTATCTGATTGAACACTGTATATGCACAGGCACTATGTACCTAAAGGCTTGTGTGATGATTAATGTGTGAAGGGATATAGAGGTAGAAGGGCAGAATGGAGAAGTAGTAGAGGAATGGTCGGACTTCATTTTGAAAGGAATATACTAATGGAGGTGTAAGTTGGTGGGCAAGGTAGTGAGAACAGCATGACTTATATTAGGTTTTCTCTTTATGGCTAAGGAGAGATTTTCAGAAGTGATAATGGTGGGGGTGATGAGATGGTACCAAATCTGGAATATGCTTACAAAGGAAAACCAATAGGGCTTACTTATAAATTGGGAGAAAGAAGACTCAGTGTATTTCTTTTTTTTTTTTCCTTGCAATTTTTTAATGAGAGAGAAAGAGGAAAACAGAGCTAATTGGTGTATCATGGCCTCCAGCCACTACAGTCGAACTCCACACCTGTGTGCCAACTTGTCCACATGTGCAACCCTGTGTGCTTGCACCACCTTGGGCATCTAGCTTATGTGGGATCTGAAGAGTTGAACATGAATCTTTAGCCTTCACAGGAAGTGCCTTAACAACTAAACCATTTTTTTTTAAATATTTATTTATTTATTTATTTGAGAGAGACAGACACAGAGAGAAAGACAGATAGAGGGAGAGAGAGAGAATGGGCGCGCCAGGGCTTCCAGCCTCTGCAAACGAACTCCAGACGCGTGCGCCCCCTTGTGCATCTGGCTAACGTGGGACCTGGGGAACCGAGCCTCGAACCGGGGTCCGTAGGCTTCACAGGCAAGCGCTTAACCGCTAAGCCATCTCTCCAGCCCTAAACCATTTTTTTTAGCACTGTATTCCTTTCCTCACCTGAACATCAATGGAAATTGAATATTCTGAAGTGAAGGAAACAGAAGGAAAGGATTTGTGGGTACTGTGTGGTGAGGCTTTACAAGTTTTACTTGGGAAACATTCTGACTGGGGTATTATTAGACATCCACTTGTCCATGTCAAACACAGAACTCCATATGTAATAACTGTGCTCAGCAAAGAAATGGGAGTTTGGAATAAAAATTCAGATGTTGTCAAACCTTAGAGAGTATTTAATCCACAGACCTGCATGAAAGCTCTGAAGGAGGGTAAAGGAAAGAGTTTCAAGAAATGAGCTCTCTTACAGCCCAGTATTTAGGTTAGAAAAAAAAAAAAGAAAGAAAGAAAGAAAGAAAGAAAGAAAGAAAGAAAGAAAGAAAGAAAGAAAGAAAGAAAGAAAGAAAAAGAAAAGGAACTGTGGTAAAATTATGGAATCCTGAAATGCCATACAAAAACAATCCTTCAGGAAAAAAAAAAGGGGGGGGGGACAACAGCTGTGCACCAGGATTATAAGGAGTTGAATTTCATCATGAATGAAGTCAAGTGACAGGAGAGGGTTCAGATCACTTTTTAAGGGACAGTTAGAGGAAGTACTAGAATTGAAAGAAATGATTGAAAGATATAAAACTTTCCAGGTTATACCCAAATGGCACATGTTTGTGTGTGTGTGTGTGTGTGTGTGTGTGTGTGTAATGAAATGACTAAGAAAAAAATTATGATGAAAACATAATGTTAGAAAATGTTAGAATTAATGTTAGTAGGTTTTTTTTTTAGGAATATATTCAGAGATCTGGAGAGGGTCATATTTGAGCAAAAACATGTGAATATAAGGAAAGAATAGAACTAAAAGCATAAAGCTAAAAATAAAACCAAGTGCCTTTCAGATTACAAATTGACTAACATCTATAGGATTTACAATGCATGTGGTGATGCCCTGTAGGTTGATGTTATATGTGGCAATGAGTTTTATTTAATAATCGCTTGTCACATAATAGGCGCTTATTGTTCATATACAATGCACAGTAGGATTCTTCATATAATAACAAGAAACTATTGCTGTAGATATACCTCAGGGTTCGGAATTTGTTTAGCATGTGCAAGCCTCAGACCTCCATCTCCAGAATCATCTAGTAAAATGTAATTTGCTCAAAGTTTAATATATGTTCACTATGTGGATGTCACTAAGACATATATTTGGGAGAATAGTAGAGTATTATAAACATATGATTCTTACATATTCAAAATGCAAACCCATAACTCCATGGGGAATACTGGCAACCTCACTGAAGAGGGCCTATAGTGGAATGGGGACAGGAAGAAGGGAAAAAGATGGTCCCAACAAGTAATGAATCCATGCAATATATTTTCTTTTAAAAAAAATTAAAAATTAAATGAAAAATATAATACTCATATTTGTGATATGAATTATTCTATTAAGACAATATTTTTATTCCAGTGTATTTAATATTATATGATTTTACCAATCTTAAATTGCATTTGTTTAGTCAAATGTTGTGAGGATATTACTATCACAGATTTGAAGAATTGGCATATAGTACAGAGATGCCCTGTCATGAACAATCTGAATTGCAGCTAAGCCCTCCCTGGTAAGTTTATTAACAGTAGGTCTCATCTCTTTTTTATTTTAAGTTATGAGAGATTTATTTTATGAGAGAGTGGAAATAGGAGAGAGGAAAAAACGGGAAAACTATTAAGGAGAGAGGGAATTAATAGTATTTAAAAAAATAACTCGGGCTGGAGAGATGGCTCAGCAGTTAAGCTCTTGCCTGTGAAGCCTAAGGACCCCAGTTTGAGGCTTGATTCCCCAGGACCCACATTAGCCAAATGCACAAGGGGCCCACACATCTAGAGTTCGTTTGCAGTGGCTGGAGGCCCTGGCACACCCATTCATTCTCAATCTCTCTTTCTCTCTGCCTCTTTCTCTCCCTCTTTGTTGCTCTCAAATAAATAAATAAAAATGATTTAAAAAATAAATAAAACTCTCCCTTTCATGTGCAGAATTGGTTCACGCCCACTTATAGGAATTAGGTGTCCAATAAGTGTCTCCATGTTGGACCATCCTACATTGCCACAAACAGTGGATGAGTGTTCCTACTTCTCCACCTCCTCGCCAGCATTTATTTTCATTTAATTTTTTTTTTTTTTTGATGTTTGCTGTCCTTACTGGGGTAAGGTGGAATCTCATAGTTGTTTTAATTTGCATTTCTCTGATGATTAGGGATGATGAACATTTTCTTAAGTGTGTGTTTGTCATTTGTGTTTCTTCCTCTGTGAACTGCCTGTTCAGCTCTTTGCCCCATTTTGTGGGGTGTTTGACTTCTTACTGTTTAGATTTTTGAGTTCTCTGTAGATTCTAGAGATTAGGCCTCTATCAGTTGGATAACCTGCAAATATTTTCTCCCATTCTGTGGGTAATCTATTGGCTTTGCTTATTGTATGCTTGTCTGTAAAGAAACTCTTCAGCTTCATCTGATCCCATTGGTTAAGTGACTTTAAGATCATGATCTACTGGGGTTTTGTTCAGGAAGTCTTTTTCCATTCCTATATCATGGAAAGTACTTCCTAAATTTTCTTCCAGTAGTATTCGAGTTTCTGGTCTTATATTGAGGTCTTTGATCCGTTTGGATTTGAGTGTAGTGTATGGGGAAATGTGTGGATCAAGTTTCAGTTTTCTGCATGTGGTTATCCAGTTTGTCCAGCACCATTTGTTGAAGATGCTTTCTTTTTTCCAGCCTACATTTTTCAGGCCTTTGTTGAATATCAAGTAGCTATAGTTGCTTGACCCAAAGTCCGGGTCCTCAAGTCTATTCCATTGGTCTATACTCCTGTTTTTATGCCAGTACCATGCTGTTTTTATTACTATGGCTTTGTAATATACCTTTAGATCGGGTATGGTGATGCCACCAGAGGTATTTCTTTTACTGAGGATACGTTTGGATATGTGAGGCCTTCTGGCTTTCTATATGAAATTTGACATCATTTTTTTCTATCTCTGTGAAGAACACTGTAGGGATTTTCATTGGAATTGTGTTAAATCTATATATTGCCTTTGGTAGGATTGTCATCTTCACAATGTTAATTCTGCCTATCCAGGAGCATGGGAGGTCTTTACATTTTCTCAAGTCCTCCTCAATTTCTTTTTTGAGTGTTTTTATGTTTTTGTTGTATAGATCTTTCACTTCCTTGGTTAACATTATTCCAAGGTATTTTTTGTTGTTGTTGCTATTGAAAATGGGACTATGTCTCTTATTTCTTTCTCTGTATCTTTATCATTTGCATATATAAATGCTACCGATTATTGTGCATTGATTTTGTATCCTGCTATTTTGCTATAGGAGTTAATCACCTTCAGGAGTTTTGGGATGGAGTCTCTCGGGTCTCTTACATATACAATCATGTCATCAGCGAATAGAGCTAACTTAACTTCTTCCTTTCCAAATTGTTTCCCTTTTATGAGACTAAATGACCTTTAGTTAAAACTATATTTTTTTCTATGTTTGAAAATATCAGTTTCTGAAGGCTTCCATTTAGTTCTTATTAATCTGTTGTTACAGTGGTTCCACCCCGTAATGTGAAATGGGCCGAAAAGTACATTATTTTTCTCCCTTAGTGTACATACATAAATACCTATTTTCATATATGTAGATGATAGATTAATAGATATGCATACTATAAATCCTGTTAACTATTCACAGATATTAAATATATTCAATAAACACAGCAGCTTTCTAATAGTAAATTCTGAAATGTTATGTTTCATTAATTAAATGTTTGTACAAATATTTTTATGAGTTCCCTTTAAGTTTGTTAACCCTGATTTACAGAGACATTCAGAATTTACAAACTGATTTTGCAAATTCTAAACAGTGCTAATTGCAAATCAATAACTTATCTTAGTGGAAATAGAAGTAGGTTTTCATTCTTGGTAATGCCTCTGGGAACATAGAATCCAATCAAATGTGTCTTGAGGATTTAAATTTGACCTTTATTTTTGGCTCTCATTTTATCCTTGCTAGTCTACATGATACATATAGCTAGCAAAGCAAGCACTTATATTTCATTCATGTGTTGCCTTGCTGTAAAATGAATTTATAAAATCAAGTAAAAATTCAAATTCATCAGAAATATACCTTAAATATATTTTACTTTCTAGGAAAAACAACTCAACTTGTATATAATCAATGTGGATGCACAGGTGCTGTCTATAACAGAAGACAATGAGACAGAAGTACTTTCTTTATAAAGGCACACTGCTAAGTCACAGGAAAGAATGGCTATCAGCAAGCAACTTCCTAAACAGCAAGTGTGCAAATGGAAAAGGAAAAGCCTCCAGGGTCATGTTAATTATCTCAGGGTCTAAGGCATAAGGAAGCTTGTCAGACAGTGTCTGAGGCAGTCAGATGGCAAAGCCAGCAAGCCCGCTTCCCCAAGGTCTCACCATTAAGACACTGTCATATTTCAAATGACAGGTAATACTTACAAACACACTGACACTAACCTCCTCAATTATAGTCAATGTCAAAGTTTTATAATCAGAGAAGTTCTAATTCAAACACACACACACACACACACACAGACCCCTACCTGAAAGTCTTTGTTAAAAGCAAGTGTTTAAAGCACCCAATGCTCTATGCTAAAGAAATCTCTGGAATACTCTCACACAGAGTAGTTGGTACATTAGTACTTACAGTTTATTTTTTTTATGAGAATGACTTTGTTTCTGCCGTTTGTAACATAAGGAAATGTCAGAAAGGATAGCAGACTTGTGTGTCTTTATTATCTATAATGACATAGAAATTTTCAACTTGGATTTACTTCATTTCCCCATATCATTGTCATATTAAATGATATACTTAGATGTGAATAGGTATAATATTAATTGATTTAAATTACCCTTTTCTTGCATTTTACCAGGATGTCATTTTTAACCTTTCAGTTTGTATGTATTTGGGAAATCTGTTTTCCAGATTTATAGGCATTTTTTTTTTCCTAGTTTCACTTCTACTTGTAACCCTATGGTGGAAATGATTTGAATGAGATGTTACCCATAGCCTCATGTCTTTTGACCACTTAGTCCCCAGCAGCTAGCAGTTTGGGAAGTGGAGACTTCCTGGAGGAGATGTGTTAGTGGAGGCACACCTCGAAGTTTATTAGCCTAGATCCAATCCCAGTACAGAGAGAACTTCCACTCAGATATGTGGCAGCTTACTAATCATGACTGCCTTCCCCACCACTACACAGCTTCCCCTTGAGACTTCAAGGCAAAACAAATCATTTTCTCCAACCAACAGCTTTTGTTCAGCTGTTTTGTCTTGGCAACAAGAAGGTAACTACAACAGTGAACTCTGAGCTCCACTAGAATGGAAATGGTTAACAAGAAGTAATTGTGCAAAAGACTTGGAGAATGAGATGCTGTGTGATCAACCCCAGGAATATTGAACCACAGAATGTTTAGAAACTGGGAATGTGAAGCTGCCCTACGGTGCACCTTTTGTTTCATGAGAATTAATAAAGTTCTCCATCCTGGGCTTGTGAACTACTAATAGGCTTTATCAAATTTAGGGTAACTCACAGTTGAATACAAATTTAAATTTGCATATGTACAGTTACCTGGCAAGGGATTTCATAACATCTTTACAGTTCTTGCTGTTTTTGTTTTTGTTTTTTTAGTGTTGTGTGTGTGTGTGTGTGTGTTTTCTCTATATATACACATAGATAGATACACAGAGATATTTCTACAATCTATATAATACACATATGTAGAGAGAGAAAGGGAGAGAGAAAGAGAACACAAGGAAGTGGTTAATCCTCACTTTGTTATTTGAGTTGTATATCTATACTGGGATACATGCTGGAGACCAGCTTACCCTTCAAAAGTGATTTTACAAGCATGGCGGTTTCCTAAGGCAGAAAGAGGAAGTGAATGCAACATGTCTGGGAGATACACTGGACTCATTCAGGCTTGCTTACTTTTGACTGGCACGGGGAACATTTTCATGAAGTGACAGGTGTAAGTTTGTAAGTTGCTGTTCGCATTTTGCCTGCGAAGTTTCTAACTTCCACTTCAAATACAGCAATTTGTATTGACTTGCAATGCCTCCTTACAGATGCATAACTCCATATTCAGTTTAATTGGCTTCAGACTAGTCAGGTACAAGATAAAAGTGTTTAAACAAACAGGAGGAAGGTCTTTTCTCCTTAGCTAGGTATGCAAAATAAATGACTGATGGGACCTGAAAACCTCAAAAAAAACAATGATATTCCATTTGGATATGAGTCTGGGTCACTACCAAAATTACAAAATTCTGGATAGCAACAAGAAAGTTGCTCTCTACCTGTCTTTGATGTCAATCTCATCTCTTGTTGGCTTTCAGTTGACCTAAACACTGTATCTTACAAAGGTCTAATACATTTAAATTTGTGTGTGTGTGTGTGTGTGTGTGTGTGTGTGTGTGTGTACACTCCATTAATGGGACAATGCATGAAACCAAATAATTTTGGGAAGAGTATACTGTATATTCAAGCCATTTTTTCTTGGAATTTACATGCTATCATCGACATTATTGACTTTTTTATAATTTTGTGTTCTGTTTACATGGGTCTTTCCAATTGAATACATTATACTACATAAAGAAACCCTACATTCGAGGTGGTTTTAGCTTGGTTGGTTGGTTCTCTCTTTTCGCTAGTGGTGTTGGCTACTATGGAGTTTGTGCAACTGGACCTGGAGTAAGTTTTGAATTTCTCCATTTGTGCTGCTTTGGGTGAGGGAGTATTTTAGAATAGGAAGTAGCATTGCACAACTTTATTTTCCATCCATTAGTGACATGTTTTGATATACCTGTATCTGTTTATAATGTGAATAAACACATGACATAAACAAATGAAGATTTTGTTTTGTGGAGTAGTGTGGTTTGTTGAATGGTATGTGTGCATGTACACACACACATGCAACTGGATGTAAATTAAAATGTTAACCTTTTGTCCAAGACTGACACTTTTGAAAATAAATGCACAAATCCAAGTCCTCTGAATCCATCCACTCATCCATGACAGAGATCATGCTCAGTTATGGATGTTGTCATTGTTATTTTGGCTCTATGCAGAAGATCTGGATACCCACATGTCAGAGGGAAGACAGCAGGCAGTCCTAATTTAGTATATAGAAATTTGTGTAGCAAAATATATTCCCTGCATCTCTGTAGATACACTCTCAAGTTATGCACTGCAGTTTCTTCACTCTCAAGTGCCAAACACAAACCCACGTTCACTCAATCTTAGTTAAGATTATCTTGTGTCCAAGGCACTGGAATTTGGAGTCTCTGTGAGGCAATTGTTGTCACTATAATAATAAACCACAGAGCTTTCTCATTTGTAAGAGGAGGATGATGCTTGCCCCTGGGTCTGCAGCTTAAACCTTCTGGATACAAGTTCTGGTTTCCTGCCGGTGTGTGGGCAAATGTTTATCTCCCATCCATTTTTCAAGGTTGCTTACTGTCTAAAGCCTCAAAAACCCATGAAATTAAACCAAAATATACCTAGAGATGGATCATGGTAGCAAACAGACATAACTACAACACTCTAGAGGCTGAAAAGAATGGATTGTGGAGTACCTGATCAGCAGCCTAGGCTATCTAGTGAGACCCTAATAAAGAAAAAAAAAGCAATGTGGGCATTTTCTCACTGATATTGCCTGAAACTTTATAAGCCTATTAAATTTACTGAATCCAGTCATTCTTTACTGCTAGAAAATTTTCTTCCATTGCTAAGTTAGTAGTACACTTGTTACAATGTGTGAAAATAGGGTGGGAGAAATGGCTTAGTAGTTAAAGCACTTGCACGCAAAGCCAAAGGACCAATGCTTGATTCCCCAGGACCTGCATAAGCCATATGCACAAAGTAACATGTGCTTCTGAAGTCCATTTGTGGAGGACCTGATGTGCCCATTCTCTGTCTCTCTGCTCTCCCCCCTCTCTCTCTTCTGCCTCTGACTCTAATAGAAAAATAAATTTTAATTTAAAAATAAATGAACAAAAGTCAAGATGAAGGGATAGCAAACACGGATTTTTACCCCATACCTTTGAAGTTCCTATATTTTCCCAACCAAGGAAAATACTTGTGGTATTTTTATTTAAAGTTTTTGAAAATTATATATATATATATATATATATATATATATATATATATATATTACATTAATGAAACTTTCTCTTATGCATTTGAAGATGTCTCTTGACAAAGTCTGGGCATACATAGTTTTAAAACTTTTAGAATGTTTCTAGAAATAATAGTCTTTGACAACTTTATATAGTTAAAGTAACTCTCCTTTACTATACATAATGGCCTTTTGAAGTATGCTATTATCTACTTTTCACTGATAATAGAATGAGACAGTTGTGTGATTTGATGAAAATCACATGGTTACAGAATGGTACAGTATTCATGTGCATATTTGACTTTAAACTTCATAACCACCAATTGTCTTGGCTCTAAATCTGCTGGATTTTACTGAAGGTCTTACCAATCATTGGCATGATATAAAACTCTCACTTTTTTTCTCTCTCTCTCATATGCACACATGTATGTATGCACACATACACACATATACACATGCACATTTTTCCACATACCAGTAGCTCAACAATGGACTTTAAAGCCATTTTATAATAAGTTCTCTGTATTTTGGCAGAGATCAACCATAAAATCCTTTTACAGCATAGTCTCGAAGTTCCTGTCTCCAGATACTCTGTACTTGAGTGCCTATTACACAATTTTAGAAGAGAATGATTAAATTAGAGTTTAAGTCTTTAGAATCAAAAGCAATTGTTACTACCAATCAAAGTGAAAAGGTGAGACTTTGAATCAAATTCAGTTTTGGAAATGCAGCCTTTTAGTTACTAACTTCAATTATTCCAAAGGGAGCAGACGCTTTTATGCCTAACAAGTATTTTTATACATGAAATGCTATTTGTATGCTGGCGTAGGTGATAGGTCCAGCCTCAGATGCATCTCCCTAATTACTGTGTATCATTTCAGCACTCCACAATTCCATCACATCTGTGCATTCTCTGAAAAGTACATGTTGCTCTGACAACTGAAACCTACTACTCTCTGATACTGTGTAACTTTGTCAACTTCAGCTTATTATAAAGTAAAACTGCAAAAACTAATTGAGATTATTACTGATGTTTCTATTGCTGATATTCTACTCTTGAAATGCCTCAGATGGGTATAAAATTTATGAAATTCACTATCATGCATGCATGTAACATAGGATGGGGAGTATTTGTTTTCTTAAGCCATTGTTCTCATCCCCTATTTCACATAGCATTCAATAAGAAGAAAAATGACAACAAAATTGTAAAGAGATTCATTGAACAAAAAGGATTCAGTGGAGGTGAGGTTTGGGTTGAGTAGAAGGGATGTGGTAGAAGGGGATTAAAATTATTGCATACTGTCTACACTTAGTTTTAAAATGTCACAGATTTTCTGTAATATCGTCAGTACTCTCACCAGCTTCAAGAAACTTAAGAAGATATTCGGACATTATCTCAAAGCTTCAGGAAACCTTAGATGATAGGAAATAATTTGTAAATTTAAGTGTTTAAAATATGTTATACATGTATGAATATATCATAATAAAATTTATTATTTTAAATCTATTTTAAGTCAAATGGCATTCATTTACTGAGACCTCAAACATATTTTGACTGAATAAAATAGATCCTATTAAAATATTTTCAAATGAACCAGGCGACCAGTGAAAGGAAATCTTACAATATTAACAGTCTGAGTAATCGCAAGGTGTAAGATCCTTGAAATAAGTCATCCAGAGAGCCCTTCTCAGAGCAGGAGCAGTGATTACTCTTGTTTTTATTCCTGACATCCACTAGAGTGTTAGGTCTAATGTGGACAGTTTACCAATGTGAGGGGTATATATAAGTGTATCACTTAACATGATGCTGCTGGAATTATATATGGCTTGGGCTACTTTTTTCCTTCAAAAGATTCATTTCTGTTGACAAATCAATGCAGTCTTCATCCATCTTCTTCAGCTAAAGTACATCTATGAGACCAAGCAGGCAGAGCACAGTGTCTTGTCTTTAGTGACGATCAGGATAAAAGGTAAGTGGACCACAAAGGGGCTTAAGCTCTTGACCCTGGTCTTATTAACTCTGCTGTCTCAGGGAGTTTAAGCAGCCATGGCTATAGGGAGCAGCACCAGTCATAACTTTTAATTATATCATTCTCACTGTCCAAATATTATGGAATTGGATGAAAAGTTCATTTGGAAAGGCATTAATAGTGTGACATATGCTATAGTATAGATTTTCAATCTGAGCCAAAATGAGAACCTATTTTCCGGATAATTATCCAGTGTGCTACTCTCTGAACTCAAGTAGACAATTAAGTTCTTGAGATTATTAGGACTTATAGCCCCGAATGTAGGGATAATGTATATCAGTTACAAAATATGCTAGCACTTTCAGAATTTCACTTTTTAGATGGTGTAACAATTATATAAGTTAAAGGCTTTGCTATGTTTAATCCATCAATGAAAAATGAAAAAAAAACATACATTTATTTTGATCAAAATTTTCTTTCATATGCTCCAAGCATACTCACAACTCATAGGTAACACTTACAACAGTGCTAATTATAATAGCTAAGTGTTCCTTTTGATATACAACTTTGAAAATGATATTTGTATTCTAGAAATATAAGTACTTCTCTGTCCTAATTGCCACTAAAGAGCAATGCAATGTGTCACAAATTATAGAAGGTGGTTTTTCAGGAAATAAAGGCTCTGTAGGTCATTGCTAAAGGAGGTAAAATTTTGTGGCAGACACTTGGCAATTGTTTTTGTCCTCAAGCTCAATATGAAATGCTTTAGGAAAAATATAAAGACTGCTCATGTCTGTATACAACTCCATTATGGCCCTTACTTTGAATTATTAATTTTTTTTAGAGAAAACAAGAGAGAGAGAGAAAGGGGGGGGGGAGAGAGAGAATTAGGATTTCAGTGCCTCAGCAACTGAAATTGAACTCCAGATGATTGCACCACCTAGTGGGTATGTGCAACCTTGCACTTGCCTCACCTTTTATGCCTCTGACTTACATGGGATCAGGAAAGGAATTAAACATGGGTCCTTAGGCTTTGCAGGCAAGTGCCTTAACCACTAAGCCACCTTTCCAGCACAGATTTTTAATTTTTAACTCCATGAATCTATTGTTTCCTATATTTTGTGAAATATTTGAAAACTATAGTTGAATCTCTGTATCATTGCATACCTACCATGTAACATGTTAACATACACTGTGTTTAAGAGAATTCTGTTCACTCAAACACTTCTTGAACATGTATACTTAGTGACAGCTACTGGTAACATAATCATTACCCTAAGAGGCATGGACCTTGTTCTAATGAAGATTAAAATCACGTGTGTGAAAGAGGCAATGGGAAGAAGAATGACTGGAGTGCTTGAGCACATTCAGCAAAGGCAACCCAACCTCAGAATTGGAACAGGAGCCCCATTCCTTTTCCCTCGTTGATAATAAGCTCCTTTTGTTTGCTGAAGATTCTCAAACACTGTCATCTTATTGATAATTAGTAAATGCAGAAGAACATGACACTTGTTCTTCTATTCCTTCCTCCTAGCCAAAGATATTATACTAGCTTTCATAATCCATAATCAGTATTCTGAAGATGATAGTGTTTTCGCCTTCTGAAGACAAAGTCCATTCACTATTGGATAAAGTGTGCAAAGGTGCAACATCTTTTCTGGAGGCAGACTGCCCTAATAAGAATTCCCAGAGGCAAAAGAATTCTAGAGAGACTATGAGAGATAGACTGAAAAGAGAAATTAGACCCCTAACAATAGGTTTAAAAATGCATGTAGTTTGGCTATTCACATTTGAAGGTCTGGAAGACCTTCTAGAACTCTGAAGTGGCAGGTAATAGAATAAGAAACGTGATGTGTTGTGATAATAAACTTATAGATTTTACATTGGTGCAGAGATAAACTTAAGGCAAGATAAAGTTAAAGAAAGGAAATCAAATTAAGGTGATAATGCAATGATACAGGCACAGACATTTAGGTGCCTAAAAATAATCATAGTCCAAGAAGTACCAGAAATATAGCTGGGAGTTTGAGAATAGTGGAGCCATTGACATGTTTGGATTCATCAGAAAAGGCTGACAGTTTAGGGTTGAGAAAGAATAAGATAATCTAGACAGTAATAGATTTTTCAAGTATAATTCATTATAATTATTAGAGACCTATGAGTGAAGCTTTAGAGAAAGGTCAGTTTGAAACATTGAAAAAGTGGAGTATGAAAATTTTGCTTAAGAAAACACATCACAAATCTCATTATAGTTACTTTTAATATTTAAAAAAACTGGTGAACAACTGAGAGAAACATATATACTATTTTATTATTGTTTGGGTTTGTTTTTCTTAAAACCAGTAGGAACCAAGAACTATGGATGGTAAATCCATGAGTTACCATGGTAATGCCAATCAGACACTGTTAATATGGTAATGTGAGTGGCTAAGCTGTGACACAAATGCCCCAAATTCTATATTCAGCATTGTCTGTGGTATAATTCTCAGTCTTCCATCTGGTTCCTCACCTGTGTTAACTTGGGGCTTACTGTGGGAAATATAATGTGATAGGCCTCATGTTCAGTCAAGAAAAAGATCTCTGTTGTCATGGGTTTCACATGCTATTCCTTGATTAAAACACATGCTTCCTGTTTACAAGTCACATGCTTGATGCTTCTTCCTATAGAAAGATTAGCACTGGGCTGGGGAGATGGCTTATGGAATAAGTGTGCTATATGGGATCATGAAGCCTCACATAAGAAGCCAGACATGGATGCAGAAACCTATATCCCTAACATTGAGAGAGGGGTGGTGATAAAAAGATCACTATGATGTGTTGGTCAGCCAGTAGTCTAATAGAAAAACAAAGAACAAAGCTCTTTGTTCAGTGAGAGCCTGACTGCAGGAAATCAGGCAGAAGAGTGCTAGAATAGGACATGAGATGTAATCTTTTGGGTTCTACACACATATTCTGCACACATATGCATGGGACATTCAAATCTGCACACATATGCACTTTCTCTCTCTCTCTCTCTCTCTCTCTCTCTCTCACACACACACACACACACACACACACACACACACACCAACAAAAATAAATAAATAAAATGGCATTGGAATATTCAATCAACATGTATCTTTTGAAGCCATATAAGAAAAAAATGATGTTTATAAATGCTCTGAGTTATATTTTATGCTGCAGAACATAGTCTAGTATTTCCAATCACAGAATCAAGATGTTCACATTAATGTGTTTTTTTCAACAACTGCTTCACATAGTTCCATTGGGGAAAAATAATTCAGGATGAAGCCAATGGTGGAATATTAAATGAGATTACATCATTAGCAATCTCCTAACTTCAGTTAACACCATTTGATCAATTTTATAATGGCTATAAGTTAATGACTCAATCAGTTTCATGGGACTAAGAATAATTGTCATGTAATATTCTTAGTCATACCACTGAGTGTAATCTGTAGAAGCTATGCCTAGCCAGAGCTTACAAGAAATGAAATGCAAAACATTTCACATCATTTTTCCTTTGTGAGCTAGTGGATGAGTGTGTAAATGTTAATATTAAAATTCAATAAACTATGCCAGACATAGAGGCACATGCCTTTAATCCTAGCACACAGGAGGCAGAGGTAGAAAGATCATCATGAATTCAAAGCCACCCTGAGACTACTGTTAGGAGCCGCGCAGACGCTATTACAAGCTGGCGCCGGTTTCTGGCCTCTTATTGGTCACAGCTGGTGTAAATTTAGCACAGTGCGCATGCTCCAACCCGTTGCGGGCCGATGCTAATGAGGCATCCAGAAAGTAACCAATCACTGGTGGCCACATATCCACAGTTGACCAATCATTTGTGGGTAAGCAGCCTAAACCCTATATAAACAGTTGCCTTTCGTGGTTCTGGGTCTTCGCATCTTCGCATCTAGCAGTTTGGCAGTCCCCAATAAAGTGTGTTCAGAAGAATCCTGATTGTGGCGTCCTCCTTGCTGGCGAGGTGGGCGTGACAGACTACATAGTGAAATCTGGTTCAGTATGGGCTAGAGTGTGACCCTGCCTCAAAACACCAAAATAACAAATAAATTAATTAAATAAGTAAGACAAAACCAGTATGTAGAATAATTTTCTCACATATAATTTTGCTTATTAACTCTACTTTTCTTAGCAATCCATTCAAAACATTGATCTCTTGCCATGTGTGGCAGAGACTATGCTAAGATCTCCATGGAACATGGATGGCCTTTGGGGCATTTTACAAGAACCTCAACCAGAGGCAACTGGATAAAGCTTAATACTTGGAAGTACAAGCCATTTAATTTATTTGAGAATTCTTTGAAGGTATAAATCATGATGTGAATGCCAACCAGAAGGCATGATGCAACACTATGCACTATACTAATCAAGAGCCATGATACTACTGATGTCCTCATCGAACAATAATGTTTCATACCGTGCAGGGGAGATTGTGGTATAAAAAATTCAAATGCTTCGGTATGAATCTCTATCAAGAGAATTAAAACCTCTATAAAGTTTCTGAACTTTTAGTGACCAGACCTTATATTGCCATTTACTATGCTATCATAAAGCCAATGACTGCCATGGGCAAGAAACACTGGTGACATTATCAGGAAGAGAGGCATTGTGTAAATTCACCATGATCACTTATGGAGGTATGTGATTCTTAAATGTGAGGGAATCAGCTTTCCTAGATACAAAGAGAACTAAATAGTAAGATGATATATTTCACATCTAATAAATTGAGTGTCATATAACTAATGCTAGTGAAATTATACCTCTGCTGCTGGTACATTACTTTTGTAATTGTGAACATTTGTGTACTTGGCAAGCTGGATCAGAATTAAGCTTGTTTAGATCCTCATGATCAATTGGTCATTAACCAATAAATATTTCCTAACTTGCCTATGCATAGTGTATTTGATTTTGCATAGTTAAAATGAATTTATTTCTGTCATTTATTAACATTATTAATGTATTTCGAAAATTACTCCAATTTCTGGACAGTTAACATAGTAGAATGCTGAGGCCTCATGCAGTTAACTTTTAGCACCTACTTAGAAAGAGGGACGTGATATTTGATAATTTTCCTGTCTCCAGAGGTGTCTAAAAATATGTAGTGAAACCTCAAATATATAGGACTTTGTAGAAGGCATGACCAAGTCACCTTGTGGATATATTTGATGGATGTTTTTTGTACTAATTTTGTCATTGATGTAAGAGCCATGAACACGGCATAGTCCTCCCTGTACATCTTTACTGCAAATGGAAATACTGCTACAAAAAGACAAGCTTGAGTCTGTTTTTAGAATGATTGATACTTTTGAATATAAACATGGAAACCTCTTATCCAAAAGGTGGCCTGACTATACAGGATGCTGATATCATTTTGACAGGTTTTATGAGACCCTACATCAGCGAGGGATGGTGATAGAGATCCACCTTTCATATGCTTGCCATTCTGATTTCTTGTAGTAATGAACTTCAGGGGCTCTGTTTAGGAGCAAGAGCCATAAAACTGAGAGAATACACATGTCTGAAAAATGCATAAAGAAGACAGAGGTGGTGAGGACCATTAGCCTGATTCCTACCCCCATTTTGAAGCAAGAAATTGTGTAGAAAATTGTTTAGTGAAAAAATGAAAACATAATATTGGAAATGTTTTTTTTTTTTTTTTTGGTGGAAGTTGGACATTAGCCTAAGAATATTAACACAGAAATTTATCCTGGAAAGAGACGGGTATATATATATTTTTTCTTTACTTGGAATATTCACTCAGACTTTAGAACAATTTATTTAATGTGAAAGTGGTTTCAGAAAAAGCACATTAGTAATCATGGGAAAATAAGCATGCAGTCACTGAAGAACTTCAGGGAATCAGCTAGGACACCTTGTCAATCTAATAAGGCTTGAGGAAGAAGGATTGTTTACACGTGTAGAATCCTGTGACCTTTCCCCCATTCCCACTGACATTCATGCTGTGTTGCAATTGTTTGGACAGATTTAAATCCCACTCTACCCCTTAGTGAGTAACCTAGGGCAAGTGACCTGCACTCTCCTTGACTGATGGTCAGGAGGATTAGCTACACAATAGGCTAAGTATTTATTCTGATTCCTACAGCACAGTGGCTGAGAGACAGGAGCTACTTGTCACATTTATCTCAATGCTGTTGTAGCAGAAACCAGTTCTGTAGTATATAGGGTACGCATTCTGTCTATGAAAATAAACATGAGTAATTCAATTATCCAGATTCTTGCTCTTGATTCTCTCTCATTCTATGAGATAGTTAATGATGATACATCTGTCACTAAAATATCCTTGGCTAATGTTATAACTCCAATTGATTCACATAACTGTTCATATAAAATGGTGATTTTTTTTTACTCTTTCATTAAATCAAATGCATATTTTTATTTTTGTGAAGACAGAAACAGCTTATAATAATGATAAGAATTAGGAGTAAAACAGACTCATAATTTTTAGGTAGGCCAGAAGGGAATAAACAGATATTTACATGTCTTAACAGAGCCAATGAACACATTAAGTAGGACATGACACAGGTTTTCTCTGTGCTTTCATTATGACAAACAAATATCAACATGAGTTCATCCTTAAACTAAGCATGATTATGTTTTATCAACCCTCAAACAAAATGCACTCATCCTGAGGAATAGTGATCACTCATGTGCTTTGTTTTGAGCACTGCCCTTATGACAGCGCAGGTTCACCAGTGGTGATCAAATAGCTTCATGTAAAACATACTTCTCACTCCTCTTAGAACTTCTTATAGACACATACACACATAGACTTCAATTCATTGAATCTTGTCATGTTTTCATTTCACATATGGAACAGTCAATGTGAACATGTTACTTACGTGTTAAGTTCACCAAATGGTGAGATTTTTGTTTTGTTTTGTTTTGTTTTATTCAGCCTAGTCTCAAAGCAGCAGAATTTTTAAATTCAAGAATTTTGTAACAAATGTTGACCTTTATAACTCTGAGTTCCTGTGAGATGAAATGTAATTGGTTGCCTTGCAATCATAGTATTCATTGATTTGACATACTGTTTATTGAAAAAATGAATAGGTACAATAACTGATACCATATTAATGCAAACATATTATTAGCCTTCCAAATTTGAAGGGAGAATTCTAAACTATTTGTAGGGAACAAGGAATAAGAGAGACAGAAAGTGAGAGCTACACTGAAGGAGGTAGGAAAAGGGAATTGTGATTGTAAGGTACCCTTGGCTACATAGTGAGACTGTCTCTCAAACAAAGCAAAATTAAGGCTGGGGTGATTCCAAAATTAACATTTAAATGCTTATACTCTATTTATTTTTTTTATTTTTTTAAATTAATTGTTTTACACACAAAAGTCTCTCAATGGCCTGGAGTTTGCTAATTGCACTAAACTGGTTGCCAGTGAGCCCCAGAAATATTCCTGTCTCTGGCTCATCAGAAATGGTTTTAAACACACACATCACTTTACCTTGCCTTTTAAAGTGAGTTCTGTGATTGAAACACATGTCCTTACGCTTAAAAGGCAAGCACATTACCCACTGAGGCATCTCTCTAGCCCTGTACATGCTTTTAAAAGAAGTCAGCATAGTTCTAGGTGGATGATTGATAGAAAATGGACAGTCTAGTAGAGTCAGAGCTGTTAAGCACTCTGTACTGAAAGAGCCTCATTGCCTCGGACACTAGAACTTCTCAGCAGGTAAGTCCTCCCTGTAAAGAGTAGACCTAGGAAGAAGGCTATTGAAAACAAAGTACTCAATCAGTCCCGTCATTAGACAGTAAGAACTCAGCAGCAAATCTTGTTTTATTTTTTGCTTCTCTTTGGTTGGCTGAAAATGTGTAATAAATATTGGTAGACAGGTGACATCATACAAAGTTATTGAATCTTTAGGCTTCAAGCGCTATGTTGAGGGCTTGACTGCCCAAACAAATGTGCCAAAGCAATAAACATAGTAACAAGATGGCGTCTTCAGAGCAAGTTATGAAAACAGATAGGAGATGTCAAATAAAGGTCAAGTAATTCAAGGATCTCAGAAACTAGCATTCATTCATCAAAATGTTCCCCAATGTGCTTTTATCCTTTTGGAGATGTGGCATCACTGACTTTGAGCAAACAAAAATAAAGCCAAATAGTGGTTAAGGTATTTGGCTAAGAAGACAAAGGACCCAGGTTCGATTTCTTAGGACCTATCTAAGACAAATGTGCTAGGTGGTACATGTGTCTGGAGTTCATTTGCAGTGGCTAAAGGCCCTGGTGCACCCATTCTCCTCTCCTCTCCTCTCCTCTCCTCTCCTCTCCTCTCCTCTCCTCTCCTCTCCTCTCCTCTCCTCTCCTCTCCTCTCCTCTCTCTCTCTCTCTCTCCCTCCCTCCTTCCCTCCCTCCCTCTCTGTCTCTTTCTCCCCCATTCTCTCTCTCTCAAATAAATAAAATAAATTTTTGAAAATATCAAAAATAAAGTCGAATAGTTTGAGACCATATGGTGGTTATTTAATGTTTCACTTCTTTAGGCTACAACAGAGAGCTAACGAAATCCTTTCAACACTTTCATTAGGTAATAGTAATTAAAGTTAACTTGATTAGCCAGGTGATAAATATATTGCATAAGATTAGTTTACAACAATCTTGTGTGTGGGGTTAACCATGTTTCAACCTAGAAGTATAAAGCTACCAACTGTAGCCACTACTACCCTTAGGAAGAGGGTTTAAGTTCTCCTTAATTAAGCATATCCACCCTTGTGTGATTATACTAAAATCTATAAGAAAAAAATATCCTAGTAAATTAAGCAATATCTTAAGCAAAAAGCTATCATATACTTACTCTGTTTCTTCCTACTAAGAGTGTTCCAGTATTTTGATACAATATTAATAAGTAGTCTTGACATAAAGAAAAATCCCAAGCCAGGTATGGTGGTGCATTCCTTTAATCCCAGCACTTGGGAAGTCAGAGGTAGGAGGATCACTGTGAGCTCAAGGCCACCATGAGACTACATAGTGAATTCCAGGTCATCCTGAGCTGGAATGAGACCCTATCTCAAAAACAAAACAAAAGAAAAGGTAAAGCCCAAGAAATATTTCCCAGGTCATTTAAAAAATAAACTAGATTTTGTATTCAGGAAAAAAGATTGGTTAATCAATGCTGTTCAGAATCCTTGATGCCAATGGATGGAATAACTTGAGAGAGAATTTTCAGACTATCCTGTATTGGTCGAAGCCTTTCATTCCTCACTGAGGAAATGTAACCAAAACTGTATAACCCCATGCTACTGATGCTCACCACCATTAAGAAATAAATACAGGGCTGGAGAAATAGTTTAGCTGTTAAGGCATTTTCCTGCAAAGGTTGATTCCCCAGGAGCTATGTAAGCCAGATGCATAAGGTGGCTCATGTATCTGGAGTTCATCTGCAGTGGCTAGAAGCCCTGGCACAACCATTTTTTTTCTCTCTCTCTCTCTAATAAAAAAATAAAATAAAAAGAAGTAAATATGTGCCAAATCTTTTGTGCATAGGCTACAGATATCATTTTAATTCCATCCAATATGGCAAAATAAAATGTTCATTTATAAGAAGGCCAAAATAGTAACTTGGGTAATGATACCAAATCTAACAAATCAGCACACACACTAATTACCCATTGTCCAGTGATAAGATTATATGGATGCTGCTTATTTGACTGTTTTTAGGAATAGAAAATAGGGCATCTTATAGACTACCTTTCTTCTCTCTGTCTTTCTCTCTCTCAATAAACGCACACACACACACACACACACACTGCTTTTATGTTGCGTTTTCTGCCTGTGACATACCCTAAAAAAATTAAGTACTAAATTTACTATATATTGATAAACACTAATAAAAATTGTCCTCTCCTCATGTCTCATTCTATCCGTTAGTAAAGTGGTTCTCAGAGGATAGCTTTTAGACAAGAAACAGCACTAACAGCTGAGAATGCATTAAGATGGCACTCTTGTGGCCTATACAGTTTGGGATGAGAAACTGGCATGAGAATCACCAAGCTGTATTTTCATAAGCTCTTTGATGGTTCTGAATCAGCTAAAAATTTTAACTCCTGCTCAAAGAAGAAAATATTTAGTGTGAATATTTACCTGGCCACTATCATAATGATTTTCTATATACTACATGGTTATCACTAAAATTATGCATGTTGTTATTTGTCCTTTATAAAACACTGACCTTTAAGGAATAAGATAAGCATATAGTTTTTATTTAAAATGAAACAAACAACAAAAATGACCTTTCTTTAGTATTTTAGTGAATATGTACAGTCTGCTTACTAGGTACAGCATAATTTTCTACTAAAAAATTATAAATGCTTGCCAATATTCCAATTTAGGTATCTTATGAGTCTGGGTGGTATGATGAAGCTTAGGATGACACTGTCCATCCTTATAATCAAATTCCAGCTTCTCAGAACAGAACACAAATTTCAAAGTAACATAAACTGTTAAAATTCAAAAGATAATACTTACTGGAAATTTTATTGTCCTCCTAACAAAGTTACACGGTTAAAGGAATCTATGTCATTTATTTTATGGCATCAGAAAAATAACAAAAGCTTAATAAAAATGCATTTCAATATGTTTGAGCTTTGTTAAATATAAAATACAAACAGTAATAACAATTTGACAGAGAACTTTCCAGTATTTCAGAAATTATATGCTATCATTTAGTGAAAATATCTATTCAATTCATTTAGAAGAGGCTGTTAAAATCCCCAAAGGCCCTGTATACTTAGCAAGATGAAATGGTTTGTTTCTTCCTATTTTCTTTCTTCTTTAGATTTCCCCTCCAAGAAATTAAATTCTGTAAGGAAAAATAAAGCCAAAACAGAAAACCTAAGTAAATAAATAAATAAAGCCTTTGAGTAGGTACATATGGATTTGGAAACAGGTTGAAAAGTCTCAAAAAGGTCCTTGAGGCAAACAACATTCTGCATAATTCTAACAAAAAGACAACAGGGAACTTCACATAATGTTCAAATCACATGAATTGTTCAATAACTGTTTACTGCATACAAAAATGTGCTCAGTTTTGAGTTTGGTAAAACATATCAAATATAGTCCTGTATAGCTATGGGAAAAAAAGAATTCCTCAAAACAAGCAACAAGGGGGTCTGAGAAGACCACTCCACCCCTAGAAGGAGATGTCAGAAACTTCAGGGTGAGAGTGTCAGCAGGCCAGGGAGGCGACTCCCAGTCTCATGGGAGTCTTCTTGGATAGGGGCATGGTCTGGCGATGTTAGGTGAAGGATCTCAAAAGGGTCTCCTGTGAAAGAGCAAAGGTAGACAGACGGTGCCACAAAGGGATCTAGTGAACTTGAAGCAGGGGTCTTCCTTTCAGAGCTGCAGGAGCCACGTAAGAGCATGAAGCCACACACTTTAGCCACAGTAAATAATTCAAACTCTTCTGGAAACTTGGCTTAACGATTTTAACCAAACACAGATGTAACACCTTATAAATTTATAGGATTTCCAAATAATCTGAATATGACTTATATTGGCTACATAATTTTGAAATAAGCCCAAAGCTTTCTTTAAAGCAAAAGGAAAATATGACTTGGTGACTGGAGATCATCTCAAATGGAGGTTTGATCACTAGAAACATTTAAAGTGTCAACACATAGGCTGCCCATGGATGGCACTTCATAGCAGAAGACTGTTCTCACATACATATGTCATTTCCCAGGACATTCCCTTTTCTAGGTGGTTTTATACTTGGCATTTATGCAGACTACACACATTTTTTTTAAATTTTATTCACATATATATTAGAGAGAGAGAGAGAAAAAAAAATGGGCACACCAGGGCCTCTAGCCACTGCAAACAAATTCCAGATACATGCACCACCATGTGCATCTGGCTTATGTGAGTTATGGAGAATTGAACCCAGATCCTTCAGGCTTTGGAAGCAAACACCTTAACCACTAAGTCATCTCTCCAGCCCCCAGGCTACAGAGGTTTTTGTTTGTTTATTCATTGAATAAACGTTTATTTATCACCAAGAATGCATCAGGGACTTGCCATACAACAGGAAGTCAAAGAAACATTACACATGGTCAAGAGGAGCTGCATCTTCAGAAGGAAGCCCAGGTGAAGGGGAAGTTAAGGACTATACTGTAGGACTTTCAGCAGGGTCCAGCTCCAGGGAGATTCATGGAAGGGGTAAGCCTAGATGGAAGAAGGCACAAGGAGTAGGCATTCACAAGCACCAGTTGCAATAAAAGTCAGTGCAGGGCTGAGCTAAACCAAGCCAAGTACAGCTCTTTATTCTAGTCCCAGGATGTTTATATAGGGTGCGTACATGCAGGCACACCCATACAATCTTTACATTAACATGTGCACTTGAAGGTGCACTCCAAGCAATAATCTCATCTACCAGAGGGGTGCCGAATCATGATTATAATCATAAGCTTTAGCCATTTCGTATGTTCATCTGGAAGTGAAGCTTATTGAAAGGTGTATGCCCCTCCAAGGACTATGAAGGAGAAACATAAGACTGAAATATGGCAGTATAATGTCAACATACAGGGTGGTGGTTAATAACACTCACACTAGCCCAGAACATCCTAGAATTGTTATCAAGGTTAAATATTTCCTAGCTCTTTGACTTCAACAAATTGTTAACCTTTCTCTGCTCAGCAGCTTACTTGAAAGTACTGGGTAATGATAGCATCTACTTCATGGTGTCTTTATGAATATTAGATGCCCTATAGTATGGATTCCTTAAAATAAGGTCTGAAACATGTGAAAACACAGAAATGGCAACTAAGAGCATAATTTTTGCCACCTTTTTATTAAACAAAGGCAGCACCATAACAACAGGAAGAACCCTTTGCAAACACATTTTGCCTTATTAATTTTTCTTAGTATCATAGGAGAATAGTTTTAAGGTGGAAATTTGTCATAACAATCTCATATACTACTTCTTATGAACAGTTTTAAACTTGAAAGTAACATAAAGACACCTCTAATGTGAAGTATCTACCATTTTAATGGAATACTTTTCTTTTCTGCAAAATAGTAATAGAAATAAGCATCCAATATTAAGTTTAAGTTATTAGGTCAAAGAAAAACACAAGGTATTAAGAAGAATATGGAAGGGATAATAGATGAATGTATAAGAAAAGAGATGTCTGGATTCCTAGAAAAGTGAAGACTGACAAGTGAAGCAGGATTTTCAGCCTTGTCTGCAATCAGGAATTTTTCCCATAAACCAAGAAAAGCATGCACGGGTAAATATTATTTTATTGCTATTGGATGTGGGCAAACACAGAGCTCTTTAGTCAATGTGTAAATCACCTGGTGAAGCTTTTAGAAATATAATTTACTCAGGTCATGAAGTCAAGGGTAATACTCCAGTTAGACAAGGGTACTTTTCAATCTTTGCTACTTAGAGTGAAACATCACCTAGGAGCTGCTTGGAGATCCCCTCTGACTAGACCTACTCCTTGGGCATTTAAATGAGGTCCAAGCCTACAAGGTCTTTAATTCCTTTGTATTTCAAGTTTGGGAAATTAGGGCTATACATAGTAACCAAATTTTCTCCATGTGTACAGAACATGTTCATTTTAGAATGGAAAGTTTACTCTTTGGGGAAATCATTTCATTCCAGACAAATCAAATAAGCTGACTGATCAATTTAACTGATAATCCCATGTAAGTAGGGCTGGAATTTTCTGTATACTGCCATGTTTTAAAGGTCAAGAAAGTGATGAGGTACAATTAACATTTTGTTTTCTATCTCTTGCCAAGTGCATAGAGCAAACCACAGTATATCTCTAAAGTCTATTTTCTTTACATGTGAAATGAAAACAATATCTACACCACCAGATAGTTTTAAAGATTTAATAGATGGTAGTGTAATTAGTATGCTCTTGATACAAGAAAAAATTGAATTGTAAATGATTACAAAAAAAATCAATGAGTAAAATTATTTTTTTCAGTTCTGTAAGCATTTGTTATGGATCCTAATAGCAAGTCATTATGAGGGAGGGACAAAAGATAAAACAAAACAGAGGACAAAGAATAAGAAACTGTGAGAGGAGAAGGGTAAATAGGTTGTCATGACCATGTAGGCTCATTCCTCACATATTACATAAAGTGAATTTTGAGCTACAATGGAACAGTTGAGTTAACCTGACTATGAATCTAAGGCTGGAAAAGTTGAAATAGAAAGCATTTTCTAGTTCCCATAGATACAAATTTAGCAGGGATTCATAAAATGGATCATATGGCATATTCAGACTAAAAATAGGCTTACATATACTACTATTTTAATGCCACACTGTACTCACATTGTGCATTGATTTATTAGCCCTTACTTGGTGAGCTAATGCCCCTCAAGGGCAGGAATAATGTCTTATTCATGTTTTTCTCTTTTGTCTCCAGAACCTAATGAAGAATCAGGTTCATAAATGTCAGTCAATAAAAGCATGTAGAATTGAAGTAAGCTACAAGCTCAAGTTTATGTATATTCCATATTTCAGATTTAGGGCAGACCAGTGAACTGGAGAAGTAATTTATATTTCTTTTAATAGTTATTGGATCCCTCTGGTGAAAGCCACCCTCTTAGCTAAAAGCTAATTTGCTATTTTTATGTTTTTCAAGTATACCTATCTGGCAAACCTATGAAAAGTAATTAAGTTTAAATCAAGAAGTTCTCCACTTAGAGTGAAAAGTATTCTTGCATCTCTTTGCAAAACCTAAAAAAACCCACAAATAATAACTGCCTGATATTAACTTTAATACTAAAAAATGTATGTGTGCATTCAAAGGTTAAACAGTCTTATTTAATATTTAATATGTATTTTCAGTACCTAATTAGTCAATGATACTAATTAGTTATCTGGTATCATACAGGAGCCTGGTTTCAGAATGTATTTAGCATTCCACAAATACATTTTAGTCTCAATTAAATACTTATTGTTTTGATAAATCTGCCATACTATTTTATTAACAGAATATTTTGAGTAGCGACACTAATTATGAGGTTAATGTATGAGTAACTGACACGCATATTATGAGAAGCATCACAACCCATTTGTTTTCCTCAATAATTTGGAGGACAGAGTCTAATGCATTTCAAGTAAATCTAATGAATGTCAAGGCCAGGAGTCCTTAAGAGAACACAAACAATAGAGGAAGAAATCTAAAAATGAATCTTTGAAGAGGAAATTGGAAAAAATATTCACATTTTAAGAATAACATTTTCTCCCTATTAGCTATTTAAATGTCAATAAAGTGTACTGAATTTTGAAATACTTTACAGTGCCAGACCAATGGGCTTAATTAAAATTCATTACTTTTATATTAAGTTCCTACATTAAAAATAGACTAAATATCCTATTATTTATGTTATTTTGTTTAAATTCTGAAGTAAAGGAAATGTGGGCTGTGCTTCTTAAATGCTAGAACTGTAACTGCAATTTATCATTGAAAGTTAGGTTTTTATTTTCTTTAATTTAATTGAAAGCTTGATATTTTATATTTTTATAAGGTTATATTTTTGATTATTTTTCTAAGGCAGCATGAACTCTAGAGATACCAAAAATTCTAGCCAAAGTTCAATATCTCTATGGTCTGAAAAGTGCAGAGGATTTTGTTTACTGTTACTAACCCTTTAAGATATAGTATGATGTTATACTGTCAACTCAGTTTTAAACATGGCTCTTATATGCTGAAAGATTTTTGAAAAGACAAAAATAATTATTAATTAAAAATGTGCTTTTGCATATAGGAAATCTGCTGAGAGATTAGTTTCTCATGTTTTAAAATGTTTACTGTACTCTGGGTATTCTAACCTAACCATGTTCAACCTGCAAATTAGTACCATGATCTATATAAAATTTTGAATGACAAAAATTTGCAAGATTATGTTCATTACTCTATGAAATATAAAACATATTATGATTTCAGTTATAGTAGTATTAACCCACCTCAGAATTCAGTGACTTGGAGAAGTGAACTCTAGTTGAGGAGTTTTGAATTAAGTTCCAAAATTTAAACTTGAAGAGATTTGTTTTTTCTCCTCTTCTATTAACCAGAATGCCTTCTAGTATAAAGTAAGGCATTTGGTTTAAAAATCAAATAAAATCTATAGACTGTTAATTGCAATTTGAAGCTTATGCTAAAATGTGGCTTTTGTGTGAGTTTGGAGGGATAGCTTGCCTTTTGTGTGTATTCAGTGGGATGAACATATGGCCCTGATGTTTGGCTGCCTCAATTTCTCAACTATAAAGTCTAGGACTCACTCAGAGGCTTTGGTGAGCATTAAGCACATGCAGGAAGAATCTAAGGCAGAGAAAAAAAAAAATGTCCAGATGCCCATCACCATTTAGAAAACTAGAAATAAGAAGTAAAAGTCCCCAGCACTTGTGAGGCAGAGGTAGGAGGATCACCGTGAGTTCGAGGCCACCCTGAGACTACATAGTGAATTCCAGGTCAGCCTGGGCTAGAGTGAGACCCTACCTCAAAAAACCAAAAAAAAAAAAGAAAGAAAGAAAGAAGTAAAAGGCTTTAGCTATAGACTAGAGCATTAACAATGATTAATAATGACTAAATAAAAACAGAAAGGAAACTAACATTTGCAACATAACGTGATTAGGGCTATGCTCTGTTCAGCAAAACTTGCAACTATATCACTTTCCTTCATTCATTTTGGCTTCAATTTTTGTTTACATTTTTCTTTATTTTGTCTTCCCTCCTTCTTCAGAATGTTGTGTTTCTTCTTTGAGCTGTTTCATGATCATCTGTTCTTTCTCAAACTCAGTAACCTTTATCCATGCACCACTACTGTAGATGAATACTTAAAAATATGAATCAAAATCAAAAAACAAAAGATACTATTGAAGGAGTTAGAGTAATCTCAATTCTTAATGCTTTTCTCACTTTCAATTAGTTGGGTAATTGGAAGGCATGCAGATCAGAAATTGGAGTAGCATTGCCTATATTGATAACTCTGAAATACTCAATGTAACCTGACCTTAATTCAGGTTACATTTACTGACAAAATAGGGGCAACATGAAATCAAGCTATTTTATTTGTATATGCGTTACTGTCATGATAATTATATCATTTGTGATTTTCTTGTTTCCTAGTTACTCTGACTCATCTCTAGGCATATTGTAAGGCAAAATTGTGTCTAATTCAATACATGTAATATGTTCTTAATTTTCATGTAAATACTATCTCCAGTCTCAATTCACATAAAGCTAATCATTAGATTTGGAAATAAACTACGCTTGTCACCATCTGACATTTTAGTATAGTGTATAAATACTTTAAAAGTTAACATTTGAAATCTTTGAAAGTGTACATTTAATAAATTCCATCTAGGTTTTTGTTCCTTGCTTGACTTCCCTGTCCTTCCACCATGGTTCTAGAATAGTAGAATCATTAAATCTTATGTCATAGTGTAAACGCTGCTTTATAACCTCAATGGAAAAATAGTCTAAGGACCAACTGTATCTGATCTCTATGCTCCAGATGGGGCTACCAAAAAAAAGCAACTTTTACACACGTCTTTCCGTGGAGAAGTGGCAAATGTAATGGAGAGCCATGAAAGGTGCAGCTAAGCAGCTGAAATGGGTAATGAAGTACATTATCCATGACTGAGTTTGTTAGTCTTTGAAAAGTGATGTATATTAAATATAAGATGGTTTTTCTTGCACCCAGCGTGAGAATCATACCTGAGAACAAAGAGCCATTGGATATGTTTATCAATGAGATTAAATTCTGAGAGTTTTTAAACTGAAATAGACTCAGCTTAACAAAATTACAGCTTGCTTAAGGAAATCCTTGTTGCATTGTCTTTTTGCAGTATCTACAGAACAGATGGAAATCTCTGTCCAGATGAGATACTGAAATTCTGCATCCTGGCAACCATATTCAGTGGGTTCTCCACCCATTGAATCATAGACAAAGTCCTTTGACCATACAGATTGGTTGTGCTCTTACATATTGACCTGAAATTTAATGTTGGATTAAATTTGAATTTTATAATGTGGTTTATTGTATACTCATAAGAGTGGATGAGGCTCTTCACTTTAGATATAACATCCTTCTGTCTTTTGTTTCTTTCTCTTATGAGACAGGTGGGTCCTCAGATATTCCAGACTGGTCTTGAATTTCTTACATAGCCAAAAATAACTTCAAATTTATGATCTTCCTTCCTCCATTTCCCAACTGTGGAAATCACAAGAGTATGCTATTACATGTTGTTTATATGATTCTGACAATCCCAGGGCTTTGTGCATGCAAGGCAAGCAAACTGGAGTTTAATTTGTAGGATTACTAAAATGTACAATATTAACAAAATTAAGCAATTTAACTGTGATTTGCTACTAACCAAATATAGATTGCATCCTCACTTTAGGTGCCTCTCTTACCTCAACATGTCCCCACCATGTCTAAAAGGAAGAATGAAAAGGAAGATAAGTGACAAAGCCAAGAAGTAGTTCATCTCTGAGAAGACTTTAGAGCTCTGTGCTAAACGCACAGTCTTAATGCCGGAACCTTAGCCTGAAAAGAAACCTGTGAAGAACAGAGAGATGTTACCCAAAGGGAAAATGGGGGAAAGCTAATGGCTCAAGGACAGGAAAGGTCCTGTAGAACAAGAAGATACCAAAAAAAAAAAAAAAAAAAAAAATTGAGCTTAGGAAGCTGAAGTTGCTGCCCATGCAAAATTCAGAGTGCCACTTGTTGGCTGGAGAGATGGCTTAGTGGTTAAAGCACTTGCCTGTGAAGCCTAAGGACCCAGGTTTGATTCCTCAGGACCCACTTAAGCCAGATGCACAAAGTGGCACATGCATCCGGAGTTCAATTGCAGTGATTAGAGGTCCTAGCACATCCATTCTCTCCCTCTTTATCAGCCTCTGTCTCTCTCTCAATCTCTCTCTCTCTCTCTCTTTGTCTTTCTCACACATAAATAATTTTTTTGGTGTTTTTGAGGCAGGATCTCTCTCTAGCACAGGGTAACCTGGAATTCACTATGGAGTCTTAGGCTGGCCTCAAACTCACAGCACCTCTGCCTCGCAAGTGATGGGATTGAAGGTGTGTGCTACCATGCCTGGCCAAAAAAAACTGAAAAAAAAAGTTTGTTTGTTTGTTTGTTTTTTTATAAGAGCAAAGAGCACTACTTTCAATTACTGTGGGCTTCTGGTGACTCTATGGCTTAAAATAGTACATTTTGAAACATATTTTTATTTATGAAAGAGAAGGGGGAGTGGTATAAAGAGGAGAGAACGAGTATGTGCCTTAACCTCTCATTCATCTCTCTAGTCCCTTTGAAATAGTACTTTTATTAGGTTTTATAAAAATGTCAAATTTTGTATGATTTATAAACCATGTTGCTAGTATACTGAAAACTTTATAGTTTGTGGAGGAAGAGACACATTTCACTAATAGATGTTTTTCAACCTGGATTGGTGAGGGGAAACCACTTTACAATGGTGGTTTTGAGACTATCTATGGCTGTCAGGAAAAAAGAAAAAAAAACTGTCTGATGCCCACATACATCATTGTCTCAGCATAGGCATCTTGTGATAAAATCAAATTCAAGTTCATTTTTATAGTTTCATATGTCTTTACTGCCAATGCAAATTTAACCTTCTAAAACACCAGGTACATGTTGGTACCTGACACCCCCCCCACACACAGTTGGATTTGCCAGCATGTCAGGTGTTTATCACTTTGCAATGACATCACTGAGATGGGATTCCTCAAAAGAGCAGTTCTTTCTCTAAAAGTTCGTGTACCTTCAAGCTGACATTTCTGTCATTTCCATTTCCAGAAAGTCAGGAAAATCTGATAAGCAACAAGCCTAATGTAAAACATCAACCCTTGTCTACACTATCCCTGTGCAGAGCATCAGTAGAGAGTTCACTGGGTTGCACAGTGCCTGTAAAAACAAGAATTGATTTTGAAAGTTCTTGTCCACTGCTTGCTTGTCTGCCCTTGTCCAGTCTTCCATCCTATAATTGTTTATGACAACTATTTTGAATAAGCTGTATATGTTTCCTTGCAGAAAAATAGGCAGGATGACTCATTTTCTGTTTTCTCTATATGTTCATCTAAAAGAACACTGATTCAGAAATCAGTTTTCAAAAACAAATGCCTTTAAAAAATATTTAGACACATGAATGAGTAGGTTTGATACATGCACTTATACACATACATACATGTGTGCATATTTTAAAACACACCAAAGTTGACTAATACATTCATGAATTAGTACATTTAATTGTACTGTTTCTAAATTGAAAATTTTGAATATCTCTGTTTTGAACACCATGATTTTAAAACTTAGTCATTATTTTAAGGCAACTATAAAATTGATATCATTCCTTATAAATTTAAAAACAATCGTAAGGAAATCAACACAAATGATCACATCAAGTTTCTGAGTTAAACTTCTAATTAAAATAAGTAAAAAATATCTTGAGTTAGTCTGGGTGAAAGATTAGTAAATAAAAATGTATAAAAATTACGTCTTACCTAATAATAGATATTATCTGTACTAAAAGTAAGAAAAAAGACACATTCTCTTGTGAGCTCAAAAATATATATAGGAATTGGAAATACATAAGAAGATAATGTTGAGAGATTCACTGTTAGTAAGTCTAAGAAATTATATTGTTTCAAATCAACAGATCTTATCACACTGACCCTTACTGTTCTCTCAGCCCTTTGTCCAAAGAAAGGCAAAATCTAATCTTCAAGTCTGTCTGTGAAGATATGTAGGCCAAACTCTGAGTTTAAAGGGGATTCTTGGTGTTCTAAATAGAGAAATGATAAAACCATAAACCCTCGTTACTCTTAAATTGCTTTGTCTCACATTCTTTGTTATATCCCATAGTCATAGGCATATTTTGTTAAACCTTGGAATAAACTTTGATATGTCACTAAAACTGGTAATTTAAAACATATTATTACTTAGTAAAATAAAATACCAAACTATGGTTAATTCCACAGCTGAATTTATTAAGGCCAATTTTAATATTAGTCTCTTTTGAATGACTTGTGTTTGCTCCTAGGTAAGGATTTTAGCAAAGATTTTGTGGAGATGCCTTGAATGCCAATGGATGTCTTTCCTTCAGGCTTGATTTAGTCATGTGCAAGCTCACAGCCATCTCGTGAACAATACTATCCGAATGCTAATGCATCTAAGCACAGCACTAACTCATAGCGAATATGATTATGTGTCTGTTCTTGCAAATGAACAATAAGGCTTGTCTCCACTATTTCACATCAACGCATTCTCAAGGACAGCCTTATCACTTCTATCTCCACACAGCTTTATTTTAATTGCTTGTTCTCTTCTGGCTCCTTTCTCCTTCATCAGTCTCCCAGCTTTGTGTTGTTTTGTATGTAGGGTGATGAGTTTCAGAATAGGATGCAGGACATATCTGATTGTACTGAATGATGGCTAAGGTTCATAGACAAAATTTAAAACATATCCTGCAAAAAAGTTAAACAGCCTTTAATGAGTATACTTTCATAAATATGTAAATAGATCCATAAATTTAACTATTTCTCACATGTTTCACCAACTATGCTATTTCAGAGACCACCTGCTGGTGCTTAGACTATGGCCACTCATGTTAAATTTTTATCATTTTAACACCTTGAGGGTTTATGCCAAATAATTCTTTTATATGTTTCATAAGATTTTGTTTATAATTCCATTCTTTATTGTAGAAAAAGGACCTTATATCATTTCAGAAGACAGAAAATTGATAGGGAACATATAAGTAAATACATAGAAAAATGAAAAAGAATATTAACATTGTCTAGAAAACTTTAAACCCACATTTTTGGAATATAACCCCCATAGGGAAATACAATTTATCTCTTTCAATTACTGCTTATTACAGGCATTTACAATTATAACTGACAGGGATGAGCAAGTAGATGAGAGCACTTGCTGTGTAAGCATAGGACCTAAATTCAATCCCCCACCCCCATAAAAAGATGATCATGACTGCACGTACCTCTAACATCATTGAGTGGGATGCAGAAATGCTTGTGCTCACTGGTCTGCTAGTCTAACCTCCCAACACCCCCACGCCCCCCCCCCCATAAAAAGAAAAATGGAGCCATGCTTGATGGTGCAGGCCTTTAATCCCAGTACTGGAGAGGCTGAGGTAGAAGGTTCACTGTGAGACTACATAATGAATTCCAGGTCAACTTGAGCTAGCGTAAGATCATACCTCAAAAAATCAGAAAAACAAAATAATATAATTCTGGGTTCTGTAAGAGTATTATGTTTCAGGAAAATAAGTCAGAAGAACAAGACAGAAGGATACTCAATAATCTCATCTGTCTTGGGGACACATGTACATGGACCATGTAAACCTGCACACACATGCACATATACACAAATAATGTACACATGCATAAAAAACAATAATAATATCTCACAATTAATCATTGATAGTAAAGACTTATTAATGGGCTGAAGAGATATCTCAAAGTTTAAGGCATTTGCCTGCAAATCCTAAGGACACAGGTTCAATTCCCCAGTACCAATATAATGCCAAATGCACAAGGTGGCACATGCATCTGGAATTTGTTTGCAGTGCCCTATTCCCTCTCTCTATCTGCCTCTTTATCTTTCTCTTTCTCTTTCTCTGTCTCTCTTTCTCTCTCTCTTAAATAAATAAATAAATAAATAAAATATTTAAAATATATTGGTGAAGAATGAATTAATACAATAGGAGGAAAAAATTAAAACATTTGCCTTGCATTTATACATTCCATACACCTAATCTCTTAAGATTAATAGAATTTTTTATTTGTTTGTTTATTTAGTAAGTTTGTGTTCACCTCCAGAGAAAGGGAGCTCACCTGAAATGTTACAGACATGTGATCTGAGTACATTACATACAGAGGTGTTGATTAGATTATCACTGGAATATACTAATGGATGGCATTGCATGAAATTTGGCATGATTTCAATAATGCAATTTCCAAGTTGACAAAAGCTCCAGGGCTGGACCTTTCACTTAAACTGCAGTCACTTGTGACAGATTGAAACAATAATTTGTCTGTGGTTCCATATTCTTCATGTAAAACTATTCAGAATCACATGGGTATCTCATGTTAGTGTTGTTTTATTTATTTAAGAGGCTGAGAGAGAGAGAAAAGAGAGAAGATAGTATAAGAGAGAGAGAGAGAGAGAGAGAGAGAGAGAGAGAGAGAGAGAGTGCACCAGGGCCTCAAGCCACTACAAAACAACTCTAGATGCATGTATCACCTTGTGCACCTGGCTTTATGTGTGGAGTGAGGAATTGAACCTGATGGATAGTCTTTGCAGGCCTGTGCCTTAACCACCTAGCCATATCTCCAGTCCTGTTAGTCTAATTTTAAAGCACCCTAAATATAATTTTTTTAAATGTTCAGAGCTACAAACCTAAGACAACACCAAAAATACATTGTGTATAATATTTTTTTTTAATTTTTTTTAATTTATTTATTTGAGAGTGACAGACACAGAGAGAAAGACAGATAGAGGGAGAGAGAGAGAATGGGCATGCCAGGGCTTCCAGCCTCTGCAAACGAACTCCAGACGCGTGCGCCCCCTGGTGCATCTGGCTAACTTGGGATCTGGGGAACCGAGCCTCAAACCGGGGTCCTTAGGCTTCACAGGCAAGCGCTTAACCACTAAGCCATCTCTCCAGCCCAATATTTTTAATAAAAGTTTCCTATCTACATACAGCTCAGTTTTACTGATTTTAACAATCCTCAAAAGTTCTCAGCTTTCTATATGTATGTTTTTCACAATCTATGTGTGTCTATTTAGGATTATTTTTTAAAAATCAAACCCTGAGTTTGATTTATATAACTTCTGTAAAGAAAAGGAAAAAAAAAAAAAAAACACTTGCCAACTCTCACTAACATTTTTGGAAATGAATCTAATTCTATATTGGTTTAGCAAATGGTATTATTATTACCTTAGAGAAATGAGGCTTAATTTTCTCATTTCATGTCTATGACTAAGATTGGTAATGGATACCATGTAGATTTCTCACTGTATAGCATAAAAGATAAACTATTTCAGGTCTGAGAAAGTGAGGGCACAGTAGCCCACAGTAGCGGAAACATAATACTATAAGACAGAAAGAGTATCCTAGGCTCCCAATAGCTTAATAAAACATTAAATCAATACTCTCTGGTGGAGAGAGGGTCTGAGATCCAATTGAGGGGTTTATCAAATGGGTGAGGTGCTGCAGGAGCAGAAATTTAGTTCTGTGACACAAACCCTGTGATATAAACTCCAAGACCCATGTCACTGATATAGGTCTATTTTAATTTATGTAAATTGACTTACTGGCTTTTTTCCACCAGGAAATCTGATTTTAGAATTTCTAGAAGAAAATCACAATCAGAACTTCTGGTCAAAATGGCAACCGCCTAGCTGCACTACAGACAACAAGGGAAAAAAAAGATAGGTGCAGATCCTAAGAAGAGAGCTGCCCCAACATACCTCAAAAGGGGCTCAACTGAAACTAAGGACAACTGGCGAAATAACCAAGGGTGATGTTTTCCTGTGAACCGGATGCCAGCACAAAGGGGAAGGAGATCAACGCAGAGAAAAATCAACTCCTACCAAATCAGAGAACCAGAGCCTCAGAGGCCCCCAACACCTCAGCACTGAAGCAGACCAAAAATGAACCCAACATGGCTCAGGGAAATTTTGCGGAAGAGGGGGCGGAAAGAATGTCAGAGTCATATGTTGGGTCATGATTTGCAGAGACATTTATCATACCAATAACTGGGGGCTAACTCCACAATGCACAACCCATTTTCATTAACAAGGAGGGTCTAATGGGAGGGGGTCGATCACAGATGAGCCTAAATAATGGTACCAAACTGCCTGTATTTACTGAAAAGAAAACTAATAAATTAAATTAAAAAAAGAAGAAAATAATCCTAGAGACCATTTCAATAGCAAAATTATTGAAATAAAACACACAAATGCAAAATGAAAAAAAAAAAAAGAAAATCACAATGTTATTTAAGTGAAGTAGCAAAAATTTAGATATAAAAGGACAACAGGAGTAAGTTAGGAGCATAATTAAAACCAATAATTAATAAGTACTGGATATAAAGGTCATATTTCCTTTGTTTATCTATGCATTAAGCTTTATTATTCCTTATTCATCTATTTCCATATTCATGTCTATGGTATAGATATTTCCTAAGTCTATAACAGGGTAACATTCTAACTGCACCACCTATTTGGGGCGTACAGTCTCAAGTTTGGATGCCAGATATAAACTGCAACTTATCTTCTTGGGTCATTTTCTTTTTCTATCTAATTTTATACATTATTGGCAGGGGGATATTCTTGAATGCTCAGAGTTGCCCTTTTACTCTCTTGCCTTGCTGAAGCTTATCTCTGCTGACACAGCATATAAAAATTGAAATAACTCTTTAGAGGTTTTAAAATATATATTATTTCCCAACAAATTGTTCTTAAAAACTTTTCTTTCATATCTTTATTAATTTATTAAATAATGAAATCACATTAAATTGCCTTTCATTAAATTGCATGTTTTATTCCTGTTATGAAATGTTATCAAATGTATAGTCAGAAAAAGGAGAAATGAATTCTTTTTAAATTGTTTATTTATTTATTTAAGAGAGAGAGAAAGAGGCAGATAGAAGAAGAGAAAATGGATGTGCCAGGGCCTCTAGCCACTACAAATGAACTCCAGACACATGTGCCACCTTGTGCATCTGGCTTTATGTGGGTACTAGAGAATCAACCTTAGACTTTGTAGGCAAGTACCTTAACTACTGAGCCATCTCTCCAGCCCCTAGAAATAAATTCTTATTACAGTACTATTTTACTGTCTCTATTTCTTACAAATTTGAAAGTTAAAGTCTTAATCCTTCGTACCTCGGAATGTGACCATATTGGAAATAGAATTATTACAAGCATAATTCATTTAAACAAAGTACAGAGAAGTCCTCCTAATGCCCACAACTAATGCCCATTTTTAATCAAATAGGGACATTAGGATACAAATGTGCAATAGGAAGAGATAAGAGTTATACTGTCAGAAGCCAAGGAACTACAGAGGCCACAAGAGTGACCTGTGAAGTATGCTTTAGACCAAGCTTAGACCTGCTGACATCTTGATTCTGGTCCTCCAGCCTCCAGGAGCGTGTGGTGTGTTTCTCTTAAGACAGCTGTTCATTCTGTCATATTTTGTTGGGGGATCTCTGGTGGGGATTCCTGCTAAATGATAATCTAAAATGCGTAATTAAACTTATTTTTTTTTATTTCTAAAAGAAAGTATTACGAGAACATTTAGATATGTCATGATTGTTGTAAAGAATGTGAGAAAGGATTTGTTAAATGACAACAGGATTTAGGGTAGCAGTACTTTTTCTATTCTTGTTTTTTGTTTGTTTGTTTGTTTGTTTTTGTTTTTCAAGGGAGAGTATTGCACTAGTCCAGGCTAACCTGGAATTCACTATGTAGTTTCAAGATGGCCTTGAACTCATGAATACCTTCTACCTCTGCCTCCCAAACTGCAGGGATTAAATGTGTGAGCCACCATACCCTGCTTCTAGCTCTTCATTCCATGGAAACTGACCACAGGCTCTAAAGGGATTGATGATCACACTTCACCTTGGGCATCTCAGCTGCTAATCTCCCCTGAGGTCATATGTTTCAGGACTCTGGAGATACAACTTGAACCATAAAGATGTTTCAAGCTTCTGTTACTCATATGTTGGCACTTAACCCTATTTAAAAGTTTACCATATGCAGTTTTTTTTTTAATTTTTATTTATTTATTTGAGAGCGACAGACACACAGAGAAAGACAGATAGAGGGAGAGAGAGAGAATGGGCGCGCCAGGGCTTCCAGCCTCTGCAAACGAACTCCAGACGCGTGCGCCCCCTTGTGCATCTGGCTAACGTGGGACCTGGGGAACCGAGCCTTGAACCGGGGTCCTTAGGCTTCTCAGGCAAGCGCTTAACCACTAAGCCATCTCTCCAGCCCCCATATGCAGTTTTATGATCTAAAGTTACTAACAGTGATTTTAATAACTATGGATTCCATGACAGAAAATAATAGACATTCTAAATGAATTCTAATGCCCCAGATTCAGTTTTTTTTATTAAAAGCATGCATTTTATTTATTTGTTTGTTTGTTTGTTTATTCAATATGTATTTAGGTGGGCATTTCAAAGTAGGGTCTCGCTCTGCTCCACACTCATTTGGAATTCATTCATATATATTGTTTTATTTCATTTTATTTTAGTTTTTTGGGGGTAGAGTCTTATTGTCATTCAGGCTGACATGGAAATCATGGTATAGTCTCAGGGTGGCCTCGCACTCTTAGCAATCCTCTTACCTCTGCCTCCCTAGTGCTAGAATTAAAGGTGTACTCCACCATGCCTGGCTGACCTCACATTTTTGATTGATGATACTTTATTAATCATTTTATAGACAACAAATATCCTTCAAATACTGTTTTCCACACTTTCAGAACATGAAATTATGAGCATAAATGTATCTCTTCTCCTCAATCAAAATACTCTAATGATTATGTACCATTCAATATAATAGTGACCAATTAATTTTAATTTTGTGGCACATTAATTTTGTGAGTTTTAAAGCACATGATCCTAAATAGTTAAAATAAATAGTTAAAAGCTTGCCAACTCTTGTTTTAAATATTTTTATTTATTCACAAGCAGAGAAAGAAAGAATAAGAGAGAGATGGAAAGGTGCTCCAGGGCCTCCTGCCACTGCAAACAAACTCCAGACGCATGTGTCACTGTGTGCATCTGGCTTGACATGGGTACTAGGGAATCAAATCTGGGCCAGCAGACTGTGCAAGCAAGCATCTTTAATCAAGGAACTATCCCTCCAGCCCAATTTGCCAACTCTTATAGTACATAGACACAAGATTCACAGATTCACAAGCTAGTCTCTGAAGAGCCTTCATTATACTGAGTGTGCCCAAAATAGCTGATTTATCCATCCATGTATATTATATATTTGTATATCATGTATACATGTATATGTTTGTGTATGTGTTTATTATATTCTATACATATATGCATTCTCTTCCTCCTAAGCTTTGTCTCTCATTATTCCAAAAAGCTAAATTTTGAAGAGATAGATACAGATAGATGCACTTACTCTTATTTAAATATTGCATAATCTGTACATGAACCAATGCATGACATGTTACCCCACAAATACATGCTAATGTTATGTATTATTTGCTAACTTAGGAGCCATTTATTAAGAAAAGCATTTGTTACCAAGTATTTAAGAAGTTATTATTATAAGCTGTCATGAAACATTGTGAAACAAGCCCAAGTTTAAGAATCAATCACTACTAACAAGACATTCCTAGATCACCAAACCATTGGTGATATCCAAGACATGGATGGGTATATTAATTGTTATTCTATCTCACATTAGGAAATAACCACTGCTACAATTCCAGCACAATATTATTCAGCTTTTAAATGTGGACTACTTTCTACTACTTAACGTAAGGATAATGAGATAGGGATTGGCTAGGCTATCAAAGGTTACAGACCCCTGAGAAGTTATCAATATTTTTCTCTTGGCTAAAACAGGAACTATCCTTGAGACTGTTTGGTGGAGCTGGTTTTACCTTATCTATGTTGTTGGAGACTAAAAATGACAAAAGAGAAGAATCTGGCTTTCCTTCCCCACAAAGGAGTTCCCCTCCTTAGAATCCAGGCTATTACTAAGACTGAAAGATACCTTGACACTTGGCACACCACAATTTAAAACTCCTCCTAGGTAGTACCACTAGGGTTGCTTTCTGATTTCACCACAGAACCATGACAAAAAAGGAATATATTTCCATGGAAACATGTTATTGAGACTTAAAATATATGGCTAAAAATTTTAAAGTCATATTTTGTGCCCACAATTCCAGTGATTTGACATTTGACATTCATCTCAAATATTTCAATGTAGAACTACTAATAGAGAAGAAAAATTCTAACATATATTATTGAAATATCACAAAAGAAATAATAATTCACATTCAATAATGTGTTAATTATTTCTAAAATGTAGTTTCATACTTCCTGAAAATCTCTAATTTTGTTAGGCCCAGATCTCATCAATAATGAATGCAGTCTCCTATTCCCCTCACATTAATTAGCATTTCATTTTTAATAGCAAACTTTGGTTTGGTTTTGTTTTTGTCTCTTAATGTCTAATACAATGTGTTCACATGCTGTGGCATATTTTTATGGAAGTTGTGAATCTCCTTAATGCCCTACACTTCATGACCTCAGGATATTCCATCTCCAAGTTTCCATGCCGCACCAAGGAGCTGAGTTAAGGTCAATCACATCTCCACTGCTGATGATGAAAGATACATTGACAAATTTTGAAAATTGAATAGTACCTTGTAAACTCTCAGAAGAAACAGTGGGTGGAATTGGGGCATGTCAGCCTTCATGATCTTCTCTTTTAATTGTAGATGCTTAACCTAGTGTGAGTGCAATCAACCTTTGCATGTTTACCTCAAATTCCTCACATTCCTTGCAGGCAGTTGCTATGTAGCTTCCAGCTCACCCGTGATTGCTTAAAATATAGAAAATAAAACTGATATAAATCTTGATTTTTACTATTTCAGTGACTTCCAAACTTGGCCAAGCAGCAGAATCAGCTGAATCTATTGACATGAATGACTCCACCACTCCCTCAAGTTTCTGATTAACTGACTGCAGAGGTGAGACCTGAACACTTGCATATCTATAAAGTTCCCAGGCTGCTGTTCACAGATGCAGAGATGAAGATTCACTGCTCTACTTGTGACAAAGTAACACTAATTTGGTAGGCCCCACCTAATTTTGAATACACTTGGATGAGGGCCTAAAGGCATATGTACCCAAGGACTCTTTTATTACCATTTAGTCTCCGTTTGAGTAACGTAATTGCTAATTTTTTAACATAAATTTCAAACAAGTAAAACAAATTGTGTTTTACTCAGTATAATCTTTTTCATATTTATTTTTGAGAGGGATCCAGAGACAGAGACAAAGAAGCAGGGAGAGACAGAGAGACAAAGAAAGAATGGACATGCCAAGGCCTTTTAGCCACTGTGAATGAACTCCAGATGCAGGTGCCCACTTGGGGGCATGTGCAACATTGCGTGCTTATATCACTGTCTGGCTACATGGAACCTGGAGATTCAAACATGCATTCTTAGGCTTCACATGCAAGTGTTTTAGCCACTAAGCCATCTCTACAGCCCTATAACCTTTATCTTATTTAAAAGGAGTTTGACCAGACTTAACTGTGAAAACAGATTTAAATTTGATCATATGTAGCTCTTTTCCCTTCATTTCTTTCCTCCCATCAGCTCTCCCTTTCCTCATACCTTCCCTTTCTCCCTCCCTTCTCTTTTGTTCTCTTCTTTTTCTTGGCTTCTTTCCTTCTTTCTCTTTTCTTCCTTCTTCCTTCCCTTCTATCTTTCCTTCCCTCCCCTACCATCTTTCCCTTTCCTTATCATTCCTTTCTCCCTCCTTTCTATCTTCTTCCCTTCCTTCCATCTCTTCTTTTCCTACTCTTCCTTTCTCCCTTCTTTTCTTGCCTTTCCTTCCTCCCTCCTTCCCTATATTTCCCCCATCCCTCTTTCCTTATGCTGCCTTTCCCTTTTCCCTCCCTTTTCCCCACCTTTCCTTCTTCCCACAGTTTCTTCTTCTTTCTCTCTCCTATCCCTTTCCTTTCACCCTTCTTTTCTTTTCTTCCTTACTTTCTTCCTTCCTCTCTGGGCTGCATACAATCTTGGCAAGTGATCTCTCACTCCATTATTAAGGTTTTTTTCTTTTTTGAAAAGCATGCATAACAGTTCTATGAAAATATTTATACTACTTTTGTCTTAAATCCCTTGTATAGGCACAATTCATCACTGCCACATTAGGGCTTTACTAAGAGATTACCCTTTGAAATATTTAGGTTTTTACTGAAAAACTTACCCTCCCCAAGACTGAGCTAAAATCTAGATCTAGTAAACAACTTTTTAGTTAGTCCCCCTATCATTTACAAATCATCGGCTCTGATGTGTTTGTGCCCCCTCCCTGAAAAATAAACAAAAATTCTAGTTTGAAACTTGATTACTAATGCCATGATATTAGCAGGTAGGGCCTTGTGTGGTGATTAGATCTTGCTTCAGGTCACTGTCCCTTATGAGTGGAATTAGAAGCCTGATGAATGTTTCCCAAGAGCTGTCTTTTCCTTTCTACCATGAGAAGATGCAGCAAGAGGCAGAGAGCAGGCCCTCAGACATGGACTGCTGGTCATTTGATTGCAAATTCCCCAGCCTTTACTGACAGATAAATTTGCATTCTTGCTTATACAATTTTGTTATAGTGTCACAAATGAAGGAAGGTGAGAGCAATCGCATGTCCACATACCCAAGGCTTTCTATATCTAACTCTGAAATCCCATGTGCAAATTTCTACCAGAAGTCATCCCATGGCCAGATGTCACACAGCTAGACTTCCTCCACTAGGCCTGAACCTACAAAAAATGTTCAAACCAGTTAGTCCTGTACTATTAACCTAGCCTCTCCCTTGCAAAGCACAATAAAGGCTCTATCCACTCTTCTGTTTACTGATTGGATGTACTAATTGTCTGTGTTGCTGTGTGTGGCCTGGCATTGTCTCTTCTCTTGGTAAGTATAATTAAAAATCTTTCTGCAGCATTGTCCCTGCCAGATCATCACTCACTCATCTCTATGGATTAAATCTCAGGCATGGAACAAACACACCAAAAGCATGCTCAGCCAAACCAGCAATTAGCCCTAGATTTGCATATCATTTGTTAATGGCACCAGCAGTACCAAAACAAATTCATGAATCTTTGTATTCATTGCAAGGTTCAGATGCTTCTTTTCAATTTATGCATATTATATATAAGTGTAAATAATAATAGAGGAGATTGATAAAAATCTTTGTATTATTCAAATAGTGTTATAAGGATCACAGCTAAATTGGAAGGGATATTTAGGTAGGAATTAAGTATATTCAGTTCACTGTATAATAGATGGTGTTTCATTACCTAAATTCCTAGAGGCAAAATCCTCAATAAATAATCCACAAATAGCCAAGCAAATATGTTCTAAGTCTTAATATTGAATTTCAAACATTGATTGTCACAGATTTTATAAATTGCATCAATTAATGAATGGTGGCCTCACAGTACCCCATGTTATCCACAACTACTAAGAAAAAAACAGACTCTCAAATAAATTGCTCTTGACCTGAAGACTGATGTTCAAAATTCAGCTTTTAATCTCTGGATTCAAACAAACCACCTAGCAGCTGTCTCCTGAAAACTTGCTGTGCTGACCACCATAGAATGACTTTTGCTACCTTGCCTTCTCTGGTGGACTTCATCAACTGCTTGGAAGACACATTCTTTGGTGATTAAAGTCCCATTAACACACTAGACTGTAGCTCCCTTGGGCCAGCTGTGGCCATATTCACGGTTTCAGAAAATGATGTCTATAATATGCTTGTGTGGCTCCAGCCTCTCCTCAGAAAGGAGAAGACCGATGTTCAGTTATCCTTCACATCATGTTATCTGAGCACTACATGTGAAGTCTGGTACTCTGACAATCCTTCTGGACCATGAAGATGATGGCCATGTCTTTGAGATGCTATACAAAGGAATAAACAAACAATCAAACAAAATCTCTATTACTTGAGATAGTATATCATCATTAACACTGCTACCTATTTCCAAATGCTTTTACAGATGGAAATAAAAATGTCTCATGTATAATCATTTTGGTACTTTCTGAAATTTATCCTAAGGGATACATATACTCAGCTCTGTACTTAAAAACAATAAAACTCACTTACTCTTTATTTTGATATATTAAGTGGAATGTGGTCCATTACATTACATACTTTACTTCATAATTGAGTTTCCACTCTTTTGGAATTGAATACCATAACTTTTTGGTTCACATAAAAATAATGACTATAATCCTACAGATTAATAAATTGTGCTTATTGGTGTTATGATTTATATAGCCATATAACTTGCTTTTTCACAATTGTTCAGACATTTAAATAATATAACTTGTAAATGGTATGATCAAATACTTTAAGATATGTAGTTTGTCTACATTTATGCTATTTAATAACTCTGATTAGGGCTGTCTTCTGACTCCTGAATTAACCTCTAAAATAATGTGACTATGTGTAAACTAAAATGTACCAGTGCTTTAAGATAACGATTTGTTAACCTCAGGAAGAGCAAGTATACACTGATCTCCAGTGGGCATGAAAAAAAAAAAAATACAACACAGAATAAAGAAGCTTCTGTTACTATTTTACTGTTTTGGATTTTAATGGGAAAAGAAAGGTTTTGTGGTCATAATTTAATGTTTGCTTACAAAATCTAAAATTTACCCCAGGGCTTTTTTGTCCCTCTATGAACTAATAAATAAAATTTCAAATAAATCTTCAACAATAAATACATGTTAATAATAGTAATACTCTGTAATAAGTCATGAAAACTGCATCATTTATAAAAGACAATTATGAAAATATAATAGATGTCACCAAAGCTGTAGAAACTATTAATTTAAGAATATAGAACATAGTTGGATGTGGTGGTACAACTTTAATCCCAGCACTTGGGAGGCAGAGGTAGGAGGATCATTGTGAGTTTGAGACCACCCTGAGACTACATAGTGAATTCCAGGTGAACCTGGACCAGAGTGAAACATTACCTTGAAAAACAAAAGACAAAAACAAACAAACAAACAAAAAGAATATAGACCATTAGTGTCAGGCATGGTGGCAAATGTCTTTAATCCCAGCATTTGGGAGGTCAAGATAGGAGTTTGAGGCCACCCTGAAACTGTGAATTCCAGGTCAGCCTGGGCTAGAATGAGACCCTACTTCAAAAAAAAACATTTTTTTAAAAAAGAATATAGAACACATAATGTTTCACCTGAAATCAATAATGGAGTAGAGTCATTATTTATTGGGGGAAACCAACTATGGGACAGAAGTAGGAATATTTCTTATGTACCTTAAAAATAACTTTTGTGTGATTATTTGTGTGTGGTGCTAAATTTCTTACTTGCAACTTGCTTTAAAGTTAATCTTACAACTATTTAATCCACCCACTTAAAGCAATGTGAGTCTGCTTCCTTGTACTGTTGGCCTGAACAGCATAGATGAACGATATTTACAAGCAATGTTCAGAGATGCTGCCTGATCTTAAAATATGTTTTCTGCCCAGTGTCCTCAGAGGCTTGGTTGGAGTCTTGACTCAGAACAAACATACATTATGTAAAAAGTGCTATATACAATGCTGAGGACCATTAGGTCAATAACCAAGGGCCCACGTATCAGTTGATGGTAATGTGATTGCTCTTGTGATCAGAGTTGTATATGGGTTCTGGATCAGCAGATCATGCCCCTAAATCCCTTCCTTTAACAAATATTTAAGGATTATCCAAGCTTGAAAGTTCTTCATTCTTTGCTCATGTAATGTGCTGCTTGTTCACGTATTACTGGTTTCTCGCTGTTCTAGAAAAGAGTCAGTAATGTATGCAGAGGGATCCACAGACGTGGTAACAGCAGAGCAGCAGTGACAGCAGATGCAGCAGGTTTACTAACGGCTTAAACTAAACTCATCTTCAGGTTCTCTTTTCCTCTTGTTTTTGCTAGAGGCAGCTAGCCCACTCCTGGGATCAGTCTACCAAGAAACCTCTCCAACTTTGCTCTTATAAGCAGTTTGCCTGCTTCTGCATAGGAAAGTGCCAGAGGTAATTCTTCACTAAACTGAAGGTTATACCCCTCCCAACATGATAACTTATATCATATACAATAAGTGTAATATGCAGAAATCTATGTCTGTCCCCATCATGATAACACATTCTTCCTAGTCCCATACACAATAATTAGAATGCTTTCTCTCATTAAACAAATATTCTAACAGAAGTCACACACTTATTCTATACATAATATCTATGAAGTAAACTAAGGAATACATCCACATTAAAACTATACTCATAATTGATTTTATTTCTTTGATTTGGAAAATATTTTGTGATGTCATAGCAGTGTGTGTATGCAAAGGCACCATGTGTGTGGAGGCTAGGGAACAATTTTGGGGATGGTTTCTGCTTTGTTTGAGAAAAGGTCTCACACTGGCCTGCAAGTTATCATGTAGGTGAGACTGGATATCAGCTAGGCCCAGAGATCAGGCTCTCTGACTCTCCAGTACTTTTTCCTCATGGGTTTTAAGGATTAAACTTAGATCGTTTTGTCTTTAATTCATGTATTCAGTCAACACAAAATGTGTCAGTGTGTCATTTATTTTGGTAGATTCTGGTAAAGTAATTATGAATATAACTTTTCTCTATCATTAAAAAGAAATGTGATGTATCTGTGGAAGAGGTAGATAGTTAAGCAGAAATACAGGAGTGCACAGACAGACAGATAAATGTGATGAGAAATTTAGGCTAATTTGATGAGAAATTTAGGCTTGAGAGATCAGGGAGAGATACAGTGAGAGACAAGGAAGAGTTGAAAAGGTGAGAGAAGTAATCCAGACTCCAAATTAAGAGGGGGTAAATCTGGCCCCAAAGACATGGGATACTAAAAATGCAGGAGGCCAAAGTGGTCAAAAGTAGTTGAAACACTGAGGGTGTCTTGAAGTGTGAAAAATTTACACATTGACACAGAGTTATTGAAATCATTGAAACACTTTCATCCTGCAAGTGATCAATACTATTGGATATCAGAAGCAGAGCCTCACTGAATTAAGTTTTATAGGAACACACATGCCAAAAAAGTTTCTATTCAATACTAATGTATGCATTCTGATGACATTTTATATATAATACATTAAGTTATAATTTCTGTCCATTAAATATGACATATTTTCTTTCTTTATGGGTAATAAAATATATTAAAGTTGACTAAAATAGATTACAAATTTGTTGTATATTTTATATATTTATATATTTGTTAACAGATGGATTTTAAGGGTAGTAATAAAATTTTAAATATATTGGTAAGGACACTATCATGATCATTTGAAAAATATGAGCATTTGAGCATTTTTTTAAAGTTAGAGGAATCTCCAGAGGAGAATATAGAAATCACTGGAACAAAATAACAGCTGTAATACAAGGTCAAGAATTCCTGAACCAATTTATTAAGAAATTCTGAAGATGAACCTAGACAGTCATCACAGCTATGTTTTTTTTTTTTTTTTCTTTTTTAAAGATTAAGAAGGAAACATAATTTAAGAGAAACTAACTTCCCACATCTGTCTCCTTTGGCCCAGAAGAGAAATGTTTTAAAAATGCAATCATTCCTGACAATTATTTCTTGGCTTATAGAGATACAGAGTGAAATTATTTATTATCAGATACTTTAAAGTTAATATGTCTTATTAAAATAAATTAAGCCAGGCATGGTTGTACATGTCCTTAATAAAAAGCTTTTGGTTGGGTTCTTTGTGCAGCAACTCAAAAGTTACTGCAGCAAATCTCATGGACTTCTAAATACTCTTGAATTTTAACATGTAATTGATTCTTTTTTGAACTACTTTCTTTAACTTGTAGAAATCCTAGTATAATTTATAATTGAATGTTTAATTACATGTACATGCTGATGAAAATTTTAAGACTTATTTTAGATTAAGTTAATTCACCTTTCTAAGCAATGACAGAATATTTGTACTTGTGAGAATATATGTTTTATAGTAAGCATTAAAATAATATTATCTATGTTCCTATTTATCCCAAAGATATTTGCAGACTTAAAGGGGATAATCCAGCTTCATCACTATGACATACAATTTGTATCTTCTCCATTGAAATAGGGGTTGCTAGCTGGGTATGGTGGCACACTCCTTTAATCCCAGCACTTGGGAAGCAGAGGTAGGAGGATCACTGTGAGTTCAAGGCCACCCTGAGACTACATAGTGAATTCCAGGTCAGCCTGGGCTAGGGTAGACCCTACCTTGAAAAAAAAAAAAAAGGAATAGGGGTTGCTAAATACAAAATGTCAAATTTTAAAAATGGGAGAATGGTGTTTTAATAATTTTATTAATCACTATGCCAAAGCATGAAAATTCACAAGGGATGTTTCTTGTATTCATCTCACTTAAAGTTACTGTTAATGCAAAGTTTTTATGTTCTTTTTCTTCTCAGACATAATGTAATGTCATTTATAGGATTGATATTACTAATAAGTAACATGAAAGAATGACAAAAATATTCAACAGTACATTTTTATTTATTTATTTATTTATTTATTTATTTATTTATTTATTTATTTTCAAGGAAAGAGAGAATGAGAGAGAGAGAGAGAGAGAGAGAGGATGGGAGCACCAGGGCCTCTAGCCAATTCATGCAAACTCCAAATGCCGTTTCATGCACCTAGCTTTATGTGGTTCCTAGGGAATCTAACATAAGCTGTTAGGCTTTGAGCTGGCAGACCCCTTAACTGATGGACCATCTCACCAGCCCCCAGCAGTATGAACTCTTAACTTCAGTTATCTTTCTATACATACTCAGTTAAAGATGAAGACACTGAATCGGAGAAAATGCTAAGTAACTGGAATCAAAGATTTAGTAAGGGTTCACTTCACGAGCATTCAAATCACACCACACACACACATACACACACACAATTGTTTTTTGAAGTAGGATATTACTGTGTCCCAAGTTGCCATTGAATTCACTAGGGCATTTCAGGCTGTCCTGGAACTCACAGCAATCCTCCTACCTCTGCTTCCCAAGTGCTGGGATTAAAGACGTGTGCCACTATGCCAGGATTCAAATCCTATTTGTAATGAGACCTTAATTTTTCTTCCTGCTACAATCTCTCCCCTCAAATAATTTATCCACATCTATACAAACATGTAATAATGCAGTGTTGTGAATATTATGATAAGAAAGATATGTAAAACTGAAAATTAATCAATAAATTAAACAATAATTTGAACACATATACAAAGAAGGATGAAGATTATGAATAGAGCTAATGTGATGGTTGATGCTTGTAATCCTATCACTCAGGCTGCAAGTGCTGTAAGAATGCCATGAGTTTGAGGACAGCCTCCTCTACATATTAAGTGTGAGGATAGCAAAGCCGTATATCAAACATCTGTCTCAAATAAGACAAGATAAGTAAATGAATAGAAAATTAAGATTATATAAAATATGTCGATATGTACATAAAAATATATCAGTTAGTTCTGGTGAAAATTTGTGATGGTATTATAGAAAAATTTATTCTTTATATAGTTTCTATATTCAAATTTCCTTTAATTAGTATTCTCTATTTTTAAACTTATAGAAGAGAATCGTTAAAAATATTAGCATTGGTAAAATATATGGGATTAGCTGGATGTAGTGGCGCACGCCTTTAATCCCAGCACTTGGGAGACAGAGGTAGGAGGATCACCTTGAGTTTGAGGCCACCCTGAGACTACATAGTTAATTCCAGATCAGCCTGTGCCAGAGTGAGACCCTACCTCAAAAAAAAAAAAAAAAAGAAAAGAAAAAAAAAAAGAAAGAATATGGGATTAATTTTGATTTTACATTTTTGGTTTGCAATGAATTTCTCCAGTAATATGAACTATAATTTAATTTCTAAATTCATATTGTGTAAGATTCCATTCTCTCTTTAAATGTTGATATTGTTATTAACTGATTATTCTGATAAAATGATCATTGGAATATTTGTATATTCTGACTGTTTAAATGTATAAATGTTCACATATGTTCAAAAATTCCATGGTATATATGTATATAAAATTTGAAGAGATCCAAAGATAAATGAAAGTTTAAAATTATAGCCCAAGTATACTTAAGGACAATGATTTATCTATAAATATATTCAAGCTTTAGAGAATTAAGGCCAGTGGCTGAATTTAGTGACACTTCTTGGTACATTTCCAGATGAAAGGCTCACTTCACAGTTTAGTCACATGGAGTCAGCATAGCTTGTCTCACTTCATTTTTTCAGATTTTTCTGTTTTTTAATTTCACATTATTTTTAAATTCTGGTTTAAATTTACATGCCATTCACATCCCTTTTTTTTTTTTTTTCAGAGAGAAAAAAATGAAGGGAAAAATGGAAACTAAGTTGAGGAATTAGACACAAGAGTTCTCAACTATTTTTAAATAAAGTTCTCTATTATTTTTAATTATATCTATGCCAATTCTAAAACAATATTTCCCAAATTAATACTATTAGAGATAATAAATAATGGGAAACAATGTAGGAAAGAGGATAAGGATGAAATATTTTGATTATTTCTTTTTTTGTTTTTTTTTTTTTTTTTTTTTTTTTTAAGCTAGGGTCTTACTCTTGTCCAGGCTGACTTGGAACTCACTTTGTAATCTAAGGCTGGCCTGGAACTCACAGCTGCCTTCTGAGTTCTTGGAATAAAGGTGCACACCACCATGCCCCAATCTCATCAATTTTAAAAGCAAAATATTTTCAACTTGAAACAAAGGTGTGATGGATAATTTGATAATTTAAGTGAATTTCAAATCAACCAGGAGAAACAACTTTAAGCATATTTGCAAGGACATTTTCCACGTGATTTAACTGAGGACGCATGACCCACCCTGGCTGCGGGTGGCAGGATCACGTGGTCTGGGGTTCTGGGCTGGATAAAAAGAGGAGAAAGTGAGATAAGTATCTGCACTCATTTCTCTCCAGTTTGTGACTGTAGGGCCACCAATATGACCTTCCACCTGATGTTCCTACCAGTATACCTTATTCCGTCATGATAAGACATACGCTCACACTATGAGCCAAAACAACCCTTCTTCCTTAACATTGGTTGTGTGCTGTAGTTTATCTCACAACAAGACAAGGTATTAATATAAGATGAGAGGACGAAAGGTCCCCAGTGCTGTTTCCAAGCTCTGTGAACTTTGTTGCTCTGCCTATAAGGTTTATTCATTCACATCCAACAACAATGTGATCATAGTCACAGCACATTTATCTGAAATATGGTTCTAAGTTGTCATTGAGTTGGTCAGTGGCACTAGTGAAGCTGACATCTTCAATTACAGCTGTTTTTCAATAATATCTGCAGGGCAAGCAACACTTTGGAAAACACAGAGAAGTATAGGTTAAAAGAATGGATTTAAAAAATAAAAATGGAGTCAGGTGTGGTGGTGCATGCCATTAATCCCAGCACTCAGGAGGTAGAGGTAGGAAGATTGCCATTAGTTCAAGGCCACCCTGAGACTACAGAGTGAATTCCAGGTCATCCTGAGCTAGAGTGAAATCCTACCTCAAAACCAAATGACAGAAAGTAGGAAAGAAAGATGAAAATAAATAAAAAAGGAAAGAGGAGAATGTATGTAACACCTGATGAGGAAGAGAAGACATGAGGAAAGCACTCTACAATTCAGACTGTATATTTTACTCACATCTTCTGTCAGGTAGTTACAGAAGCATGCATGGCCCTAGATCGAAACACTACTGAGAATTGTTAGAAAATGTGGAACAAGTGTTCTTTTAGTTACAATTGGGTTTCAGAGTAACAGAATGTGTCAGTTACTTACATCTACATATAGAATAGCATTACATGTTACTTATATTTATGGAAATGTAGCTTCTTATCATGTCTAACAATGTCAAATAACCACAATCTAAAAAACATATTTTATTTTTATTTATTTGAGAGAGGGAGTACAGAGAGAGAATGGGCATGCCAGGGCATCTGGCCACTGCAAACGAACTACAGACATGTGTGCCACCTTGTGCATCTGGCTTATGAGGGTCCTGGGGAATGTAACCTGGGTCCTTTGGCTTTGCAGGCAAGAGCCTTAATTGCTAAGCCATCTCTCCAGCCCAAATAACCACTATCTAAACCATCCCTTTCCCTCCAAGCTTCGGACTGCCTAGAGGAAAAGTGAGAGCTTGTATAGATCGTTTTCTTGCTCTCCTTAGTGTATTGTTTTCCTAACTAAATGACAGTAGGTCATCAATAATTCCTTGTAAAACAAGTCATTCATTAATGCAGAAACAGCTTATATTTTTTTTAGGCAAGAATAATATTCACAACTTCAACACACATTTGGTTTGCATATCCCCTGAGTTTGTTCAGCTTACTAGAAGGATGTGATGCCATGTCTAACAGAAGTGAGTTCTCTCATTTCATGCTAGCTGTTATCCAGGTGTTACTTTCAGCTACTAGAACCTGCCCACAATTCCTTACCACACAGCCTCCAGAGTTAGATTTGGTCTTCAATCCTGAAAGACACTACCCTGCATGCCTTAATGAAATCCAAAAAGCTCTAAGGAATAAACTCTCCAAGATCAAAATACAAAAAAATATAATATTTCAGAAATTAAAATTTCCTCAAATGGCACTTATTTTATCTTTAACAGTGAATTTGTGAAACATATGAAAATATGATAGGATACTATAAAGATCTCTTTATACAACAAAATAATTTAAATATTTTGCAAGAAGAAGCAGATATGCTAGTGATAGTCACAAAGTGTAACCTATTATCAGACTAACATGTTAATAAAGAAATAGACTCAAAAGCAAAATGTATAATAAACACATACCAAAAATTATGTTGACCAGCACAGTATGTCATTGGACCACAGTGATAAAGTTGCATACAAGTACTGGAGTCTCTTATAGGGCTGAACAAAGACTGAGATGAGTAAAGTCTACTCACAGTCTTTCCCAACTTGTAAACTTGGGAAAACTTTACATTTCACAAATATGAATGTCTAAAAAAAAAAAAAATTCCCTTCATGTACTGAAGAAGTTTTTGAGTTTGATTGTACATGAATAATGTTTATACACAAAGTCAATATTATGATATTGTACTTCCACAATTCAAATGCAAAACATGTATAAAATGAATAAAGTCTCCCTTCAAAAACCTTGACATAATATTTACTTCCAGACTTGGAAATGACACAAAGACAACATACATAGAATAATAAATAATGACAACAACAACAGCAACAAAAACAGCATTGACAAGCTGAAATACTGGAAAAAAAAATTATTAAAAAAAAAAACAACACAGCTGGGCATAGTGGCACACGCCTTGAACCCAGCATTTGGGAGGCAAAGGTAGGAGGATTGCCATTAGTTCAAGGCCACCCTGAGACTATAGTGAATTCCCGGTCAGCCTGAGCTAGAGTGAGAACCTACCTCAGAAAACAAAACACAACAAGCAAACAAAAAAATTGGCATATGAAATGCATTAAAAGGATAAATCATGCAAAATTTCATATACAGAGTATGTAAGATGGCCAGTTTTCAAGATCAATTACTATATTGTAAAGTTCTGCAGCGCTATCTGTAGCACTCCTTCTTTTACTGCTGGTGGTTAGAACATTGCTTTTCTCACAGAATACATTTTCCTGGTGCTGGCCCACAAAAAGGACCATTCCTCCCCCCCCCCCCCCATCTTGTCCACTGCAACTCATTGATCTCCCTGGGGACACCTTCAGGCATACCTGAAACAAAACCTTCACAGGTGCCTGGGGTTGGTCCGCCCAGCATGCTACAGTCATCCTGCGTTCTTTGAGAAACACAATAACCCACCTTATCCAAGATTTGTCCATCTGCACCTCTTGCTTGCCTTATTTTTCCAACAGGAATTCAAATATATGATTTTGAGGATGTCAATATTTAATATTGTAACATGTTGAGTACATGATTTAGGAGATTTTCCCAAGTGTATAGATTGTTGATTTTATGGTATTTGGCATTGGGATTATGAGTTAGTTCACAAAGTGGACATATGCTTTCTTTTGCAGTAGCAGGATAGATTCATGAAACCTCCCTTCAGATAATATAATTGTGGTGATTAAACAGTCTTCACTCTTCATACAGACTAACTTAATCAAGGCAGTATCTATCCCATCATATTGGTGAGTCTGGTGAGATTCAATCAAGGTTAGTATAGCTGGAGGTGGGACTCTTGGGGCTATCTTTAGTTATGGAGACTAAAACAATTTTTTTAAGTCTGAATTGCAATATGACTTGATGATACCATGCATAGAGATACCCTTTAGGACATTTTTCTATGGGTATGTTATAAGAGACATTGATTGGTTCTCCTAATAATATTATTACTGCCATCATCCATAATCATCATTAGTAAAAACTATTGAAGAAAGTTATAGGAGGAGAAAAATGTCAATTCAGGCTGAGAGAACTGTAAGTCAATCCCTTGGGAATGCAGGGGGAACAGAACCTGCTATACCGGCTTACAGTCTATTCCCGGGTTCTGCACAGTGGCAACCTTCCCACATTGAGTACAGACAGATGGTGACCTGGTGCCCATCCAGCATTGTGACAGAAACTGGTAAATATTTTTTTTTTCTTTTAAAAGACAGTTAATATGTTAAATCAAAGTGAATATAAAGAAATTTCTATAATTTCCCAGATTATCAAAATTTAAAAAGTGAACTCTTAAAAATGGAACTGTTGGGGCTGGAGAGATGGCTTAGCACTTAAGTTCTTCCTGTGAAGCCTAAGAACCCCAGTTCAAGGCTCGATTCCCCAGGACTACATAAGCCAGATGCACAATGCAGAGCATGCATCTGGAGTTCTTCTGCAGTAGCTGGAGGCCCTGGCATGCCCTTTTTTTTTTTTTCTCTCTCTCTCTCTATGTGCCTCTTTGTTTCTCTTTCTGTCTGTTGCTCTCAAATAAATACATAAAAATAAGAAGCAAAAACAAATCTAAAAATGGAACTGTTTTTTCTTTTGTTAAAAAAATTTAATCTAGAACCTATATAACTAAGACATCTTTATGACATCTTGATATCTTGTCAGATGGCATATGTCTCAAAAAAATGTATCTCTCCCCCTTTTTATCCTCCCTCACTTCTCCATTCCCCATCTTCTCTATCACTGCAGTGATCATGATGAACCCGTACTGTAGATGGAATGGATAAGTGTTCTCCAGATGAACAACTGAATCTACAAATCATTCAAATAGGTCAGCTCCATTTTTATGTTATCTGAACAGAGGTAAACAGATATTATTACTGCTAGTATTCTCTAAATTTAGGGCTGCAAAATTCTGTTGCTATAAATTAAATGACTGATAATCATCGAGGGCGAATATACATTCTGAAATCCATACTGAAAATCAGAAAACAGTAACAATTACTGAGGTTCTCGTGGTATGTCTGCCCTGCTGCAGGAACTTTCTCAACATTATCTCACTTCATACCATTAGTGTCAAAAACTTTACTTAATAAGCAATTTTAAAAATGTTCTTAAAATGTTTAATGACTTATTCAAGCCACACAAATAAGCAGTTTTTTTTGTTTGTTTTTTTTTTTTTGCACTTGACAGACCTTGGATAAGGATTGTTAAGCAAATAACTACATTAGCAATTGAAGAAAAAAGAAATAAAAAATGTAAGTTTCATTCTAAAAGCAGGTTTCCCTTCACATTACATTACCAGGAGCAATGATTCAGGATGTATATAGCCTTTAACTGCTCTAAGGCTAACAGGACTATGGAAAGTTAGTACCCTTAAATATGCTGAAGCTATATTAATAAAATCCCCAAGAAAAACTAACAGCAGATACTTAAGGAATTCTTTGACATGACATTTCTGCAAATAGATTACCAAAATAAATAAGCCATGCTTCCATGTTTCATTTTCTTTTTGATTTAGCCAATTTCAGGAAGCATCTGAAAAATCTGTTAAATCAATTGTGAATTAATTGCATCTTAACTCATGCAACTTTTTAATAATTTTTTAAATTTGTCACTGCAGAGAAATTCACAGGTGGTCCAATTCTTCTGAATGAAAGTAACAACATTTCCCTTTTGGTTTCTGGATCTAAAATTAAATCTAAAGTATCAATGTAAAAGAAAAGCATTTTCAGCTAGGCAAAATAGTTATGTTTTAGCTTAGTAACTTTTGCTACAACATGATAAAATGAAAAAAAAAAAATCTTAAGAGCTACATGCCTTAATAACAAACATCAATTTAAGGTATAACACTCACCTTATATAACATATTAACATAACAATGATATAAAAGCCTGAAACTCACTAGAATGAGACATTAAACTCAATTTTAGTAGTAATCAGTAAACTATTTTGATTATACCTCAATGTTTTTCATTTAATTTAACTATAATTCATTTTCTTAAAAATACAATAGTTCATGTTAAACTAAAATTGACGGTGTTATTGTCTGGTTTTGTTTTATCAAATAATACTTCTTAAAAATCATGTTGTAAAGGAAATAAGGCTACACCATGTCCCTAAAGAAAATTTAAAATTTGATGATGATAAAAATAAGTATTTAAATTACTGAACTACTAAACAATGCTAAAAGTAAGATTATGGAACATCTGAGAAAAAGACAACCCTATTATCTCACTAAACTTCTTTTGTGTGGACTAAATGCTGCTCTTACTCTACTTGATAGGTTAAAGTCTTGCCTCCATACTTCAGGCAATGAATTTTATTTGGAGATGAGGTCTTTAATCTGGTAGCTGAGGCTCAGTCAGACAATACAGGTATTCTCTATTTCTGTAGATTACTCTGTCCAAAGAGGAAGAGACACCAAAGATGTGCATGCTAAGAAGCCCACAGGAGGATAGAAAGAAGCATTCATCTGCAAGGTGCAGCAGTTACCATCTCCATGCTGGGAAAAACCCCCGACCAGAAACAGACGGTGGAAGAAAAGGGTTTGTTTTGATTTAGAGTTTTAACAGGCAGTTTCTTCATGGCTGGAAATCATGGCATAAGCTGGAAGTTTGGTCACATCACCCAACAGCAGGGCCAGGGGAGAGATAATGAGATAATCAAACAAGCTGTGTTTGATTATAAAACCTCAGGTCCTGTCCCCAGTGACACACTTCCTCTTGCAAATCTCCACCTCCTAAATGTCCCACCATCTGGGAATCAAGTATCAGGCTTAATCACAAACATATGAAACTATGGGGGGCACTCAACAAGCAAACTACCATGGATGGAGATAATATTCAGCATAAATGCAACATCTCAAAATGGTAGTTTTAAACTTTAACCTGCAAAACCACACACACACTCACACACTCCAAATAACAAATTCTATTGGTAAAGCCACCAACTGTGTAGAATTCTGTTATGGCATTCCGAGTAAAGCAATACATCCATCATCACAGGGAAAGGATTAACAGTACATTTAGTACACTGAGAGATAATAACTTCTGATCCTCATATTGTATTTCCCCTTTTAGAAGTAATTAAAACATTGACTAAGTCTTTCAGTTAGGTATTATAAACATAATACCTGTGTGGTAAGGAAGATGAATGAATGAAACATGACTATAAGAATGAAAATAAGGAATGCTGGAGACTGCAACCCACCCAAGAGAACCCACTCAGGATAAAGATGCTGGTGTACCCCAAGTGTGACAGTGAACAAAACACACCTCACCAAATAAAATTTAGAAATCATGAGCTGCAAGTTTTGCCTAAATGTCACTTTCTTCATACAAAACTTTCTATTAAGTAATTTCTAAAGTTCTTTACAGTTTCAACATTCTAAACGTTTACAATAATAATCTTTCTCTATTAGAGTCATTAAACAGAAGAAAACAGCATCCCCAAAGGATGAAAAATAGCTTAGATTTTATTAGTATTGCAATCCATTTCTAAACCCACAGTTTAATCTAATTTTTTCAAAAATTAATTAACATTGACTGGTATGAAAAATTAAAGGCTTTTCAATAATAAGTTTTCACACTCGGTAGTGAACCTCAGTTTTATACTTTCATATGGATTTAGGCAATTATTATTAATGATACTTCACAAATTAGCAAATCTGGAAGTCCCAAAGGTGCTTAAACTCAAATTGCTTAAAACTGAAGAGAAGATGGTACAATGAACATGGGCATTGGAATCATGTATAATCTCTTTGGCATTTAATGACATTTAGAAATATTTAAACATTTATAAATTTAAATATAAAATAAGAATTTAAATCCTACTATGTTTCAGTTTACTCAATGTAACATAGAGATAAACATTAATCTTAAGAACTGTTGTGAATAAAACAAACAAGCCACACAGAATTTACCCTGATGCTTTCTGCGGATAAACCCTGGAAACATGGAGATCAGCAGGAGCAAGGAGGAGGTGCAAAAGCAGAAAGGAGCAGCAAACACCAGCTACAGAAACAGCTGGAGCAGATTGAATGCATCTAGGAAAACACCCAAAGCTTCTCAAATTGTCCCCTCACTTTAAAAGGAAAATTTAAAATTTAACCTATATTATATTTTATATTGTTATATTATATTATATATTATACTATATTATACAATATTAATTATATTATGTTATGATATTAATAGCAGAGTCATGTACCTAGGTTACTGAGTTATGAAGATCTCACTCACCCATGTCTCTTCTCACAGCCTTTAAGTCTAACACTGAATCCTAGTGCTTGTCCCTTCAGCCCCTCTAACATCTCCTTTTACTTCCCCATTCTGCTGTAGTATGTGAACTTTTACCACGATGAGCAATGATTTAAGAAATTGTTACTTATCTTTTTAAAATATGTTTTATTTATTTATTTATTTGAGAGAGAGAATGAGACACGGGGGGGGGGGCGCAGAAAGAGAGAGAGAGAGAATTGGTGCACTTGGGCCTCCGGCCACTGCAAATGAACTCCAGACACATGCACCACCTGGTGCATCTAGCTTACATGGATACTTGGGAATCAAACCTGAGTCCTTAGCCTTCATAGGCAAGCACCTTAACCACTAAGCCATCTCTCCAGTCCATTAGTTACTTTTCTGGTTAGGACTGAGTCCCTTTCAAGAAGCAACATAAGAGAGGAAGCAATTATTCTCAATTATAATTGGACAACATAGTTGATCATGAAGGAGAAGACATGGGTTCAGGCCTGAGATGCAGCTGGTAACACTGAGCTCACAGTCTGGAGACAGACTGTGATAGATAATGAGTGTTCAGCTGTCTTCTTCCTTTTTATGTTTAAATGCAGTATGGGACCCAGTCATATGGAATGGTGCTGCCCATATTCAGTGTGAGACTTCCCACCTTATTGAAATCTCTCTAGAATGTCCTCAGAGTCATGCCCAGAGGTAGGTTTCCTCCTAGGTGATTCTAAGTCAAGCCAAGCTGGTGATCAAAAGTAACCATCAGAGTTTGCTCTTGCTTTTCTTCTCTAATACCCTCCCATCCACCTCCCTTCCCCTCTGACATCTATTCTTTCTATTATCAAACCATGTCCTGTTTTCTGATTAGAATAAATACGCAAAACTATTAATTATGATTTCCACATATAATCTTTGTTAGAATCATATAACATTTTTTTTTATGAAACCCATTTTTTTTAAAATGGCTGGATGTTTTATTTGGAAAAAATAGAAATTGTGGTCTTTTAGAATATGCTCAAATGCAAAATCTGCCCCTCACAATGAGAAAAGTGTTTCTTCAGATACAAAATTTATTTTTATATGGAGATCTTATCACATATAATATCTCCATAGTCCTCTCAATGCCCAGAACTGAGGGCAGTAAACATTTGTTCAGTGGTATTGAAGGAGGGCAATAATATGACATGACTAAATGTGCCATCTGGATTATTCATTATGTTTATCTTTAAACTTCTTAATAAAAGCCTAAGGTGGAATTCTATGCTGAAAGATGCTCTATCAGTACCACACAGAAACCATCATTCTTATTATTGATAGTAGAATATTGCAGTCAGGAAGTCAACACAGAAAAGGATTTCCAAACTAAACTCATCTTCCCAGCCAGTTGACTCAATTAATTGCCCTATGCCATCATTAAGTTACTACTCTTGGGCTAACTGAGAATGTAAGTGCTGTACTCTATGTCTAGGTTTGTCCATATCCTATTATGAGACCTGTTGTCACATAAAACTTAAATTTTAAAAATGTCTTTATTTATTTTCTATTTTTCTGATATCAGTTTACTTCACAGACCCAGTCAAAGAACTCTAAAGTCAACATTTTGTCTCCTTTAAAAATGAAAGGGAAGACAATTTACTGCAAATCTATAAGTGTTTTATTATTGGAGTCAAGATGTTACCTGACCCATAGAAGTATGTTGCCCTATTTGATAAATATTTTCTTGAATAACCATTTTTGAGATGTTACATTTTCCTAATAAGAATGAATAAATTTTTCAATTGCACATAATAGACTTTCTAAATCCAGATCCAATTCTCTTCTTATTGAAATAGATACCATAGTCAAAATGTAGATTTTATGATCAAACAAGTTTCTTTAATGATGGATTTTGTGCATACTGAATAATTCAAGGTGCCACAAATATGGTGGAGCCTGGGAATATAGTTTTTTTTTCATGTTTTTAATTTGTTACAATCTAAAGGAAGAAAAGATAAATAGTTATAAAACAGAAATATGACTTTAAAGTGTGATATGGTTGATGAAAGAAATGAAAAGCTCATATAAAGATTATAAACAAGGCACCTAGTTTAAGTAGTATTTTCAGGTAAGTTCTTGTGTTGGAAATTTCTAAACAAATATTGATCAAGAAGAAGTAAATTTATTTACATACTCTGATCTGATTAAAGAAAACTCTGAGGATTTCATGAAGGGAGAAATTTTCACTTTGAAATGTTTTTCACTACTCATATCTTTAAATATATTCATGTGATCAACAATGTCTTTTGTACTTTTCTGGTTTATCTAACTTCCAATTGCATGGGTGACTGCACCATCAATGGTGCTAACTGAACATTTCAGAAAGGGTTAAGGTAATGAGAGAAGATAAGTATGTATGATTGGAATTACACTATAGCAGTCACTTAAATTAAGAGGTTAGTAGACTCATTAACCAGTCTGAAGAACCATTAGCAACGGAAAATAAAGAGAGAAAATAAGTATCAAGGAACAACATATTACAATTAAATTAATGGAGTTGAGGGAGGATCCACCCAAGTTCCTGCAGCCTCTGCTGCTTCTTTATAATGTCATGGTTCTAATTTACCTCATTTATATTAATGAGCAGAGGATTGCACAACTATTAGCATGATTGAAAATTACACTAATGCTCAGTAAATCTCTCCCTAATTATTATGATTAATGAGAAGTTGATCATCTTGGACCAGATTAACCACCTAAAACAACTTAAATAGAGCAAAGGAGCTCTTTCTTGCTAACCTGGGTGTTCAGTCTTTTTTATTTAATGAAACTTAAGCAATCCTCTCAGTAATGTTATATACTAATTCACTGTAACAATCCATTTACATAGATTTACATAGATTATATTTTTTCACACTTATGCATTTATTTGAAATAATTACTTCCAAATGCATTAAAATGTACTCTTCAGATTGGCTTTATGCAGTGCTAATGTTCCAACCTGGAACTGAATACTAAAACTGAACATCATTTTCCTCTACATGGTAGATGCTAAGACATTCATAGTGTTATCTCTTTCAAAAAAGTAGTTATTCGTGTCTGTACCCACCAGAATGAACACCTATGAAGCTAATCTCACTATTTATTCATTTAAATAACCTTATTGTTCAAAAAGAGTTTAAAGTTATACACGGAATCACACTAAGCCTAAGGTTTATTGTAGGAGACCAGTGGCTTATCTGATAGGCCACTGGGACTTCCAAAACTAAGTTGTATTTTAATCAGCTCAACGTTTGGCTTTCTTTTAGATCTGAGGCAGGTGAACTACTTTCCTGAATTTCAGTTATACATATTTACTTAATTCTATTTTCATAAAGCCACAAATGGCATGCCAATGCTCTCTGATTTGCTCAAAGAATATTTTCCATCTTCTGTTATTTATAGGTGTCCATGGAAACACACTGGATTTGATGCCACACTTCTTGAGTGCAGTGGCTTCAGATGTGCGCTTTGACAGCACAAACCAAAAGCCATCAAGGATAATATGTCTCTGGGCTCCATACTGGCTTTGAATGAAGCAGAATTTCATGTTATAGCCTTAAAATGTGGTTATACCTCAAATTAACTGTTATGCTTTTAATATCATAGTGTTCTTGCTTTCTTATGGGATATTGGTAATGTAAATAAAATTAATAAATTAATTCACAATAGTTTTAGTGTGGGGTTGTTTTGTCTTAGGCTCTATGTTTGGGCTGGGGTCTTAATATCACAAGAAATAAAACATCTTTATCTTCTTGTATTCTCTAGTATAGTTAGAAGCAAAGAAAAAGGAGATGGTAAAATAATAGGGACATTGATATTATGTCTTAATCTTTGAGGTAGAAAAATGCCTCCCTGAGATGAGGCCATTCAGTGTGTGCAGGTAGTAAGAGCAAAGACTTTGGGAAATAAAATGTAGTTGACCACTGGATTTAAATATTGAATTTAAGTGATGTCTTTAGCTGGGGCATAACAAAATGAATTTAAGGATTTAGTTATCACAGACCAGTGTTAGGGTCTGAGTCTAACAAATGGATGTTGCAGTTCTTTGTGGAATTAGTTAACCTCTGAGTTTTATGTGCCATAACAGATGTGATAGGTGCTGTGGGATGGTGGCTGTGTGGATTAGGTTAGATAATATAAATGAAGATTTGTTATAAAGAAAGTCCTCAGTGAAATTCTCTGCAGATTAAAAAAGGGAGTGGAGTGCTGGAGAGATGGCTTAGTGGTTAAGCTCTTGCCTGTGAAGCTTAAGGACCCCAGTTCAAGGCTTCCCCAGGTCCCACGTTAGCCAGATGCACAAGGGGGCGCATGCGTCTGGAGTTCGTTTGCAGAGGCTGGAAGCCCTGGTGTGCCCATTCTCTCTCTCTCTCTCTCTATCTGTCTTTCTCTCTGTGTCTGTCACTCTCAAACAAACAAACAAACAAACAAACAAAGGAGTGGAACAAAAGTTACTTTCAGCAAATTCACAATAGATAGCTTGGGGATCATGGCATAAAATTTCTTCAAGTGTATAACTAAATGACTTCTAAAATAGAGAAGTATGTTGTTTAAATCATTTATGTTAATTTTAAGGCACTTGCCAGTTAGGTGTGGTTGAGTGTTACTTAATCACTTTTGATACTTGGCTCTTTAACATGAAGAATTTGGTGATAAGAGATCAAGTTTGAGAATAAGAAAGCCCATTTTATGGAGTGTTTCTGACAAAAATGGTGTGTTCTATGGCTTAGCTGTTGCTTTCACTCTACTGGTCATTGGTAGTGGCAAGAATAGTAATCTGAAGCCAGGTGTGGTGGTGCACACCTCTAATCCCAGCATTCAGGAGGCAGAGGAAGAAGGATCACCATGAGTTCGAGGCCACCCTGAGACTACATAGTGAATTCCAGGTCAGCCTGGGCCAGAGTGAGACCCTGCCTCCAAAAACCAAGAAAATAAAAGAATAATATTCTGTCTCTGCCTATCTTTCTGAGTTGTATACACCAAGTTAAATAAATATATCAGTACAAATGCACCAAAATTCTGTAACTAGAATAATTGTAAGGAATAGCTCACTATACTCCAAAGTTTCAAATATTTTGGGTGGTGAAAGTCCCTGCCACTTCTTGGTTGAGGTCACTGATGGGCTTCTAATTATACTGTGGTTCACTTGGTGCTTATTTGTCCACAGGGGCCTCACTCACATGTCTGGAGATCTGAGCAGTCTGCCATCTCTTTCTCCATGGCTTCTCACCTCTAAAGAGAGTAGCTTGGGCATCTTCATAATGTGGTGTCCAGAAGACCAAAGGAAAAAAAATAAATAAATAAACAAACAAAGAGGGGGTGAGGGCAAAAGAGGCAAGGCCTGATAGGCCAGGCGTAGAACCCCTTAAATGTCTTTACTGCTTCATTCCTTTGGCCAGAGAAAGTCAAATCATGGAGACAGAGAAATGTCAACATATCATCAGAGGAAAACAAGATAAGCAGACTGTAAATGAACATTCTTACAGGGTTATGAGAAGTTCTAAAAATTATTTCTGAAATGTGTCACATAAGAACATACTAGAGTCCCTTGCCACTGCAAATGGAATGTTGGATGCTTGGAGCGTTCTTCATGGCCAGCTTTATGTCAGAGGCTGGGGAACTGAACCTAGATGGAAAGGCTTTGCAAGAAGTACCTTTAACCATTGAACTATAAACCTAGCACCTATCCTTACTTTCATGTTGAGATTTTTACCTTTCTCATATCTTTGAGACCTATCACGTCACCTCTTTTCCAAGGTGAATGCTTCATTTCATTCAAATTTACTTCCCTACAATAGCCACCTTGTTTGTTCCCTAACTGTGGTAAAGCCCTTTTCCAATGGGCTTCCATACAAACATCATAGGGACCATTCCAATACACAAACTACTTAACATGTCATGTTACTGCCTGGTGGATGATTTTTGTGGCTTTCCATGGTTACAAGGTAGTCTAAGGCCATATTACAGGGCTAGGGAGAGAAATCTAAGGATTCAGCCTTTGAGACCAAGAGGAAACAGTGAACATATTGTGGCCCAGAGCTTACTTCACATAAAGAATGTTTAAAGAAGATTGATGTGGTGGTGGTAAGGGAAACCTGGAGGAGAAAGATTAGCTAGATATCTATAGTAATAATTCAGGCACGCAGTGATGGTGTGCCTGCCTAAACAGTCATAATCCCAGAAAAGTGCTGAATGGACTCACTTATATCAAGAATCTCAAACGGGCACTAATAAAAGCCAGAAAATCCTACTACAAATTACATGCCAGATTTATTTTCTTAGTGTCACAACTAACCCTCATATTCTTTGTCCTCTCTGTTCAAACCTCTAGTATGCTTTCTCTTAGTCCTCTATCTCACCCAATACTTCCTAGGGGAAATGGGATATGCTAGAAGAAATTGCTTCATCTTCCCTCATTAAATTTCCCATTCTACCTGCCTGTGTACCCATGATGCTCTAGCCTCTGATTTCTATGAGAAGCAGCCTCCTATCCTTTCCTATTCACTGGGATCCTTTTCCACACAGAAACAACCCAAACACCTCAAAGAAGCATCCTATTTCCTACAATCTAAAATATATCTTAATATTGTCATTCTTTAGTCATGCATTATTTTGTGATTAACTTCACATTTCTTTGCTATTCTTCTCAGAAGAAAAGTCTCAGAATATTAGTAGGGATTTGGATATGCTTCTCCATCAATAAAATAATGGATTAAAACAGGTGTACAAAAAATAAAAACTGGTACTACAATTTTTTTTCTTGACATTTCCACCAAAAATGGAGCCTAATTTCTACTACGAATCTCCTTCTGTCCGCTAGATTATGAATATACAGCACAGACAAGGTAGTGTGATTCTCTGAGAGTAATTCATGAAAACTTTACCATCTCTCCCTCCAACCCTTGTCTTTTTGCTCTATGGAAAACCTGTGTTGTTCAGTCTATCTCGGTAAAAAGGATCAGAGGCAAGGAAGGTAACTTCCAGCCAATAGCCAGTGAGGAACAAAGAGCTCCAGACAATAGGCTTGTGGTTGATCCATTGTACAGAAATACCTTTCAGGCCAAAATGCAAGTCTGTTGGAAACCTACATCTGACCTGCTGCTGATCAGATGTGCTGCCAGAGCCAGAAACCTGCCAATGAAAGACTTTCAATTCCAGATCAAGAGAAGTTATAGAATAATAAATGTCCATTGTCTCTAAGCCACCACATTTTGCAGATGTTTTTCTCATTGAGTCAATGCAGTAATATGGCCACCTCCTGTTGTGTTTTTCTCATCAAGGTTGCTACATATTTTTAATCATCACTCCAATACCATGTACCTTATTCTTGAATTGCTTAACATCATAAAAGCACAGGACAGCAGCTGGCCCTGTGAAGTGCTTTTGTGGCTGCTATTACAATTGGTATGAAACTGAGTGTAGGTAGCAAAAGGAATGTATGGACCACAGTCACTGCCATCAGTAAAACTTACTTATTGTTAGTTCTTAACCACCCTAAAACTCATGGGTCCTGAAACACACAACTCATCCCTTCCTGTTGAATTGCTCTTCATTTCTTGCTTTCATCCTCATATTCTTTCCAAGGATTGTCCTTCTCTGTTAAATATAAACATGAAGTGACCATGGATTTGTCCTCTGCTAGCCTCTGTTTGTTTTTAGTCACGGTAGTTGATTTTTTTCCAATACAAAGGATTTGCATATCATCACTGTTCCATACATCATATATTTATATCTAGTTCTGATCTCTTATGTAAGCATTGGACACTTATTTTCCTCTCAAAAAAAAAAAAAAAAAATCCCATGAAGACATGGTAGCCATTGTAAACAGTGAAACTAAAGACCTCTTGAGTCCTGAATACTTTCATTTCTCAGGTCATACCACTAAGATGTAAGCAATATGGTTTTCATTATAGGCATGTGCAGGAAAATAATACACCTGCTATAAATTTGCATAAATGATTAAATATTGCACTGCATATAAAGAAAACAAGTTGAAGTAGCCAAGAAAATGCAAACAATTTAAGTCCAATCAAATAGGTCTATGATTTTTTTTCAGAAGATATATGCAAAATGACATGAAGAAATATGTAATATTGCATTCCATAATTGGGTATCTTTTGAAATTTTCCACCTTTAAAATTATATTCATCACCCCTCCAAGTAAAGAACCAAGACCTGCTGGGGTGCTTGCTGAAGGTGGAGGAAATACAGAATGGGTATTAGAAGAAGGCATTTACCAATACCAGGTAAAGCCATGTGACCAGTTACAGAAACAAGAACTGTAATTGCAATGTTTCTGTCCTACCTTGATATAGTGTGTTTGTACATATCTATACCAATATTAACATTATATCACTAGCTAACTGTTGAACTTATATTAGACCTATTATATTAGAGACTAAGCATTCCTTAAGGAACATTGCTCTGTGCTGGAGGGAAGATTTTTGTGGTTCCGGTTGTACATGGGATAGTTATACCATGTTAGGCGGAATTATGAGCTTGTTACTATTTTCATTTGGAAATTAAGTATGAAATAAGGATATATGCTTTGGTGCCTAGTTGACAAGGAGTGGACTTGTGATAGTTAAGGTGTTGTCAACTTGATCTGTTTAGTAATCCACAGTAATCCCTTTTGTGTGGGTCTCTGAAGATGCTGAAGGAGGAAGCGGCAGGCCCCTCTCAGTGGGAGACTTTATATAAGGAAGCTCTGGGTGAAAAGAGCCCCTTCCTTCCTTCTTCCCACTTGGCTGCCAGAGCAGCTTGCTGCCTTCCGATAGGGACTAAAGACAAGCAACTGAAGACCAGCATGGATCAAAACCCAGCAGCTCCTCAGCAAGCCTTCAGTGTGGTATTGGGACTGCTGAGGCATCTGGCCACATGGAATGAGCAGCTACCGGGTTCTTTCATTCTCGGGCCTGTAACTGCAATTGGACTACCATAAGCTAATCCAATAAATTCTCTTTTTAAAATAATTCACTCTAGCACCTCTATTCCACTAGAGAACTCCAAATAATATAAAATAATAACTAAAATGTGATGAATTGTTATTTTCTTTCTTCCTTTAAATAGTTTGGAATTATCTTTGTATGATGTGTCTTTGTCAGTGGAGATGTGTACCAATTAAACAGCTTATAAGCCGACATTACCTATGTCTTAAACAAAAAAAAATGTATGAACACCTACCTTTTATAAACACAGTTTTAAATATGTATTTCAATAAAAGTCCAATTCATGGACTTTTTAATAGGTACCAAATATTATTCATATGTTATGACATAAAGATGAATGATGCTACATTTTTGTTGTCACTTCACAAGATCATAGCAGAGATAGATATGAAACCTATCAGCACAATGCCACAGCAAGTTTAGTACATTCACATGGCTTCAAGTTGTTAGGTCAACTAACAGTGATAAGAAGTATGTTGCTATGTATAGAGGTATAACATATCTCATCTATACAGTTCCTGAAAGACCTACCCTAACAAAATGAGAAATTCATCTAATCTCTCTCCTATATTTTTTCTATCTTTCCTTATTTTCCTACTTATGTGAAGAATTGAGATAGGTTCTAAAGATAGCATTTTTCACAGTAATATCTTTGATATAAATTATAAAAAAACCTAGCAGTCCCTTTTTTATTCTCTCCCCACCTCTTTCTCTCTCTCTCTCTCTCTACATACATACATACATACATACATACATATATGTGTGTGTGTGTGTGTGTGTGTGTGTGTGTGTGTGTGTGTGTTATATAGATTGTGTTTATGTGGTGTATGCACAAATATAAATATGTGACCATGTACTCACCTGGAGCTGAACACTAGTATCCTACTCCATCACTCTTATATTGAGTACAGTCTCTTATTTTCCCTGGAACTTAGCCCTTTTTTTTCACACTCTCTAACAATTTTCCAAGTCTCTGCTCACCTGTGAACCTGGTATTACAGACTAATGTGGCTACATTTATCTGTTCATGCAAATTCCAGAGATTCTAACTTGGGCTGATGTCTTCATGTTTGAGCCATCTCTTCAGCCTAAATTCTTAAATGTTTTTAAAATCACAAGTCTAGGGCTGGAGAGATGGCTTAGCAGTTAAGGTGCTTGCTTGTGAAGGCTAGGGATCCAGGTTCAATTCCCCAGGACATATGCACAAGGTGACACATGCATCTGGAGTTTGCAGCAGCTGGAGACCCTGTCACACCCATGCTCATTCTCTTTCTCTTTTTCTATCTCTTTTTTCTCTTGCAAATAAATAAAAAAATATTCTTTAAAAATCACAAGTCTAATGCTATCGTTGTATTTATATTAACCCTGTGTATATTTTCTATGAATTCTTTAAGGTTGTTAATGCTAATTCTAGTTTGACATCTTAGTTGCATGAAACCCACACTAAGTTTTTGCATATATTCAGTTGTGGAGTATCATTGCCTCAAGCCCTGTATGTTAAGCTTGACATTATCAGACTTATACAAGAAGAATATGTTAGTCCAAAGAAGGGTCATATTTTCTTTTGGCCATTCAGCTATGAAATAAACATTCTTCACATCATTATACTGTTGACTATTGAGCAACAAGTCCCTTGTAACCAAGGAAATAGGCTTCAGGCCCCAGTTAAGCAGAAAGAAGCAATTATCTGTCTGAGGTATTGGTTCATCCATCTTTAGCACCTGGCTCAGTTAATCCATTCCACTTCTTCAGCATGTAACAGGGAAATTGGGGTTCTGGGGTGCTTTCTGGAACTCCAAGCCCTGATATTTTATCTGTAAACTAACCAAAGAATTGTCAATTTTCGATTTAAGAGAATTCTTTTTAAAATACCTTTTACTTAGATTTTACAAAGGAGTGCAAACACAAGAAGGCTGGGAAGAAAGGGAAGATGGAGTGGGGAGAAGAGAAGACCACCACTACATGGAGCCCAAAACCCCACATGGGCCACGTGGGGCCAAGGAGTCCAGATATAGATTGGGCATGGGGGTAAGCCTGGAAAAAAAAAAAAAAAAAGAAAGAAAGAAAGTTCAAGGAGCTCCTGTCATGTGGGGAGCTGGAGGAGGTAAAGAACCCATGTGGAGAGTAAGGGCTAGGGGGCCCTCCCAGCTGGGCCTGAGCCTGAGCCTGAGCCTGGGCCAACCAGCCTAGGCCCAGCCTAGGGAAAGACCTTACCCACAGCTGTAAGTTCCCAAGCAATCAGAGAGAGAGCCCCTGCCCTCCCCTTGTAAAGGTATTTATAATCTTAGCATGCTGGGCTATCTTTTGGCCCAGGTGCACCAGAGGCCCAGCTGGTTGGTTAGGGATAGGGGCTGTTTCATGAAGAGATTAGGGGGCTGTTTCATGAAGAGATTAGCTCTGGCACAAGTCCGAAGGTCTGAACTTAACCAACCACAATGTTTAAATCCTATAAAACACCTCCCTCCCAGGAGGGGCCTTGACTGTTTGTGGAAAAACAATTCTTTGGAACTAGGCAAGAGATAAGGAAGCAGATCATTTTGGATTTTTAGTAAGTGTAAACATCCCTAACTCTACCCACCCCTCAACCTTAACATTTGCCACTATAACTGGTGGCTTAAATTACAGCTCTCTTCTTCCTGTCTGTATTTCCCTATTTGTGATGTTTCCTTATTTAAAATTATACACGATGAGCTTTTGATCAGAGAGACCTACAAGGTTTCCTAAGGGAATGACACATTTCTGTCAGAGTACTTGATAACCCACCAAAAGTTAGTGGTAAGACTTTACTGCTGAAGACACCATATGTGGTTGACACGTAAAATGGAATGGCATAGCTGGAAGCTGGAAGAGAGTCAGTCCCCAGTCAGCTCATCTAGTGCCAGAAGGTGCTACATGGTTGACTGTGGTAAAATGACCAATATCTGTCCAAGCAACTCATGGTCTAACCTACTTAGCAGCAAATAACCTGTTGTGATGCCCACACAAGAGCAATAATGGCGCACAGCCATGGTGGGAAACCAACTGCTATAGATTTGGCTACTTGATCCCCTCAGTGGAACAGGACCCATAGCTGGAGCTGGGAAACAAGTCAGAACCATATCCAAACATGAGCCTGCTCTCCATTATCAAGCTATCACCAATCATGGGCTACAAAAGGGCCTACACCTTAAATTATCTATAAAAAATAAGGATTATCCCATTTGTCTGTTGCTAATTTTATCCTCCATTGGAGAATCTGCTTCTCTTTTTCAGATAGATGCAGATCTTAAGGAGAGAACCATCTCATCATACCTCAAAAGGACCCCAGCTGAAACTAAGAACAATTGGTGAAACAAGCAAGGGTGCTGTTCTCTTGATGAACCAGGTACCAGCACAAGGGTAAAGGAGATTGACACAGAGAACAATCAACTCCTACCATATCAGATATCCAGAGACCCAGAGGCACCCAACATCTCATCACTGAAACAGACCAAAAATGAACCCAACATGGCTCAGGGAAATTTTGTGGAAGAGGGGGCAGAAAGAATGTCAGACCCACATGTTGGGTCATGATATGCAGAGACATTTCTCCTACCCATAACTGTGGGCTAACTCCACAATGCATGACCTATATACCTCAAGAAGGAGGGGCAAAGGGGAGGGGTACATGGATGAGCCTAACAATGGTATCAACTTGACTGTATTCACTGGGTACAAAACTAATTAATTTTTAAAAATTAATAAATTTTTAAAAATTAAAATAAATAAAATTATACACAATAGTAAACTTTCTTCCACAGTTGACTCTAAAGTGAAGGCTTTCAATACATATGTTATAGAAACTAGATAATAGTCCATGATATGACTTTGGTATTAATGCAGCTGTGAAAAGTAATCTAAATGCAAGCTAGACCCTAGCAGTCTATCTGGCTGGTTCTGTGGAACATTAAGAATTAGGATCCCTCCAGGAAACACCATGCTGGGAGTGAAATGGCTTGCCCCAGGAGCCCTCAACTCAGACACTGAAAGAAAAATTGTCTCCCAACTCTGATCACTGAGGCCCACATATAAATGTGCACAAGAATAACTCCTAAATTTTGTGTCACCTCTTCTGTCAGTCATAGCAATCCTTTGGTTGAGGAAGAGGTGAAATGAGAATGTTCTACCTAATTTTGGCAATATGTATATGTGAATTCATTTTTTTTTACTGTTTTTATGTAATTTCTTGTTGTTTCCTTTTAATGAGTGCTGTAATTTTTAGCAATAGTCAGAGCTTAATGCCAAAGATTCAGGAGCAATTCTAGTTCACGTACATCCTGAAGTTTCTGTCAAACCGTTGTCTGAGAAGTACATGACTAAGGGGACATCAGACTCTGACTTACTGCTTATTAATGTGCCCAAATCTCTCCATTTCGGACCATATGGACATATCTGTATTTATACTGAAGACCATTAAACACAGGGTGTGCCTCACTTTAGGAGCCCCTACTCCACTGCCCAGGGCTCTCATTTCCTTAAGCAGCTTCAAACTTACTGAAATTTGTCCAAGGAACCTGTGACAATTAGCAGCACCATGAGGGACAATGAAATTTAGATGCAAAAATGAGGGCATATGTTGTCAAAAGCAATGAATTAGCTAGTTGTAACTCAAGTTGCACAAGGTCCATCCACTGAATTTAAGTGACTTGTTTGTATTTTACAATAACCTAATTTAATTGGATATGTCCTTTTAGCCCTGTATTCAATTAAATTTTTTGAACTATCGGCATTACACTGAGAGTAATGATGACTGACATTTTGAATCTTGATTATCAGTGCTGACATAACTCTGCATTGTGAAGAGATAGTAAGTTACTACTAAGAACACCACATATGTAATTCTGGGAAGACAGACTACATGCTCAATTTCTTTGTTCACTCATGTCACCATTTAGTGAATATAGTCAGGCTACCTATCTTGGTATCTTGGGCAGGCACTTCAAAGTATCATCTGACATAAGGATTTGTCAGTATGTCATAAACTACAATCATGTTAAAGTTTCCAGATTCACCACAGTAATGTCCCTTTGTGATACAATTACTTTCAACAGTTGCCAATTGTATATTTTCAAAGTCTGTGTATATCAGGCATGCAGAATTTGCATTGACTAAAATAATAAGTTCCAAAATGCCTTTCTTCAGGTAGTTTATGGCCTTGTGAGTAGCTATCCAACAGTTTTCCAGTACCATTATGCCAGCCGAGTCCCTAATCAGGCCCAACAAACACATATGTCCCTGCAAAAGTAATAGAAATTGGCCTGGGTTCTGTAAACTAAAGCTCACAGGTTTCTAATGTCACTAAAAACACTATCATGAAACAGTTTTTAAGCAAGTGTTATCACAGTTGTTTTCAAAGCAGATGTCCACAAGCTTCATTTCAAAATTTCTTGAATTAGTTTTTTTCTTTTTTCACCATTAAAGCCCCAATAGGAGACTGAGTGCTATATTTCAAGAGACCAGCACTTTTTGAAAGATAGTTTGAAATACTTTTTAAAAGATAGTTATTACATAAACAATCGACTGCACTGTTAAGTGCTTATAAATGCCTCATAAAGTGAATGGAATCTAACCAATCATATGCACAGGCAATAGCAGATATAATTAAATTTACTATGATGGTATAAGATAGTCTTCTCCAACTTCACACTGATTGAATGTAAGCACTCTAAATATTGAAGGGACTCATCAAGAATTAAAATTTATCCCAGATCCAACAAATACATGCCCCAGTTTATAATGTAAGAAGACACAAGGAAACAAGGAACAAGAGAAACTCAAATTAGTAGCTTTGTTTTTTCAACTATATAACTCTACTTGTTCAAGCTCTTGAATCAAATAAAAGGGTCACTGAAGAAAATCAAATGAGAATGATAGGTTTGACCTTAACATGTAATCAGTAGTTGTATCGCACTAAATACCTAATGAAGCAATGGTCTTTGCAGTTTGAGGAGCTGATAAAGGTGCTTGTCTAACATACGTCAGAGTCTCTGGTAGACATGACAGTTTGGAAAATCTGTATGATCTCCTCTCTATTTGAGTACAGAGAAACTCTGAGCATATTTATTTATTTAGTAAATATCTATTGAGCATCTAATATAGTTGAAGTATAGTATTAAATTTTACTAACACAAATTGAAACTTGGCAAGTTTCCTACTTCAAGGAGTTCATAAAGTGATTATACAAGGATTCATAAATGAACAGATATAAGACAGCAGTGAATGAACTCTGGATTCTATTTGCATGTTGCTCAGTGTTGAAAGCAAAAGCTTGAAGGCTTGAAGTGTTATTTCCTTTAGAGAAGAGACCCAACTATGTTATGGAGAAAGGTTACATGAAAGAGGTGTTATGCAGTAAGAAAGGTGGTTTCAGTCCATCAGGGAAAAAAAAGGTATCTTAAAGAAAGGAAATTAGCTGGGCATGGTGGCTCACACCTTTAATCCCAGCACTCTGGAGGCAGAAGTAGGAGGATCTTGGTGAGTTAGAGGCCACCCGGAAACTACATAATAAATTCCAGGTCAGGCTGGGCTAGAATGAGAACTACCTTGAAAAAACAAACAAGAAAAAAAAGACAGAAAATTACATTAGCATACCACTTTGGCAATGGAAGATGATAAGAGTCTGCCAAGGTAGTGCAAAGTTTATAAATCAGGGATTAATTAAACAAAAGTACTGACAATGCTGTCTGATGCTTCCCCTTTTATGATTGTAATTCAGACACATGGGTCATCTAGCCTGTTTTATTCAATGCTTTGAACTTTCTATTTTTCCAAAAAGTCAGTAAACGGAAACTACTAATCTGCCATCTCTTAAAAATGAGTATGTTATTTATTTAAACACCTAAAACATCAGGGTTAGGGAGATCATTCAGCTAGTAAGAGTGCTTGTCACATTCATGATGGTCTGAGAGGGTCCAAGACTGTCTGGCTGATTCCTCAGCACCAACATAAACAGATGGTCATGGGCATACTGTACAGGGAGTGGTGAGTGAAGACTCACTGGGACTCATGAAAACCATGCTATGATAAGAGAGACTCGACCTCAAGGAACTACATGAATAAGCAATAGAGAAAGGGTACCCGATGTTCTCCTCTGACCTTCACGTGTCTGGGAGTGCATTTGCACATAAACCCACCACACACATACAACACCACATGTACTACTACACGACACAAATAAACCAAACGCCACACTTATCAGCAGCCTGTTTGGGGGACAGACTCAACAGGTAAAATTTTTTAAAAAGTTTTTCTTCTCACCAATTTAAGATGTGTCCATGAGCTTTGCTTTTCCAGCTTGAAGATGCTACCTTGGATCTGACCCTTAATGCAGGCTCTCTTTGTAAATTCAGGAGTCCCCACTAATGAAGAAAATCACAATAACACACTCTCCTTCCCTGGCTCAGGCTCAGACCTGTTTCTTTAACTCCTATCTTTCTTTTAACCATTATATTCCTTATCTCCTACTTTCTTCTGTTTCTGTTCCTATTCTTGGTTTGTGGAGGTGAGAATGGAGAATAAGAATAGACTGAGACAGGCCCCAATGCTAATGCTGACAGTTTTTTAAAAAAAGAAGAATGTGACCAATTGCTACCAGTTCTGTGACCTAAACTGAAACTATTTTAAATTGTAAAAGAACAGAGCATGGATGGAGAACTTTGGCAGAGACTGAAAGAAGCTTCAAAAAGTATAAAAGAGAAAAATTAATAAACATTGATAGATATATAGTTATATCCTCAAAAAGAGGAAGACATGTTTTGAGCAAAGAAGGAAAAAAGTTAAAAGTTTGCTTTATCAGTTGATTGCAGAGACTCACTGCCAATTGATACAATAAATCTGCTCAGTATTCTCCACTGGAAACTGCTACAAGACATCTCCTTGAAAACATGGAGTAATCTCAGATGAAAAAGACATTCATGAAATCTACCTTGAGCTCATTGTACTTGGTCTCTGGGCACTTGGCTTCCCCAGCTCTGGAAAGCCTAAAGGTTTCTAGATTTCCCCAAAAGCGGAGTCAGCTCTGTGTACATTGCACAGAAGCCCAAGGGCTGGAGTGGAAACCTGACGGCGAGCGAGCGAGAGCTCTGCTTAGCCTGTCTCTCTATAAGAGGAGAGCACTGTTCAGTGGCACCCAAAGACAAAAAAATCGACATGCCTGCTCTTTGAATAAATTCCTTTTGGTAGATCCTCAGATCTCTGTTTCCAAATGTTAGGACAGACTTGAAAAGAATATCCATACAGGCATCTGGTATTTTCAAGCATTGAGACATTGTAAGGAGCCTTAGAAAATTAGAATGGGAAACTTCTCTGAATTTGCTTCATAAATGGCACCAAATATGTAAAGGGTTGTTGTGAAAGGAACTGGAGAAATGATAAAAATCTCCAGATACATATACTTGTCAACTTTTATTATATGTATAGTTTTCTTTCAAGAAAAGCCAATTGTAAGTAGAAGATAATGCTATATCTAATGGCCTAGTTAAAGTTTTCATTGTACTATTTTTATTCCTTGAAGACCCACTTCGGTCATTTTTAGAAATTAAAAAAAAAAAAATAGCTTCCAATTACATTTCGCAAACGTAATGGATTTTGCCCTTTGAATTATATTTATATGCATTAAGTAATGTTACATGGAGCCTTAAAATAAAGATAAATAATATATCATGGTTAATGACTCTAGAATTTTTGGAAATCTACTCCAACCACAATTGAAACTACAAATTCAATAAATTATCCAGAAGGTACAAATCCAAACTCTTAAGTTAGAGTACCTGTAATTACATAAATGAATGTTTTATGAACAGTTCTTACCACATCTTTTAAGCCAGAATGGGTGGCTCCTGTGACAGAAGATGACCAGTAGACCATTCAGGTCATGGGTTTTTCTCATTCATACTTTTCTAGATAGCTCTCCATGTCTGGCATTTAAATATTCTCTGCTTTATTCTTGGATCTGTATTTTCATAGTACTTGCATTTCATGCAGAGGATCTTACATTGAGTATAATAAATTATATCTCACTGAATGAAAGCAACAAATATACTAGCAAATATTGCCTCACATTAAATCCAAACACTATAGTATTTTAAGGGAACACAGCCAAAAGCCTCAATATTATGGTTCTTTTAATAGAGCCTCCTGACATTTATTTACCAGCATTACTTAAGAATGCTCAAGTCTCACTGTCAATCTACAAAACTGAGTTTTAGTCAATCATAATATAAAACCCTCAACACAGTACAGTTTCATCTAATGAATTAATTTTTATGCAAATTTAACCTTTCATGGAGCTACAAACAGTCTCATTCACATTACATCTGTATGACATTTCCCAAATGGTTTAAAAGTAGGGGGTCTAAAGCTAGTAATTATTTGGTAATTAAAATGCCCTAAACACTTCATGTAAGACTCAACAAAATTCTCTGCAGTCTTATTTGTTTTGTCAATACTCCATTTGCCAGATGAGGGCAATGGGCTAGAGGCCTGTCAGTGCATGCATAGGAAGGAGTATTATAAATCAGAATTTGGCTAAATAGATCATTTCCAGTAGGGTCAAAATCCTTGGTGGAGCATGGCAAAGCAATACCTTAGTAGACCCAAGAGAATGGTGACATTAAAATCCATTGAGAGAATTCTACAAACAATATTATGCTAGCAAGAGCCTCATTAATAATTCAGCAATAGTATCATAATTTCTCTGAAACTTAGTCAATTGATAACACGGTATATGTTTTGCATATGTCTTTTAAGCAAACAAGTGGTTAAAAAGTGATGAATTCCAATTATAAGTAATGAAATCATAGAGAACACAGGTACCTTTCTTGGTGTTCAGAGAGTAATGTGGTATCTTGCTCAGAAAGAAGCCCATCACAGAGCCTGCCACATGGTGGACACATGAGTAATGCTTCCTGCGGTAGACGAATGCCCAATGTCAAGGCCCAAAGCAGTAGACACAGTCCATTCACTATGCATAGTGTTCTCTTGGCTCCATGTTCCCACTTTGTTCCCCCAGGCCAATGTGCTGTTTTTGTTGTTTAATATTAGTGACCATCTAAATAATTGCAAGGACTATCATGAAGACACACAGTAAAAGCACGTATTTTCTAAATCTACTGTAAATGCCTTAAGAATGAAATTGGGAAATATATTTTTTTCTATTGCCTAGGATTGTGCCCAAGGGGATTGGAAAAAGTTACAAAAGGCACACTGAGATCTAACCCCATGTACCTCCCTTGCCGCAAACTTTGGCTGCTTGAGTATAGTAGCTTTAAAGAAACACAGTGTAGCATAATAATTGGGGCTGAAAGTTTCTAACCATTTGACTTGGATACATTTTTGGACCTTTCCTCTTTATAAAACGAAGATCATTATAATAGTAATTTCTAACAGAGCTATTGTAAAAATTAAATAAGAAAATATATCTAACTATATATATATATATATATATCTAACACTCACAACAATATTACTTCCTATCATAATGATTTACCATTGTTAATCTCCCTTATGGAGATATCTCACCCCTAATATAATGATTAATTTGGCATACTTTTCAGAGTGTAAGGGTATGGCACTGAAAGAATTAAAAATCATGAATTGATCTATAAGTCTAAGCTAGGGTAATATCAAGCAGTCAATGACATAGTTCCACTCCTAACTACCCAAACTTTACAGTAGGCATGACTCCTCAAACCTACATGTACATAGAAATTTTGGGAACAGATTGTGTTGTTGTTATTACTTTTTGTTTTTGTTTTTCGAGTTTTTTGAGGTAGGGTCTCACTCTTGCCCAGCTGACCTGGGATCCGTTACGTAGTCTCAGGGTGGCCTTGAACTCATGGCAATCCTCCTGCCTCTGCCTCCTGAGTGCTGGGATTAAAGGCATGCACCACCACGCCTGGCATGTTATTACTTTTAACGGCAACAGCACAGGCTGTTTAGGATGTTGAATTTCTCTTTTAAAATATTTTTTTAATCTTTATTTATTTGATAGAGAGAGAATGGGCATACCTGGGCCTCCAGCCATTGTAAACAAACTCCAAGCACATGTGCCCCCTTGTACATCTGACAAATTTAGTGCTTCTCAAAATGTGCTAGACAAAAAAATAATCTGTATGCTTTAAAAATTTTTATTAATTAATTAATCTATTTATTTATTTTGAGAGACACAGACAGAATGGGTACGCCAGGGCCTCCAGCCACTGTAAACAAATTTGAGATATATGTACCACCTTGTGCATCTGGCTTACATGGGCTCTAGGGAATCAAATCTGGGTCCTTTGGGTTTACAGGCAAGTGACTTAACTGCTAAGCCATCTCTCCAGCTCTTTTTCATATATTTTATTTATTTAACTGAGAGTTACAAATATATAGAGAGAATGTACATACCAGGGCCTTTATGTGGGTGCTGGGGAATCAAACCTGGGTCATTTGGCTTTTTAGGTAAGTGACTTAACTGCTAAGCCACCTCTCCAGCTGCTCATCCAGTTACCTTTTGGTGACTTTTCAAAGAATCAATTCTAAATATTTCCTTCCCCATTTCTTACAACTCTGATTTAGTAGTTCTATGGTCAAAACTGACAAATCTCACATTTTCTCTGTGAATGAACAGATATCAAATATTTCAAGCTTTGGTAAGTTTTGTATGTTATTTTGTAGACTATTTTTTGTAAGCTCCTCAAAATGTAATACATAAAAATAAAAGTTCTTAACAAACTAGGCCAAATAGAACCAATTTCCAAGCTAGATATGATCTACTAGTTAGAGAAGCTACATAATGTGCTGTTCCCCGACTTCCAAATATGTAAAGCAAATTGCTGCTAATGACAACCTAAGGATTAGAACCAAATCGCAAGAAGGAAGTCTTGAAACCTGGTCTGACGTGGATCCATCACTACACTATAACTCGTGTAAATGAGCACTAATATTCCTCCACACACCCTAAATAACAATGACATGAACTGCTTGCTGCTGTAGATAAGGGTAGTTCTATGGGGAACTTTAAGATCTCACAAACATTGCATGTTGGAAGTCCTGGGCAATGTCAGTGTAGCTGCTTTGGTCATAATAATGCTCACAAATAATAGGTTATGGATGTGATTGAATCAGTGTAGTACAGAACACATTCCAAACTAACTTTCTCTGATTACGTACTCTGTTCATTTTTACGCAAAGCAAGGAATTTTGTTTTCTATTGGTGGAAGCAGTAAATTTTCCCTCCTACATGACTATACCATTTGGCTCAGATATTCCATCTACTGGAAGAGGGTATCTATCACAAACCGCTCAGTTCTTAAAATAGGGAAAACTTGTTATATGGCAGAAGTAACATTAATTCCTCACAGGCAATAAAACTTTTCAATGGCTTTCTGGGAATACTAACAGATGTGGCCCTCTTCCAGACAATAACCAAGTCCACCTGAAGAGATTAAGGGTAAGTGCCATGGACTAAAGGTTTATGTCTCCCAAATTCATACGCTGAACTCCTTTCCCAAGTAGGGTGGGATTGGGCAGTAAGGACTTTTTGAAGGTGATTATGTCATGGGGATGGATTCTTCATGAATACAAACAATGTCCTTATAAATAGATCTTCAGCAAAAGACTTTTTTCTGCTACATAAAATCAGAGTGATTGTGCCCTCACCATTCAGAGTAATGATTGCCTTACACATGGTTGATCCAAAATTGTGAGAAATAGGGCTGGAGCGATAGCTCAACAGTGAAGGCACTTGCTTGTGAAGCTGAAGGATTCCTATTTAATTCTCCAGACGCCATTAAGCCAGTGCACAAGGTTGTACCTATACACAAGATGGTGCACACATCTGGAGTTCAATTGCAATGGCTAGAGACCCTGACATGTCAATTTTCTCTCTCACATGCATGCACTCTCACTCTCTTGTATAAAAAATAAAGGCCAACCTGTTAGACTTGAATCAAAACAAAAGTTACAAATTAATTCCTTTTTTATGTAAGACACTTAGTGTATTTTGTTGTAGCAAGATTATGATGGTTAGTATGCCAGCTGACAGTCTGGGTAAAAACATCACCCAAGCCAACATCGATGGCTACACATGCACAGGAGTGTAGCTGCCTCTAGATGATTCCAGGCTACATTATGGATACCTCACCCCCTCCAACCAGCTGGGGAGACCCCTGACATCATGGAGGAAAAGAAAACCTTCTTCATGTTTCTCTGTCAAAATATCTTACCTAAAGAAATGGAATAGAAATGAAATTATTTTGACATTCTAAGGTAGCCAATTTGGGGATGATTTGTGTAATAGTAATTGTAACACTAGGAGATTAAAATTATCCAATATCATTCCCAGTGATATTTGATATATTTAATTCATTTTAAAAAATCACAATTCAACATAGGTATCTACAAAACAAACTTACTATGTGCAATCATAGTCCAAAGATTCTTTAGGAAACCTTAAAATAATCACTATTTTATTTTACAAAGAATTAAATTTAGCTGAGGGTTTAGCTGGTTAAAAACTAGTAGTGTGTCCATTCTTGTATACCAGAACATTAAGTGCCTAATTCAATACAATTTCATAAAATACAAAATTGGCATTTTATAATTATTTTGGCATTTAAATAGATATATCGACAAACTGACCATCAGTCTCTAAAATGGAAGTTAATTTACCAGTTTTAAATATATTTAATATTAGAAAATAAAGTTTAGTATAACTTCAAAATAATGGTTTAAAGACAACTAACAGAACATTATAAATATGTGTGTGTGTGTTTGTATATATTGTACATGTGTATAAATATGTATATATTAGCATACATGAATATTTATCACTATTCACCTGGAATGATAAAACCAAAACATACCTGGCAACTAGAATAACAATAAGTACAAGATTTTTTAAAACTTTCCACTGACATGGTTCATGAATAATGGGACTCTAGATAAAAGCTGTTAGCTTCATGTCTGGATTTCACTTTCCTTGGAGGTCCTACATTTTGCATATATCTGTTCTTAAAGAGAATAGTACCTCTCAGGGATTTTTTTTTAATTCAAAAATTCCTAAATATGGTCAGCATTTAAGAAGGGCATTGTTAATCTTAGGAAAAGGTCATATTCAGATTATGCCTATAAATTTGATCAAAGGGAAATCATAAAATAGCAATTTCCAACTGTGCTTTTCCAAGAAGCATTATAAATTGTCCCTTGCAAAAGCCTGGGCTAACTTAACATGTGACCATCCAAAAAAGTAAAAAATAGACAATGAAAAGAAGCACTAGTGCTACATTTGAAAGAAGGCAGTGTTCACAGTTGCTTGTAACCTCCAACCTGCCTGAATGGCTGTAATATAGAAACATCAGCATCATTTGGCAGAGAAATAATACATTTGACCCTTCTGGAGCTAAAAGTACTGCAGATAAGTTATGATGTTCTTACTGAGCACAAGGCAATTACCCTGTTTAAGCACAGTTATATATCAGGGATTTTATATTGCTTTGAATGGAGGTGAAAGGTTAGATAAGTGACAATTCTAGCTTCACAATTTTTGAATGTTTGCTTTTACTAGTAAGTAGCAGGATTCTTTATTAAGTCCTGACGTGATCATAGTAAACCAGTTTTCTGGAGTAGCAATATGTTTAATATGAATGAATACACAATTATAGGAGAGAGTACAGAGTTCTTATTGCATCATTGCAATATATCATATTTCCCATCTACCTTCTTACTGTCCTCCTTCATTCTCACACCCAATTCCTCCCTCTTGTCCTCATATACTTCTTTATACTTTCACTTTTATTTTTTTCAAGAGATGCAAAAATAAAATCACAAAAATGTTTCAGATTCATTTAAATGAAAGTAATTTTTGAAAGCAGATATATTCAGAATGTAAGTGTTTTAAAACTATTCCTTCATGTTTAATAGATAAGGAAACACAGGAACATTGATGCTACCATTTGCCCAGAAGTCAATAGCTGGATATCAGAAACACAGGATTCCAATCAAGACAGTGCTTCCAGATCTGTCCTATTTAACACTACTGCTTTTATTACAAGTTTATTATAAATTGCTGTCACTGATTTCATTTATGTTAGGTCATGCTTCTGTTCATCAACTTTTACTAAAATGCATTCAGTTAAGTAATATGAAATGAATAGATAGTCCACAAGCATTCTTGTGAGTCTTTGGAAACTTCAAGAAGACAAGGACACAAGCCAACTGAACCTAAAAATACGTGTGAGATTGCTATTCATTCTTTTCACCTTAAAAAAAAAAGCCCTCCAGACAAAATGTGCAGTTGCATTATTTTAACAAATAAAAATCTAAATCCTCAAAGTCCACAATTTCTGGATTTTGTTTTTTCAAGGTGGGGTCTCTCTCTTGCCAACACTGACTTAGAATTCACTATGTAGTCTCTGTGAGGCTTTAAACTCAGGGTGATCCTCCTTCTTTCCTTGGCCTCCCAAGTGCTGGGATTAATTGCATGCACCACCATGTCCATCTAAATTTTAGGAATTTTAATGGAAGGTCTTTTAGTCACTTATAGAACTAAGCCATGTTCACTTCATAATGTGAATCTGAGAAGCAAAAGAGTGAATCCAGGACATGTGGGAGGCTCATTTTTTTTGTTGTTTATTTGTTTTCTTTTGTTTTGTTTGCTATGGTTTCAGAGATTCTCTCTCTGCCTTTATTTTTCACTTTTTCTCCTTCATTTAAGCTGCTGGAGATTGAACCCAAATCCTCCAGCATGCTAAATGAGAGTTCTTAGCTATAGTTTCTGGGACTCAGGTTTACAATTTGAACATTGTGAAAACCCCAGGTAATAGGCAATGCAATATTGAAGACAGCAAGCAGCAAATAGTTCTGAATGACAGCTTCTGCTTCTAGAGTGAGCATCCTCCATGAAAATGACCTTGGTAAATCTAGGCTTCATTATCTGTAAAGTGGCAACCCCATCATTAGCTCGTGAGTTACTTATAAGGAATTAGATGGGATTACTGCAGAAAGGTGCTTTGCTCATGGAATGTGGATTCTCATTAATTCAAGCATACCTTTCTTTTCACAAATAGGGAAATATAGACATCTACTACATTTATGTTAGCTAACCAGTATGACCTTTCCAGAGACATGTGTTGTGGAAATCTACAAACTAATGAATATATTTTTACTTTCCATAGTATTTTATCATGGAAATTACATTTACTAACTGCTGAGAAAATAATAATAGAGGGAATATATAGAAATAAGCAATAATATTATAGTTACACACAAATACAAATACAAATATACATACATATATTTATTTATTTATTTATTTATGAGATATGTTTCTGTTTCACAGCATAGGGTGTACCTATATAAAACAAATACTTGTCTGTGGAACAGAAATGATCTGAACATTCTCATATTCATATAAAGAGAAATTACCTTTGAATATTGAAAATATTGCCTATAATACTAGTTTAGCTTTTTTAATTAAATGACTCAGATATAAGGCAATGTTTTAAATCCAGCCTTCAAAAAGAGCCATAAAAGCAGCAGGAGATCAGCAACAGTCATTGACTTCTACTGTCTGCTAAGTTGCTTAGCAACTCTGGAACTGCAAATTCTTAGGCCCTTTATTTCAGCTAACACATACTTCATAAATACCTACTACATGCATGCTGCCAAGAGATACATCCAAACAGCTCCATGAAGAGAATATTCTTTTTTATCTTCGCTTCTTTTGAAAAAAAAAAAAAAAAAGCCTCTCTGAAGTTTCACAATTTGCCTATATAGTCTTGGAAGAGAGAAATGAAAGAAACTGAGTTCAAATATCAGCCTGATAGTTTGCATTTTTATCATTCCTCTGGCTAGTAAGAAGGCCTTTATATTATCTTTTGAACCACCATGCTATCTTACACTCCTAAATGACTGATTGTTATACCCATGAAGAAGAGTTCCCACCTTCACTCTCTTTTCCATTTGCTCCACTGTTGCTACGCAAATGTTCCATGGCCTGCTGTCCTTCCTTGTGAGGCTTGCTACAAGTCCTTGGCAAGGCTGCTGAAGATAGTGAGTAGCATGCTGGTAATTGTTAAATTTTTAGGTCAATTTGACTATAGAATTTTGTGTGTGTCCAATTCATGTATAAACATACTGCCATGCTTTTTTATTTGTTTTGTTATTAATCTGATTTTTTATCTCTAGCTCTTTTCAAAATTTCAATTTTCAGTAGTATAATTGAAAAAACACTATATTGCCTATATTTAAAATGAACAACTTGATCAGCTGTGTCTCATATGGACACCCAAAAAATCATTGCCACAATTAAGAGGATGCATAGTTCTATCAAAACCACACATTTTGGGCTGGAGAGATGGCTTAGCGGTTAAGCGCTTGCCTGTGAAGCCTAAGGACCCCAGTTCGAGGTTCAGTTCCCCAGGTCCCACAATAGCCAGATGCACAAGGGGGCGCACGTGTCTGGAGTTCGTTTGCAGAAGCTGGAAGCCCTGGCACGCCCATTCTCTCTCTCTCTCCCTCTATCTGTCTTTCTCTCTGTGTCTGTCACTCTCAAATAAATAAATAAATAAATTTTAAAAAAACCCACACATTTCTTTGTGCCATTTCCAAGCTATCTCCTCTAGCCCTACAGTGAATAACAAATGAGCATGACTATGTTCCAATAAAATATATTACAAAAGCAAGAATCAGAAGTGATTTGGATTGTAGATTGAATTTTCCTGATCATTTCTCTAAACAGTCCTTTCACAAAGAAAAGGACAATAGTCACCAGATGTATTTTAGTCCTGAGATCATGTGGATCTGACTAAAATATTGTAGTAAAGAAGTATTACCTTATTGGCAGTTGTTGCTTATCATGAATGCAATTGTAATTAAATATAATCAAATAATATTAAACAGAAACTTCTAGAAACAAGTAATTTATAATTTTAAATGATTTTTTGTTTGTTTTTCTATGTAGGATCTCACTCTAGTACAGGCTGACCTATAATTCATGATGTAGACTCAGGATAGCCTTGAGCTCATAATGATCTTCCTACCTCTGCCTGCCAGGTGCTAGTATTAAAGGCCTGACCTACCATGACTGGCTCAATGTTAAAAAATTTATCAGTAGACAGCATAGTTATATAATTATTCTATTTAATATTACTTACTACTGCTAACCTCCTGCTGCACTTATCAGCTAATCCTTATCAGAGGTGTGTATGTTTAGAAGAAACCACAATATATGGACTGGTGAGATAACTTAGTGGATACAGGGTTTGCTTGTAAAGCCTAAGAACTCAGGTTCAATTCCCCAGAATCCACATAAACTAGATATACATGGTGTCTCAGGTGTCTGGAGTTCCTTTGAAGTTACTGGAGGCCCTGACATGCCCATCTAATTAGTCTGTCTCTCTCTCCCTCTCTTTCTCTGTCTCTCTCAAACAAATAAATAAATAATATCTACAGGAGCTCATATTATTTGAGGTTTCAGGTGTCCAGTAGAGGTCCTAGAATCAATAACACATTAAACAAATTACTGCAATAGCCTATCTTCTACATTAAGACAAAGTTTTCTTCAGATACTCAGTTTAGGTTTAGTTGAGGTCCTTTGTAAAATGACAAACAATATGGCTGATTAATGATCAAATTGACACAACTTTAAACATTCATTCAAAATTTAGCTCCATTAAAGGCATGCCCATATACACATGAAACAAGACCTTTTATAGTAAAATATTCCTTTGAGATGTTTTGCAGCACATCTAAGCAGAGATAGATCTGAGAATATAAAAAGGGTTAAAAGCATTAGTTCCTTGGACTTCCAGTTAAGATGGTGTCCACCTAACCCCACTGCACCTCCCGAGGAAGGAAAGGCAAGACCATAAGGGTTCATTTGGTTTTCGGGGGGGGGGGGGGAGGGAGCCGACTCTAATAGACCTCCAGTGGGAGGGTGAGGAGGGACAATAAAAAGAGAATTGGGTGATTCCCACACTCTCAGGCAGTGCACCAGTCCAAAATCCCCTCAAGCAGCCGTCCCAGCCATAGTCCCAGCTGCTGGTTCCTTCTGCACTAACCACAGGCCAGGGGAGCCAGGCCACTGTAGCTTCACCTGTGCAGCCATTTACAGGTGAATGCCACCCTGCTCACGCCCACGCACAAATGCTGTCCCACTCTCCCTGCCATGTGCGAATGTCTTCCCACTCACCACCGCACACCAACACAGTCCTACTCACCACTGTGCAGGGAACCAATGCCATCCCATTTGCCTTCAGGTGCAGGAATGCCATCCCACTCACCGAAGCCCCACACCCAGTGCCCAGACCCAAGAAACTCAGAATTGGAAGAGAAAACAGAAGAAACAGTACATGAGTCCAAAAGTTTCAATAAGTTCTAACAAAACCAGATGGGGAAGAAATCCACACTAAAGGCATGGAGAACTTATTCAACAAAATTATTAAAGAAAACTTTCCCATGCTCTCCAAAGAAAGAGTCATCAATTTACAAGAAGCTAACAGAACTCCAAAAAGAATGGACCAAAGGAGAAATTCTCCAATACATTTTGTCATTAAGACTTTAAACATAGATACCAAAGAGTAAGTCCTAAAAGCAGAAAGAGGAAAACAACACATTTTATATAAAAGTAACCCCATCAGAATTACTTCAGACTTCTCAGGAAAAATCCTGAAATACAGAAGGGGCTACAATGAAACACTGCAAAGTCTAAGAATCTATGACTTCCAACCCAAACTACTCTACCCAGAAAAAGTATCCCTCATAATAGATAGTGAAAGAAAAACTTTCCATGATAAAACTCACCTTTACAACTATATGATCACAAAGCCAAACCTGCAGAGAGTACTTCAGGAAATTCTCCACACAGAAGAATCAAATAATCAACCTTGAATGCCTATAAGAAGCATATCACAAAAACCAAACTCAGAGAAGGCACAAAAAACTACAAAGTCCAAGAAAACACCAAACCACACAAACCACCACAATATGGTAGGGATCAAATCAAAACTCACAGTCATTATCCTAAATATTAATGGCCTTAATTTTCCCATCAAGAGACATAAGCTAACAAGGTGGATCAGAAAATTAGACCCCTCAATCTGTTGTCTTCAAGAAATCTACCTCACCACTAAAGACAGAAACCTCCTCACAGTTAAAGAGTGGAAAATGAAACTCTAAACAAGTGGGAATAAGAAACAAGCAGACATAGCTATACAAATATCAGATAAAATAGATTTTAAACCAAAAGTAATCAAAAAAGACAAAGAAGGCCACATCCTACTTATCAAGGGAATGATCCTACAAGAGTACATCACAATCATAAGTCTTTATGCATCAAACACAGGGGCACCACAATTCATAAAACAAAACCTACTTGACAACAAAACAGAAATAACCACCAACACCATCATAGTTGGGGACCTCAATACTCCACTACCAGCAATAGACAGATCATCTAAACAGAAAATCAACAGGGAAGTGAGAGAGCTCAACAAAACCATAGAACAATCAGATCTACATGATGGAATTCTACACAGCAGTAAGGAAAATGACACAATGAAATTTGAAGTAAGATGGCCAAACCTGGAACAGATCATTCTCAGTGAACTCACCCAATTACAGAAAGATAATTGTCCTATAGTCTCACTCATCTACAGCTCCTAACCTGAATCTACCCAAGATGCTGACATACCTAATAAGCATCTCAAGAACTTGAAATAGGGTGGGTGGGTGAGAGGGAGGAGTACTGGTGGGGGTGGAGAACACGAAACTGGACCCAAATGTCAATGGTGCCATAAAATTCTATATCCTAAAAGGCAGACTGAATGGTTGAAACTTTATCAGGTTCTTAGAGGGAACACCTGATTCACAAGACCCTGGAGAGGATACAATGAAGACTGACCTTAATCTCCTATCCCCCCCCCCCCTCTTTCTCTGTATCTCTATCTATCTATCTCATTCTTTTATATTACCTATCTTTTTCTTCCTTCTTTTCTTTGGCTCTGGCTTGTAACTCTCAGTACCAGCATGTAGCTAATATCCACAATGATCTGTTGATCAGAGAGAAATACAAGGTTTCCCAGAAGAAGACAGATTTCTGTCAGAGTACTTGATGACCCACCAAAGGTTAGTGCTAAGACCCTACTGCTGAAGACTCCATTTGCTGTTGGTATGGAACATAGAGTGACAAGGCTAGAATCTTGAAGACATTCAGTCCCCAGACAGCTCATCTATTGCCAGAAGGTACTACATGAGCGACTGGAAGAAAATGACCAACATCTGTCTTAGCAACCCATGGTCTAAGCTAGTCAGCAGCAAACAACCTGATGTGATGCTCACACAAGTGCAACAGAGGCACACAGCCATAGTGGACAACCAGCTGTTCTTGATTTGACTAATTGATCTGCTTAGTGGAATGGAACCCAGAGCTGGAGCTGGGAAACAAGTTAGAACCATGTCCAAAGCATGAGCCCACTCTCCATTATCAAACTCCCACCAATTGTGGGCTACAAGAGGGCCTATACCTATTAAATTCTGTCTAAAAATACAATGGTTATTCCATTTATCTGGCACTAACTTTTCTCTCCATTGGTGAATTTACTTCTCTTTTTCAGACAAACCCAGATCTTAAGGAGAGAACAAGCCCATCATACCTCAAAAGGGCCCCAGATGAAACTAAGAGTAATTAGGGAAATGAGCAAGAGTGTTGCTTTCTTGGTGAACCTGGTACTAGGGTGAAGAAGATAGACACAGAGCACATTCAACTCCTGCCAAACCAGATATTCAGAGACACAGAGGCTCCCAATACCTCATCACTGAACCCAACATAGCTCAGGGAAATTTGTGGAAGTGGGGGCAGAAAGAATGTTAGAGACACACATTGGGTCATTATGCACAGAGACATTGCCTCTTACCCATAACTGATGACTAACCCCATAATTCATGACCCGTATTCCCCAATGAAGAGGGTGCCTGCAGAGGACAGGGAGGAGGCTAATGATGGTATTAACATGACTGTATACACACTGTGTACATAACTAATAAAAAAACAATAAAGCAATAGTTCTTTAGTGTATTACTACAATAAAAAGTAAATAGTCCCTGAGATTCTCATGTGTTGGAGAAATGTATATTTCTATTATAAATATACATATACACATTGTAATGTACAGATTAAATTAGGAATGTATATTTCTCATTGATATATTTATAATCATATCTAACATACCATCTGTATGCTGTATGCAAATGGACAGCACATACACACACATACCAAACATACACATGCATGCACTCACTCACAAGAATGCCTCTATTCCAACTCCTCATCAATTAGTCAGAAGTTGTGAGTGAACGTTCATCCTGGGTTTAATGGAAATCTCATTTACCACGGTATTAATTAGGTTTTAAGCCATGAGAACAATGTTTCCCTGGCAATATGAGCCATTAATCATGAGAGTATTATGCTATGCAACACTGCATTTCTATATATTGTTGTTGCATAATGAATAATCACCTCACTGCCATAGTTATGAGGAAGAAGACAGCAAATGGAAAGCAACAACAGTGTGGAAAATTTCCAAAATACACCGTCTATATTGATTAAAGTATACTACACTTATCACATTTTATATTTTCCTATTAAGCTTACATTGTAAAACTTTATTATTATTTTTTAATTTATTTAGAGAAAGAGGAAGAGACAGAGAGAATGGGTGCACCAAGGCGTCTGGCCACTGCAAACGAAGTCCAGACTCATGCATCACTTTGTGCATCTAGTAATGTGGGTCCCGGGAAATCCAACTGGGGTTCTCTGGCTTTGCAGGCAAACACCTTAACTGCCAAGCCATCCTCCAGCCCTTAATCTTACATTGAGTGGAAAAAGCACATAAGAAAGTTGGGCCTGATGATGAACCCTATAATACCAGCTACTCATGAAGTTGAGGGAAAATAGAGTTCAATGGTAGCTTGAGAAATTTAGTGAGACTCTGTCTTAAAAAAGAAAAAAAGAAAAGAAAAGTAGAAAGAGAACTATAAGTATATGTTAGTGATAAAGCCCTTGGTTAATATGTACATGACTGCAATTTCAGTTCCCTGTGCTAGTGAGAGAGAAAAATAAAATGATAGCAAGGATAAGAGAGATAAAAAGTTGTCCTGTATCATGAATTTCAAGTATATTATCACATAACTTATATTGCCAAATTACTACATATTTAATTAATTTGTTAATTAGAAGAAGGTGATTTGAGAGGATTTTTAAATATTTTATTCTTATTTATTTCTTAGAGAGGGAGAGATATACAGAAATAGGCAGGTAGAGAGAGAATGGGTACACCAGGGACTCTAGCCACTACAAACGAACTCCAGATGTGTGAGCCCCTTTGTGCATCTGGCTTATGCGGGTCCTGGGGAGTCAAACCTAGGTCCATTGGCTTTGGAGGCAAGTGTCTTAACTACTAAGTAATCTCTCCAGTCTGAGAATTTTTAATAAAGAAACTCACAAGACCAGAATAACATACTAAATCTGAAAAGTTTTGAAGTGACAAAGTATGTGTATGTGTACTTGTAAACTTCCAAAGTTGAGATTTTCCATTGTGATGTCATCTCTTTGTATGTATTTCATGCATACTTGAATTTTAATTATTATCATTTAATAAAGTATCTGATATCCTACCCTTTACTTGATATAACATAGATTTTGCTCCTAATATTTTAGCATAGATTTTATATTCATAAAGTGTGTTTCTTTTACTTAACTGATAAAATGGAGCTAAATTTTTCAACATACATTTGTTGACTATCAGGTCATAGCTGATAAACCATAATAGGCCCAAACCATAATACAAATACACATTTCTCCAACACATGGGAACCATAAAATGATTATACAACAATCAGTGTCAATCATATAGGTGTGAAATGATAGGTGGACAAACTACATTTTGAGGTAGAAAAATATGTATCCATGTATAATAGAGGATAAGGGCATGTTTGCTGGAGCCTGGGTTCAATACCTAAATCTAACCACTCAGAGGCTTAAGAAACACAGGGATTTATCTAACTTTTCTCTCCAAAAAGTTTAAAAGACACTAGAAGCACCTACCTCATAAAGTCACCAAGAGGATTCAATGAGTTGAATTCTATAAAGCATTTCCAGTAGTGTTATGGTAATGGTGTGTTAAGCTTGTCAGTATGGGCGCATTTGGTTTTAGAGGTAAGGATATGAAAAGTATAGTAATCATTTGGTGCACCATAAGAATGCCACGTAGAACACAACAGAAGTTTGTTGCAAGTATTTTGTGAATGGAAAGTTACCATAATAGATGAATCAGACCTTCTGTTGTGAGGGCTTGTGACCCAAACAAATTGCTAGCCCCCTGACACAAGGTGACTTCCATCGCCTGAAGACTTCTCATCTGGTTTTACTTCGAACTTTGTAAATCAAAAGTTTAGAGATTTTATATGTAGAAAAGACTGAGTAAATTCATGTAACACCAATAGTATTTATGTTCCTAATAGATGAAATGAACCCAGTGTGGGCAGAGTGTGAAGATGAGTTTTCATTTTGATACTATTTTAAACATGGGCACTGATGTCTGAGTTACAGACTTTATTGGAAACTTTAAAGACATGAAATCATTTCTGTAATTTTCACCCCTGATGGAGGCCTGCAGTGCTGCTTCCAGTGCTCCTTCCTCCAGAGCTGCCGAGTAGAACTTTCCATTGCTTTCTCCCCAGGAGCTGCTGTGTTACCAGTTAGGGTATATGTAACAGCATATCATTAGCCAGGCACCACCAGATCATCAAAACAAAGAAACTGCTGAAGCCAAATTAGATGTTCTCTTTCTCTTATATTGAGCAGACTAATACTGCATCATACCCAGATATCACAGAAGGGACAAAGGAAGCTGGGGCTATTTCTTGTTTCCAAATATGACATGATTCACTTGTTTTTTCATTCTAAATCATTTACCTACATTTTTCCAGGTATAGAGACCTTTGTCATCATAAGGATATGCATAAAGTGATTGAAACTTATTGGAGATATGTGTGTGTGTATATGTATGTATACACACACACACACACACACACACACACACACACACACACACACACACACATATATATATATATATATATATATATATATATATATATATGCACACATACAGGCTGGATAGGTTGCTTAGTGGTTAAGGCACTTGCCTGTAAAGCTAAGAGACCCTGGTTTGATTCCTCAGGACCCACGTAAGCCAGATTCACAAGGTGGTACATGCATCTGGTGTTCATTTGCAGTGGCTGAAGGCCCTGGCAACTCATTCTTTCTCTGTCTTTATCTGTATATGATTCTTTCTCTCTCAAATAAATAAAAAAGAAAAAAAAATACTATAGACTTCTCTTCCTATGGTGAAGTTTGTATATAATTTAATATTGTTTGAAGTTTATGATATTTAATTTTGAGATGAGTTCCAGTGACATATTCAAGTTAATTTCTAACTGTGATATGTCATTTAAAAGACATTACTTCAAAATTAATCATAAACAAATGTATATATCTGCCTGTTGGCTCTGCCGAACCTTAATATCTTTTTGCCCTTCTAATTAAGTGCATTTTATGGGATACTAAAGTGATTTCTCGTTAAATATGGAATTACTGGGAGCTTTAGTTAGGATGTATTTACAACTTACCTTTTGATTTTTTTTTTTTTTTTTTTTTTTTTGCTTTTTTGTTTCTAGATAGCATCTCCCTCTAGCCCAGGCTGAGCTGAAATTCACTATGTAGTCTCAGGGTGGTCTCAAACTCACTGAGATCCTCCTACCTCTGCCTCCCAAGTGCTGGGATTAAAGGCATGCACCACCATGCCTGGCTTGCTTTTGAATTCTTAATTATTGAGCTTCTTTTTTTCTTCTTTTACTTCTTCTTTCAGATTCTACTTGTTGCATGAGATGTTTATAAATGGGTCCTCCAGTTTGTTCTAGGACTTCCTTTATGATCTTGGGGTCATTCAGTTATTATGCTAAGATTTTTAGAAATGGAAATTATACCTCTGATTGTATCTAGATCATGGCAATAGTCACAGATTTTAGACTGGCTCTCATGGGTTTCATCAAAATTTTGCCACTCAGTTTGTTTCTATAGGTAAAATCATCAATATAATTATGCTGTTAGAAAATCAATTTTAAAAGCCTTATATATCAGTTAACATTCAATCACTTCTTTCCTCTTCAAATAGATAACCATTTTGTCCTCAATTAGAATAACTGATGATATTGAAAAAGGCTTGCTATCTCCTAAATACCTTTCATTTATAAGTAAAAGGATCATCCATGGTCTAGGAAAGTATGTGTTTTCAGGGACACAATTGAGAATTAGGGTGATTATTCTGATTTGTACCATAATGAACAATTTTGTATTTGCGAACTAGATAGAACTGCATACTAAGTAGATTTTAGAAGGTTTTGTAGCTTTGTTCATGTCTCTATATTTACCCTTCAGTAATATATAATAGCTAATTTTCATAGCAATTCTAAATCATAGTTTTCTGATCATGGAACTGTGTTTAATATATAGTTAAAAGACTAAATGGGAATTAAGTTACTTAGCATTGTGCCTGATATACAACATGAGAAAATCTATTTAATTATAAATATTTATTTACTTTCAGGACTATTTCCATCTCTAGTACTACTACTAATGACAATTATCTGCCTCCTTTTATGCCAGTAGGATCTTTCAAACTTTACTGGTCTATTATTTGTCTTAAAATTGTATTATATTTCAAAGTTCATTGATTCACACTAATTAAACACTAAATTAGCAAATAGTATGCATAGTTATTTAAGGACTCAGATGTCTTTTGCTGGCATCTCTTTGATCTTAGTTTGGGAAACTCTCAGATCTAGAATAGCAGGTGAATACTTAAGATGTGCTTACATTTTCTTGTTTAATAGTGTAGCAGTTACCTTCTTGCTGGGACAAAACCCAGGAGGAGAAACAGCTGATGTACAGAAAGGGTTTCTTTCTGGCTTATAGCTTTGAGGGAAATTTCATCATAGTGTAAAAAGCATGGCAGTAGCAGACAGCCAGGCATAACATCCTGTCCCACCAGTAGGGAGGAAGTAGAAAAGTGAGATTGGTGCCACAAGCAGTGCTGAGCTATACCACCCCAGAACTCACCCCCAGCAACACAGCTCCTGCAAGGCTCCACCTCCCAAGGGCTCAACCAGTTGAAGATTAAGTATAAGGCTTAATCATAGCACATGAAGCAATAGGGGACATTTCACTTTTAAACTACCACAGATAATATCTCCACCAAGATAATCCATAAGTATTATTCTGTTGTTCTATGACATTAAAGGTTTAATCATTAAAATATTTATTGATTACAACTATATGACAGACATTTTAGTTAAGTACAAGGAAAATATTGTTCAGTCATAAGAACATACAATTTGATAGAAAGGACACATAAAGCCAAGACAAATTAAAGATTGAAGAATATCATGATTGAGGAAGTATAGGATGCTGTTTGTAACCCTTAATTCTGTACCTCTCATTTTTTACAGTGGTACATTGATATGATGTAGAAAATAGCCCATGATGCAATCTATGTACTGTGCAAGAACACTATTACATGCTTTCAAATGACTGCTGAAAATGCACTTCTCTACCCACAGGAAGATTTGGTTTACTTTTCCAGTGTATTAGCTTCTTTAGCTTCAGACATTTCTAAGGTTGGAAAGATTCACATATTTCAATTCTATGTTTCTGTAAAGTAAATTTAATATGATTGTTCATATAATGGTTAAAAGTTCTGCTACAGAAATATTCACTTTCAAGTTTAAAGTTCTGATAGAAATATTCTTTTACTATTTTATTTATGTATTTATTTATTTCAGAGAGAAAAACAGGCAGAGATAAATGACAGACACAGAAAGAGAAAGAGGGAGGGAAAGAGGGAGTGAGGAAGGGAGGAAGGAAGGAAGGAAGGGGGGGAGGGAGGGAGAGAGGGAGGGAGGGAGGGAGGGAGGGAGAAAAACAATGGGCATATCATGGCCTCTATCCACAGTAACTGAACTGCAGATGCATCCACCACATTCTGCATCTGGATTTACAGGGGTACTGGAGAATTTATTCCAGGTCCTTAGTCTTTGCAATCAAGCACCTTAACTACTGAGCCAGATCTCCATCCTTGAAGAAGTATTCTTGCAGTGGTATGGCTATAAGTCTGTATAAGTGAGGAAGTATTACTTGGGTTTCTGGGGGTTCTTTTACAATATTATGAGACACTGGCAGGAATATTAAACAACTCCACATTCTTGCAGAATTTAAATATTATTTTTTAAATTTTTATTAGCATTTTCCATGATTATAAAAAAATATCCCATGGAAATTCCCTCCCTCCCCACCCCACACAGTCCCCTTTGAAATTCCATTCTCCATCATGTTACCTCCCCATCTCAATCATTGTACTTACATATATAAAATATCAACTTATTAAGTACCCTCCTCCCTTCTTATTTATAATATAATACTAGGTAATAGTATATTTGACACAAACTATTATCAATTAAAAAGAAAAATCAAGCAGAACTCAGAGATAGACTGACTATTAGACTGACTATATTTTCTATCTCCAATTTCACACATCTTTGCCTTTAGTCCTTTATTTTCAAATGTTCTTTTCAGTATGTAGTGTATGTGCTTTTTTTAAAGCTACCTATTAAGACTATATTTATCTATTTATTATTTATTTTCCTTTTCACTTAAGGGTTTATCCAAAGGCTTAAGAACTTGGCATGGCAGGTCAGAAGGCTGAGGTAGGAGAATTGCAGTAAGTTCTAGGCTTGCCTGGGCTAAGGAATGTGACCTGATCTCGAGAATAAAAGAAGACAATCAGGCAAACACACACACACACACACACACACACACGCACACACACACACACATTTATACTGTATGTATAAGAGAACCTTTAAAGACAAGAAAAAAATATATTTAATGAATATTTAATTAATGTAAAATATAGAAATAACAATAATAATGTCTACCTTTCGTGGAAGTAATTATTCAGTTACATCCCACATATGTAGCATCAACTTGGCAATAATAAGTGCACATAATAGAAATAATTATTGAATTTAAGAGAGCAACAACTACATATTAAACCTACTATACCTTTTCTTGCCATAGTTTTATAAACAGTTCAAATTTGCCTAGCCCTTGAACAAATTTAATATTTTACCTTAATTAACTAAATATTAAAGTTAATGGTATTTACTCTGTTCTGTTCTTTTTTAAATCTTCTTCCCTTTTCATTTAAATTGGTATAGACTTCCCTTTTCTTATATCAGCTGGGCACCATAGGCACATTTATTTCAGAAATCTGTAGTCTGTATGCAGGAAGAGAGAAACAATGTTGACTTTGATTGGAACAAAGTATAGAGAAGATTCACAATTAAAGATTTTGCTATGTAAATCTGTAAGCAATATTAAGATAATATTACTGAGTACATGTTAAACCTGGGGTAACATTTAATTCTTTGCCTAAACTGTGTTATTGACTCTTTACAAAATTCCCATAGGTGATTTTTTTTAATAAATAAGGCTGACAAAATTAAAGAAGTATTAACTTGACCACAATGACATGAATATTTGAAAACAGTGATGCAATTCTAACTTAGAGTGTCCTGCTCAATTGCCTATGTATGAATATTTTTTAAATTAAGGGAATGAATGAAATCAAGAAAAATAATTACAGACCTACACATAATAAAATGTGTTGGCAGAAGGGATTATTGAGAGAAATGAACAAATCTATAGACTCCAAACTATGATTCAAAAGAAAAGAAAGTAAATATAATTTTTTTCAGAGAAAATATGATATATAGGGGACCATACATTTATTTAACCATAATATCATCTTTAAGTGCAAAGATACACACACACAGACACACAGACACACACACACACACACACACACACACGTTGACTTACAATATTTTAAAAGATGAAATGAATTTAGGCCATTTTTTACTTCTTCAGCCACTATTCTATAAATAAAATTCTAAAATTTTTTGAGGATGGAAAGGGTGATGAAGGTAAAAGAGGCAAAGGCAACATTGAAGCACAGCGAATTTTATAAAAACATGAATCAAGCATTCTATCCCCCACTCCCAATCTAAACTCTTTTCTACTACCTCTACAATGAAATTCCATACCGTGGCCAGACCCCGTGCTCTGACTGCATGCCCCTATACTCTGCCCTCTTCCTAGCCCCTGCTGTATTAGGTCCAGTCACATGCCTCCTTGGAAGGCCCTGACTCTTTCTGGCTGCCCATACCCTCCTTTGTATTTATATCTCTCAGTTTACATATAACTTACTAATATTCATGTCTCTCACATATTAGCTTTTGTAATCCAATGTTAAATATCAAATCATGCAAGTTTTTGTTGCTGTTTGTTTTCTTCCATTTGACTATAAGTTAGGTCTGATAGAAGATTTTTGACTTTAACGTTCCACTGTACATGTGATCTTAGCAAGGAATCATCTATGAATGAAGGAATCACCAGAAAAAAAGATACTTGGATTGCTCTTCAAAACTGTTGAATTATAAACTGATGGGGCTAAGGAGAACTAAGTGTCAATATAGAATCCTAGAAAAACAAAATAACATTAGGAGAAAAGTGATAAAATTTAAATAAGACCTTTAGTTTAGAGAATAGTTTGGAACAATGAACTGTTAATACTTTGGGAAGTGATTTGAGAGATATGTAGCATATATTTCATATTTTTGATGCATTTCAGTGACTCTATAATTACTTCAAAATATTTTTTTAAAAAAACAAAGATAATTAATCTTATTAATAAATAAATCTATTTGTAATTTGTTGAACATAAAGGAGAAAAGGAGAAGATAAAATAGATACTAAGAAGTGAATGGCAAAACATAGAGTTGAAATCTATGTCTCAATAGTTCAATACTGTTTGTGAATATATTCTCCTGTCAAATTAATAGCTTGGCCTTGAGAATTTGACAAGATAACTAATTACCAAGAGTAATATTGCCCACTATTTTTATAATAATAAAATTTCTATATTAACACTTTTGGGCATTTTTTTTTTCCCAAAGCAATGGTCTCACTCTAGCCTAGGCTGACTTCAAACTCATGGTGATCCTCCTACCTCTGCCTTCCAAGTGCTGGTATTTAAGACATGTGCAACCATGCCTATCTATATCTATCTATCTATCTATCTATCTATCTATCTATCTATCTATCTATCTGTCATCTATCTATATACGTATGTATATATACACACAAATACACACACACACACACACATATATATATATATATACACATACATATATATATGTATATATATTTTTTTATGTGTGTGTGTGTATGTAGGTATGTATGTATATGTAATCTGGTTATTTTAAGTAGTCTTAGAAGAAAAAAACAACTTGCAAAAAGCTAAATGATTAATTATTCAAAGTCCTGGTAAATGAAAACAAAATAATGAAAGAAGAACACAATAAGAACTTTAGTGACTTGGTTTTAAAGATCTATTAAACTTACTAGCTGTATTGAACCTCATATTTCCTGACAATTTTTCTTCTTCTAGACATAAGTAAAGTTTTATCTTCACTGCTCATTTGATGGTATTTTAAATTGCCTAAAAATACTTCCCAAGGACTTGAGAGATGGCTTAGTAGTTAAGGGGCTTGCTTGTAAGGACTAAGGACCAATGTTTGACTCTCCAGGTTTCATGTAAGCCAGATGAAAGGTGACACACGCATGCAAAGTTGATATGCAGATTAGGTATCACAAGCAACTGGAGTTTTATTGCAGTGGCTGGAGGCCGTAGTGTGCCAATTCTTTCTTTGTTTCTCTCTCTGGCTCATAAAAAGAAAACAACTACAAAAAATACTCCCCAAAGTATGACCATGAGGGCATTTCCAGAAATGTTTAACAGAGGAGTGTTCTTACATCATGAATTTGTGTTAGAATATCTGTGTCAGACAGCTTCAGGTTCACTGAGATGAACTTCCAGACCAGGCACAGTTATGGAGGACGGGATTTATTGAAGCTTACAGATCCAGGGGAAGTTCCATAGTGGCAGAAGAAGCTGGCCTGCTTTCACAGGTCCAAAGAGAGAGAGAGAGAGAGAGAGAAGCCACAAGCCCAAAAAGCCACACAGCACACTTCAGGAACTCCAGGTAGAAGTAAGCACTTCGCATAACTTTAGATTGAAATTTCAAACCCACCACCACACCTGAGGGCTGGACCCTAAGATCCACCCAGTGACACTGCCTCCAGCCAGGTGGCTGCAGATACAAAATACAAACTGGTAAAACCCTGTATATATTGGGGGCCATCTATTCAAGCTACCACAGCATCCAAAGGGCTATTGACCCCCACAACTAAATAAAAGAGTGGGAGGAGAAAAGGAGCTGAACAGCAGAACTCATTCCTCTCTGCCTCCTGACTGCAGATGCAATAAACCCAACTAGATAATGAGATCATTTATGCTTCTGCTACCATGCCTCCCTCATTAACCATGAACTGCTTCCCTTAAGCTGCACTCATGTATTTTCCCACAATGATGAGAGCAGTTAGCCAATACAACATGACAACAAACTGCTTGATATAGGACTATGGTATACTGTAAAAATTCACAATTCTTAAGTCCTTCCACTTCTCACATACTGTATGTCCGTAGCTATTATCATCTAAAGGCAATTTATTCTACATTCCTTGACTTTTCCCTAGAGTTACTGCTTGCTTTGAGGAAAAGAGGATGAGAGAGATAATCCTGAGCCAATTTTAAGACTAATTTTGCCAAGAAATAACTTTAAGATAACTGTCAGAGAGAGCATGTGGAGAAAGTGTCTCTCTGAATCCCACAAATGACTATTGGTACCCTAGTGATTCTGTTTGAGCCATGGGGCAGTGAATAGCAATACCTCCTGACTTCTTCAAGATACTCAGGTGTAGGATGCTTTCAGCAACAATAACTACCTAATCCATGCTTTGGAATTGTTTTATTTTCCCATTTTAAACCAAGTGGAACTGAGGTATGTTTTGTTGTTGAGGAAGGGTCTAGCTATATTTCCCAGGGAAACTTCAGATAAACATCCTCTTGGCTTTCCCTGCTGAACAGCTGAAATTATAAGGATTAGCCACCACACCTGCCTCTCAAAATAATATGCCTTCCAATATGCTATTAAATAAAATAGATCTCATAGTATAAATACTGTACAGATATTATGTGAACAATGTCAAAAACCATTAACGTTTATTTTTCAGTTTTAAAACATACAAAACAAGTTATTAATAATATTAGAAAATTGCTAGCATATCTTTATTTCAGCAATCTACTAAGCCCAAATACCTTTGGAACCAGATAGTGTAGCGCTCGATGCTTATTTTCCTTATTTTCTCATTCTTTCTTTTTTTCTTTTCTTATCTTTCTCTTCCCCTCCTCCCCTCCCCTTCTCCTTCCCTCCTTCCATTTTTCCTTTCCTTCTTCTATTCTTCCCTCCCTCCCTCCCTCTCTTCCTTCTGTTTTCCAGAAAGGTCTCACTATACAGCACTAGTCTGGCCTCTATCTATCAACCCCCCTCCTCAGTGGTTCAGAGTGCCAGGGTTGAAGGCATGAGCCACCACACTCACGTTTTATTTTGTTTTTAATTTTCTGAAACTGATGGCTCATAAAATATAGTAATAAATAGATCTAAAACTAATAAAATTGTGACTGAGTGCAACTTTCTTTTAATTAAACCATAAAGTGCAGGTCTCAAGTAATCTCATTTGATCTAGAAAGAGACTCTAAGTAATTGATGACTTACTTGGACATTGGCACAATAATTTTATAGTCTGTCCCTAACCAAGGTTTTGTAGTGGCTTTCAAGCAAACTAATAATAATACTCTGGATTATGTGAAGTGAAATACTGAGCACATTTGCTGAGCTATATGTCACTAAAATTCAAGAGCATGTTAAACATTATCGAGCTATAGTTCACTACATTTATATTCAGTTTCAGGCTTTTGTTCACTGTCATTGATTTAAAGTTGTGAGCAAGCATTGTGAGCATGTCATTTGTGGTTGCTGATGCTGTGAAATGTGCATTTTAAGTACAGTAAACATGATGTGAATGTGTCATCTCTGTGATGTTCTTGTCATCAGCATGTTCTTGATTAAATTCATGACTGGCAAAGATTCTGAAGAAGCATGTGAGGCGTGCGGAAACAACTCTGCGAAGATGTGATCTTCTTTGCTCCTCTTAACAGAATTATGTCCGTCTACATTTTGAAAGTAATTGTTGAAATGAAAATAATCCAAAATATATATTTATTTTATTTTTTTTTTTTATTTTTTTTCTTTTTTTTTTTTTTTTTTTTTTTTTTTTGGAGAGAGAGGCAGAGAACAGCAGAGAGAGAAAGAGAATTGACCCAGGAGGGTCTCAGCTACTGCAATCAAACTCCAGATGCTTGTGCCACCTAGTGGGCATGTGTGACCTTGCATTTGCCTCACCTTTGTATGTCTGGCTAATGTGGGTTCTGGAGAGGTAAATGTTGATCCTTTGGCAAGTGCCTTAACTGCTAAGCCATCTCTCCAGTCCTCAAACCAAAATCTTAAAATTCAAAGATCTTCCAGCAAGTAACAAATAATATTCCCAATGATGGCTATCCTCTGAAACACTGCTTACCTCCAGAGGCTGACCAAGCATGGTGAACAAGTAGGAATAATGCTGAAAATATAATGTAGAACCTAATGGTGGTGAAGATATTCAATGCTACACCCATGGTATGATGACTACATTTTGCACTCTGCTTTATTTTCTTCCCTTTTCTTCTTGAGAGAGTCTCATTATATAGCTGAGGCTAGCCTTATCTTATCATTCTCTTACCTCAGCCTCCTAAGTAATCACTACCTCATCCATTTATTTTGCATGTTCTATCTTGCTAATTTAAAAAAGTATATGAACTGTTATTATAAGATGATGAGGCAAACCTGGCCAATGATTAGTTTACTTTTCTTAAAATGGCAAAGATACTATATTTTATAATTTAAACTTAATTTATTGAAATGAATTATTATTTCAGCTCCTATTTCCCTGACAAAAAAGATGTGAGGGTGACCTTTGACTATTTTATTTACCTTAGTTTTGAGAGAAAGAGAGAGAGAGACAGAGAGAGAGAATGGACATGGCAAGGCTTCTAGCCACTGCAAGTAAACTCCAGACACATGTGCAACTGCAACCTTACACATGTGGCTTACATGGGTAATGGGTCCTTAGGCTTTGCTGCAAGTACTTTAATGACTAAGCCATCTCTCTAGCCCCGAATGTGACCTTTTAAACAATACCCAACAACTCAGTGAACAGCATGATTGAGACAACTTGGATTCTAAATCTGGTCCCAAAATTCAGAACATCACTGGGAAGTCTTTCTTACTTTAAAATTGTGGAAAATAAAAAAAGGAAACTGGTTTAAAAGAGACCTAGCATTCAGTTAGGCTCCTCACTGACAGAAATGACATGGAAATGCAGTCTAACTAATCCAGAGCTTATTTCCTGCTTACTAAGTCATAACACTTAAATATAGGTTACTCAAAGCACAATCTGAATACTTTTTATGACTGGGATAACACAGAACATAACACCAAAGTGATACCTTTTGTGTTCTCAAAACGTACCACAATATGCACACTCACATGAAAATATGAGAATTCATTGCTAAGTTAATTTCTCTATGCATTAAATTTTTACAATTAGGCTATTTGTGTTACCTTTTTTTATTTTTATTTTCTTTATTTTTTGTGTGTCTTGGGATATTACTAAGTAGCTCACATTGGCCTCAAACTCAAAATACTTCTGCCTCACCCTCCTGCATAGGTAAGATTATAACCTGGACTTCTCAGGTGGCATTTACAAATATTTCGATTTTAGTGATTACAATAATTAAGAAATCACACACCTTGTGTCTCTCGTATTCTCTAATTTCTACAATGCTTAGAACTCTCCCAATGAAATTAAACAATAGATTTTTTTTCTTATTTAAATCAAATAACCTTTAATTCTCTTCATCTTTTCTCAACCATTCCAATAATTGAAAACTCTGCTAAATTTGAACCTTTTCATCAAAACCTATAGACAAAACAATCAAAACTGGAGAGAAATCATTGTAGGGTTGCTGTATCAGAAGATGTTTTTTTTTTTTTTTTAATTATTTATTTATTTATTTGAGAGCGACAGACACAGAGAGAAAGACAGAGAGGGGGAGAGAGAGAATGGGCGCGCCAGGGCTTCCAGCCTCTGCAAATGAACTCCAGACACGTGTGCCCCCTTGTGCATCTGGCTAACGTGGGACCTGGGGAAGCGAGCCTCGAACCGGGGTCCATAGGCTTCACAGGCAAGCGCTTAACCGCTAAGCCATCTCTCCAGCCCCAGAAGATGTTTTATCTTTATTCTTTTAATAAAATTAAAGTCCTTTGCACTTAACTGACACTGGTATCAGATTTGTTTCATCCTTGGCTCCTACAGCAGGGATATTGATCATCCAATGAATTCATCTTTAATGAAGTTGCCAAAATGTCACTTGAAGTATATTATAATTGAATTTTTCTGTTTGAGAAAATTTTCCTTTTTAAATAAATTTCTGTGATATTGGAGTTACTTGGACTTTGTGCCTGATCTAATTCATATACTATGAATCTGAAATCTTTTATACATGATCAGCTCTATTTTTCTCATGCAAAAATTACTACTCTAATTTACTTATTGGAAACTGGAATTCAAATAGGTAACTTATTCATAGTCTCATGTCTAGAGAATTAAGCATATTAAATATATTCAGAAATGTGAACTTGGTTCCATGACATGTACACTCCATACAATACCAAATATTCTTGTTACTTGGACTATTATTGTGAGTTCTGAATTATTTAGTGGGGGGCAGTGTTTCCCAATGTAAACTACACTGATTTCTAACTTGTGATTTTCCTGGCTCGGCCTCCTGAGTGCATAACTGACATGTGACATTATGCCATATCTGTAGTGATTTTTTTTTTCATGTAATAAAATATAAAGGCAGGAAAACATTACAATCTACATATGAAATATATAATCTCTTACCAAATGAGGCTATAAAATTATTTTTATTATGGGGGTTGTTATTTCAGTTCCAAATGTACACAGTTTTCTGTAAAGATTGTATAACTTCCTCAGGTATTATCACTGTATAACTTACTTCTGTTTTTATTTTAATGTTTTATTAACAATTTTCACGTATGTACACATACTGCTTTTTAAATCAATTTAAACATAATTCATTCCTGTTGAAGTGTGAGTAGATGGCCCCCAATATATTCATTGTCTTAATAGTTTATAGTTTGAATCTGCAGCTACCTGGCTGGTATTATCACTGCATGGATCTTAAGGAATGGTGGTAGGTTTAAAATTCCAATCTAAAGATGTGCAAAGTACCTGAGTTCTTAATGGAGTGCCTGAAGAGTGTGCTTTTTGATATGGTTTTAGAGACTTTGGCTTGTGGCTTCTCTCTCTCGCTCTCTCTGCTTGAACACATGAAAGTAGGCCACCTTCTTCTGCCATTATGGAACTTCTCCTGGATCTGTAAGCTTCAAGAAATACCCCTTCCTCCATTACTATGTCTGCTCTGGAAGTTCATCTGTTCATTTCGACAGAAATTGGTACCAGGATGTAGAGTGGGATGAGACTGTTGATGTGGATTTTGGTCTTTTGGAATTTTTGTTTTGGTGCAAAGGATATGGACTTGGTACTTGGAACTAAAGATGCCTTCTGGAGTGGTAAGCTAAGTATTATGGATATTATGAAGAGAGTTTGAAAATGCTTAGCACAGTGAGAATTGAACTTGGATATTTGGCTTATGAACTTTCCAAGGGGAAGGAAAGACTGCAGAGGACTTTGTTGGAACTAGGCTACTGGCATAAAGGCTGGCTACATTCTGATACCCAGATCCAGAGAATTTGATCAAGGTTAAATTTTTAATGGACTGATGTACTTGGCAAAGATACTGATCTGAGAGGTTTAAGATTTTCAGTTGAAAAACCACAAGCAACTTATAAACATAGGCACTGAGACTAGTTTTAGGTTACTGAAATAGCTATTATGAGTACATTAGCAATCTTAAGGAAGATGGCCCAACTGCTTTACATTAAAACAATGGCAAAGATGCCTGAGGAAAGACTATGATAGAAATGCAAACTCTTTGGGAAAGAGTTGACTAGAGAAGGAACCTGATCTTCAACGTCATGATTTATTTTGTTTCTGAATTAAGAATGTGGCTGTGCCCTGCACACGTGGTATTGGTTTCAGGAGCATGAAAACTGTGTGGAGTCGTCATGAAATGCACAGTTTCAGGAGCCAATGCTGAGAGGTGGCATATAGGCAGGGCATGATGGCCCTCATGAATAGGTTGGAAAAACCTTTGGAAGATGAACCATGGTTTGCCTGGAGGCCCAAAGATGTTTTGGATACACCAGGACTGTACAAGGGCTACCATAGAGGCTGATAGCAGATTTTCCTGGTTACTCAGCCCAGCTGGAGGGATGGAACTGGAAAATTGGGAGATAGCCAGTCACTGGACTTGAAGTGCAGGAGTTTGATATTTGCTTGATGGTTGTTGAATTTGCATTGTTCTAGTCTCTCCTTGCTATGCCTTATAGCAGTTGAAAATTTTTACTCTGCGCCTTTATATATTCAAAGTATACAACTTGTTTGATTCTACAGGACTCACAGTTATGAGAAAATCTTAAATCTCAGATGAGACTTGGGACTTTGGAACTATCTTAAGCTGGTCAAGACTGTGGGGACCTTTGAAATTGGACTGAGTACAGTTTACAGTGTATAATTGTTTTGAATCTCTTGGGGGCCAGGAGCTGAATGTGGTAATTTGAATAGATGGCCCCCAATATATTTAATATTGTATTAGTTTGTAGTTTGGATCTGCAGCCACCTGGCTGGAAGTGTCACTGGATGGATCTTAAGGTGTGGTGGTAGGTTTGAAATTCCAGTCTAAAGATATGAAAAGTGCCTGAGTTCTTCCTGGTGTTTCTGAAGAGTGTATTTTGTGGTGTGGTTTTAGGGATTTTGGCTTGTGGCTTCTCTCTCTTCTTTCTCCCTGTCCCTCTCTCTCTCTTTCTCTTTCCTTAGACCTGGGAAAGCAGGGCCAGTTTCTTCTGCCACTGTGGAACTTCTCCTGGATCTGTAAGCTTCAATAAATATCCCTTCCTCCATAATTGTTCCTGGTCTGGATGTTCACCTCAGTGAACTTGAAGCTGTCTACTACCTTCTATTACCTACTTGGTCCACTCTCTCTCACCTTCTTTCACTGAACCCCTTTTGTTCCAATGTGATCCTCTACTTCATAAAAGTATATTTAAAACCAATTCCAAAATTTTAATTTCCTCATTCTGGGCTTTATCTATAAAATGTGCTCATTTTTCACACTTAACAATTGGATAAAAAAATAACATTTTCTAATTATATTTTCTTTTATGTTGGAATACATGAATAATAATAATTGCATCCTTTAAATTGTGACACATCAAACAATTTTTCACAAATTTTGGAAAGAAGCCAAGTTAATTGGCAGGCACAGAGCATGGGAAGAAAAGAAAATCACATAAGGTAATATATCCTTTCAGTGGGATTAATCTCAAACAATAAACACATCAATAAAAGAACATTTCCTTTTTGCAGGTGAGATCTAAGTTTCAGAGAAGTGAACTGACTTCCAGATAACAGCAATTACTTCCCCAAACCTACCACAATCCAGAACTTGTACACTAGGTCAGGTATGTTATGAACAAGCACCACTGAAATTGCATGCTCCAGCACTGCACACAGAGAATGGCAGTGGGAGACAGATTAACAGAAAGCATGGGTTTTCCTACACAGAATATACAAAATGACATGTCTGGGAAACTGATTTGTTTGAAAGCATTGCTCTTCTAGGAGGAGTGTGGGGGATAGCCAAATGATACCAGAATAATCCACCCTCCCAATTGCAAGTCACACTTAAATAAAACATTCATCTATAATAACCAGAACATGATTTCATTAAAGAATAGGACAAGGTTGGTATTGTGTTTGCTAGAAAAGACATACTCATAAATAACTTATGTTGGGGGTGTGGGTGGATAGATTGCTACGTGGGTAAAGGTGCTTGTTTGCAAAATCTGATGGCCCATCTTCTATTCGCCAGTACCCAGAAAATACAGATGCACAAAGTGGCACATGCATCTGGTGTTCATTTGCAGGGGTAAGAGGCCCTGCCTCATCCACTCTACACCCCTCAAATAAATTAAACAATAAATAAAATAACTTATAAAGAGAGTTCTAAACTCCTCTTGCACTGCGATGTGATAGTTTCTTTCATCTGGTATACAAAATTAACTTCAAACACTTTAAGATGTGAAGTGGCCAAAGAAAATTTGATATACTATACATTGGATGGTACATTCCTATTTCAGGACTTTTACAATGCAAAACCAGGCATTGTGGTCCTTGCCTTTAATTCTAGCATTCAGGAGGCTAAAACAAGAAGGTTACCAAAATTGAGACCAGCCTGATCTACATTGTTATTTGTAGGCAAATCATAGCTACATAAATCTACTCCATCTCAGAAAGAAAGAGAGAGAGAGAGAAAGGGAGGGAGGAAGGGAAGGAGAAAGGAAGAAAGAAAAGAGAGAAAAAGTCAGTTATTGAAGTTGGTATTGTATATCAGGTGATAGAAACTATCACATAATAGAGCTAAAAGAGTTTAGAACACTCTCTATAAGTTATTTTGTTGATTTATCAATTTTATTTGAGTGAGTGACTGAGTTAGAGAAAGAAAAAGAAAGAGGGAGGAAAGAAGGAAGGAAGGAAAGACAAAGTTCTAAGGAGGTAGCTCAGCTAGGAAAGCCCAACACCTTAAGTTTGATTCCCAGAACCCAATTTAAGAAAGACAGGCATAGTAACACATGCTTGTTATACCAGCACAGGGAAGGCAGAAGTGGGAGGATCCCTGGGAATCACTGGCTGGTCAGTGTAACCTACTCAGTGAAAGACCCTACAGGTCAGTGAGCAACTCTGCCTCAATAATGATGGACAGAACCTGTGAAACCATAAGCACCTGAGTTTGTCCTTGAGCCACCACACACAGTGTACACACATGCATGATCCCACATAAGCAAACAAGTGAAATGTGGAAAATGTCCATCATAAAATCAATGAAATATAATATAAATGTATGTGTTTGAGCCCAAATACATTGACATTCTTTGAAAGCAAATATAAGAACTGGTTTATTGTGGTCAAGCTATTTCTAGTTCCAAGTATTTTTGTAATATCGCCAACCCAGTAATCAGTGCTAAATGAAACAATCTCACACAAAAGCTGCAGGGAATAACAACAGGAAAATATGACTATATAATTCTCAATTTGTGCTAATTACAAAGCAGACCATTAATAACAATTGACCTCTTCCTTTGTTTGACCTTTTAGATATAACCTTTTGAAACATCCACAAATTTTCTATCGTAAACATTATTGCTAGGAAAACTGATGGGATAGGATTTTGAGATGGCTCCATGGTTAAAGGTGTTTCCTTGTAAAGTCTGCTGACCCAAGCTTGGCTTCAAAGTGCCCACAAAATGCCAGACATACAAAATAGCATGTGTATCTGCAGTTTGTTTGTAGTGATGAGGCTCACTAATGCCCCAATATCTCATCTCTTCTGTCTCTCTCTCTCTGTCTCTCTATCTCTGTATGTATGTGTATACATACATGTGTGTGTGTGTGTGTGTATATATATATATATATATATATATATATATATATATATGTATACATAATCTTTATCTCCTCTCTTTTAAATGAATAAAGGAAAATAGTTTTAAAAATACTGATGGGCATTACATTTATTAAACTAACAAGAATAAGGCTAGAGAGATGGTGTTGCAGTAAGGTTCACATTGCTGGTAGAAATCACCTGACCAAGAACAGATTCTGGGAAAAAAAAAAAAGAGGTACATTTTGGCTTATAGGCTCAAGGGGGAAGCTCCCTGATGGCAGGGGAAAACGATGGCATGAGCAGAGGGTGGACATCACCCCGTGACCAACATAAGGTAAACAAGAGCAACAGGAGAGTGTGCCAAACACCCGCATGGGGAAACTGGCCAAAACACCCATAAGCCTGCCCCCAACAACACTGCCTCCAGGAATCATTAATCCCCAAATCTCAATCAGCTGGGAACCTAGCATTCATAACACTTAAATTTATGGGGGACACCTGAATCAAAATACCACATTCTGCCCTTGGCCCCCATAAACCAATATCCATACATGATGTAAAATACAATGCATTCAGTCCAACTTAAAAGGCCCCATAGTTTTTATCAATCCCAATGATGTTCAAACATCCCCATAGTCCAAGATCTTTTAACTGAGCCATAACACCAAAAACAACCTCAAAAAAAACAAAACATAATAGCAAAGAATAAACATTCACACTGCAAAAGATGGCATTGAGCATAGCAAAGAAATTCAACCAAGACAAGACTTATAAAAAAACAGGGCAAATATCAAACTGTAGCTTCAAGTCCAACAAATCTAGCCAGTGACAAATCTTCAAGTCCGAAAACTCTCCCCAGCAACAAGTCTCTGGCATTCTAATTCTGCCCCTCCCACGAGGCTACTCATAGTCCTGGAAAATTTCATCAGGCTACAACTACTTAGCAGCCGTCTTGTGGTCCTGGCATCTTCACTGCAATCCATGGTTCATCCTCAGGACTCCATGGAGTCTCCATGTAGGCAAGCAGCAAACCTGCTTCACACTGCCCATGGCCATTTCCAAAACATGAGACTGTGTTGCAAACTCAATGATCCTCTCTTTCCTGCATTTCTTATACTCCACAATAACAGACAGTGTGCCATTTTTTTTTTTTTTAATTTTTAAGCCCAGAGGGAATAAACCAGACTTTGAAGAACGGGACTCTTTGAGCACTCAGGCCCCTTCAAAAGAGTTTACATTCTTCCTGTTGTCCCAGTGCAGCTCAGCTAGCCCAGTCTCAAAGGTTATAATCTCTCAATTGCAGCTGAACGGGCTGCAGTTCACCCAAAGATATTTGTCTGTGCCATATCCCTCTGCTCATACCAGTCATTTCTACACAAAGCACCCTGCACTTCTCAAGACACAGACCTAACAGCAAGCTTCCCACACAAACTGCTAGCCCAATCCAGGCACCCTCATAAGCCAAACCTCACAGTCCATAGTTCTTAGTGCAGTCAGGTCTTTCAACTCTGACCAGAATAGTCCCTCAAGCTGTACTTACAGCACTGCAAGACATCTCTTCGGCCAAGGTTTCAAATCCTTCCATATTCCTCTTGAAAATCAGCTCCAAAAGGCCAAAGCCACACAGTCAGGTATCTAGCAGCAATCCCACTCCTCAGCACTTACTTTACTGTTACAGTCAGGTTTTCATTGCTGGTAGAAATCACCTGACCAAGAACAACTTGTGGAAAAAAGAGGTTTATTTTGGCTTACAGGCATGTGGAGGAAGCTCCACAATAGCAGGGAAAATGATGACATAAGCACAGAGCAGACATCACCCCCTGGCCAACATAAAGTGGACCATAGCATCAGGAGAGTGTGCCAAACACTGGCATGGGGAAACTGACTATAATACCCATAAGCCTGCCTCCCACAATACACTGCCTCCAGGAGGTGTTAATGACCAAATCTCCATCAGCTGGGAACTTAGCATTCAGAACACCTAAGTTTATGGGGACACCTGAATCAAACCACAGCAGATGGCTTAACTGTTAAAGCATTTGCCTGCAAAGCCCAAGGACTCTAGTTTGTTTCCCCAGGACCCTCATTAGCCATATGAACGAGGAGGGTACATGTGTCTGGAGTTCGTTTGCAGTGGCTGGAGGCCCTGGTGCACCCATTCTCTATCTCTCTCTGTCTATTTTTCAGTCTCTCAAATAAACAAATTAAATATATTATAAAAAATTAACAAGAATAAGTAAAAGTGTCAAACTTAAAAGGAGGGATACATATGGTTTTATTCAGTTATATTAAATTGCTCAAGAAACATTGAAATAAAAATAAAACATCTTTTAGGTGACTTGCCCCACATGTTGTATTACTTTCCTGGGATTTCAATGACACGTTAAGCTATTACAGCCTTAGGACATCTATGTATTGACAATATACAGATTTCTTTTTTGTTTAATTTGTTCTGCTATTCTTAAGAAAGAAAAAAAAAATATCAGTTACCTTAGCAACTGTGGGGTTTAATTTTATCTAGCTGTAGAGCATTTTGATTTTTTTTTTTAAAGGAAAAAAATGAAAATGTATCTGCCACCTGGGTCAGGTGATGGCTATAGTTGTTAGGGTGAGAATAACATGCAAACTCCTACATCTCCTTGCTGTGCCATGCCAGAAGGTTTTTGAAACACTGATGGTCTGATTGTTTTTTTCTTTCATGGAAAATGAGAGAAGTGCCAATATCAAGTATGAGAGCAAAGAAATTCTCAGAGGGATGACAGAGGGTAGAGTTCATCATATTGGCCTTCTTTACTTCTTGGAGAAGAGAAATTGATGGACAATTGACAATTGTTAAAACAGGAAAATAAACATTCTGTCAAGTGTCAGTGGCTCCAATGTGAAATTTCAGCTCTAATGGAAGACAGCTGTAAGCCTGTCTGCAGGAGAATAGATTTTTCAGAAAATACTATGTTAAAAACACATCTTAACAATTTAATTTGAAAAAAAAAAAAGTCACTCTCAAGGTTGTGGTCCTTGCGGCTTGCACACTAGAGGCTGAAGAGTAAAGGACACCTGTCAGATGTGAAGTCAATACCTGAGGTATGACTGGCTTTCAGAAGGAACTCAGGAATAATAATACTAAAAAAAAGATAGGCAAGAAAGAAATATAAGATCTTTTTCCCTCAGATATGATTGAACCCCAAATTGAAAGAGCTTCACACTAAAAAGGAACATAGACTGTTGATACAGGCTTTTCCTCACTGCCTAATTTGACTCCCCAATCCTGGAAGGTATTTTTGCTCTGTCTGGACTCTCTCTCCAGTCACCTCCTGTGTTCCTGTCCCTGAGAGGTAACTATAATCTGTTGTCTGATATCAAGGACTTCAGTGCCATTGCTTCAAATACTGGCATCATTTGTACCTCTTTCCATCAAGAAAGTCAATTCAGCTCCAATTCTATTTCAACCAGAAGCCCAAACCTCTTTTCTGCCCTCTCATTCAATTACCTAGGCCAGTACCCTGGTGGATGGCCTTAGTTTGTGCTCTATTCTAATTGGCAGAATAGTCATTATATCTAAAAGATGGACAACACAATTTTCAAAAACATAATCTATGAATCCATATGATCTATTGCTAATTTCAAGACTAAAGTAAAAAATATGCGGAACCACCAAAGCTAATAGGGATTAGAAATTACTTTAGAAAAAATGTCTGTGACATGAAAAAAAAAAATGAAAAGATTCTTAGGGCAATTTCAATTTTGCTGACCATATCTGTGATTTTACTTTTTCTAAGATAGTGTTCCAGTCAGGTTTGCATTGCTAGCAGAAATCAGCCTACCAAGAGCAGCTTGTGGGAGACAAAAGGTTTATTTTGGCTTACAGACTTGAGGGGAAGCTCTGTGATGGCAGAAGAAAATAATGGCATGAGCTGAGGGTGGACATCACCTCCTGGCCAACATTAGGTGGAAAACAGTTGGCTATAATATCCATGAGTCCCCCCCTCAACAATACACTGCCTCCAGGAGGTGCAAATTCCCAAATTTCCATCAGCTGTGAACCTAGCATTCAGAACACCAAAGATTTTTGGGAACACCTGAACCAAGTCACCACATTCCACCCCTGGCCCCCATTAACTGATAACCATACATGATCTAAAAATACAATGCATACAGTTCAACTATAAAATTCCCCATATTTTTAATAAAAATAAAATATTAAAAAATGTTTTAAAAGGGCTAGAGTGATGGTTTAGCAGTTAAGGTGTTTGCCTGCAAAGCCAAAGGACACAGGTTCAATTCCCCAGGACCCACTTTAGCCAGATGCACAAGGGATGAATACATCTAGAATTCATTTGCAGTGGCTGGAGGCCCTGATGCTCCCCTTTCCTCCCTATCCTTCTCTCTCTCTCTCTCTCCCTCTCTTTTTCTGTCAAATAAATAAATAAAAATGAAATTATCCATATATATATATATATATATATATATATATATATATATATATATATATATAATATGTAAAATTCCCCATATATTTTGTCATTCCTGATGATGTTCAAGCATCCTCATATTCCAAGGTCTTTTAACTGAGCCACAATACCAAAAAACCCATAATGGCACAGATTAAACATTCACACTGCAAGAAAAGGCATTGGGCATAACAAAGAAATATTCAACCAATAAAGATTTAAAACAACCAGGGCAAACATCAAACTCTATAGCTTCAAGTCCAACAACTCTAGCCAGTGACAAGTCTCCAAGTTTGGTAATTCTAATCAGCAACAAGTTTCTATAGTTCCAATTCCACCCCTCCAGCTAGGCTACTCACAGTCCTGGAAAACATTATCGGGGCTGGCATTTCCACTGGGTCTGCACTGCAAACTACTTTCTATCCTCATGGCTCCAATGCAGGCAACCTAGCAAACCTGCTTCACACTTCCCATGGCTGTTTCCAAAACACAAGGCTGTGTTGCAAATTCAATTACCCTCTATTTCCTGCATTTCTTATATTCCATCATATCAGGTAGAGGTGCTAATTTGTTAATCCAAGGGGGGAAATAAAGCAGGAAATAAAGAACAGGACACTCCTTCAGCATTCAGGCCCCTTCAAAAGAGTACATTCTTCCTGTTGCCCCAATATCAAAGGTTATAATCCTTCATATACTTGCAGCTGAACAGATAGAAGTTTCAGCCCAAATATTTCATTTCTGTGTAATATCCCTCTGCTTACACTAGTCCATTTCTACACAAAGCAATTCTGCAGAAGTTCTCAGGACAAGGGCATAACAGCAAGACTGTCACACAAACTGCTTCTAGCCCAGCCCAGGCAAAGTTCTTTCTCACCCCCACAAGTCAAACCTCATAGTCCATAGTTCTTACTGCATTCAGGTCTTTTAACTTTGACCAGAATAGACCATCAAACTGTACTCACAGCACTGCAAGGTGTCTCTTAGGACAATGTTTCAAATACTTCCACATTCCTCTTGAAAACCAGCTACAAAAAGGCAAAGCCACACAGTCAAGTGACTAGCAGCAAATGACAACCCCTCAGTACCAATGCTACTGTTGCAGTCAGGTTTGCGTTGCTGGCAGAAATCACTCAACCAAGAGCAGATTGTGGGAGGGGAAAAAGCAAAACAAAACAAAACAAAACAAAACAGGTTTATTTTGTCTTACAGACTTGAGAGGAAGCTAAATGAATGGCAGGGGACAATAATGGCATGAGAAGAGGGTGGATGTCACCTCCTGGACAACATCAGGTGGACAACAGGAACAGGAGAGTGTGCCAAACACTGGAAAGGGGAGCTGGCTATCACACCCATAAGCCTACCCCCAACAATATACTTTCTCCAGGAGGTACTAATTCACAACTCTCTATCACCTGGGAACCTAGCATTCAGAACACCTAATTAACCAACTTTAATAAACCCCGATAAATCAACTTTAATAAAGTGCTAGTACCCTTTCGAACAGCAGTGCCCAATATTGTGTTATTCTGTATAGGTGATTATTATTACTTCATGAAATATGCAGTATGAGGACAGAAAATGGTGTTTTTAAATGATAGTCTGATAATTCATTTAGAGCTCAGGATAGAATGAAATCCATGGCATGGCTTTTAAACTTATGTGCTTTTTGCCTGTGGATTTAAAGGAGTTTAAAACAATATAGACAAATGCCATGTACTGTGTTATATATTCTTTTCTAAGCAGTCTTATATGTTTTATTTCATTTAATTGTCAGACCAAGCCTTTTATAAGTCATAATTTGAATACAGGGAAAGATACATTTACTTAAAGTATTACAACCTGAAAGTTACATAACCAGCATATGAAATAAAGTAGATGATGACCTTCAGATCTATAAATCACAGCACTCAAAAGGCAGAGGCAAGAGAATTAGAAATTCCAGGCCATTCTCAGCTACACAGTGAGTTTGAGGTAAGGCTGAATGAATTATAGGAGATTCCATCTCAAGACAATAGCAACTAAAAACAACCCAAGAGATTACTCACTCTATGTTCTAAAAAACCAGGAAGTGGATACCTTGCACTTGTCAATGATATTAGAAATCTCTGTTTGACAGGATTGAAGTATTACAGAGAAATTTCTTTGTATGGGTGATTTTACATTATTCTCTAATACAAACACATCTCAAAGACTGTTATATCTGTTACATATAAGACCATACTTTGCATAGATTGTGTGTACATTATTGTTAACAGACACTAAATTTGGTGCATGTATGTTCTACCAAGTGAGAATTTAGCACAGAAACTATACTGTTCTGTAGAACCTTGTTTTGAGTAGGTAATATAGAACACACCTAGATTCTTACAAAATTGCTATCCTTGCTTTTCCATAAATTCCTAAACTATAAAGATGACTGAGACTTTTCTCATTGAGATTCCTCTTTCTTTGAAAATCAGACATGTGCCTTACATTCATACTTCTAAATTATTTATCTATTTATTTGAGAGAGAGAGAGAGAGAATGGCCAAGATGGGGTCTCTACCCACTGTAAATGAACTCTAGACACATGTGCCACCTTGTGCATCTGGTTTACATAGGTACTGGGGAATTAAACCTGCATCTGTAGACTTCACAGGCAGATGCATTAACCACTATGACATCTCTCCAGCCCCTATTCATACTTTTAAGTGTGTGCATGCTGCCATAGATTCTTGAATTGTTAGACATCATCCAACATAAATGTGTCAGTCATCCATTTTTAATTTTGTTTTAAAGAAAGTATTAAGTAAGCAAATAAAGATAGAGATAATTCTTAATCTTGACTAAGCAGTAAGTCTTAAATTACTTGATATATATTACTACATATGAAAGAAGTTACTTTCTATTAGCTAATAAGATCTCACGAGAAATTATACTTCATTATTGTTTTTTCATACTTTGGCATACCTGAAAAAAATGACCTTAAATTCAGACCTCTTAAATAATATTCATAGGCATAGTAAGAAGGGACAAAATTCTGTAGACACTGGCCTTTTTCTGTGGTCATGGTTGACTGATATCTTATTAAACCTTTTTATAGCACACTGACATTTTAAGATACTGGTAAGTCTGCACTTTATATCTGGTATATGTGGCTACCTTTGTGCATTTTCCCATAGTGACATTCTATCCTGAGCTCTAAAGCTACTTTGATTTAACTCAGGCCTCGGGGTCTAAAAAGATGGTGAACTTTATTTAAACAATAGGTAAGAGTAATATGTCTAATGGTTTATGATGATGGGGAGGTGAATTCACACCACCCTAGTCTTTATTCATGAATAACCAGAGAGATCTTCCAGTACCTTCCATATACTTAAAATTAGCAAGTGAGGTGGTCAATACTTATGTATAAAGGAAATTATTTTAGTTTAGGCCACAACAAACCTATGTCCTGCCTTTTCCTTAAAAGAGATAATGTTAACAAATACATATATTGTTTAGTGTTGGATAGTAGCTGATACTTTTTAAACATCTCTAATAAATTATATCATTAAGTTTTCATTTATAACAATACTGAGATATAAAATAGATTTTTGAGAGCTACAGCTATTAAACTATTAAAGACTTTGTATTTTGGCAAGAAACTTTAATATTATCATCTCTTTCTTCCTTCCATTTGGCTCAGCAGTTAAAGGCAGTTGCTTTCAAAGCCTGAAGGTCTGCCTTCAATTCCCCAGGAACCACATAAACCCAGATGCACAAGTGGTACATGTATTTGGAGTTAGTTAAGGGTGGCGCTAGGCCCTGGAATGGCCATATTCATTTCCCAACCCCCTCTCTCCTGGCAAATATAGGAATAAAACTGAAAAATAAACAAATAATTCTGAGGAAATAGCTCAGTGGATAAAGAGCTTGCCACATAAGCATACTGACCAGTATTCAGATCACCAACACCCATGTAAATGTTGAGTGGCTGTGGTGGCCCATCTGTAACACCAGCCCACAGGAAGCAGAGAGAAAGGATGTCCAGGACAATCTGACTAGCATACTAGACAAATCCATGACCCTTGGGGCAAGTGTGAGACCCTGTCTCAGTAAACAAATTGGAGTTTGATTGAAGAAGACATCAGAAAATAATCTCTGGCTTCCACACTTGAACGCACACACATATGAACACATACATACACAAATGCACACACCGCACACACATATCATTCCAGAAAATAAATAGAAACAAAAATTTAGCTTGTGTATCACAGATTCAAAATATATTAGTATTTATGCTGTCAGTTAAAAACGTAAGTGTCTTACTCTGAAGGATGACAGCCCAGGAATATATGCGTCATCAGACTGGAGTGATGGCTGTGGTTTAAGACACTTGTTTATAAAAGGCTGATGGCGCCAGGTCTGGTCCGCCAGTACCCACATAAGGTGGCACATGCCTTTGAAATTCATTTGAAGTGTCCGAAGTTCCTTGCTCCCCATTAATTTATTCATTCATTCATTATCTATCTCTCTCTGTAAATCATTATTTTTTTTAAAAAAAAAGAATAAAGATGTCATCATAGGATAGGTAGAAATATAAAAGACTGTTTAGTAGTGGGACATAATCACAGGTGGCATTGCCTTTTATGGAATTTGAGTTGAGTTTGGGTTCTCCAAGCCTCAATATTCCTACACCATGCTGCTATAACATGTAAAGCTATGAGAAATTTTTAAAGATAGTCACAAATGGCCTTCCTCACTGTTGGAGCAAGACACTGAACTCCAGCCCAAAGCTATTTGTCCCTAGTCTCTCAGAAGGCTAACATCTCCTTTAAGTACCCGGTAAGCGTGTGCTCCAAGAAGTCACATAGTTATTGGAAAAGTATCATCAGATCTCATTCCAAGTGATAGCTCAAGGTGGCAATGGTGTAGTCGTTTGTTGTATTGCCAACTTCCCTCTTCTATATAATAGAAGTGCTGATCTCCTTAGCACTGAAAACTCTCTTGCAGTGTTGGTATTCCATGGTGCTGTATTGTAACATTTGCCAAAGTAATATAAAAAACCATTCTGATAAAAATAAAAAAGGAAAATGAATTCTCAGATCCAGTGTAAATGTTTTTGAAATTCTGATTCAGACTATAGGACATGTACATATGTGTAACTATATCTGTTTATTGTTTATCTATTAGCTACTTTAATAATGTAATTATATTCCATCAAGTAAAAACTGAATTCTTACTTAATCATCCAGTACCTCCTTTTGCACCCTGCTATATAATAAAATAATGAATATATGTTCATGTATTTTCACAAAGGCTTAGGAATGTATATTAAGATTTTCAACATTGACTTTAAGTGAAAAGTACAGGACTTTAAATTCATTAATATCTTTTTCAAATTGCTAGCAAAAAATTTTCCCATTTAAATCTCATAAGCACTACACATTTACATTTTGTAGTCAGCATAGAAATTTATTATTATTATCATTATTTTCCTTTATTATTTATCATTTAAAAGAGACTGAAAAGTAACACTTTCTTGCTGCTGTAATTTGCATTAACTTGATGGCCAGCTATCGTGCATGACTTTCCCATGCTTTTGTGCTTCCTACTGTCAGGCACAACTTTATGTACTTACCGGAGGGCTTCTACTGTTTCTCATTGACTTATTTCACAAAAAGTTGATGGGGCATTGTGTGTGGGGGGTATTAAATGATGAGTTTTTTATCCTCAAACTTCAGTATTCAAAATTTATGTTGCCTACTTTTCTTGTTTTGTGATATTTTTAATGGAGTTTTTGAGTTTCAAATTTACTTCTTGGGCCACAGTTCTCCTTTTATTAATCCTAAATTATTTTAGTTTTATTTCAATTTTCAATTATTCTCATTAAAACTTTCCTGATTTTAAAAATAAGCTGACCTGGAATTCACTCTATCATCTCAGGTTGGCCTCAAACTCACGGCAATCCTCCTACCTCTGCCTCCCAAGTGCTGGGATTAAAGGCGTGCACCACCATGACCAGCTAAAATATGCCCGTTTTTAAAAATAACCTGAAATGTGTAAAATGTATTATAAGATTTAAAAATTATATTTTCTGTGTGTGTGTGTGTGTGTATGTCTGTCTGTCTGTATTTTAAGCTAGGGTCTCACTTCAGCCCAGGCTGACCTGGAATTCATGATGTAGCCTCAGGGTGGTCTCAAATTCACAGCAATCCTCCAACCTCTGCTTCTCAAATGCTGGGATTAAAAGTGTGCACCATCACTCATGCCTAAAAATTACATTTTCCAATGCATATAATCACTGTCAAAGTTTGTTTTTATCTCAGTTTTCTTGTAGAATGTTTAACTTATATGTGAACATACAGAATATAATGCTTATATTTCATTCCAAATAATTCTATGATGCACCTTTAATACTATCATGAATACAAATGCTTATATTTATATGAGTCTTCTGAGAGAAAGCAGCTAGTTAATTGTGACATACAGTATTAAATTTCCTTATGTATTTTACAAAACTACCTTAATGAATGACTATATTATTTTATATTCACATGGAAACATATGTTTTACATTTATTTTAATTAAAACTGGTTTGTTCTATTGTTTTAATGTGAATTAAATAGAAAATGTGCTAGTATATTTTAAATTTAGTTTTAATTATCAAACTAAAATTGAATTAATAATCTAGATAAATCTAATATTAGTAAAATATGAATTAAGATAGAATTTTTTTTTTTTTTTTTGGTTTTTTGAGGTAGGGTCTAACTCTAGCCCAGACTGACCTGGAATTCACTAGAGTGTGAGGGTGGCCTCGAACTCACAGCCATCCTCCTTCTTCTGCCTCCTGAGTGCTGGGATTAAAGGCGTGAGCCACCACCCCCAGCTAAGAGAGAATTTTAATAGTTTATAATGCATTATGTGGTTCTAGTTTTATCCATTTTTCTCCAATGATAACAAATTCCAGGCAGTAACCAAAATGTGTATATCTATTCTTGTGCAATTACTTAATAATCCATTTTTTCTTACTTTGAAAATATTTAACAATCTCATGGAGCTAATTCTCTCCTACCCTTTTTTTACTTTTAGTATTTTCTTTAATATTCTGATCAATTTTTTTCTCCTTTGTGATTTAAAAATATATTACCTTTGGGTTGAAATGAAATATACATATATGAGTTTATAATACATACTTTAAGGAACAACATGAATCTTGCTAGAGTAATTTCTTAATTATTAGCTGTATTGGTATTTTTTTTTTATTTTTTACTTTAGAGACACTGAGAGAGAGAGAGACAGAGAGAGACAGAGAGAGAGTGAGTGAGTGAGTTGGCATGAAAGAGCATTAGCCACTGCAATCGAACTTCAGACACTTGTACCACCTAGTGGACATGTGCAACCTTACACTTTTCTTACATTTGTGCATGTGGCTTATGTAAGATAGGGAGAATTGAACATGGGTCCTTAGGCTTTGCAGGCAAGTGTCTTAACAGCTAAGCCAACTCTCCAGCTCTTGGCAAACTTTTAAATAGAATATTTTTTGATATATATTTCAGTATTATATAAATTATTTAGTATTTTTTTTATTAAATTTATTCTTTCCTAATATTATAAGCCTATAAACTTGGACTTCTTAGAAAAAAAAAAAGTTATATGAATTATTCAGACATTTTACTATTTTTCTAAAATATGTTATAAAATTTTATTTTATATCTTATTTGCTAAGTAAAGAAAAAAATATACATATAAAGAATTATTAACAATGACAATGGACATCTTGCTTTATTCATTTCCTCTTTTATTAAATAATTTTATAATTTTCTTAGCCAAAGCTTTATTTTATTTCTTAAAACATCAAAATTGGGCTGGAGAGATGGCTTAATGGTTAAGCGCTTGCCTGTGAAGCCTAAGGACCCTTGTTTGAGGCTGGATTCCCCAGGACCCACGTTAGCCAAATGCACAAGGGGGCCTCATGCGTCTGGAGTTCGTTTGCAGTGGCTAGAAGCCCTGGCATGCCCATTCTCTCTCTCTCTCTCTCTCCCCCACATCTTTCTCTCTGTGTCTGTTGCTCTCAAATAAATAAACAACAACAAAAAAATTTTTTAAAAACATCAAAATTGATTTTATTCTTGCTAGCTTTATTAAGAATTTTGTCATTGCTAAAGTTTATCAATTACTGAACACTGCTATTAGTAACCCCTTACTTATCTGAGTATAATAGCACATGCTTTTAATCCCAGCACTCAAGAGGCAGAGGTAGGAGGCTCTTCATGAGTTTGAGACCTGGACTAAAGCGAGACACTACCTCAATAAACTTTAAAAAAAAAAAAATCCATTTATTTTTAAGCAATTTATATTTAAACTGTCTTTGTTTGAAGGAATAAACAAAGTTGATGGTATCATAGCACTCATTTATAATATTTATGATTTCTAAGTACTAATATTTCTTTGGCTAAAAATCTTGGGAACAGGGCTGTAGAAATGACTTAGCAGTTAAGGTGCTTGCCTGTGAAGCCTAAGGGCCCATGTTAGACTCTGCACCTCCCACCTATACCAGATGCACAAAAGTGAGGCAAACATAAGGTTACACATGCCCACTAAGTGGCGCAAGCATCTGCAGTTTGATCACAGTCCCTGAGGCCCTGCCATCCCAATTTTCTCCCTCTTCCCATTTTAGTATGAAAACAAGTATTTCTAATCTCGATGAGATGGTATCAATTAACTAATGGTCACAAAATATCTATTGAATATCTGAATTCCATAAGTGGTTGATACCAATATTTTTTTATGAATTTCTTATCTCATATTTACTCAGTAATTCACAGGGAACTACAGTAAAGCAGGGGTAATGGCTAACCACATACAACCTAATGAATGTTACATACACAAACAGTATTTGGAGGTAATGTACTCTCACAATGACTTGATATTATATGAAGAAGTGTTTTGACAACTCTGTTTTGACTTTTTCTTGGCTGTTCCTCCCAGGCAAATTAGTTCAGCCTTACTGGCCAATCTACTATCCTCTCCACCACTCAAAATCTTTGTCTTTCTTCACATAGCATTTTTACTGACTAATACTTTATTTTGCCTATTGGAATGCCATGTCTTTTAGCTTTAATAGGTCTACCACAATATTCACTTCTTCATCTTTCCTAACCATTGTTTGTTCTTTCATGCAGCTCCTGTTGTTCTAATATCATTGACACATCTCTGTCCGTACATTGCGTGTTCATCAGTCATTGTCATGGTGCTTTAGGACAATTTTCCATAGAGAGGACCATTATATTGTTTTAAGATATTCATGATTGCCATCTCACCTTCAATCCAAGCCACAGCAGAGACTCATTAAGGGAAAATTCACACACTCACATGTATTCTGGTCATCTCCAGGGAGACCTGCTTTTTCATTTGCCATCAATTCCCAAAAATTTTATTTAGCAATTGCTTTAGCAATGAGAAGAAAACAATTGTACCATTCTCACTACCAGAGAGTTCTCATGGAATCACATGGACAGTGAACTCAGCTACACACAGATATCAAGGAAGAAGAGAATCAGAAAATACAGAAAAGAATCAACTGATTTCATGGGAGTTCTCTTTTCTTCTTTTAAGGAAATGCAAGGGAATAAAGTCATGTCTTGTCAATTATTAATGTCAAATTTCCTTAGTGAATTGACTATAAGGTGAAATATCTTGTGTCTTCAGACTCCCAGCATTGGATCTGATTTCTGAGCGTCCCTTTTCTTTCACAGGACACAAGGAAGCAAGGATGAAGTAGAGACAGAAGGTCACACACAGAGCAGATATGCAGCAAAAATAGCAGCAGTGATGGCCAGCAGCAAGGGAGGCAGGAAACCAGACAGGTGGTAGAATCCCATGGCTAAAGAGAGCTAGGTGTGATCTCACATCCTGTGGTTTGTTTTTATTTAAAACCCTGAAGAAGAAAAGAGAAGCAGTTAAAAGACATTATAAAATAAAATGGGCTACACCAAGTTTTTCACCTAACACATGAATAAAGGTTAAAGTATGATTTGAGTTACCTGTAAAAATTCAAAGTAAAGAAGTGTTAGGAGGAGATCTAACATTTTAATACCCTCAATTTTTCTACTGGTAAACTTGGTTTTATTTATGTTAGAGGAGATAGAAGCTTAGGTAAAAGAAACATGGTTTGAAATGTAACAGAGTTTATCATATAGACCACAAAGCACAAGACCATCATGTGGTATTACAGAATATACTATGAGCAGCTCCAGGCAGCTCCTGGGATAGTACAGTAAAAAAAGAAATACAAAGTTTTGAGCATCAAGTCTGAACAAAGGGAATCAAATGATTTTAATGCAACACATCTTGAAACTGACAACACTGTAAAAGTTTGTGGTTTATAGTTAACCAAGCAAATAATTTGACTCAATTTATATGTTTATGTTGATAAGGTAAACACATTTCCAACAGCACCATAATAATAGAGTATTCTGAAATCTATTCCCAACAAGACAAACCATATAATTACATACTTGGGCTTGTTACTGCTAGACAATGGAAAATGAGCCCAGAATACAAATGCATAAGGAGCAGGGTTGGGAGGATCTGTAACATAAATGGGCAAATGACAGGGGGTCACCTTTTCAGGTGCCCCAGAAGTTGGGCTCTCGTTTAGGAGCACATTTCTAATGAAGCAAGTCCATTATTCATGCATATGTAAATCAGAAACATTGCTTACTATAAACTCATCTACAGAGCAACTTAGGAAAAGTCTATGGGAAGTATTTGATCAGCGCTGAGGGACCAGCAAGTCTGCTACTTGAATGAAAGGTCATTGCACTTTCCAATAACCTAGCAACCTGCTTTCATAATAATAAGTGAACAACTTCCTCTTTTCTTATTATACTCTTTTGACTCTATCATTTTCTCATTCAGGCCTGCAATTAGACCTTCCCCTATCAGTTTGATTGGTGTTATTCCACAATATCACAACTTAAAAATCTGCTGAGACAGTTTAGCAATAAAATGTCACTGAAGCATTGCTAGTGAAATATGAACTTCTTAATACAAATCCTAGACTCATCATTGTCCTTCAAGAGGAAAAACTCCTTCCAAAATTTTAATAACCCAGCCAATAAATACAAGAGATATAGAGGCATAACAGGCACAATGAAATCATGTTATGTCATAGTTCATGCTGCTAGAGCAAAGTGCCATACACTAGGTGCCTTATAAACAATAAAAATTGATTGCTTCAAGAATATTAGAACTGTAAGATTAGAGGACAGCACCTTTGGTTATGGTGAGTAATTTCTTCAGGTGTTTTTCTGTAAAGACTGTCACCTCACATAACAGAATGATGGTGAATCAACTTGCCGAGGTCATTTCTATGATAGCATAGCTTATAATTACAATGTTTGTTCCCTTCCCCCAAATTCAAATGTGAAAATCTAGTCTGCAAGGCAATGGTGTTAGGAAGTGGAGACTTTAGGAGATGATTAGATCATGAAGGCTCTGTCCTCATTAACTGAATTAGTACCCCATTTGAACAGATATCATGGACCTATTGTTGCCTTCTGTCATAAGAAGATATCCAGTAGAAGCATAAGTAGAATAACAAGAAGGAATCTTTTATGAGTAGATAAATTTGAGTGCAGATTTGAGGTTTGTATTTGGTAGCCTTCCAACAAGAATAAAGATGGGTATATTGCCCCTTTCAGTTATACAGCAGTAGTCATGTATATTCAAGAAGCAGCTTATTAGCATGAAGTAATGATGACTCTGATTGCAAGATTAACCAAGATATTCTAAATAGTATTTAATTAATTAGAAATTTATAGTATTCATTGCTCTAGAGCATATAGGAAGATGGCTGTCTGTAACAACTTCTTGGTGTACCATCAGTGACCTTTCTCTGATAAGCAGCAAGTTACCAACAGCAATGGAAATGGGGCTACAGAGGGCTCAGGAAAAGAGCATGGCAAGGAAATGGAAGGCTGCAAGAGGAGGATCTAGATTCTACTTGAAGATGGAGACATAAGCTTTATAACGAGAGTTAAAAAGCAGCTCAGAAATGTATGTCTGTCAGTCTACAGTTGGTGTGTGAATGGTCACTTATTTGTTTCATGAATGTGACATGGAGGAACAAGTTTGGAGAGGAAGAGAAAGAAACTTGTTAGGTAGTTGTTGCAATCAGGTTCAAATTGCTGGTAGAAATCACCTGACCAAGAGCAGCTTGCAGGAAAATGAGGTTTATTTTGGCTTACAGGCTCAAGGGGAAGCCCCATGCTGCTAGGGGAAACAATGGTATGAGCAAACGGTAAACATCACCCCCTGGCCAACATAAGGTGGAGAATAGCAACAGGAGAATGTGCCAAACACTGGCATGGAGAAACTGGCTATAACACCCATAAGCATGCCCCCAACAATACACTGCCTCCAGGAACCTTTAATTCCCAACTCTCTATCAGCTGGGAACCCAATATTCAGAGCACCTAAGTTTATGGGGGACATCTGAATCAAATTACCACATTCCACCCCTGGCCCCCATAAACTGATATCCTTACATGATATAAAATACAATGCATTCAGTCCACTTTTAAAAGTTCCCATAGTTTTTATCAATTCCAATGATGTTCATATACCCCCATAATCTAATGTCTATTAACTGAAACATAATACCAAAAAATAACCTCAAAAAAACCATAATGGCACAGAATAAACATTCACACTGCAAAATATGACATTGGGAATAGCAAAGAAATATTCAACCAATACAAGATTTAAAACAACCAGGGCAAACATCAAACTCTAGAGCTCTAAATCCAACAATTCTAGTCAATGACAAGTCTCCCAGTCCAGTAATACTAACCAGCAATAAGTCTCTGGCATTCCAATTCCACCCCTCCAGCAAGGCTACTCACAGTCCTAGGAAATTTCATAAGGGCCAGCAGCTCTGCTTAGCAGCCATCTCATAGTCCCAGCATCTCCACTGGGTCTCTACTGCAATTCACCGTTCATTCTCATGGCTCCATGGGGTCTCTATGCAGGCAACCAGCCAACTTGCTTCTCACTGCCCATAGCCATTTCCAAAACACAAGACTGTGTTGCAAACTCAATGACCCTCTCTTTCCTGTATTTCTTATATTCCACAATACCAAATAGGGTGCCAATTTATTAATCCAGGGGGAAATGAAGCAGACTTTGAAGAACAGGACATGTCTTGAGTACTAAGCCCCCTTCAAAAGAGTCTCCATTCTTCCAGTTGCCGCAGTGAAGGTCAGCTGGCCCAATCTCAAAGGTTGTAATCTCTCAATTGCAGCTGAACAGGTAGCAGTTCACCCAAAGATTGCTTCTGTCTGTGCCATATCCCTGTACTCACACCAGTTTAATTCTAAGCAGAGGAACTCTGCACAACTTCTCAGGACCCAGGCAAAACAGCAAGCTTCTCACACAAACTACTAGCCCAGTCCAAGCAAAGCTCTTTCTCACCCTCATAAGCCAAACCTCACAGCCTACAGTTCTTACTGCATTCAGGCCTTTCAACTCTGACCAGAGTAGTCCAGCAAGCTGTACTTACAGCACTTCAAGTTGTCTCTTAGGCCAAGGTTTCAAATCCTCCCACTTTCCTCTTGAAAATCAGCTCCAAAAGGCCAAAACTACACAGTCAGATGTCTAGCAGAAATCCCACTCCTGGTACCACTTTACTGTTGCAGTCATGGTCGAATTGCTGGTGGAAATCACCTGACCAAGAGAAGCTTGGGAAAAAGAGGTTTATTTTGCCTTACACACTCAAGAAGAAGCTCCATGATGCCAGGGAAAATGATGGCATGAGCAGAAGGTAGAAATCACCCCTGGACAACATAAGGTGGAGAATAGCAACAGGAGAATATGCCAACCACTGGCAAGGGGAAATTGGCTATAACACACACAAGCCTGCCTCCAACAGTACACTGCTTCCAGGAGGCGCATTAATTCCCAAATCTCCATCAGCTGGGAACCCAACATTCAGAACATCTAAGTTTATGGGGGACACCTGAATCAAACTACCACAGTAATTAAGGGAGGGACGTTGAAAACCAGCAATGGTAAAACTGGTCAAATGAATGACCATGATTATAGCAGTAAAACCACTTGGAGAGAAGAAAACTGAGCTTGTAGGGTGGGTATGAGACAGTTAATCTGACCAAAAAAGGAGAAATCTCTCGGAAAAAACAGAGCCAGGTTCAACAGGCTCTTAACGGCCCTGTAAAGCCCTCTTATTTTCTTGTCATTGATTCTGTCCTGAGAATCCTTTAAAAAAACTTGTCGATAGGTACTGAAACTCCACTGGCCCAGACACTGAGACAAATAAAAACAAATGCAACCACTTTCCTGATTAGAAAGAAGACGCATCAATGCCTCCTGATGGCTGAGCTTCACTCGCCCATAGGCAGTATTATCTTGTTTCTGCTCATTCTTCTCTGACCTTGAGTTATGGAGCATATTCCTGAGGCAAACAGCACAGGGAGATGCCCAAGCACTTAATGACCATCTGTTATGTAGCAGAAGTGATTCTAGAACTTGGGGTATTTCCTCAAGTTAAGTGGACAAAGACTCTACTTTCATGGAGAGAAAACTGAACACAGAGAAACAAATAGTGAGACACACATGTACCACACAGATAAATGATAAACTAAGAGAATAACAAGTTTTGTAAGTTTGGCACAAAATATGATGATATATTTGACTTCGTCTGAAATAAAGGTTTTTCTTTTTCCTTTGTTTTCTTTTCTTTTAAAATATTGAGGTTGAGTCTTGCTCTAGCCCATGATTTCAGTTTATTTTGGTTTGTGGTGCAAATATTTCACCACGGAAATACAGATGTCTGATAATAATGCAAAACCCAAACATGAGATGCCACAGTGCAATCTGTCCTGTGGGCATAGAGTCATTGTAGAGTCCAAAAGTTTCTTAATTCCAAAACATAAAAATGTTTAAAGTCAAAAAATATATATTTTGATTAAATGATTGGAATTGGGAGTGGAGATGAAAGTATTAAACACAGGGCAGGATCAACCTGATGATGTGGATTGAATGACAGCCACTTCAAATGATTTGTCTACCTAGGTCTTCGGACTTATTTGCAAATGTGGGCTTCTGTGAGGATTCTTGAAGTCTAAAGGTCTTGAGCTAAGTTTATATTGGATTTAAGTGGACCCTTTAATCATAAAGAGGGTGGTGGCTTCAAATGTGAAGGGTGAAGGAGAGCTGATATTCAGGTATAGAAAGGAACAAGCTATAGAAGATTGAAATGGGGGAATGGAGTTATACAGCAGTTGGACTAAGCACATCAGGGACTGCCAGCAGCCATTGGAATCTAAACTGAAGACTATACTCACTCAGAGCTTCCATTAAGGATTGATCATGTTAACCCCTTGATTTCAGACTCCTGTCCTCCAGAATGGTGAAAGAATAAATTTCAGATATTTGAGGCAATTCAATGTATAGTTACTTGTTATAGCAGTGCTAAGAAAATAGTATACCTAACAGAAAATGATTAAGCAAGGATTTCAAGAAGAGATTTAAGCAAGGATTTAGACAGTGAAGGAGTTGTCTAGGAGTAATTACAGAATGCTTATCCACCTGTGGGAACAATAATTTGGCAGAAGGAAGAGCGAGGTGAGAGCCCTATGGAAGGAGCATATCAGGTATGTTGAAGAATATTCATGCTATGCATTAAGGACAAGTTAGAAGGAGGCTGGTACAATGTGGCAAAAAAAGATTATAGTCATTGGGGTCACAAGGAATTTGTAGAAGTAAATTTTGTATGTATCTGTGAAAGAAGTTTTAGCATTTCCCTATGGTCTAAATGGAACTCTAAAAATTAAGTTGTTTTAGCCCAGCGTGGTGGTGCACGCCTTTAATCCCAGCAATCGGGAGACAGAGGCAGGAGGATTGCAATGAGTTCGAGGCCACCCTGAGACTCCATAGTGAATTCCAGGTCAGCCTGGGCTAGAGTGAGACCCTACCTCAAAAAACTAAAAAAAAAATAAAATAAAGTTGTTTTGTTCTGAGCCCAAACAATTAGAAAAAATGTATTAATTGCTTCAGGCTGAAACATGGAACTGCAGAGCAAGTTTGGGGGGAAAGACTGCTAGAATTCAAGTACAATCTGATAGGTTTATTAGATTTAGTAGTCTCTTGGCTAGCCTCAAATGCCTAGAATTGTGAAGTCTGGAATGTAGATAGAAAGTTGAGGGAGTGGCTTTAGGGTAAGGCTGCTAAGGAGGACTGGGAAGCAGGCAGATGGCCCCAGGCCTGAGCCTCAGGCATTCTATAGTGAAGACAGCAGGGTGAGTGGATGAAGTAGCAAAGGAAATTGAGAAGGGAGAAGCAATAACCAGGAAGAAGATGCATAAAACCAGAAGCATGACAGCTGGGGTGGACGGGGGAAGGTGGATCAACACCATCAAATGCTATGCACAGATCAAGCTTGAGGACTGAGAACTCTCTAATAGCTTTAGCAACATGACAGGAATTATTGCCATTGAAGGGCCGTTTTGGTGAAGAACTAGAACAAATCCTGAGGAGATTGGGCTGACTTAAATGTGAGGAAAGAAACAAAGACAATTACTTCAAGGACTTTTACCATAAGGAAGAGAAATAACAGGCCTCTATCTGAGAAGAAAAGTGAACCCAGGAAAATTATGAAAAGCCTCTTACTCACTTCAGTTAGTGCATGACGATTTGAATAATGTTCATTATTTACTTAGGAGAATATGTGTGCACATGTGTACATATGTTCATGTTTGTGTTTGAGGGTGAGCCCGTGTGCCAAGGCATGTGTGTGCCACTGCCCATGAGCAGAGGTCAGAAGATGAGCTTTGGTTTCATCTGTCCCTGTCCTGCCAGCTCTTCGAGGCAGGTTTCTCTCAGTCTCGTTATACTGTCAGTTTTGCTGTGCCCATTGAGTCTTTCAGGGAAACTGTTCTGTCACCAATTCTTGTCTCACTGTCAGTGTGTTGGGGTTACAGAGGCACAAAGTAGCCTCCGGCATTTTCCGTGGATTCTGAAGATCAAACTCAGGTACTCAGGCCTGAGTGGCCAGTGCTTTATCCACTAATCCATCTCCCAGCTGCTTAGCATTATTTGGAATCAGTAATCATATAAAATACAACGTTAGATCCAGGCATGGTGAGTCATATCAATATAATGACAGCCCTCAGAATGCTGCGCTAGGAGGATCCTCATGAGTTTGAGCCTGGCCTGGGCTACAGAGTGAGCATCCAGGTCAGCTTTGGATAGAATGTGACCATGCTTCGAAAAACCAAAAGTCATATACATATGTATGTATAACGTCAGACTTGGAATACACTGAAATTCAAAAATCATAAGGGAAAGAAAGAAAATAATTTATTTATAAGAAGAAAAAGGCCAGACATATTGAAATTGTTTTCAAAAGATTATACTGTAAACCAAGATCAAGTTAAGAATATATGTGGTTACACAAGGTCATTGCAAATAAGAAATTGATTCTTTCAACTTTGAGACTGGAAGGCAGGACTTTGCACAACTACAGGGCAAGGGATTACCTGGGAAGTCTGGCTTTTGACAAGATTAAGAGGGAACAGAATTGGGTTTCTTTATCTTTGCAATTAGAACTGTCTACATTTAAGGTCCTTTAATAAAACAGACTTTCTGCACTTACTTCCTGATCGCATTAACAAAGAAGGATATCATACACACAGAAGGGCACATATTCAGTAAGGAAAAAAAAAAAATCTTGTAAATTCTGCTTGTGCTGTAAAAGGCAAATTATGCTTCTGTAAACTTCAAAAAATGCTATCTTGACTGCTCTGTGCTGGAAAGCTAATCTTATGGCTAGCTACATAAAGTACAGTAGCTAAATACACTTACTGAGGGTAAAAAAAAAAGATAGCAATAAATGTGTTATATAAAGATTGAAGGCTACACCAGTCTTCACAGAAGGACAGAATTGGTACACTGGCTTCTCTTCTTAACTTTAAACATTCTATTATTTAAAATTTTTTGAAAAATAGCTAGACAGTCCTTTTTTAGTCAACTGTCTATTTTCCCTCATGTTTCTTCTTTAGGAACATTAGTTATGAGAATGTCAGATATCAGATATGGTATCTTTAGTGAAAACAGGAAAAAAGAAGGACAAGGGAAAATAAGAATTGGTCCTTCCTTACTGCTGTGTTCAGTGCAATGAGGAAGTAGGGTCATTTCTTCTCAGTTGAGGGATTAATCTGCCTTTACTAATACTAGGGCCAGTGTAAGATTTGAAAGAGCAAAATCCTGTCACAATCTAAAGCACCTTTAAAAAGTTAAAAGAAGAACTACCATATAACCCAGCTGTACCACTCCTGGGCATATACCCAAAGGACTCTCTATATCCTGTTACAGAGATACCTGCACATCTACATTCATTGCTGCTCTAGTCATAGTATCAATGGTATCTAGTCATGGTATCTAGTCAGTAGAATCAGGCTACATGTCCACCAACTGGGGACTGGGTACCAAAAACGTGGTACATATACAAAATGGAATTTTACTTATCTGTGAAGAAAAATGAAATTTTAAAATTTGTAGAAAAATGCATGGATTTGATAAAGATTATACTAATTGAGGTAACCCAAGCCTAGAAAGACAAAAATCCCATCTTCTTTCATATGCAGATTCTAAATTTTAATGTTTGTACATAAGTACATAAAGGTTGAGAGTGAGTATAGAGGGTGGATGCAACAAAGTAGGAGACCACAAGAAGAGCAAGACGTGATGACAATGATGAAAATGATGAGGTGATGAGACTGGGGGAAACCAAAGAAAATACAGTATAAAGTGGAAAGGAGGCTATAGTGAGGGGAGGGCACAGAATAAAGGGTTGAAAAGAGGGGAGAAGAGAAACAAATAAAAAATTTGAGAGTTGGGTATGCTTGATAGCTGGACATGGTTGTGGATACCTTTTATCCCGTAATTCTAGAGACTGAGGTAAGAGGATCATAATGAATTCAAGCCAGCTAATGGCTATAGAGTGAATTCCAGGTCATCCTAGGATACAGTAATACCTTACCTTGGGGGGATAAAAAAGAAAAATTGCTTGAAGATCATAATGAAATCTAATTATTTTTGTGCTAAAAAACATAAATTGATTTTAAAAACAGAATCCAAAACATGTAGATTTTTATTTTTTGGTATTTTTTTGTTACCAAAAAATGTTCACTCATACAGTTTTAACCTGTGTTGTCGAAAAAGACCATAAATTTTACATTCAGCTGATATCTCCATCATAACCCCTGACAATAGGTCTTCATACTTTTCTCTTGAAATTGTTCTTACATCTTTATCTTACTTCCCATCACCTGCTTTGTACATTTAACACAGTCATAGCTATTAAGAGTTATGGCTTATTAATTCAAAGAAAGTATATTTGTCCCAGTGCATTGGGACTCACATTAAATTTATTTTATTTCATTTAAAGTCAGATATTGTACAAGCAGACAGGTTGATACAATGGGCTAAATATGTTCTTGAAATGGACTGGATGGTTTTGGATTTTTTTTTTTTTTCAATCATGAATTTCAACAAAGTAGCTCTTACACCTGCCTTGGCAGCTGAATAAGATATTTAGCAGTCAAAATAGTTTACATCCCCCAAGAAAAGTGCTTATAGCATCTACACATATAAATATGGCATTTAAAAATATTTAAATAGCAAAATATATAACTTATAACACAGTACCTTTCATCTATATAGAGACTCTAAACCAAGCTTATTTTTCATTCAGTTCCCACCTTCTCAATGACACTTTTACAAACACATATAGATTGAGCTCACACCCACAGCCCTATGTATAATCTCTTAAGGCCAATGCTTGCTGGGACATGTCCTTTATAAAATGCCTGCAGCCATATCACACACGTTTTGTCAAACTGTACATTCTTAATCACTTTTCTGGGCATCTGCTGCAATGCAACCTGTCAGTTTGATGGGAAAGAGGGCCAGAAATTCCACTGGTACCTTCTTGTCCACTGTGTGAGTATTTTAACTTGACACATTAAGTATCAATAGGAGAAAGAGGTGTCAAGAGTTATTGATATTCAGTTCTAATCTAGGAGTTTACTCAGGGGAAACAAAACAAAACAAACAAACAAAAGAACAGGTGCCTTCCCCAAAGCCAGTTTATGCAAAATGTAATTGACCTCTGTACCATGTGCTTGTGTGCAATATGGTGAATGGGAAAGAAAGGTATACATGCACATATGTGCAGAAACTAAGAGAAAAGAACATGCTATTGTTCACTTTGTAAGAATGTATTGAGCTTTACAACTCCACTGTAATCAGTGGGCTGCAAACATGCTTGTGGCAGCCCAATAACAAAGTCATCACTCCTATAGTCTACTATTTGCTAGGAATGCATTATAAGTTAGTACTTGAAATTCTACATTTGCATAGTGTGGGTAATTTGAATGTAATCTTCTCCCCAGTATATACTCATGTGTTTGAATACTTTGTCCTAAGCAAAGTGGCACTATTTGGGGAGTTTGTGGAACCTTTAGGAGGGGAGCCTTGCTGGAAGATGTGTGTCACTGGAAGTGTTTTCTCTCTCTACTTCCTCCCTAGTAATGTGACAATGTGGCACCAGCTTTTTGCTCTGACCATGCTTTCCCTGCCATGAAGGACTCTCCCTTCTGGAACTGTAAGCTGAATGAAACTCTTTTCCTTCCCTAAGCTGCTTCTGGATGTGCATTTTTCTCCAACAACGAGAAACTAAGTGAGACACAGGTATACACTATATATTTTCACAACTAGGTTTTTACCCTGAGACACTCCATTTATTTCACTCACTGAGGATCTCTTGATGTTTTTTACAATGCACCTAATATCTTCTGTATTTAAATACTCATCTTTTCAAGTATTTATTCCAGACAGCATGTTTTGCATAAGTACTATACAAAAAGCAGTAACATCTTTAGATATTGTTGAAATATTACGAGTGTCAGATTCCCATGCATAGTAGGCTTCCCACACTTCCCTTAAAAATGTAAAATTTTATAAAATACCTATAATCCACAACTACTATTAAATGTTAAGCAGTTCCCACCATGATAAGGCAGGAGCACACTGAGGCAAAACAGACTATAGAATCTCTGGTAAGCTACTGAGTATGTCAAAATATTCTTAACATATATATATTTTTTTTTCAAGGTAGGGTCTCACTCTAGCCCAGGCTGACCTGGAATTCACTCTGGAGTCTCAGGGTGGCCTCGAACTCACAGCGATCCTCCTGCTTCTGCCTCCCAAGTACTGGGAATAAAGGCATGTACCACCACACCTGGCATTCTTAACATTTTTAATAGCTTGGTTTATAAATAAGAATTGAGTTTTTAAAATTCACAAATCAAAGCATCATAATATCAAAGTTAAAAAAAATTAGATTCTGAAAATTCAGGAGAACAATTACAGCCTATTTATCAGAGAAATCTGAAGTTACTTGTAATACATTCTGTTTTATGTTTCTTTTTTTTCATTCTTTTTTCCTTTGACACACAATAGTGTACTGTATCCCATGGAGGACTATGAGTGGCTGTGGTTCATGTCTCCTTTAATTTAGCTTCAGTTACATCTAAAATTAATCAATGTTTATAGAAAGAATGCTACAACTTGAATCAAGAATGTTCTCACAGGCTCATGTGGTAATGCTCAACTCCTTAGCCTGGTGTTTTTCCAACACAGTGGATTCTTTAAGAGGTGGAACCTAGGGGAGGTCTTAGGTCATTGGGGATGTGCCCTTGGGGTGTTCTTTTCTTTGTCTGTTTCTCCTGCCTGCCATGAAGTGCGCACAGCTTCACTATAGGCCCTGGAGAAACAAACAAAGCCAATGATGGACCAAGGCCTCCAAAACTGTGGACAAAAGTGATTCCTTATAAACTGATTATCTCAGTTGTCTTGCAATAAGGATGGAATGCTGATTAAATCAATAAGGATAATCTTAACTTTTTACTATAAAATTTATGTTTATATCTATTTACATAAAAGCTATATAAATCTGAGTTTCCAGCTTCTTGACAAGAACAACTAATGGAGTTTGTACTTATTGAAGAAGATCATGACTGCATAAATGAGACAGACATGGGATTAAGATATGATTCTTCTACTTAGTTCCTACATGGTGCTGAAAATGTCACTTAGAGACTTTTGTAAAGAAAAATGAAGAATTGTTCTCACATAGTAAATGTTATTAATAAGTCTGGCCTTGTACATAATGTCCTTCTCTTATAAAAATCTTGCAGATATGACCTACTACAGTTTACACTCACCAATTTAGCGGGATTCCAAACCACCTAGGATATAAGCTTTTAGGCATGACTGTGAGGGGTTAGGTAAATTAGGTTTGCCTCTGTGCGTGCCTGTGAAGGCATAGGTTCACTAGGTTAATTGAGGTGTGACGATCCACCTTAACTGTAAGCAACACTTGGGCTGGGATTCTGGACTAGGTAAAAAGGAGAGAGAAAGCAGGTATGGTGGGGCACACCTTTAATCCCAGCATTTGGGAGGTAGAGGTAAGAGGGTCACCCTGTGTTCAATGCTACCCTGAGGCTACATAGTGAATTCCAGGACAGCCTGAGCTAGAGTGATACTCTACCTTGAAAAAACAAACAAACAAACAAAAAGGGTGATAGAAAACTAGCATCAACATTCGTAACTCTCTGCTTCCTCACTGTGGAGTGAGTGAGACCAGCTGGCTCAAATTTCTGCCATCGTGTGTCATGCCATGAAGAACTATAACCTTAAACAGTATGTAAGTTAAAATAAAGCTTTCTTTCTTTAAGTTGCCTTTTGTCAGTTATTTTGTCACAGCAGTGGGAAGTACATAATACACTTTCAATTCTTCTTGTCATCATGATCATTATCATAGTGAATGTCTGCTTAATCTTAACAGAATGAGGTATTTATTCCAGAAAGAAAATTTGTAGAACAATCACTTGTTATATTTCCAACACAATGGTCATTGCACTATAAAAGCATTTAATAAACTTAAGTTGGGCTGGGGAGATTGCTCAGTGGTAAAAGATGCTTGCTTGTAGCCTCATATTGTCAAAAACACAAAGTGACAGATGCATCTGGAATGTGTTTGCAGTAACTAGATGTTCTAACATGTTCTCTCTGTCCCTCTCTCTCTTGTTCTGTCTTTACTCCATTCTCCCTCTCTTTCTCTCTCTCTCCCCACTCTCTCCTTACAAATAAATAATTTTTAAAATTTTAATCATTTTGTTTGTTTGTTTGTTTTCAAGGTAGGGTCTCACTCTAGCCCAGGATGTCCTAGAACTCACTCTCTAGTCCCAGGCTGGCCTTGAACTCACAGTGATCCTCCGACTTCTACCTACTGAGTGCTGCAATTAAAGGTGTGTGCCACCATGCCCAGCTAAACAAACTTTTCTTTTTTAAATAAAAAAAAAATTAAGTCATGAGCTTGATATGATGGGGTACATCTGAAATTAAAGTACATTTAGGCTGTGGGTCTTCAGTTTAAGGCCAACTTGGACTGCATTTAAAAAAAAATGTAAGTAAGAAACAAGAAAAAAAAAAAAAGCCTTAGACAATGTTACTATTAAACAAATTCTTTCTTTTGGGCTGGAGAGATGGCTTAGTAGTTAAGCACTTGCCTGTGAAGCCTAAGGACCCCGGTTTGAGGCTTGATTCCCCAGGACCCACGTTAGCCAGATGCACAAGGGGGTGCATGTGTCTGGAGTTCATTTTCAGTGGCTAGAAGCCCTGGCGCACCCATTCTCTCTCTCTCCCTCCCTCTTTCTCTGTCTGTTGCTCTTAAATAAATAAATCATAAACAAAAAACGTTTTTAAAATTCCTTCTTTTTAATTTATTCTTTCTGCATTAAAATAAGAAAGTTCATTAAAAATATCTTGAGAGTATATGCTTTACTTACAAATTGGTGTATTCTAAGAAAGTTCACTACCACTGAGCTATATTGCCATCGGTTTTTTTTTTTTTTTTTTTTTTTTTTTGGTTTTTCATGGTAGGGCCCCACTCTAGCTCAGGCTAACCTAGAATTCACTCAGTCTCAGGGTGTCAGGGTGGCCTTGAACTCACAGTGATCCTCTTACTTCTGCCTCATGAGCTGCTGGGATTAAAGGCATGTGCCTTTAACCACACCCAGCTCCCTATCTCTCTCTCATTTTTTTTTTTTTTTTTTTTTTTTTTTTTTGGTTTTCCAAGGTTGGGTCTCACTCTAGCCCAGGCTGATCTGGAATTCACTATGTAGTCTCAGGATGGCCTCAAACTCACAGTGATCCTCCTACATCTGCCTCCTGAGTGCTGGGATTAAAGGCACGCGCCACCACCCCTGGCTCCTATCTCTTTTTGTACTTGCCATTTTGAGAAACACTGTTGCTAAATTGCTTAGGCTGTTGTTGAGCTCATTCTACAGTCCAGCCAGGCCTTAAATTTATGATTTTCATCTTCCTAAGTACCTAGGATTACAGGTGTTTGCCACCAGGCCCAGAAAGCTAGCATATTTCTTAACTCAAACCTATTTCTAGCTTCGTAAGAAAGTCCTGAAAGACGATCCTTAATTCTATAATGTTTTAGTTATTCACATGCAATAACAACTTAGTTATTATACCCACCCTTTCTTTGATTTCCTTGGAATTCTTCATGTTAAGCCTATATAACAACCTCTCCTTGGCTATAGAACAAGGAAAATCAGGTTTCTGACATCAGATGTTGAAGACCAATAGCTATTTTCGAAAGTTTATAGCATAATTAAAATCTGTACCATGGACAATTTTCTCTTCAGAAATTTAAGGCTAAGCCTAGAATTATTGGCTACATCAGTTATGTTGTTTAACATTTTGTAACGTGTTATGGATAATATAAGGAAGCTTGTATCTTTGACAAGTAATTTGTTATGTTAAAAATATTGAAGAGGAAACAACTTTCATGTCAGCAAAGCATCCATTGTCTAAAAGCCCCTTTAAGGTGCATTTTGTACAGGTAAACCTGTACTCCTTAATACTAGTTTGTAGTAACCTAAAACTTCACACTGAAGGTTAATAGTCAAAGCTTTCTTGGATTTAAAAGGACCATTTACTTCAAACTACCTCTATAGAGTTTTATCGCCTTCAACAAAAATGCCAGGGATGTATGCATGATGGAAATATCACCAGGATGTGAGAGTAGGCTACAACAAGAGGCAGCCTGATGCATCCACATGAAAAACACACTACTTGTAACTGAAGTGAATTTTTTAAGGGACAGTATCCATAGGAAAGCAGACATATCAATTATAAAGTGGACTATTGAAAAAAATTCTTTTCAGTAATATTATTTAATAGTCCATAATTATTGCACGAGGATATAAGTCTTCTCCTTGAGTATTGTTGCAGTTTGGTTCACATTGCTGGTAGAGTCACTTGTGGGGGAAATATGGGGGTTAATTTTGGCATACAGACTTGAGGGGAAGTTCCATAATGACGGGGAAACGATGGCATGAGCAGAGGTTGGCCATTACCTCCTGGCCAACATAAGGTGGAAAATAGCAACAGGAGAGTGTGCCAAACACTGGCAAGAGGACAATGGCTATAATGTCCACCCCACACCAACAATACACTGCCTCAGGAGGCGTTAATCCCAAAATCTCCATCAGCTAGGAACCTAGCATTTAGAATACTCAAGTTTATGGGGGACACCTGAGTCAAATTATCACAGGTATGCTATATTTTTGGTAGCTCAATTAAAATAGTATACCTTAAAATATAGTGGTCAATAAATAAAGGAATGAAATATGTCTTGAATTAAATTAAGCTCTGCCCCTTAATGGTACTTCAACTCTCCTCTGTGTTATTTTGTTTTCTTTTTCTCATTGTTATTTATGATAAAATAATAGAATGACACAAACCCTGTTGCCAATCATTAGCTATTCAAACTCATGAATTGATAATATATGATTCAGGCCTTATGTTTCTTAACAGATTTAAATGGACATGCAGCCTTATGAATACAAATATCATAAGCCTGTTCACAATCATTATGTGTGGATGCTGTACACCGATGCTTTCCTAATGTATAGCAATGAGAAGATACCGTGTAAAGGTCTCTATGAAGTATGACTTAAGTTCACCTGAATTTATTTCCCATTGTTTTCCCAAGTTGAGTGACATTACCACAAGCCAATCATTTAAAGTAATATTTCATGGAGTCAACGCACCACACAAAGCCTTATGCTGGCTCCTAGCTGGGTGAACTCATCATTTGCTGTAAAAGTATGGAACATTTGGCAGGGGCTTCATCTCAAATTATTCTGTGTAGCTCAGTAAACTTGTCATTTGGTCTCTCTTGGTCCTTCTAGAGAGAGAAAGTTGTTCTGCCTCTCCCTAGAGTTACTGACAGTTGATGATGTATGTGACTCAGTGGTTGAACTACCCACCTTGTGTGAAACCCTGGGTTCAACCTCCAGCAAGAAAAATCAAAATAGAGGAAATAAAGTGAAGGGAAATGTCAGGGTAGCAATCCACATCCCTCTCTGCCTCAATCACACCCCTTATACTTTAGTGCCTTCATTCTTCCTTGCTGCATTTCTGTTTCCTTCCTTGTGGAGAATACTTCCATTTGCCTCATAAAAGTGTTGTGATAGAACTTACTTCTTTCTCCCCCTGCCTGACCATGCTCAGTCCTCGGCACTCTATCATGTGACCTTCACTACTTTTAGCTCCTGACAATTTAACCCTAGATTTGTGTCGTCGTCATCTCTTCCACAGCACTTTCAGCTACTTGCAGGTAGCATTCTTCCACAATCCCTTTCCTGATTCCACACCTTAGTCGCCAAGACCTGGTGACTTGACTCTTTTAGCATTTGATATTTTCATGTTGTTTATATGGAAATCCCACTCATGCAGCTCTCTGGAAACCCTGACACGTTTTTCTTTTGCTTATGGGACCATCACAATTTGTTCCATTTCTGCTCAAACACCTGGTTCAGCCATGTCTTCTTGTTTTCTTCCTCTAAAAATCAATCTTTGTAAACTCTCACCTGTCAACAATATCATCTGTCACTCATGCCTTAAAATCTTCCAACTTTTCAATTCCGTTCTAGCTTTAGCCTCAAGTTTTATGATTTAAATCCTGGCCATTATCATCTAAGCATACCTTATAGTTCATTATTGTATTAATTAAAGTAGTCCCATTATGTTTTCTTTTTTAAACTGCTTCACATATCATTTTGCCCAAGTCAGTAAATAACACTATTCTCTTGTATTAAAAGCAGAAACTTTGAATTTGTCACAATATTTTCTTCCTTGTTCAGTACAAGTGAAGCCCACACTACCCTGAAGTATCTCTCAACGTCGTTCACGTTTTTAAAATTCTACCATCAAGACATGGATTCAACTCTTTGTTGCTATTAAATAGTGAGGACACATTTGAAAATTCAGTGATGGTGATGGCAGTTTTGATTGGCAGAGGGAAACACTTAAGTGCATACTATCAGCCATAGAGCAATCTGCTCTTTGATGTCTCCCAATAATATCTCAAGTGCAGGATATTTAAGGAAAAGGGGTCAGATTTCTCTTCTCCAAGTAATCTTATCTACCACTCACAATTTTTATGGATTGTATATTACATGCAGAGCTGACCAGCAACCCCAGAACTTAATCTCATGTTTAGCACTTAAGATTGGATTCCCATTTTTCCTTAGACTCTACCCTCATATTTTCAGACAATCTACTCCTTTCAGTTTCTTTCTTTTCTTTTCTTTTCTTTTCTTTTCTTTTCTTTTCTTTGCTTTTCTTTGCTTTGCTTTGCTTTGCTTTGCTTTGCTTTCTTTCTTTCTTTCTTTAATTCTTTCTTTCTTTCTCTCTCTCTCTCTCCTCTTTCTTTCCTTCCTTCTTTCTTTCTTTCTTTCTTTCTTTCTTTCTTTCTTTCTTTCTTTCTTTCTTTCTTTCTTTTTGGTTTGTTTCCCTTTAACTCTTCCTACTTAGAATGAGAATACAGTCTGGTAACCCTAAACAAAATCAATGCAGAAGAGAACTAAAGTGCATGAAAAGAAAAAAACTACTCTAATTTTTAACTACAAATGAGTACTTTCAACCTCTTAAAATGACTCTCTTCTTGGAAAAGCTCACTTTTAAGATGATATTTTTTTGCCAGTGATTTTTTTTTTTTTTTTAGTTTAGACTTCTGATTTTTATTGCTCCTCTTACTTTAGATATTTGCAGGAATAATATTTTGAATTATTTTTTGTTTGTTTTTTTTTCTGAGTGTAAAAGGATAAACATATAATTGTTAAAACAGTATGTGTTAGCTATATTGTCTAAAATAGAAATGTAGTAATGAAATATGTAATGAGAAAATATATAAGAAAGAAAAATGCTTATTGGTAACATTAAAAAAGTAAATCACAAATTGAGACAGAGTTGGGCTGCTGTAGCTGGGGTAAGACAATGGACAATGTATGACTGAGACTCTTAATTAGGCAAGTGAATGACAAGAAGGGCAAATACTAGAAAGTTCAGTAGGAGCAACCAGTATTCAGAGATCTTGGCATGGGAATCAGCTAGATGGACTTCTTGGGAGAAAAGGCCATGATTAAGAGATTTAAGTAAGCTTAATCCATTTCATTTCTGCCTTATAGTATTATTCAGTATATTAATACTTTTGTTATTCTGGAAAATCATCAACTGAAGTAAATGTAAATTTCATAGGGAGAATATTCTTACAGAATATTCTATTATTTGTATCTGTGTTACTTTGGATTGTTAGTAAAACACATCAAAGTATTCTGATAAATACAATTTAATAATTCCTCATTTCTAGAAAAATACAAGCAACATCATGGTTTATCTAAAAGAAGAAGATATTGCTCAAAAGAAATCCTTATAGGTGAAATGGTAAACTATAAAGGATAAAAAATATTATTTTAGAAATTATTTGTGAGGTCAGACTTAAGACTGAAAATAGTATATATTCTTTAGATACTGGGACAAAATACCTGGCAAAACCAGTTTAAAGTAAGAAGGGTTCACTTCAGCTTAAAGTTTCAGGTTATGGTCCACCACGGCAGAGAATGCATGGCTGCAGAAGCTTGCGGCCACTGCTCTCATTCAGTGAGGAGGAAGAGGAAAATGAATGCTTGCATCAGCTAGCTTTCTCCTTTATATATATACACATACAAACATTTATTATACATTATATATTATATGGTATGTATTGTATATTAATTTATTTTGCACACACACACACACACACACACACACACACACACACACCATGGGTCTAGAATGACAGTCCATGGAATGATGTTATCCACAGTTAAGGCAGGTTATCTTACTTCATTTAAGCGAATCAAAATAATTCCTCGCAAGTGAGTCTAGGTACTTTTAAATTGCAGTTAAGATAAACTAGCATAAACTTACTCTCCGTTGGAGAATCTGCTTCTCTTTTTCAGATAGATGCAGATCCTAAGGAGAGAGCTGCCCCAACATACCTCAAAAGGGGCCTGACTGAAACTAAACAAAATTGGCGAAACAAGCAAGGGTGCTGTTTTCCTGATGAACCGGATTCCAGCACAAGGGGGAAGGAGACCAACACAAAGAAAAATCAACTCCTACCAAATCAGAGAGCCAGAGCCTCAGAGGCCCCCAACACCTCAGCACTGAAGCAGACCAAAAATGAACCCAACATGGCTCAGGGAAATTTTGCGGAAGAGGGGGCAGAAAGAATGTCAGAGTCATATGTTGGGTCATGATATGCAGAGACATTTATCGTACCAATAACTGTGGACTAACTCCACAATGCACGACCCATTTACATCAACAAGGAGGGTCCAATGGGGGGGGGGTAGATCATGGATGAGCCTAAACAATGGTACCAAACTGCCTGTATTTGCTGAAAATAAAACTAATAAATTAAACTTTAAAAAAAAAGATAAGCCAGCATACAATATAATTTTTTTATTAAACTCCCTCTCCCCCATTAATTTCTATTCATCAATATTGAAACATAAAAATTCATTGCATTTAAGGTCAAAAGTTTATGTTCTTGTTATCAATGCCAATGTTGTCTTCTTTATTGTTACCCACCCTCTCTCCTCCATGAACCCTAAGTGATGGTCTGAACTCTTCATTAGCTAAAAGGAATGGTTAACACCTACATAAAATTCAATATTAATTTTAGGAGCAACACCTAAACAATGTCATATGCTTATGATTATTAAATTATCAGTTTTTATATGCTATAATCTTAGAAGCATGGCTAGCTAAATACATTTAAATATTTGGCTCTTACAAAGCCTTTTTCAGTACTAAGGTTCCAGGGTCTCATGCTTACTAGGTATTCCATCATTTTCATCCCATCTGTATTTATTACTGACCCCTTTGACTTATTTTTTTATTAACAGATTCATCATATGTTGAAATGTTCTATGTAAGTTATTTTCTGATAAATATCTTCTATGAGGGTATAACAGTTATAGGAATTCCAAAGAAAACAATCCAGTCCAAGATTCAAAGATGAATCAGATAATATTATGCTTTTTCACACTATTATCTAACAAAAGCTCTGTTTTCTATATAGACTAGTCTCCTGCCTAGAAATTATTCTGATTTCTGTCACCATGTCCAGTCAAGTAATCTATATGCAACTTCAATAACTAGGACATTTTTAATATGATTTGAACATGATACATCTTGAAACCAATTTCTTTCTTTTGGTTGCTTGGGAGGTTAAAAGCAAACTGTGACCTATGCAGAAGTTGTTAAGATATTTAAACTTAGTTTTTCACTATCGTTATTTTTTTGTGATGCCAGGCTAGCACTCTCCCACTGGGTTCCATCCCTAGTCCCCAGTTAACTTTTTATTATTATTTTATTTTATGAAAGAGAAAGAGAGAAGTGGCACGCCATGGCATCCAGCCACTCAATCAAACTCCAAATGTGTGCACCATCTTGTGTGCACATGCAACCTTTGCATTTGTGTATCCTTCTGTGTCTGGCTTACATGGGACCTGGGGAGTTGAACATGGGTTCTTTGGCTTCACAGACAAGCATCTTAACCACTAAGCCATCTCTCCAGGCTGCAATTACATTGTTTTTTCATTTGTAGCCAATTGAAAAATACGTGCTTTGTTTGAATTTGTTTTTCTTCTGAAGTTATTATTTGCAACGAGAGAGGAAAATACAGCACCTAAATGTGAGGGTAAATATAATCTCTTGGCTTTTCATCCTGGGTGATTTTGGTCAAGAAAGATTCTATTCCTTCTGGCTACTTATTCTAATTTATTGTCTTTGCAGAGTCAATTAAATCATATTCTCATATTCCCTCTATCAAACTATGTAAATCGTTACATTTGTCTACAATTTCTCAGAAACTTATTTGTGGTGTAAACATTAAAACAACAACAACAAAAAGCAGAAAGACAGGAAGCAGCCTACATCTATGATGGCAAAGTACTATTCTCGAAGTCATGCCGGTCACCAAGAAATGTGAATGTGACAGCAAATCTTTCAAGACATATTTTTATAGATTAATGGAAGAAAGGTCTGGTTTGCAATGGTATTAAGGATTCATAAACTAAGAAAAAAGGAAAAAGAAGATGTGACTCTTCATCTTCTTTCTTCTCACGCTGCTTTCAAAAGTCATCACTTTTACCAAGACAATGGGATTGTAGAGATGGAATGACTCCAAGTGGTTAATCACTTCCCTATACTAGGCATTCATCCAGGTCCAAACTCCCACAGCATAGTTTTCTGTGTTGCTAACAAAAAGCACATGTGTTCCTTCTGCATGTCTACTGTATATTGCATTAAATTTAGTAGTCCCTCTTAAAAAAATTACTTTGGCCATTTTCAGTAGATAGGATTTTATATCACTCCTTCAAGTCAGGCACTTTTTTTTTTTTTTCTTTTTGGTATTCAATATGAAACCTGCAGTACACTGATCAGAGGTTTAGAGAGGAGGGGTAGATTGCTTTTCAGTATAAATTACTAAAAGCATTTATGAAAGCACCTCTGAAAGTGTTCAACTGTGAAGATGGTTAAACATACCTATCAGCAGAGCAACAAAATAGCCCTGTCAAATAAAACTGTTTACACATTCTTTTCCTGAAGAGAGATTAGACACTCAGAGGATCAAGGGAATCACAGTGCCCTTTTATGTTTTCATCCTAATGACATTTTCTTTGCAAACTTGTCAGTTGCCTATTTTTCTTTCACTTCTGTATTAACTGCAACACTTTCTAATAATAAGTCAAGTATGTGCTTGGTTAATAATCTTTCCAAAATAAACTGTGACAAAAGGGTTGGCTCGCTGTTCTACTCAATTATCTAAATTTGTTTAAACTCTTTCCAAAATACAGAGAATAGCAGAGAATGGAATAATTACATGGTGTTTATACACATATAATCATCTGATTATTACTGCACCCTTTGTTCCATTCCTTTAAGGAAAAGGAAACAAATCCAAAGACCGAGCCAACCTTTTAAACACATGAAAATATGCTAATTGCCTTCATAATAATAATCATGCTTAAATGGTCACAGCATCGGAGAGGTATGTATCACCTTTTTTTCAAGATTTCACAGTGACTTTAATTGAAACTTAAACTATTTTCCTTTTAAAACACCTTCAGTGGCATAAAATATCATTTAAATCAAAAGGGATTAAACTGTGCCTTTCAGATTATCTAAAAGTCCAGGAGCAAACTGAATTTCAAGGTGTTTGAGAATTGCCTTTTCTCTCAACAGCAGGTTTTAACTAAGTAACTTGTCATTAACCAGTTTTATCACACATTTCAACAAAACAAGTTGCTTGTCAACCTGTTTCTAACAGGGTTAATATACTATGTCTATAGAAAGACAAATACATCAGAAAGGAGCTCCTCAGCTCAGTGATGTCAATTTCATTCTTTTTTATATCACACTTCAGATTTCTTCTCCTAATCCCAGTTTCCTGCCCCAAGGATTCTGTCTTGTACCTGAGAATCATCCTAAAGCCATCTTCTCACATACCTTTACATAGCCTGTTTATTTAGGTCAGACTCACCTGTGGTGTTAGGGCTTGGCAATTTCAGCAGTTTTATTATCTTCAAACATGCACAGTTTTGTTCTTAGAGGATGATATTATATTTTCCAGCAAAGTCTGAGAAAGCTTCCACTCCAAAAGGGACTTGTAATACTTGTAATACTGAAATTTCAACTCTAGAATATCACTGGTCTTCAAGTGTTCAAGTCGATCATGAAGAAGTGGAGATGGCCTTCCTCATGAAACGAAGATGTTTTAAACATGAGCTTCTTGCTGTCTTAACTGAAAGTGCTATTAAAGTCTACACACCAGGCAGGGCCAGTGACAAACTGGTAAGTCCTCTGTGGGATTTCAGAAAGATTTCCAGGCACTCATAGGCATGGTTTACAACGATGAATACATAGATACTTTTCTCACCACAGAAAGTAAATATACACACCAAACCCGTATAACAGGTTGGAGAATTCAGGACTACTACCCTCAGGCTGCAACTCACAAGCACAGACACTAAGGCACCTTTCTGCCTAGATTGGATTTTTTACTAGCCAAATAGAAGAAGCATTATTTCTGAAAATAAAAAAAAATAAAATAAAAACACTTTCAATAACACACACACACTCACACACACATACCACATACTTTCATCTGATTTCTGTTAAAATACAAACTAACTAACTGCTTTAAAAGTGATGGAGTCGGGCTGGAGGGATGGCTTAGCAGTTAAGCGCTTGCCTGTGAAGCCTAAGGACCCCGGTTCGAGGCTCTGTTCCCAGGTCCCACGTTAGCCAGATGCACAAGGGGGCGCACGCGTCTGGAATTCGTTTGCAGAGGCTGGAAGCCCTGGCGCACCATTCTCTCTCTCTCTATATATATATATGTCTTTCTCTTTGTGTCTGTCACTCTCAAATAAATAAATAAATAAAAATTTAAAAAAAAAAGTGATGGAGTCATTGAGTCATTGGAAAGCCCAAACCTGGACGGACCCATCATAGCTGAATATGAGACAATGTTTTCCAGGTCCCAAATACAGGAATCAAAAAATATCAATATGGAAAACACTTATGAGACTGGGTTTCCCGTACTAAATCAGAACACAAGTGACTCTCCAGAAGTAGAACGCCAAATATATATATATATATATATATATATATATTTTAATTACAGTCACTGGATAGAGAGGATGAAGACAGTTTTCTTCATAGGATGTCTGTTAGCTGTGCTATGAAGTAAAAATATTGGATTCCAGGTCATCTATCATCTCTGCTGGATTGAAGCTGTGAATATTCCATAGCAACCGTCCCTCTCCTTTCATTGTAAGCCCAACTCTCTTCAAGTGGGTGGGGGAAGATGCTCCTTTTCCTCCTGACTAGCACTACCTTCCACAGGGCCCAACCAACTTCTCTGTGCTTAGAACATATTATTGTGCTCCTGAACGTGAGCCGCTTATAGCCTATAAAGTCATGATAAAGCCACTATTTCCTAGAACTAAAGAACAAGGCAGAACTGAGGTTCTGAGGAGACTGTTATCAGAAGGGCTGAATACACCCATACTTGCTCTAAGACAGCCAGCATATAAACACAGTGTGTGAGAGCAAGAACACCAGGAGACGACTGCCTACAAGGTTGCTCTGGCTTATGACAACTCAGAAATGCATTTATTCAATATTCCCAAGAGTGAATTAAAATGTCATACCCTTTACAAAGAAACTGGTGGCCTTGGACATATTTTGAGAAAACAACAATAGAGGAAAAAAAGCAAAAAAAAAAAAAACAAACCATAAACATTTGTGAGCACTGAATTTCTGAGGAGAGACTTGGGTAAGGACCATATCAGGTTAATGACACATTCTTTTATTTTAATTTTTGATTAGTTCCTTTCATACCTATTAATAAGGTACAATGACAAGCAAAAGACCCATGCCATTCCTGATGGAAAAGAAGTAAGAAGTCCCTACATACACAAAGATCGCCTCTGGAGAAACTGTAGTGTGTGTTCTAGTAGGTAGTTGCCAGGATAGAAGCTGCCAGCATTCCTGCCAACTGAGCATTGGTTCTCCACCCCAGCTATAGACCAACTGCCTCTGGGACATACCTGTGAATCTGTATATGATATGCAAAGAAAGGATTCTTTCATTCCTCCAAAAATAACCATGTTTAGAAAGTACCCTTATTGTTCATATCATGCTATTTATATATTATTATTTTTTTTCCTTTTAATTTGAGAAAGACAGAAAGAGGGAGAGGTACAGAGAGAGAGAGAAAGAGAGAATGGCTATACCAGGGCCTCCTAGCCACTGCAAACAAACTCCAGACACATGCACTGCCTTGTGCTTCTTGCTTATATGAGCACTAGGGAACAGAACCTGGGTCCTTAGGTTTCATAGGCAACTGTCTGAATGGCTAAGCTATCTCTAAGATGCCCATTGCTATGTATTTTTAAATAAGTAGGGGAAATTTGCAATCTATAATTCATGTTTTTGAATCCTGAGAATTTGATGAACCTTCTTTCATATATAATATTTGAAATTTCTGGGGCTACTTTAATATTAGGACTGAGAGAAGGGTGTGTGTGTGTGTGTGTGTGTGTGTGTGTGTGTGTGTGTGTGTTCGGAAAGATAATTGAGTTCTATGCACCTTTAGCTAAATTGGGTTTGGATCAGCTACATGTTCATTAGGAAAACCTGGATTCCAGTGCTACTGAAATGCTGCCGGTCCATGGTCTTCAGTAATAAGAGCATATGCAATCAGGTGCTTGCTGGGTCAGAGATGTCCAGGAAAGAGCACCTGACAATCCCCGTACCTAGCCCTCATCAGACTATTTGGTGTCATCCTATCAAAATATTAGAATTTAAGTAATTTATAAATAACACAAGTTTACTGCTAATAGTTGCAAAGACTTGGAAATCCAAGGTCAAGTTGTCTCAGCACCTGGCACTGGCTTTCCTGTTGCATCTTCACATTGTAGAAAGGCAACAAAGCAAATTTCACCAAGAAGCCCTTCCCACCGCAGGTTGAAGAGCACAGAACTAAAGATATGAACACTACCCATCAGTCACCTTCCAGTATTATTACACTGGGGATTATGTTTCCTGATCTAACTAAAGATGGTTGGGTGACTGTAAATAGCATAGATAAATAGTTTTGGAAAATCACTGCTCAAGGCATCCTTGGAATGCCAATGATAATCTAATGATAACAAAAAATCATCACAAAGCACTTGTAAAATGGCCACTATTTCAAGTATAAAGAACATGATTTGAACATAGTTTTTCAACTAAAGGATGTCATAAATAGGTAATAATTAGTTATTATTTCCAAAAACTAAAAATTTTAAACCTTTCTATCTTTTCTTGTTCTTCTTACATCCTTCCCTACCTACTGTTCTCCCTTCCTCTCTTCCTTCTGTTCTTATTTATGATTACAATCTTTATAAAGAAGTTGGTGGACTTAGATTTATTTTGATGAAAGGCCATAGGAGACAAAGAAAACAGGTAAACATCTGTGTGTCTTGAATTCCCAAGGAGTGATTCTGGTGAGATTCCCAAGTGGAAGATTGTCCCTTCTCTTCACTACTTTGACTGGACCCTGTCATAGTTACTAATAAGATCAAAGACAAGTACATTATAGAAAATGTAAGTCATTCCTGGCAGAAAAGATAAAAATGCACGCCTCATTCTGTGTTCCAAAGTAGCTTGGAACTCACTATGTTGTCCAGATTAGCCAAGAACTAATAGCAGTCTTCCTGAATCTGCCTCCCAAATGCTGGTATGACCAGTGTGGGCCACCATGCCCAGTTCAGAACTTTTAAAATAAATGTTATAAAGTCCAAGGCAAAAGTAAACATTCAAGAAGATATTTTTCACTTATTTTGATTTTTTTGAAACTCTTTCAGATAGAGACCCAGGTATTGCATACAATTATGTTAGAACATTTTATAAGTGAACACACCAGGAAGTACTGTATTCACTCTATAAAAATTTTGAGCAAACATTTCAAAATACCTTACCTTTCTACATGTAAATAAATCTACAATTTATCCTCACAACAATTTCCTTTATATCTAAGTAAAATAAAATTATTTATAAACCAACAACAGAAGTACCCTCATTTCACATTATCTTGTTAAAAGTGTCTCAACAATTTTTATTAAAATCCACTAGGAATGAAAAAATTTTAGTACTCCAAGAAGATAGTTCTGTAATATGTGTAAACTTACCAAAGACACATTTTAATGCAGATATAATCTGAAAAACAGAAGATTCCTTACTGAAAAACTTTGAAGGGCACATTAAAAAAAATGCTCCAGAATAAAACTGATCACATAAGGGTTCCCTAACTACAAAAGGTTCACATACTTAGGCACATTCACTCACGAAGACAATTTACAATAGCATTTCTTAGAAGCTAAGTGTGTACTTAGCTTTATCATATATATTAATTATTAATTTTGAAATAATTGTGTCTTTTTCATATATGTGAGTAGGAAGAAAGGAAAGCTTTACCTTCATTCAGAAGAACACAAATACTGTCAGATATGTAACATACATGAAGGCACCAGTTAAAAAGGAAAACCTAAAACAGCACATGTACACACTCTAGGGCTCTTAAGAAGTATCTAGAGACCATAATGGCAACACAAAATGGGGAGTGGAAGAGTATGTCTATTCCTGGGTTTATTGTCAATCTCTGAGCATAGGTAATGTACAGACTCAGCCAAAAGTAGGCTTTCTACATGAGAGCCAGACGAACATACAACTTGTGCACAGTCACTAATATAAGCAACCCTGACAATCTAGGTAACTCTCAGATTTTCCAAGCAAGTTTACTAGAAAGAATTCAGGTATGTGTTATGATCAAGTGTATACCATTTGGTTCACCATATATATGTATGTGTGTGTACAATATATATACATATATGCATAATATATACATATATATTAATTATTACTTTACAATTATGTTAAATAAGCCTTTTAGTACATTTTTCCCTTAAGTAGAATTGATTTAATGACATTTTCATTATTTTTTTAAGTGAAAAGTGTATGACATTTTCTACACAGAATTTTAGAACACATGAAGATTGAAGAAGATATAAGATTCTGTAATTCTTTAGCAGGCATAGTAGAGAATATTAAAGAAACAAAAGAAAATATAGTAATGAATTTACATCATGAATAATGCATTTCAATTACCAAACATGCTCGCAACATCAGATGGCTGTTCAGAAATGTCTTCTATTTCCAAGTTGTAGCTTTGATTATTTCTTTTTATTTCTTTCTCTTAACCACAGATATAGAAGGCAGAGTTAATCACTCTCTATAGTTCATAATGCATTATCAGCCTTACTCTTTATAAACTTTTTATTTGTGTGTATGCTTCAAGGTAGGGTCTCACTCTAGCTCAGGCTGACCTGGAATTCCCTCTGTAGTCTCAGGCTGGCCTCGAACTCACAGCAATCCTTTTACCTCTGCCTCCCGAGTAAAGGCGTGAACCACCATGCCTGGCATTTTGATTATTTTTATTGGAATGGCATGCTGGGGTACACAGCATTTTTTTGTGGCCCATTATTTATAGTTTTATAAGAAAAAGACTAAACAAAAATATAGTTATCAAATATATTTTAAAATATGTCTTCACCAAAAATTGTTTGCTTATAAAAATGGTAAACAATTTACAAGAGGGTATATTATAAGTAATTATGGAAATTAATATTGGATATATTTTACAAATTTTCATAAGAAAGAACTTTCCTTATTCAAAACAAAAAAGAAATGTGGGAGCCACTTTATATGTGTTTGACAAGATTAACCATGTGTGCTTAGTCTCTCCAAAGTCAACAAAGCCAACCCCTCCAAAGGGCAAAGGTATCTAATTAAGTAAGACTTGTAACATAAACCACTCCCCAGGGTGATAAGCTGTCCCCCGAGCCCATGTTTTCTACACTTAAAACGTGGAGTTAGAGTAATGACACAGGTACCTAAGTTGTACAACACAGTGATAGCAACACGGATTACAAATGAAATGAAATTCCACAGGTACAGACAGAAATCTGTATGCGGCCAATGTTGGGAACTCTATTGCAACATTTTTCCAGCTTTGGAAATTTTCCAGTTGGAGTTTTAAAGGGTTTTTCAAATTTCTGCCACACTTGAGATGCTAGCATTATTAGCCACCCTAAGTTCTCCATCCAATCCTCAAAGAAAACCTTCAAATACATGCGGGCAAGCTTGGGAGCATGCGTGCACATGTGCGCGCACACACACACGCACACACACACACACACACACACACACACACGTGCACACACAGTTATCAACACTGCTTGCATTTATGACTTGAGATCATTCCAGAGCCTGTTGGCACTTACCTTGCAAAGACGTGCTAGGTAAACTGGCTTCATTCTCTCCCATCTTATTAATTCTTTATAAAAGGATCCAAGCTGTTTGGGTTGTGTCGCTCTCTTGCGAGCGATGTGACCTCTTGACTCTCTGCTGTAGCAGTGCAACAGTACACTACCTGCTTTCTTCTGTGAATAATTACCACCAGCTTCCCCAGTTACCTGGGCTGGCAGGACCTGTTTTACTCTGGAGTGAGATCACATGCTTTGATCCAGTGTCCTGCTACTAACGTACACTTCACAGAACACGGCTTTGTTTCAGTTTTGATATTAACTTTTCATGCTGCACTTTCACTTCAGCACAGAAACTTATTTACATTTTTCCCAGACTGTCACTATCACCAACACATAAAGGCACAGAGCTCAGGATTTATTTCTTTCCTTCTTCTGGGTGGTCAATCTCCTTATCTTAAATATATATAAACTTAAGTGCATTCTGCAACATCTATTTCTTTTATATAGAAATCAGCATGAGAATCTGTTTTGTGCAGGTGTATAAATACAGGGTTTGAAATCAAACTATACTAAAGATTAAGACGAAAGGTATAACTTCTTTAAAATCAAATTCCTGATATAAAATTGAGTAATGCCTATTTCAGAAAATTAATATGAAGATTGTAAAAAGACCATGTGACTGCGCTAAACACAGAATTATTAGTAATGAACACAAAACAAAGGGCACTTTCTCTTCCTTCTTTTTCTGCAATCTTTCTCCTCACCCTCCTCCTATAGGCAGTAGGAACAGTTTAACAGTAGAGTGCTGAGATCACTGTGACTGGACGTAAGCTATGGTAATGATACTTGATACCTGAGTGAGCTTTCATGTATATATATATATATATATATATATATATATATATATATATATGTATATGTATATGTATATGTATATGTATATGTATATGTATATGTATATGTATATGTATATGTATATGTATATGTATATGTATATGTATATGTATATGTATATGTATATGTATATTCATTCATTCATTTATTGAGGCAAGGAGGTCTATGAACCAGGCTAATCTGTAACTTGAATCCTTCTGCCTCTGTCTCCTGAGTGCTGGGATTACTGGTGTACACTACTATACCCAGAATAACTGTAAATATTTTTTAATGAGAGAGAGAGAGGAAGGGAGGGAGGGAGTATATTGGTGTGCCAGGGCCTACAGCCACTGCAATTGAACTCTAAATGCATGTACCACCTTATATCACCTTGTGTACCTGGCTTATATGGTCTCTGGGGAGCTGAACATGGATCCTTAGGCTTCACAGTCAAGTGCCTTAACCACTAAACCATCTCTCCAGCCCTAACTGTGAAACTTTGAAGGAATTATTACAATAGTCAAGAAGGTCTCAGTCCTCATTTATATATAAAAAGTGACTACTGATATGTGTTTCTTTTTATAAAGGAAACAAAGGAATTCACTTATTATTATTATTCACTTATTATTAATTAGCTTATCTGTCAAGCCTCAAGGAAATACATGTTCAATAATGAGTGACCTTACATTGGAGAGTTAACATTAAATATTAATTTTTAAGTGACAGATATTATTCACAAAATTGTCATTTGTGTACTTACAAAATTCCTCTATTTTCCACCAGACTTCCTGAACTATTGACTTATGTTAGTTTTAAGTAAAAGAAATAGAAAGAAAGGAAAGGAGAAGAAAAAAAGAATGTATACACACACACATCTATGACTCAAACTCTACCCCTTAACAGTTTTCTTTGCAAATAATCTCTATGCTATTTACTAGTTTGTTGATGCAAAACCTGATTACATGATTATTCTATGTAAGCAACAAAAAATGAAAACAGAATTGAATCTCAAATGTGTTAGAAGTTAAAGCAAACATGATATTAAAAATGTCTCATCAGAATTCAGTGTTCTGTTTATTTATCACCACCCTGGCTTTCGGTTTCCTCATCTGTCATATGAGAAGGCCTGTCCATTTATTACGGGAAGCCAACTTCATCATTATAATGCCAGAGGACTCTAACTTATAATGCAGGTTGTTGTCTATTCCAGAATAAAGCACTCTTTTACTCAGAACCACTGCATATTTAATTGTACATAAACCATACTAAAAGCTTTGCCAAAAGTAACCTGAAAATGAATGTTTGTCAATCAAGCATGACAATCATCACGTTCCAACTCAGTCACAGCAGAAACAACACACACATCAGTCCTCACTCATTTGAACAAACCTAGAAATGTATTTGCACACCTGCACCAGGAACCTAAAATTAGTCAATAACAGCACTAAAGCACCCATTATCTATTAGATGAATTATGAATTATGGCACATAGGAAGTTATAATGAAAGTAGAAACAGAAGCCTGACTCTTGAGCCAAGAAAAATAAAGCATAAAAAAACCACTAAAAATCATACACGTTTATACAGGGACACAGGAAATAACAAATATGCATGTAGTTATACTGAAACAATCACACTATTCATAAAGTGTCATGCACATATAAACACATTTATTCTCTTTCCCTTCTATGCCTTTGTACATGGTTGGTCAACTTCTTCCAGGAACTTTTCTTGTTGTTTTGGGTCATTCTCTTGTTTTGTTTTTATATAATCAGTCTAGAAAATATCTTTTCCTTCTCCTTACCTGACTAATTTGTATGCAGAACGTTTTTCTGTTGCTCAGTATGTATTAAGACCCCTTCTGTGTGCTCCCAGATTGCCTTTAATGACTCTAAGGTATTCAACTCTCCATGATTCTAAACATATTGCACCATAAGAATCACTTGCTGACACTCTTGTATATCACACCAGCACAGATCACTTCTGTTCTCATATATCACACTTCTCTAATTCTCAGTACAAACCTGACAAATATCATGTTTTCATCAAATGTTGTAAGAATGAATGAAATTCCATCATCAGAATGTTAAATAAGGGGTCTAAAAAAGAGGAACAGTGGTTAACTAAGAAAATGATAGAAGGTATTCCAAGAAGAAAAAATAAATGGCAAGGTTCTAAAGTGAATGGATGTGAGAATAAGCATATTTACTTGTAAGAGCAAAAATGTTATGAGCAATGAGGTTAGAAGAGATGGAGACAATAATGGAAATGACTAAAACAGTAGAAAATAGAAAACAATGAAAAATCGTTATAGCATTTAACCATAAACATGCACACACATGCATACTAATAAGCACAGACATGCTCATGCACATGAGTGTACATATGTAGGTACAGAGACACAATACATACTCATATGCACATGCGTGCAAGCATGCACACACAAACACACACACACACACATCAAATCCCCCCTCCAAAAAAAGAGGAGCTATTGTTGAAGCTAGCTCCAATGAGTGGAGAAAAGGAAATTACATAATTATAATGCCCATCCAGAAAGAAATATTTTCTGGGTCCTGAAAGACACTGAGTAAATGCACTATAAATATTCAATATACATTCTGAATGATGTCCATAAAAATTCTGAACCCCATTTTTTAACAATTTAGATGGCACAATAGGTAAATGTTCCAAGCCATATCTTTTCCTAAAATGAACTCCAAGAAGAGAGTCAGAAAGGGAGATTACCTAAGCAATCATGTATCATTAAGGGTAACTGTCTATCTATATACTACACAAGGAGGAGAAAACCGTGTTATAGATAAACCCAAGTAAGGGCAGTTATGGGAGATACTGGCATTATCTAGTTATGAAATTCTGATTTTCTAGGAAGATTTATAAAAAAATTGGAAAAAATTCTGCAGTGCATCTTTAAATCTCTCGTGCTATGGAATGTGGAGTACTTGCTATGTAAAATGTCACATACATCTAATAATTATACAAAGTTAGTACTTGCTTTTCCAATGAAAGCATAACACGGTGAGATTAAATAAATTGATCAACACTGTAAATTCTAATTGTGGTTGTCATAGAGAATAAAGGATAGAAAATTATTATAGAGAAAGGATTCTAATTCACAGGGCCTTGACTCCTTCAAGACTATTATAGTAGAAGTCAGAAGATGTGTGTTTCAATGATGGGATCCAATTAGCCAAACTCCAAATAATTTGAGAGAAACTCCGTATCAATGAGGATATGTAATTGGGATTACAGTTCCAAAAATCAGGGGCTGTGGTCATCTCTCAAGTAAATTGCTCTAAAAGTGTGCCTTTCTTACATTTTAGAGTAAAGGAGATGCGGCACCTACCCACTCCTACTCCAATTGTTCAAACTACTTTTGCCTTTCTTTTCTCTCCTTTTTGATGTGCATGTGTTATGGTGGTGGCTTACTGTGTATGTTTAGCATACACACATCTGTGTACAGATTCATATGCCTTAAGCACAACACTTGTAGAGGTCAGTGGAGAATGTTGGTGATCTGTGTACTTCTATCACTCTTCAGCATTATTTCCTTGAGATGGAATCTTACATTGAACTTGCAGATGCATTTAACCTTGGTCTGGCTGACCAATGAGCCCCAGAAATAATCCTATCAATGCCCCCAACAGGATTGGGGTTTCTGCAAGTGTAGCCATGCCCAGCTTTTTAGGAGGGGGCAGGGATCAAACCCATGTGCTTAGTCTTATGAGGCAACCACTCACTTTCTGAGCAATTGCTCAAACCACTGTTTAAATTATTTCCATCTGTTCCTCCTTTATGAAGGGGCTAAGGAACAGTGTTTTGGAAGAATTATGTGAGGTGACATTTTCTTTTAAATTATTTATTCTTATTGTTTATTTGAGAGAGAAGGAGAGAATGGGCATACCAGGGTCTCTTGCCACTGTGAAAAATCTCCAGACACATGCGACATTTGGAGAACCAGACTTTATATGGGTACAGGGTATGGCAGGCTTTATAAGCAAATGCCTTCGCTTGCACTCCCCAGCTCCTAAGATGATATTCAAATGGGCCATATTGCATCAAGCAAGTCACAGGAACACAGTTTCTCAAAATCACCACAGCCTATATCCTCTCATTTTGGCAACTATTCAAAATGGAACAAGGAAAACGATGGCATGAGCAGAGGGTGGACATCACCCCCTGGTCCACATAAGGTGGACAATAGCAACAGGAGAGCGTGCCAAACACTGGCATAGGGAAACTGGCTACAACACCCATAAGCCCATCTCCAACAATACACTCTCTCTAGGAGGCATTAATTCCCAAATCTCTATCAGCTGGGAACCTAGCATTCACAACACCTAAGTTTATGTGGGACACCTGAATCAAATCACCACACTCACCCATTTAAGTCTACTGAGTTTGGGGAGAATAAATTTGTGCTGGTAGCAAGAAATGATTCACTGGAATACACACACACACACACACACATACACACAGAGAGAGAGAGAGAGAGGGAGAGAGAGAGAGAGAGAGAGAGAGAGAGGGAGAGGGAGAGAGAGAGAGAATACTCTATGACAGCCAGCTAAGCATCATTCAAAAAAGGGAGAACTTTAAATTTGAATGACTGTTTAATACTAAGCTGAGACAATAATTGTATAAATGTTCCCCAAACAGCACAAGCTGTAGCCTGTTGCCCACTAGAACTACATGTTGTGGCCTAATTATTGATGATGACACCACACACTTTGGTTTAGGATGTGAAGAAATCAAGCTGGAAATGTTTCCTTTTCTGGCCAGCTTGCACCGTCACTAGGTAGGCTGCCTGGGAGGTTTGGGGGGGGGGCGGGGGAGGCTGTCATCAATAGTCTTTCTCAGCTGTGGACCCTGCATGGTACTCTACAGCCCTGCCAGGCAAGATGTGCTCACTGGTGCAGTGGTGGGTTGACTTTTACATGGATAAACCAAGCAATTTCTGATTAGATTTAAAACCTGTTTCACAGGAAGGAATTCATTTCTGGTACTTTAGACCTGGCAAAAAGTCCACGTCTGGGGAGACCATAGGCTATTTTGGGCAAGCTACTGCTATGGTTTTTCTAAATGAACATGGTGTATGTCTATGTCATTCCCTTTTTCATATGGTTATGTCCATACTTTAGTGCTATAGACACTTCTAGTCAGATATATAGATTTGATTCACACACACACACACACACACACATGCACACATGGAGAGAGAGAAAAAAATCTGATCAATTATATATAATGATCATTTGTTCAACAATGTCTGCACAATTTTTCTCATAATAAAAATCCAGGAATACAAGGAGGAAAGGAAATACACATACTACATATCCAATGCAAATATGGAATCGATGTGGGTATTTTAGGACCTGTAATTGTCTACACTGAACACTCTGTGGTAAAGAGTCTGAAAATAAGTTTTGTCTCTGTGGCTGAATAATCTAGCACAGATGTGATAAAATCTTACACATAGTCATTATCTTAAAGGTGAAACATGTACTAGCCTTCAGCCACTTTATGAGAGCTTAAAAAAAAAAAAAGATACATGGTGCTGGAGGGATGCAGCAGTTAAGGAATTTGCCTGTAAAGCCAAAGGGCCCAGGTTTGATTCCCCAAAACCCATATTAGGCAGATGCACAAGGGGGAACTCCTGTCTGGAGTTCGTTTTCAGTGGCTAGAGGCCCTAGCATGTCTATTCTCTCTCCCTCTCTCTTGCTCTGTTTGTCTCCCCTTCCCTCTTTCTCTGTCAAATAAATAAACTAATTCAATTAAATATTAAAAAAAGTAAACACCAGCAATGAAAACTATGATTGCCAACTTTGACTTTGGCTCCCAATTGTGACAAAAGCTAACTGAACAAAAACAACACTTAACAGCTGTTCAGCGATAAGAGCTGTTTTTAACACATTAGAAGCAAAACTGTACTGAGATGAAGGTGAGAAGTGAAGCTTTTCATGTTCTTTACAAGCTATTCTTGTTAACCTCCTAAAATCAGTGGATACACCCAAAATCAACACAGGAATAGCAATGACTTCTTGAAGTGAAAAGTGGGTGCCCTGTTTTCAGTTTATCAAGATTGAACACAGTAATTGTTAAAAATGTAACAAATTAATCAGGAGTATCAGAAAAATAATCATTTATAATATTGCCACATTAGCTTTTCTAACTTTCAAATTTATTTTTTCCTTTCTTTTCATCTTTTTTTATTTCTTCTGTTCTTTCTTTTATAATAAAGTCAAAGTGGCATAACATACTATCCTAGAAAATGACTCCGAGAGAAACACTTTTGTTCAACCTCACAATGGGCCTCTACTTTCTACTGAGAATGGTGCCTTTTTGAAAACTCCAGTTTTACTTTCCTGCTGACTCTTCCAGCTAATACTGCTACAGAAAAGAAGATGAAGGATTAAAACCTCCAACCTCCTCCCAAGCAGCTGGTACTTAAAATAGACTTTTCTCTAAAGTGAAAGGGCACCTTCTTTTCCTATGGAGACCAGATCTCCCCAATGAGGGAAGAGAGAGCCCATGCAAAATGAGAGATTAAGCTCTCAGGGTGGTTTTTCATGATGGTGGCTCAATGGCGATATACCTGTGAATGAAAAAGAAAAAAAAAAAAAAACAAGAAAAGAAGATGCTGAAAAACAAAGTATCTATTTGCTTTAAGGGATGGAAGGTTCACACACTACAAGCAACTTTAACAAAATAAATGTGAAATGAAGAGAGAAATGCCAATGTTAAAGTTACTCCTTATGACACTGTTTCCTCCACATCTTGTCTAAAGCCTCTGGGTCTATCCTAACATAGCAGTTAATTCATTTAAAGTAACATTCTAAGGCCAACCTTGGCTTTTTTCCAGCTCTCAAAACAAGCCTTTAAGAATGTCTCAGTTCGCTACATAGTAAATTCCAGGTCAGCCTGGGCTAGAGTGAGACCCTACCTCAAAAAAAACAAAAAAAACAAAAAAAAAAAAAGAAGAAGAAGAATGTCTCAGTTAGTTTATAACTGTTTCATAAGTGTTGATGATTGACAAATTAAATCATATCTCATTTCCTTTAAAGTTTTATGATGAAATGTATAAGAATGTTGATGATTCTGAGATATTTTAATAGTCTTCTCTTTTGAAAAAATATTATTTTGGGGGATGTGGGAGAAAGAATGGGTGTGCTGCTGCTACTGTTGCTGCTGCTGTGCTGCTATTGCTAAGGAACTCCAGATGTATGCACAACTTCGTGTATGTGGCTATACACATGGGAACTAGGGAACCAAATTCAGGTTGTCAGGCTTTACAAGCAAGCATTTTTAACTGTTAATCCATCTTTCCAGCCTCTTTCATCTCTCTTTCATACTCTCCTATATATTACTTATTGTCCAGTTTGAAGCAACTGTTCATTTCTTCAGTTTTCCTAAAAAACATAGTTACTCATTTTCCTCAATATTGGTAACCAATATGAAATTTAAGTATCCTAAACTTCATAATGGAAGAAAGAAATTAACTCAGGTTGAATTACTCCTATTAGCCTGCACTGAAATAAAAGAAAACTTTCATAAAAGATGAAAAATGTAGAATACATTAAAAACTTGAAAGTAATTTAAGTCAGTGAAATTGCACTTAAAGAGAACTTTTAGCAAACTTAAGACTAATTGTACTTACATCAAAATTCTGGTCACAACTGGTTTCAGACATTTTTTGTTTCTATGGAAATTCAATTCCTCAGATATAGAATCTGAAAAATTCTAGAAGAGTTTTTACTTTCCAGTTATCTGTGTAACTGGAGTCCTGGGCCAGTGGTCAGACTCTGGGGTTCCAACATGCCAGGAATAAAGTTGCAAAAGCCAGGAAAGGTTTTTAATCCAAGTGACCATTTTGCAAAAACAGAAAGTATGCATTTCAATCTGTATTTGGGTTAGTGGCATGAGCTGTATGTTTAAGTAGAGGAGACTTGGGGGGGGGTAGATAAAAGGTATATATAATTAAGCAGTCTGGTTCTTGATGACGTCTGGCTAATTATTCTGGCTGTGTAAGTTGTCCCTAGATAGATAAGTCCTTATCACTCAGGGGAGCAATCTAGTTCCCATGAGATTCCTGTTCCAGTGTGGGATAATCTTATGTAATGGGTGCCTCATGGAGGGGATTCTGTCTGTGAGGCATTACTCCTAGAATTCAAAGTGACTGTGAGTTTAGGACAATGACTGGATGTGTTCAGGTGCCTTTGCTGGGGTCTAGAACAGGACACAGTAAAAGCTGAAGGAAAGATGTGCTAGTTGCTCTTTGTTCCTTCAACAATATCAGGCGGGGTGGGGAGCTGTTGGGATAGGTTAGCTATTATCAATATGTGAACAAACAATCCTTGAGCGATTTGCATACCTATGAAGAATTAAGTGATTGAGCCAAATAAAGTGATAGATACAGGGCTGGGGAGATGGCTCACAGCTTAAGGTGTTTGCCAGCAGCGCCTAATGACCTGGGTTAGAAACCCCAGTACACACCTATAGTCAGATGCATAGAGTGGCACGTTCATCTGAAGTTCGTTTGCAGTGGCTCAAGGCCCTGGTGCACTCATTCTGTCTTTCTTTTCTCTCTATGTCTGCTTGCAAAATTAATTAATTAATTAATTTATAAACGAGATAGATACAAAATGAAGACAGAGATGCCACATGTCCACGTGGGGTCACTGTAGCCAAGTGACAAGTCATTGCATTGATGCAAGGGCAGTTTCTGATGCCTGGTATAATTGATCTCAATTCCCCTATGTTGTTTTGCATGATTCACTTATTACCTAACCACTGCAGCATTTAAATAATGTGTGTGTGTGTGTGTGTGTGTGTGTGTGTGTGTGTGTTCATCCCCAAGACATTGCAATGTTAATCAAACCCAAGACCTTGCAAAGTTAATCAAATGTTCTATTACTAAACCATATTCCCAGCCTGGACTTTGAACAGCTAAGAACTTTACTGAAATCAATATCCAAATTTTGCAATATAAACATACACAATATAATAGTAAAACCTACTGCCAAATGAGCACTTCAAAACTGGATTATTGAGATTTCACATATTTAATTACCTAAAAATGATTCTATTGAGTGACCAATATCAACATTTAAAATCCGGAGGTGTCTGGAAACAAAGAGAAACACACCAATAGGAATGCAAGAAAACAATTTTTAGAAAATGTTTGCCAATCTCTCTTTTACTTTCAATGACATCAAAATTGGTATAACTTTCTTCTGCAAAGAAATAATAGCTCAGGAAATAATTAAAGCATAGAAACATGGGGTTTACAAAATTAATGAAGTTAATTTATGACATTAAGCTTTTGCTTAGCTAAGGAACAAGACTGTTGAAAACAGAATAAGAGAAAGTTGTGTCAGCTCTTCATCGGATGAGGCATTAGTATCTACCACCCATAAAGAGCTAAAATATTACACCAAAACTCAAAATCATCCAATTAGTAAATAAGCAAATGAATTGAACAGACATTTCTCAAAAGAAGAAATATAATTGTCAATACATACCTGAAAAATATATTCCACATACATAACCATCAGGGAAATGCAAATTAAAACTACATTGAGATTTCATCTTATCCCAGTCAGAATGATTATAAGCATGAAAGCAAATAACAAATGTAGGTGAGAATGTAGGATAAAAAGATCCCTTACTCTTTACTGGTAGGGCTGCAAACTGGCATAAACATAATGGAAATCAACATTGGAGTTTCCTCAAGAAAATATAAATAGAATCTATAATCATTATACCACTCCTGAAAGGAGTACAAGTCCATGTCCAAGGGATCTCTGAATATCCATGCATAATGCTACACTGTTTCTAGTAGCCAAGATAGGAACACAGTCTAAATGCCCATCAACAAAGAATGGATAAAGTTCATGTGTTATATAACACAGTGGAGTTTCATTTAGCCATAAAAAAAACAGGAATTGTACCATTTCAACGGAAAGTAAGTGGATTGCCATGTACTATGTAAAATAAGTGAGGATTAGAAAAATGTGTGTGTGTGTGTGTGTGTGTGTGTGTTGGTTTGAGTCAGATGTCCCCCATAAACTTGAGTGTTTTGAATACTTGGTCCCCAGCTGATAGGATTTGGGAGGCGGAGCTAGCTGGAGAAGGTGTGTTGTTGGTGGCATGTTTAAGGCTCTTATAATATCCATCTCCCTCCCTGTTAGAGATCAGCTCACTCTCCTGCTGCTGTTCACCTGACATTCAAGGAGTTGAGGTCCCCCTCTGCTGTACCATCCTATTCCTTCCACCATGACCTTACCTTTGAGACTGTAAGCCAAATTTAAAAAAAAACTGTCCTCTCATCCCCTGCTTTTGGTCAGGTGTTTTATGCCAGCAATGCTGCGGTAACTGCAAAGTGTGTGTGTGTGTAAAAGTGGATTATTTCAAATGATGAAGGTGAATAAAAGCAAACGGGAAGGGGAACAATAGATGATTAAAGAGACTTCTGAGTGCTGGGCTTACAAGTGTTCCCCCATTACACTCAACTTAATTAGCTGGTCTCCACTGCACTGGCCTGTTGGTCTGGTCAGCTTGACTGATGGAACTCGCTTCCCTTATGTCCTCATTGTGCTTTGTTCGCTCACAGTGTCAATTCCTAAAATAGCGGTGCTGTCATTTTTTATTCATATGGATTAAAATCATTTTATTTTTTTCTCAGTTCTACAAGTTTTTCTGTATGTATTTTGAACTTGTATTACTAGACAAGAATACATTTAGAACTTTAATGTCTCCTGGTAAATTGACCAAAAAAATCCATTCTAAAATGCGCCTATTCATCTCTCATAAGACACCTTGTTCTGCTGCTACTTGACCCAGTGTTCATATAGTACTTGCAGGATATTTCTCCTATTGTTTTACGTTATGTGAATGCAGCGTATCTATCAGACAGGGTACCGAGTCCTCTAGATTTTTATTAGCATCACCTGTCAGCCTTTTTCTCTTTCTTTTGGTATTCAGGCATAAGGAACATAATTATCAATAAAATTGGGCTTAGTTAAATCATATTTCTATTTGCTTTCTATATGTTGTTATGCTTCTCCTGTTCTTTTCTTTTTTCTGTCTTGGAGTATCATTTTGGTATGTGTATATATGTGTGGATAGTTTGGATGGGGTGGGTGTGGTATATGCATGTGAATGTCTTATGTGCTCACCTTGTGCACATGCATGCAGATGTTAGATGGAGATGTTGGATCACTCTTCCTCCTCGTGTACCTGAGACAGAGTCTGTCACTGAACCTGCAGTGGGTCCCTGCTTTTTGGTTAGAATGGCTGAGCAGTGATCCTCCTCTCTTTACCTGTCTCAGAGCTGGAAGTCTAGACATGTGTGGTCACATTCAGCTTTTCTATGTGGGCACCAGGAGTTGAACTCAACTTCTCAATTTAAGCAGAAAGCATTCTTACCTGCTAAGACATCTCCCAAGCCTAGTGGAGTAATTATTATTATTCTTTTAGTATTCAAATTATTTTTCTCTCTTTACTTGGTAGACTTTATTCTTTTTGTTTCCCAGTGTTGTGATTTATCTCTCCCCATTTCTCTCCTGTTCCTTCAGACTTTACAATATTTGACTTTAATGTTTTATTTATTTATTTGAGAGGGAGCAAAGAAGGGAGAGAGAGAGAATGAGGGAGCAAATGGGTGTGCCAGGGCCTCCAGCCATTGCAGACAAACTGAGGCATGTGCTACCTTCTGTATCTGGCTTTCATTGGTACTGGGACATTGAATTTGGGTCCTTAGGCTTCACAGATAAGCACCTTAACTTCTAAGCCATCTTTCCAGCCCCAGTATTTGACTTTAAATGGCCATATTCTCACTTCAAGTAATATATGATTTCACACATAAGTAACTTAGAATATAGCACAATTTCCTTTCTCTCTCCTGTCCTTTGTGATCCCAACACCACATGTTTACTGAAACATATGTTACAATATGCACAATATGTTGCTATTATTCATGCTTTAACTGTTGATTGCATTTTAAGTGCACTAAATTTAAGTAAAAAAAAAATCTTTATAGTTGCCTAAAAGTTTAGAATGTTGTCACTCTGTCTTTTGTGTGGAGGCAAGTTCCATTCTCCTGCTTGAAATATGCCCTTAAGTGCTTCTCCTTGTTCATGCAGGCAGAAAAAGAATTATCTCAGCTTTTGTTTGTTTACAGATTTCTTTATTTAGCTTTTATTATTAAAAATATTTACCCAGATGAATTATATTTGTTTCTTTCTTTCAGCATTTTACATTGTTCTTTTATCATCTAGCATATTATTTTCTGATAGTCAATGATATTTCTCATTGTTAATCTGGATGTCATGTCTTTTAGTCTTGCTGTTTGCATGTATTCCCTTTGTTACTCACTGTGAGTTTGTCTCATTATGATATAAGTTGGTACAATTTAGTTTGTGATTATCATACTTTGAGTTTGTTGAGGTTTTTCGAGCTGACAGTTTAAAATGTCCACCAAACTCTGGGGACAAAAATAGGAAATGGGAAGGACTTGTGATCAAAATACATTATAGCCATTATGAAAATCGTCAAAAAATGTCATACTTTTCTACCATTAATTTTTATCATCAAATAGCCTGCTACTCCTTTCCTGCTTCTTCTTTCCTTCTGGTATATTCTATAATGGTCTATTCTATAGGTAGACATGTAAAGACGAACAGCAGCAACATGGATATCCAATCCATCATTGATGCTCTAGCATTTTTTTCTGCCTTTTTAAAAAATTTTCTGATTTGAAATTTGGAGAGTTTATCTTACTATGTCTTTCAACATTTTATTAGTAGTATTTATTGTACTCTAAATACTTTCCAGTGAAATTTTACTTTCTGATATCTGTTTTCAATGTACTTGTATCATTTCATGTCTTCAGCATTTCCTTATTCTATTTTTGTTTACTGCTTTTTTTGTTGGTTTTCTGAAGTAGGTCTCACTAGCTCAGAGCTGAACTGGAATTCACTCTGTAGTCTCAGGGTGGCCTCAAACTCATGGCAATCCTCCTACCTCTGCCTCCCAAGTTTTGGGATTAAAGGCGTGCACCACCATGCCCAGCTTATTTGTGTTTACCTTTATGCACTGATCATATTTATAGAAACCATTTTAAGTACTTGGTTATTGCTTTCAAAATTACAAGTCTGTTTTTATTCATTTTCTTCTGGTTATGAGTATCAATTTCTTTTTCTTTCTTACTTTTTTTTTTTTTTTGCCTGTCCATCAATTTTTGTTTTGATATAGAACATCCTGACTTTACCATGTTTACTAAGAGACCAATTTGTCACACTCTTAAAGATCAAAGACCTTACTCCCATAGATAAGGAATGCATTTATCAGCTTGATTACTTTGGGAATTGTTTCTAGTTCTTTAGGAAAGACTGAATGATCTGTATTTTGGGTTTAGTTCAGTCACAGCACTAAGGTGTGGAACGCTTTCAGAGGTTTACTGGATATGCAATTATGTCAGTGACTTTTTCTACTCTTATTAGGAAGACAAATGGATCTCAGACATGCACAAGCTGCAGAAATGGTTACATGTTCCTCTCTCTAATCCTACTTTCCTCAACAGCTCTGTGTTGCCCAATTCAAGTCACTGATTTTTTTTTTTGCAATAATTGATACTCACTTAAGTGTTGGAAAGACCTGATCTTCAGATACATTACAATGTTTCTTTTATCAAGTATCATCTCACAAAAATAGGTAGATTCTTCCCACATGTTATTCTCCATCTTTAACTAACCTTTATTCCTTTCTGAAAATCTCTATGTCTTCAACTCAGGAAGTTGTGTATCATCATCCATTTATTACATTCTGGAAGCTGCCTTCAGGTAGAACATTATAAAATTGTATCACTTTCCTCATCCTTTTTGTTGGGGATCACAGTCCTGACTACCTGTTCCAGGTTATTGTCTAAGATCAGGATATAATGCATCATATACAGAGAAAAAATATGGCTCAGTCATTCCTGAGTGAAATAGTACCATACATGTAAAATACTTAATGAATCTCATATCAGTTGTAATTTCACTTGTAGATTTCCTATGACAGTAATTGAAAAAGTGTGCACATAGATTTATGTAGCAATGACTACTAGCAATTGTTTGCAATATGATAGCTGAGCATGATAGAACCTACAATCACCTGCTGTCAATGTTACCAGCCTTTTAGACCACCCTCAGCAACATAGAGCTCATCTCAAGAAAAGATGTGGGATAAAAGCTGACATTAAGTGTTTAAATACTTGATACTGGCATATCTGAGAGGGTTTTCATGGTTAGTTCCAGACAATCACAGTGAACATCCTCAGGAAGTAAGTCACACAATTCTAGTTGCTCAGCAAGTATGAGTGATTTTTTTTTCCATTATACTGTCATCTCTCTTCTGTTATTTAGTATTTCTTTATTCATTATATTGTAGTCTCTGAAATCACATGTATTTAAAAGTCAAATATATACCTAAATTAAATATATATTTGCTAAAATTTATAGTGATCATTTGAGCTTGTGGTAAACCATAGTTTTATTGTTGGAAGGACTTGCCTCAATGGTGATGAATGTTAATGGCCGGAGTGGTAGTTGTGAAAACAGAGTAACTGTGTCAATTTCTTAAAATAAGTAGACAAATGAAGTTAGCTTTATCAAGTAAATTTTTTCCTTTTACAAAAAGTGATCACAGAGCAGGCAATATTTTCTTATAGCACTTTACTCACAACAGGATTTCTTTCAAAGGTAGTCAACTCTTTCTATATTTTTCATTGTTTTATGAATTAAGCTCATGGAATATCAAAAACCCTTTCATGCCATTTTAATAATGGTCACAGCTTCTTCCATTTCAAGGAGAAAATGTCTTGGTTCATCTATTAAGCAGTAAATTCTCATCCCTTAAGTTTCTAAGGTGAGATTTCTGAAGTGCCACTCGAAGTCCGTGTTCCACTGCTAACTGCTTCTGCTATTTCTTCTTCATCTTCAGATACTTCTTCTATTGATGTGAAAGTCTAAAACCCATCAAAGTTTTCCATGAATGCTGGGCTTAACCTCTAAATTCCTATTAATGTTGATATTATGAGCTCCTGCCCATGAATCAGGAATGGGGAATTCTACCTGGAACTTTCAACTTGGTGCAGATTCATCAGAGAAATCACTCTCCATGGATTGTGTGGCCTTATGAAATGTATCCCTTAATAAGATTTGAACATTAAATTTCCTCCTTGATCCACAGGATCCAAAATGGATATTATGTTTTCAGACATAGAAACATGTCATACTTTCTGAAACACACTCCCCTGTAAGATTATTGTCAATGATCCATAAATTTCTAGTAACATTTCTCCCCTAAGAATTCTCTTACAATAAATATTCTATGCACTTTGTTGGAAACAGATGTTTCCATTCATCCTTAGTTATTCTGTTAATAGAGTGTGTGGTGTAGGTAGAAAAATTCTTAGTGGTTTCAGGATTTTTAGAATGGTAAATGAACATTGGCCTTAATTAAAATCATTAGCCATATCAGTGACTAATAAAAAGTCAGTACATCCTTTGACTTTTTCAAACCAGGCATTGATTCTCAAGACATGGGAATGCTAGAAGACACCTTTCAGGGCAAGATCACTGAATCTAATACCAAAGCCTGTCCTTCATCTTGACATTAGCTAAACTTCCTAACCACTTGTAGCAGCTTCTGCATAAGCTCCTTCTGCTTCATCTTGAGCGTTTTGTGTTAGAGACAGTTTCTCCCTTTAAACCTCCTGGACCAAACTTGAATACCTTCAATCATTTCTTCTGTAGATTCTATGTCCTTGTGAGCCTTCAAAGAATTGAAGATAGGCTTTCCTCTGGCTTAGGCTCTGGCTTTTCTGAATGTTGTAGCTGATTCTATCTACTAATCCAGACAGAAAGTCCTTCACATCAGTCATGAGCCTATTTTACTTTATTACCATGTGTGTGTGTGTGTGTGTGTGTGTGTGTTCATTATAAGAACACATTCAATGTTCTTTGAGTGGCACTCATAACTTGGCAAGGTTTTGAGCACAAAAGGCATTCTAGCTGGTGTCTATTTTCAACATGCCTACTTCACTAAACTTAATTACTTTTAGCTTTTTGTTTAAAATGAGAGAAACTAGCTGGACATCATCATCATTGCATTAAACTTTTCCCTGGGGAGATGTGAACAAATCTCTACTTTCCCCCAGATAAAGCACCAACAATAAAGCAAATAAATGATTCCAATCAAGTCTAGCTTAGTGAGCCAGTGATTTTATTATGGTTACTTATAGAAGTATAAACTCAAAGAGAACTGTATCACCAAAAAGCCCACACAGTGTACATGATGACTCACAGAAGGCATTCTTAAGCACATTGGACCATGTGTCCATAGAGTGGCAGGTTAAAGGTCTCTTCCTTTCCAGAAATTCTTTGTAAAATCTTGGGGAAGGACTTTGTGAATCTTTTAAGTTTTAGGATCTTCCTGAGACTTATGAGTCCCTCAGCATTGTCTAACAAGCTTCCTTTATCTTAGAGCCTCCCTCTAGGACAAAATGTTTCAATTCCAAGGAAAATGTTCTACAACAGTGGTACACACTTATACTCTCATAATTTGGGCAATGGAGTAGGAGGATCATAGGTTTGGTTAGACCTGGGCTACATTAGAGTGCAACTTTCTCAAGAAGGAAAGAAGGAAGGAAGGAATTAGAGACAGGGACAGAGATAGACATATGAGTTTTGCATTCATTTAGAAGCTATTGTAAGGTTTAAAAAAAGTAGCCTAATATCAATATTATGGTGTCTTGGAGAAAAGAACATATTAAGGAGAATGAAAGAAAGCAGCAACTCTCCAGGACCCTCACAATATTTATAGATTAAATTCACTGTGATATATGAGAACAGATCAAAATGCCCCAAACAAATAAAATGATAATATTAACAGATCATAGATAACTAACAGACTATAGATGATTATATACTCATCTATTTATCTCTATCTATCTATCTATCTATCTATCTATCTATCTATCTATCTATCTATCTGGTTACAAATGAAACACAGAGAGATGAATTGAACACATATCTTAGGAGATATAATAACTTGATGTAAGGTTATCAAAAGTCCTTAATTTGTAAGAGATGCCAAACTTGCAGTGTACAGTGAAGTAATGAGCAACAAAATGAGATTTACTGGTAATTGAGACTGTTTAAATCATTGCTATCAATTACAAAATGCAGTATTCTGCAAATGTTAATACAGATCAATTGACTATCTTCAAAAGATGCCCAAAACATTGAGATAACATATGTTTGTCAATATGAACATATCTAAAATAATGTAATAACTTTTGTTGGTGATTGATTCACTTGTTCCTATACTTTTCTTGATTTTTTGACATTTTGAAACAAGTCATGTACTACATTTATAATTTTAAAAGAATATTCAGATAGCCTTTTCATTTTATGATTCCTGATAGTTCTTTATAGTAAGCTAGGAGAAAATAGACAAAATGTCCTTTACTGAGCTTTCAAAAATATCAAAGATATTCATACAGTGTATTTATACTTTATGACTCCAGTGTTTTTAAAAGAAATATGAATTTTTAGTGTTGGTAAATAAGTAGAAAATGTGTATTAAAGTATTTTATAGTTGAGTTAATAAGAGAAAGTATTTTGCAAATTTTAAAAAGCATTCAATAACAAGAATTATAAGGGGAAAACTTATAATTAAGAAGGTACATACTTACATGATCTATTTTTGGGTGGCAATAAAAGAAAGAGGAAATGTCACTCAGCAGACATTTCACAGCATGATTTTATAGACCTCTATTATGACAAAGAACAATGCGAGTGTCCTGGCTACCGTGTTGATTTGGCGGATTTTGGCTAGAAAAGAGAAACAGTATGAGGAGTGTGTTTGAAGTGCGGAAGAAAGCAGCGGAGAGGACACCTAAGGAAAAGCTGTCATTCTAGAGACCCAGCAGCAGAAGAAAAGGAATTTGACCTTTCTCATTCTGTATAAAATAAACAAACAATATCATCCACCTGTGAATGATCATTTAAAAATATAGACAGAAAAGTAGAATCCGTATAACAGCAACTGATTCAGTCCACAGTGCTCACCATTATACCATGGAACCTATCACAAAAGTACCTGCTACTAATTTATACATAATATATAATGTGTGGGCTTCAGAACTAGATCCTGGCCTTTACTTATTTCCTGAGTCTTTCAGAAAATTAAGTCACTTCCTTGCATATCAAGGTTTTGTCTTTAAAACAGAGAGAATGCCTGGCTCCATTGTAGAGAGGCTAGACAAATATAGTAGTGAAGAAACTGTTCATTGCAAAGATTACGGACTTATTCTACTGCAATTACAAAATTTGTAAAGTACACTTGCTCTGCTGATTCTGGAGTAGTTTTTCTCTATGACAATGGTCTGTCTTTATCTACAAATCCCAACTAGTGGAGGAGCTGGTCCCTGTTAACCTGTACCCTCCTTCAGGTTATCCTTGATTGGATTCATGTACATGCAGCTCTATTTTTGATTTGGGACTGACAAAGACATGAAACAGGAGACATAATCTCCATAGCATTTGTTTCAGAGAACATAGACCAGAGAACATTTGCTATTAGGCAAGGAAGTAATGAATCTGACTTGTATGTATACAGAATACACTATAATACTATTTCCATTCTAAGACTGTAGTATTCAAATACCCTTGCCTGAAGTCACATGCCTATCGTCAGGATAACAATCTCAGTCATTACAACCTTTTGCTCATGATCAACAAAACTAATTCAAGCTAACTTTAAACTAAATTAAGAAATTAGTGACACATTAATTATAATCAGCAGACTGAGCAACCATCATTCATGCTCACAAACCTAAATTATTTGCTTGCAATTTCACTCTTTGTATCACTCATTAAATCTTCCACATCCTGACTGAAAAGAATGGTAGAAGCAATGGCTTTCCTTCCTCCTTCTAGACAAGAGTCCTGTATTAACGTGATATCATGATTCCACTTCAGTTGTTAGACTGGGCTGGTGTATAAATTTCTCATTCTGCTAAGATAGGTTGCCAAAAACCATGACTGTCTTACAATTCCATAGTCAGAATTCTGACATGACTCCCATTGGATTAAGATCCTGACTGAAGTGAGCGAAACAGTGCTCCTTTCTGAGTGCTTGGGAGCATTTCTATTTTTTAACCCACTTTAGCTTCTAGTAACTGCTCACATTCATTGACTAAGGTTATTGACTTCATCCAAACAGCCACCAGCAGATAAAGACTTTTCTCAACTGTACCCCTCGAATATTCTTCTGCTTGCTCCTCTTCTATTTTTAAAGGACTCAAACTATTAGGTGCTCTTACTAATAAAATGAAGGTTATACTCTCCATTTCTAGGTCATCTGCTTAGTGACCTTAATTGGATCACCAACTGTTGCAGTAAGGTTTACATTGCTCCCAGAAAACACCTTACCAAGAGCAGCTTATGGGGGAAGTTTAATTTGACTTACAGACTTAAGGGGAAGCTCCATGATGACAAGGTAATACAACGGCATGAGCAAAGGGTGGACATCACCTCCTGGCCAATATCATATGGACAACAGCAGCAGGAGAGTGGACCAAACACTGGCAAGGGGAAACTGGCTTGAAACACCCATAAGACCAGCCACAGGAATACACTGCCTCCAGGAGGCTTCAATTTCCAAATTGCCATAAGCTGAGGACCTAGAATTCAGAACACATAAGTTTGTATGGGACACCTGAATCAAACCACCACACCAACGTTCATCTTATTTGTCTTGTAACATAGTAATTGTGCTGGACATCTTTGAGGCTCATCATACTGTATACTATATCTGACATAACATTTAAGAAACCTGCCTTCAAAATTTCTATGAATGAAATTTATCATGCATAGGGACTGTGAGTTTTTGTAACCTTGAAATGTGAGCAAACACATTTTACATTCCAGAGCTTTCCATGTGATCCCATTGAAATTTCCTCTCTTTTGACATGGAACAATTCATTATTCCTTCAACAAATGTCCTTTTATCCACATCAAAAATGTAAGGGTAAGGTATTTAAATGACAGAAAAGATTCTCAAAATTATTTGCTGGGAATTAAATTGAGGTATGACAGAGAATATCCTCACTGAAACGGGAAATTCTGATGTACCCTTACATATAATGTGAAGTTTCTCTAGCATGGAAGTAAAGTCAAGGACTTAAAAAAAAAAATGACAAATAAATTTTTATGTTCATGGTTTTTTAGTATATCTTTTTCTTCTTTTCTGTGTTATGTCTTATGTCCATTCATTGCATACATCTAAATGTGTTCGTATGTATGGCTACACATGTATATGTATATGAACATGGATGCCCATGCATATAGAAGCCAGGGGAAAGTCTCAGATGTTACCTTCAACTATGTCAGCCACCTCTTTTTGAGACAGGGTCTTTCAATAACCTTGGGATTCAACAATTTGGCTGGACTGGCTAGGAATCCACTCTGTCCCAGGAATCTTTCCTCTGCCTTCCCAGCACTGGGATTACAAACCTTCACCTCCACATGTGAAACTGCATGTGTGGACATTGGAAATTGGCCTGTGGTCCTCATGCTTGTGAGGCATGGATGTTCCTGGCTGACCTATCTCCACAGATCCCTTTTCATTAATTTTTCTTTAATATCCTTTACTTCTTTTACTCTCTTTTCTTTTTCTTTCTTCCTTCATTTCTTCCTTTTTCTCTTTCTCTATTTTCTTTGAGACAAGGTTCTCAGGATATAAGCCTGTTTGTCTTTTAATGAAAATGTCCTAAAACTTGCTGTAAAAACACTTCATTTTATTCTTAACTCTCACTCCCCAAGGAAAATGATGAGCATTATTTTACACACTGAGAAACTGAGATCCTAAAAAGTTAAATTATTTGCCAAGGTAGAACTGAAATGTAAATTTCAGCTTTTATCTGACAACAAAGTTCTACTGTGTCATTCATACATTCATTCCTTATTCAGTGTTTATTGATTGTGTACCAGACACAATAATGAAGATTCATTACATGCCATACAATTTACATAATCCTTTATATATTATAATTTCTATTTTACTGATGACACGTTTAAGAACAAAAGATACTGGTTTGAGCTCTTATGACAGCAGTGGCTGACAAATCAGTCATTCTAGCCTATGGTGACTCAAACTTTTCTGTGCTCTTACCATCCTAGATTCTGAATATACAGTCAGAATAAATACATGTATAATCTGCATTTATTCAAGTTAGAGATAGATGAGAACAAAGCCAAGAGTAAAATAAGTAAGTTGTAACTTCCTTACTTTAGTGGTATTTTAGAAGATGTCAGGATATGGTGTGTAAGACTAAGAAGGGGCCAAAAGCTGTTTAAGGGATTTGAGGAGTCACCCATAGATAGGAAATGCAAAAGATGAGAAGGGGAAACTACAAGATGTTTTATTTATTTATTTTTCTATTATTTATCAGCTTCGTTGGTGTGGAAGATAGGTGTGTGTGTGAGGACATTTCAGGAAGACACATCTGAGCCAGTAGACTGAAGAAATATGACCTATCTTCCTTCATATGTGTACCAAACATTGGATTATCTCAGAACCTGGAAAGAACGGAATGACTAAAGGAAGTGTAGGTTCTCTTCCTGGGGCTGAAATCCTGGTTCTTGGGACTTTAGACCAAGATCTCAAACTGTCCCCCATTACTGGTACCAGTTATGGATCGTAAAGGCTTCAGAGTAGATATTACTCTGGCTCTCAGGGTTCCATATTCAGATTCCTATTGGTCTGGGTCTCCAGCTATTCGGAGAATTACTGTGGGAATATTGAGTAAATTCCCACAATAAGTGACTCATAAATAGTCATGCATAACCTCTTAGTTCCCTTGCTATGAAGAATCCTAACTAATACAGTAGATAACAGGAGAAAAAGTCCACGTGTAGAAAAGAACTTGACTTTTTCTTGGGATTAAAAAATAAATAAATAAAGCCCAATGTGGCTAAGTCTAAACTAAGGAATTTTTTAAAAAGTACATTTTAGACTTGTTTGATATTATTCTAAGAATTGTTCAAGGTAATATTGTTTCACAAGCATTATTGATCTACTTGGAAGAATAGCATGGCCATTTTGTCCAGTAATAACCAAACCAGAGTCCTGCCCGGTGACAGCCATTGCTGTCACAGACGCTGAGGCCCAACTTGCTGAGACATCTGCTCAGCTTCATGGCAGATAAGCCACAATAATCGTGTCATGTTATTTTATTGTGGGTCACATAAGTTAATAATATTGATGAGTAGATAAAATTATATTGATAAATAAGTAAAGCATCATAAATATCCATAGGTAGATGTATATAACTGAAACATATATTTAATAAAATTACAAGTCATATCCTGGAACACATCGGGTCTATGATATGTATTGAATACTTTAAAACCATGCTTTCATTGATTAAATGTTGCTCAGAAATTTTCTAAAAGAAAATTATTAGGTTGAAGAAATGGCTTAGTAGTTAAGGTACTTGTCTATTAAGTCTAAGCACCCAGGTTCCATTCCCCAGTACTTATATAAGCCAGATGCATGAGGTAGCACATATGTCTGGAGTTTGTTTACAGTAGCTGGAGACCCTGGCTTCCTGGCTTGCCCATTCTGTCTCTTTCTATCTGCCTCTCTCTCTCTCTCTCCCTCTCTCTTTCAAATAAATACAATATTAAAATATTAAATTACCAATAACTTTCTATCACTGACAAAGAAAATGATGTATACTTTTATGTTCAGAATCTCTTCTTTTTTGAATTATTAAAAATGAATATGGGGCTGGGAACATGGCACAATGGTTAAAGTGCTGGCTTGTGAAGCTTCATGGCCCAGGGTTTTATTCCTCAGTACCCATGGAAAGCCAGATGCACAAAGTGGCACATACATCAGGAGTTTGTTTGCAGTAGTAAGAGGCCCTGGTGTGCCCATTCTTTCTCTCTCTCTTCTCACAAATAAATAAAAAAAAAATCAAATACATGAATAATTCCCTTTATCTGCTAATATTTTGGCCTGAAACATTAATTAGTCTATACCACTTTTCCATTATCATAATTTTAATACAACATTAACAATGATAAAATTAAAATCATATGCAATTATTATCACAATAAAGTATAGAGTATAATTTAGGAAACAAATGAGCTCAGATATTGGTTCATTTAATTAGTAACTCTATATCCCAAGACTTTTAGGAGTGGTTAAAAATGGGAGAACTTGGGCTGGAGAGATGGCTTAGTGGTTAAGCGCTTGCCTGTGAAGCCTAAGGACCCCTGTTCGAGGCTCGGTTCCCCAGGTCCCACGTTAGCCAGATGCACAAGGGGGCGCACACGTCTGGAGTTCGTTTGCAGAGGCTGGAAGCCCTGGCGCGCCCATTCTCTCTCTCTCCCTCTATCTGTCTTTCTCTGTGTCTGTCGCTCTCAAATAAATAAATAAATAAAAATTTTAAAAAAAATGGAAGAACTAACCCTGGCTTATTGAAGATATGAAGAAGTTATATTTAAAAATAAAACAGTTTCCAGGAGTAGTGGTGCACACCTTTAATCCCAGCACTCAGGAGGCAGAGGAAGGAGGATCATGGTGAATTTGAGGCCAGCCTGAGATCACATAGTGGATTCCAGGTCAGCCCAGGCTAGAGTGAGACCTTGCCTCGGAAAAATATAAATAAATAAAATAAAACAATTGAGGCATAAAGCTTACCTTATAGAAATTACTCAGGCTGATACTCATTTTGAAGGAGGATATGAGAAAGCTATCTTTTTAGGCAGTTTCAGTTGGAGGTTAAGGCCTAAAGAGCACCAGGAGATACCACCCTGCATGCCACCTCGCTGTGGCATAAGAATGGAACTTTTGGCAGAAATGGAACAACTCGTGTCTGATGGAGACTGATCTACAGCACATCCTGCTACCCACAGTCTAGCACACTATCTAAAGAAAATAGCCCAGGTTGGTTGGCTCTGGGATCCACCTTCCAAATTTACAAACCAACTGGGTCTTTCCCTTGCATATCTGAATCTGATGCTATAAAGGCTGTGGTCTTCTGCGTGCCCCCCCCCCTTTATAAGACCCTCATTGTGTGGGGTGGGGGGGGGTCTCTCAGGATTCCCTCTCATCTTGGCTTGGATACATATGAGTGGCTACCCCTCTCACCCAGTCTGGCTGGGTAGCGGAGGTGAACAGAATACTGTTTCTTGGTCTGTATGGTTCTACTGCTTGCCTGTGATTTTTAGTTTGGGGGTAACTTCTCATTTTAATTACATGTATGGTTTTCCTCTGGTTTCTGAATCTACTATGTATGTATTTTCCTCACACTTCAGATCTACCATGGTGAAGCTGCTTTCACCAACTCTAGGCTTGCTGCCTGTGTAACTTCTTTAAACTCAGGGTAAACATGCAAGTCATTCTCTATTCATTTCTCATCTGAATCTCTTGGTCTCTGTTTTGATAGCTGCACTCTCATTTTTTTTTTCCCCCTTGAGCTTCACTGTTTGTCCTTATAACTTCTCTAAAAAACATGGCAGATGCCTGCAGGTTCCTACGTCTCCCTACACAAGCTCCTCAATTCTACTTCCCATTTGCTTGCAGCTTCACCCTAATCTCTCTTTGCAAAGGGCCTCCATTTCTGTTAAATTTCAATCTACCTTAAATAGATCCCACAATTTGTGATTTTTTCCCTCAATAAACTTAATAATTCATAACTTATTATTCTTGAGTTCATCTTTATTAATGCTTTACAAAAAGTAGGGCAGAACCTAAAACTTGGGTTTCATAAATTCTGAGAGACCCCTCCTGAACCCCATTTCACCAATTGTCCTTCATCAAATTCCTAGAGAAACAAAAGAGTAGTTTCTGAAGTGCACTGTGAAAAGAACAGAAACTTGTGTTCAAGAACATTAATATTACTTTATTTTAATGAACAGAGAGGAGCTAGTGAAAATAGAGTTGAGGGCTTCACGCCAAAGTATGATGTCATTATTTCTCAAGTTATTAAGAGTAAAATCTGTTGACATGCACATCCTTATATACCAAAATATTCGGGAACAGTTTATATTTACGATAGTGAAATAATATATGCTAGTATGTATTTGAGTTCAGTGGTCTTTTACAAATTTGCCCCCAAGGAATAATGGTAGCCTTCTTTTCCAGCAGAGAGTATAAAGCATTAGCTGAACAAGAATTTGAATTGACAAAAATCCTTGGAATGGAACATTTTAATTAGGTTCTCAAAATGAGGAAAACTATAAGCTTATGTTTTTAAGAAAAAATGTTGCATTCTTTACACACATGCGCGCATGCAGAGAGAATCTAGATGTGAAAGGAAGAACAAACATACACAGAAGCAATCTTAACTTTTTACATGAACTTAAACAGCTCTACCGCAAATTTATGCCATACAGTACATCAATGAAGAGACAGAAGAAGTGTAATTCTGTGGAGAAAGAAGAATTTTGTGGCTAACTGATTTTCACTATTAATATGTTAATGTCTAATAACATTTTATTTGTGAAAATAAAACCTTCCTACTACAGACACATTGAGAAAAATAGTGAAGTATTTTATATGAGGGCAGCATGTAAGTTGAATTGTAAGCAGAAAGCAAGAAAAACAACTCTGAATGTACACCTTCTCCAACCATCCTGTCACCCATTTTCTCCTTAGATCACTGACATTCCTACAATTCAGAACAACTCATGTCTTCCATTCTTCCACAGCAGCATGCATAGATTTTCCTATGCCACAAGCAAATCTACCTACACATACCACAGGTAAATACATTAATATCTCATAATCTACCACACATCCTTCAAAACTCAACATAGCATAGAATTCATTCCTTGGAGCTGCTATTCTCAGGCATTCTTTCTTTCCTCAGAATCAAGGTCTGTCTCAAGATATATCCTGGAAGAAAATGACTCATTTTTAAACAATGATTATGAACACTTATCTGTGCATGGGGTTAGCTTTGTCAAGCTTAATACTTTGGCTCAAAAGTTGCTTTATTATTTCAACTGGTTAGTTGGATATTTTAATATTAAATATTACAGATTCCCATATCTGTTGGAGAAGTGAAAATGATCCAAAGTATTCACCAGATTTAAAAAAAAACATACATAGAATATAATACTTCCTACACACTAGGGAAGAGCCCTTCCATTTACCATCTTCCTTCTCGTGTCCCTATTGAGGGTCTGACTTCTCTCACAGTGTTATATTTGATTTCTGTGTGCATATGTGTGTTTATTACTTAAAATATGTATATATATTTAGAAGCACTTAATAGCATTTTGTCATCCTGACCTGTATATTTGTTTTATTCTTCTAGTCTCTGGAACTGAATATCCCAGGAAACTTGAATACACACACCATTCTCTGCTACTTTTATCTTAATTAATGTAGCAAATTTCAACCATGACTTCATTTCCTCAGTTCAAGCTGGAATTTGTCAGTGCTTCTTAAAATACTTACAATCCTCACCAATCCTCTGTTAACATGCTCAATGCGTAATGACCAAAAGATAACCCATCAAAAGTAAAACTATTGATGAATCTCAATCTGGATAATTAATCCATAAACAAATGAATTAGTCTGAACAGTATCAGGTTCATCTCTTCCTTCCAGCTAATTGGCTCCCTGCCCAGGATGGAAGACAGAAGGCTCAGAGAAGCACCAGAAGTTCTACCATAAGCTTCCAGAGTGAGCCCATGACCAGGGGCTCCTGTGGGAAGTGAGCTCTGTGTAATTGCCTCAAACTCCTCCAGGCCTCACCAGGCTGAATTCCAGAAATGAGTGCTTATCTGTCTCAGTCTGTCTGATCAGCTCACCAGGGGCAAATAGGTCTTTCCTCACTTACAGAATGAGAAAGCCCCCATTTGTAACTTTCTCTAGACTCCTGACACATGCAGAACAGAGCATGTGTTTCCTTTTAAACACTAATGAAAGGCTTGGCAAACATTACCAGATCATTTACTCTCTGCCATGCACTGTGGTAGGTGACATGCATATTTTTTCATGATACTACTGAAGCTCAGGTCTAATTTTTCCATTCATATCTTTGTAGATGAAAGACCTGAATCTTAAACAGAAAGGAATCTTCAAATGGGATTCAGAACTGAAAAATATGGGATGAAAACCTATGAAAGTCTGACACCAGATAAGCGCTGATTTTATTCAGCCATGCACTCCTTCAAAATTTTAATCCTTGTATGATTTGCCGTCCACATAGGGGAATGAGGCCCCAGTTAATACAAAGGAAGGCCAGGAAGGAGGTGTTGATGGGAAATCTGAGAAGCATCAATATATTGCAGAACTCCGAAGATTTTATGTATCTCGGGGAGAATAGACAAAAGACCTAAATGCTCTTACTGAGTATTTGGAGGTGGAGAAGGGTATCCAACTTTTGGAGGCCCTAAAACTCACACAGTCTGTGAGTGACAGCTATCTATGAAAAAATAAACATAACTAAAAATACAAAATTATGGAAGTGATGAAGAAAATATATGTTGTTTTCAAAAGCTGACAAACACTACCTACATGAAAACAAACTTGCAGACATCTATAATACTTTTTCTACAAGGTAACTGCATTGCATACCTCAGCAACACTCTTTATATTATTGGATGCACAGTCTTGAATGCCTTTGAATCATTTAATGACAGTGATTTTATAATATTTTCTATAGAAGCAGTAGAGATAACTAGGGGTTTTGCATAATTGAAATTTTGGTTTTATTAATATTATAAAAGTTTTTATTTTCACTTTCACAACTCATCATGGAAACTGCCATATAAAATTCAAGGATTGCTATAAAATTTTGGTGAAGAAGCCCTTATTAGGTTTCTTTCATTTATTGGCTAATTTCAGGTATACTCAGTGTTTGGAATATTACTTGATTTTTTTAAATTTTAATTTTACACACCAAAACATTTTTACACATATAAAACAGTGGAGCATTGATGAATTATATTTTCTGCAATTTCCATGAAATTGAACACATATCAATGGCATGCTCACACTTGCCTCTGTGCCATTGCTCTGTTCATTTCTGAAACAGAAAGCTTTGTCTGCAGTCTCCACTTTACCTGATGATCTCGCTGATCTAACAAATTTTAACCAAGTGGTGTCCCTGTCTATGCATCTAATCCCCCATGACCCACATGCTTCTGGTGTGAGGCACTAAGATGAGTTCCTCTTCTAATATGAACTCTGACACACACACTGTGGACTAGCAGGGAGAAGTGAAACAATGCATCCATTATGCCCCAAATAAGCCCACTCCTACCTAAAGTGTCCCGTAACTAAGTAAGTATAAAACCCCCTAAGTAGAAAGAACTTTAATGAGAGATAAGTTGGAATGAGGAGAAAAGCTTGTGTGGACAGAGGGAAAAATATCTTTTGTTGTTGTTTTGCTAATTTGAATAATAAGAAAAAATATATATATATATCAACAATTGCTAGGCTTCTTGCAGAGCTGGGAAATGGCTTATGCATGTGAGAGCTGTAGATTAAATCTCATTATATAATAGTTTATATTATTGATATGTTTTTTGTATATTAAGACTTTGTATAGCCTGTCAGGTTCCGGGTTATCAAAACAGGACCAAGAGAGATGGTTTCCTGAGCCCACATTAGTTTCATTTCATGCCAGGAGAAACTGTCAGGATGCAGAGGGAAAGAAAATAAGGGGAATAAGGATATTTTAAGGATTTTAGCAAGGGGATAGGCAAACAAGCATTTTGGGGGAAGGACACTGTGAGGCAGGGAAAATAAGGGGGAGGGGCACAGTGAGGGATGGACACTGTGAGGGATGGACACTGTGAGGGATGGGCACTGTGAGGGATGGGCACTGTGAGGGATGGGCACTGTGAGGGATGGGCACTGTGAGGGAAGGACTCTGAAAGGGCTACGACTCAGGCCCACAAACTTGGAGGGGTCATGCCTTTTCTCTGTATTTCATTGTCACTTATTAGGTTTCTCTGGAGTAACTCCCTAGGGGAACTGAAGTTTGGATTGCCAAGTCCCCATCAAGGGCCACACGTAGTAGCTAGGAAGGGGACTCGTTCCTCATCCAAGGTCTGAGGCAGGAAGGTTTCAGATAGAGAGTATCTGGTCCTGGATACACCTGTTGAGAAGAGCTGGGCATGACAGGAAAGGCAGCTTTCTTGAAATCTGACATAGCCAACCTTAAAACAAAGACACAATTTGCAACACCTTACTACATCTTCCTAAGTGGGGAATGCAAAGCCCAGAGTATGGGCATTGTGAAGTGCAGGAGGCCTGAAAGGCGAACAGGAGTCACAAGGCAAAGGTGGTATATCCTCTGGGTATAAATGTTTTGCTTGATGGTAAATGTTTACAAAACATTTGAACAGACCTTTTTATTTTCATTTTTAATTTTTTTTTGTTTATGCTTATTTATTTGAGAGTGACAAACAGAGAAAGAGGGAGAGAGAGAGAGAGAGAGGGAGGGAGGAAGAGAGAGAGAGAATGGGTGCACCAGGGCTTCCAGCCACTGCAAAAGAACTCCAGACGCATGCACCCCCTTGTGCATCTGGCTTTGTGGGTCCTGGGGAATCGAGCCTCGAACTGGGGTCCTTAGGTTTCACAGGCAAGTGCTTAACTGCTAAGCCATCTCTCCAGCCCTGAACAGACTTTTAAAGAACACATATGGTTTTAATAAAAATTGCAGGTAATAATAGCAAACTTAGTGGTTGGAACCTAGTTCACAAATAAAGGTAGGTATTTTATTCATCTCTGTAGTAACAGGAAGAGGTCTCTGCATTGAATTCACAGGTTCAGAATGAGGCTTGGAGAAGTGCTTGACCATCTTGAACACTTGCCCTCCCCACTTGGTCGCAAAGATGAAAATCAATTCCAGTGATTTTTGTTTTTTAATATCTTCAGGGTTCTTGGCATTTTGAAGGACACTATGGGGTAAAGATGCATGACAGAGAGGACAATTTATCAGTTTATATCCTTTAAGGGAACTCTTTCCTTGGACTGACTACACAGGCCAATCAATGACTAATCTAAAAATGGTTATAAAACTAGGGGAACCCAGGGAGTTTCATTTTGAAGAGTACAACAGGTTCATGATTTTTGTGTGTGGTATAAAGTCTCCCAAGACACCTATGACACTTGTTTTTAACAAGTGAAGGTGAGCACACATTTTTCCACTATCTGAAAACAAGTTTTCTGATCATTCTATCTTTTTAAATAAATATATTATTTGTCTATTTATGAAAGGAAAGTGGGGAGAGGAAATGGCACATAGGGGCTTCTAGATCTGCAAACATTTTCCACATGCATGGTCCCTTCATGCATCTGCCTGTATGTAGGTACTATGGAACCAAACCTGGACCATTAGGTGTTGTAGGCAAGCAACATAACTGCTGAGCAATCTTTCCATGCCCTGATGATTCAGTTTTTAAAAGATGAATATACTTAAGAGCTAGAAAATGAGGACAAACTGAGGGTACATATGCACCAAAAATAAAAGTCAGTCTATTTCTAGTGTTTGACACCACTGATATATGATATTGAAAAGACAATTTTATGTAATTAAGTTAATTATGAAGGCTTACCTGAAAATTCTTGTCAGTTTTATAAGAATTTAGTTACTACACAAAGGCCAATGTTTTTCAGAAATTCTTACAATGGTACAGACAGAGAATCCTGGACAAATGGAAGTTTCTAAGAGAACGTCTGCATGCTACCTTAGGTTGAAACATACAACACAGAAATTTCCACTGACTATGCTATTCTTGTTATGCCTTAATAAAGTAAAATTGTTCTTTTTAATACAATATGCTGCTATAATATTTCAGTAACCCAGCTTAAAAGCAAAACCAAACAAACAACAATCCAAGGGACTTCCCATTTCATTAGACCCTGGTGTATGCTGACTTCATATTTTGGTATCTGTTTGATTTCCTTCATGCATCAGGTTGACGGTAAAGTTTTCATAAGGCTTTGTGATATTTAGTCCAGTGAAAATTATTAATTGTTAATCATGACACCAAATATTACAAGGGCTCAATTAGGTAAATGTGTACTTAAGATCAAACAAAATGGGTTGGAAAAACTGGGTAATGTCTATGAGAAAAGGCTTATAGAAAGCATGGCTCTAGGTACTATATTACTACGTGGGATTTACTAAACTACTCAACACTACACACAGTGAGGGTTTTAGTGTTTTGAACGATTATATCAGATAATATACATATAAACATATGTATCATCTTAACTTTTTTTAAGAAAATGAAAATGGTTTTGGAATACATATTATAAAAACCTTCTGCAAAATAAATAAATATGCCCTTTTAAAATATTCTGTTCAACAGTGGGAGATGCTTCTTTTCCCAGTGAAACAATTCACCAAGTAAACAATGTTCGATAATGAAAGAATTAGAATAGAGTCAGGTACCCAGGAGGGCAACATTGTAGTGTGCTCAGGTTATTATGAGTGGTAAATGAAGGTAACCACCTTTTGAGTTCTTCAGCAGTACTTGCCACCACTACAATGGAACCTATAACAAATGCCAAATCTAGCACATATATTTTCATATGTGACTATCTGGGAATTTTTCATTTTGTTCTTTTTTTTTTTTTTGGTTTTTCTTTTGTTTTTTTTTGAGGTAGGGTCTCACTCTGGTCCAGGCTGACCTTGAATTAACTCTGTAGTCTCAGGATGGCCTTGAACTCCTACTTCTCCTACTTCTGCCTCCTGAGTGCTGGGATTAAAGGCTTGTGCCACCACGCAGGCTTGGTTAGTTCTTTCTTTTGAACCAGGTATCATGGTAGCCGTGGCTGCCAAGAAATTGACCTTGTCACCCAGACTGGACTCAAATTCATGGCAATACTTCTTTGTCCTGTTGGATTCTGAGTTCACCAGTAATTGGATTCAACTACACTTCAAATTCTGTTAAAAGGTAGACTCACATTTTTCTTCTCCTTGTTTTACCATTTGCATCTAAGCATACCACACAGAACTATGCAGTCATGGAATTCAGGATAAGGGAGTGTTTGCTTAGATAAGGATGGCTTTATTTAGAGATTCATTTGGGCTTTAATTTCCATACTATGCAGAATGCATTCACCTTCTGCTTTGTAATTTTTTTAATTTCAAAGTTGCGAAGTTAACTCTTTATAGTGATGTACCTCATGCCAAGTGATACACAATGAGGCAGAATTTTAATGTGCAGGTGTGCTTTCTTAAGAGAGTGAAAATTAGTAAATTATCAATTTGCTCTTGACAAATATTTACAATTGTATAAACCATTCCAAATTTCATGAAAATAATGTTTACTTTAAGGATTACTTGCCAATATAAAAATTCAAAAGCTTCAACCAACGGTTGAACCTGGAACAGATCATTCTCAGTGAACTTACCCAATCACAGAAAAAAAAAAAAAAAATCACCACATAGTCTCACTCATCTACAGCACCTAACCTGCATCTACCCAGGATACCTTACATATCCAGCAAGCATTTCATGGACTAGACACTAGGATGGATGGGGAGGGAGGGGTGGGCATTGAAGGGGTAGGAAACACAAATCTAGACCCAAATGGCAATGGTACCATAAAATTCTACTTCCTAAAAGGCAGACAGACCAAATGGCTGAACCTTCACCAGGCCTTTACAGGGAACACCTGAACCACACGACCCTGGAGAGGGTAGGATCAAGGCTAACTTTAATCTTCTATACCTTCCCTCCCTCTCTCTCCCTCTCTCTTCTCTCTAACTCTTGTATATTAGTTATCTTTTTCCTCATTTTCGTAGTGGGCACTGACCTGTAACTCCTAGTACCAGGGGCTATCATTCACAGTGAGCTTTTGATCAGAGAGACCTACAAGGTTTCCTAAAAGACAGACAGATTTCTGTCAGAGTACTTGATGACCCACCAAAGGTTAGAGGTAAGACCCTACTGCTGAAGACACCATATGCAGTTGACACCTAAAATGGAATGGCATGGCTGGAAGCTAGAAAACAGTCAGTCCCCAGACAATCAGTGCATCTAGTGCCAGAAGGTGCTACATGGGTGTCTGGGGGAAAATGACCAATATCTGTCCAAACAACTCATGGTCTAACTTAATTAGCAACAAATAACCTGTTGTGATGCCCACACAAGTGCAATAGTGGCACACAGCCATGGTAGGGAACCAACTGCTCTTTATTTGGCTAACTGATCCCCTCAGTGTTATAGGACCCTTAGCTGGAGCTGGGAAATAAGTCAGAACCATATCCAAACATAAGCCCACTCTCCAATATCAATTTACCATCAATCATGGGGTACAAGAAGGCCTACATCTATTAAACTCTCTATTAAAAAACTAAGGGTTATCTCATTTGACCTGGTGCCAACTTACTCTCTGTTGGAGAATCTGCTTCTCTTTTTCAGATAGATGTAAATCCTAAGGAGAGAGCCACCCCATCATACCTCAAAAGGGCCCTGGCTGAAACTAAGAAAAATTGGCGAAACAAGCAAGGGTGCTGTTTTCCGGATGAACCGGATACCAGCCCAAGGGGGAAGGAGACCAACACAGAGAAAAATCAACTCCTACCAAATCAGAGAGCCAGAGCCTCAGAGGCCCCCAACCCCTCATCACTGATGCAGACCAAAAATGAACCCAACATGGCTCAGGGAAATTTTGCGAAAGAGGGGGCAGAAAGAATGTCAGAGCCACATGTTGAGTTATGATATGCAGAGACATTTATTTTACCCATAACTGTGGGCTAACTCCACAATGCATGAACCATATACCTCAACAAGGAGAGGCCAATGGGGAGGGTGTAGGTCATGGATGAGCCTAATAATGGTACCAAATGACTGTATTTTCTGAATACAAAACTAATTAATTAAAAAAAAATAAGTGAGGCATAAGTTTTGGTCAACTCTGTTACATTAAAAAAATTCAAAAGCTAGGGATTTTACATGGGTAAAATATAATATCCTCTGACATAGAGCAAACCACAAAATAACTAAATTTTGCCTTTATTCTAGAAACATTCTGTTTATGATACTGAATATGTGCACATGCACAAACATGGGTATATGTGTGTTTATATGTAAGGATGACAAACAATAGGAATAAACCTGACAAACAAATTAGTCTTTTTCCACTTTATGCTATATATGAATATATCTATTTTTAAATTTATAATAAATAGAACCTTATCTTTTTTTTAATATTTTTTGTTCATTTTTTATTTATTTATTTGAGAGCAACAGACACAGAGAGAAAGACAGATAGAGGGAGAGAGAGAGAATGGGCGCGCCAGGGCTTCCAGCCTCTGCAAACGAACTCCAGACACGTGCGCCCCCTTGTGCATCTGGCTAACGTGGGACCTGGGGAACCGAGCCTCGAACAGGGGTCCATAGGCTTCATAGGCGAGCGCTTAACCGCTAAGCCATCTCTCCAGCCCAGAACCTTATCTTTTTGTTGTGTATCCAAACACAGTGTCTACCTACATCGCCATTAAAAAGGAAACAAAAACAAAAATGCTATCAAAAAGCATGAGGAATAGAACAAGGGAATAAGTGAAATAAGTATCTATCATTCAAGCCAGTTCTGCTCATCTCTGCTTGCACTATAACAATTCATACACTCTTACAAACTGCATATTCTTAGAAGTAAGACTCAATAAAGCTATGAGCATGGCTGCATGTCAAGTAAGCAAATTACTAAAGGAAATGTGCCCAGTGAAATTTTAAAACAGAAAAAGAATATTTTAACACAAATTGAATTTTACATCCAGAGAATGTAAATATTTGATCAAATGGGATGGCTATTATCCTGAGCCTTCAACTCTACACAGCTGAGTCCATTGCAAGGGCAAGAAGTAGAACCTAATACTAGCAAACCCAAGTTCAACCTGAGGAAGCTATCAGTGGTTTTCAGTTCACTGTGCAAGTTATGTCATCTATTGGTTATGTAGAAGTGAAGGTTACAGAGAATACATGAAGAGAAAAATAGTATAGTAAACATGCTAATGTAATAAGTTCTTATTCAAATAAAGTAGAACTTCACAAGATGATAGAAGGTGACCTAATCAAATTTCAAATTCTCTGAAGAGTGAAACACACACACACACACACACACACATATATATATATATGGAGAGAGAGAGAGAGAATAGGTAATTGCATCCAAACTCCACATTTAGAACTGGCTCAAATTCATATTTTTACTTTTATTTATTACTATTATTTTATTACTAATATTTCAGAAAATGACAGAATTTTAGAATTCTCCATACATATACTTTTGCCATACAGATTTCAGTATTAATCTTTAAGAAATAATGATACAAATTTTTATCTAGTTCCTTTCTTTAGTCTATTTTCACTAGTGTCTATTTATTATACAAAATCATGGGTTTCATTATGACATTTTGTGCAAACATTAATCACATTCATAATTCCGTGGTTTGTTCTTGTCCCAATCCCTCCTCTACCTTCTCAACCCCATGTAATTCCCTTATATGTAAAATCTTGATTTCACATATGAAAAAAATGTGATATTACTTTTCTAAAGCAGTACTATATTCAGAACTTATGTTTATGATATTTTAAAGGGAGCCTAGGAGATTTTTAAATGTATGTGTGTGGACAGTAAGCAGTTTGTACCTCTTCTCTTATATCTTTACCATTCAATTCATTTCACCAAATCCTGTCTTTTATCTTATTTGCAGTATTTATCATCTCCTGTGACATTTATTCCATGTTTGTCTCTACGCTGTGCTGTAAACTTCATGAAGTGGGAAATCCTGCAGGTTTTGTTTACCCTGTATCCTCAATAGTTGGCATGGGTTGTAGCAAGTAGAGATACAATAATTATTCTTTAAATATAAAGAAAAAGGCAGAAGAGAATGAGGCACTCACATGGTAACACACATTAGAATTAGTCCATAAACAACTGAGAATTCACTTGGCATATGAAACAAATATTTGAATCCTGATATATATATATATATATATATATATATATATATATATATATATATATACCCAATATCTTTTTCAAAGGCAGTTTATGACATTTAATAGATGTGTGTATAAATTTATGACATTGACAACATATAAGAAAAGTTTTGAGAAGATGATCTCATTTTCAAAATGTCAATCAAATATTTTTACATATGAGTCAGATATTAACAGATGAAATTATTCCTTGTTGACAAAGTGTCCATTTTCAGCATTAATTTTTATAACACCAATCACAATACATTAGCCAAATTAGAGATGTCACAGTGGAAATACAATATTTTTTGTGGCCACTTAAACTGTTTTGCTAAAACATTTAGGAAATAAATATTTCAAGTATTACAACAAATTAATATATTGGAGTATAAAAAATTCAATGCAACATACCATTGTAAAAATCTATTTACTCTTTTGTAAGTTTACTGCCTAATTTTTACATGAAGGAAATTTTCACATGAGAAATGTGGCTTTCCAGAGATAATAATTTTGGCTGGGAAGTAAGTACTAAATGAGCCAGTAGTGGGAGAAAATAACTCTTAATAGTTGAATTATAATGTGTAGACTATCTGATAACAAAAGTCTATATTTCTCTCTAACTTAAAGATACATTATATTTTTATATAATATTTTATATATACTAGTAAATAAAACATTTTCAAAATCATAACTTAAAATTGAGTCATATATTTTCCATGGATAAGAACATAATGTATAATGTTTGAAAATGTAGAACAAATTTTTCTGACTTGTCAAAAATCAAAATACAGAAAAAGGTACCCTTTAGTACCAGATAACTCATGATTCTGCAAAAATATTACCAGCATCCTAAATGAAATTATCAAGATATATTAAACATTTTTTCTTGTCTCCTTAATGAATAAGTCCTCTACTCTCCACTCTTCACTTCATACTCATGGAGGAGGACTATAACATAAATATGACAGGAGATTGTAACCATAAACTGGCTTAGATTAATAAAGTCAAAAATTTTACTTTTTTTAAAAAATGCAATTTGATCTAGTACTTCTGTAAGCAAGGAGAGAAGAAAGTGAAATGCCTGTCTATACAACATGCTTTATTGAATAGCATGTACTGAGAAATCACACTGGACAGAAGACTGTCACTTGTTGAATATAATCTTCTTTTCATATTTAAATGCCCAATATTACCAAGTTTTCCATGCACTGCACTTTAAAAAGGAAAATGAATCATCTACTAAAAATAAGGCTCTTGCTATTCAGGAGCTTGGACTTCTCACATTTCTCCAGTTTGGCTGCAACTGTACTTGCATTAATGTAATGTATATCAGATACTACACATTTTTAAGCTTTATTACTTCTTTACAAAAGGAAAGCTATTGTAAAACCAAGTTATTTTTTTGCATATTAAAGCAATGGCATTTTGAATGTGAATGGGCTCCACTGCAACTTTCAACTTACACAATTCAAATTGCATTGATGCTGAAATAAAAGGTATATCCAGATAGTTTGATTACTTTTATGTCTTACATGATAAAATCTAAAACAACATATAGATCAAGCTTTTCAAAACATTTAAATATTTATTTGACACTATTATTTGAATCATGTGCCCTTTATGAAATAGCTAGTCAAAGTAAAATTTATCATTAAAGGTAATTTTCAATGAAGATTAAACTTTAATTTTTAATTGTGCTGAAAAACTATTAGATTTATAGGTAGAATATTTCATGAAACCATCAAGTATTTTTGATAGATTCCTTTAGGAGAATATACAAATTAGAACTCTTCATAAATACCAATGCACTGATGGTTAGAAGATGGCCTTGCTAACTTGTCTTGTTGACTCAGCTTCCCATACACCTTTCATGGTACCATAAAACATTATCGCTTAGAAAAAAATCCTTTTCTTAGCATAAGTGAATATTCAATGTTAATATAAATCTAAAGTCATCCAATTCTGGATTAAGTTATCCACATTGACTGGTGTCTTATCCTGTGGCTGACTTGTATGTTATTAAACAACACAGGGCATTTCAATTCAGCTCATATGTTTATGCACATATGATAACATAGACTAAATAAAAAGGAACATAAACCACTACGTAATACAAACAATAGCTGTGATAAATTACCTTTTATATATTTACAAATATAATATATCTCTTAAATGAAAATACTATAGAAAATCAGAATAAATTAAGATATTATATATTTCTCTGAAAAATATTCCATCACAGTGCATAACATACTTAATGCTCATAAGGACATTGTGATCTAAGCAAAGGAATGCCATTGTTTCTACTGACTCAGAACAAAACTGCTGATTTCAAATACAAGGCACATTTGATGAGAAGATAGTGAACTCTTTATGTAATATACATAAATTTGAAACACAAGATCAAATATGTACATTACCAAACATGTTAAAAATGGTAAATGACATATGTTTGAAATTCTGTTCTGAGGTCAACTGAAAAGAAATATTCTATTTGTGCTTGCTACTAGGCTGTACAAGTGAGGAATCCAGACTAAAGAGCATCTTGTTCATAATACTAACAGTTTTAGTTTTCAACTGTATTTTTGTTGTTTTATTTTTATGAAAGAGGGTCTCTGCACAAAGCTCAGATTTTCCTCAAATTTGTAGTAATCCTCCTGTCTCAGTCTATCAAGTGCTAGAATTACTTGTGAATACCACCAAACCCAATTTGTCAGAAAATAAAACCACTAATCAGCTATTAGGATCTTATGAGATCTTAACAAATCTAATGATCTCTTAGCAGATCTTAGGATGTCTTACAGATCTTATGATCTCGTAACAAAGCTTTTGTACAGCAAAGGACACTGAATAGAGCAAAGAGACAACCTACAGAATGGGAGAAAATCTTTTCCAGCTACACATCTGACAGATGATTAATTATCCAAAGTATACAAAGAACTAAAAAAAAAAAAAAAAAAAAAAACCAATATGAAATTAAACAACCTAACCAAAAAATGGGCTATGGAACTAAACAGGAAATTCTCATCAGAAGAAATACAGAAGGCATATAAAAATCTAAAAAAGTGTTCTACATCCTTAGCCATCAGAGAAATGCAAATTAAAACTACCTTGAGATTCTATCTCTCTCCTGTCGGAATGGCTAGAAAACAAATAACAATAGATATTGGCAAGGATGGGGCAAAAGGGGAACCCTTCTGCACTGTTGGTAGGAATGTAATCTGGTACAGCCATTGTGGAAATGAGTGTGGAGGTCCTTGAGACAGCTGAAAATAGATTTGCTCTATGATCCAGTTATAGCACTCCTAGGCATATATCCAAATGACTGTTCGCACTACCTTAGAGATACTTGCACAACCATGTTTATTGCTGCTCTATTCACAATAGCTAGGAAATGCAACCAGCCTAGATGTCCATCCACAGATGAATGGATAATAAAGATAGGGTATATCTACACAATGGAGTTCTATTCAGTGGTAAAGAAAAACGAAATTATGAAATTTGCAGAGAAATGGATGGATCTGGAAAAGATCATACTAAGTGAGGTAACCCAGGCCCAGAAAGACAAATATTGCACGTTCTCTCTTATATGTGGATCCTAGATACAAATATATAGACTTGTGTGTGATCTGGAACCAAAAATCAGTAGCAGAGGCCCATAAGCTAGAAAAAGGCCATAAGTGAGGGCGGAGAGGGAAGAACTTTATGGGGTGGTATTGTATATATGTAAGCAGAAGAACAGATTACAGGGAGGGGAAAAGCCTAGGTGAGGTCAGGGGAAGAGATTGCATAAAAAAAAGGTGTTGGGGGGGGGTCAATCAAAATTCAAGATATTCTGAATAAGACATATGAAAATCTACTTTTTAAAATAATGGCACATCCAGAAGCCATAGATTGTTACTAGAAAGTTTTCAGTGCCAGGGATAGGATACCTTCCAGTGAGTTGTTGGCCAGGGAGGTCCCTGTTGCCTCCAAAACATTATAGGTTACTGCCAAGGCCCTTGTTTTCCTGTGAGAAACAGGTGGTAACACCCTAATGATGAAGATTTCACATGCCTGAACAGCAAAGTTACTGAGAAATCAAGCTGGTGCTGAGCAGAAAATCTTCTCCCTGTAGCCCAGCCAACTGAAAGCTGGAAAAAGCTGCACTCTATAGAGTCTTATGGGAGACAGAAGTCATCAGCAGTAAAAACCGTGGGCACTGGAAACCTCAAGTTTGTCCAGACCAGCCAAATGTCTGAACGAGTGCAACAGTGTCATGTTTGCTCTGGGTGAAATCAACCGCTCTCTCATTGTACCGAAGGCCCACTCTATGGGAAGGAATATATTCCTGGTACTGAAAACCTAATCAAAAGCCTATGGCAGGGTAGGTCATGAGCCTTAGCAGTATAAAGCCTGCTCTTGTCTGTATAAATGCACATGTTACTCTCACTAAATTGCCCTGAAAGCACTACACTTAATGTTCATGTGGCATATGCTCTCTCCGTATTCTGATGTCTCTGTCCATGAATTTCTGGTAACAAACATAGAAAATCTGGCAATGTGGATTAATGAAAACATTTGTTTTACTTATAATGACATTGACATTATAAAATCACCCTCCAGTGTATCGCACTGTACAAGTTCATTACCATCTCTTTCCTGAAGACTTTTTACACACTTGTGAGTCCTTTCCTGGTGCCTATGACACAAACCTCTATCAAGCACCTCTGGAAGTGGATTTTACATGAACATAATTACTTTGCTTTAATCAGTATTCTACTTGGTTTGCTTTTTACATTAGAGTATGGATGAAAATGAAGAGAGAGCTTATTATGGTTTATATCTCAAATATTCCCCAAATACTCATGTTAAAGTCTTCGTACTCAATGCAGTGATGGTCATGGTTGTTGGGGGTTTAGGATGTGATGGGATTATGAGACATCTACCATCACCAATATACCAACCCCCAGATGGATCCACAGCTAAACGGAAACTGTGAGATGCGGGATCTAGCTGGAGAAAGGAGGTCTTCGGGAGATAGGATTCTCTCCTCTCTCTCCCCAACCTTCCTATTATGAGGTGAGCTGCTTTGCTTCACCACATTCTTCTCAGAATAATGTCCTGCCTCTCCAAAGCCCCAGACCCAGTGGGGCCAAGGAACATCTAATGAAAACCTAAAATATATTTCTAATCTTTTAAATTGTTTTCCTCAGTATCTTCTCACAGTGATGATACTTATACATGGAGTACAAGTAACCACAGGTGAGGTCTGTGAAGGCTGGCATAAATTAGGCCTTGCATACCATTTTGCCTCTGGTTCACTTCAATTTGATAATTTTGAAAACATAACCAACTTTCCCACTTCCATGCCTGGGTTCCTAAAATTCATGTTGAAACTCTATCTTCAGTATTCAGAGTATGCCTACATTAGGAAGAAAAGGTGACCATGTAGTTTCATTTGGCTCAAGAAAAATTCCCAGGAACTTTAATTGCTCTTCCAAAGGACATTAAAGAAATAATCTTTCCAACTAACATAACTTGTCCTGAATTAATTTTTGGACTATAATTCTAAGTTTTAAGATCTTTTGAGTCTCCAGAGGAAACAAAGTCATATATCCATCTGTACTGATTATCCATCCTTCAAATATTGAATCACAAACCCTCTATCAATGATTTTGAATTGCATTAGCTTTTTATTGACCAAATAAATCCACTTTCCTTTTCCCAATTCTGGTGGAGACAAATGTTAGTTAAATGACTAAAAATTATGTGAAAGCACCTAAAGCTCGAGTTTACATACTCAAGCTGATTGATAACTTTATGAAAACCTCAAAGAGTTATATATCATTAATATTTCTCTATCTCAAGAAGTCCAGACTTCAAAAATGTAGTTATGTATCATTTCCAGCATAAGATGCAGATTCATAAGTACAGTTGTTCAATAATCCATACCCTACAGTTTTGTTTAGCAAGCTACTTTTGAATTACCTGAGCTAAGACAGCACAATCTTAATTTTGATACACTGATATTCCAGTGTAGTTTATGTATTCGTTTATAGTGATTATTTTCTGATGAACTGTTCTAGTTTCCTGCTAATACCACACCTAATTCCATAACAATCCTTGCTTTCCACTAATATGTACATTTGAATCCTTCCTGGGATAAATAATGTTGATGACATATGATTGTGAAATGATAGAATGTGATATGCCACTCTTGTTCATTTAGTCCACTCATTCTTCATTTATGTAAAGAAATAGTATAAATTTCTCCAGGGCTTCTTAGCACTCATAAGAAACTAGATTAATCACAGACAACCCCCAGAGTTGTTTGCAGAAAATTCTAATGCTCTGTAACCCTCAGAACATATGTACTATGAGACGGTAGTACAAATTACTAATATAATTTCATGCACAATGAATAGACCCAGCTTGCCTGAAGGATATAGCTTGCATTAAAATATGGAAATAATATATACAAAGATGGTTTTGCACTTTCATGTCCTACTCAGGTGTTCATTAACTTAAAGTTTCTTACAAATCTTTAGACCCCAGCCCACTGTTTATGGTCAATTTGGGAGTCAATTGTTATCTGCAATGTACGATCTCCTAAGTATACATTGGCACTTTTCCTAGTGGGTTATGATATTATCCTATAGTATTACATAATACCAAGTCACCTTAATGTTTTTGAATATCAACTTTACTATACTTTAAATATTTAATGAGTGCAGAGCACATTATGACATATAACTGAAACACACACAATACATATACATATATGTACACATGGAGCCAGTCAATGTAATGATTCAATAATGACATAAGACAATGAGTCTAGAAACACTGAAAGGCAGTGCATAAATAATTATGTGAACAAGAGTTAAGACAGTAGTCTGTGGCACACATCAAAACTAATCATAACTATAACTTCATTGTGCATTCCTCATTTGATGGACATCTGAGCTGATTTCAATTCTTAGCTACTGTGAACATGGCAGCAATAAACACAAGTATCTCGACAGTAGAAAGTAGCAAGTTTAGGATATATACTGAGGAGTGGTATAGCAAATGGCAAATTTTTTTTATAGATTTTTAAGGAATCTTCATACTGATTTCTTCAATGGCTGTACAATTTTACAATCCAAGCAACAGAGGATTAGACTAACTGATGAATTCATGTCCTCACTATGAATTCAGATAACTCTACTGTGGAGAGCCCTCAGTGAAATGGGGTCAAGAGAGAGGGAACTAAGAGTATAATTCAATGGAAATATGACTAATATGTAGTATATTCATACAATAATTTTTAAAAAAATTATATTTACTTTATTTATTTATTTTACAGAGAAAGTAAGAGAGAGAGAGAGACATAGAATGAACATGCCAGGGCCTCCAGCCATTGCAAATGAACCCCAGATGCATGCACCCCCTTGTGCATCTGGCTTATGTGAGTCCTGGGGAATCGAACTGGAGTCCTTTGGCTTTGCAGGCAAACACTTTAACTGCTAAGCCATCCCTCCAGCCTGCATACAATAAATTTTAAAATTAAAAAAAAAAACCATGCACACATTTTAAATTAAATAATTATTTTTCCACTTGAGTAAAGACATTTTCAAATGACCCAAAATAATTCACATTTTGTAATTCACATTGGCAAAAACTGTTTAGTGAGACCTGTCATTCTCTAACATGTGACGTTCAACATGCTAGATCCTCAAATATTTGATCAAATTATATGAAGACTTTGGATTTATTTTTTCACTGTAATACAAGTTTTGTAAGCCTTCTAAATTGACGTTAGTGTCCTTTATACATTCATTAAATAAAAGGTTATCTAATTCTGAGATAAACAAGTGTGCTGCTTTCATGGCAAGATTGATAACCTGGGCCAGGGTTATGCAGACAGACATTGAGGATACTCAAAATGCACCAAACCAGAAATACAGAAACTGCTGAGAGCTCAACACTAAAGTAGAACTAAAACACACCCAGCAAGGCTCAGGGAAGTTTGTAGAAGAGGGGTCAAAAGAATGTAAGAGCCACAGTATGAGACATAGCCCTCCCACAATGACAGAATGCTGATCTTACAACTTATAACCTACAACTATATGGCAAATACCAGCAATCATATTAGGGAGGGTCTTCAATGGGGTTGGGTTAGGGAGTAAGGAAAGGATGGTACCAACAACATATGATGTGTTCATACAAAGTTTCTACTTAATAAAGAAAGAAAATGAATAAATATTTGAAGAACCTGAAAAAAGTTTCTAGTTCTAGTCACAATTATTTACTATTTATTGGGGTGCATGATGTATAGGCATTAGATCATATGTGACTATCTATATAAATATGATTTGTGGGCTAGGAAACAGAAAAAGGAAAGCTGACTAAGACTCTTCAAACAACAGCTGAGATGTTCTGACTCATCTTCCTGTAATGTAATTGGAACCTTTAGACAATTATACCTCAGATAGTATTACCACATACGTGTATGAGTATCTATATTTTCTTCTGTTTAAACTTTTAAGAAGCCAAACTCATGGCTTAAGACAGAAAACTCTAAAAAGTAAGTAATATTAATTTACATTAACATAAATAAGTTCATAGTAACCAAACTAGTGAGACAAAATATATACTACACTAAAAGACAAAAATTATATGAACAGGATTTCATCTATTGGTATGTGGTAATATATTAAACCAATGAACTACTTTAAAATGTAAAGAAATAAGTGATCTTTAACTGATCTTGAACTCTAAAAAGTAGAGCACACTCCTGGAAAACCTGCAATAAAAATTCTTTCAAGTCCCCCAGTCTTCCAAGTTCTAGCTCTGTTTAACAGCACTGTAAAAGAAGTATTAGATTACTTTTCAGCATGGCTCTGTCAAAACAATGAATAAATCCAATAATTTAGCTTTAAAACTATCTAGAAATATAAATAAAGCAAGACACATTTATGCAATCTTGGGCATTGTGTTTTCATTACACTTTCAATATTTCCCTAACTTGTGAAATAATTTGTCAGTTTGAAAGGAGAAATACAAGAATTAAAAATTTCATCATATCTTAAGAATTCATATCATACTCTCACCCCTAAAGATGCTATCTCCATATGATGTAACTGTCACCATGACATGGGTAGCTATGTGCTAACTCCAAATTACAATGTCTAAGTTTAACTGAAAACATCATAGAAGAGTTGGCTAGATTTTGTATCTGAGAAGCTAAAGGAGGAAGAAGTGGTGTGCTTGTGGCTCTTATTAATGTAGTGGTTATAACTCTTTCTCTACCCTTTAAACAAATCTTTTGTCCTTTTTAACCCCATAGGAAAACTATAACATTTATACAACTTTACAATTCATTTTTATACTTGATCATTACTTGTTAACTAGGCTTATCTCTTCCTAAGTTCCATACCCATTATTAGCAAAATACATTTGCTTAAGTACAAAGCAAACAAATAAAAGAAAATCTCATTGAGAAATTGGCAAGGAAAGGTCTGAAAAAAAGACATAGGACAATTTACCATTTTGTACACTCAGTAATAAAAGCGTCATTTCACTGTTTTCTTATATAAATGTTTCTGTAAGTGAGATTTCATGTAAAAATAATCAAATGACAGCTTGATGCTTATTTAACTATAGTTTCTGACTGTGTCCTGGCCTTTTGGTTCCCAGTTAGCTAACTAGACATTGGCATAATGATAATACAGCTGATCATGAAATCCCCGTGTCTTATATAATCACCACCTGTGGAATATGCATTAAATCAGTAATGAAGAATATTAACTGAGAACATTCCTGTTGTCATCTCCTGAAAACACAGTGGTTAGGAGGTAATGAAGAGGTAAAACCAGACAGTGAAATGCAGCAATACTGACAAATATTAAAACCAAGATTCACATTTGGATCCCATTAAGAATTAGCCGGGTGTGGTGGTGCACGCCTTTAATCCCAGCACTTGGGAGGCAGAGGTAGGAGGATTGCCATGAGTTCAAGGCCACCCTGAGATTACAGAGTTAATTCCAGGTCAGCCTGGAGCAGAGTGAGACCCTACCTCAAAAAAAAAAATAATAATCATAAGTACATAGCTGTAATCTCAAAGACATCACACATTATGACAAATAATGTATAACTGTAGCAGGAAATAAACATGACTATAGATTGTGTGTAATTCTTTTAGACCCTACATCTTACTAGACAGTCAACTAAAATATGAGAACACAAAGTTATGTTTATACAAATAACCAAATGACCAAAATGGTTCCACTATCTGTCCTGATAAGAAAATATCAGCATTATTAATTCTATATATAATCATACAGGAAAGATACAATCAAGAGTAGCATCTTTTCAAAGGAAAAGGAGAAGGGGTCAAAAGCAACCATGTTCTTTTACATGAACTATCTTGAAAAGAATACCTAATATATTATGCATTGTCTACCTATTTACACTTTGCAAAAAAGAAAAATAAGCTGTTGTATCTTCTGTTTAAATATAAGATGTCAGTGCAGCATGGCCTGTGGTTTAGGAGAAGTATCACAAAACAGCAATTTATGTGAGAATTCTAAATAAATAAGTAAATAACTCTAAATAGCAAACACAATTTGCCTTTTCACCTTTGAAATACACTTTAAATAGCAGGAAAAATGTGTTTCATTCACATTCAGGCTGCTTTGCAAACATTAATTAATTAATACCACTAACACCCTTGTGAATGTGAATAGATATTTCTCTCTGTGTTCTATAAATGAAAAGAACTGACACTGATTGTGTACATTTACAGAACTCTTTTTCCTTGGGGATTTACAGCTCTTTACTATTGTGAAATTGGTAAACAAACAGTGAGCACTATTCCTTCATGAAGTATATAAAATAACCATTGCAAATGTGACTGAAAATTTAAAAATTATTGTTGAATTTTATTTTGCATTTACTTTCTCTTAAAATCCCTCATATATACACAATCATTAACTAATACCTTTAGTAATTCTGTGACATCTGTTTTCTTTAGGACACTAAGACCTGAATTCAAATTAATTTCTAAAATGTTCTAACTAGAATAAAAGAAAACATGAAAAGAGCATTAGGAAATTATTTGTAGTGATAGATAAATAGACTTTTATTTGCTCAATGAATGTCAGTTGGGGTATAATTACAGAATACTCATAATTATTAGTCCATTGATAAAGAAATAAAAGACTCATTGGCAGTCTGGATGAGGATGGAGGCAAAAAAAAAAAAAGAGAGAGAGAACCAAATTATTACCATTAAAAAAATAAACTTAGGCCACAAGCATGTGCAAACTGAGAGAGGGATTAGGCATGAGATAAAGGTTGATAACTAGGATGAACACAGTAAAATATTCCTGTAGTAGGAAGGCTAAATAAATAAAATGATATATATGAGATACTTAGCATACAGCAACCTTTCAATAAGGTGCTGTGGTATTATACACACACACACACACACACACACACACACACACACACATATATGTATATATATATATTATGCACTACTTCTAATCTAGATATTACAGTAGGTCTCAAATAATGTAAAACTCATATATATATATATATATATATATATATATATACACACACATATTTATATACATATATATGTATATAAAGTAAAACGTATATATATGTGTGTGTGTGTGTGTGTGTGTGTATTTGTGTATATATACCTACTGTAATATATTACAGTAGGTCTCAAAGAATGTAAAACTCTTATGTGTGTATATATATGTATATGTATATATATATATGTATATAAAGTAAAACATGTATATATATATATATATATATATGTGTGTGTGTGTGTGTGTGTGTGTGTGTGTGTGTGTGTGTGTGTACCTACTGTAATATCTAGATGTAGAAATAGTGCATATTGTTTGATCAAATTATCAAGTGAGGCATATTGCTCCTCTTATCAGAGTTATAGTGCCATGGTCCTCACCTGTGCTATGCAACATCAATGCATAGACCTGATGCTCTGGAAATACCCCAGACCTTATGATATTAGAGTTCACATCTACAATTGCAAATCAGTCATGCTGCTTCAGGATCCTCCTCTAGTAAGAGACTCCAATACCAACCAATGATGTGAGGTTGATGCAGATAACATGGGCCCTACTAGGGTCTTTAAAAAATAAAATGTTTGGTATCCACTAATGTGTTTGAATGCAAGATATGTAAGACCAAGTGAGGTTTAAGGATACATTTCTATCAGCTGAACTTGACCTGGAGATGAGTGGCTTGGTATAAGTGCTAATGTACATGTTTTGAACGAAACAGATGCAAAGTCCTAGAGAAATTGTGCAAAGGGTCATGACCTATTAGGAGTCAATCATAATGTTTCTGTTCAAAGTGCAATAAACATCATATCAGTGAGGGCAACTATTGAGTATTCACCTCAAGAAGTAATCCCAATTTCCATAACAGCAGAAATTGAGAGAAGCCTAAATGGATAAACCAAATCAGGAAAGAGTACTATAGCCCTCTGGTGAGAAATAACACACTATACCACACCATATATTCCTTTCTACATGTAAGCCCTTGTAAAAGCTACAAATGCAAAATATCATGTATATTAGTTTTAATAACCTAAATGACAGAATAGTAAATCCATTAGTAAACATTGTGAAAGGGCAAATGTATGTTCAGCCAGTCTTCACAGGAAAATATAATGCAACTGTCATCCAGGAAATACAGAAAAACCAGGAAAGGGAAGCCATGTCTGTCTGTCTCAAACATAATAACCTAAGAATGAGCTGAGCTGCATCGCTGTTCAATTTGACAAGTAGTTCACAAAACTATTGCATATATGCTAAGCATATTAAAATGCTCTGCATCTCTGTTTAATAAATATAGATTTATATTGGGATGTTTATAAAGAAATTCCATCCTCTTCTGTAAATTCAAATGTTGAAATCATTTTCATATACTGGGCAACTGCACAAATGCCAGCACAATACTAAAAGTGCCACTGAGAATGAAGACAATTTGTCTATTAAAGTACACACATACACAAGCAGCTTTTGCATGAATTACATCTCTGTTTCTATTAGAGGTGGATTTTCCTCAGAAAGCATTATTTCAAAAAAAAATTTGTGCCTATGTGTGTGATATGTAAGTGTGATGTGCATGATGGGAAGTTCAGGCACACATAGAAGATGGAATTCTTCACATCTTTTCATGTCATCCTTACTCAGGGTCTATGCTCTTGTCTGTATCATTCCAGTTTTGGTACTCGGGCTGCCAAGGCAGGCACTAGCAAACGTTATTAATTCAAATCTCACCTTGCACTCAGTGAGGAGCAATGTTATTTTCTGGAGCATCTATTCGCTACTTAAGCCCTGTTTTTGATCTTTTACTTTAACAGCTTGAACAAAAGTAAACTGCTCACAGCAGTGAACCCAAAACCGTAGCCCACAGACAAAAACAGTGGATAGATATTATCACATATCCTTACATGATGAAAACAGTTAGCTACATTTCAAGTTTTATTGATGCTAAAACAAAGAAATGGTGATTTCAATATATCTTCTGACATATAAAACCCTGTATTAATTGATGACCACGTGGTTATTTCTGTGCCCTCCCTCCATCAGTCAGTTTACAAAGACTTACTAAGTGTCTGCCTGCAATAGGTTGGCAGATCCCTGCCCTCATGGTACACACCCTGACAAACTATTCAGCCTGTATTTATCCAATAGCCTTATGGAACTGATATTTACAACTCTTTTGTGGTAGTTGCCACTATGTCTTATTAACGCAGGTAAAAATAATAAGGAGTCACAGAAACTCGAGAAGGTGGAAAGATTACCTGAGGCACTTGATCTGAATATCTACATAAACCAGGAAAGTATTTTTCCCCCCTACTACTGACAACTGCTCATTTCAACTTTCTAATCTCCCTCATTCCTGCTTTCAAGGATGAAAAGTGTACTTTCTTTATTAAATGTAAACATGTTATCAGAACCAGTTACAGGATAGACCCAATAAATGTATGAAATTAATCAGAGCTTTCATTTTAAAGTTGAACAAATTCATATTGGTTGCTCTTCACACTAGCTGTGTGGTGCCTCTCCTACTTTTAAAAAATATTTTATTTTTATTTATTTGACATAGAAAGAGGGAGGGGGGGGAGAATGACAGAGAGAATGGGTGCACCATGGCCTTCAGTCACTGCAGATAAACTCCAGATTTATGAGTGCCCTTGTGCATCTGGCTAACATAGGTCCTGGAGAAATGAACCTGGGTCCTTTGGCTTTGCAAGGCAAATGCCTTAACCATTAATCCATCCCTCCAGCCTTCTCCTACTTTTTAATTTAGATAATAATTCTAGTATAATAAACACACATCTATAAAACAGAAATCCCATGCCTGCAGACAGATTAAAGAAAATGGTTTATTTCATCCAGATCCTCTGTTTTCAGGGACATATGAAGTTTAGCTTTTCTTCAACTGTGGCACTGAAAACAGTGTTCATCTGTCAGACATAGGCAGGGTCCTGGGTTAAAGCAACCCTAAACTGTCTGACAAGAAGGACCCATGCTATGAAGGAGTCACAGCAGCCTGAACTGCTTATAGCTTGTGACCAGACTGGCAGGGGAATTCCTCCTCGCATTCTTGGGGTTGCAGTGAGCCAGGATCCTCCCACCATTCTTGGGGGTTGTGAAGTGAGCCTGGAACCCTGGACAAAAATCTCAGACCCCAAGTTCAGCAGGAAGTAAGGCCACTCTCTCCCCAAGCACTGGATACCTGGACATTCAGATAAGACCTAGGCTTTGCCCATAACCCTGTGGCCTTTTGCCAGTTGCCTAGGAAACTCCTTATATGTTATCAGCCAGCACCTTTGCACAATCCCTGCCATTGCCTATGTGCTGAATGAATGTCCCTATATGCTAAGGCATCAGCAAGCAACCTTTTACATTCAATCCCCTTAGGCCCCTCGGCTGATTATAAACACAATAAACTGACAATAAACTGAGAGCTATTCATGGAAACTGGCTCCCAAAAGTCTTTACTTTTGTGTGCTCACCACTACGGTAAACTGTGATGCCTTGGGGGACAGCAGCTGGCCCAAGGACCCAGGAACCCACATTCATCCTTCCTCTGAACTCATAGAGTATGGAGTATCTCTTAGAGTATATAATATCTGATATGGTAACTCACAAAATACGGGCTGAAAATGTTTGTGTGACTGTCATTATGTTGCAAGGCCAGTATCATAATAGCTTCAAAAGATGTGTATATCATCTGCTAATGGTATTCTGGCCTATGTGCATTTTTAGAAAGCTTTCTAAGACTGGTTTAACTTTTCTTATAGTCATCTGTCAACTTTTAGTGAGAAAACTAATGATGGAGACTATTAAACCATGAAAATAGAGGACTGATACATACACATGTTCACCAGGAGGGGAGATGCCTACATTGCAGACATAGTAGATGGATGAAGCTCCTTTTACAGAAGAGGTCATTCGTCATGACCTTTTAATACCTCCTATTTTCAGGTATCCAGGAAATTGACCTTCTTATCAAGGTAGAGCAGTGTAATTTAACAGCCTAATCATTCCCTTCCTGGAGTTATACAAACAATATTACACAGATCTGCATTAGATTCTTACTAAGATTATCTGATTTTCATTACCTTCAAAAAATATTTATATATTTTCCTCCTAACAGTTTATAATTCTTTATGTTGAGACTATAACAAGACATACTATAATAGGAAGCAATTTCAATGGCATCTAAAAACACAAAAGTACTCTAAAACCAATAATTATTAGGTACCAATTATAAATATAATTTTCAATATTTTTAAATATGTTCATCATCTTATAGCCTCAAAAGTCTTTACTAAAATTTTTACCACATTTTTGTATCAAAAATGAGAAGAGTGGACATTTGATAGCAAAGTATTCTTTTATAATATTCTAACAAGCCACCTTGCTTTAGTAAAACAATAAAATATATGTATGTAGTTTTTCTAAATATCTTGCGAATTTGGTACATATTTCAGAGATTATTTCCTTACAAAGAGTTAAGACAACCATTTTTTAGTAGGCATAAAAATTTAAAATATAAAATTTAAAATAAAAGTGAAAAGAATGAATGTACTATAGCCTATCATTTGAAAACATTTGACAAATGGACACAGGAACATTTTCACTATAATTAAAATTAGGACAGTAAATGTTCACATAATTAATACATCCTCCTGATGCATGGCTTTCCACTCTTCTCCAAAGCTAGTTCTGTTGTCTTTATTCCAAAGGGATTTAAGGGAATTTATTAAAAAAACATAAAAACTCCTTCTCACACTATATGTTGTTGGTACGGACCATGGAGTGACCTCTCTGGTATCTGGAAGAGAATCAGTCACCAGACAGTTAGCTCATCTATTGCCACAAGATACTACATGAGAAATTTGGGAAAAGTGACCAACATCTGTCCAAGAAACTCATGGTCTAAGCTACTCAGAAGCAAACAACGTGATGTGATGCTCACACAAGTGCAACAGCAGCACACAGCCATGATGGGTAACAAACTGCTCTTGATTTAGCTAATGGATCCACTCAGTGGAATAGAACCCATAGCTGGGTCTGGGAAACAAGTCAGAGCCATATCCAAAAAACAAGCCCACTTTCCATTATCATGCTCTCACATATTGTGTGCTGCAAGAGGGCCTACACTTATTAAATTATCTCTAAAATAATAATGGTTATCCCATTAATCTGGTGCTGACTTCACTTTCCAGTGGAGAATTTCCTTCTCTTTTTCAGATGGACATAGATCCTAAGGAGAGAATCAGTCCATTGCACCTCAACAGTGCCCTAGCTGAAACCATAGAGTAATTGGGGAAATGAGCAAGAGTACTGCTTTCTTGGTGAACCTGGTACCAGCACAAGGGTGAAGGAGATAGATACAGAGAACAAACCAGGTGTCCAGAGACACAGAGGCTCCCAAGATCTCATCCCTGAAGTAGACCTAACATGAACCATAATGGCTCATGGAAATTTGCGGAAGAGGGGGAAGAAATATTGTTAGAGCCACATGTTAGGCCATTATGCACAGAGACATTGCCTCTTCTCCATAAGTGATGGCTATCCCCACAATGCACGATCCACAATCTCTAATGAGGAGGGTTCCTTCAGATGGGATGGACAGGGAGGAAGCGAATGATGGTACCAACATGGTTGTATACACTGTACATAACTGATAATAATAAGAAAGAAAGAAAACTCCTCTATGTTGCCACAGCCTGCTGTACATTCAAAATTGAATTATGTCTTAAAATATGTTTATTATGCAAAAACAATGATGCAGGTTTGTTGTGCACAGTAAGGAAGTTATGAAGTCATTCATAACTAAGTCAATGAGAAGTTCTTCATTTTATCACAGTAACACTATGATTCATAAAACTCATATAATGACATGCCTTAGAAATGAAAGAAGTCACTTCCACCCCTAGTAAGTAGAACTGAAAGCAATATGTGCCTGCAGATTAGATCATCTGTCAGTTACAATGCATCATTACAGGTTCACAAATTCTGTATATGTAGTTTTCTTCATGGCAAATTTCATGCAGATTAGCCTCCCAGGTCACATTTGGGTTTAGAGAACTCGGGGAAGTTTTAGGCATGTGGGTACTGGACAAAACATACAGCTGAATGGGATTCATGAGCTTGCAGTCAGTGCATGGAGCTGGGGAGATAGGGGATTAGTAGAGGTGAGTATTTGAAGCATATAACCTAAGCAAGGCCATGCCCTGCTGCATGAGTTTGCTGAATGGCAGACCTTGTAAAGAAGCATGAATTATCTGGCATGCCATTAACCTGACTGTGTTATCATTGTGAACTCTCCCAACAGCCCCAGGCCAATATTTACAAGCATGTTGTAATCCTGTAGATTTTCTTAGTAGTTATTAGAAGTGAGGAAGGTATGAAATATTTCACTGAATGGCAAAAAAGAAATATTTCTGGTTCAAATAAACTATTTGGCATGGCTAAGCTCATCAATCAGCCTCCTATATGAAGCTCCCCCTGTGTGTAATGATTTTTACTTGATGAAAGTTGGCCCAATGCAAGAAGAGCAAAGGCCTTGCCTTCAAAAACAGTGAGGGAAAGGAGATTGTAGATTCATGGTGTTATCTTTAAGAGTCAGCATCTTCGTGTTGATATCCAGCTAACTGAAAATCTTTACAATAGGCACTCATTGTAGCCAGATGAGTTACAGAGAGATGACACTCAGATTGCCCCACAGGAAAGATGTAAGGGGCATAGTTGGCACACAACTTAGCATGACCTGCTTCTTCTACCGACACCTCTCACTGAGGCCATCTTATCCCAGGGGCCCATGACTGAGCAAGGGAGACAGTGGTACCAAATGGTGACAGACTTGGCCACCGAGCAGTCTTTGCTCTGTACAACCTTGTTGGGAGATCTGTATTGCTGCCCAATAAGTCCACTGCACAGTCCTGTTTGCACTCCTCCCTTCACAAGTTTACCAGTAAATTTTTGGATACATCCATTTTTGCATGAAGAACCCAACATACAATAGATATTACATTTTACAAGTTTACAAAAGAAATTTAACAATTTATAATAGTATTCAGAACTGAAATTAACGGACACTGGTATATTTTACAATATGGAAAAACCTTCAATATATTGTAAGTTAAACTCAGATACAAGAGATTGCATAATATTACATTGTAATAATTATTGTTTTTTTCTGAAATGACTGGAAAAGACAAAGTTTTCACAACAAATGGTAGATTAATGGTTGCAGGAGGTGGGTTATGACGAGATATTGATGATAACTAAATGGTAAGGGATGGTTTTAGGAGCAGGAGTGAGATAACTATAATGGGCTCTTGATAATGGTTCTTACAACCTTATTAGATTCACAAGTTTTGAATATAATCAATAGATACTTTTCAAGCTTTGTATCATGTGAATATTATGAGCTATATAAAATACTAAAATCATATGAAGCATTTTAAAACTTTACTTTCTTTGAAATTTATTGTTTGTATGTGATGTGTGTATGCACATGTGTGTAGGGATTTTATGTGCATGTGTATGGAGAAATCAGAGGTCAACATCAGGTGATATATATATATATATATATATATATATATATATATATATATATATATATATATATATATATATGTAATTTAGCTATTTATTTGAGTGAGAGAGAGGTAGTGGGGGAGAGAGAATAGGCATGCCAGGGCCTCTAGCCACTGTAAACAAGCCCCAGATGCATGTGCCATCATATGCATCTGGCTTACCTGGGTACTGGGGAATCAAACCTGGGTCCTTAGGCTTCACAGGCAAGTGCCTTAACCACTAAACCATCTCTCCAGCCCAAGGTGTCTTTTTGGATTACTCTCCACCTTGTGTTTTGAGACAGGATCTCTTGATCTCTTGACCAGCTAGACTAACTGAACCAGTGAATCTCAGGGGCCCTCTTATTTCTACTTCCCCAGCATTGGAAATAGGGGTGCATACTAATATACCTGGATTTTTATGTAGGTGCTGGAAATCTAAATTTAAGCCAATGCTTGTAAAGTAGGCACTTTACCAACTGATTCATCTCCTCAGCCCATACTTCACTGTTGTGGTTTTTTTAAATAAACAAACCACATTGGTGAGAGTGGCACTACATAACTGCGGGATGCCCTTTGTCCATCATTCATCAAAGAACAGTTGTCATTTCTCATCATATAGCATGGAATAGCCTGTTAATTTGTAACAGTTGAAGCCATGTGTAAGTCAGATTTACATGGAGTTCTAAGTATTTAGCCTGAGACTGAAAAAGCAAAAGGCCAGAGATCCCTGAGAGAACACTCTCTTTTTACTTAGTTTATGTTTCTATTGTTTGTGTGATTAGGTTAATGAGGGAGCTCAGGCCATGGTAAGTATTTAGTGAAACATGATGCCATGTGAAATTCTTCCTCTGGGAGCAGGATTACCAAAGATGGCAAGTATTCTGCATTTAAAGGAAAATGGCAGGCTACAAAAAGTAAAGCAGAAACATATGTTTACAAACAGGAGGGAAAGCTGACCCTGTAGTGACTGGTCACCCACTCCCCCATTTTCTTTTCTTTTTTTTTAATATTTTTATTTATTTATTTGAGAGCAGCAGAGGGAAAGAGGCAGAGAAAGAGAGAGAGAGAGAGAGAATGAGAGAGAGAGAGAGAGAGAGAATGGGCACACCAGGGCCTCCAGCCACTGCAAACGAACTCCAGATGCATGCGCCCCCTTGTGCATTTGGCTAACGTGGGTCCTGGAGAATCAAGCCTCGAACCGGGGTCCTTAGGCTTCACAGGCAAGCGCTTAACCGCTAAGCCATCTCTCCAGCCCAAGTTCTTCCATTCTCCATCACCCCATTCTCCTGCCATTCTCCATCGCTTTAGAAGCTAGAGCTAAGAAAATGGAAGGTAAATGTATCTTCCCAATGTGAGGCAATCAAGAATACTCCTTTATAATTATTACTTTATAAAGATTAAAGTACAAATTGAAAGCATTGTCCTAACCCATCTTCCCATAGTTTCTCCCACTTGCAACTTTGGAAATGCTTGCTATTTGAGATAGGTATTTAAATATATGTTTAGGCAGTGTTAGAAAACACATGCAAACTAAAGCCATATGTGAATAGGTCCACTAAAACTACTCAAACTATCATATGAGGGTTTCAATGTTGTTACAGAGTGTCCCTAACCCCAGGTAGGGAACGATTCATCTATGTGATTGTCTCTAGGATCTCAAGGGGCAAAATTCACATGAGCTGTTATAGAATTAGCTAGGGATATCATTTCATTGTGCATCAGTGACTGTATAATCTGCTCATAATCTGACATTAAATACAGAATTCATACTTACCAGTGAAAGACAACCTCTTTGAGCCTGTATTTTTTTTTGAGATGGTCCTTTTTTCTTGGACAGGGCCAAAATAACTTTGGTCCAGAGACTTAGTCTAAGATTAATCTCCAAAAGCCAGTCTTGTTGCTGCCTTATTATTATTTTTTTTCCTACTCAGTATGTCCTCTGACTCAGGGTTTCCCAACTCTCTGGATCACTGTAGTCAGATAATGTTTTAGTATAGCTCACGTACCTCTCCAGTGTGTCAGACTCTTATCTGTGCATAGTAGCCCTGGATTTATCACCATTCGACCAAACTGTATAGCTTACATATTTTCCATAAATGCATATTCCTTACCCTCCACAAGTACACTTGTACTTTTAACTGCTTTTCATTCTTTTTGTAGTTATTTTTCCACAACACACAAAACACAGTCATTAACATGTGACTATCTCTTGCTTTCCCAATTTGTACTTATTGTAACATTTTATATCTATCAGCACCTACCAATTCTAGAAGGTAGAATTCATAACCTAATGAGTTCTTACTTATAGAAGTATTCCCACAGTTAGATCAGAGTTATCATGTATTAAGTATTGTATTACCATCATTTGATTTCAGTTCCTTGGAATAAAGCCTGTAGTTAAACAATCAGAACTGCTTATTTTACTCAATCAATAGCCTCTGCTGCTTGGATCAGTGTAATTAACAACATTACACTTTTCAAATCACATTTCCTTAAATTCATTCTTTAAGGAAAACACCAATTAGCCTCCTATTACAGACAATTTAAAAAATCTGCACACTAATTAGCATGCTCTCTATGCAATTAGAATCTACAAATATTCAAAAGAAAACTGCAATGAAAATTTGGAGGTAATGTTTCTATTTCTCTCAAATGAAATAATAATTATCCTTGAAACAATATAAATATACATATATTTAAATACAAAGAGTAGCATCCAAACCAAAGGAAATAAAAATGCTATTAAAGGTGAGTATTTTTGAAAAATAATCTACTAATTTATTTTCTATGTTTTGGGAAAGCTTTGAATTAGACAATATTTCAAAATAGTACAGCAACTTCTTTTTTATTTTTTTAATATATTATTTACTTATTTATTTATTTGAAACAGAGAAAGAGGGAGAGAGAGAGAGAATGGGCACACTAGGGCTTCTAGCCACTGCAATCAAACTCCAGATGCATGTGCCCCTTTGTACATCTGGTTTATGTGGGTCCTGGAGAATCAAACTTGGATCCTTTGGCTTTGCAGGCAAAGGACTTAACTGCTAAGCCATCTCTCCAGCCCATCAACTTCTATTTTAGAAAACTTAACCTAACCCTGGGATCAATACAGAGGAATGAGCTTTTGTTGTTATTATTTTCTTTTTTTGTTTTTCAAGGTAGGGTCTTGCTCTGGCCCAGGCTGACCTGGAATTAACTATGAAGTCTTAGGGAGGCCTAGAACTTACAGCAATCCTCCTACGTCTGCCTTCTGAGTGCCTTTCCTTTGTTTCCCTAAAATCCAACAGAATGATGGGACTCCAGCACATATTTGACCTTAAAACCAAAGTAAATGAATGAGCAAAGTGACAAAACTAGAGAGCTAGATATTAAAAGACTGGTAGTGAAAGGAATATAAGAACTAGAAGATGGGGAGAAGGGCTATGAAACACTGTGTGCAAGACATGATATGGCTACTGCACATATGACCTCACAATGGTGATAACTACTGCATAAGATTTGACCAGTCAACAGTCTATCAGGGAAGGAGACGGGCTCATGAGATTTCACCTCTCCCTGAGGAGCTCTTGACAGTTATTGTTTGCCAGGGGAGGGAACTAATTTCCTTTTGTGGTTTAACCATTGATCATTTCTTCCTGTTCTATAAATAACCTATTTATCCATGGTCATACAAGCATCCTCTACTCAAACTCAGTGGCTCACAAAAAAAAAAGTCATCACAATTGGAGGGAAGCAAGTTGGGAAGAAGGGGTTCAATGGACAAGGAAGTGGAATAAAAGAGGGTAGATTGGGGTGAATATTATCAAAATCTGTCATCTATATACATAAACTTATAAAAAATTAATTCTTATTAATTTTAATTTAAAATGAAAATTTTGTATGGATACATCACATGTGTGTACCATCATTTCCCATCTCCCTACCCCCATTCCACTGTTGGCTCTCCTTAGTGGGATTTGCTGGTATTCACAGTGGAGTTGTGGGCCATTTTGGGAAAGACACATTTTATAATTCAGACTATATAAGTCACAAACTAATTCTGATTTACATAAGATCTTGGCAGAAATATAGGAGAGTTATAAACTTTAACATCAAGAATTTAAGTGAAATATAACTTTTAAACAGGTAACCAGATTAAAATTAAAACTCATTAGTATTTTAAGGATATTTAAACAATTGAAATCTAAGTAGCTTGTAATATAATGTCCATATTTCTTAATATTAATAACCTACTGGGTCATGTGAGATTTTTGATTTATTTTTTATTATTACAAGAAAATGAGGAACCTTTAAGTTATTATGGAATCTAACTATGTGCAGAAGCCACAGAATCAAGTAAGTTAACAGTGAATTAGACTTCAGGGTATCAGATCTGTTAGGTAGTGTACTTCTTGCCACATTAACTATATGTTCAATTTCATGGACTCAGATCAAAAGTGATGTTTGTACATCACTCTTTGGCACCTGTTGGATCCTGCTCCAGATAGGAAGGGAGTCTTGGTACAGATAAGTAAAACTAGAAAGTTTTTCTTCCCTTAACCCACAGGGGTAACATATCTCAGAAACAAGCTCATAAATGGTGGTTGATTCCCTTCACACATAAACATGTGTGTGTGTGTGTGTGTGTGTGTGTGTGTGTGTATGCATGCATGTGCATGCATTGTGATTTTGTTAAATAACTTTCAGAGGGATGAAATAATCACTTTCTGTATTAAATATGACTTTGTATATAACTTTCTCACTGATTAATTTTCTAATGATACCTAGTTACGTTTTTGTAGGGTATCATGTATGTCATTCAAAATTATGGAATTCTTTATATTCTAAAATTTTATTACATAATAAAAAGATTCTTGACATATAATGAGATAATACACAACAGTGTTTGGATATGACATATACTCAATAAAGTCTGTAATTGTTTATGTATTTTTGGTATTGTTTTCTTTACTATTTTTATTTTTGACATATATAAAACATTTTTTTTTCATATTTACCCCATATTACCCTCTCTTATCCCTCTAAGTCTCACCGTGTTCCTTCTAATCTCTGACTAGTTGCTATGCCACAAAAGAGAATGACCTTGGTTCCTGGTAACCTTTCATGTCAGTTCATTAGGGAGGGGAGTGGCCTCCAAAGTCTCTCTCCTATCTATGACAGAATGTTGTTGATTGACTCATCATGTACAGATCCTATGCAGGTGACCACACCAGGTATGAACACATGAGTGCAGTGGCCTTGCTGGGTGTGAGTAGCAAAGTTCCACAACACTCCTCCATCCTCCAGATCTTACATTCTTTCTGTCCCATCTTCTCATCTTCTGTGATGTTTCCTGAGCCCTGGAGAGAATGATGATTATGTCTTGTTTAGGGGAAGCACTCACCAGTCATTTATCTTCAGCACCTGGCCAGCTATGATTCTCTGCAATGGCCACCTATTTTAAACAGAATTTTAAGAAAATAAATTAAATGAAGGGGAAAATATAGAAAATTGTTGTTATTCTAAAGAGGGAGAAATTGGGGTTCTACATATAAAATAGTAAAAACAATAATAATCTCAAAATCTCAAGGTTATGTTTCCTGTGCCATTCTTTCATTGTTTTGCTTTGCTTTCTTTTTTAGTGGCAGCAAAGTTTGCATCTTATTTCAATGCTTTCCAAACTATGACTTTCGCTTAGTCAGTTTACTTCTGCCACTAAGACCAAAGAGCTAGGATAATCTCTAACTCCTGCCCCCTCTCCTAAATTATATGATTATAAATTTGTCCTTCTCCTAGCTTGTTTCATGAAAGGGCCTTTAAGCCACTGCAGAGAAAACTCTAGATAGACATATGTGCCATGTTGTGCATCTGGCTTATGTGGATACTGGGAAATTAAGCCTGGGTCCTTAGACTTAACGAGTAAGCGCCGTAACTGCTAAGTGATCTCTCCAGCCTGCAACATTCCGTGTTAATCATTCATAGTAAAATATAAATCAAAAGTTTAATGGGATTAAAAACAAAATAATTCCCATTGCTTTACTTATTGTTGGCAGATGATAAATCCAGAAATTCATCCAATTTAAAATCTTTGAAATATTAAGAAAAATTGAATATATTCATGATAATAATGTACTTAAATATTTTCTAAAAATCAGTTTCAATGCATAGCTAGGTTTACTATCTCACTCAAAAAAAAAAAAAAAAGTTACAGGTTGGAGAAATGGCTTAGCAGTTAAGACATTTGCCTTTGAATCCTAAGGACATAGGTTCGATTCCCCAGGACCCATGTAATCTAGATGCATAAAGGTGCATATGTCTGGAATTTGCCTGTGGTGGCTGGATGCTCTGGTGTGCTCATTCTCCCTATATGCCACCCCACACACAAATAAATAAATAGATTTTTCTGTGGGAGTGGTTTTCGAGGTAGGGTGTTGCTCTAGCCCAGGCTGACCTGGAATTCACTATGTAGTCTCAGGGTGGCCTCAGACTCATGGCAATCCTCCTACTTCTGCCTCCCAAGTGGTGGAATTAAAGGCACGCGCCACCACGCCCAGCTTGCTAATGCTTTTTTTTTTTTTTAAAGGAGGCAGGAAAATTCGTAGCCTCTATTGTTTCATGCTAAAACATGTCTCAGTCTTTATACCATCAAGTAGATAAAAAACAAACAAACAAATCCAGCTGAGACTGAACAACATAAGGATTTACACATTCTGTGGGCAACACAAAAAGTTACAATTCAAAAATGCATTTAAAAAGAAATATGAATTAGAACAACAATAAAACTGTGACAACAAAACAATAAAGTCACTAAGGAAATTATACAAAATATCTAAGAAAAAAGTAAACATTTTCCCCCAAAACTTATTTAAAGTAACAAATTAGTTCTAGGAAATTGTTTCATAGTTTGAAATAGACATAAAATAATCTCAGTTTAACCATTAAACTCCAAATTTAAAAAAAGAAAGACAAAACAACCTATGTGGATTAGAAATGAAATTAAAGTCATACTGTATTAATGTACTACCATTGTGATTATATTTTATTGAAAATATAAAATATTTTTGGAAAAAATCTATTGCAAAATTAAAAAAGAAAATGGATATAAGTGAAGACTTTCAAAAGTTTAATGATAATGAATAAAACATTGAAAGGAATGTGTGATACTTGGTGTCAGTATATCACAATACTTAAGAGGACAAGGAAATGACTTGCAACAAAGAAATAAAATCTTTTTTGATTGAATAGCAATTTGTTCCAACATTTAACCCTATTCATTAATCTTAAATCACAGACAAAAGTGTCTTAATCTGCCTATTTTGTTCCAGGAGAAAAACAGTTTTAATATTATATGTATTGATTTATATTTACTTATTTGAGAGATGCAGATAGAAACAGAAAGAATGGGCATGCCAGGGCCTCTAGCCACTGCAAACAAACTCTAGACACATGTATCACCTTGTGCATCTGGCCTTATGTGGGTACTAGGGAATTAAAACCAGGTCCTTAGGCTTTGGAGGCAAGCAGATTAACCACTGTACAATTTCTCCAGCCCGGAAAAGCAGTTTTAAAACCAGTAGTTGTACCTCCAGAAACATCCATGCTGGCAAAGAACCAAGTGATTGGGCATCAGTCAGATAAAGCCCTCCAGAACGCACCTGACTTAATTCAGGGAATGTCCCCATGTTAGATGTTAGAAATGAAACTTTAGAAATGCAAGTATTAGCCTCAAGGTTGATGTTACTTCCCTAAGCTCATCAGAAATAATGAACATGTCTAAAGCCTAAAAACTGCTGTATCTTGCTTATGAACTCATTTGCTGCACCCTAAACTGCAATAGCCACCATCTCAAGACAAGACTGTGGACTTCTTAACATTATGCTTACTCATTAAGTAATTGATAGTATTATTTCTGCCCTGAGAAGACTGCCAGCAAAAGCACTGCCTTTCCAAAACAATTCATCTGCCAGCTCAAAGAAAGCGCGAGGAAATTGCTAATATGAATGAAAACAAACAATGAGTCCCCAGAAATGTTATCTATGTACTCTGAAACTTCCTTCTCCACCTCTACCAATTTGTCTGTGCAACTGATTGACAGGACTGTTGCTTCATCAGTAGTCAAAAGGTCACAGGGTAGAAATGTGAGCATACAGGTTGGTTACTTCTTGTTTGAAATTGGAACATGTTCACATATATATTCTGGGGAAAATTTCTCCTAGATTTTACTCCCCCCCCCCAATTATCCGAAACCAGATGATTATTAAGGTTAACCAGAGTTAACTTAGAATGATTCTTCTATTTTCATAATGAATTGTTTTTCCCATTGTAGCTCTTGATGTAGAGTTGTGTAAATTAGGAAAGAAAGTGAAATTATTTGAGATTCTGAAACTCTTCTGGACAATGGACCATTAACATAAATTACCAATTGAGCATCCCCGTATCCCTAGTCCCAAAATTCAAAATAAGAAGTGCTCTGAACTCTGAAGCAGATCCGATTCCACGCATTCCAGACAAGAAATACTCCAGGAAGAGTTCTGAATAGTCCCTTTTAGTCTGTAGTTTTGTTCTATTAATAATTAACTTTATGTGTTAACCTAGATTATTTCCACAAGTTTTGAATTTTTCTAGAACCAAAACCTAGAACAACAGTTTTTTTGTTTGTTTGTTTGTTTGTTTTCTTTTTTCCTTACTCTCAGAACTCCACATTAGGGACGTCAAGGAAAAACAAGACTACAAGAAGTAATAGAAGAGTTAGTCTGAGGTTGGATAATCTTGATGATCTGTTTTGGGATGGTAGGAAAAATGGAAACAGAAAATGAAAGCTCTGAGAGAAAGCCTTGAATAACTATGTGAACAGGTTCCAATGTCAGACACAGTGTCCTGTGGGTAAATTTGTAATCTATGGCCAAATTTATCAGGTCTTGCCTACTGGCATATGCTGGCCACAGGAGATTGCCTCCACACAGTAGCCATCAGAACGGCAGACGTGCCTATGGGAAGAGCCCTCTAGTGGACATGGTGTCAAGTTTGGGTACTGTAGCATGGTGATATCTTATAGGTGATAAGAACTTCAGAGAACTTGAATGCTAGATCTAGATCATATATATTTTAAAAGGAAGGCTTTGTAACCTTATCACAATTATGCGGGATTCAACTATTTGGTGTTAAGAGATGTTAGATAGGAATAACTGAAGGATTTACACACTCGAGAGGAACATTAACCTTGACACTAATGCATGGAGAGGAATGTGAAAACCCTGTTGTTCTCTGAGGTCATTTGTTACTGAACTAATGATAAGTGCTTGTATGCCATTAATGTGCACACTCATATATTGCAATGACTGACGTGCACATTTCTGCAATTTTTTAAGTTTTAAATTGAATCCAGAAAAGTCAGGCTGATCATTCCAAATAGATCATGTGGGACTGAACCAAAAGATGTTGCTTGTGTCTACACTCTGGTTACACCAGGGCTGCTGTCCACAGCTACACAATTCTTCTACCACACCACACCCTAGAGCACCATTCACATGGTGTGGGGTTATCCCAGCACTCGTGCTGTGTACAACATGGATAGCTGTCCAAATGCACTCTGCCAAGAACCAGAGATTTCAGGTTGCTCAGCTGAGGTTGTTTAGAGTCATCTAACTTCTACTAGAAAAAAACCTCTCAAAAGCAAGGAATTTTTTGGTCAATTTTATTTCTTGACATATGCCCACTATCAAGACACTCAATAAATATTTACTAAATAAGTTTTACAGAATGAGAACTTTACATAATGATTAGGTAAGAAAATTCAGCCAGTAGTCCTTTAAACTTAATAGTAAAAAGAAATCACGACAATAATAGATATCCTACTAGTGGCCTGAGTGGTTTGTGGGCTTCTTAAGGCTCTTTCAAAGAAGGTGGCCTTTCACCCTATAAGAAAATAAAACCTGTGGGTTAAATTACTAGTTTCATTTATGGATGCATAACGTGCACACCAGACATCCTCGCCTGTTCCTGTGAACTGTGGCTTGTAAATATTCCTCATAAGAGTCCAAGAATTATTAGAGACAGTGATGACCTTCAATGTCCCAAGGAGACAGAGTGAGGGCAAACAACACTAGCAGCTCTGAGGACACATCTGCTTCTAAGGAGGACCCCAAAAATCCTTAACCATGATGATGTACAGATGAATATTTGAAAGGCAAGGTCACCCTGAAGAGGGAACAATCAAACATGAATGTAAGCATTAAATAATGTCAGAAGAATAAGATGTGAAAGAGAGTGGCATAGAGACACATATACTATGAAAGCAGAACTCTACTTTAAAGTGGACTCAGAAATGCATTCTTTGTCTAAACATTTATGGACAAACTGCCCAAACCTTTAAGAATCGGGGTCTGTTTATACTGTGGTCCTGAGGTAGAACCCACAGGAAAATACAGCAGCTATTCATAGAGTTTTGTCTGAGTGTCACTGAAGCTAGCCACAGTAATAGAGCCATACTAGATGAACAATACCAGGTGGATAGCTTTCTCTCTTCTCTTATGACTCCTTTTCCATCACATCATTAGGTGAGGATATCACATTCCTCTGGGCAGGCAGGTGTTAATTTCTTGAGTTATCCTTTGGTCAGCAGATAGCATTCTGATGAAAGATATAGAAGACTTTGCTACCTACAGAGCTGCCCTAAATTTTCTATTCAAACTTCAACAGGGAAGATTCATTTTGAAAGTTTGTGAACTTAAGCAACAATGTAGTCAATTAATAGAAATGCCAAAAGTATTTGCTCTTGCTTGACACTTACCACTCTTATACTAAAATTGGCAAATTTCTGACTATGTCAAACCACAAGAAATTGTCCATTCCTTGGTCCAGACTACACGGAGGAGGTTGGCATAGTGGTTTGGGGTTGATAGGAATAGAAAGCTCCTATGATTTATTCACTTAGAATCTCAGAGCACAAACTTCAGCATTTTTCCTGTGCTGCTCTGCACTGAACTTGTTTTATTGAACTTTATGTAGCACTAGATGTTAAAGTACTTAAAAATATGAGTGTTCCTCATGTCCACTATATTAATAGCCTTCATATTTGGTATAAAATCTAATATTGTAAGTAGGTTCTGGTAAAGAAGAATAAGTTTGTGAGTGACCTAGTTTTCTCTCCCTCTCTCTCCCCCCACCCCTGTGTGTGTGGGTGTCCACATTAAACCACATTCTTGGCTTTTATTTTCCTGGATAGCAATTCTACTTTCTGTTATTTTAATTATGTAAATTAGAGAGGAACAGAAAGTAGGTATTAATCTGGACATGTGAAACTTCCAAGTTCTCCATTACAAATTGTGTCTCTATTTGCTTCAGCTCATATTTAAGCATACAAACTAATGCACTGTTATATTTCTCTTGTTTCCCCCTTTTTTATTTTTATTAGTTATGTGCACGGTGTGTATACAGCCATGTTGGTACCATCATTAGCCTCCTTCTGTCCTCCCCCCTCCGCATTTAGCCATATGTGGTGGGACACACTGTAATCCTAGTACTCGGGAAGCTAAAGCATGAGTATTTCAAGTACCAGGCCAGTCTGGGCTCTATAGAGAGTTCCTGATGAGAACTAAATTCAAAGGAAAGAAGAGACAGAGAGGAGAGGGAGAGAGAGAGAGAGAGAAAGAATAGGAGGTATAATTGTATTTCAGCATTAGTATTACTTCATTCCTTTTCTGCATTCCACAAAATACTGCCAGTATAGCAGGTCCTTGTCCTCATTTACCTTAAAGGTAACTTGTAGCCAACTTCATTAGCAACTTCATGAATGATCAATATTTCTGTAAATGCAGCTTTGCAATCTATCAACAGATGACATTCTGGTGAACATAAAAATAGACACAAGGCTAGTTTAGTTTTTATTTCTGAATTGGGCAGGGTACCAAAATACCCATTAAGTACACAAAAACTTCCCAGGTTAAACTATGAAATTGAGACAAGTATCATGAGGTGTGATCAAATGATTATAAAGACAATTATGTTGTTAATCTAGTTAGAATGCAGCACTTGAGTGAACAATGATGTCTAAACTTCACTTCAATAAAAATGAATGCAGGTTAAAGAGAGTGGCGAGTGGACAGGCTGTGGCCCAGTCACTAATTAGTTTCTTTGAAACCTTTCAAATATACTGGACCACAAGAACAGCCTGGAGAAGGAGGCTGCAGAAGCCTCCCATTAAAGCTCTGTCATGTACTTTGTTTCTCATCAGGCCTCAGTTTCCTCATCAAAGATCATAGACAAGGAGTTCATTAATTAACCTTGGTTCCAAATCATCTATAAAAGATTATGACTCTAAACTCGTTTGGAATTTCAAAATTGTCCTTGGCTTTACTTTCCAAACAAAAGAAAAGAAAACCGATGCACAGACTCTTAAAAATCCAATTTCGAATTGCTTTTACCCTACAATTTCCATTTTCACCATTTTTATGGCTATTTTTCATTTTCTGCCCCATTAACACTAGATACATTGTGATCCACTGAAATTTCTCTACTGCAGTCAGGAATGAGTTTGTGATAAATGCTACTTCAACATTTTGCTCTCTTAATAATTTGCTTCAGTGCATAAAATCCAAAGATTTCATTTCATTAATTATTAATTCACATATCTCTGAGAACAGAATTCAAAATTTAAATTCAACATGAATTTCAGATACAGGGATACCTATGTATCTATGCTGAGCAGTTAACTTAATAAAGTAACATTAATACAATATTTTAGTAAATTATTTCAGAATAGGAGCAAGTGGGATTAAAACATTAGAAACACAACTAGGAATAAAGTAACTGTGATTTCTTAATTTTTTCTGGAATTGTGGCTGTGTCTTACTCACAAAAATATTACTTAGCCTTCCCTGTTACATAAGAAGCTTTGAGTATCATGATATTAATGATAGAACTCTGTAAACTCTGCATTATAAAAATACATTTCTATTACAAAAGAAGTATGTTTGTGGCTGGAGAGCTGGCTCCATAGAAAAGGAGCTCCCACACAAACATGAGGACACAAGTTTGAATCCCATCACCTCTTTAAAAGCTGTACATGTTGACACATGCCTGTCATTCTAGTACTGGCAAGCCGGAGTGAGGAGAACCCCTGGTGCTTTCTGGCTAGCTAGTATACCCAAATGAGTGAGCTGCAGGTTCAATTACAGACCATGTCTCAAAAAAAAAAAAATAAAAAGGTGGAGAATTATTGAAACAGATACTTGACATCAAACTCTGATTCTACACATACACATGTACGCACACACACTTATGCATACATGCATGTCAACACACAAACATGCATACACACATGAATGTGAATCAGACAGACATACACATGCACAAAATAAAAGGGAATTATCCTTGAAAAAAATTCTTAATAATTTTATTTTTGGAACAATGCCATATAGAGTTTTTCCTTTATAATCCTGGGGAGGTATCTTAATAATGGTAATGATAGCCATACAAATATGAGGACCTGAGTTTGATTCTCATAACCCATGTAAATTGTGGTATGGAGGCATACATACACTTGTATGTATTCCCAGAGCTGGAGAGGCAGTGGAAGTTCAATCCCTGGGCTGGAAAACTGGACAGTCTAGCTTCATCAGCAAGCCCCAGGCCAACAGATCTCATCTGAAAGGTGGGCACTGCTACTCATGAAGAAAACCTAAAGTTTTCTTCTGGCCTCCATTTGTATGTGCACAACCTTAGGCTACATCTCCACATACATACACACCCACCACACACACATGCAAAAATGATTTTCAATCATTGACAATGTTGTAAATACTAAGTGTAAATACTAAAGTTATCACTTGGTATTGAATGGACATTACCCATCAATCTAATTTTCTCAAACGTGGAGTTTAAACATTCCAGGAGCTGGTACTGCCGCCCAGCCTGGAAACCCAAGCCTATCTTACAACACTTTGAAATTTGAAATATTTCTTTCGAATTGCTGCTTTCCCTAAATAATTGTGTTTAACCTAATTCTACCCCAAGAATAAGAAAAAAAAAAAAGGAGCTACTTATATCGACTATTCAATGTCAAACTACTTGGAATGCCGCATAGTGACGGGCACACTTGAAGAATGTTGAGCTGCAGAGCAGGACGGTAACCCTGGCATCAGCCACTTCTACTGTGCGGTCTTGGACAAGTTAGGAAAATCTTGAAATTGGTAAAATGAGTCCAGAACTGTTTCCTTTAAAAGTGTTGTAGGAGGAATAAAGATGATAAAATGCATCTGATCATTCAGTGAGAGTGCAGTTCTCAGGGCAGAGACTAAAAATATCAGCGGCTAATATACCTGCTATGTGCGTTATCTGAATTATTTAATTTTTACAACAGAACTGTAAGCTTTCTTTTTTTAAAAAATATTTTATTTACTTTTTATTTATTTGAGAGAGAGAGAGGGAGAGAGGCAGACAGAGAGAAAGAGAATGAGTGTGATAGGGCCATCAGCCACTGCAAACTAACTACAGATGTATGTACCACCTTGTACATTTGGCTTAAGTGGGTCCTGAGGAATTGAATCGAGGTCCTTTGGCTTTGCAGGCAAATGCCTTAACCACTAAGGCATCTCTCCAACCCAGCTTTCATTTTTAAAGTAAGAAAATTTTAAGATCTAAACTGTGGATTTTTTACAACTTTTTTAAAAAATTTTTTATTTATTTATTTGAGAGCGACAGACACAGAGAGAAAGACAGATAGAGGGAGAGAGAGAATGGGTGCGCCAGGGCTTCCAGCCTCCGCAAACGAACTCCAGACGCGTGCGCCCCCTGGTGCATCTGGCTAACGTGGGACCTGGGGAACCGAGCCTCGAACTGGGGTCCTTAGGCTTCACAGGCAAGCGCTTAACCGCTAAGCCATCTCTCCAGCCCCTGTGGATCTTTTAAGACTTAAGAAGCAGCATAAAATGCCTTGCATTTTTTACAAATCAACCAACCTTGCAAGGACAGAGCTACAATGTCTTATAAGGATGGAGTGAGAAAATAGGACCATAAGTTCATACGCTCTTTCAGTACCTAAATATGTCTAAACTAATATTTGCCTGAGAATGAAGATTTATTATCCTAGTGACAATAACCACTGAGCAAGATTTTAGGCTGTCTTCATTTGAACTGTGATATTTTTTTCTCTACCCCAAATTAGACATACATCCAGTTAATTACATTGATAAGTGACTAATTGCTAGGTAGCAGTGTGAGCAATTACCCGATTTTCACATTTAAGTAATGTTTAGTTCAATTGTACTTATTATGCCAAGCTTTCAAAATTTGTCTCAAAAGTTCAGGAAGAGCAGCTGAACTGAGGTGAGGTCACATCAGGGCTTGCTTCAAAACTGTAAATGAATGAATAAAGCATAAGTAAATTCTTTCTTTGTGATGTTATCTTCAGTAATGAACAGCTTATCAAATAACTCAGGATGTTTGTTTTATTCCTAACACTTTCCAGGCTTTTATACAAGGGGAAATCAAGAGCCAAATGCCAAATTTTTACAAATATCCAAAGCTTGAGCTCAATGTCATCAGATCATATAGGAAAAAAAAAAAAAAAAAGAAAAAAGAAAAGACAAGTGGCAGTAATGAAGCTTTGGAATTACTGAAGCCAGCACAATCATTTTTATATTTAATGAAAGAAAAATGACCTTGTAACCTGGCAGGATCATTGTAATCATAGAACAATGGTCTCCTTCAGCATTTAAATACAGGCCAAATGTAATGGCAAAGACTTTTGACTCCTAATCCTTTAGAAGGGCATTTCATTTAAAATAGTTACTGTGGTGAATTTAAGAATATTTTTAACCATGTGAGATGTTCCCCTCTCTGCTCCTAACTTACCACCTTCTCTCTCCTTCATTTTCCACATTTCACAAAAGCATGAAACATTTTTATTACAATATACTTAACTCCAAATTATTTTCATTTGAATATATGCCCCACTAGCTTTTCTTTGTCAGTATCATTACTTTTAAATGACAAGTGAAGTCCATAAGATAACTGATGCTTCAATAATTTAAAATTTTTCAATATGGTTGCATGAGTAGGCCCTAAATAAGTGATAAAATATGTTATAGAATGATTATTACCTTCAGATAAGCTGTTTTCTTTCACAAAATATAAACAACAAAAAAAGTCAAAAGAGCTTTAAAAATTGATGATGTATATGACTTTAGAGTTAGGAGGATGGTGTGACATGTTAACCATGATTTACTCATAAATAGTAAAACAGGAAAAAATCATTCCAATATAATAGCACTTTTTAGACTCTGTCAGATAATCATATTATATAAGCACATGTCTTCCTGAAATGTAACTAGCAAATAGTTCTGTGATTTGCATGTATGTGATGCATTGTTTTTTCAGTGATGAGACATTCTGAAACATAGTTAATTACAGACTTAGAATATTCTTTTAAGATAGAGTTTAATGTTTCTCAGGTAGTGTGAAAATTTGCAGACATGCCATCATTTCCCACCCAACAGAAATATAAGGAGCAGGGCTGGAGATGGCTTAGCAGTTAAGCGCTTGCCTGTGAAGCCTAAGGACCCCGGTTCAAGGCTCGGTTCCCCAGGTCCCACGTTAACCAGATGCACAAGGGCGCGCACGTGTCTGGAGTTCGTTTGCAGAGGCTGGAAGCCCTGACGCGCCCATTCTCTCTCTCTCCCTCTGTCTTTCTCTCTGTGTCTGTCGCTCTCAAAGAAAGAAAGAAAGAAAGAAAGAAAGAAAGAGAGAGAGAGAGAGAGAGAGAGAGGGAGAAAGAAAGAAAGAAAGAAAGAAAGAAAGAAAGAAAGAAAGAAAGAAAGAAAGAAAGAGAGAGAGAGAGAGAGAAAGAAAGAAATGTAAGGAGCAGAAGTTGAAAGAAAAAAAAACTATCAGAAACAGAATGCAAAACAAATATATATGGCTTAACTGATTATGACAGATTTTTATCTGAAACAGGAAAGAATCGTAATGTTCATAACAATGTCAACCCCAAGTCATAGCCAATAATCCATTATGAACAACTGCTGTATAGTCCTACACATAAGAGGAGCAAGATAGGCCTGATCTAGGTCAAGGCCAGTGGAGAATCATCCTTATGTAAATGAGGGGACACCTTCTGACAATTTTATGCTATTAAAAATGAGTTATTAGATTCTCCATCACAAATGAATTTTTAAAAATAAATCAAATAATTCTTTAAACCTGTGGTTCAGTTATCTGTATCCCTCATATATATGATTGCAATACTCTACTGAGAAAATGAATCCTTTCTCTTCATGGGGAATATAGCCAATGTACTCACTACTGTCTGAAATGGGAAATTTGCCATTTGGCTAGCAAGTTCACAAGGTTTTTTTCTATTTAACAGTGGAGCTCTTTCAGGGGAAGACTTCTTTGCAAGCAGGAGAAATGTCAACATGGTCATAGGCATGTCCTTCAACAAAATGGGGATGGGGTTAGGATAAAAATTCTATGGTAGCAATCGCAGCACTTTCCCTTGCATATAAAGCTATTGCATGCTTAATCTACTATGCAGGGGACTGGGAGCTTTAAATAAATATGCATAAATAGTTCTATAAACTACAAAACATTACCCACATAAAAATTACAATTACTAGATTTTATAGCATAGGAGATAAAACATGCTTCTACACTTGGTCTGACACTATTTCTGAACTTCTACTTTCAGATGTATTCATTAAAGATAAATTTATTTTAATTGAAAATTAATCTTCAGCAAATGTCTCAGCCATCAAAATATGTAATAAACATAATTCCCACTTCTACATTTTGTGTACTCTTGTCTAAGAGCAACTCAAAGTACTTAAAGCAGGAAACTCAAGAATCTGTATAACAATATCTTTACCAAATAATAAGGCAACACACTATGTTCAAAACCTCTAGTATCTGGGCGTGGTGATGCATACTTTTAATCCTAGGACCTGGGAGACAGAGGTAGGAGGATCTCTGTGAGTTTGAGACCAGCCTGGGACAACAGAGTGAATTCAAGGTCAGTCTGTAGTAAAGCAAGATCTTACCTCAAAAAAAAAAAAAAAATTCTTCTGGTAGGAAATGAGAATTTTGTCTCTTAAAAAGCAAATAAATATGTATGTAGATCTTTCATATGAACTGTGGAAAGGATACATGAGCTTTTTCCTCCAAAAACAGACCACTAAAAACATGTAAGTCCAGAAAAGCCATATGAATTCACATTAGCAATAATGTATTGAATGTAGTCATAAAATAATTCAAATAGTAGACCAATTTCACCTGCTAAAGTACACAAATAAAAGGGGTGGCATAAATGTAAAATAGATTTTCTAGTTAGTTCTAAGTTTCAGGAGAAGCAAATCTTATGTTTTTTTGTGGCAAAATAAAAGTACATGAGAATGAATCTATTTCAATCCTACATAGAAGACTAGCTAACATAATTATTCACACATAAGGACTTTTTCTCAAACCTGATATAAGTTACAAACATTTGAAGATAAAGAAAACAATGTTGATAAGACAGCAGCAAACTATCTTAAATTTTCCAATTTTTAAATAAATGATGTAGCTATATAGAAACATATTTTCATGATGCAGACTCTCTTCTTTAAAAATCACAGGATCTCGGGCTGGAGAGATGGCTTAGCGGTTAAGTGCTTGCCTGTGAAGCCTATGGACCCCGGTTCAAGGATAGGTTCCCCAGGTCCCACGTTAGCCAGATGCACAAGGGGGCGCACGCATCTGGAGTTCATTTGCAGAGGCTGGAAGCCCTGGCACGCCCATTCTCTCTCTCTCTCTCCCTCTATCTGTCTTTCTCTCTGTGTCTGTCACTCTCAAAAAAAAAAAAAAAGAAAATTAAAAATCACAGGATCTCTTAACCGATCATGACAGTGGTCCTTTTGTGCGTGGTAGTTTTGAGGAAGGGGGTGGACACCCACGTCCTCTGTGCCTGCAGATTTCCATGTTTTAAAGCTACCAAGACTGATGGCAGGAGCCATCGAGTCTATTATGGGCCTTCGCCTCCTTGCTAAGGTTTAAAAACTTTCAGTTTGTGGTAGAGGAAGAGGGATTAAAAAATCACTGTTTTGCATCTTGCTAAAACAAAACTTCATGATGTAGAAGAGCACAACTTGTTAGCCTATCTTAGACTATTTATGCACAGCATTTTACCATGAAGTCATATAATGTTATAGAAATATCTGCATAGTTAAAAACCAGGACTAGAAAAGCACCTGGCTATCTCTTAGATTAGCTTCCTTCTGCTACTCCTGAGCTGATTACATGGAAATAAAACAAAAAGAAAGGCTACTTTAAGAGCAAGTGTGAAACAAAGCTGGGCAAATGGAATATTAATTCTCTAGCCTGAGGCTTCCCTTGTGCAAGTATTGAGCTTGTATAGGGATGCTACATGACCCAGATGCTATTCTTAGTGATAGGCAGTCACTGGAGTACTATTAATAATGTCTTATTCCAAAGATACAATGGCAGTAGAAGAAGGAGAAGGATTTACTAGCATCTGCCATGCCCTTTGCTGTATGCTACTTTTGCATTATGATCTCAATGATTATCCTAAAAGTAATTAATAGACACGAGAAAATAATAGTACAAGGATCCAAACCTATGATTCATTTTCATTCCTTAAATCACACTGCCTCCTTGAGAAAATAAAAATACATTATCTTATCAGGAAGTTTTTTTTTTTTTTTCATGCAAAGAGAAAGTATTCTAAAATGAAAATAAAAACAAAACTAAAATATTGTGGCAGACCCTCTTATTTAAAAAATCAAAGGATATCTGAACAGATCACTACAGTGGTCCTTCTGTGAGTGGTAGTTTTGAAGAAGGTGGTAGACACCCAGGAATGTTCTAAAGCTACCAAGGCTGATGGTAGAAACCTTGCAGTCTTTCATGGGCATTTCCCCCCCCCCCCCTTGCTAACGTTTAAGAACTTTCAGTTTGTGGTAGAGAAGGGGGATTTAAAAATCACTGTTTTGCATCTTGCTAATAATCTACTGTGAATTTCTTTTCCTTCCCTTATCCAGGAGCCTCATGCTTCTTGAGTTCTCTTACTCTGGAGGCATTTTCTGTAAGTTAGATAACTATTTCAAGAATGTTATCACTTCTCACATGATATTATTGAGGAAACCATCACATCTCTTTTTGTTTCCAAAATATTGGTGGCAAACTCTTCATGAAAAATAGTGAATCTTATAGGGCTGGCGTTGTAAATCAGTGGTAGAGGAAATGCTTAGCATGCATGAACCCCCACGTTCAGTCTCCAGTATATGTACATACACATGCACATGTGTGTTCATGCACAGACACTGGGTGTGTAGAATATTTCACTTGCCCTATTATCTTCCCAAATGTCCCTTGGTCTTCTCAAATATATTGCTGATATTCTAACAGAAGTCCTCCTTCACCTTCCTTCCTCACAATCACTCTAGTCTTGTTCACTGTTTCCTCAGCCAAGTCAAGGAACTTGTTCTCACTGCCATCGCCTATCCAAAACCTTCCTCCTTTATTTCGAATGCAGAACAAAAGGATTTTGCCTTAACTCCTCCACACATGATCCCACTACAACCTAGGCTTTCCTTTTTTTAGGAGGTGGTCATAAATAAGAGTAATAACAATATGGACCACAATGTAAACTCTACTGAGGAAAGGAAGATGTGCTTCCTGACAGTTATTCTGTGATATCTTAAAAGAGAACTAGGCCGGAAATATAATAGAAACACAGAGAAGGGGATTTGTTTTTTGTTTGAGGGATATCAGGATATACATAAAAGGAACAGTCAGAAATCTTGAAAAAGGAGTGCGGAATTTTCCAAGTAAGCCTGCATAAGAAAGGCTCCACAACAAAGAGGGACACATGTGTTGGCAAGGAGACAAAAGCAGTCAGTTCAGGTGAACAGCAAACAACTCACTATAGCTGAGAGATCAGGAATGGCAGCTAATCAGATCCTGCAGCTCTTCACTGTGTGCCTGCATCATTTCTCAATCCACTCACCTCCCTGGTCCCAGACATCAGATTCTCCATCAGTGCAAAACAGTTCACTATCTTGTCATAACAGAAGGCAGGGCTGCCTGCATATGTATTTGAACAACAGGATGAGATTAATTTAATGGTTTCATCTTATTTCTGTTCTGAAAATTCTAAATTTAACTAAATAACTGTAGTGCCCTTTGGCACCATTCTTTGGGGAAACTATTGAGCAGAAGAGAGAGGGAGAGAGAGAGGGAAAAATGGGTGTGCCAGGGCTTCTAGCCACTGTGAACAAACTCTAGATGCATGCACGGCCTTGTGTGTCTGGCTTTATGTGGGTACTGGGGAATCAAACCTGAGTCATTTGGCTTTGCTGGCAGGTGCCTTAACCACTAAGTCATCTCTACAGCCCATGGGGAAACATTTTTTTGAAAGCCTTTATAAAAGTCACAATTGAACTAAAGGGCATACATAGCAAAAACCATTATTCTAGTAGAGGGAGCAGAGGTGATGTCAGCATAGCTGAACACTGTCTGTCCCAGAATATACAGCATAAATCTGGACACTCAGGAGAGCCAAGGAACCAAAAATGAACATTTGAGAGCTCACTGAGCATTTATGAATAACTCTTGGCTAACCTCATTTGGACTTATAAAATCTCACAGTCTATTCAGATGGAAGATGAAAACAACCTTTGGCAAATACCAAAGTGATTCCTTAAAGAAGCACTTATATTTTAGAAGAAAACAAAAACAGTAATTCTATTGTTTAAAAGTCTCACTGTGGTACATCACAATTACTCTGTGTAATCCAAATAAGGTGACAATTCTGAGCAGAACCTCTAAGTGCAAGGTTAGTTTAGTCTCCTGCTGGTGGTAATATATGTCTTTCTTCTCTCCCAGACCATTCATGAATTGTGTGATTGCCTAATATGGAATTATGAAAAAAACAGATCAAAAAGCACAGTAGAATCCTGTGTTAAAACCTTTGCCTACACAATTGACTTAAGAACAAAGCTCCTGTTTAGAAATTGCAATAGCAAAGAACTTGCCATCCAGTTTCATATATGGGACATACTAGCAAGTGGAATTACAGGCATTAACAGATAAACATGGAGAAACAGATATTTTGATTAGACATTCTCCCCATCAGGTATACATTTTATATTTGCCTAACTACCTGCGGGAGTATTAAAAACATGGATGAGTTATTTGCTTTGTCATTTGATATGATATAATAAGAATATAATTGCCAAGCTATTGAAAATGGAAATACTGCCCTATTTCTGTCAAGAAGCCACAATGCTCTGCCTATTAAGGTTTTAGCACTATGGAGAACAAGATTTCTGAATAGGCAGACTATATATGGACAGAGCAGAGGCAGCTGAAATGTTTTACCACAAAGTATATTTGATATTTCATAAACATGTATTAAAGTGGTCATCAAGGGAAAACAAAAATAATACAGTCAGATCTTAATGTGACCAGGTTTATGGAGGAGTTTACTAGCCACAGACTCAGAGAATCCTAATTAAATGGCTCAAGGTGTAAGTTGAAACTTACCTCTGCGGCACTCCAGTTATACAAACACAGAAGAGGCATATCCTATTTCTTAGCCTCAGTTTCCTCATTATAAAATGAAAACGATAAAATCTTGCCCAAGGAGTTGAAGTGAGGACAAAGCAGTTTAAAGCATAAAAAGCATCTTTAGCTAATATTTCTAAGTATAATAACTTCCTGAGTGAGACAAGAACAGGGAGAAATTATTTAAATCTCTATAATAGGTGTTAACTCCAAAGTAAACTCTTTTATGCTTTGATTCCAAACTGACCCATTTTGAAACATATCTTATGTTGAATAAGCAAATGAAAATCCCCAATCTTAACAAATTACTCTGTAATTTTCATATCTACTATCTTTATTTCATACTGTCAATGTTTAATTATAAAACAACCATGAGTTTCTTATGCTATGAATCAAACTCATGTAAAATAATTTCATTATATTTTGTCACTATATATTTCTATACATCTGTAAGCCTTCCTGATAATGAATTATAAGAGCATATGTTTAAAATGAAGGAAATTATGAAACTCAGTCTTTCAAATGGTTTCATTCTCTCATTAGAGTACTTGTCATGGTAATAAACATTTTACTAACTGAGAAAGGAAACAGTAGTTACAAAGCCTTATAATGAAGTAAATGTCATAGGCCATCACACCAAAATGCCAGAGAGTGTTTGGCTTGGACAGGGCCCATTAGTATCCACAGTTCTGGAACCTACCATTGTGAGACCAGAGTATTGCCATAGTTTGGTTCTGGGGACAGGTGTCTCCCTGGCTTATGCATGGTTGCTTTCTTGCTGTGCACTCTCATGCAAGTGGGAGCAAGAGTAAGAGACTGTGTGTACCCTGCTGCCTCTCCTTATGCAGCTACAAAGTCCCACTCTCATAACTTTATCTCTCCTGATTGCCTCTTGCAAGCCTGGACACTCTGGAACTACAGCATATAAATTTGGGAAGGACACAACTCAGTACATAGCACATTGCTAGAACAATGGCTTGGGCCATTCCCTTTGGCTTGGGGAGGTGAGGCAAAACCACCTCTAATCTTTCTCACAGAGCATTCCAATCCTGCATTCTGCCTTCCATTCCTACGTAGATCTAGGTCCTTAATGGACAGAAGTTGTATGGCTCCCTTGTTCCTCAGAGAACTTCTGCTTCTAAAACTTGTGGTTCTGAGAGGCAATAATGGCCTACTTCTTTAAATTTTGTATTTTATTTTATTTTATTTATTTTATTTTTTGTTATTTGACAGAGAAAAAGAAAGAGAGAGAATGGATGGGCACACCAGGGCCTCCAGCCACTGCAAACGAACTCCAGATGCTTGTGTCTCCTTGTGCATCTGGCTAAATGAGGGTCCTGGGGATTCGAACCTGAGTCCTTTAGCTTTAAAGGCAAACACCTTAACCGCTAAACCATCCATCAGCCCCTATTTTTTTTTAATGAATCAACACAGAGCTATCAATATAAAATGTTAAAACTGATTTAAAGAATGTAAAGGCTAGGAGAGTTCAAGGATCATAAATTATTTAATACTTTTATGGCTATTTTAATGAAGCCTTTACATAAAAAGAGGATAACCTAAAAGCTAAAGATAGTTCAGATAACTTATTAAAAGAACAAAGAGTAAAAATATCCAACCATAACACAAGACATAAGGTAACACATCATTATTAGTTTCTATTAAATATTAGCTCATTTATATTCTTTTTATGCTCTCATTGTATTTTATCTGAAAGTTTCACAATATTATAACCTATGAAATGTAAATATCTAATAAAATCTAAAAATAGTTAAAATAAATCATGGTACCAGAGGTCAAAAAGATTTATTATTAAATCATTGCTATATTTTTCTCAGCCTATTATTTTAGTTCATACCCAGTTAATTACTACCTACTGACTCATTTAAGTAGTTATTGTGCTGTTTTATTTAAATGTGAAAATTGTGTCACAGAAAATCAAATAATATAATATCATATGTAATTTAAAAGAATTTTTTTACATTTTAATTTTCATCATGGACCTACAAGTAATTATTTGTTATATGTTATTTTCTGCATTTTGGGGGAGTCCAGAATACTTGAGTATACTCCAGGTTAGTTATCAAAATCACTCTAGTATTTAAACCTGAAGGCTGAAATTGATTTAGGCTAGAAATAAGTAAATACCATTTTAAAAGATCTACCACTGGGCTACTAAATAATGTGTACACTTTATAATATTACATTGTAACTATTAAGTCGTTGTTAACTGTGTTTCTACTCAATAGAAGGTTGCTTTAAAAAGATGAATTATAGAGTATTTATCACTGTTCTCATAGCTCAATGTAGCACACCATAGTTATTTGCATTAATTTATCTCTGAAAATTTTGCAATAGCAGTTTATATAAAAAAAACTAACATGTTAAATGTGATGACAATATTTTATTATAAAATAGTAAGAAAGTTAAGATAATGTGTTTTCAAGAGTTCAAGCAGCTTTTTACTAAAATGAACATTTGTTTTGAATAAAAAGATTCATTTTAGACATAGCTTCCTTGGGAAGGGAACTATAAAAGACATTCAAGGACAAAAAGGAACTTCAGATACAAAAAAGTATGAAAGTCAAACTATTCATACTATGTAAGCTAACAGGAGACCATATGTCAAATTTACAAGGAAATGTGAGAGCTTTATCCCAGCTCTATAAGGAAACAGAAGCCACATGTGTATAAACACAGATTACAGCATCAAGTACTAAATTAATTGCTGCCAAGCTGATTAATGTGTAAAAAGTTGATGTTGAAATTTATATCAAAAATACATGAATAGAGTTTCAAGACACTTAAGAACTCATGCAAGACAGAAAATATGTTTTATATATAAAACAAAAAGTGGGGGTTTTCCTGTTTAAACATCACATAGGGTTTTATATGGCTGGATTGCTATTCACATGTGAAGGTTATTCTTTTCTATTAGAGCTTTAGAAATTAAACTTATAAATTTTCCTTCTGAGAGGAACATAGTCTTAAAAATAAACAAAGTTGCTGGGCATGGTGGTGCACGCCTTTAATCCCAGCACTCAGGAGACAGAGGTAGGAATATCACTGAGAGTTCGAGGCTACCCTGAAACTACATAGTTAATTCCAGGTTGGCGTGGACCAGAGTGAGACTGTACGTCAGAAAACCAAAATAAAAGCCAGACATGGTGGCACATGCCTTTAATCCCAGCACTTGGGAGGCAGAGGTAGGAGGATCACCATGAGTTCGAAGCCACCCTGAGACTCCTTAGTGAATTCCAGGTCATCCTGGGCTACAGTGAGACCCTACCTCAAAAAACAAATAAGGAAGAGAAAGGAAGGGAGGAGGATACTTAATAGGTTGATATTGTATATATGTAATTACAATGATTGTAATGGGGAGGTAATATGATGGAGAATGGAATTTCAAATGGGAAAATGTGGGGGGGGGGAATTACCATGGGATATATTTTATAATCATGGAAAATGTTAATAAAAATTAAAAAATAAAATAAAATTAAAAAAACAAACAAAAATAAATAAATAAATAAATGAAATAAACAAAGTGATTTAACTTTTTTGATTCAAGGACTGTTTTTAGCAAAGTAAAAATGTTATCATTTCTTTCAGAAATACTATGATGAAATTTAAATCTTTTATTTAGATATTAACTTTTATATTTGCTAAATATAGATGAAATGAAATATATTACAATTTCATCAAATACCTTAAAATAGGCAATTAGATTTCCTAAGACTAATAATGAGAGTTATTCACTAGGAAACCATGTATACATGAAATTATATTGGGCATGGTGTAACTGTGAGAACCACGTACCTCTTGCTCTGGTAAATCATGGATGAGTATTAAAATATCAGAAACATTCATTACTAAAATCTATTGGGTCAAGCAGTCATAGATCCCAAGTATTATGAGATTGTGCTTGGTACCATTTTTTTCCCCATTGCATTGTTGTCTTTAGACTAATTGTTTTTTTTTTTTTTTTTCAATTTGTTATGCACCCCAAGCAAATCTTGCCTCTTAAGAAAAATAAATTCTGGGGGCTGGAGAGATGGCTTAGCGGTTAAGCGCTTGCCTGTGAAGCCTAAGGACCCCGGTTCGAGGCTCGGTTCCCCAGGTCCAACGTTAGCCAGATGCACAAGGGGGCGCACGTGTCTGGAGTTTGTTTGCAGAGGCTGGAAGCCCTGGCGCGCCCATTCTCTCTCTCTCTCCCTCTGTCTTTCTCTCTGTGTCTGTCGCTCTCAAATAAATAAATAAATAAATTTAAAAAAAAAGAAAAAAAAAAGAAAAAGAAATTTTGGGATGAGTTGTAAATATTAAAAGGTTGAGGAAGATCTTCTCAATAAAAATCTTTTTTAATGTGGTAATTGCATTCACTCTGGCTTACAGAGACCCAAGAAGCACTGCAAATATCCGACAGCATAAAATGCCTTTAACTAGTCCCAGCATCCAATCATTCACTAATATATAATCCCTAATTACTTCTGTAGTATGTCACTGTTTAACACAATCAAATCTAATTGACCAGAAAATTTTGGTTAGATTTACTAAGCTATGGCTAAATTTTACTGTTATTATTCTGGTTTCTTCCTGAACATCTCAAGTTTACTGCACCATTAAACTTTAAATTAGATTTTGATCATAAGAATATTTTATAATTTTTTTAAACAACTGCCTTACTCAAGAGCTACAGTGCTTTTAGATTCATGGTCATTCCTTTTTAAAATTCCAAATCCTCACATATTTTTCTAGGTTATCAAAACCAATGAAAATTTGATTTTAATTAAACACCTCATTTGAAAGCCCTGATTAATAAATGACAAATGCCAAAGGTGATGTTATGTTAAGTGGGATCACATATCTTTCATAACATGAAAGGAATTATTATCTGAGGGTTTTGACTTTCAGATCCACTGATAACAGCACCGATAGAGAAGGTAACAATTAAGAGCCTGATTCTAATACATGCTTTACTTTATTTTCATTATCAGAATCTGAGCAAACACTCGGTTATACACTCCTCTCATCAACTAAGTATAAAAATGTAATGATGGAGAATGGAATTTCAAATGGGAAAGTGTGGGGGTAGGGCGGGAGGGAATTACCATGGGATATATTTTATAATCATGGAAAATGTTAATAAAAATTTAAAAAAATGTAATAAACAATTACATTGTGAAAATACCCATAGTTTATCCATAGACTCTATGTCTGACCAAAGCATTGACTATAAACTCATGGAAATTTATTCCTTTAAAAGAATAAAGAAGGGCTGGAGAGATGGCTTACCAGTTAAGTGATTGCCTGTGAAGCCTGAGGACCCCAGTTTGAAGCTCGATCCCCCAGGACCCACGTTAGCCAGATGCACAAGGGGGCGCACGTGTCTGGAGTTCGTGTGCAGTGGCTGGAAGCGCTGGCGCGCCCATTCTCTCCCTCTCCCTCTATCTGTCTTTCTCTCTGTGTCTGTCGCTCTCAAATAAATAAATAAGTGAACAAAAACAATTTTTAAAAAAAGAATAAAGAAGATGCATAAACATGCTTATAACTTATTCATTTTAAATTTCTGCTATTAAACAGGATCACTGGATACAGAGAAGTGATTACCAGTCACCTTGTATAAGTTTCAGAGGATATAATACAACATAAAACAAAACAAAAATAAAACATAGAGTTGATAGTGTTATTAATAAAAGAGGTGGGTCAAGTAAGGGGCAGATATAACTGGATATAACCATCTTGAGCATTAACATCTAAGTTCTGCTTTGACTTGGCTATCAAAGAAATGGACAGGAACTACTCAAAACCATTAGAACATGATGGGGTTGTAAGATGTAATACAAAAGACTCATAAAACAATATTATGGGATGGTAGAGCCATCTACAAAATCAGAAAAAAAAAAAAACATCTGAAAGATACAACATGTTCCAGTGATCATTTCCATTCTCATAATGGATCAAAACTGAACTGTCTATAAAAATTCATATGGTCATGAAATGAAAAGCTATTTAAGTATCAAAGGAAATATAAACAGAGATGTTGGAAAGGCTCAACTAAAAGTGTAAAGATCTCAGTGACTTATTGGTAGAATAACCCATGTGAATCATGTGAACTCCTATTTTCCTGGGTTCCATATTCTTGTAAAATTAAATTATGATTGAAATCAAGCCAAAGAAAATAGAAAGACCCTATCAATATATTGCTTTGGCCCACTTCCCATCTTTCACTAGGCGTATTGCCTAATTGCTATTAGCTCCTAATAAAATGCATTTATATTCCCTGCTAAAACATGGCCTAAAAGGCCATAATAAATGACAAAAATGAAGAACAAAGGGAACTATGTCCTTTCTGTACAAATAGTAAAATAAAAACAAAATAGTAATAACTGATAAATCTAGAAAAGTATTGTGGAGAATCAACTTATTTAAATTATTTATTTTATACTTTTCTTTCTTTTTAAAAGTACTTCATTTACTTATTTTAGAGACAGAGAGAAATAGAAAGATAGAGAGGGAGAGAGGAAAAAAAAAAGAAGAAGAAGCACACTAGGGCCTCTAGCAACTGCAAATGTACTCCAGACATATGTACTACTTTGTGCATCTGGTTTATGTGGGTACTGGGCAAACTAGCCTGGGTCCTTAGGCTTCATCACAGGCAAACACTTAACTGCTAAGCCATCTCTCCAACCCCCTTGATTTTATATTTTTCTATAGGAGATAACATTTAAAAAATATTTATTTATTTGAGAGAGTAAGAGGCAGGTAGAGAAAGCTAGGCATGCCAGGGACTCTAGCTGCTGCAAATGAACTCCAGATGCATGTGCCTCCTTGTGTATCTAGTTTACATGGGTCCAAGGGAATCAAACCTGGGTCCTTTGAATTTTCAGGAAAGTGACTTAAGTGCTAAGCCATCTCTCAATCACAGAAGACAAGAATTTTAATTAAAATATTGGTTGGTATTAATAATACAGAATTTTTGTATTTGTAAAGAACCATAAACCTAATTATAAACAGATATTCTTTATTATTTTTCTTTAAGGATTCATGTGATTTCTTGTTAAAATAATAAGAAGCAAATAACCAATATTTTACAAACTATATTCATTCTTAGACTCTACTAGAGTCAAAGTTGTCAGCCCTAATTAGTAAATGAAAAAAATCCTCAGAAGAAATATTAAATTGTTGTATCATATATTATGGATTTTTATGGTTAGAAATCATTTCCTCTATTATTTCTATTGTTATAGAGAGATATAACCTCCAAACTCTTTTTACTTATGTTTAATTAGTGAAAAGTAGCACATATAAAATTTAATATACAGTAAGCAATAATATGTATTTTACAAAATGAAATTTATGCCCTTGTATTGAATTGATAAAAAGCTTATAATTGATTTAACCCAAGTCCCAGTTCAACTCTATTCCTCCTTCTACCTTTCCTAGAATCCTCTCCAATTTCTTTCTTTGTCCACTTTTAAATATTGGAATCTGAATGGCTTCATAAGAGTCAGAGTCTTCCCTCCTAAGGCACTTCATAAATTTGGTGTCTATTCAACCCATGTGGTGGATTAAATGTAAAATGACCCAGATAGGCTCATGTGCTTGAATATTTAATTTCTTGCTTGGTGGTGCTTTTCTGGAATGTTATAAAAACTTTTAGGAGGTGAAGCCTTGCTAAACGAGTATGCCAGTGGTTGGAGGGGTGGAGGGGCATGAACTGTTATGGTTGGGCCAGGTATATTTGTTGTTCTCTGTGTTCCCTCTCTTCCAATGTGATGATGTGCTGCTGACTTCCTGCTTCTGCCATGATGGATTATTCCCTTGGAAACTATTAGCTAAATGATAAATCTCTGGAATTATAAACTGAATTAAACAAAGTGAACACTCTTCCTCCCATAAGTAGCTTCTGGTCAAGTATTTCCTACTAGAAACCAGAAGGTAAATGAGACAATCCCACATATCATGAATTTGTCATGCTTTTCTGTTTTTATTTACCGTAATGAAATTTGAAAACAAAGGATTTTTTGTAAGGGCAAATGATTTATCTAAGCTCCTAAAACATGCGGGTTGCTATGTGGTACCTGATTTTGGGTTTTAGCTGTCTTTGGACCCTTTGTTTAAACCCCAGGCATTTAATTAAGCACTTATACATCAAGGTTACCCAATGCTTTACATTAATGAGTATGTAAAACACACAATAGTCAACCCTCTTCCCACAAATTGGCTGTTTCAAAGATAAACTGTAAAAAGTTTTGGAGGATGTGTCACCATACTATAATGGAAAAAAAAGGATGTTAACACTCTATGCTTGGAGATTCATATACAGAGAAATGAGCTACAGGGTAACACAGCTATATAAACTTGAAAAAAGAGTAATCTCTAACTATTGTATTCAGATTCTTATTGCTAGACACACACTGGATCAGAAACAGCTTATTGGAGGAACAGGTATATTTCAAGCTTACAAAATTCAGGGAAAGCACTATGGTGCATGAAGCTGGCTTACTTCCATAGATCATAACAGAGAGATACCACCAATCAGCCAGCAAACACCAAAAAACATGAGCAACCAGAGCTCAAAAATGCTCTCCACACCATCTTAGGGCTGGACTCCAAGATATACCCCCCAGTGACATACCTAATCTCCAGTAGGGCTCCATCCACTGGAGACTCAAGATTCAATCCTAAGTCTATGGGAACATACATTTAAATCACTACACTAGCTATATAGTATTGAGACACAAATTTCATTGTTATAATTTTCCAAAAACAAATGGCCCAAGTTAATAAAGAAGAATATATAAAACATTTATAATTACATAAACTAATTGATATACACAAAAGAAACAGGTCTGAACCAATTTCAAGAGGCACACAGCATTTAAATATCCATATACCATGACCTAAATAAAACAGACTAGAGTTCATGAGATGACAGATAAGTTAACATAATTTTGCTACATTATGGTGTTAATTCATTTCTTTCTCAAAATTAGCAGTTTTTAGCAAAGTTAGAAATATGCCAAGTCACATTATTAAAAGTTTGTTTAAGAAGAAAAGACTTAGAGCTGGAGAGATTGTTTAGTGGTTAAAGCACTTCCCTGTTAAGCATAAGGACACAGGTTTGATTCACATATAAGCCAGATACACAAAGTGACACAAGCATATGGAGTTCATTTGCAGTGGCTGGAGGCCTTGCCATGCCCATTCTCTTCCTCTTTCTCTCTTTCTCTCTCTGCCTCTGTCTCTCAAATAAATAAAATTAAATTAGAAAAGAATACATGTGTTGTCTTCTAATTAAGTAATTAGATCTTACCTTACTTGAATGATGACAGTCCAACTGGAGAGTCTTTCTGGTTATAGGAGACTGACAATTGAACTTAGGGATCTTCATCCAGGCATCTATGAACAAAATAATTCATTTCCTGTGTATAAGTCAAATGGAAAAATAGAGGCAATCAATTTACACTGGGGGTTGTACAAGAGAATTTATAAGTTGGTTTCTGACACTTATTTTACAGTTAATGCATTTTTAAGTGTTACTTCTGTTTTGTTTCCTATTGTAAGCAGATGGCAATTTTACATTGTTTTTGGAATTTATGAATATATATGATACTCTCTTTAGCATACAGCTTTGTAATTTATTTATTTATTTATTTGAGAGAGAGATTGAGTTAAAGAGATACACAGACAGAGAATGAATATGGGCATGCCAGGGTTACCTGCTACTGCAGATGAACTCCAGATGCAAGCACCACTTGGTGCATCTTGCTTGACATGGGTACTAGGGATTCAAATCCAGGCAATAAGGTTTTTATGAAAGTGATACAGTAATTTTGGTTCCTTCCAATACACCAATTGACCAATAATTTTGGGTGTCCATAGATTCTTGTCTTATGAATTTGAGGAATGAAATTTTCAGACCAGAGGAAAATGTTCAGAAAGATTTTATTATAACATAGAGATTTGAGATGGGGAGTTTTTAGAGAAGGGAGCCTAAGGGAAGGAAGGATGACAGCTCTTGCCCAGAGAGGCAAGTTGGGGCTTGATAATTCCACTTCTAGACGCAGATTGAAGTATTTTATGAACCCTGTGGATGGAGGGCTGGTTTAGCCAGTGTAGTTCTGATATCAGGAGTCTGGGGTGGGGATTTCTCAAAAATGGAAATCTTCCCAGAAATCTGAATTATCTAGGCAAAGTCTTCTCAGAAAGGAGTAGCAAGTCTCTCGAAGGGGGAAAAGATAAGGAAAAGATATGTCTGACCTGTAATAAAGTGCAATGACCTAAATTTTCCCCCACAGGTCCAAGCGGAATTTCCACATTTACTCAAGGAGAAAGCTCTTCACTTTTGGGTCCTGTCATCCCTATATTGCCTAGCCAATTTGTATCTCCTGTGATATACAAGCACCTTTAAATACTGAGCCATTTCTCTAGCCATGACATACTTATTTTGAAAACCCAATGACAAAGTCCACCCAAGCACACATACATTTCTCTCCAGCTTTCATCTTTTGCATGTTTTCACATAGGATCCTTAATTCAGTAAGCATGAATGGCACGTTCACTTTCTGACACACACAAGTAAATATTAAAGAATAAAGCAGAAATAAAATAATTGGACACAAAATGATTTCCTGCAGAAGAAAGGTATATCAGAGCCTGTCACTTCTATTGAAGTTGTATGAATTCTTGGAGAGCTTCTGAAACAGAATAGATCTGGAAATCTTATCCAGACAATCAGAAGGAAAACAGGCAAACTGGAGCACTCATTGGGCAATTAGAAACATTGTGTATCATGCTCATCACTCACAATGCAGTATATATCAGATGAGATCGGGTACATTAAAGGTGGTATGGCTGTAGACTATGATCCAGTATATATCAGTTGTTCAATGAATAACTAGTATGGTTTACTATGTAAGGCATTAAATTCTGGCATTTAATTTTATCTTCTGTTGCCAAGATTGGCTATTCTTCATTTCATATTAATGGATTGTGATATGAAGTGATAAATCAAGTCTAAAGCTCTTAATTTCTATTTTATGTTTTATTTGACTCATAAAATTTGTAATATTTACTGGGTACCAATGCAATGTTTTCAAGACAACTGTATGTGTTGTGCAAATGTTTTCAATCAAGCTACACATAACTATCTTCTCAAGCATTTATTATTTCTTTGTGTTAAAGCAATCAAAATACCTTTTTCTACAGTTTCTGAAATTGAAGTCTATGTTCACTATCTCATTGTGCAACTAACCAGCAAAAATGATTTCAACTAATTCACTGCTATTATGTAACATGAATAGATCAAACTATTCTCTTGCCTGTTTCTCCTGTATACTACTCAGCTTCTGTTAACCAGTTTTCCACTCCCTACTCCTATTAGATTATTTCATTTAGTTCCATAAGTTAGTGAGATCATGTAGTATTTGTCCTTCTCTGTCTTGTTTCTTCAGCTTAACTGTTTTCATAAACAGTATTCAATCATTTTTTCTGCCCGTTGAGAATTTCATTTTGTCTATCTACAACATTTTTATAACTTCATGGATGTCCATCCCTTGCCTTTATGAATAATAAATGCTAGAGTGCATGCATCATTTCAGTGAATGTCTTCATTTGTATCTAGAAGTAGAAATCCTGACATGCACAGTCATTTTATCTATAATAATTTTTTTTAAACTTCTGGAATGTTTTCCACAATGACTGTGCTCAGGCTCATTTATATTATCACTCCCAGTATGCCAAGGCTGTGTGTCTTCTAAATCCTCCCAGTAACTACTCATTTGCTTACATTTTGGATAATAACCACTGTAAATGAATTGGCATGGTATCTGATCATGATTTTTATTTTCTTTCTGATGATTAGTGTTGGTAAACAAGTTGTCAAATATATGTCTTGGCTATTTCTCTTCTTTGAGACATATCTATTTAGGTTTGTCACCCATTTAATTATATTATTGTTTGATGCTATCAGTTATATAGGGTTTATTATATATTATGATGACTAATCTCTTTAGAAACAGAGACAGAAAGGGAAATGGAGAGAGAGAGATAATTTTTGAAGTCAAGGGAGGGAGAAGAGCAAACAGAAAGCAAACTTATATGACAAGCGGGAGAGATTTCTCACCATGATAGCTTGTCTAATACTGCAAACTGACCCTGACTAAAGGAAATTATATGAGTTTATTTAGGGTGAGGTAATAATAAAAGGATAGGGATATCTTTTCAAAAAGCTTGAAACTAAAATAAATATTTTAAAATAATGAATTGGAACACAAAAAGAACAATCAAGAGAATCAGAAAACAACCTAGAGAATGGAGAGAAATGCAACTCACTCTACAGAGAAATGATCATTTATAGGTCAATAGGAATTTTCTGATATTTGTATTGTTAAAACATTTGATATGGGCTCCTTAGAAAGTGAACTATGAAATAAAGCATCTAGTAGAGCTGTGTTAGATGATGGTTTGAGATTGAGTAAAATAATCACCAAGATCCCTTTTTGTTACACTATTCTGACTTTCAGTAATGCCTGAAAGGTACACAATGAACTAATTCAGGGAAATTTTCCTGAGGATCTAAGAAAATCACATCTGGACTAATGTATTTTCACACTAGAAACTAGAGTTCATTATATTAAACAAACAGAATTTTGTATTTGAGGTTAGAAAAGTCACAGATCAGGTCTAGGAAATAGCTGAATTGGTAAAGTGTTGACCTAGGAGCATGTGACTGGAATTCTATTCTTAGAACCCATATAAAGTGTCTGGTATGGTGACACATGCCTGTAATCCCAAGGAGGCAGAATCAAGAATACTGGGTGGTTTGAGTGTAAAAGGCCCTCTATAGGCTCATGTGGTTTGAATACTTGGTCACCTACTTGTGACAGTTTGGGAAGGTGGTGGAGCCTTTGGGAGGTGGAGCCTTGCTTGAGGAGGTGTGTCACTGAGTGACAACATCAAGCTTTATTACTCCATCCCATTGGGTATTTAGAGCTAGCTTAATCTGAAGATTTCCTTCATCCTGCTGTGTCAGTATGTAAAACCCCAGCTTCCTGCTCTGCCATGCTTTCCTCTCCATGATGAAACTTCCCCTAGAAAATGTAAGCCGAAATAAAACCTATCCTCCCATAAGATGAATATCTGACAGTATTTTCTTGAAGCAATGAGAAGATAACTTCTACAACATTCCCTGGGGTTTGATGGTTTGCTCAACTATACTTATAAGTGAGCTCCAAGTTAGTGAGAGAGTATCTGAAAGGAGTTGGGTAAAATTCCTGTGGATATCACCATAGTTATCCTCTGCCTTTCATACATACATACACACATATACACATACACAAACACATATACACACACACACACACATACATGCATGCTTCATACCAACCTATTTAGATGTATGCACATTTTGGCTAGTGAGAGAGTATCTGAAAGGAGATGGAAAAAATTCCTGTGGATTTCAGCATGGTTATCCTCTGCCTTTCATATGCACACCCCCCCCCACATACATGCATGCTTCATTCCAATGTATTTACATATATGCACATTTATACACATGCACATGTAGAAAAATTGTTACATAATCCATGCATGCATATTTACATACATGTTTTCACATAAATACACTCTTTGTAATGCATGCATGCCTACATACACACGTTTACATAAATGCACATATATTAATATAAATGTATACAGAGGTACATATTTACATGCACGCATTTACAAATTTACGTGCATACACACATACCTATATGCATGCACACATACAACCATGCATAAAAACTCAAGGATTCTTCAAAGGCATTATATCAGACAAGATAACATTGGACATTTGGGCCACTTGCTTTCATGCATGCTATTTGCACTCTAATCAGATGTTGTGGTACAGATGGCATCATGACATTTTATCCAGTTACATGCCAAAAAAAGGTAATGAGGCAAGTCCTTGTAGACTTAGCATTTTTGATGATTTGCATCTTAAAGGTGGAAGTCTGTGAACATGCCTATATTGCTTCTATTGGCCCCCTCTATGTTGAGGAGCAGAAATCCACACTTGCACTAAAGTAACAATTGATCTATCACACATTTTGCACATGAAAAAAAAAGGCTCTTAAAAATGTTTAGCCACCTCAATACATATTTTTCAATAAATGAGATATTCCTAAATAACTTCATTGTATATTCATGCAAGTGTCCATACAAATAAGATAATATCAGTGGCTAAAAATCTGAATATACTTGAACTGCTATGAAAAAATATGGAAAAGTTGTTTTAAACAACTGATATTTTGTTATCGTAATTCCAGAGGTGTGATGTATAAGATCAAAGTGCCAACAGACTGAGTTCCTGATGAGCACTCTTGCAGAGAGGTGCCTCATATCACTATATCCTTTGATGGTTGAGTTGTTGTCAACTTGATCTGTTTAGTAATTCACAGATATCTCTTTAGGGTGGGTCTCTGACATTGCTTTAAGGAAGGATTAACTGAAGGAGGAAGTCCAAGTCCTTTCTTCAGGATGAGCCCTTCCCCAAGAGAGGGTGGTCCCTCTCAGAGGGGGACTTTATATAAGGAAGCTCTGGGTGAAAGAGCCCCTTCCTTCCCCTCAGCTGCCAGAGCTGCTTGCTGCTTTCCAATGCGGTTTGATGACCAGCGCAGACTGAAGACCCACATGAATTGAAGAACAGCGGCTCCTCAGGAAGTCTACAGGCATTCAGTGCTGGATTGGGACTGCTAAGGTATCTAGCCATGTGGACTGTGCAGCTATCTGGTTCCTATGACTCTCCAGTGTTGCCTGGTTATTTAGTACAAGCACTTTGTGGTTTCCTGAAGAGTGTTTTGCATCTCATGGATCACAGCATAGGTAATTGGTGTGTGCTTTTTTGTAGTAGCTGCTGTAGGTTCACACACCAGGTGTGTGGTGAATGGTGTGTGCTCTGTATTGGCCACTCGTGGAAGGTCTCCATAATATCCATTCACAAAGACTGGGAACATATAGGGACAACATGGCCGGCTGTAGTAGCCAATCACTGAAGCTAAATCCCTCCAGGACACTGGTAGCCAATGGAGGAGATAACCCTGAGAGTCTTACTGCCTATCAATATCCTGCTCCAGATCCTGGACATGCAGTTAGGGACAGACCCAAGATTAGACCTTTTCTATTGTACAAATCAATTGCACTATAGCAGCGACTGGCTCATGTGACAGTTCTAGAGGATTCTGGGAAAAATAGATAATGTGTTGACAAAATGTAATGCAAGAACAATTTGTCACAAGTCCCTGAATATGATCATATCACTCACATACCTTAAAGGACATGCCAAGGAGGATAAAAATATTAAACTCCTCATGGTTTAGGCTCTGGCTTTCAAAACAACCATAGGAAGTAAAATTAGGACTTCTGATGTCTACTTTCATCTTTGTAAGGCTGAAAATATATTGTTGTGTATACCGTAGTATCATATTGCTATGAAAATGTGTGTCTGGTCTATAGAGGTGAATGGTCAGTTTGTGCAGTAAGTTCTCAAGTTTACAGCTTTGTCTTGGATTCATGGTAGACATCATATGACATCTAGCCTGTCTACCCCAGGGAGTGAGATGGTGGGCCTCAGCCAGTGAGATTAATAGAGAAATACTTGCTGAGAGCAAAGGACAGAGCACACAAGTGCTCTATGGTATTTGAGCTTAGAGATTTCTATAAGACTGGCTCATATCTCATTAAGGGTTCATATACAGACTTACAGGGGAAAGGTTGAAACTGGCTATTGTCCATGCTATAGGAACTGAACAAAGAGGAACTCTATGTAGAAATCCAAGTGTGTTTTTTTGCAGAGGTGGTGGTGGTTGGCTTTAGATTTCTTGTTTTCCCTCCCCATATCAGAGTTCTACTGACATTTTCTAATTCTGGTTTCTCAGCAAAACGTTGTTCTTAATCCTTATTGGCACCTTTCCTTTAGATGACACACATGCTCCCTTCTCTAGCTTCCTCATCATTTTTACTTCAGTATTGAAGTAGGGCTCTTTTATGAATCTCATATTTTATTCTCTTGCTTGGATTTTCCATTACTGAAATTTAGTCTACCCAAGGCATTTAATTTATTTCCAGCTATTTCAACACCATAGTAAATTCTAACCTGTTAAAAACTAGCAAAAATATCAGATTTAAATTTATTTATTACCAACAGATCACAGATAAGTATTGGCTACTATATAGGATAAAAAAATACATGAAATGTGTTGAGGTATTAACATGAAAGATTGGTACTTTATGGTTCATCAGCCAAATTCAACCTGTTTGCAGTGTTTTCATTATTATTATTATTATTATTATTATTATTATTATTATCATTAGCAATATATTTTGTATGGATACACCATGTGTGGGTACTCTCCTGTCACTCTTCCCTACCCCCATTCCACTGGGGCTCTTCCAATCTTTCGTCCCCTTTCCCCAAAGTTCCCTGAGCCCTGGTGGGTGAGTTGTAAGTCTCCTTCGCTGATGAGCTCTTCAGAGCCTCTGGATCTCTGCTTTGGTGGGTGTCGAGTATCCTCAGTGTCTGTCTCCTATACCCTGGTACTAATTATCATCACTTTTAATAAATACAATTTTATTGGACAGTTATGCCCATCCACACATATGCTATCTATATCTGTCCCCTACAACAATACCTCAACTATAATTTACAACATCAATGGATGCTGCCAGGCTCACAAGGCTTAAAATATTTATTATGTGGTCTATAGGAAAATAAATTTAGCCATAAATAGATGGGATCACTGATTGTCCAGTGTGAGCATGAGAAGTTGTCTTGGCCTGGTCAGAGTCTTAAGCACTATTTGGAAATACTCTGTAATCAATTTGTTCTACAAGGGTGCTCTTGAACCAACAAAGTCAACATTACCAGAGAACAGATTAGAAACGCAAAACTCCATTTTCAGGTAAAATCATTTTCAGATAGAGACAAGTATTATTAAAATTATTTTTTACCAACACTTCATGTGACTCAAATGTTCATTAAAATTTGAGAAAGATTAGATAAATGCAAGAGCACTTATTAGCACCTGGGCATAATGACTTGGTCTGACTATGGCATATTTAATTTATTCAAAGATACTCTCAGTAATTAAAAGGTATTAGTTATGTCTCACTTTTCCTGAGATGTGACACCTTGCATCTACTGAGAAACGATACTCAGGAGAGGAAGTTCTGCAATGTGGGAATTGCTGTGGAACTTTCAGTGAGTGCTAACACAGTCACCAGCTGTAGATCCAGAGAAAGACAATACCCCAAGAGCCACAGTGTAAAATCCATTCCAAAATAGATTGAAATATCAAAGCAATATAGCACATATGTTCCAGTTTTTTATAGGACTGCCTGTCATGACAAACCTCTGTACAAAGATTCTCAGCAGGGACAGGGGAGAAAGTGGCACAGGCACCCAATGTGGGACTCCACTAATCAAGGATTTGTTCCAACATGCATGTCTGTGCTCAGAGTTACAAAGTTGTCAAGACGGCACTTTCCTTGATAGCGTGTTGGCAGAAGTAAGAATTATCACCAGCAGGCCATGCGGAAGGAAGTAACTACGACTATCTAGGAAAAATAACATTATATTTATATGGGATAATATATACAATTTTCACAAAAATAATATGTGTTTGAACTTCAGAATCAATGTCCCCTCTTCATTATTTCTTTCTAAATCACAGACTACAATACCTATGGATATGGTCTGAAATGATTATATCATATTCAAAATAATCTCAAGTAATAAATGAGAGGCAAGCATGATAAAAGCATTTCTTCTCAAAAGACTAACATATTAATGGATGGAAAAATGATGATAGATGATAGATGATAGATAGATAATAGGTATATGAATAGATGAGCAGATAGCAGCTAGATAATAGAAAATGTATAGAGAGACAATAGATAATAGCTGTATGAGCAGATTATATCAGTAGATAGATGATATATAAATAGATATATAATACAGCAAAAGAAGATGATTGATAGGAGATAGATAGGTGATAGATATTGATGACAGATCGATAAAGAGATTATTGAATTTTTTGTGGTGGTAGAAACAGTTCTTCACACATGCTGGACAAGCCCTTTACCACTGAGCTACAGCCCCAATCCTTAAGTTATTACATTTATAAACGTACAAGCTTAGCAGCTATATCTTTAGATAAATAGTAAAACTGTTTAACCTACTGAAGGCTCTCTATGTGTCAATCCCTAAGCATAAACTCCTAAATTACAGCTTTTAGAAAATTTGCATTATTTCCTACTCAAAAATAAATCTTGTTTCCATACCATAATTGTTTTTAGAAAAGTAGCACAGAGACTTCATAGGTCTAGAGTCTTTGCAAAATTTTATATAATATGATAGATAGATAGATAGTCCTCATCCTATAGACTAATACATATATAAATTTCACACTTACAGAAGGAGGAATAATACACAACTCTCACAACTCTTCCTCTCGGTGGAAACTACCAGGCCATGTATGGATGGAAAGATTGCTTCCCTCAGAAATGATCCACAGAGGAGAAAAGTAATGCCTCCCTAGGAAGGACAGAAGGTCACGGTGCCATCAGACAAGGAGGCATCTGAGGCCAAGTTAGCTACAACAAGTAGGTAAGGGTAATGCTCTAAGGTCTTATGGAGTGGTAAATTAGGGTAAATGTTAGGAACCTTTTATAGAAGGCCCATTAGCCTGTAGAATCAACCTCCAGCAAGAGTATCTTCAACAGAATAAATTAAAATCTGAGTTTGGCTTGTCTTTGTCAGAATACTGTACTAAATCAACTATGCTTTTCCTTTACTTCTGCTGCATGGGTAGCTGACATTTCATACTCAGTAAAAAATAGAGAGGATGTGGTTGTAGATATGGATCAGCAGTAAAGTACTTGCTCTGTAAGCATAAAGACCTGAGCTCTATTCTAAATACACATGTAAAAGCACTGGGCATAAACACATATACCTGTAATTCCAGTGCTGAGGGAAGTGGAGACAGAAGACCACTTGGAAACTTTGGCCAGCCAGTCACATTGAAAAACAATGAATGCCAGGTGCAGCGAGAAACCCTGTCTCAAGAAAACAAGGTGGAAGAGCAATAGAGGAGGAGAGCTGATGCCTTCTTCTGGCTGCTGCATGTGTGCACACAGGCTGTCTTCACATACAGGCATACACCTCCCCATACATAACATATAAAGAAATGGGGAGGACAGGTGGGCCTCATCATTATCTGTCACACGAAGTCATACACTGAAAAATATTTTATTTATATGTTTGCAAGGATATCACAAGTAAGGGGTAGGTGGGAGAAAGAAAGCACACCAGGGCCTCTAGCCACTGCAAAGGAACTCCAGCAGCATGTACCACTTTGTACATCTGGCTTTACGTGGGTCCCAGGGAATTGAACCTGGGTCATTAGACATTGCAGGCAAGTACTTTAACCCCTGTGGATTTCTCCAGCCCCCCCCCAATATTTTTTTTATCTCAAGTGAAAAAGATCTGCTATAAAACAACTAAGATCTAAAAAGGTATTCTCTTTTTATAATATTTTATTTATTTATTTATTTATTTGGCAGAGAAAAGGGAAGAGAGAGAGAGAATGTGTGTGCCAGGGCCTCCAGCCACTGCAAATGAACTCCAGATGCATGCACTTCCTTGTGCATTTGGCTAACATGGGTCCTGGGGAATCGAACCTGGGTCCCTTGGCTTTGCAGGCAGCGCCTTAACTGCTAAATCATCCCTTCAGCCACATAAGGAATTATTGAGTAGTCTACTCAAATTAAAACACCACATTCAGAAAAAGTAGATATATACATATATGTGTGTGTATATATGTATATATACATATAGATAGATAGAGAGAGAGTATGTGTGTTGGTATTTGCATTGCTAAAGCTATGTTTAATTATACAGAAATTTCTTAGCACAATGTATAACAAAGAGGAGATAAATACCAAATGAAGGAAAACATGAACACCACCAGTGTGGAGATTTATTTTTTTTCTTCCTGGTTTATTTTACTAGGAAGCAGGTTCTTGGTATTTGTCTGTTACTTAGCTGCCTAGTATTTAATATTTGCTTTATTGTTACTGAGCATTTCTGAGTAAGTTCGTCAGCCTTTTCATGCACTGGTAACCTCATCTGAAGAACAAAGAGCAGTTACAATGATAGACACTGGAGTTTTTCTAGGTAGCAATGACTTAACACAAATAAAGCATAGAGTCAGTATGTAGTTGTAGTACGTACTCAGTAATGTTCAGCTACCATTCTTGTTAAAGGCTGCTGGCATGCATGGTAACCCGTAAGGTAGGAGATTTTAGGAAATTAGTTTAGAAAATGTCAACCTAACATAGCTCAGGGAAATCTGAAGAAGAGGGGGCAAAAAGAATGTTAGAGCCACACGTTGGGTCATCATGCACAGAGACATTGCCTCTTACCCATAACTGATGGCTAACCCCACAATGCACAACCCATATTTCCCAATGAGAAGGGTCCCTGAAGAGGGGGGAGGGCAGAGAGGGGGTTAATGTTGGTATCAACTTGACTGTATATATTGTATACACAACTAGTAAAAAAAAATGTCAGAGAACAAGATGAGGTGGCCAAGATTCTTCATGACTGACTGATATATTATTGAAACCTCTTTATATAATTCATAAAATTAACTCTGAAATTATATGATTATTCTCACTCATATTTAAAGAAACTTGCCTCTTCCTTCAATGAATACTTTTAGTCCATTGACTGTTATTTTGTCTTAGTCCTTAGATGTGTAGTTTTGCTGTTCCACATCAAATATTTTTGATTCCATGAGGGAAGCCCAACAAGGTATGAGTAAAGCCCAAGGATACTTTGTATTTTTGGTTTCATGTTTATAATGTCAGTACTTGTGTTGAATTTCCATAAAAGGGAACTTACATTCATGATGTAGGGATAATTGCATACTGGTGAAATTTCTCAAGATGGTAGAGGTAAGTTACGGATAAATCTTTGAGAATAATTCCCAGCCTCACCATGAGCTTTGTGACTCTGGATAAGGTAGTGAACCTGTAGGCTTCTTTTCTCACATGAGAAATTGGAGAATATTATCAATGATGCCATCATATTAGATTACTGAGGATTAAATAGGCAGAAAACTCCTGATAAATGCCTTCAAGAGTATTGGAAAGAGACAGTTTGGGTTCAGAACCACCTCCTGATACTTGGGTCCTAGGAAACCTTCCCGAACCTCACTATGTTTTTTGTTTTTTTTTAAATTTTTTTTGTTCATTTTTTATTTATTTATTTGAGAGTGACAGACACAGGGAGAAAGACAGATAGAGAGAGAGAGATAGAATGGGCGCGCCAGGGCTTCCAGCCTCTGCAAACGAACTCCAGACGCGTGCGCTCCCTTGTGCATCTGGCTAACGTGGGACCTGGGGAACCGAGCCTTGAACCGGGGTCCTTAGGCTTTACAGGCAAGCACTTAACCGCTAAGCCATCTCTCCAGCCCCTCACTATGTTTTAATAGTAAACAATTAAACAACTAGCAATTGCTAGCCCTGACAGCATGACTGATTATGTCTTGCTCATCAACATTATTCAGAATTTTCTCTTGTATTATTTCTTAATTTATATGTAGCACTGGAAATAGGGTTTGATTCAGATAGGAATAAATATTTGATTAACAGACAAATCCCCATGTTCATGAAGAAAATCTATTGTTTTGCCTTCACTGTGTGATGATGAAATGAACTCATTAGCAACTTGCTGTAATAGTTTTCCTGTAAAACAATGAGGGTGTGAAATGACGTAATAGTGGTATATACACAGCCAGGAATAGCATAAACAAGATTTGTGGTTAGAGTGATGGGTATGGAGTACCACGAGTATCAGGAAGAGAAAGAAGCAAAAAAGAGCCTACAGAAGACCAAGGCGGACTGTGATGAAGGGAAAATGCTAAAGGAAACAGTTCCACGGAAGCTCAGAGAAGGCACAGCTGAGGCATAGAACGAACAGTAATGAGTGCTGTAATAAAGCCAGTGCTCTGAGTAGGATTTAATTAAGGATGAGGTGAGTGTAGTCTTCACATTGGGTTACACACACACACACACAAAAAGTACATCAAAACTTCAGCACTTGGAACAAATATTTAAGTGCATTTATATTTTAGTTATTGGTATCAGCACAAAAGAAACCTTGGTGAATAAAATATCAAAATATTAGATGAACAGTAACTGGGGTCTACCATCCTGCTTTATTGTCCAACATGACAACCAGCACTTTCTGGACCTACACAGCTTGTACCTTCATGGTTCACATGGTAATGAGGAAGACAGTTGTGTAATGACAGATCAGGAAATCTGTGGATTTTGATATTGTATAGAGGGTAGTTTTAGCTTGTTTCCACTTTGTTGAGTGTACAGTAAAGTTTTTTAAAATGTGTGCTCAGGGACATTTCTTTTTCTTTTGCTTTGCTAGAGTTTCTGATACAGTTGGCACAGCCCTGAGCTCTGGAATGCTTCCCTTGGGCTCAGCAATTAGAAAGCCACCTGTAACTCAGTGGGAGTAATTTCAGGCCTCTGGTAAAGGAAAGAACAAGAAGGCAATCAAAAGGACAGAAGGGGCAATACTTGAAGAGAAAGAGTCCAACACAACTTCTAAACTGCTCCTCTTCAAACCTATCCTCCAAAATCTGCCTACAGAAAGCAAAAATAATTTTTAGAAAAAGAAACCTTGATAGTCACAACTGTCTTTTCTGCATCCATCACTCATGTGACATTACACAAATCACATATGCTTTGTGCCCTTGATGAATGTCACTGTGGTTTTGACCATAGCATTTCTAAAATGTTTCTGGAAATTGCATATGCTGACAAAATTTTTCTTCCAAACACAGTCCAGAAATCATCTGTATAAAAAGTAATTCCCTCATTTCCTGGAGGATTCATTGTAGAAAGGTAGCTTTGCAATAATGTTTGGATTTAGTTTGAACCCTGTTGTAGATCATCTATGATGAGTTTTCAGGTGCAGACTTCAGTGGTCTGTAAATGTAATTTCACATATAGGACAATGCTTGAAACTCAATCATGTACTTACTTACCCTTAGAATTTTCAGGCATGAGTATGCAAAAACAGATAAATTCATGATGCCCCACTGAAGACAGTTTCCCATGTTAGTTAAAGGCAAATGATTATTAAGTGAATAAAACTGGGAATGTTCTAATTAAAAGAGTGTTAATTACTTCAAGTAAAAAGCCTGCTTTGTTTTGTGGTGAGATGTTCAAAAGACTAACATCTGGTAAAGCAGGCCATGGATCTGTATCTTCCCACACTTCTCCAGGACTCACTCCTTCACTTGGGATGACAGAAAGCAGAGAAAAAACAACACACTATGGGAAGTGGATAGGAAGCCTGTTTACAAGGGACAGGTCTCACAATGTTGAGTTAATATAATCTGTAGCCCTTAGGAAAAAAAGAAAAAGAAAAAAAAAGAAATACTACAATTTACCAAATGCCAAATGGCTTTCTTTCAAATATGGTAGAGTGCCTCAATATAAACTGAAATGTAAATCCATTCTCAATGTTTTGATAAATTAGATCCTACTTGCCCTTACCACAATAAAATCTTCAGGGCAGCTTCTGGAATGTGCTTTTGTTTTGTTTTGTTTTTAAGGTCTCGCTCTAGTCCAGCTGACTTAGAATTCACTGTGTAGCCTCAGAGTGGTCTTGAACCCACAGTGATTCTCCTTTGTGGAGGAGGCAATTGAGTAGAGTAATAGAACAGCTAATGCTATAAATTTTAAAAGTGGAAGGAAGCATGCAAAAAGGAGGAAAGCTCCTCACAGGCCTCCAGTACTTCCGCAGTCTGTGTGGGACACACTGGCCTTAGCAGTGCCTTCATTCAGGCAGTCTCAGCCTTATTTATGGAGTTGGAGTTCCGTGAAGGAACATGTTTCCAGTAGGGAAGGATGAACTGATCCGGAGATGCAGCCAACCTTCTTCTGCTCAAACACCAGTCATGCTTACAGATAACAATAAAAGCGCTGAGTCACTCCTAGAGTAGATCAAGCCATTCTGTCATCTCAGCACAGCACTTGGGAGGGTGAAGCAAGAGGATCAGCAGTTTGAAGCCACCCTGAGCTACATAGTGAGACCCTACTTCAAAGAAAAGATAAAAAGCAACGGTGCCCCAACCTCATGCATCTACCTAGGACCTATGCCGAGTCTCATCATGTAGGCCCTAGATGGCCCTCCACATGAACTTGTGGTCTTTTAGGAATGAAAATTCAAGTACCTGTTATGGTTTTATTTTTCTCCTGTTTGTCTTCTCACAGCATATCTGAAGCCATGGGACCCATTCTTCATACTACTTGTTTCTGGGAGAGTTCTGTAATGAGCCTTAGTAAAAACATCAGAAGGATTGTGTTCAGTCCCCAAATCATTCTGCTGAGGGGAGAGAAATTCTAATTTGGTATCACATCTTGTGGGCCAGCATCTGCTGAGAATTACTATGGTCAAGGCCTTGCCTCCTGTTCTCTCTTCTCTCTGTGTCACAATCTTAACCAGTAATAACCAGGGTTTTCAGGAAGATGGGCTGTTTAAAAATAGGAGTTAGGTGGTCACTATCATCTGTTTATTTGACAAGGAAACATGTTTGGTAGACTGATAAATATAAAAATGGTCACTGATCCACAGAGTTTGATGCAAAAATCTATACATCTTTTGTCTTTAAAAAAATCATTTGATAGGGCTAGAGAGACTGCTCAGTGGTTAAAGGCACTTGCTTGTAAAGCTTTACAGCATGGGTTTGATACCCCAGCACCTACATAAAGCCAAATGCACAAAGTGGTACATGCACCTGGAGATTCTTGTCAGTGGCAATTGGCACCAGAGCACGCACACTTTCTTTGTGTTTGTCTCTCTTTCTGTTTCTCCCAAATAAATAAATAAATAAATAAATAAAATTTGACAGAATAGTTCTCATAGTTCTTACTAACTACAGTATCTATGCTTTCTTATAAGTCACGTATACAGATGTAGCATTTTCACATAAATGTTTCTACATTAGTAATTATTAGTATAACATAGGGTGCATATTTGTCTTATTATTAAGTCTAAGAAATTTAAGGTACTCATTTTATTTTATCATTAAAACATTATCAATAAATTAAATAATTTTTTACCAAAACGATATATTCTCTGCCTAGTTAAATATTTAATAATCATTTAAATTCCACAACAGTCGGCTTTAGTTGAAAATATTGAAATTAGTCATGTAAAAAATCGTTTTAAAGTCAAGCACTGGAAACACACATTTTGTGCACTTCATTTCATTTTATAGTCTCTAAGAACTATTATAATTTTTAATAAACTTGTATCTGGGATTTGAAGCCAAATACTTACACTCAAAAGGCAAGAATTTATTAAGCAAAAGACACCCAAAGTGGCACTAAAATGTATTCCCTACTGATAGATTTTAAATGGATTGTAAAAACTGCATTTTATTAATCTAGTCACAATTAAAGAACAACAGCTGTCCCATCTACATCCCCAATGCTCATTTTTATAATGATTTTTTTTTCATTAAAACACCATTAATGAACAAACATCTCATGGTTGAGTTCAAATACTATAGATCTATTTTCTTCATTGCGAAATGTTTTATTTTTGTCTCATGCTTTATAATATGTTATGTTATCTAAATTAAAATTAATAATGACACAGACTAAAATGAAGACTTTAAAGCCAGGCGTGGTGGCGCACGCCTTTAATCCCAGCACTTGGGAGGCAGAGGTAGGAGTGAGTTCAAGGCCACCCTGAGATGACAGAGTTAATTCCAGGTCAGCCTGGACCAGAGTGAGACCCTACCTTGAAAAACCAAAAAAAAAAAAAAAAAAAAAAAAAAATGAAGACTTTATATCTTTCCCTGTACTTATTATGGTCCCTCTCTCCCTCTCTCTCTTTCACACACACACACACACACACACACACACATATGTATATTCATATATGTAATTACATATAGCATATTAATCTTTATTTATACATGCATCTATACATAACATAATGAATGTATGATTTATTTGTGTCTTGCTATCTTTTAAAAATTGAAAATACACTGAAAAACCACTGTAAATAAAATGATAACCCAATATCCTACGTTAAGTAACAATAAATTACACTTCAAAGGTTTCTTTACTAAAAGTATAAAAGAATGGATCTCTGAGACTCTTTGTTTAAAGTAAAGAGAAAACTGCATTGTCTTTCATAAAGCAAATTACTTCTTGATAATAAAATTATTGCCACATTCAATCAGATTTCCTGACAGAATACATTAACATACAATTCCATTTTCTAAATGCAATATTGCCTCAAACATATCAAATTCTGTTTATTACTGTTTCTTTCTAGAATATGCTTATGGTAAAAGTTTTAAAAGGAAAATAATACAAAGTATAATAGTCATGTTATATAGCAAACACCTTATAATTAATATTAGGGAATAAAGTTGGATCTTCTTGTTAAGTCTTCATTCCCATTAACAAAGCAAGTCATTTCAAAACAAGAAAAATAAAACCTCATGCATTTATAAAATGTGTATAATAAAACTATATTACTTTTAGTAATTTTAATTAATTAATTTGAGAGAGGGGGCAGAGAAAGAGAGAGAGAATGGGTACATAAGGTTATTTATCCCTGTAAATGAACTCCAGACACATGTGCCATTTTGTGCATTTGGCTAACATGAGTCCTAGGGAATTGAACCCCAGTCTTTAGGCTTCACAGGCAAGTGTCTTAACTGCTTAGCCATCTCTCCATCCCTATATGACTTTTTAAATCTAGAAAATCAACTTCTTTTTAACTCACAATGTTAATATATTTATGGGTTAATAAAAAAGAAAAATAATTCTTCTTATGGCCATTTGTAAGCAGAATTTTTAACCTCTAATTTTCAAATAAAAGTATATAGAGAAGAGTTTTTAAGAGGAAACTGAGTCATCATATAAAAGTAATCTTGTCTAGTGTCACTAGTGTGAAAACTGGGAGAAATTAATTTCTAAGGTACCTGAATATTTTAAATATTTTTAACATTTTATTGTATTTTCAAATAAATGACATTACTTTGAATTAACTAGAGCACAGTGAATGTAAAATGCCCATCCTAATGACTTAAGTCATCTTCATGTGTAGCAGTATTATAAAGTGTTAACATCAGAACCTCTCAGGTGTCTATAGTTATTTTTCTAGAGTTACATTAACTACGACAAGCATAAAAGAAAGATATATTTTTTCAATTTTTCTTCTCTTACTCCTTACTGATTTCACTGAATCTTAATATTCTGGACTGATGATTTATTTAAACACATTTCGCAAAAGAATATCACTTGTATTTTCTCCTGATAAATATAGAGATATAGACTATGTATGAATACCGTGCTTGAAAGACAACCACTCTTCTTTAAACTTTGGGAAGAGACATACACCAATTTAGAAAGAGAATTTGGTTGCAATTCCAAAACTCATCATCTGGGGAACATTAGATTGCTATTTCTCTGTGGGCTGCAGTTTCCTTTTCTTGTTGGGGTAATAATGTCCATTTCTTTTTTTTTTTTTTAATTTTTATTTATTTGAGAACAACAGACACAGAGAGAAAGACAGAGGGAGAGAGAGAGAATGGGCGCGCCAGGGCTTCCAGCCTCTGCAAACGAACTCCAGACGTGTGCGCCCCCTTGTGCATCTGGCTAACGTGGGACCTGGGGAACCGAGCCTCGAACCGGGGTCCTTAGGCTTCACAGGCAAGCGCTTAAGCGCTGAGCCATCTCTCCAGCCCAATAATGTCCATTTCTAAGGGCAAACCTTAGACACTCTACAACATCCATTTCCTTATCTTTCCAGAAGATGGTTTCTATTCTGAATTCTCACATTAAGTTCCCTGTTACCATCACTAAGCCTCTCTGATTCTCACTGCCCATGTCAAATAAGTAATGAAGATGACTTGACCCTAAGTTCCCATGACTTCATGTCGAATTGTACAAACCAGGCTTTGAATTCTGACTTCAGTTAGTCATCCCTTGTAAATGACTTCATAGAAATTATTGGAAAAGTCTTGAGTCAGGATTAATGATATACATCATTAAAATAAGGATACACATTTACACAATGTGATCTTAATGTCAGATGGGAAATGAGAAATAAATAAATCTCCCAGGTAGAATGCATCATTGCATAATTTTTCCTTGACATATCTAATTACTGCAGAATGGAATTTGTAACACAAAGTGTAGGAATAGCAATAGTTTTATGGGCAGAAAAAGCTCCAAAATTTTTAAATTTCCAAAGTATCATCAAGTACCATCTTGTTATGCGTTTAATATTCCATAAGGAAGTCAGTCATAAGGATTCACAAGCAGTTGGATGTCACTAATGATGCATGAAATATGTAGATCCATGAGGTGCAATGACTATAAGCATATGTTTTAGGATTCTAGGAGAAAAAAATCTTAGGCATCTTTTCTTTTTCTTTCATTATCAGTTTCTGAAAGCACATATTTGACCTACTAACCTGGAAGATTAAATGGTTGATATTTTCCCATCCTTCTAATTAAGATAGATTTTCTTACAAAAGGAAGGCATTTTAAAGTGTGTATATTGTTAGATGTAGACCAAAAGAAGATATGTCATTTCTCCCTCTTTCCATCTGTAACCCACAGCATTATTTTCACACTTCAGCAGATGAACCAAAAGTCTCTGTTGCATCAAACCAATATCAGCCTTCCTGAATTAATTACTTCCTTCAATCTAAGCTCCATAATGAATCTCTCTGGGAATTGGAACAATTAAAAAAAAATAGACAGTCACCAGTGAGAAAGGAAAAGAGATTGTGTTAAGGCCTCTTCTCCTTTCCTTTTCACCACAAAACACTTCAGATTAGTATTCAGGAAGTAAAATTTCACTTCTAAAGATGCTCTCTATTTGAAACAGTCTTGGTTTTGTGACCACTGAGGAATAAAAACCATTTCCAACTCTCACCAAAGTGTTTGCTGTTTTTATACAAAACACAGTCTTACAATTATAAAACATCACACATATTTTCTTTGTGATCTAAAGAATATTAATATGTGGCAAATATGTGTACAGCTACCACCAGTAGCTCTTCAATGATCCAAAAAATGAGACCTTCTGCACGTAAGGTAGGTTTTAAATACATCTTTGCCTGATTCTGCTTTTTTTTTTTATTTTTATTATCCCTGTTTCACTTTTGTTTTAATTTGCATACAAAGATTTGGATTTCATTATAGAGTTTTCAAACTGTTTTTATTTCCTTTCCTCCCTTTTCCTATTTCTTCTATCCCTTTGGCCCCTCGCCACCACAACTTATCTTCCTTTTTTTTTTTTTTTTTTAATTTATTTGAGAGTGACAGACACAGAGAGAAAGACAGATAGAGGGAGAGAGAGAGAATGGGTGTGCCAGGGCTTCCAGCCTCTGCAAACGAACTCCAGACGCCTGCGCCCCCTTGTGCATCTGGCTAACGTGGGACCTGGGGAACGGGGCCTCAAACCGGGGTCCTTAGGCTTCATAGGCAAGCACTTAACCGCTAAGCCATCATTCCAGCCCACAACTTATCTTCCTTGCTGCACTTAAGCTTCTTGTTTTCTTTTGTCCTTTCTCCCCATCTCATCACCTCTCTTCCACCCCCCATGTCTCATCACCTCCCCACCCCCAGGAAGTGTTCTCCTGTCTCAAATCCTACTCCACATTCCCTTATTTACTTACAGAAACATAAAAATTAGGATCTGGATCTCACTGTATAGCACAGGCTGTCTTGTTTATCATTATGTGCCCATACTGGTCTTGCATTCATAATCTTTCTACCTCAGAAATTGTAGTTTCATGTATTGGTAGTTTATTAACACAGTATTTTTCAAACTTTGCTTCCCATCAGAATGGTCCCTAGAGATTCTGATCATAAGGATCCAGGCAGGGCAGTTACTTTCTGTTTCAAACAACTAACAAACAACCCACCTCACCCCACCCCACCCCCACATATCAAAATGAACAGAAAAACTCAAAGGTAGCATAATACTCCATTAGCAAATCATTGATAAAGGTATGATAAAATATATACCTGTTGAGCTGGTGGGATAGCTGAGCAGTTAGGCGCTTCCCTACGAAGCTTAAGGACCCATGTTCTGCTCTCCAAATCCCGCTTTAGCCAGATAGACTAAGGTGAGGCAGGTACAAGTTCACGCATGCCCATTAGGCAGAACAAGCATCAGAGGTTGGACTGCAGTAGCTGAAGCCTTGGTGGCCAATTCTCTCTCCTTCTTTCTCTCTCTCTCTCTCTCTCTCTCTTTCTGTGTTTCTGTGTGTGTGTCTCTCATTCTCTCTAAAATAAAAAAAATACACCTGTCTATATTGTCATTTAATTGCCCTATGTTATATTACAAAATATTACACAAATGTTGATTGTTTTTTTTTTTTGTTGTTCATAGATACTGTGTTCATTAAGAACATTAGGCACACCATTATACTAAAACTGTATAAACAAAGCCCTCCTTTCTTATGGAATATTAAACAGATATCCCTTGGTGGAAAGAAGTGAATGAAGAAAACAAGTAATACACTGAATAATAGATGTGAAGGCTGTCTGTTCAAGTTTACCCTTGCTAGCTTGGCTGATCTGGCAGGGTATGCTGGCATGGTGTTCAAGCTCACATATGTAGGAGTGTCTTCCTAGGGAAGTGTCCTTCAATAGAAAAGGTGATCTTTTCACATAGAAGATTAACAATTAAAAGTACTCAATATGATGTAGTGAAGCAAAATAAGGAAATGGGAGTGGAGATTTAAACATGAAGAACAATCAAATGGCAAGACTAGAACTGCTAAGCATAATATGTGGAGTAAGATATATGTAGATGAGAGGAGAATTAAAATTAAATAGAGTATTCTAGTGATCAAAAGAAATAAAGAAGTATATGAGTCATGTCCTGTTCCCTGCCAATACAACCACCCAGTGGTTTAAGAAAATCACAAATCTTTCTAGAATGGAAACCAAAAGAAATACTTTCATCATGTTCTCATAGAGAAGCATTGTTGTGGTAAATATCTTTATTCCTTGACTCTTATCTCACCCCAATCCTAGACTCAAAGTAAGCACATTAACATTGCATTAGTCTCTTTATGGTAGTAACATATACCACACCCCTCATTAAAGCACTGGGGAGGAGCCAAAATAAAGAAACATAAGAATGTCTGCTGATATTTGGCTCAAACTGGAATTATGCACAATAGTTCCTTAACTATTGTGGTTATTTGACAATGATAGGTGAATTTAATATGTTCCACTGTCAGCCATGCTAAGAGGAGAAAGCACACACGTGAGGTAAATTTGAGAATGCTTGCCCATCTTTATACTTTGAGCTCCTACTTTCAGCCCAGATTAGTTAAGAGAAAACCAGAGGAGACACCAGTGCTGTCTTAAAGAATTTTATTTCCATCAACTGATAAGTAGTATTGACAAAAATGTTCATCCATCCTCAACATGAAATTTAAAAATGTAAGGAATGATTGCAGTGTTGTGTGTTGTGTCTGTGAAAGATCTAACTTCTATAGCATGACCTCTAATGAAGCCACCAAGAGAAATTATTTATGGAAATACTTAGCTAGGTTGCTAAGAGTAGTGGGCTGTTACATTGCCTGTGAGATTAAATCAGTCTAACAATGTGGAAGCAATTTTCAAATTGATTTGAATTTGGGTGAACTGATCTTTAATCATTGTTTTTATCTTTTTAAAACTATTTTATTTATTTATTTGAGAGAGAGAGAGAAAGGGAAAAAGAGAGGGGGGGAGAGAGAGAGATAGGGGGGACAGAGAATGGGCATGTCAGGACCTCCAGCTACTGCATGCACAACCTTGTGCATCTGGCTTATGTGGGTCCTAGGGAATCGAACCAATGCCCTTTGGCTTTGCAGGCAAATGGCTTAACCACTAAGCCATCTCATCAACCCCTCATTGTTTTTCTTTTTTCTTATGGAAAGTAACCACATGACACCATTTGCAACTTTTGAACTTAAATTTTTTTCTACTATAAAGAAAAAATTATCCTTGTCCCTTTTCCCTCTCCTGTGTTTTCCCCCTCCCTATTTCTTCTCCTTTCTCTTTCTCAATGCTACTGCATTTGAAGTATGAATGAGATTGTTTAATAGGTGCCTCTTGGTAACTCTAACATGTAAATAAATTTAAGCCTCAGTATCAGTGGGGTGCTTGCTGGTTCTAAGGACTTGACTGCACATTGTTACCAAAATGCACATGTGATATCTATATCTATCTATATCTATATCTATATATCTCTATCTCTATCTATAACTATATCATCTGTATCGCCTATGCACATTCTTCTGTATTTTTTAAATTATCTTCTCTAGATTTCAAACAATGTCCGATACAGTTTAAAAGCCCCATACAAAGGGCTGAAGAGATGGTTTAGCAGTTAAGGTGCATCCCTGCGAAGGTTTGATTCTCCAGGTCCCATGTCAAGCCAGATACACATGGTGAAACATGCATCTGGAGTTTGTTTGCAATGGCTAGAGGCCTTAGTGCACCTATTCTCACTCTATCTCTCTCTTTCTCTGTCTCTAATCAATCAATAAATAAAATAAATAAAATAAAATAAAATAAAATAAAATAAAATAAAATAAAAATTTAATCTGAGCATAGTGGTGCATGCCTTTAATCTCAGCACTTGGGAGGCAGAGGTAGGAGGATCACTGTGAGTTCAAGGTCATCCTGAGATTACATAGTGAATTTCAGGTCAGCCTGGGTTAGATTGAAACCTTTTCCTGGCAATAAATAAATAAATAAATAAATAAATGAATGAGTAAATACATAAATAAAAACACTCCATAAAATATTGTTACACTGTGATGATTAGGATATGCTAAGGAGAGAAACCTGTAAATATGGGCACATTTTTTCTTTGTTTTTATCATATATGATATATTTAGTATGTAAGCAACACATGTTGGTACCATCCTTTTCCTCTTCCCTGCCCATTTTCTGAAGAGGCCTTCCTCATTAGGGATGCAGGTCAACCCCATGAGGATTATGGGTCGTGCATTATGGGGCAGCAGTCAGTTAAGGGGGGATGATATGGGCGAATGAATACTTTTCCATGAATACTTTTAATTTATATATATCTCCGGGATATGAGGTGGTGGATGTATTATCATAGTGTTATGAAAGGTTCAGAAAGCATAGCCCTAGCTATATCCTTGCTTACTATGTTAGTAATTACCGACTAAAACATCAAGAGACCTTTATGACCCATCCACTTTCTTAAAGTATTTCTATGTTTCCACTGAGAATCAATAACTCATATAGTCTAGATAATGAGTTTATGTCCACAGACATTGGTAAAAGCAAGTTAATCAGATCTGTAAAAATTCTCAAGTTTATCTTAGAACTTATTCTATAACTTATTCCTATGGTCTAAAAAGGTAGAATGATATGGCAGCCACCTGCCGAATTTTGGTCTGAGAGACTCAGTCTTGTGATTTTCCAGGATAGAAACAAATAAATAGTATGAAAAGAATTTCTAAGAAGCTAAATTGTCTACAATTGGGGATAATAAAGGTTGCCATTGAAAGCCCAATTTTAATCTGAAAAAAAAATCAACAATATATGTTTTGAAAGCTCACTCTCACTGAGGTAGCAAAGACCAAAGCCACACATTGCAAATATCACTGCACTTCCTTGAAACTAGAAAGTGGAGCATTTTCCACAATGAACCATAGCATATGTGCAAATGCAAGGTGGAGGCATGTGAGCGTTTAGGGAATTAGAAAAATTAAGGCCCTTCTCAGAGAATTGATTTTGCCTACATGAATGAGGAATGAAAGAAGGAGAAAGACAGAGAGTTGATCTCTCTTTCAAGTGGTCTTTTCAAAAGTTAGCTTTTAATATTGTCTCAGTATTCTGTTGTCACGAATTCACTGAATGCACCAACCTGAGTCCACAGAGTGAATTTTCTAGCATAGCAAACACATCAAGGCTTTTTTCTTGTGACAGCATATTTGATTCTATTTATTGAAAAGGAATCTTTGTTCCCTTTGATAAATCACATTTATGAAAAAAAATGATGTGTAGAAAATAAAACCTATCTATTTAATGTGTTCTATCTTCTTTCCTTGGACCAAGCCAGAATACCAGAAGTCTATAAATTTGTTTTATGCATAGAAAGCCAGAAACATCTTAGAGCAATATTTCAGTGTTGGGCCTTCTGTAATTAAATTCATCACTACAATAAAAAGCTGGGAATCAATTCAGAACCATAACCCAAAACGAGCCCACTCTCCATTATCAAGTTCCCACCAATTGTAGGCTACAAGAGGGCCTACACCTATTAAATTCTCTCTAAGAAAACAAAGTTTTTCCCATTTATCTGATGCTAATTTCACTCTCCATTGGAGAATTTGCTTCTCTTTTTCAGATAGACACAGATTCTAAGTAAAGAATCAGCCCATCCCACCTCTAAAGGGTCCCACAGGAAATGAGAAAGAGTGCTGCTTACTTGGTGAACCGGGTACCAGCACAAGAGTGAAGAAGATAGACACAGAGAACACTTAACTCCTACCAAACCAGATATCCAGAGACACAGAGGATCCCAAGACCTCATCACTGAACCCAACATAGATCAGGGAATTGTGGAAGTGGGGGCGGAAAGAATGTTAGAGCCATATATTATGTACAGAGACATTGCCTCTTACCCATAACTGATGGCTAACCCCACAATGCACGACCCATATTCCCTAATGAGGAGGGTCCCTGCAGAGGGGGGAGGACAGGAAGGAGGGTAACGATGGTACCAACATGACTGTATACACTGTGTACATAACTAATAAAAAAGCCACTATACAATTTGCCACTCATATATAATTCTCTACAAAAAAGTTCTTTGAGGGCTGGAGAGATGGCTTAGCGGTTAAGCGCTTGCCTGTGAAGCCTAAGGACCCTGGTTCGACGCTCGGTTCCCCAGGTCCCACGTTAGCCAGATGCACAAGGGGGCGCACGCGTCTGGAGTTCGTTTGCAGAGGCTGGAAGCCCTGGCGCGCCCATTCTCTCTCTCTCCCTCTACCTGTCTTTCTCTCTGTGTCTGTCGCTCTCAAATAAATAAAAATTAAAAAAAAAAAAAAAAAGTTCTTTGAGACTTACTAGCCAATGATTTTGTATAACATTAAACTTATAATAAACAAAATCAAACAATGTGTACATATGACTCAGGGCCACAAATTTGTATTTTCCTTTTATCTTGTCATGACTTTATGTTACTTATTTTTTCTGAGTTTCTCTCTCTCTCTCTCGCTGTGTGTGTGTGTGTGTGTGTATTGTTTACATGTGTGGAGGCACATATATTTGTAGGGGGCATGCATTTGTATGCAAAAGCCAAAGGTTGATGTCAGGCATCATCCTTGACTGCTATCCAACATCTTGACTAGGGTAGTGTCTCTCCTTTGAATGCAGACCTCATTGAGCCAGCTTGCCTAGCTATCCAGCTTGTCTGAGTGATTCTTTGTCACCATCTCTCTGGCATCGTCATTTCATTTTGTTGCCATTCCCACCCATCTAGCATTTAGGTAGTTCCTGACACATGAATTCATCCTTATGACTGCATGGCAAGCATTTTTATTTCAAGGTAGGATATCACTCTAGCCCAAGGATAACCTGGAATTCACTATGTAGTGTCAAACTCAGGAAATCCTCCTACCTATGCCTCCCGAGAGCTGGGATTAAAGGCCTGCACCACATGACTGCATTTTTTTTTCTAACTGAGCCATTTCCCTAGTCCTTCCTTTCTTCTTGAAACTCTGCAACTATCTCAGATACTGTTGTGATTTACAGTGTACTTAAAAATTGAATTGATTATATTTATCAAATACATATAATATTAGTTTTCATGCTTGATTGTTATTTGAAAATTATAAAATAATTTAGATGATTTTGTAAGGGTAAATTATAGAATAGTGCCTTTTTAGTATAAAAACATCCAGTTAATATTATGTACTTTGTTAAAAATATAAAATCATTCTTACACAAAATGAAACATATTGGATTGAAAACTCAAACCTGAAAAATGAGTTTTCTTTCCTTTTTATTTATTTATTTCTTTTTTTTTTTTATTTTCATGGTAGGGTCTCAGTCTCAAAAACTAAATTTTTCCATACCAAGTTCTATATTGAAAATTTCTAAACTATTTTTTAAAGCATAAATTACAATCCTTTAAATCCATAGGTCTAAATATACAAAACTTGCATGAATATCTATTACCTTATATGAGCCCCAAAAGCTCACTTGAACAAGTTAGACCCATTAAGTAACACATTTGAAGAGCAAATCAACAGAGATGTCTTTTCTACATTTGACCCATAATGTTGATAAGTGTCAAGTTTCCTCACTTACAGAATGACACTCATTCATAATTCCCTGTTGGCCACCAAGTGATTGTGGCCAAGATCAGAGAATGAGATAATTAGAAGGGTTGAAATTTCTCAGATCAGATTTATAGATTAAACCATAATTTGCCTTGAATGAAATTTTGATTCAAACAATAGAAAAGGTGATATTAATTCTCTAGTTCTCAAGTGGATCAAACATGCAAGCTTCAAATAGACAACCACATTGTCAAGTAATAAATTTTGAGGGGCAATCACTTAAAAATCTTAGAAGGTTATTCTGCAGAACCCTTGTAATGATAGCAAGAGAAAGTGATGAAATGGAATATAGCTAAAATTACATTATTCATATGGAAATATGATTGTGTTGATACACGAATTTTCATATCCACTTCTCATCTATCTGCTTTGTTTTTCCTTTGAGTAGGTAGCATTTCACTGTTGTGTTTCTGCCCTATAATAAGAAAAGTTTTAATTGATGCAGGCTGATTTGTCCATTCTTTTGTGGCTTGTGCTTTTGATGTTGTATCTAAGATCATTATAGACCTCAAAGTCACAAGGTCATTTCTTTGTTGTCATCTAAGTGATTTGTAGTTTTAGTCCTTGAAAGAGGGCTTCTGATTCATTCAAGTTAACTTTTGTGCATGGTATGAAGTGTAGATTAAAATTCACTTATTTGCATGTGAATATTGTGTTGTTAGAGGAGCATCAGATTGTTGAAAAGACTATTCTTCCATGTTTTGCATTATTGGCCTTGTGGTCAAAATTAATCAACTATAGCAGTGAAGACTTTGCAATTTTTATGTCTTTTTACATTTGTTTACATAGTTGACCTTATTTATACCACTGATGCTAACATAGCAAGTGCTTCATTTTGCTAAACTCTATATTTTAATTTTTTTTTGATCAAGTGGGAAGAAGTAATAAAAGTCTAAATGAGGAACAAGAAGGCACTAGTACAAGAAATATTATACTGAGAAAGGACTTGCATGGTGCATGCTTTCTTCCACACTGACTATGCTTGTATACCCATGAACGATCCTAGTCAACTGCCTAATCGGTAAAGTGTAAGAAACAATGGCATCTAAGCAGATACATATGTACATCTCCCATGTTATGCAGCACTGTGAAAAATAAATAGTCCCTAAATTGGAAGTTTTAAGAAATCATTCTTAAAGCAATTGTCCACTGGAATACACTAGAATGCTGCCACAACCTACAAGGACTCAGTTTTGTCACAGAAGAAATTGTGCTCTACAAAAGACAACTTTTGTGAAGTAAATGGGTGTGATATTATCCAGTTAATGTATGATTTATGAATGGAGGGTAGGTCATATATTCTGAGCATTTTAACCATTTTCCACCATGCCATGCATGTTTCTTGAATTTTGTCTAATTTTCCTCCTACATGATTGAATGTTCAAGTTTGCATTAATAATTTAATAGATGCATAAGAATTTAAAAGATTAACATAGGGCCTAGAGAGATTGCTCAGTGGTTAAGATGCTTTACTACAAAGCCAAGGACAAGGTTCACTTCCCCAGTAACCACATAAGCCAGATGGAAAAGATAGCACATGCATCAGGAGTTCGTTTGCAGTGGCCCATTCTCTCTATCAGCCTTTTTCTCTCTCTTTCTCTCAGCTAATCAAATAAACATATAAAATATTATTAAATGATTAGCTCAAATAAATCACTTTTAATAAACATTATTTTACTTTAAATGAATATACTTTATTCAATTCTAAACAAATCACCTTATATGAATATAAGAGTATATTATTTGATTATATTATTTTCTTAATTGTAAGTGTGTGATTATAGGAAATTGAACGTTAAAAATAAAGGTTTCTTACAATGGTTTGTTGTTTCAAGGTCCTAATTTGGTAGTAAGTTCATAGCATTAGACAATTTTTATTTGTCAAACTGAAATGTTAAAGAAAGCAACTCTATATGAGTGACCAAATAACCTTGGGCCTGAAGCTTCCATGCTTCTTATTCATTCTCTGAAAGTCAGTACCAGAGTCCTCTCAGAGCTCATGGCCTCTAGCTTTCTGATCAAATGAATAAAGAAAACTCTTTCTGGTCATTGAGCCTCTGACTCAAAGACTTTACTTTCAATTCAGCACAGAGAGTGTTCAGATATATGGGGCCAAAGAACACACTTGTGCAAAAATTTCAGAATGTTGTTTGAGCTGTTATAGAATGAGGTAAATGATAAAGAGAAATTCCCAGGGCAGAATAGTGGGCACTTTAAAATGCCCATCTGTTTAAGAGAAAACAAACATTTGAGAGAGACTCAGTTCTTTGTCCCTTTACCTCCTATACAGAGCACTGGACCTTCATTGAAGTTGCATAATCTAGATGGCAGTTCTGTATAACTAAAAGTTTCATTAAGCATCTAAGAAATTCCCAGGACATATATGATGATAATTTTTACATCTGAAATTTCTCAGTTCTAAATTCTGTAATTTCAGGATGGTGAGGGTTTATTTGAAAATTGAGCTCCTCTAGTCATGACTCTCACTAGTTAAGTCTTTGGAGGTGTCTAGAACCTAAAATGCCTGTGGGACTCCCACAATCTCCACAGAACTAGTCAGCCCAGTGGACCCAGAACATTTATCATGATTGGCCTTGAAAGGATTGAGAAACACCTAGGTGACACACCCCTCAGGGTTCCAGAGAACACCATGTGGCCTATCCTCAGTGTGGGAAGCAGTAACCCATGGAGCAGATAGAAAGGCATCAGAGGAAAAAGGCAGTGTGGGCACACCTGCCTTCACTGCATCTTTCTGGGCCAATGTCCATTCATGCAGACATCCATTGCTTTAACTTCTAATGTGTAATCATTAGGTGTGATTCTCCAGTGCTCCAGGGGATTTCCATGCTTTCATTTCAAGTTTGAGGTTTCTGAGGTGTCCTGCTTTTTGGACTAAGTAGTTACTGAGTTGTTAGCTTCTATAGTGTGTAGATATATTTTCATTAGACTGTTCAGTGTCTATTGTATAAGCCCATGTAACAAATCTGACAAATACACTATATATATATATATATACACATACATACATACATACATACATACATACATATATATATATATATATTATTTGAGATATATATTATTTGAGAGTGACAGACACAGAGAGAAAGACAGATAGAGGGAGAGAATGGGCGTGCCAGGGCTTCCAGCCTCTGAAAACAAACTCCAGACGCATGTGCCCCCTTGTGCATCTGGCTAACGTGGGACCTGGGGAACAGAGCCTCGAACCGGGGTCCTTAGGCTTCACAGGCAAGCGCTTAACCGCTAAGCCATTTCTCCAGCCCTATTTATATTTTTTTATATGTGCCTATGATTCCAGCACTGGAGATATAGAATCATATGGATCCATGGCACTTGCAGGCCAGGAAGACTAGTTTAATTGGCAAGTTACAGACCATTGAGAGACTGTGTCTTGCAAAAGAAATAAATAAATAAAAAGGTGACTGGCATCTGAATAGTGATGCCAAAGGCTGTGTTGCTGTAATACAGTATCATATAGTCCTCTGACATCACTCCTTTCAGCAACCATCAGTAAAAAAGCAATCATAACAAATGAAGCAAAAACAATACATTACGATTACATTACAGTTTAGTTGACCGACTTTGCATCTGATGGTTGATGTCAGTTATGGAAACTCACCCTTCACTGTGCCCCAATATTTGTAACTTAGAAGATGCTGATTCAAGTGAAATTTAAGAACTCAAAAGGAAAAAAAAAATAAAGTACAAATGAATTTATATGAATATAATGAAAAGTAAACATCTGCCTCTAGGACAATCTATGCAGATAATACAAATTCCAGGAACTAAAGTGAGTAGATATTTAACCAGAAAGAAAGTTCACGGCAGCAAATTAATGAGACTAGATATTGAAGAGTGAGAGAGGAGAGAAGCAGACACAGCAATTCACCCTCCATCGCACAAGAACTGCAAACTGCCCTGCCAAGGGCCGCCATGCATACGCAGGAGACAGAATTCTGATGCACAGTTGGTACAGACAAAGGTGTGGTGATGACTTTGTGGAAGAGTTTCTTAAAGCATTATGTACTTGCTATTCTTCCACAACATCTTTACACAGAGAAGTGAAGCCACAAAACCATCCACACAATGATGCATTTAGATGTCAAAGGCAGCTTAGTCTGTTGTAATCAAACTAGGAACACAATTCAAATACAATCACATAGTGAGTAAGTAGACAAATTATGGTACAGAAACACAATAGGATGATACTATTCATTTATAATGACAGACTGATACTTGCTGCCTCATATATGAATCTGAAAATAATTATACTGGGTAAAGAAGCCACATTAAACCATTTATAATAAGAGATTCTGTGTATATAAAACTAAAAGTTCCAGTAATAGAATGAATAAGCAATGACAGTAAGCAAACCAGTGTTTGTCTGGGATTGGGGAACAGGGATCCTGTAGTTAAATTAATTCAATAGGACATGGTATCCAGTTCTAATGGATATCTGATTACCTAGAGGATGAAAGTTGATTCACAAGGGTACACATGTCAAAACTTCTCAAGTTCTATAATTTATGCATGTGTCACATATTGCATATCACTTTCACTTCAAGGTGTCATTAAAAGAGTTTAGTGGATGCTTAGAAATTAAATATCCATGTATTCTGGTTGATGAAGATGAGCAATAAACAAAAACAATTTTATCTTTCTCTCTTGAATGTTTGTACGAGGTAGTTGTGCATGTATGTATATATGTACATATGTGTTTGGGGATGTGTGTGGAAGTGTACACCTGTGTGTGCATGTGTATGGAGGCCATAGTTCTATTTCAGATGTCTTCCTTTTCCCACATGAATTTTTGAAACTGGATCTCTCACTGACCCTACCACTCCCTGATTGTGCTAGACTAGCTAGCCAGTGAGTCCAAGAGAGATTCTGTCTCTGCCTCCCTAGCACTGAGACCATAGGCATGTGCCACCATGTCTGCCATTTTACATAGGTAGTGAAAATCCAAACTCAAATTGCCATGCCTGTGCAGCAAGTATGGAGCCATATCCCCAGCCCTCAACTTCAAGTGTCTAAAACTAACTTACAACCACCCTTCCATTTTCTAATATTTGTTCAGCAATTTGCAGGAGTAGTTAGTATATTATGAGTAACATAGTCTAAAAAATTCATAACATAGGTATGAATAAAATGAGTGTATACAATTTTACCTTTTTTGTTTGTTTGGTTTTGGTTTTTTGAGGTAGGATCTCACTCTAGCTCTGGCTGACCTGGAATTAACTATGTAGTCTCAGGGTGGCCTTGAACTCATGGTGATCCTCCTACCTCTGCCTCCCAAGTACTGGGATTAAAGGCATATGACACCAACCTGGCTCAGTTTTACTTTTTGAGTAACATGGTTATGAACCTTACTAAAATTATATTTAATTAATTATAATGTAAACATATAAATAAATAATTTTATTGCTTTTTAAAGGCCTCTTTACTGTACTTAAAATAAAATCTACCTCACACAGTTTTGACATATCCCCTTCTTTCTGTTCTTTGTTATGTACTCCATAAACACATCAATATCCAACAGTCATACAGACATTGTCTTCCTCTAATATATCAAAAATATGAATTTTACTATAGACACTGCTTGAAGTAAAAACATAAACTAAAAAGAAGCAGATTAATTGGAAAAACTAGGTCAACTATATTTTAGTAATAAATTCAGTATTAATGATCTAGTTCCAGGAATATAGCATTATACATTACATGATTGATTTAATTTTATTGAGTTTGTTTATGGGCATTTTAATTGTTCTAAGGTTATACAAAAGCTGTAAGCTTAGGGGGTGCAGTTTCAAGTCTATAAATATTAAAATCATTTAATATTTTTAATTTATTTTGATGTATCTGTGCATTTGTGTGTGTATGTATGCATGTGCTAAACAGGTATCTCTTATCTCTTGCTACTACAAATGAATGCCCATGTAGCTTTATGTGAGTGGCTGGGGAATTGAACCCATGCTGGGATGCTTTGCAAGCAAGTGCCTTTAACCAATGAGTCATCTTTCAAGCCTCAATATTGCAATAACTTTTAATAAGAAAAATGTAAGTGAAACCTAAAGGACTTAAATACATTAGTTATAGTTAAAGAAGTCCTTGAATCCTGTATAAAGATGATACATGTTGAGGTAAGTGATCCCGGCTATCTACTTCAGCTCTAAGATAGTCTAATTTTCCTTCTCTGTTTACTGCCTCACGCAATACTACCTGTCCAGCTTCAACTTTCTCCTGCTTCTTGTGGCCTTTATGTTTCTTTATTAGATGTGGATAAAGAAACAGATCTCCTTTTTCAAGAATCCAAGCTAACATGACTTACCAGAAGCCTCCAAATCCATCTCAGATCTTCTCAGAGATGGTAGTCTTACTTAAGCACACTCAGAGAAAACTTGAATTATTTCATATTTTGTGTTGTGCATAAAATTCTGTATGAATATTGGGAACCCTACATGAGTACTCACATATTTGCTCATTTATCTAAGAAAATGTCATATTCTATTTTTTTTTTCTCCATCATGTTGGCTTTCTACAAGATTCAATGATGGCCTAGTTACATTAAAAAAAAAAATACCTACTAAAATCCAGTTAATTAATGCCTTGTCTATTATCAAGAAACTTTATGTTTTCTTGTGCATTTTTAACTATACATTGAAGTCATAAAGTATTGCATATGAATGCTTAATTAGAAATTTGATGGGCATCTGACAAGTAATGCTTTCATATTTTAAAATATTTAAAATGTTATATTTAATTTTTAAGTGTATTGGAGAGAAAGACTTGTCTTACTCTTCTCTGCATAAACTGTCTGCTGTCAGCTATCTTGTCCTTGCTACAAAAGAATTAATAAACACTTTCCTAAAAGAGCAATTTTTATTACCATCATAAATCAAGGGATGATCCCTGTTAAAGAGCTGAATTTTAAAACATATTCAAAATATCAATTTATAATGTTCTGGTATGTTTATAATTTCCATTAAGATATGCTTTGACTTCAAATGAAATATGCTATAAGATACATACTTCTTTCTTTAGACAATGGAGGAAAGAGAAATTTTGTAAGTCATTGACCTAAAGTGAAAAGAAAATCTTTTTTTTTAATTTTAGTAATAACTAAGTAACTATATAACTCGCTTACAAATAATTAAATTTGCCAAAATTTTAATGTTTTATGTTTAATGTAAACCCAAGTTTCTTCTTAGGAAATCATGGACATCTGGCTGGCCAATGTCTTGTCACGAAGAGTTCTGTATATTCTAAAACCTTTAGCAAATACAACTCTAGGCAGTCAATTACCAATATTATTTCTTATTATGTTTGTATAGTCTAGAGCCTGCTCATATATTTCTAAATGCCTCTTAGGGGGAAGACTCTTGACCTGGCTAAGAACCACTGATGATAAGTGTGTCTTCACCTCAACATAATTGTACTGCTGTTGTAAACAGAGAGGGGATTTATGATACCCTGTGTATGTGTGAACTTTCTAGGGTATCAAAACCTCAAGAAGGGCTGGAGAAATGTCTCAGCTATTCAAAGTGCTTCCAGCACAAGCATTAGGGCCCAAGACATCTGAGTAAATACTTGGGAGTAGCCACTTATTTCAGTAACCCAATTCCTGTGTGAAAAAGCCTTAGGATCAATTATGAAGCTAATGAACTAGAAAGCCCTGTTCGGTAAGTACTCCAAGGCAAGAAAGCACAAATGAAACAGGCTGTTGAGTGACAGAGGGAATACCTGACTTTCTCCTTTCCCCCCATAGTAAATGCATGGGGCAGTATGTCAACATATATACATCTACGCACCACATACATACACACACACATTCCAAAATCTGTGACTAGGACAAAATCATTTTACCTTAACACAATCATGTAGCCATACTTTTGCCAGAAAAAAATAAATAAATAACAAAATCAAATTTCAATTATCTTTGCTATGGAATCTGAATATATAATTGAATAGTTACTTTGTGATAAAGACTTAAACATAAAAAATTATATTCCAAAAATACTTAAGAAAATATTCTCTATTGGTATTTGAAAAAAAAAATGGGCATAGAATGGTATAGCCCATTTCTACTAAGTAAACTATTTGAAAGTATGATACGAAATAAGGAAATATACAAAACACCAAAGGTATATGAAAAAAAATGTTCAACAATACTGTCAGGAAAATGCAAATTAAATCAAAATGTAACTCATTATTTTGTACAACCAATATATAATAAATAACTAAAAGTTCACCAAGACAAAACATCATCTTATACCTATGCTTATGACTATTACCAGAAAAACAAATAAATAAATGTTTCCGAATGAGGAGACAAGTAAATCCTTGTGTTTTCCAGATAAGAATAGAAAAAGTAGAGGTTTCTCAGAAGATGTTGTTAGCATACAACCCAGTGATTCCACTTCTACGTGTGTGTGTGTGTGTGTGTGTGTATGTATGTAAACAAAATGCAGACTATAAATGAAAGACAACAGCAAAAGTCCACAGATAGCCCTATGTTAATTTGATGATAATGATAATATTTATGTATATAATCATAAGGATATCATTAAATTATTAAAAGGAATAAATGAACTCAGCCACAGTATAGCATAAAATGTTAACATTAATAATTAGTTGCATTTCTAGGCATTAGCTATGAACAATCTGAAATGAAATCATGATGTGCATTTACAATAGCATCACATCTAACAGAATACTGAGGAATAATCTTAGGAAAATGTGTACACACACAGAATGTAAAGACCAAGATACTGTTGGAAGAAATCAAGAAATGAATAAAGGAATGGAATGACTTCCACATTCATGTATGTTTGAAACTGTTGTTAACAAGGCAATGCTGTTTTTCAAATTCAATCTACTCTACCAATTTTCGATATTCCTTCTTTACACAAATTGATAGCGGGGTCCTAAAACCTATGTAAAACTTCTAAGGACCTAGAATACCCCAAACAACCTTGAAAGACAAGAATTAAAAATTTATTAGTAAGCTACAATAGTCAAGACTGCACAGTATTGGCACTCAGGTAAGTGAAGTGTTCAAAACAAATCAATCCAAATATTTTCTGTCAAGTGATTTCCACAAGAGATACAGCAGTCTCAAAACTAGATCTTCACTCAAAAATTTTAAAAAGTGAGTTGTTTCTTCAAGCTAAACACAATTAATTAAAATTTTATTTTAATTAAAAATTTTTAAACTTAAAAATTAAAAAAAAATAATTACTTTTTGACTATAGAGATACCAACAGACCCAGTTATTCCCTTACTGGGCATCTACCCTAAAACCTTCAAACCACAGGCCAGAAAGATTTGCTCAACCATGTTTGTAGCAGTTCAATTCGTAATGCTAAGAGCTGGAATCAATCCAGATGTCCATCACTAGAAAAATGGATAACTAAGATATGGTATATCTACACAATGGAATTCTATACAGCAGTAAGAAAAAAATGACACAAAGAGATTTGAGGGAAAATGTTTGAACCTGGAACAGATCATTCTCAGTGAACTTACCCAATCACAGAAAAAAAAATCACCACATAGTCTTACTCATCCACAGCACCTAACCTAAATCTACTCAAGATAACTTACATACCCAGCAAGCATCTCATGGACTAGACACTAGGATGGATGGGGAGGGAGGGGAGGGCAGTGGAGGGGTGGGAAACACAAATCTAGACCCAAATGGCAATGGTACCATAAAATTTTACTTCCTAAAAGGCAAAACAAATGGCTGAAACTTCACCAGGACCTTACAGGAAACACCTGAATCACAAGACACTGGAGAGGGTAGAATCAAATCTAACCTAAATCTTCTACATCTTCCCTCCCTCGCTCTCCCTCTCCTTCTCATCTATCTAACTCTTGTATATTAGTTATCTTTTTCCTCATTTTCGTAGTGGGCACTGACCTGTATCTCCCAGTACCAACATGGGGATATCTTCCACAATGAGCTTTTGATCAGAGAGACTTACAAGGTTTCCTAAAAGAATGACAGATTTCTGTCAGAGTACTTGATGACCCACCAAAGGTTAGTGGTAAGACCCTATTGCTGAATACAGAATATGCAGCTGACACATAAAATGGAACAGTATGCCTGGAAACCACCAGAGTCAGTCCCCAGACAGTCAGCGTGTCTACTGCCAGAAGGTGCAACATGGGCGACTGGGGAAAATGACCAATATCTGTCCAAGCAACTCATGGTCTAACTTAATTAGCAACAAATAACCTGTTGTGATGCCCACACAAGTGCAATAGTGGCACACAGCCATGGGGGGAACCAACTGCTCTTGATTCAGCTAAATGATCCCCTCAGTGGTAGGGGACCAACAGCTGGGTCTGGGAAACAAGTCAGAACCATATCCAAACATAAGCCCACTCTCCAATATCAAACTACCATCAATCATGGGGTACAAGAGGGCCTACATCTATTAAACTCTCTATAAAAAAGTAAGGAATATCTCATTTGTCCTGGTGCTAACTTACTCTCCATTGGAGAATCTGCTTCTGATTTTCAGATAGATGTATATCCTAAGGAGAGAGCCACCCCATCATACCTCAAAAGGGCCCCAGCTGAAGCTATGAAAAATTGGCAAAACAAGCAAGGGTGCTGTTTTCCTGATGAACCGGATACCAGCCCAAGGGGGAAGGAGACCAACACAGAGAAAAATCAACTCCTACCAAATCAGAGAGCCAGAGCCTCAGAGGCCCCCAACCCCTCATCACTGAAGCACACCAAAAATGAACCCAACATGGCTCAGGGAAATTTTGTGGAAGAGGGGCCAGAAAGAATGTCAGAGCCACATGTTGGGTCATGATATGCAGAGACATTTATTTTACCCATAACTGTGGGCTAACTCCATAATGCATGACCCATATACCTCAACAAGGAGGGGCCAATGGGGAGGGGCAGGTCACGGATGAGCCTAATAGTGGTACCAAACTGCCTGTATTTGCTGAATACAAAACTAATTTAAAAAAAAAGAAAAAAATGCAATAAAACTCCTAAGAATAAAATAAGAACATTACTGTGACCTTGCAAAGCATTTTAAATATGGCATCAGAAGCACAAGCAACAAACGATGATTTAACTAATAATTTAGCTACAATATGCTTAAATATGTTTGTGTGTCAAAGGACATCAACACCAAAAAAAAAAAAAAAAAAAAGAAAGAAAGAAAGAAAAGACATCCTAGAGTAGGAGAAAATATTTCCAAAGCAGAATTCTCAATTAGGAAGTCATATCTGAGTTACATATAAATATCCTCCAAATCCTATAACATCATAAAAATACAAATAACCCCATGAGCAAATGGAAAGGATCTCAGAAAAGGCAGAGGAAGCATAAAACATCCAATGAATCTACTAACCTTTAGAAATTCAAATTTAAACTATCATAAGATTCACTTCCTATCCAGACTAGTGATTGTTGTAATCATAGAAAGAATACAATTGCTGGAAACAGTGTGAAGAAACTTGGAACAGTGGAAGGATACTGGAAATAGATTGGATATTTTGGAAGTAAAAAAAAAAAAAAAAACAAAGACAAAAACAAAAAAAAAAACTAACAGTTTTTCAGGAAATCACATGCAGAATTACCCTATTCCATCAAAGTTGAACTCCTTTGTCACAAAAACAAATGAAAATATGCCCACATGAAAACTGATACCCAAATGTTAGTGCAGTTTTGTACATAACAAAAAGTTTAAACAACAAATTTGTGCAACAAATGGTGAATGAATAAATTAAATTTACTTAACAATAAAATGTATTCTACAATAAAATAATAATGAAATAGGTGAATACCATGGCATAATGGAAAAGGCTTATCACAAAGACCACCTATAAGTGATGCTATTTAGAAGGAATGTTGATGGCCAAATTATAGAGGAGAGCACAACATTAGTAACTGTATAAGCCTAGAGTTGAGAGAAAGGAATGATTATTACAAAAGGAATTCTTTTTGAGCAATTGATATTGAGAATCCTATAAAACTGATTATGGATATTACTGTGCATATCTTGGAATCTTCTAAAACTATGGAATTACACTAATCAAATGGAAAATTTATATTGTATGTGAATTATATTTCATTATATCTTGTTGACTATGTATGTGAACTTTGTTAAACAGTTCCTTATGTTAGATAGTTAAAGAAAAGTACTATAAAAATATATATTTTTATAACTTTGGTAAGTGCTTTAAAAATATAAAATACATAAATCTCAAGGGGCCAGGGAGAAAGCTCAGTGGAAAAAGTGCTTGCTGTACAAGCAAGAAGACTGGAAGTTGGACCTTCAGGACCCACATAAGTACCGGGAGGCATAGTGACCTGTTCCTAAACCCAGCACCGGGCAGGCAGAGAGAGAGGATGCACAGGAGAAGCTGTGTCGCTAGATCAGTGCATCAGTGAGCTCTGGTTTCAAACCCTGTCTCACTCAGTGGACAGGGTAGAGGAAGAAGCCTGATGTCATCTTTTGGCCTTCATGTATACACCTGTACTTTGGCCCCTGCATACATGTGTCCACACATATACTCATATGCATACTACGTTCACATACACACCAAAAGTGTAACAATTCTGTTTCATTCTTAAATGTTCCAAATTGTGTATTTATGGGATTTGAGTTCCATACTTCCCCAAGCTTGAGTTCATTAGACACTGAAACCTTCATTTTGCATTCCACAATTCTATGTCTGTAGGAATTGCTTTATTTACTTATTTATTTGTTTGTTTATTTATTTTTATCAGAGATGCTTAAAATCCAACTAGACAAAGATAGAAAACTAAACAACTGAAGGGGACATGGTGCCTCATCATTAACCTTGAAATACTTCAAGGTTCACACTAATTATGGCAGCCAACACATGTCGTGAAGAAGCAAAGCATTTTTATATATTCCTGGAAGGAATTAAAAATAACAACCCATGACCCTGACCATGAGTTTTGGTGGAACACTGCCCTGTCCAAAATGGTGACCTTGGCAGTTACAGGGATCACACATGGAGAGTAGCAAAACAAGAATTCTTTTTTTTTTTTTTTTTAATATTTTTATTTATTTATGAGAGAGAAAGAGATAGAGTTACACCAGGGCCTCCAAGCACTGCAAACTAGCTCCAGATGCATGTTCCTCCTTGTGCATCTGGCTTATGCAGGTACTGAAGGATCAAACCTGGGTCCTTAGTCTTTACAGGCAAGCACCTTAACCACTTAGCCATCTCTCCAGTCCAGATCAGGAATTCTGGTCTTTTTTTTTTGTTTGTTTGTTTGTTTGTTTTGGTTTTTCAAGGTAGGGTCTCACTCTAGCCCAGGCTGACCTGGAATTAACTATATAGCCTCAGGGTGGCCTCGAACTCATGGGGATCCTCCTACCTCTACCTCCCGAGTGCTGTGATTAATGGTGTGAGCCACCACACCTGGCTCAAGATCAGGAATGTTTAATGTTGGCTTTGTGTTTATTTATTCTATACTTGACTCATACAACTAAAGTACTAAATGGTCTAATCAAATTTTCTTTTCCCAGACTTTGTGGTGACAAATTAAAAAATCATAGAATTGAAACTTTTTTAAAAAAATATATTCAACTGTGTAAAAAGATAAATTCAGCCTATGCTGGCCAAAAAAATAAAATAACAACAACAAAAAAAAATGTTAAACTTAGAAATGGAACACGTTTTAGGGAAAATTTAATATTTTTCAAGTAATTTATCTAATCATTAGAATTTTCTATTAAAAATCCATTTTATGGGCTGGAGAAATAGCTTACCAGTTAAGGCGCTTGCCTGCAAAACCAAAGGACATCAGTTCAATTTCCCAGACCCACATAAACCAGATACAGTTCATTTGCAGTGGCTGGAGGCCCTGGCATGCCTATTCTCTGTCTCTCTCTGTCTTTCTGTCTCTCTTTTTCTGCCTCTTTCCCTCACTCAAATAAATAAGCAAAATATTAAAAAAAAATGATTTTATTATAAAACCACATGTTTGAGGTCAATATAAGTCTGTTAATGAAAGGCATAATTATATTTCATACATTTCACAGATGTGTTTAAATATGTCTCATGTCTCATGTCTACCATTCCAAGATCCTAGAAGCAGGAGTATTACCATTAATTTAAGGCCATTCTGGGTTATAGTGTGACTTCCAAGCCGGCCCAAACTACAATGTGAGTCCTGTCTCAAACACAATAGCATAATTTTGGATTTCAATAGAAGAACCAAATATCTAAATCATATTGCTGTTTTACTGAAATTAAACTACAATTTCATTTTCAGATGCAATTAAAGACAAAAAGAAGTTACCCACATAGTTTTTGCTCTTTAATTATTGCTTATAGTATATAATTAAAAAGCAATGCTTGGGCTGGAGAGATGGCTTAGTGGTTAAGCGCTTGCCTGTGAAGCCTAAGGACCCCGGTTCGAGGCTCGGTTCCCCAGGTCCCACATTAGCCAGATGCACAAGGGGCGCACGCGTCTGGAGTTCGTTTGCAGAGGCTGGTAGCCCTGGCGCGCCCATTCTCTCTCCCTCTCTCTGTCCTTCTCTCTCTGTCTGTCGCTCTCAAATAAATAAATAAAAACTTTAAAAAAAAAAAAGGCAATGCTTTCAGTGAGAAACTACAGACTACTAGTTAAGAATACTTTAGTCTAGGAAGCAGATCCCCGGTGATTCATTTTCAAATAGACTCTCAACATTGTAGAGAATAAATCTCATAGTCTATGAACAAGAGTCATAGTTTCACACTCTTATTGTTGTTAAAAAATCAAGATATAAAATAAAGCAATGAAGTTTCTGTATAAACTAGGAACTCACAAACATGTAAGTATTGATGTTTGTTCTTTTTTTAATAGAACTATCAATGCATTAATATTCAAGTAAAGCAGTGCCCACCTACTAAACTAGTTAGTATTCACGGGGCTCAGGCATGGAGATTATGAGTTCCAAGCTGCTCTGCAATAAAGAGAAGACTGTTTCCTAAAATTAAAGCTAAACTAAATCTGAAATAAAATAAATTTAAAAAATTAAAATAGTCTTAGAATTCAAACTTTCAATTCAAAAGATCTATTCTTAGAAACAAAAGGAAGAAGAAAATGACACAAAGTCAGATCCCATACTTATGCAAGGGGCCCTGCACTCAGGTTATCATTCTCTCTCTCTCTCTCTCTCTCTCTCTCTCTCTTTCACACACACACACACACACACACACACACAAAACTCCCATTTAAAGAATTAAATAAGGATTGGATTTTCCATTTACCAGAGTTACATTAAATAAAATTGAACATTTAAATTAAACATTCTAATCAAATATTTATTCTGTGCCCAAAATGATAGGAGTGGAGTGCTCCCACCATATCCTTCTATTTAAAAAAAAATTAAGGTTAAATATTAAATACAAAATTAAAGGCTCACAGGCATCATTCAGGTCTGTGTCACTTGCATTTCATAAAAATGTCATTTCCATTAAAATGGCATTACATGAAAATGGGTTTTGCTGGGGGTATTTTTTCTGCAGATTAGCCATCCTAATTACAATTTTCTTAGGCTGGTTTTAAAATGAGTTTCTGTTCCCAAAGCTCTTACCAGTTGATAGAAGAGAAAACCAGCCTGAAGGTTCCTAGGCAATGGCAAGAAACCACCTACAATTAAAAATGTGGTTTATTCTTTAATCCTTACCTACCACTAGCTGTGTATAAAAGAGGGAGAGTTAATTGTACTCATAGGCCTTTTAAACTTTTGATAGAATTCCATATAGAAAAAAAAATCAGATAAATTAATTATATAAGGGATGTATCCCACTTGGTTTAAAAATCACATATTGGAAAAGCAAATACTTGGCAGTCTGTGATTATTTTACTTTAGTTATGAATAAAAAGGTGATATGGCTCTGTTTATAATTTCCTAGACACTCAAGACAAATGATGAATTGATCTGATTAAATAAATTAATGAAGTCACATCTTGATATTTTCCAGTCATTTTTGGATGCACAATGCCCTATAGTTCTGCCATGACTTCTAATAGCAGATTTTAAATATTTAAAAGAATGACAAAGCAACCACATTTTGATTCAGTTATCTAAATGAATTCTTTGAAGGTGAAGGTTAGACTCAAGATTCTTTTTTTTTTTTTTTTGAAACAAGATCAAGGATCTATACCGATATTTTATGCATGAAAAAGTACAGTAGTAGTTGATGACCAAGAAATATTGATTAGTGGATGTGAGTAGAATCAATAAAGAACAGTTTTCTTCTTGCCCTGACTTTCCACTGTCACTGGAATTTCACTGAACTGGATTTTCTGGCTTCAGAAAGTACAAGTGACATTCAACTCAACAAGGTGACAAACTCAACGCCTAGGATCTGCAAAAACATAGCGATTCAGGGCTCTGTGGAGAGGAGTACATTTACCATGTTCCCACTATCAAGAAGTATGCACCTCATTACACCAGAGCTTCGTAACCATTTAGACGTTACGAATCACTGCAGTGGTGTGGGGTGTGGACTGGATTCTGCATTTGGAAACAGCATCTTCATGATGTCCCTATGGGTGACTCATAGACTGCTCCAACGAGGCAAGGGATTCAAGGTAATGGGTAGTAGAAATACATAGAAAAGAGGACAGTACAAGGGTACATAAAAGACTAATACAGTTATTACGGGAGAGTAAGCTTAACACTCACCTTGTCTGGGGAGAATGATGGAAGCAAAACAAGTTCATAGTTAACAAAAAATAAGCTAATCACTCTTGTCTGTACTATTCACATTTATATACCACATCTACACTATCTCACCAATCAGAAAATGTTTTGAAATCTGTGATCAGCATGTTATGTAACAAGTGCATAACATCAATCTTTGTTTTAGTCAATATTGTAATACGTGTATGTACTAAGATTTTGAAAATAAGATGTTCAATGTCTTTATCAAGCATAGTCAGCGAGGCAGGGCTGGGTTCAAATTCTAGGATTATTTTTTAGCTTTAAAACAACCTGATCAAGTTGAAAAGCACTGATAGTGTTCAAAGTAAGAGAAAAGATATATTTTAATATGTAGCCATCTTCAGCCTCTCAACATCATTGTTTCTCATCACAAAAGAAGAATGCTTTAGGGTTACTGTTGGAGAGTACTAGGATCACCAAGACTGGCCAAAGGAGACAACAAAAAGTGAAAGAAGTTAGTATCAAGGATTAGGAGCTAAGAACAGCAAGACAGTAGGCACTTCAGTTTGGTGGAATTACAGGTCTCTGTGAGGAATCTGGCTTCTATTGTGAAAGAGTGATTGGGCTGACTTCCTGAAAGTATTTCTTCATGTGCTTTTAGCAAGTAAACTAAAAACTGTGGCAAGGATATTAAATGAGAGTCAGATTATTTGTGCATTACACACTATAGTTCAGGGAGATACCTGTCCTTGAGATGTTCATTTGGAACTATTTCAGTATTTTAGGTTGAGAAAGTGTGTCCCTGTGTGAGGTCACCAAGAAAAAATATACATAAGAATTGTCCATAAAGTAAAACCTGAGTCACTCAAGAAAGTGAAGAGATGAAAGGTCTCAGACAAAACTGTCAAGAGACAAGCCCTGTAGGGGAAAGCTAGGTTACAGGTCAGAAACAAAGTTCCCTGTTCCTGAACATCTACTTATTACAGTGGTGAATAACTGAAGAATTTTGTGTCCTTTTTGGCTGATTTTAATGGAGATTTCCACAAAGTCTCATTTTTGGTATGAATCAGTACCCCTACTATGCTTAGGAACTCATCTTCCAGACATGGTTTTGATCAAAAATGTGCATTGAATTGTAATCAACAAATGCCCGTCACATGCCCAGATATCATCTCTAGTTTGAAGAGTACATTGTGACAGTCAGTGTCTCTTCAATAAGCTGTAATATTAGTCTTAGAAAAGATGAAGCACATTTTTAAATGACTATAGTGTACTAATCCAGCACATACAAAGAAATCCTTACTTCTCTGGGCAAGTGTGTTTGGGATGACTAAAAAGAGCAAATATGTAGAGAAATTGAAGTGAAATTAAGTATATATGCATAATTCATAATTCAAGGTACCATACAAAATATAAATATTATTAAAAGTTAATAGATAGCTATATGGAAAATATCAGTCAATAGATAAGTTTAATTGATGAAAAACATTTGTACTTGCAAGTATTTATTCTGCACAAGGGTCTGTCGATACTTATTCACTTAAGAATTTTGAATATCTATTCAGTTTAAATAGTTAATCTGTATTTCTAATAATTATAATAATATATATCCATTACAAGGGAATTTCTGTAAGTTCTAAAAGCAGTAAATACATGGGCCCTAAATTTGTGTAAGAAATGTTATTCTTAATTTCAAGATATTTCTGTTACCGAGAAAATGGTAATCTTCTACATACCAAAAAGAAAGAAGGGGATATGTATTTATCATGCAAAAATACCGGTTTAAGGAATACAGAGGCTCCTACAAGTTCATTACTAGAGTAAACTTAAAATTCTGCCACCATGGCTTAGGAAATTTTGTGGAAGAGGGGGCAGAAAGATTGTAAGAGCCACAGGTTGAGACATGCCCAGAGGCATTCCCTTCTCCCAAAATAACTGACTACTGCTCCCACAATGCATAAACCACAACCCCATGAAGAATATCTGCAACTCCACTGCAAAGCATCCCCAAAGGAATGGGGGCATGGATGAGGTAATAGAGAATACTAACACATGATGATATGAAAAATTTTGTTAATAATAATAATAATAATAAAATATTTTAAAATACTGCCATAACCCCAAATCTCTCTTAATGCACACATACTCAAAAAATTGAAGCTTATGTATTCTCTAAACATCCCAATGTGTCTCAAAAAATTGCCTTAAAACAGTCATAATAACTAAGCTATTTTAAATAGAGTATTGTAAACTCTAGCTCTGAAAAATAATAAACTCATTTCCACTTAAGACTGAATGTATTGTGGGATGGAAATTACTATCTAACACTAAAGTGAGATTAAAAGTTGTCATGTTGAACTAATATTTTTCTTTAAATAGCTACTTGTTTTTACTTCTATGGGACCAGAAAATAGTACAGGTTATACAAACTAGTTAAAAATAGGAGGAACTGTTCAAGATATGAGTGTGGAAACACTTCCCAAACAAAACCCCAGTAGCCCAGAAAATTAAACAATTACTCCACCAACAGGATCTAATGAAGTTAAAAAGCTTTTGCACAAACATACTATAAGCAGAGCCAATAGATTTCCCACTGAACTGGATAAAATCTTTGCAGGCTATGCCACTGACAGAAGCCTAATATCTAAAATCTACAAAGAACTCTAAAAACTAAACAATAAAAAAAAATCAAACCCGCTCCAAAAATGGGGCAGTGTAAGTTCTCAGAGGAAAAAATACAAATGGCTAACACACACTTAAGAAAATGATCAACATCCCTAACCAGTAGGGAAATGCAAATTACAACAGCTATGAGATTCTACCTTACTACAGTAAGGATGGCAATCATTAAAAAATATAACAACAACAAATGTTCATGAGGATGTGGGGAAAGAGGAATCCTTATCCACTATTGGTGGGAATGTAAACAACCACTATGGACATCAATAATGAGATTCCTTAAAAGGATGAATATAGTTACCAATAGATCCAGTTATGCCCTTACTGTCATTTATCCTAAATGCTCCATGTATCACTACAGAAATACTTGCACAATCATGTTTATAGCTGCTCAATAGGATGGTATTTTAAATATGTAAGTGAAAAGTAGATTAATGGGGGTGAAAAGGCCCAAAAAGTGAGGTCAGGAGAAGAGATTGAGTAAAGAAAAGGTGGAGGGAGGGCTAATAATCTAAGAAGATATAAATAAATCATATGGAAACCTACTTTTTTGGACAATGGAACACTCAGGAGCTGTAAACTGTTGCTAGAAAATTTTCAGTGCCAGTGATGGGATAACTTCCAGTGAGTTGTTGGCCAGGGAGGTCCCCAATGACCCCAAAACATTATAGGCCATTGCCGAGGCCCTTGGTTTCCCACCAGGAATAGATGGTAAGACCCTACTGCTGAAGACTCCACATACTTGGGCTGCAAGCCCACTGAGAAATCCTGATGGAACTGAACTGAGAACCCCCTCCATATAGGCCAGCTGACAGAAAGCTGAAAGAATCCATTCTGCATGCAGTTCAATGGGAAAAAGAGAAAACACCAGTGAAGATACTCAACAGTGAACACTGCAAGCCTTATATTTGGCCAGCCAGACCAAATGAGCCAACTGATGCAATAGTGACATGCCTGTCATGGTGTAAACCAACTGCCCTCTAAATGGACTGGAGGCCCATTTCATGGGATGGAATACATCCCTGCTACTGAAAACTTAAAACAAGGATAGTCATGAGCACTAGGGGTGTAACATCTGCTGATGTCTGACTAAATGTATATACTATGCTTATTAAACTGCCCAGTAAGCACTTCTCTTAATGTTCATACCCTTATATTAGTGCTACTCTCACTTTTGGTAATCTCGTTTCAGATGGCAGTGACCTTGGGATGACTCAGAAGGGATTGTGGTGCTGAAAAGAAGTGACAGGAGTGCTCAGCACTGCAATATCTCTATCACACCTTCCAAGGCTCAGGGTCTATTGCGGAAGAGGTGGTGGAAAGAAGTTAAGAGCCAAAGGAAGCGTAGGACTCCTTCCAATTGTGCTGCCCCAGACATAAAATGACCTCACAGTGCCTGACACTACCTACACAAGACCATCATAATAGGAGGAAAATATCATGGCATCAAAATAAGAGAGACTGATTACGAGGGGGAGGAGATATGATAGAGAATGGAGTTTCAAAGGGGAAAGTGTGGGGAGGGAGGGTATTACCATGGGATATTTTTTATAATCATGGAAGTTGTTAATAAAAAATATTTGAAAAAATAATTGGAATCAACCCTGGTGCCCATCATTGGATAAATGGATACCAAAGTTGTACATTTACATAGTGGATTTCCACTGAAGCGTAAGAAAAAATGATACAATGAAATTTATAGAAAAATAGACTTGAAACAGATCATAGTCAGCAAAATCACACAATCACAGAAAGACAAATACCACATATTCTCACTTATTTGTTGCAAATAACATGGACCGGCCTGAGTTACTGACATACCTGATAGGCAACTAAAGGCCTAGAGAATAGGGATGGAAGGGTTTGGAGGGAGGGAAAGGTGGGGTGGGGAAAAATAAACGCAAAACTAAATCCAAAATTAACTGGTACCATGGAAGCCATTATCCTTAGAGATATACTAAAAGATATAACCCTCAAAAGTAGTAAGGGGAGAGCACCTGAAAAGAAGGGCCCTGGAGAGGGTATGATGAAGTCTAAGCCTAATTTTTTTCTCTCTCTAGACTGTAAATCCCAGTGCCAGAAATCACTTGCTACCTATAATGAGCTGTTGATCAGAGAGATCTGCGTAGTCCCCAAACAAGACAGTGTTCTGTCAAAGCACTTCATTACCCACCTGAGGCCAAAGGTAAGACCTATTGTTACAGAGACCATATGCTGCCAACACAGAGCATGGAGAGACCTGGCTGGAACCTGGAAGAAAGCCAGTCCTCAGATAGCCTGCCTAGTGCTGGAAAGCATTACATGAGCTCCTGGGGGAAGGTGGTCAACAACAGTCCAAGCAACCAGAGGTCTACGCTACTCAGGAGCAAACACCCTGACAGGATGCACATTCCAGTGCAATAGTGGCACACAGCCTTGGTGGGTAACCAATAACTTTATGATTGGCTACAAGATCCAATCAGTATAAAGGAACCCATATCTGGATTTGGGAACTAGATCAGAATCCTATGCAGACAAAGGTCATGCTCTGCAGTGTCAAGCTTTCACTAGTCTTTGGCTAAAAGAGGGGTTACATACATCAAATTATCCCTAAATGAATAATGCTCTTCCCATTTAAAGTATGCTGACTTCATTCTCCATTGCAGAATCTGTTCTTTTTCAGAAGGCAGGAAGAACTGAGGAGACAAATTACCCCTTGCACTTCAGTCAAACCACAGCTGAAACCACAGCTGTATTGGGGAGACTAGAAAGAGTGCTGCTTTCATACTATTCCTGAAAATTAGCAGCAGAGAGAATATTTAAATTTTATAATATTATGATTTATTGGCCTTTCCAAAAATTGTTTTTATTTATTTGAGTGATAGAGATAGAGATTTATATGCATGTCAGGGCTTCTTGCTACTGAAAAGAAATTCAAGATGAATGTGCCACTTTATGCATCTGGCTTTAGGTAGGTACTGGGGAATGAATTCTAGACCAGAAGTCTTGGCAAGCAAGCACCAATCAGCCATCTCTCCTGCCCTTATTTACTGACATTTTTGATGCTGCTTCTAACTTTTTACCAGAACAGTCCGTTCATCCACACTGGGAAATAAACACTCTATATTCTTACCCTATAGTACAAATTCATTTTCAAGATAATGTTCTCCCGTATAAAGATGGAAACATTATCCATATAGGTTATATCTATGATAAAGAAGAGCTATATGTAGATGGGCCAAGGATAGAAATTGCTCCAAGTTGGAGCTCAGTAAAAGTCTCACTTTTGAGACTCAAGCTGATGAGATGCCCTGCTTTCTTTATAGACTCTAAAAATTCATTATAGACAACATTAAAATTTTAAATTAGATATTAATTCAAAATGATTCAGTCAAATAAAAGTAGATAAGTTCAAATACATAAAGTTCAAATAAACAGTTAAAATGATACATATGTGACTATGCAAGTATGAGAAATCTTAATAATTTCATGTCACAATGGGAAATACAATGAACCGAGAAGACATGGCTCAAAAACTTTACCAAATCAGATAAATATAGTCACAGAAAGTAAAATCTCTGACAGATGTAACCTGGTATGCACTAATTGGATAGCATAGCAAAACACTAGCTCAATGTAAATGGGCAAAAGATTTGCCTAGACACTTTAAATAACAGAAATGTGAAAAGTAAATAAACATAATACAATGGTGTCCAAACTTTTCAGAGATTAGTGAGATGAAATGGGAATAAAAAGACTAGCACAGATAAAGCTTAATTACATAATTTATTGGTAATTCTATGGCACAAGAACAACATTGTTGACTTGGGTTATACGTTTTAACATTTTATTAAAAACTTCCATAAATTTAGACAATATGCCATGGTCTCATATCCCTCACATGACATTCCCCATTTCCCCCTCCCAAAGGATAAAATTTTTACAGTCACTTTGAAAGCAAATGTGATGTCTAGCATTTCAATATGAACATAAGCACAAACCAAGACTTGGTAATTTAGCACAAAATTTGAGATTGCAATTTCAGCATAAGTGCATAACTTGGAAATTGGTAGACTGGCTTAATAAGAAAGCACTCAGCACAGTGTGCTCCATAAACTATCATTATCAGCACCCCATAGAGCTGGTGAGAAATGTGAATTTCCAGATGGCACTCAAGACCATACTCTGAGTCACTCTCATAGGGATGGTTCTATTTTCACAACCTCTCCATGTTATTCTTAGCAAGAAAAAAACTTTCAAACCACTCTACTAAGGGATACGGAACTGACTGTTGTTATCCATGGTTCATAGGTATGAATTTCCCTGCTCACTAACAGTTATGATAGCTCCAAGGGAGCATTTGTTTCACTTTTGCCATTGTTCACAGATGTGTGTGTGTGTGTGTGTGTGTGTGTGTGTGTGTGTGTGTGTGTGTGCTTATCGTCTATATGGCTCCCAAGCATAAAATGAACTTCAATCTTGTTCTGCTAAGTATAAGTAGGCTATGGTGTGCCCTATAAAGAAAATTTGGATGTCATGGGTTTCAATTAGGCTAGAGTCATCATCCCATCAAGGATGAGTTCAGTAAATGAATCTATATTGAATTGTGTGCTTGTGAATAGAAAAACACAAAAACAAGGTGATGTATTCATTGCTTGATGAGAATGCAGGAATACAGATCCAGATAAATATAACATTATATTTCTTCTAGGGGTATTGACTTAATAATCACTAATTCCATGTTCTCATTGACTTTACAGAATACAACTTCTATATGTAATAAGACCTGAATGTAAGATACACTTCCTGTATTAGAAATACAAAATCAGGGCTGGAGGGATGGCTTAGTGGTAAAGGCATTTGCCTCCAAAAGGCAAAGGACCCAGGCTCAATTCCCCAGGACCCACGTTAGCCAGATGTACAAGGGGGGTGCATGTGTCTGGAGTTTGTTTGCAGTGGCTGGAGGCTTTCGTATGCCCATTCATTCTCTGTCTCTCTCTCTCTCTCTCTTCCTCTTTCAAATAAATAAATAATAATAAAAGTATTCAGGTTAGAAGCTGTAGATGAGTGAAACTATGTGGCCATTATCTTTCTATGATTGCGTGAGTTCACTGAGAATAAGCTGTTCCAGGCACGACCATTTTTCTTCAAATTTCATTGTATCATTTTTCCTTACTGCTGTGTAGAATTCCATCATGTAGATATACCATATCTTAGTTATCAATTCGTCTAGTGATGGACATCTAGGTTGATTCCAGCTCTTGGCTATTATGAATTGAGCAGCTATACACATGGTTGAGCAAATCTCTCTGAGCTGAGGCATGGAGCTTTTAGGTTATATGCCCAGTAAGGGGATAACTGGGTCTGTTGGTAACTCTATAGTCAGTTTTTTTTTTAGGAGCCTCCATATTGCTTTCCAAAGTGGTTGTACCATCTTAAATTCCCACCAACAGTGGATGAGAGTTCCTATTTCCCCACATCCTCACCACCATTTGTTTTCATTGGATTTTTCGATGTTTATTATCCTTACTGGGGTAAGGTGGAATCTCATAGTCGTCTTATTTTGCATTCCCCTTATGACTAGGGATGATGAACACTTCCTTAGGTGTGTTTGTCATTTGTATTTCTTCCTCTGTAAACTGCCTGTCCAGTTCCTTGCCCCAATTTGTGAGTGGGTTGTATGACTTTTTATTGTTTAGGTTTTTGAGTTCTTTATAGATTCTAGAAATTAGGCCTCTGTCAGTTGGATAGTCAGCAAATATTTTCTCCCATTCTGTGGGTAATATATTGGCTCTGCTTATTGTATGTTTGTCTTTGAAGAAACTTTTTAGCTTCCTAAGATGCCATTGGTTGAGTGATTGTTTAAGGATCTGTCCTACTGGAGTTTTGTTCCAGCTCTGCTAAAGCAGGTAGTATGCACCTCCTTGATACTTCTCTTTTGGCCCTCTTCTACTTCTAAAAAAGAACTGCCTTCCTCCTATTTTTCCTTCATATATGATATAATAAACTCAGAAACAAAATGTCAGTGTAATTTGTTTGGGAAGTAACATGACAACTTCAGGTAAATGTTAGTTTACAGAGAATTGGACAACAAAAGACAAAATACATAGAAATAGGATAATATCACTAATGACCCTGATCTTGTTTTTTTTGATTTTTTGAGAGTATGTATAATCTGTAGTGTGTGTATGTGTAGTGCATGTGTGTATATGTGTGTGTATGTGCTTATATATGATGAACACCTGTATATGCAGATACATTGGGTATCCTCCTGTATTGCTTTTTCAACTTAAATCACTTAAGACAGGATCTGTTAATGAACCTAGATCTTACAACTGTTTTCTTTTTTAATTTTATAATTTTTTATTCATTTATTTTATTTTACTTTGTGGTTAGACTCTATGACCAACAAATCCCACTGATCTTCCCTCTGCCCCCAGAGCACTGGGGTTATAAGTGTATTTGGCTATGGTCCTTGTGGTGGTTTGAATAGATGGCCACTAATATATTCAGTTTTTTATTTGTTTGTAGTTTGTATTTGTAGCCACCTGGCTAGAGGCAGTGTCACTGGGTGGATCTTAAGTTGTGGCGATGGGTTTCAGATTTCAGTCTAAAGATATGCAAAGTGTGCCTAGCAGGAATTCCTGAAGTGTGCTTTTTGGCTTTTTGGCTTGTGCTTCTCTCTCTCTGTGCTTGGTCCTGTGAAGGCAGGCCAGCTTCTTCTGCCATTTATGGAACTTCCCCTGGACCTGTAGGCTTCAATAAATATCCCTTCCTCCATAACTGTGCCTGGTCTGGAAGTTCATCTCAGTGAACCTGAAGCTGTCTGCTACAACCCTCATTTTACTTGGGTGCAGAAAAAGGAACTCTAGTCCTCATGCTTGCATGGGAAGTGCTTTTACTGCTGACCCATCTCCCCAATACCTTATCTCATTTGTTAAGTTTTTAAACTATTTTACATATCTTATCTAACAAATCCATATTTTTATTATTGCTATATCCGTGTCTCTCTCTCTCTCAAATAAATAAAGTAAATAAATACACAAAAGTCCCTGGATACATATATATTTATATCAAGCTGTCATAAAAGGAAATGCTCCTGTAACAAAACCCAAAATAAGGTTCGCAGATTGTTAGAGTGGCTGAACTAATTGCTGTTTTCCTATCTATTGACTAAAATCTTGCCCCAATAAAGCTACCACTATTGCAACTCTCAAGCATTTATTTTAATACTATTTTTAAATCATCAAAGATTTTATTAGCTACCAAACTTCAATCCAGTGAAGATGAATTTGAGTAATATTCACAGTTGGTCAATTACCAAGAGTGATCTTTCAACAAATTATCTAATGTATAGGATTAATCTAAGGTCTACTTCAAAAACCAAGGTGACTTTCACTTCATCAAATAATTAGATCATAATTCTCTAGTCTGTCACAAATCAAAGTGCTAATATCTTTGATTTAAATACATTTAACATGATCAGATCACTGTACTTAAATAAAAATAAAGGATTTTTAAATTCTGAATTAAAATTAACACAAAACAGGCAGGCACTATTTGTATTTCTATCCTTTTCTAGATCATAGGGATTTACCAAGTTAAATGATGCTGCTCTATGTAAATGCCTCAATAAATTGCTAAAACAATGTAACATAAAATGAAAATTAGTAGATTTACTGAAAATATTTTTGTCTTCACTTAATATGGTTATACAATGTGACAATTATCTAGTCACTTAGAATTCTTGGGAAGAAAGAAACAACTTTCTCTGTAAAGAATCAGTTGGCTTTCATAATACTCCAAGAATATTTGCATAATAACACTGCTACAGCTGCAAGGTTAAATCCATTAATTTATTGGGAACAGAACAGGCTGTTCTGGTTGGCTGTTGCAGAAATTGCTTTTTGCGCTTGTCTTCTCCACCATCAAGTATTTGCAAGGAGCACACAATTACTGCAGAAAGTCCTATGTTGCAAAGCAAGGAACCTTATTTAACATGGAAAGAAGTGAACACTTCACTTTCAGAAAATTAAAAAAAAAAAAATCTCAAAAAGCTTCCTAATTAACATTTTCTCCTTCACCAGTTGTTTCATCGGGTGGAGCTCTGCAGTTTGGAGGAGGGTTAATGGCATGAACCTATTTCTGCAGCAGCTCTCAAGGAAAATGTCATGCCCAAACAATCTGTCTTCATAATGCAGAATGATCCCAAAGCTGCCTTAGATGGCCATTCCCCATAGACTGATAACTTTCAAAGAAGAAAAATTATTTCCAGAAGATGGTAACTAAAGAAATTATCTCTTGATATATAGTAAAGAATTGCACTGATATAAAAATCAGGCAAATTCATAGCACTTTATGCATTTGTAGCAGAAATCATTAAGAAAAGAAAATATTATACCAAAATTCAAGTCACATTTTCAAAAAAACTGCAATAAATGCATACAATTTGTAAAATACTTGAGGTAAGAAACGTTTTCTTGGGAAAAAATAATTACAATATCCTAATTTAAAATTAGAGAAATTATGTTTACTTTTTCTAAAGAGGATCAGAATGTATTATTAGTATATATATATATATTTCTTTACGTTTAGACTATTGAGGAGAGAGAATCAGATAAAATAGCAATAAATTAAAGAGGGAATAAAGCCAGAAAGGGGGTAGGAAGTAATGATAGCATGGAAATTACCCTCAGATCATTTGTCTCTTCCTGCCCAACTGCCCTGGGCTCAATAGAAAAGCAGATATGATACTAAAAAATAGTTCACCTATAAGAAAACTGATACTCAGATAGTAGTCTGTGAAAAATTTCTTTTGAGGGCTGGAGAGGTTGCTTAGTGGTTAAGGCACTTGCCTGAAATGCCCAGGACCCAGGTTTGACTCACCAGGACCCATGTAAGCCATATGCACAAAGTGGTGCATGTGTCCGGAGTTCCTTAGTAGTGTCTGAAGGCCCTGGCACACCCATTCTCTCTCTCTTAAACATATATATATATATATATATATATATATATATATATATATATATATATATATATGAAATTTCATTTTAAAAGCTGCATGATAATATGGATGAATAAAATATTTTGTATAAAAAGAAGTTTTCCTTAAAAATAAAGTGCTCAGTTTCCCAGTATTTTAGATTTTTAGTACCTATCATAAGATATTTTGGTGCCTGTGATAGTTAAGTTTTGTTGTCAACTTTATGTAAGGAAGCTCTGGGAGAAAAAAATTCTATTCCTTTTGCCCGGCTGCCAGGGCTGCTTGCAGGGTTACATGCATCTTTCTTGCTTGGCTAGCCTTTATTGTTATTGGAACCAAGTTTCCTCAGCCTTCCAGGGTACATTGAAGACCAACAGTTCTCCAGGAAGCCTTCAGGCCATCAGTGCTGAATTGGGACTGCAGATACATCCAGTCATGTGGACTGAGCAGCTACCAAGTTCCTTGACTCTCTATGGACTGCTTATTGTTGGGCTGCTGTAATATAAACCAATAAATCTTTTAATATGATTCATTCTATCTGTTCTCTTGTTCTAGAGAACCATGACTAATATAGAGCCTCTTTTGGAACACCTGCCTCCCACCTGTGTAGCTATCTATTTCTATACTATTCCTTCAAAGCTCAGATTTAACACATGTCCATCCATCAAGCTATCTTATATTCTCACAATTTACAATTACTGTTTCTTCTTCTGGGATCTCATACATTTTCAGCCCACTTTTGGCATGAATTTCAATTTATGTTGTAACCAACTTAAGAGTTTCTTAGGAAGGAACTGGAATCAATTACAGTTTAACCTCTGCACCTTGTAAGTTTTCTACATAACATGAATTTATGAAAGACATTTAGAGATGACTTCTGAATATGTTGAAACTCCATTATCACAAAACATTGTCCTACAATAATTCTCACACTCAGGAATATATCTCTGTTTTCTTTTGACTTTCCTCCCTAGCAGTCCACTTATTAACATAGACTGTACTTCCACTAGAGTGGATTTAATCAATAAACACTTGCTAGTGATTTCATAAAAATATATATCAGTATATCATCCCTGTAGATAAGACTACACAAAACTTTGTATCATTCCTCTAGTGAAAACTTCTTCCATTTCACTGAGAAAGGAAACAATTATAATTTCTGTAATTTTTCTTTCTGTCACTCTTGTTTGATCCAACATTTGAGCCACAGTGACTTTCTCACACCCTTCATACAGACTCAGATTCTCCCACATCAGGGATCCTGAACTTCCTATTCTCCATGTTTGAAATACTCCTCACTTAAACAGTTCACTCTACCCCTGGGACTCCTTTAAGTCATTATACACACTCTTCTCAGACCTTACTTAGCTGTTATATAAAACTGTTTCTCCTGATGCTTCCTGGATCCTGCTAATATTTGACACATATGCACACATACACACACCATCACAGACTTCATCATGAATATGTATATATATATACACACACACACATATATCACTATAACATAAATGCCTGGAGGGCCGAGGTTTTTATATAATATGTTCATTATTCTAGTAATCTTGGAATAAAAAGCTTTGAATTGGAGAGATGGCTTAGAGGTCAAGGTACCTGCCTGCAAAGCCAAAGGACCTTGGTTTGATTCCCCAGTACCAATGTAATCCAGATGCACAAGGTGGCGCATGCATCTGGAGTTCATTTGCCATGGCTGGAAGCCCTAGCATGCCCATATTCTCTCTCTCTGCCTCTCACAGACATTTTCCCTCTCTCAAATAAACAAATGAAAATATTTTGGGATAGAGAGATGGCTTAGCAGTTAAAGCATTTGCCTGCGAAGCCAAAGGACCTGGGTTTGATTCCTCAGGACCCACTTAAGCCAGATGCACAAGGGGCACTTACATCTGCAGTTTGTTTGCAGTGGCTAAAGGCCCGGGCATGCCCATTCTCTCTCTGTCTCCTCTCTCTCTGCTTGAAAAATAAATATTTTTTTTAAAAAAAGCTTTAAATGTTGGGTTGTTAAAATTTTCCTATGTCTTATGGCAAAGTACATTCCTGTACATAAGAAGACATTATTTGTCTTTTGTAGCTGTGGTCTATTTTATTTATTTTACAGATTTAGCTATATTCTAAGGCTGAAGGGTAGAGCAGTGAATTTTACCTATAGTCCCCTTTGAGAAATATTTAAATCATGGGTGTCTCCTGGCTTGTCCTACTGTTGGTTTACAGAAACTTTAGACTAGAATTTGTGCAATGTAAAGGCAGATGTGAGAAGGCTATATATACAGATCTGGGATTGTAGAACAGTGTGAAATAATGTCTATGGTCCTTACCATTACCGTCATCATTGCCATCATCCTCATCTCAATGTTCTCATTTACTGACCTAGGTGCTAGGTATTTTGCTAAGTACCTTATAAAACTCATCTCCTTTGGTCTTCAAAGTACCTTTGCCATCAGACCTGTTATAATCTCCATCTTACCTAAGTAGGAATTGGGGTTCAAATGTGCAGTGCTGAAAGTCAGAAATGCTGGGCTTCCAGCCAAGTACAATGGCTCCGAAGTCTGTACAAGTAACCTCTAGTAAGTAGAAGCAGAATGTGAGAGGTAGCAGATATGAAACCCATTTTCCTCATACTCAATAGAAAGAATTCCTCTTGACAGTGGTTAGACTTATTTCTTTGCCCAGGAAAAATGAGTGTAACATTAAGGGGAACACCCTGTATTTAAAACAATAAAGTAAATGGGTTTAATATGCATGGATGGGGGTGGACCACATACAAATATTCTCATTTTAGATACTGTTTTTCATGGCTTTCATCTTTCTGACATATTTGTATTAGTCTTAAAAGCATCATGTCACCATTATGCCTAATATCTGAACAGGTACAATTCTTATAAAAATGTGCTATGAACAGAGGTAATGTCTTTGGTTGTTGCTTTAACTACATACCTTCCAAACTCACATCAAATGACATAAGGATTTTATCTTTTTGCTCACATTGCCTTTCTATAATACCTAGATTACTTAGTAAAGAATAGGAAGCTAGTATTATTTTGTAAGGATAAGTTAATTTTGACTCTAACAACACTATGAAGATACATTTTTTTTCTATTACAAGTTATATGATTTCATTTTTTAATTTTATTTTAAATGTGTATGCCTGTGTATACTCATATAGGTGGATGTCAGAAGTTAGCCTTGGATGCCATAAACTGATGTTAACATTCAGAACTGATCATTAAAGAGTTACTATTATTATTAGACTCAATGTTCCTAAATACCTCATGAAAAGATTCTCATAGTTCATGATTTATGTATTATAAATGGAAGATTGCTTAGCTATCTTTAATGTTTTATGTTAGGTGAGTATAAAAATATGTAATAAGTTAATTTTTGGTAAGAAAATATTACAGAATAATAAAGTAGTCATTCAATAGTAATTCTAAACTTAAATTTTATATACTTTAATTTCAAATACAATTTTGATTTTTATTGTACTTTTCTCAGTAATGCCATATTTCCTACTTGTCATAATTTCCCTGAAATAGGCTGAAATCATAGTTGTCTAAGAAAAAAAGTAAATATGTAAAAGAAATGTTACTCAGATTTATTTTCATGATGGGAGTCTCAAAACATTGATAACTTTAAAAAAGTTTCCACCATATATCCATAAAAATACCCTTGTGCATATGAACCACATTTTTGTTCACTCATCTGTTAATTGGTATCTGTGCTTATTTCATAACACAAATATTGTGAGTATATATGATATTTTTAAAATATTTTTTGTTCATTTATTTATTTGAGAGTGAACAGAGAGAGAAAGAGGCAGACAGAAAGAATGGGCACACCAGGGCCTCCAGCCACCACTGCAAATGAACTCCAGACGCGTGCGCCACCTTGTGCATATGGCTAATGTGGGTCATGGAGAATAGAGCCTTGAATGGGGGTCTTTAGGCTTCACAAGCAAGTGCTTAACTGCCAAGCCATCTCTCCAGCCCATATATGATATTTTGACTTAGAGTAGTCAAGAATATCCCCAAGAGTGGTATAGCGGGCTCAGATGAGTTCTGTTGCTAGTTTCTTGAGAAACATTCTATATTGATTTCTATAATGGCTGAACAACTTTACATTCTCAAAAGCATTATATAAGGATTTCACTTTTTTTTTCCTATACCTTTCCATAGACAAAATTTGTCAACGTATCAAAAACTTAAGCTTTTTCTCATTGCTTTTTTTTTTTTTTAAACAGGTTACCTCATTGCATTACATGTCCTTTTATCTAGTCTTAACTTGGGATGTTTTCATTAACATCACTCAAGCAACTTATTTTCATATATCCCACTGCACCTCAAAAGACTTCAATACAAAATATTTGATATTACTACTAGTATTGAGTAAAGTATAAAAGGCTAAATTTTGTTTTAAGTTTTCTAAGTTCTTAAAAAATTTAATTAAGTGTTCAAAATTTTTTCTATATGTACTTATAAAGGAGAAAAGAGTATGTTGATGATATCAATAATAATTTTCAGTAATAATTGTATAAAATAATTTCATTCTGCTTTTAGTCTTCAAATCAATGTGAAATAACAGTGAAAGTTTAATAAAAACATTTCAAAAACATCTTTAACTGAAGTGTTTTAATATATTAACTATAAACTAATACCAAATAATTATAGAAAATATTACATAATATATATAATCTTCTGTTCTAAGATTAGATGAATTACCTTTTTAAATATTAAAAATAACCTGGTAACTTTGATTTGCTTCTTTAGCTAATTGTGATCTTCTTCTCTGAGTTGGAGCCAAGCCTAGAGGATTTTAATAATTATATCTTCATTACCTCTGGACATAAGAAGTGTGTCAACTATCCTGAGACAGCAAAGCACAAACCTGTGCAATGCATGTCTATATTATTCTCTAGAGGAACAGAACTGGTAGAATGAATTATATTGAAAGGGAATTTATTAGATGAGCTATGGCAGTCCAACAAGTTTGCAGGCCTGAGAGTCAAGGAACCTGGCAGCTGCTCAGTCCATGACGCTGGATGCCTCAGTAGTCCCAATCTGGCACTGAAGGCATGGAGGCTTCCTGGAGAGACACTAGTCCTCATTGTATGCTGGTCTTCAGTTCATATTGGAAAGCAGCAATCAATATTTGTAGCCCAGTGGGAGGAGGGGATACTTTTCTTCCCAGAGCTTCCTTAGATAAAGCAGCCCCCTTTGCCCTGCCTAGGGGGGGCACCAAGTATGGGGGAAGGGCTCACCTTAGGGGAAGGATTCCTCCTTTAGTTAATCCTTCCTGGAAGAAACCTCAGAGACTTACTTATGAGGAATGTATGTAGATTCCTAAACAGATGAAGTTGACACAAAACATAATTATCACAAGTTTACCCTTGTCAACTTGACACCAAGCCATATCTCGTTACATCATATTTAATTCCCAAATGAAAAGAGTAACAAGGTCACAATTCTGCCTAACATGATATAACTATCCCACATACAGTCAGAAATGTACAATCTTCCCCCCAACACAATGCAACTTCCTTGAAGAATGCTTAATCTCTAATAGGTCAAATATAAATTCAACAGCAGTTAACTAGTGATATGATGTTTTTAAATTTAATTTAATTTTATTGACAACTTCTATGATTATAAACAATATCCCATGATAATTCCCTCTCTCCCCCAACTTTCCCCTTTGAAACTCTACTCTCCATCATATCCCCTCCCCCTCTCAATCAGTCTCTCTTTTATTTTGATGTCATGATCTTTTCCTTCTATTATGATGGTCTTGTGTAGGTAGTGTCAGGCACTGTGAGGACATGGATCTTAATCAGTATTAATTACCTAATAAAGAAGTAGAGGAAGAACAAAAACATCTTAATATTGGTTTAGAAATGTACAAACAATCTTAACAAGATAGGACAGAAACATTACAAGAACAGTCCTCATTTCTATAACTGGTCATGTGGCCTTAGCTGGTATTTGTAACTACCTTCTTCTACTACCCATTCTGTATTTCCTCTACCTTGAGCAAGCACCTCAGCAGGTCTTGGTTCTTTACCTGGAGGGGTGACCCATACTTTCATTCCTGAAGGATCTGGGTCATTTATCACAGTTGCATGACTGGGTTGTTGCAGTTGTTCATTGACTTTGATAATAGGGCATGATAATACCAAGAGACACCCTAAAGGATCTCCTGCACTCCAGACATACTCTTCCTTTCCTCCATGATGGAAAGGGTCCAATGTAGTCAACCTGCCACCAAGTTGCCAACTCGTCACCCCAAGCACTATTACCATATCAGGGGCTCAGAGTTGGTCTCTGCTGCTAACAGGTTTGGCACTTCATAGCAGTCGTAGCCAGGTCAGTTTGTAGTCCATGTTGTTGGCCCCATGCATAAGCTGCATCCCTTCCAACATGGCCACTTTGTTCATGGGTTCATTGGGCAATGACAAGCATGGCTGAGAAAAGAGTTTGACCACTATCCACAAAACAGGTCAGTTTAGCTACTTGATTATTATATCCTTTGCCCATTCAGAGAGTTCTAGCCACATACAGTTTCCCCAAATGTCCTTCTCACCAATTTTCCAACTGTGCTTCTTCCAAGTCCTGGACCATCCAGCCAAACCATTGGCCACAGTCCATGAATCAGTGTATAACTGCACATCTAACAATCTTTCCTTCCAAGAAAAATGCACAACTATGTGTACTGCCTTTAGTTCTGCCCATTGTGAAGACTTCCCTTCACCACAGCACTTCAGAGTTGCCCCAGAAAGGGGCTGTAATTTTGCAGCTGCCCACTTCTGGGAGATGACTATATAATATGCTGAACCATCTGTAAACCATGCCCTAGTCCTCTCCTCCTCAGTAAGTTGATCATAGGGCACAACTCATGATGCCATAGGTGACAGAAGACATTGAACAGGAGTAGAAGCCATAGGCATTTTGGCAACTTCTTCATGTAACTTATATATGCCTTCAGAACCTGCTCAAGCCGAATCACTTTATACCACTTCCACTTGATGATGGACTGCTGTTGTGCACATCCAACTTTATGGCCTGGTGGGACAGATAACACCCAGTTCATAATGGGGAGCTCAGATCACATAGTAACTTGATGACCCATTGTCAACAGTTCATTTTCCACTAAGGTACAATAGGAAGTGAAGAGCTGTCTCTCAAAGGGAGAATAAATGTCTGGGGATGACAGCAGGGTCTTCCTCCAGAATCCCAAGAGCTTCTGTTGTAATACACTGCCAAAGACTCCAAAAGGGCCACCGACATCTCAAGTGTCATCAGATCTGCTGGATCATATGGCCCAAGTGGCAGAGCAGCCTGCACAGAAGCCTGGACCTGTTAAAGAGCCTTCTCTTGTTCTGAGATCCACTGAAAACTAGTAGCTTTCCAGTAGTAGCTTTTTTTTTTTTTTTTTTTTTTTTTTTTTTGGTATATGGGATGGAGAAACACACCCAAGTGAGCAATGCGCTGTCTCCAAATCCATATAGGCCCATTAGCCATCGTGCTTCTTTCTTAGTGATAGGAGGGGCCAAGTGCAGCAACTTATCCTTCACCTTAGAATGAATAACCCTGAATGTCCCATACCACTGAACTCCTAGAAATTTCACTGAGGTGGAAGATCCTTGAATTTTGGATGGATCTATTTTCCAGCTCCTGATGCACATATGCTGTACCAGCATCTCCAGAGTGGTTATCACCTCCTGCTCATTTGATCCAATCAGCATAATGTTATCAATATAATGGACCAATGTGAAACTTTATGCTATGGACAGGCGATCAAGATCTCTGTGAACTAAGCTACGACACATGGCTAGAGAGGTAATATAACCTTGAGGTAAAACAGTAAAGGTGTACTTCTGACCTTGCCAGCTGAAGGAAAATTGCTTCTGGTGGTCCTTGTGGACTGGTATGGAGGAAAAAAAACAAAAACAAAAACAAAAAAAATTTGAAAGATCAATAGCTGCATACCAGCTTCCAGGAGATGTGTTAATCTGCTCAAGTAAAGAAACCACATCTTGTACAGCAGCTGCAATTGGAGTCACACTTGATTAAGTTTCTAAAATTCATTGTTATTCTCCAGGATCCATCTGTCTTCTGAACAGGCCAAATAGCAGAGTTAAGGGGAGACATGGAACCACCATTTATGCATCCTTCAAGTCCTTTATGGTGACATTACTTTCTATAATCCCTCCAGGGATACAATACTGTTTTTGGTTTACTAGGTTCCCTGGTGGAGGGAACTCCAATGGCTTCCATTTGCTCTTTCCAACCATGACAGTCCTCACTCCACAAGTCAGGGAACCAATGTGGAGGTTCTGCCAGCTCCTAGGTATATCTATTCCAATTATGCATTCTGGGACTGGGGAAATAACCACAGGATGAGTTCAGGAACCCTCTGGACCCACTACTGGTCTATTTTTTGTTTTCAAAACTCCATTGATTACCTCATCTCTGTAAACACCTACTTTAACTTGAGGGCTTCTATGCTGTTTGCAGTCTCCTGGGATCACTGTCAATTAAGAGTCAGTATCTAGTAAGCCCTGAAAAGTCTGATTATTTCCTTTTCCCCAGCATACAGTTACCCTAGCAAAAGGCTGCAGGTACCTCTGAGGATGTATAGGACTAAGCTTAATATTGAAACTTTTGAGGATTGTGGGAGGGTCCTTCCTGGAGGGGAGCTGAGCCACCCCTTCAATCAAGGGGTTCAAGATCTGTAAATTGGCTCAAGTCTGGAAACTGGTTAAGAGGTCTTGAATCTCTATTGCTATAATTCAAAGTGGCCTTTTGTTCCTTTGCTCTGGAACTTTTCTGCTTAAACAGATCAAGCAGGAACTTAGTGGGCTTCTTATCTATTTCATTTCTGGAAACAGTATGACTAATCAGCCAGTACCAAAGGTCTACAGGAGTCATACCATATGAGCATTGTTTGGCCTATGCTGTCTATTACAGTAAACGTGTTCACCTCGCCTTTGGTGATTCAGCACTACCACCTGGCCCTTGTTACACAAAGATCCAGTAAGACCCATTGCATCTAAGTCACCTAACGCAGCAACAGCAGCTCCCACTGTGATGCCTTTACATATTATGGCAACTGCTGGCAATGTTAAGTATGGTGGGACTCCCTTCACAATCTGTTTCTTATAGTCTTAGTGAAGGGCACATCTTCTGGGTGATCCCATTGTGGGGACAAAGATAAGTGTACATGGCAAATCCACTCTAGCATTCCAAGTTCTCTGACCCTTTCAATCCCAACATTAAGTCAGGGAATATTAGGAAGCTCTTGCTCTCTCATATTATACCGTCTTTGGATCCCTGCTTCAGCCAACCCATCAAATAAACTCTTGGCAACTCTTCCAACTGCATGCACTGCAGTGTTAAATCTAAAATCTCTGCTCAGTGGGCCCATTTCAATAAATTCAGCCTTATCTAATCTTATATTCCTTCCACCATCATCCCACACCCTTAAAATCCATGTCCACACATATTCTCCATGCTTCTGCCTGTGCAAGTTAGAAAAGTCCTGAAGTTCTTTAAGGGTGTACCTCACCTCCTCTTGTGTCAAGCTTTCTATCTCACCTTTAGGGGCACGCCTATTAGTCTGTTATAGGCCTAGAGACAAAGATGAGCACTGAGAAGCATCAGCACCTCCTACAGGGAGGGTCATTGCTGGTTTTTCAAAGAAGGATTAATTTCCCCAGACAAGGGTGGAGAGGGCAATTTTTCAAGGTGTGGGGATGGGGATGTAAATGATGCTAAGGGAAGGCAGGTCACACTCATGGAAAACAACTTCTTCAGAATCTGAGAGCTCAGCATCACCAGATTCTTCAGGGTCTTCACATGCATGCCCGTCCCAAGTCATAGGATCACATTATTTTCCAATCAGTACCCTCACTTTAATTTCTGATAGCCTGTGAGGATGGGATTTGAGCTTATGTTGAAAGTTAGCCAGTCTTACATTGACAGCTTGGGTTTGGTTTTCGCAAATTTGAGCCATGTTCTGATAGAGCGGAGACTCCTCCAGGGCACGCTTAGAAAGCTTCAGATCATGTATGTGGGTGTTAAGCTTGGAAGTTTGCTTTCTGAGCTTCTGCTTTTCCATTAATAGTTTATCCAGAGATGCTAGAAGCCACAAACCAGCATCATCGTTCATCTTCCTTTTCCACAAATACTCAAAAGTTTTAGATACAGTGTCACTAAGTTCCTCACTCTTCAAAAGATATGACTCTGGATCACCAAATACATCTATCTCAGGGAGTTCTTTAAATAGTTCGCACCATGGATTATCAATGCTCTCCTTATTACCAGTAGAGCCTTTAGTGGCACTGAAGTTAGAGAGCCAACTCCAGAGTGCACCAAGCCCACAAGGGTAATCTATTCTTAAATTCTGTTTCTCTAGAACCTCTTCTGATGCCAAAATCTGTATTATTCAACATTTGCTGAAGGAATAGAACTGATAGAATGAATTGCATTAAATGGGAATTTATTGGATTAGTTTATGACAGTCTAACAATTTGCAGGCCTGGGAGTCATAGAAGTATCTGGGAGTATCTGCTCAGTCCACAAGGCTGGATGCCTCAATAGTCCCAATCTGGCACTGAAGGCCTGGAGGTTGCCTGACGAGCCTTAGCTCTTCAGTCCATGCTGGTCTTCAGTTCACACTGGAAAGCAGCAAGCAGCACTGGCAGCCAGGTGGGAGGAGGGGATACATTCCTTCTGAGAGTTTCTTTTGATAAAGCTTCCCTCTGAGAGGGGCTGCCCATTCTGAGGGAAGGGCTCAACCTGGGGGAAGAATTTCTCCTTTAGTTAATCCTTCCTGGAAGCAACCTTAGAAACCCACTTATGAGGAATGTGTGTAGATTCCTAAACAGATCAAATTGATACAAAACTTAACCATCACAACTTGGCTTCCTCCTGATTCTAATCACTGTAGTGAGCAGCAGAAAATTGAAGAATATTGCACACGCCCAAGCATGTCAGGCAAGAAAATTGTTTGAATTAGTTGCAAGGACACAGGAGAAAAAAATATTTCAACAATTATCTATTGATCAAAAAAATTAATATGTTAACAAAAGTTGGGTAGTTAAGGATTGAGTGACAATATAGAATGGAATGCAACGTATTACACTGTTGATTGGAAAATAAAGGGGATGGACCCAAGGTTGGTATGAAACCTTTTAATCAAAACTCATACTAGAGGCCTGGAGAGGTGGCTTAGCAGTTAAGTCACTTGCCTGTGAAGCCTAAGGACCAAGGTTCAATTCCCCAGTACCCATATAAATCAGATTCACAAGGTGGCGCATGCATACAGAAAGCTGAGAACCTTTGCAGTGGCTAGAGGCCCTGGTTCACCAATTCTCATTCTCTCTCTCAAATAAGTTAATAAAATATATTTAAAAAAACTCATCCTGGAATATGTCTTCAATTAGACACCAGCAACTTTAACTCTCATTCTGGAATCTGATTCACATTTATTTATTCTTAAAACATATATATATATATGCATATGAATACACACACACACACACACACACACACACACACACACATATTCAGGTTTTATACTATTATTCCTTTGCCTAAGCTGTTAATCCTTTTTAAATAGTATTATTTATTTATTTATTTGAAAGAGAGAGGGAAAGAGACAGACAGAGACAATGGGCACATTATGGCCTCCAGATGCTGCAAATGAACTCTAGACCCACGCACCACCTCTGCTTTGATGGCTGACGTGGGACCTGAAAATCATACCTGAGACTTAACCTCTAAGCCATCTCTCCAGCCCATTGCGTCATTTTTTTAAATGGCAATAAAAACGTGAATGTGCTAAATCCAATTAGTGTTGGTTTCACTAATTCATATAAATATAATAATTTATTGGACAAAAATCACATACTTAGATGCAATTTTAGGAAGGACTTATTGAAAAAGCTTAGATTTTTCAAAAAAAATACAATAACAGGTATGTTATAATTGCAGATGAATAATTTAGTAGCCAATGTCTTTAAATAAGTTGAATCATTTCATTTAAACATACTTAATTGAGAATAAGACATCTACACTTGTACTGATGACACATTTTTCTGTCAAATATCCAATAGTAATATACCACTTTTACCTACCTCAAAGGGTTTCAATATTGATTTTCTTCACAGTTATAAATAATGTTCCCTATTAATAATCTTTAAGAAATTATATGAACAAACTTAATGTTTCTTTTCAAGATTAATTAATTATATTTATAAAATGGCTATGGGGTTAATGAGTTTTTATTTAATTCAAGATACTATTATTCTTATTCCAAACATGAAAACATGTTTTAGTATTATTAATAATAAGACAAAAATGATGTTTCTGTGTTTATTAAAAAGGTGCCATGTATTTTCATTTTCAATAGAACTGTCTAAAGGAAATCATTGTTCACTTTAGATGAATTTCTCATAATGAAGCAGGAACAGCAGGAAGTGTTCAATAATTAGCTTTGAAAATTATATGTGACAATTTTGATTAATCACCCTTTCACACTTCAGAGATACAGAGTAGTATTATTGTAATAAAATGGAAATCAAGTTCCTTTAAAACTGAGATCTACAACCAACCTACACACTTTCAATAAATATCATGATCTTGGACAAATCGCTTTACCTCTTGGCAAATCACTTTAAATCTTGGCAACTTAACTTTCCATACCTAATGAGTAAAATTAGGAAAGTTTTCCCAATGTGAAGAATGTCAGTCATAGAGTATCTGAAAATTATGTAAAGAAGACATGCATAGTTCAACATTGAGTAAATTAACTTAACTCAGTGAAAATTGCATTTTGTCTGTCAAAATTGATAGCAAAAATATATTGAAGAAGTGAAACTATCTGACTAGGTTAACTAAACTCATGAATGTATATCATTGGAATAAATTTCCCCTCCATGAATATTTTGACAAATTAAGCAGATATATTCTCTTGAGAACAGATTCATAAATATAAAATTGTAAAATAATCTAGAGTAGTAGCATACACACTGTTTTTAATGGTTCAAAAAGCACAGAATGCATTACCCTATTATCTGCTTAATGAAATTATTACATTCTCTGTGCTCATATTGTTCCCTTCTAATCAAATTTTGTCTCAAAAATCAGGAACTGAATATAAAATATTTGAAGAAGAAGACTGAGGATATAACCAACATTAGGTATGTTAGTAGAGGGAGGAGGATGGAACCTACAGTGAGGTAGTGCAGACCAACCATAGTAAGAGCTCTTAGGTCTCAAAGAGAACAAGGAAGAAGCATTGTTACCAAAGTTAGTGTCTAAGGATGACTGGACTTGTGGCCTTGAGTACTGGCCTTTCTATCTATGTGTCAAACAGTCAGGGAAACTTGAATGTTCTGTTCAGGTTGTTCACCACACCTCTGAACAATGCCCTTTGTTTCCACTGGCTAAATACAGCACGTAGATAGACTCTAGCCCTTGCCATTTAATAGAATGTGTAAAGCAAAGCACAGAGGAGAAAAATGTATGCAAGAGGCAAACAGAACCATCCTGCTCATTCTGTGCAAAGCAGTAACCTGAAAATAGAATAGAAAAATGAGCCAATTATTAATCTACCATTATAGTACTGCAAGCTTTTTTATATCAATCAAATATATTATATATGATATATAGTGCATAATATAGACTATAACATATAATAATGTATAATTTTAATATATGATATATAGTGATTATATTATGTATTATATGTAAATATAGTATATTTATACTTTATATCATAAGCAATATAAAATTATATAACATAGATCAAAAAGTATATGGACACAATCTCAGATTAAAAACAAAACCCAGTGATATATGATTATAGTAAAAAATTAATAAAAGCTTATTATCTCCAATTATTTATCATAATTTAACAAAATCAATATAAACCTGAAAGCCAGTGAACTTAGTGGCATTATTTAGTTTAATTTCAGGATGAAGTGATGTTTATTGTTTGTTCTACTATGAATTTTGATTAGTACTATGAAAAAGTATTTTGGATAAATGGGTGATCTTTTCATTCTGATAACTTATCTATTCAGAAAATAGCATTATTAAGGAATTGGATCAATCCTCTTATAATAATTACCTTATAGATCACTAACTAAAAAGTGTCAACCTTTTTTTGTTTGTTTGTTTTGTTTTGTTTTTGGAGGTAGGGTCTAATTCTATCAAGGCTGACATAGAATTCACTATGTATTCTGAGGATGGCCTCAAACTCATGGAGATGTTCCTACCTCTGCCTCCCAAGTACTGAGATTAAAAGTGTGCATCACCACACCCTGGCAAGCTGGTCAATCTTAAAAGGCATCATAGTGTGCAATGGTAACTATATGACATTTTCATAAGGAAACATGGAGAGAGGAAAAATATCAATGGATTCCATGGGTTCAAGGAATGAAGGGGAATGTAGGCAAAATACAGAGGATGTGTGGGGCAATAAAATATTCTTATGCTCCTATATTTTATATAGATGGCATATTAAATTTTTCTAATCCCTTAAAACCATTAAAGGAGTGTCCCCTAATGAAGACTACAGGCTTTGAAAACAAGGCACTACTATATGTTCATTAACTGTAACAAATACGTCATCTGATATGAGATTTTAGGAGATGCTGTGGCTATGTGGGAATAGGAAGCTTATGTTATATTCTTATTTAAGAAATTACCACTGTTTTTCCATTATCATGGTGCAATATACAATATATTAAATATCCTCATCACCTATAAGATATTTGTGAAGAACTGTGGGGAAAAGTACATGCTATGGAAAAAGTGTATTATAAATCCATCAGAGGCTCCAGGAAACAGTGGATATGGGATGAAGGCTGTAGAAGAAACCAAAAGGTTGTGTTTATGGTCATATTTATTTAATATAAGTGATGTAAACCTCACAGCTCATCATGATACTTTACTTTTGGCTTGGAAGTATTCATAATAAAAAGTAAAACTTTTAAATTAAAGAAGATGAACAAATATAGAAAATGAAAAAATTAAAAAAAAACAGGTAAACATTGATTATTCAGAAAGTCTTTACTTATACCCATACCCTGGTATTTTTGTTTTAGTGGTTTTTCTACTTTTTCTTCTGGTCATTGTAAAGTTTCAGGTCTTATATGGAGGACCTTTTTCTATTTGGAGTATAGTGTACTTTTGAAAACATTTTTTTAGGAAATGTTATACTGACTTGTTTTCCTAGTCCTTGATAAAGTAAACAATTTAGTTGGTAATTTTAAAAAAAATCAGTAAGGATGAGAAAGAATTTTTGAAAAGCACACTCCATTTTGGTCTCTGGAATTTTTTCATGTCACTGGTAATAATTCTGTGAGTTTTGATGCTGATTGTTTGACAGCACTTACTTTAACATCTATTCTCAATTAAATCCTGTCTGTCTGGCAAGAAGAAGTTTCTCCACTTCATCTAGAACTTTGCAAAAATAAGTCAAATACCGCACCAATTTAGCACATCAAACTGCTTTGAAATGGATTTGATCTACTCTGAGGGGGTTAGCAATCTCTCTTTCCTCTGGTTATGTTTCCTGTGGACATCATGGGCTACTCTTTCAGGTAAATCTTGCTAGAAAAATACAACAGAGACTCGCCTGCTACAGGATATTTTTTGTACTTAGTCCAAGTGAAACATTTGATTGAGGCTTACCAATAGAAAGCTATGGTTCTGACTGTAAAGACATGCACATCATTGACATATGTGTTCAGTGATTCCTGACTTGTCTTGTTCCATGTACACACTAACATCTTATTTCAGTAGAAAATCATAGTATAATATTTCTAAACACATTAGAAACAACAAATAAACACAGCATGGGTAAAGTACCATTAATACACATTACTCAGTTGAAGTGACGACAACATGAACAGATGGTTTTGAGAGTTTATTCACACAGACAATAACAACTATGTGACCACTACTTTCTTGATGTCAAGACATTCTTGATAGAGGGGAATCTGGTTTCAGAGATGAAAACTGTGGGTTTTTTGTTTGTTTGTTTGTTTGTTTTATTTATTTGAGAGTGACAGACAGAGAGAGAAAGAGGCAGATAGAGAGAAAGAATGGGCGCGCCAGGGCCTCCAGCCACTGCAAACGAACTCCAGATGTATGTGCCCCCTTGTGCATCTGGCTAACGTGGGTCCTGGGGAATAGAGCCTCGAACTGGGGTCCTTAGGCTTCACCAGCAAGCACTTAAATGCTAAGCCAGCTCTCCAGCCAGAAAACTGTGTTTTAAAACACCTGTGTTTTGGGTTGTGGAGATATCTCAATGGGTAAGAGTACTTAAGCATGAGGAGCTCTCAGAACAGAGAACTACATAGCTCAGAGGTGAGGGAGAGACCTCACTTCAAGGATATAAGCAGAAGAGCAAGCAGAGAAGGCACTGAAATGATCTCGTCTCTGCATGCATGCACATGGCATAGGCATCAGCACACCCTTGTGCATACACCACACTCCACACACATCACAGACATATTCTATACACAAGCACATAGCCATGTACTTTATAACTGATTTTTAAAAATAGCTAAAATCCTTTGTATTATTTAGTCATATAATTTAAGCACCTAAATGTATGTGTGTGTGTATGTATATATATGTATATGTGTATGTATATGTGCATGTATATGTATATATGTGTATGTATATAAAACATGCATATATAACATAATACATATATATATATATATATATATATATATATATATTGTTTTCAACATAAAGCAAATCATAATATATCATTTGAGCAACTTTATTTTAAAATAATATTGAAGTTGATTTCATTAAAATTACATAATTTTGATAATTTAATTTGAATATTTAAATGGAAATATAATTTTATAGCTAACAAGCCACCATTTACTATTTTTGTCCAAGGGCCTGATCATTAACTTTTGGATCCACAATCGTTTTTAGTATCACACGAGGAAAGTCATGTTTGAGAGGATATTCCCTGAAGTCTTTCTTATGATTAAGTTGGGTACTAACCTCACTAGTATATAGAATTTCCATTAACCATAAGACCAGCATTATTTAAATGGATGATGGTGCTCTCAGAATATTTGTTGAAGAATCTAAGAACCCACCCTTTGTTCTCTACTAGTGCCCTACAATGTCTTCAGAGATGGTGAGGAATCCACTGTAATTTGGAGACCAATTTTTAATTTAAAGTAATGTGTACAGCCAATCAATGTAATGCCACTAATTTTTGTTAAGAAATAAAATTATAAAATCAGTGACTCTATTATAAGCCTCCTAAACTGGTCCAAGGTTGAACTCAAAAGTGAGGCAGTCTGAAAAGATTTAAACCATAATAGCAACAATGGAATTCAGAGCTTCTTGGTTTGAAACCATAACTCTCACTTAGAGGTACATTCCTAACAAGCTCAACATATCAAAATTAGCATTTTTTTTTCTTTTTGACAGATTTCAGTAGCTGACATGTTTCACTTAGTTATTTTACAGGAATTTTCATAGTACTTGGAAAAATAGAAGTATCTAGGGCCCCCATTAGCTACTTACAGTTTGAGATCAGATAATATTTTTGACTACTTTAGTCAATGATTTAATTATCATAACCCTTTGATTAATCTAGACTTGATTTTTGAAAGTAATGAGTAACAATGGTGAAAAGTTAATTTTGGATATTATTTTATTTTTTATATTCTTTTATGCCTGCTAGTAATTTAAATACTTACTGTGATACTGTGATAATATATACTGAACATGAGTGACCCTAAGTAACTCAGACATGATGGTAAAGCCCAAGTGACACCCAGACAGAGGCTTCTAACAGCATATAATGAGTATTAGGGAATTTATAATTTAGCATGAAGGTATTTTCTTTTTTTATATAAAAGATAGATTGGAGTCAAACCAAGGAGTTTGACTATGTTCTCCTATAAAAAATGCCATGAAGAATTTTGTCAAGGACATAAAATGATGTAAACTACATTTATAACACCTGAAAAGAAAAGCATTTCATTACTAAATACTATGACACTCTAAGAGTGGAAGGCCAGAAAGTATAAATTCAGAGACAAAACTGCAGCTGCTTTCCTAGAAGTTAGTGAGTGGGAAATGTTTGCATGTATTCTCAAGTTTCTGAGGTTCAAAACACTAAAGAGAGTTGGAGAGATGGCTGAGCAGTAAAGGAACTTGCCTGTAAAGGCAAAAATTCCAGGTTCAAATTCCTATTAAACCACATAAAGCCAGATGGACATGGATGCATGAGTCTGGAGTTTGTTTACAGTGTCTGGAGGCCCTGGAGTGTCTATTCTCTCTCTCTCTCTCTCTCTCTCTCTCTCTCTCTCTCTCTCTCTCTCTCTCTCCATATATATATACACACACACTTTTTTTCCCTATCTCTCACTGCTTCCAAATAAGTAAAAATATTAAAAAACAAAGAATCAATGAGATTAAGTAGAAGAATGAGAATGGAATAACAGAACATGATTTTGTTCACAGCACTTTTCAACAAATCAGTACTTTCTAATACTAATATCTCTATTTACATGTTTGTGTGTTTTCACTATTACTAAAGATGTTCTAATATCTAGTTGCAAAATACTTGCCCTACCTTTTGTTGAATAGTTCTGTAAATTCTAGCTACTCTACAATGGTAGAGACATATGTATTCTACTAATTCAGGAATCTGGTCTTAGGATATCTCCCCTTTGAAACCTCACCTCAGCTCAAACTGAAGGGAATTAGGTCCAGCATTAAAATATTAAAATGACAGACTGTGTTCTAGTCTGTCTATCTATCGATCGATCGATAGATCTGTCTGTCTGTCTGTCTGTCTATCATCTATATATTTATCATCTGTCCATCCATCCATCCATCCATCCATCCATCCATCTATTATCTATCTAACTTCATGCCAAATTGTAAATTCCCAAGGACCCATCTCTGCACTGATTACATCCTAATGCTTTTATATTGACCAAAGAAAACAATCAAGCAAAAACCAAAAAAATGAAAACGGGATGAATGGGAAACTGCTCAAATAAAATATATGTAAGACAAAATGAGAGCATAATATACCTGAGTTACTTACAACTTCCCATTGTGTAAATTATTGTCATTCCTAGTGGAGATAGACATTGTGTTGTTTCTAGATTGGGTCAAACAGTGCTGCTGTGAGCCCTCTTGTATGTGTTGTTGTTGTGTTTTTTTTTTTTTTTTGTGGGGAGAATAGGAATGCTGGAAATTAGGAGAAGTTCATCATGTATAGCTTATCAAAGAAAGTTAACTAACTGCAAGATGTGGAAAGAAGATTGAAGGGAGGATGTGAATATGCTCTTTGCAAAGATTTGAAGGACAGGAAGACCCACCTACAGAAAAACACAAAGAGAAGGTTAGAAAAGCATGTTGCAGTTTTAGCTCTGACCCTTGAACTAGTTATAGTTTGCTAAATGTTGCAGTCAGCTCCTTGTTGCTTGGACAAAGCACTGATAAAAAGAAATATGTAGAAGGTAAGGGTTTATTTTGGCTTACAGACACTAGGGGGAGCTTCATGATGGCAGGGCAAACTATGGCATTAGCACAGCTGGACATCATCTCTGACACAGTGGTGGCAAACCAAGAAGCCAAACACTGGCAAGGGGAGGCTGGCTATAGCATCCATAAACCCACCCCCAGTAACACACCTCCTCCAGGAAGCTCCAGTTCCCAGATTTCCACCAGCTGGGGACCTAGTATTCAGAACACATGAGTTTGTGAGGGCCACCTGACTCAAACCACCACAGTAAATCCCTTCACATTATCAGTGCCCTAGATTTTTCCTCTCCATCAATGATAATAAGGCCTAAATGATTGCTTAAATTTTTTACAAAGATGGTCATTTATGTTGCCCAGTTTTAAAGTGTGTTTTATGCAAAGAACATAGCATACTACACTGCATCTCATCTTCCATCAAGTACTTTCCTACCATTGTTTGGCCATATGCAGAATCACCTTATTGCAGGATGCATATATTGCCCAAGGGTTCAGATTCTACCCAACATGATAGCTTCATTAGTATTCTGAAGACTAACAGCTTAGCTGTAACTACATTAGGAACCCAGCAACAATTGTATTAGTTATCAGGAAACTTGGTTATGCGCACTGGCAGCAATGAGGCAGAGCTCTTCTGGTTCCATCACATACAGGCACATTTCCAATTCTTGGAATAATAGGTCTTATCTTCTAAATGCTTGCACAATTCTAATGTGATCTAAAGTACATAGGAGTAAAGATTAAGTAGACATATTTTTGTTTGTTTTCTAAGGAAGGTAAAGATATACAAAATACTATTATAGAACCTGGCCACTTGGTCTCATGATAGAGATAAAATAAGTAAATAGGCCCAAAAGAAGGGAAAGAAAAGATGTCAGGCTAAACATAATACAATATTTTTTAAAGGAGTTCTTTTACAGGGCATCATAAATATTCCATCAATGTATATATGTGCAGGAAATCTTCATGAAGTCTGGTATGGCAGACATTCTGTTTATGTCTTTCCACATACTCCCTTCTTATCTTGGCATTGTTAATTTTATCCACATATAACTTAGGGCCTCTATAATCACATTTTTAATAATGTGAACTCATTTCAGAAATTGATAGTACCATGACTCTGATAATTCATTTTTGTCACCATAATTACTAAACTAGAAAATCACACAAACAAGCACTATTTTACAGGTACATATATTCTATACCTTCACATCTGAATTTTCAGCATCATTATCTGAGCCCTCCATGTAAAAGTATAACAGAGGTAACAGTGAAATACAGTGGGGAAATACTTAGTCAAATTCAACAACTTCTTAAAATATTGGCAGCATTTTGAGGATTTTACTATTTCATTTAAGTTTCTAATAAAGGAAATGGGTAAGTCTTACTGAGCACAAATCTTGATCACCTTTCTGTTGGAGCATGTTGTAAAGCTTTATTTTAACAATAATTATTTCAAATAATTTCAAAGATTCAAAATCTTTCATAGAATTCCAAAGGCTGGAATGCATAGAGAAATAGTTCTTCTCAGTAGAAGGGACCTTAGGGTGAATGGTGAAACTACCCCCCACCCCTTAGAGCACATTATGCCACTACAAGAAGGTCTCGTTCACTGTACAGCTTAAGGCAGATGACTCATGTAATGATTATTATTATAACTTGTTATGGACTTGCAGCTTCCACTGAAATTTTTTTATTTCAGAAATTTTATAAAAGTCCCTTCATCTACATGTTTTATACCATGTCTAATTCTCAGAAAAAAATGCAGAAATGCTTACTTATATATAAGATAAAATATGAATGATGTCTTGACAGAAAGACATACAAAAGTATTTAATATTTAGATATCAACACTGTTACATTTATGAGCAAATTAGATTTAAGAAGTAGGAATGTTAGGTCTCACTTTCAGCTCACACTTGAAGTTGCTCTGCTACCTGAGATAAAAATAGGATTAATTTATACACCACTCAGATGGATGTGAACATATATGTGTGAAGAGATGTTTAGGGGCTGATATATTTATTACTCTCTTTTATTCTTTTCCTCTCTATTTAGCATCTTTGCAATAAGAAGGCCATGATACTTATAAGAAAGATACAAAGGAGTTCTTGCAGTAATATAAATATAATGAATAAGCTAATCAAAAAAGTAAAGAACAAAGATTTACTAGATACCTGGTATACCAATGCATGTATGGAAAAGTATATGATATAAAGTTAAATTTATGAGAAATAAAATATAAAATTCAGACTAAGAAAATAGCAACTAAATCAATGAAACTGCTATCAGTATATCAAATTAGACTATGCTCTCTGGGACAGAAAAGCAATGAAAGAGATATAATAACATTATCAGCTTTTCATTATTGGCCCCAGTGTAAGTCATCAAATGATATATAATCAATCTGTGCTTCTCTCTCTCTCTCTCTCTCTCTCTCTCTCTCTCTGGATACAAACATACATGAACTAAATATATACAATTTCAAATTTCATCAATTATACATTTGATATAGTCATATTTTCAAACAGTAAATACATTTGTGGATGAAAATATACATGCTAAAATCCCCTCTGCTGCCAGGTGTGGTGGTACATGTCTTTAATCCCAGCACTTATGAGGCAGAGGTAGGAGGATCACTGTGAGTTCAAGGCCACCCAGAGAATACATAGTTAATTCCAGGTCAGCCTGAGCCAGAATGAGACCCTACCTCAAAACAGAAAACAAACAAACAAATCCTCTGTGCTACCAAATAATTAAATAAATAAATATGTAGTTTGAAAGTCGACAATCACAGACTCATAAGATGTAGGTTATAACCAAGTATTAAATGATAAGTCTGGTATTATTCTAACTTTACTGGCAAATGATAATGCTATACCCAGACACAGCTCTCTAATAAAGTAGCATGTTCTCTTTTTAGATATGCCTGCATGAAGTTGAGTTGAACAGAAGCATAGGATAAATGTTTTTAATAGATTTTATTTTATTTATATGTATGGACTGAAATAAACACAGACAAGTTTTGACCTTTGTACAGATAGACAATAGTTCAACATTATCTCATATTCCATAAATATTACACATAGGGGTAAAGTTTAATAAAATATAATGTTTAAGAATTAAAAGGAGGAACAATCAACATTAGTATAAAATTCTTGCATACATGTGTTTGTGATAGACATATTCTGATTAGACCATGATACATTCTCTTCTCTTTTGTCCAGCATCACACCTGACTTTTGGTATTTATGTCCACCTGCATGGGAGTGAGTGAAAGAATGTCATAATGTCATAACTGCTTGTTGGGGGTGGCACCACTATGGAGTGTTTGCATACTTAGTAAACATTGTGGTGAAGTTTAACAATCAAGAAAAAAAAAGCACAAATTTACCAGAAAGACCATTATGTCAGAGAGTTGCCATGCTATTTGAGCAATAAGAATACTTGATAGTCCTTTGGCTGATAAAATTGTAAAATTTGCAACTATCATTGAAAATAGTGACAATCACCCAAACTATTGAACAAAAAATGTTCATGTGATTCCTTAAATACACTCCTTGAGCATATAGGCCCCCAACAACACACTGAAAGGAGGAAGTCAAACCAAGGGCATGTGTGCCAATATTCATAGCATTATTCTTCCCAACATCCCAACAGGCCAAAGCAGAAAATAACTTAAATGTTTATCAAAAGATGATCAATAAAATGTGGTACATGCACATACCAGAATATCATCCAGCATGGCAAGATACTAAAACTCTGACACATGACATATGGAAGTAACAGGAAGGCACTAGATGGAGTATCATCAGCATGACAAATATTGTGTGGTTATGTTAAGAAGGACCTGGAGTAGTCAAACCTTTACAGGCCTAAAATAGAGGGGTGTTCACCAGGAGTTGGAGAGGAGAGGGAAGAAGGCATTCCTTAAGAGCCTACGGCTTTGGCTTGGAATGTGAACATGTTCTAGAGGTGATGGGTGCACAGCACTGGAAAGAAAACATATGACACAGGAACTGTACACCTGATTCTGATTAAAATGTTTAGTGTATTTGATCACAATTTTGACTAAAAGAGACAAATAAAAGAGACTTGGTCCACATTTGCAATTCTCTTTTTTATTTTATTAGTGTCCCTTGACCATTTGCTTTCTTAGAAAGTACCACTTCATGTTTTTACAACATTTCAACAAGCAAGCCATGTACATCTATTTTCCATTGTATTTATACTCCCATTATAGACTCCTCTGTGATCTACAACATTGGTTTCCAAACTGATTTTATTTTTCTTTTAAATGTAGTTCTCAAGACCTCATGAGGACTACAGAAGCAGAATTTTTGAGTGGATCTACTTAAGATTTTTCTTCTAAACTGCATAGCAATTTGGTTATACATCACATAGGGAACCTCTTAGTGTTTTATTTGGTCTGTGGTTTTAAGTGAATGGTGATAGATGAACTGATTTGTCAGGGTTATTTAAATACCAAATACTAACTCCCCCATAAAAATCTACAGATTTAGAATAAGTGACATGGGCGTAGTGGTGCATGCCTTTAATCCCAGCAGTAGGGAGGCTGAGGTAGGTGGATCTCTGTGAGTTCAAGGCCACCCTGAGAAACTATATAGTGAATTCCAGGTCAGTCTGGACTACACTGAGACCCTACCTCTAAAAACCAAAAAATAAAAAAAATAAAGAAAGAAAAAAAAAGGATAAAGTGTCTAAGATTATTTTCCACACTGAGTAACATGACATAAAAACTCACTTTATCTGCCATGAACTAACTAAACCTGTGTGGGTAGCAAAAGAAAATAACACATTCATTTGGAACCTAAGGACTTTATAAGAACAGCATGGTTCCAAAATTCTAATAATTTCCATTGATCCATAAAATTTGATGGCAAGATCATTTTGGATCCAACCTAAACTATAATTCCCTTTATTGTATGCATGAATTATATATTCCAGACAGTGTATGTAAGGTTGAAATTATCTAAGACTAATAATACCAAATGTACCTGCTTTATGGGAGCTTTATCACAAAAATGTGTCAATTGACCCAAGATTTTATAATATGTGGAGAGAGACAGATAATGCAACAGTGAGAGCTACAGGTGGACAGGAAGGGATGGTGGGAGAAATGGAGACGGAGAGACAGAGAGGGCAAACATAAAAAAAAGAAAAGAAAAAATTAAACTGGGCATGGTGGCGCATGCCTTTAATCCTAGCACTTGGTTGGCAGAGGTAGGTGGATCGCCGTGAGTTCAAGGCCACCCTGACATTACATAGTGAATTCCAGGTCAGCCTGGGCTAGAGCGAGACCTTACCTTGAAACAAATATTTTTTTTTATACTTTCGTAGGACATTGACACATCATTCTATGAGGAAAATACACATATTACAAAGGGTAAACATGGTCAATTACATGAATATTAATCTTGGCATTTCTCTCCTTATTCTAGCTGTACATTTTAAGGGGAAAAAAAAAAAAAAACACCTAATGTGAGCCATGACAGTGACTGCCATGGCCATACTGTATTTTAATTATTTACTTCACAAAGGTAGAAATTACAAGAAGCCAAGAGGCTGAGAGATCCTTACCCTCCATGCAATTCTTGGGCTGAGCACCCCTTACTGTCCACACAATCCTTGGTCAGCAGGAGGCTGAGCGACCTTTACCCTCCATTCAGTCCATTGGCACCCTTCCTGATTCTCTCTACCTAAGGAAATAATCTTCTTTTAACACATTCCAAGTCTCTCCTCCACCAAAGCTTTTCCAACTGGAAGTTAGCACCTTGGCATGAGAATTCTCACCACATCTTATTTGTACCCCCTTTCCTAACAGAAATATGAATATGAGTTTCACCCCATTTGTGAGATGACAATCAGTGCAGAATGTCATTCATCTTTGCCCATTACATACCAGTGTAGCTTCTATAATTTTAGTGGACCAACCTTAAATATTATACATTGACTTACCATCTTAAAATTAACTTTATTAATATGTACTTTAATGCCAGTATACCGCTTTGTTTCTGAAATATCATAAAGTACTGTGGTGGTATCCTTAAATTTGAAAGACTTTTACACTGAAAGGAAGTCTCTCTGTGGTCTATAACAGAACAAAAGAAACACAGAATCTCTTCAACTATTGCACTCTATTATCATCAGGTCTCCTGTGAATCGCTGTTGTATCTAAACAGTAGTAAGATGCCTCAGTTCTTGCTACTAAAAACTTGAAATGAAATATACAGTTCCAGAATTTCCAAAAGCACTGTATAGCAATGAAACAAAAGTATTATATAGAAAAAATTAAATACCAAATCAAGATACTATGGTTGTTCTCTGTGTTCCCTTCTCCCAATATTTCAATGTCCATTAACACCTAACCCATGCATGAGTTTATTTAGCATATTGACTCTTTTCAATGCTATGTACCCAGTCACCCACTGTTATTAAAATGTAAGCTATCTGAGAGCAGCAACTCTATTCCTCAGACTGAAATCAATGGCTGTCATTATAGAAAACACTGCATCAAGTTGAGTTGTGCCTAGTGTAATAAATGAACACATCTCTTTCTCAAAGTAATATTCCCTGGTTCTGAAATTATATATATATATATATATACACATACATACATACACACATATATACATAATATACATATATACATATATATATATATATATATATATATATAAATCATATGCCATATAGCAAGACTTTGTTGACAATGATTATTAAGCTAGCAAAGAGAATATGAAAGACAAGAAGCTTGCAGTGTACTTTACCTGTGACTCTGGTTTGATGAGTCAGGAATGTGGCTGGATGTGATGGGTTTCAACAATCATTTTTAGTAGTTCCTCCTTAAGTGATCTTTACTGAGCTCAATGACCATTCTCCCATTAATGTCCTCTTCTATGTAAGGAATGATCCCAGGCTTTTAGTCTCCTTTCCAGCAAACAAGAAAGAATTTTCCAGCTCAGTTCCAGATTTTTGTAGGACTCTGATGCATATACAAAGTCCAACTTACAGATGCAGAGTCTAGCTGTTGCATTAGAAAAGCTACACTTGAACAGTGCACAGGCAACAGCACCCAGGCCAAGGAGGCTCCTCCAGACCCTCCTTAGAGTGCTGCTCCTGAGTGGAGTAGTGAGGCAATGACAGCTGCCTTATAAGCTAGCCTTGTTACTCCTCAATGGAGGATGGTTTATGGGGGCTGTTGAAGCTTATCCCATACAGGTCCAGGAATGGTAATAATGGACTCTTTTCTTTCCCCTTGCCACCCACTAATCTACCTTGCATAAAACACTCCAGGGAGCATGTCTTCTTTTAGCATTGATAGGCAGCTAGTGACTAGGTCTTAAGATATACTTGTAAATTCCTTGGGATCATGCAACATTTGAGGGTGGGATGCCTCTTGCACCACTTCTTTGAAGAAGTACTAAAGGGGAAGCAAATCTTCCTAGATCTAAGGCTATAGATGGAGAACATGGGAACTGGAGCCAGCAGTGACTGGGGTACTCATGCAACGTTGCAGGGGCCTCAGCACTTCTAGGCTAGTCAGATTGTATACCCACCTTGCCCCCCCTCCCCTAGTGTGGTCATAAAGACTTGCAGAGGCAAGGAAGCCTTAGGAGGTTGTCAACAAAGGACAGACTGAAAAGTCATGATGGGATGTAAAGTACATCAGCCTCAGGATTTATATCACTGGATTCCTTAGAATTTAGGAAAAAAAGAAATGATGCAAGTTTTATAATTTTCTAAGAAGTCCACCACAAACTTTCACAGGGTTCATTGTGGAAACCAGCCAAGAGTTATAAAATTTAGATTTTAGTGCATATAATTAATAATGTTTTTACTCAGAGAAAATATATACTTTACAGCAATAAAATTTATGATAATTAGCATAAATAAAAATTTTAAATATGCAATAATACATTTTCAAACACTGTTAGAGAGTATTAAGCAAAAACAGGAGATCCTAAGACCTGATGGGCATTTTCTCATGTACACTGAGCCACAGAACCAAAGCTTAAAAATAATGTTTGCAGAAGGATAAATACAACAGTCTGTGTTGGGACAAGTTTAATGCTAACTTCTCTACAGGGGTGTGGGAGACTCGTTTCCAAGTTTTATGGCACCAAAAATAGCCAAAGCTATATGATGCACTTACACTGTGTAACATTGGGGAGAGACTCCACAGTGATAATGACACATCTGCTCTGGCTGAAAGATTAAATGGATCCCATACACTCCTGGACCTTAAACTGGTAGTTCCATCCATCATATGAAAGAGCTCAACACTATATAAACAATACAGGTCAGTACTTCTCTTTAAAGAGCATTATACCATAGGGCCTAGGGAGATGGCTCAGGAGATAAAGAGCTTGCCACACAAGCTGGAGGATCTGAGTTGGGATCCTGAGCACCCATATCAAAGTTCAGTACTGTAGAATCCCAGCAAGGAGACAGGTAAAGCCAGCATGATCCCTGGGACCCACTAGATAGTTAGCCTAGCCAAATATGTTTAGTGAAGGGTGTTGACTTTAACAGAAATAAAAAGAGAGAGTTTGATCAAAGAAAACAACCAAAATTGTTCTCTGCATTGCACATTGGTGCACATATACATATGCACCCACATGTCTGTACAAACATATACCTATGAAAAATAAAATATATATATATATATATATAAATATGGTAGTAAAAACATGTAATTAAAGCTACTGTGAGATGAAATAGGAGGATTATAAACTGGAGGTCAAATAAACAAGATCTTACCAAAAAGAACAAAACTATTGTGAAGTAGCAAAAGAGTTTTTAAAAATTCCATCTGGAAAGTGCTACATGAGCTACTGGGGAAAAATGTCCAGTAAAACAACCAGAGATCTAAGCTACTCAGAATCAAACACCTTGACAGGATGCACATGCCAGTGCAATAGTGGCACACAGCCTCACTGAGTAACCAATAACTTTTTGATTGGCTAAGACATCCACTCAATGTAAAGGAATCCATATCTGGAATTGGGAACCAGATCAGAATCGTCTGGATACAATAATTATGTTCTCTAGTGTCAAGCTTGCACTAGTCTTTGGCTAAAAGAGGGGTTACATACATCAAACTCTCCCTAAATTAATAATTCTTATCCCATTTAACATATGCTGACTTCATTCTCCATTGGAGAATCTGTTCCCTTTCAGAAGGTAGCAAGACCAGAGGAGATAAACTGCCCTCATACTTAAGCCAAGCCACAGATGAATCCACAGAGGAATGAGGAGAAGAGCAAGAGCACTGGTTCGATGCTGTTCCTGATAATCCGTACCAGGGAATACAAAACAGACCTTGAGTATACTCAATACCTACCCAGGGAGAGATCCAGAGGCTCCTAAGAGCTCATCACTGAAGTAGACATAAAACTCACCCACAATGACTCAGGGAATTTTGCAGAAGAGGAAACAGAAAGATTGTAAGAACTACAGTTTGAGAGATCATGCCCAGAGGCATTCTCTCTCCCCCAAAATAACTGCTCCCACACACATAAATACAACCCCATGGGAAATACCTGAAACCCCAATGAGGTGCATCCCCAATAGAATGGGGGCAGGGAGGAGGGAAAGGAGGGTACCAACTCATGATATAACAATAGAAAACATCTTGGTAATTAATAATTAAATAATTAAATTAATTATTTAATAAATGAAATAATTAAAAATAAGCATAACAAAGAAAAAATTCCAATGTTAGCTAGATACAAGCACCACACAAGAGACCACATAAAAGTAGTCTTGTTAGAAGGAAGAGAAGAAATTACAAATAGACCTATGAATAAAAAGTGTGAAAATGGAGCAAACCAGTTCACTAAATGAAACAAAGAATTCTAGCTACTTGGCTCATCCAGGAAGGCATGACTGCTAGAGTTGAGGGTAAATCCAATGTCTGATAATTATACTAACCCCACAAACTCTCAAAGAAGTAAAAAATAAATAAAATGACAAGGGTAGGGACATTTTCTTTATATTGTGTTTAATGAAGCAAGGAAGCAGTGAAATACTTTTTTATCAAGAATGAATAAATTAAAGTGCCTTTTCTTCAGCATTTATTAGAAAATCCACTCATGTGAAAAAATTACTACCAATATTTTTATATATTATTAACTCCTAATATGCAAAAGCATATTCTCATAAAGTCTTCCCAGTTTGTCCATTTAGTATATTCCACAAGTCCCCAAAGGATGCTTGAAACTACAAATGGTACCAACTGCTAAACATGTTGTGTGCACATATTTAAGTCACAGGCTAGGCACTATGGGCAATTATCAATAATAATCAATAGTAACATACAAGATATAAAGTGCTCTCGTAAAGTTTACATGAATTTCTATTATTTCTCTTGCTCTCATTCTCACTTTCTTTCTTCAAAGTCAAGCCACATGTTGGCATTTTCTAGGCCACAACTGACTGCACGTAACTGAAAGGTCAAAAGTGAAACTATGGATTAGGAGGTCTGTTCAATATATCTATAATCTATTCTCCCTAGTGGACTATGCTTAGGATGTTTGCATGCTATTATTAGGTTTTGAGAAAGCCTTGTGTTCCTTCTGTAACAACATCAAACCACAGTATGCTTCTTCCCATACCATTCTCTGAACAGAATGCCCTTTTCCTGAGCCTCATCCCTGACATATTTCCAGGCTCAGATGCATTACTCTGTTTAGACTTTCTTGACAGTCTCAGCCAGAGCCAAGGTTTCCCCCCCATCTCAACAGTTCCCGTATGACAGTCTACTGTATTAATAATGAAATAAGGTTTTATAAGATTGGCCCTCACTAAATTCCATTTCTTAACAAAAGAAAAACAGTTCCTATTCTTTTTATTATCTCCATGGCCTACAAAGAGTTTGATATAAAGTAGGCACTCCGTAATTACATACAGAAAGAAGGCCATGTAGAAAGCATGGAAATCTAGCCATTGTGATAAACATAATGCAATAAGCTCATATTATGCACTGTAATTGCTAAAAACAGAGCAGATATTATTTAAATTTCATCTTCATGGCAATAAAAGGCAGCCTGTTTGAAGGTGTGAAATTCAATCATCACCCTGTTACTATGATTTTTTATTTGAAAATGATACTATTAATATATTTCACTTATTTTAAATAAACATGAACACTTTCAATATTTAGTAATTTACAGATAGACCAGCCATTTACATTTCCTCTGCCCTGCTAAAAAAAGAGTAACTGAAGTATTCTAACAAAGAAATACTGTTTGTAAGCATGACTTGAAGATAGAAAAAGTATTAACAGAGAAAAATAAGTAAAATTCAGCTTTATGAACTCCTGTTATATGTTCTAATATATATTATGTATGTGTGTACATATATATATATATATTATATATTTAAATATATATAATATATATATATTTATATATTAGATAGAAAGAGAGAGAGATAAATAGATGTGTTCTTGACATTATTTACATGATGGTGCTATATAGGGCCAACCTCCATGAATCAAGTGTTCCATTCCCTTGTTTATATATGAAAGGGTTTTTAAAATTGGATGGACATCTGACATGTAAGATTTTTATAGGTGAAAGATTAATGTGCTTCCTTCTAGGTTAAAAATATGCATGCTGAGGGCTAGGGAAATAGTTCACTGGGGGGAGCACTTACCTACAAGCATGAAGACCACACTTGGTGTGATATGCCCCTGAGTTGATCCCCAGCATCCATTAAAAATAGTTGGGGGAAGCCTGGCATGGTGGCGCACACCTTTAATCCCAGCACTCGGGAGGCAGAGGTAGGAGGATCGCCGTGAGCTCAAGGCCACCCTGAGACTCCTTAGTTAATCCCAGGTCTGCCTGGGCTACAGTGAGACCCTACCTCAAAAAAAAATAATAATAATTGGGGGCTGGAGAAATAGCTTAGTGGTTAATTGCTTGCCTGTGAAGCCTAAGGACCCCGGTTCGAAACTTGATTCCTCAGTACCCATGTTAGCCAGATGCACAAGGGGGGCTCATGCATCCGAGTTCTTTGCAGTGGCTGGAGGCTGCGCATCCATTCTCTCTCTCTCTTTATCTGCCTCTTTCTCTCTCTGTCTGTCACTCTCAAATAAATAAATAAATATAAACAATAACAACAAAAAAGAGTTGGGCAGGGCCACACATGATAACCCTAGCCTTGTAGTGGGTGGAAACCAGAGAATTGTAAGGGATCTCTTGTCAGCTCGACTGACCAAAATAGCAGACCCAGGTTCACTGAGAGAGTCATTCTCAAGGAAACAACGTGAAAGTTCAATGGAAGGAGTTACCCCATGTTCTCCTCTGGCATCTGCACATGTATACATGGGGCACACAGAGCTGCACTGGGATGTTCATACATGATATATTCACATGCCACACAATAATACTACATATACATATATACCCACAAACACACAAATGCCAAAAAAATATGAGTAAAACAAAATTGTAAGGAAGAGAAAATAGGAAGGACATGAAGTTTTCCTGTATGCTTTCTATACATAACATAGGAAGTACAGCACTTCTGCCCGAAACTCAACAAACTCAACAACCAAACAACTACATATGCATTTTGTTATTTAGATCTTTAACTTACTTGTCAAATAGTAATCATTAATTTGTTCATACCCTCCCCCAAAGATGCAGATCTATAAATACATTAATCCTCTGAGCAATTCAACTGAGTTAATGCTTCTGCTTCTATTTTACAAATAATGAACTGGACCACAGGAGGTTAGATAATAATTCAGAATCAAGTGTGGATCATTGTCATTGCATGTCTCAACATCTGTAGTCTTCAACGCACACCACTGTCTTCAGAAGACTCTTCATTCAATGATGAATGGTAACCGAAAGCTGGGAAGAAAGCTTTTCTGATGTGTTTAGCTTTAGGATTCAGCAGTCAATCATGTCATGTCACATCTCACAACTCTAGTCTTTCACTGAAGAAATGCCACTGCTGACAGCAAGGCACCGGTCCACAAAGTAATTTGACTCTAAAAGGAAGGAGTCCATTACCCAGCCTTAAATAATGCAGCATTCATTTACTACTTCCTGCCAGAATAATGGTTTAAGTACAAGGCATTAAAAGAAAACAAACTGTTTACTCTTACCCCAGCTGTCTGTTATTCATTGCCTCATACACTCCTTGTTCAGAAGTGATGGGTAAATATTTGAAGGGGCAGATCCATCAATTTGGATGCTCCATGAAATTCAAGATGGATAAAAGTCAACCTTTTAGGCTCAATTATTTTGAGCTTTCTTCCTCTCATAACGTAAAAACAAGCTTTTGTGTTTTTCTTTAATCTCCTGTAGTAAAAGTAAAATCTGACTTTACCAGTTTCTGTATAGACTTTTAAAGAATATTTTCCTTTCCAATATTCTAAGAATTATTTTTTGGTCTCATGGGCGGAAACAAATGTATCTGAAATAATTAGGTTGTGTTTCTGAGAAAGGATTTTGCAAATGTGTTCTAGGCTTTGGATTATGTTTTCACATGACAAGTGACAAAATGAGCAGCCAAACCTAGCATCAATTCAGTCAGATACCATTTGTACAGTGACAGAGTAATGTGTTAAAATGTGTATTGTGCATATGTATGCATATGTGATTTGTGCATATGTATGTGTATGTGATTTGCGTATGTGTGTATGCACGCTTGTGTGCATGCATGTGTGCATGTGTAGGCAAGAAGGTGATGTAGGATGTCTTCTTGGATAATTTTCTGTATATGTCTCACTTAAACCCAGAAACCAGTAATTCAGGTAAACTAACTAGCCAGCTTGCCCCATTACCTCCTTGTCTCAGTCTCCCAAGCACTGGGATGTTTACGTAGTAAGCACTTTCTCCACAAAGCCATCTCCACAGCCCCACAGTTATTATTCTATTTCTAACATTAAGCACACAACGAACATGAAATTAGAGGGGTTTATTTAAATAAAGTACTACATTTAATGTGATTGCTTCTTCCTTCTAAAATTTAGTGCTTTTTTCAGTGTGCTTTTGGCCTTTGCTCAGTTACTACCTCATTGAAATTTCTCTTCTCACCTGAAAAAAAGTCCCATTATATGTACTTGTTGAGGCTTCTGTTTCTGTGGCATTTGTTAAAATCCACGTTATATCAATGCATGCAGAAGTCAGAGGATAATTTTGGGATAGTCTTTGCCTTCCACCTTCTTTGAGGCAGGGCCTCTTATTCTTCTGATTCCTCAGGCTAGCTGGTCCAGCAACATCCTCTCTCTCTACCTTCCTTCTTGTTGTAGGTGCAGTGGGATTACAGAAGCATGTCACAGCTTCTAGCTTTTACCTGGGGTCTTTGGATCTAAGGTCAGATACTCAGAGTTGAACTATCTCCATAGCCATACATATGTATTCCCTTTTAACATTTTAAAATTCATTTGTGAGGACAGAGACAGAGAAGAGAGAGAGTGAGAGAAAGAGTGAGTGTACCAAAATGAAGTCCAGATGCATGCTCCATTTTCTGCATCTGGCTTTATGTGGGTACTCGAGGATTGAACCTGGATTGTCAGACTTTTCAAGCAAACACCTTTAACCACTGAACAATCTCTCCAGCATCTGGGTTAAGTATTTATTTATTTATTTATTTATTTATTTATTTATTTATTTATTTATTTATTTATTTGGTTTTTCGAGGTAGAGTCTTACTCTAGCCTAGGCTGACCTGGAATTCACTCTGTAGTCTCAGGGTGGCCTTGAACTCACAGCAGTCTTCCTACCTCTGCCTCCTGAGTGCTGGGATTAAAGGCGTGCGCCACCACACCTGGTCGAGTTAAATATTCTTAATGCATATTTCCACATTATCTGGTCCACTGTTGGTACCAACAAATATTGAGTAAGTCTTTGAGATAACAATAACATATTTTGATAAAATTGTTAACCTGAAAATATAGCATAGATTACTTACTAAGATTTTCAAGTAATTAACTATTCAGGCAGTTTTATATACCCCTAAGATTCAACCCGCCTATCTAAAATACTACTAGAAAATACTACAATAAAGATTGACTATTATACAGATTCATTTGTTTGTTTTTACTGTTTTTTTAAATTTTTTATTATTGACAACTTCCATAATTATAGACAATAGACCATGATAATTCCCTCCCCCCTCACTTTCCCCTTTACACTCCACTCTCTATCATATTGCCCCCAATCAGTCTCTCTTTTATTTTGATGTTTTAATAAATTATGAAGCTGTCTCAAAATAGAATATCCCTTTTCTATTCCCTTCATCACTAGTTCTCTTTCAGATGGCCATTCTCATTGAATAAGCATTCACCTATAGAAGGGACCCCACAGGGTGTGGGAAAGACAAGGGATCAGCTCGGACCATCTTTATCAATCCTCAAAACTCGTATGTTGACAGTTGTCACAGTAAGTTTCCCCTCCTATACAGTAATTTTAATGTCATGAAATATCAAGGCAAAATATGTTTCATTAGACATAATATTTAAGTTTATGTAAGGATCTTATCTGAAAGAAAAATAGCAAATGACTACAGATTTTTGAAGCTTTCATAATTTGTACAATACTTAATAACACACATATTCACATGCATTTTGAAAATAAAACTATATCTCATTTCATAAAATATATATGCACACTTCTTTCTCCATTTTTCTTTGCCTTTTAGAGTTTGTTTGTTGACTCCATGTAAACAATAGCGGCACAGACAAAGACTGGTTTAACTTTCCATCATAGACTAGCACTAGATAACAATGGTAGGATTTTAGAATTGGAATTTTATAATTAGTATTGCTAAGTTCTTTCGAGAAACAGATTATGATGAATTAATTTCCATCCCCTTTTGAATGTGAATGGCTCCCATTCTTAGTATGACCCTTAGTACAATATCAGAGGACTTAATGAGACAGATAAAACAGAGAACCTTGAGGAACAGAACCCGACTAATAAAAGTTACTAACCATATATCAAGGACCTATGGGACAGGTGGAAGTTCTACTAGGAACCTTCTCATTTAGCTGCAGGACCTCACAGGTTCCACCTGAGCCCCCTGGTCAAGATTATAGGTGCTTAATGTCAGGAAACATTAGAGATAGGGTACATCTTTCAGTATCATTTACCTACGTTTTTATCTATTGAAGGGTGATAAACAGGGCTACTGATGTGATAGTCAGAATCATCTGTGTCATTTTCTAACCATGCCAGTGGCTTCTTTCTATGCAAATGCATGTGGCTACCCATCAGATCTAAATGGCAAAATCATATTACTTGAAGAAACTACAGGCTGTTGCAAACCATTGAGAGATTGTACTAGAAGTGAGAAGGAATCCAAATTTTCTGTATGGCAATCCTAGAGCTGGAAAGTTCCATATGAGTTACTGTGTGTGTGTGTGTGGGGGGGTAAATGTCACCAATAACATGGGCAAGCAGTGGCTATTGAAAGGTACACAATCAGCCTGGCAAGATGTGCACTCTTACACAATAGTGGCACACAGGTTATAGAGGTAATCAATTGCACTTTACTTGTATATGAAGCCCACCCAGTGGAAGGGATTCATATCTGGTTTTGCAAATCAAGTCAGAAGTCTATTACTTGGAAGATCATAGACGATAGAGGTAACTTTCCATTATTCTTTGTCCAAAAGGAGAGGTGATGTCTGTCGAAAAGTGTTCTAAATGTCCATGTTTATCTTTCCTCTATGCTGCTCTCACTCTTGGTGAAAGAATCTGTATTTTACAGATTGCATCCAATATTTATCAGTATGACAAGGAAAGAAAGCTTACTACCTAGGATAAAACAAGTCATCTCTATGACATCTTCCCGGGCCCAAGAAACATAACAGAGGAAGTGACAGATTAAATTATATGTTATCATTGTTAGTCAGAGAACTTTCTCCAGGGAGATGTTGATAAACACTAGGGAGACTCAAAATTCATCAAAACATAAAACCAGAGCATCAGGAAGCTCAACCCTAAAGGAGATTTATAATGTACCTTCCAAGGATCAAGGAACACAGTGGAAAAGAGGGTGAAAAGAATGTAAGTGTCACAAGGTGGGAATGTATACTCTGAGGCATTGCCCCTAGCCACACAGACCAACTGGTGAATTCATGACCCCACAGTGAATGCCAATATCTCAAATGAAGAGGACCCTCAGTGAAATGGAGATAAGGTAGAGGGAACCTAAGAGTATAACCAAATGGGAATACAAACAATAAAAATATGTTCATACATTTTAGTTCTCACTTAAAAAAAAAAAAAAAAAAAACTGGGGCAGGAGAGATGGCTTAGCTTTTAAGGTGCTTGCCTGCGAAGCCTAAGTAGCCAGGATCGACTCCCTAGAACTCACATAAACCAAATGCACAACGTAGTGCACATGTCTGGAATTCGACTGAAGTGGCTAGAGGCCCTGGTGTGCCAATTCTCTCTCTCTGTCTCTCTCTGTTTCTCTCTCTCTCTCTCTCGCTCTCTCTGTCTCATGCACACACACACACACACACACACACACACACACACACAACACACTCCTCTCTCACAAAAACGTATAATAAATTATTTTAAAAATAACTGGCAATGATGATAACTGACAATATCAAAATGGCACATGCTTAAAATGAGCAACAACCCACAAACAAATGTTTGAGTATTTGAAAAATTTTCTTCCACTCATGTTCTTTTTTGGATGCACACACAAAAATAGCAGCAGAGACAAATATACATTTTAAAATCATAAAAGTATCATAAATTTAGGTAGGAATTATATTAAATTTTCAATGAGCTTATAATATATAATTTCTAATTATGTTCTGAATGATAGTTTAAAAAAGCATGAGCCAAGTAATCTCCAAAGTTAAAACCCAGCAGCCCCCAATTAAAGAGCCACCTTTGCTCCCTCTCAGCACGTCAAGCATCTGCTAGATACCTCTGAATTCAAGACAAGTCACCACAGGAAGTATTCATACTTTAATGGTACCTTTGATAATTGTTTTATGGCTCAGGGAAATTTGCGGAAGAGGGGGTGGAAGGATTGCTAGAGCCAAAAGTTGGGTCATTTATGCACAGAGACATTGCCTCTTATCCATAACTGATGGCTGCCTCCACAATGCACAACCTGTATTCCCCATGAAGGAGGGCCCCTGTGGAGGGAGGAGGCTAATGATGGTACCAACATGACTGTGTACACACTCTATACATAACTAACACAAACACTTTTTTTTTTTTTTTGTTTTTTCGAAGTAGGGTCTCACTGTAGGTCAGGCTGACTTGGAACTTACTATGTAGTCTCAGGGTGGCCTCGAACTCACGGCAATCCTCCTACCTCTGCCTCCCGAGTGCTGGGATTAAAGGCGTGCACCACCACGCCCGGCTCTACAAACACTTTTTAATCAGCAAAATAAAAGCACATAATAATATTTATGCTTTGGAAATATTCAGTGTGTTTTATAAAAGTAAACATTACAAATATATTACCATATTTTTGCACCACAGTAAAAAACTAATTAAAAAGAAACCACTATACCATAATAGGTTTAAAAGCTGTTCCAAATGACATATTATATTATGTTGAAAGTTTTAGTGTGACATCTACCATGTTTCTTACGCATAGCATTATGCTAATAACTACCCTTTCAACTTCAGGATTCCTTAACTAATCAGTCACTTGTGATTCAGTGTGAAATAGGACATTTACTTCCCCACTATCAAGAATGACATGCATGTTTTAATATTGGCTTTGTATGCATAGGGTACAACACAGTCTTGGTAACACGTGCATACATTAGTGGGTAAGAAAGGGCAAAGGAAAGATCAGTAGGTCTATTAGAAAATGGTTACAAGGAAGCTGATTCAGCTCCCTCTGGAAAGAGTGTCATATTGAATACAGAAGGACCTCATGGTTGCAGGTTTAAGATCTGAAGGGACTTGACCTCTGAAAGATGCCTTTTAAAATATTTTATTTATTTATGAGAGAGAGGTAGAGAGAGAAAGAAGCAGAGAGAGAGAGAGAGAGAGGGAGAGAGAAAGAGAGAGAGAGAATGGGCACACTAAAGCCTCCAGCCACTGCAAATGAACTCCAGACACATGGATCATCTTGTGCATCTGGCTTACATGGGTACTGAGGAAGTGAATTTGGTCCTTAGGATTCATAGGCAAGCACCTTAACTGCTAAGACATCTCTCCAGCAACCAAGATTGCTTTTTATAAAATGATATTCTTTTATTAAAATCATGTTATGACATACAACAGTATAAAATTACCCACTCAAAATATGACAATATGAGCCATTTTCACAGTTATCATATGTAGTGTGTTCAATTAAAACAATGCTTGTGCCAATACCCCTAAAGAATTAGTGAGAATCAAATAGAGCAAATGCTCGAGTTATAGAAAATGCTTAAGGCAATGATCAAGCAATTTATTTTTCTCTATTCATAAACCTTTGTGCTTTCTTTGAAAGATACTTTTTTAAAAGCTTGTTCAGTCCTCATCTTAAGGTAGCCAAAGGTCATACTATTCTAATCAGTGAGGGATCATTCAGAACCCTAAAACAACTTGTTTATATGTGTAGAGATTTTTTCCACATCAAGGAAGAGCAGTGTATGAAATATAAATATAACTGTTCCTAAGTGATATTCTTGCCTCGTTTGTATACACATTTATTTCTCTGACAATAAGGATAATGGTGTAGGGCTGGAGAGATTTCTCAGTGGTTAAAGTACTTGTCTGCAAAGCCCAATGACCCAGGTTCAATTCCCCAGGACCCATGTAAAGCCAGATGCACAAACTTGTACATGTGTCTGGAGTTCATTTGCAGGGATTGGAGTCCCTGGCATTCACATTCTCTCTGTCTCTCATCTCTGTACTTGCAAATAAATAAATGAAAATAAATAAAAAGAAGAAGAACGGAGTAAATAGTACCAGTTACCCACATGATTCATTAGGCAATGCTTTCAGAATTTTTTTTTTTTAGTTTAGTAGATATAAACATAAGTTTGACAATAATTGGGTTTGTAGTATAATCTCTTCTTATCTCTTTCTTCCCCCTCAAGTTCATAGCTATTTGAAGGCTTACTCTCAGAAATCTCACAAATGACCATGAGAAATAAAGAAGTAATATATAAGTTGTTCCTTATACCTAACATGTAATACAGAAGAACTCATGTGTCATTGAAGACAGACAGTATACTTGGAGAAGAGTTCAGTATAACCAACAGAATAGTGTGCTAACTCAATAGTGAGAGACGGTGTTATGAAGGCCTAGAAAAGGAAACCATGATGACCATTAATTTTCATATTACAGGAATATTCATAAACCAAAATGCAAGGATCATTTGGGAATACAGAAACACAATTCTTAATATAATCTCTCCAATTTCCTCAAAATATGACTTGATTAATCCATTTCATGTCTTTGCATCATGATTCTCCTACATGTAAAAAAAAAGGAAGACTAGAAATAGATTGCATAATTTTCAACACTATGATTTATATTTTTAAATACTTGAACCACTGTTTTATTTTCTAAATTTATTTATTTATCTATCTATGTATTTTTAAGCAGAGAGAGATACAGAGAAGAGAGATAGATGGACAGAATGGGTGCACCAGGGCCTCTAGCTGCTGCAAAGGAATTCCATTTGAATATGACATCTTGTGCATCTGGCTTTACATGGGTACTGGAGAATTAAATCAGGGCTGTTTGGCTTTGAAAGGAAGTTCCTTAACTGCTGAGCCATCACTCTAGCCCCTTGACTTTTCTTTTTTTAAAGATTAATGTTGATTAGGAGATAGACCACAGACTTATGAGGAATGTACTCACTATGGTATCTCTGTAAGGCAATGTCTACCATGTCATTAAGAAGTAGGAATTTATCCTAACTATTGTCATCTTATGGGACGTTGTGTTTAAGATCTACTATTGATGTAAGAGCCTTTATGTGACAGGACTGCATTTTTATCAAACGTAACTGTGATTAAATACACATACACATTTCTGCATCAATTTCTAAGAAAATAATGTGTCTACTTCTTTCTATGAAATAGTCTCTAAAACACTCTTTTGAAAATTGGTTAATATTCATTACATATTTCTGTCAGTTATGTAGCTATTCTTTTATACTAGGGTATTTTTCACAAATACTGATATCCTAAGTATCTGTGTACATTTCTCCTTATTAAAGACAAGAATTTCATTTCAATTATTCAAAATGTTCTTCAAATATCACTAAACTTTTTGTACCACTAAGATTTTTAAGTATAGTTTGATTTTACAGAAAGTGTCTTCAAAGGAAAAAAAAATCAAAATTTCACATATTTTTTTCTGTTAGTCATGTTATGAATATCACTAATGGTAAAACATTATCATTTGAATATTCAATTTACCACTACTAAGTTAAAGATTTTAAGTATCAAGTTTTCCACTACATTTTGATATTTAGGCCCATAGATGAGTACTGCTCTCACCTGTGGTCAGAGAAGCTACTTTTGGCTTATGACAATGACTATTGGGGAGACTCTAAATTCATGAAAGTTCTAAGTGTGGTGCATTAAATAAAACTCTTCTATCATACCTTCCAAGGTTCAGGGCAAAGTGGAGAAGGGAGGAGAAAGAATGTAGGAGTCAGAGCATGAGGGAGAGAGTTCTCTGAAACACTTTTCTGGACAGGAAGCGGCCATAGTATGCATCACCTCACAGCAGCTGTCATTATACAAGATCTGCAAAATATTAGGCCCATCAACATCCCCTAACAGATGATGGAGTAGGGCAAGAAAACACATAGAAATAGAAGAGGGACTTGCTGGAAATAAGATGGAGTTCAATGGAGGGAATGTGTGATATGAAAGAGGTAGCAGGATGGTTTGTGATCAAAATACATAACGTACATGTATGAGTGCTGTTGAAAGTTAAAAATATTTTAGTAATAAAATAAAAGTATAGTATAGTTGATAACAAAATTGTTGGATATTAATAACTATGTTGGTTTGATTCAGGTGTCCCCCATAAACTTTGTGTTCTGAATGGTAGGACCCAAGCTGATGGAAATTTCAAAACTGGTGCCTTTTGGAAGCAGTGTATTGTCAGAGGCAGGCTTATCGGTGATACAGACAACTTCCCTTTGCCAGTGTTTAGCACTTTCTCCTGCTGCTATTGTCCACCTGCTGTTGGGCAGGAAGTGATGTTCCCCCTCTGCTCATGCCATTGCTTTCCCCTGGCATCATGAAGCTTCCCATTGAGTCTCTAAGTCAAAATAAACCCTTTCCTCCCACAAGCTACTTTTGGTTGGGTGTTGTCTGCTAGCAATACAAAGTTCACTGCAACAATTACCTATATGAAAAATTTACCAACAGAAAAGTCTTTCTAAAGAGAAGATAGAATGTAGTATCCCTAGATTAAATAATGTTAGTATAAATATTAGTAACACTGTTTCAAAATCTACTTAATCCAAAATACCTAGACTTTTTAGCTAAGAGCCTTAGAAATGAAATGAAAATATCTCAAAAGGTTTTTGTTGTTGTTGTTGGTGGTGGTAGTATTTGGTTTTTTTTTTTGTTTTTTTTTTTAGTAAAAACTAACAAGGTGCTTTTAGAGTATCCTAAGTTTACTTCTATGTCATGTAATTCACCTACATGATGAAAGGTTTTGGACCTTATGTTAAACACTGAAAATCTTCAGGAAACCTTGCAATAAGCCTCTCACAGGTTTTCACTTTTCCTGGGACATCACCAGTTTTAGTTTAATGAACCGAGCTTAAATCACAATGAAGTCTTAAGAGAACTCCATAAAGCATGGTGAAACAGCACCCTAACTACTAATAAAACTATGATTGTTAAGAGAAAAGCTGAACATTATAGATTTTTATATTACAAACAGACTTTTGCATTTTTCTCCACCATTTTGTTTAAATACATGGATACATGACCTGCAGAGCTTATGATGCATACATCCTTGAGATGTACACATCTTTGAACTAAGTATGATGCCCACACTGTCTCACTTCTTTCTATTTTACTTATTTACCTATTTATTTGCTCTGGTTATGGAAACAAAAGCTCAGAGAGGTCATGAACAAGTTTAAGCTCATAATTCTATTTCAATGACAGAATAAAAAGCTCGGAGCAGATCCTCTTCTCATCAAAATGATGTCTTCCCTAAGGCAACCTTACCTTCACACATGGAGGTGCACACCTGAAGGGCAATCATTAATTTCATGAGCACTGCGTCTCCTACTAATGTTCTCTTTGATTAAACAGTGTTTCCATTTTCTTATTCTTCATATGCTTGGTAAGATTAAAAGGTAGTTAGACTTCAGTTCTGAGACAAAGGGAACAAGTCCTTAGGATTAATATAACTAATATTCCAGGAAATGATCCAACTACTTTACTTCACTGATGTTTTATTTGAAAGCTGAATTTTGTAAATAAAAATTTTAGTTTTTGTCAACAAGTTCTTTTCAAGCCACACAATAATCTTTCCATGAAAAAGAAGCTATTTATTGGAACATGGCTAGCACTTTCCACATGGTGGAGGTCTAAAACTATGAGAGATGCCATGGCAATTCCAAACAAGTAGATAAGAAAAGTATGAAGACCTGGGAATGTCAAATTCACCTTAAATTGACAGTTCTATTTCTATGTGATGCCTGCCCATTGACTAGAATGTGATGATCTCAAGAGGATGGCATAGTATGACCTCACTATCCAGTATATTCAGCTGCTTAGGGTTAAAGTCAGAAGAACAAATACTCAAGAAAAAACTTCAGATTAATATGATAGGTCTCCCATTATGTTTTAATTATTTAGACATAAGGCATTTCACTTAATTAGTTTCCTGTCAGAAGAACATTCTGATGCTTTTTCTAAAAGTCTTTTTAGAATTTTAATTCAAATAGCAATTTTCCTGAAGCCTCTCAAATTCATTTAAGTAAGATTTATTTGAATACTTTTGGGAGTAAAATAAGTATTTATCTGCACCACACTGAATATAACTTTCATTATAATTTTCACAGTCCATGTTATTCCTCTGAACCCTAAGATACCATAAGTCACCTAGTTCAGTTTTGTTGGGCTTTTCTCATATTGCCTTGAACAAATAAATGGAAAACTGCCCTTTATAGGGAAGAAAGTCTTAAACATTCCTTGATCATGGTATTCTTAAGAAATTTTCAACACAATCCTAGAATAAAAACAATACACATAATGGATAAAAGCCTATTTTACCAGTAGTGAACTCAAAATAATTGAAGAAGTATTCATCTTATTAACTTAGTGGTCATTTAGAAAATATCCAACATACAAACACAAAAACAACAGTTCATGCTGGGGATACTGTATTTCCCAAACACATTTAAATAACTTGCAATGTCTTTCCTGGCACATTTATTGCAGGACCTGTGGTAATTTGGCATGAATTGTGGAGTCTGTTGTCTCAGATTCTCAAGGGCAAATTTTAGACTCATTTATGTTTGAATTTTCAAAACTGTACACAAAATTTGGCTCACAGTTGGTGTCAGTGTTAGTTGAATGAAAGAGAATAGAATGAATTCATGATTAAGTAAGTCAAAGTTGACTTAAGTGAAATGGATGTGTGCAGATGGAACACTGTGTAATATAATGTAGTTATAGCACAGTGATAGAGAATGTAGTCTCTCTCACGCACTCTCTCTCCCTCTCTCTCTATATATATATACACACATATATATGAATATATATATATATATATATATATATATATATATATATATATATATATGTTTATATGTATGCATGTATATGTATAATGATTATGTTTCTCTGACATATAAGATGTGGAAATAACAGTATCTACTTCATAGAATTGACAAGGAGATTAAATGAAAACATGCAACATAGGACACAATGTACATATTTGACAAATACTACTGTTGTTTTTATTTTTCCAAGTTTATGCTTTGCATTCACAAATAGAAGATATTCTACCCTATAAATATTGGGCACAAGAGAGATGGAACTGAACGTATTAAGAGGACAATAAAAGACATGATTACTCTTTTAAAAAACAGCTTTGGTTACAACAAGGTAAGAAAGCACAGCTATGACTGAAAAACATAAAAATCAGGCTGTTTTTGGAGCCAGATATGGAAAGTTAGTGTTACTGAAATTCTCCATCTGCCAAAAGAAAGAGAAATTCAAATCCCTCATTTCATGGCTTGAAATTGAGTACCAAAAGCATTTCATATTTCTAATTTCATTCCTAATATAGAGGCACAGGCTAGCGCCCCTGCTGTACAGAGGCTGCCAATATTCCATTATCTCTTCCCATTTTCAGGGCTTATTATTAAAGCACACACTCCAGGGAGATTGTTGGCATCAAAGATCCCAGCATGGAAGGGAATATGTTTTACACAATTTGACACTAACTTTTCAACTGTAAATACAAAGAGATGGGAAAGCAACAATGAAAAGTCAAGAAAACATGGGGAACTGGGCTTGGAAAGGTTGTTCAAGCTAATATGTAATGTATAAACGCAAACCCTGATCAGAGCACTTAAAGTAAAAAATACACATTTGATTTTGCAGAATTTTCCTAACACAGGTAACAACATAAGATAAGAGAAATAACATCTATGCCCATCTGTGTCCTGTTAGTAAGCAGTAACATCAATATAATTTCAGCACCTATGAAAGATATTTTCTACTTCAGTCCTGAACAGATTAATGAAAATAATATTTTTTATTGTTTACATCCATTTCTGGATTGTTTTTTAAATTAAATTAATATATCTTCAATTAATATTTTTAAATCACATTTTATTTGTGTGCAAAAAAGAGCTTCATTTTCACTCTTTCTGAAATTCACAACACATTTATCATATTCACCAATTCTCTTGAACTCAATTACCCACTGGTCACCTTCCTTGTCTCTAAAACTTGTTTTTTGTTCATATTTGCTTAATTCTTTTTTGGACCCCACATATGGGAAGAAACATGTTTTATTTTGTTTTTATAAAGATATACTTATTTCATGGATTTTCCTTCACATACTATAAGTTAATGTTTTGTGGATGTAATTTGTACTTTTTTGTGTGTATCACTTTATTTTCCCCATCTATCCATCCTTTGGTGGAACCTGCATAACTTAGCTATTGTGACTAGCACCAGCAATCATGGATGTTGAGGATGGAAGCCTGACTTTTCTTTCTTCAGTTATTGTGGTAATTGGAATGTATGCCCCCCTTCCCCCCAGATTCAAGTGCTTTGTTAAGCTTGTGATTTGGGTCTCCAGCCACCTGACTAGAGGAGGTATCATTGGGTGTAGATCTGGGTTGCAGTCCAAAGGCATTTTGGGGCACAGATTTGATTCTACCTCAGAGGTATGAAGAGCAGTGTGAGCTTTCACTGGTCTCTCCTGCTTGCTGGATTGTGTGTGGAGCATGTGTGTGTGTGTGTGTGTGTGTGTGTGTGTGTGTGTGTGTGTGTACTAGATAGTGGTAGGTTTTCTCTCTCTGCTTGGATTTATGAATGGGAACCACCTTCTTTCGCCTGTTAATCTCAAGCAAACCCATGTCATTTATGTTATTATTTCCAGAGCTATTGTAATCACAGAGAAAATCACTGCCTAAGCCTAGTACCATATGTTTTACTCTATAACTTTTAAGTTTCAGGCACTAAAGATTTTGCTTCATTTTGACTTGAATTTTCCATAGTATTGAGGGGCTGCTTCTTCCCACTATATGTGGATATCTAGTGTTCCCTGAATCTCTTGCTAATTCTGCTGTTTTCTACAATGCAGAATATAAGGACAAGAAATAAACTGACACAGTTACAGGCATATTGCTTTTGATCCTTATTTATTTTAACATTCTGCCACACTTACTGAGTGCTTAATGGACCTATTTCTTCTCTTTAAAACTCTGGCTTTGACTTAGTTTTTGCTAAAACCTGGTTGTCAACTTTTAAAGCTCCTGAGAGCACAAGAGGTCGTTATAGGCATTTAAGTCATGTGTACTATTAAAAGTTGCTATGGACAAATTAATACTTATAAAAATTAAATCATAATGTAGAAGGGAGAATATATAGTTTCTTAGTCATTACATTGATCCACTCAAGGTGCATTGAACTTTTGTTATAATCACCACATAAAGCAAAGGCATAAAGTAGACTTTTACAGTTTAGCCTCAAACTTGGGAAAAAGGATCACTTCTTAACTTATAATGTATCAAAAATTATTAAGTCACCTTGAGTTAACTCAAGGGACCAACCTAAGGTCTGTTCTTAAGCACATTGGTTCATACAGTTTTTAAAGCAGGGAATAACTACTTCAACTCAAACATATTTTTAATGTTCTGCTGTGTTATGTTAAACCAAGTCTTATTTATGTCTAGATTATTTTATTCAGCACAGTGAATAAAAGAAAGAAGAACAAAACAAAACATAAAGACTTAGTGAATGGAGAGATGATGGACTTTAAAATTTGATAATTTACCCACGTCTTGATGTCCTGATATAGAGTCAGTCCGTTTATGAGGCTCTTCATTCAACTTTCTTTCTAGAAAATACAGAAACTTGCTAAAAGTAAACTAGCAATTTATGTCACAGATTTTGAAATGTGCAAAGAAAGTACATAATTGTGAAGTGGCAATAACCATGGGAAGTCATTTAACACATAGTCTTCAAAAAAGGGCTAGACCTATTCTGTTATTTTCAAGTTACCATCTGTTACACTCATAGAGTGTATCCAGATTAAACCTCTTTAGATAGCCATGCCAAATTTAATGTTGACAAGAATTTCTACTGCCTGTCTAAACTTATTTCCTTGTATGAATTCAGATGCTTTCTAGTCTTTTAACCCATTGACGATGCAGTGTAACTAGTAGCTACAATCCTTTGTAGAGGATTTCATATTTAATAATTGCCATTTTAGAATTTATTTATTAGTACTAAAGAACATAAATATACAAATTGCTTTTTGAAAATTGTATTTTAAAAGAAGAAAATACAGTCACTTACTAACAAGTTTGTAAATTGTCTTTGGTAAATCAATCTTAATTTTTACACCTAATGTATCTGTCATATTTTATGTAACACCACAGACAGTAGTTCCTTTTAGTCCAATAGCAGGTCTTATTGCTACCTATCACGAAAAGGAAAATACTCTTTGGATATCATTATAATTAGTAATGTCAGGTTGGGATTATATGAAATTAAGAATTGTCTTCACAATAAAGGGAACAGTGACCAGAATGAAGAGGCATCTGCATCCTACAGCATTGCCAAGTCCACATGACATAGAAAATTCATATCTAGGATATATAAAAATTGCAAAAATCAAACACCAATATATTAACCAATTTGTTGACAAGATAGTTCTCTATTGAGTATCTTCACTGGTGGTATCTCTTTCTCCCATCTCTACTTTGTGTAGAGAATCTTCTCTTTTCAGATGGCAGTGACTTTGGGATGACTCAAAAGGTATCATAGTGCTGGAAAGAAGTGACTGGAGTACTGAGTAACATCTCTATCACACCTTCCAAGGCTCAGGGTCTAATGCGGAAGAGGTGGTGGAAAAGAATGTAAGTGCCAAAGGAAGGGTAGGACTCCGTACAACGTGCTCCCTCCAGACACAAAATGGCCTGGATATCCATGACCTCATAGTGCCTGACACTACCTACACAGGACCCATCATAAGAGGAGGAAAAGACCATGACATCAAAATAAAAGAGAGACTGATTGAGATGGGGAGGGGATATGATGGCAAATGGAATTTCAAAGGGGAAAGTGTGGGGGGGGGGAGGGTATTACCTTGGGATACTTTTTGTAATCATGGAAAATGTTAATAAAAATTGTGAAAAAAAATATAGTTCTCAAAAGATTAAATATCAATAACCAATAAATACTTGAAAAAATAGCTCAAATCATTAGCCATTGTGCATTTTAAAACATCTTTGCAATTACATTTCAAACAAACAGACAAAAGAACGAGTGCTGGCAAGGATATGGGGAAAGCTGACCTTTTTTATATATACTGTTGCTGAAATATGAACTGGTGTAGCCACTATGAAAACTGGCACAAAAGTTCTGCAATAAGACTAAAATTGGGACTATCACATGAGCTAGTTTCTCCACATATGGTTTCATACTGGATGACTCCAAGCCAACATACCACAGACATATGTACATATGCATGTTTACATCTCCACTACTGATACTGGCTAAGAAATGGAAATATCAATAGATGGGTAGATAATGAAAAATACTATACAAATGCACAATGAATTTTAGTCTATAAATAAAAATGAATCTGTAGGAAAACAGATGAACAGGAAGTAATTATGTTAAGCAAAAAATGTTAGATCCAGACAAATAGACATTGCATGTTTTCTCTATTCTATAGAACTAAGTTTTAAATTTATGTGTTTGGAGTGTTCATGAAATTAGAATATAGAACATGCGATAAAAGAACTTAAGGGGGGGATAATGGATGTAAATGTCATGAAAGCAGAAGCAGGAACTATTTTGTCAATGGAAACAAAGAGAGTATATGACATTTAAAACATGCTATAATAAAACCCATGTATTCTAAATTAAACTGTTCATTTAAAAATATTAAAAAATAATTTCAGACAAACAAAACTGTTGCCTCCATGGAGAACCTGACATTCTGCACCCGAATTATGGAGACAGAAGCTTAGAATACTAAACACGTACCAAAGCAGAAATCCAGAAGCTCCTGTGAGGTCATCACTGAAGTAAACTTAAAACACACCCACTAAGGCTCAGGGAATTTTGCAGAAGAAGGGGTGGAAAGATTGTAAGAGCCACAGGGCAGGAGGGCATATCCAGAGGCATCCTGACACCCCTACAATGACTGACTTTTGCACTCATAGTGCATAATCTACAACCCCATGAAGGAATACCAGCAATCCCACTGATGTGGATCCTCATGGATTGGGGCCAGGGAGGAAGGAAATGATGGTATCAACACATGATGTGTCCATACAAAATATATTCTTTTTTTAACTGAGAGAGGGAGGGAGAGAGAGAGAGAGAGAGAGAGGGAGGGAGGGAGGGAGGGAGGGAGGGAGAGAGAGAGGGAGGGAGGGAGGGAGGGAGAGAGAGAGGGAGAGAAGGAGGGAGGGGAAGAGAAAGAGAAAGAGAAGGCGAAAAAGAGAAAGAGAAAGAGAATAGTTGCACCAGGGCCTCTAGCCATAGCAAACAAACTCCAGTTGTATGAGCCACCTTGTGCATCTCTACCTTATGTGGGACCTGAAGAATCAAGACTGGGTCCTTAGGCTTCAAAGACAAGCACCTTAACTGCTAAGCCAGCTCTCCAGCTCACAAAATATATTCTTAATTAAAAAGAAATGTCAGGATGACCTCTTTGGAGTCTGATGAAATCTATCATTATGCAAACTATTTTTCTTTGCTTCAAAATAATTAATTGACAGAACAATTCAGTTTTGGATTACATAACTTCTTTTCATTAAAAAGAGCTTTTGACCCACATGAATTCTTAAATTAAAATTTCTGTGTAAATATTCATTCTTCCTATTGAAACAAAATATAAGTTAAAAAGAGCTCTCTTGGTGCTGGGGAGATAGCTCAGTAAATAAAATGCTTCCATGTAAGTATAAGAACTTTAGTCTAGATCTGCAGCAGTCATCTAAAAGCTGGGTGACAGCATGTTCCTGTAATGCCCAAGCTGGAGAGGTTGACACAGGAGAATCCCTAGTGCTTACTGGATAGCAGGTATAGCCAAATAAGTGAGATCTGTGTTAAGGTAGACACACTGTCCTAAAAAATAAGGTAGAAAGCTATTGAGAAAAACATCTAATGCAGAGCTCTTGTCTCCAACAATAGCACATGCATGCTCACCCAAATACACATATGCATCAACACACACACAAGCATGCATACATATGTGAACATACACAAAAAATTAAAGAGACCTCTCATGAGAGTAATAACATTTTTTGTTCCATTTTCTATTGTCATTTTAAAGGTTCAGAGATAACACCAGGCTTGGAAATGACAATAACTAATTTATTGTTAAAATTCTAACTGAATGAAGTATATAAGTTTTAAAAAAGATTCTGAACTATATAAAAGTGGAACAACATATTGTCAATCAGATTTAGTTACTCAGCAATACACCATAATTAATTCACAGTCTAACACATTTCCCATGGGATTTGATACTTTAAATTAAGAAATACGTTTCCTTTATCTTAACATTCTTGGATGCTAGCAGAATATATGACACCCAAAGGAAGATGAAGAAGTGAAATGATTCAAAGTTCCAAATGATGTCATTTTAGTTCCTTCCTTCACTGCGATATTGAGATTGCCTACTATTTGTTCTTCATACAGGGTACTTAAATTTGACTATTAAAATTATAACACACTTAATCAATATACATAACTATATATAAACAATTTAATTGTGTTATGCTGAAGTTTTGTAGTTTTGTACAAAAAATCAAGAATAGAAACTAGCTATGTTTCCATTAGGGGACAGGTAAATCTCAAGTCTCTCTGGAATCCTCCCTTTGCTAGTCTTTTAGTGTTCTTTGCCATCTCAGCAGTCTCTAAACAGTGATGCTCATGTGATCTTAACCACATTTAACACTCAGCTGAAACTCATCTGCGGACCAACATGGAACAGGAGATAGTGCCTGCTTTCATATCATGCAAGAGTGTCCATACACCCACTTTGTGGTAGCAGAAAGAAAATTAATTTAGAATGGCTCTGACTGAATAACCCAACCCATCATGGAAAAACTCAGATCAGATATCGAAAATCTCTGCCAACAGTGTGCCTTGCTGTTCCTAAAGTACACATATGAAAATTACAGTAAGGAGCAGTGTGACAAAAGTCTTCAAAGTACTCGCATCTTCACTTTAAAGTACCTCATATTATATCTGAATTGATTCTTTCTTAAGTACAATCTAAAGAATTTGGATCAATTGCTTACTAACAAAAAAAGGTAGTGTATAAATCAATGTTCTTTTTGTATTTCCCATTGGACCTATTATGTCCTTTATACACTCACAACATCAGGGACTGTGTAATACATGCTGTGGAACCATAATAAAAACTCTGAAACTGGTATCAGAACAGGAAGGAAAAAATAGGTACTTTTGGTACAGGAATTAGTTCCCTTTTAGTAACATAACTTATACTATTAAACAAATATGCTAAATGAAACATAGATTTGATCTACATCTTTGCTTTACAGTTATCCTTCTACTGAACATTTCCAATTTACTGAGTAAGATTTCAGTCCCATCTATTCTGGAACTTTTTATATGAATCAGAGCCATGCTTTGTTGTAATAAATTTAAAATCTTAGATTCATTTATCAAATTACTTAGAATCTTAAGTGCTTCCTCATCTCAGGTACTATGTATTTCCTGACTTTCAAATGCTCATTTAAAATTCTATAGATATTTCTCAAAATAAAACATACAGATGGTCAATAAATACAAGGTAAAATATTTAAGCAAGGAGTGGTGGCACACACCTTTAATTCCCAGCACATAGAAGGCAGAGGTATGACAATTGCTGCAATTCCAGGCTACTGTGAGACTAAGTAGTAAATTCCAGGTCAGCTTGGGCTAGAATGAAACCCTACTTCAAAAAATAAAAGGTAAAATATTTGCTATCACTAATTGTCAGGGAAATGTAAATCATAACTATAGTGACATATGATCTCTCCCCAGTGAGAATGTCTCTTATCACAAACAGACTAAAGATAGCAGATACAGAGAAAAGGGAAAACCTGCACACTGCTGCTGGGAATGTCACTGTGCAAAGCATTGTGGAGGTTCATTAATGAATTAAAGTTAGAACTACCATATGATCCTACTGCTATTTACACCCCCAAAAGTAATTAAATTAGACTTGTGCATGACTAGGGAACTCACAGCAAGCACTCTTCAGATTACCAAGAACAAAATAAAAGCACCCTAACATTCCACCAATGGAAGACTCACTCTAGAGAATGTGGTAGGCTCACAGGAAGGGATAAGATTTAGCAGTGAGATAAATGGGAGAAGAGAACCAAGCCACGAAACTTCATTAATTTGAAGAATACAAAGCGTCTTCATGATTTCTGAATAGAATGGTGGTTACCAAAGACTGAGAAGGATGACGGCAGGGATGAATGAAAAAAGATTGATCAACAGAAAGTTCTGGAAGTTTATTCACAGAATGGTATGGAAAACAATCATGTACTGTGTGTTTCAAGAGTTAAGAATTTTTTTTTTTTTCTGAAGAAATGATAAATATGGGGCTGGAGAGATAGCTTAGCTGTTAAACGCTTACCTGTGAAGGCTAAGGACCCTGGTTTAAGGCTCAATTCTCCAGGACCCAAGTAAACCAGATGTACAAGGTGGCACATGCCTATGGAGTTCCATTGCAGTGGCTAGAGGCCCTGGCGGTGCCCATTCTTTATCTATCTGCCTCTTTCTCTCTCTGTCTGTCGTTCTCAAATAAATAAATAATAATAAACAACAAAAAAAGACTGAGAAGGATAATTATAAAAAAAGAAATGATAAATATTAGAGTAGATCATTTAGTAATCAAATTTAAATATTTTGTAATGTACATATATACCCAAGCATCACATGCTGGTTCATCAATATGAACACTGTTATATTGTTATGTATCTATTAAAATGAATTTAATTAAATTTTAAAAGGGGGACATAAAACTCCTACCACTGACCCTGGGTGTGGCTAACAGTAAAAAAGAAAGAGGCAAGTAAAGATAAAGGCATATAAAAAGAAAAAAATCAAAAGATATAAACAGAGAGACATGAATAAAGAGTCATGGAAGGAGGGAAAGCCACTGGAAAGATGAAAAAAGAGAGAAAACTTGACTGAACTCAGTGCTGTAGCATGCAGTCCACCATTTTCCTGATTTCCAAGCAACATTTCTATAGAAAAGGTTATGACTAATTACAATGCACCTTTCCAAATGGAAACTGGCCTCCCTATCCACAACCTCACAGTGCCTGGCAATACCTTCACAAGACCCTCATAATAGGAGAAAAAGATGACATCAAAATAAGAGAGACTAGTGGAGAGAGGGAGGGGATGTGCTGGAGAGTGGGGATGTGAAGGGGAAAGTGGGAAGGGGAGGGGATTATCATGGTTTATTGTCTGTAAGCATAGAACTTGTTAATGATAAAATTTTTCACTAAAAAGAGAAAGGTACCCCTTATTTTAAGGTAAAAAAGGTTTGGATGAATCAGAATGTCAACTGAGAAAAGGACTGCCAATAGGCCTGCTGTTTTCTGTCTGTCAAGTTAGGTGAGGATGGAGCTAAAGACTAATGCCTGACTTTGTAAGGAGAAACCCGAATCCAGTACATCCTTTAGGGCTGCAATGCCATCATCTTGAAGAAGTTCAGCCAGTGTAACACAAATCTTTGAGCCAGGAGCTCTTCTGCTGTGGGTTCAATTTAAAATGTCAGTCATGGCAACTATGGCTAGTTATGGGGTTTTCACCCTCAGGGTTTCTATAAGCAGAATAGATTATAAGAGTAAGAAAATGCAGGAAACAAACAAAAATCACAAATACCTCAACTCAGGACATTCAAAGAGTACCTTTGGAATATTGAGGGTTTGAGTTTTGTTGTTGTTGTTTCCACTGTTTCTCATAATCCTAAGGAAAGCACTGTTTGCCTTTCTCAGGAATCTACTGAATAGAGTTACATTCTCAAGTGTCACTTGCAAATGACTTAAAGGAGAAAGAATTTGCTACATGTTCTCAATATTTCTGAAGACAATTAGGTTCCAGCATTTCCAATGACCTAGCTCTGCTTAGAAAATTAAAGAAAGGATATTTATTTCCTTTATCTGAACATTAATCAACATAGCAAGGAATATACAGCTTTCATGCTGCGCGCGTACACACACACACACACACACACAGAGAGAGAGAGAGAGAGAGAGAGAGAGAGAGGCTCATACAAAGACATATTTAGAAAGATCCTCCTATCTCATGTTTATATCTTTTTTGGCCAAGGTCTTATGGATAATTATATTTTGGAAAATCATTATTACGTCATTGTCTGAAAAGTCCTGTTTTTTTTTTTTTGTTTTGTTTTTTCTCTGAGGGAGACATTTATAACCTAATTTAGAGTCCATAGCTGCTTAAAAATCTTCTCTGTTATAAATTATATATACCTGTTATAACTATCGACATTGTAACCCCTCTACTAACACTTGAGATCTACTAGCTGTCATAGAGTGAAAGCACTCAGTCGAGCAATCCACAACTGGAGAGGATTAGCTTACAACTGCTGCCACTATCAGCGAAACTGCAAGAAGCAGACAGTTCATTTTACAGAAACTTAATGGACTGTATGGCTCTGGCTGTTTAATACAAGCACTGTCAAGGCATCTAAGCAAAAAGTCTCAGCTGTCATCACTGACAAGCTGAGTGGAATTATTTGTCACAGGAGACTTGATAAGGCACCATTAGAATGGTGCATGCTGCTGCTATATATCTCCATACAGTAGCCAGTGACAACATGCTCATAGTTGTCAAAGCCATATGGCAATAGCATGTTCCCAAAGGTCATCTCATTATATAAGAGGTTTGAAACTTTAAACCCTCACCCAAAGCATTTAAAAATGACAAGAGCACAAGAAGGTATCATTATATTCAAAGAAGATATGAATAATTTATACATTTATTTTAAATATATAGAAATTATACACATACACACTCATCCACACACATGCATACCCACATAGATATTTATACAAATAACCTAGCAACATCTATGGATTGACTTCTGTTTTGGTTAACTGTTGTTGCCCATGTCAAAAACCCCTTAAATGTGATATTATTGAGAGTATAACTTTGTTTCTGCTGAATGCCCAATGAACACTAAAAATTGTTCATCACATATGGTCTTTAATTGTTGAGCTTCTCCTGATCAAAAATATAGCTAAGTTTCTGATATCAAGGGTAACAGTTTTTTGGGTTAAGAAAAATTTCACCATTACACTCACATTTAAAAATAACCTCTAGGGCTGGAGAGATGGCTTAGCGGTGAAGCACTGGCCTCTGAAGCCTAAGGACCCTGGTTCGAGGCTCAATTTCCCAGGACCCACGTTAGCCAGATGCACAAAGGGGCGCACACATCTGGAGTTCATTTGCAGGGGCTGGAGGCCCTGGCGTGTCCATTCTCTGTCTCTGTCTCTCTCTCTCTCTCTGCCTCTTTCTCTGTCTGTCACTTTCAAATAAATAAATAAATAAAAATAAATAAAAAATTTAAAAATAATCTCTATGTGGAGCACTCGGGAGGCAGAGGTAGGAGGATTGCCATGAGTTCGAGGCCACCCTGAGACTCTATAGTGAATTCCAGGTCAGCCTACCTCACACAACCAAAGAAAAAAATAATAATAATAACCTCTATGTGTATAATTGACTGTAGCAGTAATTAAATAATTTCCGTTGAGTGTGATTTTAGAAGGAGGAAATGAAAACAAAAGCCCCTAAACACTTAAAAATTGATGCAAAGAATAAAAACAAATGCATTTACTTTTAGATTTACTCACTCCAAATAGATGACTAGAGTCTAAACACAGTACTTGTCATTAATTTCCATTTAATATTTTAACTTTCTTTCAGTCTAACATTATTTTATTTTGAATAATATTAACAACAGGTTACCCAAAAATTAAGTAACTAACATGTTTGTGATAAAGTACAATCCATTACTATCTTTTTTTCCCTTCTTTTTAAGTTTATTGCTTAATTCAGTATATTTATGTAAAGTTATTAAAGACTAACCTATTAGAGATTATTTTCAGAAATAAAGAGTATTATGCATACATTACCTTCACAAATACTTTATAATATAGAAATTAATATGTATGCATAAAACTTATAATCCAAAAGAGAAAGTGATAAGGTCTTCTAGAAGAAAGCTTATATTGCAAGGACAGTTCAATCAACAGAGATCAACCTTGTGGAGTATATGCAATGGTAGAGAAAGGGATTTCCAACAATGTCAGAGTCTTAACATGAAATGAAGCATCTGCAAACTTAGAGTACATGAATTTCAATACAATAATAATTACAAAGTCTTTTATCTCATATACCAAGGATTAGAGGGGCCTGAGAAGACAACTTAGTAAAATATCTTGCAAGTATGAGGACCTGAGCTCAATCCCTAGAACCCATGATAAAAAGAAATAGAAACTACGCATGGTAACATAAGTTTATAATCCCAGTGCTGAACAGGCAGAGACAGGTGAGCCAATGGAGTTTACTGGCCAATCACTCGAGCTTAATTGGTGACCTCCAAGCCAATAAGAGAACATTTGTTAAAGAGGTGGACAGTGCCTGAGAAATGATGCCTGAGGTTGTCCTCTGGCTTCCATGCATATCCACATGAAACACACCAGAAATAGAGAAAAAGGAAAAGAAAGGGGGGGGGGGGAGAAGAAAGAGGGGGGGCCTGAGGGAGGAGGGAGGAAAGAAGGAGAAAAGAGGGAGGAAACGGAAGAAAACTGTAGAAGATGCACTAGAAAATGATTGTAAGCCAAAATATGAGGTCAGCCATGTATTTTGAAAATCTCCCTCAGCTGCATTGTGAAAACAGAAAGAGGAAAGATGTGTATTATTAAAAGGCTTCTTAGAAGGCATACAAAATGGAATTCATAAGCCCGAGATTGCTGGGCCTAAGTTTGAATACCCATGTAAAAAGCTGGGCATGTCCATACACATCTGTAACCTCAGTTTCATGTAGGGGTGGTGTGAGTGGACAGCACAGAACTGCAGGGGCTCACTGTTCAGCCTGGTCAGCCAGGTTCAGAGAGAGACTACATCTCAAGGAAGCTGAGCAGAAGAGCAATGTTCTCTTCTAGTCTATCCATACATGCATATAGGTAATATGTAAGCTGCACACACATACACATGCATACACCATACATACACACACTATACTATTCTTACTACATACATACACACGAATAAAATAATGAAAAATAAATTCATAAAAGGTGGCTTGTAAGGCTGGCCCCTCACAGGTATGGAGGAACTTATACATCAGGATCATTCCTAGGATTTTCTGATACAAAAAGTTGGCTGTGTTTAAGTTCCTTTTGGAAGCAATAATGCTTATGCTTCTGGAAGACTACAATTTTGTTTTATTTGATGAACAGTCTATTCAGCCTCTAATGAAAGCCCTTGGCACTGAGCTCTACTGACTCTCATTTGACAGTGTGGTCACAAATCACAGCTGGAGAACAGAACATGTGTGTTGGGAACTTACTGTGTGCATACTCATAATCTTATCCTGGTCTCTTTTAGGCTCAATCCAATACTCTTTTCTCATATGTTTAGTATCCTGTCATGATAATAAACCATGCTTATGAATACAATCACAAGCTTAGTAGAAATAGATAAAGAAGTTAGACATGGATACTTTAGTACCTTGAAACACAGAAGGCTTTATCTTCGCAGAAGTGAAGACAGAACAAGAGAAATTGTCACAGGAATCATGGCCCACTATAGGAAAGGAAACTACCACTGATCAGCTATAGATAAGACAGTTGTTTGGAACCTTTAATAGGAAATTTCCAGCCCACCATTGGTTGATCCTAATCTAAAACTGATCTCAAGGCTAAGATTGGAAAACATTTTAGTATCTTCCAGAAGAAAAAAAAAAATCACAAAAAAAGATATAATCACCTAGAAATAGATGTTCAGCAAGATGAGTAAAAGTGGTCCTAGGGGCTGGAGAGATGACTTAGAAGAAAACATGCTTGCCTGCAAAGACTAAGGACCCAGGTTCGATTCTCCAGTATCCAAGTAAGCTAGATGTACAAGGTGGCACTTCATTTAGCAGTGGTGAAACCTCTCTCTCTCTCTCTCTCTCTCTCTCTCTCTCTCTCTCTCTCTCTCTTTCTCTCTCTCTATCTATCTGTCTCTCTCTTTCTCTATCTGCCTTTTTCTCTCTCTTACTCTCTCAAATCAATAAAAAAAATTAAAAGACTGGTGCTAAATTACAGAAAATAGGAAGAAGGGTCAAAGGGGGAAGGAGAAAGGGAGGAAGAGGAAGAGAAGGAAGGCAGGAGAAACCCAAGACTGGTTAGAACAGTGATTGCTTGTGGTTTGTTGACTGGAAGAATCCTTTAGAATCATCTGAGGCAGCCAGTACAGTCAAACAGAAAGGTCACAAGAACCAGAAAAATGAAGTACACAGAATCCATATCTTGATGGAGGATGGTTGAGAAGGAAGAGCTCACTGGTGTCAGGGAAAATGAAAGGCCCAGTAACTCGGGACTGTATATTGTATTTGGCTGCTCGATTTTACCTAAACTAGTGTCACTAAATAAGTAAACAGGAAAAAAAAAAAAGAAGAATTCAAATGTTAGAGAGAAAAGATGAGAGAATATGAGGTTAAAAAAAAAAAAGACACAGAGAAGCAGCCATCCTTTCAAGAATCTTAAGTGGGGCTAGAGAGATGGCTTAGCAGTTAAATGTGCTTGCTTGCAAAGCCTACTTGCCCAGGGTTGGACTTCCTAGTACTAACAAAGTCAGATGTAAATGTGGTGCATGTATTTGTAGCAGCAGGAGACGCTGGCACAGCCACTCTTTCTCTCCTTCCCTCTCCTGCCCCTTAGCTAAATAAACAAATAAAAGAACAAATAAACAAATAAAAGAACAAGTAAAAGAACATAATGCTAAAGAAACCTGAAATCTGGCAGCCATGCCTCGGGTATTGTCTTTTACTGATTTGTACAAGGGCAGATTTCAATATGTGTTAGGGTAAGGCAGCAACAGAATGGAAGCTAATGCCCAACAGGAAGAGAAGACACACAACCAGGAAAGGCTCAATGCAGTAGTTTGCAGGAATCATTGGAGAAGACAACTGCAAGTGCTGTGGAGTGTGACTGCAAGCGAAAACCAAGCTTTTACAGGAGAGGTTTCTCTAGTACAAAATCCCTTTACTTTTTACCATTTGCTAACTTGGAAGATATAAAACATAGAGTTTGAATTGTAACAGATAAAGGAGGGAAAAGAATGGAGGGCAAGTGAAGGGTAGAGGAGAATGGTCAATAAAAGTTGAATGTAAGATGTGGCTAGAAGACCTGGCTCTTCCATGAGAGCTAGAATATATATTCCATAAAGTTCAGATCAACTAAATCAGACTCTCCAAGGAAAAGGCTTGGATATCTCTATTCCCCTTATGATTTTTACATGCACCACACTGTATATCCACACCCTTCTGTGGGTTTCTAATCTGCATCACTGATACAAGAGCACTTGAGTCCATAGCTCAAAGCAGGAGTTAAAGCTGGTCATACTCCTCAGTAAAATGACATATGAAAAGTGGGAAGAGAATGAATAATCTATCAGTGTCAGAGAGAAAATGCCTGAGAACGATTGTCAACATGTTCTTTGGATAGGAGGAATCAGGGTTATCAAATTCTCCCAGTCCCTATCCCCCATGGGAGGATCTCTCTGTTACTATTAAAGGAAAGAAGATTTAGGAAGGAGTGAAGAAACTTACTTGGAGCTGTATTATTTACATAAGGAAAATAATGAAGACAAAATTCAAACCAAAAGGATCCCTGCTCCCACCACTTCCACAGGAATCTTTACAAACATTCATGGATTGAAGCTCAAGGAAACAGTGGCTGGGGAGAGTGCTTAGTGGATAAGGCACTTGCTGCACCATCCGGAGCTCAGATTCTATGACCTCTGGTGAAAGCCAGAAATTTCAGCAGGTCTCTGTGGTCAGAATGAGCCTATAGGGAGAGAGGAGAAAGTGACAGAAGAGGTCTTTGAAAGTCTAGGAACAGACTGGGAAACTTGTCTCAAACAAGGTTCAAAGCAAGGATTTACCAGAAGGTTGTCCTCTGCCCTTGATATGTGTGCTGTGGCATGAGCACAGATGCACTCACACATGAATACACATACCAAATAAAAATTCAAAAACAATCTTTAAAGGAAACAGATTTTAACATTGGCAGTGATTATATCTTTGTATCATTTATGGAAAGTTAAGGATTTTTCTCATCTAGCAACAATCTATGGCAGCTGATTAAACAAAAGAAGAAAAATCCTCAGTAAATCTTATTAGTTATTTGCAGTCTCAAACAAGAGCCTTGACTAAATGAAGACATCCATATTCTCAGATGATGAAAATATCACAGTTAAGCAAGAACTCTGCAAACTACTTCATACACATAAAAGTGGTGACTAATGTGAGAGATTTCAGTGCTCTGATGGCATCTGGTGGCAGTTGTCATTAAGCATCCGTGTGACTCTCAAACGTTGCTCCCATACTAACATGCTTCCCAGGACAGTGTCTGATGACACTTAGAGACCTGTTGTCTACTGAGACAGAAAACTATGTCAAGTAAGAATTAGTTAAATGACAAACCCAATAAACAACAACATTAATTGATCCTAGATAGGTCATACACCAAGGATGCCTGGTTCCTGAGATTGAGTAATATTATTATTAAAAAGTGGTATAAAAACTTGCGAGTAAATTTTTGGCCAGCATTTCTTACTCTATAGAATCAGCCCTTTACAGGAACAGGATGTATTCATGTTGGATAAGAATGTGGGATCAGAGCCAGCTTCTTGGGTATGACTTCTGGTCCTGCCTTAATAGCTAAAACTCACAAAACATTTTGAACCTGTGTCTGACACCACAAAGGAAAAGTCTGCTTGCAGTTACTTTGTTCTATACTCACAAAGAAATTGTCCCTGGGGATAACTGCATGTTCAGTTGACAATGTTTATGTACATGGAAGAATTACATATTGAACAATTAACAGTTAAAGAAACTGGGAAGAGATTCTATTTATTTACATGTATACGTAGGGGAGGAGAGTGTGGAAGAGTCTCTTGTCACTACAAAAAAACACCAGACATATCCATCACTTTTTCTAATGGCTTTACTTGTGGGCTGCAAAACTAAAACTAGGTCAACAGGCTTTGCAAACAACAGTCTTTAACCACTGAATAGTTATCCCAGCTGAAATTTTTGAGAACCAACAAGAAGAAATTCCCTGTCATGTGAAAAAGCAAAGTCAAAATGTAAGTATAAAACATTTACTTTATACAGTGTTCCCAGTGAAATAGAACTGTCACATCTAACTTTGCTATAATATCTAATTTGTGGCCACACAGATTTCCCCATGAAAGAATGTTACTTCACTCCTTGAATAATTTGAACATGATTTATTTTTTACTATCTTCATAGTATATTAATGGTATGTTGAATTTTTTACTATTAAGGACTTAAGTATTAAAAAGTATAAGAAAATTATACCTCATTGGTAGTGTGTAAGCTGAGTGTCCAAAACATGCTGACACTACGTGCGGCCTACAGATTATCCAGATCAGTAACTATGATAGCTGCACCTTGCTTGATGACGGTTGAATGTACAGACATGTTTCATGTACAAATTGTAGAAATACATTATATAAAATTACCATCAGATAGAGTATCTGTGGGGTTTGATTCAGGTGTCCCCCATAAACTTAGGTGTTGTGAATGCTAGATCCCCAGCTGATGGATATTTGGGAATTAATGCCTCCTGGAGGAAGTGTATTACTGGGGGTGGTGGGCTTATGGGTTTTAAAGCCAGTTTCCCCCTGCCAGTGTTTGGCACACCCTCCTGTTGCTATTGTCCATCTTATGTTGGCCAGGGGGTGATGTCCACCCTCTTCTCATGCCACAGTTTTTCCCTGCCATCGTGGAGCTTCCCCTCAAGCCTATGAGCCAAAATAAATCTCTTTTTCCCAGAAGCTGTTCTTTGTTGGGCGATTTCTACCAGCAATGGGAACCGGACTGCAACAGTATCTTTAAGTGTTTCTGAAATAAATGAATCCCATGTTTAGACTGGGTTTCTGAAAAAAGTTATCTTCTAAGAACAAAAGGAAATAGTTGGCTTTTCAGAATGTCCTAAAGGGAATTTGAAAACCCTGATTGTGGGGAGAAGGGGCATCCTTCAATTTCCTGATTCATCAATTCTTTGTTTTGTTAGAATTGTGGGAACTGGCAATCATGAAAGCTGAAAATCTACACCCTCCCTTTCAACTCATACAACAAATGCAATCACACTTAATCACATTAAAGGAAAATATTTTGCTGAACAGTTAATCATTGTAAGAAATAAACAAAAAGGAGACGGGCCATAGTAGATATAGGAAAGATTACATCAAGCTTCTGAAGCTATCTAGTGTTGTAGTGTCAGGGGCATGCCGTCCAGATGAGTTAGGGGAACAAGCAAAGATCTCTGGTAGTGAGGAGCCAAATCAGATGACTTAGCTGTTTTAAACTTTTTTTTTTTCATGTTGCACCTTCAAATGTTCTCTCCAGATAATATCAAGTGAATATATTAACTCTGAATAGCTGATTAATCACCCCAAAAGGAGTAAGATCTAAGAAAATATCTTGTGTTATTAAAATTACATTACAGATGGTTCTTGAGAACACTCAACCTTACGCAATGACTAATTCCAATAATTCTCTCAGGCAATGCTCTTATGGATGGATAAAATTATAATCTGTTTTCATGTGTTTCAAAAAACCTAATCTGTTCCAATATTAAAATTTCATCAGTGTGCAAGGCATACCATTGTGAGCCATCTTTCTTCACAATAAATTCCTTAATAGAATTTCTGTATCAGTCAATTTGCATAATGAAGATATGGGTGGCTCATTATTGAACCCACTATGTTGACCAAGTCTCATTTAAAAAACAACTCACACAGGTGTGACTCTTTTGGTAATAATTATTAAAACAACCAGAAAAAAAAAATGCTTACAATCATTTCAGCTGAGAGAATAAAAATCTTGATAATTGGTGAAAAAACCACAATTTTCTATGTGATATGAAAACTTTAAAAACTAGAAAAAAGAGCCCCAAACACTAAAACACAAAAGTAAACTGGACAGCTAAAGAGGAGTACTCTCTGAAAATGTTTGCATATTCTACACTAACACTTCATTGTGACATACAAACTGGAAGCTCTGAAATATCCAAAGATCAAAACATGTGAATTCAAATAACATAAAACACTTGTGTTACGGTAGATAAAGTCTTCAGAATAGCATCTAGAATTCCTCAATATCCTTTCTGAATACAAGCTGAGGTCTGTATCTCTGTTTTTGTCCATTTAACTCATTCAAGGACCAGGCACCCTTGTAAGAAAGATGATAAGAAGTTTCCACTTCCATGTTCTATCTATCCGGTGTGCCAACAACTTCAAATGACATGCTTTTCGTTCCCTTCAAACAGACACAGCCTCTGAGCTCATTATAGTGTGCTGACAGCTATGCTGTAAGATCATTCTAGCACAGAACTGTAGAACCATGAGCTGGGAAATCTAGTGATTTATTTGTCATGGACTGTCCTTTTCTATTTGTCCATCCAATACAAACAGAAGTCCTTATTTGTCTTTCCCCTTTAGAGACCTAGAAAATACATTTAAAAGGTCAAGTTGAAAAAGAACATAACTTATGGCCCCATTTTAGAATACCAACAGAAGGATCATGGAAATCTGTTTAGCACTAGATTAATGAATAGAATTATTGATGAGAATCTTTTAGTTGTCCATCTCCAGAGCATCAGCCAAGGTGTTAGTCTATCAGTGACCTTCACAGAGTTCAGATAGTGCATAATGCTTGCTGCATTGGGGAATCTCCACTTGAAGAGACGATATCCTGTCTTCTGCTCATTCACAACTGTCATTGCTGCAGAAGCATTACTAGGAAGGAGGAATATGTTCACCTCTCTAGATTCAGTACCAGCAAGAACTGTGGAGGAAAAACAACACTGGATACTAATGGAAATATGTTTTTAATATTTTTCCTTTCATTTCTCTTTAGTAACTATAGCTCTAGCATTTATGAAATATATATTTTATTTTAAGTCATACTAAATGTTGCAAAGCATTATCTCACACTGAGAACAAAAATTCAAAGTAAGTGACTATGAGTTCTGCTAATGTTCCCATTATAGTGATGGGGACTTGAAATATAAATAAGTTATATAACTTTCCTAAGAAATAAAAGTGTTGGGCTGGAAAGATGGCTTAGTGGTTATGTGCTTGCTATGAAGCCTAAGGACCCTGGTTTGAGGCTCGAATCCCCAGGACCCACGTTAGCCAGATGCACAAGGGGGTGCATGCATCTGGAGTTCACTTGCAGTGGCTGGAAGCCCTGGCACCCCCATTTGCTCTCTCCCTTTCTCTCTGCTTCTCTCTCTCTCTCTCTCTCTCTCTCTCTGTCACTCTCAAATAAATAAATAAAACAAACAAACAAAAAGAAATAAAGGTGTTAACAGTTGGACAACTAGACCTTAGAATCCCAGGCAATATTTTATGTTGCTGAAAGAATATAATTACTCTTCAGGTCAATTATGTAAATGTGGGCTATGTTTTGCTGACATTCAGCAAGGCATTACTCCCAAGTTTTATTTAATATTGATAAAATGGATGCGAGGAGTAAAAAAAAAAAAATACTTCTATTTTCAAGGTAACTTTTAAAACATGTGCATATTTTATAATCATAAATAGATTCATAATTGAATGCTTAAGTCAATGAATATCAGTAAGAAAAACCTCCATTTTAATTTTAGAAGAATGAGTACATTAAGACTGAGGGGAATACTGATGGGTAATGTGGGGTACATATGATCAAAATGTAATAGATATCTATGAAAATGACAAAGACTGGCCTACTAGATAGATGCTAAATGTTACATCATTTTAGACACCACTTTTTAATTGATGGAGTTAAAACTATGTGATTCTACTCAGCTCAAATGATGCATTAACTGCATGGTCTTTATATGTCTAACATAGGACAAGAAGGATCTAGTTAAGTTGATTATTAAGACTCTCTAAAACTTTGCATCAAAAAATCTTTAATTAGGGCATGATAGGTGGTTCACTAGTTGAAAGACACTTGCCTGCAAAACCAGATGATCTGGGTTCAATTCCCAAGTACCCATGTAAATCCTGATACACAAAATGGTGCACTCTTTCTTTCTCTTTCTCTCTCCTTGCAAATAAATAGTCAATAAAATCTGTAATTGTGATTAATCAGCTGAGAAAATATTAAGAAGCATTATAAAAACAACCTGGTTTTCAAGAAATGACTTTGCTTTTTGTTATTTTTTTCTATATGCTACACTTTTAGTCATGGGGGAAAAATCTATCACAAATATAAATCAAGATATTTTGGTTCATGAGAACTAATGTGAAAAATAGAAGTAATGCTATAATCTTGAAGTCACACAAATAGCAAGAGTTTTCATTTGTGGCATTTCAAATATATAGAAAATTACTTACCTAAAAACACCCTATGTGTCAATATTTAACAAGGTATAAAAACCAGTGTGAGCCCTAAGACTTAATAACCTAGTGTTCCACTTGTTGACGGCTTACCACAGATGATTAACTCAGTAACAAAAAATTTTCAAAGCATTTTGATTTATTGACTGACTTTTATTGACTTTTTTTCTAGCCTTCTAACACTACACTTTAGTTTGAAATGAAATTACCTCAAAATACTTATCACTCAGCCAGCTAAAGCTGCACACAATCTTTGCTTTCCATTTGCATTCACTGTTGGTCTGGCCAAAAGTGATTCAATCTCGAACATAATTTGTCAAAGGCCTTTGAAATCTGCATACCTCTCAACCCAGAAATTTCTAAAAACATGTCATATAGTGTGTAAACATAATTAGCAATGAAGTCCAACAATGACATCTTATTCATAATATTGAAAATAAACTCTGTCTGCCACTAGGTATTAAGTAAAATAAATTGAACCTCAATATGAACCAACCTGTTACTTGACGGACCAAGTTTTTAAAAGTTACTTTAGAATACAGTGCCTGGCTCATGGCCAGTGCTAAATAAAAAGTTGGCTAATTCACAGCTTCATAAATATCCATTGACATTGCAGTAATATTTCAAGTTGTTTAGAGTGGCTTTATCCAATTTGCTAATTGTATATCAGTTTATACATAAAACATTGTTGCTAATTCTTGTAAAAAAGATTGTTATATAGAAGTGACTATATCAACAACTTTTCACATGTTAGTCTTTAACCCTCCTGATAGTCCTAGAGGGACACAGTGGAAGCACTATCATTCCAACAGCTGTGATGAAGATGCACAGATAGTGGTAGTGACAGGACAAAGGTTATGGAAATCATCTTAGAATGACTCCAGAGGCTGTGCTCTTAATCCCAAAATATAGTTGCCCCCAAATTTTTCAGAATAAGAATATTGCATATAATTTGAGGTGACAGATCTTTGCTATTATCAGTTGCTTATCCACGTTTTCTTATTTCCAGACTAAAAATATAGTAAATGAAAAAAGTGTCATTAAATGACAAAATATGATTGCATAGTGAGCCGCTGAAGAAAATTATGAAGCTTCTGACAGAGATATTGAATTGATTTAGTTCAGGGTAGAGAGTATGACATTCTACAAGTCAACACCATTAGATATAACCAACTTGGCAATAACTCTGGTCCTTGACATCTTGTAGGGTAGAAGACCAGTGCTGTAAGCTACTGATGCTCCCTCACATTGAAGTAGTGTTATTGATGTCTATTTTCTCCTGAACAGCTAGCACATTGTTATACTGCTACCTGCTTTCTCCTATATGAAGGATAGAATCAATATTTTAGAAGATTTCTGTGACAGAGTGAACCCCACTTGTGCCCCTACAGTAGAGCCTATACAGCGGTTCTCAACCTGATGACTGGCCTGTTTAAACAGACTACCATGTCTCTGCATACTGTGGGTAGAGAGTGTCTGAAGCACATGTGTGACAACAAAAATTTCACACTGTTGTGTTACTCCACAATTAGAGCTATGGTATTACAGTAGCAGGACTTGGAACTGAGCCACAGCCAATTTCAGATATGTGTTATGCATATCGTTATGCACCCAGATAAAGCTAGCTTTGTAACTGCAATTAAAATGAACTATTAATATAAATAATAATAACGTGTAATTAAATAGGCAAATGTTTCACAGTGGAAGATTTGAAAAAGACCATGAAGTGTAAATATAAACTGAAGAACGTAGGCGTCTCTGATGTGAACCATCCCAGTTCAGTCACGAAATTGAAACAGTATCCGACACAAATCATGTTGTCTTTAGACATTCGATTCCAGAACATAGTGAAAATTCACAAAAGAGACCAAGAAAAGTCTGACACAAATAACAAGTAACTGAAATGTCACAAAATGAAGCTAAATAGATTCATGTACAGGAGCCAGCAGTGCATAAGTATGTGTGTGTGTGTGTGTGTGCGCGTGTGTCACACAGAAAACTTACATATAATGAAACAAATTCAATAAACTAGTAACAAGATACAAAATCGACAAGCAAAAATCAAAAGAATTTTGATATGTCAATAGTAGACTGTTTAGAGAAGATATAATTAAGAAACTAATTGATTTAAAAACTATACAAACAGACTGTAGGAAAGAGGTGGGGAACTTGAAGAGAATACTCATGGGGAATGTTTCTAAAAGCTAGGCATCAAAGGAGTTTATACTTAAGAGTGTGGACTTACCGTATTTAGAGAGAGGACAAGAAGGAGTTAGAATTGCTGATCCTGCATACAGGGGTGACAGGAAAATTAATATGGTCTATACATAATAGAATGCCAGAGAATTCATGAAGACTACATATATAATGTGGTGGTTTGAATGTGAATATATGCCTCCCATAGACTCAGGTGTTTTATTAAGCACGTAACTTGGCTCTGCAGCTACCTGGCTGAAGGAGGTATCACTGGGCAGATCTTGGGGTCCAGGCCAAAGGTATGTTTGGGTGTGGATCTGAATTCCCATCCAGAGCTGTGCAGAGAGGTGGGAGCTCTGGCGGTCCTGCCTGATGCCAGTGTTGTGCCTGCTGTTTTTTTGGTGTTGCTGGCTGGTGGTTGTTTCTCTCTCTGCTTAGATTTATGAATGAGAGTCAGCTTCTTTCACCACTATCGACTTCCCCTGGATCTGCAATCTTCAAAGAAATTCCTTCCTACCATTAAAAAAAAGGCTACATGAGCTGGGTTTGGATTTGAACCTGAATTAGGCTATGTGCATTAGGCTTCTAAACATTGTACTCTAGCAAACCAAGTACACATAAGCAGTAACTTAAAAAAAAACTGTTCAAACAATAAATAAATGAAATATAAAATAAAATACCTATAAGTAATGTAACCAAAGAGAGGAAAACTATAATAAATTGGATAAGCATGCACATAGAAATACACAGAAACATATTGCCTATGTTTATACATTAGAAGAATTAATATTAAAATGTCCACTCTGCCTGCAGAAGTTATCTACAGATTCAAATCATTCCTTAGCAACATAGCAATAGCTTTCTTGAGAAAAGTGGAAAAATAAATCCTCATATTCATGTGGAACCACAACACACTCTGGATGGCAAACCCAATCTTGAGTCAACAAATATCAAAACTGTAGACAGCATAATACCCAATTTCAAACTGTGGCATAAAGCTATACATCAGAGTGGTATTAACAAGATGATACATAGACCCAAGAAATAGTTAAACTAGAAATACATCTAATTACAACTAATTGAATTTTGACAATGGTAGCAAGAACATTCATTAGAGAAAGTCTATTCTATAAATAGTGCTTAAAAATTGCTATCTGTAAGTAGAAGAAAGAAACCAGACCCTTCTCTCTTACCATAAAGAAAAAAAGTCAGCCCTAACTGATTAAAGACTTAAATGTAAGACTGGAAATTATGAATGTGTTATTGGAAGACAGGGGATGCTAAGAAGCAGGAGCTCATCCACTTGGGGAGGGAATATAAATGAATTCACCTATCAGATCAGTCACAGACAAAAAAAAAAAATCAGTATGTTAAAGAGACACTTTCATGTCCATAGGTTATAGTAACACTAATCACAGTAAGAATTTGACTATGTATTTAAATGCATAAGAACTGCAGAAAATGTGAGTCTGTATGAAGTCCATATGCATGTGTGTACATACATACACACACACATACACACATCAGAAGATTTGGTATATTATTCAGCAGTAAAGAATAGAATGTTGTCATTTGCAACATGTAAGCCTAGACAGAGGTCATTATCTTAAATGAAATGAGCTGAGTTAAGAAAGATGAATAATTAGGTTAGACAATGAATTGCTTGGACAGATATTGGTCATTTCCCCCAGTCGCCCATGTAGCACCTTCTGGCACTAGACATGCTGACTGTCTGGGGACTTACTCTCTCCTGGCTTCCAGCAATGCCATTCCATTTTACGTGTCAGCTGTGTATGGAGTCTTCAGCAATAGGGTTTTACCACTGGCCTTTGGTGGGTCATCAAGTACTCTGACAGAAGTCTGTCATTGTTTTGGGAAACCTTGTTGGTTTCTCTGATCAAAAGCTCATTGTGGATGGTAGCCCCAAGCTGGAAGTGGGGGTTACAGGTCAGTGCCCACTAAGAAATTGAGGAAAAACATAACTAATATACAAGAGTTAGAGAGGAGAGAGAGAAGGGGGAGAGGGGGAGAGGGAGGGAGGGAAGATGTAGAAGATTTAGGTTAGTCTAGATCCTACCCTCTCCAGTGTCTTGTGGTTCAGGTGTTTCCTGTAAGGGTCTAGTGAAGGTTCAGCCATTTGGTCTGTCTTTTAGGAAGTAGTATTTTATGGTGCCATTGCCATTTGGGTCCAGATTACTGTTTTCCACCCTTCAATGCCCTCCCCGCCCTCCCCATCCATCCTATTGTCTAGTCCATGAGGTGCTTGCTGGGTATGTAAGGTATCTTGGGTAGATCCAAGTTAGGTGTTGTAGATGAGTGAGACCTATGTGTCGATTTTTTTTCTGTGATTGGGTAAGTTCACTGAGAATGACCTCTTCCAGGTTCAACCATTTTTCCTCAAATTTCCTTGTGTCGTTTTTTCTTACTGCTGTATAGAATTCCATTGTGTAGATATACCACTTCTTTGTTATCCACTCTTCTAATGATGGACATCTGGGTTGATTCCAGCTTTTAGCTAGTATGAATTGAGCCGCTACAAACATGGTTGAGCAAATCTCTCTAGCCTGGTTTTAGGGTAGATGCCCAGTAAGGGTATAACTGGGTCTGTTAGTATTTCTATAGTCAGCTTTTTCAGGAGTCTCTATATTGCTTTCCAAAGTGTTTGTACCATACTGCATTCCCACCAACAGTGAATGAGTGTTCCTGCTTCACCACATCCTTGCCAGCATTTATTTTCATTTGATTTTTTGATGTTGGCTATCCTTATTGGGGTAAGGTGGAATCTCATAGTTGTTTTAATTTGCATTTCTCTGATGATTAGGGATGATGAACATTTTCTTAAGTGTGTGTTTGCCATTTGTATATCTTCCTCTGTGAATTTCCTGTTCAACTCTGCGCCCCATTTTGTGAGTGGGGTATTTGTCTTCTTATTGTTTAGACTTTTGAGTTCTTTGTAGATTCTAGAGATTAGGCCTCTATCAGTTGGATAACCTGCAAATATTTTCTCCCATTCTGTGGGTATTCTATTGGCTTTGCTTATTATATGCTTGTCTGTAAAGAAACTCTTCAGCTTCATATGATCCCATTGGTTGAGTGACTGTTTAAGAACTTGAGCCACTGGGGTTTTGTTCAGGAAGTCTTTTTCCATTCCTATATCATGGAAAGTACTTCCTAAATTTTCTTCCAATAGTATTCGAGTTTCTGGTCTTATGTTGAGGTCTTTGATCCATTTGGATTTGAGTGTAGTACATGGTGAAATGTGTGGATCAAGTTTTAGTTTCCTGCATGTGGTTATCCAGTTTGTCCAGCACCATTTGTTGAAGATGCTATCTTTTTTCCAGCCTATATTGTTCGGGCCTTTGTCGAATATCAAGTAGCTATAGTTGCTTGACTCAAAATCTGGGTCCTCAAGTCTATTCCATTGGTCTATACTCCTGTTTTTATGCCAGTACCATACTGTTTTTATTACTATGGCTTTGTAGTATAGCTTTAGATCAGGTATGGTGAGTGCAATAGTGGCACACAGCCATGGTGGGGAACCAACTGCTCTTGATTTGGCTCACTGATCCCCTCAGTGGTATGAGACCCATAGCTGGAGCTGGGAAACAAGTCAGAACCATACCCAAACATAAGCCCAGTCTCCAATATCAAGCTACCATCAATCATGGGCTACAAGAGGGCCTACACCTATCAAACTCTCTATCAAAAAAGTAATTGTTATCTCAATTTTCTGGGTGCTAACTTACTCTCCATTGGAGAATCTGCTTCTCTTTTTCAGATAGATGCAGATCCTAAGGAGAGAGCTGCCCCAACATACCTCTAAAGGGGCCCGAATGAAACTAAGGACAATTGGCAAAACAAGCAAGGGTGATGTTTTCCTGATGAACCGGATACCAGCACAAGGGGGAAGGATACCAACACAGAGAAAAATCAACTCCTACCAAATCAGAGAGCCAGAGCCTCAGAGGCCTCCAGCACCTCAGCACTGAAGCAGACCAAAAATGAACCCAACATGGCTCAGGGAAATTTTGCGGAAGAGGGGGCAGAAAGAATGTCAGAGTCACATGTTGGGTCATGATATGCAGAGACATTTATCATACCAATAACTGTGGGCTAACTCCACAATGCACGACCCATTTACATCAACAAGGAGGGTTCAATGGGAGGGGGTAGATCATGGATGAGCCTAAACAATGGTACCAAACTGCCTGTATTTGCTGAAAAGAAAACTAATAAATTAAATTAAAAAAAAAAAAAGAAAGATGAATAACAGATGATCTCACTCATATTTGGAAGCTAGAAAAGTTGATCTCATAAAAGTGGAGAGAAGAAGAGTGACTGTCAGAAGCTAGTAGGGGGAACAGGTAGGTGTTTGGTGCAAGTTTGCAGTGCACAGTGAGGAAGAATTTCTAGCATTATATGGGGAAGGGTCACTGGATCAGAAAACAATTCATCAAGTAGTTCAAAATACTGAAAAGGGATTTGAAGTGTTCTCACCACAAGCAGATGACAAACGTTTGGAGTGAGAACTGTGCTAACCACCTGATTTGAGTTTTATACACGGTATATACTTCATCCCACAAATCTGTGCAATTATATATTACTCAAAAACAAAATTTTGAAAAATGAGTTTTAAAAAGCCTAGCCAAAAATACCTTTATATTAGAGAACTTCTTTTGAAATAAAATGTTTTGCCATTAGTTTGTAAGAAATTATATTGCATGCCACGGCTTCAAAACATTGACTAGTGTGTGTTCTCTCGACATCCAGTTACCTTGCAAATGTGCTGCATGTGTGGGCATGTGTGTGCATGTGCATATGCACATATGCATATATGTGTGTCTGTGTGGGGGGTGTGGGTGCAGTTGCCTTTATTTCATTTAGGCATCCCTTTTTTGTTGTTTTCTGTATTTTGTTTATATTTTGAGGTAGGGTCTCACTACAGACTGACTGACCTGGAATTCACTCTGTATCTTAGGCTGGTCTCAAAGTCACAGTGATCCTCCTAACTTTGTCTCCTGAATGCAGGGATTAAAGGCATTCAACAATATGCCCATCTTAGGGCATATCAAGATAACATTTTTTTTTTCTGATTGTCTCCTATGAACATACCTCAAACATGCATTGTTTTCAACCATTCACAATCTGATCTTCATTCTCTCTAGTACCTCTTAAGAACTACACTTTGTATATTAGGCTCTAAGTGTCAGATGACAGTTACACCTACAAACTGATTTGATAGAAGCATATCATCTAATTCAACATGGTTTTTGGAAATATTGATAATAAATCAATGAATGAAGCAGTGTGACAGGTGACTGGGTTAAAGTACTTACAGGGAAACTTGGAAATATTATGCTGTGTTTTAATTTTGAAGTAGGAACACAAAAGAAGTACATGTGGTCCGTATGATGAGCCTGCTGTATTCAAAGTGCTCAAGCACGTGGAAAATTAGTCCCTCTTCCAAAATATCCCTTTATGGTTTCTACATGGTATGCCCACTTCAGCCTTTGGAAAAATAAGTCCCAAATATTTATATAAAAATATAAAATTGACCTTATCAAAGCAATGTGTACATTACAGGCAAAGCTTTAAATAAGAGGAAAGGGAAAACCTACAGTACTCACTCCTTATGTGAATGTGAGAGGCTACAACATTATCATAATGCCTTTATTATGGCAATTGCTGGAACTCAACACCTGCAGATTTGACCCAGAGGAACACAGCGCAGTCTGTGTTAGAATAGAACACCTACTATAAATGCTTAACCCTTGAATAGGTCCTACATTAGTACAAACTGTACATTAGGTATTTTGATAAATAAGCAGTGGGAATAAGCCCATATTACTTTTTTTTTTTAAGCTATCTCAAATATCTTGTTTCTTCACTGCAAGTGTATGTGCCTTCTAGAATATCTCCTAGGACTTCACATATACAGAAGAGAAGTGGCATGGTACCTGGATCATTAATAAAGATTAAAAATAAATAATTGGAAAAATCACAGAACAGTATGTTTAAAATTACACAAGTATATTTTAATAGTTTACAGAGGATATAGAGTTAAAAATATAATTGACAGCAACACTGACAGATGTGTGTTGGACTTGCCACCTGTTGTGTAGCAGATTCCTTCAAACTGAAGAAAGGAGGCTCTGGGGATTCAGGAAGTCAAATCTGGGAGATTGGAATCTTAAAAGACACATAACGACTTCCTAAGGTTGTATTCATTGGAAAGTGACACATCCCTCCCTGGAGGATGGCAGGAAGGAAGCTCCAGAGACTCAGGAAATCAGTAAGTCAGGGAAAGAGTTGCAAGACCCCAGCCTAAGGCTATAAAAACAGTGATATAGTAAGCTCTATGTTCTCTACCTGCAGTTTCCTAGAAGTGGTACAGTGCACTCCAGAGATACAGTTTTCATGAGATATCACCTATTCAGAGGTGGGCTTTCTGGTAATGGAGCTGCCTTTGAGTCATAGCAGCCATGGGAAGATCTTCAATCAGGATGAGATGAGACTGCTCCTGGTATGGCTGCAGTTGAGTCATCTATCACTCCTGTAAGCCACCCCCACCTGCTTATTTATTAACACCAGTAAATTCACCAAACTGATTTTGGTGACATTGTCCTTTGGTCTGTTGTCTGTACCCTGTCTGGGAGAAGGCTGTGTTTTGCTTCCCTCAGGAAAATGGTTTCCCAGGACATCTTTACTATTGGTATTGTCCCAGCTGCTTGCTGTTTCATCCTTTTATATAAAGTCAGCATATTCCACTTATAGTCGGAATCACAAAGATACAGTTTGCCACTTCTTGCCTTTGCATTGCCATCATAAGGGACAATATGTCTACTTTGCAGTTTAATTACAATTGAAGCTTCTTTACAGAGTCCTGCAGAGAATCTACTGAGATGAAGCCATTATGGTGATGATTGTGCAAAAGATTCAAACCAATGACTCCTTAGACCCACTTCCAAATTTATTTTTACCTGAATAAAACCTATTTTCTTACTCATCTCTTAAAATATCAAATTGGATGATTGAAAATGTTTGAAAAGGTAATCATAATTAAAAATAAATGATGAATCTATCAAAGAAACTAAATTTGGAATTTTGAATGAAATAAAAATGTCAATAGTTCCTATTATCTAAGAAGAAGCTTTCAATTCCATAAGCTCTATGTATATTCTATTAAATACATCAATGAAGTTTTGGGTTGCATATTTATTTCATTTTGTGGTAATATAGTAAATGCTGCTTTCTTAAGATAGGAACAAATGTACTTTCATTTTTGCAGCAGCATCTATCCCATAGTCAATCAGTGTCTTGAATCATGCTAACAATTCTAACACTAGCTGTTTCCCATTCTTTAATTTATGTATTTATTTGAGAGCTACAGGGAGACAGAGAGAGAAAGAGGCAGATAGATAGAGAATGGGCACACCAGTGCCTCCAGCTACTGCAAAAGAACTCCAGATGCATGTGCCACCCTGTGCATCTGGCTTATGTGGGTCTTGGGGATTTGAGCCTCGAACTGAGGTCTTTAGGTTTCACAGGCAAGTGCTTAACCACTAAGACATTTCTCCAGCCCACTTTTACTCAACTGGTTATTAGTGGATTTTTCCCACACATTATCCAAAGCCATCAGGTTTTCATACAGACCAAAAATGGCCACCAAATTAGTAAATTCAATGAACATTTTTTTGTACAACTCAGACTAAATTAGTCTTTTTCCTTACTCACATTACTAATAAATACACAACTTCTAGTGATTCTACTTCTTTGTAATCATTAATTTCACCTATCTTAGCCACAGCAGACTTAATTGTATGACAGCAACGAATGGCTTGCAAAAACTGTGGTGACTCAATGAGATGGTATTCAGAGGGTAAAGGAGAGTGTTGACCATGTTGAGCCACAGGTGTTATTGAAGTCATGGACTTGAAGCCGTCATTACCAGACAGACTGCTTTGAGTCCACAAGGCCTGTTAGTGCTGGCCCAACCAAGAGAGATGGTTCAAGATCATCCATTCTGGCCAGAATTTCTTGATAAATACTAACTTGATCAGAGAGCTCAGAGGTTAAATTTTTAAGTAACTATTAACCAAATGTACAGTTTGATGGTCAAGTGTTCCCATTTAACTAGTGAGTGAAGAAAGTCAAAATTATATCCTTCTCCTTCCTCCTCTCCCCATTCCCGTTGCAGAGGTGGGAAGGGAAGGGGTATGGTTTGTAAAAGCCTGTACTTCCCTAATGGATCTGAGTTCTTTTTGAAAAAGTAACAGAACAAAGTTGTCTTTACTTGAGGAGAGCTAAAACTCTTAATTAGACTTCTGGAATTCTAATTAAACTATTATAATGTCCACTTTAATGGGGTTAAAACCAACAAAACTTTAGTGTCTTTAATTGGCAAGGGAAATAATGCAAATTTTCAGCATCGCAAAGTATAAAAATGATCTATTCTTTCCAACCTCACAGTAGATTTAAAAATTTTTTTTGTTTTTATTTTTACTTATTTCTTTGAGAGCAACAGAGGTGGGGGGGGAGAGAGAGAGAGAGAGAAAGAAAGAAAGAATGAGCGTGCCAGGGCCTCCAGCCACTGCAGATGAACTCCAGATGCATGCGCCCTCTTGTGCATCTGGCTAACGTGGGTCCTGGGGAGTCGAGCCTCACACCAAGGTCCTTAGGCTTTACAGGCAAGCACTCCGCTAAGCCATCTCTCCTAGTATGAGATATTTAGTGTATCTTTTAATGCAATGATTGTTGAACACACAATATCTGGCCTAAAGATATGTGTGGGACACACACCTATCATCCTAGAACTTGTGAGGTTAAGGGACAGTAGATCTGAGGCCAGTCTAAACTATAGAATGAGACTCCTTTTCAAAAATCTAAAAGAAAACAACAATAAAAATCTTACTAAAGCCGTATTTCCACTTTTTAGTAAAGAACTTTACATAGTCCAGAACGGGCTTAAACTTCTAGGTTCCATTGATCTGCCTGTCTCAGTTCCTCAAGTAGCTGGGACTAAGCATCTGTCACAGCATCTGGCCACACTGGGGTTATTTTTAACTTAATATCATTAACTACTAGAATCTTTTTTTTTTCATCTTATTTACAACAAATGCTCAAGGCAAAAGACTGTATTTATGATTATCAAATTGATATAAAATGTGCAGATTTTCCAAGAAGAATTAGTGATTATCATCCCCCCCCAAAAAAATCATAAAATGTGATGTTGAGGAAGTATTTTTTTGCATACCAAAACTTAGTCATTTTTTTTGTTCCAAATCCCAAGGAGTTCTAATCATTATGCATATAACCTTTCACATGTATATGTTCACTTCTCATATTGTTAGTCATCCATTTATTTATTCATCAGGAACTTCACTATAATATATAAATTATGATATAAAACAGAGCTAATTGTTATCTTGTGTGATTGCAGAAAGTACTTGTCTTAATTCATTTGAACTACCAACAAAAATGTCATAAATTAGGTACTTTTATTATAAGAGCAGTTACAGAGGATGTGAAGTTCAAGATCATGACATGGGCAAATTGATGTCTGCCTACTGCTTACATCTTGCTTCATAGACAGAGTCTTCTTGCTCCATTCTCACATAAAAACAGAACAGGCCAACTCACTGGTCCTCTTATAATGTCACAGATCCTTTTAGTGAGAGCACAGGACATGATTTGTCACCTTTCAGTCTTCATTTTGTAAGATTATCACTTTGGGCATTTTAGGATTCAATATATAAACTTAGAGAATAACAAAAATATTCAGAAGGGCTGGAGAGATGGCTTAGCGGTTAAGGTGCTTATCTGCGAAGCTCAAGGACTTAAGTTTGACTCTCCAGGTCCCACATACGCCAGATGCACAGTGACGCAAGTGCATATCGTACACGCATACAAAACATCTGGAATTCAATTGCAGTGGCAGGAGGCCCTGGCATACCAATTCATTCTCTCTCTCTCTCTCTCTCTCATAAAAAATATATTCAGAAAAGCATGATTTCACACTCCCTTCCAACTGTGATAAGCCCTTTCTTCAGATTTCTAAAAATGTGAGTAGATGTAGTCTACAAGTTGGCAAAACCCCGCAAAGGAATAAATAAAAAGCATTATAGCATTCCACACTGCTTTATATGCAGTTTTTACCAATCATCTTTCCAGCTAAACACAGCTATCAATATCAAACAGATTTCATGTCTTTAATTCTTAGTGTCTCATTAAAACATGTGCAACCTAACATGATTAATTTCTTTGAACCTTGCAAAGGGCCTTTGTTTCTTACAAGAAAGAAGATGATATTTCAATTTGAAAGAGTCACCACTGAAGTTGAAAGTAATCCCATATTACTTCTAAAATATGTGGTCAAGTTTTTCAAAGTCAATAGAACAAATGTGCAGATAGTATCAATCACGTTTCAAAATATATTGAAAGTTTTCCATAATAAATTTCCTCAAAAACACTTAAAAATATGCATCACAAAAACACATAAAAAGAACATGTTTTAGAAAAATAATTAAGAAGAAATTTTACTAACTTCTAAAATGTTGAAATAATCTTATGGGCAAGAGAAACAGCAAATGATATATTAATTTACTTTCATCACACTAAAAGGCAAAAATAAATGGCATATTTTTTTAAACATATGATAAATACAATAATAGAAGAAAATATATAGTATATCTTATATAATTCAATATTGCTAAGATGTGAATTTTCTTAGTTTAATATACAGGTTCAATATAATACTAATAAAAACCTCATGCCAAACTTGTAAAAAAAAAAATTAAATGTTCAAAAATTCATCTGTAATGTAAAATATCTAAAATACTCAAAATAACTTGAAAAACATTATGAAATATTGAGGGATGACTTTCCATGTCTTTGGGCTCTTCTAAGTCTACTATATGTTGATAAGGTCGATAATCATTGACCTTCTAAAACTATACTAATGAAGCCTAAATATTCTCATCAAAATTGAAACATAACACAAGGGATGAGAATGCAGTGAGAAATCGACCCACACATTTATGGATGAGCTACTTCTGACAAAGTGTTGAGGCAAGTTAGTTAAACAAGTCTTGACATGTAAATATGCTATTCTATATCTATCACGAAGCATGAACTTCATTTATATCAAAACTTATATAAAAATATATTCATTTAATTTAAAATTATAATATGAAATAAAACCTGTGTTATGTGGGACAGCTTGCCTATGAGACTCCAGAAAAGATTTAAAATACAAATTGAAATTTGAACTTCAAAGAGAAAGCCGTCTGCTTTAGGCAAGATAATGTATAGGGAATGAAAACTCAAGACAAATATGAAAACAGCAACAAAAAGATAGCCACAAAATATGTACCTGACAAAGGTCTTCTATGCAGATTAGGAAACCTGACAGGTCAATAATAATAACACACAGAACATATTTTAAAGTGGTCAGGTGCTGGACAGATGGCTTAGAGGTTAAGATGATTGCCTATGAAGACTAAGGACTCAGGTTAAATTCCACAGTACCCATATAAGCCAGATGCACAAGGTGGTGCATGTGTCTGAAGTCTATCTGCAGTGGCTAGAAGCCCTGGTGTGCCCATTCTCTTTCTCTCTCTCCCTCTCACTCTCTCTCTCTCTCTTAAATAAATTAATAGCAAAGTACTTAAATGGTCAGTTATTTATGCACTTCTGTAGATATTCAGTGGAGAGCACATAATCTCAACATCATCATCATCAAAGAAATGAAAACTAAAGCCACAATGACCCAGCATGTCATGTCAACTACTCTGATAGTCAATATTATAAACACAGGTCATATTCAGTGTTGTGGAAGATGAGGAAAAATTGGAACTCATCCATTGTTGGTCAGATTATGATATGGTATCACCAATTTGAAAAAAATTAAAAAGCAGAAACATCTTTTACAATCCTTGGACACACACCTACAAAAAGTCCAACTATTCTTCTCTTTGATGTTCACCTGAAGAAAAATGAAAGGACATATGCACACAAAAACCATGTATTCAAATACTTATAACTCAAAGATAAAAATAATCTAAGTAGACCTCCTTAAGTAACCAGATTAACAAATCTGGGGAATCATGCAATGAAATACTACTCAGGAATAAGAATGGAAGATATATTAATACTTGCTACTATGTGGAATCAGAGAGGTAAAGAGTGAGGAAAGAGAGGAAGGGGAGGACAGGAGAAGAGAAGACTGAAAGTAGGGAGAAGAGGAGAAATGGAGGATGGGAAGTAGAGAAGGGCAGACAGGGAGGGGTAAACAAAAAGGAGAAAATTACAAGTTTCCATTTATATCAAATACTAGCTCTAGGTATATAGCTTACTGGGAAAAAACACATGCATAAGGTCCTAGTTTGATGCTCAGTACCTCTAAACGCCACCAAAACAAAGGCTAGAAAATTATAAAATGCCCATGCAGACACAAAACAGAACAGTGGCTGCACTTGACAAAAGCTGGGCTAGGTAATAAGGGAAGAGAAGAAGAAAAATGTGGGTCATGATCACCTTGACTGTGGTAATGACTTAATGGATATATATATATGTGAAGTTTCTATGTATATATATATATATATATATATATATATATATATATATATATATGTCAAAACTTCACAAAGGCCAAGTGTGATGGTACACACCTTTAATCCCAGCACTCAAGAGGCAGAGGTAGTAAGATCATCATGAGTTTGAGGCCACCGGAGATTCCATGTCAGCCCGGGCTAGAGCAAAACCCTACATCAAAAAAAAAAAAAAGCCACTAAATTTTAATTTAGCCTTTATACAATATTTAGTAAGAATAAAATACCATACATATAAAAATTAAGTAGGAGAAGTAAAACTTATTTTCTGATTATTAAAATTTCATTTATATAAACAGGAAATACTTAATATTCTCAAACTAATGCTTAAAGATGAAATATCATCTTATTACTAGGAATGTATTCCTTCTTAATTCATATTAATTATTTTTTGTTTTAGCAAAGACACAAGAAAAAAGCATCATTACCGTGGCAAAAACAAGGTTAATTTACTCAAAATTATCCTTATGTTAAAAATTAAGGTGTGGGCTGGGAAGATGGCTTAGCTGCTAAGACACTTTCCAATGAAGCCTAAGGACACAGGTGTAATTCCCCAGGACCCATATAAGCCAGATTCACAAAGTAGCACATGGTCTGCTCATATTATCTCTCTCTCTCAATCATGAAATATTTAAAAAATATTTTCCAGCTGGAGAGATGTCTTAGCAGTTAAGGCACTTGCCTTCAAAGCCTAAGGACCTATGTAAGCCAGATGTATAAAGGTAAGGCAAGTGCAAGGTTTCACCTGCACCTTAGGTGGCGCAAGCATGTGGAGTTCAATATCAGTGACTGAGGCCCTGGTACACCAATTCTCTCTTTCCCTCTCTCTCTTTCTCTCTTTCTAAAATGAAAAAAAAAAAAAACAAAAAACTTAAGGTCTGCTTAAAATTCACATTGAGTATAGTGTAACAGGCCTATAAGCACTGCTTTTCCAGAGATTGAGGTGAGAGGAATGTCTGTTTGAAATAGGAAGAATTAACTTGGAGAACAAAATCAAGCAATACTTCCTTGCATGTTATGATGCTTAAAACATTATACATACAACTTCATATTCTGAGTGAAGAAAACAATCCACTATACACAACTGATGATGTACTCTTAAGTTTAAAAAGTAACCTATGTCTTCCTCCCATTCTTTCTTCAATGTTTTTATGTTTTTATTGTATAGGTCTTTTAATACCTTGGTTAGGGAGATTTCAAGGTATATAATATATTGGTTTTGGAACGGCAAGGGCTAAAAGGTAAGAGTTATTACTGAAGACATCACAGCCTGTGGCCACAGGATAACAAATGACCATACTGGAACAGAAAGAGAATCCAGTACCCTCCCAAGTAGCCCATATAATGCTGGAAAGTGCGGTGAGAGCTGCTGGAGAATAATGGCTGACAACAGAGTGAATAAGCAGGAGATGCTTCCTGATTAAAAAAATAATAATAATCAATCATTGGAGAAGGAAGCACACCACACACTGGTGCACTATTAGCACACAGCTGATGCAGGTAACCCACTGCTCATGGATTAGACATGACACCCACTCAGTGGTGGAGAAATCATTTCTTGCTCTTGAGAACCAAGCCAGATACCCTAAGACAGGAAACCAATAAGCTTCAGAGGGAGCCTCTACTGCTCTTTAACTAAGAAGAATGGACATACACATGAATAAGTCTCCTTAATAACTAGGTTTATTTCCTTTAATTTAAACTGCTATCACTTCTGGTTGGAGAATCTGATTTACATTATAGATGGTGGATACTAATAAGGAAAACCAGGATACATCAACACATTAAATATAGCCGACTACCTTACCATGAGATGGGGCACATCCGACTCATCTGCCTGGATCCAGATGGCATTGTAGAAGAAGCAGTGCCACCTCTCACACACAGCCTGAAAACCAGTTCCAGGGAGATGCTAACAGACCCTGAGGTCACTCAAACCTCATCAAAACAGAGATCCAGAGGCTACAGAGACTTCAACACTGAAACCAATCTCTATCATGCCTGCAAGGCTCCAGGATCATAGGGGAAGAGGGGACAGAAAGATTGTAAGAGCCTCAAAACAATCCAAATATTCAGATCTCCTAACTAAACATGCTAAATTATACATCCCAAAGAACTGAAGTACTTTATAATACTTATTTTTGCTCAGATAGTTAGTTCTCCTATCCTAGGCCAATTTATGCAGAAAGTGCCATGAAGAAATTATGCTTTAATCCTGAGGTAAAATGTAATTTTTCATATCTTCTCAAATGTTTATGTAATCTATGATGGCATTTTTCCAGATGAAAAATATAAACCTGTCTCTCCCGATGCAAAAATGCTGTATTTCATACTTTCAAGTAAAGTATGTAGTTGACTGCCAGCATAACAGCAAGGAATACTAGTGAACTGAGAACTTAATTACATTTACTTTTCATAGAATAAGAAATAGGCTATTATTCAAGGTTCACCTCAGAAGTATTACCTTCTCTGGAGAATGTGGTGGCAAAGCTATTAAGCTGTTAGCCAAACAAAAAACACCTCTGTTCCATTAGGATTCATTTAAGACAAAAATAGATATAAATCTAAAGAAATATAACACAGTCAAGCAAAGACTGCTTAGTGTTGCTGTTTTACACTGAGCAGTAAATACATATGGATACCAAACTAATAGAAACTCAGTTTATATTGTGTATACCATAAATATCTAACTGTAAATATTAAATCTTTTATTTCACAAGCTCAAATTTAATACATACAGAGGTGAAAACAATGCTGTATTTTGTAACATTTCTAAATGTTTAGACAGTCACTAAACTTGCAGATTCATGTTGAAATTTATGAAATAAGGCTCTATGAAAACACATATATAACAAAAATAGATATCCATTTCTGTTGTGTATTTATTTAGATGAGCACAACTTTATATAGATATGAGCAAAAAATTGCATACTTCTTGAACTCAGCTAACCCAAAGGTCTATGTCTAATAAATACCATGGAAATAAAAGCACCTGCTGTCGAAAGCATGTGTATATTGCCCTTTTATTTTAATTTGCATAAATATTACATTCATTTTCATATATTCTATTTTCCATTAAATTCAGAATTCATGAACATTAATTACAACATTCAACACTGTATTACCAATGTTCCTCTATGTGACATATTATAGGTACCTAATCAATCTTCACTTATGCATAAATGAATTAACAAATAAATAATACACAACAGAAATGGATATCTAATTTTCTAACATATCTCTTTTCCATAGTCTTATTGCATAATTTTCACCATTAACTATACAAGTTTGGCGACTGTATATACATTGAGAAATGTTCCTAAAGTTTTATAATCAGATCTTTTCCTCTAATTTCTGAATGCTATTGCATGCAAAGTAATTCATACATCTCCGAAATATTCTGAAAGATGCAATATTCCACAAGAAAATCACATATGTGTAATCATTCTAATCACTAAAGGTCCAAGAATGAGAAGTCTATTTCAGTCCTAACAAGAAAATCCTTACTAAAATTTAACAGTAAAAAATTTTGAAAAACTGACCACAAAGTTGCAATTCTACTGAAAAAGTTGATTAAGAAGAAAGCCATCATTTTATATTTCAGTTTGAAATCACTGTTCACTATTAAAATTGTGTCAGTGTTATTTTATTATCCTCTAATTCTTACAAAATTTGTTAATATTGCATAAAAACAATACCTGGATCTAATTCATCCATTATAATCTAAAATTTTGGGCTTAGGAAAATTATGTGTACTTCAAGTTTGTTTCTCAACTATTTTTAAGCCAGTAAAATTGTACAGCTACCACAGTAATCCATGTATATGTACACCCACTGACATGTAGAACACATTTCTTTTCTTAATTATTCAACAGAAATGAAAAACTTTCTACAAAATGCCTTATCGAAAATGTTTATAGGGCTGGAGAGATGGCTTAGCGGTTAAGCGCTTGCCTGTGAAGCCTAAGGACCCCGGTTTGAGGCTCAGTTCCCCAGGACCCACGTTAGCCAGATGCACAAGGGGCGCACGCGTCTGGAGTTCGTTTGCAGAGGCTGGAAGCCCTGGCGCGCCCATTCTCTCTCTCTCCCTCTATCTGTCTTTCTCTCTGTGTCTGTCGCTCTCAAATAAATAAATAAAAAATTTTTAAAAAAAAGAAAGTGTTTATAGTAACTTCATTCATAATGACCAAAATATAGTAATAAACCAAATATGAAATAGAAGGAGAATAAACAAGCTAAAAACTCATTTTCCTTTTTAAATATTAGTAGGAAGTGAATTGCAACAATCTTCAGATACAAGAAACCTATACATGGAAATAAAAGTATGCTGAATGAAAGTCAAAAAATCAGCATAGAATATAATGATTCACTACTTAAAATCTGCCACAAACCAAATGTAGGACAGATATTCTCATAGGTGAGTAACATTAACAAAAAAATGGATACAATGAAACAATGAGGCAATTAAATAATCATCTTGGTATGCATTCAATTCTGATTGATAAGTATACATGATGCCCAAATATTTTACTAAAAAATGAATTCTACCTCAATAAAAATATACAATTACATGGCATGCAATTATTAACTTGTGATCAAAATAGGTACTCAAGACAGGATTCCTGAAGTATAATTATATTATGAGCATTAAAAAGAACACTGGGGTCTGAAGAGATGTTTTCATACTTAATCACTTGACTGAGAAGCCTAAGGACCCCAGTTTGAGGCTCCATTCCCCAGGACCCACATAAATCAGATGAAAAAGGGGGCTCATGCGTCTGGAGTTCCTTTGCAGTGGCTGGAGGCCCTAGCATGCCTGTTCTCTCTCTATCTGCCTCTTTCTCTCTCTGTCACTCTCAAATAAATAAAAATAAAAAATTAAAAAAGAATGCTGAAGTGATATTTTTAATAATTAGAAAGTAAAAGTATTAATTACTACTCACTCTGCTTTAAGGAATAGGTATAACTAATTACCATTTTCCAAAAAGGACAGCTGGAGAACTATTAAAATATTAGTAGACTAAAAATATAATATATATGAAAATATTGTTTAAGATTTAAAAAAGTATAAGGCAACATTATGGCTATTGTAAATTGTTAATTAAAATTCATATAAAATTATTTTACATTGTCACTTTTCTTTAATGGCATCTGGTGAAGTTCAAGAAGTGAAAGCAATTAATATGACTTTGAGAAAAAATAGAATTTATGAAACATGATCTACACAAGCAAATAAGCAAAGCATTCAAAACTAAAATTCCTTTGGTAAGTATGCATTCTAAATGGTTGTGTTATTTTTCCAAAATAATTGAGTCATGATTTCTAATCCTGGTGATATACTGTGCCCATCATGGACTACATCAGAAGTACTGCCTATACACTCTTCTCAGCCCCTACATATAATGACACAATGGTATTTTGAAATTAGCTATGATAGAAATATTTACACCATGGATATCAGCAAATGGTATAACTTAAGTCTGCTGCCCCCAGAATAACGTTTTTTAGCTATCTATATGCACATCACTCTCTAATGTATTTAACAGAAGTTACAAATAACAATTCAAATAAATCAATCAATTTTCAAGAGGCCTTGTGGCACACAGTTTATTAGAGATGAAATACTAACTGTAGCTAGCTATTTGTTATGAGAGGAGATGATGGAGCTATAAAACGAATTTAATACTCCTTCTAGACTTGCTAGGAGCTTAATTTTTTTTGTTCATTTTTATTTATTTATTTGAGAGTGACAGAGAGAGAGAGAGAGAGGCAAATAGACAGAGAGAGAGATAATGGGCGTGCCAGGGCCTCCAGCCACTGCAAATGAACTCCAGATGCGTGCGACCCTTATGCATCTGGCTAACGTGGGTCTTGGGGAATCAAGCCTCAAACCGGGGTCCTCAGGCTTCACAGGCAAGCGCTTAACCGCTAAGCCATCTCTCCAGCCCATAGGAGCTTAATTTTAACTTGCTTAATTTTCTGGACATTTTTTGGGGGGGAGAAATTAGGTTTATAATAGGATGTTAGAAAGTTTTAAATTATATAGTAAATGATATATTGTAAATTCTTTATACTTCTAAAATTTTAGTAACTATTACTGTTAATGTTGTTGTTATTTGTATCACATGGTTTGGTACTACTATGGATTAAATCCTATAGCATAAATTCTGTAAGGTGCACAGAAAGCTTTAAAGTTACAGTTTCTAATTTGCTATCATACTATGTAGAAAGGCTACTGATTTTTGAGAGCTGACACTATGTTCAAATACTGTTGAACAATTTCAATAGATACAAAATTTCATTTATATAATGTTTTTGAAGTTTTTATGAATGATCATATCAGCTTTGAACAATAATTATGGTTCTATTTTATTGTTGCCAGTTATTAGCTATATTTTTGTAGACATGATCTTGCTATGTAGCCTGGACTGGCTTCAAACTCAAGATTCTCCTATATACCAACTACTGGGATTATATAGGTAACTATGTCCCACTTGGATCCCACTCCTCTTGTTTTTTATTCTTTTGCTATATTGGTGATAATAGCATCTCTGTTTCCATCGCTAAATGAAATATGATGATATTTCATTGAAAGTGAAGTTTGTTATAAAACCTTTGTAAAATACTATTTATAAAATTGAGGAAGTTGTTTTTTATCATAATTTCCCAGGAGTTTACAATAAAACATTCCAACATCTATTTAATCCTTATTGAAATTGCAACAATTTTTGTCCCCTTCCTTTGATTATGTTGCTTTGAAAATTATATTAATATATTTTAGTATGTTAGGTACATATGTTAACTATAAAAAATATTAAATCATTTCAAAATGACAAATTATTGTGAATGCTAGAAAGAAATCAATTATTTTAGATAAAATACATTTAAAATTAATTTATGATCACTAGTAAATATGGCCTATCCACATTTAAACCCAGTTCACTTTCGAATCATATAAGGAATGAGATAGCATTTTTCTATTTTTTAATGTTGATAACATTAGCATGTAGTAGGGTCATCTTTTCTTTGAAATATGGTAAAATTAGCATGCAGAAATTTTAGCAAACAGCATTTCTATGGCTTTGATGTTTCATTTGCTATCTAGGGCTTTTGTGTCAATTTATACTGACATTTTATTGAGTCTCCCATCTGGAGCTAGCATTGCCTCATGTAAGGTAATTTATTTGTGCTCCTGTGGCCTTATCATGGCTGCCTCATTGCTAAACAAATAGAGCCATGGCTCTGCCCACTTTAATATTCACTATGGCCTTGGAAAATATTCTAAGCAAAAGAATAAGTTTCTAAGGACCTTCATAAATATTAATATCAAACAATATGCAGTGTTCATTAGTGAACTGGCCCGGCTTCTTATTTATACCTCTCTTCTTGCCCAGTTTTCCTATTATATCCCTAATAGTCTCATAAGAGACACTGGAAAGTCTTCTGTGTTGTTCCTTTTCCTTAATTTTAACTCAGCAGAAGATTTATTATCAAATTGTTTCATGTTTTCTGGAGATATTTTGTGCCATGCGCAACAAACTTGACCAGTATTTCCTAAAAGAACTGTGTACATTCTTGGAGAGTTCTGTAAAGGAGGAACAAAGAAAGACATTACCAGAACCTATCTGAAATGCAAAACTCTAGGTCCCAAATCACCTAACAAAAGCAGAATATGAACCTAAGCAAACCATCAAAAGATTTATACTGCAATTCAATTTTGAGAAGTATTGTTAAAATTCACTAGATTCACCATGTTATAAATAAGTGTAGACTCAATAAGGATTGATGTTCAAATATATCAGGGAAGTGTTTACATCAATAGTTGAGTGTGATGATTTACAGATCCATCTAATTGAAAAAAAGAAAAAGAACACTTACAAAAAGAACCTCATACAAAATACTAATTAAAACCAAGGTGTTGAGTAGCTAAGATGGAAATATAGTTTCTTAGGATGAGGGCTTAGAAGGTATATATCACACCCAATGGGAAATGGAATACACATAGAATTGTACTGAAAACTGAATGCGATGTTATAAGGAATTCTCTATTCTAACCAAAAGCTAAGTACATGTGAATCCCATTGTGTGCTTCACATGTGATTACACATGTACTTATACACTACATGGTTTGACAAAGAACTGAAAAATTCCAGAATGGTGTCAACCATTTATATATTTTAAAAATAAAACAATTTAATGAGTGACTCCTATCCATGAATCTACCTGTCCGATCCAATTTATTTCTTATTTAATAATGGGCTTAATTTATCTTATATTTCTGGTCACTTAATATAAAAATGCCTTTATTCATGAAATATATTTTAATTAAAAAAAAGAAAAGCTAATTATGAACATCTGCTCCAAGCAATGAGAAAATAAATGCAACCAGACCTTCCTTCGCTTGGGAATAAACCAAAACAATACCACAAAAAAAAAAAAAAAAAAAACAGTTCACTGGAAGGGAAGATTTAAAACAAATTGTTTTCAGATATTGACAACATGCAATGCAATGTAGAACTGTGATGCCAGAAGGAAAACAAATACAAAATGTGATCCTGTAATCATGGCAGCAACCTGCCTGGAAGCACTTCCTGATGCAGAGCAAGAGGTGCCACAGAGCAGAAGAAGCAGAGAGAGCGGGAGAGGCTGGGTAGCTAAAATTTGCAGGGCAGAGAACCAGGGTTGATGGAACTACACAGAGAAGCAGCAAATAGTAACACACAGAGTGAAACTCCACCAGGCTGAGCCAAATCTAGTAAGGTGGTCAGTTCCCAAGGCTCTAGTAAGGAGTCTCCATGTTAAGGCTTTCAGTTGAAAACCCTAGATCACGTGCTGTTCTCAAATTAAATTTGTCTAAACAGACCTCTGTTCCTCAGCCGATGAACACAGCCAATGATGAATTCAACAGTCTCGAAAAGAAAACAAGGTCAGGCTCTCTCTGTAGCACAGGATGTCCTCATTCAACAACATTCCTGCTTCAGTTTTCTAAGCGCAGGAATTATTGGTGCTTGCCCCTGTTTCTAGGTGCAGTTCTAAATACTTTTAAGTTCCAAGCATGACTGACAGTACAAATGTTACATGTTCAATGAGTGATGCTCGAATCAATATCACTCCTCATTAAAAGCAGTGTTTTCTTTATAGAAAAGGATATACAAATATATACTCTTCACATAACATATATAATCTGCTCTTGCAGGAATTTTTAATTTTATGACCTTTCCATCCTAACAGAATTAAAGACAATAAATAAGCATTTGTTGTGTTTATGAACACTAGAACAAAAATGGATCCACACTTTATCCAACAGAGGAAAGCACCTGTCACCTTCAGGAGATGCACCTTAAATTGCAGATGGGTAGATACTGCCTGCGTCATAACTCAATACCATATGAAACTAATCCTGAATAATAGCCGTAAGTATTTAGTTACAACATATAAAATGATACTGAATAAGATGCTAAAAGAAGTCCTCACACCTTTCAATGCAGGGGATTGAATCTGGAGCTACAAATACAACAAGCAAATGTCTAACACTGAGCTACATTCTCAGCCCCAAGCAGTATTCATTATTATTTTAGGTTTACTTTATGACATAGAATTTCAGAAACAATTGAAGTAAAATACTCAAAGGATATAAAATATGTTAAATGTCTACTTTATTAATAATAAAAATACAGCTGTCATAATAGCTGTCATATCCCATGTTGAATGAACATAAGGTACCAGATACAATGTATGAATCTTTCATTTTTCCATCAATATTTACAGCAAAAAATTTTCTTCAGCCTATAAAAGTAAAGTGATATTCAAACAAACCAAAAAATTCACACCATGTAAGTTTATTTCTCTATTTTTTGGGGGGGGGGGAGGGTGAGTGAGGTAGGGTCTCAACGTAGCCTACGCTTAACTGTAATTCACTATGTAGTCTTAGGGTGGCCTTACACTAATGGAAATACTTCTTCCTGTCCCTCCCAAAGGTTGGAATAAAGATGTGCACTACAGTGCCTGGCTTCTTCCTCTATTTTTAAAGAAATAAAATTTAAAACATGGCTTGAGGGTCAGAGGGTATAGAAGGTGCCTAGTATATTTGAAACCCTGGGCTCAATCCCTGGAACAATGACAAAAAAAGAAATTAAAAAATAAAACTAGTCGGGGGCTGGAGAGATGGCTTAGCGGTTAAGCGCTTGCCTGTGAAGCCTAAGGACCCCGGTTCGAGGCTTGGTTCCACAGGTCCCACGTTAGCCAGATGCACAAGGGGGCGCATGCGTCTGGAGTTCGTTTGCAGAGGCTGGAGGCCCTGGTGCACCCATTCTCTCTCTCTCCCTCTATCTGTCTTTTTCTCTGTGTCTGTCGCTCTCAAATAAATTAAAAAAAAATTAAAAATAAAATAAAACTAGTCGGGCATGGTGGCACATACTCTTAATCCCGGCACTTGACAGGAAGAGGTAGGAAGATTGCCGTGAGTTTGATGCTACCCTGAGATTACATAATAAATTTCAGGTCAGCCTGGGCTAGAATGAGACCTTAGCTCAATAAAACAAAAACAAAAAGTAAAATAAAATAAAAATAAAAATAAAACTGGCTAGAGACATGGTTTAGTGGTTTAGGCATTTTCCTATGAAGCCTAAGGACCCAGGTTCAATTCTCATTATACACGTAAGCCAGATGCACAAAGTAGCTCATGAGTGTGGAGTTCGTCTGCAGATGCTACAGGCCCCGATATGCCCATTATCTTTCTTTCTTTCTCTATCTGTCACAAATAAAAAAAATTAAAAGTAAATGGTAAATAGCACATTAAAAAGTAAAACAAACAATTATTATAAAAAACTACCTTGTTCAACCATTATATAATTAAATTATGCATTTGTAAAAATCTACAAAAGTATATTGTAAGCATATACAGTGAAATAACATGAAGTAGAAGATCAACAACTCATGCTGAAAACTTAAAATACAGAAGTAAATAATGAGGCAACTGGATATAATAACCTGTGGACATAGATAACAGTATATCTAGAATGATATTCAAAGAATGCCATCTTTTGGCTTTAAATTTAGAATAGGAGTTATTTTACATAATAATCCAAAGACACCCTAAGGAATGATGATTTCAATTTTTTCCTACCTTGAAATTTCTAAGAATGTATCCTAAACTTTGGTATTCAAATTTTAACTGTGATATTTCCAAAGGTATACCCAGTAAACTTATATATAGCTGGGAGGGAAATAACATGTATACTAAAGGTAAGTTTAATAGAGAGTACAAAAGGAATTATTATAGAATGAAAATTTGTAGATGATAAACTATATGCAATAAAGCATCTTAATAGTAGAGATTTTCTTTAATTTGGAAAATGCAAAATCAAAAGGTTAATCCAACAATTTGAGCAAAAACAAAAAATTTATCTAAATGTCTAGTGATACCTGCTCTGAAAAGTATTTATTCATTACAAACTTTAATTAATATGAATTCTTAAAATATTTATTAATGGCTTTTCCACAAATATGACCATGCTGGTAAGAATGAGATAGCTCTAAAGAGAATCAATTTATAATGACCAACTCATTCAAATGGATCCAGTTGTGATTCTTTATGGTATTACAATAAGATTACTTCCATATTACATAGAAATATTGAAGAAATATAAATCAACTTATATAGAAAATCTAATCCTATCCTTCATGTTTATTGCCAGATACCAAAATTTCCACACTTTACTGTCATCATTTTTTTTTCTTTTGCATGGCTCCAAAAGACAATATTTCATACAGACAACATTAGTATAGGGGTACAAATAGGGTTTGGCATGTATCTCAATACTGGAATGTGCTCAACAAGTACAAGGGACCGCTCCATTCCAAGCAGTAAGATGAAGGAGGTAGAAAGGAAAGGAAGGAGGGAGGAACAAACAATGGAATCCAGTGAAGTATGTGAGATTTGTGAACTGCTGATGGGTGTCTTTGCAATGCTGGTATATTCATTATTCACATAAAAATAAAGCACACAGGGCTGGAGAGATGGCTTAATGGTTAAGTGCTTGCCTGTAAAGCCTGAGGACCCCGGTTCGAGGCTTGATTCCCCAGGTCCCACGTTAGCCAGATGCACAAGGGGGCGCACACATCTGGAGTTCGTTTGCAGTGGCTGGAGGCCCTGGGGTGCCCATTCTCTCTGTGTCTTCCTCTTTCTCTCTCTCTCTGTCACTCTCAAATAAATAAATAAAAATAATTTTAAAAAATTAAGCACATAGATCATAAGTACAAACACAACAACAGTTGTTATTAAAATATATACATCTGAGCAAGGTGTGGTGGTGCACACCTTTAATCCCACCACTGGGGAGGCAGAGGTAGGAGGGTCACTGTGAGTTCAGGGCTACCCTGAGACTACATAGTGAATTCCAGGTCAGTCTGGGCTAGAGTGAGACCCTACCTCAACAAAGAAAAATGTGTACACCTTATGTCACCCACCACTAGGTAAAGACTGGAGTTCCATGGAAAGTATTTCTTATGTCCTACACACTATCCTCTTTCAAGCCCTTTTGTTGTATGTCAAAACTGTCATCCTATAAGAAGCAAACCTTTAAATCCACTGGAATTTAAATCCCTAATTAATATTTTCTTATCAAATTTGTATGACTAGGCCTAATCATAAAACTCTAAATCATCTGGAAGTTAATTTTTTTCTTCTGGGGAGGTACTATGATGGAGAATGGAATTTCAAAGGAGAAAAGTGGGGGGGGGGAGGGAATTAACATGGGATATATTTTTATAATCATGGAAAATGCTTATAAAAATTAAAAATAAATTAAAAAAAAATAAAATAAATTTTCTTCCTTCACACAATGCATAGAAGTTAAGTTTTAAAGGTATACTTTATTAAACATGAGACCTGTATTACAAAGATACAATTTCAAGGGATTGTCTCCTCAATAGACAATATTCTGAATATGGAATTTTTTGACATACAATTTCATATAACTTTTGAAATAACTCAATAAAAACTTTTGAAATAGTAATAATTCAGTTACAATGATTACTTTTCACATGGCTATAGAAAATATTTTGGATATAGAATTATTAAAGAATAAGTATCCAAAACTTCCAAAAATTATAGAATAATAACAAAATTTCCTAAATTGATTTAAAGAGCTATATTTAAGTCAAAAATATGGAAAGAAAATATCAGCACAGGATTTATAAAGCATTATAAAAATAATAATGATAGCTGCTTATCTTCACAATCCTCTTTGATTCACAAGAACAATTGAACACATTTTCCACCAGAGTGACCACTGGTCTCCACTAAAAATGGAAAATTGCTTAATCTTAGTCTATCATGAGATTTTCTTTGAAATGGTGCTGAGAGCTTCTCTCACTGTGCTGGCTGATCTCAGACAAAGAATGATTCCTGTGTTCTAGACCAGACTGGCATCTGAAAGCTGACCAAAAGAACAAATAGAAATCATAATTTACCAGCAAAACAGGACAGAGACTGCTAGGGGAAAATAGACAGAAAGTAAAGCTTCAAAGAAAATGGATAACACCTGCAACAGCCAAAGCTAGTTACCAGGTAAATTGGAAATACTAAAGGCAATTACCAAAACCATCAATCAAAACACAACAGAATATGATTAGAATGAGCTGGGTTTACAAAATGGTTTGCTGTATGAGAACTTTACAGTGATCCCAGTTTAGAAAGAAAAAAAAAAAAAATCATTGCTCGAACTGGACATAGTGGTGAACAAGTATAATGGAAGGCTGAGGAAGGCTTACTTGGAGAGGCTAGTCTGAACTATATACTGAAACTGAGTTTCACAAAAGAAACAAAAGTATTTTTCCATTGAACATTATTGGAAACATTAGGATATTGTAGTCACTGAATATGCATCATGAAAAATTACAGCATCTGCATTTGATGAAGTAGTGAAAATCACACTGCCCCTAGTCACAGAGTCACAATTGGTCTGTCAGAACTACCACATGGCTATATGAGATATCACCTTTTGTATCTCTTGCCTGTAAACTATGCACTACATGACAGGATTTCTCCTTCCAGATTATTCTATGGGAACATATTTTTATGGATGGATATAAAAATTTTTAAAGTAGGAAAAATAAAATTAGAAGTAACCTAAAGGCTATAGCAGCCTCTAAATCTCATCTATAATAATTCACTATTGGAATTCAGGGACAAAATTATTAAGTTTTTAAATCAATCAACATAGAATAGAAAACAAGTTTATAAGATTCAATTTTAAAAGAGTGGTTGCCTCTGAAATTTTTAGCATTTCTTATTATTTACTTGTTTGTTTGTGCCTTTTTTTTTTTTTTTTTTGAGTTTGGCTCTTGCTTTAGCTCAAGCTGACCTGGAATTCACTATGTAGTCTCAGGCTGACCTTGAACTCACAGAGATCCTCCTACATCTGACTCTCAAGTGCTGGTATTGAAGGCGTGTGGCATCATGCCCTGTTTATTATTTAGATTTCAAGAGAAGACAACTCATTTTTAGAACAGTGAGGCACTCAATGATTCAATATTTCAGTGACTGAATTTTAGTTCATGAAATGTCCTATGTATTACAATTTATTATGATGTATATAGTGTGTCCCCTTCAATTTTTTGAAATGAAATGTTAATATCATTTGTGATAATATTAGGAGATGATGTTTTAAGGGGAAACTTGGACACAGAGTCAAGGTCCTACTGTACAGAAGAATTACAGCCCTCATGAAAAGCTCTATAGAACTCTGTCTTTCTATGATATAAGGATAGGAGACAGCAGTTTACAATCCAGAACAAGGCTCTCACCAGAATCCAAATGTGTTGGCACTCTAATCTTGGATTTCCAGAACTGTGAGAAATACCTATAGTTAGTAAGTCACCCAGCTGATGACATGTTATTACAGAAGCCCAAACTGAATGAGACATGGGATCAATGGCATCTTTTTAGCTCCCTTTTCAGGGATAACAAATAACCAACATAGATCCTTTCTAATTCAAGGAAAAATTCACTTATCTTTCCCACTGAACATAGTCATTAGCCAACAATCTTTCCCACCTAAATTTCCCCAGAATCCTGGCATAGATTAAACATAAAATATCTTTCATAGCTTTGTAATGTGAGTAAGCATCATACATGATCCCTACTCAGTAGAGACTTTGGGATGTGAAACCTTTCTGGAGGAGGTGGGCAGTTGGGTGAATGGTTTAGGATTCTATAATACAGCCTCTCTTGGCAGTACTGGCTCTGCTCACACTTGATACTTTCCCCCAGCTGCTATAAGAAGACATGCTATTCTGATGTTTGTTTTTCTCATGTTTTCCTGACTGTGATGAACCTTCTCCTTGAAACTATAAGCCAAAATAAACATTTCTTTCATAAGATACTTCTAGGATGGTGTTTTGTCCCAGCAATGAGACATTAACTGCTACAAAGCCCCTTTGAACTAATCAGATTTGATTGTTGAAGCTTTTTTCTTTATTTTTACACGTGAAACCACGAGCTACATGTGGATGATACCCTTGAACACAGATTGTATAGTGACAATACCCTACTTGATTATATGGGCATGAAAAGTTTCAATGGTCCTCATAGCATCATAGAGATATGTATTAGTCATGCATTAGTGGTTCTACTACCAAAAACAATCTATTGTGCCCAATACTGTAAAAGTATTTCATATAGAATTATGAACATTATATTATCATAATGGAATATACTAACAAGCAGGCATGTTACTGTTTCATATATTTAATATATTATATTTTTATCAGTTTAGTCCTTCAAATTAAAAAAAAAATCTAGTAGGTACTGTAATACTGTATGCAATGTTATGCTAGGAGACATACTATGTCTACAATATCTACTCTGTTTTTGTTATATCAGTTACTCCTGTTCTTGTGTTCTTTTGTTCATGTCCTTAATTTTAGTAGATTATTCTATTTACACATACACACACACATATTTATCAGCCATATATATAATTATATATAATGCACATACATGTATAATATACACATATATAATATAAAAATATAAGTTAGCAGTGTATATAATTTATATAATGCATATACATATCATATATATGTATATATATACATATATAGTACATCTACATATATAGATAGTATCTATGTTTGTTTTAATACAATCCCTGATAGTCACAGAGCAACACAATTGCCTAATGGAACATTTCCTAGAGCACATATCTTGGTTAAGAAACATATGGTTATTTAAAGGAAAGCAAGAAATAGGAAAGCAATTCTTCCTGAATATAATTCACAAAATTACATCTTTTACAAGAATTTGGAAGAAGACTGTTGATGAAATTATTGGTAAGGATGATGAAAAAATGTTTGATGAAGGAAGAAGCAACTGGTAAACAACATTGGGGAGTATTCAGAAAAAGTTAACTTTTACCTCTCAAGTGCAAACCTTTGAAAGTTCTGTTCACACACTTGACCCTTGGATAGCATTTAGGAATGTAGCTGTCACTATTCCCAAAACTGATAAGAAAGAATGTATCATGCCTGAACTGTTTATTATAGACAGGCTAGTACAATTTGTGATGAATACTCGCATTTCTTGTAGATGTCTTGCATTTGGGTGTTTTCCAGTTAAATGGTACATATATGACGTAAGTATGCTCTTCCCCAATAACAATTTTAGGTGTCAAACCTTCATGCAGCATCGTTGATATTTACATGTATTGTTAGAGCTTATCCTTTAGGAATCAAGAACTTCCTGTATAAGTCCTTGGAGGTAAGACTCTAGGAAACCTTTTCTTCAGACAATATGCTGTATATCTTTTCCTTCTTGTTTTACCTTTTGTTGTTTTGTTGTTGTTTGTTTGTTTGCTTGCTTGCTTTTGAGATAGGGTTTCACTCTAGTTCAGGCTGACCTGGAACTTAGTATGTAGTCTCAGGGTGGCCTCAAACTCACTTCAATCCTCCTACCTCTGCCTCACAAGTGCTGGGATTAAAGGCATGTGTCACCATGCCTGGCCTTCCTTCTGGTATTATATATGAAACACAGGCATGAGAAGGTCACAGACACAAAAATGTCTCTATCTACAGAGTTGGAAATCCACTGAGAAAATAGTCAAACTTGAAGTAACTACTAGGATGCCCTCAATAGAGCCATTTAAACTGGAACACAAATATGCATCCCAGTGATCTTGGCTTCTCCAGAGTTCTTCTGATGTAGTGGTTGGAGGAAAACACTGTTCCATGATTAAATGTCACAAGCACAAAAACACAACTGCAGATTTATTTGGAGAATCTTCTGAAAAAATTATTTTATATTAAAGTTTTCTACTGTGAGAAAAATCAAGGAAATATATTCAGAGTTTAAAAGTTACTCAAATTATATTGTGAACATCTTACCTAGGATGTTAATCAAACACATCAAAAGTATAAGGGAGGTCTGGAGAGATGGCTTAGAAGGTTCAATTTTCCAAGTCCCATGTAAGCCAGATGTGCATGGTGGTCCATGTGTCTGAAGTTCATTTGCAGTGACTAGTGGCCCTGGAGCACCCATTCTTTCTCTGTTTCTCTCTTTCCCTCTCTCTGTCTCTACTAAATGAATAAATAAAAAATAAATCTTTAAAAAATTAAGACAAGGCCTGGAGAGATGGATCAGTGGTTAAGTGCTTGCCTGTGAAGCCTAAGGACGTCGGTTCGAGGCTCAATTCCCCAGGACCTACGTTAGCCAGATGCACAAGGGGACACATGTGTCTGGAGTTCATTTGCAGTGGCTGGAGGCCCCATTCTCTCTCTCTCTCTCTCTGCCTCTTTCTCTCTCTGTCTGTCTGTTACTCTCCAATAAATAAAAATAAACATTTTTTTTAAAAGAATGAGAACCATGGGATGATGCTCTCTGATCAATAAAAGCCTGGCACAAAAATATATTTAAAAAAATAAGAGAATATCAAGCTATTGAAAAATATGATTCAAGAGAAAGTTCCTGAGATAATGAAGATAAAGAAAAGAAAAAGATACCTGAAGATTCCTAAAGAAAGGGCAGCTATATTTTTATATTCATAGTTGTAATATTTATATCAGGTTACAAATAAAATTCCCTTCCTTAAAGGTCAATATTCAAGGTTTGTATTGCTTATAGGTCATTGACTTTATATAGGTCTAAGATTAAGTAAATCAAGTTTCTGATATTAGGATAACAAGATCAAAATGGAATGTGTAATTTGTAGCATATTTACTATTACTATTCTTATTTTAACAAAAATAAAAATATGTGCTTTTCAAACCAGGGTGATATATTACAGTATTACAGAGCTAAAATATGTTTTTAAAACATATTTATTGTCTATAAAGATTATCCAGTTTGTAGATTTTTTCATTATAAAAGTTTCTCCTTAACAGTATGCATCACTAATATCTTGCACATTTTCATATAAACCATTTCCACTAGGGAAAATTTACACAGTTCTACAGTGGTTTGTTTTATATTAAGAAACATGACTGCCAGACTTGAAGGTCAAATCAATATCTACTAAAATTGCTTTTTGTAAACCATAACAATGTATACTTTTATACTAAAAATATAAATGTAAATCTCCTTCCACAATTAAAAAGTTCAAGAAAACAAAATATTTGCCTTTTGTGACTTTATGTTATACAATACATAGATTTTAACAAAAAAAATATTAATGGTACAATCTAGGAGAACACAACTTCTGTACATAGCTGTGAAAGAGAAAACAACCAGCATTAGCAATTCCGGTATCCAGAATCTGGATCATAGTAAGGCAAGAACCCAAGAAGACAGGAAAGCCTTCACCTCAACTGACACATGTTCCTTTTGTGGACATCTAAACTGAACCTGATCATGATTCCATGCAAAATATAAACATCCCTTTTGAGGTATGTTGGGGCAGCTCTCTCCATAGGATCTGCATCTATCTGAAAAAGAGAAGCAGATTCTCCAACGGAGAGTAAGTTAGCACCCAGAAAATTGAAATAACACTTACTTTTTTGATAGACAGATTGATAGGTGTAGGCCCTCTTGTTCCCCATGATTGATGATAGCTTGATATTGTAGAGTGGGCTTGTGTTTGGGTATGGTTCTGAAGCAGACCAAAAATGAACCCAACATGGCTCAGGGAAATTTTACAGAAGAGGGGTCGGAAAGAATGTCAGAGTCACATGTTGGGTCATGATTTGCAGAGATATTTAGCATACCAATAACTGGGGACTAATTCCACAATGCACAACCCATTTACATCAACAAGGAGGTTCTAATGGGAGAGGGTAGATCATAGATGAGCCTAAACAATGGTACCAAAGTGCCTGTATTTGATGAAAAGAAAACTAATAAATCAAATTAAAAAAATAAATAAACATCCCTACTTCCAAATTTATATTATCTTAAAAATCATGTAACTATTATTTCATGATGATAGAAATTAAATGATTGGGGCAGGTGTGATGTGAAAGACACAAAGGGAGTTACTTAAAGTGTGTAGTGTTCTTTCCTGGCTTTGGTTAAATGATATAAGGCTGGATCTCCATCTGCTCCCTTTTGCCTCAAGGACTCTTGATCAACTGTAACCATCAATCATTCCCTCAAGAAATACATTCAGCCATCCTCATTATAGAACTCAATTCCCTTATACCTCTATTGTTTTAGAGGAAGATTTTGAAACCACAGATACCAAACATTAACTATTCTGATCTCAGGTTCTTTATCTCTAAAATAGGATAATGACTATAGTTTTAGTGCATCTGTGAGGTTCACATGAGATAAGACCTATGTAGCACTAAGTTAAGTTCTGTCCTATAAAATTCATCAATAATGGTAGTACTAAAGAGTAGCCCAGACTAAATTCTCTCTAGCCCAAAGTGGATTTTGTCATCAATCTATATATGCAATAAAATGTTCCTCTACTTAAAATGGAATTATAACCAAATAATCTCTTGGAGAATTGAAAATATTAAAAGCCTCCTTCTATCTACCTTTCTCTCTCAAATAAATAAATAAAAATAAAATTTAAAATATCAAGAAGGTATTTAGTGAACTTCCCCTAGTAAGTATCCTACATTAGCAACAGAGCACACATTATAGCTGCTTGCTCTGGTGATCAAGGGACTAACTGGTGTCCAGGGACCATCCTATAGCACATCAGCAGTGTGAAGTATGCTGTACCTAGAATCTTCATTGTTCTTATATCCACACAAAGAAAGAAAATTCTAATTCAATATTATCTAACATGAGTATTAGATTTACATGATATTAATCCACTGCAGTGTTAGAAGAAAGGACACACACATGCACATGCACCAGGCATGATCATTCACTAAGCATAAAACCCAAAGCATGAATAACCAATATCAACAATATTTCCCCAAAATATGGACTGGAAACATTCTTTGACACTTCACAATACTCTGAGTAGAGATGACCATAAAAAAAAAAGAACTCTCTGACCTATATACTCACTGGAAATTAGGTCATAAGACCCTTGTCCAAGAGATTTTCTACTTTACTCTGGAGGGAAAAAAAATGTTACCCCCAAAATGCAAAGAAAGTCTGAATAGACAGGTCTTGCTAAGCTGCCCCAGATTACAATCATTACAGCATGCCCTTCTTAGCTCTAATTATATTTTTATGCAACATTCTACAGAAGGTTTTCCATCTTCAATTCTGAAGGACTCTGTGTGACATAAAACCTATAATAAGCAGATTTAGTATATATTTCTATTATTATTCTGCCTTTTATTATGGGAGTTTCAATCATGAACCTTGGAATGGCTGAGGAAAATATATTACTTTTTGTGTTGTGGTTAGAATCTTTACATCCTTCAAAATCCATACATACAGGGCTAGAGAGAAGGCTTAGCAGTTAAGTGCTTGCCTGTGAAGCCAAAGGACCCCAGTTCAAGGCTTGATTCCCCAGTACCCATGTAAGCCAGATACACAAGGTGGCGCATGCATCTGGAGTTTGTTTGCCGTGGCTGGAGGCCCTGGTGTGCTCATTCTCTCTTTTTCCCTCTGACTCTTTGTGTCTGTCTGTCTGTTGCTCTCAAATAAACAACTTTTTTTTAAAATTTTTTATTTATTTATTTGAGGGCGACAGACATAGAGAGAAAGACAGATAGAGGGAGAGAGAGAATGGGCTCACCAGGGCTTCCAGCCTCTGCAAACGAACTCCAGACGCGTTCGCCCCCTTGTGCATCTGGCTAACGTGGGACCTGGAGAACCGAGCCTCGAACCGGGGTCCTTAGGCTTCACAGGCAAGTGCTTAACCACTAAGCCATCTCTCCAGCCCTAAACAACTTTTTTTTTTTTAATCCATATGTACAAGCTTAATCTAAATACTGAAAAGGTATTTTACTTTGGTATATTACTTTGAAAGGTAATTAGACCTTAAAAGCTAAGCTTTCATTAATGGGATTAGTGTTCTAATATGTGCAAAGGAGCTTGCAAACCCTTTACATGTGAGCAATTTTTTTAATTATCTATATCTATATCACCAAAGATCAACTCTGTGAGCCTCTTGAACTTGGCATCCCATCCTCCAACATTAGGGTACTGGCTAAACAAACCCTTAAACCATAAAAAATTATAGGTAATATTACATAAAAATAAAATGGCGGGAGGGTGTGGAGAGATGGCTCAGTGGTTGGAGGTGCTTGCTTGCAGAGCTTGATGGCCCTGGCTCAATTCCCCAGTGTCCATATGCTAAGTGGTACATATGTCTGGAGATCATCTGCAGTGGAAAAAGGCTTATTTCTTGAATCTCTCTCTCTCTCTCTCTCTCTCTCTCTCTCTCTCTCTCTCTCTCTCCTTGCAAATAAATAACAAAAAGTATTTTAAAAATATAGAAAGGCAGAGAGAGAGAAAGAAAGAAGAGAGAGGGAGAAAGAAAGAAGGAAGGAAAAGAGGGGGGAAAGAGGAGCAGAGAATAGGAAGATGGGAAATAAGTACATGTAATATGAGCCTTTAAGACTAGAGACTGACCAGCACATTCAATTGTATAAGTTCATAAACTGAAAAACGTAGGATTCGTTTAAAACACATGGAAAATGGAGAATGAAAAAAGTTATTAGTAAGTCTAAGTGATAAAATTTAGCAAAGAAATTTGAGTATATTTAGGGATAGAAAATTATCTAATACTCATCTGATATCAGTACTTTTACAGTCAGAGGAAATATTCCCATTACAGAAAAGAATGTACCTGGAAATCCCAGAATGCTCTCTTCTTGAATTAAATACAAGAAAAAGAAAATCCAATTCCAAAGCACATATATTCCATTTTTTTTTTTTGAAATAGATGAAAACTAGTGAAGAATTTATCTTCTTCTTAATGTACTACATAAAATGGTATGGAGCTAAGTGCCTTAGATAAAGATGAATACATTGAATGATAAAGAAGAATATTATTAAATCTCATTAAATCTAATTCCCACCTAAACATAAGTGGAATGAATTAAGACCCAGGACTGTTTTCTACTTTCTAACTTAATGAATACATAAGCATTCCCATTAAAGATTAATATAGAGTCATATTAACTTGCCTAATTATTTTTTTCTTATCATAAATTTTGGAGTATGAGAGAAAGTGCTTATTAAAGCCAATAATCTTTTAGGAAAAATGTAGTTTCTCAGAACTTTGGATACTAAAAAAAAAAATATGGTCATGCCCAATTTTCATCAAGATAAAATACCTTTTGTATATTTCATTGACATGCTCTAGATCTTTGATTTTTGTTTTTTGTTCTACATCCTACCACATTTATGTTGATAATGACTGGAGACATATGGCCTAGGGAGCCTCCACTGCAGTCATTTAAATACCCACCAACCAAATTAAAATCTGAAAAGGCAAGAAATTTGTCTCATTTATGTTTTGCATTTTAAAAGTAATATTCTGTTGGGCCTTGAAAGGCCCGGACACGAGGCCTAGTGGAACTTCCTGAGCCTAGCTAAGTTTGGTGATCTGCCTCTGGCCAGCTATGACTCAGCAAGACGCCTAATAGCCTCTGGCCTGTTACTTCCACATAGGAGTTGGAATTCCCACACGCTTAGAATCATTGCAAAAGTTGCAGTATACTATTGGCCTTTACCTCTCTTCCATCCTAGAATCCCCACACTCATTCTCAACACTATATAGGTAACCGCCTGTAACAATAAAGTGAGTTCCTGCTTCGACAAGACTCCTGGCTTGGTGGTGTGTTCCTGGCCATCAACACTCATCCTCCTCCTCAACCCCTTGGGAGGAACCAGCGGGCCTGGTCCTTCCCCAGCACTACCTGCCCGGGGAGCCCGGCAACATTCATTACTCTTTGCAAATATTTTTATTTACATGCAAGCAGAAAGAGAGGTAGTTAAAAGAGAGAAAGACAGGGAGAATCAGCCTGCTAGGGCCTCCAGCCACTGCAAACAAACTCCAAATGCATGTGCAACTTAGTCCATCGGGTTTTATATGGATACTTGGGAATCAAACCCCATCTTTATTCTTTATAGGCAATTACCTTAACTGCTAAGCCATCTCTCTAACCCTTATTTTTGTATTTCTAATATTATTCTTGAAGATAAAATGTTCCCAGTCAACACTGAATGAAAGGAAATTTAATTTGCTTATGTAAAACCAATAGCAGAAAACAAAACATTAGCCTTGGAAAGAAAGGTAGCTTTTTAATACCTGTCTCACCTCCAAGAAAACATCACCTCTCAGGGTCACAAGTTCATCCCCAGTAATGTGCTAGCAGCCACTCCCACTTACCCTTTCATGTACCTTCAAGGGGAGACACATGTAGATACCCAGAAAGTTATGAATTATTATGTAACATGAGGCAATATTTCACTGTCATCAGTTCCTCATATTATTAACTTTTGTTAACAATGAATCTGATATCCATACCTTTGCCATGTATTCAACTAAAATTTTAGGTCAAATAAATAAATTTGTCATCAAGAGTATGAAATTTCTAATTATTACTGAGATACTAAATATCATTATACTCAAAAAAGAGGCACTAAAATTGTATAAGCTCATATTTAACCTGATAATTCAATAGCCATGTCAGTTAATATCCCTGCTAATGTTATTCTTAGCATCTCCTAAAAGTAATAATAGGACAGTTTTCAGGGTTTTGAAGAAAGGCTAAATATGTTGTATTCAAAGATGCTCAGAAATTAGAAGACAGCAAAAATTGTGACTAACTTTTATATAGGTACTTATTATAGATCATCAATAATTATCGTGGTCTTGACTAATACAATGGCTTCTATATACAAAGCACTAGAATGTTTTTGTAATTTTTTATGATTCTACAAAACAACTTTGAAAGATGAATATTATTGTTTTTATTTCTATAAGGTAATACTAAAGCTTTAAGTTTTTAAAGTGTATTAAGTAAGCTTTATGTATTTAATACATAAGCAATTTCTTCAACCGTAAGAACAATATAAATTATGGAATATAGATCAAAGACTATGGATATATAAGCCTATGTTTTAAAATATTTACAATTTTACATTATGTATTGCGTTAAACCCTTTACTTTTTCTTGCCCCACATCCTGATCCCCTTCCACAAAACCCTTTCTTCTTTGCTAGTCCCACTTCTACTTAGATTTTCTTTTGATTCTTGCATATGCATATTATTTCCTGAATTTAATTAGGATTGTCGATGTGGGCATGTAGGGGACTTACTTATAAAAGCATGCTCTCTCATATGTGAATCATAGCTTTGAATTTGTACATATATAGGTAAGTTGGAGTTAGAGTTAATAGAAGCCAGGAAGCTAGAAATCAGCTGTGAAGGGGGCCAGAAGATGGAAGGGAAGAAGAGGAGGGTACGGTGTTTGAACCATGTCAGATTGTCTATACAGAGCCCATGGATTTCCCATTCAATGTCAGTGTCACAGCTCCTGAAGTACAGACATCAAATAACTAACCAGGTACCTGGCTTTTATTGCATAAAAAGGAAGCCATAGGTACCTATGAGACTGTAATATCTATATGCAGATTTCATAAACTACATTAGACCTCCAAGAGGAAAATTATCATATTAGGATATAAATTGCTTAAAATATTACTGTTATGGTAGAAAAGAAGCTAAAAGTTGAACTGATTCACTGAGTGACTATAAGTTAATTGCTAAAACTTATCTTTGTTAGCAGATGGAAAAATCCCCAAAAAAGGAAATGTCCAGAAAAGGCCCAAAGGGATGATAAGAAGGAAAGACAGTTTAGGCTAAAACAAAGTAAAATGGAGTTCATTGTTAGGGTGGCCTGACTACAGAAATTATTAATATGAAAATTGCCACATCTTGTTTGTTCATTTACCCCAACTTTTGGCTATGAAAACTATAAAATTGAAATAAAATCTCAGCTCAAGGCCAAAGCTTCTTTAGAGAGCTACCTCAAACTTCTTGCCCCCCTGGGTAATAGACTACTCTACTTTCACTCATACTGGCATTGAAGTGATCTTTCCAGAGAATTTCTACAAACACTTTCAGATTAGCGAATAACTACACTTGTTAGCAAACAGTGGAGTAACATGTAGCAGCATAGGAACTTCAGCTGCAAACAAACTCAATTTTGGTGAAAGGCTACAAAATACTCTTTGAAAGGGGATATACCTGATTCTGGCATCCTACTATACCCATCCCTGTCTTATACATCACTGTGCTAGAAATACCTTCGCTTTAGATCAATATCTTCTTTCCAATTGTGGTGTAGCAGATTCCTGTGAATTGAAGACTGAAGAGAGAGAAATGAGGCTCTGGGGATTCAAGAAGTCAAATCCGAGAGATCTGAATCTTATAGGTCACACAATCATCCCCAAGGTTATATTATCCAGAAACTGAAACATCCCTTACTTGGGGGGAGGAGGGGCAGGAAGGAAGTTCCAGAGACTCAGGAAGTCAGCAAGTCTGGGGAAGGATTACAAGAGCCCATCCTAAGGCTATAAAAAGGGGGAACAACTTTTGAAGTGACACACTCTCTGACAGAGCTGCCAGCAAATAGTACAGAGTGCTACAGAGACGCAGCCTCCCTGCACCATCACCTATGCTGAGGTGGGCTTTCTGGTGATGCAGCATTAGAGTCATCTGCTGCTCCTGTAAGAAAACCCTCACTGAGGCTGAGGTGTGATTTCTGGTGTTACAGCTACCCATGAGTAGAAACAGGTATGGGGAGGTCATCACCCAGGATGGGATGAGACTTCTCATGGAGCAGCTGAGTTCAAGTCTAGTGCTCCTGTAAGCAATTCCTTCTCTACTCTGTAAGTAATCCCAGTAAACTAATTTTTTACCAAACTGGTTTTGGTGTAATTGTCCTTTGGTCTGTCTTTTGTGCCCTATCTGGGGAGATGTGTATTTGCATCATCCCATGGAAAAGGTTTCCCTTGGACACCAATATAAACATTAACTGAAAAACCTATAGGAAAAATTGGTGCAAAGCCTATAACATCCTAGCCACAGTGATAGTCCAACTTTGGGCATGTTTTATGAGATGCCCTCAATAATGATGTCTTGCACCTGAAAAAAAAAAATAGTCTCATTAAATAAAAACTAAAAATTAACAGTAGAAAGGGGAAGAACTATTTTAGCTCAAGGCACAGAGTGCAGAGTCTTCTCATTTTCGTAACTTAGTTGTAGGGTCAGAAGATTCAGAGCTTTGAAAAGAACAAGTGGGAAAATAAATATAATTAAATAAAAATAGAGTGGATTGAATCCAGGAAGAATGAAAGTATTGCCTGATTTTAAAGTTGTCTAAGAGCTGCAGTTAAGGCGGGGGGCGGGGGGGGGGGGGCTGTTTTGTAGCAGTAAGTCACATATATGAACACTTTCATGGCTTTTTTTTTTTTTTTTTTGGTTTTTTGAGGTAGGGTCTCACACTAGTCCAGGCTGGCCTGGAATTCACTATGTAGTCTCAGGGTGGCCTTGAACTCATGGCGATCCTCCTACCTCTGCCTTCTGATTGCTGGGATTAAAGGTGTGTGCCACCAAGTCAGGCTACATGGCTTTTCTTATCTCAGTACAGGAACATGCAAAATTATCTAAATAAAACAAATTATTAATGTTAAAACCACCTTTTTGAAATTATAAACTGAATACATATATATATATATATATATATGAATTCAGCTAGGTACTGGAGATGCCTAACTTGGAAGTAAGTATATGCCTCTTCATTCCCTTATCTCATGAATGAAGCTTCACACTGAGGATGAGCTTTGCCTCTCCTAAGCACTCATTCAAAACTGCTGTGCAATGATAGCAATTTTCCAAAATTTCATTATACTAATATGAAATATCATTGAATATGTTATATAACTCAATTTTTAATAGAGTGAGCAAGCTTTTGGATCAATGTTTAAAGATGTTTACACAGTGATTAAAGCAAGAGATATGCATAGCTGCATCTTTTAAATATTTATGAATATAGTATTTACTGCCCCCTTACAAAATTTCAATATTTAAATTTACCAAACTTTCTGTGCTCATTCACAAACATTCTGTCATTAAAATGTAGTCACAGGGCTGGAGAGATGGCTTAGCAGTTAAGCGCTTGCCTGTGAAGCCTAAGGACCCCGGTCGAGGCTCGGTTCCCCAGGTCCCACGTTAGCCAGATGCACAAGGGGGCGCACGCGTCTGGAGTTCGTTTGCAGAGGCTGGAAGCCCTGGCGCGCCCATTCTCTCTCTCTCTCCCTCTGTCTTTCTCTCTGTGTCTGTCGCTCTCAAATAAATAAATAAATAATTTTAAAAAAAATGTAGTCACAGAATGGATCTAATGAAGCTAAAAAGCTGTTGCACAGAGAAGCATACCATAAGCAGAGCTAGTAGATTACTGACAGAATATGGGGAAAATTTTCTCCAGTTCTATACCATGGACAGAGGTCTAATATCTATAATCTACAAAGAACTCAATAAACTAAACAATAAAAAAATCAAACAACCCACTGAAATAATGGGGCAGAGAACTGAATAGGGAGTTCTCAGAGGAAGTATTACAAATGACTAACATACACTTAAGACAATGCTCAGTATCCCTAACTATCAGGGAAATGCAAATTAAAACAACTATGACATTCCAACTTACTCCAGAAAAGATGAAATCATTTAAAAAAAAAAAATCAAACAACAAAAAATGTTGGCAAGAATGTGGGGAAAGAGGAACCCTCATTCACTGCTAGTAGAAATGCAAACTTGTATAACCACTATGGAAATCAATATGGAGATTCCTGAAAAAGATGAAAATAGAACTACCAACAGACCCAGCCTTATTGGGCATTTATAGTAAATGCTGAATGCTTCACTACAGAGTTATTTTTTCAACCATGTTTATAGCTGCTCAATTCATAATAGCTAAGAACTGGAATCAACCCAGGTGCCCATCATTGGACAAATGGCTAACAAAGTAGTGGTACATTTACATAATGAAATTCTACTCAGCAGTAAGAAGAAAAAAAAATAATACAACAAAATTTGAAGGAAAATGAATGGACTTAGAACAGATCATACTCATTAAACACACACAATTACAGAAAGACAAATGCCCCATGTTCTCACTCACCTGTGGTTTCTAACCTGGATCAGCTTGAGTTGCTGACATACTGAATAGGCAACTTCAGGCCCAGACAATAGAGATCGAAGGGTTTGTAGGGGAAGGACAGTGTGAATAAACACAAAACTAACCCCCAAATGAGCTGGTACCATAGAAACCTTTCTCCTTGAAGGTAAAGATATAACCCGCCACAGGAGTACAGGGGTACACCAGAAATGAGGGCCTGGAGTGGATAGGATGAAGCTTAATCTTAAAAAATACTTTGAGGACTAAAGAGATGGCTTAGCAGTTATGGCATTTGCCTGCATAGCCAAAGGACCTTGGTTCAATTCCCCAGGACCCAGGTAAGCCAGATTCGCAAAGGGGAACATGCATCTGGAGTTTTTGGTAGTGGCTGTAGGCCCTGGTATGCCCATTATCTCTCTCTCTCTCTGCCTCTTTCTTTCTCACTCTTTCAAATAAATAAAATTTTAAAAAAAGTACTTTGGCTCTGACCTGTAACTCACAGTACCAGAAATAGTTGCTACCCACATTGAGCTGTTGATCAGTCTGTCAAAGCACTTGATCACCCACCTGAGGTAAAAGGTAAGACTGTATTGCTGAAGACATCATATGATGCAGGTGCATAACATGGAGAGACCTGGCTGGAATCCATAAGAGAGCCAGTCTCCAGACAGTTAGACCATCTAGTGCTGGAAAGCGATATGTGAGCTACTGGGCCAACAATGGCGTAAGGAAGCAGGGGTCTAAGCTACTCAGAAACAACCAGCCTGACAAGAATTATACACCAGGGCAATGGTAGCACATGGTCTTGGTGGCTTTCTGATTGGTTAAGAGATTGGCTCAGTGAAAAGAAACCCAAATCTGGAACTGGGAACCAAGTCCGAATCCTATGGAAACAAAGATTACACTCTCCAATGTCGAGCTCCCACTAGTCTTTGGCTAAAAGAGGGGCTACATGAAACTCTCCCTAAAATAATGCTTATCCAATTTAGCCTATGCTGACTTTACTCTCTGCTAGAGAATCTACTCTTTTATTCCAAAAGGTAGCAAGACCTGAAGCGATAAACCACTCCTTGCCTATCATTAAAGGTCCAGGCAAAACCACAGAGGAAGAGGGGAGACCAGCAAGAGTGCTGCTTCCATGGTGAGCCTGACAAGCAGCACCAGGGTGAAGAAGATAGAGGCTAAGGATACTCAACACATACCAAAGCAGAAATCCAGAGGCTCCTGAGAGCTCATCACTGAAGGAGACTTAAAACACACCCACCAAGACTACGGGAGTTTTGTGGAAGATGGGGCAGAAAGATTGTAAGAGTCATAGGTTGGGATATTATGGCCAGAATCAGTGCCTCCCCCTAAAAACTTTGATGCTCCCACAACACATAACCGATAACCCCATAAGGAATATCAGCAACCCCACTGGTGAAGGTCTCTTGCAGACTGGTGGCAGAGAGGAGGGAAAAGATGGTACCAACATATGATGTATCCACACAAAATATGTTCTTGATAATTAAAAAAAAAGAACTGACATCAAAGCACACATAATTTTCATTCTAGAACAATGGCTGTAGGTAGGATTCATGTATGTGTAAGGTAACCTCCAGATTCTCCATGATATATTATGCACACATTAATTCTTACTTTCTAAACATTTTCATAGATGGCACAAAAGGAGGAGAGGTATTTTAAATCAATGTAATTAGTAATTAAATTATACAAACATTGTTTACATAGACATGTATCTAAAATCTAGATCAATATTAATTAGAGGAAATCATAATGCACCTCCTCTTCTTTTTCTTTTAAAAAGCTCAGTTATAGACATCTAATTTTGCTAATATATAATAGCTGTCACAAGGGATCCTTTTTCTTAAGAATGTTCTATTTGCTTTATGTTCTATTTTAATTTTTATTATATTTATTTGAGAGAATTAGAGAAGCAGAGAGAGAGAGATGAAGAGATGGAGCACCAGGGTCTCTAGTCACTGCAAACAAACACATGTGTTACCTTATGCATTTGGCTTATGTGGGTACTAGGGAATCAAACCTGGGTCCTTGGTTTTGCAGGCAAGTACCTTAACTATTAAGCCATCTCTTCAGCCCTACAAGAAAATCTTAAAGAAAGTTTCATAATGTATTTCAGAAATAAGTTCCTATTAGTGTATAAACATGTCTACTTGTGTCTTAAATAAATGTATATAAATTATATAACATGTTCAATAGGCAGTATATAAGACAACCTACTGGGGAATGTTTAGGATATGAAAGGTGGAAGAAAGGAATTGGGAAATGAGTAAAAGAAGGCAATAAAAATGACAGGAGTCAATAAGTAGCATTTCCTAAGTAAGGAAATAAAAAGGGAAGAAAGAAAAACCTCATATAGTAAAAGGCTTGATTCACTCCCAGTAGACACTAGACCTACCCCCAGAGAGTAATATGCAGGGAAAAAAAAAAAAAAAAACTAGCACTTTTTTTTTTTTTTAATGAAAGAGAGACAGAATGGCATGTCAGGGCTTCTAGCCACTGCAATTGAACTTCAAATATGCATGCCACCTTGGGTGCATGTGTCACCTTGTGATCTGGCTATGTGGGTTCTGGGGAGTTGAACCTGGGTCCTTAGGCTTCACAGGCAAGTGTCTCACCATCTCAACAGCTAAGTCATATCTCCAGTCTACCCTTCTTAACTCTAGAAAAATAAAATTGTCATTTCAAATATTTTTAAAAAAAAACATAAAAATCTTCTCAGAAAAGTTCCAGGAAACCCAGTATCTCACTCAGAAATAGCAGTTAACATCAGTATAGGATCATAAAGAAGCAAAACAAAATGTGTGTGTGCCTGTGTGTGTTTGTGTGTGCGTGCACATGCACATGTACCATATGTTTGCCAGAAGCAGAAAATTCAGTGGAGCTACAATAATCTATAAATTGGATCAATTCAAAGGGCTCTAGACAGTTATCATTAATAGATCAGTTATATAACATCTAAAAACAAGTAGAAGAGGTACAATGAAAACTAACCACAGTGATAATTCCAGATATTTTTAAGTCTGAGAAACAAACAACCAACAGAAATATATCACAATACATGTCTTGATTCAAATAATATTCACAAAGGTTATTCTAAAATTATGATATTATAAATGTAAATCGCTCTAATTTGAATAACAACTGCTTAACATTTGTAATTGAAATGCAGAAGGGATATTTAGAACTGCTGGGTAAGCTCTTATAAAAACAAATATTTATCAACATGAGTCATCAGTAAGTACTATATTTTAAAACTCAAGAAATTGCGGCTGGGGAGATGCCTTAGTGGTGAAATGTGCATTCCTATAAAGCCTTACAGCTTTGGTTCCATTTCCCAGTAAAGCCAGAGGCACAAAGCAGTGGATGCATCTGGAGTTTGCAGTAGAAAGGGGGCCTGCACTCCCTTTGTTCCTTGTTCCCTCCCCTTCCCTTTCTTACTTTCTCTCCTTGCAGATAATTAAAAAATAAAATAAATTTTTAAATCAAGAAATTACTGCACAAGCTCCAGAAGAAAAATTATAATATTTAAACATGGTTACCATTAGGAGCAGGATTGTATTAAGACAGTCAAAAAGATAGGTCAGGGATATTAGGAAAGAAGGACTGGGGAAGGTCCAGGTGGAGGAAAATTGAAGGAAAATCAAAGGAAATTATATACAGAGTAGTCTATAAAACATCATAGGAAGCAGCTTTTTAAAAATGTTTTTAATTAAATGTAAAAGAGGTAATCAAAGTAATTTAATCTTATTGCTAATTACTGTCTCTGGAATGAGTTAATTGTTGTACTATATTTGTAAATAAGAAATAAGTATCAGTAGAATATAGCTTAATTGCTTCAACTGTATTTTTTCACTCCCCACATCACCACCTTAATTCAGCCCACTTCATCTCCTACATAATGTACCCTCTCCCTCCCATGTAAGCACCCTGCCTCTCACCACAAATCAAGCTGATTTCCCAAAAAATTATACCAAAACAGTGCTCCCAGTTGCAGCTTACCTGATGACATTCTGTTCCCTAGGTTTAATGCCCACTGTCAGCCTCAAAGGTGTCTTCCTACCCAGTTCTCCTCACATCTGATCGCATGTCTCCCTGCACTGTCATTCTTCAGGACATCACCTACTACAGGCTTGCCTTTCTGTTGATGCTTTTGGTCATGCCACAGTGTTTTCTATTCTTTTCTCCACTCTACCCAGTTTCCTAGTCTGACACAGTTCAGCCAACGCTTTGTCACACTGCAATACCTTCCCTATAAATTATTCAGCACCTGTTTAACACAACTCTAACGAAGCACAGTATCTACCATAGCTTCAAGGTGTCTATTTAGACATGTGCCTCTATGTGCCAATTTCACTACACTGTATCCATAAAATTACTTGAATCAAAAAACACCTAGCACTCCTTTACAGACCACAGTGACTAAAATTGTAACGAGTGCATTTAACGCTCTTTTGATGTGGTGCTGGGGACTGAATGCAGGTCCTTGTATTCCATAAGCAGCTGATCTAATACTGAGCTATACCAGCAGTCCCAGTTAATGCATTTCAATTGATTTAAAAGAAATAGTAACAAAAGATAGTGCAATTTAAGGCACATGCCATTTACTCGGGATTGTTGAATGATTGATTTAGTGTCTCAATTTAAATGTACTAAATGAATACATTGTGCTTACAAAGCTGTCAAATCACTGACTGTCAACCCTCATGTTAATTTTTCTGTCACAAATCTGTGCTTTTCCAAACATTATATTGTCTACTTCTTCCATTGAAAAGAAATTAAATCAGCATATTAACTTTCAAAGATCATTCTGATATGCTGTAATTAGAAAATTATCACCAAAATTTGTCAAAAAATTCCTCAAATTTTATATCTTACTTCATTCCCAATTAAAATTAAATAGAGTCTGAAATGTGGCATTAAAGAAATTATTGATAGGAAGGTGTTTCAGGAAGTTTTTTTTTTTAATTCAGACTACCAAGATTTTAATATTTAGTAATAAACACTCAATAAGATTCTGAAGTTGGAGTGCTACAATAAGAAGAATGTAACAAGTTTTGCTTCTTAATGGGTGCCATGCCTTACTTTCAGAAGCATAAGCATGAACTTGAGTCAAAAACTGTAGCTTCTGGTGGGCAGCATAGTGCACGCCTTTAATTCCAGCAGTGGGGAGGCAAGGGATTACTATAAGTGTGAGGCCACCCTAGACTAGAGTGAATTCCAGGTCAGTGAGGCCCTACCTCGACAAAAAAACAAACAAACAAAAAACTGTAGTTCCTGTTCTATGTTCTATTTTAATTCTATCCCTGTATGGCAAAATATACATGGATGAGCTGTAGCTATGTAGTCTATTTTAGATATAATAAAATATCTTTCCTTCAGAAAAATGTAGACTCCACAGCCTACAGATTCTCACAGCTACATTGTCCAACTGGGAAGAGGCTTTGTACTTAAGCAACAGAACTTCTTTTGTCTCCCTTCCTGGAAATATGCATAGCTATATTAAGGCACTGTGGAAGCCCAACTGGACATGGCCACATAAATACAGTGGAAGAAACCATTGCAAAACACTTCATTGTCAACAAAGCAGCTTCTAATGCTCCAGTCCACAAGTCTCCCTGCTAGTACAGCACATCACCACTCAGGCTTTCATAAACAGCTTTGTTTTATACAATTCGTACCACAAAAATTATATACAATTACCTCTAGTATCTTGAAAAGATAACTTGGTGCAGAAAGTTTGTTAAAATGTACATCAAGGCTTCCTGCCAGGAATATATTAGAGAACAGGTGTTGTGAGAGTCAGGAAGAAGAAGAAAAAGTACAAGGAGGAGAAAATTAAGAGAGAATATGCATCAGAAATGACTCCTAGTGGGATACCTTCCAGTGTGGTGTGGGACATGGAGGTCCCTGACACCCACAAAACAATATAGGCAATTGCCAAGGCCCTTGGTTTCCCAACAGGAATAGATGGTAAGACCCTATTGCTGAAGATTCCATATACTTTGGCTGAAAGGTCACTGAGAAATCCTGCTAGAACTGAGCTGAAAAACCTCCTCCATGTAGACCAGGTGACAGAAAGATGGAAAAAGCCACACTGCATGAAGTTCAATGGGAGAAACAGAAATCACCAGTGAAGATACTCAACAGTAGACACTGCAACCCTTAAATTTGGCCAGCCAGGCCAAATGAGAAGGTGCAATAGTGGCACATCTGTTATGGGGAAAGCCATCCGCCCCCTAATTTGACTGGAGGCCCACTCCATGGGAGGGAATACATCCCTGATTTGGAAAACCTACAACGGGATTAGTCATTAGCCCTAGGGGTATATAATCTGCTGGTGTCTGGCTAAATGTATATACTATGCTCACCAAACTTCCCAGTAAGCACTTCCCTTAATGTTCATGTCCATATGTTAATGCTACTCTCACTGGTTAGAGAACATTCTCGAAAGTGACCTTGGGATGACTCAGAAGGCACCATGGTTCTGAGAAGTGACAGAGGAGTGCTCAGTGGTGAAATATCTCTATCACACCTTCCAAGGCTCAGGTGCATTGCAGAAGAAGTAGCTGAAAGAATGAAAGAGCTAAAGGAAGAGTAGGACTCCTTAGAATGTGTTCCACCAGACACAAAATGGCCTGAATATCCATGACCTCACAGTGCCCAACACTATCTACATAAGACCATCATAATAGGGGGACAGGATCATGACATCAAAATAAAAGAGAGATTGATTGAGAGGGGGTGGGTATATGATGGAGTGTGGAGTTTCAAAGGGGAAAGTGGGGGAATGGAGGGAATTACCATGGGATATTGTTTACAATTATGGAAGTTGTCAATAATATCTATATATATAGACAGATAGATATCTTCCAGACAAAGAGCCTTGCCTCATACCTGTTTTATTTGCTGGTTTCAATAAGAGAGACGATGGTCGGTCTTCTCATCAGAAGAGTTGGATGGTCTGTGTGGATGACATTTTCTGAAATTTCCTTCAGACTGTTTTGTTGTCATTGAGATACAGTAAAAAATAAGCTGGGCAGCTGCTATAATGACTGTATGGTTTAGTTGGAATTTCTACCATGTTATGATATTGGTAATAAAGGGCAGGCTTCTTGTCGGGGTAGAGTGTTAGAAGAGCCTGAATACAGATCTCATTAAACCAAGTGTCAGAATCCCTCTATTTTACCATCACCCCCTATTCTGAAAGAAACAACTATCACTTTGAGTGAGCATCCTGCCAAAGATACATTTACAAATAAATGAAAAATGTCACAATTGATTTCACTTTTTCAAGAATACTATGTGTCAGCTTTGCCAGAAACTCTCTGTTCTAGATCTCTGCACTGGGCATTGGAAAAAGCTTTTGATGGCATTGGCCCTCTTACATGTAACTCCAAATAATCTCTCTTTTGGTGACCTTTTATAAATTCTTATAACATCTTTGAATGGTTAGAGAGTTCTCTCTCTCTTTCTTTGTCTCTCCCTCTCTCCTTTTTTTCTTTTGTCAAAAGGCATTCAGATATCGACTGTTTGCATATATTTGCTCATTTGGGAGAACAAGCTCATATGTTAGAAGACAATGTGAATTATAAATTATGTTTCACATTATTTTCCCTAGTACAAGTTTTCAAGCTTAAGCTGATATTGTAAGTAAAATATTACTTAAAAGTGACATCTGGTTATGCTTTTTCTGTATTCAGAAAACAAAATCATTGTCAGTTCACTTAAGTATGTGTCTTTCCTTTAAAGGATATCTGACATCAGATACACATTCATTACTACCACAATTATAAGCCAGTCTTCCAGTACTATTTCCACCACAGCAACATTATTGAGGGTCTCCTCTGAGCCATATGCTGTGGTGAGCTTTTATATGAATTAAGTTATGTAAATATGTATCACAGGTACTTGAATTCTAAGTTAATATGGATTTAGAATAAAGGTAAGTAGTTAGATATTGCTAGCAGTTTGTATGAATATTAAAAGGAAAGGAAAGTAAATCTTCATATAATTACACTTAAAGAGTTTTTAATCAGTATAATTAGCTATAGATTGCACTATTACTTGAGTTTATTTAGCTTACTACCATTGGTGTGAAAGATTATGGAATGAAACAATTGCCAAGTTTTCCCTTATAAAATAAAACTTCAATGAATTTATTTATTCTACAAATATTTATTTAGCACCATTAAGCTCTAGGTATTTTAAATTTACGATATGATGTAGAACATTATGCCTCTTCTTCTCCAAAGCGTACAGTCCAGGGGCAGCCAGTCAAGACCCAGGCAAATAGAAAACAGTATGATGAGTAGATAACTATAGAGAATACGGGGTACAATACGGGAATCAGTGAGGCACCAAAACTAGTGTTCTAAGGATGACGGAATAATACAAGAGTATTGAATTTTGATTACAAGGCACTTTGTAAGTCTGAAACAATATTTATCACAGTGATATCCAGTATCTGAAGATTTAAAGGAAGAGGGAAACAAATCTTAATAAATCACATATCAGAACTCATGAATGTATACAGAAGGACTGAGTTAAATGTCAAAGACTTGAAGAAAAGCTGTTGAACTTCTCACAAATCCATCTTACTATCATATACAAGAAAACTATATTTTTTACATAACTATATATTTTATTTAAAAATGCATTTTATAAAGTAGAAGGTTCTTTGTTAGCATGGCATAGTTTAATTTCCTTGATTTTCTAAACTCTATTTCAAAGGTTTGCAGCTAGCAAGCTCTGACTATTTATAGCATAGAATCCTGAAATTTAATGTAAAGTCTAGAACTTGTAATGGGTAACCCAAGAAAGGCTCACTTAAAGCTGACAAATACTCATCTTTTTGGTTAATTGTTCTTAATGGAAAATTCCTCCCCATATCTTCACACTAGATTCACAATGAGGATTTGTACTAAAGAAAATCAGGATGAGATTCAATGTTCACAGTGAACAATTTATAAATAATGTTAGGGTTTTGTTTCGTTTTGTCTGGTAGGCAGTGTTTTGTGCTAGCCCAGACTGAGCTTGAACTCACTTTGTAGTAGTTTCAGGCTAGCCTTGAAATTACAGCAATTTCCACCATACCTTCTCAGCAGAGATCTGACCTCTTCTCCTCTCATTGTATAGCAAGTGTTTTCTCCACTGAGCCAAGTCCCGAGGGCTAGGAAAGGCTCTATTTTTTTTTTAATCCACGTTTATTTATATGTTTTATGTTCTCAAGAAAAGGAAATTAATGGCAACTTAAATTTGCATTAGTCTATAATTAAATCAATTGTAAATCAATCTAAAGTTTCCAGTTTGTTTATTCATCTGATTGTGCTTAAATCACAGTCTATGTTTTGGGTGACATTGCAAAGCAAATGGAGTATACTCATTACTAAAAAAAAAAAAAAAAGTTGATGTTGGAGACTTGGCTTTATCTTTAAGGCACTTCCCTGAGAAGCCTATAGACCCATGTTCAACTCCCCAAGTCCCACATAAGCCAGACACACAAGGTGATGCAAGCACACAAGGTCACACATATGCACAAGATGGGGCATGCAGCTGGAGTTTTAATGCAGTGGCTGCAGGCCCTGGCATGCCAATTCTCTCTGTCTCTCTCTCTCTCTCGCTCACATAAAAATAAAAAATAAAAACAAGTGAGACATGGTGTCATACTCCTTTAATCCTAGTACTTGGGAGGCAAACAGGATTGCTGTGAGTCTGAGGCCACCTTGAAACTACATAATGAATTCCAGGTCAGCCTGGGTTAGAGTGAGAACCTACCTCAAAAAACAAAACAAAAATAAAATAAAATAAATGTATTTTTAATGTGGATGCAAAATGTAACTCTAACAATAACAAAAAAGCCAAACACAGCATCTCTCACTTGTTAATCAACAATGACTTGTTTAATGGGTATACTCAACAGATTATATATGGTAAGGGAAATAAGTCACGACTTTTTGGTACATATTTTCAGTCTCTGAAAAATGAAATAATTGGGATCTTAAAGAAGGAAAACAAAAACTCTGTTTTCCAATGTCAGTTATTCAAAGTAGAATTAGTAATATTTTCTATGTAGAATTCTTGTTGAGGGGGAATAAATGCATCTAAAACAATTCTTGGCTCATTGTAAATTGCCAGTAAGCAGTAGGTGTCACACTTCCCTGTGATTAAAAAAATAATGTCCTTCTCAAAAATGAGAACAAAGTTAGCAACAGTCATAAAGTAAAGAAACCTTGTTTGTTGGAATGTTATCACGATTTTGAACTCTACATCTTCTACTAACATGTCTTTGGAACTTGTTTCTCTTACCACAAAAACAGAGCTCAGGTTCAACAGGATTTATAAGCAGAACTTTTCAGAAAGCTTAATATGTATGGCCTCATGAGAATTATGTCTCTGTTCTATCTTCAGTTTTCTAAAAATAACCCTCAAATTTAGCTACATAGATAAATTACTACCAATTTTTAAATGCAAGTACACATGCATAACTCCAGACTAATTAAACAATATATATATTTTTTTCAAAGCTCCCCATATGATTCCAATGTGCTCCCTGGGCTTAGAACCACTGGTTTATAATATGACAATTTCATCTCCCAGCATACATCCTGCTTCCCATTCAAGCAATTTCTTTTTCTTCTTTGATTCATCAAATAAAGAAATTCTGGAGAGGATTATGGTGGGCCCAAATTCAGGAAAACACTGAAAGGCTCCATCATTCATAATGATCCCATCATCTTTGAAGGGAATGATGTAGCACCATGTATGTCATCCATAGCTAGCCAATAACACACCAGGGAAGATGTTTTTTACCCCGCTGCTGTGTATCCCTGGGAAAAGTCAACCTGCTCTGGCCAGGTGAAGAATATGAGAGGACAAGTGATACCATAAGATAGCAGAGGCAAGCAGCACAGAGTGAAACAGGCTCTTTGACAAGTATTCAACTGATATAATGCATTGTTTACCTAGATTTAGGTCAAATATATAAATTTGTAATTCATATGTTATGTAAAAAACCAACAGGCAATTTTTTTTTTATTTTTTTCTTACAAATTAACATTGCATTAGTTTTGTCAAAACATACTGGAAATTGAGAATACCTGCATCATAAATGTATCATCATACTTGAAGAAGTGGTTATACCTTAATCCAATACCCCTCATGTCAAGTCAGGAACTACTGTCATCTCTCCCTCAACCATCCCCCCACCACAGCAAGAATAAAGGGAATTCTGCAAAGTATAGACTTATTTGCCCAGTGCATTGAACTATGCTATAAGTGTAAAAATTATTGTTTTGTATTTATATTAAAACTGCTCTCAAGGCTACTCCATATCTCTTCTGATTCATTAAAGGGCATGTGTTAGAATAAAATATTTTATTTCAAACATATAAAATAAACACTGATTTTAAAGCTCTAGAACTGTTTAGGGGAATTTTAAGTCTCTTAAATGTATTTCTGGAGACAGACCCTGATTTCTCATGAATCTCACTATATTCATAGAAATATATGAGATGTCTTAAAAACCACTGGTATTCCATTGTAAATATTAAGGAATGTTGCACTTATGGAGAACCAGGATGCCCAGAATAGCAGAAAGCATAAATTTTAATGTATCACTCATAAAATCCAAGTTTGAAAGATTACAAAACAGAATCAAGTTTACCAAGTAACAAATGAATGATGTTTATTTGTTTTTTGTTGTTGCTGTTCAACTTTAATTTTTACATAAAGCAGGTCAACTATACTTATGTGCAGATGATAGGGAATTCTATAATCCTTTCAGAGAACAACCTCCTGAAGCATTCTGTCCCTGGTAAATTCTAACCTCATTGGTTATCCAAATTTACTTTTCCAAAGACAAAGCAAACATGCTTTGTGGTCTTCACCCAGACTTTCCTAGCTGCTATTAATGGTGGTATGTTCTGTCTGTGAAAATCCATTACAATTCTCAGTTTGAACTCATGACAGAAAACTAAAACACTCCCAAATCTCAAGAATGTCATTTGAATAATATCTGCAAATAGTAGAAACAAAAAAAGTGAATGCAAAAGAAAGTGTTGGCTAATATGTGGCAAAGTACACAGAGAAGGATATAGGAAAATACACACAGAAATACTAGGACAAAAGACTCAAACAGTGGTGGGCAGAGTTTTTGCTAATGACACTGATGGGATACAACTACATGATGATCTCCATAACTTGTTTGAGGCTTTTTCACACCAGCAATTTTGTTTTCCTCAAATTACACTATCTATACAAATCAGTGTGCAATAAACCATTTTCACAAATTTGTTCATAGTTTGATGATATATAATGACCATACAAGAGATAAAACATTTGTTTCTTTCAATATTTTAATTTATGTGTCTCACTTTCTATGTTTGTAATCTTTTATGTTTCTTATAAGTATAGTCCTACAATATTAGGTACACTGTGGGAATTTTGTACTATTACACTTCTGTAAGAACAACAGAGAAGGAAATGTTCTATACAGAAAAACCAGAGAAACATTAGGTTGAAGGCAGCTCTTATGTGAAATTCAGTTTGCCTATTTTGTGCATGGGCCAATCTTCTGTAAAGGTTCAGAGAGTAAATGTCTTGGGCTTACCTAACCTAGTCATGATGGTCTTTCTTGCAACTATTCAACACTGTAGTTTTAATTTGAAATGACTACAGAGATGTTATATTAAAAAAAGAAATGTTTTCCAAAAAAAGTTAACTTACAAAAACAAGTAGTTGGGATTGGAGTGATGGCTTTTCCATTAAGATACATCGCCTGCAAAGCCTAACAACATGAGTTTGATTCATCAATACCCACGAAAAACCAAATTGTACACAGTGAAGCATACATCTAGAGTTCGTATGCAGCCACTGGAGTCCATTCCCTCCCTCTCTCTTTCTTTCTTTCTCTCTCTCCTTGTAATCAAAGAAAAAAATAAAAATTTATTAAAAAGAGACAAGTCGTTGGGCAAAGTTGTTCTGAAGGAGTCATCATTTACAGTAGTCAGGGAACAGACTCATTCTGTGATTATATAGCTCGTAGGGAGCAATCTAGCATCTGCAAACTCAAATGCCAAAGACGCCATGTTCATGATTGAGGGCTTGCCTTAGAAAATTAGTCACAGCCAGCATGCCCTACATGGCACATGGAAGATGCCACCACAGGCAAAGGAGGTGTGGAAGAAAAGTTGGAGGAGAACGAAGATACAAATGTAAACTACAAGTGGTTGGTGGTAGGGAAGCAGACACTGTGGAGAAGTTTGTGTTTCAGAACGCCATGCTTTTAAATCAGAAAATACTTATTAGAGATATGGCAAACATTTATGTTGGGCTTTTAATCAGATTGTCTTATGTTGAAATCCTGCCACCAATGTCTGCTAGGTATTTTTTGACCACATAAAATGTATTAAACTCATGGCTGTGGGTGAGGAGCTCAGTAGGTAAACTGTCTGCCTTGCAAACATGAGGGCCTAATCTGAGCTCAAGATACAAAAATCTTGGCGAAAAATAATTCTGGACATGATGGCACATACATGTAATCCCACTGCTAGGGTGACAGAGACAGAGCCCTGGCTGGCCAGACAGTCTGGCCTACTTGGATAGCTCCAGGCCAAAACAAGACCTTATCTCAAAAATAGCACATGGTGCCTATTGAATGATATCTAATGCCCTCTAGCCTGCAGAAACACACACATACCCATACATACAACTCACATACACACACACACACACACACACACATGCACACTAACCCACAAACACAAAGACAATCCCTCATGCACATATATAAAACAAGTAGAAAAAATTCTATGAAAATCAGACTTCTCTTGTATAAAATAAGATAAAAATTAATATCATAAGGTGTTATTTAGAAGAAATGACCTAATGTGCACCAGGAAAAAGGTGAGTGCTACCAAAATTGTAGTTACTATTATTCCTCAGGGCTTAATTTCTTTGTTTTTATTAACAGAAGTGATAAATACTGGTTGTGTTAGCAAGTCAGAGATGTTCACTATAGGAATAAAATTAAACCATATATTCAATCAAGTGAGTGACATATTTATATGATTTGGGGCTTCTTGAATTTTTCTGATTTTCTATTATGTGCAAGAAAACTCATTTGAAACAAGCACTTGTGATTAGCCATCTAGGCAAACTCTCCAGATGACAGATTGTTTAGTTTTCATGTGGAGTTATTACATATAAACATCTGTTAAGCATTATTTCAGCTCAGAGCCTCGTAACTTGTCTATGGCTAGAGAATGCTATAAGAATCCCTTGAGACATAGGAAGGCCTTATAGGACCCCTGAACATGTCCACTCCCTTCCCCATCTGCTCACTTCCACTGGAAAACCACTTCTATTTTTTCCAAGCCTCTCCAGTAACCAGATAAATATTTTTATCATTTTCGGTGTGTGATTTGCTATACAAAAAATAAAAAGAAACTATCTATATTACTAGACACAACTTGATAAATTGATTTTAAAATGATATCTTGGCAATCATCTTTTGATACTAATTGCCATTTTGAGTACTCACAGGGGTTATGCTTTAAGAAGCTTTGTTCATTCAAATAAAATTAAGACAGAAAGATATAAATTTGGTGAAAGGGAATAAACAAAATCAATCACATTTTCAAATTTTTAAACTTTTTTTTTTTTTTTAGTTTTAGTTTTGAGCCTAAGTTTTGAGTGAAGTACACACCATACTTCCTCTAGTCCACTATTAAATTTGTGATTGCTATGACTAAGGTGATAAGACACAACTGTGAAAGTCAATTCAACAGTGATCTGGCAGCTTATGAGGAGGAAGGTCAGAGAGATTGCCAAAGATGACATGTACTCTGTGAGGAGCTCATGAGCACCACATCTTCAAGTGAATTAAAGTGGATGCAAAATTCTGCAAGGCAGGCTGTGTGAACAGTTCATCTGTTTTAAAGTAAACTGCTAAAGCTACCATTATGCTTCAAGTCACCCCATGTTGTCCTTTCCTATGTTCTGACTATATTTAAACCAATTTGGTTGGATTGGTTACAGGAAAGCTTTTAAAAAGGTACATTTACATAAGAGATGCAGACAAAAATCTCTACTAGGATTGAGCTTTATGTTTATGTTTAAAAATTTATTTTAATATAAATTATCCAGAATTATCCAGAATATTAAAATGATGAAAAGGGATTAGGAATGCGAAGTTTTGAAAGCATTTGGTAAAAGAAGAATTTGTGTACATAAACAACAAGCTGTACTTCTAGAAGGCCCAATATTGATTGAAAGGGTACTGCGGCCGTGAAGTGTTTTCACTACAAGAGTTTCAAATACCCTTAACAACCAACACTCCTAGTTGTCATGCAGTTAAAGATCAGAGTATATGACAAGCAAGGTATTTGTCTTGTTCTGCTGAGGCTACAACAAAGTACCACTGGCCAGAAGGCTTAATAATATATAGAAAGTGATTCATCACAGCTCTGGAGGATCACGTCTAAAAGCAAGGAGCAGAAGACCTGTTTTACTTTCCAGGGAAAGCCAGTTTCATGTTCAGAGAACATGACTTTTCACTGTGTTCTCACAGCATAAAGGGGACAAGGGATCTCTTTGATTTGGATACTAACCCCATTCCTGAAGCTCTTCCGATTTAATCACCTTGAACATGCTTGTTCGTTGAAAGTCCTCACATTGGGTACATGGATTCCAAGATAGGAATTTTAAGGGAACCGCATATTTTCTGTCCAATATATCAATCAATTCAATTTTTAAATTAAATAAGACAGAGGACTCAAATGATAGATTTTTCACCATACCCTGCATTACATACAGAATGCCACTGTTACATGGCAGAGTTTTTTTACAGAAATTGAAAACAGCTGAGAAAAGAAAAGCAATGGCATAGATAATAAATATAACGTAAGTATTCATTACAAAAAATGACTTTTTAAAGTTTTTCAAAAAATTATTTTATGCATTTTTTTAAAAGCAGAGAGTGAAAGAAAAAGAGAAATTACAGGCTTGCCAAGGCTTCTTGCCACTGCAAAACAATTCCAGATATATGTGCCACATGTATCTCTGGCTTTATGTGGGAACTGTGGAATCAAACCAGGGCTGTAAGGTCAGGACAAAATGGAGTCACCAAGGACAGCAGAATGGCAATAGACACAAGGAAGTGGTTCATCCATATTCCTCAAGAAACTGCCCAGTCATTATCCCTTCCTTGCCTAACAATGCCCCAGGTCTAGGTTTCTCCCACCTGGTCTCTTCTGATCTCACACCCTAGGGCTAAGGTAAAGAACAAAGGAGTTCCTTCCCTTCCTCACCTTCCCCCAACTGAAGAGCTCTTTATAGAGCACTATCTGTAATCTCAAAATTGACTGCTCCCCTCTTGAGAGTCAGTTTCCCTGGATAAAAGCTCCAGTCTTTTCCTCAGAGTGGTCAATGGTCTTGGTCACACCTGAACCTTACTGCAAACCAGTGCTTTTAACCACTGAGCCATCTCCCCAACTCTGAAACACATTGCTTATAATTTATCTGCAAACAAGTACAAACACACACACAGAGAGAGAGAGAGAGAGAGAGAGAGAGAGAGAAAGAGAGAGAAGGGCCTCCTGTCACTGCAACCAAAATCCAAATGTAAGAGCTACTCTGAGCATTTAGCTTTACAATGGTACTGGGGAATCAAACCTGAGCCTATAGGCTTTGCAAGCAAATGCCCTTAACCCCTGATGCATCTCTCCAGTTCTGGATTCATCTTAATGTAGAAGCTTTTAGGTTTTCTTGTTTCAAAGATCTAACAGAAAAATAATTTCCTTTGCAAATGTTATTCCCATGTTTGAGAATATAAAATCTACATAATGAGCACACTCACCAGATGTTGGTTTGAACCATGATTATTGCTTCAAATAAAAATCTCATTCCCATTGTTATTTGTTTGATGTTATGAATTATAGTTGGTACACGAGAGAGAAACAGAGCGAGAGACAAACACAAGGACATGGAGAAAGAATGACAAGGATGGTTGCTTTGCTGAGTTACAGAAATAGGTAATCCTGAAAATGGAAAGAGAATTGATTTTGATTCCAAATAATTCAAATCACTGAATCTTTACCTTGGAAAAAGAGAGGCCTATGAAGTAAAGAAAGCTTACTTCTGATTTCTTAAAAAGCTGACTAAGGGGGCTGGAGACATGGCTTAATTGTTAAGCACTTGCCTGTGAAGCCTAAGGACCTCCATTCAAGGCTCGATTTCCCAGGACCCATGTAAGCCAGATGCACAAGGTGGCCCATGCCTCTGGAGTTCCTCTGCAGTGGCTTGAGGCCATGGTGTGCCTATTCTCTATCTGCCTCTTTCTCTCTGTGTCTGTTGCTCTCAAATAAATAAAAATAAATAAATAACAAAAAAAAAATTAAGCTGGCTAAGGGCTGGAGACATGGCTTAGCACTTAAGGCACATGCCTGCAAAACCAAAAGACCCAGGTTTCTTTCGCCAGGACCCACATAAGCCAGATGCACAAGGTGGTATGTGTATCTGGAGTTCCTTTGAAGTGGCTAAAGACCTGGTGTGTCCATTCTGTCTGTCTCTATCTACTTCTTTCTCTTTCTCTCTCTTCCTCTCTCTCAAATAAATAAATAAAAGTAAATGTAAAAAGCTTACCAAGAGAACAAGGTTTTAGCAGGTAAAGCTTATTAGTGGAGGACATGCTTAGCATCTAACAACACTGGGTTCCAATCTGACTGATATCCATGCTGGGAGAAAAAAAAAAATACTTGACTATGTGTATTAGGGTTCTCCAGACGTACAGAACAGATGCAATGAATTGTATTAAAAGAGAATTTATTGAATTAGCTTAAGGTAAGACCTGAGAGTCATAAAACCTAGTAGCTACTCAGTCCATGAGTCTGGATGCCTCAGACATTCCAATCCAGTAGTGAAGGCCTGGAGGCTTCCAGGAGATCCAATGGTCTACAGTCCACACTGGTCTTCAGTCCACTGGTCTACAGGGCTGGCTACTCTGGGGGAAGGGCTCACTCTGGAGAAAAGACTTCTTCCTTCAGTCAGTCCTTCCTGGAAGCAACCTCAGAGGAATGTCTATGGATTTCTAAATAGATCAAGTTTACAACAAACAATCACACTAGGCTACTGGCCTTTGAAAGAGTAACTATGCTAACAGTGTGCTCAGTGCAACTAGAATAGATCTGAATTGAATGTCCTATATGTAACTTGTTTGCATAGATCAATGTCATACAGAATGGATAGGGCAAGAGGTATGCTCTGGAGGACTGTATTTAAGATGGTGCATAAACAAAAGGACATCTAAATCTTAAAAGAAATTCAACCTGGCTGAAGCACAGAATATTAAAAAGAATGTCTAGAGATGAAGGTGGGTCTGTGAAGAAAGGCTAGAGGACACTGGAATGTCCTATTAAAGTAACAAGATTTTATTTATTCTGTGGTAGATGAAGAATTCTTGAAAAATATGTGATTTAATTTATGATTAGTTCATTTCTACTGAAGTATATAGGACACAAAAATTTATGAATTAAAAATGGGCAAGTAATAGCAAAAAATCAATAAATCAACTAACAAAATTGAATGACCTATAGAGAGACTGATCAAGAAAATAAAAAATATGCAAATTAGTAATCTTGCCAGTGATAGAGGATTTGACTCAGATCATACACACAATGAAAGCAAAAAGGGGATATAATGAAAAACTTAATGCTAATAAATGATAGCTTGAATAAACCAAACAAAATTTTTTTAAATAGTTGTTCAAGCCGGGCATGGTGGCGCACGCCTTTAATCCCAGCATTTGGGAAGCAGAGGTAGGAGGATCGCCATGAGTTCAAGACCACCCTGAGATTACATAGTCAGTTCCAGGTCAGCCTGGGCTAGAGTGAAACCCTACCTCGAAAAAACCAAAAAAAAAAAAAAAAAGTTGGTCAAGCCAGGTGTGGTGGTGCATGCCTTTAGTCCCAGTACTCGGGAGGCAGTGGCAGGAGGATCACCATAAGTCTGAGGCCATCCTAACACTACATAGTGAATTCCAGATCAGGGAGAGCCTGGGGTAGAGTGAGTCCTTACATGAAAAACAAACAAACAAACAAACAAAAATTGTTCAGTGTGAAGTTTACAAATACTCCTTAATATAAGTAAAATATTCAACTCAGGTTTTAAAGCCTGTTTAAAAGTAAATTTCCAGCAAAGATAGCACTATAGAATCACAGGGAAATTATATAGTATAAATAGTATAAAATTTACATAAACTTGGAAAATAGATGGAACATTTTCCAACTCATGATATGGAAATTATCCTAACACAGAAAGAAATTACAAGAAAAGGAAAACAGGTAATATTTTTATGATTTCAAAGTACATATAAATTTGTGTGTGTATGTGTGTGCAGGGGTGTGTACAGGCATTTTTAAATGCAACATATAAAATGAACATGAAATATATAGCCACATACATTCAATTGGATTTAGTATTCCAAAATGCACTGTGTGATTCTCCACAGTAGCATACTAGGAAAGGAAATGTAAGTCATACAAGCATCTAAACAGAAGCCAAAATATTGTTCACAATTGATATTTTCTCATGTGAAATATTTTCAGCAAAGTGGAAATGGATAGAATCTTCTCAGTGCCCATGTAAGCCAGATGTACAAGATGGTGCATGTGTCCGGAGTTTGTTTGCAGTGGCTAGAGGTCCTAGTGTGCCTGTTCTCTCTTTCTCTCTCTCACTCTCTTACTATCTGCCATTTTATCTCCTCTCTCTCATAAATAAATAAATTAGTTAAGTATTTAAAAAACACATACTTGCAAGCATGGATATGCACAGTGTTTGGAAAGGAGAGAACAATATCCATGAATAATAACATCAAGGGAAAGTCACTATTATTCTTCATATTTGTCCATAGTAACTAAAATAGTTCTAAGAAAAATATTTAAAAGGACTGATTTCACTATAACCATAAATTATGTAACAGAAAATAGACCTGAGTATTTTCTAGAAGTTAAAAATGTCACCTGGGACTGGAGAGATGGCTTAGCGGTTAAGCGCTTGCCTGGGAAGCCTAAGGACACCGGTTCGAGGCTCATTTCCCCAGGACACACATTAGCCAGATGCACAAGGGGGCGCGCGCATCTGGAGTTCGTTTGCAGTGGCTGGAAGCCCTGGCACGCCCATTCCCTCTCTATCTGTCTATTTCTCTTCCTCTCTGTCACTTTCAAATAAATAAATAAATAATGAACAAAAAAAAAATGTCACCTGTAAGCTGGGCATGCCTTAAAGCCTAGCACTTGGGAAACAGAGTTAGGAGAATCCTCAGAAGATTGAGGCCACACTGAGATTACATAGTAAATTCCAGGTCAGGTCAACCTGGGCTAGAATGAGACCCTACCTTAAAAAAAAAAAAGTCAGCTGTGGATGGTCATTATCAATATTTAACATAAAATTCATAGGGACTTTTTAAAAACCATGTTACAATACTAAGAATAGGCATATAGCATTTCTTTCCCACCTGAATTTACTTAAAAACAAACTCACCATAATGAAACTCAATTATTTGTATGTAATAAAATAAATAAATAATTTAAACAAAGCAACTAAAGACCCCCCCCCCCTGCTCTTATGCCTAATGCTTCATTTTAGGATGATGCCATGTTGCTAATAAAAGAAAGCACAGATTTAATTTCCATTCCCTTGACAATGATTTTGGTGCTCAGTCTTTGAGAAATCAAGCAGGACTGTGTGTCTTGTGTCTTACTTGAGACAGACAAATGACCTTGAATTTTAAACCCTCCTGGCATTTTCTTGATCTTGACCAGACCTGACCAAGGTAGAATAGCCTCATCTGCAAATTACTAAAAATAATCAACTCTGAGAAGTGACCTTGGATGAAGCAATGTTAAATTGGCCAGGAAATTTTTTTGAGGCATCACTATTATTAACTCGCAATTTTTTCATTTCACTTTGCCACTGATGCTTGGCAGGTTATAATTTTTCATTTTCGCACTTGGATGAAAGTCAGTGAAGTAGAGATTATGGAGATAGTGGTGGAGAATTTTTACAAAGGTATTTCCCCTTCACTCCATAATATTAGGATCCAAAATGGATCTCTATTTCATACAACCTATCAGTTGAAGATACATAAGAGACTGATGATAATAGCAATGACCTATACCATATTTTGAGTTTTATTGTTAAAGTGTTTCCTTCTGTATACATAGTTGATATCATACTCAAGTAAAGTCAAATATGTACTTGAAACATTTCCAATAGAAGAGATGGTTTTGGGTTGATTCTCTGGAAAACTTCACATGATATTTTCTGGGATTTAAGAAAATATCTTTGTAAACAGAAAGCACTTGTCTACCCAAAGATGTGCAGTGAACTATTTTTAGTGGCCCCTCTCCTTTACCTTTCTAAGACCAGCCCTAAGGCCTGTAGTCTCACCTAATAACGTTCATATACCCTTATGATCTCAAAGTCATCCTTCATTATTGTACCTACTTAGCAACGTATAATAGGCTGTAAATAAATATAAGTTTTCATTCTTTTAAGGAAGGGAATACAGGAAACACATATACACAATATAATAATAGAGAACATGCTCAATTGTGAATGGAACAAAAGAAATGTGAAGATATCAGAAAATGTTCCTGGGAGAGAAGGCCCTGTTACATAAGGTAGGAAGGTAGGAGACAGTAATCTTTCTCCTAAAGTCTGAAGAGACAGAAAAAACCCTTGGATCTTTTATTCCCTTAACTCATGATTATCCCACCACAAGCACCAACATGCATGAAGTTAATGTCAGGTGTGAATATGACAACAGCAGGACTACTTACTATGAAAACCATCATCTACAGTGGATTAACCCTGAGTGCTTTGCAAGGAAAAAAAAAATGGATTTCTATGATTCCCTATTGGTGTTCAATCTGGGATCTTGTGGGATAAAACATTTTGTTCTTTATTATGTGCATACTAGGAGGAAAACATTAATTGAAAGATGAGGAGCTTGCATTTGAGTGGTAGAAACAATTAATAAAAATAATTTAAATAAAAACAACATAATCAATGTGTGGGGTGTCAAAACAGCTTCACCAGCTCGAAATGCTTACTGGAAGAGTATTTGTCTAGCTGTATAAAGTCCTGGGTTTGACTTCCAGCACTGAAAACAATTGAAGCAATGAAAGATTGTAAAAAAAAATCATCAATATTTATTATCTTGACTTATTACATAGATTGATATTGATATATAATAAGAACATCACACTGTATTCATTAAATAAATAATGTACTACTCAAGAAGTCTATAGTGCCTCAGGCCATCAAGGTATCAAAAGAAATTTTGTGTAGTTTAAAGAATTTTTTAAAAACTTCAAGAAATAAAATATGATACCTAATTATAATTTTCCCTTTTATAACAAAATGTGTATTTAGATAATATTTTTGACCTAACTACTGCTTATTGAAAGTTAAAGAAATATATGCATTGCACATCAGATGGCATACTGTATGTAACAGATGCCTGCGTCAGGCTAACCTGAGAAACTTAATGGAAGGACATATAGGGAACTCCAAGCTTGTGCTAGTTTTCAATTCTACCCCAAAGCTGAAAAGAATTATCTTTCCTTTAAGCTTTTCTTTTTCTCTTCCTGAATATAAAATTTAAAACTATACCAATGTGAACATTGATTAAATTCAATATGAGAACAAAATACCTATGTGAGCAAACTTTAATTCAAACTGATTATAAACTCCTATAAAAGGAAATCACCAGGCATGGTGGTACACACTCCTAATCCCAGCATTTGGGAGGCTGAGGTAGAAGGATCACTGGGAGTTTGAGGCTAATCTGAGTCTAATTCTAGTTCAACCTTGGCTAGAGTGAGGTCTACCTTGAAAAAGAGAGAGAGAGGGAGAGAGAAAGAGAGAGGGAGAGAGAGGGAGAGAGGGGGGGAGAAGAAGGGAGGGAGGGAGACAGAGGGAGAGAGAGAGAGAGAGAGAGAGAGAGAGAGAGAGAGAGAGAGAGAGAGAAGTAACTTAAGTATGAGAATATACTAGAACTCAGTTAAGTAAAAACAGAAAAATCCAATAATAAACAAGTGATTACTTAAAAAGACAAAAGGTGAAAAGATAAACTTACATTCAGCCTGAGCAGAGAACACAATGGAGAAAGCATAAGCTATGCATATTGGAAGTAAGAACAAGGCATCTCTGCAGATGCTCTGGTTGTTACACTGATACTAGAAAAGCATTATAAAAACTGTTTTGTCTATTAATTCCATAGCCCAGATAAAAATTAAAACATTCTTTTGAAAACTCTGTGAATATCCATTTCCAAATTTAAAAAAAAAATGTAGCTCTATAATTTTAAAAGAAATGTGAACTCGTCACCTATACCATTTCCACAAAATGTGTGTGTGAGACCCTAGGTTGGATTGTCAGAACCACAAAATAAATAGATGTATAAAATAACATCCTTCAGAAAACTAAATAAGAACCACAAAATGTAAATCTTCTAGAAAACTAGACAGACTACTTATCAATACACTCAAAGGTCATTATTACACCTCTACCATTACAGTACAAGTAAAGAAAATGAGTGTCTGCATTACTCATGGAAATAAATGCCAAAATTCAAAGCAACATTCCAGCCAGTGGAATCCAACAATATATATTTACCACATTGTGCTTATCCATAGAAATTAAAGGTCCACTTGGCATTCAAGTAATAATAAATTGAGTCTGGGGAAATGGCTCTGCAGTTGAAGGTACTTGCTTGCAAACTCTGCCGGCTGGGGTTCAATTCCCCAGCCACCAACACTAAACTGGGCGGGTATTTGTTTGTAGCAACAAGAGACCCTGAAATGCCACCTCACTCACACATGAACATAAAATAAAATTAATAAATATAATTTACAACATTAACATAAATGGAGCCATTTCAATGGATGCAGAAAAATTATTTGACAAAATGCAATATCCATTCATGATAAAATTTCACAGGGAAACAGGAATAATGGGGCAGTTCTAAAAGGCAAACTAGTGCATTTCAGAACCACATGGAATGGTGGAAGAGTATTTTCTACAATTAGGAGCAAAGGAATGGCGCCTAGTCCCAGCACACACAAGTCTTTTACAAGACAGGTGTTAAGCAGTGCATATGTTCCCTCTTCCTGTGTTCTGTTTGGTTTGGTTGGTTTGAGGAAGAGAGGGGCTCAGAGAGAAACAACTGATTCAAAACAGGGCCAAAAGACTGGAAGTAATAAGCAAAACTTCACTGTCTAAGTGATAACTAGGACTTAAGCATCTATATAGATAATCTAATGGAATTTATTTTTTTAAAAGCAGATGAGCTTAGCAGGCTTTCTGAATCCAAGTTTAGTGTAATACATAAAAGTTATATTTTCATGTACTAGGAACAAATAATAGAAATTCATTTCTTTATGTTCAAATATTTTATTTATTTGAGAACTAGCAAGAGAGAAAAAGAGAGAGAGAGAATGGGTGTGCCAGGGCATCCAGGAATTGTAGACCACCTTGTACATCGGCTTATGTTGCTCCTGGGGAATCAAACCAGGGTCCTTTGGCTTCACAGGCAAATGCCTTAACTTTTAAGCCATTTCTGCAGCCCCTTCATATCTTATAAAACACCACTTAATGTTATGTAAGAAAAACAAGAAATATTTAGCATGAGATCGGCCAGTGTGATGGAAACAGCAAAAATAAGGTATGAGAGAAAGCACTGCTAAGCTTAGCAGATGTAGGAAAACAGAAATCCATACTTTTATTAAGAGAGCTGCTCACTTGGTACTAAGTTGAAATGTAGGGAACCTTGAATCAGCAAAACAACTGTTGAAAAAAGATCCCAGCTAAGTCAAGGATCTAAAATGAATGAATTAAAAGAATTCTTAGAAGAGTATAGTAAAACATGGCTGTGGCTTAGAGATAGACAAATAAATCATTGGAATAAAATGGAGACTCCTAAAAAAGACGCACACATCTAAAGAAAATTGATAATTTTACAAGGGCTATAAGGCAATTTGGTGAAGATAGTCTTTTCAACAGTTGATACCAAAACAATAGAAAATTACTCAAAATTGATCAGAAATCTATATTGAGAACTTAAAACTTTAAAAGTTTAGAATAATAAATAGGAGAAACCCTTGGTGAAATTGAGGTAGGCACCAAGTTCTAAGTGTGATACCAATTACCATCAACAAAAGCAAAGTGACAAATGAGAATGCATCACAATTTTTTTAAAAAAGATCACTTACTATTCATGGCTATTCTGATAATGAAAACACAAGTCATGCAGTCAGAGAATAGAACTATAAACTTTAATTAAATTTTTATCCAGAGCATATATATAATCATTATGCACATGTGTGTGTACATGTGGGTAACAGTGTGCTATGAGTCTGTAGGTGATGAGACAAAACCCCAGGGTTGTATCCTCTTCTTTACCTTATTTGAGTGGCTCTTTCTTATTCTTATTTGCTGCTGGGAAGAATATACTAATGACTCATGAGCTTCAGGACTCTACTCACTCTGCCTACCATTGCTGTAGGCATGTAGGGATTACAGACATGTTCACCACTTTGCATCTTGCTTTAAAAATATAGTTTTTATTTACTTATTTCCAAGGAAAGACACAGGACAGAGAAAGAGAGCCAGGGCCTCTAGCCACTGCAAACAAACTCCAGATGCATGTGCCGTTTGTGCAACCAGCTTTTGTTTGGTACCTGGGTGATTGGGTTTTGTAAGGAAGTGATTTAACCACTGAACCATCTCTCCAGGCCCTGCATCTGGATTTTTTGTGGTTGCTATGGATTTGAACTCAAGTTGGCAGGCTGGTGGAGCAACTGTCTTTAACCATGAATCTATCTCCTCAGCCCAAACATCATGATATCTTAATATAAAGAATTGTCAAAGTTCAAGGAAAAACTCAACTGAAAATTGACTAAAATATTGTGGACATGTCATCAAAGTTGAAATGTGGATTAACTTTAGCAAGTGAGAAGATACTCAACATTCTTTTTTTTTTTTTTTTTTTTTTTTTTGGTTTTTCAAGGTAGGGTCTCACACTAACCCAGGCTGACCTGGAATTCACTATGGAGTCTCAGGGTGGCCTCGAACTCATGGTGATCCTCCTACCTCTGCCTCCCAAGTGCTGGGATTAAAGGCGTGTGCCACCACACCCAGTTCAACATTCTTAATCAGTAAGCAATGGCACATTCAAGTGACAATGCTGCAGCATGATGCCTAAAATTCAATATACTCCATAGGAGGTGACAGCAAGACTAGAAAACACCAGAAATATATATCAGAAGGTAAATGGCACTGTCACTTTGCCAATAGTGTGGGAATTTTCTTTTCTTTTAAAGTTAAATGTACATGTGCTTTGCAATCTAGACTGTCCACAGGTTGGTATTTCCCCAAGAGAGGTGAAAACATAATTTCATATACATTCTTCCATGTTCACAACAGCTTTTTTGGTGAGAACACCAAACTAGAAAATCTCCAGTGCTTTGCAACAAAGAAATATATAAACAAATTATAGCTTGTTCATATGGAAGAATATCATACAAAAAAGCTAAATACACACAAAAATCATAAATCTCAAAACTAAAATTAGAGAAGCCGTTAATGTGCATACTATGACTCCCCTTTCATAAAATCATAGAAATCAAGACAAATTTATAGTTAAAAAAAAAAAAAAGGAAACTACTGGCTGTTTAGACACAGAGCCAAGATCAAGAAGGAGAGGATTACAGAAACACAACATGAACTTTGCAGGTGATGGGCATGTCCTATGTTGATTGTTTTAATGTTTTTCGTGTATTGACTTCACAAAATGAATACTTATAAAAATATACACAGTGTATTTTGTGGCAGTTCTCTCAAAGGTGTCAAAAATTAAAAAGAAAAATAAAGTTTTGAAAATCCTTGTAACTACTGATTTTTTTGAACCATTTAACATCTATATTGGAGGGAATTTAATTTTATTCTAAAGACACTTCATATAATGATCATCTTTCCATTTTTGATACTAAAGACTCTAGCAGTGAAAATTGTTAGAATTAAGTACTAAGCCAAGTATGGTGGCTCATGCCTATAATCCCAGCACTGGGAGACTGATTTAGGGGGATTGAGTCCAAAATCATCCTTAGCTAGATAGTGAGTAGAGGCTTAGCCAGGGACATATAGTGATATTCCTGATTTGACTAAAAAGTTCAAATTACAGCCTTGTGTAGTGACTCACACCTAGAATCCCAACACTTTGGAGACAGGCAGAAGGATCACAAATATAAAGTTAATCTGATCTATAAAGTGAGAGTTATAGGCCAGTTTAGGCTACAGAGTAGAACACTCTATCTAAAACAAATATCTAAACAAACACACAGAATCATCAAAATGCATTATAACATATTTTATTCAAAGCACTCTAACTAAAAACCACCTTAAGAAATCAACTAGCAATGAAACTACTATTTACTAATTAGACAGCTTTATTGATGTTAAAGTTGGTATTACTTTCAGTGCTAAAATGTATAAGAGAGATGCTGTAATCAATGGGCTTGGGCTATGCAAGGGAAGACATTTATGGAGATGATTTTCCAAAGCTATGGGAAGTGCAAAATACAGAGATGTTAAGGCATGTCCAGGGAACAATGTGACCAGAGAAGTAGAGGAATCATCAAGGAACAATGTGACCAAGAGGCTGACATACCTAAGGAGCTAAGAGCAAAGTGCAATTTAAGAGGGTGACAACTTTCTACCAGAAGCCCTAGGTTAAAAAATAAAGTCAGTAGTAACTAAATGACATGAGAACTCCCACCATAATGAGTAGTCTCTCCTTTCAGACACTGTGAACCAGAATAAAGTCTACATACATTTTAATTTGAGTATAATGGTGAGTATACTGTAAGGAGACTCCTTTATAAATAAACAAGCTACTCTGAAATTTTAAAAGTTTGCATATTGGGCTGGAGAGATGGCTTAGCAGTTTAACACTAGCCTGTGAAGCCTAAGAATCCTGGTTCAAGGTTCAGTTTCCTAGTATCCATGTAAGCCAGATGCACAAGTTGGCACATGCATCTGGAGTTTGTATGCAGTGGCTGGAAGCCCTGATATACACATTCTCTCTATTGGCCTCTTCCTTTCTCTTCATCTGTCTCTCAAATAAACAAAAATTAATTTAAAGAAAGTTTCCATATCATCTATACTTTAAGATATTAAAATATTTGATATTTGGTAAACAGATATTAAAATACTCTTTTTCAGAATCAAGGTAAGGTTTTGAAAATAAACAGCTTAAAAGAATAGTTAAACTTTTTATTGATGAGAAAGTAATAAAATAAGCACATACTGAAGTTAAAACAGATGTTGTATATTTAGAAGCTTTGTTTTTATGACCAAGGATAAATTAATTATTAAATTAATGAGCATACATTATTGCTGAAAAGATTATATTTAATTTCTTAGAGTCCTGTGTCCTTCAAAGGCTTTTACAGAACTGTGAAGGTTATGGAGTTTGACAAGACCAGATGGAAATATTATAATATTACTTGGGTATAGTATTTCTTATGCTATCATTTCATTATCTTTCAGACAAAGAGAACTATGAGTGAGCATTTCAAATCAAGAAAAGCGATACTCTGAAGAGGCTTGAGGCAGATTGTACAGAGGTGTAGGCCCCCCTGGGCTAAACATCAAGATACTATCTAAAAATAATCTACAAGTCAATTTTGAATAAAGAAGAAGAATATCAGTAAAGTAAGATGAAAAATGTCAAGTTTATAATATCTCAATTTATGATACATAAGAGATTAGTAATTTCAACCTTGCGATTTAAATGTATCATAACTTAGATTGCCAATAACCTTCCTATACCCAAATATTACATACATATATGTATATAGTTATATGTATACATATGAAGTATGATAGATAAATATACATACAGATATATATATATATATATATATATATATATATATATATATATATATATATATATATATATATATATATATACAGATTAATAGATAATTGATAGAGATGTATATACACATAATACAAGCTGGCACCCATGAATACATAACCCTAACAATTAGAAAGAACACAATATCCTACAATCTATACAAAGGAGAAATGAAACCCAATGTTCATGATAACAAAAATATCTAAGAATTGAGCTAAGTAGGTTATCAGTATCTAATGTCAGAGCAGACCGGCACAGAACTAGTAAAATTGCACTTTCTGGCATATTCATGACTTTGAGATGGGTCCAATTTCTACATGGTACATAAACAGGACAGCTTTAGGGTAGAGGAGTAGTATGTGTATAGACTGAGCTGGGGAATGCTGAGGGACGCCTAATGAGGTCAGGGAATGCATCAACACAGCAGGCCTGCTGACTCTTCATTTGCCTCCCTAGAAGAACCAGAGGTGTCACCACTAGGCCAGCTGCCAAGCCAAAAGCAAGCATTGCTGGAGCTGGCAAGCATAAACATGCAATCAAAATACTTCAGAGCTGGAAAGGCCCTCAAGAGTCATGCAGTTCGATGTGCACATGTCCCATGTGCTATGACAATTCAGTGGTCACCTGAACTTCCTCCAATCATATGCAAGTTTTTATGTGAAGGGCATTTATTTATTTCCTCCTTTCACTGGTTTTTCAAGACAGCTTTGCCTCCACTTTCGTGTTTTAGATCCATACATGACTGTGTGCATCTGCATAGCATCTCAAAAGAACAAATGAGAGAAATAAATACTTGTCTGCGATTGGCTTAGTTCACTTAGTAAGATTATCTCCATTTGCATTCATTTTCCTGAAAATCAAATGATTTTTTTTCTTTGTGCCAGAAAAAATTTTTCATTGTGTGTATACACCTCATGATTTACCCATTCCTCTATTAATGGGCACCTAGGACAGTTCTATAATTTCTCTTATAAATAACTGCCATCATAAACACTTGTGTGCAGTATATGTGTGATATGCTGACTTGGGGTACTATAGATAAATGCCCAGAACCACTGTCCTAGTTTAGTCACTCATGGCATGACTAGGAAAGCAGTGTTCTAAAGTTTGATTACTGCTTTCTGTTTCTACACAGGAAGTAGGTAGTCTTGATTCCGTTTTTGCCATCACACTAGGCAGCCTTCCTAAGTATTAAAAATATTAACTGCAGCTTGGAAGCCATCCACTTGAGGCTCATACTTAGATTCTTGAAAAGATTTTGCATTCCCAGTGTAGTAACTCTATAAAATCTGTGAGTTCCTTTGTACTTCTCAAAGTGTCAATGCTGTGTGAGATGTGTCTCTGAAGTTATCATAATTAAAAGAATATCTGATGGGCACCGCTCATGTTATAGGGGCACCTGAGAAAGCAAATGTAATCTGCCACTATATTCAATGGATAAACCACAGGATTTGAGTTGTGAACATCAATTCCAGAGGCAGTACTATGCAGTCATTATAATAGCTGGAATATAGTTGATGTCCCTCAAATGCTTATTCAACTAAATGGAATTAGCAAAGAAGCCATGTAATTAACTATTCCCAATGAGAAAGTACTCATGTCCAAGAATTACCTTCACAACCTTAATGTTGGTTTTCCTTAAGCTCCATATATACTGATCAAATTTTCAATTATTAAAAAATGGGTCTGAATATACAAATAGATACCAAGCTCTTTATATGATCAATAAATTAGTGCAGGACTTTTTCCTCAGTGTTGCTATTATATAATTAATCTCTCTCCAGTAAGATATTTTGGGTAATGAATAAGAATCTCTCATCAAATTAATAACACCATTAGATTCACTTTCAGATGGTTTAACAGTGGTCTTCAGGGTCTAATAACATACTGCTGACTTGGGCAACCTGCCATTGGGCTGAATATGAATTTGTACCAGGAAAATTCTTTATCTGAAAATTCATAACTACCTCAAACTCATCACGGACAAATCTAAATAGTGTTTCCTCTGCAAAGTCTGCTTCTTTCCTAGTGCTGACTGTGATAAGCGGAGTTATAACTTATTCCCTCAATCTAAAAATCTTATAAAATTTTCCTCTTCCTCACCCAAAGCATCCAGTAATATCATAACATCCAAAGATATCAAAATTAGTGTCCTAAAAAGTCAATCTTTATATTTCTCACTTCTTAAAATATATCACTGACCCTCTATGGCATTAAAGTAAACCAAATTTACACCTTAAATACAAATCTTTTGGTTGTCATTTCCAGCACTTCCTAAAACCTCCCATAGGCTCATTAACCACAAGCCTTTTCAGGTTTGGCAAGGATTTGACTTTTTGTCATCTTGTCCTTATTTCATCCTAGCAGATTTCAAATATTTTAATTTGTTTCATTGTTGGTCATTATGATTAGAATATTATCTCTTCCAGGGCATAAATTATATGGAAACCCTGGCCAGCTACCCTGGTGTATGCAGAATGTACAACAAAAGGCCCTACCCAACCAAAATGTAATATGAGGAATGACATCAATGGTTGGTGTTTGACCTAGACACCTGCACCCACACATATAAGCACATACACAGAAAAAGCATTTTAAAAGTCAATAAGAATTGAAATAAATGTGAAAAGGACTGGACTACTACAAGGAGAACTTAATGAGGAATTCTAGTGAAGGCTTAGAAGAGCGGAATGCTGGTAGGAATAAAGATATTTAAGATCATTCTGAGATTTCCAGTGTATGAGGATTCTGCTGGGTATGGGTCTATTGACCATGTTTATTACAGCACAACAAAGAATTTGAATGTACTTAGTACCTTACCCTAAGGCATTTGGGCAAGCTGAGTATAAAAGTGTTTACCTACCAGAGGGAATGTCAAAGAAATATAGTATTCTGGATGAGATACATATGTATTTGTTTCAGCCAAATTTACAACAGGATTAGGAATAAGGAGGAGTAAAGAGCCAAACCAGACATGGTGATGCATAGCTTTTATCCCATCACTTCATAGGTTGAAGTAAGATGATCACTATGAATTTGAGGCCAGCTTGGGGCTACAAAGTGAGCTAAGGTCTGCCTGGGCTTACAGTAAGACCCTGTCTAGGGGGAAAAAAAAAGGAGTAGAAAAGAAAGATTTGAAAATGTTTTAAGTTAGCCAGAAAAGGAGCAATTATGAAAATGCATCTAGAAAAGGTCAGTTATTATGTCTGATTAAAAACATCCAAGGGCTGGAGAGATAGCTTAGCAGTTAAGGCACCTGCCTTCAAAGGCTAAGAACCCAGGTTTGATTCCCCAGGACCCACATAAGCCAGAAGCACAAGGTTGCACATGTGTCTGGAGACCCTAATGTGTCCATTCTCTCTCTCCCTCCCTCCCTCTACCTGCCTCTCCCTTTCTCCCTTACTCTCAAATAAATAAATAAAAATAAAATATTTGGAAAAAATTTTTTTAAAAAATTCAAGATACTCAGAACAGGCCAATTGCCTTTAAGGAAACTCAGGACCTTACCAGGCCATCCCATCTATCACAAGCTCAAATGTGTAAAATACAAAATTGTCCTTAAAACTTCTTTTAAGAGACAAAAATAAAGCCCGAGTACACAAAACTTCTATGAGAACAATTCTTCACCAGCAGGGCACTCAGAGGCCATGGATACCATAGTTCAAGCAGACTCACAAGTAGTGTGTACAATTTGTGGCAGACCTTGAATCTGTCCACATAATGCTGACTTTGTAGGTACACAGAACATAAGTCTTGAAGTCTACTGATAATATTTCCAAGGAAAGCCTGGGAGGTTGGGCAGTGTACTTGTTGAAGAGTCTGTTTCTGTATGCAACTACAAGGGTGTATATGCATGAGACAGAAGCTACAATTAAGGCGTCAGGAAAGAGAGGAACCAGCAACGTGGAGCAGCTGCCATGGAAGTCACAGGCAGCCTACAAAGCCAGCCCCAACAGAGGCCATGTTGGCTGCATCATGAGGAGCTCTAGCTGTGGGGCAGCCAAACCTTTGGGAGCCTGCATCTTGTCTGGGTGTTCTGAATGTGAGATATAGAGTTCTAGGTTTCTCATTTGCCCTCTTGGGGTTCATCTTGTTTTGTACCAGTTTTGCAGATTTTCCTAATTTCCTGCTTGAAATTGGACTGCTTACTTTGTGGTGACGCCTTCATGGGATGTAGCTTCTTTTCTTTCATTTTTGCAGAAGTTCATAACTAAGTTTGTCTTGAGACTCAGATACTTTGAACTTGGACTTCTGTGTAGCACTGAAACCATTCAGTGTTTGGAGACTCTTGAGGATAGATGCTATACTCTGAACTGTGTGGTGTCATAAACGTTTAGAGGGGTCAGAAACAAAATTCTCTAGTTAGAATTTTAATTTCCCGTACAAGGTCCAAAGTTTCACTCCCTTGGGTCATGCTATTAAGAGATGGCAGCTTTCAGAGCTGAGGCTGAATTGAAGGTCAGGAGGTCATTGGGTATCTTCTTCAGTGGACTGCACAACCCATACTCTTCTTGTCCCTGGCTCACCATGCAGTGAGCATTTTTGCTTCAGCTCACACTCCCCTCATCATGTGCTTTCTCATTCCAGTCCACAAAGTCACAGAGGTCAGTTAAGCATGGATTAGATTTTCCAAAAGTGTTTTGTAACAATATAAATATTTTCTCTTAGAACCTGACTATACCAAGTATTTTTAATCTTAACAAAAATCCAACATATAAGCAAAGTGGTTGGACTGACTTCTGCTGCAATTCTACACAATCAAGTCCGATCACCCTTTTTGTTTTTGCCATTGCAGCAGGCACTGTTGGAGACTCAGAAACAATAGAAGACTATCCAATTAAATGAAGAGGTAATGTAAATTCAGTTGAATTTGGGAATGTTTACTCAGCTAAAGACCATGAACCTTGTAAACAACTTAGAGAAAACTCTCTGAGGACAGACTACTTTTGGAGTCACAATGCACACAGATGTTGTTTTTACCACAGACAAAATACAAAATAGTTATGGCAGGTGTCCCTCCCCATAGTGACTTAAGCTTCTCAAAAATTATGGTCATTATGGTTGAATAAACAACAATCTTTGTTTCCTCAAAAGTTAGTCCTAGAAAATAGAACCCTAACTACTTGCAAAGGTATATGTTTATAAATCAATAATTATCTTTGAAATGTATCACAAAATGCAAAACACATCCAGCCATTCTCTTTAATCATTATCTAAATGTGAATTAAACTGCAACAATTCACTTTATCTATCAATTTTTTTAGTTTTTGCTTCCATTGTTGTTGTTGTTGTTAGAAGAACAGTCCCATGCTGTAGACTGTAATGGCCTGACAATCACTGTGTAGCCCAGGCTGGCCTAGAACAGGTGGCAATCCTCCTGCTTCGGCCTTCAAAACAAGAGCTAGCTTACCTAATTTTATAGCTATTTTAGAAACAACCAAGCAACAACAACATAAACATAGTAAATTTATCTTTATTGATATAAAAACTAATCTTTATTGGCAAAAGACATTGTATCATCTGTACATACTAATGATCATAATTACAGACAAAAGTGTTTGAAGAGCTGGGCATGGAGGTGCACGCCTTCAATCAAGGCCACCCTGGGACTACAGAGTAAATTCCAGGTCAGCCACAGTGAGACCCTACCTCAAAACACCAAAAAATAAGTGTTTGAAGAATATTTATAGACATTATAGATATAATATATGTAGAGATAGCTAGGTAAAGATAGATAGATAGATAGATGATAGATAGATAGATAGATAATAGAAAGATGGTATATAAATGATTGATAGATAGATAGAGGTAGATGTAATTATGGTATATCACAACACAAGACCAGGATGTGTTAGGAAAGTTTAAAGTAACATGAATTTTGGAAAAATGCCAATATTGCCACTGTTCATAGCACAGTGTTCTTTAGAAGGGCCATCTAAGTTACATCACCAGCTGAAATAAAGTTCTAAGATACCAGTTACATACTAAACTAGCATTACTGTCTTTGAACATATAGGTAATTAGGAGAACAAGTAACTTGATAAAAATAATAACCTCAGCCAGGTGTGGTGGCACACACCTTTAATCCCAGCACTCAGGAGGCAGAGGTAAGAGGATCACCATGAGTTCGAGGCCACCCTGAGAACACAAAGTGAATTCCAGGTCAGCGTGGGCTAGAGTGAGACCCTACCTCGAAAACCAAATAATAATAATAATAATAATAATAATAACCTCAACATTCAATCCCTAGCAATCAAAACAACGTTTTCTAAGAGTGCTATTAACAAGAAACATTTAAGAAAAATAAAGACTGTATGCTTTATGTAATTATGGTAATGTATAGCTTTTTTTCTAAGAAGTTTCCCATACCCGACACCTAGACATTTACAGACTGTATGAAAGTGGCTGCTACTCTGAAGAGTGGAAAGCCATCTGTAGAAAATGAGAAGATGGCTAAACAACCCATGGCCTGCAGTTTCCTGTTCCAGAAAATATAATGATGACAAAATAATATAGGATCAATAAGAATGTGAGCTAATGTTGACTACAGTAATCTGAAATTCATAGTATGATTTCTTAGAATACAATGATAAGCAAAACTGGCAAATGCTTCCATTTAAGTAATACCCTATTACCCAAGCAATTTCTTGCATGATACTCTCATAAAGATCTAATATATTTGATTAATTTCTTATGACCACATGTTTTCACAGAATGGCTCATTCATTCTTGCTGACAATACCTCTGGCTGCTATCAACACTTACAACTCTACAACATACTCAAGTGCATCTGTCACCCTTGATGTTCATATTGCTCGATAGTACTAATTGTTTTGTAAGCATGAGTCTATAGTATGCAGAGATGAACTAAGCACCATATCTTGTTAGTTGTGAAACAAACTACCAATTTTCATTTAATGCCATTAGATACCACCCTTCCAAATAAATGATCTTTACAGGTAAATAAGACAAGAGGCAGTCACTGGCTTATTTAACTCCACTATTTTCAAATCTAGGATCTTTTTCCTCCCTTTTCCTTCCCTACCCTCCATTTATTTTAAAAATTAAACATTGCCACTCTACTTGAAATTTAAAACAATGGGTTCTTTATGTTTTCAAAACTATTGAGACATAATTTACATAAAATAAAACTCATCCGCTTGAAATTTATTCCTCAATGTTTCAGTATAGTTAGAGTTGCAATAATTATTGCAACTTTAGAATATTTTCATCTTCCATAAGGAAGTCCCATATTATTAACAGACACCTCCTGTCTCAGTCATAGGCAACAAATACCCTAATTTCTGCCTTTGTAGTTACCAAATGTGGGCATTTCACATAAGTGGAATCACATGATAAGGGCTCTTTAAGTACTGGCTTCTCTCACTTCCAGGTTTTCGAAGGTCATTCTATTTGCAATATGGATCAGAATTTCAATGTTTTCTATGGCAAATAATGTTACATTGTACAGGTATACACTGTGTTTGCCTATTCATCATCTGAAGAAGAACTGAGTCATTGCTGCTTTTAGCCTCTTATGAAAACATTGCTAGAAACAAACACATATATTTCCATAGACATATAATTATAGACCTACCAAAGAGGTTTTCAGTTAGTACGATTACTTATATGGATATAGGTAAACAGACAACTGCTTTCTAAACCAACTGGACCAGTTTGCATTACCCGTATCAAAAAATGAGGGTTTTGCCGGGCGTGGTGGCACACGCCTTTAATCCCAGCTCTTGGGAAGCAGAGGTAGGAGGATCGCTGTGAGTTCGAGGCCACCATGCGACTACATAGTGAATTCCAGGTCAGCCTGAGCTAGAGTGAGACCCTACCTCGAAAAAATAAAAACAAACAAAAAAACAATGAGGGTTTCAATTTCTTTCCATCCTCATCAATTTCTGTCCACTGACTTTGGTGGCTCTACTGCATCTGAATCTGAAATGAATCTCAACATGATTCAGATTTTTCAATTCTAGATGAATATATGCATACATGATGATCAATTCATATACACGTAGGTCACTTGCCTTATTTTAAGAAATGTCACATAATAACATAACAAATGTTATTTTATGTTAATACTAATTAGCAGTTCTTTGTGTAAACTAGATGAAAGTCCTCTATCACATGTGGTTTTTATTATACTATGTTTTTTTGGTATTTTAATATAATTTGCATCAAGTAGTTTATTGTGATTTACTCTAATTTATCTCTCCAGCCATTGTTGTAGCCATTGGTTTCCTGTTTAAGGGGAGGTGGTAGGTCACGGAGGAGCCTAATAATGGTACCAAACTGCCTGTATTTGCTGAATAGAAAATTAGTAATAAAAAAAAAAAAGGAAAGAGTTCTGTGACTCTAAAAAAAAAAAAAGAAAAGAAAAGAAACAACTGCAGGGCAAATAGTCATAAAGGTTCGTGCTTTAATTTTTTGTACATATGTATAGGACTTAGTGATTATCTTTTATTAAAAATCCAAATTTATTTAATTTTTTTGGATGAGAAATACACAAACTCATTCTCAGCATGTTGATATCTAGTTGCTTAAGCATTAATTGTTACAAATGTATTTTTTTCTTGCATTGTTTTGCACCCTTGACTCAAAGCAGTTCACCACAAACATGAATTACACAATACACAATTTAGGAGAAAAGCATGCCTGAATAATTCCCAAGGTATCCTATTATCATACAAACCATGCAGTAGTGAGTTAGAGAAACAGCTGGCCAATACACAGATGATATATACAATACATAGACCATGTCCACACTGATATAAACCCTAAAGTGAAAATGTGGCAGGAGACTACCATAGACAAAAAAGTAGGGAAAAGTATCACATTTTTATAATCTGTTCAAAGGCTCCAAGTTCAAGGAGCTGTGAAGGGATTTTAGGTGGGATGGATATCTGTAGGTAAGAATGTCAGGAACTAAGCTGGGTCTAAGAGCCACTCACTTAGTAGGTGGGCTTGGATACACTAGAGAAAGTATGTCAACAAAATGACAGAACACAAATCCTTCAGACCAAGTAAATACCACAAAAGTGTAGGGAATAACTTGATATGCACAGAAATTGACTAAAAGTTTACCTGATAAAATAAAGATTAAAAAAATTAGAAAAGGAGCTGGGGAGATGGCTCAGTGGTGAAAGGCATTGTTTGTAAAGCCTGATAGCCCAGGTTCAATATCCCACACATCCACAGCTGCATGATATTCATTCCAAGAACATGCTCACACACACAACTATATATAAATTAAAAGATTAAAAAAATTAGAACAGTTATGACTTTATGGTAAGAAAGAAGATACTGACCATACATTCCTGCAAAAGGACTGGCTCATATAATTAAGCAGAACATCATAAACATCTATGTCTACAACTAAGAAACGATGCTCAATGTTTCTTGGGACTCTATCTTGGACATGAGGTCAGGTGTTTTCCATATATTATTTCATATATTTCTCATGAATCTCATCTTAGATGAACCATGTTATTGTCATACTAGAGGTAATAAAACTGATATTTTAAATGGTGAAATCTCTGTTTCACATCCATAAAATATCTTCTGCATATTAAAAACAAGTTAAGTTCTCATTGACTAAAAAGTAGATAATTGGCTTCATTATATGAAGAATATGAAGGAAAATTGTTTTGGAACCAAGCTTAGTGTATCACTTAAAATGATAAATAAATTTTATGTGACATGGATGCCAAACTTTAGAAGCTTATAGAGATTCAAATCTTTGCTGGTTGTAACTATTAATATCTAATTAATCACCTATATAATAAAATTCAGTGCTATCTCTGGTTTCTTCATTTTTTCACATCTCATTTTTACAAGGCATACAAGTTTCTATTCCCTTTACACATGTCAACATTAGTTCATCACTACTGTTAAAATTGACAATTTTAATGACTTTGAAGCTAATCCTTTTATATCTAGTTCATGTTACATAAATCCATGTGATTAACTAGTGCAAAATTATCCTGAAATGCTCTCTGATCTTAGTACTCATATGCTCAATAATCATCATTCTCTTTTTTATCTGCATCAAATCCAATACACCTAATTGTCCTTTGCATGTCCGGCCCTCCACAATATACCATTAATTCCTATTCCAGCCTAGAGACCTTAATCTGCCTGCAATCAAACTGTACCACTTATTATTGAAAAAAAAAAATTCCAAGTCTTCCAAATCCCATGCCTCCTGTCTTTGCTCTAAATACTAAATCTCACCCAGGTCATCTGCCACCCCTTCCAGAAACTCTATGCTATTTTCTCAACATAACAACTTCTCCCTCTTTTAAATAGTTGGCATTTAGGCTGGAAAGATGGCTTAGCAGGTAAGGTGCTTGCCTGTGAAGGGTAAGGACCTTGGTTCAATTCCCCTGTACCAATGCCAAGTAAGATGCACAAGCTGGAACATATGTCTGGCGTTTATTTGCAGTGACTGTAGGACCTGGCACATCCATTCTCTCTATATATCTTCTTCCTCTCCCCCCTCTCTAAAATAAACAAGTAAAATATTTAAAAAATTGATATTTTTGGATACCAAATATGACTATAAATTATTCTATCTCTTGGTGTTAGTATAATTCCTCATTCTAGACTTAGAGGTCTATTACCAACCCATGTATTATTTTTCTCGGAATTAAATGCATACCAGCCCAATTCACTGAAATTATGGTCATAAATAATAATCATTGGAGTAAACTATTGAAGTGAAGTAAATAATCTATTACTTTAAATTATCTTCATTATAAGTTATATATGACCCATTTGCATTAGAAAAAACACATGGTTTGAAGTTCATATAAACACACTATGTAAGAAGGGTAAGGTTGGGCTGGAGAGATGGCTTAGCAGTTAAGTGCTTAAGTGCTTGCCTGTGAAGCCTAAGTACCATAGTTCAAGGCTCAATTCCCCAGGACCCATATAAGCCAGATGCACAAGGGGGTGCACACATCTGGAGTTCATTTGTAGTGGCTGGAAGCCCTGGCACGCCCATTCTCTCTGTCTCCCTCTCTCTCTGCCTCTTTCTCTCTGTGTCACTCTCAAATAAATAAATAAATAAATATATATATATATATATATATATATATATATATATATATATATATAAGTTTTAAAAAATAAGGGTAAAGTTGAAGGCAGAGTAGAAAAACCAGCATAATCATGGGTATATGAGAGAGAAATAAGCCTCCAAATTGGCTGTCTGGTTGAAGTCTCTCTCCAGCTGAAATTCTAGTAAAATTAACATTTACTGTGAAGGTTGCAGACATACATGGGGACAATGTTCCCTTTAAGAATGTTAACATTGCAATAAAACAGATTTAAGGTCTGAAAGTTTATGACCTTGGGAAAGACCTTATTTCTCTCCTGGTATTTTATGGGAATTTCACAAACAAGATTATTCACTTTGTTTAGAATGAATATATCCTAACCTCTTCCATCTCAAGATTTATCTCATATTTACATCCTTATAATGTAAGTTCAAGAGATTCCTCTAAAGGCCTAGGAGAAATATAAAAGAGGGCAAAGAAGCCAGGTGTTCATATGAGATGTTTTAAGTATTATTTTAAGAAGTGAAAACAAGCCAGGCATGGTGGTACATGCCTTTAATCCTAGCACTTGTTAGGCAGAGGTAGGAGGATCACTGAATTCAAGGCCACCCTGTGACTACATAGTGACTTCCAGGTCAGCCTGGGCTAGAGCGACAAAAAAAAAATTTGAAAACAAGGGCTGAAGAGATGACTTAGTGGTTAAGGTGCTTACCTGGAAAGCCTAAGGACGCAGGTTCAATTCCCAAGAAGCCACTTATGCCATATGCACATTGTGGCACACATATCTGGAGTTCATTTGCAGTGGCTAGAGGTGCTGGTGTGCCCCTATCCCCCAACCCCCAAAATAAATTAAAATATTTTATATTTATTCATTTGTCAGAGAAAGAGGGAGAGAGAGAATGGATGTACCAGGGACTTCAGCCACTGCAAACGAACTCCAGATGTGTGCACTCCCTTGTACATCTGGCTTACAGGGGTCCTGGGGAACTGAACCTGGGTCATTTGGCTTTGCAGGTAATTGCCTTAACTGCTAATCCATCTCTCCAGCCCCCTAAAATATTTTCTTAAATGGAAAACAAACTCATGGTTCTCAACTTGTCATTCAGCTGATTATTTGATGTTTTCCCCTTATGGCTTCATAGTAATGCTTGACGCTGGACATTCCCCATCCATAACCCTTTTAGAAGAGGAACTTCCTTATGTTTTATACCACTGTATTCCATTTGCTTATTATATTTCCCAATAGAGTTTTCAGTCATCCATTGCATTTGGGGAAGGGTGCTAAGGATTGATCCAAGGATGTACCAGTCTCACTACCAACACATATGATCCTCCTTAGCTTTCAAAGAATTTCATAAACCTTGCTGCACAATGGAAAAAAGGAATGGATTATAGAGTTAGGCTGGCTGGAAATATTCTGGCTTGAGTCATTTGTTTTTAGTAGCTTCACCCAAGTCTCAAACCCCAGTTTCCTTATGTGAAAAATAATAATGTTCTCCGACATGCTTATTTTAATGAATAATACATAGACTATTACTTGATCTAACTCTAATATAATATCTGAAAAATGCTATGATTTTCACAATATCTGTAGTCATTTATTCAATGGAAAGATTACACTGAATTTCAATTGAATTTTAGTATACTTTATACGGTCTTAATACTTTTCCCACTACTTCAGATATATGAGCATGTAAAGAATGTGTTACTGAATATACCAGTGCATTAGTTTCATTTTAGTATATTTTTTTTATTAAATACTGTCTCAGTATTAGAGTATAAAGTGTGCAGACACATAAGCCTGGAGGAAGAAGGACAGAGAATAATAAAGGATTGTAACATTCAAGATAAACTTGGCTTAATGCAAAATTAAAATGTGAAAAATCACATATAGTTCAGGTGAGCTGATAAAATTCACAAAAAATAAAACATATTTAAATAAATACAAGCATGAGTTCATTGTATGAAGTTTTCATTTACATTGTTTAAAAAAATAGATACTTTGGCTGGAGAGATGGCTTAGTGGTTAAGGTGCTTGACAGCAAAGCCAAAGGACCCAGTTCAATTTCCCACTAACCACATAAACTCAGATGCAGAAAGTGGCACATGCTTCTGGAATTAGTTTGCAGTACCTAGTGGCTCAGGTACACTCATTCTCTCTCTTTCACATTCTGTCGCACATAAGTAATAAATTAAATATTTTTTAATATAATATAATATAATATAATAATATATAATATAATATATAATATAATATAATAATATTTTAATAAATAATAATAACAGAAAGATGTCACAAATGGTTCAGAAAGACAATTAGGTCAAACTTTTTAAAAACACTAAAATAGTTATTTAACTAAAGAAAAAAATATGTGAAAAAAACAAAATTTAAAAAACAATGGGCTGCAGAGATGGTTAGCAATTAAGGTACTTTTCTTGCCTGTGAAACCTAAGGACCCAGGTTTGATTCCCTAGTACCCATGTAAGTCAGATGCGCAAGGTGGCACATTCATTTGCAGTGGCTAGAGGCACTGGAGTGTTCATTCTTTCTATTTCCCTCTCCCCCTCCATCAAATAAATAAATATTTAAAAATGAAATACAATATGCATATTTTATGATTACCCATTAACACTTCCACTGCAAGTAATATTCAACTAATATTAAATACACATCTTTATCAAACAGCACTATATTTTGATATAGTGAGGAAAAGATATCCTCCAAATTTCATCTGACTTTTAATACTAAATTAATTTTACTGTAGTCTAAATAAATAACTTCACAAACATTATTATTTCTGTACATACCATGGAGTGGTTAAATGGCACTCTGAGTTGTCCTCTGGAACTGGCATATTTGCACAACACACAATTGTTTGTCTAACACTTAGATTTTCAGAAACAGTGTTGAAAGCTGTCACTAGGGGGAAGTCTTGTTATCCAGAGGTTAAATATAAATTACCATAAACCTCACAACTGCACACATCTCTAAACTAAAATACATCAGAAGATATAATTTTAAATACAAGAAAAAATATTACCTCCCCAGGTCAGTCATAAGAGTCAGAAACATAGCCCCTCAATATTTGTGAACTTAATTGTTTTAAACTGTTTTAAACTGAGATTATCCATAAAATAAAAATTTACTTTAATCAAAACTAATTTAGGCAAATAAGTATATTTCATTGATGTTAAATGTAGTAAGTATTCTTTTAATTCCCAGTTTTTCTTCTCATAAACATATAGCTGATGATTTTTCTCCATAAGATCTGTGAAACTCCATTTCATTTTCACTACCTTCATATCCTTGTTTTTTAGCAGTTCCCATGGAAACACTCAGGGATAATAGTGAAAGAATGCTACTGGTAGAGTTCCTTAGGAAAATTATTCACCTAGTCTATGCTGAAGAGAACCACCAAGAAGTTAAAAAGCCATGAAGCTAAGTCTGTTTAACTCCTTGACATTCCAGTTTTAATCTTACCCCAGAGGAAATCTATGTGTGGGTAATTTTTGCCCTAGGGCACTTACCTAGATTTGTTGCTGATGGTAAGCATAAAACAGCTAAACTACAGCATGTAAATTCCTGCATAGAAGCAGGTTTTAATGCTGGAACTGCTATTATTTCAAAAACAAACTAGGGAGTCCTGCAAAAGCCAATTAACCAATTTAGACAGCAACTTGATGCAAATCGATGCCCCTCACTTTCACCCAACATGATGTTTGGTGATTCTAAGGTCAGTCTCTATGTGTACATTTATACCAAGTAGCAGTTTGAAGTGCCTCAGAGATCTTATACAAGCATCCCGTGGGGACACACATGATATGCATGGATTCTGATTTACTTTAAGTTACTACTTCTGCCCTTTAGTTTTCTTCTATGTGGTTTCATTCCTTTGAGATTATGAAAAAACATGATTGGAAAATGATATATGTAAAGTATAGAGTTGGCATCTTAAGAATGGGATTCTAGCCCTAGCTATACAGCAAGAAAGAATTTGGTCCAAACCTCAGTTATATGACAGAATGCACTGGAGAAAAATTACTTTATCAATTCAATACTTTAAGCACATTATGAAACCAAGGTATTATGTGTGGATGAGTTCTCACTCTAAGTCATTTAGAGAGCCAGTTCAAAAACTATCTGACACATGGGCTAGAGAGATGGCTTAGAGGTTAAGGCATTTGCTTGTGAACCCTAAGGACCCATGTTTGACTCTCCAGATCCCATGTTAGCCAGATGCACAAAGGTGAGGCAAGCACAAGGTCACATATGACCACTAGGTAGCACAAGCATCTGGAGTTCAATTTCAGTGGCTCAGGCCTAGCACAATTCTCTCTCTCTCTTTTTCTCTGTCTCTCTAAAAAACAATCTGGCACAATCTTCTTTTTTTTGCTTCATTATATGTATTATTTTTATTTGTAGCATTTTAAAATACAATTTGTTTTTGTTGGTTCTCCTCTCTCCTTGTGCCCATTTCTCCCTCACTTCCCTCTCCCTTGACGTTTTTTCTTATTGTTCCTTGAATCTTTTCAGTCTCCTTAAGACACTAACAAAGTGTCCTCTACTGTTATTTTCATTTAGAACACTTAGTTTTTCTTAATGAAAGTTGCACTTTGAAAAATTCTCAAAATAATTCTTCCAAAACACAGACATGTACCCAGAATCAAGAATAAAAAATAAACTTATAGATAAATTGCCTACATTTACATCAGGTAATGTTTGTTTATAGGAAGTCATGTTATCTATAAATATCCATTTAGCATTACAAAAATACTAACCCTATTACCATTTCTGTAAAATGAAAGAAAACAATTTAGGTAGCACACAATGTGTTTTAAGAATTAATACAATTTCTGATCATTTATATTTGTAGGAAATTAAAGTATAAAAATGAATGGACCATATGAATGAACTTTGAAAAAAGTAAAATATTATCATGAAACATTACAGGTGAGATCAAATTACATAATACAAAGAAAAGTCAGAATCCAAATATGAAGTCAAAAATATTATATGACAAGTAAAATACTCTTATTACAATGATAACAATATAGAAATATTATAACAGAAAATATATTTTTAAAAATTCTCTAAAAAGATTTTGGATAGTTTGTTTATAAAAATGAAGAGGAATGTATGTGCCGTCCACAGGCTGTCACTTCCTTATGGATGAGATCTTTTATTAAAATTTTTATTGACAACTTCTATATAAACAATACGCCATGATTATAATCACCTCCCTCCACCCTCCTCTCCCCCTCTCAAATCCCCCCTCCACTGAATCCCTTTTGCTTTTCAAATAGTCTCTCTTCTATTTTTATGTTATCATGTTTTTACTCCTACTATGCAGGTCATGTGCAGGTAGGATCAGCCACTGTGAGGTCATGAAAGTCAAGGCCACTTTGTGTCTGGAGGACAGTATTGCAAAGCACTTCTTCTCTTCCTTTGGCTCTTTCATTCTTTCTACCAGCTCTTCCTCAATAATCGATGAGCCTTGATGAATGTGACAGAGATGTCTCAGTTCTGAAAATTTCAGTCATTTCTCAATCATTTCATGAATTTTGAGTCACCCCATTGGTCACTGCCATCTGAAAAGAGAAGCTTCTCTAACTAAAAGTGAAACTAGTATTAATATATGGGCATAAACATAAGTATTGAAAGGGCAGTTTTGTGGCCATAGTTATGTATTTATGAAGAAAACAGTAATAGTTTCCACCCTACTGTGTATGACCTCCCCAGCCATAGGGTTTCAGTAGATTTTTACTATCAAGCAGGAATCCCCTCCTGTGGAGCAGGCCTCCTTTCTATTCAGAGAGCAGCTGGTTTCCCCCATAATAGACATGAAGCCATTTCACCATTTGGCACATCTGACCTGGCCATTCAGCCATAAACCTTGAAGGATCCACTGCTGGGTAATACTGTCAATGCCTGGAACTTGATTGGTTTACACTGGAATGTCACAGAGTATAGGACTTTTTTTTTTTTTAAGTCTATTCACTTAAAATTAAAACTAAAATATATTGAAATGTGCTGGCAAAGTAAATAACTGCACAAACATGCACACACACACACACACACACATCACACTAAAGGAAATGACTCTCTTCTTGAGTATGTCATTCTTACATACTCTATAAATTTATATCAATATTATTGTTAATCCTTAAAGATACATTTCTGTGAAACAAAAAGGTACTATTTTCAAAGTGATATAAAAATCATTCCTCATAGTTAATACCTTGCATATTATGTTTCTTCTGTATATAATATTCTCTGCCACATTTAATAGATGCTGCAACATCAATACTGTCCATTGTCAAAAAAATCATTTTATTTCACTTTTATGTAAAGAAATATTTTTATTTAAATAATTCATTTTGTATTTTGCTTAAATTCTTGCTCTTTTGTTTTTAGTCGTGAAGTTCCATTTCTATTTAAAATTTTAAATTATTTTAAATATTTTATTTATTTATTTGAGGGTAGGAGAGCAAAAGGAGAGAGAGAGAGAGAGAGAGAGAGAGAGAGAGAGAGAGAGAGAGAGAGAGAGGGAATGAATATGGGTATGTCAGGGCCCCTAAGCCATAGCAAACAAATTCCAGACACACATGCCACCTTGTGAATCTGGCTTTATGTGGGTACTGGGGTATCAAACTAGGTTCCTTAGGTTTTGCAAGCAAGAACCTTAAGTACTAAGCCATCTCTTCAGCCCCATATATTTGACAATTAAATTTTACATTGTCTAGTTTATTAGAGCCTTCATTGCAATTGTTTTACAATGATTAATTTGGAATTTATGTATCTATAAGCTGTTAGGTAAAATATAAATATATTTATATCCTAAAATACTTGAATACTATATTAATACCAATTAATATATTAATATATTAATTAATATATTAATGCTATATTAATACTAAATAATACTAATGTTTGGATTGTTATATTAATACTATATTATATTGCTATATTATATTAATACTATATTATATTATATATTAGCTATATATTTTCTTGATAATAGATCTTTGCATAGAAGACTATGTTCTATCCTCAGAGCAAGATGCACAACAGATCAAATGTGAAAATAGAGAGTGACTTAGCATGTATCAGCATTCTGTGTTATACCCAGTACAATGAAAAGAGCGACTAGGTCCATGACAAAAATTCTGAATTGAAGCTCCTGATCTAGACTTGCATGTCACTCTGGGAATGCCCATGCAGTGCTCATACAGTACAAGAGGCCTGGTTGACGCTTGCATGTCACTGTGAAAATGCCCATGCACCAGCTATTCTCAGGCAATCAGAAAGGGAGGGCATTACCATGGGATATTGTTTACAATTTTGGAAGTTGTTAATAAAAAAAATTGAAAAGAAAAAAAGAATAAACAGAGTGCTTAAATAAAGTGTATAAATGAATGCTTTATTTTTTCCTATAAAAAATTCCAAAGAATTTTAATATGAAAACTATCGTATTTCAACATAGAAATAATGATGTTCTTATGCATAAAGATACCCTGAGTGTAAAATCCAAACTCCTTTAATGAAATTTCTCAAGCCCAAATTCCATCAAGATTGATAATGAAGGGAAAAGTCTTCACATAGGGAGATGTTACAACTCCTGCTTCCTGAGATCTGGGTGTTCTCATTGGGAGTACTATTGATATACCATGTTGTTAGGTCACAGCAAGCCCACTCCCCCCCCCCAAAAAAAAACATGGGATACTCCTTCCCTTGATCTCTAATTGCCTCATAGAACAAATGAGACAAAACTGCCTAGCAGCATGACATAAATTAATTGCATTATAGCAACTAGTGCTCATCTAAAATCCATTTCCTTTACTTCATAATAATAGTCACACTAAATAAGTGTTCACCTTCTCAGATAGTCTGCATCTTCTAGCATCCTCTACAGCCATTATTGCCATGTGAGAAAATTATATTTTTGGCCACCTACTTAAAAGGAAATCGCTTGCTTTTGCTTCTGAGCTTTCTTCCTTGTTTCAAATTAGAATGCAAACATGGCAGTGACCCAAATTTAACCTTGCAGAGCAGTAAGGACTTGAAGTTCTCAGAGAGGTCAGAGCATTAAGGATTTAAGATGGGTAACTGTGAAGCTAACCACTTAGACAGCCTGGACTACCATACATGAAGGAAAAATAAGCTAATGTTACTTAAACTAATGTAAATGCTAGGTCACCTTGCTATAGTAACTAAGTGTCTGCAAAAACACACACACACACCTTATGCCCACTTGAAATCCTGGAATATGGAGCATTTTTAAAGAACATGTATGCCTACATGTTTTGGTATTAGGACATGAGATTACAACTAAGAAATATAGATGAGCACAAATTAATAAATACAACATATTAGAGACCTGACTAAAAAAGAAATTTGATATAGGAAACAGATATTTCTATGCTCAAAAATTTATATGACATTGCAAAATCAGTAGAAGAAAAGAAAAGCACTATAGATCACATGTTTGTTCTTTACTCAAAAGATAACTACTCACAACAGAAAAGCATAACAACTAAAATACAATTGACATCAATTAGAAATATTTAAATTCATTTAAACTCACAGTGTTTCACAAAGCACACTTGGCACTTTTGTGTGAATTACTGACATTATGAGAAAAGATGTTGAAACTCTTTCAGTAACATTATTGAGTAATACTGTACTACAAAGACATTATGTTGGACTTGGGGATACAAGGTAAATAAAAATATTAGAGAGAGAGGGGGAGAGAGAGAGAGAGAGAAGCAGATGGAAAAAATACAAGTATGGGTGCACCAGGGTTTCCTGCCACTTCAAAGGAACTACAGTTGCATGCTCCAATCTATGCCTCTGGCTTCATATAGGTAATGTGGATTTGAACCCAGGCAATCAGTCTTTGCAAGTAAGCGCCTTTAACCAAGGAGCCAACTCTCCAGCCCCACAAGCAAATTTTATTTATTGCCTTATCATCTACAGATATTTTTCAGTTCAACTTTATCAAAAGTAGTGTTTCTTTTGTTTGTTTTGTTTATTTTTGAGGTAGAGTCTCACTAAAGCCCAGGCTGACCTGGAAATCCACTATGTAGTCTCAGGGTGGCCTTGAATTTACAGTGATCTTCCTACCTCTGTGTCCTGAGTACTAGGATTAAAGTTGTATACCACCATGCTCAGCTTAAAATTAGGGTTTTTCAATATTAATTATTTGAATGAAATTATTTTATAAATATACATAGAACCATGCATACAGTAGTTCTTTTCCATAGCCTAATACATTCTCAAACATCTTGTGGATATCTGAAACCATAGGTAGTACCAAATACCTTTATATACTATGGTTTTTCCCATATATATGAATACCTATGAAAAAGTTTGATTTACTAATTAGGCACAGTAAGATATCAACAATAACTAATAATAAAACAAAATAGTGACAGTAATATAGTACTAACAACTATTTAAATATTTTGGATTTTTTTTTTTTGGAATTTTCCACTTAGTGTTTTACCACAGTAACTAAAAATAATTAAAGTTAGACCAAAGATAAAAGGGGGCTCTTCTACAGCCAATCTTTTCTTAAGATCTTTTAAGACAAAGTATCATTGAGCATAAAAATGAGTTTCAAAAATAAAAAATGAACAGTCATATCACATAAACTTTAGAATTCCTAGTATCTTTTAATAAGTAAAACATTTTCCTGTTGTGAAATACCAAAGTGCTTAGTGTAATAGCCAGTTCCTCAATAAAGCTAGTAAAATGCATAAAAATATTAGGATGGAGCTAAGTGTGGTGGCACACGCCTTTAGTACCAGCTCTTGGGAGGCAGTGGTAGGAGGATCACCATGAGTTTGAGGCCTCCCTGAGACTACATAGTGAATTCCAGGTTGGTCTGGGATATCCTTCCTCAAAATAACACACACACACACACAAACACAAAATTATATATATATATATATATATATGATAAATTATTATATTATATTAAATATATATATATATATACATATATCCTACTTGAGTTGATGTAAATGGCTTACTGATATGACATTCAATTTACCTCCTCCCAAGAGTTATTGAGTGCATGTTAGAAATTGGAGGGCTTTGGGACACAGTTCACTGGGAGAGTGCTTGCATAGCACATGAAAGAGCTTTACTCCCAGTACGAAGGGAGGTTAGGGGTGTTGAAGGGGGTGATGAATGCAAACAAACTAAGATGAAATTGCACAAAACATGGATGCAATAAGTAACTTGAAAACAACCATTCATAGCTTAACTCAAAGATACAGGGTTTACTGCTCAAGCTAAAAAAGGATCACAATTGTATGCTGGAATAGGATTTGAGTAAACTTAGAAAAGTAGTCTCCTGTGAGTCAGTTTTTATAAATATAGGGCACTTTAAATCGCCTTGAATACTAGTTTGTAGAACAAGCCTCCAAACTAAAGACTACCAGTCCCGTGTGACAAACAGTAAAACCAAGAATTTTGGTGAAAATGTTTATTGCATATGCACATGCATATCTGGATGTACAAAATAAGCATATATACAAATAGATATGCATATACATATATGTGTGTGCTTATGTATGTCAGCTTCCTATCTGCAAATGTCTTCACCCTGATTAAATGACTAACTTTAATTCTTCTGTTTCACATATTCCAATCACTTATTTTAAAACAAGTCTTTCAGAATAGCATCAATTAAAAATGCATATGTAAAAGAAAAATATATCCTTAAATTTAGTATACAACACTCTCAACAAAAGAATTAAGTATACCTTTACTCAACCTAGTATATTTTTACCTTTCCAATATGACAGCTACTTTTTACACACAAGAACTCTTCAACATGACTCCTAGTCATCATATCAACCTATACAGGTCTTTCCCTTGTCGATGAAATTTCCATTGTTCCTTTCTACTTATGCCTGGCTGTTCCAACTCTATTACTATTTGCAGTGAGTGGAAAGCTTTCTGCGTGGTAGGTCAAAAGCACACTGAGCAGAGAGCTGAGAACCAGATGCAGTCCTGCTGGGTTTTCCCCACAGAAGATAATGTCCTGGGATGCAGCATTTGCTTGATTCTCTGCAAGATCCCACAAAACCTTCTAATTTCTCTCCCCAGATCCAGCAACAACAGTGTGCTCTCTTAACTATCTTCTCCACCCAGTGGTTTGCTTTATGTAGCATTTCTTCAAAGAGACAATTAACTTTACAAAAGTCTCAGAGTCTAGCCAACCACTTGGACTTTTAAATGCTGCATGTTCTCATGGCTAATTAAAACCTAAAGATACATGTAGGTTCTGAAGTAGCTTCATATGATATGGCAGAACACTGACAATAAAGCAATTCCTTTACTATTATTTTAAAAAGTAAATTTTGTTACCATATCTGTTTTATAATCAGTCTATCAACCCATCAAGCAGGAATTCAGAGGATGCAGAGTGCTTACCACAAAGGAGACTTATAACACACCCACAAAGGCTAAGGGAACATTACAGAAGAGGGGTAGAAAGATTGTAAGAGCCACAGGGTGAGAAGCAGTATTCTGAGACATTGTCCCCCACCAACACACAGACTGGCTGGTACATCCATGACCCTACAGTGAATATTGAATGGTTTGGGGGAGAGAGAACATAAGGTATAACCTGACGAAAATATGACCAGTATGCAATATGTTTGTGCAGTAAAATTCAAAACAAAACATTGATTTTGATAAGAACCTATTCCATCCTTACTTTGTAATAGCATGAAGTATTTCATTTTTTGCTAATCTCATAATGTGCTAATAGTTTTCTAAATGTCTTTTCCTCCTTCTTCTGTGTTTATTTCAAGACAGTGGTGTGAGAGCTATCAATCCTAACTCAAAAGATGCACATGCTCACACTTCTCTGGCCATAGAACCAGTTCTCTAAATGACCTTTGGTTAATTCCAAATCCAAACTGTCCTTGATTTTTCAGAGCATGAGTCATCTCATACAGATAACTATAATACTAAAGATCCTTCCATTTCTTTTTTATACCTTTTAGTGTTTTCATAGTATTTGCATAGTTTTGCCTATAAATATCTTTTAAAATCTGAAAGGCCTTTTGTTAATTTCAACTCTTCCTTGATTTTTAGAACATGAGTCATTTCATAGAGATAAATATAATGCTAAAGATCTTTCCATTTCCTTTTTACACCACTTATTCTTTTCATAGTATTTGCATAATTTTACCTATAAATATCTTTTAAAATCTAAAAGATTTTAGATGGACTAGGGAAGTAGCTCAGCAGTTAAAGGTACATGTTACAAAGACTGCTGGCCCAGGTTTAATTCCCTACTATATTCTCATAAGAGCTGAATGAATTGGAGTTTGTTTACAGTGGCAACCAGTCCTGTTGGGCTCATTCATCATATTTCTATTCTCATCCCCCCACATCTCTTCCTCACTCTTTCTCTTTTCTTTGCTTATAAACAAATAAATAAAAATATTTCTGTTAGTTTTTTTGAGAATTATCCTATTATTTAATGAAATTAAAGGTGAGGAAATTGTGAAAACAAATACATATGTATTCTGAATTGTTTCCTACTGGAACCTGGATGACTACATCATCTCAAGTATTCATAAACTGTCTTCATGTTGTGTTTTAAATGGTTCTGAAAAAGCCAAGGACAAATGCTATGATTCTAACCATGTCTACATGGAAATAAAGAATGATGTTCAATAAGAATACAAAGGGAAAATCTGCCAAGACAAAATTGAAAATTCTTCAACAGGCGAGCTATATTTTCTTGATGTGTAGTGTATAAAATAATGGTGTTAAATTAACAGACTAAAACTAAAGAGATTCTTGCAATGAAACCCTTTCAAAGAAAAAGTCATATCTTACATGAATAATCCTAAAATAGTCTATGTAAACTATGATCATAAAGCCACAAATGTACTTTTTCCAACTCAAATTATTCTTTTAGTAGGGCATGCAGTGCATAGGTGACAGCTATATGCATGCACAAGATAATTTTAGAAACTCAGAGAACAAGGATGACCACCACATGCAGGCACGCACAACACACAAAGGATAGACAAAAACAGTATTGTTAGCTGAGATCTTTACATATAAAAACTGCATTACTGAAATTCAAATGCTACTAAAATGTATGTTGTTAAATTGCAAATCTTAAATAACCACATTTTTTTACTTTCTGAAATAAATTCAGCATTACTTATTTTGAAAACATAAATTTTTAAAATGAATTATTTTGTAAAAGAATATAAAATAAATTATCATAAAGTCTTATAAAAAGAATGATATATGTTTTCTTTGCTTAGAAAAGTTTCCCAAAAAATATATATTACTTTTAATAGCAATCTACTTTTCCAAATTAGTAGTACATATTTTTTTCAAAACAAATTTAAAAAAAAAACAACACTCATATCGAATAAAATTCACATATCCTACAAGGAGGCTAACAACAAATGTTTTTTTTCAGTAGACTTGTCCATGACTCCATCTTTACCTACAATCTGTTACATTTCATTGAAAAGAAGTATTAAACTCAGATATGGTTTTGATAGGCAATACTGTGTTAATATAATACTGGGAAACTTATACTCTTGTGATCATTAAAAATAAATTAATCATAAAAAAGCAATACTTAATTTATATAGCCATAATTATTATACTGGTATAAAATCCTTTGTTTTGCTTGCTACTAAAAGAAAATCTGCATGGTGAATGAACACTGTTTCATTTCCTATGTTCTATTTAGATCCTTGCATATATTAACTCAAAGCATATTTGTGGCTCTCAAGCTACACAAGGACCTCCTGTTGAGACTCATGGTAACTGGATGAAAGGAGCCACATACACTTTGCCTATGTACACTTGCAATACATCCATTGCAATGAAGCTGAAGCTGTCATGCTGGCAGTGTAGGACAAGGAGCCTTTCAGATGACAAATAAGAGAAAGAAATGTTCCAAGAACTGGATAACATGGAACTGGAGTGATGGAAAGAAGAAAGGGAATGTAATTTTAAGAAAATTTTATTAAACCAAAGAAAGCCTCAAAATGCATTAATTAAAGGATGTGAAATATGTGCAAAGAGCTTAAGTGGCCAAGAACAGAGTAATATTTAAGTAGACCTAGCCAGAACATATATCATGCCATCAACAAAAAGTACACTTGTAAAGTTTAAAACATTTAAGATGTTCTCCTCTCTCTCTCTCTCCTCTCACTCTTACACACACACGCACACACACACACACACACACACACACACACTCAACATACATACTTACATGATAAACAACTGAAAAATTTAAAAATTTGTTATCTTAAAAACAGTGATAAAAAACAGAAAAGGAACAGAAGGAAACAGAAAACATGCTTAGATCATAATAGTGCAGCTCTGAAGGGTCAATTTGATTTTATTTTCCTTTTAAAGTTTTCTAGTAACCCTAAGACTGTTTTATCTTCATAACAAAAGGTTTGCAAATATAAGATATTTCCTTTACAAAGCAAATGTGCACTGAAATTCAACTGGTAATAAATCAGGTTAATATTTTACTTTTAAAACAGTTTTTGATCAAAAAAAAAGAAAAGAAAAGAAAAAAAAAGAAAAGAAAAGAAAAGAAAAGAAAAGAAAAGAAAAGAAAAAGAAACAGGTCTTAGATAAGTAATCTGTACCACTTGAATTTTTCTATCCAAACTTCTTTTAAAAAGTGTAAATAGGAAATGCTTCTATTTTCCCCACACTATTTAAAATATACAGAATAGCTAACATAGCCAATGTTTTGATGACATTGTTCATTTTCTTGGTGTTTAGTGAGTTTAAGTTTTTTGCATATTCTAGATATTAATTTCTGTTAAATGTATAGCTGGTGAAGATTTCCCCCATATTATAGGCTGCCCTTTGACTAGATTGGTAGCTTTCTTTGTGATTTTAAATTTTGATGGTAGGTCATTTGTTGATTATTTGCTTTATCTCCAGAAAGAAAAAAAAAAAAAAAGAACTAATCAGAAAGTCCCTTACTAGACCTCTATCCTGCACGTTCATATTTAACCTCTCACTGTTTCAGTCTCGGCTCCATTTGTTGAAAGTACTGTATTTTATCCAATGCATATTTGAGGCATCTTTATCAAAAGTCAGTAGGCTGTAGTTATACGAGGACTTAATACTCAGATCCTCTATTCCATCCAATTGATCAATGATACTGTTTTTGTGCCAGAACCATGGTGTTCTTATTGGTATGTTCCTGTAGTATAACTTTAAATCAAGTATGGTGATGTCTCCAGCAGTATTCTTTTTGCTGGGGTTAATTTTTGATATCCAGTCTTTTCTGCTTGCATAGGAGATTTAAGATTGTTTTCCTAGTTCCATGAAGAATGGTACTGGGATTTTGATTAGTATTTCATTGATTATATAATTATCAAAAGAATAAATATATATGGCTAGTAAATATTTACAGCATGCTTAGCCATCAAGGGATTGTTAATTAAAAGTATTTTGAGATTCTATTCTCCTCCATTTAAAATGGTTATCATCAAGTAAACAAATAACAAATGGTAGGGACAAAATGGGAAAAAGAAAACCCTCATCCATTGCTGGTAGGAAACTGGTGCAACCACAGTGGAAATCAGGGTGAAGGTTCCCCAATAAACTTAAAATATGACCCAGCAATACTACTTCTTGGTGTATATACAAAGAATTCCCTAGCTTACAACTGGGGCACTTTCACATCCATGTTCATTGCTACTCTATTCTCAGGAAACAGAATCAGCATACACATCCATCAAGTGATAAGTGGACCATGAAAATGCAGTACTTAGACAAGAGAGTTTTATTCAGCTATAAAGAAATGTGAAATTAGGAAATCTGAAGGAAATCCAGAATAAAAATAAATAAATAAATACAGCATGTTCTTCCTGACATGAAGAATCTAGCTTCAAATCTTCAGACCTATGAGTATAATGTGTAATATCTCCAGACCAGGAAGTTAGAAGAGGGTAAAAAGAGGGTCTGAGGGGAGGAGATTGTGGAACACATGTGATAAGAAAACAGTGAAAAATATATGGTAGTTGGAAAGAATTAGGGATGAAGAATAGCAGATGAATAAGAACAGTAGTTGAGAAGGGATAACCAAAACCTACTATTTAATAAGTATATATATTTGAGTATATCCTACATAAAGTTATAATACTGCTCCTACTTGCCATGGGCTGTGAAACTATAGTGTCAGTGCCAGGCATGAGGAATCTTTCAGTATTACTGTTCAGAGGAGCCCCAGAGGCCCCAAAATAATACAGGCTTTTGTCATGGCTGTTAATTGCTAACCAGCACTGAAAGGGAAGCTGATGACAACCACCCCTGATGAGTTTAGGACATAAAGAAATCAAGCTGGATCTGGGCATGGTGGTTCATGTCTTTAATCCCAGCACTTGGGATGCAGAAGTAGGAGGAGTGCTTTGAGTTCAAGGCCACCCTGGGAAAAGAAAAGAAACCAAGCTGGAGCTGAGATGGATGCTTCCTACCTACTGGTTAGCTTACATAATGCTTACATTCTACATTACTAACTCTCCAAGCAAGACCTTCACTACAGTGCAATAAAGGCATAAAGGTTATGGAGGTAACCAACAGCTATATGATTGGATGTGAGGCCCATACCACAAGAGGAATTCATCCCTGGTACTGAGTATCAGGTCAAAATACAATAGCTAGAGCTAATATAATCCCTTAGCAATAGCCTACTGTTGCTGTCTTACTAAACAGATGTGTTGTCAAATTGCCTACTAAGTATATAACTTTGTATACACAGACAGATCTGCTCTTAGCTCTGATCAGAAAAGCTCCACCCCACCATGGCAGCAGGAGGTAGGCAACACAAAGTCATAACTGTTTAAGTGTTGAAAATAAATGACTGATGAGTGCTCAACCCAAAACCAGAATACACATCATACCCCTCCCCCCATGGCTCAGGGAACAGAAAAAAAATATTAGGTAGAAGATGGGAAGGCGTATTGTAGAACTCTGGTACCTAGACACGACATGCCCTTGAGCTCATTAACTTACACCACATGTGCTCACCTGCACAAGACATGGACATGTACATGATGGTGCCAGTCAGCATCCTGTTATAAGTAGGGGAGGAACTTGAAAAACCACTCCCTTTCTAAATAAATGTGACAGCTAAAGATTGCTGAGGAAGGGGAGTGTGCCTCTTCCATGGTATAGACATGAGTTAGAGAAAAGAAAAAAGTCAACAGTAACACTGAGGGAGATGAGAGAATAATGTGGGATACAAATATATCTATGAAAATTTCAAAAAATGAATTTTAAAAGGAAGCTTTTAAAAGTCTCTTCTGAGATTCCTTTAAAAATTTTTCAAATACCAATTAAATTTTTAACTATCCAGTCTTATATAGCTTTTGATTTCACAAAGCAAACTTGAGAAGGCTTTTATAGTAAAACAGCACTAGGGAAAAACAGCAGACATAAAATTGATTATTTTTGCTTCTTGATCCAAGAGTGAAACAAATTTAAAGCTTATATGACACAAGAAGAAAAATAAATGTATTTATTAGAATGCATTAGTCTATACATTTGATTCCAGAAGCTAGAAATTACTTATGTGTTTTATGGAGGGCAAGTAGATTCAGTTTGAGTTTGATTTGGCTTTTCATGTTGTATTAGCACTATGCATTTATGCTCCTATAAACTCAGATCAGCTATAAAACAGGTTTCATCCATAACCTCAGTACTTTTGCCACGGTCTCATCAACATGTTACAACAACTTTCTAAAAAAACTTGGTAACTTTCATACCCCTTCATAATTACAGAACATGTGTAACACAGCATTTAGGCACTCTTTAAAAGTGAGAGAAGGCATGGGATGGGGGAGGGCTTTATTTGGAAGCTGTAGTTCTACTCTCTAAAGTTTCAGGAACATACTATTTCAAAGACTGCATCCAAGTAAAGACACTTTTCTCAGCTTTCACCTGTATACTTCATTTCAGGATTCTGCACTGTCATTCTTATTTGGAGAGGTAAGCACTCAGCGACACTATAATCAATCTATGAAATTACTGAGTGAATTCAGGGCAGGCTCCTAGAATCCCAAATAAACATTCCTCCACAATCAAAGTTGTCTGCATGCTCTTCATATACAAACTATACAAACACTGGGAAAAACAAACTAAACAGCCTTCATTTTCCAACATCTTAAAATTCCGTGGTCCTAGTATTCCCCTCATTCCAGGCAGTCAGCTCTTGTCACCCCATCTTCTAGAAATAGCTGTCACCTGGATCTTTTCCTTCTAAAAAGCACTGCAAATTCTGGGGGAGAATTTTGGACTTCATGGACACATAATGTTAAAAACAAACTGAATGAAGGGAAAGAGGGAGGGAGGGAGGGAGGGAGGGAGGGAGGGAGGGAGGGAGGGAGGGAGGGAGGGAGGGAGGGAGGGAGAGAATTTTTAGCAATATTGTGTTGATAATACAAGAACAACAAAGATATAATCACAGAAAAAAGAAAGTAGAAAACTCCTTGCATATTCACCCTATTTTTTAATTTCATAAAAGACCAGAGTAAATTTTCTAAAAAAAAAAAAAAAAAATTAAATCTACTCCTTTAGGCCATTCCTTCTCTCCAACATACCTGGAGACTCTCCCTTGCCTACTCCCTCAGACTTTCCTCTCTCCTGAAAGCTAGCTAATACTGATAGTCTGGTGATCTTTTCATCTCTAAGAAGCACAGAAGAGGCTTGAAGGAAATATTAACTAATTTTGGAAGCAACAGTGAGCATTAGATTAATATGAAATAATGAACAATGCTCACTTGTATATTTTAATGAAAAAAAAAGACCATTACTTGTAGTAATGTAGTAGGATTTTTTTAACCAATACATGGATTTGGGAAGCAAGAGATTGTATTGTTATAAGTCACAGCACCAATTACTAGTTCCTTTTTGGCCTCATTGAGTTGGATCTATGTTAATTAGACCAATAATTTAATATCTCTTAAAGTTACTTGTTAGGGCCTAATAGTATCACTCAGTGGTATTGCACTTTCCCAGCTTATGTAAGGCCCTGAGTTTGATCCCTAACACTGCAACTAAAATTTGTATCATGAGGTTATTACAATTAATCAAAATGCAAAATTATTTTGAGCATGTATGTGTAGAGCATGTGGTGTGGGGTGTGTGTGATATATTCACATATGCCCAGATATCCATGACCACTGCACATGAATGCAGAGACCAGAGGAATATTGTGTATGTCTTCCGTGTTTTCCCTTGAGATGAAGTATCTCGCTCGATCTAAAGATGACAATGGAGGTCAGTGAGTCTCGGCCATTTTCTCATCTCTGCCCCCTATATAACTGGGGTTACAGGTACATGTGACCATTACATACCATATTTTACACAGGTGCTTGGTACTTGAACTCAGATAGTCTCAAGCCCTTAAGCTCACTAGGAAAACATTCTTACCTGCTGGCCTCTCTCCACATGCCCTGGTGTTGACTTTTGCATCCTAACATATGTATTGTTCATTTTGATCTAAACTAGAGGGTCATATATTTCCAAGGATGTGTAGCAACATAAAATAAAGCTGCTATAATGAGCTAATGTTCAAAAAATTATACTTCAAATTTACCAACCTGTTTTCAAATATATTCACTTCCTAACAATAAAAAAAAAACAAAGAGAAATGGAGATACAACACACTTTTTAAAGAAAATTCTAAATGTTACTGATATGTAATGTAGTCAACATCAAACCAACCTCTTTAAAAGTCTCAGATCAAAAATAGTTTTGTTAATTATTTTCCTTCTACCACCTGTCCTACCTTTCAGTAATTGTGTATTTTACTTTCCCAATTTTTCTATCAACGGTGTGAGAGACAGATCATATTCATCTTATTTGACTTGCACTTCCTCAAAACAGCAACTACTTAGTGTCTATAAATATGATCTGAATTGACTTCTAAGCTTTTTGGACAGCTTTAAAAAGTCTCTGATTTCCTGAAGATCTTCAAAAATCAACTTTCAGACCATATATCCTAGTATTTTGGAGGGAAACATGATGAGGTGATTTAACCTTTTCATTTTTCTACCCCCCCCCAATGCCAATACTGCTGTGCAATATAACTTAATGTCATTAAGTGTATAAAGGAATGTTTACACCCAAATATGGCATTCTTGAGCCTACATGTGAGCTGTTTGTATTACAGCTCAGTCCCTGTTGTCACTGCTCTACTCCTTCATGTTGACCTCCAGCAAGTCAACATCATTCAGTCTTCCTTCCTTATTCAGGTTTTTTCATCTCCTTACCTCAGGTCTCTGGAAGGTGTCTAAAACAGGCTTCCCTTTTTATGATGCTTGCATTCATTATGTTACAATATGGGTACTATCCCTCTCTTCTAAGCTTATAAAGAAATCCTCATTTCCTAAGTACTAGCCCATCTTTCTAAGTACTATATGAATAAAGACCCTATTTCTTATTATGTGTAAATGCCTTTGCTAGCACAGTTTTTTTTAACTGTATTTGCACCCCTCTTCCCTTATGACCTATGCGCTACATGAGGACAGGCCATGTCTTGTAATCTCTGTTCTAGAGGATCTTGCTTGGTGTGTGGACATTTGCCATTTAAAGACAGAAGAAAAGTATTCTGGGCAAAGGAATAATGTATATATAAATATGGGAGAATAAAAGATTATACATAAGGCTGGAGAGATTGCCTGTAAAGCCTAAGGACCCAGGTTTGATTCCCCAGTACCCATGTAAAGCCATATGCACAAGGTGGCACATACATTTGGAGTTGGTTTGCAGTGTTTAGAGATACTGGCATGCCAATCTCTCCCTCTATCTGCCTCTCTATTTCTCTCTCTCTACAATAAATAAATAAATAATTTATTTAGTAAAACATTATACACAGGAATGGGACAGGAAATCAGATCAAAAATACTTTGGGGATCTTGGAAAGAAGATGAGGCAATACATGCTAGATTACAGCTAGCCTCCTGGTTTGGACCATGAAGTGTTGCTTCATCCAGAAGGCAATGAGCAGCCACCACAGATTACAAAATGTAAGAGTAACAGTATTTAATGATCAGATATCAAACAACTTGCAAAGTCTCCTCATTCTTTCTCCCACAAGGAGAATACCCTCCTTGGACAAAGCCTCAGGATTCTCCTTTACTAATTTCTTTGACCTTCCTTTGGGCTTGGGAAAGAACAGAGAACAAAAACTGGTTTTCTCCTAGCTCATATTTGCTCTTACCAAGTTCTCTTTCCAAAGATTGTAGAAAATGAGTACATGATGAAAGGGAAAAGGAAACCATCAGAAACAAGGTAATGAAGTATTAGATGTCAGGCAACATGTATTTTACATGCACAATGATACATTTTAAATCAAAACCTTCCTTTTGTTTTTATGTGCATGAATGTGGTTTTCATGCATGTGTATGTTCATGTATGTGGAGAAACATATATATTACTGTTCAGTGTGCATGGGCAAATAGAGACAAGAGGTTAACATTAGGTATCTTTCCCAGTCATTCTCCACCTTATTATCTGAGACAGGGTCTCTCCCAGAACCTAGACCTCACTAATTTCAGCTAGACTACCTAGAAAGCATACACAAGAGATTGTTCTGTCACAATCTCCCTAATACTAGGGTTCCTGTGATTATCTTCAAATATTCTTAATATTATTTGTATAAAAAAAGAGAGAGAGAGAGAGAGACACAGAGAGAGAGAGAGAGACAGACAATGGGTGTCATCTCCAGCTACTGCAAATGAACTCCAGATGCATGTACCACTTTACATGGGTACTGGGGAGCGGGTAGAACCCAGGTGGTTAGGTTTTGCAGGCAAGTGCCTTTTGTACTGTGCCATCTCTCCAGCCCCTCCTGAGATCACCTGTGACGTGGATGCTGGGGATACAAACTCAGATTCTCATGTTTGCATGACAATTACTTTACTGACTGGACCATCTCAAGACAGGAAAGGTCATACCCACTTTACAGGATAAAAAAGAACACTGAAATGAAAAACTAGGATTTAAACTTAGGCCTGACTAACTCCAAACTCATATACAGAATGTAGTGTCGTTTCCCACATGCCAGCTTATTTTACTTTTGCCATAATTGTTCTGTGATGTGCTAATGATATCACTTTGTAAAGACAATTACCCACAGAACAGTGAGCCAAGAGAGAGATGAGTTGTAAGAAAAAAGGCAGCTGTCCTAGCCAGGATGACAAATGCCTAAATGACAACAGGTACTTGTTGGTCTGTCTTCTTTAAACTCCTCATTGTCTTCAGCACTTCAACGAACATTTTTATTGGTTTCAATGCTATTTTTGTTTTTAAGGTGAAGGATGAGCTATATAGAAAAGTCAGCATTTTGAAAATAAGAAAAGATTTTCTATCAACTGACTCCAAAACCATGTGATCCAAGAAGGTGTGCAAGTTATAGCAATATCAATGAGATCAACTAGTATAATGTTCTTTCTTTATTTTATTTGTTTGGTAGCTAGAGAGAGAGAAAAATAGAGAGAATGGGCATGCCAGGACCTCAACCTACTACAAACTCCAGATACATGTGCCACTTTATGTTTCTGTCTTACATGGGTTCTGGGGAATCAAACCTGGGTCCTTAAGTTTTGCAGCCAAGTACCATAACTGCTAAACCATCGCTCCAGCCTTGATTTACATTTTATTAAACATTAATTTATACATTTTGTGTTTTTCCCTGAATTTAATGCAGGGGTTTACCATTAAAAATGCTTAAAATAGTTCAAATCAGAAACATGCTAAGAAAAAGTATAGAGTATAATACAAACACATTTAATTTCTATAATTCAGTATTTGGCTTAATTTAAAATTGAATTCTTGGCAACAATGAAATGAGAAATTCACACAAATAAATTTTTATATTTGATATTGAGCAAATGAAAGAACAGCCACATTTTTATAGACAGATACCAAGCAGTAATAAAGCCAAGACTAACTTCTACTATTCAAAAGAGTGGTAATAATGAGTTACTTGAGTCGTGCCAACATCAGTCTTTATTATTAGTGATAAATTAAATTCTCAGTGCTAGGAGGATCCACAGCAATATTCCCAAATTGAAGTTGATACTGATATTACAGACAAATGTCTGAGTATCATGTTACCCATGATATGAGTAAAAATTAAAGTTCCTTTCTCTTTTACTCTCTGTACATCCATAAATTTAGCAGGGGTGGGGATGTGTTCATTTTTTTATACCTCAAGCCATGTTTGAAACAAGATTTAATATCCATTAAAATAAATGCATATTTGGGGGGCTGGAGAATTCGCTTAGTGGTTAAGCGCTTGCCTATGAAGCCTAAGGGCTCCAGTTTGAGGCTCAATTTCCCAGGACCCACGTTAGCCAGATACACAAGGGGGAGCACGCGTCTAGAGTTCATTTGCAGTGGCTGAAGCCTTGGCCCACCCATTCTCTCTCTCTCTCTCTCTCTCTCTCTCTCTCTCTCTCTCTCTCTCTCTCTCCCTGTCTCTCTCTGTGCCTCTTTCTCTCTCTGTCTGTCGTTCTCAAATAAATAAATAAAAATAAGCAAAAGCACATGCATTTTTTTAATCAAATTGAAATTTATGATTTGGGTGGAGGTAATTATTTTCAACTGGGGGGACAGAATAAAATCTACTTGGAGATAAAATAATATCAACACAATACTACCTATTTATGCATCCTTTAAAACCAGAAGACCTCTGGTAAGTAAGAATGTATTTTAAATTTATATTCCAAATGTGTGCTTTCGGTGAATGCTATATTCATGCTCATACTTTTAAGTAATAAAATAAAATACAGATAATTTTCTTATTTACTCCACCATTTTCCTTTGGTAAGTATGGTACTCTTGGAAAATGTGTCAAGTTTATCAGTAGTTTGAAACACTCAGAGAAGCATCATGTTACTTTGTAACTCCTAGATGGTAGCATGCAAATCATTCACATTGGCTGATTCTGGGAGAGTTTTAATCCTTAGTCAATAGGCTCTCTCTCTCTGATAAAATTCATAAAACATACTTGTAGGTTTCTATAATTCAAGCAATGGCATACTATAAAACAGTTCATCACAGGTAGCAAATACCACTTGTGAATACAGGCTCCATGGGAAATAGCATTAAATTCTCACCTCAACAAGAACCAGCAAAGCCTTGAAGCACTCTCATAAACACAGGATTCCTGCAAAATTAGCTACTTTACTTAATATATGTAGTTAATGATTTTTTAACTTTCAAAATTAAATTTAGTGAAAAGATCTAAAACCACAATATTTCTTGTTTGTCCCAGTCTTCATTTCTTTTTTTTTTTTAAGAATTTATTTATTTATTTATTTGAGACAGAGATTGGGAGAGAGAGAGAGAGAGAGAGAGAGGGAGGGAGGGAGGGAGGAGGGAGAGACAGAGAGAGCGTGCGCGCACCAAGGCCTCCAGCCTTTGTAGACAAACTCCAGAGGCATGTGCCCCCTTGTGCATATGGCTTACGTGGGTCCTAGGGAATTGAACTGTGGTCCTTTGGCTTTGCAGGCAAGCACCTTAACTGCTAAGCCATCTCTCCAGCTGCCCAGTCTTCATTTCTTAAATTATATCTTTTCATCTCGAGAAGGTTAAATAGGATAGGTTTTTATCACCTAAATGTTATTAGAAACTTAAAACTTGTTTCTTTAAGTATTATTTTAAAATGTGCTATGGTGTTCCAAAGATATATACTTTTGCACACACAGGAGTTCTAGCACAGAACCTGTGTTCAGATTGTTTCAACAAATCTTAGTGGACACTAATAGGGACTGGCTAGAAGTATTTTGTAGAACCAGATGTTTCAAGAAACTGAGACGAATTCAACTGAAATGAAAACAAATACACACACACGTGCACACACACACACAATTTATAAAACTGATTTAAGGGTATTTCTTTTCTCTACTTCCAAAGCATAAAAAAGTAAAGAATCCCAAAGCATACTTCAGAATGCATTTATTTATCCCTTGTGAAAATCCTACTTAATGCTCAAAAGTGAGAGAACATGGATTATAAAGAGTTGTAAATTTTACAATACATAATTCTATAAAACTACAACCCTAAGATTAAGGACCTTCATGAAGAATTTTCCATGCCATGATTATTTAAAGAGCTGGATGGATGGCTTAGCAGTTAAGATGCAAGCCTGCAAGCCTAAGGACACAGGCTCGATTCTCTAGGTCCCATGTAAGCCAGATGCACATGGTGGCACATGCATCTGGAGTTCATTTGCAATGGCTAAATGCCCTGTTGTGCCCATTCTCTCCCTCCCTCCCTCCCTCCCTTCCTCCCTTTCTCACTCTCTCTCCTTCTCTTCTGCCTGCCCTCCCTTCCTTCTTCCCTCCTTCCCTCTTCCTCTCTCTCTGTCTCTAATAAATAAATAAGTAAACTTTTAAAATTATATTTTTAAAAAAGCAAAAGGCCATCCATAATATAAATGAATCATATGTGCTATTGTGCCTAATACAAATACACGTATGGAAATTTCATATATTTTTAAAATATTTATTTAGTTGCAAGAAGAGAGAGATAAAAGAGAGAATGGACATAACAAGACCTCTAGCCACTGTAAACAAACTCCAGATGCATGTGTCATGGTGCATCTGACTTTATGTGGGTACTGGGGAACTGCTCTTGGGTTGTTAGGCTTTGCAGGCAAATGCCTTAGCCACTGAAAAATCTTTCTGGCCTTCATTATATTTTCTATAGATTCAAGGCACTTCTAAGACTTCTTAACTGACCACAATTTAAAATATTTATATTACTTTCAAATTATAACTTGGTTATTAATCTTGAAAATACAAATTCCCATTATGAGAAAATAAAAAGCTTTAAAAAGTGATACTACATTTATAAGCAAGTAGTTAGGGGAAATCATGCTGAGCTGAAAATAGTAGCTTTCTATGCAAGACAAATCACCTTCTTTATCTGCACTGTTTAGATCAAAATGTCAAAACAATTAAATTACAATTTTTGCCTGACATCAGTATCCCATGCAAAAGTGGGAAACAGACAACATTCATTTCAGGTATACTGTTTGCTTTTAAATAGCAGACAAATTGAGCAATGAATCAAATTTTGCTAAAGAAAACATGAGACATGCTGCCAGATCACAGAGGTTAAGGAATTCATCAAGACTTCCTTCCCATACAATTGCATGGTTTTACCTCAGAGGAAAACAATGATCTATTAGCACATACAAATACAGAAAGTATGTAGTGCAAATATTGATCTATACTATATATTAAATATAAATATATATTTTAATACACCACAAATAAATAGTCACTTTGATTTTACAGGGATATATCAATTGCTGAAATTTCTTTTTTTTTTAATTTTTTTTTAATTTATTTATTTGAGAGCGACAGACATAGAGAGAAAGACAGATAGAGGGAGAGAGAGAATGGGCGCGCCAGGGCTTCCAGCCTCTGCAAACGAACTCCAGACGCGTGCACCCCCTTGTGCATCTGGCTAACATGGGACCTGGAGAACCGAGCCTCGAACTGGGGTCCTTAGGCTTCACAGGCAAGCGCTTAACCGCTAAGCCATCTCTCCAGCCCCAATTGCTGAAATTTCTGTGTGAACACACTGATATGGTTGTGTGCAGAGGAAAGGTGGGAGCTTATTTTTTTTTCCTCAGTAAGCCTACTTGTTCCACATAATTCTTTGATTCCTTGAACTTTCTATGTAAAAAACTAACAAAACAGTATTTTTGAGCTGTAGGTAGTCCTAAAACTAATCTTTATTTAACTTCTCACTGCTAAGAAAAAAAAATAAAAATAAAAAAGCAACAACAAAAATAAACCAGGGAAGACAAAGGTATAAAAACTACTTGGGAACAGAACTGGGACTAAATCTCTGGGCCCCTAACTCCTAACCTTTTTTATTCCTCACATCTAAGGAGATGGGCTCCTAAAAATTGACTAGTATTGGCTGTAAAATAATAGGCCCCTACTGTCATATCATTTTATAATAAGTGTTGTATATAAAGTGCTGTTTTTAAGAATCTAGTATTGTCAAGCAAGGTGGGGCACTCCTTTAACCCCAGCATTTGGGAGGCTGAGGTAGGAGGATCAGTGTGAGTGTCTGGGCTACAGTGAGACCTTACCTCAAAAAACATAAACAAACAAAATACTCTTTTAGAACTTTATGAAAAAAATGATGCTGTAGAAGAATTTAATGTCAACACATATTTGGATTTCACTGAATATTGAAATATAAGGCACATTCAGAATTAGTCAACATCTTAAAGCCTTTGTATCTAAATTCACAATTACCATTCTCTGATCTGCTGAAATTCTTTCTATGTAAGCTTTTTTATATTGCTTTATAATTTAGGCTATGTATACTGAAAGAAGACTCCCTGGTTCCATTACTACATAACTGAGCAAAATCTGCACCTACCTTATTCCTTAATTGTTTGGTTGCTTTTAAATGGTAAAGAAAATAACAGAATAAAACAAAATAGTAGAAAAATAACAAAAACTACCTGATAGGACTTATTGAGGATTAAATAATTACATCAAATTATTGCATACAAAGCAAACAATACTAAATTTAGTAAGCCCTCAAAAAAGATCAGCTTCTATTTCTAATTTTTAGTAAGCTGTTAACAAACATACTGAAGCAATAGAATCTCAGACATTCTATACAATAAGTGTGGCAAACATTGTTTTTTAAAGGGACATATACTTCTAAGTACTCAACCTTATAGTCTGTGGCAAATGTAAATATGGGCAAGAAACTGATGGGCATGGTTGTGTTCTGTTATCATTTTATTTACAAGAATAGATGGCAGGGTAGGTTTGACCTATGGGCCATAGTTTTCCAACCCTTAGTAAAGAATACCCATCATGCTCTTCAGACAAAGAGAGTAAACTGCACAATAGAAAGTTACCAAGGGAGGGGCTGGAGACTTAGTGTGATGAGTGTTTGCTGCACCAGCATGAGAACTTGCATTTGAGCTCCAGTACACATGTGAAAAGCCTGACATGGCTACACATATCTGTATTCCCAGCCCTGAGGGGGTAGAGACAGGAGGATCACTGGGGCTCCCCCATAATCTAGTCTAACAGGGGAAAAAAAGACTGCATGGGATCCAGGTTCAGTGAGAGACTCACCTCAGGAAAGCAAGACAGAAGAGTGATAGCCTCAACATAGTATACATGTGCACATACACTGTGGTGGTTTGATTCAAGTGTCTCCCATAAACTTAGGTGTTCTGAATGCTAGGTTCCCTGCTGATGGAGATTTAGGAATTAATGCCTCCTGGAGGCAGTGTATTATTGGGGGTGGGCTTATGGGTGTTGTTGCAGTCCGGTTTGCCTTGCTGGTAGAAATCACCCAATCAAGAGCAGCTTCTGGGTAAAAGAGATTTATTTTGGCTTACAGGCTCAAGGGGAAGCTCCACGATGGCAGGGGAAAACAATGGCATGAGCAGAGGGTGGACATCACCCCCTGGCCAACATAAGATGGACCACAGCAACAGGAGGGTGTGCCAAACACTGGCATGGAGAAACTGGCTATAAAGCCCATAAACCTGCCCCCAACAATACACTCCCTCCAGGAGGCATTAATTCCCAAATCTCCATCAGCTGGGAACCTAGCATTCAGAACACCTAAGTTTATGGGGGACACCTGAATCAAACCACCACAGGTGTTATAGCCAGTTTCCCTCTGCCAGTGTTTGGTACACTCTCCTGTTGCTATGGTCCACCATATGTTGGCCAGGGCATGATGTCCACCCTCTACTCATGCCATCATTTTCCCTACCATCATGGAGGTCCCCCTAGAGCCTGTAAGCCAAAATGAACCTCCTTTTTCCCCACAAGCAGCTTTTGGTTGGGTGATTTCTACCATCAACGAGAACCTGACTGCAACACACACACATGCATACAATACCCTCCTCCTCCACACAAACACACCATACTATACAAAACAACATAAAAAAGAATGTTAATCTATTCAATACAGAATTAAAACCAAGAACTCAATAACTCACATCAAGCTTCCATCTATCTCTCCATCTAGAAGTGGCACCACAATGACTGATCTTGATCCACCAACTAAAACAATCTCTCCTTTCTTAACCCTGCAACCTCACACAAAACCAAAATAAAGGTGGGGGGGGGATTGAAGGTCTCTGAACACCACATGGTTCATTAGACTATTCTCTCTACTTCTGAGTATAGGTTATTTCCAAAATAAAGAAAAATTTTAAATCTTGAAAATAGTACTCTTCAAAACACATTTATGAAGTCTTTGAGAATATTTCATTATGCACTTCTGATTTCTCTACTAGAAAGAGTAATTTGAGAGCAGAATTCATACATTTGCATCATGGTTACCATTAGCCCATGTGGACTTTATAGTACAGTGTTTTCTCCTAAAACGTCAACAAACGCATGATTCCTACATAAGTGAAGGAAAGTCATCTCAAGCAGGTACTTTTGTCAACTGCAAAATTCTATCTTCAAACAATATCTGCAATGGTTAATCTGCATTGTAAACCTGACGAGATTTAGAATTTACATGAAAACATACCTCTGGCTGTATCTATCAAGGTGTTTCCTGACAGGACTAACTGAAAGGGAAAATGTACCCTGTATGAAGATACACCACTGATGTGGAGGGCTCCCTTGCCAAATAAAAATTAAACTGAAGCCCAGCAACCATTCCTGACTACAGACACAATTTGACCAGCTGCCTGATGCCCCTCAACTATGCCTCACCTACCATGACATGCTGTACCCTCAAACTGTGAGCCAAAATAAACCCTTCTTTAAGTTACTTTTATCAGGTCCTCTGTTACGGCAATAAGAAAGTATTTCAATATCTCAAAGAATGTTGTCAAAATGTTCTTTTTCTGCAGTCTATCTGTGAATAGTCCAGTTACTTTACATGGTTTTCAGAATCCAATTTGAAATCTAACTTTAGCTAATATCTTTCCCAAGATTTTATACCACCTTGTCATAATTACATTCACTACCAGCAACAAAAATGTTCTCATTTCACCGGGCTTGGTTAAAAGTAAAAGATCCCAGAGACAGAAATATGGTTAAGTGGTACAGTACTTGCCAAGCATGTGCAAAGCCCCAAATTCCCAAACCACAGTATGACAAAAACAAACAACAAAGGTCTTTCAGGTAATGGTAGTGATAGTTTTAGGACTTAGTTACAATCCATTGCGTATAAGGTGAGATTTAACAATCATCCTCATTAGAGATCTCAGATTTCATTATTAAATCCAGTTTACCTTATTTTCTCCTACTCCCTAGGAAACTTTTATCTTGTAGTCTCAACTTACTTTCTAATTCTTCTCCTGGACAGAATTCAAGGTGGAATCCTCCCTCTTCTTTCTTCAGCAAAACACTAAGTTCTCTGCTTTAAGACATTCTAAGAATCTCAAAATCTATTTCAACACATATTTCTAACAACATAAGAAAAAGGCCAAGTCTCACAGCCTCCTCATGATCCATGACTATCATGCTCAGAGAAGTGATCAAAGAGAACAAAATGTATATGAGTCTACACTTTTCCTTTATGCTTATTACTATGGTGATACAGGCTTTAATCCTAGCAAGGTAACCTCTCCTGAAATTCACAGATATGGTCTCTCATTTACTGAAAGGCACTGCACTCCTCCCTAACATATAATCAATTTTTCAATTTCATATATTGTCTCTTTCTTGTTAGCATAACAACACAACCCTCTTTTGCACATCCTTAGGACTGGCAATGTAGTCTAACAAAAATTAAAAATAAAAACAGCATGGGCTCCAGGTTCAGTGAGAGACTCATATAACTTCTGTCTTAATAGACATCATTAGTTAGATATTTAAAATACAAGTAACATTTAACATGTCCAAATTCTTAACCTCAAGACTATGTGTTCTTCATGCTATCTTCTACCATTTAGTCAATGGAAATTCAGCCTTTTCAGTTGCTTAGGCAATTAAATTTTCTTTAATTTCTTTTGTTCTTTCACTTCCTACCCAGCTGTCAGAAAATCTTGGAGATTTTACTCTCAAAATGTTTCCAGATTCTGAACTTTTCATCCTTCACTACCTCCACTTAAACCAGCCAGGTCTAAACCACCAGAATCTGTCATATGGACTATTGTTGTAGACTGATGTGTGGCCAACTTCAAGCCCTTGCTCTCCTTCAGTCTGTATTCAACACAGTGACAGAGTAATGGTGTCAAAAAGATGTGTTGGATCATGCCATTGTTCTGGTCTAAACACTCCCAGCGCCTCTTACAGGACTTCAAGTAAGACCTACCATTACAATAGATAAATAGACTACAGAGTACTATCTGACCCCTGTATTATTTACACATACTAGTCCCCTATCTATTCAATTCTAGCTGCAGAATCTGTTTTCCTAATCCTTAAATATAATAATATGCAGGATCTCTCTGACTCTGTGACTAGAAAGTTATGGCCCCATGCATCATATGGCTTATTCTCTCACCTATTTCAAGTGTTTTAAAATGTTACTTTGGGGGCTACATAGATGGCATAGTGATTAAGGCACTCGCCTGCAAAGCCTTTAGTCAATTCCCCAGTACCCATAAAGCCAGATGCACAAGGTGGTGCATTCATCTGGAGTTTGATTGCAGCAGCTGGAGGCCCTGGCGTGCCCATTCTCTCTCTCTGCCTCTTTTTCTCTTTCAAATAAATATTGAAATTTTAAACACTGCTTTTGGGGCTTGAGATATGGCTCAGTGGTTAAGACAGTTGCCTGCAAAGCCTAATGACTCAAGTTCAAGTCCCCAGAATCCACATAAAACCAGATACACATGAATTTGGAGCTTGTTTGCAGCAGCTGGAGGCCCTGGCACACCCATTCTTTCTGTCTCTGTCTGTCTTTCTCTGTGCTTGCAAAAAATTAATTTTTAAAATGCTTTTACAAACATACCACACTTTCTCATATGTAGATTCTAGTATTTTTATTAAATATATCTGTATTTATATATATGGATACAGGCCAGCAGATTAGAAAGAGACCTTCGATGGAAAATAAGGGGTCAAGGGGGTTGCTTTATGGGAGGAATAGAGAATGTAATATGAAAAGGGAAAGGGGAATGCTAGAAGATGGAGGGTACAAATGGTGGTTGGGGGCATGGAGAAGGTGAAAAATCAACCAAAACTAAGCATATATGAAAATATCATTAAAATCTATTACTTTGTGTGGTAATTAAATGACAGTAATATTAAAGGAAGTTTCTTTTGAAGATTTCCCTTACAACCCTATTTTAAATTCATAAATATACTTTATGCTATTTTCCATAGTGCTTATACCACTGTCATCTTGTATTTTCATTACTATATATCTCTTCCTACACTAGACTACACTAGAAAACATATTGGAAGAGAGCAGAGGTTTCTGTTCTTTCCTCTATTGCCAAGAACATTGCATGGTTGGCAGTAAACAATGGATATTATTCAGTAGGTGAATATACAAGGATGGAGCTCTCCAAGTGGTCTGATCATGCTTTATGTAACTGTAATTATATCATTAACTTTTGTTGATCTGTAATTTTTTTTTTTGGTTTAATTTTATTTATTTGAGAGCGAAAGACAGAGAGAAAGAGGCAGATAGAGAGAATGGGCACGCAAGGGCCTCCAGACACTGCAAACGAAGTCCAGACGCGAGCGCCCCCTTGTGCATCTGGCTAACGTGGGTCCTGGGGAATCGAACCTTGAACCAGGGTCCTTAGGCTTCACAGGCAAGCGCTTAAGCGCTAAGCCATCTCTCCAACCATGTAATATTTTTTTTGTAGTATCAGAAATGCTTCAGATCACTCTCATCGTCATGTTGTTATACAGTGGTGATAGTAAATGAGAAATCACTGGATAGATTACTGAAAGAATTCCCTTTCCATTAAGAATTTTAGGGGATAAACAGAAGAAACGGTTGCGACGGGGGCGGGGGGGGTGTTGCTTAATTAACAGCTTAAAACTCAACCCTTTCATTAATCCTTTTAAGTTCAGTCTTCCAGATAACTTTGTTTGCACTATCCCAGTCTTCATTGTAGTCACTTCTTTTGGATATGGAGCCCCTAGAGGACAGAGAATTTTCTTAAACTTGTCTTCAGCCCAGAATGGAGCTCTAGACTGAGAAGGACCCGGTACAGATTCGCACTGCACGGAGTCCACCCGGCAGGCGTTAACTACTCCCGTGAAGTACAACAGGGGCGGCATCGTTACCTAGCTCCCTCAGGGGGAACGCCACCAGCACCTCCCCTGCAGGGCGGCGGGGCTCCTTCCCAGCAGGAACTCAGCGCCCAGCGGACCGCGCTCCTCGGGCTGCACGCCCCAGGGATGCTGGGAGAGAGGTGCCCGGGCTCCTCCAGGTGCATCGGCGACTCTTGGAACACGGGGAGCACGGGGCGAGGCGGTCACGACGGAGGGACGGGAGAGGATGCGCTGGGAGGGCGGGAAGCGGGGCGCGCAGCGGCGCGGGGGCTCTGGCACACTTCCGCGCTCGCGGGGCCCGGGACGCGACGTCCCCAGCGCAACCACTGACAGTCGGCCGCGGGGGGCCCCGAGGCGCGGGGGTCCGGCGAACTCTCGCGCCCGGACCCCCACCCCCCGCCCCCCGCGCCTTCCCTCAGCCCCACGGGGACCACCCGCGCAGGCCGCACCAGCCCGAGGCAACTCTAGCGACGTCCCTTCGCCACGCCGGGACTACGGTCGGCTTCCCCGCCGAGGTCTGAGGAGGGCGCGACTGGCATTACCTGAGCGGCTGCGCGCGCGGGGCGGTCTGCGGTACGGCGGCCGGCGAGGGTCGAGGGTTTTCAGCAGCCGTAAAGCGGTTGCGGGGCGCGGGCCGGCGAGGCGCTGGCTGCTCGGCCCCGGCCTGACCCTCCTCCGCCCCGAGCTGTGGGCCGCGCGCGCGGGGCTGAGTCACGGGCCCGACGCGGTGCCAGCTACCCCCAAGTCCACTTCCACAGCGCGGGGGCCCAAGCCAGGAAACCGCTTCCCTGTTTATTTATGTATTTATTTACGCATGTGTTTCTAAGTCGTCAAAACTGGCCTCTCTGGCCCTGGGAGACCCGTCCACGGATACTTTATAATTTGCATTCATCTTGCAAATACTATTTGGGCCTAAAAACGCTCTTAGGAGATTATTTTCAGCGCATTGTTCTCAGTCCAATTGCTGAGCACAGCCTTGCCGCTTAGATATGTTTCTTCAGTTGTGTGCCGTTGGGTCTCAGATATCGTTACTGTTACGTAGAGGGGGGAGAGAAAAGCTTGAATGGGCTACTTTTTAAAAGGGAAGACACGTAAATGAAGAAAGGGTGAATTAGACGCTGCATGCAAGAGAAGAAATTGGAGTCTTCAAGTGACAAATGAGGTTAAGGGAATAATTGGATTGTAGGGAGGAAAAAAAAAATCTATGAAAGATAAAGGAGGGAAAGACTTAAAGGCTTAGAGTTAAGAGGGCAAAAGGGAGGGAAAGAAGGCGAGGGTTGGGGGGGGGGGGTGAGGAGCAGCCAGAGAGCTGCGGAGTATGTTTACATGCTATTTAGAAATTCATGACAAACTCCACTGAGGGAGATTTCTTAAATATGTAAACAGATAAACAACTGACTATAAATGAGCCCCAAATGGGAAGCCTTTGCTCTAGTGAATGAGATTTGGCAGTACTGCAAATTGCTGGTATGCTGGCTTTGAGGCGTCTCCAGAGGTTGAGTCATCAAACCCCTAGCAAAAATCAGTGGGCTGGATTCCTGAAAGGCCCGCCAGATGGATGCATTCTGGTTGGTTTTAATAACTGTGTGATGTTTTCTTCTGTACTTCTGTCAGTGTTAGAAGAAAGGAGTCTGCATAAAGAGTTGAGGAGTGAACTTGGAAATAAAAACAGAATTGGTTATTTAATACATGAGTATACACGCAACGTGAGCCTACCGTCTGGTTCCAAAATAAATCACCATTTTTCTTCCTTTTTGTCTCTATTTTCTCTGTATTTACTTTTTTATCTACTTACTTTACTATTTTTGTTTTGTTTTGTTTTCTTTTATGGAACTGCCTAGGGAAAGGAGGTTTTAATTAATATGAAAGTATGGAAGGAATTTCTGCTAGGCTTCTCTAAGTAGGCTAAAACTTTCTGAAGGAAGGGGATTGTAGCTGAAATTTTAATGAGAATGAAAGTAAATTGCCAGATACAAAATCACAAAGGATTTTGTTGTTGTTGTTCGTTTTGTTTTGTTTTGTTTTTTAGTTCAAACAAACAATAACAAAACTGAATACGAGTGGAATAGGATAGAGTTGAAATTAGAAACTGTTTTATTTCTTAATTATTGTAACCAGCAAACCCTAGAAGGAAGTATTGTTCTCTATCAGATAAAGGAAAATGGGTGCCTGCTTCTACAACCTAGCTGTACACATTGAAAGAAAAATAAAGAAATGAGAGGCAAACAAAAAAACAATTGTATCAGATATTTGAAATAATTTGCATTTCTCAAAGAAGTCTCCTGCAGAGTAGAAGGCTTAGAGCTGCCTTTTTCTACACCTCTGAGGATCATTTTTGCAGAGGCATGAAGTGAAAAATAAAAATTCCATTCCCTTTGAATTTTGTTAAGCCTTCAGGCTCGGTCAAACAGATTATCATTAAACCTTTATTAATGTGAAACAAAGAGATAAAATCTTAAATGGTGGAAAACTCTTAATACCTAAAGGAGTTTAAAAAAAAAAAAAAACCAGGCCAAGAAAAGAGAAGAAATTAGGAGGCTTTTTCTGTGGGAACTGTTATTTACTTTAAATAAATGATCAACACAAACTAAAACTAGGAACCAAAATGATCTGGTCAGAAAAGATAAACAGCTTATGTTGCCTGAACAACTTTGGTCTGAGAAGAAAATTGCACTCATCTTAAACAGAGAAAACCTCACCACCTGATTTTGTATATTCATTAAACACCTCAATCTCCAGAATCCTTGGTGGGGGGCACTTTGTCACTTTGTGGTTGAACTTTGGCATTTTGCTGTGAGCATTTAAGTTTATCCAAATGTTGAAGGAAGGTGGATGTGGAAGTTCCCACTTTAAAAAAAAAAAAAAATTATTTATTTGTTAGAGAAGCCAAGAGTGAGAGAGAGCATGGGCCAGCCAGGGACTCCAGCCACTGCAAATGACCCCCAAATGCATGTGCCACCTGTTGTGTCTGGCTTTATGTGAGTACTGGGGAATCAAACCCCAGTTCTTAAGGTGCAAGCAAGCACCTTAACCACTGAGCAATCTCTCCAGCCCAAGTAGTTCACACCTTTAATTCCATCACTCAGGATCCCAAAGAGCTGGGAGTTCAAGGCCAGCCTGGGCTAGAGTAAGTTCCCAGTCTGCCTTGGCTAGAGTGAGAGCCTGCCTCATAAAAGCAAAAAAGTGAATGTTGACTCATAGGCATTTACTTTTAAAGCTCTTAAATCATTGTGAATGAACATTAATATAATTTCAAGCAGAAAATGCTCTGCTTAAGAAGTGTCTTATAGATGAAATATCAGTTATAACAGCATGATCATTTCTAAGTTCATTTTATGCAATCAAATTTTAACTTTGGTATGTTGATATGATTTTTTGTAATATTGCCTAGAAAACGATGCTAAAAATAACTTTTTTGACTTTCCAAAGACCTTATTTTCTTCTAACTTGAAATCCCCTATAGTGAGATCCCCTTCACATTACCTCACATTTTGATATATTACCTGCATAATATTACTGCATTAAAAAAGAAGCAATTCTCTAATATCCAAGTAGTTCAGCAAATTTATGCTTTTAAAAACTAATTTCAGGGATGCTGCTAAAGTCTTCAATGAGTCAAGATGTGATTTTCATGGTAAATTTGGGCTTGAACTGACAATTTTGTGGTTCAGTATTGCTTAGCAAGTAAGGAAAGACAGTATAATCTTAAAGATTCAAGTATTTATTCCCTGCCAGTTTCATTTTAGGTACTTATGGAATCTGTTGTAGGATTTTTAACAAAGAGCTATGTCACGCTATTCAAATCTATGACACATTTTGTAGATATTTGAGGGAGATGTAAGAAAGAGATAAAGGGAATAGAAAGGGAGGGAGGGGGATTTAATAAGATGGTATTGTATATATGTAAGTAGAAGAACAGATTAATGGGGGTGAGAAGGCCTAAGTGAGGTCAGGGGAAGACACTGAGTAAAGGAAAGTGGAGGTAGGGCTAATTAAAATCTAAGAGGATATAAATAAGTCATATGGAAACCTATTTTTTTGGACAATGGAACACACAGAAATCATAGATTGTTACTAAAAAATTTTCAGTGCCAGGGATGAGATACCTTTCAGTGAGTTGTTGGCCAGGGAGGTCCCTGATGCCCCCAAGACATTACAGACCATTGCTGAAGCCCTTGGCTTCCCAACAGGAATAGATGGTAAGATGCTTTTGCTGAAGATGCCACATACTTGGGCTACAAAGTCACTGAGAAATCCTGCCAGAGCTGAGCTAAAAACCTCCTCCACATAGACCAGCTGACAGAAAGCTGGAAGAAGCCATGCTGCGTGCAATTCAATGGGGCAGGGGGAGAGAAATCACCAGTGAAGATACTCAACAGTGGACACTGCAAGCCTTATATTTGGCCAGGCAAGCCAAATGAGCCAAAAGGTGCACTAGTGGCACATCTGTTATGGGGGAAACCAACTGCCCTCTATGGGCCAGCTCTATGGGAGGGAATACATCCCTGATACTAAAATCCTACAACAGGGATAGTCATGAGCCCTAGGGGTTTAATGGCAGCTGGTGTCTGGCTAAATGTATATACTATCCTCACCAAACTGCCCAGTATGCTCTTCTTTTAATGTTCATACCCATATATTAATGTTATTCTCACTGTTGGTTAGAGAACCTTCTCTTTTCAGAAGGCAATGATGTTGGGATGACTCAGAAGGCACCATGGTGCTGAGAAGAAGTGACAGAGGAGTGCTCAGTACGGAAATACCTCTATTACACCTTCCAAGGATCAGGGTCCATTGTGGAAGAGGCAGGGGAAAAAATGTGAGAGCCAAAGGAAGGGTAGGACTCCTTACAATGAGATGCTCCAGAAACAAAACGGTCTGGATATACATGACCTCAGTGTCTGACTCTACCTACACAAGACCATCATAATAGGATAAAAAGATCATGACATTAAAATAAAAGAGAGACTGATTGAGAGGGGGAGGGGATATGATGGAGAATGGAGTTTCAAAGGCGGAAGTGGGGGGGGGAATTACCATGGGATATTGTTTACAATAACGGAAGTTGTCAACACAAACAGATAAAAAGAAAGATCATTTTATATATAGGTATGACTTTGATGGTATAAAATAGCTTTAAGAATGCTGACTTTTTCTCCCCTTAGCTCTTTATTTGATTTTTAGGTGTATAAGTGTTTGACATTATTTGTATATTATATTCAATATTGTAATGAAATTTATTGCAACTCTTAACTTTCTTATTATGTGTATTTTTGTCTAATAATTTTATAGCCACTACCCTCTTCTCATTATTAGCATAGAATATATTTTTCTGTCATTTTTATTATTGCCCTGCAGGAATAAGCTGCTTAATGACATGAGCATATCCTTTCATTGTGTAAATATCATTGAATGCGCTTACATAAACTGTGATGGGATATAACATCACTAAATGATATAAATCTATGGGAACATTGTCCTCTATGCACTCTATTGTTTATCAAAATACAATGGATAATTGTATTTTTGTTTGTGGAAATAAAATGAATTTCTTGTATTCTACAAATAACTTTTTTTTTAATCTATCCTACTAACATAGCTTTTTTGACTATAGAGTTTAATCTATGTACGTTTAAAGTAGTTACTAATAAGTAAGAACTATTTGCATATACCTAATAACATCAAAGTTGTGGCAGAGTACATTCCCATTGTGCATGAGGCCCTAGGTTTAGTCCTCAGCACCGCATAAAACAAAACAAAACAAAAGCTATTCATTTAAATTTAAGTTTAATGTCTTTTGATGTAGGAGTAACAGAATTACATTTTTTTAAATTATTTATTTATTTATTTATTTGAGAGTGACAGACACAGTGAGAAAGACAGATAGAGGGAGAGAGAGAGAATGGGCGCGCCAGGGCTTCCAGCCTCTGCAAACGAACTCCAGACGCGTGCGCCTCCTTGTGCATCTGGCTAACGTGGGATCTGGGGAACCGAGCCTTGAACGGGGGTCCTTAGGCTTCACAGGCAAGCGCTTAACCGCTAAGCCATCTCTCCAGCCCCAGAATTACATTTTTTAAATATTTTATTTATTTATTTATTTATTTATGAGAGAGAGAGAGAGAGAATGGGCACGCCAGGGCCTCTAGCCACTGCTCTCTTGTTCATCTGGCTTACGAGGATTGGTCCTGGGCAAGCAATCCTGGGACCCTAGGCTTCTTTGGCACAAGCTTTAACCAGTAAGCCATTTCCCCAGCCTCCAGAATTACATTTTGTTGTTGTTGTTGTTGTTGAGGTAGGGTCTTGCTCTAGTCCAGGCCGACCTGGAATTCACTATGTAGTCTCAGGGTAGCCTCGAACTCATGGCAATCCTTCTACCTCTGTCTCCCAAGTGCTGGGATTAAAGGCGTGTGCCACCACACCCAGCTCAGAATTACATTTTTATAAATACTTTGCACAAAATCTTCACAAAAGGAAAGATAAAGGGTCTCACTATGTAGTCCACTCTGGCCTGCATGTCACTATGTAGGCCCCCACAAGAAGCTGGACATTACCCATGCAAATCTGTAAACCCAACCCATGGGAAGGAGATCAAGGACCTGCTGGGACTCCCTGAGAGCAGCTCAGAGTTGAGGGAGAGATTTCTATGTCAAAGAAATAAATGAGTGGTCAGAGAAGGACCCCTGATATTCTCTGGCCTTTGCATGCATGTTGTTGTAATTACCTTATCATTGCTGAGACAAAGCACTTGACCAAAAGCAGCTAGTGGAAGAAAAGTTATTTTTCAATTATTGTCAACATCAGGGCTGGAAAAGCATCAGGCAAGAGAGCCAAACTAACACTGGTAAGCTAGGGCTAATAAACCTCAAGTTCCACCCATAGCAACACACCTCCTCCAGCAAGGCTCCAACTCCCAAATTAACTCCAGCTGGGGACCAATCACTCAGAACACATGAGTTATGGGGGCACCTGATTCAAACCACCATGTATGTACATGAGATATGCACATCTACACACATTCATGTGTGCAGGTACCACACATACATGCAAAAAAGGAATGTTTGGTAATAAATGGATGGATTCTATCCATGTCTGTAGAAAATAGGAGTCAGGTTCTGATAAGCAGATAAGATTCTTGTTCATTTCTCAACTTTTTTTGTTGTTGTTGTTTTTTTCGAGAGGTAGGGTCTCACTCTAGCCCAGGCTGACCTGGAATTCACTATGGAGTCTCAGGGTGGCCTCAAACTCACAGTGATCCTCCTACCTCTCCCTCCTGAGTGCTGGGATTAAAGGCACACACCACCATCCCTGGCTTCAACAGTTATTTTTAAGGTTCCAAATGTATTCTCCACAAATCACATTGTACATTATGGCAATAAACAGCCTAGAATTTCTGAAATATACTGTGTTTTTAGGAAAATATTGATATTAGCATGCTTTGGTATTTTCATTGCATATCTAAAAGAAAATACTTCTTTTTAGCTTTCAATTACAGCCTGCAATAGTGAGCTACATGAAGTTCCCACTATGTCCCATGCTCTTTTGGAAATTAATGGCCTCAGTGTGGTGAATCAAATGGGAGAAATAAACATATAGACCAGAATGTCCATGCTTGCAGAGCACTCTGAGCTTTTGCAAAATTTATTTGTGTAAAGAAGTTACTTAGCTGAGACAATGGCTTCCAGGAGGTGTTGACAACGTGTATATGACTTCTTGCAAATTAAGCCATATCACAGAAACTGTTAGTCTTGCTAATATCTTTGTGCTTCATATATTTCTCAGCTTCCCTTATGGTAATATTCGTTATGTGATTATGTTCTGGCCAATGGAATATGGGCAAATATATATTGTTTTGTCTTTATTTGTAGCTGAATGTTTGGAGAAACTCAGAAGAACCTAGGGACTATATCTATGTCTCATGATCAAGTCATGGAAAATAAACCATGTCTTTCATTCTTAGGAGATGTAACATCAGAACTGTACAGATGTGTAATCTTGGAAACTGAAGAAGGTTAGTATAATAACTGAGATATAATTGTAGGAAACTTCTATTTTCTTTACCACTGCACGTGGCAGAATGCATATAAAATGTCCCTGCCTCCTGGTATTCATGTCCTGTTGTAATGCCCTGTCTTGGAATATGGTCTGGATTTAAATGAAGCTTCTAATAAATGAAACCAAGATGACCTAATGAGATGTCAACTTCAATACCGGGATATTAAAAGATAATGACATCTGTCTTGGCATGTTCTCTTGCACTCTGTTAGCTGCGTCATCCCAGGGAAAGCAGTTACCATGCCGTAAAGCAGTGGGGTGGAAGAACAGGCTCATGGGGTTAGGAGCTGTGGTTACAGACAACCGTGGAGCAGAGCTTGTGAGATAAATTTCTCTTCAGACGAGTCTTCATATGAGACCACATTCCCTACTGACAGCTTAAGTGCAACCTCATAGGATCTCCCAGCTGAACTGTGTCCATATTCACGACCCTCTGAAACTGAAATAATAAGCATTTACCCTAAGGCCCTAAGCTGTGTAACTGATCAGTTTCCCTAGAAATTGCTCTTCTTTATTGCCACTAATAAAAGTGGAATGGGTTTCCTCCCAATTACAGGAAGGGTGAAGAGGCTTACCACATTCTACACAGAAGAAAAACTTAAGAAAAAAGAAAAAAGTATTATTCCCAAGGGACTTTGGGACAGTGAGAACAGAACCATGAGTAAGGTCTGTAATAGTGAGTAAGGAAGGGGACTAAGAAAAATTCCCAATTCAAGAATTATCGGTTCGCAAGGTAAAAAAGATTTACTCGCATCGAAGATAGATAAACATACAAGCTTCAATCAACATTTTAGAAAGGACAGGAAGGAATGGGTAGTGATGCTAAACAGATATCAAAAGTCACACATGGGGCTGGAGAGATGGTTTAGCAGTTAAGACATTTGCTTCAGAAGCCTGAAGTCCTGGGTTCGATTCCTCAGTTCCCATGTAAAGCCAGATGCACAAAGTGGTATATGCATCTGGAATTCATTTGCCATGGCAAGAGGCCCTAGTGTACCTATTCTCTCTCCCCCTTTCTATCTCCCTCTCATATTCTCTCTCTTGCAAATAAATAAAAAAAATATTTTTAAAGTCACACATCAAAATATGAAGTGGGATTGTTCATCACTGAGTGTGTAGTTGTAACTCAGGAGTTCTAAGGAACCCAGATGGTGTCATGACTTTATGATAGAAGGCACAGTTTGCTATAGCAGATTCCTCTAAGAAAGTATTAAAAAACTAGTTCTGAGAGTAACAGACTACAAACGAGTTAATATCTAATTATAACTGCTCAATTCATGCTCCATAAAAACAGAATTGGCTCCTCTACCACGTCCTGTTTAGTGTCTCTGTTAGCAGAAATTAAAACCCATCTCAGAAGTGCATACCTTTACTGTGTGAGGGTATTCCTAAGTTGCAGAAGACAAGTAGAAGGGTGGGTTTGGAAAAGTCAGTGGCCATAAAAGAAGCATACTCGTGACCTTACTTCTCTCAGTGTCTGTGTACATCCTTTTGTAGTTTTTCAAATTCTATAGCAATAAATTCATGTTTTGTCATTTGTTTTTCAAACAAAAATACTCTCATATTCTCAAAAAGAAGGGGCGGGGGAAACATGGGAATGCCCATATCACTTCAATGTTTTCTGTTGGCCAGATTATATCCTATATTGGCTCAGTGAGAATCCCACATCAGTAGCACTGTAACTGACAGTGTTAAAAAAAAAAATAAATAAAAAACTCACTATTCATCATCAATCCTTATTTAAAATTATAAAGAAATGCCGGGCGTGGTGGCGCACTCCTTTAATCCCAGCACTCAGGAGGCAGAGGTAGGAGAATTGCCATGAGTTCAAGGCCACCCTGAGATGACAGAGTTAATTCCAGGTCAGCCTGGACCAGAGTGAGACCTGACCTCAAAAAACCAAGGAAAAAAATTTAAAAAAAAATTATAAAGAAATAATATGGAAAGGGGAAAAACACAATATCGTTAAGGTTGTTTGAGTTAACTTTAACTACTCAGGAAAAATTTATTTATAATTTCTTTCATCATTTATTGGATTTTCCTTTGACCTGATATCAGCTGGTCACTTATCAACCTGGTAGATGACTCACATGTGGATCCTGAAGGATCTGATGACTCACTCATCCTGTCTTTATTGGGCTTTCCAAATACTTAGTGCTAACTATGGACATGCTCAAAGGTAATGCAGAAAATCTACAGGGCTCCAGATGGTACTCTCTGGGCTCACTGTACAGCAGCAGTGTTATCTCTTCTTGATAATCAGGGTCAACTTTTTAAACAATAACATTTCTCCTACTATAATAGTTACTTTAGGAAAAAGCAATGAAACTCTTAAGATGGCCATGTGGTGGCTTGTTTGAAACAGACCATTATATCAACAGTCAAAAAAACTTTCAGCATACTTTCTAAAATGGACACAGAGATGGGATATGAAGAGAAATCACTTCATGCATCTATCTACCATTTGATTCTCTGAAACATAAATTCTGGACTTGAGAGAAATGACACCATGTGTGTTCAAAACCATATATATAATGTATGTATATATGACATATGTGGAAACATCACTGAATAGCATCTGTCAGTCATGTTTGCTTCACAACAATGCTGAGTGGAGCTTCAAATGGAAAAGCCAGATAAAATGAGCTAGAGTTTGAAAAAAAAAAAAAAAAACCTTGATAACATTCAGAGTATATCTACAACTAGAATAAATATGCCATCCTGTGAGATCAATCCTTTAGGCACAAACAAGCCATTACATAAAAGGATCCAGGTCCTTGAATTGCTTCTCAAAGGAGAAGAAGTAAGGAGGTCTCTAAATGAAGAATATCTCCTTCGGACTTGGTGTGGAAGAAATAAATATATATTGCATCAAGACATTGAAATTTTAGTGTTGATTATAACTAAAACAGGAAATTTTCCTTCATCAAGAAATTAAAGAATTCCACAGATATATGATGGAAGAAGACTGAAAATACTTATTACAGAGCAGAAAATGTAGCTCATTTGGCAGATTACTTGCCTAACATGCACAAAGCTGTGACATTGATTGCCAGCATGGCATAAACTATCCTTGGTGAGGCTACCTGAAATCCTGCTATTCAGAAAGCAACTATAGTATCATCATAAATTCAAGTTCATTCTTGGATGCCTAGTAAATTCAAGAACACCCTGGTTTACATGAGACTCTGTCTCTCAGAAACAAAATGACTATTGCATATAAAATGTTATCTTTTAACACATTACCTTAAGAAGTACATACATTCTTCTTCCAGGCTTATTCATTTTCTATTTCATCTAGAAATGACTTCTCATGTCTGAAAAGAAAATGTAATTTACAATATTTTTATTATGAATGGTACCACTTATTTGTTTAAATATTAAGTAGCCCAAAGTTTCTGCTCTTCTTTTCACAACATACACTTCAGTTTTTGTTTGTTTGTTTGTTTTTAATGCCAGGCATGGGTGTACATATCTTTAATCCCAACACTTGGGAGGCTGAGGTAGGAGGATCACTGTGAGTTCAAAGCCAGCCCAGGATTACAGAGTAAATTCCAAGTCAGTTTGGGCTAAAGTGAGATACTACTTTGAAAATAATCCAATTAAAAATCCAGTTTTTAAGCCAGGTGTAGTGGCACATGCCTTTAATACTAGCACTCAGGAGGAAGAGGTAGGAGGATCACCGTGAGTTTGAGACCACCCTTGACTACACAGTGAGTTCCAGGTCAGCCTGAGCTAAAGTGAGACCCTACCTCAAAAAACAAAAAGAAAACAAATCAGTTAAAAAATTATTTATTAATTTATGAGAGAGAATGGGTGCACCAGGCCCTCCTATTTCTGTAAACAAACTCCAGATGCATGTACTACTTTGTGTATCTGGCTTTACATAGGTACCAGGGAATTGAACTCAGGCTGTCAGGCTTTGTAAGCAAGCACCTTTAGTTGAGGAACTATCTTTCCAGCCCCATTTCAGTTTTTAAACAGAGAATTATAGATGAATTAAAATCTGATTACTCAAAAAATTAATAATAAAGTCTTTGCCTCCATTTCCCTTCTGACATACATAGTATAATTTTCTTCTTCTTTATCATATTTCTCATCTAAATAAATGACTCATTTGCTAAAAGAGTGGATGTATGATTTCTAATTCTCTTTTTTATCATGTTCCTGCAAAGATTTTAAAATATGATGGCTTTCTGAAAATTACATTTTTCACAAAGTTACTGATTACTTATATCAAATCTTAACTTGACATAAGATGGTAAAGAAATTTAAGACTTTCTCTTTCCTCCTGTGTCAATATACCAAATGAACCAGAAAATGTAGTAGATGGTATGTGCACTTCAAACTCTATTTACTTGATGGATTTAGTGTGAATCTCCATGGGAACACTTAATGTTTGTATCCAATAGCTACAGTAAAATATTTCAAGCTATTATTTAGAATCTATTTTGATATAAAAATAAAATAATGATAAGAGAAATGACTAATGTAACATAACATGTTTTAATAACTCAATGAATATAAACTCAAGACAAAATTGTTCATATCAAATATTTAATAACTTTTCTTCAAACTTTCTTCATGTAGCACATTTATCTGAGTTCTTCTCCTGCTGATAATTTTCTCTATTAAGTAGAAGATGGTATCAATAGACATAACTTTTATTTCTTCCTTATTCTAGCAGTCTGGTCTATTCAGAAGACCTCTTTATTCACATATTTTCCCCTTAATACACATCCTCACCCTCGAAAAAAATTGTTTTTAATATTCTATATGAATTGAATATGTTTACCTAGGAAAGAACCATATTTCCAATATAACTCTTGGGAGACAGAGTGACAATTTACTCCATTCTCAGCACTGCCCTCTGCCGCTTTCTGAGAGGCAGACGCCAGGCAGAGTGTTCCGACAGTGTCGTTTTACCCTCAAGTGTCTAGTCACTTCATCTCACAGGCACACAGCCAGAGAAAATAACTTGCAAAACTGGTTTTAGTTGGATTTCAGTCATTTGAAATCCAAAGTCATGAAATTTGACCCTTCACTTACCACCCTTTCAATATTTATGCCAGGCTCCTATTTAAATTATATATCAGAATCTTAAATTTCAGTAGAGAAAAGACCAATAAATGGAGTGCTTAGCAAAAGAAAAAAATTGTGCACTTTCTCTTTTTTGTGTTTTGTTTTTGGTTTATTGAGACAGGGCTTCCTGTATCCCACACTGGCCTTAGACTCCTTATGTAGCAGAGATTGGCCTTGAACTCCTGACCCTCCTGCTTTCTCTTCCTCGGTGCTCTGATTACAGATATGTTCCACTGCATCCAGCTTCTGTACAATACTTCCCAAAACACATAGGCAATAAATTTTCATGAATTTCAGAATAGGAAAGGGTGAAAGCTGGTCATTGCTATGTTCTAGATATAAAAGTCAAGAGTGTTCTCTGCTACTGGGGTGACATCACTTCTAGGGCCATGCAGCACGCATCTCTGTTTCTGCTCCAGTGCCGCTTGCTACATCTTCCCACTCTTCCTGATTGTCTCTGACCTTCCACTCCAACACTCCAATGTGCCATATGCATAACAGTCCCAGGATACTTGTAAGCTGTCTCCCCTGTTCAACATGGCTAACTCCACTCCCTTAGATGAGATCAGAAAGCTGGGTAGAAGTTTCCTAGGGCAGAGTTTTTATTTATTACGCAGAAAAGTCTGAGAGGGCTTCATAATGAATACTGCTGTATCTTAGAGCAACTGTTTGTCATATTCCTCCTGTGCCCCCCTGGTAGATTTCACGAGAAGACCTGAATATACGTGTACCTGTGGGTGGTAAGGACAGCTATCGGAATATGACTCTTCCTCCTTGTGTCAGTGTGCACTAAGACTCTAGCAACTTGTCAAAAATGTTTTTGTTCATTAATTTATGTTTTATTGTTGGGAATGTAGTTAGGTGGTGTGGTGGTTTTAATAGATGGCCCCCAGTATATTCAGTTCTTTATTGTTTGTAGTTTGCATCTTTAGCCACCTGGCTGGAGGTGGTGTCACTGGGTGGATCTTAAGGTGTGGTGGTGTGTTTCAGATTTCAATCTAAAGATATGCAAAGTGTGCCTAACTGTTGTTCCTGAAGTGTGCTGCGGCTTTTGGCTTTAGGCTTGTGCTTCTTTCTCTCCGCTTGGTCCTGTGAAGGCAGGCCAGCTTCTTCTGCCATTTATGGAACTTCCCCTGGATCTGTAGGCTTCAATGAATATCCCTTCCTCCATAACTGTGCCTGGTCTGGAAGTTCATCTCAGCGAACCTGAAGCTGTCTGCTACAGGTGGTAAGGCACTAGTCTACTGTGTGCAAGGTTCTAGGTTCAATAACCATCACTATCAAATACCAATACATACATAATTACACACATGCATGTGGGTGTGTGCATGCAGAAAAAAAGGTTAAGCAGTAAAAAGGTTAGAAAAATGAAAGACCTCAGGGCCTGTGGTCTTGGGTTTCTTTCTGTCAACAGGGACACACAGAAGTGGGAAAGGGAATGGATGAACATCAACAGTTATATTTATGTGGTTGTGTCAACAGACGAGTGATATTCAGCCCCGACGGGAAACTATGATATTAGGAAAAACATAGTTCAATCAGACAGATATGGACATGAAAGTATTTTTCACCAACATTTAGTTCTAATTTATTGGATGCTACTCCTCTTGAGTGATTACTCCCTGACCCTTGTAACCTGAACCTGTGCATATGTTCAGAATACACCTAGACCATGAAAGCCAGATGTCAGAACTTACCACAAAAATTTGTCAGGATGAAAGAAAAAACATGGTTGGTCACAGAGGGTTGTGGGTGGGGTGGCAAGAGCATCTGCTACAGCTAGGGTATAGTTCTGCTGCTCAAGTTCCCCCCCTAGCCGGCACTGAATGGGAAGTGCAGCCTTTAATAAATTGCTGCCTTCCTTTCAGCAGTGGTGTTTGTATTCAGGTGTCTTGATTAGAGAGGCTGACTGGAGCTCTGTACCTAGGTTGGGATGTGCAGAGAAGATGCTCTCATTAAGTGTGTTAGCAGATAGCAGTATGTCCCATATCATTGCATCCATGAGAGAACTTGGCTCTGAATGTTGCCTTCAGTTTATTTTTTCTCCTGGGTAGCAGTGTCTTTCTTCCTCCTTCTTAACCCCCCCCCCCACATACATACACATCGTATGTGTCTCTCTTTTACCTAGTATCAATTTGCTTTCAGTGTTAAATGCATGTATCTCTCTCAGGGCCCTGCATTGCCATTAGGTGTACCTCTCCTAGTAAACCAAGAGTGTATTCTCTGGTTTTATCTCAGAAGTCAAAGTTCAGTTAGTTTAATTAAGTGACTTACATGTGATATGAGGTAGTGATGAGTTATATGAAGAAAACCAAAGCAGCATCAGGGGCTGGGAGTCTTGTTGGGGACTAATTTAGAGGCTGAACATTAGCAAGTAAGTGACAACATTCTCCTCATGGGTCCACTCATTTCTGAATGCCAGGTTCTCACCAGGCCCTTTTCCAGAAATGCCTGCCAAGGAGATGAGCAGAGATGAGGGATGGGGAAAGAAACACAGTGTGCAAGTGTTCTCTACTAGAGCCCAGCCTGTCGCAAGCTAGGCTACTACAACAAAGGGACTGGGAAGCCACAAGAAGACAAGTTTATTCCTTGCTCATGGAACATTCTAGAGCAAGCAGGTAATTGTAGCCTTGTAGTCATCTTCACTTGCTTAATTTAAGGCTCACATGTTCACATACAACTCAAGAGCTATTTGGAAATAATTGTCTACTACATCCCAGTGGAATGGGAGACTTAAGAGTCTGTGATGGTTAAGTTCTGTTGTCAACTTGCTCAGATCAGGAATCAAGTAAGAGACACTTGTCCTGAGCAGTCTGAGAGAGTGTTTCCATAAATTACTGACCAAGGGACATCTTTCCCCCAGAGTGGGCTTCCTTTCTTCAATGGTAGATACCCAAAGAAGCCCCAAATGAATGAAGTCCCTTTTGACTTGCTGCCTGTGCTACTTGCTGGTATATGCATCTATCTACTTTGTTGTGCTAACCTCAGACATTGGTACCCAGCTGCACTGGCTTCCCAACATGAACCAAAGACCAGCAGCTTTCCAGGAATGTTGTAGACTTTCTGGTCCAGTATGGGATTACTGTGACAACCAGCTTAATGGGCTGAGAAGCTACCAGGTTCTCTAACTCTAGCCCACATCTTGCCTGGTGGACTTAACAGTTACTACTGGCTTCTCTGACATGCTAGCCTGCAGACAGCTGTTGGTAGACTTCCCACCCCATATTATATGAGCTAACCTGATAAATCCCACTTTTTAACAAGTTTATTCTATTTGGTCTGCTCCTCTAGAGAACACTGACCAGCATAGGCTCAGTCATTTGTTAGTCCAAGGCTCAGAGTGTTACATAGTACTTTGTTTTTTCAATCTCTTTTACTAAAAATCTATGTAGCCATTTAGCTTTCTCTTACATTAGAAGAAAAAAAAAAGGATAGTAATAAGCAACTAGCAATTGGTTAAAGGTTTGGACTAACATGTACTAGGCAAACATTTTCCTACATACACATGGGCAGGCAATCCTAGTTCAATTCAGTGAGTCAAACATAAGAACAAACAGATATCAAAATAGAAGAGGAGCTAGTTGGGAAGGAGAAGGGGTTCAGCCAAAGAGGGCATGGGGATTCAAGAGAAGGTTATTGGAGGGGATTATATATAATGAAAGTTGCCTTTAAAATAGAGATGATAATGGGATGGATTTATTATCAAAATATACTATGTACATATATGAAAATGGCCATTAAAAGTTTTTGAAACAGATTCAACAGAGCCAGAGGCTTCTTCAACACTCACTAGTTCTTTCTCATCAGAGTTTTAGCCTTGAAGTTTGAGACATGGGAAGGAAATGTTTAGGTCACTATTCCTCTGTTGCAATCTCTGTATCTGTTTTACAGTTATTAAAAGAATAATATATAAAAGTACGTTGAAGGTTTCAAAAGTGAGATCTTATTGTAGATATTCCTATTGTTGGGATTAGTGTTATCCAGTTTGTGTAAGGTTACTGTCCACATAAATTCACTTCCTCATTTTTGTACGGTGATTATATATCTAGGTCAGTAGCTAGGTGAGATGCAAGCAGATCCTCCTTGGACACAGTACATGTGTCCCATTGATGCTGTGTTTTATCATGAGACAGGCCTGTGACATATGCCTGCAGAAGGTTTGGGAACTATGTGATAACCATATTCTAAATAGGGTATCAGAAACTCATCAGACTTAGTGACCCTCAGCTTACATAAAATACATGTCATTGATAAAGTTTTATTGTTGTATGACACAAGAATTGTGGAACCATCCTTTACTACAAAGCAAAACAGATTAAGATGATCATAATAAATTTAAATGATCCCGGATCTATAGAATAGAGTATTGGGAATGGGGTATGTTGACTAAAGATAACATACAAAATGAGAAGAGATAAGTATCATAACCATCATCACTTATAGAATGGAGAGAAGAAATATCTGCAAAATGAAAAGATGAAAGTTGGTGAGATGAAGGGAAAGGATTAGCATGCATAAAAATGATTTTTTTAATGAAGCTGGCTAGTCAGGCTTCCAACAGAAAGCACTGAACATCCTTAATTGTTTTAGTCAGGAAGGGATTTATTATAATTTAATGGGAATTGAGAAAGTCATTGCAGATAATCATAGCTGCCTACATGTTTGCAGAAGGCTTTATATGTACCCATTGATTTCAAAGGAAGGATAATTGATTTCTGCTTCCTTTCTGTCTATCAAGTTCTTGTGAGAACATAAGGACACTTCAGAACCTGAATGGACATGGAGTTTGGAAGAGTTTCCAGTGTTGCTAATGCTTACAATGCCAAGAAGAAAATAAGAGGAGGAGGAATAATAATGTATTTACACAGAAAACAAAGATAGAAAAACAAAACAGTATCTAGCACAAAACACAAATGGAGATAAGAGTTTAAGAAAAGAGTTGCAGTACAGTCAAGTAATTTATAAAGATAAAATATTATAAAATAACAGGGATGTCTTTAGAATTATCAGCTAATAGATCATCAAGGGTTATTTTATTGATAAGTTTATATATTTATATTTTATTTTAATGGCAAATGAAAATGAGAAAAGCAAAAGCAGGCATGGAGAAATTGCTTAGTGTTTAAAGCACTTGCTTGCAAAGCCTAAGTACCCAGTTTTGATTCCCTAGTACTCACATAAAGCCAGATGCACAAGGTGGCACAATGTATATGGAGTTCCTTTGCAGTGGCTAGAGGCCCTGGTGTGCCCTCTCTTTCTCTCTCTCTCTGTGACCCACTCTGTCAAATAAACAAATAAACAATTAAAAAAAAAAAAACAGACAGTGCTCTTTCAAGAGAAAGATAGAAATGAGAATAATTACACACAGGGTTAGAACAGCAAGAGAACACAAACAATACTAAAAAAAGATTTAAAATCAAGATAAAATGATTTCATAATGATGAGAATTCTGCATGTTTCATGAATAGAAGTAACAACTAAAAAAGAAAGGTCTGTTGTTACTAGTGAGAGTGTTTAATTAATGTAGCTGGTTGCAGAAGAAAAATTCTATATTTAGGAATTGGATTAGAAGTGGGCTAACCTAAGAAAGAGAGAGGAATGCCAACATCCTCTAAGGCTTCCAGAAAAGAAGGGTATAGGATTGTCACCATAAATGGCCCCAGGGCTACTGAAAGGAGATAGGACTTAAAGAAATTACATGCAAATGATGTATCTGTCTCAATGAAAAGAATTGCCAGTTTGTCAAAGAAACAAAAAGGAAATCTGGATAATGCTCAGTATTGGTGTGGGTACTATTGAAGCTAGACTCATATATTTTTGGTGGACATACAGATTATGTACTGGTAATAAACTGGATCAAGGATATAATGTAAGACGCTGTACCTTTCACTTTAAACTTTTGCCCTGAGCCTACACTGAAGATAGATGTAGCATACTCTTTCTGTGCCCAATCCCCCCCCCCAAAAAAAAATCAAATTACAAAAGTACTGATTTAAAAAACTACTGATGAGTGTGTACTTTTCATAGCACAAACATTTCTAAAATTGTTATGCTTTGTAAAGGTAAGGGAACTAATCTTTTACATTTTTTTGTTTTTATTTTCACTTATTTATTTGAGAGTGACAGATAAAGAGGCAGATAGAGAAAGAGAGAGTGAGAGAATGGGCGCGCCAGGGCCTCCAGCCACTGCAAACGAACTCCAGACTTGTGCAACCCCTTGTGCATCTGGCTAACGTGGGTCTGGGGAATTGAGCCTCTAACCAGGTTCCTTAGGCTTCACAGGCAAGCACTTAACTGCTAAGCCATCTCTCCAGCCCTGGGAATGCATCTTTTAATGCTCTTAGCTTTCATGTGGATCTTAATAACATAAGAATATAAAGGAAAGGAATGCTCAAGAAGACATACAATATTTATCACTTCTCTGTAACGTTCTTGGAATATTCAGTAGGCCTAAACACAAAAGATGCTCTATAATTATCAGAGTAGGACACAATGTCTATCTCAGTTAATAAGCAGATCTTCTGTAGTTACTCATGGTAGAACATAATCCATGGTGTAATTATTGGCTGCATTGGGATTTCCTCATGATCATCAGAGTGGCTACATTACTACTCACAGGACAGATCAGTCCTGTGATGGTGGAAGGGCAGATTAAAAAAAAAGTAGTAATTACATGAACACTTAAGTGGATATCCAAAACTAATTTTAATTCTTTACACATGTCAATAACTTATCTCTAAGGATAAACTTGTGATATATGTGTTAGTATGCTCTTCAGATCCGATGAAACTGATCCAAAAAGAAATTAACTAGGTGGAAATTTTGAAGATAGGAAGTGTTGGAGATGGGATTAACAACAAATGGGGATGTTTTATTAAGGACATAAAAACACACAAAGGGGGCTGGAGAGATGGCTTGGTGGTTAAGTGCTTGCCTGTGAAGCACAAGGACACTGGTTCGAGGCTTGATTCCCCAGGACGCACATAAGCCAGATGCACAAGGGGGTGCATGCATCTGGAGTTAGTTTGCAGTGCCTGGAGGCCTTCATACACCCATTTTCTCTCTCTCTTTGTGCGTTTCTCTCTCTGTGTCTTTCACTCTCATATAAATAAATAAAAATAAACACACAAACACACACACACACATGGAAATATAGTGAAGTAGTGAACCCTACCTACCATTTACTGCAAATTAATAAATTACAAGTTCTCACTGCTTTTGAAGTGTATTATCTCCACTACCAGACCTTTTTCTTTTTCCCTTGCCTGAGTTATTTTGTTTTGAAAAGATCCCTCTATGCTACCCACAATGATTTTCCTTTCCTTTCCTTTCCTTTTCTCTACTCTCTCCCTTCGCCTTTACTCTCAACTTCTCCATTAGTGGTTGTTTGAGTATAAAATGGCCCCATAGTCTTTTATGTTTGTGATTAAGCTTAGTACTCTATCTCTGGCTGGTAAAACCTCTGAGGATGCAGCCTTGCTGGAGGAGGTATATTGCTGTTGGAGGACCTTGGGGTGTTGTAGACCTGTCCTTCTTACCACACTTAGCTCACATACTCAACTTCCTTTCAGTGGTTGTGGTTATATGACCCTCAGCTGTCCAGTCCTGCCATGCTTTCTGCTCCATGATGAAACCACTCCTTTGAACTATAAGCTGGAAATAACCCATTACCTGCTGGTAGGCTATCCTGTCCAGCAACAAGAAAGTACCTGCTACACTAGCTGATAGAGGTAGAAAGTTTGAACTTGACATTTTAGTGTAATGATTTCCTATATAGTTTTAAATGGAGAATAACCTGATGACGTTTTTGTTGTTATTATTTGTTTGTTTATAGATAGGGCTCATTCTAGTCCAAGCTGACCTGGAACATACTCTGTAGCCCCAGGCTGGCCTTAAACTCAGGGCAGTCTTCCTACCTCAGCCTCCCATCTCATTGACCAGTTCTCATAAAAACTACTGGATCATTTGTACTATGCAATGTCTCCTCTTTTACTAGCCTGATTATGTAGCATGGTATGGGTGAACATTTACCTACGTACCCATATTTTTACAACAGTCTGGCAGCAAACACAGGCTTCATTAGATTCAGCTTTGCTACTTGATAAATATTTTTAGTAATAATAGAAACACAGACAAGTGATGTGATCAATACTTCCCATCACATCTCATCAGTAAGAACATAATATGTGTGAACTGTTTCTATTTAGGTTAATATGGCTCAAGCTTTGATATTTATCCATTAAATTTCCTCTTATCAACCTACTAAATAATTTTAGAACTTAGAATTTCATTTTGGGGTATAAGTAGTGAAAATCTAATTTTAATTTTCCTTCTGTATTTACTATTTTTTTTTCCCCTATAAAGAGGAAATCCCATTAGTTATCTGAAATATAAGAAAAACAGAACAAATATTTGCTTTTGGCTTTTATGATTATGAGTTCATGTTTTAGCAATGTTAGAATTATACTTTTTGACTATAATAATGAACTATATATTTACTTGTATAAACTAAGATATGTATCGCTATCTGCCACCATTGTCCTCTTGTTATCAGTCCACTTGTTCCATGTTTGGTAAATGATAAAATAAGTCTTATTTTTTTTTTATTAGAAATAAGATATAAGTTCATGGTTTTGCTAGCTTATTTGATTTTATATCTATATTCCTTTCTTATTTCTTTTTAAACTTTTATTTTAAATGTTATACACATGATACATTTGCCTCATTCTATTGTTGTTTGTGTATGATAACATACAAAATAGTTTTGAAATAATAGTACCAATATAGGAAACACTACATAATGATACAAATATCAACACTAACAAATAGGGCCACTGAGTCTCTGTAACTTGTTGCTGTTTTCCTTGGGATAAAGGAATGAAAAATGAACATATTGTGATGTATAATTATTTGAAATAATTCTCATATTTGCAGTTTTAATAATAGCATTTAGCTTAATTTAAATCATTTGGCATGATTTATCTATCACCCTTTGATGTATTTTTTAAATACGTGCAACACTTACATAATTCTGAATTTAAAATTATCTTCTGCCACTGGCTGTGTCTTTTACTTTCTCTTTCCTTGTACATGAAAATCACATAGAGACATAAACACACACAGAGAGACAAAACACACACACATATGTACAATCTACACAAATATTCTTTCTTATTTATTTGTTTGAGAGAGAGATAAAGAGGGGAGAAGAGGGAAGAGAGAGAGAGAGAGAGGGAGAGAGAGAAAGAAAGAAAGAAAGAATGGGCATGCTAGGGCCTCTAGCCACTGCAAATGAACACCAGATACATGTGCCACCTTGTACATCTGGCTTACATGGGTACTGGAGAATCGAACCTGGGTTCTTATGCTTCTCAGACAGCCACCTTAACCATCTTTCCAGCTTTATTTATTTTTATTGCTTATATTTTTCATTTGGATCTTCACTCTTTAGGTCTGATCCATGATAGTTTGGTTCTGGAGTCTACAAAATGTGAGTCTGAAATTACTCTATTAGAAATTACAAAGCCCATTTCACTGAGGAAGGCTGGAGTTGAAAATCACATATATTAAAACAAGTAAATAAGAAAATTATGTGTATTTATTACTAGTTTTGCAAGATGTGAACTTGGAACATATTCCAGGCCTTGCTACAATTCTCAACCCCATTCTCACCCTGCAAATTCAAAACCACCAGGCAGTAGCTAAAAGCCTCTTTTATGGCTTTCTGTGTTCCAAAGCTTATAGCCTTAACCCTGATACCTGCTTTATAGATTCATGGCATGCAAGCTTTACAGATATTCTTTTGAAGTTTGCATTTATAAGCCTTTGTGTACTAGCTTCTGTAAATTTCCATGTGACCTGTCTGAACTTCTTGAAGACAGAGTGTGAACAAACATTATAAGCTTTTTGTGAAAGGGAATGAAGGCTCTATAGAAAGATTTTCTTTAAATCCCATTATATGCCCTTTAACCATTCCTGTTCGCCCACATAGTCTCACTACCCTGGTTCTACCACATCTCTTTGCTTGTCTACAATTTTGTTCTTCCTCTTCCCAGGATCACTACCTTTCCATTTCTTAAAAAGTCCCTCTGCTTCACATGGTCCACTCAGCATAATAAAAGCCCAGGCTAGCAATTGATGCAAAAACCCCACAGCTTGGATTTTCAGTTTGATCCATTTTCTAAGAACCTATTGTTCTTTGGGAATTATAAGTTTATCCCTATATGTTTCAGGTTTGTCTTCTTTATATACCTTTGATTCCATCATGGGAATCTAATCTCATGAACTAATTCAAACTGCTCTGATGAATTAGGCTCAGGAAAATGTTTATTGTTAGAACATGTATAATAATAAAAAAACATTATTATTCCCTAAAATTATAACAATTGGAGTATGGTTAAATAATGAAACATATTTATATTAGGCAATTAGGAAAATATGTTTTCAATAATAATAAAAAAAATTAAAACAAAGAAAAAAACAAGGGAAACAATCTCAAATGAGGTAGATATAATGTGAAGTCTAATACCCAAAAATTATCATCCCAGTGCTAGGGAGGCAGGGATAGGCAGATACCTGAGGCTCATCATTGGCTAGCTAGTCTACTCCAGGTGCAGGTCAATGACAGACCATCTCAAGAAAAATGAAAAACATAAAAGAAGAATTAGTTACATTATGCTATAAAGATAGCAAAAGATCTCCTAATATTTTATAGAGGTACTATTTTGTGATAAAGTATTAAAAAAAAAAACAAAGAAAAAAGTGGCACAGTGTTAATACTGTTAGAAGTAACCTGTATATATCACAAACAAATCACAAGTGGACATACATTATACTTAGTTTCTGTAACCACAAGGGGCTGAGGCAAAACATAGAGGCTGACCTGAAGGACAGTGTTTTCGGAGAGCAAATAAGGCTTCTCAAGAGTTAATGGCCTAAAGATGTGGGCTTCAGGGAATACATACAGAGTCAAAATCTAGGAAAAGGAGTGATGGAATGCAGACCACATCTTGACACCTCCTGGCCTTTTAGTAACTGGTTTGTTAGAGAAGTCATCCCTGACACTGGAGAAACTGACTTTGGCATTAAAGTCATTAATGGAAATTAGCAGCTAAAACTCAGTATTTAGTATTGTGGTGGTTTGATTCAGGTGTCCTCCATAAACTTAGGTGTTCTGAATGTTAGGTTCCCAGCTGATGGAGATTTGGGAATTAACGCCTCCTGGAGGGAGTGTATTGTTGGGGGCCGGCTTATGAGCTTTAGAGCCAGTTTCCCCTTGCCAGTGTTTGGCACACCCTCCTGTTGCTGTGGTCCACCTTCTGTTGGCCAGGGGGTGTTGTCCACCCTTTGCTCATTCCATCGTTTTCCCCTGACATCGTGGAGCTTCCCTTCGAGCCTGTAAGCCAAAATAAATCTCTTTTTCCCAGAAGCGACTCTTGGTTGGGTGATTTCTACCAGCAATGCGAACTGGACTGCAACAATAAAGTGGTACTGAGGAGTGGGATTGCTGCTAGACACCTGACTGAGTGGCTTTGGCCTTTTGGAGCTGATTTTCAAGAGAAATGTGGGAGGAGTTGAAACCTTTGCCTAAGAGATGCCTTGCAGTGCTGTAAGTACAGCTTGGTGGACTATTCTGGTCAGAGCTGAAAGACCTGAAGGCAGTAAGAACTATGGACTGTGAGGTTTGGCTTATGAGGGTGAGAAAGAGCTTTGCTTGGACTGGGCTAGTAGTTTGTGTGAGAAGCTTGCTCTTGTGCCCATGTCCTGAGAAGTTGTGCAGGGTTGCTTTGCATAGAAATGAACTGGTGTGAGCAGAGGGATTTGGCATAGAAAGAAAAATCTTTGGGTGAACTCTTGCCCATTTAGCTGCAACTGAGAGATTACAACCTTTGAGACTGGGCTAGCTGACTTGCGCTGGGGTGACAAGAATATCAACTCTTTTGAAGGGGCCTGGGTGCTCAAGGAGTCCTGCTCTTCAAAGTCTGCTTTATTCCCCCCTGTATTAACAAATTGGCACCCTACCTGGTATCGTGGAGTATAAGAAATGATGGAAAAAGGGTCATTGAGTTTGCAACACGGTCTTGTGTTTTGGAAATGGCCATGGGCAGTGTGAAACGGGTTTGCTGGTTGCCTGCATAGAGACCCCATGGGGCCATGAGGATGAACCGTGGATTGCAGTGGAGACCCAGTGGAGATACCGGGACCATGAGATGGCTGCCAAGGAGAGCTGCCGACCCAGATGAAGTTTCCCAGGACTGTGAGTAGCCTAGCTGGAGACTTGTTGCTGATTAGAATTATCGGACTTGAAGATTTGTCACTGGCTAGAGTTGCTGGACTTGAAACTACAGAGTTTGATGTTTGCCCTGGTTGTTTAAATCTTGTATTTGTTGAATGTTTCTTTGCTATGCCCAATGCCATCTATTGCAGTGTGAATATTCTGTGCCATTATGGGTTTTTTGAGGTTAATTTTGGTATTATGGCTCAGTTAAAAGATCTTGGACTATGGGAATGTATGAACATCATTGTGATTGATAAAAATGATGGGGACTTTTGAAATGAGATGAATGCATTGTATTTTACATCATGTATGGATATCAGTTTATGGGGGCCAGGGGCGGAATGTGGTGGTTTGATTCAGGTGTCCCCCATAAACTTAGGTGTTCTGAATGTTAGGTTCCCAGCTGATGGAGATTTGGGAATTAACGCCTCCTGGAGGGAGTGTATTGTTGGGGGCCGGCTTATGGGCTTTATAGCCAGTTTCCCCTTGCCAGTGTTTGGCACACCCTCCTGTTGCTGTGGTCCACCTTCTGTTGGCCAGGGTGTGTTGTCCACCCTCTGCTCATGCCATCGTTTTCCCCTGCCATCGTGGAGCTTCCCTTCGAGCCTGTAAGCCAAAATAAATCTCTTTTTCCCAGAAGCGACTCTTGGTTGGGTGATTTCTACCAGCAATGCGAACTGGACTGCAACAAGGATTTTCACCATTTCTGTCTTTTTAATTAAAAAAAAAAACATTTTATTGGCAACTTCCATAAGTATAGGGGCAATAAACCATGATAAATTCCCCCTCCACCACCTCCATTCCAACCTCCAAAATCCACCATGCAATTCCTTCTTCTTTGAAATTAGTATCGTTTTTATTTTGATGTCATATTTTTTTCTTTGTATTATGTAGATCTTGTGTAGGTTGTCAGCCACTGTGAGGTCATGAATTCCACTTTGTGTCTGGAAGACAGCATTGTAAGCAGTCCCCCCCTTCCTTTGGCTCTTAAGTTCTTTTCTCCACCACCTCCGCAATGGCATCTGAGTCTTGGCATCTGCAACAGAGATGTCTCATTTAGTGCTGAACACTCCATTGTCACTTCTACTCAGCACTGTAGTAAGTCTGGTGTCACCCCAGTCATCATCAGCAACTGAAATGAGAAGCTTCTAACGAAAAGGGAGAGGAGCATTAGTATGTGAGCATAAACGCAAATGTTTCGAGAGCAGTTTGGTGAGCAGAATATATCCATTTACACAGACAACAATCATAGCTTACCCCTAAGGCTGACAACCTCCCCAGCTTTTAACTAGGTTTTCAGTACCAGGCATACATTCACTCCTGAAGATTGAGCCTTCAGTCTAATCAGAGAACCGTTGGTTTCTCCCACAACAGACATGCTACTACACCAGTTGGTGCATTTTGTCTGACTGGCCAGCTGTAAAGCTTGCAGGGTCCGCTGCTGGTTGACACCATTGATGACTTCTGTCTCCCAAGAGACTGCATACATACCTTTTTTCAGCATTATGACAGCTAATCAACAGTGGGTTTCCAGTTCAGCTCCAGCTTGATATTTTAGTGACCTGCAGTTCAAGTATATGGAGTCTTGTGGGCAGCCAAGAGCCTTAGCAAGGGACTAGCTCTTGCTGGCAACCAAGAGCCTGGGCAAAGGCCTACAATGTTTTGGGGGCATCAGAGACATCCTTGGACAACAAGTCACTAAAATGTATGCCACCCTTGGCACTGAAATTTTTCTAATAACAATGTATGGCTTCTGGATATACCATTATCTACCTCCATGAGATATTTCTGCCAAAACTCTCTCTGTATTATTGGCTAGCAAAACAGTTGGTTTCCATATGACTTATTCATGTCATTTGAATTTTGTTTAATCCTCCTCTCCTCCATTCCTTCCCATGATGCCTTTTACATCTAATATTTCTTTTTTGTTGTTTTGCTTTAAATCAACTCTTACTACCTTACTATCTGTTTTCTTCATGCAAAATTCTTTCTTTTATTTTAACCTATGTGAAGGATATACAAATGTGGCTTTAAGATATATTTTCTAGCACATGTTAAAATAAATTATAGCTATTGCAGTTTTATTTGTGTATATTCAATATGCATCATGCTAGATTTTGTAAGGGCAAACAACAATATATTGTACATAAAAAGTATCCCCCCCATATTCTCTCCTCTCCTTCCCCTCACCCTCCTGTTAGCCACCTTTCTTTCCTGAGGAAGTTTTGCCCCTACAATGGTCATATATGCATATTTGATATTATGTATGTATTTAAATCTAGAATCTGCTGATGACAAAACACATGTGATACTTATGTTTCTGAATCTGACTTACTTCACTTAATATGATATCTCCGGTTCCAGCCATTTTCCTGCAAATGATATAAATTTGGTTTTCTTTATGGTTGAATATAATTGCATTGTACATAGTCTTTACCCAGGTTGATACCATAACTTAACAATTTTTTTCTTTTATTTTAAAAATATTTCTTATTTATTCATTTGACATGGGGGGAGCATATAAAGAGAATGGAAACACCAGGACCTCTAGCTACCATAAATGAACTCCACATGTCTGTGCCATCTTGTGCAACTGACTTACATGGGTCCTGAGGAATTAAACCTGGGTTCTTTGACCTAGCAGGCAAGTGCCTTACCTGCAAACCCTTCTCTCCAGTCCCAACTTAGCTATGTTGAATATAACTATTAAATTTTAATATTTACACACAAATACCCTAACATCATCTGTGAAAAAATGTGACTTCAGAGCAAAAAAAGGGTACTTTTAATGAAAAGATTGAATATCCAGAGAAATAAATGTTGATATTGGTATAAGACTTTAGAGAATAAAGAAAACAAACTTTGGAAGATGGATGGTCAACATCTAGAAGATCAGAGATGGCTTGGGGTGAAAAGATTTTCACATGAGAGAACAGAGAAAAATCTACATTAAGGTAGCTGAGAATCATCAGTGAAAAAGAAAAGGTAGCTGGAATCCTTTGCTATTATGTTCTTATAACAGGGTAGAAAATACCTCTGTGACCTCTAGGCAATAAAAGTTAGGAGTGAGATATCAATGTCAAATCATTGGCTAAATTTCCCCCCGGTCCAGAACATGGAGGGTACTTCAAATTTCTTCCTAAGATGTTAACAAAATTTTAATTTATAACAGAGCTAGAGTCAACATTTTGCTTTTTCCCAAGACATGTGGTTAATTGTCAAAAGAGAGAGACTTCCCTGGAAAAGTTGATGAGATGTGTCAGGTATCTAAAACTATACCATAGGCTTATGGTTCACTATATCTTAAATTGTTGTTATGTTTAGTGAGCATTAAAAACATGGGGAAGAAAGTGAGAAAAATGCCCAGTATTAAGTAAATGTTGTCTTTAATGTGGCTAGTGTGATTTGAATCCATGACAAACATCCACTCTCAGCAAGGAAAAATAAATTTAATTATTATTTCCCATAGTCTATTGCCCACATAGCTAAACATAAATCATTAATTATTGATAATACATTGGGAAGGAAAATAATAAGAATGCCCAATTTTCTCAAGCCAAAATTCTCACAGAGTAATATCAGAAATCTATTCCTGATAGGGTGCCATTTGTGTCCTTACTATGACTTCACTATGACTTCTTTCATTGCAGACATATTGCTATGTTTCTGTTCTGATGACCTGAGATATTTTTCTCTCTTAATGTGCTAATGGTGTCAATGAATGTGGCTTTGAGCCCCTATGCACTTCAAGCTCAGAACATGGTTGTTCTCCTCTCCGAACTGGTAAATCAATCAGATCTATATTACAACTGGCCCATGTAATGATTTTCCCAAGGCTGTGTTCCTATTATCATCCATCTACATCTCAATGCCATGGAGAGGATGAGTTTACCTTTTTTTTTTTTTTTTTATAAGGCACATAACTCCTTTTCTCTTATTCCTAACACCTTAATGCTTTAACCTTCTGTGGTGGTGTGATTCAGGTGTCCTCCATAAGCATACGTGTTCTGAATGTTAGGTTCCTAGCTGATGGAGATTTGGGAATTAACACCTCCTGGAGGCAGTATATTGTTGGAAGTGGGCTTATGGGTGTTATACCCAGTTTCCCTTTGCTAGTGTTGGCACACTCTCTTATTCCTGTAGTCTACCTTATGTGGGTCAGGGGATGATGTCGACATCTCTGCTCATGCCATTTTTCTTTACCATTGTAGAGCTTCCCCTTGAGCCTGTAAGCCAAAATAAACCTCTTTTCCCCACAAGCTACTCTTGGTTGGGTGGTTTCTACCAGCAATGCAAACCTGACTGCAACGGTAAACTGGTTCCAAGGAATGGGATTGCTGCTAGACACCTATGTGGCTTTGGCCTTTTGGATCTGCTTTTCAAGAGGAAAATGGAAGGATTTAAAACCTTGGTCTAAGAGATGCCTTGCAGTGCTGTAAGTACAGCTTGATGGACTGTTCTGGTCAGAGTTGAAAGACCTGAATGCAGTAAGAACTATGGACTGTGAGGTTTGGCTTATGAGGGCGAGAAAGAGCTTTGCTTGGATGGGGCTTACAGTTTGTGTGAGAAGCTTGCTGTTATGTCCGTATCCTGAGAAGTTGTGCAGGGTTGCTTTGCATAGAAATGAACTGGTGTGAGCAGAGGGATATGGCACAGAAAAAAAAAAAAAATCTTTGAAGGAACTGCTATCCATTCAGCTGCCATTGAGAGTTTAAAACCTTTGAGATTAGGCCAGCGGACGTGCACTGGGACAACAGGAAAAATGTAGCCTCTTCTGAAGGGGACTGAGTGCTCAAGGAGTGTCTGATTCTTCAAAGTGTGCCACCTATATTGTATTGTGGAGTATACGAAATGCAGGAAAGAGAGGGTCATTGAGTTTGCAACATGGTCTTGTGTTTTGGAAATGGCCATGAGCAGTGTGAAGCAGGTTTGCTAGATGAGAATGAACCGTGGGTTGCAGTGGAGACCCAGTGGAGATGCCAGGACCACAAGATGGATACCACAAAGAGATGTGGGTCCCGATGAAGTTTTTCAGGAATGTGAGTAATCTAGCTGGAGGGGTGGGATTGGAACTCCAGAGAGTTTTTGCTGGTTAGAATAATTGGACTTGAAGACTTGTCGCTGGCTAGAGTTGTTGGACTTGGAGTTACAGAGCTTGATGTTTGCCTTGTTTAAATTTTGTGTTGGTTGAATATTTCTATGCTCAATGTCATCTTTTTCAGTATGAATGTTTAATGTGTGCCATTATGGTTTTTTTGACAATTTTTTGGTATTATGGCTGTTAAAAGATCTTGGATCATGGGGATGTATGAACATCATTGGAATTGATTAAAAAAAAAAACTATGGGACTGTTAAAGTTTGATGAATGCATTGCATTTTACATCATGTATGGTTATCAGTTTATGTGTGCCAGGGATTAAATGTGGAGGTTTGATTCAGGTGTCTCCCATATACTTAGGAGTTCTGAATGCTAGATTCCCAGCTGATGGAGATTTGGGAATTAACACCTCCTCCAGGTAGTATATTGTTGGGGGTGGAGTTATGGATGTTATAGCCAGCTCACCCTTGCCATTGTTTGGCACACTCTTCTGTTCCTGTGATCTTCCTTGTGTTGGCCAGGAGGTGATGTCTACCCTCTACTCATGTTGTCATTTTCCCTGGCATTATGGAGCTTCCCCCTCGAGCCTGTAAACAAAAACAAACATTTTTTTTTTTTTCCCCCACAGGCTGCTCTTGGTTGGGTGGTTTCTACCAGAAATGCGAACCTGACCGCAACACCTTCCTCTCAAGACTCAGAGAAAAAAAATCACATTATACATGTTCACCATTCATCTAATCATTCATTTGTTCATGTAACAAATATTTATTTATAGAGCCTCTGCTCTGGGCCAAGTTCTACTCTAAGTACTGAACAGACAGTAGTGCTTTAACAACTGAACAATAATAGCAAGATGAATTCCTTGCTCTTATGGAAATTGTATTTTTATAAACCAAAACAACAGTATTCAGAAATCTTTAAAAAAAACAGTGCTTATAAAGGGTTAATAAAGTTAGTATTATTCTCTAACTGAACAGCATCCATTTGATGGTCTAATCTAAGGAAATTCATAGTCAGTGTAGGAATACACTTGAGTAGTTGAGGCCAGGTATGTTTGCACTTTGTTCAGTCAGGCTTTTCTTCCCTGTTTTGCCTATGGCTGAGGACCACAGATCTTTGAATAATCACACTTTAGCTACTCCAAAATATTTGGGAGTCAAGGGTTCAGAAAGCACTGCTTGCCAGCAGTCCTTGTGGCAACAATCCTCATGTCCTGGGGCAGCCTCTGCTGGTCAACCCAACATGCTTGTAAAAGATGCTTTCATCTTTCATCACTATTTGGTCTTAGTGTACAAAGCCCATCTTCTCCCCTTTTCTCAACCTTTCTTCTTGTTTCCAAGTAAAATTTCTTTCTTTGATTATGGTTCCATTGAGATGTTTTTACATGTCATAAACTAAACTTAGGGAAGGTGTACTATGGCACCATAATATAGTTATAATTCAGTTTTTCATGGAAGAGATTCTTCCCACCTCTCACTAGTGGTATCCTCTATGAAGAATTGCCTCATTTCTGCACTTTATAAAAAGCTGCATGCATAGTAGCATTATTGATTCAGGCTAAGTTCAAATTCCATTCCTAGCACCTTACTATATGATTAAATTTGTATGGAAACAGAATTTTAACCACATAACCTCATTTTCCTCATATACCCTGAGAAGTATAAAATAATAGAGAGGAAACTTTTCTCTAAATCCCACTCTCTAAGTAAAAGAGCCTATTCCTGGGGGAGAGGAAAGACAGAATTGTCATGCCTTGCTTTCTGGGCAAAACCCTAACATGATTTATCTACTTCTTTTTGTGTTTGAGCACATGTGGCCTTACAAATATTAAGGAAGGGCTGCAGACAGAAATGGCATAGCAGTTGAGACATTCACCTGGAAAGCCTAAGGACCCATGTTTGACTCTACAGATCCTGCATTAGCCAGATGCACAAAGGTGAGGCAAGCACAAGGTGGCATATGTCCACTAGGTGGTGGAAGCATCTGGAGTTTGATTGCAATGTCTGAGACCCTCATGTGCCAATTCTCTGTCCCTCTCTCTCTCTCTCTAAAGTAAGTAAATAAAATAAAAAATAAATATTAAGGAAGGAAATCTGGCCTTTAGTATCAGTGATATATCCATAACCACTAGCAAGGCAGAGAAAAGGAGAGTATGAGTTTACCAGAGGAAGCCAAAAGGACAGGAATGAGCCAGGTTGAGGTTACCTGGATGATCACAGGCAGGGTGTCAAAATTCAGAAACACCTGGTTCTCCTCTCACCCATCTATGATTTAACCTGACATTTGAGTATCCATCTTTTGGAGACAGAGAGTCTCACTTTGGATTTAGCCTATAACATTTATTGACTCTAGGCAAATAATTTATACTTTTTAGTTAAGTTTATAATTTATACAAGTTATACTTAACTGTATAACTTGGCTTACTCAATTTAAATAGGATAATAGGTGGTTCTTAATTTGTAAAAGAGCTATACCCTGACAAACTAATCCTAAATTCAAAATATACTTAGCATACCTACACTAATTTATGAGAGCCATGGTTTAGCATAACCCATCTTAAATCATCTTAAATAGGCTCATAGCTGTTAACCCTAGCCTCAAACAAAGCTTATTTCATAATAAGGAGTTGAGTACCTCATGGAACTCATGGAACATGGTACACTGCCTGGGTTATTCACCTTTGTGACAGACTAATGAGGAATTGTAATTTGTGCCTACTGTTCAGAATCTTGGAGAACATTGTACCACCTTCTGCTGTTGGGAGCTATGAGCCTAACCTTGGCCATGTTGACAGAAACCGCCATATAGCAAGTTAAGTTTCTGTTTCCTCATCTAAATGCTCAGTTACCAGAAATGAAGAAATTGTACCCTTGGGTAATAAGCCCCCCTCCCCCTGTGCTGCCGGTAACTGATAAAGAAACAGAGATTAGCCAGTAACTCTGTGATCTTTGGCCTGATTATGTTCCCTTCCCCCTACAACCTGATATAAACCTACATGTAAGAATAAACTCTCGAGGCCTTGACCAGAAACTCAGCTTGGTCTCCTTCCTTGTGTCTGTTTGCCTCTTCCCATTCAAGTTAACTTCCCCTTGGGTCCTTGTTCAACTCCCCGCTGGCCGGGGCATTCATTCTGCCAGCCTGGAAGACATCCAGATTTCAAGATTCAATATTGAATTTCAGTTTTATATCACTGTATAATTAAAAAAATATAGTAAGCCAAACCAGGCTAGGTCCACAACTATAACCATACTGCATCCTTTGAAGAGTGGTTTTGTGTGTTAAAGGATTTAATGTGTCTAATGTGCCTAGAAGCATATCTATAACATAATAATCACTATATGAAGTTAAGTAATATCTTATGGGTCTAGAAGACTATTCTCAGAACTCAGGAAAGCTGCCTTACCTATCCAGACTTACAAGATTGGTGAGAAGAAACAGCTTAAAAACAAATTTATCCTTCAGTGAGTCCTCTCCTAGGAGAGCCTTGTCAATTACATTCTTTCAAAAATTATGTTTGGGGGATAAAGAGATGGGTCAGCAGTTAAAGGTGCTTGCATGCAAAGCCTGATGTCCTAGATTTGATTCCCCAGTACCCGCATAAGCCCAGAAGTACAAAGAAGCACATGCATCTAGGGTTCACTTTTGCAGTGATAAGAGCCCCTGGAGCACCCACTCTCCTCTCTCTGTCTCTGTCTCTCTCACTCTCCTTGCAAATAAGTAAATAAAAATATGTAAAAAGTATGTTTGATAATCCATGTGAAGTATGGCTGACTAGAGAAATTCATAGCATGATACTGACAGTTTCCACAGGGTCCAGTCACTAAGGTACACAGCACTTGTGACTCTCCTCAGAAATTCTGATGCCATATCCCAGAACAAACCGGAGCTTTAACATAAATCACATTTTAAGCATAAATTAGCTAACTAAAGCTATACATTCTTACATAGAGCTTCAGATGCACACAAAAACTTCTGTTAGAATGGTGGCTCAACTGTGGAGTCAAGTTGTGTGCTTTAGGGAAATTTCATGGCCCTTGTCATTTCATCTTGTTTTCCTACATGGTGCTTGCTTCAGAGACCTTACTCCCATTTGTACTTGCATATGCTTGTGTTGGCAGAGCACTACCAACAGTTACGGGCCACCTTCTTTATTTCCCTGGTACTGTGTTAGGCAGATGTTCAATAACTTTCTCCAAGGCTCTGGAATGATTGCTGTGAATACTAAGTATTCATGCTGTAGCTGTCCATCTTTTTTTCATATCATAGCAGTCAAGCCTATCTTTGCAAATTAACCAAATGCATTATACACATTCAAATAAGACTAGACAAGTGGCCCTGAGGGGTGTGATGGGGGAGTTTGGGAAGTTCTTTGTTCAACTGTACTTGAACAGACTTATAAGAAAGAGTCTCTTACATGAACTATAATTTAGTTTCTAATGATATAGCAACATTGCCTCAATTTGAAGATAAGCAAATTAAATCATAATGAAATAGTGTGAAGTTTCAGTATATTACTACTGTAAAGAAGAATTTTCAGGGCAGCATGATTTTACTTTCTATAAACAGCCTTATTTAATAGAATGTTGAAGACTGTTTTAATAAATTTATCACACTTCAATACAAACACATGTGTATGTATTAGTGTTTTTGTTAATATTTTTAGTAGTTTTTACAATTACTTTCTCATTGCTGAGACAAAACATCCTACCAGAAGCAATTCATTGAAGGGAAGGATATATTTTGGTTGCAGTTTCAAAGGGAAGTTTCAACATGGCGGGGGAAGCACGGTAAGAATAGACAGCGGGGCTTCATATCAGTTGGGAGGAAACAGCAAGAGTGGGGTAGCTGAGAACACCCTGCCGGGCTATACTAATAAACCTCATGTTCCATCCCCAGTGACACACCTCCTTCACCAAGAGCCTACTTTCCCAGAGGCTCCATCAATGGTAGATTAAGTATGAGACTTAATCACAAATGCCTGAGGCTAAGGGGGGGAACATTTCACGTTCAAACTACCATGTCATTTTTATTTCAAAATAGACCTGGGAAGTGGGTAGTGTGGTGGTTTGATTCAGGTGTCCCCCATAAACTTAGGTGCTCTGAATGCCAGGTTCCCAGCTGATAGAGATTTGAGAATTAATGCCTTCTACAGGCAGTGTATTGTTGGGGGTGGGCTTATGGATATTATAGCCAGTTTCTCCTTGTGTTTGGAACACAATCCTATTGCTTTAGTCTACCTTATGTTGGCCAGGGGTGATGTCCACCCTCTGCTCATGCTGTCATTTTCCCTGCCATCATGGAGCTTTCCTATCGAGTCTGTAAGCTAAAATAAACCTCTTTATCCCACAAGCTGCTCTTGGTTGGGTGGTTTCTATCAGCAATGTGAACCTTACTGCAACAGTAAGTGGTACCAAGAAGTGGGATTGCTGCTAGGCACCTGACGATGTGGGTTTGGCCTTTTGGAGCTGATTTTAAAGAGGAATGTGGAAGGATTTGAAACCGTGGCCTAAGAGATGCCTTATAGTGCTGTAAGTACAGCTTGATGAACTATTCTGGTCAGAGTTGAAAGATCTGAATGCAGTAAGAACTATGGACTGTGAGGTTTGGCTTATGAGGGCGAGAAAGAGCTTTCCCTGGACTGGGCTAGCAGTTTGTGTGGGAAGCATGCTGTTATGCCTGTGTCCTGAGAATTTGTGCAGGGTTACATTGCATAGAAATGGACTTGTGTGAGCAGAGGGTTATGGCACAGAATGAAATTTTGGGGCTGAAGCTTCTGCCCATTCAACTGCAATTATATGAGAGATAAAACCTTTGACATTGGCTAGCTGACCTGCACTGGAGCAATAGGATTAATATAGACTGTTTTGAAGGGGCCTGAGTGTTCAAGAAGTGTTGCTTTCTTTAAAGTCTGCTTTATTCCCCACTCCATTAACAAATTGGCACTCTATCTGGTAATGTGGAGTAAAAGAAGTGCAGGAAAGAGAGTGTCCTTGAGTTTGCAACATGGTCATGCGTTTTGGAAATGACCATGAGCAGTGTGAAGCAGGTATGATGGATGCCTCCATGGAGACCCCATGGTCCATGAGGATGAACTGTGGGTTGCACTGAGACCCAATGGATATGCCAGGATCACAAGATGGCTGCTAAGGAAAGCTGCCAGCCCTAATGAAGTTTTCCAGGACTGTGAGTAGCCTAGCTGGAGGGGTGAGATTGGAACTCCAGAGACTTGTTGCTGGTTAGAATTATCAGACTTGGAGTTGTTGGACTTGAAGCTACAGAGTTTGATGTTTTCTTTAGTTGTTTTAAATCTTGTATTGGTTGACTATTTCTTTGCTATGCCATCTTTTGTAGTGTGAATGTTTATTCTGTGCCTTTATGAGTTTTTGAGATTTTTTTGGTATTATGACTCAGTTAAAAGATCTTGGATTGGGCTGGAGAGATGGCTTAGTGGTTAAGCGCTTGCCTGTGAAGCCTAGGGACCCCGGTTCAAGGCTCGGTTTTCCAGGTCCCACGTTAGCCAGATGCACAAGGGGGCACACGCGTCTGGAGTTCGTTTGCAGTGGCTGGAGGCCCTGGCATGCCTCTCTCTCCCTCTATCTGTCTTTCTCTCTATGTCTGTTGCTCTCAAATAAATAAATAAAAAATGAACAGCAAAAAAAAGATCTTGGATTATGGGGATATATGAACATTATTAGAATTGATAAATTCTATGGGGACTTTTAAAGTTGGACTGAATGCATTGTATTTTATATCATGTATGGATATTGGTTTATGGAGGACAGGGGCAGAATGTGGTGGTTTGATTCAGGTGTCTCACATAAATTTCAGTGTTCTGAATGCTAGGTTCCCAGCTGATGGAGATTTGAGAATTAATACCTCTGGAAGCAGTGTATTGTTGGGTGCAGGCTTATGGGTGTTAGACCCAGTGTGCCCTTGCCAGTGTTTGGCACACTCTCCTGTTGCTCTTTTCCACCTTATGTTGGCCAGGGGGTGATGTCCACCTTATGCTCATGCTGTTGTTTTCCCCTGCCATTATGGAGCTCCCCCATTGATCTTGTAAGCCAAAATGAACCTCTTTTTTCCCACAAGCTGCTTTTGGTTGGGTGATTTCTACCAGCAATGTGAACCTGACTACAACAGGTAGTAAGGAAGGATAAAAGAAAAATGTATTAGCTTTAGGGGAAAATAAGTTTTTGTTTTCTCACCCTCTATATCTATCAATACTTTTTATTCTTTTTTGGCAACTACAGTTGGAAAATATTACTGGCAACATTAACTTTTACTTAAATTTTGCAGTTTAGTTTTTTCTTGATTTGTCAAATAAATGAATGTGACATAATTATCATGGAAGGCACAAGATTCTGCTAAGAATTCTTTTTTTCTGACTTTCAGATAAAAAGAAAGAGTATTTTCAATTGGAATGTCATGTTCACAGCAAAGCTTCTTTACACTCTGTGCTTGTTTGGTGGTAAGAAAGGATTGAACAGCACGCAAGCGCACCACCCCCAGATTCTCACTGTGCAAGGCAGGTCTGCAGTGAGAGGCCTGGAGGATGGGAGAGAAGCTGCCCGAGTGTGCATTTAGAAGTCAAGGATAAACACATCCACGTTTTGTATAACAACTTTGGATTTTTCTCAGAACTATAATATTAAAAGCGTTCACATAAAATTTCAATTGCTTTTAAAAGGGAAAAAAAAAGTTATAATGTGCTCCTCCTTAACATAAGTTAACCAAAGAATGTTATTGAACAGAGAAATGCATTAATTAAGCAACAAAAAACAAGTTAATATGGATAATCATATTAAACTTTAGAAGTATGTACATTTTATACCTAAAAATAAGAAAATCAGGCTTATTGTCTCTATTGAAGGCAGGAAGATGACACAAGACTAGAAGACACATTATTTGCCAGTTGCAGTCTCCCTTTTATGTTATTGACATAAAACACACAGTTCTCACTTCAAAGACATTTAAGAGATAGAATATTCTGGAGCCAAATATATAGTGACCATGGGCCCAAAAGTCACAGAATTATTTCCCCAGATTCCATGTTCTAAAGTGGTAACAATTTCATGAAGCAGCCTTGTAGGTTATTTGAAGTAGGTATATTTGCTTTTCAGGAATGTTAACTCACCATATCCTTTAAAAATAATATTCATGGGCTGGAGAGATGGCTTAGTTGCTAAGGCACTAGTTTGCAAAGCCTCTTTGACCCAGTTTCAATTCCCCAGGTCCCACATAAACCAGCTGTACAGGGTGGTGAATGCATCTGGAGTTCATTTATGGTGGCTAGAGGCCCTGACATGCCCATTCTCTCTCTATATCTGCCTTTTCTCTCTATCTCTCAAATAAATAACAGAAAAATTATGAAAAATTTAAAAAATAATATTCATGGGCTGGAGAGATAGATTCACAGTTAGGATGCTTGCCTGTGAATCCTAATGACCCAGGCTTGATTCCCCAGAACCCACATAAGCCAGATGCACATGGTGGCACATGCATCTCGAGTTTGTTTGCAGTGGCTAGAGGTCCTGGTATACTTAGTCTCTCCCCCTTCTCTATCTCTCTCTAATCAATAAGAAACTATAAAAAAAACAATATTTAAACTAGTACTTTGAGGGTCATAGCTATTTTGCATAAACTTTATACCTAAAAGTAAAAGGTTTAACTTGATCAGGCAACTTCAGGATCAAAATATTTGAGATGACCTAGAACAAAAATGGAAAGTCAGGAGCTGGAGAGATGGCTTAACAGTTAAGGTGCTTGCCTGTGAAGCCTAAGGACTCAGGTTAGACTCCCCAGGACACACATAAGCCAAACACATAAGGTCACACATGTACACAGGATGGTGCATTGTGTCTGGAGTTTAATTGTAATGGCTAGAGGCCGTGGCATGCCAATTTTCTCACTCTCTCTCATGAAAAAATGGAAATTCAGAAAAGTTTCACCATCTTCAACCCTCTTTGCATCAATTACTTTCTCATTACTAATCCAAAATTCTTAACCAGAAGCAGCTTAAGAACGAAGAGTTCATTTGCAGTTTCCAGAAGACATCTATCATATCAGGGAAAGTATGACAAAGCAGGGAATTCACTCACATCCTCATATCAGCAGGGAGGTGGTAAAGACCAAGAATTCCGAATGCTCATCCGGCATCCTCACTTGTATGCTATCTAGAAACCTAGCCCCTGACATGGTGCTCTCCATATGTAGGGTCCTTGCTTCTCCCACCTCAGCTAACCTCATCTAATCTCATAGACATGAGCAAAGATTTGATTCCATGGAGATTCTAAATCCTATCAAGTTGACAGCCAGAAATTTCACACTCATGAGCACAACCAAATACAGTGCTTGCTTCTGATGTGGTCACATAATGTTCTTTCACCAAAAGCTCTCAAATTTGCCATATCTTTGCTTGTAATTATGATTGTGTAGAAATTCATTAAATGGTTTTCTGGTAAGAAAATCTTGAGGAAGAGAACTTATATGAAAAGTGGTATAAATTTCTAAGAGTCTGAATGAAGAAAGTGGCAGACTGAACAGTCACTATGTATAGTAAATGTTGTGAATTTCTTAGAAGCTTCTTTCTGAATTTATTTATGGGGCCAAAAGGAAAACTTTTACTTACTTTATTATTTATTAATTTTTATAGTGTTGAGGATTGAGCCCCATTTGTCACATGTTCTAGAAAGAGAGGTGCTTTCTGGAGCCATTTTAGGATTATGGCTAGACCTCTGTTAAATTCATTCTTACTGGAAACACAAACTTATAATGTGAGATATGTTCCCAATCTGACTTTTGAATACAATTCTGCAAAGACAAATCAATTGGCAAAACCAGAAGCTAAATTTGGCAGTACCCTTAATATCTTATACCCTCATTCACTGGGACAATAGATTCAAAACACTTCTTGGTGCAGAGCTAGGAGTTGAGTAAACACATCCTATACTGATTTTGTTTGTGCTACAAACACATTGCATTTACATAATGTTAACTTACACAAAAGAAAGAGATAGGTAGAAGGGAATCCTTGAACATGGTTTGTAGAATGTAAATTAGTCAACCACTGGAGAAAATAGTATGACATTACAGACCTTCAAAAAATTAAAAACAGAAATACTATATAATCTAGTAATCCTTCTCTTGGATATATATGCAAATATATGAAATAAAACTAATCTGTTGACAGAGTATCTTTGTGGTGCTGAGGAGATAGCACAGTGGGTAAAGATGCTTGCTTGCTTCCTTGCAAAGCCTGAAGGCCCACAGTTCAATTCCCTAGCACCCATATAAAAACCAGATGCAAAAAGTGACACACACATTACATTCATTTGCAGCAGCAAGAATCCATGGGTGTGCATACTCATGGGTGAGCACACACAATACACATGCAAATAAATGAATAAAATTATTTAAAAAAAGAAGTGTCCTTCCTTCCATATTCATTGCAGTAATCCTCATAATGACCAAGAAATGGAAGCACACCTATTGATAAATGGATAAATAAGTACAATGTGATATAGGCAATGGAACAGTACTCAGCCAATCCAAGTTAAAGTCTGTCATTTGTATTCACATGGATGGAACTGTAGATCAATCATAATTTTGAGAGAAATAAGCCACACATAGAAAGACAATTATATCAAGGGGATTAGTTAGAAAAGAAAGGTGAACAGTCAGTTAGGTGTGGTGGCACATACCTTTTTCCCAGCACACAGGAGACAGAGATAGAGTTCAAGGTCACCTTGGGCTATCCTGAGCTAGTGTGAGACTCTACCAAGGAGTAGAAGGAAGAAAGAAAAAGAAAATAAGGAAGGAAAGAAGAAAGGAAGGAAGGAAAAAGGGGAAAAGGGAGATCAGTGAAATGAGAGGGAGACAAGAGAAAGCAATGGGGGTTTATGTGAACAAAATACTTTATATGCATGTATGTCAATATCATAATGAAACCCATTGTGCTAAACAATTAACGTATGCTAATAACATAAAAAGTAAGAAAAACATACCATGACTTTATGCTATGCCTAAAACAGCAGTTCTAAAAGTTGAGAGTGGGAAAATGATGGTTATCAGAGGCTGGAAGAGTCAGGAGGAAGAAGAAAGGGAAAAGATTTATTAGTAAGTACTATGCTATGTTTAGATTGTAAGAATTTGTTGTGTGATACTCATTACACTATAAGGTGCTTATAGATAATATATATCTCAAAGAGGTATAAAAAGGATTTTTAATTTTTCTACAATAAACATATGATAAATGTTTGCGATATTGAGTATAAATTAAAGACAAAAAGTATGCATATATCAAAACATCATGTGATGTTGTATAAATATATACAAACTTTATATATTAGTTAAAAATAGGATTAGTTTACAAAATGTTATAATATCAATGGCAAAATGGCAGCACAGCACAAACACACTGTGTGGATTATTAGATCTCAAATAGCCATTTTTTCCTCACTGCCAAGAAAAAACCAACATAGAGCGCATACACAGCACCTACACAGCCTCGGGGAGGGAAGACAATCACTATCTGAGAAGCTATTCTTTTATTAACCCAGAAGAACAAGAAACTTAATGATAGTGCTTAAAATATTACACAGAGATAAAGTTACTGCTTTGGACTTGTTTTCCCCCATTATTTCTCGGGTGAGGCTTTCAGATATTGAGATTACTCTTCCCACAGAATGGCCATCAGTAGCTTAGAAATGTCTCAGAGGACAGCACACAAAGTAACTATCACATTGAGGCTTCTTGTCACCTTAGAGAAACATGTTTCGTGGAGTTCTATGTTGCTATGAAAGACAGACTTGTAGCACAACAGAATGGACCTAAGGGAGCCTGACTCTGGAAAAAGAAAAAGCTGTATCATAGTAGCTAGAGAGAACTGAGAGGGAAAGGATTTTCATTTCATTTTATCTGATTTTGTTGTAAAAATGAGCCGAATGTGCAGGTGTCTATGTGCTAAGAGGAAAAGACAGTAGTGAGGAAATGGTTGAGATGAAGAATTTGAGCTAATTGGAAAATGGTACAGAACATGATGCCATATGCACTATGGTAAAGGAATTTTTCTTAGATCAGAAGGGCCAGTGGCCATGGGCGGGGGGAGGTTGTCAAACCAAAATATTTAATGCTTGAAATCAAGTAAAAGGAAAATCTTTGGCATTTAAGTCTTTTACCCAATATATCTAATTATTAAAATTCAATAGATTTAGAGTGCATCTCAAGGGCTTTATCATTTTAGTTTCAAGTAATTCTTTCTGTTTGAATTAACTGTATTAAATGTTTAGAATAGAGTACACTTATATCAACTTGTATGAATTAAATGGGTAGAGTTCAATGCATTTTCTTAACTGCATAAATCCCATAGGCACCATTCTGGTCAAAAGACCAAAACGTTGCCAGCACACTAGATGTTCCCTAAGGGCAATTGGTTGTCTATTCCATATGTAAGGTTTTCATGTTAAACTTTACAAATCTTAAGTCTGACTTCCATGCAAATTATTTTTGAGATTTGTTTTGTGTTGGCTATTTTTATTTTCATTCACATTGGTATATATTATGCTACTGTGTGAAAACATTCCCAAAGTATTTATCCATTCTACATGTTTTTTCTTTTCTTTCTTTTTCTATTTTGTTTATTTTATTTTATTTTTTTGAGGTAAGGTTTAAATCTAGCCCAGGCTGATCTAGAATTTACTATGTAATCTCAGGGTAGCCTCGAACTCATGGCAATCATCCTACCTCTGCTTCCCAAGTGTTGGGATTAAAGGCATGTGCTACCACACCAGTTCTGTTCTACTTTTGATACATAGTTGGATAATTTGTGGATTGGGGCCATACCATGAGCACTCCCAGGCTTGCTTTTTGGTTCATACACTTACAAGGTTCTTTTGAGTACACACTTGAAAAGAGAAATATAGGGTTAATTTTTTTTAACTGCCAAAATTTGTTGGTACAATTTACTACCATGGAGAAACAGTGACATCTGGTGTATAAAATAATAAATGTCATATCTTGTTGAATATTTGAAAAATTTAAAGGAGTCTATTCTTAAAGGTAGCCAAAAAAAAACTTATGAAAGTTTATATATAGAGTATTTATAATTCCTGTCTCAATAATTAAAATTTCTCTACTCTGAATACTTAGGTAATAAAAACTTTTTAAAACATTTTGAAATGATAGTAGAATCAAGTAGTTAAAGAAGGTAAAAGATTCACAAAAAAAATGTTATTGTGATGTTTACTGATGTTGATATTTTTAATCTAAATTAAAACTTTTAAAGTTTCAACATGCTGAAAGTTTTCCCAGATTTTTATACTACAATATTTCCTTTTTAAATGGACCTAGTCAAATTTGAAGGAAGAAAAATATGAATACATTTCCTGTTCATTTCTGCGATAAGAAGACAAACCTACACATTATTGAGTTCTTTAGAGTATAACTAAGGGAGTTCAATTTCTCTTGTAACTTTTCTGTGGACTGAAAAGCTTTTTTCATTGCATTTACTGTTACGGTTAGGAAATGCAGATGTGTGTCCATGCTGTTTTGTTGTTTGTCTGAGATCTTTGCTAGGAAAAGCTAGGCAAGTTTCAGATCATGTGTGTCCCTGTTGGCTCTATTTTTCATAGCCTTTGATCTACCTAGAATAGAACCTTCTAGAGCTCTGGAAGAAGGTCCTCACTTCTGTTGCCCTCTCTGATCCTTCCTTTTTTTCATTCCTTCCTTTAGCATGAGAGAAATCTGATTTAAGTTGAATGCTGAAAACTTTCATCATGGGAAATGTGGAAAACATGTGAGCTAGCTGGTTGTGATTGCTGGAAGAGACAGAAGATAAGCAAGACTAGATGTTGTCTTAAGAATCCACCTCTAATTCTCTCTGGAAAGAAGGAATAAAGACTGGAAGAAGTCATCAGGAATGGGAAACACAATAAAATGAAACGTTAAGATAGAAGTTGATAGAAATCCATAACAATTTCTTTACCTAAGAAGGTCTGAATGATTTCACAAGGACTTTAGTAAGCTAAGGACACTGACAATCAACCTATACCTCACATCCAACTTTAAAATCAATCAAGTAAGTAATTATTATTATTATTTTTTTTTTGAGGTAGGGTCTCACTATAGCCCAGGCTGACCTGGAACTCACTATGTAGTCTCAATGTCTCGAATTCATGATTATCCTCCTACCTCTGCCTCACCAGTGCTGGGATTAAAAGCGTGTGCCACCATGCCCAGCAAAATAAGTAAATTTTTAAAAATGAGAAACCATTTACTTTGTCTGTAAAAGAGATGAAATACATTATCTTCAAGTGTATAATGAAAAAGTCGCTTTAATATTGTGAACACAAAGCTTTGAAATAATTGGAAAGAGATTTAACACTACTTACTGAATATAGAGTGTTGACCAGACCACTCTTCTGCAATCTGTTATAAGGGGATTGTGAAAAATCATTGAAATGTTCTTTCAAACAAGCTGAAAAGATCTGCATATTTCATAAGATTTGAAATTATTTTCATGTAATCATAACTAGAAAAATAGACTAGAAGGTTCATACAAACTCTGACCAAATTGTTTACAATAAAATCAAATATATATGAGATAAGAGTAGAAAAAAATGTCTAAGATGTTATTTCCTTACATTCCTTTCTTTTGTTTTTTTCTTTATATTGCCCTTTATTGAGGTTTTACCAAGTTAAAATGAACTAAAAAAAATAGGTATGCATACGTAGGTGTATGTGTGTGTTTATATGGTTATATGCTCATGTTTAGCACCTGAAACTAGAAAGAAGATCATAAAGTGGGAGGAAAAGATTTTGACAGAAGTGAAAAATAGAGCCATATAATAAGAAAATAGAAGAGGGGACTAACTGAAGGCAGAAACGGAACTAGGTGGTGAGAAGGTAAGGGGGAAGGTAGTGGAGAAGGGGAACAAAGTATAACAATACATCTGTAGGAAGATACCTTTGATGAAAACAATTACATTGCTAACCTAGGACATTAATAAAAATGTTATACTGGAAATATAAAATAAAATGAAATTTATCAATGGAAAAAAATAATCGCTACCAACAAAATTTCAAATGTACCAAAAATATTGGGTAAGATTAAAATAAGTGCAATATATAATATACAATGTAATATATATACATATATAAATGTATAACATAACATCATATATTTTTTTTCTCAGGAAAAAAATTATGGTAGTTTGAATATCTGGCCCCATAGACTCAGGTGTTTTATTAAGATTGAGCTTTAACCTGAGCCCTTAGCAAGCTACAGGGGTGGATTTTAAGTCTAGCCCTAGTATGCATGTTCAGAAGGGTTTGGAGCTCTGGCTGTTCCTGCTTGCTTGTGTTGGTGTTTGCTGGCTGTTTGGTGGTGTCTCTCTGCATGAATCTATAGAAGTAAGCTAGCTTCTTCCACCATTGATGGTGTTCCCATGGAATTTGTAAGCCCTGAAATAAGCCATTTCCTCCCATAAGCTACTTCTGGTTGGATATTGGTCCAGAAATGTAAAGCTGACTGCAACAACAGTATTCTGTATTAAATCCCAAGAGCCCTAAAAGTAAATTTTGATAAAATGATTTAAATTTATTACTTAAGCATAAATGATACAGGAAGCTATATAAAATAGAGTTTGGAAAAAACTTATTTATAAAAATATATAAAAATTGTAGAGAGTTGAGTGTATAGCTGAGTGGTAGCATGTTAGCACTGTACTTAGTTGATGCTTAGTTCAAACCCAACATGAGAAAAATAAAATGCAAACATTTAGACTGTGATATAACAATTCCATTTTTTAGATTCTAATTTACATAATTGTTTTAGACAAAATAAAAATATAAATTTTTTAAAACATTTTATCAGGCTGGTGAGATAGCTTAGTGGTTAAGATGCTTGCTTGTAAAGCCAAAGGACCCAGGTGTGATTCCCCAGTACCCAGGTAAAGCCAGATATACAAGGTGGCATGTGTGTCTGGAGTTTGTTTGTAGTGTCTAGAGATCTTGGCACAACCATCTTCTCCTCTCTCTCTCTCTCCAAAAGTTAAAATATATTATAAAATATCATGACAAAACTTGAAATATACAATATTTCAATAAATGAAAATAAATAGTTTTTTCTTTTTTTTGCTCAATTGGCTTATAGACTACTATGCAAACACCAAAAAGAATGAGATAGACTATGTCTCACTGAGGCACATGGACTCTATGCTGTAGGGAAAAAGCCCTCATAGGAGTTGTGGCTTATCGTGATTAAGAAATACAAGATTCACCTTTCTACTAATAACAAGTTTGATGTATAATGTACAAAATGGGTCTAAAACTGGATGAGTTTGATTCTTGGCCCAAGGGGACTCTATATAGACTCACATTTTGTAGCTTACTCTGACCTCTAAATGTCTCACTTCCATTTGACTCCATTCTATGTCTAATCCATTTTGTGAGACTGGAGATAGAGGTTTTCCTTTCTTTGCACAGAAATTATGAGATAAAGTCCTAGTTAAAAATCTAAAGCAAGCATGAAACCCTTCCTTGTTTGTCTTTATTTTTCTCCTTAGGTAAGAGATCTGTGAAGCTTCTTGCCCAGTGTCTGAAAATAGTTGTTTTCTGTAATTTTCCATTTTCTTTCACAGCAAGTAGTACTTGTAGGCCATCTTTTCCTTCATTGACATGGTAGAAAGTCTCACCTAGAATTCCAGATCCAGCAAAAAATGTCTTTTAAAGACAAAGGTAAATAATATATTTTCAGAGAAATGGAAGCTGGGAGAATTTGCTGCTAGCAGAATTTTTCACGATGAAGAAATGCTAAAGGAATGGCTTCAGACTGAGGAAACTGACAGTAAAGGGATTTCAGACACATAAAAAGGAACAAAGAACAGTGGGAATATTAAATATAAAGGCCAATATAAAATACTTTTTACAATTTTTCTTAGATTCAGGTCATAGTTTCCTTAAAGAAATAGTAAGCACAATATATTGTATGTTCTAATGTGTAGAAGTAAATTGTGTGGTACATGCTTGTAAAGAATAGATTGGAATAGTTTTTATTTCTGAGATAGAATTGATCTCACTATGTTGACCAGGCTGGTCTTGAACTCTGGACCTCATGTGATACTTTGGTCCTCCACCTCCCAAGTTGCTGGGACTACAGTTGTATCTGGCTCATGGTGATTTTACATTATACGTGATGACATATATTAACTCAAGAAAATTGTGAATAATTAAGTATGCGCATTGCATCCACAGAGGAAACATAGAGAAACAAAGTCACACAAACAACAGAAGTACATTGTATCAGGGCTGGGGAGGTGGCTCAATGGACAAAAGCAGTTTCTGTACAAGCCTGACCACTGGAGTTTGAATTTCCAGAGCCCACATAAAGCCAGATTCAATGGGGCACACATCTGTAATCCTATCACACCTGTGGCAATGGGAGGCAGAGTTGAGAGAACCCCAAAGCTTATCTGCCAGCCAGTATGCCTTCCTAGCTGTAAACCCAACAGACTGTCTCATACAAAGTGCAAGGTCCCCCGGGTTGTCTTTCTAACACCAACATGTACATTGTGCCACACATTTACCCATACATACATACACTTTCACATGTATACACAATCACAAAGAAAAAAAGGAAAGAAATACCCTGATTTAGCTAGACAGGTACGAAAGGAGATAGTGTTAGACATTAAGCATTTTACGACCCAATTGAAGACAGAACAAGAACAAAGAAGCAGACCACACATAGAAAATAGCACTATGGTCGATTCAATTTCAATTGTGTCAGTAATTGAAATTCAATGTTTATCACAGTGCATAAAAAGGTAAACTCAAACTCTTCATTGCCTACAAGAGATCTACTGTAAATATAAAGACAGAGACAGATTGACCGTAAAAGGATTCAGAAGGAAGCACCATGCAGACACGGACTAGAGAAAACCTCCTGTGCTGCATCAATGTCAGACAAAACTTACTTCAAGACCCAGAGCACTGGCAGACCAAAGAGGATCGTTTTATAATCACAAAAGGGTCAATTCATCAAGAAGACACCGCAGCCCTGCAGTGAATACGCCAGCAACAGTCCTTTAAAATACATGGAGAAAAAAAAAAAAAATGAATGGGATTAAAAAGCACTTGAGACAATCCCCGTGTTGAAGATGTTAATGTTTTCCAGTAATTAATTGCATAAGCAGTCAAAATCAGCACAAATTATCATGGATGATTTAAGAAACTCTGTCAATACACCTATGTAATTCCTTCCAAAGTACTTCAACATACCTTAAGATTATGTACTAAAGCATAAAACAAATACAAACACATTTCAAAGTTTTGATAGCATAATGTGTATAATCAAATACAATTAGAAGTGACAAGAAAGCAGGACAATCTATATGCTATGAACCTGTGTACTTGAGACAATATTAACATAGTAGTCCAAGTGCCATTGACTAAGTCCTTGTATGCCAAATTCATTTGTTGAATCTCTAGTCCCCAAGGTGATGAGATTGGAGGTGGAATCTTCAAAGGTGATTAGGTCTTGAGGGTATAATCCTCAGAAATAAAATCAGTGCTTTTATAAAGAATGTGAAATGGATGCTTCACCTCTGTTAACATACAAGGACACAGAACTCAGCCATCCATCTGTGAACCAGGAAGTGGTTCACTCTCAACCCCTGAATCAACCCAGGTCTTGATTTCCCCCTTTCCAAGAACTCAGAGCCCACAGTGTGTACAAGTAAAAGAAAAGGACATGCAGTTTATGGATCAAAGATGACTGATAAGAAGAAAAGCAGATTGAAGAGAGACATTCATGCTTTATTTATGTGTTTCATTATTGGTAAATTATTTAATTCATAGGATACTTATATATTTGGAATAGATAAAATGAGTCTTATAAATAATAGATAAAGACCAGCTCAAAAGATTTTTGAAATGGAAGAATAGTGAAGAAAAATCTGCTCTCCTACCATCAAAGCTTTTTCCAGGGAAGATGGTTCTGGCCTGTAATTCCAACGTTCCTGAGCTGGAGGCAAGAGGATCAGAAGTTCAAGGTCATCACTCAGCAGACAGGAATAAAGATTAATATTTCTTTTATGGGCTTCCCTATATAACTGTCTCTCCCTAATGCTACCTTTCTCCCTCTCCAGGCTATGAAAAACCCTGTCAGAAGGAAAGAAGAAAAGATAAAGAGAAAGAAAAGCAAAAAAGAAAAAAAAAAACCAAAACAAAACAAAACAATAAACAAACAAACAAAAACAAGGAAGCAAAGACAGTTTGAAGCTCAATACTGTTTTGCCCAAGACTGGAAATAACTAAAGTGCCCTTCAATTGAAAAATGGTAAAATACATCACAGCAGTTTCAGTTGTCTAGAATACTGAAGGTAAAGTTTGTGATACACAGAACAGCATTGTTGAATCATAAATGTATTATAATTAATACAGCTATACAAAGGATGCTTGCTGTTATTCCATTTGTCTGTATTATTTGCAAAGACAAAACTATAAGGATAGAAAACAAGTCAGTGCTTATCAGGAGTTGGTGGCAAGGGAAGAAGGAAGAATGTTGATGGGGTGGTTGGATTGTAATTTATTTTTATTGAGGTACAAGTTTCATGGCAGTGAACATTTGCTTACACTCACTGCAGTGTACACAGAAAGTCTATGTGCACATGTTTTAAGGGCAAAAAGAAGCTCTGTTTTAGTTATCGCTCCTCTAAACACAAAAAAGCCACAATTTATTTGTGTGTGTGTGTGTGTGTGTGTGTGTGTGTGTGTGTGTGTGTGTATGATTGTGCATGTGCCATAGAGCATGTGTGGAGGTAAAGGACAGCCACCGAGTGTCAGTTTTCTCTCCTTCCACCTTCTCTGAGATAGAATCTTTTTGTTATTATTTTGGACAGTTCAGCTGGGCTATGAGCTTTGGAATTCTCTTGGCTTCATCTGTCATTACCTGTGTGCACTGAGATTACATATGCCCACACCACTTTGTACCAGGCCTTAGGTGAATTCCTGGGGATCAAACTCAGGTTGGCAGGCTTGTACAGAAAGTTCCTTTCACCCCTGAGCCATATCCCCAGCACTAGAAGCCATTTGATGGAACTAGAGAAAATGGGAAGAGTTAAGAAAAGACTTTCTTGGGCTGGAGAGATGGCTTAGCGGTTAAGCGCTTGCCTGTGAAGCCTAAGGACCCCAGTTTGAGGCTCAATTCCCACGTTAGCCAGATGCACAAGGGGGCACATGCATCTGGAGTTCGTTTGCAGACGCTGGAAGCCCTGGCACGCCCATTCTCTCTCTCTCCCTCTATCTGTCTTTCTCTCTGTGTCTGTCGCTCTCAAATAAATAAATGAATAAATTATTAAAAAAAAGAAAAGACTTTCTTAAAGATGTAGAAATAAATGTAACCATTTATTGGGAACCTATGGGATGCCATCCAAACCTACTTTCTACAGTCTGAAAAGCATACAGTTCTATATAGAATTATTCCTACTTCTTATAATGTCCTTAAGGGGAACAACATTCTATTCCATAAAATAGAGGATCAAAGAGATTAAATAATTGATACATTTGCTTAACTAGTAAGTAACAGAGTGGAGCAGACCTATCTGTCTATTAAACCCTCACTGCGTGCAGTTCTTAGTGATAACCCTCCTCCCCCAAGAAAAAGTGTAGTTACGTGATCATGAAAATGTTCCAGTGGAAAGCTGAAAAAGCTATAATCAAGAGATTGTTCTGGAAACATTATATGACTGGGCCATCTGTTGGCAGCGAGGACATTAGTGGGTGAGAAGTTTGAAGGCTAAAGTAGAATGGAAAACATTGAAAGATTGACGGAGACTGGTGATTTTGATACTGTTCTCAGTTTTGTCTTTATGCCATAGGGAAAAGGGACCATTTTTATTTCACTTAGGTTTGAATATTAGACAGAAATCCCTCTATAAGAAGCAAGAGACTCACAGTAACATTCATTCTGTGCTGATTATCATATGAATGCGCAACTCAAGAGCCTCTTATTTTGAAAAGACCAATTCTTATCCATTCCCCAAGTTCCATTCATTTCTGTGGTCTGGTTAGAAAGAGCATGCCACTGAAATTATTATAGTATATTCCTGAGGGCAAGAGAGAATTTTGAAATATACAAAGAAATTATGAATAACAGATGCTTGTCATACTAATCTCATACTAAGTATTGAATTAACTATAGTTCTCATAAATTCAATAGGACCTCAATATCCCATCATTTCTCTCAGTTTCCCTTATACCTTTAAATTTTTATGTTGTCTTCACATGTTCCTTTGCCCTTCCTTTCTATATTGTGCTCACAAATTGACAGACGTAAAGATATAATAATTATAAGAAAAAGACTCCAAGTAGTGATGAATTAAGATATTTTAGAAGGCTATTGCATATACTATATTTTGTTTAAACTGAGGCAGCAAATCATTCTGGACAGAAAAAGTTATTCATTGGTAGGAAGATTGAGATTAAATTGTACTTCTTCTCTTTAGCACTCATTTTCGTATTTTCTGTCACTGGCTTCCTTAGAAAATAAAATCCCTACAGTTTTGAAATAATATTGTTAACATGAATGAGATTCTAGATGGGTAATGTAAACTCCATGTTAAGCTGCATAAGATAGTGAAAATTATGAAATTTCTGTCCCAGAACATGTTTATGATGAAAATCAAACAGCTGTTAGCCTTAAACAATATTGAAATACTTGAAGAGAGCATGTAATTGTTAGTCTGTAGAAGTTTCCTTAGGGATATATACTATTGCAGTTATGTCTCCTAGACAGTAGGTGGAACACAGCTGATAATGGAAAAAGAACACAGCTCTCACCTCAAAACTAATGGGAAATAGTTTGTTTGGGAGCCAAATAGGAGTAATCATGGTCCAGGACCATAGATTTAGGTTACTCCAAACACTATGCCAGTGTGAGTACAGTTTCATAAATTTCTTACAGTAAGAGATCAAAAAAAGTCACAAATCAAAACCCTCTGTAAATTCACTGGTGGGAACATCAGGTAGGGGAACTACAGCTAAGAGGAGTAAAACCTATTGTGGGCTTCAGATGCCATCCCAAAACGTTCTTAGCTCTTGGGTTGGTGGACAGTAGGCGTCTGTTTGTGCATGCTAAAGGACTTACCTAATAGACACAGGATGTTATGTCAGGTACAGTGGTGGACCATAAATGACCACTTAGTAGGTTTAGATAGCCCAAGATAATCTGGCTCTGGACCTGAAACAATCCAATTCCCCCCACAACCACTGATGTTCTACTCAGCTTTGTGTGGGGCCCTTTTCTAGGAACCTTAGTTCATACCAGCTTATACTCTGAGTGCTCATCACAGCAGAGTTCACCATCTATACTTTCAGGAGTTTGTTTTTGAGAGAGAGAGGTGGGGGGAAGAGAGAGGAGAGAGAGAGAGAGAGGAAGAGAATTGGTATACCAGGGCCTCAGCCAGTGAAATGAAACTCCGGAGCTTACACCACCTAGTGGGCATGTGCAACCTTGCACTTGCTTCACCTTTGTGCATCTAGATAATGTGGAGTCTGGAGAGTAAAACATGGGTCCTTAGGCTTTGCAGGAAAATGCCTTAAACACTAAGTCATCTCTCCAACACATTTCAGGAAATTTTACAGCACCACTTTTGGTTCATATGTATAACCATGTCATCTCAAAGGTGACATCAAATTTTTACATAGATGATCTTTGGAACTTTTTTTTTTGGTGTTGTTTTCAAGGTAGGGTCTTGGTCTAGCTCAGGCTGAACTAGAATTCACTAAGTAGTCTCAGGGTGCCCTCAAACTCCAGGTTATCCTCCTCCTTCTGCCTCCTGACTACAAGTGCTGGGATTAAAGGTGTATGCCACAATGCCTAGCTGATCTTTAGAAATTTTATCAGAAAAAAAAAAAAGTTTAATAGAGTTGAATAGAGCAGCCAAAATTGAGCAGTTACTGTATTATATTGAAGTAGAAGTCTAAGATCATATTTGAAAATTTCCAAATGTGGTAACTGAGTAAGTGGGGAAGAATAAGAAAATAAAAGGCAAAAAACTCTGAGAGTCACCCCCAGTTCTTCCTTTACCCTGTGACTATAATGACCTCACCACTGCTCTTCCGGTCTCTCCAGGAGTTTTTCTTACCAGGCAGTTAGAGAAGAATGTTTGAGAAGGCTGCATTTTCATGTCTGGAGCTCTTGTCTCAGGGGACACTGTTAAAGGTGCCACTGTCTCCGAAGGGAGTTATTTCCTAGTTCATGACAGCCTGTTTATTCTGTCTGCAATGGCACTGTTCTGCCGTACTCCATGCCAACCAACCTTAAGACTGAGTACAAATGGTTCCAATGAAAAGTGTATCATTCTTGTCTTAAGTAGTATGAGTATAAAAATATCATTCCCATTGTTTTAGGAAATGGAGAAAATATCTTATCATTGTACCTGTACCTGGTTAGTAATGGACAGACACAAAACAATACTGAGAGAATATGCATAGTATGTAAGTCTGTCTGTCTTCTTTATAGAGCTATTATTTCCCATAAAGGTAGAAATATGACCGCACATTCCCTGGAGGCCAAGGAGGAAAAAAAATACAAGGTTTAACCTTCATTCTCATTTACTGCTATGTCAAACAGTATTAGGATCCTCCCATATAAGAAAAGGGTTAAACCATATAGTAATAGTACACTCTTTTTAATTTTCAGTTACTTGGGATTTTTTTTCCCTCTTTTTATTTTTAGTTGTTCAGGACCTTAAAGTACAAAATATCATCTTGACTTTGTTCAGTGAAATGTCAAAAGGAATTTCCTTTAATGGGATGCTAGTGCTTTTCCCTTATTTCCCAATGACATAATTTCATCTGATCATTGTCTTTTCTTTCTGTTTAACTTCTGGAATTTTTGTCAAATCCTATATCATGCTTATAGAAAATAAAACTATATTCCTTATAATCATAAAATTTCTTCCTAGCTAAAAGTATATATAATGGGGGCTTGACGCTGTCCCTCAAATCCCAATCAACAGAAGACTACCTTTGTTGAACCCTGCAGATGGTGATCCAACTCACAGGGGTCCTGGAGGGCGTGGGGCAGGCCTTGGGTCTACCATAACAGATGGAGAAAACCTGAAGACCTTTCAACCCTGCTGGTCTTAGGTGACCAGCCAAAAGGTGCTTATTAAAATTCTATAAATCCTTGAGTTGGCATGCCCTGCAGAATTCCAGAAATCTCCAGGAAGAAAGATAAATATTCCTGGGGGTGGTGGGAGAGGATTGACATTCTCTCCTTTTTTCAGAAGATATAACTAATAAGGTGACATGGATTATTCTAATTCTACACAATTGCCTGGAGAATGCTAGCCTTTAAACAGAGAAGAACAGCAAGCAGAAAGAAGCTTTTGTGATGCTTCCAGTTGGGAGTGACAGCATGCTGGATGGTGTACTAATGATACAGATTAGCAGCAAGACAGCTTTGTTTCTGGTCAATAGTGAGCTAGAGACTGGCCCAGGGCAACAAACATGGATGTCACCTTGTCTGCTCTGGCAAGACTAGAACCAGCATCTGATCTAGTCTCATTCAAGATGGCTGTAAGTATTAACTCCAGCAAGAGCTCCCAGCTTCTTCCTCAACCTTTCCTGGGGTTAGCACACCTATAAGCTGTCCCTTCCTGAGCCAGCCTCTTGAACCCACCAATCAGGCCCCTCCTTTACACAGCTGAGACTGATGATGAAGCTCATCATTTTAATCAGATGCTTGATTCATATAAGTAAGCCTGATCCATGTGTGATGACCCTGTCTTGGCCCCTTTTCTAAGCCCTTGGTTCTTAGACACTTAGCATTCTCTAAGCAACTGCTCACCCTAGCTGAAGGCACTCTTTTTGTCTCCCTTTCCCCTTTCCTAGCCTGGCTGGAATTTCTTTTGGCCTAAGTGTTTGGCTGCTTTGCTTTGGGCAGTTTCCTACTTGCTTCCCACCTGAGTGAACCCCTTCTCCAGAGGCTTCTTCACAAGAGACATTAGGGAGACTTTTTCTGTTTCCCCAAAAGGGAAAAATTACCTTTGGCTTGGGCTTTTCTCCTTGCCTTGTATGTTGATCCTCTCTCTAAAATACATCTCATAACTTATGTTTATATGAGTCCATGTTTTTAACTCTTTGATGGCATGGGCAAGGGCTTGAAGTCAGGGTCCACTGGCCTGGCGGCCTCTTAAATTTTTATGGGTATTGAATCCCTCCCAGGACTCTAAATCCCATATAACAAATCCACCAGCAGACGTGCTCCTCCTGGGATCTCCACAGATACCCACCCTATATGTGTTCATCTCTCATTACTGTGAGCAAAATACCTGACAATGAGCCACAAAGGGAAGTCAGGAGTTTACCTTGATTCCAGAGTTCCAGAGGGTAGGTTTAATTATGGTGGGGAAGGCATGGCAGGGGCAGGGCGTGAGTTACCACACTGGCAGGCAGAAAGCAGAGGAGAAAAGAGAATCACAAATGGGTTCAGGATGTAATACCTCAAGGCACACCCACAGTGACTGACTTCCTGCAGTTTCCCAAAGGTTCCACAACCTTCACAAACAGCGCCAGCAGCTGGTGATAAACTGTTCAAATACATGAGTCAATGGGAGACCTTTGACATTCAAACCACACCATCTCAGATGTACTCCTCCGTACAGTTAACTCAGAGGCAAGATGTAAGTTTGAAAGGCCTGCATATGCACACATACCCTTTGAATGTGGGATTATCACCACCTGCATAGATTAGCAGCTGGACCTAACACCCTGAGAAAATGAAAACCTCAAGTTCTGCTTGGAAGAACTGATGATAATTTTAGAAAGTGAACATTGTGTATACATATGTACACACACACACACACACACACACACACACACACACACGGCTGAAGTAGAGTCTTATATTCCAGGCTGACTTGGAATTCACTATGTAGTCTCAGGTTGGCCTCGAACTCACAGCAATCCTACTACCTTGGCCTCCTGAGTGTTGGGATTAAAGGCATGCACCACCATGCCCAGCAGATTTTTTTTTTCTAAATAGAAAGTTCATTTCTTATAAAAACATTATGACAGACTGACAACATAAAGACCAAACCATCTCAGTAAAATCTAGAGGTTGTTTTGTGAGGGATATGTGAAAAAAACTAAAAGCATTCTACATTCTTTCTTTATTGGGATGGAAGAAATACATCATATTTTTGAGCAGGATATATAACTAAGAAAATACATATCAATATATTCTAACCACCAAAAGATAAAATAAAATATCAATATTTACAAATATTCACTTGTGTACCAGATAGCATCCCTTGAGAAAATATGTACAAGGCTTGATAGAGCAATGTCAGTTCTTCATCCTGTTTCTTTGTAAACTTTTCAAGTTAATATACACACATAAACTTTATCTTCAGTAGCTACTCAGCATTTCATCACATGGATACATCTTATTTAACATTACTATATTATAAGCAATTAAATCTTTTCCTACAACTTTATTCAAATTAGTTAAGACTGTGATATCCACGAGAACTGAGGATTTTCCAGTTTTGCAACCCCAGCTTAAAAGAGAACCTAAAACAGTATGAAAAAATGAAAAAAAAAAGTTACAGCTTTTTGAATGAATAAATAATGTCATACTAAGTATCTTTATATAAAATTCTATTACATTTTTGGTTAATTTTAGTTTTGTGGAAGTTGAACATCTTAGTCCAACAGTAAGAGGTCAGTTCTTGTTTCGCCAATTTTCCTTAGTTTCAGCCAGGGCCCTTTTGAGGTATGATGGGGTGGCTCTTTCCTTAGGATCTGCATCTACCTGAAAAAGACAACCAGATTCTCCAATGGAGAGTAGGTTAGCACCAGGACAAATGAGATAATCCTTACTTTTTTTATAGAGTTCAACAAGGAGCGGCCAGTGGGGACAGGGTAGGTCACGATGAGCCTAATAATGGTACCAAACTGCCTGTATTTGCTGAATAGAAAACTAATTAAAAAAAAAAAAATTATGTGAGGAAAAAAAAGAGCTCAGTTCTCACTCCTCACTGTACGCATTGTTAGAATTTTGTATTTGACAATATAAAAGCACTCATGCACAGAGTGTAAACTCACAGTACAGGGCATGACTACGTATTCCAGGATAACCACTTTTTCAGTTTTTATTTATTTATAAAGAGTAACAAAGTTACACTTACTATTTAGATGCACTTAAGGATATTTTAGGTCTGGAGGCACTTGCCTGAAAATACTTAGGACAAAGGTTCAATTCTCCAGTACCCACCTAAAGCCAGATGCACTAGGAGGCACATGCATCTGGAGTTCATTTATAATGGCTAGAAGCCCTGACACACCCATTCTCTCTATCTGACTCAGTCTCTCTCACACAAATAAATAAATATATTAAAAGAGTATTTTAAAGAAACATACTATTGGGCTGGAGAGATGGCTTAGCGGTTAAGCGCTTGCCTGTGAAGTCTAAAGACCCCGGTTCCAGGCTCAGTTCCCCAGGTCCCACGTTAGCCAGATGCACAAGGGGGCGCACGCGTCTGGAGTTTGTTTGCAGAGGCTGGAAGCCCTGGCATGCCCATTCTCTCTCTCTCCCTCTATCTGTCTTTCTCTCTGTGTCTGTCGCTCTCAAATAAATAAATTAAAAAAAAAAAAGAAACATACTATTTAAAAATGAGATGGGAAAAGGGGAAACAAAGAATTAAGAGTATCAGTTCAGGAAGACCAAAGCTCACCCAACAGAAATTATTTATTATTTGAGAGCGACAGACACAGAGAGAAAGACAGATAGAGGGAGAGAGAAAATGGGCATGCCAGGGCTTCCAGCCTCTGCAAACGAACTCCAGACGCGTGCGCCCCCTTGTGCATCTGGCTAACGTGGGACCTGGGGAACTGAGCCTGGAACCGGGGTCTTTAGGCTTCACAGGCAAGCGCTTAACCGCTAAGCCATCTCTCCACACAAAATTTTTAATATAAAGATTAGGAGGCATCCCATTACTTTTGTTTTATTGTATGTGTTTGATGTATGTGTGTTCATGTATTTGAATTCAGGTGCACAAGCACCATGGTGCATGGAGGTCTGAGGACAACCTCAAATGTAGGTCCTTGTTTTTCACTTTGCATGAGGCAGGGTTTCCTGTTGTGTTCACCAGCGTCCCTGGCCCACAAGTGTGACTGTCTTGTCTTGGGGTCCTCTTGTCTCCAACTCCCTTCTCTTCTGGAGTGCTGGGGTTATAGATGCTCTTGATACTTGCCCAGGCTCTGCCTGGGTTCTGGGGATCTGAGCTCAGTTCCTTATGCTTGTTCAGCCAGCATTTTACTCTGAACCATCTCCCCAATGTCCCTGTATTTCTTGAAGGCCATGGTACAGTATTCACTCAAGTGTTTCTTCTTTCAGTGTCTGAGATGCTTTTAGTTCTTCTCTGTGTTGGGGCACAGGGCCACACTCCAGTTACTTTCTTTCTGCTTCCAGTCACACCATCAGATTTCTCATCCAAGTTGTGAGATTTTGGGTTTTCTTTTGATCGTTTTGCTGCAGCCTTACCACTAGAAAGCTTTCTGATTTTCTTTTGGACACTAACTGCATACTGAGTCAGATAGTCACTCTTCCTGTGAAAATAGGCACACAAGTATAAGGGAAATAAATGTGCAAAACACTGAGCACCCTGAGGGTACGTGCAGCAATATAAGTTATAATGGAGAGGAATAATTATAACATATGTGCCACATGTTGGCTCCAACTACCCCATTAATGTTTGCTGTGTATATGAGAACTAATTTATTGAACTTTGGTACATGAAGATGAATATACCTATAGGAACCATGTATGAATAACACATTTACAAGAAAATAAAAGTGTTATTAAAACTTATGTAAGGAAATCAGTTAGAAAAATGTCCTCAACTACATGAAGCTCTTTGTACTTCATTTTCTTTTTTATGGTTTGGCTATCAGAACTGAAATAGGCATTTAAAATAGCTAGAATGTTTTATTTTAAAAAGTGACATATTAAGCTTATCTGCAGGGGAGTTAACAAAATGTAGTAGAGAGAACAAAACCAATGCCCTAAAGACAGACTGAGAATCACACTTCCTGAAGATCACAAATGATCTCTAACCTTGCTCATAATTACACACACCCATGACTGTCAGAGAGGATAAAACAAGCCAGAGAGCTCCATCTTCCCCTTCCCTAAAATGGGCCAAACATCAAATACATTTAGAAACACGGAATGAATGATTGAGAAAAGAAATCATTTGTCTACTTAGTATTTGCCAACAAAGCAGGAGGTTACAGACAGTTAATTAGCTCTTGGTTCTCTGCCAAACAATTATTTAGAGGCCCTTTTGTTTATCTATACACATGGGGCAAGAACATTAGAGATTTTCTTATCCTGAGTTATATTCTGTATATCCCATTTGGATAAAGCAAGAAGGCAAAGAATTCCCAGCTAAAGGTGTTTACAAACTCAGAACCACTCTTTATCACCTTGAGCCAACCAAGAGACATCACAGTCTTTCTCGATGTTTTCAAGTTTTTCCAAATTTATCTACAGATGCTGTTCTGGTTTGGAGTGTGCCCCTGAAATGAAGCCCTCTTACCACTATGCTTCTCATGTAGTGCTTGGAAATTAGAAGTAAGGTAACTGGCAAACACATACTTCTGCTGCATGTGGGTGGAACCAAATATAGTTCATTTATCTGGAATTCCTCTGCAAGTAAAAATAGGCCTGGGTAAGTAGCCACGTCTAGAGATTGTGAGTGATGCTTTTCATTTATTTCGTTTTGTTTGCCTCTCCAAGTTGTTTCCTCATCAGTACCTTTTTATTTTTTCATCCTTAAATAGAAACCCTGAATTCTCTAGAGTATTTAAGCCACCCTAGCGGGCATCCTGATTGGTACATAAACAGTTAAGAGGGAAACACTCTTGTCCATCATGCATAGTATTTCTTGAAGTTCCTCTCTTGTAACTCTGGGCTTGACTCTTCCAACTCTTCCTTCTACTTCTGCATGAGATTGATACTGAAACTTCTGATGTTTGCCTCATCATAAGCACCCTTGTCTTTCTTTCTCTTTTCACTTATTTGAGTGGCATTCCCCAATAATCTGTGATTTGATTTTATTTAGAACTAAATTAAAATGGCATGGATTTGGGATTTTTGCCTCCACTTTTATTTCTTGGCCTTTTAGAGACACAGTGGGTAGAAAGCTTGTGCACACTTGGGTATTTACCATGGTTTTGATAGAATGAAGTGTTTTCATTTAACATCAGTTGCCCAAATTACCAAGGCAGAAAACTAGCAAAATATTTTCCATAACACTCAATGTTTTCTAATTTTATTTTTATTCAATGACACAAAATCTACCTATGACTATGATGAAAGTTTAATAAAAATCTTTCCTGCATATTTTTCCCACTTATCTCCAATTCTTTTTATTATACTCAACACAAATCTTTATTTGGATGATTTTGCTTTGAAATAATGGTGGCCATAAGCAGAACTCCTAGAAAAGGCCCATGCAACGTATTTTTTTCTCATCAATATTCTACTTGGTTGAGTCAAAATGTTCAATATTCTTTGAAATTGTTGATTCTCAGTGTGGAGCTGTTCTATATTTTCTATACATTATAGCATCTGCATCAGAAGCTCTGTTGACAACCCTGTTTTCATCCTCCTCATTGCTTTGATGTGTGTGTGTCTGTGTGTGCTTTAGAACCCCTGGCCTCTTCTTTTTGCCTGCATTATCTCTGAAATCAAGTCTAATTTGAACTTGCAATTGTGGACTGTTGACTATGGAGTGGAATCATTGGAGTTTTGTGATCTTGTCAGGTAGAACACTTAGGAACTAAACCCTAAGACCTCCTCTCTGATAGGACTGAATATTCTTGTTCTCTTTTGTTAGGGGCTACTCAGGAATCCACATAAGCATTTTCCCTTGGGCTCTTGTACACTAAAGGTAAGATTCTCCTTAGGGATATTGTGAGGTTGTTAGAAGCTGACATGACACTTATAGCTAGATTTTGTTGGTTTGTTATTGAAGAGAACAAAATTTCTCAGAGCACTAATACCTGGTAAAACCATTCTATGACAATGAAAGATGGAAAAATGCAAATGATATTCTTGAAATTCTTTGAACACAGATTAGGAATGTATATTTTCAAGCCAAAAATTTATTAACTATCTCACTCTTCAGCCAGTACAAGTAATTACTGTGTGTGTACACATATGGTTTACAAATCTAGAATATTTTCATCTTAATGTTCTAAGTATATCAGTAATATTTATTGTGGTACCCAATTATAAAACTGTCTCTTCTGTATGACAGCAATTATTCTGTAGTAGAGTCCTTCATCACCCCAATTCTTTCAACCATATCCCAAATGCTTTAATAAACGTTTCCTGACCTCATCATAGTAAGAGACACCTAAGATTCTTCCATGAAATAGAAGAGTGAATAATAATCCAATTTATTTCACTATTGGTGTTCCCAGTGGCTTTTGGCTATAGGGTATTGACCGCTCATTATACCAGGAAGCAATTGGCAAAATCTTATTTATGCCTAGATAATCCTATATGACAGAGCTTCTGTTTGGACTACTTGACATATTTTCACCATACAATTATGTACACACCTGGCAACTGCTGGGATCTTCAGATGACAATACTTCTTCATTCTGCTTCAAAAGGCCACATGCTTGTGACTATGGATAGTACCAGTAAAACTGTCATGTGTACTTGAATCACCTGGAGATCTTGTTTACAATTTTCAGCTCCTATTGCATGGGTCTTAGCAACATCTGAGATTCTTCTATCCCATGTCTCTGAGCAATGTTTTGGAGGCTTCTTTTCTCACAAACTACCAAGTAATGTTGAGACTCAGTTTATTTTTATTTTTTTGTTAATTGTTTATTTATTTAATTGAGAACCACAGAAATAGAGAGAAAGGGAGAGAGAGAGAGAGAGAGAGAAAGAGAGAGAGAATGGGCATGCCAGGGCCTCCAGCCACTGCAAATGAATTCCAGATGTGTGAGCCCCCTTGTGCATCTGGCTAACGTGGGTACTGGGGAATTGAGCCTGAACCAGGGTCCTTAGGCTTCACAGGTAAGCACTTAACCACTAAGCCATAACTCCAGCTCAGTTTTTTTTTTTTTTTTTTAAGAGACTTGGCCTGCCAGGGCATCAGCCACTGCAAATGAACTCCAGATGCTTGCACCATCTAGTGGGCCTGTGTGACCTTGAGCTTGCCTCACCTTTATGCTTCTGGCTAATGTGGGATCTGGAGAGTTGAACATGGGTCCTAAAGCAGGAACCTTAACCACTGAGCAATCTCTCCAGCCTGAGACCCAGTTTTTAGTTTATTATTATTCAAGAATGTAGAGAATCCAGATTTTGAGCATTTAACCTCCTTTTCTCTCAGGTCATTCAGATGACCACCAAACAGGCTATATGAAAAAAAAAGATGGATGTGTTTGTGTTTAAGTTAGAAGTACGTGTGTGTGTGTGTGTGTGTGTATGTATAATCTTTAGGTATTTCCAAGAAGAAAAGCATCTGGAACATGTGCCACCATGCCCGGCTCAGGAACAGATTTATAATAAAAGGTTTTAGCTGAGGGCCTAGGAGGGGGGCGTATACTAACTAGTTTATATTCCATAACAAAATGCCATAGATTGGGAAATTTATAAACAAATACTAAACAAAAGAAATTTACTGTTCATAGTTCCAAGGATTAGAAGTCCAAGGTCAATATGTATATATGTATGATTCTGGTGAAGGCCCTTCTTGGGGTTGCAGATTTCTGATTTACATCCTCACATGGTGAAGGGCAGAGTGAAGCAAGCTCTCTTGAGACTTTTTAAGGACTCTAATCTCATTTGTAAGATCTCTGCTCTCATAACCTCGCCTTATCCTAGTTAAATCCCAAAGATACCAATTATTAATACACTATGCCATTAGGTGTAGTGTCTCAATATATGTGCAATGTATCAGGCAAAAACAATCAGTCAAAAGTGAAGCAAGAAAGGGAAGGAGAACTAGAGAGATGGTTCATCAGTTAAAAGCACTTGCAAGAAGTCCTGGTGTGCCTATACTCACTCTCTCTGTTTCTCTGTCTCTTTCTTACAAATAAATGAATATAAGTATATATAATTTTTTAAAAGATCAGTTACAGAGCTGGGCATGGTAGCTCACACTTTAAATCCCAACACCCTGAAGAAACAGTTAGAAGAATTGCCATGAGTTCAAAGTCAGCCTGGGAATACAGAGTGAGTTACTCAGTCTCACTCAGCCTGAGCTTGAGTGAGACCCTACCTCAGACCACCCCTCTTCCCCCATCAAAACAGAAGTAAAAATCCAGTATAGGGTATATCATCAAGTAAGTTACAACTGTGGTTAACTGAAACCTGACACTTGTGCAGCCTCTTTCCTTGGTTTACAGATGGTCACCTCCTTGCTGTGACCTCATATGGCCTTTGTATCTGTACACATGCATTTCTCGTATCCTTTTTCAAAAAGCAAGAATCGGGTTATTTCCTGTCTTAATGCCTCACTGTAATATTATTTAAATTTAGTTATCTCATTAAAGGCTCTATTTCCACACCCAGCCACATCCGGGTCTTAGAGCTTCAGCATATGAGTCCATGTCACTTTTGTCTTGACTATGAAGACCTGTCATGTTACCCAGTGCTTAAACAAAACACAATGAAGTAAGACCCTCTACTAAAGAGCTGCACATTTTGATAGTGAGCAGTGTTTGGCTTAGAGGTGAGCACTGAGAAGGCGTGGAGTGGGACAAGGACCGAAGTTGTTATCTGAGAAGCAGGCAAAGAGCAATTCACCTGTTCTCTCAAGAAACCATAGGAATTTTTGATGGGACAAAGAAAATCCATGAAGCTAGTTTCTATCAAGGCCAACCTTTTCCATTAAGCTTAATAAGAAGACTTCCTAAGAGACTTTGACATACCACCTTTAATGGATGAGTATTTTCTAGTCACATAAAAGCCCTCTTTTCTTGATCCAACCAGATTTAAGTACCAAATGCCAATCTGCAAATCTAGCAAGGTGAAATCTAGATACCCTAGATGAGAAGCTTATTGATCAGTCCTAGTTCAACAATTAACATTATGATAATTCATTCTCCCATTTTGTTTCCAGACCTCTTTTTCACTACCACAATTGGAGAAGCATATGGGCTATGATTCAGTAATGATCCCATTAACCAACAGTTCTTCAAAATGATCCCTTAGGTCATTAATCTCCCACAAAGCAATCCTCCTTTATTGTTGTAGTAATGCCCTTGAGTCATTTAACATGATGGTGTACTGTTCTCTTTGGGCACATCCCACAAGCCAGATACTTTGTGGATTGACTTCAGTTCTCACCTCAACCTCTCCTTCTACTCATGCTAATGCTTCTAACACTGAAAATGAAACAGAGCATTAGTCATGAATGTATCTTAGGCAAAACTACAGAGGAGAGAATAGGAATCTTTTAATTTTCTGGTGCATGTTTGATTAGGCATTGTATATGTCACTTGTTTCATAGTAGCTGGTGATGGCTGTGGTTTGATACAAGCAACAAACATTTCTCCTTCAGTGTATCCAGTATCCCCAAACCTGATGGAGGACAAATGGCATAGCTACTTCCTAGTTATTCCTTTCTAATCTCTTCATGGGATTTCAATATTATAGTAATGTACCTGGTAAAATAACTCACTGCACCCACACTTAACCTTGGTGGTTTGAATGCTAATCCTAGGCTCCCTTAAGCATCATATCTATCTGGTTTCAAATGCTGTTATTCTTTCCATGTAATCAAGAGTGATCTTCAGTTTATGAGAGAAATGGCAGCAGGTGTGAGTTGAGGTCTACCCTAGGAAGGGCAGGTGCATGGTTGAACTCTTACAACAATCTCTGACTTGTGCCTTGTATTCTCTACTTCCTGGCTCTAAAAGAGTGGATTTCCTGGTATTAAAGCCATCAACACCAATGAATTTTATATACAGGGAGAAGGGTCAAATAACTGCACAGACCTTGTTTCTTTATTTTTGTGGGATGGAGAGAGAGATAGCAAGAAAAAATTGGGTTGTACTTTGGAGAGAGGGAAGAAACCTGGCTGGTCTCTTCTAGAAGCTACTATAACACATACTTGATTCCAAGCCAAATGTGTATATCACACTAGAGATGGCTTGAGTGTTAAGGTGATTGCTTGCAAAGCCTACCATATTGGACTCTCCAGGTCCCACATAAGCCAGACACACAAGGTGACACAGCACCCAAGGTCACACATGCACATAAGGTGGCACACATGTCTGGAGTTTGATTGCAGTGGCTATAGACCCTGGAGTGTCAATACTCTCCCATCCTTTCTCTGTTTCTCTTTCTCTCTGTCTCTCTCTCTCTCTCTCTCTCTCACACACACACACACATAAAAAGGACAATCTGTTGGGCATGTGTGTGTCTGTGTGTATCCACGGCACCGTCCATCATCAACCTCTATTCTAGAGTACAAATACTAGTTCTTTAGTTTTCATGCTTCCTCCTACCAGCTTTTCAAGTTTTTGGTTTTGCTGTCTCCTCTGGGGTGGAATTCTTAATCCACAAGAAATCCAGGGAAGAGGGTCACTTGAAGTGTCTCATGGGCTTTATGCTTCTGAAGTTCAAGCTACTTAGAGAGTGCCTGTTTTTGCTGCTCTGAAACAAAGGCTGACTTTGATGTTCATTTTTCTTTGCACTATTGCTCTAAACAAAATCTTTTCCCCATGAATATTGACCTGGAGCTCTTTTCCCTCCTTGCTGTTGTTGACATGGTTAAGTCTTTTGGTTGACCTTGACCTAATCAGCTATAATTCTCCAATTTTCAGATTGGTGGGCTAGATATCCACTATGGAGGTGCACTTTTCAGAAATCTCTATGACTCTGTAGTAATCTCAGCTGTACTAATGAGGATGTTCCATGCTGGTTCTATTGTTGCTCTGTCTTATGGGTAACCAGGACTGCAGGATAGGTGGTCAGATCCTGCCCAAGGTGTCTTCTATGTTTCTGTACTTTGCTTCTATGTAGATAGCTATTCACTTGATAAAAGAGGATGGCAGGGATGGAGAGATGACTTTAGCAGTTAAGGCACTTGCCTGTGAAGCCTAAAGAGCCAGGTTCTATGGGTTCCTGGCTCCTCCCTCGGGACAGGCCACAGTTCCCCAAAAGGCACCCAGGCAACATGGGTGGTGAACATGTGAAAGTAAAGACTTTGAGGGGACAGTTTCCATGAACAGCTCTCTGTTTATTGTCCAGCAAATAGGTTTATAAGCAGTTGAGGTGGGAAGAGGAGCCTAAAGGGATTGGTGGGTTTAAAGGTTGCTAGCCTATGCCTAGGGAAGTTCATTCCAGCCATAAGGAATCAGGTGCAGCACATAGGGAGAGAGCCAGGTGATCTACAGAGGGTTGCAGGGCTCTGTGAAGGCTGCTGGTTGAAAATGAATTTCTTAGGTAACTGGCCAAAGGCCACAGGGTTATGGGCAAAGCCTAAGTCTTATCTGAATGTCCAGGTACCCCATTCTTGGAGAGGGAGTGGCCTTACTTCCTGCAGATCTCGGGGTCCAAGATTTTGTCCAGCAGTCCAGGCTCACTGCAACCCCCCAAGAATGAGGGGAGGATTCTGGCCCATTGCAATCCTGGAGAATGGGGTGAGGAGCTCCACTGCTGGTCTGGTCCCTTAGATATGACCAGCTGCAGTTTAGGCTGCTGCAGACCTCTCCCTAGCCTGGGTTCTTGTGTCAGACAGCTTAGGTTTACTTTAACCCAGGGCCTTGCCTATGTCCGACAAGGTTTCGTTACCCAGTACCCACATAAGCCAGATACACAAGGTAGAACATGTGCGGAGTTCATTTGCAGTGGTTAGAGGCCCCAGCATGTCCCTTCTCTCTCTATATATGTATCTGCCTCTCTCTTCTCTCTCACAAATGAATAAATAATTTAATTTAAAAAAGATTGACTCAGAAAATTCTTTATTTGTTCCAACCAAATGCTAGCCATCGTCAATGTGTATCTATTTTAAGCCTGACACCTTTATTCAGTTTTCTAAGTAAATTGTTCCCAAATGTTTGCCCCACAAATAAAGGCATTGTTCTTTTGTCAGTGGTTTCTTACCTGTTTTCTTGGCTCATATTGTGCCTTCCATTTAGTGTGTCTAACTCATTTGGATCATTTACTTTCCATTGTCTCTTCAAGAACGTCTAATTTGGGGCTGGAGAGATGGCTTAGTGGTCAAGGTATTTCCCTGCAAGGCTAAACAACCTGAGTTCGATTCCCTGGTGTCCATGTAAAGCCAAAGGCACAAAGAGGCCCATGCATCTTGAGTTTGCTTGCAGTGGCTGGAGGCTATAGCTTACCCATTATCTCTCTCTCTCTTTCTGTGTATATGTCTGTCTCTTGCTCTTTGTCTCACTTTGCTTGCAAACAAATAAAAATATTTCTTTTAAAAAAGAATGTCTATATTCCATGATTTTCATTACACATTCCTTGAAATGTACTCTGATTTGATTTCTCTCCCTACATGAAATATTAAAACCTAGGGTAGTGTCACTAGCAGAAACATGTGCACGCGTTTAAAGGAGCCTGCCCTCTCATTGATGAGGGTAATAAAGCTGGGAAGTTTGTGGCTGATCAGTGTCAAGTAGGTGGTAGCAGCATCAGAACTTAACTCATCTGTACTGGAGTCAGGGAATAGAATATGCTTTCCTCAAGGAGAGAAACCCTAAGGATCACAGGTGCCTGACATATTGACAACATCCAACCCTTTTCCATCACATTTATTTTGTCAGACTATGTCCTCCATGCGATCTTATATCCTCTATGCTTCTGCTCTTCACAGGCACTCTATTTTTCTCTTTAATTCCTTTAAGCACAGTACTCTGTACCAGGAAACAGCCGGTGCTCACTAAGTGTTTAAGCAGTAAACAATCCATGGACAGATGAGTGAATGAACTTCTGCTGACTGTTATAGGACAGTGCACTTTAATCGCAAGAATCAGTGAGTGGTTTGGAATGTCACTTGATTTGAGCTGTTTTCCCTAAATAGCTGGTTAGTTTAAAAGTATGATATACCAAATGGATCAAAGACCTCAACATAAGACCAGAAACTCGAAAACTACTGGAAGAAAATTTAAGAAGTACCTTCCATGATATAGGAATGGAAAAAGACTTCCTGAATAAAACCCCAGTGGCTCAAGTTCTTAAACAGTCACTCAACCATTGGGATCATATGAAGCTGAAGAGTTTCTTTACAGACAAGCATATAATAAGCAAAGCCAATAGAATACTCACAGAATGGGAGAAAATATTTGCAGGTTATCCAACTGATAGAGGCCTTATCTCTAGAACTTACAAAGAACTCAAAAGTCTAAACAATAAGAAGACAAATACCCCACTCACAAAATGGGGCACAGAGTTAAACAGGCAATTCACAGAGGAAGAGATACAAATGGCAAACACACACCTAAGAAAATGTTCATCATCCCTAATCATCAGAGAAATGCAAATTAAAACAACTATTAGATTCCACCTTATCCCAATAAGGATGGCCAACATCAAAAGGTCAAATGAAAATAAATGCTGGCGAGGATGTGGAGAAGCAGGGACACTCATTCACTGTTGGTGGGAATGCAGGATGGTACAACCACTTTGGAAAGCAATATGGAGACTCCTGAAAAAGCTGACTATACAAATACCAACAGACCCAGTTATACTATTGCTGGGCATGTACCCTAAAACCTTCAAACCAAAAGCCAGAGAGATTTGCTCAACCATGTTTGTAGCAGCTCAATTCGTAATAGCTAAAAGCTGGAATCAACCCAGATGTCCATCATTAGAAGAATGGATAACAAAGATGTGGTATGTCTACACAATGGAATTCTATACAGCAGTAAGAAAAAACAACACAAGGAAATTTGAGGAAAAATGGTTGAACCTGGAACAGATCATTCTCAGCAAACTTACCCAATCACAGAAAAAAAATCGACACATAGTCTCACTCATCTGCAACACCTAACCTGAATCTGCCCAAGATGCCTTACATACCCACCAAGCACCTCATGGACTAGACAATAAGGTGGATGGGAGGGCGGAGAGGGAATCAAAGGGTGGAAAACAGTAATCCAGACCCAAACGGCAATGGTACCATAAAATTTTACTTCCTAAAAGACAGACCAAATGGCTGAACCTTCACTAGACCCTTACAGGAAACACCTGAACCACAAGACACTGGAGAGGGTAGGATCAAGACTGACCTAAATCTCCTACATCTTCCCTCCCTCCCTCTCCCCCTCTCCCCTCTATCTCTCTCCTCTCTAACTCTTATATGTTAGTTATCTTTTTCCTCAATTTCTTAGTGGACACTGACCTGTAACCCCCACTTCCAGCTTGGGCCTACCATCCACAATGAGCTTTTGATCAGAGAAACCTACAAGGTTTCCCAAAACAATGACAGACCTCTGTCAGAGTACTTGATGACCCACCAAAGGCCAGTGATAAGACCCTATTGCTGAAGACTCCATACACAGCTGACGCGTAAAATGGAATGACATGGCTGGAAGCCAGGAGAGAGTCAGTCCCCAGACAGTCAGCGTGTCTAGTGCCAGAAGGCGCTACATAGGCGACTGGGGGAAATGACCAAAATCTGTCCAAGCAACATATTGTTTAACCTAATTAGCAACAAATAACCGGATGTGATGCCCACACAAGTGCAATAGTAGTACACAGCCATGGTGAGGAATCAATTGCTCTTGATTTGGCTAACTGATCCACTCAGTGGTACTAGACCCTTAGCTGGAGCTGGGAAACAAGTCAGAACCATACCCAAACACAAGCCCACTCTACAATATCAAGCTACCATCAATCACGGGGTATAAGAGGGCCTACAACTATCAAACTGTCTATCAAAAAAGTAAGTGTTATCTCAATTTTCTGGGTGCTAACTTACTCTCCGTTGGAGAATCTGCTTCTCTTATCCAGATAGATGCAGATCCTAAGAAGAGAGCTGCCCCAACATACCTCAAAAGGGGCCCAACTGAAACTAAGGACAACTGGTGAAATAAGCAAGGGTGATGTTTTCCTGTGAACCAGATACCAGCACAAAGGGGAAGGAGATCAACGCAGAGAAAAATCAACTCCTACCAAATCAGAGAGCCAAAGCCTCAGAGGCCCCCAACACCTCAGCACTGAAGCAGACCAAAAATGAACCCAACATGGCTCAGGGAAATCTTGCGGAAGAGGGGGCGGAAAGAATGTAAGAGTTACATGTTGGGTCATGATTTGCAGAGACATTTATCATACTAATAACTGGGGGCTAACTCCACAATGCACGACCCATTTTCATTAACAAGGAGGGTCTAATGGGAGGGGGTAGATCACAGATGAGCCTAAATAATGGTACCAAACTGCCTGTATTCACTGAAATGAAAACTAATAAATTAAATTAAAAAAAAAAAAGTATGATATATGTGTCAAACCAGTGTACTGTTGTCACATAGACAAGAGCTGGCTCAATCACTGGATTGCTCACTTTCCAGGTTGTGACTCTAAGATCATTCTGTCAAACATTCATAGCATTTTATCATTTTTTTGTGGATAAAACAATGTTTAATTGGGTGATTTTGACCAAGTAAATTAAAATCCCCCTGGGTCTTTGTATCTCCATATGCCAAAAGTGGTATGAGTTCTTCTTGTTCGTTTACACACACACACACACACACACACACACACACACACACACACATCATAGGCCAGCATCTTCACAAAAGGGAATTTTTATGGAGACATGTAAAATGCCAAGTGGCCTAATTCCTATCTCCTCCCAAGGAAGGTTTGGTAAGTCAATGGTTTTATTCTAGTTTATCAGTTCATGCTTATTTTAGGCTTCAGATAACTCATGAAGTATGGGACCCCATCATCCTTATGGCTATTTTCTTACCCTTGCTTTATGACTGCAAAAACTACAAGTAAGCCCTTGATAGATGGTGCATTAGAACCTGTTTTTTCTTGGGAAATTAAGGGGGAAAGAGGAGGAGGAGGAAAAAAGATACAAAGATTATTTTCTTCAGTATTTTCAGTTTATTTGATTATTAACTTTTGGAAACAACAAATTAAAAAATAAGTAGTTTGAGTGAACAAAAAATAAAATGTAGCCGGGCGTGGTGGCGCACGCCTTTAATCCCAGCACTTGGGAGGCAGAGGTAGGAGGATCACCAAGAGTTCGAGGCCACCCTGAGACTACATAGTTAATTCCAGGTCAGCCTGTACCAGAGTGAGACCCTACCTCGAAAAACAAAAAACAAAAAACAAAAAAAAAAAAAAAAAAATAAAAAAAAAAATAAAATGTAAAAATTTAGTTAACTTGCATGAATTTTCAAGAGCGTTCCTATTTTCCGTTTGACTTCTAAAAATAATGAACATCTAATCTGAGTCCAACAATCATAGTTGGAATACATTTTCAATTTTGATTCATAACTTACACAAAATCTGTTGAATCTTAGTCTTCTCAAGTTCTGTTTGCCAATATTTTTCCCACTCCAAATCACCATGTATATTCCTACCAAATTTATCTTCAAAACCCATCTTGCTCAGAGCCTCCTCAGGCTCCTGCAAAACAAAAAAACAAAACAAAACAAACAAACAAACAAAAAAACTTAACCACAATGGAGACTGACAAATTACTTGTAACATATGGGTCACAGATAATGTTCTGCTGGTTTTCATGAATAAAATTTCTTGGTATACAGACAAACAGTACTGCACTTCCCACTCCTGGTTGTTTTTGTGCTATCTGGAAGAATGAGTCTCATTCCTCTTAGATGGAAAATGGAAAATATGACGATCATGTTCTTTTCAGAAAAAAAAAAAAAAAACTTAGCTACAGCCTGAAATAAAACTCTACTGTCTAGTATTTATGACCTTTAATAAACGATATTTTATTCCTATTAGGTGATCAATAAAAGTATAAGCTACATAAAACTTTATGTTGGAAATAAATCACCTACTATCAATCACTATGTCAGTTTCTTAGCTCTAGTTGACTCTTGTCCCATCAGGAATCTAGGAGTGTGTCCTAACACACACATGGTCTCTGGAAGTCAGACAGATCAGAGCTTCAAGTTCAGTCTTTGACACTTCCTATTTGTCTGGTTTTGAATGAATTAGTTCTTTTTTTAATCTTGCATTACTCATTTATAAAATGATTTCATAGAGAGGGAGAGGGAGAGGGAGAGGGAGAGGGAGAGGGAGAGTTTTCAGAATAAAGACAGAGTGATAGAGTTTTCAGAATAAAAATAGTGTGCTTTAAATGACCACATAAATATCTGAAATAAAACAGTTTGTGTGCAAGAAAGTCTATGTGCTATTACATAATTTCTTGATTAGTTCAGGGGCTACATTAGACTGGAAATCATGATGAATTAGTATACTTGGGTTGCAATAATGAAATGATATCAAAGTGGCTTTAACAATTATTATTGCCATATTTTCATTATATGCATATAATGTTGAATTTCATAGACATAATTTCTTTTAATATATAATTTACTTCAACCATATTTTTTCCTTCACCCTTCTGTTTTTCTCTCTACCTACCTGTTAGTCTCATTTCTTATCCTAATTTCCTCTTGGGTTGTGTGTGTATGTACATATATATGTACATATACATAGTACACACACATAAATAAATACAGATATTTAATATATTTAATATAATGATTATATATATATAATATAATATATATGTATGTATGTATATATAAAATTGCAGTCAGCATCTCATTACTAGGACACTCATCCAACCAGACACAACTTATAGGAGGAAAGGGGTGTATTTCAGGCTTACAAAATCCATGGCAGCACCATCAATGATAGAAGGTGCTCCCTTCCATAAATCCAAGCAGAGAGGAACAACCAAACCACCAGCATCACCAACAAGCACAAACCACCAGAGCTCAAACTGCTCTGTACACACCAAGTAGGGCTAAATACCTCCAATGGCATGCCACCTTTTAGCAGATATATTCTTGCTATGCAAGGGGCCAGCCCTGTAAGCTCCGTTTTAATAAAAGATCTGAGTTGTTGGGGCCAGACATTTGAACTATCATATTCAAACTATCACATTCTGCCCATGACCTCTATAGACTCATGACACTTTCACAGTGCAAACTTCACTCACTCTAACTTTAAAGGTCATTATAACCTTTGCCAATTCTAAGACTGTTCCAAACTCCAAGGTCTCATCTAAGACTCAAGACTGTCTTGTAACTAACTTTTATAAAATCAAAACAAGTTACATACTTCCAACACACAATGGCATAGAGTAAACATTTTCATTGCCAAAATGCATAACAAGTGTCTAGAAAGATCAGTGGTGAAAGGCACTTGCTTGAAAGCCTCATCATTCTCCCTGTTACTATGTATCTACAAAAAATTTAAAAAAAAATGAAAAGGCATAACACGAATGGTTTGGACCAAGGCAAAATCAATAACCATCAGGTCAACTTCAAGCATGTGCAATTCAAATATGACATGTATAAACAGTGATAATAGTCTGGATTTCCTAATTCTCCCCCTCCAGCTAGGCTGAGTAGCTGAGGAAAACTTTAACCCAAGCCAATGGTGATCCATGGTAGCCTTTGCACAGAATATCCGAAACATCTTCAAGACTCCACTGCAAATCACAGTTCATCCTTACAGCTCCATAAAATGGTCTTTTCATTTTCAATTAGAGGACATCACCCTGTTTCACAATACTGCATTTCAGCTAAGGATTATGAAACTTTAGACAATGGTCTCACTGGACATCATCCTGTTTCATATGTCATATCTCAGTAATGGGCCCTGGAACCATGTGCATTTCACGACCCACTTCCCTGCATTTTTCATGCCCTTAAATCCATTACCAGGGGGCTGTATAGATGGGATAGTGGTTAAGGAACTTTCATCTAAAGCCTAAGGAACCAGGTTCAATTCCCTAGTACCCACATAAGTCAGATGTACAAAGTGGCACACATATCTGGAATTTACAGTGGCTAGAGGCCCTCGGGCATCCATTCTAATTCTCTCTCTCTCTCTCTCTCTCTCTCTCTCTCAAATAAATAAGTGAATAAACTAAAAAAAAAAATTACAAACTGTGCAGGAACACAGCCAATTTGTTAATCCAGAGGAAAATAAATCTTGATCTTGAAGCCTTCGTCTTCATAAATTTTCCTTAAGTCATCTCTCTTTAAAAGAATTTGGATTTCTACTCATTCAGCCAGCCTTTCTTGTGTGGACTTCACCCTCAGGCATCTTTCCATTGTTTTAGGGTAATGTAGCTGGCCTACCCTTAATGGTGGTAATTTGTTTAAAAATAGAAACTTTAACTAGTCTCTGTGCCTATAACTTTAAACTTTCTTTGATTTTTTTCTATTATAAAGCAAACATCTTTCATTTTTATATGTTCTTCCAAACACACCAGTGTATTACTTTTATTTAAAAAAATTTTTTTCTATTTTTTTTTTTTTTTTGGTTTTCTAATGGAGGGTCTCATTCTAGCTCAGGCTGACCTGGATTTCACTATGTATTCTCAGGATGGCCTCAAACTCTCGGTGATCCTCCTACCTCTGCCTCCTGAGTGCTGGGATTAAAGGCGTGCACCACCACGCCCGGCATTACCAGAGCATTACTTTTAAAATCAGTCTTTTTCTATCTCTCTGAACATTGGCAACAGCCTTAATGCAGTAACCCTGTACCAACAAAGTTCTCAGCCTTCTCTACTGTTTTGAAAATTCATAAGCAAATCCTCTAAATATAATTATCTGTAGTGTTTACCATTTTCACACACTCACCAGATCAGTCCATAAAATTTGACTTACCACACTGTGAGGCTTCTCATGTACCAAGACCTTCCACATTCATCAAGGATACAAGTTTCAAAATACCAAAATCCACATGGTCATATTCATCACAGTAACATCCACTCTGTGGTACCAAATTAACTGTCATAATTAGCATGTTGCTACACACATATACTTTTAAGTATAATCACAAATATAAAAAAGCAGAATAAATGCCTACAAATTTTCAGATTATTGCTATGTAATAACAAAGTGAATAAATTTAAAAAGTCTTCTGGGGCTGGAGAGATGGCTTAGTGGTTAAGCGCTTGCCCGTGAAGCCTAAGGACCCCGGTTCAAGGCTCAGTTCCCCAGGTCCCACGTTAGCCAGATGCACAAGGGGGCGCACATGTCTGGAGTTCGTTTGCAGAGGCTGGAAGCCCTGGTGCACCCATTCCCTCTCTCTCCCTCTATCTGTCTTTATCTCTGTGTCTGTCGCTCTCAAATCAATAAATAAAATTAAAAAAAGAAAGTCTTCTGTTTCACATTTATCATACACTGAGTATAAAATACATATAAAATAAATATATGAATGAAAACAACACAAGCACATAAAACACACACAAAATACATCAATTCAACCAATGCACACATGTTTTACTTATTTATTTATTTATTTGAGAGAGACACACACACACACATGCACATATATATATATATATATATATATATATATATATATATATATATATATATAGAAAGAGAGAATGGATGCCCCAGGGCTTCCAGGTGCTGCAAATGAACTCCAGACACATGTGTCATCTCATGCATCTGGCTTATGTGGGTCCTGGCAAATCAAACCTGAGTCCTTTGGCCTTTTAGGCCATGCCTTAACCACTAAGCCGTCTATCCAGCCATACTTATTTATTTTTATTTAGGAGAAAATTGCATAATCTAAACTTCAACATTTTAAAGTGTATGATGCTGTGGCATCAAGTGTGTCCAAGTATTTTGTGTGCATTGCCTCTAGTTCCTATCTGCAACTTTCATTAACTTTATTGAACTGTTATAAAAATCTTTCACTTAGATTTTACAATTCAAATATTTGCATATTTATAGTTATGCGGCCATCACAAAAATCTAGACACAGACCATCTCAGATGTCTGAGATGATCCTTGTTTCCTTTTAGACCTAACCTCTTCTCTTCTGGGTATGGACAGCTAATTATCACTTTGTCTTTTTATATTTACTTTTCATGATAATTTCATAGTATTAAATTATATAGTCTATGACAGTTTGTCTCTGGCCTCTTTCACTTCGTATTATATATATCCAATGTTTATATATGTTGTTGTACTACATTCCCAGTTATTGATAATTTATTCCTAATTTTTGAGCATTCCATTGCATGACCATACAATATTTTGTTTTTTCATTTATACATACTTGAGTTAAGTATCATATATAATGCTTTTCTCTTTTACCTTATAAAAATATTTATTTATTGGCAGAGAACAGGAAAAAGAGTGTGGTGGCTTGATTCAGGTGTCCCCCATAAACTTAGCTGTTCTGGATGCTATTTTCCCCAGATGATGGCAATTGGAAATTAAAGCCTCCTGGAGGTGGTATATTGTTGGGGGTGGGCTTATGGGTTTTATAGCCAGTTTCCCCATGCTAGTGTTTGGAACACTATCCCGTTGCTATTGTCCACCTTATTTTGGCCAGGGGGTGATGTCCACCCTCTGTTCATGCCATCATTTTCCCTGATATCATGGAGCTTCCCCTTAGAGCCTGTAAGCCAAAATAAACCTCTTTTTTCCCCACAGTCTGCTCTTGGTGGGTGATTTCTACCAGCAGTGTGAACCTGACTGCAACAGCAAAGTGGTACCAAGAGTGGGGTTGCTGCTAGACATCTGACTGTGTTGCTTTGGCATCTTGGAGTTGATTTTCAAGAGGAATGTGGAAGGATTTGAATCCTTGGGCCAGAGAGATGCATTATAGAGTTGTAAATACAGCTTAAGGGATTGTTCTGACCAGAATTGAAAATCCTGAATATAGTAAGAGCTATGGATAGTGAGGTTTGGCTTATGAGGGTGAGAAAAAACTTTGCTTGGATTGGGCTAGAAGAAGTTTGAGAAGCTTGCTGTTTTGGCCATGTTCTGAGAAGTTTTGCAGGATTGCATTGTATAGAAATGGACTGGTGTGAGTAGAGAGATATGAAACAGAAAAACATGAAGTCTTTGGGCCTAAACTGCTGCCTGTTCACCTGAAAATTGTTTGAGAGATTACAACTATTGAGATTGGGCCACCTGACCTGCACTGGGGCAACAGGAAGAATGTAGACTCTTTTGGAGGGTCCAGAGTGCTCAAGAAGTGTCCTGTCCTTCAATGTCTGCTTTATTCCCCCCCTGAATTAACAAATTTGTACCCCACCAGGTATTATGGAATATTAAAAATGTAGTAAAGATAGGGTCGTTGAGTTTGCAACATGGTCCTGTGTTTTGGAAATGGCCATGGGCAGTGTGAAGCAGGTTTGCTGGGTGATTGCATGGAAGCCAGATGGAGCAGGGAGAATGAACCATGGGTTGCAGTGTAGACCCAGTGGAGATGCCGGGACCATGAGATGGCTACTGAGGAGAGCTACTAGCCCTGGATGAAGTTTTCCAGGGCTGTGAGTATCTTAGCTGGAAGGGTGGAATTGGAACTCAAGAGACTTTTTGCTGGTTAGAGTTGTCAGACTTGGAGACTTGTCACTGGTTAGAGTTGTTGGACTTGGAGCTGCAGAGTTTAGTGTTTGCCCTGTTTGAATCATGTATTGCTTGAATATTTCTTTGCTATACCCAATGCCATCTTTTGCAGTGTGAATATTTATTCTGTGCCACTATGGGTTTTTTGGGGGGTTGTTGGTATTATGGCTTTTAAAAGACCTTGGACTATGGGGGATGTTTGCACATCATTAGGATTGATAAAAACTGTGGCAACTTTTAATGTTGGACTGAATACATTGTATTTTATATCACGTATGGATATAAGTTTATGGGGGCCAGAGGTGGTATGTGGTGGTTTGATTCAGGTGTCCCCCGTAAAGTTAGGTATTCTGGATGCTAGTTTCCCCAGATGATGGCAATTGCAAATTAAAGCCTCTTGGAGGTGGTATATTGTAGGGGCAGGCTCATGGGTGTTATAGCCAGTTTCCCCATGCCAGTGTTTGACACACAATCCTGTTGCTATTCTCCACCTTATTTTAGCCAGAGGGTGATGTCCACCCTCTGCTCATGCCATTCTTTTCCTCTGCCATCATGGAACTTCCCCCTTGAGGCTGTAAGCCAGAATAAACCTCTTTTTTGTTTCCCACAGATGCTTTTGGTTGGGTGATTTATACCAGCAATGCAAACCTGGCTGCAACAGAGAGGGGGAGAAGGACAGAAAGAGACAAAGAGAGAGAGAGAGAGAGAAAGAAAGAGACACAGAGAGAGAGAGAGAGAGAGAGAGAGAGATAACATGGGTGTGCCATGGCTTCTTGCTGCTGCAAGTGACATCCAGATACATGTACCACTTTGTCCATCTGGCTTTACCTCGTATGGGCAATTAAACCCAGGCTGGCAAACTTTGCTAACAAGAACCTTTAAATATTGTGCTATCTACACAGCCTTATAATTCTGTTTAAAATATTTTATGTGTTATTTTCAAGAAGAGAGAGAGAGAAAAAAAAATGGGCATGCCAGTGCCTTCTTCCACTGCAACCAAACTCCAGGTGTCTGTATCACCAGGGCTACCAGAACTTACAAGCAAGTATTTTAATCACTGAGTCATATTTCCAGCCCCATGTATAATTCTATAAATATTCATGTGCAAATAAATACGGACATGTGTTTCCATTTCTCTAGGATAATGTCATCACTCATTCTAGATTTCAATTGGATTAGATAAAGGAACACCTAGGGGATACTCTCTCTCTCTCTCTCTCTCTCTCTCTCACTTGAGGGGCACTTATTTATTCAGTCTGTACAATAGAGGCATCATTGTATGTAGTCTATCCCCAGCCTTATGCTTTAGTGTAATATCCTTGAATATAGGCTAGTCGAAAATAAATATACTTTACTAGTTCCTGTGTCACTTATACAAAAATATGTTAAGGAAACCATATAATTATACATTTATATGAGGTTAAATGATGTGTTCTTATTTATTTTTTAAAGTTCATTTAAAAAATATATACATATATATTTATTTATGAGAAAGAGAATGGGCACAAAGCCCTCATTCCTTGTTATTGGCAGTTAATGGGTGCTGGAGGAGGGGCAGTCATGTTCTATGGTTTAGTCACTAGTAGGTTGAAAACAAGTCATTTTTGTGCTGTTTGTGTAAACAAAGCTACTGGTTAATTTGCAATATGCTCATTATTTGCACTACTTTATCACAAACCAGAAGCTGCATCTAAGCATGTGACTGGCAAGGCTACAGAGGCTCCTGTTCTCTGTGTTAAAAGACCAAGACCTGTACACTGTTCACTATATAATTTAGGAGTCCATGATTTGAAATATTGTGTTGGAGCCAAACATTTTGTCAGGTTCCAAATAAACTCAGGTAAAACTGAACATTACCCTCTTATTGTTTGTTGGTAGGGTGTTACTTAATTCCATTTTCCAAGCTTTGGTGGATACTTTAATGAGGAAAGACATTGTTTGAACTATGTAGTTTCTTTCTTCAAATTTCTGCTATTGTGTACTTTATTTTAATAGGAATATATTTCTTCTACCATCATTGTGTCTTTTAAAGTAAATTATTATTTAGGAAATTATTTTCTCATTTATTACCCAGGAATCTTAAGAGAGCAATATAAAAAATACCAGTTTTTAATACACAGAGTACTAAATACTTATACTTAAATGTATTCCTTTTATGTTTCATTAGTGATAAATGATAAACATTATAATTCATTAGAATATTAAAAAAGGATTTGGGGGGCATTGTACTGATATCATTTATATGTAGATTCAGCAAAATGAAACTTCAAACATTGATGGATCTAAGTAACCAAGGTAAATAATAGCAGTATAACTTATTGGGAAGAAATCGTGGAGGGGGGATCACCTTATCTTAATATAGTGAACAGATTCCTGATTTCATTCTTTCATGCCACAGCACAAGGGTAGACTGCTGTGCTCACTGCTAACTCATCTTAAGATAGTCTTAAACAGGGCGTGGCTTCATCTTAACATAGTCTTAAACAGGGGGTGATATACACCTTTAATCTCAGCACTCAGGAGGCATAGGTAGGAGGATCCCTGTGAGTTCAAAGCCAGAGTGGGACTACAGAGTGAGATTCAGGTTAGCTTGGGCTAGAGTGAGACAATACCTCAAAAAAAAAAAAAAAAAAAAAAAAAAGAATCAATATTGGTTCAAGAAATAACTTGTTTTCAAACTTCCTCCTTCTTTCTAGTGCAGTGTAACTCTCCTTTCATTTATATAGCAACTAAACACAGTTGCACCTTAGTTAATATTTATGCTTCAACCTTTTTGGACCTGTCTTTTGTAACTGTCTTTAATCATTATTTATTATCATGACACTGTCAGTTCTCCTTACATTGTCTTGGCAGAGATTCTGTTCTTTGTACAGACACACACCTCTTCTTGTATGACAGGATTCACTTTCTCTTGGATTCATAGATATCACTATTATTCATTTCTTACTAAACATGTTTTTTTTTCTCTGAATGCTTTTGATCTATTTCTTTGATGATTTCCTGTTGCCTGACCCTAGCGCACTGGTTTCCTCTCTTCAACCCTCTCAGGAATGGGCCTCTGCTGCGTGATCTCATCCATTACCAGATCTGCAGTTCCACTAATGTGCTGATGAATCTGAAATCTAAATGGACCCGACAAAGGAATCTTGGACTGCTTTAGGAGATGGACATTTTGGGGTAATAAAAGTGAAAAGATAATTCTAGGCAGATTATGAAAGAACACTCAATATATTTGATTACAAATTTGATTTATAGGCTCTAGCTATTAAAGAAGAAAATTAACCCAAGGCAGTAAATTCAGAGAATGAAGATAATGGAATTACTGAAATAAGATCAAAGAGTCACAGTGTGGTAGAGCTCCAAGTCACTCTCAATACTTGTCTGGTCAGATCAGGACCCTCCTATGGCTCAGGGTCCAGGAGGCATGGATTAATGTAGCCCAGAAAATGCTGTGATGATGAATATATTCTTGCTATGAACATACACTATGGAACTTGTGGGGGAGGAGCACAACTAGCAAACAAGAGCAAACCTCAGCGTTCGTGAATCATTCATAAGGTATACTTTTAATCTATTTCAAAGAGTTACGAAGAGAAGGGAAAGAAGGTAGGCAAGGTGTGAAGGCAGGAAGTTCCAAGATGACTTCTGATTCACTAGGTAGATGCACCAGTTGCATTAATTACTTTATTCTTTGCTGTGACCAAATACCTGACAAGAAGGAGCTTATGGTAGGAAAGAGTTGATTTTTACCTTATACTTCTAGGAGATATATTCCAGCTTGGTGGAGAAGGTGTGGCTACTGTTGGCTGCTCACATTGCATGCATAGTCATGAAGGAGAGGAGAGAGAGAGAGAGAGAGAGAGAGAGAGAGAGAGAGAGAGAGGGAGCACATGTGCATATTGCGTGCAAGAGACAGCAAGCATATGAAAGAGAGATAGACAGAGAGGGAAATGTGGAAAATTCTGGCTCTACAATACCTTAAATCTTTCCCACAATGCCCTGTTTCTCCTTAGCAAAGCTCCACCTTCTGAAGGAAACTGGTGACCAAGTCTTCAAACTGAAGAGCATTTGTCAAACCACCATGGCAGTTTGTACTGGGCTGTTCCATGATGGAGGTCAGTGGGTCAGCAGTAGGCTTTGGGATACCCTGTAGCACGTGGGGGTTGCCAGGGCTGCAAGAGTGGGGCTCCTAGAGTTCAGCGGTGTGCATTAGGGTTTGTAAAGGAAGAGGACAATTCTTGCATTAAGTACATTGCTTAGAGTTAAAGCAGGCGGTTTGCTTACAGACCTGGCATTAGAATTCATATTATTGTCTTGTGGGCCATCACACCAGGCAGCCTCTAAAAAATGAAAAAGGATTATAGAAGTTTAGAAAAGTTCTTTCTGTGTGAAAACCACTTCAATAATGCTTTGCCCCAACTAAGTAAACATCATTTATTAAACAAAACACCATAATTCACAGGAAGCACCAAGTTTTAAAGAGTGGCTGACAAATGTTTTATTTCTCTTTCTAGCATTTTGCTCCCTGGAGCCTGTTCAGTATTGTTGGCTGCGGGGACAATTCACTCTTTACAAAAATTCTCTGAATTTAGACTTGAGCTATTCAGAAAATCATTTATCACACATAAATGAACAGAGTGGTTATTATTTTGAAAACACTGAAAATCTTGGGTAAGAACTGAGATTCAAATTCTCTTTCAAGACTAAGCATTTGCTGTGTAGGTCCCACCAGTTTAAAAGGTGATGTGACCTCTGTATTGGACACTTCCTAGCTTATTCCCATTTGAAAAACCATGCAGATATTCTTAAAAGGTTATTCTTTGTCAGGCATTTCTTTTAGGTTGAGTTGGCTATAAATAACTTAGATGAATTTAAAGATATAATGATCTGATCTAAAAGTACAAAATAGATAAAAGTTATTTTGGATGAGATTTTGCAATGAAATAAACTTCAAATAATTTTCTTTGTACATTAGAGGTTATGTTTTGGTACTGTTTCCTTCCATTTCATTTTATTATACTACCTGAAATTTTATACTTATAATATTTGGGCTCTACAAAGAATATCCCAATGAAATTGTATACATTTGCTTGAATGCTAAGTTATGTGTCAGTATTTATATCCCACTGTGAATTAACTTAGCCATAAAATTCTCTTTCTAAACTCAGCTGTCAACTGAAAAGAATAGTTTGGACAAAGGAAACCAAATAATTATAAAGTATGTAACACTAGATTTGTTCTGAATTAGTTCTCAGCAAGTCAACTGGTAAGACAGGTGAAGATACTGAAGACAGATTTGCAAAAAGAGAAGAAAAGACTTTTAAATGTGTTTTTGTCCCCTTTTGGAAACACCCCCCCCCAAATATTACATAGCAGTATATCCCATGACCTATGGTTTTATTTTCTATAATTTATTTTGTCAATATGGTCTGAATTTTATTTTGTTAAAATCACATTTTCTCTTTCAAAATGTCCCTGGAATGTACAATAAACTTGACTTAGCAATATTTAACAGCTTCTCTAGGCTATTTCTAAATACCCCCACATTCCTCCCACAAACCAGTTACAAAGACCTATGTACCACATAGTCATATTTAGAACAACAGCCCTACTCCTGGGAACCAGGTTTCTGTGTTAGTTATTTATCTCATTGCTGTGAAATAACAGAAACAACTTATATGAGGAAAAAGTTGTCTCACTTGCAGTTTCAGAAGGTTTCAGATCCTTGTAGCAGGGAGGGTAGAGCGGGAAGGTCATTATTGAAGGAGTATGTTGCAGAGGCTGTTAGTATGAAGGACAGTCAGAGAGAGAGAGAGAGAGAGGGAACACCAGAACTAGTCCCCAATTATAGTCTTCCTAGCAAGAAATCCTGTGGGGTCACACTAGGATGCAAATCATATATAATCTCCATGCTATAGACTACCCATCTGTTAATTCCTTAAAATCTCTCCTAATCATTGGCCTTACTCTCTGGAAGCCTTCTGACAAAGAATCTCACTATATTTTACCTATGCCTTAAATATTTGAATCCAAAGGTAGTACAAACAATTAATATGACAGAGGAAATTTTAAGCATGATATATAGGCTGTGGCATGGTATTGTTTCCTGATTTTAAAGTGAGAAAATGGGAGCAAAAATGTCCTGTGTGGCAGCTAAGAATGGAGTTTAAGCATGTCTAAATCTCTAGGCAAAGCAACTTCAGACAAAGCACCATAGCTGTTAAAGAGATCACTGTCATCAGTAGGAAGCTAATAACTTTTCACTGGACCAATAGAACAGGGTCTTGAGGACCAAATGCCATCCACTGAAGACTTTTATGATGTATAAGTGTCAACTAATTAGAAAAAAATAATTCCTTTAAACAAAGACAGCCTTCAGGACACCCTACTGGGGTTGGAAAACCTAGGGAAATATTTTGCTGGTGGCCACTACCCCTGCATGGAGCATTCAGAGACTGTGAAAAAGTATGAACCAAGGGTCTTAAGAAGATACTTCTTAGGATGGTACAAGGACTTGCCATTGTCATATGGTGCTGATTTTGCACTCAGGAAGATGGCAAGCTACAGATTCATGGAGACTTGTGCCAAGGCTATGGAAAAGCCGTGAGGCCAGGTGATGTATAACAAGGTTAGAGTTCTGACAAGGAACTTATGACAGAACAATGCATGAAGCTGTGAGTGTGAATCGTAACTTGAAATAGAAAGCCTGAGGATGAATGCTAGAAGTATAGGCTATCTGTCAAGAAAAATTCAAGCACCAGGTGAAATCAGCCTGAGAGGAGATATATGGTATAAATGGCAAGGCAATAGATTAGGGACTTCCCAGACCCCTTTGAGTCTACATAATAACATTATGTACCTCAGATGGTGAATGTGCAAGTTCAAGTTTAATTAATGTTTGCTCCCTAAGTTTGGGCTTTGCTTCGGTTCAGTCTTTCCTTGCTATCTTCCCATTCTTCCTTTTTGGAGCAAATATGCAACTAGGGAGTATGTAACTTTCTTTTTTAGTTGACAGAAGCTGAATCTCAGAGGAGACTTTAAGCTTTGGACTTGTGAATAGTGATGGGACTGTTAGAACATGGAGACTCTTGAAGTTGGGTACACGCACTTTATATAATGAGGTGGTCATGAGACATTAGTGGCAAAGAGTAGATGTTATGGTTTAAGTGGGAAATGTACCTCACCCCCAGACTTATGTTTCAAATGCTTGTCATACAACTTTGAGAGTCCACATTATGAGGAGGACTTATGTGTCAGAAGTTTGACACTGGGTACAGGACTTTAAAGATGATAACTGGCCTCTAGCTGGCTCCCTTTCTGCTTAAACAGCTTCTTTCATAAATTCCAGTTTCCTTGAGCTGACCTGTCATGCTTTCTCTACTATGCTGGATGAAAAACCTCTGAAACCATGAAATAAATCTTTTCCTTTGTGAATTGTTTCTAGCAGGAATTTTGTCACAAAAATGAAAAAGTAGCTAGAAATACAGGTACACACATATGAAAATTAGTTTATATGGTTTTGGTGCTGAACATGGTGGTTTGACTGAATGCATGCTCCTCGTAGCTTAAGGTATTTTTTTTTGTAAAGATTTTTATTTTTATTAAATTTATTTATTTATTAGAGACAGAAAGACACACACACACACACACACACACACACACACACACACACACACACAAAGGGGGGGGAGAGAATGGGCATACCCAAGCCTCTAGCCACTGCAAACAAACTCTAGATACATGTTCCACCATATGTATCTGGCTTACATGGGACCTGGAGAATCAAACCTGAGTCCTTAGGCTTCACAGGCATGCACCTTAACTGTTAAGCCATCTCTCCAGCCCACTTACAGTATTTCTGATTAGGCTTGCAAGTTCATTCCCTAGAAATCTTCTGGTGGGTGCGCTGGGGGTGGATCTTAAGTCTAGCCCTAAAGTGTGTTCAGAGAAGTCTGAGTTTACATTTACTGCTTGTTCATGGTGTCTCTCTGCTAGGGATCAATGGATGTGAGCCAGCTTATGTCATGATGAAGCTTCCCCTGGATTCTGTAAGTCTGAAATAGTCCCTTTCCTCCCACAAGCTGTGTCTGGCTGGATGATTGAGCAATGAAGAGTAACTGCAAAACTGAAGTTTCAGGAAACCATTAGAGTTCTTGGAATGTACACTCTGCAGACAAGTGATGGCAATTTTATTCAAAGTTTCTGTGCTGCCAGGAGAAAGGACTAAAGATATGTCTAGCATGATAAAGGTTAGCTCTATGTGTCTAAGACAGCTGTTATGAGCTTTCAGCAAAGTTTCGTGACTAATACTTCAGATGAGACACTTATTTTTAGGATACTGCAACCAATAAAGTGTTGTTTTTTCCCCCAAACAGAATAATTTCATTTTCATTTTTTCAGGTGATAAGAATGTTCCTACTTTTTGTACTGGTTTCCAGCAAAATCAAGTTTGAGGACCATCACAACAATCCTGTTCCCTTTTGTAGGGTTATATTTGATTTCTTCCTTTTTTATTGCTTTGATTTCATTTTTATGTTTAAGCAACTTAAACATAAGCTGCTATAATTTACAAAGATATAGCATATTGTATAGTTATTTACTGTAAGTTGAAACATTCCCTTCTTGAAGGAGGAGGGAGAATCATAAGATTCAGGAAGCACAGAAAGTTACAAAATTCAAGAGACCCTCCATGTGTTTATATAAGCAGTAGCCAATTATAAGAAGACAGGAGACTTTTAAGCAGAGCTGCCTATAAACTAGACTCCAGGGACAGAATTTTCATGACTCGTCACCCATGCTGGGGTGGGCTTCTCAGTGATACAGCTTGCATTTGAATCAGCAGACTTCTTGAAACTTACCCTGTACCTGTGCTCATGTAAGTAACTCTGTGAACTCATTGGTTTGCCAAACTGTATTTGAGTGGAATTGTTTCTTTGATTTGCATTGTTGCCAGATTTTGGAGGAATAGATTTTTGCCTATGCCTTCCAAGGAAAAACTCACACAGCATAAGGCAACTAAGACAAGGGAAAAGAGCTAGACAGTGTTTGTTATGTACAAGGTGTTATATACACAACCCAACTATATTCTTTGATAGGCTTCTGGTGTGTGTCAACCGTAGAGCTGAGCTCCAACTCATCTATAGTAACTGCCTTCTTTTTATCTAACCATCATTAAAACAACAATAAGGTTATTAATAAGGACAGAATTTTACATTTTCATTAAAAAAACATTCATTGGGCATCCTTACATGCTTAGGAGATTACACAACTTTTGTTCATTTATTTATTTATTTACTTGAGAGTGACAGAGAGAGAAAGAGGCAGAGAGAGAGAGAGAGAGAGAGAGAGAGAGAGAGAGAGAGAGAGAGAATGAGAATGGGCACTCCAGGGCTTCCAGCCACTGCAAACGAACTCCAGGCATGTGCGCCCCCTTGGGCATCTGGATAACGTGGGTCCTGGAAAATCGAGCCTCAAACTGGGGTCCTTAGACTTCACAGGCAAGCACTTAACCACTAAGTCATCTCTCCAGCCCAGATTACACAACTTTTGACTTAAGGACACTTTGCATTTTCAGATACTACTAGATTCTTCTAAAAGCAAATCTTCACATGCTCACCCAGTTAAATGTGTTCCCCTTCCCCAGCTGAGATCTTATCATTAAAGCAGGCCAGGGGTATGCCCATTTTGGTTGTGTCTTTATACCTTTCCATCATCCCTCTGCACTTACTCAGTAGATGGTTGTGTGAGACACAAAAGAGGCTGGAGTTGGATGAATGTAGGAGGAAAAATCAATGTCTTTCTTGCAGTAGGCACTAGTAATCCATCTGCTAGAGTCCTTCCTAATGGCAAGTTTCCAATTCCTGGCTGATGCATGGGTTTACTTTCTGGCTGACTTCTTAAAATTTCACCTCCACTACTGGAGCTACATTTCTAGTTTCTTCCTATGGGATGTAATTTTGGCTGAAGTCCATCAATATATTAACCCTGCCTTCTAAGCAATCCACTTGGTATGAGGGGAATTCAGATATCTATGCTCTGTCAAACAAGAAGACACTTAACTAATGTCTGAGACATGCTGTCTACTTGTCTTACCATTTAAGTCAGTTTAAATTTCTTCCCACTCCCAGACTTATCTAGGAGATAAAGTGAAAGGAATGCCATGTTTATACTCACCCTAAGAACACATGTCAGGGTCTATCTGGAAGGTGAAATAGTAACAGTTCCTTATAGATGTCTACGGTATTTATGCTGATATTCAGCATTATTCTTGGTTATTTTGAACTAGGAAGGGTAGAAATCCCACAACAAAACTGATAATTTTTCCTTTAAGAACCATTTAAAATATTTTTATTTTATTTATTTATTTGAAGGACAAATAAATAAGGAGAGAGAGAGAGAGGCACACAAAGGCCTTTAGCCCTGTAAATGAACTCCAGAAGCATGCCCCCAACCCCTGTGAACATCTGGCTTATGTGGGTTCTGGGTAATTGAATTTGTATCCTTTGGCTTTGCAGTCAAGTGCATTAACTGCTATGTCATCTCTCCAGCCCATGAGCCACTTTTTTACTGTACTTGGTTTGTAGATATCAGGCTAATTTTCTTGCTCTTAGTCACACAAGTAGATTTCTAACAACTCTCTTTCAAGTACATGGAGTTTCAGTTGAAATTCATGGATAGTAATGGGATGAGCCCCATTTACTGTATCATTATGTTGTTATTTGGAGTTCATAGCCTTGCCACTAACAAAATGCACCTTGGGGGATCTATTCATGTACATCACATGACTCCCATTAACTTAGATGTTCAATACAGTGATAAATGTATATTAATGCATACACTGAGAAAGCACTACCTCTTTTGTCTTTTGAAAACATAAATATATGTTTTATGTTACAATTATAGCACTAAATTTTAGGTACATCTTAGCAAAACGTCAGTATTTCCTAAAGCCAACAAATTTTGTAATGGTGTACTTAAAGAAATTAAGACTTTTCCTCTGTATTCTGTTTTGTGTTTGTTTGGTATTTGTTTGTGGCCCCAACATGGCCACAAGTTGACCAGTTAAAAGTATTCTGAAAATAATGTCTAATTAGGAAAAACAAGAATGGGTCTTTTAACTGACTTGAGTGTTACATAGCTGTCTGAACTTGGAAAGCATATTAACCTCACCCCTACTCCTCATTTCTATAATTAAGGGCTGTTAGTAAGCAATCTTTTTAGCCAACAAAGGTTAAACATGCACAGAGTATTTAGGAGAACCACTGAAATAAAGCATGGAAATCTTTGTAAATAAAGCTAGAGCCATTGAAACTTCTCCCCTGACTGATAACACGTCTGGACAAGCCATTATCTTGGGTGGGTTGCTTTGAGTTCCATGAAGTGTTAATCTAAGCTGTTAGTTCTTCAGTCTCCAGAAACTAAAGTGTTTATGCACCACAAAAACAGCACAAAAGCTGTGCACTTGCTATGCACGTTATGTGTTAAACTGACAGCTCAGGGTGCGTGCGTGTGTGTGTGTGTGTGTGTGTGTGTGTGTGTGTGTTTGCAAATTACTCAGTTCAAATTGTTTTGAGCATATTTTCACAAGTAACAAGCTTGTATTTATAAATAACTATGTCTCAAAACACAGAAGTATATATCCATTTGTTTCAGAACAAAATTCTCCATGACATGACATAGATAGGCCTTAGTGACCTGGCCTCTGTTTACCCTGTCACACTTGACTCTTGCCAACCCCTGATTTATACTCTATCCTTTTGACCACAGTGAGCTACTTGTTTTTGCTGTGAAACAACAGGATGTTTTGAAACACAAATAGCTTTTGACAAATCTCCCTTTTTCTTTTTTAAATATTTACTTATTTATTTGACAGACAGAGAGAAAAAGAGAGGGAAAGAGAGAGAGAATAGGTGAGCCAGGTCCTCTAGCCACTGAAAATGAACTCCAGATGCATGTGCCATCTTGTGCATCAGGCTTATGTGGGTACTGGGGAATAGAACCTGGAGCCTTAGGGTTTACAGGCAAGTGCCTTAACTGCTAAGCTATCTCTCCAGCCCAAATATCCCTTTTCTGTGGCTATTATCATTGGAATTTAAATTACATGATGGTGAGAAACATTTTTACATTCTCCTCTTTAATCCCATGCCAGAAGATGGTATATTAATGTAGTGATTAATGAGTAGAATGCAATATTGTATACTATACATGAATGCATATAAAAATCTTTATACAGTACATATTTACTTATTTTTAAAAGGATGTTTAAAATTACTTTGTTCCAATGCTTTAGGCATTATAAAAAGTTGTGAATTGCTTATTACTTTGTGTATATTGGAGAGCTTTAATTTATTTTTCCTTGAACACGAAGTATCATTGTCTAGACTAAGATCTAAAGGCTCTGGGAAAATTTACAGAATAATATAGAATAATCTCATATACTTCTTCTCACCACTTCAGTTTTTGTTAGTTGTGTGGCTTCTTCAAAGCTGCATATAATAGCCATCCAATGTCCATAAAAGCCCAGTAAAATAATCAAAACAGTAACTTTTCCAAGATAAATTTAGGAAGTGATGGATTTGAAATATGTTACAGTTAACTTTATGGCAATTGGGAAATGAATGAGAAGCAAAAATTAAACGATGTGCTTCTATTTGCCTTAAATTTATAGATTTGCCTCTGGTACTTGTTGACCACTGAATTTGACAGCATTAGTTATGGGCATCCTCATTAACCTCAAATATAAACACCAGTTACAGACTATACTGCAACCCACAAACAAATAAGTAGAAGCAAGATCATTTATATTTGTATGCATTATAAATATTAATTAGATAACATATATTAATTTATCCAAGAGCCAGGGATCTACCTGTCATGCATTTGTATAGCAATATTATCACTTCAGATGTTAGAAATTTGAAAAGGTGAATACTTTACTGGTATATTTTGTTAACTTGATGCCTCTGTCACTTGACAATTAAAACTGCATGGGGAATGGGTAATTATTCTTTAATAGTTGAAGAATAGTGGAGGTCACATTTGGCTCAGAGCCATGCAGTGTGTTTTCATTAAAAACCAAACTGTACTCATTAGTCACTGCACACATTAGCAAGGCGGTCAATGAGGAAGGACGACAGAAACCCAGCCATTGTCATCGACAGGCTGAGCACGCACATGCTCAAGAGTGTAATTTGGTTTGACTAGTACTTGGAGACACTTACTGTTACATTATGCCACCCTACAACTAAAAAGGGTTTAGAGCATAAAAACTGTTGTTGTCTGATGGCAAATACTTCAGATTTTGCTCAAATAAAAGCTCAGATAAATAAGCGATTCCAGACTTACCTGAAATTTAAGACTTTGAATCTCACAACTGCAAGCTGTTTCCTCAGAGGCTATGTCCAATATTGTCTTTCATGTGAGCCAATTGACCCGCATGAGGGTACAGCCACTTCATCATAATAAAGCTTTAAAATGGACTGGATCAGCTTTCAAACTTTCTTTAAATCAAATTTTATTTAAATATTATCTATAGAAAAATTTCTATATGTGATATCCACCATTTGTTCATTTAAAAAATATTTTTATTTATGTGTGTGTGTATGTGTGAGAGAAAGAGAGAAAGAGAGAGAGAGAGAGGGAGAATGAGAATGAGTATGCCAGGGCCTCTTGCTGCTGTAAATGAATTCCAGACACATGAGCTACTTTGTGCATCTGTCATATCTAGCTTTACGTAGGTGCTGGGGAATTGAAATGGGATGGTAGGCTTTGAAAAAAAAATGTGCCTTTAAGTGCCATGCCATCTCTCCAGCCTTTAGTGTAGTTATTTTATAGGTCAGAAATAGCCAAACCTCTGACTGTCAGATACAGTTTTTAAATGCATTTATATGTGTGTGTGTGTGTGTGTGTGTGTGTGTGTGTGTGTGTGTGTGTGTGCATGCTTGCTGAGGTCGCTTGCTGCTGCAAATAATAGCCAGACACTTGTGCCATATTTTATGTTCAGTTTATGTGGAATTGGTCCTGACCTGACAGGCTTTGTAAACTAAGTACCTTTAACTGATAAACCATAGGCCCAGGCAAATTATCAGATATTTTAATCCTAAATATTTGGTTGTGTTAATTTAGCTCATTTATATAATGATAAACAGAACTCAAAACCTCAAAATCCCAGTTCATGTGGTGTTGGCTCTCACATCCATTGATAGTAAGAGACTGTCAACTTTCAGTCTTTATGAGCCTTGCTTCTTTCCTGTGACTTTCCCAGTATCACATGGAACTTTCATGGTGAGCATCTGGATCCCAAGACATTTTCTGGAGAGCTTTTCTATTTGCCACTGATAGAACTCATTCTCTTGAGTAGCCTCTATACATTTTCTGGCAGGAGATCACTCACTGGTAAAGTGCTTGCTGAAATCTCTGACTTTGAGCCCTAGCACAGCAAAACCACAACAATAAAACTATTTCCTAGTTCTTCACAAGCTTCTTATGAAGAAGGGGAGAAATAATATGCCTAGGTATTCATTATTTGTATCAGTCTACTATAAAAATTATAATAAAAATGTGAAGTCAGTATTTCTTAGTCCAGATACTAAGAGGTGTGGAATAAAAACCTATTGAAAGATCACTTGAAAAGCAGAGTGAGAGTGGACAGCCTCGTCTTGTTCCTGATCTTAATGGAAATTCCTCCAGTCTCCATTAAGTATTATTTGGGCCTTAGGAGCTATGTATATTGCCTTTATTATGATAGGATATGAACCAACCATGCCAGTTCTCTCCTATGTTTTGACCATGAAGTGATGTTGTGTCTTCTCAAAGGCTTTTTTCTGCATCTATCAAAATGATCATGTGGTTTTTATGATTAACCTTGTATATGTGGTGTATTACATTGACAAATTTCCACATGTTAAACCACCCCTGTGTTCCTGGGATGAATCCCACTTGGTCAAGGTGGATAATGCTTTTGATGTATTGTTGGAATTGGTTTGCAAGGATTTTGCTCAGGATCTTTGCATCTAACTTCATCAGGGAAATAGGCTGGTAGTTTTCTTTCTTGTGGCATCTCTGCCTGGTTTTGGAATTAGGGTGATACTAGCTTCATAAAAGGAGTTGGGTAGCTTTCTCTGTTCTTTAATTGTGTGGCACAGTTTTAGGAAGATTGGTTTGAGTTCTTCCATGAAGGTTTGATAGAATTCAGCTGTGAAGCCATCAGGTGCTGGACTCTTCTTCTTTTTGGGGAGGTTTTTTATTATTTTTTTAATCTCCATGAGTGTGATGGGTTCATTGACGAGATTAATCTGTTCTGAGTTTAGCTTTGATAGATGGTATGCATCCAGGAATTTAACCATCTCCTCCACATTATCCAGTTTTGTGGAGTAGATTTTTTTTTATTATTATTTATTTGTTTATTTGAGAGTGACAAAGAAAGAGGCAGGAAGAGAGAGAGACAGAGGAAAAGAGAGAGAATGGGCATGCCAGGGCTTCCAGCCACTGAAAACGAACTCTAGACACGTGCACCCCCTTGTGCATCTGGCAACCGTGGGTCCTGGGGAATCAAGCCTTGAACCACTAATCCATCTTTCCAGCCCTGGATTAGAGGTTTTTGAAATAAGTCCTGATGATTCTCCCAATTTCACTTCTGTCTGTTGTGATCTCTCCTTTTTCATTTTGAATTTTGTTAATTTGAAGCTTCTCTCTCTCTGTCTCTGTCTCTCTCTCTCTGTCTCTCTCTCTCTCTCTCTTTTGCTTGATCAAATTGGCCAGGGGTTTGTCAATCTTGTTTATTTTTTCAAAGAACCAGCTCTTTGTTTTGTCAATTGTCTTAATTGTTTCCTTTTCATTAATTTCTGCTCTGATTTTAATTATTTATTTCCTTCTGGAGCTCTTTGGGTTGGATATTTCTTGCTTTTCCAGTGCACTTAGATGGATGGTTAGGTTATTGATTTGGGATCTCTCTGTCTTTTTATGAAGGCATTTAGTGCTATGAATTTTCCCCTGAGGACCACCTTCATTGTGTCCCATAAGTTTTGGTACGATGTGTTCTCATTGTCATTCAATTCCAGAAATTTTGAAATTTCATCCACTATGCATTTATTGTTTAAAAGTGTGCTGTTCAGTTTCCAGGTGCTGTTGGGATTCTTGGTGGGTCTTTTGTTGTTGATTTACAGCAATATAGCATTGTGATCGGATATCATGTAGGGAATTATGACAATCTTCCTAAATATGTGGAGGCACTCTTTGTGATCTAGTGTAGGTATATTTTAGAGAATGTTTCATGGGCTACTGAGAAGAATGTATAGCCTGTGGATTTGGGATGGAAAGTTCTGTAGATGTCCGTTAAGTCTAAGTGATCTATGGTTTTGTTGAGGTCTCTTTCTTCCCTGTTGAGTTTCTGTTTGGATGATCTGCCTATTAGTGATAATGGTATATTGAAGTCCCCATGTTGGTGGTTATTTTTGTTTTATTGTCAAGTAGGTTTTGTTTTATGAACTGTGGAGCCCCTGTGTTTGGTGCATACAGATTTGTGATTATAATATCTTCTTGAGGGATCATTCCTTTGATAAGTAGGAAGTGGCCTTCTTTGTCCTTTTGATTATTTTTGGTTTGAAGTCTATTTTATCCAATATTAATATAGCTATGCCTGCTTGTTTCTTATTCCTGTTTGCTTGGAATATTGTTTTCCACCCTTTCACTCTGAGAATGTGTCTGCCTTTAGTGGTGAGGTGGGTTTCTTGAATACAACAGTTTGAGGGATCTAATCTTTTGATCCATCCTGTGTCTCTTGATGGGTGAATTAAGGTCATTAATATTTAGGGTAATGACTGTGAGATTTGATTTGATCCCTGTCATATTGTGATGGGATATGTGGGTTGGTGTTTTCATGGACTTTGAAGTTTTTTGTGCCCACTCTGAGTTTGGTTATTATGATCTGGTTCTTGTAGGCATTTGAGATTGATTATTTGTTTCTTCTCTGTAGAGAATTTCCTGAAATAGGTTTGGTTTTGTGTTTATATAATTTTAAAGGTAAGTTTATTCATGGAAAGTTTTTCTTTTACCATCTATTATGAGGGATACTTTTGCTGGGTAGAGTAGTTTGGGTTGGAAGCCATAGGTTCTTAGACTTTGCAGTGTTTCCTTCCAGGGCCTTCTAGCTTTCAGGGTTTCCATTGAGAAGTCTGAAGTAATTATGATAGGGTTACCTTTAAAAGTGGTGTGTTGTTTTTCCCTAGCTGCTTTTAGGATTTTCTCTTTGGTGTCAATGTTTAGAGTCTTAGTGACAATATGTCTTGGAGAGTTTCTCCTTTGGTTCAGTCTGCTTGGGGTTCTATTGGCTTCTTGTGTCTTGATGGGCCTTTCTTTTAAGAGACTGGGGAAGTTTTCTTCAATTATTTTGTTAAATCAGTTCTCCATGCCTTTGGTCTGAATTTCTTTTCCTTCTGGTATTCCAATGATCCTGATATTAGTATGTTTAAGTGTATCCCACAATTCCCTCATGTTCTGTTCACAGAAACTTTTGAACTTACTGAAGTTTTTGAACTCTCCAACTATTTCTTCCATCTTGTCTACCAGATCAGAGCTTCTGTCCTCCACATGGCTGACTCTATACTTGAGAGCTTCTAGAGAATTTTGGACTTGTTCAACTAGATTTGCATTTTCTACTACTTTTCTATGTATAATTTCCATCCCTCTGTCAAGCTCCCCTTTCACATCATTTTCTGATTTTCTTGTTTCATGAAATTCATCCTTACATTTCTTTGTCTTTATTTAGCATGGCCAGCTGATTTTTGAGGTCTTCTTTTTTTTTTTTTTTCACTCTTCCTCAAACCTCTTAACTCTCTTTGAACTCCTTCCATTTTTTTTTTTTTTTATCTATTAGTTCTAGTTTAGTGATGGCAGCATCCACGTGATTATCAGTCCTTTGTTGCTTTTCTGCAAGTTCTACCAGTAGCTTGGTCAGGTTTGCATTGCTCATAGCCTCATTTTGGTGTTCTGATCCTGATGACTTTTCTATGTTTTGATTAGAGATGTTCATTGTAGGACTGGGTGATCTAACTGGATTTTCTTGCATTTGATTTTTCATGTTATTTCTTTTGCGCTATGGTTTTCCCATCACAGTGTATGGGCAGGTAGGTGGGTGGATCAGCCTGGGCTCAAGCACAATGGGAATCTGAGGCAGACTGAGTCAGTTGGCAAACAGCCTGGGCTTTGGCTCTCACTTGCCAAAGCTGCCTGATCTACTGCCTGGCTGGGGCACCAAAGTTGTCTGATCTCTCAAGTGGTAATAAGCCAAAGGTGCCTGTGTTTGTTCTAGGAGGGACACTGACTCACCAAGCACTAAAGCAGCCCAAACTCTGGCATGGGAACACTGGGACCTGGAAGCAGTCTGCGCTCCCCCACTATAGTACAATGGCAGACAGGTAAGGGATGGCACCTGACTTGGCTCAAGCAACAGACACAGTCTGAGCTTGTGTGGAAGTTGCTGTGGGCCTGGACTCACTGAATGTGTGGTGGCAGGAGCAGTAAGTGAGCGAGTGGGTGAAGAAGTCTAAGCTTCCACACAGGGATCAATCCCCCCTACTTGGAGGGAGGGGTGGGCTACCCACCTGTTAGGGAATCAGCGATTCCCTGTTTATGCCTGGGGCCATTGAACCTGGGGAGGCAGGAGCAGTAAGTGGGTGAGTGGGCAGAGCAGTCTAAGCTTCCACATGCAGGGATCGATTGGTGCGGTGGTGCCATGGATATGGCAGCTATTTGGGGGGAGGGGTGGGCTACCCTCCCATGAGGGAATCAATGATTCCCTGTTTTTCCCCTCTGTGCCCTCCCACTGGCAATCTATTGGAGATTGCTCGCCCCTAAAAGACCCAGTGAACCCTTAATGACTTGCCTTTCTTTCCCTGGGATCTGCAGCGCAGCTAGGCAGTTGCCATCTTGGCCGGAAATCTACATCTACTTTCACTGATATATATATATTTTTAATTTTTTTTATTTATTTGAGAGTGACAGACACAGAGAGAAGGATAGATAGAGGGAGAGAGAGAATGGGCACGCCAGGGCTTCCAGCCTCTGCAAACAAACTCCAGACGCGTGCGCCCCCTTTTGCATCTGGCTAACGTGGGACCTGGGGAACCGAGCCTCGAACCTAGGCTTCACAGGCAAGCGTTTAACCGCTAAGCCATCTCTCCAGCCCTCACTGATATTTTTGATTGATTCCAATCCTTCTCCATCCCCAGTTCTCATGGGGGTGGGCTGGGGATATAACATTTTGAGGATGACAGTAAATAAGATGTGATACTCTTGTGATCATTTGGAACTTTCTCAGTCAGCATACGATCACCTGATTCAATATAGTGGTCACCATTTTTATTTGTTTGCCTATTACAGTTTTATAGCCTTTGAACATTAACTTAGCAATAATATGGCACTGAATTTTAGGAGATAAAAATGTTCTTGACAATGTATTATATTTTGGGGGCTTTGAATATATGTAGCGAATGAAGTTAATGATGTTGAATTGCATTTTGATGCTGGGTTTGTTGTGCTTAGCAAGCATGATAATGAAACCTAGCATTAGATGTGTGGAGAAGACATCATAGCTGTCTGAGCTCTAAGGATAGATTGGTGGCTCTTATTATATGTTGATACTGGAGGCCATGATTGCATGTCCATGGGAAACAGGAATTTTAAGAGTATGCTGAAAAACAGGAGGAAAGTTTAACTGGAAATATTTCAAAGTATGAAATGAGTACAGCATAATGGAATATTAAAGAATAGGAATTTATTCTGACAAAGAAGAAAATACACTATTATTTAGTTTTATTATTATTAGAAAGAAATTTTTCTTTCTTTTGAGAATTAGGAAGCAATTTTCAGCCTTGGCTACAGTCATGTTAGTCTGATTACCTGAAAAAGAAGGAGATTTGAGGATAAGAAAGAATGAAACTTAGAATATAAAACTGAACGCAGGTCTGGAGAGATGGCTTAGCAGTTAAGCACTTGCTTGTGAAGCTTAAGGACCTGGGTTCAAGGCTTGATTCCCCATGACCCACATTAGCCAGATGCACAGGGTGGCAAACACATTTGCAGCCCATTCTCTCTCTCTTTCTATGTGTCTCTTTCTCTCTGTCTGTCACTCTCAAATAAAGAAACAAAAATAATTTTAAAAACTGAGTGCATTCTTTCAAGATGTCCAAAAAAGCAAAAAACTCAGAATATTCAAGTGAAAACCAAATGCAGTAGGTTGGGACATGATGAAAGATGTTTAAACTCATTGATGGTACTCTAGATGGAAGTCTAGGACCCAGGAGACAGATGTTAGACAAGAAACATATTCGTAATTACTGATGAGAATTGTAAACTGTCCAGGTGGTATACTTGGCTTTGAAAACAAAAGACATCAGTTTAAAAAAAAAAAACAAAACACATGTTTTATGTATTTATTTGCTAGCAGAGACAGATAGGGAGAAGAAAGATGAAAGAGAGAGGGGAGGGGGCCACAGAGAGAGAGAATGTGTGCTCCAGCGCCTTCAGTCACTGGGAATGAACTCCAGATGCATGTGCCACTTTGCATTTAGCTTTATGCGGGTATTGGGTGAATAGAAAGCTCATCTTTGTAGGCAAGCACCTTAACTGCTATGCCATCTCTTGAACCCAAGAGACAGCATTATTTCTGGTTAATCAAGGAGATATAAGGAAAGGTTGATGATAAATCATTAGAAGTAGTTGTGGAACAAAAATTCAAGGTTGGGTGATATGTGTTGTTGAGAAAAAGCTCCTGAAATGTCACACTTGCTTCATGTTTTCTTATGTACAGTCACATCATAAGACCAGTCAGCATGTCTAACAAGCCTTTTAAATGGGTTTTGCATCTCAAAAGTTGCCTATAAAAAATTAAGCTAAGTCATCCCCAACCATCCTTCCTAATAATTTTAACTAGTTTATATTTTCAATTTTTGAAATGGAGTACCACCTTGGCGAGGGCTGTTCTTGAACTTTCTATGTAGCTGGTGATAACCCTAGCTATTCTTCTCTCTACCTCCAAAGTGGTTGGATTACAGGTATACACTACGGTGCTTGGCTCCTGTGTTTGTATTGATAAAGGTCAATAAAACGTGCAGTGTTTAGGACACATGTACTCCCATGTGTTGCTTTCTATACCTGGTGGCAGGAGGCTTAGACTATATCCTCAAGTTTGGGGTTGAATTCTTTTTTTTTTTTTTTTTAATTTTTTTTTTTGTGTATTTATTTGAGAGCGACAGACACAGAGAGAAAGACAGATAGAGGGAGAGAGAGAGAATGGGCGCGCCAGGGCTTCCAGCCTCTGCAAATGAACTCCAGACGCGTGCGCCCCCTTGTGCATCTGGCTAACGTGGGACCTGGGGAATTGAGCCTCGAACCGGGGTCCTTAGGCATCACAGGCAAGCGCTTAACCACTACGCCATCTCTCCAGCCCTGAATTCTTATTTAAGAAATAGTTATGCATTCTTTTTCTGAGTCAAACAGTATGATAGGTGTTGTGTGAGTAAAAAGATATATTAAATGGATTTAGATCCTTGAGGAAACATAGAAAATACTTAAAGTGTGGAATATCCATCTTTCAAATGTTGAAACTATAAACTGAAGATGTAAAGAGACAATAAACATCCCAGGATGAAGTGTAACAACATAGATAGTCTTTGTTCTCAGGCTGTTTGTTAATTGCCAGAGACATTTCCTGTTAATTGGCCAGGACATTTTCCAGTTCAGCTCATGTGATACGCTGCTAGTTCCCTCTTGTCTACTAAATCTTTTGCCACCATAGCCTGGAGAGGTTCTAAAAGTACCAAAGAAGAATACAGAAATGTTACCTCCCTGCAGAGGGAATTAGTTTGGGCATGAACCCATGAGCACTTTAATGTCATTCAGCTTATGTTGCATGTTATCCTTGAGCTAAATAAACTCTGCCATCAGAGCTGCAGTTGCTGTGAACAGTGTGGGGAATGGGGACTTGGTGGCAAGTAATCTATTACAATAGGCATTAACTCCTCCCCAGCATGTCTGAAACTGAATGAGCTTCAACAACCAGCCTTCTCTTTTGCCCTCTATCCTTCCTTCCCTTTTTCCTTCTGTTCTTTCCAGTCTCTCTCCCTTTATTCCTTCATTTATTTATACTAATTTTTGCAATTTCATCGGATCTTGTGGTAGATGATGATACAAAGATAAACATATGCTTTCTTTTATCACAGAGGCTATAGTCACAAGAAGAATATATTAATCATTAGTAATAGACGTTGATAACTATTAAGTCATTGCACAATAAATAAAGGAGTGGTTCATATGCATAGGAGAGGGAGAAGAGATAATTAAGAAAGATATTCTCTATTAGGTTTTGAAATGTAATTCTCTCTCTCTTTGTTGCTGTGTATGTGTGCTTGCAAGCATTTATTTTCTTGAGACAAATTCCTAGATGTTCTGAGGTCCTGAGGAATGAACGAGGCTGATGAAGATCAGAACATTTCCTCTCTGCTGTCCATGGTGGAAGAAAACTTGAGCTTCAATCCTCCTTGTGCTTCTCACCTGCCAAGATTGAGTTAATCATCATTCACTCTTACCTGAAATCATCTTTGAGGAAAACAGCATCTATGTTTTGAAGAAGAGGGCTTTGGTTCATATGATATCAGTTAACATGGGGTCTGAGATCAGCCTGTGGACAATTGAATAATCACAAATGTCCAACCATTGTGAGCAGTAGAGGAAATGCAAATTAAAGCCACTATGTGATATTCTCTTACTCCAGGCAGAATGACTATGATCAATAAAGCTGACAATATATGCTGGTGACTATACAGGCATTCTTATTCACTGCTAGTGGAGAGCAAGCAAATATGGAAACCAGTATGGAGGTCTCAAAAAATTAATTAGAACTGCCACCCAACCTGTTATACCACTACGTGGCGTATACCCTAAGGACACTGTACTACATGCACATCTTTGTTCATTGTTACGCATTTACAATGGATGAGTTCTAGTGGTTGGAAATTCTCCATTATAACTTGATACCAAAAACAAGCAAACACACACACAAACAAACACACACACACAAACCATACACACACATGCACACACACACAAATGAATCCTGAATCATGGTAAGAGGACCACAGAAGCTCACGTTTCAAACTCCTGTTTTTAATTTCATTTTTGTTTGGAAAATCTTGTACATGTATATAGTGTGCACTGATGACAGTCATCGTTATTACCCATTGTCTCACTATGGGCTTTTGAACAAGTTTGCAAGCATGAATACCATCTTGTGGAGCAGGTTTCAACTCCAATCAGAAAACAATTGGTTACCCAAATATCCGTCTGGCATGTCTATTGGGGAGCACACAGGGTTCATAGTTGTCTAAGGCTACTGATGGCTTTTGTTTCCCAGAAATCTGCATTGCAACTCCTGGTACTAGGAAAAATAGGCAGTAAGGAGGAAGTTTCTAGCCCACATGTGATTTGAAGGTTGTGGGGAAATGCTATGGAGGAAAGATTTAAGCAAGGATAGGGAAGGAGGGATGAAGGAGTGGAGAGGCTATGCTACAGTGATAAGCAAAACTAAAGATGTGCGGGAAAAAACCTTGTAGAAACCTATTACTTTATATGCTAATTAAAAATACACTTTAATAAAATAGAGTTTAAATGAAAGTACACTACATGGTTAAATATAGTAACTCCCAGAAACCACAGGCTTAATAAATTAATTTAGATTAATTTATAATCCCATTGCCAGTAGTGAGATACCACCTACCAATGAGTTGTTGGGGTAGATAAGCCTCTAAAACAATATAAGCTATTTCCATTGTTCTTTATTGATCACCAAAACTAGATGGTAAATCCCTATTTCTGAAGGTATGACACATTTTGATTGTTGGACATAGAGAAATCAAATAAAGTACTTGCTATGCAACTATGTTCCAGAGTTTGGGTTCCCATATGCCATGTAAAAGTAGGAAGCTGTTATGGGCTTCTGTAATCCTAGCTGACCTATGGCAAGATGAGAGCCAGAGTTAAGAGAATTTCCAGGAAGTTTGCTAACAGAACAGTGATCCCCTATAAGAGATCCTGTCTCCAGTAAGGAGGTTATGAAAATTGTCCTTTGACTTTCACATGTGTGCTATGTCACTCATATACCCCCACACAATTAAAAAAATAAGTCAGAACACTTTTTCTCATGTAGTAAATTATAAACCATGAGTATAATGGGTTCAGCTCATTTTGTATCCCCTTTTGTGAGTTATTGAAACTAAATGGGTGTCACAGGCAGCTTCAGTTACTGGGATAAACTTCCAAACCAGGCACAGTTTATAGGTGGAATGTAATTTATTAAAGCTAACATATTCAAGGGAAGTTCCATAATGACAGAAGAAGCTGGCCTCCTTTCACAGGTTCATGCAGAAAGAAATAGCACCACAAGCAAGCACACTCCAGGAATTCCAGGCAGAGCTCAAACATTTTGTATAACTTAGATCTGCCTCCACACCTTAGGGCTGGAACCCGGGATCCAACCTCAGTGACACTAAGTTAGAAGCTTGAATAAAATTCCTGGGGCATTCATTCGAACTACTACAGTGGTCTGTGGGATTATTTCCCACTACTCAAGTTGCACTTGGTGTTAAACCTCAGTGCAATTTTAGGCACTATAGCCTCTAATTCTAGAGTTGACTGATACCTATGTACATATTAAAATGTAGACTTTCATGTCAGATGCACTAGAAGAAAATCCTAGAGCTGTCATTTTGCAGTCAGTGTTAATTCATCATGGTTACTGTATAAGATGCAGAAGTCTTTACTGCTGTGTCAAATCTCTATGGCTCATGCTAGATTTACCTGCAGAATATCTCATATGAGCTCACATTCACTTGCTCTAATTTGAGTGTGGGCAGTGTGGTCTTTTCTTTTCTACTTCCTGGACTTATAAACTATTGCAAGAATGGCCTAGATCATTTCTCTAACTATGTGAACACAACCAAAGATAAGTGTTCCTGAGTTTTGTATTTTAGAAAACTATTTCTTGGAAGCATAGTGTTGATTTCTCAGATATTCTACCTCTGTTGCCTACAGTAGAAACCAGGGCATTGGCACCAGATTTTCCATTCTACTGCCTTACTTGTACCTCATACCTAAGACCTTTTCTCATTCTCTATTTTAGAACCTAACCTAGGAAACTATAAGTTTTGTACTGTGATGATTATGTGAGATGATATGTAAAGCTAGTGACTTACATACAAAGGCTGGTCTTGGAAGAGGATATAAATTAAAGCAGTGTTTATAAAGGAGATCTGGGGGACTCATCTGAGAGACTGGTAAGATATTGGATAGGTATTTTTGGTTGCATTCCATGTTGACTATCTAAAGATTGATATTTTTATGTATAGCAAGCATAAATATCTACACTGATTTTTTTCACATTGGTCTGAATAGTGTTGTTTCACACACTGGTATTTTTTGTTACTTGTTTTAAAGTCATTTTGTTTACTGTTTATAGTATTCTTAGAAATTTTATATAAGAATTAAGATTGCTAGCATACTTTAGCATTAGATCATCTGGGCTTGGATATTTAGCTCAGTAGTGAAGCACTTGTTGCCAGTCTCCAGCACCAGGAAAACAACAGATGATCTGACCCCACTGAGCCATATACTGAATAGCACTCTCAGATGGGACTTAGCTGAGGGCAACTCAAGAACAGACCAAGTTCTTGTTAATCTGCAGGAATCCATATTCATTTCCCTGCCTTAAGGTTATTTTGTTTTTATTCCCCAGGGATGTACATTGTTGGTTTTTCTTATACAAGTAGCATCATCCATCTAGTTATATAACTACCTCATTAGAGATCTTTGTGACTGAAATCTGTGAAGAATAAGGTAGGGAAAGAGTCAGACTCTAGATAAGAATTATATTTTAAGATATTTTAAATGATAGTTTAATATCTAAAATGAAATTTAAATATTAAATATTTATAATATTAAAATATTTTGAAATATAATTGATATTTTAAGATATAAATATATGTTGAAAGCAGATCTAAGAATGGAGTCTGTTGTGAGTTGAACAAAGTCCCCCCAAATGCATGTTCACCTGAAACCTGTGAATGTACTCTCATTTGGAGACAAAATCTTGGCAGCTCTGTCAAGTTAAGATGAGGCTTTGTTGGAGTGTAGTGAACCCTAAACCTATTACAAATGATGCCTATGGGAACAGGGAAATGTGGACATACACACATGAGAAAGGGAGAGAGAGAAAGAGAGAGAGAGAGAGTGACCAGGGGCCCATGGAGGTAGAGGCTGACTATAGCAATATATCCACAATTCAAGCAATTCTGGCACAACTATCAGCAGTTAGGGAATGGAAAAATGATCCTGTTAGAATCTTCATAGCAAGCACAAGCTACTGACACTGTGGTGTTGGGTTTCCAGTGTTGTAAGCCAGTCTCTCTCTTGCGCTTTATTATGGCAATTGTAGGAAACAGAATTAAGTATATGAAAGAAGAGAGAGCCTGCTCAGGGAAGTCTGACATTCTGGGAGACAGAGAGGAGGTGTTATGATAAGTATTTTGGTATGATACTGAAAGTAATAAATAAAATAAGCCCCAGGGCTGTTGGAAGTGACAAGGTGGCCTTCAGTGATTTTCTTGGAAGCCAAGGGGCTAGGGTCATTTTCCAGGGAGTGGCAGGAGAAGAAAGAATAAGGAAGTGGGTAAAGAATGTGAAATGAAGTCCAGAGGTGATCACAGGGAATAAAACTTCCTAGGGGAGTTTGAATGATAGTAATACACAGGAACATGGGACTGTTAAACGTGTTTTAAAAGGGAATGATTATGCACAGCTTTGCTCATTAATTGCTAAACATCTACACAAATTAACTCAGCACCCATCTCCAGCTCCTTCATCAAATTGGCATATATAAGAATTATATTGTATACATATATATTCCAGTTTAGAAGATATCTAGAAGTGTAATGGGTGGGTCTCATAGTTTATTTCTTAAGGCTGTGTGTTAAGATACCATCAGCAAATACTTCTGATGTACAGGTATAGGAATAGGACCTCAAACTCATACAAGCAAAAGGGAGTTTATTGAAAGGTTTACAAAATCTAGGGAAATATATAAAGTAGGAAAATATCAAAAGCAAACAACATGTGAACTCAGAAAGCAAAGTATATTGGATTTAAGAAAGTCTATGTTCCCCTACAGATCCTACAATATGTTTAATTTTATAATTCATAAGCTTAGACACGTGAGGTGGCCACTAAGTCACAAGGAGCAAGTTTAATTGGCATGTGTGTGTAATGTGTTTTAGAACACAATGACAAAAATGTTAAAATACAATCTAAGGGCTAACTCAGTGGTTAAAGGCACTTACTTTCCAAGCTTACCAGCCTGGAATCAATTCCCCAGCCATCCACATAAAGCTGAACAGGCATTCTATTGCAGAGACTAGAGACTCTGGTACACCCCTACACACACACACACACACACACACACACACACGTGCAAATATAATTGGAATCACAATGAGAAATATATTTCATAGTTCATTTCCTCCTGATTTGCTGAGGAGCATAACACTCTATTATTTTGTGAATAGGAAAACATTTTTATATTGAATATAATATTTAAATTTACTGTTGACATATTTCAATTTTATATTAGCATATAATTGAGATATATATGAACTTAAACAAAAATCACTTGAACACATTTATGAATTCTATTGTTATACTGTGCATACTGTATGTATTATGAAGTATTGGTAGGACTGGCATTAAATATGTTGGTTTCCTGTCTATGTAGCACATGTGGAATATACCATGTAAATTTTCTTTCCACCTACTTGCATGGTGAGCACTGATGAACTCTGGTTGGGGTCTTTAGTCTGATGTTCACAGGGATTTCCTAGCTATATGTCGAGGGAAGTAATTACTGTCTTCTCCAGGTGTTTACCTAGGTGACCCACTGCTTTCTTACTCATCTTCACTGAAGTGTGTCATGAAGTGTTAGAGAAAATGGACTATTATTAGGTAAGCCAACTGTTCCCTGGTTCAAATGGACATTGTAAAAGTTTGTGAGATAATATCTGTCATTGGAATAGCCTTAAATACTGAAAATATTTCAGCTATGTAAATGATTATAACTTTAAAATGATCATCAAAGGTATACTTTGGGAATTTGACTGTATTCCATTGAAAAATTATTAACTCAGTAAATTAGCTTTATAATGTCATTTTTACTAAATTCAAGGGGTAGAGTCTTGAATTAGCTTAACTTTTGTGAGAGAGACCTTTTTCATATAGCGAATTCTTTCAGTTGCACATTTGAATACCCAGCCCACAGGAGTGTTGCTATTGAAGGGAACTGCTTGACTCAAGGAATTGAAAAAGGTAGAATGGTGTAGCCTCAGGTATAGCTGCATATGGGGTCTGAGAAATAGTCACTCTCTGCTCATTTCTTTGTTCTCATAGGTTATTACCTTATTATAATTGTCTGGCAAATTTTCCTGCACAAAAGCAACCTTAGTACATAGAAACTTCGAAGTTATTTATTTTTTCCAAACCATAGAGAAGACCAGAAGGAAAATGCTTAAATATCCTAGCAATTAGTTGAAAGTTGCCAGACTATACCTAGCTCCAAATATAAACATACCCTCACTGTGGTGGGTGAGATTTGGCCTTTACTAGCCAAGAGTGGGACATCAGCATTCCTGAAGTCAGAAGGGAGTCTGTTTCATACACGCAGTGGGAAAGGTCTGACTTCCCAAAGAAAAAAATCAGTTGTTTCTTCTATTAGGGGCAAAGGATAGTTGCACAATCAGCAAAAGGTCTGTGATGATTGCTTTTGGACATCAACTTGATTGTATTAATAAAACCTTAGGGAATTGATAAAGAACTTCTCTGGGTATATCGTTGATTACTTCATGAGGTCTCTGATATATCAGTTAATTAATGACTTCCTTGGTGCATTCATAGTTGGAGGAAGTAGTCCACTAGGTAATATAGCTCTGGGGCTACATTTTGCCCTAGCCTTTCACTGTGTTCTCCTCTCTGCTGAGAAGAATAACAGCTTCTCCCATGTTCCCATTGCCAGGAAGCCCTACTCAAGCACATGGAGCTAGGTTGTAAACATGGTGTGCACCTCATATAACTGTGAACCAAAATCATCCTTCCTTTTTAATTTTATTCCTTTCATGTATTTTGGTCATAACAATAGAAAGTACCTAATACAGAGTTGTATTTCTTTTTCATCAACATGGAATTCATAAGTCAGGTAGTCCAAGGAGTGTACTCCCAGATCCAGTTTTGTTTTGAGCATTTCTTAAAGATTTACTAAGCTACTTAGCAGTTTAATTGTTTTGCATGGAAAATTTCCTCTCAGGTTTAGCAAAAGTGCTTGTCAAAATCTCATTGACTCCTCATTCACTGCCATTCCTTTCCTCTTTGAGAGCACAGGCATACACATGTTTGTCAAGATGTTTAGGACCCATAATTGAATAGTTAATGGCTATCAAAGGTAAAAAATCCTATGACCCTGTCATGTTTCAACACATTAATTAGGAAGCCATGAGGTTTCAAAGAGTGACATGTAAGAGCTCCAATAGTGAGGGAAAAACTAGACACCAATCAACCTGATTTTATCTTTAGCAGAGACACTGTGCAAATAAGTAGTTACATAGGGATTCAAAGCCTCAAGGGGAAAAATAAAGATCTCAGTGAATGATAGAGAAAAGTAAGAAGGACAAAGAAAGTCAAATTGCAACAGATGTAGTATTTGGTGGGTCATTTAAATTGTGCTGGTGGGGTAACCACAGCAGGAGGGGCACATTTACATCATTTAGCAGCAGTGAGCAGTGGCCACTGCAGAGATGAGGCCTTCTAATCACTTCAGTAGAATCCCAAAGTCATTAACTGAGGCATGGGCATGTGGAAACTATTTATAGAATCTTCGAAGAAATGCTTGTGTGGCCACAAGGAATAATGGAAAGATGTTACTTATGAACACATTGAAAGAAAAAAAAATATGATTCATTTTGGCTGCATAAATGGAGTCATGAGATTCTCTTTGGTGAGGAAAGTAATTATTGTGAGAATACATTCTTATGTTGGCAAGTTTAGTGCACAATTCTGCACCATCAACTCCAATTAAGTTATTATGCCTCTGTGGAAATGGTGATTAAGATATTAATCTACCTTAAAATGTTGGCTATAACATATAAACTTGGAGATACCAATATTTAGAAGTATCCTGGATATAGAAGTTTGAGCTATTTGGACTCTGCTCTTGATACTAAATGATTTATTAATATTTTTAACCTGTTCATAGGATGTCTTGGTGACTGTAAACATCCCATGCTGATAAGTAGAATCTGCTACTTGGTAACACCTTGAACTTCTGATTTCATACATATTCTAGAATGTAGGCAATCAAAGTCCCTATAAAAGTGACTCTGTTCTAACACTAATCTGAATAGGCAATATTGTTTTGTGCACATCAGTTATGTACTACTTTACATTGCTGCATAACAAGTCACCACCCCCAATTTAAGAGTTAAAAAACACCCCATCAGCTAGCTCATAGCTTTGAAGGGTAGAAAGCCATGCCTAGGTTCCCACCATCATTTTTATCAGGGAATGCTGGGAAATAATCTACTTGTATATTCTGCTAAGGTGGTTGGACAATTCAGTTCCTTGTGGAGGTGGGACAGCTCTTATTTCTGTGGTAATTGTCAGGAGTAGTGGCTTCAGGCTGCTTTGTGTCTCCCCATATGGTCACTTTAATATTTGCATCCAGTAATGGAAAACCTTGTCAAATCTTTATTTGTGCTCATAAAGTTCTTTATAAAGTCTCACATGGTCAGCCACCCCGAAAGAGGCCTTTTTTTTCCTTACATTTAGATAGATATCTTATATTGTTAAGCCTAATTCAGAAGTAAAGCCCATCATCGTCTCAGGCATCCTGCTCGCTGTCCACAGGGAATCCCTAGCTAGGCGACAGTTGCAGTCGGTGCCACATTGCTGGGAAGAACATTCATACCACACACGGCTTATGGGAGGTAGGGAAGGTCCGCAGTGTCAGAAGAGGCTCGCGTCATTTCACAGATCCAAACAGAGGGAAGGCACCACTAAACAGCCAGTGCCGCAAGCAAGTACAAAATGGGCAGAAAATAGCAGCGAACTGCAAAAAGCATCAGGGTCACAGGCAGAACTTGCTCTGCAGACCTTTAGGCTGGAAACCAGACCCGTCCCCAAACACCTTAGGGCTGGACTCCAGAATCTGCCCCCCAATGACACCTCTTTCAGCCAGGTGGCTGGAAATCCGTTCTACAAGCTTTGATAAAACATCTGAGTCTGTTGGGGAATATACATTCAAACAACTGTGGTGGCCATCTTAAAATTCTGTTAAAGATATTTTTTCTTTGACTAATTATAGATGCCACATAAATGTAATCAAACTGTCCTTACATGGAGCAAAGAAATATTTTTAAACAAATTTCAACCCTTTTCTATTTTTATCCATCATTGTCTCTATGCCATCTATGAAAACTGCCAAATTATGACACAGTATTAAGTAGTGTTCCCTAAATTTTAGATGTATGGTTCTCTTGAGAAAAATGTCATTTGTAGATTATTGAATTCTGCTTTTAAGACATGCTAGCTCCACAGGTTCAAGGGAACATAGGGCTGTGTTTATAACATTGTTACTAAAATAATTCCATTCAGGAAAGACAACCTGAACTCATGTTTTCTTATCCCTTTTAATCATTAGTTGCTGATGTAGTTGCTGCCAGCTACTGTTGTCTTTTACATGTGACATCTGGTAGCCACACAGACACCCTTTCTTACATTCAGAATTCTGGAATGGTGGGAGCATGTGCAGCTCTTAAGGCCTAATTTTGTCCATGGACAGTCTATCTATGGTAAGAGACTGGTCAAGAAGGGGTCCTTACCAGGTCACTGTTACTAAACCATAGATCCATAGATAGAACAGAAAAAGAACTTGAAACAAATGACCTATTCACCCAATTCTGTATTTTATCCTGGTTCTAGAGTGGTGCTAAGCTGCAGTAAAAAGTTGATCTTAAAATCTTACATAGTTAATGTAACAAAAATGTATTTCTGGCTCATCCAGGGTTATTTGAAGACTGATATAAGCTACTGTGCTACTAATGACTCCAGGAGCAAGTCTGATGGAGGCTGCTCCATTCTCTGCACTTCATGGATTCCTCTGAAGACTTGTTTGGGAATGAGAGAGAATGAAGCAGCATCACCCCATCATATCTTCATTGCTTTTGTCTAGTACTAATTTTGACAATCCAATCATATTTAATTAAATAGAAGCTGCCCTAGAACCCAGTAGAACAGCAATGGGATATTTGTTGAACTTTATCATCTATCAATAACATAAACTAGTCTTCCTTGATGGATCTCGACTCTTGATGGATCATAGAATCTACCTACGCTATGCATGATAGCAGATATTCTAGGATGGCAAAATTAAGAAAAAGGAATTGATTGTTAGTTCAAACAATCCCCCCTGAGGGAATCTACAGCATCTCAGGTATTACAATAAATGCATTTGAATTTAAATATTCTGATTGCATTGCAATCTATAGTTGACCAGCACTCTTCGCTCACATATAATCCATGTAGGATGTCATAATGGTCTGCAATGATTCTAGACTCAGAATGATGAAGATATTGACATAGAATTATTGTAGTAACAGTGACACTTTGTAGCAATAGCCATTACTGTTTATATTCATTTTTTATAGTTGAATAATAGTTTACCACACACCGTGAGTAAAATCATCTCTGATTTTATTTTTTTTTATCCCACTCTTTCGTGTGTCAGGCATACAAGTGTGGCTTAACTTAGTTTTCTGCCCAGAGCTCCACCAGTATGATATTGAGGTGTCATTCTCAGGGGTCCACTGTCATCTGGTTGGGGCCTTTTGCCAAGGTGGCTGGTTGTTGGTAGGATTCAGTTCTACCAGCTTCAATTAGTTTCCAGTTTTCTTGCTATCTCCCTTCTGGTAGTTCATCTTAGGAATTCACAGCCATGCTCAGGTACTTGTCCACTGCTGATCTTCTCACTCATGGAATGGTGATTCACCTAAGTTTTAAATCCAACAGGAGGACCCAACTCATTTTAAAGAATTCAGCCCCACTGAGGGCAATAGCTTTTTTCATTATGTTAGCTGATTAGGAATCTTACACATGACAATCATATATATTCACTTACTTGCCACATTCAAGGGGAAGTGATCATATAGGGTGTCTATGTGAGAGGTAGAAATTTTGTGGTCTATCTTGGAGTGTTTATCCTAACAATATGTATTGAGTGCATGTTTTTGTTAGGCCTTATAATAAGCACTGTGTATATATTATTATTTCACTTAATCAAATGTAAACTATTGTTACTCTTCTAGATGAAAAATTGTGCGTTTCAGAGCAACTGTCTCAATGTATCTCAAGCTCCATTTACCGATCCTGGGTTTGAACTTAGAGTTCAAAGTTCCGAAGTTGATCGACTTTTCCTGTATACTACATACATTTTAAATTTAGTGTCATAGACTTAATTGAGTAATTGAGGGTGTCCATTACTAGTGCCCTGGACACTTCTCACATTGGTGTCTGGTGCTTTGTCTTTTCTCTATGTATTATTTATGACCATCTTCCTTCAGTAACATACTACTTTAAAATTTTTACTGCTCTTGTGTACCACTGGCTTTAAAGCCATTCTGTTTTCTTGAGAGGGATTTTGTTATCACTGATTTGGCCCATCAATTTTTAATGTCATAATGTAATTTCCTGAAAGCCATTTTATTTCCTCATGCTCCAGGCATCCCATGTTGATGCTTCGACTAAGGGGACATTAAGAAAGAGCTAAGGACAAAAGAGTCCACTTAAAAAAATTCCAATTTCTTTTCACATGAGTATAACATGATAGACATCGTTATCTGAGAGAATAATGTGTCTTCTTAAAGAGTTGTTGCTGTGTTTGTCTTAATCCAAGGCTAGAAAATATTAGACTCACAATTTATTGTAAGTATTTTATAGTTCACTTGTGGTAACTTCTGAAGAACAGATGTGAAATCCCTGATGCCAGGTGAAATTTAGATCTTCGATGTTTCCACATTTCTCTTGTTACCAATTTTAATTGATCATTTATTTTGATACAGTACTCAGAATGTTGATTCTCAGGGGGGAAGGGATTACACACTTTAATTAAAGAATTTTATTTTTATCAAAGCACATATTCCTTTCCTGAATACATATCCTGAGAAATGAATTTTTTTAATTTTCCTGTTACCCCTATCTTCACTTTGTAACCACGACTTACTATTGTAGTAAGCTACCTTCCTTTGCATGTGTTCAACATTACTTGACAAGAATTGTCTAGAAGTTATGAATGAATTGGAATTTGTGATGCAACTTCTGAACAAGAAATGCTATTAAATAAAGAAGCATCACTTAAACTAATGGCTAGTATAGTTGCTATTTTTATCCAGGGTCTGATTGTATTTAAGAAAATTTGTGATGATAGTGCTAAGATATGCTTATGTAATTTTGGAAAATTTATAATTGGTAAGAAAGTCTTGAAAGTAATCCAGTGTGGAAGGTTTTGGAGGGAAAAGTTTAGAATGAAGGAAAACTCATTTTACTTTGGACTTTTTGAGTAGGACCCAGCAGAAAAATGAGAGAGAAGGGAGGTACATTGCTATTTTAATACATATATGCATATTTATTAGTTTCAGTGACTTAAAAACTTAATAATGTTTGAAACTTTATATGTTATAATATTCAGGAAATCCTGGAGAATTTAATTCTATGTTATTTAATTTGAGATTATGAATATTGAATTGTGTCAAGAATGGGATGGAGAAAACCACTTTCTCTTTTTGGAGCCAGTCTTAATGGAATCCTTACTTACTGAATGATTAAAGTGGAGTAAGTTACTTAAGTTACTTAACCTCTGTGTTTTCTCATCTATAAAATGAGAATAATAGTAACATCTACTATAGGGTTATACAAAGATCAAATGGATTAATGTCTGTCAAAGTCAAACATAGTGCCTGGCATACAGTAATTAATCAATGTTATCCATAAACACATAGCCATTGTTTAAATGAAACAGCATAGCAACTCATATTTTATGGATTAGGAATAGACATAGATTGTGTGTGTGTGTGTGTGTGTGTGTGTGTGTGTAGTTGGATAAGGTTAATTGAAATATTTCACTGAGTAATTATCAAATAATATTCATAAATGGTGTTGGGACTAGAAGGAAATAAAGTTGAAAATGATTCTCTTGACTACAATTCTCACAAACAAACCTTGAAAGAGTGTGGGACAATAAACAGCCAGAGAAGGCTATAGCCCAGCTAGCACATTTGGTTAATTTAAAGAAGACATGTGGTTTATATTATATAATAAGGGCAGATGAAAGGTTTTCACTCAGTCTATGACCCCTTTTAAAGGCAGAGAAATTAAATAATTGACAAAATAAAATTTGAGTGCCTAGTTAAATAAATTAAACCACAGACCAAGGGCACAAGTATCCATTAAAAAGATAAATATGAGCTGAAGAGATGGCTTAGTGGTTACGGTGTTTTCCTATAAAACATAGAGAACTAGGTTCAATTCCTCAGGACCCAAATAAGCCAGATGCACAAGGCGGCACATATGTCTGGAGTTCATTTGCAGTGGCTAGAGGTCCTGATGTGCCCATTCTCCCTCCCCTTTCCTCTCCCCACTGCCTCTCTCTGTCAGATAAATAAATAAAATATTTAAGATTAAGTAAATAAATTAAAAAACCAAAAAGTGCTTTTTTTTTTTAAAGAAGGATGAACATAACACTAGTAGGCTGGATATCAGAACTAAACAAAATATTATACTAAGTCTAAGAACAAATTAATTTTGTTGGTTCATTCTCTTAGACCTTTCTTTAAGCCCACTCTTAAGCCTTTCTTGCACTTCTCTCTGGTTTCTTTCCACAGTGTTTGTGGAATATGGTTGAATAGTCCTGGGGGATCTAAGAAATTATTCAAGCCTGGTTGCTCAGAGCAGAATAATGATAGTCACATCTATCTAACTTTCTCTTAAGCTCTGCTTGGAAAGCATGGAGACTCATACCTGGTAAAGCTTTCTCCATCAGAAGGATCTGATGAGGCATTGAATCCCATGAATCAACAACAAATAAATAGTGTTGTCCTTTTCTCGGCAGTGATATCTAGGTCATGTTAGATATGGTAGAGTTTACAACTATCCTTACTTATTGTAAAGATGTACCCTGGATCTCCCAGTATTCTCTGATACCTGTGAGATAAAACAGATTCTCAAACCAAAAGAGAGTTCAGCTTGCATTCAAGGGATAAGCATAGTTATTTGACAAATTTTGATGTGTGTACTCACTCTTCTTAGCCAAAGAGTAGTCGAGGTTCTCTGTGAAATTTCTGCATGTCCCATTCATCGGATTCTCACTTGGTTCCCAGTACCAGGTATGGGTTCTTTTATACTGAAAGGCTCCATGTCCAGATGAGACCTTTTTCAGTGGTATGCAGTATACATGCACAAAGGTATAAAGCATAATCGATAACATAATGACTCACTGATGCCTTCTCACACTTCAAGAAAGACAATATTGTCAGCATTCTTACAAGTTACAACTCTGCCTCCCTGTTATAAAAGACTGCTAGCTCATCTTCTAGAGTGACTATACTTTTGTCTAGCTTCATGAATTAAATGCCAAAGAGTAAGTCCCCAAACTAGTGAATTTAGTTTGGCCTCTTGAAATGAGACTATGTATTTGCCTAGGAAACACATCACACGTGGAAGCACAGGTCATTCCCACTCAGTATGGATTTGGAACAGCTAATAAGACTGAATGAAAATATGAGGTAAAAAGTGTGTTCCCCAAACAAGCTGGCCATTTCCTTGGTAACAAGAATTTAATCAATTTTAAGTGATATTTTCTTCTATTTTTTATGCTAAGGACCTTTTAATTCTCCCAACTTTATTTCCCTGACTCTAAAACAAATGTTACTGGGAGTATTAAAATACAGTTTTATAATAATGATGTTTTTCCTTTTTAAAGCCTTGGAATATTTCATATCATCCTGGCTTTGTGCTATTGCAAGGATGACTCTGATTAAACTAATCACAGTCTTTTGTCTGCACAGCAGAGTGATTGGCAAAGCTGGGAGGTATTGATTAGTTCACTCTTAACTATTGTGTACAAAGTCTGTTGAGCTGTTGGAAAAAAAGTTGTGGCTTGGACAGCTCTGAGAAGCCTCCTGCCATCTCCTGTGTGGACCAGTCTATTGATCTCATAAACCTTATGGATGTACTTCAAATTGTTTTACTTGTACAAACCAATCTAAGAAGAGTTTAGCCCTTTAAAAAGCAGCTGCTGGGCATAGGGAGGCTAAGAGTTCAGTGCCTCAGAGTATTTGGGGCTAGAAGAAAAAAATGAAGTTATTTTTCTTCAGATCAAAAAAGACTAAAGGGACAAAGACTCCAACACATTAATAAATGAGACATGACCCTGTCCACTGATCCCAGATATTAAAGTTACTTTTCTAAAGAAAGAGTTTTATTTTTCAAGAGAGACAGGGTCATGTGAGAAAGGAAGAGATCAAAAACGGAAAGGTGATGTTACATCACAGTGGTTCTAATTAATAAGCACTGTTGGAAGCTCTGTGAGAAATGTCAAGAAGGTAACAAACAATTTTAAGTGACTATTGCATTTAGTGTGCCAGTTTATATTTGATGTTATTTTACTTTATATTGTATGCAATTTCCACAGGAGTAAAGGCTTTTAAATGAATAAATCTGTGTGCGTTTGTCTTTGTTCAATTGAAATTACATTGAGTGTGTGCAATGAATGATTTCAGAGCATTCTAAGTGCCCTATAGGGAGGAATGGATTAATCTGAATTTCTTTTTAAAATATAAGCAGTAGATAAACACAGAAAGGAAACTTATAAGCCAATTAAATCATTGTCCAAAACTCAGGACAAAAAGATAATTGTGAGAGGGTACTAAATACTCAGTAATTTATTATTATTTAACAGTGTTTTCTGTACCCCAAGTTAGCCTGGAAGTGGTTCTGTGGCTGAGAAGACCTTGACCTCCTGATCCTCCTACTTCTCCCTCCCACTTACTGGGAATACTGGCATGTGTCTCCCTGCCCTGTTGACAACTTGTTATAGACATTGCAACTTAACTGTTAGTAATAATCACTAGAAAGATATTAAAAAAAAAAACTTTTCTGTGTTTAGGAAAAATGGAAACTGTTAATGAAAGGCACCTCAACCAGGTATCTGTTTTATTAATGCTATTAATGCATGTGTGTAGTCAAGCTCGTGTGTGTGTGTGTGTGTGTGTGTGTGTGTGTGTGTGTGCATTCATGCTTGTGTAGGCCAGAAGGCAACCTCAGGTGTTCCTCTCAGGTACCAAGCAGTTCTACTTCTTTTCAGACTATCTCTTTTTGGCTTGACTTGAGTTCCATAATTCAGCACTCCAGTGGACCCTGGGGATCCTCTTGTCTCCAGCTCCCCTGACAGTATGCATGCCCTTTGTACATGGAGTCTACAGATGAAATAAGGTAGAGTGAATTAACTTCCTAGCTCTCATTCAAGTATCTATAAATGTTTTGATCTTTGTCACCCAAAAGGAGAAGTCAAAGATATATGATCACCAAAAAGGAAAAATGAGGGGAAGGAGAAAGAAAGAAGGAATGAATGAATGAAGGAAGGAAGGGAGGAAGGAAGGAAGGAAGGAAGAAGGAAAGAAGGGAGGAAAAACAGAAAGAAAAGGAAAAGAGAACAGGGGAGAGAACCAAAGAGCATTTTTCATGCCCATAAAATGCCATTAAGGCACCCTTAAAATCTTGCTTTCTTCTCGGCCTTCCACACTCAGTTCCCCACTATGGGACCTTCCCAGCATGCCCTCAAATTTTCAGATTTATTTTTCTCAAGGATTCCAAAGTTGTACATCACATTGATGTTTTTCATTTGTTCTCTTTACTGTGGTCACAGACCATATCCATATAACTTCCTGTTTCATAATTTCTACTGAAGACAAGCCTCAGAAGTTGGCAACATGATTACATAGTTTTGTTCCTTAACCTGACTTCTGAGTACATAGATGAGCTGAAGAGGAAGCAGGATCGTTCATCCCGGGGAGCTAAGACTCTTAGACAGTCTCATACATGAATTTCTTGCATGGTTTTCTAGATGGAATACAGACCAGCTTTCTCCAAGGAGTGTTTTAATCTCCACGATATGTTCTGACTTTTACTACTGGTCCCTAGGATAAACAGGTCACAAAAGTGTACTGTTTTCTGTGTGACATTGGGTAGTCTCCCATACTGCATTGTTTAACATGACCTGTGGACCCTTGTGTGCATCGAGCTTATAAATAATGTTACTAATATGTTTGAAGGATGAAAACCAGAAATACCAAGGTAGAGGATATTTTCCACGATATTCAATTAGTTTTGCTTTTGGGAGGTTGTTGGAGTAGTGTGGGTTGAACCTAGGGCTTTGCACAGCTTAGGTTGAATTCTGCCTTTGATAGTCCCAGTTCCACTGGTCATCTCTGTCTGGATCCTAAGTTTTAGTGGTGCTACATTTTGCACACACACATATATACATATGTATAATTAACAACTTCTATACTTGCAACAACAAACCATGGTATTTCCCTCCCCTCCCCTGCTTTCCCTTTATAATTCTGCTCTCCGTCATATCCCCTCCCTCTCTCCATTAGTTTCTCTCTTATTTTGATGGTCATCATCTTTTTCTCCTATTATATGGGTCTTGTGTAGTTATTGTTAGGCACTGTGAGGTCTTGGATATCGAGGCCAATTTCTGTTCTGACAGTTGTATGCAAGGTGTGATACCCTTCCTTTGGCTCTTACATTTTTTCAGCCATCCCTTGTGCCATGGACCTTGAGCCTTGGATGGTGTGAGATATTCCAGTGCTGGACGCTCCTCTGTCCCTTCTTCTCAGCACTATGCTACCTTTTTGGTCACCGCAGTGGTCATCACCATCTAAAAGGAGAAGATTCTCTAACCAGAAGTGAGAGCATTGATATATGAATATGAACATTAAGTGTAGTGCTTTCAGGGCAATTTGGCGAGAGTAACATATGCATTTATCCATTCCAAAATTTTAAAGCCAAATGCAAATATCTGAGTTCCCTTTAAAACTACCTGGAGGAAGCTTGTGAAGGTTTATGTTGATTGTAAACTTGACAGCATATAGAATCTCCATTGAGGGATTATGTAGTTGAGGTTAGTCTTGGACTTGTCTGTGAGGGGTTATCCTGATTAGGTTGAGATGGGAAGCCCTGCTTTAACTGGGTGGTGCCATTCTCAGGGCTGGGGTTCTGGCTGCTATGATGTGGAGATAGCTAGCTAAGTAGCTAGCTCAAGCTCCTGTCACCATGACTTTCCCACCATAATGTACTACAACCCAGAAATGTAAGCTGGAATAAATCCTTCTTTCCTTAAATGGATTTTTGTCAGGTATTTTCTCCCAGCAATGAGAAGTTAACAGACAGAATGTTCTATTTTCCCGGCATTACATAAGCTGCAGACCTTGCTGAGAGCCCCCAGGCTAGAGCTAGATGAAGGGGTGAAGAAGGGAAGATGCCACCTATTAGGGAGTGCTCTCTTTTGAGCTTTCAGGTAAGATGTGCATGTGTTTGGCACCACACACACTGTGTTTTGGTCTCTTGATTTGAGTAGAAATCCTTGAGAAGTAACTGGACTGTGTGACACTCCTCCTGCTAACTCTGTCACAGGCTCCATGTGAATTTAGATTTTTCTTGTGGACATTGGCACTCAATATTCCCTTCAGCATGCACTCTGAGACCCAGAGCTCAGTAACTGAGAACCTATGTGAGGATGTCTAGTTTCCAAGAAGGAAAAGCTGCTATTCTAAGGTCAGTGTTCTTTTCCATCCAGATGGTTTGCCTTCTGCAGATGGTGATGCCCATATGCAGACTCTGACCCACTTGCTACTCAAGGGATTGCGCTGTGCCAGGGATTAAAGCACTTGGACTCAGGTTCATAGATGCAATTACCAAGAAAAAACACAGAGATGTCAAGTAATGAACCTAATGAAATCTTTTTCCTGTTTTTTCTCATCACAGTGAAGCATTATTTAAGGGTTTAATACCTGCTTATTAATATAGTAGAAACCTTATTAACCTGTTCCATCTTCATGGTATTATTATTATTGGTATTATTTTGCTACCTGGAGCTGTTTTGTTTTGAATGTAGGACCTTGCGAATACTAGGCAATTACTCTACCACTGAGCTATATCTCCAGCCTTTATTTATTTGAAAAAGACAGTGAGTATGGGGATACCAGGGCCTGTTGCCAATGAAAGGGAACTGCAGATGTACATGCCAAAGTATGTGTCTGGCTTTATGTGGGTACTGGGAAATGTAACTCAGGTCTGCAGGATTCGCAAGACAATGCTGCTAAGCCATCTGCCCAGCTTTTGTTTTACTCGTAATTTTGAGAAGTGATTTTACTAGGCTTACCAGGCTGGCCTTGAACTCACTCTGTAGCTTTTACTTGACTTTACTTTGTTATCTTGCCTCTGTGTCTCAAGTAGCTGGGATTGTAAAGTGTGCACGCCAAGCCTGACTAAGCTTAATTACTGATCACTAGAATTTAATAAGTAGACTTATATTTCAAACCACCTAGTTCATGTTTCAGTCTGTAGTCACTTAAGATTTCATTATATTTCTTATTCAGTTCGTCAAACATAACTATTTTTTTTTTTAAATTCAGTGCATGTGATTGCAAGGAACTGGGGATTTCACAATAATATCCTAGAAATCTATAGCTGGTATAAGTGTTCAGATTTTTCACTCACAGAAAGTTTGCCATTCACAGGGAAATCTGAGGAGAAAAGGCAAAAAAAATAAATAAATAAAAATAAAAACAACTATAGGTGCACTTACACGACATGAGCTTAACGGTGCTTGAAGCTTTTGGAGAGAAGATATAAATTGCTAAGGAGGAACCTTAAAGATCAAGGAAAAGAACTCCATTTCTTTGCAGCTTGCTTCATTTCATGCACCTTTAAGCTTAACCAAGGTGTATGCACTCGCGGCAGCAGCAATGGTCCAGCATTGTTTGTGCAATTCCACTCAGGCAAACTGTGTCAGGTGAAAAAAGGCGTGATTGAAATCACAAAGTACACTAGTCCCCTTTCAGTTCTCTTTCCTCACGAACTTGTCATCTCTAACCTGTCATTTAAGGGCAAGACAATCACACTCTTTTTGGTTCATATTTCCATATTTGGAAACCCTCTGCCTTCTTTAAACTCTGGTTTCACTGTGATAACTTCCGTGAACACAAGAGAATATTTATTTATTTATTTATTTTTCTTTGTATTGCACAACTTAATGTCTTCTGTTCTCTTATAACATTATTTATGTTAGAAAAAATTCAGGAGAGCAAAGTATGTATGTTGTAAGAAATCATATCAAACAGTTAGAGTTAAGATGGCAAGTGTTTATTATTTACCTTCCCCAGAGCCGTTTGTGTCCCCATTGTACCTATCTCAGCTCAACAATTTTCACAATACACCTATTTGCTTCTGTGCTATCAAATTTTTTCTCTTCAGAGAATGCATTATCACATTCTCTGTCCATCTTTTAAGACTGTTAAAAGTGGCGTGCTCTGTAAACTCTTCCTTGATATCCTGCACCCACAGTTCCTTTACTCCCTCAATATGATGCATGTGCCACTGTTAAGCACATATTGCGTTTTGTTTTGTCTTATAACAAGTTCTTGCCTACAATCTTCACTAGAGTGTGAGGTGTTTTCCTTGAGCAGGAGACTATTCCATTCATCTTAGTATATCTCCTACAAAATCTAACCAAGCCTTATTGTATGTGTATGATATTGAACTGAATGTGTATAACAGTATGACCATCATTTACCTTATAAGAATTTTCCACAGCCAGCCTCTTAATATCTTTGGGGCAGAGGATAAGATGTTTCATTTGTGTAGCTGTGTGAAAATTTTTGTTAGAATGTAATGTTACAGTCATATCTTTCTGTAGCCACACTATGGCCTGAATACTCCTTCAAATTGAGGTGTTGACATTTACTCCCCTTCTGGTGGTGTTAAGAAGTGGAAACTTTTGTGTGTGTGTGTGTGTGTGTGTGTGTGTGTATAATTAAATAGTCACATGAACTCTGTCCTCTTGAATGGACTAGTGGTTTATCGAAGGTCCTTAGGGAATAGCTTCCCTCCTTGATGTTCTTCCACATCGTGAACATACAGTGTTTGCCTGCTTCATACTTCTTCCATGTCATCTGCTACTTGATAAAGCTTAATGAACCGGGTTTTATTCTCCAGTACCCATGCAAAACGAGATGCACAAAGTGGTACATGCATCTGGAGTTTGTTTGCAGTGGCAGGAGGCCCCGATGTGCCCATTCTCTCTCTCTTTCCTCCTCTTCTCTCTCTCTGCAAATGAATAAATAAAAATATTCTAAAATCAATTTTCTTCTTTGATAAGTTGCACAGTGTAAGGCCCTGTACTATTATAGCACAAATAAGTTTTTGCTTTAATTAGAAGTTATTTTACTATCTGTAGTGCTGGGTGGAAATAGAACCCAAGACCTTGTGTGTTACATGATAGAGGTGGGTGATACTTTTGATGTGTTCTGGAATTCAGCTTGCAAGGATTTTATTGAGCATCTTTGCATCTAAAGGCATATCATTCTATAATTTCTGATTTTTGCTGGGTCTCTGTCTAGTTTAGGTATTAGAGTAATGCTGGTGTCATAGGAGTTTGGGAGCATTCCTTCTCTTTAAATTGTGCAAAATAGTTTGAAGAGAGATAGGTTTAGTTCTTGAATAAAGGTTTGGCAGAACTCAGTGGTGAATTCATCAGGGCCTGGGCTTTCTTTCTTGTTGGGAGATAGTTAATTAGATTTTTAATTTCATTGGAAGTAATAGGTTTGTTTAGGATGCATATCTGTTCTGGATTTAGTTTTGGAAGGTGATAAGAGTCAAATTATTTACCCATTTCTACGAGGTTTTCCAATTCTGTGTAATACATGTTTTTGAAATATGTCCAGAGGATTCTTCCAATTTCATTGTTGTCCATTGCAGTGTCTTGCTGGTTTGAGTCTTCTTTTTCTTTTTTCCTTTTGATCAAATTGGCCAGTGGTTTATCAATCTTTTCTTTTTTCTTTTGAAGAACCAGCTCTTTGTTTCATCAATATTTTTATTTGTTTTCTTTATGTACAGTTCATTGATTTTAATAGTTTATATCTATCTGTCTGGTACTTTTGCAATTAGTCTGTTCTTGCCTTTCTACAACCTTCAAATGCATATTTAAGTTATTTATTTGATATAACTCTATTTTTGTGATGTAGGCATTTAGTGCTTCCTCTTAAACCTGCCTTTATTGTGGCCCATATTTTTGGTATGATGGGTTTTCATTGTCATTCAGTTTGATAAATTTATGGATTTCCTTCTGATTTCTTTAACAACCCATTCATTGTTACATCTCCAGGAGTTGGTGTGCTTTCTGCTGTTACTGCTCTTGATTTCTACTTTTAATGCATTGTAGTCAGATATAATGCAGGGAATAATGTCAATTTTTCTGAATTTGTGGAGACATGTTTTATGTCCTAATACATGGTCTATTTTGGAGAAGGTTCCATGAGCTGCTAAGAGGAATGTGTATTCAGTAGAATTATGGTAGAATGTTCTGTAGATGTCTGTGAAGTCCATTTGATCTATGGCATTGTTTAGTACCATTGTTTCTGTTTATTTTCTGCTTAGAGGATCTGTCCATAAGTGATAGTGGGGGTTAAAGTCTCCTACTATTATTGTATTGGGATTTATATCTGTAAATTTTGTTTTATAAAATTAGGTGCTCCTGTGTTTGGTGCATATAAGTTTACAATTGTAATATCTTCCTGTTAAATTGTTCATTTAAGAAATATTAAGTGGCTTTCTTTATGTCTTCTGATTACTTTTGGTTTAAAGACAATATTTTTCCAAATAAGTATAGCTACTCCTGCTTGTTTCATGATTTCATTTGCTTAGAAAACCCTTTTTTAACCTTCCACCCTAAGGAGGAGTTTATCTTTAATTTTAAGTTGGGTTTCTTATAGACAAAAAATAGATAGATCCTGCTTCCTGACCCAGCCTATGTGTGTCCTTTGGTTGGGGGATATTAAGGCCATTTATGTTCAGAGTTATAGTTGTTCAGTGTGAGTTAAACCCTGTCATGTTTGATTTTGAGGAATTTGTGTATTGGGGAATTGAGGCCATTTATGTTCAGAGTTAGAATTGTGAGATGTGAGTTAATCCCTTGATGGCTTTAAGGTTTGTGGAGTTTTGTCTTGGTCTTTATGTGTTTTCATGACCAAATTTGTTCTGATTTTTTTTTTCCTCCTCTCTTGTACCTGTTGGTTCATCTCCTGAGAGTGGAGTATCCATGCAGTGTTCTATGTAGGCCTGGTTTGGTGCTCATGTAATGATACAACTGGTTTATATCATGAAAAGATTTTCTTTCACCTTCTATTATGAGGAATAATTTTGCTCAGCATTGTTGTTTGGGTTGGCAGCCATAGTCACTTGGGGTTTTTTGCCTATTGAAATATGAACCTTCAGTAAAATATCTCTTTCTATAAGAGATATCTAAATATTGTTTCACAATACTTAAATGTCCCCCCTTCAATGTCACTATTTTTTATTCTGTAGCGTGACACACAGTATAGCTTTGACCCCTTAGGCAATTCCTTTCTGAAAATATTTTAACCCAAAAGAACTCTAAATTATACACTTTGTTTTCTTTATTTGGAAACATTTATTAGCATTTTTAAGAATAATAAAAAATTTAGCCAGGCATGGTGGTATATGCTTTTAATCCTACCACTTGGGAGGAAGAGGTAGGAAGATTGACATGAATTCACGGCCAGCCTGGTACTATATAGTGAATTTCAGGTCAGCCTGTGCTAGAATGGACCTGTCTTGAAAAAATAAATAAATAAAAAACTTAGAACATTGTAAATGTATGTGTCTTGCAGTGAATACTCATTGACTGTCATTTAGTCTAGCGGTTTTTTTTTTTTTTTTTTTTTTTTATTAAGCGGAAACTTGTTTGGACACATTAAATGTTAATACCATCATTTCCTTCATCCCTGCCTCCATTCTTTTGAGGGCCCTTGTTAGTGGGATTGCTGGTTTCTACCTGAGGTTGGAGCTTATGAGATATGAAAGCATCAGTCAATCATTGTAGGGGGTGGGGGAAGTGCTTCTGGGTATTCCGCTGAATTCTGTGGCTGTTAGAATCTTTTTTTTTTGTTTTTGGTTTTTCGAGGTAGGGTCTCACTCTAGCCCCGGCTGACCTGGAATTCACTATGGAGTCTCAGGTTGGCCTTGAACTCATAGTGATCCTCCTACCTCTGCCTCCCGAGTGCTGAGAATAAAGGCGTGCGCCACCATGCCCGGCTCTGTTAGAATATTTACGTCCCCTGTTCTACAAAATTCCCTGAGTTATGGTTGGTGTGTTGTGCTCTTATGAAGTTTTGGTTTTGTTTTGGTATGTTTTGAGTATCCTCAATGTCTGTCTCCATGACCTTAGTACTGGTTGACAGGTTCACCATTGAAGCAGCACTCTTGCTCATTTTACCAATTCCTCTGTGGCTTCATCTGGAACCTGGCTGATGTACCAGGGGTGGTTTATCTCCTCAGATCTAGCTGTTTCTGAAAAATGAAAATAGATGTTCCAAAGGAGAAGGAGGTCAGAAGAAGTTCAATGGGATAAGCATTTTAATTAAGAGAGATTTTAATAGTTGTAGTCTCTCTTTTGGCTAGAGACTAGTGAGAGCTTCTTGTTGGAGTCCATGATCTTGGTCTCCATAGAATTCTGACTCAGTTCCCCATTCTAGCTAATGGTTTCTTTCCACTGAGTGGATCTCTTAGCCAATTAGAGAGCCATTGGTTACCGTCAAAGGCTGAGTGCTACTTTGGCACAGGCATGTCCATCTTCTCTAGCTGGTTGCTTTTGTATAGCAGTAGCCCTTGTTAGCACACTAGATGGTGGCCATTTCCCCCAAGCAGCTCAAGTCGCATTTTCTAGCACTATATGGGCAGACCACCTGGGAACTAGCTTCTTTCTAGATTCCAGCCAGATCTCATTATGCTCTATGTTGGCAGCATGTGATGTCTTCACGGATAGGGTATTACCTTTTACTTTAGGCAGGTAATTAAGTGTATGGACAGAAGCCTGTCTTGCTTTGGGGACATTGTAGGTCTGACAGATCAATGGGGATTGTAACTGATTACAGTTACTGGGAGTTATAAGCTAGAGCCAAAAGTTGTTAGATTAGTCTTCATTCCACCTTCTACAGGGTCTTTCTTACCAAACAATCACTGCATGCTCCTGGTGAGGGTTGTATCATTTAATTTGCTATCCAGGAGAAACATTTCTATAGAACAAATTCATTCTGGATTTAGTTTTGCATGTATTGCCCTTGCCCTCCCATTTCCCTTCCCCCAAAAACTCTCATCTCTATTATCTGACCCTTGATTTTCCTGTCAGGTATGCCTGTAACTCCAGGTGTTCCAGGTTAGGAACCACATATGAGGAAGAACCTGTGGCACCTGTCTTTCTCTGGTTGTGTGAGTTTGCTTACTATGATCTATTCCAAGCCCATCCATTTTTCTAACAATTACATTGTATCAGTTTTCCTTACTTCAGAGTAGAATTCCATTGTGTACATGTTCCACATTTCATTATTTAATCATCAAAAGATGGGCATCTGATTCCAACTTCTAGCTATTGTGAATTGAACAGCTATAAACATCATTGAGCAAATATCTATGCAGTGAAGCATGGAGCTTTAGGAGGAGATGCCCAATAGAGGAATATCTGGGTCAGTTGGTAGCTCTGTTTTCAGGAGTCTCCATATTGATTTCCATTGTGGCCTTACAAGTTTGAATTCCCATCAGTAGTGAATGAGGATCCCCCCCCCCAACCTCACCAACTTTTATTGTAGGGTAATTTTTTAAATATATTTTATTTATTTATTTATTTATTTTAAATATATTTTTTTAATTTTTTATTTATTTATTTGAGAGCGACAGACACAGAGAGAAAGACAGATAGAGGGAGAGAGAGAGAATGGGCGCGCCAGGGCTTCCAGCCTCTGCAAACGAACTCCATACGCGTGCGCCCCCTTGTGCATCTGGCTAACGTGGGACCTGGGGAACCGAGCCTCGAACCGGGGTCCTTAGGCTTCACAGGCAAGCGCTTAACCGCTAAGCCATCTCTCCAGCCCTATTTATTTATTTTTTGAGAGAGAGAAAGAGAGAGGGAGAGAATGGGCATGCCAGGACCTCCAGCCACTCCAAATGAAGTCCAAATGCATGTGCCCCCTTGTGCATCTGGCTTATGTGGATCCTGGAGAATCAAACTGGGATCCTTTGGCTTTACTGGCAAATTCCTTAACTTCTAAGCCATCTCTCCAGCCCATAGGTTAATTTTTTAATGTTTGACATACTAACTGGAGTAAGATGGATTCCCGTAGTTGTTTTAATTTGCATTTTCCTGATGATAATGATATTGAAAAGTTTCTTAAGTTTCATTAGTATTTAGCTTTTTGTATTTTCCCACTGATAATTTCCTATTCATGTTTCTGTCCCATATTTTGAGTGGATTTTTGTTATATTGTTTTGTTTCTTGAGTGTTCATAGATTTTGGATATTAGAACTCTGTCAGTGATATTGGTAGTGAAGATTTTCTCATATTTTGTGAGTGGTCTGTTGACTCTACTTATGGCAGGTTTGTCTTTACAAAAGCTTTTTATCTCCATAGGATTCCACTGGTTGAGTGGTTGTATATTCTAGTGGACTACTGGGTATTGATCAGTAAGTATTTCCCTACTCCTATATCATGGAGAGTTCCCCTTATTTTTCTTCCAGGCAATTAAGATTTCAGGTCTTGTTTTGAGGTCTATCATGCTTTTGTAGTTGATTTTTGTGATGCTGAGAGGAATGGGTCTAGTTACACATTTCTACATGTGACTATCCAATTGGACCAGCACCATTTGTTGAAGATACTGTCCTTTCTCTAGTGAACATTGTTGGATCCTTTGTCAGAGATCAAGCAACTATAGTGCTTGAATTAAAGGCTAGGTCCTCAATTCTGTTCCATTGTTTTATGTCTGTTTTTATGCCAATGCCATGCTGTTTTTGTAACTATGGCTTTGTAATATATCTTTAGTTCAGGTATGGTGATATCTATAGAGGTGTTTCTTTCAATGAGGATATTTTTGGATATTTGATGCCTTCTACTAGTCCATATAAATTTTAAGACTTTTTTGTCAATCTTTGTGAAGAATGATGCTGGGATATTTATTCGTATTGTGTTGAACTTACATATTGCCTTTGGTAGGATTGCCATTTAAACAATGATCATTCTACCTATACTGGAAGATGGATGACCTTTCCATCTTCTTATGTCCTCCTCAGTTTTTTTCCTGAGTACTTTTATGCTTGCAGAATAATATGTTTCATCTCGTTGGTTAGTGTTATTCCAAAATATTTGATTTTGTTTTTTTGGCTACTAAAAATGAGACAACCTCACTGATTTTTTTTCCCCTAGATTTGTCTGTTGCATATAGGAAGGCTACTAATTTTTATTGATTTTGTATTTTGCCACTTTGCTAAAGGAATATATCACCTTTGGAAAATTTATAGTAGAGTCTTTCAAGTCCCTTTTGTATAGGATCATGTCATCTGCATAGAGGTCGATTTTGAGTTTTTCCTTTCAAATTTGTATCCCTTTTATATATTTCTCCTGTCTTGTTGCTTGGGCTAATATTCCCAGTACAACACTGCAGAGCAGTGGCATGCATGGGCACCTCTGCCTTGTTCCCAGTATCAGTGGGAACTCCTTGAGTCTTTCCCTGTTCAGTATGATTTGGGCTGTAGGAGCTTTGTATATAGCCTTTATTATGCTGAGATATAAACCCTGCACACCTAGTCTTTTCAGTGTTTTGATCAAGAAGTGATGTTTTATTTTGTCAATGGCCTTCTCTGCATCTATTGAAATAATCATGTGTTTCTTATGTTTAAGTTTATTGATATGGTATATTATGTTAATTGATTTCTGTGTGTTGTACCATTTCTGCATCCATGGTAGGAGGTCTGCTTGATCAAGGTAGGCAATGCTTTGGATATGTTTATCAGGATTTTGTTCAGGACTTTTGTATCTGTTTTTTCTCTTGTTAATTTCTAGCTTTAACAAGTTGTGACCTGTTGCAGTCCGGTTCGCATTGCTGGTAGAAATCACCCAACTAAGAGCAGCTTCTGGGAAAAAGAGGTTTATTTTGGCTTATAGGCTTGAGGGGAAGCTCCACGATGGCAGGGAATAATGATGACATGAGCAGAGGGTGGACATCATCCCCTGGCCAACATAAGGTGGACCACAGCAACAGGAGGGTGTGCCAAACACTGGCAAGGGGAAACTGGCTATAACACCCATAAGCCTACCCCCAACAATACACTCCCTCCAGGAGGCATTAATTCCCAAATCTCCATCAGCTGGGAACCTAGCATTCAGAATACCTAAGTTTATGGGGGACACCTGAATCAAACCATCACATTCTGCCCCTGGTCCCCATAAACTGATATCCATACATGATATAAAATACAATGTGTTCATCTATCTTTAAAAGTCCCATAGTTTTTATCAATTCCAATGATGTTCATACATCCCCATAGTCCAAGATCTTTTAACTGAGCCATAATACCAAAAAATACCCTCAAAAACTCCCTAATGGCACAGAATAAATATTCACACTGCAAAAGATGGCATTGGGCATAGCAAAGAAACATTCAACCAATACAAGATTTAAAACAACCAGGGTAAATATTAAACTGTAGCTTCAAGTCCAGCAACTCTAGCCAGTGACACATCTCCAAGTCCAATAATTCTAACCAGCAACAAGTCTCTGGGCATTCCAATTCCGCTCCTCCAGCTAGGCTACTCACAGTCCTGGGAAACTTTATCTGGGCCGGCATCTCTCCTTGGAAGCCATCTCATGGTCCCAGCATCTCCCCTGGGTCTCCACTGGGTCTCCACTGAAATTCACGGTTCATCCTCACAGCCCCATGGGGTCTCTATGCAGGCAACCAGCAAACCTGCTTCACACTGCCCATGGCCATTTCCAAAACACAACACCATGTTGCAAACTCAATGACCCTCTTTCTAGCATTTCTTATACTCCATAATACCAGGTAGGGTGAAAATTTGTTAATCCAGGGGGGAATAAAGCAGACTTTGAAGAACAGGACACTCCTTGAACACTCAGGCCCCTTTAAAAAGAGTATATATTCTTCCTTTTACCCTAGCGTAGGTCAGCTAGCCCAGTCTCAAAGGTTGTAATCTTTCAGTTGCAGCTGAATGGGCAACAGTTCACCCAAAGATTTTTCTTTCTGTACCATGTCCTCTGCACATACCAGTTCATTTCTATGCAAAGCAATCCTGCACAACTTCTCAGGACACAGACATAAGAGCAAGATTCTCACACAAACTGCTAGCCCAGTCCAGGCAAAGCTCTTTCTCACCCTCATAAGCCAAACCTCACAGTCCATAGTTCTTACTGCCTTCAGGTCTTTCAGCCCTGACCAGAATAGTTGGTCAAGCTGTACTTACAGCACTGCAAGACATCTCTTAGGCCAAGGTTTCAAATCCTCCACATTCCTCTTGAAAATCAGCTCCAAAAGGCTGAAGCCACATATTCAGGTGTCTAGCAGCAACCCCACTCCTGGTACCACTTTACTGTTGCAGTCCGGTTCACATTGCTGGTAGAAATCACCCAACTAAGAGCAGCTTCTGGGACAAAGAGGTTTATTTTGGCTTATAGGCTTGAGGGGAAGCTCCACGATGGCAGGGAAAATGATGACATGAGCAGAGAGTAGACATCACCCCCTGGCCAACATAAAGTGGATCACAGCAACAGGAGGGTGTGCCAAACACTGACAAGGGGAAACTGACTATAACACCCATAAGCCTGCCCCCAACAATACACTCCCTCCAGGAGGCATTAATTCCCATATCTCCATCAGCTGGGAACCTAGCATTCAGAATACCTAAGTTTATGGGGGACACCTGAATCAAACCACCACATGATCTGATATGATATGGTAAGTTATATCAATTTTCCTGAATTTATAGGGTCATGAAGAAGGCTCTGGGGGCTGCTGAGAAGAATGTGTATTCATAGAATTGAGGCTGAATGTTCTTTATATGTCTATTAGGTCAAATTGATCTACGGTGATGCTAAGCTCTATTATTTTCCTGTTGATTTTCTGTTCGGATGATCTGTTTAATAATGATAGCAGTATTGAGGTCCCCTATTATCATAGTGTCATGGTTTGGATGGATATCTTCCAATACATACAGGAATTTTATTCAAGCTTCACTGACTTCCAACTATCTGGTTTCTGGAGGCTTCACTGGGGGCAGATCTTAATTTCAGCCTCTAAGATATGCAAAGTGCCTGAGTTCTTTCTGCATTCCCTGTGGCTCAGCTGTCAGTTTTTTGCTCTTGTTTTTGTGGTAAATTTTCTCTTTTTGCTATTATGGAATTTCCTCTGGATTGGTAAGCTGCAAATAAATGCCATTCTTTCCATAAACTGCTCCTGGTTTGGAGGTGCATCCCAGTGACCTGAGGCTGTGTGTACCAGAATTGGTACCAGGAATGGGGTGTGTTGAGCTTAATGAAGCCATGTGGATTTTGGTCTTTTGAAACTTGTATGCTGTAGGAATGGGAAACTTGGTGCTTGCAACTGAAAATGCCTTCTGGAGTGGCAAGGCAAGTTTTATGGAGTATTTTGATGAAAGTTTGAAAATGTTAAGTGCAGAGAGAATTATATTTGGCATCATGGCTTATGAACATTCTAAGGGGAAGAAAAATACTGTCGAAAACCTTGCAGAAAGTGGGCTTCTGGCATAAGAGCTGACTATATTCTGTTGCCTGTCCACAGAGTGTTTGATCAAGGTTAAATTTTTAATGAATGAATGTGCTTGATATGAGACTGAGTGGTATAAAATTTAAAGTTGGAGAAATTAAAACAAGTTTAAAATTTATTGGTACAGAGACTGGCTTTAGGTTATTAAGCTGCTAATGTAAAATACATTAACAATCTTAAGTAATACAGCTCAAATGGTTTACATTAAAACAACTGAGAGAATGACTGCAGTGATCCCACCTCAAGAAGACTATATTTTAGGAATGCAAACTCTTTTGAGAGGAAAGAAGGAAACAGCTCTTTAAGGCATCAACTTATTTCCTTCCTGAATTAAGAATTTTGCTGTGGCCTGCGCACCTGGTGTTGCTTTTAAAAGCATGAAAAATGTACGGAGTGGTTATGCAGTTCTAGGAGCCACTGTTTCTTATTTCCATTTGCTTAACAAATCATTTTCCAACCTTTTACCCTGAGGAGATGTCTATATTTAATGGTGAAGTGGGTTTCTTGAAGGCAGCAGACTGAAGGGTCCATTATTCTGATCTACCCTGTTAACATGTGTCTTACTATGGGTGAGTAAAGTCAATTAATACTTAAAGTCATTACTGGGAGGTTTGATTTCATACCCACCATGCTGGAGGATTTATGGGGCTTGGTGCTTTGAACTTTTATGCCTGCTTTAATTTTTGTTTGTCTTCATCCTCTCGTAGGCTCTTGAGGTTGGTTGTTTGACTTTTCTTCATAGATTATTTCCTGAAGTACTCTGTAGGTCTGACTTTGTGTTCATATAATCAAAGATCTGGCTTTGCACATAGAAAGTGTTTCTTTCTTGTTCTATTATGAGAGATCCTTTTGCTGGATACAACAGTTTGACTTGGAAGCCATAGTTTTTCAGGCTTTGAAGTGTTTCATTGTATGTCCCTCTGGCTTTCATGATTCCCACTGAAAAATCTGAGGTAACTCTGATGGGACTGTCTTCGTTTGTAATGTGTTCTTTCTCTCTTGCTGCCTTTAGCACTCTCTCTTTGTTTTCACTGTTTACAGTTTTAGCTCTGATGTACCTTGGAGAGTATCTTCTTTAACCCTGTCTGTTTGGTGTTCTGTGAGTTTCTTATATTTGGATAGGCCTCTCTTTTGCGAAACTGGGAAAATTTTATTCAATAGTTTTATTGAATATTTTCTCTATATCTCTGCCATAGATTTCTTCCTTTTCAGGTATGACCCACATGTTTGGTTGTTTTAGAGTATCCCATAGTTTTTTCATATTCTGTTTGCATGAGTTTTAGAATTTAGCAAAGTTTCTGAACTCCCAGTCCATTTCTTCTGTCTTGTCTTTCAGCTCAGGAGTTCTGTCCTCCACATGATTGACTCTATTAGTGAAGGCTTCTAGAGAGGTTTTTAAAGGCTCTATTGATTTTTTTTTCTTTTCTGTTGTATCCTTTTGCATCATGTCCATCTCTTTTCTGAGGTCCAATTTCAGTTCAAGGTTTGAATTTCTTAATACTTCCTGGAAATCATTCTTGCATTTAGTCATGTATTTGGTATCCTTAATCAGCTACTTATTGAGATTCACTTTTTTTTTTTTTTTTTTGGCCTCACCATTAGTTCATTTCTCTCACTTTTGTGGCTTCTCTGGCTTTCCTCAGTTGTGTTAAGCCTAGTGATGAAGTCTGTGTGCTTTTCATTTTTGTGATTATTGGTTTTTTTTCATGATTTGCTTCCATTTCTATAATTTGCTTGGTCAGGGCCACATACCTTATTGTATTTTCATTTTGGGCCTCAATTTCATTGTTTCCTCTATATTTTCATTGGTGGATTCCATTGTGGGACTCAGCATCCTTGGAGGAGATCTTTTGTTTTTTTTTGATTTTTCTCTTTTTTTTTTTTTTGCATTGGTCTATGCAACTCAGTGTTTATGTCTTATTAAGGAGGAAGCAAATACCTCTTATTGTAGGATCCTCAGTGTGTGTTCTTTTTAGGTGTGCAACTGGATTCAAGTGGTACGGAGTTATAACTGCAGATGTGTAGGTTGTAGAGGTTGCAAGTGTAACAGGGGTTTTAAGGGAACTGGAAGGTGGGTAACCAGGAGCGCAGGCCTATTCATTCTGCTTGCATTCACCCCCTGGAACAGGGGAACCTTGAACTAGGGAACTAGGAATCAGGAAGTTGGGGAGTCAGGAGAAAAAGAAGTCCTACTCCCGAAACAAGAGTGCATCCTCTAACATAGTGAAACAGGGAGTTAGGGAATGACAAAGCAAGGAATCTAGGGAGGCAGGAGCAAATAGCCTGTTGCTTCTGCCCTGAACACAGGTTCAGGAAGCCCCACACCACCAACAGGAGCACCAGGGGTAGGCATTCTCATTTTGTTTTTGAAATACTCCCTTCTGAGTTCTTTAAGCTTGAGGTGTTTCCATTGAACAACCTAAGGTAATTTTGATGGTTTTACCTGTGTGTGTTATGAGCTGCTTTTCTCTAACTTGTTTTAGTAGTCTCTTCTTATTTTCTTCATTTAGTGTTTTTACTAATATGTATCCTGTGGTGTTTGGTATACTGTGAACCTTCTATAAGTGGATTTTCTTCTATAATTTAGTTGAAGATATTCTCTATTATTGTGGCATTTGTTTCTTCCCCTTCTTGTATGCCTATGATTTGAATATTTTTAAGGTGTTCCAACATTCCTGCATGCTCTCTTTGCACATTTTTTTTGAACTTGTCTGTGGTTTTGGAGTCCCACTCTAATTCTTTTGTCTTGTTCTTGAGTTCTGTAGTTCTGTCCTCCATGTTTTTTCTGTCAGTGGGGCTTTCTTGGGAACCTTTTAGGAGAGTTATGTTTTTCTTTAGCATATTCATCTCTTGCTTGAATTATGTTTGCATTTCATAATTTGACCTTTCCATAGTCTCTTGGCATTAATTTGCACAATTGGATATGTCTTCATTGAACTTGTTCCATTTGCCCATGAGCACATTTTTTATTTTATTTATTTATTTATTTTTTTGCTGGTTCTCCACAAATTCTTTTAGCCTTTGTTAGATCTCTTTTATACTCTAATTTCATTAAGCCTGCTATGGAGTGCTGTTTTCTGATTTTCTTTCAGTCATTTATTGAGATGTTTTTGCTGAGGATCTTCCATTTACTTCATCCATTCTTTGAGTTCTTTTTGTTGTTTTTCTGCCCATTCATTGAGCCAAACTTTGATTTGTATTTTGAATCCTTTTGGTCAGTTTTCTTCTGTTTCCTTCAATCATTCTTGGAGTTCCTGTTGGATTTCTCTTTGTCCAATTTCTTCCTATTAAACAAATCATTTGTTCATGGTTTCCCTATGTTCATTTATAATGATAATTGAGATTTCATTCTGGGCTTCTATATCTTGGGTTTCTTCCAGGCTTTCGTTGGAGGCTTCCCTTGTGGGATTCGATAATCTTGGTGGAGAGCCCTTTGCTGGATGCTGTTGGTTGTTTGCTTTGCATTGGGATCTGCCCATCCTGAGTTCAGTTGTCTCACTGAGGTTGTAGCAATAGCAGCTCTTGTATAGACTGGTCTAAATTGATCAAGGTGGGTGTGGGGTTGAAGACAGTCCACTGGATTGGGGTGAGTGAACTTGAGCATGAAGAGAGTCTTCTTTGTGTGTGGCTTCTCTAGGCAATTCTGGGTAAGACCTTGGGAGACCTGGCTTCCTTCGTGTCTGAGCTGGACTCTGCTCCCAGCCTCTCTTGCATTGGTCTTGCCTTCCAGGCAGCTGCCCAGTATGGCTCTACCCTTGGGGCACAACCCCACCTCTGCCCCCACCCACAATGGCATGTGGCACTGACCCACGCTCAGCCTCTCTTGCTCTCCCCCTGTTTATAAAGAACAAAAAGAGGTAACACTACAGGGCTGGAGAGATGGCTTAGCACTTAAAGCACTTGCCTGTAAAGCCTAAAGACAAAGTTGTGATTCCCCAGTGTCCACGTAAAAGTCAGATGCAAAAAGTGGTACATGGATTAAGAGTCCATTTGCAGTGGCTGGAGGCCCTGGCACACCATTATTTTCTCTATATATCTGTCGCTTCCTTTCTCTCTTTCAAATAAAAATAAATAAAATATTAAAAAGTACTGAAGAGAGTTATAGTCATTTTCTATTTGTGAGGAAATGAAATATTTATGGCATCTGTAGGTAAAGAAATATTAAAGGAAAAGTTTTGGTAACTAATGAAACTACAGTAATTTATCTGTTTCCCACAGTTTCTATTCAGTTAAACATAAATTGATTAAAATCACATAGCCAGCAATTGAAATTATTACCCATAAATGCAACCACATAAACACTGAGTTGTAAAGTACTGCACTCATTTCACCACTTCCTTCCTTTAAATCTAGCTATTACTGTCTTCCTTACTAACATTTGTATAGAAATCAATAGAAAATTAGTTTTGTAAATGAATAGGCAATGTGGCATTATATAATCAAGGAAGAAAAGTGTTTTGTGAAAAGAACAAGCTCTCACAGCCATTAAATCATCTGCTCCTGTCTAAACAGCCTGGCCATTTTTGATCATTGATCAAAATGATCATTTGATCATTGGTAATTGAAAATAAATAGGAAGTTTTTAGGGACCAGAACTCCTGTGACACCAAGGAATGTTTGCTTAGAAGGCTTTCTGGGACTAAGATTAAAAAGAAGTCCATAATTCCAGAAGTTTAGAACACAGTTGAAGTGAGAGTAGGAACTTCCCAAGGATCTTGTGAAATGCACAAGCTGGATTGGCAGCTTCATGGAAGGCTCCAGGGTCTTCAAGCTCTTCTCTGCGCTGATGTTGGTCCATGCACATTATTGAAGCAGTAAGGTATTAAACCAGGCGGATCCATTTCGAGGTCACTAAAACACTGAGTCTCTCTCAGTAAAGGCTAATATTTGCATGTTGAAAAACAAAAACAGATACATTGCCACAATAAATTCCTCCAAAATAATATATTATTGTTTTCTAGACTCTTGAACTTCAAGAACCCAACAATGAGTTAAAAGGAAGTGTAAGGGCAAGCTTGATTCATTACGAAGTCAGCCTCAGAAGCTGCCTGGATACATATGATAACAATGCCCACATCACCATGCTGAGCACCTTCCCTGCCCCGAGTGCACAGACCCCAAACATACCAGCACCCTTTCCACTTCTTTTCTTAAATATTTTTTTAAAGACATTTGCATTTATTTATTTGTAAGGAGAGAGACACAGAAGAGAGACAGATGGAAAAAATGGGTGAGCCAGAGCCTCCAGCCACTGCCAACGGACTCTAGATATATGTGCCACTTTGTGCATCTGGCTTTTATGTGGGTACTGGGGAACTGAACTTGGGTTGTTAGGCTATGAAGTCAAGTTCCTTAACTGCTGAGGTATCTCTGCAGTTTTTAATATTTTATTTACTTATTTATTTGGAATGAATGGGAGAGAGAGAGAGAGAGAGAGATAATACCAGGGCCTCTTGCCGTTGCAAAGGTTATGTCTTTAAGAACTGAATGGTTCATAAACATGCTTTACAGAATCTTCCTACACACCCATAGCATAACAGCTTAGAGAATCTTAATGATGAGAATTCTTGAGTTCATACTTTGACAATTCTGGACATTCTCTTGGTTCTCTTTCTCTTATTCCAACTAGGTCTTTTCTGATGTTTTAACAGAACATAAAAATAAGCCAAAAGCCTTATCATTTTGTGAGACTTTTCTAGTTTTAAATCCCTGGCCAGTGAATACTGGAGTAAATACTCTTGTGAGAAAACATCAAGACCATCTAGAGAAGGTGAACCATGGTTTTTTCATGTGACTTTTCCTGGTTAACAAGTTTGGACTGACGGGGCTCAATCAAAAAGAGATAATTGGCTGGAGAGATGGATCAGTGGTAAAGCACTTGCTGCAAAGCCTAAGGATCCTGGTTTGATTCCCCATTACTCATGTAAAACCAGATGCATAAAGTGGTGCATGTGTCTAGAGTTTTTTGCAGTGGCTAGTAGTTCTGATGTGTCCATTCTTTGTCTTTCTATCTGCCTGTTTCTCTGTCAAATAATAAGCAAATAAGATTATTATCAGATATATTTTAAAAAGATCTGACAATTAAACTTATATAAAAACAAATTATCTCAATTAATATCAATAACTTTTTCCATCTTCCTGAACTCAGGACAATTTGTTTTTGGGAAGGATCAGATTATACTTGTGAATGAATTTAGTTAATTCTTTCTCCTCATTTCCTTTGATAAGTGACCTCTGATTATGAGGAGTTAGAAATTTGACCATGCACCTGAATGTGGTCATTTGTGAAAGGTTATAAACATTGTGATTATATACAATGTTTTAAAGTGAATTGAAATGTTCACCAGGATGACACTAATGGCTTTATGATGATTTGAACATTAGCCTTTGAATAAGTTTTGTCTTATCAGCCTCACAAGATTTGCTGTGAGGATAAAATAAATCAGTATCTTTGAAAGTGTTCTTTGAATTCCAAACGGTGTTTGTGTCTTTCTTTCTTTTCACCAGTCTATTTTATTTAAAGCCACCAGATTAATCACAACCTATCACTTTGATAACAATATTTCTTGACTCAAACTCTTCAGTGCCCTAATCTCCTTCTGATGAATGGGGTTTGGCTTTCCCATGCATCATACTACCTTCTAGCCTTGTCTATTTTCCTAGTTACATATCCCAAGGTTGCTGTGTCCCTAGGTCCTTGGGCCAATTCTTCTGTGTCCTGGGTATGTCTTCCCGATTGTTTCATATGGACATCAGTACAAACTTTTCTCAACATAACAGCACATACTTCCTTTTCATGAATTTTATTATCAATCCCATTGCCTACATCAGAAAGAAAGAAGTTGGATTGTCTGTTGTTTGGACCTTCCTCATAATTCTACAATGGGGGATTTTCTTTTGCCCACTTTTCTCCTCAGACTTATCCTCTGTGATTACTTCCATCATCTCCTCATTTCATTAGATAATTTTCAAATCTCATCTTCAATAGTTCTTTTACTGAGAAGGTCTTATAGAAGCCCCCACGTTTATATGGTTTTCTTCTTACTGCTATAACATCTTACTATGAATTTGGTGGTTTAGCGCAAGCTAGAGGAAGTTGAAAATGAATTCCCCTAGGCTAACACAGAGCTATTGGCAGAGCTGTATAAAGAGGAATTGATTTCCTTGCCTTTGCTAGCTCTTAGTGGGCAACCACATCCATTGGCATGATGCCATCTTTCACCCTTCAAAGCTTACAGCGATATTATTTCATCCTCTACTTCTGTTGTCATAGATCTTTCTTTACCACCTCTCTTTCACTTACAACAATCATTTTCATCACATCGTAGCCCACATGTACCATCCAAAATAGTCTCTTTACAGTCATAGCTCCAGTTTTGTCATATTCGATAAAATATCTACAGGCTCCGGCGACTGGAACACAAGCACCCTTGGTGGTGGACAGTGGTGGGGTTATTCTTTTCCACCACACTTGTCTTTCTGAGCACTGTGAATAAAACAAACAATATGACATCTTAGCTTCTGTTCTAAAATATGTAACAAAGCAGTCAAATGAACTGACAGCTACAATATACTGTAATTACTGCCAAAATCTATGTGAGAACTCTGTGGACAAGGGAAGCTTTTTAGAAGAAGTGACATGTGAAGCATAGTTTTGGAATTTTATTTTAACTTCTTGTCACCTTTAGAATGGTGAAAAATGGTACCACACATTCTAATAGCATCAATAAACCTAATCTCTTTTAGGGTTGGGGAGAAGCTCAGTGGTTAAAGTCACTTTCTCTAGAAGCCTGCCAACCCAAGTTGTATCCTCACCAGCCCCATATAAAACTAGATGCAAAGTGGTACATATGTCTACAATACCAGTGTAACTACAGGAACAGAAGGCAGAGCCAAGAGAATCCCACAGCTCAAGGGCTAGCTAGACTTGCCTTTTTAGTGAGATAAAAACAAAACAACAACAACAAACAGTAAGAAAGACACTGTCCCAAACAAGGTGGGAGGAGAAAATCACCACCCTAAAATTGTCCTCTGACTGCCACGTGCACGCTATGTCGTGCCTGTCCACATGCATACACATATGTACACTCTAAGTCACATAAATATGTTTTGAGGGAAACTCCTAGTCATTTTTGCAATAGTGAGCAGGCAGGCTTAATGGAATTATTTGTTCTATTCCATTGATAAATATTACTACAGGTATATATACTTTGTATGTCAATATGTTATACCATTAAGCAGATACATAATCAAGGGAAAAACATATATGCCTACAACACTTCTCTTGGACAAAAGGGAACAAAGGAAAGGCCTAAGTTTTGCTAAGTGGGAAACACAAGACTTGCAAAAACATATTCATAAAATGTGAAGCAAAAGGGATGACCACCCCTAGAGAGCAGAAGGGTTGTGAGTATTCAGATCTGGAAAAGAATATTATCAGCTTAGAGGAAGTTGGAACACATGATAAATAATGTCTTATCAAATGTTGGGCAATTCAGTTTGTGCCATGTTGGTGATAATGGATTAAAAAAAAATTAAAAGGGTGCATATGTGTTAATTGTTACCAGGAAGAGGAGATAAAAGTTCTTATTGGAGAACTTAAAAATTAAAGAAATAGTCATTATAATCACAACAACTTCACTTATTGCAAACAAGATTACTGACACATGCCCATTGTTCTCACAAAAACCTTTGAAAGCATATTTACTTCAGTGCTACAAGAAAATATTCACAAATAAATCACATACTTTCTTGTTAGGATGGAAAAAATGAAATAAATCATGAGGGATAAAAACTAAGACAATATTTTCCAGAGAAAACACAGAAAAAATCATGGCATTAAGAATTTTTTTCACAGTATTTTCAACCAGTATATAAGAAGCACAAACTCCACAAAGACTGTGGTAGATGGTGTGAGGAATATAGAGGGTTTGTGATTGAATGTCTATTTTCTATGGATTTAGTGTGGAAGAATAAGAAACTTGAATGCACATTATAGAGCAGTACATGGTTGATATTATGTGGTCAGGATATAGAGAAGCAGAAATTCCGATGAGGTGTGGTGGACATAATTAGGTATTGCTCTTGCACAGGTGGCTCCTGAATATATTCTGAAAGAATGAATGGGGTTATAATAGATCAAGGCATGTGCATTGTGTGAAAGAAGTTAGGTTGGTAGACTTAAAATTCAGGGAAGCCATAACAATATGAGAAAACTCATAAAAATAAGGAAGTAAATGGCTAGGAGAACGCTTAGTGGTTAAGGCCTTTGTCTGGAAAGCCTAATGACCTACATCTGAGTGCACAGTACCCACATAAGTCCAGACACACAAAGTGGCCCATGCATCTGGAATTAGTTTGCAGTGACTAGAGAGGCCCTGCTGTCCTCCCTCCTATGCTCTCTCCCCCTCTCCCTCAGAATGTGTTTCTGTATCTCCTGAATGCAAATAAATAAACACAATTATTTTTTTAAATTCAAAATATTATCAGAGACTTGACATTTCATGTTTTTCTCCAAATGTGAATTTAGTAGTGGCCATTAAGAGTACAATAAAGGAAGCCAGGCATGGTGGTGCACACCTTTAATCCCAGAACACAGGAAGCAGAGGTAGGAGGATCACTGTGAGTTTGAGGCCACCCTAAGACTACAGTTAATTCCAGGTCAGCCTGCACCAGAGTGAGACCCTACCTCAAAGCAAACAAACAACCAGTACAATAAAGGGCTGTGAATATGTCTCAGTTATTCTTGCCTAGCATTTAAAAAGCCCTGGGTACATTCCTCAACATCACATAAAATGGTTGTGGTGGTGCATACCTTTATTACTTGCACTCAGGAGATAGAACAATCACAAGACAATGCAATTTTTGGCTGTGTAGGAAGTTTGAGGGGAGCCTTAGATGAATGAGATCCTACCTCAAAACAACAGTGTACATGAGCTGAGGAGAAGACACTTACAGAGCCGGGCAGGCCTGGTTTGATTCACAAGCTACCCACACAAAGCCTGTATGGCATTTGTTTGTTGGGCAAAGGATGTTGGCACATGCACACTTGCATGTTCACACATATACACACACACACAAATAAATAGGATTTTTTATTTTAATTTAGAAGTGCTATATTCACATAAGAAAGCTTCTGGCTTATGTTTGCAGCCTTCATGGGGTGCAGAGAAACAGATGGTTCAGATATATGGAGATTTATGCTGTAGCATAAATAAATAGAAAGCTAAGATTTGCTTTGTCTGGAAGTCACAGGAAAGATTGAAAGTGTGTTAGCCATGTTCTATTCCTGTGACAAAATGCTCAAAAAAAAAAACAAAAACAAAAAAACAGTCTACAAGGAGGAAAGACCATTTGGCTCACAGTTTCAGCAGTTTCAGCCCAGGGTTATCTGGTTTCACTATAATGGGCCTATGCTATCATGAGACACTAACATTGTGCCAACAGAAGGGCAGAGCCAAGAAGTGGGAGAGAGAAAGAGGAGAGAGACAGATGTGAGAGAAAATACACTCTTCAAAGCTCACCCTCAGTAACCCACTTCCCTGAATGAGCCTTCACCTCCTAGTTGCCATCATCCCAACAAAACCATCCACGTATGAATTAATGAATTCATCTAAATGCACCAACCCTTTAAGTACATTCCAACACTCACAAACTCACAAGCCAGACATCTGTCAATGATTGGATCCACCAGCTGGATTGGATCCACCAGAAAACATTCATCAATTGAGCCTTCTCTGGGACACTTCATATTCAAATAGAGAGCTATCCAAAATTGGTGCCACTTGTGTTGAGGTTTAAAGTAGTGTTGAGTTAGACAGAGAGATGGAAGAGTCCATGTAAAGTTCCAGAGCCTAGAGACCAAGGCCATAATTCAATTGAGGAACTTCCAAAATGTTTGTTATGATTGGGGGTCAGGTTCCACAGGAAGAGAAGAGGAAGTTGGTGGCATAAATAGAACTTGGGTCATTTAAAATTTTAGAAACTAAATAGGAAGTTGTTTTGATATGCAAGTCAGAGTGCTTGAGCGTTGAAACTATGTGGCAAAGGAGAGTAATTGAAGAAAAGCATGTGAGACATGTCAGATTCCCTCCCCATACATCTAGTCTGATTAGGAGGGACTTTGTGAGACCTCAGTCACCGCTGTGGTGAAAACTGATTATAATGCACTCAGGAGTAAAGCTGTGCAACATAGGAAAGGTTAGCAAGTCCATTCAAGGAGAAAGGACAAGACAAGTTTGCAGTTGGGAAAGTACAGGTGGGAGCCATAGAGAACAGAGGTGATGGTGGAGCTGAAGAAGTGCTGGGTACACAAGGGGAGTGTTGTACAGAAGCCCATGTAGACAGAACTAGACAGTCATATCAACGTTCTTTTAGCTGTGTAAATTCAACTGATACTTTGTGTGTGTGTGTGTGTGTGTGTGTGTGTTTGTACAAATGCTTGCACACATGTGCCCACATGTGTGGCAAGCAGAAATCCACATCAAGACTCTTTCACAATTGCTCTCCATGTAATTTCTCTTTTAAGCTTACTGATTCTAGTAAGCCCTGTGTACACCTCCCAGTGCTGGGATGATAGGCATGCCCCACCATGCTGGCATTGTGCACAGGTGCTGGGGATCTGAACTCAAGTCCACATGCTTGGGCCACAATCACATTACCCACTGAGCCGTCTTTCCAAGTCATTGATAGGTATTTTTATTCAGACACAGAACTAGATGGTTTGTTATAGATTTCCATGCATGAATCCTCATACAAAAATAAATCTCATGAAGGTAATATTGCCCCTGTAAATTTTGGTGTTGTTCATGAACAATGCAGTGGAAGAAGGCTATATTTCCTTCCAGGTAAGAATGGCAACTTGCATATGAAACTTATATAAGCCTACAGTTTTCTGTTTCTTAGCTTTTGGTACATGCAAAAAAATATGTAGTCTAAATCAGGATTTTAAATATAAAAAAAATCAAAAGAAAATTGAAATGTTGATGATAATTACTAAATATTGATGACTGCTTCTTCTTTCTTAGTGAATCCCTAAACACTAGAGACCTCAGTTTTTCCTTATGCTTATCTTAGCCTATGAAACACACATAAATGCTTATAGTTTGAGGGATTTTTTGATAGGCATTCAAATAATCATATGAAAAGTTTCTCTCTCTCTCTCTCTCTCTCTCTCTACATAATCCATGCTTGCATGCTAGACAAATTACTATTTTGCTTCCCTTATTTACTTAGCTACCATCTATATTTTATTAGAAACAAAATATTACTAAAGACCTTTGTCTGATCTCCCCAAACATTATGTGCTTTGTGTAGAATAACATCCTATCAAGATAGAAGATACATAGGCATTTGTTGGCTGTCCTAGATCAAGATGTAAAGGCTTTCAGTAAGTGCTCCAATTTAACTTTCATCAGTTTTTTAAAATATGTTTTACAAGAAAGATAGAGGGAGAAAGAATGGGCATCAGGGCCTCTCGCCACTGTAAACAAACTCCAGATGCACATGCCACCGTGTGCATCTGGCATAAGTGGGTGGTAGGAAATTAAACCTAGGTCCTTAGGCTTTGCAGGCAAGTGCCTTAATGGCTAAGCTATCTCTGTAGCCCCCGCCCCCAAGTTTTTAAAACATGCATGCACAGTTTTAAGTATGAGTTAATTTGTGCCTAATGAAAACATTCCAAGAAATGTGAACTAAAGTAGCTTTCGTTTAGAAATTATAATGTGGAGAACTTCCTTCCTCCTTTCCTTCATTTATCTTTCTTTTCCCTCTTCACTCATTCCTACCCCCTAATTTCTTCCTTTCTCTCACCCTTTAGCTATTTTAAAGGTCTTTAAAATTAAAGTGACCCAGATTCGATTGTCCACGTCCCACGTAAGCCAGATGCACAAGGTGGCACAGGAGTCTGAAGTTTGTTTGCAGTGGCTAGAGGCCCCGTTGTGCCCATTTCTCTCTCTCTCTCTCTCTCTCAATCTTTCTCCCTCTCCCTGTGATTCAAATAAAGTTAAGAAAAAATTTAAAATCCATTTTCTTCTGCTGTCAGGGTGTTTTAAAATTGTTTTCGGTCAGTGCTTTGTAATGAATGGCACTAAACATTCTCATAGAAATAGAGAAATGGGTTATTATCAGAGCCTTGGAACTGTGTGGAGTAGGAAAGGATGCAGAGAAGGTGGTTAACATATCTAAAGTGCAGTTGAACAGATATAAACGTTTCTAATGGTGTATGACATAGTGACATGGCTGTGGTTGATGAAAACCAATTGTATAATTTACATAGTCAATAGGATTTTAAATGCTCTTAATACAGGAAATTATAAATATTTGAGGTGGATATATCAGTTATCCTTTTAATCCATTATATAAATGTATTAAAAAGCTACACCATAAACCACAAATATGCTTTACTATAAGGTATAGATTAAAAATGGAAACACAGTTTGTAGATGAGAATGCACATCATGATCCAAAACCCGTGAAGGACACTGTGTTCTTCTAAGTCAGAGAACTTTGTCTTTGATTGCTGAGTAATTTTCAAATGTCTTTGGATGGTGCTTGGAATCACAAGTTACTAAGAGGATGGGCTGATTTCAAATGTAGGCACACATTAAGACATAGCCAAGTCAGTAACAAACCTCACGTGCTTCGACTAGCATCTTGCTCCTTGACAATCTCAGTGATTTCAGTGTTTAAAAATAGAAAGTTCTCAGCCTGACCATAAAATACAATTCATTTTACTCAGGTGTGAATTGTAGTAAAATCTTAACTTATTTCAAAAGAAATAAACCTAAATCATTCTCTTACCTTTTATGCCAATATATATTTTAGTTGGATCAAAATTTTAACTGTAAACTAAGAGACTGTCAATACAGAAGAAAACCCAAGCAAATAAAATAATCTTGGAATGGAATAATTCTTTGTAAACAAGAAACAAGACTCAGAAAACATGAAGGAAATGCTGACATATTTAAATGATAGAATATAAGCATTTCTGTTTATAAAATATAACAGAAAATTCAAGGGATAGTAGAACAAATTATTTACAACACACATGACAAAAATTACTGACTTTATTTATCTATAGAGAGTTCTTATAATTCCATAAAAGATTAATAAACAAATAGAAAAAATATACAAATTAAAAGAATACATTAAATATAAAAAGAAATACAATGGCTTATAACCATAAGAAAAAATTATCACAATTTAAAATGCAAATTAATACAATAACTAAATTCCATTTTTATTAAAATGGAGAAGATAAAAAATTGATAATCACATTTTTGGCTAGACAGACAAGAAAGAAGTTCTCTAATACACTATTGGTGAGAATGTAAATGGATACAACATTCTTGAAAATCACCCAGGAAATTAAAAATTGTAAGTATCCTGTGATCTAACCATTCTATTGATAAAAATCACCCCATGGGTTAACTGTCCTTCATATGCACAAGTGTAACAGTTGGGTTCAATTTCTTACATCATTTTTTATTTTCCTCTGTATTAATAATTATCATTTTGGTTTATGTTCTATAAATCCTTCCAAACAGCAAGAAATTAAAAAATACCTATGAATAATATTTTCTCTACAGACTGAGATATACCAAGTGTTATATCAACATTACTTTTGCTGACCTACTGTCCTCCCTTGAGTTCCCAGCTCTTGGCCCCTTGAGCTGTGGTCCTGGTTTTCTTTGGATCTCTTTTCCTGCACCCATCCTGTCTTGGAGTGATACTCTACAATCCTGTTTGTTTACATATGAAATTGAGTTGATGGGAGCTCTTCACAAAACAATGAAGGAATTTATGAGATGTCTTTTAGTTTCAGAGCTGTTAGTGAGAAAACCTGCTGTTGTGGAGTCTCCAGGACTTCTTTTCCAACGTCCAGCCATAGTGATAGTGTCCCTTAACGAATGCTTTCCCGTCCTATGGCAGAACCCGTTGGCCTTTGACATTCAAAGACTCATGCTGTCAAGTTTAAATCAGAAATGTTTCATGAATTATTTCTTCCATTATCATCCCAATTAGTTATTGTAAAACATAACACAAATACCTGATAATGTTATGAAATAAAAGTATGGCTTGATATATCATCAATAGAGAACTACTCTGGAGGAAAGAACACCATGACTAACAACTAAAACTTTGGAAGACATCCCAAAAGTCTTCTGAAAGCATCATTTAATCAATAAAGTCCTTCCCTTTATTTTTTTCTTTCCCTTTCACTTTCTTTTTCCCTTTCATTTGCCTTTCTTTTCTTCTTTCTGATAAATAGCCACTACTTAGTGGTTTGCTAACCACTTTTATTTATTTATAGTTTTTTTTTTTATTATTGAAGGGTGGTACTGAAAAGGGCTTTTTATAAAGTTCTTGTAAATTTCTTTTAATCTAAATCTAAAAGATGTCTTGCCATTATTTTTTCTTACAGTTTGGTTGTTGAAAGAAAGTAGGAAATGAAACTGGTAAAATTTTCAAGAGTCTGAATTTTGCTGATTTCATCTTTGTGGCATATTGTAACCTGTTCTTCGTGATTTTTCTATCTCCTGTCCTCTGTTTTTCTGCATAGAGGTAAGAGACTTTATGGGGTACCAGGCTTTTGTCAGAAAGTGGTGGTATGCATTTTCATTCATGACTGGGGTGTTTTGTTTTTGTGATGATACCATCCATTTATGCTTATTCGCTACAAGCGCTGATTCTTTGGGAGTGATAGAAAGGTGAATCCTAAAATATTAACTTCATCTTTTCTTAACAGTAATACTTGTTCAGAGTAAATCTTCATTCACAGTTTAGATATATAGCTGTATTTTCTCATAGAAGAATGGAAGGACAAATCCTTTGATCTTTATTATTTTTTCAGACATATAAGTTATATTCTAGCTTACCTCAATAAAAGCAGTAGTGTATTCTATGTGATTATTTTAAGACTTTCGATTAGTTTTAACCAGTTAAAGTAATCTGCATTGATGCCCAGCATTTTCTTATCTTAAGACACTGGAATCTTTAAACTGGCTTCGGAATCCATTGTAAATGTCCCTTAAAATCATTGATAAGAAGTTATCTTTCATGAATCCTTTTGTCCTATGTCTCTCTCTCTCTCTCTCTAAGTCTTTCTGTATGTGTTTGTGTCTGTGATGCCTGCATTTTAAAATAAGAAATATGATTGTAAAATCAGGACCTGGGACCTGAAGATGCTTATTACTACTAAGTCATTAATTGTTTATTATTTTAGTGTTCACTCTTACTCTTCCAAATCAAGGATTTATTCTTCACCTATGCTATCTTGTGCTACAACATTTCTCCTTGCACATTAAAGTTATATAAGCACATGTTATCAGGCTGGGAATATAGTTTTGTTGATAAATTGCTTGCCTAACATATGCAAGGATCTGGGTTTGATCCAGAGCATTATAAAGTGTCATATATGGCATTTGTTCCTGTGATCCTACTTCTTAGGAGATGAAATCAGGAGGATCAGAAGTTCAGGATCAGCTTTGGGCACAAAGTTTTAGTGCAAAGCCAGCCTGGGCTTCATGAGAGCATGTCTGAAAAGAATTACTTGTACCTATGGGCTGGAGAGATGGCTTAGCGGCTATGCGCTTGCCTGTGAAGCCTAAGGATCCCGGTTCGAGGCTCATTTCCCCAGGTCCCACGTTAGCCAGATGCACAAGGGGGCGCATGCGTCTGGAGTTCGTTTGCAGTGGCTGGAAGCCCTGGCGTGCCCATTCTGTCTCTCCCTCTCTATCTGTCTTTCTCTCTGTATCTGTCGCTCTCAAATAAATAAATAAATAAAAAATTTAAAAAAAGAATTACTTGTACCTATCTCAAATCTCTAGCCAAACATTTTGAATTGAATCTTATTGAAGGGTATTACTTTCTTGGTTTAACCAAGCAGTCCATGCTGGCCTTGAACTCATAATTTACCTGCCTAAGCCTTCCAAGTGGTGGGATTATAGCACAAGAAAAGGCCTGGCTTAAGGATACATTTGTGACTCATATTTGGTTACTTCTGTTTCTTCCACCAATCTGTCTGTCATCTAGTGTGTCCTTCCATAGTGATATTCTTGATAAATTAAAAAGGGAAACAACATGTAATATCTACACATTCACAAAGGACAGGACATACATGTGTTTAGAAATGGATGTAATATTTGAAGAAATACTTGTATACATCTTAGTACTAGGAAATGTCTCTGGAGAAGGAAATTAATGAGTCAGAATTTGACGTGAGGAAGATGTATGCTTTCACTACAAAATCATTAATCTTGCTCAGACTTTTTTCCTTCTTTTTCTTTTTCTTTTTACTTTATTTTATTCATTTTTATTTATACCTATATTTTTATTTTTGGATTTATTTTTATTCATTTCTTAATTTTCACTTTTTGGTGTGAGTATAGTATTGTGGGCTGGGTTTATGGAGATGTTATATACTAATGTATGTAAAGATGAATGTGTCCTCTGCACACAGTTTGGAGGTCAGCGAATGTCAGGTGTCCTCCTGTGTTGCTCTATACCTTTTCCCCTGATACAGAGCCTCTCACTGAATCTGGAGTGCACTGTGGAATACCAGATATCCCCCTATCTCTGCCCATCTCTGTACTGGGGATACAAGCATGAATAGTCATGCCCATCTTTTCACATTTGGGGTCTGCAGGTCAACCTCATGTTCACATGCTTGCAAGCACTCCTACCTGCTGAGATGCCTCCCTAAGCCTCCTTCCTGTCTTCTTTCCTCCCTCCCAACTCTGCTTTCCTTTCTTTTTCCTTCATTCCGTCACTCCTTCCTTCTTTCATCTTTCCTTACCTTCTTTTACTTCCTTCCTTCTTTCTTTCTTTCTTTCTTGAACTGCATACTAATAAAGTTCTCTACCACTGAGCTACAACGTTCATCTGTATATTTTTCTACAAGAATATTATTTTAAGATTATACTTAATAAGCCTAAAGCCACATTTCAATTTGATGGGTTATTGATGTGAAAATTCTCTTTATAGCATCAACCATGATTTAATATAAAGTAATGGCAATACATACATTCCCAGAGAGAGAGAATCTAGCGTAATTTTCTCATTATTGTAAGTATGGCCAAGTATGATGCCATGCAATAATTTAAATAAAAATATATAGATCTACAAAATACCTTATAATGTCTCTTTCACTGTGTGTGAAGAAGAAAAAGTCACTTGGTCATATGAGAACAAGGACTATGCTTCATTAACCTTGCTGTCACTAACAAGTGTTTCACCAAACAAAATATGTCCTTTTAAGAAATGAGTTAAGGTGGAAGTACATCAAATGTATTAGCAGATATGTGGAAGGTGGCCTCTCCTAGCTGGTAGAAGGAAGGTGTGATGCAGAATTGGAAACAAGTAGCAAATGGCCAGGGAATTTCAGCTCTTTTTCTCACTGTCATAGACGCTGTCCATTGCTTTTACTTTAGATGTTTGTCTTTAACGTGCTTCTACTTTTCATTATTTTGCTGATGAATTGGGCTTCAGCAGACTGAAGGAAGGTGATGTTTGTCAACCTACTAGATTTCATTACTCTGAGATTTAAGTGTCTAATGCTCTGAGTATGGGAAAATGTTATATGATTAAGGATGAGATGGAAGCAGAATGTGATTAGCAAGAGCACATGTGGAAGTCTTAATGAGTTTCAAAAGGGAGTCAGTCTCCACATGAATTATCAGTGTTCTGTGTCTACTGAAGCAGGTAACAACATCATAAATGAATTAAGACATATAAGTAATATCTATGCTGCATAAGCTGGTAATTGTGCTCCATTAGGCAGAGATAAACTCTACTTAAACATCTTGAATGATCAATTCTAGACATTAAACTTTCCAAGTACCGCAGTCTTAGGAATATACTTGGAAAATAGTGATTGAAATAGAGAAAAAAATGGCATTTTATATTGAGCTAAGAGTTTTTGAGCTAAAGAAAATAAGGATTCATTGAAGATAAAAGAACATCTTAAAATATTTGAAAGCATTTCAGGTTATAGAGACTTTATAACTGTTAAATGAAGAAATCTGTGCCCCACCCCAGTCATTGTGAAAAGGCTCATAGCCAAAAGGTGGGGCCAAGGCAGGTGATTAAAGGTCCAGTAAGAAGCTGGTGAGATGAACCTTAACCTGGACATTTTGTATGCTAAGATTTATCTTGGAAAAGCATAATATGGTTCCAGATGTGGCCATATTTATTATTGAGAAAGATCATCACCACCTAAGTTAATTGATTCGCTTAAGTAATCAAATTCAACTAATGTTACAGTGAACTCAACAAATACGTATTAAAGAAAATACAACTTTGAACACACCAAATGGAGAACATAGGGTTTAGTACAATTACTTGCTGCACTGGGAACCAGAGAATGATCTGAATCAGTCCAAATGATTGAGCTGATTCAAAACTTTGCAGTTAGTTGCATGTAAATGGGTAAATTCTAGTATTGAACCATATATCTAATATCTGATATGTTGACCTAGAGTGGGTGCCATTTCCCAAAATAATGAGTAATATTTGTCATTGATTGATGTTTGTTGGCTCCTCATTCACCTGAGAATGGAGGAGCCAACTCCCAAGACAATTATTAAATCATCTTTCAAGATGGTCTTCAGTACCTTTGAAGAGGCATAAATAGTAACAAGAGAGGTCATGGAAATAGAAGTGTCATAAACTGTTGAGAAGAACCCCCACTAATGCAGAAGAAGTCAGCTCTGAAATCAAAGGCCAGTATTTTCAGGGAACAGAGACGTATTTTATAAATAAGATACTCAAAGCACCTCTGCAGACTTGGCTTGGAGGAAGTACTTATAATAATATAATGTCACTGGAAAGCACTGCTTCTACATTGGCACACATAGGACTTTTTAGAACTGTGAGAGAAGAATTCCATAAAGCATCAGATAATGTAAAAAAAATCTAGTGGAAAATGTACTCCTATCAATAACATCAAATACTACAAAACATCAAAATACTTTTCTGGACAATTAAACTCTTGGCATGTGTTTTACATTGATTACTGGACACCATAGGCACATGTAATAACAGAGGTTTCCAAAATATCCAGCTCCTCTATCTCAATTGGAAGCGTTGATCTTTAAGCCACATCTACAGAGCAGGGTTATTCTGTAATGTCGTGTTTGTGTCCTGCTTTATTATCATGGTTTATGCAGACAAAATACATATATCTATGACTCATATAGCTTCACTTTTGAGATCAATACTGACTAAATAATTTAAAAAAATAGAATAAATCACATTATATTTTGTTTTGGCATGTCTCCAGTTGACACAACTTGAGATTTGTATTAAGCATTATGTATACTGTATCTACCTAGATGTGTTTATTCTCTAAGAATAGTCATTTTATAATTTTAATACTTTCCTATTTATAAATTAATAACATATCTATGTTTAAAAATACTAATTGGAGGAAACCATTACTAAATTAAAATTAAATAGACTTTTTTCTTTTTCCCTTATTTTTATGTTCCTTCCATTACCTATTTTCCCTATTTTTCTTTCTTCCTTTTTTTCTGACAGGCTGTGTTCAAGATCCCAACTTTTACTCTCAAATTGACCATTAAATGTCATTATTTCCTTCAAACCAGAAACATCAGCATATATATATATATACAATCCAAAGTATTGTAAAGGTATATTTATCTTAGAAATACTTCTGTGGGTGCCAAATGGAATAAATCATTAATGATTTAAAAATAAAACAACTTGGAAAATATTATGCCATCTATTTTTGACAATCAATACATTTTTAACAAAATCCAAATGACCCATGAGATACAATGGCCCCCCCCTTTTTTTTTTCAAAATGTGTCATATGTTTCCCATTGGCTATATGATAAGAGTACATAGAAAAGATGAATTGAAAAACTAAAACCTTTTTAATGTCTCTTCCCCTCTCTCTCTCTCTCTCTCTCTCTCTCTCTCTCTCTCTCTGTGTGTGTGTGTGTGTGTGTGTGTATATATGTGTATATATATATATACACACACACACACACACACACACATATATATATGTATATGTATATATATAAAGTTTGTAAATGACATTCAATGATCCTGGTTGAGATTATGGCACTTAATTTTTACAAATTCTTTGAAGCTTTAATGTTTATGGTGTATTCTATTATAAAACTAATATGCTTGGGCTTGACATTTTATAGAGGACTAAATATGTTCACATCCATACATACTTAGGAAGGTATAAAATGTCATTTTTAAGGATATGAATCTGAAAGGGCCATCAATCATGTATCCTACTAAACATTTTATATGTGTGTATATATTTATATATACATATATGATTAGAAAAATTAGATATGACTCTAATTTATGTTTGTTCCTAATAACTGCCAGATTCCAAAGTAAGTATACCACTTTAAAAAAGTTAAATATTGGGCTGGAGAAATTGCTTAGTGGTTAAGCACTTGCCTGTGAAGCCTATGGACCCTGGTTCAAGGCTCGGTTCCCCAGGTCCCACGTTAGCCAGAAGCACAAGGGGGCGCAAGCGTCTGGAGTTCATTTGCAGTGGCTGGAAGCCCTGGCGCGCCCATTCTCTCTCTCTCCCTCTGTCTGTCTATCTCTCTGTGTCTGTCACTCTCAAATAAATTTTTAAAAAAAAGTTAATTATCTCTTCTTAAATTCCATCAAATTATATACATAAATAATTATCATATTCCAAAATTTACCAGGTTTTTCCAAAGGGACATCTGAACCCATTTGATAACATATAAAATCAAATTAACTGCAAAAATCCAAATAAAATGTTATTAATAATGAACAACATAGTCATTCATGTCACTTTTTAAATCAAATTATCAGAATCTGTAAACTTAAAACACTGTATTTTGTAAAGAAATTTCCAGGAAGCAAAGGCATTTAATCTTTGCATGTTAGAATTCTAGTCTTTATTCTCCGTAACCCTAACAAACTGAGATAACCTCTGGCCTGATACAAGTCTAGAAAAGTGCCAACTTAACACCAAAGTGTCTACCAAATATTTCACAATAGTAGGAAACATGTAGTCTTGATAAAAATCTAAAGGTGTATGTTAACATATCACATGCCGGAGAGATATAAGGCATTGGAGACTTCCTTAGTTTATTGACAGAAAGCTAAAGTGATTGTTGTAACAGTAATTCTTGGCAAGATAATTAAATGAATGATAACAAAATCTCAGCAGGGAAGTGTCCATTAATGGAATTTATTTGGGAGCATGTTTTCACAAGTATAACCAAATTACCTCATTCTTCCTCACATTATAAAACAATAGTTTATAACGACTGATTACTGGAAGTGAAGGAAAAACACAATGGTTTGAGCCAATAACAGAGAAGCAAACAAAATTCCCAGCTAGCATCAGAAAACTGCCATTATGTTTGCCAGCTTCCTAGGAATTCTCTTCGTCATTTGGTCCTGTAAAACTATCTCAGTGAAACTCCCCAAAGAAAAGAATCCCAGTAATTTCTATGTACTAACTTCTTTAAAGCGGCACCATATTTGTCTTTCTTTGTGTCCTTTCTTGTTACTAATATTTGTCTCACTGAGAGTATACCAATAGGTAAAATCACTGTTATGATAAAGATATATATTACATAACAATTGATTTTTGACATTTTATTACATGGGCTTGAATATTTTTATTTATTGCTGTTTTCAAGTGACACAAATAAATAGGTCTTCATTAAAATGTTTTAGTCAACTTTAAAATTTGAAATAAATGAAATAATCTATATTCAGATTTTCTATGTTGAGCTGATAGTCTCCAAACTGTATATTTGTGAAGATGTAGCAAAGTATATTCCAAATTGAATGAATGCTAATGATGAAATTTATTAAATATTTGTAGTAAACTAGATTTTATTCACAGCCAACATGTTCAATAAAAAATTTCAAAATACCAAATCTGTCACTTATAATATTTTGAACCTCATAGGAAAAAAACATGAATATTTTGATAAATATTTGGCAAAAAAAAATCTTACATAGAAGCAAACCTATGTGATAAACCCTATTTTGACGTGATATGTGTAAAAATTCTAAGCCCCCTGCTTGGTTGTCATTTAAGCTCAGTCAAGAAAATTTGAACTAATAAATAGTACCAAAATATGCATTTTAGTACTTGCTTTGTTTCTAAAGGAAATTATCATCTAGATCAATACATTTTAAACACATTAGTTAAAATCGAGTAACAGTATTCAAAAATTTACTTCCATCTAAAAAAAATTGTTTAAGCTTTAAAAACAATTCTTAATTAAGAGTGGGACATAATTTTATATTCAAAAAGCTGGATCCGTAAGTATAAACTCATAGCAAGCAGCCATTCACAGACTTTACCACATGACTGGAGAACAGCAACAGTATTTGTTTGCTATATCTTTTACAGAAGTGATATTTCCTCAAGTTAGAGAAAAGAGCTGAGTTATTTCCCTAAATTAATATAAAGCCAAAGATATATTAGTGAAAGGTACATAGGTAGATAGAAGTAAAACCCTCAGTAAAACATCATGCCAAATAAAATAGTATTTACTCACACCTATTTTTTGTACAGGTCTTACCTTTTGTTTAATCAATATAAGAAAAGACAGTTTTATGATTAAGCAACATTTTTGATGCTATATAATTCTTTTTTGGCTTGCATTGTCAGTTCATGAAACATGACAATGTTAGTCAAGAACTGCAAGTGGACCTTTCTGGACTTTGAAGACTTTACCTATAATAGAGGTTTTATTAGAAATTATGGGCTAACATTTATACTTTGCTAATATGAAATAATTGAGAAAGCAGTTATAAGCAAATGAGTTCCTCAAATAGACTATTTTAATGTTATCTCAGTGTCTTGGAACTTTTAAATTATTTTAGAAGGATACCATTTTATCTATTATTTAGTGATAGTTTTATCACACTCATATGAGGAATAGAGATATTTTACTTCATGAAATATCTCACATTTGTTTCAAATAGACCTTATCCCTGGGGAGTCAGTATTGGAACCTATGTTTTTAAGTAAAAGTCACTGTGGCCACATATGTATAACACCATCACCTAAGGGGCTTCAAATATACAAAGCTAATAGTTTTCATGATTTGTTGGTTTCTAAATTCATAACTCCAAATTTCCAAGAGTTTCACCTTAGAAGAGACTTGCCTTTAATTATACATTAAGTTTTGTTATAGGAGTTGCATGTCTTCAAAAAAACAACTGGTCTAGAAAAAGAACGCTTTGAGACAGCCATGTTTCTCTCGTGTTTGTTTTTCAAAAAAAGACAAAACAGCAATAAACATTTTAGCTCTTTAATGAGCAAAGATCATGTCTCTTAGCACTTGACCAATAGTCATTATCCAGGTATCTTTATTTCACGCAATGACCAGTGACATGGCCGAGATGTACAAAGTTGTTTCCATCAAGTAGTATACAAGTGTTTTCTTTTGTATAATAAGCTTTCAATTCTTGAAAAAGAGTAACTGAAAAGAAAGGCTTCTGTTACTGCAGTTAGTTTGTCAGAGAAAGTTCTTTTCATTATCTTACAAACTATCAAAATTGCTAGTCATCTGAAAAAATGTAAAAAAAAATCACATAACTTTAGTCTAATAGAAATATAGTACAGGTAAGAGAGAAATTATTTATCAGGATGTGCTCTTTAAGTCCATCTCTTTTTTAATATAAATGTACATCTGATTACATATACAAACATTTGGAAAGGTCTGTGATATACTGATATTACTGGTAAACAACAGGGGGATGAAGACTTTCCTGTAAAAGACTGAAACCCTCCAGGTGTTAACTCTCCTAGGTTCTGTATTGACATCATACTCTATTGACATTGCATCAGTAAATTCTAGAGAGCCTCAGTGAAAAAGATAAGTGATGTGAAGGGGGACATAATTTCATAAGGGATTATTTGCAGTAAACATTTTGTCATGCAATGTGAATAAATCAATTAACTGAGATATGTAATCAGAGTCGTAATACTGGGGCATCCTCATATCATAAGACTATTGCAAGTAACTCTTTAATATACTTCACCTTACCAAAAAGAACAGAATAAGCAGTAACAAAAACCACATCAAATTATAGATCTGCTAACACATGTCTGATTTGAGTTGTATTTCTATAAATTATTCAGCTGGGATTGAAAAAAACATTAAAAATACAGGATTTTTTTTTCAGGGATTCATATCAGTGAGTATTCACTGCTATACCTATAGTTTCTCCAAAGACCTTTAACAATTCATACTCTCTATTATAGAAACTACTGTGAATTATTTTATTGTGATTACTTTTGCCCCTTAAAATCTTCATTAGGTTTTGCCAATTGATGGAGAAAGCTTCTAAGAAAAACTCCAATGGGATGAGAAGAATTTTAATTACGGCTTAATCAGTAGCACAGCCACCAAGCATATAAATTACCATGCACATCGTGCTAGAAATATCCAGTTTCCTTGATCCCAACACTTTATACCAACAGCACTTATGTGATAATGTTGTACCTGCCAGTCTTTAAACTTCTTTGTTTTACTGGCAAAATTCAGCATAAGCCTCTGCTAAGGCCATTAACAGCATTGGTGCTTTGTGTACTCATGTAAGTATGGTCTATTCTACACAATAAAACGGCTCCAAATAAAAACTGATGAAAATTATCTGACATTCCATTGGGGTGTCCCTTGTGCATATTCATGGTTGTTTGTGTTTTTTTTTTTTTTTTTCATGTTTCTGACAGAGTTCTTTCCTGTTGGGTGCTCCACATGCCTAATTCCATTATGTAACTTAAATCTTCAAAAAATTAATTCTTGAATGTGAATGAAAAAGTATCATTCAGAACAATTGCCTCAAGCAATCAGAATTTGTTTGTAAAGTTGATTTTTTTGTGTGTATATATATTTATATATATATATACAATTCATTTTTTTCAAAACCCCCAAAGTTCTTGATATGTTTATTCACATAATATTCCTCCTTATTTAAATAATGAGTCTTGTAGGTTGAAAGCCAAGGAATCTTCAGTAATCTTTTCCTGCAATCCGTCAATAAAAATAGTTTGTTTCTCTTATCTGGCTATACCCTGGTTGTTGAATGTGAATGGGGATGGGGATGAGGATGGGGCAGAGTACTATTCTGTCCTCCGGTAAATGTATTGAATGTGTGTAAGGGCTGAATCCCTGGTATCGTGTTGGGTATCATCGTAATGGTGTTGGGTGTCATTAAGGGGATATCATCAGGTGATCTTCTCATAGCTAGGGTGTAATCTGGGGGACAGGCGGTCCGAAGAACCACCTCGTGAGGATGGATGGACTCACATTCATGATCCAAGTCAGTGTGCTTCATTTGGAGGGACATGATCTCTTCTTCTTGGGCATGTGTCAGGTCGTTGGTGGTGGTGCGCTGAGGGCTGCATCTCCTGTGAACATCATGTCTCCTCTTATCCTTCTTGTAGTACAGAGCAGCAAAGGCCAAGATGTTCAGAAACAGCAGTGATGCTCCCACGGCAATGGTCACACTTAGCTCTGTGGAGTAGTCCCTCTGGTCCACTGAGAAAGGACTTGGTTGTTGTTTGGGATCATCCTGTTTGGCAGTGGGAAAAGCCGATGTGACCGGTATGGAATTTTTCCGTGTTGGTCTGAGAGTGATGTCTGTTGATGGCACTTTAGTTGTTGTAGAGGTATACTGAGAAATGTCATTGAGATTATGCAGATGAGGTACCAGCTCCAACCACAGATTCACCTTATTAGCTCTGTAATGCTCTTTAACTCGTGGTTTTAATCCAATATGGAGATAAAGTTGGTCTTTCTGGGAATATCTGGTCCATGCTACTTCTTCAAAGCGGTTGGGTTTGGTATGGATGAATTTCGTGTCTTGAGGGACTGGTTGATTTGGGTCACTAGAAAAGGGGGAAAAAATATGAGACTAGAATTACATGCTCTTTTCCTTAGTCAATAATTCTAGTACAATCTTCCCTCCCTCCCTCTCCCTCTCTCTCTTCTCTCTCTAACTCTTGTATATTAGTTATCTTTTTCCTCATTTTCTTAGTGGGCACTGACCTGTGACTCCCAGTACCAGCATGGGGCTATCATCCACAATGAGCTTTTGATCACAGAAACCTACAAGGTTTCCTAAAAGAATGACAGATTTTGTCAGAGTACTCGATGACCCACCAAAGGTTAGTGGTAAGACGCTCAAGACACCATATGCCGCTGACACTTAAAATGGAATGGCATTCCTGAAAGCCATGAGAAAGTCAGTCCCCAGATAGTCAGCATGTCTAGTGCCAGAAGGTGCTACATGGGCAACTGGGGGAAATGACCAATATCTGTCCAAGCAACTTATGGTCTAACCTACTTAGCAGCAAATAACCTGTTGTGATGCCCATACAAGTGCAATAGTGGCACACAGCCATGGTGGGGACCCAACTGCTCTTGATTTGGCTAACTGATCCCCTCAGTGGTAAGGGACTTATAGCTGGAGCTGGGAAACAAGTCAGAACCATATCCAAACATAAGCCCACTCTCCAATATCAAGCTACCATCAATCATGGACTACAAGAGGGCCTACACCTATTAAATTCTCAATAAAAAAGTAAGGGTTATCTCATTTGTCCTGGTGCTAACTTACTCTCCGTTGGAGAATCTGCTTCTCTTTTTCAGATAGATGCAGATCGTAAGGAGAGAGCCACCCCATCATACCTCAAAAGGGCCCTGGCTGAAACTAAGGAAAATTGTCGAAACAAGCAAGGGTGCTGTTTTCCTGATGAACTGGATACCAGCACACGGGGGAAGGATACCGACACAGAGAAAAATCAACTCCTACCAAATCAGAGAGCCAGAGCCTCAGAGGCCCCCATCACCTCATCACTGAAGCAGACCAAAAATGAAACCAACATGGCTCAGGGAAAACTTGCAGAAGAGGGGCAGAAAGAATGTCAGAGCTACATGTTGGGTCATGATATGCAGAGACATTTATCATACCAATAACTGTGGGCTAGCTCCACATTGCACAACCCATATACCTCAACAAGGAGGGGCCAATGGGGAGGGGGTAGGTCACAGATGAGCCTAATAATGGTACCAAACTGCCTGCATCTGCTGAATACAAAACTAATAAAATAAATAAATAAATAAAATAATAATAATTCTAGTACAGTGTCTAATGAAATGGTACCTCAGCAGTTGTTGTTGATTATGACATCAGCTTGGCTCAATCTATAAATTTAAGTTTTGACTGGCAAACTTTCAACTGGGTAATAATCTAAGGATTGTAAATTATATATTCTTATTCTTAGCATATTTAAAGATGGGATATCATCTACTCTATGAAACCTTGCATTTTAAATTTTAAAATGATTTCCATTACCACATAGATACTATTTTTTCCCAGAGTCAATTTAACAGGTGTGACATGGTAGGGTGGACTCAAGATGCAGAACTACCACCTGAAAGTGTGAGACCTCAAGGTGTGACCTACCCAGCATGAGTGTCTGCTTGAACTGCTCAGTTCCTCCAGTACCTTATGCATATAACAGGACTAATGGTATCTGAGTTGCCTATCTCAAAAGTGGTTGGAAGTATCAAAGAACATGCAGCATCATGAAGTGGAAACCAATATGAAATATATTTCACTTCCAGAAAGCATTCATTGTAAGTTCTATGTAATTCAGAAACCAAAATAATGCTTATTTATTGAGCAATGAGATTGGGACATACACGTTCCTTAATAAAATTGTAAAATGCAAGATCATTATAATATAGAATTAGTAAATGTAGAATTACTCTTCTTTTTACTTATCTATTATATTGAGCTATTAATAGAGTATAGTGTTAGAGCAACTGCTCTACCATGTTCAAAACTCTGGGTTCAATGCATTACCAAAAAACAAACAAGTAAACAAAATATTATTAATCCATTTTGCACATATATGTATTTTTTGTTTTAGAAAATCTAGTTTTTAACTGAAATCATAGTGAAGTTCATTTCTTAGGTACGTACCCAGTTTTAGCAAAATTTGTCCAGTATGTCATTACGACTGCACTTAACATGACATCATTTTTTGAGAAATTGCAAGGAAATAACTCTGTAGGGCCAATCATTGGAATTCCCAGCACGTAGGGAACCTCATCTCCATGAGCTGCATCAGCCCAAGCTGGAACCTGATCCGTTTGGCAATGGTGGTAAAAGGCATAGAAGTATGTTGGAGAGCCAAAGTTTGAGTGAAGGTCTGCTGTGGCCACAGCTGGTGCCACCCACTGATGGTCTGTAAACAAAGCCAGCAATGTCTTCCTTCTAGTTTCAGGATTATGGCGGTCAGCCCAGTCGGTATACATGAACTTAATGGTTTCTCTCAAAACATCTTTACCTTCAGGATATCCATATAAATTATCAACAAAATTGGAGACAGCAAAGTCAAAATCACTAGCTGATATACCATCATCACTATCTACAATATTTTCAACAAATTTTAACCCTTCCCCCTGGTTAACTCCTAGCATGATATCATAGTTGAGAAACTCTCCTTGCTCCATCAGTATTTGCGGGTCATCTGGGATGACATCACCATCAATCACCGGTCCAAAGGCTATGTGGTATCGAGCTGGTTGAATATCTTGGTCAACAAGTTCTTTGTAAGGCTTCTTCTGGAGGCATTCCACTAACTCTACTGTATCTGAAACATTGCAGCCAACTTTGGTGGCCAACATTCTAGCATATTTTGCAGGCTGGAAACTAACAGCCCAGCTGGAAAGGGCTGTTCCACTTTGAGCTATTGCTCGTTGAAAAAGACCTATGGGAAAATTAATAAAGAATTTCAGATGATCTTTGAAGAGCATGTGAACAAACAGTAACATCTGATATTTTAGACATATAAACCCAACAACATCTCAAGAAAGAGACATTTTCTTTTCTTTTCTTTTCTTTTCTTTTCTTTTCTTTTCTTTTCTTTTCTTTTCTTTTCTTTTCTTTTCTTTTCTTTCTTTCCTTTTCTTTTTGTCTAACAGGAGGCATACAAAATTATCCCCAGGGTAGAGTAAATCGGAGAGGAAAGTGTCAGTTTTTATAAATTCAGTGCCACTTGCTTTAAGGATCAGTGGTATAAGTTTTGTAGAGGCTCCAAGTGGCACTAAGAAGTGGAAGAAAACCTTGGAAGTACTAGTGTTAAAAATGCCAGAATACGGGCTGGAGAGATGGCTTAGCAATTAAGTGCTTGCCTGTGCAGCCTAAGAACCCTGGTTAGAGGCTCAATTCCCCAGGACCCAAATTATCCAGATGCACAAGGGGGTGCATGCATCTGGAGTTTGTTTGTAGTGGCTGGAGGCCCTGGCGTGCCCATTCTCTCTCTCTATGCCTGTCGCTCTCAAATAAAAAAAATAAAAATAAAAAATATATTTAAAAAATTCCAGAATACTATATTTAACAAACAGGTAAACAGATGTTTATTAACACTAACCACAAGGAGCCACTTCACTCTGCCTTGACACCCAACTAGACTCTGGATCATCTATTTTCATTAATTCTCTCAATTTGTCTGCATCTGTCTTTGTTTAAAATGATTAGGTATGTTTGCTTTAACTGTATTTTATTTGCAAAAGAATTGTTGCGTTCTCATGCAACTAGTATTTCTGAGATTCGTTAATACCCTGGGGACTGCCCTAAAGTTACACAAAACAGAATATCACTGTAGACTTATTTATTCCAGATCTTTATGTCAGGTATACTAAATGTACTATGATTAATATTCATGTTTCAGATGAAGGTATAGCATTCAAAGTGTCTTCACTAGGTTCAAGGAAAAACTATAAATAGGAGGAATTAGCAAGGCATGATTTAACTTTTTCTCACTATTGGTTGTACACTGTTGTATTTCATTACAATATGCAGAATACATGGTTTGGTGCTTGTTATTTAATTGCATTTAGAAGTTGTAAATTATATCCTTATATTCAGTTGGGTAACAGCTGCATGACATTCAAGTTTACAAAGGCATTTTACTGATTAGAATTCTTGTTTAAAAGATAAATTATTTTATGTTAAAGTTTACCTTTGGTATAAACCTCCAGATGTATCTATGTGTTCAGTTATTTTTAAACATGTTCAATTATTCATATGTGTTAATGAGAAAAGAATTATTTTTCTCAAAGGTTCTAATATAATGATTGAATTGGAAGTAAAGCTTCATTCTTCTCCAAACATGCATGTATATTAAAATTTCTGTAATGTCTGGATAATTCTAAAAATACTCAGAGGGAAATTGCTCTGGATTTCTGATATCTGCATTATTGTGTTTTTAATTTGGTAACACGGAATGTACCAGAGCTAATTATACCAACTCTGACAACTTAACAATTGCATGAGTTGTTTGTCACCAATTGGACAGAGAGATATTTTACTAATTCAAAATTTTTTGGCTAAAACAAACTGGTAGTATTAAAATAATAGTTTTTTTTTTCCTCTTTTCAGGAAGATCCTGAAATTAAATATACCAAACATAAAAGCTTTATTGAAAACACATGCCATGTTACATATTTTCTGAAAAATTCCAGTGAGATGGTGTAGGAAAGTCATTTGTCACAAGTGAAAGTGCTTGTCAAGCATATGTAAGGTGTGGTTGACACATACTAATTGTGGATGTGAGCAGGCCATGACCTACTGTAGGGGTTGCAACTCATTTTGGAAAAGGGTTTGAGACTAGATCAAATATAAGTTCCTATCTTTGGCCCAATACTTAGTTACTTGAAGTGTATGTTACATTTTTTGTTGTCTGTAAAAAGACTTCCCATTGTTTATTATATTGTCAATTGATGAATGTGCAGATAAAGTGACTTTCAGCTTTATACAATATGACTTTGACACTGGTTGAAATTGGCTCTGGTTCCCAGGTTTGATCAAATGACCCTAAGGATTCCACAAAGGTTGCTTAGTGATAGCTTACCTAAATATTAGCACTCATAGAGTGGTAAGGGCAGAAGAAGCTATTTTCATTAATTAAAAAATCCTAGACTTTAGCTTAAAAATAAACCATTTCTTTATAGACCAAAAAGGCTCTGTGCAAATTAAAATGTTCACCCATGCATCATTGTGTACCTTGAATCACAAGCCTAAGGGTATAATGAGATTCTTTGTAAACTATGTTAATAAATTCAGTCTATAATAAAACATGGTACCCTAAATATATACATTTATTGTTGTCTGAGTGGCTAGCTATTCTCTTGGAATTCCAAATGTGTCTTTGTCTAATAGAACAGATATTGCATCTTTGATAACAAAAATCAATATTCTCAATATGGCACTCATTCTGCCATAGAACTTGGTCTTACAACTTAAAATTCTTAATGAGTTCCACTTGGTAGTTTATATTTAACTTCTTCATATATATAAAATTGCAAGAGGGAAGGAGAAAATTCAAGATGTCTATGTTAAAGCATCTTGTGTATCTCCCTCTCTATGGCATATAAATAAGGCAGAGAAACAATTTGCCTCCCAGGACTTCTTCAATGAAGCCCTTCTGTTCTTGTGAGTTAGTAATGCAGTTAGAATGTGGGACTGAACACATGGTAAGATAGAGTCCATGAAGGACACACAGTGTGATGAGCCTGGGCAGTCTCCTTGGGAAAAGGTTGTCAAAGCCAGAAAAACGAAAATAAGAAAAAAAAAATCATGTATTAAAGCAGACTCAGTGTTCCATGCTGCTTTGCTGACTTTTAGGAAGAAAATGACTTTTTGAGTTGGAAATAGAAAAAGCACAAAATCAAATGTGTTTCTGGACAATAAAAAAGCTCTATTGATGACCTCAATGCTTTGACAATTTTGGATCTTGCATGCAAAATAATCAAATATCTAGTATCGTCTTCAACAGTAAGTGAAATCAAATGTTTCTTGACAAACTACATTTTGACTGCCTCATTAGTTTCGTAGAAATAAGGGCTTAAAATCTCTACTGTCTTGAAAACAGATTGTATTCAATCCCCATGTTTTAAAAAAAATGTTGATTTTGATTACTGAATAAGCAGAGAGGACAGAACTGAGTGTCTTTGCCTGATTTCTCCCCCAAATCACCCTTTGATGGAAAGAAAAAAATATAATGCTAAGTATTCTGAAGTGTGCTTGAAAGGGCACCCTTACCAAGCTCCACAGGAGACAGAGAAATGAATCCAACGGAAATTTAAACATGCAAGGAAACACTGAAGAAACAATTTTTAAACAGTTCTTGAGTTCGACTTCACAGTTTGAACAGAGATATATATATATACAGAGCATCACATACAACTGATGGTGGTGGCATGCAGACACCAAAATTGTCAAAATTTGCAACCTGCATAATACCTTTGGTTGAATTGCTCCAACGGTTACCTTCAGAATAATGGGATAAAGTCAGCAGATTGACACACGAACCCCCTGCGCCTGATCCAAAAACAGTGATTCTCAGGGGGTCACCACCAAAGAATCCAATGTTCTCACTAGTCCATCTTAAAGCCTGTATGAGATCAAGAAGCCCATAGTTTCCTTTCGCAGCCTGGTCCCCTGTACTCAAGAAGCCTGAAAAACAGAAGCAAACAAACAAACAAAAAAATCCTTCAGGATGCTTATTTAAGATGACATAAATTTAACATATATCAATTTAAATGTTAATAAGAGCTGCATTGATGAACATAAGAGACATACAAGTGCTTTAATAAAATGCATTTTCTTCCACTAAAAATCCCGAATCTTAGGAAAGGGTAATGACTGAAACCCAAAAACTACTGTTTGCCTTCCATAAATGTTCCCAAGTTATGTAGGTAATAGTTCACCAAAGGTAACGGAAACATCCTAGTATATACTAAGAGCTATGTTCTAGCGGCCACATCCGTTGATAGAAATATGTGGGAAGTGTTATGGATCCTATGCAGATATGTGCTTTGAATAAAAAGCCAGGTCAGTGATCAAGTTGTTGCAGCCTAACCTGGTTGAAAGTAAGCATACATGTTGTACTGTGTTTGGATAGATGTTGATAAGGAGTATTTTCCTGTCTCCTGAGAGAAAGGCTTTAGCAATTTCATGAAGGTGTATACTCTTTAATACATGTCTGTACATTCGTTTACTTATTTATGAGAAAGAGAGGCAGAGAGAGAGAGCAAGTGAGTGTGAGGAAATGGGTGTGACTAGGCCTCCAGCCTAACTCAAGAAACATGCACTACTTTGTGCATCTGACTTTATATGAGTATTGGGGAATCAAGAAACCTGTGTCCTTAGGCTTTATAGGCAAGCACTATAACCACTAAATCATCTCTTCAGCCCTAATTTTTTTTTTTAATCAGAAAAGGAATAGCTATGCTGGAACTAATGTGGGACTACAATCTAGAATATGTGAAATGTCAGGCAGAATAGATTTGTTCAATTCCTAAACAGTATAGAAATATAAAAAGCCTTGAAAAACTCACACACTACTTCTGGAATGTTCTGTAAGTTGGTGAGTAGAATAATTAGGAGAATTGAGTAAATGTTAACTAATAGACATAGTTGAGGCAGGGTACAAAGTTGGAAAAGACTTGAAGTGACAGATGTCAATAACAATAGAGAAAGGAAATGCATAGGTCTTTGCATGGTAGGGTACACTAAAGATCCTTAGAATGAGGAGGCAGAGGAAGATTACTGTGATTTTCAAAATATTTTATATATATACTTGAGAGGGAGAGAGAGATAATGGGCACACCAAGGCCTCTAGCCATGGCAAATGAACTCCATCTTGTATATGTGGATTTATGTTGGTACTGGGGAATCAAACCCAAGCCTTAGGCTTTGTGGCAAGTGCCTTAACTGCTGAGCCATCTCTCCACTCCAAATACTATGTTGTTAAAGCCTACGTGGTATATGGAACACAGGCTATCCAAGGCTATGTCGTAAGGTTTTATATCAAAACAAAACAATAATAAAAAAAAAGAATACTTGAAATGAGAGATGAGTGATTTTCTTGCAGTTGGAAGTTGTAAACAGGGGTGAGTCAATATCATTTTAGTAGTGCTTTGAGCATATTCCATTTTTGCTAACTTTGTACTGTTTATAGTGATTTGATTTAAGATATAAGTTTATTTTTTTATATAAAGAGGTAGGTAGTCAATTGTATTAATGAAAAATAGATCATGAGCATAGTACCTAACTGTTGAGTAAATGAATCTCTAATCAAAACAAATATATGAACCAGGATTTCTTTAGAATCACAGAAAGGAAAGATTAAGACAGAGCCCTATGAATAATTCTTAAATCTGTGAAGAAATGAAACTTGGTTAGAAATTTTTGTACTAAGGGTTCAAAACTTTGCAAGCACAGAAGTTCACGCTGATGCTAGGCATGGTGGTAGCACACCTGTAACCTAGCACTTCGGAGACTGGGACAGAAAGAAAACAATTTTGAATACAGAATAGCTTGCATAATCAGGTACTGTCTCAACAGCAAGGAAAACATACAATTCTTATTTTGTATTGTCTAAACACATCACACTGAAAATATTAATTGTCCTTCACTTGGGGTTAAATGTTACAAATTACTGTGAATGAATCTTTTTTGACATACCCATTACTTTTTATTGAATTCACATGATAACTTGAGGAAATTTTCATAATACCATCTTAAAAGCATTGTCATATAGTCGATTAGAGTATAATAAAATGCAAAACAAAAGCATTGCAGGGCACTTTTTAAACTTTATTTGCTTTGTGTGAACTTTGGTATGAAAGAGGGTCATTAGATTAAATTTGTGAATGATTCTGTTGACAAATGTTTTGACTTACAAAGATAGACTAAGGGTATGAACTTTGAAAACATGGTACGATTACCATTAACCTGTTAGAAAAAAGTTCTGTCAGGTTAAAGCAAGAGTGTATCTGTGTGTATTTGTGGTGAATGTGTGCATTATAGGTGAGTGCCTATGTATCCAAGAGAGAGAATTAATAAGAAGACAAGACTGCAATAGTACAAGTAGTTTATTATCAGTAATTCTATGGCAAAAATATGCTTAGGTAGAGCAAATGACCTTTGAATATAGCTTACACCACTTGATGCAAAACAAGAACTTATATTTAATCTCTCTGGAAATAATATTCAAACTCTAATTAGATGCAAATTAATCTTTACATTTATACATAAATGACTCAACAAATTAGTTGTTACTGATGTGTAGTATGTAGAGAACCATAGCAATGAGCAAGTATACTCTACATTCACCAAATAGTAGCTCCACTAAAATTCCAGTTTTAGCTGTGTTATTTGACCACCTTAATTGACAGGTCACTTAAAATTTGTATTTATAAAACAATACCCTAAAACCATATAAAGTCTGTGATGAATTATTTATCCGTTATCCAAAGCAAAATCATTTAAAGAAAATAACTTGAGTTCCAAAACAGTATTATTAAATTATAGCAGTCAAGTTGGAGCAAAATATCAGATGTGAGCAAAGTCCTAGCCTTCAAATGTCCAGGGTTTCATTGCCAAGCTCAACTTACACCATTCAGTGCTGAATTTCTGTACTCTATGTTCTATTTCATGTGTGCTATAGTGTGGGTGCACACGTATATGTATGTGTATCTGTCATCTGTCATTTATCAATCCATCAATCTTTCTAGACATTTGATACACCAACAACTTATCTACTATTTTATAAATTATCTATCGTCTAGCTAAATCTACATCCATTAATATGTTGATTGATCAGTTTATCTCTCCATTCTAGCTAATGCTTCTGAAAACAAAGGATTACTAGTGTGAGTTTAGAGAGACAGTGTTAGAAGACAAATGGATGTTGTCATTATCACTAGTGAATCATTATCACTAGTCAGATCATATTTTTCACTCTTGGTAGAATGGTACATACTTAAATTACCTCTGAATATTAATGCTCCATTATTACATCATCCCATGGCCCAGTAAAGGACACAAAATATGGAACATTAAACAAATCGCTGCCTCAAATGAGGCAGTTTGTTAATTACCCAAGTGATATGCATTAATAGCATTCTTTATTTCTTGTTATCCAGTGATATATCCACTTTTTAAATCATTAACAGCTGTATCCTCAACAGCAAAATAGCTTCAGTCCACTCTAGATAAAATTTTACATTGAAATGCTCAACTACATTAGCCAGGGGAAGACTCAATGTTATAGAAATTCTAAAGTATGGCTTAACCTTTATGATTAATTTGGAAAAGAAAACTGTTCCTTTGGTGTCACTCAGACCACTCTTAATACAAAGACACTAAATGTATCTACCCTTCCTTGTGAGCTTCTAGATCATGTTACTAATTTATGTCTTCACACCCTAACACATTCTTATTTTTGTAAGATATAACACTAACTTCTACAAAAATAAACTTTATTCCTTCTTTCAGAAGGAAGCAGTAGAGTTTTCCCTAAACAAACAAACAAACACAAAAAAATGTAGCCTGTTAATTTACTTGACCAATGCATGTTCAGTCTTTACAAAAGGAATTTATTGGCTTTTAAACTTATAATCTTGAATCTCTCCAAGATCATAGTGACATGACAATTAAAGTGCAAAAATTTTTCAAGGTAGGGTTTCTCTTCTTTAGGGTGGCAGCTAGATTTGAGTACCTTTGGTTGTAGTGGGGGATTTCTGGAATAATTAATAGTAATAAAATCATTGTTTTTATTTAAAAAATATTTTATTTTTATTTATTTGAGAGAGAAATAGGCAAGGGGGAGCAAATGGGTGCACCAGGGCCATCGGCCACTGTAAGCAAACTCCAGATATGTGAGCTCCCTGTGAATCTGGCTTATGTGGGTCCTGGGAATCAAACCTGGATCCTTTGGCTTTGCAAGCAAACACCTTAACTGTTAAGCCATCTCTTTAGCCCTGCAATTATTATTTATTTATTTATTAATTATTATTATTATTACTATTTTGGTTTTTCGAGGTAGGGTCTCACTCTGTTCCAGGATGATCTGGAATTAACTATGTAGTTTCAGAGTGGCCTCAAACTCTTGGTGATCCTCCTACCTCTGCTTCCCAAGTGCTGGGATTAAAGGCGTGTGCCTCCACACCCAGCTAGAATTTTTAAATCAACATTATATAGTTCAGGCACCTGTGAAGCCTAAGTACTCAGGTTCAACTTGCTAGTACCCACATAAGCCAGATTCACAAGGAGGCACATGTGTCTTGAGTTCCTTTGTAGTGGCTGGAGGTCCTGGCATGCCCTTTCTCTCACACATACACATACTCTCACCAATGAATAAATAAATAAGAAGATTAAAAGTAATTTAAAGGAAATTCTCACTGTTTTTTAATGCTGTTGCCTGTATAAAGAATGACCATGGTTGTATCTTTGAGTTGGAGTGAGAAATACTTCAAAACGGAGACCCTACAGACCAGTGAAGAGTCAACCTTGCACACAGGAGATACTGAACGTTAGTGGACCATGGGAATATGGATCATAAAAATCAAGAAGGATTTGCAATCTTGAACATGAGAGAAATTAAAACTATAGTATTAAAAAATCAGTATCCAGGCGGTGGTGATGACTCAGTGGTTAAAGGAAGGCCTCTGTTTAATTCCCCAGTACCCACCTAAGTGGATCATTGATCTGGAGTCTGCAGAGGCAGGAGACCCTGACACACTCATTCTCTCAAATAAATGAGTATTTTTTTTCTTAAATCAGCATCTTCTGAAAATAACATGCTCTGACTCCCCATCTCATCAACTATCCAGTCATTTCTTTCTATGATTTGGCAGCCTCTTGCTTTGGTCTTTATGTGACTGATGCATTCTAGCTCCCTGTAGTTTTTTACAAGACTTTTGTTACTGAAAAACCCTTCTAAGTAGACATTTGACTTGAAAATTTCCAACAAACTAATAAAAGTTACATTTCCTATTGCTGCAACAAATGCCTGACTAAGCAAGTGGGAAAGATCTTGTGTTAGTTTACAGACCAGCATGACAGAGTAGGAATGGCAGCATGGACAAAAAGCAATCGTCATATTGCTCCCACAGTCAAGAAGCAAACAGTCATGAGTACTGAACTGAACTGGTGCTCAGTTCTCCTCTGGACTCACTCTAGGCCCCCAACCCAGCCCCTGGGATGGTGCCCCTCACACTTAGGGTGAGTATTTTCATCTCAACTAAACTAACATAGAAAACCAATCAAAGACATGCCCAGAGATGTGTTTCCATGATGATTCTAAATTTTGTCAAGTTGGAAAACATCACACATGTCTACTCCTGCTTTTCTATTCACTCACTTTAGCAAAAGTTTACATTTTAATGTCAATACCATGAGACCAGCCCACAAGGACATGATGCTTAAAGAGAGTTCAAGATTCCTATAGTGTTATTATTGTTAAAACATCAGATTTAGCAGGATATAAGTGAGTACATTATAAGAAATGTCACTGGCTAGTACCATGAAGTCACCGTTCCCTAGTAAAAACATAACTAAATAAGACCTCCCCTGTAAAATGATCATTATTAAAAGTGAAGATGTTTTAGGCATGTATGAAAGCTTAGTAGATTATCATTTAGAAGCACTTTAGCTTTAAGCAACTAAATCTGTTATTTTTCTCATTCCCATTTATTTTATTTTTAATAAAACTTATTCTTACATTTTTATGAAATATTTCAAAAGAATAAAATGAAAAAAAAGTTTAAATCCCTTAAAATTAAGCATTTGCTATATATATCAGGGTTAATTTCATCATAGACTGGAACTTTCTTTTTTTGTTTGTTTGTTTGTTTATTGAGCAGTCTCATGTACTCTGGCCTGGAATGTGCCAACTGAAAGAGTCTGACCTTAAACTTTTCATCCTCCCAGGTGCTAGGATTATAGGCATATGCCACCACGCCCAGCCTATGTTATACTTTTAAGAATATCTGATAAGCCATTTCAAAACACATATGCTGCACTCTTAATTTTAGTTGGGTAGTAAAAGGACATTAGTTTTAGCATAAAAAAAAATTAAGGAATCCTACTAAGGGTAAAGAATTGTTTGTTTGTATTCACTACAGAGAGTTTCTCTGCATTCAAATCAAACATTTAATCGTGCTGCAGTGCCATGACAACAGTTTTACTAGCCAAAAATACACTGGGGACATAGAGGCATGAAACTTTCTGTTTTCATTTGCTGGCAAATCATTATTTTAGAAGAGTTAACAAAATTACCAACACATGTTAACACACATTTATTTTTAGGCTGCAAAATAAGAGGGAAGGAGAAAGAGTTGAGGGGAAAGGAAGAGGAGGGGAGGAACACTCTAACCCATGCATCAGTTGTAGCTGGCTTAGCTGGGGCTGGACTGGGAAAGGTGGATATTGCTTTCATCAGTTTTACACTCTCTGATTTCTGATTCCTGAAAATGATGCAAATAACAAACAGGGAGTACAGGAGATAAGTTCTGAGGATAAGTAAATATGACAAGGAAATTTGATATCATATGAATTAGATACTACAATACTGTTTTACTATTTTTTCTAAATAATAGGATATTTTTGAAATGATGAAGGTCATCACAATGCTTAACTAGTATAATTTGAGACTCAATGAACTTGATTAATTACATAAGCTAATTTGTCTCATTATGAAATATTCATTCAGGTATACAACTTATTTTTAGCATATGTATCTGTCTTTTATCCTTAGTTATCATCGCTTCTTCCTGGTTCTCCTCATTTTCCTTATTAGCCATTTCAGTTACTACTTTTATGCCTTTTTATGTGCTTGCTTTTTTTAAAAAAAATAATACTTGAGTTTCCTTTTTTAAAAAAAATTATCATCAGTTCCATACATTTTCCTGCGAAACACACACACACACACACACACACACACACACACACACACACACACACACAATCTTTATCCGTTCATTTGTAGAGTAGCACCTATGCTGGTTTATTGGCATGGGTATTGTGATTAGTGCAGAATAAGCAAGCACCTCTGTTACATGTTGATGTAGAATCCTTTCAGACATATACACAAGTGGTGTTATAGCTGAGTTATGTGATAGTTCTATTTTTACTTATTGAAGAAACTCCAAATTGACTTTCAAAGTTGTACTAATTTGAATTCCACCATTATTATATAAGATTTCCTTTTACTACTCTATTCCTAATGACAGCCATTCTGACTGAGGCAAGATAGAATCTCAGTGTTCTTATGATTTGCATTTTCTGAAGGTCTGAAGTTCTTAAACAGTTTTCATGCATCCATTATATTTCTTCTTTTGAAAATTATCTTTCCAGTACATGTGCCAATTTTCGTGTGGATTACTTATTCTTTTGGCTAATTTTCTGAGTTTTTTTTTTATAAATTCTGGATATTAATTTGCAAGAATAGTTGGTGAAGCTTTTCCTCATTCTGTCAGCTGTCTCTTAATTTAGAAATGTTTCCTTCACTGTGCAGAAGCTTTTGAATTTGATAAAATCTACTGGGTTAAATGTTATTGCTTCCTGTGCTATTAGAGTTCCTTGCAAAAAGTCCTTGCCTGTGTCTGTATCTTGAAGTGCTTCCCATATTTTTTTATTCTATTCTTTTCAGTTTCAAGTCTTACATTAAAGGTCTTTGATGTGTTCTGAATTTATTTTTTAAACAGGGTTAGAGATAGGTATCTAGTTTCATATTCCTACCTGTACATATTGTTTATTGTTTTCTGAGCACCAGTTGTTAAAGAAGTTAACTTTTCTTCAATGTATTCTTTTGTTACACTGTCAAGGATCAGAGAGCTGCAGCTGAGTTGGTTTCTTTCTGGGCCTTCTAAACAGGTCTATGAATCTACTTTTGTGCTATTGCCGTGCCATTTTTGTTCAATGACTATAAGGTATCACTTGTAATATATATATAGTAAATCAGGTATTACTATGCCTTCAATCCTGATGTCTTGGTATTGAATTAACTTATTTTCCTGTTTATACCTCTTTCATTTCTTTCTTTTGCCTTATTGCTCTGTGATTTTGTTCGTATACTTTAAGTACGATAGATATATTTCAAAATAAAAGAACTAGAAAGTATGTTTCCATGAGATTTCCCACAGGTTTTACTCACTGATTCCCTTTCTCTGTGCCCTTTTCCTTCTTGCTCTTGCCCATCAAACATGAAATCATCTGCTAACTTTAGGCTTTGCTTAAACCTTCTTTCATATGAACAGTTTTTTGGTCTGTTTTTGCTTTTTTGAGCTGATGTCTACAAGGAATACACGTTATGTTCCATAGATAGTCCCTTAATTTAAGGTTTGTGTGATATTTCTTCATGATTATATTCTGATTATGAATATTTGGCAAACAATCAGAGGAACAATGTCATGTTGTGTCACCTCAAAGAATAATTACAGGAAGAACATGCTGTTGATTTGTCCATTGATTGCTTGGTGATGGTAGCAATGGAAGGTTTTTCCTCTATGAAATTATGATTTTTCTTTTGCATGGGAAATATCTAAAGCACACACATTTATTGAGTGTGTGAATACTTCCTCTACCTCATCACATTTTTGTGAGATCAGATTTTATGTAGCCAGGCTGGTCTTGAATATGCTATGTATTAAAGATGACCTTAACTTTCATATCTCCCTGCCTCCACCTCCTTACAGCTGAGATTCTAAGAATGGGCCATGACACCTGGTTTATAAGGTACTAGAAATCAAACTCTAGGTAAGCATTGTACCATCACTTTCACATATGAGTTTTAACATCAGTTTGCTTCTTATCTGAAACAAATACTAATTTCATCATTTATTTTACTATTAGTTATAATTGGCTATATAAAAATGTTTTTTTTTCTCCACTCTATTCACTCATTTATTAGAACATTGATATTATCATGGACTGACGGGCTACTATTTTATTTGAAGATTTGTCATTGTTTATTGCCATTGTTTAAGCTGAGTTTTAAGTTGTCCCATATTTGGGCACATGTGGTTTATCAATATTTGCATTCAGAACTCTGAGGCATGATCCCCTCACTTTGTTGCTAGTGTTCATGGATTCTTCTCAGGAAGGAACTCCAGATATTTGGTTTAATCTAATGGTCAGTTCCTACTTCTCATTGTAAACGCTGTTGTTAGGATTTCAAGCACAAATCATCTTATACTGAACATTCTAGTGTAGACATTCTTTGGTGAGTATTTCTTGGGTTGAATTTTAACTATTTCACCCCATCCTCAGAGTAATCCCAATGACACACATATGGGAAGTATACACTGAATGCTTGCAGAGTTAAAAGTAACTATTTCTATGCATGCTTAATGCCAGAAAATAAAGGTAAAATAGAACAGGTATAAATTAGCCAATACTTTCTTTTTATTTACATAACTATACATATAAATGGAGACTCTGTATGTATAAATATAAGAAAAATCAGTTACTATACCTGACATTACCTAGACAAAGTCACGGAGGTATGACTACATATTTAAAAGATACACTGAAAGAGAATTATATGTTCATTTTCATTCAACACAATTCTTGTGGTTTGAATGCAAAATGTTCCCCATAGTCTCATGTGTTTCAGCACTTGGATTTTAGCTGGTTGGTTGTTTTGGAAACTTGTAGAACCTGTAGGACATAGAGCCCAGCTGGAGGAAGTGGGTCACTGGAGGAAAGCTTTGAGGTTTTGTAATTCCACCTCACTTCCTGACTTCTCGCTGCTTCCTGTCTGTGGGTTTAATTTGACCTGTGACCTCAACCTCCTGCCACTATGCCTTCTGGGACATGATGGATTTTATCCACTAAAACCTTGAAACCAAATAAACTCTTACTGTGTTGAGTTGCTTCTTATCAGGCATTTGACCATAGCAATGAGAAAATTCAGTAATTTTCTTTATTTTGGCATACATAAATGTGTGTGTGGTAGATGTGCATGTATACATGTGTGCTTGCTTATAGGTGAGTACAGGTGGGTGAGTAAATACATCTGCAGGTGTGCGTATGTGTTCTGAGGGCAAGTGTTGAAATCATTTGTCCGTCTAGATTGCTTTCCTCCTAACTGAGCAGGGTCACTCCCACAAGCTCTTGAAAGCTGACTTGCTCCAGTGACCCTCCAGCTCTGCTTGCCTAGCACTAGAAGAGCAAGCACTTTATTGACTGAGCCACAATTCCTCAGGCCCATTTGTAGGGGCACAATGGATCCAAAGGAGCAAAGAAGAATGGCCTAAGTATTCAAAAAAATATTGGAATGTCACATGTAGAATTAAAAGGTGTCAGAAACAAAATAATGAAATCTATAATGTAAATAAAATTACATTAAACTGTTTTTGAATAATTACATATCTGAAAAAACTTGAATGCTAGTTCAATTTCCCATTTCATAAATTTTAAATTATAATAGTGTTTTCAAAATAATGATTCCAGAATACTTCACATTAGCATTTCTTAAAAGACAAGCTCATGAACCCTATATGAGGGCCATATGGTCTGAATTTCACTACAGCTGCTAAGTGTACATAGATACGAGAAGAGGGATTCGAAACAAACCAGAGACAGCCACAAATTTTATGGCCTGTGTCAGCAGATACAATTAGCTTCAGGAAATCTTACTTTCTAATGATCAAAGAGATCTATGATACTTCTGAATTAATTGTTGATAATTAATCCCTCTAATATTAAAACTTTGGGCGAAATTTCACTTTTTAATTCTTCTAAGCATAAGTAACATGGCCATACTACCCCGTTCCCTGTGTCAGCACAAGTGCCCAAAGCCCAGAATCTATTGCTGTGCTTAAAAAGAAAGACTCACCATGTATGAGGGCTCACGCTTTTAATCCCAGGAGAAATCATTCATCCCATTTGGCCTTCAGTTAGAGGAATTTTTCAGAAGTTTTCCTCATCCTGCAACTCCTACAGTAGCTAATATAGATTTTTAGTTCAGAGGGTCATGGGATGCTCTTCCATAGAGAAAGAATGATTGGAACAAGTAGAAGGTCATTGGAAAAAGTAGTGGTCTGAGTCTCCCCTCCTGACCTCCTCCCATTAAGTTCAGATTTTTAATTGAAAATAAATCTTTAATGTCCAGGTGAGAAGTTTGAGGTCTTGTCATGGAGGCAGTTTGCAGTTTTCACTAAGCATTATATATTTTCCAACTTCACATCACTGTAGTTTTCAACAAATTTGACCTGCAGTGCTATTACTGGCTGTTGGCTGCCAAAGATTAACTGTTCAAGAACAAAATAAAACTAGTCTCTGTATTAATATACATGAGGGGAAATGAGAAGAAATGGGAGACTCAAAGACACAGAGACTGATGTCACCAGCTTTGCAGTGAGGTATGCTCCCCCAGATCCCTCAGTGGAACAAACAAACCCTGGGGAGGAATTCTGACATTTGGCAGAGGTTGTGCAAGAAACAGCTGCTGTGGCTTGAAGTGCTAGTTTGATTTTGTAGCATTTTCATGTGAGGAGTTAGTCTTTTTTGTCCAGAATGAAAATAACATTCTGTTATTATACCACTTAGCAAAATGCATCTAAGTGCACATTTTATTTATATTTTCTGGTTTGCTTTGAGAATGGGAGGAGAGCAATAAGGAAGAGAAACTATGTAGATGTTAATATGCTAACATTACGAAGTACTTGTCACTTTCTAGCCTCTCAGCAACTTAATCTACCTTCCTTCCTTCCTTTAGAGGATATACATTTCTTTGCTTAGAGAATCTAATAATTGTTAACATCAATTAATATAATGAGTTGGGCAGACTTTTAATAAAATTTTGAGTCAATCAGCATTCACTGTTACCTACTTTATCAGTTACTCTGCTAGTGTGCTAATACAGAAAGTCTGAGAGATGTCTCCTGTTCCGCTGAAATTTAGCTTTCATGTCACATTTCCTTGAATGCATGCCTTCGTGTTCCTGGAGTCTCCCTTTGGACAGTGTGTGTGTAAGCTTTCTGGCCCCTACCACCAAATTGAGAATTTCTAGAAAAGACCCAAGAGTCTGGAGCAGACTTTATTCTAAGTTCCTGGGTAATTTGGATGCATACAAACATTTGAGGGCCCTGGTATGTTTACATTAAAAATATAAAGAATACCTACCAAATGTATTAGGGCAGGAAGGGCCTTTATTAATTAATGTGACCATCTACCTGGAGAGCTAAGGAAAACTTACAGAAGGAATATGAACTGCCTGATGTCATGCAGGGATATTCTTGTCTTCAAGCTGATGTTTTGAAAAGGGAATGAATATGGTGGATTTCACTATTCAAAACACATACTAAATAGTCCTTATAATTCTTTACAATATATCCCTAGCACATCTTCTAAAAACAGTAAGTGCTCAAAAAATGTTTTCTGAATTTGTGGGCAATCATATTTATTTACCAAGGGGGCATCATTAGAAACAATTACCCATGTGTAGGATTAAATGATAAACATTTGAGGAGTTTTAAGGAGAAAAACAATTAATTTTGATGTACCCTATGCTATTCTTATTCATTGTAAATCTGTTGATTATCATCCATCTCTGTGTGTTCCTTTTGAGATCGTGTGATCCTATTAAAAATAGAACTGGGGTCATCCCAGCAAGTTTTATATAGAAACTAACCATATTTAATCCTCTCAAGAAACCGTGTGTGTGTGTGTGTGTGTGTGTGATGTACTCTCCTGTTTGAGTCACTAAAGAGCTCTTTCTATGCAATGGCCTTTGGTCACAGTAGGGGATGTTGTGGTCCTCTATTGGCCTCTCCTGAAAATATTTTATTTACTGTTTACTTTTCCTGAACAAGAGACATTTTCCCATGCAACAATCACAGCCATAAAGAAATATGAAGCATGAGCCAGGTGTGGTGGCACATGACTTTAATCTCAGAATTTGGGAGGTAGAGGTAGAAGGATAGCCATGAGTTTGGGGCCACCTTCAGACTACATAGTAAATTCCAGGTCAGCCTGGGTTACAGTGAGACCCTACCTCAAAAAAATAAATAAATAAAAAATTTTAAAAAGTACAGCATGGATTTTACATACCTTTATTAAATTTTTCTTGCAGTTAAACATGATAATTTGATACTACAAATTACCCCTATATTTCTAAAGAAATGGGAAAAAAACTGGACTTGAATATGTGAGGCAATAAATCCTTAATCTTACCTTTAAGATTCTCTTTACCTAGAAAAAAATATATACTTTATGAAATAATTTTATTATTCTTGCCACTAGGAAATTCTTTCCCAACCTGAAATACTTATGTAGCTTAAGCAGGTTTTCCTCTTTCTCTGTGTTCTGTCACCACCTGGCACATTCCTCTGGCAGGATCATTAAAACAAGTCTTTTCTACTCCTTTGGTAAAATAATAAAATTCTCTTTTGTCTGCACTGTGCGGGAGTGTTTTCCAACAGTTACATTAGTTTACGAAAAAATAATGGAGATGGATATTGTTGATCAGAGCCAAATTACAGTAGTTTAATTTGCAATTTATTTGAATAACATTAACTGTAACAAAGGCAATGATATCCATTCTATAGTAAGTAATGTGCTTTGGGGATTTTCTACCTATTATCCATGCCAAACAATAATCACTGTGATGTAGGCTGCTAAATTTTTCCTATAGTTTGTCTAAGGGAAAGGCCTGCTGGATTATTGTGACTGATAAGCCCTTCCAAGGTATAACTGAATGGACAAGGGAGCATATTGTCATGGCATCAGGTAATCTGCCAGCAGAATTATTCTTTAAAAAAATTTCATGAAGTTGTATTATAGTCAAATGACATTTTACCAAGAAGTCCATTCCAAACTTTGACAAAGCACTCAGCCTTAAATTGTATGTCAGCAGGTTTACATGTCCTCTTACATATTGGAAGAATACTATCTGCCATTTGAAAACAAATATTTATTTATTTGAGAGAGAGTAAGAGAAAGATAAAAAACAGATATATAGAGAGAATGAGCATGCCAGGGTCTCTGGCTTCTGCAAACGAACTACTGATGCATGTACCACCTTGTGCATCTGTCTTACTTAGATCCCAGGGAATTAAGCCTTTGGCTTTATGGGCAAGCATCTTAACCACTACGGCATCTCTTCAGCCCTAACTGCCTTTTTTTGCAAGAGAAATAACATTGATATATTGTAAAAATATTTCAACAGGCATTATTTGAAGAAGTGTCATTTATTAACTATTTTAATAATGATTGTTTTAGAGTGTATAAATATCATACTTTCATATTTTACTTTTTCTCTTTGTTTCCTCAAATTAGAGTCGGTTGGTCTTATGATTACTGAAGATGGATGTTGTACCAAAGCACATGAAAAATGGACAACACTAGGTACAGATAAAACTTTGACAATCAGAGCCCACCTTGACTTCTACATTCAATGGTAAAATTTGCATAAACCCTCACCTTATTAAAAATAGAGCTTCAGATTCTGTCCAGAGAAATCTTACTCAGAGGAACCAGTGAGGTTTCAAGGGTAGAAAGGATGATCTATATTTGATTATCCATATATTCTAGGTCATGACTGTTCTTCCTCTGAGCTGGATTATGCTTCTTCTTAAATTATTAATAATCTGAAATAAAGAATGTTAACTTCTCCAACTCTGCTCCAAGGCCCATCACCAAGTTAGCTTCCCTAATACAACTCATTTCTCATGGCTCTTGGATTCCAGAAGGGCAGGTTATTTATTTATTTATTTATTTATTTATTTATTTATTTATTTATTTATTTTACTTTCTGTCTCTGGGCCTTCTGTTATAACAGGTTATTTATTTTGTTTTCTTGACATTTTAACCCTTTTTATGCTGAATAGCAATAAAACACTTAAATCTAATCAATGGAAGTAAACTAAAAAGCCAATTTCAATACATATGAAGTAGTGATGAGCTTCTTCATAAAGAAAGACTTCAAACACATTTGTATCACCATCAAATAATATCACCTAGAAACACGGTAAGCATCTTGGTGTGTGGACACACTTTCTGATGTCTACATCATGATGAAATCAAATGCCACAATCCATATCTCTCTGGTCTTTCTAAAATATGGCCTAGTTACATAATTTCAGCAATACCCATCTACTACACAGTAGCTAAGATCAATGATGCACAGTCTTATGAGAAATAATTAGAACTGATCAAGAACCTTAGTCTATGCTAAGCAGTTATATACGCATTTACCATTTAATCTGTACAGTAGCTCTGATTAGTAGATTAGCATTCAAGACCACGTAGGGAGTTAATGACAGAGTAAGACATAAGGGCTTTGTCCTAAAGAAGAAAGTGTAAAATTACTATTTTAATGATCCTTTTTAAAAATACAAAATTCTTCTACTGGAGTAACTTAAAAGATGATATTTTTTCCACGCTCCTAAGAATCTCCTTTTGAAACACTTAACTTTTTTCTCTCTTAACACATCACCCAGCTTACACCCTTCCCATCCTTGATAATATAATTTTCTCCTTTCCAGAGGTCACACACTGGAACAAATGCATGACCCATTTGTGACAATGTAACACAGCAGTCTCCTTCTTACAATACAAAGGCACAATCAGAGAAGAGAAAAATAACTACACAAAAGAGGAGTGAGAGAAACTCGCCTGGTTTTAAACATCACTCAATAGAAAATTTGTCTTTCATCAGAAGTATTTTCAGGCTAACGACATGTGGTTTCTTCAGCCTTCATTTGAGTAGAATAGATCTCACTTTTCCTAAAGAAGTAAGTGGATAAAGTACTCATTCAATTCTCCATTAATTTTAAAGGGAATATGATCTATCTTTAGTTGGTATGGGTACTCATGTCAAAGAAAGCTGGCTGTCGGAGCTCTTAGAGACAGAACTCTGTAGTCTTATTTCAAGAAAGCTTTGTGTTCCCTGATCATGCAACTTAAGGAGACTGGTATTCAGTCTTTGTCCTTCATTCATTTCTTCTGTCTACCATTACATAGTTGTAAGGGGGTAGGAGTCAGATCATATATTACCATCCACTTCAAAGAAAAATTTGTTGGCAACATGTGGCAGACATTATATAAGACAATGTGGTTAGAAAGGAATGGGAAATCAGCAATATGTGTACTCAAGTGAGTATAGAGTTTTATTTGCTGTTAATCATGAATGAAGAGATGACATACTACTAAAAGGGGAAGGTGGAGAACCAATAACAGCATGTGTATATACATATATACATATATTTATATATGGGGTTCACCACTTTATTTAGACTTTAAAATTGTACCACTAAGACTTATATGCATGGTAAGGAATCCAACAGTTACATTCTCTTTAGAGTGCCTCCCAATTCTCATATGAACCTCTCCATTGTATGTAAAACCAAACCAGGTCTTCTGGTCAGGGTCAAATCAGAGTGGGCACTACAGAAGCAGAGGTTGAGAGAATATCAGTGTGGAAAAGTTTTAATATGGAGATCCTATATTATAGTGACAAACTTTGATCTTAATTCCTCACACTATAATGACTAACAAAAATAGGGTTTTTAAAATCATACTATATGTCTCTAGTACACTGCCCAACAAATATATGACTTCAAAATTATTTCTTGAGTGTCTGATAATGCATAATTAATGGAAATATAATCTGTATAAATAATTGGTCCTCATAGTTACCTCTGTTTTCTGTTAGATCATGAATATTTCAGATGAGGGGAGAGGAAAAGTATTGATCTTCATATCCCCTGTGAACATGTAGCACAGAGCAGGTGTACATTCATGGAATTCAAGAATACTCTAATGGGGCTGGAGAGAGCTCATCAGTTAAGATGCTTGCCTGCAGAGCCTAATGACCTAGGTTCCATTCCCTAGCATGCACATAAAGCTAGATGCACAAAGTGGCACTTGCATCTGGACTTCATTTGCAGCAGCTGGAGGCCCTGGCACACTCTTTCTGTCTCTTTCTTCTATCTATGTTTCTATGCTTGAAAAAATATATGTATATATAATATATATTGCAAATATATACACATTTCTATGTATATTTTGCAATTATATATACATGTGTGTGTGTGTGTGTGTGTGTGTGTGTAAAATAAATATACTAATTAATCTGGCTACCATTTCTCATTAGGTAATGTGAGACATTGTGTCTGTGGTTCCTTCTTCCATAGGTCCCCTGTTAGCTGGAGGGTTGGCTTAGCTCCACTTGCAGATATGGAGGCAGTGCCAAATGTCTGGTTCCTCCCAGTGCTGCCACTGAACTGATGGCTCAGAGATCCACAACAGTCACCAACCCACCATGAATGTGTTCATCATCACCATACTCTGTTTATTTCTTGAATACAGATACAAGGCAAATACATGTTCTCTATATGTTTTTCAACACTCTATAATTAATATACATTGCACTACATTGTACATGCACAGTTTTTTAGGCTGATTTAAAGAGACACAATCTATTCTCACTGAGCTGAGGTCAGACATGGGGGTAAAGTAGAATATTAGATGGCACTTCTCAGCCAGGATATCTAGTTCACAGCCAGGGTGGATTCCAGCTGAGCAGGCTGTGGTACACTCCCTTAGGTCACTATAATGGACTGATGACTTCGGGTTTCGGTCTCATCTTGGAGTCTGGCTGCTTGACTAGTGAATAAGCAATGTGAATAGCCTTAGCTGACAGCTGTTATCTATCTACCATGAGGCCAGTGGTAAGTGTAATGAAAATGAAAGGATCACAGGGAGTTCATGGAGGCATTGATAATATGTAGATAAGTAGTCTAAATAAGAGGTAGAGCTGGGAAGGAGAACAGGAATAAGAAAGGCTTGTTACAAGGTCCTCCATAGAGTTTCAAAGATAGACCTTTAGCAGAAAAAAAATAGCTTAGGTTTTTCTCTCATGGTCACCAAAGTGGGATTCTTACAGATGAGAAAAGTCCTCTCATGTTCAAAGGAAGCTCACTGAGGGCTGAGCCTGTTGATGCCAAGGACTATTTTTATAGTGATAGGTGATGTGTATCTCCAGGATATGGCACATACAGTTGCTTAATAACTGTATGGCAACTTCACTTGAAAATAGAGCATTTCTGCGGAGGCAAGGGAATAACTTTGTGTCAGTGTCTAAGTAACACCAAAGAAACAATGAAGACTTAAAACATTGTAGGCATCATGAAGATGCCTATGCAATTTGCTCCTTTGTGCAATTTATTTACAGTGAATACTTAAGAGATATCAGCCATCTGATTTGTAAACACTCCAACTGCATAATTTTCTGTGTTACTTATTTGTGTGTGTGTGTGTGTGTGTGTGTGTGTGTGTGTGTACATATAGTATAGTAGTGTCTCTTGGTATTGCAAATAAATGCCCAGCTGGCTTTACATGGGTGGCTGGGAAACTTACCTTGGGCTGGTGGGCTTTGTAAGCAAACACCTTTTAAAACCAGTTAAGGCCATCTCCCTTGACCAAGGATTGCTTATTCTTAAGAAATATTATATTTTGCAATATCTGCTCATCCTTGAAAGTAACCAGGCTAAGGAGATGTGTATTTAGCACGAGTGAGGGCAGCGTATTAGTCATTACTTCTACAATAGACCAGCCATGTTCCCTCGGATTCCGGAATGTTCTCTATTATCTACTTATTAGCTGCGGCCACACTTGGCTTTCATCTCCCACTTAATAATTCAATGTACTAGCCTTATAATTCCTTACTTAAAAATATACCCCGACTACATCTTCTAAAAGCAGTAAGTGCTTAAAAATATTTTCTGAATTTGCTGCAGTCATATTTATTTACCAAGGTGCCATCATCACAAACAATTACCCATGCACATGTTTAAATGATAAACACTTGAGGAGCTTTAAGGAGAAAAACAATTCATTTGGATATACCCTAATGCTATTTTTGTCCATTGTAAAGCATTTGATTACCTTTAATTCCTTTCTGTTCCCTGTAAGAGCCTGTGGTCCTATTAAAAATATAACTGGGGTCATCCCAGCAAGTTTTATGCAGAAATTAACTATGTTCAATCTTCCCACAAAACCATGTGCATGTGTGTGCTTGCATGTGTGTGCGTGCGTGCATGTGTGTGCATGCATGTGTGCGTGTGTGTGTGTGTGTGTGTGTGTGTGTGTGCATGTGTGTAAAATGCAGGAGTTGAAAGAATGTTTAGGATTTAAAGCAAAAGCCAGAGAGTGCGTAAACAAAATACAGATACATTAGTGATTACATATTTTTCCTTGAACCTGATTTAGGCTAAGTACAGAAAAGAGCTGGTTAGGCACCATGCCATTTCTGGTTCTTCTAGAACATTCTTGTTGCTTCAGCAGTCTTCCAGTGTTACGAAGGACAAGCACCAACATGTTCATTCCTACAATATTTTCTATGAGGTTACCTAAAATATCTTGTGAATGAATTCATGGCAAATTACTATTGAATAAGGATGGCATTGTAATCTGTATTTCTCAGGCTTCTCACACCGTAGACCACGAATCATATTGAGTTGAATTGAATGTGAACAGTTCTGCGAGAGGCTGTTACTATAGTTGTGATAGTCTCCACTTAATGACATTTAGCAAATTTAGCTCCATTTTGGCCCATATGCCACCATATTTGGAAATATTTTCATCAAATAGGACACTTGGAGACAACTTGAAGGTTGGTTATAGGTGTTAATAACTCAAAAAATGTAATTGACCATAATACTTGAATCAAAACATACATTGCTCAGTGTGTAATTGTAAGGCACTCATGAACTTTACTTTCAGGGATGGAGAGATGGCTTAGCATTTAGGAGCTTGCTAGCAAAGACAAAGGAACCAGGTTCAATTTCCAGTACCCCACCCACATAAAGGAAGACAGAAAAGGTGGTACATGCATCTAGAGTTTGTTTGCAGTGGCAAGAGGCCATGGTATACCAATTCTCTGCCCCCCCCCCACTTTCTCCATCTTTCACTAAATAAATAAATAAATAAATAAAAATTAAGAGATGAAAAATTTATTTTCAAAAATGACCAAAAGTCATATAGAGTCATCAATATTAATAATATTTACTACCAATATTGAGAATTGGAAAGCAATTGGTTGCTCTGTGTCTATTCAGTTATAGTATGGTTGGACACCTGACTTATTTTCATCACGTCTTTAAATTCACATAAAAATGAATAAATAGGGCTGGAGAGATAGTTCAGTGGTTAAGGCACTTGTTTGTAAAGCCTAATGACCCTGGTTCAACTCTGCAGTGTCCACGTAGAGGCACATTCACAAAGTGGTACATGAACCTGGAGTTTGTTTGCAATGGCTAGGGTTAGTTACCTGGCATGCTCTCTCTCTCTCTCTCTCTCTCTCTCTCTCTCTCTCTCTCCCTCCCTCTCTCTCTCTCTTCGCAAATGAATAAATAAAAGTAAATAAAAAATGAATCAGTAGAGATTGTTTCCTCAAATGATTCTCATTAGGAGTCTACAGGACAAATATGTGAAATCTACTAATTATTGGTATCTATCAGCTAAGGGCTATGAGTTCTCACTACAAGGTTTATAATTAATAGAATGGTATGCATCATACTGAGTTCACTCCTTCATCCAATCAAGAGAAAAAGTCTAAGATGCATCTTACATATAAGAAAAAAAGAAAGAAAGAAAGCCCTTCTGTAGAATTCCTTTAAAAAACAAGAGGGGTGGTTGGTTTTTGAATTAAAAATCACAGACTCTTCAAATGGCATTTTGAAAAAAAAAAAAAATGAGTGCCATTAATCTCTACTTTCCAAATGGAATCTGGGGAGATGCAGCTACCGCCAGCTGCACATCTGTTACACAAAACAGCTGCATGAAATGGGTATAGATTAAAATGGAAATAGATTGTGCCAATGCTGTTTTGGCTCCAGACCATCCTTATAAAACACCTAGTTGCACACAGTCTTTTTCTAACTCGGTAGCAACAATTTAAATAAATACAAGATGTCAGACAATAGTCCTGGTTCAAGGGGAAAAAAGGCTACAATTCCACCCCAGTTAATTGAGGCTGGAATCATTCCTGTGACATCTATGGCAGCGTCACATTGGCGCACATCAATTAAGGAATAATAGGAGTGCAAAGTAATTTATACTCATAGATTAGATGTCCTCCGTGAAAAATTACCGATTAACTCAAAGGCAGCCTCTGGAGGACTCAGCAAGCATTTTAATAGGGGTCTCTCTGTCACCTCTCATCCCAGTATCTGGTCAGGAACTAGCAACAATCTAAATGTGGCTGAAAAAAGAAAAAAAAAAAAAAACCCTCTATATGCCTTTTTTACACATCCATGGCTTTCCATTTCAAAAATCTTCCAATCTAAAAGTGTCTCACGGAAATAATCAATTTTGGTTATTTTCTACCTTTTTATAATTTACCTTCATGCTCTCCTTTTTATTTTATTTATTTAATCATTTAATTTATTTATTTATTTATTTTTATTTCTATTCATGCTATACTTGCCAATAAAAGGAATGTTTTTTGGTTATTTTGCTGTATTTATTTATTTTTTGAGGTAGGGTCTAAGTCTATCTAGCCTAAGCTGTCTTGGAATACTCTGTAGCCCAGGCTGGCCTCAAACTCACAGCCATCTTACTATCTCTGGCTCCTGAGTGCTGGGATTAAAGGCATTTACCACCATGGCTAGTTAAGGGTACATTTTTTTTTTCTAAAATTGTAATAAAATGACACTTTTTGGACACTGTATATTTATATGTATATATATGTATATATACATGAATGAAGAGGTCTCACTCTAACCAATTGGATCTGGAATACACTCTGTAGCCCAGGCCGGCTTGGGACTCACTGAGCTCCTCCTACCTCAACCACTCATGGGCCACCATGCCTGGATTCTTGGGTAATATTTTTATTAAAATGTTCTGTATTGTTTTGCCACATCTAAACTTACAATTTTGAACCCTGGAAAATGTAGTTTTTAGTATAAGGAGACAAAATTTATTTTGTTTCCTGTTCTTATGTCTTGTCAAAATGAGAGAGAGAGAGAGAGAGAAGAGGGAGTATGGCCACAACATGAGGGCCTCTGGTCACTGCAAATGAGCTCCAGACGCATGGGCCACTTTGTCCATCTGGCTTTGCATCCGTACTGGGGAATTGAGCCCAGGCCGGAATGGCTTTGAAAATCATTATATTTAATGGCTGAGCCATATTCCCAATCCAAAATAAGATGCTTAATTACTATATTTCCTAAACTAAATTTTTTAATCATAGTAGGTGCAAACATTATGTTTAAAAAAAGCATACTATATGTGACCTTTTCAACTCACACAAATTAGGGGGAAGATTATCACTTGATTATTCTCAAGTCATTTTTTTCTTAATTTTAGAGAGAGAGAGAAAGAGAGAGACAGAGGGAAATAAAGAGAGACAGCACTGATGTGCCAGGGCCTTAGCCACTGAAATCAAACTCCAGTCTCTTTTGTCACCTTGGGTTTGCCTCACCTTTGTGTGTCTGGCTAATGTGGGATCTGGATAGTAGAACATGGGTTCTTAGGCTTCGCAGGAAAGCACCTTCACCACTAAGCCATCTCTCCAGTCCTGTTATATTTCTTCAAGTGTCTAGAAGATAGCTAAGAAACATTATACTAAGAAAACAACTAAAAGTAGTATTGTTGAGTAAGCTGTTACTCCTTTTTCCTTTCTTCAGTTATTAGCTTGAGAAAAACCAGCTGGAGAATAAAAACACCTCATCTCACTTGTTGGAAGAGAAGATGTTCTACTTCCAGTTATGATTTGTTCATTCTTTTTTTTTTTTTTTTTAAATTTGTTTGAGAGTGACAGACACAGGGAGAAAGACAGCTAGAGGGAGAGAGAGAGGATGGGCGCGCCAGGGCTTCCAGCCACTGCAAACAAACTCCAGATGTGTGCGCCTTGTTGTGCATCTGGCTAACGTGGGACCTGGGGAACCGAGCCTTGAACCGGGGTCCTTAGGCTTCACAGGCAAGTGCTTAACCGCTAAGCCATCTCTCCAGCCCAAGATTTGTTCATTCTTAAAGATGGAAAGGGAAATGAAATAACCAAGTAAGCCTAGCTTGATCCCTTTACCTATTATAGAAAGTTGTGAGTGGGACTGGACCTAAAATAGTTGGAAAATCTGAGTACTGAGTCTAGCTGTGAGTTCTGCCTCATGGTAGTGAGGTAAATTCTTGGTGAATTGTTACTTCTGGTAGCTGATGTCTAAAATGAAGTAGTCTAGATTGTTCTAAGGGCCAAATGTGTGGGCTGTGTATATTCAGGGCCTTGGATGTTTTGTAGTATATATGAAAATAGGATATAATAAAAACTTCTAAAATAAATTCTTTATGTTACCAATGTTCTTTAGTATCCTTCTTAAGAATATGGGATTGCAAATAGCCATGCTTCACAGTGTAACAACATAGAGGGTGAGTACCCAAACTAGGAGACCCACCACATCCCATATGATATGATCATACAGGGGCACACTTGTATGTGTAAAAGTATAACCAACTTTATTAGTAACATATTAGGAGAGTATAAAATAGAAGTTGGGATAGAAAAAGAAAAAAGGATTACAGAGGGAGATTTTTTAAAAGCATTCAAGAAAGAGAAAACTGAAAGCACAGACCTAGTTAATTTTCTGATAGGTACGTCTGTGAGTTTAAAATTATCACAATGTGGTTCTGTGTGGTTGAGAAGCCATGCCTGTGGCAACAGCTTATTTATACTGCCAGCGTTGTTTATTTAAGCCTGTCATTGCCATAGCGACTAAGTCTCCAGTCTACCCACCCACAAGCCCGAAAAGCCATGTTAAGTCATTTTGTAAGCCCTGGATCCAGGAAGAAAAAGATATTTGAAAGGAGGGGTATAAATATGAGCTCTTTCTTCCTTGAAGCTAAAGGTTATCAAAGCAGTAGAAATAGCATATGTTAGAAATTTCTTTAAGTGAACACTTAAATATACCAGTGGCTCAGGCATGCTTAGATTCTCTATTCATGTTCACAAAACTTATGATTGAAAATGCTATCAAACGAAATAATCCCAACATATCCCTGTTGTTAGCTTTCCTTTACATAATGAAAGGGAAGTAGAGAAAATAAAAAGCTTAAAATGACAATGAAGATAAAAGTTTAACTGAAGCGATGCCAACAGTTTTATAGATGAGGAAGGGCTCCAGTTGATTTTACTGGATTTCATTTGGGTAATGGTTATGAATCCTTTCCGATGCACCCCATAGTTCCAGCCCCATTCAATCCATGTTGACACTAGTAGATCATTTTCACCATCTCTTATTTATAAATCCCATAGCTGGTTGAGGTAGAGCTTGAATTTGGACATAAACTTCAAAGCCCATGCTCAAAGCATTATGTTTAGTCCCTCTAAGAGACTAGATTATTGGCTACTTCATAAAACAGCCTGGCCACAGTGGATTGGTACTCATCTATGTTTACAAGGATGTTTACAAGGATATGTATGTAGTTTCATTGGTTCATTGTGTCTGTCCAGGAACAGCAGCCATGTTGATTTTATTCTGCTATGGATGATAACTACCAGGAAGAAGACTTTTTTTGGGGTATTAGTTGATGACTGAATGGTGGCTAGAAAGCTACTACCAAGATGCTTGGCTCTGAAGACATAATGGTTATCTACTTCTCTAATTCTACTTTTAAACAAGCTTAGAATTTTTCCACTGTAAAAATATTACTTTAGGTAAAATTTGAAATCTGCAAAAAAAAAAGCAACTATACAGAAGAAAATAGCCTGTATCATATTAGAAAACAGTGATAGATTATAAAAGAAGATTTGTAAACTACAGAAACTTATATTCAAATTTCCTGGCAGTATGACTATAATGAAATTTTATTTAGATTTCCTTTTGAAAACAATATTTTTGTTTATTTACTTGAAACATAAAGAGACAAGAGAAAAAAAAAAGAGGCAGAGAGAGAAAATATGGGCACACCAGCTCTCCTGCCATTGTAAAGGAACTCTAGATACCTGAGCCACTTTGTGTATCCGGATTAGTTAGGTACTAGCCAATAGAACCTGTGATGTCAGGCTGTGTGTATATGTATATGTATATATGTAATATTACTTATTTGCAAACAGAGAAAAAAAGCGAGTGGAGAGAGTGGGTATGCCAGGGTTTCCTGCCACTAAAAACAAACTCCAGATGCACATGACCCTTTGTGCATCTGTTTTTATATATGTACTAGTGAATCAAACTCAGGACATTAGACTTTATAATTAGTGACCTTTAATAGCTGAGCAATCCTTTTAGCTTCTGTCAGGTTTTTATGTAAGTACTTTTAACCATTGAGCCATCTTTCCAGTTCCAGTTATCCTTTGCTTTTGCTTTAGAGGCAAGAGAGAGAGAGAGAGAGAGAGAGAGAGAGAGGGAAAGGGAAAGAGGGAGAGAGAGAGAAGGATTACAAAGAGAGAGAGAGAGAGAGAGAGAGAGAAAGTTATGGTTATGCTGATGCAGTTTTCTAAGCTATGTATAGCTTTGAAACTAAATTTCACCATTGTTAGTAGTTAGGCTAAGATATCACCTCTAATTTTGAGTGGCCATCAAACAAGTTAAGAGTAGCTAACACTCTCAGGGCTGAAAAAATTGTTCTGAACAAGTTTGCCATGCAAACATGCATACTTGAGTTGTATCGCTAGAACCTATGAAAGCCAGATGCTGTATGGCTAACATCTGTAATTCCAGTGCACCTAAAGTGAGAAAGGAAGTGGAAGCAGGAAAAGGTGTCAGGAGCTTGGGGTCAGCTAGTCTGTCAAATGCAGTGGTAAAGAATGAGAGACCCTGCCTCAAACAAGATGGAGGACAAGGACCAACACCTGGACTTGTCTTCTTTGTTCAACAAGTCTACTGTGGCATGTGTGCACCTTCACTCAAACACATGAGTGCGTGCGCGCACACACACATACACACACACACACACACACACACACACACACACACAATGTCACTATCTCAAGAGCACATTTTGGAAGCTGACAAGGTGTAGAAACAGGATGGAAAATGTTGAGGAAAATGGTGAAGTTCATTATTTGCCTTGGGCTTTAGAATTCCCCTGAAAATAAATCAGTCATCTGAATTCCTGACTAGAGGAAACTACCTGCCCATTCTTTTCTACATCCTATACTGATATTTTATGTTTCATGACAAAATTATGGGATGGTGCTAATCTCAGATGAATATTTCAGGATAATTCAATCTTTTAGAATTTTGTTGTTAGATTGTGGTAGTCATGTTTGTACCTAAAACTGTATGAATGCAGCTCTGTTGTTTCTGGAATAAAAGTATATCTAGGAACTAAGCTATGTGTTTGTCACTCATTTCTAGATAACCTTGTTGGTTTTATTTTTCTTATTAAGTTTTTTTTTTTTTTTTTTTTTTTTTGGTGGGCTTTCTCTCCAGTTTAGGCTAACCTGAAATTCCTAATGTAGTCTCAGTGTAGCCTCGAAATCTCTGCAGTCCTCCTAATTCTGCCTCATGAATTCTGGGATTAAAGATGTGTGTCACCATGTCTGGCTTGGTTTTATTTTTATGTATGAATAGCAAAAAATGTGTTATTATTATTTGAGATTCAAAAAACCAGGATTTCACTAAATGTGAGTTTCTCATTTAAGTCTTTGTTTATTATAAGAACAGCATCTAAAATTGGAGCACTGAGGTTGTATTTTAAACTCAAGAAGTTTCTTCCCTCTATATTTCAAAGCTAATTTTATAATATTCCAAGAAAAATTTACTATTTTAATGTTAGATTTCCGTAAGTTTTTGACTGCAACCCAGCTTCTCATAGGACATATTATGTAGCCCAGGCTGGCCTCTGGTTAATACATCCCCTTCTGCTTGAGACTCCCAAACACTAGGATCATAGGTGTTTGCCACAATGCCTCAGTAGATCTGCATATCTTTAATTATATATACATTGTATCCTCCCTACTCCTAGTCAGACTTACAATATACAAAGAATATAATTGTTATGAGTGATTATATGGCAAAGATATCAACATTAAAACATGTATACAGATTGGAACTTCAAGTACACATCATTGAATTATAGGATGAATTAAAATGCCCACATTGAGATACATTAATCCTGTGGAGAACACAAGTTATTTTCAACTACCTTTGTCATTTCTTGTCAAAATCAATCACCTGGTAGACATTAAACATGTGTAGCATTCATCCAATCATTTATTCATTAAATGCTTATCAGGGATGCACTATGAGCCAGCATTCTCCTGAATTTGAGATATGCAATCATAAACATAAGAACTGTCATCCTCTTGGAACATCTAGGTGTGTGTGGAGTGGGATTAAATGACCTATCAAATATTATATCTATGAAATAGGAGATGCTGGAGAGGTGAATAAAGAAGACCAAGGAGAATTGGATTTGATGGTTTGGAAATTCAGTTTTATTTTCCCTCTTTTGGGGGGTCACTTTTACAAATCTATTGGGAATGTAGGCTACTACTTAGTTCTGATTCTAAAAAAGACGCTTTTTATTTTGAATTACATTTCCTAACTTTGCATAGGTACTTATATTTAACATGGAAGACAGACAAATTACATTTTTTTTTTTTTGAGGTAGGGTCTCATTCTAGCTCAGGCTGACTTGGATTCACTTTGTAATCTCAGGGTGGCCTCGAACTCACAGCGATCCTCCTACCTCTGCCTCCTGAGTGCTGGGATTAAAGGCGTGTGCCACCACACCCAGTACAAATTAAATTTTTATGATGAGAGCAAACACAAATTCTTATTGTAATCACAAATAACATAAATGCATAAAAATATTAAGCCTGTTAAAGAGGGTCTTCCATGTACATTAGACTTGATCCTATGTTTTACAGTGTCTGAATCTTGGGAATCTGAATTTTTGATGGATCTGAGCAGAATAAGTGTAAAGCTGAAACCTACTTAAAAAGCTGTGCTATATCACAGTGCTATATTATCTGGCAGATATGATTAGCAAAGAATTGACCAACAACCCTTCCAAAAAGCATAAACTTCCTATTGTCTTCTTTCCCTAATAATAATGATTACTGCTACTATTGTATTCATTATATTATTATTATTAATTATTATTGTTTTTGAGAACTAAGGTCTTAGCCCAGAGGAAAAGTTCAGGGAACCAAAGGTTGCAAAAATGAGAATTAAATTCTTTGAATACAACAAAGAAATGTCAAAAAAGATGTACAGATGTTTGACTTAATTCATGTTTCACTGTGTTACATGTTCTCATAAGTACTCTTTTGAAGGAAGCTTTGACAGACAATGTCAAACTTCAGAACACTGGCAATCTAAGCTTTCTGCCCACATCTATGACAAGGTTGAGAGAAAGTGGGTCAAATGATCTACATATTGGTTTAATGTAACTTTAGCACTAAAGCAAACTTGAACACCATTAGGGGAGTAAAAGCAATGTTTCCCTTAATTTGCAGAGCTTGGCAAGTTTGGATATAAAAATGTCTACAAAAGTAAGAGATAAATAACATGAAATTACTAAAAATTTAAAATATAGAATGTAAAAGAGTTTTTCTTATCCTGTATATTTTAATTGAGGTTATAAACTTTACAATTTAGTTTTACATTAATGTGATACAAAAAGCATAACAGTGATTTAGTGTACAATAAGAAATTTATTGTTTTATTTACATGAAATTTAAAGTATTTAATAAAAAAGAACTATAGAAAATTAAAGTTTAAAAACTTACACAAGGGATAAAAAGAAAGTATAAGTCAAAGTGTGATATATAAAACCAGAAATGAGCTTGAAATTAGTAAGTAACAAATACCAAACTTTCACTATTGATAACTATTGAGGTAACTAGAATGACACAACTTGATGACTGATCATCAGAGATTTCACATGCTGTAAGTAAATTATATGTCCTCTTCAGTAAAATATTCATTCCTGCTAGAATCTCATATTTGCAAATAATTTTTTAGGCTCCATCAGGTGCTAATTTAAAGGATCAAATATTCCTAGCCTATGAGGTTAAGGAAAGTGCAATTTCATTACTATTAGAAACTATTGTAAATAATTGTCAAGAACGTGGCCTTGCAGGGTAGAGACAATATGGGAAAGGAAATGTGTGAGAACTCATGTCAGAATGGAATAGGCTGGCTGGACTGGGCCAGTATTTGGTGTTGGGTTTCTAGGATGAAGGTACAAGAGCTCTAGAATTCAGACATCATGTTTCTGGCAACACCTGGGTATGGAAAGGAGGTGCTGTGCATTAAAGTGTTAAAGATCACCATTTCACCCACTTTACCACTTTATCATTCCTTCAACACCTGACCCTTGGCATATTTGCAATCTTGAACCCAGCCATTATGCCTTAGAGAACTAACTGCTGCCGACTTCCACCATCTGTCCTTGCTGCCTTGAAGTGGTCATATATATTTCAGCCTTCTGAAACTTTGACTTTTCCCCTTTCTCCCTTGTAAACCTATACTCTATCTTTGGTAGTCTGGAATGGAGTATATTATTCTATGACAAGCCCTGTTAGAAAGGAATATATATGTGTGTGTCTGTGTATGTGTGTGTGTGTCTGTGACGCCAAGGACTTACCATCTCATCAACTTATACCATCAAAATTACTTTCTGAGTTTTAAGAGGCAGGGGTTCCTAAAAGTAATAGGAAGAGAATTTATATTATATGATAATAGGTTATTCCTAATATGGGATGATGTTGGAAAATTGAAGCTATGGTCTTAGGAAGGACAAACATAATTTGTCCTCTCTAAGTGTGTGGAATGTTTTGAGTTACTGTTTAAAAAAAACAACAGTTCAATCTGTTCCTCTTTGTGGTATGATACTAGAAGTTACACATTGACTTAAATAGAATTGCTAAGAGAACACCATTAGCAATTATGTCCAGGTGACATGTATAAATTAACACTATTCTATGTCAGTTGGATAAACTATTTTCTAGACAATAAAGATAGATTGGCTAAAGATGTTTAGGAATAACAAAGAGAAAGATCTCTTTCGACTCTTAAAAATGGTGACATTTTTCCATACTCACTCAGCCTATTAATTTTGGAAATGTGGGGGATGTGCATATTTCTCAGTTATAATGATTAGGTTTAAAGTCCAATACTTAGAAGTTTCCAGTCCAATTATATAAATAGTTGATCACTAAGTTGATGCACTTCCCTTACAAAGTCTAATGCATTTTTTTCTTTTTTGCTCTTCTCCATATTTGCCTAGAGATGTTCATAGGGCCACAGATAATAGGCCATGATATCCCCACAAGCTGTTCTGTAGCTGAAGTGGAATTTTGACAATTGTTTTTGTAGATTTTTATGCCATACTGAGTCAAGGATGGCTTTGGTATTACTATTGTACAACAAATTGATACTCAAAACACAGGAGAGAATATCAGTAGACCTTCTACAGCATGGCATATACTTTTTTCCTTCATTTCCAGCCATGTGGATTAAGGATAAGATTAATATCAATAAACCAATCACATTTTAGTATTTTGAATACTTGGCTACATCATGTCTTATGTATTCATGTTTCCATAGTTTTAAAATGGCATTTGTATGATCATAATAGCAATGCATGCTGTTAAAAAAATTAGAAAAAAAGATAATCATAAAAGTGAAAATAATCCATCACCCACAATTTCTTCACCCAATTACCCACTGGTAAAAGCTAAGTAATTTTTTTCAATAATACTCACATTATATTCAACTATCATTTGTGTTTTCCACTTAAAATGCCATCATTAACATTTCCCACAATATTGAAGTTATTTTATGATGACACATAAATAGCAGGTTAACCATGTTATGAATGTGTGCACTTATGATTTTTCTATTTTTGAACATTAAATTTGAAAATATTTCACTAAAACAAATAATGTTGAGGTAAACAATTTTAAGCATAAATATTTGTTTGTATTTTTTAATATATTTTAGTCTTTTGGTTGTGAATACATGGGAAAACAAATCTATTTACATTTAAGGTATCATAAAACTTCTTTTAAGAAAGTTTATACTACATTACACATCAATAAAACTGAACATTGAATCCATTTCATTGTATTTTCCTAAGCACTGGGCATTGTATATTTGTAATCTTTGATGACTTTATGGTGGAATTTGACATTTCATTTCATTTCAATTTTTGTTATGTTGATTTCCTAGTGAGGCTGTAAATATTCCCATGCTGTTCATGAATATTATCTTGATTGAACTTTTCCCAAGAAAATGCTCTTCTCAATTTTCATTCATCTTTGGTAGTTAAATGCTCTGTTTTTGCAATTTCATACTTGTTCAACAAACACAAGGTCCCATAAGACACAGGGCAATACACTTTGCTTTGTGGAGTTCATGTCTGCGGACTTAGAGCCATCATTGCACCTGATTGCATTGGCTTGTGTGGCCATGCAAGGCTTCACTTGCAGGAAATTTTCTAATGACAATGTTCCTGAAAACTGTAGTAAAATGGCAAAATGTTTTTCTTTTTTCAATGAAAATATATTTAAGATTTATTTTCTGAACAAAATATATCTGTCAACTTTAAATGAGTACGTTTGTGAGATTAATGTTACAGATGAATTCTAGCTTAAATATATCTTGCTCAGAGAGAAATGAATAGTACCTTTTCTTGGTCAATAAACAACAACCATCAAGAGGCTTATGCAGGGCTGAAGCGATGGCTTATCAGTTAAGTCACTTGCCTACAAAATGTAAGGACCCAGATTTGATTCTCCATGTCCCATGTAAGCCAGACACACAAGGTGGCACATGCATCTGAAGTTAGTTTGCCATGGCTAGAGGCCCTGGTGCACCCATTTGTATGCTTACTCTGTCACTTTCTCTCTCTCTGTCTCACATATGAAACCAACCAATCAAATTGAAAGGGTCTTCCTACTAAAAGAAATCCTTTCAAAATCCTATGATTAGGAAATCACAATAAAAATGCAAGGAAAACATATTATATGCTCTTATTTTCTTTTTGTTGAAAATTCTTCAGTATAACTCAGCAAAATTCTAATCATATTTTTAAATATATTATTTATTTCTTTAAGAGAGAGAATGGGAACTTCACAGGCCCCAGCCACTGCAAAAGAACTCCAGACGCATGTGCCACCTTGTGTATGTGGCTTACATGGGTACTAGGGAATCAAACCTGAGTCCTTAGCCTTAGGCAAGCACCTTAACTGCTAAACCATCTCTCCAGACCAAAATTCTAATCATATTTTTAAGTGATTTAAAAAATCTTACAAATATCTTTCTGATACTTGTCTTTCTGATTAACATCCACCAGCAGAAGATCTTTCCCTAAAACAAGGATAAAAGAAAGTCTATGAAACTTCACACAAAGCCATCCTTATACTCTTTCTCAAACCTTAACTACCTTTTTATTAATTTTAATAAATTTAAGATTGCAAACATTGATATTGGTCTAAATACTAATGTCTAAAAACAAAAAAGGGGGGCTGGAGAGATGGCTTAGTGGTTAAGCACTTGCCTGTGAAACCTAAGGAGCCCAGTTGAAGGCTTGATTCCCTTGGACCCACGTTAGCCAGATGCATAAGAGGGCGGAAGTGTCTGGAGTTCGTTTGCAGTGGTTGGAAGCCCCGGGGCCTGCATGCTCTCTCTCTCTATCTCCCTCTTTCTCTCTCTGTCTGTTGCTCTCAAATAAATAAATTTTTTAAAAAATGGGGGACAGGCTGAATGTGTCTTTTAAGTCAGGCTTGCTGTATATTTGAGTCCTATTTTCAGATGAGGTAGAAGAAACTTGCAAATTTTCAACAACTTGACCAGAATCACTCAAATTGTAAGTACAACAGACATATACTTAAAATTTACTTCTTCTATCCATAACCAAACCTATGCTCTTTAGATTGTTAGTTTCTTCATAGTAGACCTTTAGAAATAGTAGGTAATTTAGTACTCTTAATTCTGTATAATTAACACTGTAATTAAGAGATAAATTGAAAACTCAGAGCAAGGAAGAACATGCTTTCAGTAATACTGTTTGCAATTAGCAGAACCAGGAATCTTGGACTCAGAACTTGGTGCTCAGTCACTAGTTTATGATTTGAACTGTAACACTATGCATTGCGATGGATGGTTACATCTTCAGTGATGTCTGCATTGCTAGTGCAAACATGATACCAGGGCCATGAACTTATGACTACCTACTTTATAAACAATATAATCAATCATCTACCTAAATGATAAATATGTGTACAAATTACTGGTTCCCACAGAATAAAGCTGGTAGATGCATTGTATTACTATCTTATCACTGGTGTTATAAAAAATGCTCATTGAGGGGTGGAGAGATGGCTTAGTGGTTAAGGGCTTGCCTGTGAAGCCTAAGGACCCCGTTTCGAGGCTTGATTCCCCAGGACCCACGTTAGCTAGATGCACAAGGGGGCGCATGCATCTGGAGTTTGTTTGCAGTGGCTGGAGGTCATGGCGTGACCATTCTCTCTCTCTCTCTCTCTCTCTCTCTCTCTGCTGCTCTCAAATAAATAAATAAAAATGAACAAAACAACTATGAAAAAATATGGTATATTTTGAAGTGAAACTAATTTTTATCTGATATGGACAAAGGGCAATTGGAATTTTATTGGCAGAACCATATTAAGATAGAATTCAAATGGCAACTATCTTGTTAGCCAATGAAGAGTAATGTAATGTCTATGTTACATTGCTTGTTCAAACATACATTATGCCTCTTTCTTTCTATATTCACAAAACATAAATACATTAATGTCTTTGATTTGTTTCCTTAGCCCCTAACACTTCATAAGAATCCTGCAAATATGTGCATTTGTGTATGAATGGAACTGAGTTACGCTCACAGAACAATAATTAAATTCATAATGGAGCCAAATCTCTGTTATGTAGAACTGTGTGCCATTTGATTTGCAAAAGCTGTGCCTGCTGACTTTACAGGAAGATACACTGATGATGTATAATTTTAATTTCTTTCATGAGCACTCAGTGGAAAAAAAGTAGCAAATGACAAGGTTGTTTATTTGTCACAGTAGTGATCCTCCAAAAGCAAATGAACAAAAGGTAATCTTAGTTTTATGAATCAATTATCTTAATAAATACAAACATAATTAACTGAAGAATTGTCTTTGGAAAAATCAATTGAAAAATGGTTTCAATATAGGGACATAGAGAAGGCAAAAGCATAGTAATTTTGTGTCAGTGACATTTTCTTAGTATCATTAAATATATAAATTTTCCTAAGTATAAGTACAAGTATATGTAATATAACAAGTATCTAAGTGAAAAATATGTGTGTATATATAATATATAATGCATAGTGTTACAGTTCAAATACACATATATATATTAGATTATGCATATATATATATATTAGATTATCAGTTTGAATTCTGTCTTTTGTACTATTCAAGGGAGAAATTAAAATATATTTCTCCAAATTATGAATTTAATCACTTTGTATACTAGTTTGGAATTTTTTGTCCTTTTTAGTCAGTTTTCTTGTGTTTAAGTAAAATAGACTGACTAAGTAGATCTTTGTCCTCAATTTTTCTATAATAAATATTCAACTAAAATATGACTTCCCTGATCAATTATGAAATTATTAGGAATTAAACTATATTGTGATGATTATGTGGTATGAAGAGCAAGAGGAGGTTAAGAAACTGCAGAGACTTGTTTGAATGTTTCTTATAATTCTTATGAACTCTGTGACCTTCCTTTAACCACCTGCAGCTCAGATTACATATCTGTATTATGCTAGTGTACAGGTTAGAATATATTAGTAAGGATTTGAAATAAAACAGTCTGGGTTTGTCACGCAAAGTATCTGGGAACCTAGCAGATAAACAGTCCTCCTCCTCTTATCCCTCCCTCTTATCACTCTCCCAGTCTAGTTACATGAAGTCCCCGAAGCAAGACAGGCCATTGACAAATCAATCGGTTACCTGCCAGATGTAAAGGTAAGATCCTATTGCTGAAGATAATACAGGATGAGGTCACAAGACACCAAGAGAACATACTGGAACTGAGAGAGAAACCAGTCCCCTCCTGGCTAGCCCTCATAGTGCTGGAAAGCAGCTGGGGTACAAAGATCACCAACAGTGTGGATAAGCAGTTAATCTATCAAGCAAAAGAATCAACCAGCCAGTCAACACACCTGTGCAATAGTGGCACACAGCCTATGAAGGGAACCAACTGTACTGTGATCAGATTTGGGTACTTGAAACTAAGTCAGGATCCCATGGATAGGTAACTCATAGATGCCAAAGAGAACTTCCACTGATCTTTGGCTAGGAAAAATGTGTATACCCATTAAAACTCTTTCAAATAACTAAGCCTACACTCTTTTGTTTAAGTTTCTCTCACTCTTGGTTAGAGGATCTGTTTTTGTTTTTTTTTTTTTTTTCCAGATGGCAAATAATAACTGGGGAGATCCAAGATCCATCAATACTACAAAGAAAGCTGACTGCTACCAGGTGATGTCTCACCTCTGCCACAGCTACTGAGGCCCAGCAGACATTCCAGAGGAAGCAGTGATTTTAATATGAGTACTTCTTTCACTGCTAGCCTGACCACTAGCTGGAGGAAAATGGTGACAGACTCTGTGATCACTCAAAACTAATCAGACTGCTAACAGCCTGCCAAGGTTCAAGAAATAAAAATTACAGAAGAGAGAGGGCAGAAAGATTATAAGAGCCACAGGATGAATAGGAATAACCTGATGCATGGTCCTCTATCATGGAAACTGACTGAGACCTTTATGACCCCTCAGGGAATACCAATAAACACATTGAAGAGGGTCCTCAGTGAAACAGGATGCGGGGAGAGGAGATGTGAGTATAACCTGTTAAAAATAATCATTTATAAAAGGCTTAATAGTATTTCATTTTGTGTATAAGCCTTACTTTCTTTACTCATTCATCTATAGACATTTAGGTCACTTCCTTGTAATCACACTATACCTTTTAATGTATACAATTATTTTCAATTAAAATTACATTTGAAAATAAAAAAAAATAATTTATAGAATAAGATGCAGAAACAAAGAAAACACAATATTCTACAATTTAAACCTAACAAATCCATAGACACATATGGAAGCACATGACCCTAGCGGTTGCAAATTTTATTTGTTCTATTAGGAAGAAATAGAGTAATTAGCCTATAGTCACTACAAAATATGTTAAATCCAGTGAATAAATAAACAAATGTCCTTGGCAAAGCTTTTTTTTGTTATTTGTAGTAAAATTAAGTGTAAAAGAAAGTAAACAAAACAGTTCTCTCTCTCATTAATAAATTGATGGAATGCAATGAATTTTCATGACTGGTAATGATCAATAGTGTCAACCTTATCAGACTGGGCCTAGAATTATGTCGAATTCTATAAGCACAAAACTTGAGGACCATATGCCAGTTTCTTTCACTTTTTGTACCCCAGTAATAAATAATCAGGTCTCTCAACACAGGCTCACTAAAGCACTCACTCCTGTATTTGTTCCATAAGACAAAACATCCCCTTCAGGATTGGATAATTTCCTGATCTGCCAACTGGGGTAGAATAGCCACAGTCAGGTAGCCTCCAAAATGGGTAATACTTTCTGAGGAACCCTTCAGCAAGTCATATTTTACACTTAGTGTAGTTTGAGATTTTCGTGGATATTATATGACTCTTAAATTGAGGAACAGAGCATGTAGCACCTGTTTCTTAAGTTCCAGGTTTGTTAAAAATAGAGGAAGTAGGCTGGAGGGATGGCTTATTAGTTAAGGCATTTGCCTGCAAAGCTAAAGGACCCAGGTTCAATTCCCCAGAGCCCACATTAGCCAGATGCATAAAGGGGTGCATACATTTGGAGTTAATTTTCAGTGGCTGGAGGCCCTGGTGCACCTGTTTTTTCTCTCTCTCTCTCTCTTTCATTGTTAAATAAATAAATAAAATTTAAACAAATAGAGGAAGTAACAACCTCAGTGGATAGCATGTCTTGGAAAAGCTGAGCCCAGCATAAAGTAACTGATAGTGTCCTTAGTGGCACCCCAATGTCATAGCAATATGCAAAGTCATACACAGAATTTAACTGAACCACTTCTGTGTAATATTAAGCCCCCAAATTTCAAAATCTCTGCAAAAAATCTGGTGACATTTGTCTTCAATGATACTCTTCACATTAAGCTAACATAGGCTCTCCCAATCGTAAAAGCGATAGTCAGTAACAGGTGCACTCAGATAACAAATGAGGGACCACTCATTATCCATTTCATCCTCACAAGACTAAGTATGTTCTTTTCATTAGAAACCCTGTGCTTTCTGGGCATCCATAATTATTCTCCAGCCATGTCCATAAAGAACTTCCACTCTTTCTTCATAACTGATACAATGCCAGCCATCTGTCTCTTAATCATCTCCTTAAGCAGACCATGATGACCTAAAAAAGCGCACTGGTGTCTCTGCATAGCTATTAGTACATATTAATTTAGTCTCTTATGGAAGCATGACACATCACACTCCATGCAAATGGGAATGCCATGGAAATCTGCTCACATGTTTACATAACCTCTAATAAGATTCTGCTCTAGAAGGTTTTATTTAAATAAGTTTTGTTACTGTATAGTTCAATTCTAAGTTTGTAAACTTAAAATATACCCCCTTCTAAAACTCCTTAATACTTGAAGCCAAAATGTGTCATGGTATTGAGTATAAACCTTGATTTTGTTTGCTCCTAACATTTCTGATTTACAAGAAAAATATTCAGAGTAGGAATAAGCCAACAGTATAAAACATTATTTCACCTTTGATATTCATCTTACATTTTGGCCAGACAAGAGGTAGGCTTTTGAATTCTCTCTTCTCTTTACCTACTACTAAAGTAAATGCTTTTACAATAGGAATTCTTTACATGGAACCCAAAAGAGGATTTTGTGGTCCCTAAAAATCTTTGAAAATTCAGGCTTTTTTTTTTTTTTTTTTTTTTTTTGCCTGTGGAAAGTGGCTTTTTTTTTTTTTTCATTAGGTTTCAAACAAGATAAAAACTCATGCATAGGATTTTTTGAGAATATAATATTGAAAAAGACTTCTCGTACTTTACAAAACAGTCCTTGCCAACAGGAGCATGTAATTACTGAGACACGTAAATAAATTTCTCTGTTTCTCTTCTAGGAGAGGGTGATGAGTAGGAGGGACAATGGAAAAGTCTGTATCAAACAACATAAACGCATGAGCTGTTACCTAGGTGTCAGTTTTCTGTTTGACTTAAAACTTGGTAAGTTTTTGGATTTGATCCATTACTGGAGCCTGCATGTTTTCCTCGTTTCACTTCATGGAAGGACTGTGAGTGTTCAAAAAATTATTTTAGTGACTCATGCAGAATGAAAGATCTAGTGTTTCTAAATCAGATGTCTCCCAAAACTCATGTGCTTTGAATGCTTGGTGTCCAGTTGGGGGTAACTTGGGAAGCGGAGCCTTGCTGGAGGAGGTATGTTTTGGGGGTGGATTTAGGGGTGTTATAGCCAGCTCCCTCTTGCCAGAACTTGGCTCACTTTGATGCTGCTTTTTTCTACCAGGGGTGGCAAATTATGATGTGCAGACTTTGCTCATGCCATGCTTTCCCCTGCCATTATGAAGCTTCCTGTTGAGACTGTAAGCCAAAATCAAAATTTTCCTCCCATTTACTGATTTTGATTGGGTGCTTTGTTTCAGCAACAGTAGGGTAACTGCAACAAAAGACTAACAGAGTGCTGGAGAAATGACTTAGTGGTTAAGGCACTTGACTACAATGCCAAAGGACACAGATTCAATTCTCTAGGACCAACAGAAGCCAGATGCACAAGGTGGCACATGTGTCTGGAGTTCATTTGCTGTAGCTAGAGTCCATGACACACCCATTCTTTCTCTCTATGCCTTTCTCTTTTTCTCTCACTCTCAAATAAAATAAATAAATAAATATTTAAAAAGACTAACACAAATTCCAGGTTGTTCCACTCAGGTAAAGTGGAGGTGAAGACAGTACAGATTTACTTCTCAAGGTGAACATTAAGTTGCATTGAGTGGTTCTTTTGGATTTTGGTGTCATTAATTTACCAAACCATTAAAATTGCTCAAATCTCTACAGGAATATTTTCTATATGGTTTGATAATTATTGGCTTGGATTTCCACTTCTCAAGGAGAAGTACTATTGATTCACCATCTACAGAGTCTTTCTATGTTGAAGGAGAAAGATGAGCAGATACAGTGAAAACATAACAAATAAATCATTATGGGAGATTAAACATTCTTGAGGCAAAAAGAACAGGTAAACAGAACAAGCAAGATGATTATGTAATAATACTTATAAAGTGGTGTGGAGGGGGCATCCTACTTATAAGATGTTTACAAAGTAATCTACCTAAGCCCTGTTACCATCTTGATTAGGCACATGGGAAATGGAAGCCCAAATTAACCTTTAGATTTTGGTACTGAGCTCTCCTTAGCCAGGAGAAAATAAAAAAGGTAGAACAACTTAGGAGGAAATAATGATTTGTTAAAATTTGGCTATGCTGCTGGGGGTGTGAAGTCACGTGGAGCTGGGATGCTTACGGGTGTACTTGTTCATTTTTGGTTCAGAAGTGTAGTATTTTTTTTTTTTCATAGTCAGAAACTCCAAATGTTTGAAAGCCGTTCATATAGCTGTCTGTCCAAGATGTTCAAGTGTAATTGTCAACCCAGTACTTTTTCTGGATCTGGATTGCACATTAAATAAGTCAGATAATGAAGTCGGGCTGCACACACTAATTTGACTGTGGTCAGTGGTTCAGTGTCTGCTGAAAGCAGCACAGGGGCATCAGGTAAGGGAAAGTGGGGAGAAAAGAAACCCAGGCAATACAACCTGAAGAATAGTTGATAGGCAATGTAACTTCAGAAAGTAAAGTACTACCCTAGAGTAGCAAAACTATTAACTGTGTAAGAGGCTAATGCAAAATGAACATTTGTTGTATAAGTTTGCAGTATCTGTGTATCATACACATTTGTCATTACACACAAAAGAATCATGATTTATATTAGTTGAAAATTAAAGTCTATTTTATCTTAAATATTTGAAGATTTAAGGGATATATAATTTAATTCTCTCATTGAAATGGATTATTTTGTCCCCCATTCCTGTTCACAAGGAACCTCAGAGTACAAGTGCATTTTGAAACACAGTCTTTGCAAATATAACTTGTTAATTTGGAATAAGTTTACACTGCATTAGATGGCTCTTTGTGTAATGACTGGCTGTTAAAATGAGCCAGCTTCAGGTGCAAGAGGAAGAGGTGCATGTGTTAATGGAGGCAAAGACAGGACTGAAGCAAATGCAACCTAAGGGCCACCAAGGATTGCTGGAAGCTACCAAAAGCTTCCCAAAGACCTTTTAAAGTTCTGGAGCCTGAAACCCACATTCAAGCTGTTGGCAGAGTCACACCTTATCATCAGTTTCTAGAGAACATTTTTCTTGCTTATGTAATTTTTGTAGCATTTTGTTACATATACCATTCTTGGGAAGCTCAAGGGCCTACATCTTTCAGACAAGAAGGTGATTTTGTAAGCATTCTTTGTCCAAAAATCTGGCTCCTCATAAGCTTAAAGGCTTCTTCATGGCACCAAGAAACTGCATGTAACAAGGTCACTTGGAAAGTCTGTGTTTTTGTCACTAGAACACAAGACCTGTACCTGGTAGGAGTCTTTACCACAATTCCTGTCTCCTCTTGACTCAGAGTTTATGAAAATAATTCTATAGAAAAACAGCTCTGATAAATTCTGTGCTCAGTCAGTAAGAGCTGGCAAAATGCTCATGCTGATGAATTTCTTGGTGGTAATGCGGGTGAGCGGCCCTCCACTCTGCCTTGTAAAACAAGGTAAAGTGTCGCCTGCCTTCTCACCTCATCTTTCCTAGAATGGTGCTTATCTTTCAAGCCACAAAACAGTGCTGGCGCCAATGCCATAAAAAGTATCATATAGCTGTGCCTGCCATCTTTTCAAGGTGGGCTGGGAAAGCACAGGACCACAGACAGAAAAAAAAAAATGGAGTAATAAAGTTCAAATAGTAGGTAATAATATTAATCTGCTGTGCTGCAGTGCCGATTAAGAAATTGAACCAACTCCCTGTAGTTCTAATTGGATTTTCCTGTGTTTTCTACAAACCCTTAGGGCTCTCTCCTGATGAATCGTACTTTTGCTTGCCATTTTTTCTCCATGAATGACTCTGTGTAATGGGCTTATCTGTAAAAACACACAAATGCTTGTGTTACTATAGAATTCTTTCTGTGAGTCTCTTTGTAGATTGCTGCCATATTACTTTCTGAAAGGCAAGTCATTAATGCAATGAAACACTGGGTTAATTGCTGTGTACATATTTCATATTCCTTTATGGCATAAGGCCATAATGTAGGCACTGGGAAAGCACATCCATGTATATGGCAAATTATATAGAGAGACATATAGAATTATATCATGTAGCAAATAGGGAAAAGGAGACTAGCATTGTTCTGGATGATGTCTGAGGCAATCGTATGTGAAATGAAAGAGGAATGAATCACACTTCATGTGTGCACTTGTCAAATCTGAAAAGTCACTTTGACATGGTCATGGTTATTTGACTATTTTTCTTTTTCTGTTGTTTTATCAAGGTAGGGTCTCATTCTAGTCCAGGCTGATCTGGAATTCACTATGTAGTCTCAGGCTGGACATGAACTGACAGCAATCCACCTACCCCTGCCTCGCAAGGGCTGGGATTAAAGGCATGCGCCACCATGCCTGGCTAATTTCACAATTATTGAAAGAACAATGCTATTGTCTATATCTGCCTTCAAGGATAATTTTCTCAGAATGTATAGTTAAGGATATATTCACCAGTTATGACTCTAATGAAAACCAGTTATCAATCATTACCTTTACATTCCTAGACCTAGATAAAAGTGTGCAAAAGTGGGTCATTTGTAGGAAATATCCCTAGTGAGGTAAAATGAGCATTATGATTCTGCCATTCTGTTCGACTTTTCTGTTTTCATACTGGAACTCTGAAAACTTCTCCTGTTGCCATGGGGTTTGTTCTGATTTACAACCTTCAATACTACGTGGCCCATATGCTCCCACTAGAGCCTTATTACCCAACCCCAGTCTTAAACAGGAGATCACATTTTCCGCTTTAATCTCTTGTTCTTTAAATATTGGTGACACCAGAGTACTTATTGCCAATGTACTTTACATTACCTCCATGATCCCTTGTTGCTAGAGATGATCCCTTGTTGCTAGAGAACCTATTATATTTTGTAATTTTTTTCTTCGTCTGCATTCCCAAATGCACCCATCTATTTGACACTAGGTAACTGCCTTCTTTGTTTTAAAAAATAATTATTATTTCTTTGAGAGAGAGAATGAGCATGCCAGGGCCTCAAGCCCCTGTAAATGATCTCCAGACAAATGCCCCACCATGTTAATCTGGCTTATGTGGGTTCTGGAGAGTTGAACCTAGGTCCTTAGGCTTTGCAGGCAAGTGCCTGCCTTAATCACTAAGTCATCTCTCTTGCCTGGTAGCTGTGCTCTTACACTTAGAACAACAGAACTGCAGTCAGCAATCATTCTTCCATCCTGATGGTGCATTTTGTTTCTGTTCTGTTTCATCCAAATCATTTTCAGTCAGTCTCCTGATTTGTTTCCAGCTCTGACCAGTAAATTCTGATTGTCTACTGCAATGAGAATGTACTGAGCAAGTGCTTTGTTCCAAGGATGCAAGAATAAACGTACACTCTTCCTGGTTTTAAAAACCCAATGTATGTCCAAGAATAGGTCTTTTTATTGTATGTCTACTATGCACCACTCTACACTTAACACCCACAGATGTGGCCATGCACACACAAGGTTTGGTGGTCATCTGGTATGTTTGCTAAGGAGTCAGGGCTGTGAGCCCTGATTCTGATTTACTGACTTAGTCACGTTAGGATTGCAGGTTCTGAAGACCTTGCCCTGAAAAACACTGACGAGGACTCTGGGGGAGTGGGATTAGTCATTTCATTTATAGATATTGAAAATGGGAAGAAGACAGTTTCACAGCTGAAGAGAAGATGTATAATCTAAATTCAGTTGATGTGGCCTGAAAATCCTGTTATTCCCCCTTTTCCTTTTCAGATAACTTTATTCCTTCCAGCCCCAATTTTCTGTGGGTCCCCAATTACATTTTGAGGTGCTCTTACAGGCAGTCTGTTCTTAATTATGGCACAAACAAGCATTTGGGGACAATTTTGCCAATGTGATGATTAAGTTCTGTGGTCAACTTGATCTGGGTAGGAATCCACAGACATTTCTCTCACTTGAGTCTCTGCGGTCACTTCCAGGTTAGGATTAACTGAAGGACAAACTTTCTCCAGAGTGAGCCCTTCCCCTAGAGTGGGCAACCTTCCCAGAAGGGGATTAGATAGAGAACCTCTGAGAGAAAAGAGCCCCATCCCCACCTGGCCGCCTGTGCTGTGTGTTGGTAAGTACTTGCTCATCTCCTGCTTGGCTATCCTTCCTCAGCATTGGAACCAAGTTTCTTCAGCCTTTCATTGTGGACTAAAACCACCAGCTCTTGAGAAATCCTTCAGGTCTTCATTGCTGGAGTAGAACTTCTGAGGCATCCAGTCCAAGTGGACTGAGCAGCTACCAGGTTCATTAATTCTCCAGCCTGCAGTCTGCTATTATTGGACTGTCATAAACTAATCCAATAAATTCCATGTAGAATACAATTCATTGATCAGTTCTGTTACTTTAGAGAACTCTAATTCAGCCATCATTATCAAAAATTGGAAACTATTTTTTTTTTGATACCTTAAAAAGTTTTCAGAAATATATTTGGATGTGTTACATTTGGTTTAAGTAGAAGACCACCCATGAACAAGTAGAAAGGAATGATTTCGGACAGAATGAATCATCCCTGCTCACACCCCAGGATTGTTGTTTAACAATGGGCATGCCACTCCAACCTGAAACAAGGCATAACCGCCCGTAGGCAGCCCATCCAAGTCAGGGACCTCATGGAATGCTCTGGGACAACAGAAAATGGAGCACTGTCAGATGGATCACTGGATAAGATGCAACAGTTGGAGAATTTCAAGAACAAAGGAGTAAAATTCATGAGGGGAACAAAGCTTGAGGGCTGCAGCTGATTCATCTAAAAGAAGGCTCACAGGGCAAGGCCTCCTATCACAGACCTCAACTATGACACCATGATTATGTGAGGTTCTCAGGGATGTGAAGTATGTATTGAAAAGAAAAAAGAAAAAAAGTTTGGGGGGGTATATTGATAACTTCATTGGTAAACATTTGTTGTACAAGTGTGAGAACCTCCAGTAACTTGGGCATGGTGGCATATTCATTTCAACCCAAAGTTGGGGATACAGGGACAGTGACTTTCAAGGGCACACACACTAGCTAGTCTAGCTGCCTTAGCAAGATCTAGGGTCAGTGAAAGATGCTGTCTCAAAAATCCAGGGTGGAGAATGAAAGAGGATGACCTGTGATGTCAACCTCCTGTCTTTAGATGGAGATGCACACATTCATGTGCACCTCATGTGTCCCCACATATAGAAACATGCATGCACACAGCACACACACATATGTACATTGAAAAGAAAGAAGCTTTCCTTGTACATGAAAGTAAAAAAAGAAAGGGTGTGGGAGGAAGGGAAGTAAGAAGGAAAAAGGGAGAAAATGAAACAATAAAGAGAAAAAGAGGAAGAAAGGAAGGAAAGAAGGAAGAAAGAACCAAAAGAGTTTTTGTAATGGGAATGATTTTAAACACAGACCACATATGAATGAATGAAACTTGCACTGTGCTTAATCCGTGTCTCATAATATTCCTTAAATGCCCTCAAGGAATGATGATGCAACAGTCACAATATCACAAAAGATAGAGCTCTTGGAAACATTATTCTCTGCCTTAGTTTTTCTTTTCTTCCTCTTCCTCCTCCTCTTTTTTCTCTCTCTCTCTTTCTTTCTTTCTTCTTTCTTTCTTTCTTTCTTTCTTTCTTTCTTTCTTTCTTTCTTTCTTTCTTTCTTTCTCATTTTATCCTTGCTTGATTATTAAAAGGGAACTTAATAATATAGGTTCAAGTTGACTAAATCAATCATTTTTTTTCCATGAAAAAGCTGATATAAGACATAAAAGAGCTGTAAAAAGGCCAAAGACATTTTTCTGAGGAAATTATTCATTGTCTAAATTTACTTTAAATTGTAAAACTCTGCTCCTAAAGTTCATTTATTTTCTAGCCCAGACAAACATGTAAAGTAGGGCAAGAATTTCTTCCTCACCCCTCCCCAGTTCAACTGTTTTAGATGGCATATGCTTGTGAGTTTCTTCTCTAATGCCTGATGTGTTTATAGAGTTTTTCTGGATGACCAAGGATAGTTCCATCATTATACCAGGCTTCATCCTGCCCGCCTGGCCCGACTCTGTGGTCTGCACTATTCTGCCCCTCATTCTTTCACCACACTCCCTCACTTCACACAGTACTCACTGTGGTGCTGGTCACTTATTTTAGGGTTTACTTTTATGGGATAATCTCTGGGTAATCAAATGAGCTTCAAGTGTAACTTCAAACTATTTAGCATGAATTGTGTCTTCTCAAGAGATCTCTTGAATCCTTGACCTCTGTTTTATTAAGTGAATGTTTATATCCTTCTGCAGTTACTTTCTCATTGCTGAAACAAGCATCTAACCAGAAACAGCATATGGGAGGAACATTCTTATTTTTTTAGTCTCCAAGGGAAGCTTCATGATGACAGGAGAAAGATGGTACGATAGTAGATTGGCATCACCTCTGCCACAGCAGATGGGGCATTGCAGCATGACCGTGAGACAAGCTCTGGCAAGAGGGAGCTGGCTATAATACCACTAAGCCTGCTCCCAACAACACAACTCCTCCATCAAGGTTCTACCTTCCAAGTTATCATCAGCTGGGAAGTAAGCATTGAAAATACGTCAGTATATGGTGAACACCTAATCCAAGCCACTACATGTCCCTACAAAATTTACATTGAAATCATAACCCCAATGTGATGATATTGGGATCTGGAGTCTTTAGAACATAATTAGGTATTGAGTGTGGAAACCATAGGGATGAATAAGACTAAAGAGTGAAAATAGGAACTCCAGAGAGTTCTGTCCTCTTTGTGCTATGTGAAGACACAATAAAGACGCAATCAGCTGTCTGAAACCTAGAAGCAAACCATTATCACATCCTGACGGTGTGGATACCTTGACCTTGGGCATGAACGCTCCAAATGTAAGAAAAAAAATCTTGAGTTGTTTAAGATCTGCTCTATAAAATGATGTCAGAGAAGACAGGATGACTGAGACAAGCCATTACCTGGGATTAAGCTTTCACTTAAGGAAACATGTCAATGAAGATGTCATGCCTGAACATGAACTCAAACTAGATTTGTTGCACCCTAAATTCATCAAGTCTGTGGTACTTCTCAAAATAGGAGAAGTGACACAAATATTCAAGAGGACAACATTATGTGACATCAAAAATTAAAATTGGAGCTACTCCATCCTATGCTGAGGAGCCAGAGACTGGAAAAGATGAGAGAATATCATTTTATAGAGGCTTTAACCTTATAACTTTTTTTTTTTTTCAAGACATGGTTTCACTCTAGTCCAGGATGATCTGGAATCCATTACAGAGTCTCAGGATGGCCTCAAACTCACAGTGATCCTCCTACCTCTGCCCCCCAACTGCTGGGATTAAAGGCATGCACCACCACACCTGGCCTGACCTTATAACATTTTGGTTTTGGATTTCTACCATCTAGAATTATGAGGGAGAAGAGTTGTGTACTTTGAGACAACCAAGGTTAAAATCCTGTGTTACCATAGCTCAAAATGAATATGTCTATGAACTTGTTAAAAAGTTATTTCTGAATGAATAACTTGCATATGTCCATTGCAATAAATGTTTCAGTAGACAATGGCATAGCAAAACCATGACAGTAACACTGCAAGACAGATACCTGAAAGGTCAATGAGAAAGGTTATTTTGAGAAGGAAAGGAGAATTTGGCAACCATCAAATACATGTGACAGATACAAATGCCGGGGTGCTCAGAAATGACTTAGTACTACAACCTGACATCTCAAGTGTACCTTATGAAGCTTTCATTCATACATAATTCAGATACAAAAAGGTACATAGCAGAGAAGTTATGTGTATGTTGAAAGTTTAGAGGAGGCTTGTCCAACTTGCAGCCTAAGGTCCACATGCTACCAGGCTAGCTATGACTAAGACCCAATAGATTTATAGGTGAGAATATCCTGTAAAAATATCCAAAGGTTGGATGGATGCACATGTTTAGACCATCAACTGCCCCATCAGACCCTTCCTCTTCTCTTGCAATTTTCTTCCCCGTGCAGCCTTGTGTATTTGAAGAGGCAGTTCTGTCTACCCATAAAGCTAACATTCCTGAAAGATGTGCATTGTTCCGCCTTGAAGCCTCATAATTTTGCATAGTTTATGGCATATAACCCATGTTTAGAGGTCCTTTGAAAGAATTAGAGAAATATTCATGTTTCTATAATGTTTGAACTTATTCTTCTGACAGGGAGCTGTGGTTTCATGGGTGTTATGTTGGGGAACTCTGATGTCCCTCTATTGATTGCTCTCACTGGTTCTCTGAAGGCTGCTTTTATTTCAGATGTAAATCCATTTTCTGGTAGTGTGGTGTGTAAGGGACATATTAAGGAATCAGTGGGAAAAGCCTCGGTTTTAGCCTTAGCTCAATAAAACAACCAAATACCCAAATGTGGAAAGAGCACTATTTAAGAGAAATTATTAAAGAACACAGTAATGCAATTGAAAGTAGATTGAAAATCCAGTAAAATTGGATTTTTAATCTCTGTACTGCCAAAAACTCCCCATTGGGATTGTCATGAATCACTTCTGGGTCACAGTTGCCTCTCCTGAATATTAAGGCCATTTGGCTGAGAAGGAGCAAGCAGGAAGCCTTTGGCTCTGTGGTGTGAGGAGGTTTCGATGGCCGAAAGAAAGGTGGGATGAATGATGTGCAGGGAGGCTTTGGAAAAAAATAGAAACAAAAATACATTTGAATGTAGTGGTTAGTCTTCTAAGGTCCTCAAATATGCTCACTGCTGGAGAGATGGCTAGGTGGTTAATAGTGCTTCCTGAGCAAGCACAAGGGCCTAAGAAGGATGCATCAACCTGAGTTCAAGTCTTCAGATTCCAAATAAACACTGATTTGTAAACACAGTTCTACAAGAGCCAAGCCAAGACTAGGGAATTTCCCACATGCTTGCAGAAAACCAGCAAGCTTTGTTATCAGTAGACTCCAGCTCAAACAAGAATGGACAGAAGAACAATGAAGCAAGACTCAGTCCAGCCACCATAGGCATGTGTTCCTTGACATAGATAAGGACATGGAGCTCTGCAAAGGAAGATACATGTGCATACAACACACACAACATAACATACATGTGCTCGCACACTCGTGTGCATGCACACACGCACACACACATAAAATAAAAACTGCACACACAAGCACTGCATCCTACTTCTGTGAGATGGGCAAGGCTTTCTGTGACCTGCATTATTTGCCACAGTGTTTTAATGACTCAATTTCAACTAGTTTTTGTTCATGTCACTGAAGCTCAAGACCATTTATCACTGTTTCTGACACATAAAAGATAGCAATCATTACTCAACCAAGTTTCACTTTGCCTGAATCCAATTTTTTCCAATACAAAATAAGTACTTTCCCTCCTGGTGGATTAACAAAGATTTATATCCCTAATATGCAAATAGTCCTCAGAGCTTCCGATGAAAGGAAAAAATTCAAGATCTTCACTCAACAATAGACAACAGGTATCATTTTACATAAGGTCTGGGGCTTGACAGATGGCAAAGTGGTTAAAGGTGCTTGCTTGCAGAGTCTGATGGCCTGAGATCAATTCCCCAGGACCTACCTAAGGCCAGATGTATTAAGTGATACATGCATCCAGAATTTTTTTTTTCCAGCGGCAGTGGGAAGCCATGGCATGCCCATACTCATGTGTGTGTGTGTGTGTGTGTGTGTGTGTGTGTGTATGTCTGTCTCTCCTCTTTCTCAAATAAATTAATATATACTTAAAAAATTAGTTCTTCTTTGAGGCTATCCTAACCTTATAGAAAATACATTTGTCCTAGTGAGATAGTAGTGATGCTCTGTATTCAAATATTTCTCCAAAATGTTCTCAGTTATGGCCATAAGAACACCAGATACACACATGAAATTGCTAATTTAAATGTTAAGAAATAATATGTCAAAATCAAATAAATGCAAATCAGAACCTAAATTTGCAATTTTTAACTGCAAGTAAATGAAGAGATATTTACTATTAAATCATAGATCCTCATCAGAAGCTCAGTGTTTTTTGAGTACCTCAATCACTAAAGAGTATGTGGTAGCAGATGGAACTGAGTTTAGAAGTCTTGGCATTGAGTTGAGTTCCCTGTCAATTACATGGAAGTTTCTAATAATTTAAATAATTAACTAGGAGTGGTAGAAACTCTTCATTGCCAGGGCATTGCTTTTGTCTAAGACATTTTTCTGGGTAACAATAATAAATTCAACAAAAATAAATAAATTCCCCAAGTTTTAGACAATAAAATCTAAGTCTGATGTAACTTGCAGGAAATTGACATTTTACACAGTAAGGTGACCTCTAAGGACTCCACCTGAGACCTTGGGGTACATACATTCAAGCTACCACAATCTCTAATACTATTACAATTATTGTTTTATTTTTATTATTATTTTGAGGCAGGGTATCACTCTATCTCAGGCTACCTGACATTCACTATGTAGTCTCAGGGCGGCCTCAAACTCTCAGCAATCCTCCTACCTCTGCCCACCAAGTGCTGGGATTTAAGGAGTGTGGCACCATGTCCTGCTCCCAATTATGGTTTTTATTTAAGAAATAAAACAAACAACAATATGAAAGGCTTTTGCAAATTCTAAGTAACAAAATGGTGTTGCATGTTCCATCTTGGATAATCAGAGACACGAAAAAAGATTAGGGATATAAATTTACTCTTAAAGACACAAGAAATAGGGGGCTGGAGAGATTGCTTAGTGGTTAAACACTTGCCTGTGAAGTCTAAGGACCTCAGTTCAAGGCTCATTTCCCCAGGACCCACGTAAGCCAGATGCACAAGGGGATGCACACATCTGGAGTTCTTTAGCAGTGACTGGAAGCCCTGGTGTACCCATTCTCTCTATATCTATCTATCTGCCCCTTTCTCTCTGTGTCTGTCTGTGTCAAATAAATAAAAAAAATTTATTTATAAAAGACACTAGAAATAGGAAGCTGAAGGAAGGCTCAGTGAGTAAAATGCTTACCTTATGAGGACCAGAATTTGGATCCCCAGCACTGTAGACATGAACATTGAGTGTGGTAATGTACCTGCTGGAGAGGCGGAGGGAGGATATGTATGGCATGCTAATTAGTCTAGCCCAGTCCATGAGTTCTAGGTTCAGTGAAAGACCCTTTCTCAGTGAACAAGGTGGACACTGTTTGAAGAAGGACCCTGATGTTGACACCTGCCTTACAGATGCTCCCACATACATACAACCATGCATACACATATGAAAGAGCACACATGCATACACATGCAAATACAAGATACAAGAATTACTTGTACCAAAAGAATCAAAAGGCAACAGTAAACTGCTACTCTAAATCTATATATGTAAAGTGAGTAGTAAAGTAAGAGTGGGCATTGTGATGTCATACTCCAGCCTTTTGATGTCACAGAAGGGAGTTGTAATTTCATATTGGCACATTGGGGTGTCACAGTCAACACTGAGATGAAATCACCGGGCATTGCCAGTTCACAGTTGGCCATTATAAAGTCATCATGTTACTGTGAAGTCACAAGAGTGTATTTTGATGTTACAGTGAAGCATTGTGATATCACTATAGGGTATTTTGTTTGTTTGTTTGCTTGCTTGCTTGTTTTGTGAGATAAGGTCTCACTGTAGCCCAGGCTGACCTACAATTCACTATGTAGCCTCAGGGTGGCCTCAATCTCATCACAGTCCTCCTACCTCTGCCTCTGTAGTGTTGGAATTAAAGGTACATGCCACCATGCCTAGCTTACATTAGGGTATTATTATTATTAGCAGGCCCAACAGATGCCTTTTTTTATGAGAAAGAGAGGAAGTGCGAGAGAATTAGCACTCCAGGGTCTCCAGCCACTGCAATTGAGCTCAAGGAGTGTGTGTCCTCTTGTGTACATGTGCAATGTTCCATGCCTGTGTCACCGTGTGTCTGGCTTACATGGGACCTGGAGAGTCCCACATGATTCTTTAGGGTTTGCAGGCAAGCACTTTAACTGCTAAGCCATCTCTCCAGTTCACATTAGGCTATTTTTTTTAAGATTTATTTTTAGTCATTCATTTATTAGAGACAGAAAGAGAGAGAGAGAGAATTAGCACACCAGGGCCTCCAGTCACTGCAAATGAACTTCAGACACATGCACCACCATGTGCATCTGGTTTACATGGGACCTGGAGAATCAAACCTGAGTCCTTATGCTTCACAGTAATGCACCTTGACTGCTAACCATCTCTCTACCCCTAGACTATTTTTAATAGGAGCACTGTGATAATAAAATCTGGCATTGTAATATCATGGTTTGGTATTGTGATGTCACTTTGGCCATTGTGATGCAAGATCAGGGTATGTTCATGTCACAATCAGTTATTGTGGTATAATTTTGAAGCATAATAATGTAACCAGAGAATACTGTAATATACAAGAGAATAATGTGATGTCACTATGGGCATTGTGTTGTTACAGTAGGGAATAGAAGTAAGAGGGGATTGCCATGTCACTTTGAGGTACTCTGATTTCACAATAAGAATTGTGAAATCACAATGGAGCATTATGATGTTGAAGAGGGATATTGTGATGTGAGAGGAGAGCATGGTAATAGACCAGTGTAGTATTGCGATGTGACAATGTTATTGCATTGTGATTTGACAGTGATAAAATATAATTGGACTTGTGGGCAGTTTTATGTAACACTAGGGTATTGTCATGTAACTGGGAATTATAATGTCACAGTCAGGTATTTTCATGTCACAAGGAGCACAGGCATATAATGGGAACAATTTGGTGTCACAGTGAACACTGAGATGTTGATGAGCCTGTTGATGTCATAGAGTACTTATGTGATGTCACAGTAGTGTATGTTTTGTCAAAGCAACACCTTGTGATGTCACAGTGAATCAATGTTGTCCAAGGTTGGTTTTAAAACTTATAGTAGGGATCACAGTTGTTGAAAGGCAAATAAATTATTATTATTTCTGTAAGTTAATTTCATAATAATGTATTAAGCATTTAAGCAGTACTAGTATACTGACACACAATCGGAGGAAAATGGTATTATGTTCTGCAGTAATCTATAGAAAATGAGTACAATCATTGCATCTTAAAAGCACTGCTTATTATAAAATGAATAGAAAAGAACAGGTTAAAATCTCAAGCCCTGAAGTTGAGGGTTGGTAGGGAGGGCAAAAATAATAGGCTATGTCTTGGTTCTGACAATTATTAACAGAGAGACTACAAATTTCATTTTTTTTTTCTAATCCTAACTTTGTGCAGCTGCTAAATTCTGTGACATTTTAGGGTCTTAGAAAATCTAATTACTATGGAAAATATGCTATGGGTTCTCCCTCTACACACACTGTTGCTTACATCAGTTACAAGCAGCATTTATCTCGTCTAAAGCACACTTTTAAATGTATATTGATTCATTCCTGAAATACCTGTATATCTAATGTGCAAGGCATAGCCCCAACTGACCAAAAAAAAAAAAACAAAAAAAAAACACAAACATACAGCAGGGGGGATATATAGATAAAGGTTTTCATCCACTATTCCTTACAGTGGGGAGAGAGAACTCTACAAGGAAGAAATAATAAATTAAACTTGATGAATTCAAATAATGATGTGATAGGATGCTCAAGGAAAGGAGTGTATCTGATAAAGACTGATTCCATTATGAAGATGAGTTGGAAGATATAACAAGTGAATTTTATGACAATGGTCTTTGAGTTCAGATATAAATGCTAGTGGAAAATCTACCATGGAATGATATGAGTGGAGACATTCAATGAAAAGACAGGAAAGTCCTTGGAAAAGCCATGTGTTTGGTGCATCTGCATAGGACACCATAGGTACCCTACACATGGTGTTCTGCATAAGGGTGATAGAAGATGAAGGAAATAAGATTGACAGACATTGCAGTAGCTACTGGTTTTATACCAGTGCAGAGAACATCACCATTTCTTCCAGCTGACAATATGTTGCTCTTCCAATAAATATATTTCTCATATGAATCCTATCACATTACTACTAGTCATTTATGTGCATGAATTTCTTGATTCTGTGTGATAGAGAAACCTGATGGAAAACATAATATAAAGATTATTTTCATGTCAAAGCAATGGATATACATCAAGAGCTGTGATGGGCATGCATACACTGACCTCAAGTATATATAAAACACAGCATTAAAGTTTTCAATGGGAAAGAAACAGAGTAATGAGGCATTTACAGGGAAAGGTTGGGGGAGGAGTAAACCAGTTAAGGGTGAGTGTAGCAGATCCTGATTGCTACCTGTGTGTGTCACTGGGCTCTGCACCACATTTTTCTCAAGCTGCATATGTGCTGAAGACCTTCACAAAGAGGAAAAAGACAAAAAAAATAATGAGTCTTCAATACTATGAGGTCTTCTGGTGATTTCCTTTGGGCCTTTGCTGATTAAATTGAGTTTCTATGCATTGTGCTTACTTTTTCTCCAGTGGCTGATAAATTATCATTCTCAATTTTCCCTGAAATGGTATTATCTTGCAATCATGGTCCACCTTTGAAGGCAACATATGGATAGGCTGTCAGATTTACAAATGAAAGCTACTTAAGGATAGCTATGTACCAGCAATGTAAGTGAAGGTGAGGGAAGTTACACTGAAAAGCCTGCATTTCATCTGATACTGCTCTGAGCTCTCTAACATAATAATGATCAGATCTATTTGGGGTATTTGAAATGGAGGTCATGTCAAATAGGGAAACCAGTGACTCATTTGCCTACACTTGCCTTATGGATGTCAATTATTTTATCTTTTTCTGTCTGGATAAACTCACTGTTAAATTGTGATACGAATCAGAACCCTTCCACCTCTGCTGATAGCTTCTCAGATTTGATCCAACTTTCACTCAAAGAAATGGTGTTTTACCTGCTTTAATTCAACCATACCTCCCATTCCTTTGCTGTTTGAAATGAAAATGCCATGTTGGACCGCTGCTTTCATTGGGGTAGTCATACAGAAAGGACCAGATTGAAAATGAGTAATGTTTTCATGATCTGGAAACAACGAGGAACAGATGACCTTTGTATATTGTTCATTCATGTCTCTGAAAAGCATTCTTAAGAAATCTCTGTTAAAATAAATTGATTCGCCTTTTGCTAAAGCTTTGTTTTATAATGTGTCAAGGGGTTTGAAAAGTACAGACAATGTTCAAAGAAAGAAAATCAAATATATGCAGTGTTTGCATTATTTATCAATTAAAACTTGGCAAGGAGTTCTAGTGTGCATATATTTGAATTAACAGCAATTTATTTGTATATCTCAAAAAGGAATATCAATTCATCTCCTACTGAAAGTCAAAAGTGTGAAAATTCTCTATGCTGATGCCAGAGAGATTAAAATAGGAAGAAAAGAGTTTGGTAAGGAAACAAAACCTACAAAGAATTATTAATCACTGTGAACTGGTATAGCAAGTAGCTTTGAAGACAATAATCTCAGACTATTTATTTAAAGAATGGTATAAATTAGAGCCAGGTGTGGTGGTACATGTCTTTAATCCCAGCACTCAAGAGGCAGAGGTAGCAGAATTCCCATGAATTCAAGGCCACCCTGAGACCACATAGTGAATTCATGGTCAGCCTGGGCTAGAGTGAAACCACACCTCAAACCCCCTCCCCAACAACAAAATAAAATTGGTAAATTAGAATAAAAAAATCCTTATAGGAGAAATTCCCCCTAGCCTATGGCATCCACTTATATGAGTCATAAATGTTTGGCCTATCATAAATTTCACCAAGCTTGTACACTTGTTTTGTCAGGATAATAGAAATCAATTTCTTGGTGTGCTATATAAAATTTGTTTTCAATGTAATAGGATTTAGAATCACCTATGCAGCAGACCTATGAATATATCAATTGGAGTGTTTCAAGGGAGGTTTACCCGCTGATGGAAGACTCACCCTGAATGTGGGTGGAGCCATCCCATGGTTAGGGACTTAGGCTAAATAAAAAGAAGAAAATGAGCTGATCACCAGAATGTGGCTCTCTGTTTCCTTGCTGAGAATGCAATGTGTCCAGTTGTTTTTGTATATCTGTTGCTACAGCTAGAGTCACTCTTAAGACAAGGACAGGATTTGGAGAATGAGGAAATGGTATCACAATTCAAACTTCCAACCAGAAATAAACTCTGTCAGACTATGAGGCTTGTGGGAGTTGATTCAGACAGCCCTTGTCTGATGTGTTGCTAGGTAAACAAAGACACATCCCTGCTATCTGGAGAGTGTCAGCTCCCCAGGGCCAGGAACCTATGAAGAGGGTTGCATTCTGATGCTCTTTCCCTGTCTTACACAAACCTTCTGTCTGGATTCTAAAGAGAAGCACAGAGGATGTTGTGGGCACAGAGCTTGTCAAGAATTATTTCTCAGGAGGAACTGGAAGGAGAGCCTGTTGAGATCCTCAGAGACCCCATCTTTGGAGCATGGATAGAACTCCAAGGAATTTGAAAAGAAATTAAGAGTGGCGAGAGGAAGAAATGTGGAGCACAGGACACTCCTGCTTCAACTGGGGGCGAGGACACAATGAAAGGTAGTCATGTACAGGCAAAGCTTTGAGGGGAAATCTGTACATCAAGGGATATAGTGTGATGTCAAGGGAAGATGAAAAATGCCATAAGTAAAGCACAGTCACAATCTTACTAAGCTAACCTAAGCTTGACCTTCTCTTCACTGCCTCAGTGGCTGGAGGTTGATGAGAACCTGGATTTAATGCCTTTCTGGCTACTGCAATTTTAAATGAGACCCAGTGAAGAAAGAATACATATCCTTTTCACAGCCTTTGGCTGTAATAACAGAATGACTCTAGTTAAGAATACACCTTAATTTTCTCAAGTTGAGAATCAAATCATGTGTATATATTTTGGGGCTGAGATAAGCATCATCATCATATCTGGAAGGTTTTGTTCAATTTATTTGGACTTTAAAAGTTGTGGGATACTTCTCAGTTATTTGTTTTTGGAGCTCTAGATTGACCAAATTACCTATTTAATATTCATAGCAGAACTGTCTATATTGAATGGGTATTTAACAAAGATCATCATGGCCACCAGCACTGGGTACCATTGCCAGGCACTTAACTGAGAATATTGCATACAGTTATTAAAGCAGTCATCACTTTATGAAAGGCATCCTTAAAAGAGTCTTCAAAGAATTGCCACATAGGTTCTTGGGTGCATTCTTAATATGAAATGCATTAAAATATGTAGTAAAAATATATGTAAACACAGATAGTTTGCATCAAAACTATAGAATCAGAATTTAACTGACACTTCTTTTCCTATTTAATAGTACATATATTTAGTCATTTACCCCAATATTTTCTTTTTAAATACAAAAGTCTCACAGGAATTAGGAAGAGGGACTCATCTATAAGTAATCTATTGCAATGCTTTGCTTTCAGAAAGCTAAATTTATAAATTCTTGAGTTCATATGGTCTAAACAATTCAAGAGAACCAATATATAGATGTTGTGACTATGAAAATATAAAAATCCTGAAGAGTTGAAAATAACTGCCATATTAAACATAAAATATTCAATTCAGGAATAAAATTACAAGTACTTGGATTTTTAAATGTTAATTAACTGAAATTAAATTTTTGTTTTGAATTGCATTCATATAGACTTGTTATGAAAGAAGTCCTGAATTAACAGTGAGTAATGAAATTTCAAACATCTCCATTTTCTTTTTAAAACTGTAATATTTTAATGTTTAGCTTTAGCCTCAAGCTAATTGTATTCTGGGAAGGGAATATGACAGAATCAATGTAAAGTCTTCAAGTGCCTTGTTTTGAATATTTTAGTTTTCTTAAGAGGGAAATGCAGTGGGTTCCTAAGGGGAGGATTACCACAATTAGGTCTTGTGTCACTTAGCTACTTGTTATATATAATTTTTATTTTGAATCATATAAAAATTAATAAAATCCACTATAGAAGTTTGCTAACCTTTTTATGTTAAGTACAAGCATGTCATTTCAGGGCCTAGAGACTTCATAACTTCTTGACCATGTGACTAGTCCTCTAAATTCCATTCCTGCCAACGTATTGCCTGCTATCACATTTAAATCCTCCTTTAATAAACCCCTGCAGACTAAGATATGATATCTAGAAATGAGTAATCCCAAAGGATTTACAGGTGTGCATCAAAAAAAAAAAAAAAAATCCTGTTCCAAGTTTAGTTAAGAAGCATTTTAATGTTTTACCTGCCTAGAAATTCAAAAGCTGGAAAGTTGTGGTAGTGATCCACTAAGCTGTTTAAGACAAAGGACTCATCCCAGTTGCAACCCAGGTTTCATGTGTGCAGCTTTTCTAAGGTGTCAGTCACCGAACACCACAGTCTTCTATAATTCACAGCGCATACATACAAATCCTACTAATCAGATTACATTTGGGGAACGTCATTAGCTTATGTTATCTCAGGACTTTCAGTATAGACTTCCTTATTAAAATAAAACAAAAAAAGAATGTCCTATGTTTAGTGAAACAAGCAGTAGCATAATCTCACACATGCCACTGAGAATACACAGGACTTCGGCAACCATCCATGGAGGAATTTATCTTATGTACTAATCCAGTGACTGATTGGCTCACATGTTCAATAAAGATTTATTTACATCAGCAGAAATACAATTAGTCTGTGATTTTGCTTAATTAGATTTTTAGTCTTTTTTAATATGCAAAAATCTATTTCTTCTTCAGGAAACAAGTCTAAGGTACTGTAGTATGTTAAAATATATGCTGATTCATTGTCCATAAAGGTTGTCAAAACTATTCCACACTAGTGTTTATCAAATAAAGACTTGAGGTAATGCTAGACTAATTTTATATATTAAAATATACCCTAAGTAAGAATAAACCCCACTATGCTAGGGGAAGAATTAGATATTTGTATTAATAATCCATATATTATTAAGACTCATCCTCTGATTTAATTTGACTTACCCTAGACACAGTCTATTGTCTTTATATTTAATATAATGTTGTCAAAAATCTTTTTGGGCATGAATTCCTTTTTCAAAAGGTTCATACATTGAGAAGATGCATGTATAATCATTATGATTTAAAATAATGACTTCAATTAAACTCCTATATGATGTGAATCATGATGTACTGTCTATGTAGGAATACATTTTGTGTCTGTATTGCTACAGATCTTTTTTTTTTTTTCTTCTTTTCTGGTTCAAATGATTTGATTAAGGATTTAATAAAAGAATGGTCATAACAGTACATTCCAATCTAGAAACTGGGTAGAAATATATCTGATGAAAAATCTGCTTCTTTCCAAAAGATCTGCTTCATGAGCTACAACTCTCCACCACTGCTATCTAATGCTCCTAGAGAATGGCTTCCTAAGTAGGTAAGTTTGAAGAGACCATGGGAAGAGGATTTACTGGTTGCTGTAGTCAGCTTTGCGTTGCTGGGATGAACATTCAAATCAGACACTATTTATGGGAGGAAGGGATTTATGGCTAGCTTATAGATCCAGGGGAAGTTCCATCAATGGTGGAAGAAGCTGGCTTCCTTTCATAGATCCAAGCAGAGAGACATCACCAAATAGCCAGATCCACAAGCAAGCACAGCCAGAGCTCAAAACCCCTCTGCACACCTTAAGCTAGAACTCAGATCTGCCTCCAGTGACACTCCAAACCTATAGCACGAGTCTGTCTACTATGGGCTGGAGCTACAAACTCAATTTTAATAAAACCCTCGAGTCTATGGGGCATATGCATTCAAATTACCACCTGATCATCTGTTTTCTTTTTATATGTAGGCACCCAAGGGGTTATTGGACCTCTATCTTTTTCTGCAGCTGAGCCAGCATGGCTGATGATGTAATATCCATGCTCTGGGCAACAGATGAAAGCTCTGAGACCAAGGACTCAGATCTGCATAGTTTCAATGACTTCCTTTTTTTCTCAGTGAAAATCCATCTGCTGAAAACTAACAATGAATAGTCAAACAGCTGACCTGTTAGGGTGAATGCCTGCAGTTCACAGAAGCAATGAATACAGTTTTTCCACTCCTGGCTACTGCAATGTGGACCTTCCAACAAAAGTTTTAAACATTGTTCAGTGAAGTAAATCTTTAACAGCAATGGGAAGAGTAACCTGTACCAGACTACACAGGCACAGAAAACTACTTTTCTAGTCTAGGTCATTACAACGTCAGGAGATTTCTGCTAGTGCCAGGTATGTGAGATGAAGGGTGACCATGACCAAGAACTCTAATCATTATATAAAATATGTTAAGTGAATGCTTCAGTAAGCAAGCACATCATGCAGACATATCTAGTCTGACCAGATACGTCTTAGTGATATGTTCAAGTCTTCCAAAAAAAAAAAAAACCCTTTATTTGCAAAGCAAATATTTCCCATCTATAGAAAAATCATCCAGAATTTCTAACTGATAAATAATAGTAACTTTCTTAGGTAACAATTTCCACACTTACTGAGGGCCAACATCTTGCTGTGCATTGCCTACATGCAGCTTTGTTGCCTTCTTTTCCTGAGAAGAGAGTGTTGACCTTTATTATCCCTGCTGCACACAGTTATTTATTCTTGAATAACAGTTTTTTGTATATGAGTTACACAGATATGTCCCTTCACTTGTTCCTGACAGTGACAACAGAATTCTTTACTTATATCTCAGGTGCCATGAGGAAAAAAAAAAAAAATCTGAAAAGCAGGCAGGTTAGGAGTTAAAGGGATGAAGAGAACCCAGGTTGAAAACATATATACACCAAAGCAAGCACTATAGAAAAATGGCAATTTGACAAGAAAAAGAAAAGGACTCCATTGAATCTTTGATATTTCAGTCAAAAAAAAAAAATCTGAGCTTCAAAATTTACTTTTTCAGTTTTTAGGTTTTTGTTTTTTTTTTTTTTAAGTAGAAAAATACCCTAATGTTTAGGAATAAAGTATATGGCTATTTTCCCCACCTGGTCCATGACTGGCAGATACAAAGGCCATTGTGCACTAAAGAGCAGATAATTGGATCCCATCTACCATGGGAACATGCTAGGTCATTAGCAGATTTTTCATTTGGAAACAGACATTGCTACTGAAAAGGAGTGCAGAATAAGAATGAAATACCAACTCTCCTGTGCCCTGCTTAGTCAGGTAAGAGGGTTTTTATTTGGATCTAGGGTTGTTTTATCCTAAATTCCTCAAAGATCACAAATGCTGAGTACAGACAACATATTTTAAGGAATGGAGATAAGAAGTAAAAAGACACCCACAGATTGACTTGTCAAGTGTGAGATGAGAAGAAACATGTAAGATAGGAGTTATAGAAAAAGAAAGGTATGGAGGCTGGAGAGATGGCTTAGCGGTTAAGCACATGCCTGTGAAGCCTAAGGACCCCGGTTCGAGGCTCGGTTCCCCAGGGCCCACGTTAGCCAGATGCACAAGGGGGCGCACGCGTCTGGAGTTCGTTTGTAGAGGCTGGAAGCCCTGGCGCACCATTCTCTCTCTCTCTCCCTCTATCTGTCTTTCTCTCTGTGTCTGTTGCTCTCAAATAAATAAAAAAAGAAAAAAAAAAGAAAAAGAAAGGTATGGAAAGAGAGAACACAAGAAAAAGAATGATTAAAGAGTGAGAAAATGAAGGAAAGAAATTTGAACAAAAGTTAGACCACAAGGGGAAGAAAATAAATTTTACTCTCAGTAAAATTTTATATAAATTTTATATAAATTGTCAGGGCAAATTAGAGAAATCAACAACAAAAATTGAGTGAGGAGCACTGCCAAAATTTCTGGGTTCATTATTATGGACATCTAAACAAAGATTTTACTTTTTTTTTCTTAAATTTTTATTGACAGCTTCCATTACTATAAACAATAAACCTTGATAATTCCCACTTATCACTGCCATTTCTCCCTTCCCAAATCTAACCTCCATTGAATCCCTTCTTTCCAATTAGTCTTTCTTCTATTTTGATAGCATCATTGGTTCCTCCTATTATAAAAGTCTTGTATAGGTAGTGTCAGGTACGGAGGCTATGAATATCAAGACCATTTTGTGTCTGGAAGACAGCACTAAGTAATGTTTCTTCACTTCACACCCCAAACAGGAGGCTTATTTGAGAGCAGAAGATGATAATTGTGGTAGAAAACACACACACACACACACACACACACACACACACATGCACACACACACACACATGCACAAACACATTCAAAATCAGAAGAGGTTCATTGGATAGGGAATAGGGGACAAAAGAGAGGGGTGGGAGCGGATTACGATCAAGGTATATTACATATATGAATGGAAGTTATACACAAGAAGTTTAAAAATATGCAATCTTGGGCCTATGCTCAAGGAGGGGAAAATTTTTTTCAATGTTACCCTCTCCTACAGGATATTGCTTAATACAAAGTGCTTACCTACAATAAAGAAAGCTCTGGGCTTTATTCATCACCTCACAAATTAACAAAAATCACTTGAACCCCCTCCATCCTTGTACATTTAAGCTCTGAAAAGAACTTGAAAATTTTCTGACATCACTTACCTGTCCTGTTTAGACTTCATCTATTCATACTTGAAGTCTGTGTGTCTCCACACTGTAAATTTTACTTACTTAATTTATTTATTTAGAGAGAGAACATCAATGAATATGGGTGCATCAGGACATCTTGCCAATGTAAGCCAATTCCAGATGCATGTACCACTGTGCTTTTGGCTTTATGTGGGTATTAGAGAATCAAACCAGGGTCATCAGGCATCGCAAGCAAGCACCTTTAACTGCTGAGCCATCTTCTTAGATCAAGGCTTTAATTTTTTGTGGGGTGGTAGAGGTAGAGATAGAGAGAGAGAGAGAGAGAGAGAGAAAGAATTGGCATTGCAGGGTTTACCCGCTGTAATCAAATGCCAGACTCTTGAGCCACCTAGTGGGTATGTGCACACTTGCGCTTGCCTGACCTTTGTGCATCTGGCTGACATGGGATCTGGAGAGTTGAACATGAGTCCTTAGGCTTTTCAGGCAAACACCTTAACAGCTAAGCCATCTCTCCAGCCCAAGACTTTAATTTTTAATCTATTTATACATGGGGAGAAAAAGAAGGATGAGGGGGAGTGACGTATATGAGGTGGTGAGATAGCAGTGTGGGAGGTAGGGGACTGGAATCAATCCCCACAGTTCCTATAAATGAGGCTTTAGAAGTGGCAAGAAATAGACTAGAAATGATTTTCACCCTAGAATCTGCTTCTCTGTGGTCAGAGGAAAATGTCAGCTTATCTTCTTGTTACGACTGGAATAAGTGAGACGTAGGGCCAAAGAGTGCACACAGTGAGTGGGTGACTACAAGGAATGCTTAGAGTCAAGATAAAAGTTTCTCAATTCCATGGCTGAAGGGGTGGTTTGAGTGAAATTTTAATATGACAGGAAAGCTCTTATGAAGAAAGATGTTGGAAATGTGAGTAGAGATGGGGGATACTCAAAACATATCAAAGCAGAAAATAAGAGGGTGTCAAGAGAGCTCAATACTAAAAGAATTATATATCACACCCTCTAAGTCTCAGGGAACATTATAGAAGAGGGGCAGGAAAGACTGTAAGAGCCACAGAGTGGGAAGCAATATTGTGCAACACCGTCCTACCAGCATGGACCAACTGGTACATTCACAACAAAACCCAGTAGTTCATGATCCCCCCACAAGTGCTATTCTGAGCCCATCAACTTTGTGACAGTGAGGATGGAGGAGTTAAATAGAAACGACAGCACAAAACAGAAGGATCATCTAGAAGGGGGAGGACCCTTGGTGGATTGAGGTCAGGGGAGAGTGGACAAAAGAAGAAAATAGAATAGGAACATGATCAAATTGTAATGCATTCATATATCAAAGTTCTCTGTTAAAAGAAAGGAATAGGGGCTGGAGAGATGGCTTAGCAGTTAAGCGCTTGCCTGTGAAGCCTAAAGACCCCGGTTCGAGGCTCGGTTCCCCAGGTCCCACGTTAGCCAGCTGCACAAGGGGGTGCACGCGTCTGGAGTTCGTTTGCAGAGGCTGGAAGCCCTGGCGCGCCCATTCTCTCTCTCTCCCTCTATCTGTCTTTCTCTCTGTGTCTTTCACTCTCAAATAAATAAATAAAATTTAAAAAAAAAAAAGAAAGGAATATGTTGCGATAATTATTGCCTATGTTGCTCAACTGTTGAAACATTTTCTCCCCAATATTTCCCACTTTTTAACCTGAAGTCTACTAAATTGAAGCAACATCAGTTATTTGTCTGGTAAATAATAAGGACCTTCAGTGCAGAATCTCTGCTTAATTATAGTGCCTTTTAAGGTGCCTAGATACCCTTGTACACATTAAGAACACGGATAAACATTTGGTGTATAAACAGAAATGATGAAATAATGTTGTTCCTAGGTCAGGATGTGAAGGACTGAAACACCTGCTTTACTTTTGATAATTTCAAGCTATCTGAGCTAAGAAGTGTGACTGATAGTTTCTGTTGCCAACTTGGCTAGAAGTGGAATGAAAGATGTGTCTCTTGGGCTGGTCTATAGAGGCATTTCCAGGCAAGACTAACTTTCATTCCTTGTTGGTGGGATGGGTATCCATTCCTGTGGGGGACTTTGGAAGCTCCAGGAGAACACTGGAGCAGTTTCGCCTTTTTTTTTTTTTTTTCAGCCATGGTCCTCACTGATGCAGGCTTGCTGCCTGGCTGCCCTTGCTCTGTGTGTATGTGTGTGTGCATGTGTGTGTGTTTATGTGTTTGTTTGTTTGTGTGTGTGTGTGTGTGTGTGTGTGTGTGTGTGTGCTTCCATAGTTTCATTGTCCTCCTTGACTGACTAGTGACTGGGTAATGCACCCAGCCTCATGGACTGAATATCTGCCTGGTTCTTCAGTTTTCTGCCCATTGTTGGTCTGCCTAGCCTATGCCTTGTAAGCAAATCCATTAAATACCATTTGAATCCATATACATTCCATCTATTCTTTTCCTCTAGAGAACCTGATTGATACAAGAAGACAGTTAACTTATTCCTAAGTCCTTCATGTGTTCTTTGTTTTTTCCTTCACATCAAACCTACAAAGTATGTACTATACCTGACATCACAGTGTAGAAAAGGGGAAGAAAAGGCTTATGCCCTTGTCAGTGCCTTTCCTCCACACTCTCAGTGTTTCCATGTAAAACTGACTCCCACAAAATTTATTCATAAAATGCTAATAAGAATATGAAATCCAGGGGCTGGAAAGATGGCTTTGTGGTTAAGCACTTGCCTATGAAGCCTAAGGACTCAGTTTGAGGCTCGATTCCCCAGGACCCACATAAGCCAGATACAAAAGGTGGCACATGCATCTGGAGTTCGTTTGCAGTGGCTGGAGGCCAGATGTACCCATTCTCTCTCTGCCTCTTTCTTTCTGTGTCTCTCTGTTGCTCTCAAATAAATAAAGAAACATCAACAAGAAAAAAAATAAAATCCAGAAGTAGGTGAAGGAAAAAGACTTCCAGTGAACATTACCTGTGATGTTATAGAATACCCCAGGGAAAAAGAGGTGTGAGAGTTGAAATAATATAATGTGGTGGATATCACTGATAATAGAGATGAAAATACAGCCAATCCCATTATCTACTGAAAATAGAAAATAAATATAAGATCCCATTTTTAAATTTTAATATTTAAATAATAATACTCAAGGCTCAGAACTGTGTTACGAAGTGAGAAATCTCATATTCTGTTGGGAAGCATAACATTATTGTGTCTATAAAGATAGAGTATACCTAGGGCTCTGTAAATTTTCACAGTCCTTGATTATGCAATCCTCTGTTTAGAGGCTTATCTCAAGCAAGTAAGCTGCACAAAATATTTACATGCAAGAATGTTCTCTATATATAATGATGCACAAACTCACAGTGAGAAACTAGGTTCACACCTCTAAAGAGTATCTGGGTTCAAATACCCACTGTATAATAAATCTGTCTTTGGCCTTGGAAAGTTCATCAACTTAGACTTTCATTTTTCTAAAATGGAATTTCACATAAAGTACTCCAAAAAGTTTTTGACTCACAGAACATACTTAAGAAAGATTAACTGTTTTATCAATTATAATTATTAGTTACTAACCTAAAAAGTATGAATGATTCTGTTCTATATGAGCCCTATTTAATGGACAAAAGGCCAAAACTATTATGTGCATGAGTAATAACTAAAGACAAGTGTGGTAATTTGAATGAATGGCCCCGTAGACTCAAGCATTTTATTAAAAATTCATTTTTCAGCTTCAGCCCCTAGCAGGCTGACTCCTGCTACAGGGTAGAATGTCACTGGAGACAGATTTGAATATTCCAGCCTAAAGGTATACAGAGAGGTCTGAGCTCTGGGGGCCCTGTGTTCTGTTTTTTGGTGTTGGCTGGCTGGTGGTGATTTCTCTCTCTGCTTGAATTTATGAATGGGAGCCAGCTTCTTCTGTCATTGATGGAAATTCCCCCTGGATCTGTAAGCTTGAAATTAACCCCTTCTCCCATAAAACTGTGTTTGGTGGGATGTTTGTACCGGCAGCCTGGAACTATCTACAACAAGAAGTATATAGTACCCATGTGAGTTGTCCCAAATTTTACCATAGAGTGCATGGTTGTATGGCTGTAAATATAACTCATTTGTAAAAAGAGAAAGTGAATATAAAACAAGGCATTTGAAGGATTATGAGTTTTCTGAGTTTTCGGTAGTCAGCGTGCTAGCTTTGTAATCAGTAAACAATATGATTTTAAGGAAGTTTTCACAACTGTTGATTTGACACAATTGTACATGTACATATGACAATGGAATTGTTATGACAATTGCTGCTATAGATGTTTGTGGGTGTTGACAACCCATATTTTTCTATTAGCTTGTAGAGATCTGATTGTGTTTAGGAAAGGTATCGTGTCCTCACTGAACACAGACAGGTAGGACTGGATACTAGGTCCTTCTTTTGCAAAACCAAGAAAGAACAAGTGTTATTAGACTTTTTAAAATTTTTTTAAAAAAATTTTAGTCTTGCATATGATGGAACCACAGTGAAAATAATTTCAACTCATCCATGCACATATAACACCCATGACAATTCTGGCTCCTCCTCTTTCACAAAATGGCTTGGTTCTGGATAGCCTTCAAGCTTGGTTCTCTAGCATATGGTCTTTCATGATTGTTCTACTATATTTCCTTTTGTTTGAGAGACCAGGTCTTTAAATGCCTTCTTAATAGTTCCACATGCCTTATGTTACTCATCAAACCATAACTCATATACCAAAATATTGAAATCATTTGTAGCCCAATGCTGTGTTCTTAAAATTGGATCCATAAAATTTCTCATCTGTGGGCATAAGCCACACAACATTTTAAAAAAGGTAATAGCTACAAAATATAGTTATGATGGTTAATATTCACAGTCACAATGACTTGGCTTTGAATCTTCTAGGATATTGTTGTGGAATACCTCTCTCTCTCTCTTTCTCTTTCTCTCTTAGGTGTGTGTTTGTCTGTGTATGTCTGTGTTTCCAGATAGGACTAACAGCGCTGATGAGTCTCACCTGAATGTGAGTTGCAATGTCTCATGAGCTGTAGGAGGTGAAAGAACACAAGTGGTAAAAGAAAAATGCCATATCTCTTCCTCTGCTTCCTGGTCTGTCATAGAGATAAAGGACTCTGTCCTCAGCCACCATTCCTCCCAGCATGATGTTCTGCTCATCTGCATGAGCCCAAACAACCACAGACTGAAGCCTCCAAAACAATGTACCGAACAAATCTTTTGTCTCTTAAATTGTTTCTGTCTGGTATTTCAAGTACAGAGCCATAAAAGTAACTAAGAAAGAGAGTGACATTTTTGCTACACATGAATCACCAGTCATAAGAAATGGTCAAAGTTACCATGATGTTAATTGACAGAATGAAATATTCATGAAAGGATCAGACCTCAAGGTTTGGGCACTTGGGTTTAAGCCTTGCTTCTACTAATTGTTTGCTGAGTGCTCTTGGGAAAGTTACTGACAAATGGAGATAGCAGAGATTCCTACACATAAGATTGATGCCATTTTGCTGAGGTGTCCAAGCCAAGGCCCATGGGCCATGCATAATGTGACCCAGAAAAGCTCCTCCTGTCCTAATGTCATGCAAAATAAACAATGTGTATGTCCTTATAGCCCACAGGCCACAGGTTGGACATCTGTGGATTTAATGTGTGGCCCAAAGCAATTCTTCTTTGTCCATTGTGGCTTACAGAAGCCAAAAGGTTGGACACCCCTGATAGATTAATAATGTCAATATGTGCACAGGACAGAGCTTGTTTATACAGAGCTCTATGTGTACTGCTATATAACATTAGTAACTGGCAATTAAAATTTTTACTAATATAACTTTTCAAACAATCAAATGCCTATATGAAAAGAAATTAATTCTAAAGATATTTGAGAGTGTGTTCTGATTTACTATCCCTGAGAAAGCTGCAGAACAAAGTCCATTCCACAAAAGCACTCCAAAATTCTAATTAAATGGCATTTTATGCCTGAAAGCTAAGATTATTTGTGATGGAAAACAGTTATAATGATTTCTAAACACATCCTTATTATATTGATGCTATTTCATGTAATGTGAATCCAAACTGAATAAAACTCACATATGGATTTATCAAAAGTAGATTTCAGCTTAAGCTTACAAATAAATGGAAATTACAATATAAGTAATTATAGCTTTACATAACTGGGAGAATCTAGTCACTTTCCTTGAACTTTATGTAGAAAATTACATGGTAGAAAAAAATAGAGATAATTTTGTGTACATTATTGTTTTCAGATTTATCAATTTCTATAAATTCAGAAAAATTGAGCATGATAAATTCAAATGCCACTCTCAAACACTTGTTTTTGTCAACTTAAGTGCATTTCATAAGTTAATGATTTAAACTAAATGACATATTTCAAAGTGTCAAAGTTTAAGTGTGTAATTGACACACATTGCCTTATGTAGAATATAGTCCATCCATAGGTTATGAAAGATTCCAACTATTGTGTTAGATTTGCTTCCTATATGGTTATAGCTTTGCAACCTCGTCAGAATATTAAGAGCTCAGTGAGCCTATGTGACTAGAATATAAGAGTTAGGTTATATCTCTAACACCCAGCACATAGTGAACTTGGAATCTGGAATAGGAAAACAAAAGAAATATACTCTCCATCTATGTGAATGCATAGCTAATGCATAATAGTCAACTTCTACCTTGACTTCTGGTTATGTTTGACTTTGTTCAGGTAAAGTAACTTTGTCTAAACTTCAGCATGCTTTCCTGAAGATTTTCAAATTTAGATCATTCTCCTTCCTATCTTTCTACCTTCTTCCCTTCCCCTTTCCTGTCATCCTCCCTCCATTACTTTCTTCCTTTTTTCTTCCTTCCTTCCTTCTTCATCGCTTTCAATTTTCTTTCATCTTTCCTTCCTTCCTTCCTTCCTTTTTCTTTCTCTTTCTATTGGGGTCTCTCTCTCTCTCTCTCTCTTTTTGCTATTTTTAGATAGTATCTCATAGTCCACACTGGCTCTTGTAAATTCATTAAATAGCCCAGAGTGGCCTAGAACTCAAGATAATCCTCCTACATCGACCTCCCAAGCACTGGGATTTCAGATGTTGATGCCCATGCCTGACTACTTTCCACTTTTTGGTGACATTCTATATTTGAAAATAGAGAATCAAGATAATGTAGTTTTTAAGGTGATGGGACTCTTACATATATTACTGGCCATTACTGGCTTTCTTTTAGAACCATGGGTTTGGTGTCTAAATGTTTCTCTAATTTTTAAAAACTTGTTTTTTGTTTATTTATTTATTTGAGAGAAACAGACAGAGTGAGAAAGAGGCAGAGAGAGAGACACAGAGAGAATGGGTGCGCCACGGCCTCCAGCCACTGCAAATGAACTCCAGACGCATGCGCCGCTTGTGCATCTGGCTAACGAGGGTCCTGGGGAGTTGAGCTTTGAACCGGGGTCCTTAGGCTTCACAGGCAAGTGCTTAACCACTAAGCCATCTCTCCAGCCCGTTTCTCTAATTTTCAAACAGGCCTAAGACTAAACTCAGAGTCCATTTGGCTAGAGCAGCAGTTTCTTAAACCAGGTTAGCCTCTTAATATCTGCAATTTTTTGGATTATCTTTCTGTTTCATCCACATTATCTCTGGTACAGTCAGTTATTCATATTCATTAAGCATTGGCATTTGTACGCTTAGGAGCTTCTTAAATTCTGCTGGCATGATGATCATTGATGATAAATGATGCCTCTCAGATTAGGAAATGCCTCAGCTGGCAAAAGTGCTTGTTGCATGCATGGAGGACTTGTGTTTGGACATCCAGCACCCATATTGAAGTTAGTGTTGTGTCACACACTTGTAATCTCAGCCCTTGGGGACTTGGAGATGAGACAATCTCTAGAGTAGCTATTTTAGCTGAATCAGTGCACTCCACCTAAGTGAGAGACCCTGACTCAAAACTAATGTGGACGGCAATTGAGGAAGACACCCAGCATCAAGCTATAGCCTCTACATGCATTTACACTCCATGTGTACCCATATGAAAATACACACACACACACACACACACACACACACACGACGATGTCTCCCAAATATCAATATATTTTTCTTTTTTCTATTTGGTTTTACAAGGTAGAGTCTCATTCTAGCCCAGGCTGACCTGGAACTCACTATGTAGTCTCAGGGTGGACTTGAGATCATGGCGATCCTCCTACCTGTGCCTGCTGAGTGCTGGGATTAAAGGCGTGCACCACCACACCCAGCATCAAAAATGTTTTTAAAGGATTGCATCTTACAAAAAAAAAAAAAAAATCACAAGCTGGTTTGTATATTCTCTTTTGAACAAAACTTTTCAAAAGGAGTCCATGATGTGGGAAATGAACTAGTTTAAGAAGACTCCAGCTATCATTGCTAATAAAAGGCCTGCTCAGCCAGGCGTGATGGTGCATGTCTTTAATCCCAACACTGGGGAGGCAGAGGTAGAGGTAACATCATGAGTTCAAGGCTACCCTGAGACTACATAGTGAGTTCCAGGTCAGCATGGGCTAGAGTGAGACCCTACCTAAAAAAACAACAACAGCAACAACAAAAAACATAAAAGGCCTGCTCTTCAGTGGGTCACTTAAACTTTCCCAGGTGTATTTCTTCCTAAATAAAGAAGTTTATTTTTTTACCAATAGTCTTTTTTAGATTAAAAGATAATGTGATATTTATATAAATATATTTTCTTTATTTTTTCTTTAAAGAATATTTGTATTTATTAATGAGAGAGAGAAAGAGAAATATAAAGTGAGAATAGGCATGCCAGGTCTCTAGCCATTGCAAATGGCCTCCAGACACATGCACCACTGTGTGCATCTGGCTTATGTGGGTTCTCTGGAATTGAACCTCTGTCCTTAAGCTTTGCAGGTAAGCACCTTATCTGCTAAGCCATCTCTTTGGCTTTATTTTCTTTCTTTTAAAGGAAATGTTTATTGATTTATGATTTTTTAAGAGAATTATGTTTGAAAAATAATTTAATTTTTACTCTAAACATATTTTGTTATTTTGTTCTCATCTGGAATTTCTTTGCCTCAAGCTATAGTTTAAACAGTTTTCTAAAAGTACCAAACATGGATTTGTGCAGTATGTATAAAATCATAAGCCAGATGTGGTGGTTTTTCCTAGTACTTGGGAGGAGAAGGATCAGGAGTTCAAGGCCAACCTCAAATGCACAGTTTGAGATCAGCCTGAGCAAACAATGAGCTTTATATTGAAGATAAATTCCTCAAACTTACATTAAGACACTGGGCCTTTGGTACTTTTGAAAAATTTGTGTTGGTAAATCTTACTTCAAATTAGAGGACATGGAGTTCATTTATTTATAAAAATCTAGGAAGAAGCATGGTGATCCAGTAAATTAAAACACCACTTAACAATGCTGGGATATGGTATTTCTTGGCTAACACAAATGAAGACAAATGAAAAACAAAATGAGATTTATTCTAAGCTCTGGGATGACTACAGGTTTTTTAATTAATTTAAAAACAAAGTAATATAACCCAACAAGAATTATTAGTGTTATGAGACAATGTGAGACAATGCTAGAGAAGAATATGTATTGCTCATTTTATGAATAAATATTTTAAAATATTACTCTTACACAAGATAGAACAGTGGTGCTATTTTATATGGATAGTTAAATATATATATATATATATATATATATATATATATATATATATATATATATATATATATCCCTGTGCAGGAAAGATAACAGCAATGCAAAGCACTTGCTGAAAAGCCTGAGGTTTGATTCTTCAGTGCCCATGTAAAGCTAGATATACAAAGTGGCACATTCATCTAGAGTTTGCATGCAGTAGCATGTGAAAATTATCTATCTATCTATCTATATTATCTATCTATCTATCTATCTATCTGTCTGTCTATCTCTATCTCGCTTTCTCTATCTCACTATAAAATATATAAGCAAATAAATAAAAATATTTTAAAAATCTTTCTATGTAGCCATCTATTATACTCTTCTATAGTAATATAAAGTATTCTTATCCATAACTCATGTTCCACAAAATGGCAATTTCTCCATCTTTCATAAAAGTATCACCAGGATTTGTAAGCCTAAGATGAACGACGTGGAAGTTTGGGGATTATTTTAGTGGGCTTCTGAGAAACCCCTTTTCTCCTTTGTTCCTGCTGTCTCTGAAAGCTCACAGTTGGAAATGTAGTTTCTTGGATTCAGGTAATGATCTTTGGCTGTACATACTCCTGGAAGGAAGATCATCAACGATCTCAGGAGTACCTGGAGGATCATCAGCATTGGGATGTGGGAAGGAACTCTGGGAAATCTGTGGAACAGAGTGGTCTACAAAAACAAGGTAATTGGAAGAAATGACATAACAGAATTATCCTATAATAAAGACCAAGTCTTATACAAAAACCAAAATGTCCCCAACTATTTCAGTCTCTGCCTCAAAATTCAAAAGAAGGGATGGAGAGATGGCAGTTAAGCGCACAACCTGCATAAGCATGAGGGTCTAAGTAGGCTGAGATTTTTCACATTCAAATCTCCAGAATTCATGTAAACATGGGGGCACAGCCATTCTCACTTGTGAACAGGAACCATGTCCTATGGGGAGCAGATTGAAGAATTGCTAAAACTCATGAATTGCTAGCAAACTCTGGGATCAATAAGAGATTTGGTATCAAGGAAAATCAGATAGTTGAGTGATGAAGGAAAATGTCCCATGTGCTCTTCTGTTGCATAAGCACATTAACATGCAACACTCCCCCCCACACACACACAACAGAGGAAGAGACAGAAATACAGAAAATATGATAGAAATAAATAAGTCAGTAAAATATGAACACTCATAGATGAAAAAGCTAAAATACATGATATTGTTATAGACTGCTACAAAATTACCTTGCCCATAAAAAGCATGTATGCTCCATCCACAGTTGATGGCAAACATTAGATTTTTAATACTTGTGTTTTCAAATGTAAGAACATATAACTCTGTGTGTGTGTGTGTGTGTGTGTGTGTGTGTGTGTGTGTGTGTGTGTGTGTGTTTGCCCACTTGATTTAAATCAGCAAATATTTATTCAATATATCTTAAGCCGTGGACCATTTCCTGGGCATTGTTAGTACAGTGATAAAAACTTATATGAAACATCCAGTAGTATACATAATGAAATGTATCAGCAATCAGATCAGTTCAGAACATTTAAAATGGTAATACTTCATTTGAGGGAGAAGCACAAACTATGCGTAGAGACATGCATTTTTGCTATTGTTATTGTTCAATTTTTCAGGCTATCCTGGAATTTACTATGTAGTCTCAGGTTGACCTCGAACTCACAGCAATCCTCCTACCCCTGCCTCCTAACTGCTGGGATTAAAGGTGTGTGCCATCCCACTTGGTATGCATAGTACTTTATTTATTTTTAATATTTTATTTTTATTTTTGGGTTTTTCAAGGTAGGGTCTCACTCTGGTCCAGGCTGACCTAGAATTAACTCTTTCATCTCAGGGTGGCCTTGAACTCATGGCAATCCTCCTACCTCTGCCTCCCGAGTGCTGGGATTAAAGGTGTGTGCCACCACACCCAGTTTATTTTTATTAATTAGAAGTTTATCAGCAAAGCAAGCTCAGAGAACTCATCTGAGGATTAAAGAAGAGGGCTATGTGGATAGAGGGGGGAAATTTCTGGGAATAGAAGTAAATGGCAGGAAATAATTGAAAGAAAGTGGCTCATAATACATGGTTCTCATTCACAACCAGTTTGTTGCAGTCAGTTTCTTGCTGCTGGGACAAATATCCAACCAGAAGGAGCTTATGGGAGGGAAGGGTTTATTTCAGGCTTACAAAATCCATGGAAACACCAACAATGGCAGAAGAAGCTTGCTCCCTACCATAAATCTAAGTAGTGACATCAAAAATACCTAGCAAACACTAACATGAACCCCCAGAGCTCCAAGTGCTCTATGAACTGGAGGGCGAGACACCCAAACACTGAAGTGCTGAACTCTGGGCATAGTAACATGCCTCCTGTAGTAGCAATCTATATGCTAGGAGCTCAATTTGAACAAAACTTCTGAGATTGTGGGTCCATACATTCAAACTATCACATAATTTATTTATCAGTTTCTTTGTGAGAAGCATATTGGGGGATTGTCCGATTTTTCTTAAGAGATATTAGGCCAGTGGGGAAGGCAAAACAAGCCACATAAGCTAGACCAGGGTAAATCCAGGAAAGAAACCCATCAGTTTTGTTATGCATGCATTTCTCAGGGAACCTCATTCAATACTAAGCCCAGAGCAGACACTGAATAAATGATGTTGAATACATACATAAAAAATGTATTTGCTGTTTTAACTTTTTGGAAGCAAAACACATTAGCTAGAACATATGTGCAATATCATTGATTTCTATGAAAATTTAACATTCTCTAAAATTCCATCTTATCAGGACAACCAGCAATTAATTGAACAGATAATGTTCACTCAAAGAAATTATTAGTTATTAGTCATAAAGCAGGAGAAAAAAATGGCTGAATAAAATCACTTTTCAAAGACTAGTTTAGAGTAATCCACAAAGATGTTAAGATTTTTAATTTTCCAAGTTAAACTGTCTCTGAATTTTCAAATGTTCTATGATAATTTTTTTTCTCTCATGAGCTTTTCAAAGTAATCAATCATTTTCTCTCTTGTATATTCTACCAAAAATAAGACATCCATATGCTCTCATTATCCTATACTTTAGAATGAAAGTTCAGGATTGCAGTCCTACTAAATTAATTTACATCACCTCTATCATCCATTTAAATAATTCCTAGTAATATTTATTTATTCATTTCAGTAGAATTATTTCAATGGCATGGACAAGAAGTTCCTATAGACCTCATTTCCAGGACTGGAAAAGACCTTCCATTGTGGTTACCTTGGCATTGCTGGGACAGGCAAACACCTAAACAGAAGCAGATTATGGAATGAAAAGGATTATTTCAGTTTTATAGAATCCAGGGGAAGTTCCCGTATAGCAGAAAAAAATTGCTTACTCCATGTATCCAGATCAAAGAGAGGAAAACCAAAACTAGCAAGGGTGAACAGAGAGAGCTCTAACTAGGTCTCAATACACCCAGTAGGACTGGACTGAAGATCTGTCCCCCAGTGACGTACTTCTTTTTTTTTTTTTTTTTTTTTTTTTTTTTTTTTTTTTTTTTCCTGAGGTAGGGTTTCACTCTAGCCCAGGCCTGGAATTCATTATGCAATCTCAAGGTGGCCTCGAACTCATGGAGATCCTCCTACCTCTGCCTCTCTAGTGCTGGGATTAAAGGTGTATGCCACCACGCATGCCTGGTTTAGTGACATACTTCTTGCAGAAGTATGCTAGAAACTTAAGTAGGAAGCTTAACCTCAAATACCTGAGACTACAGGGGGGCATACGTTCAAATCACCACACTTTCCTTGAAGGAATTTGATAGACAATGCTCACTCACTAGAGCATATGTGTTCTTGTATACCATTGAAATAAATGAAAGAAAACCAAAATTCAAATATAAAAGTATATGCTTAAGCCCCAAACTTACAATATAGACTATGAATATTATAAATAAGATCACTTTCTTTTGTTGTGATTGTAATTTTTCAGAGCAGACAACACCTGTCAGAACTTTCCTCAGAGTTTGAATGAGGTGGTCTGTTCAAACAAGTATGTGAACACAATCAAACAACATGTGATTTGTAGCTTCATTTTTAGCAAGGCATACTTTTCACAGAATGACAGGTCATAGATTTGCAAGCCAGCCTCACTCTTTGATCTCTGCCAAGTGTAAAAGCAGGAAGCAAATATAACTTTACTCCTTTGTCATTTGCTTCTTAGATGTATAATTTGACTAACAACTTAACTCAGTTCTACCACTCAATGTGTATTAATAAACAACTATCTAATGCATTTAATTACTTCTTAGCATGCACAAGACAGCATTAGTTGAGACAACAATTGCTATTTCCCAATAACAAGTGCAGCTATAATCAAAAAATTATGTGAGTAAGGTCCCAGCACATAAGAAAATCTGTAAAATAAATGTGTGGTTATCAGAAAATGGATTTCTAAAAAGGGTTTCATCCAGGAGTAGATGATATCAGCATATAAATGTTGGATTTCTTTCATCAGGCAAGCCCTCTGCATCCTATGTGAAGGCTTGTGTTGACAGGAGCAACTATAATATATTCAGAGTGGAGGAACAGAAATGTCATATGTGTGCATACTTACTACTCTCAAATGAAGGAAGAAGAATAGAATAACATCCCAGATGTTAATAATCACCAATCCCAATCAAATTAGTATTTGCCTTTGTCAAGATAAATGTTCTCTCTTATCTCATTGATTTGGGATACATAAGCAAAGTGCCCAATATGACATTTTTTTGAACACTATATGTAGAAAAGAGTCTGTGTAGAAACAGGAGAATTCTAGAACTGTGTGATTGACATGGAAGTGATGATATTCAACAATAGGTACTTTTTAAGGTAATAGCTACATATATTTCTGCACATAAAAATTAATAAATCTACTTTCTGATTGGCTAAGAGATCCACTCAGTGCAAAGGAACCCATATCTCAAACTGGGAACCAAGTCTTAATCCTATTGAGACAGATTATGCTCTCCAATGTGAAGCGCCCACTACTCTTTGTCTGAAAAATAAAGGATTACATTCATTAAAATCTCCCATAATTAATAACACAGATCCAGTTTAACCTATGTTGACTTCACTCTCCATTGGAGAATCAATATTTTTTTCAAATGGTAGTGAGACCTGAGGAGATAAATCAGCCCTCCCATCTTAATCAAGGTGAAACCACCGAAGAAGTGGGGAGATGAGCAAGAGTGCTGCTTCCATAAGTCTCATAATCACCACCATGGGGAAAGACAAAGATCGTAAGGATACTCAACACATACCAAGGGAGAAATACAGAGGCTCCTGAGCTCATAACTGATGCAGACTTTAAACACACCCAACAAAAATCAGGGAATTTTTTACAATGGAGTTGGAAAGATTGTAAGAGGCTCAGGCTGGAACATCATTCCCATATGCACGGCCTCCCCCCAATAACTGACTACTGCTCCCACAACCCCAGGTGGAGTACCAGAAACCCCACTGAGGAGAGCTGCCTGCAGAATGGAGGCAGGGAGGAAGGAAAAGTTGGTATTAGCACATAATCCATCCACAGAAAGTATATTCTTTTTAATTAATTAATTATTATTATTTTTTTTGAGGTAGGATCTCACTCTGCCTCCCAAGTGCTGGGATTAAAGGCATGCACCACCATGCCAGGCTCGATTTTTGATTTTTTTTTTAAAGGTAGGGACTCAGTCTAGCCCAGACTGACCTGCAATTCACTATGTAGTCTCAAGGTGGCCTTGGACTCACAGCAATTCTCTTATCTCTGTCTCTCAAGTTAAAGGTGTATGCCACCACACCGGGCAGAAAGTATGTTCTTAATAAAAAAAAAAGTAAAAATAAAACAAAAATAAAAATAAAAATGGGCATACATATGCAAAGTTGTAAATGTATATATAAATACATATCCATTGAGAAATTTCTTCTTAAATTGTACATATGCATATGGGAATATATTGTTTGAGTAAAATAATATATATTTATTTTATGTTATTTTAGATAGGATCTCAGATGTTTAGATTGATTATAAATTAACAATCTTCATACCTCATCTGCCTATGCTGATTAGATTATGGGACACCCAATTGTACCACTTATATATTTGTGTTGAATATAATCTACATTCTAAAAGGCTGATATTTGTATAATTAAAAAAATATGGGGGCTGTGAAAGTAGCTCAGTGCTAGAGCACTTAGCCTCCTGTACCATGAAAAACAAAAATGAAAAAAAATAGAACAAGAACTCAACCTTTGTGCACTAGAATAAATGTTCCATATCACACAGTATTATGATCCACAACTCAAAATGTGCAATGGGATATTGCCACCATAAGAATGGTCATGATCCAAAAGATGAGAATCATACATGTCAGTGAAGGAATGTAGTATCAGGAAATGTAGACATGCAGATTAGCATAGCCATCATAGAACACACCATGGAGGATGAAAACAAACAAACCCAGAGCTACTATATGATCTAGCAATTACACCTTTAAATATGTATATCCAAAGGAAACAAAATCACCACATTGAAGAGATCTACTCACTCCTATGTTTATTGCAGCATTATTCATAATTGCTAGAAAATGGAAACAACTGAAGTGCCTATCAACTGATGAATAGATAAGGAACATGTGGTCCATGCATATGATATAATGGTATTCAGCCACTAAAAAGGATGAAAAACCTATCATTTGTATCACCCTATATGAAAAGTATATGAAAGTAGAAGCTAGTTTGGCAAGTTAAATTACTCGATATAGAAAAATAATCTTTGTATGATCTCACTCATGTGAAGAATTTAAAGGTCGATCCCATGAACGTTAAGGGTAGCATCACAGGAGCAGTTGGGAGGGTAGAAGGAAGGAAAACGTGGGCTGGTGTACACAGAGTACTTGCAGTTACATAGGAGAAAGAAGCATTAACATGTCATTGCACTTTAGGTTTGATTTCAGTTATGTACTGCATATTTTGGAAAAATAAAAGAGATTTTGAATGTTTTCACCATAGAAAAGTTATAAATGTTTGAGGAGGTACATTTGCCTTTACTTAAACTTCAAATAGTGCATACATGTATCAGAACATGATATCTCCACAAGTTTGACTGTCAATTTTAAAGTTAAAATAAAACATATTTGCATTTGCACCCTTTCAAATTCATATATGCAAATATTGAAAAAGCTAGAATGGTGACCAAGAGTGGGTAATGAGAGATAAGGAGAAATGTAGCTACAGAGCGGGGAAAGGACACATGTGATGTGTAAGCAGTAAGGGAGATAGATACAAAGAGGGCACAGAGGGTGGGGAGGAGAAAGGGTCTCCCAGAAAACAAAATCTGTTTGAAAATCATCATAATGAGCACAGTATGCTAACTAAAACAGTACAAGTATATAAATACATCATACAGGCGCATGTCAAATGACAAATGTTCTTCGTGAGTAGGCAAAACTTGTCCAGCATTTTATATTTTTTACTTCCTTTGAGCAAATATGAATCATTGATCACCATTTTTAAAACTGAAAATTGCACAATGGGAGAAGTGTTAGTGGATGGAAAGATTCATGTTCTTTGATTTTTAAATTGTACAATCCATGAGTATGTACTAGGTGATGTGTCTTCACATAATATGTATGTCCATTTTAAATGAATGGGGCAAATACTAGATTTATGAGATTTATGACATGAGATATCCAAAATCTTTATTCATCACTATGTTTACTTACAACTCAATAGAGCAAAAAATGTACTTGCTCAGTTATATTATAATTCACTTTTAGTGCTGGGGACATGGCTCAGTGGTATTAAAGGCACTTTCTTGAAAAGCCTGCCAAATCTGGGTTTGATTTAGCACCCACATAAAACCAGATGCACAAAGTGTTGCATGTGTCTGCAGTTCCTTTGCAGTAAGAGTCTGTGGAGTCTACATTTTCTCCCTCCCTCTCTCTTTCTCTTTCCTTGCAAACAAAACAAAATAGCATATATATATATATATATATATATATATATATATATATATATATATATATATATATATATATACTTTTTAAAAAATCACTTTTTGAAACAGAATGGTAGCATAGTGTGCAAGTATGGTATGTTTTACCTCATTTTGTCCCACAAGACATCATGTTCTCATGATTGAATGCCCCTGGTAGCCCAGTCACCTAGCTGTAAATTGGCTTCCCTCCAAGCTTAATAACTTGGAGACTTTTTGTAAAAACAATTGTAATATTAAAATTCAGGCAAGTGACCCAAAAATGGCCCTAAGAGGCAGATATGCAATTTCTTGATTCGCACTATCCTTATTTCCTCATTTGTTAAATTTTGCAACATCAATTTTTATTCTGCTGCTATTTTATCCTAGCCAAATGGATACTGAATTTTAATGAACACTCTACCTTTGGCAAATGAGTTATTGTTTGATATATTGCATTAGGGATATAGAGAATAAACTACTTATGGATAGTTGCTTAGATAACACACATTTACATAATGCTAGACTATTAGTGTAATGAGATTTATTAGATGTAAAAGTATAATACACAGCAGATTTTGAAATGTGACAGAGAGTGATGGACATATGCATAATTTAAATCCTGGTACCAAAGTTGAAATGGTATTTTCACATTATATAATAAACTTTTTCCTTTGTAAGAGTGCTAGAGGAAATTTGGTTTTCATGACCCAGCTCTGAAGGATGGTTAATTTCCTCTGATTCTGAACAATACCACCCAAACGAGGTGGTATTGAAATGGCACAGATGTTGATGAGTAATTTGAGATATTGGAGACACTATAGTTTTCAAACTTTCTCCCCAAAATTCTTTTATCCCACTAAGAAAAGGTAACACTCTTCCTCCCCCTCTTATGTACGTGTGCCTGGTTGTGTTCATAGTTTTCTCTGTGTCCTCCATTAAGACTGGATTTCAAAACAATACCTAAACATTATTGTAGTAAAGCAAACTCCCACATATTCAGAAGCCAAGTGACCCAAATTTTCTGATATCCACCCTGTGAAATATTATTTTATTCTAATTACATGCATGCTTATGAGGCTCTTCAAGGTTCTGAAGTACCTTTCTAATCATTGTGGACAGAAGAAATTAGAGTTGGTACGACTTTAATGTTAAGTGCATGTATGTTATCTTATTCTAACTACAGTAAAAACGTGCATGCTCAAAACCTAATAATTTTCTCCTAAATGGAATATTTAATTGCCCTTTGTGTAATGTAATGATTAAGAATTCTCCTGACTCTTTAAAGTGAACTTGAGCCTTTCTCTATCATGCAACATATATTTTGATGAGGAGCAAAGGTGGTTAAAGCTTCAATTTTCCCATTTGGAAACTAAGATAACAAAACCTATAAATATCTACTGTTGTTGGAGAATAAATGATACAGTCACTAGAGAAACAACCTCTGAAACATAGGGAGAGTGTACAAAGTTGTCAAGTTTTCTGGTCCATGGCTAGGGTAACAAATCACACACCTTCTGACTTCAGTGAGTAGACATAGCCTGCTCTCAGGCTACAGTTGGAGAGGATAAAGCAACCCTTGATTCTGTTGCAGAAATGGACCATGGAGAAACTGAGCTGGTTTAAGCACTAAGGCTACCTAATTCTATACTCTGCCCACACTGAGCACTTTCTCTGAAGCCCCTTTGCTTAGCCTCAGAGCATTCTACCCATTCCCTTCTTTCTCCTCTACCACCCGGCCATGCACACTCTAGGATTCTGGGACTGCTTTCAGGTAAGGTTGTTTCAATTACCTCTGGGCTAAGATGAAGTTAGCCACCTTCCCCCAGCTCCTACTTTTGCATGCCACACAAAGCTCCTCCCTCACAGGGCAGTTTCAGTTTCTCTCCTCTCCATAAAATACCCTCTTTCTGACCTCACTTGCTATTTCTTTTTGAGTCTTTCCTTCTTTAGGTATGCTCAACCCCCTTTTTTTCTCTCCTAACTCTATTCTCTCTTTCCTTCCAAACCTCCCTCCTCCTCTCTCATTTGTTTCTCTCTCTCTCCCTCACTCCCCCCCTTTTCTCTTATTCTTCCCCACTACAATAAAGTTTTACATCCAAGTATTAAAAGTTAGGATCCTTCTATGGTAGAGAACATGCAATTTTAGGGCTAGGGATATAACTCAGTGGTAGACAGCTCACCTGCCACTTTCACATTTCAATTATGCCAATCACTCAAGCTTAGTCATTCAGTCACCCAGTCATTCATAGACATTCTCTCTTGAAAATTCCAGAAGCATCCTGTTTTAAAGCCGTCACTGGCTGCGGTGTTTGTGTATGTGTGTGTGAGTGTGTGTGTGTACATGTACATGTGCATGAATGTGCACATGCCATGGATCAAACATTATTATGCATGCCTCTTTCACTCTTTAACAGAATTGACTTTTCCTTTCAGATTATAACTCAATATTGCACATGTACATTCACACAAGCTCAAAAATTTCCTTTTGAAATGAAAGTAAAGCTCAGACAAGTTAATGCATCTTATTTAATGTCACAAAGCTTCTGATATAAGAGCTAAGTGATAAGTTCAAGTCTGCTGTAAGCAAGTGTGCTATACATAGTGGATGGTGCTGTGAAAATATTTGTCATTTGTATGGTCAACATGTATGTTTCTGTTTTTAACAGACCATGTTCTTGAGATCAGATTTCCACATGACTTATATTTTATTTTTCATCTCTGAAAGTACTTCAAATGTAGTCCTGCATAGTAATTGTTCAATAAATATCTTCAAAATGACTAAGAATAATGTAAACCTCAGCAGTCAAATAAATGTGTTTTCTCAATGATTCCTGAAAGAAAGATGAACATTTTAGGCACACTTGGCTTTCTCAAGGAGAAAGGGAAACAGTCCCTTTTGATGTGATAGGGTTAAGAAAATTAACAACAAATAAACCACATGCTCTTTGGTTGGCAAATAGAAACTAGATTCTGTAACCTATGACAGGTGATTAGTTTATTATGCTAGTCAACACAGTGGATCAGAAGCTGAAGCAATAAGCAAAACTCCTGTAATTTGTTGTGATTAGTCTTTAGTGACATTTTAATACTTGCATTCTGCTAACTGCCTAACCCAAGAAAAGAAATGAAACCTTATCTTACTGTTTTAAGATAAGATAAAGAACTACTAAAAGCAAGCACTGAGAGAGCCAGAGGTATAAACACAATTTAAAATTGAATGCAGTAGGACTATATAGAATGGAAGGTAAGAGCCGGCATGGTGGTGCACACCTTTAATCTCAGCACTGGGGAGGCAAAGGTAGGAGGATTGTTGTGATTTCCAGGCCAGCCTGAGACTACATAGTGAATTCCAGGTCAGCCTGGGCTAGAGCAAAACCCTACCTCAAAAAACAATTTTAAAAAAATGGAAGGTAAGGATAGGAAGAATAAAGTCACTGATAAGCTTTTTCTAGGTGAATATTATTTGTAACAACCCAGGTTTCCCAAAGAAGCGGGGTTGATGTTGAGCATCAATTGTGCTAGTTTCATTGGAATTCCTTATTCCTTGATTTATCATTCATTTCATTTATACATCTATTGAGTGCCTACTATGTCCTAAGCTTATGTTCAGTAGAACTGGGATTGTAGTGGGCATAAAAGTCCCTGTTCTCAGGCAGGTCACAGCCTAGTGTGACATTTATGTGGGTTCTGGGTATCATACTATGGTCCTCATGCTTACAAAGCAAACAGTACTCACAACCATTTCCTCAGCCCCACATTGACAACCTTGCAGACCCTCTAAATCAGTGGAGATAAAATGGTGTACCCAAAGGATGATATAGAAATTATTATAATTTTAAGGATGGGTTTAATTACATATACTTAATAGCTAGGGAAGAATGAACTGAAGGCATTCTGAAGTTGATTCATATGTACAGTGATACTATTATTTACATTATGAATCATCTGCTTTCACATTTACATTTGACTTAATTTGGGGGTATAAGATATGCTGAATGATTTTTCATAATCTTTATCATTGTCAAGTTACTTTTATATTAATGATGTGGTATCTCTGTGTAATATCAATTCTAATAATCAAATTTAGTTACTATAAGTAACAGGCAGACTTCCAAGATTTCCCTCTGCTTACTTATCATTTTGCCTGATTGTTTTTGAGCAATGTTTGCAAGAAGGTATTAAAGATAAAATTTTCTTTGACCAATATGTTGTTACATGGTATTCTCTATGCTCACAAACTACAAGGCTTGCTCCCTAATATTCTGAGTTGACTTTAACCTTTACTTGAAACTCACATATGTTGTCTAACACACATGTACTCAATAAGCACAGTCATTCCATCTGTAAAAAGACAAACATCTCTCATTAACAGGCCTTCTCTGCTCCCAATGAATGCAATATCAGAGGTGTAACTTCCATGACCAAGGCACGTCATAGGAGGAGTGAAGCAGAACTCATGTTTCTGTCTTTTCTACTCTCCCTGGAAATGAGTCAAGAGATTTGCTCTATTTCTTAGGGCAGCTTGAATTTTAAATGATATGTGTGTACACATGCATAAGGAGGGTTAGAGGAGGAGAACCTTAACAAGAAAGGACTGAATGTCTCCTCTGCTCCTTGCAGCATTACTTAGCACATACTTCTCTGTCTCCTTCCATTTATTCCTCCTATTATATCTTTATTGCACCAGAATCTTAGCCCAAATGCATTTGTGTGTTTACTACTGTTGGCATACATTTTTTAAAAGAAAATTTGGCTAACTTGGGCTGCAGAGATGGCTTAGCGGTTAAGCACTTGCCTGTGAAGCCTAAGGACCCCGGTTCGAGGCTCGGTTCCCCAGGTCCCACGTTAGCCAGATGCACAAGGGGGCGCACGCGTCTGGAGTTCGTTTGCAGAGGCTGGAAGCCCTGGCGCGCCCATTCTCTCTCTTCCTCTATCTGTCTTTCTCTCTGTCTGTCACTCTCAAAGAAATAAATAAAAAATTAAAAAAAATTTGTTTTAATTTGGCTAACTGATCTGCTCAGTGGAACAGAACCCATAGCCAGAGCTGGGAAACAAGTCAGAACTGTATCCAAAACTGAGCCCGCTCTCCATTATCAAGCTCCCACCAATCGTGGGCTAGAAGAGAGCCTATGCCTATTAAATTCTCTCCAAAAAGTATTGGTTATCACAGTTAACTGGTGCTAACTTTACTCTCCATTGGAGAATCTGCTTCTCTTTTTTCAGATAGATGCAAATCCTAAGGAGAGAACCACCCCATCATACCTCAAAAAGGCCCCAGCTGAAACTAAGAAGAATTGGGGCAAGAAGGAAGAGTGCTGTTTTCTTGGTGAACCTGTACCAGCACAAGGATGAAGGAGATAGACACAGAGAACAAACAACTCCCATCAAGCCAGATATCCAGAGACACAGAGGCTCCCAAGACCTCATCACTGAAGCAGATCTAAAATGAACCCAACATGGCTCAGGGAAATTTGTGGAAGAAGGGTTGAAAAGAATGTCAGAGCCACACATCAGGTCATGATACACAGAGACATTTCCTCCTACCCATAACTGAAGGCTAACCCCACAATGCACGACCCATATACCTCAACAAGGAGTGTCCTGTGGCAGGGAGGAGGCTAACAGTTGTACCAACTTGACTGTATTCATGGAGTACAAAACTAATAAAAAAAAAGAACAAGGAACTTTATTAATTTCATTTTATTAAATTTTATTAATTTACTAAGGAAAATAACAAGGTTATTTTATTAAACAGATAGCTAGTTTTTATTAATTCATATTAATACCAGAACTCCATGTGGAGAGTGGTGAAAGCAGTGGGGATGGATGGAGGATTCAGTATTGCTTTATGAGTTGTAAAACGGAAAAAGGCCCCAAATACCTCACTCTATATTTGTTAAGTCAAGTCTGGACTCAGGGAGGAGGGAACATTTGAGATTCTGTTGCAGATGAGTTTATATTGCAGATTCCCATGGCCTAGAAGACAATGGGAATGGGACACCCCAGGCAAAAGCCACAGCCGGTGAAAAGAGAGGTCAGCCAGAGTATGCAGAAGCCAGGTGAAGCTGGGCAGCATGTGGCAGAGCTGGCAGCCAGTGAGGCTGGAGAGCCATCGAGGCCACCTTGGACAAGACTGTCAAGGATAGAAATTACAATAGCAGATGGTGAATAAATGAAATAAATTTGAAGCCTAAGGATGCCAAAGCAATCTGGGAATGCTGGTGCACACCTGGGAAGTAGTGCCAGCACAATCGAGGGGAAGGTCACCTTCTGATCCACTGAAATTTAAGTTCTATCTCAAGCCTTCCACCTACCCAAAGAATGGTAAGAACTGATTGTATCTTGGCATGATCTTTCTGAACAGACTTTCAAGGATGAGTAGGAAGGTCTGGAGAAAGAACAGCAGGGTGAGCTTAAGCCAGGAAGATTCAGGAAGGCCTTCAAGAGGAGGGCAAGAAGGGAGAGAAACCCTTAAGAGTTGAAAAAGAGCAGTGCTTTCTTGAATCCTACCTTCCCTTAGGGGCCACACTATGAGATATATCATGAAACATGATAGGCATTTTAAAAAATATTTTATTTTTATGTATTTATTTGAGAGCAACAGAGAGGGAGAGGGAGAGAGAGAGAAAGGAGAGGGAGAGAATGGGCACGCCAGGGTCTCCAACCACTGCCAAAGAACTCCAGACATGTGCGGCCCCTTGTGCATCTGGCTAACGTGGGTCCTGGGGAATCAAGCCTCAAACCGGAGTCCTTAGGCTTCACAGGCAAGTGCTTAACTGCTAAGCCATCTCTCCAGCCCATGATATGATATGCATTTTAATAACATTCTATTCAAATGGGGTTCAGCAGACCAACAGTGCACCCTTCATCTGAAACTACCATAAATGCCACATAGTCAGACCTCACGCTATCTCACCTATTAAATCTGTGTTTTCATGAGATTCCTCATGTGATTTGCATAAATCACTATCACACACTTTAAGAAGCTCTGTTTCATATTTTTCCATGCTCAAGTTATGTAGTATCCTGGGGTTAAGTGGAAATTCTCCTACACTGCTTCCCTGGACGCCCCCTTTCCACATAATAAAGATAGGAACATATTGTCACTAGACAGCAGGTGCTTTCTGGTTGATTTATTTTCAAAATAAAGAGAGTTACTTTAAGCAATTCTACCATTTCAATTTAATAGACATTTATTGCAACTGGGAGACCAGTTAAGAGGTTACTGCAATGCTATTCAGGTGAAAAATAAAGTCTCACATTAAGACGATGACAATGCACATAAAAAGAGGTAGAAAAGGAACAGAAAAAAAATAAAAGATAAAATTGGTAGGCTATACTAATTAAGGATATGACAAGGTAAAAGGAGAAATGAGTAAAGAATATGTGAGTGAAACATTTACCATCTCCTACTGAATGTCTGGCTGGTGGAATACTTGGTGATATTCCACCTTTACTTGGAGACTGCCATTCTACTTTTTAATATCTTCCTTTCCTACTTAATAATCGTAGGGAACAGCCTGTGTTGTAAATGTTTTGGTATTATCATCCTCATCCTCAGGGGATTATACAGTATATACAAAATAATCAAACTAAAATAGCATACATATGTGCTATGGTAAAGAAATGTCATTGGCAGTATGGCCCTGAGGAGTTAGGGCATAATCTAGGTAGGAAATGAGTGGTTTAAACAGATATCCCGCAGTGATCTCTCAAGGCACTGTAAAACAGGAATATCCAGGTTTGTTTGGCAGAAATAAGGGTAAGGTGGGAGTGGAGTGGTGGGTATAAAATACATTGTATACATATGGAAGGCTTGGGAGCAGAGAGCACAGACATGCAGGATTCATGTAGGGAACATCTATTGTTCCACATGGACCAGTGTGCCACACTAGTATGAAGTCTGCACTATTGAAAAGAGACAAGCACACAATATTACAGAGTGACCTGTGTGGTAATTACAGGTGGGGGAACAGAGATTTCCTGCAATCCATGTCTCTCACACAGGGAACATGACAAGTGAACCACATGAAGATTATGCCAACGTAGTGTAACTCCTGCCCTTTGTCTTTAATAATAGAAGTTAAAATATAGTACTCCCTCTAATTACTTGTTGGAATACTACTTGTCTTTGAAAACCCACAGTAATACTCATGGTTCTCTCTTCTCTCTCAAAGAAACCAATCCATTTTTTTCCCTGTTATTCACAGATTGCTCTTTCCTTTTGTAAAGATGGGATCTTCTGCTTGATTGCAATCTCTGGGAAGATAGCAATTTTATCTTATTTATTTCTATGAATGCCTCACTCAGCCATGGGTGGTACAGACCAGGCTTGCAGACAACAGATTTATCATCTCCCACAAATTATTGGATTCCTAATTATTGAACTAGGTCAATATTTGATAATGAAAGTGAGAGTTCTTATTTTCAAAAAAAAAATTGTACAAAAGTGAGTTGTTGGCCTGAAATTGCTTCCTATGTGCAAATCATTAGCATCTAGGAATGAGAAAGACTAGAGACATTTGCCCCTTCATTAAAGTCATTTGTACCCTGTAAAACATTTCTGCCATCCACATCTGCTTCTGCTCTAATTATGTGACATTTCTCTATAAACAATTCAAAAATAAAATTGCACTTGTTTATTCGCTTTGTTAGCTAAATGCACTTATTCAACAAGATCTGTCTCACAGTAAATTCGGCAAAACACTGAGGCCTGTGGAGAGGAGAAAGACCTCAATGAAAACATAAACCCTGCTAAACCAAGGGTGGTTTCTTTGTTCAAGTGGACCATTGCCTGGATATGAGTGTCCTTGATCCCCTTAATATCTCATTCCTGCATTGTGTTTTCCTGTACATCAATAATTCCTCTATGACTTTTCTCCCTCCTCACTGTGTTAAAAGAAAGGACTCTGCTCTCTCCATACCAAACTGGCAGCAGTGACATAAAAACTGCTTGGCAGCTCTTTTATTTTATATTGTTAAAGAGAAATAAATGGTAAACCTGATAAATCAGTTTGGTGTTTCATTGCTATAATTCTGCCACGGTTTTGGAAGACTTTTCCTCCTAATCCAGACCACTGCTGATGAGTAACTGTAAACAGTCAGTAGTCTAAAGCTATTGCTTTATGGATTCTATTGAAACAGGCAATGCGTTAAAAGAATTTATTAGGGCTTGGGAGATGAGTCAGACAGTGAAGTACTTGCCTTGCGAGGATAATGACCTGGGTTCAGGCCCAAGAACTCATGTGAAAATGCCAGGTATGGGAATATGTGCCTGTAAAACATTGTTGGAGAGGCAGAAACATCATGTTCCTTGGATCTCCCTGGCTAGCCAGCATAGAACCAATTGTTGAGCACCAGGTCAGTGACACAATGTCTCCAAACAGAGATGGATGGTGTTCCTTTGGATTGACACCAAGGTTGATTTCTGGCTCCCACCCAAATGTGCATATATGCACATGCACACTTATACACACATATGCACCCACAGATGTATGAATGTACATACTCGTGAATACCCCTTCATACACACATGCCCAAAATAGAATTGATTATAAAGTGGACTTTCAAGTAAGTCTTTGTCCTAAAATTACTAAAGTTCTTGTGGAAAAAGGGAAGGTCCTTTTGGGATAGCAATCATTAAATACTGAGTCCTAAAATGTAGAAACCTTCATTACTAGATCACTAGAGTTCAAAAAAAAAAAAAATAATAAGACCCTGAGTTTTATTCTGTTTTCCAGCAGAGTGCACATTGTCCTTACTCTACAGGGTTAATAGAGTAGTCATTTATGCTCTGTAGAACAAATGTTTCCAGGTTATGAAATATTTCTGTCTTACTAGGATATTCTTCCTAATTTCACACACACACACAAAGTTACGTGTGGCAAGAGCAACCAGGAAAACTAAAAAATTTTCTTGGTATTTGACTTTAGCTGTGTGTAGATCACAAAATATCTGGGCATAGATGCTTTTTCATTATTTCATCATAATACTACAATTTATTTTTCTTTGACATTACGTATTCTTTTCTCAAATCCACATTGGGTTTTGCCAATTGAACTATGTATGGTTTATTTTTTTCCTACAACTTTTTGTGTTTCCAAGTATTCTGATAAGTACACATGGACCTTGGAATTTCATTGTTTTCCGCATAGAATCAAGATAACAAGGCACTTAGCAATGCAGCTAAAAACTCAGTCTAACTTTACCTAGGATTTAACTCGATAGTTTAAAATATCATCCCATTGTGAAGCAAACAGCTCATTTTAAAGATGGCATTTCTAATATAATAATCTTGACCCTACAATTGTTGGATATTGAAGGAATCTAATGACAACTTTTAGGCTATCACTATGATTACACATCATCCCCACTGGTAATAATGACCTACTGCTTAAAGAATAATCTGAGAAAAGATAAAGTGGTAGTTAAGGTGGGTTAGAAGCCCATATTCTTTATAGTCTCCCCAGAGCTAACACACAGTGCAGCCATAACCTTGGGAAAGTCACCAAGCTTCTGACTGCTTCGGCTCTCTTGTCTTTAAAGTAAAGATAATAACTTCACCTTATTATCTACTTCAGTGGTAAGTGTGAAAACTAATAACCATAAAGAACCCATCAGGCTTTGTTGAAGCCGGGCTCAGTATAAAGTATTTATGAGACAGAGCACACTTTAAGATCGTACATGTGAAGACAACATTTTTATAAAGTGTCTCAGAAAAATAAAATACAGAAGGTAAGTAAACTATATATCAATATTCTTTTTTTTTTTTTTTCCCCCTCTAAGGCCCTCTCGTGTCCCTGCATTATCAGGCCAGATGAAAGACCTGAAGAAAATTTCATGTCCTTGCATTTAGCATTCAACTATGGCTTCCCCTTGCTAGGCAGTGAAATACTCATCTTCTACTTTAAGCACTGGATTTACTGCTCCTAATGAGAGATTTGCATTTGTTCTAAGATTACAAATAACAATTATGCCAAAGCAATTACTCTTAACCTCAATTTGTAGCTCTCTCTTGCAGCAGGGCACTTTCATCTGTTCCATTTATTTTCATTCTCATTTTGGCCTGAAGGTATTTCATAATAAATCAATCACAGTAGATGTCTGAGCAGGTTTATTGAATAACACCTAGGCTCTTACACATACTCTGTACAGAGAAAATTATAATAATTCAAGTAAAAGAATATGAAAACATACTTGGGGGTCAGTTATCTAAATAAATCAAGAAAAAAAGGCTTTTCTTTTGCCTTAGATTACATGGACCTACTGCTATCTTATTTTATGTAGAAAATATTAAACAATGTATAGTCTACTTTATAAATCATACGTGGTACACCACACAATATGCACAAGGGCCTTGCATTGACAGCTATAATTAATGGAAGTCACTAATTATAATATTAATGAATCTTCATCAGAAATTTCCTGCTGTAATTTATCATATTTTTTTATGTTCCTCTTTTCCAGATGAGGAAATACAAACAAAGAGAGATGAAAACATTTGCCCAAATTCAGAAAGATAGTGAGCAGTGGAGCTAAGAAATCATCCCAGGCCTGACTCTGGAGTTTTGGTTACTACTCCAGGATAACTTCCCCTTATGAATCAAGTACATCTCTAAGAAGGATTACTACCAATGCTGTTCTCACATACTGCTTAAAGACTAGTTTCCATGTGAGCCATAAGTCACAAGTTTATTAATTATAACTGTGCTTATATACTTCTTTTCTTCCAGTGTTAAAGCTACTCATAGTTCATAAGGAAACAATAAAATGATGAAAGATCATGAGGAAGTCGTGGTTAAGAAAAATGAAAAATATTCACTGAATATAAATATCTTATTTTTCTTTTTTCTTTCTTTCTTTCTTTCTTTCTTTCTTTCTTTCTTTCTTTTTTTTTTTTCATGCATACCTGAGAGCACAAGTGTTCCCCAGTGCACATGTGGAGGTCAAAGGACCATCCCTGGTGTTGGTCCTCACCATCTATCTTGTTGGAGGCATTTAGTTGTTCACAGATGCATACATCAAGTTACCTGGTCCATGGGCTTCTGGATATTTTCCTGTTTCTGCTTCCCATCTCACCATAGGTGCCCTGGAATTCCTGATACTCATGCTACCATATTTGGCTTGATGTGTGTTCTGCAAATCTAAACTTAGGTGGTCACACTTCCATCCTCTGAGTTGTCTTCCCAACCCAATATTATTCTTTATATGAAGACTTGTTAACTGTGAATCAGGTCTCCAGATAGGATCCAGATTTTCATTCCTCTTAACAATAAAACTATAAAACTAAGAAGAACAATGCCATCCTAAGATTTCTTTCTGGATGAAGACACTGACTGGTAATTAGTGACATTTTTGTATTGATTTTATTTCATATGTGTGTGTGTGTGTGTGTGTGTGTGTGTATGTAGTGAAAAAAATATATATATATTTCACTACATATATATATATTAGGAATCGGGCTTCTATACAAATGGATTATATAGAATTAATTGCCAATCATAATGTTACTACTCTGATAAAATACTCATTGCAGTTTCAATAAATATTAAAATTTTGTGTGCTCTATTTGGGTATTCTAAAAGGCTGCTTGTTAAAACTGTTAAAATATGTGTTTTGTATAAGAAGTGAGGGAAAATAAAATGTAAGGAAAGAAGGGGAAAATTACTTGTAATACACTAGGTTGTCATAATTTCTTCAAGAATTTTTCATTGTTATTTTAATAAGAATGGGCTTTTTGCTGAACTAGAATGTCTACATAGCCCAAATCTCTGAAATATTTTCTAAATATTGAGTAAAGTAGACTTGATAAGTGTCATTGTTTTCTCTTCAAAATCTTGAACTTTATTTATTTATTTATTTTTACAGTAGACACATTTAATATTTAACTTATTAGATCAGGAGTCTCCAGATGACTGTGGTATGTTCTGAACAATTTAACAGTTCTGTAAGATTTGGGACTAAAGAACTCCCTTTCTTCATTCTTGAAGTTGGAACAAGTCCCAACCACGTCTAGGCACTCTCTTCTTTGCATATGTGATGTATATTAACTGTGGCTAACCCATGAATCCAAACACTGTTAGCAGTATGAGCATTGGTGCCTGAGTAATTGCATGCCCAAACTTCAAGATGTGTACTTTTAATTTTTATCTCCAATTAAAGTAATCTTGTTGGCCTCTGTTCTTTTCCCTTTGGACAGCAGTCTATATTCCAAAATCATTATTCACTTTTCTTTCAGAGTTCCTCACTGGAACAAAGAGAACACTTGGAACCTTACTAAAGAATGCAGAGGGTGAAGCTATAACCTTGTCCTCTTTAACAGGGAGGATCTGTCCAGTACAAGAAGGAATATCACCTTAGGTGGCTGTAGGGATGCTGGTCTCTGCTATGTCCACACTGATCTTTTGTTGCTACCCACATCAATTGGGTTTGTTTCATTTTACGTACATATACATGTAACTATAGTTCAGGCAGTAAACGTTTTAACACTGATGATGCTTTTTACTATTAAGGTCCTAAGGACTGGTATAGTTAACCAAATGAGGAAGATTCTTATTTGAGCACTTTCTTTTATAGTTTGTGTATATATGTATTTAATGAAGTCTCAGCTACATAGTTATACTTAAGGAACAGGATGAAGGTTATTTTGCACCAGTGAGGATAGGATTGTAAGGTCCATTTCCCCAAAATTTAAACAACATAGTAAAGTATCATACTCAGCAAATGTGATTTCAAGACCAGAGGTATGGCCTGAAAGCAGAATGCAAAGATGAGTTAAGTATTAAATTCCTTTTCTCAAAATGGCATATGCTAATATATGGCCAGGAGCTATATGATTTTTGTGAGGTTCTGTCAACAGACACCACAATGCCTTCTTAATAACCTTGCCTTGCCTTATGCTGGCATGGTTCCTTTGATATTGTCTTTGGGATACTTCTTTCCTTGCCTATGGTGTGGATAATACATTTAATTCTTTTCATCCTCCACATAAGGCATTCTTTTCATATTAAATATACATAGGTGGGGACTGGAGAGATGGCTTAGCGGTTAAGCGCTTGCCTGTGAAGCCTAAGGACCCCGGTTCAAGGCTCGGTTCCCCAGGTCCCACGTTAGCCAGATGCACAAGGGGGCGCAGGCGTCTGGAGTTTGTTTGCAGAGGTTGGAAGCCCTGGCGCGCCCATTCTCTCTCTCTCTCTCTCTCTCTCTCTCTCTCTCTCTCTGTCTTTCTCTCTGTGTCTGTCGCTCTCAAATATAAAAAAAATTAAAAAAAATAAATAAATATACATAGGGAGAGAGAGAGAGAGAGAGAGAGAGAGAGAGAGAGAGAGAGAGAGAGAGATTAACATTCCTATCCTTTCAGATAAGTCTTTTTTAAGGCGTTCTATTTCTTTTTTTCCTCATTCTGGAAAGAATATTTTTAAATAGCTTATTATGAAAGTGCTTTATACATGCTAAAAGGTCTATGCATGTATCAGCAGGGCAAGGCTAACAACTACCTTGAGATTCTTGAGGTAGGATTGCAATGATAACTTTCAAAACAATATCAATGCTACTAAATTAAGAAATTCATGCATATAAATTAAGGAAAAAAAAAAAAACCTTGGGAAACCTTTGGCTTTCAAAGTTGCAAGTATCTGCATTGAAATTCTATTTAAGGGTTGCATTAGAATTTGGGGTTTAGACAGTAAATAAGGAAAGATTATAATATTAACCAGAGTAATAAAAACAAGTGTAAGGAATAAGAATAAAATCATTGAGTCACATAGGCTTGTGGAAGGAAAAAGCTTTGCAAAAAATCCAAAGTTGGGCTGAGATGGGAAACCCAGGACAAGGAAATGGTCCGTGGGCTGTTAAGAGAAGAGCTGATTTGATGTAACTAAGATTCCTAGTTTGGGTGTGATGGAGACTCGAAGGTTTAAAACTCCAAATGAGGTGTGATATGTAGTGCTGGTCTTATGAGAGCTCAGAAAAATGCTTCAGAGCCCATTTTGTCCTAGTTCATTAGCACTCTCAGAAGAAAATTAAACACTTTAATATTTAATTTTTCAACATTAAGGATCTCTTAAAGACACTAAGTTAGTTACTAGAAAATGAGAAACAGGTTCACAAGCTTCTATGCTACATCAGGTTTCTGTTTGCCTTATATACTTTTCACCAGAAGATACTTTCATTCTAAACTGGTGCAGGGGAGGTACTGTCAAGACAAAAAAAAAAAAAAAAAAGACAGCCAGCTTTCTTTGAAAATTCACTGTGTTCATCATACCTTAATAGAGTGATAAAGCAGAGTAGTGTGGACAAATCAAAATATACATTAAGTCTTTCAAAGATTACACTTTCCTAGGGTGGAGAGATGGCTAAGTGGTTAAAGGTACTTGTTTGTAAAGTATGTTATCCCAGGTTCACTTACCATGTAAGCTGGATACAGAAAGTAGAGCAAGATTCTGGCATTCATTAACAGTGCCAAGATGTCTTGGCATACTTAGACACACACACACAAACACACCTTACACATAAATAAATAAACTTTTAAATAAAGGATTATTAAATATGTTTATGTTTTCCAAATAACACTCCAATGTTAGCTAAGTAAGTTCTTAACTATTAGTGCTCTTGGACAGGTGGGTGTAAGATATAATTAATTAATAATCAATTTGTAAAAATTAGTGATTTATTTGATTTCTCAAGAAATATGATGTTACTATACACTTCAAACTGATGGTAAAGAAAGAAAATGTGATCTTAATAGTTCAATTGTTTGTCTACATTTTGATTCAATAAATTTACTTAATTTTTTTTTCTAGAAACCAAATTGAAGTATAGATGCCATGCCTCTTGTTTAGATATTCTTGATAAGGATATAAAGTTTCATTTCACATTTTACTTGAACAAATATTTAAATGAGTAAATTCTAGCTCAATGATGATTCAGTTATACAACAAGGGTACAAACAATAAAAGACAGCTAATTAAACATTTAGGTTAATAAAGCAATAGTATGCATTATAGAGGAACCACAGAACACAAAAAGTACTAATTTCACAAGAATCTTTTCTTGGATCAGATGGTCCCACATTCCTTTAGGATGTTATGCAATATTGTAGCTATCATTATGCACATTAGTAAAGATCGTGCTTTCAATATGAAAGGAAAAAAATCTGTCTTGCGAACCAAGAACATTTGGTTGGCTCTCATGTATATAATTCAAGACATGGCTGAAAGGTATATGGAGTTTCTCTAGTCATCCATACCCTTTCAAACCATTTTTCTTTCATTAGAACTAAAACAATTTATGATAAAGGCCCATTCAAAGCTCTTTTTTTCCTGTCAGCCTACAGGCTGGTGATGTAATACAGTAATCCATCATGGTGCCGGGGTGCCCTGATGATAGACCAGAGCAGTGGATCATTCATGCAGTGTTGTGTGCTGTAATATACCATTCCCAGGATGCAAAACCAAAGTGGAGTACAAGAGAAAGCATTAAAGTAATAGATGTTCATATTGTTTTTTATAGATGTTATCAAAACTGCTGAAAGTGAGAAATGTTGATGAAATCATTAAACAAAATTTACAGGTGTCTTAAGAGTGAAAACAGCAAGCTTTCTGCTTTCTGTATACCAAATCATATCAGTGTACTCTATGTGTTAGAGAAGCAATGTGACTTTGATGTGGGAGACTAAGTTTACAAAAGTCTATGGATTGTGATGAATGATCTCATAAAAAAGTTAGTTTTTTTTTCCCCCAAGGAAGGGTTTTGCTGTGTTCCAGGCTAATCAGGAATTCACTGTGTAGTCTCAGGATAGCCTTGAACTCATGGTGATCTTCCTATGTCTATCTTCCAAGTGTTGGGATTAAAGCCATGTGACACCATGCCCTGCCAAGATTATTTTTTTAATTGAGTAATTACCTAACTTGCACAAGGTTGATATGTTTAAAATTATTTTCTTTATTTTTTTCTCTCTCTCTCTCTCAATGTGTGTGTGTGTGTGTGTGTGTGTGTGTGTGTACAGCAGTGATTCTTGATGCTATATTTGCATTCTTATCTGGCTTTATGTGGGTGGCTAGTAAATTGAACTTGAGCCAGCAGATTTTACAAGCAAGCACCTTTAACCATTAAGCCATCTCCCAACCCTAGGGTGATACTTTTCCCAAGTACTAAATACTATAATCTAGTAATTACTCTAGTCTGGTTTAGTAGTCTAGTGCATAGTAGCATCCTTTTGCTAATGGTAATCTTAATATCAAAGATGCTTATTATAGAAAACTATCTTATTAAAGAGTAATGCTATTGGTTTCTGGTCTCCACTTTAAGATAAAGATTCAAGGAATTTGTGAAAACATTGTGGGGAAAAAAAATGCGGGCTGCAAGATGGAACTATTAGTCCCTAGACTTTAAATCAGAATGGGGAAGTATTTAGAGGACTGATGTCTTTCAGTGTTCCTCTAGGGTGGAACTTAAGGTGAAGTGGCTGTATGTCTAACGCCTATGTCTGACAAGAGCTGAAGATCAATTGAATGACAGACCAACTGAAAGAAAAGTGATATTTTCACTTTCTTTCCTTTATATTCATTTAATCAGATGCCTCCTCCTTGAGTCAAGGCTTTCAGGTTCATGAGAGTGAACCAATGGACCCTGGAAATCCCTCACATTCCCAAAATGACAAAACAGACATGAAAGTACTTTAAAAATCTATAATGTTTCATTGTACACTCATAGTTAGGATCCATAGGTACTCTGGGGGAAACTGAATAGCTTCTTCATAAAATCACAAAGTAGAATTTAAAGAATTAATCTAAAATCTTGATTCAATTTAGAAATTGATTTTTTAATATGGAATTAAATATAATTCAGTTGACAGCATTTGATCACATAAAATAAACACATGATAATGGTTTTATTGACCATTGTCTTATTGAATGAAAATCTGGGAAATAACTGTTCTAGGCATTAAGCAAATTACAAGTAACTGATTAGTGTGGATTTATAGCACCACTAAACTCAACCTGTACATATTTACGCAGCTTACTCCTGGATATGTCATTGTTTAGATCAATGCATGGCATGGCAGTCTGCACCCAGCTCATATTGGTGATAAATGAAATGGAATAATTGGTGATTGCTGAGGGAAGGAGGGGGAAACCTTGAGAGGAATATGAGAGCTTTATTCCTATTGCCAGGTAAAAAGTGGACATCAACTCTTTTCATTTCTTAGAAAGTCAAGTCTAAGACACACATACAAAGTTCTGGGACCATAGTATTCTTCAGTTTAAAAACAAAATTTGTATAAAAAAATGTTTGGCAGCTTTTCTATATGTTGACAGAGAGCTCAATAGTTACCCAAAAGGAAACTTCCTATCTTGAAAAGAGAGTTGGTTATGTCATCAAAGCCCTTTCAGACCCAGGATGCTTATTCTTGTGGAAGCAAATGGAAATACTGAGTCATATCATGATGAAAATCTTGTCATAATGAATCAACTTTTTCACAAGAACACAAGTACATATATTTGTTAACTACACAGTAGGTGCTTTGTAAATATTTTGTCTTCGTTGTTTCCATAACAAACCCAATGTAGCCACTCCTTAAGCCTATGTTGATCCCAAATATGATTGCATTTTCTTCAGAACATATTGTCATTGTGATTTACGGATCTCTGACATTGGGTACTGGCTTTCAGGTGAATTTTTGGTCACCTCTGCATTTCTAAAACACCACTCATTAATCTAAATATAAACTATGAGGGTCTATATTGCAACCATGAAACTTATTTTGTAGTGCCTTCTGCACGTAAATAGGAAAAGAGGAGAAAATAATTAAGACACAAATGTACATTATAAAATTGTTAAAGATATAGAAAATATGTATGTGTGTGTGTGTGTGTGTGTGTGTGTGTGCATGAAATGTTCCACAACTGAAATTTTGTTAAGCCTCTAAGGAGGCATCATATTTAATGTTGTCACATTGATTTAAAACTGGAATTATAGATAGCAATAAATAGAATTTTCTATGAACAATTTATTACAAACAAGAGTTGTTAAAAGTTAAAAGAAAACATACCAATGTATGATCCATAGGACCTCACACTGCACCAAGTACATTTGCAAATATTCTTGTCTAATGGACAGGTAGAGTAAAGGAAACAACATATTCTGGTCCACAGAACTGTTGTGGTATGAAACAATGATATTATGTAGGATGTTGTGAGCCAGCCATATTTGGGGAAAGTCACCTGTCCATGTATCGGAAGACTTAACAATGGAAGAAGCTACATCAGTGCACCAAGGCTACAGTACAGATATGAATGAAGGAGACCTGGTCTCTGGATGATGGAAGCAACATCAGGAACAAATGCAACTGTACAAGCAGTCAGAAGCATCTGCCTAGAAGTGAGATAGTAAGGAATTACAGATGAAGAGGATGCTCAGTTTAAGATACTGAGCCAAGGCTATGATTATGACATTGCCATGAATAATGGCAGGAAAGTAATAAGACAGAAAAGCCTTCTCAAAGAATGATTTGGTATAAAGTATCTAGAGATACTTGCACAGGTTACTGTTGCTTTATTTCTAATAGATAATCAGAATCAGCCAAGATGCCTATTAACAGATGGATGGATAATGAAAATGTGACACACAATGGAATTCTATTTAGGAGAACAGAAATGTGAAATTATGAAATTTTCAGGAAAAATGGATGGCCCTGCCAATAACTATATGAAGTAAAGTGACCTGAAGTCAGAAAGAGTGCTGGAGAGATTATGCAGTGGTTAAGGCTCTTGCTTGCAAAGCCACATGGACAAAGTTTGGGTTGCCCATTACCCATATAAAGCCAGATGCACAAGATGTCACATGCATGTGGAGTTTGTTTGCAGTGGTTGGATGCTCTAGAGCAAACATTCTCTAACTCTCTCTCCCCTTGAAAATAAATAAATAAAAAATATTTTTAAAAAAACAAAGTCAGAGAGACCCAAATGACATTTTTTCTGACATGTGAATGCTAGCTTATAATAACTAAATATGTATATATGGAGGGGACAAATGTGTATAAAATTATAAAGGCAGAATGGTAACCAAGAGGGAATATAAAATGAAGAATATGGAAAGGGGTGTGGGAAGGGCCAAAGGACACATGTGACATATAACTAGAAGGGAGAGGATATTGGGAAGGAAGGGAAAATGTGGGAAGAGGAACTGTATATTGGTGGGTAGAGGCGACTCAACTAAATAAATTGTATTTGAAAATAGCCAATTTCAACAAGCCACAGCTGAAATCACAGAAGAATTGGGGAGATGAGCAAGAGTGCTGCTTCCATGGTAAACCTGATAATCAGCACCACACACTGAGGATTCTCAATACTTACCAAAGCAGAGATCCAGAGGCTCCTAAGAGCTCATCACTGAAGTTGACGTAAAACTCACCCACCATGGTTCAGGTAATTTTGTGGAAGAGGGGGCAGAAACAATGTAAAAGCCATAGGTTGAGACATCATGCCCAGAGTCATTCCCTCACCCAAAAATGACTGACTGCTGCTCTCGCAACACACAAACTACAACCCCATGGGGAATGCCAACAACCTCATTGAAGAGGATCCACAAATGAAATGAGGGCAGGGACTAACACATGATGTATCCATACAAAATATGTTGCTAATAATAACTAAAAAAAAAAATAAGGAAACTTGGAGAGATAGATGATATTTTAGGCTGCATCCAGCCCTGAAATTGTTTATTAGCCCATTTATTGATTGAGAGATATTTTTGATTCTAAATTTTTGCAATTATTGACATATTCTAGCTACTAGCCCCTGTATGAAAAGAATTTCTTATAAAATAATAATAGCTATTATTTTCTGGTAAGCACTGATTTTTAAAAAAGAAAACTTTACATTTATTAACATAGTCAATCCTCACAAACGCCTACGTGATATATGTTCAAGTTGGCACAATTGAAACAAGTTAGGAATGATGTTGGAATCTGACATTTACTGGCCAAAATAGCCCATTTTTATTTCTCTTAAATGCCATTGTCTGTTAAATTGGTCTGTAAGTAGGAGATGGGAATAAACATTTAGAGAGAAAGTGAAAGGTTCTCCCACAGAGTCTTATGCCTTGCAGTCATATTCCAGCAGTGTAAAGTTAGGATGAACAATGAGCCATCAGCAACTCAAGAAAGCTCTGGTAGAAAGAAATATGTCAAGTAGGAAAGATGTTCTTCAGGCTCTCATTATAATGCAAATCAGAATTCATTACTGAAGAAGCCAAACAACTTTAACAGCAGAAACAATGTTTTAGTAGCATAGTACTATGGTATATACAATAATTGTTCTTTTTATTTGTTTGTTAGATTTTGTTTGGTTTTGGAGGAAGAGGAATATTGGTATGTTTAAGATCAATGAAACTTTTGGATCCACTGCTGTACAATGTCATCACAAACTGCTCAGAAAAAATAATCAAGATAGTATAACAATGTGGCAAAATATTAATATTTACATAATCTTAACGATTTCTGTGTCACTTCCGTCTGTGTGTGTGTTTAAAAATGCAAGTTAAAGGAAAAAGGTAATAGATTGTGTTTAGTGAACAAGAGCAGGAAAAAGGGGCGGGGGAGAATGAGGGAAGGAGAAAGGAGCAGAGAGAGAAAAAGGCAGAGACTGAGGATATTTTGAGGTTTGCGCTGGATAAATGAAAATCATCCATGGTAAAAATTAAAAAAAAAAAAAAAAAAAAAAAGAAAATCAAGCAGTAGCCTAAAAATATGTTTTGCAGGAAACAGAAACCCTGTAATAAATTGATGGGGTTTTAACTCAGTACTATTGAATGGAGGCTGCTGTGGCTATAATGTAAGAGTGATACCAGTCCCCTCATGGGTGTTGAGGGGGGGGGGTGGCTGTCAGGAGCCTTCTTAAATACCATTACAGGTTAAGCCTGTGGGAGGAGTTGGAGAGCGGTGGCTAGCTGATTCTGAGTGGAGAGCTCATTGGAATTTCAGAGCAGTGATATCAGGTGATAATGTATTTTGATGACTTTGCTACAGATAAACTGCGGATTCAGCCCAGCTGCCTGGCTTGATTAACACATCAGTTTCTCAGTTTAGGGAACTTCTCTTCTGTTGCCTCTCTGCATTTTTTCTCTTTCATTTGATCCTTTTATAAATCTTTCTTTCTTCATGTCTTTTGGAAAATCTCTTCCCTTGTTGGCTTTTCTGTCTCCTTCCTACCTTCAAACATTTCTCTAGAATAATTCATTTGTCATTGATTTCTCTTTCTTTGAGCAATTGGAAGCTTCTGTGGGCACAAGGAGATAGCTCTGTCAGTAAAGTGCTTGCTAAATACCTCTGAGGACCTGAGAGTGGATGCCTAGGATCCACATAATGGCCCGGCCCAGTACAATGGCCTGTGCCTTTCGTCACAGTACCTGAGAGTCAGAAGCTGGGCTTGCTGGCCAGCTACTGTACTCTAGCCAAATCCCTGAGCTCCAGGTTCAGTGAAAGGCCTTGTCTCACAAAATCAGGTGGAGGACACCGGATGCATATGTTTGTGTACCTGCATCCATGCATACAGCCACACACATACACTGTTCATATCCACTACATAGCCATGAAAAGAAAGAAAGAAAGAAATTGAGCTGTTGTATTCAGTGAGTTCAATGTTAAGCTCATGCATTTATATTTATAACTAATTTTTAAAAGGTATTTCTCTTAGGGCTAGAGAGATGGCTCAAAAGTTAAGGTACTTGTCTGCAAAGCCTAATGACCCTGGTTCCATTTCCCACTACCCATTTAAATCCACATGTATAATGTGTGTATGCATCTGGAATTCATTTGGAGTGGCTATAGGTCCTGGCTGGTGCTCCTATTCTCTCTCTCTCTCTCTCTCTCCTCTCTGGTTCCCTCTGTTTTCAAATAAATAAATAAAAATATTAAAAATATTTTAAAAGATATTCCTCTTAATTAAAAGCTGCTCTCAAATTGCTGTTTTCTTGGATTTGGCCCTTTAAATGTACTGTTTGTTTGCAGTTGAATGACACAGCAGTTTAATAATGGATCAAAACTTAATCTCAGTCACTTAAGTACAGATGGATAAAAAGGGTGAAAAATCTGACAAATATCTTATCTCACTTTTGGCTTTCAGAGTGCTGAGAATTCAGACAACTGTGGATAAAGAACAAGTCATTTCATTTTTTTGTAGTGGCCATTCCCTAAGGAGCTAGTGAAGGGATTTTACAACAGATGTGATGTTACCCAGTGCATACTGGATGAGCAGCAGCCTGGCTATTCCTGCTGCTGACCCAGTTGTTATTCAGTGAAAATTTCTTCTTTGCCCTGCAAAAGGAAATCTTTTAGCTCTCCTCCCATATGGTCTGAAGACTTCAGAAGCACAGTTTTAGATGAGGCAACTAAAAAAGATGAGAGGTCCCTGTTAATGTGAAGAACTTTTACCCGTGGCTTGGCTAATAAAGAAAATGATGTGAAAGTCCTGAAAACTGAGGCAGGGGGATTGAGAGATGTTACTTTGGGATCCAGGGCATGATAAGCTAATGCCTCTACTCTCTTGATTGTTTGATGAATGCCCTTTTCAACTTCATAGTGCACACCTGTTCTGCTTCCATTATCCAAACCTACAGACACTTGCACTGTGAAACACATGCACACATTGAACACAATTCTAAAATGATATTAATATTAGTAATAATATTAATATCAAAGGCACAAACAAATCACCTAAAGATATTTAAAAACTGAAAATTCTGCTTCAGCAATTTTTGGCAATGTCAGAGATTTTGCAACTATACCAAATACCCAGATGTGCCTAGAGCTTTCTTGGGTAGAAAGGCACAACAGTCAATAACTTTTTGGTAGATTTCTGTGATATACATGTGTGTGTGTGTGTGTGTGTGTGTGTGTGTGTGTGTGTGTGTTTTATATTCTGTTGTAAATTCCCTTGACAAATTCTCCTTGTTTCCTCCCTATGATTGGAGAAACATTGGCTAGAAGCCATGAATGACCAGGGCACATATTTACATTAGGTGAAGGTATTTGATTTGCAAGTAAATTTACACAATCCTGCAGATTCAAAAGAGGCATCTGTAATTATTCTTAGAAAAATATTAAAACATTTATTGCACAACAATTTAATGGACTTTTTTTTTCTCATTTTAGTTTTATGGAGTGGGAAGTAGGTTGGTTACTGTCTTTCGTGAATTCAAGACATATTTTAAAAGCTGGAGATTGGGTTGGAGATATGGCTTAGTAGTTAAGGTGCTTGCCTGTGAAGCCCAAGAACCCATGTTAGACTCTCCAGGTCCCAGGTAAGCCAGATGCACAAGGTGACACAAGTAAGCAAGTTAACATATGTGCACAAGATGGCATATGCATCTGGAGTTCGATTACACTGGCTAGAGATCATGGCGTGCCAATTCTCTCTCTCTCTCCTCTCATAAAAATAATAAATAAATAAGTAACCTAGATATCTGCCTAAACTACTAATGACAGGAAAGAAAATAATGACTTCTTAATAGTCTGCTGTACATATGAATTTAAATACTTGTTAGGTAGAAATGTAAAACTAGGGCTGGAGATATGGATCTGCAGTAATGGCACTTGTACAAAGCCTGCCAGCCTAGATTTGATGCCCACTTCCCAAGTAAAGCCAGATGTACAAAATGGTACATGTATTTGGAATTTGTTTGCAGTGGTGAACGATCCTGTCATTCTCATTCTCTTTCTCTCTCTCTTTCTCTCTCTTTTCCTTTCTCCCTTCCCCTCCTTCTCTTTCTTACTTTTTCTCTGTGATGCTATGCTTACAAATAAATAAATAAAGCTTAAAAATAAAAAACTACCTCCCTGAGAATACAGAGTGAATTCCTAGGTCAGCCTGGGCTAGAGTGAGACCATACCTTGAAAAACCAACAAAATAATAATAATAACAATAATAAAATAAAATGTAACTTTCTTAAAAAATGTGTAAAAATATTGTACTTTCTCTTATTATTAATATGCTAGCACACACAATGTGTGAGAGAAAAGGAAACATCTTCTAAAGGCACGAAATATGTCAACTCACATTTCACAACATGAACTAAGCATGTTGCTAAGAAGCATCCTGTAACATAAATGATCTTAACAGGTTTCTTCACAGCATTTTGATCAAATTGGCCTTGAAATAAACCATCCATTTTCTCTGTGACCCAGCACATACCCTCAGGTTGACTGCTCACCAAGTGCATTAGAAATTTCTGTGTTAATGTAATGTGAAATGAAAATACGTGATGCCAAACAGGTTGTGGTGACGCATGCCTATAACCTCAGCCCACAGGAAGGTGGAGGCAGGAGGATCCATCTAGCAATTCAAAGACATCCTCAGTTACACACAGATCTCGAAGCTAGCCTGAGCTCCAGGAGACCACACAAGCAAATGGAAAAGTAAAGAAGGAAGGAAGAAGGGAGGAAGGAAAGGTGGGAGAGATTATAAAAGACATTTTCATGGAGTTCTACTCAGCGGTAAAGAAAAATGAATTTGCAGAAAAATGGATGGACCTGGAAAGGATTATACTAAGTGAGGTAACCCAGGCCCAGAAAGCCAAACGCCACATGTTCTCTCTTATATGTGGATCCTAGCTACAGATGACTGGGCTTCTGCGTGAGAATGAAAATACTTAGTAGTAGAGGCCAGTAAGTTAAAAAGGAGACATAAAGGGAAGAGAAAGGAAGGGAGGAGGGTACTTAATAGGTTGATATTGAATATATGTAAGTACAATGATTGTGATGGGGAGGTAATATGATGGAAAATGGAATTTCAAAGAAGAAAGTGTGGGGGGGAGGGAGGGAATTAACATAGGATTTTTTTATAATCATGGAAAATGCTAATAAAAATTTTAAAAAAACACATTTTCAGTTATGTAAGAAATATAGAATTTTTAAATAAAACTATAGTATTTCATAAAACTATCTATTATTCTTCAATAAAATTCTCCATATAATTTAATTTTGTCATCCTTAAATAACAGAATTTTAAAATTAATCCTTATAAATGATATTGTAGTATTTTTATTTTCAAGAGCCAGTGTACTGTAGTATAGAAACAGAGTAAATAAAGTTTCCATTATTAATTGGGATAACTAGATTCACACTGATATTTTGGATGATATTCATTTTAAATTTTGATTTTAATTTTAATTTTTTAAAAAAATATTTTGCTTATTTATTTGAAAGTAGGGGAGAGGAAGATAGAGAACAAAGGGGCATGCCAGGACCCATAGCCACTGCAAACAAACTCCAGATGCATGTGCCACCTTGTGCATCTGGCTCTGTATGGGAACTGGGGAATTGAACCCTGGTCCTTTGGCTTTGCTGGCAGACACCTTAACTGTTAAGCCATCTCTCCAGTCGTAATTATAAATTTTCTGTAAAAACCTAGCATATAATATTGGTAACACATCTTTTTAAGTTACATACTATATTTTTATGTTTAAAGCTGTAATAAGGGGTTATATCCTTATATGTTATATATGTCAATTGAAATTAATGCCATTCTTAAAAACTACCTTTGATAGGTGAAGCATGGGATCTTATTCTTGAATCCATAATATAATTTTGCAGGGATATTTACTGTTCTCATTGACAGAGGACCTATTATGTAAGAACATGAAGCAAAAGCAGTTTGTAAACATTACATTACAATGCACCATGTTTTTTTTTTTTTAATTGAGAAATTTTGGTGCATTTAAAAAGCAGAAAAAAGTAAAACATTAGACCAGAAAAATAACAGAGGAAATCAGCATGAAAGCATAAATTTATTTCTCAATTAGCTGACCCTGATTGAAATATATGTATTTAAATATATGTATTTAGAATAGATAGATAGATAGATTACAGATATAGATATAGATAGATATCTTAATAGTTTCTTAGAGGAACATGTTGTTCTAGGGATGGTGTTAGTTAAAAATTCTTACTATAGTAGTAAGTCAGGCAACATACTTATATAGAGTTTCTCAAGTCTCTATCCAGTAAATAACACCTTTCTGTGAAATCTACCCTATCTTGTCTTAAAAGAAACAAAAATACTAGCTTATGATGGTATTTCTTAAGAACAAACAAAACTCTCCTTCAGCAGAAGCTTCTACTACTGCTCGTCATGTCTTGGCTAGGTCATTTCAGTGGATGCCAGTTGCACACCCCCTCAACTATATGCCACCCAAAATGCCAAAGATGTCTCAAAGTTGGCTTCCTGCAAGTTTATGTTATCATGGAAAGGTATTTTAGCACATTATATCTATGTTACAAATTAAGACAAAGGCACTTGTTAGGGAAAAAGAAAAAGCAGATAAATGAATAACTTTCCTTTCTGTATAGCTTATAGTACAGATTTTAGTAAGAATCTCTCTGATCCAGGTTCAGCCATTTGGTCTGCCTTTTAATAAGTAGAATTTTATGGTACTATTGCCCTTACAGGAAACACCTGAACCACAAGACACTGGAGAGGGTAGGATCATGTCTAACCTAAACCTTCTACATCTTCCCTCCCTCTCCCTCTCCCTCTTTCTCCTCTCTAACTCTTGTATATTAGTTATCTTTTTTCTCATTTTCTTAGTGGGCACTGACCTGTAACTCCCAGGACCAGCATGGGGCTATCATCCAAAATGAGCTTTTGATCAGAGAAACCTACAAGGTTTCCTAAAAGAATGACAGATTTCTGTCAGAGAACTTGACCCACCAAAGGTTAGTGGTAAGACCATATTGCTGAAGACACCATTTACAGCTGACACATAAAAATGGAAGGGCATGCCTGGAAGCCAGGAGAGAGTCAGTCCCCAGATAGTCAGCGTGTGTAGTGCCAGAAGGTGCTACATGGGCAACTGGGGGAAATGACCAATATCTGTCCAAGCAACTCATGGTCTAACCTACTTAGTAGCAAATAACCTGGTGTGATGCCCACACAAGTGCAATAGTGGCACACAGCCATGGTGTTGGGGGGAACCAACTGCTCTTGATTTGGCTAACTGATCCCCTCAGTGGTACGGGACCCATAGCTGGAGCTGGGAAACAAGTCAGAATCATATCCTAACATAAGCCCTCTCTCCAATATCAAGCTACCATCATTCATGGGCTACAAGAGGGCCTACACCTATTAAACTCTATAAAAAAAAGTAAGGGCTATCTCATTTGTCCTGGTGCTAACTTACTCTCCGTTGGAGAATCTGCTTCTCTTTTCAGATAGATGCAGATCCTAAGGAAAGTGCCACCCCATCATACCTCAAAAGGGCCCCGCTGAAACTAAGGAAAACTGGCGAAACAAGCAAGGGTGCTGTTTTCCTAATGAAGGGGATACCAGCACAAGGGGGAAGAAGACCAACACAGAGAAAAATCAACTCCTACCAAATCAGAGAGCCAGAGCCTCAGAGGCCCCCATCACCTCATCACTGAAGCAGACCAAAATTGAACCCAACATGGCTCAGGGAAATTTTGTGGAAGAGGGGGTGAACAGAATGTCAGAGCCACATGTTGGGTCAAGATATGCAGAGACATTTATTGTACCAATAACTGTGGGCTAACTCCACAATGCATGACCCATATACCTCAACAAGGATGGGCTGATGGGGAGGGGTTAGGCCAGGGATGAGCCTAATAATGGTATCAAACTGCCTGTAATTTCTGAATACAAAACTAAGAAAAATAAAAATAAAAGAACAAAAGAAAAGAATCTCTCTGATCCTTTGAAACACTGTGGAGACAATCTTTACATGAGAAAAGAGTGAACACCCCGTAGGTCTTGCCACTTTTATTTCTTTGTTTTGTTTTGATACTACTTTTTGCACTTTGTGTGCTCTGGCCAATTTCCATTTCAATTTATGATATATACTACTTCTGTGATATAAAGAAACTCTAGCTAGGAGACTATTCTTTCCTCTGAGTATGAGAGCTGAATGGGGAAAAAAAAAATTCCACCCTTAGTAGCTGTGTTATTTGACACATCATTGAAACCTGCAAAACATACCAGTTTGATTTTCCTTCATTGGCTAATGAAAAGTTTGTAAGCATATTTTCACTAAATATTGTTCACGATTGCTTCATTGTCCCCTGACAAATGGTCTATAGCAAATCTCCAAACTCTTCTCTCACACTGAGAGCTACAACTTAAAACATTCATACCATCAAACACTGCACCTCAAAGGCTAATGTCTGCACTCCAAATTTCAAATACTGGAGCCTAATAAAAATTTAAAGAGAAAGAGCGCCTCTCTGGGGAACAGCTGTCAAGAATCTCTTGAAAGAAAGAAACATAAACAGACTCTACCTAGAGTCTCATTTTTGAGAAAAGACATAGTAAGGGCAAGTACTGTTAACAAAAAAAATTCAAGTTATGCTACTTAATGTTAAAATGATAGGCATTTGATCTCTCAATAACTGTGTATTAAAAACAGTTCAAATATATCACATGCATGTATGATGGGAAAATTAAAAGCTGTATAACTATGTCACAAATAGATATAATGCATAGACTTGTACCCATATTTGTATGAACACACAAATAAAACATATGCACATAGATATTCTAACTTGGTCATGTGACAGTTTCGCTTTAACTGCTTTCATCTTCAATTTTCTGTGCAAAGTCTGATTTATCATGCTCATAGCTGCCCTGCATTAAGTCATGACTGCCCTGGAGACAAAACATAGTTCAATTCAGCTCACAGTGCTGTGCAGTCTGCTCTCCTTGCAATGCATTCCATCAATGATCTTTCATTTACAGTTTCTGGTTCAGTAAAATTCCTTGCAGTAAAAATACTCCTTTATGAAAGCTTGATCTGAAAAGTCCCATGCAGGAAGGACCAGGCCACTTACATTATGTCCTCTGTGGAACAATTTATTTGACAATGGAGAACCCAGCTTGGATTATACTGGAAGTGTCACCATTTGCTTCCACAGAAATGTAATCACTATATTTTCTTCCATAGATATGTAACCTGTTTATTTCCATCACAGCCTTTTAAAGTAGGTTTATACTATTATAATAAATTAAAGTTCACTTTAAAATACCTTTATATTGTCATTGTCTATAAAACAAAATATAAATTCCCTCCGTTTGTGATCCACTAACTTTCCAGAATATCTACTGATATCCACTTTGAAAAGGAAAAGAAAAGAAAGGCTACCTTAAAGAACCGTGATAGCTCTGGGCTCCATTTTTGTCTTCTCAAAATATGTTAAGATGTGTAACCTTCAAGATTTTTCCATGGGCCACTTACTACATATGGAAATGAAGAGTTCACATTGTGATTCACTCCTGTGAATGCTGAAACTCTTGTAAATGCCAACAGAGAAAGACATAGACAGTCATTATGACATCAAGGGCAAATATGTAATTAAATTCTATTAAGTCACCTGCATGTACAATTTCATGATTGAGTTCATATTCATCCATATGTTCTTACCCAAATTATTTGGATAATTTGATTACATTCAGCCATAATAAGAATATATAAATGTATATATACCTTATATGTGCATTTTTAAAACTATGAGAACAGGAGGTAGTTCATAAATCGCTTGCCTTAAATGCATTAGAATCATAATTTGATCCCTACAACCCATGTAAAAGAATCCAGGCATGGTAGAATGTGTCTGTAATCCTACTACTTAGGAAGGAGAGACAGATATATCACCAGGGCTCCCTGGTTTGCCATTCTAGCCTATGTCCAAACCACTAGGAAAAAAGTGAACACTGCCTGAGGAATTACACCCAAGCTTGTCCTCTGGCCTCCTCCTGCATGCAAACATACATGCATGTGCGCCTCTCACACACGTACCATTACACACATGAACATGTGCAAATATATATTTACATTTACACAAAAAAGTTACAATGCAAAATAACATTTTCAAATGTGATATATTGTAAAAACAATATTAATTAAACCCAAAAGTCAAGAATAAATACAAATATCATTATTAGAGTTGATGTTAGGGAATGAAAATAGCTACTAATGCCCTCAGCATGACACTCTGCTATTTTTGGTACTGTTTGCTCTGTGTATGAATTGCTACATACATTTATACTGATAGCTCCTAAATAGCTGTGAGAAAGTGGCTATCACCATGCATATCTTTACAGCATTTTCTTCAAATCTAAGGGAACTCAACATTAATGTTTCTCTTCAAATATTTCTTTGCTTAATTTAGGTAAAATCTGCCCACTGATTCCAGTTCTACAACACATTCCTTTCATAACTCATCAAGGTTCTGTATAGTACTGAAGAAGACACTAGTCTGAAGGTGATAAGGAGATGGCATTTAAACTAAGAACTGAAAGTAGAAAGTTCAGCTCCTAGAGAGAGTTATTTGGCAGGTAGAAGGGACTTGAGTCTGCAGTGAGGTGACAGGGAGAGCAGACAGACAGGTAGTGAAGTTAGTGTGACAAGCAGCGGCCAGACAACACAGAATTGAGTTGAGACAAGCAAGCAGTGTGCATGCATTCAGAAAAAAAAATAAATAAATAAAAAACTACTGGAGACATTTAGTCAGATCAATATATGTTTTTAAGACCTTTTAAAAAGACTCCATTGTTCTAATATGCCTCTGCATAATCGAACCCCCCTCAATGGCCCTTTCAAGCCTCTGCAGTCACTCATTCTGATCTAGAAATTCAAAGCTAGGTTCTACTTTTTTTAAAAAAATATTTTTATTTATTTATTTATTTGGTGGAGAAAGAGGGGGGGGGAGAGAGAGAGAGAGAGAGAGAGAGAGAGAGAGAGAGAGAGAGAGAGAGAGATTGGGGATGCCAGGATCTGCAGCCACTGAAAACGAACTCCAGACACATGAGCTCCCTTGTGTATCTGGCTAACATGGGTCCTGGGGAATCAAAACTGGGTCCTTTGGCTTTGTAGGCAAATGCCTTAACCACTAAGCCAACCCCTCCAGCCCCCACTTTTAAGAGACATGTTACCTTTGTCTTTCTGAGCCTGAATTACCTAATTCATTATGATCCTTTCCAGACTATTTATTTTCCTACATATTTCATAATTTCATTTATCTTTACAGCTGAAACACCATTGTATATATCTCATATCTTTATAATTCATTCAGCAGTTGATGGCTATCTAGGCTAGCTTCCTATCTAGAATATGAATAGGGCAGCAATAAACATGTCTGAAGCATAGTGCAGAGTCTTGGGAGAGGTAGAGCTGGTTCATAAGGGAGTTCTACTTTGCTTTTATTTTAACTTTGCTTTTATTTTGTTTTGGTTTTGGGTTTTTGAGGCAGGGTGGCATACTAGCCCAAGCTGATCTAGAATTCACTCTGTAGCCCAGGCTGGACTTGGCTCATAGTGATCCTCTTATCTTAGTTTCATATTACTGGGATTAAAGGTGCAAGTCACATGCCACATCTGGCCTATTTTATACTCTTTGTAAAACCTCTATACTGATTTCTATAGTGGAGGCACCAGATTGCATTCCCACCAACAGTGGATAAGAACCCTCCTTTCCTATGTCTTGTCTACCAGTTGTTAAATTTTGGGGATCACAGTGGAAAATAAAAACAGGCAGCTTTTTTGAAATATTTTAAAATGGTTCTCTTTATTTTCCACATACATATTGGCATGCACAATGAGATAGGAGAGAGAATGGGTGCACCACAGCTTCTAGCTGCCACAAACTCTAGATACATGCACCATTTTATGCATCTGGCTTTCTGTTGGTACTGGAGAATCAAACTAAGTCCTTAGGATTTGCCAGCAAATACCTTAACAGATGAACCATTTTTCTAGCCCCATTGGATACAAGTTTTAACAACAGAGAAAGAAAAGAGGGATAGAGAAGAGAGAGGTAGAGAAAGGGAGTGTGTGCACTATAGAAAGAGAGAAGAATGAAGAGAGAAGAGAGAAGAGAGAAGAAAAGCGAGGGGGGGAAGGCATACACTGAAGAGGCAGGAGATCTATAAGGAGAGAAGAGAGCAAGGGAATTCCAGGGAGTGAGTTTTATGGGAAGAGGTGAAAATATGCTGTGTGGGCCTGGGTGGTTTGCAGAGATGTGGGTTGGGGGAGGCAGACTTCCTTACTTTTAGCCTAGAGGTATACTGAATTGCTATATCAGGTGGCAGCCCGAGTCTCAGGGCAAACATGTGGTAGGGGAGAGTGAGAGTGAGATGCGCAGAGAGTTCTCATACTCTTCACAGCATTTGTTGTCATATTTTGTTGTTGTTTGTCTGTTATGTATTTATTAGCCAGTTATATTTTTTTTTTTGAGAACTTTCTGTTCAGTTCCATACCCCACTTTTTAATTCCATAGTTCATTTACTGGGTACTTAGTCTGTTGAGTTCTTTGCATATTCTAGTTGTTAATCTTCTGCCAGATGTTGAGATGGCAGATTTTTTTTTTTTTCTGTTGTGTAGACTGCCTCTTTACTAATTTGACCATTGCTTGTGCTGTACAAAAGACTTTTTATTTCCACATGGTTCCATTTTTCAATTGTTGATTTTGGTTACTTACAAGTGTGGTTCTCTTCAGAGATGCCTCACATGCTACTATATCAGGGAGATACTAGACCACATGGGGTATGGAGAGGGAGGTGATGTTGGAAGATTGAGGTTTAAGCTGCTATAGGAATGGGGGGATGAGGTAAGGATGGAAGTGGTGGGAAGATGAACCAAAATTACAGACATCTGATCAAGCCATATGTAAATCTACTATTGGCAATCCAACTTAAAATATAAATAAAAAATTTAAACCAGGGTCTCCTACCTGGGCAAATAAAACCATTTACAGAAGCCATAGGATATTAACCAAAATTCTCAGTGCCAGGGAGGACATACCTTCTGATGAGCTGTCGGTCAGAGAGTCTATAGAGGCACGTAAACAATATTGGCAATTGCTATTGCTCTTGATTGCTTAGCAAAACTAGAATGCATGACTCTTTTACTAACAACACAACCACATGTTTCAGTTACAGAAGGAGCTGGGCTGGAAGCTCACTTCACACTGGCTAGCTTTCTTTGTGCCAGAAGGTGCTACATAAGCTGCTGGCAGAGAAAAGGCATTAGTAATCCTGTCCAGAAGCAGACACTGTATACTTCACACATGACCTGCTAGGCAATATCTATCCACTGGTAGTGGCAGGAGAGTTATGGGAATGACCAATTACTCTCTGATGAGATTTGAGGGCTGCTCTGTGGAAGGGAGATCTTACTTGGTATTGTAATTCTGGCCAAAAGTGTGAAACTAGGCACTTAGGCCTACAGGGAGAAACCTACACTGTGGTTGTGCTAGTGTGGCAAATTCACTTCTAAATATCCATGTCTGTTCACACGGATTGATACTGCTCTCAAACACAGGGCAAAGGTGATTACAGAGAAGCACAGAAAACAAAGTAAAAAGAATAAGCAACTAGTGTGCGTTCAGCCCTACACATGACATCGAAACCACACTTCCTAAGGCTCAGGGAACTCATGGAAGAGGGGCAAAAATAATAGAAGAGCAGGAGTTTGAAAGGTGTGGCTTTAGAATGCTGTTTTCTGGGTATAGCAAGTACATTGCACTCATGGACTCATAGCAGTCTCTGTGTTACCCATACATGACTGAGCCTGCCACTATCGCATCATAGATGAAGAAGGCATCCATGAGATTACACACCTCCCTGATTTAATCATGGAAACTGATGATTGCTAAGAGAGGGAAAGTCATGTCCTTTAAGGCAGGTAGACACTAAAGGATTTCCTATTCTCCAGTAAATCACCATCCACCCATGGTTATGCACAGGACCCTTATTTAAATCAGTGGGTCAAAAAATACTAAAATAAACAAGACATAGAATTATGGGAAATTCTTATGGCAAGAAGAAGGGCTTTAGTGAGGGGAAAGTGGAAAAGAGGTGAAAAGTAGGGGTTAAAAATACATTGTATACCTGCATGAAACTGTCAAAAACTAAACAAACTGGAGAATCAGATCATATTGGCTAATGTACAGATAATAGTACACAGGAATGAGTGGTTACTGCCTGTCAAGTTAGAGGGTTGGATCTCTTAGCTGAAGATGAAATAGAAAGGTTTTCTCATTAATAGAACTCACTTGGTTTTCAAGAATGCCATGTGTGCACCTAAGTGATATGTCCTTTGAAACAAATGTATTTTATAAACACATTATGGTTCATCTTTAAATATTTTATGGTTTGTGAAAATCAAGAACACTGGTTCTCTTCCTGTGTACAATCCTAAATATGTTAAACATTGCTCAGATTAGTTGTATGTGTATAGATGGGTAGATTGCTGTAAATGTACACATATGCTTTTAACAGTTATGTGAAAAGCATATGGTACATTTAGGATAATTTTAGATGAGAAATTGTCTCCAGATACTTTACAATTTTAGTAAAGTAATTGTTATTTCCCATCCTTGTATTTTTGCCATTGAAAGTAAAAGCCAGCCTTGCTCTGGTTGATGACTTTTGAAGCCTATTATTTCTGACTAAATGATTTTTAATAAGGCAGTGATATTAGAACTGATACCCAGACATTCTTGTATAGTGCCATTCTTCCTACCATCATCATTTTCTCTTCTACTTGTCAGATAATAAAAATGTTAGGTCAATGTTCATGGTATTTTTTTTTCTCACATAAGTTTTAGCCTACTTATGACATTTTAAAAATAAATACTTTGAACATGTGTACATCAGAAGTCCATTGAAGAGAAGAGGAACTCTTACTCTTCTATGGTCTTTAGAAATATCTGACTCTTGTCTAACATGCACACGGTCCAGGAAGCATGTTTGGTCTATATCCATCACTTGGTTTACAATGCATAAACCTTGTTGGATAGGATGACATAGAGGAAATCCATCAAGATGACACAGAGATCCACATAAATCTTCACCAGGCCCGGTGTGTTTTCTGAAGACTGTGTAAAGGTTTACAAATAACAAATATTCCAGAGATTCATAGGAACTTAATCTTTCTGTTTTATGAGTAATTTATTTAAGAACATAAAAATAAGTCTTAACTTAAAAGTGAGGACAATTCAATATTCCATATAAATGCAAAGCCATGCTATAGCAAAATTGTCAGGAAGAAAATTTAAAATTGTACAAATAGCAAGCATGTATGGTAGAACAGTACCTCTTTCAAATGCTCACAAATGATTGGGAGGAAATGAGGAAGAGAATATAATTTAAGACTATAACAATTACAGATTCACTGATTGATAAGGGATAGCTGCTTTTCTATTAATGAATATTTTTACCTATGTTATATAATAAAAACATTTTTTTTTCGTATGTGGACAATATTTTTCCCCCGAGGTAGGGTTTCACTCTAGCCCAGGCTGACCTGGAATTCACTATATAATCTCAAAATGGCCTTGAACTCATGGCGATCCTCCTACCTCTGCCTCCCAAGTGCTGGGATTAAAGGCATGCACCAACACACCCAGTAACAACAATATTTTTATTTATACTAGTTTATGTCTATTGAGAAATTCTTAAACAACTTGGGACACATGTCAACGTGGATTAAGAAGAAAAATACATGGGGCAGGGTGTTCATTTCAATGAAATAGGGAAGCAGTTTTGCCTGGAAACATACATGCAATCTCAAGCAGACAAGCAACAAGTAGATCACTAGATACATGGTTTTGGTAAATTGACGTATATTGGGTTTTTGAGGTAGGGTCTCACTCTAGCCCAAGCTGACCTGGAATTCACCTATATATTCTCAGGGTAGCCTTGAACTCATAGCAATCCTCCTACCTCTGCCTCCATGAGTGCTGGGATTAAAGATGTGAACCACAATACCTGGCAACTATATAACTTTAAAGCAGATGAAAATATTGAAAACTTGTCCAGCAAATGTACTGTGGGTCACAAAAACATTTGTTTCAACATTTTATTTCTAAGTCAGAATTCATGTTGTCACTACCTAGACTAGAAAGTTATTGCATCCATGATATACGTCAATTATTAACTTGTAGCTTTTCTCATTTTCAAGTTGTCCTAACCAAGTGCAAAAGCTAATATTTATGTTAATACTTAAATTCTTTCATAGAATTCAGTATTTCAAAGTGAAGGGAGATGGTGTGTATTGCGTTTAGTGTAAAAGGCAATTTGACCATTCATGATGCTGTAGTTCTAGTCAAGTAAGTAATTTCAGTGATTTAGAAGAGAAAGGGAGCTGGATGTGAGCATTAGAGATGTTTCTAGACTGCAGAAATGCCTAGGATTCTTGAAATTGAAAAACAGAATAGCATCTATAAGGGAAAGAGGGTTGTTATACCACTGGCTCATGCTACCTTGAGCGAGCTACATCAGATGACACACTGACTCTACTACAATGGTCAGCATGCTACGGAATTTATTTTTGCTCCAAGATTTTATTACCAAGAACCTTTGATTTTTTTTAAAAAAATTCTTGTGCACTAGTATCTGGGGGAGGTGTATGTGCATGTGTGTATGCCTGTTCATGTGTGTTGAGATGCACATGCCTGTGCATACATGTGAAAGCCAGAGGTTTACATGAGACATTTTTGTCAATTACTTTACACTGCAGTTTTTCAGGTAGTTTCTCACTGACCTTGGAGCCCACTGGTAGAGTATCTAACCAGCAAATCCTAGAGATGCTTTTATCTCCACCTACTCAGTGCAGAGATTGCAGGAATGTGACATTACACAGGAAATACTGGTACATGAACTGCCCAAGTATGTCCATTTTGTTCTAGCTGAGTCCATTTTTTTATGGGGGGGGTGGGGGCTGCTCTTCCCCTCTGAAGACCAAACCCTGGTTAAAAGAACATTCTTGGGCTGGAAAGGTTGCTTAGTGGTTAAGTGCTTGCCTGTGAAGCCTAAGGACCCTGGTTCGAGGCTCGATTCCCCAGGACCCACATTAGCTAGAAGCACAAGGGAGTGCACACGTCTGGAGTTCATCTGCAGTGGCTGAAGGCCCTGGCACACCCATTCTCCCTCCCTCTCTCTCTTTCTCTCTCTCTGCCTCTTTCTCTCCCTGTCTGTCTCTTTCAAATAAATAAATAAAAGTAAAAATAAAAATAAATTAAAAAGAACATTCTTACCCAGCCACACCTACTGTACTGAGAAGTCTATTGTTTTCCGAGGCTCCAGAAGCTTCATTGTTTTTGCTTAACTGGTTAACTTCTGGTAACTGACCATGACCCCTGGTATGATGTAATAGTAGTTTTTTTTTTTTAATTTATTTATAACATCTATTTCACCTTCCTTTGGGGTCAAGAGTCCTTCCAGGCATTAGCCCGCTCAGAGGAAGGCTAAATAAAGGACTCTCAATTGGCTTAAGAAGTGAAGTATATCTTGCATGGGGTATAACAATATATTGTTTATAGTTCTGTAAGTTCATGGCTACTATGGCATGATCTAATTCTGGTCCATTCTTGGGGCACAGCAGTATTGACCCTATTTTTAACATTTTATTTAAAAAATATTTTATTTTAAAAATATTTTATTTTTATTTCTTTATTTGAGAGAGATATACAGAAATAGGAGGGAAAGAGAGAAAGACAGAGATAGGGAGAAAGAGAATGGACACACCAGTGCCTCCAGCCACTGCAAACGAACTCCAGTTGCATGTGCCCCCTTGTGCATCTGGCTTAAATGGGGCCTGGGGAGTCAAACCTGGGTCCTTTGGCTTTGCAGGCAAACACCTTAACCACTAAGCTATCTCTCCAGTCCTTATTTTCTTATTAAATGTAAAACCATGCATATTAAGTGAGTTCATGCCTGCTAAGATACAGTTATGGTAGCTTTCTTGTTTTCTTACTAATTTTTTTTTAATTTATTATAACTTTACAAGTAAAAGCATTCCCACTGATGACATGGTCAGATAGCTAGGGATGGAGAATCAGGACACACAGAAGAAGAATGTGAGATGATGTTAAGAGGAGATTTGTTTCTGTCATAAAGGGTTCAGAATGCCACTCATCTGCAGCTTCTACTACATTTAGGAGAAATGGGAAAGGGTTGTAACAGCAGAATAAAATTGTGAAACTGTTTGGATGTATTGCACAAAGTATCAGTACTTCCCCATATTGTGTTATCACTCACACTTATTCTTCATTTAAGCACATAGTAAATGCTATGTAAATAGTTGATGAATAATACAGAAAAAAATCCTACAAATAGTTATCTGTTGTAAAAATAGGTTCAAGTAAAGATAGTCTAGAGGAAGAAAAATAAATGAAACCATACTTTCAGATTCATGTTGCCAAATGAGCACAGGGGGAATGTGGCATGCTTATAATTTTTTAAGTCATGGAGAACAACTTACCGTTTAGATAAAGTTATGTGAAAAACCATTCTGTATCTAATGCAAGAGATATCATGCCTGTATTTGAATGTAATCTAAAGCACTAAAACTGAACAGAAAACTAAGACATTCATAAGTGACACATTTTTCTAAGGCCCTCCTTAAAAAAAATAGTGCATTGTCTACAAATGTAAAAACCCCTACTTCTAGTAAAACGGGAGAAAAGTTTGTTTGTCAGTGACTACATTTAAAATGCATTATTCACTTTAATAGCTTGAAACCCTGTTATGTCACGTTCTTCATTGAATGACACACGTTTCTTTTGTCAAAGCATTCTTTTGCTAAATGCACACCAGAATGTTGGTAATTGGGGCATGCAAATTTGTTCTGCAACTCAGAGCACGAGGAGGATTTAGAAGTTATTTTTATGTGGTGGTACATTTATGTTTAAGGTACAATAATATCCATGTCATTATCATGTATTATTCATGTGCAGTGTTTTAAGCAGAGGCCTTTCCAAATATATTAAGAAACTCTTATTCACAATCATATAATTACTTTTCACACCCTCCTTCTCTTTCTTCAGTAACTGAATCTTTAGAGTGAATTATATCACAGGTTCTCTCAACTGGCACCTCATGGGCCAGATCCAGCCAGTGAGGTATTTTGTTTGGCCCACGCAATGTTTAATTTTTTTAATCATTTGCCGGAATTTAAAAATAAACCTATGGTACTCAAAATTCCAGATTTTCAGTCCCTTTTGAACAACAACAAAAAAATTTAGAGCTGACAACCTTGAGACCCCAGTTGTGTGTGACACTAATTACCTGGTTAGATCTGCAGGAGGCGCTGTTGCTCCGATTCTATCCAGGCTCCACCTCCATGACGCCTGCACCATTGGTCTATTTTGAACCGTGGTCACCAGGGTACATTGGCTAAGCGAACTGTTACTTCCTGATACAAACCCCAGTTCAATTTGATAAAGACTTCAGCTGTATCTGGCATGAATAAAGAATACTGTCTGGTCGGGCGTGGTGGTAAACACCTTTAATCCCAACACTCCACAGGCAGAGATAAGAGGATAGCTGTGATTTCGAGGCCACCCTGAGATTGAATAGTGAATTCCAGCTCAGCCTGGACCAAAGTGAGACTCTACCTCGAAAAACAAAAACAAAATAAAAACAAAAACAAAAACAAACAAACAAAGTAAGAATATCATCTGGATTTAAAATGCTATGAGAAGAATGTTGGGGGGCAATCTGAAATTGTAAGGGGCTTGGTGGGGTATTCCATGTACATAATTCCCCCAAAGCAGAAAGGATCAGCTTCTGCATTTTTATGAAAGAGAGCGAGAGTGAGAACGGGTCTACCAGGGACTCCTGCCACTACAAGGAAACTTCAGATGCATGTGCCACATTGTGCACCTGCCTTTATTTGGGTACTGAAGACTTGAACCAGATGTACTGGCTTTGCAAGAAAGTACCTTTAACAGTTGAGCCATCTCCCATTCTGCTTTCTTGAAGAGGTGTTTTTCACACTAGGTAAAACATTGTTTTTGTGTATTGAAATTCCTTTTTCTCATAAATTGTCTTTATGTAAACAAAGCAGAGGGGGAAAATATACAGATGCTGTTTGTCTATTTGATTTTGAGATAGCTACTGTGATGTTCTGGATGTTATATGTCTGCTGATCACTCATGTGTTAAAGGCTTGGCTCCTAATGAAGCAGTGCTTAGAGAAGGGGTATTTGGAAAGTGATTAGATCATGAAGGAGCCTAACCTTATGAATGGCTCAATCCATTCATACATGTCCAGCTACTAGGAAGTGGTGGAAACCTTAGGAAGAAGTAGACAATGTGGCATGCCTTTAAAAGTTTATTATGTCTCCACCTTTCTCCTCCCTCTCCCTTTGCTTCCTAGTTACCATAAAGGGGCAGTTGTGTCCTACTGCATGGCCCAGGGCATGGTGGTTTTACATTGCTATATGACAAAAAGCAATGGAGCCAGAGTCAACCATGGAGTGAAATCTTTGAAACAATGACCCAAGATGAATCTCCCCTCGTCTGGGTTGATTTTCCCAAGCACTCTTGTGACAGTGATGGAAAGCTGACTCACAGGTACTGCTTCACAGTTCAGACAGACTGAACTGTACTCAAAGTAGCATGTATTCTGGAAGCACATGTTGGTTTTTTTTTTTTTTTTCTGGAATTTTGCACATTCAATGTTGGGCAAATGTGTCAATGGAAAAGCAAAATCATAGAGAACACAGACTCACTACACATATGATCTCATCTAAACTCACTGAAACGAGGTCAATCATGTGTTAATTGCTATCCTAGTTTGACACATAGAGATTAGGTAACATGCCTAAAGTTGCTTTTGGATTTTTAATATTTTATTTTGATTAGATATGGACATAATTAGTATGTAAATAACACATGTTGGTACCATCCTTTCCCTCATCCCTGCCCCTTTTGCAAAGGGACCTTCCTTCTTGGGGATGCAGGTCATCCCCATGGGGATTGTGAATCATGCATTGTGGGAACAACAGCCAGTTATGGGGGAGAGGCAATGTCTCTGTACATAATGTCCCAATTTGTGGCTCTAACAATCTTTTGGCCCCCTCTTCCACATAATTCCCTGAGCTATGTTGGGTGCCTTTTCAGTCTACTTCAGTGATGGGCTTTTAGGAACCTCTGGATCTCTGCATGGTAGGTGTTGAGTGTCCTCAGTGTCTATCTCCTTCACCCTTGGTCTGATATCGGCTTCACTGAGAAAACAGCACTTTTGCTCATTTCCCCAATTCCTCTGTGGTTTCAGCTGGGTCTGGGTTGAAGTGCACTGGGTCATTTATCTCCTCAGGTCCCATTTCTGTCCTGAGAACTGAAGCGTGGTTAGGTGGAGGCCATCTTGACCAGAAGTTCTGCTTTTGTAATTTTAAAGCATCTTTGTTTTGATGATAATTAGCCATATACTAATATATTGTATATCAGAGTCATGATCTTAGCCATGTAATCAATGTGAAACAAAGAAAGAAAAGGAAGAAAGAGAAAAAGACTAAAGCTATTAAAATAGAATAGAATAATAGAGTAGATTACACTTGGGCAATTTCACACATTTTACTACAACTTGTGTGGCAATTGCATGGTTTCTGTGTGCGTATATGAACATGAATATGTATGTATCCATACAAGAAGCAATGTAAAATATTTTTCTCATTACACAATTGGGTCAAAAAGTTTAAAACTGCTGTACTATAATATATTGCCTCCTTCAGTCTGAATGTATAATCAATGCAGTTCTGGATACATATATATGTAGATATGTTTATATTTAATTATATGTTTAAGTGCAATGTTTTCTTTATCATTATAGTACAAAAAAATTCCTAAAACATATTACAGTTTTTCAAATCAAGAATAATGGGTTTCCCTTTGACTCTGAGGGCATTGTGTAGTCATCTAAGAAAGGTACTTTTGTTGGAATAGTGTCAAGTGTGTTGCAAGATGAAGTTGCAATGTTACAGGCAAGACTGATGACTCGTTTAAAAACATAAGTGCAATGCAGGTTTCTCAAATGCCCTTTTGTTTAACAGTTTCATTTAACTATTTCATCTGAAGCACTTTATTTCTTCCTGTACACACAAAGTAGGCACAATAATGAATCAGACAACATTCCTTTAGTGGGCTTTGTGAATGTTATTTAGTCAGTAATTAATTACAGTTGTTTACAATTTAGTAACAAATATTAAACTTCAGAAAGAGAACAATAAGCTCAAACCCATAACTGGTCAATGCTTCATATTAAGATATTAGATATTAGATACTCTCTTTCATTGCACTGAGTGCTTTTTAAAATATTTTGTTTATTTTATTTATTTATTTGAGAGCTACAGACAGAGAAAAGGCAGAGAGAGAGAGAGAGAGAGAGAGAGAGAGAGAGAGAGAGAGGGAGAGAGAGAGAGAGAGAATGGGCACACCAGGGCTTCCAGCCACTGCAAATGAACTCCAGATGCGTGTGCCCCCTTGTGCATCTGGCTATCGTGGGTCCTGGGAAATCAAGCCTTGAACCAGGGTCCTTAGGCTTCACAGGCAAGCGCTTAACCGCTAAGCCATCTCTCCAGCCCAAGCCATCTCTCCATCCCCCCTTTTATTTTTATTTATTTATTTTTTTTTGAGGTAGAGACTCACTGTAGACCAGGCTGACCTGAATTCACTATGTAATCTCAGGGTGGCCTTGAACTCACTGCGATCCTCCTACCACTGCCTCCCAAGTGCTGGAATTAAAGGTGTGTGCCACCATGCCCCGCCTTGAGTGCGGTTTGAGAAAGACTGTTGTTCCCACAAATGCCCATGAGCACCTGCGGAAGGCAGACCTACACGAATGCAGACGGATGAACTTACTATTTGTTGGCAGCAGATACCTCAATCCTAGAAGCTGCTCATGCTGCCCCATCCCTGAGTCCATATGGAACATGGAACACAGGGTTCATGAGGGGTGGCATCCTTTTGGAATATAATTTGTAAATTTATAATGTCAATCATAGCACCTTTGTTTTCTGTCATTCTCCTCAGTTTGGGTTCATAACATAAATAGAGATTCTTTAACAATAAAATAATAGTTTCCCTGTGACTACCTGGGACTTCTGCTGTCATCCAGTGCATATGCATATATATATATATGGAGAGAGAGAGAGAGAGAGAGAGAGAGAGAGAGAGAGAGAGAAGGAGAGAGAGAGAGAGGGGAGAGGGTTGTGTTTATGGAATATTTATTAAGTATGTATAATACTAAAAATTAATGCCTAATGAAAAACACACAACTTCTGAAGGAGACAGCAAGGAGAGTTGAGACCAGAAGTACACATCTGAGCTTTAAATGTGTTTGTTTATTAAGCTAGGTTTAAGGAACACATGGGTTTCAGTTTAATTTATACAGCATATGTGTGCTATAAATAAGGTAAATGATAGTATTAAATAATGCATTTTATGTGTTTAATATTAAATTTAAATTTTACAAACTCAGAGCTCTAGTCTTTGGATTCTACTTAATTCGGTTTTTGCATAGCTTACCATTAGGTGAAGTCAATGGGTTAATTCACAGCTGCCTGATTATTGCTTGTCTCTTCTTTCTTTTCCATATGCAACTTTCACGGAGCTAGTAGCTAACTGCTTAGCTCAGTCTTGGAGACTGTCTAGCAATGGTAGGTAGGCACTGGCCATATTTACTAATTCATTAATAAATCATTTGATATATCATATACAAATAATGTGAGAGGTTATTTTAGGGTACATATGCATTTCCATTAAAGGCCTTACATTTGAGATATGTTCATTCCACCTAATGTCTTCAGAGAATCAAACCATTTTCCTGTCCTGTACTTGCTTCTTCCAGGACACCTGACAACTGACTTCTGTGATTTTATGTGTTCACAGGAGGCATTTGTATGTTGGTATTTAAATGAATTTTAACGTGACAGGATAAAAGATGTGGAAATTCTACTCATCTATTCCATCAGCAGACAGAAAAATTACTCATATGTTCCCTGAAGGATATAATCTTCTTCCTATTAACTGCCTGAAAAATAATTTGCTTGTATTAAAGGAATCTCTTTTCTTGTTAATTTCTTAATGAAAAACAGTGTAAAAACTATTACTTAAATGGCATGAAAAAATTGAAGTACTTAATCTAAAGGAAGGCCAGAAAACTGTTAAGTGAACTGTAGCAATAATTATAAAATGAGATAGGGAGCCATTAAACAACATTTAACAACCTACTTTAAAATTTTGCTTTTATTCAAGTTGTTTGATATGGTTTTTAATTACATTAAAAATAACAAATGAAATACTTTAATGTAGGCATTAAAATAAATTCCTAATACCATTCACAAGAATTGAATCATTAGTTAAATATGCATATATTCCATTACAAAGCTACAAAACATCATTCAGTTTTTAAATGAATGAATGAATGAGGAAAACAAGTTAATTTGAAGTCTTAAACTCTTTCCCAACATTATTTGTAAAAAAAAAAAAATCACTCTTTTTTTTCTCAAGCATAATCATGAGTTAGAGAATGGAAAGAGATGTTGTCACCTAAATACATTCAAAAATTCCAATAATCTTAAAAAGAGAATCACAACATTCAATATATGATGTAATGATCATTCCATTATGCTGGGCCACAAGGCTGGGATTTAAGCAGTTTTTTCTGCCAAACATGCACCAGGTGTGTGACATTCAGAAATTTACTTTCTCCTTATCTCATTTTCTCCTTCATAACATAGAAATCATAGATAGCTTTCCTGTCAGATAGGGATTTGAAGCACAGATAAAATAATATGCATAAATTCTTGATTTGGCTAACAGATCCACTCAGTGGAACAGAACCCATAGCTGGGAATCAAGTTAGAACCATATCCAAAAAACAAGCCCACTCTCCATTATCAAGTTCCCTCCAATCGTGAGTTAAACGATGGCCTACACTTACTAAATTCTCTCTAAAACAATAATGGTTATCCCATTTATCTGGTACTGATTTCACCCTCTGTTGGAGAATTTGCTTTTCTTTTTCAGACAGAAGCAGATTCTGAGAAGAGAATCAGCCCATTGCAGGGCCCCAGCTGAAATCATAGAATAATTGGGGAAATGGGCAAGAGTGCTGCATTCTTGGTGAACCTTGTACCAGCACAAAGGTGAAAGAGATAGACACAGAGAATACTCAACTCCTACTAAACCAGATATCCAGAGACACAGAGGCTCCCAAGACCTCATCACCGAAGTAGATCTAAAATGAACCCAACATAGCTCACGGAAATTCATGGAAGAGGGGTTGGAAAGATTGTCAGAGCCGCATGTTGGAACATTATGCACAGAGACTTTGCCTCCTCCCCATAACTGATGGCTACTCCCACAATGCACAGCTGACATTCCCCAACTAGGAGGGTCCCTGTGGATGGGGGAGGACAAGGAGGGGGATAAAGATGGTACCAACATGGCTGTATACACACTGTGTACATACTAATAATAATAACAATAATAAAATCAGTGGGTGAACTGCTGCCTGTTCAGCTGCAATTGTAAGATTACAACCCTTGAGATGGGGTCAGCTGACCCCAGTGGGGCCTGAAGAATGTAGACTCTTTTGAAGGGGCCTGAGTGCTCAAGGAGTGCCCTGTTCTTCAAAGTCTGATTTATTCCCCCCAGATTAACAAATTGGCCCCCTACGTGGTATTGTGGAGTATAGGAAATGTAGGAAAGAGAGGGGCATTGAGTCTTGTGTTTTAGAAATGGGCATGGGCAGTGTGAAGCAGGTTTGTTGGATGCCTGCATGGAGACTGTGTGGGGCCATGAGGATGAACTGTGAGTTGCAGTGGAGAACCAGTGGAGATGCCAGTCTGACAAGATGGCTGCCAAGGAGAGCTGCCACCCCCATAACAAAGTTTTCCAGGGCTGTGAGTAGCCTAGCTGGAAGGGAAGAACTGGAACTCCAGAGACTTGTTGCTGGTTAGAATTATTGACCTTGGAGTCTTGTCACTGTCTAGAGTTGTTGGACTTGAAGCCACAGGGTTTGCCCTGGTTGTTTTAAATCTTATGTTGTTTGACTATTTCTTTGCTATGTCCAATTCCATCTTTTCCAGTGTGTTTGTTTATTCTGTGCCATTATGGGTTTGGGGGGAGTGGGGTTTGGTATTATGATTCAGTTAGAAGATCTTGGACTATGGGGATATATGAACAACCCTGGAATTGATAAAACTATGGGAACTTTTTAAATAGTTTTTAAAATCAATTAATTAATTAATTTGAGAGAGAGAGAGAGAGAGAGAGAGAGAGGGAGAATGAAGACAGAATGGGCACACCAGGGCCCCTGGTCACCTCAAATGACCTTGAGATGCATACAACACCTTGTATATCTGGCTTACGTGGGTCCTGGGGGAATCAAACCAAGGTCCTTTGGCTTTGTAGATAAATGTCTTAACTGCTAAGCTATCACTCTAGCCCAAATACGGGTACTTTTAAAGTTGGATGAATGTACTGCATTTTACATCATGTATAGTTATCAGTTTATGGGGCCAGGGGAAGAATGTGGTGGTTTGATTCAGGTAAACTTAGGTGTTCTCAATGGTAGGTTCCAAGCTGATGTAGATTTGGGAACTAACACCTCCTGGAGAGAGTGTATTGTTGGCAGCATGCTTATGGGTGTTATAGCCAGTTTCACCATGCCAGTGTTTGGTGTACTGTCCTGTTGCTATTGTCCACCTTATGCTGACCAGGGTGTGATATCCACCTTCTTCTCATGCCATCATTTTCTCTGCCTTCATGGAGCTTCCCTCTCAAGCCTGTAAACTATAATAAACTTTTTTCCCACACAAAATTAAAATTCTTAGAAATGCATATAGCTTATAATATATTGCCTAATAAAATTTATCACTCTTCAGCTAAAGTATGAGGATTCACTTATTTGTTTGAGAGGGACAGAGACAGATATATATGTAGACAGAATACGTGTACCAGGGCTTCTAGCCACTGCAAATGAACTCCAGACTCATGTGCCACCTTGGGCATCAGGCATTTTTGGGTACTGGGGAATTGAACCTGGATCTTTACGCTTTGCAAGCAAGTGCCTTAACTACTAAGCCATCTCTCCCACCCCTAAAATATGAAGACTCAAATGTAAAAAAGTTATTAAACTAAAGTTTAATGTGCAATTCTCATGATAGCATGTTACAAAATATGTATTAGAACATTGCTAGGCAGTGAACATAAATTTGAAAATTAAACTAAAGCTGCATAAAAATGTGTCAGGAAAAAATCATGTATCAATGAAATATATACTGGTTCTCTTAAGTGCATCTTTTAAAACAAAGTATAGCCAGGCATAGTGGCATACACCTTTAATCCCAACACTCGGGAGGCAGAGGTAGGAGGATTGCCAAGAGTCTGAGGTCACTTTGAGAGTACATATTGAATTCCAGGTCAGCCTGAGCTAAAGTGAGACCCTACCTTAAAAAAAGAAAAAAAAAAAAGTGTAGCCAAGGGCTGGAGAGATGGCTTCACTATTTAGGTGCATAGCAGTAAAGCCTAAGGACCAAGATTTTATTCCCCAGAATCCACATAAGTCAGATGTACAAGGTGGCACATACATCAGGAGTTTATTTGAAGACACTGGATGCTCTGCCACACCCATATTCTCTCTTTCTCTCTGTCTCTTTCTCTCTTTGCCTCTTTCTCTTTGAAATAAATAAACAAAAATAAAATATTTTAAAAATAAAAGTGTAGGTAATACTTCTAAAGAAGCAAAGTATTTGCCTGAAAGGGGAAAAATACATCTCAAAGACCAGGAGAAAACAGTTGCAAAAGCCATATCTTTGAACCATGACTTTTATCTAAAACACACTCAGAATTCTTAAACTCAGTAACATAATAAAATGTTTTCACAACCAGAAAAGGAGCTAAAAGGTACTTGACCAAAGAAGATATCAAGTGGCTAAGTAAGTATATGAAGATTAAGGAATTGCACAGTGAGATAACCTTGAGATACCACTGGCCACCTACCAGGGAGACTATCTAAATTCTGATGAGCAGGTGAAAAAGCAAAATCTCTCCTTTCATTGCTGGTGAGAAAGTAAAATATGGTATTCACTTTACAAGATACTGGGGCTTTTTAATCCATCTAGAAGTAGTTTTACAACAAAAAGCAGCACTTGCAATCCTTGGTAATTACTCAGGTTAAGAGACAGGCCCACATAAAAGTCCCCATACATCTACATTTGTATTTTGTTGGGAATTGCCAAAACTTGGAAGCAACAAAGATGTCCTATAGCCAGTAAAAGGAAAAGGAATCTGGTCCCTCCAGACAATGAAATATTTTTCAGTTCTGAATTAAAAATCTCTAAGAAATCATAAAAAAAAACAAGGGGGGCATTTTGGTACCTGTTATTCCCCAAGACAATTTGGTCTGAAAAGGGACCTGATTCCTGGAGAAGTCCAGAATGCAGAGACAGCAAAATGTCAGGGTTAAGAGCAAGGAGGGGTGAGTACACAAGCAGGAAGGGTTTCTAGAGTAGTGACCCCAGACTACATAGTGAGACCATGCAATTCTTTTACCAAAACTCACGGAATGTACACCAAGAATGGACCCTAAGCAGTGTGGACTTTAGGTGAAAATGATGTGTCAAAATAAGTTCAATGAAACCAACCAACTGCTGTAACAGGCAGGATGTGGTAGTGGGGGGTGGCCTCTGTGGGCCAAGAGTATATAAAGGTCATATAGTCTTTGATCCTTCCTTAATATTTTATTTATTTGTGAGGGAGAGGAGAGGAAGAGAAAGAGGCAGATATAGAAAGAGACAATGGGCATGTCAGGGCCTGTAGCCACTTCAAACAAACTCCAGACACATGCGCCACCTTGTGTGTCTAGCTCATGTGGGTCCTGGGGAATCAAACCTGGGTCCTTAGGCTTTGCAGTCAAGTACCTTAACTGCTAAGCCATCTCTCCAGCCCTCTGTGATCCTCTTTGCTGTGAATATAAAACTTATCTCAAAATAATGTCTGTTACTTTTTCTAAAAAAGGATATCTGGTATTTCCATAGTGATGAAGTACCAGACATAGTATTGATTATTGATTCTGCCTTTTGTACAAAGAATTTTACAATGGGTTTTGGAAGTATACTGGTTTATATCATTTTCAGCAATAATTATAAACCAAGCAGAAAAAAATAAGCTTCAATAAATAACTTTCATGAATACTTCTTGGGAGGAATTAACCAAACTACACTATTCATTAGAAACAGAAACTTTAGCATCTTGCCACACTCTTTTTTTTTTTTTGTCATTTTGTGAATAGTGAAACATAAGAAAGTAAAGATAAAGCAATGTATTTGGTATATTACAAAAATGTGGTTTTAAAGCTATGAAGAAAATATTCCATATTAAACTGAGAATATTATATTTAGAAATAATACTAAATGTAGAGCATATTAACAAAATAAATTAAGCCTTAAGAGGATTAAAATCTAATTTTATTGATATAATTTGCATACAATTGGTAGCATTTCTTAGCATAAATGGAGATGTTGAGATTCTCTATCTTTATATTAAATTTTAATGGCAAATTTTAAGTAACTGCTCTAAGTAGTAAAACATGTGTATGAGTGTGTGTGTGTGTGTGTCTGTGTGTGTGTGTTACAAGAAAATTTTATCAAGACCAAATATTCCCTAAAAATATTTTTTACCCTATTGTTATTTTCACTTTAACATCATATCAGATCCTATTTATTCACAGGTCACATTGTTGGAAAACAGTGCTCACTGCAATTTTGTTTCTAATGGAACAGCAGTGCCATCAGAGTGGGCCATTTCTTCTGTGCTAATGGGCCAAAAGTAGAGTGACTCTTGACCTAGTGTTGAATGGACCCTAGAGCTCTTGGGAAATAAAGAACTAGAATAAATGGTATTGCTTTCCTTGAAGACTAAAATAGTAATTTTACCTCTCAGTAATATTTTGCCACAATTATAAAAAAACAGAGGAAAGAATGTAGATTTACAGATAATTTCTCAAAGAATTGTCAAAATTAATAAGTATGCATTGATTCATTATGTTTATTCAGATTTTTGCCACTCCGAGAAGTTAAACAACACATGATGTTTCTGATAGATCATAACAATATGTAAGGGTTTTCAAAGCCATTTTATTTATGACTTTATCTCAGGTTTCTAATAATTTATCAAGTTTGACAAAATAGATTTGAATGAGATGAAAAATCAAAGATTTGACATTGTTTTTCCAATGTTACATGATTATTGAGGCAGGATTTAGATTAAAACCTAGATAATGACATCTTAAACAATTGTCCTTTTTAAAATTTTTGTTTGTTTGTTTGTTTTTATTTATTTGAGAGTGACAGACAGAGAGAAGGAGGTAAAGAGAGACAGACAGAGAATGGGCGCACCAGGGCATCCAGCCACTGCAAACGAACTCCAGACGCATGTGCCCCCTTGTGCACCTGGCTAACGTGGGTCCTGGGGAATCAAGCCTTGAACTGGGGTCCTTAGGCTTCACAGGCAAGCGCTTAACCACTAAGCCCTCTCTTCAGCCCACAATTGTCTTTATAATAAAATGCTATAGCAATCCTAATTTGGAGTTTACCTTTTAAGCAGTGTTAGGATACTCTATAAATGTAGAGAAAGTTATTTTTGAGTATTTTTGTTTTACTTGTTGGTGTATTTTCTTTTCTGTTCTATAAAAACACATATGAACATATTCTTGGGAATAGATTTTGGGAAATAGAGCTTATAACAGTGTGGCCTAAACTATGTTCAATGGAGCATGTGCTCTGTGTGATAGAATTTAATAATCTTCAAAGGACCAAACAAGCTTCCATAGTCAAATAATTTTGGAGATTACTCCATGCTAATCATCATTCCATTCCTATGAAAAAGCACTTCAGAGAAATCAAATGAAGGCTTAAAATAGTTATTTTGGCTCACAGTTTCTGAGATTTTAATCCATGCTTACTTGGTTCCATAATTTCTAGGACAAGGGTGAGATAGAACATTGTGGTGGAAGGCATGTAACTGACCCAAGCTGTGCCCACCCCATGACAGCCAGGAAGCAGAGTGTGAGTGATCAAGGGACTGGGGATAAGATACAGTCTTTATAGATATTACTTTACTCTCCTAGTCTCTTCAGTGATGTTCTACCCCATGACATTCCATTCATCTCTGAATCTATCCCTTGATGAAGTTAGCTCCTTCATGATCACTCAATCACTTTTTCATAGAGTCATGAGCTGGGAACAAATCTTTGAGCAACTGAGACCTTGAAGATACTTTATATGCAAAAAAAGCAGTATTAGCATACCACACCTTTCAGATGGTCAGTGTATTCATAAGACCTAAGTTAGAGCAACCTGTTTACCTCTGTGACATCCTAGTTTATCTATCTCTGCTATTATGCGGTGAGCTGTGTATAAAGTACCTCAGAACAGTCTGTCAGAGTTATGCTAGAGAAAATGTAGTAATATGTGAATTATTACAGTTCTAATATTTGATTTCTAATTTGAATGATTACATTATCATTTTAAGTATCTAATGGGCAGGGAGAAGTCCCTATTTTTACTACCTAACAATTCCTGGGTACATAGAAGTTGAAATTGATCAAATCTTTCTAGATACATGCTGGATGGATGGCTTAGTGGTTAAGATATTTGCCTGCAAAGCCAAAGGCAGAGGTTTGGTTCCCCAGGACCCAGGTTAGTCAATTATACAAGGGGATACACACATCTGGAGTTTGTTTGCAGTGACTGGAGGTCCTGGAACACCCATTCTCATTATCTCTCTCTCCTTATTTCTCTATCAAATAAATAAATAGTAAAAGAAAATTAATTTTAAAAATAACTACTCAGGTATATATCAAGTTGCTATGAGGAAAATTCTCTTTTCTAGAGGATAAAAATAATGCGTAACCAAATTGTACCAATTTTCCTAGATTGAGTCAATAAATGGTGAAACAGAAAGTTTAGCACTCAGCCTGCAAGATCATTCTTTTCAAATTAGAATATAAATGCCCTACTTTTGATGATGAATAAGAGATGCTACAATAGTTACCAGCCACATTTCCCTTGTCATCTCCCCACTGAAACACAGAGAATCTGGTCCCACTCTTGAGAAACTACACTAGAATTCTTTGCTAACTTAAAAGCTTAGTTTAGCATAGGTAGTAGAACACTGCAAAAATACTTTCATGGGGCTGGATAAATGGTTCAGCAGTTAAGGTGCTTGTCTGCAAAGCCCAATACCCAGGTTCGAGTGCCCAGTATCCACATAAAGCCAGATACACAAAATGACACATTCATCTGTAGTTTCTTTACAGTAGCTAGAGGCCCTGGAATGCTCATTCTCATTTGTTCTCTCTCTCTCTTGTTTTCTCTCTCTCTCCTTGCAAATAAATAAAATATAAAAACAAACTTTTATGGTAAATTACAGGGATCTTCAAACATTGAGACTAGTATACTTAAGATCTTAAGCAGCATCATATGACTGAATCCAAAACCCTGTGAACACAGAGACTGTAACTCCTGTATCACATAGTACTTAGAATTTGGCTGACAGATGGCATGTGATGCATTTTTTAATGCACAATGAAGAAATTGGTGTACAGACGATCTTGCTACTTTTAGTATAATTTGATTAGTTTTCTCATTGAGCCAGAAAACTAAGTGTCTTCTTCTTGAGAACTCTTACACATTACTTTTCACAGTTCAATTTCATTGAATGAGTTGGCAGAAAAAAAAAAAAAAAAGCCTGTAATCAAGAGTTGAAAAGTAGTAGCTTTCGTGCAAATCTCTTCCAATCCTGGAGCACTGAGCTACAGAGGAGGACAATTGCAGGGATGGTCAGCCTGGACTGAGGCTAAAATGTGCTGTGACAATCAGGGTGATGACACCTCTTTAACAGTGTCTGACTGAAGTGACAGATGGCTAAGGAGCCAAGAAGGGTTGTCCCAGCCTAGTTACAAGCGCCTACCTCCTGGTCAACAGGTCTCACACAAAGTTGCCAACAGCAGATCTACCTGGAGCAAGCACATTTTCTAATGAAAGATATCTAGCCTCCATTGGGAATAATTTTTTTTCCTCAGAACCTAATGAAGAAATTCTAAGAAAAAAAATAATCACTTCCACTATATCCACTGCTTCCAGTAGATCTCTTCAGTAGTTTCATCTTGATAGTTAGGTAGTCTGTTCTAAGAAGACATTCCTTAGTAAATTATCATTAGGTAATTTTAACTGCCTAGACGATGTTGCTATGTAGACCTCGGGTAATGTCAGCTTTTCCTTATTACCTTATATGACACTGGATTGTCACAGTAGAAAGATGCATTTTCAGGTTTGATACTATTGATATGTATGAGTTGAGAGTTAGTTTTTCTTTTTTCTAAAAACAAGCTAGATTATGTACTTAATATTAATTCTTTCCTAAAGCATCAGAAATTACATGTAGTAAATACCACTGATATTATACATCACGCTATGTGTCTTTTATTTCTCTGTTATGAATATTAATTGGAACATATCACCAATATGTCAGTGATACATATTTTTGGAGCTTACAGACATCTGCTACACCCTGTGTGCTGCAGACTGTTCACTTATTGAGGATGGCACTAATCTTGCAGTTTCAGATTTATTTGTAGATGACGCCAAGATCAAAGGCTTCCATGCGTGTGTCCTGATTTAAACATACTAGAATAGAAAAAAAGCCACATTTGGGGAGAAGATAGAATAAAGGGGTAGAATTTGATAGTTCAAATGTGGGTCTTTACACATGATAGATGCTTGCAACCTTGTTGAACTTTATTTTTCAATGATAACCTTGTCATTTTCATTTCTGGACTTCATCAGATTTATTCTAGATCTTTAGAGTGAAAATGACATTCCCATTAAGATATTCCTTTGAAATAATTAAGAGTTACCAAGTTAAGGCAGTCTTAGTTTATACATTTTATGCTATGTACTTTGTTTATGGTTTAAATGTAAAAAGTTCTTCAGAGATACATATATAAGGCTTGGCTCCACAGTTGGTTGTGCTGTTTTGAGGAGGAGGAAACACATTAGGATTAGAGAAAGTAGTTTACTGAGTGCATTCTTTGAAGAATTTCTTGGCCCAAGGCTTTTTCTGTCTTTCTGCTTCTTGTCTGCTCTGCCACACACTCATGAGGGTGGCATTCAGCCTCAACTCAGATCTACGCTGATGGAGACAGGTGATGATGGAAAGAAACCTCTGAAATGCTGACCCCAAACTAAGCTTTCTTTCTAGAACTCGCCACCTTCCATTATTTGCCTAAGGGGTGAAAAGTTCTGCTCACACAATTGTAATTTTTTAAAAGTAGAGTTAAATATCAAGTAACCACAATAGCTACTGCAGCATTTGAGTTCTTTACTATCTGACAGGCCGCATGTCAAACTGCCTCAGTGCTCACATTCATGGCTAGGAGTACAGTTCCATGGTACGCCACTTGCGCCTAGCTTGGGCATGACCCCAGGTTTAATCGCCAGCACTGAACAAAATAGTAATATACATAGAGTCTGTTCTGGGAATGAGAGAGAAATGGCAGAATGTGTTTTCAAAGTTCTACATGGAAGAGAGTGAATATAGAAACAAGCTATCTCAAAGATTCATTTGGGTTGTTAGTAGGAATCATTAATACCTTCTTCGTGATGGGTGATAGCTCAGTAGTAGAGTATTGACCTGGCATGCACCAGGCACTGGATTCAGTCACCTGGGCCTCACCTCAAAACAAAAGAAAAGAAAAGAAAAAAAAAACACAGCGACAACAAAAGAAACTAAAAAGGAGTTATTCAAACCTTCAGAGGTTTTGACAAATATTTGCTTGAACTTTTATATTCTCCAGCTGACTAGTGCTCTGCTAAGCTTATGCAACACCGTTTACCTTGAAACATAGATATGTGCCATCTAACTATCATTAAGATATATCTAGACCCAGCCCTACTAGAGGCTCCACTGAATCTCTCATGATTTTATTTATCAAAAATAAAAGTTTTTACATTTCCATTTAACCATTATTTTCAGACTTCTACCTAATAAACTTCTTAAAACAAAGAGTCTGAGTTACATCTCTATGAAATTACCCCAGAAACGGCTAGCTTAGGAAAGCAAATGTCTGATTAAGATGCATTAGAGATCTTGAGAAACAATAATGTTACGTGTGGGATGATCTAGATGATAGCTATTACAATAAAGACATTAGGGAAATAGTTTTAATAACCTCAGAAGTTTAGCAGAACATTAAATTGCCTTTTTTATATCAGAAGTACCTAAAATTGTTTCTGCAAAGAAAGGCAAAATATCAAGAAGGGCACCCACTCTTGCAGGAATACAGCAGCAGGGTGCAGCCCTTGAGCCCTCTCACTTGCCATTCTGACAAAGTGCTTGGTACCCGTGAGGACTGGCTGTCTCCCTGGCCTCTCCTCTGAACAGCAGTCCCATCTATAGCTGGACTTCACCATGCTTGATAACTTGGTCCAGCAGCATTTACTCCCCTTATGACATCTGAGATTTTCCTCAGATCTGCCATGCTCCCAGTCACATACATGGACACTGAGGAATGCCTTTGGTCTATTTACACATATCAGGTTGATTCAAGTCCTCTTGTTACATTGCATTCCAGCTTATTTATATGATATCAAGTTGATCCCCCAACACAGGGCAGATTTCTTATTTTTAGGACAGAGTCAACAAGGATAGAATACTTCTCTATAAGGTTCATAAAGGAACAAACTCTCTGCTTAAAGCCTTCAATTTAATTTTTATTTATTCTTTTAGTGTATGAATACTATGTGTGGAGTGCCTGTGTATACATGTGTATATGCTGGTTGGAAGTATATGAGAATAAATAGGTTCATGACCTGCACCCAAGTGTATGGAGTATAAAGGACAACACTGTGTATCATTCTATCACTCCTCTACCTTATGTCCTTGAGACAGCAGTCTCTCACTAAATGTAGAGATCAAACTTTTTTTTCAGTTTATCTAGCTGACCAGCAAACCCCTTTCCTCTTATCTGTGCCTCCCTCAGCACTTGGTTACAGCAATATGCAGCCATACCTGGCCCTTAGTGTGGGTGCTGGGGATAAAAGTCAGATTCTTATGCTTGTACCATAAGGGCTGTTACCCACAAAGCCATCTCTCCAGCCCCTTAACTTCAATTTGAATTATAAAACTTGCCAAGATGATTTATGCTTTTAGCTCAATTACTTCTTGTGCATACAAGTATTGAGAGGATAAACTAGAGTGAGGGTATATATTTTTCCATGTCTCTTATTTCATCCTTTGACTACATAAAACACTGTTGGATTTTACATCACTAAATCCTCACGACCTGTTTATGCCTTAATGTTTTCTGAATGGTTTTCCACGGCCTCTATTTTCTAACATGACAGTTTTGATGTTTTTCTTGCTCTGATCACTTAGTCACTCTCCTATTCTAAAGTCCTTGAATTACCACCATAGATTGTTGGTCTCATGGTGACAATAAAACATAATCTGTTATGTTCCTTCACCTTCAAGTTCAAAACTGCAGGGGGAGAGGACTTCCCTTAGAATTTATTAATAGACCAAGATCTTATTCTGTAACAGCTTCAAAGTTTTGAATCTGTTCTGAAATAATGAACAGGGTTCATTCTACTTCTTATTAAACAGGTTCCCATAAAAAGTATATATGAAAGTTGTAATGAGAAAAAGCATATAACTGATGTGTGTGACAAAAAATAAGTAAATAAAACCACCCACCCCCCTGTATCTATGAGAGGATCTATACTGCACTTTACAGATCCCAACTCTGCCAGTGGTTGCACTGTTTGGTGTCATCATAGTGACATATAAACTCAAAAGATTTGACTGTATACCTTAAATAATTACCATATTATTTATAATGTAAATCTAACACATTTTGTATACATTTAGTGCAGATGGCATTATTTTCATGAATATTTCAGACACACTTATGGATGAATGTTTGAATGAGGCTATCTGTGGACACAAAGGGCCACCCATATTCTACCATAAGGAATACAGCCTGGATAACTGTGCTGGTCATTAAAAAATATAAATATTCCTCATCCAGGTGGTGTGGCATATGCCTTTATTCCCGGCACTTAGGAAGCAGAGATAGGAGGTTTGCCATGAGTTTGCGGCCACTCTGAGACTACACAGTGAATTCCAGGTGAGCCTGAGCTAGAGTGAGACCCTACCTTGAAAAAAATTTTAAAAATAATTAAAAGAAGATTTCTTTTATGGCATTGTGGATGGTCTATCTCTAGAAACCGATCATTCATCTTTGGGCAGTTTTTTGAGTTTGTTTTTGATATTCAAGGGAGAAAATCTCCTGTCTATGCTGGAGAGAAGACTTTTAAGGACAACAGACCAGGAAACTCTTCCATTGCACTATCCTGCATGACTTCGGCACCAAAGCCTCTCCCCTTGGCATTATGTTATCTTGCTATCTATCCACTGCCTCCCAAGGAAAGTTAAATTTATATCTGTTTAAACGGAAAAAAATTTCTCCAAAATTGATGGACAGGTAACCCAAGTAGTAGTTAACAATAAATTTGTTTACTTGGGATATGTGATGTTGTTCAAGAGCCAGATGAAGTTAAGCCTGGTGGCTTAGAACTCTAATTTCAAATACTCTGAAGTTTGAGGCAAGAGAGTCACAAATATAAGGCCTGCCTCCACCAAGAGTAACTTGGACAACTGGTTGAGACAAAAATAGAAACAGGGCTATAAACATGGCTTAGTAATATCCTTATGTAGTATATACAAACTCCATTGCCTCTAAAAAAAAAAAAAATGAGCTGGAGATATGGCTTAGTGGTTAAGCCACTTGCCTGGGAAGCCTAAAGACCCAGATTTGATTCCCCAGAAACCACACAAGCCAGATGCACATAGTGACTCATGGATCTGGTTTTGTTAGGAGTGGCTAGAGGCCTAGCGACCCTGGTATGCCCATTCGCTCTTTCTCTCTCTCATTCTCACTCTCATAAAGAAATAATTCAAAAATACAATAAAAACAAAAGAATACAAACAAATTCCAGATATTCCTGAAGGAGAGATTAAATTAATGAGAAAAAGTGGGGCATTCAAGTGTCAAAAGTTAGACAAGAAATTTTTCTAAGAGAAGTTTAACTCTAGACAATCCTCCTGGTCAGAATGAATGACCTGGGAAAGTTTTGGGTACTGTAGTTATATATGCTTCTACTTCCTACATACAGTTAATGTTACTGATTGAATTATTTCTCAAAATAAATTTAAAAAAGAGATCTTTGCTTTATCATTTAAAAATCAAAGGGAAAACAGAACTAACATTGACGGTTCAGGTCAATCTCTCTGCGGAGACATGACCCAGCACTCAGTGAATATGATGGTACTATAGGAAGATCCCAGGTTACGATTACAATCTAGCATTCTAAGGACTCACAACAAACCTTAAGGAGGGTGCTGGCATTTCCAAACAGCATAAAAGAGGGGTTGAGCCAAGTTACTCAGTGACCAAAGAGCACAATGACCCAAGAGGTCTTGGGATTACATGCCTTGTAAACATTCTCTGTGGCACTCTCCCCTTCCATGACCTTTCAGCAGTCTCATTCCCTCTTCTTGGCAGAACAGTCTTGAACCTAGGATATATTCAACCATTTATTGGATTGAATTTCCTTGTTGAGATCACATAAAATAATCTCATTACTGGATAAAGAACACAATCACTTTGCAGATACTCCAGGCAGTGACTGAATCTTCCCTGAACACTGTTAAGCCTACTGTGACTAGTGGAGCGCCTTGAACTCTGGGCAGTGCTTAGTAAATGTTTATTGATGATTAATCCAAAAGGTTCCTGAAGCTTTACAGGAGGTTATAAACAGACTGAAAAAAATCCATAAATCCCTCAAGACAGGGCCAGACTTACAAGGGTAGTCAAACTGTTTTGTCAGAAAGCAGTTTTCAAAGAAAAGAGATGCGGAGGGGAATTCTCCACACCCTGCTTTTATGACAGGCGCGTGCAAACACAGTCAGAATACTGAGTAGTCACACTGAGGGGCCTGGCTGTTTTGGTTTATACCTTTGCGTCCTCTCTTTTTGCTATGAACAATTTTTGCAAGAGAAAGCTGAAAAACAGGAGAGTGTACAGTCATTCATACTGAGTCCAACGTTAACTTAAATTCCTCCTAGAGTTTGAAATGTAATATTTGAAAGCAAGCTTCTCACATCTTTGCTCCAAATAACTTAACACTTCTCCTCCAGGTGTAATCAGTAACATAGTGCCTTTGTTATACTGAAGAGATGACACCCTGAGGATGGGAAGAAGGCTGTGGCGCAGGTGGCTCATGGCAGGGTACATGCATAGTCGGCACAAGGCCCGTGGACTTGGGCGTGATTCTCAGTCTACAGAATTTCTTCACATAGTCTCAATTGTTTCTAAGATGCCATTTTTAATTATTTTAAGACAAAAATAAAGGTTTCCGAATTTCCTTTGCTGTATCTAAAGGAACAGATATAAAACTTCCTTCATTGACTTTAAAAATATTTTTGCTTTTTTTTTAAATAAGAAGGTTTTTTTTTTTTTTTTTTTTTGAGAGCGACAGACACAGAGAGAAAGACACATAGAGGGAGAGAGAGAGAATGGGCGCGCCAGGGCTTCCAGCCTCTGCAAACGAACTCCAGACGCGTGCGCCCCCTTGTGCATCTGGCTAACGTGGGACCTGGGGAACCGAGCCTCGAACCGGGGTCTTTAGGCTTCACAGGCAAGCGCTTAACTGCTAAGCCATCTCTCCAGCCCTATTTTTGCTTATTTATTTGCAAGGAAAGAGAAGGAGACAGAGAGAATGGAAATACCAGGACCTCTAGCTGCTGCAAACAAACTCCACATGCATATGCCACTTTGTGCATCTGGTTTTCCATGGATACTGGATGTTGAACCCTGGTTGTTAGGCTTTTCATGCAAGTGCCTTAAGGGGTGAGTCATCTCTCTACTCTCTGTCTCGCCTCCACTGACTTTTATTCCCCTGACATTTTGAAGAATTCAGACCAACTGTGTTTAGATTAACCTTCAATCCAGATTTTTTTTCCTGGTAGTGTTTATTAATTTGTTCATCTGTCCTTCCCATTTTCTAAATTTCAAGTGGAGATGAAAGCCTGATTAGATGAAGTATAATTACTGATACAAATACTTCATGAATAATATTTTTTTATCAAATCAGAAACCATAAAATATCAGGGTGTCTCATTTTTTATGAAGTAATTAATTGGCTCTGAAGACATTTTCTTCAGTGGTGTAACCACTGGTACTTTGCCTGAGCTCTGGTAAATAACCTCTCACCCATATTCAGGCAGGTAACCCTAATGGAACTCAGTAGGTCACACACAATGAAAACAAAGCAAATAAAAACAAAATCACTCCCCCACAAAGTTATTGAAGTACTGGTGGGCCTAGTTGAGGAAGGGTTGTGTGGAAAGGGCGGGGAAGGGTCAAAAGAACAAAAGTGCATGAAAGTGGTCAATAAAAATTGAAAAATTTAAGACTTTTCTACATTTCTACTGTTTTTTTTTTCATTTTAAAATGGAAAGGAATTTGTAAAGTAATAGTTTTAAACCTTGTGATTTAGTGGAAATAGTACTGGCCATTTGTATATTGGAAGGATTACTGGTTCTCCAAAACTCCGTATGGTGGTTTTACTATCTACTGTCATTTATTTCTAAGTCAATTGCTTCATTAGTGGTTACTCAACACAAATGATTACCCCAGCAATGTACAAAAAGGAAGCCCACCCATAAAAGAAATGTCTGTCTTTTGAGCTTCCTTTGCAGCCTCCAGATGTGCAAAAGATAGAATATTGTAGCTAGCAGAATGTGTATGGAACAAACACATAAAATAGCTCTAATATTCAGGGAACATAATTTGTGATTGATTGGTATATACATCTTGTGCCAATATAGATATCCAATGTCAGCAAATAGACCCATCAAAAACCATTGGATTAACATAAACAGCAACCACATGTGGACTTGAGGAACAATTTGCTAGTCATACATAACCTTTAAACATTATGTAAATTAGAAAGACTAAGGGTTATCTCTAAGGTTAACAGAGTTGCCTTTCTCTATGTAGTTTAGATTGTCTCCCACAATGAAGAGCTGACATGTAGAAAAGTATGCATATTCCTGAATCATTAAGATCACTGCTCATCTGAAAATCCCAACTTGTGAATTAGTCACTCAAGTGGTTTTGTCAGCCTGAATATTTGAAAGCTTACTTTCCCCACAGTTCTATGTTATGAGATAGATTTATAGTTTTCCCTTATTTTTAAATGTAAAAGTTATTTATGATATTAGCAAAAACATGCAAAATTACTGAAAAATTAATCTTTTTAATTATATATGCAGATATAATCTTTCAACATTTTGTATATATTAATAGTGACGTTTTTCTAGGCATATGTATCTTAACAAAAACACAGTAAGATCCCACTGTTGTAATTTGCTATTTTCATGTAGAAAACATAATCAAATCCTTCCTTGTCAATAATCCTGTTCTGTCAATATAAATGAGATGAAGAAATAATGAATAATCTCCCACATGCAGCCTAAATATATTTAATTTTATTTTGCCTAAAATTAGTTTTGTAGAACACTTTCTCATTATGTATTATTTCTTGGGGGTCTACAAATATACCATAAAGGTAGATATAACCCTGACACACTAATGTCGTTGCTTTGTGAATATTTTTATCTGCTAGTAACCAGAAGTATGTGAGTTCTGCATACTTTCAGGTTACCAGGGTGTCACTATGAAATCAAATCTTAGAACAAATTTTTAAAAGAAGCTGATCAGAAAGCAGACACAAGTACAGACTACATTTTCTTCTTACAGACACAAGGGAACCCATATGTGATAGCATGAACATATGCTCTCAAAGGACTCAGGTGTTATTAAAACTGAGTTTGCAGCTTCTCCCCTAGCAAGCAGATTCCTGGGGAATCTACTGGGGTGGATATGAATTCTAGCCCAAGGTATGAAGTATGACTTCTACCTTGGCTCCTGCTGCTTACTTTTGGTGCTTCTGGCTGTTTGGTGGTTTCTTTGTGCCTGGATCTGTGTAAAGGGGATAAACTTCTTCTATCAATGAAACATCCCCTGCATCTGTAAACTTCCAATAAATCCCTTCTTCCCATAAACTGTGTCTGGTTTGGAAGTTAATCCCAGCAACATGCAGTTGTCTTCAGTGCCATAATTTCTGTTTTCAAGAATTCAGGAAAGAAATAAAAAATTTCTCGTCTGTTTCATTGTAGGAAGATGCAGCACTTCAGGTCTATCTGGTGCTAAATTAAATTATACAATTGTCTCATCAAGTATTGAGGAACTTAACCAAGGGAGATGTGTGTGAACACATTTTATATTATTTTCAACAATGAAGTTGATAATATTGTGATATTATATTTGATATGATAATATTCTTGCTATCAATAGTTTGAGAAATGTTGAAATAGCCTCAACTTTGGAAATAGCAAGCATATAATGTCATATTCACAAGGAGTAACACTGCAAGTATTATTATTGACATGACACCAGAGAGTTTGCCCATTTATACAGGAGGTGCGATAATGGCTAAGTGGTTTTTGGTTGTCTGGCTTGATATAAATAAGGTGCTTAACAAATGGGTGTTTAATATATCCATTGCTTTGTAAGTTTTCCATTGTAGGGAAGGGATCTGATATATATGAGTCACATAATGATCCTTCACCAAAATGTTGCATCCTTGTGATAATTAAATTAAAAAAAATAAAACATTGTGTGGGCATTATAGACATTGAATGCCAGCACCTATAAAAATACAGTACCTAACAGTCACAGAATAGATATCTTCAGTTACTGACTAAAGGGCGATCTACATGCTCTTAATTTTCAGTATAAAAATCAAATTTCTGGAGACAGGGGAGAGGGTTTAGTAAGTAAAAGCACTTACTGTGATGACCTGAGTCTGGGTTCCCAGAACCCAAATAAAACAGAATGTGCTAGCCCATGTCTGAAATCCCAGTGGACATAGAGCCAGAGAATTGTAGCTAGCTCAAGGGCCAGCCTGCCATTTGTAGAGGTGAATAATACGAGATCTTGTCTCAAACAAGGTGGAAGATGAGAACTGACACTCAAGGTTCTTCTTAAACCTTCACATATTTACTGTAATATGTATGCCCACATTCATGCATACAAATGCACACATATATCCTACACACTTCATGCATTAAAATAAATCAGATTTATAAATTTAAATTTCTTCTCCTCCTTCATTCCCTGAAGGACTGCAGTCATGAGTAACTGTCCCTCTCCAATGGGTATCTGCTCCTTTCTCTTAATTCATATTACCCTTTTCACCTGCTACAATCTTCACCAAGTCCCCCTTGCCAACCATCCTTGTCTTCCTTACTGTCTTCCTTGTGTTTCCCTCACACTATCCCACCTGATCTTTCAGAGGCCCTCAAAAGTTCTGGAATAAATGAAAGAATAAATTCCTTCATAGTCATTATACTTTATGTGGACTGTGTAGATTTCAGAGAGTTTGGAGCTACCAATCTGGAAGAAATTGTTTTGGAAACTGGGACAAGGTTTTTACACACGTGGGTGGGTGCAGAGCTCACTGATGGAATCTTGGGACAGCACTGCCTGCCCTCTGCCCTGATGTTCAGTTTCTTGTCTGGTGTGGGTGGCAGGATCATTCTGAAAATCTACCAGCGCCATACTCCTGCAGATGCTGCTGGTGGTAAGAGAGGTGTGGATTTCTAACAGCAGTTAGCCTGAAGACACCATTTGACAATTGCATGTGAGCTTTTTTTTTTTTAATTGTAAATGGGTTACCATACAGTAAACATCTCCCTGGAACAAACTTTACTTGCATTGAAGTATATTTTATAAAATGACACAAATGTCTCATCTTTGAATGCTTTTGAAAACTATGATTATATATAAATCATCATTATTATATAAAATCGCATGGAATTAATTCTAAGTCCTAAGCTTAAGATAAAGTTAAAGCTATATTATTTTATTGGGTGTGATATCAGATCCTCCTCAGCCACATTATCTAAAATTGGGCCCAGGAATGAATGTCAGGAATCATTTATACCTTGATGACTAAATCCACCTTCAGCAACTTTTAGAAAATAGTCAGCTTTTCCTAAGAATTAAATTCAGATGGTGGGCCTGGATATTTTCAGTCCCATGTTCCAAATATTACTAGATATAGTAGAATGAATAAGTGTGTTTGTGGTGTGTGTGTGTGTGTGTGTATTATAGTTGGTGAGGAGATAAAAGATAAAGACATTTGTAATGTGAATCACACTGACTCACTTACTCCTGCATTCTAGCTCTTTAAATCCTGAATAAAAAGTTGATTGATTGAGGGTCTTGGCATTTCTAACTTTCCAGGGCAGAGAACAGAAAAATCTCCCTGGTAGAAAGTGACTCCTGGAACAAAATAAGTAAATAGGTAAAGATAGACAGGATATCCATCTTCATACGACATGGTTATGACTCCCGTCTTCACATTTAACAACAGTCTATCTATGCATGCTTGGCCATGTCCTAATTAAACACGTGTTTACCTAGATAATGGCATCAGATGGGTACAGTATTTTGTTCTTCGCAGGACAAGAGCACTCCCTGAAAGGAAATTTTGCTCCCACTGTCCCCAGGTCCTTTCTCATCTTCTTCTTTGTTCCCAGGGCCGGCTGCATGTGCCAGTCAGACACATGCTTTTCAGGTGAGGCAGAGGCAAGCCGGCAATCAGGATATACTTTATGATGGTCTTTTCAGGTCTCCTTATACAGCATCACATCTAAAGAACCCAGCTTTTCTGAATGTCCAGGCAGGTGGCTCTTTTCTGAAGCCCACTGAAATAGCTTGTCCCAAAATGGGCAAGTTACAAGCTACCAACTGTGCTGGTGAAAGCCCCAGGCTGTGGGCTGTCAGAGGTCAGTCAGCTAGGTGTTATGTACAAAGATGAACCACATGACATTGGGGTTGCTTTTGAAAGGGGGCAGTAAATAATAACCATTCAATCAGAATTGCAGGAAAGAGGCTGGAAGTATTCATCGGCAGAGAGGTGACAGTGAGAACATCTTTCTGTTGGTTTAACTGGATGCTTGTAAGGTTCAAGGGAGAATACTCTAGAAATGTTAAATGTAATTTCCATCTATGTTAGACTTTATCACTGCCAGGGTTGTTTTTACTACTGTTCATAATTCTAGCCAGAGATGATCTGGAAGCAAATTTTAAGTCATTGCCCTGTACAAAACTATTTGGGGTGAATGCACCATTGGAAAACAAGGGTGGGATGGGGAGAGGCTTGCTGGTGATCAGGTCAAATTTTATCTACAGATTTATTTGGTCAAAACATTTTACCTTAGTGAGTGACTTAGAAATAAAAATTCGGGAGGCTGGGCTAGAAAAGTTGCTTAGTGGTTAAGGTGCTTGCCTGCAAAGCCAAAGGACCCATGTTTGATTCTCCAGGACTCACATAAACCAGATTCAGAAGGGAGCACCTGTGTTTGGAGTTTGTTTGCAGTGGCTGGAAGCCATGGTGCACCTTCTCTCTCTCTCTCTCTCTCTCTCTCTCTCTCTCTCTGCTTCTTTCTGTCTCTCAAATTAATAAATAAAATGCATTTAAAAATCAAAAAATTGAAATGTTCCCAATGAGATGGGTATACTTCTTTTTCCTTGTTGTGACATTAGGAGGTGTGACAGCAATGGCTTTTTCAGCTAGCATTCATTTATTCATTTACTAATTCAACAAATACAAAGATAGACAGTTGTCCTTAAACTAAGAAAACCACTAAATAAGTCAAATAAAACTCATCTGGAACTATTAGTGTTTGCATGTAGGCCCAAAATCGATACTCTCACTCCATCAAAGCCTCCGTCACCTCTGCATTGTATTCTAATTAGCTAGTCTGCCCATTTTTCTTTTCCTTTCATTGCTTTCTTTTCTTTCCTTTTAATCTTGTTCTATTCTTTTTCTTTTCTTTCATTTTTTTTTTTTGGACAAAATATCAGTATGTATCCCAGGCTGGCCTTGAACTCATGACTCTCAATCCTTTGCTTCTATCACCATGGGCTGAAATCACAGGCCTGGGGTTACTATGGCCAGATCTTATGCCTTTATTTTAACTGTCACAATCTTATAAATAATTTTACTTGAGGGGCCTGGAATAAGCTAGTTTTCATATATTCATTTAAGTTCGGGGATGGTATCTTACATGGATTCAGTTTACTGCATTCTATCTAATACATGAACAATTAAATGGGAAGAAGAAATTAACAATTGCTATCAACGCAAGCCTCTATTAAGGACTTGCTGTATACATTTTCTGTAAAGAATGTAGACTTGATAATGATCTTTGCAAAACATCGAATTTCCATAGTAACTGGCATGTCAGGAAAGAGAGTATAATAGGCACATTTAAGAATGTTGAAACCATTGGTTTCTTAGTAATGTACGATGATAAAGGGGGTATCACTGTTTCTGAGCCCTATTCCCAATGTCAAAGAAAAAAAGTGTTACTGTTTGTCTCCCTAAATAATTATCCTAGGTAAATGAATCTTCTAGAATATAACACGATAAACAAAAATCAAGTGTTTTAAGATATTATGCTCTTCCAACTTCTAATTAGAACAAAATGAGTATAACTTCGACCATCCATTTATAAGCTCTAAAAGTTGGGGAACCAAAGCCAGGTGTGGTGGTGGATGCCTTTAGTTCCAGCACTTGGGAGGCAGAGGTAGGAGGATTGTTGTGAGTTTGAGAGCCATACTGAGACTACATAGTGAATAGAGGCTGGGCTAGAATGAATCCCTACCTCAAAAAAAAAAAGGGAAATAGAAAATTTAAAAGTTTTTAAAGCTGGGTGTAGTGGAGTATACCTTTAATCCCAGCACTTGGGGGAGGGCAGAAGTAGGAGAATCACCATGAGTTTGAGGCCACCCTGAAACTACATAGTGAATTCCAGGTCAGTCTGAACTACAGTGAGACTACCTTGGGAAAACCAAAAAATAAAAATAAAAAAAGTTTTTAAATGCCTAGATTGTTTGAGCTCATTAAATTTCCACATACTTATGTTAAGTAAACTATTCACTAACATTTTGCAGACAATACTTCAGGATATTAAGATTGATAAATTGCAAATAGAGAGAGAGAGATGTATGGATAGACAGATATTTGTATGTATATAAAATCTTTTGCTTCCATAGATGAAATATTTTTGCTTTTACTGTGTTAAATATAACTTATAAAATAATATTGTTTCCATGGCATTTTGGCAAGGATGATAAGATATACTCAGCTGTGCATTTATATAAAGTATAGATTACTAGATATATTACACATGCAGTTTTGAGTGTACTTAAAAAGTTTCAATTCCAAGTTAGCACATGACCTTTTATAGTTTTGGAAAGAAAACGTCTAATGTCTTTGGAGATCAAGAAAGCTTCTCTTCATTAACATCAAATTTATTTATTTTATTCTGGTAATCACTGTGCAAATACCATGTGCTGCTGTTAAATTAGATACGATGGAAATGGCAGCATAGAGAAATCTTATACTTGTCCTCAAGGAGCTCATGATGTTCAAGGTTGTAGTTTTCCAATGTGGCATTTACACAGGTTTAGGGGAAAGTAGAGTGGCTCACTTGTTCTTCTCTTCGATTTCCCAGGGTAAGGTAAGTTTTATTGTTAGGTGTTGGTTGGCTCCCAAACTACTTTAGCAATTTTAATGAGGAACATTAACTGATGAAGAATATATCATGACTTGTAGCATATTAAGAATTAAAGTAAAGTGTCTTACAAAAATAAGGGGCTAATATTCACTGTTCAATTGAGCTCTGCTCATCAAATAGGAGGTATGGACACAAGCAACAACAACCATACTAGTTACAATGGAAGATGTTCTCAAAATGCCATAGGCTGAGTGGCATAAATAGCAGACATTTGCTTTCTCACAGTTCTGAGTCTGGAAAGCCTACTATCAACATGTCCAACAGTGTGGTCTGTGATGGCTTCTCTCTTCCTGGCTTGTGGACAAATACATGTGATATTAGAGAGACCCAGAAAGAGAGAGAAGAGGGAGAACTCTTGAGACTTCTTGAGAGTTTTCTTCCAAATTGGATTAAAGGGCCATTCATAATTTTATTTAACCTTCTTTATCTGCTAAAATACTATCTCCAGATAAAATAACTTTGAAATTAAGGTTCAACATATACTTTTTTTTTTTCAGGGACATAATTCAGTTCTTAGCACAATGTTTTGAAAAAAAGAGAGATATTATGATTTTGGCAAAAGCCCAAGGAGGAAAAGGCCAGTGGAAGACGCAGGAAGTCTTTATGGACTCCTCTGAAAGCTCATCAGGAGCATGAACTATTGCATGTAGCCTTGAGAAATGAGAGTAAGATCTTGAGCTTTAAGCCAACACAGCTTCATAGGAAAGGTGGGGCAGCAGCTATGTATAGAATGTATCAGATGGCCCTGGTCATGACACCTGCCCACCCATAAGGCATGGAAACAGAGCTTCTGCATGGCAGAGGGAAGAGATGGTAGAGAGCCATTCTTAAACAATTTCAGAGACAGAAAAAGCAAGCTGATGACTACTTGTAAGAAAAACATACTTCTGGGTCCTATGGAGTAAGACCATGACAGAGCATTGACAAGAATGGGGAAGCTGTGAAGGTAGGTGTGTATAAAAGAAGGAGAGAGACACCCAAGGCAAGACTATAATAATAATAATAATAAAAGAGCCACTGGCACTCCTACACAGGCTGTATGGGCTTTGGGCTGTCCACCCATGGAAATCTAGCAGTGACAAATCCAAAAGTTCTGCCCCCTTGGGTGACCATTATCATTTCTATCTCTTTTCACTGGTTTACACCCCTAAAATCTGGATGGCTGCACACGGCTTTCTTTTCTTGGCTTTGGGGCTTGCACTTATAAGACCTGATGAGGGGGACTACATCCCTGAGAGTATCCTCTTAGGTGAATTTACATTGAATTAAGTACCCACAAGTTCACTTGCCTTTCACCTGAAAACACAGCTGGTGGCATCCTCATTCAGGGTGGCTCCATGTCATGCCCAAATGTCAGTGCATATTTGACATATGCTTGAGCTTTGCGGGTTGTAAGGAGGTGCATCTCAGTCACAGTGTGCTTGCCTAATGTGTACTGAGGCCTATATTTATATGTTTCAATAGGGTAATATTTTATTGGCCAGGCGTGGTGGTGCACACATTTAATCCCAGCACTCAGGTGGCAAAGTTAGGAGGATCACCATGAGTTTGAGGCCACTCTGAGACTACATAGTAAATTCCAGTTGACCTGGGCCAGAGCGAGACCCTACCTTGAAAAATCAATATATATATATATTTCTTTGTTCATAAAAGGACCTGTAAAACACACACACACACACACATACACGCACACGCGCGTGTGTATGAGTGAGTGTGGGTATTTAGCAACAGTATGCTAATACAATTTGAACATCTCTCACTTCCAAACATATAAAGTTAGGAAGTATAGAAGGCTCGGCTATAATAAAGAACAAATATTTCCTTTCTTTCTGTTATTTCAAAGCTATAAACTAATAAAGCATAGGAATAATTTTCCAAGTGAGTTAGAAAGTAGTGAAAATGATCTTTGCTTTGGGAGGACTCACAGTTGGTTGTGGCTTAAAACACAATGTCACTGTGGGATCTGAAGGGCAAATTTGCCACAAGATGGTCATGGGGATGTCATAAACTGCATTCTTTCCTTTTCCCTGAGGAGGCTACTATAGAAGAAGAATTAGTTTGAAAATGTCATCAGGGAGGTAGAAAAAAATCATCTCCCCCTCTAGAAAGGAGATAATAAAAGAGTAAGGGATCCTGGTGGATTTTCAGCTAACTGAGGACATAACCCGTCTTTCAGTTAAGGCAAGAAAGAATGAAGCAACGTTGGGCTTCCTCTGGTGACCCTGACATTTTTATTCTATGGTTCCTGTAGCAGACAGCTTCAGGTTCACAGAGATGAACTTTCTAACCAGGCACAGTTATGGAGGGAGGAATATTTATTGAAACTTACAGATCCAGGGGATGTTATATAATGTCAGAAGAAGCTGATCCTGCTTTCACAGGTCCAAGGAGGTGGGGGGGGGGGCGGGGAGACCAAAAGGAAAACCACACAGCACACTTCAGGTACTCTGCATATGTTTAGATTGGAAGTTCAAATCCACCACCACACCTTAGGGATGCACTGCCCAGTGACACCTCATCCATCCAGGTGTCTAAAATCCAGGAAGTTTGAATAAACTTCTGAATCTATTGAGGGACATTTATTCAAACTACCACAGTTCCCAAGCCTTTCCTTCATGTGCAGCCTCTTGTCAAAAATGTACTCAGTCTTTAAAATGGGTTAAAACTTTAAATGAAAAAAAAAAATTCTCAAGGAGGCTGCCTCTTCAAAGGAAGAAGGTAATTAGATGCAGATAGCACTGAACACCTTACAGTGTTTTTGTAGACATTGAAAATGGACAGGTAACTTTGCTTGGGAAACATGTTTACTCATTTTTCCTTTCATCTATTTCCTTAATTCAACCAGACATATCCAGGCAGTATGATTGAGACACAGTCCAAAGGTGAAGGGATTTCAAAGCAAAGAACAGAAAAGTTTTTACTTCTGAAACATGGAGAATTTTCCACATATCTGAAATAGGGCAAATGAATAGATGGAGAAGTGGGAGGAAATGAGAGGCAGAAAAGTCTGCATGATTTAAAGAATAAAATGACAAGCGCAGGCTTAGTGAGCTCAGCTTCTTGTATTTATATTCTCACGTAGGCTCAGCTCTACAAAGTTAAAAAAATTAGAAACATATGTTCTGCCACTGCATTCTGCTTTATAAATTTGCCCCTATAAAACTATGCATCATAAATGATGGGTCTTTTAACATGAGTGGAGGGTTCTCATGGTGTGAGATGCTGGAGGTGTAGGAATTTGACAATGAAAACTAGTTGTTTATATTTGATGAACAATTCAGTGGTAAGACCTGGATATTTGAACATCTAGATGTGAACATGCTCATAACTATATTTTGCTCTCATAGCTTAAGGCAATATTTTTCATTTGTTTTATTTCCCTGTGCTGCAAGACTACCTTAGAATTAATTTCTATGGCTACTTAAAGCTCAAGCCCCAATCACTGATTGCATTAGCTAATTTCATACATTTTCCAACTTGCCTAGAATACAAATGTGCACCCGTGTGACAGAGCTGCCCTGTGCCCTGCTTAGAAGCCCTTCCACACAATGCACTGGCAATTCCTTTGGGTGGAAATGTGTCTAGTCAGTGATTTCAAAATAAAATGCTGTTACAGACAATAGTGCTCTCAAGCAAATTCATTTCATTTAGGACCTGTGGACAGACTGGAGGTCAAGTAGAGTTGAAAGGGTCAAGTGGCTTTCAGACAGAACTCACTGCCTTTGTTCTTTTAAATGCTGTCACTAGTCGCAGCTACAAAGCAGTAAAATAATGAGCATATGGGCTTGGCCTGAACTCCTGGTGTTTTACCAACTGTAGGGCACATGCAAGGCTACCCAGTTGACTCCAAAGGTATCATTCAAGATGAACTTGAATTTATCAGGCTCCAGGGTCATTTCCAGTGCATAGGTTGCAGCAAGTTGAAAGCTATATAGAGACTATCAGGTTACTGAAATGAATGTGTAACATGGGGAGGCCTATTGCTATGAAGATTTGGATATATTGGAGGTACATAATGGATGTTGGGCCTCACTTTACCAGAAATTCGGAATAGATGACATACTTGTGAGTTCTGGTTCATTCCTGGGTCCTATTCTCAGTTTTGATACTCTAAGTTGTAATATCTAACTCAAGGAACTATGCATTTGAAAGTAAAACTTTGCGTTTTGAAAGTCTAAATTTTCTCAAATCAACCTCCAAGTTACTGAAAGATATTCCCATAACAAACATGACTCTGAAATATATTGCTTTAAAATAAAATGTTCCTAGTGCCATAAGATAAAGTTGTAACTCCTTAGGAAGGAAAAAAAAAATGAGACACAGGTAGATGGTTTTTAACAATAAACATTTAAATGATTCAGAAATACTCAGGTGCATGTAGATAAAACAAAGACATCATTTCCTTTCTATTTGCCCTGTGTTTGAGGCCAAGTTAATTATCTCACATCATTATCTCACTGAGCCCTTACAACTAGCTAATATTTTGCTAACGACATGGATAATACTTTATTTCTCAATGTTTACTATGAATAATGGTAGTGGACATCGTGTAAGTTACATAGCCATCTAGGTTGGTGTATTTGAACTATGACTTTAAACAAAATTTAGAAAACATAGCAAGAGATGATAAGTAAGGTAAAGTTAAAGGTATTTTCACTAAATGTAAAAATTACCTTTCTTTTTTATTAAATAGTTATTTATTTAAAAGAGAGATTATGGGTGAGATCAGGGCCGCCAGCCACTGCAAACGAACTCCATATACATGTGCCACCTTGTGCGTCTGGTTTATGTGGGTACTTGGGGATTGAACCTTGGTCCTTAGGCTTTATAGACAAGTGCCTTCCCCTCTAAGCAATCTATCAAGCCCTACCTTTCTACAAGCCAATGCACCATGAAATTCCAAAACTACATATTATCTGACAAAATAATTTATTTGATTTGAATGCTTCTTGACATATACTAATATTTCACAGGTTACAGACAAAAAATTCTCATGTGGAGATATCCTAGAGGGATGAGTCCTTAGCTAATATTCCAGAGAAATTTTAGCCAAAAGAGCTCACTTGTAACCAGAGTTTGTCTTCTAGGTAATACATATCAAAATTCTATAGTCATTTTGAGAAGAAAGCTGAACCTGAAGTCCTTTTCCTGCTTCTGGTAAAAATACGTGGTATAGAATACAGAATGCCTAAGGTAAGTCTGTAGAATTTTTAGGTACATTATAAGGCTTACAGAGATTTATGTGACATAAGGACATTAATACTAGTTTAATGGATTTGCACAAAATGTTGAGAGGAATGAGATTTAAAAATAAATTGTAGCAAACCCAAGCAAAGGGTTTTAAAAGATTCAAAAGCATGAGGCAAACCTTCATCTACTTCAGGAGACATTGCCTATGGCATGTTATCAAATTAACACAGTTCTGAAAATAAATTAAATACAGGTTCATTTATAAAGTTCACAAGTAGGTAGCTTTAGAAGTGAATAGAAATACATATATAAAATCCTTAATGATTGCTTGCTTCTGAAAAGATAAAGTGTGGGATGTTGAGTTTTAGCTGGATGAAACATTCAGTGTATAATCTATTAACTTTAGTATTGAGAGTTCATTACTGATATATGGTGTATAGCCCTGTATTACTTAAGAGCCGGGATATGGTCTAATAATTATATGTTGAGTGATGTCAGCATCATGTGACATGAGAACGTACACTGTCTCACACCTAGTGTATGTGGTTCATCTTTTATTTACTGTATCCTCCTGAAAGCAATTAAGACACAGCAAAAGTACAATGTGAACCTCCTGCCAGCATAGTATGGCCCATACTTCACATAACCTTTTTCTAAGTGCAAAGGTGCACACTAAAATGACAACACACTATTGTAAAATAAAAACTAAGGGGCTGGAGAGATGGGTTAGTGGTTAAGCGCTTGCCTGTGAAGCCTAAGAACCCCGGTTCAAGGCTCGATTCCCCAGGACCCACGTTAGTCAGAAGCACAAGGGGGTGCATGCGTCTGGAATTCGTCTGCAGTGGCTGGAAGCCCTGGCCCACCCTTTCTCTCTCTCTCTCTCTCTCTCTCTCTCTCTCTCTCTCTCTCTCTCCCCCTCTTTCTCTGTCTGTCGCTCTCAAATAAACAAACTAAAATAAAACAAAAAAAGGAAAAAGAAACTAAGCTAGTAACAGTTGTTTGTTATAATAATTATCAAGTATTGCATATTTTGCATGATTGTAAGTACTATATTTTTATGCAAGTGGTGGATTAGCTAATCTGTTCCCACTAGCACCACCACAAACATGGGAGCTGTGCCTAGCACAGGACATGGTGATGACTACAAGGCCGTTAAGCAATAGGAATTTTTCAGCTTCATTAAAGTCGTATGAGGTCATCATTTTCTATGCGATCCATGGCTGATTGGAATAGTGTTAAGAATCTCAGGACTATCAGTTTAATTAAACAAGTGAACCATAGAATTGCTAAGTTTGTTTTTAAAAGAAAACAGTATTTTTCCTCCATGTCCTTGGCTTTAGCTCAAGACAAAATACCAATGGTTGTTTTTTCATTTGTTTGGTGTTGGCATATATAAATATAAATATGTATATATATATATATATATATATATATATATATATATATATATATATCCCTGTATCCCTGTAGCCCAGGCTGAGCTGGAATTTACTTGTAGTCTCAGGGTGGCATTGAACTCAAGATGATCCTCCCACTTCTGCCTCCTGAGTGCTTGGATTAAAGGCATACACCTACAAGCTACCCAATAGCATCACCAACTGGGACCAGATGTTCAAACACATGACCCTATATTGGACACATTACATTCAAACCATGGCAACTTCTATCATTGAAAGTTTGCAATCCTTATAATCCATCTGCTTAAAATTTTACCAGAGTATGCAAGACAATACAGTTCTCAGCCACTGCTCAATTAGGTATGTAAAAACTGGGCGAGTGGGTCATGGACTTTACATGCTGTAGAGCAAGTTATTAGTGTGAATGCAGGCATGGATGCCAGGACTAGAAAAACTATGGAAATACAGATCAGAAGCAACCCCACTGAGGTGGGACCTCAATGGATTGGGGCAGGGAGAAGGGAAATAATGGCACCAACACATTATGTGTCCATACAAACCATATTATTTTAAATAAATAAATAGGGCTGGAGAGATGGCTTAGCAGTTAAGCACTTGCCTGTGAAGCCTAAGGACTCCGGTTCGAGGCTCGATTCCCCAGGACCCACGTTAGTCAGATGCACAAGGGGGCGCAGCGTCTGGAGTTCCTTTGCAGTGGCTGGAACCCCTGGCACACCCATTCTCTCTCTATGTCTCCCTCTCCCTCTCTCTCTGTCACTCTCAAATAAGTAAATAAAAATGAACAAAAAATATAAAATAAATAAATAAGTAAAATTATACCAGAAAATAAAACAGTATAACATCAAGAAGAATCTGCTAGGGTTAAGAAAAGAATTTGAAGAAAATGCTTGCTGCCCATTCCTTCATTTCATAATAATTCTGATCAGTAGTAAATTTCAAGAGTTTCAACACTTTATAAATTTTACAAGTAAAAATAAAAGGGAAGGTGAGGGCTGGAGAGATGGCTTAGCGGTTTAGTGCTTTTCTGTGAAGCCTAAGGACCCCGGTTCAAGGCTCAATCCCCCAGAACCCATGTTAGACAGATGCACAAGGGGTGCACGTGTCTGGAGTTCATTTGCAGGGTCTGAAAGCCCTGGTGCACCCATTCTCTCGCTCTCTGCCTCTTTCTCTCTCTCTGTCGCTCTCAAATAAATAAAAATAAACAAATTATTTTTTTTAAAGGCAAGGTGCTTTAAAGCAAGATAAAAAGCAAAAAAATTACTATTTATGACATGAGTTTAGTTAACAGAAAAACAAAGAAAAAAATCAACTCACTATAATGTTAATTTATTCCTAGCATGCAGGATTTCATCATTCTCTTTGAAACCAGATTTGTTCAGATTCTGAAACAGTGTTGGATTTGTGTGTCTGATAGGATTTTGTCTTAAATAAAGGGCATTAATAATGGGAGTTACAAAAATAAAATGGATCAATGAAAATGAAAGTAATAGAATTAGCCGGGCATGGTGGTGCACACCTTTAATCCCAGCACTCGGGAGGCAGAGGTAGGAGGATTGCCATGACTTTGAGGCTACCCTGAGACTCCATAGTGAATTCCAGGTCAGCCTGGGCTGGAGTAAGACCCTACCTTGAAAAACCAAAAAAAAAAAAAAAAAAAAAAAGTAATAGAATTAAGTGCCTTGTTTTGCTTAAACCAATCTCAGCTTTTGATCAGGCCCAGAGCCTCCCAGAGGGTGGGCTACTCACAGATGCAGTGCAGAGGTGGTCTCAGAAGTTAGGAGTTGACTTCTTGTCACTCATGAAATGAAGACCTGATGAAGCCTGGCTTGTTTTCCCAGGGATACCCTTTGTGTGCAAACTTAAGAAACATTGAACCACTGTCATCTGAAACCTTCATGCTTTCCAAGGAGCCAGCTTTTGCCCATATGTATGCCCATTACAAATGTAATATAAGGGGAAAGTGCCAAACAAAATAGCCTTTAAAGTTAAAAATGATCATTTGAAGCTCAAAATTGCCCTGGAAGAAGTTACTTAACCTCACTGATCCTTAGTTTGCTTGCTCATAAAATGGATAAAATAGTATCTGACATACCTACTTTATACAATTGTTACAAATAAGAAATACAATAATGGGGGCTGGAGAAATGGCTTAGCAGTGAAGCGCTGGCCTGTGAAGCCTAAGGACCTTGGTTCGAGGCTCAATTCCCCAGAACCCACGTTAGCCAGATGCACAAGCGTCTGGAGTTCGTTTGCAGTGGCTGGAGGCCCTGGTGCACCCATTCTCTCCCTCAATCTCTCTCTCTCTCTCTGTCTCTCTCTCTCTAACTGTCTCTTTCTCTCTCTGTCTTTCACTTTCAAATAAATGAAAAAAATAAACAAAATAATTTTTAAAAAAGAAATATAATAATGGATAGTAAAGTGTTTTTAATTCTATGTATTATCAAATTCTAAGGCTGAAAATGCCTATGTTTTTTCCCAGTGGAACAGAAATAATTTTACATATGCCATCTATTAATTCCTCTAAGAAATAAATGATAAAATAAGTGAAAGTCGCTTATGACTACAATGAAATTTAACTGTAACATGGCTCACACCCTATTTCAATTGTCATTTTCTAGGACTATTTGAATTCTGCCATTGCACAAAGTAAACATTAAAGTCTAAAATCAATGCTGTGGCAATAGCTAAACAGGAGAGAACTTGCCTAGTATGGGTAAGGTCATGGCTTAAATCGCCAGCATGAAAACAACAGCAACAAAACTCACTAATTTGAAATAAACAAATAAATAATTATCTTACCCAGATGTCCATCAGTAGATAACTAAGATATGGTATATCTACACAATGTAATTCTACACAGCAGTAAGAAAAAAAATGACAAAATGAAATTTGAGGAAAAATGGTTGAGCCTAGAACAGATCATTCTCAGTGAACTTACCCAATCACAGAAAGAAAATCACTGCATAGTCTCACTCATCTACAGCACCTAACCTGAATCTATACAAGATGCCTTACATACCCACCAAACAGTTCATGGACTAGACAATAGGATGGGTGGGGAGGGAGAGGAGGGCAAGGCAGGGGGTGGAAAAAACAAATCTAGACCCAAATGGCAATGGTACCATAAAATTCTACAACCTAAAAGGCTGACCAAATGGCTGAACCTTCAGCAGGCCCTTAGAGGGAACACCTGAGCCACAAGACACTGGAGAATGTATGATGAGGACTAGCATGTCGCTATCATCCACAATGAGCTTTTGATCAGAGAAACCTACAAGGTTTCCTAAAAGAAAGACAGATTTCTGACTGAGTACTTAATGACCCACAAAAGGTTGGTGATAAGACCCTATTGCTGAGGTCACCTTATGCGGTTAACACATAAAATGGAATGGCATGGCTGGAAGCTGGAAGTGGTCATTCCCCAGACAGTCAGTGCATCTAGTGCCAAAAGGTGCTACATGGGAGACTGGGGAAAAATGACCAATATCTGTCCAAGCAACTCATGGTCTAACGTACTTAGTAGCAAATAACCTGGTGTGATGCCCACACAATAGTGGCACACAACCATGGTGGGGAACCAACTGCTCTTGATTTGGCTAACTGATCCCATCAGTGGTATGGGACCCATAGCTGGATCTGGGAAACAAGTCAGAATCATATCCTAACATAAGCCCTCTCTCCATTATCAAGCTACCACCAATGTGGGCTGCAAAAGGGCCTACACCTATTAAATTCTCTATAAAAAAGTAAGGAATACCTCATTTGTCTGGTGCTAACTTACTCTCCATTGGAGAATCTGCTTCTCTTTTTCAGATAGATGCAGATCCTAAGGAGCGAACCACCCCATCATACCTCAAAAGGGCTCCAGCTGAAACTAAGAATAATTGGCAAAACAAGCAAGGGTGCTATTTTCTTGGTGAACTGGATACCAGCATAAGGGTGAAGGAGATCAATACAGAGAAAAATCAACTCCTATCAAGTCAGATATCCAGAGACCCAGAGGCTCCCAACACCTCATCACTGAAGCAGACCAAAAATGAACCCAACATGGTTCAGGGAAATTTTGCAGAAGAGGATGCAGAAATAATGTCAGAGTCACATGTTTGGTCATGATATGCAGAGACATTTATCCTACCCATAATTTTGGGCTAACTCCAGAATGCAGGACCCATATACCTCAAAAAGGAGGGGCCAGGGGGAGGGTGTAGGACATGGATGAGCCTAATAATGGTACCCAATTGACTGTATTCACTGAGTACAAAACTAATTAATAATAAAAAACTATAAAATCAATAGTCAGCTTTCTTTTTTTAAAATTATTATTTATTTATTTATTTGAAAGTGACAGAGAGAGAAAGAGGCAGAGAGAGACAGAGAGAGAATGTGCGCACCAGGGCCTCCAGCCACTGCAAACAAAATCCAGATGTGTGCGCCCCCTTGTGCAACTGGCTAATGTGGGTCCTGGGGAAATGGGCCTCAACTGGGGTCCTTAGGCTTCACAGGCAAGCTCCTAACCGCTAAACCATCTCTCCTGCCCTCAACAGTCAGCTTTCTATGTAAATTTACAGTCTCCAAATGTCCTATGACCTGTGTAGTTCCCATGATGAATGTGTGATACGTCATAAGGTCACATGTATTACTGGTGTTTATAAATGCAACTGTGATGCTATTGAGGATGGTGGTTGCTGTGATGGCAAGAAAGGTGGAGAATATGCAAATAACTTGTATTGGTCTAAAACTTTTCACTTATTCATACCTTGTGAGATACTCCTGCAAGATTTATGGAAGGTATCAAGTTAGAAATTGGAGGATGAATCGTTTTCTTTCCATAATGGACTTTTCAGAGTTTTAATATTCAAAAAGGTTTTTCTTTGATTTTTTAAAATTTTTTATTTATTTGTTTGAAAGTGACAGACAGAGAAAGAGGCAGATAGATACATCAAGAGAGAATGGGAGCGCCAGGGCCACTTAAAACAAACTCCAGATGTGTGTACCCCTTGTGCATCTGGCTAACGTGGGTCCTGGGGAATCGAGCCTCGAACCAGTGTCCTTAGGCTTCACAGGCAAGCGCTTAACTGCTAAGCTATCTCTCCAGCCCTTTTCAACAAGGTTTTTAATGTGAAATACCATTAGGAGTTGGTTATGCAATCATTTATGCCAAACATCAAAGCTCAGAGAAATTAAATAATATCTGAATGTACCCACCAAATTGCTAAGTAGACATAATCCAAATTTCTAAACCCTGGAGTGCTCTCCTTCATGATATCTATGATGTAAGAATATTCTTAAGTTTCCTTTCTCTTTCCAGATTCTAAAGTGAACCCCACCACCATTTCTCTTGTCATCTATTCCCACATTCATTTGTAACCTTGAAATTTGGGATCAAAAATTCTGAAGTTATCTCTAAAACTCCAAGACACTCCACTTCTAAACACTTCTTGAATTAGTTATTTTTATGGCTATTATGACCTATGGTTATAAGTGGCTATGTAAATAGACAAGGCAAATAATATGTAAAGATTACCAGTGCAAGAGGTCATGCTGCATTACAGCTGGTCACATGGTGAATCTGGGATATAGTTTAGCGCCTGATAAACCAATACTACTTTCTTTTTAAATACATGCAACAGTAGTGGCTATCAATAATTAGCCTAAAATTCAGCCAATGCATTTAAGCACTGGCATTGTCTCATTTATTCCTCTCACTGAGATAAATGAGTAAACTCCAGGTGATCAAATTACCATCCAAGGTCACAGACTGTGAGAAGCAGGCAAGCAGAATTTGAACCCAAATCAAATTTTACTGCTATGTTCACATTCCTCACATTGGATTTGGAACTCTCAAGAACCCAAATCAAATCAGTTTTAACAAAAACAGTCCAAAATGAAACACTGTAATAGACATCAATACAGTCGATATTTCTTTGCTAACTAGGGAGCCTAGATACTCCTTTCTAGGCTCAGAAACCAAATGATTTAATCCAACTATTCCACTACTTTTAATTCGTCATTCTGAACCCCATTTTGCTTGCTTCTGTTGAGGAAAAACAGTGCCTAATGTTTTTTTTAGGAATTAAGGAATTTGAAAAATCACAGATTTTTTTTTTTAATACTTAGAAAGCCTAGTCTTTTTTTTTTGTTGTTTATTTTTATTTATTTATTTGAGAGTGATAGACAGAGAGCAGGAGGGGGTGGAGGGATAGAGAGAGACAGAGAGAGAGAGAGAAAGAGAGAGAGAGAGAGAGAATGGGCATGCCTGGGCTTCCAGCCACTGCAAAGGAACTCCAGACACGTGCACCCCCTCGTGCATCTGGCTAACGCGGGTCCTGGGGAACCGAGCCTCGAACTGGGGTCCTTAGGCGTCATAGGCAAGCGCTTAACCACTAAGCCATCTCTCCAGCCCAAGCCTAGTCTTTTTGAAGAGATATAGAATTATTGCTCTGAACCAAGGAATTAAAAACAAAGGAGAGAGAAATGAACTTTCTGGGCACACCTGTCGTGTAGATACTCAGAAAGCCCCTTGCAGATGCATGACACATGGGTGTGAATGATATAGCATCGTTCAAAACATGACAAACCTAAAAAGAAGCCATGCGAGGGACTTCCTGTGCACCATTCTGGTGACGTAGGAGGATATGGATTGGGTACAAACACTAGCACAGGGTTCTTTGTTGGCAGATTAATTATTTTTGTGACTTGCTCTAGTTGAAGTTTTAAGCCTCTCCAGGAGAGAGACATGAGATAAAATGAGACAAAGCGTCCTTTGCTCAGTACTTAGAGCACTTCTAGGAGTTTGGAAATTGCTTGGAAGCCATGATAAAACAGGGGATTATACATAATAAGATACAAGATCATTTTTCAACTTCAACCATATTAGTGGGGCTATAAAATGTTATTCATTGTTTGATGTTTTAATAAATTGCATAATCTCTTCCTCTTAAATTTTACAAGTTTGTTGAGGCTGCTGTGTTTCCAGGAACCTTAATGTCTAAGTACTACTCACACTCCATTATCTACATGGGTAAAGACACCAAAGAAATTCAAGCAACCCAAATCATGTGGCATGGAAGCTAAGGCCTGTGTGAACAATGTTCTAGGCTGAAAAGCAAAATCATGACCTTAGTGTAAATAAATATGTAGTTAAACTATATCTCTGTTATTTAAGCATAGCCATGCATAACATTTGCTAGTCATGTCTAGCTTCTCTTTTTGTCATATAACCTAGAAATAATATTTTCAAAATGCCATTATTAGAAATATGAAACCCTAGCCTAATACTTTGGCAAGAGTAATTTAACTGTGTCTATATGAAAGGTCTGTGACAAGCACTGTCACATCTACATTTTAAAAACTAAACTGAAACTCAGAGAAGTTGCAAGATTATTCCAAAGTCACATGGCTAACAAACAGCAAAGCCAGAATACTAACAAAGGAAGATTGAAACTTAGCTGAATTTTTTTTGTTCATTTTTTATTTATTTATTTGAGAGCAACAGACATAGAGAGAAAGACAGATAGAGGGAGAGAGAGAGAATGGGCACACCAGGGCCTCCAGCCACTGCAAACGAACTCCAGACGCGCGCGCCCCCTTGTGCATCTGGCTAACGTGGGACCCGGGGAACCGAGCCTCGAACCGGGGTCCTTAGGCTTCACAGGCAAGCGCTTAACTGCTAAGCCATCTTTCCAGCCCTTAGCTGAATTTTTAATTGTGCAGAAGTAAAGCTCATTATTTCTTACTACCAGATGTGAAACAAAATAGAGTATCTCTAGTAGCCATTGTGGCAAGAATGGTTACAAAACCCTCAGGGCATAAGGGGATTTACATGCACGTTGGCTAAGGGATGGAAGAGTGATAATAATATAATAGTTCTATAAAATCTTGAATTCTTTTCTACTGACACTTTCCCCCAAGAGAACAAGAATAGAATATATTAGAAATGAATAGTGAAGAATATGCCTCATAAAATTTTGTCTCACTTCAGAAGCAAAACATATCTTTCTTTTTACAATGCTTTCATGTTATTAATTTTTGTCAGAAAAATGTGAAGGTCAAAATCATTGCATGTTATTGTATGATTCTTGCAAGGCCATTTCTTGAATGCATCTGAAATTAGTATCTAAACCCACTGGTATGGGAAACTGTGCCTTTCAGAGATTGCAGACTGTTGATAGGTAATGCTATTATGAGTTGTTCTTCCTACCTAAGAAAAATGTCCACTATTTACTCAAGATTGCAGCACTGTGGTGATTTAATTTTTATTTGAGCACTTTCTTCTTCCTTTCTTTACTTGCCCTTATCCTATGATAATAATATTGTATGAAAATGATAACACAGAGATTTCACCAGATGCATTGTGTTGTTGATATGTGCCTGATTATTTTCATTTTGTGTGGGTGTGGTGTATCTGAGTATGAGCAGATGGGCTTGAGTGTGCCACAGTGCACATGTGGAGGTCTGCGGGAAACCTCCAAGTGTTTATCCTGGAAAGAGTTTCTCTTGTTTTGTTTTGGTTTTTGGTTTTTTGAGGTACAGTCTCACTCTAGCCCAGGCTGACCTGGAATTCACTATAAAGTCTCAGGGTGGCCTGGAACTCATGGCAATCCTCCTACCTCTGCCTCCCAAGTGCTAGGATTAAAGGTGTGCACCACCACGCCTGGCTGAAAGAGTTTCTCTTGTAATCCTCCACTGCACAAAATGAATACCAATCTCACTCCATTTCCTGTTGATTTACACTTGTTGGGATTACAAATACATGTACTACTTTCTTTATGGAATTATGTAGGTGCTGGTGCATCAAACTTAGCCAACCAGCTTGCAAGCAACCACCTTTAACTGCTAAGCCATCTCTCTAGTCCTTGTGATTATATACATTGTCTCAACATGTTTGCACATACATATCTGCTCCTGATTATGATCAAGTTGTGAGGATCAGTTCAAGTCCAAGTATAAACTCATTAATCTATTTGTTCACTGACTACTTACTGAGTGCCTACTACATACGAATCACTGGGCTAAATTCAAGATGAATCAATAATAGTCCTACCCAAAGAATAAATCATCTTTGAATTTTATTCTAACATATCTTTTTAAAATGTGATACTAGTGGCTTATAAATCAGGGCTTCTAAATCAATTTTTTTTCCTGGACATCTACTGTTCAAATACATCATTTTAACAGAGAAGCAAAAGTAATGAGTGACATTTTAAAATGACTTTTCAATACAACTGAAGACATAAAGTATATTCAGTGTCCAACCTAAGCAGTTAATCTGTGTCATAGATCTATTGAGCACTGAAGAGGATAGAGTGGCATTAGCAAATATCACTGAAATGGCACTGAAGCAAAAAGGAAATGTAGAGATTGCAGTGATCAGTTCAGAATAATAACAATAATAATTGTGACTTCTCTCACATTAATTCTAGTGATCATATCTATGTTGCTATAACTCTATCTTGTGAATCAGTTCTTATAGCCATAACAGCATTCTAAAAGCATCAGGAATGATTTATTCATTTATTTTGTTTTTTTGAGGTAGGGTCTAACTCTAACCCAGGCTGACCTGGAATTTACTATGTAGTCTCAGGGTGGCCTCAAATTCATGGTGATTCTCCCACCTCTGTCTCCTGAGTGCTGGGATGAAAGGTTTGTGCCACCACACTTGGCATGAAAGTTTGATTTTGAATTTACAGGTATGATAATATAAATAATATTATTATTTTCATTTATCTATAACACAGACATGACCAATCAAAGTAAAATTCATATTTATGAAATTAACAAAATATAATATGCTGATATGGGTCTTCTATCTCCTCTTCTTTTAACCTTTGTTCATTTAGCAATTGTGTTTGAGACATCTGGATTTTACTTGTTCTTGTAAATCACTTGTTTTGTTCAGAGTGGACTTAAAACCATGTGAAATAGTTGGCAATATTTAAAACACATTTAAGAATAGGGAGTGGAAATTGCAAATAAACATGTAACATCCCAAAGTATCTTAAATGTAAGTTTTGGAGACCATTGATCAACATGCTTATATGTGATTGGTTTATTTCCCTGGGAGTGGGATTTCTGAGCCATAGGACTTCCTATAGTTCCATTCTCAGCCTAGGTCACTAGCTTGCTAACTTTGGTATGCAACCGGACTTCATGTTTCCTCTCTCCAGCTGGATGATCTCTTGGGAAAAAAAACAAAAACAAAAACATAGAAAGACAAGTAGTTAAGGAAACTATATCACTTTGAGCCATCTTAAAATACCTAATACCTCTTTCAAAATTAAAATGATAATTTAGAAGGGGGCTGGCCCCTGAGAGCTAAGTGCTGAAGGCTAGGTGATACTCAGGCATGTGGAAGAAGGAGAGACAATTTCTCAACACTTGCATTGGGTATTTCTGAATGTGACACTAAAAAGCATAGTAACTATTTACCAAAAGACACTGAAATATTCTTCTCAGAAACAGAATTAATATACAACTGTACCTTAAAAGGAAGAAAATTCCTAGTCCACTTGGAAGAGCTAGAGAGAAATAAAATTCAGACCAGCAATAATGCCAAAAACTAATCAGGATGGTCTGATGAGCTCATTTGGAAGGGATAGATGTGCAAAAGTTAGCACACACCTATAGGGAAATGAAACACAGCACCCAGTAGAATAGAGAATTAAGTAATTACAAATCAAGACAATATTTGCTAAAGAGAAGCCACCCACTGAACCTGTTTAGTATCTAGTCTTAACAAGCCTGAGGAAGTATGTACTGGCAGCCTGTTCACTTCTAAAAATGACAGATTGGGTGCACATGGTGCAGAAAACCAAACAATGTAGAACTTTCCATACAATTTAACGAAGACAGCAGTTTGGGTTTTTTACAGTTTTTTTTTTTTTTTTTTTATGTCTTTAACACATACACACACACATACACATACACATTTCTGGCTGTCTTTCTTTCAGGTGACCAAGTCAGACATGGCTTTCAGATGGTGTGGACAACTTCTGATTTTGCTCCAGACGTGAAGGCCATAGCATAAGCATGTGCTGACTCCAAATTTAAATTTCAAAGGGTTTGTTCCTAAACAGAGGTACTAAATGTAGTGCTGGAAGGAGTCCTCAGATGTTTAAAATATCCTCACATTTATGCTTAGCTTAAATATTCTGCTAAGGTATTGCACATTACAATTTAATGCTTTTTCTTTTGTGGAAAAAAATTCAACTGAAACAAAATAAAGATAAAAGAATATTTTAGTATGTTAATTTCCTTACGGAACCATACGGTCACATATAGAGGAAAATGTTATTAAAGGAAAATAGCAAGAACCTGCATGACAGATAGTTGTAGGTAAAATAAAATATCTGTAAAATGAGTGGTTTGATGAGACATATATGGGCCAATGTGTGTGGGGGGGGGGATTTCCTCATAAATTAGGAATAGAAAATGAAAATTGAGAAGCATTTCCAGATAAATTATAATGGACATTTGGTAACATGAAATATTGATTCTAAACATGGTAGAGACCAAGCTAGAGAGTAGAATGGAATGAATAGACATTTCAATGCATAACAAGCATACATTTTTTTAAAAAAACTTGAGCTATAGGAGTTGGTTGCTTTTGTAAAATTGCCCCAGAAAGAAATGCCATCACAAAATTTAATAGTGTTATATTTTAAAAATATTAAAAGTGACTTATTTTTAGATTGCATTATTAATTTATTGCCTTATCTTTTCAAATAAACTAAATAATTCTATAACTTGGGGAAAAGCAACTTATTAAAACAATTCAGTTTGTCTGTTTGAAATATTTGACATATTTTCCCTGTTTATGAGGCATTTCTCTCTAAATATAATGAATTTATAAAAATGCGTAAGTGTAGTATGAAACACATTGCTTATATTATAATGTTAAAAAATATTTTTTGAAAGATAAATGGAACATTAGACCAAGCAGGGACCTCTTTAGATCCAAACTACAATATGGGAGTGACAAATACTCTTTTATTGACCAAAATTCAATCAGTCTCTTTGAATCCTCTTCCCTGCTAGACTTGCTTTTGCCTGGCCTGCATTATGTAATTTAGGCAAGAATTCTGTCCAGTCAGTCTAGCTAGAACCCTCTCCTTACCCCCAGGTGTTCTGGTCCTTTGGTTGTTAGTCTCCTTGATCTAGGCTGTGTTCACTGCCCATTCGAGTTATATACCATGAAATCTTCTCCCTTCTGAATGAATTCTGTTAACACCTTGGCGTCCAGTTCTCCTAACACTAGTGAGTGTCATCTTTTTCCTTTATCCCTTATATAATCCAGATTGGAGCTGGAAAAGTGAGCAACCTAAAAATGTCAGCAAGTACAGAAAAAAATAAAAGTGCCCCCTGCCCCGAATGGCCAATTCATTTAGTCAGCCTAGGGAGTCAAGATTCTGTTTGAAACCTTGCACAAACATTAACTAACATTGATGACAGTTATAAAAGTAGAAGGCTACACTACAAAGCTTTTAGAAAGAAAAAAAAGGACAGAAAAACAGCATCTGAAAAAGTGCTGGTAAAGGCTTATAACATATAATATGAAGGATAAAACTTAAAAATATCCAGTGAAGAGAACAAATGATAATCAGCAATATGTGGAAGAAACAAATATCCAGGGGATTACGACAGTGCAAATCTTACTATGGGATCCCATCATAGAACCTGCTTGGCATGAAAGAGATTATGAAATGAAAGGCAAATCAGTGGTGGCCAATGGACTTAAGAGGAGATGAAGCTGAAGCAAAACATGTGTCAAAGGACAAGCGATTCGAGAATAATTGGATTGCTCTGAATGTTGGCGATCACAATGTCAAGACCTGGCCTGGGATCTTGTACTACAGTTTCTCAATGTGTCAAGGTTGTGAGCGACTGTGTCAAAGTAATATGGGATTTGTAAGAGCTCTAAGAGACACCTTGATTTGGAAAGGGATTCACAGAGTTGGCTAAACATTTCTGAAAGTGTCTTGAGGATGCTTCAAAGAGATTGACATTTGAATAAGTTCACAGAGCAGAGATCAACTCTCAGCTGTGTAGACAGGCATTGGCTATTCACTGAGGAACCAAATAGAGCATGCTGCTGGAAAGACGGGCCAGGCCTCCTTGCCCTTGGACTGGGGCATCTGTCTTCTCACTCAGATATTGGAGCTCCTGACTGTTAGGCAGAATACTGCATGTACAACAGCTCTTCTGGATCCCTAGATTGAGGATAGCATATTATAGAATCACTTGGTCTTCATAATCATGTCAGATAAATCTCACAATACAGCTACCTGTATCTCTACCTTTATCTATCATCTATCTATCAGTTATCATCTCTTCTTTACCATTTATCCATCCATCCTTTTTTCTTACAGTTAAACTCAGAACATTATCACATTAAATTTTATAGCTGTATGTGTATCTATAACTATTTCAAGAGAGAATGTTTAATTAAAGTATTCCATAAATAAATGTTGACTTAATTGTTTTGAAGAAGTAAAATAATTGTCAAAATGATCATGAATGCATTGTTTGTTGCTAAAGTTGGAGCACAAACCACTGATCATTAATGGTATGTCTGTTTCCAGATGCAGAAACATTGAGAAAAATGATCAGATAGAAAAGCTCCAGATTCAGCTTATAATGGAAAGGTAATTGACCCTGATTTTTGAGAAAGTATTCCATATAACACATAAGTTTGGCTCCTAGAAATAAGAACACACACAAAACAGTTCTCTGTAGTTTATCAACATCACACTGTTTCTGTATTTTAATATAAGTGAAATCTTTTCTTCATGAATCTAGTTGAGCTTTGATTAAATGGCTTAAATTTTTAAACTTCATTTCTCCTATCTGTAGAAGAAGGCTTATGGTTTCTACCAAAGAATAAGTATTTTCTTTTTTGGTAAATTTACTGTCTCTTAGTAAGGTAATATATAAATTGTCCATCAATAGTAGTTATTGGATAATCTTCAGAGATTCAAGAATGCCAGGGAAACTTTCATCTCGGTTCCTGTCTGTAAAGTTTATCAATGAGATTAAGAACAGGTTTTATGGTAGAGCATATTATAAACATTCATGCTACAGCTTCAAATCCAACCTCATGGGTAATATATATTTCCACGTATTCTAAAGAATTTTGCATATGCTTAGTTTATAATAGAAAAGGTGATAATGTATGAGATTAAAAAAATATAATGGCAGAGCTGAAGAAATGACTCAGTGGGTTAAAGGCACTTGGAGGACTCAGTTTGATTACCCAGTACCCACATAGCACCAGATGCACAAAGTGGCACATACATTTGAAATTCGATTGAAGTGGCAGGAGGTCTTGGCATGCCCATGTCTCTCATTATCTCTGAAATAAATAAATAAACATTAAAACTTAAAAATGTGAAATAGTAAGAGATTATTACATATGTCCAAGGAATGACGTAGTCACATAGCAAGGTAAAGAGATTCAGTTTGACAGTGATTGATCAGTGATGCTGACTTAATATAATTGCAAATCTCTGGATGATGCTCATAGCAAGAAGCTCAGCATTAACTCCTTCCTATATCACACATACTCTATAGACAGTTATAAATTATATCTTATGAATTACAACTTTCCTACCTGCCCTTTGGTCTCTTTTATTTCCCCAAGATTGTCACTACTTGCAAAAGTGCAATTATTTTCACCATTTAGACACCAGTTTTCTCCCTGAAGTCTGTGATGACACAGGTTTGTGTTCTTCCTGCCTCTTGAGATCGAAGCACACACTTTATGCTTCAGATTCTTGCCTCCAGCCATGTCTTGAAGGCTCCAGTCATTTAGAAGAAATCTGTGTTGGCTTTTCACTGACTCCAGTGTAACATCTCTCTGTTTCAGCATGACACATTATCCCCATTTTGATCTGACCCCTAAACTCGCCCTACCCACCTCCCAATGCACATCAGATATTACTGACCCATTCCCAATATTGCAGGCCTCTGTGTCCATTTCTTCCCCACTTACAAAAATCCTCTTCATCTGCCAGACTGTCCTGTACCCCTTTCTATAGCTGGCCTACACACAGGTGCAAAGCGCACAAAACCTCCAACATTTTTATGTCAATGAGAAAAATGTTTATTATAATATATCTTTCATTATTATTACAAGTATAACTAAATCTCACATTTCTAGTTTGCATTATAAATTCAATTTATATGACAACCTTATAAAATACTTCATTTCAAATGTGTGCCTGGAGCAAAAGCCTTTAAATACTCAGGAGGTGGCAGAGGTGAAGCACATGCAGCTATGTACGGCTCAGTGGTTCATAGATGCTTTCTGAGGAAGTGAATGAGGGAATATACACATCTATACCACTGTATTACTACAGCCCAAAACAATATATCTAATAAATCCTCAATAAAAGCCATTGAGCAAAATAGCTTTGGGTGAAATATTCCTGTAACATTTTAAAAGTTTTAAAATATCACCGTAATATTCCTGAAACTCAAACAACCAAGCTCTTGAACACAGGCAGGACAAATAACCAAATAACTGCAGATGAAAGAAGGAAACAGAAAATGCTACTGAAGGATGATTTGTTATCTGAAAGAGGAAATGAGAAGCCACTGTGAGAGTGCCAGAAATGGGAAATTACATTAAGGATATAATATTAAACAAAAGGTAAAATATCATTACTCTACGTAATGGGGAACAAACGAGCAGGTGTATTATTTCTCTGCCTCTATGAAAAAGGTAAATTTGTAAATGTTATTAGTAATGTATAAGTAAATACATTTATAAAAACCAGTTTCATGAAGGATGTGATGTTGAGTAGCATGGTCATATTAATAACAGAGGAAAGAGCCAGGTGTGGTGGTGCAAGGCAATAATTCCAACACTCAGGAAGCAGCGATAGGAGGAACACATTGAGTTTGAGGGCAGCCTGGGCTGGCATGAGACCCTACCTTGAAAAATAAAAAAAATAAAGAGAGAGAAAGAAAATGAGAGAGATTATGTTTGTTACTATAACCAGGAAACTCACAAGTATATCATGCAGTAAAATCGATGATTAAAAATATTAGAGGGAAAAAAATATTAGAGGGTAGAATTCCATCATGTAGATCTTGGTTATCCATTCATCCAATAATGGGCACCTGGGTTGATTCTAGTTTTCAGCTATTATAAATTGAGTAGCTATAAACATGGTTGAGCAAATGTCTCTGAACTGAGATGTGGAGCTTTTAAGGTAAATGCCCAGTAAAGGGATAACAGGATCTGATGATGCTCACACAGATGCAATAGTTACACACAGCCATAGGGTAACCAACTGCCCTTGGATTGGCTAAGAGATCCACTCAGTGGGAAGGAATCCATATCTGGAACTGGGAACAAGTCAGAATCATGCACAGATAATGATTCTGCTTTCCATTGTCAAGCTCCAAACTAAACTTACACTATAAAAAATATCTGAACCCTTATAATTCTCTCTAAATTAATAATGGTTATCCCATTTAACTGGCACTGACTTTACTCTCCATTGGAGAATCTGCTTCTCTTTTTGAGATGGGAACTGGATCTGAGGAGATAAATAACCCAGCACACTCCACCCAGGCGCCAGCTGAAACCACAGAGGAATTGGGGAAATGTGCAAGAATGTTGCCCTCTCAGTTAAGCTGATATCAGCACAAGGGTGCTGGAGAAAGATAAATGAGGACACTCAACACCTACCGAAACGGACATCTAGATGCTCCTAAGTGCCCATCACTGAAGTAGACTTAACATGCTCCCAGCATGGCTCAGTTGGGACATGTTGCACAGAGACATTGCCTCTCCCCCATAACTGGCTGCTGCCCCATAATGCATGACCTACAATACCCGTGGTGTTAACCTGCCTCCCCAGTGAGGAAGGCCTCTTCAGCAAAGGGCAGGGAGGAGGGAGAGGATGGTGCCATGTGATGCTTACATAAATAAATGTCCATAGCTAATAATAAAAAATAAAATGCAAAAAGAGAATATTAGAAGGAGGAAATCTGATAAAAAAAAACTAATAGGTTATAATGATGTATTCTTCAATAGCACTCTAACATGTCAGGATCATTCTACAGTGTAACTAAAGGCCTCACTCCTTTGTATTTAAATTATTTTATTTAGTATAAATATATGTATAACATAAATATCTAATATAAAGTATATTTCATTTTTATTTATTTGAGAGAGAGAGAAAGAAATAAGATGGGCATGTCAGGGACTCCAGCCACTGCAAAGGCATTTGCAGTGCATCTGGCTTACATGGTACCTGGGAAATTTAACCTGGGTTATTTGGCTTTGCAGGCAAGCACCTTAAACACTAAGCCATCTCTCTAACCATATTACAGTTTTCTAGTTTTGTTATCATTGACAACTTCCATAATTATTAGCAATAGGCCATGATAACTCTTTCTTCTGTCTCCCTTTCCCCTTTACAACTCCACTCTCCATCTAATCCCCTTTTATAAAATGGTTGTACCTTTTAGACCCCCTTTTCCCTGCCACAATTCTGTTGAGGGTCTTCTTTCGTGGGGTGGGGTTATTGATATTCTTTGTGGGGACCAAGAGGTCTCAGTTACTCTGTACAGGAGTGGTAGAAACACAATGCCTCAGGCTATTCCTACCCTCCCTGAGGCTCTTATAATCTTTCTGCCTCCTCTTCCACAATGCTCCCTGAACAAGATAGGAATCTGATTTATTATTGCTGTAGACTCTGTAACTCTGTTTTGATGTGGTTTGAATGACCATGGAGTCTGTGTCTGTCACTGTTTCCCTGAAACTGGTTTTCAAACTAGCTATGAGGGCAGTATTCATGTCATTGCTTCCTCTGTAATTACAGTATGACATTGAGTTATGTTTATTTTGCTATACTCTAATAGTATGTCCATCACTGTACCTTATTGCCTGTGAAGTATTGGTCTCTCTATTGTGTTTAAAATAAACTCTGGCCCAGTTATGAAAACTCAAATGGAACAATTCTCTGACTAAGTATGATGGTCTTTTCTACTAGAGAAAAAGGTGATACTAGAAGAAGCAAGAACGAGCCTTTGTCTATAAAATTAACTTCTTCAAAAAACATTTAAAGAGATTTTTGAAATGCAAACAGAGATTATTACTCTTTAAAATATTCCCTCAAAATTATTCCCTCTTTCCAGTCCAAATATTTTTGAGGAACTTGCTTTTTGTCTCTAATCAGCTTTGTGCTCAATCAAAATCTTTCTTGAAGCATTCCAAGGAATATGACACACTAGAAACTTCTCTGCAGAGAAAAATGAAACATTACCCACTATGCCTAACTTCTAATGCAAATAAACCCAAATGTCAAAACAATGCAGAAGTTATACGTATAATGGCAAGCTGAGAAAACGATTTACAGTGCTTCCTAGTCCCCATTTATTTTATAGCTGCCATATGAGATTTTATTTCTGGATGAAAGCTGCATTGATAAAGAGGTTTAATTGTCTGTCAGTGTGCCTTATGGTGAAGCTACTTCATTTACTCCAAGTCTGCATCTCATTATCAGTTCAATTCTCCAGGCTCCCCTCCATCTTATGGTGGTGTAATTAGGGTAGTACTGTTGATGAAAGGCCAAGAGACATGCTCCCTCTTCCCCCAGGTCTCCTCATGAATCTCACAGCCTATTGATTTTTCCATCCTCAAGTAGATCAGGCATCACTCAATCATGATATTAGCTGTCCATTATCTGAATTCCCCACTTTCAATAGCTGTCAACACCATCGAAGCCAGCAGATCAACCCATCAACAGCCAGGCAACACCAGCAATCAGAGATGTATTTGCAAGATATGCCGAAAGTCCTATCCTGGTATTTTTTTTCTCCAAAAAAGTTTCTATTCCTATCATGAGATTTTTTTTTTCTTATTTAGCATTTGAATAAAGCTTTCATTTCCTAACAACTGTACTTGGAAAGAGGTGTTTGCATTTAAAAGGTTGATTGTGTTATCTGCCTACAAGCCATAATTTTCCTCAAAACTAATTCTACCCTTTTTCCACATCTGTAATATTTTGAAAATAATCTGACACTATAAACAGTCAGAACTTGTCAAAGCAAATAGATCCTTCTAATTTTAGGAAAAGATCTTTATTAATTTCAACAGTGGCTGAAAGAGATGATTATTACATTAAAAAGGAAAGGATAAAAATGAATGTAGAACACCCCCCATCTCTCTCTCTCTCTCTCTCTCTCTCTCTCTCCACACACACACACACACACACACACACACACACACACACACACACACACACACACATGCACATATGCACACATATGAGAGAGAGAGAGAGAGAGAGAGGGTGAGAAAGAGAGGAAGGAAGGAAGCATTTGAAACTAAAGATGGAGAGAAAAAAAAATCCTTTGAAATTGCATATCAGTTCAGGAAGATACACTCTAAACAACACCTTAAACATTGAGAAGAATGGTAACTGTAGAGGACAGAAAATTTGAACATGTGTACTTAATTTTAGAAAATGAAGATGTTTACTGTACAACTGAAACCTAGTGAGTATGCCTCCTGAATGGAAAGCCTTCCCACATCCTCTTTAAAGGTATTTACTTTGTGCATATTTTCTACTCTTCCCAATGAAAACAAAGATGACTTCTTCACTAGTCCCTGTGTTAATTATTTGTTGAGACACTCTTAACATGTGGCATGGTTTTAAGGCATTGTTGTTTTTTCTTTCCCTTTGAAAACAAACGATGTACCTTCCTTCATTCTCTCCAGGAGTCCTTCTTCTGTTGGCACATCCATTCACAAAATGTTTATGAAAAATCTACAACTCCCCAGGTGCTTCTGAAGGTGCAGTGAGTAGGCCAGCTAACTTACTTGACTGCATATATGTTCATGGTTATTTTTATATTTTCATAAACATACTTTTGTAGATAAAAGAATGAAGAGTTTAGTTTGTTGGAGTCTTTTTTCCATTGTGCATCAGTACAGGTTTTTCACTTTATAGCACAGGTTTCTAAGTTGAGAAAACATGGCAAATGTAGCGATTTGAGGTGTTTGCTATTATAAACTAAATGTTGATAGTTTAAACTATATGAAAGTGAGATTATCAACATATAATATGATGTGAAAGGCTTTTTTAGTATATAAAGTATTTTTTTTCTAATTTAAATATCCAAGTCTGAAAAAAATCAAGTGAGTACATTCTTTAGTCTTACTTGATAGAAATTTCTGTAAATTATATTTTGTGTTGCAGAGTATATCACTGTACATTAAAACAGGGCTTCCTAGGTTTTATTATTTGAAGTGGAATACATCTCTACAGTTTAAAAAGTCTACAACTTTAAGGCTAATGTTCTACTTTAACCAATTTAATATTTTCTTTGTGTCATTCTCTCAAAGTACATTTGTTAGGAGATGAAAGTTTTGATGCTCCTTGTGTGGAGCCCAGACTGTTTCTGGTTTTGCCCTGTGCCTTTCATGCATCATTGCCTGCACAAATACACTATTTTAATTTTTCATGTGCACAAGGCTATCTTTTAACAGCATGAGTAATCTGCTACTTGGCATTCATGATGTCATTTAGGATCAGAAAGCACCATAACTTTGATATTATTGTCCCAGTTTCACAGATGATGAAATTTTGGTCAAACACACTCCCTGATATACCCATGTTTATATCACAGATTGGATAGAAATAAGTGAGTTTTTAAACAAGTTCTTGCCAATTCTAAAATACCTATACTCCTTGTATATTGCATGCTGCGTGAAGGAATATAGAATAGGGATAAATAGACCGGCCATGAAATGTATCAATGAAACAAGTCAATACTCCACATTAGGAGGGAAAGTAGGAACTAGCAATGTAGGATGCTGCTAGAGAAATAAACATTAATTGGAAATGTCCCTGGTAAACAAGGAAGTGGGCTCACACTATTTAGAATGTGTATGTTCTTTACCTTTGTGGGGATTTTAGAATCCAGGAAGCCAAAGGTGATTTATTTTTTTAACAGAAATCTAGGGAGGGGAATTGTAGAAGTAAAAGCTAGTGGCAATGTCAAGCCTTGGCCCAATGGGACGAAACACTCCCAGAATTCAATGTGAAGTTGTGAGGAAATAAGAAAGAAATTCGACCATTAATCAGGTTGGAAGAGCCAGATCCCAAGGAGTCTTGTGGGTCACCATGACGATTAAACTTTATTCAGATGACATGGAAAAGAAACATATTCTAGGACATGAAACCAAGAGAGAAAAGATTATCCCAGCCTTCTCTTTTTAGAAAAAATGATTTCAGCAGAGAAACAGGTCTTGATAAATATAAATAGATTCAGGTTAATAAAAATATTAATACCTCATGGTGGATATTATGAAAGAAAGGCCTAATTGGATAAAGTTCTCTGTCACTGGGAGCTTGTCCTCAAATTGTGGATTGAACTATCCATGATACTACAGTTTTTGAAGCCCATCATGAGGTGAATACTTTTACTCTACCAACCATCTTTCTCAAAGTTCTACCTCATTAAATGCCCAGAAACTAGATAGTCATTTGACCAAGGACTGTAACTTCTGAAGTCATGAGTCAAATAAATCTTTCCTTCTTAAAGATATTTATCTTACAGAGTTGTCAAAATAACACAAAAGCTAATACAACTGCCTAAAGTTTCTCACGTCACATATGAAAATATGACCATTCAATTGTAGTTTTTTTTTGTTATTTCAAGTAAAATTCTTTAAAAAAACAACTTCAGGAAGATATTCTTCATATGTGTTGTTCATTTGGGAACCAAAATCTCAAATAAATCCTGAATAAAGTAAATTATGCTTTTTGGATCATTTCCACAGAAACAACAAAGAATCATCAAGGGTCAAAATTCAAAGACACATCTGTAAACCGGATGTTTTAATAGTGACATGCATCACAAGAAGTTCTCAGTCAGTAGAATGTATGAAAATTTTATACCACCCTTAAGTTTATTGGCCAAGACAATTCACTTCACACATAACTTCAGTTAATCTTGTCTTATTTTGAGATGTATGTGTATGTTGGGGGAAGTGTGTCAATTTGTAAATAAATAAATAAAAATAAAAATAAAAATAAAATCAACAACAACAAAACCTTTTGCCATAAATCTTATCCCGGACTTTGCTCTTAGTCATCATCTTTTTCCTCACCTTCCTCTTCTTCCCTTTTCTTCCTCCTTTCCACTTCCCTCTTTTCCTCCTCCTCTTCTTTTTCTCTTATCTTTATCATATCACCCTCCTCTTCATTCCTTTTATTTCTTTCTTCCTCTTCCTTTATAAGTAGAGACATCTATGTTTCCCAATGTGTTAGAATTCAAGGGATCAATAAATATTTCAATTTTTCTAACCTTGGCTGCCCAAGTAGTCAGGACCTCAGGCACACTGCACCACCTTGCTTATATACCCCACTTAATTTCTTTACCATACTTTATAATGGTTATATTGATGGAACATGCATTACAAGTTTAAAATAATCCTAATGGGGCTGTGGAGATGGCTGAACAAATAAAGGCACTTGCTTGCAAATTTTGCCAGCTTAGGTTAAATTTCCCAGTCCATGTAAAATCAGATTCACAAAAAGGCACTTGTATCTGGCAATTATTTACAGCTATGGTACACCCATTGTCTCCCTCCCACCTTGTAATTTTCTCTCCCCCCATAAAAAAAGTATTTAAAAAATTTAAAATACATAATTGCTCATATATATCAGTAAATTACATTTAAACTACTTATGAAAATGGTGACTATGCAAAGAGAAACCACACCATACATATTTTAAAATGAAATCAAGGCACTTTAAAAATGCAACACCAGGTCAGTGGCCACTAAAAAAAGGGGGAAAAATATAACTAATATACAAGAGTTAGAGGAGAGATAGAGGGGGAAGGAGAGGGACAGGGAGGGAGGGAAGATGTAGAAGGTTTAGGTTAGACTTGATCCTGCCCTCTCCAGTGTCTTGTGTTTCAGGTGTTTCCTGTAAGGGCCTGGTGAAGATTCAACCATTTGGTCTGCCTTTTAGGAAATAAATTTTTATGGTACCATTGCCATTTGGGTCTAGATTAGTGTTTCCCACCCCTTCGATGCCCTCCTCTCCACTCCCTGTCCATCCTAGTGTCTAGTCCATGAGATGCTTGTTGGGTATGTAAGGTATCTTGGGTAGATTCAGGTTAGGTGCTATAGATAAGTGAGACTACATGGCGATTTTGTTTCTGTGATTGGCTAAGTTCACTAAGAATGATCTGTTCCAGGTTCACCCAGTTTTCCTCAAATTTCTTTGTGTCATTTTTTCTTACTGCTGTGTAGAATTCCATTGTGTAGATATACCACATCTTAGTTATCCATTCTTCTAGTGATGGACATCTGGGTTGATTCCAGCTCTTAGCTATTATGAATTGAGCCGCTACAAACATGGTTGAGAAAATCTCTCTGGCCTATGGTTTGAAGGTTTTAGGGTAGATGCCCAGTAAGGGAATAACTGGGTATGTTGGTATCTCTATAGTCAGCTTTTTCAGGAGTCTCCATATTGCTTTCCAAAGTGTTTGTACCGTCCTACATTCCCACCAACACTGGATGAGTGTTCCTACTTCTCTACATCCTTGCCAGCATTTATTTTCATTTGATTTTCTGATGTTTGCTATAATTATTGGGGTAAGGTGGAAGCTCATAGTTGCTTTAATTTGTATTTATCTGATGACTAGGGATGATGAACATTTTCTTAAGTGTATGTTTGCCAGTACAAGCATGGGGATATCATCCACATTGAGCTTTTGATCAGAGAAACCTACAAGGTTTCCTAAAAGAATGACAGATTTCTGTCAGAGTACTTGATGACCTACCAAAGGTTAGTGGTAAGACCCTATTGCTGAAGGTACCATATGCAGCTGACATGTAAAATGAAATGGCATGGCTGGAAGCCAGGAGAGAGTCAGTCCCTAGACAGTCAGCGTATCTAGTGCCAGAAGGTGCTACATGGGCGACTGGGGGAAATGACCAATGTCTGTCCAAGCAACTCATGGTCTAACCTACTTAGTTTCAAATAACCTGGTATGATACCCACACAAGTGCAATAGTGGCACACAGCTATGGTGGGGAACCAACTGCTCTTGATTTGGCTAACTGATCCCTTCAATGGTATGGGACCCATAGCTGGAGCTGGGAAACAAGTCAGAACCATATCCAAACATAAGCCCTCTCTCCAATATCAAGCTACCATTAATCATGGGCTACAAGAGGGCCTACACCTATTAAACTCTCTGTAAAATAAATAAATAAATAAATAAATAAATAAATAAATAAATAAGGGTTATTTCATTTGTCCTGGAGCTAACTTACTCTCCGTTGGAGAATCTGCTTCTCTTTTTCAGATAGATGCAGATCCTAAGGAGAGAGCCACCCCATCATACCTCAAAAGGGCCCTGGCTGAAACTAAAGAAAACTGATGAAACAAGCAAGGGTGCTGTTTTCCTAATGAACCTTATACCAGCCCAAGGGGGAAGGAGACCAATACAGAGAAAAATCAACTCTTACCAATCAGAGAGCCAGAGCCTCAGAGGCCTCCAACACCTCATTACTGAAGCAGACCAAAAATGAAACCAACATGGCTCAGGGAAAACTTGCAGAAGAGGGGGCGGAAAGAATGTCAGAGCCACATGTTGGGTCAAGATATGCAGAGACATTTATCATACCAATAACTGTGGGCTAACTCCACAATGCATGACCCATATACCTCAACAAGGAGGGGCCAATGGGGAGGGGGTAGGTCACGGATGAGCCTAATAATGGTACCAAACTGCCTGTATTTGCTGAATAGAAAACTAATTAAAAAATGCAAAAAAAAATGCAATACCAATTAAACTTGATAATACTTTTCCTTCATGTACCTTAAAATCATGAAGAAATAAAGCAAATGTAAACATTTTGAATTGCTGAATGTAAGCATGGCCTTTAAAATGGCCTGGTCTTCATACCAGAAACAATATTTGTGCTTGAAAGGTATATGAGCTATGAGTTATTGATTATTTCAGTATATTTACATCAAGATTATGTTAACATAACTCTTTATATATTTATGAGATTGACAAAACTTGTTTATAATGTTCAGTTTATGAATTTAAAAAGCTGTTTTCCTGCCAGGGTTGGGACTACAATCTTTTATAACTCCATTTTTTTTCCATTGGGCATGCATTTTTTATTTATACACTGGTTTTAAAAACTGCTTTGATATTAATAGAAATATCCAGTTTTAATAAAGTCATTTATCTTTGCTATGATTTTGGGAATTTCACAAAAGGTAACTCAACTTTGTTGATACCTATATTTTGTGGCCTTTTTATTCATTTAAAGCAATTTTATTTGAGGTAACTAATCTAAGTTTCCCCATGAATGCATAACAAGATTCCAAATAAATGAATTTTCTAATGTAATAGGTATTTTGAGGTAGCATTCAGCCTTTGATCTTTGCTTATAATATTTTTTGGTTTACCATTAGTTTTAAAAGGTGGAATTAGTTCTGTCTCTTTATAGGTTAATAGTCTGTACTCCAGTGAGCTGTGATTAGTGGACATTGAGCTATTGTAGTAGAATAAATCTTGAAACACACAGACTAATGCTTACACAGTAATGGTCACATCAGAAGCATGTTTTAAGGAGATCCTTTTTTTTTTTTTTTTTTTTTTTTTTTTTGAGGTATGGTCTTGCTATAGCCCAGGCTGACCTGAAAAATTCATTCTCAGGGGCCTTATACTCCCTGCAATCCTCTTTACCTTTGGTCCCAAGTGGTGGGGTTGAAAGCATGTACCACCAGGCCCAGCTTTAAGGATATTCTTTGGTGTTGAGACCCATAAAGAAGGCTGACAAATGCAATTACCATTAAACATTCCAAGGATAGGGATATGGTTGAGTTTACCAACTTTATAGCCAATTACTGTTGATTGGAATCCTTACTCAAACACAAGTAGTCACCTAATACATATTTTTTATATTTATAATATCTATAGAAAAATATGTGAAAAATAGCTTTTTTACTGCCCATCAAGCCTAATTCACTAAAGAGAGACAATGTTAAAGTAGTGACAGTTGGCAACACATAGCAATTCAAGAAGTTATTTCTAACTGAACTTACCACAGCAGCACTAGCCTATAAATCAGTACATTAATATTTCCACATTTAATCTGTGACAGTTTCATTTAACATAACAGTGCTATGGGTGCTTACCTTGCTTTTCATATGCTCAATATGTTGTATATTTTGATAAATTTCAACTTTTAATAATATATTTCTATATATTTTGTGGTCAAATCTACTACATATTTTTAGACACTTATTGCATAGTTTTCTAAATTATATTGATATGCAGTGCTACAAAGTTTTCAAATTATTGGTTTACAAAAGAAAAGGAAATCATATTTATGTGGACCAATGAAGATCCCATTGTCACAAACCCATGTTCTTTAGAGGATATCTGCATTACTTCATATTGTAGCTAATGAATCATTGGGGAAATGGATTGCAGAAAGGTATCATTATCAGACAAAATTACAAAATTTCTTACACTTTAGAAAATACACAAGGCTCAGATTAACTCTACTGTCTGTCTTTTATTCTCAGTTAATGTGCTAGGAGGGCATGGGATATATACATATATATATAAATAAATATATATATACATACATATATACATACATATATATGCATATATCCCATGCCCTCCTAACACACACACACACACACATACATACATATGTATATATATACATATATATATACACATACATACATACATACATACATATGGGAGATACTATCTCCCATATGTATGTATGTATGTGTGTGTGTGTGTGTGTGTGTGTATCTCCCATGTGCACATAATTACTTTGAGTTTTTCTTTTATTATGGAACTATAGCAGTTTATATTCACTGTCAACTTGATAGGTTCTAAAATCACCTGTGAGGATTTATCTTTATTAGGTTAATTGAGGAGGGAAGATATACCTTACTATAGGTGGGTCCTGGATTGTACCAAAAGGAGAAAATACATCTGAGAAAATACATTCAACACTGTGCTCTGCTGTGACACTGCTGGATGGAATGTGACCATCTCATGCTGCCCCTTTCCTGTCATCATGAACTCTAGGCTTTGAAACCATAAGCCAAAATAAACTCTTTTCTTCCATAAACTGCTTCTGGTTGGGTATTTTTGACATAGCATTGAGACATTGACTAATGAAGGAACTAACGTCACAGATCTGCAAATACTATGAACTACAAAATTTGGCATAGAGACCATCAAGTCTAATAAGAACACAGTCACAAATGGAAGAATAATATTTGGGAAGGTAAATAAAACTCTTGATGGAGAAGGGCCTGATCATGGATAATCTTATTAAGAGCTTTACTGCAAGTAGCAGCAAATTAACAACATTATGAAGGCGATTTGTATGTAAATTTCCTTTCCACTCTCCCTGTGGATATGTTTTCTTTGGTCCTGTACTTGAGGAAAAATGCTTTGATACTATCAGATGAATGTTAATACTTACTCGTGATATGCTATACAAAAGAACCCTGGGGATTGGTTGATAGCCAACTAAGGGAGTAAGCTAACCCAGACAGAACTACACTGTGTGCTGTTATATTGGTAACTCACCACCAGCCACTTCTGACAAGGAATACCCACTTATTAGAAGAATTTGGGGTGCAGTGGTAGTGATTATGCATCCTTGACAGTAAATAGAGTCTGTGTCACACCTCTAACCACTTCCATGAGTTTTCAGGAGCTATTTCAATAATTCTTAATAACTACTCTTTTTGTAAACCAATACACAGACTTTCCCATGATATAACGTTTTATTCACTTGTAGATATATACACTTATCTCAAAACCTACATAATTGTGTTTTATATTCATAACCACTGAATATATCTTGATTAAATGATCAACTGTTTAAAAGGTTGACTACCAATCAGAATCATGTCATTCACACAAACTTGATAGAAACAAATCATGTATATTTTATAGACTTGAATCTAAGTATCTTATTTTGGGGCCATGAATATTCCACTTGAAAATTTGTGATTAGATATGTTGAATTACTGCCAATTTTTCAGTTTCCTTTTGATGTGTAGACAGTTCAGTTATTGCTATCCATTCACTAATTTTTGTCTGGAGGAATAAATATATCTAAAAGTGATTCTAGTTCTAAACAGAGCTATACTTGAAATTTTGAATAATAACAACAGAAATGATATGATTAAGTACTTGGAATTCTTTACCATACATGGAAATTTCCTGTCTACTTATTAAGAAACCATTCATAAAATTGGATAATTATAGTCATTTATATTTAGCTATCATTTTTCTACACTGTCATTCATAACCATTGTTTCCATAAGTCTCAAAGCATTCCCATTGTGAACAAATGCAAGGCCATCAAATATTCTGTACTTGCAAAAGTTGTAAGTCATTGGCAAAAAAATGCAACATCACTTCTGTACACACTATTGTGTGTTTATTTAATGAATTTTTACTTCCAGAATTCTAGAAGTTTAATGAGGCTCTAAACACCACTATCCTAGTTTTGTGGTGCTTTGAATATAATCCTCCCATAGGCCATGCATTTGAACACTTGATCTCCAGCAAAGTGCCATTGTTTGGAAAGGTTGTGAAATGTTTATGAAGTAGTGCTTTGCTAGTGTGGATCACTGGCGGCGGCATGGGGGTGGAGGCCCTGGCCCTGCTTGCTGTCTTTTCTGTCTGCTTCATCCTTCCTGATGTGCCAATGCAAATTCAGTTTCCTATTCTTGTCATGCTTTCCCAACCATGATAGAAACCTCTGAAATTGTAAGCCCGAATAAAATTCTTCATTACCTCAATTGATCAAATAATTTGTTTCACCACCAAATAATAGATACAATTTTCTACCAATTTGACTATATTTCAAAACAATACTAATGAATATTCTTAACTAAGTAAACCAACAATGGTAACGCTCTCTAAGTTTAAATATTTTAATACAGTCTCTCTCAAAAATAATCTCTCAAAAATGGTTATGACTAGTTAAAACCCAAAGAAAAGAACAGTATCCACATGCTGTTCACCTATTATTGTTTAAAGGATTACTAAAATCTCATCTCAACCAAAACTTCATCCTTAATATCTAGATATTTACATAGGGTTTCCATGTTCAAATTCAGGCAATTGAAATATGACATTTTTCTTTACTTTTAGCTGCATAATTTCTCACCATTACCACGATCCCTGTTGTTTTTGTGTGTGAAATGTGCCCCATAGCCTCAATTGTTTTTGATTAAGCCTCATACTCAATCCCCAACTGGTGAATCTTCTGAGAGGCAGAGCCTTGCTGGAGGAACTATGTTACTGGGGTGAAACCTCATCACCCCAGTTTGCCAGTAAAAGCCAATTTACTCTTATTGCTACCTCCCAGCTGATATGACAAGATGGGGTGACCAGCCTCTGCTCTGTCTTGCTCTTTCCTGCCATGATGAAAAGCTCCCTCAAGACTGCAAACCAAGATAAACCCTTTTCTTGCCATATGCTGCTTCAGATCTGGCATTTTGTCCCAGTGATGAGAAGGTAACTGCTACAGTGCCACTGTGGTTATGATTAACCTTGATCAAGCTTTGGTCTTACAAATCATTTAAAATACACTCTTTATTGAGAGAATGAAGACCTAGATATTAAACTACTCTACTAAAATCAACATCTAATTATTAATGCTATGTCTTCATTAATAAAATGAGTGGACATCTGGGTGATAGAAGCAAAAAAAAATTGTAATTGAGAGTGATGAGAGAAGGTGACAAGATTTATCTATCTATCTATCTATCTATCTATCTATCTATCTATCTATCTATCTATCTATTTACCTATGTATCTATATCTATCTATCGATATTATCATCTATCATCAATCTAGTTTTCTAACATCTGTTTATATCATATATTTATCATCTCACTTTTTATCCCTTCTCTCTTTCCTAGTCTTCCTCCCTCCTTGCTTCCCTTCCTCTCTCTCTACTCTTCTCTCTTTTACATTCTTTCTTGTTATTGTTTCTTTCTTTTTATCTTTTTTTTCTCAGTGCTACAGTTAAATAGAACCTCATGAGTATGAAGTGAACTATCTATCACTGAGCTACACTTCTCACCCCAAACTGGCTTTCTTGGTAGATTTCAGAAGCAAAGTGAAGAACTATGGGATATCTGTTTATCCTGCTGTATCAGTAGTATTGAAATGCATAATTTAATTAAACTCAAAAGTATAAGGGATTTCTGCCAACTCATTCCTAAAAACATTGATGTGCGTGCTTGTTTATCAAGCATGCTATTTGTTGGCATCATCTGACTATATCCATTCATAAAATGAATGGTTCTATATTAATTTAAAATGGGAAGCTTCCTGTGTGCCACAGGCTGAGTTTGAGGTTGTACAGATAATGAGGGATAGAAAATACCTGGCATCTGCCTTTAGCCACTCCTACTTCATCTGGGATCCACACAAACTCCATGAAGCTTCTTTAATGTTCTTTGTTACTTTTCTCAATTCTTAACTAAATTCTTCACAAAAAGAAATAAAAAGATAGCACTGAACAGTACCTGGCTGGTGGCAAGCTTCAGTGAACAGGTTGAAATCATTCCTGCCAATATTACGAAGCTGTGATCAGCCAGGGAAGCAAGCCAGGAGGAAAAGTCAGTGATAATCAGAAGACAACAGGGCAAATGCCTATCAGTTTGGGAAAAGGTTAGCTTTGACTTTTGCATTTTTTTTCAAAATAGTTAACATTCACATAACAAACACCCGTTGTAAATACTATGAAGGAAAATAAGCAGTTATCATGTCTCTATCATCTTTTAAATTTTATTGATAATTATAATTAATAACAATTAGTCTTTGGGAAACTATTTTCTTTATATTTACTTTTTAAAATTAAAAATAATTTTATTCATTTATTTGTGACAGAGAAGATAAGTGATAGACAGACAGACAGAGAGAAAGAGAGAAAATGGGTACACCAGAGCCTCCTGCCTCCTCAGACTCCATGAGCCACTTTATGCATATGACCTTAAGTGTGTACTGGAAAATTGAATCTGAGACTTCAGGCTTTGCAAATAAGTATCTTTAATTGATGAGCTATCTCAAGCACCAGATTTACTTTTTCTTTTAACCAAAAACTTAACTTTATTTTATTTATCTTTTTCAAGGAAAGTACCTTTGGAAAAGGGGCAGGGATGAGGGAAAGGATGGTACCAACATATGCTGTTTATATAATAAATATGTCCATAAGTAATGAGTAAAATATAAAATAAAAATAAATAGACTTACTTTTAATTTTAAAAATGTCTACAGAAGGATAGAGGGATAACTTAGTGGTTAAAGTGCTAAGGGACCCAAGTTTGAGTCCCTAGGACCCAAATAAGACAGATGTGCTAGGTGGCACAAACATCTGGAGTTTGTTTGCAGTGGCTGGAGGCCCTGGAGAACCCCCTTTCTCTGTCTCAAATAAATGAATTTAATTAAAAAAAAACTATAATATATATTTTTAAAGTCTACAGTGCTGGAGAGATGGCTTAGCAGTTAAGGCACTTGCCTATAAGGCCAAAGGGTCCAAATTCAATTCCCCAGTTCCCCTGTGAAGCCAGATACACAAGGTGGCACAGGTATCTGGAGTTCATTTGCAGTGGCTGAAGGCCTTGATGTGCCCATTCTCTCTTTCTCTCATAAATAAATAAAAACATGTTTTTAAAAAGTTATTTTTAGGGCTTAGCAGTTAAGCACTTGCCTGTGAAGCCTAAGGATCCCGGTTCAAGGCTCGATTTTCCAGGACCCATGTTAGCCAGATGCACAAGAGGACGCACACATCTGGAATTCATTTGCAGTGGCTGGAAGCCCTGTCGTGCCCATTCTCTCTATTTATATCTGCCTCTTTCTCTCTCTGTCACTCTCAAATAAATAAATAAAAATGAACAAAAAAATAAAAAATAAAAATGAGAACGTCATAACTTTTTTAAAAAGTTATTTTTAAATCCAACCACTAAACCTCATTTTTACAGTCTCAAAGAGTATACAGACTGGTAACTAAGAAAACCAACTAAGTCCCAAATCAAGTCACCACTTCTCTTCTATGGCTGTGGTCACATTGTATACTACTTTTTACCACATTCATTTCTGAGAGAGTAGTAGCAAATCCCCACTAGACAATATATCTTCCATACTTCATTTGTAAATATGAATGTAGTTTTCTACTAGGATTCTCTGTTGCATCTTACCAATCAATAAACAAAAAGCTAGACAAGGCAGGACTTCTCCTCTAATGTTGATTTTTTGAAACAAAGGGGCCAGGCAATGAGACACAGAAAAGATCTATTTTACTTTTCTTTTGAGGAGAATGTGGTAATAATGAGTTCTAACTTCCCTACTGGGTCCACAGTGTGCAGTCAGTTTCACCATTAAGAACTTTGAAAGATAAGAGAAGTTTGGTAGAACTTTTTAAAGAACAACACATTTGCATATTTAAAAATACTTTAATAAAGCTACACACATGGAGTAACTTGCAGAAAAATAACATTCTCTGCTTGCATTGTTTTGTCTTTTTTTAGCCTTTTGAGTTTAGACTATTCTGATGTGAATTCTAACACATATGATAGATGTTGTGACTCTAGGAAGAACACAGATGAACACATTGCTCATATTCAAGTTCAAGAAAATCTAATCCCAGTAACAAATCGAGAGAAATCACTTGACCTTCACTGATCATGTCTTCCTAGGGACATTTTTAGTATGATTAAGGCATTGTAAGACTCATATAATTTTAAAACACTTGAAATTTCTTATAAAACAAAAGGCTTTCTGCATTTGATGTCTTGTGAGAATATTTTCCTTTTGATTGGCTAATTGCAAAAACAAAGTAAGACACATAAGTTTACATAGTAAATCAATGTCCTATCAAATACTATTTCCATAACTGTAAGCCAAATGCATTTTGGAAAGTCTTAGCATGTTGCTATGCATAAGTTATATTTATACTTGGGAAAAAAAAAGCAGTTCATGTTCTATGGAGAATCTTTCTGGTGTTACTATGGGATAGAAGAACATCTATAATTGTGAAGCTCCTGCCTGTTTCCCTATAACAGAATGTATTTGTCACAATATTTTAATCATTAGTTCTATTTTTACCTGCTAGTACATTGTATTGACTAAAATGTTGTATGAAAAAATTATTCTGCTATTAGAAAAAGTATACTCAATCTGGGCTTGCAGTGTTATAGTGATGTCTATTAAAATTTAAATATGGGTATGGACATACAAATACTTATAGAGATACACATAGGCCCTTCTACTTGAATAGGAGAAAGTTATTCCTTTATCATGCATTTGCAATCTGATTTAGCATGCTTCATTGCAATTGCCAGTGACATTCTGGAAAGGTATTCTATAAGACGTGTGAAGTCTGCCCTTAATTTGATTTTTACTGGCTACCTATCTGTGAATAAAATTGGAATTTTTTTTCTTGAACTAACTCAAATCCATTCCTTGTAATTTATTTTTCACAAAGCACTTGTATGACCTTTATTCTTGAAATTTCTTCAAAAAATTCCGAAACTATTATTTTTATTTTGTTAAGCAACATTAATCTAACATTAAAATGATTTTATGTCAGCTGTAATTGTGAAAAATATCATGGAATGGCAGGAAAGGAATTATTTAGTCACAAACTCTCCCCTTTTTCTCAAAACTGTCTCCAAAAGATGGTGCCCAGCATATTCAATATGGTCCTTTCATACTTGTGGAAACATTTTTTGGCTGCTCTAGGACAGAATAAAATGTCTGTCTATGTGCTACTGGCAAGTCTGGGATGGAGATTAACTCTGAAGCCTGTGCCACTTTCTACTCTAAGCAAGTCTATTTCCCAATGGAACACCAGTTCCATTCTAAGTGAAGGCACTGAGGAAATGAAAACAAAATAGTCATACTACTTATGACTAGGCTACATGATCTCCCTTGTCTAGCTGAAAATATATGCTTTAATTTGTAAATAAGGTGAAGAAATGTTTATCAGGACACCAACTTATTTCTCCTATGAAGAGAAGAAGAATATTTATCAAGGTTTAAAAGAGTAAAAGCAAGGAGTCTTAAACTTAAAAAAAAAAAAAAGATATTATTTATATCCTCAGGGCAGAATGCCTAGAAGAGAGAGAAGATTCTGGCATTGTGTTTTTGTAATGATAATGATTACTAAATTAGAGTTAAGTTATGAGATTAGAGGTTTTTAGATAATTTTTAAAAACAATGTCACACATATGTCATCATTATTGCAAATTGGAAGTTGGCTCTGTAAAGACCTACAGAAACCAATGAATCTTGGGATAACTCCCACCATTGTAACCGTGATAATGAAATGAATTTGTATTCTTAAAACCTTTGTAATTTATTAACTTGAAAATAACAGTGAATAAAGATCTCCATATACTGTGGGGACTAGTAAGGGATTAACGCAGATTTCCAGGTAGAAGAAAAATGCATACAATATAAGAATGAATAAAACAGATGGTTAGAGGAAGAAATGTCTTCGGCGTTCATAGGACAAGAATGAAGGGCCAACATTTGACCCTTCGGATAAGTCCCAGGATAGGAGGTGGAGGGGTCCAGTAGATGAGATGAGCAGTGCAGAGGATAAGCAGGTGTGGTGAGGAGACCGAAGAGTGGAATAGCTCCTAAGGAAAACTAGCTCCACACAAGTGGAACTTAGGATTTTGTAGGAGAGTCACATGGAGATGTTCAGCCAGCAGTGAAAGTCAATCAATTCTCTGAATGGTTGGTCTTTATTTGTTTTATCTTCTTTTGTTTGTCTTGTTTTGAATGAAGTCAAAAAATGCTGAGCATGGCTGGAGAGATGGCTTGGAGGTTAAGCGCTTGCCTGTGAAGCCTAAGGACCCCGGTTCCAGGCTCGGTTCCCCAGGTCCCACGTTAGCCAGATGCACAAAGGGGCGCACACGTCTGCAGTTCGTTTGCAGAGGCTAGAAGCCCTGGCGCGCCCATTCTCTCTCTCTCCCTCTATCTGTCTTTCTCTCTGTGGCTGTCGCTCTCAAATAAATTAAAAAAAAATGTTGAGCAGGAGAAAATTGCACTTTCACAAAAACTCCTAGTTTTATGTATATATAGTGTGTGTGTGGTGTATGTATATATGTGTGTATTTTATTTACTAATATATTCAATAATTATTTACCTATTCCCTTCCATGTACTTAGAACAAAGTGATAAAGCGGGCATGGTAACCCTCTCTCATAGAGTTTAAGATAAACTTGAATAAATAAGCAATTAATACCTAAATCAACAGATAAATGATTACAAGATGAGATTCATACATACTAGGAAGAGAATGAGTGAAACAGGCAATAGGTAATCTTGTTAACTTCCATACATATAGACAATATACTATGATTATAATACCCTTTTACTACCCTTCCTGGCCCCCTTCAGAAGCCCCTCCATTGATTTACTTCTTTCCAAATACTTTCTCTTCTATTTTTATGTTAACATTTTCCCCTTATACTATGAAGGACAAAAGGTATTTTAGACTGGATCGTCAGGTCACCGTCCTTGTTGAAGAGCCCTGACACCAGAGACCCAAAAGATAAAAGAATTATACATCTGAAGATGAGTAAGAATAGCTGGAAAAGTACCAGGTATGAAGATTGTGGTGCCCATGAAAGATCATTTACTTTAGGGATTCAAGAACAGGTGAGGGGCTTGAAGAGATGGCGCAGAAGATAAAACACTTGCCTCTCAAACTGAAGTTTCATCTCTAGATCCCATGTAGAATGCCAACAGCCATTACAGGCCTCCATAATTCCAGCATACTCATACTGTTAGCAAGATGAGAGGCACAGACAGAAGAATTTCCCATATGCTCCCGGTGAGTGCAGCAATGAACAGCAATAGACAGCAGAGCTAGAATCCAAGGGGTCAAGCCCTGCATCAAATGAGGAAGACAGGCAAGGTGGGGACCAGAAAAATGTCTTCTAACTGCTACATGTGCTCTGTGGAATGCACAGAGCTGTACTCACATGAACACACACACACACATGCACATATATGAATGAATGAATGAATGGATAAATGAATAAATTTAAAAAAAAAACAGGGTGATATGAGCTGAAACTGGCAGACATGTCAAGTCCATCTCAAGAGAGATGATATCCATGTTTCAAATCAAAGTCCAGTTTCCACCAGTGACCAGAGAGATGAGTAAAGTTTATTAAGAATACAGAACTCTATTGAAAAGATTTCTGACTTCTAATTTCCATTTCAGTGACATCATCCCTGTGCTTAAATTTTGATGGTAGGAGATGGTAATAGTAAGCCTCATTTCACATATGGGAAAACAAAGGCAAAAAGACATGGAAGACGAGCCAATGGTCATAAAAGGTAGGAAATATTTTATCTCAAGTCCAAATATAAAGATGGTGTCTCTTTCTTCCTCTATAGGCCATAGCCACATGAGCTTCCATCAGGATACATGACTATGACTTTCCCTTCAACTTCATGTCTTTCAGAGAGGTGACAGGTATTGAAAATATGAATCTTCACAGACATAGGAAGATTCTCAAGGCCTATTGGCCAGCCATCCTAGCCTGGCTGACTAGCTCTAGGTCAATGAGACAGCTGTCTCAAAAACAGGTGACCAGTGTTTCTGAGGAAAACATTCAAGGTTGTCCCACGACTCCACAAATATATGTACACATTTATTTGCACATCTATGCACACATAAGCAATGCACACATTTTTAAAAAAAAAATTAAAAAAATGAGTGTGCAATCATGCTGGATGGAAAACTAAAGGTAGAAATGATCTTTATACTTTGAAATGCTATTTTATTTTTGAGTCCAAAGTTAATAAATTTCCATTTAGATAATGAACTAGAACATTTAAGAATGAGAATTAGCTAAGGAGTTTAAGAAAGCATGTGAAACCATTTTATTACACCTAGTTTTGAGTGAGGGATTAAACCTTTGTATGTGGTCTATACTGAGTACAACACTAGTGCATACATTCTTACTTTATTGTATAATGTCCACATTTATAGATTTATGTAATAAAAGAGAATTCCAACAACTTAAATTGAATGGAAAATGGAATTTTTCCCTAAAGTATAAAAAACAAAATGCATTTTATTCAACAGTTATATAAGAATATATGGTTAGCATTGCATTAGAGAGGAAAAATGTAAATTTATAAAACAGGTTTTTGATAAGCATGTGTTGGGATAAGAAGCAAAAACCTCAGTGTGTACATTTGTAATTGGGAAGAGTAACTAAATTTATTAACATTGGAAAAATAAACAAAATATTAAATATGCACCAAATGACAGAAATAAATGTATCAAGAGTGTGAACAATTTAATTACAAGGTCATACTTGGGAAAGAGGCAATCATTCTGTCAAGCTCCACCTTAAATAAATGTTTGCCATGCTTTCACTTATCCTAAACAGGCTAATGTATGGCATTAACCTGTTGTCAGGCATTAACTTTATTGATGGTTTGTGTGTAACCATTAATCAGTTGGCTTCAGAGAGACAAACTCCTCTTTTAATTTGTTTTCTTAAATACACTATAATGTATCTTTACTTCATGTCTGTAATGGGGGCGTCACATGCAGCTTCATTGCTACTTAGTGGAAGCTGTGAGCTTCTAAAGCCCTTCATCTGTCTTCTAACAGGTTACCTTGGGATGTTTTTTTAAAGCACCATTCAGAAGATACATATTGTTATTGGTTACAGTTATTTATCCATAACTGAATTCTTCTATCTGGTTAAATTTATTTCAGATAGATATCACAATTCTTCCTTTTCCATGCTCCTGCAAAATTGCATTTGCTGAAGATCAGGTTCCAGGTTGGCCACAGTGCTTTTGTACCTAATGCAAATAAATGGAAAATGTTATTCTTCTAGATCCTTGATGTGCCAGGCAAGAGTAAAGCTCCATTCTCAGAAAACTTGGCTTTCTAAAGCCCTCTGCAAGTTTCATGGATTCTTAATATTCACTGTTGTTAGGTGTAGCCTATGGGATGGTAACTCAGGAGAATAGCAATGAGCTTGAGGGCTGTTTTCTTCCACAATTCTGGTAAGGGTCCAGTTCATCTTGGTAATGGCTTACAGAACTTGATGGATTAAGGAGAGTCTGAGGGGTGATGCTATAGAGAGCACATTTAAAGTTAGAATCTGCAGTCCACATTTGAATTGGCAATCATCCATAACTATTGAATAGCAATTAGGTTGAATGTTCATATTCTCTTTAGGGACATCACGGATGAGCTAACTCTACATCTTCAGGGGGTGACAGGCGTTTCCACACTTGAAAGTCCTTGTGTGGCAAGACGTCTATAGGCTTGAGAGTCCTATTTACCCTTCTGACATCAAGAAAAATTAATGTTTTACATAAAATCACCCTTTGTTTCAAAAATGTGTTTTTCCTGGTATTCTTTTATATTGTTTCTCTGAATTACTAAATAACAACGTATTATAAAACAGTATTGCATAAGAAGCAACCATGGGTCTTACAGTAAATAAGGAAAAGTGTAATCTACTGATGCTCCAACATTCTCCTGTGATTCCCTACCAAAAGTTCTCATGTGTACAAATAAAATAGGGATAAATCTTATCGTTCTTTTTTTTATTTATTTATTTGACAGACAGAGAGAGAGAGAGAGAGAGTTGGTGTGCCAGGGCCTACAGCCACTACAAATGAACTCCAGATGCATGCGACCCCTTATGAATCTGGGGTCCTGGGGAATCGAACCTTGGTCCTTTGGCTTTGAGGCAAATGCCTTAAGCTCTAAGCCATCCCTCCAGCCCTTATTTTTTAATACTGCAGTGCCTGCCTGATGTATTATCATTTTATGATCTCTCTCTTTCCCTCTCTCTCTCCCTCCCTCCCTCCCTCCCTCTCCTTCCCTCCCTCTCTCCTTCCCCCACCTCTCTCTCTCTCTCTCTCTCTCTCTCTCTCTCTCTCTCTCTCTTTTTCTTGACTCTGCATTGCCCTTTGTATGTCTTCATCCATCTTCTTTGCTTCATTTCTCTCAGCTCATAGCTCAAAAGAGTCAGTTATTTCTGGTCACTTAGAAAATTCCACTTTACTTAGTGGGAAATCAAGTGATGCATTGAACAAAAGATATTGTCTGTATTTTTTCATACTAATTGAATTATATGTAGTTTTATTTGTAATTGTAATTTAGATATATTGCTTTTTATTTTCTATGTTGAGAAAAAAAAAAGCTGAGAGATGTCCAGAAGATTTCTTTTTAAGTAATACGCTCAGGACCATGTAGGTACAGTGCTCTTAGAATAGAGTCAAGTATTCTATTTTCTCGTTTTACTGTAGGGCTTGCCATTTGATGGTGGCTTAGTACAGGAGCAGAATTACCAAAGCCTCACTATTGGTAAAGGTCAAGGAACCATTTATTAATAATTATTAAATTATACACTATCTCTTTTGAACAAATAAACAAATCTTTGTTCTCTTGTATGTCACTGTATATCATCCTTTTAAATACTGCCTCATTGTTTGGATTATTTGATCATTGATGTCTCTGTGTTCAACCAGACTTCAAATGGTTTAGTTGCAAATAAGATTTTTGATTTAAAATAACCATCTGTCTCACTTTTTATGAATTTGTACAAACATGTTTTTTTAATTCCCTTAAAATACCTTTTCTAGTGCTATGAGTACTAATTCCTTTTTTAATCACCTGTTTTCCCACTTGAAATTCTAACACAAAATAATCTTAATTATATAAGTAGAATGTTTGTTGGCTACATGCAAAAGATGAATGGTAACACATAGGGTCATCTGCTCTGCTTCACATTAGATGATAGTCCATCTTGCAGGCAAGCAATGTTTTCCTCTTCATTCCTCTCTTGAAAAGTTGACATGTCAAGTGAGACAAATGGTGTCAGATTATAATGGAAAGTTAATGTTTACTTGATCTACTGTTTGGCTGGTAAAGATATAATGAGTTAAAGAAAAATAATGATAAATGTAGATATAATGAATGTAGCTTGTGGCTATTACATATTACAGTGGAAGAAAGAGGCTATGTTTAGAGTCTGCAAGGCAAGTAATTACCACCTGACTGCATCACTGATTTTTCCATAGGAATTCTGGATACCTGTGGGAATTGTTCTTACACTTTGATTAAATGAATCTGTGGCAGATGTCATTTTGGATACTGAAACTCTCTCCTGAATGATTCATTGGTGGCTTTACCTTTCATAGGAAAAATAATTCAATGGAAAGATCTTTGTATTAGTATGCAGTAGTTACTTTATGATTTTGAATATAGAGATTATGGGGCTGAGGCAATGTCCAATGCTTGTCACACTATTGTGATAACCTGAGTTCAGAAACCAGCACCCATGAAAAAGCTGGACCCAGTAACATGCACCTTAGTCAACATGCCAGAGATATCCATTGGGTATGCTGGCCAGCTAGTCTAGATGAATTGGTGAGCTCCAGGTTCAGTGAGAGACCCTGACTCAAAAAATAAAGTAGAGAGTAATTGAGGAAGACAACCTATTCCAACCTCTGACCTCCACATGAATGAACATGCACATTCATGAACATCCATACACATGTGTGTCCACATGCATACAAATACCCATGTGTACATACACACATGCATACACACACACACACATACTTACATAGGTAAATAATAAAATACAAAAAAATAAGTTCATTTTATCCCTAAGTGCTCAGAAAAACACCTGATACAAAACATTTTCAGAAACTTGGGAATGTCTATGCTTATAGTATGGTGCATTCCTTTAAGTTTATTAAAGTCAAAATGCAGTTTTTGTTTCTTTTTATTTTCAAAATAATTTTGTGTTGTGTGTCCTCAACCTGAGACACAGAGCATAATACTGTGGCATTCTATTCAAGTTCTAACCAAAAGCAGAAAAGCAGTAATAAAGTGAAGGCAAGGGACAAACCGCATGCTGAGGCCGGCTAGATAGGTTTCCAAGGGAAATATTTTAAGGAAATGGCACCCAAGACAGGTTATATGTTTATTTATGGGAAAAATGTCTGCATCTTTCATTATTCTCTGAAGCAAGTGAATGCTGATCATGTTCCCATCCCTGGGACTATATGCATTTAAATTAAAAATATAGAAAGTACAGTATACACTGAGGTGGGATCTATTGCCTGTGTCAGTAATAGAGGCATTTTCATTTTTCCCTTTGTAATAGAAGTCATTGTATGTGCTCAGGATGGATTCTTGCTCTTTATTAATCTCAGCAGTGAGAGCATTTGGGATTTTAAAAGCTATTGATTTTTTTTAAGAGACCATAGTCCTTTTCTAAGTTATCCTTAACTTCCATTTCAAAGCTGTCACCAGAACAAGAACTCTGCACAAAGGAGAACTACAGCTCTGATGCTTGCATTTAAGATGTCTTCTTTCATGTTGAGAAAGACATTCATACCTGTTTATTCTAATAACTTAAAAAGTCACATTTTTATCAATGATGTTTTGTGCTATCTCTTCCCTTTCCTTTTGAAAATCTGAAAAACATCCCTCAATTGTGGTGATAAATATTGCAAAACAGGAATTTATGATGTGCCCTTCATCCACATCCTCTCCCAAGGCTTCCTAAATCATCCCTGTTACCTCCTCACTGCCCTTTCCACATGCTGGAGTCTCATTGGTGCTCTGCTGAAGTATGCTCTAAAAAACTTTATCAGCTTGCTTATAGTAGGTTAGTTATAAGGCAAAGCGACTATAAGGAAACTGTTTTGGACAAACTCCTTCATATTTGTTTGAAAAAAAAGATCCTAATGGTTAGGCTATAAAAATGTCATAATCTTTAATTAGTATCCATGATAAATATTTGATGCATCATCTCTAGTTTGATTTTACTTGGGACAATGAAAACGATTCTGGATTTTGTCATTAGATATGTATAAAAAGGAAGATAAAACATTACAAAATACAATCTTTGGTTCATGTTAAGAAAAAATGTACCTTACATAATGTTTAATATTGTCTTAGTCAATTACTTATATTAAATATAGTAACATTTTAATATTAAAAAGTTTTATGATTCTTGGGCTGGAAGAGATGGCTTAGCGGTTAAGCGCTTGCCTGTGAAGCCTAAGGACCCCGGTTTGAGGCTCGGTTCCCCAGGTCCCACGTTAGCCAGATGCACAAGGGGGCGCACGCGTCTGGAGTTCGTTTGCAGAGGCTGGAAGCCCTGGAGTGCCCATTCTCTCTATCTCCCTCTATCTGTCTTTCTGTGTCTGTCGCTCTCAAATAAATAAATAAATTAATTTAAAAAAAAAAGTTTTATGATTCTTTTAGCAAAAATGGGAGGATGAAAAGTTGCACCACAACTGTAGAAAGCCTATTTAACTCTTTTAGTTTAATTCTTTCTAATCAATTTTGGTATAACTTAAATAGATTTTTGTTTGTTTGTTTTGTTTCATTTTGCTTGAGGTAGTCTCTCACTCTATCTTAGGTTAACCTGAAATTCACTATGTAGTCTCACAGTGGCCTCAAACTCATGGTGATCCTCCTACCTCTGCCTCCCTAGTGCTGGGATTAAAAGCATGTGCCACCACTCCCAGACTTTTGCATATTTTGTACCACAGTTTTATATCCTTTCCTTTTAAAGGTCCTGATAAGTATTTTACATATATGAATTTTCCTTTTTGATTACATATTAAAACCATAACTAATTGAGTTAATGCTTTAAGAGGAGGGAAAAGTATTAAAATAGTTTAATAATCTTCATATAATATGCTCCAGAATTGTGCACATGCATACACATTAAACTTAAGCATTTATGTGCTTCCTCAAATATGTAGAAAGAAAAGGCAATTGTGATTATGATTGAAATTTGGTGAAATTTTGGATCTTTGATCAGAAAAAAGGAGTGTTCATGCATATGAAGTACTATTTGCCTTTTAAAATATTCTTGGGTGAATATTAATGGTTTTATCACAAATACATTATTATTATTATTATTATTATTATTATTATTATTATTATTATTATTTTGGTTTTTCGAGGTAGAGTCTCACTCTAGCCCAGGCTGACCTGGAATTCACTATGGAGTCTCAGGGTGGCCTCGAACTCATGGCAATCCTCCTACCTCTGCCTCCCGAGTGCTGGGATTAAAGGCCTGGGCCACCACGCCTGGATTTCAAATACATTCATTTTATTAACAACCAATTAACATTCACAATTGTAATGGAAATCAGAAGACTGCTCTATTCATACTTGTCTTTACTATGATATGAGCTCAAATAAGCACATTAAAATTATAGGATAAATAAAATCATGCTGTAAAGTTAAATTCAGACTCACAATGTTTGTATCTATTTGCTACCAAGAAATGTTATATTTCACTTTATAATAAGTTGTTTAATAGTTAAAATTATCTTCCCATCTATTATATTTTGTAAATTTTATTTATTTTATTTATTTATTTATTTATTTATTTATTTATTTATTTATTTATTTGCAAGGAGAGAGAGAATGAATAGGTGTCCCAGGCCTTACAGCTGCTGCAAATGTACTTCAGATACATGCATCACTTTGTGTATCTGGCTTTAAATTGGGTACTAAGGAATCAAACCTGGGTCCTTAGGCTTTGAAGACAAGAACCCTAACCAGTATGCAATCTCTCCATTCCCCTATTGCATTTTTATGGCATAGAAGCAAAACACATTTCATCTCTTCTCTTCCTCCCACTATCCTTGTCTACTTTGTTATAATCTGACATCAAGGAGAAAATTTAATGGGTCCTTCCTCAAAATGCTTTAGAATCAGACATAGAGACCACATTAAAAATAAAAATGTGAAACATGCATGTCAGGGAAGATGCCACTTTGCAAAATCCTTTGTCATGGAGTGTTGAGTAGTGGAGAAGAGACAAAGACTAATAGCTTAGTGATAAACCACTTAAGTGACCTGTGTTACCTAAGAAATAACAACCACCATTTTATTTTTTGAAACAGTCCCTCACTTAACCAGGAGCTCAGCAGTTCATGTAAACTAGATAGCCAGTAAATACCAGGGGCCATCCTCTCTCAGCCTATGTGGCCCTGAAATTACAGGTACATGCTACAGTGTCATGCATTTATGTAGATGCTAGGATATAAACTCAAGTCTTTATGCTTGCACCATAGGAATTTTGTCCACCAAGCAATTCCCCAAGTTCTTTAAAATACAAATTTTAAGAAATAATTTTCACATTTTATAGCTGTTGTTTTTGTGAAACTGAATATTGTTTTAACAAAAACATATTTTAAATATGACGTTTATTTTTCTTCAAAGGCTTCTTACTAATATGTGGGTGATTCTTATAATTAAAGACTTTTAAAATTGAATTAAGATTGATTCTTCCTATCAAACTTCCTCTATGAAGTAAATGAAATATTTCACATTGTTTAAAATTTGAAATTAGCAATAGCAAGTTATCAAGACTGAACGTTTATCATTCCAATATAAAAACATGACTGACTCCTGCTGAATTATAGAAGAATGGACTTTCATAGCATACTAGTAAACTAGTTGACTAAAGCTATAATATAAGTGTCTTCACAGTAATAGAAAAATGAAGAAGAAACTTACAAAGGGAAAACTTTGAAAGAAAAACTGGAATGGAAATTTTATATTGGCACTCAATTATCTAAAATTATTAAGGAATCAGCTATTTCATGCAATTATTTCTTCCCACTGCCTATCCTACACAGAAAGACTAAATTAAAAAAATCCATCTAAGACATGTGATAATGCTCTTGCTTTATGAAATAGTGAATTGTAATTATAACGATGGAGGTAATTTAGGAGAATCATCACCCTTTCTAGTCATTATTCTGTGAAATACATAGGATAGTTTCTCCTAGGTCTGTTTGTCCTTATGCAAAATAAGCAGTCCTTTATTTTATTGCTGCTATTTTATCTTTCCCTCTCACAATTCACAGTGGGTCTATGTCCACATGGCCTAGATCCCAGTTCTCTGTGCTCACTCATATGAGAGTGCTTCCAGCAGCAACCATCCTTTTCCACACTCTTCCCCTTCACTGCTAAGGTCCTTATATTAACAAGGTGTTAGCACTGGGCATAAAATAAGAAATGGTGTCTGAATAAATTCTTGCCAATATTTAAAGAATAACTTTCATGAACCTCAGTCTATGAAATTTCTCACATTTCCTGTTTAAATATTTAAAACCCACATACTTCACTATGTTCTAAATAACTGATCTGTTAAGTAACTTCAACATTTGAGCTTTTACTGCAAATCATAAATTGAGTTCCAGGTCTCCATTGCTGTTTTTCTTGAATTAGGTTTCCCTCTGTATCACAGAATGGCCTTAACCTTACCATATTGCCCAGGCTTTCTTGCAACACAAAACACTTCTGCCCCAGCCTCTTAATGTGATCAATGGCATGCACTATCACATGTAGCCAACATTGAATTTGTTTGTCTGCTTTTTTTTTTTTTTAACTGAATGATGGTTCTGTTCTTAATGTACTTTGAATGACAAATTGAATCATATAGATCAACATGTGTTGATTGCCTACTACAGATATCAATAGAGCTGCCTGTTCTTCCAACAGATCCAAGATTAACTAGTCCCAACTTATGTATGAGGAAAGGAAGATTCAGAGAGCTGAGGTAACTTCCTGTCAGAGAACCATCATTTATGTCCATCTGGGTTTCAAACCTATATTGTTTAACACTTTTGTATACTTTAAAACATCACATTAGCCTTGGTAATTTAATATATGGGATATTTTCTGAGATGTTATGTATATGTGTGTGTATGTGTGTGTGTGTGTGTGTGTGTGTGTGTGTGTGTGTGTGCGTGTTACCCACTTTTATTTTCCAGGTGTTAACTTTTAATGTTTTGCTGTTTTTTTTCTTTAATGACTTTTATTTTTCTTTTCAAACTTGATACTGTGACTTGTGGTGATACTTCTGTCACACTACAGACCAGGCTGACCTAGAAGTCATTCTGTCTGGCTGTCCTCAAATCCATGGCAATCGTCCTACCTCAACCTCCCAACTGCTAGGACTACAGGTTTAAGTCACTGTGACTGGCTAACATTTGATGTATATTTATTTAATTCTATGTTACGTAAGTAAAGAATATTGTAAATAAATGGAAAATCTTGAAAAAGTAATTAGAAACTAGGCCACATATATGAAAAAAAATAATGTTAACATTTTGATATATTTTCTTATTTTAAAGTATAATTTTAAAGAAGCTCCAATATTACTTGATATGGATATCTGTCTATATTAGATAGAGTTACATCTTAAGGTTTTCACCAATCAGTTATATAATCTTGATGGTCATTATTTTTAAGAGAACATTATAAAAATAGTTTACATTTAAAATGGTCTCATTTGAAACCCCTCATTTGAAATATCTTGTTATAGGAAAATGATAGTATAAATTAGTATAGATAAGCCTATACAACCTCTATCATACACCTTTAAACTAGTTATTCTTTCATTTTTCCTGTCTGTTTTTTTTTTCTTCACTTTTTTGAGAAAAGTTATTTCTGCATAACCCAGACTGACATGGAACTCACTATGTAGACCACCTTGGCTTCAATCTTGTGCTTTGTGGTGACGATCCTGCCTCAGTCTCTCAAGTGCTTCCATTATAGGTTTGCACCATGATGCATGGCTTAAATTATTACTTAAATTAAATTATTACAATTCTGTGCACATGTTTGTGAGTTCAAATGTGTGTAGTGGCACCTGTGTGCACATGTATGTGGAAGCTAAAGAGTGACATCAGGTGTCTTCCTCAATCTCTTTCCTCCTTACTTATGGAAACAGAGTAACTCACCTGAACCCAGAGATCACCAGCTTGGTTATCCTAGCTATCTAACATGCCTCCAGGAAGCCTGGTATACATCCCCCAAATGCTGGGATTACTGGTAGGCAACCATGCCTACCCAGCATTTATGTGGGTGATAAGGGTCTTATGCAGGTCCTCCACATGCAAAAAGGTTTTATCTACTAAGCCATTTTTGCAGACCAAATCATTACTTTTAAAATATGTTTATTTGCAAAGGATCTAAGTGAGGTCTTAGATAAAATATTAGTACGTGGCCATGCATGGTGGTACATGTTGATAATCCTAGCACTTGAAGGCAGAAAGGTCTGAGGATTAGGAGTCCAAGATCAATTTCAGCTACATATTGAGTACAAAGCCAGTCCAGTATGAGCTACATGAAACAAATAATGAGTATGTGAACATGTTTATATAAATGTGAATGATGGAAGTGTATCTGGAGAATATATATGCATCCTGCATTAATCTATAGTTTATATGATCATAAAACAGCTTTAAATAGAATGTTTTATTAGTAAATTTGCTTGTTCTTAAAATATAGAAGTACAAAATCATTATATTAGGATTCTCTGTTAGAATGAACATGCATATTACAAAGAGTATTTATTAGATTGGTTTGTAGGATATGGGCCAGTCAGGGCAGTAATAGCTGTTTGCAGACTGGAAAGTCAAAGAAGTGGAGAGCTGTCCAGTCCATGAGGCTGGATGCCTCAGCAGTCCCAATGTGACACTGAAGACCTGGAGGATTCCCATAGAGTAGCTATCGTAAGTCCATGTTGTCAGGCTGCTGAGCTGGGCTGTGACGTATCCAGGAAGGCTATCACAAAGGGTGAATTCACACACAAACAAGTAGCAAGAGCTCTGCATTCTCTCAGAGCTTTTTGATGTTGTTGTTTGTTTGTTTTGTTTTTCCAGGTACGGTCTCACTCTAGCTCACGCTGACCTGGAATTCACTTTGTAGTCTCAGGGTGGCCTTGAACTAATAGTTATCCTCCTATCTCTGCCTTCCAAGTGCTGGAATTAAAGGTGTGTTCCATCACACCTGGCTCAGACCTTTATATATAGCTCACCATCAGAAATGCTGCTCACTGTAGGGAAAGGTTTTACTCCCTCCATCAATCCTTCCTTAAAGCTTCCTCAAAGTCCTGCCTAGGGAATGTCTCTCAATTGATTCCTAATCTGATCAAGTTGACAATAGAACTTAACTATTACAAGTATATATGAATAATTACACTTGGTCTTAGACAAAAGGCCAAGAAGCTATATTTGAAGAATTAATTTATTAGTTTTTCTTAATTCATGGCTCCAAGAATAATATATTAGTGATACTGTAGCCACTGAGCATTTCTAGACTGAATAACCTCAATTACTGTTTTTCATGGATAATGTGGAGAGTCTATGTGTCCTTATATTTAACTAAATAATTCAAAGTAAGTGCTATTGATAGAATGTTGTGATTCCTTTATATGAATATGTCTGAAACCTAACCAACTATTTGATGTTACTTGAGGCAGTAGATTTGGTAGGTGATGAAGTCCGGAGGGAGGCAACTTCAGGAATGGCATTTCATAGCTGCCTTGCCTTCTGAGCTCTTTTGTGTTTCCTCACTGAGAAACTCACACAGATCTGGGGAATGCAAATGACCTAATGAAATGTGCTGCTTTTTAACCTTTCTCCTGTGATCAACTGAACATACATTGCCATTATTTTGCAACATTATCTCATATAAATTAACTCAAAAAATGACCTAATGGTTATTGATCCCCTTGAAAATCTCACTAAATACCAGTTTGTTTGTTTTTTTGTAAAAATATGGTAAGGCTATCATATAGTGTGGTTTTTGAAACATTCTACTTAAGAATTTTTAGCAATATTGAGTTTTTTTCTCTTTTGCAGACAAAAGCCTAAATAATATGTTGAGATAAATGTTAATTGCTTAGTTTTGTTCCTCTATCTCTGAACCACAGTGGATGAACTTTAAGAAATAGTGTTATATTTCATTAGTAGATAGCTACATATCTGAAAGATTGCTTTTCTTTTTGATTTTCATTTCCCCTGAAAATTCTTTTTATATAAGTATTTTGTGACATAGAAATGTGTCTTCCTTTCCTGAATATTGTTAACATTTTCTGAGCATCATTTACTATCATCAGTGCAATTTGTTTTATAATACTTACTCCGTTACCATAACCCCAAGTAAAATTCTTCTCTTCAATAAGGCAAGTATCACTTAAAATCATGTAAGGAGGAGCTTTCTCACAGAATTCAGTGCTTTAGTGGTACATTAAACCCCTGTAACAATCAGTCACTTTTGGTAGGTTGATATATTTGGGTCTTAATGGAGTTTCTCTTTCTCAGTAACATAATGCATTGTTTCCTCCACAATGTGTTCCTATCCCCTCATTTCTAAATTTGAATTAGCCATTTTTCCTAGAATATACTAAACTGATGTGATATTAACTTTGGGATGACATATACATGTAGTATACATAAAAGAAATTATATAAGGCTGGAGAGATGGATTAGTGGTGACAGTGCTTGCCTAAGAAGGCTAAGGACCCAATTTCTGCTGTCCAGGTCCCACACAAGCCAGATGCACAAGGTGACACAGGTACACAAGGTCATGCATGCGTGCAAGTTAGTGCACATGGCTGGAGTCCAATTGCATTGCTGGAAAGTCTGGTGTGCCAAGTCTTTCTATTTCTTTCCTTTATTAAAAAAAAAGAAGATAAAAATAAAAATTATATAAAATAGATATTTCCATTTATTTGAACAATCAGCAATTATTAATTGTGGTGGAGAATGCTGGGTGTTAATTGCTCATAAGATATAACTATGGTTTCAATATGGTAGTTACCACTAAAACACCCACTAAAGATTAATCTTCATTGTGATGTTTTAAGATGATGAAATATAAACTGAACATGATATGTAGAAATAGAAGTAATGAGGATGGAAGTCCATTATCAAATTCTGGAGGGTTTATAAGAACAGGGAGAAGGATTGACATATAGATGCATTTTATCTCTTCTGATATGATATCCTATGGCATCCCAGGACTATGCTAGACAGAAGAACTCAGCAGATGGGATGGGATATATCAGTTGGGAACAGAAATAATGACCCTAAATAAACCTCTTTATTCTATAATTTAGCTATTCTTGGTTTTGGGTTGTGTGTAACACAAAATGGAGGTGTTTTGTATAGGACAAATTTGATTTATTTAAGCAAGATATTCAGTAAGTTCTAAGTGCTCCACAAAATGTTGAGAATTGAGATCATTTTATAAAGAAGCAGAGGCACAGATAAAATGCATCATCTTGGGCTGGACAAAATGGCTTAGTGGTTAAGGGGCTTGCCTGCAGAGCCTAAAGACCCCAGTTCGATTACCCAGGACTCACATAAGCCAGATGCACAAGGGGGTGCATCTGGAGTTCATTGGCAGTGGCTGGAGGCCCTGACACATTCATTCTTTCTCTCCAGCTGCCTCTGTTTCTCAAATAAATAAATAAATAAATGCATAAATAAAATATTTTAAAATGCATCATTTTATCCTTCTATCCAAAGGGTACCAGCATCTAAGAAATAACCCTAGTCTTCTTATTTGATTATTCACACACTCTCTCTCTTTCTCTTTTAAGTATAATGTGCCTTCTGACCTATTCTTTATTACTTCCTGGTATTTGTTCAGAATGTGAAGAAATATACTGAGCAAAGGAGGTCTAAACTCATTAAAATGGAACTTGGTATTTCTTTCTTATTGAACATAAGCAGAGAGTATATTAAAGAGAGCTATGAAAGGTATATTGGCCCAAATTAAAATTATTAATGGGAACTGAGAAAACATATTTGCCATGTTTTACAACTGTGCAGAAATAAATAACCATTCTCATTATTATATTGTTTGATTGCTTGCAATCATGATGTCACAATATAAAAAGATAAATTTGAAATGTATATATATTATTGAACTTTGAACTTTATTATCCTCAACTTCAGTAAGTTACTTAGAATCATTTATAAACTAGTTCATGATATCATTTATAAACTAAATAATACTAAGTAGGATGCATATATAAAGTATTGCTGCTTACTTTCATTACCAAGCCATACATTGCTGCAACCTTAGTGATTCTTCATACAATACAGTAGACTGTGTTCTTTCAGGACTCAGTTAGCTTTGCTATGTATGATTTGAGCCTTACAAAGTTAATCAAATTTATTAAATTATGATATGAAAAGTTTATTCTCAGTTATCTTGAGATTTACCTCTAGACATCATTATCCACAACAATCAATAATCACATGTAGAATATTTTATGTCTGCTTTGCTTTGTATTTACTTAGACTAGTATGGTTGTTTGATTCAGGTGTCCCCCATAAACTTCTGTGTTCTGAATGCTAGGTTCCCAGCTCACGTAGATTTGGGAATTAACACCTGTTAGAGGCAGTGTATTGTTGGGTCCGTGTTTATGGGTATTATAGCCAGTTTCCCATGCCAGTATTTGGCACACTCTTCTGTTGCTATTGTCCATCTGATGTTGGACAGGGGGTGATGTCCACCCTCTCCCATGCCATTGTTGTCCCCTGCCATTATGGAGCTTTTCTCTTGAGCCTGTAAGCCAAAATAAACCTCCCCCCACCCCCCACAACAAGCTGCTCTTGATCGGGTGATTTCTACCAGCAATGCAAACCTGACTGAAACAACTGATAAAAGAATACATATTACGGGCTGTAAATGTTCCTAAGGAAGGTTTTCAATCCAGAAAGGTTTGGTAGGCTTAGTGTTAAACACCGAAGGGTGGGTTGTGTGGATGTACAGAAATATCTTGCCTATGTGGTTGCATTCTATCCTCATTTTCAGGAGCATTTCCTGGGCAGGTCTTACTATTTTCCTAAGCATTAGAAGTAAAATTTGATTCATTTTCATTCATGTTTGGTATTTACATTAGAAGATCACTCAATCAAAATTATTCTTCATACATGAGCTCTCATTATCATCTAAACTGATTATTTATTATGATTCATGATCAACTAATGTGTGATTTAAAATTATTATGTTCATAACTTTGTACTGATTACCCTTCATAAATTATTTATTTTTGTACCTTTCATATTTGTATATAATGCATTTTGATCATATTCGCTTTCCATTACCCTTTCTTATCCACCTCCTGCTGAGCCAGTTCTTCCTAACTAATTCCATTCTACTTTTGGTCTTTCTTTTAAATTTCTCATTTATTTTTATTTATTTATTTGAGAGTGATAGAGAGAGAGAGAGAGAGAGAGAGAGAGACAGAGAGAGAGAATGGGTACACCAGGGCCTCCAGCCACTGCAAATGAATTCCAGATGTGTGCACCACCTTGGGGATCTGGCTGATGTGGGTCCTGGGGAATCGAGCCTCGAACTGGGGTCTTTAGGCTTTACAGGCAAGCACTTACCCACTAAACCATCTCTCCAGCCTTAGGTCTTTTTATTTGTGACCTGGTGAATAAAAAGAAAAACATTAATCCCCCCACCTCCTGGTAGTTCTCAATTGCCAAGTTCTGATTGGCATGGAGTAGGATTTTGTGAACACCTTCCTCATTGCGGATGGAACGTTAACAGGCTCAGTCCAGTAGGAAACCACAGCTGTTGTGTGTTCATGATGTCCAGAAGACAGCATTTCATGTACTGCCCTTTACACCTGTGGTAAAGAAAACCTATATGATGTATCAACTAATAGCTATGTCTTATCCTAATTATGACTTGAAGTTTACTTTGAAATTATCAATATTTTTTTTTTTTTTTTTGGTTTTTCGAGGTAGGGTCTCACTCTGGTCCAGGCTGACCTGGAATTAACTCTGTAGTCTCAGGGTGGCCTTGAACTCACGGCGATCCTCCTACCTCTGCCTCCCGAGTGCTGGGATTAAAGGCGTGCGCCACCACGCCCGGCTGAAATTTTCAATATTTTTAATAAGAGAATGAAAGTTGGATATATTATTCATATTTTAACTATGAAGAATAGTTTTGAGTTAGATATATATTTCCTTTTTAAATGTTAGATTTGTTTGCAATCAGAGAAAGAGAGAAGGTAGGTATGCCAGGGCTTCTTACCATTGCAACTGAATTCTAGATAACAGTACCACTTATGCATTTGGCTTTTTACAAGTACTGAGGAGTCAAATGCAGCCCATCAGGCCCTGTAAACAAGGCTCTTCGTTGCTGATCTATATTTCCAGCCTTAGACATTCATTTTTATGTTTTGATTTTAAAAAATCATTTCAATTACTACAAAATTATATTCACAAGCAACACCTAAACCAATGAAGTTTTACCAATAAATATTAGGCCACCATAATATTTGTAGATTATGGGCAAGATTTTTAACTAATGAATCAATCAATTAATAATTAAAAAATTTTGTTTCTGAGATGCTCCTTCTATACAACGTTACAGGCACACTTGTGTTACAAAGCAATTTCAAGAGTCCTGCTCCCAGACTTTCTACTAATTTCAAATGGATGGACACTTTTCTAATGTATTGTTTTACCCTGATTTCTGTTAGCATATCAAATTAATTAGCTGTTTCTTTATTAGGTGAAGGTAACTTCTTACTTATTACCTCCTTCCATGCATTATTATCATACTTGTTATTATTATTATTATTTTTTTTTGAGGTAGGGTCTCACTCTAGAACAGGCTGACCTGGAATTCACTATGTAGTATCAAGGTGGCCTGGAAATCACAATGAGCGATCCTCCTACCTCCACCTCCTATGTGCTAGGCTCTAGATCTTATATTTTTAATCATTTTGATTATCATTTTGAAATTTTAATTAAACAGAATGATGTAGGCAGTGATAACCTGTTTGTAATGCAGAGAAGAGTGGCTGATCCATCAATCACATCTTAGAAATTTATGTGAAGTTACTAATAATACTTATTCTGAATTTGTGATTAGCATTAAATGAGGATTGTGATACTTTCAATCAACTGTGGAGAAGTAAATTAAGGTGTTCAATAAAATTTCCAAAATAATCCTTCAGGCTTCACTGCTGCATGTGGAGTTGTAGAAGAAAGAGAACTGAAGCAGAGAACCAGTGTCTTAATCTAAAGAAGTGATTTCAAGCTTTAGAGTTTTCTACTAGTGGAGGAAATAATTTTAGATTAATAACATTTGTTCTATGCTCAATGATATGATTTTTAAATTTTCATATTGATACTGCTTAGATTATAAAGAGATCAATCCCCTCTTTGGAAATTATGAAATTGTGCTTTAAATCTATAGCAAAATATACATAATAAAATAATCAATACTAATTAAATACAATATTAAAATATGTAACACATGTATATATAATATATATGTTCAAATATCCTCCACATCCTTAATATAAATTAGTTTTTTCTTTATTTGAAGTATTTGGATTTAACTAAATTTCCTAAGTTGAGTTTTATATATATATATGTAAATAATAATAAATAATATATTTATATAAATGTAAATAATGCCATAAAATATATTGTTTCTTATTTTTACTATTCTCCTAGAAATAGTACATGAATTTTTTACATATTCAACATTTTGCATACAAACAACACATTGAGGGTTATTCAGGCAATGAAACAAGTTGCTACTTACATGAAGTGCCATTGGAGACACTTCCTGAAAGAAGGAATGTTGGGCTGGAGAGATGGCTTAGCGGTTAAGCGCTTGCCTGTGAAGCCTAAGGACCCTGGTTCGAGGCTCAGTTCCCCAGGTCCCACATTAGCCAGATGCACAAGGGGGCGCACGCATCTGGAGTTCGTTTGCAGAGGCTGGAAGCCCTGGTGCACCCATTCTCTCTCCCTCTATCTTTCTCTCTGTGTCTGTCGTTCTCAAATAAATAAAAATTAAAAAAAAAAAATATAAAAAGGAATGTGATGCTCTACAGGGAAAGTATCCCTATATATGAAAAGCTTCCATTGGTGTCACTTTTGTTCCAAACCCACCTGTCAGGCATGAGCATATTAACAGTGGCAAAGACTCACTCCCTTTGGTGGTGTGAATGTAATGCTTCCCCGAGACTCATGTTTGAACATCCATTTTCAGCAAACTGGTGCTCTTAGGAAAGCTTGTGGGACATTTAGGAGGTAGGGGATTGCTGGAAGAAGTGTGTCACTGGGGGCAGGCCTTGAAGTTTTATAACCTGGGCTCCATTAATATTCCCTCTCTCTAATTCCTCACTGATGATGTGACCACATGATGTCACTGTTCTGCTGCGGCCATGCTTTCACTGCTACGACGGAATTTTAAAACAAAACATACTCTTTCCTTCCCTAAATTGATTCTGGTCAGGTATTTGTTCACAGTAGAAAAAAAGTAACTGATACACTCCCTCGTTCCCCACCACTCTCTTTTCCTAGGACTTCTCATCATTCCTCTGCATGAACTCAGTTGGAAATCGAGTCAGTTCTTCGCAGGCGGCTATGAGGCCAATCCTTGATGCATAGTTCATGCCACAGGGACAAAACCTCTGTCACCTATGTTGGGTACTTGGTATGTTTTTACCCTGGGCTTCAAATTTTTCTGTAGGAGCATTCGGACATCTTTACAGTTCCAGCCTTGGGTTGGTTAGTGTTGTGCAACTTCACATTGAGCCTCAGTATAATACCCCAATCCTAACATAGCCATAGGAGCTCTTGATTGAACCTACTCTCTTATAGTTTGGTAAACATAAATTTGTCTAAATTTTCCAGTATTAAATAGGATGTAGTTCTACTCCCTGTTAAACAATAAGCTTAAAAGAAGAGATTCACTCTCCAACTTTACTTGCTTCCTTCTGGCTTCTCAGGTCTGTGCCTTATAGCAACTTTCAATGAACCTAATATCATAAGGTCTTACTCCATTGTCCTGTTTCTCAAGGCTAAAAAGTCTTTCTATGGAATCGAGCGTCTTCCTATCAAGCTATAGGACTGAGTGATTTTTAAGCAAATAAATGGTTTACCAGGTTGTCCAAGTTCTCCCTTTCACAAAGAAAAAAAAAAAAAGTCAACCAAATAAGAAATTATTATGTATAACTGTAAATATAATGTGAAAATATATTTCTCAGTTTAGACTTACTTTCAAAACATTTTCCACTTTATTTGTTGTTCTCTTACATTCAAGATTTGTTTTTGTTATTGTTGTTGTTTTATTATGTTTTATGAACATATTTTTTATATTTTATTTATTTTAGAGAGAAAGAGAGGCAGATACAGAGAGAGAATGGGTATATCAGGGCCTCTAGCCCTGCAAACAAACCCTAGATGCCTGTGCCACCTTGTGTCTCTGGTTTTATAAGGGTCCTGGGGAATTGAACCTATGTTCTTTGGCTTTGCAAGCAAGCACCTTAACCACTAAGTAATCTTTCTAGCCCTTGTTCTGTTTCATTTTTTAAATTGTTTGCTTTTTAAAACAAAGTTTCACTCTTTATCCCAGGATGGCTTGAAAGTCATTAGATATTCCATGCCTACCTCAAATTTTAGCAATCCCTTTGTATCCTATGTGCAGAGATTACTTGTGTGAGTGACCAGTTTAAAATATCTCTTGGGCTGGTTTTGCCTGCAAAGCCAAAGGACCCAAATTCAATTTCCCAGGAACTATGTAAGCCAGATACAAAAAGGTATCTGTAATTGGTTTGCAGTGGCTGGATGCCCTGGCATGCCCATTCCCGCCCATCTCTCCACCAAGCCTCTTTCTTCCTCTATCTCATTCTCTCTCAAATATATAAATTAATTAATTTTAAAAAATTAAAATATCTCTTTTTGGTAATGCCAGAGTTCAAAGTCAGGGCCCAGTACGTGCTCAGCAATCACTGAGTTACATCTTGGGGTTCTTTTAACCCTTTTATTAATTTTGCTCCACTCTATACACAGTGCTTTCTAATCTGTACTTGCAAAAACTATTTTTGTTTATTAAGGGTATTTTCTTTGGAAAACTTCCCTGATCTTGCAATTAGATTTAGTTTACATAGTAGTTATTTGTGATAAAGTAAAATAAAGTACACTAAACTATGGGTACATTTTTTGGAAATGCTTAGCACATTTATCAGTACTTAAAAGCTATCTAATTGAATATTCAAGCTTCAGACCCACATTTTCAAATGCTCACCTCACATCTCCTTATGTGGTGTAGCCTACCCTTGCCACCAAATGTACACAGCCTCCCTTCCTAACTATGTTTTTTCATGTTCCTGTACTGTTTCGCTCTCTTCTACACTCAAACCCTCAGTCAACTTTAAAAGAAAATTCTCAAAACAGAGTAACCAAAACCTGCAGGCTATCTTAAGTGCATACTTTTCTTCCTAAAACCACCAAGAAATTCAAATGTTTTACTATAGACATTTATGTTTCTAAAGATGTTTATCTTAGACTTGCCCTTTACTCTTAATTAGAATACTCTGTGTCATAGTAATTTATTAATTTGCATAATTAACCAGTTCTGATAGTTTTATGATTATAATTAGTTGTGTGTGTGTGTGTGTGTGTGTATGCATGCACAAGGCCTAAAAACACACATGTGGAAGTCTGAGAACACCTCAGCATGTTTTGCTTCTCCTGCTTGCTCTTCCCCTTGCTTAAGACAGTGTCTCCCTTTGTGTGTGTGTGTTTGTTTATTTTCTGTCTTTTATCTCTGTGTTTGACTCTGTCTAGCTGGCCCAGGAGTCTCTGAATCCTTGCCTCTGCTTTCCCTTGCCTTAGGCTCCTTGGGATTAAGTGTGCCTCTTTGTGTCATGTGTCTAGTTTAGCATCCATGCTGGGGAATCAAGCTTGAATTTGTACTAGCAGACTTGCAAACAAGTACTTTCAACTATTGAGCCATCTCTCCAGCCCCCAGTCCTAACATTCCAATACAATCCTTTTAAAAATCATGCTGTGGTATTTCATATATAAAAGTTTAAATTAAAATGTCAGCAATTGTAAACCCCATGGTATAAATTAGCTGATAATATTAACTAACTACAATGGATGGTTGCAAGCTTGTACCTCCCTCTGGAGTAGGTAAAATATTTGGTAGGAATTTAATATTTAAGTTCACTCCGCTATAACCTTAATTTTCTTTTAGAAATGCAGAAAAAGAGTCAGTTATAATATTGCTTCAATCTATTTCCAAAAACAACATCATTTTATGCTTACTTGTCCATTTTATAACCATATAAGATAGAACACCATAATAACAAAGGCTATTTACTGACAGGTCCCTGTACACCAGGTTCTGTTCTAGATACTGTACCCAAGCAGAGGCATTTGCTGTGTGTAATTGTCCTGAGAGACTCATTCTGTTGTTTCCATCTTCCATATGAGGGATTGTTAAGTCACTTAATAAGTATCCTGCAAGTAGTAAGATTCAGAAATCTGTAAACCTGGTCTTTCTGACCCATGCTCACAGATTTTTCCAGAAACAGCACCAAGATTGAGGGTTGATTACTTTCCTGGCATTTATCTGGCAGCTGGAGATGTTTTTAAAATCTTCTCTTGACCTTAGGCTAGAAGCTGTCTAGACAGATGAACAATCAATGTGCTTCTTTCACTGCCCGTCAGTGTTCTGTTTTCACACTTGTGTGCCTTCACAGCCATAGCCCAAGTTCTGTTACTTCTTCACCTAACTTCATAGTGTCTATTTGTGCTACAAAACATGTGTTCATAGGACATAGGTTTTATTTTGTCCATCAGACAGAATCAATGTACAACATACAAGTAGATGTGTTTCTTATAGTATCAGAGACTCTTTATTATCATCCATTATATTTGTATAGACAGGGAGCTGTACTACCTACCAAATTATTTCCAAGAGAATTCTCTTTTTCACTTTCACCAGTATTGGTCACTGATGGATTGTTTCAATGGTCATCTCACCAATGTCTCCAGTGCTGTGCCTTCCCCACTCCTCTGATCTTTGATATTTCCAAACCACCATGTTGATGATGTCACACCTATATTCACTAACTTTCAATTATTTAACTTAGAGTTGAGTTCTGTCCTTTTCATGCATTTGGTCTCACTTCCTTGAGTTTTTGCTACAGAAAATATAACCCTTATTCTGTGCCTTAAATAAAGTCATGTTTACCCTGGCCTCTCAATCACAGGACTTCTGAAACTTCCAAAAATATTAAACAGCATCACTATAGTTAGGCAAGTGTCCTGTCTTCAAATATGAACTCCTTCTTTAAAACTCTATTAGCTTTCTTGATACTACCCAACAAATTAACAGAGAATGACATTATAAATTTTAAAGAAATGTTTAAAATCACTCATACCAACCTGTAGATGCTAAGGTGAAATAGGCTTGCTATTCAACTTTTAATTTGAATCGCACATTAAAAAGTAGAATTCTACTACTAATCCATGTATTTTCATAGATAAATATCATGTTAAATCTTCATTTAGAAACATTTAATGTGAAATTTATCTATGACAATACATGAGATTATGACTGAAGTAAAATTATAGCTCAGATAATTTTACTTCAAGTATAACTTCTTTTAGAAACATATCAACATTTCTGCAATCCATAATATTTAGGAATAAATTTTCAAAGGCCACAAGCAAACTGAGTTTTAAGGTGATTATTTCTGTTGAGCAAATAATGCTGCGCTCATCCTGCATGCATGATGGAGCTTTCAGATTCGTGTCTAGTGAATTCAAGGTATTAAAAGAAAAGGTTGGAGAAATCTGAAATGCTATGGGGTCATAGTCACAGGTTGAAGGAAGGAGAACAGACTGGAAGTTTCTCAGTTTAGACCTGTGTTCTAATATAGTATCTACATTTCCTGTATTAATTTTTCATGGCTAAGTCCTCTTTAAGAAAGTAGGGACTTAATGTGGTCAGACATAGGATGCAGTAGGAGAATTTTGCATGGTCCTAACAGGTCTTATATTCATAGTGCTTGAAACACTGATTTCTGGTAATTGAAGCAAAAATATACAGTCAAAATGCAAATGAACATTTCTTGATAGCAGAAATGAGACCAGGGGAAAAACTCATTTGAACCTTATCTACTGCCCAGGCCCAGTTCTGCCTCAGACTAGTCTGTCAAGGGCGAATACCAAATAACTTTGAAATGGGAATTTGGGGGTTCCTTGTCAATACACCAATATACTAAGATACCAACAAATTTAGGGTACCCTGGATGCTTGTCTTATGAATAAAGAAATCAAATCCATAGACCAGAGGGTAAGGTTTTGAGAGACTTTAGTAGATTAAGAGAAAGACAGGAGAAAGCACAGAGAGTTCCTGCCAAGAGGGAGGGAAGAGGTGTAATGCCTACCCTGTGACCCAATTTGGGGTCATTTGCAGATTCTGAATGGAGGCTGATATCACCAGCCATGATGTCAAGTTTTGGGGCTGAGCTTAAGCAACCACAATATCAGAGAGGGACTCAGTTTGTGAAAATAAATAAAAAAATCAGGTCTAGGGAACTCCTTTAGGCAAGATATAAGGAGAAGCCAGATTCTTCTGTGATCTCTGGTAAAGCAGAGACTGCAAGGTCAAGCCCAAGGACATTCCTGCTTTTTACTTCTGTGCCCAGTCAGCCTAGACTGCAGCTCTAACATAAGGAAGAGACTGTGCTGCTCCTACAAAGAACACTGGGACACTTTCTGTGTCTTGAAACTCAAGATAAATCTCCTCACACAAACACTTCCACTTTTCCTTTAATATTTACATCTTTTTGTATCCTCCCAAGTGCCCTAAACTATTTTCTTTGAATGATGAATTTGATTATCCCATTTTTAAAAGGGTGACTAAATTAAGTCACCCAAGTCCCCTGGCGCTGGGTGTAAAAAATGACTTCTGCTGGCAAATAGAGTCAGCCTGCATAGATTTATAACAGCTTCTGCCAAATGAAATTCCTCTGGTACAACATTGTGTGACTATCAAAGTACAAACGGCTTGAATACAGATTTCCATATATGTCTACTCAGACCTGTCTATCTCAAAAACAATTAAAACCCCATCTAGAGCATTCATATCAGTGAGAAGAAAGACAGAAGTTCCATGCAGACTTTTCAGCTGTGTTTTCTAAACAAATGCCATCATAAATCTCTTCTCTAATTTAAAATGTGAAAATCAATTCTGAATATTTAATTTGCGAATATTGATCTTCTGTTTCCAAATACAAACAAAAAAAAAAAGTTACCACAGGGCTGGAGAAATGGGGTAGCATTTAAGTGCTTGCCTGTGAAGCCTAAGGACCCTAGTTCAAGGCTCGATTCCCCAGGACCCACGTTGGCCAGATGCACAAGGGGGTGCACGTGCCTGGAGTTCTTTTGCATAGGCTGGAGGCCCCAACATGCCCATTCTCTCTCTCTCTCTGCCTCTGTCTGTCACTCTCAAATACATAAATAAATAAATGAGCCAAAAAAATTTAATTTAAAAGTTACCAAAGTTCAGCCTCTACAATCAGTAATAACACACCCCCTAGAGCTTCTTTAGTTTTACTGAATCCCCTTTTGATAAATTTGATGAAGGCAAGACTATAAAACTGACACATCTTTCAGCAACAGAAAAAATAATTCAAGATCTATCAATTTGAAAAAATTAATTTTATTTCTTTTCTTTTTACGGTAGGGTCCAGGCTGACCTGGAATTCACTGCAGCCTCTGGGCGGCCTCGAACTTACAGTAACCCTCCTACCTGTGCCTCCAGAGTGCTGGGATTAAAGGTGTGTGCCACCATGCCCTATTCAATTTAGATAATTTTTTAATCTGTTAAAAATGCTATCAATAATTTTCAAATTATTTAATTTAATTATATAGATATATTACATATTTTTATTCATATTTATTATTTTATATATTATATTTATATATTTAATTTATTTAATTGTAATTAAGTTAATAAAAGAAAACTATAAAGAATAAGCTCCTCTGCAAATTTGAATTAATGAGAACATAAATATTCAGTGTGTAAATCACATATGGATGTTGGCATTGTCTGTTGATCCTTTAAAAATTTTTACATTTCAAAAATGTCACATCTATTCATCCAAATTTGTTTAAGTTTCAAAAATGTGATAAACCCAAGAACATTAGAAATGCCATATAACAAATTAGTCCCAATTTTATGGCTTTACAATGACATATGTTATCTCACAGTTTCTATGAAGAACAAAATATTAAATCTAAATTTTAATTTTATTCCTTTTTATTTAGTATTTTTTCCTGTGCTGAGATTTTTCCATAAAGTTATTCATTGTAAACATTATTTTTTATTTTAAGCCTTCAAATTTAACTGCTTTAAAGTTCTCTACAAATTCAAATGCATGGTAACAAATTTTCACTCATGATTTAAATTCACAAGACTATATATATGTGTTTATTTTCCCTTATGTAAAATTCTAACTTTTATTTGTAATATTTACCTGTTCATTGTGTGGTTTGGTTCTTCTGTATTTTATTTCTTTCACCATTTTTTATGTTTTGAAATTTATTTTTTATTTATTTGAGAGACAGAGGCTGATAGACAGAATTGGTGCCACAAATGAACTCCTGGTGCATGTGCCACCTTGTGTGTCTGGCTTATATAGGTTCTGGAAATTTGAACCTGGGTCCTTTGGCTTTGCAGGCAAGTGCTTTAACCACTATGCCATTCCTCCAGCCCCTTCTCTCACCTTTGAGTGTTAATATGATCTTCAAATACTCATGTGTTTATACTCTTGTCCCCAGATGGCAGTGCTATTTGAAAAGGCCATGGAGTATTTAGGAGATGGAGACTTGCTGGAGGAAGTAAGTTACTGGGCAGAAGCATTGAGGTTTTAAAGTCAAGTCAGATTTCCTGTTTGTCCTTTGTCCCCTCCAGCAAATATGCTGGAATGACCTCTCTTCCTCTTCCTGCCACGATTCCTCCCCAGCCATGATGAGGTCTACTTCTGAAAGTAGCAGGCAGCTCCCAGCCCTTTCCCCAAAATAACCTTTCCTTTCCTACTTGCTTCTGGTCAGGGTTTTTTTTTTTTTTTTCCAGTCATGAGAAAGTAACTGATACTATGATTCATTTACAGGCTATTGCCAAGGCCGTTGGTTTCCCATGAGAAAGAGATGGTAAGATTCTATTGCTGAAGACTTCACATGCCTGAGCAGCAAAGTCACTGAGAAATCAAGCTGGTAGTGAGCAAAAAACTTTCACCTTGCAGACCACCTAAGTAAATGCTGGAAAAAGCTACACTCTACACAGCCTTATGGGACACAGAAGTCATCGGTGGTGAAAACAGTAGACACTGGAAGCCTCAAGTTTGGCCAGACAGGCCCAATGACGGAATGAGTGAAATAGTGGCATGTCTGTTCTGGGGTAAACCAATTGCTCTTTAATTGGACTGAAGGCCTGCTCTATGGGTGGGAATGCATGCCTGGTATTGAAAAATTCTAACCAAAAGCCTATGGCAGGGGAGGTCATGAGACTTTGGGGTATAAAGCCTGCTCTTGTCTGGATAAATATATATATTATTCTCACCAAATTGCCCTGAAAGCCCACCACTTAATGTTCATATTCATAAATTAATGCTACTCTTACTTCTCTTTTCCAATGCCAATGACCACTGGGATGACCCAAAAGGCAACATACTGCAGAGATGAAGGGACAGAGGAGTGTCCAGCAATGAAACATCTCACACCCTCCAAGGATCAGGGTCCATTGTGGAAGAGGTGGCAGAAAGAATGTAAGAGCCAAAGGAAGGGAACCATTCCTTACATACAACTGTCTGGACAGAAGTTGGCCTCAATATCCAAGACCTTGCAGTGCCTAGCAATGCCCACACAAGACCCTCATAATAGGAGAAAAAGATGATGACTTCAAATTAAAAGAGAGACTAATGGAGAGAGGGAGGGGATATGACAGAGAACAGAGTTATGAAGGGGAAAATGGTGGAGCGGAAGGAAATAACATGTTTTGTTGTCCGTAAGTACAGAAGTTGTCAATATATTATATGTATTATATATGTATATATATTTTTTAGATGCTTCTTTTTACTTTGCCAGCTGTTTTAAGTCTGTAACATTATAAAACTAAAATGAAACATTGAAGTCTTTCAGAAGAATTTTTATGTAGAAATGTAAAGACTTTCTGATAGGATTAACCTTTCATATCTTTGCTAACTCATCTTCAGTTATCTCCTTTAAATCCAAACTCTAATTTTGAACTGCTTTGCCACGCTCTTTCAGATACGTAACTGGGGTAGTTTTTTTTTTGTTTGTTTGTTTTTTAAATGTTTTACTATTTTTCCTTGAATTGACTTTCCTTGCCCAAAAAAATTCCAAAGCATTAACTCATGCTTCTTCCCCCTCATTAAGTACTCTTGACAATTCATGTACTTGCCATATTTGTATTTCCTTTATGCATGCTACCATGTTGGGATTAACAATTTACATTCCTGACTTGTTCTACATTTCAGTGGGAGTAATTTTTCTTTCTTAGGAAACATTTCACAGTCTGACATCCAGCAATGGGTAAGTATTATTTGTTGATGGATGAATGGATAGATGGATAGATGGATGTATGACATCCCTTGTCAAGACATGGTGTCTGGTTTCTACTATTGACATCTAATATAACAATATAAAGAAAATATAATAAATGTATTGTTTATTATTATGGTACTTAGTGTAGTTCAGTTAGCAACCACTATTTTATGATCATTTTATTAGTAAAAGGAATCTTAATTGATCAAGAAAAAATGTATTCATAAATGTTTACATTTCCTTCATGACAAAGGTAGACATCCCAAGGACACTCATTTTGGAATGATAATTTAGACAGAAATGACACCTGCACTGAAAAATGAGGCTCTATGAATAATGATGCCATATATAGAAATAATTCAGTTCTAAAGGACTATGCCAATTGAAAATTCCAGATCTAAAAATCGACATATCTATCTATGTATGTATCTATTTACCTAAATATCTATTATCTATCTTTATTACAGTTATTTATTTACTTGAGAGAGATACATATAGGCAGACAGACAGAGAATGGGTGTCCTAGGGCTTCTAGCTATAGAGAAAGAACTCCAGACACATGCACCGCCATGCACATCTGGTTTACATGGGTACTGGGAATCAAATCTGAGTCCATAGGTTTCATAGGCAATGCCTTAAATGCCTTAAATGCTAAGCCATCTCTCCAGCCCTGATCTAAAAATATGAATTATGAAAATTTCCAAAGCATGAAATGTTTTGAAAACTGACATGATGTCATAAGTGTAATGGTTCAATGTTAATAAACTTCAATACATGCACAAAGTTATTTAAAGATTGCATCAAAATTACCTTCAGTTTATGTGTGTTAACTATATATGAAAGCCAGTTTTGGGTTTAGGCCTAAATTCCATCTTCAGGATATTTCATTACATATATGCAAACATTCCAAAGTCTGAGAACTCAAAGATTTAAAACATTTCTGTTCTCAAGAATAAGAGACACACAAGTATGAACTTGTTCCAAATATGTGTTTTGAATTAACAGCTCTAAACTATGTTGTGTTCATGTTGATAACTAGTGAATTAGAATTTTGTAAAACAATTCAAGATATACTGGGATTATTGTACTTGAACAATGGGAGCAGATACACTCTGTTAAGCTAGAAGGTGATATCATTTAACATGTACTGAATTAAAAAATAAGTTCTACACAAAATGAGGAGCCAACTATTGAAAATGAAATGATAGGAAGTTCTTATGTCATGAATTCTATGCTTTGTGAGCTTACTACTTCACAATGTCATAAGCTGTTGAATAAAATCATCTACTGTTTTTTTAACCCCCAAATAAAAGTCTGTCCCAAAAGTTACTTTTACTTTTTAAGTATCTTAATTGATCAATTCCCATCAGCCCATCTGAATCAAGTTAACATACTTAATACTAGTCTTAATGTTATAAGATAGATCTAAATAAATCTTTATCCATTTCTTCTTTTCTTTTGTTTACTTTTATGTGTTTAATTTATCTCCCTACATATACTCTGAAAAGCCCATGTGGAATTTAGGGATCACATTAAATTCATATTCTTGTGGAATAACTAGGCTTCCAATTTATTTCCAAGTGAATTTCAGAGTTGACTTTGTCAACAGATGGTTTGGAGCTTGTTTAAATAAGAAATTACCTCACTTCATATGTAAGCTTGTGAGACATGCTGCCAACTGCTGCACTTTTAACCATAATATCTAATATCCCGTTATAGGAAACTGCACCCAGGGAATATTCAATGGTAATCCATGAACACCTGAGTTTCTGCTTCCCTTGTCCTTATTATTTTACCTTGCTGATTATTTTTCAATAAAGTGGCTTGACACAACTGCTATTTTTATCCAAAATTCTTTTACTTAATTCTTTGGCTAGTTATTTTCAGCATTTTAATTAACTATAGCTGCACCTCTCAACCATTGAACTTAAAACAAGCCCCGCCCCCCCCATCCTTTAAAGAATTCATGCAATCACTTGTGCAAAGTTCTTCTGAGACAAACATTTCATGTGGTCTGACAGTTCTTCTTACACTGGCAACCAAGTGGGCAGACATCCTTTATCCCTCTAGCTTTACTCCTTCTTTTGGCCAGCCCATCCACAGTGTGTTAACCAATTCTGCTGGCTTTCCTCTAAGTGTAATGACTTTCCTTGTTCTCTGTTAAAAATATATCCCCACAAATCATGGAACAGCACATCCCGACTAAGTGGCTGGGAAGATTTACATTCTATTGCTAACCCCGTTATTACTCCACTGAAAACCCCATAGCATCACTATAATGAATCCCTCAACTTCTGCAGCAAGCACAATTTTTCTTTCCAACCTCATTGGCTCTCATCTTTCTGCTTGACCTTTTACAGTCTGCGTGTGGCAGAACTTCATTACTACCTTTTTAATGATGCACAAATGGCACACAATGCCAAGGTCACAGGAGACCCCAAATGAGAAATTTTCAAACAGGACCAGTACAGACAGTGGGACCTCATTTAAAAGGCAGGGTAACATTATGGGCACATTGGACCTTAGGATATATTATATCTCCCAAAGGCTGATAACACATAATATTGACAATGTTGTAAGTTGAGTAACTGTCTTCAACAAGCCTTTTCTTAAAGGAAAAGAACTTGATTTCCCAAACTATAAATGGCTAAGAGGTTCTGAATGGCTCCTTTGGTGTTCTATCTCAGGCTGGAAGGATAATAGCTTTAGCAGTCCAACCTAGACAGGTTTCATTATGTAACTCAAAACACTGCTGTAAACTCCAGAAGCCAACACTCATATATTTTTTTTTCCTTATCAGCCTGAGCCAGAAAATAGCCCCTCAAAAATCCCATTGTAACCTAAGTTGAGAATGTGAAAGTGCCAAATTACAGCATGGCTCTCCACATGATTGACTGATTGGAAGTGGTTGAATTGTAGGGCAGGATGTGTTGAGGAAAGAGGGTAGAAAAGAGACCCTGATTCTGATCAGCAATCTCCTGCAAGGAAATGAATATTTGCTTGGTGAGGAAGAGAGGAAAGGGAAGCATTCATTTATGGACAGTAAATTGTGGGGGGTGGGTAAGATCTCATTCTTCTTTTGGCAGTTATAAATCCGTTCCCAATATGTTTCCTGTTTTCTCTCTCTCTCTCTCTTTTTTTTTTTTTTCTGTCTTCTTCTTCACATCCTTTTGAAAAGTCTGTCTTATACTGAAACTATATGATGTGTTAACCCATGGGATGGATTGTCTCATTTAGTGGCATGTTCAATGGCAAGAGGACACATTCAGTCCATTGTTATCATATGCTATATCCAGTCAATCAGAATGTTTGTGTATGTGTGTGAAAACACAACTTTAAAAAATGTATCTGAAGCCGGCCGTGGCGGCGCACGCCTTTAATCCCAGTATTTGGGAGGCAGAGGTTGGAGGATCGCCATGAGTTCGAGGCCATCCTGAGACTCCATAGTAAATTCCAGGTCAGCCTGGGCCAGAGTGAGACCCTATCCCAAAAAACAAACAAACAAACAAACAACTGTCTCTGAGTTAAAGATGTCTACTGAACATTGCAGGTTCTGTGATGACTGTTGTCAATGCCCTTAGAAAGCTAAGTTGTTTCTATTTGTACCCTTCCTCTTATCAGTATGTTCACCTTCAGTTTTTAAAGGGCAAATATGGGAGCTTAGAAGCAGTAGGAATTGTGTTCATATCTATGTGAGTCTTATGTGGCCACATCACATATTTCATATTTCCAGCTGAGAAACTAGCTAGCCATGTGAATTGAGCATAATCCCTTCCCTTGCCTAGATCTCTGTCATTTCTTTCATTTGGTCGTCCTACCTTATGAATGTCATGATTTGAAAAATTAACTATCATACAGCCTTTCTTGCTATGAGCCTGCCACTTCACAGATTCTCAGTCAGATGTAATTGTGGCCATCATAAGGCAGATGACTTGAACTAAATATCAAAATAACTCATGCCAGCTGGATAATTGGCTCAGCAGTTAAAGGTACTTGCTTATAAAGCCTGACAGCCTTGGTTAGATTCCCAAGTACCCATATAAAGTCAGGTGCACAAAGTGGTACATGGGTCAAGGTTTTTTACAGTGGCAAAAGGCCCTAGTGATCCCATGAGCATATATATATATGTATATATATATATATATATATATATATATATATATATATATAATCATTTTCATGCTCATTTTCACCAAAAAAGTTAAAGTAGCAGTGAACAAATAAATACTAGCTTAAAGAGCAAGTGTGTTTTGTCCAAGATTTTGGCAGGAAAGGCTATTTGGATTAGCTTACATTATTTGATAGGGAGTCAACTTTTGAGCAGAGACTAATACATTTTAGGTCCTATTCAAAAATGTGATTACTTCAGGCTCTAACCCCAAGCCTTTCATTTATAGCGATTTCACTCTTAAGCCATTCCATCCCATTGGCACCACAAACACAGTTAAATGGAGCTCTGATTTAATGTCTTTCCCATGCAACATTGCCTTCAAGGCTATGAGAACCATAGCTTTAGTTTGTGGTCCAAGCCAGTGTTGGGGATGAAGTGATATGTTCACTAGATTAACTAGCTGGATTAGCTCAGGAAGAAATGCTAGATTGCACCATTTATAGTGTGGGGCTCTGTGCCATAGGCTCTAAGGCTCCAGCAGTAGGAAGGCAGGCAGCTTTGCTGCTGAGCACAGATGGAGTATAATTGAAGTGCCCAGTTAGCACCAAGCACGTTGTGGAAGCTCAGAAAAGTATTAAACCACAACAGGAAGCTGTTCTGATTCTGTCTCCATACAGCTGTTCTAAACATTTGTGAATATAATTGTACAACAGATCACCCACATTTCATCCTCAAGCCTGCAGGGTTGAATGTAAAAGAACTGGCATTTGTTTTAAGTGTTCTCATTATATTGCCCAAGGAGATGCTGAACTTTTGGCAATAGAAATTATCTACAAATGAAATACTGACAAATCTACAGCTTTATATAATCATCCATGGACACTAGCCTCTAAAATGATATCAAAAATATTGGTATAGATTTCTCAAATGAATCATTTTTAGTACACTAATCCTACAAAGTGGGCTGAGGACATGGCTTCTTGCATAAGATGCTTGTTGCACAACCACAAGTATCTAAGTTTGGATTCCCAGAACCCACATAAAACCAGAGACTATAGTAACCATCAGTAATCACAGTGTGGAAGGCGGAGATGAGAATTGCTCAGAAAATCATTAGCCAGATAGTCTAGCATCAATAGCAATGAATAAGAAACTAACAAAAGATCATGAAAGGCAAGGACCGAAAGACCAACAGCTTAAGTTGTCCTCTGACCTCTACACATGTGCTATGCTTCACACTTGGCCACACTCACACACACATCACATACAAACACATATACACATCACACTCACCCATGACACACACACACAAAAATCACACACAAACTCATACATCAGACACATACATACTAGTACAAAAATCACAAACATACCTCACATACACATTCAAACAAACATCGTACACACACTCCATACACAGAAAGAAACACACACACACATTTACAAAAAGCTTACAGTATAACTCTGTTTGCTGTGCTTGCAAGTTGCTGAAAGTGTATTTCACCTAGATTTAATATTAAGTATATAGTTATCAATATTTTTCTTAATTTAAACATATTTATTCAAAGTTGATTTATGATTCCAATTCTTAAGTAGTCTTTGATGACTATGAAGTGGCAAGAAGGAAGCATGAAGAAATACAAGAATCTCTTTATTTGTGCTGCAGTATGTCATTTAACAGTCTTTTCCCCCAAATTCTGAAAAACTGACATTCAACTGTAGCAGGATGGGAAGTGTGTCCAATTCATGCAGTTCCATCTAATTCACCTGAAACAGGTACTCTCCAGTATAAACGCTTTATCTCGTCATAAAATTTCATTACAGAATCTGTCACAACAATGTAAAAGCAAATGGAGTTAAAGAAGTTAAGTTTTCATAATTCTAAAAAGTCAACTGTGAAAATAAAAACTGTCTCCCTGGCTAATTCCCCATGCAGACATTGCTTATACATGAATAATGTTATAAAAGACTCAGAACTCATTTGCCTGACAGCGGAAGCTTAGAGAATGCTGGAGAATGCATTCTTACCTGTCTTGTTACTACTTGCCATCTGTATTGTGACTGTGTTTTCAGTCACTTTGCTACAGATGCAAAGACATCATCTTAGCTACAACTATCTCTTCATGTAATGCTCTGGAATAATGCCAACTATGAGCCTTATACTCTCCTGCCAATATTCAACTCCTCAAGAACTTCTTTCCAGCCTCTGAAATTCATTCCCTTCCACTGTAAAAGAGGTAGGGACTCAGGAAATTATATCAAATTATATATTCCAATCAGGGCTAATTTGGAAGTTATGTTCATGAAACTCTTGGATTTGAATTCTTTGAACTAATCACAATTTCTGCTCTGTAAATGGGCTTTGGGGGGAATTCAGGACTGAGGTTGAAAGCAAAGGGATGTTATTAACAAGTCAAGTGAGCAAAAACAATTTTGGGGAATTAATGGCCAGGGCAATGGCAATCATCTACTCGTACTCTAAACTTATCCCAGAGCCATGTTACTTTCGGGTAGAGCTACCTTCAGGGTATCTAAAAAAGCGGGAAAGTGATGACTTTTTGTATCCAGTGTCTCACTGAAAGGCTCTGTTTATACACCATGTTATGATCTTACTTTTCTGGTGGCCCCCTTGCCACAGACACAGTATAGAATTTCCCTACTGCCAAATGCAGGCTCATAAACATCTCCACAGGTGCTGGTTTCTTTCTCTACTAAGCATTACAGCAACATTCACACATGTCTAATTACCCGGAAGTTTTCTCCTGCACTAACAAAAACAGTACCCTGATGAGTCTGTGCCTCTAAATTTTGTTTTGATAAAAATACTTAAGTTATGACTTGCTTCTCTTCTCCTCTAATTACAATTTAAGGCCAATTTAAAACCAATTAAGTTCTTGAGGTTTTTTTTTCCCCCCTCAGTTTGCCATTAATAGGTCCTAAATTACAAGAATATAAGAAGCCGTGGAACATCAATCTACAGTCACAATACTTTCAGTAGAGTTGTCATAAAATTACAGAAGGATAATGAAATGATTGGATGTAATTAGGCGGGAGGAAAATAAGACCCAACTCAAAATGTCAATCAGCAAGTAATTAATCATAATGCAGAAAAATGAAATATATAGATGGATGTTGCTTAAAGTCAGATTATAAAATTGCATTCCCTGAGGGAGCGAAAGTAACAAAGATGAATTAGAGTCCCTTTTTAATAATCTGATTGAATTCATGTTTACCGTAATATGTGACAAGGCTTCACAATTTATTTAAATTGCCTGAAAGGAGAAGGGTTTTCTTTCTTGGAATATAGCACTTGAGTTTATTTTTTAAATGACATACAGAAATTTAATGTTTTATTAAATAGTTCATTACAACAAAGTATAAACAGAAATGGCCATTTATCTTGGAGGAATAAATAAGAAAATCCCATTCTGTATAATAGAATAAGACATCCTCTAGAGTAGAAATTTTGAATTCTCAGGGCTGAAAATAATAACAGCTTCTTGAGAGATTCACAGTTTACTCATCTTATAAGGGCATTACAACCCTGACATGTTTGTCGAACTGACATAAAAAAGAAAAAAGCTGTATATTATATATTCATATGTTCTGCTAGAATAAGACAATTTCCACAATCTATTTCTACAAAAATGAATTCACTGTCCAGTTTTGAAAACATTATAACTTATTTATAGTAAGATTAGTGAATAAGACATCAGTATCAGAATGGTGATCAATAATATTTACTGAGGGCTTACAATGTATCAACTGTTATAGGACATTCTTTACATATGTGGAGTTATTTTAATTCTTACCTCAAATATCGGAGTAAATTCCCAGGTCACTTGGTTATTTATTCTAATAGTTATTTGAAGATGAGACCATTTCAAGTGTAACACTGAAGTTATAATGTCACAGTCAGTTATTGTTTTAGGAGTTATGACTTGAACACACATATGAATCTTTCCAAAATGCCCCAAATCCTTAGTGACTTTATAGATCCTACAAGTTAAGCTCACAGGCCACCCTCTCTATATTTCCTTCCAGTTTTATCTGCCAAGGGTCCCCACATGCCCTAAACTGCAGAAAAGTGGGACTTTCTTGATCAGAGTCAATGTTGTTTCTGCAGTTTGGAGTATGTGACTGCTTCCTTGATCTGAAAATGTCCTTTTATTCCAGGACTAATTCAAATGCTGTCACTTTCCTCAGTTCTTTCAGTTAGAATTAGTATCTCCCTGTCATGTGCTGCCCTCATTATCATGCCATTCTGATTCATTTCCTGATCCATGCATTCACTAAATATCATTCCTGTAGTTCACAGCAAAGCTATATTTTGAACAAAATTCACTTTTTATGAAAGCATGGCAAATTGTTATGTCTCAAAAGATTCTAGTGATCTTTTTATGACACCTTAAGTTTGAGAAACCGGTTCATATTTGCACTGGATATGGAAAGGTATAATATTCAAGAAAATTATTACCAATTGAAAGTTCCATAATGTTCATTCACAGGGGGACCAAAAGCCAAGATCGTGAAAGTTTCCAAAAGCAATCATAGGTAAGATTGTGGTTTCCCTCTCCAATCAGTCAACACCCAGAGAAAGGCTAGAAAAATTAAACAAGGGAGGAATTGAAGAACAAGAAGGCAAGAAGGCCAAAGATTTGGAGGTAGGAAAGGGAAACACAGATAGGATTGCTCCAGAGAGAAGAAAGCAGAGAACTGAGCATCCAAGGATGGTAGGGAGACAGCTGCCACATGTTGGCCCTCAAAGATGAAGCTCATGAGGTTCTACCTGCTCCGTATGGATCCTTTCCAAGCAGTTGTCTGTAAGAACAGTTGCTTTAAACAATACACTATGCTTTATTTGCAGGGGGAAAAGGTGGTTGTAGAAGGGGTTTTGATCATGGTATATTGTCTGTATTTATGGAAGTTGTTGATAAAAAGTTATTTTTAATTCTAACTAATAAAATTCAAGTAAAACAAATTGCAGTCAACATAATGTCAACACCATGTACCAAATATAGACAAGTATAAATGGTGCATAGTTAGTAAAACTGAGCGTGTAAGACTATTTGAAAAATAGATTTTATGTGTGTTGGTAATTCCAATTGCATGCGAGGGCCAGAGGTCAATATTGAATGTCTTCCTCAGTCACTCTCAACATTGTGTGTTCAGACCAGATTTCTCAGTAAACCACAAACTCACCATACCTGTTAGGCAAGCTAGCTAGGAAGCCCCAGGAATTCCCTAAATCTGCCTCCCCAGAGCTAGGGTTACAGGTACATGTCAGCATGCCCAGATTTTATGTGAGTGCTGGGCATCTGAATTCACATTTTCATGCTTACATAATAAGTACTTTACCCACTCAGCCACCTCCCTCTAGAATTCTCCCCTATAGAATTACAGATTTTGAAAATATAATTTTGAGGGGCTAAAGTAATGGCTTAACAGTTAAGTCACTTATCTACAAAGCCTAAGGACCTGGGTTTAAATCCCCAGTACCCATGTAATGCTAGATGCACAAGATGGCACATGCACCTGGAGGTCATCTGAAGTGGCAAGGGGCCTGGCATGCCAATTCTCTCTCTCTCTCTCTCTCTCTCTCTCATAAATAAACAATAAATAGTATTGAGAACTTCTCTCTTATTCAGAGTTGACAGTATGCTTTTACCTTCATCCATCTATGTAACTATCATAACATCCCCAAGATGTGAGTGGAGCAAGAAGTTTTATTCTTATTTCTTGGTGAGAACCTTGAGGCTGAGGAATGGAAAGGGTCTAGCCTCAAGTTTCATGATGTTAAGAAGTCCTAAAGGTGACAGATTCATGTAAACATTTCTTCACATGCTGAAGATTTTCTTCCTAAGAGCTATATCATCATCCTAAAGTGATGGCATTATTCTGAGAAAATGTGCTTAGTTAAAAGTCCTGTACATGTGTTTTTGGAACATATGAGAAGAGGCCTAAACTCCAAATAATCTTGTTGTGTAATTGCTCTGACTGGATATGGCAGCCATTATTTAGCTGTAAAACATTTACTGCCACATCTATTTTGTTAGACTCATTTTTGAAAGAAAGAACATTGCTGTTACTTGTACAAAGCAGTTGGCACTTTAAAGTAATAATCTCTACTGATTAAGCCAAATTGAGCATCCTCTTACAAGACTATTGATTGTGAATTGTGTTGTCAAATTTGCAGGACTGACCATCACACAGAGACTGCCATCACTGACAGGGACATAGAGCTGAATCTACACATTCCAGCAGAAGACCCTAATCACCTCAGCCTTGTCCTGTGAAAGACTAATGGGAGGGGAATAGAAATAAATGATTCAGAGCTGGCACATATGGCTCAGTGATTCAGTGTACATCCTGAGCAGGCATGAGGGTCTCAGATATCTGAAACTACCCCAGTTTGAATCTCCAAAGCCCACATAAACACCTGAGTATGATCACATGTGCTTGCAGCCCCAAGCCCTCAAAGGAGAGTGAAGACCATGGACTCCCCAGGCTCATGAAAAGCTGCAAGCATAGTTATCAGTAAGAAACTTAGTGCACCGAAGAACAATGGAGCAGGGCATCTGCTTTTCTGCTCTGGCCACCTCGGTTGACTTTTCTTGCTGTGGGTGAGTGCATAGGGTGCAGCAATGGCGCGCACACACACACAAACACACATGCTTATGCAACATACATCACACCACACACATGCACAGTATTCATATCCACAAGCAAAATCAAATAAAATTAAAATGTACACCATCATATTAACTTCAAGGCTCTTATCACTTAAACGTGGCTGATTTCATATGATTTTATTGTCATACCTAAATGCGCTTGTATATCACCCTGTTTAGCACAGTGAAATCTATCCCATCCTGAGAAATATGACTCACTGAAACATATTCAAGATAAACAGTGAGCAGCTTACAATAACCTAGCTTTCTGCCTTTTTAAGGTGGTATAACTAATTATCCTAAATTATGTATTCTCAAGTGTAGTCCTTGCTTAATTAAAAGAATGTATTGTCGCATTAAAAATTCAATGAAGGCTCCTGAGAAATTAATATTCTCACAAAAACAGGAAGTAGAGCTTGGCACGGAAAAGACACAGAACATCTAAGTGCAGCTTAAACAGGCATCACAGAATGATGTGTACTGAGCCACTTGCTCATCTGACATGTGCCCTAGCCCTCCCCTCATATGGAAAAGACAACCTTATTTTATATTTCCCACCTGGCTCATTTAGTAAACTGGTTCCTGGAGGAAAAGGCCTAGTGACATACATCTCAGAAGCAGTGAGGGTTGCAAGTAAAGCAGGGAATTAACATTTCACTGAAGAATTGCTTGACGTTTGGGAGCCCTGAGCTAAGTGTTGAAACCAATTATACTACATGAATGATCAATCCCTGCATAGAAAGACAAGGAGGGCATTTTCCTTGGTTCTAGAAAGGTAGAGAACCCAACGTCTAGAGCTACAACTCTGGAGCACCTAAATCTTATTTTCTCTGTTCGATAATATTGTGTTTTATTTTTATCCAACAAACAGACGTTTACGTGAAGCAGAAGCTTACAGAGCCCTCTACCAGCCAGGTATAAGCTTTGAATTTCTGTTCAGTTTCCATAAGGGCTTGAATGACACAAAGATAATTGCACTCTCTTTCCTAAAGCTCCACAAGCTAATGTTACACTGCTATCAGCCAAAGCTCCTCCTACAATTTGATCCCATTTCCTTTCCCCCACAGTCCGGGGTACCCTAATTTTATCGCCCGTTCTCCTTGGTGGATGTGCTTCTTTGCATGGCCTTTTCTGTTCCATTCACGTCCTTTAATCCCTGACGCATTGTTCAGGCACCCATGTAGAGTTGGTGACAAGACGTAAAGGAAGGAGAAAGTCAGAGGCAAACATTGGTTATAAAAGATAGGCAGCCAACCAGCACACAGGGCTGAATGTGGAACAGACTCATTAGTGAACCGGAAACAGAGGCGTGGCAATAGCTGCCAGTTGAAATGAAAATCTTACTGAGCCTATGAAGACTAACCCTCCTTCGGGATGTTTCCACAAATCATCATGGTCACATGGCAGGTTGCACCCTAAAATATTACACCAGGGGAACTCTGTCAGTCAGCCCTTTATCTCTGAGTCCTGATTACTTTTTATGAGAAAAAGTGTTTTTTTTTTTTTTTAATGTAGAATAATAAGGCCTAAGGAACAATTTGAAAGATTGCTGCATATAGCATATAAAAGCAGAGGTGAGCTTGACAGCACATGCTGGTTATTTCAATGATTGAAAGGCAGATGCAGGAGAATCACAAGTTTGAATCTTACCCTGGGATACACAGCCAGAAACTGTCTCAAAAACAAACAACAAAAAGAAATGAGATGAAACGGGAAGTAACTTACGTTGTCTCCTCTTTTGTGTAATTCTCTCCCCACTTTTTCTCTTGGTTAGCATTCTATAAGATAAAACCATCCCACACTCTCCCACTTTCCCCAGCCTCTAGACTTGTTTTTGAAATGATATGTAATTCTATAAAACTGTACATGTGTTGATTACTTTTATTTAAAATTTAGAATGTACACCTACATAATTACCTGTTTCCCATCTCTTTTCATAGATCCAACAAATGACCTTCAATTTTAATTTTAAACATTTTTCTTATCGCTTCTTAACATTGAATGGTAAAACTAAAATTCTCATCTTTCCTTTTGAGATTATTTATACAGTATAACCTCTTTCATCAGTCTTAACTCCCAAACAGATGCATTATTCACTCTCATCTCTCTCCTTTTCCCCCCACACCCTTCTATCAATGTCTTTCACCTTGTACATTAAACACTATATTGATTACCTAGCTTCTTTCCCTCTCAGTATTCTTTAAACACTTCTCTCATGTTGGCTGGGCACATCAATCATTCAGGCTTCCTCTTTTATAGATAATGAATAATCGTATTTACATAGTGACCTGTACTAAAGAATTAAAGCACTTTACATTACTTTGTAATCAACTGTGACAGCATCTCTGAAGCAGGTAGAAGGGAAGGCCATAATTCATTTTACTGACTGGGAGGGGTTGGCCAGGTTAGCTGTCTCTGCCTATCTTCTTTCCATTTTCACAGTAACTCCCAGAACCCCAAAACTCTATACTAGTGATGCGATGAGACTTCCTATAGCTAGATTCCATACCAACACCCCTCTTGATGTGTTTTATTTTATAATCAGGAGCATTTTTTACAAAGATCTTTCTTCATGTCATCTAGGGGATCAACTCTTTCAGCAACTTTTCATTATCTAAGCTATCAAATACACCATCAGCATTTGAGGGACTAAATTTGTTCTCTGTATTTTGCACAGTGACTTCCAAACCTTTTATCCATTGTCTTTCTAATGCTCAAATACACTTGTCTCATCACCCTGCTTCAATTGTATCTTTGTTGTTTAGAGATCACATTGAGATTTTGTGCTTCCATGGGCTCTACTCTGGACCTGAGAGGCAAAGGAATTATCTTAAAATTTTTTGAAATCTCTGTTTAAATTTTGGCATTTTGGGTTCATCAACATTTTCTCTGAATTTTTAAAATTATTATCATTTTTTTGCTTCTAGAGAATAAATAGACAATATTTCTCCCTTGGCTGAGTACTGACTTCTCTGACACAATTTTATTGTTTAAACTTTAAAAGAAGACTTTCATGGGCTGGACAGATGGTTGAGAAGTTAAGGCATTTGCCTGAAAAGCCAAAGGATTTGGGTTCAACTCCCCAGGACTCACATAAGCCAGATGCACAGGGAAGCACATGTGTCTGGAGTTCATTTGCAATGGCTGGAGGCCCTGACATACCCATTCTCTATCTGCCTCTTTCTTTCTCCTTCTCTCTTTCTCTTTCTCTCTCTCTCTCAAATAAACAAATGAAAACAAAATATTAAAATCAGAAAAGTCTCATAAGAGCTCCACTCCATTCCTTTCTGCAAGACATGTAGCTAAGATTCTGCTCACCCATAATAGCAAATGGTTAAGATGTCAGACTATCCATTTCTAACCCTGATGACCACGTTTTGTTTTGGAGGGGAAGAGGTACATGTTCAAGTGCATGTGGCTGCACATACATGTGGGTGCTGGCCAGAGGTTGGTGCCAGAGGTCTTCCTAGATCATTCTCCATTTGATTTATTAAGGCAAGTTCTCTTACTTGAGCCCAGGGTTGACCTGACTTGGCTAGTCTGGCCATCCAGTTCATCTCAAAGACCATCTGTCTTTGCTTCCCTGGCACTGGGATTATAGGCAGGTCACCAACTCCAGCACAGCATTGACTAGAAGATTGGTATCTGAACTCACTCCTCACATATATGCAGCAAGAGCTTGATCACTGAACCATACCTCCCACTCTTCTTTCTGGCATTAATTTACTTTTCCCTACAAAACATTTTTTTGTTTCAATCAATCCCATCAATTACTTTTGTGTGTGTGTGTGTGTGTGTATGTATGTATGTATACATATATATATATATATATATATATATATATATATATATATATATATATATATATACATATTTTTTTTTCTTTTAAAGGTAGGGTTTCACACTAGCCCAGCCTGACCTGGAACTCATTATGTAGTCTCAAGATGGCCTTGAACTCACAGCAATCCTCCTACCTCTGCCCCCTGAGAGCTGGGATTAAAGGCATGCACCACCATGCCTGGCCTACTTTTGTATCTTAAAACAAGCTTGAGAATTTCATCTATCTTTTGGACTGTCTTAGATATTAGGGGGGACTAAAATAGAAAAGAAAACTAATGAAACAAATGAAATAGGGGTGGAAATTTGACTATGAAGAAAGCCTACAGTCTCCATCAACAGATCATTTCTTTTGGCTGTTTTTTGCACCTTTGGTTTTATATTTTATCTACTTGATAGAAATTGTTATAAACATCTATGTGCATATGTGTATTTGTGTTTAAGGTTAATTCATTTCATCTATGCTATCAGATTGTAAAATCCCCAGGGACAGGAATAGTCTTAAAATGTCTTTATAAGTTCCTCAAACGAATAGAGAGGAATAGAGAGAACGTGTATATGTCACCAGCATAGTAAATGGACTTGCATTGTTCTGAGCCTATCTGTAAACCCTCACTCAATATCTCAATTCTTAGTCACTGTCTCACTTATACATACAATTGTGTCTTTGACCTTGACTAAGACTGTAATCCCTTACTTGAAAGAATAGATATGCAATCTCAGGGTTTACTCTAAAATGAGTTTCTGTTAGTGGAATCCTATCTTCTCACTAACTTGTGAAAAATGGGAAAAGTGCATTTCATAAAAATGATAATGCAGCCAATGTTTAAGATTATGAGAATATGGTAACATTGAAGTGAATGCTAATATTTAGTTTAATTTTTTTAATTTTTTTTTTTATCTGAGAGCAACAGACACAGGGAGAAAGGTAGATAGAGGGAGAGAGAGAGAATGGGCGCGCCAGGGCTTCCAGCCTCTGCAAACGAACTCCAGACGCGTGTGCCCCCTTGTGCATCTGGCTAACGTGGGACCTGGGGAAATGAGCCTCGAACCGGGGTCCTTAGGCTTCACAGGCAAGCGCTTAACCACTAAGCCATCTCTCCAGCCCTAATATTTAGAATGTTAGTAATATTGTTTTGCAATTATTTGTTAACTCTAAGAGACTTCAAAACTTTAACATGGACTGAGGAAATGGCTCAGTCAACAAAGTGATCACTTTGTAAGAATAAAGACCCAAGCTAGAATCTCCAGAGCACAGGCTGCACTGGCATGCGCAAATCATCCTGCCACTGGGGAGGCAGGGGCAGAGCATCCTTGGGGTCACTGGCTGGCTAGACTGGCAGAATTAATGAACTCTAGGTTCAGCAAGACACTGTGTCTCAAAAAATAAAGTAGAAAGGGACTGAGTAAGACTCCCTACCCCATCATTGACCTCTGACCTCCACATACACATGCCCACAAACAAACACACACTGGCAAACAAATTTTTAATAAATCTCTCCAGTACATTACATGGTTTTCATTACTATTCAGTATTCACGCCTGTAAGGTTTTGGATAAATAATACAGCAGGGCATAAGATTAAGGACTGAGAAAACCACTCCTTGTTTAGAGGAAGAACTACTCACTTATGCCGAACAATTTCCACATTCACGCAGCAATTCCACTTGATCCTCATCTCCATTTTATGTGGAAGGTAGTGCCATTATAGAGAGCTCATTATGAAACTGGGGCATATATCTGTTGAATAAGGAATCATCCTTAGGAAACACATGCAAAGTTGTCTTGAGTTTCCTTATGCTACATAAGCATATGGATACATGTGTTTGTTGAGAGTTCAGAGAGAGAAAGGTAGTCGTTGGAATCCAACAATTGTGACACTGTGAAGACCGTGCTTGGACAACCAAGAGCAAACCACACAATGCTACATAGCCCGTCTTCCATGTACCATTGCAGAGCTTCTGGAGGCATGAACAGAATTCTAAGACAGTAATGCCTGCTTTTAATAAGCTGGGGACTAGTTTAGCCTGCCATTGTTAGGTCTCACACTGTTATTTAAAGGATAAAATTCATGTATATAACTCCATGTGAAAAAATAGTATGGTTACCTCTTTGTATATAAAAGCAATTTCAGGTTACTGCTAAATCACATTTAAGAAAATATCGTGTGATGCCTCGATTTTTCACATGTTCTCTCAGAGCACTAGGTAGAGTTCTCCTTACTAATATTCTTGCAATAAATTTCACATGCATTGTGACTGCACCTCTTTCTTTGGGTCATTGTTGGAGCAATCAGAGTATAATGACCAAATATTTTCCAAACAAATAGCTATGGGGCTTTCACTTTAGCAGTACTCTCAATCATAAAGCCTTTTCTTTTCAGACTTCTTGCAACTACGATAATCTAATTTGAAATCAGAACTCTCAGAGAAATTATTTCAGCAGAATGAAAGCCTGCTTTGTTTCAACTGATAAGGAAGAAGAATTTTAAGAGCTCAGCTTTCCATACTTATTCTCAGCTACACTATTTTTAATCACATTTTCAAGCAGGCTTATTCAAATACTGTCAGGAAATTATAAAGAATAGAAACAGAAGTCATGGACGATAGAATGTCACCATTCAAAGGAAGAGTGGCTTTAAAGTCCCATGTTCTCAAGGTTGTTTGTAGGACCCAATGCAACTGTTTTCTACATGGTAAAAGCAATTTTAACTAAAACCTTTTGACACATTGATTTTCCTTACAGGGCAACAAAGCACACTGGTTGAGAGAGAGAGCAATTTCCCAAATTCAGAAGGACCTAGGGTCAAGTTTCAAAAAGTGTAACCTTGGCATACTATTTCACCACTCACCCCTTCTTCATGGTAAAAATGTTTATGGAATAGAAGTGTTTTGAATATAGGATGAAATAATCTCTGCTAAACATTTATCAGAATGGCTAATAACTTTGTTTTTGGAAATTTGTAACATTTTTTAAAATAAGTAAATTTTAAATATTTTATTGATTTATTGTGAGAGAGAAAGAGAGAGAAAGAAAGGCATATAGAAAGAGAAAATGGGATGGCAGTGCCAGGACCTGTAGCCACTGAAAACAAACACCAGACACATGCCACCTTTGGCATCTGGCTTTTGTGGGTACTGGGGAATTGGCTTGGTTCCTTAGGCTTTACAGGCAAATGCCTTAGCTGAGATGTCATCTCTCCAGCCCTGTAACATTTTTTTTTTTAATCATCCACAAGTAATGGACAAAAGTACAAATGGCCTTTTTAATTACATGTGAATTTTGGGCTGGGGTTATAGCTTATTTACAGAGTACTTGCCTAGCATGAGTGAAGCCCTAGGTTCAATCCCTAGTACTACAAAGAAAAGAAAAATACTATAAGTTAACTATTAAAATTTTTTGTGCCTTGGGATGCTAATAAACAAGTCCTTGACAATGTAATTAATTATCTAATTAACATATTATTTTTAAAGATAAGACTTTGCTTTGTAGTACAGGCTGGCTTCCAACGTGACATCCTCCTGTCTCAGTCTCCAAAATACTAGAGAAATGCAGCCTTGTACTATGACATCCAGCTTTTCACTTCTTTAAGTGTAAATCCTAGAAAGGATCCAGGGTAACACATTAGGGAAAGGTCTTTTTGCCAACTGGTAGTAGTATAATCTACTACTCATATGGAAAGAAAGATCTAGACATCCATTACATAACAAAAATAAGCTAAACATTAGCCCTACTGGGTATGAAATTCAGTTGGGCCTAGGAAACATAGTGAGAGTTTTCTCACAAACACAAAACACAAAGAACATAAAACATAGGAAATTATTTCAACACACCTTTCACAGAAAACCTGCACACATGAAAAACTCATAAAGTCATTGATTGTTAGGAATGCAAAAAATAAGACTGTAATAAGATACTACTACAAATGCCATGGTGAGTGTTAGTATTAAAAGGCAGACCATACCAAACTCTCATAAGAATGCAGTTATTGTAACTCATTTATATTGCTTCTAGAAATGAAAATTGGGCCAGCTATTCCACACCAATTCCATTGCTACATCTTTGCACAAGAAAGGCAAAAATGTATATTTGCAAAATATTTGAGCAATGATGATGATAGCAGATTTATTTCTAATAGTCTCAAAAAATATGCAACCTAATTATCAATTAATAATAAAATAAATATGTCATAATTTAATACTACAACTGTATAGCAGTATAAAAAACACTAACAGCAAAAAGTATTTAAATTCCAAAATAATTAAGGTAAATAGAAAAAGTCTAACAGGAAGAAGCATCTAGTGATTAATCATATTGATATGAATTTTAGGAAAAAATATTTTATTTACTTATTTGGGAGAGAGAGAGGCAAATAGAGAGAGAAAAAATGGTTATGCCAGGGCCTCTAGCCACTGCATATGAACTCTAGACACATATGCTACCATGATTTCATCTTACTTATTTAGGTACTGGGGAATTGAACCTGGGTCCTTAGGCTTCGCAGGTAAGTACCTAACTGCTAAACCACCTCTCCAGCACCCGATATAAACTTTTAGTCAGGTAATGTGAAACTACTTACTATGAAAAATTATCAGAATAGTTACTTTGTGAGGGGTAGATGCATTATAGTTGAAATTAATCATTGCGATGTTATGTTTCATGTCAGTGTGAGTAACACAGGTATGACTCAATATGTTAAAACTCAGTGAACATCTAACATTTGTACAATTCATTGCACACACATATATTTAAGAAAAATAGTTTTTGGCAGATATTGAACTTTCATTAATGACATACATGCTGAGCTATTTACAGAGAAATGTTCTGGTATTTGTAATTCACTTTGTTGGACACCAACAAAGAAGATGGAACTGATAGATAAATAAGTATATCAAAGTATAGTAAATTGCTAGTGATGGAATTCAATGTTGAACATGTGAACATTAAGTGAACTTCATCTCAGCTGTATTGATAGTTGAAAATTTTCATTTAACCTATAAAAATAAAAATTCTAGCAGTCTTTTATTTCTGGAAAAAGAAAAACTCTAATTACTACCTAAAGGAATTTTTTTTCTGAGATGAAAATGTGGAAATGAAGTCTTAGATATTTCTTTTGCTTATATTTTACTCTACCTTGTAGATATTAATTATTTATTCATATTATTTATTTTCTGATGAGTATCACTTGATGAGCCTATATATTATCTCATTGGTATCCTTGAATGAACATAAGCTTTTAATTTCAGTATATCATTATTTTTCATTAATTCACAAGTATAAAGAGAAAAAAAAAACTTGTCTTTAAATAAGTGGCAGTTGTATTATCCTTAATATCACTGGCATTACTATCACAGAGAATTTCCCTCATAACATTCTAGAATCATTCAGATTTCATCTTTCCCTTACTTCTTACCCCTCTTGTATATGGTTGTAAGTAATTGCTTGTTCAGTTTCCTCTGAAGTATGTCGCTGACCTCCCTTAGAAGGAGACCTCTCTTACTCCCCCCCCCCCAACATACACAACACACGCAGACACACACGGCAAATAAGAAATAGATTCATGGTGAACATTACTTTTCCTTAGGACCCAGTCCTTTATTTCTGAAGAAAAGTATGTAGAAAGAAAGGTGACAGAAGAAGTAAAAGCATGGTGTCAAATTAGAGACTTCTGTGAATAGTGCAGAACTCGTATCAAGTGCTTTGGAAAGTCAAGGGGAACTTGGACCAAGGAGAATGCCTTTGAGTTGTGAGAACATCAGATACTGACCTCAGAAACATAACTTACAGGAAAGCTGTTGGGACATCAGAGGGTTGCTCATATTTCTATTTTGGGCTTATCAGTAGCCAAACTCCAAGTAGCTTTCTTTCTTCCATTTCTACAACATGAAGGTTCTAGCTTCTTATTTTACTTTGGTTTTCTCACATTGGGCAGAAAATTGTTGCCTCTTGGCACTCCTTATCTTCCTAAGCACAGGCAGTCACAGTCCCAGAAAGACGCGAGCACATGACGTGACCCACACCACCTTCTCCCCAGAGACCTGGCTGCAGTCGCCAGGGAGTCTGTCTCTCCACTGCCACTTGCATGTTTCAGGTGCTTATGTTTTGTCCCATGGCGGAGGGAAGATCAGGCTTTACAGACGTCTGAGGCTCATCTATCTTTTCTTCCTTACCTGATGCCTTAAAACCCTGCATCCTCAGAGGGGGGGAAAAAAATCACTGAGAGTTGAGGAAAAGGCTTTGCAGATATAAAAATTAACCTAAGGGATCTTGGGCAGTCCTTGACATAGATTACTAGTATTTGAGGCAATAGTTATATTATGGGTCTGAAAATAAAAGTATGAAACAACAAACCTGAGTCTGGATGTTTCCTTCCTAAATGACTGATCCTGTCCTCAATGAATGACTCCTGAGGAAGTCTCTGGTTTTGTAGTGGGTAGGGCCTCGCAGACTATGGGAAACCACTTCAGAGGAATTTAGAGCCAAATTGTTTACTTTTACAATCAACGAATAATTTTGATGTTCAGGTCTACAGTGGGTATTTAGGAGCTTATCAGAGGAAAATGTCACATGATGGTCCTTTCCTGAAGCTATTGAAGATTAATTTGAACCTCTGAATGAATAGCCCAGGCATAAGTGGCTACTCCGAGGATGGTTTAAACAAGAATAAGGTTGTAGCAGCTTTCCCCAGTCATCCCTTCTTCCAAGAAAAGTAAGAAGTAAGCCTACTTTCCACAAGGCATAGGTTTGATGACAAGACACATGAAATGAAACAGATGACACTTAACACTGTTTTAAACCCTAACGTATTTTCATTCCACAGTAAAGATTTATCTGTCATAGCTGCTCTATGTGTTTGAGAGGAAGGAGTTACCTTAGGTTAGCCAGGGATGAACTAAAAGTGTGAGGCTCCACAAGTGCAATAGTGGTACACAGCCATGGTGAGGAATCAATTGCTCTTGATTTGGCTAACTGATCCACTCAGTGGTACAAGACCTTAGCTGGAGCTGGGAAACAAGTCAGAACCATACCCAAACACAAGCCCACTCTACAATATCAAGCTACCATCAATCACGGGGTATAAGAAGGCCTACACCTATCAAACTGTCTATCAAAAAAGTGTTATCTCAATTTTCCGGGTGCTAACTTACTCTCCGTTGGAGAATCTGCTTCTCTTTTCCAGATAGATGAAGATCCTAAGAAGAGAGCTGCCCCAACATACCTCAAAAGGGGCCCAACTGAAACTAAGGACAACTGGCGAAATAAGCAAGGGTGATGTTTTCCTGTGAACCGGATACCAGCACAAAGGGGAAGGAGATCAACGCAGAGAAAAATCAACTCCTACCAAATCAGAGAGCCAAAGCCTCAGAGGCCCCCAACACCTCAGCACTGAAGCAGACCAAAAATGAACCCAACATGGCTCAGGGAAATCTTGCGGAAGAGGGGGCGGAAAGAATGTCAGAGTTACATGTTGGGTCATGATTTGCAGAGACAATTATCATACTAATAACTGGGGGCTAACTCCACAATGCACGACCCATTTTCATTAACAAGGAGGGTCTAATGGGAGGGGGTAGATCACAGATGAGCCTAAATAATGGTACCAAACTGCCTGTATTTGCTGAAAAGAAAACTAATAAATTAAATTAAAAAATAAATAAATAAATAAAAGTGTGAGGCTCTAGTGAAAGTTTTCCAAGACAAAGACATGGAACAACATCCCAGCCAGGAGCACTACCTGAGTAGGAAATGTGTAGCGAGTTTGTAGTGACACTTCCTCCTGGGGATGTCCTGTGATCCTGCAAAGACCAAGCTTAGGATCAACTACAAAAGAGACAGCCTGCTGAGTATCTTTCTCTGAACCAAGCTTTCTGTAGAGTGTATACCCACATCCGAAGGAAGACAAATTACAAGTGGCATTCCTTGTTGATAGGAATGAGCTCTGAGCCCAGGGACAGAAAGAATGGCTACCCCAATCAGCTGGGCACACTGGATTTAAAAAAACAAAAATCTTGTTGTTGACCACAGAGCAAATAGACATGACAATAGAACATTCCTGTTGTCACCCCAAAATGAAGTTCTATGACTTGTTCACAGAAGTTAAGTGAGATTCACAGAGTTCAAAACCAAGCCTGAATTGTCTTCCTGAGACTTACAGTGACTCACAGACTTGAGCTTTTTTTTTACCTTATTTTAGTTGTTGTTTTCCAGGCAGCCTCAGGCCTGATACATTCCTCAGATAAGAAACTTTTCATATTTGCAATTGCATCTGGGCCATAAAATCCATTCAATACGTGTTTATTGTTACTGGAGGCATGGATTTCATAGCACATCTCTGCTCTCAGTTTTAGCATGAACACTTCTTTCTCTTTTTTAAAAAAAAATTGTTGTTTATTTTTTATTTATTTACTTGAGAGCATCAGACAGAGAGAAAAAGAAGCAGAGAGAGAGAGAGAGAGAGAGAGAGAGAGAGAGAGAGAATGGGCACGCCAGGGCCTCCAGCCATTGCAAATGAACTCTAGACACATGCGTCCCTTGTGCATCAGGCTAACTTGGGTCCTGGGGAATCAAGCCTCAAACCAGGGTCCTTAGGCTTCACAGGCAAGCGCTTAACCACTGAGCCATCTCTCCAGCCCAACACTTCCTTCTTAAACTTAAGAAAACCAGAGGCCTCATGACACTCTTCTTCAACAGCCTGCTTCACCATGGTGTCAATTGTACTTTTGTTGTTGAAATTACCATCTAGTTACTAGGCTCAGAGCCACTGATGTAGCTTTCATGTATATCTCTTTGATGACCCTTCTCATATGTTCCCTTCATAGAAAGAAAGGGTTGCAAAACATAGACAACTGCATTAGTGAGACATGTGTCCTTTAAAACAGTTAATTATATCAACACATAACATTAAGTGCATTCTAAACTATCAGCCTTTGTGAATACCTAAACATTTTTTTCTTGCCTATCTCCTTATCTGTGATTACCAGTGAGAATTATTTTACAAGGTGGTACTCTCTAAATATGTTGTTCTGTGGACAATTGTGTCACCTAGAATTGTGGTTTGAAGGATATCTACTCCTTTCATGCATGCTCTAGACATCAGACTCTTTGACATAAGGCACCTTAATGTTTTCCTTGTCTGTTTTTCCTTGTGACACCAGAAACCAAGCTGACTTAGGTTAACTAGACAAGTGTGCTAGCAGCAATCTACATCCTGAGACCAATCTCTTTGTTGCTGAATGAGCACATGAAGGTAACATCACTTAGAAAACTTAGTTTGGAACATAAGGAGAGCTGAATGGAAACATGCCTGTACATTATGAGTCAGGCATGAAAATCTTTACCAAACACCAGGACTCCTAGAGAAAATTTGGGTTTTGCTACCTAATTTCCTATACAAAAATTGTCAGGTTCTAGGCTTATAATTTATTTCAAGTTTTCTCACATGTGACAAAGGTTAGGGTTACATTATAACCTGTCATCTGCATGAATAGAGTATGTGGAAGGTACCAGCTGCAGAGGGCTGGCATAACATTGACATATAGGAGGCATCAGGAGGAAGTATCTCACCCCAGGTTTGTGGTTTACTCTGTACCCTAATGACCTGAAGTGCTTGCTAAATCTCACAATATGTGCCATATAAAATGTGCAATGCTATGCTATATGCATAAACTAAGTTTCTAAAGTATGGGAAAGGCCTATGGTATTAATCTTTATTTTGTTTCTTTTTTTGTTTGTTTGCTTGTTTTTGTTTTAAAGTCTGCTCTTGGTTTTATTTTTGAAGGTCCTCAGTTGAATCACAGCTGAAACTAAGTACAGGATCAATATTTTGGATTCTATATTATTTATTGGATTTCTACATGAACTTAATAGTTTAAAGGCAAATAATTGTCGTATCACTATAAACATATTAAAACCACACTGATCCCCACTTCAGAACAAATGACATTGTGTAGTTTGTTAATGGAAAGTGTACAAAACGGGTGGTCCAGAGGTCCTCTGACTGTGATTGAGGCCAGTAGCCCTAACTGCTGACTCACAGGGCAGGGATGGGACATGGACCTGCTTGAAAGTGCATTTTCTCGAGAACCAGCAGCACCATCATTCCTATTTTATTGTTAAATGGATTTGCAGATCACTGGCAACAAGGCCCTGGCCTCTAGCCAGCCCAGCGACACTGATGCCATGCTCCTGCCTGCTCTGCTCTGCAGGACACGATGTTTGTGGTTGATAAATGGTAGCAGGACACCACGACAGGAGCTGCTCTAAGTGGAGCAGACCTAAACTTGGCAGCAGGTTATGTACATAACCAAACCCAACATCAAGTCATGAAGCCAGCCTGTGGGGCACTGGGAAGCAGGAGACATCATCACAAGGATTATGTGGGACAGAAGAACATGGTCGCTGACCACACATGACAGCAGACTGGAATGCAGGCTCCTGCTGACAATATACCACATCTTTCTGGTTCCTTTCTCTGTCTGGGAACAGTCACAGTACCAGAGTTTGAGTAGGGTCACTTGACAATAACCAGTGCAATATAAGTTTAGCCCACATAACAATGTAATGAGTTCCTGTTTACAGTTCTGAAATGATGACTTATCTTTTTAATGTTTCAATGTAATTTATTTAATATTGGAGATAAATGCTTTTTCACATTTTATTACTTTCATCATACCCAGCATATAGTAAATGCCACTGTGCAATTTGATTTTTATAAGGAATAAATGAGATAAGGTAAACGAAAAAAATTCTGTCATGGTATTAGACAAAGAGCAGGTTCTTCATATGTAATATCCCTCCTAACTCCTGGTAATCTGCTTTGTTCTCAAGTTGGACTCCTTTGAAATTAAAATAGCACTCCATTTTTATTAGGGTTAGCATAGCAGATATTTTTCTATCCCTTAACTTTTAGTGCATACTTTTATATTTGAAATGGGTTTCTTATAGCCACATATATTTCAATCATGCTATTTATCTTTTGCATGTAACATGTTGAGGGCAATCAATGTGATTATTTGTTTTATTAAAGTAATGTCTATGTAGTTCATAGCTTTCCTCAATTTATTGCATTATTTGCCCCAAATTCCTACATTTTTTCTGTTCTAATTAAATAAGCACTTATGTGACTATATTGTAATGTTTCTTAATTAATCAATGACAACTCTTCAAAGAAAGTTAGCATTTACAGCACATATATCAAGCCAATGCAATGACATCTCAAATAACATTATACTTCTTCACATGGAATACACTTGATTTATGACAGAGCAGTGCAGTATGCCAATCCTACCCTCTTATTCTGTGTGGCATTTCTGTCATTCACTGGAAATCCGTGTGCTACAAGAACCCAACACATTATGACTATCGACAGTTTTCAACATTTTCAATAGTCTTCTCTTAGGTAAATTAAGAATAGAAAAATAGTTATTTCTATTTACCTTTATTGCTTTCTTTTCTTTTTTGTTTGCTTTGTGCAGATCAAGCTTCCTGATGTATATATAATTTTTATTATTTTGAAGAAGTTATATTACTATTTCTTATAGAACATATCTGCTGAAAATGTGTTCTCTTGGTTTCTGTTTTTCTGGGAATGTGTTTAATCTGTTAGCATCTCTGAACATTTTTTTTTTTCAGATTCAAAATTCAAAGATTGCCCTATTTCTCCTTTCATTCTTTCGGAATGTTCTGTGGACATTCCCTCTCTCCCATATATTCTACACCATTTTCTTGCTTGTATGTTTCTGGTACAAAAACATATGCACTTCTTTTCCTTGTTCCTCTCTTTACTCAAGGTTTTTCTCTTAGTTACATCAAAAATTTTTTTTTGGTTTCTTGAAGTTTGAATATGATATTCATTATAAATATATTTTTTTAATTATTTACTTTTTTGTTCATTTATTTATTTATTTATTTCAGAGCTACAGACACAGAGAGAAAGACACATAGAGGGAGAGAGAGAGAATGGGCGCACCAGGGCCTCCAGCCACTGCAAACAAACTCCAGACACGTGCGCCCCTTGTGCATCTGGCTAACGTGGGACCTGGGGAACCGAGCCTCGAACCGGGGTCCTTAGGCTTCACAGGCAAGCACTTAACCGCTAAGCCATCTCTCCAGCCCTAAATTATTTACTTTTAATGTATTTATCCTGCTTGATATTGTCAGAATTTCCTGGGTCTATAGTTCACTGTCATTTATTAGTTTTATATGACTTATTTTATTTTTTAATTGCATGAAAAGTGTATGTTTACACAGAGCACACTAAAGTATTGACAACATATCTACATGGTGAAAGGTTTACATCTTGTGGACTTTATTTTTGTTTTCATTGCCTGTGCTTTACAGATTTATTCAAGTAATTTCCCAGGTCAATGTTATGGAGTTTTCCCTCCCCTCCAAGTTTTCTTTCAGTATTTTTATAGTTTTCAATCTTATATTTAACTCTTTAATATATTCTAAGTTTATTTTTGTACAAGGGGTGAGATATGTTCATTTTCATGCTTCTTTATAAAACATTAATTTTTCTTAATAACATTTATTGAAGATGCTAGCATTTTATCATCGTATATTGTTGGAATCTTTGTTGGTAACCAATTACCCACACTTATATACAGACACATGATTTTTGTTCAGAGATTTCTATCATATTCTATTAATTGCTGTGTCTGATTTTTCTCCTTGTACCTTGCTGTTCTGATTATATTTTGAAATTCCATTGCATAATGTTCCTACTTTTATTAGTTCTGCTTCACATAGCTTTGATTATTTCCGGTCTTTTATGTTCCCATACAAATTTTAGAATATTTTTCCTCTTTATGTAAATAATGTCATTGGAATTTTGAAAGGGATTTCATTGATCTATTTCTAATTTTGTGAATATATTGTCATAAGACATCCTAGTTACTCTTTATTTTATTTTCTTCCCTTTCTGGTAGTCCATTTAGCAAATGTTACACCTTCAAAAATGATCCCATAATTTCTTAGATATTTTGCCATGTCTGCTTAAAGGAATGTTTACCCTTGGTGAAACAGTATGACAATTTTTTTTAATTTTTTTACTTTTTTTCAAATTGTTTACTCCTTCCTCAAATTCATCCAGTCCACTAATAATACAATCAAAGACATTCTTCAGTTGACGTAGAGTTTTTGATTTCCAACATTATATATGAAGAGTTTCTGCTTCCCATCTTGCTGTTTGTACTGCCAACAGCTTTGCATGCTGTCTAATCATTGCATTATAACAATTAACATAATTGTTATTATTTTAAATTTCCCATCTAATTATTGCAACATTTAAGTCTTATCTTAATCTTTTCCTGATGATATCTATCTTGTGTAGGTCTCTCTTTTTCTCTGCCTAGAGGCATACATTCATGGTCACTGATGAAAGGTAGGTATGTTGTAAATATGTCTTTAATGTGAGAATTTTGTGAACTTGGCTGGGATTAGATGTGTTTTGTCATGGTTGGTTATCTGTTTTAGTGCCAGAGGCTTTGGATTTCTTGATACTTGTTTTAGACTCCACTCTTTTTTTTTTTTTTTCTAAAATGTGTTTTATTTATTTATTTATTTATTTTATTTGAGAGAGAGAAAGAGACAGAAGCAGATAGAGAGAATAGGCATGCCAGGGCCTCTAGCCACTGCAAATGAACTCCAGATGCACACACCACCTTGTGCATCTGGTTTACATGAGTACTAGAGAATCAAGCGTGGGTCCATAGGATTCATAGGCACGTACCTTAACCACTAAGCCATCTCTCCAGCCCTAGAGTCTATTCTTTTTTCAATATATTTTTAGTGACAACTTCCATAATTGTAGACAGAATTCGAAGTACCCATGCTTTCTCTGTTTCTGCCCCTCTCTTTTTCTCTCTCTCAAATAAGTTTTTTGTTGTTGTTGTTGTTGTTGTTTTGTTTTGTTTTTAAGTTTGTGGGTTGTAGAGATGGCTCAGCAATTAAAAGAACTTGTTTGCAAAGCCTGATGATCTGGATTCAGTTCCCCAGTACCCATGTAAAGACTGATTCACAAAGTGGCACCTGAATCTGGTAATTTTTTTTTCTTCCTGAGGTAGGGTCTTGCTTTAGCCCAGGCTGACCTGGAATTCACTACGTTATATCAGGGTGGCCTTGAATTCATAGCCATCCTCCTACCTCTACCTCTCAAGTTCTGGGAATAAAGGCTTTGCCACCATGTCCAGAGAGTCTTGTGTTTTTTGTAGTGGCAGGAGGCTGTGATATAGCTAAATTCATTTTCTCTGTCTCTCTTTTTTTCTCTGTCTTTCTCTGTACCTCTCTGACAAATAAGTAAAATATTTTTTAGAAAGAAATTATGTTGAATTTTTTCTATATCTTATGCTTTATGAAATAAATTCAACATGTTATTTCTCTTTAGAAGTTTAAAAATAATTATTACTTTTATGGTTATTTTTTTCTTTTAAGAAACTTTTTTAATGGAACTGAACCTAACTCAGCCAAACACTGTCTCCTCTTTAATTTATATGGTATGTGTGTGTTCTCCATTTCTAAGATTATTCATATGGTTATACTAATCTTTAATTCTCCACTTATTTAAAATTTGCTTGTATCAACTGTATTCAATGTATAATTATGAATATATCATTTATGCCCTGGGAATAAAAGCCTAAATAAAGGGTTATAACAAAGGGTTTGAAGGTACTGTTTATGTGAGTTCCCCATTCTTTTCTATGTCATCAGGTGTTTCTCAGACAAATATCTATTGTTCTGCTGTGTTTGTTTTAAAATGTAGACATTGCATATAGCTAGTTTCAGCTGTGTTGTGAATTTCATGAAATTTCCATTATGCATGCAGTGCTAATTTGCATATGGCAATTCACACTTTGTAAACCCAACACTTGGGGGCCTGACCCAGGAGGACTGCAGTTTGAGGCCAAACTGGCCTATATTGGGAATTCCAGTTTAGCCTCAGATAGACTGAAATCATGAATAAAACTAACAAAAAACACAAACAAAAAATTTTGTATAGTGACAACAGTTAATTGTGATCATTGCTAGCAACCATACATAAATGGGCCCAACTTTCCAGTCCTGTCAATTACTCATCTTTCTAGTTTTTCCAGAGTGGGTCATAGAAAACACATGATTTTCATATGTTTTTCCCCAAAATTATACAGTTTTCACATCCTTTTTAATATGCTTATTTGATGTTTGATGTTCCTTTTTGCATTTTGAACATATTTTCATGCAGAAAGATGAGGGGAGCACTTCTAGCCCCCCCCACCACCACTGCAAATGAACTCCATATACATGTGCCACTTTGTGCATTTGGCTTTATGTGGGTACTGGGGAATTGAACCCCGACCATTAGGCTTTGCAGGCAAGTGCTTAATAAACATCTGAACCATTTTTCCAGTCCTTCTTTCTGCATCTTGAATGTCATAGCTTTCCCATTGCTCCATGGAGTTCATACCATCATTATCACTGGCTTCTATGCCTTGACAAGTAATTCCTTCCTCCCTGAGGAAGTCAAACCTGTCTTCTGCTTTGATGTCTGTCTTCTTTCTATTAGCTTTTAGTAAAATATCTTTTAATAAATAGAATAATTTTAGTTGTGGGTTCTTAATTTGAGGTTCTTAATTTGTGGTTTTGAATTTCATGTTCATATCATGCTTTTGCAATGCTACTTTATAAAATAAGCTAGTTAGTTTTCCTTTCTCAGCCTTCATGATCCCATTTGGAGGATTCAAGCTTAGTTTAGGTACTTACCAAACTGCTATGGTTGGATTTCTAGATAATTTGGCATTTTTATAATTAATAAGAACTGAAAATTATGGTGATGTGCAATAATATGGGCAGAGCACCTATAATTCTTAAACTAATGTGGGCACATACTAAATAGCAGGTATTATAATTACTATTAGGGATAATTAGCTAGACAGGGATGAAAAAGAATGGTCTGGGCTTGTGAAACATGATGGGCATAATTTAGAGGTAGACATTTAATTTTTATTTGTTTAGCTTGTACAATTCAATGATGATATAATTGAATGTGTTTATGTTTCTTCTAAATACTTTGAAATAAAAGATGCCACAAAACCCAAATGGCATCAACAGAGCCAACTATTTAATAGCATCTAGATTGATAGCAGCAGTGATTTTTATATGATCAATAACTATCTAGAAAGATTGATTAGGGCATTATGACTTTCTATCAGCCTATTCAGTGCTCCTGATATAAGACTTTAAAGTCCTACATGGCTCTTTATAATGACATATTTTATCATTTTATTTCTCTGGGGGTTCTATCAGAAGCCAAGTACAGAGGACTGTGCTGTGAATGAAGAGAGAAAAAAAAATCATTGGTATATATAAAGTATAACTTTACATGAGCTGTTATACATGAACCATAAACTGAATCTATTCCCAATCAGACCAACTTTCTCATTCCTTACAATATAATTGATCCTACCTAAGAAATAGTCTATTCTTCTACAGTCTTCAGTGTCTATGTTCATTTGGCATAATAACATTCACTGTGTTAACTTCATGGTTATATTTTCATGACTCATATAATCTTCTTACCAGATTGATGAGTTCCATGTTGGCAGGAATTATGGGATTTCTGTACCTGTCTATGCTCTTAAATCCCCACCACTCAAAAAAAAAAAAATATTTACGGAACTATCAGAGGCATAAAATATGTCCATCTAATGATGGTTTTATCCAGGTTATTTTTTATACAGACCATGGACATCTCAGGGGACCATGAACTAAATAGAGTGGACAAAGTCCTGTTGGTTGTTTGCATTATTACTACGCTATTCTGCTCTCTTCTTTATACTAGCAGCCAGGTGTACCTACGTGCACCCTGTGATTTTATAAGAGCATCTCATTTCCTAAGCGTCTGTGTGCAGTAGGAATGATACAAGGAATGGAGGGATGGAATGACAAAACCCTCCTGAGGTGTTATTGGCAGCCTTCTCTTCCCATTTTTCCGGATCAGCCTGTCCTACCCATAAAACCCACAGCTGCTGACTGCAGGGCCTGTCACTATTCCCCATTCTGCCTCTTCATCACACAGTCAGCAGGGCTTTATTTTTATTTTATTTCTTTTTTTGCCCAATCAAACTTTACCCAACTCAGATTGTTCCATTGGAGTGGTCTAGCTGCTGCTGCTGCGATTTCCCAGCTATTAACACAGACATTACAGCACGCTAACCACTCAAAATGTGTGGCAACACAGCCATCCTGGACCACAGCCACTTCAGGGAGCACTCAGGCAGATGGCTGTTTGCAGAGGGCAGAGAATTAAACAGCAGTTACTCTCTGCACTGTGATGATGAATTTCTACCACAAAGGAAGGAATGGGCATGTATACCCCTGAGATTTCCTGATGCTTATCCTATGTCTTTCTATCCATACCCTATGCATTTACTCTTGCCAAGCAGCAGACAGACACCAGTGTTTTTGGAGGCCTGAGAAGAGAATACATTTATGAGTAAATAAGTGCATCATACCTAGCCTTGGAGAAGAAGGTCCTTTCCATAGCCACTAGGTCTGTGACCCTAGAGTCATATAACTGCTGAAATCAGGTGTTTCATTTGGGAAGTTATATATACATATACATATACACACACACACACATATATATATGTGTGTGTGTATATATATGTATATATGTATGTGTGTGTATATATATATATATATATACGTGTGTATATATATATATATATATATATATATATATATATATATATATATCTTGCTAAGTTAGGAGAACAACTGAGTAATGTGGCATATATAGATATATGAAATATCCATGGTATTCATTAGATACTTTTGATAATTAATTTTAATTGTCAACTTGATCAGATTAATAAATGTCTGGGAGGTGAGGAAAACACAGCTTTGAGTATTTCCACAGATGATTCTCTTGTGAGGACTTTGAGCTAAGAAATGGATTACCCATTCTTGCTTTCATAATATGACAGCACATTGTGAGGCGGTGAAAGGAGAGATGTGGAGGCAGGATCACGTGGAGGAGGAAGGAGGTCATGACTCAGGCTTATAACTTGCTTTAGTCCCCTCATGCATTTTTCTGTCTCTGATTCCTGACCTCATGATATAATTCACTCTGGCCTCCTCCCCTAACACCTGTGAAACTGTGAGCTATAATAAAGAAATATTCCTCCTTGAGGGGGTTTGTGTCCATATTTTGGTCACAGCTACATAAAAGTAGTTGCTACAATGCATAAAGATATGTGCAGTGGGGACACACTGATGGCCATGGCAGACTGTGTCCTCTGCTTCCTTTCTGTTTGGTGCTTCCCCCCCCCCCTGTTTCTGAGTGACCTCCCCTTTTGCTAATGTATGGATGATATTGACTCTATTTTTTTTTTCTTTTTCTTTTTCTTTTTCTTTCTTTTTTTTTTATTGGGTTTTCGAGGTAGGGGTTTCACTTTAGCTCAGGCTGACCTGGAATTTACTATGTAGACTCAGGGAGGCCTCCAGCTCAGAGCAATCCTCCTACCTCTGCCTCCTGAGTGCTGGGATTAAAGGTGTGCACTACCACTCCCGGCTGCTACTGACTCCACTTATTTTTAATATATTAACTAGAACTTCCCTATAAGCAATGTTGTAGTTATGTATTATTTGATAATGAGTTTTCAACTTTACTTGTGAGTTATAACACTGTGTGGTGGCTGAAATGTGAAATGTGCTTCACAGACCTTGTGTTTTGAATACTTGATTCACAACTTGTAGCAATGTGGGCATGTGATGGAGACTTTGGGAATTAGAGCCTTCCTGGAGGCAATGTGTCATTGATGATTGGCTTTGTGTTAATACAGTCCAGTTCCAAGCCCTGTACTCACATGACTTCCTTCCTGCTGATGAGAAGTGATATACAGCTGACTATTTGCTCATGAATTGCTTGATTTCTATGACTAAATTTCCTCTCAAAACTGTAAGCCAAAATCAAGCCTTTTCTTCCATCCTGCTCTGGTTAGCTATCATGTTCAGCACTGAAATGCTAACTGCTACACACTTAGAAAACTGGTGTAACTAATATGTAAATCTAGGACAGACTTACAAGCAAGCCCAAAGGCCCCTTTAATGCATCTTGCCAGGTTTTGCAAGATTTGAAAGGATACTAATAAAGTTGAATTCTATTGAACTTGGGGAATTTTATGCCAAAGATGAAAGATATGTTCGATATCAAATGAATCTTACACCATAGGACAAGCTCCAGTGCCATGATTTTCCTGGCCAGAGTCTAGAACCCCCTTAGTATTTATGAGCAGCAATGTTTGAATTGTTGACTCCAGGACAACTATTTCAGAGATTTCATTCCTGACTTTTTTGAATTAGTATTTTCAGACATATTTGAAAGATAACAACCCTTTTTCCATCTGCCTCAAGCTGGACAATGGATAGGGCCTTGATAAAAAGAGCTTTGTTGCTGGGCATGCTGGCACACACCTTTAGTCCCAGAACTTGGGAGGCAGATGTAGTAGGATCATCATGAGTTCAAGGGCAGCCTAAGACTACATAGTGAATCCTAGGTCAGCCTAGGTTAGAGTGAGACCCTACCTTGAAACACACACAAAAAGAAAAAAAAAAAAAGGAACTTTGTCAAGCTGGAAGGATGCCTCAGAAGTTAAGGTACTTACCTGCAAAGCCTAAAGACCCAGGTTCATTGCCCCAGTACCCATATAAAGCTAGGTGCAGAAGTTGTCACATCCAGATTTGATTTGGAGTGGCTAAAGACACTGGCATGCCCATTCTCTCTCTCTCACTGCCTCTATCTCTTTCTTTCTTTACCTGTCTCTTTCTTTTTCATAAATAATATATATATTTATATATTATAAATCATTATGTATTAAATCACTAATTATTAAACACAATAATTATTATATATTAATATATATATATTTTTTTTAAAGAGATTTATTTTTCCAGGGTTAAGAAAAGCCATCTGGCTGAGACTGTTGGCCTCATAGCATTTATCAAATGTGAGTTCTGATATGGGACTTCTAATGGTTCCAAAAATAATAAAGCATCTTTAAACATGATAATCTACTTGTGATACTCTCAAGATGGTTATGATGTGTATATACATATATCAGTAAATATATACACATATATATATGTATGTATGTATGTGTGTATATATATATATATATATATATATATATATATATATATATATATATATATATGTGTGTGTGTGTGTGTGTGTGTTTGTGTGTGTGTGTGTGTAGTATATGTATGTATATATACATATGCTCAGGTTTGTCAGTGAAATCCTCATTATTCAGTTGATTTGAGGTGTGATCAATTGCAATGTCTGAAAAGTTTAAATTTTAATTATTATTACAGTGCATTCCCAGTATGTTGGGGAGTTAAGGTGAATCATAGAATGTTTCATGTTCTAAAATTAGCATATCAATGGTTCACAGGCATATGCAAATTAAACTGCTTCAAAAATTACGTGGCACCTTAATGAGCATAATTACTAATTTTCTCAGCTAAAATATTTCACCCTTTATCAAAATGAAGATAAATAAATTTACAATAATCATTCTGGCTGTTTCACAGTGAATTATATATTTATAGAATCTGATTTAAGAAGTGGCTATAATTTAATTGATTTTTAAATGTTGGCTATATGAAAACTTACATCTCTGTAAGGAAAATAAGATGGAAATATGGAAATAAATGCCAGAGATAAAATAATTCCAGAGGACATCTCTAATGCACGAAAATCTGCAAAAATTTAGGAAATCCCAATTTCCTCATTCCTGTACTTGAAGTTTCTTTTCCCTTTATGGTTTCTGGATTTTCTTTTGCATTTATGTCACAGTTACAAACATGTGTTAAAGTTTAGCTCAGTCCTAGAGCAAATGAGGACAAACAGAATGAACAAGATACTAGCACTTCCTGCTAAGGAGAGACCACATGGACATTCACTCAATATCAGGGAATGATTTCTTGTAAACAACCCAATGAAGCCCAAAGGGATGATGAAGCATCACAAATTTGGAAAGATGGCCCTAACCTTCACCATTAATGAGATCTGTGGAACCTTACCTAACAAGAACATGAAGGGAAAGAAGATTCCATACTGAGCTTAGTCTTGTCCTGCTTCCCCAGAGTTAAGATGCCAAGATTCCGAGGGCATATACTCCTTCAGACTGGGGTATTGAAGGAAAATGGTCAAGATCAAGGGCACTTCCCAGGAGCTGGATTGTCCTTTCCAGATTTCTGGATTTTATAATGAAAACTCAAAGAAATATAACTGAGACAGAAGTATGATGACTTCTGGTTCTCTCTCTCTCTCTTTCTCTTTTCCCTCCCTCCCTCTTGATCTAGTCTGGCAACTTCTAAGCAGGCATCTTTCTCTGAATTCCTAGAGAAAGTGTTCTCTTTGGTTTCTACCCCATAGACTGTAAGAGTATTGTTTTTTAGTAGAGTAAAATTAAATTGAGAAATGTGTTTGGGAAACCAAACCAGATTTTCCATTGTATTGCTTTCCCCAGAAGAGGTATTAAAAATAGCCCCTTGTCTTCTACCAACATCATGATTTCATTACAAAAAGGATATGTTAAACTCACAAAAGGGAAAATTTCATAATCTAAGGATGATGGGCAGATATTAATTTAAATACTGTTGCCTTTCTGAAAACTTTATACATCAATGTTATTATTTTTCCATTTCACCCATCACCACCAAGCCAGCACAGTCCTCACAAATGTCTGCTCAAACATCTCCATAGACAGAGACCCACTGCTGCAGTGTTAATCAATGTCTGCCTCCACATAGTTTTAAGCCTTTCTTCTTGACACCTAGCCATCCTCCTCCATCCACTAGCTTACCAGAAACCACAGCCGAGATTAAAAGCCAAATATCAACAGGAAAATGAAAGAGAGGAGAGAGGAGATACAATTTGTTTAATGGGTATAATTGGTGGCAAATATTTAAGGAAAGGAATATAGTGACTCATTCCTTTCTAGACCAGGTAAACTTAAGTTTCTCCCATTGAATCTACTAGGCAATTTGAAAACACAGGCAACAGCTCAATCTTTGCATTTACAAGAAATAAGGGTACAAAGTTACTTTTAAATTTCTGACATTCACATAAGAATAAGCATACTAATTTGAGGTTAATTTTCTTATTTTTTTTGGCCTATGACTCTCATACATTCACAAACATCATGTGATCTGTCAACTGAAAGTTTTTCTCTACCTCTAAATAGCATACTACATACTGTTACATTGAAATATATTTAGTCATTCAATGGCAAGCCAAGTTTTCAAATTACCATCTGCAATAGAGAATGACTTAGATAGAATATAAAATTAATCCTTTACAAATTTATACTGGCTTTCTCAAACTGTTACTGTAATAGATTTTTTTTTATGAAAGCACATTTAATTACTTCTTTTAGAAAGAGTAGTACATCAAGACTTAGACATCAATGTTTTTAAAATTAGATGAAAATTACATTTCTAATGAGAAAAAAATTAAAAAGCAAAAAGTAAAATAATACTAAAATTATGTATGCAATTTTCAATCCTCATAGAACACTGGTACAGATTATCATCAATCATTTCATGACATTTTTTGGCAGGAAAAATGCTTGTCCTTCCAAGGCAGTGCATTTTTTGCTTATTCAAACCTCAATCTAAAATTCTTTGACAAAGAATCAGATTATATTCATTTCACTTCCTCAAGCATTTATTACATACAGAATCAATTAACCGTAAAGTTAATTGCAAACTATAAAATAGCTAATTGAGACAAATTACACATGATGGCATTGTAATTTGGGTAAATGACAAGTTCAGATGGATGTGTGACCTACAAACTTATGCTATCCAAGACAGTTGCTTGAAAAATACTATCGTGGTAATTTGTTACAATACAACAGAATCCCTATAATACAATGTTAGGGAACACACACACACACACACATACAAAAATGAGTCACCAGGAATTCCCTAACCTAGAGGATATCACTTTAAATACTAGAAAGAGGTCACCAAACACCCTCAAGCTCATCATTTCCATCTTATGAATTACAGGGAGAATCAAGGAAGTAATGGTTCTTTCTTTGAAGGGTTCTTTCATGATTGCCATTTCTGTGTTATTATTCTGGTTAAATCATTTGTCAGAATACATATTCTACAAGCAATTCAAATCAACTGCTTGGGGAAGATAAGCTTTGTGTACTGTTTTCTCATTATGAAAAAAAAAAAAATTCTACCATTTTTCTTCCTAACAACTGATACATATTATTTGTAGAAAAGAAAGAAATAAGAAGGAAAACAAAAATCACCAATGGACTGGAGAGATGGCTCAGTGGCTATGGCACTTGCCTGAAAAGCCTGGAGACCCATGTTCAACTCCCCAGATCCCATGTAAACCAAATTCACAAGGTGACATATGTGCAAGTTCACCCACATGAACAAGGTTGTTCATGCATGTAGAGTTCGGTTACAGTGGCTGGAGGCTCTGGTGTGCCAATTCTCCCTCTCTCTCTCTCTGCCTCCTTCTCAATCTCTCCCTCTCTCTCTCTCTCTCCCTCTCTCTCTCTCTCTGTCTCACTCTCACTCTCCCCTTCTCTCATTAAAAAAGGTCATTCTGTTGGGCTTGCCTCAAAAAAAAAAAATCACTGATAAATGTATTAGTTATAGATAGTCACTAAATTCCTCTGTTCCTTTTGGTATACCTGTTTCCATTGACAGCTGAATATAGCAAGTGTTTACTTCACAAAACATTATGTTATAGAGGTATGCAATGTGTCAATATATGGTATACACATTTATTTTCCTAAATTTAATAACATATTACATTACTGATTATATTTGGTGTCATACAATATGGGATTTAATTAATGCTACATTTTTGTGATGTTTGGAAGTTACCAACCTAATAGAAAGCATTTTTCCATCATTCTAAGCTAATATTTATTTTCATTATGGATTTTTTCAAAGCTTCTTCCTTATATTCCCAAAATGCATATTTATATATACATCATTTGTGTGTTGTTCTATTTTTAAAAAATTTGATATTAAATTTACTTCAACATCATAGTGCTCTACATTATACATGGAAGTATGTGGCTTTTGTTTTCAAAGGTAACACACAACTTTATAGCTTGAAAACGAGGTTGTAGAGGGAGGCAAAATGGGGAGAACTAGTGAGAATTGTTTGACTCTTTCATGGATTTGCAGGAAAGCCATGATAGAATGTCCTCTAGATGTAATTTAAATTTTTCCTTAGGATGTTTCCAGATGTACTTATAGAATATCACTGCTGCAGATGTCAACTTGAACCTTCTCAACAATTTTATCCTACCACAAACCTAAGTTCTATCATTCCCACTTCCAAACATAAAGAGTTTCTCTACATTCACTGGAAACTGTTCATTTGTTCAAAAATGCATTCACAGAGGTATTTAATTTTAAAAAACTTAAGATTATTTTCATAACCCTGATTTTGAGTATAATACTCAAAACAACCACCAACTTAAATAATGAAAAATAGTGAGGTCTAGATGCAACATCAGCCAAAATAGTTTAAATCATTGCTGAATATTACATTAACTGTATAAAATCATGATGCAAGGTCAAGTGTTCTATAGCACAATAGGGTGACTATATTATACATTTGTACTTGTTGACATTAGTATGTGTATACGTTTGATGTATTGCATAGTGTTTGTGTGATGTGGTGTGTGTGGTATTGTGTGTAGGTGTGCTATTGGTGTGCTTCTGGTAGATGTGTGCACATCTGTTTGGAGGTACGCATGTGTGTAGAGGCTACAGGAGAATGGCATACATCCATATTGTTTCCTTAAGTTAGGATTTCTCACTGAAACTTGAGCTCTCATTTCAGTCAGACTTGCTGACCAATGAGCCCCAGCGATTCTCCTTTGCCCCCCTTAGGTCGAGGGTTACTAACATGCATGTACCTACCTAGCCTTAAAGTGGATGCTGGGTAATGTAGCTTAGGATTTATCAGATTCTCATGCTTGTGCAGGAAGCATTCTTACCCACTGATCTATCTTTCCAACCCTTATTGTATATTGTCTATAGAACTGGAAGAAAACAGTTTGAAAGATCATGATGGGAAGAGATGATAAATGCTTACAGAGTGGAAGTGTGAGTTACTCTGTTTTGATCATTACCTATTGTATACATGTATTGAATTATCACATTGTAGCCATAAATATGTACAATTATATGTCAATTATAGAGAAAAATAATAGAACAAAAACAAAAAAAGATCTCAGCTTTTCATCTGCTCAACTATACCATCCTTCAAAATATGAACCACTGTGGTTTGCAAGAGCTCAAACAATGAGCTTTGTAAGTGTTAATTACCTATTGATTAAGTTTTTGTTGGGTGTATATATTCTTTCTCTAATGTTAACACATTATCACACTCTTGTGTCAAGAGCTGCATCTTTTATCATAGCAATTTTCCCTTTCTTCTTCACTAAAATCAATCATGTAGTAGTATTCTTCTTGTTTACTTTCCTTTGCCTTTCTCCTCTTTTCTCCTTCTCCAACCTGATCCAGGTTAGATAAAACTTCAGTACTATTCTTCTCTCTAGGGTTGGAAATTTCTTCCATTTTTTTTAGGAAGTCATTTTGGCAGCAGGATGGCTTCAGGCATTTGTTCAGATCCCACAGCCAGAAACAGTACTTAAGTTGCAAGCACCAGGTGAAGGGAGCTGTGAAGATGAGTCAGCAGGAAAGAGCACTTGCCAGATAAGCATGAGGACCTGAACATGCCACCCCCCAATTCCTATGTAAAGAGCTCATGCTCCAGGTACAACAAGAGTCCCTGTCTCAAAGAAGCAATTGGAAGAGCTATAGAGGAGGATGCATGCACATTCATGCACACACACTCATGCACACACACACACACCTGTACCACACATACTGCACACACTGAAAAGCAAACCAAAATAAAACCCCAAACATAAAACAACTACATATAAGTTGTGTTGCCATTTCTCCCAGCACCTCCCCTTGCTGCTGGTGCCTGATATTAAGGAGGTTATGGTCTATGCCAACTGAACCATTTCCAGTCATGGATGCTGGTCACAGTGCCGCTGATGTTTTATGCACCCAATGTCCCATGGCACGGTCATTTTCATGAAGCCACTCTTCTGGGATATACATCCTCAGAAAGTCAGATGTCATAAAGGCAGTTTGAGTTGCAGCCACTGTGCTCTTTTTGAAATGTTACCTGGGGAGTGCATCTGGCCCATGAGCATCCAAGGTCTTCTACTTCAGAAAAGATACAATCCAAAAGTTCCTCTATAATTCTGTTTGACCCCTGGTAAACTAACTTGTAGTCTGGACCATTAGGGTCAAAATGTTTAAGCTCAAATTAAGAGTCATCTGAGGATACAGTATTGTAACCCAACCATATCGGCTCTAATTCTTATCATATTAGGGTGCTCCTGATTTGCACAGACTATATAACCAACCTTTCTTTTAAGGCTTTTTTTTTAATTGCATAGTGTATATCCACCTGTTTTTCAACAGGCTTTAATTCTAACAATTAACTTTAGCCTTTTTGTTTGTTTGTTTGTTTTTTGAGGTAGGGTCTCACTCTAGCTCAGGCTGACCTAGAATTCACTGTGTAGTCTCAAAATGACCTCAAACTCATGGCGATACTCCTATCTCTGTCTCTTGAATGCTGGGATTAAAGGTGTGTGCCACCATGTCCAGCTAATTTCAGCCATTTTTGAATATTATTTCATTTTGCATTTTGTAAAAGTGCAAATTAAAACTGAGCCACTGAACTTCAATAATTCAATAATAGTGTCTCATTTCAAACTAGTTTTTGGGGTTGGAGTAATGGTTTAATGGCTAAGGTGTTTGCCTTTGAAGCTCAAGAACCCAGGTTCAATTCCCCAGTACCCATGTAAACCAGATGCACAAGGTGGCAGCATACATGTGGAGTTCATTTGCTGGAGGCCTGGGTGTGCCCATTCTCTCTGTGTGTGTCTTTATCACTCTCCTTCCCAAATAAATGAATTAATTAACTAAATAAGTAATTTTTTATAGTTATCAAAATATGTTTTATATTATACATATATTTGATCAGTAAAACATTGCAAAAGAAGAGTACAGGAACTGTCACATCATGCTCCACAGCTAGTGGAAGGCCATTGCCACTGCCAGAGCCTATAGCACATAATGCTCACCCCAGGAGGCAGCTCAGTAGACAGGGACAGCTGGCTGAGACAGCATGGGTGAACATGTAGTACTATGGCCTGGCAGTCCAGGGCCTGTCCAATGGTTCAGAGATGGGGTTACTAGCAGCTTGAGGAAAGGCAGAGGCAGCCCATTTACCAGCCAAAGCTCAGAGGCTATGCAAAGAAGACACAGGGAAAGGAGATTCAAGCTTTATTCAACTCAGGGCTTTCACATGCCACGTGGTGCCTACTGGCTAGTGTCTTCTCTCAAAGATTGCCCTCAAGGCGCTTGAGAGTGCCTTGACAGTCCAGGAGGCAATACTAACACTGTGGGACCCTTTGCCCTGAACATACTCCTAACACCACCTGAGGACTTGTAGCATTCACTGAGTTTCAACACATTGACAGGGAAGTGAGACCAACACCACAGTCAAGATCAGGACACTTTCATCACCTGGGAGTTCCCTATCCTTGCCAGCTCCTACCACCCAGAAGTTCACCGCAACTGTGTCATACCCAACCCTTTTGTTGAATTATGGTAAAATGCATAAAACATAAGCTTTACCATTTTAACCATGAGTGTGTACTTCAGAGGCCTTGGGTACATTCAGCTTGGTATAGAACCAACACCAATGGCAATTCCCCAAAACTTGTCACCTTCCCAAGAAGAAACTCTGCTCCATTACACATCCACTCTTCATGCCCTTCCCCTTCCCCAGCTCTTGTTAATCTCCACTCTGTTTTCTGTCAAGGATTCGATCAAGACTTGTGTAGTATGTGTCTTCTTCTGTCACCTAGCTGAATGTCCTCCAGGTTCATCCAGACTGGAGCACGTCAGAGTCACTTTCACAGCTGAGCAGTATGCCATTCTGGGAGAGGAGGAGTACCTCAGAGTATTCCTACTCACTCTGGCTCTTACAATACTTCTGTTCCTTCTTGGCAATGATCAGTGAGCCTTGGTGGGCATGTTAGTAGTCTGATTTAGTGTTGAGCTCTCCATTGTTTCTAGATTTCTGCTTGGGCAAGTTTTGAGTGGCCACCATGTCCATTGTCATGTTTATAGAGTTGGATATCAAGCTAGTAGTGAGAGAAATACAGTCATCTTTTCTTCTCCCTTTTCCAAACATTTCTTCTGTTTTTCTTATTATCAATCTATATATACTATTTAGGGGTTTGTGCATTTGGCAGTTTGCTGTATATATGGTGAAAAGAGCAAAGAAAATTACCAGAGAATCTTTGTCCTGGTTCCATTTTACTGATTAATTGTTATAGTAAATTGGGAAATCTACCTATAACCTCTTTTCTTTTACAAAGAAAAAACTGATTTTTTTTCACTGTATATAATTTATTTTTATTTTTGTATTATATAATAGTCATTATGCTAAAATACTAGTTATATTGAATCTGTAATTAAATGTTCAAAATATTTTATAAAAATTCCCTCCCCATCTCCACGATCCAAGCACACTTGAAGTTGGGAATGTTGAGATATAATTAGTTTTATGTGAAGTCCTAAGGGTGGTGCATCATAATGGGATTTATGCTTTGATAAAAGAGGCAAAGAGCTTTCTCTCTCACTTTGTGTTGTGATTATATATATCCAAGAAGACTGTAGTCTGAAATCCATCAAGAAGACTCTATCCACAAGCCAACCAAAACTCAAATTTCCTGTTCCCAGAACTACAAAAAAAATTTACTCTCTTTGTCCATCCTAGTCAGTAATATTTTGACATCACTGCCCAAGCTAAGAAGTACAATATGCAGACGTAACCATAGACTGCATGAGAACAAAATATGATATTTCTGAAATGATAATCACAAAAATAGTGACATAATGTGTCTTATAATAAACTTTGTAAGAATAACTACTACAAAATAGTTGGTAAGGCCACTTTAAGACATTTACTTGAAAAAATCAGCTTTAACCTTATGTGAACACTCATATAAGTGTGCTGCAAGAGAATCTATCAAGCTGCAGACTTTATTTTTCACCCCTGGCCCTATTGCACATTTTGTTTTCATCACTACTCTGATGGACTAAGAAACGATTTTCCTTATCACTCTACTTCCTTAAAAGTTATGGTCACTATTATAAGCCCGTATGTGGGGCATGAATTGAGCCAAGTACTTTACATAGATTTTTACTTAGTTCTATTATAAGATTGGCAAGTAGGTTATCACCTTCCTTTTATAGATGAGTGAAAGGAGGGTCAGGGAGACCTAGTGACTTGCTTTAGAGTATAGCATTTATGAGTCAGGAACAAAACTAAATCCTGATTTGTTGGCTATCCAAGCCTCCTCTTTATGTGATGTGCTAGTAGGCATTGAGAGCAAAGATAATGCATAGTCCCTTTCACCTGAAGAATATTAATTTGAATTATCTATCTATCTATCTATCTATCTATCATCTATAAATATATACCATATGTATACATGTATGTATGTATGTATGTTTGTATAGTGTATTAAAATGGGTTGATATTAACCCATGCAGAAACACACATTTAATAGAAAAATGCAGCAAGCAAAACTAGTGATGGGGAACTTTCAGCCAAGATGGAGACCACCAAGCTGCACTGCAAATTCCGGGGAAAGAGAGGCAAGACATTAAGGGTTTTCTGGGTCTTCTAATCAGTGGGAGGGCACGGGGGGGGGAAGGGGAGGGACAGGGAATTGTGGATCCCCTCACAGGCAGGTAGACCACCCCTAACACCAAATAGTTGCCATGCCCACCTCTGTGCTCCGATTGCATGCTGATCCTTGCATGTGGAAGCTTAAACAGCTCTGCATACTTGCCCACATTACTGTTCAGTGAGCCCAGTCCCACAGCAACTGCAACACAGCTGAGACTGTGTATCTCACTTGCACAAGCTCAGGTGCCCTCCCCTACCTGTCTGCAATGCCTGCCATCCCACATTCTCCTGTGGCAGGGGAGTGCAGATTGTTTCTGGGTCCCATAGTTCCCAGCCAGAGTTTGGGCTTCTTCAGGGCTTGGTACCTCAGTCCCCCTCCAAGCTCAAACACAGGCAGCTTTGGTGCATTACTGCTTGAGAATTCAAGCAACTTTGGCTCCCCTGTCAGGCAGTAGATAGGAGGCTTTAGCAAGTGGTAGCCAAAGCCCAGGCTGCTTGGCAACTGCCCCAGGCTGCCTCAGATTCCCATTGTGCTAGAGCCCAGGCTGATCCACCTACCTGACCATACACTGTCATGGGCAGACCACAGCACAAAAGAAATAACATGAAAAATCAAATGAAGAAAACCCAGGTAGACCACCCAGTTCTACAATGAATGCATCGAACCAAAACATAGAAGAGTTATCCTAATATCAGAACATCAAATTGAAGCTATGAGCAATGCAGCCCTGCCCAAGCTACTGGTAGAACTTACAGGAAAGTAACAAAGGACCGATGATCGTGTGGATGTTACCATCACTAAGCTAGAGTAATTTGATAACAGATTAGAAGAAGTTCAAAGAGAGTTACCAGATGAGGGAGAGTGGAAAAAAAAGAGGACCTTAAAAATCAGCTGGCCGGGGCTAGAGAGATGGCTTAGCAGTTAAGTGCTTGCCTGTGAAGCCTAAGGACACGGTTCGAAGCTCAATTCCCCAGGACCCACATTAGCCAGATGTACCAGGGGTTGCACACATCTGGAGTTCGGTTGCAGTGGCTGGAGGCCCTGGCACACCCATTCATTCTCATCTGCCTCTTTCTCTCTCTGTCTGTCACTCTCAAATAAATAATTAAAATGGTTAAAAAAATCAGCTGGCCATACTAAATGAAGACATAAATAAATGCAAGGATGAATTCCAAGAACCATCAAGAAAATCAGAAAATGATGTGAAAAGGGAGCTTGACAGAGCAATGGAAATGATACATAGAAAAGTGGTAGAAAATACAAACTTAATCGAACAAGTCCAAAACTCTCTAGAGGCTCTCAAGAATAGAGTCAGTGAAGTGGAGGATAGAAACTCTGATCTGGAAGACAGGATGGAAGAAACAGTTTGAGAGTTCAAAAACTTCAGTAACTTCAAAAGTTCCTGTGAACAGAACATGAGGGAATTGTGTTATACACTTAAATGTTCTAATATCAGAATCATTGGAATACCAGAAGGAGAAGAATTTCAGACCAAAGGCATGGAGAACTTATTTAACAAAAATAATTGAAGAAAAATTCCCCAGTCTTAAAATAAAGACCCATCAAGATACAAGAAGCCAACAGAACTCCATACAGACTGGACCAAAGGAGAAACTCTCCAAGACATATTATCATTAAGACTCTAAACATTGACACCAAAGAGAAAATCCTAAATGCAGCTAGGGAAAAACAGCGCACCACTTTCAAAGGTAATCCCATCAGAATTACTTCAGACTTTTCAATAGAAAACCCTGAAAGCTAGAAGGGCCTGAAGTAAAACTCTCCAAAGTCTAAGAATCTATGGGTTCCAACCCAAAGTACTCTACCCAGAAAAAGTAGCCCTCATAATAGATGGTGAAAGAAAAACTTTCCATGGAAAAACTCAGCTTTAAAATTATATGAACACAAAACCAAACCTACACAGAGTATTTCAGGAAATTCTCCACAAAGAAGAAACAAATAACCAACTGCAAATGCCTACAAGAAGCAGATCACAACAACCAAACCCAGAGTAGGCACAAAAAAAAATTCAAAGCCTATGAAAACAACAACACACATCTACCACCACAATATGGCACGGAACAAATCAAATCTCACAGTAATAACCCTAAATATTAATGCCCTTAATTCACTCATCAAAAGATACAAGCTAACAGGAAGGATCCAAAAATTAGACCCCTCTACCTGTTGCCTTCAAGAAACCCACCTCACCACTAAAGACAGACACTTCTTCAGTGCAAAGGGGTTGAAGACAATATGCCAAGCAAATGGGAATAAGAAACAATCAGGTGTAGCAATATTAATATCAGATAAAATAGACTTCAAACCAAAAATAATCAAAAAAGACAAAGAAGGCTACTTCTTACTCATCAAGGAAACAATCCATCAAGAGAACATTACAATCATAAATTTGTATGCACCAAACACAGGGGTACCACAGTTCATAAAACCAAACCTATTTGACAATAAAGCAGAAATAACCACCAACACCATCATAGTTGTGGACTTCAATACACTATTATCAGTAATAGACAGATCATCCAAACAGAAACTCAACAGGGAAGTAAGAGAGCTCAACACAACCATGGAGCACATAGACCTAACGGACATCTACAGAACTTTCCATCCCAAATCCACAGACTACACATTCTTCCCTGCAGCCCATGGAACATTCTTTAAAATAGACCATATACTGGGTCACAAAGACTGCCTCCACATATTTAGGAAAATTGACATAATTCCCTGCATGACATCAGATCACAATGCTATATTGCTAGAAATCAACAACAAAAGACCCACTAAGAATCCCAACAGCATCTGGAAACTGAACAGCACACTTTTAAACAACAAATGGATAGTGGATGAAATTACAAAATTTCTGGAATTGAATGACAATGAGAACACATCATACCAAAACTTATGGGGCACAATGAAGGTGGTCCTCAGGGGAAAATTCATAGCACTCAATGCCTTCATAAAAAAAACAGAAAGATCCCAAATCAATAACCTAACCATCCACATAAAGGCACTGGAAAAACAAGAAAATTCCAACCCAAAGAGCTCCAAAGGAAAGAAATAATTAAAATTAAGCAGAAATTAATGAATTGGAAACCAAGGAAACAATTAAGACAATAGACAAAAAAGAGCTGTTTTTTTTTTTTAAATAAACAAGATTGGCAAACCCCTGACCAATTTGATCAAGCAAAAAAAGGAGAAGCTTCAAATTAACAAAATTCAAAATGAAAAAGGAGAGACCACAAAAGACATAAGTGAAATTGGGAGAATCATCAGGACTTATTTCCAAAACCTCTACTCCACAAAACTGGATAATGTGGAGGAGATGGATATCCTGGACATATACAATTTATCAAAGCTAAACTCAGAACACATTAATCACCTCAATGAACCCATAACACTCATGGAGATTGAAAAAGTAATTTAAAAAACTCTCCCCAAAAGAAGAGTACAGAACCAGTTGGCTTCTCAGCTGAATTCTATCAAACCTTCATGGAAGAACTCAAACCAATCTTCCTAAAACTGTGCCACAATTGATGTACAGAGAAAGCTACCCAACTCCTTTTATGAAGCTAGTATCACCTTAACACCAAAACCAAGCAGAGATGCCACAAGAAAAGAAAACTACCAGCCTATTTCCCTAATGAACTTAGATGCAAAGATCCTGAACAAAATCCTCACAAACTGAATCCAACAACACATCAAAAGCATCATCCACCTGGACCAAGTGGGATTCATCCCAGGAACACAAGTGTGGTTCAACATACAGAAATCTGTCAATGTAATACACCACATAAACAAGGTTAAACATAAAAACCACATGATCTTTTCAATAGATGCAGAAAAGGCCTTTGACAAGATACAACATCACTTCATGATCAAAACATTGGAGAGAATTGGCATGGTTGGTTTATATCTTCATAATAAAGGCAATATACAAAGCTCCAAAGGCCCAAATAATACTTAATGGAGAGAGACTGGAGGAATTCCTATTAAGATCAGAAACAAGACAGGGTTTTCATCTCTTACCTCTGCTTTTCAATATATTACTGGAAGTCCTAGCTCAAGCAATAAGACAGGAGAAGGAAAAAGAAGGGACAGAATTTGGAAAGGAAGAAGTTAAGTTAGCTGTATTCGCTGATGACATGATTGTATATGTAAGGGACCTGAAAGATTCTATCTCAAAACTCCTGAAGGTGATTAACTCCTATAGCAAAGTAGCAGGAAAAAAAAATCAATGCACAAAAATCAGTATCATTTCTACATGTAAATGTCAAAGATACAAAGAAAGAAATAAGGGACATAGTCCCATTTTCAATAGCAAAACAAAAAACAAACAAACAAACAACAACAACAACCTTGGAAGAATGATCTATACAACAAAAACATAAAAGCACTCAAAAAAGAAATTGAGGGGCTGGAGAGATGGCTTAGTGGTTAAGCGCTTGCCTGTGAAGCCTAAGGACCCCGGTTCGAGGCCCGGTTCCCCAGGTCCCACGTTAGCCAGATGCACAAGGGGGCGCACGCGTCTGGAGTTCGTTTGCAGAGGCTGGAAGCCCTGGCGCGCCCATTCTCTCTCTCTCCCTCTATCTGTCTTTCTCTCTGTGTCTGTCGCTCTCAAATAAATAAATAAATTTTAAAAAAAGAAATTGAGGAGGACTTGAGAAGAGGGAAAGACCTCCCATGCTCCTGGATAGGTAGAATTAACATTTTTAAGATGACAATCCTACCAAAGGCAATATATATATTTAATGTAATTCCAATTAAAACCTTCACAGAGTGATCTTCACAGAGATAGATAAAATGATCTCAAATTTCATATGGAAAGGCAGAAGGCCTTGCATATCCAAACATATCCTCAGCAAAAATAATACCTCTGGTGGCATCACCATACCTGATCTAAAGCTATATTATAAAGCCATAGTAATAAAAACAGCATGGTACTGACTGGCATAAAAACAGGAGTATAGACCAATGAAATAGATTTGAGGACACGGGCTTTGGGTCAAGCAACTATACATACTTGATATTTGACAAAGGCCCGAACCAATATAGGCTGAAAAAAAAGACAGTATCTTCAACAAATGGTGCTAGACAAACTGGATAACCATGTGCAGGAAAATGAAACTTGATCCACACATTTCACCATGCACTACACTCAAATCAAAATGGATCAAAGACCTCAATATAAGACCAGAAACTCAAATACTACTGGGAGAAAAATTAGGAAGTACTTTACATGATATAGGAATGGAAAAGGACTTCCTGAACAAAACCCCAGTAGCTCATGATCTTAAACAGTCACTCAACCAATGGGATCACATGAAGCTGAAGAGTTTCTTTACAGACAAGTATACAATAAGCAAATCCAATAGATTACCCACAGAATGGGAGAACATATTTGCAGGTTATTCAACTGATAGAGACTTAATCTCTAGAATCTTCAAAGAACTCAAAAATCTAAATAGTAAGAAGTCAATCACCCACACTCACAAAATGTGGCAAAGAGCTGAACAGGCAGTTCACAGAGGAAGAAACGCAAATGGCAAACACACACTTAAGAAAATGTTCATCATCCCTAATCATCAGAGAAATGCAAATTAAAATAAGTATGAGATTCCACCTTACCCCAATAAAGATAGCAAACATCAAAAAATCAAACGAAAATAAATGCTGATGAGGATGTGGAGAAGTAGGAAAACTCATCCACTTTTGGTGGGAATGTAGGATGGTACAACCACTTTGGAAAGCAATATAGAGACTCCTGAAAAGGCTGACTATAGAGATACCAACAGATTCAGTTGTTCCCTTACTGGGCATCTACCCTAAAACCTTTAAATCACAGGCCGGAGAGATTTGCTCAACTATGTTTTTGGTTGCTCAATTCGTAATAGCTAAGAGCTGGAATCAATCTAGATGTCCATCACTAGAAGAATGGATAACTAAGATGTGGTATATCTACACAATGTAATTCTACACAGCAGCAAGAAAAAATGACACAAAGAAATTTGAGTAAAAATGGGTGAACCTGGAACAGATCATTCTCAGAGAACTTAGCCAATCACCGAAACGAAATCGCCACATAGTCTCACTCATCTACAGCACCTAACCTGAATCTACCCAAAATACCTTACATACCCAGCAAGCATCTCATGGACTAGACACTAGAATGGACAGGGAAGGAGGGAAGGGTATCGAAGGGGTAGGAAACACTAATCTAGACTCAAATGGCAATGGTACCATAAAAATCTACTTCCTAAAAGGCAGACCAAATGGTTGAACCTTTACCAGGCCCTCACAGGAAACACCTGAACCACAAGACACTGAAGAGAGTAGGATCAAGTCTAACCTAAACTTTCTACCTTTCTCTCTCCTCTCTAACTCTTGTATATTAGTTATATTTTTCCTCATTTTCTTAGTGGGCACTGACCTGTAACTCCCAGGACCATCATGGGGATATCATCCACAATGAGCTTTTGATCACAGAAACCAACAGTGTTTCCTAAAAGAATGACAGATTTCTGTAAGAGTAGTTGATGACCCACCAAAGGTTAGTGGTAAGACCCTATTGCTGAAGACACCATATGCAGCTGACACCTAAAATGGAATGGCATGGCTGGAAGCCAGGAGAGAGTCAGTCGCCAGACAGTCAGTGTATCTAGTGCCAGAAGGTGCTACATGGGCAACTGGGGGAAATGATCAATATCTGTCCAAGCAACTCATGGTCTAACCTACTTAGCAACAAATAACCCATTGTGATGCCCACAAAAGTGCAATAGTGGCACACAGCCATGGTGGGGAACCAACTGCTCTTGATTTGGCAAACTGATCCCCTCAGTGGTACAGGACCCATAGGTGGAGCTGGGAAACAAGTCAGAATCATATCCAAACATAAGCCCTCTCTTCAATATCAAGCTACCATCAATCATGGGCTATAAGAAGGCCTACACCTATTTAACTCTCTATTAAAAAAAAAAAAAAAAAAAGTAAGGGTTATTTCAATTTACCTGGAGTTAACTTACTCTCCATTGGAGAATCTGCTTCTCTTTTTCAGATAGATGCAGATGTTAAGGAGAACCACTCCATCATACCTCAAAAGGGCCCCGGCTGAAACTAAGGAAAATTGGCAAAACATGCAAGGGTGCTGTTTCCCTGATGAACCGGATACCAGCACAAGGGGGAAGGAGACCAATACAAAGAAAAATTACCTTCTACCAAATCAGAGATCCAGAGCCTCAGAGGCCCCCAACACCTCATCACTGAAGCAGACCAAAATGAACCCAACATGGCTTGGGGAAATTTTGCAGAAGAGGGGGCGGAAAGAATGTCAGAGCCACATGTTGGGTCAGGATATGCAGAAACATTTATCATACCAATAACTGTGGGCTAACTCCACAATGCATGACTCATATACCTCAACAAGGAGGGGCTAACGGGGAGGGGTTAGGTCACGGATGAGCCTATAATGGTACAAAACTGCGTGTATTTCCTGAATAGAAAACTAATAAAAAAAAAACTAGTGATGGTATGATTTTTTTTAAATAAAATATTGAAACATACAATAGATGGAAGAGAATAATAGAAATGTATTCAAGAGCAAATGGTACATGTGTGATAGTTAAGTTTTGTTGTCTGCTTTATCTGTTTAGGATTCTACAGACATTCCTAATGAGTGAGTTTCTGAGGTTGCTACCAGGAAGGATTAACTGAAGGAGAAAGTGCTTTCCCAGATTGACCTCCTCCCCCTCAGTGGGCAGTCCCTCTTGGAGGTGTTCTTTATCTAAGGAAGCACTAACAGAAAAAGAATCTCTTCCTCCCATCTGGTGGCTGGTGTTTCTGACTGCTGTTCAGTGTTGACTGAAGATCAGTGAATCTCAGGGCTGCAAACTGCTATTGTTGAGCTGCTGTAAATTAATACAATAAATTCTATTTTATTTATTTACTTAAAAAATAGTTTATTTATTTATTATTTTATTTTTTATTTATTTTTCATTTTTATTTTATTTTTTTAAATTTTTATTAGAAATTCTATTTTAATACAACAACTCATTCTATAGGTTCTTTTTCTCTAGAGAACCCTGACTAATACAATTTGCCTAAATATTAAACAAAACATAGATAATTTTTAAACAGTAGTTTGATCACACTATTTATAGATTAAAATTTTTACATACCCTGCTGTTTGTTGTATAATAAGACATATTTGTTATATAGGAAGACATGGAGATTATGTTCCCTTTGGGTTGAGGTTTCTTGTGATTTTGAGAAGTCCTGTTGCAAAATCTTTTATTAAGTTTCAATTCACTTAAAACATGTAACAATACTAGTGATTTTGGGTGCCATTAATAGCATCTTTAGAAACCATCAGATTCAAGATTAGAATTAAAACACAAAGATTGTCCAGATATTTCCTCTGGCTTAAGTTGTGTAACAGGTATCATAAAATGTTTGGGTGTTGAAGATCTTTTCAATCACCAATAATTTTAAATAATTTCCAATTGACCTAATAATTTGTGATAAACACCATTGCATTGGATTTGATCCTTCTTCAGTTATATTCTCATTCACTAATATAGGTCCTCTTCATAATTAAACTATTACTTCTTTAGTAGAAAATACTGCTTTATGCTCTAATTGATTATTTACATAATATTATCCAGGTGTGAGGATAATTGGTATCAAACAATAACAATTGTATTGTCATTTTATGGGAGCAAACAAATATTGCCAAATCACACAACATGAGACATTTTTAAATTATTTAGAATAGAGTACTACCAGTGAAAGTACTGTCAGAATAAGATCACATTCAAGAACACTCCAAACTCTAAGAATATATTATCATAGCAAAGAAAATACTCAACCAAGAATTGGACTCACTCAAAAGGAACAACACTGTGCATTATAGGAAGGACTTCTTGAAAAGGCCTCACCTATCTTGAACATCACTGTTTCAAGTTGCCCTCTTTGTGAATTCATTATCCTCTCATATTTTTGCAAAGGCTGTCTTTCATGTTTGGAAATGGCAGTTTTGATACCGTTTTTGCATATATATTGTTTCCCCTTTCACTATCTGACTCACTCTTATGGCTTGAAACAAGTATTACGTTCTGTTTGACAACATTACATCAGAAGTCCTCAAAAGAATGAAGAGCTCTTGGCTAATTCATACCAAATCTCACATCTCTACTATGACCTTATAAACCGGTATCTACATTCTCAATCATCTTACTAAAAAAAATAAAATAAAAAAATGAACTAGAAATGGCTCTGTGGTTAAGGTACTTTCTGCAAAGCCTAATGACCAAGTTTGATTCCCCTGGCTATTCTCTCTCTCTCTCTCTCTCCCTCCGTCTCTCCTTGCAAATGAATAAAAAAAAAATTAAAAAATATTGAGGGTTCTCAGATGGTCCTGAAACAATCCAACTCCATCTACTTCGAATGTTCCTCAAGATCTAGAAGTCCACAAGAAGGACAACTCTGAAGGTGACCTGTTTGCTGTATGCTCACTTCTTATTAACTCTTACTTTTATTCTTTCTCCCCAACATTCTCTTCCAAGACTATCTTCCTACACTCCATCAATACACTTCACCATACCATTAGGGTAGTTCTCTGCTCTGGGAAAGCATCTCTAACTGCCAGAACTTCATGCCCCTTTCAACCGGGAATAGTTCACAACCTGACATCATCACCCCTTGTCTTCTCTTGGTATTCAGAGTGTCTTCTCATGATAGAGGAGAATGAAAGGGGGTAGATTTATAGTGACTGGACCCCTGAAGTTGAAAAGCACATGAAAATTTGCACTTGCTAGAAATTAATGATGATCTTGCCTAGTTCTCCAGATCTGTTTTCCTACAAACAGCTAGGACCCTTCTTGGAAGGGAGGTCTTTCATAGGATTTAAACATTGCCGTTGGTCAAGTTCATCCCCCAGAACTTGGTTCCAGGGCTAGTCTCTTTCTGAGACAGCCCCTAGCACTAACCAACCAGCTTTCTCTCTGGTTCACCTGATCCAGAAGACAGCCCACCACCAGTGAAAAGTTCTAAATACTTTTTTAAGTGGAGGACAGGCTCTAACCACTAGGTAACATCCAGCTGTGGGTGAGTTTTTACCTCCACTGGGCCTGGGCAGGCTTGGCCTGGGCCTTGGCCTAGGCTCAGCTAGGAGGAACCCTGGCTTTCTCTACATGGACTTCTTTATCCCCTCCAGTTTCCCACATGGCAAGAGCTCCTTGAACTTTCTTTACTGTTTTCTTTTGCCACGGTTTTCTCCCAGGTCCTCCACATGACATGTGTAGCCATGTGGGTGCCCTTTCATGGCTCAGTACTGTATACTATACTATAATAATTTAACAACAATAAAATGATGAGGGCTGGAGAGTTGTCTCAGCAGTTAAAAATGCTTACTTTGAAAACCTGTCAAGCCAGGTTCAAGTCCCCAGAACCCACATATGCCAGATGCACAAAGTGGTGCATGAATCTGGAGTTCATTTGCAGTGGCTGGAGGTCCTGCTGCTTCCATTCTCCACTCCCCCGCCCATCTCATGTGCACATACTCTTCATGTTCCTGTTTCTCTGTGCTAGCAAAAAAATAATAATAATAAAAATATTTTTAAAAATTGGAAGTTGAGGTCTTTACTGTTGCAGTCCGGTTCACATTGCTGGTAGAAATCACCCAACCAAGAGTAGCTTCTGGGAAAAAGAGATTTATTTTGGCTTACAGGCTTGACGGGAAGCTCCACGATGGCAGGGGAAAATGATGGCGTGAGCAGAGGGTGGACATCACCGCCTGGCCAACATAAGGTGGACTACAGCAACAGGAGGGTGTGCCAAACACTGGCAAGGGGAAATTGGCTTTAATACCCATAAGCCTGCCCCCAACAATACACTCCCTCCAGGAGGCGTTAATTCCCAAATCTCCATCAGCTGGGAACCTAGCATTCAGAACACTTAAGTTTATGGGGGACACCTGAATCAAACCACAACATTCCGCCCCTGACCCCCATAAACTGATATCCATGCATGATGTGAAGTACAATGCATTCAGTCTGACTTTAAAAGTCCCCATAGTTTTTTAATCAATCCCAATGATGTTCATACATCCCCATAGTTCAAGATCTTTTAACTGAGCCATAATACCAAAATATAACCTCAAAAAACCCATAATGGCACAGAATAAATATTCACACTGCAAAAGATGGCATTGGGCATAGCAAAGAGACATTCAACCAATACAAGATTTAAAACAACCAGGGCACACATCAAACTCTGTAGCTTCAAGTCCAGCAACTCTAGCCAGTGACAAATCTTCAAGTCTGATAATTCTAATCAGCAATAAGTCTCTGGCATTCCAATTCCACCCCTCCAGCTAGGCTACTCACAGTCCTGGAAAACTTCATCGAGGCCAGCAGCTCCTTGGCAGCCATCTCATGGTCCCGGCATCTCCACTGGGTCTCCACTGCAACCCACGGTTCATCCTCATGGTCCCATGGGGTCTTTATGCAGGCAACCATCAAACTTGGTTTTCACTGCCCATGGCCATTTCCAAAACACAAGACCATGTTGCAAACTCAATGACCCGCTTTCCAGCATTTCTTATACACCACAATACCAGGTAGGGTGCCAATTTGTTAATCCAGGGGGGAATAAAGGAGACTTTGAAGAACAAGACACTCCTTGAGCACCCAGGACCCTTCAAAAGATTCTACATTCTTCTTGTTGCCCCAGCGCAGGTCAGCTAGCCCTTTCTCAAAGGTTGAAATCTCTCATTTGCAGCTGAACGGGCAACAGTTCACCCAGAGATTTTTTTTTCTGTGCCATATCCCTCTGCACACACCAGTTCATTTCTACGCAAAGCAACCTTGCACAACTTCTCAGGACATGGGCATAAGAGCAAGCTTGTCACACAAACTGCTAGCCCAGTCCAAGCAAAGCTCTTTCTCGCCCTCATAAGCCAAACCTCACAGTCCATAGTTCTTACTGCCTTCACATCTTTCAGCTCTGACCAGGATAGACCATCAAGCTGTACTTACAGCATTGCAAAGCATCTCTTAGGCCAAGGTTTCAAATCCTGCCACATTCCTCTTGAAAATCAACTCCAAAAGACCAAAGCCACATAGTCAGGTGTCTAGCAGCAATCCCACTCCTCAGTACCACTTTACTGTTGCAGTCCGGTTCGCATTGCTGGTAGAAATCACCCAACCAAGAGTAGCTTCTGGGAAAAAGAGATTTATTTTGGCTTACAGGCTCAACGGGAAGCTCCATGATGGCAGGGGAAAACAATGGCATGAGCAGAGGGTGGACATCACCGCCTGGCCAACATAAGGTGGACTACAGCAACAGGAGGGTGTGCCAAACACTGGCAAGGGGAAACTGGCTTTAATACCCATAAGCCTGCCCCCAACAATACACTCCCTCCAGGAGGCGTTAATTCCCAAATCTCCATCAGCTGGGAACCTAGCATTCAGAACACCTAAGTTTATGGGGGACACCTGGATAAACCACAACAAACATATATTAAATATGTAATATATACCTAATTTTCTCTTACTTGGCTAAAACATCTGAGAATAGTAAGCACCTACTCCATATCACAAATAAATATATAATCTTCTAGGGCTGGAAGGATGGTTTAGTGGTTATGGCATTTGCCTGCAAACCCAAACGACACAGGTTTGATTCCCCAGGGCCCACGTAAGCCAGATGCACAAGGGGGTGCACACATCTGGAGTTTGCAGTGACTGAAGGCCCTGCATGTCCATTCTCTCTCTGTAAAATAAATAAATAAAAATAAAATATTTAAAAAATATATAACCTTCTAGAAAACTCTTTGTGGGCTTGTTAGATGATTCAGTGGATATAATGTTTGCTAGGCAAATGTGAGAATCTGAGTTTGGATCTCCATATCCCACATAAAGCCAGTCACTGTGGCACTACATCTATAATTTCAGCACATCTTGGATAAGAATGGAGGTGGAGACAGGAAAATCTCTTAGAAGTTTGCAGGCTAGTTAACTTGGCATTCATTTGCAGTGGAGAACAATGAGGGAGGCCTTGCTTTAAACAAGGTAGAAGGTGAGGACTGACATCAGAAATTCTTCTCTGACACACACACACACACACACACACACACACACACACACACCTAAAAACACCATGTTTTTGTTGGCTGATGTAATTTATGTCTAAAGCAATGTCGGCTACAAAATTGATTTCCATAAATAATAAATAACAAATAATAATATTAAGATATGAAATTTCCTTTTACTCTATAATATACTTGAACTAAGTTCTCTTCATTCTAATTAGTTACAACCTTAAGTTATGCATCTAAACACAACCTCCCCCACAGACACACATACACAAACAAAACTTCATAAATGGAAACTGTTCACCCTACAGCTAGTTTAGATTTTGTATTTATAGACACTGTTCGATACAAGAACACTTTCTTTCACTGTCTTTGAAACCAAGAAAATGAAAATAAATAGGCTCCATTCACTAATGTGAAATTGGAACCAACCACATTCCCCCTAGTCAGTTAAAAAATGAAGGCATCATTAAACAATAAGGAAAAAGTAGGATGACCAAAAGGAAGGAAAAGGCAACAAACACTAAAAGAGGATTTATTACTTCAATAAATGTCAGGGCAGTAATTGTGTAGGAGGTAGATTAATACTGAAAAGAACAGATTTGTGCCATTCTTAAAATATAAATATGAATGCATTTGACCAAAGAGTTAATAAAAGTATGTTGTCACAGTGACTGGTAATTGATGTGAAATAGTTACCTGTACTTTATTCTGCAAATGGCAGAAACAAAGCTTCTACTGAGGGGCTATTCACACGTAAATTGTGTTTAATGGTTTCCTGTTAATGTGTTCTATTTCTATAGTGAGAGCCTGGCCAAATTATAGGAGAGATGCTCTTAACTCCTTTACTGCTATCAAATTGAGCAGTAATTGAACTGGGCAAGAAATCCCTTTTTGACCTTGAAGGCTGAGATTTAGATTTTACCTTTCCTTCCCATCCTCAAATTTGAGAGAGACATGGTATTAATTATTTAGCCTTTTATATTTTATACAGTAACCTAATGGCACTTATTAAGTAAAATTCTATCAGATGGAAAAATAAGGTGAATCATCAAAACACTGATAAATTTTCTTTCAGACAAGAGAAATCTTGGTGAACAACTGAAGCCTGTCAATCAGTGCTTTACTTGCTGTGAAATATTTAATAAAAACACAATTCAGATATTTTGTAAAAAACATCTTTCATAAGTAATAAAAGAAGGCATATAGACAGAACATGTATAGGATGAAATTCGAAATAAAAATGCAATGTGTGGAACAGGAAATATTTTGCATAGACACTGAAACAGAATTATTCCACAGGCATTTACGTAACAGTTAATCCAACTGAGTGATACTATATCATTCTGTGCATTATTTTGTCATGCACTTTAAAAGTCAAATGACAGCATTTGGTGAAAAGATGTTAATGTTTAGGATTGACAGGTTGAAAGGCCTGACCATTTATATGATTGGAATGATTTTCAGGTGAACATGACTTACATGCAATTGACAAATTACAAGCTACATTAAACAGAGCCACCCTCATTTAAGGGGAGCAAATGGCTAATTGCATTCATGCTCATTTGAACTTCAGAAACTGAATTGGCCTGAAGCATTACAGGATTTGTCTTCAGAGAAATTATGTTTTGATTAAAATTTTTTGAAGCACTATTTCTAAGCCATTTTTAATGCTGACATTCCACATACCCTAGAATGTTCACAAAATCTTGACACCAATTTTGAAGGGGTGTTTGATGGTCTGTATTGATTGTAAACTTGACAGGAGCTAGGTTAGTCTCTGAAAATGCCTCTTGATTAGGTAAATTGAGGAGGGAAAGCCCACCTTAACTGTGATAGCACCATTCCTGGGCTGAAATCATAGACTGCAGAAAAGGTGAGAGCTGGCTAAACATCAGGATTGACTGTTAGCCCTAAATGCCATGAACTCTTTCCACCAGGTCTTGCCTGCCAAGATAGATTCTACCTTCTGGAACTGGAAGCAGAAATGAACTCCTTCTTCCCATTCCCTAAACTTCTTTATGGTTGGATTTTTTATACTAGCAATAAAACAGGGAGTAACTCCCTACTGATGTCCACTTTTAGCACACAGTGATTCTCTCTCCCCGCCCCCCCCCCGTATGTGTGTGTGTGTAGGCCAGAAGTGGATATCAGGTGTTTTCCTCAGTTGGTCTCCACTTTATTTTATGAGACAGGGTCTCTCACTGGACCTGGTGCTAACCAGTTCAGCTGGATGAACTATCCAACAATCCCCAGAGATCCTCCTATCATCACCCTCCCAAGGCCCATAAGTATATGCTCAGCACTAACATGTACACACATTCTGTGCTTCCTTGGGCTTCCACAAACAACACTGCACCAACTGAGCCATTTCCTCAGTCTGGTAATGACCTGTGTCACCCAACTTTTTCTCTAACCTTTCCAAGTGCCCTTTCACACCAGGCCACTCAAGCTTGTGTCCTTTCCTATGCATTTCTATATCTGTCTAACTTATTCAAGCAGTGAATGCTTTCTGCTTACAGAACTCCTATTTATCCTTGCTTGAACCACAAAGCTGCTTCTGGAAAGCGCTCTAAGAACCCATGTGTGTTATTGTCATTGATGCTTTGCCCTCCCCATTTGCATCATTTGCCTGGCAGAAATTGAACCAAGACCCAGCTAAAGCATAGCCTTTGGTGTTACAGAATAAAGGTTTTGGAGGTTTTTACTGAAACAGAGACTGGTGAAAGTCACATGATACAAAAATCTCAGAGTTTGTTCCTATAGCGAATAAATCCTATTGCTACCAAATCCTATAATAGCTTCTGTCAGCCACTGTTCTCTCTCTCTCTTTCTTTCTCTCCCTCACACACATACCACGACCAAAACCACCAGCACATATATGTATGGTCTTATTTAGTAGATCAATGAACTCTCTATCTGAAAATTCAAGAGATAATTAACACTATGAATTTAACCAGATGTTTGGCTTGGGCAAGTTCACAACGAAACATAGATGTGTGCATGTCATATACATATATGTGTGTGAATATCATATACATATACAATGAACAGTGTAAGAGAACATGGATATTACTTCTTAAAGTTTTCAAATTTGATGAAATTACATGTATGTTAAGCTGAGTCCATGAAAATGTACTTTTCATTTCACAACATTCAACACACACTTGTTCCCTGCAGTTCAGCAACTATAGCAGATGCTATACAGATGTCTTGTTAAATATGTTTTCTATCAAGATTACCTCCCATCTGGGATCATAAGTATGATCAATGGTAACCTATCCTAAACTAATGTTGACATAAGCAAAGAGCTATGGGAGGTCACAGTGGGAGACAGTCACACAGTACACTATAAAAATTGTCTATGATAAGACCACTGATGATAAGAGGAGAGTCACAGTATTTGAGAATGTGAAAATGATGTGATTGGAAGCACAGCACCTATATCATCAGCAGCAGGATCACCACAAGTTTTAAGCCAACCTGGTTGACCTATCAGGTTCCAGAGGTACTTAGTGATCTGTGTGAGATATTAATCCATTATTAATTAAATAGTAATCTTTCTATTAAATTTAAATCTGGTTAAATAATGAGCCTGTGGTATGTAGAAAAAGTAACAAAACCACACAGCACAGATTGGATGTTTTAAGCAGATATTTCTTTTCCTACTCTTCTGGAGACTACAAGTTTATTGTCAGTATGTACACAGGTATGGTTTTCCCTGGAGTCTTTGGCTTGCCATAGCCATCTTCTTCCTGTATCCTCATGTGAACTTCCCTCAATGTGCATGTATAATATGAGCAGAGAAATTTCTATGTGTTCTCACCTCTTACAGAGTACACTGAGACCTCAGACTCATCTTAGTAGCCTCATTGCAACTTAATTACCCTTTTAAACAACTTTGAATTCCATAGTACATTCTGAAGCACTGGAGGTTAGGATGTCCCATGTCAGATGGAATCAAATACATATGAAGATGCACAGACAGTATCAGTATTAACTTAGTAACTCTAAAAAAATTGATCTGTGATTAGAGGACAGTTGCATACTTAGAACTATGGTTAAAAAGATCTTGTGTGCACTGGGGCAACATTAGATAGATATATCTTTTCACTGTGGTAACTAATAACCTGTTTAAAAAGAGGGGCAAAGAGGTAAGATCCACACTGAGGAAAATAGGAGGCATAATTAACAATGCTTGGTTGTTCACATAGAAAGAGGAAAGCAGTAAGAGGAAAAGTAACTGATATTATTTTTGAAACTGGACTAACATAGATGTCTGGAAACTAAAAATAGAATCTAAAACTGGAGCTGAGAGTGGAAGAGGAGGGTTTTCAGACCATTAGTGGGGCCTTTATAGTGATGATGAGATTAGAAATTATGAAAGAAATCAGTAATTTTAGCTCTCAGAGAAATTAATATGGGTAACCTTATCAAATAGTCAAGCAAAGAACTATGGAAGGGTTTTGAGAAAGACAGGAGGTGGAAGATTGACTAAATAGCACTAAGAACTATATAAATAAAGTTTTAAACATAGTAAAATATATAATTATAAAGTTAATTTTGATCATAACATTTTATCATCAATTAAATTGACTACTTAATTTTTATAACAACCTCTTCATTAGATATGCCATCATCACCTCAAATATACAAACACATCACAGATGAAGTATTTTTTTTTCTACTACTAGATAACTAGCAAATCAAAGAGGTAGGTCTGACCCACAGTGACTCATTCTGAAGTACTCTATACCTGATTGTCTTTTGTATCGTTATGAAATTTCTTGTTGAGCAAAAATTATTTAACATGCTAAGAGAAGTCTGAGGAATTCTAGGCACAAGTACAGTATGTGTTTGGTTGTGAGGCCTTTGGAGCACAACCAAATGCAGACAAAGACCTCATCATAAGAGGAAGTAGAGAAACATGCTGAACTTATAAAACAAGTTGAGTTTGTGCATTTGGACCTAGCAGTCAGATCTAGCTTGTAAGCGAGATACCACACTCTTCCATTTGGTGTGTATTACTCAACTCTTATCATGTGCCAGGCAGGACTGCTACATTGGAGCTAGGAATATGGTGAGAAACAATATAAGTATGGCCCCAGAACTTATGGATGTTCCATTCACTGATATAGAAAAATATCATCAGCAATTGTATTAAAAAATAGAAATGTAGAGGTCAGACATGAAAATAAACTACCTTTATAATGAATAAGACATACAATATAACTCTGACATACAATATAATCTTTGATTGGTGAAATTGAGATCAAATTGTAATAGGCTATTATAGCCTTGTATAAAAGGTACATCAGAGAAGCAAAGCAATGATAACAAATGAAGTTGAGACATGATATTATTTCATAGTAAGAAACATTCATTTTATTTTCATTAGGGAAACTATTGGATTTTACCCAAGAATACTTGTTACTTTAAATACACTGAATAATCTTTAGAAGCTTTTGTCCTTTCTTTCCAGAAGTAAAAAAGCCATAGCTTTAAAAATCAGAAGCTAATTAAATGAAAAATCAGGTGTGAATTAAGATTTAATATCAACATAATTTATGATTTTGTTGTGACTCCCAGAGTAACCATACCTGGTTGTATTTTATCCTTTTTCTGGTTTCCTTCTGTTTAAACAATAGAGGCTTTAAGTGGAGTAAGTTTTTCTTTAAAAAAAAAAAAAACTATGGGGACTTTATTTATTTATTTGAGAGCAACAGAGAGAAAGAGAGAGAGAATGGGCACTCCAGGGCCTATAGCCACTGCAAACGAACTCCAGATGCTTGCGCCCCTTGTGCATCTGGCTAACATGGGTCCTGGGGAATCGAGCCTTGAAGCAATGTCCTTAGGCTTCACAGGCAAGCGCTTAACTGCTAAGCCATTTCTCCAGCCCAAGTATTTTTTATTTTTTTCATTTAACACAGTAGAGCAATTCTACATTTTTAAATCATAATAACTTTTAAAAGTTCAATAGAAATATTGTTTGCCTATTTCTTATCAAACCAGGATCAGGAAAAAACAAACTGAAAAGCCAATATACTGAAATAGAATAATTTTCCAAAATCATAATTTTCATTAATCTAATTACCATATTATTTGTATTTTAGCAGAGCACTCTCTACATTTAAAATTTTGTTAGTTATGTAAATAATTAGAATATCTATAAATGTAAATATGACTCAGAACATGGAATGAGAGCTGATGTGTGAAAATAAATGAAGATTTAAATTGCCTTACCAAATGCTGCCAACTTGGTCTTAAACTTAACATCTGATAACAGTCAATTATATAATCTAGCTTAATGCAAAACTTTTTTTTTTTTCAAGGTAGGGTCTCACTGTAGCCCAGGCTGACCTGAAATTCACTATGTAGTCTCAGGGTGGCTTTGAACTCACAGTGATCCTCCTACCTCTGCCTCCTGAATGCTGGGATTAAAGGCGTGCGCCACCATGCCCGGCGCAAAACTTTTTTTTTTTGTAAGAAGTCTAATAGTTTAGCTGACAGAGAATTTAGAATGTGTTTAAGCAATAATGCTAATAGATACACTACTAAGTGAATAGGAGTCTTTTTACTGTATAGGTCAAAGTACAGGTTCCAGATTAGAACTGGCCATTGCTTGAGCTTCTGGTAATTAGTTCAATTCTGAAGAACTTACTTAAAGGATACTGAGAAGCAAGACCCCATCCATCCATACAGATAGGAAAATTATATGAATAATATGAACTTGTTTGTTTGAGGCAAATCCTGATAAATACAACATATAATCTATTTCTATGCTACAAATTCTAAAATCTGAGTTTTTACTGAAATTAGTATTATGATTAGTCCAATTGCAAAACAATACAAATTATTATCACATTAACTCAGGTGATGGCATCTATCTACTGTTTTTGAGTTTTGAAGCTAAGAGATAAAAAATTTTTGTAAAGAATATAATTTTCCATTCTCTTTTATGAACATGAACATGAACAAATCTTATGTTTGTATTGAGTTCTACCTAAAGAACTAGGTTAGAGGTTAAAATATTCTGTCTTTTTTTCTTATGGGAAAACATTCTTATGAGTAAATCTTCTTTAAAGTTATCAAGGCTAAGCACAACTTACAATATAAAAGGAAGGGTTTGCGCAAAGTGTTCAGCTTGAATGCATACCTACCCAACAAAAGCTGGACTCTATAATTCAGAAAAGTGATTGTCAAATTTTAATGTGTATATGATTTACCTTTAGATCTGGAATGGGCTTCAAATTATGCATGACCAGGAAGTTCTGAAGTAGTAATAATACTGTTTATCCTTAGAGAGCTCATTGGCTGGGAAATATTTGAAAACTCACTGATTTCTATCAATTATATTTTCAAAAACCCCACTAAATAAATTTCATCAAATAATGGGTGCTATTTTTAAGATAGAAAAGAACCTTTGCAGCATTCCTTCCATTGCAATTCCTTGGCACTTCTGACACTTATTCTGAATAATATAACCCTTATTCCTTTGAAAAATGAAGATCGTTTTGACCTCTTTTCCCTCCTGGGGTGGAAGGCCCTCTGTGCAAGAAGGCCCCCAATCTTATCTCTTATCTATGCCCTCCTACCTATTCTTGCTCCTCAATTCCCTACCTTCCTTTTGACGTCATTCTCCACTCTTTTCTACAGGCTTTTGAGATTGTGTTGGTTAATTTTCATTGACAACTTGACTAGATTTGGAATCACTTAGATGACATACCTCTGGGTGTGCCTGTGAGTGTATTTCCAGAGAGGTTTAACTGAAAGGGAAAGACCCACCCTGGGTATGGGAAAAGCCACCTCATGTTTTGGAAAATTGGATTATTGGATTGAATAAAAAGGGAAAATAGAGAAAGCTAGATGAGCAGAGGCATTCCCTTATCTCTGCTTCCTCATCTACCAAGATGTGAGGAGGGTCCCACCACCACAGCCACAAGACCCTCCTGTTGCCTTGCCTTCACTACCACGTTGGAATACAGTTCCTCATCAATGAACCAAGATAAACCTTTCCTTTCACAAGTTGCTGCTTGTCAGGTAGTTTGTCACAGAAATCATAAAAGGCATTAATACATGGTCATACACACATATGCTTATCTAACTTCATGTTATTAATGATAGGAGCACGTAAATTAACTTATTCTTGGTTAAATAGCTTCCTGCAAGGAGACCCTAACAAAGGTACAGATAATAAAATTGTTGAGCACCAATCATCCAGTTTAATTTTGTCTGTGCACATCTCAAAGCTCTTATCAACAGATAATATAGACTAACTAACTTCCTCAGTGTGCAAACAAATTCAGTAGAAATTTACCATTGCCTGTAGCATTTTTTTTTTTTTTTTTGCCTCCAGGGAATAAAATTTCAAGGTACCATTTCACACACCCTTTTACTTATTAGTTATTTCACTTGGGCTAGTAGTTCTTGATTTATGATTCACTTAGAGGCACTTTGGGATGTGTTAAAAAAAATACTGATTCCAGGGCTGGAGAGATGACTTAGTGGTGAAAACACTTGCTGGAGAAGCCTAAGAATTCATGTTCAATTCTCCAGGTCCCGCATTAGCCAGACACACAAGGTGACTCGAGTGCATAAGGTTACATGAATCTGGAGTTTGATTACAGTGCTGGAGGCCTTGGTGGACCAACTCTCTCTTTAGGTTTCTCTCTGTATCTCACTTGCTTGCATTCTTGAATAACAACAACAACAACAAAAAGTACAGTCTGTTGGGCTTGTCTCAAAAAAAATCACTGATTGCTGGAAGTGTTAAAAACACACATCTTACTAATTAAATAGTGATTAGTGATCATTAAGGGTATTTCATCCAGAGTTTACATAAATCCTCCCCCCTCATTTCCCCCCAAAGTTAATCCACCTATCTTTCACTCTGGTCCTGAGCTGTAATTTCTCATCCCTCTCTCTGACCATCTCAGTGATTAGTTAGTCATGGAAGCAGAGGTTTCTGGTCTTCTCCCCTCTGAGCTCTCCACCTGCCTTTTCTCAAGTCTCTATGGTCACTATACTTTTCCCTTTCCTACATATTGCATTGTGATTCAAGAGAGAAGCATTTTTCTAAAACTAGAATTTTTTAACCCTTTTAACTAACTAGTACTAATCACTCATTGTTGGCCTTTAAGGATAAACCAAAATATTTTATCTTGGCATGTTGGAACCAAGCATAATTTTGCTTCTATTTGTTCTTTCCTTAGTTCCATGTAAGGCATTATGTTGAACTACTTCTCAAAAATATTTTGCTGGCGAACTTTCCATATAGTTCAATCCTGCATTTGAGCTTGACATGTAAAGTCAAATGAACTGTGTGTGGGGGATGGGGGTGAGTGAGGGACATACTGTAAATGCTTAGCTGGAGCACAACACCATACTTATTCCCTACCTGGGTTCATGGGATAGCTTGGGTTTTAAAAGAGAAGGAAGATCTAGTCTCTGCCCACCCTTTCATTCAGCATAATATAATTCTGGTCTGATGGTGAGTACACGTGGGCATGTCCATACCTTACTACATCTTGACTCTCAGTTCGAGTTTTATCATTTCTCTCTGTACATAATTCACACAATTAAATTTCCCCAATGCTTTAGTCCATTGATTTTATGAATCCTTTTTAGTCCACAACTGCATACCTCACAACATGGCCCTCCTTTCCTTTATACTAGGGACTTTGAGAGTGATAGCACATTTAATTGATTTTATATTTCTTAAGTGACATAGTGATATATTTTTCAATGTCATTGAGTTAACTGACCCTATAGATTCTCAGATGCTCTCTGATATATATACTATTTATGACCAAGTACTTCAAAAGAAATTCCATGACAGAATTTTTTAACTTTTTTTTATTGACACCTTCCGTAATAGACAATAAACCATGATAATTCCCTACCCCTCACTTTCCCCTTTGCAACTCCACTCTCCATCGTATTCCTTCCCCAGTCAATTAGTTTCTCTTCTGTTTTGATGTCGTCATGTTTTCTTTCTATTATGAGAGTCTTGTGCATGTAGTGTCAGGCACTGTGAGGGCATAGATGTCCAGGCCATTTTGTGTCTGGAGGAGTAAGCTACAAGCAGTCCTAACCTTCCTTTGGCTCTTATATTCTTCCCACCCTCTTTTCCACAATCATGCCAGGATTTTAAAAACCTTGCTGGATAGATGCTAAAGAGAAAAAAAAAAAAAAAAAAAAAAAAAAGTCACCTAAAAGCCTTCTTGAGAACTCCTTGATCTGTCTCCCGTTAGGGGCAGAATGTTCTTGTGTTCTGTGAAAACCAACAATGAGACCTTCTATTATGAAACGTCACCTTTTCAGCAGGTGAATGGGACTAGTCATTTGTAGCTCTGGGGAGTGCCGGTCACAGAGAGACTATTTTATTGGGGGAATTTAGAATTGCTTTGCATTTCTGGAGATAGGTTTTCTAGTACAGAATGTCTCTAAGAAAATAGTGCGAGCAGGAGGAACACTACTGACCCTCCGAGAAGCAAGTGGGCTTCCTTTGTTGATGACAGACATGTCTGTGGAGAGTTTGGGTTGTAAAGATCAGCAGCAGAAGGAGCTGTGTTTGCTAAGGACATTTAATGGACTGTGGACTGGCTAATAATAAGTGGTAGATCAGCAGAGTTGGATGGGCATGGGAGTAAATTTCATCTCTTCTTTATTCTGAGGCCAGAGTCATGCCAGCAGGTTTGAGGCAAGGATAAGTTTGGCCAATTGTTCTCAAAGACACCACGACAGGAGAGAGATGACTCTCTGATAAGAATAACACACTCTAAGTAGACATGTTAATATTCTAAAACTCTGTGAAACTACTGTCATTGGTAGCTAAATTATTATTGGGCAACAATGATAAAAGTGTCATACTTTACATTATAAAAGCTTTTCAATTTTTGGTACATGTAATTAGGTAAGCCTGACATTAGTCCTAGTGACAAATTCTTTCATGATAGCACATGAATTCTATCCTTTTGGTTGCAAGACACACAGATGATCCAATAAAGTGCCTTTAGCTTAAGGCAGCTCTGGCAAATTTCTCTTTTATATGAAGAAACACTAAAAGCTATAGGCTGGCAGCCGGGTAATGTTCAAGAAGCAAGTAGCAGAAATTGTGGATTATTTGAGTCAAGAAAATTGAAACAAGTCATTGTGGGCAAAACAGGAGATAAATGCACACAGGTACCTTTACTAAAAGGCAATATTCACTGTAGCCAATAGTTTGTAAAGGTTTGGTATCGAATTGTATCATCTTTCATCTTTGTGCTTACATTTCTTCTTTGTAGGGATAAAATTTCAAAGACCTTCTGGAAATCTTTTGGAGTAGGTCTACCGATTATATATATTATTGTAATTATTTTGTATTTGTAAAATGTCCAAATTGATCCAAAAACTGTTTAGGACTTAAACAGAAATATTATTCCCCTTTAGTCATTTGTAATCTAAAGCCAAGGGATTAGATGCAAGTACAGAAAATAAAATACTAGTGCTACCAGTAATTTTGCCTGGATTTGATAAACAAAAGGTTTTACCATGAGAGGCATAAATCACATATGAGCTTAAAATTTTGTCATCAGAAAGAAGACAAAGAGCTAAATTTTAATACATTTTAAAAATAGATTTAATGCATTACTAATTAAATGCTGTCTTGGCTTTTTAAAGTTTAAAATATAAATTTTCATACAAAAATATTCAGAAATGTCTAAAAATATTTTTTCTGTGTATCTTATAATTTCAAATGAAATGTTAAACCTATTTATTTTCAAAAATTTATTTTACTTTTTTCACAAAAGTTTAATACTGTTATTTTATAATAATCCATTGATTGTGATTGATCTGAAATATTTAACTATAGTTGCATGACACCACATTATCCTTGCATTTGATTCTTGTACTAATGTGATCTACCTATAACTATATGCATAATTATATAGGTATATGTAAATACAATTATATATTTCAATGTCAAATTACTTGTGGAAAACCAGAACTACTTGTGCTTAGCCTCTGAATAAATTATTGAGGTATCATTTATCTATCTATCTATCTTCTGTTTTGAAAAAGATCAAGATATCCTAAACCGAAAGTTATCATGTCAACAACTTGCAACTCCATCTACTGACCAAAGATTACCATACATTCCCCTCAACATTTGACCTAACCACTAATAACTCATCTTCCTGCTAAGATAATTTGCCCCTGCTCTTCAAAGAGAAAAAAACATATTTTCACATTTATTCTGACAATATGCATGAATATAGTCAGCATCCTATACTGTATTCATATTATCACTTTAACAAACCACAAGAAGCAAATGATTTACCAAAATTGGTGAATTGTTGAATTGTGTTGGATACAGATAAGTAAACCTATGTATTTTTACACATACATGTACACACACACACACACACACAGAAACACATATGCACATTCTTACTAAGACATATCTAACAACCTGAGTGGTTGGAGAGATGGCTCAGTGGATGAAGCACTTGGCATGAAAGCCTGAGAATCTGAGTTCAGATCCCCACACCCTCCACAAAAGCCACAAGTTTAGCAGGCTTCTCTAATACCAGTGCCTAAGGTGAGAAAGGATGTGGACAAAAGATTTTTCACAAAACATATGAATATTAAAGTTGAGTGTCCCTGCTCTCATGGCAGACATACTAAATATACCATCTATCTATGTATCATTTGTTATATATATTTTTTTCAATTAACCTGTGTGTTTTACTATTTCAAGTGAAATATGAACCCATTTTTAAAACTTATCTTAATATTTCCATAAAGTTTAATCTTTTCTATGACCTTTATTTTAATCATTTGATTACAATTGATCTGATGTATTTACCTACATAAAGATAGTTTATATGCTCCCTTGACACTTTTAAGATATTTTCTATGAAAATGTCTTATATCCCTTGAACTTGGAATTTCAATTGTATACAAGTCAGATAGTGATAAACACTATCTCATTAATATTAAAAGTAAAGAAAGGTATCTCATTCATATAAACTAATAAAATGACTGTAAAGCGTCCTTCCCCTATTTATTTACATATTTTAACAAGAGTCATTAGAATAATAAATGTTAATGAAGAAACAGTTATGCCCTTCCCAAAGACTGAATAAACTCTTCTCCTACTATGCCATACAGTTGATTTTAATTGTTTTACATTTATAAGACACATGGAAAAAATAAGAGCCATTCCAATAAGAGAATCAAGTCATAAGACTTCTGTAACTAGAAATCATTTCTAGGAGAGTTTTCAACAGATAAGTAAAAATACTGCTCTAATTTTTGGCATAAGAGTACATACCAAATCTATGGTTAGTAGTACCATAGGCTGTATGTGTGCTTTCAGTACTATCCTTTCTGTATTTATATAAAAAGGCATTAAAAATCCCATATTCCACCATGTGAATGTGTTTAGAAATACTTACTGCTCAGCATAAAAAGTCATCAGATATCTATTTTTGGACAAATTCAACATCATGCTTACAAGAGATAAGCCTATTTTTACTGAGAAAAAATAATTCTTTTTTGAGACATTTATGTCTGATTTTTTTATGGCAGTTAGACCGTAACTACGCAGTTTATACTTGAGTCACATAAAAGTAAAGAGGCAATGTATTTGTAAAATCAGAAAGACAAGGAAGAGCCAAGATTTTGTCACTTGCTCTGTGCTCTGGGTCCAGAAGGAGCCATGTGCAGCTGCAGGCCCTGCGCCATCACTATGCAACAGGATGTTTTTACATCTGAGTCACTTATTGTTCAGATATGAATCATTTTGGGAAATCACTGTTCAATTTTCAAAAGTGAAATGAATTAGAATATACTCTAAATGATCAAAGTTTATGTAAAATATGCATTCATATTTGTGAACATTTGTCACATGTATATATGTAAATATGCATAAGTGTATATGTGTGCATCTACATGCGTGATCACAACATATTTATTACATGAACTGTAAGCAAACAGGTCAAAAATCTTTCATGTCACTATGCCAGTAAGATGTTGTGGCCAGTCACAGTGTAGAAGTGGAAGGTAGAGTGGTGTTTCTCAAAGCACAGACCTCAGATCACCTCTATCAAAATCACCTGATCCTTGGATTTCATCGAAACTAACTAGGCAAGAAAATATGGTGTTGAGGATCTTCATAGACAACAGGCTTCCCATTATGTTTTCTGCATCCTGAAGCTTAGAATTGAAGTTCCAGAGAATATTTCCTCTCTCCAACTAATGTATACTCATTCTACTTTAAACTTCCTTCTAGAGCTATGATTTCCCACATGGATGCATTAGTCAGAGATGGCTAGTTAAATTTAAATTAATTAAAATTTAATAAACATGAAATGAATTACCATTTATACTAACCACATATCAAGTGTTCAAGAGGCACCTGTGGCTAGTAACATTGTATGCAGGAGGGAAAATATAGAACATTTCAATTATCACATGATGTTTGATTAGACAGATCTACTATGGATGCTTTTGATGAGTTATGAAACTTAGCACAGTGATTTGTTTTCTTAAAAATTGTGTGTGTGCAGTATGTATGTACATTTCTACATGTTCCATTTATGTATGGGCATACATAGGTCAGATAACAACCTCAGATTTTCTCCTCTCCTTCTACTTCCTTTTATTGTGACCTCTGGAAAATTTTGAATTGAGGATTTTCATATATGGGCATATTATCATTTTATCAAATTCCCCTCCTATAGCTCTTTTGTCTTATCTCCCCTACTTCTATTCCCTTGTGCCCTTCTAAGTAGTCAATCTGTTTTGATGTCTCATTCTTTTTGTCCTCCTCATTCTTGTAAGGCAAGATCTCTCCTGTTGTTTTGTCACTGCTCCTTGTGAACTTCCTGATCCTCCTGGAAATAACTTTTATTACAGTAGGTGTACTGAGATTATAGACACACGTACGACTTTCCATCCAGCATGATGTAGGTACTAAGGAGGACCAAGTCCAGTTAGCAGGCTAGCAAGCATGTGCTTTTAATTGCTGAGCCACCTCCCCAGGCCCATGCTAACAGTGTTCTAATAATAAACACCCTCATATTGAATATAGGATAAAGAATCACATACTGAATCACAGAATGTAAGTAGTATAAATGATATAGTTTATTAATCTTAAAAGATTTTGTATTGAATTCTATCAGTTATTAAAATTTCATGGAGTTTTGGAGATGGATGACTTATGCGTGAAGATATGAGTTCAGATTCCCAGCACTCACATAAACGTATGTCTCGACTAGCTGATTCAATGAGCTCTAGCTTCAAGTGAGAGACTGTTTCTATATATTAGGTGGAAAATGGTTGAGGAAGACACTTGGCTTCAACTTTTGCCTTCCAGGCACAGGACGAAACACTTGTACGGACCCACATGGAAAAATATGCTCATGCCAAAAATATATTAAACATTTGAAAAATCTGTATAGAAGGACAAGGAAAAGTTGAGTACAAATTTTTAAGAAAGTAAAGGTAGTTTATCATAAGATAAAGTTTAAAACTTGTCATTATATTTTTGTCCTAACCTACAAATTTTACAGGGCCAAGAATGAACTCTAAAATCAGCTACAGACTTCAGATTATTAGGATGTGTCAAGTTCTGTGAACTACAATGGGTGTATAACTCAGGTGAGAGATGGTGAGAAAAGTGCCTGAGTGTGTACAGATAGAAGGAATATGGAAAAATCTTTATACTTTTTGCAAAATCCGTTTTAAAATCTTTTTTGTTTGTTTGTTTAGTTTTATTTATTTAGTTGAGAGTTACAGACAGAGAAAGAAAGAGGCAGATAGAGAGAATGGGCACAACAGGGCCTCCAACCACTGCAAACGAACTCCAGATGCGTGCACCCCTTGTGCATCTGGCTAAGGTGGGTCCTGGGGAATCGAGCCTCAAACCGTGGTCCTCAGACTTCATAGGCCAGCGGTTAACTGCTAAGCCATATCTTCTTTATTAAAAAACCTTTTAATAAGTCTCTGCTCCAAGAACGATATTTTTAGGCCTGGAGAGATGGCTTAGCGGTTAAGCACTTGCCCATGAAGCCTAAGGACCCTGGTTCGAGGCTCGGTTCCCCAGGTCCCATGTTAGCCAGATGCACAAGGGGGCGCACGCGTCTGGAGTTCGTTTGCAGAGGCTGGAAGCCCTAGCGCGCCCATTCTCTCTCTCTCCCTCTATCTGTCTTTCTCTCTGTGTCTGTTGCTCTCAAATAAATTTAAAAAAAAGATATTTTTAAATAAACACAGCATCAAAACAAAACAAGTTTTACATTTTAAAAGTAAATTTAATATCTTTATTAAGATAAAACATTTATGAACGTTCATAGCTAAACATGTACATTTTATGCCAAAGCAGCTGTGACTTGTTTACTAGTTTTCCTTCTAACTTATGACATTTTCTTAAGAAGGCACATGCTACTTGAGCTGCCATTAGAATGCAGAATAATCAAGTTGTAATAGCATAAATAGTTTTTAGGATACTAGCCACAATAAAGGATGCACAAACTAGAAGTCCTTATGAATATGAAAATTTAAGGATAGAAAGTAGTATTAACAGCAATTTAAGGATATAAAGTGGAATTAACAGCAATTTCTGTGTAAACCCTATTAAATTGGCTTGCTTATTTCTGAAAAAAAAATCATCTCAGTTTCAGTGTTCAGTACATTTGCATTAAACAAAATGTGTCCCTCTGTAAAGACACTGTTAAGATATCTTTTCTAAATAGGTCTTCACACAAAATTTAGAGAGCTAAGGAAAATAGTCAATAATATCTAATTGAGCTAAAGCAAGGTAATATAAGGAGAATGTGGGAAAATTGGATGGTTGCCTATTCCACTTAGCACTTAGGAATAAAGTTATGCTATTCTTATAGTTATATATTCACTGTTTGAGTGCGCTATGACAATTAATGGAATACCTGTTCCTATTTATTGCTTGCCAAGAAACCCTTATCCTCCACCTGTACCTAGGATTATTAGGACACATCATGATTACTTTAGGCCAAACCTTTGTCTTCTATGCCACTAATTTGTCCATAGATGAACTCATGACCAGGATCTACTCATACAGGTAAAGTGTAGGGACAAGCTTGGGTAAGATGAATACAAGAATGGTCCCTATATGAGGCTACTTTTCAAACTTCTTCAGTTACTTCTTTATTTGTGTTTTCATGTTTTCTTATAAGCATGCCAAACTGTGAACAACCTGACATCCAAAGCTACCATGGGCATGGGGGTGGGGGGTAAAGGAGTGAAGAAAACAGCCATACACATTCACGACATAACTGAGTTTGTTGTACCTGCCTTGAGGTTGTAAACTCCAAGATGTCATCCTTCTAGTTCAAACCACTATAGGGAGTTTCTATTTCTTTTGCCAGTGCACATTTTAACCTTGAGATCAGAGACATGTAGTTTTATTAAACTTGGAAAAACCAAGATAGGAATCAAGCTTTACTCAGTTTATCACTACAGTTTTAAAAAGAAGAATAAAGAAAAAAGAAAAGGAAACATTGCAAATCCCAAAGGAGGCTTCCCACAGTATTGACACACACACACACACACACACACACACACAATCACATAGCAAAATAAAACATGGCTTACCCATTGAAGATTGCCCATGGGAGAGGAAATTTGGGCAGCAGACATTGAACTATTATGATCTTGTCAAATTTTTCTTCCTGATGGGCAGGGGCTTTGCAACTTTTGAGAGCTGAAGATCATTTCCAGAGGGAAGAAACTTAGGTTACTATGAGAACAAGCTAGACCTGTTGAGACTGCTGTAGCAGTCAATGGGACCATTATGTTATTGAAAGATAACAGCCATCTTATAGCTCCAGCCTTGAGGACTTAGGTAATGAGTGAAAGGCTGAGAGAAATGGGAGTGAATGAAGTGAGCTGAGCTGAAATTAAAAAAGGCATAAAATTAGACACCACGTCATAATAATTTGTCCATTGTAGGCTGGTGTTTCTTCTTCTGCCTTATCTTTCCTTCAACATGGTATGTGAGAAACAAACAAAGAAACCAAAAAAACATAAAATGTGGATCACTCAACAGAAATGAAGAAAAAGAGAGCTAGCTGAAATGATGACTCGATTCAGTCAGCCACAGGAATGGTAGGGGTATGGTAAGTTTGACGCTTTATTGAGTTATAGTAAAGAAAGTTATATATTTAGTTGAAAAATTAATCTAAGATCAATCAGTTCACTTGAAGAATATTCTAGATAAAATTGTTTAGGAGTTAATAAGATTATAAAACACAGGTGTTGGTGGACACCATTCAGGAAAGTTGAGTTGGACATAAGAGGAGAGATATAGTAAACTTTCAGCTGGCCATTTGCGAGCCAGAAAGCATCATTTGTAGTTATTTGGGTAGTTGTAGTGTTTCTACAAGAGCAACCCAGGTAGCCTATGGTAGCCTATGGACTGATAAAAGGAAGAATGAAAGACATTATGCACTTTCATCTGATTCAAGATAATGATCTGATCCCCAGACACAACCACATCTGCAACCACATGAAAAAGGGTGTTTAACCAAGGATCCACCAATCGTTGGTCCTCTTATATCACAGAGATGCCAAATAAAGAGCTTTATAGCCTTAAAAGGACTCTTAGATTAGACATTATAGTTCATTTCCACTTCCAGTTTGTTTCTGTTTGTGCTCTCAACTCTGTTATTTATTTATAAATAAAAGAAATGTATTAGGTTTTTGCAGCTATATAGTAATTAAGAGTCTTTTATCTTTGGTGCCAGAAAAAGTGAAGTGAGTGTCCCACAATGCCTCTTAATTTTTCCTCAAGTCACAGTTCTTAGTGCAAGTGAGAATTGGAAAGGAAGACCTTCCTTGGAAAATAAAGAACTGAAATGTCAAGTTTGACAAAGTCACAATGTGTCATTGTCTCAATACTATATGAAAACTAGTGTTATAATAACTAGCTAGCAAGTCGAGCTGGGTCTTCTCACTGCCTTTGAACACATTCTGGAGGATTGAAGTTTTGGGTGAAAGTGAAGGGCATAATGATGGTGGTGGCATAGATCATATAATCTTATAATACTACATGTTATACAGTGACCTTGGTTAACAGACGCAGGGGGGAATTTTAAAGAGAAAAGAAAATAATATGCTGGTTATTTCATAGTTTTGATTTGAGCTCTAAATTTTTTCTCAAATTATTCCCACATCGTTGCTTATTAAGTTAGTGCTAAGCAGCAGTTGAATACAGATACTGAATTCCTCTTCCAATGATGATGTATAAATACAATTTTCCCTACTGGTACTGTTCACACAGTTGATTTCCTCTATTTGGGTGTCTTGATTCAGTAACAGAACTAAAGTGAACTTGATGTGACATCAGGACTAATTACTGACAAGAGCAATTTGACTCTTCCCTATTACAAGTGCTTTTTTAAAGCTCTGACCCCTCTTGTTAGGCTGAAGAGGTAGAAATTGCATGAGGCTGATCCTCAAAGAACAGAGGTAATGGTAGCAGTAATTTCAAGGAAGATTCGTTTCAATTTTCTATATTATCTGCTTCTAACATTTGCTTTAAAAATCTAGGTAGTTTGGCCCAAAATATTGTTTGGCCAACCTTATAGGACTGCACAAAGTGGGCTTCAAAGTAGTTTCATTGCCTTTTATCTTTCCAAATATTTGTAATTTCTTCCAATCTTTGCTTATTATAGTTGAAGTAAAATACACTAACACAGTAAAAGAAGAGTCACCAAAACGTTATTAAAGGTTCTCTAAGGTTTGAGTTAAGGCAGCTCTTCCAGGGCACATGAGCCAAAAGCAGTCATCTGAGGAAGGTGGCTTTCAGACTTGCTCATTGCACCCAAGGACCAGGCATTTGTGAGTCCAGAGGGAACGATTTGTCTGACAGGGCTCGGAAGATACCTAAGTGTTTATGAGCACTTGCCTCATGAGGACCTGAGATCACTGGAGTTAGACTGTTCAGAAAAAAAACATATAAAAAACTGCATGTGGCCACACTAATCGATAACCCCAGTAGTTATGGGGAGATCTCTGGGGCTGGTTTACAAAAAAAAAAAAAAAAAAAAAAAAAAAAAAAAAAACCAGAAGCTCCTGATTGAAGAAGAGACTCTCTCTCAAGGAAGTAGGCAGATGTACAATAAAGAAAGGCACCCAATATTCACCTCTGGACTCTAAAACAGGTGCATGACACATAGTTGAACACACATACATACACACCACACATAATACTCCACACATATGCACACAAATTGTGTGAAAAAACAAAAAACAGTATCTATACAGGATCCAGAGGTGCTTCAGCATTTCCTCACTTAGATTGTTTATTAGGTTGTCTGAATTGCTAAAACAAACCGCTACAAACTGAGACTTAGTACAGTCAAAGAAAGGAATTTAGTGGCTCCCATTTGTGAGGGTTGGAAATCTAAATTAAGGTGTGGGCAAGCAGGATTGTCCTCTGAGAAGCTTGAAATAAAAGTCCAATACACATTTTTTTTTCTTGTGTTGCAGCAGAGCATGAGATCTCAGGATCTCTGCACATCACCTTGTTTCTATGCATGTTTATTTTGGTATATAAAGTTTTGCTATTTCATATATATATTAGGGAGAGAGAGAATGGGCACACCAGGGCCTTCAGCCACTACAAATGAACTCCAGATATATGTGCCTCCTTGTGTGCATGTGTGACATTGCACACTTGTGTCACTGTGCATCTGACTTACATAGGACCTGGAGATTCAAACATGAGTTCTGAGGCTTCATAGGCAAGTGCCTTAACTGCTAGGCCATCTCTCCAGCCCAATTTCTGCTTTTTCATAAGGATGCTAAGACTATTTCATTGGTGAATCTACCTCTTCCTGTAAGATCTTATCTCAACTAACAAATTATATCCACAGTGATCCCATTTCCAAAAGGAGAGTAGAACTTTAGCATACAAAACTTGAAATAATAATGGTGAGTATATATTAGACCTCATCATTTCTAAAGTCACTTACAAAATGCATAATTGTAAGGATGCATGAATTTTTTTAACAAATCATTTAAGTTATTTCCTTTACAGTTATGTCTGTGATATAAAGACGGAAGATTTTTTTCACTGTGCATTTTACAAAGATAGAAACAAAAGCTTCTTTTTTAATGTAAGACCTGGCACAAAAATGGGTCCTTTGTCTAGGGTCAACCTTCTATTCTCCCAACATCCCCATTGAAACATGGTTTCTGAGTCTGGGAAATTGTCAAGATGATGAAGGAGGTGGTGGCAGTTCTTTAAATCTGTGTTTTTTTTTTTTGTTTTGTTTTTTTATTGTCTTGTATAAGAAAGACACACCATGATAAACTACCAGAAGCAGCACCCAAAGCAGTGGTCATCAGCCCAGTTCAGTGGCCCTTTACCTACAGTAGAATCTCAGCACACATATCGACACTCTGGAAATGTTAAAGAGAATTTTCTTTACCTATGATAAGACTATTTATTGTATCTGAACCACCATATCATCTATTTTTTTAATATTTAATTTTTATTTATTTACTTGAGAGAGAGAGAGAGACACAAATAAGAAGGGAGGGTGGGGGGAGAGAATGGGCATGCCAGGGCCTCCAGCCACTGCAAATGAACTCCAGATGCATGCATCCACCTTGTGCATTTGGTTTATGTGAGTCCTGGGGAGTCTAACCTGGGTCCCTTGGCTTTGCAAGCCATCTCTAGCTTATGTACCATCTCTTTTTAACACAGGAAAGTATGTCGATCATGACATATCCTCTAGCAACTTGGTGTTAATTTTCAGGGTATGTGGCAGCCAACTGATTGTTTTTACAGTATGAATTTGTTCATTTGACAAGTGTTGTAGTGGCTTTCCTGTAAACCTAGCAGTGAACTAGGTAGAAAGATACTGTGCAAACAGAGCATCAATTTTGCAGAAAAGAGACAGACCTCAATGTTAAAAATAAGCAAATTCTCCCTGATAGTGTTAAATATTTCAGTGAACACAGAGTGCTAATTAGATATAAATGTAATGTGGTACTGGGTGAGGATGTGGGTTACTTTAGCTTGGGCAGTCAGCTACATAGGGGTGACAGTGTAAATGGTTAAAATAAGAAGACTCCCTTGTTAGAATGGTGGAAAATGGAAGCTCCGGGCATAGGGTAAGCTGTGCATCACACTTTGCAAGACACTTTGTAGGAGTCAGAGACCAAGAGAGGCAGGAGCATGGAGGTCAAGATCCAGGTTGAGAGCACTCTGAGTCCAGGATCCAGGAGTTGAGCCCCACAATTTTGATTCCAAATGTTTGAGATTGTCTACAAATCTGCCTTTCAAACAAATATCTGGTTGTTTCTTCTAGGAAGTCCATGGGAAACACAGATGGTATTTTTTCATGTATTTTTGGGTGTAGACTGACTCAAATCTGAAATATAGGAAAATTTCTTAAGTAAAGTGGGGCTGGTACTCTGTACCTACAGTCATCCAGGGTAACTTAGACCAGTGCTACCCACAAAGGAGTGTCTATTTACCTCTAAAGTATGCCACTGGAAATCTGACAGTGCCTGGTGATGTCAGCTGAAAATTGATCTTGAGAGCCCCAAGTAATATAGTTCATTTTTCTTCAAATAGGAAGATTGAATGAAAAAAAGTTGAATTATCCAAAATAACAAAGAAAAATGAGAACAAATTCATCACTTATATCCTTAAATTTAAGTATTGTGTATGTTGCTAAAAACTTTTATGTATGTTGTTAAAAAGGTAAATAAAATAAGCATATTTTCATAAAGAAAATATGTAACTCCAATGGTCTCTTTATTATCATGATTCTATCCATTATCTTAGATGACTGTCCATAACCAATACCTTTAGCCAGATGATTGTCTGGATATGGGATTGCATCATATTGCCAAGCAGCAAATAAAAGTCTGTAGCCAGAGGGAATGTGATATCAGAATATAACTTTGGGAGCAGTTTGTATTCAAGTGGATTATAATAAATTCTTAATTTTCACACACGCACACACACACACACACACACACATACACACACACAAACACAAATAAACAAACAAACAAACTACAATAACAAAATCATTAAGAGCAAAAGAAAACTGGAGCATGGAAGTTTGACTCAGAAATTGATACCATGTCTGTCTGGCTTCAACCATCAATCAATTCCTACTTTTTTTTTTTTTTTATTCTGGCGAATGATTGATAGTCTTTCACCCTGTAGAGTGTACTGCCCTTATTGTGAATTTAGTATGCCATGCCATCCTCTTTTTCCTTCCCCCTGTCCTTTTGTTTCTATGGATCAAGAATTAAACTAAATGTGGCAGAAATAGAATAGATTAAATCAATGGACCTCAGTAGGCTTTTCTCTCAAGACTATTTTATTTTTGCTTATTTATTTGAGAGCAACAGACAGACAGAGAGAGAAGGAGGCAGATAGAGAGAGAATGGGCACACCAGGGCCTCTAGCCACTGCAAATGAACTCCAGATGTGTGCGCCTCCTTGTGCATCTGGCTTATGTGGGTCCTGGGAAATCAAGCCTCAAACTGGGGTCCTTAGGCTTCACAGGCAAGCACTTAACCACTAAGCCATCTCTCCAGCCCCTCAAGACTATTTTAACACATTTAATTAACCATATAGTTTCCTTTCTATGATGAAAGAAGGGTATTTGTAATAATTAGATATAAAACTGTAAGATTTTCTTTTCTTTTTTTCCCCAACTATCTTATAAATTCTCTGGTGTGTTTCACAGCAGTGTCATCTGTTTTCTTTAGTATTCTGGAGCCTTCCTTGGGGTGTATGCTAAACCACAGAATGACCCACAAACTCAATGAGAATACAAGTGAAGGTTAGTCACATGATTCAAGTCTCGTTATTTCTACTTATGCTCACATAACTATACCCTATGTAAATTAATGCCTTGGAATCTTAGTTTTATGATCTGTTCATTAAAGATGCTAATGTCTGTTCACTATTCCTCACAGGTTCAAATTGACTATCCAAAAAGCCTATTTTCAAATTTGACCGTGAAGATTTTTTAAAAAATCACTAGTATGATACAAAAATGCAAGCTATTAAAATTATTTTACCAGAAGCAAAAAGAAATCAGCATAGCAGAGATCACTATATTATGACACCTATATGTAAGACTTAAATGAGGGAACACTTACTAACCCAATAGAAAATGAATGCTTGTAAGGTGATTTTCAGAATAATAAAGTACTGTATGAAGATTATTATTAGGATATCATTATATATGTGAAATTATACTTGTCACTATGTTGAATACAAAGAGATATGTGATGTTAAAAGTAGATGCTATTATATAGGTATAATTTTGTATACTCACATGTATGCATTTATAAGATACACCCAACATTTTTAAAAAGGATAACACATTAAAAACCTGTCCTTATACAGCCATATTAGAGGCAATATTCAGTAAATGCCATCGTATAAGTGTAATCCACCACAATGAATGAGATACCGCCTTCAAGAGAAAAAAAGAAAAAATGGAATCATGTGGTATGTCACAGTGACACCTGTGAGTAATAACCTCCTGTCCTTGCACTTTGAGCTTCATGTAAAAGCACATGAGATTACCATAGAAACACACCTTGTGGCTAGGATTGTGCAAGATATAACCACCAATAACAGGAGAGAGGGACAGTCAGGACAGGAGGTGGAAAAAGTGTAACCTTTAAAGTATGGAGTTTGGCCAGTTAATACCAAGCCCAGAATTGGGGTGCCCTCACAGTAAGCTGTTGCCTAGGGAGACCCATGAGATCCACAAACCAATGTAGGCCATTGCCAAAACAATTACCTGTCAGATCTAAGAGTTAGGACCTTGTTGTTGAAGACATTATAATCTGTAATCAGACATCAAAATACCATATTGGAACCAAAAGGGTAGTTAGATCCGTCTTGGATAACCCACAGAGTGCTGGAGAGCATTGGTGGAGGAAAACAGTCATCAACCGCATGAATAAGCAATAGGCTTTGCAGATTATAGTTACCAACAGTATGAATAAGCAGTGGACCTTACAGACCAACCAGCCAGAGAAGAGGTATACACTTGTGCAATTGTGGCACACAGCCTCTGTGGGTAACCAACTAATCTCTGATTGGACAAGAGCCCCTCCCCCCACTCCTTCTGTAGAAAATAATTCATATCTGGTACTGAAAACCAATTAATAATCCCATGGTCAGGAATCTCAGACTTCAGAGAGAAGCCCCCACTCTTCTCTGGAGAAGAAAGTGGGCTTGTATAGCAAAAAGTCTCTCAAATAACTTCCCATACTCTCTTTGACACACAAGAGTCTGTTTGATTTTACCTATGGCAGAGAAAAATGAGGAGAACTAAGATCCATCAAAAAGATAAGGAGATAGACAACTACCCACCATGAGATGTGCCTCAGTTCTATCTGCCTGAGCACAGGAGAAACTGCAGAGGAGACAGTGATATGACTACTACTTTCAATGCTAGCCTGACAACCAGCTCAGGATGATAGGAACAGACATGCTGATCAATCGAAACCCATGAAAGAAATCAACACTAAATCAGACTGCCAATAGGCCTGCTATGGCTCAAGAAATATTGTGAAAGAGGGGGTGGAAAGATTGTAAGAGCCACAGAGACTGCTGAGGTCTCCATGACCCCAAGTGAATACTGTAACAGAGTAAACCCACAAAGGAGGACTCCCAGGGTAATGGGAAAGGGGTGTGAATCTGTTATGATATACATAAAACAAAATAAAAAAAATTAAAGTACATATGTTCAATATTTTACAAAAGAATCTACTGCTCCAAACTTTATTGCTGCTATGAAATTGCTCAAATATGATCAACTCAAAGACTTTTTGAATGTACAAGAGAAAACCTAAAGTAAAATAAAATATGAAATAACTTACTCTGAGTTGGCTGATTATATAAATCAGCAAATATCTGGGCTTTGTTCCTCACAATACTTAAGTTCTTTACACTGCATGCTCACAAAATTACAGGGTTGTTGTAATTCTTATCTCCAGATGACGAAAACCCAGAGAGTTATATTAACAGTAGGATAAGAGACAGAACTGGGCATCCAATCAGGTTTCCTTTGGCTCCAAAGTCCATAGCACTGGCCAATAATATATTCTGAGATACAGTAGTAAACAGAGATTTGATCTAACTTTATGTAATAAAATATTTTATATGTAATTTTAGTTAATAAAACCAAAATTTATGAACTGAACTAAAATAATTAGGAAAATACAAACTAGAAGAATGTATAATCAAATGATAATATATTGAGTTCTCTAAAAAGACACTGATTGGCAATACAAATGGCATAATTGAAAACATAAATAAGGTAAACCTATGATTAATATTAACTTGAAATAACATCTACTTCCACACAAACACATTTAAACAGCAGCATCAATTTATAAATTTTTAATTTTTTTTTATTTGAGAGTGACAGACGGTGAGAGAGAAAGAGACAGATAGAGAGAGACAGAGAATGGGTGCGCCAGGGCTACCAGCCGCTGCAAATGAACTCCAGACGTGTGTGCCCCCTTGTGTATCTGGCTAACATGGATCCTGGGGAATTGAGCCTCGAACCAGCGTCCGTAGGCTTCACAGGCAAGCACTTAACCACTAAGCCATCTCTCCAGCCCTCAATTTATAAATTTTATAAAGAGAAAATTATAAGTGATATTGGAAAAGATAAGATTGATCTGAATCACAGGCCTTGTGATATTATATAACTTTTTTTTTGTAAATTCATATCAACACTAATGTATATGTCTACATTTTTATAAAATGATTTTATTTACTTATTTTATTTTTACACAGAAACAGAGAGAAAAGAAAGAGAGAGAGAAAGAGAGAGAGAGAAAGAGTGAGAGAGTGAGAGCCCACTAGAACATCAAACCACTGCAAACAGACTCCAGATCCCTGTGTTACTTTATGTACCTGGCTTTATGTGGATACTGGAGAATCTAACCCAGGCCATTAGGCTTTACATATAAAGCATTCACTTCTGAGCCACCACTCTAGCCTGTCTTTATATTTTAAACTAGGAAACCCTAATAGTAAGGAAATAATCCAACTTGAAGGACTATATTCCCCCCAAAATTCATTAGCTATTAAAATGAAGAAAAATAAAACATATAATACATGACATAAATGATCTTTTGTGTAGTCACTAAAAATTAAAAGTATACTGTACAAGGACAGGCAATAACTACATGAGGGAATGAAGCATGGAATATAACTTTTTGTATAATTATTTTTTTTTTTTTGAGGTAGGGTCTCACTCTAGCTCAGGTTTACCTGGAACTCACACTGTAGTTCCAGGCTGGACTAGAATTCACAAGGATCCTTCTACCTCTGCTTCCCCAGTGCTGGAATTAAAAGCAAATGCCACCACAGCTGGCCAATATAATATTTTATGTGCACAATGGTTAAATAATATAAGATAAAAATTAAGGCTGAATCTTCAAAAACTTGTACTGGACAAACTGGATAACCACATGCAGGAAACTGAAACTTGATACACACATTTCACCATGCACTACACTCAAGTCCAAATGGATTAAAGACCTCAGTATAAAACCAGAAACTTGACTAGTACTGGAAAAAAATTTAGGAAGTACCTTCCATGATATTGGAATGGGAAAATACTTCCTGAACAAAACCCCAGTAGCTCACGATCTTAAACAGTCATTCAGCCAATGGGATCACATGAAGCAGAAGAGTTTCTTTACAGACAAGCATACAGTAAGCAAAGCCAATAGATTACCCACAGAATGGAAGAAAATATTTGTGGGTTATCCAACTGACAGAGACCTAATCTCTAGATTCTACAAAGAAACCAAAACTCTAAACAGTAAGAAGTCAAACACCCCACTCACAAAATGGGGCAAAGAGCTGAACAGGCAGTTAACAGAGGAAGAAACACAAATGGCAAACACACACTTAAGAAAATGTTCATCATCTCTAATTATCAGAGAAATGCAAATTTAAACAACTATGAGATTCCACCTCACCTGGGGAGGGAGGGGAGGGCATGGAAGGGGTGGGAAACACTAATCTAGACCCAAACGGCAATGGTACCATAAAATTCTACTTCCTAAAAGGCAGACCAAATGGTTGAAACTTCACAAGGCCCCTACAGGAAACACCTGAACCACAAGACACAAGTGTAGGATCAAGTCTAACCCAAACCTTCTACATCTTCCCTCCCTCCCTCTCCCTCTCCCTCTCTTTCTCCTCTCTAACTCTTGTATATTAGTTATATTTTTCCTCATTTTCTTAGTGGGCACTGACCTGTAACTCCCATTACCAGCATGGGGCTATCATCCACAATGAGCTTTTGATCAGAGAAACCTACAAGGTTTCCTAAAAGAATGACAGATTTGTCAGGGTACTTGATGACCCACCAAAGGTTAGTGGTAAGACACTATTGCTGAAGACACCATATGCAGCTGACACCTAAAATGGAATGGCATGGCTGGAAGCCAGGAGAGAGTCAGTCCCCAGACAGTCAGTGTATCTAGTGCCAGAAGGTGCTACATGGGTGACTGGGGGAAATGACCAATATCTGTCCAAGCAACCCATGGTTTAACCTACTTAGCAACAAGTAACTGGTTGTGATGCCCACACAAGTGCAATAGTGGCACAAAGCCACGGTGGGGAACCAACTGCTCTTGATTTGGCTAACTGATCCCCTCAGTGGTACAGGACCCATAGCTGGAGCTGGGAAACAAGTCATATCCAAACATAAGCCCTCTCTCCAATATCAAGCTACCATCAATCATGGGCTACAAGTGGCCTACTATTTAAAAAGTAAGGTAGCTGGGAGTGGTGGTGCACACCTTTAATCCCAGCACTCAGGAGGCAGAGGTAGGAGGATTGCCATGAGTTCGAGGCCACCCTGAGACTCCATAATGAATTCCAGGTCAGCCTGGGTTAGAGTGAGAACCTACCTTGAAATATCAAAAAAACAAACAAACAACAAAAAGTAAGGGTTATCTCATTTGCCCTGGTGCTAACTTACTCTCTGTTGGAGAATCTGCTTCTCTTTTTCAGATAGATGAAGATCCTAAGGAGAGAGCCACCCCATCATACCTCAAAAGGGCCCCTGCTGAAACTAAGAAAAATTGGTGAAACAAGCAACAGTTCTGTTTTCCTGGTGAGCCAGATAGCAGCACAAGGAGGAAGGAGATCAACACAGCGAAAAATCAACTCCTACCAAATCAAAGAGCCAGAGCCTCAGAGGCCCCCAACACCTCATCACTGAAGCAGACCAAAAATGAACCCATCATGGCTCAGGGAAATTTTGCAGAAGATGGGGCAGAAAGAATGTCAGAGCCACATGTTGGGTCAGGATATGCAGAGACATTTATCATACCAATAACTGTGGGCTAACTCCTCAAGGCATGACCCATATACATCAACAAGGAGGGGCCAATGGGGAGAGGGTAGGTCAAGGATGAGCCTAATAATGGTACCCAACTGCCTGTATTTGCTGAATAGAAAACTAATATAAAAAATGAAAAAAAAATAATGCTGAAAATAACAAACTTGATATATGTTATCATAATGTTGCATTTGTTAGTATATTCATTTTTCCTTTTAACAGGTAACATTTACAATGAAGGATTTATGTGTGAATTACATAGACTAGTATGTCAAACTCATTCTCTACTGATTTAAATTTGTTCAAGAGGTGGGTCAACCTTTGCTTGCATGAAGTAAGGTGTTTTGGACAAGGGATAACACTATCCTAATTTAAATCTTTAAATCTTGTATGCATCATGACTCAACACAGAACATGCATGGAAGTAAATTTATGCTACCATTGCCATCTAGAAACTGAAGATTCACCCACAAAATTACAAGTAGGGTTGACATTAGGGGACTAAGTAGAATAATCTCCATCCAATTCATTGAGGATATTCAGTGCTCCTGGATTTAAAACATGTTTGTAGATGCAAAGACAGACTAGAAAGGAATACTTTGGTGGCTCATGGATATAAAGATATGAAGCTATTGATGGCAGGAAACGGTGACAGGAGCTAGAACAAGGGTGTGAAATTTACAACAGTTGTGTAGACTGTACCCTTCTAGTAACCGGGAGAAGGCTCTAGTTGTATGGACCTCTTGGAAAATTCTGCACATGGTCCAGGATTAACATATGCTCTACTGCAACCTAACATGTTTTCAAAGCCAGACCTCAATCACACTGACTATGTGTATCAATTTTCATTGATGACTGCTTTCTATCCATTTACCCAACCTTACTATCACACTTTTCTACTCACCTTAAATTTTACTGAACATTGTTTTATAAACTCTAACACTTAATAATCATCTGATCATATACCATGTAGTAAACTTAGGATGCTCATAATTTAATTTCTTAATACATTCTTTACAACTTTGTATGCCTTTAATTTCTCACTCTCTTATATTACTCATATCATCATTTACCGTGTCTGTGTCTTTCCACCGTCATTTCTTTGCATTTCACTTTCTCCTTCAACTATTTTGTTATCTCTGTGTTGTTCTAACCAATCCTTCTGAAAGGGTAACAAATGGATTATTTTCTGGTTTCAATTACTATTTTTCCATTCATCTTTTAATGTTCTACAATCTGAATTGATTCTTTTCTTCTTCTTGCCTTTGCTTCTAGAATATAAGGGAAAATCTTCTTGCGAGGCCGATGTCTTTAATACTTAGGTAAATGAACCTTTTCGGTCATCTTATTCCTTTGTTTTATTTGCTCCTTAGGACTGACAGCTCTGACCCTTTCCTTTGGCTTTGAGGACCATCATATTATTTTGATTTTACTTCTTTCTGACTGCTATGATTTGTTGTCAATTGTTATTTACTCTGCCTGTGCCAAACGCCCAAACATTTCATGCTGGAGCTAAAGCCTCTCTTCACTTTATTTTTCTTTATAGGCAATTTCAAAATTATTAGACATGAACACTTTATTTTCCTTTTTCTTTAATTTTCTACTCAACATCTGCACATGGCTCCTGAAAGTAAGATGCCCATAAATAACTTAAAGTTTGCTCTCCAAACCTGCTTTTCATCTATATTATTTATCTCGGTAAATAATAACAATATATCATGAGTTACACAACCTGTATCCTGGGATCCATCTGTGTAACATTTTCAAACTTCCCATTAACTCCATTCAATCAATTATAGGCAAAATTTTGACCAATTTCAAAGACAACTTAGGCAGAGACACATGGTCCTTAGTTACATTGCCCAATCTACGCTCTCATGCTTCCTGACTAATGCTAGATAGTCCAGTTCCCATAATTAGTGCCTGAAACTAATTGGTTTTTCTAAATCAATTAAGTCATGACTTCTTATCCCTTGCTAGTATTTCCTAAAAGTTGACACTACTGTTCGTTTTTCCCTGGGACTCACCGCAGTTGTCTCCTGTTTTCCTTTTAATCTCTGTCTCTCTGCGTGGTTTACCAGCTTGCTCATCTTCCTGCAAGCCACAAAAATGTTGACATTCCTTTAAGATTACTCCTCTGTTCCTTTCCTTTCCACACTTGATATTTTCCCTCTAGGTGATCTCATCTAGACAAACAGATTCAATTATAATCTGGTCATAACTGATTCATAGAATTATATCTCTAGGCCATGTCACTCTCCTAGGAGCCAAATTTGTAAACCCAGTGGTTTACTTTACATTGCTTCCTTAGAATTTCAAGCATCTCAAACACAGCAGGATCAAAATTGAACACATCATTTTCTAGCCCTCACTCTCCCAGACTTTGAATCTATCCACTATAATTCAGTACACTCCCAGGACTAAAGCCTAAATTGTAGACCACATCTACAACCTCTAATAGTCACCATCCATCATTGAGTTAAAAAAAAAAAAATGTTTGTGTTTAAACCTTCAGTAGCCCGTTTTAAACATTTATTTATTTAAGAGAGAAAGTGGCAGAGAGAGGGAAGGGGAGAGAGAGAGAGAGAATGGGCAAGCCAGGGACCTCAGTTGCTTCCATTGCTGAAAGCAAACTCCAGACACATGTGCCATCTTGTGTGTCTGGCTTTATGGGTACTGGGGAAGTGAACTTGGGTCCTTCAGCTTTGCAAGCAAGCACCTTGACTGCTAAGCCATCTCCTTAGCCATAATTTTTTGAAATTGATTTATTTGAGGAGTAGTCCTCTTTTGAGTTATAAAACTTCTTAATATGATCTAGCTTCTTACATACCTTGTCAACTCAGATAATTTCCCTTCATGTTTTATATTCTGGCTATACTGTTACTTTTTTTTTTTTTTTGTCCTTTGCATGGCACTTGCCATCACAGTCTCTTTTCTTATGTACCTTGTACCCCATCTGCTTTCTGACAATGAGTGTGCCCACTACTCTCATTCCTCTTATTACCACCTATTCAAGCAACAGAGAAGAAATGAAATATTCTATCTTTGGAGAAAATTTCCTTGGTGTACTTGGCAATGTTGATGAATCCTCACACATGTTCACAGAGGGTGTATCTTTTTTCCTATTATATTTATTATACTCACAAATGTGTGTAGTTATGTCCTTTTCACTTTTTGGGTCTGGAAACTTTCTAAAGGAAATTTTCCCATTGCATTGATTTACTATGATATCCATAGTGTCTTGCACATGGTGGATATTCAACTGAGGTATGTATTTGTTAAATGAGAGAATAAGTGAATGAATAGATTTTTTGACTGTTATACTACATCAGAAGCTGGACCTAAGTCAGGTAAGTGACAATGTATGCAGTGATTAATATGCCAACAGACTAAAATATCAAATAATTAGGAGATTAGCAAAACAACTATGAGGAAAAATGAAAAGTGCTTCTATTTTTTTTACTTGTTCCAATGAAATTTATTCCTATTATTAAAACACAGAGAGATGTCAAGTGAGTAGTAGAATGATGCATCTCAAAGTCTAAAAAAAAAGAAACAAGAACAAACTAAATCAAAATCAATAAAGGGAGAGAAATAAAGATTGGAGCTGGAATAAATAAAATAGACTATAAAAGAACAAATAAAAGTACCAAAGTAAAGAATTGGCTCTTTGAGAAGATTAATAATGTTTGCAAACCCTTGACAAAATTAACCAAAAGGAAGAGATGGCCCAGGTTAATAGAATGAGATATGAAGAAAGGGCTGTTACAACCACATGCTATTTAAATCCAGAGGATCATTAAGGGTTATTTTGAAAACTTATGCTTCAATAAATTAGAAAATCAAAAAGGTATTAGCACATTTTCACTAAGCATGTTCTAAAAAATATCAAACCATGAAGATAAAAACAATCACAGAGCAGTAAAAGTAATGAGATTGATAGAGTCATAAAAAAGCTCTAAACAAAGAAAAGCTCAGAACTCAACAAATTCACTGTTGAATTTTACCACACTTTTAAGTAAAATGGATGTTTCTCATCTATTTCATATAATACTCCTTAAGTTTGTATGAAGCATTAGTCTGATACCAAAGGAACAAAAGGGCTCAGTAAACATCTCTTCATGCTTAAAAACTCACTGGAAAAGGATCACATGTTAATATAATACAAGGATATATGACCATAGCCAACATGAAACTGATTGGTGAAAAACAAAAAGCATTTTTTTTTCAACAATCAAAAGAGCAACAACATGACCATTTTCGCCAGTCTTGTTTAATACACTACTTGAATTTTGTTACAAAGTGGTAATGCAATGAAATAAACAAAATAGATATTAATGAAGAAAAAATAGTCAAATTGTCCTATTTGCAAGATAATGTTTAAACTCTATAAAAAGAAGATGTTTAAACTCTATAAAAAGATTTTAGGCAATAAAAATCAAAAAAGTCACAGGATGTAAAGTCAGCATATAAAAATCTTAATTTTTATTATGCTTATAGTGAACTTGCTGAAAAAATATGATGAAAAAATGCAATTTAAAAGAGCTTCAGAAATATTGAAGATAGCAAGAAGTAAACCTAACCAAAAAGGTATGAAAGACTTCTAGAGTGAAATCTACAAAACATCAAGACAGCTGGTATGGTGGCACATGACTTTGATCCCAGCACTGGGAGGACCCTGAGTTCCAGACCAGCCTGGACAACACAGTGAGTTCCAAGACAGCATGGGCTAGAGGGAGACTCTGCTTCAAATAATGATTATGAGGAAGAAGAAGATGGAGGAGGAGGAAGAGGTGATGGTGGTGGTTATGGGCTTGGATAAACTCACTTGTTTGTAAAGCATGCTGGCCTTGGTTTGATTCCCTAGTACCCAGGAAAATCCAGACAGACCAAGTGGTGTAAGCATCTTGTGCTTGTAGTGATAGAGACTCTGGCACACCCATACTCTCCTCTCTTCTTCTCTCTCTCTCTCTGTGTCTCTCTCTTATTCTCTTTCTCCCTCTTTCCATATATCACTCTCTTCATCTCTTCTTCCTCCCTCTCCTCCTCTCTCTTTGACTGAACATCAATGGATAAAGATGATTTTAAAAACTGCAAGGAATTTAAGAAGATATTAGAAGATACATAGCCCCCCTTATCTTCATGGACAGTATAATTAATATTGTTAAAATGTCCATATTACCAAAGGTTGTCTATAGGTTTAATGCATTCCCCATGAAAATGTTGATTTCATTCTTCACAGACTTGAGAGTATAACACTAAAACTCACATGGAAGCAAAATGGTCCTGAATAGACAAAGCAATTCTGAGCAAAAAGCAATACAGAAGCCAGGCGCGGTGGCACACACCTTTAATCCCACACTCAGGAGGCAGAGGTAGGAGGATCACCATGAGTTCAAGGCCACCCTGAGAAGATGATATAGTGAATTCCAGGTCAGCCTGGGCTAGAGTGAGACTCTACCTCGAAAAATAACAAAAACCAAAAAAGCAATATAGAAGCAACACAATACCTGACTGCAAATTAAACCACCAAAGCATAGTAACAAAACACAGGCTGGTACTGGCACAAAACAGAGAAGTAGGGTGATGAGATAGAATAAAAGCCGCCAGAAATATACACTTGCAGTTACAAAATTCTGATTCTTAACAAAGCTGTCAAATGCATATAATTGAGAAGTAACAGTTTTTGGACAAATGGTGCTGAGAAACCTGAATATGCTCATTCTGAAACTAGAGCCCTATATCTCATATTGCACAAAAATCAACTGGTAAAGAATCAAATACCTTACTTAATATAAGATCTGAAAATCTCAGACTTCTAGGTAAAACAGGGGAAAAAATCTTTAAGTTATGGGTATAAGTGAGGACTTCTTGAATAGGGCTCTATCAAATCATGAAATAATAGCAAGACTCAACAAGTAGTACTGGATGAAAATAATGCTTCACAGCAGAGGGAGCAATCACCAAAGTGAAGAAACAGCTAAAGGAGCTACAAAGAACCCTGGCTATTCACCTGACAGGTCAGAATAAAGAACTCAAAAATGTAAACACTAGGGGGCTGGAGAGATGGCTTAGCAGTTAAACGCTTGCCTGTGAAGCCTAAGGACCCCGGTTCGAAGCTCGGTTCCCCAGGTCCCACATTAGCCAGATGCACAAGGGGGCGCACGCGTCTGGAGTTCGTTTGCAGAGGCTGGAAGCCCTGGCACACCCATTCTCTCTCTCTCCCTCTATCTGTCCTTCTCTCTGTGTCTGTCACTCTCAAATAAATAAATAAAAAATTTTTAAAAAAATGTAAACACTAGGTAGTGCTTGGTGGCACACGCCTTTAATCCCAGCACTCAGGAGGCAGAGGTAGGTGGGTCGCCATGAGTTCAACCCTGAGACTACACAGTGAGTTCCAGGTCAGCCTGGACTAGAGTGAGACCCTACCTCGAAAAAAATGTGAACATTAGACTAAATAATCTAACCAATAAGTGAGCATGTAAAATTGATACTATTTAAAAGAGGAATTACAAGTGTACAGTAAATTGTTCAATATCTTTAGTCATCAGGAAATACAAAACAACATTTCATTAAAGTTAAATATTACCCCATTGAAAATGAACATTAAGTATCATCAAAGAAAAGAAAGAAGACCAGATGCTGGTGAGAAGATACAGAGACAGGGACCCTTATGCACTGTTTGTGGGAATGTAGATCAACCCAGGCACCATGAAAACCAGTACAGAAGCTGAGTTGTAATCCCTATAATAAACCATGAATAATACTGTAGGTCAATAATTTTCTTTTAAAAAATCCTAAGTAAAATTTTCTCTCTGTGAATTGGCTATGGAATTTTTGGTGGTAAGGAAGAACAATAACTTTTGTACTACAGTTGAATAAGAAAATACAGTTCTGAATGCCAATGTTTATTTATTTAATTTTTTACATTTCTATCATCTCCAAAACTCCTATTATACTCAACACATATCACCAAGTTGGAATTATTATTTTTTTTATTTATTAACATGTAAAACACTTTGGATAGCAAATAAAATGTCAGTTTGGCAATATATATTTTGGGACTTCAAATTCTAAAATGTTGATGTATAATAGTCATTGCAACAAGAAATAGCAGTAATGTGCTTGCTGTTCAAGCTTAATTACTGAAGTTCAGATGCCTAGCTCCCAATTAAAGTCCGATCTGTAATCCTAGCCCTCCTACAATGATGTGAGAAGTTAAGATGAAAGGATCCCTGTAAACTCACAATGGTCCAGCTACCTGACATATGTAGAGGCAAACAAGATGACAGGAGAAGAGCAATACCTGAGGTTGCTCTCTAATTTCCACACATGCAGCTAGCAGGCAAGTACACACACACACACACACACACACACACACACACACACACACACAGAGAGAGAGAGAGAGAGAGAGAGAGAGAGAGAGAGAGAGAGAGAGAAAGAGAGAGAGAGAGAGAGAGAGATAAAAACAGCAAGAAAGAAAATCTTTTGCTGTCCTCAATAGACTTACTTTCAAGGAGAAACAATGAATACATTCACAAACGCGAAAATCAATCATGCACCGACAAGTACATGATAATTCCACTAAAATGATAGTGAGTAATAGCTGGGACATGGCATTGCCTATGGTAGACATGGTGACAGGGCAACTAGGGAAGGTCTGACAGTGGGTATAGATGACAAAGCTTACTGGGGAGTGGGGAAATCAGAGGTATTATCAGAAAATATTAATAGCTCCCACACTATGTGAATTCTTTGAAAAGACAAAACCTATTCCCAAGTTACAATACTCTCATGTTTTAAGAGATGGCTTACCTGCTTATCCTATTTCCAAGCACTTTATGTTTTGGTATCAAGTATTCACCTTATTCAACAATTGCTTTTTCATTCCTTCATCATTACTGTTCCCTGGTGTCCTGGCAGAGAATTCTCATCTACTTCAAATATAATAGCTCTCATCTCACCACATTCTCTTTTCTACACACAGCCCTCCCTCTTCCCCAGCCAACTGCACTTCATTAACTGTCCTGGGAGGTAGCAGATGGAAAAAGAGGGCCATCAAGGGAGAGATTTGAAGCAGATGGCTACTGTAGAGCCCCATCTATGAAATATCTAGGTGAATTCATTCACTTTTTCCCCTGGAGTCCCAAATTGGTGAGACATAAACTTGAATATATTTATCCCAAGGCATCTAGGGAGGAACAATGCATGTGTCTAAAGTCATCTGCAAGTGCAACATAACCACCTTCAATAAGGCATTACAACCTATTTTCAATCTCAGGCTTAGAAGCAGGTAAACCCCTTTGGTTGAGGTTCTTTATTTAGCAGAAAATTATGATTATGGATAACCTTGAATGCTGAACTCATTGAACCTTCCACTAAATGTTTAGGGTGACATATAAGAGTAGGGTTGTTGGCTCCTCAATCAAAATAGAAGCTGAAAACAATGTGTTTGTGATATATGACCCAGGTCTTTACTTCTAGTTCTTTTCATCTAAGAAATAAATATCAAATATACACTTTCAATTATAAAGACTATGCCCTTGGGATGACAAAACATAAAATAGGTCTCAACCAAGGGAGCATTATAGAGCATAATGCTTCAATCTTTAAATATATGAAAAAAAATTGTCAAAATTACAAGGTTCAAGAATCAAATCTAAAGATCTCTCTGAAGTGCTCAAAAAAATCCATCACTTCTTTAAATTTGCAAGCACTTTATCATACCTTTTCAAGAAAATAAAATTTTCCACTTCTTCTTAGCTCAAAGTAAATGTTTTTCAATGAACATATTTTGTTTTCCACCAGGTAATACATTAACAGGGAAAGATTCAGGCTGGGTGGATTGCTTAGTGGCTAGGACACTTGCTTGCTAAGCCTAAGGACCTAGGTTCAATTCCCAGTACTCACATAAGTCAGATGCACAAGGTGTCACATGCTTCTGGACTATGTTGCAGAGGCTGGAGGCCCTAGCATCCCCTTCCTCTCTCTCTCTCTCTCTCTCTCTCTCTCTCTCTATATATATATATATATATATATATATATATATATGTGTGTGTGTGTGTGTGTGTGTGTGTGTGTGTGTGTGTGTGTGTGTATCTTTCTTTCTTTGCCTCTTTCTCTCTCTGTCTCTTTGAAAGAAAGAAAGAAAAGAAAGAAGAAAGAATGGTAAAAAAAATTAAAACGGAAAGATTTGTGATTATGTTTTCAACAGCATTTTATTCACAGCATTGCATCTAGCAAGTTTTTAATAGTTAGGTGTTATGTGAATGGATGAGTCAAAGAGTAAATTTAAGAAGGCTGGTGAAATGGCTCAGGGAGTCAATGTGCCCTATCTTGCAAGCATGATGACCTGAGTTAATATGTCCAGAACCCATGTAAAATGCTGGATGTTGTATCACATGCTTGCAGTACCCGTACTAGGATGGTGGAGAAAAGGAATCCTTAGAGCTCGCTGACTAGTCAGTCTTCCTGAATAGATGATGTCTAGGTTCAGTGCAAGACTCTGTCTCAAAGTAAAAGAGAAAGAACTACCAAGAAAAACACTCAGAATTGACCAGTGATTTACACACATGCATACACACACATGAATGCACACATAAACATACACACACACAAACACATCCCGCACACATACATATGAACATGTATATATATACACAAGCATATTACACATATACACATGCAACAAGAAAGAGTTCCCTGAAATTAAACTGATTGCATATTGTCTAAAGAGGCCTAAATAAATGTTTTTAAACAGTGTTGTAAAAATATACCTGAGAATTCCTTGTTTCAAAAATTCAGTGATTATTCTATGGAAAAACATTTTTTTTTAAGAATAGAGTAAATCATCAAATATTCTCCTAAAATTTTACACTTTTATCTTTCCACCTCTCTTAATCCTAATCATACAATAAGGCTTTTATTAAGTGTAATTGCTCTTTGATCAGACTTTTGATGATTTACCCTGAGGCTGCATTGTAGATTTCAAGTTGTTCTGCACAGTTGTAATTACCATATGTTTTCATTAATCTGACTCGGTTAGCTGGCTGTTTCCTGAGTGGTCTTAGTGTCAATCAATTATCCCACTAGCCCATGCATCAAAGCAATTAGAATGTAGTTTAGTTCTCAAGGTGCAGTCATTAGGGTATTTTATTACACATTTACAGCCTATTACAGGGCAGCCAAAAAAAAGACAAATAGAAGATTTTCAAATTTACTTTTATTACTAGTACTAAGCTTTGAGCTGCTAGGAATTCATATATGTTGTTAATATCCAAAGACCTGGGTCTGGGACAATATTATGAAGTGACTTGAAAAGTGAAGCCATGTAGATAAATTCAACAATAATCAGTGTAAACTAACTTTTCTTCCAAATTCTCTGGGTACCACATTCTTTAGGTAATACAAAAATTTTCTTTCACCGCCAGAATACCATAGCAGATAAGGTTTCTTGGTGATATTTAAATTATTGTCAAAATTGGGAAAATATAATCTTATTCCTCAAAAGTTAGTTGTTATATTTTGATTCAAAATTCATACTAGGGGCTGGAGAGATAGCTTAGCAGTTAAGGCACTTGACTGCAAAGCCTAAGGACCCAGGTTCGATTCCCTAGGTCCCACATAAGCCAGATGCACAAGGTGGCACAAGTATCTGGAATTAGTTTGCATGGGCTAGAGGCCCTGATGTGCCCATTCTCTTTCTCTGTATCAAATAAATAAATAAATAAATCTGTAAAAATTTATACTAGTTCTTTTTGAACATATTTTATTTATTTATTTGCAAGGGGAGGGAGAGAAGGAGAGAGAGAAAGAGAGGAAGAGAGAGAAAGGGAGAGAGAGAATGGATGTGCAGGCCTCTAACCACTGCAAACAAAATCCAGATGCAGGTGTCACATTGTGCACCTGGTTTTACACGGGTACTGGAGAATCAAACCTGGGTCTTTAGGCTTTGCAGGCAAGCACCTTAACTGCTAAGCTAGCTCTTCATCCAGCACTCATACTAGTTCTTTAGGTATTATTCTACACAAGTTGTTTTCCTTTCTCTGTTCCGTCTTCTTCCTCTTTTTTTTTTTTTTTTTCAGTTCCTTCCTGTTTCTTCAGTCACTGAGCATAAATCTCACGCTGCTGAGGACATTGTGAAAAGAGGGAATGGTCCCATGACTTCTGGGCTGAGTCTCTTTTAAGAGCCTAAAACAGTGTGTCCTTTTCCCTCAGTGCTGTCACAACATAAAGCACATAAGACAAATCCAAAGTCTCATTTTATTATACATATACATATACATATACATATATATATATGCATATATATATATATACACACATATATATATATATATATATATCACTTTCATCCAATTTCCCACAATAAAAATAATGAACAGCTGTAGAACACTCTCAGTTGTCAGAAATTTTTCTGTAACTTGCTATGTCTTGCATCATAGATTTTATATTAACAGGATTAGTTGATCATTACTAAGTGCTTTCATTTAACAGATGAAGAAACTGAGACACAGAGATGATATATGATTTGCAAAAGACAATTGGTAAGGATGTTCTGGGAATAAAATGCAGAATGCCTGCATTTAAGCAGTGTGCTCGAGAGTCAAGAGAAGGCCGTGGTTAAGCACACATCCTTAGGATCTGCTTTACTTGAAGCTCTCAGAAGTGAAGCTCACCAGTTTCCAAAGGGATAATTTTCAGCCAATAAAATTTCTCTTAGCATCTTGCTTCGCATTTTACCCTACATTCCTGGGTGCATGGGGGAAATCTGCATCTAAAATTTGTTTACAAATGTTTCCCATTTCCTTATGAATTTACTCTCTTATGGCAGTGCTTTTGTTGTGGTATGGTAATTTACTCAAACACCAACTTAAAACAAACAAACAAAAAAAAGCCTGGTGTGGTGGCACTGTGAGTTCAAGGCCAGCCTGAGATAACATAGTAAGCTCCAGGTGAGCCTGGGCTAGGAGAGCAAAATCCTATGTTAAAAACAAAACAAAACAAAACAAGCAAATAAATACTTTTTTAAAAAAAAAGTCTTGCTTATTCTCTCCTTTCAGCATTATTTCTGTATTCTTTTGTTCCATTTCCTCTCATGCCATCACTTGCTGTCCCATTGACTTCAGCTCTTTCGAGGTTGGGAGGTTGCCAGTGACTTCCTAGTTGTTCATTCCTGTCAATATTTCCCAACCTAGTCATTGGCAATCAGTTATAAATAGCTCCCTTCCTGCAAATCTATATTTTGACTTCTGTGATGCTATGTACTCAGAGTTTTCTTTGCTTCCCTTTTCCTCTTTAGGTGCTGTCATTTTTCTACAGGCCATTCCTTAAATATTAGACCATCTCCAGCTCTGTACCTTTGACATTGTATTGCCGATGTCTTTGTCCTAGGCAGTTTCATTATCTGTGTGTCATTCAACATACCACCACGAATAGCTTCCAAACAGATCTGGATTCTATTAGATTTCTACCTGCCAGTTTAAGGCAAACATGCTTGAAATACTAAACACACTTTTTGTCCTATATTCACAATCAATTCTCCAGGAGTAACTTACCCTGTCACCACCTACAGCATCTAGTCTTCATTTCTACTGTAGGAAGTGGCAGTGCAGCCAGCCTTAGTTGCAACAAGGTCCATTTATTGCACAGTAACGAGGTACCAGGCAGGTATTTCGTAGATAAGGACACTTGGGTTTAGAGGTTAAATAACTTGCCCAACTCACATAACTCTCAGTTGGCAAGCCCAAGATTTAAATCTAGGTCCTGGCAGATCCTCTAAGGTACTATACTATGCTATGTTCTCCTAATAGCTCTGGAAACTTCCCGTGCTATAAATCCGGTAACTTTAATTCGTGTCTTATCACTTTGGATAAAATCCAACTTCCTTTCCCTTGCAAGCAAAGCCTTCCATTATCTACCTCCTGAATCCCTTTCTACTTAATCTCCTCCTACCTTCTCATAAAACATCTGGACAGGAGCTTCTGTGAATTTTTTGCCTAGGGGTTCAGTTCTCCTTAAAATGTCATTCCTTCTACCAGAGTGTCCTTATCCTGACTAGCAACTACATGGCCTTCAGGACTCTGGTGGCAAGGTGATGGTCCTGTTTTCACAATGCATCCCAGATATTTTCTCTCATATCTGACACCACAAAGTAATCTTAGCCTAATGTTTCACAAACACTCCACTGGTCTTTTTCAGCATCAAAATTGTACTTTTTTTTTTTTTTTTTACATATTTAACATTTTATTTTCTAAACTTATAAGCATACAGTTTGGAAATAATACTTATCATGAATGCAATTTTTCAAATAGATTTAAAGTATTTTAAATGATTTTGTAAAAGTAGCCTTTTATTGCATTATAGAACATTAATTGTGTAGAGCATTAATTATAAAGGTGAACTTTTTAACCTTTTATGGTTTCATGAAACTGGTGCATGCTTATATTTGAACTATACTGGGGAAATATCAATTTGTATTGTTCTTATTGTTATAAGCATTAAAATACATAAGAATTAAAAACAGAAAGCTTAACTGTCAGAAATATGACACTTGAGAAATGTCGATTTAATTTTAACATAATAGCACATAGTTCTCTTAAAATATTATAATGACAGAAAAATAGGCAATTAAATGATAATTATTTTATGGCCAGTTATGTTTAAGTCCAAATACTCTCTAGAGGTTTAATAAAGCAGAATTTTGAGATTTCAAATAAATAAGTGGGTAATATACTTGGAATAAGTCAAACTCTGTTCTGGAAACAATGTTGATAGTACTCATGGGCACTCCTCTGTGCAAAAGTGGTGAGAATACAAATCAAGATGCCAAATTGTCCTCACCATTGTGAGCTGTGACCAAGGCTTCAATTACAGCGAAAAAAGATGCCCCACAATTAATGCTGTAGTGTATTATGAGCGCTTGAGACCATCGTCACAGAACCTAGCCCTAAACTGACTGCAAGCTAACCCTAAAACAAATTCACTTCAGTCAAAATTATTCGATACAAATTGCTCAAGAGATTGGCGGATGCTGGCTCTGTAGGTGGCTCATTATTAATTGATAATATGCACGATAGAAATTTTAGCACCTGCCAATTATACTTACTAGCGATGTTTAATGCTTGGTGTTTCTAATTAGGTGATGTAGGAATTTCCTACCTATTGTCTGATTAGTCCAGGTTCTGTAGAGAAGCAAAGCCAATAGAATGTAGATGTATTATAGAGGGGGTTTATTGGAATAACTTACAGGATACAGGGTGTGCAGTCCAACAGTTGCTGTCTGTAGGGTGAAATGGCAGACCCCTGCTCAGTATGTGGCTGGATCCCTTAATAACCCCAGTCTGGCAATAAAGATGTGAAGGATTCCTGTAGAACTTCTGGTCATCAGTCTACACTGGAAGACTGATAAAGCTGGGTCCTAGTGTCCATGAAAGATAGCAGCAGCAGTATAAATTCATGTCTGAGGGAGTTGCATGGGCAGCCAGGAGAGGCCCTTTGTCCTCCATGAAACTTTTTAATATGTGGGCCACTGACAGAAGGGCAGTCCACGCTGGGTGAATGTCTTCCTTCCTCCATCAGTCCTTCCTGGAAAAGCTCTCACAGAACTACCCGAGAGGCGTGTCTCTAACTCAATTCCTAATTTGATCAAGTTTCCAACAGAATTTGGAATGTTTAAAGAACATTTTCATTTTCAGCAAAAGATACTCCTCATTACACTATGAAAAAATCCATTGCATACAAATTTTTATGATGAATTCCTTCTTAAGTCAGTACTAGGAAATAAATACATTTTTCTACATGAACTGAAATATTTTCCTTAACCAGATAATAACAATGATATAAAAACCACAATGAATATTGTGGTGGAAGGCAATTAAAAATTCATAAAATTTATATTTAACTCCTTTTGGTCACACTTTATCTCCAAGTCTCCTTTTCATCAAAAAGAGGGCATAAATATTCTGTCTCTCTCCATATGTGTGTGTGTGTGTATATATGTGTGTGTGTGTGTGTGTGTGTGTGTGTGTGTGTACATACATATATTGAATAAGTTAACAGTAACAAGCAAATTTTCTTTTTTCATTGTTATTTTTATTTATTTATTTGCAAGCAGAGACAGACAGAGAGATAGAGAAAGAGAGAGGAAATGGATGTGGCCGTTTCTCCAGCCGCTACAAATGAATTCCACATGCATGTAGCACTGTGCATTTGGCTTTACATGGGTACTGGTGAACCTAGGTTTTTAGACTTTGTAGGCAAGTGCCTTAACCACTGAACAATCTCTCCAGCCTGCGAATTTTCCTTTTAAAATCTGTGTGTGGCTGCTGCATGCAGTTTGTGTGTATATGTGCACAAGTGTGTGTGTACATGAGTGCAGATACAAGAGGAGGATGTAGAAAGCTCTCCTTTTACTCTTCCATATGTTTTCTAAATACAGAGTCTCTCACTGAACACGCAGCCACCATCTTCAGTCAGGCTGTCTGACCAGTGAGTCCCAGCAGTTCTCCAGTCTCTGCTCTCTAGTAGGTTCTGGTTACTTACAGGTTTCATGGTTATACCCAGTTGTTCAATCCTTTCTTATAGCATGTTCTTTAATGTAGCTGATAATCTGGCAATATTAAAAATGATTTACACTAATTGTGTGGTGTCATAAAACATGAACCCATGAAAATCAATTCTGTAATAATTTTCCAGAAAGCCCAGCATTCTGTAGGTTTCACTCTATTTCCTGGCTAAAAAAAAAAAAAAAAAAAAAAAAAAAATCGATGTGTTTTTGTTACCATATTTTTTACAGATACAAGAGCTATATTTAAATAAAAATATCACAGAGTTTTTTTAATAATCATAAAATTATTCTACTGGAACACAATTATTAAAGGATAGTTGTAAACAAGGAGAAATATATATGTATATATCCTGTAATTGTTGGTTGAATAATTACTTTTAATTATTTCCAAAAATGTAAAGGCTCTAAGACTAATATAGCTTGAGTAGAAGGGAAAATAGTAATTCAAATTTGAGTCAGTATTAGAAATATTAATTTCCATAGGGTCAAAAGGTATCCTTGTGTCTGAGGAGATGACTCAATGGGGAATAGCAGTTGGCAGACAAGCATGAAGACCTGCGTGTGATCCTCAGCACCCACATATAATATCAGGGTATGCCATGCAGACGTGTAAGTCAAGCACTGAATGTGGAAGAGGCAGGAGGATAGTTGGAACTTACTGGTCTAACAAGAGAGGGGACAATGCAGGGAGGGGATTGTATGGGCTCCAAGTTCAATGATAGACCCTGACTCAAGAAGATAAAGCACTGGGCTGGAGATATGGCTTAGTGGTTAAGAACTTGCCTGTGAAGCCTAAGGACCCCGGTTTGAGGCTTGACTCCCCAGGACCCACATCAGCCAGATGCACAAGGGGGCGCACATGTCTGAAGTTCGTTTGCAGTGGCTGGGGGCCCTGGCGTGCCCATTCTCTCTCTCTTTCTCTCTCTGTCATTCTCAAATAAATTAAAAAAATTTTAAAAAAGAAAATAAAGCAGGAAAATTATAGAAGAGTACACTGAACATTCTCTTCTGTGCTTTATACACGTGCACAAGAGGTATGTCCATCTGCACATACATGCATATCCTTATTCACCGTGTGCACTACATACACACACAATAGTGTTCTTGATTATAACTAAACGGTATTAGGTATCACATACTTGAAAAACACAAGTACAGATTATATATTCTATATGAAAATTACAAATGAAAAAGTATTAGTTGTTTAAAGAAATGTGGAATTCTCAAAAGTTAAATTCATCCTTATTATAAATGATTTGAGAAAACCAACAACAGTCTTCGAGGGGCACAGTAAAATTTAAAACTCCTTCAAGACACAGTCCACCATAGTTGAATTGTTACTTCTTAAGAAATGGGTCACTCTGCATCCAAGTTGACAAAGGCCTGTGTTCAGCCTGTTTAATGAGAGAAAGATGAACTTGAATATGTGTGAATTATGTCCTCTAGTTCAGGAAACCATGCAAGAGAAATTGTTATGTCAGGCTTCCAAAGAAGAAACAGTAATTATCTTAAGCAGTGGCAATGAGGATGACCTAGAAGATGCATATTTGCTAGACACTATCTTGCCTCCCAATTTCTATGGACATAAGGATTCATGGAACTGACAAATTCATAGGCAAGATACAACAGGGGAAATGGGATGAAAAGCTTTACAGAGAAATTGAGAAAAATAGTAGATAGATCTTGAGAGGAGGAAGTAAGGGCTATAAAACCATGCCAAAGGACAGACACAAAATGGACTTAAACATTTCTGAGAAACAGAATTATGTAGTAATGTGAAACCTTAAAGGACTTTATAAGGTAGTTTGGTGTAAAATAAGAATGAAAAGTAACACCTGTGACACCGAGGCCAAAGACACCTTCTGGCAAGAATTCTTTTTTAGTGGACATATTATTTGTGTTCAAATCAATACAATGAACAGCTATGTGCATCTATTTCTGAAAGGAAGCATGACATTATACATCTCTATTGAGTTACCTTATGAGAATTCAGGCAGGAATCCGAGCCTGCACAGCCCAGTCACAGGACGGGAGCCGGGCCACTTTTGATCGCTGTGCACCAGCACGGTCTGTTTGCTGCTGTCACTGCCCAGCAGGCAGAAGTTCTGCACATTGCTCTAAGGCCTTAGAGTACTTCTGCTGCCTACCGTGCTCACAATCTCTCTGCCTCAGCTGATCTATCAGCTGCCTTCACCACCCTGCTGCTACTCAACTTCCATGCAGGCCCAGCCCAAGGAATCTGAATTTCAGTGAGCCTCAGTGCCTTGCTGATGTCCGAGACTCCTGCTGGGGTTGACCTTGTCTTGCCAATAGATGTTAAATCTGACTTGTAGCCAAAGTTGATGAAACTGTTCCAGAAACTAAGATTGTTTCTTACAATTTTTCAGTCTCCTATTCATTGACTAAAGACATTTAAACATTGACATAATTTGGTTTTAGACTTCTCTCTTTTAATGAACTTAAATGTTGGCCTCACCTCATTGGCTGAATGCTCACCTTATAAAATGGATTGTGAATCAAAAACATTTTCAATTTTGGGGGTTTACCAAAGTGAAAAAATTGCAGTGATCTGATTTTAAGATATTTATCCGTGTTTATAAAATGCCTTACTTAACTTTGAGACCTGGATATCATTGCATTTAGAATGATATCTTTTATATCTTCTTTATACAGTGTACAAAGCTGGGTAGCATAAATAGTTAATGTGCTTTATTAGTTTATTTTCCGATTGTATTTATATCCTTTGTTTGATTAAAGCAAATGATATCTACTTTGGATGGCATCCCCACCAAAATTGATCTTTTGTTTTACGATAGCTATTTCTTTTTTATTTACTCATTCTAATTTTTAGTTTATTTTATTCATTCATTTATTTATGAGAGAGAGAGAGAGAGAGAGAGAGAGAGGGAGAGAGAGAGTTATATAGAGTGAAAGAAGGCACATGGACAGAGAATGGGCACTCTAGGGTCTCCAGCCACTGCAGACGAACTCCAGATGCATGCACTTCCTTGTGCACCTGGCTTACATGGGTACTGGGGAATCAAACCTGGGTCCTTGGGCTTCACAGGCAAGTGCCTTAACCACTAAGCTATATCTCTAGCCCTCTTTTTGTTTATTGATTATTTTGATAGTTTGAATGTAAATGTCCCCCATAACCTTCAGTGTTTGTGGCCAATTATACTCCCTTCTTAGTCCTCAACTCACAGAACTTTGAAAGTAAACCCTTGCTGGAGAAGGTGTGTTGCTATGCTGTGAATCTTGAGGTAAATTAGTTCAACCTACTGGGTATTGAGAGCTAGCTCTCTCAGGCTGTTGATCTCTGTGATGTGGGTGCACGATGGTGTGAGGCAGTGTCCTCCACCATGATAAAGCTTTCCCTCAAAAATATAAGCCTGAAATAAATCCTTTTATCACATAAATTGCTTTGGGAGGGTGTTATGTTCCAGCGAGGAGAATGTAACTGCTACAATTGACATAGAACAGGAATTCTGTATGGCATTTTCATTTTAAATAAAAATAAAAATGTTCCTTTAGATGTCTTGAGACTAACCACAAGTCATGTGCCTGTCAAGTCTAGGAAAGTATGCTATCACCTGTAAGATGAAGGCTCTGACTTGTGTTTTGAAACAGTATGGGTTTTTACTAGATCATACACTAAGCACAGGGAAGATTTCAGTTGAGTGATCATCAGAGGCTCTATTGTTACAGAAATATGCAATCAAAATGTCATGAATATATTTATCTTGAATATCTGTGAATAAGGTAAAATCTTACAATCTGTCAAAGAAAATCAATAGTAATAAGCTGTACAAAATATGACAGCCAGCCTAAATGACAAATATTTGTACCAATAATTCACATATCCCTAAACATATCACAAAAATGCACAAACATATGTATGATATATGTATATTTACATACTTTTGTTTTCATAATTTTAGTATTCATAGAATTTGTGTGTGCTTTAGAAAAATTATGTCTTGCTATTTTATTCTGTCTTCTTAACAGTTCCTTAATGAAGCACAAGCACCCTTACTTCTGGGAAAGATAAGTGTCTATGGTTAAAAAAACAAAACACAAAAACAAAACAAAAAAAACAGGTGTTGGATAGGCCTTTAGCTGGTAGGGGGAATGGAAGACAAGAGGAGAGTGTTGCAAAAAACTAATGACAACATCAATCATTACCATAGAAACCTTCCTCCTGGATAACATTCTATAAGACATATCCCTCAATAAGAGGGTGGGAGATAGCCCAGACAGAAGTGAACTGCAGAAGGTAGAGAATGCTTAACCCTAAAACTATGGACTCTGGCTGGTAAATTCCAGTGGGAGGTACCCCCAAAGTGAGGTGTTGGTCAGGAAAGACACATAAGTTCCCAAAACAAAGCAAGCCATCACCCAAGCACTTGGTTACCTGCCAGAGATAAACATAACACCCCATCGCTGAAGACAGCACAGCTTATGGTCACACTGGAGTTAGAGGGAAACTAGTTCCCTCTTGGCTACCCTCATAGGGATGTAAAGTGCTCTAAGAGCTGCTAGTGGAGTAAGGGTCACCAACAGCATGAATAAGCAGGAGATTCTGCAAGCTATATGAAATAAACCAGCTGGTCAAGAAGTACACACTTGTGCGGTAGTGACATACAGCCTGAAAAGGTAGACAACTGCTGTCCATGAGGCCCACTCAGTGGGAGAGAAGGCATATCTGGTACTGTGAACTAAGTCAGAACTCCATGGAAAGGAAACTCACAGACTCCAGGGAGAACCTCCACTGCTCTTTGGCTATGAAGTATGGATGGACACATTAAAATTCTCTGAAATATCTATGCTTATTCTTTCTAATCCTTTCACTTGTGGTTAGAGAACCTGTTTCAATATACAAATGGTCGAGAATGCAGGGAAATTCTAGGATCCATCAATATGACATGAAGAGATAGACCACTGCCTACTGTATACCATTGCAGAAGAGATATTGCAGAGAAATACTACTTGCAACACAAGTAGTGCTGTCATTGCTAGGCTGACAACCAGCTCAAGGAAGGTGGTGACAGGCACAGTGGTCATTCAAAACTCATTAAAAGAGAATCTAGAGACTGCAGAGAACTGAACACTACATCAGACTTCTCAGATTCCTGCAAAGAATCAGCGAACATTGTGGAAAAAATGGGTGGAAATAGCAAAAGAGCCATGGACTGGGTAGAAGTAGCCTGAGGAACAGTACTCCTCCCGTACTCACAGAGACTGAATGAGGCCTTCAGTTCCCCATCGTAAATACCAACAACCCCACTGAGGAGGAACTGGGGCCAGGGAGATGGAATATAACAGCATAACCTTTAAAAAAATAAAATTTAACTAATATACCCCAATAAAATTCTAAACTGAGAAAATTTTTCTCTCAAACATGAAATACTTATTATCTAAATGACAAAGGGAGAAAAAAAGATAGAAAACAAGGCAAAGGAAAAGCAAAGACGGCTACTTTTTTTCTAACAACACATGGATAGCATGGACTCAACCAATAGGGGGTCTTTATGAGGGTATTTTTGGTTCTGTGTTATGCATTTTTAACAGGTTATCTTGTTGCTGTTTTGAGGTCAGGTCTCATTCTAGCCCAAGCTGATGTGGAACTCTCTATGTAGTCTCAGGGTGGCTTTGAACTCCATGCAATCCTCCTACCTCTGCCTTCCAAGTGTTGGGATCAAAGACTTGTACTACCACACCAAGCTAATAGTTTTTAAAATATTTGTATTCATTTGTTTGCAAGGAGAGACAGAGAATGGATATGGACTGAAAACAAACTCCAGATGCGGTTGTGCATCCAGCTTTATGTTGGTACTAGGGAATCAAACCTGGGTCATTAGGCTTTTCAGGCAAGCATCTTAATTGCTTAGCCATCTCTCTAGCTCCTCTGTGTTATACATTTTTAAGTCGAAGTGAAAGGGAGCGGTGGTACTTGAATACCAACATTTGAGCATAAATGACTTTAGCACAAGAACACTTCATATTATTTCAGAAAATAATGTGGGAAATTTTTAAATAGTGACTGAAAATATAATTCAAGGGTCCTGTCTTCAGAATCGTTCTATCTAGGCATCTATGACTATTTTGTGCTCTTTTTCAGAATGGCCTTGAGGATCTCATGTTCAAAAGAGCTCCCACAAAATCCAATGGCTCAATACTCTGATCCATCCCTGTGATTTAAAACCCCATCTTCATCAACTAGATAAAATATTTATTTCTTATTATTGTTTTCCAAGAGTCTATGCATATAATTCTCTAAATAATATGATATCAAATTCAAGAATAGGAAAATCTAACACTATCATGCTGAATCTAAGTGATATACATTTACCTTATTTTTTACATCTATAATGAAATAAAATCCAAAAGTCAAACTGGTATGTATTTTACTGTTATGTATGGGAAGCTTCAGAAAAGTAGCATGGATCAACTCTTGCACTTCTACTTCCTATGAGGGCAACCCAGTATTCAGGATGCTGTTGTGGGCTTTGACATTCTATCACCTAAAACCCAAATCTTCAGGATTGAGAATCAGAAAGTAATTTTGGTCTCACCTATATCCATAATTAGCTACCTGCACTTAAGTAAGCCAGTTATACTCTTGAAAAAACATTCTGAGATATAGTAAATGCAGGTTGCAAAAAAAAAAAATAGTAACTGTAAAGTTCTTTCTTTTACTGACCTTTGTAATTTTACTAGGGTAAGGAGAGAGCTGAAGCCTGGGGTTATTTATAGGTCAAAAAAATCCTCATGCTAAATTTGTTACTGCTGCTAGAAAATAATTGCTGCATTGATAAAGGTATTCTTCCAGAAAAGATTAAGTAGACAAAGGAAGATTCCTTTGGAGGAACTGTTCATAAAGATGACTCTTCAGCTGACCAGGCTGGACAAGCGGGGTTTATACTGGATGTACACATCTATCTTCTCTCCAAGTCTATACTGGACAGAACCATCTGGGGCAGCCATCTTTGAATACTGTGTTGAGATTTTTGTATCTGATTTCTTTAACACTTCATTCTCTCTCATGTCTTCTATGTGCAAAACATTGCAATTCTCTCTCCCTCTCTTCCTCCCTCTGAGTAAATGTGTTTGCACAACTCATATCTATCTTGTGAGTTGTACTATTGACCTCCTCTGTTCACCATGGCTTCCACATGTTTTACTCGCGTCCTCATCTGCCGGTCTCCCATCCACTCCTGAATGCATGAGAGTGAAGCATTCTAAGCATACATCACTACCATGCTCGTTAAGCAGACAACTCTAATCAACTGGAAATTTCACTTAAAATTTTGCCAGCTGCATCCTCTTTGACCCCAGACTTCAACATAAGGGATATTCCTTGTTCACAAACTCTCCATTATATTAGTTATGGTAATAGCCACCTGTTCTAACATTCCTATCATCTCCAATTTTCATTTTGTTAAAATGATAATGTTATCTCTTTTGACCTCTTTTCCATACCCTTGTATCTAAAGGATAACAGATGTTGGAACTTTCCCACTTATATTAAATATAATATGTATGATATGAAATTGCTCACTTTTCTTCATATTTTCTGTACCTTTTTATGTTTTATTTTATCTTTCCATCTCATCTGTATTACTTTTTAAAGTTTATTTTTATTTATTTATTTTTGAGAGAGAAAGAGGCAGACAGAGAGAGAGAGAGAGAGAGAGAATATGGGCATACCAGGGCCTCCAGACTCTGCCAATGAACTCCAGGTGCATGTACCATCTTATGCATCTGGCTTATGTGGGTCCTGAGGGGTTGAACTTGGGTCTGTTGGCTTTGTACGCAAGCACTTTAACCACTAAGCCATCTCTCCAGCCACACATCTATACTTTTATATCAATTAAAAAACCTACAGAAGGGCTGGAGAGATGGCTGAGCGGTTAAGCGCTTGCCTATGGAGCCTAAGGACCCTGGTTTGAGGCTAGACTCACCAGGACCGACTTTAGCCAGATGCACAAGGGGGCACACGTGTCTGGAATTCGTTTGCAGTGGCTGGGGGCCCTGGCACTCCCATTTTTCTCCCTCTCTCTGTCTCTTTCTATCTCTGTCTGTCGCTCTGAAAGAAAGAAAGAAAGAAAGAAAGAAAGAAAGAAAGAAAGAAAGAAAGAAAGAAAGAAAGAAAGAAAGAAACCTACAGAAAATATTTCTTGTATAATGTTATAGACTTTTGGAAACAACCCCTTTTTAACTCCTTTTTTCACCAAATTGTGTCAGCTCTTTGATTCACAGACCTTCCTTAGTTAATGATCATTTTTTTTCTCACCTCAGCTGTTTTAACTTATAGGATTGAAATGATATCCCTTACATATAGTTGTGGAATAATTAGAATGAGATAATACATTTCAAAGGCCTGGAAGCAAGCGTGTCATAAATGGTATAATATTATTATTGTTAAAATTATTATTTTTATTACTACTAGTATTATGAGGTTCCATAAATTGAAACTAGACTATAAGTACTACTAACTTTATTTGCTATAGCAATAATAGTTTAGAATCGAACTTGATCTGATTTGCTAAATTAGCATTTTTAACTGCTATGTAGCAATGAAGGAAAAAGGTTGTAGAGTAACCCAATATGAGATCACAACTTAATTTAGAATTGCAGATGGATATGGTGTGCTGAACATCAGCTTTCAAATTTTTAATTAGAAAACATCCTTAGGCTATTCTGTATTATAAGGATGACTTTGTATTTACTGAGTCAAATCCAAGAAGATATTTGTTAGTTAATAGAATGAACTCATGACTTTATATTGCCAGAGAAGTTCTTAGTTTTTACATGGTAAATCTAGTATCCTTTCAAACCCTTAATCTTTTGCATTAATGTTCATTTGAAATAAGAAATAACTACTTAGCAAATATTTGAAAAACTGTAGCATTTGTTTTCAAATTCATAACCAAGTTCAAGTAATAAATGTCCACAATGAAAGCTTTGGTTAAAATGTCAGCCAATGGTAGTGTTTTCACCAAGCACACATCCAAGGTTGCTAAACCCATCTTTCACAGGATGTTTGACCCATGACATGGCATTATCAAAGAGAGGGTACATTTCTCTCTTAAAGTGCTGCCCAATTTTAGATGCTGCTTGGCTCAGAGGGACCTTATTTAACCTCTTCCCATAATGACTTCTAAAATACTTCTGAAGACACAGAAAATAATAAAACTCACCTCATATGCAGAACAAGCTGAATACACAATTGCCTGATGCTGGGAGGAAATACTGCCAACTTTTGATGGAGGCAGATTAAAAAAAAATATGTTCTGAACTTCACCTTGTTGTAAACCTGCTGTTTTGTGTCTGATTTTCAAAGCCCAAATTCATCTTTAAAGTTCATTTTTGAGTAAAACCTGTTCATGAAGTGAGAATAAAGAATCCAGGTTTCTGAAAACAGTCCCAGTGATTTCTGTCTCCCTTTTACTTTGTACTTAGACACCAACAGCAAGTTAAGGAGCAGAAGGCAGAAAGGACAGCTGGAAGAAGATGGTGGCAAAGTCCTTGAGAGTCATACAAGGTGATCACCACAGCTGAGCACACAGTAGGGATGTCCTGGTTACAGAGGTAGAGCAAAAGGACTGATCACGCTACTCTTGGTTTTCCTCATTGATTGCCATCAAAGGAGAGGAAGATTTCTCAGAAGACTGAATCCTGGGCTGGGCTGATGTCCAGTAAATAAGTGTTCATTGTGCAAGCAAAAGGCCCCCTAGTTTGGATCGCTAAAAGCTACATAAAATGCTGGGTACAGTGGTGCATACACATATGTAATCCCTATTCTCAGGAAGCAGAAACAGGAGAATCCCAAGGTCTTGCTTGCTAGCTTGTCTAGCCAAATTGGTGAGCTCTGAGTTAAGCCAAAACTGTCTCTAAAAGTTAATATGGAGGACTATGTAGAAACTGGATAAAGTCTGGCCTCCACAGGTATGCACACTCATGTGGACCTATACTTTCATACATGGGAACCCAACATGTAGACACACATACACAAACATCAACCACACATACATAGGCAAAAATAAGTTGAATCCTCAGGCCTTCCACTTAACCTGAGATGTTTCCCCACCTCATGACTGCCATTACCAATTCTGATGTATACTTTATCTTCTGCCTTGCCATATATGTTTGTCCCTAAGTGTTTGGAGAATTATATCCACTACGTACTTAATGTCTACTACTAATAGCTATAATATAATTAAAATATATATATAAATATATATATAATATATAAAATAATATAATATAATACAATATAATATAATATAATTCTATATCTATTATTAGTCACTATCTTAAGTAGTTTGGAAAAGGGACGTGGTTGCAAGTTCATATGTTTTGATTGATACAAATTTTCAGTCTATATGCACAAACATATTATTGGAATTCCAGGGGCACAAGCAGTTAGTACCTGACACTTATATAACAATATTATCACAACACTTCTCATCACTTGGATGAATGAGGGATAAAATTATATGTGGTATCTAGTAAAACTGGGAATAATTTCTATATGTGCCCTAACACAACCTCTGCTAGAGTCCTTGGTAAGTGTTCTAGATTTTCTTTTCAGTTTCTTCTTTAATATTTTTCTTTCTACCTTCATGCAGAAAAAAAAATAACTCTAAGTAGAAGAAAAATAAATAAAAACAATCTTGTCAGGATAGTGATAGACTTATACACATATATGCCTCCATATACGTAGTTTATAAATATATGATATTCAACTATAGATCCAAGGAAAGGGCTGGATATATAGCTCAGTGGTCGATCATTTGCATAGCATGTGTGAGGCTCAGAGTTCAATTTGTAACACTTCACTCATCAAACAGTTTTCATCAGATATTAAAATTAAAGTTGTTTCTTGAATGTTTTTTAATTAAGGAAGAAAAACTGAAAGCAAATTATTTAACAAATCAATTCATAAAAAAAGAGAATAGACAAGCAATAGCAATAGACAAACAAGCAAAAGAGCCTGGTGATAAATAAGTCAATATCTTTTAGGGTTTTTTGCTTTTTGTTTTTGAGTCAGGGTATCATCATATCCCAGGATGACCTGGAACCATTTGGGTAAACAATATGAGAAAAATTTTAATATACTTTATTTTATCACTTGTTCATATCAGGGTAGCAATAGACAAGGTAATTTTAAGACAATTTCTAACATATTTTTCAACTGTTTTTACCTAAAGTTAATTCAAGCAATTATTCTCCATTTCCCTGCTTATCTAGCTATGTTAGGATGATGGTGATGATTTTGTCTGAGTGTTATTTGGTTGGTAGTGGACATGGCATCTTTGCATAAAGTAGCTTTCTCCAATAGCAATGTTTATACTGAATTCATTATGTTTTAAAAAAAATCACCAGAAAATAGTTCTGCAGACTTTTCGGTGTCACAGAAATCTACATTTCCCTAAGGAAAATAATTTTCTTTCAGCCATACTGTATTTCTCTTAAAGTACTGGTGGAAATGTTTATGGGATGCCAACATTGCATTACTAGCTTTTTGTGTTTGTTTGTTTTTTTTTTTTTTTTCCTTTTCCTGATTGAACTCTGCCAACCAAAGCTTGCAGTGCAAATTCACTCTGTTGCTTACATGTGTATATTCTGTGAGCTAAGAATGGTTTTGATAGCTTAAGTGGCTCAAAGGGTTTTAAAGAGAATTTAATTTCATGACTTGTGATGATTAAATAAAAACAGAACTTTGCTGACTACAACTAAGATATATGGGAACAGAGCCACAACCACTGTGAACTTCAGTCTATGGCCACTTGTGCTTTTGTGCTACTATGATGGAGTGAGACTGTGGCAGACAGTATCGTGTGTGGCACATATATGAAGACCATTCACTATGTGGTGCTATTGTTTTGTTTTGATTTGCTTTGGTTTGGTTTGGTTTTTTTGAGATAGGGTCTCACTCTAGCCCAGGCTGACCTGGAATTCACTATGTAGTCTCAGGGTGGCCTTGAACTCACGGCACTCCTCCTGCCTCTGCCTCCTGAGTTCTGGGATTAGAGGCATGCACCACCAAACCCAGACAGTGCTTTATTTTTATACTTATTTATTTATGAGAGACAGAGGAGGGAGAGAGAGAGGAAGAATGAGTGTGCCAGAGCTTCTAGCCACCACAAATGAACTGCAGACACATGTGCCACCTTGTGTGTCTGGTTTTATGTGGATATTGGGGAAACAAACCTAGGTCTTTTGCCTTTGCAGACAAGTGCCTTAACCATTAAGCCATCTCTCAAACCCCCATGAGGTGCTTTCTGAAAAAGTTTGCTTGTCCTCTCTTTGTGATCTACCAATTTCTAAAGGAGATTTGATCAATCATAAAGCTATTCATTAAGATTTCTTGGTTCAATGGATATTTCCCATATTTGTTGGTGAGCCTAATCCTCCTGTATGTGAGCATCTACACATGTGGTTATATAGTCTTCAGCAGTGAGGAAATTGTGCATTAAAGTATGATTCTGGAAAAAGTACACTTGGTAGACCACCCTGAACATTGGTTTAGTGATACCAAGAGTAGTCCACTCTAAATAATGAAAGGCAATTTCTCCATTGCATCAAAAGTAGATTGTATCTACCATAACAATGCAAAAGCTGAAGCATGACAAAAAAATCACATCAAAGTATAACAGATAGAATGACTCTCATATTTAAGGAAATGGTAACTGTACTTCTACTCACAAGAGTATTCAGGAAAAATAATTCACTCTGCAAGGTAAAAATCCTGTACACTCCAATCGCCAATTTCTCAATGTCAGTAGTCACATTGCTATATAGTTCAAATATAATGATGATAACAATAACAAAATTTTATACTTTTCTCAAGATTTACAGGATAGAACAATCTTACTGGTGATGGCAAATATAGACGATAATAAAGAATGTTTCACTTAACACAGAGTTTGCTATAGGAAGTACTGATATAGTGAACTGGGTACTGCTTAAGCATCAGACTTGATGCCTATTTCTGAATTGCAGTTGACTGAAGGTTAATCAATAAACAAACTTCAATAAGCATATGCATTTCTTTCATTGATCTCACCAATAACTTAGAAGATAAAAATGGTGGTAATATTTTACATTTTTATGGCACATATTATAAATCATTTTTATACACACCATTTGTGTTTAGTCATTACTCCCCAAAAGACATATTGGAGCTGGGAGATAGCTCAGCGGATAAAGAGCTTGTTCTCCAAGCACTAGGACCTAGGAATCAGACCCTGAGAATCTGGGTAAAGTCAGGTTTAGCAGCATGTGTCTGTAATCTCAACAGACTTATTGTAACACGGGAGGTGGAGACAGGTTAAGAGTAGCTTGGGGCTATCTAGCACAGCAAATACAGCACTGAGTAGCAAAAAACCCTATCTCACAAAAGGTGGAAGGTGAGGACTGTCACCTTGTACCTTGGTACACATGTGCCTCCACTCACACATGAATACACACACATACACACAAAAGATCAACACACGCTTCTCTTTTATCTTCTAGTTTTATTGTATTTTCAAATAAACCAGTTTTCTTCTTTTTGCAGGTAGATAGAAATGTAGTTATGTTTGGAAGCTAATTATACAACTAATAACACATATAACACTTTAAATTTTAGTTTTTTTAAAAAGTTTTGTTTATTTTTGTTTATTTATTTGAGAGTGAGAAAAAGATTCAGGAAGGGAGCAAGAGAGAGAGAAAGAGAAAATGGGTGTACCAAGGCCTCCATTCACTGCAAATGAACTCCATATCATGTGCCACCTGGTAAGCATCTGGTACTGGGGAAAGGAGCCTTGAGCCAGGGTCCTTAGACTTCACAGGCAAGTGCTTAGCTACTAAGCCATCTCTTTACTCCTTAATTAAAAAATGTATAAACATAAATTTGAAGATCAATATGTTTACTTAAATTTGCCATTACATGAAAGCATATAAATTTAATATAGTTGAGTTTCCAACATTCACTTAAACATTCCAAAGCCAGATTGTTTACAATTCTGAAAATAATTACCTAGCATTGGTATTTTTATTTCAGCAAATACTTATATAATTTTAATGGAGACAAAACAAGTTTGTCACAGGAACAAAATTTCAATTTACCAACAGTTCAATTTTTCAATGGGATTTTAACGTTTAGTATACATAGCTATACTAACTTTTCATTGAAGCATTTACCTATAATGGAAAGGTAGAATTATTTTATGAAATGTCATAGTAGTTAAAGGAGAACCAGAGTGGTATTTTCCTCAGCTATAAAAGGACACTGTGTCTATATGTAGTGACCGTATATCTCCTACACTGGTTTAAGGTAAGAAAGTACAGTAACTACATAACACTCATGTCTATCATGCCTATTGATAATAACATATACTCATTGCTCTGTGGAAACATTTTCAAGTCCATAAACAAAAACCATCATGATTTGTCTACCCAAAGTTTCTACTAAACAATATGTATGTACCTTGACAGGGTAAGCACTGAATTATCCAGGTTACTAACCCAGGTTACCTAGGTTGGAACCAAGGCTTCAATATGACCCAGGCACTTTGCTTGGAACTGGACATTCCTCTCTCATTTAGGAAAACACTATCATTTAATACAGTTATAAATTCACTTTGGAGAATTCAAGTAGCAGTCAAAGGATTAGCCATTTTGAACGTGGAGATTCAATGCCTGGAGACAAGTTGTTCTGAAGTGAACTGGCTATTCATAGGAATACTCTCAGCTGCCTCTCACAGCTCACAGAACCTTGTGTGATGATGCCAGTCATCTTCACTTGTAACCAAAGATCAGGCGATTGAAAGAGAATAAACTTGGTTAGGTACTTCATCTCTTATAAGAAAACAAGTACCTCAACTGAGTAAAATGGAGAAGAATGCATTGGAGTTTTTAAAAATATTTTTTGTGGTTTATTTTTATTTATTTAAGAGTGACAGACAGACAAAGAGAGAGACAGAAAGAAAGAATGGGTGTGCCAGGGTCTCATGCCACTGCAAACGAACTCCAGACACATGCGCCCCCTTGTGCATCTGGCTAACATGGGTCCTGGGGAACCGAGCCTCGAACTGGGATCCTTAGTCTTCACAGGCAAGCGCTTAACTGCTAAGCCATCTCTCCAGCCCTGCATTAGATTTTTGACAGGAAAATTGGCTATTACCTATACTACTTCAATTGGCTATTTATTTTCAGAAAGTTATATTTTTTTAGATTATATATTCCAAACATAGCACTATGGAGATAGATAATGGCTATTGATACCAATTTACTTTTGGATATCTTTGTTTCTGGAATTTTCCCTTACATTAACCTGAAAATAAAATTTAAATTGCCATTTATTATGTTTCATGTATACTTTGGATATTAAAAAAAATAACATTGGTAATTGGAAAATTATTTGATAAAATCACCTTTGGCCCAGGACATTAGTCTATGTACTATTTAGGCAGCACTTGGTTTTGAAAAATACATATGAATTTTAAAAAGTTTATTGAGGGGTGACCCTACTAGCATTATCTTAAAAGCTCCATGTAGCACTTCTTATTTCAGTAAAATAATCAACATACAAATAGTGCTAAAGAAAGTTCCTGACACATACTATTATCTTGAAAGTATTGTTTTAACATCATTACTGTTTTTTTTAATATTACTATAAGTAGGAATGTATCCATACTAGCAAATTTTAGCCAGAATCATCTTTCTCAGCCAGACAAGACAATCCCCATGCTATACACACACCTTGTGTTAAACATTATAGAGGACCAAGTAATCTACTCCCCAGAGACCACTCATTTAAACATGAATTAAAGATACTATCTATGTAAGTTAAGAATTCCAATGTTTAAACGAAATGACCGTTAAGCATATTTTTGTTTCACCAATTTAAAATGCCTGTTCCAAAAATAATACATAAAACACAATATGTCTAGAGTGAAAATAAATATTTGCATGAAGACATGCCCATGAACAACACAGACATACACACAATACACAAATCCTATATAAACCCAAAGGAAAAGTTAAAATACCCAGTTTGCTAGTTTCTTTAATATTTATTTATATATTATTGGAGAAAGAGACAGAAAGACAGGGGGCCAGGAAGAGAGAGAGAACGGGCACACCAGGGTCTCCATCTGCTGTAAACGAGCTCCAGCCACATGCGCCACTTTGTGCATCTAGCTTACATGGATCCTGGGGAATCAAACTTGGCTCCTTTGGCTTTGTAGGCAAGTGCCTTAACTGCTAAGCCATCTCTCTAGCCCGAGTTTGTTATTTTGGCATGGTGCATTAACAGGTGATTTGGGTTCATTACATATTTTTTTTTTCTCACGTTTGATATAAGCTACTTGTATTATTAGGAGAAGATAAAGATGACTTTGAGAACAGGGCACAAGGAAAAGAATGACATTAAGCAGAGGGTTTCCTGTTGTGCTAGGGCAGATCTGTGTGCAAGAAGCTGAGAGCATCTCTAAAGAGAGAGACAGATGACACAGACCCACAAATACCTGCTCAACACCGTGGAAGGCACTAGGAAAAAATCACATTGCATTTGACTCAAAGTGTTGCTGCAAAGGCTGACCCTGACAGCCAGGAGATGCCTCCCTTATGAAGCAGAGAGACTGCCTTCACAGGAGACTGCCCTTCCTTGCAAATGTAACATATAGAGGGGGAGATTGACAGCTTGTTAAAAGTTAATTAGGGAGAATAGGAAAGAAGCAAGCCTTGTGTAGCCAAGTGGGTGCATTTTCCTCTCTCAATTATATCCAAGACTGAACCTCACCTAAATGCAAGTTGGAGCAGAGTATACTTCATATGCTGAACGTGTAATGTTAATATCTAGTAAGAGTAGACATTGTGAGTTCAGAAAAATACCGTATGTGTAAAATAAACAATGTTTCATTGGCAGTGAAAATATGTGCATATTTTTAACAGAGAAAAATGGCATTCCAGCTCATTAAATTATGTCAAGAATCATAGCAGAAACTCAACACAGACTGTCACCAACCATCACACAAATAACATGGCATGGGTTGGCAGCTGAATACTACAGACTGAGAAAATAATGACAAGGAAAGCCTTTATTCCAGAACCACTTAGTGGCGATTCCAGGCAGCTCTGCACACTCCAGAGGAGTTTTTATTGTGAACAGGGAAATTAAGTTTACACCCACATGCGAAGATGCATTTGTTAGGTGTGGGAGAAATGCCATTAGCTGCATAGATCAACCAGTGACACGAGGGGGCGCAGTTTCTGGTCCCTGCCTCCACCCACCCTCCAAAAGAAGCCCAGACTTGATGGAAAGTACTCTTTTTTTTTCAGAATTTCCTAAAGACTCATGAAATCAAGCAGATGAAGCATAGATTGGAGCCTTCTATCAGACTGTGTTATTGACTTTCAAATCAGGTCAAATGAAGCCCAGATTGGATGAAAGCAATCCAATCAAATTTCCATTTAAGTCCAGGTAAAGGGGCTTAAGGGCCTAAATTATTCAGAAAGTGTCCTCTGGCTCATTTTTTTTTCTCTTCACCATCAAAGTTTGTCAAATATAAAGTTACCCAGAGTAGTCTAGCTAGACAGAACAAATAAAAAGCTTTGATTAAAGCTCATCTCTTTATTGTATATCCATTTATCCAAATAACTAGGTCTCAATACTACTCTAGGAATCCCATATGAATCTTGCTTAGCCATATTTTCAAGAAGCTAACAATTGAGCAGGGGGGAACAGAGGTATGAACCAATTCACATAAAAAGCCTCAAATGATCACAGTAGAATACACTGGAAGCAAGAAAAGCTATAGTCCAATGGCTACAGAGGGTTGAAAACAGTGACAGCCTTATAAGGGAATCTCACTCTTATCAGCTGACTCTAAGTTGATGTTGGAAAGTCACTGGACTTGACCCTGAACATCCTCCTTTGTAACCCCAGTTATGTTCACCGTCCTTTGCCTCTACCTTTCTTGGTGGCCATACTGGACTCTCTAGAGTAATAACTGATGGATAAAATTATATCTAGTGGAACTTGTCCAGACCCAGAGAAGGCTGCTTCTCCCGGACTCTCCCAGCACTGCCAATGCAGAGCCTTGTTGGATCAGCAGTGAAAGCTGCTTTGACTCCATGAAGACTGTAGGAACAATGCTTCACACAGTCCAATCTCTGTCCGTCCTTCATTAAATTCATATTATTTATTATATTTGAGAGAGACAGAGAAATCTTCAGAAACAAGCTCAATCTCTGCCCTTGAGAAATATTTGATTGTTGTTATTATGATTATCATTTTATTTGGTGGGGGGAGAGAAAGAGAATGGCCATGCTTGAGCCTCCTGCTGCTGCAAATGAACCCTCAGATGCATAGGCCACTCTATGCATCTGGCTTTTCATGGACACTAGGGAAAAGATCCCAGACCATCAGTCTTTGCAAGAAAGGGTCTTTACCTGTTGAAACATCTCAGCAAAAATCTCTGTCCTTTTTTGTATATTATTTTCCTTCATATATTCTCCATGATTCATTTCAAAAAGGATTGATTTGTAAATACATGAAAATGAATATTATAATGACCAGTTATTTCTACAATGCTGGTACAGTATTGACTTCCTGCAAACATTGTAACCCTCCTTGCGTAAGGACCAAAAGGTTTTGTTAAAATTCACTGGCTGGATATATGTTTATAACTTTTAATTTGTTTTGTTTCAGCTTTCTGAGATAAGACCTCATGTGACCCACGCAGACCTCAAACTTGTTATGTAATGGAGGCTAGCCTTGAACCTATGATCCTCCTGCCTATGATCCCCGCCCCCACCAGTACTGTTCTTACAAACATGTGCCACCAGGCCCAATTATGATATAGTACAGCAGTACTCAATTTTCTATTTAGTAGAAACATATTTCATACTTTCAGATTACATGATGTTTTCCTATACCTTCTACATTTTCCATTATTAATCATTTTATGTTCAAATAAATAACAATTTTTTTTTCCAAAAAAAATTCACTGGCTGGTGCTGGGGAGAGAGCTCAGTGAGTAGTGCTTGTCTCAAAAGGATCCCCAGGACACAGGTAAAAATATTAGATGTGGTGGTCCCGTTCCTGTAATTCCAGTGGTGGGAAGAGAATGACTTAAGGGATCATAAGAATCATTGGCCAGTCTAGCCTAATCAGTGAGCTCTGAATCTATGAGAGTCTTTGTCCATTAAAAAAAAAAACCAAAAAACAAGGGCTGGAGAGATGGAGAAATGGCTTAGCAGTTAAGCACTTGCCTGTGAAACCTAAGGACCCCAGTTTGAGGCTCGATTCCCCAGGACCCACATTAGCCATATGCACAAGGGGGTGCCTGCGTCTGGAGTTCGTTAGGAATGGCTGGAAGCCCTGGCGTGCCCATTTTCTCTCTCTCTCTCTCTCTTTCTCTCTCTATCACACTCAAATAAATAAATTTAAAAAAAAAGTTGGGTGGTGTCTGTGGTAGTTGAATAGATATGTCTCCCAATAAATTCAGTTTTATCCAGGCTTGTAATTTGATGTCACAGTAGGTGGATCCCAGGTCCATCCCTAAAGTGTTTGTTACTGGGGCAGATCTGAATTCTAGGGGAAAAAAATTATATATATATATATATATATATATATATATATATATATATATATATATATATATATATAATTTTCCCTAGAATATATGTATGTATATATATGTGTGTGTGTGTGTGTGTGTATGTATGTATTAGGCATCATATATATATATATATATATATATATATGTACTAGGCATTTAGATGAGGTTTTATTATTTAAAACCAGAAAAAAAATTCATTTCTTTAATTTGCTTTTTGCTTTATCAAATGCTGGCTGGCACACTTGTATATGTCTGACAGATATTCACTCATTATCTGTATTTCTTGCCACTTCTCTTGGAAATATAAGCAAACATATTTACTAGTAATGATATTCACAAGAGATTGATTTTCCTCTGTTTCACTACCCAGTAGATAATTCTTTAGCAGCTGAGAATGTGAAATGTAAAGTAGAAATGCAGCCTGGCTTCCTGAAGTGGCTCCAAAAGAACAAAATGTCACTGCGTCCCACTTGGGAGGCATTGTGGGCTCCTAAATGCTGTTATCAATGGTGTCAACAGTGATACTAGGGACTGAGACAGTCCAGAGACACGGAGGGAAATCTGTCTGTAGTACACAAGAGCATGCAGGCCTCTCAAAACGAGGGCACTGGAGTCCTCCGAAGCTTGGTCACGGGCTCATCATCAAATCTTTGTTTTCCGCTGACATTGTAGATTTCACTAAATGTCACCTAACTCAGCAGGGCAGACAGGACTCAAACATGGAGGACACAACACAGGTGTCAGCGATTGTGAGTGGATCTTCGCCACAGAGAGAGTGAAGTCGCCTTCGTGAGCTGGCTTGTTTGACAGTCCTCGCTGAGGGCTGCGCTGAAGATGGAGGTAGGGCTCCTGATGAGATCAAAGGAGCGCTGGCCTTGGGAAAGGGGTGTTCTGGGACCACCAGGGGAGTGCACTAGGACCTGGTGCTGAGTAATTAACATGGAGGCACTCCCAACAGAAAATGTAAGAGGTGTTTATGCCCATTTTTGTCTCCAGGAATACATTGTCAGAGGGCAAGGAGAATAGTTAACCAGATTTCTAGAGAATTAATACGCGAAAATTTAGCTGAGAGGCAAATTAAGTCCATCCTACCATATTTAAGTGATCAACTATGAAGCACAAGGGAATTCAATACAAGATTGTTCTCCGTGGGCGCAACAAAGCTTCACATTTCTTTCAATAGCTGTTTGTGATTAATAAAAGAAAACATATTTCCCTCCAAATCCAAAAGTACATATTGAAACACAACTAAACTATGAAGTTCATACTATACATGTAACATGCATTGGCATTTTGAATCCACAATATGGTGGATAGAAAGTAAAATCAGAGTCATGTAACCATCTGAACGTGCCAACACAGCGAACTTTCAAGTTATAATAGCTGCTGAGCAAGTGTTCATGGAAAATGTTGATATTTTTAATCCTTATTCAAGCCGCCAGTATTAGACTGGGCCTCTCTTTCTGAAGCTACTTTGTAAGCTAATTAAGCAGATATGACTCTAAACTTGACTAACCATAGGTATGGGCCATAATGCAGTAGAACAGATAACATAAGTTGCCAAAAATACAGACATTACTTCACTAAGAATGTGTCTGTAAAATATAGTACTTCTGTCCCCCTTTCTCTTTCTCTTAACTTGGAACAGAAACTACATCATGACATCTGTAGATGTCCACTTTTCATAAGTAGGATGCTTTGAAAATAAATAATGCTGATGTATAGAAGACTGTGTTAATTAAAAGCTCATGAGAGCTTCTAATGGATACTGAAATGACCAAAATTGGAGAGCTAAAAGTCTTAATAATTCATCAAATATATCATCTGTGTCACAATAATCTAAAGAGGACTATTCTAATTTCAGCTTGTTTTCTCTGAAACAAGATAAAGATATAAATGTCACACATGATCATTTAGATTTTTTCTAAATCCATTACGTATTTATCTCTCTCTTTTTTACCTATCTATGCATACCACCCACCTATCTAAACAAGTCCTTAAAAACTTTTTGACATCTGTTTATTTGAACATCCAGCACAATGGTACATTTTGATATTCTTAATGTAGTGCATGGAAGGGAATGTCATATCCAGTCAACCTTTTAAGCTGATTGTTTTGTTTTCAGCTTCCACCATTGGGGGGTCCAGTGGAATGATCTGAGCTGCCACTCTAAAACGTTTAGAGATGCCTAGTTCTAATTAAGCATATCAAATCTGACGCCGGACTTCAATGACACAAAGGGTGCCATCACTCTGATAAGGCTCTGCGAGGCAGGATTTAGAATTAATTCATAATTTCCTTTATGTTTGTCATGTGTTGTGAAAATGAACTGCCATTCAGCTTTTCATAAGACATGCATGAGCAGAAGATTTAATTTCTGGCAGTGTTCTGGAAGGCCTGCCTAGTTTGGGGAGCAAATTATGATTGCTTACTGTGATCCTCAGATAAGTGGAGCAGCAAGGCTACTGTCTGGCATGCAGATACCTATGTCTGTCCTTGCTCAGTCACTCACATTTACACAATTAGAGAACTTCTCCTACCTTCTTACTTAACTTTTGATAGCCACCAAGAGCCTAGTGATTAAACCATACTAAGACTATTAAAAATTAAACTTTTTATATTGATGAAAAATGTGGAAGAGTCATGAAGATTTAAAGTAAAAATGAATGGGGACTTAGGCAGCCTATATTATCTATATAATAGAATCAAAGTTTTGGCTTTTACTTTTCTATATACCAAGAAGTAGCTGGCTGCCTTTACAAATACCAGGTTTACAAATGCATAAAAATGTAAGTCACCCCCTGAAACCAATCACTCATAAAAATTATGAAACCACCAAACATCTCCTGGGGAGAAATGATAGGCACTGGGGGAGATGAGGAACTCTGACTGTCAGAAGAGTTCGCAGAGTTGTCCTTTACTGTGTGCTCAGATGTTCTCTGATGGATCACTTCCCTTCATTCTTCTTGTTGGGACATGTTGTGAACAATACATTCTAAATTTCTATTTGTTCAGGTGAGCTTTGCAGAGGGAAGCATTAAACCTGTACTTTTTCATAAACACCACAGGTATCAAAACAACTTTTAAGAAAGGCGATTCATGATAATAGAGTTAGTGAGATCCATAGCTTCCTCAAATGGGAACCAGATCTAATGTCTATTTTGTATTGGGATCCCATGTGATATAAATACCAGAATTTAAACATTTTAAAGGTGGATTTAAAGTCTTATATGTCTTCATGCTCTAGTCTTACTCCACAGTCTGAAACACATGCCAATATATTCTATTAGATGACAAAAAATCTATTTTTTGAGTTAAGAACAAATAATCACTTTTTGAAAATATTTTTATTTATTTATTTATTTGAGAGAGAGATATAAGAATAGGCAGGGGGAAAAAGAGAGAGAAAGAGGGAGAGTGAGAATGGGTGAATCAGGATCTTCAGCCACTGCAAACAAAATCCAGATGCATGCACCCCCTTGTGTATCTGGCTTACATGGGTCCTGGGGAATCGAACCTGGGTGCTTTGGCTTTGCAGGCAAGCACCTTAATGGCTAAGCCATCTCTCTCACCCCAAATAATGACTTTTGAATTGAGGATGAACTGAGTCACAATTTAAAATTTGGTTATAAATTCAGTTCTTTGAAGATTATAGAAATGGGCTTTAGGCAGGATGCTTTAGACATTAGCAAGAAGGTTTTAAAAAGTTATATTCTAAGTATGGCAGAAAGCATGCCTCATGATTACCTGGACAAAATTTGAATTTTCTGTTAAAAGAAAATTTCAAGTGATCCATTTTTCATTTTAAATATCATTATTTAAATGATCACTTAAATGATTTAAGTGATCCAAGAGAAGTGAATATAAAATTCAAATATAGGAAAAACAATATTTTATAGCCAGCTGGAAAACCCTTATGTCTATTTTGACAACCCAACCACACATATACAGACTGTCACAAAAGGACAAAAGGAAAATCATTCAGTTTCCTCTCAGGATATCATTATGAGCCTTTTTTTATTGATTGGTTCATGTGGTATATGTAATCCTCCTTCTGGTTTTCTGCTAACCAGGAAATCTGTTTTGTGTAAACAACCACAGGTGATTAGCAATCAATGAATAACTTTAACCCAGGCAATAAATGCAACAGGACAGAGACCTTTCATTCCCTACAGATTGAAGTGGACTTTTCCACTGGAGGAACATGGAAAATCAGTGTTGCTGATGTGCCCAGTACAGCCTACTCTGCTTTGTTAGCTGAACGTTCCATGAGGAAGTTTAGTCTGCAAGGATATTTCTTCTGCTCCATGCATTTTTTTCCCCATTTTGTGATCTACTAACAATTCTCTTCCACATTCTATAATGTAAACAATACATCTTGAGATTAAAGAATAAAGAATAATCACACATAAGATGCATGGCCATAGTGATTTAATAGTAAGACTGAATGGTTAAATGCCCTTCAAGAAAAGGTGAGTGCCACAAGCTTTGTAGGCTTGATCTTAAGATCACAGTATCTTAGAGCTGAAAAATAAAGTTTCTAAGGGCACCTGATATAGGAGATTCCATGGAATTGATTATCAGAATCATTGGAGCAGCTTCTTAAAATACACATGAACATACACATATACACTCAAAAAAAAATATCTATATATGTATATATATATCAGGGTTGCTCCTCCTCCAACACTTAAGAGTTATGTAATCTATATTATATGCACTTTTAAAGATGCATTTATTATGATATATTAAGAATAAAGTAGTTGCATATACAACAATATTATAAATCCATCTATTTTATACAAAAAGGGTATATTAAAAGCATATAATCAGAGGGCTATGGAGATAGTGTAAGAGTTAATGGTGCTGTGTTGTAAAACCTGTCAGCGTGAGTTAAATTCCTTGGTACTCGTGTCAAGCTTGATGTGCAAAGAGGCGCATACATTTGGAGTTCATTTGCAATGTCAAGAAGCACTGGTATACTGATGCTTTCTCTCTCTCATCTATCTATCTCTCAATAAGGAAATAAATAAATAAATGTATGTTATCAGATACTAGATCAATTATATAAAGATAGACAAGTTATAGATGATAGGTATGTAGATAGATAATAGATAAATACTTAGATACATAGGCAGTTGATGTGTAATCCTGTGTGCTAGCTATTACATAATTTATCTACGCACATTGTCTATTTCTGAAAGAACTCAAAATTGGTTTATCTTGGTCATTTCTTAAAGAAAGCCATGCTTATATCTTCTCATGTTTTGGGGCTGTCTTACAATTTCTTCATGTGTCCAGTAATATTTTAAAAACATTTCAACTTTTAAATTGGGTTGTTTAAGTGATTATGTTGGCTGCCTACAACTGAGGGGCACAAATTTATCAATTTTACCCTAAGATATAGCTGTTACTCAGGTGGTGAGGTAGTACGTAGGAAATGGAGCTCCAATTCCACACTATGTTCATACCCTCAAGGGCATCTGTGGTGTATCACTAGTGCTGTGAGCCCCAAGAGTATGTCTTTTTCTCAGAACTTCTCTTTGCATATTGATTAGATGCACAGAATAAAAAGGGGTAAGGAGCCTCCTGTGATATGGGCGGTGTTTATCCTTGTTGAGCTAGGGATTGGAAAACCTAAGTTAATGGAAAATTACTCAACCAATCCAGTCAGCTCCAATGTGTCATAGTCTCAGAATGTCCTTCTTTGACCTTCCTGGTTGTGTATAAAACAGTCCACCACTCAATGTGGGCTAAGTTATGCATCCTTATCATAAAAGCTCAACATCACAGGCTTAATATAGCAAACATGCATTCTTTGGTAGTTATCCATGCCCAGAAAAGATCAGTATCTAAAGTCCTCTGCCATTGTAGGCATCCTTGCCAAACAAGGCTAAGGTTCAAGGTTCATGTAGTTCTGGGCTGAATTTTTGATACTAGGGAGTGAAAGGTTTATGTCTTATCATATTTTGGCTCTTAGATTTTCTTCTCACAAGTGTGACACTTTTGCTCACACAGTTATTTAGCTAAATTGAGTCAACTGGTCACACCAAACTGCAGGGGTTGAGATGTGCAGTTCTACTCTGCATCAGGAAAGAGGAGTACTGGAGCTCTTGCTCAGACACACTCAAGATATGATGTACCTTGTGGTTATTTTCTGTGTTAGAAAGGATGATTAGGGAAAAATCCCATCTTTATGATTGGTGTAACCCCAGTTTGCTGATTAATAGGTGTGCAAAAAGTATTTCATAACTTAATGACCTCTTCATGGTTAACTGTTTGGTTTTATAGTTACTTAGTATTAACTGTAAAAGCACTACCTTGGACATTAGAAAAAGCACATTATAGAATAACACCTATACATATGATAGTTTAAATTTTAAAATATTACCAGAACACCCAAGATCAACCCACGATTATCCTTCTACCATGTCAACACCACCATAAGTATGAGCATGTAATTGATGAGAGCATTTGTTCACACATGACATTTGTCATTGCAACCCAACCATTACAACCATTTTGACAATGCTGTAAGATTTTCAAAAGATATAAACAAAGACAGGATGGGAGAGACAGTAATAGTTGCTCAGGGGCATGATACAGATAAGGTAACCCATGAAGTATTTTCCTTCTCTTGCTTGTTAGTCCTACCTCTTCGTTTTCCTCTCAATCAATTTTCAAAAAAGCTTATTAATGTAGATATTTGTCTCACTGGTAATGAATCACTTGTCAGATAAAAATATTTAATCTAATTATACATTCTGTTTATAGAATCATTTTCTGGACACAAAAATAAATCATGTCTCCTAAATTTAGCCATTACTGAAGTTAATAAAATATATTGATTTCATTCTCAGCCATACTCTTGGTTTCACTTCCATATCTCAGCACCTTTTATGATGTATGATTTATTTCATACACTCAATAATCTGGGATCCTGTTTATAAGTGAGAAGAAAGTGACATATGTATCTGAGCAACTTGTGTGGCAACAAAGCCCATAAAAGGCGGACTGTGTACCTGTAAACCATAGAGCCAGCTCATCTTAATTTTGTCCTCTTTCTAATGTGGACATGGTGATTTGAGAACTAAAACATATTGGCACAAGAGATATTAGTTTGATTATTTGGAATTTCATATTTACAAGTTAATTTAGGAAAAAATGCATGTCTCTATATTGTCATGAGGTTTGTTTTACATGCTTTTACATGATTTTTCTACTCTTATGTTTATTTATTTATTTGCAAGCAGAGACAGAGAGAGACATGGAGGAGAGAAACGGGCATGGCAAGAGCTCCAGGTACTATAAGCAAACTCCAGACACATGTACCATTTTGTGCATCTGGCTTTACTTAGGTACTAGGGAATCAAACTTGAGTTGTTAGGCTTTGCAGGCAAGTGCCTTACCACTGAGCCATCTCTCCAGCCCAAGTTTTCTAGTCTTGTTAGAAAAAAACTTAGTTTCTGCTATATTTCTATATAATAGCAAAATCACTGAAAAATCTTTCAGATTATTAATATACTCACTGACTAGCAGCATAATGAATAATGATGCATGAAACTTTAGAATTAAAATTGAAAGCGAAAAGAACTTCCTTTGCAGGCTATAGTTGCAATAGTAAGTTACAGCTAAGTAAGGCTGTAACTTACTGAATATCAACGAGGGGGAGATAGAATCAATGGAGTAATTGATGAAAGCTTACACAAGTTGTTTCATTTTAAAGGTCGTTTCTTCAATCTTGTCTTACCCTTTCAGCTGAGAATTCCAATCTAGGGACTTGTGAACACAATGCAGTAAATGCAAGAAGCCTGTCCGTGGGCTGCCATCTGCTACAGTAACCCAGTTGTCCACACAGACACCACGGTGTCAGACTGCTTAGATACACTTACCCTTATCATGCTAGAATAAATCATAGAAACAGTTTTGTTGTATTTATTAGCTTGAACTTCTCTAAATTGTGGCACAGGAAACCAAGTCAAACAAATGAAGCCCACTCTAATAAACATGAAATGCATGGTACTTAAAAGAAAGTGGAGGTTTTAGGCACCTATATGGCCAAGCTTACTATGAAAAGTGGCATCCGTAAGAAGGCAGAGGTGGTGACTAGATTCATTAGCTACCACACAAAACTGAATGTTTGAAAAAATGTGAAATCATTATAAAACCAGCTACTTACTCTTGAGCTATTTTGCAAGAGCTGTTACACGGGATTGTATATCTGATTTTAACCTTAGAAAATGAAAGATGCCACCCAGCATTGGAATAGATAAACTAAAGGGAAACTAAAATGCATTTACCATCTATAAGCTAGAAGAATACACTCACAACTTGATTCATTTTCACACTTAGACATTTACAGAACACCCGTGAGGTTGGTATAATTATCCCCCATTCAGTGGTTGGAATAGATCTGACCCAAGCATTTGAATCAAAGTTCATATTCTTTTGATTATAATTTGAGGAAGAACTTTTTTTTTCTTTGAAAATTAGATATCTAGAGCATTCTTTCAACAGACACGACTGCGAAGAAACTATACTCAAAGAAATATTCCTCATGTTTGTCTATTTAATCACCTTGAGGACTAAAGTAACAAATGTTGCTAAGATAAAAGATCATACTGGGTCTTTAGAGAAGGCTGGCCAATGTAAATCAAAGGAGGGTCAATCACACTGTCCTTAGACTTACTCAGGCCTGGTACCATGTCATAAACACAGCCAAACACAACTAGGAAATGAACACGCAATATTTCTACTAATATTTGTTTACAGACACTGAAATTAAAATTTATTATACATTTCATAGACCTTAATATATTATCATGACACTCTTTAAAAAACATTTTTAATTTTTATTTATTTATTTGAGAGCGACAGAGAGAGAAAGAGGGGGAGAGAGAGAGAGAGAAAATGGGTGTGCCAGGACCTCCAGCCACTGCAAATGAACTCCAGATGCATGAGCCCCCTTGTGCATCTGGCTAATGTGGGTGCTGGGGAATCAAGCCTCTAACTGGGGTCCTTAGGCTACAGACAAGTGTTTAACTGCTAAGCCATCTCTCCAGCCTGACAGATTTTTGGTTTGGGTTTTTTTAATCATCTCAAATCATCCAAAAATATCCTTGGCTTGAGGACTAAATGAAAATGGGCAGCAAGCTACATTTAGCCTATAGACTGTTGTTTTCTGCCCCTTGTCCTGGAAACATCCAGAACCCTTCATATAAGTGGATTATGGATGTTCAAAGAACAAGGTCAAAGAGAAGAAAAAAGTTCTTTTATATATTTTGATAATAGCAAATTAGTTTGCATGTGATGATTCATATAAGCTCATGTGTTTGAAGATTCAGTTCCCAGCTGGTGGTGCTATTATGAAAAGTTGTGGAACCTTAGGAAATAGAGACATGCTGGAAGTGGAGGGTCCCCAGAGAAAAATCTTGATGTTTGATAGTATAGTCCCATGTACGCCTCATGACCAAGTGTTTCATACTTCTGACACATGGCTTGGCCTGCCATGATGGAATATATCTCTTCAAACTTGGAATCAAAATAAACCCATCCTCTCTTGAGTTGCTCCTTGTGAGTATGTATGTGGTCAAGTATTTGGAAAGTAATTAATATAGCACTAATTAATAAATAACAAATAAAAATTATAAAAATAATATTAGTATGAAATTCAAAGTTCACTATGAATAAGAAGTAAATGATAATCTTGCATAAATTTACAGGTATGTGAGAAGTTTTGAGTTAATTTAATGTTCTCCATGAGAGACTTTCCTTGACAATATGCTTAAGAATTTTTTGTTGTTGTTGTTTAGTTTTTCAAGGTAGGGTCTCACTCTAGCTCAGGCTGACCTGGATTCATTATATAGTCTCAGGGTGGCCTTGAACTCACAGTGATCCTCCTACCTCTGCCTCCTGAGTGCTTGGATTAGAGGCATGCACCACCACGCCTGGCTATGGTTAAGGATTTTTAACTTGATCAAAGCCCCTTTTGCTATAGGCTTTATACTACCCATGGAAATTGACTTACCAATGGAATCTCAAAATCTGTATATTCTATCTTCTTTTCAGTGTAATTTGTAAAATCAAATTTATGATTGGAATGCATTATTGGACTAATCAATTTAATAGTAAGCATATATGTTCGACAGTGCATACACACATGAAGGATGTATATATTTTGTATCATCATGCCAAATGGAATAGGCCACTTTGAACTTCAAAGAGGTGGAAATGGCTGTGTACAAGTGACACTACTAGTTTTTTTCTTTTTTTTTTTCATTTCTTTTGTGTTTTATTAAAACTAGCAACTATTGACCTTTGAGGAAGGTAAAAAAAAAAATCCATATTTTCCTGTTGGACTACATGAAAGAAAAGTTTTAGATTAGGTTTTATTGATTCCTGCTTGAAGATTTTAACTAAGAATTGTGACTTTCAATCACTGAATTACATCTAAAGCCTATAAGGTATTTTTTTGCTCTCCAACCTTTGGCCAGTCTGAGATTGTCTATAATATTCAAATGGATTAACTGTACATTAGATGAAATGAACAAGATCATAAAAGACTCTCCACACTGGGAAACTCATTTGGATTTGATGCTAAGTGCTGAGGGTTTGTTTGAACTAAGATATTGGGTACATTTTTTAAAAGGAGGAAAAAACATGAAAATTACCAAAGGCAGAGAAATAAGAGTAGAAATTAAAAGTAATGGCTGGATCTGGCAGCAGTAGCACACGCCTTTAATCCCAACACTCGGGAGGCAGAGGTAAGAGGATTCTGTAAGTTTGAGGTCACCCTGAGATGACATAGTGAATTCCAGGTCAGCCTGTCCCAGAGTGAGACCCTACTCTGCAATTCCCCCCCCCCAAAAAAAAGTAATGGCTGGTCTGCAAAGGTAGATTTATTAGTGAATAATGAGTGGTTTATGAGAAATGCTTTCATCCTTGAACACACTGTGGCTGTCTGCAGGATTGAAGTAACTGTACCAACCTCACAAAGTTAACATGGACACTCAGTGAATTAAGAAATACAATCTCTAGCATAGGGGTGTACCAAAGCAGAAAGAATAACTTAGATACAATGTCATTTATGTGCCACAGAATGAAAAATATCCCAACTTTTGTTCATACTTCCAGGAAATTCTAAGGTGAGGTTTAGATACTTATCCTGTTGCAGAGGCCAAATACCTGACAAGGAGCAATTGAAGTGAGGAATGATTGATGTGGACTTGCAGATTGAGGGCACAGTCCACCTTGGTAGAGAAGGTGTGGGGTTGGAGTGTGAAATGAATTGCAAGTGCAGCCAAGAAGCACACAGAGATGGATTCTGATTGTAAACTCATGTTTTCTTTTTTATTCTTTCTTCTTATTTTTTATGAGATGGTATTGCCCACATTCATGAGGAGTCTTTCTTCCCCATCTACATCTCCCTGAAAACACCCTCACAGACACTCTCAGAGGTGTGTCTCCTGGGTGATTCTAAATCCAATCACGTTGACAATGGAAATTCACCATCACGGCGGATATGTAGATACTATTTACAGTTGTTCATCATTGCTTTACCTGAGGACATGGTTTCTCTTCTGATGATCTTGTAAAGTAAGCCACTGGCTTTTCCCACCTCACTCAATACAGAGTAGTAAGCATTTAAATGTTTCTCTTTCAATGAGTGAGATACATTACATTGTTTTTTTTTTTTTAATCTCAAACATAAAATCTCTTTATAAAAAAAATCTATCAAAGCCAAATTGAACCTTTGAAATTTAGAGAAGTATGTGAGATTAAAATTCATGAAGTACACTGAGAGGTTGATCAGTGTTATTCAGAAACCATAAAATCTAGTCATTGCCCAATGGGATTTGCCTCAAAACTAGTGAGAGAATGTATGAAATATCACAAGAAGGCTCAGTTAATGTGTTGAGTAGTCAATATTATCTCATCTTATAGTTCCTGATGAAGAAACAATAGGCCAGAGGGAACGACTGCTGCATCCACAATGACTCCTGTTAACGTGCCTGGTTTGCTTGCAAGCTGGGAGCTCCTTCCCTTGTGAATCTGTGGAAAGCAAAATAGATTCTCCAATGTCTGGGATGTGTGCGTCACACAAGACACACTGGTCATCTCCATTAACTTTCTCCTTATTGCACTCTGGAATCCTCATGTATGTTCATCAAACCCCAAAAGTTCACAAATCTTTAGAGCTTCTGGACTTGAATGAAATATGTAGTTTATTACGAGGTATTTGCTAACTGAGACTCTTTTGCTTCCTTTCTTGCTCCTTCTTCTTTTCTTGACAGAGTGCACCTATACATTCCAAGCTGGCCTCAGACATGTGATGTTCCTGTCTGATCCTCCTGAGTGATGGGACAAAAGAATGAGCCATCTTGCCTGCCTGAGGCTTATCTTTATCTTACTCGTTTTAGTATTGGAAACAAGTTTCATTTCTCTATAATGAAGCTTTCTGATCACTTCTTTTCTATGTGCTTTTCTCTTATTGGAGGTAATGTTGCTGTCAAAGACCTTGGCATCAGATGCCCAGTGCTTTCTAATCCAGGTTTAATTGACTTTGAGCTCTCATATGTCCCTCTGAGGGCTTGATTTGTTTCCCTTCTCATGTCTTTCACCATAGACTCCAACTTTCCCACTCTGTTACACTATAACACACAAGTCATTTTTCTCCACTTCCCCTCGGCCCCATCTACCTCTGTTCTCAAGGTCCTCTAACATCTGTGTTGCCTACCCTTCTGAAGGTTTTATCATTAATATTTATTGTAATTTCAAAATAAACTAATTCCCATCTCACCCATATGGCTTAGGTCAAAAGCCCAGGAGTTATCCTGACTCAATTGTTCTCAGTCCCAGCTATCACCACCTTATGAGTAGATGGTTTGGCTCTACCCTCTAAGACCATACAAACCATACATAGTGTTCTTCCTCTAAGCACCATTACACATTCCAAGTATTGTCCCCTAATTAGGATTATTGCAATAGTCTCAATTGTACAGAAACTAGCGTTCTGCTGCTAAAATACAAGTCAATCTTGTCACATTTCCTATTCTAGTGGTTCTCTTCTTTGTATTGCTGCATAATAAATAGTAAGATTTTCCAAACATGTACAACTTCCTATGGTATCTACTCTTTACTCTAGTTATACCTATTCTGTCCTCTACTTCCACCCAATCATTTAGGCCTCATTATTCCACCTGAGATACTCTTTTCAATATATCAACAGGATTTACTCCCTACTGATTTCAAAGTCTGGCTTCAAATGAATTTAAGTCTCTCTTCAAATTATTAAAGATTACCTTGGTCTATCTTGAAATTACTATCTCCATCCTCCCACCATGCCTCTGCCATTTTACCCATGACTTATGCCATGATCATGACATTTTTTTTTCTTCCCAAAGCATCTCATGCTTGAACTTTTATGCAGTGAATTAACTTCTTGTTTATGGCCCTTAAGTAGATTATAGGATCCATGATGGGGAGTATTTTTGTTGTTGTTTTTGTTGTTTACTCAGTTACCTTGAGCTGCTAGAATGGTGCTTGGAAGTTCCTAGGTTCTCATTGAAAATTTATTGAATGAATGTAATGAATGTAAAAATGTCAGTAGAAATAATCAACCAAGCACTAGGAAACTAATTTCATGATGATTATAATTTATAATACATTTCTACACACACCCACACACACACAAACACATGTTTAGATTTTGATTATTTAGGTTTAGATTAGACCACTTGGTGGAGGAAGAAGTGTTTTTTTGTTTTCTTTACTTCTTTACTTTCTTTACTTCTTGCTTCTTTGAAGCAGCATCAGGTACCTCAGTGACTTCCTGAAGGCTACAATGGATTTAAATGTCACCTCTAGTTCTCTAAAATATGCTGACTTCAGGAGACCATATTCCATGATGGGAATTCTTCATATCAGCCCCCCACTTCACAAGATAGTTTTAAAACAACCTCTCTTGCTGTATCAAGATTCAACTTTAGACGCACAAAGATTACCATGACAGTTGAATTGGCACTCCATTTGCCTAATTCCTATATTGGGGTATGGAATGCACTCTGAATTCTCTCCCCTTTCCTGTATGACCTCATTCTATCCTGCTCCCTTTGCTATGGTGAAATAGCTTCTCAACTCCCTGCACTGTTTACTTTGAGTACTTAAATTTCATTTTCCATGAAGCCCTTTTTAATTAATATTTATGAGTATATCCCTATAGTGTACATTCAATATGCAGACTTCCTTGCACAGCAGGTTGCAATATTACATTTTGCTTTTTATTGCTAAAATGTTAGCTACACAAATCGATGTCACTTAGCAAATAGGAAATAACAGTCCCTCCTTTAACCAGGGTTATCAGGACTAGTAGTACCAAAAACAATAAAAAAATAAGAATTAGAACAACCACCTCCTACCTAGAATAAGATGATATTTGCATTTTTGATAGATGACATTATCTCAGTTGGCTCAGAGCTTCTGATCTAAGCATTCATCATTTCTCCCATTATAAAGTGCAAATGTCTTGACACATGATCCTGTCTTTATACCCAAGGTCATGTCTAAAATGACTTTTGTCTTTCAATGTCATCTAGAACCATTTTAGAGAGAATTTAAGTTGAGGCAACTTATTGGGTAGACACATACTTTGATTCAAAGATTTGCTTCCTCTATAAAAGATTTGAGGAATTTATAAATTGTTCTTTTATTTTTTCCTTTCCTTTATAAATATCAGCAATCATCTATAAAATGTTCCATTATAACTATGAAGTCAAAAGTCAGATAATACACATCTACTCAGTGAAAGGTAACTCTAGTTAAAACTCTCAGTGGGTGGCCTGACTTCTGATACTGTGTGGGCAAATCTGACAAGCAACCATATTCTTTAATATGAATATACAATTTAGGTGGTAATTTGTGAGAAAGAAAGAAAATGCAGGGATGCAAAATAAATGACATCTGCCATATGGTACTCAGACTGTAAACCCCAGATGACAAGTAGATAGCTATTCATCTTCAACTGCTATGCCAAGGTTTTCTCCATCCCAAGCCTCCATGAGCCACTGAATTATGTTAGAATCTCTTTGTTCTTTAGAAACCAGAAAAATAAGAATTTCCCCATATTGTTTTTATTTAATTTTTTTTTTCTTTTTGGTTTTTTGATTCAAGGTCTCACTCTGGCCCAGGCTGACCTGGAACTTACTATGTAATCTCAGTGTGGACTCGAACTTATAATGATCCTCCTACTTCTGTCTCTCGAGTGTTGGGATTAAAGGCATACACTGCTACACCTGGCTCTCTCCCATAATTTTTATGCATGAAACTGTAAAGAGAGCAAAATGTTATATTTCTCCACACTTCTTTATACCTAGCCTAGAGAAATGTAGAAGTCTGGAGGCTTTGTTGAGGGCAGGTAAGCAGGCGTCTCCCCCTGGATGAATAGCATTTCCTGGGCCCTGAATTGTTGAGCAAACTCCTTAAAATAAGCCTGAGGGGATTCCTGGTCTCAGGCCTACCTCACAGTCCCCCCAGGTGGCATTTCCTGTAACAGACCAACAGATCTGTTTTCAAGTTCCTTTTTTTTTTTTTTTTTTTTTTTAACTTTTATGGCTATAACTGTCAAAGGTAAATTGTGATTTAACTCCCATCCTGTTTTTTTTTTTTTTTCTATCATGTGGTTATTTCCAATAAAAGCTGACACTTTAAAGATTTTTTTTTTTAATTTTTATTTATTTATTTGAGAGCGACAGACACAGAGAGAAAGACAGATAGAGGGAGAGAATGGGCGCGCCAGGGCTTCCAGCCTCTGCAAACGAACTCCAGACGCGTGCGCCCCCTTGTGCATCTGGCTAACATGGGACCTGGGGAACCGAGCCTCGAACCGGGGTCCTTAGGCTTCAGAGGCAAGCGCTTAACCGTTAAGCCATCTCTCCAGCCCCAAAAGCTGACACTTTAAACAGTTCAGGGTTTCACTCAGAATCTGGAGTGGAGACTTGATATACCAGACTTCTCTTTTTTCTTTTCTTTTGTACCCAATAAAACTTTGCCTCACATTCCGTGAGTTGATGGTCTTACTTGTACGATACCAGATTCCATACAAAACATGAGCTGGACTTGATGGTGCACGTCTTTAATTCCAGCTCCCAGGAAGCATAGGCAGGAGGATCCCTATGAGTTTGAGGCCACCCCAAGACTACATAGAAAGTTCCAGGTCAGCCTGGGCTAGACTGAGACCTTACCTCAAAAAATACCAAACAAATTAAAAAGATCTGAGCCAGGCTGGAGAGATGACTTAGAATTTAAGCGCTTGCCTGTGAAGCCTAAGGACCCTGGATCAAGGCTCAACTCCCCAGGACCCACGTTAGCCAGATGCACAAGGGGGCTCACGCGTCTGGAGTTTGTTTGCAGTGGCTGGAGGCCCTGGCACACTCATTCTCTCTCTCTCTGTCTCTGTCTGTTTGCCTCTTGCTCTCTCTGTCTGTTGCTCTCAAATAAATAAATAAACAAACAAACAAACAAAAAAGATCTCAGCCAAGTGTGGTGGCACATGCCTTTAATCTCAGCAGTTGGGAAACAGAGGTAGGAGGATTGTCATGAGTTCAAGGCCACCCTGAGACTACATAGTGAATTCCAAGTCAGCTTGGACTAGAGCAAAAAACCCTACCTGGAAAACCAAAAAAAAAAAAAAAAAGAGAGAGAGAGAGAGTGAGAGCGATGGCTTAGTGGTTGATGCATTTGCATATGAAGCCAAAGGACCCAGGATTGATTAACCAGGACCCATGTAAGTCAGAAAGAAGCATATGCATAAGGGGCACAGGCATCTGGAGTTTGTTTGCAATGGCTAGAGACCCTAGCATGCCCATTCTTTCTTTCTCTCTGTCTCTTTTCTCTCTCTCTCTCTGCTTTCAGATAAATAAAATATTTTTTAATAACTGGATTAAGTGCATAGGACAATCTTTCCAGAAAATTTAGTAGCTTTTAAGTACTGAATTTTATAGTGAGATTTATAAAATTGGACCATTTTTAAACTTTCATCTCCTCAGATGTTAATTAAGTACTGTCTATTGTATATGACTATCTCTAAATACTACTTCACTGATGGTATAGAGGGGTAAAACAATTAAAAATGAAGTTGATAATTAGGACAAAATTTCTGTTGCTTAAATCTGTGAGATTTTATTCAATTTAAAAATTGCTTTTGCTTTTGTTTTTCAGAGACTGGGTCTCATTCTGTAACCCAGGCTAGCCTAGACTTTGTTGGCCCATCTGATTGCAGACTCCTGTCAATCCCACCAGCTCATTAACCACTCTTTGCTGACCTTATATGTCATGTACTCTGTGGCATAGTCCCTATCCTCAGGGACTGTGGATATTATCACAGTAAAACTTTGAGGGAAATAGTCATGAAGATTATTTTACCTTAACAGTTAAAATAATTGTGATTCAAACAGCTCAAGTCCGTTGTTCATTTTCACTGAGGACAATGCCCTATTGAGATGAACCTCATGTCACCTGTTGTAACAGGATATGGAGAGTTACCAAAGACTAATTGGCTTCTTAAAGAGGCACCATGATGACCTCAAAGGAGAGAATCTCGGGAGGATCTGCCTCAAGTATGTGATCCTGGCCAATTAGTTAATCAACAAAAGTGAGACAACCAACACTAACCAAATCATGAAATTAACAGTAGGTAGCTCATAACTGAGGATATAAAGATTAGAAGTCATATTAATGTTCAGAGTCATAAAAGTCACTCTTTTTTGGTCATGGGGGTAAAAATAAGTAACAGAAGCTTATCTATATATGTTGAATTCTAGAAAAAATGTATATATAACACTTAGTGTTAGAATTCCAACCAATTGAGAAAGGGTCTTTAATTCCTACTAGAAGGTATTGTGTAGATGTGATCAGGTAATAGAGTAGTAACGCCTTGGTGTCCCTCACTATCGCTGAAATAGCAGGATGCACAGATCAAAATGACTTGGGTCATCATTAGTTGGTTCCCAATTCAGACTGGCAAAACGATGTTTTCATATGCTCTATAAAATGAACATTGTATAACACAATATATTGTAGGTACAATAACCCAATCTTCCTGTGATTAAGAAAATAATATTCACTGTGTACTAGTCTAGAGAGAGAACTGTTTTAAAAAGGGTAGTGCCCAGACCAGTGATAGGGAATGGAAGATAGGTGCATGCAGAAAAGCTGACAGGTTTGCCTGAAGCAGCTTCCTCTCAGACGTCAGTGGCAAATATGGTTGGGATCTGCTATCCTAATCCAGCTACATCAGGAGATATTTAGTAAATAAAGCAAGTTATATACTATGTCTTGAGTCTTATTGCTCAAAAAGGAAGTGATCAAATTGTATTATCTAAAGAAACTGGAATTGGACATGATATGGTTGTTTTGCTTGTTTAATTTCCTAACATCTTTAATAAAATTATCTTTTCTAGCATGCAAAAAGACATTCTTTATAGGAGTATCCAAAATGAAGTGCATAGGCTGCATGTGTCCCAGTCTAGCTATGAATGCAGCCAAGCCAACACATTTGTAGATGGCTTTGTCAAATGGCAATGTCAAAAAGAGGAACACTCCTGTAAAACAAGCAGTCTTTTCTGCTGCTACATGGTTTAAACTGTAGGTAATATCCAAAAAAAAAAAAAAAAAAAATCACAATTTTTAAAGTAATGGAATTTTACTATCCTTTGCACTTTAGACCTAAATGAACTAGTATTATTTCATTTTACAGTCACTTTAAAAGTTTTTAAATAAAACCACATTATAGTAAGAACTTGGGATTTTCAGCACCGTCATTTTAATAAAAATGATAGCACTAAAAATAAAAATGAATGACAGCTAAAGGCGCTTTGAATGACACATAATTTTTGAAAATTTTTGTATTGTAATTGGAGTGGGAGAAATCAGAATAATGGCATGAATATTGTCTTAAAGAAGAAATAAACTAAAAGAAGGTAGTTTACTGCTCTATTTCTTAGTGTGCATATTTGTTATTATTTAAGCTAAATATTTCAAAATTTTATGTACTCGTGCTGTGTTTTAAAATAATTGTAAAGAGAAAACATTGCAATGCAGTGTCAGTAGAATACATTTACAAATATGACCAATTTTACTAGAAAAGTTCACCATTATTTTCCCTTTTTCTTTTTTATTTAAATTTAATTATTTATTAAAGAGGGAAATAGAGAAAGAAGGAGAGAGGAGAGAGAGAGAGAAAGAAAGAGAGAGGAAGAGAATGGGTGCACCAGGACTTTTAGTCATTGTAAATGAATGCCAGAAGCTATGAGGGTACTGGGGAAATCAACCTGAATCCTTAGGCTTTGCAGGCAAGTGCCTTAGCTACTAAACTATCTCTTTAGTCCCATTTCCCTTTTTTCTAAGTTAAGCTATACTCCGCCTCACTCTGACAGCAGGTTCTACTTCTTTCTCTGTTGTTATATCCAGAAACCCAGGAATGGGCAGTCTAGGATTTCCTTCAACCTCCATATGAGCAGTAAATAGCTAAACAGTTCTGCAGGTCCATCAGGTCACCGAACCTTGTAGGTAGTTATAGCTGCCACTATTCTGTTTGGTCTAGGCAAACACCTATTTATTTACTCCGGTTTTGTGAAATAGGCAGCAGGTCCCTGGGAATTTTGCACAGTTGCTGTGGAGGTCAGAAGACAGCTTTCAGGTTGGCCCTTGCTGTCCACCTCATTTTAGGCAGGATTTTTCTCTCTGGATTCTCATTCTTACTGTTCTTTGATGTGCTCACTAAGAGCTTCCGGGACATTTTTCTGTTTCCCCTTTCATCTCGCTGTCAGCAGGCTGACACAGAAACCCACCAGCTTCCTACTTTTTTTTTTTTTTTAATTCTTTTGTTTATTTTTACTTATTTCTTTAAAAGTGACAGAGATAAGGAGGGAGGGAGAGAGAGAGAGAGAGAATGGTCGTGCCAGGGCTTCCAGCCACTGCAAACGAACTCCAGACGCGTGCGCCCCCTTGTGCATCTGGCTAACGTGGGTCCTGGGGAACCGAGCCTCGAACCGGGGTCCTTAGGCTTCACGGGCAAGCACTTAACTGCTAAGCCATCTCTCCAGCCCAACGTCCTATTTTTTAACATGGTGCCTGGACATCTAAATTCAGGTAGTCTGATTTAAGCAGTGAGTACTTTATCCACTGAGCCACCTTCTCAGCCTAAAATTTTTTTTAATGGTTCATTTTTACATAAAAAAAAATTAAGTCCAAATTTTATATCAAAATACCAACATCCCCAAAGGACATAAATGGCTTATGTTTATTATCCAGGTACAGCTTGCTAGCATGTCACTGTCTAATTAAGTACTTGAAATGGATTACATCATTAACACATACAAAAGGGAATTTTCTAGTAAACTAAACAGTGTTTTAATTATTCCTGTATTCTCCATTCTACCCTCTTCCCAACCAAAAACTAATGGTTTAGACCACTGCAGGTTTATATGTATTTGTGGTTTAATTTAGTTTTTAGGGGAAAAAAATACCAATTTGCCAAAGAGGAAAAAAAAATACTTAAAATAAATCTCTAAATATCATAAACTAAATATTTTGGAAACAATTTCTGCATAAGAATACAAAGAAAGGGGGCTGGAGAGATGGCTTAGAGGTTAAGCGCTTGCCTATGAAGCCTAAGGACCCCGGTTCGAGGCTTGGCTCCCCAGGTCTCACGTTAGCCAGATGCACAAGGGGGCGCACGCGTCTGGAGTTCGTTTGCAGAGGCTGGAAGCCCTGGCGCGCCCATTCTCTCTCTCTCCCTCTATCTGTCTTTCTCTCTGTGTCTGTCGCTCTCAAATAAATAAATAAAAATTAAAAAAAAAAAGAATACAAAGAAAGTTACTAAGGCTACTGAGTAATATCTAATTTTTATCATAATAACATCCTCAAGAAGGATGATTCTTTTAACACATTTGCCAGTCAGTGATTTCCAAATACTTTGCTCTTACAAAGTCTAAAAGAATATTCAAAAAATTATGTAGTTTGATATTATCTAAAATATTTTTTCTTGATTTAAGATTTTCAAAAATATTTCCTAACATACTATAAATATTGGCATATTAAGATAATTTATTTAACTTGTTATCTACACCTAATTAATTCTAAAAGTTTACATGAATGTTTTATCCATGAGCTTCCATGAAAAATAGAATGTATCAAATAGACTAGGTAAATTGGGCATGGTGGTGCATGCCTTTAATCCTATCACTGGTGAGGTAGAGATAGGAGGATTTCTACAATAGGGAATTCCTAGTCAGCCTGGACTAGAGTGAACCCTACCTTATAAAGCAAAAGAAACAAACAAAAGGCTAGATAGCTAAATTACTGTATCTTGAAAATTCATTTTTCCTGTTCTATAGAATTGTGTTTTAATGAAATAGTTATTTTTATATTTGAGAGATCTTTAAATGATGTTTTTATAATTTTGCCAACAAAACAAGCATATAGGTGAAAATTTAAATTTAAAAGATTATTAGGAAAATAAAAATCTACATTTTTAAATCTCTGCTAGATAAAGTTTTTAGTGTAATTTCTATTGATATACTTTTGAACAAAATATAGGTATATTTAATAATTATCAAACCAAAAGTTGTATTGGATGTTTATTTATTTAATAAGATTATTAAACATAATTTTCCAAAAAATATTTTCTATTTTCTTTGATTTATTCGCTTGTGTGAGAGAGAGAAGCCCTCACAGAGAGAGAGAAAGAGAGAATGGGCATACTAGGGCCTCCAGCCACCGCAAATAAGCTCCAGATGAATGCACCATCTTGTGCATCTGGCTTGTGGATATTGGGGAATTGAAACTTGGTCCTTAGGTTTTAGAGGCAAATGCCTTATAGATCTTTCCAGCTCTAAACATAAATTTTATTGGTAATTTATTTTTATAGATGTCAGACTTCAGAAAACTATTATATGCAAATAATATACAAAAGAAATGAAATAGATTTGTCATTCAACTGAATTAATTCCTACATACCAAAAAGCATAGGCAGTGATCATAAAAAAATCACTGCTGTCCATCTCTCAGCTGACAATACAACATTGCCTTCAATTTTGTTGAAAAGAAAGACCTGAAAATTAACTGACTTGCAAAATAGTGTGTTATATTCAGTCTTTTTTTTTAAATAATTCAATCATCAATATTTTACACTTTCTCATTACTTAGTGTGATGAGACTTTGTGGGTTCAATCTGGTTGTTTGTCAGATACGTTCCAAAGATTTCATAGGATACAAGAGGCAGATCAACTCAGACAACCTTGAAGTACTTTAATAATATTTCCTCAATATTACTTTATCTTGGAAGATGTTTGAGTCACATGGATGAGTATACTTTAGGGAATGAGAGGAACAACTTTTTTATAAATCCCTAAAAGGGGAACAGAAGGAAAATAGTATGATGTGTAGGTGGCAGGAACAGTCTTAAGTGATGGATCTTAAGGGGAGGGTGCACATAAGTAATGAATCTTAAAGGAGTTCTCAGTGAACATTCAGAGTGTGGATGTCGTTTCTTTAGAAGTGCTGACTCTAAAATATTTGTAAATTGTCAGAGTTTTGCAATTTAGTTTGAAAACCAAGCATAATTTCCACCAAACAGGATGCCCTATTGAAAGACCAATATCTATTGCTATTCTCCCAGACCCTAGCAATAGTGGAAAGGAGTTGAGTTTCTTCTACCTCTGAACTTTATTTTTTTTCCTTTGCACTTCCAACAATGATAGACTAAAATTTTTAAATATTGGCAAAGAAGGATTAAAGATATTGAACTAGATTATTGATTCCTCTCTTTTGGCTTTCTAGGTAAGACTACTAAAAAATAGTAACACACAATCAGAAGTAACTGTACCCACTACAAGATGAAGTGACAGAGACATGGGTTTATTACATGCCCAATGCTGATAGATGATCTTTGCAAACATTTTGTCATTGTAATCTCAGCGCAACTGTCTTCTAAGGTGGTCACTGTAGGTTTTCTGATTTTATAGATGAGGAACTTAGAAATAAGGGTGATGTAGCCCCAGGGGAGTGAGAATCATTCTAGTAGTAAACTTATTTTCACAGAAAAGACAAAGTGGTTAACTATTTCTATTTCCAATTTATAAACACGTTTTAGTTTTCTCTTCTTTTTCTTTACCTTCTTCCCCCTCTTTCTCACTTTCTCTCCTCTTTTACACAATTATTCTTACAAAAGAAAAAAAAAATCTGTCTTAGCCAAGCATAGTGGTGCACACCTTTAATCTAAGCACTCAGGAAACAGAGATAGGAGGATCACCATGAGTTCAAGGCCAGCCTAGACTACAAAGTGAGTTCCAGGTCGACCTGGGTTAGATCTACCTCAAAAACAAAACAAACAAACAAAAAAACCCTGTTTTCTCTATTAAAATAAAAAAATAAGTTATAGTTATTTAAGTGTGTAAAGTTAATATAAAACACAACCCATTTAGGTAAAATGTAAAATAAATACATGAAAACAGATTTTGTAAAATATGTCAATATAGCTATTTCCTAGTAAAATCTTTCCATATTTATAGTGTGGACAAATATGTTTGAATACACAATGAGAATTTTTATTTATTTATTTATTTTTTTTTAGTTTTTCAAGGTAGGGTCTTACTTTGGTTCAGACTGACCTGGAATTCACTCAGGATGGCCTTGAACTCACCATGATCCTTCTACCTCTTCCTTCTGGGTGCTGGGACTAAAGGCTTGCGCCACCATGCCCAGCTAGAATTTTTAAATTTTTAAGTTACATTTTCTTGTTTTAAATTTTTTTGTTTATTTTTATTTATTTAGTTGAGAGTGACAGAGAGAGAAAGAGGAAGAGAGAGAGGGAGGGAGGGAGGGAGGGAGGAAGGGAGAGAGAGGGAGAGGGAGAGGGAAAGAGAGCGAGAGAGACCGAAAGAGAGAGAGAGAGAGAGACAGACAGAGAGAGAGAGAGAGGAGAGAATGGGCACACCAGGGCCTCCAGCCACTGGGAACAAACTCCAGATGTGTGCGCCCCCTTGTGCATCTGGCTAAGGTGGGTCCTTAAGTTACAATTTCTAATAAAGTTAGTAGTATATCTTAAAAGTGATTGAAAGGGGGTTGGAGAGATGGATTAGTGATTAAGTGCTTGTGTGTGAAGCCTGAGGACCCTGGTTCAAGGCTGGACTCTCCAGGACCCACGTAAACCGATGCACAAGGGGGCGCTCGCATCTGGAGTTCCTTAGCAGTGGCTGGAGGCCCTGGCATGCCCATTCTGTCTGTCTCTCTGCCTCTTTCTCTTTCTGTCACCTCAAATAAATAAAAATAAACAAAGAAAAAATTTAAAAAAGTGATTGAAGGGCTAGAGGTTTAGAGGTTAAAGCACTTGCCTACATAAACAAAGAACACCAGTTCAACTCCCCAGGACCCACATAAAGCCAGATGCACAAGGTAGCATGTGTATGGATTTCGTTTGCAATGGCTAGAGATCCTGCTGTGCTCATTCTTTCTCTATCTGCCTCTGTCTGCATCAAATAAATAAATAATAAAATATTTTTAAAGTGGTTGAGAAATAATAAGCTATATTCATTAAATTGTGAATTGAATAAGTAGGACATTCTATTTCTTTGTCAATTAGCTCAAAGTTATATAGGAAAGTATTGTGGTTTCATAGCATGTTAAATAAGCAAAAAATACATGTAGAGCCTTAGCATTTTATAAATTACTCTTCTTTTGAAAGTAGTATTAAACAACTAAAAAAATATAGTGAATGTAATTCCTTACATATTAGAAAAATGCCTATAAGTCAGTTAGTGATATAAATAAATTATTTTGGCATTGTAATATTTGTTTTGACACATCCAAATTCTGATTTCTTTCAGTTATCTTTCTGCATCAAATAGCTGTGAAAATAAGTAATGTTGTTGGTGTGATATTTATTGATCACAATATTGTCTTATTCATTTGCTTCTTTGGCCATAAACAGAACTAATTATAACAGAAAAGAACTATATATAAAAATCCAAGCCAGGCGTGGTGGAGCACGCCTTTAATCCCAGCACCGGGTAAGCAGAGGTAGGAGGATCACCGTGAGTTCGAGGCCACCCTGAGACTCCATAGTGAATTCCAGGTCAACCTGGGCTAGAGTGAGACCCTACCTTGGAAAACAAAAACAAAAACAAAAAACAAACAAACAAAAAAAAAATCCAAGTCACTGTGACAAAAATAGTATGCAAAATGAAATTTGAATAAGCCCTTGTTAGTAAACACAGGACATAATTTATTCAATTTATTCATATGTTTTCAGTGTAAATCATAACGTAGTTTTAATGAATTAATCTTTTGTTAATCTGAAAAACACAATGTGAAATCAAAAACAGTGTTTGATAACAAACATAAGCTTGTAAAGTTGTAAATATTTAAGATATTACACAAGTAATTCTATTCAATAAGTATAAAATTATATATGTATACCATTTAAAAATATGGCATTCATTACGCTATGAGCATACAAAAGGCTAATTTCCAAACAAATGCAGTGTCAAAAAAGGCAAGGAGTAGCTGGGCATGGTGGTCCATGCCTTTAATCCCAGCGCTTTGGAGGCAAATGTAGGAGGATGGCCATGAGTTTGAGGCCATCCTGAGAATACAACGTGAATTGCATGTCAGCTTGGGCTAGTGTGAGACCCTACCTCAAAAACACAAAACAAAACAAACAGAAAAAGGTAAGGAGTGTGAAATGTGTGGGAAATGGAGTTGTGTTCTTTGAAAGAGCTTTTAGTTACCTACAAAGTTACCTACAAGTTATCTTTAGAGTGTATCTGGTTTACATGGGTACTGGGAATTTGAAACTGGGTCTCAAGCTTCACAGGCAAGCACCTGAAACACTAAACCATCTATCTAGCTCAAGATACCATTTTCGATGATTATGCTGGGTAAAGTCTTTAAATATACACATACACATAACATGGTGATTTGATTCAGTTGTTCCCCTCATAAACCTAGGTGTTCTGAATGCTAGGTTCCCAGCTGATGGGGATTTGGGAATTAATGCCATCAGGAAGCAGTGTATCGTTGGAGGCGGACTTATGGGTGTTGCCAGTTTCCCCTTGCCATTGTTTGGCACACTCTCCTGTCCCTGTTGTCCAACTAATGTTGGCCAGACGGTGATGTCCACCCTCTGCTCATGCCATTGTTTTCCCTGCCATCACAGAGCTTCCCCTCAAGCCTGTAAGCCAAAATAAACCTCTTTTATCCCACAAGCAGCTCTTGGTTGGGTGATTTCTACCAGCAATGTGAATCTGTCTGCAACACTTGCACAAACACACACACACACACACACACACACACACACAAAGCAAATAATCCTATGATACAGAATTGAGTATTTCATAGATGAACCCAAACAACAACGAAACTAGGGATCTGTGAAAATAACCTGTTATTTTTAGCTTCTACTTTTCTGGTTAATTTGTCATACAGCAGTTCATAAGTTGAGAAGTGTTTTGCTATAGATACTTGACTCTGTGTGTCTCGGTTTATGAGCTCTGGATCACACACCTAGAACAAATTAATTCACTCACTGGCTAATTGGTTGATGTCCTATCTATAAATATTCATCAAATACAATATTGCACATGTAGAGTGCTGATTTCGAAAGCTAGGAGAGTAGAAGGGGACCTACTAGAGAAAAAGGGAAAGAGGATATTTCAGAGTAAGGACAGGAGAGAAGAATTTGGTGTGGACATGATGAAGGTATTTTTTTTATGCATGAAATTGTCATGATGAAGTGTGATTTTGAAAAACGAATAAAATTTTCAAAATATAGTAGTAATCAGATATATTTTTTTAATTAATTTATTTCTTTGAGAGCAACAGACACAGAGAGAAAGACAGATAGAGGGAGAGAGAGAGAATGGGCGCGCCAGGGCTTCCAGTCTCTGCAAACGAACTCCAGACGCGTGCGCCCCCTTGTGCATCTGGCTAACGTGGGACCTGGGGAACCGAGCCTCGAACCAGGGTCCTTAGGCTTCACAGGCAAGCGCTTAACCGCTAAGCCATCTCTCCAGCCCAGTAATCAGATATTTAAAATGGTCTTATTCACTTGACAATATTGTTTAAAGCAAGAGTTCAAGTTATAGATTTTTTTTTCTCATTTTGAATAGGTTACTATTAGACTAGAACAGTTAGGTATGATTTCCAATACAGTAATTTTCTAGTGAGTTGATACACGTTTGTTTAGGCCATTTGGTCAATTCAAGGATTCACTGTGCCCCTTTTCTTAATTTTCACCTATATTTTTGGAAATAATTGACTCATTCTTGAGTCATTGCATACCTTTCACAAACATCTTATAAGGCATCAATCCTTTCCAGAGTTCCAAATTGCCAAAAAAAAAAAAAAACCTAACATAATTATGTCATTACATTCCTCCATGACATGACTTTCTCTAAACCTTTAGGCATATACCTTAAATTACTCATTTAGAGATTTCATGAACACAATGGATTAAATCATTCTTTTAAAAAATTTTTTGGGGGGCTGGAGAGATGGCTTAGCAGTTAAGCGCTTGCCTGTGAAGCCTAAGGACCCCGGTTCAAGGCTCGGTTCCCCAGGTCCCACGTTAGCCAGATGCACAAGGGGGTGCACGCGTCTGGAGTTCGTTTGCAGAGGCTGGAAGCCCTGGCGCGCCCATTCTCTCTCTCTCCCTCTACCTGTCTTTCTTTCTGTGTCTGTCGCTCTCAAATAAATAAATAAATAAATAAATATTTTAAAAAAAAATTTGTAGTAAATATGCACCTAGCATAATATTGCCTGAATTATATTTGCAATTATCTTCTCTATTATTATTGGACAATAACTCATGTTTACTTATTCCTTGTTATTTGAGACTTAAAAGTTTATTAATGAAAATACCTTTGCCAACACATAAAATCATTCAAAATTCTTTATACAGCTTGATTTTTTTTCCAAGTCAAAAAGCATACCCATTTCTATATTAAATTTAAGTATTTCTAGTTATGCATGGGTACGGTGATACATGACTATAATAGCAGTCTGAAACAGGAGGATCAAGGGTTTGAGGCCATTCTGGGACACATGACAAGACACTTTCAAAAAGACAGATATGGGCTGCAGAGATAGGTCAATGGTTAGGAGTGTTTGCTATTCTGGCATGAGGTCCTAAAAGGGTCTGAGATCACGATCACTCTCAGAACCCACAAAAACATCTGGGTGTGTACAATGTAAATTAACCCCAGTTTTGCAGGAATGGAGACCAGAGATTCACTGGGACTTGGTGAAATATATATATACATAAAACCATGGCTATGGGATGAATGAGGTACTCATCTCAAGGAAACAGGTAGACTAGTGAAAAGATAGCCCCCAGTGCTCTCTAGCTTCTGCACGTGTGCATCTATACATATATGCAGATGCTAAACACTCATTATACCACAATACTCAACACATAAACCAAAATCATACCAATGATTATAATGATAACAGTAAGAATGTATTTCTAGTTCTATTAGCCTGGATCAATGTGGTATTTCGAGCAAACATTATTTTGTATGTGGTAAAATTAGCAAATCCCTTATGAAAAAATCCATGTCTGTGAAGAGACAATGGACTAGACTGAGGAAGAGTATAGCGTGACCCTGAGTTTGGGCCTGCTATAGATACTGGCAAGCTGTATTCAGAAAGACACAAGCCAAAGTAGTCCACTTAGGAAATGAAAAGCAGGGAAGAACATGCCTGCCCTATGGGTCTGTTTCAGTTAACCAAATGAGTCAGATAAGCCCAAGTACTACAATTAGCAGTGATCAACAGCACTTAATTCTTCATGAGACTAATTTCTGGTAGTTGCATTGCCAGATTGTATATACAAAAGAGGGAACAGCCTACTGAAAAGAAAAGAAAAAAAAAAAAACATATTAGTTGCCAGCAGCATTCAGGTTTCTTTCTTGTTTTGACACTCATTTATTTTATGATTTGGGACAGGTCACAGAATTCTCATATACTTTAATTGCTTCCTTCAATGAGGATAATACAATCTTGTGGCAAAAAATGTCTTGATAATCTCTTAAGTAAAGTGAAAATTCTTATTTATAAGTTCAATTAAATTTGAGTTGAGAAGTCATTATTTTCTTAGAGAAAAATAAATGAGATTTGATCACATCACAATCAAAACAAAAGAAATGAAGCCTTTAGCAGATAAAAGCAAACCATGCGGAATATCTCTAAATGTAGTCCTGCTATCAAGCAAACCTGCGCACTGGAAAAATAAATCACTACAGATGACTAAAGTCAACTGCATTATTTTCTTCTGTGTATACATTAAGCATCAAATTGAAATGAATTCTATTGCTGTGAACTGCAAGTGAATTCCAAGTTGCTTTGGAGGAATTTTATATGTAACACATTTCAATTCTCAAAGCATGAGGGATCTTATAAAGTAAGTTGGAAAAGTAAATCAACAAAAAAATTTTAAAATTGAACCACATGGGGTGAATTCCAACCCACCTTTTTATTATGTGAAACTACATGCTTCTGTGAGTTTAAACATACATAAATATTTAGCAGTAAGCCACAATGTGCTGAAGTGATCTGTCTCTCCTCTTCTTTTCCTCCCTCTTTTAAAAATAATTTTATTTTAGAGAGAGAGAGAGACATTATTGACATGGCATGGCCTCTGGCCACTGCAAACAAACTCCAGATTCATGCACCACTTTGTGCATTGGCTTTATGAAGGTACTAGGGAGTCAAACCCAACTCCCCAGATCCCTTCCTCTTGTTAATCAAAGCAGGCTACTAACAGAAAAATGTCTGACTGGCAGAGGTTGAAGCACAAACATAATCTGTTATCTGTTGTCTTCAATGAGTAGAATTATGAACTATAATTTAAGCACAGGTTGAGTTAGAGGCCAACAAACCTTTAAAATACTATACTGAAGTAATATTTTCTACAACCAGTAAGATGGTGACTGCACAATCTCACATGTTTAAGAATGGTTGAAGATGAAAACAGAAAAAAAAAAAAAAATCAGTGGGGTGTTTGGTATCCCTTCAACGGGAAACAGCCTAGACATTTGACATTTGCTTTTTGCCTTTGTGATATTCTGTGACCTGGTTTTTTCTAGCATAATAAGATTCAAGATTTAACCCTCATCTAAAAGAAACAACACTTTCAACGTTCTCTCTGACTTACTTTAATTATATTTTTCATTATTATATGAGCACTCTAATGGTGAGATAACATTCATATTGCTGCAGTCTGCCTTTTGAGTTATTTAATAAGGCACTCCAAGATCCAGTCATTTGTAAAGAAGTAGCGGAGATTATTAGCATGCTAGGTTGCAGAATGTAAAGGGTAAATCCCTTGATAGACAGGAGTGAAAATACATCATCTTTTGTTTTATTTCTATTTTACCCTATTTTATCTCATTTTAAAATTATTTTTTGAGATATATCACATGTAACACAGACTTGTCTTGAATTCACTTTTGTAGCTCCAACTAGCCTGAAACTTGTACTTCTGCTGTTTCAGCCTCCCATAAACTGGGATTACAGTTGAGCATCGCCACACCCAGCCAAGCATGATGGGTTTCTCCTTCCATTCTGGAGATCAGTCCTGGAGTTGGTCAGTTCACAAGGCATAAACTTGACTCCTCTCTTTACTATGTTTCCTCCCTGCTTTGAACTATGTGATATCTAGGATCTTTTTGCCAAATCTAAAAAATATACCACAACTATCTCAGCATATTTAGTGGATGTAAGTAAACTCAAAGCTTAGTATCTGTGCTAAAATTTTTAATATTGATTACATATCTTCTAAGACTATTGCAAATCTTAGAAGAAAATCTCCTGTTGTAAAAGAAAAGTACAGCTTCTCTCTACTAAAATAATGAGCATGTAATAACTATTTACTAAAGTTTTTCTTTCTGCTTGGGTTTAAAATGTTGTAATTCAGCAGTAGATGAAATCACAGATAAAACATACAAGCCACTAACCACTTTAGATAATGCAAGAGTATTCAAACATTTCTGTTTATACTATTAGCATTATTGTAAGCTGCTTAGTTATAAGAAGATTTAGGTGGGCCTAAGCATAACTAACAGTGTGGAATTTTGAAACTGTCCAGGTTTATGTTAGTGTCTTTTAAAAACCTTCACCAGGCCCTTACAGGAAACACATCTGAACCACAAGACACTGGAGAGGGTAGGATCAAGTCTAACCTAAACCTTCTACATCTGCCCTCCCTCTCTCTCTCTCTCTGTCCCTCTCTCTCTCTCTTCTCTCTAACTCTTGTATATTAGTTATATTTTTCCTCATTTTCTTAGTGGGTACTGACCTGTAACTCCCAGCATGGGGCTATAATCCACAATGAGCTTTTGATCAGAGAAACCTACAATGTTTCCTAAAAGAATGACAGATTTTTGTCAGAGTACTTGATGACCCACCAAAGGTTAGTGGCAAGACCCTTTTGCTGAAGGTACCATATGCAGCTGACACCTAAAATGTAATGGCATGGCTGGAAGCCAGGAGAAAGTCAGTCCCCAGACAATCAGCGTGTCTAGTGCCAGAAGGTGCTACATGGGCGACTGGGGGAAATGACCAATATCTGTCCAAGCAACTCATGGTTTAACCTATTTAGCAACAAGTAACTGGTTGTGATGCCCACAAAAGTGCAATAGTGGCACACAGCCATTGTGGGGAACCAACTGCTCTTGATTTGGCTAACTGATCCCCTCAGTGGTATGGGACCCATAGCTGGAGCTGGGAAACAAGTCAGAATCATATCCAAACATAAGCCCTCTCTCCAATATCAAGCTACCATCAACCATGGGCTACAAGAGGGCCTACACCTATTAAACTCTCTGTAAAAAAAGAAAAAAAAAAGTAAGGGTTATTTCTTTTGTCTTGGAGCTAACTTACTCTCCGTTGGAGAATCTGCTTCTCTTTTTCAGATAGATGCAGATCCTAAGGAGAGATATACCCCATCAGACCTCAAAAGGACCCTGGATGAAACTAAGGAAAATTGTCAAAACAAGCAAGGGTGCTGTTTTCCTGGTGAACCGGATACCAGCACAAGGGGGAAGGATACCAACACAGAGAAAAATCAACTCCTACCAAATCAGAGAGCCAGAGCCTCAGAGGCCCCCAACACCTTATCACTGAAGCACACCAAAAATGAATCCAACATGCCTCAGGGAAATTTTGCGGAAGAGGGGGCGGAAAGAATGTCAGAGCCACATGTTAGGTCAGGATATGCAGAGGCATTTATCATACCAATAACTGTGGGCTAGCTTCACAATGCACTACCCATATACCTCAACAAGGAGGGGCCAATGGGGGAGGAGGTAGGTCACGGATGAGCCTAATAATGGTACCAAACTGCCTGTATTTGCTGAATAGAAAATTAATAAAAAATTAAAAATATAGGGCTGGAGAGATGGCTCAGCGGTTAAGCGCTTGCCTGTGAAGCCTAAGGACCCCGGTTCAAGGCTCGGTTCCCCAGGTCCCACGTTAGCCAGATGCACAAGGGGGCGTTCGCCTCTTGAGTTCGTTTGCAGAGGCTGGAAGCCCTGGTGTGCCCATTCTATCTCTCTCCCTCTATCTGTCTTTCTCTCTGTGTCTGTCGCTCTCAAATAAATAAATAAAAATAAAAATAAATTAAAAATATAAAAAATTTAAAAAAATAAAAACAGTGTATTTATTTATTTGGAGGGAGAGATAAACAGGCAGACACACAGAGAGTGAATATGGGTGCCAGGGTCTGCTGCCACACAAATAAACACCAGACACAAGGGCCACTTTGTACATCTGGCTTTACATGGGTATTGCAGAATCAAACCTAGGCCAATAGGCTTTCCAAGCAAGTGCCTTAGCTATCTCTCCAGCCACATTTTTTTTTACAGTGTTGCTTCTATCATTAGCTGTGAGACTATAATAAGAGTCTTAGGAGTCATGGTTCTTATGGGAGAACCCATAGTAGTCTATGGGTTCTTATGTAGCTCAAGTCACCTACCTCATACAGTGGGTGGAGCTTAGACATGTAAGAAAATTACATAAGTTGTCTTGAACAGATTCTAGGAAATGATACAAAAGTAACACAATTTCTGAAACGTTTGAAACATATGTAAAGTTAAAAAAAAAATGTCTGTATTTGAACTTTCCCCTTAGCATATCTCATGGTCTCAAAGGTATAAATAACTTGTTTTCAAATTCTCTGTTGTAAACAGGGAATGACCTCCAAAAGATTTGTCTGAGTTTTAATTCTCATGATAATTAATATGCTACCTTACATGACTGAGTGATTTTGGTAATATGATTATTTAGGACACTGCAATGGAGACATGATACTGGATCATTCAGTATCATCAGAAGAGTCGTCATGAGGAAAAGGCAGAAAGGGAGGGGAGGGGATGGGATGGCTGAAGCAAAGGTAAGAGAGGGAAAATGAGATTTGAAGATGCCAGGCTGTTGCTTGGACAAGTAGTACAGGGATTTGTCTGTGAAAAAAGGCAAAGAAGAGAAGAGATTCTCTTCTGAACTTGAAATGAAAAAAGGATGCCTAAAGTATCTTGACTTTAGAACTTCTGACCTCTGGAACTGTGAATCCAGTGTATTCTGCTTTGAGTCACACAAATGTGGAAAAAAAAAAATAATCAATGAGGACATGAATTGGACTGGCAGAAACTACTATTGTGTGTATTATCAAGTTTTCCTTTTTGAAACCCCTGGAAACAGAGTGCTGTAATGGTACCTGATAGCTAGGTTATTGCATATCCCAACTCATAAAGAAGTATTTAAAAAGACAATTTAAATCCTGCTTAAGGTATATTACAAATATGACAAACACTACTCTTTGAAGGCTATTAATGATTCATGTTTTATTTACATAAATAATTATCAAATTATTCCAATTGGCCAGGTGCTTAGTGAATTCCAATGCAATACTTATTTTACTTATATCATCTATTAAATTCATGAAGCAACATTACAGGGAGTTGTTTCTATTGTACTTTCTTGATGAAGGATGGAGCATATCATTTTAACTTACAAGAAGACAAACTTAAAAGGAAAGTATCTAAATGGTAAACTCTCCATTGAATTTTTCAATCATTCAACAAAGATAAATTGGGGTTAGGAATGATTATGCACAGATACACAAGTGTAAGAATTGCAGTGTGCCCTGCTGATGTCCAATTATAATACACCCTGTCTTACATGTCCAACTTCTTAGTCAAGAGGCAGTCAGTGCCCTGTCCCTGTGGAAGGCCAAGTTCTTCATAATCTGACCCACATTTGGTATGAGCATTTTCCTAGATGGGGACAATTAATGTTATCACTGGAGTATTCAGCTCTGTCCATTTTAGGTTCAAATTTAGAAAAACCTAGAAGTTTAAAATATCAGGCAAACTTCTTTGTTTTCCTTACAATCTGATTTTGCAGTCTATGTCTTATTATTTTCTTAAAAAGAGAAATACATTATTTAAAATGTTGAAACATGACTGAATAATTAATGACTATTGATTTGTGATCCGATAGCATGCCAGTGTCCAAGTGTGATATTCTATGAGCAGTCCATTTTTATAAAAGAGCTCGCTAAAATTGACAAAATTTCCCTAGAATTATGGTTGATTTAGTTCCAGGTGTAACTAACTGCACTATTCAGGATACAGTATAAATCTGGAGAAATAGAAAATAAGCCAGGAGGTTGTCCCTTTGTAATGTTCCTTCATGATAAATCCATCTCCACATTCACAGAAGCAATATTAGATTTGGAAAATTCCCCTTAGATATTTTCATTGACTGACAGTCTTATACATGAATATGATGAATTTTGGTCATATTCCCTCCAGTTATTCTCTAATCCCCCATGTACTGCCACTGAATTCCTGCTTCCTAAGAACCCCTTATACTTTCATGCCTTTTTTAAATGTGGGTTGTCAAATTCTTTTTTCACTGATTCAGGTTTCTTGCTAGAAGTAGTTTTTAAAGAATGTGCAAGTCCTTCCTTTTCTAAGTGTTTCTCACTCGATTAACCACTGTACTAGAAATTACCTTATTCAGCAACTGTAGTCTACAGAGAAAAGAAATAGGCCTTAAACACCTAAATTGACACAAAACAAGTCTACTTTTGGGCTCCCTGACACTTTTTATAGTTTGGCTTAATTTTGAGGGTAAAACAAAAAAAAAATCACTTTGTCTTTTTGAAAACATACTGATCAAAGTATTTTAGATTGGGCATTGGTACCCCAATGCAGGGTTCCCTCAGCTGCTCAGTGCCAGGAGAGCTGGTAGCTAACCACTGCAGCACCATGCTATGTTCCTGTCAGGTCAGATTCAAGTTGTTTGCTGAGCAGGCAGCCTCATCTTCACTGTTCACACATATCCTCTGTGATGCTTACTATATTAAGTATCTATTCTGGCTTTATTATAAATAAAAAATAAATAAATTATATTTCACTGAGATTGCTGTCCTGAAAAGAACCTGGAATTAACTGGTCACTACACTAAATATCTTTTACAAAGTCCTTGCTGTGACTATTATGACAACTTTTACAAAAGTTTTCTCTATGATTCTGATTATTACTATTAACAACAGGTTTCAAATGGGTACATCAATTGTTGGTAACTTCTTTTCCCTCATCCCTGCCTCCATTCCATTGGGAACACTTCTCTATGGTGTTGCAGGTATTCCCTATGGGGTTGTGTTTTATGCGTTGTGGGAGCAGTAATCAGTTAATTTGGGGGGAGAGGGAATGCCTGTGGGCATGTTTTCTCAATCTGTGGCTTTTATAATATTCCTGTCCCCTTTTCTGCAAAATTCCCTGAGCTGTGTTGGGTGAATTTTTAGTTTACCTCAGTGATGAGCTCTCAAGAGCCTCTGCATCTCTACTTTCGTAGGTGTTGAGTCCATCAAATTAGTTCATGCTAGGTACTATAATTAGACTCCATTACAAGTCTGTGTTTTACCATGATGTTTCTTAAGGAATAACTTTTTCTTTTTCTGCCTGTCCCTTTGTATATGGTAATCAATAGAAAATGGGTGAATGAATGAATAAAATAATCAGACCATGTCACAGATGCATTTTAACAACTATTTATGTAGCAAGTTACATACTACATTAAAGGTCACTCATTAACTGTAACAGTGGTGGAGTCACGTACAGGTAAGGAGACACAAGCCTGACAATGCCTGATGATGATCACAGTAACAAATAAAATATAAAAATAAAATAAAATATATATTACATTAAATAAAAAATAAAGTAAAATATACATTACATACTAACACTGCAAGTTTATACCATATTATTTCCTGATAACATTCTCATAAGAAAACTAAAGTGAAAAAGTAAATCATTTCCCAAACCACGTAGACATAAACACCGAGAGCCAGAAGAAACAAAAGTTCATAATGACCCATTTGTTTAGAAGCAAAGCCTGTGGGCTTGGGAGGTGGCTCAGCGGGTAAAGTGCTTTTGGCATAAGCCTGAGGACCTGAGTTTGAATCCCTAGAACTCAAATAAAAACCAGATATAGTGACGAATGCTTGGAATCTCAGAGCTGGGGAGGAATAAACAGGAGGATCCCTGGTGCTTGTGGATGAGGTAGGCTATCCAAGGCAGTAACTCACAGCAGATGAGAGGTACTGCTCAGCAAATACGAAAGTGCCTGAGGAAGACAGCCAGTGCTGACCTCTGGCCTCCCAAAGATGCATACACATATACATGCATACAATATCCATGCAAAAATATGTGTGCGCGTGAGAGTGTATGTGTGTCAAAGCCTGCGTAGGGCTTCCTAACAAAGGTCAATTTATAGACTCTGCTGACTTTCTTTCACATTATTAATTCAGCTGAAAGTGAGATTATAATCCAAAAGAATAAACCAGAAAAAAAGTGAAAGTCTGGCATAGACTTCAAATATGAGCATTAATCTGACAACAAAACAAAATGACACAGCCCCTTACACTGCCCAGTCCATAGAAGATATCAAACACTAACACTATGATTCCTAGAAAGAAATAAAAAAGAACTCCATGGCTAGTGAGAACCTGAACAGAAGGATTGAAAATGCTAAGAAGGGTTGTATGATTTTTGCTCCTAAAACTGCAGGTCACTATTGTAATTGTGTCATGTTTACCAGAACTCAGGCTAGTATCCATGTAGGTTAATTGATGAAAACAAACTTCTTCCCTTGACTACTAATAATAGTTAATATAATATCATCTATTGTGAAAATTATACTAGATGTTACCTGATGAGTGCGAGGTGAAGGATCCTCACTGGGAGGGTACAGTCTTCTTTCTAAAATGATCTTGGAAAATGTTGAAACATTCAATTTGATTTTATTTAAGAGACATATATTTCCAGCCTGATGAAATAGACTTTAGTCTACTGATCCATATTGAGTAAAGAATGATTTTACTATAAACTTATTTTACTCTGACATCCCTGTAGGCAGGCACATTGGCAAATGAGTGCGTTAATTATGTGTTTCATATGCAAAGTTACTGGTTACTCATGAAATGTCAGTCATAAAATTTGAGTTTTTCTAATAGGAAATCAATTTCTATTGATTTATTCATATTGATTTATTCATATGCTCTTACTTTGTAATCCCTTGAGAACAAAAAACTGTATTAAGAACTGGAAGGCTGGGGTGGGAAATAGAATTAATAATTATACAATGGTGTCACGTTAGTCAGGCCTCATTATATTTGTATTTCCGATTTTGATGCCCTTATTATGGTACCCAAACAAGTTAACCTAATGTGTCAAGGTCAAACTGAAAGGGGTGTGTGTGTGTGTGTGTGTGTGTGTGTGTGTGTGTGTGTAAGACAGAGTGAGGGACAGAGAGAGAAAGAATGATCCCATCAGGGCCTCTATCCATAAACTCCAGATGCATGTGCCACCTTGAGAATTTATGTGGGTCCTAGGGAACCAAACCTGAGTTTTTTGACTTTGCTGGCAAGTACCTTAACCGCTAAGCCATCTCTCCAGCCCACAATGACTATTTTAAAAGGCAAAAAGGTGTTCGGGTTTACAAAGTAATATTTTATGTGACATATAAATGTTGGCATGTCATCAGATGAATGCCAATGTACAAAATATGTTACTCTTTTAACTAAGTTGAAACAAACATTGGAAAGAGTCTAGATGTCTAGACTCTCTAGACTGTCATGTCTAGAACTGATCTAGCTTTACTGTGAAGGATTGTATAAGAACACACAAACTGTTGGGGATTAGCTGCTATTGACTCATGTTTGTATTAAGTTTTGTTTTTCTGTCATTGAGCTTGTACTTTCGTTTTTACATAGCAGCATGACCACCCTACACAAAATATATGCATGCATTCCTTTCAATGTCTCTACTTTGTACTTTGTTCTGGACTATGAAAGTTCACAATCTTTCATATGAAAGTTGCTCATACCTAAGGAAGTGTATGAGCATTTTAGGCTATGTGCTTTATTGCCTCTGAGGAGATATGGTCCTCACTACAACTCAAGCAGTGCTGAAAGCCTTGCTGGCTTGTATCACATAGCCCACAGTTATTCAAGAAGAAGCAAAGAGGGATGGAGAGCTTTCTTAGAGGTTAAAGGCACTTGACTGCAGAGCCTGATGGCCTGAGTTCAATTCCCCAGCACTAGTGCAAAAAACAGATTCAAAGTGGGACACGCATCTGTGACTTCAATGCACCTAAGATGTTGGCAGAAGGCAGGGCCAGGAGATGAAGCTCATGGGTTAGTTAGTCTGACTTTTAAAAGAAAATATTTATTTATGTAGTAGAGGGAGAGAGAGAGAGAAATATGAAAGGGAGATGAAAAAGGAGAGAATGGGCAAGCCAGGGCCTGCTGCACCTACAAATTCCATATTTGCATCGGGTTTTATTTTACAAAGCAGAAAAAATATAGACTGAAATTGCATTTTGTTGGCCTGTGTGGAAATGCTGTCTCTTTTAGTGGCCGAGTCCTTTCCCTAATACTGAATCACACAGCTCTCAGAGAACCTTACATGGAATACTCAGTGGCATCCATATTATAAGCAAATGTGGCAGCCACCCTCATTCTCATTGGCAAACCAAAGGATGTTTGTACTAGCGTATCTGGTTTTGCAAGCAAATGCCATTAATGGCTATTTCTCCAGTCATAGTTTTATTTTTATTTATAATCTAGCAGTTTATTTGCAGCAGCAAGGGACTCTGTCCCAAAGAAGGTGGAACACAGACATCTCAACGTTGTCCTCTGAACTCCACACACAAAAGTACACATATACACTCATAAAGAAAGGTCCAGGTGTGGTGGCACATGCCTTTCATCCTAGCATTAGTGAAGCAGAGGTAGAAGAATTTCTATGAGTTTGAGGCCACCCTGAGACTACATAGTTAATTCCAGGTCAGCCTGAGCCAGGGTAAGACCCTACCTCAAAAACCAAAGACAAAAAAAAAAAGAAATAGATAAATAAAATAAAATAAGATAAAAAGAAGCAGAGCAAATGCCAAAGATTGAAGAACAGAAGATTCATTCTGATGAAAATGTTATTTCTCAAATATGTGGGGACTGGGAGAGATCTATATCTAAAATAACATGGGAATTTGGCCACATGCTACAGAGCAAATCGTCTTCAAATTGGCTTTTGAGGTTCCTACTATAGCCCACAGGTACACCCATGCATATAAGCAAACATATAGCTGGCAATTGTACCTGTCTGCTTTGGTTTGCCAATGAGAATGAGGGTGGCTGCCACATTTGCTTATAATATGGATGCCACTGAGTATTCCATGTAAGGTTCTCTGAGAGCTGTGTGATTCAGTATTAGGGAAAGGACTCGGCCACTAAAAGAGACAGCATTTCCACACAGGCCAACAAAATGCAATTTCAGTCTATATTTTTTCTGCTTTGTAACAGTGACAGCAAAATTTGTCTCCTCAAGTAAGCTAAGAATTAACCTATCATGGGAAGCAGAACATTTGGGACAAGAGTAGAGTAATAGGGAGTTAAGCATTTTTCTTTGACTATCCCTGAGTTCCTCTATTTGAAGCGACATGCAGCCTGTCCTAGAGTAGATAATAGCACCTGAGCACTAGCCAGTGTCATTGGAATTTTAAGAGGAGTGGTGTCAGCAAACACTGGAGACCTACCAGCTGTCTTTGTCCCTGACTTCTCATCTGTCTACCTCACTCTTTCTGGGGCTGTCAGCACTGAACCTGGCACTCAGTGAACTGTCACTTAAGAGAACTCAGCCGGAAAACCATGTGTCACTTTGTCCCCTGGTCATTAGTCACAGATTATGATGAATAATTTATCTCAAAGAAAGCACAACAAATGGAAATTATAGCTATTTTTTCCATATGTTTGTGTCTCAAACATGGAAACACTAAGTTCACAGTACTAGGTATACCTTTTATGAATCTTGAAAATTACTTCTTTTTTCCCATTTAAAAAAATATTTTTATTTGTTTATTTGAGAGAGGGAGGAAGAGAAAGAAAGAAAGAAAGAAGAGAGAGGGAGAGAGGGAAAGAGAGAGAGAGAAGAGGCACAGTAAAGTCTACTGCCACTATAAACAAACTACAGATACTACAGATGCATGCACCACTTTGTGCATCTGGCTTTATGTTGGTATTGGGAAATCAACCCCAGGCCTTCAGGCTTAAGCAAGTGCCCTTAACCATTCAGCAATCTCCCATCCTTAGTTTCTCACTTTTTTATTCCATGTACTATCTCTTTGGAATTTCTTGACACATGGATTCTTTCATGAAGATGTTTTGTGTGTGTGTGTGTGTGTGTGTGTGTGTGTGTGTGTGTGTGTGTTTACTTGATGTGGCACTGCTTAGGTATCATAAAAGAAATGCAGGAAGGAGCTAGCAGGATACTGTGAGATAACTTGGCCTCTGTCCACCAGGAACTTTGTCTGAGTGGGTATTTTTAACATGAAGAAGGGTTTACTTATTACAGTAGCTGTTTTTGGTGAAAGCCAACAAAGTTGCTTTCCTCACCAATCCAATCTCCACATTTTTTCTTACAGTTTATATTATGGGTACATGTGAGGTATGTAAGGTATGAGTATATGTGTGAATGCATATAGTCATGTGTATGTACACATACGTGTGTGCAGGTACATGTGCATATGTATGTGGATTGACACTGGGTATTTTCCACAATCACTTTCCACCTGTTTTTGTTTGTTTGTTTGTTTTGAGACTGGGTCTCTCATTGAACTCCGTAGCTCACCAATTCAGATAGACAAGTTAGTAAGCTCTGGGAGTCTATGTATCTTCATATCCCCAATGCTGTGATTACAGGCACATGCCACTGTCCCCAATTTTTACATGGGTTCTGGGTGTCTGAATCCAAGTCCTTATGCATGAATAGTTAGCGTTTTATGGACTGCAACATTTACTCAACCCATCATTATATATTAAATGCAAAAGGCTATAGATTTTATTAAGGAGATGCTCTATCTTAATAGAACATGGCATGATCATAAACTGTACTTTCATTTAATGAATTTCCTTCTTAATGCTGTATATTTTATACAGTTGTTGTGTATGATAAAGTCCATGATTTTACTTCTACTAGTTATAAACACTCTTACTTTTTAAATTATGCAATTTTGCTTATAGTCATATTCTAAATCAAAATTTTGAACACTTACATCATAGTGAATTCTGTCAGTACATCTCCTTTGCAAGCAGAAACTCACCACTGTGTATTTCTAATTGAGGCTTGTACATTGTTTTCAATATGCCTGCTTTATAGGTGGTTCTGTAAGGAGAGCCACACAGTGCGGACTCCGTGGATGCATGGGACACTTATTCCAGTACCCAGAAGCTGTGATTTATAAGTCTTCTACTCCGCACTCAGGATGGATAATCTCCAGTCTCTTTTACAAATGTGAAAACTAGCTTCTCAGAGAAATACGCACTCTTCCCTAAGGGTACTCAGTGAGCAAGGAGAAAATCAGGATTTGAAATCTACTTACCTACTTGACTCTATATCTCATTCTTTCTCCCTATGCAACAGAATGGTATCTTTAGTGATATTTTCCCAAGATAAAAATTCCAAGAGAAGAAATATGGAATCAAAGAATGGCACTGTCCTTATAGCCCTTGTTAGTTCCCCATCAATGAAAATGGTAGTGAGAAGAGCACAAAAAAGTGTATGAGCAGGTCTATTATAAGCCATTCCTAAAGATTTCTTCTTCAAGATCAGAAGGAAGCATTGTCAGCCTATATCTGTTATATTTGAGAAAATGATGGGCAGAGAAATTTAGCCAATGGCTAAGATTTCATGCGACTACATTTTTTTTTTTTGTTCTTAGGAAAAATATTAGAAAAGCTGAGGTACAAAATTTAGCACCTTGTAAATAATATATTATTGTAAAAGAATTAAATATTTGTTCACAACTGCATTGGCAAAGATGGAATCCTTGGTAAACAGAGGGACACATATTTAATCTGTGAATAAATAAGGGGGCTTTGTGTAACAAAAATTGTAGGGATCTTTTTAGCCAGAATAAAAATAAATGTGAAGGAGACAAAGGGATGCTTTCATGGTTTGAGATACACTATTATTATTATGCCTTTTCAACAAGTATCAATGCTCTCTCTTCCTTTTCACCAGAAACAGTGGCGCCTTTGCTGAACCCACAGTCAGTCAGAGCCAGTCAACAGAAACTGCTCCGGGTCACGTGAAACCTAGAACCGTTGTTGCCATCGCAACTGCACTGTGATAAATTAGCCTGTCTCCACTGAGTATTTGGTTTGCCTACATGCCCTAGAAGGTGCCATTTCGATATTGTCCTTGACAGTTTTGAGCTAATCTCTGATTTACCCTTTCAACAGGCATGCTAAGAGTTACGTGTATTGGAGGACAGAATAAAAGAAATTAATATTTTTCACTCATTAGATTCATGTGTCAGTGTTCCTAAATAATGATCAGATTTAAGGAGTATTCTCACATTCTCGTGAAGTTTGATCATTGTTTGTAAAGCCATTCTGTGCAAGGTTAATATAGATTTGTTTTACCTTTTAGGCATCTGCATATGCTGTCACCTAATAAATGTGACAAACCAGTAGATTTAACAAACCTAGAATAAAACTGGTAGCTATAAAAGCACTGGAGCTTATAATAGATTAAAGAATTAATTCTCAAAAAGTAGTATATTTCTATTGTCTGGGAGATTACATTTTTAATCAATTATTTGCATATATTATAACACACAACTTTCTTCCCTTCTAGAGGTAAAATGAGTTTAGGAATATTTTTTTTTTCTCCTTAGCCACTTATACTGAAATGTAATGTCACAAATATTGTTTGTTAAATGCAATAAAGTAATTTGTGATTTCACACACAATGTGTAACATTCTGTCAAAAAAAAGGTATTCAGTAACTGTAAATAGTGCTTTCAATTTTTGAGGTGTTTTAAGGATCTTTATTTAATTTATAATATTCCTTGGTATTGCTATGATACCTATTTTATAGATGAAGAAGAACACTTGGAGAAGATGATAGAATGTCAAAATAATATTAAAATTTAAACAGCTCACAGTGCAAACTAAAGTTCTCATTACTATGGTTTCTTTATCCTGTATCATTTCCAAAATTGTTATTTCTCTTTTCTCAAAACAAGCACATGAAAATTTATATAATATTCATTTTTGCTGAAAGTATTATATGTTGCTTATGAAAATTTATTAATTCTTAATCTGTGGAAGTTCAGTAGAACATATTTGCTAATATTACATATAAACCTACAAAAAATATATAGATTATCAAAGGAGTCATGATTTGAGTCTTTAATGTGTCCTCAAAATGTTGTGGTGCTGACATTTTGTTCACCAGCCCATGGAGCTATTAGAAACTGGTAGAGCCTTTAATTGGTGCATCCTTGTGGAAATAAGTTAGGTCACTGGGAGATTCCGAGGGGAGCAGGTTTCATCTATGACATGTGTCCACAATGATGTATCAATAATGTGGCAGGCTAAGTGATTAAGGAATAAAAAATTTCAAAATTCATGAGCTTAGGTAAACCTTTTTATATAAGTTGCCTTTCTTAGGTTTTTTTTTTTTTTCATAGCAATGTAAAACAGACTAATACAGATGAACAAAATCCCTAAGTTACATATAGCAGCTACCTTCTGTCATTCCCATTTTAACTTAATGTGGGAAAGAAAAGAAGAGAAAGGGCATCACTGTAGGACAGAGTGAAGGGATTGAAATGTCAAGAGTTCAAATTTCAGACATAGAGCAGTATGTGGTTACCAGCATATGGAATAAAGGCTGATAACTCATTCATTTTAAGAGTAGATTGTATCTTCTCCTGCTTTATCCATAATGGCTGGACTTCTACCCTTGCTATTCAAATATAGTCCTTATAAAAGCAATGTAACCAATATCATCAGTGGGCTTGTTAAAAGAGAAAATCCTGACGCTCTCCCCAGTTTTATTGAAGCATAATGTACTGAGCACTCCATCAGGATCCCTGGTGACTGGCATGCAGAAGAACAGCGCCAAGAACCTCCTCCGTGAACCTTCTGTCGAGCACATGGAAGGGGCAGAAATAAACAGAAGACGATAATCCTGTGGTGTCCAGTGCCTGGAGTCAAGCCTGCTATGACTTTGAAGTCCAATCTAGGGGGCTTAATTTTACATCTTGCACAGGTTTATTCATAGTGAGCTGTGGGAGAAAATGAGTATACAGCAGCTCTGCACTAAGGAATTCATCCTTAAGGGCCACATGAACAGGTGAGAGATAATAAAATTCTAGAGCTACTATCCATATCACCAAATAATGCATTTGCTTAATTGTAATACTAAAAAATTATGGAGGCTTCATTTGAGAGCATAATATCCCAGGGTCTAGAGTCTGCTCCTGACCCAAAGTACACACACACAAGCATACCACCTTTCAAAATAAACTGCTTTTCACTAGCATACAGAGAATTAGGTTTCATTATGTTGTGTTTCAGAAAATGTTCTTTTGTATTCCTGTTCCCACTCTCACCCTTCTACTTCACTCCCCACAGTCATTTCTCTTTTATGGTTGCTTTTGTCTCCATTCTTATCACCTCTTGTTCCACTCTCATGGTGTTCTATAACAATTATATCAATTTTAATCAATATCAATATCAAAATAAAAAATTATATCAATAATCTGTAATCACTGTGCAATATGTTTAGAGCATATTCTTAATTAAAAAGATACTTCTCTTGGAGAAATCCCATGATGACAGATGATACACAGTAAAGGCCAAAGGGAGAAATAAACCAGCAAGGAAGAGGATACCACTAGCTTCTTATTGATATGAAACCCAGGGTTTAATTTTCTTGGCTTTTATCCTTCAGATGCCAGTTATCATCATCTCAGATAATTCATTATCTTAATTGTTACCTCTCCTCTGTCGCAAACAGATCTTACTTCCCTTAAATCATTCAATAACAGTCATTTCCTAAAAGTAGATGATATTAACCTTGGGAAATGATTGTATAATAGAATATATTGTGTCCATAATAGAGGAATGAAACTGTTCTCTATCCCACTGATAGAAGGATATACTGTGTGATAGTTACGAAAAATTGTGATTGTTAAGGCACAGAGTTCAGGCTATTTGAGGCTAACTACTTTATGTTATTCCATTTTGTTCTTTAGATAAATTAATAAACCCTCAACAAGGCTGTTAAGCTTGCCAATAATCCTCACTAGAAGGTTTGTATAGACATTAAAATTATGTTAACAAAATTCAAAATGAAAAAAAATAATTATAGTACAATTGTTTTATATCAACAAGCCAAATCACTTTCATTTTTTCTCTATTTTCTTCTTGTTATTTAAAAGCAGTGCATATTGTGTTGTTCTTAACACATTTCCCACAGCTCCATCATTACCAACAGCCCCTGACTTTGTTGGGCTTTGTGGTAGTCTGTCTCCTGCCTGGCTTCAGAGTCAACTCATTTTAATTTTTTTTTGTTCATTTTTTATTTATTTAATTGAGAGCGACAGACACAGAGAGAAAGACAGATAGAGGGAGAGAGAGAGAATGGGCGCGCCAGGGCCTCCAGCCTCTGCAAACGAACTCCAGATGCGTGTGCCCCCTTGTGCATCTGGCTAACGTGGGACCTGGGGAACCGAGCCTCGAACCGGGGTCCTTAGGCTTCACAGGCAAGCGCTCAATCGCTAGGCCATCTCCCCAGCCCCAGAGTCAACTCTTGACCAGACAACCTTCAAAACCAGCCTCAGCAGCTAGGGATAATATTGGTGGGTATGAGATGGTGAAACAAAAATGACTATATTGCCCATTGAATATCTGGGTTGTTCAAAAATATCAAGAATAATAAATGACTCTGAACTCTTTCTCATGTAGCTCTTTCCTATGTTGAATTATTTCTTTCAGATACTTTTTCCCCAGTTGAATTTATGAGGTCAGCAAATATAGACATATTGTGTGGCTATTTAAAACTATTATACAAATTACTTCAAGATGTATTTTTTAACTCCATTACCAAAGTATTGGGTGGATGGAAAGGTAAGCTTCAAAAACATTATTAATATCCTGATGGACTATTCTGAACCAGCAATCAATAGATGAGGATGATGTTCCGATTTAAATCAAACCAGCCTGGGTATTAGTATCTCTATATTTTCCTCAATTTAGCACACATGAATGATTCCTTATTATTCTTTTAACTGTAGAAATTTAACTAAAAGATAATTGTCAATATTCCTGTAGAAGTTGCCTCTTCTCTTTTATCTAGTAGGCTGAGTGGTGAAATTGAAAATTAAAGCACATCTAAGTTATGCCTTGTCTAAGACTTTATTTCATCATCACATTGAACTCTTTACATGAAATAAAAGAGAAAAGGTGTAGCTTGAGGACAGAGATGTAGGAAGGTAGGAAACTCAAGTTCTTGTCCTTCACGAAGAGGAAATTCTCTGCAAAATTCTGGTCACTGGAAATGTCATGAATGAGCTGTTCTTTGCCAACATAAAGGGCCTGTGCATAATTTAAATGGTGCCTCACAGTAAGAGGGCATCAACCTGACACAGCATTTTATTCTCAATAACACGGTATTTCTGGGTAATAACTTTTGCACTAAAATATCCCTTCAGAAAGGCATGTGCAAGGTGCTGGTGGTGGCATTTCTTTATAATGAAGCAGAAATATGGATTCCTGGGCTTGCTTCCTTCCTACCTGGCAAACTTGACCAGAGGCAATGAGACGTAGATATTTCATGCACCAATTCTACTTGTTCAGATTTTAAAGATGACTAGCCCCAGAAGACTGGAAAGACTTTCAGCTGTTCCTAGAGGGCAAATACCAAGAGCTGCAGAAGATAGTTTTCAATATTTTTAGTAATTGATAGTTTCAAAGAACTTCTAAGCAGTTATTAATTAATCAAATAGAGCTGTAGTGGGATGGACATGCTTAATATTTAATAAAGAAGAAAAAGACAGAATTACAGTGTTATGCACAATGCAGATTTGCAACAGCTCAAAGAATCAATCAGTATTTTCCTCTCTCATGGAAATGATGGAACACAGCTATAATTTGTCACAAATTCATTTATAAAGAGTAGTATGTTAATCAGATACATGGAACTGTATTAGTATTTGGGGTTTTCTTTTATGTGTACGCATGTGTAGGTATATGATCTGGGAATACAGATGGATGCCACCACATTCACCATTTGCCTGAGTACTGTGTATCTGAACTCCAGCCCATGTGGAGCAACACTTTACTCATTGAGCCATCTCCCTAGCCTCGTATTCTAGAATAGTTAAGGGCAGATGATATATGACATTTCTATCCCTCTAAACAATTTTGAGGTATTTGCGCAATAAGGATTATAAAGTCTTGAAAGCTAATAACTAATAGCATATCATAGATTATTATATCATATCCTTACCAAGTCTAAAGTAGGAGAGATGAGATTTCAGTAAAGAAATCTGATAGGTGAGCTGGGTAGAGAAGAGAATAAATGAGCTCAGTGGTAATAAGAGAGAGCTCCACAAGGTGGATTCAATTTTTGACTAAGCTGCTATTCTATATTGGTGATGCAAAACAAATTCCACAAATCCTCTACTCTTCAATGTCCTTCCTGCTCTATAAAACAATTGGAATTAACTAATGAAATGCTAATTTCCTTTCTTGTAGGGAATAAAGAGACATGATTGGTTAAGGTGCCTCAGTTTTCTCAACTATCAAACAACTGTTTTGAGATTGATGACCCTTGTGCTTGCTCTCACTCCAAGAGCTCCTCAGCTCTACACTCTATCCACAGAGCAGAGCTAAGTTTACCTTGTCGGCTCCAGGGAGACATTTACCATGATTAAATTGGAAGGACCACTGACAAACTATTAAAAATAATTTCATACTTCTATGAGGACAAAAGTTACCAGGATCTTACAAATTTTACCATGCCAGTCCATCCATTTTGCTTCAGGGAAAGGTTATACCCTGAAAATCCCTTCACATTCACATAGGCAAATTTCACAGATATTGCTATTAGAGTCACTTATTCCATTATTTTTACCAAACATTTCTGTGCTTCCTGGAAATGCCCCAAGAGATGTATTTCTTATCACATCCATCTTCACTGGCAGGCCTGTTAATGTAACTCACTGCTGAAGTGCAATAGGTTAAGGTACACCCAAAGGAGGGCCACACCCGAAATGGGCCTTTCTCACTCCCAAAGATTTAGGATAGTGCAAAATCATAGATGGGAAACATCAGGACACAACGCCATCACACTCTCTCTTGTTTGTGGAATGTACTCCTGCAGGACCAGAGTTCACTCACTCTCTTTCTCTCTCTACTGGATCCACATGGTGTCTCAAAATGTTCCCCAACACTACACTAAGAAGGCAATACAAATTTTATAGGAGGTTAATATATAATCTTTGGTTGCTTTTGTTCTATGGCCTTTCAAATCATTTGTCTGAATCAAAAATTCATATTATGCAAAATAATAATAAAGAAATGACCATGAGAAACTGGAGAGATGGCTCAAAGGCAAAGATTGATTGCCTAACTACTAACATGAGGGACTGTCAGGGCATGATTTTCACTGAGTTCAATTTAGTAGCACCCACTTAAACAACTAGACATGGCCATAAGTGCCTGCACCCCTATTCCTGTAGGCAGCAGAGACTAAAGAATCACTGGGATTTTCTGCTCAGTCAATCTGACTAAACGTACAGCAGCTCCAGCTTCAATGAGATTTTCTGTCTCAGGCTTACACATGTATGACTGACAGGAGGAGATGAGCAACATTCTCTTCTGCTCTCTGCATGCACCTGCATGGAGCATATGCATCTGTATACTTACATTGTACTGGTTTAAATTAGGTATCCTCCATAAACTCCTGCCTTTTGAATGTTTGGTTCCTAGCTAAGAGCAATTTGGGAGGTGGAGACTTGCTGGGGGAGGCTTATTGTTGGGGGCATACTTATGAGTGGAATATCCACATTCCCCATCTTAGAACTCAGCTCCTTTTCTGTTCTTGACAACTTGATTTTGGCAAGGATGACCAGCCTCCTTGCTATAGTCATTTCCCTGCCATCATGGAGTTTTCCCTTGAGACTATAAGTCAAAATAAAACTTTTCCATGAGCTGTTTTGGGCCAGACAATGAGAAGGTAAATACAGCAGAAAATTGGTACTGGTAGAGTGAGGTTATTAACACTAGAAAGCTGATGGTATACTGTTTGGCTTTTTGTAACTGATTTGCAGGGTGGATGATGAATCATTTCAAACCTTGGAATAAGAGATGCCTTTAAGTGCTCTAAGCAGAGTTTGATAGACTATTCTAGTCAGAGTAGAGAGACCTAGGTGCAGAAAAAACTTCAGACTGCGCCAGCTTTGCTTATGAATGGATGAAAGACATTTGCCAGACTGGGAAAGAGGTAGTGTGCATGAGAGGATTACTGAATCCTTCTCATGTGCTGAGAATTTGTGCAGGATTGTTTTGTGTAGAAATGAACTGGTGTTAGAATGATACGGTCTGTAAATAAATGAAAGTTTCAGTCTGGAAACAGCACTCATTCAGCTGCAATTGTTTGAAATATTACAACCACTGAGATTTAGACAGCAGAAATAATGCTTACTCTTTGGAAAGAAAGTAGGAGCTCTGCATGCTGAAGAAGGGTCCTGCTCTTTAGAGTTGACTGTATTATGCCCTGGATAAACAATTTGGTAGCCTGCCTGGTACTATGGAGTATAACAAATGCTGGCAAAAGAGGGCTATTGGTCTTGTGACAGTTTATTTCATTTTTGGAAATGGCCAGTAGGCAAAGTCAGACAGGGTTATTGGAGTTACTGAGTGGAGGCCTGATTGAAGATGAACCATGGGTTGTAGTGGAGAACCCAGGAGGTGCCAGGATGATGGTATGGCTGACAAGGAGAGCTGCTGGAAAGGATAGATTGTTTTCTCGGTTATAAGCAGCCCAGCTGGAACAGTAGGATTGGAACTCAAGAGACTTTGCACTGATTCCAGGCATTGGACTTGGATTTGGAGCTACATGATTTGATATTTGCCCTGTTTGTCTTAGATCTTTCATTGATTCAGTCTCTCCACATAATGACATCATTTGTAGGGTGGTTTTTACTTTGTGCCATTATGCTTTTTGGTTTTACAGCTCAAAGTTAAGAGATAAGTGGAATTTTTGGATAAGTGGAATTTTTGAACAGTGTTGGGATTGAAATAAAACTCTTGAAAGCAGAAAATTAGAGGCTGTTTAGAGCTTACTACAAAAGGTGGCTTATGACATACCCTCCAATATTCAGGAAACATTGTGGAAGAGGAGGCAGAATGAATATAAGAACCACAGAATGTGAAGGTATATTCTGAGGCATTTTGTGCCTTCCTCCCCCACAGAGACTTAGGAGTGCTTTCATGATCCTACAGTGATTGCCACTTATCCAACTGAAGAGGATCTTCAGTGGAATGGATACAGGGGAGAGGGAAGAAAAAAGTATAACCTCATGAAAAATAGCCAACATGGGGTTTGAGAGACGGTTAAGGCACTTGCTTGTGAAGCCTTAGGACCCATGTTCAACTCTTCAGATCCCATGTTAGCCAGTTACACAAAGGTGAGGCAAGTGCAAGGTCATGCATGCCCACTAGTTGGAATGCATGGTTGAGGCCCTGGTGCTCCAATTCTCTCTCTCTTCTTTCTCTCTGTCTCTGTAAAAAAATAGCCAATATTCAATATGTTCATACAATAAAGTTCTCAATTAATTTTAAAAAAATGTTTTGCATTGTCAGAAATCTGGACAAGTCCAGAAGAAAAAATGAGGAGTTATACAGTCCATCTCCTTCAGCAGCCATGTCGAGGAGGAAATCATCCAGTGAACTAAGATGTCATGATTTGTGCTGATCTATCTAAAACCAAGTCAAATGAGGCTTTATTTCCACATTTATACAAATGCATACTGCAAAAGAAAAGATGACTGCAAAATTAGCACATATAATGTGAATGTCTTGGTTTTTTTGTTTTTTTTTTTTCAAGAAGCAATGGAAAAGAGAATGTAACCCCTTGTAAGAGAGACTATTTTATTCTTTTTCTATTTCTAGGGTGAACTTGATGCCTTCAATATGATTAGTCTAACAGTACTTGTGGAACTGATGCAAAAAAAGGAGAGAGACAAAAAAAAAAGTTAGACAAAACAAAATGAGGAGAGGAAATTTTTACATGATCTCTTTTATTTTAAAAAGACCAAACAATAAGGTAATCCTATGTCATGTCTAAATATATATGTATATATATATATATATATATATAAAATGCTCCAGATTTTTGAAAAATAAAATAAAATTGGCAGCCTAAAGTCACATAAGTTGAATATATTATACAGTTCTTAAAACTTTAAATTTCACTGTCAGAGAAAAGTCCTTCAAAATTTCTTTAAAAAGTAAATCTCTACTTCTTTACTTCAAAAGTAAACTTTGTGGCTGCTTAGAAATAATAATAATAATAAAAGGAATCAGTCTTCTGAGTGTTCTGGGGAAAAAAACCTACAAGTATTTTCAAGCCAGCTTCTAGAGGGCATATCAGGATTTGAAAGGGTGTAATAAAAGATCCCCTTACAGCTCCCTGAAATATATGACAGTACTTCAAGGAATTTGGCTGAGACTGACAAAGACTCTCATTTGAGAATTTAAAATAGAAGACAAACTGTCCCAGCTTTCAGCAATCACTTCATTGTTTTAGAAGCCCTGGATCACTCCTGGCCTGCAGGCATACATCCCCATCTTCTCTTCTGTCTCCTACACCTAGAGAACAACCATTGTGACAAGAAGGCCTGGACTCATCAATAGACAGTTCTCACTGATTAATCACATCCTCCTGATCTGCAACTGCCATCTGTCCCCTCTAGTGAGCAAGAAGAAGAATGCCATAACAAAGGGCGTGATTTGATAAAGAATATTAAAAAATATACCTGTTTGCATTTTTTATGAATATTACGCACATGGAGTTTTTTATTTTATTTTATTTTATTTTATTTTATTTTATTTTATTTTATTTTATTAAGTAGAAAGTTGTATGGATACATCATATGTTAGTACCAATATTTCCCTCCTCCCTTCCTCCATTCCATTGAGGGCCTTCCTCATGGGATTGTTGGTAATGTCTCTAGGTTTTCAGCTTATGAGATGTCAGAGCATCAGTCAGTGATTGTGAGGTTGGGGGACAGTGCCTCTGGGACTCTTACAGTCTTTTAAACCCTCTCTTCCACAAATTTCCATGAGTCATTGTGAGTGTGTTTTAATTTACTTTAGTGTTGTGCTCTTAGAAGGTTCTGGATTGCTGCTTTGGTGCATTTTGAGTGTCCTCATGGTCTGTTTCCATGACCCTGGTGCTGGTTGACAGGCTTGCTATTGAAGCAGCACTCTTGCATTTTTAAATAAGCACACACCCATCCCCCCACCCCACCCCCCACACATACACACGTTACTTCACATGAACCCCTTTGGGAATGTTTGACCCTCCTTATCAGACCATGTCATAGTGAACATTGACAGATCAGTGCCTATCACTCTCTACAGTCAGTAGCTAAGATCAGTTTCTTCACTGTCCAGTCTACCACATCTGTCTAGGCATCTGCTTCTCCCCAATTCTTCTCTCTTTCTTTAGAATCAACCACCAGTATCCCAAATTGCTACAAATCTAAACTTACTGAATGGCTCTCACCCTTCTGAAAGTCCAAATCACAATGTGTAATATCCTTCCTAGACTGTCTGCAAGTCACTTCTCCACACTAAACTTTATTAGACTTTTTCATGTGCTATGGAGTCTCCATAAAATGTCCTGACCCACCAAAGGTAGGTTAGGTATAAACCAAAGGCTACTTAGAGTTTCAGTGCAGCACTAATAATACTATACTGTATTTGTGCTCAACCTCTGAGAGATCTTTATGACAAGTGCTGAATAGCACTCATGTTCGGTTCCCAATCTTAGAACAGTACCTGGTTCATAGTTAGAAAATACATCTTTTTAGGTAAACAGTCTCTTATCACCTTTTGACTTAATGCTGCAGATTCACAGAATAATTAGAATTTCATATAATTATAATCATGTTTTCACTTGGCCTAGAAATAAGCCTACATGTACTATTCCTGGACTAGTCTAAGGTTATGCTCAAGTCATAAAATATAGTAAGATAAATAGTGTGTTGAGATAACTTATGATCTAATATTAAAATAGGACAGGAGCTTGCCAAATTAAAAACTAGGTTGTTATTCAAAATTCATGTGTAATAACAAACTTCTTCTTAATCATTCCATCTCTTGCAGAATAAGTCTATATAAGTATTGTATGAAATGTTGCTATAAAAATTAGGTTGACCTTTAAGTTTGTATTACCATATTTTTATTTCTCCTCCTACACAGTCTCTTAAGAACTGGCTTTTTGGTGCCAAAGTCAGCTATTTCTACATCAATTCTGAAATCCTTACAAGTAGAGGAGGGAAGTGAAGGCACTGATGAGGCAGGCATGTCTCTACCTATGGGTAGATGAAGCCCAGATCTGGGCCTTGTGATTTGGAGTGGGCTCAATTCATTTTAATGAGCCTTCTTGAAAAAGAGAAGGAAAATTTCAGGACTGGGTCAAATGAAAGGCCAAGTATCCCACCTAAAGGAACTTGGAAGCATGGAATATGGTAGTGTGTGGGAAACTAGAATGTTTCTCAACATAGTATATGTGAAATCTTATCAAATCCCATTTTCTCAAGGGCTATCTATGTGGAATCATATTTTGAGTGTCAGGCAGCATACACATTGTCGTAATGACATTCATCTCAGAAGAGATGATCATTAGTTTTTATACTGGCTTGCCATTAAAATGACTTAAATATAAAAGCAGAGTTTCAGACAAGCAAAATGTATCTGAAGTCCCAATACATACTGTGTAATGTTGTGAGACAAATGGCTTCGACTCCTGTACAGCAACTGCACTGCGTCCTTTCAATTCATATGTCTTGAAGGGCAGTGCAGTGATTCTCAGAGTAAATCAATAAAACTCCACAGCACTTTAAGGCCAATTCTCACAAAAGAAATTAAACCCTCTGTGTAAATTCAGCTCATTTCCCAATAAAGTTTCCAAAATGAAATGACCAAGTCAGAATGTCTTGAGCATTGTGAAGAAAGGAACCAGTATTTCATGCTTCAGTTTTACAAAAATAAAAAGAATCCATTACCACCTTATATGAATTTCACAAAACACATGGATTTTACATATAGAGTATACAAATCCCAAATAATCAAAATCAGAAAATCGTCGGAGACACATAACAAATGGAATCAATACCCCCAAATGAGAATGCAAACAGAATTAAGTATAATTTTACAATATTTATGTGTTATACACAAAAGACAGAAAAATGACCACCCACTGACAGAAAAGATTAAGGACACCCACAATAAAAGAAAGAAAAATACAAATTTCCAAACTCTCCTTTTCTATTGCTATTCCTTTTTTGGTTTGTTTGTTTGTTTTGTGGTTTTGTTTTTTGAGGTAGGGTTTTGCTTTAGCTGAGACTGACCTGAAATTCACTCTGCAGACTCAGGCTGGCCTCAAACTCATAGTGATCCTCCAACCTCCTTAGTGCTGGGATTAAAGGCGTGCACTACCATGCCTGGATTTTCTATTCCTTTTGGTTATTGGTTTCAGACGCAACTCTGTGTGCTTTCTACCTTTCCGCTAAAGTGATGGGCCACACAGAACACGTGCACAAATTAATGACAACACAAACATTCTTGGCACAATTTTATGTTAAAACAGAGAAAAGGCATTTTCCTAGAAGGTTACAGAAAAATAAATTTATATTCTAGATTTTGATAAATTAAATCATCTTAGCTGAAAATTGTTTAAACTACAGTTTGAATTCTCTAAATCGCCAAGAAAAGTCTTAGGTGATTTTCTTGAGTTTATTTCTGTTTTGGGGTTACTTTTTGAAGACTTGTCCCCCAAAATGTGAATTTTTAATTAGAAAAAATCACTGTAAAACAAAGGCTGTGTTACTTTTTAAACTTAAGAAAAGTCATTTTCTACATGACATGTTTCCTTTTTATTAGGACATGGGGAAAATGTTTCCCTTCAGATCTACTGTATGAATAAAAGGTCAAATAATTGACAATTGAATTTAAGGTAGCTTTTTTCTGAGGTACTATGATCATCGCATTTGTAGCAGTAAATGATGTCTTATCTCATTCAGAGTGTTGCTATTCCTCTTTATGGATCCCTGTCCTTTGCAAATTTTTACTCTTCTGGAAATCTGAAGGGCCCAAGATGGTTTGGGATTTGGAAAGCTGTTGCTGAGATGGGCATGGTGACAAATGCCATTAGTCTTAGCACTTGGGAATCAGAGATAGGAGGATCACTGTGAGTTCAAGGCCAGCCTGGGACTACAAAGTGAGTTCAAGGAAGTTGGGCTATAGTGAGACTCTACCTCAAAAAAAAAAAAAAAAATACCAACAGAAATTGTTTGGGTTTGAGAGGTGGCTCATCAGTTAAGGCACTTGTGTGTAAAGCCTAATGATCCAGGTTCAATTCCCCCATACCCACATAAGCCAGATGCACAAAGTGGCACATGCATCGGGAGTTTGTTTGTAGCCACTGGAGGCTCTGGCGTGCTTATTTTCTTTTCTCATTCTTGTCTCTCTCTCTCTCCCCACCCTTTGCAAATAAATGAATAAAATATCTTTTTATTTTATTTATTTATTTGAGAGAGAGAGAGAGGCAGATAGAGAATGGGCACACCAGGGCCTCCAGCCACTACAAACAAACTATAGATGCATGCACCACCTTGTACATCTGGCTTACATGGGTACTGGGGAATCGAATTCGGGCCCTTAAGTTTTGCAGCCAAGTACCTTAGCCAGTGAGATATCTCTCCAGCCCTAAAATATATATTTTATTTTTATTTTTATTTCTTAAAATTTTTAATAGCATTTTCCATGATTATAAAAAAAATCCCATGGCAATTCCCTCCCTCCCCCCCAACACTTTCCCCTTTGAAATTCCATTCTCCATCATATTACCTCCCCATCTGAATCATTGTACTTACATATATACAATATCAACCTATTAAGTACCCTCCTCCCTTCCTTTCTCTTTCCTTTATGTCTCCTTTTTAACTTACTGGCCTCTGCTACTAAGTATTTTCATTCTCACGCAGAAGCCCAGTCATCTGTAGCTAGGTTCCTAAAACAGCTAAAGATTGATCTACCATATGATCCAGCTATATTTTATTTTTAAATGAGACATTTGGTTTGGAGAGATGGCTCAGCAGTTAAAGGTGCTTGCATGCAAAGCCTGCCAGCCCTGGCTCAATTACCAGTTCTCATGTAAAGCAAGATCCACAGAGGTGCTTACATCTAGAGTTCTTTTGCAGTGGCTGGAGGCCCTGGCCCATTCTCTATCTCTCACTCTCTCTTTCTCCCTCATTCTTTCTCTCCCTCTCTCTCTGTTTCTTGCAAATAAATGAACAAAATATTTTTAAATGAGCAGTTTAAATAGCTTAAGAATATCTAAATAAGAAAGTAAAGGAGATAGACTGGAACAAAAGTATATTTAGTAATATAAGGCAATTATTAGAAAAGAATTTGTGCATAAAATCCATGGGTTCTCAAAATTCATTTTTGTCTACTTTTAATCTGGAGATAATTATTTTTCAACTGATTATTTCAATGATGGCTACTTGGATCTTTTTAAAAGTGAGGCAAATTGGGCTGGAGAGAAGGCTTAGCAGTTAAGCACTTTCCTGCAAAGCTTAGGGACCCCGGTTCGAGGCTCGATTCCTCAGGACCCACATTAGCCAGATACACAAGGGGCGCATTAGTCTGGAGTATGTTTGCAGTGGCTGGAGGCCTTGGCATGCCCATTCTTTCTCTCTCTCTCCCTCTTTCTCTCTCTGTCTGTTGCTCTCAAATAAATAAATACATAAATAAATAAAACAAACAAAAATATTTAAAAAGTGGGGCAAGTTGTATGAAGATAGAGTTCTGATAAAACCAGAACTGTGGGCTGTTTCAGACAATCCCAGTCATATGAGGCCCTCTCATATGATGCCACACCTGAGTTTGTAAAATGTAGGTAACATATGAAAAACAATGCATTTTACAGAATACAATAAACTAATGATTTTTTTTAAATCTACTGTCTCCTAAAGCATCACTTTTTTCTGACCTTTCTTATTTAATAGTTCCAAAAGTCCTTTGGTCATCATGTTCCCGTGTTGGGAAAACAGGCTGAATAGAAGATTCAGAAGCTGGTCATGAGCCTTGGCTGAAGATGACTCAGAGACAGAGGGAGAATCTGAATAGGCCATCTGGTCAACCTCTGTAGACTGCAGATGTATCATACACTTCCTTGATTCTATGTGCTCCATAACGGACTTTGAAACCATGTGATGGCACTAGGATAATTGTTAATCTTAAGTTTGATGAAGTTAAAGGCATAAAAGTAAGCCATCAAATACAAAAGCAGTATGGTTTTGTTCATGAGCAAACATTTAGGAGACAAATGAAGATGAATTTAGTATTTGAAAGTCATATGATACCTATAAGAACTAAGTGGCCTGAAAGCAGTCCTCTGTGAGATGTGAAAGAATCATGGAGATGGTACTCCAATGAACCCGCTTATGGAAATTTGAATTTACTATAATTTTCACATGACCCAAAATATATTTCTTTTGTTTTCCTTCAACCATTGGAAGCATAAAATACATTCTTAACTAGGGACTAGACATACCAGATGGTGGTCCCAGACTTGCTCTACTGACATTTTATCTATCCTTGCTTAGTCTAACTAGTCTAGTTTAACTAGATTTCAAAAACTAACAACAAACTGTCCATGTTTAACCTTCCTTTTAACAATGATTTTCATAAAAGGAAAATATTTTAACATTTTCTCAGCATTTCCTAACAACTAATATTTAGTGTACTTATGAGATTCTGAAGGTTTTATATTTTTATCAGTATGTTTGAAAAAGTTTCAGTGCAGAAGTTTTAACCAGGACAGTTATCAATACTGACTGTTTAATATTCTGTATTAAATTCACCAACATTTTTATCATGTGAGACCAGCATATATATTGTCAATCATTTGTGCATATGTGTGTTCAGTGTCTGTGCAAGTGTGTTTATATATATATATGTGGGCTGACAATTATTTGTCACGTGGATGGCAGAGAATGATATCTATTGTCTTCCTTATCTCTTGCCTGTGTATTGTCTGGAACTGGGTCCCTAATTTGATCCCAGAACTTGCAGATTTGGTTAGTGTTGCATGCCAACTTGTTCAGAAGCCTTTGCCTCATACATACTGAGATAACAGGCAGAGTGCAAGCCATGCCTGCCTGACAATTATACAGGTGCTGGGGATCCAGCATCCAATCTTTGCAATTGTGTGACTACTGTTTTATCCACTGAACCATCTCCTCACCAACATTTTATGTTATTTAAATGCATATAACCCCCAAATTACATACAGTTTTGCTTTCTGGTGATCTAATAAAAATACTGTTTGATAGAAATGGGAATAAAGCCTTTGAAAATAATATGTAATAAAATAGATTACTGCTTGTTCCTTTTATTATAAAAACTATTCAGAGATGCATGTTTCTTATCTGACTCTAAATTGAATTAATTTTTAATAATATCCCATTTTTATTTATTTCTTTATGAGAGAGAGAGAGAAAGAGAGAGAGAGAGAGAGAGAGAAAGGAACAGGTAAAGAAAGAAAAAGAGAGGGAGAATGGCTATGTCAGGGCCTCCAGGTGTTGCAAATGAACACCAGACACGTGTGCTACTTTGTGCATCTGGCTTATGTGGGTCCTGGGGAATTAAACATGGGTCCTTTGGCTTTGCAGACAAGCACCTTCAATGCTCACCCATCTCTCTCAAGCCCTAAATTGAAGTATTTTAATAAAATATTTTATATCATTTTATTCTTAGAAATGACTCTACTTGCCATACTCATTAAACTAGATTTTTATTCCTACAACTTAAAAAAATATTTATTTAATTATCTATTCTTACTATTTTCTCTCAGTGGCCTGTTAAAACTCCATCTGAAAAACCCACAGGACATTTTCATTTTTGCTTTAAGTCATATATGTTTAAAGTCACTGGGGAAAATTTTAACTTGATGTAGTATATAAAGTTCCTTTGAAGGTATGCTGATTCATAAACTAAGATTCCCTTTATTATACTCACTGTGTTTCTTGTTTTGTCAAAGTGGAACACACCCTTACTACTTAAACAGACCCCTAGTTCACAGTGACAAGTTCAGTACAGAACTGAGTAGGACCTTAGTTAACTACAAAGCACATGCACACAAGTGTAACAGAAACCAAAGTACTTGATACTTTCATGGGAGCAGCTAAGTAGACTGTTGAAAGAAGATTACGCAAAACTTTGTTCAGCTTCCTAGTGCTTAAAAACTGGGAGAAAAGCTCTGCTTTGTTGGTATTGATGATGGCCATACTGCAAATTATCTCATAATGCCTTTTTCTTTTGCACTACAAATGTGGCATCTCTTTATATAGGCTAGAAAGAGAGCCACACACATGGGTTTTTTGTTTTGTTTTGTTTTGTTTTGTTTTTTAACTGGCAGAGGTTGGATTCAGCAACTCACTGCCTAATCCTGTGTAGAGAAATTGTGGTGATATTTCTATTGATATTTTGAGGAGAACCTGACAATGAGAATTCTTTCCTATAATGATCCAATATTTGTCTTGTTCTCTTAATGATCTAAAAAATGAAAACAGTGAACTTAAAATTACATCTTTAATGGGCCGGAGAGATAAATTAGTGGTTAAGGCACTTGTCTGCAAAGCCAAAGAACCTTGGTTTAATTCCTCAGGAACCATGTAAGCCAGATGCACAAGGCAGCACATATATCTGGAATTCATTCCCAGTGGCTAGGGGCCCTGGCAAGCCCAATCTCTCTCTCTCTCCTCTCAAATAAGTAAATATAAAATATAAAAAAACACATCTTTAAGATGACACAAAAATAAATGTCTTGACACTCACAAGATCCTGAATTTTTACATATGATGGTGGAGATATCTACAAGGAAAATGATCATTTTCTAGTGTCAATTAAAGTCAATTTTAAGATGTATTTTTCTACTTTATTACAGCAATTCTAGTATAATCTTGAAACTCATCTCCTTTATGTGTGGCTTTTTAATTCCTCTTTTCATTTTTTTCCAATGTTAACTTTTAGAGTATACTACGGCTATTATGAATGCAAATTTGATTGATTGCAGTGATTCATGTACTCTAAAGGGCACAAAACACCACGCTACTCTATTAGTATTGACTTATATCATGAGTGGTAGATGTTCATAGCAGGGAAAACAGAAATCCATGGGGTGGCTTGCAGACTTAAAGCTTACTCACTTCTGTGCATAAGAATTTCCCCCTGTACTTATTGTTTATTTTGCTTTCACTATTTAGAGAAAAAAAAATATTTTTTGAGGTAGAGTCTCACTCTGGTCCAGCCTGACCTGGAATTCACTATGTATTCTCAGGGTGGCCTCAAGTTCATGACGATCCTCCTACCTCTGTCTCCTGAGTGCTGGAATTAAAGGTGCTACCACACCCAGCATAAAAATATTTTACATTTTTTAAAAGTGTATAGATTTTTTCTAACCAGAATAAAATACAGTCAACATGTAAAATGTTATTGAACTGGATTATAAACTCATAAAATTTAATTATATTAAGATGAATTATTCCTGATACTAGAAGGGCAACAACTCACTCAACTTTCAATAGTCATATCTGGTTCTCAATTTCTGGCTCTACTGTTTAGTTTGTTTTTGAGTTCTTGTGTATCCTAGATACTAATCCTTTGTCAGGTGTATAGCTGGCATAGATTTTCTACCATTCTGTATGTTGCCTTTTTGCTCTATTCACAGCCTGCTTTGCTATACAAAACCTTTGTAATTTCATGAGGTCCCAGTAGTTTATTAGTGGTTTTATTCTGAGCAACTGGTACAATTTATCACTCTAGAGATCTGCAGAGAACATATTTGTAGGAGCTAAAAAGAAGGAAGTAACAATATGGAAAAGTAGACAAATAGAAAAAATACCAAATTTCGTTACCTCAAAAGAATGTGATGTTAACTTATGAAAAAAAAATAAGTGCTTTATGATTTTATTTTAAAGGCAAAAACTTAGGTCATAATTTCTATCAGGATTTCCTAGAAAGAAAAGCACTGCAATTCAATCTTCATGAATCTTACTGTGACTTAAGAATAAAGAGACAGTAAGAACTTTAACAGCATGTAGGAAACAGAAGGGTAAAAACTTGATTCATTTGTTTGTTTACTTTGTTTTCAAGGCAGGGTCTCACTCTAGCCCAGGCTGACCTGGAACACATTCTGAGGTCGTAAGCTGGCCTCAAACTCACAAAGGTCCTCCTACCTCTCCCTCTTTGTGCTGGGATTAAAGGCATGTGCCACCAAGCCCAGCTAAAAAGAAAGAGAGGGCTGGAGAGATGGCTTGGTGGTTAAAACGCTTGTCTGTGAAGCCAAAGGACCCTGGTTCGAGGCTCGATTCCCCAGTACATACGTTAACCAGATACACAAAGGGGTGCACACATCTGGAGGTCATTTGCTGTGGCTCGAGGCCCTGGCACGTCCATTCTCTCTCTCTGTCATTCTCAAATAAATAAATAAAAATAAACAAATTTATTTTTAAAAAAGAAAGAAATATCCAAATATGAAAGGATATAGGATATTTACTTTTGGAAGAAAGATCCTGGATTCTGACAAAGAAGATCTTTGGTGACCTTGAAACCAGACTATATAAGAAATGGAATAGTTTACATTTGAGCTATTTATTGTGACATAGTCTATATTTAGTACTTTGAGAAGGGAAGTGCTTTGAGATTACTAATTGCCAGTCAAGTTTAAGAATAAAGGGAAAGAACTGTGGTGAGGCAGGGAGTCTATCCTTTAATGAAAGGTTAGTTGATAATAAAGGTCTCCAGTTGAGGGTCAGGTTGATAGGATAATGAAAGAGAGTGAGAGTGACAATTAAGAAGAACAAGAATGAGCTGGGGGGCTGGAGAGATGGCTTAGCAGTTAAGCGCTTGCCTGTGAAGCCTAAGGACCCCGGTTCAAGGCTCGGTTCCCCAGGTCCCACGTTAGCAAGATGCAAAAGGGGGCGCATGCGTCTGGAGTTCGTTTGCAGAGGCTGGAAGCCCTGGCGCGCCCATTCTCTCTCTCCCTCTTATCTGTCTTTCTCTCTGTGTCTGTCACTCTCAAATAAATAAAAATTTAAAAAAAAAAAGAATGAGCTGGGGATTTCAGATTGTGACATGTTCTTCTCATGAAGCACAATGCCTATAGGGTGAAGGCTAAGGCAGGAGGAGTTGGAATGGAACAGAGGAAGAATAAAGTTCTGTTACAGAATATCTCTTCATGGGGCATACATATTCTAACTTTACCTTAGATGCTTATATTTAATCATAAAATATGTTGGTATTCCAAATAACCAATACTCCCAAGGTAAAATGCCCTCTCACAGTATGAAATGATACACTAAACCACCAAATCCCTTGATATACTTCAAGATTAAAGTCGATTTCTAGTTCTTTCAAATACCTTACAAGATGTTCAGGATCTCAATCCAAAAATAAGGTATCAGTCTTCTCAGGATCAGAGCAATTTTCATTTATATCTCAGGAGCCTCCTGGCTCTCAGAACCAGCCAGGCAGTAAGAATTTGGTTGTACTTATGCTATGTAGAATAATTCTTAAAGATGACTATGACTTTATCCTATGAAGCTACAAATTTGTGATCTTGTCTAGCAAAAAGTTTTGCAGATGTGATATCTGGATATATCTTATCTAATAACCTGAGTCTTTAAAGGACATTGGTCAGGAAAAAGAGGATTTTGGAAGGATTAACAGGCTATGTGGGAGACCTATACAATCTTGAAAGAAATCTTAGTCCAATTATAAGAGATGGAATTCAATCAGCACTCCCTCAGTATTAATATGTATATATGTTTCCTCCAGAGTATGTAGGACAGAATACAGTTATGGAGATATCTTGATGTTAGCTTTGCTGACCTCTGTCAAAAGTTTTCAATATTCAAATATCAACTAATAAATGTGAATTTTCTTTACTTGCTAAGCCTATGGTAAAATGCATACAAAAATAGAAAACTCATTTATTATAAGACCCTGAAGTATCTATAACAATGTATCTTAGATAAATATCAAAGCATAGAAATGTCTGCCTGCAATGACTTTTTTTTAAAGTAAATATTCTTGGCGGTTAGTTCATGTGTCTTATTCTTAATTCCTGTTCCATAAGATCTCCCAAGATGTCTGCAAGATGATGACATTCAGTTACAATAAACTATCTATGAAATAAGGATAATTATGATGACAAATAATAATAAATTATAAGAAAAGGCAGCATCGTGTGTTAAATGTTAGAAAGAACCCTGCATTAAGTTTAACATGTCTTAGAAATGAAAGCAGTCAGCTTATCCTAAAGGAATAGAGAAGATGGAGATATTTCTTGGGATTTGAAATGGCACAAACTTATTTGGAAATTAGACAATTTAGCCAGAAGTTAGGACACAAGCAAAGGCACAAAGAGGTAAAAAGAAGACTTTAGTCTTTTGTTGTGCCCATTCTGGGGATTGAGAATGACCAGACAATTAGCAGGAAGCTAGAGATGGCATTCGATAATACTTGTAGGATCTGGTAATTATGCTACAAGAATTTCTTTGATCAAAAAAGGAATTTGTGATTTACAGAAAATTGGCATGCTACTCTAGAATTTTAAGCAGAAGAAAACAAAATTATATTTATTCTTCTGGGGCAGCATGAAGGACAAGTAGAGGTTGGCTAAAGAGAAGTAAAGAAAAATGCTGGAAGCCCATTCAGTAATAATTATGCAAAAATTAATTAGAGCCTAAGGCAAAATGTTAGACATAAGGTAAGGATCTAAAGTACTTAGACTGTGTTGGATTGAATGACCTTTTAGGTGAAGGATGGTTGAGGAAAAAGTGAAGGATCACTAACCATTATGGTCACCACCAATATTAATTTCTTTTGAGCCTCAAGCCACAAGTGCCACTATATTAAATATTTGACTTGGATTGTGTCAGATGACCTACACAATAAAACTCTGAGAAAACTATGATTGTTGTATTCATTTTACTGATGAAATATTCTTCTAACATAAGTTTCAAAAATCAAAGTAACTATTTGCCAAGTTACAGAGTTAAAATTCAAAATCTGCTAACTGAAGTCAGAACCCACTAATTTCTTTCTTAATATTTATTTATTTATTTAATTGAGAGAAAGAATGGGTGTACCTCTAGCCACTGCAAATGAACTCCAGATGCATGTGCCACCTTGTGCATCTGGAAATTGAACTTGGGTCCTTAGGCTTTCTAGGAAAATGCCTTAACTGCTAAGTCCTCTCTCCAGCCCAGAACCCACTAATTTCAAACACCATGTTCATCCTGATTGTCACCCCAGGGTTGACACCAAGATTTCTGACTTGAGAGAATGCATGGGTAGGAAGACTACCTCTAATTAGAAAAGTAAGACAAAAGCCACTGGGTGGAAATCTATGGATTTGAATTCTTGGAATTGAGGGTGCTATAATACATCTCTGTACAAGACAAGGTTCCTGGTTTCTGGGTCTTAAATCTATTTGTGTATGGATACCAGACATCTCTCTGATGTTTGTTTATCATGCTGAGACAAAAAAAAGTTATTGTAACTAGATGATAACCATGAGACAAGGGCCAGAGAATGAATCACTATTATGCAGATTAATTTCAGAAAAAAATATGTCCCCAAATGTCCAAGGAGATACAATATCACCACTTACAGTAATGGCTGCCAAGGAAAATATGTCATCCAAGTCAGCCTGAAATGTAACCATGGGGTTAGGGAAGCACCTTTCTAGCTCCTTAATTCTTCCATCCAGATAGCTTCCTCTATTTTCTCATGTTTTCCTTCTGATGCTTAGTGCTGGGCAGGAACTCTACCACTATGTAGAAATTAGAACTCAAGTCTCACAATTCACTGCTTAAATGTCGTTGTCCTTGGTTAGTTTCCCCTGGTTCTGTATTGGGTACCCATACTGGCCTGCAGGTGATCCTGTGCTTGTTGGGACTCAGTTTTTCATTTTTACAGTGGATCCACATATGCTTAGCTAGCAGTGCGTTTTAAACGTTAAAGGGGAGGGGGGTACATATGAAACTCACAAAAGGAAACCTGTAGTTTTCATTTCCTCACAACTCACATTTCTACATGATATGACCTATTTGTCTAAGAAGCCACAGGAAATGAAAGCAGAGCACAGGGAAGGCAGATCTGTTGTAGGATGTGACATAGAAACTCACAGGAAGGAACAAATGTTCATGGACACAAAAGAAAAGAAAAGAGAAAAAAGACAAGAGAAAAGACATGACAAGGATCTCCTATAAAAATACACAAAATAAAATTTGCAAAAAGAAGTTTATGTAAGTATACACGATACACTTTTACACTTTTTTTTTACACTTTTAGTGACATAATACATAGTTAAAAGAGGTAAAAGTTTGATGATATTTTTAATCAAATACACATAGCTTCCATTATAGACAAAACCATTTTCATCTATGAGCTTAAACAGACTAGTGTAACTCTCTTTGGTGACTCCAACTTCTAGAAATATAATTGCTTTGGCCCTGGCTACAGATTTGCCTTCTTCCATTTAGGGAACTTTCTGGGATCTTCATTCATCAAGTGTTTACTACTCATTGCAAGGAGGGAGACTGTGCGAGAAGCAATTTTGTCTTTTCAGCACAATGGACCTTATTGTGACTTGATTAGGATAGAGTTGGAGGGTTTGCTTAGGGATTGTTTAATTAGATTTCATTTGTGCCACATTGTGGGAAAGCCCCAGCCTTTCTAAGGTTGAAAGGTATTATTTGGAAGATGTCCAAGGAGAACCCCACTCATACCTGATGTGCTGGGACTGGGCTTGAAGATGTTGGCAAATGTCCTGGACATGGTAGAGACATCCTCCTTATCTTACCATTCAAGGTTTGTGGGCATCACTACTAAAAGTAAATGGATTTGGAAATTATAGAGCTAAGATAAAAATCAGAGAAAGTATAGGAAAAATATTCTTCCTCATCAATTGCTATGACACACATAGGAAATAGGTACTATCTTAGGGTTATCATTTGCCTAAATGACAGACTCTAAAAGGATTTGAAAACCTCTGCTGAGTAAATATCAAAAATAGTTTTCTTATTATGAACATAACTTTACAATTAAACCAAATATCACATTGGATTAAGAAGATTTGAAGGAGATATTGTAATCCTCACCACAATGCTTCCAACTGAGAGACTGTGGTGTGTATTTGCTACTTTGAATAATTTGGACAGCTACATATGGTTACTAATTGAAATGACGGGGATAGAGTGAGAGTTCAGTGAATAAAGTAGTCCTGTTAACATGAAGACTTCATTTCAATCCGCAATATCCATGAAAAACAACATGTGTGTTGGCACATCAGAAACCCTAGGACTGGGGAGGTAAAGACAGGAGGATCCTTTGGGCTGACAGGACAGTCTAACCTAGTTGGTGAGCTCTAGGCCAATAAAAGAGCCTGTTTAAAAGAAAGTGGACAGCATTTGTGAGGATGACATCTAAAGCTGTCCTCTGGCCTCCACACATATATGTGCACACACATTAATGTGCACGTACACAATTACACACATTCACAAACACATACACATGTACTAACAGCAACATGCCATTCAAATAATAAACAAAGTATAATATTATTGTTGTGTTTGTAACTCATAGTGCTTTTAGCCTTGATGACATCTCTATGGTATGTGGAACATGGAGTATTGCATTGCACTATTATATCACAGAACACCGAGCCTGGCTGAGGAAAGGATTGCTTGGAAGAATGCTGAATCCTAGTGAAAAAAAAAAAAAAAAACACCTAGAGACAATGTCTGTTGATCTATCTCCGCAGTCCTCTCGTTCAGTCCATACATTATTCTTTTCAAAATAAACACTCAATGATAAAGGATTCAATATTTAACTTCCTTTTAGCTTTTTCCCAAGATCACTTAATTGAATTCTCATTACAGGTGCAGCCAATTCTTTTTCAATTTGTAGCTGAAAATTGCCATAGCACACAGATTCCAACAATATTTTAATGAAGTATTTTATTAGAGCGCTGGCTTCTATTGCCATGCATGAAAGAGCTCTCAGGTTTTCCATTAGAGGCCACACTTTGGATGGGTTTATAACTTGGGAGTAAACCTTTCTCGTCAGGTTGAAGTAGGGCAAAAAATGGTTTTAGCCTTAAGAGTACTTTGTTATTTCATAATAATAAATCAATTTTCCTTCAAGATCAGAGTGCAATAACAATTTTCTTCCAATGCTATCTCCTTGTATTTCTCCAAGTTTATATAAATGACCACCTTTCACACATTTATGTCTTGGAAAAACATTTATTTGGGGTCATGGAAAATGGTTCAAGAGTAAAGCACTGAACATTTTGTGCAGGATGCTAATGTAATATCCATACAGGCGAGTTAGACTGTGCAAATGGGCGACTAGAGCAAAAGCCTAGACTTTCTCTGATTCAAGCAGCCTTCTCAAACACGTTCTATTGGTCACAAAGGGCCAACAAAAGTTTGAGGAGATGGCTCTAAGTGAGCCTTTTACCATAGACTAAAAAGGGATGGAGGACAAGTCCCAGGAATTAAAGTCAGTATGATACCATGAATGCAGGAAACACAGCCCTCTATGTAAAGGGCATGATTGACACGTTAGAGGAGACCTTCCCTTTCAGATTAATGCAGTGACATGGTGTTTAATTTCAGACTCCCCTTCTATATCCAATACAGTTATGTGGTGGTAACTTAAAGTGGTTACTCTTCTCCAGAAAAGTCTATAGGACATAAATGAATTCATGCAAGTTTACTTAATTACACACACACACACACACACACCAAACACACAACACATCTTTCTTGCTCTCTCTCTCTCTCTCTCTCTCTCTCTCTCTCTCTCTCTCTCTCTCTCTTTGTCAGTCTCTACCTATTTCTACAAATTATTACATACTTTCTTCTAAGCTTTAAAAATTTAAACATTTCCTCTTTTTCACTTGAGTCATTCAAGGTTGGAATTGGTGATTGTGCTTTATAAGTAGAATTTATGCACTATATCTCTTTTGAAAAATGCATATTTTATTGGATGCATCTGAATTAAACAGTTTCTCTACCAGTACATCTAGTTCTTATTGCTGCTGTTGGCAGCCAAATAGCTATCATGGTGGCTGCCAGACCTTATGTTTGCTGAGTTCCTTTATTTCTTTTTATGTATCACTGCCTTTCAGTCTCAACCATCATAGGTGCCTTCTTTAACATAAATTGGATGGGGTTTTAAAACACCATTTAACAACAACAATGCAGCCCTTTACTTCTTGACAACCCAGAGAAATGGATTCTTCTATTGCTTTAAAAATGATGTGTCACAACTAAATGGTCATGCTGCTGAGCTGTATGATAAAAGGTATTAACCCTTGGGATTCCCGCTCTGACCTCTATTTTTGCTCTCTTTGTCATAGCCTGTTGGAAAAGCAGTGGCAGGAAGCTGGATCAGAGGCTCTAGTTATGCAGAAAGAAAGGTCAGCAAGGCATGATGGTTGTGAAGATGAGCAATTGACACTCTGCCACCCCTTCTCCCCGCCCCAATACCCATCTTGTCACACTGCCTACAAGCAAAGCTCCTTTTGCTTATATGAAGCTCTGAAAATTATGCTTATTATTGCCATGATCTCAAAAAGGAAAATTATTATTATTATTCATTCCCATGGCCTACTTTCACAAGGAACAATTATGACTTCAGATAAGAAATAACAGTTTCATGTCAAAATGCTCATGCATTTATGGAAATGCATAGCTGTCATTCTACATAAAATTAGAAGCCTTCAATTTTCATTTCAAAATCATTCTGCATGCACATAGTGAATGCAAACAAAAGAAAAAAAAACTTGTATAGCTGGTTTGAAATGTAACAATCTCTCCTAATAACAGAAAGTTTCCAGACAGAGCAGTTAATTAACAACTAAACCATGAAAACCCTGTCTTTGCACATCTCATAAATGGTGAGCTGTCAAAAGATCATACTCACTTGACAACGAGGGTAACAAAATACAGACATCTGAGCCTTGGTTTTAATTGGGATATTGCAGAATTGAAATACTCCTAAAATTCTTAATGCTTTCTTTTCAACAGTTAAACAATTGTATGGCTGCATAATTTAAGGGGATAGACTGCTTTAATCAATCATTTCATATAAAAATTCTTAGACTCAAATATTACTTCTAATGCAATGCAAAATATTGTTTGAAACACAAATTCATGGAATAAAATATTTATTTTGATAAAATCCTCTGTTAAACACCATTATATACTCAAAATATTAACATATACCTAAAATGAGCACAATGCAAAATATGTACTCTACTGCTGAGCTTGTTTTGAAGCCCATCAGCATCTTATCACACTTTAAGTTACCTCTCATTAAATCAATTATTTTTGGACAAGGGAGTTCAGATATGCTTATAATTGCAAGTCCTGGGGATAGACTAAAGAAAGCACTGTGATTTACAGAGGTTTTTTTTTTTTTTCTTTTCTTTTCTTTTTTACCTGTCTCTTGAATGTGAATCATACACACTAACATGTTCCATTGCCACTTGTAATAAGCATGCCTTACTGATGCCAAGAATCTGAATTGTTTTTAGGATAATACATAATTAGAAGGTGAGTTAAAAGTCATTCAGTAAGCTCTAACTCAAATGAATAAATCATTTCCTTAAAAAGGACTCTTTTCAAAGTATTATTTATTTATTTATTTTATTTGAGAAAGAAAAATAGGCAGAGAGAGAGAGAGAGAGAGAGAGAATATGGATGGATGCACCAGTGCTTTTAGCAGCTTCAAATGAAATCCAAATGCATGCACCATCTTGTGCATCTGGCTTACTTGGGTCCTGAGGAAATGAACCTGCGTCCTTTGGCTTCACAGGCAAATGCCTACTAAGCCATCTCTGCAGCCTTAAAAGGACTCTTTTTGATTGAGGTGGCAGTGGTTAAATCTTTTGAATGAAAACCTTAAATATACAAGTTGATTATTTTTAGAATTATTAAAATTGAGAGTCCTTGGAGAGAGATTTCAGAGCTGGTTATTTTCAGAAAAACAATGTTTCTGCATTATATTTTTAAATGATTGAATTTTCAAACTAACCACAGAATATTAGTGTGAAAAGTAAATGTAAGTAACAATATAAAGCATGAGATAACACACTGTACATAAATTAATGTTTTGAGCATTCTCATAAAAATCTGCCTGTATCTGGGGTCGTTCAGTGGAGAAACTACCAAGTTTTCAAGATTTTAGTAAAATGCATAGTAATTTGCAAGACTCTGCCAATTCTAATGTCTAAAATAATGATGTAATATTTTGGACAAAACTTAAATCAGATATTCATTTTTTTTCCCAAATATTAAGGTTATATTTTGACTGAACTTGGTCTTTTTGCATAACTAATCAATTTTGCTGCAATAATGGGGGGAAAAATGGGAAACCACAACTTTAATCAGCCTTCTTATTGGGATAAAGTATCAAACTTTCAGACTCAGAAATATATCTCCATTTCTAAATGCTATGTACAAGATTTTAAACAGGATATATATTTAAACATCACAGAGTTCAGGCAAGAAAGATGATTCATCTCAGAGAAGGTAGAAGAGCTGTAAGGTCAGCAATGAGTGTGAGGAGTATTCACCACTTGAACATTGATTGGAGTGTTGATCACAGACCATCTCAAAGCATGCCAATAACATACAGACACACAGTTTTGCTTAAAAATTGTGAAATCTTGTACATGAGAGCCAGGTTTTTATTATTATTATTATTCATTTATTTGAGAGTGACAGACACAGAGAGAAAGACAGAGGGAGAGGGAGAGAATGGGCGCGCCAGGGCTTCCAGCCTCTGCAAACGAACTCCAGATGCATGTGCCCCCTTGTGCATCTGGCTAACATGGGACCTGGGGAACCGAGCCTCGAACCGGGGTCCTTAGGCTTCACAGGCAAGCGCTTAACTGCTAAGCCATCTCTCCAGCCCGAGAGCCAGTTTTTACACTTTATTTCCCCCTGAGATTACTTAGTCTTTCTTACCAGATGTAAGCAGGCGTTTTATTATTATTATTATTATTAATAGCTTGGCAGGATTTGCAAGAAACTGTATTTAACCACTGAGTCATCTCCCTAGCCTGACATGTCTGCTTGAATACCATTGAAAGAAAATAAACATTTCAGGTTGCATTGGAATGTGTTGGCCAATGGTTGGTCATGTACATACCATACCCTCTATGCAGCCAGGAGGCTAATTCCCTCACCTTTCCAAGGAATTTTCTAAGTTGTAACATCAGGATAACATTGATTAAATTGAATTTTTTTTTCAGTGGTTATGATTTTTTTCCCACTCATCCATAGTTTACACTTAGTGGAAAAGTGCACTATTAGAATTTTTTTTGTTGATTTTTTCAAAAATTTTTCAACTTACATGCAGTATAAATGCAAGTTTATAACTAAAGAACCATAGAAATTTGATAAGCACTCTTACAGTTGTTTGTGCTTAATCTTTTTTCATTGTAAGAAAGAAAATTAGTAACCAGAAAAACTGATGAATTTGACCATTAAAATAGATAATTCATACTGCATTACCTTAATATTTGGAACTTTTATTCCTTTCTATACTTTAATATGTGGAGCTTTGAAAAAGTACTATTCATATAACAACAATGTTCAGGACTGGAAAACAGAGAAGAAAAAAATGAATATCTCTTTATAAAGAAAATAATCTTAATTTTAAATATTCACTTTCACAAAGCTATTTTTTTCAATTTCATGTGTTGATTTCCATTTACCTGCAAACCACAAATGTGAATTTACATGCTGCTAATGATGATCACTTACACACATATGAAAATACCATCTATTACATAAATTAAGTATTTTTCATCAAGATGAGATTGAATAAGATTTTTTGCATATTTGTTGTTGTGTTGTATGCATGCACATATACTCATATGTATGTGGACATGTGTGTTGACATGCATTTGTTGTTGCTATGTTTGCCTTTAAAAATATCATCATCATCATCATCATTATTATTACTATTATTAATTTGACAGAAAGAAGGAGAGGGAAAGAGAGAATGGACACGCCAGGTCCTCCAGTCACTGCAAACTCTGTACCACCATGAGTATCTCGCTTACATGGGTCCTGGGGAATCGAACCTCCAGCCCTTCTATTTTTTTTTAAACAAAGAAACCGGGGGTCTGGGCTGACTCACAACAACTTGCAACGTGGTCCTGCAGTCCATGTTCAACCGGCCAGTTCTTTGGAATGGAAGTCGGCTCAGAGGTGTCGCAGAGGACTAGGGCAGGGGTAGGGACCGGGAAGGGCAATTAGACATCAGGCCAGCCTCCCTGGAGGACACGAAGCCAGCCAGCCAAGCCAGGCAAGAAAGCCCACACACCAGGAGTGAAATGCTCTCGGCGACCACCTCAGAGCCTCACCTGGCCCTCGCAGAGGAAGACGAGTTCTCATAGAGCTTGACTCTAGAATTCACGTCTACAGCCATGCTCAGGCCCATGGCTCCACTCCAAGGAAGAGAGGCTAGCTTGTTTTTATATGACTATGAAAGAAAGTCAGAGAGCAACGTTAGGTGTCTTCCTTAGTACTTTCAACCTTATCTTTTGAAACAGGGTCTATAATTGATCCTGGAATTGACCAATTTGGCTATACTAGCTGGCATGTAGGCCCCGAGGATCCTTTGGGGTCAGCCTCCCAGTGTTGAAATTTACAGGCATTTGCAGCTAGGCCTTGCTTTTGTATGATTACTGAGGGCCGATATATATATGAATATGCAAGTAACTTCCTTTAAATTTCTTCCATATAGTGTGGATTACTGTGGCTATGAAAGTTTCACCTCATGCCCAAGCATTTCAGTCCTTACTCAATAACCTAAATCAGTACTTCTCATCACTGAGGACCAACTGTGTATTAGAAGACTGCAGAAAGTGTCACATTTATGCTGCACTTGAAGATCCCTATGAAGAGATGCAGCGCACAACATGAATCTAAAACTACCTAAATCCCAATCTAGCCTAGTTAGAAGTAGCACAGAAGGATTAAGTTCCAGGACTAGGACAGGACACTTGGGCATGTCCAGAATGCAGATTAGATGCCAGAAAACAAAGTTAGAAATGACATTGGTAACTTCTATTTGATTTTTCTGCAAAAAAGGTTAGATATTTTTTTTAGCTGTGTTTTCCCCAGATATCAGTGTCATTCACAGAGCACAGAAGGCCCTTTGGATGCAGCATGAGTTCAGTGAGGCTTTGCAAGCATGAAGTCTGAGTTGGGCATTCTAAAGAGCAAGAAACACCATTGCATGGTTTACTTGCTAATGATTCCCTTTGAGTAAAAGACAGAATGTTAATATACAATGAATTTTCTGTTTCCTCCTCAACTGAAAAGGTAAAATAATCTTTCAAAAGAAAGATGAGGGCTGGAGGGATGACTCAGTGGTTAAGGTGTTTGCCTGTGAATCCTAAGGACACAGGTAAGATTCCCCAGGACCTACGTAAGCCAGATGCACAAGATGGCTCATGCATCTGGAATTTATTTGCAGTGGCTGTGGCTGGAGACCCTGGTGCACCCATTCTCTCTCTCAAATAAATAAATAAATAAATAAATAACTGCTATTAAAATGCCCACTTGATAGATGAAAAAACTGTGGTAAGAATTAGATCAATTTATTCTGTGGTCACTCAGCTAGTTAGTGGTAGATCTGAGACTTACCTCACCGTATTAACTGTAGTGGCTGTTTTCTTGGCCACTGATTAAAAAGTCTACAAAACAGACGATTGACTAACAAAACAAACACAGTAACCATAAAGATAGTATGATTGATTTCACTACCTTGAAAATTTATTTGCAAGCAGGTAGCATATCTTTCAAATATCCTTAATATTAGCAAAATGTTTGTCCTTTAAGATTGTTCTTGGGGTTTAAAAATCAGTGTCAAGTTAGTGAAGTAGTTTGAAATTAAAAGTAAGTAATAATGATGAGGCTGTGGAGATTTCTCAATGATTAAAGACATTTGCTTAAAATTAAAAAAAATAATAGTGTTTCTACAAGAATTATTCTTTTTTTGCCTCTTTATTTTATTTATTTATTGAGGGGTCTCATGTAGCTCAGGCTGCTCAAACTTGCAATATAACTGAGGCTGGCATTGAATTAATTTTCTTGCTTCAAATCTCCCAGATTCTGGGATTTCAGCTTTGTTCCTTTATGCTTGAAGCTCTTTGTAAGCTGTAAGTAAAAATTTTATTACAGAATTCTGTTAAAATATCTTAAGTGTGATACTGTTTATTACATATTTTCCTTAAACATTCTGTGATGACTCACAATCCACCAATACTCATATGCATTAATGTTATTATCAAGAACATTTATTCTGTACTCTCAGACTTCATGGAGTCATTTCTTTATTTGGACACTTGTGGTGGTTTGATATAGGTGTCCCATAAACTTAGGTATTCTGAATGTTAGGGTTCACAACTGATGGAGATTTGGGAATGAACACCTCCTGGAAGCAGTATGTTTTTGGGAGCAGGCTTATGGGTATTAGAGCCAGTGTCCCCTTGCCAGGGTTTGGTTCACTCTCCTGTTGTCCATATAATGTTGGCCAGCTCATACCATTGCTTTCCCTGCCATGATGGTGCTTTCCCTTGAGTCTGTAAGCCAAAATAAACCCCCTCTTCCCCAAAGTCTTCTCTTGGTTGGGTGATTTCTAACAGCAATATGAACCTAACTGCAACAGTAATGCTGGCATTGAGGAGTGGTGTCATTTACTGCTCAACACCTGACTATATTGCTTTGGCTTTTTGGAGCTGATTTTCAAGAGTAATGTCGATAAATTTGAAATCTTGTCCTAAGAGACACATTGTAGTGCTGTACAGATTGATGGACTATTCTGGTCAGAGTTGAAGGACCTGAATGAAATAAGAACTATGGACTGTGAGGTTTGGCTTTTAAGGGTTAGAAAGAGTTTTACCTAGACTGCGATAGAAGCAGTTTGCGTGAGAGGCTTTCTGTTATGCCCGTGGCCTGAGAAGTTGTGCAGGGTTGCATTGAATTGGTGTGAGCAGAGGGTTATAACACAGAAAGAAATCTTTGGGCTGAAGCTTCTGCCTATTTGGCTACAACTATATGAGAGAATATAACCTCTGATATTGGGCCAGCTGACCTGCATTGGGACAACAGGAAGAATGTAGTCTTTTGAAGGGGGTCTGAATACTCAAGTAGTGACCTATTCTTTAAAGTCTGCTTTAGTCCATCCACCTGGATTAATAAATTGGCACTCTACTTGGTACTGTGGAGTATAAGAAATGTAGGAAAGAGAGATTCATTGAGTTGGCAATACAGTCTTAGTCTTATGTTTTGGAAATGGCCATGGGCAGTGTGACTCAGGATTGCATGCTTGGAGATCTGATGGGTCATGAGGATGAATGGTGGATTGCAGTGGAGACACAGTGGAGATGTTGGGACCACAAGATGGCTGTTAAAGAAAGCTGCCTGCCCAGATGAACTTTTCCAGAGTTGGCTAGCTAGAGGGATGTAATTGGAATTCCAGAGACTTGTTGCTAGTTAGAATTATCAAACTTGGGGACTTGTTACTAACTAGAGTTGTTGGACTAAGAGCTACAGAGTTTTATGTTTGCCCTGTTTAAATCTTATGTTGGTTAAATATTTCTTTGCGATGCCCAATGCCATCTTTTGTAGTTTGAATGCTTATTCTGTGCTATTTTGGATTTTGGTGGGATTTTTTGGTATTATGGCTCAGTTAAAAGTTCTTGGACTATGGTGATATATGTACATCATTATGAGGATTTTTAAAGTTAGATGCATGAATTGCATTTTGCATCATGTATGTTTATCAGTTTATGGAGACCTGTGGTGGAATGTGGTAGATTATTTTAGGTGTTCCCCATAAACTTAGGTGTTCTGAATGCTAGGTTCTCAGCTGATGGAGATGTGGGATTTAACTCCTTCTGGAGGCAGTGTATTGTTGGGGGTGGGCTTATGGGTAATATAGTCAGTGTCCCCTTGCCACTGTGTGGCACACTCTCCTGTTCCTGTTGTCTACCTCATGTAGACCAGGAAGTAATATCCACCCTCTGCTTATGCCATTGTTTTCCCCTTCCATGATGGATCTCCCCCTCAAGTCTGTAAGCCTAAATAAACTCCTTTTCCCCAAAATCTGCTCTCGGTTGTGTGATTTCTACCAGCAATGGGAACTTGAATGCAACTACACTTGATTGGAAAAAATACTGTGAATATTTCTCCATAAGTATTCTTCCATCCCATTCCATTTGTAAATCAAGGCATGCATCCTTCCTTAAGTCATTCATATCTATGCACAAATAAGAATGCACGCGTAGCTTACTATGTCCCATGCTCTATTCTAGATGATGCTATGAGTACAGGAAAGAACAAAACAGGATATGCCTTTCCTTCAGGCTCTAGTATCCCTTGGGGTAAATACCTAGAAATGAAATCACCAAGTCAATAGATACATGGATATTTATACCTTTTTTAACCTACCTATAACTTATTGTCTAATGTCATAGCAATTGACAGTCCTACCAGAAATATTTTAGAATTCTAGAAAAATTTCTTTAATACTCTATCCCTTTTATTTAGACTGAAGAATTTCTATTATCCTACCTTCAAGTATATACAGTTTTGTATGTCTCAAAACTTCTCAAACATTTTTGCACCATTCTTTTTATATTGACACTTTTAAAACATATACATATATATGATATACATACATACATACATACATACATACATACATACATACATACATACTTTAATTTGGTCATACTACCACCATATAGTCTCCTGACAGCACTTTCCAACCTCCTTCAGCTGAAACCCTTCTTTCCCATATGCTTTATCCTACTTTTATGTCTCTTGTTTTTCTTGTTGTGCTGTGACTCTGAGTTTTAGGTTATAAAAGACCCATTGTTTAAATAGTTCTGTTACTCTGCTGACACATACCATTACAGTAAAGCTGAGCACAGACATACTTCCATTTTTGTGAAGAGTTATAATATATATTGTACTCTTGATGTACTAATTTCAACATCTGGGTCACTATAGAATCAATTTATATTAGTTACTTCTGTTGAATATTGATTATGTTTTATTAGTTTTGAATGTAATGTGAAGTAGATCTTGGCATCATAAAAATGACATGAAAGATGTTAGTATGTGAAATGATTTTTCAAAGGTATGTATCCCCTCTGGGTTCTGGATACTTAGTAATTTTTTTTTTCAGGGTCTTTGATAGTTTTGTTTGGTTTCTAGAACTGATATTTGTCATCAGTGAAACATTTGTTCTAGGAGCCCCATGGCTGAGGTAAGAAACATATTTTCACATAAGTTAACTTAAAAATATTTCTAAAGTATATTTTAAAATATGTTGAGCATTCTGGTATTAATTTTCAGATAAGCAGCAACCATTTCATGCAAATTCTTTGTATTTTCCTTAGCTTTATCATCTTATAGCTCTTTAAGTCAATATGTTTTTTTTCTATTTTGTTTTAAATCAAATCAATGCATATACAATAATGCAGGTTTAATCTTCCTCATAAAATTAAATCAACATTAAAAAATAAATTTATATGAATAACTAACAAATAACACCACCAATGTTTTCCTCAAGTGAATCATAACTGAATAAATATAAAGCTCATATGTAAATTATTTGGTTGAGTGTCTAAGCTACTTCTCTCTTTCTCTCTCTCTCTTTTATTGACATTGCTGGGATTTGATTCCAGAGCTTCTCCCATGCCAGGTAAGTGGTCTCTCACTGAGGCACACCCCAAGCTCCTGACTTTCATACAATCTATAATATAAAAATTCAAATATCGTTATATAATTTTAATTTATTAACTTTATTTAAAAATATAGGCTATAGATTTTTGGTATATAGTGTGATCTTATAAAATATACATACATTGTGCCATTCCTAGTATTTTTTGTGATTAAATCAGGTTTATTTTGGCTACACGAATATAATAAAATATGTTAGTAAGAGCTAGGCATGGTGACACATGCCTTTAATACCAGACCTGGGAATCAGAGGTAGGAGGATCAGTGTGAGTTTTAGGCCACCCTGAGACTACATAGTGAATTCCAGGTCAGACTGGGCTAGAGCAAGACTCTACCTCGAAAAACAAAACAAACAAACAAACAAAAAAAAATGTTAACCATATATACTAATAAATCAAATGTTTCAGAAAGAGTTTTAATTTTTTTTCAGCGCTGAGGATCTATCCCAAGCCCTGCATTGTGCTACGCAAGTGCTCTACCCCTGAGCCGCACCCCGCCCCATCTCAGCAGTGATGAAGTACATCCGTTTCTGATTTGATCATTGCAGTGCAGTAGGCATAGAAAGATGATTCATTCTTTTCAATAATTCTATTTGGGCATTTAATATATAAACATACTGAAAATTGGTTGTATTCCAATCAAGTTATCTTGTTCTTTCTTCCCCACCCCATTCAACTGGCGCCCCTCCTAAGTGGGAGTGTGGGTATAAACTGTGGGGTCATGGATGTACCAGTGGGTTCCTGTGAGGAGGACAATGGCTCACTTTATGAAAAAGTTTGTCATTATCCGCTGTGGTGGTTTGAATGTGAATTTATGACCATCATAGCCTGAGGGTTTTTTTCTTTTTCTTTTTTTTTTTTTATTAGTTTTGTACTTAGTGAATATAGTCAAGTTAGTATCATTGTTAGCCTCCTTCCTTGTCCTCCCCCATCCACATGGACCCTCCTTGTTGGGGTATATGGGCCATGCATTGCGGGGGTTAGGCATTAGTTACTGGTAGGAGGAAATGTCTCTGTGTATCATGACCCAATGTGTGTCCCTTTCTTTACACTCCTTCTTCTGCAAATTTCCCTGAGCCTTGTTGGGTTCATTTTAGGTCTGCTTCAGTGATGAGGTCTTGGGAGCCTCTGTGTCTCTGGATATCTGATTTGGTAGGAGTTGATTATTCTCTGTGTCTATCTTCTTCACTCTTGTGCTGGTACCAGGTTCACCAAGAAAATAACACTATTGCTTGTTTTGCCAATTGTTCTTAGTTTCAGCTGGGGCCCTTTTGAGGTGTGATGTAATTGTTCTTTCCTTAGGATCTACATCTATCTGAAAAAGAGAAGCAGATTCTCTGACAGAGGGTAAAGGTAGCACCAGATAAATGGGATAACCATTTTTTTTTTCAGAGAGAAATTAATAGGTGTAGGCCCTCTTGTAGCCCATAATTGGTAGGAGCTTGATAATAAAGAGTAGGCTCATTTATGGATATGGTTATGACTTGTTACCCAGCTCCAGCTATGGATTCCATTCCACTGAGAGGATCAGTTAGCTGAATCAAGAGCAGATGGTTTCCCACCATGGCTGTGTGCCACTATTGCACCTGTGTGAGTATCACGACAGGTTATATGCTGCTAAATAGGTTAGACCATTAGTAGCTTGGACAGTTATTGGTCATTTTCCAGCAGTCTCCCAATTTAGCACCTTCTGGTACTGAACACACAGTCTGGAGACTGACTCTCCTCCAGCTTCCAGGCATGTCATTCCATTGCAACTTGAGTCTCCAGCAGTCTGCTGGGGGAGGTTTCAGAGGGGTGAATGTTTTGAACCAGCCATATGGTATTTACAATGCAGTTTGGAGCTCTGGCTGTTATGTTGGCTGGCTGTTGGTGGTGTCTCTATGCTATGGATCTATGAAAGTGAGCCAGCTTCTTCTGTTACAATGAAGCTTCCACTGGAATTTGTAAGCCTTAAATTAACCCTTAAACTTATTCACCATAAGTGTGTCAAAATGTTGCTTGGCACATCTTGATGTCTAATGTCAACCACTATCTCCTGGGTGTGTGAATTTTATTATGAAAATTCTTCACTTTTTAAATTTCTGTGATAATTTTAGACATGATGAGAGAGTTGTAAAAATAGTACAGAGCTCCCCCAATATCCTTCTTCTAGGGTTTCTTTAGGTGATGAGTTTATATAACCGTAGCCCACTTATAAAAACTAACACATATACCTTTGTACATTCATCTCAGATGTTATACAAACTAATTCATTTTTTTAAGTTTATTTGCTAACATATGTTTTCTGTATTCCACAACTTAATACTTACTCTTGAATTGCATTTAGGCATTATGTCTCCTCAGCTTCCTTCAACATCTGATATTTCTTCAATATTCCCTTATCTTTTATGACTGTGACACTTTGGGATAGTGATGACTAGTTTTTTCATAGGCTATATATACATTGAGTCTAATATTTCTTTATGAAGTGATTGAAGTTTCAATGAGAAGGAAACCAGAGATGTGATATGTCCTTCCAAGTTAACAGTATCAAGAGAAATATTAGTCAATGTGTATTACTGTTAAGATTAAATCTGTTACTTGGTCCAAGTTGTGTCTGTCAGGATTGAGTACTATAAAGTCATTTAATGTTCCTTAGAAATTATGTATTTGGGGAGTTTTACTGTGAGCCCATGAAAATACTTTATTTCTAAAAGGTATTGTGTAGAGTATGCTTCTGTGTGCTGTTTTTGTAAGTACAGGGAGCCTAAGGTTTTGCCAGGTATCTTCCTCGATGGTGATCTATGACAAATATTATATTGCTAGCTAAACTTTTACTTATCAGTTTTAGCATGCATTCACTGATCTTGGCTAGTGTGTGTAGTACTTTGGTTTTTATGATGGGGATTATCTTTCTCCCAACCTCTTTTTGCATTTTTCATTGAAAATCATTATCAGGAAGTCTTCACTTTACCTATATTTATTCATTTTATATTTTTTGTGTAAATATAGGTGCATAGGCATTTCTTATAGATTTGAAGCATTATCCATTTATAATATTCATATTGTACAGTTATTAAAACTTTGGTAGTTGAGAAATCTTTCATAAGATTTTATAATACACCCCATTTTGAATATATTTTATCTTTCTAACACAAGATGTCTCAGGATCATCTTCTGTTTTACTACTCCAGCTCTGGAATCATGCAACAGCTTTAAAAACCGTTTTGCTTTAAAATGCTCCCATACCTCTTTCATAGCAATAGAAACTAATAATATCTTATCATTGTAGGGCTTTAGTCTCTTCATTAATTATTTTAAATTGCAAGGAGTTGGTGCAATTTAATGAATGTAAGCAAACACATCCAGGGACATTATTTTAATTAATTAGAAGTAATGATTCCTACTAAACTTTTAGAGTACATTACAGCACATACAAATGTTTGAAATTATATATATATATATATATATATATATATATACATATATATATATATATACTGTGATTAAACTATGAAGCAGGAAAAGGTATTTTATTGAAGCTAATTGATCTGTTAGGACTGAAAAATCATTGCAAGTGTGCCATCAAAATGCCCACTTCCTCAGCTGTGATAATGTACTGTTCAAAAATTATACAACTGGTCTCCTCTGGGAACCCCTACCAGCTTGACATTTCTTAATATGGTCCTGCCTTCCAGTGGAATCAATTTGATTTTCCCCAAGTTATTTATCACAGTTGCTATACTTAGAATCTTATCACATTCATCAATCACTATCTTCAGTTTTAAATTTTTTCAAGGATTTTTTACTTGAGAAGCTATTAAGTTTTTGTTAAGCTTTTAAAACTCTTATCTACCTTAACTGCACTTGCAGAGAACTCTTTGTAAATATCTCTTGAGTTCTTAGTGGGTAGTTGGGTTTCATGTGCTAAGTCATATCTGAGGCCTTCTTTTCTAATCATCTGGAAAAAGAATTCTGACATTAAATTAGGTTTTCAGCCATACCTTACAATTTAATAGAGTAAAAAGATTTCTATGGATTATATGATAAATACTGTGAATTTTATGACATCATTTAAAACCATATCTGTCTTAAAAAACACGATATTATTAAGAATGTCTTTGACTAAAGGTTTAAGACCACAACACTTTCTCAAAAGATAGGGGTATCTTTTTGTTTTAAACTGTATTGAATAAATAGAAAGTCTTGGTAGATGAATGTGCAGTGGCTAAAACACTGTTGTTCGGCATGTTTGTCTTACTGTCATGTTATTGCCTGCGTTTGCTATCACATTATAGCATTTTACAACTTGCATTTAATGGGTTTTGCATGTCTTATTAAATCTGATGCTAGAAATAAGTCTGTTTTAGAAAGCAGAGCAGATCTTCTTCTTCACCCCATTTTATAAATGAATAGAGTACAAATGAAAAGAAATTCAGTGTAGAGCTGCAGTGTCAAGAATTGAGCACAGACCTTATGAATTAAAGGTCTAGACCCAGATTCTGCCTGGCCAGTGGGGTTGGGAGGGCAGCAACAGGAAGCTGAAAATCATTGTCATATGTACAGCTGACAATGACCATGGCTTCATCAATTTCTATAGTGACCCAGCAAAATACACATTCCATGACAGCAGTGGCCATTGCCCTCTCATGCTGTTCTTTGCAATGGTCATGCCCTGAATGGCAAAGTCTGACAGGATGTGAAAGGCTTGGCTATGGAAATAACAAAAGGGTGGATTTATGACTCTTTGCTTTTCAACACCAAAGCCCTTCTAAAGTCTCAGAATATAACTATTGCATGCCCAGGGCTCGTATCTTCCCCCATATAATTAAAAACCAATTTCTGGGCTGGAGAAATGGCTCAGCAGTTAAAAGCACTGGTCTGCAAAGTTGGCTGGCACAGGTTCAATTCCCCAGTAACCAAGTGAATCCAGACCCACAAAGAGGCACATGCATCTGGAGTTCATTTGCTGTGGCAAGAGGCCTTGGCACACCCATATACATTCTCTATCCCAAATAAAGAAGTAATCTTCGTTATGAAGAGCAACTGATAAATACTATGATTAGGGGTTTGGTCTTGAATCACAGGTCTCCCATTGTCCTTATCACCTTGTGTCAACATACCACTTGTGGAACAGGAATGAAGAGATATGATCATGTTATAAAAAAAAATTATTTAGCCCAGATGCAGAGCCTGTTTGTTGGCATAAAAATATTAACCTTTTTATATCATTAAAATATCACTGCTCTAAAATTCTTAAATTTAGTACATGACTTTTATGAGGAAAAAAATGCATTATCTATACTCACTGCTATTGGTAATTTTGCATTGTGTCCCATTTGGAAGAAAGTAGCTAACCCAGAACAGAATCAACAATAGAACAGTATCAGCAATAGCTGTGACTGTCCCTCAGTAAGAATCATAGATGTGCTCATGTGACATGACTTAACAGTATAGTAACCTCTCAATATCATAAATTGATATGAGACCTACTTTCTAGATATTACCAGTCACTATGTTTATAGGAATGCCTATGTGAGGGCTAGGTAGGTGGATCAGCAGGTAAGGGCATATGGTACATAATAACGGAAACTTCAGCTCAAACCTCAGTATCCACATAAAGGTCTGGGCAAGGTTGTATGTGCCTGTAGCCTCAGCATTGATGAGTGTACAGACAGAAGGATCTCTGAGACTCACTTGTTGAGTCTAACCAAAAATCATGGAGTTCCAAGTTCAGTGAGAAACATTGTCCCTGGGAAATAAGGTAGAAGAATGATATAAGGGAATACCTAATCTCCTCTGGTTTCTACACACATGAGCCTGGAGTATGCACATCTGCACAGATGCATGCATGCACCATACACACGTACACATTCATATGCACAAAACATACCACATGCTACACAAACATCCACACATGTCAAAAAAGCTCATATACTACTAAACCAACATGAAAATATACTTGAAGGCTGGAGAAATGGCTTAGCAGTTAAGCGCTTGCCTGTGAGGCCTAAGGACCCCAGTTCAAGGCTCGGTTCCCCAGGACCCACGTTAGCCAGATGCACAAGGGGGCGCACATGTCTGGAGTTCGTTTTCAGTGGCTGGAGGCCCTGGCATGCCTATTCTCTCTTTCTCTCTATCTGCCTCTTTCTGTCTCTGTCTGTCACTCTCAAATAAATAAAATAAACAATAAAATTAAAAAAGAAAAATATACTTGATAACTATATTTCTATGACATTGATTTCCTTTGAATTTTATATTATATATGTAAAATATCAAGAGTCCATAGTATTCAGTTAGGTCAGGGGTAGAGTCACGAAATCCCATTAAGAATTTTGCTGAGGGTTGGAGAGATGGCTTAGTGGTTAAGCGTTTGCCTGTGAAGCCTAAGGACCCCGGTTCGAAGTTCGATTCCCCAGGACCCACGTTAGCCAGATGCACAAGGGGGTGCACGTGTCTGTAGTTTGTTTGCAGTGGTTGGATGCCCTGCCCATTCTCTTGTCTCTCTGTCTCTCTCTCTCTCTGTCTCTCTCTCCCTCTTTCTCTGTCTGTCTGTCGCTCTCAAATAAATAAATAAAATAAAATAAATAAAAAGAATTTTGCTGAAAGGAAAATAATGGCACAGCAGTCACACATCAGGGTGAGGGTAGGATGTCACTTTTTGGCCTAATAGCATAAGATAGTCACTACATTGAAGCATTAGGGTTGTCATAGCAAAGTACCACAAAATAGTGGCTTATACAAAAGAATCACATTGTCTTACAGCTATGGAGGCTGGAAAGGATCAAGACATTACCACATCTGCTTTTGTAACAGGCTTTTCCCCAGGGTTTATAGGTGACTGCCTTTCTATTTCTTCACAAGGGCACTCACTGGTCTAGGAATTGTCTATGGTATGAGCTTCAGTCATGGAGGATTAGGTCCAACCCATGTGACCTCTTTATGCTTTAGTTCCCTCTTTGAAAGTTCTAAAGGCAATCACAGGCTCAAGTATTAAGGGTTAATACTTAAACTTATGTCACTTGGGGCAAAATAATGTGGCCCATCTGAGTCACTAGAGGTACAAGAGGGATGGAGTACAGCTGAAGGAAGAAACTAGAATGTCTGAAAACAAGTATTGAGAGTGATTACACAAGCTTACATAAATGACAAGCCCATTCTAATTACAGAGAAATACCACTGAAGAAATACCTGCAAATGACACGTATGCACACACACACACACACACACACACACAATTACTAATAAAATACCATGAGAATTCAAAATAATTTCTCAAAGAGCTAAAAATTGTAGACACAAATGATCTGTTAAATTGTTTATTTCAATTTTGGATAATTATAATGTAATTTTCTTTTTATTTTCCTTGTTTCTTTTATCTTTTTTTCTTCACGTTTTTTGATAGATTCTTACTGAGTATCTTAGGCTGGTCTTGAACTCCTGCTCTTCCTACTTCTGCCTTCCTAGTGCTGGAATTATAAGTATGTACCATCAGGTGTGTTTAGTTTTTCTTTACACTAACCAAGAGAATTTTCTTTAAAATCATATTCTGAGATTATAGTCCATAATATAAGCATTCCTGAAAATAGAAGGAGTCAATATTTACTTCCTTCATGGGCCAGCCTCTGTAGACAAGGATGTTGGGGACATTTCACAGGAATGGAAAGGTGTGTAATATCATGTCATTGAGGTCAGAAATCCTCTGGCCTCCATGGTCATCCTCTTTTCTGATATTCACCCTGCTTCTTCCTCTGAGACAAAAAGCATAAAGCAAAGATGGAAGTGGGAATGCAACAGGGATACAGACATTATCCAAATACTCTGTTCCTGATGAGAAATAAACTTTAGATGCTTAGATTAAAAGCTTTAAACCTCATTTCAAAACTTTACATTTGGAACAAAAAAAGAAACAAAGAGAAATATCATATTCTTCAAAGCAATCTTCAGAGTCACAGTGGGGATCAAAAGCTCTCACTCTATAGTCCTACAGCCATTTCATCCCAAACACTGAAGAGTCCCATGAATTTGGGCCTCAGGTCAGCCTTATGGGACCAGGGCCCATTGCACGCCCATGTGTGCACAGACACATACCAGATGGAAGATTTCCTACAATAAAAGTAAGAGAAGTAAAGTTTTTTTTTTTTTTTAACAAAAAAAAAGAGTTGTCAAGACACCACTGGATAAATCCAGTATCAGCATTATCCCAGTACCTATGGAAGTGGCTTAAAAATGTTTGCAATTCTAATGACTTTTGCTCTATTTCAGTTCTGACCAGATTATGCTAGTCTACATCACAGTCACTGCAACACTAGCCTATAATAGACCTAACAGAGGCTTATCTACTGTCCACACACTGAATTTAATCAAATGTGTTAGCCAATCACTGCCCTCCTGTCTATTTAGCTTTTTTTTTTTTTTTCGTAAAATAATTTTCTGTTTGGTTTTTGAAGTAGGGTTTCACACTAATCCAGGCTGACCTGGAATGCAAGGCAAGTGTCTTAACTGCTAAGTCACCTCTCCAGCCCTTTGTCTATTTAGCTTAGACACAGGCCATCTAAGAATAGAAAATACCTGGGACCACCCAACCCATGCTAGCCTGTAGGGCCCAGCAACGCTGGCCCACATGCTGCTCACTTCATATCCTGTTATCCACCTACCCTGACTCAGCCAATAACAAGTTGGATCATCCAACTAGCTAGGGTTTATTTAAGTTGTAAACAAAAGATGCCATTCAATAATTTATTTCTTATAAATGTCACTTACTTGAAAATAACATGTCCAAAGTACAATAAATATTTCATATTATATGTCAATGCCATTCAAAGGTTTAAAAATGTGTATGCCTTAAACAATGCCCTCAAGGGTCCTGGTTGAGTGAAGATTATGGACACATAATTTCAACATTACCTAAATTACCAAGGCAACCCTCATGACCTTCCTATACACATTTATACTAGCGTTAACTGCTAAGCCATCTCTCCAACCCTAGTTTGGGTTTTTTTAAATGAGATAAAACATGCATAAGTATATTTATTTTAAAACTGGAATTTAAAATAGTATAAAACAATATCAATATGAAATAGGATTGAAGAGATACATTATATCAGGTGCCTTAATTACTACAGTTACTTTTTAGCTAACTAAGAGCCTCTGTAAAAACCAAGGACAATTTCACTGAATATCCCTTCTACTAATCCAGCATATCTCACATACTGAGATGTATTCATGCTGGTCAGCAGTTCCTGCCTCCCAGCCTCTGGATCTGCTGCTGAATATCACAGCTAGTGATGAAGTCAGCTGTGTCTAGAATAAAAGACTTTCTTTCCATTGTGTGAACAATTTATACAAATCAGATGCCTCTGCCTGCTGGAATCTCTGGATACAGTCTGAAATGGCAATTTGCTCTCTGTTGAAGACCCGATGCAAATGGCAACAAAAACACCAAAGATACAATGAATGAGAAGCCTCATTTGTAATACACATTCCAAGAAAAACCAATAATCTTTGCAGGATGGGAGCAGAAGGAAATGCTCTCTCTTGTGCTATTTGCTTCCCATTACCTTTACAGGTTTCTTTGCCCACATTCAATGTCCCATGTTTCCACTGACATGACCAGGTTATATCACAGTAACATGTGGCTTTTTGCAAACATGTTTTCATTGATTTCCTATTTAAAAAAAATATAAAAGGTGTCTTCTTATAGATGAATTCTCCGATTACATTAAAAACAAAACAAAACTTTGTGCTTTTTGCTTCAGTGAAAAATATCTGACATTGGAAAGTAAAACCTTCCCATAGACCTTTAGTTAGCCTGTACAGAGGATCATATATTGATTGAACTGGAATTTAAAGTTAATATAAAACAATGGCAATATGAAGCTAACAGCAACCTATAACATATTAATAACATATTAATGTAATTTAATTCATGTATTATATTAAGTTTAAGATATTATATTTATTATATTTAGAGATTTTTTTATATTATTTTATATGAAGATCTAGTTTTATAGCCATTATTGATTCCTATATTTAAAAAGGTGTTTATTTTGTTAAATATCAGATATTGTAAATTATAAGGGATCCCTTATTTCTTCCTAAATCTCATAACAATTTCAGTAGTATAGCATGATTCTACCATTTAAACACAAAAGTTCAGATCCAATGCCTTTCATCATTTATCTGCATTTATACAAAGTAATGGTGTAACTGAATTATATCATCTGTCATTGGAATTAATGTTCACTGATTTATTGCTATGTTCCTTAAATGCCTGAAATATCACTCAGTAAAAATATATTCAAAACATGAAAAAAATGACATTTAAGTTTGGAAGAGAAAGTCTTTTATGCTCTTTGAGAATCTACTGATAATTTGTGCCTTCCATCTAAGGTGACTCTGAGTGTTGTCTTTTCTCTTGGCTATTACTTTCTTGTCTCTCTTTCCTCCTCTTTCTTCTCTCCCCCAATTGCCCCCTCCCATTGTTCTAAGACTTCATAGAAATATTTTGGGTGTAATCTCAGTAAGAGTCATGGGTAGATAGCTTTACTCCCTTGGAAGTGCCTGCTAAGTAAGCTGCAAGCATGTGTCTGATCAGACTCACTTCAGATTCTCAGTGCCAGAGCTCTGGCATGAGGTCAAATAGACATGGTGGAGCTTGTAGAAGGGACTCCTGCAGAAAGACTGAGTCCAAGTTGCTGATGAGCTACTGTAAAGCCCTAGCTCCACCCTTCCATGTAAAACCCAGTTTTAAAATTAAAAGAAATAACAACAGAATGTCTTTACCTTAAGCGGTATCAAAAAGCAGTTAGATATACCATACTGAAGAAAACTGCACCATCTTGCTATTTCTCCTTACCATCAAAATGGCTACATGACTAGAGACAAGCAAATATCTAGGTGTCTCTGTATATACCAATGAGTAAACAGTGGTCAGTCAGTGTGACTTTACCCTGTGAGTGACTATCTGAAAAATTTGAAAAAAAAAAAAGCAGCATACAGTCTGTATAATGGAATACATATAACAGTAATGCCAATATAATTACTGATTGAACACAGAAAAAATATTGCTGCTGTTGATATACTCCCTTGATGACATGATTATCCAGTTACCCTGGGCTTCTTCCTGCTTTCTTCCCTTGTGCCAGTGCTCACTCACTTGATTTCTTTCCTTCTTCCAGGGATCAGCCCATGAGAGCCTGTGTGAAAGTGTTCAGGAGTCTCTGACATTAGCATTTCTATCAAATCACTGATCAGTAGAACTAAAACAAGAAGGATAGTATGGATGAACAAACTCTTTATGGATGGAGAAAGATTAATCCTAAAACCATAGGCAATTGTTGGTAAGTCCCAGGGTCAGAATTGAGTTATCCCAACCCTCAATGAGCTGTAAGTCAGGGAGGCTCACAAGACCCCAAAACAATACAGGACATTGTTAAAGTACTTTGTTACCTAACAGGACTAAACAGAAAGTCCCTATTGCTGCTGTAGGCACCCCAGTCTTGGGACATTGAGAGATGATGCTGGCATTGAAATGGAAGCCAGCATCCTCACGGCTAGCTCTCCTAGTGCTATAAAGTGCTATGCAAGCTGCTGGGTATTAAAGGTTAACAGCAGCGTGAACAAGTAGAAGATCCTCCAAGCTAGAAAAACAGCTAGCGAGGCAACATGTACCCATTAGATAGTTTATGGGAGTAATTAACTGCCTTCTATATCTATTAGATATTGGGAGAATTCATGCCTAGTACTGAGAACCAAGTCTGAAGCCTGTGGCTCAGCAGATTTTAGACTCTAAAGGAAAGCTCACACTGTTCTTTTGGGTAAAAGGAAAGGGTATGCAAATAAAAATGCTTTTTAAATGTCTATGCTTATCCTCTATGATCTCTGCTGCTCTCACTCTTAGAAAACCTGCTTTTGATAGATGGCAGAGGATACAGGTGAGACCCCAGACACATCAGAGTGATAATACAGGAAAGCCAACTGTTTAGCATGGGGCAAGACTTCTTTATCACACCCGCTAGGACCCAGAAAGCAATAAAGAGGAAGTGGAAGACTTATCCTCAAGATTGGCCAGAGAATTTTCTACAGGGAAATGGAGGAGGACACCAAAGAGAATAAAATCTTATCAAAACAGAAAAATCAGGGATTGCTGAGGGCTCAACACTAAAGGAGACATATAACACACTTTCCAAGGCTCAAGGAATATTGCATTGCTGTGGGGGAGGAGGGAAAGAATATAAGAACAGCAAGATGGGAAAGTGTAAAGTAAGACATTATCCCCTCAGCTGGTACTGACTGGTGTAGTCATGACCCCACAGTGAATATAGGGAACGTCACTGAGGAAGGCCCTCGATGGAATGGGACAGGGGAATAAGGATGTACAAGGAAAGCCTAAATGGTAATATGACCAATTTGTAATATCTTCATATTTTAAAGTTCCAAATAAGAATTATATTTTTAAAAAGCCAACTCTCACCATAGGAGTGAGTAGCCTAATTTACTTTGAAATACTATGTAAACTTTATCGTTACCCTATCATATTTCTCCATCTCTTTAGCTGTCCAGGTTATTAAAATTGAACAAAAATTAAAGAGTACTTTATAACACTATCACATAAGAATAATGTACATCTTTATTTAACATTCATTATCAGAAGTATCTGATAATTAATATTAGGCACTAAGGAATATTTTCTGTATGTTTCTATAAACATTTGTATGTCCCCACTGGCATCCTATTAGATAAAGTTTTTAATCAGAAAGTGTGCTTTGTTGAAAAGCAGTCTATGCAGCAGATATGTGTTATAGACACATTGTCTTTTAAGATTAGTTTTTTGTCTAAAACTAACAGATCAATTATTTGCTCCTGGGTTTTCAAATTTGATATTGACAAAATCTTAGTTGAGGATATAACACCAACTCTATACAAGTCAATTGTGGAAAATGCAATTTCTGAAATAGATTTACTTGACATTGCAATTCACATTTCTCACTGAGATGCTTTCCCTGACTCGTGCATTCATCTGCTCATTCATACATTCACTCACAGAGGAGAATATAATAGTTCCCACCAGGTAATGAAAGAAGGAAATAATCACTTTCTCTGTAAATACTGCAACAATTGTTTTCAAAGACTGCCACCCCCCCACCCCCCACCCCGCAAGCAATCAGAAATTCTCAAGTAATAAGCAGCTTTTATTACCTGTTTGTATAGAATTCTACAAAGATATTCTTGTCACTAGATCTTCCCAATCTGCAAAAGTTTTCTCATGAAAAAACAGGTACATACCCTAGGGAAGGCCGCAGCTGTGTGGCACAGGTGCTTGGTTTCTATTGAGAAGGCTTTCAACTGTGCAGGTCTGTTGAACTAGCAGTGAATAAAGAGGGATCCTGTACTCCTACTTTCAGACTCCAGGCCCAAATGGCTGACAGAGGAGAGCTCTTACACGTTGTTTAAAAAGTGCAAATTGTAAAGTAAGAGTCTTCTGTTTCTAAGGTGATTTTCATATCTTCGCTCCACAGAGCTCTTCTTTTTTTCTTTTTCATTTTTTTTTTTTTTTGTCCAGGATCATGTTTACATCCATCAAATCCCTCTTGTCATTTATTGTTGAGCGTGCATAATGTTAACAGCCACTTCTACAGTCATCTTTGTGGGGAATATCTTCAAATTTAAGTTTTAAAGTTCTATGCTACCAAGATGGGAACTTCAACTTCTCCTTTTATCAGGGAGTTGCTTTGATCATGGTTCTCTCCTTTAATAGGTCAATATAGTAGCATTTATATAGTTAGCATATATCTGAGGAATAGAAAGTTTATGGAAAACATGGAGACCTAGGGAAGGTGACAGAGCATTCAGGAGGTGAGAGAGTATCCTGTAAAGACACTGAAAGTGATGGTGTCTACAAATCACATAGCACTACTGATTTGAAGATCTAAGGAGGTTAAGGAGCTGAGGGTAAGTTTAAAATTAGAAAGAGAAAATTCAATGGGTCCAGTGTTATTAACAAGAGGAATAAACTTGAAGAATTACAATACGATAACATTTACTATACATTAATCTCTAAATAATATTGAACATGTTGCTAAACATGGAGTAATTTCACTTTTGGCAAACACGATAACAAATTCATAACTTCACCCTTAAATTAATATGACGTACTTAGCAACTTGTGTGAGATTCTGTCAGAAATAACTTATCTTATGGGCACTTGGTGATCTTACTCCAGGAAAGGTTTCTTATTTATGAGCAAAGTTATGCTTTTCTCCCCTAAAGGGCAGCTAACATTCTCTTTTGCTGTTCTTCCACCTCTCTTCTTCACAACATATACTTCCCTTATAAATATTTCTTTTCACTAGAAATACTTGCTTGAGCACTCTCTTTATGATTGAAGATAGTCATGCTTGAAAGTAAGAAGACATTTGCCCCCAAAACTAGTGAGAAAAAGTGAGTTGCATACTACACTTAGGTTTCAGCTACATATAGAAGCAGCATAAGCCTACTCACATCTTTCATGGCATAGTAACAAACTTAATGGTAAAATAATTTGACATTTATGATAAATGGAAATATAAGAATGTTTAGGGGAAAGAAAATGTTCAAATGTCAATCACTTAAAATATTTTTTCATTATTTTTTCAGTATGTCACTATTCTGAAATGCAAAAGTTAAATGGTTCCAATTATGGTTTCCTCCTCCTTCATAAAACCATTTTGATAAAAATTGCCCTATGAAAAACAAAGATTTTGCTTAAGGGAAGGATATTTGTTATCCATGATGTAAATAGATTAAAGATGACAGAAGATCAGATTCTAATTAAAAAAGTGACAGTAAAAGATAATCTACTAAGAAAATTGCCAATATCTACCATCTATTAGCTGTCATATGTATGAACCAGGACATATTTATTATAAGTTACTTAGATTTCATTTCTAAAATGGAAATAAGGGGTTATTTTTCCTGTCATATTATGTCTGTGAAACTGAGGGATTTGTTATATTTCATTTATGCTACACTTGATTCTTCAATTTACACAAGACTTTCAAATCTATGATTGGATTGGCAACTTTATTTATGAAAAGGAAAGGCAGAGGATATTTAAAAAATTCCCTATGGTTTCTAAATATTCCACTAGAGAGACTGATGACCATCTTTCCCATCTTCCCATTTTCCTCTTATGATCGTAATTTAAATAACAGAACTATTATATTCAATTATATATAAACATACATATTTTTATATAATTGGATGTATTTATATATGATAACTTAGTCAGGCCAGAGAAGTAACACAAATGTTTTTAAATTCCTTTTTGTTTTCAGTTTTGGTCAGAACTTTAAGGGAAAAAGAGAAGGCACTGGGAATTATATCTGTCACATTAACCCATGCACATGACCTTCTATTATTTCTTACATTTCCCATCACAACTCAAGCTTACTGTCTATTAAAAGTATTCAGCATGATGTCACTGACACATCTTCTAATGAATTCACAGTGAAATTAATGGAGGAGCTTTGTCATTACATACTGTTGTACACAGAAAGGTTTTATTGTAGAGCAGATTTACAAAATACAAGGAAAAAAGAAGCCTCACCCTGCTTAGTGAAATTCTAAAACCAAGTAGAGATCTTTCCTGCTCTTTTCCTGGCATGGAGGATGAAGAAGACGAAGATTGAGGACATCTATGCCCATTCCAGAGAAGTCTGGACTGAATATAAACTACAAGGTGAGCTAGTTCTGTGACACCACATGAAGCATGAAATGCACACATGAAAATATTCTGGTTTTAATCATGAACCCGACACCCCCTAAAAAATACCAAGCCAACATTTTAGACACTCAATTTTAAAAATGAAGTGCTTATATAAATAAATGACTATTTATTTTCATCACTTTATTCCTAAGAAAATAACAGAGTTTTAGACTTTTTACATTACTATTCTTGAAAGATTTTCAAGTTCACTTACAGATAATATTATTCTTACTTGCTCGCATAGACTGCTTAACAATATCTTTAGCATATTGCATATGTACCATTTGACATGTATTAAGCAGTTGGATTACATTCATGAATTCATGTCACAACTCCTTTCACAGTCTCTGCTGTGGTCACAAGCTGGGCTGTTGCAGAACTAAAGGACTGAGTGAGACACAAAGAATGCCCGTGTCTGCGTAGTGGGTCACTGGAAAACTGTAAGTCCTGTGTAACTGACTAAGTTCAATATCCTTCCATCTAAGTTATCAAGGATTTCAATGCTATTTCACATTTAAATTTTATTACATACTCATAATAGTAGTTAGTAACACGAATTTTATGTAAACAATAAAAATGAAATAATCCTAAAGAATTACTATCATATTCTTTTTTGATATTTACAATGCCTTAAAGCAAGCATATATGTACACTTACTTAACACTTGGATACTTACTTATATCATGCTCTTATTTTCTTAACAAACCTATTGCAATCCTATTTCTGTATCAAAACATACAGATGTAGCTTATTATTTATCTTAATAGCATACATTTCCTGAACATAGACTAGTCTTAAAATGACTTTAAGTCACACTCATAAAAATGATTTTTAATTACATAGTGACATCAGAAATTATAGTTTTGATTACTTTGTTGGTTCTGAAAAATCTCTACGGGCACTGTGTGTTGTGTGTGCCTGAAACTGGGCTCAGAGTCAAGACTGTTGCATATGATGAATTGAAGTCTTTTTACTGTATATAAAATACCCCCAAATTTTCTTTTTCAAAGTAGGTAGGTTCTCACTCTAGCCCAGGCTGATCTGTAATTCACTATATAGTCTCAGGGTGGCCTCAAACTCATGGTGATCCTCCTGCCTCAGCCTCTTAAGTGCTGGGATTAAAGGTGTATACCGCCACACCTGGTCTCTCTCTTTTATAGAAACATAATTGTTTAATGATGGAAAACAAAAAATTTTTAATATCTTCTTGCCATCATTCCTTAGAATGCAAGCATCAAATTTAGTATGTTTTCATATTGTATTGTGCTAGAATGTTTTATTTTAAAAAATACTGTTTGAATTGCTGCCTTGAGTTTTATTTTTAAAATTTTAAATGATTTGGGCTTGGGATTATTACAGAATTTCTGAAACAGCCCTAAGCATACTTTTGTCATACATTCTTATGAAAGCAATAATGACACATGCTGCAAATAAAGGACAACGTTGTGCTGAATTTAAATGTTGTGTGTGTTAATTCTTTAGACAGCACCCTTTCTAAAGAAGTTGCGTCCTAATGCCTTAATTGGCTTTTGAATACTTTAATGAACCAATCAATTCAAATTATCCACATGGAGATTTCTTTACATAAATATATTTAATCTTATGATGATACTCTTTATGGTTATATATTTATCTAGAGTTTGATTTATTATCATTAGAAATTAGATTTGACTCCCTGCAGTGATATAAGTGATTTTTTTGTTTGTTTGTTTTTTTCGAGATAGGGCATCAGTCTACTTCAGGCTGACCTGGAATTCACTATGTAATCACAGGGTGGCCTTGGCCTCACAACAATACTCCTACCATTACCTCCTGAATGCTGGGATTAAAGGCGTGCTACACCACACTTGGCAAAGTGATTTTCAATAAATAAAATTAACAATATTTTCCAAATTTTCAAAAAGAAAATTTGAACAAATATGAATTAAATGATAATCTATAAACCATAATTAGGAAAATCAATGTAATTAAAAATTTTTAAATAGCCAAAAAAATTCAACACAGCTCAAAACATTAAAACCTTTCAAAGAGGTCATCATATGAAGTTTCTAAGTATCTAAAATTGATGAACAACAATTAGATGCTATTAATTAATATCCTGGAATATAACTAAAGCAGCATTTTTGGAAGGTTATATAATGTCAAATGCTTAATTAAAAAGAGAACAAAAAATAAAACTTCTGAACTCTAATAATTATAGAACACAATAAATCACATCATATACAGTGAGAGAAAAATATTAAAAATATAAGTGAATGATACAGGAAACAAATAAATTAAATAGGATTAAACCCAAGAAAACCAATTTGAGATCTTTAAAATTAGCAAGTTTCTTACAACAGTAATGAGGAAAATAAGAGACAAAGTACATATGTTTTAAAATGGATAGAATGGGAAAAAAATCAATGATTAAGAGATATAGTGAAAATTTAATAACCTTATTAAGCCAACAGGGAATAATATTTTGTTAAAATTTTAAATGTAAATAAAGCTTATTCTGATTTACTATATACAATGCATTTTAATGCAGTAATTCAACTTTTTAATATCTTATTATTATTTATTTGGCAGAGAGAAAGAGAGGGATAGAGAGAGAGAAAGAGAAAGAGAGAATGTGTGCAAAAGTGCCTCCAGTCATTGCAACCGAACTCCAGACACATGTGCCAATTTGTACATCTGGCTAACATGGGTCCTAGGGAACTGAATATGGTACCTTTGGCTTTGCAGGTAAGCACCTTAACCAGTTAGCCATTCCTCCAGCCCTAAATTTCAAAATTTTTAAATAAATGCACATAAGCAGGATCTATTTTAATTTCTTTGTACAGATGAAGAAATAGAGGTCTAGAATAAAAATTTCAGTTTCCCAATGTGGGGCAAACCTGTTTTAGTTAATTGATTATATTTTTGCTACCAATGAATTTAAAAAAAATTCTCAAAATGTTGCTTAAGTGTAATAAGGAACATTACAGCAGTTTTATTTTATTTATTTGTAGATTCCTACATGTAGTTGAGGATTTTCTGAACACAATGGGTGGTGATTGCTGAAGGAATAAGCTGAGCATCAAATACACCAAAACTCCTTGGTAAGTTCCAGGTATATCTGTCTGAAAGGCAGGAAAATGAAAACAGTAAGAAGGAATTTTTTTTCTTAATTTATGTTTTTTTTTTATTAATTAGTTTTGTACTCAGTGAATACATTCAAGTTGGTACCATTGTTAGGCTCATCCATGTCCTCCCTCTTCCCCCTAGCCCCTCCTTGTTGAGATATATGGGTCATGCATTGTGTGGAATTAGCCCTCAGTCGTGGGTGGGATAAATGTCTCTGCCTGAGGTACACCCAGAGCTAAGAAAGCATCTTGCTTTTCAGTCTTTTCCTTTTCCTTCTGTTTTTGTTTTACCAGAAGCATTTCAGTCTTTATTGCTACACAAATGACAGGGAGGAATGAAATTAACCATATTGAAATAGAGTATTGAGTATACATATTTTAACGAGAGAAACTTCATGACTATATATAATGACTTCTCAGATCTCAAACCTTCAAAAGTTTAATTTGAGACACAAGCTGTACAGACATTCCCAAATGAAGACATGATCCACGATTTCAATTAACCAGGGACATTACCAGTGTGGTTTCTGTGAAGACATGAATAAATGACTTGAAGTTCATTTTCAGACCAGGGAAAACTCCTTCGCTGGGAAATGAGAGTAATGAAAAATCCACAGCGACCTGTACGAACTACCCACACAATTTAGTCCTAATAATGAATATGGCATCTCATATAAAATTTTCATTTACTCTTAGCAAGTAAAGATTTAAAACTGACATTTAACATATGAGGCCAAAAAAACATATGAGTTGGAAATTACCAAGGGAACCATCCACATAGACTCCTTTGATATTAACAATGTATGTTTAAAGTGGGATACCCAGTGATAAAAGTCATGACTTCTTTTAATACATAGCTGTAATGATAAGAATTCTGACACAGAGCTCCTATCCAAAAAGGAACAGTCCCTGGAATAAATCAAATGCTAGCTTTTTACCTATATCCAACATAGGACTTATTACTATTATTAACTTATAATTTTAAAACAAAAGCTAATTCTTTTCTCTCTCTCCCTCTCTCTCTTTCTCTCTTTCAGACTTTGAGAAAGGTGTCTAAAACGAAACATCCCAGAACAGGAAATGACAGATTATCTTGCCCTTCTGTTTCGTCTGTTATGAGGATAGAGGGAGAGTATATGACTGGGTCCAAGGCGGAGAAATGTGACAGAGATCATTTTTCTTCACTTATGCATCTTTTAAAATCCAGTAGAATATTGTCCACTGAGAAATTAAAATGGAAAAGAAGATAGAGAAAATCTTCTAACTTCACAGAGCACGCAAAGATAGTAAGAAAAAGAGAATGGCAAAATGAGGGCATCTGAAAGGGCAGATTAAAAAAAAAAAACTGGGGCTGGAGAGATGGCTTAGCGTTTAAGGCATTAGCTTGCAAAGCCAAAGGACCTCTGTTGGATTTCCCAGGATCCATGTAAGCCAGATGCACAAGGGGGCATATGCATCTGGAGTTTGTTTGCAGGGGCTGGAGGCCCTGGCACACCCATTCTCTCTCTCTCTTTCCCTCTCTCTGCCTACCTCTCTCTCTCTCTTTCTCAAATAAATAAAAAAAAATAAAGTTTAAATTAAAAAAAAAACTTTTACAAAGAAATGTTGTTATTGAATATGACAATATTGAGATTTTTAAAAAATCACATTATATTATTAGTTCTTGGTCAATGTTGGTCAATTCTTTATAAAATGTGTTTCCAGTGGGGATTAAAGGTCCTAGAGTTCAGAGAGTGTGAAATAATGAACTAGTGTCTTCCTGAGGATGTTCAATAAATTGACTCTTACTACAGCCACAAATTTTAATCCGTATTGCAGCTCATTGTCTCTTAAGAAGATGACAACCAAATATTGACTGCCGAACTTTTCATTTCAGTTTTAAATTATGACATTTCCAGAAGCCTACATAAAGCTTATACATAGTAATATTCATTATGAGGATTGCATTAGTTCTTCAGAAGGCAGATTTAATTAATAAAATGTAATTCATATGGCTGGATTGATGGCTCAGCAGTTAAATGTGTTTGCCTACAAAACCTAACAACCTGGGTTTGACTCCCCAGTACCCATGTAAAGACTGACACACAAAATGGTGCATGCTTTTCAATTCACTTGTAGCAGCTGAAGGCTCTACAGAGCCAATTCTCCCCCACCCTCTCTTGTGTGTGTGTGTGTGTGTGTGTGTGTGTGTGTGTGTGTCTGATTTCAAATAAATACAAAATGAAAAAAATTATAAAAATATAAAATATTCTGTACTGGTTTAATTCAACTCATATGGGCATTGGTACAACCCATCATGCCATTTATATGTATATACAATGTTCCCAGTCTCCAGACCTTTTAGTAACTCTATAGTATATTTGCTAATCTCATTTCTATATTGACTCTGATGCTTGGAATTGATAAATACTTTACCTAAGAAGATGACTGGGTTTTAAGAGAAAGAGAGCAAGTGGGGAAAAGCAAGCCCATAATTTCAGATGTACTTAACATTGCATGAGAATTGATTCATCCTATTATTCCACACCTGGCAGAAGCTGTGAAACTTTTTTTTTTGCCTACAAAGGTTGAGAGCATCTCATAGTAGTAGAGCACTTGCTTAGCATGGGTGGGACCTTAATATTGATTATCAGCATCACAAAATGAATGAATGAATGAATGAGTTTTAAAAATTACAGTGTGTGGCTGGAGAGATTGCTTAATAGTTAAGGTGCTTGCCAGTGAAGCCTAAGGACCTAGATGCACATGGTGGTACATGCTTCTGGAGTTTGATTGCAGTGTCAGGAGGCCCTGATTCGCCCATTTTCTCTCTCTCTCTCTCCCATAAATAAATAAATAATAAATAAATAAAATATTTATAAAAACTAAAGTCTGTACATCGATCTGATTCTATGAACACAAGCAGTGGAAGTACTGGTAAAGCATGAAAGGGTGAATTATTTTTCTATATTCTGCACATGGTTTGCTCCTTGCTAACCTTACGAAAGCATCCTTTGGAACCTTCTCTGTACAGACATCCCTATGCCAACCATCAGCCATTAACTCCAGGCAGGTTGAGTTGTTTAGTGAAGAACATCATAGACATTTATGCAATGTGTCAGAAGACTTAGAAACATCTGGCTCAATGCATTTCTCCTAAGACAGTGAGCCTCAATCCTATTTCAATATTTTGAAATAACACTAGGAAAGTTATATTTGAGGACCACAGATAAAGCCATCAGGAAGGACCCCTGAAACATTTTGGCAACTCCTCAATATTAGATGAAAGCAAGGCTGTTTTCAGAGGAAAGTGATCCTGATCCTGAGTGACTATTCCTTAATAAATCCCAAGGTTGATATGGATAAGCTCTAGAATGTAACTTTTTTTTTTGTTCTAGAGATTTAACCAAGAACATTAATCTCCATTCAATACAGAAAAGGCAGGGCATGAAAATGAATTTCTTGTATGTTATGACAAGAGCAACCTGTCAGCGGTTTTACAAGTTTATGAACATAGTTGGGAAACAAGCTAGGAAACAATTTTATTTATGTAGTGGTACAAAAGCCACAAACAAATGAATTAAATGAGATATAGAATGACTCCTATGTCAGGACTCAACAGAAACCAAGGGTGAATAAGATTTAGAACTGCATAAGGCTACACCAACATTTCGCTTGAGCTCTGGGGAGTGAACTCAGGTTCCCATGCTTACACAGCAAGCTTTGTTACACACTGAGCAATCTCCTCAGCTGTGAGTCATATATCTGAAATAATACACTCATCCATTAAATGCTTAGATTTTTTTTTTTTTGGTAAGAGTGTTAGATAATTGCATCAGAGTAGAGGAACTTGAAGTTCTGTTTTAAGAAAGAACTTCAGATAGTTTAAATGAATTGTATAAATTCACAATAAAGCTAAAACCAGTGAATTTACAAGCCGTTTATATACCATATCATATTATTTTCATGTTTTTACCATTGTTCCACCATCCTTGAATAGGGGGTAGTATTATAAGACAATTAGAATGCATATCTAAATTTCACAGAAGGTTAAAATTAGTTTGCATAACACAGATTTTATGGCATAACGTAAAATAGATCTGGTATAGGACATTGACATAGCTCTTCTCTACTGTACATACCTTGAGTGCCATCTCTAACACTACAAAGAATTAAGGAAAAATGTGTATTTTTTCCAAGGCAATGTTTCTAATCAACAGTAAAAGTTTTCAGAGAATGCAAATAGATTTGTATGAAGGACCCACTTTGTCTAAAGTATTTTCTGATTTTTAATTGATTGACACATATGGAGACCAACTGTCTCAGTGGCTCAACTCAGAATTAGTTCTGTCAAAAGCTGTATTCTTTCATGTTTTTAAGTTCATAGACACAAAACCTGATAAAGCAACCTGAATTGAAATAAAGTTTAAATTTATCTGGAACAAAACGTGAAGTAATGTAAGAATAATTCAAACAAAATAATTAATTTAAAAATTTGAAGGAAAAGACATAATCCTTCCTACTCTGTAAAATAATTCTTTCCTTATTATACAGTACTTATTTCACAGATTAAACCATAAATTCTAAGAACTCATATCAGAAATGCATGGGACAGTCAACATTCTCAGTCATCAGGGAAATGAAAATTAAAACCTTCATGAGATTCCATCTTATCTTAGTCAGATGTCTATCCCCAAGAATACAAATGACAATTAGTTCTGGGGAGGATATGAAAAGAAAGGAATTGATACACTTCTAGTGGCAAGTAGACTGCTACAGCCCCTATGGAAGTTGGTATGGAATTCCCACAAATAACTGAAAATTTAACTGCCATGTTATCTCTATATATGCTTTAAGGAATCTAAGCCAGCATCGTGTAAAGATATTTGTACATGCATGTTTATTTCTGCACTATTGACAATAGGAAATAGAACCAAACTAGCTGAATACTAAAAGAAGAGTAGTTTTATTCAGCCATAAAGAATGAAATTGTGTTATTTTTTCAGGAGAGTGGATTGAGCTAGAGATCATTTATTGAGCAAAATATGTTAGAGTCAGAAAGACAAATGTTTCATGTTTTCTCTCATATATAGAACCTAGATTTATATAAATAGATATAGATATAAATAGATATAGAAAGAAATAGAGAGGAGAAAGAATGGGGACAATGATGGTAAAACAGAGTGGGCAAAAGGGGCAAAAGATAAGATAGCTCATGTTATATTTCAGATGTGAAATTTAAATCTATCACCTCTATCCCTCTATGTATCCATTTATTTATGTGATATTAAACAAAAAAAGATTATTTTGGGGAATAAGAGGAGTAGAAAGAGCATAAAGAAAGTGAAACGGGCAATATGGAGTAAACACAGACAGACCACCACAACATATATGCATGAAAATATCATAATATGTGCTAGCTACAAATAATGGAAAACATTGAATAGTGCTTCATTAACAAGAAAGAAATGTTTGATACAAGAAATATTTCAGATTATATCTCTTCGTTTTGAAGTTTTGCATCTCTATGCAATTTTTTAAATATATTTTATTTATTTACTTCAGAGAGAGAAAGAAGTAGAGGGAGAGAATGAGAGAGAATGGGCCCTAACAGGTCCTCCAGCCACTATAAATGAACTCCAGATGCATGCACACCCTTGTGCATCTGGCTTACATGGGTCCTAGAGAGTCAAACCAGGATCCTTTGGCTTTGCAAGCAAATTCCTTAACCACTAAGCCATCTCTCTTGCCCCCATCATTTTTTTTTTTTTTTGAGATAGTGTCTCACTCTAGCTCAGGCTGAGCTGGAATTCACTATGTTATCTTGGGGTGACCTTAAACGCATAGCAATCTTCCTACCACTGCCTCCCAAGTGCTAGGATTAAAGGTGTGGACCACTATGTCTGGCTCCAGTGAGTTTTACTTTTCAAAATATTTTTATTTATTGTATTTGCAAGGAGATAGCAAGAGAGAGACAAGGAATGGCTGTGCCAGGGCCTCCAGCTGGTGCAAATGAACTCCAGATTCATGTGCCACTTTGTGCATCTGGCTTCATATAGGTACTGGGGAATTGAACCCTGAGTAGTTGGGCTGTGAGGGCAAGCATCTTAACTACTTAGCCATCTCTGCAGCACCCTATTAAACATTTTATAACTCCTTAGATCCACAGCTTGAATGCAATTGAACACAATATTTATTAAGTGCTTAACTTTTAGATGATGCATTTCCAATTAAGTTGTGGAATTTTTGACCAAGCTATAATTCATGATGGTGTTCAAAGATTTTGGCTTTTTAGTACAAGGTATATTCTCAGTCTCTGTTGTATTTTAGAAGGTTGTGAATTCTTTAACTTATTTCACATCTTATAGGCAACATTCTACACTTATGAAAATGTCTTATACCTAGAAAGTTGCTTAGCAATTCATTATGAATTTTGTTTAAAGTAAAATCTATTTCAGGTAATTATAGTTAATTATTAATGCTGACAGATTCTATTTAATTTTACAAAAGCCAGAAAATAAAATTGTTCACATCTCATTAAAACCCAACAGGAGGCAAATCAATTCACATAAAGATTAAATAAAAAATGAGTTGAGAAAAATCAACAAAGCATTCTAAATTAGAATGTGATAGCTGCAATGTCAGTAAATGCAGGTCAAGACCCTAAAGGTCATGTGTATTTTCCTTTCTTCTTTTCCCAGTAATTGGGGAGGAAGGACATTACATTTTTTAAAGTACTAAAAACAAGAGAGTCCTAAGACATTTTGGCATTCACAATGATGACATTTCCAGTAGAAAAAGAAGCAGTGTGGTTTATATTATCATTACCTTTAGAGATAAATGACAAGAAGTTCCCCAAATGTTAAAATTAATTTCAAGACCTGTTTGAAGACAATGGAAGGCAGAATGCAGTGTTGTATGTTGGACTGACGCCTGGCCCTGCCCTTTCTATGGCATAACGTTGGGAAAATTAACTTGACTTTCACTGACTGTTGAAACATTGTGGCTTCCTCCTAGATATAGAACAAGGATTGAAGTTATTAGTAGCTAATACCAATTTCATGCTTACTGTGTGCCAAGCACTCTTCTATAATCTTTACCCTTATCAGTTAATTAAATTATCATACTATATTAGATGCTATAATTAAAGCAATTTGATGGAAAAGGAAATAGAGGTTAAGTTACATGCTCCGGGTTTTACAGCTAGTAATTGGATAATGTGAAACCGGAACCAGGTACTATGACTCCAGGAATCAGGCAGTGTGGTTTCCAAAACAAGGGTCAGATAGGAAGTACCAACCACAGACATGGTGATTGCACTCACCTGCTCCCAGCTCCTGTCAGAGGGCCGTGAGCCTGTGGAGAATGGAAACCTTTATTTGTAGAATGACATGTATTTGTCTATTAGACATTATAGATGCCTACCTTGTTTCAAATTGACAGTATTTTTTGGTAAATCATATATATATATATATATATATATATATATATATATATATTGAGAGATGGCTTAATAGTAAAGACGCTTCCCTGTGAAGCCTGAGGACCCAAGTTCAATTCTATAGGTCCCACTTAAGTCAGATGCACAAGATGGCACATGTGTCTGCAGTTCTTTTGCAGTAGCCAGAAGCCCTAGCATGTCCATTCTCTCTCTCTCCCTCTCTCTGTCTCTCTCTCCCCTGTCTCTGCCTCAAATAAAAATAAATAAATAAATAAATAAAAATTTAAAACATAAAATACAAATAGCACCAATAATAAACTGTTTGTTTTCCTCTTGTTGGTGGAATGAAACAAAACTGCAACTCTTCTGGAGGGGCTTCATTGCTGTATTTTCTAAAAGATACACACATAGCCAAATATGCAATATATGTTAGGAAAAAATTAAATAAAATGAATTTCATAATGTATTACAACTTATAGAATGCTTTATCTTTTGATTATAAGAGAAATTTTTAAGAGTACTTAAATATTACAAATATACAGTCTTTTTAAAATTCTTATCAAAGCAACTACATATTTACAGCTAAAATTTTTAATGCAGCAGTCATTGTCAGAAACATTTATTTGAAGAATTGAGAACTTGATCAAAATGCCTATTTTCTCTGAGTTAAATTTGTATTTGGCAAGTAATATTTCTTTTAAAAAACTTATCATCTCTAAGATGTGAAACGATGCATTGAGAGATCTAACTATTGTATAAACAGTCTGGAAAAAAAAGGAGTGAGGGAGAGAGCAAAACAGAGCTATTCATCAATGTCATCTGGGAATGCAATCTCCAGTTATATTTTAAACAACCTTTTCATTCATTGCATTAGATGTTTAAAGCAAGAACATATTCAAGTGACTTTGGCAAGTTCATTTCAAGCAGTGGTTCTTTAAACATTTAATCAGATAACAAGAGTACAAGCAAGGGAGGCACCTTCAGCACAGTTACATGGGAAAATTATCAAGCATCATGGGCAATTTAACATTTTATTTTCTAGAGCACTCATAGAAAAGTGGGAAGAAAAAAGTTATTAACTGGGAAAGCTATAAAATGTTTTAACTATTGTTATGTCTGAAAGATATTTACCAAGCTGGCTCTTGGTTTGAGACTGTGGGATGATATGCATCCACTGCAATCTGGCTATTAAGGGTCACTATTCCATCTACCTGTGTAGAACTTAAAAGGCAGAGCAATGCATTCGTGTGAGTTGAGGGAAGCACATGGAAAACAGATACACATGTTGGCATGAAAACCGTGAGTACACTTCATTTATGTCCTGACCTAGCAAAGATTCTGTCTTTCTAGTTTTCAGTTTGCTCCTCTGCAAGGTGGCATCTCACCACCACCTGATTCGTCACCCCTGCCCAGAATGATCTATGGTTTAGTTTATATCTCTGTGGAAATAGGGGAAGACAAATGGCAGTCAGAAAATTCTGACTTCTAAACTCCCAGGTTTGAACCTGCATTATACCATGGAAAGACTTAGAAAATGCAACTGATTGGGGTGGTTCATAATCAGGGCTCCACCTTCACTCGGCCTGTCATCCCCATGCCTGTTTTTACCTTTCACTCTCCTCTGCTGAGAAAGGTGTTTCCTTTAAGATCTTCCTGAATTATGTCAGGGAGAGCTTGTCTTATCCCAAAATATAGGATTTCTGTTCATCTACTCCATGCCAAAAATATATCACTGTAAGCCAAGTACATCACAGAGAAGGAACACAGTTTTCCAATAAGGCTCATCCTGTAATACCACATGGAGCTTTAAGTGGTGAATTTATAAGATATGGCACATTCCTTCATTCATTTTAAAAATGTCTGTGATGTGGGGGTGCAGATGTTCAGAGGGTGAGCACTTGCCTTGCTTATGCAAGGTTTGTGAGTTGGATTGCTAGCACTGAAAACACAATAAATGAACTGCTATGTTTAAAATATCTGTATATATGCTAGGGACTCAGAAAAGCTCATTGAAATAATTGCTGTTCTAGAAATTAATGGTTCAACATTTAAAACTTGTGTTTTTTAACCTGTGGTTTTAGTAATTCTGAAAAAAATGTAGCATTGAAGAGAAGTAGATTCTAGCCATACTTCTTGCACTTAGTATCTCTAATTAGTTTTACCTATATGTCAAAGGGCTGATTAAATAAATTTACTTTAGGTCATAACATTTGATACGCTCTACAAAGTTTTTCTTAGAATATTTATGTAACTATCATCTTTCTGGCTACCATTTACGTAGCTATATATTTATCTGCTATATCTATCTATTAATCATCTATTTATCATCTGTCAATTAATATTACTGAATATAAAGACATATTTGGAAAAATTGACCTATTTATATGTACTAATAGAATTTACATTAACATACCACAGTATTTTTCCATGTGCTTTTATTTTATTTTTGTTCAGAGAATCATTAATCAAGATTTTTCTATAGTAGAATACATACCGCATTTTATTTTGTCCTATGGCACAAGCAAATTATATAATGGTGGTTTAATAAAGCAGGTTGTATTATCTACTTAGGGTATAATAAATCTTCACAGTCATACCATTGATACAGACCTGTTTTTACTTTATGGTGTCACCTCACAAGTAAAACTTTCAATCATAAGTAGCCTTATCAGCCTGCTATTTTAAACTTGTCTAAGAATATCATCAGGAATAATGGTAACATGGAATTAACAAACTTTGGAATGAGATACCATTTTATGGACTCTATTAAGAAGGTCATTGACAAATTGTTTTTCTTTTCTTTTCTTTTTTGACCTAATCCAGTGGTCTTTGCCCAAATCTATTTCCTTCCTAGACTTATGAGTTGCTACTTTAAATTCAGGAATTGGGCCAAATCAAAGAACTTCCACAAACCATGAAACAGTATGTATGTTCCAATGTCAGAATATTCCCTTCATCATCTCTTTTCAAACTATGACTCAGCTCCTTGAACTCTATGTTTTCTCTTTCATTCCATGTGTAAGAATGAGAAAGACTAAAAAAAAGTTGCCAAATGAGAAAGCTGATGATGATGTGAAAACAGGATTGAATTATGCTTACCCTAACACATATGCGCTGTGAGAAAAATCAAACCCCTGATCATTCTTCATTCAGCACAATTTCCACTGTATAAGTAAAAACAAAAGCAAAGGGGCTGGAGTGATGGACTAGCAGTTAAAGGCACTCACCCACAAAAAACAAAAGACCCAGGTTTGATTCCCCAGGACCCACAGAAGCCAGATGTACAAGGTGGCGCATGTGTCTGGAGTTCATTTGCGGTGGTTGGAGACCATGGCGCCCATTCTCTCTCTCTCTCTTTTTTTATCTCCAAATAAAAATGAAGTACTTTTTTTTTAAAAAGAAAAGAAAAAAAAAGATATGGAAAAGGAAAGGAAAGAAAGATGATCCCAGTTCAAAATTGTTATTTCTGTCGTAACGAGCTGGTTCTGGGCTTTGGCCACTCCTCCCCTTGTTTCAGCCATGTGCCCAGTCACTTACACATTGTCCCAACCCACTTTCATGTCTCCTTGATTTTGTTTTTATTTCAAGATTTCTCCTAATAATGACATTTCAACCCTGCAAATACTCTACTCACATATCAACAAAGCCAAATGCTTCATCAATAAATAAAAACAGGTAAAATGCTTTTCCTCAGACCTGTTTTTCCTCAAGACATACCAATATTATTCCACTACCATACCTCCTGAAGTACCATACAACAAAGACTGTATTTCCCCTTTTAAATGTGTTTTTAAATCATTTTACATTTGTGTTTTTTTATTTTTATTTATTTATTTGAGAGTGACAGAGAGAGAGAAAGAGAGAGAGAGAGAGAGAGAAAGAGAGAGAGCCAGCCACTGCAAACGAATTCCAGATGGGAGTACCCCTTGTGCATCTGGCTAACGTGGGTCCTGGGAAATCGAGCCTCGAACCGGGGTACTTAGGCTTCACAGGCAAGCGCTTAACTGCAAAGCCATCTCTCCAGCCCTCATTTTACATTTTACATTTGGATTCTGGCCCTGTCATTCTACAAAACGATGTTCCTAAATGCTATCTATGTCCTGAAAAGCAAACAGCAAGTTAACAGTGTCTCCCTAGCAAACAGACCAGCCTCCTCTGATTATAGTCATTTTTGTCTTGTTTGAACCATTTCATATCACTCTCAGGTGTCTTACATTGAACGATCATTCTTATGAGTCTACTTCTATTGTAACTGATGTTTGTATCTTTGATGTTTTATTTTTCATTCTCTAACCTTTCTTCTTCATATTTCTTATGTACAACTGAAATTTCAGGCATATGTTTGGTGGGTAGGTGTATGTGTTGAACTGTTTGCTCCTTCTAGAACTTCAAGCAGTGTTTCCTATTGCTTATGGGTTTTCTCACCTCACTACTTTATTATAACCTTAATTCAACAAACAGATAAAAGGCTGAACTCATCATCTACCTCCTTGAACAATGTCCTCTGCTTTCATTTATTTAATGAATTCCAAGGTAAAACAGATGTCTTTATATTTGTCTATTAGCTATATCTATATTTAACAGACCAAATAATAGCCATATGGCAATGATGGTCTGTAAAGACTTTGTCCTTTGGAATGATAGTGTATTTGTCTACTAGGCAGCTTTGGAAAAGACTTGATTATAAAACTTGAGGTAGATAAAATTGAGGCTGCCCAGTAAATACAACAATGGCACTAAGGGGATGGACACAGACTTCTTTGTATCTCTCTTGTCTATGTTGATGTTGTATTTTACAAAGTAGCACCGTGGTTAAACTGGAATATCTGGTTTAGATTATCTCTTTGCAGAGTCTATACCCACCAGCATTTAAATGCTATGAGGATTTCAAGTCACTTGCATGTTTCTGTGTTTCAAATCCTTTGTGTTTATGTGGAGGAAACAAGAGCAAGATTCCTATCTATACTTATATCACAGTTCTTGTGACAGTATGATTTCTCTACTGCTAGACAGTCTGACTGAGTGCTTTAGGAATATCTATCTATCTAACTTTTTCATTAGGATTTAGACTATATTCTAGTTTTAAAAACTATCCAGAGGAGATTTAGGGTCCCATCTTTTCGTGGTGGAATCAGTAAGTGCTAGGTGAAATTGTATTGCTTAAGCATATGCTATTTCACACACACATAAATTGTAAGAATATTTTCTAAATTAACTTTAGGAAAATGAAGGAAATGAGATGAAAGATAATGACAATTGTGATTATTTACATATAAAATTTAATGCATTGAGAAAAGAGTGAAGGATTTTTTTACTATTTGTATTAGACTGTGAAAGTTAGCTGCTGGTATTTACAAAAATCTGTGAGTAGCTATTCAATTTAAGAAATAAAAGAAAGAATACTGTGAGAGACTGGCAACTCTTTCTCTTTCTTAAGAAATTGGGCTTCTTTACTCTTCTTTTTCTTACTTTTTTTTTTTTTTTTTTTTGAGTTAGGATCTCATTCTAGCTGAGGCTGACCTGGAATTCACTATGCAGTCTTAAGGTGGCTTCAAACTCACAGTGATCCTCCTACCTCTGCCTCCAGAGTGCTGGGATTAGAGGCGTGCACCACCAGGCCACCCCCCCCCACCTTCTTTTCTGTGTTAGGTATTGGACATATGAGGCCAGCAGTGTACTTCTGAGGAGTAATCCTAACCTCAACAAAGTGGTTCCTATTGTTATAATATAAAATTGAAAAAATACTTATGGTTTCTTGAATGAAAAACAATCCACACCTTCTAGTGCATCAGACTTCATAAACATATATACAGAGTATGTCTCGTTCAGTTTCAGTAGGAGTTTTCATGTGAGACACCAGTCAGAACCATACTGCTAGCTCAGCATATATTATTCACACTTGAATATTCCAAACATAGAGACAGTTTCACTCTGTGAGTATAGAATCCATTGCCTCAGCAATCATAAGTGCCAGTTTCTTTTCACTCTCTAAGCAATTCAAAAGTTCTTGAAAATGTATTGGAACTCCACTAAAATTATTTTCTACTGTTTTACAAGTTCTATGGAAAGGCAGCAGTTGTTCATTCATTCATTCATTCCTTCATTCATTTTCTCATTTATTTATTCAACAGATATTTGTAGAAAAGCTCTTATGTGACAGGCAAGGACATAAGGATATACAAATCACTCATTCATGGTAAGCATAGTTTCTAGTGTTATGAATTTGATAATACAGTTGATAAATTATATTTCTTGTATTAAACAATTGGTTTATATTTCTTATGGTGAACAAAACAGCTAAATAAAATTTTAATAGAGAATGCAGAAATCTAAATTTCTGACTATACTAACTGCTGTAGATGTTAACTTCCAGGATAAAATAACTCAATGAACCTTCAGCTTGACAATCAGAAAGCAATACAAATGTGATATTGGTAGATTATGCAAAGTAATGGCATCCATTATTTTATAACTTCACCAAATCAGATGTTAATATACAGAAAGATAACATTATTATTCTTATATAAGTAAGTTAATAAATTATTTCTTTCAATGGTCCCTATCAAAATACCAAATTGGCCAAGCTCTATATAATATAATGTTCAAAGTTCTCCAAGAAAAAAATTACCATGTTAATCGGACACTCTATAGAAGACCTTGCCTTGAGATGATTCACTTAGTATATTCTTGACACATTCTGTCATCGAGTACTCTCTTTTGCCTGTGGAACACTTTCCTATTTGACAAATCCAAAATTAAACTAGTTATTTTGTAATCTTTAAGTTTTTATCAGGTAAACTTCCAAAAACTCAATTTGATTTAATAAGTTTTAAAACTGAGTAAACATTTCAGAACATCTATGGTCCAGACCCTCAGTCAGGCCTCCAGCACTTCCACTTCACTACTACCTACTCCGTACTTGCCGGAGTCCCACACAACAACCATAGGCTGCTTGTTGTTTCTATTCTTATAGCTTACAGTGTTATTTTGTGCTTATGTGCTGGGCAATGCTGTGTGGTGGAAAGTGATTATTATAAATTTAATGACTGGACACCAATGAAGACAACATTATAAAATGAATATTGAATTTCAAAGTTCAGATAGTCTGTTTTTTTTTTCCCTAAATCACAGATAACAGAGAGTCTATATCACATGATAAGCATTCCCTCAACTATTATACATTAATAAGCATTCATTAAGAATAAAAGGATTTTGGAGTTTTGAAATACTTTTATAATTTTCCAATTGTCACGTCATGATCAAAAGCTGGTTTATGCTCACAGTTTTAAAGCAGGGTTTGCCCTTTTTATATTTATATGATATGTGGTAAGTACATTTAAATATAATCAAACACTACTTTAAGTTAATGGAGATATCACTGCAACTTGTATATATGATTTTACTTAATTTTATATGTATTCAGAAATTTAAATATTTCTTTTTTTTCTTTAAAAAATGAAAGCACCTCTGGTATGAAATACTAAGATGATGAATTAAGAAGAAAAATGGTATATTTTTAATTTCTTGTTTCATCTTTTATGCTTAGTTTGGGAAAGAAGAAGAAAATTGTTTATTCTACACACAATTTGAAAATTATTCAGCCAATTGTGTAAATATAAGAGGGATTCAAGAGTTTCAAAAGAGATATTAACATATATTTTGTAAATATATTTTAGAGGATTTTCATAACATGCATCATATTGCTTTTCAAAAATGAATATCATGGTACCCAGTAGATCAATATGGAGACTTTAGATCAATTTAGCAAGTAGTAATATATTCAGAATCCCTTTCCCCATGTGAGCACTATCATTTTGTTGATAGCTTTAGAAAAATTAAAGCCAGAAATGTTCATTTAAACTTGAAATTATGTGAAATGTGTACTTCTCTAACTTTTGATTCCACCAATGGGATTAAGCTGTATTATCTGAATGTAGGAACATTATGACACTTGGGTGGTGATAGAATTCTTAAAACTTCTATTAAATTAATAGAAGAGATGGATGTTAAGTTTCAAAAGCTAGGAAGTTCATTCATAGATCATAATACCACCTTAAAGTGTTAAACAGGGCCAGGCATGGTGGCAAATGCCTTTAATGCCAGCACTCAGTAGGGAGAGGTAGGAGGATCACTATGAGTTCAAGGCCACCCTGAGACTCCGTAGTGAATTCCAGGTTAAAAAAAAAAAAAAAAGAGTGTTAAACTAACAAACTCAAATTTTTGTTGCCTAGAAAGTGTTTTTAAAGAAAATTTCATGAAATTATAATTTATTTTTGTCCCAATTCCTTAATATAGATAGATAGATAGGGTAGATAGGTAGATAAATAATAGGTAGGTAGATAGATAGATAGATAGATAGATAGATAGATAGATAGATAGATGATAGATAGATAGATACTTGATAGTTAGATTAGAGAGGGAGAAGGATTTCACACAATTTTCTTTAAAAAGTGAGAAAGGCCTCTAGTTGCATGTAGATAAATATCTGTTAATCAAAAAGGTATTGTTTTTCTATAATTGTATTTTTATCATTATTATTATAGCATTAATAGCAATAATGGTAACTTAGTGTGAATAACAGTGTGAAACTCTAATTTATGTCCTATAATTCTGTTATACAATTACAGAATTTCCACAATAGTTGTAATTTGTTATATTGAACATCATAAACTTACATATTTCCCAATATATTCAGGAATCTCCAATAGTCATGATGGTATAGATTGGTCTTAAATATTTACTTAAGGGTTGAAGCCACATTTTTATTTTTATTTTATTTGAGAGCAACAGACAGAGAGAGAAAGAGGCAGAGAGAGAGAATGGGCACACCAGGGCCTCCAGCCACTGCAAACAAACACCAGATGCTTGTGCCCCTTGTGCATCTGGCTGACATGGGTCCTAGGGAATTGAGCCTTGAACTGGAGTCCTTAGGCTTCACAGGCAAGCGCCACTAAGCCATCTTTCCAGCCTGAAGCCACATATTTTATCCCTAAGAAGACACCTTCTAACAAATTCTAGCTCTAGCATCTATTAAATATCTATACCATCCTTTGCTAATATCACTGTGTTTCAATGATCCTACACACAAAATGTAAGAACACTATAATGTATTTTTTCAAGATGAAATAAAGTAACAGCTGTGAAGATAGCTCATAAATACCAATGTGATATGCAAATATGTGAATGGTGTTAAAATTACCTTAAAACTATTGATTTGTACACATGTTTACTATTTAAATTCCCTCCCTCCTTCTCTCCACCCCTCGTTTCTTTCCTACCTTCTTTCCTTCCTTTCAGAATTCCTGACAAGGTAAAGCTATCTTGTTGCCTCAGTCTCCTGGTCTTCCAAATATAAATTTCTCAGTTATCCTTATTTAATATATCTGTACATTATCTTTTATTACAAGAAGGAAACTATGGTATTCTTAGACAGTGGTTTACAAATTTCAAATTTTTGTGACACACACAAATACTGTTTTTTAAATTGTCTTAAAGGAAAACAGCAGGAAAGAGAGAAGGAACAAGTAAGGTAATTTAAAACATATTATACTCAGGCTTATCTCTATTAAAATGTTACTTTGATTCAATAATTAAACAACAACTACATATGGAAGTGCTAAAAATTACTCAGTGTTAAAAAAGAAAATAATTAATTTCTGGTAAAATATTTATTTGTTCAAAGTCAAAGTATAAACACAGTGAGGAAAGTTCTACATGTTATTCTGATATGCTCCCCTAGAAACAGATTTAGAACAACTACATATGGAAGTGCACAGTTAGCATTTACCCACCTTGCGTTACCCCAACACTTCATTCATTCAATTCATGTATATTTTTCAGAAACTGGCATCAGCCAAAGGCAATGTTCATGGTAGACTTGAGCCACAAGCTTAACACTGTCCAAGTCTATAGCTTCTGTTTTCATATGGTCCTAAGTATAGGGAAAACACTTGAAAACTTTATTACATCTTATTAAAAAAAACTTGTACTTTGAAACAGATAGTCATTAATGAGTTTTTTTTTTTTTTTTTTTTTTTGAGGCAAGCCTAAAAGACTGGCCTTTATAAATGCAAGAGAGAGAAAGAAAGAATTGGTGTACTAAAGCCTCCAGCCACTGTACTACAACCCCAGACTCTTGCGCCACCTAGTGGGCATGTGCTACCTTGTTCTTGCCTCACCTTTGTGCATCTGGCTTACATGGGACCTGGAGAGTAGAACATGGGTCCTTAGGATTTGCAGGCAAGCACTTTAACCACTATGCAATATCTGCAGCCCACAAATTATTTTCTTATTTCCCCTTTAATATTATGATAGAAAATCAAGTTAAATGTTTTAATGTGCTTGGCATATCGTAACTATGAAAGATTCCATTTTCCAGGATACTTGGCAGATTTAAAAAAAAAATGTTATTTTAAAGGTGACTTCAAAATCATAATCAGCATCAAATTTAAAACAATATGCTATTTGTGGTGCTTAACTCAACATTATCTAGGATCACCTTGGTGACCAATCTCTGGGCATGCTTGTGAGCAGAGTCTACATTAGTCTAGTTGAGGAGGGAAGACTGCCCTATTTCAGGATGGCACCATTCCATGGGCTAGAGTCCTAGACTGGATAAAAGGAGGAAAGTGAACTGAGCATAGATGTTCATGTCTCTGTGCTTCCTGATTAAGGATACAATCTGACAAGATGCTTCATGCTGCCATGCCTGCTTTCCCACGATGGGCTGTAATCTCAAACTATATGCCAAACTAAACCCTACCCTTTCTCAGACATTTTGTTGTAGCAAAAATAACAGTATATATATATATACTTTTTAATTTTTATTTATTTATTTATTTGAGAGCGACAGACACAGAGAGAAAGACAGATAGAGGGAGAGAGAGAGAATAGGCGCGCCAGGGCTTCCAGCCTCTGCAAACGAACTCCAGACGCGTGCGCCCCCTTGTGCATCTGGCTAACGTGGGACCTGGGGAACCGAGCCTCGAACAGGGGTCCTTAGGCTTCACAGGCAAGCGCTAAACCGCTAAGCCATCTCTCCAGCCCAACAGTATATTTTTAATACTATTCTTCTTAGAGGAAAATACAACTCAGGCACAGTACTCAGTGACTATGTTAGTTCTCTCCTTCAAAGTTCTGAAGATTAAGAAAGTCTTCAGGTTGAACTTGTAGTAAATAAAAGACTTTGTTTGGGAGTAGAGGTTAAGCTATGACTATTTATTCACATGCCTCTCTAGAGTGCTGTTGATCACCAACATTTACTTGTGATATATGTTTATGGTATGTAATTCAGCCTTACAACATGTCTGCATAAAATGAACATGTCAGAAACACTAGCATTGGGTATTTTGAGTATTGGAAAATTATATTTCATTTTTCCTAAATTTTATAATTATAAATGGTGCATTAAAGTTTTTTTTAAGTTATTGAATTCCATTTATTTTATGGATTTATTTTCCACAATATTTCCTACTTATATGATGCCCTGACGTTTTTAAAAAATAAGGTGAATATGTTCTAAATAAATGCTTAATGGTAATCTACTTTGTGGAGAAGTACATAGAAGTGAGAGTCATATTTTCCAGAGACCCATTTCATAAATAACTTGTCTTCTGTGGCCATGATCTAGACTTAATAAACCACTAACGTGTTGTTTATTTCAGATCCATTTGTCATTTGCATGGAACAGATTCAAGTATGGCAATCTTCTTTCCTTTTGCCGCTTCATTGGCTACCTGACTTCTCTTAGCCAAGACCATATTGAAACTTGAATATCATAAGTTATGACAGCCAGGGGGCTGAATGGGAATCCTATTAACTGGCTTACGAGAATTGTAAATCTCAAATGAATATAGGCTGTGCTGTGTGTAAAGTTTACTGAATGAATAGGCACTTCTTTAACATGGTTTGGTAAGTGCAAATAAATATGATTTAAGTGCATGGAAAAAAATTGATAAATCAATTAAACTTAAAAACACTTTAGAGCTTGAGAGTTGACTTAGCAGTTAAGGTGCTTGCCTGCAAAGGCAAAGTACCCAGGTTTGATTCACAGGACCCATGTAAGCCAGGTGCATAGGTGGCACATGCATCAGGAGTTCATCTGCAGCAGCTGAAGGCCCTGGAGTGCACATTCTCTCCCTCCCTCTGTCTCTCTCTACCTCTTTCTCTCTCTATCATAAATAAAATAAGTGTTTTAAACACACACTTTAAACCAGGCATGGTGCTGCATGCCTTTAATCCCAGCACTTGGGAGGGAGATGTAGGAAGATTGCTCTGAGTTCAAGGCCACTCTGACACTGCATAGTGAATTCCAGGTCAGCCTGGGCTACAGTGAAACCCTACCTTGAAAAAGCAAAAAGCAAAAAACAAAAAACAAAAAACAAAAAACCCACTTTAATCACATCCTCAACACCAAGATTTCTATCAACTGAAGAAACTCATGTAGTAAATCCTGCAACCATTCACCCTGGCATTGTGACTTATTTAATCGTTTTTTATAGGTAAGGAGGAAACAACATAAAAAATTAAATAACATACCCAAGTGCAGTCATAGCCAAATATTAGATAATATGGGGTGAATGTTAAGAGTTAAAAGTGCAGAAAAATAAATCCAAATCTGAATGACTGAATTTGAGAAAAAAAAAATCAAGTTAATCCTTCCACCAGGTTAGTCTTTGGCCAAAGAGTATAAACTTTTAGCTAAATGATGAATAAAATTTAGAGAAATGATGTATATTATGATTATAATATATTGTATTTTTGCTTAAATTTAATGAAACATCACATTTTAAGTTTTCTTATTACATACACACATCTACCTACATATATGTACCTATCTGAAAGACAAATGATGATGGCAAAATCTATTGCCATCTCATGATTCAGCCTGGCTTCTCCAAATCACATCTGTAATGCCCCCAGAAGGCTTTGCAGCTAAATATCAGAAATTGTTTGTGTAGGTGACATTTTGCAGCTGAGAAGCCAAGAGGCTTTGCATCCCTCCTTTCAGATGATAGTTATTGAAATGTGTTTTCAGAGTTACACCCAGTAACTTTCAGTGACTGGGATCTTAACCCACAGTCATCATTTCAATAGTTACAATTCACGGTGTATAGTTTCTTTGTCTGAAGCTACTTCCTCTGACTTTTAAACTTGTACTCTTGATCCTTAGTTTACCAAATTCCCCTGCTCTCATTCCTGCTTTTTCTCATTGTAAACTAAGAGCAGTAAGAGATAACCATATCATAGCTTGAATGTAATGCTTCCTCCAAATCTCCCCTACCAAACACGGAACCCATTCCTTTTAAAATTAATCTCTCTCACATGTTCATGGCATGGGTAAATTGTAGTTAAATTCCTGTCAGAATGTAACGTGAGTGGGGGAAAGGTCTAACCCAGGTCTTCCTCATAGTGTCATACATCCCTGAAACCTCATGAAACCTCTGCCATTCTATCAGTAGTCTGATCTTGCCAACACCCATCAGAATGGTCCTTTAAGGGGGCTGGAGAGATGGATCAGCAGTTAAGACACATGCCTGCGAAGCCTAAGGACCCAGGTTTGACTCTCTAGGTCCCATGTAAGCTAGATGTACATGGTAGCACATGTGTTTGGAGTTCATTTGCAGTAGCTAGAGGCCCTGTCATACCCATCATCCCTTCCTCTCTCTCTCTGTGTCTCTAATACATAAATAAAAATAAATCTTAAAGAAAAGAATGGTCCATTAAGCTCTGCTTAAAGTATTATAAGTCTGACATAGCATATGACTCCAAACTGTTCCACTACGCTCCCACTCAAAGGCCTATGAATAACATGATAAGGGTACTCACATTGAAGATTCTACTCAGTATTTATTTCTGTATTCTTCATTTTTCTCATCACTGTGAGCAAATACCTGACAAGACATTGAATGGAAGAAGGAACCAATCTGGCTTACAGTTTGAGAACATACAACCCATCACAATGGGGGAAGTATGACAACAGGGGACGTCACAGTGGGAGGTATGATAGTTCGTAGCTGGGAAGGTATGGAAATAGGCAGCTCCATGGTGGCGGAAACTTTATTAGGCCCCTTGCTCACATCTCAGTGAAACAGGAAGCAAAGGGTTTTGAACCAAGGATGAGCCAGACTATAATCCTCTTTCATATCCACTACATCCATCTAGTACCCATCTCCTGAAGATTCCACCTCTACCCCAAGTGCTACCACCAGCTGCATGCCAAGTGTTTAAACATATGAGAATGAGGGGAACTTTCTATATCTAAACCAGATTTTTTTGCTGTGCACAAATACATGAGATAATCATCTCCAGGAGGAACAGTCGATTCTGGGCCATCATTCCAGAGGCTTCAAGCCCTTGTTACCTGCTGGCCTCATTGCTTTTGTTGCAAGGGTAAGGCAGACCATCATGATGGGGAATATGTGGGAAAGCAAAACATCTCACTACATGGTGGCCAGGAAGCAGAGAAAGAGAAACAGCACAGCGGACCACCAGTGATAAGACACAGTCTTCAAATGCACACACCAAATGAGCTATATCCTCTAAGCAGTCTCTGCCTCCAAACAGCCCATTTGCATATCGATTAATCCTCCTATGAGCTGAGTACCATAGTGATCTAAGCATCTCTTTATAGCTCCACTTGCTGAAAACCAAAGTGTTAACTACTATATAATGCATTTTGGGGAAAACATTTCCAAGCCACAAGAAACATCTACCATATATACCTTAGTGTAATGTGGATAGTTTGGAATGAATACTGAAGGATATTTTGGTGCCAAAATAAGGCCAATCATGATGGAGAACATGTGGTAAAGCTCTGGAATAGCTCTTAATTATTTGCTTTTTATCACTCAGAAAGATGGTTACATAGATGTTAAAACATGATTCATGGGCATCTAGGATGTTTTCTGCATAAAGACATTAACATTTGAATATTAGGATAAGGAAAGATCTATCCTCTGGAATGTTTGCTCTATCTAATCTATTGAGGTTTTGATAAAGCAAAGAGACAGAAATAGGCTACTGGAATATCAGATCCATCTTTTGCTTCTAGACATCTATACCCCTAAGTATCAAACCTTTTGACTCCAACTGAACAATACTCTCAGATCTCCTGGCTATCCTGCTACAAATGTCAGAGAGCCAATTTCTCAGACTCCATAATTAAGTGAACCATTTCCTATAGCAAATAGACACACATGCACCTACACACCATGAGGGCATTAAGGTATTGTCCTTTTGTTTCCCATGCTGCAAACTTTTGGGCTGTGAAAATCTACATTGATCATTACCTTTTTTCTAATTTTCTACTTTCATAACATTCTGTTCACTGGTATCTGCCTGTGCTGATTTTCAAAATTTCTTAGTTATCGGACTTACAGTCATTCTTTAAAATCCAGTTCACCCTTGCCCCAAAACAATGTTCCTCACCTTGCCTGGCTCCACAATAATTACACTAATTATGTACCTCCTCATGTCCTAAGATTCTTTATATTACTTTGTGAAAATCCTGATTTCAGCCATCGGGATTTAAACCAATCTGGAATTTGTCTTCCTTTCCAAATTCCTCCCCTACTCCTCGGCTTCTGGGACATTCTGGTACAGCGCCACTGGCCTGCTTTCTGCTAGTGTACCTACTTACAGCAGAAGACACTAGGCCACTTCTGGGGGTGTCCCTCAGCAGGTTCTGTTCCCAAATCAGTGCTTGGAATATCCGACTTCTCAGGTGTCAGTGTGAGTCTTCTCCATATGGCAATCATACTTGATCATGTCAACTAAGGTGAATATTTTGTCTGCATATCTGAACAGCCATATATAGTTTTATTCATGGCATATCTTAGTCCCAATGTAATGTTTTATCCTTTATTTGTCAGCCCCTTATCCCCCCAAAGAGTATCTTCACTACAGATCACAGAACGGCTCATTATGTCCTGAGTGTTCACTACATGATCAGACGCCTAGTAGGTGATTGGAAAAATACTTGTTGAATCCTTTGAGAATTAAATTAGTTTTTACAAAGTATATAGTGACATGTGGGTTTTGCTTTTATTGCAAGATAGTCAGTAAGTTCCCTGGTAGCAATACTAGGTCTCATGCATCAAAGGGTCTATGTTCGCCTCCTCTTTGAATGTACCGTATCAAGAATAGGATGTGGTAGTAAACTTTTAGTCATTTCTCTCTCTCTCTGTCTCTTTTTTTTTTTTTCAAATGAGTGAATGAGTCATTATGGACACCCTTAGTAGATGCACTTATTTTCAAATCACACTAAACTGACATTTGAAACAATTGACATTTAGTCAGAGCCTCAGAATGAATTTGTGAAAAGTATATGTGAAGTTAATTGTTTGGTTCATGGCTTTGTGGCTGATTTAGTAAAATTCATGATGTATTTGATTGGTTTCATCATGTGCCATAGCTATCTCATAGTTAAGTAGAGTTGTGTCACTGGTTTTCAGCAAGGCTATGAGTTACTTGATGATGAAGTAATCTTGTACAACCATGTGACTTCCCATTCTCTATCTCAGGAAATGAGGAAGTCACACATTTAGATAACAGAAACAAAAATCAAGACTAAGGCCACCTGACTTAGTAATATCACATGGAGAATAGTTGGTCAAGTCAGTTTGCTGTACCTCTGGAGGAATGTGAGTGGTTCAAAGATCGCTGGGCCATAAACAGCCATTAATATGCTAGAGCATATTGCTCTTGCATCAGAACATACCCTATCCTAACCAACAGCTAACTATCTTCCTTTTACACATGCATGTACATATAAACACATATTTACAAAAAATGCGATGCTGATGTAGAAACATACTGTGAACATATTTGTCCCTTAGTCCATTTTATGACAACATATCTGAAATCAGGTAACTTCAAAGAAAAGAAGGTTACTGAACTCATAGCTGCAAATGTTCAAGGCAATGTACTCAGACTCAATTAGTCTTTAATGAGGACCTAATGCTAGAGGAAGAGATGACTAGCTAGACAAGAAGTCAGTGGGTAATTCAGTGGTCAGGCTCAGACATTTGCTCTCAAGAAAGTTGACTTAGCTGTCATAGAACCAGTAATCTTTCCCAACATTCCCAGCAGGACCTAAAGATACCCAACAAGGCCTCTTTCCTTTTAATTATTTACTCTCTGCATACAAACTCCAGACACATGCACCGATTTGTGCATCTAGCTTACGTGCGTACTGGTGAAGCAAACCTAGGTCCTTAGGCTTCACAAGCAAGTGCCTTAACTGCTAAGCCATCTCTCCAGACCCACTTTTCTTTTTTTTTTTTTTTTAATTTTTATTTATTTATTTGAGAGCGACAGACACAGAGAGAAAGACAGATAGAGGGAAAGAGAGAGAGAATGGGCGTGCCAGGGCTTCCAACCTCTGCAAACGAACTCCAGACGCGTGCATCCCCTTGTTGGGCTGGAGAGATGGCGTAGCGGTTAAGCGCTTGCCTGTGACGCCTAAGGACCCCGGTTCGAGGCTCGGTTCCCCAGGTCCCACGTTAGCCAGACCCACTTTTCTTAACACAACAACTATCACATTGCCAAACTATCACCAAACATCTAACACACAATCACATTAAAACCTTTGCAACATGAATACTCACCATCTATGTTATACAAACTTGCAATTATTTTTGTACTGATATGGCTTATGGGCCCAAGTATTGAGAAAATCAAGGAGCTGAAAAGGATTTCCATTAGTCTTGCCTATTTTCACCTGAGCTGTCACTCAAAATGAAGTTCTATTGCTGTACCATAAAGTCTATGTTAAACAGCAAATTCACAGTTTAGGATTAGGCAAATTCAACTATCTAGGGAAAACAGTTTGTAGCAAAAGATGACAAGAGCATAGCAGCTCCATGTAAATCAGATCAGGTTAGATGCCAATGAGCATCCACTGTAGCTGGGAGCTTTTCAAGGTTTCAAAAACAGGCCATAAACATTGATTATTTTTCACACATGTGCTAGAAAAATTGAATGTAAAAGACCATCTTCAGTAGCATGCATTTTGCTTGTATTAGCCACTCCAAATGTCACAAGGCTAAACAATGAATACAAAACTCACAGTTAAAATAGTAAAACGTAATGGCTATCATAACTTACAATATTCAAGTTTCAGTATGGTATTGGTTAAGGGAAGTGACGTGGCCAGTGAAGGAGGGAATGGAGATTGCCATACTTGAATCTGTATTTTCATTAATTTCATAATTTGGTACTTCCATTATGAACTGAATGATAGTTGTGTAGCTATTGCCACAAATACTTTTATTGTTTATTTTTATATCAGATATATTTTTATATCCCCTCCCCCTGTTCCATAAGACCCTGAGGGCCCTCCTCAGTAGAATTACTGGTGCTTAATTAGGGCCTCAGTCTGTCTGTGTGTGTGGGGGGGGGGTACCTCAGAATATTTCTGCAAGCCCTGTGACTCTTACAATGTTCCTGAAACCACCCCTGAGACAAAGACCTTAATAAAATTGAGAATTTCCACCGATACATAATGTTACTGGAGCTAAAAATAAATAGCATGGGCAACCATGCTTAAATTATATTAATTTTATTTTTGCCAAATGTATAAGATAACACGCAGCTCTTTGAAATAGAATAATGTAAACAATTCTAATTAAATGCATTGGGTGACATATATAAAACAAGACTAAAAAGAAGTGGAGCTCGTTGGGAAGAGAGACTCAGAGGAAAGAAAAGGGGATAAGAGAGGGTACTGGGGAAATATGACAAAAATATTCTGTAAACATGAATGAAATTGTCAAGCAATAAAGAATAAAAATATTCACATTTTGCACTGTCAAATTATTACTTTTTAGTATAACCAACATAGAACAGAATACTAAGGTGTTGTAATAAATAAAAAAAAAAAACAAGTTATTTTTAAAAGTAGAGAGAAACTTAAAGTTTTCTTTTCTTTTTCCTTTTTTTTTTTTTTTTGAAGGTAAGCTGTCATTTGTTTTAAAAGTGAAGTAAATTGTCCTTCCCATTTAAAGGCAGCCAAAAAACTCAGATAGACATTTAGAATCTCTTTACAGGCAAGAAAATAATTCAGTCCTCAAAAGTAAAAATAAAATGTTAGAGATTTTTTTCAGATTAAAACAAGTTATCATATATATATATATATATATATATATATATATGTATGTCTATATATATAATCTACATATTAACATATATATTTATATATTTATATATCATATTATATATAACCTATATGCCATATATATATGTGTGTGTGTGTGTGTGTGTGTGTGTGTGTGTGTGTACATATCACTTCTATATGGGGCTTTCATTAATCCTCCTTGCTTGGAACTCTTGTCCATCAGACTTTAGTAGCCCCACCTGGAGGCTAATACATAAATGGCTAAGAGGACTGCCTGGGCTGATTGCCTCAGTGTATGGATGGATACTCAGGGTTAGGGCTATTTCTATTTAAAAACATGTAAAACATAATAAATCAATATTTTATCACAGAATTCTATTTTTATTTATCTCTATTTTATTTTTAAAATGATTTGGGTATTTTTGAGGTAGAGTTTCACTCTAGCCCAGGCTGACGTGGAATTCACTACGTAGTCTCAGGGTGACCTCCAACTCAGGGTGATCCTCCTACCTCTGCCTCCTAAATTCTGGGATTAAAGGAATGTGCCTCCACACTCAGCAGAATTATATTTTTATATTTGTTCCAAAACATCAAGTCCCACATGTTAACAAGGCTTAAGACATCTTTGATATCTCTGAAAACTAAATTTCACATCCTTCCTTTTGGATATTAAGATATGACTAAAATCTGATAGAATTTTAAGATCAGAGTTCAAGTTGACCAGCTCTGGAAATGTTCTGAGATTCTTTAATTTGCATTTGCAAGTCGTCTAGTTGCCCTAGTTCTGATTTACACATGGCCATAAGTTTATGGTATGTACGCTCACATTAATTTTATAAATACTTTTGGAGAAAAGGAAGGGCTACAACAGGCAAATTACTTATTTAATTGATTACTTACCCACATCTAAGAATTACATAAATCAGGCTGGAGAGATTGCTTAGTGGTTAGTGTTTGCCTGCAAAGCCAAAGGATCTCAGTTTGATTCTCCAATACCCGCTTAAGTCAGAAGCACAAGGGGGCACATGTATCTGGAGTTCCTTAAGGGAACTCTCTCTCTCTCTTTCTGCCTCTTGCTTTCTCAAATAAATAAATAAGAATATATTTTTAAAAAGTTAAAAAAAGAATATGAAATATTACTAAGGAAATAGATGATTTTTTTCTAACTTAATGTTGATTAATCTGAAATCATTGCCAGGTCTCTGGTCTTTTTAAATATGTGCTATCAGAAAAATTCATCAGCTCTGACCTATGCAATATGATGGGTTTTAGAAAAAAGAAACCAATTATATATGCTGAAAACATTTTTATGACATGCAACAGATAAAATTGTGGTCTATATCAAGGAAAAAATCTGCACGGTAAAGCTTTTTAGTATAAAAAGAAAAAATTGCAGGTTTCTTAAAGCTCATTTTCACACAAAATCAAGGAAACTTAGGAATGATATCATAATTGAAAAGCATAGCATTCCTTTGTCTCAGAAATGGGTTATAAGATGGGATGGTGGGCTGGAGAGATGGCTTAGCAGTTAAGCGCTTGCCTGTGAAGCCTAAGGACCCCGGTTCGAGGCTCGGTTCCCCAGGTCCCGCGTTAGCCAGATGCACAAGGGGGCGCACATGTCTGGAGTTCATTTGCAGAGGCTGGAAGCCCTGGCGCGCCCATTCTCTCTCTCTCCCTCTATCTGTCTTTCTCTCTGTGTCTGTCGCTATCAAATAAATAAATAAATGATTAAAAAAAAAAGATGGGATGGTAACATTATAGGAGTGAAAGGGCTGGTAGACATTTTCTGAGATACAACACTCCCCCATCCCACACACAGACTGAGTGAGGCCCTAATTACCACACAGTGAGCACCAATAAGCGTACTGTAGAAGGCCCTCATGGTCATGGGGATGGGGACCAGGAGGAGAAGGAATATAAGAATATAACCTATGTCACAATAAATAAATGATAAAAATATTAGCGACAATAGCTATACAACTATCATTCAGTTCATAAACGAAGTATCAAAATACAAATTTAATGAAAATACAATCTTGTTTTCCTTTTTACTCTTGTCTTTACAAAAGAATGACCTTATGCTAACTTATCATAACTATTTTGATGCCACAGTTTATTACAGACATAAAGACACAAGTCATCCTTTCTGCCATATTGTACATTTAGACGGAAAGATCAGTATTTGAACACTGCGTTCAGGTGGCCAGATGTTTCTGTGTACCGATGCTATCACATGCCACATACAGGACAGGGGTCAGAATAATAAAAAATATAAATTCACAACCAGTTTAAAATAAATGATGCTTCATTATAGTTCCAGGACTTGAAGATTTCTATGGTGCATCCACAGTCTTTAGATCAAAAGGATGGTTACAATAAAAGAGTCTTTTCTCATTTACTTGGAACTCAGAATCAGGCCTGTGCATGCATGTGGTGGTGTTCTTCTCTGCTGCTATTCTCTTCCACAAAACATGTTTTATTGTTATGTATCCACGGATATGCAAAGCACCACAAAAGAGTCATGAAAAATTCATTTAGAAGTTTTCTGATGACATTTTCTTGTGTATGCAGAACATTCCACTAGTCTTACAGAATTTGGAAAACCAGGTAAGATCCAGAATTTGTGTTTTACTTTGGGTGGCACTGCAGCATATAATATTACATAGATACTACATGTAACAGTAAGGAATAGAATTAACCTCATGCATATAAAGGTAAAGAGTGGATTGCCTGTACTAGAGAGGCAGAGAGAAGAGAGGGGTCAGTGGGCCCTGAAGGACTGAAGCTAACTGTCGGGGGTGACTGGGAGGATGGGAATATGTAGTAAGTAAGCAACTGGAAACCATCCTGATGGACAGTGTAATGCAATTCTCAGAAATCAAGAGAATATGGATTGGTTTGAGCTTAAATGTTCCTCCATCGACTAAAGCTTTGGTTACAAGCTTGTGGTGCTACTGGGAGATACTGCAACCTGGGAGGTGAGGGTTAGGGCAAGAAATTTAGTTCATTAAGGGGTATAGCATTGAGTCATAAGTTAGAATCCTTGTTCTCTCTCTCTCTCTCTCTCTCTCTCTCTCTCTCTCTCTCTCTCTCTCTCTCTCTCTCTTTCTCATACACACACACAAAGTGAAATATGCAGCTTTGTTCTACCACCTACTTCCTGTATTGAGGCTCTCTGCCTCATCACCAGCTCAAAGTGATGGGGTTTAAATAAGCTCATATGATTTATTTTTGCCTATGTATACATGCATATACATAGTGTGTGTGTGTATTAGTGTATGGGGATACATGTGCGTAAGCTGGTGTGGTGCATGTGGTTACAAGAGGTGAACTCTGGGTTTAGCTATCAGTCACTCAGCATCTTACCTGTTGAGACAGGTCTTCTTTCATATGTATTTATAGTTCATAGGTTCAATTATCCAGCAAGCCCTAGGGATCCTTCTGTCTCCACAATCACCCATGTTGTGATTAAGCTACACATTGCCATGCCCAGATTTTAAAAAAGTGCTGGGGAGAACTAAACTCAAGTCTTTATGCTATATAAAAAAGCACTTTATCCACGGAGCTATCTCCCTAGATCAAACTGTTTTCAAACATAAAAAAGAAAATCATCTTCCTTATTTTGTCAATGGTGTATGCTAACATTGACTATTCTTAGCAGTTCTAAATCTTTAGCCTGGTACTGCCTGGTGTGTTGTCTACATCTTCAGCCTAACCAACAGTGGTCACCTCTTTCCCCAAGCATCCATCTGGGGTCTGTGTGGGAAATTAAACATGCCAGGAAAATTCATTCCTCTGGCCTGTACCTTGACTCTTCTTCCTGCTGTACAACCATGTCACATCAGTACTTATTGATCCTCTAGATACTGTTCATTCAACAAATGTTTTCTAAGCAAATACCATGTACCAGAGACTATTTGCAACATCAGAGAGCTAGAGAAAAATCAAACAAACTGCTCTAATATAAATAGGAAATAATAAGAGATGATAATTGGTGGGTAGAATTTTGAAAGGGAGATGATCTGTGAAAACTCAGCCCCTCTTTAGACAGGATGCACACTCATGTCTCCCTGAGAAGATGGTCTTTATGTCATGATCAGAAGAATAAGAAGGTTTCTGTCAAAGATAAAAACATAATAACCATAAGGCCTGGCTACATCACTCTTGGACATATAACCAAAAGACTCTACACCCTATAGCAGAGATATTTACACAGCACATCCACACTTACTGCTGGTCTTTTCAAGGAAATTCCACAGCATAGATGCTTAACAGTGGAACAATGGGTACAAAACATGTGATACATATACACAGTAAAATTCTATTCAGCTGTGAAGAAAAATGAAATTATAAAATATTAAGGTAAATATTTGCAACTGAAAAAATATTAAATGAGCTAACCCAAGCCCAGAAAACCAACAACACATATTTTATCTCATGCAGATCCTCGTTCAGTATCTTTATGTGTGTGTGTTCATGTGGGAGTGAGATTATGTAGAAGCCAGGAAACTAGAAAGTGGCCCAAGAGAGGGTATCCCCCTCTCCATCTAAAGAGAGCTACAATGGAGAGAGGTAGGAGAGATGATGGATCTTATGCCAGAAGGGGAGCACTTGGGGTAAGAAGCTAAAAGTAAGTGGACAGGGAGAGGCGAGTAAAGAGGGGCTAGAGGCAGGGTCCACAGAAAGTACTTACCAGTAAAGAAGAGTAAAAGACATGAAGGGAATATGTTAACTGTTAGGAGTTTAAATAAATTCATAGGAGTAAAACGTCACAAATGGGCTGGACAGATGGCTTAGCGGTTAAGCGCTTGCCTGTGAAGCCTAAGGACCCCTGTTCCCCAGCACCCACGTTAGTCAGATGCACAAGGGGGCACACGAGTCTGGAGTTCATTTGCAGTGGCTGGAGGCACTGGCACGCCCATTCTCTCTCTCTCACTCTATCTGCCTCTTTCTCTTTGTCTGTTGCTCTCAAATAAGTAAATAAAATGAATAAAAAAAAAATTTTTTTTAAGTCACAAAAATAAAGTTCTAGCCCCACAAAGGCCTTGGACAGAGAGGATAAATGATACAACATTGATATGAATTCATACATTAATAAACACAGAGGGGTAACACAGACAGGAACAATATTTTAAATGAAGTGAGAGATAGAGTCCAGGACTTGCTCAAGTAGGACATTGCCTGATAGGCTCAAACGGAAGTGTCACTTGATTCAAGTGAATAATAGAATGCTAGCGGAGGAAGTTAACCAGAGAGGTGAGTATTTATGTATTTGAAAGATAATCTGATTTTTTTTTTCACTGTGAAGGATGAATTATGGATAAATAACAACAATAAAAAAAAAACTGATCACAGGAAAAACTTAAGAAGGTGAGGCTTATTTTATCTAAGGAGAACATGGACAGGAGACACAGCTAGAGTCATTTGGGATAACCCAATAAGAAAGCCTGATGGCAGGGGTGTTGCACAGAAAGGAGAGAGATGCATTAGAGAAAAGTTGTAGCTTTTGTTCCAATATCCAGATATAAGACCAGTGGCATCTTTTCGGTGCTGAAGATAACATCATGTGGATTCGAGAGGTAAAGAGAGCTAAGGGTTCTTGTTGAATGACCCTTTACCATTTGGAAGTAAAGAGAGGAGATGACAGCCAGCAAAGGACACTGGGAAGTAGAGTGAGGTTCAAAGAAATCCTGGGCTAAAGTCAAGAGCAGTCAGGATGAAGCTAGTTAGAAACAGGTTGTGCTCAGAATGGTCAAGGAAGGTAAGAGCTGAGAAGGGGCTCATGGAAGGGGCCACCTGGAGAATCTTGACTTGTCATTTCTCAGTGTAGTCCAAAAAAAATGTAATTTGAATGTTACCCACTCAGGGGGCCTCTTCTGAGATATGGGAGGGATCCTCTTCTGAAATACTAGACTAGAGTTGCTTTCTTTTTATTTCACTAGAACTCACCTAAATAAATGAAAAGAAATTGACAGTGAGCTAAATTTGTATGTACCTACAGTATGTGGTTTGCTTATTTACCATTGATTTAAGATAGCAAGCATCATGCAAGTTGTGTTTTTGAGTATCCTTAATAATTAGCAGAACACCTATGCAGACCATTTTTCAATTTATAGTGAATGAATGGTTGAAAAGTTCCTGAAGCACATGTTTTTCTTGTTTTAAACAATAGTCAGAATTACTGACAGTTACATGCATGTTACTTCTAAGCTCTTTGTATATCTGAATAGTTTTCTTTTTTCCAAGCCACCTGAAAAATAATAAAAAATATTTTATTTTGCACACACTGTCATTACTGATACAAAGTATTATATTCCCCAAAGAATAAACAATATTTCTCCACTGAGTGCTCATTTCATCACTCAATTAAAAATTGATGCTCACCTAACCTTTATTAAAAACTCAGTTGAGCTGGGCATGGCGGTGCATGCTTTTAATCCCAGAACTCTGGAGGCAGAGGTAAGAGGATCACCATGAGTTGAGGCTACCCTGAAACTATATAGTGAATTCCAGGTCAGCCTGAGCTACAGTGAGATCCTACCTTGGAAACAAAACAAAATAAAACATTCAAACAAACAAACAAAAAAAAAAAACTCAGTTGAGAAGACTGATTGTGAGACAAGAAATCCATGGACCATGTTAAATTGCTGTTCTAAACTGCCTTTTCACCATTTCCTATCATACCTAAAATCACCAAATTCTTAGTTCAATTGCAGTTAATTAGATTTTTTGTGGAGTTTTATTCTGAAATTACAATATAGGAGTTCTGAGCATTTATTACTCTGTCTTTTGGTTTTATTGAAGATTTGCCTAACACATTTTATAATGAGGATTTTTATTTTTTTACTTCTTCTAATAACATGGTGGCTTTCACATATTCTGAAATTGCTCCATGGTCCAAATAAAATCAATGACCAATATAAGTTTCTCTGTAGTAAAATATGAGGAAAAATTTATTTTTTTATTAGTCTAAATAGTATTTATGAGTATGTTTCCTTAATAAGTACTTATGAGTATATTTCTTTTATATTACAATGATAATTATTTAATGCAATCCATTATCACTTTTATTGTGCTTCTGGTTTATGAAAATAGAATTTTGTTCCAGTGTATATACCATGCAAGTGTAATTTTGGCAACTGATTTATAAGTATACATTTTTCACGGATTGGTTCTACATTTTCAAAGTAGAAGGGATATTAAGAAACTGAAAATAAATAATGGTTTTCTTTCTTCCCCTCCTTTCTGATAATTGCAGGGGAAAAATCACTCCTCAGTGTCTTGCTCAAGTTATATTTGATCCATGAAGACATTCTGGGCTCAAAGACAGACTCCTCTGTGTGACCCAAGTGCAAACTTGGAAATACAGTAGGACATTATCATCCCCGAAACGTTGATATTTAATTATATATTGTTCTTACACAGAATTTTAGTTCTGAAGATTTTATTTGTTGTTAGGAGTATTCTATAAACTTAGCATATCTTCTGGGCCCTAAACTGATAGGTTTCAAATACAGATACCTTTCTTTCTCTGTTGATCACATATTTTTTTTTTCCTTTTTATGTACTTCACAATACTGTACACACAAACTAATCAACATTTTATTATGTAATAAAATATTGCATAAATAAGTATGCTGTACTGAATATTTCTCCTCACCAATTAATCAAAAAACCCTTTAAAGATGGTAATGTTGTTTCACTCATATTAATCAGAGAAAATACACATTTTTAATAAACTGCCATTTATGTGATCACCCCAAAGTTATGGCCAGTTCTGTACCTATCTAACAATACAGGAAGCACTGCTACTACAAGGCAAGTCAAGTCATAATAATTATAAGTATCATAATAATAATAAGTATCAGAGATCCAGAGACACAGAGGCTCACAAGACCTCATCACTGAAGTAAACCTAAAATGAACCCAATATGGCTCAGGGAAATTTGTGAAAGAGGGAGCTGAAAGATTGTCAGAGGCACAAGTTGGGACATTATGCACAGAGACATTGCCTCTCCCCCATAATGGTTACTGCCACAATGCGTGACCCACAATCCCCATGAAGACAACCGGCATCCCCAACTGGGAGGGTTCCTTTGGAGAAGGGGCAGGGATGAAGGTAAAGACGGTACAAAGCATCATGTGCTGTTTCACGAATGCTTTGGTGTGCATTCATCATGAGAAATTTCCCATTTCCTTATGAAGCCAAGCAAGAGAAGAATTGGGGTGTTTTCAAAAGAAAAATGACTGAGATCTCTGCCTTTGCTAGGGTTCAAAGTGTTACCACAGTGTGGCTGGGAGGTTTCATGAGAGAGAATTCCAGAAACAGAAGTGAACGAGACAGTCTTCTAAGGTTTGAGTTATATGGAGAATGGTGTCTAGTCTAGTATCAATATTCGCTCAGAGAATTTTAGAACAGTCCAAACTAAGAGATACTGAAGGAATAACACTGTATGCCTAGGCAAGAGCAAGAACATTTATAAAGTGCAAGGAATCTGTCAAATTTTAGCTGCATGAATGAAAGAAGGCACTGGAAACTTGCACATGTTACTGATCATCTGTTATACAACCATGTTTAATGGTGAGATTATGATGAACCCATTTTTATTTCTAAAAAGAGCCCTATTAATAAAAATCATATTAATTGTAAAAAAAAAGAATTAATAAGTATCATTAGCCAAGCCAAATATAATAAAAAATTGAAGTTCATTAGTATTGGATTTGTAAAAGTTGTAAATTTTGTTTTAAATTATTTAGCTTTAATGACATTAATAAATAAGGTAAATTTTCATATACAAGAAGATGGGATTGTATTTCAACTTGTTCTCATTAATGGTAGTATAGAAATCAAATTTCTAAGTAAAATGTTTTATTAGATCATGTCCCAAAAAGTATTTTTAAAAGAGATTTTAGGACTTAAAAATGATTGAAAGAATTACTTTCTAAAATAAGTTTGATGGACTACAATTATGAATTGCATAATTTTCTCCAGTGTGTCTATATATACACAAAAGGAACTCATTAAACTAAGTTCATTATATAAGAAATCTTATAGTTATGATAGCTACAGTTGTATTAACCTTTTCTTTTCACCCTAATAGTAACATAAATTTTCTAACTTTAGAGAGCTAGTTGAAACACATTAACAACTACTTTATATTTTTTTCCTTTGTTTGAAATTTGAAAATACATTCTCTGTGTAATGCAGAATATCACACTCAAACAGTGAAAAAATTAATTTTACAGCATCTTCCAAGTTTTGCTGATAAAAACGCACTTTCCTTGCTTACAATCATAGTGTTTACTATAATTTGCCACTGTAAGAGCACATAGTCCAAGCATTGACCCTGAGATACTATGGTAGTACTTTCTATTAATCATGTTTTAAAATTTGAAAAAGTAGTAATTAGGAAGTTATTCTAAGTAAAATCTAGAGATTATGGAATAATGGCTTAAATAAGAGATGTTTCAGGAAGTAGATGTAAATCAAGTTTAAAACAAAACTGGCTAAGGACACACAAAATGTAAAGAGTTAGACGTGAACTTGTGGGATGTGATGCAGGGTCACCAGGTGACATGCACACACTTGCACCATTGAGGCCAGAGTAACAGACCAGCCTCTTCCCCGTCTGCTTTGTCAGCCCTCCCAGTGGTCCCTCACGGCAGCACATGGCACATCTCAGAGGAGAAATAATCACCCCCATCACATTTATTTTGATCAAGCTACTAGGCCAAAGGAAAAGACAAAAAGGTTTTAATTCAGAAACTACCTTTTACAACATGACAAGATCTGCTAGTTTCCATGATACACCGAGTTTGAAATGAGCAAATTTTTTTTTTTTAAAAAAAAAGGAAATGTTTATTCAGAAATCTTGGCCACTAGATAGTGGTATGAATTTTATAACAGAAACATAATTATTTTGCTAATTTAATTATCACTAAAAATAAAGAGCAAAACTAGTATAGTAAATTCTAAGCAATAGTAATTACATTACCTGTTCCAGACACACTGACTTGTCTGCCAATCACCTCAGTGCAAAAGTATTATAATTAACCAATTTGTATGTTGGCTCCCCAAATGCATTACCTTACCACGCACACAAAAATCATAACAAAAAAAAAAAACAGCTCTGAATTTCATCTGATGTAGGATCAAGTATTACTTCAACCTTCATTTCCAGCCTTGACTCAAGTGCAGAGTACACAGCAATGGTTTTGGGTTCCTTACGCAAGAATCCCTGGGTTACGTTGCAGCTGTCAAGTAAATTTTTCACAACACTGACCTCAAACAACTATGATCCTCACTGCTGTGGTCCAGCGGGATGAGCTGCTGACCTGGTTGAATGTACTACTCTTGCAAAAGTTCTGGAACATGTTGTGTTATTTCATTTGCTTGAATTAATTCACATAAACACATTTCACAAGGACTCATATGCTTATTTTGAACGATGTAGATTTCTTCTGTGTTGGAATTAACACTCTAAAATATGCTTTATAATTTTTCATCCACAGAGTCGTGTGCTGCTGCACATTGAGAGTCAGGAAAAGATATTCGAGGGCTGATTATGACACACCATCGATAACTAAAGTCTAGGATTCAGTAAAAGATAGAGAGAGCTTTTCAAACTGAGATAAACTTCCTCAATGCCAACACCGTTTACCATTAGAATACAGTACATGGGACCATGATATTTATGTTTTAGCTCTTAACTGTTGTTGTATATCACAACCATGGTTATGGTACCTTAAAACAGGACAGAAGTATGCATGTAGGATTCAAATTGAATCAAGTAAGGTGACATCAAAAACAGACGAAAACAAAATTGAAAAAGGAAAAAAAAAAACAGGGAAAAAGAAGCAAATATATTCACAAAAGACTACAGTTTTTTTTTTAATGAAACTAGATTAAAGAGAAAGGCACTAAATGGTATTTCTTAAACCATTGTCAGCATACTCATAAAATTTTCAATCACCCAAGTAGTTGTTACTCTGAATTTTCAACTGGCGAAACTTGGAAAAATTATGAAAACAATAACCACTAAAAAAAAAAATGATAAACATTGCTATTATTAAGAAGGATTTCATTTTGAATGTTCTATAAGAAATAATATTAAGAATAAATATGAATTCCTTTTTATTTATCTTATAATATGCAAATATTTCATTGGTGAGAATACACCAATCATTAGGCAATAAAATAAAATATAAATTTGAACCAGTGGACAATTAGACAGTGTGAAAGAAAATGATGTGTGTCTAAATAGGGCATTCCATAAATAATTTTACCTACATTAATGTAGTTCATTCATTATAGCATCTATCATATTCCAAATTTCAAAATAGCAAACTAAAAGAAAAAACAATATTTCACTTTCAGACTGTAAAAATGTTTCCTTCCCTAAGACACATACTGATTGACAAAAATAATCACTTATTATTTGGTGATTAGCATTCCTATAGGTAGAATTGTCCACAGAGAAGTTCAAAGAAGAGCTGTGAAGGAACTAAATCCTCTTCATTCTCAACATAGCAAAAGTGTGTGCATGATATTGAAATGACTAAGAGAATAACATTCAAATTTGCTTCAAAATGTTTCAGGATAAAAAAAATTGACAGTGAGATTATATGTTGTCCAAATAGAATATTAAATCACATCTTTTTGAATCTGAAGATGGGAATCAAACTTGAAAACAATTTGGTATAAGAATCGAATCTTAAAGGAGTACATGCATTCTTTTTCTTTTAGAAAATCTGTTAACTGAATTAACTATAGTTAATTTTTACTAAATAACCATACCTTACATCTCAAATTGTGACAGCATTGTTAAATTTACAGTGGTAGAATAGCTAGTTTATCTTTTTTTTTTTTTTTTTTTTTTTTTTTTTTTTTTTAATTTAATTTATTAGTTTTCTTTTCAGTAAATACAGGCAGTTTGGTACCATTATTTAGGCTCATCTGTGATCTACCCCCTCCCATTAGACCCTCCTTATTATTGAAAATGGGTCGTGCATTGTGTCTTTTAAAGCTTAGCTACTACAGGAAAAGATATATATTTTTTTTTCAATTGCTGTTTCTCTGAACTTTTCTTCAAAATCCAGGATCTCTCCTTTGATTTAATTTGGAAATCCTTTTAGAAACAGCAAGGATGATGGAACTGAACTTTTTGTCACCTTTTGAAATGAGCATATGCTTTTCCAAATTAAATCATTGCATCAAAATAAACAAGAAATATTATTTTTGTGTATTATAGAACTGTAAAGGGAAGGGAGGCCTACACAACAATAGCAAACAGATTCTCAAAGCGAGCCCACACACATCTTCCATAATAGAAGAGAAACTTGCTTCCTAGCACATAGCAAACCTTGGGCAATTTTATAACATTGTAAAAAAGAATAGTAGAGGAAGTAAAAATTGGTTCAGAGGCAAAATATTTTTTTTTTAAACCAAAGCCTTTGATATGGTTGGCTTTTCATATTTGAATAAATTCCAACCAGGAAGTGTATTCTCCTTAATAAGCAGTTTTGTGACTTCCCCTTTGATGTTTTAAAATCTTTCCAAGTCATCCGGAACATAAGATGAAGAAATCATTGAAACAATCCAAATTTTCTATTCACAATTGCTAGCAGGCGTGTAGCACAGCAAAGAAAAAACAACTCGAAAGCTTTCACGTAGTTCATGGATTAATGGTGGAAAGGAAAAAGTGACTTCTTACCCAGTACCCCCAGCCGGTAGTTGACCGTGATGACGATCACATTGCCATAGCTTGCCAAGACACTCCCATCGTATAAATTTCCAGTACCTTCCATGTATGAACCACCGTGGATGTACACCATCACTGGTTTGGGACCCCCACTGTCCCGAATATCTGCAAAAACAAATGGTTGGTAAACACTCTTATCCCAAAGAAACACATCATGAGTACATAATACATGTTCCATCACAGGGACAGGAGGATATGACTTTAATAGCAGTTTTTAAAGTGCTGTTTTCCTTAAAGTGTTTCTTAAGCAATTCACATTAAGAGCTAATATAGATTAGAACAATAGGCAGCCACTGTTTTCTCCCTAAAATTGTGTTTACAAGTTATAAACTGGTTTAAAAAAATTGGACAGATTGGCAGCACCTATGCATTTGAGCGCGCTTTCACTGAGTTCCTGATGGGATAGTAATACTACTACTAGTAGCAATAATCATCATCATCATACAGCAATGATTGCCACATTACCCTTTAAAAATTCCACAGATTCTCCCATGAAATTTAAATATTATAATCTACAGATGCTGGTGTTGCTACCACTGCAATAAAAGCTATCTGTTTTTCCGTATCTTATTTACTGTGGAGCATGGTATCAATTGCAACATGATTATATTTGTTGTTTGTGTTTCCATTTATGAACATTATTGTGGTACTGTTTAATTCATCTCAAAGTCTTATTATACTGTGTAAATACTGTGAAATGACTGTTTAGGCAGTAAAATTAAGCACACCTGAGCACCTGTGGTTAATGCATCTAGGTGATGCCATTTTAGGTGATGAGTTTTAGAGAAACACTCAGCCATTCACTCATCCCACCTAGTCATAATCTTTGTGAGAAGAAAAATGACAAAATGATATTCTTCACCTCGTCCTGTAGCTCATGTTCTTTACTTATCCTCCCTTTGCTCTGTGTTTTTATGGTAAATCTGAGGTAGGTCAAGTTCATTCCAAGTACAAAGGGCCAAAATGCTCATGTGATTTCCACCACTGAATTTTAGTCACATATTTTTATTTGTGAAGATGCATTACTCACATGAATATACTTTTCAAAAAGGTTCTAGAAATAATATATAAGGAAATAATTAGACAATTTTAATCAGTTTTTAAAAATGCTCTTATTTTTGTAGAAAACACTCACTTATATCATAGTTTGTTTATGTAGTTTCTGATATTATATGAATATAATGAATATGTATACTAAAATATTATTTTTGCATAGTATTCTGTGATATCTTATACTCCATGTATGTATGTTATTTTAACATTAATACTGAAACTCTCTTGAAAGTATGGCTTGATGCCTTGCGTTTGATATTTTTAAACAAAACTAAACTCTCCTACACCATTATAGGTAAGGCAACAACTTTTGTGATGGGTAGCTATGATAGACATAATGAAAAGAACTGGTGATTATATGGAGACTGTTATGCACTGCCTTTAAAAAAGAATGACTAATTTAACTGACTCAGCTTTTTTACTGTCATAATAAAATAATTTCTTTGAATGAAAACTTTCAAGATCATGATACAACCTGAAGACTTACAAAGAATTTTTTTTCAGAGAAGCATTATTTTTTAATGTTTTGGTCCATTTTTATTATTAAGTTATTATTCAAAGTTATGGGTTTTCTTAAGGCATTTTTATACTGTGAATCATGTGTTTAGTTCTCAGAGGTCACCTGAAGAAATATTTTAAATTGACTTACTAGTATGTATTTGCATATAGCCACACCTCCTTTCACTCAGCATGTGCTTCAGAGGAATGCCTCCTTTCTAAGTATGGAAAATAGGATGCTTTCACACAGAAATTATGTAGACATAGCAACATTTAGGAGCAAAACTGTCATTGATTTTCTCCTGGAGGACTTCGGAAGGAAAATAGTATTTCCTGTATGTGAAGATTTGGAGGAATGAAGAGATGTTTGATTTGCACAGAGTCAGTTATCTTGTTCAGATTTTTAAACCGTGCACCTTAAGTGCTTTCTTTCTACGTACAGCTAGATTTTTATTTTTCTCATATGGCTGGCACTGAAGAAGCCATAATAAATTATTAAACTGAAATCATTAGCTGACTGTTCACAGCAGACACTGTACTCTGCTAATTGTGTGCTTGGAGGTAGCACACAGGGAGACTGTTTCAGGATTTTCCTTTAATTAAAATTACATAGAATTACAAAGCACCAACTGCGAACAGTAATGAAATTCTCCAACAGCCATTCTGTTCACCTGGAAAACAATGCGGACACACATGGAGCAGCCGTATCACACTGTATACCTCATCAAAAGAGGAAGTGGGCATTGTCACAAAACACTCACCACATGGCAGGAGAAGCTAGGAGATAGTTTTAGGTAAATCTCTTTACTTTTCCAGGAAAATTAAACTTGAAATTTCCAATTTGTTCTTCCAAACATATTGAGATTTCAATCTTGCCTGAGAATTTAATACATTGAGCATTTTGCAGGGGTGGGGAGTTCTATTAAATTCCTATACTGTGTGGTGAATATATTTCTTTTGGCTTGAAGTAACTCCAAGGTTAATTCATTGGGATTACTTACTTATAAAATTTGGAACGCTTTAGAATAATTTGAAATGTAATACAGAATAATTACAATTTTTGATAGTTTTTTCAAAGCTATTCACTTTTTATTGTTGGTATAATATACATGTGTTTTTAAAATTATATTTATTTAGTTATTTATGAGAGAGCAGGGAGAGAGAGAATGGGCATGCCAGTGTCTCCAACCACTGCAAACAAACTCCAGAAATGTGCACCACCTTGTGCATCTGGCTTAAATGGGTACTGGTGAATGGAACCTGAGTCCTTAGACTTCTCTGACAAGTGCCTTAACTGCTAAGCCATCTCTCCTTCCCAATATACAGGTGTTTTGATGGTCACAGTAAAATCAAATTGTAACTATTTGCTTTGCTTCTTAAAAGAGTTAGAATTTTATAGGTGAGATTGATATATCAGGCAGCATCAAATAAAACACTGTCTGCTCATGCTGTCATATCAAGGGTCTATTTATCCTTAGCTGAATGTTCAAATGTGCTTTAGTAATTAATATTGAATTCTTTAGAGCCAAGTTGTCCTAAGTCATGACTAGTTTATCCTCAGTGAATAACAGAGTATATGAGCTGTGCATTTCACCTACGACTTTTACTTTGCTACTGACTTCTTTGCTGTCACCATGGCATTGTAAGGAGTTCCGATGCACCAGCTTAATCCAATGAAACTCAACATTGTAGCATGTTCATATGTTCTGTTATCTGTAATATGGTCAGGCTTTTAAAATGCACACTGCTCTGAGAGGACTTGAGAATAATGAGAATAACTACAGTAGTTGGTTATTTCTACATAAATGGTTTGAAAATGTTAAACTTGGATTATGACTGGAAACTTTGATTTTAAGTTTTATTAATGATGTTATTTTTCTGATAAACAACATTTTAAACCAAGATAGAAAGTATCAATAAATCTAAACTAGGTAATGGGAGTTCACTTGTGCCTGACCATCAGGGTTTGGGATCACAGCTCCCTTTAATGGTCCTACTGAATAATTACTAGATACATACGTTTTCTTAAATATGTTTACTGCTTTCCTTTTAAGGATTCATGAACTGGTTAATTGCCTACACTTTAGACTTTGGGATATTTAACAGTTTTTATCTTGTGAAGCATTGCTACAATTAAATCTTTATATGGTTTGTAAGAGGGCATTTCAAGACAATTTTGGCCTTTCATTCATCTTTATAGAGCTCAGTTATCATTCAGAATGGCTAATCTAACATAGAAGTGTTAGCTGAATCTGTGCTTGTTAAACTAGACACAACACAAAGGCACAGCTTTAATTAAACACGTACAAAGCTAATACAGAACATTCTTTACAAAATTCTATGGGGAATATAAAATTGTATTTGAATATTGAAATATTAATATTAAGGTGTTGTTGGCACAATTAATTATGCTTTCCAAGTATACTAAATTCCTGAACTAAATTGGGAAGAATCTCAGATATTAGTTTGAAATATTTTCATCACTTGAGATTAGTCCTAAAGGCATACAGTCTTTTGGTTATTAAAAAAATTACAAATTACCAGTACAATTGTGTTTGACCTAAAGATGGCAAAGGAGTACTGAGAGAATTAAGGGTGTGCAGCTTAATGAGTAATGACTCTCTCTTCTAAATGTAGGTGCTGAGACAGTGGCTCAGAGAGTTTGTAAGAGTGATCAGAAAACCTGCCTTTGAATGCAAGAAAAAAATACTTGTTCATATAATCTATTCCATATATATGTATATGGTTGTCAATTCAATATCTGTCACAGTTCAATATGGAAATTAGATTTTTTTTAAGCCTTTAAAAATATTTTATTTATTTATTTGCAAGAGAGAGCAAAGCAGATATAGAGAGAGAAAAAGTGAATGGGTGAGCCAGGGCCTCTAGCTACCACAGATGAACTCCAGACATGTGTGCCACCTTGGGCATCTGGCTTACATGGGTACTAGGGAATCAAACCTGGGTCCTTAGGCTTCACAAGCAAGTGCTTTAACCACTAAGCAATCTTTCTAGCCTGAAATTAGGTTTTATTTTTTTAAAGAGTGCAAGGTGTTCACGCAGTCTACCTTAAGTACCATCCCCACAGGAGAGAAGAGTGATGACAACTGAACCTCACTGCTCACCTAGAATAAATTGATTAGGAGATAGTCATTTTTTTTTCCTTTCATTTTTCAACATAGCGTCTCACTCTAGCCCAGGCTGTCCTATAATTCTCTATGTAGTCTCATGGGGGTTCTCCTACTTTGCCTCACAAGTGCTGGGATTAAAGGCATAAACCACCATGCCATGATTTCTACTATGTTTTTCACAGGATATTAACTTGTATTCAGAACTTCAGGACAGTAATCCACCAAACAGCAGGACAATAGACTGAATTGGGATTGGATATCTGGACATGCTACACTCTGAGCATTTGAAAATATTTGTTGTTTTGATAACGCTGTGACAAAATGGCACAGACTTTCCCTGGGTATTTTCTAATTCGAGCAAAGGTTTACAACATATTCGAATGACTAATTAAAAACATTAAATGTGCTTTAGAACAGTTCTATCAAATAAATTTAAGTTTTAAAGGGCTCACTATCAGTGGTTAAAGATATGGGCTCTAAACATTAAAATGCTGTATTTGATGCTATTTTACACAAAGGGAAAAACGAATCATGTTAAGACAGCAGCAAAAACATTTTTACATTTGGGTAATGATACATAATAACTTCATGGCTATGTTGGTAAATCTTGGAGTTTACAAATGCACACTGTGAAGTCCTTTATATTAACATTGGTTAGGACATTAGATTTTCTGCGGAGTCAACACATTTTAGATGTTTTTGAAAGTAAAACTGGGAAAATTAACCATTCCTTACACAAGCAATAAATATTCTGAATGTTAAAATATATTTGATACCAAAGGAAATATTTTTTTAGAAAATTAGATTCCATTTTAATAATTCAAGATGATTTTTAACTATTTGGCATTTGAAAGGGCATTGATATTTAATGGTTTAATATTAATAATAAGGATGACTTTGTGTTTGATATTTAATTCATGGTGGGCTCAGAGTAAATGAATTCTAAGCAAATATTATAAACCATACTTTTAAATAATTCTTAGATATTATAAAACATTAACATGACATATAATTTTTAAACTCTCAATATTTTACCTGTTTAAGTTTTTGCTATAAAGGAGTCTTTTGAATATGTAACAATAAAAATCAACAATAAATAATGCAAGTTGTTCAAAAAAAATATGTCATTCATATGTTCCTTACAATTATGAGAGCTGTGAGTGAGTACTCCTGCTGACCTGATGGTAGATTATTTATTTTGGAAAAATATTCTTTCTATATTATTAATATTTTGCATATTTAACTTATTTAAGGGAAGAACTATTAAACCTGGTTATATTACTCGCCATTATAAGTGTTAAAATTAGAGTAACACAAAATCAACCACAAAAAATAAAATATAAATTTACATAAAGTCCTGAGTAGAAACAATGTGAGCTGAAAAAGTCAATGGTCTTTCTACCATTCAGACATCAGACAAGAAAATAAGAGAGAGTTAGTGAATATTTAGATTACATTATAAGAAAGTAGGAAAGAAAAAGTAATTTTCATATTAATGAAGTAGAAAATATTTTATTGCTTCTGATTGACAATACTTTGAAAATCATATTTTATTTGCTAATACAGAATGCATGTCTATTTGAAATTTAAAAGATATGCAATTAATCTTGTCTTCAGAAATATTCATTAACTTGGATTAGAGAGATGGCTTAGTGGTTAAAAGAGATTGCTTACAAAACAGGATGACCAAGGATCAACTGCCCAGTACATGTAAAGCCAGATGTACAAAGTAGCACATGTGTCTGGAGTACATTTGCAGTGGCAGGAGGCCTTGGTGCATACCTATTCTCTCTCTCTCTCTCTCTCCCCCTCTTTCTCTCTCAAATAAATGAATATTTTTTTAAAAAAATATGTTAACTTTATCAAACAAATTATTAAGAGCCCAAAGAACATAGGTCTTGCACAGTGGTTACTACTTTTATTTAACTAGCTGTGACATATTTTGTTATCTATGAAAATTCATTTTATTTGTGTGGTATTTGAGAACATCAACACAAAATAGCATTTTCTTAAATTACAAGACATATTGCTCAAGAAACACTTTGTACCAGCTTATGTCTCATCTTATTAACAATGGAGTTCTTTTTTAAAGGAATGTCAAATGTAAGAATGATACACACTGATATTGGCTAAAATATTTACACAGATTATAAAACATGCAAAACTGGCACAGAAGACCACAAGGGGAAGATTGTTAGTTCAAAGAATGTGGACGAATTGGCCAAAATGTGGGATGAAACATATCAAAAGTCAGTTCAAGAAACCAAAAACCAAAAAAAAAAAAAGCCCCTCTTTTTAAAACATTTTAATGGGTTGCATCAAAATGTAAAACTTAACATTCACCTCTTTTTAAAAAAAATTAAAAGTGCATATTTATATGTAACAACAAGCAAGAAGACAAAACACATCAAAAACGGGAATAAAAACAACTCTTCAAAAAAAGACAAGAAGTAAAAAAATAAAAAGGGGTGGAAAAAGTGATTGAGGCCCTGGTCATGCAAATAGATTTGGTGGAAAAAAATACCTTCATCTTCAGCACCGTCATTATCACCTAAATCATCTGTCTGTTTCTTTGTAAGGGGACCTAGGATCAAGAACGGAGAAATGGAGGGAAAAAAGACAATTCAAGAATAAACAAGACTGAGGGGGGAAAAATAAATGTAAATACTAAAATTGCAAAGATAGTTCCAAAAAGAGCAGGGAAGTGGTTACATCATAGTTGATTATTTTATTAAAGAAAAAACCCTCTCCCCTAAACTAGATTTAGTTTGTGTACAAATTTATCATAAAAAATACAATCATGGTTTGATATTGCAGTCATAGACAAAGGAAATGTTTTTAAATACCCACTGTATACAAAAAAATAAATTGTTTCATTAGCTGAAAGTATTAAGTCTATTTATTAGCTTTTTCTAATTTCAGTTGGTAACAATAATAAACAAATCAAGCAAGTCAAATTCATTCTTTAAGTTGGGACAAGATAAAACATTAGAGAAAAGAGATAAACATTTTTAAGTTGTTCTTTTTTTCAGTTTTTATAAGATCATTAATACTTGGATTTTACACATTTTAATTCATACATTTCTTTTTAAAACTGTGACTTTTTAAAATTACTTGTCATTACACAAGTACTCCCCCATGTATTTTTTCATTTAAACATTAGCCATGGATTTAAGGCATTTGCTACCTGCACAAATGTGCCAACAGATAATCTCATCCTTTGGCAGGGAAATGGTACCTTCAGTAGAAGTCAGTGTTTAGTGATAAAAGTTGTCTATCTTCATAAACAATTTCAGAATATAATAGAATTTCGCTCTTATGCAATTCCATTTCCCAGTAATTTTTTTAAATTTATAATAGGATCATGCCTTCCAAGAATAATTGTATTAAAACTGAATGTTTAATAAATGTTTTATTAACAGTGCTAATTTGCTAGAATAAAGGAACACATCAAAGGGGGTCGAAGGTCATATGAAAGTAATTTTAAGTGTCACCTAATTGACATACTCAGCACACAAAAAAAGCAAGAGAAGCCCCACATTCTCTTTGATTCCCACAGCCATTTAATTTGTATGACATTTCATAATCCTCATGCAAAAAAAGCAATCACTATGAACAGAGCATTCAAATTAAAAGACAACCAACCACATAGCAAGAGGATTTTGTCATGCATAAAACAAGAGTGAAAGAAAGAGGGGGGGGGGGAATCAGACTGAGAGCCATGTGTCAATTTCAGTCAGTAGTCAAGAAGCAAGCATTAACTGACTCTAAGCAGACATCTTAAACAGGAACTAATAAATACTTCAGGTGTTCTAAGTCTTTGCAGAGGTCACTTTGCATTGTTTGTATCTTAAAACCAGACCTATTATATCACCTCTCAATGAAAAGCACTGTCCCAGAAAGAAAGAAGGGCTAAAAGATATATCAGAACTATATTTAATCAGTTCCAAAAAATGCCAATAACTGGCAAAGATGAAAATGTTAAGAGTAGAGATTGATAAACTGAGTTGAAGGCAGCTGTGGAATACTTCTATTTTAAGGTAATGGTTTCAAGGTCATTTCATATGAAGAAAGGAGAAAATGAGCAGAATAAAAATGTGCTCTTAATATCACATCTGCAGATAATCATTTCATTGACGAAACCATAGAGAAAAGTAAAAGTTTGTGTTAATTGGTTCTTAGTTATAGGTGCACAGATATCTAAATTTACTATGATCCCGTTTAAATCAAAAGCAAGCTCAGGATTATCCAGTGTTCATGCAACTACATTGCTAAATCCCCCCCCCCCCACACACACACACAGAAATATAAGTTTGTTTAAAACTTAAAATTTTTAAATGGCTGGATCAGAATACAATATCTGACATAGTTCAGAGAAGTATATTTTCAAGTTTTTAACTTTCTGTAATTACTCCGAGACTAAAGTTTCTCCATTGCTATTTCTATTTCATAGAAATATAGTTTACTGGGTAGTAACACAAACTAACTGCCAATGGTGTTTTTTCTTAACCTCCAAACCTCTGTCTGCTTTCTGATTTTACATAAATTACTCCATTTGCTAAATCTTGGATTTTTAAGAAACTAGGAATGTTTGCTTAACTTTTCTTCAGCCTTACTAGTTTGCATTTGTAGTCACAAGTAAGACTTTCCCAATTAAGTCACTGCTCTTGTTTGGTTCACAGTTCCCTAAGAGTGTCTCCCTTCAATAACTCAAATCCATGCACTTTTCTGTCCCCTCCTAAAGTATCAAGGAAATTTACATAGTCTGTACTGGAAGTCACTTAGGTTATGCAACTACTGAGCCAACAATTGCGTGTACTTCACAGACTTTCAGAAGCATTAGCTGTTGAGCCTACATGCAATGCAATGGTAAGAGAATTATTTGGTAAATACGATCTTCCATTCTTTGGTTATGGGAAATGTTTTTTAGTTCCTATGTGTGGGCATAAGAAGATATAGAGAAATTTTGTAAATGATAAGAAAGAGGAAAGAGAGAGAGAGAGAGAAAGAGAGAGAGAGAGAGAGAGAGAGAGGGAGAGAGGGAGAGTTGAGTGAAATTTTGGCCACATTTTTTTTATAATCCTATTCCTTCTCTACTGAGGGAGGTGAGTGTCTTCAGTAGACTGTAGAATAACATTTGCATTCTTTCATAATGCAATATGAAATCTTTGAAGAGTTGTAAACAGATCTGTATGTTGATTCAGTAATCACATACACATTGGGAAATCTTCAATCTAGACAAAGATTGAATTCCCCAGCTAAGAAACTTCATGCATTAATATATTAAAGAAATATTAGAATTAAATAATGTTAACTTGCAACAATACTATAGAGACTAGCTATATTTTAGTGATCTGAGCATTGTTGTGTTTTCTTATTCACGAGATTATTTTCTTTTTAAAAAAAATATATTGTTTTTTAATTTTATTTATTTATTTATTTATTTGAGAGTGACAGACACAGAGAGAAAGACAGATAGAGGGAGAGAGAAAGAATGGGCGTGCCAGGGCTTCCAGCCTCTGCAAACGAACTCCAGATGCATGCGCCCTCTTGTGCATCTGGCTAACGTGGGACCTGGGGAACCGAGCCTCGAACCGGGGTCCTTAGGCTTCACAGGCAAGCGCTTAACTGCTAGGCCATCTCTCCAGCCCACGAGATTATTTTCATATCTGGTAATTTATGTGGCTCTCTGGGAAGGAGAGAATTGAAAATATTTTTTGCCAAAAATGATTGTAAGTAAAAGAACATACTTCTTTCATATCTATGCCTAAAGACAGAAAAAAAAGAATCTTCTAAGAAGGATCAATGTTGCCAACTGGAAAACTCAGCATTAGTTTCTTTGTGAAAATGACAATGGAGTAAACACTTCCATAGGAGTCAGAGAAACAGATCTCTACATGACATGAAGATTCTCTGTCCCAGTGCTGAAGAAAAGAAGCCCACTGCCTGTGGCTCCTTTCCTCCTTATCATATCAGCAGCTCTTGCCCAAACTCCCTTTATTCTAAAGTGCGACTATTTTTTATATTTCATTTTTATTTATTTATTTGACAGAGAAAGAGGGAGAAAGAGCAAGCAAGAGAGAGAGAGAAAATGGGCACTCCAGGGCCTCCAGCCCCTGCAAATGACCTCCAGACACGTGCACCCCCTTATGCATCTGGCTAACGTGGGACCTGAGAAATCGAACCTGGGTCCTTTGGCTTTGCAGGAAAACGCCTTAACCGCTAAGCAATCCCTCCAGCCCAAAAGTGTGACTCTTAATAGAGTCACTAATGCTAACAATTTTAAATAGAAAAATAATATTTTAAAATAAAAGGTAGTATAAATATTCATGTGATAAATAGATAACAACCCTTTAGGGATTTGTCGTCCTATAAATAGATCACAATTTCCCCAAGGGTAAAGTAATTTTTCCCTTTTGAGAAGTGCATAAAAGTCTTTAACAACATTCCAACCACAGCTGATGTTTCTTTAAAATAATAACTGATATTGCCTTTTCAATACCAGCACTTTTAAATGGGTATCTAAAAGCATCAGAATATCAAACAAGTATCATACTAATCCCTGTGTATAGAAGTGATTTAGTCTCTCTTGAAACAAACTGGGCCTCTGCTTTCTCAGGAACATACACATAACTCTCATTAGAGTTAACAGGAAGGTAGACCTCATGTCCTTTTGAAAAGGTGTGAGAGTAATTACTATATTTTATACCTCTTATAGACAACAAATAGATTCAGTGGTGAAACAACAGGACTAAACAAGGTAAAGAAAACTTCTTACCATGAAATTTGAACTTGTTTAATTCCAAATAGTACCTCTATAATTTTCATAAACATAACTCACAGTATTGGTCTTTACAAAGAACATGTGGTACAGCCTTATATTTCAGAATCTGACTACATGCCTTTTATCTTTTAAATAGGCATAAAAATATCAGCATTCCTCTGCAGTTAACTGTAGAATAATTATGAGCCCTGAAATAATTACTATCCACCCATATTAATGCTGCTTTTTATCATTCCCTTTGATGAAAGGCTAATATACTTTTGGTCACAAACACATTAGAACTGATTATAAATTCCTTCATTACAGTTTCAATTCAGCAAAAAGAAAATTCAGACTTTGTGCCACACATATTTGCTGCAGACAAGTAGGCTAAACTTATTATTAATTCCCGACTTAGAAAGTTGTGCACAAGGAATGTATCCCCATGAAGAGACCAAAGTTCTGTAATTCTATGGATTATTCACAGTTCAAAGCTCCAGAGGGCACACGATAGACCCAGTGGCACTGACTCCTGACTTTGCACTCTTGCCCTACCCTCATGACACAGGAGTTTTGAGATGAACTGAATATAGAGAATGCCTGATGTCCTTTCCACAGACTGAGAGAATTGAAAGACATTGTCATTGCTATTCTAGAGAAACAGAAAGCAGAAACAAATTTAGAAAACAAAACTCGCATCCAAGGTTATGTGAAACCCATGTGTGTTCCACAGGAAAGCTTCAGAATTCATCCTAAATAACAGAAGAAAAATAGCACTGGATTTTACCCAAAATTTATAATAATGAAAAATGTAATGACTTTAAGAACATAAATACCAGGGCTGAAGAGATGGCTGCATGGTTATGGCCTTTGCCTACACTTCCTACATAAAGCCAGATGAACAATGTGTGCGCAGGTATATGGGATTTGTTTGCAGATTAGAGGCCCTGAAGTACCCTTTCATTACTATTCATATTATCTCTCTCTCTCTCTTCCTTTCTTTCTGTCCTTGCAAAAAAATAAATAATAAATGTTTGAAAAGAACTTAGATATCACTAAGGATGGTGTTATTACTGAATTTTATTCATTGAAAATTAGTTAGTTTCATGTGACTGGGATAAATGGACACCTCTTGAATAAACAAAACTGAAAGAAAATGATTAGATGGAATAATGCTAACTAATTTGGTATTTCTATCTAATTTAGCAAAAGATTTTCACATTTCTTAAGCACTCATTTATATGACCAGGAATAAAGAATAAATAATTAAATAAATCACGGCTGCTAACAATTTCCTTTCTTGGACATTTTCAATGAAAGTTAAAAATTTTGAACAATGCAATAGATCTTATATTGTAAACGGCTTTGATGAGCCACTGCAAGTAAACATTAGAATAACTGATGACTTGAATGTTGTGTGACCCTTTGTGATTTTGCTGGTGGGTTCTGATTTCTTATGCTACCTAGACCTTGTTTGTGTGACTTCCTGTTTAGGCTGGTCCAAATTTACATGCTCTGGAAGGGCCCGGCCCCCTTGACCTGAAAGCACCAGGTATGCCCAATGGTTTACCTTTGCGCTGGAAAAGGAAATACAATTTCGAACATAAAGTGTGTTGCCTCTGATGATTCTAGAAGCACAGCAAAGCCTGCAACATAACTTGGGGAGAGGAGAAACTGTTCAAAGCCAGGAAAGGGTGAAACAAATTTTCTATTGTCTAGGATATTGTTGTGAACAAAAGTGTATTTAAAGGAAAAACACTGTTTTCTTCATAAAGGCACCTTGATTACAATACTTTGAAGCCAAAACCAATTCTAATTAGGATAATAGTGATGATAAAAGAGGGAAAAAAATGACTGCATAAAAAGCAAATAAATAGGTTAAGTTCGAATCTCAGTTTCTACAAATTTGCATAACTTTTAAAAGATGTTCAACAACTTATTTGTTTGGTTTTTTAAGTGAAAATGCAGCAGTTCTAATGCATAAAGAATATCAGTGTGCTTGAGGTCTGTGCACCCAGACCTGGTGAGGTGCCTGCGTGTTTGGCCGCATTTGGATCTGGAGTGGTGCAGCCAAGTCTGGGGCCATTGCTCTCAGACCAGGTGAGGGGCCACAGTGTTTGGCGTCTGAGGCTCAGAGTGGTTGCTGTGCCAATATGCTTGGGGCTAGTCCGTTCAGGGTAGGTAAAATGAAGGAGTATTTGAGACACTGTGCTCTGAGCAGGTGAGATATAGGCTTATGTGGATGCTATTCACTGGGATTGAGTGAGATGCTGGCTCCATTGAGGCCTGTCAACCCTCAGTCCAGAAAAAGATTACCAGAAGGTTTTGGGCATGGTCCTGGGTGGGTGAGGAAGTGGTAATTAAAGGTGTGTTTGGGACCAAAAACTTCCTGCCTTTGGGAACCAACTCACTGAGCAGATAGACACAGGGCAGGAGACAGGACCCATGCTTCCACTCCACACTATGGTGCAGCAGTGGGTCTTCCTCAAAGACAGGCCAATTTCCCCATACTGTGCCACCAGATGGTTCTGGCCTCAGCTGCCTCCTGTGATTTCTGACCACCTCCACGCAAGAAAGCCCACACACTGGCCAACTCAGTGGACCTAGATATGACCTGGTCTGTGGGTCCTGGAGACCCTACCACCCCTGAACTCTCACTCCCCTTCTCCTCGCAACTACTTGGGGCACTGCTTCTGCTCCAGCTGGAGAGCACAGGACTTTGGAAACCCCTGTGAAGGGGAACTAGTGAGCCCTCCACAACCTATTTAGCCTGGTACAATAGGGGAGCAGTAGCAAGTGCTGCTGCTCGAGCCGAGCCCCAAAGGTAAGGAAGGCATGGCGATAAGCAGGGGCCAGATTCCTGACCTCCAACCTCAACTTTTGTATGCTCCAAGAGCTTCTGGCTCAGTTTCACCATCCACAACCTGCATATGAATACAATGCCATGCCATTCCAATCCCTTTAAATAGAAAAAGATTAAAAAAAAAAAAAAACCACTAAAGCTCTACAATGGCAAATACCTCCTGTCCCCATTATAAAAAAAAAAAAAAAGACTTTTACCCTGAGATGGTTAGATGCCACAACCCAAAAAGTAAAATAAAATAAATTTATAAAAGGTAACAAACTGAGAGATCTCCACCAAGGTTTGCCTAGTTCCACAATGGAAGTGTACAAAAAAAAACATAGTGGAGGCAACATAAATTGAATCCCAAAATGAAAGCAGAATAAACTATGTGACTCTGACAAAGCAAATCACAAAAAACCAACAATTGCATAAATGAGATACAATGGAATTATCTCTTACAGCACACTGTTTTCATCACTAGGCATAACTTAAATTGGAATAAAAAACAAAAAAAAAAAAACAGACCTCAAAAGAGATAAATGAATTGAAGGTGAGTCAAGAAATACAAGATCTCAATAACCAGCTAATTTTGATGAAGGCATGATTAAATGCAACAATGAATTCCAAGAAGCATCAAGAAAATCAAACCACAATCTGAAGTTGTAACTCAACAAACGGATGTACATGATGCAGAAAAACACAACAGAAAACAAAAGTCAAATGCAGCTTATAAAAGACTCCCTAGAACCCATCACTAACAGAGAAAATTGTCTGGAGGACAGAACTTCAGATCTGAAACACAAGACAGAAGAAATTTTTCAGAAGTCCAAAAATTTATACAAGTTCACAAAATCATGCAAACAAAATATTAGGGAGTTGTGGGATACCCTAAAATTATAAATCATCAGGATAATAGGTATACCAGAAAGGAAAGAAATTCAAGCCAAAGGCATGGAGAACATATTCAATAAAATCATTGAAGAAAACTTTTCCACCCTCTCAAAAGAGAGGCCTATCCAGACATAAGAAGCCCACAGAGCACCAAACAGAATGGACCAAAGAAGAAACTCTTCAAGGCACATTACACTTAAAACTCTAAACAATGAAAACAAATAGAAAGTGCTAAAGGCAGAAAAAGAGAATCAATTCATTACATATGAAGGAAACCTCATCAGAATTACCTGAGATATTTTTCCAGTAGAAACCCTGCAAGCTGGAAGGGTTTGGAATGGAGTATTTCAAAATAGAAAAACTATAGTTTCCAACAAAAATTACTGTGCCCAGAGAATGTATCCCTCATAATAGATGATGAGATGAAAACCTTCCATCATAAAATCCAGGTCTATGATTACATGAACACAAAGACAAATCTACAGATAATACTTCAGGGAAACTTCTGCACAGAAGAGTTAAATGACTAACCTCAAGAGCCTACAAGAGGAAGAAGACAAGAACCAAAAATAGAGCAGGCAACAAAAAGTACAAACCCCAAGGAAGCACCGAACCTCATGAATCCTCCAACATGGTTGGGATTAAATAGGATCTCACAATTATAACTTGAAATATCAATGGTCTTAACTTACCCATCAAAAGACACCAGTTAACAAGATGGAACAGAAAATTGGATATGTCTAAGTGCTATCTTCAAGAAACCAATCTCACCATTAAAGACAGACACCTCCTCACAATAAAGAGATAGAAAATGATTTTTCAAGCAAATGGAAATAAGAAATAAGTGGGAGTAGCTATATTAGTATCTGACAAAATAGACCTCAACAAAAATTAATCAAAAAGGATACAGAAGGTCACCTTTTATTCATCAAGGGAGCGATTTAACAAAGGGATATAACATCATCAATCTATATGCACCAAACACAAGTGCTTCATATTTTATTTTTTTTTATTTATTTATTTATTTATTTTGTGCTTCATATTTTATAAAACAAAATATACTTGACAATAAACAAGAAATAAATCCCAATACTATCATAGTAGGGGACTTCAATACCCCACTATTATCAATAGATCATCCCATGAGAAAATCAACATGCAAATAATTGACCTTTACAACACCATAGATCAACTATATCGAACAGACATCTACAGGATATCCCACCCCAGTTCTGTAGAATACACACTCTTTTCAGCATCCCATGATACCTCATCCAAAATCAATAGCAGATTAGGTCATAAAGCATGCCTCCATAAATACAGGACAATTGACATAACTTCCTGCATCATCCCAGTCCTCAATGCATTAAAGATAGATATTAACAATAAGAGAAACAACAGAAAATACACAAACTCCTAGATACTGAACTACACACTATTAAATAATTTGTGGTTCATGGAAGAACTCAAAAAATAAATTATAAATTTTCTAGAACTGAAGGATAACAAAAACACATTATACCTAAATTTATGAGACACAATGAAGGCAGTCCTAAGGGGAAAATTCCTATCATTAAATACCTTATAACAAAGACAAAAGTATCTTATCTAAATAAACTAACCATCCATTTACAGGTGTTGACAAAAGAACAATCCAAATGTAAGAGCTCCAGATGGAAAGAAGTAATTAAGATCAAAGCAGAAATCAATGGATTGGAAACTAATAAAACAATTGACAAAGAAAATTGACAAAACTAAAAGCAGGTTCCTTAAAAAAAATAAATAAGATTGATAAACCTCTGACAATTCAATCAAAGAAAAAAACAGAGAGAAGTCTCAAATTAACAAAATTAGAAATGAAAAGGGAGAGGTCACAACAGTTGTCAATGAAATTAGGAGAATCATCAGGATATATTCCCCCAAAAGTTTATTAACTTGGATAACCTGGAAGAATTCAATGAATTCCTACACACATACCATCTACTAAAACTAAATTCAGAGTACATAAGACTCCCATATAAACCTATTACACCCATTACCTTAAAAGTGTTTTTAGAAGCTTCCATCAAAAGAAAAGTCCAGAACTTGATAGAGTCTCAGCTAAATTCTACCAAACCATCAACAAAGAACTGAAACCCCATTTTTTAAAGCTTTTTCACATTATCAGAGAACAGGGATGCTCCCCAAATTTCCCTACAAAGCTAGCATCACCCTAATATGAAAACCAGTCAGAGATACAAGATAAGAAAAGTACAGAAGTATATTGCTGATGAACTTAGATGTGAAAATTCTGATCAAAAATCCTAGCAAGTCAAATTCAGCAACACATCAAAACCATTATCCACTTTGATCAAGCAGGTTTTATCTCAGGAATGCAAGGATGGTTCAACATATGGAAATCAACTAAAATAATACACCACATAAATAAAATTAAACACAAGTACAAAATGATCATTTTGGATAAGGCAACACAACTTTATGGTTAAAACACTTGAGGTAATAGGAATGGGGGGATTATATCTCAATATAATAAAGGCTATATACAAAGAATCTAAAGCTCAATCATACATAATAGGGGAAGACTCAAGGCATTCCTCTTAGGATTGGGAACATGACAGGGGTGCCCACTCTCAACACGACTCTTTAACATAGTAGAAGAAGTCCTATCCCAAGCCATAAGACAGGAGAAAGATATAAAATGTATGAACTGGTAAGGAAGAAGTCAAACAGCCCTGTTTATGGAAGACCTGATCCTATACGTAAATGACCCAAAAGAGGCTACCATAAATTTTCTAAAGAAAAGGGACAAGATAAAAAAAAACAACCCACGAAACTCAGTAGTCTTCCCATACTCTAAAGACATCAGCATGGCTGTTCTGCTTTCAATAACCATGGGAAAAACAAATACCTTGGAATAACACTAACCAAGGATGTGAAAGACCTTTCTAATGAAACTCAAGGTATTAAAGAAAGAAACTGAGGAGTACCTGAGAAAATGGAAAAAAAAATGCTCCTGGTAGGAAGAATTAATATTGTGAAAATTTCAACTCTACCAAAAGCAATATACAAATTCAATGGAATACATACATACATATATATATATTGAATATATATGAATATATATTGAATATATATTGAATATATATTGAATATATATTGAATATTGATATGCATATATCAGCATCATTTTTCATAAAGATAGAAAGATTAATCTCAAAATGCATATGGAATTGTAGAAGGCCTCAGATATCTAAAATCATCCTCAGCAAAAGAAACATCTCTGGAGGTATCACCATACCCAGTCTAAAGCTATACTACAAAGCCATACTAATAAAAACAGTATAGTACTGGCATAAAAATAGATGCAGAGATCAATAACACAGAATTGAAGACCCAGTTTTTAGTTTAAGGAACTACAACTTCTTGACCTTTGACAAAGAAGCCGACAATATACACTGGAGAAAAGACAGCAAATAATGCTAGAAAAATTTGGCAACCACATATTGAATGAAACTAGACCCATTCATCTCTTCATGCACAAAAATCAACTCCAAATTGATTAATAACTTCAATATAAGACAGGAAACTCAAAAGATTAGCAGAAAACAAATTAGGGGTAAGTCTCCACCATATAGGAATGAGGAAAGACTTTCGGAGCATTACCCCAGTAGCCCAGGAAATTAAACAATAACTCAACAGTGGACTCTCATGAACTTAAAAAGCTTTTGTACAGACAAACACAGCATAAACAGAGCCAACAGGCTACCCACACTGTGGGTAGTTGCCCAATATAACACTGACAGAGGCCTAATATGTAGAATATACACAGAATTCAAAAAATAAAGCAATAAAAACACCAAACAATCTCCTCAATAACTGGGAGCAAAAGGAAGAAATAGAAATGGCTAATACTCATTTTCAAACATGTTCAACATCCTTTCCCATCAAGGAAATGCTAATAAAAACAATTATGAGATTCCACCTTACTCCAGTCAGGATGGCATTCATTACATCCAGACACATTGCCCACCCTTGCAATATCTGACTGCTGCTCTCTGGACTCATAACCCATGACTTCATGGTGACTACCAGCAATACCACTAAGGACTGCCCACAGTGGAGTGGGGATAGGGAGGAGGGAAGTGATGATTCCAACTCATGATGTATCCATACAAAGGTTTTACTTTAACAAAAGTAACAAAATAAATGTTACCAAGATGTGGGGAAAGAGGAGCCCTCATTCACTGTTGGTATGAGCACAAACTTGTACAACCACTATGTAAGTCAATATGGAGAGTCCTGAAAATATGAAAATAGAGCAATCAACTGACCAAATTATTTCTCTAGGACATGTAACCTGATGGCTCTACTTTTAAGTACAGTGATCTTTGCACAACCATGTTTATAGCTGCTTAATTCACAATAGCTAAGAACTGGAATCAACCCAGGTGCCCATCATTTGATGAATGGATAATAAAGGTATATATTTACAATGGAATTCTACTTAGCAATAAATAAAAATAATATAATGAAATTTGTAGGAAAATGGCTAAACTTGGAACAGACTATGCCAAGTGACTCACACAAGCACAGGAAGATAAACATCAGATATTTCCCATCATCTGTGGTTCCTATCCTAGAACAGTTTGAGTTGCAGGCATACCTGACCGTCAACTTCAGGAACAGCTAACAGGAATGGAAGGGATTGGGGGACAGGCAATGGGAGAGCAGATGGAGATACAAAACTAAATCCAAAATGAATTGGCGCCTTAGAAACCTTTCTCCTGGGTTGTAAACAAAATATATATATATATATATATGACCCTCAATAGGTGTATGGGGCTATAATCTGGTCAGAAGGGCTTTGGTGAGGGTGGGATGAAGCCTAACCCTTAAGCATTTGGTTGTGGCTTATAACTCCTAGTACCAGAAAATGGCTACAACCCACACTGAGTTGTTATCAAAGAGAGCTACGAGATTTCCCCCAAAAGACAGGTTTTCATCAAAGCACTAGATTACCCACCTGAGGTAAATGGTAAGACCCTATTGCTGAAGCCACCACAGGCTGCTGACACAGAACATTGAGAGATCCAGCTGAATCTTGCAAACATGTGCATGTGCACCCTCACATAAATGTATGCCTACAAACACCCAAACATGCATACACATACACACACAGGCACTCACCCACAGAAAATCAGATGATGGAAAAGAATCACATTTTGTCATTTTTCATTTCTGAATAAAAAAACAACAATTGTCACCTTGAAATAAATCTAAGACCCAAGGATCTATGGTATTTTAAAAATATTCAAAGAGTGCCCACTAAATACATATTTATTGCTAAATGTACTTTGACTGAGACTTAATATACCAAGAATGAAGATAACTAGCTATTCCTGCATTCAAACAAAGATGGATTATTCCGTACATTATTTCTCCTTGATGATGATGTCTCTCTGGCCTCCTAGTACAACAGGAACAAGCTTCCAAACTTTCAACTTAGGTTCTGCTTTGGGAATTCACCTACATATAGAAGTAATCGCCATATGGACTCAAGTAGGATTGTACTTAATTTCCTACAGGAAAATTCTTTCTTCCTGCCACTCAATTTTCTATTGTTAGCTTGGTCTGGGGCCATCACTGCCATGTTCTGGGATGGCTGTCATCCTCATTCACACTCTTCACTGCCTTTCAACCCACCATCATCTGTGGAGGCTGTAGATAATGATCACAGAAAACCACATGAGAAAAAAAAAAAAAAAGGATATAACTATGGTACATCAACATCAGCTAAAATGAGCACACACCCAAAAACTGCTATAGCTAAAATTACAAGTGTTGTCAATGAACAGAAATTTAAAAGCATAGTCTTAGACATCATGTATCTTGTGCTGTATTTTAAAATATCTATAACAGGGTAGATGATGTCTAAATATGGTTTGACAAAATTTTTGATATGGTGCAAATTCCTGAGCAAAAACAGGAAACTTTATTTTCTTATAATTATTTAATATTTTTTTTTCTGTTTATTTATTTGAAAGGGACAGACAGAGAGAGAATGAGACTGACAGAGAGAGTGAGAGAGAGAGACAATGGATGTGCCAGGGCCTCCAGCCACTGCAAACAAACTCCAAATGCATGTGTCCTCTTGTGCATCTGGCTAATATGGGACCTGGGGAATCGAGCCTCGAACTGGGGTCCTTAGGCTTCACAGGCAAGCGCTTAACTGCTAAGCCATCTTTCCAGCCCAGGAAACTTTATTTTCTGAATGGAGACAAATTATTGGCAGAAACTATGTTCTAAATGGAGACAAAGTATCTAAAATATTTTTTGTTGTTTTTTGTGGTCTTTTGGGTATTTTTGAATGAAGTATGGATTAATTATACTTTGAAACAACTTTTACTGTATTATTACTGTGTTGATTTATTTATTTATTTATTTATTTATTTATTTATTTATTTATTTATTTAGTGGTGTTTTGTTGCTTGTGACCTAGAGGAAGTCCCCAAGCCTGGGCCATATGATTTCCCTTAGTAAGTCTATATGTTGTTTTTCTTCCACTGCTTTTATATGTATATGATGTGAGTAAGTGAGTGAGTGTGTCCTCTTACTCCTGCCCAATGTGTTTTATTCCATGTGGGTGATGTTCAGATGTTCTAATTATCATCAACTCACTTCAGAAATGAAGAATGCTCTGGGCTCAGCTAGACAAGGATCTTCCCACAGCATAAGGTATGACATGTTTCCACACTGAATAAAAAAGTGAGTATTGTGTGCTTTGTTCTCAAATGCTATCTCAAGATATAAACAAGAGAGAGGTATGATTTTTGTCAAAACATGACTGTGAAAATATGTGAAATGGCCACATTGATATATCTAATCTCCATAAATGAGATGAATAATTTGAACCAGGATTGACATAGTTGTAATGTACTGTATCTCGGTAGGAGTAAAGGGCAGAGTCTCTGCTGGAAAGATCCCCAGGGAAGCTGGACACATGGGAAGATTCTTGTCCTTCAGATGACTGCCTGAGAGTGACTGGGCTCACATGGCCACCTCAATATCAGTGGCTTCAGGAGCAGTTTTTGTGCATTACTTCACTTGGGTTGATATTCTTACTAAGCAGACTAGAATCTATTGTGTCCCCTCTTCTCCCTCACCTGCTACAGCTATTAGAGAAACACTATTGATATGAAAATACTTGTGTGAATCCAGCGGTTATATGCCCAGATTTCTAGGATGCTGTGATAGAAGGGATACTATCATGACTACTGACCTTTCTTCTTTTCACAGGTAAAGAAGCACAAGTCGAGTATTGAACTGACTTTGTCTAGGATCTCCAGATGTTTAAAGGTAGAGACAGGTACTGGTCTAAGGCTCAGGTTTTATACTGGTCTGGTTTACAGTTAAGTTATATATCAATAAAAGGCAAGAAGAAAGGACTGGCTCGCCTGATAATGCATCTGTCATTGTAAGCCTGAGGAGCAGAATTCAAATGTCCAGTGGCCATCTAAATACAGGGAGGATATAGTCCACTTGTAGTCCTAGTGTCAGGGAGGTAGACATAGGGGGTCCGAGGGGAAGGACAAGCTAGCTAGCTGGCTATGCCAAGGCTGTGAGTTCTGGGTTTATATGAGAGATCCTATTTCATTAAATAAAGTGGAGAGCAATTGAAAAAGACACCAAATATCAGTCTCTGGCCAATACACACAGACACACAAACACACACATGTGTGCATGCATACCAGCACACATGTGATCCCATCCCCACACAACCATGCATTCATGCATGTATACTATTCACATATACACATATATCAAAAGAAAAATAGACAGAAAAGGAAACTTCTATCATAGTTACCTGTGAACTATAAACCTCTCAGTATTCCTTAAGTAACATTTTAATGAATATTTGTTTGACTTTAAATTTCTCCTTAATCAAAATGTCGTTTAAGGACTGGAGAGATGGCTTAGTGATTAAGTGCTTGCCTGTGAAGCTTAAGGACCCTGGTTCTAGGCATGATTCCCCAGTACCCACGTGAGTCAGATGCACAAGGTGGTGCATGCATCTGGAGTTATTTACAAGGGCTGGTGGCCCTGGTGCGCCCATTCTCTCTGTCTCTCTCTTTCTGTCTCTCTCCCTCTCTCTCTCTTTCACTCTCAAATAAATAAATAATATTTTAAAAATATCATTTAAAAGAAAAAATATGTTTCCTGAAACATATATTATGAGTACTACACTGAAAATATTTTTATCATGATTTAAAAATATATCACAGAGTTTAACCTTGGGAAGTTCAGCTAGATTTTTGTTTTATTCCATGTTTATCTTGGACTTATGAACTCTCACTTGTAGTTCTTAAAACACATGCACATCCACATTTGCACACATACCTTCTAGCATAATATGTGTTAAAGGCCATGTGATATTTAAATCCATTTTCTTTAACACATATTATGCTAGAAGGTATGTGTGCAAATGTGGATGTGCATGTGTTTTAAGAACTACAAGGCTGATTGACCTTGGAAGATTTCTTACCTTCTCTATTACTAATCTTTAAAAATGTACAGCAGGACAATATCATGCAATAAAATTATTACAACCATTCAAAACTTGAATGTGAAATAGCTGAGATATTACTTGATCAATAGTGTGCAAAATGGTAGTAATGATAATGATCACCAAATTGGGAATTTTGTGTTATATACTTTTATTTATTACATAAGCAGGTTAACTGTTTCCACTTAATTTATAGATTTATCTGGTTTTCATTGCTTAATTCATAGAAAATTATATCCTATAATTTCAATATTTTCTTCACATAATCTATCACTAAAATGTATTGGCAAACAGGCAAATTTGATATTTTTTAATATTTATTAATTTGAGATAAATAAGAAGAGAGAGAAAATGAGTACACCAAGCCAGGGCCTTGAGCCATTTGCAGATGAACTCCACATGCATGTGTCACTCTGTGTAAGTGGCTTATGTGAGTACTGGACAATTGAACCTGGGCCAGCAATCTTGGGAAGCAAGGGCACTTAAGTACTGAGACATCAACCCATGCCAAAATGATGAAATTTCATATTCATTTAATAAGTACTGGACAAATGTATGTTGTACAAAGTGTTTCATGTAAGGGAATAGTATGCACGCTTCATGCTTTCCACTGCTCACCAAGCATCCTGTAGGATATGCAGTACTTGATTTCATAAGCATTACTTTGTACCAAAGACCTTAAGACAGAGCACGTTCGATTTCTTCACCCAAGAGCCATTTTATCATCAGCCCATTGGAGATACATTTATGACAATGATAACTTGCTGAAAGACCTAATTAGTGGAAAATTTTCAGTCTTTTAATTATATGACTATGCTAAGGAATATAAGTGATTAAAAACATAGTCCTAAAACTGCCCTACCTTACTAAAAATCCTCTTCTTATAATCTCTGTGATGTGAACTTTTGTATGCTTCCATATCTGTGTTTTTGAACTAGAGTTTGTAATAATGACACCCATCAAGTTGAATGGACTTTAGTGAGTTTTGTTTGACAAGGCATAATAAGTTCAGCAATGTGTTAACTTTTGTTATGAGGTAGGTGATGGTGTCCCCTTTCTGTAGATGAAAACAGAAGTCAATGAGTCTATTTTTTTAAAGAGGATGCTGTACTAACTATTTGACTTGGATTACCTCAGGGGCTATTTGTAGCTATTCTAAATCTCAGGGTCATTTCCACTGAGAAGGGGTGGAGAAAGATTCTACACTTAAGATGACAAGTTTTCAAATATTGCTTATTTAATAAATATGAAAGTGAGAATATGTATCCACCTATCTATAACTCTGGAAATACATATTTTAATTTTTACTCTATTTTAATTAAATATACAAATTCTGGAATCAGAATTATTGATTTTATATTGAGGATGTGTCACTTGCTGTCTTTAGATTTTTGGCAAGTTACTTAACATTGGGCTCCAATACATTGTGAGGAGAAATAATTTCTATTAATTTTATAGTACTTGTAAAGAAGGTAAAGATAGAGCCTGGAAAATATTAAGATTACAAATGTTAAAAATGTTATAATAATAGTGAAATATAAATCTAAAAAGAGTAGTTGAACTTAAAATAATTTAGGGATGATAAATATTACAGTTTCTTTTAAAAAAGTAAAGGTTCAAAGTATATCTAATAAAGATTTTGTTGCACATTTTACTATTTAAAAGTTAGTCATTATAAATTTAAAATTAGCACCAAATAAAGATTAAAATTATCACATATTGTGCAAATGTCAGATCTGAGTTTACAATATTAGAAGGAAGAAAATTTAAAAGCAAAATGTCACAGCAGTTCTTTATTTCAGTTGTAATAATGCTTATTACAGAGAGTCTTGACAGGTTTAGGGTAAGCTACCATCTTTAATACTTCTCCATTTAAAATTCAAAATCAAAATTTCAGAACAGAAAAGTATAACTTATATTTCAGATAAAATTATACTTTTAAATTACTTGAATATTAAAATATGTTTGCTTCTCTTACTGAGCACTTTTGATGTTCTGGCTAGGTTTCTGTAATGTGTGATAACGTGGAGAAGATTTGGACATTCAGCAGCTCTGCAGGAAGCCATATCTTGAAGAGGATGCCACTCCAGTGTACTTAGGTGTTCTCAGCTTAAAAACCTCCACCAAAGGAAACTGAGCCTCTGAAAGCTTACCTTCTGTCATGTTTATAAGTTATGTTTGGGAAACCCATGAGCAAAATTAAGGTATTTGATCCTCAAAATATAAACATGCCACCTTAAAAGAGGCTTATCTCTCAAGTATTTAATGGCTCCTGGATTACAAGAATCAATACAGGATAAGAGGCCTATGTTTTATTGATTTCCTCTTCCTTTCATTTTTATTCTGCCCTTTAAGCTATTAAAATTCTTCAAATCAAGCTACCTTTTCTAAGAGATACTGGAATAATTTGGTCAAAGATAACATTTAATACTAATATTTTGCCACTGGCAGCCAAGATTGGCTTTGAAGAAAAAGATCTTTGCCAATATGAATACTTTTCCATTCAGAACCTGTATTTCTACAATAAAATTACATTAAGAAAAAAAAATAAAAAAGAAATCTGGTGTGGTGGTACACACCTTTAATCCCAGGACTAAAGAGACAGATATAGGAGGATTTCTGTGAATTCAAGACCAGCCTGAGACTACATAATGAATTCCAGGTAAGCAGAAGATAAAGACCCTACCCAAAAGCAAATATATATATATATATATATATATATATATATATATATATATATATATATATATACATACATACATATATATATATATACACATGCTTGGTTTTGTAAACTACTTCATGTTTACAAAAACATGCATACATGATGCATGGCTATTACAACATTTCTATTTTGACATGGAAAGCTTGAAAGAGCTGTATTAAAATTTTAACTATTAAGATATGCAAAAGGCTCTAGGCAAAACATATGTTTCAAAATTTTGCGTATGAATCAATGTTTGTTCATTTTAAATACACTAAGGGAAGCTCCAAAGTTGAACACCCTGTGGTGACCTATTTGGATAAATAAGTCCTACTTATAGAAGAATAATCACCCTAATATCAGTTTCCCAAGTTTCCACTCCTGTGTATTTCATTTAATATAATTATAAATATATTAATTTAGTAGAAAAAGCTCATATCTTCTGATATTGGGTAAAAATAGTGCCTAGAGTTCTGAGGAGAAGGCCCAGTGGGTTAATTGTTTGCCTCACAGGCACAGAGAATGGAAGGCAGACCCACAGCACTCACATATGAAAAGCTGGGTGTCGCCTCACACTTCTGTAATCACTGGGTAGATGTGGCAGTCACAGGGATTCCAGGAGGCTTGCTGGCCAGCTAATCTAACCAAATCCAGTAAGCTCAGGGTTAGGTGAGAGATCCTGTCACAAAAATTAATAAGTAATGATAAGATGGGGAGTGATTAAAAGAGACTACTGACATTGGCCTCTGGATTCCACTTACATATATGTACACAAGTGAAAACTCCCCTCCATCCATATACATGTACTACCTATATATAAATAAACATGCACTTTATTTTTTTAAAAAAATATTTATTTTTATTTATTTACTAGAGAGGGAGAGTGTGTGTGTGAGTGAGTGAAAATGGGCATGTCAGGGCTTCAGGCCACTGCAAATGAACTCCAGACACAGGTGCTAACATGTTCATCTGGCTAACATGGGACCTGGAGAATCAGACCTGGATCCTTAAGCTTCACAGGCATGCAACTTAACCACTAAGCCATCACTTCAGCCTATACATGCATTTTAACCATACATGCACACAAGCATCTAATATTTTAGTTGCACAAAACTAGGATAGATTTTATTCATTTAATATTACATATGAGAGTAGAGTTAGATTTACTAATATGAATTCTATATGCCTGCATGCATGATTGAAGATATATATGTATAACATGTTATACATAGGTTCACATATATTTTGGGATTCATGTAGTTTTATAATGATAATCCAAGATTTTCACATGATTTTATTGTGCTTAGGTAAAATTTATTTTTGTAGATATGAATTCTTGTGGACAGTCATTCATAAGCAGAGTGGCAGATACAAAAACTGACAAGAGAACAGAATCTTAGAAATTCTAAAAAAAATTTACCATTAAAGAAAATGAGTAAAAATTTCCAGGGCAATTTCAATTCATACAAAATTCATAGCTGACATATTTTCCCTGATTACCTTTCCTATGGATTTGAAGGAATCTTTTGGAGTTAATCCCTGCACAAAAAAAATGATTGAATTCAGTTCTCTAGACAGTTCTTGTTCAACATGAGTGTGAATAGAAATACCTGGGGAGCTTATTAAAAATGACAATTCTTAACCCCACTTTCCCTTGAGATTGCTCATGGTTCAGCCTGGAATTCAGTAACGTAATGACAAATGAGCTCTATGGACCATGGCTTAAGAAAAATGTGGGATCTAGACTCTTCTTCTATTTGCAGGATCTTGATACTTTCTTATTTTAGCATTCACTGGGGAGTTTGAGGGGAAGCGGCACATGAGGAAGGCAAATTGATTCCATTGCTCTCCTCCTTGGCTACAGCACACACATCAACTAGAAATCTTTGCACTCTCAACTCAGATGCCATCCTCTCCTTAAGAAGAATGTCCAAAAGAAAGGGTGGCCTTCTTCCAAATATAGCAATTTTATGAAAATAATTTGTGTAAGTGATAGCTGTATTCACAGGCTTTCAACTATCTGTATGTATACATAATGTATATATTATACCTATTCCAAATGCTAGATCTGTACTAATATATGATTGCCATTAAATATTAAATACCTCGCCGGGCGTGGTGGCGCACACCTTTAATCCCAGCACTCGGGAGGCAGAGGTAGGAGGATCGCGTGAGTTCGAGGCTACCCTGAGACTCCATAGTGAATCCCAGGTCAGCCTGGGCTAGAGTGAGACCCAAGGTAGAGTCTCACTCTAGCCCAGGCTGACCTAGAATTTACTATGTAATCTCAGGGCAGACTTGAACCCATGGTGATTCTCCGACCTCTACCTCCCGAGTAGTGGGGTTAAAGGTATGTGTCACCATGCCCAGCTTTTTTAAATAGCTCTATTATTCTGCCTCTATATTTAAAAATCTAGTCCAGAAGTTAATTTCTACCCCAAACTACTTCATGCTAGCTTAGCTTAAATGTTACTTAATACTGGCAATACTCATTTGGGTCTACCTACTACCCTGCACCTATACAGATTAACTGTAGTATACCATATCAGACAGTAAGCAATATCGTATTTTTATAAGCCAATTAACCCGACCTGAAGTGACTTTGAACATCATTTTAGGAAATTTAAGCAAGAAATTTAAGGAATAGCTGAAAATGATCAAGAACTATCCATAAGAAGGCTGGGAAGATTGCTTAGCAGTTAAGGCATTTGTCTGCAAATCCTGGTTCGACTCTCCAGGATCCATGTTAGCCATATGCACAAGGGGGCACATGTATCTGAAGTTTGTTTGCAGTGTCTGGAGGCCCTAGCATGCCCATTTTCTCTCTCTTTCTGTGCCTCTTTATCTCAAATATATATGTATATTTCAAGTCAAGATAAAATAAAGATCTGGGCATGGAAGCCTATGCCTTTAATCCCAGCACTTGGGAGGCAGAGAGAGTAGGAGGAGGATCACTGTGAGCTCAAGGCCACCTGTGGTGGTTTGATTCAGGTGTCCCCCATAAACTTAGGTGTTCTGAATGGTAGGTTTCCAGCTGATGGAGATTTGGGAATTAATGCCTCCTGGAGGGAGTGTATTGTTGAGGGCGGGCTTATGGGCTTTATAACCAGTTTCCCCATGCCAGTGTTTGGCACACCCTCCTGTTGCTGTGTTCACCTTATGTTGGCCAGAGGGTGATGTCCACCCTCTGCTCATGCCATCATTTTCCCCTGCCATCGTGGAGCTTCCCCTCAAGCCTGTAAGCCAAAATAAATCTCTTTTTCCCAGAAGCTGTTCTTGGTTGGATGATTTCTACCAGCAATGTGAACTGGACTGCAACACCACCCTTAGATTACATAGTGAATTCCAGGTCAGCCTGGACAAGAGTGAGACCCTACTTCGAAACAGAAAAAAGAAAAAAAATAAAGAACTATCCACAAGAAATAAATGTCAGGGTGAAAGAAGTGTATAAGAAGTGTATTTCCCCAGGGCATCAAACAATCAACTAAAACAGAAAAATAGACTAATGCAAGAATGGATTCTATGATTCAAGGTGCCAGTTCATCTGTGGCTGAATGCAGACATCAGTGAAACAGAGAAGATTCTGAGAGTTTTAAGTATTACAAGAAAGAAGATCTGATTCTATTGATGTATTTCTCCTGTGAGAGCTTACTCTCATGTGAAGAGTAGGGTCTGGGCTGGAGAGATGGCTTAGCAGTTAAGGCTTGCCTGCACTGCCAACGGACCCAGGTTCGATTCCTCAGGACCCACCTAAGGTGGCACAGGCATCTGGAGTTCATTTACAGTGGCTGAATGCCCTATTGTACCCTCTCTGCCTCTGCTTTTTTCTCTCCCAAATAAATAAATAAATAAAAATAAAGAGTAGGATCTGATTTTTTTCTTTCAGAGGCATGTATCACCATCTCTGCTCTGTGTGGAGATGTCTCTGAGACCATGCAGACCAGCTATGCCTTGCTGCTGCACATTTGTATGCCTTGCTCAGCTTTGCATATCTCTGATAGGTGTATTTATTTCTCTTGTGTATGTATTTATGTCACAATGAGTCTTGATCTTTTGCTTTTTTCTTTCTATCTACAGTTTAGGTTTTGACTGTTTATCTCTGTCTGCTGTTTCTCTCTCCTATTCATATGTACATGACAGTGTGTCATGGCTTATACACCTGGAGCATAACTGGGTGGGGATGTGGGAATGCTCCCATAAGTTACCTTCTTCTGGGCTGAAGAAATGGCATAGTGGTTAAGATGCTTGCCTGCAAAGCCAGAGGATCCTGGTTCGACTCTCCAGGACCCAAACATAAGCCAGATGCACAAGGGGGTGAATGCATCTGGAATCAAGGTAGAGTCTCACGTTAGCCCAGGCTGACCTCGAATTAACTATGTAGTCATTTGCAGTGGCTGGAGGCCCTGGTATGCCTGTATTCTCTTTCTCTTTCTCTCTCTCTCAAATAATAATAATATTAAAAATACTTTGAAAATAATATACATTTTTCTGAACATCATCACTAAGTTAAAAAAAAAATGCTGAGAAAGTTTTCCTATTCTTTAAGCTTCACAAAAGAGATAGAGTGGCTGCATTCTGTAGAAAGATATTGATATTCATCTTTTTTATCTCTCTTAATACATTCTGTTAACCAATTTTTACACTCAGAATGTCAAGTCCACATTCGAAAGTCCTTCAGTTTTATTTCCTCAAGTGAAAATTGGAGAAAAAGCAACTCATTATGAAGACTTTAAGTGTGAAGTTCCTTGTACATGGTCAGTGCTGCAGACATTGTATTACTCTGATCACTGATTCTCTTTTGATGAGTTAAATTCCTCTAAGAAATCCTGCTATACATTCTAGAATTTTTAAAGAGAGTATTTCATAAAATCATTGTACCTTTAAAAAATATATAACTAGCTGGGCTTGATCATGCATCCCTTTAATGCCAGCACTCAGGAGACAGAAGTAGAAAGGATCACCATGAGTCAATAGCAGCCTGAGACTACATAGTGTACTCAAGGTCAGCCTGGGTCACAAGGAAGCCCTACCTCGAACAAAAAACAAAACAAACAAATAAAAAACAAAAAAAGTAACTAGAAGAAAATTACTGAATGGGTTTCATCAAAGAAACATTTAAGCAATATTTGGGACAGAAATACACTGGAGCATACATTTCCATTATTTCTATGGCCCACAGTACTAACCTAGCAGCTCTAGCTTATGAACAATCTTAGTTCAATTAAAAATAGCACAGAATACTGCTATTTGGAAGGATGTAGTGAGAGGATTATGTAGGCATATGATTTTGCAATCAGTCTGGGGACCATAGCAAATTCTTATCTCAAAAGGAATACAACTAAAATGATGAATGCTGTAAATGGTATCTGGATGATGGAGTAATTTACTTCAACCTTGGAACATGTGAGGACACTGCAGCCAAAGAGACTGAGTCTCAATGATTTGCTCCAATTTATAAGCAAACAGGTCATAAAAATCCCTCCCCCAGGTTAGAGCTTCCCTAGTTCCCAATATGTTTGTCACTTATGCTGTACATTTGACTTTTTAAGTAATAATATCTTTTAAGCATGTAATTCAATGAACAAACTTGAAACCTCCAAACAATAAAAATCAAGGTATATTCAAAATCAGTGGCTCTAACCTTAGTACCCTGTTTCTAGCTCACATCACCCTCTAATAAGTATCCAATCCTTACTTTTGTGTATATCTTTTCCTTCTTTGTTCTCTATGCAAATTAAAAGTTGTTTATGTAGATACTTATATGCATTTTAATTCCTTCCTTTTACATAAAAGATAGCATTCTATATTCACTACTTGGCAAATCCTTGCTATTTTTCACACACTAATATATCTGGGACATCTTTGTGTACAAGTATACAAAACCTCGATCCTTTATTTATGGCTGCATAATGATTCTAGATATTTTAAAAGGAGAAATTTAATTAGTTCTGAATATTTAACTCAAAAGTGGGGTGAAAAAGAAGCCTGGTAATAATATCAGTATGAGCTTGACAGGCTCTAGAATCATCTAGAAAACAAACCTATGGGTATTATCTGTGGGAGACTTTCTAGATTAGGTTAACTGAGGAGTGATGACCCATCCTAAGTGTGGGTGGCACTATTCCACATTCCATGGGCTGGGGATTTGGACTGGATAAAAAGCAAACTACATCAGTGTTTCTTTCTCTGCTTCCTGCCTATGGATACCACGTAGCCAGCAGCATGGTTTTCCTGGCATGATGGACTATGCCTTGAACCCTAACCCAGAACAATTTCTTCCTTCCTTAAGTTGCCTTTGTCAGGTATTTTGTCACAATAACTACAAAGGAAACAAATGCATAGGGCATAGTGTGAAAAATTCCCATACCACTTTTATTTCTTGGTAGCAAGAACAACAAAATGAAAAGGGAATTGGTAAGCTTTGAACACACAGTAAGAGTTGCCAGGCCAGAAATGTTCTCTTTCCTATTGTCCCAGGAGATGCCTGAGGCCAAAACACCTACAGTTATTTTACTCTTCACTCCCAGGAGTGAAAGTTTGTAAAATACAGATATTTATAAAATAGGAGCTTTTGTTGAGGACTTGAATTTTGGGAACTATTTGGAGCTCAGAACTAACAGTAAATCATCAGCTTACCAAGACACACACATACATACATACACAAACACACTCACAGTTTTTCTAATTATAAATGTTTTATATTTTTGCAATAAAACAAAATATCTTTTAGAGAATTTGATCTTTTACTATACTTTGGCAACCCACTGATTTTACTACATTCAAAACAATTTGTTCATCTATGTTCTTCTCAGAAATTAATGCTTGTCAGGAATGCTTCTAGGTACGTTAGATCCATGTTCCTATTTAGCTTTTTCTATACCCTATCTTCTCCTAAATTGCCTAAGCACCAAAATTATATTCAATGTTTGATTGGTCTTTATCTCCAAACACTAAAGGTAACTGAAAACTTGGGAATGCTCCCTAACAGTAAGATTGCCTTGAAGGATTCACAAGGCCAATTGTAATGAAGGGAACTAAAGAAGCAAAGTCAAAATCATCTGCTGTCTTTTGCATGTTGCTTACTGAGGATATAAACTCTCCTGAATCTCACATTAGTTATGACATACCAAAATTAAACAACCTTGAGTTATTTTTTTTTTTCCATGATGGAAATGGAGAACATTGCCCAAGCTTGAGACAATAGTTTATGTCCCTACAAGGAAAACATGCATAATACAGTTGATATTTAATAAAGGTTCATGTTTTTTGAAATACTTGAATATTTATTGCTTCACTTGGTTATTTCCACCATGTGGTAAGTCAGTAGCAAAGCTACCTGCTTCACATTTATGTCCATCTCATAAATTCTATCACTGCGACAGGGAAATATCTGCTTCTGTCTTGTCACATCACTAGTGATAGCAATTCTATTGCCCATGTCCTGATCCACTGCTCTTCATAGAGACAACTTATTCTCACTTCCAAAATTAAACAACTACCCTTAATAACATGGTAGTCAGTAAATATGGTCTAATTAAAGTCAACATGCCAACTAAAATACCCAAAGGGATAATCTATAGCAGTAAACCAACACAATATTTTACATTTATTAAAGTAGAGTAGGTATATGCATAATGGTATTAAAAGTTAAATAATTTTTAAGAAAGAAAAATCCCAATTTCAGAACAATATGTGTGGTAGTTTCCTTTCCATGTTCCCCATAAATTTATGTGTTCTAAATGCATAGGTCCCAAGCTAGAAGCAATTTGGCAATTGGATCCTTGTGGAGGCAGTGTATTATTTGGGGCAGGCTTATGGCTGTTATAACCAGCTCCCCCTTGACAGTGTTTGGCATACTTTCCTATTGCTATTGTCCACTTGATGTTGGCCACGGAGTGATATCCATGCTCTGCTCATGATATCATTTCCCCCCGCCATCATGGGGCTTCCCCTCATGTCTGTAAGCCAAAATAAACACTTTCCTCCACAAGATGCCCTTGCTCAGGTGTTTCCTGTCAGCAATGTAAAGTTAACTGCAACAGTAAATTTAGTACCAAGAAGTGGTGTCATTACTACTAGAAACATTACTCTGTGGCTTTTGGCTGTTTGAGACTGATTTGAATATGGAAGGATTTGAAACCTTGGCTAAAGAGATGCCTTGCAGTGCAGTAAGTACAGTTTGATGGGCAACTCTGGTCAGGGTTGAAAGACGTGAAGGCAGTAAGAACTATGAATTATGAGGTCTGGCTTATGAGGGTGAGAAAGAGTTTTGCCTGGACTCGGCTAGAAGCAGTTTGTGTAAGAGGCTTGCCAATATGCCCATGTCCTGAGAACTTGTGCAAGGTTTCATTGCATAGAAATGGAATGGTGTGTTTCCAATGTAGTGTGTAAAAAATAAAAGAAAAGAAATGGACTGGTGTGATCAGAGGGACAGAAAAAAAAATGAAATCTTTCAGCAGAAACTGTTGCTTATTCAGCTGCTATTAGTTGAGAGATTACAACCATTGAGATTGGGCCAGCTGATCTGTACTGGGATAACAGGTAGGATGTCAACTGTTTTGAAGGGAAATAAATGCTGAAAGACTGTCCTGTTCTTCAAAGTCTACTTTCAAAAAACCTTGGATTAACAAATTGGTTATCTACCTGGAACTATGGAGTATAAAAAATGCAAGAAAGAGAGAGTAATTGAATTTGCAACATGGTTTTGTATTTTGGAAATGGCCATGGCCAGGGTGAAGCAGGCTTGTTGGATTACCTGAGTGGGGACCTGATGGGGCCATGAGGATAAACTGTGAATTGTAGTGGAGACCCAATGGAGATGCCAAGAGTATGAGATAGTTGCCAAGGAGAGCTGTTGGCACCAGATGATGTTTTTCAGAACTGTGTGTAACCTAGCTGGAGGGACAGAATTGAAACTCCAGAGACTGGTCACTGGATAGACACGGAGACTTGTCACTGGCTAGAGTTTTTGGATTTGAACATATAGAGTTTGGTGGTTTGCCTGTTTGGTTTAAATCTTGTATTAGTTGAATATTTCCTTGTTATGCCCAATGTCATATTTTGAAGTGTGAATGTTTATTCTGTGTCTTTATTTATTGTATTTTATTTTTCATATTACGGCTCAGGTAAAAGACCTTGGACTATGCAGATGTTTGAACATCATTGGGATTGATAAAAACCAGGGGCTTTTAAATTTGGACCAAATGCATTACATTTTACATCATGGATGGTTATCAGCTTATGGGGAGGCGGGGTTGGAATATGATAGTTTGAGTCAAGTGTCCTTCATAAAATTACGCATTCTGAATGCTTAGGTTTCCAGCTGGTGACAATTTGGCAATCCTCCTGGAGGTGATGTGTTCTGGGAATAGGTTTATAAAATTTTTTTTTGTTTATTTTATTTATTTGAGAGTGACAGACAGAGAGACAAAGAGGCAGATAGAGAGAAAGAGAGAAAATGGGCGTGCCAGCCACTGCGAATGACCTCCAGACGCATGTACCCCCTTGTGCATCCTGGCTAACATGGGTCCTGGGGAATCGAGCCTCGAACTGGGGTCCTTAGGCTTTTATAGGTAAGCGCTTAACTGTTAAGCCATCTCTCCAGCCCGGGGGATAGGTGTAAGGGTGTTATAGCCAGCTTACCCTTGCCAGTGTTTGGCACCCTCTCCTGTTGCTTTTGCCTACCTGAGGTTGTTGAAGAGGTGATGTCCACCCTCTGGTCATGCCATTGTTTTCTCCTTGAGTCTGTAAGCTAAAATACACCCTTTCCTACCACACAATGCATTTGGTCAGGTGTTTTCTATAGCAACATGAAGCTAACTGCAACAATATTAAAGGTGCCATCCTATTTGTGTAGAAAAAAAGGTTGGATTATACCATGTTAAATAAATACTCTTGGGCCAGAGAGATGGCTTAGCAGTTAAGCACTTGCCTGTGAAGCCTAAGGACTCCAGTTTGAGGCTCGATTCCCCAGGATCCATGTTAGCCAGATGCACAAGGTGTTGCATGTATCTGGAGCTTGTCTGCAGTGGCTGGAGGCCCTGGAATGCCCATTCTCTCTATATATCTGCCTCTTTCTCTTTGTCTGTCACTTTCAATAAAAAAAATGAAAATTTAAAATATATAATAAAAATAGTCTTCCCTTGAGAGGATATCTCATAAATTATTTCCTATAAGAAGTGGTATGAGGAAATTGGTTCGACTTTTACTTTAACTTCTAGTATCTTTTTTGAAAAAGCATGGAGATAAATTGTTTTATGACATAAAATATATGATCTGGATACTTAATTTGGTATTAAACATAGAACACATTAACTAGGTGGGCAGACCTTCAAATGTCTTCCTCTCAGATGAATTCTTACTCTATGATATCTTGACTTTATTTTTGCTCAAATATCTAATGATGTTGGAATACTTAAATTTTCCAATTAAGTAGAATACTGCATTAAAGATAGTAGAGTTTTACCTCATCAATAAAAGAAGCATTATGATTCACATTCTGGTTGGGTAGCGAAGTGCGTGTTCTTCTCTTGATGAACAGGGCACATGATATTCATGGTCATCTGGGAAACTCAGAAGTGCACATATTACATGAAGCTCTCTTTGAAAATTAAATCCCTCTACCTATTTGCATTTATCATTGCACTGATATCAGGTGCTAAATGATTGAATCTGATCTGAGATTGACCTTATGAATGTAATAGTACTGCTATCTGTAACCAATTTATGACACTTACAGCCCCACTTAAAATAGGTATTTAAAAATATGAACCTGTTTTGGGAACATACAGAAAGAAATGTGTGTGAATGATCATTAAATATATGAACTATGTGTCAGCAGTGGCAACTGAAGATCGATACAATCATTAACTCATATTATGCTAGCAAGTAAGAAGAATTACAATGTGAGCTATGGAAAAAGTGCTGACTTAAAAATGTACTCTTAACAAAACAAGTTATATATTCCATGAAAGGCTCTCTAGGAAAAAAAATAACTTTTATGTATGTATTTTTCTAACTCCTATCCACCTATTTTCATCCCCTCACTTGCAGACATCACAGGCAAATTGAGAGACCTTTTAAGGAAACAAATCTGAAAGTATTTCAAAAAATGCTTAAAATAATATGAAGATTCAATTCATGGGCATTTTACAAGCTTACAAACATTTCAGTTGATACAGTTAAACTAGTTAAACATTTCTTATTATATCTCACCATTTTCTATGGTTTCCCCTTTATGATCTGTTATTGCTCACAAGGCATGCAGTTCTTAAAATATGCTCCTTTGAAGCATATTTTTTTTCCATTTTTGTAGCATTAAAATTTATCCTGTGCTCCATAGTAGTCCAAGACACAATTTTTGGACCCTGATACATTGCTTTTCTTTGGCTTATTGCTTACTCATCTCTGCCAAAAAACTATGTGGTATACTAATGAGAGAGATACCATGTATTCACCTTTCCTAGGACTGAACAAACAACTAAGGGAAGTGCAACACCTGTCAGGACCATATACTTATATAAAAAAGTAATCTTCCATGGATGCCTAAAGATTCAATTAAACCTATTCTTATTGCTTTTTTTTTTCATTTTATTTTCTTTCATTTACTTGAGAAGGAAAGAAAGAGAGAGAGTGGGTGCACCAGGGCCTTTAGCCACTGTAAACATACAACTGACACATGTGCCACCTTGTGTATCTGGCTTAGGTGGGTGCTAGGGAATCAAATCTGGGTCCTGTGACTTTGCAGGCAAACGTTTAACCACTAAGCCATGCCTCCAGCCTTGAGCCTATTCTTCCCTTCCATAGTTACAGTTACCAACTGATATAACTATAGTTGTTATTTATGTGGGCCCTGATGCAAAGTTAAAGAGAAAATTAAAAAAAAAAAAGAGCAATCTGTGCTTAGCGCTGAGTACTCATTGAAAAAATAATAAAGGATTATTTTCTAGAAACATTATAAAAAGGTGTTATAATAAAATGAATGTTAGGTGATATATTATCAACCATAAAATCTAATCTCAAAGTTGTCTAGTCAATCAAAAATCTTACTGTTTCTACAATACAATCATGTATTTCCATTGATTCTCATTAGAATGAATTAAGAACAATGAACACTTAATTAGGGCATATTTTGTTCTTTAAACTATTTGGTATTTTTTTTTATATTTTTGTTTTATTTTATTCTTATTTATTTGAGAGAGACAGACACAGAGATAAAGAAGCAGATATATATATAGAGAGAGAATGGGCGCATCAGGGCCTCCAGCCACTGCAAATGAACTCCAGATGTGTGTGCCCCTTGTGCATCTGGCTAACGTGGGTCCTGGGGAATTGAGCCTCGAACCAGGGTCCTTAAGCTTCACAGGCAAGCGCTTAACTGCTAAGCCATCTCTCCAGCCCCTATTTGGTATTTTAAACAATAATCATAGATATGACTTTCCTACTCATTTTAACTATTTATGATATAAGGGATGCATCACATATGCAAATTAATTAGCACAATTTTGTATCTGCTTTTCCTCCATAAGAAAAGTTGACCATGATAAAATTAATAAATAGCTAAAGTGTAAGTATAACAAGCTTTATTGAAATTAATTAACTATATTTTTCTTTGTAATATGTACTCCTAAATTATACTTTTGTTCCTATACTTGATGCATATGTTGTGATTTAAATTTATCATGGTAAAAACAGTAGCTGCTGCTTAAAATTGATTTTTACCACCTGCTATTGTGGAATTAATCTCATAATTAATAAGAAAATGGCTTTAGAGACAAATTTCACCATATATATACATATATTATATATATATGTATATATATATATATACACATACATACACATACATACACACACATATATATATGCATATATATATTGAAATACATATACACAGGTATAATACATATATAGTATATACACATATAGTGAAATTTATATATATAAATATTATATATATATATATATGTATGTGTATATATATATATATATATATATATATATATATATATATTCACCAGCCTTATGAAAGAAATTAAAAAGCAACAACTTGAAAGCAAAAAAAATTAAAAAGAAACCTAACAATAAAGAAAAATGGCAAAATAAATTTTAAGGAAAATATGATATATCACTCATATTTTAGGGAAAAGATAGTTTTATTAGCTTTCCTCTGCCCTTATATTCTATCAACATAGACCACCTGTAACTAGTTGCAAAACATTGGCATGTAGCATTTCAGTGAATGTACCCAATCACAGAAAGATAATCATCACATAGTCTCACTCATCTACAGCTCCTAACCTGAATCTACCCAAGATGCCAACATACCCAGCAAGCATCTCATGGACTAGATATTAGGGTGGGTGGGGAGGGAGGGGCGAGCAAGAGCAGGGGTGAGAGACACAAATCTAGACCCAAATGACAATGGTGCCATAAAATTCTGCATCCTGCAAGGCAAACCAAATGGCTGAACCTCCACCAGGCCCTTAGAGGGAACAGCTCAGTGACAACACACTGGAGAGGGTACAGTAAGACTGACCTCGATCTTCTACAGCTTCTCTCCCTCTCTCTCTCTCTCAGTCTCTCTCTCTCACCGTTTTATATTAGTTATCTTTTTCTTCCTTCTCTTAGTGGTCACTGACCTGTAACTCCCAATACCAGCATGTGGCCATGATCCACAATGATCTTTTGATCAGAGAGACCTACAAGGTTTTCTAAAAGAAAGACAGATTTCTGTCAGAGTACTTGATGACCCATCAAAGGTTAATGGGAAGACCCTACTGCTGAAAACACCATATGCGGTTGACACTTAAAATGGAATGACATGGCTGGAAGCTAGAAGAGAGTTAGTCCCCAGACAGTCAAAGCATCTAATGCCAGAAGGTATTACATGGGCAACTGAGGGAAAATGACCAATATCTGTCCAAGAAACTCATGGTATAACCTACTTAGCAACAAATAACCTGTTGTGATGCTCACACAAGTGCAATAGTGGTGAGGAGCCATGGTGGGAAACCAACTGCTCTTGATTTGGCTAACTGATCCCCTCAGTGGAATGGGACCTAAAGCTGGAGCTGGGAAACAAGTCAGAACCACATCCAAACATGAGCCTGCTCTCCATTATCAAGCTACCACCAATCGTGGGCTACAAGAGGGCCTACACCTATTAAATTCTCTATAAAAAATAAGGGCTATCCCATTTGTCTGGTGCTAATTTTACTCTCCATTGGAGAATTTGCTTCTCTTTTTCAGATGTAGACAGATCCTAAGGAGAGAACCACCCCATCATACCTCAAAAGAACCCCAGCTGAAACTATGAATAATTGGCAAAACAATCATGGGTGCTGTTTTCTGGGTGAAGCAGGTACCAGCACAAGGGTGAAGGAGATCAACACAGAGAACAATAAACTCCTACAAAATCAGATATCCTAAGACACGGAGGCTCCCAACACCTCATCACTGAAGCTAACCAAAAATGAACCCAACATGTCTCATGGAAATTTTGCAGAAGATGGGGTGGAATGAATGTCAGAGCCACATGTTGGGTCATGATACACAGACCCATAATTTACCCATAACTGTGAGCTAACTCCACAATACATGATCCATAAACCTCAACAGAGAGGGGCCAAGGAGAGAGGGTAGGACATGGATGAGTGTAATAATGGTACCAACTCGACTATATTCACTGAGTAGAAAACTAATTATTAAAAATAAATAAATAAAATAAAATATTTTTTTATTATCATTTTTATTTATTTATTTATTTGAGAGCGACAGGCACAGAGAGAAAGACAGAGGGAGAGAGAGAGAATGGGCGCGCCAGGGCTTCCAGCCACTGCAAACGAACTCCAGATGCGTGCACCCCCTTGTGCATCTGGCTAACGTGGGACCTGGGGAACCGAGCCTCGAACCGGGGTCCTTAGGCTTCACAGGCAAGCGCTCAACCGCTACGCCATCTCTCCAGCCCAAATAAAATATTTTTAAAAAGAAAAAAAAAGAAGAAATTTGCTTCTGCTCCCTAAAATCATCACTTAATAAAGCTGACTTTTCAAAGTCAGAGTCTCTTCCATTTTGTTTTTAATTTTCAATAATGGTAGTAATATTGAAGAATTTATTTATTAAACCTTGTGATATTTTAAAACTATAAATTTTATATTTCGCAAAGAGAGAGAAAGAGAGAATAGACACGTCAGGGCCTGCAGCCACTGCAAACAAGCTTCGCATACATGTGCCACTTTGTGCATCTGGATTCACATAGGTACTGGGAACTCCAACCTGGGTTTTTAGCCTTTTCAGGTAAGTGCCTTGAACCATTGAGAAATCTCTCTAGCCCATATTTGTGACTTTGTTTTAAATATTTGTTTCATTTTGAGACAGTCTTATTTTTATGTATTTATTTAAGTTTGTGAGAGAGAACGATGGAGACAGAGAGACAGAGAAAGAAAATAGGTGTGCCAGGGTAATGAACTCTAGTAGCATGTGCCTACTGGTGCATCTGGCTTATGTGGGAACTAGGGAATTGAACCTGGGTCCTTGGTTTTGCAGGCAAGCACCTTAGCCACTGTTGCAGTCTGGGTCGCATTGCTGGTAGAAATCACCCAACCAAGAGCAGCTTCTGGGAAAAAGAGTTTTATTTTGGCTTACAGGCTCGAGGGGAAGCTCCACGATGGCAGGGGAAAACGATGGCATGAGCAGACGGTGGACATCACCCCCTGGCCAACATAACATGGACCACAGCAACAGGAAGGTGTGCCCAACACTGGCAAGGGGAAACTGGCTTTAATACCCATAAGCCCGCCCCCAACAATACACTCCCTCCAGGAGGCATTAATTCCCAAATATCCATCAGCTGGGGAGCTAGCATTCAGAACACCTAAGTTTATGGGGGACACCTGAATCAAACCACCACAGCCACTAAGCAATCTCTCCAGCCCAATCTTTGTGATTTTTAATTGACAAATATTTTATATTTTTATAGACTTTCATGACATGTTTCCAAATATGTATGCATTGTGTTAAACGTGGTTTAAACCAAGGTTTTAAAGGAACACCAGACACCTGTGCCACCTTTAAAGCAGCTGGAGGCCCTGGCATACCCATTCTCTCTCTTTCTACCTCTTCTTTTTCTCTCATAAATAAATAATTAGCTAATATTAATTACATGATCCAAATACATAATAATGAATTACATTTCAAGTTCCTGTAATATTATCTTTTGTTATTGATTTCATATGAATTTAGCAATCTCAACATTTCTTCTAAATTCTAAAATATGTAAGTATATTGAAATATGCCAATTTACACTCTGATAAAAAAAAAGGGACACAGGAAACTATCTTATTTACTTAAGTTTGGCAGATTACTTTAATGCACACATGACAGTATTTTCAATATTTGGAGAAGACTTAAATTAAATCTGGAAGCCATATTGTATGTAGCAGGCAGTATGATAAAGCAGAGTTAATTATCTGAGTGATTTATTGTTATGGTAGTAAGGAAATGAGTCTATAAGAGACTGTTAGATATGAGCCATATATACTCTGTAGTTTATAAAAAGGAATCTAGATCAATACCTGATTAGACAAAAGATGTTATTTCTCTCACTACCCAAGTATCTAGAAATTTCAATAAAGAAGTAAGACTACTAATCCACTTAGAAATGTTAAGTATCTGGGAATAGACAGAGAACAAATATGACAGGTTAAACAAAGGAATGATTACATAAAATGCTTAGTAAAACCAAACAAAGTACTATAAATCAAACAAATAATGAACCCTATCATATTGGGAAAGCAGATTCAACAAAGAGAAGCCCAGTGAATAGACTATTCCAGAAATAAAACTAAGTTCAGAGAACTCACAGTATAGCTATTTGGGGTAAAACTGAAGGGGTGCTTATGGAATCATCTACATATCCTCCTACGCTTCTTTTGACATACCAGCAACAGAAGTCACTGTCTCTCCAAAGGAGTTTAAATATAGAATAGCCAGGTGGCCAAAAGTGAGGAGGCATATTCCTGTTGAAAATCATAAGACAGGCTGATAATGTCCCTTACCTCTTGACATGGCAAACCCTATGACTTTCTTCCTCAAGATTAATATAAAATCTTTATAATATCTGCTATGTAGCCACTAGCCTTCCTTGACTTAGCTCTTTCACCATATGTCAAGGTTTGTCTTTGATATTTCCATTTACAACTACTAAGTCATTAATCTGAATAAAACTTTCCAATTTCTTCCAATAAAAATACAGCTTCCTTACCAGGTTCACTTACTCTGCTATTCCCATTGAATGGGTCATTCAGAGTCTTTCTTGCTGCTCGCCATGAACACTGAAAATAAGTTCTGTGATTTAACTGCGGTGTTACTGTTCTTCGTAGCACTAGCTCCACATACTAATGTAGGCTTGGTGTCACCCTTTCAAACATGCTTTGTTCCCCCATGCATCTAATCTTATATCTTGGTTACTGCCATATCACTCCATTTTCTTTACCTCATTATCAGCTTGCAAATTGCTTACTTATATTTAATATTCAATTACCTGTGCATATTTTACATGTATAAATGCTTTCCACTGCATATGTGTGAAGTGTCAATTTTTCTTTTTTAAATGATTTTTATTTGAGAGAGAAAGAGAGGGGCAGATAGAGAATGGGCATACCTGGGCCTCCAGCTGCTGCAAATGGAAGCATGCACCACCTTGTGTATTTGGCTGATGTGGGTCATGAGGAATTAATCCTGGATTCTTAACTGGCTTTGTAGGTATGTGCTGTAACAGCTAAGCCATCACTCCAGCCAAACATTTTCTGTTTTTACTAATATATCCCCAGACTTGAAAAGAGTGTAGGGGACAAATAGATATTTAATTGAATTAGTAGTTGAGCAAAATTTTGTGAATTAAGTGATAAAATTACTAACCTTAAATTCACAGAATGTATCATATTCAGTGGTAGCATTGAACTTACGAGTTCAAATCACAAGAATTTTCAACAAGATGTCAATTTGAACAGTTTCTGTCTTAAACAAGGCCAGTAAGAAAATGATCACAAGGTAAGGTCCTACACTACTGCTTTTGCAAAACTTGCAAGGGGATGTCAAATCCAGTCTTGTGACCCTAGCTCAGTGCAAATCATGAATGAGAGATGGGAGGAGATTATACTTGTTCACAATTTCCTGGAGAAAGCTGAAGAATGTTCAAGAATATTTTAGGAAGATGGGGGACAAGAATGCTTCCAGGCCTTACTTCTAGTCCATTGTCAGCCGGGGGTGGGGAGTGTCTTTAAGGAGCTGACTGAGGGTCAGGGCTTGATATGTGTGCCCTAGCATTCTTTAAGCACAGTGGGGAACAGGAATGGACAAGCCCTGGCTGAAGTGGGTTATAACAGTAAGGCAGCATGCAGCTTTGGTAACTGCAGGTGGGTTATGTCAGTAAGGCAGCATGCAGCTTTGGTAAGTGTACTTTCACTGGTGGAGAGGCACAAGAGAGCACTTCCAGGTGAAAGAACCCAAAGTTTATGGTATAGATATTGACCAGGGATCATCTATAAGTCTACCCAAATAGTCTTCTGTCAGATAAGAGAGCTTCCCAAAACAAAACAAACACACAAATCTGAGAGGATGTCCATGGAAACAGAGATAAGGAGAATTGCAGCCTCCAGGCTGGAAGAGAAGAAGCTTATATTCACAGGAGTCAGACAGCCCATGACAGAATAGAGGAATGGCCTCCAAGAGCCAGGAAGGAGACTCACTGTAACTGTGGGGGGAAGAAGAGGTTGCTGCATCTCCTTGGCTAGTGTATGCTTCTGTGGAAAGCATTAGTAAAAGCTAAGGTGAGAGAAAATCTAAACTGTGATTGCAAAAATATTCAGGTATTTCATCCTTTCGGTGGTCTGTGCTGATAAGTTTTTGACATAGTTGTAAATGCTGTCTTAGTGTCACTTGTGAACAATGTCATATACAGAACATGAATGAAAAGAGTTCACATGTACCAAGTTGTCTAAGAGGTACAGAAGGAGTAATGTTCTTCTTAAGTGCAATATAAGGAATCATGACCATCACTCTCTGATTTGTTTTTCAGTGTAACAGAATTTTATAACACACACACACACACACACACACACACACTCCTCAAAAATAAAAAGAAAACACGATGCCTACGTATAAAATGTGATGCATCCAATATATCTTAAGAAAACATGAAAAAGTACCTACTCAATCCAAGTATCAAAGTGTAAAACTGATTTGAACAGATCTGACTCATAGAAAGCAGAAGTTTTCCAAGATAACAATCATGAGAAACACTATAACCTTTGAAGTAATGATCCCATTCACAAGAGAAAACAAAACTGTAGCTACCTGAAGTCTACTAAAAATTAATAATGCATCATAGATAAAGCTAATAACTTACAAATAAGCAAAAAAAATGGAGTATAAAGTAAAATGTATTTTAAAATTCACACAAAATGGCATTGTAATGGCTCTGGTGTATAGGAGCTGGTGACACATATATATGAATTACACCAGTTGTTTCCAGAAATAAAGGGAGATTGGGTTAGAGTTGTGGATGATTATAACTTTAAGTAGTGTACATAGTCACAATATAATCATATTTTCTTTGTACATATAACTTAACTTTGCAAACTAAACTACAATAACTTTCTAGAAAAATAAATGAATTTAAAGATATAAGCATATTTGATTTTGTATGAAATTCAGTACAATGTTTATGACTTTGCTTTATTAATTTTTCATATTTCACTTCTAAAAGTGAATAGCTACTAAAATATCATTACTCAACAGAGAAATTGTGAATGGATTTGATTTTTACTTCATTAAAATAAAAAGATCGCTTTTTAAATAAAAATAGAAATTGTCTACTTCATACTATTTGAGAGGGGAATATAGCCAGAGCTTTGATTAACATCTATATGTGGGGAAAATACAAATGAGCCAATAACCTTTTAAATCTTTTTGCTTATTCATTTAAATAATTAAAAACACATTTATGTAACTAAAATGTGTCATTGATTTTGTTACTTTTATCGTCAATAACAATGGTCAGTATCTTCACACAGAATATTAGAGAATTAAAGTAAGGTTACCCTTCTCTGTGTGTTGATTAAGTTGAGCTCCAAAATGGCTACAAGTTACAGCACAGAAAAGCTAAAAAGCTCAGATATATTGAGGATATGTGCATAATGCATTTTTATAACTAAATTATAATTGGATTTGTGTGCCTAGATTCTTCCCAGAAATATTTCACACATACAACACAATATGTACTGTTTATTTAATATATGCATATATATAAAGAAAATTATATTAAAAGAATACATAGATAGATAAATAGATAGATAGATAGATAGATAGATAGATAGAGCAACACTACTAATGACAGCATATTTTACTTAGCACTATTGCATTCCATGTGTGCTTGTTTTAACATTGCAAGTGCCCATCTAATTATTGGCTTGTGAGCTTCTGGGTCTCTTAGCTCTACTTACCATTACTGTATACATTGGCATTGTGATTACAGACAGATTCATGAACCCCTTTGCCTGGCTCTATGTGGATGCTGGGGATTTGAACTCAGGGTTGAAGGCATGTAAGCAAGTGCCTTTAACTATTGAGCGATTTCCCCAACCCAATATTACATTCTTGAAGAGCAAGTTGTAATGCCCCTTCAAATCCTGCAGTTCTGAAATAGGCCTAGTACATGCTTCAATAAAAGTGAGCTCAGGAATGAATAAACCACTAATTTTGTGTGTTTACTTGCTCTCATCTTGAAAATAGGGTTACATATGAAGCCGTGTGAAATTCATGTTGTTAGTTATTCCCTTGAGGACTTACTCATTCGTCAATTAAAATGAGTGAATTTGTCATTGCTCTTCCGTCAAGAAAATTACTTCCTCTACATTTTTCTTAAATTAAAGTATTCATCAATGTGCTGAAATACCCTAATCATCACATCTCCATTTTGGTTATAGGTTTGACTTTAAATGACAGGATGTGATTGCAGAAATAAAATGAGTCACAAAAAAACACTGCATTTCCTCTTCTTTTCAAGCTAGTTTGATTCTGCAGACATTTTTTTTTTTTTTAAAGCGCCTACTAAGCAGCAGAACTGTGCACTCCTTGCTTGCTTACAAATCTGATCGTATGATGGGGTGACAGATGTGGAAAGCATTGTAGAATCAGGAGCACTAAAGTAACTGATCTGAAAATGAAAAGCAAAGTACTATACTTTGAGTGCTAGGAAAGTCTTTGTGGAAATGCATTTGAGGAGAACCTTGGGAGCTCCCAGGGAATGTGAGAGGTGAAAGAACACTGCAAGCTGAGGAAACAATGAGAAAAGGATTTCTACTTTATAAGCTGAATGAACTCTGGTTCACTTGGGAAAGGCTGTGTGATTGACAGGGCAGTTTTAATTCACAAACTGTACCTTGGAGGTTAAAGGGCTACTCGCAAAAAAATCACAAAAATGACAGCCATCCCATCTTTCATTTTATTGACAATTACAGCATGTTAGTTAATTGAATTTTATCCAGCATGCTCTTCAATTACTTTAAAAACTTGTGTAGCTGTGGGTTGAGCCAAGGGGAGGGCCCCCTAGCCCTTAATCTCCACCCAGGTTCTTTATCCCCTCCAGCTCTCCACAGGGCAGGAGCTCCTTGAACTTTCTCATCTCTCTTTCTTTGCACAGCTTTTCCCAGGCCCTCTGTGCGGGGCCTCCAGCCATGTGGGCACCATTCCTTGGCTCTGTACTTCCCTCAGTAAATATAATAATTTATTAAAAAAAAAAAAAAAAACCTTTTGTGTGGGGGCTGGAGAAATGGCTTAGCGGTTAAGTGCTTTCCTGTGAAGCCTAAGGGCCCTGGTTTGGGGCTTGATTCCCCAGGACCCACATTAGCCAGATGCACAAGGGGGCACACACGTCTAGAGTCCATTTGCAGTGGCTGGAAGCCCCGGCACGCCCATTCTCTCTCTCTCTCTCTCAAGTAAATATATAATAAACAACAACAAAAAATTAAAAAAAAACTTTTGTGTGTGCCGGAAAAAGAGCACAGAGAAGCAAATATTAGAAAACTCAATTGCCCTAAATTTCCTTTTACTCCTTTTCTTTTTTTTTGAAACAGAGATTTTGTTTATGTCTGTCTGTAGGTATGTATACATTTATTTGTCTGTACTAGGGATTGAATCCAGGGCCTGATAAATGCTAAGGAAACATTCTACCACTCTGTTTTCCTGAGGGTTTTATTTTATATTTAAGACAGGGTCTCATGTCGCCACATATGGCCTCAGACATTATGACATTGAGTATGACCTTGATCTTCTGATGCTCATGCCTATACCTTCCAAATGATGGGATTTTAGGTGTACACTAACATGCCTAGAGTCATTAATCAAGTATACTTCATTTCCACGGACAATCTTTTTTGTTATTATATAGTACTACTTATTCAAAGAATTGGAAATACAAGAGGATGGCACTGAAGAGAATTGTAAATCTATTCTAAGTATTGATTTGTTATTCTATCAACAAAAAAGTAAATCTCAAAAGGTAGCCATGGTATGCCTCTGTAGTTAATTTTTATTTTTGTAGGTGGAATAGTTTTAGAATAAGTACAGATGTTAGGTAGGATCATTTTTCACCCTGCTCTTCAGATCTACTAACTTTGCATACCTGACCAGTTAACAAGAAAATAAACTCATCTTGTTGGTTTGAATTCTGTTCATGCTTTAAGCATGATAATTTCTAACTCTAGACTATGAACTCTCTGTGCAGCAGCCTGCTGCCTGACTATACTCTCAGCCCCTAACACTTTCCACACATGCTCACCTGTGGAATGGATGAATGAGAAGACATTTCCACATTCATGAAGATATTCTAGATATCTGAGTTTCCTATCAACTCAGAAATTTTCTGTACATCAGAAACCCATTACTAGACCTCAAGGAAGAAATCTTAAGTACCAAACTGTTTTATCTTTGTGATCTAAGAGAAACTTGGGCCCCTCATTCATTGCCATGAGATTTGACATGTAAGATGAATGGTGACCACTCCAAGAGTTTGTCAGCTAAACAAGGGGTATTCTTTAGATGAAGATCTCAACAGACTATGAGACAAGTTTGCAAAGGGTTATATACTGTGATACTGATTCATTCATAATGTACTGGGTCTCAGATGTCTCAGCAATTATTCTCCCTTCTTCTATCCCATTTCAGGTAACTGACACTGATATGTATATGCTGCTCCTATGACTACCTGACTTAGCCTGTTTGGTTTGTTCTCACTGAAAGAACACTACAGGGCTGAGCATACATAACATATTTAAAGTGAAAAATCACACAACAAACATAAAGTTAGTGTTGGATAACAAGAAAATACAGTGTGACTATAGCAACAATGTCAGCAGTATTACTGCTTCCAATAATAACAAAAGTTAGAGGAGAGGAGGAAGATAAGAATGAGAAAAAAATGGAAAAAGAAGACAAAACTCATAAAGATGATTTACGTGCCTCGGTGTCCTTGTCTGTATGAAAGATGAAGTAGCATATAATGATTAGAAAATATAAATGTCTTTCACCCTCCTGTGACATTATAACTGTAAGCACGATCCACCCCCAGTGAACATCACTGATGTGAGGGTTGATAAGAAAAGAGAGGAAGTGATAGGAAGAGATGATGAGAAAAGACCAGGTATGGATGCATCAGAGTAAAATGACTGGAAGGGAAAATGAAATCATTCTACTTTTCTTCCTCGTTGAAACAGGCAATGGAAACATGAGTGACAGCTTTCTTTCATATTCTTATTGCTTATTTCTTTCATATTCTCATTAGCTTAGCACTCAACATGGTTTCAATGGCTGCTCCAAAGCCACAGGTACTGAAGGAAACCGGGCTTTAAAAAAATGGCAGTCTTCAGCTGGGAGTGGTGGTGCACGTCTTTAATCCCAGCACTTGGGAGGCAGAGGTAGGAGGATAGCCATGAGTTTGAGATCACTCTGAGACTACATAGTGAATTCCAGGTCAGCCTGGGCTAAAGTGAGACCCTACCTTGAAAAAACAACAACAAAAAACTACAACCTCTATACATATAGACAATATGCAATTATCCTAATCATACCCCACCAGCCTCCCTTTTCCCCATCTCAAATCTCCCCCTCCAATGAATCCCTTCTTTCCAACTACTGTCTATTCTGTTTTAATACCATCATTTCCCCCCACCTATTATGTAGGTCATGTGTAAGTAGGATTAGCTAATCTGAGATCATGAATACCATGGCTAGTTAGTGGAAACTGGGCTTTTAAGGTTCAGATGGGGCTAAGGGACATGTGGCTTGATGATAACATATAATGTTCTCTAGGAGAATGCTAGTCTTTCCAAGGCATGTGCTGCCTGATTTAGACTCTGAAACAATGAGTAGGGGAGATTCCAATTACAAAATGGGAAGAGAAGTTTCCAGTGTCTTTTCCTCTTCTGATCCTGCAGTAAATTTTCTCTTTGTTTATTTGCATACAATTTTATCATCTCACCATAGCCATTATCATTAGTTTCTCTCCATCTGTTTAGGCCATAAGGATTAAATATCTCTTGCCTATCTAATTACTCTTTTTTTTTTTTTTTTTTTTACTGTCAAGTCAATCAAATACTCCTTTCACAATATGTTAGAGTCCAATAATACATTTTTGTGAATATCTCTCTTCACTAAGTTTAAGTTTTTCTATATTTGTGATAGCAGTTTTGTTTCTTTCCTTATTTTTTTCCTTTTTTTTTCCCCTCTCACTCCATTAAGCATAAGAATCCTTTAAAACACAATGTATACACACAAAGCAACATGTGCAATTTCTGGAAATATTTTTGTTTACCCATTTTCAAGGCTGAATGATTGACATATAGTTTGTTTTATTCATTAAATGAGTAAGCCAAAGAAATTCCTCTTGGAGAAATAGCACATGATATCCTATTATTAAACAAACACAGATGAGTGATGGTTTGAATAATAGAAGTAATAAAAAATATTCATTCAAGGAAAATTGCGTTGTTTATTACAAATAAATTATTATTTTACAGGCTACAATACTTTATATTATTGCTATCTCTTGCTGTTCAGAAATTGTGTTTTACAGTGGAAGAAGACAGAAATCCTCTCATTCAGCTCCCTACCTCATGAGTGAATCCTTTCTACAACATCCTTGTTGAGTCATTCCCCAGGTCATGCTAATTGTGACTGGTCTTGATGTCCATTAAAACTTGAGAGTAGCCAATTTATTACTGTATTTTATTATAGCCTCTGCAATAGTGATAATGCCATATGAAAAAAATGAACTGGAATGTCCTTCTCAGAGTTGTTCTGCTTGACTACTTGGAGTCACAGAATCAAACTTATTTCTTGCACCTATAAGCCTTTAAATCAGTAAAGGTCACCTTTCTGTTCTATTCCCACTCATCAACAGGTAAACTTCACAGAAGGCAATAACACAGTCTCTTTGTCACACCTCACTGAACAGTTTCTATTTGCTGAGCATAAAACCTAAGAAAAACCCTGTCAAACTGAGTGTGGTCTTCCTTCCACTCTATAGATCACATTTTTGTATCAGATAAATTCCTACAAATTTTCTTGGTGATTACATTCCAGTTTTAAGACATTTTAAATCCTCCTAACTATAATTATTCAGTCTCTCCTCTTGTGATCTGTGGTTAAACATCTCTCTATCATGAGGTGTAAAAGGTCCTTGTTATAGTTTGTTTCAAACTTATTTCTGAGGATATGAAAATGTCACTAAGTAATTAAATGACTCATCATGACCAGAGACAAGAATTTAATAGGTATTTTTTTGTTCACTTTTATTTATTTATTTGACAGTGACAGAGAGAGAAAGAGGGAGAGAGAGAGATAAAGAGAGATTGAGAGAGAGAGAGAGAGAGAGAGAATGGGCATGCCAGGGCTTCCAGCCACTGCAAACGAACTCCAGATGCATGCATCCCCTTGTGCATCTGGCTAATGTGGGTCCTGGGGAATTGAGTCTCGAACCGGGGTCCTTAGGCTTCACAGGCAAGCACTTAACCACTAAGCCACCTCTCCAGCCCCAGAGACAAGAAATTTTGATGCCAATCGAAGAATAACATTTTATGATATCTTGAATGCAGCTTATGAGATATTTGTTTTCTTATTAAGCACAGAAAATATTTTGTTACAAGTCAGTGGATATAAATGGCTGTTCATCTTATAGAAAACAATGAATGACTACCTTTAGTGTGTGGAATGGTAGATAAGGAGGTGAGAAAGCTTCTGTGATATTGTATTGTACTTTAGAATTCTATTACCTTTCTTTTACACACCCTTCGTATTTCTTTATTGCTTTTTCTCCCATTTTTTTGTGTCCCTCCTTATTTGCTTTCCTTTCTCCTACCTCTCATATTGTGAAGCACTAAAGAAAGAATTTTAAATCCCATTAGTTATATGCATGAAAATTGAATGACTGTCATGGTAGCAGGAAAAATTTCATGGCATGAAGAAGAAACTCATAAGGAATGGGTAATAGAATAAAGGAAATCATAAATGTCTTATTAAAATTATATGATAAAAATCAATACAAATCATGAATTCCATTTTCTTTCTTTTCTTTTTCTTTTTCTTTTTTGGTTTTTCAAGGTAGGGTCTTGCTGTAGCCCAAGCTGACCTGGAATTCACTATGTAGTCTTAGGGTGGCCCCTAACCCATGATGATCCTCCTACCTCTGCTTCCCAAGTACTGGGATTAAAGGTGTGTGCCACCATGCCCCGCTCCATTTTATTTTTTTTCCCCAAAATATGGAATATATGTTTTTTTGCTATCAATTATTTGTATATAGGTGTGAGTTCCCTTGAACAATATGCAAATCAATAGTTGTTAAATGATGAAACTAATTCAATCAGAAGAGGACATATATATTTTAAATTCTACTGGAGACAGGGATAAAGAAGGGGTTAGGGGACTTCTTTATAAAATGTGCTGGAATAACATTAACAAAACACTAAAAGTTACTTGTTTCTCACTTTGGCTGGAAAGGAATTATGAATAAACTGTATAGCTTAGTAAATATTGTGATCTGATTGTGAAATGTCCCCTATAGGTTCATGGGTTTGAAAACTTTATTACCCACTGCTGAAATTGTTCTGGAAGACTGTGGTACTTTTAAGGGGGGCATGTATCATTGAAGGGTATGGCTCACTCGTGGTGGGAGTTTGGACAGCCTGCACCCAACTTCCTCTCAGCTCTCTGCCAGATGGCATGTGTGTAATACACATATGTTAATGGCTTGATAAAAGATGATAGATAGATAGATAGATAGATAGATGATAGACAGCATATAGATATATAGATAGATGATAGACAATAGATAGATAGATAGATAGATACATACATACATACATACAAACATACATGCGTACATACATACATACATACGTACATACATACATATATGCATGCATGCATACATGCATACATACACACATGACACATGGATAGATAGATGAATTTACATGGTCTTGTTGCTTAATGAATTTATCAATAGCTATTGAAATGGACTTTTTAGGGCATCATAAAATATTTTAGAAACTTTTATTTTGAATGTTTATACTGGATATAGTTCATTACATGGATTTTCACTTAAATGCCAGTCTATTTTATCTGTTTCTTTTACATAAAATAAGAACTTAAAAAAATTTACATAATCCCCTCTCACCACCCTTCTTTGTCCTGTCTCCCCAATTCTCTTCTGCTGAATTTCACTTCCCCCCACTATTCTCTCTTCTATGTTGATTTCCTTTCTCATCTCCTCCATCACCCAGGACAACCTGTTGGAGGGCCCACTATTATGTAGGTCTTGTGCAAATAGTGACAGCTGCTGTGAGATCATAAAATTGATAACCGCTTTATGTCTGCACAGCATTCCAAAGCCCTTCCCACCCTTTGGCTCTTGCATTGTTTCTGCCACCTCTTCTCTTTTTTGAAATTTTTTAAATTAAATAGTTTTGTATTCAGTAAATACAGTCAGTTTGGTACCATTATTAGGCTCATCCATGACCTACCCCCTTCCCCTTGGCCCCTCCTTGTTGAGGTATATGGGTCATGCATTGTGGGATTAGCCCACAGTTATGGGTAAGATAAATGTCTCTGCATATCACGACACAACATGTGACTCTGACATTCTTTCCACCCCCTCTCTCGCAAAATTTCCCTGAGCCATGTTGGGCTCATTTTTGGTCTGCTTCAGTGCTGAGGCGTTGGGGGCCTCTGAGGTCTGGCTCTCTGATTTGGTAGGAGTTGACTCTTCTCTGTGTTGATCTCTTTCCCCCTGTGTTGGTATCCCGCTCATCAGGAAAACAGCACTCTTGCTTGTTTCACCAATTTTTCTTAGTTTCAGCCCGGGCCCTATTGAGGTATGATGGGGTGGGTCTCTCCTTAGGATCTACAGCTATCTGAAAAGTTTTCATTTTTATGAATGTAACCCTTCCCCATCTTTGTCTTTCTTTTGTAATTCCTGACATACTCCAACTCCATCCCACATTTTATCTTTGTCTTTGCAGAATTAGAGTCAATGAATATGCAGTCACTTTCAGTGTCTCAGTTACTCTCTTAAAGTGAGCTAAGCACTTAAAGAGACACATTAACTTCCAGACCACTTGGGTACTATTCAGAGTAATGGTTTATAACAGTTAATAATGTATAACATAACTAGAGAATGCCTTAGGCAGGCTCATTGTGTAGTAAACATAATAAAACAGTTCCCTTTTAGTATCAATTGGTAGTACATCACACCCCCACATACCATTAAGACATAATAAATGAAGAAAAAGAACACATAATTTGCATATTTTATACAGCTATCATTTATTTGATCTCATCTAGATTTTGTACATTCAAACACCAGGCTGTCCATTGCTTCTTATTATCATGTTTAAAGGGAAGCATGTTTATTGACAACCATCATTTTGGTGAGTGGTTCCCTATTTGGCAAACTACTATTACTGTAAACTGCCTTTTCTTTTACTGAAATACAAGTAAACAACAAAAACAACAACAAAAGATTTAGTTATCAGTAAAAGCAAGTTAGCTGCAGAAACTTTGCTTATATGATATTAGGATTCTATGGAGCCTGCCATCAGTATTGCCTCCATATTCTGATGCATGTTTCAGTTCTTGTCAAAATAGTCACCTTTTCTGCTGAGCTCAAAACCATCCAAGTTACCTTTGGCTTTTTATTGTTCTCAGGAGAGAAATGGCATAATCAGATTGAACCAGAATAATGCCTTAATATTTCTGAATAGTAATAGAATTGCTAGTAAGTCCTAAGACTCTTGCTTCTGCAACCTCCTATAACCCTAGTGCAGTATCCTTTGCCTTGAAATCATGGAGCTGATGTCTCTGTCTGCTCATTGCCAGAATTTAACTGAAGACTTTGATGTTAAACTGATGATCCTTGGCTCTCTTTTTATTAAATTGGCCTTATGTAGCTGATTTTTTTTTTCTAAAAAATCCACATTATCATTGCCAGTTAAAAAGCCAGAGAAGAAAAACCTTATAAGAATGAAAAGAACATATAATGCACCTAATGGTGGTTAAGACACACTGTCACATTTTGCAAACTTTGGTACCACCAAGATAGAAGAAATATTTCTATAGGGAACTCAAGACCTTGATGATGTTTATGAAAATATTAATGTGGAACCCAGTGAACTTAAATATATTATAATCTAATTAACAAAAATATCCCACCATGAGCTGTTCAAAACAAGTAATATATCAATGGTAGCTGGGTTCCACTGACCATGCCGATCTACCTGACTGAACAGAATTTCTCAGTTTCTGTTTCACTTCAACTCCTTTGAATAACACTAGAGTGTTGATGCTTCCTCCTAACCACTGACAATCAGAGTAGTTTATCTGACCAACAATTCCTCTTAATTTCTGACCCCTGACAGCCTCTAAGGAGACAGCTTCTTTCTTCTTTCTGTTTTCAATAGGACAAAAAAAAAAAATGTTTACTCCAGTGGGTATTGAGCTCTGTACCAAAATGGGCAAAGTGTGTTTGTGTGTGTGTGTTTGTATGTGGTATGTATGTGCTTTAACACAAGGACTGAATTTCAATGACTTTTTGTCATTACATGCTAATTTGAGGATTAAAACATTATTGAATGCTAAACTATATGCTGAGTGTAGACAGAAAAATTTCTGTCAACTGTCAAAATTTCTCAGTGTATTAGACAATACAGCTGGAAATTAGCAGAATTTCTTTATCTTACCCTGAGGCTATAACAGAGTTTCTTTCAAACTGTTGCAGCCTCAAAGTTTAACTGCCAGGTAAACATCTGTTAACATTTCTATTCTGCTGACTATAATATCATGATATATGTAATATCAACATATGATGGGCTGGAGAGATGGTTTAGCAGCTAAGCACTTGCCTATGAAGCCTAAGGACCCCGGTTTGAGGCTCAATTCCCCAGGATCCACGTTAGCCAGATGCACAAGGGGGCACATGCATATGGAGTCCTTTTGCAGTGGCTGGAAGACCTGGTGCACCCATTCTCTCTGTCTACCTGTCTATTTCTGTATCTCTCTCTCAAATAAATAAATAAAAATAAAATATTTTAAAACAAATGAATGAATTAAAAATATGTAGGTCCTCAAAAAAAAAAAAAAAGGATATAGGTCCTTTAAGTAAGTATCCATAGTGTTATCATACTGCAGCAAAACCAGTATCTCAAAAGAATTGATTAAGGTCAGATTTCTAGTAAACTACTTTAATATGATTTTCTCTAATTTGGCTTACTGTTGGCAAAGTTTCTGGGATAATGCAGACCTATAACTCACATTTGTAATTCATAGCACTAATAAGTAAGAAAAGATACTAAGTAAAACAGAAATGCATACTAAAGGTGGATAGAGAACGTTGCACTGTGTGTATATTGGATTATAGTCTAGATTCATGTAGACTCCTCATTACTCATTGTTCCAAGAATTGCTGAAGTAAAACAGGAATTCAAGGGTGTCACATCTTGACCAGAATCATCCTTACTTCACAAGCCTAATATTGAATGAAAATATTAAGGTTTTCATAATCTTGGTCCATCAATAGTAAATTAATGTAAGCATTATTTCAATTATTAATATATTAATTGAGTAACTTTGTAAGAAAGCTTTCTAATTTGGGCACTGTAAACATATTTTGAATATAGATATTTTCCTTCAAGGATTAAACAGTGAAACTGAAAATGCATTCATGTGCATACACACACAGAGAATGTATGCACATACATGCATATTCATCTATCATCCAATGTAGTATAACTTGCACTATGAAAAATAAATGTGAAGAGCAATAAAGAACTTCTAACCAGCAAGATAAATTTCAATATGAATACAGAGTTTTAAAGTCAATGGCAGAGCAGTGTACATAGCTCAGAAATGGATGATAGTATGCTATTAATACAGGGGATTGCCAAGGAAGTATTTAAATTCATTTGTAAATAAGGATCTGATTTAGTGAATAAATATTAAACTGACTATCCAATTGTAGAAAATACTTTATTCTGTTTCTTGTACCTAGTCAAATAATGATGGACATATAAAACTACAAAAATCTTAAGAATTTTGGAGATCATATACAACTTAGATAAGAGGGTTTGTTTTTTAAACTTAACTTTTTTTATTTATTTATTTGAAAGAGAGAAAAAGAGGGAGAGAGAGAGAATGGGAACGATGAGGTCTCCAGCCACTGCAAATGAATTGTAGATACATGTTCCACCCTGCATCTGGTTTATCTGAGTACTGGGGAATCGAAGCCTTAGGCCTTGAAGGCAAACACCTTAACTGCTAAGCCATCTCTTCAGCCCATAAATAAGTTTTTTAAAAATAAAACAACAATGTAAACAAAACCCAGAAAATCTACAAAGAAAGCAGTAAATATTTTTTCTAGACAAGAAATTAAAATTTTCAAATATAAAACATATCTTAATAAACAAATAGGAAATAAATATTTTCACAGAAAATAAATTTTTCTTATGTTATGTGTTACACTAAAAAAAATTAAAAGCAATCACAAGAACTACAGCATTCAAGTGAAAATATGTGTCAAAGAAATGGAATAAGTAGTTCATAGGCAGGGTCAAAAGCAAGAGAGATATGGGTGAGGAAACATACTCGGAAGTGAGAAAAATGAAGAGAAAGCAATTGTGACATGTAAGTTCCTTTCCTAGGAGATGGGCATAAGACTATAGCATACCTCTTGTAATAAAAAATTATAATATGAGAGTTCCTTCCCCAGGAGATGAGCACAAGGCTATAGCATAACTCTTGTAATAAAAAATTATAACATGAGAGTTCCTTCCCCAGGAAATGAGCACAAAGCTATAGCATAACTCTTGTAATAAAAAATTATAACATGAGAGTTCCTTTCCCAGGAATTGGGCACAAGGCTATACCTCTGTAATAAAATATTCTTATACTTGCCTAAAGAGCCTATCAGACTTTTAAGGAAGCAAATATAAAGTTCTTGTGCAAAATAAACACACATACACACACACACACACACACACACAGAGAGAGAGAGAGAGAAAGAGAGAGAGAGAGAGAGAGAGAGAGAGAGAGAGAGAGAGAGAGAGAAAGAGATGATTCCACTGCTATTCACTTTTTACTGTGTGCAAAGATTTTCCCTGTCATACCATGTTGCTGGCAACATTATAAGGAAACCAAGATACTACTCAATAGAGAGCCAATTGGATAAGTTATGGTTTTCCGTTTTCAAGAAAATATTACCAAGTTAATTTAAGTGAGTTTAATCGATGCCAGCTGATGTGCAGGGGCCAATTTTGTAAAAGGTGTAGATCTAGGTATGTAGGTGAAACTTTGAGGTACTGAGGATTGAACTTAAATCCTCATGCCTATTCAGAAAACACTCCCCCACTGAAGTACAACCCAAGCTGAAATACTACGCCTTTTTTAAAAAATAAAACCCCAGAAATTTAAATTTTGTGCTTATGTGAGTACAGATCATTACACTTAACCAAACCAAAACAATTAGGGAAAATGCTTGTTAGTCAAAATTGCTGTCTCAGGTGTCCATGAAAATTGATAGCGGTAGGAAAAGAGAAGGGAATACAATAACCAAGACACACACACACACACACACACACACACACAAACACACACACACACACACAGAGAGAGAGAGAGAGAGAGAGAGAGAGAGAGAGAGAGAGAGAGAGAGAGATTATTATGTCTGAGAGAAAAGCTAAGGATTAATCCATAAAGGCAGTGTGGTAAGGGGACATCCCTAGATCAAAGGGGCTCCTGGCTTAAGTTCAAATGTAAGGATCTACAGCTCTATCAGCAGCAATTCCTGAGCCACAGGTATTCAAGTTGCTGCCAGCTCTCCAGGAAGGAAAGTCTTACTGCTGATAGCAAAACCTTTACACACTTCATTAATTTGTTTGCAAGCAACCATATATGATAACTATTTATCTTTTATTTTAATATTAAATTAGAGCTGATATTAAAGAATTAGTATAAATGCAAATGGATAAAAGCTTTAGTTTTTTAATTTACAGGCATGTCTTAGCTAACTATAGGATATTTAACAGAGAGTAAAGAGAGAAATTTCTGGAAGGATTATTTGGCACTTACAATTAAGATTGGCTACATAAATAGCTAGTGTAACTCTTTATAGGTAAGCTACAAGAGCAGATGGATTGGATTTATGGAGTTAACAGGAATAAATTAAAATAATATCCATAATTTTCAAAAATACATATTATTGACAAAGAAACATTAAAATGATTTTTTTCAAAATGCATATGATTAGGGATTCTAATATAATTATTTCTATATATGCTTGGCCTTAGTCTACTATGACTGTCATAGCAAAATGAAGGCTTTAGTGGAATGCATTTCGCAAGTTTATTTCTCACCATTCTGAAAGCTGGGAAACCCAGGACAGGATGCTGGATGCTGGCTGGTTCTATTTCTGGTAATGACTCATTTCCCTGTGTGCTTATAGTCACTTGTTCAATGGGTATTCACATGTTTTTAGCTAATTCCATGCCTATAGGGACAGAAAGAGAGGACAGCAGAGAAGGAAAGGAAAATAGAAGAGAGGAAAGGAGGTTTTTTATCTCAATTTTTTTTCCTGCTCTTATATAGTCACCAATATTTTCAGATAAGTATATGAAATCCAAAAACGGATTAGAAAGAGAGGTCTGGCCACTCTTATGATATATTCTAGTTCTTTAGTTGTATAGGGTTTTTCAAAGCAGGTATTCTACTGTGTTGTATTTAACATATATTACAATATACAATTTATATTTATTACACAAACACTTGGCCATTTATTTTTATAATAAAAGGATTATTTGATATGTTCTATCAATAAATTTTGAAATTTCCTCTGTTAATAAAAATGATATTTCTCTCTTCTTCTATTTGACCCAGGAAAAAGCCAAGTTCTCAAATTGTTATATCTGGTTTCTTTTGATATAATACTAGTTTCTTACCATCTTTTTTTTTTCCCAGTCATTAACTTATGAATTGATTCAATATTTTAAATGCATTTACTTTGTTAAAATGTACTCTTATTTGCCCCTGTCACCAGAATTCCTTGTGATTTTTTTTAGGTGTATAGTTGTTCATATTTCATATATAGAATTCTTTTGCTAATGATCTTTTTCTCAGCAACTTTAAGTATTTCATTATTTTCCTCTAGTTGACAATGTCTATAGAATGGAGGCAGTGTCCTAATTGCTACCCATGTTCTATTTCTTTATTTTTCTAAATATTTTATTTATTCACTTGAGAGAGAGAGAGACAGAGAGAGAGAGAGAGAGATAGAATGGGTGCACTAGGGTGTCTAGCTTTTCCAAATGAGCTCTAGACACATATATCACCCTCTGTATCTGGCTTACTGGGTCCTTTGGCCTTGCAGGCAGACACCTTAACTGCTAAGCCATCTCTCCAGACCCTATGTGCTATTTCTGATTTTACATTTTGTTCTTGAATTTCTCTGCCTTACAGTTAGTAGATTCTTTCATTTTTTTTCCCTTTATGAGGTGTTTATATCAACCAAAGCAAACTTTCTTTTTGAGAAACAAAATATTGGCCAGTTAAACTGCTTCCTCATATCAATCAAAAACAATTTAGACAATGAAATGTTTGATTTGTTAAAACAAAATAACTTTTGACAAAAGGAGTATAAGGGGAGACTGGAGAGATGGCTTAGTGGTTAAGGTACTTGCTTGCAAAGCCAAAGGATCCTGGTTTGAATCTCCAGGACCCATGTAAGCCAGATGTACAAGAGGGTGCATGTATCTGGAGTTTGTTTGCAGTGCATGCATTCTCTCTCTCTCTCACTCTCTACCTCTTTCTCTCTCAAATAAATAAACATGAAAAAAAAGGAGTGTAAGTTTTATTTTTTTTTTTAACCATGAAAATGCAAACCAGCTGAAGTGGTTTACAGATGTAATTCTAGTACTTTGGACACTGAGGCAACAGGACAACCATCATGTGATTCAGGCCTGAATGGGCTAAGTAGTGAGTTCTAGGCCACCCTAGGCTTCAATGGAAAGCTCTGTTTCAAAACAGAAAAAGAACCCTCAAATTACCACATATAAAAAAGCATTCATTAGTATTATAACTTACTTAACTGATAGATTCTCAAAGACTGCTCAATATGGACTGTTATCTATTATGGAGGCAGCATTTAGTTAAGTATTTTTCAATAGAAATCTTTAGAGAAAACTTTACTACATACAGTGTAAACACCCCAATGACATTTGCTGGGCACAGTCAACTATACCTTTCATAACTAAGTACTCCCTAATAAAAACAAGGAAGATAGAGTGTGGCAATTTTGTGTTGATGTTTTCTTCTCTTTAGTTTATATCTTTCATCCTTTATTAATTTGTTTTATTTTTCATGTGCTCATTCATCCTAGAGTAATGTGTTTGCTACTTAACCAATCCTGCTCTAGTCCTGTGCCTGTGTTCACCTTACCTATACTTCTTGAATTTGTCAGTATGTGTGCATATCCATGCACCTAGTTTCTCTTTCCATTTACCTGAAAACTCACAAAGCCTTCCTTGAAATCGTCCCAAACTACCTGCAACACATTATGTCAGGCGAAATTACTTTAAAATATAGAGATTGAGAAAAGTAGGATGTCTCAGTAGTAAATTGCACAAAAAGGCTTATGATTTCACACCCTATTATTCTGGGGACCAATCAGAAAAATAATATTCTATCCACAATAATAATGCAATAATTATTGGTTTGCCTCCTTGGACTTGCCATTAAATGATATAAGCATAGCATTAGTATTACATTCATATAATATTTGAGTATTGATAAATATTTATACTGCAGTACCATTTTGCTCTCATTTTTTATCAAACAAGAACAAGTAAATGAAAGATGAAATCACACTTCAACTAAGCAAATCACCAGACTTCTGAAAATAATATATTTTCCTGATTTCAAAATTTTTCTAAAGCAAATACTATCAAGGAAATATTAATAGATGTCCTCTTTTTTGCAAAATAATCAACTACGTAAGCAATCACTCCCATTGTTATATAGTTTTATTTTTCAAAACAAGTTCTGTCTTTCACTTTTAGATGACACCTCATAGAAAATCTGTGATCAATACTGCAAGATGGGAAATGTTGAAATTCATATAAAAGCTAAACATAAGTGAGTTGTATGTTGGCATAAAATTGGTAAAATAAATACCAATTTACTTACATGGCCATTCATTTATGGTATAAAAGCAAAAAATTAGGAGAAAGGAAAATATTAGGATAACATACATATCTTTCAGAAATCAAAGTACAATCTTGGCTTAAGGTATGGACAATGTCTGAGAATATCTGATATCTTACATTTGTTGAACTTGTGACAGGAGTATAATTCATTTTTGTACAAGTATATTTATTCACTTAGTACATATTTATTACGTGTTTATTATGTACTAAGTATTTTTCTAAAGCCAGAGGATCCAGTCATGTGAATAACCACAAGTTCCTATACTAATAGAATAATTAGATGTATACTCATGAAGATATTTTAGGGCACATGAGGAAGCTGAGAGATTAAATCTCACACATTCTAGATATTGAGTATTTTTGACAGGAAATAGGGTATCACTCTAGCTCAAACTGACCTGAAATGCACTATATAGTCTCAGGGTGGCCTCAAACTCATGGTGATTCTCCTACCTCTGCCTCCCAAGGGCTGGGATTCAAGGCATGCATGAGGAAGAATGGGGACATGAATGTTGCTGAAGAAGCATCATGAGAAACTAGAAAGAAGAGAATGACAAATGACATGTACAAGACTGGTTCTAGAATGGATACCTTACAAAGAGAATACATTTCAGATATATTGGTTTCTATATTAAAATAAATTAATTAAGTAATCAGATACATAAAATATGAAAATTATACCTGCTAGAAAGCAAAGGGATATTTGGATGCATGTATATATTGTGTAATACTTAAATCAGGTTCAATGTGTCTTTCTCCTTCAGTGTGTACCAGTTATTTATGGGGAGATCATTTGAAATTCCTTATTTCCAAACTAACATCAATACAATCTGATGACAGTTTAGATACTAGGTATGTGAGAATGATAAAGATCAAAGAAGCCAGAGAACTAAAAATGGGAAGACCAAGAGAAAGAAATAGCTTGAACCTGTTAACTTTGAGGCAGCTGCTCAATGCCCACTTAGAAATGTAAATGGCAGTGAAATACTGAAATCTAAACAGAGAGGGAACCCTGGAAATTTACATTTAACTATCATAAATTTATGAATCCCATTTAAAGCTAGGACTCTGGATGAAATAAATAAGAAGAGTGTAAGTATAGCTTCCAAGAGAAGTACAACGATCTTTATAATGTGCTTTCATATTGATAGAAACAATCCAAGTGACAGAAAGATAGTAGATGAATGTAGATGTGAGATGGGTGAGAATTTTCTTGATATGTATTCATGAAAAGAGGATGGTGTCCAGTTTAACTATGGTTGAAGAATGGGGAGTAGGCTTTGTTTTAATCTGCTCCTACTTTGATGATCCTATAACCATATTTAACTTGAAGCTATAAATTCTATAGTTTATGACTAGACTTCATAGTTTCAAGAAATGCACTTGGTACAAGGCTGAACATGTGGACTTTCAAGTGAGAATACCCCTTGGAACAGGTTGTATAACATTTATGCTAAACATGGATTTTCAAGCCAAATACAGTTGTTCTAAAGTGAAGTACTTCCTATGGTCAGATGAGAAGTGAAATGTTTTCATGATCCTAAGGTCAAGAACATTACCAAGTGGGCTGGGAAAGGACTCTACAGTTAAAGGCACTTGCCTACAAAGCCTGCTGGCTAGGGTTCAATTTGCTGGCACTCACATAAAGCCAGATGCACAAAATACTGCATTTGGAGTTGGTTTGCAGTGGCAAAAGTCCTTGGCATGTCCATCCTCTTCCTTTCTTCACAAATAAACTAAAAATTAAATGTTTAAAAAGAAAATTAGAAAGAATGATTTGGCTTTGAAATATCTTCCACATAGCAAAACTCCATTGGAGTCTGAACATCCATGGAAGCTTCCAGAAGACCAGCATTTGCATGTAAAGATGATGTACCATCTGTGATGGTTCTGTGCTATTGTCAACCTGACCAGATCAGGTACTGAGTGTAAGAAGTGTCTCTTTGGTAGGTCTGACCTCCTCCCAAAGGGATGGCCCTTGTGCTGGGGCCTGTACAAAAGGAAGCTCCAGAACTCCACAGCCTTCTCCTCTTTTGCCCAGCTGTCAGTGCTGCTTGCTGATGGGTGCTCTTTGACTTGTGCTCCTTGTTGCTCGCTTGTGCATGTTTCACTGGTTAGTTAGGCTTCTTTGACCTGCAAGCAGCCTCATGGATGGAGCATACTGCTTCAACTATGTGTTCTGTGAAAAGCTGTGGTTGGACTGCCAACCCCTGTTTTGTGAGCTAATTCAATCGATGCTCTTTCTATTCATGCTATCAGTTTTGTTCCTCTAGAAAATGCTGATGAATATACATCTGAAAAATTAACTACAGGGCAATTGCTTTATCTAGCTTATCAACAAAAAACTTCTATTAATCACTATTTCTATAATGTATGACAATATTAATGTGAATATTTTTTTTCTTTTTTGGAGCACATTCTAAAATCTCAATGGATATAACATTATTTTAATACATATCTATTACTTGTGTTCTACCTCTTAGAATATTGACAAATTCCACTCCATCTGTAAGGTAATGTTTTGTTAAGCTTTAATAAGAACAAAATATACTGAATATGCCATGAAAATGAGGTTTCTGTCTGAGTTTAGTGACCTTCATTTTGCATAGACAATGCAATACTGTGACATGCTCTTATCAAAAACTTAATAAATAGAAGGAGCCACTGACGGTGGCCTAAGTGATAAAAAAAATAGTGACGTTCCTAATCCGCTGTGATTAAATATGGAGCAAAATAGAGGCACATTGTCTGGAAAACATGAAATAGTTTCAATAAAATGTTCAAGGCAATGAGCAAAGCTACAAGGGTGGTAGGGACAGAATGGGTCTCTCTGAGGAAAGGACAGGAGCTAAGGAAGATTGCCTCTGAGATACAGCAATGAGGGAAAGACAGGTTCCACATTCTTTAAGAAGCTTATAAGGAGGTAACAGAAAGAGTTCCATGTGGGTCTCTATATACCCAGCTGGTTGAATTTCTGACAAAGCAGAGGGAAAACATAGAGGAAGAAGACTGGTACAATTTTCATCAGAGTTTTATTAACATTATTATTTTTTTATTTTTACCTATGAATGAATGAATGGATGAAAATATACCAGGAATACTTTCACTACTCAAAATCTGATTCAGCTTATGAAGGTTTTATAGAACTATACAGCAATGTGATAGTCATATTGGGAATAACTCCCAGTGTAAATTATCACATTGGGCGTTATTCCCAGAGAATGTGATAATGGAAGAAAAACTCAGTCTTTTTTATTAATAACTTCTACTTATTTATTTATTTATTTATTTGACATAGAAAGATGAGAAGAGAGAGAGAGAGAGAGAATGGGGGTTCTAGGCCTCCAGTCACTGCAAATGAACTCCAGATGCATGTGCCCCCTTGTGCATCTGGCTAACATCGGTCCTGGGTCATTTGGCTTTGTAGGCAAATGCATTTAACTGCTATGCCATCCCTCCAGCCCACAACTCAGTCTTTTTAAAATTTAACATATAATATTCATCATTGAAGATAACAATGATTAATGGGTTATGATAATATTTAATAAGAAGTATTTGTTCAAGTAATCATGTCTTATATTTGCTACATAGGACATATTAAATATATTTGGCCTCTGCCTACACAAAACATGATGTTTGGCCAACAAGAGGAATTATGAACTAAAATTCCCAGAAAGGTGCTATATCTGCTGAACCTACTTCCAGGGAGGCTGACTGGACTGAATAAAACTCCTGTGACCACAGACATATAGTTACAAGACCAAAGCCTAATTACCTTGGGCTACCTTTAGGCCCTTAATAGCCATTATTGCCCACTTTTGTGTCTGATCTAACATCCACATGACTATCTGTTGATCAGGTGCAAATTTCATGGAATGTACTGACACATCACCAGCTTCTACCAGCCCAAGGGCTAAGAATGTCATCAAATCCCCAAACTGGAAAGCCGAAGTTTTCTTTTGGAAAGTACTATTAATATAGTCAAAGTTGTAGTTGATTGACAAACTAGTAATATGAATTGCTTAAATTGTAGCAATGTATTGAATTCTAAAGTTATGTAGCTGTGTAAATAATATGCATAATATGACAAGTATGAGACAAGCATAGTTCAGCTAAGACAATCTCATTTTACACTTGAAATAACTAAAGTCCCAAAGGAAGGACAGGTTCACCAAGGCAGTAACATCTGACCACGGACTGAACTATTTGATCATTAATAAAATGACTTGGTACATCCTGCAGAATGTACATCATTCTGCTGTTATATTCTATGAATTATGTCAAGTTTCTAAAATCTAGCAAAATGGTGCTTAGATTACAAAATGAAGCCAACAACCCCAATTGCTCAGGAAATAAAACCACAGATTAACCACTGGGACCTAATGAAATTACAAAGATTTTGCACCGCAAAGGACACAGTGAAAAAAGAAAAGAGGCAACCTACAGAATGGGAAAAAAATCTTCGCCAGCTATATATCTGATAAAGGATTAATATCTAGGATATACAAAGAACTCAAAAAGTTAAATAATAAGGAATCAAACAAGCCAATCAAAAAATGGGCTATGGAGCTAAATAGAGAGTTCTCAAAGGAAGAAATACGAATGGCATATAAGCATCTAAAAAAATGTTCTACCTCACTAGTCATTAGGGAAATGCAGATTAAAACTACATTGAGATTCCATCTCACTCCTGTCAGATTGGCCACCATCATGAAAACAAATGATCATAAATGTTGGCGGGGATGTGGTAAAAAAGGAACCCTTCTGCACTGCGGGTGGGAATGCAATCTGGTCCAGCCATTGTGGAAAACAGTGTGGAGGTTCCTAAAACAGCTAGAGATTGATCTACCATATGACCCAGCTATAGCACTCCTAGGCATATATCCAAAAGACTCATCACATTTCCTTAGAAGTACGTGCTCAACCATGTTTATTGCTGCTCAATTTATAATAGCTGGGAAATGGAACCAGCCTAGATATCCATCAACAGATGAGTGGATAATGAAGATGTGGCACATTTATACAATGGAGTTCTACTCAGCGGTAAAGAAAAGTGAAGTTATGAAATTTGCAGAAAAATGGATGGACCTGGAAAGTATTATACTAAGTGAGGTAACCCAGACCCAGAAAGCCAAGCTCCACATGTTCTCTCTCATATGTGGATCCTAGCTACAGATGACTGGGCTTCTCCGTGAGAATGAAAATACTTAGTAGCAGAGGCCAGTAAGTTAAAAAGGAGACATAAAGGGTAGAGAAAGGAAGAGGGGAGGATACTTAATAGGTTGATATTGTATATATGTAATTACAATGATTGTAATGGGGAGGTAATATGATGGAGAATGGAATTTCAAATGGGAAAGTGTGGAGGTGGGGAGGGAGGGAATTACCATGGGATATATTTTATAATCATGGAAAATGTTAATAAAAATTAAAAAAAAATGAAGCCATAAGAGAAACATGTTTTCAAAGACAGGTAGTATGTTTTATCTAATTACAGGGTTTTACATATTACATTTTCACCTTCACATTTTAGCCTCTGACTAGCTAGAACAAGTTAAACATAAAACAAAGTATAACTTAATTCAATATATTCTTCCTTTTCTATACCATTTCTTTCTGTTCTCCTAGAAAAAAATAATCAGAAGAATTCACACAAATAAAGGTGGAATGAAAGTAAAAAAAAAACCTGTGGCCAGGTATATGACCAGAAGTGGTGAACACAGATTCATTGAGGATAAGAACAGGGAGTTTAGTCAGAGGGTTTTAATTCATATATTACCACCTGAGAGAGAGAGAGATTACAAGATGTATAGCTATGTGTAGCCTATACTTGTTGCCATTTATCCCACAAAAATGCCACATATATGTAAACATGATGTATGTATGTGATATTTGGTCTGACTTGCTTTTGCCTTCCACACTGATGCTCACTCATGTTAAATTCATATCATGACTTCTCATGATTTGTACTTACAGGATGATAGAAACTTGAATCTTTTATCCATACAGGCAATGCCAAAAAGTCACTACCTTATTAGCTTCATTGGTCTTTCCTGAAAAAATTAAAACTCTCCTGAAAGGTAAGTATTCATCCTAACACCATATTCTTGATCTAAATGCATAACTATCAGATAAGTCATGCACAAATATTCCACATTTAAAGACAAGTAAATATCAGCATTTTGAGCATTATGGGTGGAAAGTAAAAACCACACGGTTATAGTCCAGCAATGTTCAGTCTTTCTTTGGTGATTTCAGAAGAGAGTTCAGTCAACAGGAGGCCAGATCCTCACATTCTTGCTTTCCTTGCCTGCCTTATCTAGCCATGGGAAGGCATACAATCTGTGGTTAGAGAAAAGGTAGAAGAAAAATCTAACCAATTTCTTCTCACATACCCTGGTGGACAGGCTCAGGAGAGGCCAATCCCACTTCTGCTTCTCCTTCCCAGAAACTGTCACTGGGACTCAAAGCTTGTGCTCCAATATTATGTGGTTACCATCTCCTCTTGTAACTACCTCTCCTTTATGTACCAAGATACCATAATGTTCTGCCAAAAATAACTGAGAAGTCAGTACCCAGAGTAAATCTAAGGGAAAAACTGTTTTCTCTCCCCCATCCCTAGCATTTTGTACTGCTTGGACCCTTCTCGATTCTAGCAACAAAAGTTGAACAATTTTTGCATTTATTTGCAAAGTTGTATTATGTACATAGAAGCTATAAGGTGGTCAAGTGAAAGATGATTTAATTTTACAACTTGTACACATAAATGTTCACACATGCCTTGTTAGATTTTCTAGGGAACAAACGTGAATTTATTTGAAAGAAAGAACCTATTAAGTGTTTTTGGATACTCAGTCATAGCAGATAACAAGGAAATAACTTATAAAGTTATACACTAACTTAATATATAAAGAAATGTCTTCTACAGTATTCTAAAGAGGTTGTGAAAGAAACAGGATTCTTGCTTGCTAATCTTCAGTGCTGTTCTAAGAGATATTTGTGTACTTACCCAGACCAAATAATTGCAGAGGACAGAAGTTTATGTCAGGCTCTTATGTACAAGGTTTAATCTATTGAACATCAACAAAATTGTTACTGATGTGCTAGAGAGATGGCTTAGTGGTTAAGCACTTGCCTCTGAAGCATAAGGACCAAGGTTCAAGGCTCAATTCCCCAGTACCCACATAAGCCAGGTGCACAAGGTGGTGCATGCATCTGGAGTTCATAAATAAGAGTTTTAAAAATGGTACTGAGAACCAAATTAGCACCCATGTTCAGGAAAATCACAATGCCCAAAGAGAAGCCCCCAGTGTTCCCAGAAGGAGAGGAGCAGGTATCCCCATCAAAATGTTTCTCAAGTACCTGTGCATATCACCATTAATCACATATTTACCCTTGGTCAGCAAATTTGTTTGACTTTACAGACAGTAGTGTTTACTGAAGATATCCAAGATCTCTCAACACAATGAAACCCAGCAGACTGCTTGCCAGGGGATATGCCACTTCTAACACATTTACCAAGGTCCAGAGGAAACTGAAGTGACATGCATTTGCTCCTCATGCTAGCCTGACATCCACATCCAGGAAAATAGCAACAAACAATGTGGTGAAATGAAACACATCATAACAGAAATACAGAGACTACAGAGAAGTCAATACCAACTGCTAACAGACCTGCCAAGGCCAAAGGTTGTTGTAAAAGAGGGGGCAGAAATATGCTAAAAGCAGCAAGGCACAAGGTCAGTAACAATACCCTGAGGCATAGCCCCCCCTTGAGTCAGAGGCCCCAATTATCCCACAGTGAACGCCAGTAGTCCTACTGATAAGGGCTCTGCAAGGAAATGGTGATATATACATATATGTATGTGTGTGTGTGTGTGTGTGTGTATATATATATATACACACACACACATATAATATAACATATAATAGAAAAAAACATAATACCTTTTTTATGGAGATATCATAAGTGTAATGATAAAGAAAAAATATTGAGTCAATAATAACATAAATATCAATAATTACATAAATAACTAAATGGTATGTCTGTAGCATTATAAAAGACATGTCAGAATGTGCTAGAAGAGCTTTTGACAAATCCAACTTTAGCCATTGCAGACACTAGGGAAATTTTCCAGAAGTATGTTAATATTCAGGCCTGAGAAATAAGTCAAAATTAGCTAGAATGAAGGAAATGGTATACAGAGATCTTGAGTACAAGAAAGAAACAGAGGAAGGGTGACATGGTTGGGCCCAGTAAGTGGAGGGTGATAAATTAGGATATGGGTCAGAGATGTTAGGAAGAGAAGCTAAGTCTAAAGAGCTATGGGGATGTTACCTAAATATTTAAATTTATCATAAGGCTTACTTAAAACAGAGGAAATATTTTAATATGGACCCTTACAACCTGTGTTAAATTTTTAACAGAGAAGAACAAACCTTCCCTTCTTTCTATTGGTTAATTTTTCTGGAAACAAAGCCACAATATGGAAAAAGCAAGTCTCTTGTAATTATCTTCAGAATTCACTGTCTAGTTCAATGTCATGATTATGGCTTAGTATTGAGTAAGCTCAGGTCCTTGGTTGCAAATTATTTATATAACCTTGAATGAGTTATGACAGTATGTTAAACCTTAGACTTCCTACCTGTGTAGTAAATAAATCTAATTTGTAGTTGCTTAGAATTATGCTTAAACTAGGATTGGGGTGATGGTCTAGTGGATAAAGTGCCTGTCATAAAAGCATGAGAACGAGTTCATATCTCCAGAACCCATTTGAAAGCCAGACTCTGTGGTGGATGTCTGTAATCAGTGCATCTATGATGGGAAGGGAAGTAGAAAGGAGACACTCTACTGGAAGCTCATGAGCCATCTACTCTGGCAAACAGCAGTGAACAAGAAACTTTGCCTCACACAGGAAGAAAGGCAAAGACTGGCACTCAAATGTTTCCTCTCATTTCCATGCGTGCACCATGACACAAGTATGTCTGTAATACTCATGAGCCCACACACTAAAAAGTAAATAAGTAAAAAGAAAGTTATTTATACTAATAAAACAATATTCAAGTTAGACTGTGTCAAAGGTCAATAAACAAACAGAAAACTGGTCCCTTCTGCATGGAATAGCTATTCTCTAGAATGAGGCAACTGGGACATCAACAGTCATACCCAGTAAATTCAGATGCCTACTCTGATGATTCCCCTAAATGCTGGTAGTATGATCTGGAGCATATCACATCACCTCACCTAAATGTATGGACTCAATGATCTATCATTTCTTTCAGTTCTCAAATAATACATTTTATTTTTCTTCTGTATTCTTATCATTACTATAATTCAGTTATTGCATTTGTTTGAGTTTCTGTCTGTCTAAAAGTAATAGATACATATATGAATCAGTAGTTAACTATTGTAAAATAAGCTATAAACATAGATGAGTAGAAAAAGCTGATGGATGCACTTAATTTAATAATTAAATTGCCAAATAGCTGATCCATTTAAACATAAATTCTATAGAGTCTCCCTAGATCTGCTACTGTTTTTTTTTTTTTTTTAAGTATTTTTAGAAGCAAATTTGGGCAAGTACCTGCAGATAAGAAATGGGACAAAAATGTTCTTTTGATGGACTAGAAAAGCTAACATCTGCTCCTAACTTCCTTTTCTCTTCATTCAAGCTGTAATGAGGACATTAGTCACAAGTAAGGTATTTCTGAACACAGAAAACCTTGAACAAGCTGGTTGCCAAGTCACTGAATTTTATGCACGTAACACATTATATGATGATAACAGCAGTCGATAGGCTTATTTGCCATACTCTGCCTCATACGTGAGGTCCATATGCCTTGGTTAGGAGCAAGTCATTAAGGATGTGTGCTAGTGGTTCAGCTATAACTCCTAGTTGCAATTTAGCTCAGAGAAAGACAGGTGGCCTGTTAGCGATGCTGAGAACATCTGGAGTTGGTGATGTGGACAAAGAGTGATTGATGTGAGTCTGCTGAAGGAGAGAGAGATTTTAATTGGTACATTAGTAGTGGATGGAGATATATCAGACTCATCCCAACAGAGCAATGAAGAAGCCAAGACATGAAGAATGGCCTCTTAAGTATAACTCCCAATGCATAGTGTGACAATAGACAAAATATACACAGGTACGCAGACGAAAACTGAGGATGCCATACCTTACAAGATTCAATACTTTCAGAAAATCCTGCTGGGTTTCGCCTTGTCAGGACAAGCAACTTCTCCCCAGGCTTATGGCTCATGCAACAGTGTTTTATATGGGTACTTACAGTAACAATCATAATGTTGTCAAAAAAATAGCCATTCCATCTCAGTTCTACCTAAGTTATTTTCTAAATTATTCCCTGTATCTCAGATCTCAATTCACTTGTTGCCTGTTCAGAGTAGACTTCCAAAACTTGTTTTTTTTTTTTTGGGGGGGGGGGGTTGGGGGAGGCAAGGCTCAGATCCTTGTAATACTTTGTCTTACCTGCCCTTCCTTTTAACACACCTGTTCTACAGGGAGTGAGTTTTCAGTTGTGTGTTTGTTTCTTCAGTGCATCATTCCTCATCAGGTGATGTGCTCCAAGTAAGCAGATGATGCATCTTGTTTTGTTTATTATTCCTTCTTCTTCTTCTTCTTCTTCATCATCATCATCATCATCATCTTCTTCTTCTTCTTCTCCTTCTCCTTTTAAGGTAGGGTCTCCTTAGCCCATGCTGACCTGAAATTCACTAGGTAGTCTCAGTGTGGCCTAAACTCATGGTGATCCTCCTACCTCTGCTACCCTGTTGCTGGGATTAAAGGTATGCACCACAACTTCTGGCTTGTTTATTGTCTATTTAACCCTAAGAATAGGGACTGGGGACCTCTTTACTGGTAAAAAAAAAAAAAAAAAAAAGGAAAGGAATGGAATGGAATGGAATGGAATGGAATGGAATGGAATGGAATGGAATGAAGCAAGGAGTGAAAGAAATTCAGAAGGAGAAAGGGAGGGAGGGAGGGAGGGAGGGAAGAAAAAAGGAAGCAAGGGAAACAGGTAGTAAAGTAAGAAAAGAAGGAAAGGAGTGAGGAGAGTGGAAGGGAGGGAGGGCAGGGATAAGAGGAAAGAACTAGGAAAAGAAAGAGGAAATAATTGAGGGAGAAACAGAACCATGAAAGCATGGCCCTACGTGCCGGGTCTGTAGCCTTCACTGTCCTAGTATGTCACATACTTCTCATGACAATCTATGGCAAGTCCTGTTAGATTCATTGTGCTGAGTTCAGAAAACAAAGTCATTGCCTTAGATTCCATAACTGTCATGTGTGGTATACAAATATGAACACTGATCAATCCAGCTGCAAATCAATGTATTTTCCACCACCCAATATTACTTCATGCTGACTCTCCACATAACAGACACTTGTCTGAATCCCTAATTCATTTTTAAATTAAAAAATGGTGATGTGCCATAGTATCTGACAGGTGACAACTCCTTCATTTGACAGCTTTTACTATATTGAAACATTAAATCTATGATAAATGAAGTTGGAGTGTTTGTCTCTTAATACTGCATTCTGAAGACAGATAAAATGACTGTGTGAGCTGGAGACAACCCTGACAGAGACAGAGCACTGTTGCCCCCAAGTGCAAGAGTCCATTTTTGACCAGCTTCCTCTCCTTGACTTATATTGCCTGGTAAGAGATGTGCATATTGTTGCTCCTATTATTCTATCCCTACTGTCCAGGAGAAAAATAAATAAATAAAAAGCACATTCCCCTATTTAGCCTTATAGATCAGAGAGATGGCAATTCAATGCGAATTCCAATGCTTGAAAATGAAATAAGTGTATTATAAAGAAAAGGGACGTGTTCCTTTCTTCTCATCAAATTCTCAGTGAAGGAGGAAAGACATGATAAATGCTATGGCATTATGGTGTATTTGATACTGCAAAAAGGGACACCGGAATCAGGTAAATCATGAGCAGCAGCTGTGAAGGAAAAGCAATAAGAGCGCCAGTAGTGTGTCTGTCCTCTGAGCTGGCAAGTACTGTCACTATGAAGTCATGCTCACAGAAAACTTCATTCAGACTCTACCCCAGGACAAGCTTCTTATGAGTCTGTATAAGACATGACTGGTTAGAGATTGTCATGGTTTTAAATATTAAAGCCATTACCAATTATTGATGCTAAAGGAGAAAGATGGAAAAGATACTCAACACATACCCAAGAAGAAATCCAGAGGCTCTTGAGAGCTCATCAATGAAGCAGACTTAAACACATCCACCACTGTTCAGGGAGTTTTGCAGAAGAGGTGGTCAAAATATTGTAACAGCCACAGGTTGGAATGTCATACATGCATTGCCCTCCTCCAAACAACTGACTGCTGCTGTCATAATTCATAACCCACAACTCCATGGGTCATACCATAATCCCATTGAAGAGGGCACACAGCAGAGGAAAATTTCCCAAATGGAGGGAAATGTTAGTACCCACATATGATGTATCCATATAAAGTATGTTCTTAATAAAAAATTAAAATCAATTATGTAATTATGTTAACAATGTAGAATTCAACTTTTACATCTATAGGTGAAGTATGAGTTTGCTAGGAAACTTCAAGGGTCACCATCTCCAAGTGTCATTCTACAGAGATTTCTCAGTAGCTACCCTACTAAGTGGTGTTGAAAACATGATGGAAGAACTAATGGGTGGTCACACTGGGACAGTGCTGTAAAGCAGTTGCTCTTAAAATAAAGGCGTGTCCGGACAATCATAGTTTAGGAGTACATTTACTTAAATACAAATTTATTAACCAATATTATAGGCATCTTAAAAACAATTTTTCCAAATCTAGAAATATGATTGCTGAAATTATCATGAAATGAATTTATTTTCTGTTTTTCTTATGCTATGATGATCCCTGGAAGCAGACTCCTAAAATATATAACTAAATGAATAAAAATGGAGCTATTTTTGTGACAGCAAAAGTTCTGCTGTCTTACAAAACGCCTAACATAAGTCAGACATGATGATAAAATATTTTCCTGAAGTATCAGGAAAATTCATTGTATTAATGTCAAATAAAAGTTGAAAATTTTGGAGCCAGGCATGGTGGCACATGCCTTTAATTCCAGCACTCAGGAGGCAGAAGTAAGAGGATCTATGTGAATTTGAGGCCACCCTGAAAGTACATCGTGAATTCCAGGTCAGCCTCAACTAGAGTGAGACACTAGCTAGACAAAGAAAGAAAGAAAGAAAGAAAGAAAGAAAGAAAGAAAGAAAGAAAGAAAGAAAGAAAGGAAGGAAGGAAGGAAGGAAGGAAGGAAGGAAGGAAGGAAGGAAGGAAGGAAGGAAGGAAGGAAGGAAGGAAGGGAGGGAAGGAAAGAAAGAAAAGGGGAAAGAAGCAGAGAAAGAAAGAGAGAGAGAGAGAAAGAGGAAGGAAAGAAGGAAAGAAATGTTAGGTGGGAGAAATGGGTTAGCAGATAAAGCACTTGCCTGCAAAGCCTGACGAATCATGTATGACTCTCCAGGTACTGTGTATGCCAAATGCACTGTGGCACAGTGACTCAAGCGTGCAAGGTCACACATGTGTGCACAAGGGAGTGCACATGTCTGGAGTTTGATGACAATAGCAGGAGATCTTGGTGTGCCAATTATCTCCCTTGTTCTCTCTCTCTCTCTATTTCTTTCTCTTTCTAACACACACACACACACACACACACACACACACACACACACACAGTCTTTTAACCTTGCCTCAAACAAAAGAAGAGGATGAAAATTTATTTTGCTTAAATTGTCAGTTATGTATGAGGACAAAGAACACAAGGGATTAGTGTTTAGGTTTAAAAGTATACCTACTTTTAAAGAAATAGCTTAACTTTTTGTTGCAGTCCAGTTCACATTGCTGGTAGACATCACCCAACCAAGAGCAGCTTCAGAGAAAAAGAGATTTATTTTGGCTTACAGGCTCAAGGGGAAGCTCCATGATGGCAGGGGAAAACGATGGCATGAGCAGAGGGTGGACATCATCCCCTGGCCAACATAAGGTGGACCACAGCAACAGGAGGGTGTACCAAACACTGGCATGGGGAAATTGGCTATAAAGCCCATAAACCCGCCCCCAACAATATACTCCCTCCAGGAGGCATTAATTCCCAAATCTCCATCAGCTAGAAACCTAGCATTCAGAACACCTACGTTTATGGGGGACAACTGAATCAAACCACCACATTCCATCCCTGGCCCCCATAAACTGATATCCATACATGATGTAAAATACAATGTATTCAGTTTGACTTTAAAAGTCCCCATAGTTTTTATCAATTCCAATGATGTTCATACATCCTCATAGTCCAAGATTTTTTAACTGAGCCATAATACCAAAAATAACCACAAAAAACCCATAATAGCACAAAATAAATATTCACACTGCAAAAGATGGCATTGGGCATAGCAAAGAAACATTCAACCAATACAAGATTTAAAACAACCAGGGCAAACATCAAACTCTGTAGCTTCAAGTCCAGCAACTCTAACCAGTGACAAATCTTCAAGTGCGATAATTCTAACCAGCAACAAGTCTCTGGCATTCCAATTCCGCCCCTCCAGCTAGGCTGCTCACAGTCCTGGGAAACTTCATCGGGCAGGCAGCTCCTCGGCAGCCATCTCATGGTCCTGGCATCTCCACTGGGTCTCCACTGCAAGCCAGGGTTCATCCTCATGGCCCCATGGGGACTCTATTCAGGCAACCAGCAAACCTGCTTCACACCGCCCATGGCCATTTCCAAAACACAAGACCATGTTGCAAACTCAATGACCCTCTTTCCAGCATTTCTTATACTCCACGATACCAGGTAGGGAGCCAGTTTGTTAATCCAGGGGGGAATAAAGCAGACTTTGAAGAATAGGACACTCCTTGAGCACTCAGACCCCTTCAAAAGAGTCAACATTCTTTTTGTTGCCCCCATGCAGTTCACTTAGCCCAGTCTTAAAGGTTGTAATCTCTCACTTGCAGCTGAACGGACAACAGTTTGCCCAAAGATTTTTCTTTCTGTGCCATATCCTTCTGCACACACCAGTTCATTTATATGCAAAGCAACCCTGCACAACTTCTCAGGACACGGGCAGAAGAGCAAGCTTCTCACACAAGCTGCTAGCCCAGTCCAGGCAAAGCTCTTTCTCACCCTCATAAGCCAAACCTCAGAGTCCATAGTTCTTACTGCATTCAGGCCTTGTAGCTCTGACCATAATAGACCATCAAGCTGTACTTACAGCACTTCCAGGCATCTCTTAGGCCAAGGTTTCACCTCCTGCCACATTCCTCTTGAAAATCAGCTCCAAAAGGCCAAAGCCACAGAGTCAGGTGTCTAGCAGCAATCCCACTCCTCGGTACCACTTTACTGTTGCAATCCAGTTCACATTGCTGGTAGACATCACCCAACCAAGAGCAGCTTCAGGGAAAAAGAGATTTATTTTGGCTTACAGGCTTGAGGGGAAGCTCCACGATGGCAGGGGAAAACGATGGCATGAGCAGAGGGTGGACATCACCCCCTGGCCAACATAAGGTGGACCACAGCAACAGGAGGGCGTGCCAAACACTGGCATGGGGAAACTGGTTATAAAGCCCATAAGCCCGCCCCCAACAATACACTCCCTCCAGGAGGCATTAATTCCCAAATATCCATCAGCTGGTAACCTAGCATTCAGAACACCTAAGTTTATGGGGGACACCTGAATCAAACCACCACACTTTTCCAAAATAGTTTCTTTGTCCATAAAATGGTAATATGCTAACTATTTAAGAAAATCATCAAAAATCTTAAATAAGATATTTCATATAAAACATATAATATGTAGAAAGAGCTTCAAAAATATTTCTCCCAGGCTGGAGAGATGGCTTAGCGGTTAAGCGCTTGCCTGTGAAGCCTAAGGACCCCCGTTCGAGGCTCGGTTCCCCAGGTCCCACGTTAGCCAGATGCACAAGGGGGCGCACGCATCTGGAGTTTGTTTGCAGAGGCTGGAAGCCCTGGCGCGCCCATTCTCTCTCTCTCCCTCTATCTGTCTTTCTCTCTGTGTCTGTCGCTCTCAAATAAATAATTAATTAAAAATATATATCTCCCACATTTCATTTTATTAAATAAAGGTGATGATTGCATTAATTCAGTAGGGATAAAGAGATAAATATTTACTACAAAGTACAGTGACATCAGCCTCAGATTGAAAAAGAACCTGTGTTCTCCTAAGCCCACACCTCTCTTCCTCCCCAGTGTCCTTGAAGGTATTTAGTTTCAAAATAAAACTACCAACACCCTCGTAGAAGGGATACAGATATTCTGCACATTCCTAACATTTAATAAAGTTATCCTTGGAGAGAAGGAAGTAGAAATGGCTCTGGGAAAAGGAGAGAGAAGTATTAGACAAATCGCATTTGGGGGGAATGAAGTACAGTACAGCACGATTTACCACATCTGGGATTTGGCTGATATAAAAGCTAAAATGAGAGTGGTCTTGCAGGGGACCTAGTAAAAAGGGCACAATTGTTTCTATCAATAGACTGTGTATGGACAAACAGATGCCTGCTAAGAATGGATTTCTATAGTTGGTAGTTTGGGTTGGCTCAGAAATGCGCTTTGAAGGCTCATGTGCTGGAGACCTAGTCCAAAGTGCAGCAATATTCAGAGATGGCGCTTTTGAGAAGCGACAGGATCATGAGGAAACTGAGTTTATCACTACCTGAATCCACTGGCGGTCTCATACTTGAGTAAACTGGAAGGTGGTTCTGGAAAGTTATGAAAACGGGGCTTATTTGGCAGATCAATGATGCGGAAGGCATAGTTTCATCTCACTTCTCTCACACTCTCATCATCTCTGCTTCCTGGACACCTTCATGAGAGAATCTTAGATCTGACACATGCTCTCCGGCTTGAGGTTTCCGCCTTAGCACAGGCACACGAACAAAATTATCAAGTGACCTTGTCCTGAAACTTCTAAAGTTAGGAGCCACACAAATCTTTCCCTCTTTAAGTTAATTTGCTCAGGTCTTTTGTCATAAGAACAGAAAGCTAATATCCATGAGTCTGAGTATGTTTCTGTGGTTGGTATATGTCACAATAAATACTATGCTAATAGGGCCATTTCAAAGCCTGCCAATCCCTTGGAACATCAGCTACCTCTTTATTTTTTTTTTTTTTGTTTATTTTTATTTATTTACTTGAGAGTGACAGACAGACCAAGAGGGAGAGAGAGAGAGAGAGAGAGGGAGAGAATGGGCGCGCCAGGGCCTCCACCCCCTGCAAACGAACTCCAGACGCGTGCACCCCCTTGTGCATCTGGCTAAAGTGGGTCCTGGGGAACTGAGCCTCGAACCAGGGTCCTTAGGCTTCATAGGCAAGCACTTAACCACTACGCCATCTCTCCATCCCCAGCTACCTCTTTTATTGTGTACATTGCAGGTAAATATGAAGTTGAACTGGACCGAGGTATAAAAAAATAATCTGCTTTAGAAAGGAGGAACTTTTCAATATATTGACTCATGAAATAGCTATTGGTTGCCTCACAGGTTAAACACTATTCTAGGCTCCAGAATCCTACAGATGCTACCATGTAAGCCAAGCATCAAGTGAATGGACTTTCATTGCGTTGATGAATATTTAAAATATAATAATTAGGTATTGATAACATCCTTCATGATTCTCTATTGGTTTGAATAATGCTAATTTAAATCACTATATTTTGTCCTACTCATAGAAAACTACATTTGGCTGGGGTGAGGTTTTACAGATATGGAAGTTTATTTTTGTATGTTAATTATGGATGTTTCAAATTTTTCTTCCTGTAGATTTTGGAGTTGTCACAGAAAACAATGTGGCTCTTTCTTGACTTCTCTTATGTAATTTCTTTGATTCTTCTTTGTATATGTTGGTATTTAGTCCTTAACATTTCCACCTTTAGGTATGGATTTTCTAATTTGGGAACCAAATATAATCCTTCCTTTTCTACTTCAATTCTAAAATCTACCATTAACCCAGAATCACCCAGAAAGGTGCTCCCTCACCTATGAACTATAAGATGAGAAAAACAGGTATATTTTCCTTTTAGGTGTCATTGCCTGTAAACATAGCATTTGCTTTTCACACTTCAATTTCTGAAGCCTCACTGTTCCTGTTTTAGTTCTGTCCTTGACCTCTTTTTAATTTTCATGTCTGTAATTCACTTTCTTCTCTTTCTAAACAACCTATTTTGGGAAAAGTAGGTGGAAGGGGAATGAACAAAAAACTTAGCCAAGATGTGAATTTTATATTATCACATCCTGATTTAATCAACCAAAATTGTTTATTGTACACAACATAACCTCTAATGTGTCATGTGAGAATAGCAGCCTAACATGTAATAGTTAAGTTCACAGGGAGGAGGCTAACGATAGTACCAACTTGACTGTATACACTGAGTACAAAACTATTAAATAAAAAAAGAAGTAAAAGTGATGGGCTGGAGAGATGGCTTAGTGGTTAAGGCGTTTGTCTGCAAAGCCAAAGGGCCCTTGGTTCATTTCCCCCAGGACCCACATAAGCCAGATGCACAAGGGGTCACTTATATACTTATATCTGGAGTTCGTTTGCAGTGGCTAGAGTCCCTGACTTGCCTCTCCCTCCCTCTCTCTCTCTCTCTCTCTCTCTCTCTCTCTCTCTCTCTCTCTCTCTCTTTCTCTCTAAAATAAAATAATAAACACCATATATATATATATATATATATGAAGGAAAAGTGAAACACTGATGTTAAAATACAACTCATAATATTTCAGTTCCCTGAAGAATAACTAAACCAATATAGTAGATCCCCTTCAGCGATATAGTTCAGAGAATGTCCAACAATCTCAATTGTCTAGTGCCTACCACAGCCTCCAGGAGCAAGAGCTGCATGTTAATGTACTTGCCTTCATATCTTATGTATTTATCACAATGGTTTAAGTATTTATTGAAACTACTATTGGATTACAACTGATTTTTTTTAGATTGCCCCATTTAGATAAACAAACAAAACTAGAGAAAGTTCCAAAACAGTTACAATTATTTCATCCTCAAGAGATTTTTTAAATCTCTCAAGGAACATTTCACTGTAACACCAGTTTGTTAAGCTATCTTCAGCTCATCAACCAGGAATGAAACTGTTCCACAGAGTTCACAGATTTCTACAAACATCGCTGGTTTTAGCAAAGCTGAAGTTCATCCTGGCTTTGTTTTGTTAATAGGTAGTTGATTCACTGTGGCTGGTTTAGGAGAAATCCAAGCTACTAGAAACAGAACCATTGTATTAAATAAAGCATAACATAATTTGACCAAATCATCATAGTTTGCCATTTTCCAAGTAGAGTCATTTTTCTCCTCTGCCCTTGCCATGATGTGACATTTAATTATGGATTCCCCAGAAACCTTCCCCTGAGGTCTTTTACATCAGAAGTATCTTTTCAGGAGGATTCCAGTGCTGTTTTTCTTCATGACAGCCTCTCCCTGTGGCTTAGCGTGCTATTAAATCCTGAATTAATGTAAGTAAACCCCTTCAGTTGACGTGATAAACAGTGTTTCCTTTTGTTTTCTAGAAAAATATCTACCATGCTGGTTGTCCCATCTGACACCATTAGAAGATACTCTTTCTGAGGGGTTAAAATCTTTGTAGATATATATGGACCACATTTAATAGATTTCATGGACAGAATAGACCATTTCATACCATACTTCACTCAAAATAGAGCAGAGCTTCCACACTACCTTCCAAGTTAAGGCTAAAGCTATCACATGGGTCTTTCTGGCCCCTGAAATAATACTTTCCATGCAGAGAAATGTTGAGCAACCTCCTTCATCTACCCTCCAACTAAGCTGAATTACCTGATATTCCAGAAGTACGAACCATAATTTCCAGCTTTGCGAATTTTTGATAAGTTTTCCCATATTCTTGAATGTTTTAACCAATGTTCCCCTTTTCTGACACACCTTGATCAAATCCCACCCAATTCTAAGTTCCACATACACTCCTTGAATATCATCCTCCATAGATATTTGTGTTTTCTTGGTCCACAAATAAAACACTTCCTCTTTTGAACCCATAAGGGGTTCCACCCTATGCAACTTTCATGTACATACTATCATTACATATGTGTCTTTTTCCTTTTCACATAGGAAAATATTTCACTCACGGTAGAAGTTTGTTGTAATCCTGCATGATTTCCTGGCAAGACATAGTAAGTAGCAAATTTCATTAAAATTTTGTAAACAGATACAAAAATGTCTATATTTTTGCCTATTTATACATCTATGTATCCTCTAACCTTCATCATTGGAGTCAGGGATTATTTTTTCTGGATTATGTAGACCCAGAGAATAAAACATTTTATTCTGGCTATAACTTGGTGCTTGTGATTGATATTATTTTCTCATTTTGTTTTAGTTCAGCCACTAATATGTATGTACACTGAAAACAACAAATATTTTGAAATGGTATCTCATGCTTGTAATTAATATTGGAATGCAACTAAGGTAGAGGTAGATGCATAGTCTGCTTTTAATATTTTTTCTTCTGTTTGGTTTCGAATTTTTAAACAGTCATATAAGGGATATTTATCATACCTACCTCCCTACTCTCTGTTTTCCCCTTCCCACCAAACACCTTATTCATCCTAAGTATATCCCTTTATAATTTCATGCTCTGTGGGTGTGTGTGTTCATGTGTGTATGTGTATGCATGTGTGCGTGCGTGTGTGTGTGTGTGTGCATGCATGTATATGATGGAGTTAAGTTGGGGTGCTTGCAGCAGCATAGGTGGAGAGGTATTTATTGGAGTGTGGGCAACTTACCACTGAGGAACATGGCTCCTCGCCAGAAACCATTAACTATGTACAGATAATCTGAGTGTTGTAGAGTCTGGTTTTTGCAAATGCAAAATTTTTGAATTTTAAATTTGAGGACAATCCAAGCCAAATACAAACAACCTTGGTCTGTGTACCAAAACAAAGCTTCTCCTTCATGACTAAACAGTATTTACCCTAACAATCCAAATTTGCTTTTTAGCCAATTACAGTAATATGTATAAACAGAATTAACTACTGGGCTGGGGAAATGGGTTAGTGGTTAAGGCATTTGTCTCCAAAGCCTACGGACCCTGGTTCAATTCCCCAGGACCCACAAGGGGTGCAAACATCTGGAGTTCATTTGCAGTGGCTGGAAGCCCTGGCACACCCATTCTCTCTCTCTGCCTCTTCCTCTGTATCTCTCTCAAATAAATAAATTAAATATTATTAAAAAAAAACCTTTACTACTACACATGAATACTTCAGTAAATTGAGAAAAAGTATTTGAAAATAAAGCCCTACATTTCTCATAATAAAATATACCCAGTAACTATAAAGATGACATCTTCATCCTGATAAAGGCCTAAGTAATAAATCCAGACTTATCATCATAATTTTAGGAGTGAAATTTTGAATGTTTTCCTATGAGATCAGAAATATACAAGAGTGTCCATTCTTATCACTTCTATTCAACACTTGACTGGAGAATATGCCAAGACAATCAATCAGGAAGGATCAGTTCAAAGGCTCTGTATTGGAAAGAAACAATTAAACTATGTGTATCTGCAGATACCTTATTTTAGAAAAATTTAAGGAATTCACTCAAAACTACTGCAAATACTGAATGAGTCCAGTGATTTCATAGGGTTCATTATCCATATGGAAAACCAAATTTTATTTATACACATTCGTGATATATAATGATATAGTAAATTGAAGCAACAATTATGTTTATAATAGCATAAAATAATTACAATGTTCTTAGGAATAAAATTAACAAAAGAATAGCATAGCCTATATTCTGAAAATTATAAATCAGCATTTAAAGTAATTGAGGCCTATAACAAAGGAAGGCTGGAGGCCCTGGCACACCCATTCTCTCTCTCTCTTTCTCTCTCTCTCTCTCTCTCTCTATCTATCTCTATCTCTCTGTCTCTTTCTTGGTCTGTCAAGTCAAATAAATAAATAAAAATAAACAAACAAACAAAAGAAACCAAAAATGTCTTACCTAACCATGTAAGTAGTTGTCATTCATTCAAAATGTAATAGTTTTAGAGTTAAGAGAGCTCCTCTCCTTGGGCAGGGAAGAAGAAAGCCCTTCACCATTGTAGAATGATGCCCTGGATTTAAACACCATGCCATGCTTCTTTTGAGAATTATGTTTGGTAGTTATAATTACAGAAACCAATTGCTTTGTCAGTCTGAAGGTGGGTTTAGCATAGTACACAACACTCTGGGTAGATAAAGGTGTTCTTTCTCTATGGATGAATGGTCTGTAACACTGTAAGACACTGATCTTCACAACTGTTTAATCAGTTTTATTTTTGTACAGTATTAGTTCCCTGGGTTATTTTTCTGTCCTGTTTTGTAAGTAAAATGAAATTATAAAACAGGATTCTAACAGTTGGTATTTTGTACATATGAGTATATGTTGTCCAAATAAAAGTAATAAATGATAAAAAAGATTTAAAACATCAGCATATTTGGATGTCTTCTTCATACATGCACAGAATTACCTCATAGATTTAAGTTACAATTTCTATGAAATAAACATATTATGTAGTATTTGATTCGATCTATAAGAGGTGTCCAGAATATCCAAATCTATAAAAGCATTGTGTACAGTAGTACCTTCCTGGAGTATGTGAATGTGTGCATTGGGGTAAAGATATCGAGAGGAAATAAGTCATGACTTGGTTGACATGGCTTGGTTTGGGGAGAGGGGGAGTAATGAAATGTTTGAAAGTTAGTTCCATAGTTCAGTAAATATAATAAAAGGGCATTACATCATATACTTTAGATAGATTTCAAGGCAAGTTATATCTCCCTGTAGTTGTTCTTGATTTAATGTGTGAGGGGGCTGTATGTTAGCAACCATTCTTTTTTTTTTTAAAAAAAAAAACTTTTTTTTTTAAATTGTTTATTTATTTATTTGAGAGCAACAGACACAGAGAGAAAGACAGATAGAGGGAGAGAGAAAGAATGGGTGCGCCAGGGCTTCCAGCCTCTGCAAACGAACTCCAGATGCGTGTGCCCCCTTGTGCATCTGGCTAACGTGGGACCTGGGGAACTGAGCCTTGAACCGGGGTCCTTAGGCTTCACAGGCAAGCGCTTAACCGCTAAGCCATCTCTCCAGCCTGTTAGCAACCATTCTATCCTATAAAAATTATCATGTTTCTAGTGTGGAAACAGCAGACACAGGTTTGCAATATTTCTCCAGGTAATTAAACTTATATTCCTAGTCAGGTTTTGTCATTCATTATTCATATGATAGACTAATTCAAATACATTCTGTGAAATAATATCACTATGTCTGCAAAAAAAATCTATGTAACAATTAAGAACCATTTTGTAGTGCTTAGCATTTAAGGCACTTGCTTGCTCAGTCCTCCAGTATCCATGTAAAGCCAGGGGCACAAAGTAGCTCCTGAATGTGGAGTTGGGCACCCATTCTCCCTCTCCTTGTCTCTCTCTCTCATTCTCTCTCTCCCTCTTGTTCTCTCTCCTTATTCTAGCAAATAAATACATAAAAATAGGTCTGCTGAGTTACTAGCACCTTTAAATTTTCAGATAAGTTACCAAATTACCTTTCTGTCCACATTTATTCATTATTATTATTATTATCATTATTATTATTATTATGTTTTTGGGGTAGGGGCTCACTCTAGCCCTGGCTGACCTGGAATTCTCTATGGAGTCTCAGGGTGGCCTCAAAGTCTCGGTGATCCTCCTATCTCTGCCTCCCAAGTGCTGGGATAAAAGGAATGTACCACCATGTCCAGCTCCACTATTGTTCATTATTTGACAGAAGTAACATATAAATGTTTATAGTTTTGATTTATAAGCAAATCAGACACTAGGCTAGTCAAGGATAAGTACATGAAGATTAAAAAAAAGTATACTTCTATTTTGTACTCACTATTAACTTGTGTATGAATCGCATTAAATATAAGTTTGCATATAATAACTTTAAACTATGCTTAACGATTTTGTAGATCCTTGAATATTTGATTAAAATACACCTATGTAATTGCAATGGTTCTTTCCTACTATTTTCCCAAGTCACCAAGCCTCACTTGTGCAAATGGAGGGACTTCATGAAAAATGATAAAAAAAATTATTCAAAAATAAAAAAAATCTTACAATGGCTTGGTTGTATCTTACAAGCTATATGTGATAGTTTGAATAGATGGTCCCCAATATATTCAGTTCTTTATTGTTTGTAGTTTGCATCTGCAGCCACCTGGGTGGAGGCAGTGTCACTGGGTGGATCTTAAGGTTTGGTGGTGGGTTTCAGATTTCAATCTAAAGATATGCAAAGTGTGCCTAGCTGGAGTTCCTAAAGTGTTCTATGTGGCTTTTGGCTTTTAGCTTGTGCTTCTCTCTCTCTCTGCTTGATCCTTGAAAGCAGGCCAGCTTCTTCTGCCATTTATGGAACTTCCCCTGGATCTGTAGGCTTCAATAAATATCCCTTCCTCTATAACTCTCTGTGGTCTGGAAGTTCATCTCTGTGAACCTGAAGCTGTCTTCTATACTATATCTGCATCACTTTCTGCACCCATATTTATTCTCCATTCATTTGACATTGGTTTGGGATATCTTTCTCTAAATCATGTCCCCTGGACTTTATGTTTCTAATGGCATTGCACAAAATCCATATGCAGCTCCAAGCTCAGGGACCATGTTTGCAGGACTGATAGAGAGAGTGTAAAGGGTTACAGTAAAATTTTCTTCCTTTAAGCATAGAAATCAATGTGTGATTTCAACTGGATAGAGGTGGCAGGGGAAAGAAGGGAGGAGGGCAAAAAGAATTGAGGGTATAAAGCATTCTTACTTTTGTATATTGCATTAAATAGCCCATAGAAAGCCTAAGATGTATCAAGGTAAATCCATTTTTACTACATCCATGTAATTCTGCTATATTATATCTGAGGACATCGATTTTTTCATTCCGATCCTGTCTTGTAAGCATAACGTCTCCCAACTTTTCTGTGTTTCCATCAGCTCAGTGTCTGCCTTAGAAAGAAGTTTCTAGAGCTATTCTTAGAACAATATTCACTCTAAAGGAGAATTTGTGGATAAAAAGATTTAGAAAAATTTATAGCATGTTTGAATGAGTCACAACGTAGGAAAGCATTTTGAAATGCTACCTGTAATTGGAAAAATAATATTTATAAACAAAAGGTATTTTTAAAAAATTATGTGGGTGTCACCATTCTCTCTGTGCTAGATGAGTCAATTTTGGCCTTAAAAGTGACAAGTTCAACTGGATTTTCAATCTTTAATGTTATTTCAAGACCCTACAGCAGAAAATATATTATATAGCCTCCTGTGAAAAAGGAATAACAAAAATAGCAAGAGCAAATTTCATCCCCACTCCTCTCAAGAACTTATCTCAATGCAAATCTGAGACAGAAGAAGTGGCCTAGTGTGCCAGGAACCAGCCAACTGAAAACAAGCCTTCTATGCAGACCAAGAATGAAAGGTTTGATGTGTTTCATGAACTGATAAGACATTTTAGTCTTTCTTATAAAGGGGCAAAGGGAGTCTTTCCCCTCATCTTTACATTTTGAATTTCAGTGCTCTGTATTCTCATGTCGAATTCCCTCAATTTGCATTGTGCTTCTGTAGTACTGTAATCAATTTAAGTAGCCAAAGTATTGCTTGGAAAGGAGAATTTGTCTCAGCAGTTATGAAGTGCAAGAACTTTAGAGACGAAGGCATGAAAATAAGTTTCCATGTATCAAAGCAACATAGTGGATTCCAAACTGTTGAGATTTTAGAACATGGGTTTTGTTGTTGCTGTTGTTATGGTGGTGATAGTGGTTGTTTTAGATAACAGCTTCAGTCTGAAGGTATCTATCATCTTTACTTTTACACAATTATAAGAACTGAACCACTAGAATATAATTTTGGTGGTACACCATTAGACAGAGTTCATGTGGGTAACTGCACCTCATTCCCTTTGCCAGAGACCTAGCAGGCTCCCATATCCATAGTTGGTTGTATATCTAACGATCACTACTAGAAGTTTAATTCTTAGAGGGAAAGAAATATCTCTATAGACAAGGATGTGATTACTGTGTTAGTCAAAAAGAGGAGGTTAGTACATAATCTGATAAAAGGTCCATTATTTTATTCCCTTTACTATGGCTGATACCAGCTGGCCTGATCAGTTTGAATGAGAGTTCAGCAAAAGACTATTACAATCACTGGCTAAAGATACTGACTCTGGCACGGAAATTCATGCAGAGAAGAAGGCTTTTTGTTTAGGAGGAAAATTTTATTTCCTCTAAATGCTTAATAAGTTGAATTAACTATCCACCTAATTTCGTTATCTAGCATAATTCACAATGCATTTGGACCACAGCACACTATTACCTTAGAAATATAAAATACTTAGCATCATAACTAAAATGTCAAAAACCTTACTGATAAATAAGTTATAAGGCAGTACTTACACATGATCATAATTTTATAGCTACTAATATTGTAAAATTAAGTGTTATTTAATAAAATTATCAATAATGGAATTTTCTAAAGTGGAGAAATATCACTGTAAGCTACTTTCTGATTATTTCTGTCATCACAGTAGGCATATAAGACTTGCTTAGGTTTATTAGTTAGTGATTATAATAGTAAGATCCATCTGATATATTCATGGAAAGAAATAACACTAGGTAACCAGCATATTAGCATCTTCTACTGCTTAAGAACAACATTCATTCACTAAAGTTAGTATATCTAAACAGAAAATGTATTGTTTATCAAGAAACACTGCTTTTATTTTCTTATTTAATTTGGTGGAATGGGCAACTCCTTTTCTGGGTAATGTAGTACAGAGATTCCATTGCTCCTGCTAAAAAATGCCAGTGGACATCAGAACATTAGTTTCTTTGTGTTTTGAATACTTAAGAAAGCTAAGTCATGATGAAGATCTCTGTTGGCTAAGAAGCCCAGGTAAACAGAGATCCAGGCAAGAAGAGGGAACTCTGAGACCGTAAACCTACAAGAAGGTTCGAAGGTGAAGAACCTCCTTGAAGTTCACTAAGATGAGTGATCCTGCCAGGCTCTATGGAAATGACCTAGTCCCACTCCCAACACCCAAATTTTCAGCTCTGAACCAAGATTGCAGCCTACCGCCTGTCCTTACAGCAGAATAGTGAACAGGTAATAGTGTGATATGGTCCAAATGCATTGTCAATTATGCCAGATAACCGAGTTAGGTGGATAGTTAATTCAACTTAATGAGCATTTAATAAAAAGAGGAAAGTTAGAAACAAAGAAGCTAACTTATATTTTCCTTTGTATAGAATAAAAGAAGGAGGAGGAGGAGAAGGAAGAGGGGGAGGAGGAGGAGGAGGAGGAGGGGAAGAGGGGGCTGCTGCTGCCACCTCCAATCTTCATTCTAAATGCACTTAAGAATCAGCAACACTCTGGTTAGTTTTCAACTTCTTCCCTACACGGTCATTTTACAGAGTCTACCCAACTCGGGAGCATTCTCGAAGCTGACCTTTTACTGGCCACAAGACTAATGCTGCTCCATAACACTCATCCCTGTTTGAAAATAAATGTCAGAAGCAAAGGAAGGAGAAAGTAACAGGAGGGGCAGGTGATGCAGGAAGGGAAGAAAGGAGTTAATGGTTGGAAGCCACACTGTATCCAAATCCTCCCAAAACCTTTAGAAACAGGGCAAGATGACCCTCCCACGGGACACGTTCTGGAGAATGTAAAGCAGCTCAAAGGTGAAGGGAGCAAGGGTTAAGGCGGCCCTCACAGCACAGCCTGAGAATAAACACAATGGCAACAGTGGCCACAGCAACCCGAGGGCCTCCATAGAGCAAGCATGCACATAGTTTCTAGCTCAAAGTTACCATCAGCATGCACATGGCCATGCCCATACACGCGGACTCACCTAGGGCCTGTCTGGTGGACAGCCCGCAGAAGGTAGTTAGTACTTGGGGCTCTTCTGTGCAAAATATGAGCTGGGAAGGGGGCTCTGACAAGGACTCCCAGGGGTGTGTGGACACTGACCTGCCTCTCCACCTCTCAGGCTTTCTCTACCTCTTGTCCATTTGGTTTACACAGCCTGTGACTACTAAGGAATGCCTACACTCAGTCAGCACCCTCCCAGGGAGTGCTGACTTCGGATGAAAGTCAAGCCTACTTACAGCAGGTTACTATGAGAAAACCTGGGTGCTGAGCCTGCCTCCTCAGAGCAAATAATCTGGTGCTCATTACATGCTCCTTGCCACATGCCAGCTGCCAACTCTAATATAGAAGAGCACCTCTCACTGGCCCAGGGCACTCATGGCATCAGGATAAACAGGGCATAACTCTGCCCAGATGACCAGTGCTCATTATGGGACAAGCAGCATGGGAGCAAGGCAGCGTCACCCCCAGGAAAGCTGCTGACCTTGTTGCTGTCCCAAGCTTTCTCTTGTCAACACAGCAGTGAGGAAGTGAACGAACACAGAGGAAGAGCGCTGGCACGACACACTTGTCAACGTGCGTACTACTGCTGGGCTGAAACAGGCAGCGGCACACTGGGTGTTTACGCTCTGGGGGTCCTAAGAAGCCGGTGCTACCCAGGAGACCAGCATGATGCTTCCTGAGGAATTCTTCACTGGTGACTCGTGTGTGTATGGAGGGGGGGTGTGGGAGGGCAGTGTGTAAGGACTTTTTCAGGATGGTGGCAGCTCTCCTTTCCCAGGATTACCAGGGAAACAATCTTTTAGGATGGCACCAAGACTCAAATGATTTCCAAAGCTACCCCCACGTTATTAAAGGCAATCTGCATTACACATACATGCTCAGTATTCCACTAAAATGAAGGAGTGACGAAGCCAATCATCTCAACTGACACAAATCCCAACTCTCACGGCAGTTGCCTTTGGAATATAATTTTGTATTTTTTGCACCCAAATGTAGTGTCAGGTAATGTGGAATGTTCAGAACTTCCAAAGGCAACATGAAGTTATACTTGGAAGATTTTATTTTGTATTTATAGTTCCCCCATTAGAGTTACTCTAAGCCTTGGTCTATGAACAGCTGCAGGGAGAAACATTATCTCTACCTTTACCTTGAATCTCAAGGGTCTGAGCTGAGGTAAGAGGGGTCAGTAGCTACTGAGGAGGGGCTATGGAGACAAACAATCGTGGTGGCTTTCAAGATCTTTGAATTCCAAATGTGTATCATAGAGGAATTACAGAAAAGCCAACTAGTGATAATGTTAGAGAGTGTATTGTAGAGAAGTATGACCAGCAAGACCCAGGCAGGCTAGCCAAGACAGCTGAAAACCACTCGATCATCAGACTTTAATTCACACTCCTGGTGAGTCAACAGGTGATGGACTATATGATTAGGCTGAGGGAAGGGAAGAGTGAAACTGAATGCATTTAAAATCCAAGCACCACCTGCTGGTTCAAACTGGATCCTCATATTCACCATATAATTCCAAAATTATTTACATTCAATTCACATGAGAAGATTATTCATTCACCTTGCTATTGGGCATGTAGGTAAGGAAACAACTAATTTAACACCAGATAACTAAATGGTCTGCTAAAATATTTAGCTAGCTTTCTACGTCATTCTCCATACCTAAACCAAAACCTACACGGATTAAACACTGGCATCGTATTATAAAAATTCAATGAAAACTTGTCCATGTGAGAAAGATAATAACTGAGATGCATAATGTTAAAATTTGTCTGTTTATCTGTGTTTTAACTACAATGTTATCATTAATTATTGCTGCAGACATCCCAGCTCATTTCATTATGTTTCCACGACATTATATAAAACTTCTATCAATGTTTTAGTAAAAATAAACCATGGTATATTTTCCCAGACAGACTGAATAATAATATTAGTTTTACTGTTATTTTTCAATATCAGGCGAAAAAGCTTATGAAAATGACTCACTGGCATTTAGTTAGTTTTCCCAGTGCTTCTACAACAAATATTATATTCTTTGAGAATGTGTCTCAGAATTAGGTCATTGAATCAGTTTTCTATTTGTTTTAAAAACAATCACTTTCTGCTTTTATTTTTCATTGAAAACTAACCTAACATAACCAAAAAAACCTTTTCAATATACATATTTAAATATATAGCTAATTATTTCATTAATCAAGTTGCACACACCCAGATTATCTCTTAAATTTCTTCAATTTATTAAACGCAACTGTGTGTAGCACTTACAGACATGGCCTCAAAGCTTAACTGGTAGCAGCATCTTAGGGCTACATTAACTGTGTATCCTAGGCAACCAAGTCATGGCTAAAGCACCACAGTGTTTGTTTAAAACGTGATGTGGAAAGCAATCAGAAGAGCTTCAATTCCAGGGAAATTCCATTTCAATGCAAGCCTGAAATTAGAGCCGTGTTATTTGCACCATTATAATTAAGAATGTGTCACCATATTTATTATTTTCAAGGGTTGGTAACTGAGCTGTAAAAAAAAAAAAAAAAAAAAAAACTAGTCATAGTAATTAAAAGGCAGAAAACACCTAGTTGTGCTAAGATCTCCTACAGGGCACTTAGGGTCCTACAAAAGAGCATTTAGGCAATTTAAGTGATAGAATATTTTGCATTAAGTAGATTAAATTTCTATCCGAACCATTGATAAATTGGAGTTGTGCATATACAACAGTGTCAGCAATTATTTATTGTCTTTTTCTTGAGAAAAAAGAATACCAGTTATTATTAAAATTATAGAGCCAAGTATGGTGCAGCACGGCTTTCATCCCAGCACTCAGGAGGCAGGGGTGGGAGGATCACTGTGAGTTTGGGGCTGCCCTGAGACCCCATACTGAACTCCAGGTCAGCCTGGGCTAGGTGGAGAACATACCTTGAAAGACCAAAAAATAAAACAATCAGGCTAGAGAGATGGCTGAGCTGTTAAGGCTTAAGGCACTTTCTGGCAAAGCCTTTACCACCCAGGTTCAATTCCCCAATGGACACATAAAGCCAGATGCTCAAAGTGGAACATACATCTGCAGTTCATTTGCAGTGGCAGGAGGCCTCTGACACCTACTTATTCACATTCTCTCTCTCTCTCTCTGCCCCTCTCTCTCTCTTTTTTGCTCTTCTTACAAATAAATACTTTTTAAAGATTATAATAATTTCTTTATGATGTTTTTACTTTGTCAATTATTGAACGTTTCTAATCACTTGAGTAATATGTTAGCAGCATGCTATCTGAGAAGCACGCTCATCTTATTTAACTATATCAGGTACTTAGTAATGATGCAAGTATCTAAATCCATGCTATTTTACATATCCTATACATTTGCATACTAATATAAATTATTTAAAGTACATAATTTTGTTTTGATGCATTTTTTTTCTATTTGACATTTATTTTCCCCTGGATTGATCTAAATAACATATATATATATTTAAAAAGTTAACACATGACAAACACTAGGTCCACTGAATAAAGCACATGAACACTCTACTAAATATTACCTTGGAGATTCCAATAATTACAGCAGTCCTAAACCTTGTCCTCTGTGTAAAGTCCTGAACATGTTGGAAATTGATGCATTATTTAAAAGAAAAAAAAAACATTGTGCTATTACATTTCTTTGAGTAAGAAGAAAAATGAGTTTCTTTTGCTGGTTTTAAATTTGAAGAAAACATTTGAGTTTTGAACAGAAAATAAGCATTAACTGGAGTAAGAAATAAAGAGTGATTTACCTGTAAGAGAGTGCCCTGTAGCATCCAGACAACATGATATGTCACATGCTCACCTCATTCAGTCCTCCCCACAGTCCTCCAGAGGCCCCATCAGTCCCATTTCATAACAACCAATGCCCAACCTCATAATCCAGTGGGACCCAGGATTCAATCTCCACATACTTTTCAGACAATTTGTGCCTCTCCACAGTGAAATCTTCAATTAACATAGTCTATCTCATAATGTTAAATATTAATAACATGATTGTAAAGCAAACCTTTGTTTCTGTTTTCCTGGGGTTTATTTTTGTTTGTTTGTTTTTTTGAGGTAGGGTCTCAATCTGGCCTAGGCTGACCTGGAATTAACTATGTAGTCTCAGGGTGGCCTCGAATTTACAGCGATCCTCCTCCTTTGCCTCCCGAGTGCTGGGATTAAAGGCATGCATCACCACGCCCAGCTCTGTTTTCCAAATTTTATAGTAATATATTATTAACAAATAAGAAAGTTATCAGAACTTAGGGAATAAAATTATTTTATGATTTGAAAAAACACATTTCCTTTTATAAAAGAAATATAGTGATAACAGTATTAATTATGTATGAAATAGTTCCAAATTCTTTCAAAGGAAAAAGAGAAGCTATCATTTGAACCTAAATGTGAATGACATTGGAATGAAAAAAGTCTCAGGTGATAATGGTGAAATTGGTTTACAGAACTACTTCAGGACAAAGGGACAATCCCTCAGTGATGGATGACCATGGATCTCTTAAGACACACAGGCATTCTTTGAAGTTATTCCCAGTTTATACATGTTTGCTTTTCTTAAACACTGATAAACTTAAAAAAATTATTTGCTTAGTTATCTTCCAAAGGAATATCTCAAGTGATTTAATTATACATTCATAGTACACAAATTTATTTGATGTTCTTTTAAGTCCTAAACATTTTGTTTCATGTTTTTAAACAGCCCTTGTAATAAATTGCCAAATGTATATACATATATATGTATATAGGCATGTCCCTTTCTTCTCTATTCCTCAGAGCACAATTTTGAACACATCTTTGTTCATTTATCCCACTCTTTTTTTTTTTCCATTTTTAGTTTTGAGGGATACGAATTAAGCAATGATTCTATCTCAAAGGAAAGCACCAGATAGACATGGTGCCATGCAGAAACCACTGGCCTTGGGGGAGGATGGGACACTAAAGACCAGAAGGAAATGTTGATACTTGTGGAATCTCAGCACTACCTAAACAAAATGCATAAATCTCCCTAAGAATTTATGTTCATTCATTGATAAAGTGATAAAATTGTGGAAATATTAGGTTAAATAAGGTAAATTGTTACTGCTAATTTCACCTACTTCTTTTGACTCATGTTTATTATGATTGCTAGAAAATTATTTCCTCTCTGTCTCTTTTTTGAAACACTTTTTTTAAATTTAATTTATTAGTTTTCTTTTCTGTAAATACAGGCAGTTTGGTACCTTTTGTGCAAAACCACTGAGCTATCTTCATGGAAGTTTATATTTGAAATCATGGTTAACATCTGTAATATGTAATCTATATAAATTTTGTTTACTGCCACCCTTCTGTCCTAGTTTGTGTTCATAATAGGTAAAATTATCTCTTGCTTGCTTGTGTGTGTGTTTCTACTTGTGTGTTTATGTGTCTATGCTGACACTTCTGTTCTATGACACATCTGCAGAAGTCAGAGGACAATGTCAGATAAGTGCTCACCTTCCACTTTACTTGGAACAGGGCCTTTTGTTCACTGCTGTATTCACCAGGCTAGCTGGCCTGTGATCTTCTGCATGTACATTTTCTGCATCTACATTTCATAATTCTCCTGCATATCTACACTTCTTCCCACCCTAGGTGTTGTTAAGGTTACAGCTGCCTGTAACATCATACTGCTTCACATGGGGCTGGGGGATACAAACGCCAGTACTCACACTCGTAAACACTGTACCTATTGAGCCGTGTCCTCTTCCCTCTTATGCTTAAATATTTATAAGCATATCTCTCAATTTTAACTTTTCCACTCAGTGTTTTTTTTTCTCTAAGTCTACAATGCTGTCTTTGCAAGCACTCAATAAATAATTGTTGGTTTTAGCCTGAGTCAATGCCTTTGCTATCACAATTCTGAGAGGGAGGACAAAAGGAAGAAATTCTACTTCACTGACTATTTGCAAATCCCACATTCCATAGACAAAATCAATGAAAGAAAGGCATGAAAATGCAATATGGAATTTTTGAGGCATTTAAAATAATATAGAAATTGGCAAGAAGAAAATGTCATATGATCAAAATACAAATCATCTTGTGGGTCCAAAGGCATGATGTCATTGACCTAGATACAAGCGTCCTTCTACCTTTGGTGAACCCAACTATGGCTATCAAAGATATTTTTTTTAATCTATTTATTTATTTGACAGTGACAGACACAGAGAGAAAGGCAGTTAGAGGGAGAGAGAGAGAGAGAATGGGCACGCCAGGGCTTCCAGCCTCTGCAAACGAACTCCAGACGCGTGCGCCCCCTTGTGCATCTGATTAACAAGGGACCTGGGGAACCGAGCCTCAAACTGGGGTCCTTAGGCTTCACAGGCAAGCGCTTAACCACTAAGCCATCTCTCCAGCCCGTATCAAAGATATTTTTAAGGTTCCTGTTCAATTTTGGAAACGTTTCTCCTTAAAAGATAAAGTTCTGGAGTAGAAAATGCTGTACCTGGAAGCTATAGGTTGTTACAGAATTCCATTGACAGGGTGAGACATATCCCAGTGAGTTGTTGGTCAGGAAGGCCACTGAGGCAGCCAAAACAATACTGTGCACTGGAACTAGATGGTAAAACCCTATTGCTGAAGTCACCACATACTTCAGTTGCAGGACACTGAGATATCAAGCTAGAACTGAACCAAAAGCCTCAACCCTACTAACTAGCTAGAATTGTAGAGGAAACTGATATGCAGGTTACTGGGGGAGAATGATCTTCAGTGATCTTAACTAACAGTGGATCCTGCAAGCCAGACAACTGATCAAACAAGAAATATATGCCCATGGATGCAATAGTGGCATACCAGTTAAGAGAGTAAACACCTGTTCTCTAATTGTATTCAAGACCTGCTCCACAGGAGGAAATACATGATTAATACTGAAAACCTAGTTAAAATATATGATTGTAAATGTCACAGGTAAGGGGAGGAATAGCTAATGTTGGCTAAATGGATATATTATGTCCACAAAATTGGCCTCTAAATATTTACCTTTCTACTTATATATCTTACCTTTGGTTAAAGCAGTTTCTCTTTTCATGTTGTGATATAACAACTGGAGAAATTCAAATCTGAATGTTTAGCTCTAACTGTAACACCTCCTCAGCTGAAGGACCATTAAAGGCTATGTGGCAGAAAGAATACCAGAGCCAGGGGATGTAAAGAGTGTTTTGGAATGCTGTCTTCCAGACACAAAGTGGTCGTTGCATTAATGACATCCCAGCATCTGCCATTACTTGTGTGAGACCTGTATAATATTGGGCTTATTGCCATGTTGTGGTTGATAAAGGAAGGCAAAAAATAATAATAATAATGACATACAAAAAAATCACTTCAAATGTTCATCCTTGGTCAATAGCAGGAACTTCATGGTCTCAATTCCATCAACGGAATTTTGCTTTTTTTTTAAAAGGTAATTGAAAAGGCTTAATTTTTGCATAATATTTCACCATAACTTAAAAATTTATGAGAGTATGTATATTTTCAACTACCACGTAACTTATGTCCTGGGATAAAATAATTTTGAATTTATATAAATTAATGAATGAAAGTGAAGACAAAATAAAGTTATAATCTTGTAAATTTCACAGGAGATCAATTAATGCAATGAGCTGGACTACAGATTAAAAACATTTGATCAATTACTGAATCTAAACTAAAGAAATATGTCTTCTGAGAACATTGGGAACTTTAAATTATGTTTTCTAGGAATTTCTCATCATCTCAAGGAATCACTGACACAAAGCCACTCAGTGGTTCTTAAGCCCAACTGCTATTTTAAGAATTCCAGTTCTACCAAGTGCTATCAGTATAACCTCAGGCAAGAATCCCCCAAATCTCTTTTCTTTTTTGGGAAAATATGCATTAATTATAACTAATACATGTTTTCCTAAACTTAGATAAAGAAAGCACTCAGTCCAACTCTAATTCAATACATAACATATACTTTTACTCTTTGAGGTTCCTGAAGTCAGAAAGTGCCACAATGTGAAAATGTAAAGCTAGAGAAATCTTTTCTACCACAGTATTGGTGGTGTGGAGTCTGAAACTTCACTCATTTCATCTTCAAACCCAGTTTTGTTTTGTTTTTTAATAAAACCCAGTTTTTAAATAAGGTCCCATGTCAAAGTTTTGGGTTGCTATGAATGAGGGATGAAAAATAATTAAGCAACTACAGAAACATGACTAAACTTAAGCTCATCCCTCTAAACAAAATAAGAGAAAGTTCAGTGAACTATAGAGTATAAAATACAGCAATTTATATTATATTCCATCTTCTCCTACCTATAAATACACACACACACACACACACACACACACACACACACACACACGTGCACATTCATACATGCATAAATGACCCACCTACAGCATAAGCAGATTTGACTTTACTTTAGAAAGTTCCCCTTGAGAGAGCTTCTGTTAAAGTCTTATTTTTCTTCTCTGAGGGCTGGAACAACATAGTTCCATCTTGTCACCAAGCTAGTCATTTTTTGTTTCTAAACGTCACATGTCCACCCATCTCTTTTCTACTTGCAGCTCCAGTGCCTTATATGAATACAAATATAATCACCTCCAAGATAACATGTGGCTCAAGATTTGGAACCATAGGGACCACTGAGGAAAAAGTTCCTTTTTTTTTTCTCCATTCCATCACATAATCCCATACTATGTGTCACTTTTTCAGAGTAGATCTAAGCTCCCTATCTAAGATCTTCCTTATAGCTGGTGCCACTCATATGTAATCAAGGACACATCCTTCTACAACTCAGTGGGAAATATCTGCAACCATAATGTTTGTTCTGTCCATTGCTCCAATCTCCACCTTCATTTAGCTTTGCTTGCAAGACAAAAAACATCATTACAAGAATTCTTTCTGGGCTGGACAGATTGCTTAGTGGTTAAGGCACTTGCCTACAAAGCCTAATGGCCTGAGGTCAATTCCTCAGTATCTACATAAAGCCAGGTGAACAGTGGCACATATATCTGGAGTTCATTTGCAGTGGCTGGAAGCCCTGGAACACCCATTTTCTCTGTGTCTCTCTTCTCCTCTCCTTCTCTCTCTCTCTCTCTCTCTCTCTCTCTCTCTCTCTCTCTCTCTCTCCTTGCAAATAATTTTTTTTTAAAAAAAAAATCTTTCTTAGGGCTGGAGAGATGGCTCAGCATTCAAGGCACTTACCTGCAATGCCTAACAGGCCCAGTTTGATTCCCCAGCACACATGTAAAGATAGATACACAGAATGATAGATATATCAAAAGTTTGTTTGCAATGGCTTGAAACCCTGGTGCTTTTATTCATTCATTCATTCATTCATTCATTCTCTCTCTCTCTCTTTTTCACAAATAAGTAAATAAAATAAAAATAATTCTATTTTAGAAGCATCACAAAATGAATAGACACATTCTGTTTTGATTTTAAAAGACACTTTAAGCCAATGTTCAGAGATATAAAAGAAAAATGTGTAAGGTAGCAAGAATGTCTCCCTAAATAAATAATTGAGAAGTTGGATATATACTGTGTGAACTGTGCTCCAACACCTATGCAAGATGTTGATACTCTGGTGGAAATAAGGAAAATGAGCCTGATAGGAGTAAGTGTGAAAAGTTAGAAATTAGTTTTTGCCAAAATGAAATTCGATTAGAAGAAAAGTATTCATTTTCAAGTACCTAGTAAGGAATGAAAGGCCAGTCTGGTCTTTGCCAATATCATTTCTAGGAGATCAATTGAAGAGATAGAAGGGCATAAAATTATAACACTAGATAGACCAGTGACAGGCAAAAAATGGAATATATTGGCAAGACAAAGAGTAACATTGTAAGTTGTGTATGATAAATGTTTTTCCACTTTTTAATAACTGCAAACCAGATATTGGACTTCAAAGAAAAATAAGTTTCTCCCTAGGGAAGTCAGTTCTGTATATTACAAAAGATTTCTGGGAATGGTCAATTATGCATGCACTTGCCAACTGGCTGGTCCCATGACATTCTTGAGGCAAGCAGCTTGTCTATGCACTGGTAAGTTATTTTTTCTTCCTGATGTCTCATCATTTCATTCTCCTCCCAAATATGGCTTTGGGATTTTTCTTGGGTAGGAGGGTCAGGAAAATTGAGCAAACCCTCAATTCTTTATGTGGTGAAGGAAGGCTACCTTACATTAATGGGCTTTTTTTTTTTTTTCCTTTTAGTCCCTTTTTATTAAACTCACCTGACAAAATTACTAGGAAAAAAAAATGGACCTCTTCTTTGCTTTCTCTCTTAGTAAGGAAAGGGATGGCTTCTAAATCCAGGAACATAACTTCTATCATCTCAATTTCCTGTTACCAGCTGTCATTAATTTAAAAAATTTGGGACATTTTTCAGATTACCAAAAAAAACTAATAAAGTAATCCTTCAGAACAAACTATGAAACACTCAAGATTTTTAATAATTACATAGACTTTATACAGCAAAGCCAAATATACTATGGCTCCCATGTGAAGAAGGCTACTATTTGTAAGCCAAATGGATAAAACATATGCATTATTTGTTCAATAAGTATTCGAGAGCTTTTCATGAGCAAGGTTGATCAGAAAGCTGAAAACCACCAAGCAACTCATTGCACAGCTATGTCCTCCCAGATTGCCAATGCCAACTCTCAGATGACCAGAGCATAGTTATCACAACAGAGAATAATGTTGGCACTTCACAACTTTATATAACTTGAAATCACAGAATTCAGTTTCCACAAATGTATCTGCTTCTCATTAGTAATCCCTTATGAGGAAAAAAAAATGGAAAGATATGGCATCCTTCTTTTAAAATTAGGAAAGCTGAGGTATATGGCAGACTGATTAATTTCTTATATTACCATGATGCCAACAAAATCACTAAGGACATCACTCAAGTATTCTTAGCCCTTAGTCTTCACTCTCTTCTTTCATAACAAAAAAGAAGAACAAAAAAATTCAATCATTTCCACCAGTTCTGCACTGTGAGAAAACAATACCTGGATAGGAAGATGAAAACTTGTAGGGTACATCCTCTTAGTCCAGTATCTCAGCTCTTTTTGGGTATGGGCATAACAAATTATTTGCTTTCAACCAAACACTTGGCAAAAGTTATCTTTCTGTATGCATGTGGTTATGTTAGGTGGCAGAAGTAGTGAGTTGACCTCCTACAGGAGTGGTAAGCTATGGCGAAATCCATCTCAGCATACTGGAGCCTGACTGACTCTTCTGCTTTCTTCAAATGGGTATGCGTGCTATACAGGGTCATGTGGCAAGGAAGAGCATAGGGTGGATGTAGGCCGTGAAGGTGACACTCAGCTGACAGCCAGGAAGAAAGCATGGATAGCCAAAAGGTGAATGATACATTGGAAGTTTTGGCGTGGGTCTTTGGGACTGCCTCACAGCATGAGGACCTGAGTTTCAGCAGCATCCACGTAAATAATGGGCATGGCAGCATACACCTCTTAACCTAGAGCTATGGAGGTGGAGACAGGAGGATTACTGGGGCTTGAGGGCCTAAGATCTTCAAGTCTAACCTCTGGTAACCCCATGCCAGTGAGAAACCCTGTCTCAAAAAGATGGGGCTGGTGTTCCTCAGAATATGCCTGAAAATGTCATCTGACATCCACACAGGCAACATTTACACATGAGCCCATCCATCCCCTACATTTTTTCCCACAAGCATGTCTACATAAGTCCACATAACAACATACAATAAAAAATATATAAACAAACGGGTATCTTCCCAATCAAGCCTTCAATGATACTGCAGGCTCCACCCTCTATCTGGACTGCAGCTTGGTGGTATATTTTAAAAATAGGTCAAATGAACTTTATTCACACCTCTCGCAGAGGCATTGACATAATAAATGTGTGCATTAAGTTTTAAAGTTTGTAGTGGTTAGTTTTGCAACACACACACGCACACACACACACACACACACACACACACACACACACACATAAACTAGTTCTACACTGATTACTTGTCAATACGCTATAGCCTAAGCTGTCTGTGAAGATGATAAAAATGAATAAAATATATGTTGTTAGAGTTAGACTTTTTAATTTTTTTTGTTTATTCTTATTTATTTATTTGAGAGTGACAGACAGAGAGAGAAAGATGGAAAGAGAGAGAGAGAGAATGGGCATGCCAGGGCTTCCAACCACTGCAAATAAACTCCAGAAGCTTGCACCCCTTTGTGCAACTGGCTAACATGGGTCCTGGGGAATCGAGCCTCGAACTGGAGTCTGTAGGCTTCGCAGGCAAGCGCTTAACCGCTAAGCCATCTCTCCAGCCTATAGAGTGAGAATTTTTTAAAATAATAAAACAGATATTTTTTAGCAAGGATATACTCCAAACATTATGAAAGAAATCTTTTCATGCTTCACCTGTCATGATACATGCAGACTTGGGAACTCATATCGCCTCATCCCTCCTCTGGTTTGGTGTCTTGAGTATGAGGCATGTGCAGTAACTTTTGAAATTTTTGACATAGGAAAGAAAACATGTGGCAGAGTAAACAGAAAGCATCACACACATACAGTTTACACAAGACAGAATGTCTTTGTCCAGTGTGCTTGCATGCTAGGCAGTGATAAGATAGTAAGTATAATTTATGTGTGAATTGTGACCAAAATATTGTGCAACACCACCATATAGAATGTCCTGATTCATGGTACTAAACCGCATCAACAGTGGAATGGAATGGTACTAAACCAAATCTACAGTGGAGTACAATAGCTTTAAGGCAGCTTCATAACCTCAGAGTGGCCTGTGTGAACCCTGACTTCATTTCTTACTTGCCACCATACAATTATTCTCAAATCCCCTTGACTAAGGAGCAGGCACATGGACCACACCCAGTGTCTAAAGTTCTGACCTCTCTGGATTCCAGTCAATCTAGTACCTAGCTCCAAGTTACCACCTTTGCTCATTCCCATCAAACTATTCATTTCAGGGCAACAATTCTTTAATCATTGGCTGTTGAGAATTCAATGTCCACCTCTGACTTGATCCATCCCCATGCCATTACTTTTTAACTGACTATAATTACATTTTAATATCAATGAAATGAAAGAGCATTTGTATGCACTGTTGTTCTGGGGAGAATTGTGACTTTGTGATTTTTGTTGCATAAGACAAACTTGCTCAAAGCTCCTTATAGTTTCCTTCTGTGGTTGAGTTAAGGCACTGTTGGGATGACATATTGAATTTAATATCTCCAATAAGTGTACCTTATTATTCTACATTGGAATGAGACATCACTGTACATGTGAAAAGGAACAGGATCATACTTGCATGGCACATCAAAGAAACTTTGGCTGAATCAATTGAGTATTTACATGAAAAAATATTCTATCTGATTAATGAATTTATTGTTAGTCTGGGGACATAGCTCAGTGGTTGAACACTGGCATAAAATGTGTAACACCGTAAGTTCAACCCCACAGTACCACAAAAAATAAAAATAACACAAAAAGATTACACCAACATTTTCTTTACAGCTTTTTTCCTAATTAACGTAGAATAAAAATAATGAAGGTAGAATTCCAATTTTTCTTTTAAACTTTATAACACACAGGAAATCCTCCCCTCTGCTCAAACATCCCTAGCTAAAATGGCTACTTTGTAGTTCTTTGACAAGGTCAAAAGCCCACTTATCCCATTGCCTTTGCTTTGGCTCTTCATCTATACCCCATACTAGTTTCGATTATCAGCTCTCTGTTCACATAGGATCTTGACAGAAAGGTCATCCTTGCACATCCTGTTGCAAATATTCTTGTTCCAATCCACCTAATGTTTCTACTTGTAGCATTTCCTGTTTCATTTATTGTTTATTCCCGTCCCTAATTACATCATAATACCCAACACATTGTAGGTGCTTTTACAATACAAGTGGAACTTCACACTCATCTTACAACTACTACCATCAATCTTGATAATGTCAGTATGAGCATTCCTACTGTATTGATTGAAAACTGAAGTGCAGATACATTAAACAATTTGGTCAAGGTCACTTACTAACCTTCCATTGCTGGCTGCAATGCCCACACCATAACACTTCCCTTGTTATTGTCTTTCAGTCATGAGTATGTACCTTAGGTCATATAAGGAGATAGAGAAGATATCCCTGCTAATATCTCTCACACTCACAAGCTATGTAGAGCTGGTGACTGAAACAGCAAAGGCCATCATTCCAGCGTGCATACCCCATCTCGGAGGCTCTTTTATGTCTGCTGTTTCAGAAATTCCTCAAGGTGCATGTTTCATCATGTTTTTCCATCCTCCAAAGGATGTGCAATTTGATAGCAGATTCCAGAACTAGATCGACTCTAATACTCTAGTAATTACATATTTACCCAGAAAAATTTCATGATGCACATCATAAATACCAGGAACTACCCAGTACCAGAGCATGCTTACTACTACCGTCTTTTGTATACTGGAAATCAGAAATGATGCTAAGTTAGTGCTATACCTTGTTTTTAGACACAAGATCCCTGAATGAAGATAGTGTTCACTAAGTTCTCCTAATCCTGGCAACAGGCAATGTTGTAAAATGTTCAAGCGTTCTTCTCCCTTAATAATATATTTTGATGATCTCAATTTGTAGATATGTAGCTATTTTCAAAGGGAAAGTATTCCTTTAAGGTTATGGCTCAGTGAATAAAGCATTTGCCAGACAACTCTGAATATGAAAGTTCAGCTCCCCAGACTCCATGTAAAAGCCAGAAGCTGTGGAAAGATTCTATAATCCCAATGTGCCTATGTGAGAAGGGAGATGGAGACAGGATTATTTCCTGGAAATGTGTGAATGGTGCAGAGACAAACTTCTCCAAGACAAGGTGGAAGGCATGGTCCTACTCAAAAGTTGTCCTCTAACCTCTGGTATACCCATGTGCATACATGTGTGTTTTCACACACACACACAGACTAAATTCTTTAACAAATGTAAAAAAAAATTAAGTCAATAAATATAACAATACCATGTTGTGCTATATATAACCCTCCAAAAAACACAGCCTTAGAAAATATAAGTAACAGAATCTTTCTTTGCCTGAAATTCTCTACTGATACCTGGTGTGGTTAGGCTCCTGTCTCACTCCTCCAGACTGCAGAGAGAAATCTTTTTCCCAGGCAGCCTTCCTTGATTCCTGAGGCTGGATTGGGAGATTTGTTCTAACACATACCTTTTATTTCATCTCATCCCAAAGCCACATAGATAACATTAAAATTAATTCTATAAATAATTATCTCATTAGAATTATCTAAATCTATTCAGTACAGAGATGAAGTTTATTTCTCATACCATCTGCAGAAATAAGCACTATGCCTGTAGCATGGAAGCAGTGACTTCAGCTGAAAGACTCTACTCAGTTCTCAATTGTTCTTGCTCGTAAGAACTCAAATGATCAATCAGAAGCACTGGGATATGTACATACAATATGTCAATCTCTCTCTCTCTCTCTCTCTCTCTCTCTTTCTCTCTCTCTCTCTCTCTATATATATATATATATATGTGTGTGTGTGTGTGTGTGTGTGTGTGTGTGTGTGTGTGTGAGAGAGAGAGAGAGAGAGATATCTTTTCATATTTTATTTTTATTTATTTATTTATTTATTAATTTTTTTATTTATTTATTTTATTTATTTGAGAGAGACAGACACAGGGAGAAAGACAGATAGAGGGAGAGAGAGAGAATGGGCGCGCCAGGGCTTCCAGCCTCTGCAAATGAACTCCAGACGCGTGCGCCCCCTTGTGCATCTGGCTAACGTGGGTCCTGGGGAACCGAGCCTCGAACCGGGGTCCTTAGGCTTCACAGGCAAGCACTTAACAGCTAAGCCATCTCTCCAGCCCCTTATTTTTATTTATTTATTTGACAGAAAGAGTGAGAGAGGTAGGGAGGTAGGGAGAGAATGGGTGCACCAGGGTCCAGCCAGTGCAAACGAACTCCAGAAACATGCACCCCATTGTGTAACTAGTTAACATGGGTCCTGGGGAATCGAATCTGGGTCTTTTGGCTTTTCAGGCAAGCAGCTTAACCACTAAGACATCCCTCCAGGCCTGTTTTATGTATTTTTATCAATATATTATATATTATAAATCAATATACAAATGCATTAACATAAAAATACAAACTTATTTTTAAATATTTATTTATTTATTTGAGAGAGGAAAAGGAAGAAAGAGAGAGAATGGGTATACTAGAAACTCCAACCATTGTAAATTAACTCCAGACACATGTGCCACATTGTGCATCTGGTTTATGTGGGTACTGAGAAATTGAACCTGGGTCCTTAAGCTTTGCAGGAAAGCCCCTTAATTGCTAAGCTATCTCTCCAACCCAACTCCTTTTTTAAATTTTGATGTGTTTTCTCTTTAGTGAAAGCTGCTACATGAAACATATTACATAGTAGCAAAGATTTTTTTTAAGATAATTGAAGTAGATTCCAAAAGACATCTACTTTTTCCCTGTCAAGTAATCTGTGACATACTAGAACAGGCTCTGTGTAGTACTTACACAGACTTTTCATCACCTTCAACAAGTAATCTTGAAACCTTTCTACATTTCCATGGGTTAAACTTTTTTTTTTCTGTATCACATAGTTCAAATGTTTATTTGTAATAGAAAAGGGTTAAACAATTAACCCTTAGGTCACCTTGATAAGGTGAAAAGAATATAACCAAATAAGCTGTCATAAGTATTTTATGGCATAAAATATATCTAAAATTTGCATTGTCAACTTTCATGTGCATGAATAACATATGAGAGAGGTCATTTGAAAATAACGTTTTCCGCGAGGCCCAGTGGATAAAGCCCATGATCTCGGGTACTGGGCAGGCTAGCAGGATTGCCATCTCAAGGTTACCCTAGACAACTGACTGGAGCTCACAATGACAGGAAAGAAGGGTAAGATACAGCTCAGTGGTAGAGCATTTCTGCAGGATACTCAAGGTATTGAGTACAATTTCCTACAACCCTATCCCACTCCAATAGGAAGAAAGAACACTTCAATAAAAGGTTTTTAGAGCAAAAAAGAAAGCACACTATGAACATTTGTTGAATAAAGTCCAGGGAAATTAAGATAAAATATTTATTTAATTAATTTTAATTTATGTTTCCTGCATCAATTCTTAGTAAAATTAACCTCTGTATTCATCCTTTCATTCATTTATATTTATATTTATATTAAATATCTAATGTGAGCAAAGAAATTGGTCTAGACTTCTTCTTTATTTAGAAGGAAAGAAAAAAAAAAATAATGTGTTTCCAAACATGAATGATCATGAAAGGGTCATTTAGTAGTGTCTATATCAGCTTTGTCTTTTTCTGGCACAAGAAAATATACTATGAAAAATGGATCTTGTTGTATAGACCACATTTAATTGGCGCTCAGAAATGTTAATATTAACCTAATAGTTGCCTTTAACTGAGGCCTAGAAATATGAAACAATGTTTAATTTAAAGTTTTGAGAAAGATTTTTGTATCAGGTTCTCCAGACATCCTACCTACATATTGTGATAAAATCACATCAAGATTCCAGGTACTTTTACAAACTTCTTTGGCAATTATTTAAAAATATTCTTTAAAAAACTATGTATATGTCTGTACCTATTTTATGAACAGTTTACCTCCTATGGAAGAGCTATATATTTATTAAAATGTTCACAAATTGAGGTTATGAAACTATTGGCCCAACCAAAATGTTAATTGATATAGGTCCACAATATGACACTTGAGATCATTAGAAGTTGCATTTTCTATACTGTAACACAGATTTCAAAAATTAAAAAGAATTTTTAGGAATTTATTGTGTGCTCACCTTCCTTCTAAGTTGTATACAACTTGTGATTGGCAACAACATCTTATAAGTTAAGACCTATTCACAGATTATGCAATTGACTTGCTGATTTGTGGTTACACTTAAAAAAAACGAACCAGTATGGAATAGAATAGAAAGCAGAGCTCATTGCCAGTCCAGAGAGCATGGTTTTGTAAAGCTTTTTTTTTTTTTAATTTTGGTTTATTTTTATTTATTTGTTTGAAAGTGACAGAGAGAGAGAGAGAGAGAGAGAAAGAGAGAGAGAGGGAGGGAAAGAGAATGGGCACGCCAGGACCTCCAGCCACTGCAAACGAACTCCAGATGCATGCACCCCCTTGTGCATCTGGCTAACGTGGGACCAGGAGAATTGAGCTTCGAACCGGGGCTCTTAGGTTTCACAGGCAAGCGCTTAACCGCTAGGCCATCTCTCCAGCCCTTGTAAAGCTTTTGTTTACTTTTTCTTTTATTTTATTTTTGTAGCCCAGGCTGACCTGGAATTCACTAAGGAATCTCAGAGTGGCCTTGAACTCACAGCAATCCTCCTACCTCTGCCTCTTGAGTGCTGGGACTAAAGGTGTGAGTGATGACACCCAGCTTAACTTTTGTTTACTTTTTATTCTATCCACACAGATAAACGCTGTTACTAACAGGGTTTGAAGGTGGTGGGGAGAGGAGAAAGTACAGTGTAAAGTCTTTAAAAGGCATTTTTTGCTCAAAACAAGCTATAATCAATGCCCCTCCATTCCATCCTTCTCAAGAAACTTTACTATTAACAAGCTTAACACTCATTTTCTTATAAAAGAACTATAGAGTCAAAGTGCTTCCTTAAAGGAATTGAAACAAAATTTTTAAAAATAACATTATCATCTTTATAACTTTTCAATCACATTAAAATCTGGTGGAAGACAAACAGAGCCATTTTAGAGAAGATTACATCAAATTCTATTAATAACTAAATGTCACTCTCAAGAGTCCGCTAACGCTAAGGATTACTATGGCATCATCGTACCAAACTGTCTGGCTGTAGATTCTTTCAGGAGATATTTCCTTAATCAACTTCTATGACAACGTAGTTCAAGGATGGGCTTAAAAGTAGTTAGACACCACTTGCTGAGGCCAGAGTAACTTGTAGAAAGTTACGGACAAATATTGGAAATGAATTCAGGTGATTGGATCAAAGCAGTAGTCATCGATTAATGTGTCAGGATAAATGGTCTGAGGCAGAACCACCCGCCCCCCAACACCTCTTTTCCTTCCATTCAGTGTTTCAGTTGCAATGACATCTTTATAAAGACACATAGCAATTATGCACTTTTAAACAGCAGGCAATAAATGAGCATAGAAGAAGGGGGAAAATCCTAATTAAAAGGCCAACTTATGAAATAATAATTTAACCTACATTGTACTTCACTCTGATTGCAGCCTTCTCTCTTGGACTTAAGAATACATTTGGCTTCTAGCAACACTACAGCTCGTTATAATCACCATTAAAAGACCACTTTTCTCAAGCCAGCAGGAGCTGGGTGTCTTGCCCAAGCTGTGCATTCAGTCTCCAGGGAATAAAAAGAAGTATCAGGTAGTCCATCAAGTGACCCCTCAGGATAAAGCTGAATAGACCCTGATGAGCTCCAAAGGACGCAATCCAAAGGTCTTCTTGAGGCAAAAACCCTGTCATCTTCTCACTTCCTGTATATTACTATAACTTAAAATACCCTCAAGGAGACACTGGTGCCTAAATGATTCATATTCCTGCAGATTGTATATAGGATACTTCAAATTGAAATGCAGATGTGCTGTAGATATCATGTATATGAATACATATATGAATATATAATGAATATATATATATATATATATATATATATATATATACACACACATACACACACACACACACACACACACACACACACACACACATCTGGTGTCTGTCCTCATATATTTATGCAATGACTAAAAAAATCTGTGACTCATCTTGCCAAAAAATAGGTTAAATTCAGAAATCATAAATGTCTATCATGATTAAATTTGTCAAATCTTTCCCTTTTATAAAAGTGCAAAATGACTGTGTCTACTAGTTCTTTCATATGCTGATGAGAGGCATCAAAAGAGCATGGTAGGGCTGGAGAGATGGCTTAGCAGTTAAGGCTTTTGCCTGCAAAGTCAAAGGACTCAGGTTCTATCCCCAGGACCCATGTTAGCCAGATGCACAAGAGGACACATGCATCTAGAGTTTGTTTGCAGTGTCTGGAAGCTGTAGAGCACCCATTTTCTCTCTCTCTCTCTCTCTCAATCTCTCTCTCTCTCTCTCTCAATCTTTCTCCCTCTGTCAAATAAATAAATAAAACTAAATATAAAAAAGAACATGGTATAGTCACTCATTTTCAGAAATAATCTACAGTCTTGTGATATTGACTAGAATTGCTGTATGAATACCTTTGGTAATTATAAACATGTTCGTTCTTTGAACATGTCTAAAACCTTCCAAAGAATGTACAATACAACCTTCTACTATTTCACTTAAACACATTTTGTTTAGAAAGAGGTAAAATTCATTAATCAAAATCTAAATAAACAGATCTTTTTAGTCTGAGATTCCATTATAGTTTGGTGGTAGTTTGAATAGATGACCACCAATATATTCAGTTTTTTATTGTGTGTAGTTTACATCTCACCGGACTGGAAGCAGTGTTACTGGGTGGATCTTAAGGTGTGGTGGTGGGTTTCAGATTTCAATCTAAAGATATGCAAAGTGCGGACTCCTAGCTGGAGTTTCTGAAGCATGCTATGCTGTGTGGCTTTTGACTTTTGGGCTTGTGCTTCTCTCTCTCTGCTTGGTCTTGAAGGCAGGCCAGCTTCTTCTGCCATTATAGAACTTCCCCGGATCTGTAAGCTTCAATAAATCCCTTACTCCATAACTGTGCTTGGTCTGGAAGTTCATCTCAGCGAACCTAAAGCTGTCTGCTACACTGCCATAAAAATAACATAAATAGGACAAGAATAAATTTCAGTTGTCAATCAGAACATTTTCTGGAATAGTTTGTATATTAAAAAAAAAAAAAAAACCTTGGGGGCTGGAGAGATGGCTGAGCACTTAAGGTATTTGCATGCAAAGCCAAAGAATCCTGGTTTGACTTTCCAGGACCCATGTAAGCCAGATGCACAAAGGGGTAAATGTATCTGGAGTTCGTTTGCAGTGGCTGGAGGCCCTGGTATGCCCATTCTTTCTCTCTCTCTCTCTCAAATACATGAAACATTTTTAAAATAAAATTATCTGTACAGCCAATGGATTCATTTAAAATCATTTATTTTATCTCAGCAAAGATATATATATATACACATACATACTTCCCACAAGGCCCCTATATGATGATAATCACAATTTAAAGATGAAAAATGCCTAAAAGGGGCTAGAGAGATTGCTTAGCAGTTAGGCACTTGCCTGTGAAGCTTAAGGACCACGGTTGGAGGCTTGATTCCCCAGGACCCACCTAAGCCAGGTGCACAAGGTGGTGCATGCATCTGGAGTTTGTTTGCAGTAGCCCTGGTGTGCCCATTCTTTCTTTATCTATCTGCCTCTTTCTCTGTCTCTCTGTCTGTCACTGTCAAATAAAGAAATAAAACTAAATAACTTTTTTAAAAAAGAAAAATGCCTAAAAGGACAAATAATTGTCCAAAGTCAGTTCAATACTAAGGAATGATGTAAGTTATACAACCTAGACTCAGAGCCCAGAATTATTATAATAATAAAATGGAATTGTTTGCAGTTCTTTAACTATGACAATAAAGCTAACATTTGACTTCATCCTCTTTCCCTTTATTATTCCTCCTAGCACTTTGCTTCCCAAGGATTTAAAAAAATGAATTCATATATATATATAATATATTGTGACAGTCGCAGTTTTTTTGAAGATTCATTGTTAGCCTTGAGCTAAATAAATAAAAAGAATGATATTTTATGTCCATCTAAAATGATAACAACTTTAAGAAGCAGCTCAATTGAAATCATTTGCTAATGTGAGTACTTCATGAGCGCAGTCTCTTGGGACAGATATCTTCTTGTTTCTGTCTGTAAGCATGTTGTTCTTCTGAACCTTGTTACCACTGTGAGCTGCTCCTGGACACCTCCTCAATGTCTGCTTTTATCTCTCTTTAGTTGTTCTTATGCCTTTCCATATATTTCCACCTTTAACCATCATTTTCAATGTTTTCATACTTAATAGTTTTTGTCATTTCCTTCACTTTCACTTAAAAATGAAAGTTTTCGGGCTGGAGAGATGGCTTAGCGGTTAAGCGCTTGCCTGTGAAGCCTAAGGACCCCGGTTCGAGGCTCGGTTCCCCAGGTCCCACGTTAGCCAGATGCACAAGGGGGCGTATGCATCTGGAGTTCGTTTGCAGAGGCTGGAAGCCCTGGCGCGCCCATTCTCTCTCTCTCCCTCTATCTGTCTTTCTCTCTGTGTCTGTCACTCTCAAATAAATAAATAAATAAATAAATAAATGAAAGTTTTCATGGATGAAGTAGTTAGGAAAAAAATATGACAATTAGTTCACTTATTTGTTCATAGAGCTATTATTTATTCCCTACTTATGATTGGTACACATATACAACAATTATTAATAGTAACATGTAACAATATTACCTACTATTTATGGAGCACCAATTGTGATCTACCTAAATTTATCTTCGTAGCACTTTGAATGCTATCCCTAGAAATTAAATTCTATTGTAATCCTCATTTTACAATAAGGAATCCATGGTAAAGAAAAGGAAGTCAGCCCTGAGTAGATCCCTAATCTAAGGGTCTAGACAAACAGAGATCAAGAATCCTAAGCATATCTGGCTACACCTTAGCTAAGAAAGATCTGCTGGCCCAAGCTTTAGAATTAAACATAAACATCTTTGAATCCCACTTTGACTACTTTCTGCCAAGGTGCTCTGAAGGAAACATCTTAACTTCTTTAGGTTTGTTTCTTCATGTGTAACCTCAAGTATAATAGTTATCTCACTGAATTACTATGAGGATTCAATGAACTAAGCAAAACTAAATGCTAAACAAGTGGGAAAGGAAACAACAAAGTTGGTAAAGTGCTCACATCACAAGTGAAAGTTCCAGAGTTTGGTTCCCCAGAACGCACATAGAAAAGGTTGGGTTTTGTAAGTTCCTGTCTTCCCAGTGCTGGGGGAGGTAGAGACAGCAGGTCTGTGCTGGGACTTGCTCAGCAACGATCAGAGATTAAATGTGGAGGTCCTGCCCAATGAAAGTCCCTGCCTCAAAGGAGGTGCCCCCTGTTTCTGAGTAATGTCACCCAAGTTATCTGGCCTCCACATGCATTAAAAATTTGTACTCACAATTAGAAATGCCTATGTATCCCACATACATACACAAGAAACAAAACAGATACACATACATACACAGACACAAAATAAAAACACTCGACACAATGATTTGCACCAACCACATATGCCTTGGACTATTATTAAAAGCTGTCACAAAGGAAGTCTTGTATTTTCTGTTCTGTCTTCAGCATACTCTATAAAGCTTCCTAAATATGGGAACCAAATAATACACTGAACCTCTTAACAAATGTCAAGCTCAGAAGTAAAATGACCTGCAATTTCTTTGTGACTTCAACTTATTTTTCATTCAATGTGCCTCACTTAGCCTCCATCTCAGCATCATTTCAGACTTGGGATAAGTATTGTCCATCCTCCAGGAGAAGGTAAAAGGGTTCTTGCTCAGAGTACAGACAGGCACAAAGACAGCCCTATTGCTAGCCAGGGTCTAATACCTAACCCCACCTCTTTTGGTAGACAGGATACTGGTTCATACTATTTCTTCATCATCTTGGCAGACCTGGCCCTAAACACCAACTGCACTATACTTAGTCAATTTTACTGCCTACAGATAAGAGAGAAGGATGATGGAGATGCCTCGTCTGCAGAAGAAATCCTTTAGGCTTCCATTTTCTTTCAGCTTTTGGTAAACTCACTCCCAAAAGCGAAAATAAGAAACTTCATTGCCTTAGGAAAGGAAAACACAGAGAAATAGCACATTGTAGTCATGTAGGTTTATGTCTTCTTGGGAACTTTTTTTTTTTTTTGTACTCCATGTTTCTACCTTGAAGACTGCCTGATTCATCTCTGACCTGGAAGGCAAATAACACACTAATTTTTCTCCCATTTTCAACAGAAATAAATTTAGTCATAAAGCACTTACGATGGGATGATGTGAAACATCTGGAATCTTTTAAGTCCAAAGGAATGGAAAGAATGAGCTTATCAAATATCTGTACCCACCTTAAATGACTGCCCTTATCCTTACTGGTGTTTTTCCATCTCAAATAGTCTGTTTGCAAAGTTTACAATACAGAAATTAATGGACCTTTATGTCTTTATGCCTTAGTAGATCAATGTCAAATTGTGTGTGTGTGTGTGTGTGTGTGTGTGTGTGTGTATTACTTGTTCAATCCTAAATTCACAAACAAATACTAAAATCTTGTCTATGTAGGTGCTTAGTATGGCTAGAATATATACTGAAATGGTCCTAACTAGAATGTCTTTAGCAAAGCGTGCATTCCAAGGTTGCAGCAGTGATCACAAGTCTCCTTTGTCATTGGATTTTCCAGTTACCTCTGCCATGCTTCTTAACTGGTGCCTAGTATGCTTTGGATCCATAAACCCTGAATCAAATGCTTTTAAAAACATGCATTACCTCCAACATGGGATAAGTAAAAGGTGACTATATTGTTAAGAAGATCCTTAGTTAATGCAAAACTTTAAGCTGCAATTAAAAAGGGAAATGTGGGGGGGGGGGAGATGGTATTACCATGGGATATTTTTCATTACATTTCAAAATACATATGCATACACATGTCTACATTCATTTATTATGCTAAAAAAAACTCTAAATAGTGTGTCCACCAAATTTCAAATTAACTTAAACCATAGTTATCTGGGCATTAAAACCAAAATTATTTTCTGATAAAAATTTCCAACAAATGGGCACTGTATTAGATGCCTTTGAAGTATTTTTTTATCCTTAGCTTTAGAAAAGCTTACAAAAATGCTCAAATAAGATGCAAATCTTTTTAAATGTGCACAACATCCCCATTTTAATAGTTTAGGGAATGTTTCTTATTTCCTAGATATATACATGCATATGCTCTATAGAATTAGTTATCAGTTCTGCTTAATGAATATTCATTCTGGTTCTATGTCTTTTTACACTGAAATCATTAGGATTAAATTTGTCAAAGAGAAGTGGCAACAATTCCACTACTCAGCTGAGTGCATATTTTATTTAAACATGTCTCCCTTTTTGTCTTAAATTTGTGGTAAAAGGAAAGAAAAATACTGCAAATTTATATGCTAATTAAATCATGGGTTTGATATAAAACCTACTTAGTGTATTAGCATTATTAGAGCCATTAAAATATTTGTGGCAATATATTATCAATACCTGTGAAAAACATCCCGTGTCTTAGTATTTTTTTTCTCAATTTTTATTAACATCTTTCATTATTATAAAAAATATCCCATGGTAATACCCTCCCTCCCCCCACTTTCCCCTTTGAAATTCCACTCTCCATAATATCCCCTCCCCATCTCAATCAGTCTCTCTTTTATTTTGATGTCATGATCTTTTCCTCCTCTTATGATGGTCTTGTGTAGGTAGTGTCAGGCACTGTGAGGTCATTTATTTATTTATTTGACAGAGAAAGAGGGAGAGAGAATGGGTGCACCAGGGCCTCCAGCCCCTGCAAATGACCTCCAGACACGTGCACCCCCTTGTGCACCTGGCTAATGTGGGTCCCAGGGAATCGGACCTGGGTCCTTTGGCTCTACAGGCAAACCCCTTAACCGCTAAGCCCTCCAGCCCCCATGTCTTAGTATTTTATTCTTATCAGCATTAAGTAAGGAGGATCCTTGGGCTCTGTTTTTAGAAGATAATATCTGTTTCCTTTCTGTTCCTCCTTAGGAGACAAGGAGTCAGTAGGACAAATGAATGAGTCCAGTGGAGGTTCACAGTAAAATTGTATGGTCATTTTGTATGCTCACACAAGACTGTGACATTTCTTGTATTAATCTTGTATTAATGATTCTAAGCCCAAACCAGGCCCTGTGAAAGCCTCTGTCCTGGTCTGTTCTCATGTAGGCAGAACACATTATTCACATGCACATTCTCAGAACAGAAGCATACAGCTGACAGAATTGAGAGTTGGAGCACATGATCTCTCATGCTGCAATACTGAGCTGTGGGGAGGAAGGGAAACTGATCAAGTAATGAGTCAGAAGACTGCCCTTCAGTTATGGTATGATGGGGAGCTCCAACAGTCACAGAACTTTGAACTAAAACATCTTTTTATGGCAAGATATGTATAAAACAGAAGGCCATAGCATATTTAACAATTTGTTAGCATATTTCATAATTCTTAATATTTGTCAATGCCACACAAAATGGTAGGGGCAGGACTACGTATAATTAGTACTCTTGGCCTCAGTATAAGACGGTAATGATCAAAGTATAATTTCTTATATAATTGGTAATATAAATTCACTCAGATTGTAAGGAACGTTACCTGTCACTGTTAATTAAAACTGTGCTTCGTCACCTGTGATGAGCCATTTACTACAGTCAAAGTCGTTAATTTTTGAACCAATAACAAATTACAAAATGTAATTGCAAGGGCTATTTTATTTCTAAGGAGAGGTGGTGAAATCACCTTAATATTCAACAAAGGTGAGGTAATTTTTGACTGCCACCATATCCCCATCTCACAGTCCATTGGGTTTAGTATTGGCAGCAGAAAAGCTGTAATTTTTCAGTTTCTTAATTAGATTTAGCCATTAATTTAACTATTCTATCATACTGGAGAGTATAACCAGTTTGTCAGTTGATTTTTCTTTCTACTTTTGCAAAACAATTTCTCATGAATATATCTGGTCACAGCATTGCTTCTGCAATCTTGTTTTCCATCCAGTTGCTCAAGACATATCACTGGATACATACTGAGGTCCTTTCTGCTGATATAAAATTTTAGAAATCATGGTTGCCATATCATTTGTTTTTTGTACAGAAGTTTACAAAGCACTTAGCAAAGACTGTGGTTCTTACTAGTTCTTGACACTCTATAAAGTGGATTGTTGCTCCTTTTATTCACAGGTGACAGGAACTGAGGTTCACTGGCAATGAGGCAACTCACTGAGAAACTGCACAGTAATTACCTTACAAATTCTTTGATTCCAAATCCTTCACTTTGCTAGAACACCATAGTTCTCAAACTGCTTCTGTGATGGAAGATGGCAATGGGAATTTACATGTACATGCCAGTGATTGAGAATATGCCCTAAATCAATGAATAGCAGAAGAGGAGACATAAAAATATGCTTGTGTGTATGTATTTTTGTCTATATCTCTATCTCTGTGTATATCAATCCTTATAACTCTATAAGTAATTAAAGCTATAACCATGTGTCTACTTAAGCCTATATCTTCCTGGCCTGCATCTAGATTTGTAGATTTATACTGACAACTCGATAGTCACAAGTACTGGTTTGGTAATGCCTACTAATTATAGTGGCCATGAAGAAGCTCAACCCACTTCTGAATTAAAAAAAAAAAATTAAAAAAGGAGCAGCATGTTTCAAAAATAAATCACAGGAAAACAAAATAAGAAAAATACAATTGGGAGTGAGTTATAGTAGAATGTGTAAATGAAAATGAGCTTATATATTTAGGGCCAGAAAAGACAGTATTTTCTGTTTGCATACCTTTGAGTCAGCAAATATAGTCTAGTCAAGAATCTACACTAGCAAGAGAACTGAACAACAATGAGAGAACATTTGTTATCCTACTGAGTGCAACGAAATAATTTAAGAGTCCAAATCTTAATCACATGGAGTTTTTTTTTTAAATTGTAGTGCATTTAGTTTTAAAATGTGACAGATCCACATGTATTAAGGAAATTTCATCATACCATTAGGTAAACAGAGGACATGGTACAATAGCAAATGCAATATATCTGCATTCAAGCAGATAAACACACCTATACGTGCTTCAGAAGTGTGTAAAGGAGCATATCAAGTCATAAACTATTTTTATCTTTAAAAACAGGACTGAAATGAAATGTCATAGTCTTTTTATCTACATTTTGTTCTGATTTTTGATATAGTATGATGCTGTATAGGCCAGACTGGCCTTGAATTCACAATTCTCCTACCATTGACTCCCAAGTTCTGAAACTACAGAAATACACTATCCACCTGTTTTTCATACTTTGTTTAACCCTAACACTGACTGATTGCAAGGAGCAGGTGAACCGCTTCCTTTTTAATATTTTAAGCTTATTTGAATGTTAATTATAATTTATTATATAATTATAATATTCTTCCAACCTCCCAGTTAACTTGAGAAATAAATTATTATAGCAATTCTTACCTTATTTTGAATTTTCCATTGCTTATATTTGATCTCCTGAAGACTACATAAGAAGTGTGAATTCAAGTGATTTGTATAAGGCCTACACATACCTCAAGTGTGTTTTGTGGTGGAGGGAGTTTCCAAATGCCTACATAGCAGCAAGTTAGGCATGCTGTAAATGGAAATGTGGTCGCATGCTTGAAACAAAATGAGGCTGTTAGGTTAATCTTTCTCCATGAAGACAAAACAAATAGTCTTTTCATTTTCAAGATAATAAAGATGGATTATTTATAATAAATCTTTCTACCTGCTACAGTTATTCTTGCTTTTAAATTTTCTCTTAATCTCTTTTTCACAAATGAGAATATTTTCTCATTCGTTCAAAAATATTTTAATTAGTCAATTTCTTGTATAACCGTAAGGGCAGCGTGAGAAGAAGCAAAGGAACAACAAAAAGAAATACAAAAAATAAACAACTTAGTATCGTGGCTTGTTTTGGAAACACTTTCATGGTGCCCTACATCTTGACATCAAAGGTGAAGGAGATGGACACTGAGGACACTGAACCCCTTCCAAAGCAGAAATCCAGAGGCTCCTAAGAGCCCATCACTGAAGGAGACTTAAAATAAACCCAACATGGCTCAGGGAATTTTTTGGAAGAGGGAGTGGAAAGATTGTTAGAGCCACAAGTTGGGACATTATACACACAGACATTGCCTCTTCCCCATAACTAATGACTGTCCCCACAATGCCCAAGCCACTATCCCCATGGAGATAACCTGCATCTCCAATGAGGAGGGTGCCTTTGGAAAAGGGGCAGGAATGAGGGAAAGGTTGGTATCAACATACTAACATTTGCTGTTTACATATTAAGTATGTCCATAACTAGTAAGAATAAATGATATACTCACCAGTAAAGCTCACTACAGCTCCTACAACTTCTTGAGATAGTTTTCAAACTTAATTTCAAGTTTGCCTCTAGGTATAGGTCACAAATTTATTTATCTCCTGTTCTTTTTTTACTTTTTAAACAAATTTTGTCCAAAACATAATAGTTGAAAAAATGTCATTTTCGTGAAAGCATATGTTTGAAGTTGTCAGTGCCTTTTGAGCGTTGGTAATGAATGATATCCTACATTTGGCTGAAATTTGCTTGAAAATTGCAATGACAGAAATCCCATGTAATTTTTCAACAAAGTTTGGAAGTACCCGAATTGCTACTAAATACACAGAAGCAGGAGCACTGATGCCTCAGTATATGGTGCCTGGTTAATGAAATAATGCAGAGATGAAAATATATCAAATTCAGTCTGAATGGAGCAAGAGAGATATGAAGTTCACTGAAACCTAAGTAGAAAGTGCTAGAATAATGGCTACTAACCTGTCACAGATTTTTAGTGAATAATATTAAGATGACATGATCATCATCAAAATTAAATGACTGACAGCACTATTTGGTCCTTTTGTGTCAGGAAAATTATAGGCAAACAAAATATGAAAGTAACAAATATTTCTACTCTAATATGATTTTCTCTTAATATGTTATTGAAACCTTCCCCATTTTAGACAAGATCTAAATCTATCAGACCTTATTCGTTGAAACTGTGACTAATCAAATAAAATGATGTCTCTCAAAAATGAAATGATTTTTACAATTGTTATGAGCACTTCTGAGAAGTGTCACTATACCTCACTGAGCAGCAGACACTACTTCCAAACAGACTATGAGATGTAACGAAATTTTTCTGGTTGAGAAAATCCATATAGTCTAAAAGAATATATAGCTTGACAAGCAACTCCAACCATCCTTTTATTTGTTTTGTGGAGTTTTGTAATGCTGGGAAGAAACCCAGAGCCAAACACTGTGACTGAGCTGTATCTCTAGTCTCTGAGCATCTTTTAAAACAAAGCAACTACAATGTCACTTCAGAGACAGGTGACAGATTTTTCATTCTACAGTTGAGAGCATTACACAGAGGCAATATCAGACATCAGGATGCTTCCACATGCTAGATTTACACAATATGCACATCTTTGTAACTTATATTATGTATCCCAAACCAAGAGTCTACACAGGCTAACAAGTATTCTGTGAACTTTCAAGTAACTGAAACATCTTCACCTGCTACTACAGGTTGAAAAAATAAAAGGCAGGCCATAACACAATATGTGTGTGATTTAAGGAACAGTTCCTCCACAGTCTCTAATTGCTCTCTGGATCTGAATTGGCAAAACCATAAGACATTCAACAAAAGGCTCTATGCAGGTAGGACTATAAAACCTAATTATTTCTCACAAAGCAGACCATTCCACTTAAAATAAAAATAAAAGAAAGCTAGGAGCAATAACGTCTTTGCCATTAACAATTAGTCTTCCGCACACATGATTAGACTTGGAGAGATAACGAAGCCTCTAAATTTAATGACGAATCCCATATTTCTGGTGGGGTTCAATATCCTGTGCTAATTATGCTGAAAGACCTTGTGCTACCTAAAAGTACTTAGATAGCAAAGTATGACACAAGCTCCATGGATTCACTGTTAACATTTCACATTTAACTGAGATTAAAATACACCTGAATGTATACATTCAGGAAGGAGTTTTATTAGTTTTTGTTTTTCCTAAAACTATTTATGGAAGGCATTTTAAGATTCTGACAGTCATATTTATTGGCATGTCTATACTACAGCAATGAAAACACTTAAAAAACAAACTATAGGGCTGGAGAGATGGCTTAGCGGTTAAGCGCTTGCCTGTGAAGCCTAAGGACCCCGGTTCGAGGCTCGGTTCCCCAGGTCCCATGTCAGCCAGATGCACAAGGGGGCACACGCGTCTGGAGTTCATTTGCAGGGACTGGAAGCCCTGGCGCACCCATTCTCTCTCCTTCCCTATATCTGTTTTTCTCTCTGTGTCACTCTCCAATAAATAAATAAATAAATAAATAAATAATGTAAAAAAAAAACTATAGTTAAGAAATTATTTAATGTTCAAATGAATTCAAATGAATCAAAAGGTCTAACCAGGAAATAAAGCATGCATTAAAATACAGGAGTGAGGGCTGGGGAGATGGTTTAGCGGTTAAGCGCTTGCCTGTGAAGCCTAAGGACCCCGGTTCGAGGCTCGGTTCCCCAGGTCCCACGTTAGCCAGATGCACAAGGGGGCCCACGCGTCTGGAGTTCGTTTGCAGAGGCTGGAAGCCCTGGCACGCCCATTCTCTCTCTCTCCCTCTATCTGTCTTTCTCTCTGTGTCTGTCACTCTCAAATAAATAAATAAAATTAAAAAAAAAAATACAGGAGTGAGATTATCTGTTTATTTACCTTTAAAATAAAAGTTAAAAAATAGAGATGGTAAAGTATACAGAGTGAATCCACCCGGATTCAGGGGAAGAAAAAAAAAAAAAAAACACTAGCAGACTTTTCCTATTAAATTGAATTGCATGTCTCTTTTAAGCCTAAGAGAGTTGCTCTCTCTCATCTGCTTCTGTAAGGTACTTGGCCGCTAGCATGCAAATGTACCTTTAGTTAATACACATGGAAGTTATCTACACACCACAGCTGTGCAAAAAACCTTCACTATTGGTAGTCTTTAATGTACAAGTTGCTTAAAATATTCTCCAGTAACATAATACCAAAAATAACCCAGAAGAAACCAATCATGGCCATTAGAAAGAAAAACACTGGCCAAAGAAGGTCTCATCTTCCGTTCAGCTGCATTGATTTTGTAACTTCACAGTCCTTGTGAAAGAAAATGGAATCCTACTGGCGCTCAAAGAGAAAACCATTCTAATTTTATTTCTGATGTGAAGAGTGCAAAGACAAGTAGAAACAGTGTCAAAACCACAGGGAAGCTGAGGCACTTTCTTCTTCTTCTTCTTCTTCTTCTTCCTTTTTTTTTTTTTTATTTTTTTTCCCTTTTGTCTGCACAATAGTTAGTGTTTCCATAGAAACCTATGACATCTCGATGAAGTGCTGTCAACAAACCTGAGTTTCTAAATATACACAAGTATGTTTACAGAGACACAGAAACACACACACATACATGCGCACATCACCCTCATCATCATCTCCAAATCAAAACTGTACTAACCCGTGAAAGGCTGGGAACAGCAGCACAAGATCCCATGATCGTTTAATAAAATGAAATCTTTTCTGATTATCATTTTATTCAGAGATCATCTAGGAATGATCATAAAGTAAAACTTTTTGCATATCATGACTAAAGGCGTTTTTCAGAATGCGGACTCTTGTGTTTACTATAATTACTTTTTCATGTCTTCACAACAGGTAACTTGGGGTAAGAAGAAATACCTAATGGTTTCACCTCTGTTTGTAAAGTATACACATAACATTCTTGTTCTAAAGTCTTTCCTTGAGCATTATTCCTTTGTTTTCTCACACTCTCCTTACCATTGCATTGGAAAGCATGTCTTCAACTTTGAACTTTGCCAAGTGTTCACATACCATAAGTTAGCAAAGCAGTGTGAATTGTCAGTGGTCTGAGAGCTTCTCATAGCCCCGGACTCAGCCTTCTCTCTGTCTTCACAAGCCATGCTCCCTTGAGCCAATCATTTTTCTCCTCTGGAATTAGAGAATCTCACAGAATATAGACTTGTGCCACTGAATTATATATATTGGTTATGGATGAAGAGATGAGTAAGAGGTCATTCAAGGTGGTGCTTAGATCCCAAGTTTTGAAGTTAAATTCAAATTCTGTGTTCTAAAATGGAAAAGTTAGAATACACAATCTTTCATTTAGTTCTGATTAACAAGTGGTGACAATTTAATAGTTTAACACACCAGAAATGTAGTCACTTTTCAGAGGCTGCAGATCCTTGCCTTCACTGTCTTCTGGGGGCTACAGATCCTTGACCTCACCAGCTTATAGAGGCTGATTATACTCCCTGGCCTGTAGCTCCACTGTACCGTATGCGTCAATCATCATATCTTCTTTCTTGACTATGTCCATTTTGCCTCTCTCTTTGGAAGAACCCATGCATATTTAAACTGGTACAACTCAGTTTAAATTTTCTACCTCAAAACAAGTAATAACATCTGCAAACTACCTTTAACAATGTAGGGTAATATGCTGACAGATCTCATGAATTAGGGCCTGGATTTCTTTGGTGGGGCCATTACCCTGTCCATATGCTTCACAAAACATGAGACAAATTTCAATGATTTTTTTTCAACATTTTTTGTGAGATCTGGGATTTAGGGTGTCTATTAGGCATGCCAAATACATTAGCATCCTACACTAGCTTCGACTCAGTGTGCCCTGCCAAGTATCAGTCACAGATGTCATAGAAAAAAAAAAAAAAATCTTTCATGTGTAAGAAACAAATGTAACATAAATTATATTCTTATAATAGACACCAAAAACAGAAATACTGATTTCTTTCTAAAGATGATATATCAAAGAGAAAAAAGATATTTAATTATATACAATGTTATGTAATCTCCATGGAAATATGGAAGTTCTGCATCCCACCCAAGAAACTCATTGTAAAACATACAGCATTGGGGCTGGAGAGATGACTCAACAGTTAAGGCGCTTGCTTGCAAAAGTTAAGGATCTGTGTTCAATACCCCAGTATTCATATAAAGCCAGATGGAGAAAGGGCCATATGCATTTGGAGTTCATTTGCAGTGGCTGGAGGCCCTGGCATGTCCATTCTGTCTCTCTCTATCTCTGTCTCTCTCCCCTTACAAATAAGTAAATAAATAAACAAAACAAACCTACAGTACTAAGTCTCAGCCCTCTTCATACAGGTTTAATGATGGTGGATCTGTTTCTTCTTGGAGTATGAAGTATATTAACAATATATTATAGTAACAGAAGATCTAAGCAAATCTTTTCTCACCTTAAGAAAGTCATTAACCAAAGTTCCCAGAAATAACAGAGTTTTCTGTAATATTAAATTAAAATGAACTGACCTGACTTTTAGATTTACTTTCAAAATTACCTTATATTTTTCAAGAGATAGAACATAGAAAATATATTTCCATACTCATGATTAACATGAATGACTTCACAAAACCTTTGTACATATACAATTAATGATAATACCTTAGCATATTACCCAAGAGCCTATAGTTCAGAGCACCTGAGGAATGGATTTCATTTTGCCAATTTACCCACTGACTATATCTTTCCCAGTTTTTCCCAAAAGATGAATAACTGAACCATGTGGGGCTGGTGTCCTTTTGATGGGAAAAGTGTAAATTTGCTTGGCTTGGTGGGTGTAGTGGCTGGTTTTTGCAACAAAGGTCTACTTAGTAACTCATACTTCAATGTACTGTACAAAAAACCTTCCTGCTTTTCCTTTCCCCATCATCCTTTAACTTTGAAATAGCAGACATCAGTAGTGAGAGGTACTTTTTGGCGTTTCTATTTATCCAAATTAAGTAGCTGCTGTGATCACGAAGATTTTCTATACCCTCCTTGCCCTAAACAGCAGAACAAAAAAGTGCATTGCCAAATATGATGAACACAGAGCTGTGGGAACCAGGAAGCCTAGGACACAGAGACTGTATGAGGTTCAGTGAAAGACACAGGGCTTCAGATAGTCACCATTGGGTTTCATGTTCTTTTGCTAGGATTACTGATTATGTGAAACACACCATGGTCACAGTCAGGGCAATAGGACATATTTGCCATAATCCAAGAAAAAGAAAGGTGATATTTTACTACTGCCCTGATTTTTTTCTTTGTTTGTTTGTTTTGTTGTAAAGGCTATCTGTCTCTCCTTGTACTCATTTGTATAAGAATAACAGGTTCAAAGTTTAGGTCAAAACAACCCAAAAGAGTAGAGTCTGATAAGACTTTGATAACATTTAATGTCAAATGGATTTTGGGTTTGCCCTAAAACTTATGGATGTCCACATTTAAACTGTGTTAGTGATATTTAGCTTATATTCTTTTTAAATATGTTATTTCTAGGTAAATCTTGAAATTCAGGCTTTGAAGTGAAAAAAAAAAAAGATAAGTAGGGAGAAAGAAGATAGAACAGAAAGAAATGATGCTTTCTCTTTTTATTGTTTTATGCTAGGGAACTGCAAATTGACCATTCATAATTAAAGAACTAAAGAAACAACTTTTTAAAAAAATGACAAAACTCACTAATTCAGTTACTACAAATACCCCATAGGAACAGGTATCATGTACAAATCACTGTAAATGTTCAAATGACCATACGTTTGAGTTAATTGTATAAAATGTTCCTACAAGGGAGGTATTACATCCTTTCAGTCCATTTCCCGTTTTTAAATGGATTTTACTATCAAGTCTCTATCATTTTATTATAATTATCAAAGAAAAAATAAAACCATATATGTTACAGTTTACAGTAATGACATCATATATGACAAATTCTTTAATGTTAATCTGAGTCAAAGAATGTTTCGTTTATCTCCTTCTATTATTGTAAAGAAATATTGTAACAAAATAAATCATATTATTATCAAAGTGAGTGTGATGGTTTATATTATCAGCTTAACTGGAAATAGAATCACCTGAGAGGGACTATGTAGATGAGGTTAGCCTCCTGGGCATTTCTGTGAGGGATTATCTTGATGAGGTTAATTAAAATGAGAAGACCCACCTTAACTGTTGGCAGCACTCTTCCACTGGCTGGATTCCTGAACTGTATAACAGGGAGAATGCTGACTGAATAGCAGCATTCATCACTCTATGCTTTCTTATTGGTCTGAATATAACCAGGTACCATTGGCTCCTGCCACCAGAATGGGCTGGCTGGTGAATTAAAGCAAATCCTTTCTCCCTTTCACTGATTCTCTGAAGGATACGTGGGTCTCATAAATGGTCAATTGGGAAAAGAGTTGTTAAGCCCACTTGAAAATGAATCACAGTGAAAGTCATGTTTTTCCATTTTATAAGCATGTTTTCATGCTTTCAGGCCAAGGCCTATAATTCAATTTGTAACAGCACACATTAGCAAAATGGACCAAATAATCTGGAAACAATAATTTACCAAATGTGAGAAATTTAACTGCTAATATTAAAAAGGGCTCATGGGGTAGGCGGATGGATCAGTGGTTTAAGGCACTTGCTCACAAAACCTGCCAGCCCAGGTTCAAATTCCAAGCACCCACATAAAGCTGGGTGAAAAGTGGCACATGCATCTGTGATCCCAAGATGCCCATAACTTTGGTTTGTATAGGAAAGTTAATTTACAGCAACAGAGATTATGCCTCAAAGAAGCCAGACACATTAAAGTTGTCCTCTGAATTTCACTTGTTTGCTGTGGCATGCACTCTCATTCTCTCTCTCTCTCTCCCTCTCTCTCTCTCTCTCTCTCACACACACACACACACACACACACACGCACAACACTTAAAAAAAATCTTACTAAATCAAAAGTTTTCGTCCTCTCATTTTTCAATCAACAGGCATTTTAATGTTGTTAACTTATTCTTATTATATCTCATGAAATCAAATAAAAACACCAAATGAGGAGTTCATGCCCCACATTGGATCCCATGACACCACAAGGGAGGGTCCCCATGGTGGAGGGGCTGGGACAACGGGATGAAATACACACACACACACACACACACACACACACACACACACACAAAATTTTACAAAGAAAATAAATAAATAAATCTTTAAGGCAAACAGAAAAAAAAAATACCAAAATATCTGCTAGTTCATTGTAGTCTTTTCTATCACTATTAACGTGAGTGGAACAACATAACAAACATAGCAAATGTGTGGTGCCAATCTTATGAAAGATCCTGTGAAATAAGGACTAGAGTTTTCTCAATGTTTTCAGCAGACGTAGAGGCTGATCATACAACAAGAAAGTATGACCTGTGTCAGGACACATAGCCAGGAGATATGTATCTCCATAAAAATCAATCTTAGAGCGGATGGAGCCTTGCTGTGGCCTACCCTCATCTCCTGGATAGCTAAGTGATAATCAGAGATTAAAATATGTGTCTATATGATAGTTTTCCATCATATAAATGCCTATATAATCAGTCAATTCACCTATATGAAGTTTACTAGACTGTTTAGATGTTTATTCCACAATGTCTTTAGAACACCTTTTAGGTGAATATAGAAGGTTGAGATATAATCATAGAAGTGTCCTTATTTTATAAACATTCATATTTTTTTTCACATTATGCAGGAGGCAGTATTTCGAGGTTCTGAAACTCATAAGAAACAAGGAAAAATGTGCTCTTTCAAGTGCCAATAGGTCAGCTTCTTAGAAAACTAGGAAAAACAGAGAAGAAAAGATTAGCAGCAAAAAAGAGTTACTTGGCTAGCCCTTGAACCCTTTTCCCAGAAACATCAGCCTGCTCTCTGTCCACAGACACACCATGTACCCTCATAACATTTGAATGACTGCATTTGTGGGTCACAGAGGGCTGGTTCAGTACTGGGCAGTTCACCTGAGAGTCCTTTCTCAATGTTTAAAGAACTGAAATAGTTACTTGGGTAGCCATTCAGCAATTTTAACTATTGAAAACTAGCCATCATCTTCCCTCACTGTGCTCCAGAGACAGGTTAGAATGCTCAGGCATGGAGTCAATATATAAGACAAGCAGAAGGGAAGGATTCAGAGAATAGCTCTTAGTATCTACATTTTTGGTTGTTATTTCTCAGGGACTATGGTGCTTGACTCATGCCACTTTTATACTTTCCAATCTAGTAAGTTTTCTTTCTTCCATTAAGTTGGTTGGAACTTAGTTTATTCACAGACACCACTGTGAGCCACAAGTAATTGAGTACCCATACTGAGCACATCACTAACTGCAGGAGATTGGGCCAGCTAGTCACAATGATTACAGACATCTCATGACACAGATAGTATGGTTTGGATTTAGAAGTACAGAAACTGAAATAAGCAGACAGATTACGTTTTCCAACATTTGATTGCAAGAAGTGAAGAAGACAAGTCTGAGTTATGCCTTCTTATGAGATTCTTATTGGATCAGCAGAGCAGCTTCATGGACTACTAATGGACAGAAGATCAAAAGGCAAACAATAGGGCTGGAGAGATGGCTTAGCAATTAAGCACTTGCCTGTGAAGCCTAAGGACCCTGGTTCAAGGCTCCACTCCCCAGGACCCACGTTAGCCAGATGCACAAGTGGGCGCATGCATCTGCAGTTTGTTTGCAGTGGCTGGAGGCCCTGGCATGCCCATTCTCCCTCCCTCCCTCCCTCCCCCCCCCCTGTCACTCTCAAATAAATAAATAAATAAGGGCTGGAGAGATGGCTTAGCGGTTAAGCGCTTGCCTGTGAAGCCTAAGGACCCCGGTTCGAGGCTCGGTTCCCCAGGTCCCACGTTAGCCAGATGCACAAGGGGGCGCACACGTCTGGAGTTCGTTTGCAGAGGCTGGAAGCCCTGGCGCGCCCATTCTCTCTCTCTCTCTCTCCCTCTATCTGTCTTTCTCTCTGTGTCTGTCGCTCTCAAATAAATAAATAAAAATTAAAAAAAAATTAAAAATTAAAATAAATAAATAAAAAGGCAAACAATAATAACGATAGGATTGGAGGCACAACTTGTTAGACTTTGTAAAATATTAAGTTCAAACGTTGAAATATGTACCCCAAATCTGCATCTAAAACTTTATCAGTAATCCAGAATAATACACAGGAGGTGATAAAGCTTGAGAATAAATATATCCCAGTGAGTATACTGCCCCATAGGAGAATATTTTGTGGACAATTAGACAGCATTTCTACATGAAAGGTATTTTTATTAACAATTAATTTACAAGTTAACCAAAATTAGAACATAATTCTTTTGAAATCTGGGTACCAACTAGATTGATGATATTGTATTATAGAAATGCTAAAATTACACAATATTATTTTCAAAGTGCTTCTAAGTACCAATGATATATATTTTTCTACTTTCCCTGAGAAGGTAAATTTTCTTGAAATGCAGTCTTTGATGGAAACTTTGTGTGTGCATTAAAGAATTGAATCACAGAAAATTTAAGTAGGGATTCATGACAAGAAGGCTCAGAATTCGCAGTGAAAAGGTGCCCTGAAATGACAAAAACACCAAAGCCAGGAGTTTCAGTGCTACCTGTGCACAAATGAGGACTAATAAAAATGAATGTAAGATTCATTAGTAGACTTTGATAAATCTGATTTTTTTAATTTATTGATTTTTTTAAAAGGTCTCATTTTTATTTATTTACCAGATACAGAGAGAGAGAGAGGGAGAGAGAGAGAAATAGAGAGTAAGAATGGGTGTACCAGGGCTTCTAGCTACTGTAAAAGAACTCCAGATGCATGTACCACCATGGGACCTGGAGAAGAGAACCTGGGTCCTTAGGCTTCACAGGCATGTGCCTTAACCACTAAGCCATCTCTCTAGTCCCCAATTTATTGATGTTTTGAGATATAGTCTTGCTCTAGGACAAGCTGACCTGGATCTAACTATGTAGTCTCAGGCTGGCCTCGAACTCAGGGTGATTCTCTCACCTCTGCCTCAGGAGTGATGGGATTAAAGGTGTGTGCCAACACACCTGGCTAATTCATTGATTTTTAAATTAAAGTTTGTACATCTAGGTCTCCTCTCCCTTGTTCCAATTCTTCTGTGGAATTAGTTCTAACCCTCTGTTAACAGTTTGGAAGAGCTAGCAATGGATCATATTTTGGGTCCCAATTTGGGATTCATTTTGGTTAATATTCTTGCAGAAGCTACTTTGTTACCCTGTGCCTGTGTGTTGTGTCACCATCTGTAAAAAGTGAGATAAAGATGCTGATCAGGAGCCAGGCATGGTGGCACACGCCTTTAATCCCAGCACTTGGGAGACAGAAGTAGGAGGATCACTGTGAGTTCAAGGCCACCCTGAGACTACATAGTGAATTCCAGGTCAGCCTGGAATAGAGTGAAACTCTACCTAAAAAAGAAAAGAAAAGAAAAAAGATATTGATCAGTCATTAGCATCACATAAATTTGCTATGGAATTTATCTTTATCATTATACTTTTACATTGACAATCAAGGCTGGACTCTTGTCAGACAAGCTGTATTTTCAATAGCACCTATACAAAAAAATGACACATTTTCAGTCTGTACATAAGCTATGTGCTAAAGTGTGTCTTATTTACCCAATCATACACTCAGAGAGACAACCATAACCTTATTCAGTACTGCCTTTTTGAAAACCTTGAAAAAGTAGTATGGTAAGAAAATACGACTTATTGTATCAACCCATACTTCAAAGTATTTGCAGCCTCCAATGAGGGGAGCATATTTATGACTTTATCATCATTGTTCATGGGTTTTCAACACCTCATTTTAACTGCTAGGTCTATGGAATATTTTGGATCACTATACCACCCCTACATTATCTAATGTTTTATTTAGTGTTTCATCTTGCTATATCTTACCCTAATCTGCCCAACTTGAGTCACTAATGTTATCATATAGACAAAATACAAAGATAACTGATCTCTAATAAAGGGCACAGAGAAAAAGCCCTGAGATTCAGTAGTATTTCAACCACCAACAAGTACTATATGTCATACAAAATCACTAATAGTTTCACAGCTCTTCATGGGTATTATGAAATTCTGCATTTTTTGTATACTTTTCCAGCATTATTTTATTCCTATTATTTTCCTGCATTCTTCATATATTTCCTATATGTATAACTTTAAATATTGTTCTCCTATATGTTCCCTACTAATTTAACACTGCAGCATGAATTCAACTAACTTCCCATTTTGACTTATATTTAAATCACTTTAATCTTGTTTTCCAATATATCACCTCAAACATTCTCTAAAAAGATTTGCTTTAGATATCACACAGGCCCAAAATAAATGGATAAAAACTATATATTTTTTGAGTTTAGTAAAATTTTCTCTCATGACATATTTTCTTATCATCCTTTAATTCATTATTTCTGTACTATATTATATTCTAAAATATGATTGATTGGAGATACTGCGCCTCAGCCAAAACTACAGGGAAAAAATCAAATGTGGATATTAATTTGAGGAGAATAAAGGCTAATATATATTTAATTTCTAACGAGACAAATACAAAACTAGGTTGTAAATGTCAAGTTTAGCCAACAAGATTATCTTAAGTAGATAGATAATTTTAATTTATTGATAGGTCACTATGTGGCTAACTTCATATAGAGTTTAAAGACATTGGTAAAGTCTGAGCTTATTCTCACATGCATTATAATTGTCTACTATTTTTCCACTTATGAATGTATGGATTTTTGCTAACTGCCAACCCATGAGGAAATTTCAGTAGGGCAATTTGTTTTCCATAGTTGGTAGGTAAAATTTGTATCAGCTTCCCTGAATCTCATTTTTTAAAAGATTCCCACATCCAATAAATACATAAAATATTGAATTTGCAGATGGTGTGCAGCCCTCCAAATCATAACTTCCAGGGTCATAGATCCCAGCACTTACATTTGGCAATGAACTATCAACTTCACTTGCTCTGTTATCTTTCTACAAAATGACCATGCAACATCTCTTAGCTGGCTTCTCATAACTAATTCTTATTCTCACTACACATAGACTTGAGGAAAGCATGTATCAAATCTCTCCAGGCCATAAATGTGAAAGATATAAAACAGCAAGCTCATTTGATTTAAATGAGTTGTCTCACTATTAAAGAGGATATTTTTGTGGCAGACACATGTTTTTGACTCACTACAGTCATTTCTTATTTCCATCAGGTTTTTTTTTTTTTTTCTCAATGCATTTCACCTTGCTCAAAGAAACCATTTTCACAGATATATTCTCAGGATTAGTGGTAATGCAGCTAAATACTTCTAAGTATCTTGAAAAGAAGTTAGCTTTTAAGTAAAAGGTATTACCACTTTAGTTCATATTAAATTCAAGAATATCATCTTTGCCTTCATGTCTTTGTAGTTTTCAGTGCACTTGCAAATCTCAGCTATCAAACACATTTCTAAAATGGTCAATATAAATGCTGAAGTAATAAGTTACCAAGGATGTACAACACACACTGCAGATGCCTGATATGTCCAATCTTACCTCTGAGATTCAAAGAAGCACAGTTTAAAAATCATATTTTGAATTTATATAATATTCCACACTTTCAAAGACAATTGATCACTTACTTTATTTCAAATTATATTATGGTATTTAAGAGCTGTGAAGATAATTAACAGTTAATTTTCATGCAACAAATGTAAGATCATTGATTTTTTTATAATTGAGTAGAAATGTACTTTTGCAATGCCTAGAGATTTGATAACTGTCAAGTAAATGTTTATGGCTTCCCATTTTAACATAAAATCAGTGACAGTATGAATAAGTGATAACCTGACATCTTACAAGGTTAGTAGCAGAAAAATGTCCTTCTTCAAACACTGATGTGCTTAACATAATGTTTATTTCAAGTGAGAATTTCCTACCTCTAGTAAATAAATAGAAAAAAGCCAAATGTTGTGGCACACGCCTTTAATCCCAGAACTCAGGATGCAGAAGTAGGTGGATTGCTGTGAGGTTGAGATCACCCTGAGACTATATAGTGAATTATAGGTCAGCCTGGGATACAGAGTAAGACCCTACCTCGAAAAACAAAACCAAAATAAAAAGAATGAAGCCATAGTTTGATCTAATTAGATCTAGTTGAATGCCACTCCCTTATTATTTCCACATGAAAAACAAATCTATAAATTCTGGTCAATTAAATCTAAAGTTCCAAGAAAATCTTTGTTCCTAATTGCAATTTTTAATTCTCAGATTTTCTATTTGCTTCACAACCTTGGTCCTCACATGATTCACATGTCTTCCCCCAAATGACAATTTAAATCGTATTTTTACTTAATGCCCATTCATTCACCACGAACACTCTTTCAAAGTTATTTATTAGTGAAAGTATTTGTGGTGGTTTGAATAGAATAGATGGCCCCCAATATATTCAGTTGTTTGTTTGTAGTTGTTTTTGTAGCCACCTGGCTGGAGGCAGTATCAATGGGTGAATCTTAAGGTGTGGTGGTGGGTTTCAGGTTTCAATTTAAAGATATGCAAAGTGTGCCTAGCAGGAGTTCCTGCAGTGTGCTGTGCTGTGTGGCATTTTGGCTTTTAGGCTTGTGCTTTTTTCTCTCTGTGCTTGGTCCTGTGAAGGCAGGCCAGTTTCTTCTGCCATTATTTATGGAACTTCCCCTGGATCTGTAAGCTTCAATAAATCCCATAACTGTGCCTGGTCTAGAAGTTCATCTCAGTAAACCTGAAGCTGTCTGCTACAGTATTTTAGCCACAGTAGCTATTTACTGTTGTTTCCTTGTGTTTATTTTTTGACACAGACCAGTATCATTCAGAATCAAGTTAGGGATCATAGCACGTGATCAAGACAAAATACCAATCCCAAGCTTGGAAAACTCAATGGCAACCGAATCTGTTGTTTTCTGAACTGATTCCATCACAAACAAGACTGAATATAGGAGAACATAATATACAATCTCCAGCTGTCAAAACTTTTGTTTTTCATAGGATATGAATGAGAAACTGTGGACTACTGATTAGGACAATATTTAAAACCAATTTTTTGAAAAGTAGGCTAGAAATTAACAAGCAATTTTTACGAGAACACACTGATTTTGTAGTGAAAACAATCAATGCAGAGGGCATACAGGTACACAGACAGCAAGCATTTAACCTCAGGTATTGGTGAGAATCATCCAGAAAGTTCCAGAGACGGGAGATGGGGAGGAGTGGATGAATAATTAAAGAAATAGGTTAAAGAGAGGTTCAGAGAAAGGGAAAGGAATCTTCCAGATGGTAAAACAGCATGAGCGAAGGACAGGAGTAGGAGTGCTTTCTCTAAATGTTATTTCAAGTTCGCCTTCTTAGAAGCCGACAATGGCTTCCAATTATCCCTTGAATATAATTAAGTTTCCTAATCACAGGCTTCAAAGCTTCCATCCCTCAATCCCCCAGACTCCCCGGGTGATACTTCAGTCAGGCATTTCAACTTAATATACTGTACAAAAGTCTCGGGCTCACTCTTCTACAACTTTGAGATTTTCATAGCTCTCTCTTAGGGCACTTCCTTTCCCTAAGGCACCACAACCTGTTCAGCCTATACTTCAAATATATTTAAGCTCAAACCTTTCTGCCTTTGGCTCCCTTGACTAACCACACTTGGCTCTGATTCCCAGTATGCAAACTGTAATTAGTCACATAACTGTTTCTTGTGGTCTTTAATCTCTTCTTAACATCTATCCTCCATTGTGCTGTGATCTGTGCATGCGTAAATGCTGCCTTAAACAAAACAAACAGAAACAATGTCCTTCATTAACCAGATAAGATAATGATGTTCTTGAAACGCATTTATGTGCCGGGATCCTAGTGCATTCTAGCTGAATTTTATAGCATAGTTCATATATCAGTCACTAATTATTTGTTAATTACAGTGAGCAATGAATGTATGCACTTTTGAACCTAAAAAGGTTTAAACTCTGTGAGAAAACAAACAGTAATTCATTCTTCACGTGAAAATGACAAATAATTTCAAAAGCTGACACCTTATTTCTAGATATGATCAAGTCAGATTTATTAATAATAGATGTCTAAGCATGAAAAAATGTCATGAATATGATGACTAGAAGTGAGAGGAGAAGGCATTCCAAGAATAGGAAACAGCACAAAATGTTGAATATGTTACTCCTGAAAGGGATGGCAAGTTGCCAAATTTTGGCTCAGTGGAGATTTGGTGAATATGTTATGGTGTGTTATTTGGTCTGAGTTTGTATCCAGGTGATAGGTCACTTGTCTACCATGCATGTGGCCATGGATTCAATTCCCAGTACCAAAAATCACCCCCCAATAAAGCATATATTTAACATAATCTGCTCTTACCTGGATGTATAGCAAAACAATTATTCCATTCCTTTTTTTAAAAAATGTTATCTATAAAATGGGTGTACACATAGGATTGTGAGTACTCTCTTAATTTCTGACTGCTAATAATTAACTAAGTGGTTAACAGGTGCAAGAGCTCAGTGTGTCAAGTGCCTAACTAACAACCATGAGAATCTGAGTTCAATGCCCAGTACCCTCATCCAGTATCAGGTGTGGTGGTGTGTGTCTTTAATCATTGTGTTGGGGATGCACAGAAAGGAGGAATTCTTGAGCTCAGTAGCCAACCACTCTACTCTAATTGTGAGAAACACTGTCCCCCTGACAACAACAACAGCAAAAAGATGGTCAGAGTTCCTGAGCATGACATTTAAGGCTGTCCCCCCTGCCCTCCACTTGCAGGCACGTGTATGAGGGCCTGCATGCGATCCACACACACACACATGCATAAAACAGTGAGGTTTTGTCATTGTGTCTCCCAACACAAACAGAATGCCTGAGCCATGTTGTTTCTTTGAACTCTCCAATATTTGCTATCTTTTTTTTTTTTTAATTTTTATTTATTTATTTGAGAGTGACAGACAGAGAGAAAGACAGATAGAGGGAGAGAGAGAGAATGGGCGTGCCAGGGCTTCCAGCCACTGCAAACGAACTCCAGACGCGTGCACCCCCTTGTGCATCTGGCTAACGTGGGACCTGGGGAACCGAGCCTCGAACCGGGGTCCTTAGGCTTCACAGGCAAGCGCTTAACCGCTAAGCCATCTCTCCAGCCCTGCTTTCTTTATATAATACTACCTGCACTTAATTTTTACTTGCATAGACATATGCCCATTTTCTGCAAGTAGAATGAAGACTCTATGGAAATAAAACATTCTGTTGGTCCTCTACAGATTTCCCAATGTCTCATGTACTGGGAGGTATGTTTTAAAAATTAAAAATAAAAACAAAAAAAGTTTCTTGTTTTACATTTTTGAGAACAAGCTTTTTAATTCAACTGGGTCAGATAAAGTAAGTAAATTATTTTTTTTGAAAAAGAGAATTTAGAAAGAAAAACATGAGGACAAAATTTAGCTTTTGCTACCAAGAATATGGTTTTGCAGTACATGCAAGCTTTGCAAATCAGGTCATTGTCATAAGAAATATTCTCAAAATTCCTTTATGCTCTCTTAAAGATAAGATTGTAAAACTTAGCAGTGAGGCCAGAAAAGCTGTGGGGTTAAATGTTACTCATTCCTTTCTAGTCTAAGACAGTACTTAGGAAGAGAAAGGAAAGTTGAAGAAGCATCCTAATGGGTGGCAATCCAGAATTTTCATGAGCTTAAGATGATGATCAAGAAGGGGAGGCTGGGCCTGGCTTGTTTCACACCAGCTACTTTACCTTCTGGAGGAAATCTGTTTGCCATCCTGACAACACTGTCCTGTGATGGGTCAACCCTACCCCTCTGAATCACAAGTCCTTAGAGAGAGGCTCTTGTGTTCAGTTTCATCATGCTGGAAGGGCAGTCTTGCTTGGTCAGACTGTAAAATTAAGGATGTGCATGTCTGCCTGGATGCACCACACAATAGGTAATTTCAAAGTTCTAAAACCTAAAGACTAAAAGTAACTCAGGACATAAACTGGGGTCATATTTTCATGACATCAAATCAGACCAAAGAAGCCAATCAGAGCTGGTCAGGTTATATCAGAGAGACAGAAATCACATTAGATGTAGATGTCAGTCACAAGGAACTGGTACAGCCTGCTGGAAGGTCGAGAGACCAAATATGACAGCAGGATGCTAAAACAGATAAACAACCTTCAATGAAGTAACTGTGGAAACTATGTTCTCAAAAGTCCCCTGGCATCACTTTAGGGAGAATAAAAAGACAATAGGAGGAAGACATTGAAGAAAAGTTTAGGTTTTCCACACATCCAGTCAGAGTTAGACCATATGACTAGCCTGCAATATATTTAATAACCTCATGTTTGGCATATGTTTAGTGTTCGATAAACAGCTTTATTTTAATGACTGAAATAATTAAAGGCTCTCTAAACAGCTATAAGTCTTTTATTGCAATGTAGTGCTATGATTAAAAAGGAGATGTGAATGACTTTTCCGTCACTCTCCATTTCCCAGCCACACAAATCTGAGAACAATGCAAAATCCAAAGAAAGCAACCTTATTTTCTGAAGCCACAACTCAAAACTAATTTATCATTAGCTTTGTCTAAGCTTGCTCCAATTACAACCCCGGGAGAGGAAAGAAAATGAGAGGATCCTCTTCTTTCTCAGGACACATTAATGAATGTGTGTGTCACTATTTAAGGTCATTGCATGGATCACATTTATAACTGCCTTAACAGTTTACAAAACATGCTATAATATACCATGGCATGGGACTTAAAAGTAGGAAGAATGTGTCATATCATTTAATATTTCAAAAAGTCTGCTTTAAAATGTAAGACCTGTGTCCAAGAACATCCCACTCAAACTTACTCTAGGTCCACAGTGTAATTGAATACACAGTTTTATATAAAGCACAAAATTCCAAATATATCATGCACATCAAACATAAGCATGTCTGACATTTTCCTAACCAGTTAACATGATTTTATATATTTCTTAGAGGCATAGTGTTTCCTGAAGTTTGATCAAGATTTTAAAACCTAGCACAAGATTGAAAATGCCAGAAGTGACAGAGTCCTTCCGTATGCTCTCTTTCTCTTCCTTTTCTTATTTTTGTTTGTTCCATTTTACAGGATTTCCCCCTTACTGATTATCAGGTATCATTTGCCAGCCAGTCCAGATTCAAGGAGCAATCTAACAGCATGAAGAAGTATCCAACATAACACAGTACACATTGCTTCCAGACATGCATAACTGAAAAAAATGATTATCACCATTTTAATATAAACATGAATTATCCTCCAACTCAACCATTTTACACATCCAGGGAGGTTTTCTATTTTATTTTTCAGAATATCAGGTGACTGACAGCAAAGCTGCTGTTGGTATTTGAGTCTCCTGAACAACACACTTACATCCATTTGCATTTTAACCACCCTATCTCAGTGACACTATGAATAGGTATGAGCAAGGGACTGCTTCATCACTCTTCCAGGAAGCCAGACCCATGCATTTACATAACAAAGTATATCATTTTTAAATTGCTTTTTAAAATCACATGTGTGGGTAGAGAATATCTTCATTAACTTCATTTTTATAAAAAAAAGTGCATTACAAAAGATTTCATTAAAAGGAGCTATTTTATCTATTATGTTGAGAACCAGTGTTCTCAGTTAACCTATCATTGTTCCACACATACATGGTCAAGGCTATAATTTGAGGCAAACATCATGATTTGGGATAGTATTCATGGGGTATATCTAATGAACATGCTTGTTTCTTATCCTATCATGATCATACCACACATGCAATTGCAACTTCATATGAGCACCCTGTGATTATTTATACAAAGAATATTGATAAGGGGCTTGCTGATTTTCATGTTTGATCCATCTCTCATACTTCTTTGTGTTTGTGAAAGTGGTATTGTGTGTGTGTGTATGTGTGTGTGTGTGTGTGTGTGTGTGTGTGTGTGTCTTATAGAAATTGTTCCTTACCTTCTATTTTGTTTGAAATAAGGTCTCTCTCTTGTTTGCTTCTAGGAAGTCAGGTTAACTTGTCTCCTAGCTTCAGTATTCTCCTGACTCCATCTCCTATTGCCATAGGTGCCTTGGGATTACAGATGCATGTGCCTCTTTTGCCTCCAGCTTCATGTGGGCTGTGAGGAGCTGAACTATGATCAGCAGGATTGCAGAACAAGTACCTTTTAACCACTGAGCTAACTACCCAAGGAAGTAAGGAGATAGGTAAAGATACACCCACAATAACAATTGGGCAAAAGTTTGCTTCAAAACCAGCCTGGCAAAAGTTACACATCAGTGCAAGGATGGCACACAGTTTTGGTTAGTAACTAATGACTTTCTAATTGGCCAAGAGATCCCCTCATTGGAAAAGAACCCATATCTGGAACTGGAAACCATCTCTGAATTCTATGGAGATAAAAAATTATGACCTTATATGTCAAACTGCCACTACTCTTGCTAAAAGAGGGGCTACATAAAGTAAAATCTCCCTAAGTTAAGAATTCTTATCCAATTTAACATATGCTGATTTCACTCCCCACTGTTTTTTTTTCCTTTTCAAAAGGTAACAAGACCTGAGAAGATAAATTTTTCCTCAATCTTAGTCAAAGCCCAGGTGAAAACAGGAATTTTAGGGAAATAAGAGTGCTGCTTCCATGGCGAGCCAGACAATCAGTGCCAAGGTGAAAGAGACACCCATCAAGGCTCAGGAAATTTTGCAAAAGAGAGGGCAGAAAGATTGTAAGAGCTTCAGGTTGTGACATCACACCCAGAGGCATTGCCTCCCTCACAATAAGTGACTGCTGCTCCCAGAAGGTATAACCCAAAACCCCATGAGGAATACCAGCAACCCGACTGAGGAGGACCCTGAGTGGAGTGGAGGCAGGGAGGGGAGAAAAGATGGTAACAACGCATAATGTATTCATATTGAGAATATTCTATTTTTTAGATTTATTTTTATTTCTATTTATTTATTATAAACAGAGAGAGGAAGGGAGACACAGAGTGAGAATGGGTGCACCAAGGCCTCTAGCCACTGCAAACGAATTCCAGACACATGTGCCACCATGTGCATCTGGCTTACATGGATACTGGGGATTCAAACCTGGATCCTTAGGTTTCACAGGCATGCACCTTAACTACTAACCAACTCTCCATCCCCTAAGTAGATTCTTAATAAAAGAACAATTATAAAAAGTAAATTTCTTCACAGAAGCAAAAGGTAACTAACCATTCTTAGAAAGCTGCAGAAAATATAGAAATATAGGTAGCTAAAGTCACAAAGAAACCTCATTTCCTTTATCCCTTTCCCATAAGATTCAATTTTAGAATTGGAAAACTTGGATAGAATAATCCTGACTTTAAGTGGAGTGCACTAAAACACATTAAAAAGTTAAGACCCATATTTAAAGAAAAAGAAAGAAAGCAAAAGTGAAAGAAAGCCACACTCATTTATTAAACATTTGGTTTTATTTCATTCAGGCCTCATAACAAATGATTCCTTTTATTCAAATACTTCATCTATCCTGCCTTATCATACAATATTAAAAGAACTTTGAACTCATTAATTCAATGATAAGATTTCTACAGTACTATCTTTATCTCAGTATTGCTCCAGAATTCCATTATGAAAACTAAATTGTGCACTATGATAACCAAAATAACAAATCCTCATGTTCTATTTTAAACTCAGTGTATGTCCTTTCAAAATTGCTTCAGATCAGGAAAGAACCTGCTTGTCATTTGCCCATTGCTTAAGTGAGCATGTTCAATCGTTATTGGGATCTGCCGCATCTTACCTCTCTTCTACCTCTTCTTACTTGAATGCCCATCAATCCCACACCATGAGTTCAGGTCTCAACCAAGTGAGAAGAGGACAATTTTATGTTAATCATGTCAACATCAGAAGTGGAGGAACAGTAAACTAACTTCATGGTCACATATAAACCCTACCATTTGGTAACATTTTCTTTTCTTTCTTTTCTCTGCCCCCCCCCCATTTTAGTTTATGTTCCCACTACCTACTCTTTTCCCTAACCCCTTTACCTTGATTCCTTCTTAACACTCTCCCTCTGAACTCATCCCCCTTCGGCTGTCATGCCTCGTGTGTTCTACCATCTCTGTGCATCCCCCACCATGCTTACTTTTTAGCTTCCCAACATTTTAGTTTTTACTTTTTAGCTATAGACATTCAGATATGCCTACCAATCTATAAATTCAAAGACAGGACTCACATATTAGAGAAAAAAAAAAAAGTGACATTTGTGTTTCTGAGCCTGGATTATCTCACTTTGCATGATCTTCTTCAGTTCCATTTATTTTCCCGGAAAATTCACAACTTCAGTTTTTCTTTACAGCTGAAGAACACTCCATTGTGTAGATGTACCACATCTTCATGATCTATTCATCATTTGATGGGCTTAGCTTTCTGATACAGCATGTATCAAAAGCCCTAGTCCCTGTTTTCCTAGATAAGTGGGGCACCCAGTCTCAGTATTGGAGAGCAAATGGATCACATTCCCTGAATTTGAGTTGCTGTCTGGCTCAGCTATCTGCTTACCCTGTCACCTAGAATTCACCATGTCAGCTCACTCCCTTCAAGCCCACCTACGATCATGGAACCTTAACTTCATTTTGGGGGAGGGGCACTCATGACTGCCGGCCAGTTCCTGTTCTATGCAAGAGTTGAGGGACACAGTGATTAAGGCCTCAAAAACCACCACCCAGCAACAATATTTGTGTGAGAATCATGGGAGCATTTTAATAATAGAGCTCAGGATACTAAATGTATTGAAACATTTAAAACATGCTTTAACATTTAATTTTAAGAAGATATTAGGACCCTCAACTCACACAGTTCATAAAATATGGCAGTATATCTTAACCATACATAAAAACTCAGAATTGTTCTATTTATGTCCACAAGGTATTTTCTAATGATTTAGTCTCATAATCAGTAATTACCAACAAACTTCATTTTGTATCTATTATAATACTGAATATTGAAATGAGTTTTCAACTGAAGCCACTACTTTGTACTTGTGGTTATCAATGATGTCACACAAACTATATGTTACTAAATATGTTTCCATTACTAAAGAGGAAGTTAGATGGACTAATAATGAGGGTCCATATCATGACAAAAATCATGTGGGGCTACATCAGGGAAGAGGGGATTAAAATTAAACTGATCAGTATGATATACTATATTATTTACAAGACAAAGAGCTTTGTTAAAAATAGTTACTTCCAAAGCATTAAATGCAGACCAAAGATTATTTAACTCCACAAGATTTTGGAAAAGCAGTTTATTTTATTTTATTTTATTAATATTTTATTTATTTACTTACATGAGAGACAGAGAAAGAAAGAAGGAGGGTAGAGGAGAGGGGGGCACACCATGGCCTGTAACCACTATAAATGAACTCCAGACACATGTACCTCCATGTGTTGGTTTCAGTGGGTACTGGGGAATCAAACCTAGCTCCTTAGGCTTCACAGGTAAGCTCCTTAACCACTAAGCCATCTCTCTAGCCTCCTTTTTATTTTATAACTATTATAACAGCTTAGTTGTGACCTTAGTTGATATAGTCAGGAAAACATTGAGATGATTGCATAAATAATTAAGATAATGTACAAATTCCCAAATTTTAATGTATTAATCATGACCCATTTAGTGTGAATTCTAAATATGTTATTTTAAAGCAAGCAAAAGTAGACAGTGAATTGATTTAGATAATACTGAAACTTCCAATAAGCTTTGACTTGGTCATCACCTGAAGTTCAGAATCTAGCTGGAGCTCTCCAGCACATTGCAGAAATGAAGTGCTTAGGATGTCACAAGGCTGCTTTGTTTCAGTGAAGCTCTTCAAAACCAGATGTATGGAAAGTTAATGCTGTGTAAGTAAATTGGAGCAATCAACATTTTTTTTTCATCTATTTCTCACTTATACTTCAGAAGATCACTATGAGGAAAAAGAAAAAGCACACTGTGTGAGCTGCAATGTTAAACTTCAAGTTCCTATTTGTCAAATGTGCACCATTTACATCCATTGTTCAAAGTAACAAGGCTTTCTATGGACATACTTGTCTGTCCAAAACACATCATCCCAAAAAGTTGTATGTAAAGAAAGCATTTAAAAATAAATTCATCTTAATTTTACTAGAAAACTAAATATGCCACCCAAGATGACATAAGTGTGTTTGTAAAAGCAAAGAATATTTTCAAAGAATTAATAATTGTTCAAAATTATTTTCTTTTGAAAATATGAATTTTCATCTACTAAATAATATAAAGTGTGCTTGTGATAAATAGATGATGTCTTATATTTGCATATTGGGATAGAAAAATACAAGCCAGTAGGTTGGAATTTCATGGGCAGATTAAAACAGCCATTTACTGTGACTGTATCCTCATTTCCAGCTTTTGTTTGCTCAGTGGTGCTCGTATGTATCTCAGAACTTCAATACTGATTGCATATGGAAATGTATGTAAGTGCTGGAAAGATTGCTCAGTGGTTAAGGCACTTGCCTGCAAAGCTTACCCACACAGGTTTTAGTACCCAGTGCCCATGTACAGCTAGATACACAAAGTGACAATATGCATCTGGAGTTTATTTGCATCAGCTAGAGGGCCTGCAAGTAAGTATGTATTTTGTCTCTCTCTTTCACCTTGCACATGCTTTCTTCTCTCTCTGTCTCTCTTTACAAATGAATAAGAATATTAAAAAACAAAAACATGTGAAACACTCAGGACAATAACTGCCATAGCCTTCCCAAATTCACAGCTGACCTTGTGTCTTCATAACCCTGATCTTAAGTGATTGTAACTGCCAAGTACAAGAATTACTTGTAGGTTAAGTATTTGGGTAGCATTCGAGATTGTGTACCAGCAAATTATTTGTCTATAGTAAGTGAATAATTGGAAACACAGTAAAGATTTTTTGTTTCCTATGACCATGAGAAGTGATAAAAAGAGGATAAGTGAATCATACATTGAGTTGCTCCCTCTAGGATTTGAAATCTAGTCTTTTATAGAATTTCCACATCTCAGCGACAGTTACTCTTCTGTCACTTGGAGATCCCGCAATTCGGAGTCAGTCCCACATCCTCAATAGTGACAGGCTGTGGGGAGCTTAGTGGAATATGAGGAAATTTCAACTCTTATTTCCCAGAAAGATAATCCCAGCACTCACTAAATGTGATGTTCTTGACACACAGTGCATGAAGCAGTACGCAAGCCGCCAGGGACACTAACAAGCCAGAGGAGGACTGCGGAGTAGAGGAATGATAGTTCCTTCCACTCATAACACGAGGGGATCCAATTGAAAGAAAGGCAAGTCAAATGAAATCTCTGTATTTTAAAAGGAGCAAAAATAGCTACTTATACATCATTTATAAGCATATGCCAGCTGCATATTAATACTATATGGGAGGAAGCAACATTTAAATTTATTTTTTGTGAAACTAGCCACAAAATGCATGCTGTATACAGAATGTCCTAAAATAAAAAGGAAAGCCTTAATCTTTGTCACCAATTGCAAGAATTGCAATTTATACAGGATGACAATTTACCAAAAAAATTCTAAATGTTTATTTATGTTGGTGTCCATTCTTTTAATTACAATAGACTTGATTGGCCTTTGTCACCTGAGGAGATTTTTATTTTATCAAAACAAATATAGTCTAGGGTTTATTTCTTTTTTTTTAATGGAAGGACATAATGTATGTCTCAGGTTGTCAAACTGAATACTTACAACACTAGAAAATCTGAGATACTTGCTTCAATAAACCTAACACTCTCAAAGGAAACTTTGCTCATTTATAATTCCTTAGAAAACATTCTTCCCAAGATAGGTCAAAAAATAAATAATGAAGGTTGTTATTAGATGGAATTAAAGGTCCACTTGATTATCCAAAATAGAAAAGACCAAACTATTGAATTTTTAAATGTAAAATGTTCTCAATTTATAGTCATTAAGAAATAACAAATTGTGTGTTTTGCAGTGGTTTAGATTCATAAGAAATTTACTTATGTTTATTTTAAATACCATATATTCATAAAATATGAATTGTATTGTAATATATGCTAGAACAACAAAATCAAATCCAGTGTACCTTAAAGTGCCAAAATTTTACAAATTACAAAATGTAAAAGTTGCAAATAAAACAAGTTTATTGTACAATCTGATTTATAAAAATGCATCTATTAATTTCTGCATGTATTTCCACTACAGTCTTTTAAAAACATTTTTAACTTATTTTCAGAGAGAGAGAGTAACATAGACAGAACTCTAGATTCGTTCTCCACTTTGTGCATCTGGCATTTCATGTATACTGGAGAACTGAACCCAGGCCTCACAACCTCACAATTTTGTAAGCTAGGTCTTATTTTATTTTTCTTCATAATCATCTTCATCACATTATGAACAACATATTGCATATGAATACATCATGTGTTGATACTCTCTTTTCCCTCATCCTTGACTGATTCTGCTGTGGACCTTCTGAGGAGATATTTAAATTCAATATGAAACTCAGTGTTCTACATTTTTGATTCAAGCATACAGTTCATGATATCTTGAGCAGCCATTTATAAGCCATAGACACTTAGATGTGAAAAAAATCATGATGTTTGGATTAATTGATATTTTAGCCGTGTGTTTGTGTGCCACACAGCATGTGTGGGAGTCTGAAGACAGTTATAAGGGTCAGTCATCCCCTTCCACCTCCTTTGAGGCAGAGTCTCTTGATAATGGCTTATCACTCCCTTTGGTAGCAGTTTCATAAGATTTTGAAAAAGTCTCATTTTTAAATTTTTTTTGTTCATTTTTATTTACTTATTTGAGAGTGACAGAGAGAGAAAGAGTCAGATAGAGAGAGAGAAATGGTGTGCCAGGGCCTCCAGCCACTGCAAATGAACTCCAGATGTGTGCTCCCCCTTGTGCATCTGGTTAATGTGGATCCTGGGGAATCGAGCCTTGAACTGAGGTCCTTAGGCTTGCTTCACAGGTGAGCGCTCAACCACTAAGCCACCTCTCCAGCCCAGAAATTCTTTCTGTCTCACATCTAGTCACATGCATTATGGAATTATGGTAATCCACTACAACTTCTAGATTTTGCATAGGGGCCTGGGGATCTGAACTCAGGTATATTTGTACTTGTGTAGCTAGCACTTTACCCACTGAACCATCTCTCCAGCCCTGTTAGTATTATTACTGTTAGGTACAGATAGTTTATATAGAGGTAGTTGATATAGAGAGTATTTTAATAAGAACTTAAACTATGAGGTGGCTCATACTGTAATACCAAAACTTTGGAAGCTATATCAGGAGGTTTGCCATGCTTGAGATCAGCCTGGGGTACAGGGGTGGGACACTGACTCAGTAAACAAAAAAAAATTAATAATAACAATAGTGATCATTTCTAAAATTAGTCACTATGTGGCTATATAGAGAGTTGGAATTTCTTGGAAAACTCTATGATTTGGGCTATACTAATATTCTGATCATTTAGAAAGTGAGTAAACAGAATGGAGGTATCAACCAATTACCACAGATAAACACTAGACACTAGGATTCATAGGTTTAAACAGGGTGTTAAGCAACTCTGAGCTCACTTTCCTACTGAAATGGAACTTATAGTATCTATCAATTATTAGCAATTCACAATTCTATGATTTCACATATCCAGAGAGCTTTATAGATATTATGTTCAAGTGTTTTATAAATAAGGGGAGAGAGAGATCAAGGCAGTTACACAATTTTCCAAAGCATCAAAATGAGTACAATAACAAGTGTTTATTGAGCACATATTAGCACCATGCTGAGAATATCACACGCTGGCACATTCAATTTGATAGTGCCTCCGTGAGTTAGGTTGCTGTCTTGCCAATATCTCCATTCTCAGTAGAGGAAATCCATGCGAGGCTGTAAATAGCTTGCCCAGACACACCTAGTTAGTGGTAACTGGCAGCCTGTGTCTAAATCCCAAGCACTTAATCAGAACACCAAGAGGCTCCTTTCTCAGTCAGTTTCTTAAGGGGGAAAAATGTAAAAAGACTAGAGAGAAAGTGCAGGCATCACCCTGAGAAGGGAGAAGGCACCAGAACAAACCACAGGCACATCAGCTCGGGAGGGCTGGAGAAGCCAAGGATGGATTCATAATGCAGAAGGCTGCCTGTCACAAAAACACCTACTTACAATTACCAATAACAGCTTGAGCCACAGAAATATATTATTTAGAATGACAGCAAGGAAGCATAAGCGTGAATTCATCCTTGCCTTTAGAAAGTAAGAAAAGCTAAGAGTCAATTACTATCCATCAAAACATCAGTCTTTAGTGTTCCCCTTTCATATCCAAACACTGACCAACATCCATCTCGTTACTCTGGCTTGAAGCAAATGCTCCCTATTTCTATTCCCTTGCCATATTAAAAATAATGTTCAGAATAGAAAACAACTATTGCTCAACTCAGCTCAGAGTAAAGAAAGGGCTGCCTACATTTTGAAGAAAGAGTACATGAACATACACTGAATTAACATTCCCTTCTCCTCAGCATACTTTGATAGTCTAGCAATCTTAAAATTGAAATCACATAGATAAAGTCCCTACTGGCAAACATTATGTTCTTGAAAAGTATAGCTTTAACATAAAGCAAATGGGAAGTCACTAAGATTTTTAAATAATAAAACCAGAAGCAAAAATAAAACCTGACCCAGTTTCCCATGTCTCAAATTGCAATTTCAAGCCCTCCAATGACTGAAGTTGAAACTGAAAAGTGTGTGTTTACATTGTTTCTTAGCTCAGAATGCTATTCCACTGGATGATTTTTATACCTATATTAAAATCTCAATGTTGGACGATGGGTCAGTGTTTAAAGGCACTTGTCTACCAGTCCACCAATTGAAGTTTGATCCTCCTCAGCATCCATGTAAAGCTGGATTCCATGTGTCAGATTACATATGCAACCAAATACATCTTCCAAAACAGGAAGTAGGACCAAGAGAACCCTGAGGCTCACAAGCAGCAGAAGCAAGACAGACTCTGCCTCAAAAGTAGGTGGGAGGAAGGAAGGAGTACACACACACGAATTTTTTTTAAGTCAATGTTAATATAGTATTGGGTCAGATAGTGCTCTGACCTATGAACTGAGCTAAATATTTTGTTCACTTCTGTACTGCAGCTGCTATGCACGTCCTCTGGTGACAGAGGTCTAGCTCGATTGTCAATCACTGTTCTCTCCTTCACTTACTTGCCACTGACATATTTTCAGTATGTGCTGGGAGATCATCGCTGTCACACTGGCTGCTACTAAGCAAACACAAAGATCATGACTGCTTGACACTCAGAATTACAAAGGGAAAACGAAGTATTATTCCAGACTTTCAAAAATTTACCACCTCTGTAATGCAGAGCACATTGTTCCGAAGACTGGTGACTGACTAAATTGAAAAGTGATCCTGTAGTTGCACCTCAAGTAATTTCTTGAGGATTTCCATTTTCTTTTAGATGTAGCTCAGGCTGTTCTTAAACTCTAGATCCTAACTCATGTCATAACTCTGACTGCCTTTGATGCATGGAGGTAACCTACAAAATATTCTCACCCAGATTCAACATTCATTTCCTCTCTCACAGTAACATTTACTCACGAATGATTTTAGCAACCCAATAATCAATCCCTAATTTGAACAATATAAAAAAAATTCTCAAAAATGATTCAAAATTAAATCATAAATATAGTCCTTATGCTAGTTTGAGTTCCTTAAGTACCTTACTTTATTTTTCAAAATCCTGGGGCCTCTATTTGGTTATGCTTTCATTTATTTACTTATTTATATTTTATTTATTTATTTATTTGGTTAGCTAGTTAGTTAGTTAGTTAGTTAGTTAGTTAGTTAGTTAGTTAGTTAGTTTGGTTTTTCAAGGTGGGGCTTCACTGTAGTCCAGGCAGACCTGGAATTTACTCTGTATTCTCAGGGTGACCTCGAACTCACAGTGATTCTCCTACCTCTGACCTCCCACATGCTGGGATTAAAGGCGTGCACTACTATGCCCAGCTTAGTTATTTGTATTTTGATGCTGGGGTTGGAACCCAGGGCCATGGGCATATGAATGTGGAGAGAGTGTTCTCCACTGAATTATAACACCAGTATATTTCTTCTTTCTTGATCGTGTCAGTAAATAACATTTTTGTCTTTTCAAGACACTTAAATAAATTCCAGATCTCAAGTGGCAAAGATATGGAGATCACAAGTTCAAGACCAGCTTGAGTTAGTTACACAAGGAGACTCTACCTCATGCACAAAACAACAATAACAATAGCATCAAAACCCATCTATGCTATTTCATGAGCCCTAGATAATTTCTAAAAACTTCCTGAACATTTTCTCTTTAATGTTATTTTGTATCTAGGCTGCAAACCACACCAACAGAAAATGTATTACTAAGGCCAATCCTAGAACCTTCCTTAATCTGAACAGCAGACCTACAATAAATCCATTCAGTTCCCCACTTGGTCATACTCTTCTTGCTGTGTTATCCCCCTTAGACACTGGAATATAGAGTTTCCCACTTTTTAGTTCCCAGCTAATTAGAAACCCTTGGTAATCAACAACGACTTTAATCTGTTATCAGGTATATTTTATGTATTGTCAAATGGATCAAGTTGAAATTTATATCTGTCCACATCATTGTGCTAATTGAACAAAAAATAACATGAATAATTTACCAAGAAGACAAATGTCAGTCCTGGCTCACAATGTCCTTCAAAACAACTCCATTATACCTTTCTCAGCCTCACCTTTAGTGCTTCACCCGCTTCCTCACAGTCACTATGGTCACGGTGAACTGCTCATGATAACCTTATCAACTCTGTAACAAGGCAATTCTGTGTGCAGTTGACTCCAGCCTCTGTCCTGTCACTCCTCTCATCCACACAACAAAGTACTTTATAAATACTCTGACATAGTTACCTCAGTGCTTCAGAAAAACCTCAATAATGTTGACTTATCCCACCCAGGTTTCCCTCTACTGGTGCATATACTTGTGCTGTGTGTGTGGTAATTATTTCTTATATACACACCTCATCACAGTCCACACATTTCTTTAAAACCAGAGCCACATGATAGCTTTTCTAGTTCACAGAACAGACCCTAATAGATAGCAAATATTTAACGCATGCTTTTGGAATTACTGTATAAAAGACTCTGGGGGAATAAGCTGCCCTTGTCTGAGGAAAGGCCTGTGGGCACTCAGGTTGATGGGATGGATTATATTTCAATTCCAAAACAATTTCAGCACCTGATACCACCTATGAAGCATGATCAGGGCAAACTGAGGGAACTGCACAGACACCATCCCCCACACACATCTGGACAAAAAAGAAACAAAATAGTGCCAGAAACTATAGGCAATGGAAAATTCAATTATATGTTGCTAGCTCATTTTTTTTTCCCCATCTGAAAATAGTTGTGTGATGAATAGGACTGTGCTGGCAACCGTCAAATATAGACCCATCTCCACTACCTTGTGTTTTCTTTTATAATCACTCTCAGTTGTTTACTCAGTGTTTTCAAAATTTAATTGCTGTACATACAAAATGGATGGGAATATAAAATGAAGGGAAGTTATTATGAAAATTATAAGTCTATAAGACATAGTACCCAGTTGTTTTTAGTCTATTTATAGTAGTTCATTTTTTTTCCTCATGCACTTAAATATCTATTTGTGAGTAAAAGTTTTTAAAGAATGTTTAAATGCATGAGCTTGATAGATTATGAAGTTATCAAATGTATATGCTGGTCCTTGAGAAACAAAGTTCTGTATATCTCTGAAGAATCTATATTTATTTGAAAGCAAAGTATTAATAAGTCAAAAGGAATTTATCTCCTGGATAACTTATGAATGACTTTGAGGTTTAAAGTGAAAAGCTGATTATTAAAATAACACAAATGAAAACCAACCAACAAAAGCAGACAAATTATAAATGCATGTATTATATGGGAAAAAAGAAACATATGTACATTTTTCTGGACCCGCTGTATGCTCAAAATATATATATAAAGCTATCTTATAGATAGCAAAAGATAACATGAATGCAATTAGCTTCCAATTTACTCTTGTAAGTGTGTATCTTGTACTGAAGATCATCTTTATGGCCATATGACATCCAGATTTCACAGATTTTACATAGCTGCTGAGATATATGACCAGCCATCCCTGGTATCTCAGTAAGCTTATCTGAAGGCTACACAACCATCTTCCCTGGGTATAGTAATATGAACATGAAATATCCTCCGTAGCTTCATGTGCTTGTCATGAAGCCTCACACTCAACCACCAGCTGGTGGGGCCTTTGGAATATGGAGACTTGCCAGAAGGAATGTATCATTGAGACAGACTTAGAGGTTTATTAGTCCAGCCTACTGGGTGTTAAGAGCTCAGCTATCTGTTGTTACTTCTCAGGTGATGTGACAAGATGTGATAACCAGCCTCTGATCTGCCATGCTTTCTTCAAATGATAAAAACTTCCCTTTGAGACTGTAAGCCAAACAAACATACAAACAAAAACCTCTTTCTTCTCTGAGCTACTTTTGATCCTGTGTTTTGTCCCCAACAATGAGAAGGTAACTGCAGCACTGGGTCTCTAGTATTTTGCTTTTTTACCTTTTGCACTTTTGGTAAACTCATTTCTTGCTCTTTTTCTCCTTTCATGAAAACACTGAAGAATAGAGTAAAATTGTGATGGTAAGGGAAAATGAAACAAAAAAGAAATGAAAACATGTTCCAAATTTCTTCCTAGGACTCAATGCCTCCTCAGGAGGGAAGTGCAAGCACAAGTAAATGTAAGAAAATATTGGGATGAAGGGGGAGCTAGGAAGGGTTAGCCAAAACTAAGTGTGGGTGCATTAATAACACAAAATAACCTAGTGTGTAAAGTTAGTGTAGGGAAGGCTTACAATAATGAGTAGAGGTACCTCATTATAAAAACAGTTTTAGGGCTGGAGAAATGGTTTAGCAGTTAAGGTGTTTGCCTGCAAAGCCCCAAGTAAGCCAGATGCACAAGGGGGCACACATGTCTGGAGTTTGTTTGCAGTGTTTGGAGGCCCTGACACACTCATTCTCTCCCCGCCCCCTCTCTCTCTCTCTTTCTCCCTCTTTCCATCTCTCAAATAAATAAGTAAAATTTAAAAAAAATTACAAAAACACTTTTAAAAGAAAGAAAGCATTGCATTTGTTTTGTTCATGAAAGATGAAAAATGCAGAAATAATTTAGGGATTATTTGGACTAAAAATATTTATTTAATTCACATAGAGTGGTTTGACTAAATGTTCACATTGTAAAATCTTATTTCACTTTAATATTTTATTGACTCTGAAGGCACATTAAAGTTACACAACAGGTATATACATAAAGCTACTCACTCATTATTATGTTAGTTTTAGTAAACACATTATTATTCTCAATATGTGGAAACCATAACATTTGCATTCTCTATACCTTATGAATTACATGGAGTTGAATGATTTTCAGGACCCAAGAAATGAAAACTAGCTGAAGTTCTTCTGTTTGATCTGCACTGAATTGGAACCTAACATGTTTCTTGGTCTTTTGGCCAGGAATTATTTGTTCCAATTTCATTGGGTGTTATTACCCTCCATTCCTGCAAACCCACTAAGATTTATAATCCATCAAAGGCATAGTGGCCTGTATCTCTGGCTATTCAGAAGTCAAGGAGGACCAACATGTTCTAGAGTTCATGAAAGGTTTTCTTTCTCAGGGATGCATATCATCACTATTTTTATTAGGTTTTTCATTATGAAAATTTGCATATTTACAAACAAATTGGTAGAAATATTACAGGGAGATACTTCATGTTAGCCAGTATTCCCAGTGGTACCATCTTGCAAAGCTGTATCACATCATAACTACATAGAGACAGTCAGAATAAATCTCATTCAGATTACCCCAATTTTACCTGTATCTCCATGTGAGTATAGTTATATCGGTTTCTACCTCTGTCCTCCATGTTCATGTATTTAGCAAACATGAGTCAAAATGAAAACTGCGCCACCCCTAATAAGGAGCTCTTGTGACTATGACCACATCAACTGTCCTTCTACCTTTTCCACATACTCTCCCATCACCCATAGCAACCACTAATTTGTTCTCCAAGTCTCTAATTTTGTCATTTCAAGAACGTTTTATAAATGGAATCACAGAGTGTGTAATCTTTTGAGATTGGCTTTTTACTCAGCACAATTCTTTTGAGATTCGTCCAAGTTGCTGCTCACATCAATAATTCATTCATCTTTACTGCTGAGTAGTGCGCCATGTGCCATCAATGCAAATAACAGTGCCCTATATCTAAAAGCGGCATGATAGAAGAGATCACGGGCTTTTGCATTAGGCAGTTTTGTGTTCAACCCCAAGCTATGTAGGTTTGTGCAAGTTGCTTAGCTTTTGTTATCATGCATGCATCAGCTTAAATGTTTTAGGAACATTGAATTTGAGATTTATAGAATATCAACTGTGCTGGAGTGAGTGAGAAATGTCTTCCATAGCCAACCCTCAAACTTGATCCCCAGATAGTGGAGCCTTTGGAAAGTAAAGTCTCGCTAGAGGAGTTGTATTACTGGGTCTGGACCATGTGGTTTATTAATCCTGCTCACTGGGTATTCAGACCTGGTTCATTTAAACAGCTCCCATCCCACTGCTTCTGTGACAAAATGTGAGCCTGTCACCTGCTGTGCTATGCTTTCTCTACCAGGATGAAACTTCTTCTTTAAACTGTAACCCAAGGGCTGGAGAGATGGCTTAGCAGTTAAGCGCTGGCCTGTGAAGCTTAAGGACCCCGGTTCGAGGTTCGACTCCCCAGGACCCATGTTAGCCAGATGCACAAGGGGGTGCATGCATCTGGAAATTATTATTAGAGCAAAACTAAGAATCATCCAAAAGTGTATTATGGAAAATATTAAAATTTTATACAAATAACTATAGATTCCATGTCACCATCACTACTGCTACAAAATCCACTATTGCTACAAAATCCAAGGACCCAAAAAATACAGCATATGCTAGACCTATGTCTTATCCCATTGTGGATGCTCTAAATGTTTATTATCTCAATTGAAAAACTAGCTTCAGGCAAAGTCTAGAAATCTTAGAAGCTACTATAAAGAGGAATCATTTTAAAGAATTCACATATCGTTATCCTAATTAACTTCTCAGTAATGGTATCTCATGTAGCTATGAAGAGTCATATATTCATTCTTGAAAGAACAACATCTATTTCATTAATAATTTACCTATAGCTTTGACTAAGAGGAATAAAATTTATCATAAATCTTTTCCTAAGGAAATGTTTTCTTTCTTTTTTTTTTTTTTTTAACCTACAGTACTTTTTGGAAGGGACATAGGAGTCCTCCTTTATATATATTTATTTGAAAGAGAGAAAGGAAGAGATAGAGACAGAAACACATAGATAGATAGATAGATAGATAGATAGATAGATAGATAGATAGATAGATATACAGATATATAGAGAAATGAGACAGAGTAAAAGAGAGAGAGACAGGAAAGTACGAGTGCTCCCTGGCACCCTGCTGCTATAATTGCCATTTTGTACATCCAGATTTATGTGGATTTGAGGGAATTGAACATGGACTGGCAACTTTTACATACAGGTGCCTTTAGCCACCTAACCATGTTCCCATCCCATCTACAAGACTATAGATATTGTAACATATTGGTTAAGGACACACACTGTGAACTCTTAAAGAAATTGGCTCCTTTCTCTTTATCCATTAGGGGGTGTGTGGAAGTTACTTAAACTCTGTAGCCTCAACCCCTTCTTTCCACACTTGGGATAATAAGTACGGAGTTATGACTAAGGACCCAGTCAGGGTTCTGCCATCATTCCTGAGGCAGTGACTGGTAATGCATGATTTCATTTCAACCGTATGGATGATCATTGCTGCTGATAGCTCCTATGTCTTCTTTTATCTCTTCAACAGATCTCCTTAAGAAGTTTATCATTTTACAGAGATGTTATACAGTTCAAAACTTGAAGGGTCCCCAGACACTAGTCATGATTAGATGACTACATGTAATTGAAACACAACAAAATAACAAAGAAGAATATGGCTTTGACAAGTAGCCACATAGTGATTTTATTTTGATGTTAAATTACATGATGACGCTAACAAAAATGCTTACCCTCTCCCTCTCCTTGGCTTCCTGATGTGCAGAAGAAAATACTATCACTGAACTCATGGGTTATTGTAAGGACCAAATGCAATAATGTAGGTAAAATACTTGGCACCATGCTTGATAGTTCCATTCAGTATTGCAAGATTTGCATTTTATTATCACTGAAAAAAAAAATACAGTGAGCAGAAGAGATTTTCACAGACCAGACAAGGTTTTAAATGTAAAAAAGACAATACTTTAGTGAGTCTTGTCTTAACATAACCTATGCTCTGAAACTGCTTTCAGGATGAAGATATCACAACACATAGAAAAGCATTACCTCCTCTTGAGTGGTAGAGTGATCACCACAACACATTATACGTTTCTGTAGGGGTAACCCACTACTGTACCTAGTTATTGCTATAGTAATGAGAAAATCAATTATGCCCAAACTATTTTAGTATTTTACTATTTCACTCAAGGGTGCCTTTCTACAGTCTTGAATAAGAAACTGCCATTCTGAATATGTATAGCAATCTGAGATTATGCATGAGGGAAAACATTGATGATGATAAAATAAATTTTTAAACATAACTACCTAATTTCCTAAAGTTCTCCATTTAGTCCTTAAAAATACATAATCCTTATAAAAACCAAGTCCTCTTTTCATACCATTGCCATGTGTAAAAGCAGAGTTGAGAGATCAACTGTTTGTTGACAAGGCTTAAACTAGCAATCATCCACAGGTGCTTTATAAAAGTTTTGCTACTAAAATGAGCCCAAAGTATGAGGAACATACAATCACTTGTGCCATTATAAACTTACATTGACCTGTATTTTTTTGACAAGGGGAGTGAAATACTACAGTTGTGTTGAAATGCAGAATGCTAAAACACATGGTCATGTTCTTTGTCTTGAGGGAGAAACTATAAAATGCTATATATCGGAACATGAAGTATTTAGTAGCTATATCTGGTGGAGGTATATTAAGCTGAAATAATAAATACCTTACATGGTGGAGAGAGGAGACAGAGGGATGACTACATCTTTTTGAATACGACAGCATTCTTTTAAGCAATTATGTGTCTCTCTCATTCAATAATGATGGCAACTCTAGCCAAGAGGTCTAACAGCATGACCACAACCACTGATAATGAGCAAGAATTTTTTTAAATCTTCAATTTCCCAGAATTTCAGTGCTATTAGTTGTCAGCATAGATATTGTTGTAAATATTGACTCTGTGAAGAACCCTGCATTAATACCAGTCTACTATTCTTCCAATGCTATGGCAGTCAGCATACACTATCTAATAGACATACATTGAGCATGCTCAGAAGAATCCCCATGCTGTCTTTGGAAGGAAGGTCACATAGAGATCCCAAACAATACTTTTCTGTACCCCTTAAAAACCACCAAAGCTCACTGATGATAAGGAACTGAGACTTTCTTATTGGAACTCACTGAGTTAAAAAATCATCACTCAACATTAAAAATGTCATTTTAACTAATGTGCTGCAAAGATCTCTGGAAGACCCCAATTCTGGTCCTCCGACTTTTTAAGCATATGTTTTCCCTTTGGTCAGATGCCTAAGATGTGAAAGGATGAGTTTTTTTCATGTGCCCATTTTCCTTCTTCATCTGCATCATGGGTAGGAAAAAATAGCAGAGAATAATTGTATAAGTGTTGGGAAACTGAACAAAGTGCAGAATGGAAAAGACCAAAGCTATTTTGTTACTAATACAGGAGGTAATGAGTTGTGTCATGTCTGTCTCTCTTCCAATGTGGTAAAACAATCCAATGCCTGAAGAATTTCACTAGTGGTCCCTCCTACTTCCACCTATTTCCAGGAAATCAAGACAGTATTTCTCAGGTATATTAATGACACATTAAAGAGAATAGTTTTATTGTGCATGTTAAAGTTTAATGTGTCATATGCTTCCAAAGTATACTAATGATGTATAATTCCTCAACCTACACTCATTAAGAAACATTCTGAACCAATTAAGAATAAAAATAAAAACATAAATAAAATAAAAATTAAGGAATCTGCCTCTAGAATTTGTAAATTTGTCTGGTATCCATGCTATTTCAAGGTAATAAAGTTTACTTGGACACATTTTAAGTGTTTTATGAGTAGCATACGTCCTTTTTGTATATTAGGATTTTAGATGCTTAAATGTTGCCCTTTTATTTGGACTTATATCTTCACACATTTTAAATCTCAACATTAGTAACTACTACCTTTGCTTTATTCCAGAAGCTAAAAGCTCTTTCTAACATTTTCTTTCATGCAGTGATACTTTTCCACAGTCACACATTCCATCAGTGACTTATTTTCCAATCCAGTACCTGATGATGACATTTTGATAAGTTTTCAAAATCCTCTCTAAACTATTTAGTAGTTCAATATATGAAAAGGTAAGCCACTGGTGATAACATTTTGTTCCTAAAATAACTTATTGTATATTGTTCATATGGTATTTTTTAAATAAGCTACTTACATAACTTTAGCAAACCTCCAATACCTCCCAGTTAACCAATGTCTTACTTCCATTTCTCATTTCAATACTAACAAAAGAATTGCATGTAGTTCTGAGTTCCGAATTACTTTTCCAGAAAAAAAAAAAAAAAAATCAAATCATGAGGCTTATCATCTTTCTGCAAATGAATGAGACAAAAATCACTTTCCCGCCTTAAAACATGACTGAAGGATATTAAACTTAATTTCAAGCAATGGCTGAGTGGTTAAAATAAAAATAAAATGAATAAGGTAACATAGTTCAGCGTAGCATTAAACTCAGGTGATCCTCCAACCACAGCCTTCTGAATACTAGGATTAATTGTGTGCACCGCCACTCCTGGCTTTGTAAACTATTTCTATGTGTACAGAATTGTGATTTTTTTTTTCCAAAATACTTAAACTTCAACATCTAGAAGTCAAAGTATTCATTTTTATCTGCTTTCTCCTTACCTATAAAAACAAAGCTGAACTTGAAGTCAACTTTAGGGAAAAAAATCATGTTTATACCACCACCATAATAAATCTGATAGTTTTTATTATATTAAATTACATATATGAACATTTGCAATTATGTTTCTTATATAATTTTAATTATGCCATGTACAATCTTTTGTATGTTACTGTTTAATAACCTGATATCTTTAAGGTGGATTTTCAAGAATGTGAATAGTAGTAAACAAAGGTTTCATATACCACCACACACTTACTTGTTCAGGATTTAAATAGTAGAATGTCTCTGGTAAGCCAAAAGAGCAGAGTCAGTTTGTTCTATTATAAAACTTATAGTATTGTTGAAAATTAATTAAGAATTCTGATCTGTGTATGAATTACCATAATGCTTGGGAACACTCAGGGAGGACCATTTCACACTGAAATAAAAAAGATCTATGTTATGGGTTGAATTGTGTCCCCTTAAATTTTTAGGTAAAAACTCAAATATTGGGCTGGAGAGAAGGATTAGAGGCTATGGCACTTCTCTGTGAAGCCAAAGGACCCAGGTTGGATTCCCCAGTACCCACATAAGCCAAATGCACAGAACATTCCTAAGAAATCCCAGTCTCGTAAATCCCTTGTTTTTCATTCTGATTAACGTCATGTTGTTCTCCTTAAATCAAAAACATAATCTTATCCCATGCTTAAAACCATGAGATGTGTTTCTATTTCCTATAGAAAAAAACATTAATTATAATTACATGGGCATATAGCAATCATCACTTTGACACTTGCATGGACTACCACAAACTATTCAAGGAGAAACCATACTATATTCTCATGGAATCCCTGTGACTTATTTAATGTAGTATTCCTATTTTCAAGAAAGTAACTGAGACAATGAGGATGAGAGTCGCCAATGGGTGCAACACCAAGAATGGGCAAACCAGGGCTGTTTATCTTGAGGGCACACATAACTGTCCCAAGGGAATGGCAATCATGGAAACTGGCTTCTGGACTTGAGTGCTTTCTTTGTTGTAACTTATATTATATTTCTTCACTTTGACCTCAACTTCTCCCAACCATATTACCCCACAATGTCTCTATTCTGAATAATGAGCTTGAAGGTTATTTAGCTGGGCATTCCCATGCTCATTACTTTTGGAAGCATCTTTTTTGCCTTTGATAGTATAACAAAACTGACAATGACATTCATTGAAGACATGAAAAGTGGCTTTATATATTCTTATCCACAAGTAAAATTTACTAAGTCTCCTTTCTAAACTCATGATAACTCAATAATATTTAGTCAATTATATAAGTCACATACTACTAAAGGACATCACATTATGCCCCTCATGCTCACAGTGGTTGCTATGCATTTGTAAAGTATATAAATGAACAAATGGCATAGAACAATGTGCAGTAAAGAAGTTTCATGCATCCCATGTTTTTGCTATAACAATCTATGGTGTAATATTTGTATTAAGGGATACAGCATCATTTTCTATAGTAGGGCAGCTTTAAAAGCAAAGAAGGACACTTTTTGTAGCTCTGTAACAGCTGATCAATAAATGTGTTGGATAAATGTTGACATAAGCATATTATGTAAATTTATGGAATATTGTTCTGCAGTTAAAATTAATGGACTAGATATATCAATATTGGTATATGTAAGATAAAGTTAACTCACATCAAAGCATGTAGAAAAAATATAATATGAGATGGTTTGGATTAAAAATACACATATTTAAATGTATTTGCAGTTACATAAATATGTGTGAGGTGATAATTATCAAATTTAAAGAGAGAAGCCAGGCATAGTGGCATATGCCTTTAATCCCAGCACTCAGGAGGCAGAGGCTGGAGGATCACCATGAGTTCAAGGTCACTCTGAGACTACATAGTGAGTTCCAGGTCACCCTGAGCTAAAGTGAGACCCCTATAACAGAAAACCAAGAAAAAAAAAAAAACACTTCAGAGAGAGAAAACAGATGTGTACAACAAATTTGACTGTATTTATTCTATTATTTTTTTTCTAAATGAAAAAGTGCCAGGTGTCGTGACAAATATGTTTCAGAGGCTGAGGTAAGAGGATCACCAGCTATGAGTTCAAGGCTGGTGTTGGGCTACAGAGACAGCTCCAGGTTAGCTTGGGCTTGAATGAAATCCTACCTTGAAAAATAAGTGAACAAACAAAAGCAAAAAATAACAAAGTAAAATACCAGCTATAAAACAAGAGGTTTAAAATAGTCATTCCAAAAGATACTGTCTTTAACTAAGGTGGAAAATATAAAGATAACTGCTATATTTACAAAGGCAGGAAGTACACAGATAACTTTCTCTTGTTTATTTTATTTACCTCTCTCTTTGTAGACAACAGAATTATAATATTATATTCTATAATTTAAATATAAACAAACCATTTCACAATGTGGAATGAAATTTGAGGGAAGGAAGTAAATGGGAAAATGACTATCAGATAGAAAGTGATGGCTGCTACAAAAGAGTCACTTAAATGCTAATAAAATGCATGAGCAGAAAGAGGGAAGTCCTGATAGGCTCATAATAACAAATCTCTCCTATAAAATACTTACTAAATGAGCTGGGTGGGGTAGAGCATGTCTTTATTCCCAGCACTGGTGAGGCAGAGGCAGGAGTATAGCTTTGATTTTGAGGCCACCCTGCAACTACATAATGAATTCTAGGTCAGCCTGGGCTAGAATGAGAACCTACCTCAAAAGATAAAACAAAACAAAAAACTACTAATTATACAGGAAAATACAGCCAGTGCACATTGGAGAAATCTGCACTAATCTCCTTTGTTTCAGGATATCCCCAGAAAAGACATGTGGACATCCCCAAACCTAAATATTGTTATGTGAAGGGTACTAGATTAATCTTATATTCTTCTAAAAATGTATGACCTCATTTAAATGATAAGAATATATATAAGACGGATAACCACATGCAGGAAACTAAAACTTGATCCACACATTTCACCATGCACTACACTCAAATCCAAATGGATCAAAGACCTCAACATAAGACCAGAAACTCGAATACTACTGGAAGAAAATTTAGGAAATAGTTTCCATGATATAGGAATGGAAAAAGACTTCCTGAACAAAACCCCAGTGGCTGGCATTCTTAAACAGTCACTCAACCAATGGGATAATATGAAGCTGAAGAGTTTCTTTACAGACAAGCATATAATAAGTAAAGCCAATAGAATACCCACAGAATGGGAGAAAATATGTGTGGGTTATCCCACTGATAGAGGCCTAATCTCTAGAATCTAGAAAGAATTCAAAATTCTAAACAATAAGAAGACAAACATCCCACTCACAAAATGGGGCACAGAGTTGAACAGGCAGTTCATATAGGAAGATATACAAATGGCAAACACACACTTAAGAAAATGTTCATCATCCCTAATCATCAGAGAAAGGCAAATTAAAACAACTATGAGATTCCACCTTACCCCAATAAGGATAGCCAACATCAAAAAATCAAATGAAAATAAATGCTGGCAAGGATGTGGAGAAGCAGGAACACTCATTCACTTTTGGTGGGAACATAGGATGGTACAACCACTTTGGAAAGCAATATGGAGACTCCTGAAAAAGCTGAATATAGAGATATCAACAGACCCAGTTATACCCTTACTGGGCATCTACCCTAAAACCTTCAAACCACAGGCCAGAGATTTGCTCAACCATGTTTGTAGCGGCTCAATTCGTAATAGCTAAAATCTGGAATCAACCCAGATGTCCATCACTAGAAGAATGGATAACTAAGATGTGGTATATCTACACAATGGAATTCTATACAGCAGTAAGAAAAAATGACACAAAGAAATTTGAGGAAAAATGGTTGAACCTGGAACAGATCATTCTCAGTGAACTTACTCAATCACAGAATTCATTATGTAGAAAAAAAAATCGACACATAGTATCACTCATCTACAACACCTAACCTGAATCTACCCAAGATATCTTACATACCCAGCAAGCACCTCATGGACTAGACACTAGATGAATGGGGAAGGAGGGGAGGGCATGGAAGGGGTGGAAAATACTAATCTGGACCCAAACGGTAATGGTACCATAAAATTCTACTTCCTAAAAGGCAGACCAAATGGCTGAACCTTCACTAGAACCTTACAGCAAACACCTGAACCACAAGACACTGGAGAGGGTAGGATAAAGACTAACCTAAATCTTCTACATCTTCCCTCCCTCCCTTTCCCACTCTCCCCCCTCTGCTCTCTAACTCTTCTATATTAGTTATGTTTTTCCTCATTTTCTTAGTGGGCACTGACGTGTAAACCCCACTACCAGCATGGGGCTATCATCCACAATGAGCTTTTGATCAGAGAAACCTACAAGGTTTCCTAAAACAATGACAGACTTTTGTCAGAGTACTTGATGACCCACCAAAGGTCAGTGGTAAGACCCTATTGCTGAAGACTCCATACGCAGCTGACGCATAAAATCAAATGGCATGGCTGGAAGCCAGGAGAGAGTCAGTCCTCAGACAGTCAGCCTATCTAGTGCCCAGAAGGTGCTACATGGGCAACTGGGGGAAATGACCAATATCTGTCCAAGCAACTCATGGTCTAACCTAATTAGCAACAAATAACCTGGTGTGATGCCCACACAAGTGCAATAGTGGCACACAGCCATGGTGGGGAACCAACTGCTCTTGATTTGGCTAACTGATCCCCTCAGTGGTAGGAGACCCATAGCTGGAGCTGGAAAACAAGTCAGAATCAGACCCAAACATAAGCCCACTCTCCAATATCAAGCTACCATTAATCACGGGGTACAAGAGGGCCTACACCTATCAAACTCTCTATCAAAAAAGTAATTGTTATCTCAATTTTCCGGATGCTAACTTACTCTCCATTGGAGAATCTGCTTCTCTTTTTCAGATAGATGCAGATCCTAAGGAGAGAGCTGCCCCAACATACCTCAAAAGGGGCCTGACTGAAACTAAGGACAATTGGCGAAACAAGCAAGGGTGATGTTTTCCTGATGGATCAGATACCAGCACAAAGGGGAAGGAGACCAACACAGAGAAACATCAACTCCTACCAAATCAGAGAAGCAGAGCCTCAGAGGCCCCCAACACCTCAGCACTGAAGCAGACCAAAAATGAACCCAACATGGCTCAGGGAAATTTTGCGGAAGAGGGGGCGGAAAGAATGTCAGAGCCACATGTTGGATCATGATATGCAGAGACATTTATCCTATCAATAACTGTGGACTAACTCCACAATGCACGACCCATTTACATTAACAAGGAGGGTCCATTGGGAGGGGGTAGATCATGGATGAACCTAAACAATGGTACCAAACTGCCTTTTTTTTGCTGAAAAGAAAACTAATAAATTAATTTTTTTTAAAAAAAGAAGTATATATAAGACAACCTCACATTGTAGGACTTTGCACAGAACAATGGACTGATATTCTTCACAAAGTCAAAGTCATTAATGAAAAGTGAGGGATTGTCAGAATGGAAAATGTTTGGGAAAATGCCAATTATAACATGAGATTTTATGTATATGTATATATAAATATAATCTAGAAAATTTGAGTTTTGAAGTGTAGGTGCACAAGCATTGATATGTCATATCAATGCAGTTTTCTGGTGCTGATAGCTAACTGTGGTGATAATAAATGACAATATTAGGGAAGGTTAGGTGAGGTGTGTTTGGGAAATCTATATTATATTTAGAATGTCTATGAACATAGAAATTGTTTTAAAATTTGTAAAAACAGAAGAGTGCATGTTTATTAATTTTAACTTTTCCAGTTTAAATTTATACTAAGGAAATTGAAAATCCCCAAAAATATCTTTTTTGCATGCATGTGCATTCATTATTCCAAGGTTTTAAAACTGAATTGGAAATCAACTACATATTCAACAAAATATTACATTGTAGTCATGCAAATCTACATGCAGTCATGAAGATTATGCTATCCATTTAGATTTATCAACATAAAAGGATATTTGCAATCTATCAGCATGTTCAAAAACCAGAAAAAAATGTGTAAATTACACTCTAATTATTAAGGAATATGTATGCATTTGTCTTTTTGCTTTATGCATTTTTAAATCAAAGGGCTTCTATTTCTGAATATATGCAAAGGAACTGATTTTGAACAATACACAATAAAATGTGAAAATTTGCTTTTTATGTGTTAGTATAATGAGGACTCTGTTTGCTACTCTATTCTCTCAATGGTTCTATTGGCGCAATTAAAAATGATAGGTTATTTTCCCTCAGAATTCAAGATGTGATGGTGTGGGGTATCATAAAAAAACAACTATTGTAAATAGTGCTTCTCATCTATATTGTCATTTTGGTTAGTGTTCACTCAAATGACTTTTGAAAATTCATCACCGGAGCAGTGCTCACCCTGAGGACAGCAATGAATCTATGACACATCCAAAAATAACTCAGTGCACGTTTGTAGAATGAGAATATTGCCAAGAGAGTCCCTGTTAAGGAGTGATTGATCTGTTAATCATATTTCTGTGCAGGAGAAAAGATCCTTAAACTGTGACATTCCTGATTAAAACAGAAGTGTATGGTTCCCAGCAACACCATTTTTCATTAAAAATGATAAATTGACTTCACATCAGCATATTATGCATGCTGCTTTTCACACACTTCACAGTGTGGTTTCCACATCTCACCAAAAAAAAAATAATAATAATAGATATAATATAACACCATTTGTGGGTCAGATGTGTCTGAGGTCATGATTTGGTCAAGAATTACCTTTGTAATTATTAATGCTATCTCATTTACAGAAATCTTACTTTTTAAAAAGAGGATACTTAGTGTGGTGGTTTAATGTCAAATGTCTCTAGCAGCCTCATGCATTTGTCATCAAGCATCATATTCAGTTCCCAGCTGTTGGCATTATGGAAGGGTGAACCTGGCAGGAAGATTATGTCACTTTGGGCAGGCCTTGGCCCAAGGTCCCCTTGACAGAGCTATATCACGTTCTTGCTGATTTCTGCCATATTTTCCTTGCCAAGATGAAAGAAACTTACTCTCAAGACTGTAAGCAGAAATAAACCCATTCCTTCCATATGCTAGTTTTGGTTTGCTGTTTTTTTCATAGCAATGAGAAGGATGTGAACACACTGCATGGAGGTATACTACAAATACAATTTGCATGTACAAACATGTTCATACTCACAAACACATATCTACTTACATATGTGTGCTACAATACTTTAATGTTAACTCACTGGTTCTCATTTATAATGGTATTTTACATGTCATATATATATATATATATATATATATATATATATATATATATATATGTATGTATGTATGTGTATATATATATGTATTATATATATGTATATGTATATGTATATATGTATATATTACAATAGTTATCAGGACCTCAAAGTCATGAAAATTTGAAGCTAGGACTTCCATTCTGGGATTATGATTTTTGAGACTACATCTCCATTTTGGAGCATCAATCACATACAAAAACATGGTCAAGTATAGACTCACCTATTAACCACATGCAGGAACACACAGTTGATCAGTCCCCCTCTGCTCTTCAAGGGTTTTGAGCAGAAGTTAGCATATAAACAACATGTGCTAAGCAGATCTCATATTATTTCCAGTGAATGTGAGAAACTCACACAATTCATGAACCCAAAAAGCAGAAATGATTATAATAAACCTCATATAGAAACAATTTACCAAATGTATTTGCTTCCTAGTGTTTTAGATCTTTCAATACCAATTTACTTTTTTCTCTTCACATTAAGAAATGCACAACATAACAAAGACAAAATGTAAATGTTGCCCAATGAAAGAAATGTCTTTTTAATTTCATATGTTGTCTTACTTAACAATTTCTCACAATTTCTCAACAAGCAACCACGTTTTTTTTTTTTTTTTGCTGTTATCATTAAAGTAGACAGAAGATAGACATTATTTATTCATAGCTAATAGGGTAATTTTCAGTGTTTATTATATAATCCTAGTTATTTCAGCATAAATAAAACCACATGTTTATGCAATGTTGATCTTTAAGATATTTAGGAGCTTTGACAGGGTTTATTTCCAATGTTTGACAAATAGAGGACATGTCTTATATGGTTTCAGTATTGACATCTTTTTTTTTTAATTTTTTTTATTTATTTTTTATTTATTTGAAAGCGACAGACACAGAGAGAAAGACAGGTAGAGGGAAAGAGAGAGAATGGGCGCGCCAGGGCTCCAGCCACTGCAAACGAACTCCAGACGCGTGCGCCCCCTTGTGCGTCTGGCTAACGTGGGACCTGGGGAACCGAGCCTCGAACCGGGGTCCTTAGGCTTCACAGGCAAGCGCTTAACCGCTAAGCCATCTCTCCAGCCCAGTATTGACATCTTTTTAAACAAATATATAATAACCACCAATTCAATAGCAGTCATAAATAAGTAACATATGATGCACATAGAAACGTGCAAGTCATTGCCCCGACACTGAAGCACTCACCTAGCAGTGGGCACTCAAAGTGACTTTGGAAGAAGAGTTCAAAAGAAACACCTAAAATAACTGAATAATTCACAGTGGAACTTAGAGGAAAGTTCATTCATACATAGGGAATTTTGTAACTGGATTTGAACTCAGAACTCTTCCCTACTAGATCAAACAACACAGCATGCTTATCCACTATGCAAACAGACACACACACACACACACACACACACACACACACACACACACACACACAAAATGAGGAGAAACAGAGAGAGAGAGAGAGAGAGAGAGATCATTAGTTCACTCACTTTCATGGTTGCTCTGTGGATTCCTTGACAACTGAAGAAAGTTTTACAAACTGAACATCATTAGCACATCAAACCCTTTCTCTATGCCTCAGCATTCCAATTTTTAAATTTTGTATCATTTTTGGCATTACATATAGCATGTATGATGTCCTGGTTTGTGTCCATATAGGGTTGCATATGTTTGTGAAGACATGCATGCCCTATGAGCACACCTACAGGAGGGCAAAGGAGGACATTGCATGTCCTCTGTCATTGTTCCATTTTGTCTCCTGGAGACACATTCTCACTGAACCTGGAATTGTGGCTTTTTGGGCCAGACTGACTGAGTACTGAGCCCCACTGATTCTCCTATCTCTACACCTCAAAGAATGGAGGTTATTGGAATGCTTGGCCACACCCAGCTTTTAAAAATGGGTCCTAGGGATTGAATTTAGGCTCTCATGCTTTCACGGCAAGCACTCACCCACTGAGCCATTTGCCAGCCTTATATGCTTTTTCTCTGTCTTTTTAGTCAGAGTTGCTTACAGCCCACGCTAGGTGTGATTGCGGCTATGCAGCCACAAATGGCATTGAACTTCTGACATCCTGTCTCTACTCCCATGTACTAAGATTGAAGTTACCATGGGCTCCATACTCAGCTTAGGGTGCACTTAATTTTACATTTAATTGTCCCCTCACTTAAGTTATAGAGACAATAATTTGGCCATACTTATTGTACAAGAATCTTTATGTACAAGAAAGCGATTCTTTTTTTCTAAAACTTAGACACCAGTTCCATTTAGGCATTCATTTCTAGAGGATCCACCCCAGTAGAACAGTAAGAAAGGGTGAGTACAACCTGTCCTACATGAATATGGGCTTTCAGAGAACCATGGGAAATTTTCAAAAGTTCGTTTGAGGTGCAACTGAGAGACTAACCCTTAAAATATACTGATAAAGATTTTAAGTATGCATTTTGCTTTAGCAAAAGGGTGTGAATTTTTATTATTCAGAAAATACAATTCTTTTAGCTAAGATATGTGCATAATTCAATAGGGATCAAGTCCAATTGTCTCATTTTGTGGAGTACATTTTTTAACAATTCATATTGTTTTGGCACAGAAATAAATTACAGTGCTGAAAGGCCCAGAATAAATATAATGACAGCATACCTCATGCTAAATCCTCCTCCATCTTCCCAGTAGTTTGCTGAAGGGGAAAACATCTAAGAAATATGTACACATTTCTTTCAAACAACACACTCCTGCTTATCACACAGAATTCCTGGGGAGAAAAGGTCACTCATGATGGGAAAAAATAATAGGTTCATGATTATAAACTAATGATATCCAAAGAGCTTGGCACTAAGGTATCCATGATTCTACATGTGGCCATTTTCTGTATTTATTGACACTTATTGGACAAATGAGCTGAGGAAAGAAAGACAATTTAGTAGCACAGAATGTTGGAACTGTTCTGAGCTCAGTTACCAATAAACTTCCAATCATTTTTAGGTGTAGCATCTTTCTGATTCCTTTGTGGATTGTTTTAAACCATGAAAAGCTTTTCTCATTCAGCAAGGTGCTTTACACTATCTTTCCAATTCTATTTATTATTTTGGCACCAACTCATATACATGCAAGTACTTTTCCCCCCTAGCATATAAAATTGTCTTTATCCATAAATTTTAAATGTAAAAAAAAAGTTCTTAAAAAGTCATTATATTTTGATGTCATCATCTTTTCCTCCTATTATGAAGGTCTTGTGTAGGTAGTGTCAGGCACTGTGGGGTCATGGATATCCAGGCCATTTTGTGTCTGGGGGCGCACATGGTAAGGAGTCCTACCCTTCTTTTTGGTTCTTACATTCTTTCCGCCACGTCTTCTGAAATTGACCCTGAGCCTTGGAAGGTGGGATAGAGATATTGCAGTACTGAGCACTCCTGTCACTTCTTTCTAGAGACTGATTGAGTGTGGCGGGGGGGGGGGAGGAATATGATGGAGAATGGAGTTTCAAATGGGAAAGTGGGAGGAGGGAGGACATTACGATAGGATATTTTTTTATAATCATGGAAGTTGTTAATAACAAATAAAACTTTAAAAAATTAAAATTAAAAAGTTACAAAACAAAAATAAAAAAGTTGTTTTACCCTAATTTCTCCTGGTTTCTGTGAAAGCATATCTCATTATTTCTTTTATTCTATAAAACCTGAAATAATTTCAACAACTTTGGGCAAGGAAAAGTTTTGATTCATAGAATATTTATTTATTCTTTCATATATGTCTGCAGTGTGGGCAAAGCCTGTGCCACAGTGTATATGTAGAGTTCAGAGGACAAATCTTGGGTCAGTCCTCTCCACCTGACATGTGAAGTAAGTCTCCTGTTGTTCATTGCTCCATTTGTGAGCTTGTGGGAAACATTCTGGTCTGTGTCTCCCTTCTCACAGTAACCACACAGGAATTACAAAAGCCCACCATCAGTTCCAGCTTTCATGTAGTGTCTGGATAGGATTTAAACTGAACCTTTATCCTGAGTCATGTCTTCAGCTCTCATAGATATTTGGAGTGAATCAATGAAGACAAACTAAGCACTAAAATCGTTAACACAATCACTATCATGTGACAGTTTTAAACAGCTTCTGGTTAAGAGCACTTAATATTCTATTTGGAGTCCTACAATAATTAAACAAAGATGTGTATTTTTATTTATTCATTTAACTGTTTAAACACCACTTCATGATGAAATGAATACTGAAAGAAAGAAGTATATTGTCCACCGGCCAACCACTCTGAAATGGTAAAATCAGAGTGTAAATCCTTTATTGCTTTCTCCAGAGTCCATGTTCTTTACATGTATCTCAGATACTCTTCCATGGAAAGTCAAAATAATCATGTCGCAGTAACCGTTGTACTTTAAAATATTTAATGTAGTGATTTTTATTTTCCCCATAATAAGATTTATATTGATGGGGAAATTCCATAGTATAATTTTCACTCTCCTCTCTTTTTCTCCTCACAATTGACATATTTACATTTGGAGAACGATATGTCTTTACTAGTAGTACAGATTGTGATGTTTTATACAGGAGGATGTAAATGAGCATTTCTGGCTGCTACTGGTTAGATCTGGAAAGCACTCCCCATTTTTGACAATTATTGTTTCTAAACATTATGAAATGTCTGATGTAGAGAATACCTGACAAGGATAATGTAAATTTGTGAAATAATTTACTAATGGCCAAGATGCATCCCAATTCTCCATGGAGATCCAATCACCTATCATTTTATAAGGAATAAATCAAGATAGTATAGGATATAATAACATTTCAAAAAAGTAGATTCCTTGAATTCATGATCATTGAGTGAATTCTGAGTTGTACTAGTTATTCTGGTAATGTTAATGCATTTTATGAAATTAATTACAACTTGATATGCAGATTATAGGATATCATGGATGAATGATACCAATAATTAGACTGCCACTTCTTTTAATATGTCAGGAAACTAAGGAAAAGTCAAGCTTGAAATAAAACAAAAGTAATAAAGTAGCAGAACTATGCCTGCAAGTGAACTATTGGAGTTTTATCCCGTTGTTTTTTTTTTTAATTTTTTTTTGTTTTATATTTATTTATTCCTTTGAAAGTGACAGACAGAGAAAGAGGCAGAGAGAGACTGAGAGATAATGGGCATGCCAGGGCCTCCAGCCACTGTAAACAACCTCCAGACGCGTGCGCCCCCTTGTGCATCTGGCTAATGTGGGTCCGGGGGAATCGAGCCTCGAAACGGGGTCCTGTGACTTCACAGGCGAGCGCTTAACCGCTAAACAATCTCCCAGAAGCCCAGAAGGATCTCCTTTAAGAATAAGATTGGGGGCTTGTGAGACAGCTCCTTTAGTCAGGTGTTTGCAGTGTCAGTCTGAGTGCCTGAGTTCAGATGCCCAGTACTCAGAAAATGCTGATACATAGGCAAGTGCCAGTAATCCCAATACCAGGCAGGTTGAGACAGAGTCCGTGGGGCTCAGTGGATAGCTACTCTGGCCAAATCTGTAAGCTCTAAGTTAATATCAAGATAACCTTTCTCTTGGGCTAGATAGATGGCTTAGTGATTAAGTGCTTCCTGTGAAGCCTAAGGGCCCGGGTTCAAGGCTCAATTCCTAAGACCTATGTTAGTCAGATGCACAAGGGGGCGCACGTGTCTGGAGTTCTTTTGTAGTGACTGGAGGCCCTGCACCCATCCCCCCCCTCCTCTCTCTCTCTCTCTCTCTCTCTCTCTCTCTCTCCCCTTTCTCACTCTGTCGCTCTCAAATAAATAAAATAGGAACATTTTTTTTTAAAACATAACCTTTCTCAAATAAAGCTAAGAAGCAATAGAAAAGGACACTTAATGTTAACTTCTGGCCTTCCACACATGTCTACACAAATGCATGCATTAACACTCACACACCACATACACACAATCACAAGAGAAGAATGAGACAGACAGTCACCATTTTTCTTCTTCAGATTCCAGAATGTTCTATGTCATGGGATCATGTAAGCTGAAAAGATCATTTAGTAAAGAGAGAGAGAGAAGGAAGCAGAGCTGGTAGATCCTTCTGTGGAAGAATAATGGAATTATAAACCATGACATGAAGATTTGTATGAATAAAGAAGTTACCATACAAAAACACTCACATGAATCTTGCCGTGTGAGTTCTGACAAGCCAATGCCTTCACCAATCAGCCCAAAGCTACTTAGACAATAATGCTATGACATCTAAAGCCCAATCACCATGACTTTCACACTTCGTGTTCTGACCTGCCTTGTTACCACTCACATGACACACATATAGCACTTTTAAAAATATTAAGTATATGGATAAACTTCGCTCCTAATCAATGAAATGACATTTAAATTATTTTCACTAAGTGGCCAAAAATGGTGGATTATGCCATTTTCATAATGATTCTAGATAATTTATTGTCAGAAAGTGTAGCTACATTTAGAGAAAGCTTAAGACAAAGAATAATACATATTTCTCTAATAACATAGCAAAAAAAAATTTTAAAAAAACATCACATATGATAAAATTTAGTTGTACCATCAGTCATGCCAAATACTTACCTAATTTGTTCAATGGTATAAGTAAGCCCAGCATTGTCCTGTTGCACATGATAATTTAGAACTCTGTGATGGCATGAGAGTGTGCCAGTACCACTTAGATTGAAAGACTAATGATGTTAACTTGGAGTCTGAAGTCAGACAGATGCAGGGCCAAACAAACATGTCTGAACATGTGAGCAGTGTAATGCCGTGCTATGTACATTGCTTTTTTTTTTTTTTCTGACCTCAAGTACTTTATCTAAAAATGTAGATAATGCCATACATCTTTTATTAAGACACCTTGCCTAGAAACACGACATGAAGATGTCAATAAGACTGTAAGACATCTGAACATCTGATAGGTAACTGGACTGACTAGTTTAGCTCCTAGCCAGTAAACCCCCAAGGCCCAATCAGAGTCAGCAGATGGGATTTCCCATTTCTGAGGACCTCTGCTGCTTTACAGGCATGTTGCCTTCCTTTTCTCCAACTCAATTTAAAACTTTATAAATCTCCAAAAAATAAATATATTTTAGTAAGCCTGTCCTCTATTGAATTTATTTTCCAAAAATCCTAGACTGTTTTTCTTCTCAGTTAGCTCATGACTTTGAGTTACCTTATTCTACTTACTTAAATAATCCTGTAATTTTCTTTATTTCCACCTCATTTCTATCACCACCACTCTGAGTGAAAGAGGCAAACATTCTCAAGGGCATTAGTGTGGCAGACACTTATGTGAACACCTCCTGTCACTCATCTTTTTCTATGGTCTTCAAATAATGTTTTGTGAGTGTTTACAAACTCTGTGAGGAGACTGATTAAGAGCTCTAACTTAAGGTAATACATTTAAATGGTAAATAGCTGACTCTGAAATTGAAGAAAACTCCTTTTAGTGCACCAGGATATCTCAAAGTTTAATATGAGGAGGATTGGGTATACTCGGATTAGTTATGAGTTAGTATTTTCTCAATAAAAGGACTTGGGTGGAGAACATAATATATTTTTCTTACCATTCCTCATTTTGCACTAGCAGTAAGATTTAAGTATTTTAATAATATGTTAAGGAAGTAATCAAACATCAAAGTAGATTTTGCCCTATGCGATTGTTTGGTTTTTACCACTAGGTTGTAAAGCTGAATTAGTATATAAAATACATTCCAGGAGTACTCAAAATGTCATTCTCATATTAATTGACTATAATTCTTTTGATCTTCAATCGTCCTGGCAACTTAATAATCTCAAGAACTCCATAGTGATTATAACATTGCAAATATGTTCAGAAGCATATAACATTTAAAGGTTCAGGGACATTAATTTCAATGTGTAGGCCCAGAAAATATATTTAATACACTCCTAAGTATATGTGCTTTAAAACCCTGGAAAGAAAACATAAAGGAGCAGTTGGTCTAGTATAGGGCTCTGTTTTTCTTTTATAACCAGATTTCTCTGCCCAGTAGCTATGATAGCTAAATATGTGTTCCATAATGTCAATTTATATTAATGACTGAGTTCTAAATGAAAAAAATGCTCTAAATTGCCTCGACTTTCTTTCACTGTATGTAAATGATAAGGTTCTCTTGAGCTTAGGCATGACACAGTGGAACACAATTCACCCACTCCTTACTGTGCTGAAGGCTTCTACATAGTAAGAATTGGTTCATTTTAATAGAACATGCATCATTTCCTCTAGCTGTGTTGTTAGGATAGAAAATCCACACAAAAACTGAGGATGACAGAAGACAGAAACCTCTTTACCTATCAATTGAAGATAACAGTTAGCTAAATTCAGAAGACAAAGTCCTATCAGTTTAAGGCATTAATCTTAGGATGAAAGGTGGCTACTGGAGGGGTGGATGATGGCAAAATACTCAGACACAAGAATGCAAATGATTAAAGTGGTGATTTCTATAAAAGCACACAAAGAAGCTCCAAAGGCTAGAAACAAGCAACAATAAGACTCACCATCAAGACTTGAAGCTAGCAGTGCTCTGACTTTGGTCAATCAGGGATCAAGGCATCGTGATGTCACTTTCATGTAATAAATCTGATGCATTAGCTGGCAAAGGAGACCCTGTGGCCCAAGGCTATTTTTTTGAACTGCTGCTCTGGAACTTTCTAAGTGCTAAATGACTCTGGACATACTTACTAGCCTTTTAAATGACTCCCACATGGTTAATATTCCTGACATGTCATGTTTCCACTACCAGGTAGATGGCTATGTCACACAGTGATTGCCAAGTTGCTGGATAGGAGAATAAGGATAACAAAAAGTCTGTGCTTCTTTTCACAGAAGCATCAAATACAGCTGTGTGGTATATATTTCTCCATGAATGGCCTTCATATGTTTTATTGGGTGGTTTTACAAGTTTCTTTTTTTGGGGGGGGGAGGCGAGGGAGGATAAAGACCTCTATCCTATTCATGTATAAAAACCACCCAGAATGAGTATTATATCAATATTTTATAAGTTAAATATAATGTACATTACATTACTAAAATAATATTTTGGCCAAATGGGTCACTTGGGGCCTCTGCCAGAGAACAATGTTTTTATACCATCAGAAGCACCACCATACATATATACATCAAAACATAATGCTAGAGAAAGCCTAGCAAGATGAATGCTTCCTAAAACCTTGATTTGATAGCTATTTCTTTCTCCTTTGAACAAGTAAGGAAGCAAAATGGCCTTGATACCTGGCTGTATGATTGAGAGAGGCCCGTTCTGCAAATTTGGATGGCTAAGACTGGGCACATGGAATCATCTGAAGCAGTAGGAGAATTCATGCCACTTGAAGGTAGAGTCGTCAAAGTAATATTTCCATACAGAGGTAAGAAGTACAAGTTCCTGACTACGTAACAAGTTCTGATTGTTGCCCCTTGGCATCGCTATCCTGAATTTGACCTTCAGGCAAAGATTACTTTTCTTATTTATCATCAAAATCTGTCTTCTTCCAAGATATTTCTTTTGCTAGTAAATCAATTAATGGAGTTGCAGTTAATAGTCAATGAAAAAGTAATTTAAATTAATGTAGCTTCTAATCACAAACCTGCCAGTAACTCATATGGAAAATGAGAAGCAGTTAGGTTGGGTCATCTACAAAAGCTCAAGATTTTATTTATTATTAATGGTTCTATTATGTGGTATCTTGAATTTATGGTACAAATACAGATAGACACAACATTTACTGATAACATACACACTACCATGACTATAAAATGTCACTACCTTTGCGGAACAAGTTATGCCATTTTCCTTTCCTGTCACTATCTACATTTTACTGATAGGATTGTTGAGTTGTAATTGGCTTCAAGTTGGTATACATAAGGGATTGATCCATCTCAATCCACTTACAAACTTAGTTTTATCAACCTTATGGTGTAATCAAGCATGCATCTATTGTCATTTATCAACTTATTTGAAAAGGGAAAGTGGCATCCTAAGATATTACTGTAGATACCATTTCTCTGAAGGGTCACTATCCAGTGCCTTTCAGACTGTGCTTCCATTACTCATGAATCCCTCTCAGGGAATTTTCTTTGTTTCTTTGTTGTCATCGAGGATGAGTAGACTACAACTGAAGCTCTGAAAGGCTTGGATTGATTCCAACCATTTAAACTGAAGGCAGATCTATGTATCGAATTTTATACCATCCCAAATCCCAAATGTAAATCAAGTTTGCAATGAAGTCTTTTTTTAAAAAATCTTTTTTTAAAAATTTTTATTTATTTATTTATTTGAAAGCGACAGACACAGAGAGAAAGACAGATAGAGGGAGAGAGAGAGAATGGGCGTGCCAGGGCTTCCAGCCTCTGCAAACGAACTCCAGACACGTGCGCCCCCTTGTGCATCTGGCTAACATAGGACCTGGGTACCGAGCCTCGAACCGGGGTCCTTAGGCTTCTCAGGCAAGCGTTTAACCACTAAGCCATCTCTCCAGCCCGCAATGAAGTCTTTTAATAAGTACCATTTACATTTTAGAAAAAAATAAATTCAAAGCATAAGCTTCAAATTATCAGAACTTCTTACTGCCAATATCCTTTAATGTAATAACAAAGAAATTATGAAAGAAGGGAATGCTACACAGTAACAGACAGAAGGGATCAGGCAGAAGTACTGCTTTGGATGCTAGAAATGCCACAGGCTAAGGATGAAAGATCCTTAGAGATGAAAGTCATTAACTTGGTTGGTAGTATAGAAAGCCCAAATAATCTCAACATAGACTGTGGAGTTCCAGTATCCCAGGAGCAGGCACTGAAGAATGGTGAGGAAAGGTGTAACAAGCAGGAATGGCTCCAAGAAGAAGCTAAAGGGTGCCATATTCCATCAGCACAGAGTTTGAAGCTCTGGTCTTAGAAAACCCCAGAGAGCAGAATTCAGGAGAAAAAGATCATCTGGTTCCACAGCGCCTATGCCATGCTGCATTCTTATTTGAGTTTTATTATGAAATTATATATTTTAGGGGGTTGGAGAGATGGCTTAGGGGTTAAGCACTTGCCTGTGAAGCCTAAGGACCATGGTTTGAGACTCAATTCCCCAGGACCCACGTTAGCCAGATGCACAAGAGTGGCATGCATCTGGAGTTCCTTTGCAATGGCTGGAAGCCCTGGCACGCCCATTCTCTCTCTCCCTCACTCTATCTGCATCTTTCTCTCTCTGTCACTCTCAAATAAATAAATAAAAATGGATAATAAAAAAATAAAAAAGAAATTGTATGTTTTAATCACAATTATGAAAACCTGAATCATTTCTATTTCATGGCCATTGAAGCATGTCTAGGTGTTTATTGAATGTAATCTTACAACAGTTTTCTCTGGTGAATGAATTAGAATGATTTCTAAGTGAGGGAGAAACTGAAGGCAAAATATACGTATCATGTTTTAAAACATTCTAAATCACAAGTGTAAACCTAGTCCTCAAGTCACTCTTTTAACAAGGAATCATTTATGCTTCAGAAAAAAAAAATCCTCAGAGAAATTCTGGATTCACAGTGATCAAAATGTAGGCAATGGTATCTGAAATCTTCAAATTCTTAGTAGCTCCAACTGATGTTTGCAAATATCTTGAGTCACATATATCATTAAACATCCTGTCACCAGTACAGAACACAAATATAGATGGGCCACATCAGATAACACCAAAATAACCAGACAGACAAAATAGCTTTCAACCAAAGACAAACTCACACTTTTATTAAATGACATTAACAAGATACATTTTTTACATTCTCAAGAGTAGACTTAGATATGAGAAACAACTTTGCATTTTTCACCAAAGTTCCATGGAGGCTAATGACCCTAAGAGCTAGAAAACAATCAAACACATGCTTGTAGGAATTTGAGATAAAAGAAACAATATAGATACCGGTTTCAATTAACTTGGAGTTGCTCCTTTAGTCAGCACTCATATTTATTTTGGACATTAGTAATTTTATTATTATGAAGGCTTTAGGCAGAGCACTGAGAACTTTTCTGACTATATACTTACATACATTTGAATTTGAGCTATTTTTATTTTTTCTGATTATACATGAGTTATAAAAAGCTATCTTAACATCATTTGTGAAGCAGGCATGGTATAAATTATAAATGAGTACCCCCCTGAGAAATATGAAGTAAACAAATTGATGTAAGAAAAATTTGAATGTGAAGAAAGGACAGGGAACTAGAGGTTTGCAGAGTTAGATTTTATAAAATGTAATTCTTTCAGGCACAGTTGGTAAGTACACCTGTCATATATGCTTCCAAAACTCAAAATGATAACATACTGAGAGCAAAACAAATCTTGAGAATACAAAATTCACTTGTTGTAACCAGTTTTGCTTACACTTTCTCAAACTAGCCATCTGCATCCAAGTATGTACACAATGGAATGACTGGATGTAGTAGAGAAGTTCAGGTACTGTTAGGTTTTAGAACCTTTCTAAAGGCTCAAAACCTTTTCAGCAGCATTTTCATGCTTGCTACAGAAATAGTTTTGTGTATTTGAAGGGAGTTCATAGAAAACATATAAGTGGCTTTCAAAAAATTCTGCTTCACTGATGTAGGTCATTTTTTATAACTTCTAAATCTTTTTGTAGCTATTTCCCACTTCTAGGATCATTATTATATAGTGTTATTTAAAGACTACATGGTGCTTATCACAAGCATTGACTTCCTTGAGTTTGTATTATATGTATTAGATGACTTAACACCAAGAGTACCTACAAGATATACAGTTTTCCAAGATCATAGAAAATTATAGATCAGAAGCCTGATTTTAGCATCTGTGGACAGTACCCATTCTACAGATTTGGCTGCTGAGATTCTCCTGAAAAATGGCAACATCTTAGCAAAGAAGAATAAACAATGTTCTCCATTAATTCCTCATCCTGTGAAAACTGGCCTAAACACACACACACACACACACACATAATAATTCTATTTAAGAAAGAAAAAGAAAATTCTTGAAGATACATACAGTTCCTTGTTGATTTGAAAATAACTTTTGAAGGGAGGAGAAACACTACATCAAACATGTATGTCAAACAGAGGATGCATCTAACATGAGCAATATTAAAATTTAGAATAATAAAGGTTTGAACTAAGAAGATAGTATAATAATTTAATCCCTACTCCTTCTTATAGCTTTCTCTTCCTATTATGTGACAATAAGGACATGATGTATAAGATTTCTACATGTATAAATATATAAGTATATTTACTTGTATAAAATGTGTAAGTTTTTAATTTCCTTGAATACTTATTTGAAGTATATATGATAAAATAATATATTTTAAGACATGCATAATGCAATGGTATTCAGGATTACAGTTTTAGAAGATTTTAATAGTAACTTTAGGTAATGTGGTTAAGGAATAATTTGTATTTAAATGTATTATTCCACAGTTCCCCTAACACTCTTTTTAATTAAAAAAGGCATGAAATGTAAAGTATAGAGTTCACAATGACATCTTAGTGTAATTAATAAATCATTTACCTAGTTTCAGTTCTCCCTAAGCATACTTACTTGGCTTAAAGCAATAACTTTCAATAATCATATGCTTTTATTCATAATCTGCATTTAGGGAAGGACTGTGTGGAGATGACCCAGCTGTGAGTCACACCCCATTCCTGGGTAGCACATTCTGGCTAAAAGATACAGACCTGGTTAGAAGCGCTCACATGACTAAGTTGGTAGCAGGGGCTGGGGACTCAGCCCAGTTCACTGACCAAAAGTGCTAATTTGGTTGCTTCTTGGAACTGAGTGGATTTCTACACACAAAAAAGGAATCTAAGTCCAAAGAGATTCCAAAGACTTGGAGACCATCTGTGAGATTCCTTCTCCCCAGCTGCTCAGTTCCAGAACACTACTTCTCTGGGATTTTAGTATACATGCATGTATCCAAGCGAATAGATCCTAAAGAAGGAAAATACGACTCCATCACAAAGGATCAGCCTCAGTGAAAAAGAATTTCTGGGATGGACAGATTGCTCAGTGGTTAAAGTACTTCCCTTCATAGCCTAATGACCAGCGTTCAATTCCCCAGTACCCACATAAAGCCAAATGCACAGGGTGGCACATGCATCTGGATTCCACACACACAGGTTGGAGATCCTGGTGCACCCATTCTCTCTGTCTTTCTTTTCTACCTTAAAAATTTGCTAAGTATCTGTAATCCACATCAATATATAAACTGAAATGATATTTAATAAAATATTCTTTTATTTTCTGTAGCTAAAAAAATTGTAATGCTGACTTTCACAAATGATAAACATGCAAGTATAAGTAAAAGATTCCAGAGGGATCACCAGGTCATCCAGGTAATAAAACATACTCTGCACCTAAAGCTACATGATTCTGCTTCCACAGAACAGCATGCAAGATCAGAAATATGAGAAGAATTTATTAGAATGTAATGTATGTGAAAGTATTGTCACAAATCACTATAGAAAAACTAAGTTGGCTACTTCCCTAACATCACCCACCTTAATAAAATTTCAAGTGAATAGGGATATAAGTGAAGAAACAGATTATAATCCACACAGACAGAAAGAAATACAAGTGGTGAACCTGATTTAGAAAATGATTGAGGGGAAAGGCTTGATGCATAAGTATTCAGAAGCAATTAAACTTTGGTAAGCTCATCCACAATAAAAAAAACAAAAAAACAGCTGAGTGTGGTGGCACACGTCATTGATCCCAGCACTCAGAAGATAGTAGGATCACCATGAGTTCTAGCACAGCCAGAAACTACCTAATGAATTCCAGGTCAGCCTGGGATAGAGAAAAATTCATGTTTTAGGGGCTGCAGAGATGGCTCGGTTATTAAAGGTGCTTTCTGGTAAAGTCTGCCAACCTGGGTAACATTCCTGAGTACCCATGTACAGCCAGATGCACAAAGTGGTGCATGCTTCTGGAGTTCATTTGCAGTGAAAAGAGGCCCAGGTGTACCTTTAGTCAGTTTCTCTCCCTCTCTCTCTCTCTCTCTCTCTCTCTCTCTCTCTCTCTCTCTCTCTCTATCTCTATCTCTATCTCTATCTCTCTTGAAAAATAAGTAAAATATTAAGAAACTTGATTGAAATTCCTAACAACCCAGTTCGATTTGCCATACCCACATAAAGCCAGCTGTATAAAGTGGCAAATGCATCTGGAGTTTGTTTGCAGTGGCTAGAGGCCCTCTCTCTCTCTCTCTCATACTCTCTCTCTCTCTCTCTCTCTCTCTCTCTCTCTCTTTCTCCCTCCTTCCCTCTCTCTCTCTGTCTCTCTCTCTCCTCTTTCCCTCCTTCCCGCCCAGACCTCTCTTTCTCTCCTTGCACAAAAATACTTTTATAAAATATTATAGGAATATTTTTAAATATTTTATTTTTTGAAAATAAGCCATGTACATACAAAATACAAATGAAAAACTAGGAAAACAAAATTTGTCAGAACAAAATTCACTATTTGTATAGACTCTAAAACTATGGTTGAAAACAGAGAGAGAGATGATACATAAGAACAGAAAAAAAGAGACATCAACAGTCTTAAAACAGACTAAAGAGTCCTTGGCTTTAATATCACATATACAAACTCTACCTATGATGTGCCAAATCTCCAAAAATCATGCCAATTTTTTCAGCTTATCATTATCTACAAAAGCATTGAGTGGAAGCTACCCATAAGATTTTGCTATGGAATGATGAAAAGAAAGTATACAGCTGAGCAATTAAGGAAGATGAGCATTAACTAAATATGATATCTAAACTATATTAAGTTTAAAATAAGCTGGAAGACAGCAGGTATGGCTGATCATGTCACATTTTTGTAATAAAGGAGAAATAAGAAAAACTATATATGTATACCCCCAGACATATTAAACATAAACGATTTCAATTTTCTGAAAGATATTAAGAAAACCATTTCTTCTGTATGCAGGTTTGTGAGAATGAAGGAGGTTTTTATTGAGGAAAGATGTGAGTATACATTTTCATGTAACTTTATTTTGAAGAGTACAATATTATATGTTCAAAAGTTTTAAAGAAGTTATGAAAAGAGTCAAACCCGAAGACTCAGTCCAAATGTTACAAAAGTACCATATCTGAACATTAAATTTATAGCATTAATGTGTAAAGAAAAATAATAGGTTCAATAAATGTAACATAGTGCTCTAAATGAAAGCTATTGGTGCTGCCAAGAGGTGAAAAAAGTCTTAAACATTATTTTCTTAGTTGATTAAATACATACATCACATAGCCATTACCCTAAAACTTTCCTCCCCTCTTGTCTTTCTCTATTTCTTTCTCTGATGTCACTCTCCCTTTCTCTCTCCTTGTCATTCTTGTTCTATTTCTGTCTAGATGCCATTCTCCTTTTCTCTCCTCTATCCTCATACCACAGGGATGCATTTTTAAGTAAACTTTAATTTCAAATTTTGATTTCATTAGGAACCACTCTTCAATGATAGAGACAGAAAAAAAAAAAAGAATGTGAAAAGTAAAAAAGGAATCCTGTGGCATTTCACTTGAGTTTATAAGAATGTGAACCCAACAGATATAAGTTGATGCATAATTGACATTCAGTAACATGAAATACTGAAAATGTATAACTTGTATAACAAGTTTTGACATAGGCATGCAGACATGTAACTTTCTCTATAATCAAGACTAAATTTGGATGCATCACTCAGCAGGTTTATTTTTCCTGTTCATTCTAATCCTTTTCTGTTCCCACTCCTCTCCAGAGCTCTCTTCCAATACCTATTCACATTCTGTCCATGAATACAGACTGGTTTGCATTTTCTAAAGTTTCGTGCACAAGAAAATCTCCATGACTTTTGTCAAGGAGATCATATGGCCTGTGTGATTCAGCAGAATTATTTTTGAAGCCTATCCATGCTGTTACTTATGCCAATCATGGTGTTACTTATCACCAAGTTGTGTTTAATTTTATGCTTATTTCACAATATCTGTTTATCTGTTGGTAGTTATAAACTTCAGAATTTTAGTGAATGCAAATAAAGTTTCTAGGAACAGCACATGCCAATATTTTAATAGATACATTCTTTGTTTACTCTTTGTTAAATTCTAGTAAGTGAGATTGTTGGATCATTGAACTGGGGTCTTAAAATTTTTAAGAATCCCAGCTTCTCTGGTGTTGATGTATCATTTTGTTTCCATCAACATATGTGACAATGAATTCCATTACATCTTGTGTTTGCCAAGGCTAACTAGTTCTTATTACTTACATGTTCTAATACATGTGAAGATATATCCCCCTTCTTTTTCTCTTTTCTCTCTTTTTTTAATTAATTAGTTTTGTACTCAGTGAATACAGTCAAGTTGGTACCATTGTTAGCCTCCTCCATGTTCTAACCCCTCCCCCTGGCCCCTTCTTATTGAGGTATATGGGTCATGCATTGTGGAGTTAGCCCTCAGTTATGGGTAGTAGGAAATGTCTCTGCATATCATGACCCAACCTGTGGCTCTGACATTCTTTCTGCCCCTCTTCTGCAAAATTTCCCCGAGCCATATTGCGCTTCAGTGATGAGGTGCTGTGTCTCTGTGTCTCTGGATATCTGATTTGGTAGGAGTTGAGTGTTCTCTGTGTTTATCTGGTTCACCCTTGTGCTGCTACCAGGTTCACCAAAAAAATAGCACTCTTGCTTGTTTTGCCTATTATTCTTGGTGTCAGCTATGGACTTTTTGAGCTATGATTTATTTATTTTTTGAAAAAGTGAGAAAGAGAGAGAGAGAATGAGAACTCCAGGGTCTCTTTTTGCTGCAGATCAACTCCAGACATGTGTACCACTTTATGAGTTTGGTTTTACATGGATACTGGGGAATCAAGCCTGGGTTGACAACCAGGCTTTGTAAGCATCTTCAAGCACTGGCCATGTCCCCAATCCTGATATACCCTATTTTATAGTCACATTTTCTCAGTGGTGTTAAGAATCTTCTCATGGGTTCATTTCTCATGCATTATCTCTGTTGATGAAGTGTATTTTTCAAGTATTGTAACAAGTTTTTGTCTTGTATTCTTATATCTTATTGTATTTGAAGATTGTGTTATATATTCTGGATTTTAATCATTTAGGGGAATAATTTTCAAATTTTTCTACCAATTTGTGGCAAATCTGGACATTCTCCTAAGAAAATCCTTTGATGATTAATGCTTTAAATTCTGTAGAAATATAATTCATCAACACATGTCTTGAAAACACAGTCAGTTCTCTGACTACAGGCTTTCTCTTTAAAGTTGTTTTAGAAATTCTTCTCCTTTGACATATTCATATAAGCTTGATACTCACTTTGCCACTTTTTAAAAAAATTGCTTACATTTTTTTGGCCTAATTGTGAGGCTGTGGATTACTAAGACAGGACTGATACTTTAACAATCATGTCGATTTAAAAATCAGGGTACATTTCCATTTATTTTAGCATTTGGTTTCTCTCAACAATACTCTTCCATTTGGGGAAAGCAGATCCTTAATATTTTGTGAGCTTTGTCCTTTTAGTATTTTAAATCATGATTATAAATTTGAGTTCAATTAACTCTTTCTATTTTCAGGAAAATTAAGGTGATATAAATACTTCTTTTCTAATAGAGTAGCTAATAACATAAGTTTCATTCTTTACTCTGCATAGGATATGCATAAATGTATTTTCATTTTCCTTCAGTTTAAAATGTGTTGGAAAGCTTGCAGTTTTGACCCAGGTGTATTTTAGCATTTGAATATTTTAGAGTTTTCAGGAAACTGTGTCTTATTGATTTCTAATTCAATCAAATTAAGATCAGAAAGCCTAAGTTTATATGGCTTGAATTCTCAAATGTATTGAGATGTGTTTTTTTATGCAAATATAGTGTATTCTAGCAAACAGTTTATATGTTATTGAAAACAAAGTATATCTGCTCTTGTTTCAGCAACTTACTCTAAATACATCATTCATGTCAAGATGGCTGTTGGAATTGCTCAAATCTTCTATTTTGTCGCTGTTTTTCTCCTTATTGGTACTATCAGTTACCAAAGTAACATTTTCTTTAAAGCTTGATCAAGTTATTTTTAATATTTATATACTTATTTGAGAGAGAGAGAAAAAGAGGCAGAGAGCGAGAGAATGGGAAGGTGGTCCAGGGCCTCCATTGACTACAAACCAACTCCAGACATATGTGCTGCTTTGTTCATCTGGATTATGTGGGTCCTGCGGAATCAAACCTGGGTTCTTTGGCTTTGCAGGCAAGTGCCTTAACCAATAAGCCATCTCTCCGGGCCTTGGACAAGTTTTGAAGTATGTATTCTGAAGCACTATTGTTAGAGACTTTTTTCTACTGCTGTTTTCTACCTGCTGCAGCAGAGGTGTCCTCATGCTCATGCCATTCCTCTCCCTGCCACCATGAATCTTTCTCTCCAGGCTGCAAACAAAAAGAAACAGCAACGACAGAGCCAAACTTGCTTCCCATCAGCTGCTTTTGGTCAGTTGCTTTGTCTATGCAACTAGAAGGTAACTGCAACACCTGGGATGCATCTGAAGATGAGCCACAAAGAAGACACAGACCAGGAAATTATTTATTTGCAAACTAGCCAACTCATTTTTTTAAAGCAGTATTTCACTTTTCCTAGGCTCACCCTGAATGCACTCTGTAGCCAAGGATGACCTTAAATCTCTGCTACTCCTGCCTGCACTTTTTACTGTTGGGAGCTTGTGAGATTTATGCAGTACTGGGAATCAAATGCACAATCTGATGAAAGCTAGGCAATTGTTATACCAACTGAGCTACAGTCTGAGCTTACTGACACCATTTTTATAGGTTGTTTCCATTCGTGCTTAGAGCGAGAAAGCAAACATAGCAAATAAGACTCTAATGGATGAACCATCTAACATCCAATACCCAACATCACTAGTACAGTCTCCCCAATCCTGCCTGGTCCTGCAGTGACCCATTTGCTAAAACAAAACTGTCAGAATTAGAACAAACTAATGCTTCTTTTTTTTCTAGCTCCATAAACAACCATCCTTTATTTATTCAACATAAATTAAATCCTAAAATTACTAAATATTATATTACTATTTTACATGAACAATTCATTTTGGCATATAGATGTGTGTGTGTGTGTGTGTGTGTGTTTAATTTATTCTATATAATTACATAAACCTGGAGCAAAAGTTTTCCCTTAGTTCTCACCTTTTGAGTAGATTTTTCCTATTGTTAGTATATTTCATCAATTTCTGCAACACTGCCAGTAATGTGAAACAATACTTTCTGGTATCACATGCTTACATGCCTTGACTTAGAAACAATTAATGCCTCCAATGAGCATATGAAGATTAATACATGAAAAGGAATGCTCCCTTCCCAGTGATACTGTCTACTCCCCACCATTCTCTAAAGTAAAAATAATAATAATAATAATAATAATAATAATAATAATAATAATATGTAGCCCTGAGATTGTAAATAATAGTTTAATATTGGATATTTTTCATATAGAGACTCCTCTTGGATCAAAGTAATCCATTACATGAAAACAGCATTAGAGTTGAAACTTGATTACAGTTTTTTTGATAAAATTGCCTATGAACTCTTTTGTAGCAGTCATTACCTGCATTTTACAAGAAAGAAATTAAAAGATCAGAGTGATTAAAAGACCTAATCTCACACATTGTGTGGGTAATGGGAGGGAAATATTGCAATGAAAAAACATACAGCCTATTATCCTTACTTTCATTTTAAAACTCACCATTGATGCTTCTTTATGAAATAATTCTTCCACAGCTATGACTTTTTTTTACTATTATAGTGATCTTAGCATTATAATCTTTTTTTCCTCTGAAAGGATAAAGTCAACATCTGTCTACTTAAATTAAATAAGCCTGACCCCACTGGTCTAATTTTACCCATTATTTCCATAACTACGAAAACTACATTTTTTTCCACCTGGAACATTAAAACAGAGGCACAGCCATGTATTGTCACCTCCGGTACTGCATGAGAGAAATAAACTCATCTACCCATAGGTCAAAAGAAAAGAACTGTGCATATAGGAGTGAGAAGGCAGAAAACTGGAGTTTTATCCTAGGTGAATAAAAATATCATACCACATGTTTTGATCACTAGAAGTTGTACAAAAAGCAAATATTTTTATTTAAACTACAACAAATCAAGTGACATAAATCTTCAACTTTAGTGAATGGATTACATCATGGTTTTACAGTTTTCCACTTCCAAATATTGAATGATCAATAATGAAACCAACTGCCTACTGATTTGTATCTAGGCCCAGAAAAACCAATCCAAAAGGCAGAGATAAAGAATTTTGACCTCTACCATGCTATGAAGAACCAAGCACAGGAAAAACCACTTCCACAGATTTCTCCTTGGTTTCTTCACCCATAGCTCAGAATTTTTTCTTTGGAGGAAGGGTGTCACTATAGCCTAGGCTAGCCTTAAACCTCACAGGCAATCCTACCTCATCCTCCAGAGTACTGGAATTATAGTCTTGGACCTCTACTCCCAGATTATAGTTTAGTTTTATGCTCAACCCTGATTATTTCCATTCTAATAAATTTTAAAATGAAAAAGACATCATGCAAGTTTCCATGAGTTCCACTTCCAAAGAAAAAGTATGCATATCTGATAATAGCACAGTATCTCAGTATTTTATTTATAAGTCAATGCCCTAGAGAGCAAGTAACAGGCACACAAATAAAATCCTGATTATATCAATGGCCTTCAGTGAAAATATCTTGCTTGATTAGTGCCTGACATGATTATTTTCATTGTTTCATAGCAGCCTAGACAAGAAAATATCAAAAGATTACATATGAAGGAACAGTAATAAATTAATGTCTATGTGGCACCAGCCAAGTGTCATAGGTCATTCAATTTGAATATTATTTATATGCAAACATTGGAGCACTTGGTATACTATTCTTTATCATAATAGCATGACAGAAGTAAGGTAAGGTAATAAAATCATTCTGAATGTTTTAAATTGTGTATATGTCCAAAGGCTATTTCAAAATTAATTGCCATGTAAAATTAACTAATGGCTATGTGCAACATGACAAGTCTATAAGACCTCACTACTAATTTCCCTTAACTTTAAGGTTTCAAATATATGTGACTCCCTGTCTTACCAAATACGTAGGGGGAAAAAGAGTGTTGCATATCATTACTATTTGTCATTTGCCCAATGTAATAATTTTCTTATGAATTAACTTAACTAGTATAAATTTAATGAAAAGAAAAAAATCCTCTAATTTATGTTATTTCTATTTGTACTTTGATTGTTCTTTAAAATCTTTTTGGTGCTAGAAATGGAGTCCTGGGAATTTCACATATTAGGCAAGTGCTGGACTCCTGAGCTTCTTCCCTATTTGTATTTTTTAATTCTAGTTTGATAGCTATTAGAAGATACTCTGTTTTTCTTTTTACTACAAGTGATTTTCATCTGAATTCTTTGTCCTACATTTGTATTTCATTTGATAACCTTTTCTGTTAAACGTGCAATGGCCCCAGTCAGATATGTTTCCAAAAGAAATGTAGGAGCTATTGTGCTATATAGAAGGCAAGTCTTCCATCCATCCTCAATGTTCATTTATTGTCAACATTAAATCCTGTAGACTTTAGAGTACAACCATTTCCCAGCTGATCCCTCTAACATGTTTGAAATATTTATGCTCTGAATGCTAGCTCATGAATCCTATTCTTTTGGCCTGGGTACTTTTGTTACATTATAACATATAAAAGAAGGTCCTGTTCTGGACACAAAAACACAGCTACACCAAGAGTAGAAGGAAGGATGTTCCTGCTCATAAAAGAAAACAAAGCATAAAACATTAAATAGGAGAAAGGGAAAGAAATCATGGACCAACAGCAAACTGGGATCCTATGGAAAACACCATCTTCTGACTTACAGTTCCTTAAACTGTAAAATAATCACAATTTCCTTACATGAACAAAACCATTTGGTACATGCTATCTGTATAGTTGAGAAATGATTGATAGATTGTTTATTTTTAGATTGTATATCTTTCTTTTCATTTCCTTTTTATTTTGTCACTGTCAAAAATACTTAATAGAAATGACCAGTGGCAGGGAAGGAAGAATCACAAATATAATTAATATGTTATTCTCCTGCATATGCCAACTTATCATAGTCTACAAAACAATGAACCGATACCTTTCACCTCTTAGTAGAAATATAAAAACTAAAGTAAGAAATTTGCTAGATACAAAGTTAAAATTATCCCAAAGCTATAAATAAATTGTCATTTTTATCCATGTGACCAGTATATGCACTGCTATGCTGAATATTTAGCTGCATGCAAAATATGATCTTGTGAAATCACAGTGTTTTTCTAAGTCCATCAATGGGTGCAATATTAAGGAATTTATATATTCATTTGTTTGTTTGTTTGTTTTTTGAGGTAGAGTCTCACACTAGTCCACGCTGTCCTGAAATTCACTATACAGTCTCAGGGTGGCCTAGAACTTATGGTGATCCTCCTACCTCTGCCTCCAGAGTACAGAGATTAAAGGCATGTGCTCCACCATGCCTGGCAACATTAAGGAATTTAATGGAAATATATCATTCTACTGAACATAAAACTCATTTTTTTCAAAAATATTTCATTTAATCAAGTCTTCATAGACATATGTTTCAATCATTTTGAAGAAAGAATTAGATTTCAAACTTATCATTGAGGTAAAGTTTCTTTTATAATTAAATATAGCAATGACAAAATTAAGATAATAGAGGCAAATTCATTCCAAGCACCCAAAGAAAGAAAATTCAAATTATAGTCACTTCCTCCAGGGACTTGGTGAGCATTTAATTTTCCAACAGTGTCATGAAATAACATTCTTCAGAATGTCTATTTTCCCCTTAGGAATAAAGTTAAGTCACTATAGATATGTGTGGTTGCTTTTCTCTTTGGACAAAAAGAACAAATTATTTTAACTCAAAACACAATAGGAGGATTACAGTTATTCAAAAATAGAATGTGAACTCTATTTCTATGGCCATTATATTTCATTTCATATTTATTAGAGAACCAATGAGAATCGAGATAGCAAATAGAGTTGCCTTGTCCTTATCTGTAGAAGCAATTTAATTCCAGCGATAAGTCTCTATAGGCTGAATTACTTAATATCTCAAAGCTACATGAATGGGAAAAAAGCAGAGATGATAATGTCTGTCACACAAGGCATTGTAGGAAGCAAATGATGTTTGTATAAAAAGCCTAAGTGGGTATACACAGTAATCCATAAAGATTTTGCTAGTTTTCATGTCATTGCATTATTAACAGTATTTTTAGGCAAAGTGATATCCATAGACTTAAAAATAAAGTTGAGTTTTATGGTTATAAGATGTGGTTTTAAGGACATTACATTTTAGAATAAATCCAGCATAAATTAACTTCCATGCTACAAAGATTAACTGCCTCTCTGTGTAGCAAATGCTATCTTCTTGTCTTCCGTAAGTCAGTTGGAAAGTTCTAAGTGCTGCCTCAAGACTCTGCCACCACTGTGTCCCCCTACCGCTCAGGTTATAAAGCTGCAATTCCTCTCCCATCCTAGTCTTCCTCTCTCCACCTGAGATCTGAATCCCCATAGGAGTAAACACATTGTCGTTCTTCCTATCTATATCTTACTGTGCTTCGTAGCTGTTTCTGTATGCTAATGATAGAAAAATATTAAAGCATGAGTCTCACTTTAATAAAAGAGAGTTCATACAATTGGTTAACAAAATAGTCACTGAACTCATCCAAATTTAGATATGCATAATGGAGGAGTATAAAAAGTGAATTCAAAATTGAAGATGGAATGGGTTGGAGAGATGGCTTAGCGGTTAAGCGCTTGCCTGTGAAGCCTAAGGACCTTGGTTCGAGGTTCGATTCCTCAGGACCCATGTTAGCCAGATGCACAAGGGGGCGCACACGTCTGGAGTTTGTTTGCAGTGGCTGGAAGCCCTGGTGCGCCCATTCTCTCTCTATATCTCTATCTCCCTGCCTCCTCTCTGTCTGTCACTCTCAAATAAATAAATAAAAATAAACAAACAAAAAAGGTCTCCTCTCTTTTAAAAATAATTGAAGATGGAAGAGTTGGAAAGAGGAGAGCAGAGCATTCAGTAGAACAGGGACAAGGGAGGGGGAATCTAAAGAAGATAAGGGAAGAAGGTTATGATCGAACTATAGCATGTTAATGTACAGAAATTTTAATTAAAAATACATTTTAAGTTGAAAAATATTGAATGAATTATAGTACATTCCTGTTACATATGTAGTAAAGATGAATTAAAAAGACATTCCTGAAATATTACATTCTATAACTCATTGTTATTTGAAAATAAGAAAATTTCTAGGAATCAGGGGTGGTGGTGCATACCTTTAATCCCAGTATGGGGGAGGCAGAGGTAGGTGGATCTCTGTGAGTTTGAGGCCACCCTGAGACTACACAGTGAATTCCAGGTCAACCTGGGCTAAAGTGACAACCTACCTTGAAAAACTAAAAAAAATTAAAAATAAAAGAAAGAAAGAAAAGAAAATTTCTGAATCATATGTATTATGTCATCCCACCTTCTAACAAAGTACATTGTAGAATTATGGATAGAAGGACGTGAAATGATTATGAAATGATAAAGGAAATATTTATACCTTCACAGGGTAGGTATATTTATGCACATATACACAAAGAAATATATTTGTTAATGCTAATTACATATTTGGAATGGGACTGGGAAAATAAGATAAACATTTAATTTACTTATTAATTTCCTTTGGGGGATATTAAATGTATGTTGAATTTATAGGATTTGTTCTTGGTTATATTTCTCACTTATATATCAACAAATTAATATGTCAAGGGACAGTTTTCACTTATATTATCCACTACTGAATCATTTGTTGTCATTTTTTAAATAGGGACATTTCCTTAGTAATTTGGAATTTTTACAAGTCCCTAATATTTTTAAATAAAAATACAGATTTAGGTAAGGTTATCTTTATTTCTGTGACTGAATTGTTTGATACTAGCAGGGAATTATTTATGCAAGTTGTGATTTATCACACTATCTCAGAATTCTATTAAAATGGATAACAGAACAATGCCTTGCAGTGTTGTGAGTATAAGCTTATATAAGTGGATTAAACATAAGAGGTTTAACAAGCTATGAGAAAAAGAAATCCAGCCCAATATATTCTCTTTTGCTATAAATACTGTCATGCTGAACAGAATTAAAAAACTAAGAAGAATCAAGAAGTTTGGGGGTTTCAAAGTCTGATCTTCATCTCATAGACTCCCTTTGAAATTATTTTCTCTGAGACTTTTTCTCACAGGACCTCCTACCTTGCAGAGGTAGCAAGCATCTAGCTTAACAAAGGAGATATCCATGTGGTTACATCATACAAAGGTACATTGTCTGAATTAAACAGTTATCAAGGCTCTATATGAGCACATCTGCACCACAGAACAAGTCCCTCAGCTTCTCAGGGGCTCTCTGATTCTTCCTCTTTTTTTTTTTTTTTTTTTTTTTTAAATCGGGTCAGTTGTGAGCACAGGTAGATGTATGTTACCCAGAGTGTGTAATAGCAGATAATGCACAAGTATTGGGTCCAATACTAAAACCAAGACATGTGACTATGGGACATTGAACAAAGGATGGTAGAATCCGAAGAGGCAAAAAAGCGTGCAGAAGCCAAACTGGAGAATTTTCTATGAAAAGCAACTGAATGTCATAGCAGGCTGTGAAGCCAGACAAAAGACATTGCAGGGGGGAGAAGTGAGCAGAAGCATGGCATCAGTTCTGCCTGCAGTGTTAAGAGCAGATGGAAACAAGAACAACAAAACCAGCTCACATATCCTCTTGGCTCACAACTATCCAAAGACCCCCTCATTTTGACAGATAAAAACTAATGTACTCACAGTACTGTACACAATGCCATGACCTGCCCTTCCCCTATTTGTATGAGTTCAGTCCTCCCCATCACCATCACTACAGAACCCACTTCTCATGGTCTATCTAAAGTCAAAATTGTGTTGAGAGGAAACTATAAACCTTTGGCCAGTGACACAGCTTTCTTGATGCAATTATTCTGTTCCCAGAAACTTCTAAAGTGGGTCTATCCATCCTTCCTTTACAAGATATTTACAAAAGACAATTCTTAAGGGGGACATACCTAAAATCTATGTTTCTGGGAAGTCCACAATGGAAGAGAAATACAAGTGCCTGAAAGGTTTTCTTAGCTTTTAATCTCATGAAGGAAAGTTTTGAAGGGGATTCTACTACATTGCAAGAAATTCTGCCTCTTTAAAGATTTTAGATGATACAAATATTTAAGCTTCCATAGCTGTCATTCAAATATCTTGATAGATTGAATTCTCTGGGCCCCATCTCATCATAAAGCCAAAAATGGCAAAATGAAGTAAGCCAAAGTCACTCGGTCCTGCTGGGCTTTACTTATGGTCATTCTTAGATCCTGTATGCATATAGGCTGTCAACACAATCATCACTTCAAATCAAATAAACCCACAATGACTTTAGGCATCTTCCATAAAACAAAACAAACTAACAAACAAAAAGCGCTGAATGCTCCAAAATATTTGAAAGAGGTGATAAAACTCTTCATTCTGTTCCTAAAGAGTTCAAAGCTTCTTTTCCCAGACTCTGGGGGGAAGTTAAATGTTTACACAATGACTAGTTGTGAAGTCCCATGCTGTGACAAAAACCTCTAACAAAATTCAAGAAGTGCTGCATGATACATGTGGCATACTAAGCCTTTCTCCACTGCCTTTAGCAATGTGGATATGTTCTACTTTCCTCTAAGAAAGGAAGACATTTCAATCCCTACAGTCTGGAATGTTCAAGATAGACATTGCAGATGTATCTGAAAACAAACTTCTATGTTGTCAGCAAATCATGAAGATTGAAGGCTTCCTCATGGCACTGCTAGACTTAAAGTTATGGCAGCATTTCTACTACAAATACCATTTTCCAAGAGTTTATGACCCAGCTGCAGTAAAAGTCTGATTCGGGATCAAGTTTTTGTAAGTTTAAAGAAGAACACAAGAATTCATTATAAAATAAGGAACACTTATGTTGTCTTGAAATTTCAAATTACAAGACATATAATTTTCACAGCTTTAGTGCTACAACTTGATTTTGATAAATAATGCAAGAAAAAGGATGACCAGAAATTTATGGGATGGAAATTCATTTTCATCAACACTGAATGTATTTTGAAAAATAACTTCGACTAAGCTACCATCTAATTCCATGGTAAATGTTACATCATTGGATTACAATTTATCCTTGTAACTATGATTATAGGTTATTATGAATATCTAACCTTACTGAGTTGTGAAAGAATGTAATACTTTAATCATAACTGTGGGAAACAAAGTCTACAATTATGAAGTAGGAAGATAGAAATGGAAACCATGTTTCTGTTGTCTTATGTTTTATTAAATACATTCAAACACACACACTTAATCACATAGATATCTATAGACAAGTGTAATGCCCCTTTTTCATGCTACTAAGGATTAAAAAGAAAAGTAAAGCAAAGAGAAAGCAGGCTGGAGAGATAGCTTAGAAGTTAAGACACTTGCCTGCAAAGCCAAATGACCCACATTGGATTCCCCAGGACCCACAGAAGCCACATGCACAAGGGAGCACATGTGTCTGGAGTTCATTTACAGAGGTTGGATGCCCTGGCAGGCCCATATTTTTTTTTTTAAGAGAAAGAAATGTTAAATACTAAAGACACTTAGGAATAATAGACAAATGCTATTATAAACAAGGTTTCTCAATCTGGGGCTGGAGAGATTGCTGATGCTTTAAAAGTACTTCTGTGAAAAGGCAAGGACCTGAGCTGTCCTGAGACTGACATCACTGCAGTTCAGTTCCCCAGCATCCTCATAAACAGCTGGTCATGGCTGTGTATGCCTGTTACCCCAGGCCTCTGGAGAGTATAATTACTGGGGCTTGTGAAAAAAAAGTAAGGTCTAGAATCAGCAAGAGACTATGCCTCAAGGAAACATGGATGAGTGATTAGAGGGGACACTCAACATTTGCCTCTGGCCTCCACACACACAGGAGTTGCATCTGTACACACATGCATACACCACATACATATCCCACATCACACACACACACACACACACACACACACACACACACACGGAAAGAGAGAGAGAGAGAGAGAGAGAGCATGTAATAACTGTATTCTACCACTGTGATAATCCTCTTAGCAAAATGTTCCTCACTGGATGGACATTTAACAGATAGTTAACAATAACCATTTTTCAGATAGAATTCTCTCCTTCCTCATTTAAATCTAAAACTGTCTATAAAGTAACTAAAAAAGCATGATTACTAAGGCTGGCAATTTAAATCTTTATGGCCTGTGAAGAGAGCTTACTTTCTGGCTCTCATTTTGGGACTCTCTTAAGGTCCCCAACTACACCAGCTTTACAATTACTTCTCCTTAGTGCTCATACATCGTCATCTGTTCCAAGAGTAGCCCAACCTCAATAACTAAGACTTGTGTTCCATGCTAATTGAGTAGCAAAGTCAAGAGTTTTACAACACTTGAGAGAAAATTTAACTAGGGCATATAAGAATAGAGTTCTGCATTAAAGAAAGATGTTAAGGAAGGAACTATTAAAGAATATGGGTACCTTATAAGAAGTATCCTTGCAGAAATAATAAATTGGTCTCAAAAGAGAAGGAGCTTCCATGGAAAAGAAGAAATTTTGAAGGATGGAAATATTAAATAAGAATGATGTTAAAATTGGATTACTGAAAAAAAAGTGAATCTAATTTTCAAAGGTCAGTAAATTTGCCTGAAAGAAAAAGCACCAGACCACTTCAGTTTTAGGGAAATACAAAACATCTCTGTGCTCACATATTAAGAAAACATTTTAAATTTCTTTTTTTTTTCTTTATATTTAGGTTAAACTAGCTTCATCTGGAAATGTTCTTTGGCTTTTGTACCCTTTAGACTCTGTAGCAGACATATTCCAAAATTAAAGAAAATCAGATATGAATGTATTTTAGTCAAAGCTACTAAAAATTTACATTCATTAGTTTATTCTTTTTAAATGTTCACTGTTTATGAAGCCAATGGGAGGAAATGATCCTGGTACATTGACTTACAAAGGATGTCAGCTATACAAGTCCATCTATGAGAAGACCATGCCCTATTGAGTATGTAGTGATGGCATCCACATAGCTGAGCTTCCCAATTACATTGGCTTGGTTTGGCTAGTGCTTATTGTTCCTAATATTTTTCATAAGTAGCCAAGGAGCTTATTTTATTCTAAAGATAAGCCTCTCCCTTTTTCGTTGACTACAAAATAGGAAATCCTTCTCAACTCCTGTCTTCTCCAGTGTTAACCATTTTTTCAAATTATCTTGAAATATTGTATGCAATTTGTATTTTTGTTATGAGAGAGAGAGAATGGGTACATCTAGGCCTTCAGCCATTGTAAACAAACTCCATGCATGCATGGCCTTTGCATCTGACTTCTGTGGGTCCTGGAGAATTTTACTTTGTTCCTTTGGCTTCACAGGCAAATGCCATAACCACTAAGCCAGCTCTCTGGCCCCTGCATGTGATTTTTAAAATATTCTATAAAAGTATTCATTGAATTTTGAAGTTTTCGTTTCAATTTAAAAGTATATTTGATAATGGTTGGAATAACAGTCATGTATTTTTACACAATTGTCTCCTTTTTTAACAAAGAAAAGAATGAAATTGTATACACTTACACTGATAATATTAAACAATATATCAAGGAGAACAGTACGTAAAGGAAATAATTATGCAAGCATGACTCAAAATATCTTCAATAGAAACTTATGTTCAATTTGTTAAATGTCTTTGTCTACTGATTTCTACATATCAAATAGCAACTCACCGTTCCTCAGATACTTTATAACATCTTGCAGGTTCTTTCTTTATATCTAAATAATTGTTTCCCTTTATAAAATGATCACTAAAGTCTACAAATAATGCATATATATATATATATATATATATATATATATATATATATTATTTGTTTATTTGCAAGCAGAAAGAGAGAGAGTTGGCATACCAGGACCTTTGCCACTGCAAACTTCAGAAGCATGGGCCACTTGTGCATGTGGCTGTTCATGAGCATTGGGGAATTGAACCTAGGTGTAGTGGTTTGATTCAGGTGTCCCCATAAACTTAGATGATGCTAGGTTCCCAGCTGATGGAGACTTGGGAATTAATGTCTCCTGGAGGCAGTGTATTGTTGGGGGCAGGCTTATGGGTATTATAGCCAGCTTCATCTTGCCAGTGTTTGGCACACTCTCCTGTTCCTCTTGTCCACCTGATGTTGGACAGGGGGTATTGTCCTCCCTCTGCTCATGCTATTATTTTCCCCTGCCAGCATGGAGCTTCTGTTTGAGTCTGTAAGCCAAACTAATTTTTTTTTTCCCACAAGCTGTTCATGGTCAAGTGATTCCTGCCAGCAATGCATACCTGACTGCAACACCAGGTCAATAGGCTTTGCAGGCAAGCTCGTTAATTGCTGAGCGATCTCTCCATCATGAATGTGTCTTTTTAACTTGAAAATTACTTGTTAGCCTAAAGGAAACTGTCCACACATGAATTTTTTGTCCTTAAAACCTAATGTTTGTAAGATGCTACAAGCGGGGACAGGGATGAGAGAAAAGAAGGTGCCAGCACATGATGTGTCCATACAAAGTATTTTGTTAATAATAATAATAATAATAATAATAATAATGAAAAATGAAAAAAATATTAAAAATAAGAAGTATATACCCTCAAAATGACACAAATTTCTGAAAATAAGCATTGCCCATATACATTTAGAATAATTAAAATATATTATGCTGAAATGGTAAATAAGAAAATTATTGTGCACAGGTGTACTATATAATTTATTTCATTTTGTTCCATATTTGAATAAATATGAATACCAGTGGATTACATAAAAAAGAAGCTACAAATGGTGTTTACCACCTTAGTTGGTATTGAATAAATACCAATTTGGGAGTATAGTCTTTCTCAAGGAAATAAGTCCTTTCTGTCTAGAAGACTTCATCAAAAACTGCACAATATTCACATACTCAGATATGCCTTTCACCATTGTGAGTACATTTAAAAACATGAAAATGATTATATCTATATAAAAATTGTTCATACAGTAAAACAAGCTATTTGTATTATATTCTATATCATAGAAAGTAGTCTTATCTTGTTGAGGTAAATAATTACTTCATTACACTTATCTTCTTAACATAAATTTTCAATTATGTTATGCTCCAAATAAATTCCTGTCCTAAAAACACTAAAAATGCAGCTTCAAGCATCTCTAATGAACACTTTCACATTAAATGAAATAAATGAACAGTTTTACATTAAATATATACAGACACATGGTTTTGTTTGGGTGATCACATGTGTGTACATGTGTATTTGTACAGGTAAATATTGGTACATAGAGGCTAACCATGGCCTCAACCACTGTCCACCTTACTTTTGAGTCAGGATCTCTTACTAAACCTGGATTTCACTGAGAAGACTAGTTGCCCAGCAATTCCCAAATATCCTCCTATCTCCTCCTCCCAAGTGCCAAGAGTACTTGCACACTTCACAACACCCAGCTTTATTGACGTGGGTGGGGGGGATCCAAACTAAGACCCTCATTCTAGTGCAGTAAGCACTGTACCCACTGAGCATCTCCTCAGCCCCTTCAGGATATATTTAAAATACAAATCCTCTAACTCACATCTTGCTGTATATTTTAACTTGGACACTTTCCTATTTAGCCAAGCACAAGGTCAGTACACATTGCTCTGCAAAGCTTTGGTGTTTAATAGCTTCAGTTAAAGGTAAATATAAAGTATCTTCACATGTATTATAAGAGAAAAACTCACTAACAGTGGCCAGTCTCCCATAGCTAAGTGAACTCACCCTAAGGTTAATGTCAAATGACAATTTCATGGCTTTAAATAAAAACAGAAAACAGTTCCCTCTAAAACTATATATATCGTGGTATAAAACAAGGTTATCCCAGAGGTAAGGAATCCTAGCCCCTTCAGATGACTGCAGGGCTCCTTGAAGCTTGCTCTCCAGGGCAGACCAGGCCCAAATCAGCACACACCATTTCCTGCAGCTTTTAACTCCCAGCTATGAAAATGACAAGAAAAGACTAGAGTAGTACCTGCCAAAAGGGAAACACAGCCTTCATAAAACAGGTTTCATGATAAAAGAGAATTTCAACAGATCAACACTGAGAAGAGGTACAGCCTCACCATAAACCCCACAAGAAGACAGCAGAATTCAGATGATGCACGGACATTATCAGTAATGAGTCCTTTGGCCAAACAAGTAATATGTTAAAGGTAAAAGAAAAAAAATTCACCTGCACAAAATATACAGTCATCTGTTGAGCATTGGGATAAAATTCAAAAGTATTCAATTAAGTGACCAGAATCTTCCTAAAGACTGGGAAAAGCTGAGGGAGTTCCTTAGGAAATGAAGAATTAAAGAATAATAGCTTTAAAAGTAAGAATTTTCATACTAAGAGCGGAAACAGACACACCTAACAGACAGACATCCTCAACAAAATAAGCAACATCAAAATCCACCACACCAGGAGAGATGATGCAAGACAGAAATAGACTGGTAGTTCTGGAACTAAAATGCTAGCAAATTAAAAAATTTCAAATGTTTCCATATCATATGTTTTACTTAAAACCATGGCAGATTCCTCAGAAAAATTAAAAATAGACGTAACATATGATCAAGCAATTCCATATCTGGATACATACATATAATCTCCAGTAAATTAAACCACTGTATTCCTATAGCCAAAGTGAGAATCAACCTAAGTGTCCAGTAATGGGTGACCAGGCAAAGAGAAGGAGAGAGCGAGGGAGAGAGAGAGTTATGAAGCCTTAAAAGTGGGAATCATGCTACCAACAATAGCATGGATGAATCTAGAGAATGGGCTGTATATGAAGTAAGCCATGCCCAGAAAGAATTGCATGATTTCACTTATATGTAAAACTTCAAAAGACCAAAAATATAGAAGCAGAGGGTATCTTTGGGCTGCCAGGGGCTGAAGAATAGATAAAATGGATTCATGTTGATACAAAGGATACAAATTTTCACTGACAGGGCAGGAATACATTTTAGAGATCTAATAGTGTGATGATTATAATACTATATTGTGTATTTAAAAGTTGTTAAGACCATAGAGTTTAAATGCTCTCCCCAATACATATGCAAAGGTAACTAAATAACAAAATGGACATGTTACTTGGCTTAAAATTGGTCATCATTTTACAATACATGCAGACATCAAAACATCACATAGAAGCCAGTGTGGTATCTTGTACATGTAATCCCAACAGGGAAGACTAAACCAGGGTGATTGCTATGAGTTGGAGGCCAGTCTGAACTGCACAGTGAGCTCCAAAACAACCTAGGCTACAGAATGAAATGTTGTTGAAAAAATATATAAATAAATTAAAATTATTTTTTAAATATATTATCATTGGATTAGAGTGTTTGCTTTTCAAACATGAGGACCTGAGTTTGATCTGGAGGACCTATGTAAAAAACTGAGCCAGACCACAAATACCTGAAACCCCAGAGCTGAGAGAGCCAAACATTTGGATCCTGGCTGACTGGCCACCCAGTCAAAGTGAAAATTGTTAAGTTCCAGGTTCAGTGAGAGACTCTGTCTTAAGGAAATATGCAAAAGTGCAAGAGAGGACACCTAATGTCTTCATCTGTCCTCTGAATGCATGCAAACATGTATGGTATATGCATCTGCACACAAACATACATTTGCTACATACACACAGAGTGAAACTCACAAAGGAAGAAACAACAAATAGCTCTTGGCCACCCAGAATAAAGTGGAATAGAAAAAAGTCAGACTCCAGCTTTGGAAACATTAGTGAGTTATACATTTGCAACCTCATTAAATCAGTTCTGTTTCCCAGTGAGTGGCTTTCCAGATACTCCAAAAGACACCTTTCTTTCTTTCCTGTTGACATGGTTTTGACAAAATGCCATTTACTTTTTATTTATTTGTTATGTATTTACTTATTATTTATTTTGGTGTACATATGTGTGTTTGTGCACATGTGCCATGTCTTGTGTGCAAGTGAGACATACATAGATGTGTACAGATGTATGTGCCTCATGAGTGTTGTTCCAGACACCAAGAGAAATCTTCCTTGCTCTTTTGCTAGACACTAGCTGCTTCAGAAGAATGAAGAACAGAGCTAGGCACGGTGGTGCACACCTTTAATGCCAGAACTAGGGAGGCAGAGGTAGGACGATCACTATGAGTTTGACACCGGTCTATAGGACAGCCTGGACTAGAGTGAGACTTTACCTCAAAAAACTAAACAAACAAAAAGAATAAATAACAGATCATAAATCATCAGCACAGTCTTGGGAAATTATTTGAAAAGGCAACAGTGATAATGGTCAATTTATACCACCCTGAAGAAAGCCTCTTACAAGTCTATAAGCACAAAAATAACTTACTTGGGCTGGGGAGTGTTCTCAGTAAAGAAGAGAGGAGCTGAGTTTGACCTCCTGCACCCATGTAGCAGATAGACAAGTGTGTATATATTTATAATCCCCTGCTTTGGCTGGGCAGGGGGCTGCTGGATGAAGACAGAAGGATCACAGGGCTTCTGGCTAAACACTCTACCTCCCAAAAGGGGTGTTACAGTTTCAGTGAGAAACTCTGTCTCAGAGAAGTTAAGGCAGAAGTGCAATAGAATTGACTACCAAACTCTAATTTTGGCATGTATAGATTGGAACACACACATGTGTGCATGACCACATGCACACATACACACCTATTAAACACACACAAACAAATAAATCAATCAATTTAAAAAATAAGTTTAAAAATTTTAAATTATGGAATCATTCTCAGAGTTAATTATGAAATGGTTCAACTATGCAGCCTGTACTGCTCAATATCCAAAGAAGAAAATGCAGTAAAAACTAAATATGTGAACAAAAGAAAGATAGTTCTTAACTCCATGATCCTTCATAAAGAACAGTATCAACAGTGCCATACATAAAATAAATAATGCAAAAAAACTATTCTAAACATTGAAATATTGATGATAAAACTTTGGCCAAAAATATTCAAAGATCCAGTTAAAATAAATCTTATGTTAGCCTATTCTAAAAATGCCTGAAAATAAAAATAAACCTTACTTGGCATAGTCTATTTGAACAAGTTCATTTCCTCCAGCAATTTTTAGCTACCATCTTTTAAATTAAAAAAAAAGTGTGAAAATGAACTTTTTGTTCACATCTGAAAATCCTTTAATATTTTTGTCTTTTTTATTGGTGCTGTTATCATTATTATCTACTTGTGCTCCACCAAATGTTAGCAATTAATCATAGGCAACTACTTTAATTTTAATTTATATTAACAAAACTTAATGAAGGGTAGTTTCATAGTCAAATTTGCCATATTTATGTACTTAAAACCACATGTATCTATATTGATCAGAGCAGATAGAAAACATTCTAGGCTGACAGATTTTTGTGGCTAACACTGATCTGCTGGTTATAAATAGAGAGGGCATTGTAAAGTTGCATGCATTATTAATTTGTAATAGAAATGCAATTACTAAAGTGAAATCTCTAGTGAGAAGAAAAAAACATTATACTAAATTTCAAAAGTATTTCTATCACCTTCTTATTTTAGTAAAGTGACTAGCCCTAACAGTAAGTATATCTCAATTTTTTACTGAACTTCATGAAGCAGAAATATGATAAATGTCAATTTATTTATGTCTATAGGCTCCACACCTTCTCTGATTGCATTAAAACATCCCTGGACTTATCTAGGCAGACAGATAGATAGATCAAAGTCTAATTAATAATGTTTAATTAACTTATTATTTTATTCAATAATATTTTCTCCTAATGTTTCAATAACTAATAGACCAATTAATCCTTAAATAGTTTGTAATGCATATTTCAAAAGGAATTAGTTATTTGTAATTTAAAACATGGTTCCTTGTCTTCTCAAAGAAAGAAAGGCAAGGGCAAGATTTCTTGGCTACCACACACCAACCTAGAGATGAATCGGGAATGATGCTGAAGCAAGAACAAGTGGGTGTGCCTTCATTTAACCTGGTTTAGTAAAATCATTGAGCAAATCCAAAGGTGATAATCCAACTGCAATTCGAGAAGTACCTAGGTCCTATGTGTATGATGTGGAAGGTTATAGCCCATAAATATGAATAATCACAAATCATGCTCCACACAAATCTAAAAACAGTACCTATCAGCTTATCTCCCAAACTTCTCCCATGGAAATGTTTCCAGTCCCTTCCTTTATTCTCTTTTCTTGTTGATCTCCCACTTCACCTGTAAAATGAAAGAGTGGTGCTTGGAATAGCAGCCTTCCTGGTCTGTTGGTGACCCTAATCCTGCCTCATACTATGTACCACAGTAGAGTCAATCCAGTTACAGAGGGACACTGCCTACCAAGTGCTAAGGAAATACTCAAGTGGGAAAAGTCAGGGACTTGAAGTGTTCACTCTTTCACAACAGTTTGACAAAGCTAACATGCATGAAATTCCTGGTGATACCAAAAGTTTAAACAGCCTGTCACCTTTCTCACAAGCTTTTTATGGGTTACATGGAGTCTTCAAAACCAATAGAATTAAGAACAGAATAAGTAACATATGAAAGTGTCACAGAATCATCATGTTAACAAAAGAAGACTGAAAGATAATGCACATTGCATTTTATTAGAATTAAGACCATTCGTGAAAATGTTCTGCTTGTCCTTATTGTAATGGGATAGCTATCATACATTCATGCTTGAATACCCCTACACAGTACATCTAGCTGATTCAAATTATTTTCTGACAGATGAAAGTACCATATGTCAATCCTACATTACATCTAGTTGACTTAAATCCCTACTCAGAGTTTTAAGTATGAAGAAGAAAATGCCTCCTCTGTTCATTGTTGGGTGTGAAAGCAGACATCTGCAGAAGTGGATCTTTTAGGCAAACAGGAAACAGCAGCAGTAGCATGACAAGAAAACATTGAAGACAGCATTTATAATGTTGCAACAAAGGAAACAAGCTCATGCTACATTACATCTATGCGTAAAGTCTTCAAGTTCATCCTCACCAGAATTCCTGGCAGCTCAGTGACATGGGAAGGGGAATGCCTCATTAGTGGTTGCAATCCCCTTTGCTACTCTAAAGAACATGGAAGTGTGAAGTCTGGAAACCACTCTAGAACTCTAGCAGGCAAACTTGTCCTTTCACCCCAGTGAAAGCTGCGGTCCAGAGAAGTAAAAAGGCTTGTTCAAAGTCACACAGCAACAACCAATACCACCAGAACAGGGGGCCTCCCATGCACAATTCTTTATCTCCTCTGCTGACAGGAATCCACAGGGCCCTATTCCCTTAAGACAGCACAATTTCTGGATATCACTAGGCTCCCCAAGAATACCAATATTTCTCTGGCAAAAAGGAAAAGAAGTTGAAAATGGTCTTATTGCCAATATCCCGCCCACCTGTGAATAATCAATAGGATTACAATAAAATGTAAATAAGATTTCATAATTACGTGTTGTTTCTGATGACAAAATTACAGAAAACTTATCTTTTCCAGGTCCCAGCCCCACACAACATCAATCTAGCTAAAAATGACTTCCAAATTAATCTTCTTGAACCAGTTTTAATCATGCGGAAACATCTGGCGACATGGAAAATGCCCACACTGGCATTCTAAACCCTCCACGACATGCTACAATCAATCATTCCTTTCTAGATACTCATTGTCTGTTCCCCAGCCTGACTCTAACCACAGCATGGTGACAAACCTTTCCCTCTCCCACCTCAAAGCTTCAATTTGCTCATTCGCTTCTTCTGTCTTATTATTCACTTCTTTCACACCTCTCTTCTAAATCTGTATTATCCAAGATCATCTTAACTCCAGGAATTCTCTGGTCATTCCCTGTAACCTCATCCAAAATACATTCACCTTCATATACATGGCCTAAAGTGTCAGGCCAAGGGGAATGAATACTAGATGTCACTGTGCAGTGTGATGATACTGAAGGAGGGCACTATCACTGGGGTTGGGGTCTTTGAGGCATCATCATAATTATGCAAGTGACGTTCTCTGGGCCTCACTGCCCTCTGGGAAATGAAGTGCGTGTAGAATAACATTCTGTTAACGCTTTCACTGCATTTACTGCACTGAAGAAGCTCATTGATGATCTGGAAAGCAGCATGTGGCTTCCCAAAGTCCTGCATCTCTTATCGGGCAGGGAATATGGCAACTTCTTGTACTTACTAATTAAATCAGTTATTAACTTTGATCTTTTCCATTTTTTAAAATTTTCTTGTTGTTTATTTTTTTTTTTATTTATTTGAGAGCGACAGACACAGAGAGAAAGACAGATAGAGGGAGAGAGAGAGAATGGGCGTGCCAGGGCTTCCAGCCTCTGCAAACGAACTCCAGACGCGTGCGCCCCCTTGTGCATCTGGCTAACGTGGGACCTGGGGAACCGAGCCTCGAACCGGGGTCCTTAGACTTCACAGGCAAGCGCTTAACCGCTAAGCCATCTCTCCAGCCCTTGTTGTTTATTTTTATTTATCTGAGAGCAACAGACAGAGAGAGAGAGTGGGGGGGGGAGGATGGACACACCAGGGCCTCCAGCCTCTGCAAACAAACTCCAGACACATGCGCCCCCTTGTGCGTCTGGCTAAGGTGGGTCCTAGGGAACTGAGCATTGCACCAGGGTCCTTAGGCTTCACAGGCAAGCGCTTAACTGCTAAGCCATCTCTCCAATCCTGATCCTTTCAATTTTTTTGAGAAGTAACAAAGCACTGTATAGTAATCCTAGTTGAGTCATTTTATGAAAATTGTCAATGTCTTGTATCAGTGGGTGCTTAATAATGATTCTTAAAAATGCTAAAAATGCTACTTGCGATAGATGGGATGTGACTGCACATTTTAAAACACATGGAAAAGTCAAACCATATCCCCCACCATATCTGCCACCAACATGACTGCCTGGCACATATGAATAGTAATTTATTTTCTTAAGATATAAAAGTGTGTTGGACTTTTCACCTTTATGTTTCCCTAAGACTACTTTCTTCCTTCTCTTCCTCATATTCTTTCTTCCCCTCCTCCTACTCTTCTTCGACATCTTTCTTCTCTTCCTCCTTCTCCCCCTCCTGCTTCCAGAAAGTCAGCGTAAAAAGAAAATTCGAGCTTCCTTTTGTTTGGATCTCTACACATATCCTAACCATTGTTTTAGACAATGTTCTCCATATACCACACTCTGTGTTCATAGCCTTTCTTTTAGGTTTGTATGATTTCTCACAGTCTACATGGATGAGTTTTCAAGGAGAAGCCTTGCCAGGCCCACTAGTACTTCTCTTAAGAAGACTTGTTTTTTCATTCTCCTCTTCTGTGCACCCATTCTACTTCTATGAAAATAAGCACACAGTGAATCGGAACAGCTAAAAAGCTGAGTCTATGCAATTGGCTTTGCATGTGCCCCTCAGTCTTGGCTTGTCACTGGGAGTTATGCACATATAGCTTCCAGCAGAGGGTGGCCTTTTTACAGAGAAGTATGATGCTTTCTACTCATTTATCTTTTGGAAATCTAAAACTATACACAGTTCAGAAATGACAGGAATACAGAAAGCTCTGTATGGAAAAATTCATCATTTTTCCCCCTCCTTCTTTGTTAATAGGAAAATGTGGGAATTCTCCAGCAATTCTGTTCATGGATGAGTTTAAAGTTTCATTAGAATACACAAAAAACCATAAGTACTTTGTTTTTTGCTTTATAATATCATTTTAGGCTAGCAAATTAATTTACATAATGAATTTCGCTGAATTTTCTAATCTCTTCTCTCACTGGAGTTGGTAGGAAATGTCAGACTGTAGAATCATTTTCTTCCTTACCCTCCTACCCAGCCTGCTGTCATCTTTGCCAAAGCCTCCTTGCTCAGTGCCATGAACTTACCCAACCATTTTGCAGTTCTGCTAATTTCTGCTTCAAATGATCTTTCAATTTCGCCATATTTTCATTTCCTCTGTCAGTTTTCGTCACTTCCTATGCAGTCTTCCCTCCTTTTGTCTCTCCCTTTTCCATTTCCTACATACCCTCTGCTGAAACCATAGGTTTTGCCAAAATAAAATAACCTATTTTCCCCAAATCCATCAATACATAAGCAATACATTCTTCGTCTTGAATTTCTAAGTCTTTTGAAATACTGGTGCTGCCAATACTACATTACAGCACCTTAATGCCTGTGATGTACCCAACTGAACTCTCCCTGTTTTCAAAATCTACCTACTGGAAAGCTGTCGCTTTGACACACTAAAGCTCCACATCTCTTATTATTAAAACTCTACCTATGGGGCTGGAGAGATGGCCTGGGTTCAATTCCACAGCACACACATAAAGTCAGATGCACAAAAATGATGCATGCATCCACAGGTTGTTCAAAGCAGCACCAGGCCATGGGTCATTCTCTCCCTCTATCTCTGTCTCTCTCTGTGTCTCTCCTCTCTCTCTCTCCTCTCTCATAAATAAATAAATATTTTTAAAATTCTACCTACCCTTCAAAGTTGAATATTATTTGTTTAAAAATACTCTCTAACTTAACTTACCCCATTCTATTGAGCCCTTTATTTTTTTTATTGAATCTGTAATCTGTATCATTTCCCTCACCAAATATTTCTCTAGTATTACAAAATGCATATGGGATGGTCGATTATGTTTAAATTATATTTTAAGTCCCTGAGAGAAGTCCCAGTTTACCCATGTATGGAACTTCTTTGCAGAGCCTGATTGTGTGATTTAGCACATAGCAAGAAGTCTGCCAGACATAAGTGTTTCCAAAACTGCAGGTTAAATCCAATCAACAGATAGTCTATGAGCTCCTGGCACTCTGAACAGTCATGTTCACTTGTGTCATCACTGATACATAAACTATCCTCCTGCTGCTTCCTTTTGCTGGTTTACACTTGCTTCAGGGAGTCTGCTTTCTTTCCACTTTATGACTTGAGGCTTGCTGTCTATGTCTTTCACCTCAACTTTAATCTTGTCCAATCAAAGGTAGGTTAATGAGTCTTTCTGATCTTCCTGTTACTCTCCCCTGACAGGCCTCTGTCCTGATCATCACACTTATCTATCCCAAGATCTAGTTCCAAAAATAATCAATGAGATAAATGTATTTTATGTGACAGTTATTTTCTGAAATTCACATTATACCCAATATATGCCACATTGAAGTTTTGTTTGGTATTCACCTGTGCCCTTCTTTTGTTTACTGAAGTCTTTTGCCCTTTTGATACACCACTGCTAACATCCTTCTTTTTCTTCCTTTTATTATTTATCAGTCAATAATCTAGCTATCTATCATCTACCTGTCCATTTATCTATGTATTATAGTGCTGTGTATCAAAACCAGCACCTTCTCCAGTTTATTTTTTTTTATTTTTAAAAATATTTTTAGTATTTACTTATTTATTTGTTTATTTATTGTAGAGGCTAGGCAGAAACAGAGAATGGCCACATCAGGGCCTCTAGCCACTGCAAACAAACTCCAGATGTATGTGCCACTTTGGACATCTGGATTTATTTGAGTACTGGGGAACTGAACTCAGGTTACTAGGTTTTCCAGGCAAGTGACTTAACTACTGAACCAACTCTCTAGTTCTATTTTTTTTTTCTTATTCTAATTTAGTCCCTGCCCTGCTTTTCTTTCTGATTCTGCCACAGGACACATGGCTCCTTATGGAAAGCAAGGACAGCAGTCAGAAGGAATGTGCAGTGAGAAGGACAGTGTGGTAAGGAATTCTGGGGTCCTCTGAGGATATATCCTCCCTCCTTCCTCCATAGCAACCAGTCAGTCCTCAAACCCTACCAAGCATCCAGTAAACATCTCATCTTTTACTTTTCTTTCCTCCTTCCCCTCTGGCTACTGCCTTGAGTGAGAGCCTCATTGTCTCTGACACATGCTGTTTCAGTAAATTTCTAATTTATCTCCTGATTATCACCCTTGGATTCCATCATTTATACAGTTACCACAGAGAACTTTCTACAGCGCACATCTGATCATGCCAAGCCTTTATTTAAATCCTTCAATAGTGTTGTATCACATAGAGACTGCAAACGACTCATACACAAAGGCACCAGCCAGCCTAGAGCTGCACTGCCTCTGATCACATGTTGCTTGCTGCCTGGGGAAGCCCTCTCATCTTGTACAACCTCTTGCTCAGCAGATAGGCACCTTCCTCTTGCTTCACAGACCATTTCAAGCATGATTACTATGGCAACAGAATTTCTCATAGGCCCTTGCCCCGCACACAGCTGGCTTTTATCCCTGGGACAGCATCCTACCACATATAAACCTTGCTTACTTCTCTCTTGGCACTGCTAACATTTGTTACACTTCGTGGCCATGAGCAGTCAATGAAGCTGTTTTGACTTCTGGCTCCTTTGCTTTCTGAACGTGCTCATGTTTCACATTGCTACACATTCAGGATATAATAATCATGACTATTTCATAGGTTTCTTTAAGAATGTATTAAATTCATATATGAATCACAAAACAATAATGGTCCATGATAAGTACTGGGCAAGGAGTAGCTATTCTACCTATTATTAAAATCTTCTGATTGATTGTTCTGTGGTGACATGCACCACACCTTGCTATTTCTATCCTGTGTTTTGGACTAGATGCTCAATCAATGTTTGATCATGGAGTGAATAAATGCAATAAAGTAAGAATAAGATGAGACCAAATCTTTCATTTCACAGAAATTACACCATGTCTGTGTATCATTATTACTTTTAAATGTGAAGAGAATTATATTGGTACAATCACAAACACTTATAAAGTTTTAGTTGAAAGTTTAATATAATCATCAACCAGGCACAAATGATTTTCTATTTTACTACCTCTAAGGATTATATGAACATCTTCCAATATTTAGTAGAAGAAAATATGGGGAAAATCAAGAAAAATAATTGGCTGCATCATTTGTGGGGTTCAGTGCAAACTAAAAACCTAGGATCCTTGTTCAAATCAAATGATTAATTCCAAGATGATCACAAGTCTCTTTCACTAAGTCAGACCATTCCAAGCTCAGGAGGTAGTTTGACTGCACAGATTACTGGCCAGAGACCCCACCCTGCCAGTTTCTAATGCTTTCCTTATATGAGCTCAGCAGTGTGTCCCCAAGTACATTGCTCAATAATCTCATAGTGAGGTTGCCTCTTGAATCTATATTGAGTGTTGAGAGGTCAGGATTATAACCCCTTGCCTTCTCACTCTCACATGTTAGGATTCAACCAACCACCCACTAGAAAATCTGCTGGCATCACCATTTTTTCAGTGACCTAAGCTTCCCATTCTGTGCCAGGTCTCATATCCACTATGGTCTTAAACTATGCCTAGAATATTATGAAAAAATGTAAAATCTTGAAATAAGCTTTATTTGTAAAGTGATTTCTGACTTTTCCTGAGAAAACAATACAGAGTGAAGATTCAGGTTCATGCTGAAATAAACCACGAGGGAGTCAAATGGCAAGAATTGAGAGCCTTAGCACAGGCCATGGCTGAGGTACATCATGCTATATAGGAAGTCCCTTTAGGGCTGTGGAGTTGGGTCATTCCATGAAGAGTCTCCTCTGCATGCATGAGGACCTCAGTTCAGATCACAGGACCATGTACAATTCAGACACAGGACATCCATATGCAATCCCAGCACTAGAGAGGCAGAGACAAGGTTTTCCATGGGGCTTGTTGGCCAGTTAGCCTAAACAAATTTATGAGTTTTAGGTTCAGTGAGACCTTGTCTCAAAAAAAAAAAAAAAAAAAAAAAAGGTGGAGCATAATTGAGGAAGAAATCTAACATTGACTTCTGGCCTCCATACATCTGCACACATATGTGTACCAATACAAATGCACTCATACATATAACACACATACAAATATGTAGGTATATAACACACTCATATACACTAAAAAAAGAAGACTAGGAGAAAGTTCCTTCAATAATTTCAGCTTAAGTCTTGGGCCATCTTGTACAGTTTACAGGCCCTGCCTCTGCTATATCCTTAAATAAAATGTCTTCGATGAAATCATGATAAACAACCCTATCACAATTAGATGGTAGAATGAGGTGAAGCAAGAAATAATTAGGAGAGAAGATATATTTGTCAAGGGAGGGACTTTGTAGGTGGGTGATAGGAAACATAAATTCAAATAGAATTTCAGAAGGAAAAAATGGAACATCCAGCCTGAAACAAGAAAGTCATTCACACTGCTTCTGTTACACAAATACATTGCTGGCACCCTCCATTAAAGTATAAATTCAGTGCAGATGCAATAAGGCTGGCACTAACAGGTACAGGCTGGGAGCCAAGAGCCTCTGCTGTTGGCAGTCACTGGGCCCCAAGGGTCCCTGCAATCGAGTCCAGCTTCTATCTGTCAGACATGGAGCTATTGAACACTGTTATTTCTTAGTTAAGGACTTTGGTATTGGCTTTGAAATTTGCTTCATGTGAGAAATGCAATGCCATAAACAAACAGTGATGGCAGAGTAGAAAGTTACAGAGCTTACTATATCTGGCGATGAATGATAGCAGGGACAGCGTTACTCAAATGAACACAATTAGTAGAGGATGAAAGCTCTCCCCGACAAAGTGCATTGTTTCTTAAGGCTTTTTATGTACTCAGCAAATATTTTTGACTCCCTTGTGTGCATTGGTGACATAGCAGTAAACAAGGGAAATGTTCTTCTGGGACAGACAAGCAAAATATACATAAGTGCACAAGAAAACAAGATATTTCATATGGAGATAAAACAACATGATGGCCATAACTCAGGGCATGAAAAAGAATAACTGAGGAAAGGGATTATGTTAGAGTTGTCAGCAAGGGTTTTTGACAGGAGGCATTTGAGCAATACTTAGCCAGATATGAAAAGAGGTAAAGGGCATAGAATAAAGCTAGAGAAACAGTAAGTACAAATGCCCTGAGGTAGAAGGGAGGTGTGGCTATTCCAATGACCAAAAGACCAGAAAGTGGAAAATACAGATGGCAATACATGCTAAGACAACAAAGGTGGACATGAGGACTCTTGTCAGATGTGAGAGACATGTTAAGAAGTTCTCCTTTATTCTAAAAGCAACAGGAAATCCTTCAACGAATTAAGACAAGAGCGATACGATTGATTTCTCAGCATAAAGTCAACATCACCCTTTAGGCTATGTAAGCAACTCCACAAAGAAACAACAGTGGATACAGGAGCAGCTCAGAGGTTAGTATGGTGTTTTAGGCAAGAAATTATGGAAGCTGTAGATAAGGGTGAAGGCATGGAGAAAGGAGGTGGGTGGGCAGTGTCAGCATGTTCTCTGAGAGTCAGGGTGTGCATAGCCTGAACACATATACCTTAGTGGTCCCCTCATGAGTGGTAGGCTGTCCTGATAGCTGTACTGTGTGCAAACACTCACTTTCATAAAAGCTGTCTTCTCTGCCCTCTCAGGTATTTAGGACCAAATATGAAAATTTACACACACACACACACACACACACACACACACACATAGGCACCTCTGGGAAATGTGGATGTAGTTGTTGTGCTTATTATTAACAATACTGATTCTCAATTCCAGCCTTTCAAATTATTGTAAGTGTATAGGGCATATTCTAACCCATAACAGCTGATATCTGCCCCTCAAAGGAAGACAGGGCATGCTTAGGGAACTGTGCTCCAGACGTGAGCCAATGGATATACTCATGACCTCAAAGAGGATGTTGTTATCTCTATGAGACCTGCACAGTATTATGCTCATTAACATTTTAACATAGAGGAATGAGGAGGCTGAAAGGAATGAGACATAAAAATAGAAGAAATACTTGGAAAAAGGATAGTACTCTGTAAAATAAGAGTTGGGGGACAGAAAGAATAACGGTAGGAGAATCAAATTACAGTATGTTCATGTATTAAACTTCTGAATCAAATAGAGCAGTAACCAGAGGCAACCTACATCTGTTGAGAAAAAAGAAGAGGACGTACATACCTGTACCTAAGTTCATACACATTCACATTTATATATGTGATTAGTAATCAAAATATTTTAACATGAAATTATTCATTAAAAATGGTTCCATAAAATCCAATTGTTTTTGAAGGCATGACAATGGTCTTCTTCCTTGAATATGCTGAGCTATTTGATTCAAACACAACAAAGCTCAACACATCTATCTCTTTGTCTGTAACATGGAGCTCTGGCTAAGAGAGGGAGGCACCAAGGGTAGGGAAGTCAGGCACTGCCTAAAAGCACAAATTAGAGATGATGACACCCAAAAGGCAAATAATCAACACAGGAAACCCTCTTATGATTGTCAAAAATTTCACCAAATCATAAACTGAGTCTACAGTAAAATAAACATCCAATAAGATCACGGGTTTTTTTTTGTTTGTTTTTTTTTTTTTTTTTTTTTTTTTTTTTTGCTTGTTTATTTTTTGGTTTTGTTTTCCTTTCAGAATGTCTCTTGCTAAACTGCAAGGGTCAAGAGTCTTCACAAAATAATGATGGGAAAAATGATTCACTCCTTTCTGAGGCAGATGACAGAATATTGTAACCTGTCATACTCCTCTTCCTCCCTTCTCTTCCTTTACCATTCAATTTGAGGGAACTAGGGAAAAAATATTGTGCAAAAGGATTCTCCAAAGGTTTGGAAAAATAGTATGTGAATCTTTGGTAAGAATAACAAGAAGGTGTTTGTCGCATTGCTTTCTAAGACCAGAAGATACTATATCATTTTTTTTTCTAACTCTTCAGAAGAGTTTCCCCTGAAAGCAAAGGAAGAAAGAGACTGAAGGCCTTCATTCTTGAGGCAAGGAACAGACACATAACCATTATTGATTCATCAGATTTTCTACTTTTGAAATTTATATTTATGGTTTCAGGGGCTACAAGTCTTTCTGTTCTGTTAAGACTTATTTTTGTTACTCTTTCAATCAGATTTGTAACATTTTACATGTCTTAGTAAAATTTATTGCCTATAATTAAAATTCTCTCATGTTAACATTACCTAGGTACTAGATAAGAAAGATTACAATAAACAAAGGAACAGATTTTAAACTAAAATATTTTAAACAACTTTGTCCAATTATCCAATTGTAGCAGATGAAACATAATTTAAAATTAATATTACTTCAATTTCACTTGACACAATTTTAACTTTAAGGCCTTATTTGCACATAAGGAACTCTGGATAAGATATTTTAAAGTCATGAAAATTAAAGTATGAATCATTTTGTTTATACAAAGCCAAACACTGGGATATAAAAGAGAGCTTGGAAACTGAGCATGGTGGCGCACAGCTTTAATCACAGCACATGGGAGGCAGAGGTAGGAGGATCTCCATGAGTTCAAGGCCACTCTGAGACTACATAGTGAATTACAGGTCAGCCTGAGCTAGACAGAAATCCTACCTCGAAGAACCAAAAAGATAAGTAAATAAAAAATAAAAGAGAGAGAGAGAGAGAGAACTTGGAAAGAAATGTCATATGATGATAAGTTTTTAAAAAACAAAATACAGAAACTTCTAAGGAATGCTGGAAGAATCAGTGAGCATTGGGGAAGACATTGTGGTAAAGACTGGTAACAGGTAATATGTGGTTTGAACGGGAACCTGGGCATACCTATCAATCTGGTGAGCTTGAAAAAGTTATTTATTCCTGCCAAGCACTGGTTTGTAAGCCTGTATTTTAGGCACAATTTCAACATGGTCCTAAAGTCATTGTGGAGCTATGGAGCATGCACAGTAAGATTGCGCTTGAGGTTCCTTAAGGACTGGAGTCATCTGGAAGCTCAGTATATGACTTAAATGAGTTGTATTGTCAAACATATATTAAAGTTCTAACCTGGTACTGCAGAATGTGACCTCTTTGGAAATAGGGTAGTAACACATGTAATTTCTCAAAATGAGGTAATAGGCTTTATTGCCCACCTGGTTATTAAGAACGGACAATTGGTACAAGAAGAAGGACATGTGATGGAAAAAGATAGTCATCTCTGTGTTAGAGGAGAGACCTAGAACAGATCTCAGAATGGCACAAACCTTGCAGGCACTTTGATCTCACATCTATAACTTCCAAGACTGTAAGAAAAAGGAAAAAATAAACTTCTATTGTTTAAGCCATACCAGTTATGATATGTTTATACAGAAGCCAGGCAAACCAATTCAGTGGCACCCTCATGTAGGGCTTTACAGATGTAATTAAGATGAAGCCATTCTGAATTATAGATGCTTCTCAATCTAATGATTATGATCCTTATATGTATGTCATGTGAAGACACAGAGAGAAGAAAGCTATTTAACTACAAACACAGAAATAGGGGTTGATGTGAGCACATAGAAAGGAATGACTAGCCACCAGAGGCTGGAAGAGGCATGCATACACTTCCAGGGGCCTTGTGGGAGACTATAAGATGACTGACTCCTGGATCTTGTACATCTTTCCTAAGAATTGTAGAAGAACTTAGTCTATGCTGATTTAAGCAACATAGAGTGGGGGTGCTGAGGCAGCCCTGGGAAACAGAAGCCTAACCTGGTGCCTTTCAACTGATGGGAAGACAATGCAGACACAGAACAGTAAGCACTGCACATCTCACTCCTGTGTGCCTTATGAAGAGTTGACCTCAGAGAAGTGGACATTACAATGGTGGTCTCAAGAGGTCAGGGGAAATAGAAGGGAAATAAAACTGGGGAAAGTCAGATTAAGGTGCAGCAAGTTACAGTTGGAGAGGAAAAGTTCTTTTGAGATGCTGCAAAGTATAGTGAGTACAGATAAGAATAATGCCTGTGTATTTCAAAAAAGTGAGAAGAAAGGAATCAGAATGTTTTCATCACAAATAAGTGATTAATGTTTCATGAAACATGTGTTCAACTTGATTTAAACATGCCGTAATGTAAAAACATCAGAACTGAATATAATGCCCCATTAACATGTAATTTTTATTAAGTGATTTATGTATTAATTAAAAATAAATTAAATTAAATGCCAAAAGACATGTGATTAAGAATCATGTTTCCACAGATAGTTTGGAGCTTGAGATTCTTGAACAAACCCAGGATGAGTTTCAGTGGTTATCATGAAGTTAGCCATGTCCTAAATGACTTCAGCATGTACCAGGTAGGAAAAAGGTGTGGAATAGTCATAGTAAATAATATAGAATGACTTACAGCCAAGTTTTCATCGTGATTAAAAAGCTCACAGTTCACTGTCTACGAGAAAGCAGCATGTAAGGGAAACACGATGTCCAGAACAGGCAAAAGGAGAGCCATTTCCACGAGGGTTTTATTTTATAGCATAACTCTTTTTGTGGGTGGCATAAGTCTTATGTGTTTTTAACTTCAATCCCAGTTTCTATGTGGAAAATAAAGTATTTATTCTCTGGAGAAATTGAGTTGGACACTTATAATGGTCTTTTAATCATCTGCTTCAGGAAACACTCTCTACCTGTCAGTAAACGATGGGACAATTGATGCTTTTCTTTTAAAAACTTTACAGCCCTGTAGATCTACTTCACTGTAGAGTTCAGGCTTAAGCTGTTCAGCTTTCAGAAAATTTCACCCACAGCTACTAATTCAAATTGGATTTGATGTCGTTTTCCACTCATCTTCCAACAGCAACTGAACCAGAGGATGTAATCGTTTGAGTGTGGGGCAACTTTTCTTCTCATAAATTTGTCCAAATTTCATTGTCTATTTTAGCTGGCATTCCAAATGTACACTTTCAAACTGTTTTGGTTGTTTTCTTTGAATGCCTTCTTCCTAAACTAGTATAGAAGAATATTAATTCTCTTTGCATGCCCTTCACTATTACATATCACTTAAATATTTTTTTAAAAGTCAGAAGATGGATTCCACTATTGCTTTTACATTGCACCCATGTCCATATGCTCCCTTAGTGAGTATGTGTGTGCGTCTATGTGCATTCATATATATGTGGGAGGACGTTGTATGTGGAAAATGTTCATGCACATGTATGTGTATGTATTTGGAGGCCAGAGGCAGAGTCTGATATGAGGTTTCCTCCTTTTTTAAAACAGGTTCTTTTACTAAACCTATTGCTCATTAACTGAGTGAGTGAGGGTAGTTATCCTGTAAGCCTTAGGAATCTGCCTGCTTCCACCTTCCCAGTGTTGAAATTGCAGCCACTATGCCCAGTTTTACATGGGTGCTGAAGATCCAAATTCAGGTCCTCCTGCTGGTGCAGCAAACAATTTACAGATGAAACCATCTCCCCAGTCCTATTGTGTCAGTTTCTAATAATGTCCAGACATTCTGAATCTCATATACTATTCTCTTAACTGTATTCTTAAATTTGCAAGATACATCTGCATCTTAATGTTTTAATGCTGCAGCTCTTCTTTAAGCTCTTTCCCTGGTATCTGCCTCTTCTACTTTAGGTCTTTGCTCAAATAAGGATCACTTCTACCAATACTTGTCACAGCCACAGTCTTCATTCTCCACATTCTGTTACTGTTTCCCTCCTCACACATTCTGATTTATTTGTGGCATTTCCATTTTATAATTTTCCTTCACATATTCTGTCATGACCTTTAGGAATGAAAGAACTGTTTTTTGTTTCTGTTTACCAATGCATCCATTGTGCTTAGTACAATAATTTCTACAGGCTCCACAATCAATAAATGTACTTTAAAATGAATTATAACTATATGAGTCCAAAAAAGAACATTCTGGAATTATGTTTTGTTTTGTTTTAAATCCAGAACACAACAACTATGGTAAGAGACATGATATATATATATATATGGAGAAATCAGCCACCATGTTAAACAACCAAATAAACCCTAAATTTACTCAAAACACTCTTTCTAAAAGTATTTTAGTTATTTATTTGAGAGAGAGAGAGAGGCAAATTGGAAGAGAGGGGGAGACAGAGAGAGAGAGAGAGAGAGAGAGAGAGAGAGAGAGAGAATAGGTGCAGCAGGGCCTCTAGCCCCTGAAAAAGAACTCTATAACCATGTACCACCTTGTAGATCTGGCTTTACATGGTTACTAGGGAATCAAAACTGGGTCCTTTGGCTTTGCAAGCAAGAGCCTCAATCATTGAGACATCATCTTTCCAGCCCAGCTCAAAACATACCTGAATGAATTCAAGAGCACCTGAAGTGAAGACTGCTAAGCACAGTAGTCCAAATACTTTTGGAAATCAGGAACATAATCAAGCAGTAAGGAACTGCACCAGAGCTCTCTATAAAACTGGTTGTGCAGTAAAATTAGAGTAAATGAAAAAGTGGGCTAGTAAAATCTCATAACTCTGAAGATGAAAATGACTTCTGTACCCATCTCAGAAGGACTATACACGTAATAAATAGTTGGAGGAAAACAAACCCACACAGCCATTAAGTATGTAGGAGTCAATCAATCTGTTTGTGTATTCTTTTGGTCCCTTGTTCCTCCTTCTTATGTTTACTGCCTAATATTTGACCACCTCACTATTTGTTAACAAGCCCCAAAGGCAGCAACCTGGAGGAACAGAGGGAAACATAAGCAAGTGAAAGCTACCACTTTACAGAGCCAGCAGGAGCATGCTGGGACCATCACTCGGATAGTAAGAAAATATGTTTGAATCTGTCTGGAAATGTATCAATATGTAGAAACAAAAGAACTGAAGGCAATCTTGAATATAGGGATAGAGGGAAGGAGAAAAAGAGGGAGAGAGTGAGAGAGAGAGTGAATAACAGGATGGAAAAGTAGGGAAAGAGAGAGGATATAAAGAATTAAAAGTGAAGGAAAGGGAAGTGAAGGAGAGAAAGAATTGAGAGATTCATGGATCTGCTATAGGATCTCATATAGGGATATGTAACATGATGGAAACCTACATAATTTGGGTAAGAATTTAGACCACATGTCTCTGTCCTTACTAAGAGTAGAAACTGGATCCAAGAACAAAATACTCAAAGCCTACTTATATTTTATAATATATTTTTCTCATAAAATTGTTATGTTGAATAAAGTGGTAAGTTATGTGAAACACTTAATATATGAAAGCAAATGTTCTCTATGTCCATAGCTTTTCTTCTATCATATTATATATTTGTCCAAGTGTTGATAGTCATCTCATTTTAAGCATTCTGTCTTATTTTCAATTATGAAAAGATAAACCCCTGAACAAATATCTAGAACTTAATTGACATATGGATAGCACTATCATGGGAAACATATAGAGATAGGTTAAAATATGCAACTGGGGCCTGTTTTAAAACAAGATGCAGCCTATTGGTTAAAAATGTGTTTTGAGAATGCAAGTGCACAGGAAATCTTTATAAAATGTCTGTTTAAAAATTATGACATGGCAGTTCTAAGATGGAAGGAAATATTTTTACCTTTTGTACAGATCAATGTGCAGAAATGTTCTTTGCAAAATGATATGAATGTAGTTTTCAAGGAGAAGAAGAATCCTCATCTGCCTCACCCATTGCTGACTCTCTTGAATACTACATGGTTTATAATTGGCAGTTAAGAAATAGCTCCCAGGGATTACTGTGGGCACAGACTATAGTGTGTTTGGCATAGGAACAGAGCCCATCTGCCTCTACAAGTGACTGCATACATTTAATAGGAAAAGGTAAATAATGATAAGCTAAAATTTTATTAGCATCTGGACAAGGGTCAGTTCAATTATTCTCATGGTTTTGAAACACCATTTTAAAGCCTATGGAATTCTGCTGAAAAATTCCTGATCCATATGCAGATTATATTAGTCTATGCATGAATAGATATAAATAACAAATAATTTTTGAAACAAGATAAAGTGTATTTCTCTTTTCCCTTCCTTCCTTCCTTCCTTTCTTTCTTCCTTCCTTCCTTTATTTATTTATTTATTTTTTGAGACAAGATCCTTAAAGCCCAGGTTAGTCTTAAATTCATTATTTAACCAAGGTTAACCTTGAACTTCTAATTGTCCTCCCACATGCTAAGATTAAAAGTATGCACTACTTAAAGAAATATTAAGAAAGAAAGAGAGAGAGAAAGAAGGAAGGAAAGAAGGAAGGAAGGATAGAAAGAGGAAGGAAGGAAGGAAGGAAGGAAGGAAGGAAGGAAGGAAGGAAGGAAGGAAGGAAGGAAAGAAAGTGGGAGCTATAGAAATTGCTTAGTGGTTAAGGTGCTTGCCAACAAAGCCAATGGACCCAGATTCAATTCCCCAGGACCTACATAAGCCAGATGCACAAGGGGAGCACACATCTAGAGTTCGTTTACAGCAGCTGGAGGCCCTGGCATGCCCATTTTCTCTCTCTCTCTCTCTCTCTCTCTCTCTCTCCCTCCCTCCCTCCCTCCTTGCCTATTTCTCTCTCTCTCTCAAATAAAGAAAAAATTTAAAAAGAAAGAAAAACGTATGAGCTACTAAACCCACACCAAAATAGACATATCTTCATAGAGAAGAAAAATGAAGTTAAGAGTTTGGGGAATTTTTCTCTGACTTGAAACAATAACCATTCCCAAACTTTAGCTTTTATTTGTTTAAATAACTATTTGTATTAAAATTATAATTAAATTATTCATTCTTCAAATTTGGGGATAATATACAAACATAATAAGGAACAGAGCTTCAATAATAATGAGAATAATAATAATAATAATAGGATATGTTGTTTCAAAACTAAATAACTATAAATAGTGTTTACCAGCATGATATTTTTAAATACTATATAGTCCAGTGACCATCTGTACATGTTGTCCCACTCTATAAATTTGTACAAAGATGGCCAGAGTATATAACTCTTGACCAAATTCACTACAGAGAAAGCAGAACCTACAAGGCAAAGAATCATAAAAAATAAATGTCTAATAAGCCCTTTTATTTCTAACTCTGCATGAGAAGAAAGGTCACTTTCTAACTTAGTATTTTACCTTTTGGCGCCCTCCTCTTTTCCCTAATCACACACAATTTTATACATTATGCTCTATTTATGCATTCTTCAATAGCATCTTTATTTATGACTTTGTGAATCCACAGTTTTGTGATAGGAGGCAAAAGTCACTTAGCTAATTACACATGCTTGATAAGTTGCATAATAAGAGCATTGTGCATTAGGTGAAGGCATTTAAATTACTGCAGTTATTCTCATTTGAGAAAAACAAGAGACTTTTTTAAAAGTTGTTTAAACCACCCTGCTGTCTCCATCTTAAGTATAGTGTGCCTTTAGCCTTTAATCAAAACTATGTCAGTAATTTAAAAAACAAAAGTTGAGTTCCATTTTACCCATTACCAATGAAATAAGAGCAAAAAAAAAAAGAGTCCACTAAATGCAAATACTTCTGATCCATAGTTGAGAATGTTGTTATATGTGGTGCCTTCCATATAATGTAATCCCATAAAACAGAACAGTTTAGACACTCCCTTCCCCACAAAGAAGCTATAATGAAAGCTGACTTGGCCTAGCCAGAAGATTAGAAGTGCATAGAGAAATGGAGTGTGCATACTAGAATATTAATATGACTTCTGTAGGAAGATTGGAAATTCTACAAAGTTATGAATAAGGTCAAAATAACACTTAGAAAATTTACTGCCATAGAAAATCACACTCTCCTTTGAGTGATTTACTGAATGTTACATAAAATGGAGTGTGGACAAGCTGTACTCAAATGCAAGCTTGCAGCTGTCAGAGTCTACATTTGCTCAATCTGGCTAGAGGATGATTTGAAGGTTGATTTAATTGTAGCTTCTGAATCATGCTCTTCCCCATGTTTTAAATTGTTTAACATAAATACAAAAATGTTAAAGTCACTTTAAGACTGTAAATATTTAGTATAAGGAATAAAAACCTCATTCTCATCAGGAGGAGTAACTGAACATGAAAAGGCCTTCATGGGAAGAAATACCATTACATAATAATGGTAACTGCTCAATAATTATGGAAAATATACTGTTTCAATGAGAAAACACCTAAGGTGTTTGGGAGGAGCTCAGAATAAGCCAACATAAAGTGAGGTTTGTGCATGCACACCTCATCCGAAGTAGAATACACACATCTGTTCAGGAAGTCCAGAGGTCAACACTGACCAGCTAGTGAGACATGAGACAACGTTGCTTGGGTTCCTTATAGCCAACATAACAACCTAAGTATCTTTTACTCTAAGAGCCAAATTCAGGCAGACAGTCAGCTTTGGAAGATGCTACCAGTAAGAGAATACAAGGTACCACTAATGAGGTTTTGTCTGTTACCTACAGAGCTAGTGTTCTCCTGACCCTTCTTCCAATCTGCAGCAAACTTCAGCAGATGTCCAGGTATCACCTAACACTCACTTCCCAGGATCAGCAAGTCACCCTTAGGGAGAGTTTCTTGTTTTTCCTCTATAAGCTTTTGAGCCCATTGTTTTCATTGTCACTTTTATACATACCTCCTTTTCTACATATTTTCTTGCCGGGTTTTCTGGCACATTCCTTGGATATTCTTTTTACTGAAAAATGAATAGAAGACTAGAAAATAACATGGCGCTCCATCACAGACCGCCGGAACATGCAATACCACTATCTATCTTAAGACACTCTTGCATTTACTGAGTGTTAAAGATTCCCCAATTTGTTGAGCCTGCACATGCAATGAGAACATGTTGATGCATCTTCTCAGAAGTCATTTGGTAGGAAATGGAAACTAGGAGCCCATTTCTACCTAAATATACGTGCTGTGGAAGGAAAAAAAATGAGTAGGCACAGAAAAAAATATAAGAAGAGATACACTAACACACATAAACAAAAAGCGGCATGCAAGCATGTAAAGTATGTCTACATGCCAACAGGAAAAGCCATGCATACTGCTAGTACATATGAATTAATATTGTTAGAACTTAGAATAAAATATATATGATGTATGTATATATATAAATACATCTCCCTGTTTCTTCTTTAATGAACTCACCATCCTCAGTTGGGACATATATGTTTAAATAAAGGCAGTCTTCACTCTGGTCTTGTACATATGATGAAACCACATCCAAGTTATTAGTAAACCACACAGGAAGCATGACTTCTGGCAATCTGCCATCAATGATATTCTGGGGACACACAGGAGCAAATTGAGTGGCGTTCCTGATATCAGACCAGGGAGATGGTGGTTCTGGAGGCTGAAAGCGGTGTTCCCCTGTTGGTGGGGCTGCATACGGGACTCCAAGAAACTGAATAACAGGCCCCAAAATTTCATTATTGAGTTCTTTCTTAATCCCTCTGATCTTGCCAAAGTTAGTAGTCACCAGTGGGTCTACATCATCCAATTTTTGAGAGAGCACATGGACAGTCTGAAGCAAAATCCCCAACAAGCACAGAGTCAATGAGGAACCCCATCCCCTGTGTACCAAGCATGCCATCATGGCTCTCCAAGCATAATTCATCCACATGCATCTGAGCAGTGCCATGATCCCACATCAGTTGTCCACTTGTCTGGTTCAGTGAGGCAAATCTATTTATATCCACTCAAGAAAAAAATTGAATGATAGTGAAATATGCTTTAGATTTCTCAGAAGAGAAACTTGTCAAGAAAAGCTCAGCACACTGTTCATGCAGAAAGTATTTCCCATTGATTTCACATGCGCTGAAACTGCATCTTCAATCATCACTATTTATCAGGCCATATCCTATTGACCATCTTGTTTTCCATAGTAGCGATGTGGTGAGAGTGGCCATTGACTGTGGATGTCCTTCTTAAAAATCAAATCCAGTTAGCTTCAGGTCTATATCCTAGAGAAAATGGAAATAAATCATTAGTAAGAACAAGCTCACATAGACAGAGTGATAACTGGATATTTTACAAGCTATAGAAATTACATTAGTCAGGCTGGAGAGATGGATTAGCAGTTAAGGTACTTGCCTACAAAGCCAAGGACCCAGGATCAATTCCTCAGTATCCATGTAAGCCAGATGCAAAAGGTGGCACAAGCATCTGGAGATCATTTGCAGTGGCTAGAGGTCCAGGCACACCCATTCTTTCTCTCTCTCTCTCTCCCCCCCTCTCTCTCAAATAAATAAATAAATTTCTTAAAAATACATTATTAGGGGCTAAAATAAAATAAGTTGAATACTACCATGGGAAAATTATAGTTCGAGGTGAAGTGATGGATGAAATAGCTTATTATTAGGTTATTAAAAACTTGCCTGCTGACTTTATGTTTATATAAGTAGATGTAGGCCTTGGCAAAATATACAGTTTAGGAGCATTTCATGGTTAAGGTGCTTTTAAAATGCTGCAGGTTATATGAAATTTCATCATTATTGATGGTCCAATAATTTCAAGTAACTACCGAATTAACAAAGGTACTCATAAATAGAATCTGATTGAAGAAATCCTTTAAACCATTTGTGGTATATTAATGGAATTTAACTATGTCAGAATATTGTACGGATTGCAAAACAAATAAATGCAGCTCCCAATCCCCTGCTACAAAGAAATCAGAGATAACACCAGAAGAAAAAAAACTCATGTGAATTCAGCTCTGGTTATTTTAGTACCATTACCTCATAATGTTGATTTCCTTGCTAGCTATTAAAAGTTATCAGAAAATATTGGATACAGATATCCTACATGAAATTTAAAACACAAGATTTTAGCAGAGAATATAGCAAGAGACATTTTGAAAGAGTGAAAGAAATTGGCATCATCTTTTGCAGACCAGTTATTTAACCATCTATCTATATGTTTGAGTTTACAATAAATCTTCAATGTGTAAATGAAATTCTGAGTCAAAGTCAATATATTTTAAATTACAAATTATGTTCTCTCTGTCAGAGATCAAAGGAAGAAAACAAAAAGGGGGGGGGAGTATGGTAATTTAAAAGAACAATCATACCCAATCAAGGTATCTTGCATATTAAAACTAATCAAACATATAACACTGTTTACTTGCTGCAACTTACAGTGAATGAGAACAAGCTCTAACATGGAATGCAATGTGATTCGTAGGGTAAGCTGCCACACACTGTCAAATGGCATACAACTCATACAACAATAAAAGTGTCTTTTCTTATCTGAGACACCTTTTAATGTGCTTGCTTAGAAAATAATAATATTAATGTGTATTATCAATGATCCTATCCTGCCATGTCACAGAAAGATCCCCAGAAGTGCCAGTAGCAAAGTGACAGTGCCCTGACTTGCTGTTACTACAAAGAAGAAAAGATTGTGAAAACTATATAGGCCAGCAGGAGATTTCATTCTGGCCTGGTGTTCCTTTAGCTCTGAACAATCCATCACAGGAAGAAATAAGAAGATCAATGTCTTTCTTCCAGAGTACTTCAGCTTGTGTTAATTCTCCAGCTATTGCTGTGAAAGCACATTAACATACAAAAGATAAGCTCAGACTCTTCCTCCCCATGCCCCAGGAGTCCAGAGCTGATGGAAGATTTACAACTCTTACTCTGTAAAACCTACATTGTGCTCAAGCTCCTGCAGACAGGACAGGTCTCCTCAGCACTGAGTATTTCCTGTTTACCTTTTGGAGTTCAAAAGGTTTTGTTTACCTACTTACAACACAGAACTTGTGTGGAGGCCTGGGAAGCCTCCAGTGCTAGTTTTAATCCAGCCTAAATTTTAAAAACAGTGATTTTCACACAATCCATAATGTCACACTCCTTTTATATTCACAAATCCTTAACTATGTATAAGACAAAAATAATACTTAGTTTCCATGATGTGCTGTTTTAACAGAACTTGGGAAGTATTAGAATTCTGTATAGTATAGTGGATTTTCAAATTTCAACGACTAGCTTCTGAGGTTCCAAAAACACCCCATGTCATGTGTGTGCATGTGTGTGTACATACTGGAAATTGACCATAAAAGATTTTTTTTCCAGGAAATATTATTATAGTAATAACAGTCATTCCAGTTGAAAACATACTGAAATAATTACTAAAATACTAAATATTTAATACAAAATATTACTAAAAACTTAAAAGATATATGCCTAAACATAATGTGTTTCAAGTCTGTTGCAGAGTTTTTAATCCATACTTATTGATGCTTCCTAAGTGTATGCAAAATTCTTAGTTTTAATGCATGTTCATGTTATTTACAGGAATCTTATGAATCAGATTCAACAGTTATCCTTCTAGCTCATGAGCGACTGCAGCTCAAAGAAGTTAAATATGCTGGCCAAGGTCTCTCATCCAATCAACAGCAGATGGAGAGCCCATGACTATCTAAAGGCCAACAAAATGACCACTTCCAACCTCAGTCCTTAACTCACAATGATCACAAAAAATTCTATATTAATATAGTTAAAATTACATGACAAAAGTGTGGCATATATTTTAGATTCCTTTAGAGTCTAGTAGATAAAAGTTTTACAGAAATGATTTTTTTAAATATTTTTATTTTTTTATTTGAAAGAAAAAGAGAGGAATGGGCACACCAGGGCCTCCTGTCACTGCAAGTTATCTCCAGAGGAACACAATGTTTTATGCCCGGGGGAATAAAATCCAGGCCATCAGGCTTTGCAAGTGAGTACATTGAACTACTAAGCCATCTCCCCAGCCCTGGGAAAAATGATTTCAAATTGTATGCCTATATTTCTTGAAAGTTAGGTTTTCTTTTGTTCTTTTTATAATCTGTTTAATTTGACATTTGAATGCAGTCATGTCTAGCTGATTATACATGATGGTGTTGAAACAATGATTTGGGTAGGGACTTGTTTATATATTGGTAACAAAAATGATAAGCCTTAAATTCATAACAACCTAAGTGTCTGTAAGTAGACAATTGTAACTGAATCATGAAATATTTACAAATCAAAATCCCATATGGTGTTGAAACTAAAGAATTGAGACATAAAATACTAGTAACAATATACCTCACAATTATTAAAAATATTAAGTTGCAGAAGGCTATATTCAGTAAGGTGTTATTTAAAAAAAGAGTATGCAAAGCAATCCTATTTATTATTCATAGATATGTAAATATGTAATAACAGAGAAGTTTTCAACCTTCAGTAAGGAGAGAATGAAATTAAGTCTAGTAATTAACTAATTGACACCTGAGATGGATAACCTGTTGTGAGTCTTTAAAAGGCCATTGATTAATTACAGCAAGTTTGACAAATTTGCAATTTTTAATAGTGTTGGATGAGATACACAGACACAACATACATCTTTATTATGAATGCTCTGTGTTTTCTGTATATTTTTTTATTTTAAACATTTTTTATTAATTTGAGAGAGAGAGAGAAGGAGGCAGAGAGAGAGAGAGAGAGAGAGAGAGAATGGGTATGACAGGGTCTCTAGCCATTGCAAATGAACTCCAGATGCATATGCCATCTTGTGCATCTGGCTTACATGGATCCTGGGGAATTGAACTGAGGTCCTTAGGCTTTGCAGGCAAATGCCTTAAACACTAAGCCATCTCTCCAGTGCTTCTGTATATTTTAAATAAATATATAAAACCAATGGGATCAAATACATAAAAGGAGGGCTGGAAAGATGACTTAGTAGTTAAGCGCTTGCCTGTGAAGTTTGAGGACCCCGGTTCAAGGATCAATTCCCCAGGACCAACGTTATCCAGATGCACAAGGGGCAGCACACAACTGGAGTTTGTTTGCAGTGGCTAGAAGCCCCGGTAAACCCACTCTCTCTATATACATGCCTTTCCCTGTCTGTCTTTTGCTTTCAAACAAATAAACAAAAATTTAAAAAATAAAACGCTAAAGGAGGGCTGGAGAGATGGCTTAGTAATTCAGGTGCTTGCCTGCGAAGCCTAAAATCTTATGTTCGAATCCCCAGGTCCCATGTAGCCAGAAGCACAGTGATGCCAGAGCAAAATTTGTCACACATGTGCACAAGGAGGCACATTGATCTGGAGTTCGTTTTCAACAGCTGAAGGTCCTGGCATGCCCATTCTCTCCCTCTCTCTATCTGTATCTCTGCCTCTTTCTCTCTATCTCAAAATAAATAATAAAAAAATAAAATTTAGAAATGCCAAAGGAATGTGCTCAACATACAACACATACTTGCATTAAAATATCCTAAGAAACACAGAAACACAGTTCTTTACACAATATAGACAATGAAAATGAAAAGCAAACCAAACAAATGCCCACCCAACCAGACAAGTCATATATTATCAGCTGATTCATCAGCCTGAATGGGACTGGCGACCCCAACTCCTCAGTTCATGGAAGACCCAACACATAGATTCTACTATTTCTCATCTTGAGGTAAAGTATCTATGCCCTCATTAAGACAATAAAATAATATTAAATAGTATTTAAGAGAGTATCTAAATGTTAATATCTGTCATTAGTTCATTAAATTAACTGGTCCATCAACAATTTTGGTCCTTGATTACCCAGGTTTGATACAAAATAGAGCTGGTTAGGATATTAGATCATCATAGTAAGTAACTACATTCATCTATTCTTTCATTAACTCAACAAATATCTGTGGGAACTTGCAATTGTACAAACTAATGTGCTAAATGTTAAGGGAGAATTTTAAGACAATCTATTTTTTATTCACAAGTTGCTTACATTATTATAAAAGAATAACTCATATAAACAGATCATTATATAAGATGAAACGTGATAAATATCCAACAAAGGCATGAAGGACAGGGGCAGGAGACTCCACCAAACAGTAGCCAACTTCTAATGTTATATAGACTTTTTATTTCTTTATATAGACTTTTTATTTCTTTTATAAATATTAGGTCTTTAGTATCTACCTTACTATGCTTTCAGAAATTATGTTGTTACTGAACTGAGATACCCTCTACTGAATTTTCAAGGGTTTTTGATATGTGTCTTACATGGGTCCTGGGGAATTGAATTTGAGTCCTTTGGCTTTGCAGGCAAGCACCTTAATGACTAAGCAATGCCTCCAGCCCAATATATATCTATATATCTATATATCTGTATATCTATATATCTATAAATCTATATAGCTATATATCTACATATCTACATATCTACCTCTCTCTCTCTCTCTCTCTCCATATATATATATATACACACACACACACATATCTTTTACACTGGAAGCATGGGTAGATCACAATTTGTCTAAATTGAGTCATTCACACTATATACATGGGGCACTTAATGATGACACTTTGCCAGTGCTATGCCATACACAGGTGAACTCTGAAACTCACAGTAATATGTTTCTATGAAGTCTTCATTAGTACTAACTTAAGGAACACAGTTACATTGCTCACACAGGGATATGTATGTGTATGAACACAAACTTATATGCATATATATGTATATTATATGAATTTTAGATTATATACTTAAACTAATCTCATGCTAGTTGATTCTACTATATCATGGTTCAGCACTTATTAATTATGAATTTGGCTGTATGAACGTATAGCAGGTTGGTCATATTCCCTTTAGGTTATACTGTTGCATCCTCTCTCTCTGGCCTCCATTCCACTGAGTGTTCTACTCATCAGGGTTATCAGTATTCACTATGGTTCATGAATGCATCATCAACTGTAGTTTATAATTCAGGAAACAAGGTCCTGAAGTGTTAAGTGTCAGAAGCCAGTCAGCCATCAGATTAAGGGTTCAGACTTCCTCTACCAAACCCCAATGCAGAGTTCCTTGAACTGCAGACCACAACCTCATCATTTCTGCTCTCTGCTCCTCATGGTGAATCAAGAAGGCAGAGTTCAGCCTTGTATCTATCTGAGTAATCACACTATTTTGATTTTAGATTTTTCAACTGAAATTTGTTGAATAGGCAAATGTGAGAACATAGAAAACAGGAGCATTGGGGATCAGTTGTATTAAACAAAGATAAACAATATTTTTTTTTTCTGATTCTGAGATGTTTAGAGGCAAGACACATCAGGCTGTCAGCAATGTTTAGTGATAATAATTGGATTTAGTAATGAAAATCTAAGTGGTTATTTAATTTAATAACTATTTCAGTGATACATGGTGGGTTTTGATAGCCAAGTTCAGCCACAAAGCTGGAAAGTTGTTGGGTAACCAGTTCACTGCAGGAAAGCTTGGCCTCTAGCAAAACTTGACTTCCTGTGTCCACATGCTTTTCTCACATGCTGGTGGTGGTTCAAGGCCTGGGTAATCCTGTGTGAGCCAGCAAGTGGAAGGACAGTGAAACCTGAAGGTGAGAATCTTACATATAATGTCATCTTTTTCCTGGCGATGCTGTACTGTACTCTTTACCTGTGCTAAATTGTACACTAATTATCAGCTGAGTTCCTTAACAACCAAACACTGGAAGGAACTAACATATAACCAACTTTCATCCTAAATTCCCCCAAAATGAAAAAAAAAAAATCCTAAACAAACAAATGCAACTGACTGAATGTTGGAGGCATTAATGTAAGAGACTGATCTACCTCCACCTCCACCTAGCAGAGCTTGAATCTGGAGGGTGGGGCATAAAATGAACCTCTGAGATTGAATATAATTATTGGAGACGCTTCATGGTCGTAGGTGGGACCCCAAGGAATACACATATTGCAGGGACTGTAGGAGTGATTCATTGTGAATATTTGGTTCTCACAGTCCCTGGGAGTAGTCAGAATACAATTAATTCTGTGTAGGTTATTCCGTCCCTAAAGTTCCACATGGGATCTGCAATTCTCCCATTCCTTTACAGTAATTGTTCCCACTAAGACATCCCAGTAGCCTCTGTGCAGATAATATGCTCTCTCAAATTCTTGGTATATACCTCTCCTGCTGGAAAACATGTACTACACAAAGTAAAGAAAAGAGAAGGGCACGGTCTCATTGAGCGAGAACAGAGTCAATGAGAATGAGCACCATGATGCTGGACAGGCAGGAGAAAGCCAAAGCAAGCAAGCCCTTCATTCAAAGGCTAGAGTGCCTGGATTTTATTTACTGTGTGATGAACATGCCTATTAGGGAGGTATATAGTCAAATTTATTTACAGAAAAATTAAAATGGCAGTGCTATGAAGCAGGGATTCTCAAGGCAGGGTACCTACATTGTGACCCAAGACCACTAGATGAGAAAAGAGAAGAAACTGTGTGTGTGTGTGTGTGTAACATTTGTACACATAATAAAAAGAGAAAGAAATTAAGCCTTGCTAATATGTATACATAATTTATACCCAGCATCTAAACACGGTGATGTGACACATAAAACATCGGATATGTTCCTTGGAAGGTGGGTGGTTCTATACTAGTCAGCAAAGATATTGTTCATATTTTCATTTTTAGTATGCATTAGATGTATTGGAGTTTACATCACTGAATAAATTGAGTTATGTATTTTTCATCAAGTTGAACTTGATGCAGCTCTTGCAAGATGGACTACTGGTTTAAGCTTATCCTGCAAGATAAATGTAGATTGAAAAGAATAGTACTCATGCTGTAATGAGTATATAAAAAGATCAGGAAAACATGAGAAATACAGTTGTTCCTGGTTTTACTACAAGCTCCTCTTTAGCTATACAGCAAGATTAAAAACAACACATACTTAATAAAACATAATAACAAGTCAGAAAAAAATAAAACCATGAATATGGAACATTAACTATGGATTTATATAATGTTTCATTAGCTGTGGGTTGTGCCATAAGAATTCCTGGGCCCTAAAATATTAACAAATGATACCATAATGACTTATAAGGTTTTTAAAAAGTCTTTCTTATCTTGTTAATGTCACTTTTAGGAATGTTTTCCAGTCTTGTGATATAGATATTTGAGGATAGACATATATATGTCATATAAACATTTGAGCATTTGTCAAAATTAAAAATTGCATAATCACAAAGTTTGAGGACCAGACTTGGTTAATAGATGGATTGATGTGGAGAAAACAGGTGCAAGTTGAAGTTTGTATTCAATGTGAAGTATCAGCTGGGCTCATCCACATTTCTGTGAAAATGCCAAGAAAGTCCTCAAATCCTGATGATCACCAACTAACTATTTGCCAAGCCCTTACCAAAGCTTTTAAGCGATCATGCCACTTAGTCCTCACAGCAGATTTATAAACTAGTAAGGACTCTTATTTAAGATCAGAGAAATGAAGCTTTAATTGATTACATAACTCCCGGGAGGACATGATTCCAAGAAAAGATAGATTTAGAAACCAAACCTAGGACTTCCCTACTGCAAACATATGTCCTGAACAGTTATGATCCAGGACACGCAGTGGTGCCCCCCAGGGAGATCAATTTAGTAAAGCCATATGCTCTCTAAGGTGACGAAGGGGTACGGTGGGACACGCAGGACATTGACAGGAGGGAATTCAAAATGCTGCTCATCAGCATGCTGGGGTTAATTAATAGGCATAATTAGCAACACTTCCAGACAGTGTGGTATTGGAAGTATTTCCAGAAGCATTCTGTAGCTAACAGCAGAAATAGGTGATAAAAGTCAGGATTGGGAATAATGAAAGAAAGAATGGTAGAATTGTAAAGTGGCAACAAGGACAAGAAGGAGAATTTTAGTGCCAAGGAGATTATCTGAATCATGGCGTGTGTGGAGAGAGGCTGCACCAGAAGTGTGTCAGAAAGAAACAACAGACTGAATTAGATCCAAGGGAAACAAAAAGTATGCATTCTGAGGTGGAAATACCAAAGCCTATGACTTTCATTATGGACAAGTTCAAGAGGAACACAATAGACAAAGCTGAGAACATGAACATGTAGCTAGTTGGAGTGCTGCACATCTATGACCCAGCACTTAAGAAACCGAGCCAGGAGGATCAGCAGTGTCAGGTCATCATCCTTGGCTGCATAGTGACTTTGAGGCCAACCTGGGATACATGAGAACATGCCTCAAAAACTAAAGGACTAAAACAGAAAGACAGAGAGAGAGAGAGAGAGAGAGAGAGAGAGAGAGAGAGGTGCAAAAGAATGATATGGAATCAAGTGACTCATTCATGACCATAGATTAATGGCATAAAATCCACTGTATTACCTCACTTAACACTCTCTGAAGTACCATGGCATAGAGATCATTATTATCTCCCTAGAACATATTATTGTAAAAAAGTCAGAAACCCAAAGTTACTGGAACATTCTATTCTTCAAGAGCAAGTTTTGCTCTTGTTGTTGTTTTGAGGCAAGCCCAATAGACTGCCTTTTTTTTGTTTAATATGAGAGTTAGTAAGAGAGAGAGAACTGGCACTCCAGGATCACCAGGCATGTGTGTCCCCTTGTGTGCATGTGTGACCATGGGTCCTTGCGTCACTGTGCATCTGGCCTACGTGGGACCTGGGGAGTTGAACATGAGCCCTTAGGCAAGCGCCTTAACTGCTAAGCCATCTCTCCAGCCCAAGATTGTGTTTTGCGGATAGAACAAACTTCATTGAGTTCAAATGGAAGGATTAACAAGCACTAATGATAAAATTCACTTTTCTCTCAGATTTGCCCAAAGTCACCTTTGGGAAAAAGAGTGGCAGACCTCACTACTTCCAGGGTTGTATTTCCTTCTTTCACCCTCTGCAGAAAACTTTAGTTCTATTTTTTCCTTCTTTCCTAGGCTATCTCCCCTGAAGATCTCCCACTCCAGTAATGTAAGAAAACAACAGAGAAAATTGAATATTAAGGGGGTAGAAAGCAAAGAAAAATGACAGTAATGGGATAAACAATTTACTAACAAAATATTTTTTAAAAGTAACAAAGAATTCAGCATATACACATGGCAAAATCCATACCAGGTAGCAAACCCTATCTGTAAATAAACAGCATGAAGGAAGGCAGCTCACAGCACCAGGAGAACAACTTGCCACTAAGATCTTCCACCTAGAATCCTTTCCCCATCAGTGTTTTCCTGGAGGAGCCCCAGCTAGCATTCCTGAAGACCTGGCTCCAAGGTCAGGACTCTATTCCCTGGTCTTTCCTTCCGCCAATCTCAAAGCATTTAGCTTTTCTTTTTTCTTTCTTTCTTTCTTTCTTTCTTTCTTTCTTTCTTTCTTTCTTTCTTTCTTTCTTTCTTTCTTTTTACTTTCTTTCAATTTTCCTGTAGCTGATTCTATAGGAAATTTTACTGTAGAAACTGGTAATCTTAGTTGATTTCTCCAACGTCATATTTTGTAAATATTGATCATGGAGCATTGGTGAGGCAGTAGAAACTTAGGAATAGCACCTCAGCACTGGAGGCTGAAATGCATCTTAGCATCCTGTATGACACTTACCCAGGTGAAGGAACAGTTAAGAGTGTAGAGTGGGAAGGCTGCTCTTCCTAAGGAAGGGATCTGTGAACTGGATTCTGACGGATGACTAGAAGTTAGCAAGGGAAGACCAAGAGACAAAACTGAACGTGAAACTGTGATGGAGTCTGTGGGTGTATGCATGATATACGTGTGTGTGTGTTCAAGTCCATGTGGTTGGTGACTGTTGTCTCCTTCCACTACTCCTCCACCTTATTTTTTGACACATGGTATCACATCAAACCCCAAACTCACCCACTGAGTTAGATTACCCAAGAAGTTCCAGGGGCTCTCCTATTTACACTTCCCTGGCCCTTGGATGATAGATGTGCATCACTGGACCCAGGTTTTACATGGGCAAAGGTCCTCATTTTTGCAAGAGAAATATCTTATTGCCTGAGCTATCTCTCCAGTCCCCAGAAAATATTTCTTAAGTGAAGGGCCTATGAATTCATCACAGTACTTTTCAAAAGTTTACACAGCCCTCATTTGTTTATACACCAGTGATATCTAATCTCTTTTACAAACAGATCTGCAGCAGGAGGCGGTGGGGGGTCAGTAAAACAAACCAAACAGGCAGAAATAAAGTATTATGAAAATTCCTTCTGGTTCAGCAGTATGACATATAGTCTGGAGAGTAATTCATGATTGCTTGGCAATAAAGAGGATGTGAAGGCACCATTACCAATTTTCTAACTTCATACCTGGAAAGAGATGAAAGCTCCAGCATCCCCTCCTTATTATACAACTGAGTAATTTCTGGTGCAGACGTCAATTAAAGCTGATGTCTGAGTATCAAAGAGCTTATTACTTCTTTGTTTAGCATTTGTTTTGTGGGAGCAGATGAAGAAAGACATAATCACAGCACACAATAAGTCTCACCTTCTACTTACTTGGAACATTCCCTCAGGTTGCATCTCAAGTTATTATTCTTAAGATCTAGAATCATCTTAAGAGTCCTGACATCCAAATGAACAGGGAGGTGAAAAGGATGAGGGGCAAGTGTTGGTGAGACAGAAGGTTTTTTAAAAAGTCAGGAGTAACAGATTTAATGCATATGTAAAATACCACAGGACCTGTTTTTAAAAGCAACAGCTGACCCTTTGAGGCCACAGAGGAAAATGAATAACCACTCAGGAGCTGAGAGACAGCCAGGTAGAGCTGACTACATCCCTTGATATTAAATTGATGCATTTGTCTGAAGGGGGGGGCACCTTTGGGTCGCAAGTTATTGCTTGCAGAAGCAACTTAATTATGTTTGCCAGGACCTTTATAGAGAAAATAGCACAACTTCAGCAGTATGACATCCTCTATTCCTCTCTCTAAGCTTATTTCTGGTTTGTTTTTTTTTTAATTTTGTTTTGTTTTATTTTTTTAATGAGTGGCTGGGCCCTATGAAGAGTGGAAAATCACCCGCCCTGGTGCCCAGCTTCATTAGTGCTCCTCTTTTAAAAAACCCCTTGTTGCCGAAGAATAGCTACCATTTTGGCAGAGGCAATGCTAAGTTGCTGAGTGTGGCTGAGTGCCAGATGTGTCAGTCTTGACCCATAGAAGGATGATTAGCAGAGAGAGGGTAGTTAAACCTTTGTGCCCGTTCAGTCCCAGGCTTCTGCTGGAATTGGCAAACACTATAGTGACTATTGTTTACAGAGCAACTGTCTACTGGAGCTGGACGCAGACCACCAATGCCTTTCATGTGAGGCAGCAAACAACGATAATGACTTCCTGCTACTCCTGACCCAGCACAGAGCTCAGTCAGTGGTCCAAAAAGGGAGACCTTCACACTAGCAATCTTCCTCATATACTATATACCATATACAATATAACATATATCACACACACACACACACACACACACACACACACTATATATATATATATATATATATATATATATATGTAGTAGCAATAGCAGAATTAAAAGCAGCCCCCTGTCTATAGGTCATTTTTGCAATACAACACTAATAAATTAAGTACATACAATAATTTAATATGCACATGAGGTATAAATTGTTAAGTGATTTGGTCATGTGAATAAAATTAAATGTACACTAGATACTGTTAAGAAAACAATGAAAAGTCTAATGATCATATGATTTTAAGAAATTTAAGAACTGGAATCCTAAATGCTTAACCTTATGCCTAAAATCTCAAACTTTGTTATACTATAAGCCTTATTATCTTCATTGCCCATGTCATACCTATGTGGAATAATTTTTAGTATTTCCAAGATTCCCTGAGATATCACATTTTCCTCAGGGTAGGAAAAAGTGCACCTTTTAGCAAGTGATAAGAGTACAAATAATAGAAATATACTATTAGCTAGTAAGCATATTTAAGTAATTTCTAAAAATCAAAGAAACTTGGTACAATGATTACTAAAAAGTTTTAATTTTTTTGTTTTTGATTGAGATTCAATATTTTATTTTTTCTTAGTTTACTTCAAAAATACCTGTCACCTGTCACTTCAAATGAATGCTAATTATGTATGCTTTTAAAATAGCAAAAGTGGGGGCTTGAGGGATGGCTTAGCAGTTAAGGTGTTTGACTGCAGAACCAAAGGACCCAAGTTTGATTCCCCAGAACCCACATAAGCCAGATGCGCAAGGTGGTACATGTGTCTGGAGTTCCTTTGCAGTGGGTGGACCCCTGGCACACCCATTCTCTCTCTCTCTCTCCTTCTCTTTCTCCCTCTTTCTCTCTGTCTAATAAATGACGAAAAGGGAAAAAAATGATTTTTAAAAAAAGCAAAAGTGGAAGGGCTAGGTTCACCACTGCTGCTGGTGCTCAGAGGCCCACCACTGCTCGCCATCGTGGAGGCTGTGGAGAGCAATGCTACAGGGTCATTTTAGTATGTAAAGTGGTTTTAGACTCAGATGTTAATAAAGACTACAACTCCAAATTGCAGAAACTTTTGGCATCTGTCTCTTGGAACACAAACCCTAGTACATTTGGCACAGTTAAAGAAGTCGTGAAACTGGTGATGTTTTTACCCACAAGAAAAAAAGGATAGATAACATTGTCACTTGTGTGTAAAGTTTTGGACAGCTAAGTAATACAGATTTAAATTAAAAATGACAGATGTACTGACTTGAGACATGATGGCTGCTGAAGCGAACCTTTCTTCCCTTTAGCTCTGTGCTTAAATATTGAAGGGTTTAAGTATTACTTTCAGGTGTGAATACTGTGACAACTGTTGCTCAGAGTTATATGCAATAAACACTGTTTTCCCTGCTCAACATTGTCCTAGGAGGTTGGTATTCCTATTTGGAAATATTCTGTGATTTCCTATGTGACTTTGTTGAAGCAGAGTAAACATTCCATCAGATAACATGAAGATGGGATAATATGAATAATATATTTCATAGAAAAATGAGAATAATTTCATTTCACCTTCAAACATTATAATGAGTTTATTTTCTTCCTGAAAACCTAGAGTTCATTTGGTGTGTCAAGAAAGAGAGAAGGGGAAAGAAATAAAAATCTGATAGTATTATGTATTACACATGCCAAACATCTGTGTAAAGAATGAATTATTATAGCCATTTAATGTTTTTGAAAGGGCAGCTATTGAGGAACATAAAAAGAATGCATGAGAACATATTATGGACTAATCCCTCATTGCTTCTAGATGGTATCTGTTATTTAGACAAGGGCAAAAGGTAAGCAATCCATATCTAAGGAGATATTTCTCTAATATCCTATCTCCTCTACTGCTTCTACTCTATGAACCCAAACACATTACCACCACTGAATAAGAAATAAATAAGGGAAAAAGAAACCTATTTTTTCAGTTATGCAAATATAAATGAGCTATAAACAACAATAAATGGATGGGCTGTAGAGATAGCCTACTGTTGAAGGTGCTTGACTGCAAGCTAAGAACACAGGTTCAATGTCCAAGTACCCATGTAAGCCAGCTGTACAAGGTGACACATACATCTGGAGTTTCTTTGCAATAGCTAGAGGCCCTGGCATACCCATTCTCTCTCACTCTATCTGAGTCTTTCATTCTCTCTCTCTCTCTCTCCCTAAAATAAATAAATAAAATTAACAATGGATAGAAGTGCAGCTCCCTTATTTTGGCATGCCTTAACACCCCTTCAAAGAGAGAGATGGGCTTCATTTACTGGGTCTAGCTGTGGGCATCTGAATTATTGGAGAAGTAAGATCCATGAAAACCTCCAGGGGAACAGCATTATATACAACAGGTGTGGCTTGGTACATAGGTAAAACACTAAAATTGCTATAAAAACTGGAAAAAAATAAAAACATTTGAAAACATAAAATTATTATACAATTTCATGAATCAGATGTAAGCTCATGGACTTCAACTTAAGTCCTAGCATGTCAACTTTGTTAGGAGGTCAGTCTAGAGCTGCATTTCCTGTGATATACCACTGCAGAATTTGATTTTTACATCTGTAGCAGTAACTTAACTTGCATTCATTCCAAAATGAATTTCATGCTCAACTTGTTTTTCTTAATTAAACTTCCTTTTCCAGTTCCTAATATGTATATTATTAAAACTCATTAGTCCCCGTTCATAGCTTCCTGTCTTTTTTCTTTAGGTGGCTATGCATTCATAAATTGAAGTACTTTGTGGACATATATAGGAAAAATAAATAAATAATAAATATGTACACTGAAACATTTTATAAGTGTCAGATTGAGAAAGTGCCTTCAAGACCCATCAGGTTTCACAGAAAACAGGCATGATTGCTAAACCTTACTTGCTAACATATCTCTGATCTATAAAGTCTGCAGTAATGACAGCAGGACAAAGCTTACTCATTGACTGGGATTTCTCTTACATACAACAGAAACGGTCATGAAAAGAATTCATATAAAATCCCCCAAATTTTAATGTCTAGTAATTTCAGACTCCTGGGGTGATTGACTAGTTTTCTTTGACTTTGAGTTGGCAGTCTTTTACTTTAGCATAGATTTGTTGCCAAATGAATGCATGGTACTTTCCTTTTCTTTATTATTATTTTTTATTGTTGGGAGGCTGCTCTTGAAAGCAAAGATAACCCGTGTTCTTTTATAGCCACAGAGTAATATCTGACATTTGTCAACATGATTGCATTACAAAATAATCAAACTTGCTACTATCAAGGAATCCTTCTTACCAACAGAATGTTGTTAACCCTACAACATTAAGAGAGTAGCTATCGCAAGATGCTATAAATTATCTTTTAAGAATGACTGAGGAGGTCACAAGCCCTAGTGATGGCTAAATGACTACATTATACACACTAATTTGCCCTCTAGATACGTATGTTTATGCCATATAATAAAGTTACTCTCACTTTTGGTTAGAGAAGCTTCCCTTTTCAGATGGTGGTGACCACTGGGAACAGTCAAAACTCATGCCAGTGCTGAGAAGAAATAGTCAAGTGTTTAGCACTAAACAAGACATCTCTATCACTGCCTCCACAGACCAGGGACCATTTGCAGAAGAGGTGGCAGAAAAAAGTGTAAGGACCAAGGAAGGGAAGGAGTGCTTTGGAGTATTGTCTATAGACATTAAGTGGTCATTGCATTCATGACTTCACAGTGGTTTGTGCTTGCTACACAATACCTGCATAATATGAGAATAAAAACCATTTTGATGACATCAAAATAGAAGACAGACTAGTTGGAAACAAGATGGTGTTCAGTAGAGGGGGAATAGGAGAGGAAGGAAAAAGGAGACTAGAGAAAGGGGATTATGATCAGGTTAAATTGTGTATATGAATGGTAATTGTCAATAAAAAAGTTTTATAAAATAAAGGACATTTTATTTCTACTTCTCTGGGTTTTAAAAACTTGAAAAATTAAACACTGAAATTTTATATGTATAGAAATTTGGACGTTTTCTTGCAGTCCTCAATAAAGCAAAAGGCATGGCAGACTTAGAATTTGGATATCATATTTTGAGTTTCAATAAATTGTAAAATTAATATTTGCCTATTTCAGTTTGCTCTCAATTACCAGTGGGTAGTAATTGCATTTAAAACCATTACTTAATGGGAAATAACAACAGATGCGCTTCATCATCTCAAGACCGTAGCAGGAAGGTGCAGCGAACCCTGTTAGCAATTTGGGGGTGGTAGGCGAGTTAGGAGTTACAGGACATGGACAATGCAAGTGCCAAGCAAAGATCTAGGAGAAGTGACAACAGTTTTCCATACTGATGAGCTTTGGGGAATCCAATGACGCATCTTGCCACTTATGTGAGGAACTAGGTTTACAATTTTCAAAGGTAATTGAGAACTTCTATACTTTTAATTCAAAATTATCACATTTTGTGCTACTCTACTCTAAGACTGAAACACCAAATCAATAGAACCATGCTAATTTGAATAATTGTGACAACAGTATGCACTTGGAAAAGACAGAGCAAAATGCAATTCATTTGAAGCAAACTCTTCAGGTGTTTCAATAGTTCTTAAAGAAACACACTCTATTTGGGAAGAATGCTTACTAAACTAGGTTCGGCTTACTTTTCAGTTACTGGCTGCAGCTGACATTTTTTTTGTGATATACGCTATTTCCATGGCTACTGGCCTTCAGCATGTATTTACTACCTACAAAAGCATGCCAGAGTTTTGTGTAGAAACTACTATTGAAATAATGCCACCCCTCCAAGTAGATGATATGAAAGAATAGGTCAAAGTTTCCTCCTTTTCATTTTTCAGCACCCAAAGAGAACATAACAAGGCAGTAAAAAGCTTTAACTATTCTTTACTGAACAATTTTCCAGCCACTACAAAGGTGCATTCAGCTAACACTTCCACCTTGGCAGTGAGACATGCAACTACTGGTTAGTGGTTTCAAAATATGCAAATTAACCTTTAAAAAAAAAAAGCCTCCATTTTCACATTTCAAATTCTCCATCACCCTTTTATCCACACTTACAACTCCATTATCATACATAGTCATCCCAACCCATTTACCACTCACGCCTATTGTTTGCTATTATCTTTTAATGTTATTTGGTAGCAATCTCTCTTTGGATTCGTTTAATCTTCGCTTAAAGATGTTAAATATTCCTGGACTAGCTACTGCATCAGTAGCTAGATGGTAAGCAACACAGAGCACCTATTCTTCTAGTTTCAAGCTGCACAAGCACCACGTGACAGAGAATCAGAAAAGAAGCAACGGCGGCCTCTCAGATATCTCCTTGAAACTGACTGGGCTTGTAGACATTCTTTCTTGTGAATCTACTACCTTTAAAAATGAGCGAGAAATAGCTTACTTGTTCACTTTAGAATTCCTGGGAGAGAAAAGTTTTTCACTTGTCTGTTGCATCCTAAGGTAAATTTCATGTGACTGCTTCAGGATTAGGTTTAAAACCATAAAATCTGGGAGGAAAGTCTGGTAAGACTCATCTTGTGATAAGAAGAATGTCTGATGTATTTGGAGTTTTTGAAATAAGTATGGGAGGAGGGTATGCTCTGCATGACATTGAAGAGTTATTTTTTCCGGTGAGTTCACCCAGTAATGGAGAGACTTCAAAGTTAAAAACATAAAGGCTTCTACAAACATTTCACAATCTGTAATCACGTAACTGACAAACATCTAATATTTGGGAGAGATTAAAGTCTGTAGAATACAGTAGTTTTGATATTTAAAATTATTTGTCTCCATTTTATTCCTGTGCATTCTAATGCTTGACAGTTTAACATTAAATGAGTTGGCTTTAATCATTTTTTAAAATAAATCCAGCTAAAATATTGTTGCTGAAATGGCAAAGCTTATAAAAGGGGGTTCTCCTTATTTTATTCATTCCATCTGTGTTTACCTCTATACAGCTCATAAATTGGTATTTTATATGTAATTTTTCTTGAGCTATGTGGACTCCAAAATTGGTTGAGAGTTTTTTTTTTTTTCCAAAGCAACTTTTACTTTCTAAGTCATTTAAAATACACACATCTGAGTGATTTTATATATATATATATATAGGTTTTTCGAGGTAAGGTCTCACTCTAGTCCAGGCTGACCTGGAAATAACTATGTAAACTCAGGGTGGCCTCGAACTCATGGTGATCCTCCTACCTCTGCCTCCCGAGTGCTGGGATTAAAGGCGTGCGCCACCACGCCCGGCTTCTGAGTGACTAATTTTTAACTAAGGCTGCTTTTGAAATTGATTTCCTCCTGCAATCAAACATGAGAGTTTTTTCTTTACTTTTTTTTTAAGTTGACAAAACAATTAACTAAAGATAAAAAAAAAAAAATCTAAATACAAAGACACAGAAATATCTGGAAACACGCACAGAGCTCCCTGGGAAGAAAAGCCCGCGAGTGGATGGGTAGACAGAGGAGGCTGGCTTCCTGTGAGATGCACAAGGCTGACTGCCTGAGCTGTGGAGGAAAAGGCTGCGGAGATGTCTTGGGCTCATCCAACTCTAAGAAAGTTACTTTGGACAGTACTATGCAAACCGTGCAAGTGAATCCCAAGATAACATGTGTGGCCAGTCCCTCACTTCTTCTGTCTTTATCAGATGTAATGACTCCGTAACCATTTAACCGTCTGGCAAAGAGAAGGGGGGAGGCAGGAGGGAAGGAGTAAAAGAAAGAGAGGGAGTAGCAGACAATATGAATAAAGCCACCCCTCTTCCTATCCCCTCCGCCGTCTGCAAAATTCCGCCCCCCCTCCCCTCGGAAGCCTAGACAGCTTTGGAAACTGCTGCGGCCCTGGCAGCAGCGATTTAGCGATTTCGACCTGGGCTTTTCCCCTTTCTCCAAGCAGTTTTTCTACGGCGTCCTGCAGCGGTGCCTTTCTCTCTCTCTCTCTCTCTCTCTCTCTCTCTCTCTCTCTCTCTCTCTCTCTCTCTCCCTCTCTCTCTCTCCCTCTGTCTCTCTCTCTCTCTGTCTGTCTGTCTTTCTCTCTCAGAAAAACACTAGGTACGAGAGGGATCTTGTAGCTGAGAGATTTTTCATGCAAAGTTGAGAGGCAGGTAGGGCCGCCGGGCTTCCCCACGGTGGCCTCCAGCCCAGCTCGGGAGGCTCTGCGCGGGCACATCCCCGGCGATGCCCCGAGATGCGCGAGCTGGGTCCCCACCTCCCTCCGGTTCTCGCCCCGCTTCCCGGGCTCCGCGTCCGTCCGCATCCCGGCTCCGCGCACTGCACACACACACACACACACACACACACACACACACACACACCCGCAGCCCCTCGAAGGAAACAGCCACAAACTTACCCTGAGCAAGACACATCCACCGCCGAGCCCCCTCATCTTCCCCAGTCCCTTTCCAATTATTCAAGGAGACAGTTTTCACAACACTTCGCCGTCAGAGTCAAGCTGAAATGGTCAAAGTATTCACCAGTTTCAAGACGGTCATCATCATCATCGTCATCATTATTATTAATTATTTTCGTTTCTGTTTTTCCCAACCTTGGGCACCGGATATTTCTTGTTTCAGAATTCAAGAGGCTTCCTGCCTTTTTTTTTTTTTTTTCCTTTAAGCAGCCGCAATCTCACCCCCTCCAAACCTTTTCTATTTTTTTTTTTAATTCACCCACGAACACTTCCAAAACGTGTGGATTGATCCTCCCCCCCCCCCCACCCAGATGCAACCACGATCCAGAATCCTGGGGAAGGACAGCCACCTTCATGTAAATCCGACCATCAGGCAAGAAACACAAACGATCAAACAACGTTACTTGTTTCGGCTGCAGTCAGATAATCCTACTAATCCAATAGATTTATCTCGATTGGAAATTGACCTCAAAAATGAATTCCCATTGCTGATGTCCAGCAAAACGATTTCGTAGCCCTGCGCAGTAACCAAAAGAACTGTAATTTCTTTCTTTCTTCTTTTATTTTTTTTTTTTTAAATCTTTTTGGATTCTGGATGCACTGCTCAAAAAAAAAAAAAAAAAAAATGCCGAAGATCCTGGTTTTCCTCTAATATAGGTTTCTACTCCAAATTGGTACGGAATGAAAAATGGTACAAAGATACCCCTAGTGGCTGGAGGCGATATTGCAGGAATTTCACTGTTTCCCCCCCATATCCATCTTCTCCTTTTATTTTATTTTATTTTTTTCTGCTCCCCTCACTCTTGTAAGGAACAAGCTGCCTTAGTTACCAAGAAGGCTAAACGTAGTTGAATACTAGCATATGAGAACCTGAACAAATTATCTGGTCTTTTGTCTTAACACTGGAAGATTTAAGCCTTTGGGTTTTAACTGCTAACTATTCAGAATTTCCCCAGTGGTATTAAACAGTTAAAATGTTAGTTTGGGGTTGCTCTGTGATATTAAAGCAAATATATTCGTTTTCTAAGTACATATAATTCACACACACACACACACACACACACACACACACACACACACTAAAGGTACTATTTTATTTGAAATGCATTGCTTTAAAATAACCATGTAATGTTTTGTTTTCTTTCTAGGAACATGAATGTATAGTCAAAAATAATATTTTCTTTTATTTTATTGTTATTATTATTAACAACATATTTCGTATGGATACATTATGTGTGGGTGTATTTACACCCTCTTTTCCCTCCTCCCTGCCCCCATTCTGCTGGAGACACTCCTCAGTGGGGTTGCAGGTATTCCCTATGGGGTTGTGGATATGTCCTGTGGGAGCAACAGCCAGTTATTTGGTGGGGGGGGGGGAGAATGCCTATGGGCATGATGTCACAACCTGTGGCTCTCAAAATCTTTCTACCACTTCTTCTGCAAAATTCCCTGAACATGGTAGGTGAGTTTTAAATCCATGTAATGAGCTCTTAGAGGCCTCTGGATCTCTACTTTAGTAAATGTTGAGTATCCTCAGGGTCTGTCTCCTTCACCCTCCCTAGTCAATATTTTTTGGGGGAATGTCATTCAGAAAAATCTTGCAATGCTCTGTGAGTTGTATATAAGGGAAAAACCAGGGCTAGCCATCCTGATTCAGCCTCAATGTTGTCTACTTCCAACCCTTGGCATTAGGTGGCCTCAAGATTAGCACTAGGGTTTTGGACAGATTTCAAAGCAAAGGAATCAATGTAATGGATTTCACAACTCTTGGGCTAAGCAGTATTTCGCATAGTTTTCCAAGCAGTATATCAATAACTCAGCAATCTTTTGAAAATGAAGATTCTGGTTCTGTAGGGCTGAGATTCTCCAATTTTAACAAGCCCTCTGAGAACACTTTGATTATCAAGGGCCGGGTAAAATACAGGAGTTGGATTGCCTTTTATGCTGATGGGTTCTGTAGCTGCAAAAACTGGAAAATCTTTCTTAACTGACTAAATAATTAAACCTTTTAGTGTGTGAACTGTTAAAAGAGTCAAGAGACCTTCCTTCTACCACTGGTGTTGCCATTAATTGGCTATGTGACTTTGAGCTATAACTTTTTAGCCCATGGATAATTTATCTAATAAAATTTAAAATTAGTCAACAAACATACATGCTCCTGAATGGAAGATTCAAAGTTATAAAATAATATTAATGCAATTTTTAAATGACACTACATATTTTTCATTAAACCTGTAGAGTCAATTCTAAAATATGTTTAAATCAAAGGGTAAAAGTTTGTCAATACATTCTGAAGAACAAGGCTCATGAACTATTCAGGCTTAATATAAATTGACAGCAGTGGAGTCAGAGATACAAAATAGTCCCAAGGAACAGAACAGAGAGATCATAAACATATCTATGTGTTTGTGAAAACTTGATATACTATAGAAAATGTGGTATTTGAGAATGAGGAGCTATTAACTTCTTCTGAGTAATTGTATTATGCACATGAAAAGTAACAATAGATTTTAATTTCTTTTAATAACTGAATTTGTATTAAAGGCAGGCTAAAACTACAAACAAAATAAAAATAACATAAAGATTTCTTATACATTCCTTTTTAAATACATGACAGATAAAATTGGGCTAAGGAGATCAACAGTCAACTGACTGAAGAGGATTCTCAACCAGCAATAAAATTTTGAAAAGACTATTATGTTCCTAGTTTTAGAAAAGTGTATAGTAAATTGATGACATATCATTTATTGGTCATGACACTGGCTAAGATTATGAATCTATAGCACCAAATATTGGTGAGGATTGAAGAAGCTAGAGCATAGAATGAGTGGTGGTAACAAGGCTTCAGAAAGTAGTATAGAAATAATTGATTCTCACAACCTAAAATCTCATCTAATTTCATTGTGGGATCACATGAGGGAGAAAAGAAAATTGACACAGTATGAACACCACTAAATCAATAGGATAGAAACACATGTAAATAGTCTAACACTGAAGATAAAACTGAAAGCATCATAGCTATTTGAGTCAGCAAGGATAAAACTCAATAGTATTACATGAATCCAAACATACAGATCATTATATAAGGATACCTGTGACAGGATGCCACATGTATGTAAAGTTTTAAAGAGTACAAAATATAAATATGTGTTAATTTTGAGCATGTGTACCTGTTGCAAAAGTTTATCACCTGCATGTTAGTGATAAAAAGCAGCATAGAGGGCTGGAGAGATGGCTCAGCAGTTATGACACTTGCCTACAAAGCCTAATAGCCTGAGTTTGATTGCCCATACCCACATAAAGCCAGACGCACAAAGTGGTGCATGTGTCTGGAGTTCATTTGCAACAGCTGAAGGCCCTGGCTCCATTCTCTCTATCTGTCTCTCTTCTCTCTATCTCTCTGCTTGCAAATAATAAATAAATTAACAAACAGGATAGGGATTAAATCTGGAAGGAATGGATTAATTGAATCAATTAAGCAACATGGGTAGTATACTAAACCTATGATACTTTATTTCCCAAGTTAAATATAGCCACTCCAACATAAATTATTTTTGTGCCTGAAATATGGGATTAAAATAAAATATTGAGTCTACATGATTTCTGTGAAACTTTACAGCATGGTAGCATTTTATAATAACAACAAGTTAAAATATTTATAAGAAAATAACTTAATGACTCTGAGTGGAAAGGAAGAAAATAATTTAGTAAACAAGACATAAAAACTTAAGTCAATGTAGATGTAAAAACAGTATTGGGATTCAGAAATTTCTAACATGTTTTTCCTACAGAAAATTTTAAGTGGCACTATTTTCTATTTCTATGAAGTAGAATGGATTCATGCTTATTTGTTTCCATAATGAGTATTAGAAATTCAAGCGAGCAAGCAAAATTCAACATCTAAATGAGAAAAATGTGGCTGAATAAATATAACATTCAAATAGCTTTTACTGGTATTTTGCTTGATCTCATGAGTAGTAACAGGGCCTCCAAAATGGTGAAACAGGTAACATGTCCAATCTGATAAGTTATCTAGAAACTATCAAAGCTGGAGAAGCCCTAAGTCAAACAATATTACAAAGGAAAATCTTCCAGAATATTTAAAATATGCATGTGAATTCAAATGGGGGGAGGATTGTTCACATGCACTATGAAAACTGAAACTATCATTGGGAAATAGATTTTGAGAGCCTAGTCTTTGAAGTACCCTGAGCAGCTAACACTGGACTGGAGAAAGATGCCTGAGAAAATTGTTAAGCAATCAATTCAGCCATTCAGAGCAGAGGTCCCAGGAAATGACCGATACAGTTTTGTGATAAGGAGACAGTGGAGTAGCAATTAAAATTTCTTGATGATAGAATAGGCAATGAGAAACAATAGATGTAGTGTTTCTGAAATTTGAAGTTGTTGACACATTAATTCAGCCATAGCATACTGAATACTTCCTGCATGCTGGGCACAACCCAAGTCACATCCTAAGAGCACCAGGCACTCCAAACCCTCAGTCTGACTTGATCGTTGATTTCTTGGTAGTGGATGGTTAATAGTTACTATTTTCACTTAACACTAAGCATCCAAGCTGAACAGATACTGAACTGAAAGTTTATTTTCAAGTTTTGAGTTCAAGCTGGGTGTACCGTTTAAGGGAGCCCATGAAAGAAGATGTACAAAAAGAAAAGCAGTAGCAGTATGCTGACGGTCAGGAAAGAAAGCTAAGGATAAAACTGTAATCAAACTCTTCTCTCCTAGCTGATTTTCTTTATAGTGGGGTTAGAAATTCACTTCATCTCTGTAAACCTCATAATATAAATGATTAGTTAGTGAATGACTTGATAAGTCAAACAATGGAACTAGTTGATACAGAGGAAAATACTGTCTATACTCAATGATATTGATCATCTCATCAGAAAATAAAATTAACAAAAAGAAAAGAAGATAAAACTATGACTATTCAGTGAGAAATGGGAGTCTAAGGTTATCAAACATAAGGGCTGTAGGACATTCCAACTTGACTGAAATTTCAGCCCTAGATAAACTTATATTGAGATTAGTCATCCAATTTTCATGTCTTCCAAATGGGTCATATAAATAAATAAACAGTAGGCTCCCACTAACAAAGGGATGAACAAATGTCTAACTTGATTTTAATACAAAAAATTATAAAAAGAGATAATTTGTGTTTTATTAAATAAATGAAATGTACATGTTTTATAACCAGGACAGATAAACTAAGTTCTAGCTGGGAGCAAAAACCTTAAGATGATGTAGAAGGTACATGATGTAGGAATATTATATATATATGTAAAATATTACATATTGTAAATCAGATTTACAAAGTAAATTTGGAAAAGAAATCTTCAGAACAGCCCTGTTGTAAATTCATATCATGTGCTCAAGACTGGAATTTAAAGAAATGATAATCAGGAATGATAAATAGCATGAAAATAATGATTGCAATATTGCAAGGCCTCACTGCTGCAAAAATGGTTGCTTATGAACCTTCTTCTTCTGCAAGTAAAAACCTGAGCACACAGTCCTGTTTAATGAGAAAAATCTACTTAGAACACTTTACTGATCCAAAATACTCCAATATCTCTTGGAAGAACACACCTGTTTGGATACTGCATGTACCAGATGGTTCTTTACAGTTCATGTCAAAAGACTGGTAATGGAAACCAATGACCAAGCTGAGTTATTTTATGATGAAACCACACCAAGGAAAGGGACTTCAAGGCTGGTTTGAAATGCTAAAGCTCCATGGTGTGTGTGTGTGTAAACAGCCATCTATATATACATGTATATACAAATATATAACCATTATGTATAATAGGTACAGATAAACCATATATATATATATATATATATATATATATATATATATATATATAGTATGTATGTATGTGTGTGTATCTGATAAAATTATTATTGATGTCAAAGTATATTCACCTTCAGTTTTAGTTGGTAATAACAATTAGTATGATTTTGTAGGATGTGTTTTTGATTTTGAACATTGATTTTTATTTTTTCTGAGGTAGGGTCTCACTCTGGCCCAGGCTGACCTGGAATTCATTATGTAGTCTCAGAGTGGCCTTGAACTCACGGCGATCCTCATACTTCTGCCTCCTGAGCGCTGGGATTAAAGGCATGTGTCACCATGCCTGGCTAGATTTTTGTTTTTTTTGAGAAAAATGGCTCTCAGAGTATGCTCACTTGAAAGTCTGACTCCATTATATGATAGATTTTAGTCACTGCTGCTTAATAAATTAAATTATAGAAAAATCACTTGATGTTTTCATTTTGAAAAATCATCTGATCAAACATCACCTTTTAGAATATATATGGGAGTGTAACTATATTTAATATTATTCTAATATTAGCAAAATTTCCTATGAACTTGAATTTATGGGAAAGCCACATGAAACATAAAAAAAGAAATTTCTGTACCATCTCAGTGGCACAGCCAACTCTCATAGATATTAAGTGGGTGCTCTGCATTCTCTGGATAAAAGTTCGTGGTAATTAAAAATACACACTAGCCTGCATTTTCATTATTATTCAATGGCTGATTTAATAATAATCTTCTACCTGTCCTGCCTGAAATGTTTAGGTTCATAATTTCGTAAATAATAAAAGCCTGAAACTGACCTCTAAAGTAATAGTCAGTTTCTCTCTTTCTTTGTCAGTCTATCATCTATTTATCTATCTTCCTTATCTATAATGTCTCTAGCCTTCTATCTCTGAACACAGATATATGCCTACTGTGTTGATTTTTGATTATTTGCAACAGACTGGGGGGTGTCATCAATGTCTCAAAACACAAATTACCCAAAAATCATAGTTTGAGTTAGGTTTCATTTTTCCCCATATATAAATAAAATGATTTCTAATGATGTGGAAATAAATGATAAATAATATATTGAAATGGAAAAGCAAACCCACATGCTGCAAGATGATATTCAATCCTCTGACCATCAATTCTAAAATTTGTACCCTTTAGACTAACAGTACTTTTTATCTAAAAAATATTTCCTAAAACTTCCCTAGAGGTAATTAAGTTACTGGTTTGTGTTTTGGAATTAAAAATGTATCATAACCCTTTATTTCTAAATTGTACAAGGAGGAACAGAGAGAAGAAAAAGGGAAATGATATACTTAAAATATGTATTTGGGGCCTGCTAAAATGGCTCAGGAGGTAAAGAGCTTGCATTTCAACCAAAGTTCAGATCCCCAGGACCTACATAAAAGCCAGGTGTGATGGCACATGCCTGAAATCCCAGCACTAGTAAGGCAGAGACAGGATGATCCTTAGGGCTCACTGGCCAGTTCATCTAGCCAAATCAGTAGCTCTGGACTCAGTTTTTAAAAATTAAGCTAAAGAGTGACTGAGGAAGAGATACAGCATCAACCACTAACCTCACACTCTCCCTCATACACACACACACACACACACAATCATGCACCTGTATCTCTGCACGCACATGTGTTCACATGCATATGAGTATGCATATACTCATGAATGCACAAAATTCACACATACAACCCAAAAATGTGTATGTTTGTATGAGTGTATTAAGTAAAGTCACAGCAGAACAGCTCAAACAAAGATTTGTTTTTAAGTTATACAGTTGACAGAATACCAACCAAAACAGTTAAATAATTCAGATTGTTCATCTCCTAAATGAAGGAATGAAAATAGCAACTTGGCTTATGTGCAATAAAGTACATCAACACTCATAATCCCATCATTCATAAGCCAAGTGAGGACCTAAGAAGACAACTTCGAATGATGGCTCAAAGAACTGCAGCTCAATATACACTCTGATAATTTCCTTTTCCTACATAGAGAAAAATCCAAGAACAAAATTACCCAATTATGGTTGTTATGAGGTCAATAGCACTGATACATGAGAAGTCATCATACTACTACTGACTTGTTTGATGTTTATCTAGTGATATTAAAGTTACCTTGTTCTTGCCATACTTTGGTTACAATCAGTATTTAAAAATTATGACTAACAAATAAAAATGTAGTATTAGATGTGAAACATAATTGTCCACCCATTCCAAGTTAATGACTGACTTACAATCTTTTGGTGAATACACTTCTCTACCTGACAAAAAGGATTCTGTAAAAGTGACTAAATTAAGAATCTTGTGGTGGGGAGATTATTCTGTTTTATTCAGATGAGTCCAGTGTAATCACACAGGTTTCTTTCAGAGGAAGACTTATCAGGGGGAGCCAGGATAAAAGATGTGAAAACACTATCAACAGAAACAAAGAGAGAAATCTGAAGGGTGCCACCTGTCAGTTTAGAAAATTGAGAAAGAGGACAAAAGTCAATGGAAATAGGTAGCCTCAAAGTAGGTATCTTCAAAGGGAACAAAGCCCTTGCTAGCAGATTGTAGATTTCTGATTTCTTGAATTGTAAGAAAGTAACTTAATGATGTTTCAACTTGCCAAATTTGAAGGCAATTTTTTCAGCAGCAATAAGAAACTAATATATTCAATGAAATATTTAGAATAAGGTGGGCATGATGGCACAAATCTTTAATCCCAGCACTTGGGTGTCATGGTGAGTTTGAGGCCACCTTAAGACTGCAAAGTGAATTCCAGATAAGCATGGGCTAGAGAGACCTTATCTTTAAAAATCTTTAAATATATATATCATATGTAATATGATAGTGCTAATAAGTACTGTCTTTAGAAACAATGTGAATTATAGATACAATGTTAATGTTTCAGAAGCAATTGTTAGTAAAAAGTCTTAAAAAAGAATCAATTCTCATAAAAGTTAACAATACTTTCTTAGCAATATTTTGATATATTCAAAACCTTAAAACATGCAACAAGTAGCAAATATAATTAATATTTTGTCTTCAAAATCTTATTCACATATTATTTTATATCTATTTGGATAAATTTATTTCTAGATCTCAATACCAACATGTACATAGAAACGAGCACCGTGGTTAGTATTACCTAAATTGTAATAAACAATTTAAACAGAAAATGACATGTTTTAGTCTATGAACAAGTCTAATCTTCTGCCAGAGTCGAGATTAAGAATAATGAAAGCATCTAAAGATATCAAGGTATTGGTACAGGTAATTTTCCAATAACTTGGTACTTGATTATATCTGGAAAAAGATTAAAAGAAATAAGCAAAACAAAAAACATCAGTTTCTTCACCTACTGATACTAAGTTGGTCAATATTGGTGAAAAAATGGTAATGATAAAAGAAAGAAACTTCTGTGGTATTTTCTGAGCAAAAAAGATAGCCAAGCATGGAATAAGAATGACATTGCTTGGGGCCAACTGCATAAAATGAGCAAATAGCCAAAAGAAAAAGAAAATCTATTAAGCCACAGCTTCCTATGTCTCCATAGAGGAGAGTTACATTCCATCTGGAAAGAGATATGACAAGGAGAAATGACGATGAAGCCTGAAGGTGAGTTTTAAATAGCTTCAAGATTCCAGGTCCAAATCTGCTGGCCTAATTTAGGACACTGAAAATACTTGAGGATGGGTTCTTGGAACTAACACCTATTATCTTTAAAATACCATGGAACAGGGACATGAACACCTTTAGCGATTCTGGCTGTCAAGCACTATCTTAGAAACTGAAGTTTACTAGTCTTTTCAGGAACTGAAATTCTCTAAAATTGATTATAACAGGTATTCACTATGTGTATGACCGGACAGAGTAAGAATTTTTATTGGAATCACTGGACTGGTGGATCAAAAAATGTCATTTGTATTGTTGATATTCACATTATCCAAGGCCTTTTATAAAAGCCACTTACAATTTTCTTGTGGACAAAATTGGTAGAGGATGGCTAATGGACAGTTAATCAGATCCTTTGATATTTGAACAATAAGTCTATTCAGTCTAACGAATGTTCATTGAAAATCTCTGCTCTTTCTCTTGTTTTAAAGATTAAAATTGGGGGCTGGAAAGATGGCTTCATGATTAAGGCATTTACCTGTGAAGCCTAAGGACCCAGGTTCAGTTCCCTAGTATCAACATACAGCCAGATGAACAAGGTGGCACATGCATCTGGAGTTCATTTGCAGTGGCTAGAGGCACTAGAACACCCACTCATTTTTTTCTCTCTCTCTCTCTCTCTCCTTTTTTCTCTCCCTCTTTCTCTCTGCATCTCTGTCAAATAAATAAATAGTAAATATATAAAAGTAGTTGAAAAGAGACTGTAATTTTTGAAGGAAGGCCTGTGGTGGATGGCTCTGTGGATGAAGCTCTTGTCTCCCAAGCCTGAGTATCCAAGTTCAGAACCCCAGGCGCGATGGCAGACTTCTGTAATCTTAGCACTCAGCAGCAGTAGAGACAGAATTTTTTTTTTCCTAGAAGCTCACAGACCAGCTAGCTTGACATGGTGCCTGAAACAAGGTGGGAGGCAAGGTCCAACGCTGGAAAGTTGGCCTGTGGTCAGACCTCCAAACTTGTGCCGTGAATGAGCTCATATACACATCATACACAGACACGCACTCAACAAAAATGTTAAAAATTCTGAAGGGATTTAGCTTATGACTGAATTTTTCAATTAATCGAATAGTGTAAGTGAGGGCCATTAGTGAGAGTCTGTCTTAAAGACTTTTAAACAGACTTTTTAGACCATAAGTGCTTTGGGAATTGTTATTTTCCACAACACTTATCAATCTTTTTATCATAAAGACTTGGCTCTAAATTATGTAAACACCTAGTTTGTCTGCCTCTCCTATTGCAGTATAAAAATAAAGGTCTTCCTATGTTAACTCTTCTATACTGATCTTTCTGTTTAACTATACAACTGTAATTTCTTATTGAAACATTCTTATTAATAGTCTTTAACTGAATGACAACTTTACCTTAAGTAATATATTTAACAAAAGGTTTAATTAAGATTAATTTAAACCTTTTGCTTAAACCAATCTATCAAACTAAAATTGAATTCTAATTTCAGTTTACATGTCACATGAATTTTTATGACATAATAGCAAATTCAATTTTTGACTCCTAATCCTGATATACTAATAATATTTCTTCCTCCTTTCTTTCTCCAAATATAAGCATAAGTAAACCAAGAAGTAAATATAAAACTTGTAAAAACAAAAATAATAAATGCATAAAAGGAATAGGATTTTAGGATAATCTTCTTTCTTTGTTCTAATTTCATGTTTTTCTATCCATTTCTGCTTATATTGTATCAATATACTAATGATATACATAATATAATTATAGTATAATTTATGTGCTGAGCAGATTAACTTAAATGAATATAATTTATAGATCATAAACATAACATGCATCTGAGGATTCATATATCCCCATTTGTTTACTGAAATGTCCAAAAACCTTACCTACTTATTCAACAGACTCGGAAGTAATACAAAAGTAATCATAACAAAAATGTCAACTTCATTTGTTAAATACATCCACAATACCACAATTATATTTTTTACATATATATATATATATATATATATATATATACACACATTATATATACATATATGTATATATATACATATATATATCTTTCAAGTATGACATGCATATATTTATATATAATGTGTTCTATTTTTATACATCATAAAATCGAAACTGACTGGGTAGCATTCAGCAATTCGCTGCTACAAATACATTAACCTGAGATTATGGGTGAATTTAAAAGCAAGCCTTTGTATTTCTTATTTGTCACAAAGGCTTGTGATCGCACAGCTCACAGAGAATGGGTAATGAAGGTATATCATGGCACTCAGGAAACTTGGAAAATACAAAGGAAGATCACTTTCTGCTGTTGGGATGCCCCAAACATGTTTCCAGGGCAGAAATAATCCCAAAACATGTGTTAGTTTTAGTCACTAGCAATTCACTGGACCAATGCTGCTGCCCTTTGTGAAGTGCAGTAAATAGGAGGAACATGGGCTTTGTGTAGTAAGACATAATCGTTCCATCACTAGATGATCTTGAGCTGTGTGCTGAGGTGAAGAACTAGAGGGGGATAGCATCATCACACATGAAAAATGAGCAGTGAGCAAAATCCTTCTGAAATGAATAGTCATTTGAATGAGGATCCCAGAATGTCCTAAGGAAGACTCCGGCAGGAGTCCCATTAGGAGAGATAATGATCCCCTAGTTAAATGTGAGAAAGGATTGCATATTCAAAGTCAGCCTTGACAAATAAAGGAGACCCTTTCTCAAAAAAAAAAAAAAAAAAAAAAAAGTCAGAGGTGAGTTAAGGGTATACTCCAGTGCTGGTACATGTGAGGCCCTGGATTCAATCCCTAGTGCTGCCAAAAAATAATAAATAAAATAAAATAACATCATCAACAAAATTAATCACCTAAGCCTATTCTTCTAGAGCTTTGTCACAAACATACTATGAACATAAGATGAAAACCAAATATTCCAACTTAGTACCTGCACATAAGTAGAATGACAGTGAAGGGGATTTCCTGGGATTAAATTGTCATCAGGATCTAATGAAGTGAGAAATAATCATTAATATTAATTAAAACAAAGTAGTTGTGATAAATTTTGAAAACTAAGGAGGAAAAAATCTTATATATATAGATTTTATCTCATTTTTAGTTAGGGGAACTTGAGTCAAAAAAATGTAATGCAAGAAGCATCCCACCTTCACTAAATAACCAGCTCTTTTATGCCAATGTTATTTTTCATTGAGCAAAATTTTTATACATAGATCAGTTTTAGCATATTTTCTTAAAAATGAGAGTCATTTATAAAGTCCTTTTCAGTTCACTAAGTTCTTCACTATATTAAATTTCATTTGACTTTTAAATAAAAGAAACTTTTTGAGACAAGAAGGGTGGAAAATTATTGTTTCCTTTTAATATTTGAAAAATAATGCCCAGAAAGAAAATTGACTTGTTTGTGGCTACACTGGGATTTTCCAACTGTAGAAATCAGACCTTCGCATTCCCAGTCCTACGCTCTTGGTAAGAGTAATTCCATTTTTCTAAATTGACGTGAGAGACAGAAAAGCCTAAGATAACTTAATTCTGTACCTATCTAGGTACACATTTATGGAGGTAAAGTTTTTAAAATGCGTATGAAATCTTAGGCAGAACTATTTAGTAGAGGTGAAGAAACAAAGGCACCAAGAATCCTGTCCACCACTTTACTCAGTCTAAGGAGGTACCACCAGGTCTAGCAGGGCTCCTGGGAGCATCATTTGAAAGTCGTGTGCTATTTCTAGAAAAGCAAAGCCGAGATGGGGAAAGGAACTATTGCTGTTGTTTGTGGGGATGGTGATAGCTTCAACTTCTTGCCCCTGGCTGCCACCTGCTTGGGATCAGGCCATCTTTCCCACTTTACAAGGCTTCCCTAAGCATACTGACCATCTGTAAGTCTTCGAATCCAGCATGCCCTTTCCGGAGCATGTGCATGGTTTTCTATCGCTCTGGAAGGCTCTCTCTTTGAGTGTACTCATACCCAGCCGACCCAACTTCCTAGTTTTTGCAAATTTCATAAACCTTACCTTAGTAGGGACTCTAGAAAGGCATTCACAATACCACCCACCTAACTCTACTCCTCACGGTTCCCACTCCCAACTTAGGTCAGAGGCAGTGTCAATGAACCTGTATACGGTTGCTTAGAGTTTATCACACACATTTATACAAAAGGGTCCTTGAGGGGAAAGCTCTCACATATATTTTCTGTCTTTGCTCTCCAGCAATGTGAACCTGTTGGGTATTTAAATGAATTTTGTTCAGAGAAAAAAATGTGAGAATGAGTGAAGGAATGAATGAATGATACTTATTAAGTAATTTCTATGAGATGTTATAAATATGGGGAAAAGAAATATATGATTAAGGAAGTGTATCTCAGTAGAACTTTCTGCATATACTATGGTATGCTTCCAGAAAAATAAGACATCTGTGATTCTCAATAGCTCCTAATTTTCAGCTCTAAAATCTTCTACTCCCATGGGGTCGGGGAGCCATGCAAAGTACTTGCATTAAATTATAAGCTACATAATTATATTCATAAATTTGAATAAACAATAAACAAACAGCAAACATTTGTGGGAAACCAATTCCATCAATAAGATAGAGAAGATAAATAGAAAAGTAGCTAACAAGGGCAAACAGAGGTGTAAAAAAATAGAAAAACTAAAAATTTAATTTATTACCTTTACGGAGATGGAGAGTGAATTACTTTAAAATATAAAATTAGAATTCACTGAACATATATCCTTAGGAGAATAGGATTCATTGTGAAATTTGAGTATTGAGATGAACTGTTTTAGTTGAAGCCCTGAGTCACAAAATGCACATGGCCAAAAATTAATTCATAATTAATGAAATAAAAGGGAGGGTAAAAATTTCCTAATGACATATTATGAAAAAAATATTTGTGTGAAGGTTTGCAATCCTGTTTTTTTTCTTGGTTTCTTTACTTTTGTTGCCTTTAAGGAAATAATCATTTTTGTCAAAATTATGCCTAGCCAGTTGTGATGGCACACGCCTTTAATCCCAGCCCTCAGGAGGCAGAGGTAGGAGGATCACTGTGAGTTTAAGGCCACCCTGAGAGTAAATAGTGAATTCCAGGTCAGCCTGGGCTAGAGTGAGAGCCTATCTCAAAACAAAGAAAAAAAAGTGATGTCCAGTAAAACATATGTAAGTAATATGCAATACTATTATACTACTGATATGATCATTTAGCACACTGTCAGTATAAAGTCATTCTTCTTTAAATTTTTAGGAAACCTATCATTTTTATGCTATTCCAACATTTTTTTTTACCCCTAGCAAAGTAATGAAGAAGCACACATGCTATAGAATAAGTCTAGTGGAACTTGTTTTTTTATATGAGCTTATGTTTTGTTCCCTAATTAAAATTTTTACTGTTTTTATAATTATTAGTCTGTCTGTCTGTCTGTCTGTCTCTCTCTCTCCCTCTCTCTCTCTCTCCATATATATATATATATATATATATAATTTCATTTGAATCCAAAAATAATTCAAAAAATCTATTGGACAACATTGAGGTTATAAAGCAATAGCCTCCTCTAAATACATAGAAAAAAATCTTGTAAGTATATAACATACTGGCTGCTACAGTATATATGCATGTCAAAACATCAGGTATATACTGTAAACATAATCAATTTCTATGTTGCTTAAAATATGTATATATCTTAAATATATACAATTTTAAATTAATTTTAAAAATAATATAAAATAACTTACAATCCATTCATGAAATAACTCAAATTATTAATTGTCTCTTTAACTTGGCTCCAGAGTCCTGATACTCAATAGGAGATCTATTTCTTAAGAAAGAATTTTTTTTTTTCTACTAAAGTCATCTTCTGGAAGTGACCTAACTCAGTAATGTGTCCTTTGTCTAGAAATTGATGAAAGGAAATAATCCAAAGAGAAAAACCTCACAACAATTTCTAATTGTAAAATAAGAAACAAAACTTTAAGAAATAGCAGAATATTTACATAAAATAATAAACTATAGCAAGATATTATGTAACAACACAATAAAAATGTTCAACCTGGGCATGATGGCATATGCCTGGATCCTAGCATTCAAGAGGATCCACAATTCAATACCCACTTCAGCCACACAGTAAGTTTGCAGCATTCCTAGAGTACCCAGTGAGATGCTGTCTTGAAATAAATAACAAAATGAATCTGACTTTTCAATATGCCAAGTAAGTGAAGGAAACAAAATAGAAATATAAACAAATTTTGACGGAGTATATAAGAAACAAAAATATTTTTTTTGGTATGTGCCATTTTCATTTCGGCTAATATTGATGAAAATAGTATAATAATCTTAAAAAGTGAAACAGGGGCAAAGAAGATTGCTCAGAAGTTAAAGACATTGCTTGCAAAGCCTGTCAACCCTGGGGTTCAATGGCCAACCACCCATGTAAGCTGGATGCACAAAGTAATAGAAATATGTGCAGTTTGTGTGCAATGGCATGGGGTTCAGATTTATGCACACATATGTGCACGAATGCATGCATACCCAACCCTCCCAAAATTTAAAAAGTGAAATACAATAATGTTTTCTATAGTTCTGATGAATGTCTCAAATTTTTATGTTAAAATTATTAGAAACTGTTTCAAGTTAACAGTGAATGTGTACATGCACTAAACTCAAGAATCAAATGAAGACTCTCGAGCTCATTGAATCTGCTGTCCCTAACTTATATTATAAAACTTGACCATCTTTTTGTTCTTTGTTGTTTCCAGAGTTAACATATCAGAAAATCAGGTGTTTTAATAGAAGTTCATGTTTCTCTTGTGTGTAGGGTGGGGGGAGGAGGGAGTTGCACACATGTGTATGTGGAGGCCAGAGGTCAATATCCCATGTCTTTCTCAGTCACCCTACTTTTTTTTTTTTTTTTTTTTTTTTTTTTTTTGGAGATTGTGTATCACTGAACCTGGAGCTCACCCATTTGGCTAGACTATCTGGACAGCAAGTCCTAGGGAACTTCAATCTCTGCCTCCCAATACTAGAATAACAGACATGTGCCACTACACCTGGCTTTATATGTGTTCTGGGATCCAAACTCAGGTCCTCATGCTTGCTTGGTGTGGTGGTTTGATTCAGGTGTCCCCCATAAACTTAAGTGTTCTGGATGCTAAGTTCCCAGCTGATGGAAATTTGGGAATTAACACTTTCTGGAGGCAGTGTCTTGTTGGGGATGGGCTATGGGTATTGTAGCCAATTTCCCCATGCCAGTGTTTGGCACACTCTCCTGTTGCCATTTTCCACCTTATGTTTGCCAGGAGGTGATGGCCACTCTCTGCTCATGCCGTTGTTTTCCCCTGCCGTTGTGGAGCTTCCCCTCAAGCTTGGAAGCCAAAATAAACCTCTTTTTCCCACAATCTGCTCTTGGTTAGGTGATTTCTACTGGCAATATGAAACTGACTGCAACACTTGGCAAGCACTCTACTGACTCAGTTATCTGTCCAGCCCCAATGTTAATATTTGTAAAATATTTTATTTATTTATTTGAGACAGAGAATATGGGTGCACCAGGACCTTTAGCATTGCAAACAAACTCCAGCTGTATGTGATACCATGTGCATCTGGCTTACATAGGTTCTGGAGTATTTAGTCTGGGTCCTTAGGCTTCACAGACAATTCATTAACCACTAAGTCATCTCTTCAGCCCTGTTAGTCTTTTATTTTAAGATCAATAACATATCAGTTACTTTACTTGGTAGGACAAAATACCTGCAGACAAACCTTAAAGAAGACAAGGGATTATTTCCAACTGTCAAGTTCAAGGAGAAGTCCATTATTGCATGGAATATATGGTGGAAAGGAGGAAACCAGTTAAATTTGCAGGAAAAAAGCAGAGCAGTGATGAATGCTGCATGTTCAGCTAGGTTTTGTCTCTTTTACACAGTCCAGGAACCCAGCCAACAGGATGGTGCTCCAAAATGCGGATGGATCCTCTAAATTCAAGTAATCTAATCTGGAAAATCCCTCACAAACTTGACCAGAGATTTGTTTCCATGATAATTCTAAGATGTATCAAGATGCCAATCAAAAGTTGACCATCACATGTAGTTAAGGGAGTAAAAGAGATCCCACAGAGACATGAAATGGAATACAATTCCAATCCTTTCTTCTATCCTATTTTAGCATTATCTCGTGGCATCTTGTCATAGGAAAATAATTATTCCATTGACTAATGAAAGATAAATAAACTTTTTAAGTTTTCAAAGTACAAAGATATTTTCATCTTTGCAATTTATTTGTGAATTCATCTTTTATTTTTCTGTACTCAACAGAAATTTAAAGACCTGCTACACACAAGTCAGATTACCAAATGTTAGAAATAAATAGGTCTTGATTATATTACATACTGAAGGATTTGCAGTCTAGAAAGGAGGGTGTGCACAAAAAATTAAAAGGTCTGGGTCAGTATGAAAACTGCTAAGTCAGAAATATTGACAATACACAGGCAAAGAATCACTTTCTCATTGGCAAAGTAGGGATCAGCACATACTCAGGGAACACACATTCAAAGGCAAAGAATGGTTGTGAGAAGGTGCTCATGAGTTGTATGATGAAGCTGAAACAATAGTTTAAAAACTAAATGACTTTTTGTTATCTAAGAATTCCATGTAACTTCCTTAACGGGCATCACTAAAGAATCCAATTTTACTAACATTATTTAATTGTCAAATAATTTAGTCATGATTTGCATAGTGTTTGGCCAATTACACATGTTTTGATGACCTACTAACCCATATAATTAACCAATTTGTCTGGATGCTGTTGGAGTTGAGGTTAAGAAAGGTTAAGAACAATGATGAACAATTGAAGCCTAGGAGATAAGCTAGGCTCTGATGCTTCCATTTCCATCAGGAAACAGTTTTCCATTGAAACTGTGATGCATGAAATTTATGGATCAATTAACCCATTTACTGAGCAATATGCTGATGGATATTTTCAAGCTCTCTTTAAATTAATTTGAAATAATAAAGTATTATTGTGTAATAGCTACCTGACATCAGACAATCTCAGTACATTAATTACAGGCTTATATATCCCCATTACAGCTCACCTTTTATAGGACATGCTTTATATAATCCCCCTACTTTAATTTTCTTCCTCTAAATAATTTCTGTTTGCTTTGAGTTTGAAGAGCATGAGGAGACAGAAGGATTAAATTTCCACTCACAATTAATGGAAAAATTGGTTTAATTCACTGAATTCTAATATGCCTAAAACAGCTCTAATTGGTATTATTTTCTTTCACTCAAAGGAAATGCTCTTCAGTACCTACATCTATGGTCTTAGCAGAATTCTCATTGTGACATCTGCTTCATCTCCATTCCAATTAATTCTGCTCAACTTGAAACTGCCAAGGCTGACAGAATGTTCCTATCTGTCAAAGCACCTTGGTTGTAGTAGAAGGCAGTTTATCTTTATATGATGATACCCATAACCAGGAATCTGAAGACCAATGTCTGAATTATTTATTTCTCTCTAGCAAAAGATATAATTTTCCCTAAGCAATGTAATAAACTTTAGTCCTATGTGCTTATGCCATCTTTTAATTCCTATCCTAAACCTATCATAATCGTGAGAAGCAGACATCTAGCTCTGACCACCTTTTGTGGGAACAGTGCTTGGAATAGAACTCATAGCCTTCAATATACTAGGCAAATATTCTATAACTGAGCTTAGTTATCTAGACTAGGCTTCTAGCTTTCTGAAAGAACCTGACCTCTTTCTTTGCTTTACTGAAGTAAAACAAATGAGAAATAAGCAGACCATGTCCTGAGTTTTAGCAGTTTGGGAAACATCATTTTGCAGCCCTGCCCCACATCATCAAAAATTCTACTCCACATTCAGTCAGTCTCTCTCATCCTATTCCCACAGTGCTCTATTGCCAAAGATTTGCTTAAACCTTCATTCACATCCAGACCATTCCCCACCATTCTATTTGATGCACTCAGAGGATATGGAAGTGAGCAGGACTATTCTCAAAAAGTCAATATCCCAGGACTTAGTTCTAATGGTACAGTGCTACATGTCCAACCCCACAATGGATGAAGCGCAGCCTGGCATCCTTTCTCCTTTGCTTTGATCCCTCTCTTCCATCCTTATCATTATGCACTGAACCTCCTCTCTTCTCAACACTTGACCACAACTTCCAAATTGTCAGCTGAAGACAGGAGCTTTGGCTTCTTAGGGTATACTCTGCATCCAGAAAATAGAGGTGTTACTAAATATTCATTGAGTGAAAACATATTTCCCCATGAACTTGCCAATTTCCTCACAGGTGGTACTTCGATACAGCCTATGAAAGAACTGAAATAACAATAATAGACCTCCTAAGACAGGCTAGGTTCCTGTAGCCTATAAGAACAACTTTAAATCTCTGTCACTAGTAACAATAAAGATTGATTATGTGCCATATATATGTGTGTGTGTGTGTGTGTGTGTGTGTGTGTGTGTGTGTGTGTGTATGTGTACATACATACATATTTATACATACACATATTCTTTCCTAACAGTCAATCTAAGGCTTAGAATGATAGAGGGTAAGCAGTCTTTGGAGATGTTGTTTCCTCATGAATTCAGAAAACATGAAAGGAAAAAACTTCATGGATAATTGGATAATTGTACCCTATGTCATCAAAGCACAGTCTAAATATTTGTTAATCAATTTTTATTTAATGCCATGAGAATGAAGATTTACAACACTTGAAATGGAATTGGAAATACTACTGAGAACTACTCAATTAGATAAAGTTGTTGGTTTCTTGTCTTTCCCACCCCCCCAAAAAATCTTTAATTCTCTTTATAATGGATAAACTTAAATCTTTCTGGGTTTGGGACAGATTTACCAATATTTAGTTTCTTTCAGGTTTTCCAACATACACACATACACACACTCTTTTTTCTGAGATTCTCATTGAAGAAATTTTTACAGTGAGATGAGACATCTATGAAAAATTGTTGCTGCATGTCAACTCCCAAGTGGGTGACTTCAGCCATATTTATGAGCAGTCAGGGGGTGTGGATCCAGCCAGGAAGATGAAGGAACACCTCCTGTGGGAAATAGGCTCTGTTAACTGCAAAGTGCTGTGTAAGTTTAATTTACTCTTATCTTTAGTGGTTGAATTAAGCCCACTTATTATTTCCACCACCATAACACTCATATACAATCTAATCCCAGTTTTGGGATTGAAGATTTTCTCTAGCCATCCCCTCCATGTTCCCAATCTAGTGTGAAGCCCCCCTGCTCTCTACTGCTCGAGAAGTCCTGCAATGACTGTCCTTTATGTCCTTGCTCTCATTTTTTCTTGCTCTGTGAGATGTCTTCACTCTTCCCTATGCTATAGAGAAATCCACCTGCCCTAAGATTTCATAGCTAAACTTCTCTAATGCTTTTGTCAGGAAATTAACATCAACTCAGTGCATTGTTTTCTGCAAAGCTTTATAGCCTTTGGTAGATAACACCACATTCTATATGTGTCAATATGCATGTTTTATCTATCCTCTAGATAGTAAATTCTTTAAGACAGAGTTACTATTAAGAAAGCTCTACATTCTTTACAATGCCTAACAGTGTTGTCTGTTGTGCACCAGAGACAAGAGTCTTGAGAAGTAACAGGAAATGCTTTCTCCAATTTCTGGCTTGTTAGCACAGGGTTTCATGACATCCTTCCATGATGACATCTATTCTTAAACTATACACATATAATGTAAGCATAGATTCATTTGGCAGAGACTTAAATCTAAACACAAAAGGAACCATTTGTCTTGCTAGTTCTTGGGTATTGTGAACTACATCAAAAAATAATTCACTTTAAGACCAATAAACAAACAAACAAACAAAAAAAAAACCCTCACTGACAGATTGCTGAATATTTTAGCATCTCTTTAGCTAAATAGTCAACACAAACCATTATGTGTTTTCCAAAATGTTTCAACCATATAACCAATGCATATGATGCACATGTTGAACAGATATCATCAGAATGTTGGTATATATAAAATGGGAAAAATAAGAATATTTAGGATTGAACCATCTCAGAGATGACTTACCAGATTTGAAGAACATAATAAAGTAAACCAAGGAAAAGACAAAAATTTCAGTTATTAAAGCCAGATATCCTGGTACATGCCTTTAATTCCAGCACTTGGGAGGCAGAAACAGGAGGATTGACAGGAGTTTGGGGCCACTCTGACACTACATAGTGAATTCCAGGTCACCATGAGCTAAAGTGAAACCCTACCTCAAAAAAAAAAAAAAATCAATCAATAAATAAATAATAAAGTAAAATGAGAAAAGATACTTTTTTGGGTTTTAGTGAATCTTGAATCAGTCTAACATATCAAATTTTTGCCCAGTTTTGGCATGTATACAACTAACTAAAGCTTTTTGCAAGTTTTACAAACCGCTGTAATTTTAATGTGAGGACACACCTAAGAATCCAATTCAAAATGCAAATGCCTACAGAAAACTAGCACTGACCTAAATTTGATGAGTGCTTGAAGCTAAGACTATGAAAAAATCATATCAAAGCTTCTTATTGCCTTAAATCTACAGGAGAAAAACACACATCAAACTCCTCTTGATTTCCTTCTCTTAGGCATTTCCCTCCCTCATTAGTTCCCTTCTTCTGCCCTCCTTTCTTTCCTTATCCTTCCCCTTTACTTCCTCTTCTTCTATCCTTTCCTATTATGCACTAAATTTTGTTACTATTATTCAGCATTTTCATATTCATAAAAATCATAGTTCTCAGATTTATTAAAGAATTGACCTAGAAAAGGGGATCTTATTGCTGAAATCAAATGTTTATGCTGTTTTTCAGAGGGACCAGATGCACCCTCTTCATGGACGAGATTCTCTTGGAAACCTTAAATAATGTTTGGAATCTATTGCTATTCACGTTACTTGCCATAAAACATATGTAAGTATCTTCTCCATTCAACAAACATAAAATCAATTTTGATAAAACTTTTGTTAAAGATTTATTCATGTATATAATGTACCTCGATCAAAGTCTCCTCCCATCTCCTGCTTTTGCCTCCATTTCCCTTCTACTGAACTCCTGCCCAGTTTGTCCCCCATCCACCTTTTCTACAATATAATATTAACATAAGGTAGACTGTGATGAATCAAGAACTCATATTGTAATTCTATAATGATCACTAAGTAAGAAAATGGAGCTTTTAAATGCCCAGTAAGGGAATAACAGGGTCTGCTGGTAACTCTATATTCATCCTTTTCAGGAGTCTCCAAATTGATTTCCACAGTGGCATACCAGCTTACATTCCCACCAACAGGGAATGAGGGTTCCTATTTCTCCACAGGTTCACCCACATTTGTTTTCACTTGAGATTTTTTTTTTAATTTATTTATTTGAGAGCGACAGACACAGAGAGAAAGACAGATAGAGGGAGAGAGAGAATGGGCACGCCAGGGCTTCCAGCCTCTGCAAACGAACTCCAGACGCGTGCGTCCCCTTGTGCATCTGGCTAACGTGGGACCTGGGGAACCGAGCCTTGAACCGGGGTCCTTAGGCTTCACAGGCAAGCGCTTAACCGCTAAGCCATCTCTCCAGCCCATGTTTTCACTTGAGATTTTAATGTTTGTTATCCTTACTGGGGTAAGGTGGAATCTCATAGTTGTTTTAATTTGCATTTCCTTAATGGTTAAGGATGTTGAACATTTTCCTAAGTGTGTGTTAGCTATTTGTAATTCTTCCTTTGAGAACTCTCTATTTAGTTCTCTGCCCCAGTTATGGAGTGGGTTGTTTGATTTTTTTTTTTTTTATTGTTTAGTTTTTTGAGTTCTTTGTAGGTTCTAGATATTAGGCTTCTGTCAGTATTATAGCTGGCAAATATTTTCTTCCATTCAGTGGGTAATCTATTGGCTCTGCTTATGATATGTTTGTCTGTGCAAAAGCTTTTTAGCTTCATGAGCTCCTATTGATTGAATGCTTGTTTAATTACCTTAGCTATTGGGCTTTTGTACAGGAAGTCTTTTCCCAGTCCTATATTGTATAGTGTGCTTCTTATTTTTTCTCCCAGTAGTTAAAGTGTTTCTGGTCTTATATTGAGGTGTTTAATCCATTTGGACTTGATCTTTGTGTATGGCAAAATGATATGCATCTCAGTTCAGAAATATTTGCTCAACCATGTTAATAGCTGCTCAATTCATAATAGCTGAAAACAAGAATCAACCCAGGTGCCCATCATTGGATGAATGGATAACCAAGATTTGGTATATCTACATGATGGATTTCTACTCAGTAGTACTCAGTAGTAGATACACTGAAAGTGGTAGAAAAATGTTTGAACTTGGAACAGATTATTAAAAGTGAACTCACACAGTCACAGAAACACAATCATCATATGATCTCACTCATCTGTAGTTCCTAGTTTGGATCATACCAAGTTGCTGACATAACTGAATAGCATCTTGAGGCTTGGACAATAGGGAGGGCATGGATTGGGGGAAAGGAAAAGAGGGACAAAAAATGTGAACTAAAATTGAACTGGTACCAAAGAATCCTACATCCTGGAAATCAGACTAAAAGGTGGAACTCTCAAGCAAACTTTAGAGGGAGTATCAGAATCAAAGGGACCTGAAGAGAGTGAGATAAAACCTAACCTCAAATTCCTCCTGTTTCTCTTTCTTCTCTTTTTCTTTATTATTTTCACATGGTGCTGGCCTATAATTCCCTGTACCAGAATGTGATCGACATCCACAATGAACTGTTGGTCAGAGGGACCTACTAGATCTCCCAAAACAAACAAGACAGATTTCTGTCAGAGCAGTTGATTCACCAGAGGTTAATGGTAAGACCCTACTGCTGAAGACACCAATTGTTGTCAGCACAGATCATGGAGAGACCTGATTGGAATGCAGAGGAGAGCCTGATAATTAGCCCATCTAGTCCTGGAAGGCACTACATGAACTACCTGGGAAAGTGGCCAACATTTGTCCAAGCATCTTAAAGTCTAAGTGACTCAGAAGCAAGCAACCTGATGTGATGTTCACACAAGTGCAATAATGGCACTCAGCCATGGTGGGTAACCAACTGCTCTTGAATTGGCTTACAGATCCACTCAGTGGAAAGGAAACCATATGTGGAACTAGGAAACACATCAGAATATAATGATACTGCTTTCCGTTGTTAAGCTCTCACTGACCTTACACTGTAAAAGTGTTTAAGCCCTTATAATTCTAAGTTAATAGGTTATCCCATTTAACTGATGCTGACTTCACTCTCCATTGGAGAGTCTGCTTCTCTTTTTAGATGGAAACTGGACTTGAGAAGATTGATACATGACCCAGTGCACTCCACCACAGCCCCAGCTTAAACTGCAGAGGAATTGGGAAAGTCAGCAAGAATTCTACTCTCTTAATTAAGCTCACATCAGCACAATGGTGATGGAGAAAGATACTGTGTATACTCAAAACCTACCAAACCAGATATCTAGATGCTCCTAAGTGCCCATCACTGAAGTAGACTTAAAATGTTCCAAGCATGGCTCAGGGAATTTTGTGGAAAAGGGGGCAGAAAGATTGTAAGAGCCACAAGTTGGGACATTTTGCACAGAGACATTGCCTCTTCCCCATAATTGACTGTTGCTCCCATAATGCATGATCCACATCCCCATGGGTTGACCTATATACCCAATGAGCAAGGCTTCTTCAGAAAAGGGTCAGGGAGGAGGGACAGGATGGTACCGACATGTGATGTTTACATACAAAATATGTCCATATCTAATAATAAAAAACATTAAAAAATGGCTTCACCTAAAAAGCTAACAGAAGATATAAAATGAAAGGGTAAAATATAAAACTATTGTAAAAGCCTTAGAAAAAAAGTTAAAGCAAAATGTAGAAAATCACATAGGGCAAAAAGGAAATAAAATTCAAGTCACTCACATAAATAATTATATTAAATGTAAGTGAACTAAATAATTAAAAGACTAGACTATACAATGAGATGACAGGTGAAATGAGTTATATGCTGGATATAGGAGAAACACTCAAAACATAAATATATGTAAGGTAGAAACAAAATGAAGGAAATACATTTGCTATACAAAGTATAATTACAAGTGAACTTATGTGATTATAATAACATCAGGGAAATTAGCCAGGTGTGGTGACGCATGCCTTTAATCCCAGCACTTGGGAGGCAGAGGTAGGAGGATTGCCATGAGTTCGGGGCCACCCTGAGACTCCATAGTGAATTCCAGGTCAGCCAGGGCTAGAGTGAGACCCTACCTCGAAAAAAAACAAACAAACAAAAAAAAAATCAGGGAAATTAAACTAAAACAAAGAGTTTTATGAAAGATAAAACTAAATTGCATAATAGTGTATAAATTCATCAAGAAGACAAGACACAAGAAGTGAAAATGTAGAGCCCTAATAAATTAGCATCAGAATATATTTAAGGGAGAAATAAATACATTCACAGTCATAGCTGGGAGACTCACCAAAATATGCTTAATAAATGACAGAACAAGTAGATTAAAAAATCATTATCTATCAAAAATGTGTATAAACCTATCAACCTACTAAATATTGATGTATATGCAAACAAAAACTGTAGGCACAGATGAAAAATTTACCAAAACATACCACATATTTGGACACAATGAAGTTCCAAATATTATAAACATGCAGGATATGTTTCTGATAACAATGAATGTACATCTGAATTCAGCACCAAATCAATCCTGCAATACATATATATATACACACACATACATGATACACACCTTTTAATAACAACTCAATATCAATGGCCTTGATGCCCTAACCAAAAATCACAGGTTTGTAGACTGGGTTAAAAAGCAGGACCCTTCAATTTGTTGCCTCCAAGAAACTCATCTTTCTACAAAAGATGGACACTATCTAAAAGTGAAAGGTTGGAAAACGGTGTTTCAAAAATGGGCCTAGAAAATAAACAGGGGTCGCTATTCTAATATCTAACAGGGTAGATTTCAGGCCAACATTAATTAAGAAAGATAAGGGAGGTCATTTTATATTAATTAAAGGAACACTCCAGCAGGAGGACATTACAATTCTAAACATATACACCAAACATGGGGGCTTTCAATTTCATCAATAAAAACCAAAATACTATTAAAACTAAGATCACAGATAATACCAAATACAGTTGTAGTAGGTGACTTTAATACCCCACTCTCATCAATTGACAGGCCATCCTGGGAAAAGTAAACAGAGATGCATCTGGATTAAATGAGGTCATAAAACAAATGGACCAAAGAGATATATACAGGACATTTCACACAAATGCTGCAAAGTATGCATTCTTCTCAGCAGCACATGAAACATTCTCTAAAGGAGACCATTTATTAGGACACAAAGCAAATCTTAACAAATGCAGAAAATTGAAATAATTCCTTACACTCTATCTGATCACAATGAAATCAAACTACAAATCAATAACAAAAAAGCTATAGAACACACAAAATCATGGAAACTAAACAATACATGTGACGTGATGAATAGGTAAATGAAGAAATCAGGAAAGAAATCAAAAAATTCATAGTATCAAATGATAATGTAAACATAACATACCAAAACCATTGGGACACATGAAGGTGGTCCTAAGAGGGAAATTTATAGCTCTAAGTGCCTCTATCAAGAAATTAGAAAGGTCGCAAGTAAACTTAATGGTTCATCTTAAGGCTTAGGAAAAAGAAGAACATGTCAAACCAAAAATCAGTAGATGGGAAGAAATAATAAAGATTAGGGTAGAAATAAATGAAATAGAACACCCCCCCCCGAAAAAATCCAAAGAATCAATGAAACAAAGAGTTGGTTCTTTAAAAGGATAAAACAGATTGATAAATCCTAAGCAAAATTTAACCAAAAGAAAGAGAGGAAAGACACAAATTAATAAAATTAGAGGTGAAAAAGGCACTATCACAACAGATATCAGAGAAATTTTAAAAAAAATCACAGTAACATACTATAAGAACATATATTCCAATAAATTTGAAAATCTGAAAGAAGTGAATAATTTTATTGATTTATATGACCTACCAAAATTAAACCAAGATGATATTAACCACTTAAATAGACCGATAGCAAGTATGGAGATCCAAGCAGTTATAAAAATTCTCCCAAGTAAGAAATTTCCAGGCCCAGGTTGATTCACAGGTGAATTTTACCAGACCATCATGGAAGAACTAACACCAATGCTTCTAAAACTTATCCATAAAATAGTGAAGGAAGGAATGCTGCCAAGCTCCTTCTACAAAGCCAGCATGAACCTTATACCAAAACCAGACAAAGATAGAACAAAAAAAGAAAATTACAGACCAATCTCCCTCATGAACATAGATACAAAAATTCTCAACAAAATATTGACAAACAGAATACAAGAATATATCAGAAGGATCATTCACCCCAACCAAGAAGGCTTTATCCCAGAGATGCACGGATGGTTCAACATATGCAAATTGATAAATGTAACACAGTATGGACTGAAGGACAAAAATCACATGATCATTTCATTAGATGCAGAAAAACCATTTGACAAAATCCAACATCCCTTCATGAAAAAAGCCCTAGAAAGACTGGGACTAGAAGTAACATATCTCAACATAATAAAGGCTATTCTGACAAACCTACAACCAACATAATATAAAATGAAGAAAAACTTGAAGCTTTTCTACAATAATCAGGAATAAGACAAAGGTGTCCTCTGCACCCACTTTTATTTAATATAGTACTGGAAGTCTTAGCCATAGCAGTAAGGCAAGAGACACACATAAAAAGGCTTCAAGTTAGAAAGGAAGAGATTAAGTTATCATTATTTGAAAATGACATAATCTTATACATAAAAGATCCTAAAGGCTCTACCAGCAAACTGTTAAGAGCTGATAAACACTTATGGCAATGTGACAGGTTGCAAAATAAATGCACAGAAATCAGTAGCCATCCTATATGCTAACAACAAACACACAGAGGATGAAATCAGAAAATCACTCTCATTCACAAATGCAAAATAATAATAATAATAAAGTACCTTGGAATAAACCTAATGAAGGAAGTGAAGTATCTCTACAATGAAAACTTTAAAACATTCAAGACAGAAATTGCAGAAGACACTAGGATATGGAAAAACCTCATTCCTTCTTAGATTGGAAAAATCAATATTGTCAAAATGCCAGACATACTGAAAGCCATCTACATATTTAATGCGATCCTCATCAAAATTACAATGGCATTCTTCACAGAAATAGGTAAAATAATCCAAAAAGTCATTGGGAAGCAAAATTTAAAAAAACCTCAAATATCTAAACCAATTTTGAGCAACAAAAATTAGGTTGGTGTATCACCATACCTGATTTTAATCTATATTATAGAGCCATGGTAACAAAAACAATATGGTACTAGCACAAATAGACATATATATCAATGGAACAGAATAGAGGACCCAGATGTAAGTCCAGGTAGCTTATAGACACCTGATCTTTGAGAAAAATGCCAAAAATACTCATTGGAGAAAAGATAGCATCTTCAGCAAATGTGGCTGGGAAAACTGGATATGTATCTGTAGAAGGATGAAAATAGATCCTTATTTCAATCCATGTCCAAGAATTATGTCCAAATGGATCAAAGACCTTAATACCAGACCCAAAACTCTAAAACTGCTAGAGGAAAAAAGTAGGGGAAACGCCTCAGCATACTGGTTTTGGCAAAGACTTTCTGAATATAACCCCAGTTGCTCAGGAAATAAAACCACTGATTAAACACTGGGACCTCATGAAATTATAAAGCTTTTGTACAGCAAAGGGCACTGTGAATAGGGCAAAGAGGCAACCTACAGAATGGGAAAAAAAATCTTTGTCAGCTATACATCTGACAGAAGATTAATGTCCAAAATATACAAAGAGCTCAAAAACCTAAATAATAAGAAATTAAACAACCCAATTAAAATATGGGCTATGGAACAAAATAGAGAGTTCTCAAAAGAAGAAATACAGATGGCCTATAAACACCTAAAAAATGTTCTACAGCCCTAGCCACTTGGAAAATGAAAACAACTTTGAGATCCCATCTCACTCCTGTCAGAATGGCTACCATCATGAAAACAAGTGACAATAAATGCTGGCAAGGATCTGGAAAAAGAGGAACCCTTTTACACTTTTGGTGGAATGCAATCTGGTCCAGCCATTGTGGACATCAGTGTGGAGGTTCCTGAGGCAGGTAAAGATAGATTTACCATATGAACGAGCTATACCACTCCTAGGCATATATCCTAAGGTCTCATCTCACTAACTTGGATATACTTGCTCAGCCAGGTTTATTGTCATTCTATTCAATAGCTAGGAAATGGAACCAGCCTAGATGTCCCTCAACTGATGAGTGGATAATGAAGATATGGCACATTAATACAATGGAGTTCTACTCAGCAGTAAAGAAAAATGAAAATGGGCTGGAGGAATGGCTTAGAGGTTAAGGCATTTGCCTGCACATCCAGTGGACCCAGGTTCGATTCCCCAGGACCCATGTTAGCCAGGTGCACAGGGGGTGCAAGTGTCTAGAATTGGTTTGCAGTGGTTGGAAGTCCTCATGTGCTCATTCTCTCTCTCTCTTTCTCGTTCTCTCCCTCTTTCTCTGTCAAATAAATAAGTAAAAATAAAATATTTTATAAAAGTGAAATTTGCAGGAAAATGGATAGATCTGGAAACGACTATACTTAGTGAGGTAACCCAGGTCCAGAAAGCCAAAAGTCACATGTTCTCTCTTATATGTAGATCCTAGCTACAAATGATTAGATTTCTATATGATTAGGAATAAAACTTAATAACAATGGCCAGTAAGCTATAAAGGGGATATAACGGGAACAGCAATAGAGGTAGGGGGACTTAAGAGGATGGTATTGTAGATATGTAAGTAGAAGAACAGATAAATGGGGGTATAAAGGCCTAAGTGAGGTCAGGTCAAGAGACTGAGTAATGGAAAGGTGGAGGAAAGGATTATAAAAACTAAGAGGATATAAATAAGTCATATGGAAACCTACTTTTTTGGACAATGGAACATTCAGAAGCCATAGATTGTTACTAGAAAATTTTCAGTGTAAGGGATGGGCTTCCTTCCAGTGAATTGTTGGCCAGGGAGGCCACTGATACTCCCAAAACATAGCAGGCCATTGCCGAGGCTCCTGGTTTCCCACCAGGAATAGGTGGTAAGACCCTATTGCTGAAGACTCCACATATTTGGGCTGCAATGTCCTTGAGAAATCCTGCTGGAGCTGAACTGAAAACCTCCTCCATGTAGACCAGCTGACAGAAAGCTGGAAAAAGCTATGCTGCATGCAGTTCAATGGGAGAGAGAGAAATAACTAGTGGAGATAGTCAACAGTGGACCTTAAATTTGGCAAACCAGGAAAACTGAGCCAACAGGAGGTGCAATAATGGCATGTCTGTTATGGGGGAAACAAACCGTTTTGGACTAATTGGACTAGAGGCCTGCTCCATGGGAGTTAATACATCCCTGATACTTAAAACCTACAATAGGGGTAGTCACGAGCCCTAGGTTTGTAACGTCTGCTGGTATCTGGCTAAATGTATATACTGTGCTCACCAAACTTCTCGGTAATACTTCTCTTTATGTTCATACCCATATACTAATGCCACTCTCCTTCTTTTTTCAGATGGTGATGACCCTGGGATGACTCAGAAAGTACATGGTGCTGAAGAGAAGTGAGAAGAGGAGTGTGCAGCACTGAAATATCTCTATCACACCTCACAAGCAAGGCTCAGGGTCCATTGTGGAAGAGGTGGCTTAAAGATTGTAAGAGCCAAAGAAAGCGTAGGACTCCTTACAATGTGCTCCTCCAGACACAAAATGGCCTGATATCCATGACCTCACAGTGCCTGACATTACCTACACAAGACCATCATAATAGGAGAAAAAGATGATGACAACAAAATAAAAGAGAGACTGATTGGCAGGGGGAAGAGGTATGGTCTAGAGGGGAGTTGCAAAGGGGAAAGTGGTATGGGAGGGAATTACCATGGGATATTGTCTACAGTTATGGAAGTTGTCAATAAAAAATAAATTTAAAAAAAATTCCATATATTGGAAAATTTAAAGTACTCTTCCAGGTGATTGCTATTCAAGGAAAAGAAAATATAAGGCAATTAAAAACAAAATTTATTAAATTGTAATAAGTGTCTACAATTGCAATATTTACGAAAGGTAGTTAAAGCAGTGCATGAAGAAAACCTCCCATCTACAAAGTCATTCAGCTAATATAATGAATAAGCCCAAACAAGCTGCTCATTTATAGAAAAGTTTGAAAATATTTATTTTGTGATAAATATACTGATAATAGAAGAAGCTTATACAAAATAATGAGGAAAACAATATTAGCTATGAAATAAGAAAGAACAATAAATAGTCAGATAATAAGAGAAAAATAAAGAATATTATGAATCATTGGAAAGTTAGATGAAACCTAGAAACTGTAAAAATATAAATTACTAATATATAGGAATTAATACTTCTCAGCACAAATGCAACATAGCTTAATAAAGTGGTATGAAATGGATCCAGCTGTACATGGTGAAAAAAACAGTGGGTATGGTTAATTTACATAAGTAAAAAGGCCTAACCTTCGATAAGTAGTCAATGTAATTGATCAGTTAATCACCAAAGTCATATAACTATCTAAATTAAAATAGAAAAATAATTTTACAAGGTCATGTGCTTATTTGTAGTTTCAAAATACATTTTCAAACCAATGGCAATAGTATTCTCTTGGTATGTTGAGAAATTTACATCCAGCATATATTAAAACTCAACACTATATAAGAAGCTCAATAAAAAAAATAAACTCACTGTAGAATATATGAATAGCCAATTGGCATACAAAACTGTGTTCAGCATCTTAAGGCACTAGCAGGATGTAAATAAAATTCTATCCTGTTTCACAACCTCTATAAGGGCCAAAATGAAAATAGCTAAAAGTTCCAAATATTGGCAAGATATGGGGTAAGTGGAACTTTCAAACATTGCTTAAGAGTATAAAAAAAAGTTTAGAAAAATTTTATAGTAATGCATATATCCTAGGAAGTATAAATTCCACTCCTTTGCACTTACACAAGCAACATTAAAAAGAATCATACCAGCTTTATTAACAGGAATCCAAAATGGAAAGTTAGTTCCCCTCAGTATGGACACTGAGCAACAAATAGCAGAATACTGTTTGTCTACGGAAAGGAATAACTTGCTGGTCAACCTCACCGCCTCGATGAATCTTTCAGACACAAGAAGCCAAATGCAATTCACTTACACTAAATTTCAAGAACAGGAAAAGCTGATGTAAAAGTAATTTGAGTCAGAATGGGTTTGTGGGTTACCCAGACGCTAGGGATTGACAAATAAGAGATGCTAGAAAGACACCATTTGTAAAGAATGGAAATAATGAAACAGTGAGTTATATTATAAGTCAATCTCATGAGCTAGAATCCCCCTTCCTAAAAAATGATGATTTGACTTTTGTTGTTGATTCAATCATGAAACCAATGTCCTTCTAAATATACACAGCAAGAGACTTTATACTGTGTTGCCTCTATTTCTTCAATTAGTAGTTAGCTTTCATTAACTCAAGAGTCTATTAATAATTGATTAATTCAACTACTAGGAACCTTATATAACTAAAACATAAGCCCAGTTATTGAACATGAAGCGGCTTTAAAAATGAAAAAAATAATAATAAATTGGGCATGGTGTTGCATGTCTCTAATTCCATCACCCGGGAAGCTGAGACAGGAAGATCCTCATGAGTTCAAGGCCAGCCTGGGTCCACATAGTGAATTCCAGGTCACCCTGGGCTAGTGTGAGAGTGCCTCAACCAAACCAAACCAAACACAACAAAAGTTAAAGTTGCTTTCTGCTGTCATCACATGGCAGCAACTTAATTTTCATTACAAAGATAATACAAAATAAATTTCCAAGAATAAATCATGCAGCAGCTCTCATGAACCATCTTAATCCATTCACCTGGTACTTTCTCTCAACCTTCTTTTCATCTACAGTCATCAACTAGCATTATTCTTAGGGTCAATGTTTAGCTTCCTTTCCTATCTAAAAATCAGTGCTGCCCAGCATGTCAGCAAGTAGAGGGCTCAGTGTGTGAATTCCCTTCTTCACAAAATAATTCAGAGCACCTCTGTAACCTAGATTTGTTAAACATGTAATTTGTCTCTTATATCTGCACAGGCTGTGTGGCTGATTATTCTCATTAGCTGTTAAACCTAACCACTACTTAGGTTCACTCAAACAGTGCTCTTGGCACTTGTCACATATATCCAATTATTTACAGGCATTTGTTAGTCCCTGAGTGGACAATTCCCAAAATTTTTTACTAGAAAGCAACTTTGAAGGTCATCTCTCTGAGTTCCTTCAGTTCCAATCTTTTCCTCTAAAACATTTTTCCTCTCTTTCAGCAATGCCCCTTAGAGAAAACTGAGCGTCTATTTCTCATGAAAGAGAGATAAATAGATACTGTTTGCAAGGGTATGCATTATATTTATATGCAGTTCACTTACCTGGCATCAGAATTGCTCTTCCCATAAATTCGATCCATGTATCCTAATGATTCTCTGTAGTCCTACACAGGGCAATTTCCCCTCTAGGTAACGAGCCCTTTATATATTCAATGCCTTTGTTGGATGTTACTTTGGGTCTTGGTATCAGCCACAATAAATACTACCATTCTCTTTGTATTTATATCAACACATAATTAGTTTTTCTTTTGTTTAAATCTATTTCTCAATACACTAGTTAACTATAATGACCCCATGTTTTGAAGTTTTAAATTCAAGGTTAAGTATCCATGAAGATACAATGTATAAGCCTAAAAGAAAATTCTAAAATCAGGAATAAATTTCTGTTCTAAACCCAAACTTCCAAAATGCTAACATGTAATGAATTACTTGGGAATCTTATTTTAAAAAAATAAAAAGAGTATCTGAATCAATAGCTATAAGGGAGAAACTGAGAATATACATCCTAACAACCTTCCTTATTGCTGGTCCAGGGATCTCATTTTTAGTAACTGGCTCTAAGTAGAATTTCTTATACAGATTTAATTACATTTCAAAAATGCACCATGTTTCTTCACACTATTGTAGTTTATATAAACATATAATTAAGGCAAAACATTAACATTAATGTGCAAGTACAAACAAATGATGTCATTTAATGGCATATGTCAGAAAAATTAGACTCAGTAGTTCTTCACTACTAAGTTATTTCTAATATATGTGTGTGTGTGCACATACATGTGTGTGCACACACAAACACACACACATGCTTTAAGCTAGAAAAAAAATTCTCTCGATTGATCTTGGCTTATTTGGAGTCCAATAACTTCTTGGCACTTGCACTATAATTAAAAATGCCATAAATTCTTCTGACCTGATACCTGTAAATTAAAAGCTTGATTTCTAAACTTACTTCTTCTCCCTAGTGGCAAGGATCCATCCAAATGATTTTTATATCTTTGCATGATGCTGAAAATGAAGTTCTTCTCTAGGGAATGGAACACACACTGCTGAAGGGGTCTCCTGTGTTACCACTTGCAATGTCCTCTGTGGGTCCTCTTTGATAAGAAAGAAGTAATTACCTGTCCTCAGAGGGAAAGATCCTCTGTTTCTTATCAATTGTCATCATGTACCTGGCTTTAGGAGAGGCTCCACCATCACTGTGGACACATACTATGCACTTTTCTTGTTTACCATTAACTACTAGGAGCCTAGGAACTAAATACAGAGTTTTCAACCAGAACAACAACACATTAAGATTATACACACTGCTTGAGAACCTGCCTCCCTGCAAAGTGCTGTCACTGTTTACACAGAACACTAAAAAAGTAATTATAACTGCTGGTGAAACAAATACTCATAGATGTCCTTGAGTTTAGGGCCATATGTGTATGGCCAGGTTAGGACAGATCATAATAAAACCCTACCTACCTTTAAGAGTTTCATCTTGGGCTGGAGAGATGGCATAGTGGTTAAGCACTTGCCTGTGAAGCCTAAGGACCCTGGTTCAAGGCTCAATTCCCCAGGACCCACGTTAGCCAAATGCACAAGGGGCGCATGCATCTGGAGTTCGGTTGCAATGTCTGGAGGACTTGGTGCCCCCATTCTCTCTCTCTCTCTCTCTCTCTCTCTCTCTCTCTCTCTCTCTCTCTCTTTCCACTGTTGCTCTCAAATAAATAAATAAAAATAAACAAAAAAGAGTTTCATCTTAATGCTTAAAAGATATTTTGTTGAAGTAATTATAACAGTTCTTAAAACCAAAGATCCCTTCATACTAGATCCAGAGCACATGTAAGAGACAAAAGGATCTTTTTAAATGTGGAGTGTTCTCAAAGCAAAAACACAAGCCTTCTTAGAACCAAAAATCATTAAAAAGAATTTGTGTCAAACACAATGCTTTTAAAAATGCAAGACAATTGTTCCATCTTTTTAAGCTATTTAAAGCTCACATATTAACTAAGTGTCAGAGTATATATTGAAGGAACACACAACACGGATTTACAGCCCAAAGAGCTTCTGGCTTCAGTTTTAAGTGAGCAGTGAGCTGGCCTAACTTTGTGGTTTGTTTCCAAAACTATGATGATTCTAAATTTCAGTGTTTTCCTAATTCCACTTATCTCTTAGAAAATCATTTGCGTAAGCCCAGCAAATTGCACTATGTATTATTATTATTTCTCTGGTTTCTGTAGAAATATTCCTCACCTCATTTACACAATGCCAGTCCTACATAATCTGTGATTTTTCTTCAGAAAAAAAAAAAAATCACAGTAATCTGGACCCAAAATGGCAATGGTACCATAAAATTCTACTTCTTAGTAGACAGACCAAATGGCTGAACCTTCACTAGACCCTTACAGGAAACACCTGAACCACAAGACACTGGAGAGGCTCTCTCCTCTCTAACTCTTGTATATTAGTTATGTTTTTCCTCAGTTTCTTAATGGGCACTGACCTGTAACCCCCACTACCAGCTTGGGGCTACCACCCACAATGAGCTTTTGATCAGAGAAACTTACAAGGTTTCCCAAAACAATGACAGACTTCTGTCAGAGTACTTGATGACCCACCAAAGGCCAGTGGTAAGACCCTATTGCTAAAGATTCCATACGAAGCTGGCACGTAAAATAGAATGGCATGGCTGGAAGCCAGGAGAGAGTCAGTCCCCAGACAGTAAGCGTCTAGTGCCAGAAGGTGCTACATGGGTGACTGGGGGAAATGACCAATATCTGTCCAAGCAACTCATTGTCTAACCTAATTAGCAACAATTAACCTGATGTGATGCCCATACAAGTGCAATAGTGGCACACAGCCATGGTGGGGAACCAACTGCTCTTGATTTGGCTAACTGATCCCCTCAGTGGTAAGAGACCCATAGCTGGAGCTGGAAAACAAGTCAGAATCATACCCAAACATAAGCCCACTCTCCAATATCAAGCTACCGTTAATCACGGGGTACAAGAGGGCCTACACCTATCAAACTCTCTATCAAAAAAGTAATTGTTATCTCAATTTTTCGGGTGCTAACTTACTCTCCATTGGAGAATCTGCTTCTCTTTTTCAGATAGATGCAGATCCTAAGGAGAGAGCTGCCCCAACATACCTCAAAAGGGGCCCCGCTGAAACTAAGGACAATTGGCGAAACAAGCAAGGTTGATGTTTTCCTGATGAACGGGATACCAGCACAAAGGGGAAGGAGACCAACACAGAGAAAAATCAACTCCTACCAAATCAGAGAGCCAGAGCCTCAGAGGCCCCCAACACCTCAGCACTGAAGCAGACAAAAAATGAACCCAACATGGCTCAGGGAAATTTTGCGGAAGAGGGGGCAGAAAGAATGTCAGACTCACATGTTGGGTCATGATATGCAAAGGCATAACTGTGGGCTAACTCCACAATGCACGACCCATTTACATCAACAAGGAGGGCCCATTGGGAGGGGGCAGATCATGGATGAGCCAAAACAATGGTACCAAACTGCCTGTATTTGCTGAAAAGAAAACTAATAAAATAAATTTAAAACAAAGAAAAAAATAAATTATAAAAATAGAAAAACATGAAAAAAAATCTCAACTGAGGTCAGACAAAGATAGGAGTGACAAGAATATCTAGAACAAACTTTTTCAGATGAGATAGAGATAACAGTAAGTAAAAGAAGGAATATAATTAGATATATGAAACTATTTGAAAAGAAATGAGACAAAATATCTTATTGTAGGATGAAAATCTGAAGACACGTCAGGGAATTTAATACACAGTGACTCCTTATATGTCATAGCCGCATGTGACTAAATCATGGTACATATTTGATGGGTCAGAAGTTAGTATCCAAATGTATCCCACCATTGAAGTCTGCTATACTATTAGTGTCTTTGTTATGGATATTGACCTCACTAAGTACCTGCATAATAGCCTCAAAAAGACAATACAGGTTAAAAATGTGTTCATGAACCTTGATAATTTTCAAAGTTTTCATCAAGTAATATTTTCTCAGCAGTTTTACATTATATATTTAATATCAAATGGTCATATGATGGTTCCCAGGTGATTGGCAAATTATATTGGATATGTGTGCTAAAAGGAAATTTGTAATAAGTATCTGACATAACTCTTATGAAGAAACCCACATAGGTTCTTTCCTTTAGTTTTATGCTTCTTTTCACAAATTTATGTCCTTTGTGAATATAGATGGACATAATAATTAACGAAGATTCTTTCTTGACAACATGTACGTCTGCTTAAGTATATTTATCATAAGAGAACATATTGCATTCCATATCTAATCAATGACAGAACGTAGTATGGCTGATTTTTGCTCCAAGTCTCTGCATATATTTGAAACAATTTATTTGAAACAATTTTTTCATCTTATCTATGTAAATAAAATTTGCATTCACATTTCACTTGGAAAAAAATTCTACAAGATTGCTAAGAGAAATTACAACAAACTGTACCAATGTACAAGATAGCCTCTATAGAAAAGCTCAAGTGAGACATTAAAAGCCCTATCTTGCCTGAGCAATCAATTGGATTCATGATACCTTTCTGTCCTTCACAGTTTAACTCAATTGACACAGATCCTTCTAATCACCACCTCATATTCTATATTTTGAAAACTATCATCTCCCAAGGAACTTTGGAATTCATCACTGAAATGAAAGATAAGGTTATGTCACCAGTAATGGTCCATGGGGAAAGGTGAACCTTTAGGAGGACTCAGTGACTCACTTCTCTAATAGAGTGAGCAATACTAGATGATTCATAGGCAAAGAAAACCCAAAAATAATTTACACAGGATTAGATTCCCCCCCCCATCCTAAACTTGTATGCTGTCCACTTGCTATATTTAGTTTACCAAGACACTAGATTGCCTTACACAAGTACTGTATGCATAACAAGAACTAGTAAAAACCAATTTTATAGCAACCATAACATGATTTACCCTGAGTCATATGAGCAATTTAGTCTCTTTTTAAAAGTGGAAATATTAGGGGCTAGACATATGGCTCAAAGATCAAGGCGCTTGCCTGCAAAGGCGACCATGGTTCAGTTCCCCAGTGTCCACATAAAGCCAGATATACAAAGTGGTGCATGCATACAGAGTTTGCAGTGGCTAGAGGCCCTAGAGCACCCATTCTCTCTCTCTCTCATCTCTTTCTCTTTCTCTCTTTCTCTCTCTCTCTCTCTCTCACATTCCTGTTCTCTCTCTCTCTCTCTCTTTGCAAATAAATAAAAATATTTAAAAATGGACACATTTTTGCTTAAGGAAAATGTAAATTTTGGTATAAAACAAGAGGCTACTTCATTTATTGACACAGCAGTATTGGCCAACAAACATGAAAAGCTTATATACCAACAGTGAGAGCACATTTAAATACTTATACAAGGTGAAGCATATCTGCAAACATTTAAGCAATCAATGTTTGAGATGTTTTCTCCTGGTTTTTGCTAAGGAATACTTATAATTCTTATGTACATGTGCTAATACTCTAGGAAGCAGTTTTCCATATATTTGAAGAAAGATAAGTATTAATGAGATAAAAATATCAACATTCAGTTTTAAAACACATTTTATCTTGAATTAAGCTCCTGTACTGTGATGTGGGAATAGAGAGTATTCCAATCCATAATGATAATGAACATATTTGTCATACTCACTCATAGAATGTAGTACCTTTCATGTAACAGAGATTCAGAGTTAGCTGCTTAAAAGTATCCCTTATGCAAAAACATACCTTATCATAAATCTTTTGTATGAAGCAAAATTACAACAGGAAGGACATGATATAGAAATGTATATTTACAGTTGTTGAGGAGTCACACAGAAGTTTGGTGTTTTTCAAATTTTAATGAATGTCCAATTCCTCAGGCGAGAAGTAGAAGGATATGAAAAGCTTTTTTTCAATAAAATGATGTAGATGATGTAGAATAAATGAGACTTGAATATATTGGATGGCATTATACATGGTAATATGAGAATTGTTTAATAAAATCTGCATTTCATCATATATATACATATCTTTATACACACACACACACACACACACACACACACACACAGGCACACATACCAATGCATGACTATGTGTACTTGACTCTAATAGAAAATTCAAACATTTCTTCTTATCCAAAAATTTAAACTACCTCAAAAATACCAAAGCCTAGTTATTTATCACTAAATTGAAATCATATTTGCCTTCATAAAATTGTCCTGAAGTCCACTGACTCCTATCCATCCAACTAGTATCACTTTGTATTTATATCCACTGCAGAAATGTTGCTTATAACCATCTACATCTAGGAAGAACTATATGCTGGCTGGTCTTATTTTGGTTTCCAAACAATTTCCAGGTAATTTATGCTTTAACTTTCACCTTATTCTTATATTAATATATGAACACAACATGTGTGATAAATATAAACATTCCAGAATTCCCTTACATGTCTTTTATCCTAGTTAGTTTCATAAAATGTCATCAAAGCATTCACTTTACAGAGGGAGGAAAGAATTATAGATCCATGAAAAAAGTAGTAAGGGAACTCTTACCCTTTCAGGACTGTCCCAGTTTAGATTTCTGCTTTACTTTCCTTGACAGGTTTTTCTATTTTAAGGGACCCTTATTGCTTTACAGGAGCTCTTATTTCTTTCTTTCCCTTAAGTGCCATAATAATATTTTTCTAAATATCAAAAATATATAAACATAAAAGGTGGTAAATTAGTTGGTCCAGATTGTTGAAAGATGACTACACATTAAGTAAGGAAGCAAAGATTGTTTTGGTTTTGGTGGCCTTTTGTTTGAAACCAGGAAAATAGAAACAATCTCAGTGAACTTCATGAAACTGCAGTTAATGCAAAACTGAAAATCATGTAGTAGAAGAAAATGATTGGAAAGAAGGAAGCAAACTGCTTAACACTCCCCCAGGATTAATAGTTAGGAAAAGGGGATAGCAAAAATCTAAAAAACTAAGAAAACATGACCAAGGTTTTTTCAAGGGAAGCATCTGGTCTACTTACCAAAACGTCTATTATAGAAACCATACTCCTTCCAGCTGGCCTAGAATCATAATCAGACCACCTTCTCTTTATATAGTCCCCAAGGGAGTAGTTACAACTTCTGATTGCTGATAGTCTGGGAAGACTTCAAACCACGAATCCATTGTCTGTAAGTACTTTACACTCATACAAGGGCCATAAACAATCTAATTCTCTAAAAGCTGACACATAATACGCTGTGTGAGAAGAAGAACTTATCTTTAGTAGCAGCCTGAGGAAAGTAAGTGCATCCGTCAACAAAGAAGCATCAGTATGGTTCATTGGAGATCTGGGAGTGCACATCTTGGTAGAAGATTGGATAAATTGAGAAAATTAGTCCAATCATGGACCAATAGTTATAACACAGCATTTTTGCACATCACAGAGATCTTCTGGGAAACTATTGACTCTATGTTGAGTTATCTATCAAAGGGATAATGACCCAAAAAACATTTTTTTTTCCGTAGACAGTCTTGAAACTGTTTCCTTTTTGAAAGAAGGCACCTGTGGAACTAATTAGGGTGAAGTAGTCTTTCAAAGCATAGGCTATAATACAGGTGAGTGAATAAAAATGAGTGCAAGACTATAGTTCAGAATGAGGAAGAACTCACATCACATCTGAGGATGGCTTGTGAGGTAAAATCCAGATCTGGAAAGAGTCCTGACAATAATCATCAAGGTGGTCATATGAGAAAACATCAATTATACCCCAGAACAAATTTTTAAAATGCAAGTCATTCTAGGCCTAAATTTAATTAGAAAGAATCTCAAAGTAGAGTAGCTTCCATGAAATGTGTATGATGCTTAAAGATTCAAGAAAATTCTGAAAAGACACTTTTCTTTAGGAAGTCAGCAAAAGATTTGTGATTTTTTACTTTATACTTTTTAATTTGGAAGTTTGTTTTTTATAGGCATGTATTCCTATATTTTTTTATATATTTATATATATATTTTATATATTTTCTAATTTCAAATAGTATTTACAGTGAAAATATTGTTCATTAATGAAGGAATATAATAATAAATTAAACATCTTAACCTACTTTCAAGACATAAAACACTCCTGGATACTGCTCAAGTGTATATATAAGTTAGAGAACATGCAAAGAAATGCTGTCAGCCATTCTCTTATCATTTTACTGTCAACTGAACAATAGTGCATGAATTTAATAACACAATTCAACTGCCAAAGTTTATCACACTTCTAGCAGAGGCAAGAAATATGGTGGAATCTTAGAACAATACCTAAAAAGAATCATAATTCTTAGAGATTTGGTGGAACATAGTTGTATATGACTTTTCCTTTTATTGTTAGTTAAGCAATAAAGCCTCAAGTTTCATTTAAATTAATGTTAATCAATGGACCTTAATTTATATTCTCCCCTGAAAGGGTGTCATATAAAGTCAAAGGTCACACACTTTCTGAGAGTTATATCTTCCAAAGGCATACCTATCACTGCTTGTATATTGACTCTGAGCCATCAGTGCATCTTTGACCATAAAAAAAACTTTGTGAAGCCATCAGTAACCTTCTTGGAGCCAACTCTAACAAATAAGATGCACTTTACTCATAATACTGCCCTGTCAAAATTGTTCTATGAGTACTTCTGCCCTTCCTCTTGCAATACTCCTTCCCTAGCTTCTGGGATATCATTACTGCATGTTATGTCTCAAAACTCTAAAGCTATCTTGGTCTTTCAACTACTCAGTGTTGGATGCCTTCAATTTTAATCCCCAAGGCCCTTTCTCTTTCCATCCTATGGTTTCTAATTGAATTATGTCATAAGCTCCATGGCTTGAAGTGTCATTTATATGCTGAGAATTTTCAAATATATATCTAGGACAGATCTGTTTTTAAATGCATTTTCCTTACCGCCTACTCCACATTTCTATTTGGGTGTTGCATGAACACTGTAAACTCAGTATGTCTCAAATGCATCTCAGGAGAGTTATTCAAATTCAATATTTCCCTTGCATTCCCGTTATCATGGATTAGAACTGATATTCACATGGTGACTCAAGCTACAATTGCTTCCTTTGCCATTCTCCATACTCATTATATCCATTCAATTACTAGAATACACCATCTTTTCTTTGTCTTTCTTATATCTTACATAAATAAATCATTCTCTCCAATCTTCCCAACCTCCCAGTCTCAGCACATTGTCTCTAAACAACTCTCTATAAGCCAGACAGTCTCTCTTCTCTTCCTACTCCTTCTCTTCCTCCTTCTGATTCTCTTCCTCCTCCTCCTCACTCTCTCTCTCTCTCTCATTCTTTTTCTCTCCTATATCATATACCAAATTGAAAGCTGTTACTTTCTTACCTAAAGCTATTTCATATTTAGAATATAAGCAATGAGTTTATTCTGAGTTGGCATACTAATGCCTTACCACCTTCTTTTAGTCTCACCTCCAATTCAAATCAATGGCAGTAATTCAGAATATCATTGTTATCAATTACATCATGTTTCTATTTATACTTCAGAATATCCTTGAGTTCTTCCTAGAAAACACATCATATTATCTTAAATGTCTGGGAAATTGCCTCTCTCTCTCTTTCTCTCTCTCTCTCTTTTCAGTTTGCTATGTATTGAACCCCAGGGCCTTACACATTCTAGGCAAGTATTCTATCCCAGAGATAAATATCCTACCTATATATATTCTTTATGTCATTTATATAGTTCAGCTCAGATTTTACCCTCTGACTTCTATCCTCCCATACAAGACTTGGTTTACTGACACTTACCTATGTTCCCATAACAAGCAATGTTCTGTAGGGATTACCTCATCTTTTAATGACCTCTTCATTTGCCTCTATGCTTCATGATGGCTAGGATTTATCAAGTTTATTATTTTATTTTTATTCTCTAATGTAATATCTAGCAAAAATTTGTAACTTTATCAGTATTTTGATGCATATATAAATGAAAGATATATCTTCAATCCTATGTATTTTTAGCCACAGAAACTTTGGCTACTCTCATAAAAATTTAACTTTCAACATCTGACTGTATTCAATCTCTTTTTGTCATGTTTCAGAACATAAGATAATATTAGGATTTGCTTGCTCTCTTCCAACTTTCCACTTAGAGGGCACTGCCAGGATAATGACAAATCTTCAAGAAAATTACTCAAGAACCATTTCACCCCAGTAGATATACTCACAAGTGTACACAAGGGTTTGAGAGTACTTTAAAAAGGCAGAACAGTGCTGGGAATGAGTCGCTATCATGAAAAAGCTCAAAGTTCTTCCAAGCTGTTCCAGGGAAACCCCACACCCAAGTGACAGATTTCATTAGCAGTACATCCATTTTTGCTATCTTTGTGGAACATTGTTAAGTGCTATGCTAATAGACAAAAGTAGAAAATCAGAACATATGCTGTGAAATTAGCTGGAAGCTATAAAAGTATGATTTTTCTTTCTAGAAGAAGAGTTTTGGTTCAAAGATATAGTTTTCTGACATTTTAGTGTGTAAGAAAAATATTCAATTATGTGATCCTGAAATGAAGCAGAATTGAGATAGGTCATATGCTCATCCAGGCAGAGAAGTAGAAGAACAAGATAAAACCCAAGAAGGGAGTAGAAAGCTTCTCATCATACAGCCTGCCAAGACAGCCAGCATGAATCACGGCTTGAAGACATTCACCTGGGCACAATAGAGTTTGAAATGTAGAAGAAATGCTCACACTAGTTATAGTTATTTTCAAGAAAAGATAAGTTCCATAGTTATTGAAAGCTAATGATCCATGCCATTATGTATCATGTGTTTTTATCACTTTTAGAGTATTAATTAATTTCTGTAGCAATACCATCAAAAACATAAAAAGATGATTCTTCATAAATAGCATCAGAGATAAAGAATGAGACATTGGTGGAAAGTGGGTGTGTATGGGGAGGTAGGTAAATGATTTCTCATTTAGAAACCCAAACCCTTATCCAGAAAAATATCTTAAATTATATCACTTACACCATGTCCAAACAAACAAAACAAAAACAACAAGAATATCTTTTGTTTTTTGCTTGTTTTTGAAGTAGTGTCTCACTCTAGCCCAGGCCAACCTGGAATTCACTATGTGGTCTCAGGGTTGCCTTGAACTCACAGTGATACTTCTACCTCTGTCTGCTGAGTTCTGGGGTTAAAGGCATATCCCACCATGCCCAGCTAAAAATAATCTTTCCTAAAGAAAAACTTTAAAATCATATATGACACTTAGGGCCCTTTGGTATAAGTTTCTTGCCCTGAAGACAAAACCAATGACTAATTTGTTTTTTTCCAAATCTATAGAGCTAGTAGGGAAAATTTACTTTGTTTCCTAATCATGAAGGATAAACAATAATTAATTTATATATTATCAAAACTGCAATAGGTATATAGGAGATGGGGGAACGAAGTAAACAGAAAACAAGAAACATTTACTCCATATAGCATTTAATAACACTAAAATCAAGGCTGGAAAGATAGCTTAGAGGTTAAATCACTTGTCTACAAAGGCAAAAGTCCCAGGTTTTATTCCCTAGGACCCACATAAACCAGACACACAAGGTGGCACATGAATCTGGAGATTGTTTGCAGCAGCTAGCATCCTTGGCACACCCATTTTCTCCCCCACCCCTCTAAAACTAAGGCTTTTAGATGTTCCTCATTAGTATACTTAGAGAATGTCTGGGAAAACTCTGTATACACAAAACAAGAAGAGGATTTAGTAGAAATGGAGCAATGAAAGATCAACACAAAACTATGAGAAAAAAATAAAATTGGATTATAAATATTCACTAGTATGAAAGTCAAGTTTAAGAAACTGTATCAGAAAGAACATAGATATACTGAAAAGATAATATAATAGAAAAACACTTAATTTAGAAGACCAAAAGAAAAAAGAAATCTTACAGCTGATTAACCATAGTCTAAGAATGTGATAGTAAGTGGGAACATATAATCAAATTATCAATATTCTATTATAATACATTTACCTAGATGAAGAATATAATTTGTTGTTTGTTTACTTTCCTATTTTGAAAGTACCCATCAAATACTCAAAAAAATTAATGAAAAAAACACATTTACATACACCTTTGTAAAACTTAGTATGAAGTTGAAACATGAGATCCCAAACTCTTTTTTTTTTAACTTTATTTATTTATTTATTTATTTATTTATTTGAGAGCGACAGACATAGAGAGAAAGACAGATAGAGGGAGAGAGAGAGAGAGAATGGGCTTGCCAGGGCTTCCAGCCACTGCAAACGAACTCCAGACGCGTGCGCCCCCTTGTGCATCTGGCTAACGTGGGACCTGGGGAACCGAGCCTTGAACCGGGGTCCTTAGGCTTCACAGGCAAGCGCTTAACCGCTAAGCCATCTCTCCAGCCCCCCAAACTCTTTTAAAGGGAAATAAATAAGCTAAATCTTTTCTTCAAACTTTATTAAAATACAGACAATATGTATTAAGTCTATTTTTCAGAATGAGAAAAGACGTTAGCATTCCTACCATTTCCTTGTCCTCTTTTGTTGCTATATAATTAATGATATTTCTATCGTCATTGCAATAATATTTATTAGGCTTGAAAGTTTTAAATATAAACATAACAATAAATTTAAACCTGCAAATAGTATAATCATACAGTAGGATTATATATCATTGTTTATACCTCAAATAGCCCCTCTGCTTCTTTAAGGTAGATATGTTTTATTGTCAATTTAGACTGAATTCTGTTTTAGTCTTCAATCAAAAACTTTTACCATAGTCTCCGTTTTGTTCACATGGAAAAATATTCTCATATGCCATCTTCCCTCTGCTATTCCCCATAGACTTTCTTCCAAAGCCCTGATTTTCCGACTATTCTCCATGTCAGCAGTCAAGCGGCCACAGAACCAAGGCTTACTACTGTGCTCACGTGTTCACCATATTAAGTTAATTTCCTATGGAGGCATTATAGAGTCAGGTGCAGGAAACACAGGCAAAGTTGACAATGTGAATGAACTGACACTTTAGTTTAAGAGCAAGTCAGTATACAACTTCCAAAAGGAGTGGTACCAACATATTTAAAATGTCTATCCTAAGAACTATAAACATAATGATTGTCATTAGGAGACAGTGCTTAGGAGCCAGAGCCTATTGCTTTTCAATAGAACTTGCAATCATCAGTGCTGTCCACCAAATATTCCCAGCCCCTGGCTGTGGAAGCATAGTGGGAATACCCTTCCCAGCCCTGTTGACAATTACATGGCCTGGGAAACTCGTCACTGCAAATGACTGATGAATAGAATACAATACATCACTTCTAGGTGGGGACGGACTCACCACCCCTCTCTGAAGCATAACAGGCACTTTCTTCCACTATAATTAGAAGAGTAGCAGAGTGTCTATTGGACCTCTGTCCTTTAAAACAACATTATTTTCTTGGTTTGGTTTGTCGAGGTAGGGTCTCGCTCTAGCCCAGGCTGACCTGGAATTCACTATGGAGTCTCAGGGTGACCTTTAACTCACAGAGATCCTCCTACCTCTGCCTCCCGAGTGCTGGGATTAAAGGCATGCACCACCACGCCCGACTTAAAGCAACATATTTTAATGTGGTCATGTTGCTCCTGAGCATAAAAGTGACCCATAAAGATGTTAGTTTTTCCAGGAGCCCAGAGCAGGAGAAAGTTCTGAGTGAGCAGGCTATTTTGCAAGCCACTTGGCCATTTGAGCGCTGTGATCCAGAAGGCCTCAGGCTGTTTCAAGTGGCAGGGATAGATGTGGGTACTGTCTGGAGCCTTCATCTAACCCTGTGCATTACAGTACACGTCTTCCAGATTTAGGATCAAAGCTCTGGCACCCTCTGCACACCATACCATCTTTTTGAAAAATAGATCTTGAACTACTACTGGACTACCGAAACAAACACACAGTAAAGCAAGGCCCATCAAGATATGATGCTATGGCAAGGGCCTAAGCTAGAGAAGGACATTAGTGACTCCACATTGTGAACTTACACAAGGAAGTTCAGCTAAGCTGGTACCTTAGGGTGTGTTCTTACCTGTTTTGAACTTTATGCTTGGCTTGCTTAAACACAATGGTTCACCACAAGACAAGATGTTTGTCTCACTATTGCTAGATGTAATCTCTAGCTTCTGTATTAACTGCTGCTTGCCTGCAGTTGCAGGAGAGGGAAAATTGCATGGAGGGAAGATTCTGGGAAAAATCTGTTTTTTTCTAAAATCAATTGAAATTAACTCTTGGTTTTGTAAGAATATGATAACTGAACATCTCGACTGTACAACTAAGATGTACAATCTTTGAATTTCTCCTATAAAAGGATCCCTGAAGTATAGCCTCGTACTGCATTCAGGCTCCCGAATCCTGCCTATAGTCACTGGCAGGTTAATAAAGATTCCTTTCCTACTACTTGGTGCCCATGTGATCTTCCGTGGGGGTCCTCACCATAATAATGCAATCCAAGCTGACTAGTCAGATTTTTGAAGAGCTTGGATTACTACATCATGTGGCACAGAAAGTCAACTAGCCATTCTTCAACATTTTATTCCAGAACAAACCATTAAGTAAATTAAATAAGAGGGACATTTATTTTTTTTTTACTGTACTAGTTTATATCAGGTATTGCTTCTCAAGCCTAGTAAATGTAAACTGAGGTTGGGTCATATTTTAAAAGAAAACAAAGATGTTTGGATGTGGATTTTCCTGGGACATGTGAAATGACTGACTTAACATTTTCCCCTTTACACATCAAATTTCACGAGATTATTTTGACTTTTTTTTTTTTCCTAATATTGATGTGTTTACTCTCAGGAAATAAAGAAAATGTAAAGGAAAGTTAGGTAAATGCTAAAGACAACCAAAATTATACTTAAAATAGAATCAAATCCTCTTCACCTAGAATGATTAACCATCTCAGGATTTTACTATTAATAGGTTTTTAGGCAGACATTGGGCTTAAAGTTCATTGAAGGACAGACTCAACCTTAGGTTTCCTTTCCCTGCTAACCTTAAAAACATCACAAATGCTCCTCCAGAGAATTTAAAATACCATATGAAAAAGAATATGAAAATATCAGAGCTTTTGTTGAGGTAAAGCTAATTTGAGGTTTAACTCTGGCCCCAGGTGGGAACATGGTATTCTAAGTGACCCAAAACATATAACTATAGTCTATTCCCTAAGAGTTAATCCAACTGAATCTCTCCTGTCATCACTCATAGCCATGCTAAGTAGATGGGAGGGTTATTTATACCCTTGATGTACCTACACATCCAAAAGCCCCTGCCTCAATGCAGGTGCTTAGACTCACAGACTGTTAAACCACTCCACTTTCCTGAATTCCAACTCAAAAAGTTAACCTTTCTCTCCCCTTTTTTTTCTTTTTCTTCTTTGGTTGCCAGCTAAACTCCAAAGCAGATTTTCCAGACACTTTGGGGTTTCCCAAAATGTGTGCCTCATTTTACGTGGTCACATGAGACAAAGGACATACTTTGGGAAAATCTGTGACTCTATGATTCTAGAACAGGAAGAACTCAGAAACTACGGAGACACCGGCTGCAAACAGTGTCAGCTTCATATCCACACAGAAACCAGTATGATTAGAGCAGTCAGAAAAAAGCCATTCCCTTAGGTTACTTTCCTAAGGTCTCTATTCAGTAGCAATTTATTTTATTTTCTCTACTCTAAGTGAGGACCTCACCCTCTTGGCATTGCTTAGCCACAAGACCTTGCTGTGAATAAGTTATGAGACCCAGGCTGTGCTTTGACATTATTACTGTACAAATCCATGCACAGGTCTCACATCATCCTAGTTGACCTGATAACAAGTACAGATATTCAGAGTTCTTCAAAACTTATCTGTGCACGCCTGTGGCTATGTTTAAATTGTGTGCCCTATTTTGCAGTAAATCATTCCATACACTTTTGATCTTCTATTTCCCTGCTGATTTTGATAACAGAAAAATGAAAGGTTTGCTGAATAAACAATATTGAGATATAAGCATGTCTTAAAAATATATGAAACCATCCTTCAAAAGTCTTACCCCTTGTTGCCAAAAGTGAGTCAACTTCTATAGTCAATTTTCTCACTGCTCATCTAGGACAAGACTGGTAATATGGCAAGCTAGGAAGGCCACCCTTGTTATGTTTCTATTGCCTCTTTATTTCATATGTCACTAACACTTAAAGCAGACTCTTTCTGCCAAATGTGCAAATGTAATAGGGAATGGGATGGCTATTTGACTGAGAGATAGAATACATACTGCCTAATAAGTCAGTTCTGTTCTGCCCTTGCTCTAACCACCACCTAATAAGTGTCCTTATAAGTAAAGTTGTATTTAATGTAGAATGGTTTTCACACTCCAAGAAGTGCCCATGTGTGTTAAGAAATTTTCCTTATGCAAGTAGTCTTTTCTTTTATAAGAATGTTAAATTTCAGCCGGGCGTGGTGGCGCACGCCTTTAATCCCAGCACTTGGGAGGCAGAGGTAGGAGGATCGCCGAGAGTTCGAGGCCACCCTGAGACTACATAGTGAATTCCAGGTCAGCCTGGACTAGAGTGAGACCCTACCTCGAAAAACCAAAAAAAAAAAAAAAAAAAAAAAAAAGAATGTTAAATTTCATAAAGGACTGTGTTGTTCCTGTATTTTGGTGTAAGAAGAGAAGCAGCAAATTTTCAGTCTTCATCTACTTACTGCCTGAGGTCCTTTAATTTATGTTTTTATGAATGAAGCATACCCTGTGTTACCATATAAAATTTTATTTTCATTTACTCAAATTTTGTTAACTATCCATTATTTTTCTATTAAGTTGTATATACTTTCAAACTTCACCCTAAAACGTAGTTTCACTTAAGAGGATAATAATGAAAGCAAAATAAATAGAATAGGTCACTAATAAAAGCATGCTGGTAAATACAATTTGAACTTATTCATGATCTGATTAAAGCATGAACTCAGGAAATGTGAAGAATAGTATAAGGAACATATGGCCAAAAACTTGGGCGGAATGTGGACAGGAAATGTGGGCAGTGGTTTAGGGTTTAGAAACTAAGATTAGGTAGATCTCAATTTGTATTTGAATCTACCACTTTTTTTTTTTTTTGCTATGATATAAGTACTTACAATTTTTTTAAAACTCTCTCTCTCTCTCTCTCTCTCTCTGTGTGTGTGTGTGTGTGTGTGTGTGTGTGTGTGTGTGTTCATATGAGTATAGGCACATGTATGCCATAGCACACTTGTGGAAGACAGAGAGCAACCTTGGGTGTTAATCTTCTTCTTCTTAGAGACAGGGTCACCCTTGTTGAACACTACTGTATGTGCAAGGCTAGCTGGCCTGCAAGCTTCCAGGAATTCTCCTGTGTACACCTCCCAGATTGTCAGGTGAGCACTGGGGTCATAGATACTCACTATTGCTTGCTATTTATGTGGGTTCTGAGGATGTGAACTCAAGTCACCACATTGAACAGGAATAGCAATTATGTCAACTCTGATATTAATCCTTTAACCTCATATTCCATCATCTATAAAAGAAGAACCATATCACCTACTGATTGATAAAAAGAAATAGAGAGTTTAGTATGGATCATGGTTTATATTTATTTTAATTGATTCTTTACCATGGTCTTTGTTACTGTAAAGACTTAAGATTCAAAGAGTCATGTATATGAAATTGCAATTCAAATGCATATGTAAGAACTATCATAGAAAGGACATAAGCAAAATGCTAGAAGAAGACAGAGAGAAAAGTATCAAATGCAGAGACCTAGATGTGGGGCTGCTCTGAACCTAGGTACTAGTGATTTAAGTTAACAGGATGGAGAGCTCAGCTGAATCACATCAAGACTCAGTGAGCAGGGGCTTATTATAACAAACTGTACAATCTGAAGGCAAAATGAAAAGTTGTCAAGAAGAAATTATTAATGAAAGTATTTTTTTGCAAGGAATTCTATCTGAAAAGGAGTTTGTTTGATATATTGCTGTCAATTAGAACAGGAAGCTACGTTACAGCTCTTTTATAAGAGCCAGGGTTTGCTATGCAGTTGATATGTGACATAAGTTACTAAAATACAACAATCCTACAATGTAATAATCATTCACATATCTCAGAGGGGAATATGAGGCTTAATAAGTATAAACACTTTGATAACATCATTGAACAAATGCTGGCATGGAGATGCTTCCAGGCTAACAAAATCCACCCGCTAAAGCATGTGCTTTTATACTAAAATCAACACTAGCATTTTTGGTTTCTTTATATAATTGTGCCTTAAAAGATCCTTTATGATGTTAGTGTCAAAAACCTGGTTTGGTCACTGTCATGGCAAGCGGGTATCATAGATGGGATTTCACAACCATTCAATGAGAGAGTCACAGTTGAACTTGAGCAATGATAATTACAGGCTTCATTTTACAGAACATGAAGGGGCCCATAACATGAGTGGAGTATCAAGGAAAGGGTGGTTTCCACTACACTCGCAGGCACTGAGTTCTGGCGATTATAGCTCATGAAAAAAATTGCTATGAAGACTCTGGTAAATAAGAACCACATTTCTGCAGACATCTGCAGGATCCAAAATATTTAAAAAATGAAAAGTGAACTATACACGGAGAGGATAATCCATACTTTCAATGTTTACTTCCTGAAATTTGGAATCCAAATTTAACCTAACTATAATGGTTTCATGTGATTTGTTCAGTCATATCTAAGAATTCATCATTTAAAACAATTCAAGGTACAAATCAAATCTAACAATTATTATTATGTATGAAAATAGCATTTACAAGTAAACAGACAGTAGAAGCCACCATCCATTGAAAAAACTACACTCAGTGGAGAAGACAGGCAGAAAGAAATTTTCAAAGGAACATCTAAGATTCACAAGTGCCCTTTGCTATTTTTGCTTCTCCATCTTCTGGATATAGATGAGTGCTGCACTTGTTGTTCTCCTTGTTCCTATGTTAGACTCTGCGTGTCATCTGGCCAATGATTCAGGAATAGTAATACAGTGAGTCATGTCCACTCCTTAGCATCTCATAATTAGTGTAAGACCACCAGAGTTTCCACTGCCTGGTAGACACTAACATAATATTTACTCCATTAATTTGAGATCTGGAGTGAAGGGATAAAGGGCAAAATGTTTAACCAAACAGCATCAGATGGGATAAAATATATAATAACCTTCTTTGGCTGTGACTATAGCATGCCCTCTATAAGCACAGACCAATAAAAAATAAAATCTCAACTGCATATATAATCTTAAGTTTTCTGTCAGCCATATTTAAAAATACAAAAAGACACAGATACAATTAAATATGATATATATGACAAGTGATCTATTGCATAGAACAGAAAATTCGTATCTAACCAATCATACTTCCTGAGGAAACACATGTATGTACAGAAAGAAGAGTAAATTAGAAATGAAAAGAGTTGGTAAAATTTAATTTTCTTTAACATACCAATGGGTTATGCTAACAGATGTGTTCTGTGGGAAATAAGAAAACAGGAAACAAAGTCAGCATAGAACATTATGCATATTATACATGTAGTTATGATTGTCACACATTTTTTCAGTCTCCCAAGTCAGAAGTATAGAGGCAAAGTACACCCTGAGATATCCCAAGTTGAGCTTTAAGAGATGAAATAATACATTATGAAGTGGTTTTTTTTTGTTTGTTTGTTTGTTTTGTTTTGTTTAAAGGACACATCTCAAAGAGACAGCAGCATATGTCTACTTTTCTATAGGATCTGGGAGGTAGAGATATATAAGAAATACAGACAGTCTTAAATATGTCTAAAATAATTCCAAGTAAAAGAAAGACAAGAATAGAATGAAAAGCTTTGGGATTTTAAGAAGAAATGATTATTAGTGACATTTGGGAGCTCAGCTTTAGTGAATTCATGAGTTAAGGGACCAAATTAAAAGAAATTCAAAGGAAACCTGGTGAAGAGGAAATTGAAACAATGAGTAAAAGGGACTCATAATACAAAAGTAGAAATGCAGCTCTATAAGATAGAAATCCATTTTAGCTGAGGAGCCAGGGAAACTTAATGAGAGAAAACAGCCATTTGTGGCCCTATGGAAAGCGATTAATGAAATGCGGGATTTTACAAGGAGATGAGTGGCTTGAGGACAGAAAGCAGCAGAGGACTTAGACAAGGATCAAATGCCCCATCTGGAGGCTTAAAGGAATAACTTCTAAGGTAGAATTGTGGATTGACTGCCAATCAAAGGTGAAATCTTTGAACTGTTGAGAATTGCATGTTTAAATAATTGGCTTTTAGCTTTCAATGAATGGAAGTATGGAGTTTATAGGTAGTTGGAGTTCAGGTGGAACAAAAAACATGAGACTTGACTAACAAATAGCACATTTTATAAATGTATTTATATATATATATATATATATATATATATATATATATATATATATATATGATCTCTCATATGAGTAAAATGAATAAACTTCTTAGAGAAAACAAAAATGAATCAAAATATAGTATACTGGATTTATAAGAAATAGGTTTTTTTTTTTATAAAAAAGAAGCTTAAATAAAAAGTTATGGGATTTTTTTAAACTTTTTTTTCTTAAAACTAAATGCCATAAAAGTTTGTTATACTTTAACCAACAAAGAATAAATTATATCATATAGTTTTAGAAGTTTTTGAAATGTCTTACACAGAACCATGTTATTTTGTTTATATATAATATTTGTATTTTCTAGCTGACATCACAGTAATTAAAAGAATCAAGACTTCTAGGAGCTTAAATTCTATATATTATCAGCTTCTTTATGTAAATATTAACCTCAAGATAGCTAGGAAAATAAAAATATACAATGAAGGCAATGTGAAAGAACTGTGTTTCTTTATGTAAAATTTTTATTGTTAGAGCATGCGTATGTTAGACTCAAAGTGTCACAATAGATTGATTTACAATTTGTCTATGACAGCATGGATCAAAGAACAGTAAAAGCAGCAATATGGAGTTCAGAAGAAAAACATGGATTACAAAAGTTCTACTAAGCCATCTCTCCATCCTAGAAGTACAGTCTAAAGAGTCATTTAGATTCTAATTTCAGAATCTTACCAAAAAAAACCAGACATTTTCTTACTGTTAGCTTATATCAATTACTTTCTCATAGCTAGGCCAAAAAATGCTTGATGAGAAGCAGCTAACTTCTAGGGTGATTTTTTATTTTTATTTTTTTTTGGTGGGAGGGGAGGAAGGGTGTCCATTACAGTGGGGAAAACATGGCAGGAGCAAGCAGCATATATCATATCATCAGGGAAAAGTAGAGATTCAGCAGAAAAACACAAGGTCAGATCCCAATAACACAATTTCTCCAACAAGGCTCCGCCCACCTCTTAAAATTTCCATGTTTAAAGAATAGTGCCACCAATTTGGGATTAAGGATTCAAACATTCTATGAAGGATGTCTTTCAGTCAAACTACCACACTAAGGTTTGATTCATTTGCCTATGTTCCAATGCCAAGGAGACAAGCTATCTACTCTCAGCACTGTGACTTAAGAAAAATACAAAATACATATGATCCTTCACTTCTGATATGCTTGTCTTGCAAGATTGCTGTGAAGTTTTTGGGTAGCTTAGGTAAACGATCACATGCCCAGCAAGTGGTTACACAGATGAAATCAACCTTTTCTATTTCATAGAAATATCAAATTTGTAAAGGCAGCACTATCAAAAATGTTTTATGTTCAAGTTCACATTTCTCTCTAGGTCTATACTACCTAACCCATATTCTTTGTTTTTTAGTAAACCCTACCTTGCTTTCAAATTTCCAGGGTTAATCTTTCACCAAGCTTTCAGATTTGCAAGTGTTCGCATAACAGCAGTACACCTCGCTGTCATCTTTAACATCAAATTTCTTTCCTTCTACTTTCCATGAAAACTCAATCTTCCCTTTTAAGAGAAGATGGGGTATCTCTATCTATGATGCCTTTTTCAATGTCTGAACAACTCTAATTCCAGTTTCTGAAATTCCGTATTCTTATCACTGACAAGAGCTGTAACCACTGCTTTTATCTGACCTATTCAGTTGTAGATCACTAAACACAGAAAAAAATATTCTGTCCTTGCTTTCAAGCTTATCATTAGATGCAGAGGTCATGTCTATGGCAAGTTTAAAAATATTTAGTAATTAATTGGATGGCTACACCCTTTATGTAAATGGCATGGATGAGGTATTAAAAATAAAGTCACACATTCTCATCCCAACATAACTCTTCATTACTCCTAGCATACTGTTTCAACTATAAACAGAATTCAGTAGTACAGCTAGTAATAATATAGGACATTTTTTGCCAGAAATGCTATGAAGCAAAGTATGATGAACTCTATTGATAAAATATACCATAATCACAGCTCTAAGGTGCAAAAATTATGTTAATATTTTAGTTGAACAGAATCATATGACTAATAAGTACAAAGAGACTAAAAGACATTATATAAATCAAATTCCATTCTTGACAAAAAAAATCATTTTTTTTAATTTTTAAAACTTTTTTTAAAAAAAATTTTATTTATTTATTTGAGAGTAACAGAGAGAAAAAGAGGCAGATAGAGAGAGAGAGAGAGAATGGACACGTCAGGGCTTCCAGCCACTGCAAATGAACTCCAGATGTGTGCACCCCCTTGTGCATCTGGCTAACGTGGATCCTGGAGAATCGAGCCTTGAACTGGGGGTCCTTAGGCTTCACAGGCAAGCACTTAACTGCTAAGCCATCTCTCCAGCCCCAAAATTACTTCTTACTATAAAATAAATACCTTTATTTGTATAATGAACTATTTTTATAGGAATTCATAAACCTACAACATATATTAGAAACAGCTTTATTTCTTTCAGAAACAAGATAGCAATACCAATTCTTATGCATATCTTGTAGCATAGCTAGGAAGTTGGTTTCAAAGAAAATTGAAGCAAAAGAATAAAAACCATATGAAAAATAGTAAACATCATTTGGAATGGATGTAATTGTTTTACATGGAAACCCAAAGTTAATCAATGACCAAGTACAATATAAATTTGTAGAAATAAAAACATATACACAAACCCAACAACCACTTTTGCTGGATAAAATATGTCATATAAATAGCAACAACTTGTCAAGGGATAAATGAATTTTAAAATATACAAGATCAGCTGGGCATGGTGGCACATGTCTTTAATCACAGCACTTGGGAGGCAGAGGTAGGAGAATCACCGTGAGTTTGAGGCCACCATGAGACTGCATAGTGAATTCCAGGTCAGTCTTGCCAGAGTGAGACCCTATTTCGCAAAACCAAAAAGAAAAAATGCAAGATCTATATGAGAATTAAAAATTAAAGACTGGAGCAGGAGGAAAACTAAGACAAACAGAAACCATTCTTCCAGCCAGGAAAAGACAAAATCATTGTCAATATCATTGTCAGTATTCTCATAATTAATCTATCTAATAAAAATGCCTTTTAAAATATTTTATTTATTTATTTGAGAGGGAAAGAGTAAGAAACAGAGAGAGAGAGGGGTAGAGAGAGATAGGGCAAGCCAAGGCCTCTAGTCACTCACTGTAAATGAACTCCAGATGCATGTACCATCTTGTACATCTTGCTTACATGGGTTCTGGGGTATCGAACCTGGGTCCTTAGACTTTTCAGGCACACCTTAATGAACAAGCTATCTCTCCAGCCCAAAATTCTTTTGATAAATATACCAAGCTGAACAATTTTAAAGTGCACAGACATTTTAAAAACAATATATGTGCATATATTTAAAATAAAATCATTAACACTAGAAAATAAATAAAGAGTAATGGGACAGAACTATCTCTATTAGGTATAGAATATATTTGAAAACTGGAATAATTACAGCCTGTCTGAGAAGCAAACAAAAGAATAGAATAACAAATAAATAAATCACTGTAGGAAAATAAAGCACATAATCACTTACATATGAAATTAGAAAGACATTTAGATGAGTGAAATGAACATGTGTCAGACAATGGATAACACTGGAATTATCTAAATAACTATCTGACAAATAAAAATTGAATATAGCCTTATACCTTCTAACAGCATAGGGTGGTCCACTAAACTAATGCTTTAAATTTAAAATGAGTGAATAAAAGTGTTCAGAGGTAATTAGTGATAAGTTTGAAAATAATCACACCCATGCCAGAAGCATTAAGCTAAGAAGAGAAATATATGATTTCATAGAATTAAAAGAATTATCAAATTGGGAAAGAGCCCCATTAGCAGAGTCAGAAAATAAGACATAAATCAGGAGACTAATTGTAATTTATCTAGAATATACTCCCACTAACATACACACACGTGATTATATGCGTTTATTTTATATATATATATATATATATACACACACACACACATATATATATATATATATATGTATATATATATATATATATTTATATCCATGCATACCTACATATAATTGTAATTTTATGGAGATTTTTTATGCATATGTATCAATATATACACAAAGCATATTAACTGTTGGTCAAAAAGGAAAATGAGTTTCCAATCCTCAATATATGGTCCCTGGGCTTCTAAAAGGAAAATTTATTTCAATTATATAATGATACACAAGGGAAAATGAAAATGAGATTTTTTTTTAAACTGTCAATTTGGTAAAAATAAACTTCCCTGACACACTGCAATAGTGTCATTGTCTATAAAGGCAAATGAAGACCACTCTGGTGGGAGTCTCAGCAATATAGCTTCTGATGAGGGCAGCTTTTCAGGATGAAAAATGTTCTGCCTTCACCTAACGTTTCTAATTTTAAGCATTCATTTTTCTCTCTGCTACTGAATGCCTGTGTAAGGGAATACACCGTCGTGCTCTTTTATTGCAGAAGATTAAGCAGAGTATAATTGCCCATCAATGTGGAGCAGATTAAATAAAATGTCACATCCATATAATGGAACTACACAGAGATGCATAAAGAGCTAGGCAGTGTTGTGTTACAAGAATATTGAAGATAGATGATGAAGAGATAGATGATAGATAGAAAGGTAGAGGATAGATAGATAGATAGATAGATAGATAGATAGATAGATAGATAGATGATAGATAAATAGGTGATAGATAGATGATACATAGACCAACAGATAACAGCAAAAACAAAGTACAGGGAATAGTAAAGTATCTATCTATCAGTCATCTGCTGAAGACTGCATGAAATATTTTAAACAAGCACATATCAATCAACATATAGATAACGAAAATAAAGGGATGGTATGAGGAAGGATAAAAATAAAACTGGATAACAGTTTTTATGCCTAGTGTACAAAACAATGTTTGACTACATGGGGCATATAGTTTCCCTTGTACTGTCCATACTGGTGTACTCTTATTAAAAATATTGATAGATTGATTGATTTAAGAGAGAGAAGAAGATAGAGAAAGAGAATGGGCATACCACTAGCCACTGCAAATGAACTCCAGATGCATGCCTCACTTTGTGCATCCCTGCTTTATTTGGGTACTGGGGAATCAAACTTGGGTTCTTTGGCTTTTCAGCCAGGTGCCTTAACAACTAAGCAATCTCACCAGTCACATATTGATGTTATTTTGACTTTTGTGCTGTGAATATGTGTAGATATTATCTAAAAAGAAACTACAAACTGTTTTAAAGTAGTCATCCGTTCTCGAGGACTCAGTGTTTTTCTTCCCCCAAATCCTCTCCAAAGCACCCTTCTGCAACTTCCCTCCCATCACTTTCACCCTAACATCTACAAATGCAGGCTTTTTTGACTGTTTCAGTGCCCAAAATCTTATAGGGAAGACCAAAGAAATTCAAACAAAGAAAGAGCCCTCCTGCTATAGCTTTCAATCCGCTCACTTAGTAGAAGTATTTCCAAATAAGACAATGTTTTAAGCTTCTATTTCACATGATGCATTGTGCTAGATTCAAGGAACACATTATTGAGAAGGGCCAAGGTCTGTGGTCTCATAGAGATTATAGTTTAATGGAAGGGACAAATATGGAGACTAATAAAAAAGTGTGGTGAATTTTATAACACAGTGTACAGAATAGTGGGGGATCTTGTGCAAAGGACATGTCATGTGCTGATGAAAAGATCTCCATAGCAAGTAACTTTTTCAAAAGAGTGTTTATTTATCTGAGTAGGAAATATAGACAGAATGGGCATGTAAGGGTCTCCAGCTGCTGCAAACAAACTCTAGACACTGCAAGTGAACTCCAGATACATGTGCCATCTTGTGCATCATGTGTATGTAAGTCCTGGGGAATCAATCCTAGATCCTTTGGCTTTACAGGCCAGTGCCTTAACTGCTAAGCTACTTCTCCAGCTTGTAAGTAACTTTCTTTTAGAACATAAAATGAATAATATGCAATGGGTCATGAGAACTGGATCCATTTCAAGCAAACAGTATGAACATATACATAGAAATGAATCCATTGCCTCTTTTGAAAAGATGCTTAAAGCCATTGAGGTTTCAACAAGAGCTACTGATTAATCTGATAAAAGGTAGGTATTTCAACATAGAAAGATTAGAAAGAGGAATTCATATTAGTAAATAATGGCAACAATTGCATATAAAGATGTCAGTGGTCGGGGTTGGTAAAGATTGGAAATGAAGACTTCACAGATTTGAGTGAGTTTAAATAGACAAGATTCGATAACTGATTGAATTTGGGTACTGAAAAATATGTACAGCTAAGAATTATTCCTAATTTCTCTGTTAGAGAAATGTGCTACAGTGGTGTCATTCACTAGATAATAAACATAGATTAAAAATTAGACCTACATGGATAATCTGGATTTAGAATTCTATGTGTTGGGTTGAGGATGTCTAAAAGTGACCCCAGTAGACCCATCTAATAAGCACTCAAATATGCTGGTCTGCAGTTCATGGAGCTTGACCTAAGTGGGAGGTATTGATGTGGGAGTCATAGCTATAAAAGTTAAAATTCAAACCATAGAAGCAGATTGTTTCAGGAAGGTACAGGGAGCAAAAGGAAGAAGCTTTAATGAAATGTCATAAAGGAAGTACGATTTATGAACTAAGAGAGGATAAAATGTCTGAAACAGAAAAAAAAAGTAGAAAGAAAAATTACAGAGTAAAGAGAGTATAGAAGGCAGAGCAAGACATTTAAGTAAAAAAAAAAAAAAAAAAGAAGGTGGGGGAATAGTCTGTACAGCCCTAGCTTTGTTGAAGGATGAATAAGATAAACACTGGAATTTAGTCCACTACCTTAGGACCATGCAGTTCCATCAATGAATGGTATGCACAGAATGGGTTCTATATGAGGTAGGGATATTAAAATACTGGGAAACAAGGAGAGAATGAGAGAAACCTTACATATTTTGTGAGAATGGGGGGAAAGGAAGATAACAGTAGCTTAAAATAAACTTCCATAACTAGTCTGTGTTTGTATTATTTTCCCCAAAATAAAGTACATATAACCTCTTTTAACTTTCGCATTTCCTTCTTGTTGCTTTACCAAAGAAGCACAAAAAACTCATGGAAGACTGAACTCCACACTATTATTAAGAATACACTATGTTTACACTTCTCTTAGAATAGCAGACTAATTGTTATAAATTCATTATTAGATATAAGTATAAAGTGCTATTACTAAATATGAAAATGATTAATAAGCATAATCACATTAATAAGTTTACTGATTGCCAAGTAGCAAACACAATACGGAAGGACATGTGACAAATCAGAAATAAACTAAGTAGTCAAATAAATGTATTAAATAGAAAGAACCTTTAATATATCTGAACAAAATTTTATGGTGTTGACAACATTAAATGAATTTGAATGTGACATTACTATTCAGGTTTTGGAGCCAAGTTTTAAACTCAGTTCTTCCTGAGTTCAGAAATCATATATTTGGCTAATATTCATTTTTTATAATGGTTATTGGAGTCAAGACAATGGGAAATGCCAATGTCGTGCTGCATAATACATACTATATAAATAAACAGATGAAGTTGAATGGGCAAATTTTTTGGAAGTGATGTTGAAGAGTTCAGATTTTTGTCTTCTCAGCAATGAGGAATTAGTAAAAGTCTTAAGGGGAAGGATTTATATAATAAGGTTAACATTAAATAGTAAACATGAGTTCTGATAGCTCTGTTAAAGGTTGGGTTAGGGCTGGAGAGATGGCTTAGCGGTTAAGCGCTTGCCTGTGAAGCCTAAGGACCCCGGTTCGAGGCTCGGTTCCCCAGGTCCCACGTTAGCCAGATGCACAAGGGGGCGCACGCATCTGGAGTTCGGTTGCAGTGGCTGGAAGCCCTGGCGCGCCCATTCTCTCTCTTTCCCTCTACCTGTCTTTCTCTCTCTGTCTGTCGCTCTCAAATAAATAAATAAAAATATTAAAAAAAAAAAAAAAAAAAAGGTTGGGTTAGAATTGAGTAAAACATTAGGAAGGGGTTTGTAATAGTATGAATGAGAGTTCTTGGAGGAAAGTATAATAATCCTTTATAACACAATACCAAAGAATGAACAGGTTTTTGGGAAAGATTGTCATTTGGCATATGAAGCTGGTTGAAATATGAGGGGCAACATCTGGAGATGATATTTTTATTGCAAAGAATGAAGGAACACAAAGCATCACATGGAAAGAGACATGGCTTGCCAGTGTATATGCATGATCTGGCCTCCTGCCTCCCCTTTTGGAAACCCATCTGTACTCAGTTTTAAAGGTGCCACCCACAATGACTTTAGTCAAAATCACCTTCTAAAGCCCTCCCCTCTTCATATTATTACATGACAAATTTTCTCCCCTTTTAAAGCCTGACGATTTGGATTGAACTTCCATCATGAGTTTCTCAAAGAAACAAATATATTCAAACCATAATAGGATATAGCATATGGAGTTCAAGAAAGGCATACATGACAAGAGAATAATGAGCCCTCCCTTTACTGCGTGTAATTTTTGAACCTGAATCTAACTAGGTGGAGAGCAGGCAGGCAAAGGTAGAACTAGATCGAGAAAGCTATGTTGCTTAGACATACTGACTGAGGTATACTAATGCAAATAAATTAGAGAGAATGAAGAATAAAATAGTAAGACTTTCCAGGCTGTTCCCTGGTATTGCTTTTTTTAAACTATGATCATATGCGGTCTAATGTAAAATATATTTCTGTCCTCAATAATGATCTCCAGAATCTTTTATTTCTAGAAACACCTAGGACAGTCTTTGGCATATATAATCTCAGAAAGTCTAACTGAATTAAACGGGAAGCAGTCAAACAAATCCATTTCTAAACTTGAGTTCAAGAAGGACAAAAACTATCTCAACAGGCAAAAATGTCATTTGGCTAAAATCTAGCAGATACTTATGAAAAAAAAACTAAACAAACTACATCTGTATATTAAAGACTATAAATGAAAAGTTGATTTCTAATGTGAAATTTGGTTTTGGAAAAACTGAAGGCTTTTCAAATAAAAAACAAGCACATCTTTGTTACTTTTGGTCAGTATAATGCCTATGTCCTAACCAGCAGCAAGAAAAAGAATGTGAAAAAAATCCAAATTAGAAAGACAGTAACATATTTGTCCCTTTTTGCAGATAAGATAATCTTGTACACAGAAAATACTAAAGGACACACACACACACACACACACCTAGCACAACAAATGAATTCAGCTGCAGGATATAAAATCCAGGTGGCTTGCTAGCCAACTGACTATCTGAAAAGACAATTCTACTAAGAAGTCCTCAAGCTCTCATACTATTAGACAAAAATTCCCTGTCATTTTTCAGAGTAAGGTAAAATAAAGTACTTCAAAATATTCCAGATCATTACATATCTAACAAAAGCTGCCCTCAGGAGAAACTATTTTACAGAGCCTGACTACTTACCACTGGGGGAAAGAAATGCTCAACTCGGGCCAGTTCAGGTCTTCCATTCCGTGCAAAAGTAATATACGTCCCAATTCATCTAGCCATCCCATCTTACTTATAGACAAAAAGAAAAAAAAGTTGGCAATTTACAGTCCAACAGCATGGGCTCAGGCTCACCAAAGGACTAAAACCCAATTACAAAACTATAGAACACTTCTCTTCTGAAATTTTATAATTTTATTGGAATATTTACCTCTTCCTTATAACATATATTACCTTAAAATTTCAACAACTTTTAAGGCATAATGAAAGCCAGAGTATGTAGTTGAAATAGACTGAGTAGTATCAGAGTTAGTCATATGTGGTAGGAGTGTTATGAATTTTCCAACAGGATGTGTAACTGTGTTAAAAGGTTTAATAGAGTAAAAAGTGAACATGAAATAATAGTAAACAGAGAAATGGAAATTTGAAACAAATAAGAACAAGTTTAGAGGTCTGAAACACTACAATAAAGACCAAAAAACTGTCTTCAATGGGTCTACAGTAAGCACAAAGGTGGAGTCAAGCTTAAGGATATACACCCACAATAAACATTGCAAAAACTGATGAACAAAGAGCAAAGTAAAGACAATAAAACTAAAGACCCAAGAATTGTAGGATAAATAAAAGTGTCTAACATGCATGTAATCAGAACGCAATACAAGGGGCAGAAGAGAATAGGAACAGGAGATGGAAAGGGAATGGGAAAGCAATATTTAAAGCAATAATAACTCAGACATTTGTTTCCCCAAATCATCATGAAGGGATAGAACCAGGAAGCTCAGGGATTAGTATATACAGTAAAAACACCAAAATGATTACAGTTTGGAATATGATATGTAAAACTTCAGAAAATTAATAAGAAAGGCTTAAAAAACAGATAGTGGGTAAAAAAAAAAAAACTTATTGAGATAAAATTAAATGGTAGCCATAAGTATCACTCTTTAGAAACCTTTGCAATAAGTAAAATGTAGAGTAAAATATTTAAGGTACTGAGGTAAAACCTACCAAACCAAAAATTTGTACATGGAAAATTATCTTTTATGTGTAAGATAAGCACTAAGAAGGGTTATATCTCAGTGGCAGATTACTTAGCTAGCAAGCATGCCATGAGTTCCATCCACAGTACCTCAAAAAAACTGAATGAAAATTGAAATAGAAATAAAGACTTTATATAATCAACCAAAATTAGGAAAATGTTTGTCAGTAGAAAATTTAGGACTCTTAAAGAAATTTGTTGTTGTTGTTGTTTTGTGGTATGGTCTATCTCTAGCCCAGGCTGATCTGGAATTCACTGTGTCGTCTCAGGGTGGCCTCAAATTCAGTGATCCTCCTAATTCTGCCTCACAAGTGATGGGATTAAAGGCATGTGTCACCAAGCCCAGCTTCAAATATTCTTTCAAGAAAAAACAATTAATGTATGACAGATGCTGAGACCTCTTAAAGGAAGAATATCTGAGATAAGTAATGATAAAAGAAAAAACTTTTATTTTTTGTTTTTAATTGATCTAATGATAAATATTTGCTCAAATAATAATAGAAAAAATACATGCAAATTACATATGAACAGCCAATACATATGTGTATATAGGCCGGGCATGGTGGTGCACAACTTTAATCCCAGCACATGGGAGGCAGAGGATAGGAAGATCACCATGAGCTCAAGGCCACCCTGAAACTACATAGTGAATTCCAGGTCAGCCTGAGCTAGAGTGAGACCCTACCTCTGAAAACAACCAACCAAAAAATGTATATATACGTATATCAAATTTCTATGCAAGCACAAGCAATTGACTTTAAACACTAAACAATCTCTCAAGCTCCTGCGTATATGTATGTACCACATATTTGCCTATATAATGCACATGAATATCCAATAAATTCATGTACAACATATATACATATACAATACATTGACATGTGCAGTACATATGCATGTATACACATATAATATATAGCCCCAAATATAAAAGAAAAATAGAAACAAGAAGTTTAACAAAAAGTAGGTAGCAAATATGTTAGATATAATTCCAAGTATATTAGTAATCATTTTAAATGTAGATGCACTAATATACCATTTAGAAAACACAATTGATCAAAACTGAGATCTAAGTAGTTATTACCTCGTTCCTATAAGAAACATCTTAAATATAAAAATATGTAAAGAGTAATTAATAAATCCATAATTATAATATATATAAATCTATACAGCACATATTTAAATATTTAAAATGTTTATATATTTACCAAAAGAAAGCAAAATTTCAGTACTAAAGAACTTGCATAGTATGAAACAGAGCCAAAATTGAGTCTCAGCTCTGATAACTAGTATGCTCTGATAAAGCCAGTGTCAAGATCAAATATAACAAGGAATAGCATGAAGAAATGTTTGAAAAAGATGGAATTTGTAAACGACTATGATCCTGTAAGTGACTATGATCCAAAACATAAATTACTCAAAATTCAATGACAAAGGATCAATCCAATTAGAAATGAGCCAAAGATATTAAAAGACATTACCAAAGAAGACATATAGACGATGTTTAAAGTACATAGAAAAGTATTTAATAGCACGTGCCACTTAGGGAATTATATATTGTACATTGATAGCAATAGCCTGAGCAATGAGGAAATGGAGCCACCAAATCTTAATCTATTATGGAAATGCAAAATATTCATACAAATTGTTATAAAACTAAACATACTTTTACTATAGAACTGCAACACTCTGGTGTGTTTACCCAAAAGAGCTGAAAATTTATATACACATAAATGTCTGCACTTGGATATTTATAGGAACTTTATTCATAATTGCCAAAACTTGAGAGCTACCAAAATGCCCTTCAGTAGGTGAATGGATAAATAAACTCTGGTACATTCAGACAATGGAATATTTATTCAGCACTAAAAAGAAATGAGCTATCAAGCCATAAAAAGACATAGAGGAAACTTAAATGCATATTACTAAGTGAAAGGAGCCAATTTGAGAAGGCTACACACTGTTTGATTCCAAATAGATGACATTCTGTGAAAGGCAAAACTATGGAAGCAGTTAAAAGATGAGCAGTTGCCAGGCCTGGGGGTGAAAACTGAATAGGTGGAAGCACTGAGGATTTTTAAGGCAACATGAATTGTCTGGATGATACGCTAATGGTGGGAATGTCATTATTCACCTATCCAAACCTATAGAATGTTCTAGAATGAATGGTGATGGACTTTTGTGGGAATGATGTCTTCATCAAATGTAGTAAATGAAGCATTGTAACTCAGGACGACTGTTGAGAGTCAGAGAAGCAGGTGGGAGTGGAGCAATGAATGTAGATGCCTTGCTTCCCCTTAACTTTGCTGTGAAACTAAAAGTGCTCCATAAGATAAATTTCATTTATTAATAGAAAGAAAATAGAAAAAATATGGTAATTATATGTTTTGGATAAATTTTCTTATTTCTTTCTTTCTTTTCTTTTTTCTTTCTTTTCTTTTTTTTTTTTAAGCAGTGTCTCACTCTAGCACAAACTGACCTAGAACCCAGTCTGTTGCCCAGACTAGCTTTGGACTCCTAATGCACCTCATATCTCTGACTCCTAATTGCTGGGATTAAGTGTATGTACCACTTGAGTGTGTCCTTAAGTATGTGTACCACTATACTCAGATCCTTTTATTTATAGTGCTGGGACCACAGCACCTTGTGCTAGGCAAACATTCTACCAGTGATCTATATACCCAGCCTTTGACACATTTCACTTAGTGGGAAAAAAATTGGTTTCAAGGGATAACTGAGATTTTTTTCCCCCTACAGTAAACAACGATATACTTTGAGAGTAAATTTTCCATGAATCACTGCTATAAACTAAAGGAATAATCACACGGTCATTGATAATGTCTTAGCAGCGATAAAAAGTTAAGCTCTCACTCTTTTGAGAGGATGCACAATAGAGTATTTCTGCTAGAACTCGTTTCTACAGTTAAAATAATTTAATATGGGTAAAAGCAAAGGTTTAATACTGCAAATTTGTAATCATCCATCATATACCAAGTAGTAACAGTGAAAATATTATGCTTCATCTCAGGTTCTTTCCACATTAATTTCCAGACAGGACCCACAGCATACAACCTACACATGATTTGTGAAAGGAAAACTCTGCGCTCTCTCTGGGGCCTTCTCATCTCCTGCCAGCCTAGTGAACAAGATGAGTTTCTTTTTATAACGACAGGGCATGGAGATAATTTATCAACTGGAGAGTACAAACAATCCTTTATTCAGCAGAATGACAAAAGGTTATTTAGCTTCTGGCATCTACTATCACTCTTGCAAGAACCAGACCCAAGAGCCAATATGATAATTAATAAATTTCCAACATCTGGGCAATAAAACAACTTTTTTATGAATGTTAAACAATGCCAGTGGCAAATGAAAACCTCCCCTTTTCATATTTATCTATCTGAACCTTTTATGGTACATACAAATTCACATACATTCTGGCTACAAGGTGGGGATAGTGACTGCATACCAGGAAGATATTACACAGTGGGGAAATTCACATTACTAAGTGTCATTTAATCAAATGGACAAAGATGATATCACCCACCGAAGCTAATGGAGACTCACTGTTGCCAAGGATGGAGTATTAAACAAAATGACAGGTGGCTCAGTCATGCAATGGATATGCATTGGCCTTATAAATGGCAGGTGAGTGACATAAATCATCCTAGAGAATAAAGGAATCAAATGTAAATGAAAAGGTTATAAACCCGGTTCCTTTAGTTGTTCAACATAAGGCTTCATCAATTTTCATGGAAAAAAAAATGTACATGTAATTGTACTACAGGGTATGGTCTATACAAATGGAGAAAAGGGACTGGAATAATGCTTCTCCTCTCAGATTCATATGTTCATGTGCTGAATGTCTGTATTCTTCACCAAATTCCACACATTGGAAACTTTCCTCACAGTGATGTACTTGGTTGTATAACTTTTAAAATGATTGCATTAGAAGAGAGGAATCATCATGAATGGGATAGTACCCATATACAAGAGACCTCCTAAACAATCCTTCACCTTTTCCATTATGAGACTATTCCAAGAAGATATCGAGTTATGAAGAGTATTTCCTCAATAGATACCAAAATCTGCTGATACCTTGATCTTAGACTTCCCAGCCTCCATAGATAGGACAAGCAACTACTGTTTATGAATCACTTAGTTATGGTACAGTATACTATCAGTTGAATGTGTAAGTCCTCAAAACCAACATGAACAGATAAATATCAAAGTTAAAGTCATATATTTGAAGGTTTTACCCTTTTTTAGATTTCTTAGCACAAAATTATAAATGCACATGTATGTATATGTTTATGTGAATTAGGCAAAGTTTGTTCCTGGAATTACTAAAGAGAAATAGATAAGTGATAATATATTAAAGATGTTTTATAAGACAGTATAAATTGGACATATAAATCCTCCATTGCAATATTGCAATTTATGAAAGAATCAATAAATATAAATAGAATGCAACATATCTTGAAATAAAAAGTTGTTATATTTAATTAAGTTAAGATATATTCACAAGGAGAAAATGTGTTTGGATACATAAGGTCTCCCTTGTTGTTTAATGTGTCTGGTTATAAGAATTATTCAGCTCCACTTTGATAGGTATCAACCTATATATAGATTTTTATACAAATATAGTATTTTTTTAAATGTTTCAGAAAACATTAGTTTAAAGACCAGCTAAAATAAACTTAGAGTTGTTTGAAAAAGTTGATTAAATTATAAATGGTATTTCCCAGTGAACTGTGTGTACATTAAGGATACTATACATAAAATATTTTTTGAAGCAGTCTCACACTAGCCCAGGCTGATCTGAAACTCACTCTCTAACACAGAGTGGCATTGAACACATGGCTATCCTTCTACCTCAGTCTCCCAAGTGCTGGGATTAAAGGTATGCACTACCATGCTTGGTAAGATGAAATATTTTTATAAGTATAAAAATAGAGGGATTTTCTTCTCTTTGATAATTATATATTTTTATCTTACTCAAGATTTATTTTAAATAATTATAAAATACCAATTATTATCATAAAATATATCATAAGAAAATGAGATATTTATGCTTAAGCATACTCCATTTATAGAGTTGTATGATCCATAGAACGTGGAAACTACTGAAGCCATGATTTGTGAGATATGCTCTGAAAGCTTTGGGTTATGTCATAAAGATCCATAGATTATAAAAGTGAGACTAGGAACTCATTTATGGGCTCAGCAATTAAGTGTACTTGCTTAAAAACCTACTGGCCTGGGTTCAATTCTCCAAGACCCAAGTAAAGCCAGAAACAAATTTGTACATGTATCTGTGATCCTAATTCACTTATTAAAATGGCAGGCAAGACTGGATAATCAGAAGCTCACATACCCAGCTAATCTGACATTCCTTTGCAGTCAGTAGTTCATTTGTCTTAAAGAAGGCAGAATATGGGCATCCTAAAGTTGTTCTCTAACATATGCACATGCTGTGACACACACATGACAGAGCACAAATAGATGATAGATGATGGATAGATAGATTATAGATGAGAGATAAATAGAGCTAGATATATAGATGATGGATAGATTGATAGATAGATCTAGATATATAGATGATGATGACGATGATGATAGATATAGATACAGATATATAGATGATAGATGATGATTATGATGATGATAGATAATAGATAGACAGATGATAGATAAATAATTCATTACTTCATTCAACATATGTAGATTAACTCATTTCAATTTAACTTTATTTGGCTATTTCTGACCTTAGGTAAACTACAGTCTTTATGGTCTAATCTGATATTTACCAAATATGTTCTACAACCAACAGTCATGATATATGTAGCTCTGTGGTTAAAGTCACTTGGTTGGAAGGACTTCTGACCCAAGTTTGCATCTTCATCACCCACATAAAGCCAAACACAAACTGGCGCATGTATTGATATTCCCAACATACCTATAGCAAAGTGACAGGGAGTAGGATAACTCAACATCATGGGTCAGCTAGCTTGGTCTTTGTTTACAGTAACAAGAGACCCTGTCTCAAAGAAGGGGGAAAAGCACAGACATCTTGAGGTTTTCCTCTGACCTACACATGCATACCATGGTATGCACACATGCCCATACGCACACATGCACATAAATGAATAAACAAATAAATGAATGATAAATAAATTTATGATATTTTCTACTAAGCACACAAATATAGTATTGTCCCTAAAAGAAAATTTAATGTCATGAAATTCATATAGAAATGAGATGCAAAGCTCACATGAAATTTGAGAGAAAAGAGAGAATGTTGAAGAATGAATATTATTTTTGTGTTGTTCTTTGCTGGATCAGACCACATGATTTAACATTTGGTGCATAATTTTCTAGCACAATAAAAATTAATACCTTTGGGATTTAGACATGTTCAGTAGTTAAAGGTAACTGTTTGCAAAACCTTATAAACAGGTTTTGATTGCTCAATACTCACATAAGCTCAAATGAAGAAAGTGGCACATACATCTGGGGTTCACTTGCAATGGCAACAGGCCCTGATATACATATTTTCTTTCTCTCCTACTCTTTCCTTCCTCTCTCTCTCTCTCTCTCTCTCTCTCTCTCTCATTGACAATAAATAAGATACACTTAAAAAAAAATAGTACTTTGCTACAATCCACCAAGCTGAAGTCTAAAATGGGAGAACTGACTAAGTTCCACCATCACAAAATGAGACCAGCTTTAGGAATAAATGTGTGGGAGTCTTATACAGGCACCAAGACATGTGGGTGAACAAAAACTCTTTTTCTGGTTGCTAAATATGTCTTCAATTGAGCCTTTAACATTCTAAACATTTCACATACAAAAAAAAAAAAACCTCTATAATATCAATGAGCATCTTTTCAAAGCCATTCAATATCTGGCACATTTGTCTTCAAAAACTAAGAAAGCTTTCAAATTCAAATTTCAAAATAGCCAACAGAATAACAAGAATAGGGAACTGCAGACTGAGTCTCGAGAGATGAATTAATGTTTATGTTTACTAGCTAGATGGCATCAATGTCATGACAGTCTGGGCTGATAAGCTACATTTCTTTGAATTAATTTCCTAATTTTAACCCATAAATGATATTGATTTCTAGTGGAACTTGTTACAACACATAGCAACTTCCTTTTTCTCCAACTTGATGGAAAAACAACAGTGACACATATTTTAATATGTGTTTGGAGCAATCATACTTTTTTGTGTGGTTTTTCAAGGTAGGGTCTTGCTCTAGCCCAGGCTGACCTGGAATTCATTCTGTAGTTCAGGGTGGCCTCAAACTCACAGCGATCCTCCTACCTCTGCCTCCCGAGTGCTGGGATTAAAGGTGTGCACTACCATGCCTGGCTCAATCATACTTTTTTATATTTAATTTTTTCATCTCACCTGCTTGAATGTAAAAGGTCAATCCATAATACAATCCATATTATCCATTCTTAACTGAGTGTTTGGTTCATCAATTCCAAGTCCCATCATTTCTCTGAGGAGCTGTTCAAGAAACATATGCCAGGGCTGGAGAGATGGCTCAGCGGTTAAGCGCTTGCCTGTGAAGCCTAAGGACCCCGGTTCAAGGCTCGGTTCCCCAGATCCCACATTAGCCAGATGCACAAGGGGGCACACGCGACTGGAGTTCGTTTACAGAGGCTGGAAGCCCTGGCGTGCCCATTCTCTCTCTCTCCCTCTATCTGTCCTTCTCTCTGTGTCTGTCGCTCTTAATTAAATAAATAAATAAATAAATAATTTTTTTAAAAAAAGAAACATATGCCAGTACTCACTTTCTTTTGCTTTGTGTGGTTTAATTGGATGTCCCCCTGCCTCCATAGACTTTAAGCTAGTGTAGGTAACACCTTGTTCATTTCTGTCACTCCATACAATCTAAAACTCTCTTTAGATATTGAACATAGAAGAAAATTTTTGTTGTGTGACATTGTGAAACATTAATAAAGAAGTAAATAACTTAAAACACTGATGAAGAAACAAATAACTGAAAACCAATAACACAAACCAAAACTAATCACAGAGGCACACAGCTAAGTCCTAGGGAAAACTGACAGTGAAATAGCATTATAATCATCATGCCAGCAAACCTGGGTGTTAAGTTGACATACATTTTTTTTTTTAAATATTTTTTTGTTCATTTTTAATTTATTTATTTGAGAGCGACAGACACAGAGAGAAAGACAGATAGAGGGAGAGAGAGAGAATGGGCGCGCCAGGGCTTCCAGCCTCTGCAAACGAACTCCAGACGCGTGCGCCCCCCTGTGCATCTGGCTAACGTGGGACCTGGGAAACCGAGCCTCGAACCGGGGTCCTTAGGCTTCATGGGCGAGCGCTTAACCGCTAAGCCATCTCTCCAGCCCCTTGACATACATTTTTATCCTGACAATGAAGAAGTTACCATGCTGCATTGCTCCAAATGGAAGTTCCAGTCAAATCTATCCCTAAGAAAGAAAATTCTATTCTGTACATTGGTGCAAACTCCATGTGCTTATCTCCTTTCACAACATGGGTCATTTGAACACTGAAACTAGGTATTTCTGACAGCTCACCAGTAAATCCATCATCTCAAGATTAGCTTGATGGAAAACACATCAATACATAAGTCTAGAGAAATATAAATTATACAATAATGTTTTCAAAACTCAGAACATGTATTATAGAAACCATGCATTTTTCACACGAGGTAGAGTTTCTGAATCTTTGAGATTTCTCTAAGCATTTTAGCACTGTTGTTGGCTGGATATGTTCCATAATTATGTATGCTAGTTTATGGCTTGCTAGTGAAAAATACATATATCATAAATCTTCATTAAGCCAGGCACTCATAGTTTATCTACTTGGTCTCCTAGACATGAGCTTCTTGGGTCATATCCAGCTCTGCTGTACAGGGCTGATGGCCATAGGGTGTACTTGAAGAAGGCAGGTTGGTATCCAGTGGAGTGAACTGTGTGCAGCATAGCTCTGTTTTGGAACTCACTATTCATTCTGCCTCTCTCACTGTTGCCCAAGCTCATGTAGCCCGCTCCCACCAAGGAGCATAAATATCAAAATGCTATTGATAATTTAGCTACATTTTTGACAGGAAAATTTGACTAAAGGAAATAAACAGCAAATCCACAACAGAATAATAGGAAATGTTGAAAAAAAATAAAATTAAATGAAAATGGCTTTTAAAATCTTTCTTTAATATATCTAAATGCTAAAAATATTAAATCTTGGCTTATATATGTTTATATATTTTGTTTGTAACACCATGTTTCATTATGAGAGGTGAATAGGTTTTGCTGCAATTTCATAGTACTGGTTTAGGAGGAGGGAAGTGTCCTTCATGAGAGAATAATGGATAATCCCACTCAAGATCTGTATTTCTGATGGACTTGGGATGAATAAGGATGTCAGAAGCTTTCATGACTCTCCAAGAACATTGCTATGTCAGCAGGCAGAGAAGAACCTTGGTGGGAGCAGGCTACTTGAACTTGGGCAACAGTGAGGGAGGCAGAATGATCAGTGAGTTCCAAAACAGAGCTATGCTGCTCACAGTTCACTCCACTGGATACCAGCCAGCCTTCTTCAAGTACACCCTATGGCCATCAGCCCTGTAGAGTAGAGCTGGATATGACCCGAGAAGCTCGTGTCGAGGGGACCAAGTAGATAAACTATGAGTGCCCAGCTTAATGAAGACCACTACAGCAGAGAACTCAGAGGAGAAAGGCAATGCCCTGCAGTCTCCAGCACACAGGAAAGCAAGAAGAAGGCAGGATAGTGAGCTCCAGAGAGAAGTTGGAAAATGGCATACATTCCTACCAGAAAGTCCTGTATTTCGACCCCACATCACTCTCTCTTGATCTTCCAGGCTCTATGATGGTGCTCACTTTGATATGGGCTCTGAAAAGCTTAGATAACATTGAAAATTATACAGATAAATATCTCTGCATTAGATTTGCTATGGTAGTTTTTTAGTCATCTAAAATAATGTGAAGAAAAATTTTCCCCAAATTATACAATTACCTAAGACATGACAGTATCTGTGAGAAAAATAACATGACATAATCTGATTCAGATTATGATATAATTCAGATATGAAAATGATTCTTTTATCAGATATGATGAGCATGTGAACATGAAACCAAATAAGGCTTGGTTTCCACAATAAATACCGTGAACCAAAATTACAGAAAAAGAAGAAAAACTCAAGGACAAAAAAAAGTACTACAAGTTATTAATAATCTTTCAGCCTTGATATGCTAGCCACTAAAACTAGACAAAAGAACACTCTAGCATGTCTTTCGAACACTCTAGTATGTCTTTCGTATAGGAAAAAGCACTAACCACACAGTTGTTCTAAAGACAGAATTTTACAACGCAATAACTCTATCACTACCATTTATTAGGTACCCACTGTGTACCTCTCAGTGTGCACTATCATTTCATTCAATTAATGAGATAGCATGAAATAGCATTAACACCCTCTTTTATAGTTGAGTAAACTGGGCTATAGCTAAATAAATTGTCCACAGTCACAAAACAGCATGTTGAACAGAAAAGCCCCAAATCAAACCCAGATGTATGACTTCAAAGTTATTGTGTTTCTTGATACCAACATTTTCATTTATGAGTAATCTAACAAGAAATGTCAGGAAAAGAACATCATGATTAACAGAATGCAATTCTAGGGATCATTGGTAAATCACTTCAGAATGCAGACCTTTTTCCCCATTAAATTTTTTGTTGTTGTGGTGGTGGTGGTTGCTGTTGTTTATTTCAAGGTCAGGTCTAATTCTGCCCAGGCTGAAATGGAGTTCACTTTGTGGACCCAGGCTGGTCTCAAACTTGCAGAAACTCTCCTACCTCTGCCTCCCAAGTGCTTTGATTAATGGTGCCACCACACCATGCTCTATTAAAGTTTTTAAATTCAAAAATGTTTGCAAATTCATTAAAATGAGAAAATATACCTATATTTCCAAAGGAACTAAGCCCACTCTTATGAGCACTTTTAGTAAATTAAATCTATAACAGTAATTTAAGAGCCTATATTAGCACAATAATTAAGAAAGCATATTGAGGTAAAAAATGAACTATAAATTCAAAGTACGGGTAACCTAAAATAGTATTTGAAAAGCAAACAACTATAAATGATGAAAAATGTATGTGATTTCTATAAGTGCAAATATCTTCACATCAAATGCTAGTTTGGTATATGGCCTAAGCTCATAATTAAAATACTAAAATTAGTAAATTGAATAATGCAGCTGGGTTCGGTGGCACGTGCCTCTAATCCCAGCACTTGGGGGGCAGAGGTAGGAGGATCGCCATGAGTTTGAGGCCACCCTGAGACTACATAGTGAATTTCAGGTTGGCCTGAGCTAGAGTGAGGCCTTACCTTGAAAAACCAAAGGAAAAAAAAACGAATAGTGTGTTCATGAAATCTTAGGAGTTAAAAACCAGAATTATATAATGGAAAACATAAAAAAAAGTTGAAAGTTTTATTCAATTTCATTTCATTAAAATGTGAAATATGTAAGGACAACATTATAGAAATTCAATGATAACCATCATGTAATATGTTGCCCTCTAAGCACAATTTTAAAAAGAAAATATCAGTTTGCAAAAGGAAAGATAACAAATATCATTTAGGTAATAAAAGTCTACTAAATAACTTGTGTTTGGTTTTTTTTAGGAACATAGTATTTAAGCAAAGCTATTGCCTTTACTTTTATGATATTTACCAGTTTGCTTATGAACATGTACCAAGATAGGTTTGGAAATACCAAGTATCATTTCCCATTGAAAGTATGATTTGTGAGGCTAGAGAAATGGTTCAGCAGTTAAAGACACTTGCTTGCAACCCTGCTGATCAGAGTTTGAACCTCATAAACACCCATATTAAGCCTGACTCAAAGTGGCACATGAATCTGTAATCCCAAATGCACCTATGGCAATGGAAGACAGAGCCAGGAGAATCTGGAAGCTCATAAGCAGAAGCAATAAAAATAAGAGGACTTGTCTCAAAATATGTGAAAGGAGAGGAGAAACATGTTTATCCTTTGACTGCCACAAACTCATCATGGCAAGCGAACATACATGCGCGTGCACACACACACACACACACACACACACACACACACACACACACAAGCCTGAGAATGCAAGAGAGAAAGTGAACGAGAGAGATTAAAAATTTACTGGTTTGTTTGATCACTAATTACATATATATATGTACAGCATCTGTCAGTGAAAGAAACTACTTAAGGGCTGTCCAGCATATAGTGAAAAGCATATAGTGTAACAAGAGAGAAAGACTTCAGGTTATTTCAGAATTGTGAAAAATCCGATAATAGGGAGAATAGATGGCCAATGAGACTTCAAAAGAAGGTCCAGAACATTTAAAGTGGGATTTGGGGAAAGTGAAAATTTGATGGGGTTTGAGCAAAATGTATTTATTAAGAGAAAGAGAGGTGAGATGTGACTAGGGAAGATGGGTACAGAGAACATTAGATCAAGGGAATATGAAAGGACCAACATTTCTGGGAAATTCCAGAAAGGAGCTGGGGGCATTTAAAGATATTAGTAGGTGTATTATAGTCAATAAAGGTAAATCAATAGTGGAGATTAAGTTCTATAGGGTAACCTGGGCTACACTGAACACTTGACATTTATGGTAAAAGTATCAGAAACCGAGGAAAAGTTTAAAATAATGCTCTGACCTGACAGACCCATGTTCTTAGAAGCTCACTTTGGCTACAAGGTAAGTGCTGGCGCTGATACTAGGAGTCCAGTGAGGATGCACAGGCAGTGGAACTCAGACTAAAGATGAAAAGGAGTCACACACATCTTGTGACTGTGGAGGCTAGGAACAGGAAAATGCAAGGACGAGTCTTTTCATATAAAGAGCAGTCAGATTGGATGATCCCAGTTTGATCTTCAGGGTGAGTCCCTAATCCTGACTCAAGCAATAGTCAAAAATGATGTCATTTACAGAGAAACAAGACAGGAAAGGACATTCTGATGTGATGGAGTACATTTATGAAGGGAACAGAAGGGCTAATTTGCTCTTACTAAGCTTGATGGGTAATAGATATCAACTGGAGTTGTCAAACAGTCCCTTGGAAATCTGAGGTACTCTCTTGATCATACATTTCAACATAAAAGCATCAGCTTAGGGAATTCTAATGTTCAGATTTAAGAGAACACCCCTTGTAGGGAATTGTTTTGTAATGAGGGTGGTGGGAAGAAAGTTAAGAGAAAAAGGAAGTGTCCCAATGGTGGTCAAATGTGACTGACAGATCAACAATGAGGAGGAATGAAAATGATGTTTAGTGGCATTGTGCTCTGGATAAATCTATTTGAGGGCAAAGTTGATATGAAGTAACAAGAGAGGCTAGGAGAGAAACCAGACAAAGAAGTCATAGAATTCTTAGTTTTATTAAGTTTGGTCTTTCTTAACTATGCCTTGTAAATGCAATCAATTAATGTGGATGGCAAATGAGAACCTAAAAGAGTTCAAGGGACTTCACTCCATCAAAACATTTGAACCAGAAGGTCATACTTCATAACTCTAGTTTTGTTCTTTGGGGACAACATTTTGAATTGATGCTGTTTCATGAAAAAGTAACTTCAAAGTAAACTGGCTGTAAGAGAAATCAACATTAAAGATAACATTGATTATTTGTTATTAATTAATTGTGTTTAACTATTTCTGGAAATGCTGAAGCTCACATGTGAGCTATCAGTTTAAGAATATCAGAAGATATTCCACATACTTCATAAATTCACCGAATAATTTGTGTGTGTGTGTGTGTGTGTGTGTGTGTGTGTTTGTAATTAAGTTCACTCACTAAAATCCACTGTTTCCTAATAAGTCCATAAAGGAAAATTCTAGATATAAATAAAAAGATGTACTAAAAACAGACTAATTAAACCAAAGCAAAGTTAGAAAAATGGTGTATGCCTAGATCATCTGGAAAGAGGGCTTGCTGGTAACTAAATTGATTGTTTCTTATCATCAAGATTAATCAGAAGTTTATGACACATATGTGCCATTATGGGCCTCCTAATTACGGCATTACTGATTTTACTATTTTTCCATTGTGCTGCCAATAATTCATGTGTGTTATTTTTTCTCTTCACTAAGCAAAGGAAACAAAGGACTTTGAAAGGAGGATAATGAGGGGAGGAGAAGAGAGTCTGGCCAGGGTTCCTATCTAGACATGCACTTAAAATTTCTCATAAAAGACAGCATAAAGTGAAAATCACCAACAAGCATCAGATTTACAGTGCTTCACTCTGCAGCACCTTGGGAAAATGGCATAAAGTCTTTTAGGATAATTAGAAACTGGTAAACTAACAAATTAATAAGCTTTCCCCAGGTGGCGTCAAAATGATAATATGGTTCTTACAAAGCAATAAGCACTCCCAGGGAGAAACACAGCCACCAGGAATGCCTGGCTGGATAACCGCTCAGTAGGTGGAATTTATCAACAATTTTAAAATACAAGTGAAAACAAATGGTTCAATTCAAAAAATAAGATATTTTACAAATGATTTTATATATATTGTATTTATAGAAATTTTTTCTCATGGACAACTTCATTTTTATAAATTATCAGATGACAAGAATAAGCCTCGGCACATTATCTCATATGGCTCAGCACTTGGCTGGAAGCCCAGAAGAGGGTCATGCCTTTATAATGATGAAAATCCAACTATAAAACATACAACGGTTTTAGAAAGTGCTACTGAGCACAGGGAAAATGAGACTCCCACACCACTTGCACACAGTAGGCAGTCAGAAAATATTTACTGGTGGATTTATTTGTTGTCATGCTATGTACTCTTTCTTGTACATTCCCCTAGTAAACTTTGACAATGATTCTAAGTATGCAAGCCATTGCATATGTGATTCAATAATTGTGATGCCTCAACATAGCTAATGAATTCAATATCTAGTCAGTTTGGTTTTCTGTAAAGTTTTGTCATTTGTAAAGTAAAGCAGTGAAGCACTTTCTCTCTCTTCTCCTTCTCTTTCTACCTTCTCTTTCTATATACATGTGTGTGTAATAGGTGTCTATTAATTGTGAAACAAAGAAGATACCATGCATAAGTTTATTCAGATTGCAAAAGTATATATTGAATGTATGTAAACATATATATATATATATACATATATATTTCATTCATAACTGAAATCTAATTTATATATAGTTATGATTGAAATTGTGTGGTTACAGCAAACAGTTCAAACATAAGTAGGTTCCAAGTCTTGAAAGTGCATTTCAGCTTCTATGACCATTACTGACTATTACTTTTCTAAGTATTTTAACATGAATCCCATTGTGAAAGTCAAAAGGGAAATTGTATAAACTGCTAAAGAGAAGGTATCAATTATAATCAGGTGAGGAATATCATTTGCTACTTTTCTTTCTCATATTTAGGTGTCAAACCCAATTATTAATACCTATATTGTAGTCTTAGATAACAATTTTTTTCCCAATAGAAAAGTTTTCTTTTTATGAAAAAAAGTGATAGAATATAGGTGTTGTGGTTCATTCTTTTAATCCCAGCACTCTGTAGGCAGAGGTAGGAGGATTGCTATGAGGAGGATCGCGATGAGTTGGGGGCCATTCTGAGACTACATAGTGAATTCCAGGTCTGCCTGAGTTAGAGTGAAACTCTACCTCAGAAAACCAAAAAAAAAAAAAAAAAAAAAAAAGTAATAGAATATTCATTTGTAAATTGTCATATTTTTACCCTTTGATATCTAAGGATATTTTTAAATGTGAGAACTAATATTCAAAATCAGTATTATAAATTAAAAAGTATTAAATGTGGGACTGGAGAGATGGTTCAGCAGTTAAGGCACTTGCCAAAGTTTTAAAAGCCAAGTATTTTAAAAATCATTTTGTTTGTTTGTTTTGTTTTTACAAGGCAAGTTCTCACTATTGCCCAAGATTACTTAAAACTCACCTCATAGCACCAGGCTGGCTTCGAATTCACAGTGGGTCTTGTACCTCAGCCTCCAAAATCCTGGGATTAAAGGCATGAGCCGCCACAAGCAGCCCAGCATTTAAAAAAAACATGTTCTCAATCCAAGGCCTGAAGAGGCAGAATAAACAACAACAACCAAAAAAAGTACAAGAAAAATCCTAGAATTTGAACTGGTGTCCAGGAGGAAAAAAAAAAGTCTGTATGATGTTATAACCAAAGTCACTCTCTAGAAAATAAATTCAACAAAAATATTCAATAAGATATTAACAAATCTCAAAGAATTCATAATAAACCACTCATAATCCCAGGATAAAACTTCAATATCACTCAGTATTTGAAAAACAAAGGAAACAAATCCATTTTGACAAAGAAAAATTGATACCAAGACAGATGATCTAGAGTTTGAAACCCACAGATTACTTGTAATAATTTTACCTGTGTACACTGAGGCAGTGGTAATATAATACATACAGCAAAGTCTCAGAAATCTATTTGTTAATAAATCTATTTGTTGGATGCGAATGTCCCCTATAAGCTCATGTTTTGGAAGACATGGTCTCCAGCTGGTAGTACTCCTTGGGAAAATTGTGAACCTATAAGAGATGTCACCTTACTGGAAGAAATATGTCACTAATGATGGGTATTGAGGTTGTTATCATCCAGCACAAATTGCTGCTCTATCATTGTATTCATGAATGGATGCAAAATGACCAGACTGTTTCCTGCTCTGCCAAAACTCCCTCCTCACCATGTTGGCTTGTACCCTCTGGAATTATAAGCCCAAACAAACCCTTTCTTCCTTTGATTGCTTCTTTCCAAGATCTTTATCATAACAATGAGAAAGTAAGTAGTACAATATGGCACTAACACAGTTGAAAAAAAGTGTATTTGGCAGTAGAATGAAGGTAGCAGAGAGGAGCCTGAGGAGCTTCAGGTTGACAGATAGAAGTGGAAATGCATAGTTTTGTGGCCGCATGCTCATATAATGCATATGACTAGTGGTAGTTCAACCCCCGGCACAAGCAATGACAATATCATAACAACAATAATGCAATAATAACAGTACTAGTCATCTGATCTATAGAGAAATTTCTAACAAATTAAAGACTAGCAGATCCTAAAGGCCCTTAAAGACAATATCAGTTGTCCTCAATGTACCAGAAGAAAAGTAAATGGAAATATATCAGAAGAAAAACCAAACACTCCATAATTTTGTGAACAATATAAATTTACAAGTTTATAATATTTGGCAAATTACAAGCAGGATATATGTGTTAGTTGTTTTTTTTTTGTTTGTTTGTTTGTTTTTTTACTGTAAGCTTCTTGGGCAGGTCTGTAAGGGTATTTCCAGAAAGGAGGATTAACTGAGAGAGGAAGACCTTATTCCACATTGCACAGCACTTATTTAAAGATATCCAGGAAAATAAGTAGTGCTGTTTTGGCTGACAGCCCAGGCTACGTGCTGATAAATGTTTATACCCTGTTGCTGCCATCTTTCACAGACGTTAGGCTCATAAGAAATATTTAAAATACATAAAACAAAAAAAAATAAACAAAAAGTTTGGTAAAAGCAGACCTTGAACAACAGTCATTGAAAATTATGGGACCTTTCCCTCTATAATATATGGAATACTTAGAAAGAAATTGAGTAGGGGCATAGATGACCTGAACATTATAGAGAATTAAGTGACATTTATGTCTATAGATCAGAGCAAAGATGTGTTGCAAAATTCATTCTTATTAATTTTATACGACAGATTCACCAAAGTAGATAATGTACTTGACTATTAAAAGTAGAACTTAAAAATAAATAATATTGAAATCAAATAGATTATTCTATGACAAAAACAAAATCAGATTAGAAGTTAACAAGATATTGTTAAGAGAATAAACAGCCGGACGTGGTGGCACACACCTTTAATCCCAGCACTCAGGAGGTAGAGGTAGGAGGATCACCATGAGTTCGAGGCCACCCTGAGACTACATAGTGAATTCCAGGTCAGCCTGAGCCAGAGTGAGACCCTACCTCTAAAAACCAAAAAAAAAAAAGAGAGAGAGAGAGAGAGAGAGAATAAACAATTTGAAGGTAATAAAATATTTGTAAGTATTTGTAAGTAAAAGAATAAGCTACATATTATGTATTATAATATTGGATATGAGTAAGAATAAAGAGATAACATAAAAACTCATGATATACAAGGCCAAGTTGTGTGAAGAAAACCCAAAACTCCAAATTCCTGTATTATGAGAATGAGATCTAAAGCTGAGACATATGCATATAATACACACACACACATACACACACACATATATATAGATAGATAGATGATAGATAGATAGATAGATAGATAGATAGATAGATAGATAGATAGATAGATAGATAGATAGATAGATGTATATGTATATATACACCAAAATGAGAAAAACCAAAAGGAAAAGTAGAATCACAAGTAAGAAAGAAGGAAAGAACTATAAAAGTAAAAATCAGTGAAATAAGAAATGGTCATGCATTTGAGAGGATCAGAGAAGAGTGTTACTTCTTTAACAAAGGCTCCCAAGATATCATCAGTGAAGTAGACCTAAAAGGAACCCAACATGGTTCAGGGAAATTTGTGGAAGAGGGTGCCAAAAGATTGTTAGAGCCACAAGTTAGGACATTATGCACAGAGACATTACCTTCTCCTCATAATTGATGGCTACCCCCATAATGCATGATCCATAATCTCCAGGGAGGAGGGTCCCTTCAGATGGGGAGGACAGGAAGGAGCCTAAGGATGCTACCAACATGGCTGTATACACACTGTGTATATAACTAATAAAGAAAAAAACATTGTCATAAAGAAGAATAAATTATTCTCATAGCTGGAAAAATTGTATAAATAAAATGTATAAACATACAGCTATTGTGATTAGAAAATTTTAACTGAACTAATAATAACAGGAATGAATGGTGGGATATCACTGTAGCTCTCACTTACACTAAATGGATAATAAGGGAATACTGCAGACAGCTTCATGACAATGTGTTTAACAAACTAGATAAAGTAGACTAATTCCTTGAAAGACACAATCTATCCAAGGCCATTCAAAAGTAGGGAAGCTAAAATTGAATGAACTAAAGAAAAAATCCTACAAAGAAACTTCCTGTTCAAAGATTTATTAAAGAAAAGGTGGGGGGAAGGTTAATAAAAATTCAATATGTTATGAGTAAGCCATACGGAAACCTACTTTTTTAGATAATGGAGCACCCAGAAGCCATAGATTGTTACTAGAAAAAAATTAATGCCAGGGATTGGATACTTTCCAGTGATTTTTGTACAGGGAGGTCCCTGATGGCCCTAAAATATTACAAGCTATTGCCAAGGCTCTTGGTTTCCCACCAGAAATAGATGTTAAGAACTTATTGCTGAAGACTTCACATGCATTGCCTGCAAGATCACTGAAAAATCAAACTAAGGCTGAACTGAACACTTCCTCCCTGTAGACTAGCTGACATAAAGCAGGGAAAAGCTGTACTGCATGTAGCCCTGTGGGAGACAGAAGTCATCAGTGGTGAAAACAGTCAGCACTGCAAGCCTCAACTTTGGTTAGCCAGGCCAAATGACCAAACGGGTGCAAGATTGGCATGTCTGTTATGGAGGAAACCAACTGTCCTCTAATTGGACTGGAGGCCCACTCAATGGGACGGAATACATGCCTTGTACTAAAAATCTAATCAAAAGCCTATGATGGGGAAGGTCATGAGCATTAGGAATACAATGCCTGCTCTTGTCTGACTAAATATATATATTATGCTCACCAAACTGCCCTGAAAGTACTACACTTAACATTCATATATTAATGCTACTCCCCTTTTGGTTAGAGAGGTTTATCTTTTCAGATAGCAGTGACCACTAGGATGACCCAAAAGGCACCATAGTGCTGAGAAGTGATGGAGGTGGGTTCAGCACTGAAATATATCTATCACACCTTCAACGGCTCAGGGTCCATTTTGGGAGAGGTGGTGAAAAGAATGTAAAAGCCAAAAGCAGGGGAAGACTGCTTACAGTGCAACTGTTCAGACAGAAATTAGCCTCAATGTCCTTGACCTCACAGTGCCAATCAATACCTTCACAAGACCCTGATAATAGGAGGAAAACTGATGACATCAAAATAAAAGAGAGAATAATGGAGAGAGGGAGGGGATATGATGGAGTGTGGATTTGTGAAGGGGAAAGAGGGGAAGGGGAGGGAATTATCATGGTTTATTGTCTGTAAATATGGAAGCTGTTAGTAAAAAAAAAAAAAACAGGAAAATATTGGCAAATATGGAATACAGAGATTTCATAAAACTTATAAGAGGCATCATTTTTTAAGTCTATGATTGAAAATGAGAGCAATATGGACTTGCACTTCCATGTACTTGTGGCATCCCTCACGTTGGCTCCTGAGACAATAAGTATGAAAACGAAAGGGCTTTATCACTCTGCAAAGTTAGCCAGCTAAACGGTGCTGGGAAACCTGTTATGCTAAAAGACCTTAAACTCATAGCTCCATAAGCCTCTTTAAAAATGAAATAAACAACTTTGTTTACAATGATTGCATGCTTGTGATCCCTAATGGGAGACTGTTACCCATTCTGAGACTGACCAGGGTAAAAAAAGAAAAAAGAGAGAGAACCTGTCTTAAATGTAAACAAACAAAGTAACAAGAACAAAAACTAATGATTTACAAAGCAAATATTCAATTACCAAAAAAAAAAAAATTATCATGAAAGATTAAATACTTCCTGTAAGCTTGGAACAAACAAACGATGTATATTTACAGCAGTATTTTTGCATATCTATGCTAGGATTCTTAGTTAATGCAATAAAGTCAGAAAACTAATACAATCACACAGAGGAGAAGGGAAGGCATAGAAACATATTCCTTATGGTCACCCTGATTATCTGAATGGAGAACCAGGGAAATAATCAATGTGAAAGCCATAGTAGCAGGTCACACAGTCAATATAAAATACAAATTATGTTTTCACAATCTCTATGACAAACCAAATGCAATGTGTTAAAGCAAGTCTATATATGACACTATCATTTTATAAACTATTAAGTGATACATTTTTAGTTTCTATAAATGACATTGAAAATATCACTCAATAAATGCAAAAATTAACATAAAATATCAAAATAAATAAGGTAAGGCTAGAGAGATGGTTTAGTGGTTAAAGCACTTGCATGAAAAGCCTGAAGGCCTGGGTTTGATTCCCCAGTAACTATGTCAAGTCAGATGCACAAAGTGATGCATGCATCTGGAGTTTATTTCCAGTGGCAGGAACTCCTGGCACGCACATTCTCTCTCTCACTCTTTCTGTCTGCCTTTCTCTCTGTCATAAATAATAAATATGATTTGAAAAGAATAAATAAGGCAATATGCCATGTTTGTGAGCTGAAAGATGTTTTCTTTCAAATTAACCCATAGGCTTACTGCAAACTCAGATATAATCTCTATGGCATTTCATGTAGAAATTGATGTGCAGATTGTGACTGTATTATCTATATACAAAGAACCTTGAACAGTCCAAACAGTTTTTTTGAGTAACATTTGAAAGACTAATACTACATGACTTTCAGACTTAGTGTAAAGATAGTAATCAAAAGGGTGGCAGAACAGCACAAGGTTAGAAACACGGATCAATGAAACACAACAGCCACTTCACAATAGTCACTTGCAGACAGATCTATAGATTCACAATCAATTGATTTTTAACAAAAGCCATAAAGTAATGTGAAGGAGGAACAGACAGCAGTTTCAAGAATAGATGCTGGAATAATTGTATGTTCAAATACAAAAACACTGTCCTAAAACCCTTCCTCATAGCAAGGAGGAAAAAAAAATAGTGTAAGTGGTATTAAGATCTAAATGTATGAGATCAAAAATAAATCCTGCAAAATAAAACATGATCAAGCCTTTTTGACTTTGGACTGGCAAATCTTTTGAATATCAAAAGCAAGTAACTACAAAAGAAAAGTAAATTTTACAACCATAAAGCTAAAATCCTACCTAGTGTGAACTAGAAAGTAAACTTTTCTCCCTGAAAAATATTTTCAAGGATATAAAATGGTAAGTCATAGACAGAAAATATTTGTAAAATGTATCTGCTAAAAGATTTATACCTAGAATCTATTAATGACTCTTACAATCCAGTAATGAGAAGAACTCAATGTTTTACATGAATAAAATATTTCAAAAGAATTAATTTATTAAGAATACAAGGGCAGGAGGGATTGCGTAGCAGCTAAGGTGTTTGCTTGCGAAGCTTAAGAACTCATGCGTGAACCTCCAGGTTACATGTAGTGAGATGCGTGATGATTCCAGCGCACAATGTCACACATGCACCACAAGGCAGTATACGTGTCTGGAGTTCTTTCACAGTGGCTAAAGGCACTGGTGCTCCCATTCTCCCTCCTTCTCTCTTTCTCTTTCTCTCTCTCTCTAAATAAAAAAATATATATATGAAAAATATTCACCATTCAATATAAGTGTTTTGAAAATTAAGCTCACAGTGTTATCCTTGGATGTACACTTGAGTGACTAAAACAGAGAAAATTAGCAATGCTTAATATCAACAAGATATTAATGATGTAGAACTCATCATTTGGGATAGCAATGTAAAATGTTATGACCTTTGAAAAAGCATTGAAATCCTCCTTGTGCATGTAAATATACCTGTGACCTGAACATTGTAAATCTACTTTCACAATAAATAAAAAGATATGGCACTATATAAGACTCATACATAAATGCTTATAATCAACAAAAACTGAAGCAATGTAAATTCTCCTTCCCAAACACATGGCTAAAGAAACAACTGCAAATGTCCATGATGGAATACTATGTATGCATACAAAGGAACAAATTATTATTATACACACATAATTATCTCAAAAACAAAACTATATGAGAAATACAATACATTCCCACAATAGTACAACTCAAGGCTGGAGAAGTTCCTCTATCTCTCCCTGCCTCTCTCTCTCTCTATCAAATAGATAAAAATATTTTTAAAAGAGTACAAATTCCATGATTCCAGTAATATGAAAGTACATATATTCTAGGAAATGAGCCCAAGCTAGAGTAACAGAAAACCTTGGCATGGGCTAGAAAGATGGTTTAGCAGTTAAGGCACTTGCTTAGGAACCCTAAGGACCCAGGTTTGATTTGCCAGTACCCACATGAGCCAGATGCACAAGATGGAGCATGCATCTGGAGTTTGTGTACATTGGCTAGAGGCCCTGACATGCCCATTCTCCCTTCCTCCCTCCCTCTCTCTCTTGCTCTCCCCCTCTGCTTCCTTCTCTCTCTCTCTCTCTCTCTCTCTCTCTCTCTCTCTCTCTCTCTCTCTCTCTCTCTCTCCCTCTCAAATATGTAAATAAGTAATTCTTTTAAAAAACAGAAAAGAAAACTTAGGAATGAGTGTTTTAATATATGGAGCTTGGTGTAATTTGGAGATTAGTTTGATATTTGAATGTTCTAATGTGCTTTAAAGGCCCTCTTTTGTTGTTTATAATTGGTGCTTTAACAGTGTTCATTTTAAAAAAAACCTCAACAAACTTGGAAATACTTAGAAAAAAAAAACAAAGAAAGTTTCCCTAATGTAGATAAAGGTGTCAAAAAATCATAGTTAATATAAAACTTGTTGGTGAAATAATGAAGTTTATTTCTAAAGTTGGGAGAAAAACAGTGAATTACACTGTCTTTTTTTTGTTGTTTCATTTTTTTTTTTTTTCCAAGGTAGGGTCTCACTCTGGCTCAGGCTGACCTGGAATTAACTATGTAGTCTCAGGGTGGCCTCGAACTCACAACGCTCCTCCTACCTCTGCCTCCTGAGTGCTGGGATTAAAGGCATGTGCCACCACACCGGCTATACTCATTTTTTTATCCAAGTGTATTGAAACCCTATGTGTGTGATAAGAGAAAGATATTATATGAAAGTTATAGCTATATTGGTAATAGGTAAATAGTTGTATGTAGATAGATGATAGATTGATTGATGATAGAAAATGCTAGAGATACATTGATAGAAATGAGTGATCAGTAGCTGATAGATAAATAGATAGATTATAGATAGAAAGATAGATGGTAGACATATGTTAGAGATATATTGACAGAAATACATGATAGATAGATATTTATATAGGCAAATGACACATGGAATGATGATACATGCAGATTGTTAGAGATACATGGTGGCAGATAGACATGCAGATAAGAAAAGAAGTAAAGCAGTAAAAAAGAAGATGTGAAACTTTAAATAGAATATCCTAAGAAATCTAAAAATTTACTAGAAATATTCAATAACTTTAGAAATTTTGAGGAGTATAAAGTTAATATATATGTTGAATGTGTTTTTATACTAGATGCAACCCATTGGAATGTGAAGTCTTATAATCAAATATGTCCACAATCACAACAGAAAATATGAAATTGGTAGACTATATCAAAAATATGTAAGAACTGTGAGAGTTAAAACATTATAAATGCTGAGATAAATTTTAAGACAGAATACTGCTATTAGAATAAAAGCCTCAATACTGCTAATATGATAATGTTCCTCAAATTATAAACAGTTCAGCACAATTTTCAGATAACTCCAGCAGCTATTCTATAGAAATTGTCACACTATTTATCAAACCCATACATGAAAAGTATCTTTAGAACAGTCAAAGTAATTCAGTAATAGAGCAGTCTGAGGACTTAAAAGTCTGATTTCAAGATTACTTGAATGTAGTAGAATTCTGCAATAAGTGAGATTGCATGTTGCTAGTGAAAGAACTGACAAATATATCAACAAAACGGAGTCCAGCCCAGGAATACAGCACTACTAATGTAGTTTTTTGATATTTGACAAATTTGCAAAAGTTATTATGGAAGTACAACAAATTATTTTCAGCAAATGGTGTCAGGATAAATGGATAACCACGTGAAAACAATCTGACCCTTTGCCTCCACCTAATATTACATATAAAATAATTCAAATTATATATTAATACATAAAATCCAAAACAGAATAATGCCAGAGAAAACACTGATGGCCTGGATAATTGTAATATAACCAAAGTTTCTTAGGTGGATCACAGAAAGCAAGCTAAGGCAGAAAGATGTAAAAAATGTCTAGATAAAAATATTATGAGGGCTGGAGAGAAGGCTTAGCAGTTAAGCACTTGCCTGTGAAGCCTAAGGACCCTGGTTCGAGGCTCTATTCCCCATGATCCACGTTAGCCAGATGCACAAGGGGGCACATGCCTCTGGAGTGCATTTGCAGTGGTTGGAGGCCCTGGCGCACCAATTCTCTCTCTCTCTCTCTCTCTCTCTCTCTCTCTCTCTCTCTCTCTCTCTGCCTTTCTCTCTCTGTCTGCTGCTCTAAAATAAATAAATAAAAATGATTTAAATAAATTTTTAAAATACCATTATGAAGTATGAAGTCGGGCATGGAGGTGCACATCTTTAATCACAACACTTGGGGGGCAGAGGTAGGAGGATCACCATGAATTTGAGGCCACCCTGAAACTACATAGTGAATTCCAGGTCAGCCTGGGCTAGACTGAGACTCTACCTCGAAAAACAAAACAAATATATATATATATATATATATATATATATATATATATATATATATATATGAAAATGGGTAGGAAAGCAATGAGCTAAGACATCACCTATGAACTTCTGAGCAGGTGTCTGTTCAAGGATCAGATTCCAGAATGTCTTAAAAAGCAAGCTAGAAAACCAATGAACAAAACACCTGAAAAATAAATTTTAATATGGTAGATGTGAATATGCACTCCAGAGGAAAAACGACTGGAACTTAAGTCAGAAGACAAAAATAAAAACAAAAGATATTTCTGTATCACGATCAGAATGACTAAAACTTAAGAAAATTCAACAAAAACAAAAAACACTAACATTCACACACAGCAAGAAGAACTATTGGCAAATATATAGAGAAACTGGTAGGAAAGGAGACATGAGAATTAGTTTTTGAAAAGACAAAAACTCAATCGATAAGTCTGAACAGAACATTTTAAACAAGTATCAAGTGTTTTGAGTGAGTCAAACTCTTGCCACTTTTGGATATGAGAACAGACATGGAAGTTGTTGCAAGCAGGTTCACATTGCTGGCAGAAATCACCTATCCAAGAGCAGTTTTGAGGGGTAAAATGTTTATTTTGGCTTACAGAGTCAAGGGGAAGCTCCATGGTGGCAGGGGAAAATGATAACGTGAGCACAAGGTGGATATCACCCCCTGGCCAACATAAGGTGGAAAATAGCAGCAGGAAAAGAGTGCCAAACACTGGCATGGGGCACTGGCTCTAATACCCATAAGCCAACAATACACTGCCTCTAGGAGGCATTAATTCCCAAATCTCCACCAGATGAGAACCTAACATTCAGAATGTCTAAATTTATAGAGGACACCTGAATCAAACCACCACATTCCAGCCTTGGCCCCCATAAACTGATATCCATACATGATATAAAATATAAAATAAAATGAATTCAGTCCAACTGTAAAAGTCTCCACAGTTTTTATTAGTCCTGATGATGTTCAAATAGCCCCACAATCCAAGGTCTTTTAACTGAGCAATAGTACAAAAAAACAAAAAAAAAAAAAAAAAACAATGACACAAAATAAACACTCACATTGCAAAAGATGGCATTGGGAATAGCAAAGAAATATTCAGCCAATACAAGATTTAAACAGGGAAAACATCAAACTATGTAGCTCCAAGTCTGAGAACTCCAGCCAGTGACAAGTCTCCCAGTCTGATAACTAACCAGCAACAAATTCTGGAGTTCCAGTTCTGCCCCTCCAGCTAGGAATACTTCATCAGGGCTGGCAGATCTCTTTAGCAGCCATTTTATGGTCCCAGCATTTCCACTAGGCCTCCACTGCAATCCACAGCTCATCCTCATGACTCCATCTGGTCTCCATGCAGGCATCCAGCAAGCCTGCTTCACACTGCCCATGGCCATTTCCAAAACAAAAGATCATATTGCAAACTCAATGACCCTCTCCTACATTTCTTATACTCCACAATACCAGGTAGGGTGCCAATTTGTTAATCCAGGTGGGAATAAAACAGACTTTGAAAAGCAGGATATTCTTTTAGCCCTCAAGCCCCTTCAAAAAAGTCTACATTCCTGGGCTAGAGAGATTGCTTTGTGGTTAAGGTGCTTGCCTTTAAAGCCAAAGGACTTCAGTTTGATTCCCCAGTACCCACATAAGCCAGATGCACAAGGTGGCACATGCATCTGGAGTTTGTTTGCAGTGGCTGGAAGCCCTGGAGCACCCATTGTCTCCTCTCTGTCTTTCTCTCTCTCTCTTTCTCTCTCTCTCTTTCTCTCTCTCTCTCCATCTTTCTCACTTTCTCTCCCTCCCTCTTTCCCTCTCTCTAATAAATAAATAAAGATAAAATATATAAAAAAGAGTCTACATTCCTCCCGTTGCCCCAGTGCAGGTTAGCTGGTCCAATCTCAAAGGTAGTAATCTCTCATATAATTGCAGCTGAACAAACAAAAGTTTCAGCCCAAAGATTTCATTCCTGTGCCATATCCCTTTGCTCTCATTAGTCTGTTTCTATGTAAAACAACCCTGCACAAGTGTTCAGGATACAAGCATAACAGAAAGCATTTCACATAGACTGCTTCTAACCCAGTCCACACAAAGCTCTTTCTTACCCTCACAAGGCAAACCTCACAGTCCATAGTTCTTACTGAATTCAGGTCTTTCAACTACAACCAGAACAGTCCATCAAGCTGTACTTACAGCACTGCAAGGCATCTCTTAGGCCTAGATTTCAAATCCTTCCACACTCCTCTTGAAAATCAGCTCCAAAAGGCCAAAGCCACACAGTCAGGTGTCTAGCAGCAAATGACCCCACTCTCAGTACCAACTTTACTGATGCAGTCAGGTTCACATTTCTGGAAGAAATCACCCAACTGAAATCAGCTTCTGGGGAATAAAAAAAAGTTATTTGGGCTTACAGACCAAAGGGCAAGCACCATGATGGCAGGGGAAAACAATGGCATCAGCAGAAGTTGGATATCACACCCTGGCCAACACAAGGTGGACAATAGCAACAGGGGAGTGTGTCAAACACCAGCAAGGTACACTGGCTATAATACCCATAAGTCAGCCCCCAACAATACATTACCTCCAGGAGTCTTTAATCCCCAGATCTCTATCAACTGGGAACCTAGTATTAGAACATCTAAATTTATGGGGGACACCTGAATCAAACCACCACAGAAGTACACTGAAGTTTTTATGTTTTCATTTAACTTTTACGGATCTTTAGAAATTATCAAGAAAAGCTTAAAGTAAGAATATAATCACTGAATAAACTATATATTTGAACAAAAATAACTTTCATAAGTCAACTCATTTTACAAATTCATATGCATTTGAGAGAAAGGGGGAGACAGAGAGAAAGAGAGAGAATATGGGTGGGCCAGAGCCTCCTGCCACTCCAGACTGATAGACCACATTGTGCATCTCTCTTTACATGGGTGCTGGGGAAGTGAACCCTGGCCGTCAGGCTTTGCAAGCAAGCACCTTTCACTGCTAAACCATCCCCCCAGCCCTATTAAATCTTTTATTTCCATTTTCTTGTAGTGTTCTTATTGTCTGAATCCTCATGCTTTGCTGATTGTTTGGTCTCAGCTTTCATTTACTGATTGTGTAAAAGTGGCAGCCAAAGATATTTTGCCTCACTGTGCCTCAGTTTCCACAACTTTATTATATATGAATGAGTAAGAATATATTTTCATATGTGTGGTGGTTTGAATAGATGGTTCCCAATATATTCAGTTCTTTATTGTTTGTAGTTTGCATCTGCTGGCTACCTGGCTGGAGGCAATGTCACTGGTGGATCTTAAGTTGTGGTGGTGGGTTTCAGGTTTCAATCTAAAGATATGCAAAGTGTGCCTAGCTGGAGTACCTGAAGTGTGCTGTGTGGCTTTTGGCTTTTTGGCTTGTATTTCTCTGTCTCTGCTTGGTCCTTGGTCCTTGGTCCTTTGTCCAGTTTCTTCTATCATTATGGAACTTCCCTGGATCTGTAAGGTTCAATAAATCCCTTCCTCCATAACTGTGCCTTGTCTGAAAGTTCATCTCAGTGAACCTGAAGCTGTCTACTACAATATGGTTTTTGTAAGCATTAAAAGAATTTTGGCTTAGTGGTTGGAAATTGACTGAGACATGATTAAAATTAAAAAGTTCAGTTATAACAATATTATTGTATATACACATTAACTCATATGTATTACTCACTCTAAAAATATTTGTAATAGATAAGAATGTACAGTAGTTTGGGTTAGCTAACCACCAAGTTTATTAGCATCTTCGAATGATGAACACAAATCCTACTTCATCATGCAGGGTTTATTTCTTTTTCTTTTTTTTGTCTTCAACTTGTTAAAATGAAGATACTTTACTTCTTTGTGGCAGAGAGAATGTGAAAATGAATCCTTTAGCTACTGAGACAAAACATGGCTCATGTCCAGAAGGCAGAGACTGTGGCTCATTCCTCATAAACATGCCTGGATTGACTCTGCACACAAGTGACTGAACAGTTGTGGGACCTGGGGCATGATATTTAATGTTGCTGAAATTGATTTTCTTCATTTGTAAAATGATGTTGATGACACCCCATGGGCATATCTTTAGGAATAAAGGAAACATACTGTATTAAAAACTTAAATGCAAAGTATGACATATGATATAAACTCAGTAAGTGAAGTTATAGTTTTTACAACACAATCTTATTTATTGATATATAATAAGATGTTTCAGGGACCACTAATAATGACCTACAGCTGAATGATAAAAGTTTCATAAAATTCTTTTGAACAGTAGGTCACCTAGGAAGACACTCAAGCTTGCATGAGTACATTGGTACTTGTTGCAAACTTTAAGCCTGAATCAGAACCTCGTACTAGCAAAATCTATTTGTACTATCATGTTCTATAATAATTTGGTGTACATAACTCAAGTAAAGCTTACAGATTCCTTCTTTGATATTCTTCCAAACCTATTCTCCTTTTCTATTACACTGTAATTTAATGAATTATTGCATTTACAAGGATTCTGAGTTAATATATTACTAAATCTTCCCTTGCTAATAAGATTTTTATTACATAATTATGCTGTCATTATTATATCCTAATCTCTTACTAATTTAATCAATTTTAATATAAACATGAGCCACACATATGCATAGAATTTTACCTTGACTAGGAAACATCCAAATATACAGAAAATCCCAAGTTAACAAGTACTGTCATTTATAACTTCCATTTCTCTCTGCATTCAAATATTGCTTGATTGAATCCTAAGACATATGTCTACCCAGCAGCACTGTGCGAATAACAATTGCCATGCCTTGTTCTCTAATCACAAGTGAGTTATGTACCATATCTGAGCAAGTTATCATTAAATGCTTAGGCTCATGAAATGACTACACACAACTGTTCTACCTTACACAGAGCTACTATTAGCAAATGAGGGGAGACCATTCCTAATATTCATACAAGTTAACACTCTTTGACACCTACTCTATGACAAGCATGACACCAAACTCTTTCACACATTTTCCATGAAATGCTTGTATCAACTTCATGTTGTGAATATTACTATCTCTGCCATTTTATGTGGCTTGGGAGAATATATGATGATCAACCAGTAAATTACGCAATCTCATTAGAACCTTGGCATCCTTGCTTCACATCCCTCCACTGATCCACTTTTCCCAGTGAAGAGGAGCTGCTTGGTCCAGATGATCATAGATAAAGGCTGAAGCAATGAAAGCCCAGAGATGGATCCCTGTTATGCAATCAAATGAATATGACTTGGTAATTGGTGTTGCATAGTTGTGGTAATGGCACAAATGAGAAATTAATGAAAAGTTATGTTGACCCTATAACTAGTTTGAGCAAACTGAAATGAAATCAGGTTTTGAAAAAGACATGCAGTAAACTTGGGAGCATCTGATGTAAGCAAGCTGGTGACTATAAACCATTCTAGAGATGTGGGTATGGCAGTCCTAAATGTAGGGGATAAAATGAAGTTTGGGAAATAAAACTCTTAGAGACATTGTAAGCAGAAATGGAAATCAGAAAACTCATGCTTATGGGATAGACAGAAAAGAAAGTCTATAGAGGAAGAGAAGTGGTTATGAAGGGTATCAGATACTTAAATTTAAGGCCATGAGTAGTTAAAACAAAGATGTTTGTCAATAAGATAGAAAAAGTTAGAAATGATATAAAGGATATGCACACAAGTGGGCCTACAAAATGACAGGGGAAGCCCAGAGAAGAAAATTGGACAAATCATCAAGGAAAGAATTTGACAGAACCAGTGACTGAGAACTCCATGGCAGAGTAATTACATGAGTTTTCAGATTAGAAACAAGTGCTAAGTAGAATAAATAAAAATAAAACTTAGAAATACCATAATAGAGATAGATGTAGCATATCTAAGAGAAAGGAACACAAAAGTAAAACCAGGAAAGCTTTTTATTTAGAGTGTGTGAATGTATGTGTGTGTATGTGTGTATGTGTGCTTGTGTGCTCATGTGGATAAGCGTGGGTATGTCCACAACTAAGCATCATGTGATAGTCAGAGGACAACTTCAGGTACTTGCTCATACCTTCTGCCTTGTTTGAGGTGGTATCTCTTCTTAACTACTGCATTAACCAGGCTAGCTGGCCCAAAGGCTTCTCAGAGATTCCCCTGTCTCTTCCTCCTTTTGCACCTTCTGCATGCTAGGTATACAGCCTACCATGGCTTTTAGGTGAGAGCTGAGGGTCAGAGCTCAGGTACTTAAACTTTCTCAGATGGCAAGCATTCTTCCAGCATCTCCCCAGCCTCAAATCTTATTTTTCAATAATATTTACAACAAAAAAATAATTGAAGCAATGGTACATAAAACAGTGAAGTGGATAGTAACTAGAGTAAAATCTATACTTGACTTTTGTTGTTTAAAAGGAGAAATAATTATTTCTTAATGTTAAACACTGCTTTGGTTAGTAGAAACATTGAACTTTAATGTAATACTAAAAATAGAAAGATAATGTTTTGCTTATAGAGCAAAAGAAGATGTCATTAGTCAAGTACAGGCAGAAAAATAAAAAAGCATGAAAATCTCCAAGACTCAGAAATATTGTAGAAGAGGGATTAGAAAGAAGGTTCACACGGGGGGAAGGAAGACTTTGGTTACTGTCCTCTCCACACAAATCTACTAGTGCAGTGATGACATCACAGTAGTTACTGATACCACCAAGCCCTTGCACTGTTCTGAGCCCAAACTTAAATACACATCTAAAAATAAGACAGATTTCTAACTTAAGGTGTTAGAATTTTTTGTAAAACATTATTAATTTAAAATCACTCAAAGGAAGGAAGATCTGTCATTTTTGAAGTGGTAATAGTGAAATAACCATAAACACTACTGCATGAGCAGGATAAATAAGGCAAAAGTTGATTCTTTTAAGAGAAACAGAAAACACAGACTTTGGAGCTGAAGAAAACTGGTTTTCTCAAGTCTACATGAAGAGGAGAGTGCTAGCCATGAGTGTGGGAGGGTAAAATAGTAAAGAGCAATTAGAGTTTTATGATCTTGCTTCCCACCTGCTATGCATTAAGCTAAGTAATGCCTGTCCAAGAGCTGTGGTAGCTCTGACTCAGCATCAGGTACCTGCAGAAGTAAATCAGGCTAGGACCCAGCCATGTGAAGAAAGGAAATACAGGAAGTTCAGGAGCTGTAAGAGGTATCTCTTCTGCCACAGCATTTGCTCCTGGCCCCTACAGTGATAATTACAATCTCAGGTCTGGAGCATTTTTTTTGTGTGTGTGTGTGCCAAAAACTCTATTTCTTATCTCAATCTAAATACAATACAATTTTGAACAAGATTCTAATATTATATTCTATGAGCCTTGAAAATTTGATCCTGGAATTCAAATGCAAGCAAAAGCAGAAGAATAAACACAAATTGTAAAGAAGAAAGAAATGAGAGCTATATCCTGCAGATGAAATAGAGTATTAAAATTTAAAGGAAATAACTGAAGTATCACCAAAATAATATATAGAGCTCAAAGGAACAGAAGTCTAGTATAACTGTACTCCAGCACTCAGGAGGGAGAGGCAGGTAGATAAGAAAATAAGACAGATTTCTAACTTAAGGTGTTAAATATACTAGCTCACATTTAATTTTTGATTAAAACTATTCTTTTCTTTATCTAATTATGGATTCTATATTTTCTCATTTAATAACTAAATTTACCAGCTTGGGGATTTGGTATTCACTTCTAATCTTAACTATTCAGAAGGCTGAGACAGGTGGACCAAAAGTTCACAGAAAGCCTGGGTAGTGAAGTGAGACCTTGTCTCTAAAATAAGCTTTAAAAAACATTTAACATTAGTCATTAAGTAGTTTTATGATGGCAAACTATTATTCTTTTATAAAAATTGCCAGACTGGATTGATGATGATATTGAGTTAATTTTGTGAATTCTTCTATCAGTCATAACTTTCTACGCATCTGTAAGAGTAGTATCACACATTCATAAGAACAAAACCAATTGCACATATTTAATGAAAAAGAATGTGTTGCCATGTAACTATTAAAAGTACATTAATTTGCTGGACATGGTGGCACATGCCTTTAATCCCAGCACTCGGGAGGCAGAGGTAGGAGGATTGCCATGAATTTGAGGCCACCCTGAGACTACATACTGAATTCCACTCCACTATGACTGAGCTATACACATTTAAATTCTGAAATTCCTTCCTACAAGTCAAAGAAGATAATGAACCACTTTTTTTCACAACTTTAATTTCCCTTCTAATTCCTAATAGTGACTGTGAATAGGGATACTGTCTGCCTTTAGATACTTTCAACTTGCTCTCCAGGAGTACTATACCAGTTTACAATCTCACCAACCTATAGTTATAGGAGGTAAAAATTAATATTCTTATAGAGTTTCATTGTCTCCTTAAAATGATCAGATTGCAGTTCCAGAGTGCCTTCTCTAACCAACCACCACTGTGTCAGGGAGGCATTTCTTCACTGCACCTAGAATAACCTCCAAGACAAGCATTCAAGAGAAACAGCATCTTGTTCAAATCATTACATAATTTAACATGTGTGTGTATGGGTGCCTGTGAGTTCATTTCTGTGCAGGTGCACATGTGTGGTATGGAGGCCAGAAGACTATCACAGGTATCATCCTCAGGAATGCAGTCCACCTCCTTGAAACAGGGTTTCTCATTGGCCAGTTAGACTAGAGTGGCTGGCAAGTGAACCCAAAGGGTTGGCTTATCTCTGCCTTAGTACTAGTACACGTTCATGTCACCATGCCAGTGATTTGTGTGGGTTCAGGGCATCAAACTTAGTTCTTCCTGCTTGTGAGTCAAGACCTATCTCCTCAGGTTCAGGATTTAACTAATTTTTAAATTGAAATCCTTATGAGGTATTTTGAGATATTCAAGAAATGTTCCAATAATACGCTTCAGTAGAAAACGTTGGGCAATATATTAAAAGTGTAGAGACCAAGGTGGTAGGGAGTACAGGTAAAACATCCATACCAAAAGAGTTTGATCCATATGAGGTGAAAATTAATAAGACAAAAACATCATGGTGCATAATTCTAATCATATTTAGAAATGAAATGTTGGAATTTTCATTATAATAGCAAAGAAATTCAGAGATATTAAGGTTAATAATAAAAATGAAACTACAGAGCCACTAGAAATGTACAGCAATTGCTGTATCACACCAAGGAAGACATATATTTCTATGTAGGTAGTTAAAATTTTTAAAATACCACCTAAATGACCATGCAATTTATTTATATGCTAGTGAAAGATGATCAGATTTCTCAAAAACTGGAAGATCAATGATGATTTAGGAAATGTGAAGAGAAACTGGAAGAACAAATTATTTACCAGTAAATTAATAAAAATAATAAAATATCTCATAAATTCATAAATGCAATAAAAATTTCAACAAAAATTAACATGTTCCGTATTATTAACATCAAAGTACTGAAACCTACTACACCATTTCATTGATCAATGTTAAGATATTTAAATTTAAAATATTCGGAGTAATTAGTATATAATGAGATGATACATTTCACATCCTGCTGGTGAGAATAAAAACTGGTATAATACTCCTGGAGAGCAAATTGAAAGTATCTCTCAAACAATCTTAAAATTCTTTATATATTTTACGTGAACAATTCAACATCTATGTTTTAGCTTAAAAGTGTATTCAAAAATTATAACAATGATCATTCATTACTATTTACAATAATGACTTGAATTCCACAGTATAGAATAATAACTAATTTAAGCTACTAATGATATGAAAATGTTATATGCAAATCAAACTTCACTTGTAGAGTAAGAGCATCGCTGAAGACTACACCATGTGATGCGGCCTCCATCCTATGCTGCAGGCATGAAGCAAAACATAAAGCCCCTCTGAAAACTTAATCTAAATTTTAGAAAAATAAAAATACCATCTTTAATAAGAAGAACAGAGAGAAAGGGCAAAATCAATCATTTTACCAGCATCACAGTATAGTCTATATGAAATATTTAGTTCCTCTTCAATATTTCCCCTGAAGATTTCTATCCATAATCAGAAAACCAATAACTGAAGTATTGAAGTAGAAGTAAATCACTATCATTTCCTCTTTAACTGTTATGAATCGTTACTAACTCTTACCAATGGTGGAAAATTAAGCCTCTGTTCATAACCTCTCTAAAATACGTTGTATTTACAGAATAATTAGTTATGATTAGCAGCACAGATTATGGAATCAGACTGGCTTGGCTTGTACACTAGTTTTCCAAAACCTAATTTCCTCATGTGAACCTGTGAAAATACGGCTACTAGCCTAATAATAGCAATATGTATCTTAAGGGCTAAGTGAATTAATATATGTGAAATATTTAGAAGAAAGCCTGATAAAGAATAAACAATTCAAAGAGATCACATTTTATATATTATCTCCAGAATCAAATGATCTTATTATACTTCTCTTTGGAAGAACAAATGAATTAATTTATTATATCATACTTTTATCCTCAATATCACTTTAATGCCATTCATCTGAGTTCGAGTCTACAAAATGCAGTTTGGCTGCAGTCTAGCTGTCTGAGAGGACCCTATCATTATACATTCAAGTAACATTTATCCAAAAACTTAGAGACTATCAAGATAAGTGATTGACTAATTAAAAAGAATAATTAAAAACCAAGAACTATCACCTACCCAAATTATCTAGAGATTCCCTATTGATAAATTAGGAAGTTTACTACATGTATTACCAATTTAATCAGACTAAATCCTGTTGATGTTCTGGAGTGGGTAATTATGCTATAAGATGTGGAAAGTATCTGCTATAAATCTGTCTTAGTATCTATCTAGTCGCCATGACTAAGTTCTTGGCCCTCTTTTCCTCGCCTGACAGTCTGCAGTGGTTTATTCAAATCTGAGGGCATGTGTGCCAAGCACCACCAATGTAACAGATTCATCTTTACTATATTTTAATATGCAAAAAAGGAAAATTTATTTTGTTTTATTTCACATTTAAGTGTGTGCAGTTATGTGCATGTACAGGCAGTGTGTGTGTGTGTGTTTGTGTGTGTGTGTGTACACATTCACATCTGTGCACATGCATTTGGAGGCCAGAGGAAAATCTTGAGTGTCTTCCTTAGGGACACCACCTCCTTGGAGGCAGGAACTCACCAATTATGCTAGACTAGCTGGACAGTGAGCCTCGGGAATCCCATTACTTCTCACTCTGCCTCCCCAGCCACCATTCCTGGCATTGTGCATGGGTTCTGAGGATCAAACGCATATCTCTATTCTTGCAAGGAAACTACTTATGTGACTGAGCTATCTCCCCAGACTCATTATTTCACATTTTCTGTTCAGTGGTAGATTTATATTAACTTCAACTGAAAACACATTTTTCATTTCTTTTCTAAAAAGTAAATCATGTGTTTATCTTCCATATCACTTTAATGCATTCACATGAATCTGAGTCTAGAAATCTGTAATTTGAATCTAGTTTGTGACCAGGCCCTTCCACTGAAATTCACATACTTTGCATATTTTTGTTTAATTGGAAAAGAAGTAATAAAAGGGACAAAAGAAGAGCAGTTATACGGGTTATTTGAAAAGACCAGCACATAGACACACCCTAATCCCTCTCAACCTATTATAGAGTCTTATCAAGTGTCATATAATAAATGCCCGATGTTTTTCCACCTCTTTATGTAACTAGGTCAGCATTTTATATAGTTAACTGCAGGAACAGCTGAGAATCATCATAGTATATAAGTCCCCAGCAGAATAGTAATCTTTCTCATTTTCACATCTCTTTCTATATTCCCTCCAATGGAAAAAAAAAAAAAAACTAACAAAAAGAAAGAATAAAGAAGAGTATGCTTTTAATCATTCAAACTTAAATCATGTCTCAAATTATAACAAGTTTTGCTGTGGTACATACAGAAGGCCTCTTTTGCTATCCCAGATGCCTGCCACTGATCTCCTACCCCATCCTCTGTGGTCTTGATTAGCTTTTCAAAATGATTCCTCATTCTTGACTGTGACATACAACAGGACTGTGGACAGCAATGACCATTCAGGAAACTGTTGTGAAATGATATTAGGAGAAGAGTCTCTCCCCTGGAGGTGAAAATGAGAAAAGTAAAATCTCTTGTCTCCTCCGTGACCACCCATCCACATCGCAATGCAGTGTGTGTGTGGCATTCAGGTAGTACCAAGAGGATCCCAGATGTCACAAACATGGTGCCTTTCATCCTTCAGGTCTAGTTCTATGGATTCCAGTTCCACCCCTGAGCCACAAAGTTATAAAAGGCAAAAAGAAAAAAAAAAATCCCTTGTTTGTTTCTGGAATTTTGATTTAGAGTGTATAATTTGTATGATTTCCATCCCAACGTTTTGCCCTTTCTGCTCATGCTTGCTACTTTTCTTGTTTCTTTCATGCTCACTCCTGTTCATGGCTACATAGATATTCACGCCATTCTAGAGATCACACCTTTGCCTACCTCAAAAGCCACATCACTCCATAGTTGCCTTCCTGTCAGTGTCCAAGTGAACCCTTTCTGTTGTGTAGATTTACCGTTGCACGCAAACACAGGTTGTAAAATAGCACAAAGGACACAAACGCCTCCCAAGGCATATCCTTCCTCTATGTCTATTTCTTTTTTCTTTTCCACAACTAAGATTGTTAAAAGGATAGTCTGACAGTATTTACTTGAAATCATAGCACTTGGGAAGTGGAGGCAGGAAAGTCAGGAATCCAAGGTCATTTATTCTCAGCTATAGTAAATTCAAAGGTAGCCTTGACTACATAAAACCGTATTTCTACCCTGTGTTTTTTTTAAAGAGGTAACCTGAACTCATTTCATCTGGTTCCTCAACTCAATGCAGCCCTAGTTATAAGACTGAAATGTCTCTTTCAAATGTCAAATGGTCACACTATTTTCCAAATCCAGTTCTCACTTTCCCATCCTTACTTTACTTAACCATGACACAGGTGGTTAGGAAGTCTTAATCCCTATCCATTCTTTTCCTTCCTGTTTCCATTCTCTCCTTGATTTTTCCTTACATTATTCAGTTTCAGTCTTTCAGGAGCTTACTTACTATGCTTTTCTCTTAAAAAGTATCTTTGCTTAGGGTTTCATTATTAACTTCGCTTTACATCCCAGGCTCTTCACCTAGCACTTAAATGTAAATAAGCTTCATTTAAATTCTATTACTCTGGAATTCCTTTGTTAGTAGAAATGACATCTTCTACTATAGTCCAGGTGTCTCTCCTAAAATCTGAGTAATGTTTTCAGTCAGTTTTCATTCTCATTTTACTAATGTTACTGATATTTCAACTTCAACATGCCGAGGCAGGAAATGGTCATATTCTCCCCCCGCCTGTTCCTCCTCCCTTCCATAGACAATGTCACCACTATCCTTTCAGCCTCTCCCACAATTTTGCTGAATCAAGGAATTCTGGACTCATTACTTTTTCTCCAAGTCATAATAAAGATTGAGGGATCCTATCTTACACATTCAAGTAAGATTCTTGGCTGTTTTAACATACAAAATGTTGTGATTGAGCTTTCTATCTTCCATGAAGCCTCATTCACTCACAGGTAATGGAGCAGAAAGAACAATTCTGTAAAATGAAGCTTTCACTTGTCAGTCCATTTTAATCAAACAGATTCCTTGGCTTAGTAACCCAAAACCTTTTCCTCTTATGGCCCTTTTTATTTCTGCAATCTCATGACAATCACTCCTATAGTTCTTTAGTTGTTCTAGATCCTCATATGCCGCCAGGGTTCTAGTCATCCTGTTTGATCTTTCTGGAACCACACCACCATATTAAACAGCCTTCCATATCAATAAGCAGTTTTGTTTTCAAGTAATTTTTCAAATAAATGACCAATAGATTTGTAACTATGCACAGAATTCTCTTGCAATATGTTTAAATTCTAAATGCTATAACATTTTACTCACCCTAGCTTTTTTTCCACATACAAGGAAATCATTCTATTTAGCTTATTTCAACATTTGGACTTTTGGTATAACCTCCCCAGACGCCTACTCTATTTCCAGAAGCAGCACCATCTCCAGAAGACAGAGTCCCCGCTCGCTGTACTCTGTTGGTCAGAGAGAAGGGACAGCTTGCTTCTGAGTTGAATTATGTCTTACAGCCGTATGGTGTTTTACTTGTCTTCTTGGCATTCTCCTTAGGTAATTCGCTAGCTTATCTCACTCTACTCCCAAGTAATCAATATTTATAAGACACTAGAGGCAGAGAACTATGGTCATAAAATACCATAATACTATGTCAACTCCACAAATTCCTCTGTGAAGAAAATGACTCCCTTCTTTCCTTTTATGCCATTAGTGATTTGGAACCCACTCCTCTTAAGGCATAGTGCTCTTTCAGTTAATAACTAGATCCAATTAACAGTTTTCTGACATTTAGCAGTTCTCTTTTACAAACTGTTTCAGAGGCAAGGATTAAAGTATTTACATCATGTGAAAAGTTTTATAAATTGTTTTTTGAGTGAGGTCATTAGTCAAAAATTATCAAGCATACACTTAGGGACTGATGAGTAGTAACATCTATATCTTACACACATCAATCATTCAATAACTTTGCCACAAATGCTTGAACACTCAGCAAGGATCAGTCTTCATGAGGATCCGAGGACTCAGAAGGGACATGATAAAATATTTACTACTGTAAAGGCTTCTTCTAATAAGCACTCAGTCGTGTAAGCAAAGACTAGCACGCCATACAAAATGTTTTATTTCTGAAGGGCTGATTTTAACTCCAACATTGTGGTGGTGATTTGGAAATGAAGGTGACAATAAAAGACACTACACATTTAAGATAGCATAGAAGTGAGCTGTTGGAACAGAGGCTACATAATTCTATCAATGAGCCTATGTGATATATACATGCACTCAGATCTGGCATGGTTACCTCCTGGAGAGTTCCCAGGCTGGCCTTGAGCTCACAGTGAATCTCCAACCTCTGCTTCCTAAGTGCTGAAATTGAAGGCATGTGCCACCATACCCCATGAGAGTGACTAGTTGAAGAAAAAAATGATTGTTTTAGAAAAAAATGGAAAGCATTATACACATGTACCTATCCTGTAAATAGCATTGTCTATACTTGCAATGACATTTCTATACATACTAGATGTTTTCCATGGATCTCAGGAATTCCAGAAGTGATGAGCTGAAAATGAGTCATAAAAATAGAGATACATTATTTTCTATTTTGTTATGGAAATTTTTTTTGTTTTTATTTTTATTTATTTGAGAACAACAGACAGAGGGAGAAAGAGGCAGAGAGAGAGAGACAGAGAGAATGGGTGCTCCAATGCCTCCAGCCATTGCAAATGAACTGAAGATGAGTGCGCCCCCTTGTGCATCTGGCTAACGTGGGTCCTGGGGAGTCAAGCCTTGAACCGGGGTCCTTAGGCTTCACAGGCAAGTGCTTAACCACCAAGCCATCTCTGCAGCCCTTGTTATGAATCATAGAGCTGTTTGTAAATTCACTTTTATTTTCAGATATAAGAAGGTCATCCTTTTTTAATGATCCTACCTCATGCTAGTTAAAACTCCCAGATAAAAACAAATGAAACTGTAGAAGATTATTAGAAAATAAGAGTTGACAGAAAAGAGAAAAAGAAAAATTATAAATAGTACTATAAAGTTCACTGGAGCCCTGACCAGGACTAACAATATATTTCACGTCCAGTTGGCCCTGGGTCTAAGGTTAATACTATTTCTACTGTGACTAGAAGACATTTTATAAGGAAATGGCAACCCTGTACCAAGTTACTAAAGAGCTACACTCTTGATTTTCAGAGATAGGAAGCCTCATTAAAGAGAGAGCTGTGTGATTAGCCCTCGGGCAACCCAGCAGTTGTAGAACATGCAGCAGGCTGGCACTCCTGACCAAAGAAAAGATGCAGATGAGCCAACAGGAACACTCCTTTCAAGAGTACCTTCCTAGGAAATGAACACTTTAAAAAATAGGCCACAGAAAATATCCCGATGCAAATAAAGATCTTATTATGAGACATTCTGCCTATAGACAAACAGCTGGAAAAGAGAATGAAAGTAGGCGTACGAGTGTCCCATAGCTGACCCTATTTGAAAGGAGTCAAATCCAAGGTGGTAATGACTTCAGTAGGATGTTATATTTAGGATATTTTTTCTGGAATTTAAGGTTCATATCTGAAATATAAGGATGGGGCGGAAGAGATGGCTTAGTATTTAAGGTGTTTCCCTATGAAGCCTCAGGACCCGGGTCTGATTCTCCAGATTCCACGTTAGCCAGATGCACAAAGTGGCATGCGTCTGGAGTTCATTTGCAGTGGCTGGAGGCCCTGTTGCACCCATTCTTTATCTCTCTTTATCTCTCCCTCTCTTGGTGTCTCAAATAAAAATAAATAAATAAATAGAAAGAAAGAAATATAAGGGGGAGAATGTTAAATTCAATTCGAACATCTTTTCTGAAAATCAGTACCTAATGTACTTCAGTGTTCATTTTCCTTATGGGGAAACATCATCTTCACCTTTAGTGCAATGGTTATAGGTCAAAGTGAACACACTAAAAATAATCTCTTCTTTGGAGTTTGGTGTTATAGCTTCAGAAACAGCCAAGTCCTCTTGCCAGGACAGTTCAACTGACAGGGGTGACTAAACACTATTTTATCTCTTCACAGAACTTGAATTCACAAGTATAGGCATAATATTTACATTTTTATTGGACATGAAGGCCAATAGGCCTTTTAGTACTTGTTCTATTTGCTTCCTAATATTTTGCTACAAATAATGTTGATTTCTCCTTATACACAAAAAGCTTATACTTGAAAATCAGATTTGTTTGGCTTATTTTTGGTGAAATAAATGTAAATTTTTTATATTCTTCGTTTTCTGATGTAATTTACAAACCAGGAGATTTATAAGCCTAAGATGAAAACAACTCTCTCATCCTATTTGAATTAAACTTTACAAACTGAATAAAAATGGCTTTGATAGTATAAACATCAGTGCATTGTGCTTTGTGACGGAAGGATGATGTGAACAAGAGCTTCTGTTGACCTTCATTAAACTCTCCAAAACTTGTGTCCTTATGACATATATGTCCCCTAAACTAACAGAAGAGCAAAGTATTTTTTAATACTTTTTAAATTTTTATTTATTTATTTGAGAGAGACAAAGACACACACATAGAGAGAGAGACAGATAATGAACATGCCATGGCCTCTAGCCACTGCAAATCAACTCCAAATGCATGTATCACCTTGTACATTTGGTTTCTGTGGGTTCTGGGAAATCAAACTTGGGTGCTTTGGCTTTGTAGGCAAGTGCATTAACTGCTAAGCTATTTCTCCAGCCCCAGGGCAAATTATTAATACTAGTCAAAGTATTGAGTTAGGTATAATTTTAATAAGTCTAATAAGAGTAATAATATTAATAAATTATGTCTATCCAAGGCACAATGCTAGATACTAAGAATTCCTCAAAGTTAACTCAAATAAAATTGCTAAGTGAAACTATTTTCCATTTTAACTTTTAAATGTAACTTCTAACTTTGTAAATTTTAGGTTTGAGATATTCTGTCTTCTGAAGAACATGATGTCCTATATAGCTAACATTTCAACTTTCTATATATGACAAAACTTGAGGACATAAGCCACTCATGAAGTAAACAAAATAAAAAAGAAAGAGGATGGAACACATTTATAGTCAAATGATAAGAGATACTGCCTCAGGCACAGTAAGAAACAAAATATTTTCAAATTTGTCTTACTTTCATATGGGTTTGGCAGTGGAGAATACAGTGGACTTTACATTGAATATAATTATTTTCTCTTAAGAAAGGACGGCATGTTCCCTTAGCTCTTATATTCTAACATTGCTCTTAATATTTCACTTCTTATGGGGTTTGTATTAATCTCAACTCTTCTGCTTAATAATCATTTGTATTTTTTAATGTATTTCTTTCTTGGAATGTAGCTACTGCCAAAATTTTCCTACTTCAGCAAAGTGCTGGTTCTTGGTCTGTGAATAGTCACGCACCTGTGTGGCCAGTTAGCAGAAATATCTAGCGTAGACAAGTTTAGAAGCATTGTAGTCCTCGAAACAGAAAGGCCATGCCAAATCAAAAGCAGTTTTATAAGCAGCACTGTGGGGAGAGGAGGTGAAAAAACACACAGAGACATAGCATAGATATTCTGTCTTTTGTGTTACTCTTAGGGTTTTTTTTGTTTGTCTGTTGTTTTTGAAACCCTTAGTAGCCAAGGTTGGCTTTGAACACAGATATACCAAAAGCTAGGCTTACTAATGGTAATCTCCCTGCCCTAGCTCTGAATGCTGGAATTATAGGCATGAGCCCCATGCCCAGCTGACATCTGGCCTTTAATAAATGCTAAACATGTCTTCGTAAAGGTATTGTGTCCTCCTAATTCATATGTTGAAGTATTGAATCCCCATTACCTCAGGATGTGACCCTATTTAGAAATGAGGTCATTACAATAAAGATGCAATCAGAGGGATGTCAGATAAGTAAATATGAGCAGGTTCCTAGACCAGTATGACCTATCTCCTGATAAGCAGGGGAATTCTGGATGCAGATACTGAAGGTACAACAGGCACTGTGAGATCAGACTGATGCTTCCATAAGCAAAGAACTGCAAAGATGGCTTACAAGCTCCCGAAGCTAGAAGGGATGCATGTAGCATATTTCTCCTCAAAATCCTAAGCGAAGGAGCCACCAGCATGACATCATACTCTCAGACTTTTAGGCTCCAGAACTGGGTGAGGCAGCACTTTACTGTTTTGAGGCAGTGGATTCCCTTGCTGAGTCTGCCTAGCTTGGGGAATTTTACTTTAGAGCTCCAGGAAAGTCATACACCTGAGATAAATCTGAAAATGGTTGTCTGATCTGAATTACTATGGGCTCACATTGAATATTTATACTAATTAATGTTTTGTTGTAGTCTGTCTCCAGACGTCTGCCATATTCAAAGCTCTCAGAGTCATTTCCTAGAAGTTACCTTCGTTTCCTTAAGGCTGACCTAAGCCAACCACAGTATTTCAAAATGTAATGCCTTTCCTCAATAAATTTCTGAAAGGACATAGCCTTTTATGGTTTTGTGATTTGGGGGAAGATCAACTTATTGTCTTTTATTTGATTTTTCTTCTAGGAAAAAAATATAGTTTTATTTGGTCACTACAGAGTGCACAAGCAGTTATGAGCTAAGGACTGCATAAGGATTTCAACAATCACCATCATTTGAGAAATGTACTTTAATCCACTCTATGGAAAGAAGGGTGTTTCCTGTCTGCTTAACAGCATTTGCTATCTGAGTGCACCCATCTGTTCTGGAGATGAAGATGATTAAGGAAGAGTATTTGTCTACTGAACCAATAGCACAGGGCTGGGAAGAGGGCTCAGTGGGTAAGAGTGCTTGTCACCCACGCCAGAAGGCTAACCGAGTCTAACCTTCCCTGAGTTCCACCAACATATATAGATGGAAATAGACATGCACTCCTGTAGGGCCCATCGTGTTGGGGAAGTCACTAGTCAGCCACTCTGAAAAAAAAAAAAAAAAAAAACACAAAAAACCAGCAGCACCAAGTTCAATGAAAGATTTGGCATCAAGGAAACAATGCACAACAGTCTTAGGAGGACACACAGTATACACCTCTGGCCTCCATGGGTGCGTATGAGTCAAAAAATTCTATATGCACACAAATATATCACTAGTCATACACACTCTTATAAACACATACTACCTGTATACAAATGAAAAAAAAAAAAAAGAACCTATAATCTGACCTAGGAAACTGATATTGAAGCTAACTAACGAAAATGTGTTGCACTGTTGGGCAAAGCGGATAGATTAGTTGTAGAGCACATGATTGGCTTGGGCAAGGCCCTGGCTTTGATCTCAACACCGTAAAGCAAGTCAATAGCAAAGGTAGCAACAAAATATGAGTACAGACTGAACCAAGTCCAACCCAAAAAGCTAACTGTATCTACTGCTTGGACTCTTCTACAGGTTATTAGGCATTTAGAAGTGGCAGCTCATTTCATTCCAGAACACATTTAGGAGATAGGTGTCATTATTGTCCTTATTTTGCCATAGGAGAAAACACAATGGAAGAGAAAATTGTTCACCCCCACGGCTGTCCAATGACAAATTCAGTATTAGAACAAAGCTATATTCTTATTTGCCCCACTGCATGTATTTGGCTTGAATAAGAAGTCAAGAAAGCCACGAGAAAAATATGCATTTAAATTGGGCCCTGAAAAGATTTAACAAGGAGAAAAGAAAGATGACTCTATATTTAGGGGGAAAAAACATCCCTAGAAATATGGTGTCAGATACAGACAATCAGCTCAGGATAGTTGTTAGTTGATGATAGCTCAAGGAGGCTACTGGGGAAGCACAGCTGGAGACTGAAAACAGGATGTCCTTAAGAGCCGCATGGAGGGTATTCTGTATGAAAAAACTCTCCAGGAGAGTACACTGAGTTCTGGTCACTTAAGAGACACAGCCACATCTTTGTTTTGGAAAATAGAAAGTCAGTCCTAAAGCTGAATACAGAAAAGAGAGTTGTTTGAGGGTCACTGTGAAATAGTTCAGAAAATGATTATTCATCTAGAAATGGAGCTTTACATTTGATGATCAGACATGAGTGTGGCATAGGATTACAACTGCATGTCTAATGTAAAATGGTGAAATATTAACAGCGAGTGAGTCTGAATAATGTGTAGATAGGTATTCTTGGAACTATTTTCACTTTTAATCTTTTTATAAATTAGAAATGGTGGTGATTGGTATTTAGCAGTGGTGAGTATGTTGGATAAGTAAGGTCTTTTACTTTGAAAGGATAAAAATTTTCACAACTAAGTAGAGGAAGTGGTTACACTTCATTATGGATATATTAAGTGCAACTGAACTGTTTAAGGAGTTTTTAAATGTATATATACACCAAGATTTAGCAGGTATATTTCTGCTTCTCAGACATTGTGCAAATGCCAGTCTCTGTTCTTCCCTAGGAATATTCTGAGTCCTTAATATATACTGACAGAACTGATGCACATGAGGAAACATTTTCTTGAATTTTTCACGATAGGGTCTCACTCTATCCAAGGCTGATCTGGAATTTACTCATAGTTCCAGACTGGCCTTGAGCCCACAGCAATCTTCCTACCTCTGCCTTCCAAGTATGGGATTGCAGGCATGTGCCACTATGTGCAGTTTAGGAAATGTTTTATAATGACAGTTATTCACTGGCATATGTGATAGGACATCTTTCCTCGGAGCTCTTGCAGTAAAGGAGACTCCATGACCATACTGCTATGTTTGAGTATCCTGTCCATGACCACAGATGCGGTCAAAAGTCTGCAAGATTGTCCTTTTTTGAAGAAAGACCTTAAGAACCATTTTTAATGTGCATTACCCATTATAACCAATAACAAGTGAGTCAAGAATAAGCTATCAAGCTGGAGAGATGGCTTAGCCATTAAGGCACTTGCTTGTGAAGTATAAGCACCCAGGCTTAATTCCCCAGTACCTACGTAAACCAAATGCACAAGGTGGTGCATGTGTCTGGAGGTTGTTTATAGTGGTTGGAGGCCCTGGAACACCCATTCTCTCTCTCTCTTTATCTGCCTATTTCTCTATTTCTCTCCCTCCAACAAATAAATAAAATAAAGTATAAAAAAAATGAGTTGTGGTAATTTGGAGTAAAACACATAAACAATGAGAAGGGATTTATATGGAATATAAATAGAATTTAATTTCAGTACTATTGCTGAAAAAAGAGATTTTATTCCTTCTGTAGATGTGTCCTCAACTAAGAAGAGTCTTAAGATGAAAGTCAAACATATATTATAAGACTGACTTCTGATGAGCATTTACACATCTAAAAGCCATGACAACAACCAGAACACCATATTGGATCAATGCCCTAATTGCAGAATACTGACTGTCACATAGTCAAATGATTTTTAAATCTCTTGCAATAGTTGACCTAAAATAGAACCTTAATTTTCTGAGACCAGAACAAAAGAAAACCTCTTGAAGGTTAAGCCTAGGAACTTTAATAAAATTGCTTTTATACTTAATGGTTTGCCTCTTGGTCCATGGCTGTGTTCTGGGCAATTGAGGCCATCAAATAAATAAATCTGAATGAATGATCTGCACTTATAAATTAATGTAGGCCCAGACTCTGTTGCCTAAAGTACAAATGTGCATTGTCCCCATATGATGAATGTCTTCCTTCCCTCAGCACTAGATTTTGGCATGTATGCGTTTAATGCTTTCTCATATTTTAAGCATCGGCACTAAAAGTTTACAAGACAACTATATCTTTTGTTCTAAGTCTAATTCATAAGACACACAGAAACACATGAAGTTATTCTGTGCAACTCACTATAGTTATAAAAATTGAACCTAAGTTACTAATGGCATATATGTTTTACATATTCTATTATACCCATATGTTAAAATTAGGTAACTATTAAAATCATACAAAATGCTCATATATACATTTATGTCTCATAGGTTGCATAAAATATTTAGTTTCTTTAAATACACAGGTAGAAAAATGAAAGAATAGAAGGGTGAGAGAGGAGAGTTGGAGAAAAAAAGAGCAAAGGGCAAGAAGGAGAAAAAGAAGGAATGAGGAAGAGAAAGGGTAAGACATAAGTAAAAGAAGCCAACATGCTAATACTGGATATTTCTAGATTATAGGAATAGAAATATTTTTAGTTTTCTCCTTTATATGTCTCTGCAAATTTTATATAATGTTCACACATTATTTTTAAATTAAAATAATATGCTATAAGAATAAAGGAAGAGAAGAAATTTCTAATCCACTTTTGAAATCTTTCCATATAACTTGTTAAAATTAAAAAGTGCTAGAGCTTAAATATGTAAGTATTGTTTATTAGGAAAATTCATGTATGTGAAACAGCTCATTCTGTAATGATGTTAGATAAGCGAGGTGTTATTACAGCATTTCTAAAAGCTGTCTGCCATCTGTGAGTTTATTTCTTAATTGTCTCTGGTTTCATGAGTCTAAATGTGATATTATTTTCACATATCAAGATCTATGTCTTACAGTGATTAGTTTGATAGCTTACACTTCTCTTGCTTTGGGAGCCACCAAAACTATTAAAGATAAGTAGTTGCATCATAAATATTGAATAATACTCTCCCATTTTACAGATTAAGAAAATAAAGGCAGAAGTGTATGAATATACCAACAATACAAAACCACAAGTTCTACCAGGGTTGACTTTCAATACCTCACAAAAACCTATTTTGTGACTGTGTTCCAGCTCTATAATAGGTGTTTCATGGGAAGTAGGAATAGAGGGGAAACAGGAACTGAAAATTCTTTAAAACTAAAGCACTCTCAAAGTTGATATCAAGCTATTTCAATTTTTTCCAGTATATTAATTACTTTTCTTATTGCCATGACAAAATAGCAGACAAAAGCAACTTAAACTACTTGCCCTATTGTTGGAAAGTGCTATGGAGCCTATTAGGGGAGAAAAGTCATCAGTGGTCTTAACCAGCACTTGTCCCTGCAGCCTACATGGCTGGCCAGCAAGACAAAATATACCAACTGGTGCAATGGTGGCATGTCTGTTATGGGAGAAACCAACTGTTCCCCGATTGTAATTTGAGTTCCATTCCATTGTAGAAAATTCATGCTTGGTATTGAAAACTTAGTCATAAGCCTCTGGCTAGGGTGATCATAAGCCCTGGGGAAAGATAATACTATTGTTTAAATGAGTAGATAAAGTATGCCCACCAAACTTCCCTCTAAATATTTACGTTATGTCCATCTGTTACTGCTACTCTCACCTTTGGTTAAAGAAGCTTCTTTTTTTCAGATGATGATGATGATTACTGGGGAGACTCAAAACTCACCAAAGTTCTGAGAAGAAGTGACAATGTACTAAGTGAGACAATTGTATCTCACCTTCTAAGACTCAGAGACCACTGGAGAAGAGGTGTCAGAAAGAACATGAGAACTACAGGATGGGAAATTCTATCTTCCAGACACAAAGCAGCCAGTGCATTCATGGCCCATAGTGGCTCATACTACCTGCACAAGACCTACTTAATAGGAGAAAAAACAATGATAACATCAAAATAGGAGAGAGAGGCTATCTGCTGGAAAGAAGAAGTTGGCTCAGTGAAGGAGGGGGGTGAAGAAGAGAAAACAAAGGGGGATGGTGAGAAAGGGTTATGATCAGGGTATTTGTGTACAGAGGATTTCAATAAAAAGATTTATTTATAAAGCACATTAAGGTAAGAAGGGTTTACTGTGGATCACAGGTTAAAGCCACAGAGCATCATGGAGGGAAGGTACTATGGTGTAAGCATAGAGTAGCAGATTACATTTCATCTGTAGTGAGCAAGCAAAGATAGATGTGTACTACTTCTCAGCTTGTTTCCTCCATTACTTTCTGTTTTAATAAGTCTAGAACCCAAGTAGCTGGGGAAATTGCCACCTACATTCAGGGTCTTCCTTCTTCAGTGAAACTTTCCTGGAAAATCCACTCAGACATGCCCAGAGGTGTGTCTCCTCGGAGATTCGAAATTCAGTCAAGTTGGCAATGAAGATTCATTGTTACCCACAGTAAACCAGATCCACAGCACAGCATTGCAGCGTTTTGTTTCAATTTTTGTTTTTGTTTTATTTTGTTTTGTTCTGTTTTCTCATAGTGTTTAATCAGTCTAGACCTAGTAACCTATTGAATATTCAGACTACATCAGGTTTCACAGTGTAGGGACCCAGATTGACTAATATGAACATGCTCATGCAAGCTATCTAAAACTGTGCCCAGATAGTGTAATTACTCAATGAATACAGATCTGCGTCTAATAGAAACACTGAAGATGAAAATTGCTCTCAACGTTCCTAGACATTGTCCTTACTTTATCTTTCAAGCTTCTCTAGCATATTTATACCTAATAGAATCTTTTCTTTAAGCTTTCTTGCTAGAACTTAAGGCCCTTGCCCATTCTCATTGCATGTTCTACCATACTTTCCCTAACCTTTTTAAGTTATTCTTCCCTTCATCTCTCTGTCTAACACAGAGAATTTACACAAAGTTTCGCAGCCATATCTTTGAGCTTATTTCTTTGTGATTTCCTTTCACACACACAAAAAAAGGATGGCTTTGTCTCTCATCTCTAATCTAAAACATTCACTTCTGTGAATTTAGTCTCATTCTTTCCCTCAGCTCACACAGAGATTTCCTAGCTGCTACTTGACATTTTCATTAAAAATGTAGCCTTTAGATCAAATTCAGCTAAAGCCAAACTTAAGAACTTTCTAATACATTCTCTTCCTCGGGGAGCACCTATGTTTTTGTATGGTGGATGGTGAGGTTTTCTTTCCCCTGGTTACAGGTGGAAGGTGGTCATCTAACAGGGTCTCTTCTGGCTCGAGATTTACACAGTGCTGCAAGATGAGTCAGTTGTCCTGCAAAGATCCTTCCTCTGAGTTCTAAGGAATAAGTGAAATGAATTATTCATTTGGGTTTTTTCCCCTACGCTTTCTGCTTCAATGTTGGCTCAATCTACAGAAGCCAGGCACCTCTGTAAAACAGCATCAGTGTACTGAGATGCATAGCACAGCCCCCTGCATGCATGGCAGCAGGCTACTTAAGTGAACAAAACTAAATCACGCACTAATAACTCTGAAAAGTAATAATTCTCTGTGAAGAAATGACTAAGCATATTATCAGGGAATGGGATGATGAAATACTTCCAGATCAAGATAAGCATCTACAGGTGGATTAATACAAAATTAAGCTTAGAAAGCTAATCCTATGGAGAAGTTGAATTGTGTTCATTCTTTACAATTGATTGATTTTCTAAATCAACATTCTACTGTCTACTGTAGGCCATACAGAACTGAGAATTATTTGTGAAAAAAAGAACAGAAGGATAATACATGGTTTTAAATAGGTCAACTGCAGATTAACCTTTATAAGAAGGACTTTTGAAAGAAAATTGGGTTGATCATATCTATTCAATAATCATTTTGCTAGTTAACTTCTTACCTAGAGGATTTTAATTGATATCGAGGGAGATGGTTTGATGAAGAATCTGAATTTATGAAACATAGTGTGAAATATCCAAACAAGCCAGGGACTCAGCATTAAAGAGTGCCCCAACTCCATCATCACTCAGTCTCTAAGAAAACAGAAATTCCCTGAATTTCAGTTTTCCCACTTATTAAATATAGAGTAACAAGGCCAATTTATAGTTTGCTGTGTATATAAGATATGATGTACATATCATGCTTATCTATAATGAACTCTAAATGGAAGTTATCAAAATTATTTATTAAGAAGAATGAGGAATAGCCGGGTGTGGTGGCGCACGCCTTTAATCCCAGCACTCGGGAGGCTAGAGGTAGGAGGATTGCCATGAGTTCAAGGCCACTCTGAGACTACAGAGTTAATTCCAGGTCAGCCTGGACCAGAGTGAGACCCTACCTCAAAAAACAAAAAACAAAAAAAAAAAAAAAAGGAATGAGGAAATATATAAAAATAAAATGTTCCTTATATGTCACTGTTTAATGCACTAGTTTTCAAGCTTTTTTGGTTTCTCCATTTTGCTAGATTTCAGAAATTATGGGGGAGGCTCTAAAGTTTTTATATGTTTATGATATAGCTATGGATATTTAACATAATACAAACATATATTTAAGTATATGGTATTTGATATTTTGCTATATTTAAATAATAATTATATAGGTGTTAAAAAAAAAAGACTGCTGCATAACACAGGCATAAAATCCCAGAAGTTCAAGGCCTGTCTGGGTTACACAGTAAATTTGTCAGTTTGACAGGAATGACAAGGGACTACTTAGGTTAGGTTAGCCTCTAGGCATGCCTGTGAGAGATTATCTTGATTAGGGGGGAACATCCACCTTAACTGTGGGTGGCATTATTCTATGGGCTTCAGTCCTGAGCTATGTAAAAATAAGAGAAATGGCTGAGCAGCAGCATTCATTACTCTCTACTTCCTCACTGAGGATTAAATGTGACCAGTTTTCTCCAGCTACTGAACCCTTGCCCTCCCTGTCATTATGCACTGTAAACTTTAAATGCAAACTGAAATAATAAGCCCTTCCTTCTTTTAATTGATTTTTGTCAAGTATTTTTGTCAGCAACAAGAAAAATGGCTTAGCAGTTAAGATGCTTGCCTGCAAAACCATAGAACCCAGGTTTGATTCCTCAGGAAACACATAAGCCAGAGTTTGTTTGCAGTGCCTAGAGGCCCTGGCATCCTTTCTCTCTCTCTCTCTCTCTCTCTCTCTCTCTCCTTCTCTCTCTCTCTCTCTTGCTCACTCACTCTCTTTCTCTCTCCCTCTCTCTTTCTGTCTCTCTCTCCATTTCTCTCTTTCTTCCAAATAAATACATGACTACAAAAGAAAAGTAATTAACAAAGTGCTACATAACAATAAACCATTTACTGTAAAATAATGTTATTTTCACAAGCAAAGCTATTAAGTGAGATAAAATGCATTATTTTATACTTTTATAAATGTACTTTTGGTGCTGGAATCAATGTGATAGTCTGATTGTCATGTCTGCTTCTGCATTCAATCTACTGTGATATACAGTTTTGCTTAAAAAAAGAAAAATCCATCCACACATAAATCTGTATCTAAAGGAGTATTGGGGGCCCAGTGGATTTCTCAAATCACACTATGAAACGGTTTGTATTAAGTGAGAGAAGACACTATCTTGGAAGAAGCCAGTAATGAATAGATTTAATAATGATGATTGTGTGGTAACAAGAGAAATAAATGAATATTATTGGAAGAGAAGCTACACAGAACATTTTACGTACTGGAGGCATGTGTGGTTAAAGTTAGAATGTGGAACTGACTCCCCCCCCCCATATACAAATTATCAGGAAATGATAAGGAGCTTGTACAAAAGGAAGTTGAAATTAGGGATATATTAGAAGTTTCAAAGATGGGGCAATATAATATTTCAAATATTATAAGCAAAATTACAAATAAGCATACTCTAATTTATATTTTGTATAGACTTGTTGTCAATTTCCTCAGAATAAAATAATGTTCTACTGCTGACTTTGAACAAGATATTCTGTTTTAGTGAAAGTTAAGATTTAATTATTGAAAAGAGTCAACAGTACTGACCCCTGAGCATGTAGGTCATCTGTAGACATTCTAGAACCCCCTCCCATCTATCTTTAGCACATAAGTTTGGAATTTTGATAGGGATTGCATTAAATGTGTAGATTGCTTTAGGTAAGATTGCCATTTTCACAATATTGATTCTTCCAATCCAGGAACAAGGGATATTTCTCCACTTTCTAGTGTCTTCTGCAATTTCTCACTTGAGTGTTTTAAAGTTCTCATTGTAGAGATTCTTTACTTCCTTGGTTAGGTTTATTCCAAGGTACTTTAGTATTTTGATGCAATTGTGAACAGGAGTGATTCTCTGATTTCACCCTTTGTGTGTTTGTTGTTAGCATATATGAAGGCTACTGATTTCTGTGTATTTATTTTGTATCCTGCTACATGGCTGTAGGTTTTGATCAGCTCTAACAGTTTGCTAGTAGAGTCTTTAGGGTCCTTTATGTATAGAATCATGTCATCTGCAAATAATGATAACTTGATCTCTTCCTTTCCAATTTGTATCCCTTTTATGTGTGTCTCTTGCCTTATTGCTATGGCTAGGACTTCCAAAACTATATTAAATAAAAGCGGGGACAGTGGACACCCTTGTCTTGTTCCTGGTTTTAGTGGAAAAGCTTCCAGTTTTTCTCCATTTAGTAATAGCCTTTATTATATTGAGATATGTTCCTTCTATTCCCAGTCTCTGTAGGACTTTTATCATGAAGGGATGTTGGATTTTGTCAAATGCTTTCTCTGCGTCTAATGAGATGATCATGTGATTTTTGTCCTTCAACCCGTTTATGTAATGTATTACATTTATAGATTTGCGTATGTTGAACCATCCCTGCATCTCTGGGATAAAGCCTACTTGGTCAGGGTGAATGATCTTTTTGATATATTCTTTTATTCTGTTTGCCAATATTTTGTTGAGAATTTTTGCATCTATGTTCATGAGGGAGATTGGTCTGTAATTTTCTTTTTTTGGTCTATCTTTGCCTGGTTTTAGTATCAGGGTGATGCTGGCCTCATAGAAGGAATTTGGTAGAATTCCTTCTTTTTCTATTTCCTGGAAAAGCTTAAGAAGCAATGGTGTTAGCTCTTCCTTAAAAGTCTGGTAAAATTCAGCAGTGAATCCATCCGGGCCTGGGCTTTTTTTAGTTGGGAGATTATTGATAACTGTTCGGATCTCCATGTTGGTTATAGGTCTATTTAAGTGATTAATCTCATTTTGATTTAATTTAGGTAAGTCATATAGATCAAGGAAATCATCCATTTCTTTCAGATTTTCATACTTTGTGGAGTATATGCTTTTACAGTATGTCCCTATGATTTTTTGAATTTCTCTGGAATCTGTTGTGATGTTACCTTTTTCATCTCTGATTTTATTAATTTGTGTCTCTTCTCTCTTTCTTTTGGTCAGATTTGCTAAGGGTTTATCAATCTTGTTTATCCTTTCAAAGAACCAACTCTTTGTTTCATTAATTCTTTGGATTGTTCTTTTTGTTTCTATTTCATTAATTTCTGCCCTAATCTTTATTATTTCTTCCCGTCTACTGATTTTTGGTTTGCTTTGTTCTTCTTTTTCCAATCACATAAGTTTGGAAGAAATGGTTTCTTTATAAAGCATTGTGACTCAAAGACAGTATATGGAGATCATCTCATTCTTAAACAAAATAATTCTACATGACCAATATCATGAAAGATCATCATGGAAGATATGGAAGAGGAAAGGATGGCTAGAAGAAGCTAAGCGTGGACAGACTTTAAAGTTTGAATATAATTGTTAGGAATAAGATTGGTGAAGGGATAACTCGGGAGAAAATGAAGAGCTTTCCGTGAATTTTGTTGGTGATATTCTTAACAATTTCTAGTAGAAATCTACAGAGCACAGAGTTATGGCAATCATTTGAATTACTGGCCTTGTTAGAATAATAAAACAGTAATGATTGGAGAAAAGGAGGGAATGATGCATTGATTTTAAAGTGAGGTAACACTACCTGCAGGTAAAGTCATCTTGAAGGGGAACTGTACGAATTGGAGGTCAGCTTTAATGGGACATATAACTAGGGAAGAAGACAAGTGAGGCAGACAGGAGAGGACCTTAAAGAAAAGAACACAAGGAAAAATGCAAAAAGGAAAGAGCTTCAAGTCCAAGAGTTAAATGTTGAGATGTATTTAGAATAAATTAGCAAAAGATATAAATGACACCCAGAGAAAGAGAGAGAAAATGCTAAAACCTCAAATGTAGAAACTTTTATGAAGAAAAGAACAGCAGTAGAATAAAGGCGCTAAAAAGTTGAGGAAGTTAAGAACTGGGTGCATTATTGCCACATCATTTGTTTCTAATGGAAATGCAAATATTTATTGAACAGTTAATATATTCAGATATATTTATATAAGAATATAATATATATATTATATATTATATAATATATAATAATAATAATTTATAATATATTTGATACTCTACAAAAGCACTGGTTTTTAATTGATAACAAGAGAAAATAGAACTTTATCATCAGTCTTCTGATAGACAAAAGCATTGGTGTTATGTGATTTCCTTCTCAAAGCTAGGTCATGAAATAAGTGCTATTCTTTCTAAGTATTTTTTTATTTATCTACTTACTTATTTGAGAGAGAGTGAGAAAGAGGCAAATAGAGAGAAAGACTAGGCATGGTAGGGCCTCCAGCCACTACAAACAAACTCTTATGCATCTAGCTCACATGGGGACTCAGAATTGAACCTGGGTCCTTCAGCTTCCCAAGCACCTTAACTGCTACGTCATCACTCTAGCCCAATAAATGGTATTCTTATGCCTACTTTACAGTTAAATACCCAGCTAGGAAGTAATAAAAAAATCTAAATTACATAGATGATGAAAATATGGAAAATTACAAGACAAGGAAGAAGAGGGCTTTATAAACTGTTACAACTTGTCTTTAGGGAGAGGATAAAGAAAATGGCACACAAGTAAAAATACTTTCTGGTATCTTTTATTAGTTTACAGTCTAGTAATATTTGCAAACTAAATATAGCTGTTTATAGGATAGAAACAGATTTAAAAGTTAAAACAATGGTTTCAATGCTGTGTTGTGAACTGTCCTATTATTCATATATGGGTATTGAAGACCTACTGCAAACTGTAGGCAGAAAAGAGGCCACTGATGATCAAACTAGGCAAAACTAAGTAAGTTATTAAATAACCACAATGGCCACATCTATATAATGGCCATGAAAAATCTAGCTTCCCCATTAGAACATTAAATATTGTGGTAAAGTACTCTGAGGTAGGGAGATACCTCATTCAATAAAGTGATTAACTTGTAAACATGATGTCCAGAATTCTATCTTCAAAACAATATAATCCAGGCATAGTGGATTGTGCTTATAATTGTACCACAGGGGAAGTGGATACAGAGATATCCTTAGACTCACTGGCCAGTAAGTCTAGCCTAATTAGGTACCTTCTGGGAATGAGAAATCCTGTTTTTTAAAAAATGGTCAGTCGGGGCTGGAGAGATGGCTTAGCGGTTAAGCGCTTGCCTGTGAAGCCTAAGGACCCCGGTTCGAGGCTCGGTTCCCCAGGTCCCACATTAGCCAGATGCACAAGGGGGCGCACGCGTCTGGGTTTTGTTTGCAGAGGCTGGAAGCCCTGGCGCACCCATTCTCTCTCTCTCCCTCTATCTGTCTTTCTCTCTGTGTCTGTCGCTCTCAAATAAATAAATAAATAGATTAAAAAAAAAATGGTCAGTGTGTGAAGAAATCACATTAGAGGTTGTCCTCTGGCCTCCACAGTAGACACATGCACCCCCCACCCCCACCACCACTACACACACATGCACATATTCCAAAACTGAAAGTTCTAAAGAAATGGAATGAGTTGGTAGTGTTTCTGGAGCTAATGTTTCCTTGAGAGTATTGGATAGCCATGATTGGCTAGGATATAATTTCCCCTACTGCTCTGTAAAATCACTAACTGAATTTGGTACTGTACTACCCTTTTAATTCAGAGCCAAGGATTTCAGCCATGCATAGGCAGTTCAATCTGTTTGATTGATTTCCTTACATCAAGTCTCACGTAGGTGTTAATTGCCAAGTTGACTGGGAGAGGTATCTGACTTGTTTGTAATGGACTTCTCAGTGCTCAATAATCTCTAGGGTAAACTCCTGTCTTTCTCTCTGGCTCATGCTTGTGTGGGATGTCATGAAGAGGCTCTGGGTAAGCAGCCTAAGCCCATGTCAAACCCACCTCTGCAAGACAGTTGAAGACAGAACTGTGCTTTAGGCCTGCGGTGGAGAGAATTCCCTAGGCAGCTGTTCACACTGTGGGCGGATCCATCAACTGAAGCTGGAACACTGGAACTGCTGTTTGCTCCACAGCAGATCCTTGAAAAACCTCTTCAGTGCAGTTTAGACTCACAGGCAAGTAAACAAATCATAATCAAATTGACATTTCTTCATGTGTTTATGCTCAACTTTTATCTGGGCCAAAGTGTTAGATATTCTTAAATATATAGGAGACGTCTAACTTTGGAATGAAAATGCAGATGCAAAAAAAAACTAACTAATGACTGAAACACTACATTAGTACTTTTACTCCCTTTTACCAGAAAGAAGGAAGGGAAGCACAAAAGTAAAGGGAAGAATGGAGGGAGGAAGTAGGGAATAAAAAGAAAAAGAAATATGTAATTATTCTTTGGCTTGGAAGTAGTATATGGATCATAATATACATTTTAATGGTTCACATTTCAGCTTATGTGCATGTTCAGATGGCATTGCTTGTGTGTGGTGTCTGTATACAGACAATGTACACAACACATGTGTACACTATGTGTAAGCCCCATGCACACACAAAAGAACCAGAGCAAAATGTCAGGTATCCTCCTCTATTGCTCTTCTAAAATGTTTCTGAGATGGAATCTCACTCAACCTGGAGCTGCTGGTTGGTTTGCTGCTGTTTAGATAAGCTGGACAACAAGGTCCAGAGATTCTTGTCTCTACCTCCCACAGGACTTAGGATATTGGGTGTACTTAGCCAAACCCAGTTTTTTTTTTTTGTTTGTTTTTTGTTTTTTTTGTTTTTTTTGAGAGCGACAGACACAGAAAGACAGATAGAGGGAGAGAATGGGCGCGCCAGGGCTTCCAGCCTCTGCAAACGAACTCCAGACACGTGCGCCCCCTTGTGCATCTGGCTAACGTGGGACCTGGGGAACCGAGCCTCAAACTGGGGTCCTTAGGCTTCACAGGTAAGCGCTTAACCGCTAAGCCATCTCTCCAGCCCAAACCCAGTTTTTTATCTGGGTGCTGGGCATTAACTTCTGGTCTCTCGGGCCCTCATGCTTGTACAGCATGCTTTCTAACCTGCTGAGCCATCTCCTACCTCCTTATGTAGATTTTTACCCCTCAGTTAAGAAAATGTTTAGAGCATCTACTTTACAAGATGCATTGTAATTGATTACAGGAAGACAATCCTGAAAATGGACAACTTCTGTGTGCTCATGAAGCTTATAATTTGATGAAAGAATCTAGCATGCTAACTGAACAGTAAGCCTGTTATTTTCCAGTGTCAGCCCCCCACATAATGCAGATGTCAGGATCCATGTCCATCTCTTTACATAGGTGTTGAGGATGAAACTTAGGCCCTCTCAAGCCTCCTGCTTAGATGGTCAGTATTCTTATCCACTGTGTCATATCAGCACCTTAACAGTTTGTTCTTAACAAGTTAACTTACAGTGGGAAGAAAGGATGTCAAATGTCAGAGAAGCAAAGGGACAGAAGGTAATAGTTTTTTCTATGTTCAATCATTTTGTGTTGTGTCGGCATTTCTTAACTGTGAGCTCCCTTAGGATCCTGATGCTCTAGAGGCCACACTGGCTATGCCAGTTTAAAGCATGTTCTCTTTGCATAGTAGTTATTTCTGTAATATAATTTCTACTTAGTCTGCTCTCAGTGTTCTGAGAAGTATTTCACAAATAATCAGAGATCCCTACAAGAGTATTATAGGTCCAAAGTATAATTACATCACATGAAAATTACAAAATTATTTATAAAGTGATATGTTTCATTCCTAAAATATGTAATCTACTCTTATTAGCACAGCCTAGCCTATATAAGTAGCTCTCTGAATATATGTTGATATGCTAATAAATATGGATTTCAAAATTTTTTGTTTTAGTTAGCTGTGAATTCACTTAAAACAAAAAGTTAATTTTGCACTGCTAAATCTCATTTACAGATGAGCAAAACATAATAGTTTCTCACAATATTTTTGTTTGGAATGAAAGCTCAAAAATTCCTAATGACCCTAGATAATAGCTTCATGAATAAGTCTTTGATCATAATTTTTTTAATTAATTAATTTATTTATTTATTTGAGAGTGAGAGAGAGAGAGATTGAGAATGGGCACGCCAGGGCTTCCAGCCACTGCAGACGAACTCCAGATGCATGTGCCCCCTTGTGCATCTGGCTAACATGGGTCCTGGGGAACTGAGCCTTGAACTGGGGTCCTTAGGCTTCACAGGCAAGCACTTAACTGCTAAGCCATTTCTCCAGCCCTGATCATAAATTTAAAAAAAAAAAATACATTTGACACATCAAAATCTGCTAGACCAGGCTGGATAGATTGCTTAGTGGTTAAGCACTTGCCTGTGAAGCCTAAGGACCCTGGTTCAAGGCTCGATCCCCCAGGATCCACGTTAGCCAGATGCACAAGGGGGCACACGTATCTGGAGTTCATCTGCAGTGGCTGGAGGCCCTGGCACACCCATTCTCTCTCTTTCTCTATCTGCCTCTTTCCCTCTCTTCTGTCACTCTCAAATAAATAAATCAAAATGAACAAAAAAAAACCTGTTAGAGCAACATTTAAGTCCAAGCTAAGATTAACCTCTCACCCAAATCTAGTATAAGGACTCTTAAAATGGATCTGGGCATGGGTTATCTATATAGCATAAAATTATCATAAAAATCACTGGGTGGCTACTTTGCTTCTTAAAAAAAATTATTTATTTTTATTTTGTTTATTTATTTGACAGTGAGAGAAGCAGATATGCATAGAGAGAGAAAGAGAGAGAGAGAGAGAATGCGTACACTAGGGCTTCCAGCCACTACAAAAGAACTCCAGATGCATGTGCCACCTTGTGCATCTGACTTACTAGGATAATGGGGAATCAAACCTGGGTCCTTTGGCTTTGCTGGTGAGTACCTTAATTGCTAAGCCATCTCTCCAGCCCCAACTTTGCTTATTTTACTGAAAGCATATTTCAATTTCATTCAGGTTACTTCAGATTTTTAAACTTGTAAACAGAGTCTTTCATGATTTCCCATGATCTTGTGTTCAACATGAAATGAAATATCTCATTAACCCAGAATCCATCTACTTGTCAATCTCTGCTTCCAAAAGCCAACAAGAGAGCTAGAAGTAAGGATGACCTCTGATCACCGCAACAAGTATCACAGAGTGTATGCACTTGTGACAAGACTATTATTCTTTCAGAGCTGGAAGAACTTCAGTGTGTGTGTGTGGTGGGGGGGAGCTAATCCCTAGCAAAGTAGAAAAAGAAAAATTAGAATTGTTGATGTGGATAACTGAGAACATATTGAGATCTCTTCATGTACTCATTAAAGTCACATACTACATACAGATAACAGAGTTAGAGCATTAGGAATAAAACAGTAAACAAAGCAGATGCTGTTATAAGAGAGTGTAGTATGGTCAAGAGCAGAGGACCAGTTCACAGACCATGAACTGAGCATTCTGCTATCTGCTTCCTGATGATACACAGAGATGACCTCTTACCACTGAAGCTAATAGTAACAGACCCTTGCTATGCCGGCCTCCCTTGCAGCTAGAGTGGGTGTGTCCTATGTGAACATGTGTTCTTCTGTTGTGCAATCAAACCTGAGTAATTTGCTGTATTTTAGTATTTCCCATATATCCTTCTCTTCCTCTATGAAGTGTAAAACAAGGAAGAAACAGACACATTCTATCTGACACAGGGTCCCATGGAACTGTGGCAGCTGCCTAGCAACCATGAAAAAGTCAACAGGATGGCAGGGCACCAGCATCCCTCAGTTGCCAAATTAAACAACCTGAATGCTTCCTATATGCAATATTATTACATCAAAAATAAATCATTTTTAATTAGGCATAGCTAGGCATATAGTAACTTGCTACGTAAATAATTATTCAAGGATTCAGCTGGTTAATAAATGAGTAGGAAATTTAAAAACAACCCAAAAAGAGTTCTGACTGGTCCTCTAGAGGAAGGAGAAAATTTGGGGGAGTTGCTCAACCTGAAGTTTGGAAAGAAGGTTCTGAAACTATTTGCTGTTTTGTTTATGTCTTGCGTGTGTGTATGTATGTTCATATGTGTGGGTGCACATGTGTGTACTCATACCTGTGCATGCATGTGGAGGCCATCAGTTGACATTACATACCTTCCTTATTCACTTTATGCCTTTACTTATTGAGGCAAGGTCTCTTGCATGAACCCAGAGCTCAGCAGTTTGGCTACACTAGCTAGCCAGCTTGCCCAAGGATTCCCTGCCTCTGCCTCCTGCACTCTGGGATTACAGGCAGGCTTCCATGTTCACCTGACATTTACTATGGTACTAAGTGGTCTGAATTCAGGTCCTCATGCTTATATAGCAAGTACATTACTGACTAAGCCATCTTCTTGACCCCATTATTTGGTTTAAAATAGAAAAACATGTCAATGTGATAATTAAAAGCACTGGATGAATGATATACAAATGAGGATAACTGTATTGAGTATAAGATTCCTAACACTGCATGAAAGGGGTAATTTTAGGATATGATTAATGAAGGGGTGTGACACTGATACTCATTTTCCTTAATACACTTTCATCTTTTGTCACCAACAATGTAAACCTACTGTTTTCCCTCCCACCTCTCTGGTTCCTCTCACTTCCCTGTACTTTCTCTGATTTTGCTGTCATTCCTAACATTGAGACAGATGGCACGGGCAGAAGGAAGGGTCGATCCTAATCTCCTCTACTCCCATAATTTTAAATACTATCAGATATAGGTATTTCATTCCCTACTTAACACCTGAATTCTGGACTATCTCCTTATTACATCTACGTGTTTGTCTAACAGGAATATGAGAATGCTTAATGATTCAACTCTCCCCCATTGCCACTTCCTTGTACCTTCACAGGCATGCATGCTTCTCTGATGCCATGCTTTCATTTTTGGTAAATGTTAATCTCAGCTATATAGATGTTTAAGCCAGAGACCTGGAAATGTCCTTGAATCCTCCTAGTCCATCACTGCTTCCCTTCTTCTTATATTTGATGCAGCTAAAGGCTTTGCTGGACTATTTCCCACATATCCAGATTTGCTCCTCTCCCATCTTCTTTCAATCCATTGAGGTCCATATCATCATTGTTTCTTGAGAATAATATGAGAGCTCCCTTCCCCTGCTCTACTGCTTGCATCTCTAGGTAGCATCCAACCTTAACTTTTATATAGACATATAAAAATAAAGTCTCCTCACTTAGAGCTTCCAGGACCTTCTTAGTTCCTGTAAAATAAAATTTAACCTCCTTGGCATAACCTACAAGATCCTAAAAGATGTAGCCCTCTCTGGTTTATCCTTTAATTTTCTTACCTTATTCTCACCATGCTCATCTACCCCCTGATCTGTGAACATAGTCCTTATAAATGCCACTCCTTAGAATTCTGTGGTTCTAAACTAGCAAATGTATGTGCATCAACTTTTTACAGGATTGACATCTGCTGTCCTCTCTGTCCAGTATAACTTCCCCAAACTCAGGATGATCTGCTGTGATAAGGATGTTGGTGGCTCATTGATCTCATATCCCCTCCTAGTTGCATTCCATACTTCTCAATCTTGCTCTTTGCCTTAGGACAATATCCTTGTGGTGGTTTGAATCAGCTTCCCCTCAAAAACTCATGGATTCTGAGTATTTGGTTCCAATTTGATGACACTTTTGGAGGTGGAACCTTGCTGGAGGTGAGGTGTGATTTGGGGCAGGCTTAGGGACTTTATAGCCAGCTCCCCCTTGCCAAAGTTAACCCAACTTTGGCAAGGGGGAGCTGGCTATAAAGAAGTGGATTTTAAAAAATGATAGAGAGGGAGCTGGACAGATTGCTTAGTAGTTAGGGAGCTTGTCTACAAAGCCAAAGGACCAAGGTTCAATTCCCTAGGACCCGTGTAAGTCAGATGCACAAGGGAGTGCATGCATCTGGAGTTCATTTGCAGTGGCTGGAGGCCCTGGCACTCCCATTCTCTCTCTCTCTCTCTCTCTCTCTCTCTCTCCCTGCCTATTTCTGTATCTTTCTCTCTCTCTCTCTCTCAAATAAATAAATAAAAATAAAAATAAAAAATGATAGAAATTCTTGAGAACACTATGATATGTTCAACTCTACAGAAAATTGGCCAACTTCTGAGACTGCCTCTATCAAGCCCAGGTACCAACAAATTACAAATAGCAAAATCACTGGTAAAATATCATCTGCCTGAGTATTGGGCATTGCTTATAGAATCTGAAGCATATATGACCATCTTGAAGAGGTCTTTGAAGCCTGTGGATTAAGATTTTATAAGCTGAAAGTGTTATACATAAAAATAGGTCATTCCACTACTCTAACAGAAAACCCACTGGTTGACAGGAAATCAGGATGGTTCTTCACACAAGTAAGATTTAAATATACTTCCTTATGTTTTATATTTCTGAGCTAGATTATAAAAACAACAAAGAGGACATTTTATGTAACAGTCAACAGCTATAACTATGACATATTAAAATATGAATTAATTATCAATTATAACACAGTAGTGTACTGTCTACATTGCAGATCAAGTATCCAAAAGTTATCATGTCCAGATAGGAAGAAAAGATGGTAGAAGTAAGGTGGAATCAATGTCTACTAGACCAGCATGAAATTACATCAGTGACTCATTTAATTCAAGTAGAAGTATAAGTTTTATCTTCCGTTTTATTGATATTACAGCTTATCAATTTGATGAGCCCTATTACCTGCTCTTCTGTTATACATACAGGTAGCCACAGAATATATAAATTTCTTTATACAATCATACAACTAAGTATCAAATAGAGGATGCATTTTATAATAATCTTAAAAAAAGACACTGAGATTTATGAAAAGATGTTTAAAAGAGAATGTTCTGAATAATATGACTTCAAATTTCTATTATTTATTAGTATTACAACCTAGTAATATTATTAAGATATTTTTTGAAAGGTACTCAATGTGTGTTATATTTCTCAAACCATTTGTTGCAGATTCTACAACTTAAAATTATATATGGAATATCACAAAAATAAAATGAGCAAAGATTATTAGCCAATTAAAGTGGTAATGCAATTGTATTCAGATTATTGCCTAACAAAGGTGTCCACAGGTCAGTTAGGTCCCTTTTAGACAGAGAGGATGTGAATAAGTATGAGTGGTTAGAAATGATCTATTTTTAAATTGCAGTGCATCAAAGAAGTTGCATTTGTTCTAGTTTTTTTTTTTACATTACAATTTTAGTGCTTAATGTTAAATGCTTAAATTATATAATAGTTTTTCTACTAAGAAAATATAATGAAGCTGTTCTACAGCAAATACCTCCAGCTCATTAATAATTTGCTTACAGATCTTTCTTCCTTGTAAAGCACCAAAATTAATAATTGCAACAAAGAAAATATTGCTAAAATTTGACAATTTACTATCAAAAGTCCAAGCATAAAAGCAAACTTTAAAGAGCTGCTATGAAAAAGCACATTAAACAGCAGGGCATAGTGGTGCATGCCTTTAATCCCAGCACTCGGGAGGCAGAGATTTACTGTGACTTTGAGGCCAGCCTGAGACTATATAGATTCTGGGTCAGCCTGGGCTAAAGCGAGACCCAACCTTGAAAACACAAAATAAATAAGTAAAAAGAGCAGCCATGAACAAGCAAAGACATTGCTTTTCTCAATAGGCAGCTACACAGCCTATAGAGACTAGGGGCTCAGTGTTGACACTGTATAAACAAAAATTGCTTACTCTTTCTCCTGTATCATAAAATGCTTTCAAAAAGAAGAAATTGGCTTCAGAAAAACCTCAAGAGAATAGAAATTACAATGATATAATTAAGAGTATTTTTAAATAGTAATTTAATTAATAAAAGTCATAACCTATACTTTTATGAGCATACAAATTAGCAAAGTGCAAAATAAAAATATGAAAATTAATTAAAATCTTATATTTTTACTTTAAAATACAGTCAAGTGTCACTCTAGAAATATTAGTAATGGAAGTATGTTATGAAAGACACAAGAGAGCTTCACCCTAACTTCATCTATGCTATTTAGTTTTACTAAACTTAGTTAATGTTGATGTTTTTCTAATGTGTGTATATGCACATATAATCTTCTCTATAAGCTTTGAAGGATTTATAAACTTAAATAGCAGTAGTTATTAGTAATGTTAAAATCAAAAATGCTAGGCCACGTTGTCTTCTATAATAGTATCACAAAATCTTGCAAATCTTTTATTAATAACATTAAGAAAATATCTTCCAAAGTAATTTAGCCTTTTGCCTTACAATACTATTGAAAGTAATAATTATAGTTGTTTTTGGTCTATAATTAAGAATAAATTATTAAAAATACACAAGGAAGTAAAAATGAATTTTAAGCCTTTCAATATAGATATCCCTAGGATCACTCACTATAAGCCAACAAAATAAAGTTACAAAAGTTAGACTATAGGAATATCTTTCCTGGAAAAAAGAACCTACTCTGTTTATTAAACATCAGTTTAATTTAGGAACAAGAAAAATGTGATCTGCTGTATTACAATAACAAACTTAACCAAGTTAACCTTAGAATAAAAACAGTTACAGATAATCTGATGAGTAATATCACAAGAAAAATAGCAACTCAGTATATTTTAAGACAATTATCAAGATATAATAGTCATCATACATATAAAATCTTATTTTCATAGCATGAAAATGACAATAATGAATAGTGTTTTATTTTTATTTATTTATTCGAAAGAGACAAAGGGGGGGGGTTGTATGTGTGTTCTAGAGTATCCTTCAACTGCAAGCAAACTCCAGACGCATGTGTCACTTAGTACATCTGGCTTTATGTGGATACTGGGTGGGAAATCAAACCTAGGCCATTAGGCAATCAAGTACCACTAACCATCTTTAAGCCATCTCCAGCCCCAATTAATAGTTTTTAAATCAAGAGTAAGCTGAAGATATACTGAAAATAAGTCATTACATGAGGGAAATTGGATATTAGAATTAAGCTCCTAAATGTTGTTGACATTTTTTCAAGCCACAAAGACATTTTCTTTTCTCCAAATTTAAGGTAATTGGTATTTACACATATTTTTACATAATTTGACTGAAAATGTCATGGTTTTGACATTAAAAGGGCTAATACACACTTCATATTTCTATAATGAATATTTCTCATGGCTTATTTCAAAATAGTAAATTTAGATGAATATAGAAGCCCTGGGTATTTGTCATGGTCTGGTGCTTAGATCAATTCAACATACACTTCATGTACATTATTTTGCAGGTGAACGGATAGTGCTTTTAACGGGACAGAATGAACATAAGCTTCTTAAGTATGTGGAAGAGACAGGCTTTCCCTGCGTTCTCCAGGCAGGGACACCTGTTTTTCAGGAATAGGAGTACAAAACATAGTCTCACTCTCAAGATAATTCCACTGTATAATTTCCTGCCTGCTTCATAATTATTATTCATGCTTGGGACCACATTTCACTAGTTTACATAGCCATTTTTACTGTAGGCTTAAAGTCAACAATGAACACTCAGTTCTTTCCTTCATTTCTGCCATTTTTTTTTTCTTATATACTGTTTGGAGGAAAAACAAGATTTTAAGACTCAACAGGTTGGGAAATTCCCTCCATAGGCTTCAAGACTGCTTTGTAAGCAGGTATCAAAAAAAAAAAAAAAAAACCTGAAGAAATGTCATGTGTTCTATGGAGGAAATATTATTTCCTTCTACATATAAACTTCTTTGTCGAATCATTAAACAGATTTCAACAAAAATTTTACACTCCAGCACTGGCAAGATGGTACAGCAGTTAAGAAACTTGCCTATAAAGCCTAACAACCCAAGTTTGAATCCCCAGTATGCAAGCAAAAGCCAGATGCACAAAGTGACACATGCATCTGGAGTCCATTCCATTGCCTGGAGGCCCTGGCAGGGCCTTCTCTGCTTGCAAATAAATTAATTAATTAAAAAAATCACTCTGACAAATTTCAGATCCTTCAATATACTAATACAAAATGCTAATATCCAAGAAAAGAATCTAGCATACTACATTCCCCAATACCCAAGGACCAAGGAAATGTTACAAAACTGAATGTTTCTAATGAAATGTTTTACTGAGTGAAATTTGGGAAATGCTTCAAAGTTTTACAGATAAGTCTGCTTTTATATGAGCCATAGAAAATAGAATCCTGGGCCAGGCGTGGTGGCACACGCCTTTAATCCCAGCACTTGGGAGGCAGAGGTAGGAGGATCGCCCTGAGTTCAAGGCCACTTTGAGACTACATAGTGAATTCCAGGTTGGCCTGGGCTAGAGCAAAACCCTGCCTTGAAAAACTAAAAAAAAAAGAATCTTAAAACCTATGGATTTGACTTCTTGCTAATAAATTCCACTGTTCCCTTTTCTCAACTTCAAGAATGGAAAGAAACACTTGGTGTCCACTGGCCCCTGAACATACCTCAACCTTCTTGATTTCACTCTACTGAATAATTCTGATGCCTTCAAAATTCCCCCCAAGGCCTCCCTGTAAGGCTCAGTAGTCATTGTGAATTCTATACTGAATGCCCTTCCTTAATAATTTACTTATTTTATACCTTGAGCCCCAGGTTTAAAAAATAGAACCTAAAAAAAAAAAGTGGACGTTTTTCTCAGTGGTTCATAATTATGAGAACAACAAGTGCACAATGAGACATGCTGCTTGGGAAAGGTCATCTATGACGCCCACAGTCTAGAACCCGGGAGCCCACACAGGAGAAAGTGGGTAAAGTTCTTTTACTCAGTTCTTTCCTTCATTTCTGCTATTTTTTTTTCTATAGTGTTTGGAGGAAAAACAAGATTATAAGACTCAATTTTTTACCACCTTATTTACACACTATCCCAGTATTATCCAGGAAATTGGATTTCTTCTATAGGAACTTTACTGCACACAATATTTATACATTGTGGATATAAGGTTTTCCTCCATTGTCAAATGAAAAGCTTTTTTATTTGAAAATATAGTGCAATGAAAGAAGGAAAACACCATTAAAATGAAATTTATCTCAAAGTAACCAAATGATCAAAGGCTTATTCTTATTTCCTCATGAGAAAAAATATACTCATGTGCATCTGTGATAAACCTTGAACAAATGAATCCCTCAAGACTAACTTTCCTTTGTATTAAATCTGCAATGTTAGAAGAAACAAAGCCAAAATACCAAGCTTTATAATCACTGGACAAGTTGGGGGTGGGGAGCGTTTGTATATTTGGAAACTCAGTTTAAGAACTGAAATTAAAATAGACAATGAGAGGATAGAGATAGCTTAGCAGTTCAGATGTATGGCTAACAAAGCCTAAGGACCCAGGTTCGATTCCTCAGTACTCACATAAGCCACATGCACAAGGTGACACATGTATCTGGACTTCATCTGCAGAAGCTGGAGGCCCTGAAACACCCATTCTCTCTATTGGCCTCTTCCTTTCTCTCCCACCCCATATCTCAAATAAAAGAATAAGTAAGATGTTTTAAAAATCAAGAATGGGGCCTGTGGAGATGGCTTAGTGCTTAAAGGCAATTGCTTGCAAAGCCTGATTGCCCAAATTCAATTCCCCAGACATAACACCAGATAGGTGTTCCTTTGTAGAAGCAAGAGACCCTGGTATGCAGGTACACACACACACACACACACACACACACACACACACATATACAAAACAAATACATAAATAAATTAATTAACTAAAATGAAGAGTGGGGTTGGATACATGGCTTAGTGATTAAGGCTCTTGCCTGCAAAGTTTATTTCCTCAGTATCCATGTAAAGCCAGATGCGCGAGGTAATGCATGCTTCTGGAGTTTGTTTGCAGCAGCTAGAGGCCCTGGCATTGCTGTTTTCTCTCTCTCTCTCTCTCTCTTTCTTTCTTTCTTTCTTTCTTTCTTCCTTCCTTCCTTCCTTCCTTCCTTCCTTCCTTCCTTCCTTCCTTTCTTTCTTTCTTTCTTTCTTTCTTTCTGGCTGGCTGGCTGTCTTTTTCTTTCTTTCTTTCTTTCTTCCCTCTCTCTCTCTCTGTCTCTCTATCTCTCTAAAAAGAAAGAAAAAAAGAAAAGACTGTTGAGTTGCCAATTAAAAGAAAAACACTGCTGATGGAGGCATGGTGGAAATGATTACCATAGCAATGAAGGCAGGGTAGATAAGCTCAGGAAGGCAATTATGGTCATCCAGGCAGGAGCTCAGGTGATGGTGTGCTGGAAGCACAGGCAGCCAAAGCAAATCTCACAGCAGAGTCATTCCTGAGTGAGGGTGATGGGAAAATCAATGGTGGAAGCAACATAGGTCATTACTGCATGACATTTGATTTGCAAGTGTGAGGACCTGAGTTCAGATCCCCAACTCTGAAGTCCACAACATGCAGGTGTGGAGGGCCACCTGTAATCCCAGCATTCAGGAGGTAGAGCAAGCAGATCCTTAGGGCAAGAATGCTAGCTAGACTAGCTGAATCAGTGAGCTCTGGGTTCAGCAAGAAACCCTGCTTCAATAAATAAGGTGGACAAAGGTTACTGGTAAGACGCTATTGCTGAAGACACCAAATGCCATTGACACATAAAATGGAATGACATGGCTGGAAGCTGGAAGAGAGTCAGTCCCCAGACAGTCAGTGTGTCTAGGACCAGAAGGTGCTACATGGGCGACTGCGGGTAAATGACCAAAATCTGTCCAAGCAACTCATGGTCTAACCTACTTAGCAGCAAATAACCTGCCATGATGCTCACACAAGTGTAATAGTGGAGCACAGTTATGGTGGGAAACCAACTGCTCTTGATTCGGCTAACTGATCCCCTCAGTGGAACAGGACCCATAGCTGGAGCTGGGAAACAAGTCAGAACATATCCAAACATAAGCCCCCTCCCCATTATCAACCTACCACCAATCGTGGGCTACAAGAGGACCTAGACCTATTAAATTCTCGATAAGAAATAAGGGTTTTCCCATTTGTCTGGTGCTAACTTTACTCTCCGTTGGAGAAGCTGCTTCTTTTTTTCATATAGATGCAGATCCTAAGGAGAGAACCAGTCCATCATACCTCAAAAGGGCCCCAGCTGAAACTAAGAACAATGTGCGAAACAAGCAAGGGTGCTGTTCTCTTGGTGAAATGGGTACCAGCACAAGGGTGAAGGAGATCAACAAAGGAAATAATCAAGTCCTACCAAATCAGATATCCAGAGACCCAGAGGCCCCCATCACCTCATCACTGAAGCAGATCAAAAATGAACCCAACATGGCTCAGGGAAATTTTGTGGAAGAAGGGGTGGAAAGAATGTCAGAAGCACATGTTGGGTCATGATAAGCAGAGACAGTTCTCCTACCCATAACTGTGGGCTAACTCTACAAAGCATGACCCATATACCTCAACAAGGAGGCACGGGGGGTGGTAGGACATGCACGAGCCAAACAATGGTACCAACATAACTGTATTCACTGAGTCTCAAAATAATTAATAAAAAATAAATTAAAAAGGTGGAGGGAGATCAAGGAAGTCACCCAACATCCACATCTGGCCTCCTATGGATGTGCACACACATGCATACACACACATGCACATGCACACACACACCCATACACACACCTACTGATTCCTACAGGTGTGAGTGAAAGCAGTAATGCTGTCCACAACAGACACTGTGTTTGTTGGGGGGTGGGAGATATGCAGAGCAGAGGAGCTATAAGGAACATAATCAAATGGTTTCAAGCATTGATACTTTAGACAGGGCATGGGATTCACAGGGTTGCCATTTTGACAGTCAAATGTGTTACATTCATGCTTCTTATTATGATTACATGGCTGTGTCAGTCTTTCAAGGGATCAAGTCCAATTCAGGTTTTATGAAGAATAACTTAGCGGTCTGGGCAAGGTGAAGAGAAGTAAAACCAGATACTACAGCACCCCAAGAAGAGCAAGTGAAGGGATCTATTCCTGGACTAAGGACAATAGAAAAGGTGCTGTTGCAGGGCTACAGGCAGAGCAGAAAGTGTGGACAAGGGCAACCCAATCAGAGTTTTCATCCTGGACAGATAAAGTCACTGCTGGAAATCATGGCCCAGACCCAGAACGAAAAGCAGGGAATAACCAAGTATCTCTCTCTCTCTGTCTCTCTCCCTCTCTCCTCTCCCTCTCTCTCTGTCTCTGTAGATATTCATGTGTTCACTTGCAATAAGGATCCCGCAATTGCCAGGTCACTGACAGAAAGAAGCAGAATGGAGCTTTGGGTGAAGTGGACAGTATCTAAAACTCATTTGATGTATTGTGGTATGAATGAGACACATAACCTGTGCCCAGATAAAACATACCCGACCACAAATATTATCCTAGTCACATTTGATTTTCTCTTATCTTGGAGTTCTCCAACTCAGAGAGATGGGTCATAGTTGAGAATATTCAGAGTTAATAAAACACGATCCAGAACCCAAGTGCGCCATGCTTTATTTGCCAAAGCATGGAGCCATTAACCAGAGCAAACAGAAAATGTGTGCTGAATAGTCATCTTCTGCTTGTTTCTAAATGCTCTGAAATTTTAATATTAATATTGGATGCTATATTCTACACATAGCAGGAATTCACAGATAATGCTGAACTTACTCTGGCCTAGAAGAGAGCTTCTTGAACAGTGAACATTGGATAGATAAACACAAAATAGAGAAAATGGAATTCATCTTAGACAATTCACTATGGTGTCATTTTACAAAATATGTCATAAGGGACAGAAATATGCAAGAAGCTACACTATATTTTTCCAGTCCTAAATATATTTTCTCTATTATCATATTAGAATGGTGACAATGGAAAAATGTTTGTTTTTGTTTTTGTTTTTTTCATGCTGATCATTTAAAACGGGTCTCTTGATTTCACACCAAAGGCTAAGCAATAATCGTTTCTGTCTTTTGTCTCAGCATGGATTCACTTAGAGGTTCATAACTTGGTTTAAAAAGAGGCCTGATGCTCTGATAATGCAGATCAGTTGTGGGTTTTGTTCTTGCTCTCACGGCTAAATCTGTTTGTTCCTGGCTGGAGTTACTGAGATCAGAGAGCTAGTTTGGTGTGGGTAGCTCCGTCTCACCCTAACGCCTTATTTCTTCCTCATATTATCCCTCTCTCATTAAAAATGATGCTTGGTTTTCTTCTTGATTAAATGCATTGTATCGTCTTTTTACTACATATTTCTCTGAAAATGACTTTCTTTTATTGAGCTGATGATAAAATATCACAAAATAATGCTTCAGTGAGCACAAGAGATTCTTTAGACTTATCTATATGATTAAAAGAGGATAAAACTTTATAATATAAAAGTGTAATATATTTAAAGTGAAAATAACAGCTTAAAATGGTAAGGGAATTTTCAAGAGTAAGATCAACTGTTCTAAGGTAGGGGTGGCAGGAGAAGATGTAAAAAACTCACATTCATTCAAAGCAGGGTTAAAGAATTGTGTCAGCTATGAAAATGAGACTACATATTTTGTTGAGGAAGGTACTAAAATTGTCCAACAAGGAAACATCCATGGAACAAAAGAGGTAAGTCCTGACCACGGTGGACAGTTAGGAAACATAGTTGCTATTTTCTAAGGGCGCCTTTGTTACCGCTTCTCCAGCGCTTCAGTGGCTAAAAGGGAATCACACTGAGAGAACTTACTGCCACTCCAGTGAGCCCTGGGGGATTTGTCACAAATTTGGAACGTGAGTGGCCTCAAGCATCACAGTTCTGGTCCTCAGAAGTGACAGAAATCAAAGAGAACAACAGAGAAAGTAGAACATTAGTTACGCGGAACTGAACACCAACAAATTGTGAACCATGGGGAGAACTTCAAGCCACCTTTTCAGTTTTGCATTAGACCAAATGACTCAATAATTTCCTCCAAGACATTTGCTAAACTTAGGATCTTCCAGCAACCACCATTATTTTGTAGCTATTCACAGACAATTCTGAACTTTCTCTTGCTGAGTAGAAAAGTTCTTAAACACTAAAAATTGGATAAATGACTATGAAATGAGTGGCTTTGCAAGTCCTTTTAGACTATTTTAGATGGTATCATTTTACTAACCCCCCCCCAAAGTATAGGGACACTCAAGGAATTTAACCCCTAATCCCTGAGCACTTGGAATAATTGACAGACTACTTTGAAATTCAATTATTTTACTAAGCAGTTGACTCCAGCTATACAGTGCCCTCTGCCCCTGCATGCTCACATCCTCTCAGGGAAAAAAAGAAAAAGTGCCTCTACTTTCTGTCTCAACTGTGAACAAAAGTATTTCAGTTGAAACATCTATTTATGCTGTCTAACTCAAAATCAGTGCTCTTCAAGTGAGGCCCATAGGTTGCAATCACCTGGAGGGCTTGTTCAACATGCAAATTCCCAGTCACTATACCTTGGTAATTTATAAGCATGTTAAAACTTGAAAACCATCTCTGCTTGGGGCTTCCATATTCTAACTAGCAGGAATGAAAAACATCCAAAAGCATGTTGCTATATTAACATTCAAAGAGGATGTTAGAACAAAATGAAAATTTGGAGAAAGTATATTTTGAATAATTCAACTAGACTTAAAATTGTCTATTATAATTCGATTGTGTGTGTGTGTGTGTGTGTGTGTGTGTGTGTGTGTGTGTGTGTGTGTGTTGCTTGTGTGCATGCATGTTCAGGTGTGTGGGGGAGCACTGTGTGCAGTTGCACATGCATGCATGTGAAGACCACAGATTTGACAATGGTGTCTTTCTCTATGAATCTCCACCTCATTTATGGAGACAGGGTCTCACCAAACTCACAGCTAGCCAGTCTGTTCAGGCAACTGCCTCTCTGCCTCCTGAGGGCTAGAATTACAGGAGTGCACCTCCATGCTTTAAAATTAGATGAGTGTAGGGGATCCTGACCTGGATCTTCACATTTGCAAGGAATGTTTTTGTTTGTTTGTTTTTTTAACCAACTGAGCCATCTCTCTAGCAGGATAGTGAATAATTTTAATTTCATAATTTACTATCCCATCTAACTCCTGCTTTCTGCTTAAGGTGTTTTTGTTTATTGAATTAGTCCTAAAACTCTTGAAATAGTACATTTTCTACATCTATAGGCTGGAAAAAAAACATCTAATCTTACAGTTCATTATTTTGGAAGATTTTTGTTTTTAAATGCCTTTACTCTTCAAAATTTTATAATTTTATGTTACATTCAGTAATTAAGTTTATGACTCATATTTAAATAACTCTTCCTGCAAATACAAGTTATACCTATATGCTATAAAGAACTTATAGAAATTCTTTCTTAGACTGATAGAGTGCAAGAAAAAAATTATTATGCAATGGAGACACTAAAAAAGAAAAGAAATCAAATTAAGTACATATGACAGGGGAAACAACCGTTATATGAAGATGAAATTTTGAATCTTTAATTTAAAAATGATCAAATGGGGGCTGGAGAGATGGCTTAGCAGTTAAGCGCTTGCCTGTGAAGCCTAAGGACTCCGGTTCGAGGCTCGGTTCCCCAGGTCCCACGTTAGCCAGATGCACAAGGGGGCGCACAAGTCTGGAGTTCGTTTGCAGAGGCTGGAAGCCCTGGCGCGCCCATTCTCTCTCTCTCCCTCTATCTGCCTTTCTCTCTGTGTCTGTCGCTCTCAAATAAATAAAAAATTTAAAAAAAAAAAAAAAGATCAAATGGGGCAGAAGAGATTGATTAGCGATTAAGGTGCTTGCCTGCAAAGCCAAAGGACCTCGGTTCAATTCCCCAGTACACATATAAGCCAGATGCACAAGGTGGCATATGCATCTGGAGTTCGTTTGCAGTGGCTGGAAGCCCTGGCTCGCCCATTCTCTTTCTCTCTCTCTCTCTCTCTCTCTCTCTCTCTCTCTCTCTCTCTCTCTCATTCTCGCTCTTTCTCTTTCTCTTTCCCTTTCCCTTTCTCAAATAAATAAATAAAAATAAAATATTTTTAAATGATTAAACGTATATAGAACAGTTCACGTACTGCCATAAACATTTAACATGCAACCTTCTCATACACCAACAATAAAGATAAAATAGAAAAAAATAAAAGAAATATGAACAATACCAATAAAATAGCTAGGAACTTAGGAACTCTAATTAGTGTGTGACAACCAAGATCAGGAACTCTTCTTACTCCTTTCTTCTGCTTCTGGAGCAATTAATTCACGGGTCAAGGCTGAGGAAAGTACCAAAGCCAATACACATGGGGGAAGTTGGGTATTCATGATGCTCACAACAGATGACAGAAACTTGAGCAACATGAGGAAGGATTTGCACAGGGAAGGATAAAAGCTGTGTGGGGTGTCAGGACTAGAGTGTGAGCAGAAATCCAAAGGTCAGACATAAGCTTTGAAGCCCAAATGGGGTGAGTAAGCCTATAGGAGATCAACCCAGTGGTACTTCAAAGACAAAGTTGGGTGAAGAGGACAAGCAGAGGAAAGGACAGTGGCAATAACAAGAAATTGGTTCCATGCAAAATGACTAACCAAATAGAGAAACAGCTTAAGAATAATAAAAGCCATACTTCATTCAGCAAATATTACAAATATGACATGGAAGAAAACTAGAATGTTGTACTTAATTAGAATTTGAAAGCCAGTTGTGGTGGCACACTCCTTTAATTCCAGCACTCAGGAGGCAGAGGTAGGAGGATTGTCGTGAGTTCGAGGCCACCCTGAGACTACATAGTAAATTCCAGGTCAGCCTGGGCCAGAGTGAGACCCTACATCGAAATAATAATAATAATAATAGTAATTTGAGGTATTAATCTGTACTCATGCTTTAATAAGAAAATATGAAATGCACAAAGATATACATATACTTGAATATATATTTCCCTACTCTGTTCATTAAAATGACCTAGGAGAAAGGACACACAGATGGTTATGAGTGCAGGCTCTAATATCATGACCATTGATAGAATTTAGACTCCTAGATGTAGCATAAGGGAAATATAAATGATGATCTTAGAGTTGACAAAAACTATTAGACACATCACCAAAAACAAAGTCTACAAATAAATAATTAGTAAGATACATATCATTAAAATTGAAAGCAACTGTTCTATAAAGGATGATGTCATAAAACTGAGAAGAAAAGCCATAGATTGGAAGAGCATATTTCCAACAGATATAACAGATCAAAGACTCTTATCCAAAAAATACAAAGATGTATTAAAAGGCAGCAATAAGAAAACTTAAAAACAAATTTAAAAGGGGGCCAAACACCTTAACAATTCACCAATGTAATGTTATGATGATGCAAATAAACATTAAAAGATATTCCAAGCCAGGCATGGTGGCGCAAGCCTTTAATCCCAGCACTCAGGAGGCAGAGGTAGGAGGATCACTGAGAGCTCAAGGCCACCCTGAGACTACAGAGTGAATTCCAGGTCAGTCTGGGCTAGAGTGAGACCCTATTTTGAAAAACCATACCATATATATATATTTTTTTTTTCCATACCAGATGCCATTAAAATTGCAAAAAAAGAGATATGTCTTTAAGCCTATTAGAATAGTGAAACTTCAGAATACTTATAAAACCTAATGTTAGTGAGAAGAAACAAAAGGACGTTTTCATCATTGCTAGTAGTACTATAAAGTGGCACCATCTCCATTGAAGGTTGAAAAAAATTTTCTCACAAAAGTAAGCACACTCAATAATTGGTTCCATCAATCACAGTCCTTGGTGTCCATTATCTAAAGTAATTGAAACTTCACACCTACTCAGAAACATACACACAGGTATTTATAGCAGTTCTATTCATAACTGTCATAACTTGGAAGCAATCAAGGTCCCTCAGTAGGTAAGAAGATAACTAAACTGTGGTACATACTAATAGGGTATTATCCAATTATCTAATGCTAAAAAGAAATGAGCTATCAAGCTATGAAAAGACATCTATGAAATTTAAATGCACATTACTAAGTGAAACTATCCATTCTGAAATGGCTGCACACTGTATCGCCACAGGTTTATGACATTTTAGAATAGGCAAAACCATAAAGATGGTAAAAGAGAAAAAGTGACTCCCTGGGGTCAAGGAGAGGCAATAGAGCATAAAAGCTGTGGGGTGCAGTGAAACTATTCTACATGGTACCACAAGGATGGATAAATGTCTTACACTTGACACAAGCCATGGAATGTGCAATAGCAAAGAATAGCATCAACAGTGGACTTTGGATGAGAATGGCATGTCAATGTAGCTTCATCCATTATGATGAAAGTACCACTCCAGTGTAGGATGTGGTTTAAAGAGGAGGCCAGACATGCATGCAGATAAGACTGCATTTTCTTCATTTCATGCTGGCCCACACCAGCTAAAAAAAATTAAATTATATTTCTATTTAAAACAATAATGGAAAATTATTGCTACATGGATTATGACTTAATAAGATCTTCACTATCTCATACAAATAAATAATATTTTATAAGATATATGTTCTATATGTGATAGGTTTGATTTTTAAAATTTCATAGTAAAAGATAAAAGACCTTATCCTTGCCACAAACTACTATTTTTCTAAGTATGAGTAGCAAATTTTTTAAATATATTTATTTATTTATTTATTTAAAAGAAAGAGGGACAGATAGAGAGAATGGGTATGCCAGGGCCTCTAGCTACTGCAAACACCAGATGCATGCACCACCTTGTGTATCTGGCATTATGTGGGTACTGGTGAATTGAACCTGGATCCTTTGGACTTGCAGACAAGTACCTTACCACTAAGCCATCTCTCCAGCCTGATAAAAAGATATTAAAAGAAGAAAATGGGTCTGGAGAGATGGCTTAGCAGTTAAGCGCTTGCCTGTGAAGCCTAAGGACCACGGTTCAAGGCTCAATTCCCCAGGACCCACGTTAGCCAGATGCACAAGGGGGTACATGTGTCTGGAGTTCGTTTGCAGTGGCTGGAAGCCCTGGCGTGCCCATTCTCTCTCTCTCTCTCTGCCTCTTTCTCTCTCTCTGTCTGTTGCTCTCAAACAAATAAATAAAATAAACAAAAAAAAAGAAGAAGAAAATGCATTTCCTTTCAAAGAAATGGATGAGTCAAATGTTGAAAATAAAAAAAAAAAAAATGCAGATGAGTTTGGACAATCTTATTGTGCCAGAAAGCATACCAAGTATGGTAGAGGCAAGTGAAAAGACATGGGGTCACCTCCACTAGTCAAGTAAGGTCAGATATGAGCATGAAAGAACAATCTAGCAGGTACTAAATCATAACTCACCACATACGATATGAGTACATACTGATAAAAATCTGATAAAAATTGCTTGGCACGGTCTGCCTATAGCTCCTCCAAAGTCTGGTAATTAGTGACAAAGGGAAAAGAAGGCCTTTATAGGGGACAAGCCTGGCAGATATCACCTTAATCATGAACACTTTGATAGAAAGCAAAGAGGAGGACATAGCATCCCTTCAGAGCTATTCACCCCAAAGATGCATGCTCTAAGGCTAATCATGGAGAAACATCAGACTAACCCACACTAATGGAGTGCAAAGCAATTGCCCTATACATCTTAACAGTGTCAAAGTACAAAGTCAGGGAAATTTTGTGGAAGAGGGGGCGGAAAGAATTTACATCAACAAGGAGGGGCCATTGGAAGGGAGTAGGTCATGGATAAGCCTAAACAATGGTACCAAACTGCCTGCATTTGCTGAAAAGAAAACTAATAAATTAAATTTAAAAATAATCAGATTGCAACACTGTATCAGACTGAACAAAACTAAAGACAGCAACTAACCCAGATCCCCTTCCTACAAAGGATATAGTTGCAATATCTGGCAAATAAATAAATGAATGTGTAGTGTTTGAGAATTCGATAGAATTATGTATCAATGTCAGTTTCCTAATTTTAAGGCCACTGTGAATAAGAAGGAGAATATTCTGACATGCAGCAAATGTACACTGACACATTTGAAGGGAAGACAGGCTACCCACTTTCAAATAGCCGAGAGAAACATATACACTCCTCTAGCAATGTTTTATGTTTAAGATCACTTTAAAATAAGAATACATGATAAAATCACTTGAAAAAAGTTGTGAGGTAGACTAAATTTTTAATTCTGCAAACTTAATGGACTACTAAAATTTTCTTGATTCACTTAAAATAACTTTAGATATATCATTAACTTGACAAATACCATTCTGTCTACCATAAAAGAAAAAATGACGGACAAGAATATAAAGAACATATTTAGAAAGGACATGCATGACTGGGCATTACAAAAAAATGTTAGGAATATATGTAATAAATTAAAACAATGTAGTATTCCCCCACAAAAAACACACACCAGTAGAATATAATTCAAGATCCTGTACATGTAACAATTTTGTATATGTTGAAGAACAGGAATCAAATTAGTGTGTAAACATGTGCTTTTCTGCATTGCCATTTCATGACAAAGTCATCTCATTTTGTGGCAAAATAAGCTCTAGATAAAACCAAAAATAACTTTAAAGAAAACCTCAAAGACAGGAGAGGTGGATCAGCAGTTAAGGTACTTGGCTGCAAAGCCTAACAACCCCCAAGTTCGATCCCCCAGTGCCCAAATAAAGGCAGACACACAAATTAGTGCATGCAGCTGGAGGTCCTGGCATGTCCATTGTCTCTGTCTGTCACTCTTCTCTCTACTATCTCTGCTTTCAAATAAATAAATAAAAATCTGAAATATAAAACCTCAAGACATTTAGATACTTAAGAAGAACACAGATTCACATGCATATAGTTTACAGCCTCCAAGCCTAAGCCTGATGCCAAGGAAACAAACAGAAAGGAGAACTGTATATTTGTTTGCATAAATAAAATAAAATGACAACAGGCTAGGAAAAAAGTAAGTAAATATCAAATATGGAAATTGTTTGCCAAATGAATATACTTAAACTGTTTTATATCATTATTGAAGATCAGCAAATTGAAGCAATAAGAAAGAAGATCTCACATACTGAATGGCAAATATCAAAAATAATGTGACATCCAATAACAAGAAGGACACAATGAACTTCTTCCAGAGAAATTCCATAGGACTACAAACTGTAGGGAGGTTGTCACAGAATATGTGTTGAAATGATTTAAAATTCTGCATGTCTATCTCAATGAAAATAAAAATCCCTAGCAAAAAATTTCCCTAGTGAAAAAAATTCAAGGAGCTGGGAGATGGTTCAGCAGTTAAAGGCACTTGCTTGCAAAGCCTGATGGTGGGTTTGACTCCCTAGTACTCACATGTATCTGGAGTTCATTTGCAGTGGCAAGAGGCTCTGGCATGCCCATACAAAATCACTGTGTCTGTCTCTTTCTGTCTCTCCCTCTCTCGCTCAAATAAATAAATATATTTTAAAATAAAAACTGGCATCTCTCAAATACTTGGTGACTTTAAAAAAATCAAACCACAAGCTGGAGGAATGGCTTTGTGGTGAAGGTGTTTGCCTACAAAGCCGAAGGACCCAGGTTCGATTCCAGAGGACCCACATTAGCCAGATGCACAAGGGGGTGCATGTGTCTGGAGTTCATTTGCAGTGGCTATAGGCCCTGGGGCACCCATTCTCTCTTTCTCTCTCCCTTTCTCTGTCAAATAAATAAATTAATTAAAATAAAATATTTTTAAAAAGAAAAAAATCAAACCACTATGCAGCAATATATACTATTTATTATTAATACCAGAGCAAAAATCTAAAAACTGTTTTTAAATCATGCAATAAGGCATTAACGTATACCACACAAACAATACACATATCTTTTAAAATGTAACATACATGTATAACATAGATCTATAACAGTACACTGAAAGACTGCCATTGCATTATATATACACTGTATAATATGCACTTTTTACTTCTATACACTGAAGCCAGAAAAAAAGAAAGAGTACAAGAATAAAAGGAGTTATTTTGGTGACTGTCTTGTTAATGATTTTATCTACGCAACCTAGGTTTTTTCAAATTGTTTTAAAACAAATACATATTACATTCAATCAAAATAATTAACATTTAGAAAAAGAAATAGTACAATCTGAAAAAATAGGAAGAAAAATATAAATAATAAATAAAACATCTACAGAACATAGTGTATTTAATATTAAGCATTCTCTTAAAATTTTGTATTATAATATCTTCTATACAAACCACAACTTAAAGAAATTTTTGTACATTATAAAAGATTTGTATCAGCAGTTTAAACATCATATAACCCTCATATCTTTGAAATTATAAGACACTGTTGCAAGCAACTCATCATGAATTATATTTCTGTGAGATATATTATATAAAAATAGCCAACCTAAATCATTATTATTCATACCTTTACTTATTTTATAAGATAATATGTAAATCCATGTAACAAAGTATTAATTACAAGTTTTGTAAATAAAATGTTTCTATAAAACTAGAAAATATTATATGATATAATTAAACATTGTAGGACAATCTTATTTTTCTATATAGATTATCTAGAGAATGTAATTGAATTGTCACACTGATAGCTTTTTAAAATTGTTTTATTAGTCAACTTTAAATGATTATTTTATCCTGTAGTCTTAAAATATAAAATAATTCTTTATAAAATTTCCAAATAAATGTTTAATTTTCTTTCTACTACCACAAACTCTCAGAGTTTTATAGAATACTTAAATGCAGTGACTTGTAGGAATATATACATGCAGTTTGTGAGGTGATGGGTACTCTGTGTCATGGATGGATATGTCAAATATGATATCTAATACAAAAGAAATATTATTTCCTATAAGCAAACTATACCAAGTGTTAATTTTAAGTAACGGACTTACACAAGTAGACTAGCTTATTGCATTTTCAGAGTTTGAATTTTATAATTATAAAAGCATATATAGCTATTATAAGACATAAGAGCAGAATTAAAACTGAGAGTTGAAATATTATAGATATAATCAACAGTAACACAGGAATTTATTATATGTGAAATTGCAACATATTTGAAGACAGCCTCAAGATAAACAATTGAATTTCCTTATTTCTCTATTAAAGTGTATTAAGCTCACCTTGACTACATTTTTTAAAGTAATGAGCTCTGTTTTTGAGCTTTGCCAGAATTCCCTTGTATTTTAGATGATACTATTATTTTAACGATATATCTCCCTACCTTTCATGTCTATCCAATGTTGATACCCATATGTTCTGTAAAGTAAGCAATAAACTTATTGCTTTGCATATAAATTTGTACATGGTTTTACTAACCAAAGCCTCTGCTTTATATTGACAGATGTCAGTTCTGTGACCAAGGGCAGTGTTTTCTGAATGGACTAACAGATTCACTTAGAAAACAGAAAAGCAAGAGAAACGTAAATTGTGAGAAACAGATCAGACAGTGATACACATTGAAAAGCAGCTATTCCTGGATGTTCCGTTTCTTTGTCTTGGGCTCTACAATGCCACCTCTGATGTTTGGATTCCCATTAAAAAAAAATACCAGAATAAAATTAACCCAATAAAGTACCAAATATTCAATATGCCACACATACTATCTCATTACACCCTCTCCCTTTGTGAGGAAGACATTATCTATGTTGTACAAATTAGGAAAGCGGTTCAGGAGACAGAATCTTGCACTTAGATAAGCCATGAGCCTGAAGAATGATGACTCATCTAAGCAAACTATGATGGTTAACATTGCCAGCTGAAAAGTATCTAGAATCCCCAAGGAGGCCAGCTTCCTGCCGTGCCCATAAGGGAATGACCTAGTGTTCGGTTAGTTCAGGTGGAAAGAGCAACACTAAGAGCAGCACCATTCCATGGGTTGAGGTCTAGACTGAATGAAAAGAAGAAAGCTAGCTGAGCGCTGCCATATATAGCTCTCTGCTTCCTTATGGCATGTGTGGTGTGACCAGCTGCCTCAGGATCCTGACACATGACTTTCCAGCCACATTGGAGTCTACCCTCAAACTGTGAGCCAGAATAAACCATTCTATCCTTAAGTTGTTTTTGTCATGTATTTTGTCATATCCATGACAAGAGTAAGTTATATGCCTATTCTCAGTGAATTAATCCATTCTCAGTATTTGAGTACCATTTATATGCCAACTGTTTCCAGATAAGTGAATCAAGCTTTGGCCCCCATGGATTCTACATTTCTTTGTCTAGATTCTTAGCAGATCTGTCTTCTTTACCTCTTTACCTTCTTTACCTTTAAGGCTACTTACAAACCTATTACATTCAGAATTTAACTTCTAGTATCCACTTAAAACCTTCTCCAGTCTTAATATTGTGCTCACAGTTGATGGTAATAGCTTTCTTTCCTTTTTCAGACAGAAGGTTTGGTGTCATCCTGGACTCAAGAACCCACATTCAGTCCACCAACAAGTCCTGAAGGCTCTATCTATCCTGAAAATATTGCAGAATCTAGCCACATCTCACTATCTCTGAACCAGCATCCTAATGAAAGATGGAATCATCTCTTCCCTAGATCATATAGTTGGAGTCAGTCATAACTGGTCTCCAAACTTAAGATTCTGTTTGCCCTACAGTTTATTAACAACACAATAACCAGAATTATTGCTATATGTGCATGTGGTGTAATGAGTATGTATATATATGCTCAGTGTGTCCACACCTGCATGTAAAAATGCACACATGTGTTCAGGTACACATGTACATGTAAGTGCATACATGTGTCAGGTATCTTAATTTCATTCCACCTTAATTTCTTTTGCATGTATGTGCATAGAATATGTGGAGTGGTTTGGCATGTGATGTATGTATGATGCAAATATGTGTGTGTGTGTGTATGTGTGTGTGCAGTTGCATGTGCCCTTTGTGCATATGTTGAAGCCATATGAGAACATTGGCCCTTTGTCATTCATCCTTGTTGCCTTTAGATGGAGTGACTCACTGAACCCAGGGCTTCTGTTTGGTTCTGTCAGATTGGCCAAACTATGAGCCCTGGTCTCCACTCCCCACATTTTCAGGCATGTGTGGCCATGCACAGTTGTTTATGTGAAATCAAACTCAGGATGAATCAGGTCCTTTAGGCTCTCTTGTTTATGTGGAAAATAATCTTACCTGCTTAGACATCTCCCCAGACCCACCTTACTTCTTGAGACAGGGTTTCTCATTAAACCCAGAACTACTCTTATACCATCAAAAAGCAAGTTCTAGTGCTCCTCCTAACTCTGCATCTCCAGTCCTGGAATGACAGGTATGGGTCATCATGCCTGACATTTTACCAGGGTGCTGGAAATCCAAACTGAAGTCCCCATGTTTGCACAGCAAGCACTTTACCCACTGACCCTTCTCCTTAGACATCCAAATTTAGTTGTAATTTTTCAGATTATATTGCCTTTTGTTATATATTTATTTATTTATGACAGAGACAGAGAGACTGAAACAGACAAATAGAGAGAGCAAGTCGGGCACACCAGAGCCTTCTGCCACTGTAAATAAACTCTGGATGCATGTGCTACTTTGTGCATCTAACCTTATGTAGATACTGGGGGATCAAACTGGAGCCATCAGGGATTGAAAGCAAGTGCCTTTAACCCCTGAGCCATCTCTCCAGCCCTTTCAATGGACTCACCTAGATAAAAATAAAAGCAAAATCTCTTATAAAAGCCTAGCAGGACCTCTATATTTGGCACCACCCTCATTTTCCAGTTACTCCCTGAATGCATTAGACATCCACTCACTGTAAGACTTATACTGATCACTCCATCTGAAGAGCTGTTCCCCAGACACTTTGCATGGCAAGAAAAAATTCTGTGGATACTGAGATAAAGCAAGGCATGACCTCCAGGTCCTCTCCAGTTCACCTTCTCAGAGATGTCCACTCAGAGCATCTATCTGGAACTGAAATTGTGGCTGTCTTCTCAGCAACTTCTATAACCCTCTAGTACTTTACTGTTTGCTCATCAGCCCTTTTCATCTCTAAAAATTATACCAATAGGGCTGGAGAGATTGCTTAGCAGTTAACACACTTGTCTGCAATGCCTGATGACCTGGGTTCAATCCTCCTGTACCATGTAAGCAAAGCCAGTTTCACAAAGTGTTGCCTGCATCTGGAGGTCATGTGCAGTGTCTAGAGGCCCTGAAGTACATCTATTCTTTCTTTCTTTCTCTCTCTCCCTCTCTCCTCTCTCTCTCCATGCAATTAAATAAATAAAAATCTTTTAAATGTTATAAATTATTGACTTATTTGTTTATAGTCCATCTCCCCTAAAGTAGAATGTAAGTACAGGGAGTCTTGTGTGTTCCATTTACCATTGACCAAAGAATCTAAAATTCATTCAGATAGATAAGGATTCTGGTATAAATAATGAATTAATTACACTTCAAATTTAGTCAGTTCCCACTTTTAACCTACCTCCTTTTCTTCTCCTTCTTTGGGTCTTATGAAAGACAATGCCATTCTTTGTTTAAATACCTTTGAATTTCCAAAAATTTTACAATACTTTTTCTCTTTAACTGCAATGTAATATTTATAAAACCATGCCCATGAGACCCCTGTTCCCTGGCTCCTCCCAGCTCCCTGGTCTGGGTTCCCTGTGGGGACACTGTTCTTGCGGGCATGGTAGTGTGGAGTGAGTAAACCAGAATCCTGTTTCCCAGCTCTTCCTAGCTCCCTGGTCTAGATTCATTGGGCTGGTCTGTGTGCGGGCAGGCATGGTAGTGGGGAGTGATTAGGAGAGATCCCTATTCCTTGATTCTTCCCAGTCTCATAGTCTTGGTAGGTCCCATTGTGCCCTTCTTGGGGAGGCCTGGTCCCTGTGTAAGCTAAGGAATCAGGCCATTTTCACTGGTATTCTAACTGGCCACTGGGTATCAACATCCCTGTTGACCTCAATCAGAGGGTGCACAGGCCAAAGGACAAAAACTTACTTCCGTATCAATAAAATAGTTTCCCTAAAATAGCTAGACAATAACACAAAAAAGCCAATGAAAATCAGAAAGCTGAGAAATCTCTACAAAGTATGTCTCATCCTACAAAGGAAGCTTCCAATGAAATCATAGAGAAATCCAATCCCAAAATGAAAATAAAATAACTAATAAGACTCTGAATTTTAAAAAAATCACTGAATTGGAAACTAAACATCAATGAACCAACTATTATATCAATGAAACTGAACAGAATTATCTGCTGAAACATTCAGCCTTTGACAGTAGGCTTAACTTGATTGAAGATAATGTTAGAATGCTCCAAAAATATATGAATAAATTGAAGGTGAATCAAGAAATGGAAGATCTAAAAACCAGTTGATTAAGCTTAATGAAGACTTGATCAAATGCAAGAATGAATTTCAGGAAGCATCAAGAAAATCAGAAGTTGAAATCGTACCTCAAAAAGGAGATGAACACAATACAAAATAACACAACAGAAAACAAACATCAAACAGAAATTATAAAAACCTCTCTAAGACCTCTAACAAACAGGGCTACTCATGAGGAAGACAGAACATCTGACCTGGAAGACAAGACAGAAGAAATTTCAAGGGATGTCAAAAACTTCACTAAGTTCAAAAAAATCTAGTGAACAGAATACAAGTGAACTGTAGGATACCCCAAAATGGCCAAACATCCAGATCATGGGAATACCAGAAGGGAAGGAAATCCAGGCCAGAGGCATAGAGAATATATTCAATAAATTTATTGAAGAAAATTTTCCAAATCTCTCAAAAGAGAGACCCATCCAGATACAAGAAGCCCACAGAACACCAGACAGGACCAAAAGAAATTCACCAAGACACATCATAGTTAAAAGTCTTAACAATGGGGCTGGATAGATGGCTTAGCAGTTAAGCGCTTGCCTGTGAAGCCTAAGGACCCCGGTTTGAGGCTCTGTTACCCAGGTCCCACGTTAGCCAGATGCACGAGGGGGCACACGCGTCTGGAGTTCGTTTGCAGAGGCTGGAAGCCCTGGCACACCCATTCTCTCTCTCTTCCTCTATCTGTCTTTCTCTCTGTGTCTGTCGCTGTCAAATAAATAAATAAATAAATGAAAATCTTAACAATGAAAACAAAGAGAGTGATAAACCAAGCATGGAGGTGCATGCCTTTAATCCCATCACTCTGGAGGCAGAGATAAGAGGATCATTGAGAGTTTGAGGCCACCCTGAGAATACATAGTGAATTCCAGGTCAGCCTGAGCCAGAGTAAGACCCTACCTCAAAAAAACAAACAAACAAATAAATAAATAAGAAAAAGAGAGAGTATGTGTGTGTTTGTGTGTGTGTGTGTGTGTGTGTGTGTGTGTGTGTGTGTGTGTGTGTATGTATATGTATATGTGTGTAAAAGCAGCAAGAGAGAAGCAATTAGCAACATACAAAGACAATCCCATCAGAATTACATCATATTTCTCAATGGAAACCCTGAAAGCCAGAAGAATCTGGAATGGAACATTTCAAAGTCTAAAATATGATGGCTTCCAACCCAAACTATTATACCCAGCAAAGGCATAATCATAATTGATGGTGAAAGAAAAACTTCCCATGAAAAAAAGTGAACTCTATGATTATATGAACCCAAAGCCAAATCTACAGAGAATACTTGAGGGAATACTCCACACAAAAGAGTCAATCAATCTCAAAAGCCAACAATAAGGAGATCACAATAACCAAAATAGATCAGACTCAAAATAGTACAAAACACATACATTTATACAATGGAGTTCTACTCAGCGGTAAAGAAAAATGAAGTTAAGAAATTTGCAGAAAAATGGATTGATCTGGAAAGGATTATGCTAAGTGAGGTAACCCAGGCCCAGAAAGCCAAGCACCACATGTTCTCCCTCATATGTGGATCCTAGCTACAGATGATTGGGCTTCTGCGTGAGAAGGAAAATACCTAGTAGCAGAGCCCAGTAAGTTAAAAAGGAGATATAAAGGGAAGAGAAAGGAAGGGAGGAGGGTACTTAATAGGTTGGTATTGTATATATGTAAGTACAATGATTGAGATGGGGAGGTAATATGATGGAGAATGGAATATCAAAGGGGAAAGTGCAGGGGGAGGGAGGGTATTACCATAGGATTTTTTTTTATAATCATGGAAAATGCTAATAAAAATTAAATAAAAATAAATAAATAAATTTTTAAAAAAACACAAGAAAGCACAAAACCCCATAAAGCACACCATCATGGCATGGTTTAATTCAATCCTCATAGTAATAACTTTAAATATGAATGGTCTAAACTCACCCATCAAAAGACACAGATTATGAGGGTAGATCAAAAAACTGGACCCTTCTATCTGCTGTCTTCAAAACACCCACCTCACTACTAAAGAAAGATACCTCTTCAGGGTGAAAGGTTGGAAAATGATATTCTGAGCAAATGGAAATTAAAAACAAGTGGGTGTTGCTATATTGATATCGGATAAAATAGACATCAAACCAAAAGTAATCGAAGAAGACAAAGAAGGCCACTTCTTATTCATCACATGAATGATCCAACATGATCACATCATAATCATTAATATATATGTGCCAAACACAGGTGCACTACATTTTAAAAACTAAAATCTACTCGACAATAAAGCAGAAATCAACACCATCATATTTAAAGACTACAAAATTCCACTATCATCAATAGACAGATTATCCAAGCAGAAGATTAATGGGAAATAACAGAGCTCAAAAACATCATAGATAAACTAGACCTAATGGATATCTACAGAACTTTCCTCCCCAGCTCTACAGAATACACATTTTCTCAGAAGTCCATGGAACCTTCTCCCAAATTACCCATACATTAGAACATAAAGTGTACCTTCATAAAGTCAGGAAAATTGAAGTAACTTCCTGCATCATGTCATATCACATTGCTTTAAGGCTAGAAATTAACAAGAGACATGTCAAAATCTCTACCAGTCCTGGATACTAAACAACAAATTTTTAAACAATGAATGGGTCATGGATGATATCAAAAAAGACATTATAAAATTTCTAGAATTGAATGATAACACAACCTAACAAAACATATGGGACATAATGAAGACAGTCCTAAGGAAAAAAGTCATAGCCCTAAGTGTCTTTGTTACAGAGAGATACCAAATTAATACCAAATCAATAATCTGACTATCTACCTAAAGGTACAGGCAAAACCAATAATAATTCAACCCAAAGAGCTCTGTACAGAAAGAAATAATCAAGATAAAAGCAGAAATTAATGAATAGGAAATGAAAAAAACAATTATAAAAAAGAGCTGGTTCATTAAAAAAATAAACAAGATTGACAAACCCCTGGCCAATTTTATCAAGCAAAAACCAGAACTCTCCAATTAACCAAATCAGAAATGAAAAAGGAGGGATCACTACAGACTGTGATGAAATTGGAAGAATCATCAGGGCATACTTTCAAAACTTCTGTCCCACAAAATTGAAAAATCTAGAAGAAATACATGAATTCCTATACACATACTACCTACCAAAACTAAACTCAGAGCACCATCAAATGAAAATAAGTGTTGGCAAGGATGTGGAGAAGTAGGAACACTCATTCACTATTGGTGAGAATGTTAGCTGGTACAATTGCTATGGAAATCAATATGGAGACTGCTGAAAAGGATGAATATAGAGTTACCAACAGACCCTGTTACTCCTTTACTGGGCATTAACCCTAAAAGGTCCACATCTCAGTTCAAAGATATTTGCTCAACCATGTTTATAGCTGCTCAATCCATAATAGTTAAGAACTGGAATCAACCCCGGTACCCTTCATTAGATGAATAGATAACCACAATGAGGTATACCTATACAATGGAATTTTACTCAGCAGTAAGAAAAAAATGACACATGAAATTTGTAGAAAAATGGCTAAATTTAGAACAGATCATTCTAAGTGAATGCACACAATCACAGAATGGCAACTGTCACATGATCTCACTCATCAGTGGTTCCTAACCTGGATCAGCCCAAGTTGCTGACTTACCTCAATAGCGTCTCAAGGTTTGGACAATAGAAAGGGTAGGGTTTGGGGTAAGGGGAATGGTAGAGGGGGACCTAAAACGGAAACTCAATTGAACTTGTGCCATAGAATCCTATATCCTGGAAGTAAGACTAAAAGGTGGAACCCTCAAGAGGATCTTAGGGGAGCACTGAATCCAAGGGCCTGGAGAGGGTAAGGCTAAACCTTAAATTTTTCCTAACTCACTTTCTTCTTTTATTCTTTTCCCTTGGTGCTAGCCTGTAATTCCCTGAACCAGGATGTGGTTTACTTCCACAGTGAGCTGTTGATCAGCAAGACCTACTAGGTTTTCTAAAACAAACAAGGGAGACTTCTTTCAGAACACTTGATTACCCACCAGTGGTTAATGATAAGTCCCCACTGCTGAAGACACCATACACTGTCAGCACAGACCACGGAGAGACCTGGTTGGAATCTAAAAGAGAGACAGTCCCCAGAAAATTAGCCTACCTAGTGCTGGAAGATGCTACATGAGCTACCAGGGGAAAATGGCCAACATCTGTCCAAGCAACTCAAAGTCTAAGCAACTCAGAAGCAAACAACCTGACATGATGCTCACACAAGTGCAATAGTGAAACACAGCCATGATGGGTAACCAACTGCTCTTAGAATGGGTAATATATCCCCTCAGTGGAAAAGGTAACTGTGTCTGGAACAAGGAAACAAGTCAGAATCACATCCAGATAATGATTCTCTTTTCCATTGTGAAGTTCACACTAATTTGGGGCTATTAGAGGGTCTACACCTTTAAATTCTCTCTAAATTAATAATGGTTATCCCATTTAACTGGTGCTGACTTCACTCTCTGTTTGAGAATCTGCTTCTCTATTTCAGGTGGGAGCAGAAGCTTAGGAGATAAACAAACCTGCACACTCCACCCCAGCCCCAGCTGAAACCACAAATGAATAGGGAAAATGAGCAAGAGCCCTGCTTTCTCTGTTAGCCTGATATTAACACAAGGGTATAGGAGGAAGTAAGGGTCAGGAGTGGCCAAGACCATGGAGAGAACTCTGAGGAAAGATGAAAGCTTTTATTCAGGAAAAACATGAGCTGCCAGGACTGACTCTCAAGAGCAGAGCAGAGTCAACTTTTAGATTACAGATAGTGGGCTATAAAGAGCTTTTCAGTTGCCAGGAGGTGAGGAAGGAAAATAGCTAAGGTGTGAGACCAGAACAATGACCAATTAGGAGATAAGGAGGCAGGAAACCTAGACCTGGGGCATTGTTAGTTAAGAAATGGATAATGGCTGGTCAGTTCTCTGAGGAATGTGGATGACCCACTTCCTTATGTCTTTGTTGCCCTCCTGCTGTTACTTCATTTTTGTCTTGACCTAACAAAGACAGACACTGAGGACATGCAACACTTACCAAACCAGAGATCCAGAGGCTCCTAAGTGCCTGTGGTGGTTTGATTCAGGTGTCCCCCATAAACTTAGGCGTTCTGAATGCTAGGTTCCCAGCTGATGGAGATTTGGGAATTACCATCTCCTGGAGGAAGTGTATTGTTGGGGGCGGGCTTATGGGTGTTACAGCCAGTTTCCCCTTGCCAGTGTTTGACACACTCTCCTGTTGCTATTGTTCACCTTATGTGGGCCAGGGGGTGATGTCCACCCTCTGCTCATGCTATCATTTTCACTCCCATCATGGAGCTTCCCCTTGAGCCTATAAGCCAAAATAAACTTCTTTTTCCCACAAGCTGCTCTTAGTTGTGTGATTTCTACCAGCAATGCAAACCTGACTGCAACAGTGCCCATCAATGAAGTAGACTTAAAATGCACCCAACATGGCTCGGGGAATTTTGCAGAAGAGGGAGCAGAAAGATTGTTAGAGTCACAAATTGGGACATTTTGCACAGAGACATTGCCTCTTCTCTGTAACTGATGGCTGCCCTCATAATTCATGACCCACAATCCCTGTGGGGTTGACCTGCATCCCCAATGAGGAAGGCCTCTTCAGAAAAGGGGCAGGAAAGAGGGAAAGGATGGTACCAACATGTGTTGTTTACATACTAAATATTCCATAACTAATAAAAGAACATGGCCATGATTTAAAAAACTATAACATAAAAATATATTCATTCTTTACTGAAATTCCATCAGCCATTTTTCAGAAATAACTATCTTCATGGATAAATTCTTTATCTTACATTAACTCCAAAGGGTAGGAATATGTAACCAGAGGAACAAAGTCAGCAAGAGGAAAGCAGAAAAGTGTGAAAGAATCTGGTGGAAATGTCATAAAATCAACCAGAAATATTATTGACAAGAGCACATCAACCAAGATGTTTGCTCACAGCATGGTAACTAATGTTTCAATATCGGAATCACTCTTACCATGGAGTAAGATATGAGAATAAAAGAAGAGGTTGATGCAGCTCAGAATATTTAGCATAGCAAAAGGTTGGGGGTACTAAAATAAATCAATATCTATGTGGAAAAACCAAATTAAGTAAAAAAAAAAAAAAAGCAATATACCTGTATTAAGGTCATTCTATAAGGTCTATCAACAAATTGGGTGCATACTAATGTAAGTGACAGGGGAAGGAACTGGTGGTCAAACTGGCATATCTGAGAAAAGGAAATGGGAAAAATAAAGGTTGGATACAAGCCCATTCCTACCTAATTCCAAAGTTCATTCATGTAATTCAGAAAACACTACTTTCTTAGCTGTAATAGGTCAAAGCAAAAGCTTTCAGAGCCAGATAAGAAAAATAAATGAAAGCAAAAGAACTCCCAAACCATATTCACAAGTCCAAAGTCAAGCTTTTATTTGTCTAAGACTCTTCTTTGAAACCTTAGGAACTGGTACACTTCTTTCCAGACTGAATCCTGGTGCCCCTCCCCTGTCACAAGTCCACCGATCATTACTGGGTAGAATTTGCTATCCAGAGGTTTAGAGGCAATCTGCTCCAGTAGCATGATAACAGACCACCAAAGAAGACAGCAGTGTTGTTTGCCAGACATTCAACATTTACTCAGAACCTAGCAGGGCCCAGCTCTTGATCTGTTTGCTACTAGTAATATTGAGCTAAATGCCATAAGACCTCTCTTTCATGAATGTTAGATGGGGTTGGAGAGACAGAAAACAATGGATTGCAACAGCACAGACTAAAATTAGAGAGGCCACCCTTCTTATGGGGCAAGGTAGGAGGGGATTTAGAGGCAATAAACTATCGAGTGCTAAGGTAGGCATGGCGATGGGGATGTGAGAAGCACACAAACTCACACATATGGTGATGCATCGAGCACAAGCAGCAGCGCCTCAGTCTCTCAGGCAAGACGCAGAGGCCCATGTCCTGTCAAACACTGGAGATGCCCTTTACCAAGTACAGAGTACCCATGTGAAAGTGGCATGGCAGGCTCCAAGTAGAAGTCAGATTTCACAAATTGAAAATGCTACATCCCAGGATCTGAAGCTCTTTTAAGTGGCTATATCTGGTCATTGAGCTCCAAGGAACAACGTGTGATCTGGGCTTTCTGTCAACCATGGAGCTTAGAAAAAGCTCTAGAGGCTGGGAATCAGGAGGGGCCAACAATGACATAACAAAAGACATACACATATTTTTAAGGTGTTTTTTTTTTGTTTATTTTTATCTATTTATTTGAGAGCAACAGAAAGAGAGAGAGAGAGAGAGAGAGAGGCAGACAGATAGAGAATGGGAGTGCCAGGGCCTCCAGCCACTGCAAATGAACTCTAGATGCATGCCCCACCTTGTGCATCTGGCTTACATGGGTCCTGGAGAATCGAGCCTCGAACCAGGGTCCTTAGGCTTCACAGGCAAGTGCTTAACTGCTAAGCCATGTCTCCAACCCCAAGACATACACCTTTGTATTCATTATGTTTCTAAGAATTTATTTGTGCACCCAATTTGTAAACAGATATGATAAAAAAGCTAAACAATTGTTCATAGATTTTGAGTGTTCAAAGTACATGAATAACATATGGTTCTTGGGAAAATGCTGTCTGTGTTAATGATCAAGTAATGATTTTTTAAAAAAGGGACAATATCAGATATCTTCCCTCAAGAATGCTGCGTACCTTTTTTTGTGACAGGGATTCTCATTAGCCTAGAGGTCACTAATTAGGCTAGACTGACTGGCCAGGGTTCTAGGGATTTCCATCTACTGGGATAGCAGGTACGCATCGCCATACCTGGAAATTTTATGGGGGTACTTGGGATCAAATTCAGGACCTCATGGCTGTGAGGTAACTCTTAACTAATTGGACTGTTTGTTCTGTCCCATGTTGCCCTCTTCCTAGTACCTGTGAGTCATGACATCTTGCTACCTGCTGATGTTAGTAAAACTGGTTGGAGCCAGACAATGTTCTCTGAATTTCTTCTTTGTGGTCATATAGATCTGATTCACACATGTATTCACATGTCCTCCTGATAACAATGTACCATACAACAAATGGATTATGGGAAACACAGTCCACAAAACTAAGTAGATATAGGAAAGATAGATTATTGACAGATATATATGATAGAAGATAGGTAGATACATAGATTGATAGACTCAGAGAAGAGAGATTGATAGCTAGTTGATAAACAAATTTATTCCATTAACACAGTGATAAAATCTATATCAATAATATCCTTAAATAAAAAAGGTACTTCCTATACATTGACAGTGGTAAAATGTACAGGTTTCAGTCCTTTTAGAATTTCAGATATTAAATTCAGATAAACAGATGTGCCATACAGAAAAACAGTGCTTGTACTTCAGTGTTTCTCTCTTTAGAGCTCATGGCTTCTTATTTCCAAGATAAATAAGTTCACTCATTATTTCCAAGATATATAATCACACCTAGAAAGAGGCAATATTCATTTTATTTACACAGTCTTATTTTATGCTGGACTTTGCATCAAGCATTTTATATGTATTTTTTTCCTTTACTCCCTGCAATATGCCCAAGATAGAGCTGCCTTCATCCCCTTTTATAGATTAGGAAATTAAGATGTTGAGAGGCAAAAAAACCTACCAGCAGAGATAGAATTCATGAAGAAACCCCTCTGATTATTGTGACCTATTCTCTGACCTCCATTGCTTTGCACCTCTCCACTATATTTTATCTTTTGCTGTAAATTCTCAATAGTATCCTAGATTCCTACAGACTTTACTAGGATATAAAAGATATTTTCAGGACTGGAGATTTTGCTCAGTTGGTAGAGTGCTTGGCTAGCATGCATAAAGTCCTGGGTTCAATTCCCTAGCACAGCATAAACAGAGTATTGTGGTGAATATAATCATAGCATTCAAGAGTGGGAGACAGAAGGGTCAAGATCATTCTCAACTACATAGTGAACATGAGACTAGATTGGGCTACATGAGACCCTGTCTCAAAAATAAGCAAATAGCAAATACTTTTTAACTCATCTGATCTTTACAACTAACTAGCCCACAAAACAGCAAAAATATGATATTTTCCCATTTTAAAGGTAATGATACTGAGGCTTGTCAGTGTAGGCAGTATCCAGAAATCATTAATGCTCAACAAAGTTGAGATTTGTTTTCATCAACTCTTACCAATATGATCCACCTTCAAGCCCAATACACTACCCTCTGTACCATATTCAATATTTGTCTTCATAATGTTAAACTACTTCTTGAGAACTTAAAAAATAAGGACCAAAGGAAAACTCAATGCCTTTCAACTGTGTTAGATTATCACCTCCCTCTTTCCCAAGCCATCCCATTATAGATAAATCATTTGTTGAAAGCATGGCTTGAAGGTCCAGAATTAAGCCATATAACAGAGTTCCTGTAATTATTTGGAAGAATAATTTTCAAGTCCTTCCAAATGCCCTAACTTTGATACTCATGGAAAACCAAAACCCAAAAGAAGGTGGCTACCTTTACCAGCTCTTCCTGGACTGCTCTCTTGTCTCCTTCTATGTTCATAGTGAATGCTTGTTTCCCTGTCTCAGGCAACAGCTTCGAGTGACTCTTAACGACCGAGCTGCTCAGATGTGGACATCTCAGAGCCTCCACACTGTTCTGTCCCATCGCACATTCATCCAAATAATTATAATAACTCAGTAGGGTGTGGTTTAATTCTCAAGCAATATCACCAACAAAATACTCCCTTTTCAAGTGCAAAATAAGTACATGCAGAGCTCCATATTATGTATAAATGTTTCCTATCTGTCTTTTTAGATTGAGTGCCCCAATGGAGTCTTGTCAATATACCCCCTTCCTTCTCCAAAGCTGACTTCAAGGTGAAACATTCCTGCCCATAACATCAATGCAGAGTCTCTTTGATAAGCAAGAAAACTTGATGCTAAGCACAAAAAGGGGGACAAAATAAACCTTGAAGTTATGGGACATAACTAGAGATACAGTTTTTCACCTAATATAAGGTAAGAGGGGTTAAACTGAGCTATCCACATGCATTTTGTCAAACACACATAAAGATGGCTCTAGAAAGATCAGGAAGAAGGGACTACTGTACCTTCAACCACTGCTCCCCCACTCATCCACTGCTATTATTGCTCCATGAAGCCTGTGCCCTTTCCAGTCCATTTCAAAAATAGTCATCACTCTCAGGGATTGAGTTTTCTGTTGGCGTTGCCCAGATTTTTGTACAAAACAAATGTGAATATTATGCAATAAACATCTCCTTCCTCTCCCTCAAGTCAACATTCAATCATTCATCTCTCTTTCCCATAAGTCAGTGACACAATTACCAGGTTCTGGCTAGAAAGATGTCCAAAGCAAGCTGAGAGTGGACATCTCAAATCTTATTCATGCTGTATTCATAGCAGCTACATTAAATTATCACCACCTCTTTCCCAGCCATCCTGCTATATGTAAATCATTTGGCAAAGGAGGTTTTGCTGAAAACATTACTATCTAGATGTGAAGCACTGTTTTCATATCTCACATGTCTCAAAAAAAATGGTATGTGTCTGGGCTGGAGAGATGGCTTAGTAGTTAAGCGCTTGCCTGTGAAGCCTATGGACCCCGGTTTGAGGCTCGGTTCCCCATGTCCCACGTTAGCCAGATGCACAAGGGGGCGCACGTGTCTGGAGTTCGTTTGCAGAGGCTGGAAGCCCTGGCACGCCAATTCTCTCTCTCCCTCTATCTGTCTTTCTCTCCGTGTCTGTCGCTTTCAAATAAATAAATAAAAATTTTTTTAAAAAATGGTATGTGTGGATATGCCACTGTTTGGGTCACTTAGTTTATGAAAATCTCACACCAACTTCTGTCTTGCAGCCTTATCATCACTTATCATCACTGTTGTTTTTCTCTCCATTCTGTTTCCTGTGAACTGAAGGACTTCTGTAACCTTCTACCACTGAGGTAAAAGTTTACCTGATATCATGCAAATCAGGGCTTCTCACTCAGGCTCCTCCTCCAACTCAACCTTCCTTGATATATAAGGACTAATGCCCTCCCAGGGAAGGTGAATTCATGACTACAAGGCTCCTGACAAGTAGCAAAATCCCTGTGACACATTGGGCACCTTAATAAGATGGAGGAGTATTATTTTAACAACTAGAATGAAATTGACATTGGATAGATAAATGAATGGATGGATGGGCTGACTGAGTGATGATAGATAAATCACATATATATATATATCTTTTTTTTCAAGGTAAGGTCTTTCTCTAGCACAAGCTGACCTGGAATTCTCTATAGTCTCAGAGTAGCCTTAAACTCATGGCAATCCTCCTACCTCTGCCTCCCAAGTGCTGGCATTAAAGGCATGTACCACCATATGAAGAGGAAATGATATATTTTAAATGGGTAGATTATAGAAGATAGACAGATAGATAGATGATAGAGAGAAATGGATAGATGACAGATGATGATAATTATAATAGATAGATAGGTAGATAGACAGATTAAAAACAGTAAAATGATACATGCTTTCTTGTACTTTTATAGTCCCAGAGACAGAAGGACACCAGAGTCGAATGACGTTGCATCCACAGTTACACTTCTTACTCATTTCCCTCACAAATAGATTAGAAATGAACAGTTAGGGGCTGGAGAGATGCCTCAGCCATTAAGATACTTGCCTTAAAAGTCTAATGATCCAAATTCAATCCCCAACACCCACATAAAGCCTAATGCACAAAGTAGTACATGCATCTGGAGTTTGTTTGTAGCAGCTAGAGACCCTGGCATGCCCGTTCATTTTGTCTGTCTCTCTTCTATCTATCTCTCTCTGCTTGCAAATAATTAAATAAAAGGTATTTTTTAAAAGAAGAAAGAAATTAGTAGTTGATGCAGGGGCAGTTTGCAGGATGAACCGCGAAGGAAGAAAATGAAACTCTTTTGAAGAAGGAAGGGTAACTCCTCACACAGAGTCAGGTGCAACTAACCCTTGCTGGTATTTTCTCTTTCCTATGTGAAAGGAAATCACAAATGACCCCATACTTCCTTGAAGAGAAAGATGGCTGCGTAGAAAATGACTTAGGCTCATGGCTAACCTGAGAACCTCCTTTAGGGAGATGGTGGTAGGCCCTGAGGAGACTCAAAACTCATCAAAATATATAATCAAAGGCTGCTGAGAGTTCAACATTAAAGGAGACTTCTAGAACACCCTACAAGGCTCAGGGAATATTGTAGAAGAGAGGACAGAAAGAATGTCAGAGCCCCAGGGTGAGAAGATGTACTCTAACACACACACACACACACACACACAAAAGAAAAAAAAAAAAGGTGCGTTCTTGACTTCACAGTGATTACTGATAACCCCATGGAGAAAAGCCTTCAGTGGAATGGGGTGAGAAAGAGAGGTCATGAAAGTATAACCTGATGGGAATCTGACCAAATTGCAATATGTTCATGTATTCGAGTTCTCAATGACATAAAAAGGAAAAGAAAGGGGCCAGGATAACATTGTTGGCAGCAGTTGTGAGCACAGCAGACATTACTGTGAACGGCCAACAAGGCCCTCCACAGGTCTCGCAGGGAATATTTCATTCTGTCAGCCTTTCCTGCCACTGGGTCCTGGGATTGATCTGACACTGATGGAGCTGGTCTCCCAAGGAGGATCAGGAATAAAGGCCTTTCACTCAAAGAAAAACTACAGCAATTCTGCCTTTCCTTTGATTTGGGCTAAAATTGACCAAGAGGGAGGGGTGGTCTAGGGTGATTGCTCAGCGGTTAAAGGTGCTTTTTGGCAGGCCCAAGTTCAATTCTCCAGCACCCATGTGAAGCAGGTCGCAAAATAGCACATGCATCTGTGATCCCAACACACCTATGCAATGGGAGGCAGAGCCAGGTGAATCTAGAACTTTGAGTTCAAGCTTGACCGGTGCATTTGAAGCCTCAAAAACAAACAAACAATGGAGGCCCTGTCTCAAGAAAAGTAGAAGATAAATACCCCCAAGTTGTACTCAGATCTCCACATGTGTGCCATTACACATGCACACTTATACACCTACACACACATGAAACACATGCCCACATATACATATAGTGCACACATTATTTAATAAAAAAAGGAATTGTCCAGTGATAAAGAAAACGAGCTAGGGAACTCACCTCAGAGAATAAGTAGTTAGAATCAGTTTTTCCTGTAATATTTTGTCAGACTAATAACAAACATAGTATTGTTCAGGACTACGAACATTTAACTGTTACTTTATGTAAAATATTAGTGTGCTAATAAAGACACATGCCTTCCTTTTTGTTTGCTTATTCATTTGTTGAGTCAGCCTCTCTATCTAACCCAGGCTAACCTTGAACTCTCATTCTTCTTGCCTCAGTCTCTGGACTGCTGGAATTATAGGAATGCACAGCCATGCCTGAGCTTCTATTTTCTTATGCTTCCTGTCCATTATAAGACTTAAAGGCAAGCTTATCTGCTGTTGTTAGAACAATTTTGGTCCTAACAGTTTATCAAAAATGTTATGCATGTAAACACATGCACACATGTGTGAATGAGAACCTGTATGCTGCATGCTTGTGTCTGTGTCTGTGAGGAGATGGAAAGTATAGTTGAGGTTTACTACACACATCTAAAGAGTGTCATTCTCCATCTTTATTTTTGGTACTGTCATTTACATTACAATACCAGTAACCTGGCATAGGTCTGAAACACACAAACTTGCTAATAGTATTCTGCAAAGGGGCAATGCCAGCATAAGACACACTATGGCTTGTTCCAAACATAATTTTACATTTTGAAATGATTTACTTTCTGTATGATAGCCAGGCAATTACCATTCACAAATATTTCAAGTGGGAGAAATGAAGTAGCTAGTTGTTCCTTGATTTGGAATTTCTGAGAACAGATTTTACATATCATATACTTTTCTACCCTTCTCTAGAAACTACAATAAAATGTTAATATTTCTGCATTTCCAGCCTTATTGTCAGCTTGCAGATACTTGAGACAAAACTTTGTAAGTGGCTCCCTCTGGTGCTACACGATTACTGGAGATTTCATTCAGTGATGAAAACCAGATTACCAGGGAAACATACGTCGAAGCTCTCAAGGTCTACTTTTACTAGAAATATCTTGTGGGATTGAACTCCACATAATATATAAGATAAGATAATAAGGTAAATTCTTTATCGTATTTTGTTTTGACTTGCGAAATATGTAGCATCTCTCTCGCCCTTTTGCTTTTCTTTTCTCCTTTCATATGCACAAAAGTAGTGTGTCTTAAACCCTGACCGAACCTCTGTTTTTTGTTGCTGAAATAACAAATGCCCTAGAAAGTAGGTTAGTAATTCTAATGGACCTCAACACAACCATCAGTCACCAGTCCAGCTGGTCTGTGGATGACAGAAGAGTGACTGGGGCAAAGTGGATAGGGAGGCAATCAATCTGTTCCAGGGGCTGGAGCGATGGCTTAGTGGTTAAAGCCCTTGCCTGAGATGCCTAAGGACCAGGCTCCATTCCTCAGTAGCCATGTTAGCCAGATGCACAAGGTGGCACATGCATCTGGAGTGTGTTTGCAGTGGCTAGAGACCCTGGTGCACCCATTCTAACTCTCTATCTGGACCCCCCCACCACCTCTTTCTCTCTCATACTCTCTCTCAAATAAAATAAAAATAAAATTAATAAAATATTTTAAAAGTCAGTTCTAAACAACAGAAGATATAGGAATAGCCTCTATGAATAGCAGTGTGGAAGGTGCTGGCCATATTGTCCGCCAGGGCTATGATCCTCAATAGTCCCTGGTGGCCTGGCTTTCCATGTAAGTCCTCCCACAAGCAGCCAGAGTTTGAAATGCAGGGTGCATAAGAGAATGACAGGATGTCTAGGCCAATCCTTGGTTTTAAACCACAGTAACTATGCTAAAGCAATCTGTTGCTTCCCTGTGTCAACTTGTCCTCATTTCTGCCCAAGAGGCAACACATCTCTCCTCACACATTTCTCTAAAGCACAGCTCAACCTCCACCAACAGCCCAAATGTTAATGTGTTATCACTGCGTACACTGAGAAAACAAGTGACCATATGCAGCCCAGGCCAGCAGAGCTGTAACTGTGAAGAACAATGGCTCTGAGTCAACAGCAGAATTAAACTGCTCCCTCTTGTGAAGCTCTTCTGAATATTTTAAGTGGTGCCTTGGAAGTGTGGGATTATATGAAAGCATAAACATTAGCTTAATGTAATTTTTTGGGTACAGAATATACCAGGGTTTCAAAATCAGAATTGAAATGCAGAAAAATAACTTGGGGATAAATTTAACTTTTTTCATGTGTGATTAAAACATGATTGAAGAGGCATACTTTATGTGTAATGAAAGTTGCATTGTAATTAAGAGATTTAGGCTCGTATACAAAATGATGCAGCTCAGCTTGGAGATTTCACAAAGAAGCCTATTAAGCACTCCCTCCCTGGAAAGTCTATGACTCAAATGTTTTCACATTCTAATGCTCACAGATTCCTTGACTTTTTTTTTTCTCTGAGCTGCCAATTTCACCATTTCTGAATATTTTATCCTTATTTTTTATGTGTAAGTGAAATAAAAACAGCTGTATCTTCCCTGTCATTAACCAAAGCAAGCCAGAACAGGCCACATTTTTTTGCATGTGTATGTGGTATGTGTGTATGTTCACATGTGTGTGTCCACACATGTATGTGGAGATACTCATGCATGTGTGTTTGGGGGGGCAGAGCTTGACAGTAATTGCCTTACTTGATTGTTCCCACTTGGAAGATTGTCTCTCAGTGAACTTGGTGCTCAGCAACTAGGATAGACTAGCTACTGAATAAGTCCAAGGCATCCTTCAGTTTCTGTGCAGCATTGGGATGACAAGGGCATGGAATCATGCCTAGCATTTTACATGAGTCCTGGCGATGCAAACTCATGATTTGTGCAAGCCATTTACCCACTGAGTTATCTCCCCATTCCTGAACACTGACATTTCAACTTCAAAACTTCCTAGGCAAGAAAGGAAAAGGAAGGGGTAGAATAAAGTAAAAAAAAAAAAAAAAAAAAGGAATAAGAAATAATTTCAGGCAGCATTGGACCCTTCTTTGCTTTCTCTACTGTACCTAGTACCAAGTTTGACCTTATACACAGAGAACACATGATATCTGGCTTGGCCAAGAGGCTCCTTGCAGTCAGTTGTTCAAGCCTAGGCAGCATAACAAGGACCTGAATCAAAAAACATATATAAATGACCATTAGTAGGTAAGCAGAGTGTGTTTGTGTTATACACATGGAGGGTTACCATGGTAATGTGAACATCTTTGAAGAAATTTTACATGACAGGAAAAATACTGTTATTTCATTTAATCCCATAACAGTCCTATGAGATTGACATTATCAGTTGTATTTTACAGACAGAAAATTAAAATCAAAAAGTTGAATAATACATAGATTTGTGTGTCTCATTACTAACCTAGCAACCACAGCTGAGCTATAGTTTACAGCAGAACAAGTTTGTTTTCCCTTAGCTCTGCTCATTTTTTTTTCAGTCTCATTTCTCATGCCCTAATTCTTCAGTCTCCCTCCCTCTGCCAGGGTTGTCTCTTAGTCTCCATCTAGGTCCCTAATGTATTCTTCTAGAAACCATCTAAATGAGCCTAAGCTTGATCTCACTGGAAGTGGTTGTGCTTGAAACTGATTGTTCTGGCCTTCGCCATCAGCATCTGTTTATTCTATGCTCTGAAGTATGTATGACCTGGGGGAGGAAGATACTCAGACAAGTTTATTCATGCTACTGGGTTGTTCGCTGACACTTGCACTTAGAAGGCTTTCACAATGATCTGAGGATACAATGAGGTTCTGGGTTTAGTACAGTAATCATGCTCTGTAAAAGAGGCTGTTCAGCAACTAGAAACATGAGGGTAAAGAAATCACATTCATGATAAGAAGCAGAAACCATAGGCTGATAAGTAGATGCTTGATAGAAACATAGTCACAAACATACATATCTGTTAAGGTTTTGCAAGCTTAAGTGCAATAGGAATAAAAAGGATGTCACCTTAAAGATTTCCGTCCCTCTTCCCTCTCCCTCTCTCCAGCAATTGCCTTTCTACCCTCAGCAATACCATCCCACTCTTATTCTTTTCTGGTGTGTGTATGGTAAAGAGCTTGTCTACAAGCTCTGTGGTATATGAAGTCTCATTCTTCTTTGGAGTTCCTGCAAAGACTAGAGAGCAATAACATTCAAAATTGAATGCCTGGACTACTCCCAAAGTGTTTCTGACTGGCGAGGTCATAACGCACCTGTTCCTGGGAAATTATGATGATGCTCATGGAATTCTGTAGAAGACATGTTGGTGCTCCTCTGGCAGACCCCACTCCCTGTCCCCCAGGTGCTGGTTATTCTAGCCACTGACTCCCAGAATGCACTGCCATTTTCACAGACAGTGGATTCAAACAGTCAGGAGGGATGTGCTGATTTCATGTGCAATTTACCAGAAATAGAAGGATGTGTTTCACATGACACTGCATTCCTTAGATCTGAAAAGGGTAATTTTTAAATGAAGGCAAGTGTGATCAGTAGGTATCAGGAGGAAAGACCGGCACCAACAAGTGCCTCTCTCTTTTAAGTAAATAGAACATTTTGCTTATATCTTGTAATTAGCAAATAGTGAAGGACTAATTGAAGGACTATCTTGAGAAGGCACACTTTTCATGAAGAAGACATCCATTTGACGGCAGAATGTCTCTCATACAGCTTAACCAGGCCTGTGGCATGAACTATCGCCTTTTTTGATGGGAATGAAAAAAAGCACCACCTGATAGTGTATCAACTAGTTATAGAAACAGACATATGCTCAAAAAGTTATATATTCCAATCTATAGATTTTTACTCTAGCAGGAATGAACTTCTCATACAATATGAACTAATTTGAGGGTGTTTACTCAGAATAAGTATGTAATTGCTATTTCTAATCTATCTGCAGAAGTCCTAAACCAAACTTATCTTCCTTTCCTGTCTACAGCAGTATTTCCTTGTGTATGTATAAATGTGTGTGTGTGTGTGTGTGTGCACGCGCACACGCATGTGTGTCACACACTTTTCAAAAACATAAAATATCCAATTGCCTCTGCCTCATGGTTCAATTCTGATTTTACTTTTTGCTTTTGTCTGAGCCACGTCTTTTTTCCTCTTCTTTATTTATTTACATCCCTATCTCCTTTAAGTAATGTCTTATTCACTAAATCCTCCTAAAAGTGTAACTACCCTCTTTATCGGTCCTAATGGTTATTGCCTGTACTTCTAATGTCTACTAAGTATAGAATTATTGTAATTTATATATAAAATATCTGGCACTAATGTATGTTTTACAGTTTGGTGCAAAACTAATACATAAACAAATTACACATAGATCAACATGTTTGAGTCCAAACTTTACCATTGTATAAACAAAGCAAATTATGTTTCTCTGATCTTCACTTTTGCCCATATAAACTAAATAAGTTGCCTAAAATCAGCTGCAAAAATGTCCTATGACCCTTCTGGCTTTTCAAATGCACAAACTATTGAAAATATATGGATGTTTTTAGTAACTCATCACCCAAATTTGCAATGTTTCTAGACCACCTATACTAAAATTATTTTCCCTTTAGCCATATGAAGGTGATGGTGAATATGAATATCATCTTAGAGCTCTATTTAATGACTTTAGCCTCCCTCTTAAATGCTAGCATATCGTCAATCTTTCTTATGGACAAAATGACCTAAGTGGAGGATTGTTAGATTTTTAGTAATTAATGATTGAATCCAAGCCTACTTACTTGCAGCAATTATATATTAGTGTGTATATATATATATATATATATATATATATATATATATATATATATATATTAGTATATACATTAGTATATATATGTAGATATATTAGCTATAAATTATAGCTCTTCTTTATGATTTTATGCAGCTTACCTGTATTAAAAAAGGTCTTAAACTGACTGCCCACCATGACCTATGCCACCTCTAGCACATCTGCCAGGGCACAGAAAGAAGTGAAGAAGTAGTAGCCAAATGAATACTGCTCTTACTGCTAACCAGACAACCAGCTCCAGGGCAATAGTAACAGACACCATGATCAATCAAAACCCATCAAAGAAAAAAATCCAGAAGCTGCAGAAAACTCAACACTAAATCAGACTACCAATAGGCCTGCCATGGCTCAGGGAGCATTGTGGAAGAGGGGGACAGAAAGATTGCAAAAGCCACAGAGTGGGTAGGATCATCCTAAGGCACCATCCCTCCACTACCCCAGAGAGGCAGACTGAGGCCTCCATGCCCCCAGAGTGAATACCATAACCCTACTGAGAAGGGTCCCCAGGACAACGGGAGCTGGGGCATGGGGATGAAACAATATAACCTGTTACAATACATACATATATATACACATATAAAATGAAACTAAAAGTAAAAAAAGAAGGAGCTTTAAGAATATCTAGCCCAAGTTAAAGAAGGAGTTTTCTTCATGCTTTATAAATTGACTCACTTTTCTGCAAGGTAGGCACACAGGAGGAGGGCTGTGCTTCCTCTGTGGTGTCTGGGGCTACAACAAGAGAAAGAAAGGCACATCTACAGTGCTTGTTAACCATCAGAAAGCAAGTGCCTGGCTTTTTGGCCACTTAAGACCAGTGACAATTTCCAAATACAATACAGAGAAGAAGCACTGTTTTCTGTGGCATTGCACAGAGAGGACTATCGAGATGCAGCCACAAGTAGTCACATCTGATGGATACAGCCATGGAATCCTCTTGCTTTTAATAAGCTTTTTTTTTTTAATCGATGCTATGAAGTTGAGTAATGATCAAATTTTAAAAAGGAAAATTTCATTTTTACCTGCCAATTTTCTCTTGCTTTTTACTGATGACTCTTTTTAAGCAGAACATTTATATATAGTGAGAGTTAATTCCTTTTGTAACTTTTCTTTGTTCTTGATGGAAAATACATTTTTCTGCTTGTCTCTTCCCACTTTTCCATCCTTTATTTGGCTTTAATTTATTCAGCAATCTTTCTAATTTGGTACTTTTGATGAGTGAGTTCCTAACTTCTCACTTTGTTCTGTTCCACCTTTTGCAGTACTCACGGTTTTTTTTCAAGAACAAATAACATGCTGGGGAAATAACAGAGCAGTAGGGTCCTTGCCTCCCAGGTAAGAAGCCCTAGGGTCAACCCTCTATGCTGAAAAAATAAATAATAATAACATCTATATGAGGAAACCTACAAGAACCTGCTATATGTTAAAGCTACAACAGGCAATCAATTTCAGTCATGCATACATATTATATGTTTTAAGTTTATCAGCTTAAAATAACAACTCCCCACTATTGTATCTGCATATGCTATAAACTTTAAATGTATAATACATGGTCGCTATTAAAATTCTTTTCTGAATGCCTTAACTCAAAACCGATTTTATAGCTGGAAAACATCTTTCACTTTAATTAATTCAGTTATGTATTTTAAGTGGTAAAGCCAAAAATCAGACAGATAAAAGGCACCTGGGAATGTGACACACATTAGCTGTTGGGTCGACTTTCGAAACACAGGCCTCATACTTCTGTGTCTAGTTCTTGGTTTCGTTTAGCTTTTACACCACACCTAATGAAATGGCTAGCTCCATTTTCTATCTTGAGTAATGGAAGGGTATGTAAGAAATAAAGGGGAATAGAGTTTTACTCTAATCTCGCCCTATGAGCTCTGCAGTGATCTCTTATTCAAGTGTTTGGTGATTAATTAAATGGCATGGTTTAATAATCATCCTTTCATGTGTACATTTCAAAAGTGAGGAAATGTACATCATGAAAGGTATATATTTCATTGGCTGTGACACACTGTTTAAGAACCTTGGATGTCTCTGAAATTTGGACAGATTTGATAATTGCTTATGGCCAGTTAGTAGAGGAGGTCTAGTTGTCTTGGATGATATATGCAAAAACTGCACTCACACAACAAGAACAACACTAATGCCAACAGTTAACAACTCAAGGAAGGATTGTTTGTCCTGGTTGATGTCTGAAAATGTTTAACTGTCACATTTTAGTAAAATCAACAAAACATCAGCATTGAATCTTTCAGAATAGTATGAGCTACTTAGGAAGAAATCCTGGGGACAAACATGAACCCTTCTGTAAAATGGCAATGCTATCAACATACAGAGATGACTGGATGGGGCAATGTTGATATGGGTGACTATGTAGAAATGATTCAGAAAAATGTAGTCCAAAAACTCTTCTGGATTATTGCTTTAATAGTCCAATCTTTGCATGTACAAGAGTTCTAATGTAAATATATAAGTCTATAATTGCTCTAGGTGGGAAGGAAGCATTGTAGAATTAATTAGGGTTTCCTCTTTCTACTGTCTATGAACAATGTCCCATACTATGATCAGTGTACCTTAATTTTGCTGAAATTTGATCTATTAAATAGAACCAAACATTTTATTCTCCAGAAGAGTCTTCAACATTTTGTGATATCTTAGGTGGAATACTATTACCTTTAATTATTTATAGGACTGCTGAACTGTAAACTACAACATGGGTCCAGGTGAGAGAAAGTTTGGTAGATGCTTAAAAAGCATCTTCCTTGGGCTGGAGAGATTACTTGGCGGTTAAGGCACTTGCCCACAAAGTCAAAGAACCCATGTTCTATTCCCCAGGACCCACGTAAGCCAGATGCACAAGGTGGCCCATGCATCTGAGGTTTGTTTGCAGTGGCTGGGTGCCCTGGTGTGCCTTCTCTCTCTCTCTCTCTCTCTCTCTCTCTCTCTCTCTCTCTCTCTCTCTCTCTTTCTCTCTCTCTCTCTCTCTCTCAAATAAATAAATAACAATAAAATTTAAAAAAAAATTCTTCCTTTTCCTGCATAGTCATTGTTGGATGCAGAAGTGTTCACTAGCATGTGGACTTGTAACAAATTCCATTTAAAAATGCCTCTACTTTCAAACACACCTACCATTAAAGCAAACAGGAGAAGCATCTGTTCCTGACCCTAAACACAGATGGACTGACTAATTATCTTCTAAAGTTTGATTCAGAACTCAGTTATCGGTGAGGCAGGGGGCCCGGTTCAGAGGTAACTGCTGTTGTGAAAACAGCTTCCGGCATTGAGCCTGGAAATAGAACATGAGCATTGGAATGATGACATGCTCTGGAAGACATTCTAGCATGCCAAAGACAAGCATAGGAGACAGTCAGTGTCCATCACAAAAATATGCTTGGGAACTAAGTGAGGTTTTGCTTCTTTCATGTGGTGAGTACAGGGCCAAAACATTCCTTCATACTAGAGAAAAGCTTATTGGGATGGAATGAAGTTATTAAAACTCCAAATCTAGAGGGGAAAATGTTTAAAAAGTTTTGATATCTGATTATAAAACAAAATGTCAGTTCATATTTTAATAATATATATTCCATCTTACTTTCCCACCTGTCTGCCAATTACAAAATATGTCTTTACTAAAATGATTCAAACTCCATTGATATCTCTTTTCTCTAAAAACTGTTTTGTTTTTACCTACCACATCACTCATAGTATAACTTTAGAATTTTTGTGCATATAACATAAGTTCCAAGCATATTCATTCAAGTAAAAGAATGATGTGGGATAATACTTATTTGCATTTACATATATCAACTATATGCTTTCTCCTTCCATAAATAATTAGAATCAGTTTTAGAGAAAAAGTCCAAAGCAATGAAATCTTGAAACAAAATTAAAGCTGAAAAATATTTTTGAGTAATAAAGGAGAGTAAAAGATTAAGAGCATTTCTTCAGATGGAGAAAATTGGTGGTGAGTTTCCATGAAAGTGGGCTAAAGAAGCAAAATAAAGATTCCCTAACTTTAAGGAAGAAAATAAGATTTTCATGAGAAGCTCACATTTTTACATGCCTAAAATTAGACCATTCCCCTGACCTTCTAAGAAATCAACCATTTTCAAAGACAGAGAGCCCAGGTTGTTGTTATTTTGCCTCAGCTGATAGCAAGTACTTGTTCATAAGAAAGCTGTCATTGCTCAGACTGGCCTTGAAATATAACGGAAGGACTTGGTGACAACGGTAAATGAGCACACATGATCTCGTTGACAGGGCAAACATGCTCTGACTTACCTGTGATGTATCATATGTAGAAATGTACATGAGGTTTTCTTTTACTTATATATGTAATGTAGCATAATTTGGTGTTTTTAATTATTGTGTCCAGAGCACATTTCTACGTTTTCCAGTTTTCCAAAAGTACTAAACAAATCCTCTGCCACATCACACATACATGTATGCTATATCAGATCCATGCCACCTCACATGACTATAGCTATGTGTCTGAATTCAAAGGTCACTTAATTACTTTTGTGCATTGTGTTTTACCATAGAAATTCTATACTTTGAAACACTTGAGAAAGTTGAACATGATGCTATTAGATGCCCTATGGGTTAGCTATTACGTCCTGCCTCCCAGTTAACACAGCTTTGATTGCACAATGACATACCACAATCCATAGGGAAAGCAGACCTGTCTTTCAGCCACCAAAATGAACTAAGATTGATCATGATCATAAGAATGCAAAGTAGTAGTTTTTTATTTTTCTAATTGTTAGGAGTGGGATATGATGCAGGTTTTGTCCATCAGACATAAAGGAAATCAGCAGGCAACACTGGAAAAAAAGTTTCCTTCTTCATGAAAAGAGGTATCTACATAAAAAGAAGGTTACTTCCCCCTTTTTGCTTTGTCTGGTACAGTGGGAAGAGGTGACTTTTTTCCCCTCTGTGATGCCCATGTTGTTTAACTGGCTTCACAGTGGGAAGCTAACAAATTTACAATGAAACTGACATTCCTAAATTGCTGAGTTAGCCAACCCTAGCTCAGCACACCTCTAGAATCCTTGACTGTGAGATAATGAAAGTCTATTTATAAAGGTCCTTAATTGGGTACTCTGGGGAGTTTTTTTGTTGTTGTTGTTGCTTGTTTTCCTTTTATTATTTTTATTCTCTACTGAGGGTTAATGCCAGGCCATCACTCACGGCAGGTAAGGAATCTGCCACTGAGGAACATCCCAGATCCCTTAAGTGAAAACAAACACTGTGTATTGGATATCATATTTTCTATTTCTACATGGAACAGAACTGAATGGAAATTGACATTCAACAACTTTTAGAGAATTTAAATCAAAGGATAAATAGGGGGAAAAGGTAGACAACCATTCGTGGCCTTGTTGATATGTCTTTGTAAGCGGAGTCCTTCTCTATAATGGTACTTGATTACCACACTGAGTTAAATTGTTGAGCGGCCCAACTTAAAATTGTTACAGTTCATGATAATCCATTCGTCTGTAAAGCTATTTTGCCTAGTGATACAACCAACATATGATACCTTTTAAAATACAAGCATTAGAAAGGAAGATTAAAATAGGAGATTTGCATTTTTATCTTTTTTCATATTTGTCACACAATTAACCATTATCTGATATGTAAACATGAACAGCTAGCAAACTTATTGCTTTATTTCTTTACGTATTTTTTGCTTTATTCAGTAGAAGAGGTTGAGTGACATCAGAGGAAAAAAGACATTAGGAAGAGGCAGATTCCTCCATTTTACCCACTTATTTATTATTATTTATTTTTGAGGGGGAGAGAGAGCGCGCGCCTGCACATCAGGGCCTTCATTCACTGTGAAAGAACTCCAGATGTGTGCGCCCCCTTGTGGTGCACGTGTGCATTGTGCACTTGCGTCACTGCATCTGGCTACATTGGACCTAGAGATTCAAACATGGGTGCTTAGGCTTTGCCGGCAAGTGCTTTAACCATTATGCAATCCCTCTAGCCCTTATCCACTTATTTTTAAGTATTAAGTTAATTTTTAAGTATTATCCTAGTTAATTCATTACCATTTGCCACATGAAAAATGATATCTGTCCTCTCTAATGGCTATTTTTGTGTTTTTTTCTCTGCTTTTTGAAGTACTTCAGTGAATTTTTCATATTTATTCATGGCAAACAGTACTAATTTTCAACCTCATCTCCATTTTCCTTCTTTTCTCATAGATTCTGATTTTCTTCAGGATGGCAGCACGCTACACTAAAAGGTGCATGTACCAATGTCTTAGATACCAACAAGCAGCCACGTGACATGGTTCTGAAGACAACAGAAGAGTTGTCTACAAGGAGGATTTCATACTACAAAAAGATTACAGTGCTCCAAGGCAGGACTTTCTGGGTTCCTTCTCTTATTCTGCTCTCTATCCTCTTTCTTCTTTTTTTTTTTAAATCTAGTAAACGATACTTTACTGTTTCTTAAGTCAAAACGGGTCCTTCTAACCATGTACAGGTGAAGGAGGAGCTGGAGTAGCAAATAAGAAATTTCTTCCTTGCTCTAGAGCCATATTACTCAATAGAGCCAGTTATATCCTCCAGGGACATCTGGCAATGTCTGGATATATTGTTAGTCATATGACAGGATGGGGAGGTAAAGTATACACCTGGGACCTGTTCAGTAGAGGCCAAATGCGCTATGAAGCCCACAAAAGAATGACTTCTCCAGTACAAAGTGACAATGGAGCCAAAGCTGAGAAGCTCTGAACTACACTACTCTTTGTTGTTTGCCTTCCCCTCATTCTTTGGGACCAGAAAGCTTATGAGAGTTCAGGTGCACCGCAGCAGTCTTGTCACCATGAGAATGAATTAGCAAGTCAAATGATAGAACCCTGATCCCTTGATTAAATGCCTAAGCATTTGTTTCTTTCCTTCCTTGACTGACTCTATGTGATTAAACAAGCTTTTATTTCCTTAGCCCAATGCCAGATTATCTCTTACTGCATAACCCAACATATTTATAAAAAATTCAATTGATATATGGTCTACTTGACCATCTGTCTTGGGGATAACCATGCTGAAGAAAATAATCAATCTGGTATGATTTCCAACCTCTGGTAATTCTCTATCCAGCCAGGAAGGCAACCATCAGGAAAGTAAAAACTGGGTACTCATGGGATCAGTAACAGTGTTGATGTTCAGTGAAAGGAGAAACGAAGGAAATGCATGGAGCACAGATAGCCCTAAGGCACTAAAACACTTTCTTGTCTTGGTTGGTAGATGGGTGGGAACTGGATCTCCGAAGGAAAGTTAAGAAAGCAAGTATGGTAAATAGTATTTGGGAAATTAGTAAAAGGCTTGTGAATGGACTAAAGGATAAATTAGGGAGGAGGGTGTTTTCATGGAAATATTATGAAGAATTGAATGTCATAGAAGTGTAGACAATGACAGGGAAACTATAAGAAACCACTAGGTAGTTTCAATAAGACATCTTGAGGGAAGCTCCAAGGAATCATGTCAATAAGATGTCTTTGAGATATTTTAGATACTTTAGACCTAGGTTATTCCATCTACAAATAATTAAAACATAACTGAGATAGCATGTCTACCTGATTATGATTTAATGAAGTGAAAACTGGCTTCAAATTTCACTTATGAAACACTGTTGATATTTCTAATACCACCCTGAATTCCCATTGTATTTTACATATAAAACTACCAGTTAGTTTTTTTAAGTAATTTATAAAGGGAGTCCTTGGTGTTAAAATGTAGAAATGATCATTACAAAGCTTTGTGGAAAACAGCAATAAATAAGTAAATAACTTTTTATCACATGGAAACCCAGAGAAATAAATGTCAGTTATTCCTGACTCTGTATTACCATTCCCCCACAAAAGTTGTCAATAATGGGCTAGAGAGGTGGCTCATGGGTTTAGGCACTTGCTTATCTAGTCCAAAGGCCTGGTCCAGTTCCCCAGTACACACCTCAAGCCAGATGCACAGAGTGGTGCATGCATCTGGAGTTTGCTTGCAGCCATAGGAGGGCCTGGTGTGCTTCTTCTCTCTCCTTCTCTGTCTTTCTGCTTACAAATATATTTAATTATTTTTAAAGTTGCCAGTAACAATAAATTATGTGAAAATTGCAAAGTGGTAAATATTAAATCAGAACCTGCATTCTCAAATTCTATACTTGTTTTAAGTTTAAATAGTCTAAGCTGCCTATTTTAAAAAGATTGAAGATAAAGTTAGAATTTATACCTGGATAACTGTGTGAAAATCGTAAAAGTAGTATATATATGAGAAACTCAGGATAGGTAGAAACTTGACTAACTCAAGGCAGTCATCTGGCCATGCCCAGGGCCTTCCAGCACCTCCCAAAGGAAGCAAAAGGGGTTTCTGGGTCTACCTCTTGTAGTAGCTGCAACACTTTTAACTTTTAAGCAATTGCAACATTTCTACGTGGGGATATGTTATCACTAAATAAAAATGGAAAATTCCACAATCTGAAACTGCTGAGAGAGGGACTAAGAATACAGACAACAAGAAAGATGCCCCCAATGAGGCCAGTCGTGGGATACCCACACCCCAGAAGCTTAAGGTGGAGTCCCTGCTAATGCCAAGAGGACGGGGAAGACTAAGGGCAGAGCAGCATGCTGACAGAAAACGGTGACTTCTGGTGATCAAGGTGTTGTCACAAGGCCTGAGCAACGATTAACTTCCAGTTTCTATGTGAATCCCTGTGCAACGCAAGTAGACTTAGATCCATTCTCTGCCGAAGGCACAAGAAACTTAACATTTCTTCACTTTGCATCTACTGTGTTAAAATGCACACATGGCCCTTGCTTCGGATGGAACTCATTTCCAAATAAAAACTGGTGTTCTCCTGGGCTGCCAAGGCTGAGAATACCAAGACCATTGTATAGGTTTTGCACTCAAAACACATACCCACACCTTTTCTAGGGGGCATTTTTAATATCTTTGACTCTATGAACAGTTGAGTGCAATTACTGTTGAGAATTACATAAAGACACTGTACTTTCAAATACAGCATGAGACCGCCATATACTTCAACAGAATCATCTACAGTGGTTTTAGTCTAAGATGGGGGAAAAAAGGAATATCAGCTGTCTATAAAAATGCACAGTAACAGAAACAGGATCAGCTATCTAAATTCACATATCTTAAGTCCTCCGTGGATCTACCACCAGGGCCCTGGAAATGGAAAAAAAAATAGAAAGAAAGAAAAATGAAAGAAAGAAAACCTTTGTGGAGGCTACTGATCATTAGAGGAACCACAAATTAACCAAATACTGAACATATTTCCCTCATTTCTATACCACGTCAACCACCTCCTCTGAAATAAATTGTTCTCTATTCAAAATTCTCATCTTAAATCATTTTTAATTCACTGCAGTTTTGTTTTTTTGTTTTTTTTTTTTTTTTCATTTCTACTCACAAGGCTTTGTGCTGAGGCTGGCAGGAGTCAGAGGAGAACGTTTTAAACATATGGACTACCTTCTCTTCCCAGGAGAGTTTATTGCCCAATAATACACAATCTATGAGTTGGTCCTCGCGGGGGATCCGGAAAGTGACATCTTTACACGAACCACGCCAGTCTGCAAGCCACTTCGCAGGAGACGTTTTGGGAGAAGAAGAGCAACTTTCTAATTCCTGTCAAACTAAGAGGCGGAACCAAGCCCAGGCGCAGCCCGCGGGCCTGGAGAGAGCGGCGAGCCCAAGGCCACCTCTGCGCCCCGCCGAAGGTTCAGGAAAGGATTTGCTTCTGGAGGCGGCATTGTTCCTCCATCTGCTCAGCCTCGGAGATTCCCCGGTCCCGCTACTCTGGGAATCTCTCCTTTATTTCTCCGGTGCCTCTCGCCGATCTCCCGGCTCTCCTCTGGGGTCCCAGAGCACAGCGAGGGGGACGTCCCCGCCGCGGCAGGGGCTGGGGCGCCGCTCGCAGGAAGCACGCGTGGGCTCCAGCCCGGGCAGCGCGCGCCGCACACTGGTTCCCTCGCTCCGCTCGGGTTCCCTGGGCTCCGACGGGCTCGGCCGGCCTCTCATCACCCACTCGGGCTCGCGTCTCCCGCCGTGGCTTCTCCGCTCCGGCTCCGTGCCGCCGCCACCGCTGTGTGCCGTGGCACTCGGACGCCGGGCAGGCCGGGACGAGGGATGCCCGGGTCAGCCCCCGGGCGCGCGGGGAGGAGGCGGGGACCCGCTGCCCCGGCGAGAGAGGGCAGGTGGAGGAGCCGAGGCGTGGGGAGGGGGGCGCGCGCGGGCGAGCCCCAGAAAGCGATGCGCCTGCCGGGGAAGCGCGGCGGAGGAAGGAGCGAGGGGGCAGGATGCCGAGCGGAGAGAACGCCCACCGCGAGGGTGCGCAAAACGGGCAATTTGCAAAGTGCCAGGGCGAAAGAGGCGGGGGTGGGGTGGGGGGAGAGGATGGAAGGAAGGAGGTCGGATGCAGGAAAAAACAAGAGTCCACTCTGCCATCCAAAGGTCAGGTCTGAAAACCTGCGCCCCGAATGGGGAGTTAAACAGGGACCGGGGGTGTCAAGGGGGGGGGGGGTTAACAAGGCAATTACCAGGGAGCCTTTCCCGCACTCGTCTCAGCTTGGTGGGTGTCAATTCGAGTGACTGCCTCCCCCCAGGACACGAACAGCTTTCTACGGGGGCGGGAGGCTGTGTCCTCTCCGGGAGAACTCTCACTCAGAGGCACTGGCTCCTTGGACGCTTATCTTTTTTCCATTTATTTATTTATTTATTTATTTATAATGAAAAGAAGCATTTGGGAGGGTCCATGAACCTCGGGACTGAAGAAGCCATCCAATTCATTAAAGTTTGCTATTATTTTTTTTATTGCTTTTATTTTCGTCACAGGAGAGATGAGGAGTTGGCCCCAAGACATGTTTAAAATATTTATCTACGTAGTATTACCAAGTAAAACACCACACACACACACACACACACACACACACACACACACACACACAACGAAATGCATTGCAAACCACTGAAAAGGGAGACAGGGAAAACTCAGGTACTCTGCTGGGGGCGGGGGACGCATTTAAACTCTCCCAGACGGCTGCACCGTCAGCACAGCCGCCCTTCCCAGCGCCGCCTCCCCGCGGTCGGTGGACCCCGTAGGATTGGGGAATGAATGGTTGGAGAAAGGGGACCCGGCAGGGTGGGTGGAAAGGAGCGAAGGCAGGGAGAGGCTGGGGCAGGAAGTTCTCGGAGTTCCCCGGGATTCGGGGCTCGGTGGACACCGGAGACACCCCCCCGCCGCCCCTTACCTTCTCTCTAAGCCCCGTATGCACCTGATCTGCAACCGTAAATACTTCGTGGGGCTTTAGTGTGCAGCCTAAGGACGGCCGAGCGTGAAACAGTTCTTCTCTCTGCCTCCCCGTGCTCGAAAGCGGGCTCAAAAGAATGTTAATACGGTTCTCCTTATCCATCCGTTCCGCGACATTTCGCTTTGTCAGGTACAGAGACGAAAACCAGGCGCCTGGGCACGCGTGTGTGTTTATGTATTATTCGGCCGGCATGTAAATGCATATACGATCTCCGCATGTAAATCCGAAAGAAAAGCACCCGAGACGCCTCTGAAAGCGGGAGGGGACAGGGAAAGGCAGGCAAAACTTGGCAACCCCAAACGTATCCAGTGGTTTCCTCCGTACCAGTTGCCACCTGCTTCAGTATGCAGAATTCCCGAAAATATTTGGAGGGAGAAGGAGAAAAATAATAATAATAATGATAATAATAATTTAAAAAGAAAATATCCAAAAAGCACACTTGAAGCTGGAAGATGCCTAAAGGAGAGTGGACCCGAAGAGATTGAAAAGCTCGCCCCCGGGGTGGGAGGGGTGGCGACAGATCCGTCAGCTAAGTGAGCAATCGCCTCCAAAAGCCATCAGCGGGGAGGTGGCTGCGGATGCGTCCCCTGCTCGGGTCCCCGCCGCCGCTGCTACCTGTAGACGCGAGCACACACACGCACACTCACGCGCGCACACACACAGCAGCCTCCTCCTCCTCCCCCTCTTCCTCCTCCCTCCTCCTCCTCGCGCGCTCGTTCTCTCCGGGGCTCTCTCCCTGGCGGAGCAGGCAGGGTGCAAGGTCTGAATCAAACTGGAGCCATCCTCCAGACAGGGTCCTGCGAGATCGAGGCCACCACCCTGTCCCCGACCCCCTCCTCCCTCTGGCTTTATTGCACAGCGTCGTCGCCCCTAGGTCGGGTCCGAGCTGCCTCGGTGGCGCGGCTGGGCTTGGCGCTCGTGGGTCTGGCGGTGGGCGATGAGGGGCTCGGTGGCCATCCACCCCTCCCAAACCCACCCTTTTACCAAGTTCCGCCCTCCCGAGTCCCTCCTCCTCCTCCTCCTCCTGCTTCCCCCTCCTCCCTCTCCTCCCCCCCCCCTTTGACAGCCGAACCTACACGATCTGCAGCGCCCAAGGCGGCAGGAGGGGTGAAAGGGGCCCCCGGGCGTCACGTGAGACGATGCTCTGCAAGCCGAATTGGCACAGGCCTGGCGCGCACTGAGTTTCTCCGTTCTAGGCGTGACTGAGCTCTGCGGCCAGGCTTCTCAGAGACCAAGAGCAGCGCAGAGTTGGAGGCCAGGGCCACTGACTGTGTCCGCTCCAGTTTCCTCCCTCCGAATGTCTGTGGCCACAAAACTCCCTCTCTTGTTCCTCTCTTCAGCTAGAGGCAAGAGTGCTCCCCTGCACTGATCCAGCCCCTTTCGGTCGTACCCTTCCGTGCAGCTGCTTGCCTAGGCCTCTCTCCGGTGACTGCTCCCGCATCTGTCTCTGCTGAAGAGTTGGGCTCAGAACTCATCGTTGTAATGACTCGTGGCTGGTGTGACTCACTACCACACACTGTTTACACACCTACCTACGGGCCGGACTGGCTCCTAGCCTCTCTGGGAATTCATTTAAGGTCATTTGGCAAACAGGGTCCCAGCAAAGAGAACCATGAAACTGATTGCCACCTGTAATGATTTTTACCAAAACATAAATAATCAACGTCATCATCATCATCCAGGAAGGAATACAACAGCACCTTGACCTACAGAATTTTTTTTTTTTTTAAATCTCCAGGGATTCCTTTCAGCTTTGTCTATCTCAAGGGTGCCTTCATCGCTGAAATTCAGTGGAAAGAAACACTCGGCATAACGGGCATGCAGAATGGGCTTACCCCTGAAATATTTACTGCTTATTCATTAGTTAATACCAGCAAGAATGTTAAGGTTCCACCGCAACTGCTCTGATTTTCAAAACTGTTCTAAATAGGACATTTTTTAATCCAGTGAGAAGAAATTCAGCGCCATACTTTCCTGACATAGTTTGGGAGATCAATCTGCCTTGATTGAAGGGGGGCTGGGAGAGAAAGAGGCAGATAGAAAGAATGGGTGTGTCATGGCCTCCAGCCCCTGCAAAAGAATCCCATACTCATGGGCCACCTTGTGCAACTGGCTCATGTAGGTCCTGGAGAATCAAACCAGGGTGTTTGGCTTTGCAGACAAGCGCCTTAAACCTCTAAGCCATCTCTCCAGCCGTCTTGATAATTTTCTTTGTAAAATAGAAGTAACCTTTAGGTGATGTGAGGGCAAATCCAATACCTTTTGTAAAATGTGCCCAAGATAGTGAAACTTCATTCTAAATCACTGATGAAGTACATGGTAACTGGTCTAACCTGCCCAAATTTGTCTAATTCAAAAACCTAAAGCCTTTGAGAATTCTCTAAAATTGCCTGAGGGAATTGAAACAAGCGTATACTCTCATGACAACAACAGTACCTCAGGAAGTTTTTGAACTAACAGATCACACAATTAAGTAACGATGTGAAATATGATCACAATAAGTGCACAAAGGAGCTTTTTGAAAAGAAATAAGGATTCGATAAGGGTGTGCCTTGTAATTAACATAGCATAAAGTTCTGCAATACTCCTCTGCCTCCAGAGCCTGTAGGCAAGGCTTTTTAACTACACATGCTAAACCCTGGAAGTAATGCCTGGATGTTTTTCATTACCAACACTTGGTATATATAATAGGAGATTAATCTCAAATAGATTCTCTTGTGCTTTCATTATTCTGTTCATAGCTATACTATATCTGATAGGCATTGTTACTTCATTTTGATGAGTTAGACTTGCAAAAAATCATCCCCAAAAGTTTACATAATAGGATTATCATACAGACAGCATTTATTGTCATCTATATATTGTCAAATGAGCCAAACTTATATGGTCTATTTTTCTCATCCTGCCCCTCAAGGTAACAAAGCCACTTAATAATATTTAGTGTCAAAAGAAATTTAAAAACAGAAAATTTTGTGGGTTTTTTTTTTCTCTGTTTTTCTTCTTTGGTATGTGAGTAAGATCTGGGATTCTTGAATCCAGTGGCCTATGCTTCAGTCCTAGGTAGAAGCTTAATTCAATATTGACTATTTAATATGACCCTCCTTAACCTTCAAGTTCTACCCTAGCAAATTGAGTTAATGACAGAACCTGTGTAATAGCACTATTATAAGGACTGCCCCAAATAATTCATGTTCAGAACTTGGCTGTCAGAGCATTCCATTTCAGTACATAGTATCCCTAAATTGGAATTAGTGATTTGAGAGTCATTTCCTAGGTCCCCCGTCCAACTGCCTTCTCTTTTTCTTATGGTATAATATTGGTTATTCAGGTTCCATGAATACCTCATGTGGGAATGCTGGCTTTGAACTCATTATGTAGTCAAAGATGACCTTGAATTCCTCATCCTCCTGTCCCCACCTCCCAAGTTAGAGAATTACAGGTTTAGTAGACAGCTTTACATTTACCAAGCACAGGAAGAAAGGGATTTATTTCAAGACTACAGATCCATGAAAGTTCCATCAATGCCACCATTTGTAAATCCAAGCAAAGACAGAGAAACTGCCAGCAGCCAGCACACACCAATAAAACAGCAGACAGGAAGCCCACTGGAGGTACACCCACCATTGGGCTGGAATTCAGATCCTCCCCAATGACACCTCCTCCAGCCAAATTACAAGCTTAATAAAACAACTGAGTCTATGAGGGATACACATTCACATTCAAACCACCACAACAGTTGTGTAGCACTATGCTCAATATTGGTTCTTTGCAAATTAATTTTAGAACAGAGAGGTTATATTAAGCACAGATGCTGAGACATAAAACACTAAACATGCAATGAAGGTCACAGAGGGTCAAGTTAAGCATGAATGATGAGATATAAAACACTGAACATATGAACAGGTGATGAGAGTTTGATAAAATCTAGGGGATTGTGATTCAATTCACACTGTAAGTCATTTAGCCTTCTAGGTTGTGGCGTTAATTGTGTTCAAATATACGGCCAGGCATCATGTCAAATGCTGTCTCTAACTCTCTGTAAAGCAAAAAAAAAAAAAAGAAAAGAAAAAAAGAAAAAGAAAAAGAAAAGAAAAGAAAGAAAGAAAGGAAGAAAGCTCAAACACATTTGTGCATCCACAGATTTTAAAAGTGACCTCAACAACAAATATATACAATATTTGCCTTTTCTGGAAATATTGGCTCAAAATAACCTTAGTTTGAAAATCAATCTAGGGACTAGGGTGATGGCCCAGGAGATAAGAGGTTTTGATATACATGCATAAGGACCTGTGTTTGATCCCAATATCCATAACTAAAACTAGGCATGGCCACATATGGCATCAGAAATCACAGTGCTGAACATTACTCTTTTTTTTTTTTTTTTTTTTTTTTTTGCTTGTTTTTCGAGTCTTACTCTAGCCCAAACTGATGGGGATACATTATGGAGTTTCAGGATGGCCTCGAACTCATGGCGATCCTCCTACCTAAGCCTCTCGAGTGCTGGAATTAAAGGTGTGCGCCAGCACGCCCACCTTGAATATTACTCTATTTTTGATGGGAGTGAGGAAGATTGAAGTACAGAAATTGCCTTTATTAATGTATGCATATGTGCTTGTGTCCATATTATCAAATTGTTGTATTAAATTTTCTTTAATGATCTGGTTTTTTTTAAAAAAAATTGTTTCTATTCGTTTTCAAGAATAGAGAGATAAAGAGGAGAGACAGACTGAGAGGATGGGCATTAAAGGGCCTCCAGTCACTGCAAACGAACTCCAGATACATGCACCAGTTTGTACATCTAGCTTTAAGTGGGTACTGGCAAATTGAACCCACATCATTAGACTTTGCAGGCAAGCTTCTTAACCTCTGAGCCATTTCTCCAGCCCCATATTAAATTTTCCTCTCTCCAAAATGATAAAAAAAATATAGGAAGAAGAAAGTTAGGCATTAGTGTGAATATATTTTGAGACACCTCGGCACAGTAGCATGCAGAATTAGTATGTTTCAGTCCCAAGAGTTATTAAGTGGGAAGACTTTTTCCCCAGTAATTACATATATAAAGAAAATTAAATAACCTGTTCTGCTAAAATAAAGAAAAAGCATAGAGTATTACTCATTCTTTGGAAAATCCTAAAGACTCACAGCAGGAAATTAGTGCATTTTTTTTTTCACAAGGGACTTAGGAAGAAAACATATTAATAAAATGTTACCATTAGATAAAATTTTACTTCACTTTCATCATAAATCATACATATTTTATTTAAAATGGGTTAAATATAAATAATATACTGAGAAAGAGGTTGCATGGGAAATGACAGCTCATATTTCTACTCTGAAAAAAAATAAAAATAAAAGAGTTGATGCATTGTGGCACTATTCAGTGAACTACCTGACCAGCTCCTGGCAGTGTCTTACTAAAACCAGGACAGAAACTATACCTGTAAGTAACATGGACATGCCAGAGGGAGATGTCTACAACTACTAGCCGAGCAGTATATGAAATCCATTGGGTCACAATCCAGTTGGTCAGCACTCTGTTGAAATACTAACTCTCCATCCATACAATTTACACAGAATAGCCATTCACCCATTCTGTGTCTAGCTCTAATTACATCCAATCAGTGTGGGAAATCTTCTTTGGACCTGAATATTCTAGAGTTCCAACATGCTTTAAGTCCAAATAATGTTTATTTGGCTTCTTTGCTATAGGCCTTCTTAATCTCCTCCATATCTAGACTCCTTGGTTCCCAAGTTGAATTTTTAATTCATTTCTTTTCTTGGGTCATCCAAATTCCCATCACTACTGTTGCAGTAGGTTTGCATTGCTGGCAGAGATCACCCAACCAAGAGCAGCTTTTGGGAAAAAAGGGGGGGGGTATTTTGGCTTACAGACTCAAGGGGGAAGCACCATGATAGCAGGAGAAAACAATGACATGAGCAGAGGGTGGACATCACCCCCTGGCCAACAAAAGGTGGGCATTAGCAACAGGAGAGTGTGTTAAACACTGGCAAGGGGAAACTGGCTATAACACCATAAGCCTGCCCCCAACAATATACTCCCTCCAAGAGGCATTAATTCCCAAATATCCATCAGCTGTGAACCTAGCAATCAGAAAACATAAGTTTACTTGGAACACCTGAATCAATTTACCACATTTGGCCCCTGGCCACCATAAACTAACTAAACATAACTAAACATGATATAAAATACAACGTATTCAGTCCAACTTTAAAAGTCTCCACAGTTTTATCAATCCTAGTGATGTTCAAACATCTCCACAATCCAAGGTCTTTAAACTGAGCCATAATAGCAAAAAAATCCCCCCCAAAAAAACTCATAATGGGACAGAACACATACTCATACTGCAAAACATTTCACTGGGCATAGCAAAGAAATATTCAAACAACATAAGAATTAAAAGGTGGCAAACATCAAACTCTGTAGCTCCAAGTCCAACAACTCTAGTGAATGACAAATCTCGAAGTTCGATAATTCTAACCATCAACAAGTCTCTAGAGTTCAAATTCCATCCCTCCAGCTAGGCTACTCACAGTCCTGGAAAACTTCATCTGCAGGCAGCAGCTTTCCTTAGCAGCCATCTCATGGTCCTGGCAACTCCACTGGGTCTCCACTGCAACCTACAGTTCATCCTCATGGCTTCATGGGGTCTCCATGCAGCCAACCGGCAAACCTGCTTCACATTGCCCATGGCCATTTCCAAAACACAAGACCACATTGCAAATTCAATGACCCTCTCTTTCCTTCATTATACTCCATAATGGGGGGGGGTGCCAATTTGTTAATCCAGGGGGTAATAAAATAGCCTTTGAAGAACAGAACACTCCTTGAGCATTCAGGCCCCTTCAAAATAGTCTACATTCTTCCTGTTGCCCCAGTGCAGGTCAGCTGGCCCAATCTCAAAGGTTTTAATCTCATATAATTGCAGCTGAATGGGCAGAAGTTTCAGCCCAAAGATTTCATTTCTGTGCTATATCCTTCTGCTCACACCAGTCTATTTCTACACAAAGCAACTCTGCACAAGTTCTCAGAACAGAGGCATAACAGCAAGCTTCTCATACAAGCTGCTTCTAACCCAGTCCAAGCAAAGCTCTTTCTCTTTCTCCTCAGTACCAACTTTACTGTTGCATTCAGGTTCACGTTGCTGGAAGCAATCATCCAACCAAGAGCAGCTTTTGGGGTAAAACAAAAAGGTTTTATTTTGGCTTACAGACTCAAGGGGAAGCTCCATGATGGCAGGAGAAAATGACGGCATGAGCAGAGAGTGAACATTAGCCCCTGGGCAACATCAGATGGACAATACCAACAGAAGAGTATGTCAAACACTGGCAAGAGGAAACAGGCTATAATATCCATAAGCCTGCCCCTGATAATAAAACAGAAAGAAATTTATCTTAAGATAGTTTTTGGCATGCATATAATTTTGTATGCATTCACCCAGAAGAAAAGCAAACTACATTCTAATGACGGGGGTGTGCTTGTGTTGTAGTCAGGTTTGCATTGCTAGCAGAAATCACCCAACCAAGAGCATCTTGTGGAGAAGAAAAAAAAAGAGAGAGAGAGAGGTTTATTTTGGCTTATAGGCTAGAGGGGAATGTCCATGATGGCAGGGAAAATGACTACATAAGCAGATGGTGGACATCACCCCCAGGCCAACATAAGGGGGACCATAGCAACAGGAGAGTGTGCCAAACATTGGCAAGGGGAAATTGGCTATGACACCCATAAGCCCACCTGCAATTAAACACTCACTCCACAGGCGTTAATTCCCAAATCTCTGTCAGCTGGGAACCTAGCATTCAGAACACATAAGTTTATGGGGGACACCTGAATCAAACCACCACACTTACCTACCTATTTCACCTAAAGTTTCAGAAAGGAGAGAGAGAAAAAGAGTGAGAGAGAGAGAGACAGAGAGAGGAAGGAAGGAAGGAAGGAAGGAAGGGAGGGAGAGAGGGAGAGAGGGAGGGAGGGAGGGAGGGAGGGAGGGAGGGAGGGAGGGAGGGAGAGAGGGAGGGAGGGGGAAAGAAAGAAAGAAAAAAAGAAAAAAGAAAGAAAGAAAGAAAGAAAGAAAGAAAGAAAGAAAGAAAGAAAGAAAGAAAGGAAAGAAAGAAAGAAAGAAAGAAAGAAAGAAAGAAAGAAAGAAAGAAAGAAAGAAAGAAAGAAAGAAGGAAAGGAAGAAAGAAAGGAAGAAAGAAAAAGGGATGGGTAAATGGCTTAGCAGTTAAGGCATTTGCCTGCGAAGCCTAAGGACCCTAGTTTGATTTCCCAGGACCCACGTAAGCCAGATGCACAAGGGGGTTTGGAGTTAGTTTTCAGTGGCTGGAGGCCCTGGTGTGCTTTATCAGTCAGGGTTCTCTAAAGGAACAGAATTGATTGAATTAATTGTATTAAAAGGGAATTTATTGGATTAGTTTACAATAGTCCAACAATAGCAGATTACAGGCCTGAGAGTCAAGGAACCTGGTAGCTGCACAGTCCAGGAGGCTTGATGCCTCAGCAGTCCCAATCCAGCACTGAAGGCCTGGAGGTGTCCTAGAGAGGCACTGATCTTCAGTCCACGCTGCTCTTCAGTCCATGCTGGAAAACAGAAAGCAGCACCGGCATCCAGGTGGGAAGGGAGAATACTTTTCTTCCCAGAGCTTCTTTTGATAAAACCTCTCCTAGGAGAGGGGCCACCCACTCTGGGAGTAGGGCTCACCGTGAAAGAAGGATTCCTAGTTTAGTTAACCCTTCTGGAAGCAACCTCAGAGACTCACTTGTGAGAAAAGTCTGTGGATTCCTAAACAGATCAAGTTGACCCAAACTTAACCATCGCATGTACCCATTCTCTATGCCTCTTCCTCTTCCTCTGTCTCTCTCCCAAGGAAATAAATAAATATTTAAAAAAGAAAGAAGAAGGAAGGGGGGAAGGAAGGGAGTAAATACTCAGCCAGAGGCTGGGTGTGGTAGCATGCATCCATAAGTCCATCACTGGGGAAGCTTCAGAGACAGGGGAATCCCTGGGACTCACAGGCCAGTCAGTCCAGCCTAACTGGTGAGCTCTAGGCCAATGGAAGACCCTATCTCAAACAAAAGGTATACATCATTCCTAAGCATGACACCTGCTATTGTCTGTGGCTTACACACACACACACACACACACACACACACACACACACACACATACGCACACGCACATGCACACACATACATGCACATGCACACGCACACACATATGTATGCATATCAATATACAAATATGTGCACCTGCACACACATGAATACACATTTGCATTATCTATTATACACATGCAATAAAATAATTCCCAGTGGGCTTGCACTAATCAGCATCCCCACGCTGCCATTGCAGCTGGTCTTGTGTGGTATCATGAACTCTGGATTCTGTTTATCTAGTGCCAGGGATTGAATAAGCAAGCCTTCATGTATGTCAGACAACTATTGCACTATTAAGATAAGACCCTCCCACAGTCCTATTTCTTGATTTTCTATTTCTTTTTATCTTTTTTGTTTTGTTTTGTTTTGGTTTGGTTTGGTTTTTTGAGGTAGGGTCTCACTCTAGCTCAGGCTGACCTGGAATTCACTATGTAGTCTCAGGATGGCCTCAAACTCACCGTGATCTTCCTGCCTCTGCCTCCCAAGTGCTGGGATTAAAGGCATGCGCCACAATGCCTGGCATGTTTTCTGTTTCTTTTAGCTTGTTTTGAACATACCAAATATTCCTTTGCCTGGGAACTTTGTACTCACCATTCTGTCTCTGCCCAGAGCAGACCTACCTTCTTCCTCTCCTGATGGCCATGAGGTACCTTCCCCATTTCACCTGAGATGTCACCTTCCAGACAAGCTTTCTCTGACTCTGTGATCTCAAATGCCTCCTGTCCCCATTGCTCTCCATAGGTGCTTTACATAGAATACTTCTGCTTTTGTTTCCTTCTTTTCTAGTCATAAAGTGTAAATGGGATGAGTCAGAGACTTCACTTAGTCTGCCTTGTTCGCTCCTAAGAAGTATGCCCTCTGGTGATGTTCAATGCCTGGAAGATTGAGAACCAACGAGTGAATGAGATGAATATCCATTCCAGAGACATGATATTGCAGACTATCTCAAAGGCAACGATTGACTATAAAGGCATAAGGATTTGCTCAGATGTTCTTGAAAGATAATTTCTTAAAATGCACATCTTAGTTAAAATGCATTAAAGCTACAATTATAGGACATGTGTCCCACTCTTCTGAGATAATGTTTAGAAGGAGCATATATTAGCCCTAAATATATTCATAAAAAATGATACCCTATTCTTAAAAATTCTTTGCCACTTAAAGAGCCAGTGATACTTTATTGCATAAGACCTTTTCTCTCATCTCCCAGAGTTTGGCTATTTTAAACTACATGTCTAAGTAGTAGTGTTTTTCCTTAATTCTAAAATTCTCTTCTTCATAATCACTTAAAAATTTGAATTTTGTAGAAGCAGTTATCAAACCAAAAATCATGTGTATAATATATTCCACATATAGCTCTTAACTAGTGATTACTCTGCATGTGCACATGCATGTACACTGGCAAAGAACATTTCCATTCCATTCTACTATGTTAATCACATCCAAGACCTAGAAGTTTGTACCTGCATACAGGAAGTTGACTTGGTAAATGCTTAGTCACCATTCTTTGGAACTCCAATTGGAAGTATATTGTATTAGTAAGAGATTAAAAAGAACTATAACATGTGATTCCTTCTCAGCACTTCAGAAAGAAAAATACTTAGACCTTGGCCTCACAGAAGAAAAAGACTTCCTCAGGAAGGTCACTCTGAGCAGAGAAGTAACACATATAAAAGCATGGCCTCACCACGTATTCTTTTGTTTTTAATTCCTCTGCAGACATGTATGTACTTACACTTAAACACACATGCTCACTATATGTATGTGTGTGTGTGTGTGTGTGTGTGTGTGTGTGTGTATACAAAGTTTTGTTTATTTCAATGTATTTCCTTTCAATACATTTGTATGTAGGTTTGCCCTCACAGTAATCTTTTAAAGATACTCTTCTTGTTTATATTAAAATAAAAACTTTATTAAACATAAGGAAAGACATTTACATAATCTTCTCCCATTGCCCTCCTTTGTCTCCTTCCTCTATTCAATTTCACTGAATCCCTCTTGATGATAAGTAATTCATTTTAGCTGGAGAATGGGGAGGCATCTAGGGGAATGGCACAAATATGAACTTGTATATAAACAGTGCCGGATTGTGAGGGGACTTTGTTTTAGATGATGTAGTTGGCCTTGAACAATGTATTAAGGAGACTAGAAAACCAAAGGCAGGAAAGCTAATGATGAAAGTATTTGAACAATACACAGAGTTGGGGGTAAGTCAACTCCTTAGTGACAGTAAGTGTAAAATGAAATTAACAGTAGTATATGGCTATCTTTTTCAAAATGTTCAGCAATCTTCCCTTTTGCCTTGAAAAATGCAGACTATTTTAACATCATTTTAAACATCATCCATCCTCTTTGTAATGCAACTGACAGAAACTCAAACACAATGAAGGACAATAAGTAAACTCTCAGCAGGCCAACACATAATTTGTTCCGGATCTACCTGGGAAGTCAAGGTGCACTTAGCTCGCCCCATGACTGCATTCAGAGGCTTCCCTGAAGTCAGTTGTCTCCTTTCCATTTCTGTTCCTTAGTTTGCCTCAGCTCAATTTTCAAGAAGGCACTCTCTCCACATTTAACAGGATGCCTGTCAGCAACTCCAGATAGACCCATCAGCACATATTCCCAGGGAAAATTGCCTTATTACCTGTGTAGAGTAGAAAAAAGTCCTAACTGCTTTTTTCTTTGGTCACACATTTCATTCTGTGACTTAGGATGGGGTTAATTTTATTGTCCGAACCCAGAACACATAATATACTTCACCTGCCAGGCAACAGAACCCATGAGTTTCACGTGGAAAATGACAGCCAAAGCAGGAAAAGCCTGAACTTCTCAGAGGTGTCACTGGGTGAGGATCCTAGAGTCCTGCCCTCAGGCTAAGGCGTATCTGAATTCCTGCATGAGATATGCAGAGTGCTTGAGCTCTGCCTGGGTTCCTGGAGTGCGCTTGCTTGTGGTGGTAGTTGCTGTTCTTTCTGTGTGGATCTGTGAAAGTGGGCCAGCTTCCCTTGCATCTATAAGCCTTAACAAATCCTTTCCTCCCACAGTCTGTGTCTGGTTTGGAAGTTCATCCCCGCAACATGAAGCTGACTCTAACAAGTGCTGAATGCTAAGCTAGCTTTCCTGCTTTTCTATTTATACAGGCCAGAAGCCCAGCCCATGGGATGGTATCACACATTAGGGTGATATTCTTACTTCAAATAATCTTATATAATCTAGAAAATCCCTCACAGGTGTGACCAGAGATTTGTTTCCAAGCTGATTATGAATCCTATCAATCTGACAACCAATCATTAATCATCATACAGTTACCCAAGGAGTGTGTGTTCATGGAAGAGGTTGCCAAAGTCATTCAGTAGATAACCAGGAGCAATATGACAGACAAGGCAGAGTCACTACAATAGATGAGAAGGTTAAAAAACAGATAGGGACAAATCACCAAAGTAAGCAATAAGCTATGTGATTTGAACTCAGAAAGACGAGGGAATGGAAAGAAGGAAAGTTTGTGACTGATAGAAATTCAGATCATATTTGTTTTGAAGACATAGACAAACCAGTGAAAAAACTGAGGGAGTAATGTAAAACAAAACAAAACAAATAAAAAAAAAAAAACTCAACAGTACACATATTTAGATCTAAGACAGACTGGACCTGTAACTAGAAATGGTGGTACACCGAAGTAAACATTGTTAGGATTCTGTTTTTAGTTTATATATTTTTAAAATATTTTTGTTTGTTTTATTTATTTGAGAGTGACAGAGAGAGAATGGGCGCACCAGGGCCTCCAGCCACTGCAAATGAACTCCAGATGCATGCACGCCCTCGTGCATCTAGCTAGCATGGGTCCTGGGGAATCGAGCCTCGAGCCAGGGTCCTTAGGCTTCATAGTTAAGGGCTTAACCGCTAAGCCATCTCTCCAGCCCTGTTTTTAGTTTATACTAATTATGTACATAACTATATGAACAAATCATGTGTCATTCCCATTCCCCTTGTATTATCCTCTTACATCCCAAGCCCCTGCTCCCACTCCACTCAGGGCCCTCCTAAGTGGGGTTATTGATATTCACCATGGGGTTATGAATGCATCAGTTGGTCTCTGTGAATCAGGGTAGGAAGACAATTCCCCAAATGCTTCTTCCCACCTCATTGTTCTTACAATCTTTGCAGCCCTCTTCTGCAATGTCCCCTGAGCATTGGTGGGTATGTCACAAGTACACTTTAGTACTGGGCTCTCTGCAACATCTGGATTTCTGTTTTGATAAATATTGAGTGTCCTCAGTGTATATCTCCATCTCCCTGGAACAGGTTGTCAGGATAGCAGTGAGAGCTGCACTCTTGTTTAAAAGGTTATTTTCTTTGTGATGTGGTTACACCCATCAAAATGTCTCTTAACTAGGGCTGGAGGAGTGGCTTATCAGTTAAGGCATTTGCTTACAAAGCCAAAGGACCCACGTTCAATTCCTCAGGACCCACATTAGCCAGATGCACAAGGGGTTACACATGTCCGCAGTTCGTTTGCAGTAGCTGGAGGCCCTGGTGTGCCCATCTCTCTCTCTCTCTCTGCCTCTTTCTCTGTCAAATAAATAGATAAAAATAAAATATTTTTTAAATGTCTCTTAATTAACTATTCTTATCCTTTAATCCATGCTGCTGCTTTGCACTCTTGGTTGGAGAATTTGCTTGTTGTTGCTGGTATTTGCAAATAGTAATGAAAACTGGGAAAACCCAAAATCTGTTAATATGACAAGAAAAGATAGATTGTCCAGCATGAAGCATGCCACCTCTAACCACATCTATCAGGATGCAAAAGGCATGATTACTTTTAATAGAGACAGAAACTGAACACATGAAAAGGAAAGAAGTGAAACGTATTTAGTATATTTAGAAAAAAATATTATGAGAGATGTAAGATTTAGGTCCAAAAAAGGTGAGGAGAATGAGGTCTAGAAAATAAATAGGATAAATGGAATTCAGAGTCAATGCTGTTGAGAAAAAAATAATTAAACACATTAATAGACAATGGAGTAAAATGCTGTAGGAAAATGCCTTACTTTACTTGACAGGCTTAAATTTACAATGGTAAAGATTTAGTTCAGGGTGGATTTCTCTGAGTAACTGTATTTTAAGTATGCTCAATTATAATTTATGGACTACATTAAAGTAACAAACTACTTCCTCATGCAGTATCAAGTGTCTACTCCTTAATAATCTACTGCAATTGAAAGTATAAAAGTGTTCTTCCAGTCATTTATATATAAATAGAGGTGTTAAGTGTCCCTTACAGTATTAAGAAATCAATATAAATATTTAATGTAAAGGAAACAAGAGATGATTTAAGTATTCAGATTGGAGTTAAAGATAATTGCTCCCTCTCATTTCTTTCTCATTTTCTCTATTTCAGAGAAGGAAGAGTCTTATTTGACACCTAAAATAATTATTATGATCTTTAAATGCATGAGCCATATTGCAACTCTGAAGTAGTAGATCATACTTATGTTAATACTCTGACAATGGAAAATGTATTAGGATAACTTAATATTTGTGATATCATTATGAAAAGACCCTACAGACTTCATCTTAATCCCATATTCTCATATGCTTAGATCTTTGTCTCAGCAACAACCACTTAGAACTAATAAAATTCTTGATCACTATGAGGAACCAGATCAGGTCTGTCCAATCAGTGTAGCCCAAGGCTTCATGAGCTAGGGGTAGCTAGGAATGCAGCCCATCACATTGAAAACTGGCAATGGCATGTCAAAATGATGGACATTCCTGCACTACAATTTTTTTTTCTACAGGTATGGGAAAGCACCTCATAGCAATATTTCCTAACAGAAATGCTCCCTTTGTGGGATTAATTGTGGAGGAAGGAGCCAGTATAAGTGACTCAAACATGGTTGGATATGATACAAACAATGAGGAGAGCTACTTCATTATTGTGACTCATGTCTTATTCACACAGAGGCCCAGCAGATCTACTACCTCCTGAAATGTGTTAAGGATCAAATATGATTCCTTATACCTTGTATCTTCCAATCAGATGCAGTATAAGGACTGGAGTAGGAATAATGACCCCAGGAGTTATGAGATATGCTTATTAAAATAAGCACTCACGTTCTACTGAACATATATATCAGCCCCTGTCTGATAACTAGACTTAAATCCTTGAAACTTTTTAACCTCATTGACCTTGCCTTTTGACATACCTGTTTTCCTTTCCTGGAGCATTCCTTTTCTGAGCACTTCCTTCCCTTTGTCTTTTCCAGTCCAATACTAACAAGACAAAACATGGACTATTTGCCTCAAATGTCTGTTCTTTCATGAAACCTCCCTCCATTTTTCTCCAAAATGTGACTGGTTCTTTGTGTTCTGGCCTTCCTGAATTTTTGTCTTGTTGGAGACATGCCTATTTGATTCGCAGTAATTTTTATGAGAATTTATCATAAGCTTTATTTGGTAAGGGTTTTTTTTTTTGTTTATTTGTTTGTCTTTTGTAGGGGGATTTGGTTTGTTAGATCATGTGGAACCCACTATTTTGCACAGGTAAATTCTTCATAAATAGTTTGGAATGAATGAATGGATGCTATGTGGGAAAAAAATTGGATAAGAGGTCACAGCAAATATTCCATATGTTGTGGCCACTTTCTCATTGCTGGGACAAAGAACCCTACCAAAAGAAGCTCAGGGAAGTATCTTGGTTTACAGTCCTGAAGAGAAGCTTTGAGGTGGCACAGGCAACCATGGCATGAGCAGAGGGTGGGCACCACCTCTGCCATAGCAAGTGGAAAATAGTGACAGGAAAGTGAGCCGAACTCTGGGAAGGGTGATCTGGCTCTAACATCCCTAGTTCACCCCCAACAACACACTTTCTATAGCAAGACTCCACCTTCAAAATTGCAGTCAGCTAGGGATCAAGTGTTCAGAACATATGAGTTTATGAGGAGCATGATTCACACCAACACACCATGATTTTCACACAAACCATACCAGGACACGATGTAAAGAGATAACAATGCCATAGGATATGTGTTGAAAATGAAGAAAGCCACTCAGGAGACAGACATGACTGGGGCATGGAGAGAAAGGTGGAGCTGAGGACCACTTTCACATCTTCTGATAAAATAGGCAGGTATACCAGTCACTAAGACAAAGAATTATGAAAAATAACATTTTAGGAAAATAATAACACACTCTGTTCACATGTGCTAAATTTTAAGGAAAAGATCAGAAAGCAGTAGGTCTGAAGTTCAGAAGGTAAGTGCAGATGTACATGCAAAAATTACCAGGACCTTCATAAAAGGGAGTTGTGAAATTGAAGGAGAGAGATCACTGGGAGAATGTGTGAATGAAGAAGGGGCCAAGGTAAGACCAACATTTTAGGTTTAGGTATAAAAAGTGTTCCCTGACAAAGGGGTGAAAACTATAAGTCCTAGAGAGAGAGAAATCAGAATGAGACCCCAAATGAGACAGAATGAGACACAGTTCCTATAAACTATTGGTGAAAGAAATCAGACTTAAGTGGATTTAATAATCAGTGAGGAGAGAGGAAGAGAAAATAGCAATTATAGAAAATTCTCTCAGAGCCGGGCGTGGTGGCGCACGCCTTTAATCCCAGCACTCGGGAGGCAGAGGTAGGAGGATCACCGTGAGTTCAAGGCCACCCTGAGTCTACAGAGTTAATTCCAGGTCAGCCTGGACCAGAGTGAGACCCTACCTCAAAAAACCAAAAAAAAAAAAAATAAAAATAAAAATAAAAAAAAGAAAATTCTCTCAGGAAACCTGAGTATAAAGAGTTGGCTATAGGGTGTAGAGATGGCTCATTCTAGAAGAGGTCAAGTGTGAGGTACAGAAAGGGCATGAATTTGATCCCTAGCACCCATGCAAAAGGTCATATGGGACCACACATACCTGTAACTCCAGTCTTGTAGGAAGAGAGATAGAGACAGGAGAATCAGCTAAATTTACTGCTTACCTGCTCTGATGGAAATCAGCAACTCCCTCTTCAGTGAGAGACTCTACCGCAAGGAAAAGAACATAGGATAATGAAAAGGAGACCATTCAATGTTCTCCTCTGGCCTCTACATGTGTACACACAGGGTGCCACATATGCACACACATGTGCACACACATGTGCATACACTATACATACACACCACACATCACACACATACACACCAAAAAAAAAAAAAAAAGAAAAAGAAAAAGAAAAGAGGATATGGACACATTTGTAGCTGAAAAGGATCATTAGGATGGGTAGTGTTTTGTTTATTTGGCTTTGCTTTCTACTGTTGGAGAAATTAACTGTAAAGTGATAACAAGAGCCTAGTAGAAAGGATCAGGTAGGTGATAAAAGAGAGGATGAAGATCATGCCCTTGCGAATGTAGACGTCTGGAAACTGAAGCTAGGAAACAGGAGAATGTACCTCTTGAAGGGACTACTGCCTGATACTTGTTCAATGAAGTAAAATTCAAGCTCATCTATAAACCATGTGTATGTGTGCATGCATCATTAGAGGGATATCAAATTTTGGAAATGACTAATTAGTATGTAAAACTGCAATTGCATATATACATATATGGGAGTCATTGAAGCCAACACTGAATATCACTAATAAGCACATTATGGAAAGAGAGAATGTGTGTGTGTTGGAATGGACTTAGCCGTTACTTTATGGTTTGGGCTTACTATGCTAATGTTAAAGAACCTAGTGTGAAATGACTGCAATCAAGATAGCTGGTATACAGAAAGTAAAAGCACAGGACAAAAACAATGTGTATGGCAATGACTGCTTAAGTCTAATTCCCACATCTTGCCTTAGGAATAAAACATGAAATTCAGTTAAGTTAGGTAAACATTAATTTACTTTTCCATCCACACTCAAACACAAATTAATAATAATAATAATAATCTACAACATCTATTTAGAGCACTCTAGACTGAAGAAGTCTCACAAGGAGTTATACTTGAAGACAAGATAAACTTTTCCTTAGTCCTTCAAAAGAACAGACCCACATTGTGCTAAGAAAGCTTAAAATTTCTGGTTTGTGGGCTTCCAGATTTTGTAGGTCTGAAGGGTAAATCAACTGCTCCAAACAAAACTGACTAAAATATCCCACACATGACCAAAGATCAGCCTAAGCCTCCATGGTACCAGGAGAAGTTAGGATGAATAAAAATGTTACTCTTAGCCTAGGTCAGTTGAGGCCAGGACAAGAGACTGAGATGCAAATCTCTTACTGTTTTCAATATGAGATATATGGTATTGCCTCTCTCTCTTTCTCTCTCTCTCTCTCTCTCTCTCTCTCTCTCTCTCTCTCTCTCTCTCTGTCACACACACACACACACACACACAGCAAGAGAGGGAGAGAGAGAGAGAGAGAGAGGAGAATGTCAACTTATTAGAAAAGCTAAAAAGCCATATTCCAAAGTATAAGTGAAAAACTATTTTTCAGAAAATCAACTAGTAAAAAAACTACACTCCCAGAGATGAATTCATTTCTAGTGATCTAGAAATAACAGAGAAATCTCAAAGTCATCTTAACATGAGGATAGTTGGCAAAGTGACGAAGGAGTGGCACCCGTAATAAATAAAAAAATTTGGAATAAAAACACAACTGGATATAAATCAAGAACAGAGGAAACATGAACAGGAATTCTGGGAGTTATAATTTCTAAAAATAACTAAGATACAAAAGTGCCCAGACTGGATAACATGAAGGACTTCATCAAAAATGTAGCAGGGGCTGGAGAAATGGCTTAGTTGATAAAGCATTTGTCTGCAAAGCCAAAGGTCTCAGGTTAGATTCCCCAAGACCCATGTAAGCCAGATGCACAAGGTGGCACATGCATCTGAAGTTTGTTTGTAGGGCTGAAAGCTTTCATGTGCCCATTCCTGCCCCCCTCTCTCAAACAAATAAAGTAAATTTGTAAAATGTAGCAGGGACCTGTATATATTGCTCAATGGTTAAAATTATTGCCTGCAAAGCCTAATGATCTGGATTCAAGTCCCAAATACCCACATAAAGCCAAATGAACAAAGTGGCGTATGTGTCTGGAGTTCACTTGCAGTGGCTGAAAGGTACTGGTGTGCCCATTCTCTCAGCTGTCTGTATCTCTTCTCTCTGTCTATCTCTGGTTACAGATAAATAAATAAATAAATATATATATATATATATATATATATGTGTGTGTGTGTGTGTGTGTGTGTGTGTATTAATGTAGAAGGGGTCAGGTGTAGTTAATGTCATTAAACCCAGGACTCATGAGGCAGAGGTAGGAGGATCACCATGAGTTCAAGGCCACTTTCAGACAACACAGTGAATTCCAGGTCAGCCTGGGCTAGAGGAAGACCCTACCTTGAAAAACCAAAAAAAGTAGCAGGCAAAGAAAAAGCAAGAATGTTTAAAATTGAGAAAAGTTGTAGAGCTTGTGTTTCTGCCTCAGGTGTAGAAATATAGAAAGAGTGGTGCTCCTAAAAGAGCAAGAAATAAGCAGGTAAACAGCTAAACTGTGACTTTCCTTGATCATTAAAGAGCTAAGTTCCTAGGGTAATTGTGGAGCCTGAAATGCAAGAGGAAATGGGAAATAGGTATTTCCAAACAAAATGAATGAAGCATGCTTCACCCACGTCCAAGAACGTTCAGGAAAGATGGAAGTGAAGTGCACACAAGCAGGTAAGAAGAATTGGGCTAAAATCCTGAAAAATTGCTAAAGGAGGCAGAAAAGATGGTTCAGTGGGTAAACCACTTGCCACAAAAGTATAAGGACTACAGTTAGGATACACAGCATCAATATAAATGCTGGCTGGGCATGATAGCTACCAGCAGCCTCAGAGCTGATGACTTGCCAAGGGCAAGCTGGGCAGTTTGACTAGCACTCTTGGTGGGCGTCAGTTTCAAATGGGAGAGCACGTGAGCGAGAAACCAAAGCGGAGAGAAATGGAGAAAGATGCTCAGGTTTGGCCTTTACTGGCATGTACGTTCTCACGGCCACACACAGACACATTTTCATGCACACCACACGTACAAACACACGTAAAAAATTGCTAACTGCCTAGTGAATGCCTAGGCAAGAGAATAGAATTCTTGGGTGTGACAGGACAGAAGAAGGTATGATAAATGTGAGTGGAACACATACTCAGCTAGTATCTTTTTTTTTTTCAAAAAAGTATTTTATCCTTTATTTAATTGACAGAGAAAGAGGGGAGGGAGAGAGAGAATGGGTGCACCAGGGCCTCCAGCCACTGCAAATGAACTCCAGAAATGTGCGCCCCCTTGTGCATCTGGCTAACGTGGGTCCTGGGGAATCAAACCTAGATCCTTTGGCTTTGTAGGCAAGTGCCTTAACTGCTAAGCCATCCCTCCAGACCCAGCTAGTATCTTTTCTCCCCAGCAATACCAAGCACAAAGTTGGCCAGTCAAGAGGAAGCAAGACATCCTCACTTCAAGAAGAGTATTAATCCCCAATTCGATTCTAAATCTTGTGGAAGAGAAGTCTTCAGCCACTGGTCAGGGAGCACTAGGCTCTTGTCCCACGGTGCACTTGAAGAACCCTGTTACATCTGGGACATGGGCGGAGGAAAAAGCCTACACTTCTGGTAACGTCAGAGGTAAATCTGGCAGGGTGCTTGCTTGTTTCCTCTATGTGGTCAGATTCTTTATGTCTTGGAGTGTTTTCATACAGATAAAATAGGACATAAAGCTGGATGACTTCTTGGGTAGTCTAGCTAAAGTTTGGCACCAAAGACTAAACAGAATTTCTACATGATATTGTCCTTACTACCTGGAAGCCGCTCTCCTCTCTGTCGTTATATGACTTTTCTTTGGCTGTTACTACTATGCCTTTTTGTTTTACTATTATTCTTAAGAACATGCTTTGTGTGGATACTTCATGTGTTAGTATCATCTTTTCCCTCCTCCCTGCCCCCATTCTGCAGTGGGCCCACCTCAGAGGGATGGCAGGGATTCCCCATGAAGTTGTGGGTAATGCTATGTGGGAGCAGCAGTTAGTTATTGAGGGGAGGCAGTGCCTCTGGGCATGACGTCTCAACCTATGACTCTTACAGCATTTCCGGACCCTCTTCTGCAAAATTCCCTGAGCCATGGTGGGTGAGTTTTGAGTCTGTTTCAGTGATGAGCTCTGCTTTGTTTTGTGCTGAGTGTCCTCAACCCCTGTGTCCTTCACGCTGGTGATGATCGTGAGGCTCACCCTGGCAGCAGGACTCTTCCTCGTCTCCCCTACCTCCTCTGTGGTTTTCCCTGGGCCTTGACTGAGATGCAAGGGGTAGTTTATCTCCTCAGGTCTCACTATCTTCTGTAAAAGAAAAACAGATTCTCCAATGGAGAGTAAAGTCAGCATAGGTTAAATTGGATAACTGTTATTAATTTAGGGAGACTTTGATGGATGTAGACCCCCTTGTAAGCAAAAACTAGTGAGAACTTGACATGGGAGAGCATAATCTATGTCTCCATAGGATTCTGACTTAGTTCCCAGTCCCAGATACAGGTTCTTTCTACTGAGTGGATCACTTAGGCAATCAGAAAGGTACTGGTTATCCATCAAGGCTGTGTGCCACCATCACACTGGTGTGTACTTCTTGTCAGGCTAGATGATTCTGAGTAACTTATATCCATGTTTGCTCTCACTTCCCCTCAGTAGCTCACATAGTACCTTCCAGCACTAGATGGGAGAGCCATCTGGGGACTGGCTCTCTTCCAGATTCCAGTCAGGTCTCTCCATGTTCTATGCCAGCAGCATACAGTGTCTTCAGAAATAGGGTCTTATCTTTTACCTCATATGATAATCAAGTGCTTTAACAGAACCTTGTCGGGGAGACCTTGTAGGTCTCTCCAATCAGAAGCTCAGTGTAGGTAGTACCTATTTCTGGTACTGTGACTTTCAGGTCAGAGCCAAAGATTTTTAGGGTTAGGCTTCATCCTGCCCTCTCCAGGGATGTTCTGCAAGGGTGCTCTCCCATACTCCCATTGAGGGTTATATCTTTCAGTCTACCTTCAAGGAGAAAGGTTTCTATGGTACTAGTTCATTCTAGCTTCAGTTTTGTGTTTATCGCCCCCATCCTCCATTTTCCCTACCCCCAAAACCCTTCAATCCCTATTGTCTGGGCCTCAAGGTCCATATCAGGTATTGCCAGCCCCTCAAGGTGATCCAGGTTAGGAACCACATCCTCACCAACATTTGCTGTCATTTAATTTCTTAATGATTGTCATCCATACTGCATTAAGGTAGAATCTCACAATTGTTTTAGTTTTCATTTTTCTTATGGTTAGGGATGTTGAACATTTTCTTAATTGTGTGTTAGCCATTTGTATTTCTTCCTCTGAGAACTCCTACCCTATTTTTTCCCCCAGGGGGATGATTGATTTTTTTATTGTTTAGTTTTTTAGTCTTTGTAGATTCTAGAAATTATGCTTCTGTCAGTGGTATAGCTGGTGAAAATTACAGGCCAGCACCAAGGGAAAAGAAAAGACATAGAAGAAAGATAAACAAGACAAATTTAAGGTTAGGCTTCATCTCACCCTCTTCAGGGCCCTTCGATCCAGATGCTAAGGTACTTTTGAGGGTTCCACCTTTTAACCTAACTTCCAGGATATAGGATTCTATGGTACCATTTCAATTTGGATTCAATTTTGTGGTTCCCCACTCCCCCCCCACACACACACTCTTCCTCTCCCCTCAAGCCCTCCCTGTTGACCAAGCTTCAAGATGCCATTCAAGTATGTCAAGAACTTGAGCTGATCCAGGTTAGGAAGTGAAGATGAGTGGGACCATACAACAATTGTCTTTCTGTGATTGCATGCATTTGCTTACAATGATCTGTTCCAAATTCAACCATTTCTCTACAAATGTCATTGTGTCAGTTTTCCTTACTGCTGAGTAGAATTCCATCATGTCAAAGTACCACATCTTGGTTATCCATTCATCAAATGATGAGCACCTAGGTTGATTCCAGTTTTTAGCTACCATGAAGTGAACAGCAATAAACGTGGTTGAGCAAATATTTCTTAACTGAGATGTGGAGCTTTTAGAGTAGATGCCCAGTAAGAGAATAACAGGGTCTGCTGGTAACTCTATATTCATCTTTTCAGGAGTCTCCAAATTGGTTTCCACAGCGGTTGTACCAGCTTGCATTGCCACCAACAGTGAATGAGAGTTCCAATTTCCCCACAGTCTTGCCAACATTTGTTTTCATTTGATATTTTAATGTTTGTTATTCTTCCTGAGGTTAGGTGGAATCTTATACTTGTTTTAATTTGAATTTCCTTAATGATTAGGGATGTTGAACATTTTCTTAAGTGTATGATAGCCATATGTAATTCTTCCTCTGAGAGCTCCCTATTTAGTTCTCTGCCCCATTTATGGAGTGTGTTGTTTGATTTTTTTTTCTTCATTCATGTCTGTTGTGATCCTCCTTTTTCATTTCTAATCTTGTTGTTGAGACTTCTTCTTTCTTTCTTTTTTTTTTTTTTTTTTTGCTTGTTCAAATTGGCCAGGGATTTGTCAATCTTGTCTATTTTTTTCAAAGAACAAGCTCTTCATTTCTTTGACTTTTAAAATTGTTTTCTTTCATGACCCATCCATTGCTTAAAAGTGTGTTATTTAGTATCCAGGAGCTCATGGATTTCTTTATGTGTCTCTTATTAATTTCTAGCTTTAAAGCATTATAATCTGACATGATTTGTGGAGTTACTTCAGTTTTGCTGACTTTATGGAGGCACAGTTATAGCCTAATATATGGTCAATTTTGGAGAAGGTTCTGTGGGCTGCTGAGAAGAATATGTTTTCTATAGAGTTGGAAGGTTCCGTAGACATCCATTAGGTCTAGTTGATCTATGATGCTGTTGAGCCCTATTATTTACCTGCTAGTTTTCTGCTTGGATGTTCTGTCTATTGATGATAGTGAAGTATTGAAGTCTTCGACTATGATGATGTTGGTATTTATTTCTGTTTTATTGTTGAGTGAGTGGATTTTGTTTTATAAATTGTGGTGAACCTGTGTTTGGGGCATATATATTTATGATTGTGATGTGCTCATGTTAGATCATTCCCTTGATGAGTAGGAAGTGGCCTGCTTTGTCCTTTCTGATTACTTTTGATTTGAAGTCAATTTTATCAGATATTAATATAGTTTTTTTAATTCAATTTGCTTTGAATATCATTTTCTAACATTTCACCCTGAGGTGTCTATCTTTAGTGGTGAGGTTGGTTTCTTGAAGACAGCAGATAGATGAGTCCAGTTTTTTGTTCCACCCTGATAACTTGTGTCTTTTTTTTTTTTTGGTTTTCTGAAGTAGGGTCTCACTGTATCCCAGGCTGACCTGGAATTCACTCTGGAGTCTCAGGGTGGCCTTGAACTCACAGCAATCCTCCTACCTCTGCCTCCCGAGTGCTGGGATTAAAGGCGTGCGCCACCACGCCCGGCTAACTTGTGTCTTTTGATGTGTGAGTTGATTCCATTAATATTTAAATTTATTACTGTGAGGTTTGAATTCATCCCTGCCATGATGAGGTGTTTTATGGGGTTTGGTGCTTTCTTGTGTTGAGCCTGGTCTGTTTTGGTTATTGTAATATTCTTCTTGGCTCTTGAGACTGGTTGTTTGACTTCTGTGTGGAGTATTCTCTCAAGTATTCTCTGTAGGTTTGGCTTTGTGTTATATAATCATAGAATTGACTTTTTCATGGAAATCTTTATTTTCATCATCTATTATGAGAGATACTTTTGCTGGGTAGAGTAGCTTGTGTTGGAAGCCATAGTTTTTTAGACTTTGAAGTGTTCTAGTCCAGGCCCTTCTGGCTGTCAGTGTTTCCATTGAGAAATCTGATGTAATTCTGATGGGATTGCCTTTGTAGGTTGTGAGTTGTTTCTTTCCAACTATTAACTCTCTCTTTCTCTCTCTCTCTCTTGTTTTCATTGTTGAGAGTTTTGACTATGATGTATCTTAGAGAAATTCTTCTTTGGTCATGTCTGTTTGGTGTTCTGTGGGCTTCTATTTGGATGGATCTCTCTTTTGAGAAATTTGGGAAATTTTCTTTAATAATTTTTTTGAATATGCCTCTGGCCTGGTATACCCATGACCTTTGACATTTTGTTGTGGGGGGGGGTAGTTATTACCTTTTTCTTCTCCATGAATATGATAGGATTGTTCAGTAGACTAATCTGCTCTGAGTTTACTTTTGGTAGATGTAATGTGTCTAGGAATTTATCCATTTCTTCCATATTATCCAATTTTGTGGAGTAAAGGTTTTATAAGTAAGTCCAAATGATTCTTCCAATTTCATTGACATATGTTGTCACCTCTCAATTTCAGTTCTGATTTCTTTAATTTGAAACTTCTCTCTTTTTTGTTTTATTAGCTTGGCCAAGGGTTTATCAATCTTATTTATTTTTTCAAAGAACCTGCTCTTCATTTCATCAAAATTTTTTAATAATTTTCTTAATTTCCAATTCATTAATTTCTGCTCTGATTTAAGTTGTTATTTTTTTTTCCATCTTGAGTACTTTAGAATTGGATTTTTCTTTTTTTTCCCACTGCCTTTAGGTGGACAATGAGGTCATTAATTTGGGATCTCTGTGTAGTTGTTATGAAGACATTTAGTACTATGAATTTTTCCCTTAGGATTGACTTCATTGTGTCCCATAAGTTTTGGTAGATTGTGTTTTCATTATCATTTAATTCTAGAAATTTTGCAATTTTATTTTTTTTATTGCCTCCCCAACCTATCCACTGTTTAAAAGTTTGTTTTTCAGCTTCCAGTAATTGGTAGAATCCCTGATGTGTTTCTTGTTAATTTCTAGCTTTAAAGCATTGTGATCTGATATGATGCCTGAAGTTATGTCAAATTTCCTGAATTTATAGAGGCATACTTTATAACCTAATATATGACCTACTCTGGAGAAGGTTCCATGGGCTGCTGAGAAGAATGTGTATTTTGTACAATTGGCGTGGTGGTTTTATTCAGGTGTCCCTCATAAACTTAAGTGTTCTGAATGCTAGGTTCCCAGCTGATGGAGATTTGGGAATTAGTACCTCCTGGAGATGGTGGGTTGTTGGGGGTGGGCTTATGGGTATTATTGTCAGTGTCCCCTTGCCAGTGTTTGTCACACTCTCTTGTTCCTCTTATTCACCTGATGTTGGCCAGGAGGTGATGTCCACCCTCTGCTCATGCCATCGTTTTCCCTTGCCATTGTGGAGATTCCCCTCATGTCTGTAACCAAAATAAACCTTTTTTCCACAAGCTACTCTTGGTTGGATGATTTCTGCCAGCAATACGAACGTGACTGCAACAACTGGGTTGGAAAATTCTATAGATATCATTATGTCTAGTTGATCTATGTTGTTGTTGAGCTCTATTATTTCCCTGTTGATTTTCTGCTTAGATGATCTCTTTATTGATAATAGTGGAGTATTGAAGTCCCAAAATATACTGGTGTTGGTGTTTATTTCTATTTTTCTTTGACAAGTAGGTTTTTTTTTTAATATAAGTTATGGTACCCCTGTGTTTGGTGAATATAGATTTATGATTGAAATGTCCACATGTTGGATCATTAGCTTGATGAGTAAGAAGTGGCCACTTTTGTCCTATTTTGGTTACTTTTGAGTTTAAGTCTATTTTTATCAGATATAAATATAGCAACACCTGCTTGTTTCTTATTTCTGTTTGCTTTGAATATTGTTTTCCATCATTTACCATGAGGAGATATCTGTCTTCTTCAGTCCTTCAGTTGTGAGGTGGGTTTTGTTTTTTATGTTTGTTTGTTTTTCAAGGTAGGGTTCCACTCTAGCCCAGGCTGACTTGGCATTCACTATGGAGTCTCAGGATGTCCATGAACTCATGGTGATCCTCCTACCTCTGCCTATCGAGTGTTAGGATTAAAGTTGTGTACCACCATGCTTAGTTTCATAATGTGGGTTTCTTGAAGAGAACAGATAGAAGGGTCCATCTGTGGCTTGGAGAGCTGGCTTAGCAGTAAAATTGTTTGCCTGCAAACTTAAAGGACCCATGCTTGACTCTCCAGACCCCACATAAGCCATATGCACAAAGGTAAGACAAGTACAAGGTTGCACATGCCTACTAGGTGGCACAACTGTCTTGAATTTGATTTCAGTGGCTGACGCCCTGGTGCATCAATTCTCTCTCTCTCTCGCTCTATCTAAAATTATACAAAAATTAAGTAAAAGAAATCTTTTATTTTTCTTTCTTTCTTCTTATTATTAAATTATGGTATTTATTGAGGGAAGTACAGAGCCAAGGAAATGCACCCACATGGCTAGAGATCCCATGTGGAGGGTCTGGAAAGAAAACATAGAAATAAAAATACAAGAAAGTTCAAGACGCTCCTGCCATGTGGGGAGCTAGAGGGGATAAAGTAGCCCATGTAGAAAGCAAGGACTAGGTGGCCCTCTCAGCTGGGTCTGGGTTTAGGATCTTTAACCACATGGGAACTTCCAGCTATGAGTGAGATATTAACAGAGTTATCAGAAACATATACACAACATTTAACTTTGATAATGGTAAATATACCATATTTGCCATAATAGCCTTCCAGAGCGTTCCTTTTTCAATTTGTCCTGGGGAAATCCATGGCCAAAGGTTTTTGCCATAGAGCTATTGGGTGCCATTAAGGGATGTAAAAATATACTTTTGGCTTTGGGACTTCTTTAAGGATGTCCTGGAATGAGTTAGAAGAGATTTAACATTGTTCTCAGTATAAGGAAGTCTTTTTTTTTTTTTTTTTTTTTTGGTTATTCAAGATAGGGTCTCACTCTGGTCCGGGCTGACCTGGAATTAACTATGTAGTCTCAGGTGGCCTCAAATGCTTGGTGATCCTCCTACCTCTGCCTCCCAAGTGATGGGATTAAAGGCATGTTCCACCACACCCAGCTAGAAAGTCTTTTGAATTAAGTGATCCTTGGTCAGAGTCATCCATATCCAGATTTGAAAGTAACCCTTTTTATATTCATGGTTGTTTTTCCTTATTATAGAATTAGAACTGTTAGAGATGGGGACAACATATCTTAAGGCCTTGTTTGTTTCCATTCTTGGAAAGCTCTTGCTGTATTACTTAATAGGCCATTCATATATTTGAGGTATCTCTTTTATATTTGGTTATACACTCCCCTCTGTGTGTTTAAAACCAAGCAGATAGCCAAAATGTAATCACAAATTAATTTTGGAGGTCACTAATGTCTCTCCAAAGGAGACTTTAGGGACCCAGGAGTATCCCTGTAGCTTCTCTAATACTGGTGTTGTGTGTTAGGATGAGCCAGGACTATGCTGGCTAAGTAGTTTTCCTTCCTTTGGGAAGCCATGAAGACTGATTTTTTTCCCTCAGTTGTGACTCTCCTGTTTCAGACTGTACACCAAATTTGTTTTGTTTATTTCTGGGTCTCCATATCCTCCCTGATCAGGAAGACAGGAGACTCACCAGGGTGCCAATGTAGAAGTATCTCATAATTTCCTTTTTGCCTTATGACCTGGGAGCATATGCCAAAATATTGGCCCTTTTATCTCCAGTGATTCCAATTGGCTTTGGCTTCTATACAGGCTATTAATACACTTAGAAAGGAAGTTACACCAACCTGGATGTATGTACATACATAGCATGTTTGATTACTGAAATATGTCTAGTTAAAGAATGGCACAAGAGCTTAAAGTCATTTAACTTGGGTCTTTTTTTTTTTTTTTTGGCATTTCTGAGGTAGGGTCTCACTATAGCTCAGGCTAACCTGGAATTCACTATGTAGTCTCAGGGTGGCCTTGAATTTACAGTGATCCTCCTATCTCTGCCTCCCAAGTGCTGGGATATTAAGTGTGCACCACCACGCCCAGCTAACTTGTATCTTTTTTTTTTAAATTTTTTGTTTATTTTTATTTATTTGAGAGTGACAGACAGAGAGAGGAAGAGGCAGATAGAGAGAGAGAGAGAATGGGCGTGCCAGGGGCTCCAGCCACTGCAAATGAACTCCAGACGCATGCACCCCCTTGTGCATCTGGCTAACGTGGGTCCTGGAGAATCGAGCCTCAAACTGGGGTCCTTAGGCTTCACAGGTAAGTGCTTAACCATTAAGCCATCTCTCCAGCCCAAACTTGTATCTTTTGATGGGAGAGTTGAGACCATTAATGTTTAAGGTTATAACTGTCAGGTTCAATTTAATCCCTGCCATGATGGGATGAGGTACTTTATGGCGTTTGGAGTTTTCTTGGTCTTTGTACTTTTTTGAGCATGCTGTAGTTTGGTTATTGCAATCTTCTTCTTGCAGGCTCTTGAGATTTGTTTTTTGACTCTTCTGTGTGGATTATTCCTTGAAGTATTCTTTGTAGATTTGGTTTTGTGTTCATATAACCATAGAGGTGACTTTTTTCAAGGAAAGTTTTCTTTTCACCATCTATTATGAGGCATACTTTTTATGGATACAGTCATTTGGGTTGGAAACCATGTTTTTGGACTTTGAAGTGTTCCATTCCAGGCCCTTCTGTCTTTCAGGATTTCCATTGAGAAATCTGAGGAAATTCTGATGGGATTGCCTTTGTATATAGTGAGTTGTTTCTCTCTGCTGCTTTTAGCACTTTCCCCTTGTTTTCATTGTTAAAAGTTTTATCTATGATGTGCCTTGGAGTTTCTTCTTTGGTCCTATCTGTTTGGTGTTCTGTGAGCTTCTTATATCTGGGTAGGCCCCTCTTTGCAAGACTGGAGATTTTTTCTTAATAATTTTGTTGAATATATTCACTATGCCTCTGGTATTCCCATGATCCAGATGTTTGATCATTTTAGGGTATCCTTCTGTTCCCTTGTATTCTGTTCATATGATTTTTTGAACATAGCAAAGGTTTTGCACTCCTGAACAATTTCTTCTGTCTTGTCTTCAAGTCAGAGGTGCTGTCTTCATATGAATGAATATGTTAGTGATGGGTTCTAGAAAGGTATTTAAACAGTCTATTTGGGTTTTGCTTTCTGTTGTGTTATGTTGCATTGTGTCAATCTATTTTTTTAGGTATGATTTCAGTTCGAGATCTGATTTACTTGATGTTTCCTGGAATTCATTCCTGCATTTGATCATGTCTTCATTAAGCTTAATTAGCTGGTTATTGAGATCCTCTATTTGTTGGCTCGATTTTATATCTCTTTTGAGGCTTCTCTGGTTTTCTTCAATTAAGTTACACCTTGTGACAAAAGCTGAGTGATCTAAAGGTGATTCTTCTCAATTTCATTTATGAAGTTATTGACTTTTTTGAGCCTTTGTTTCCAGTTCAGCAATTCTTTGAATAAGGTCACATAGCTTGCTGTGTTTTCATTTTGCAATACAATTTCTATTGTTTTATCTGTGATTTTATTGGAGGCTTCCATTGTGGGACTAGGCATTATCCTTGGTGTACATGTCTCAGTTTTCTGACTTTTTTTTTCCTTTTTTTGCATTGTGGTATACCTATCTCAGGGAAGTCTTAGTTTATTGAGAAGGAAGCAAATATTTGTCCTTATAGGATCTTCAGAGTGTTCTGTTTTAAATGTGAACCTTAGTGGTGTTAGATAGGGTTGTCACCACATATGTGCAGATTGTGGAGACTGCAAGTACATCAAAGATACCTGAGGCACTGGGAGGTGGAGAACTGGGAGCTCTGGCTTACTCGCTCCACTTGCATGCGCTCTTCAGCAAAAGGGAACCAGTGGATGGGGAACTGGAAACCAGGAATCTGAGGAGCCAGGGACAAGAGGTCAGCTCCCCAGTGGCCTGCTCACCCTCTGGGTCAGGAGAGCAGGGATATTGGGACCCAAATGTGGGCCAATCAATAAGCCAGGGCAAAAGGCCTTCTTCTGTAGCATACACATAGGTACCAGGCTGCTCCAAGACCCCAAGCCAGCAGAAGAGATACCAGGTCCAGGGTATTGGGAGGTGGGAAAGGAATCAGAAATGCTGGCCTACTTACTCTGTGCTTGCACCATCTGGAGCAGGCGATCCAGGAGTTGGGGACCAGAGGCCATTCCATCAGGAAGGTAGGGCAAAAGGCCTGCTTCTGCAGCATGCCCTTAGTGTCCAGGTAGCCCCAAGCAAGCAGTAGGGGTACCAGGACCAGGGAACTGGGAGTTGCAGAAGGAACCTGGAGCTCTGGCCTACTCAATCTATACACACCATCCAGAGCCCCTTTTTGTATTAATAATTTTAATGTCAGAGACACAAATACATCATCAGCCTACATAGTTAAGTTTATGTTTTCTGTGTGAGGATGAAAATGAAATAGTCTTTATTATTTCAAAATTTGTATAAGGTTGTTTAAAAAAATGGAATATTTCTCAACCACTAAAGCCTTGATTGTTCTCCAAAGAAGACACTGATGTGACAACCCATTGATGACATAAGAGCACTTTCTCCCAGCTCACCCAGCAGTTGACATACAGCAGAACTCTGGCAAACCTGCCTCACCACTATATATATCCTGTGGGGGGAAGGAAACCTTAAAAATGTCTGCAGGTCTTTCATGACAAAACTGATACATTATTGTCATTATGAAAGTGGGTTATATAACATTTGCACTGCTGGACTGTTTAGAGGTTAAACAAAATACAAGGTAGGAATTCAAGATTGAGACAACACCCTAAGAACTGTAATTAAAAGCTATTTTTGTTCAAGTAATTTCGATGTCCTCAATAGCTTGCACAGCGTTAAGCAACTAGGATTACACCCTGGATATTAAACACTTCAGAGCCAACTTCTGTTTGCTTTGTAGAGACAATTCACTATGAAAAAGACAAGCCCCCGCCAGCCAACCCAAACCAGTCAACAGAATTCAGGAATGTACTATCTGAATTCTGTTGAATTGCTCCTCTTGTCTTTCTAAAGGAGAAACCTCAAAGGTTATGAGTAAAACAGTGCCCTTCACCCCTTTTCCTATTGGAGACTGAATAAGATGCTCTGGAAAGGTAACTGCTCTATCCTACTACCCATACACAACTCCGGTTTCTTCGCTCTGCCTGATGCTTTTTCCTCAGTCCTATCATTCCATCTTCTGCCATATGAAATCCTACATCTGTGATGAGTGTTACTGCCTAAATTTTTTCCAGTCTATGTCCCCGCAGTTTTTTTTGTTGTTTTTTTTTTGGGGGGGGTTGTTGTTGTTATAGCATTCAAAACAGTGTCAGGGCACAACTTTCCCAGAAGACCTTCTAGTTCAATACAGGTTGTTCACTCTCTGACCCCTTTACTATCTAACATCAGATGGACAAAACCTCTTCATAGCACATCATTACTGCTCCCAGAAATGCCACCTTTTTGTTCCAATGCACTCTGCTCCTCTTTGGGCTGTCACCATCGGCCTTCTGTTAACTTCCCTTTTGCTGAACATTTTGATGAGATGACTTGTGAGTTTCCCTTTTATTACAACCCATGTCATCAACTTGTGAAAGCCCTTCAAATTTCTTAAGCATGCTTATCATAATCAAAAGTTCTACTAATAACTTTAAAGGATTTTATAGCATTTGTTACACCTGGAGAGAATCAATTTCTCCTTTCTCCTTAAATATACCCAGACACATAGCTTTAGTGAACATGGTAAAACTGCTTGTATAAAATAAAACACATGCAGCAAGAAAGAAGGTGCTCTGAAATGATCTTCTATATTGAAATGTACAAAGAGAGGAAATAGTTTACATAACAAGATATACTCCATTAATAGTTATATTCCATATCCAAAAACCTTTCAATGTCTGCCTACATTTCAAAAAAAATTAAAACAAATCAACAATTTGGGGGAGGGGACACATTAGTACAAAATATAATGGAATACACATGACCATACTATAATGAAACATGTAACTTTGTATGCCAATTTTAACAGTTAATTAAAAACAACTAAAATAAAATGAAAAATAATTTCATAAACCAGGCATGGTGGCTCATGCCTTTAATCCTAGTACTTGGGAGGCTCATGCCTTAAATCTCTCTCTGCACTTGGGAAGCAAAAAAAGTTGCCATTAGTTAGAAGCCAGTCTGAGATATAGAGTGTGTCCCAGTCACTCAGTCTGCACGCTAGTATGACACCTTGACTCCAAAGCAAGCAAACAAACACAATATAGAGAAAATAGTTCTTTCTCAGGCACAGAAATTCTCTTCCTCATCACTCAGTGCTGCCGTCTGCTGGCCACTTGAGCATCCCACACTCACATGCCATGTTAGAGCATTTTAATGGTAAGATGCTCATTCTTACCCTCATACGTCTTGGAGACTTTGCGGGAGGCATTTCTATAATATGCAGCCTCTTCATTGTTGGCACAGTCCTGAGGTTTCACAAGATTTGCCCTCTAAGAATCACCAGCCAGGCTTAGCCACTAGCCTGGGAGGGACCTTTCTGCTCTAGTGGGTGACTTGATTCCTCTGTGCCCAGCTAAACTGGGCCTCACTGTAGGAAGGCAGCTCTTTACAGTTTGGTCCTTTTCCAGTCGATAAAGTTTTAATGGCACTTCCAAGCCCAGTACTAAAGCTTCCCTCTCCACCCAGAAAACATTAAATCCAGATGACTTGACTGTACATGTAACTTGCTGTTGTTGTTGTTCCTGTTAACTTGGGCTTTGCTCTTCAGCTGTTTCCATACACTTTCTGTAGGCTACGGGCAGAAATGACTTGTAAGAAAAAGAAATACAGAATGTATTTCTAAGGACTTTGGCATGATTCCCCAGTACCCACATAAAGCCAGATGCACAAGGTGGCACATCTGCAACGTCTGCGGTTGCTACAGGCCCTGGTGTGCCCATTCTCCCTCTCTCTCTTTCTGTCTGTCTCTCTCTCTCTTATACTCTCACTCAAAAAAATCTCATATAAAAAACAAAATATTTAATGTCAGGCCAGGCAAATGGCTCACAAGTTAAAAGCACATGCTTGCAAAGCTTGGCAGTCTTGTTCTGTTCCCTAGTACCAATGTAAAGCCACGTGCACATAGTAGGGCACCCATTTGAAGTTCTTTTGCAGAAGCAGGAGGCCCTGGTATGCCATCTGTCTTTCTTTTTCTCTCCCTCCCTCTCCTCTCTCAAACAAACAAATATTTTAAATAGCTAAAGTCATGACCCCCACGTTTTAACTTCAGTGCTCAAAATTTTGTGAGTTAAATCTTTCCAAAGGCTTCTGAGAGAAAACTAGAGTGAAGAGTATCTCCACAAGAAATATGCCCAAATGATTGATAATAACCACAATATGTTACATATTTGCTAAGCAAAGTCCATGCTAACACAGAATTTAATTCTTCCATTGACTCCATGGCATTGGCTTTATTGTTCAGCATTTGTTATTAGTTTGGAGAACCAAAGGAAACCACACAGTGTGGAAGGTGTAGACCTGAGGTTGGAACCAGTTCTATCTGGTCTAAGGGCTGCCTTTCTTTTCTTCATGGTCATACTCGGTGAGAGTCTTCTTAACAACTTAAAAGAAATTACTTTAATATATGAACACATTGCAATTTGCTTGTATCCTCTTATGTCCTCTCTTCACAGCTCCCATTCCCCTGAGGGCCCTCTTTATTGGGGTATCAGTAGCTAATGTGGGGTCACGGCTATACCAATCAGTTCTTGTGGGGAAGGACAATGCCTCACAACATGACTTCCCACTCTGTGATTTCTACATTCTTTCAGCCTACTCTTCCTCAATGTCCCCTGAACCTTGGAAGGTATGTTAGCAGTCTACTAGAGTGCTGACCTCTTGGCAGCCTCTTATTTTCTATTTTAATGAGATTTGTGTCTTCTCAGTGTCTTACGACATTTCACTGGAGGAGGTTACCAGGCTAGCCATGAGATCAGCACTCACATTTAATCCTCCGCTTCCTCTGTAATGTTTCCTGGCCTTGGTGGGTGAGGTAGAGATGACTTATCTTATAATAGGCACATGACTTTCTCTTTCTGTCATTCTAATGGGCCTTGGATCTCCCAGGTATTGACCACCATCTGTGAAGAGCAAGTTCGCTGACCAAGGGCAAGAGCAACATGAATCAAAAGGAATAAACATATACAAGTAGAAAACTTTTTGATGGGCATAACCTCTCCATTTAGCCAAAGAACAGTGTAAGCTTTCCACTATGGTCTATGTTTATCCAAGCCAAAGGCTTTTGACTTTGTTGTCAGGATCAGGCATGAATTTCCTCCTCCTGAATAGGCATCATATCCTCAATCAGTGAGCAGGTGACTACCCACAAAACTTATGTGCTACTATTGACCTGGTGGATACATCTCATGTAATTGGTTGATTCTGTAACTCGTAGGATCCATTGTTTGTTCACTTTACCAACAGCATTTATGGCACCTGTGATAAATGTGTGTACAAATGTTCTTTTTGCTGTGTGTGTGTTTCAGGATTAGCAAAATATTACATTGCAGCTCATTATATTTTCTATGTAATTGTTCACGTAGAGATAATCCTGAAGAACGTCTAACTTATATATTGTTTGTGCCTCTGGTATTTGGTAAGGGATGTAGGCTTACTATAATTAATTATGACTAAGCTTGTTAGCAGAGGCATGGTCTTCACTTGCAAAAGATGTCTTTCTTCTATTACCTTCAGTCTGGTGTTGGGATAGGGTGTTCTCTATTGTCCCATGTGTTTCCTTAACATTGCATTGTTAAGCTGTGTTTTCCAAGCATCTCATGCTGTTATAATGATACAGTTGGATTATTCTACCACATTATTCCTTCTTAAAGAAGGCAATGGAGTCTCTTATTTTCACATGATTAAGTGAAGGTCCTTAGTACAAGGAATTGAGAAATAAATGGCTCTGTAATAATACTCATTCTAGCCTAACTGGTGAGTACCAGGGCAAGGAAAGACTCCATGTGAAAGGGCATGAATTAAGTTCCTGAGACTGACACCCAAGATAGTCCTGTGGTCTCCACACACAGGTACATGCATTTACACACACACACACACATACACACACACACACATTAAAAGAAAGTGTAAGAAGGAATGGGCAGGAGGCTATGTAGCAAGAGGACTGCAGGAAAGAGGAGTGGAGAAGGAGTAATGATTTGAAAGCAACTCACACAGAAAGTACACAAGCATCCTGAGATGTGGCTGTGTTGTGGAATGACGAACATCTTCCAAGAGATCAATGGGTAGAGCCTGCATGGTTCCCAAGGAGCAGCCAATGCTCAGGTTGGAAAAGGAAGTTGAGAGAACATTTTGGAGAAAATACGCTTAAAGTAAGGGAATAGTTTGATTGTGGAAGCCAGGGCTTCAGTGAAAAGAGAGAATGAAAGAACAAACTAGAAAAGAAATGTACACTGTGCCTAGCATTCAGAATGGAAAAAATAAAAGAAGATTACAGCCCTGCTAAACAAAACTCAAATGTTGTAAATGACATTTTCACCAGTCACAATTGTACAAATAAACACAGTAGAACCTAAGTTAATTCAACTCCAGCCACAACTGAAGCATAAGATATATCTCTAGGTATCTCTTTTCCATATCACCTTTTATATAGTCAACAAATATTTGCTGATTTATGACTAGGAAACAGGAAATATTAAAGATAATTGAACTCTCAGTGAGCTAAATAAACAAAGAAACCTCACTTCATGGTGTTTATATTCAGGAGGAAGAAGAGACTGAAATATTAAGTAGTTATGGATAGTTAAGGAGGTGACACAGGATGTTAGAAAATGAGTGTGGAGCAAGAAAGGGCTCACCAAGCAAAGCACTTGCTCAGTAAGTATGAGGACCTGACTTCAGATCTTCAGCACCCATGTGAATGCAGGGCAGACATGGTGGCCTGCCTGTCATCCCAGCACCTAGGAGATGGAGACAGGAGATCTCCAAGGCAAAATGGTGAGCAAGACTAGCCAAATCAGCCAACTGTGAGCCCAAATGAGAGACCGTGCTTCAGTCGATAAGGTGGAAAGCCATCAAGCAATCACATGACATTAACCTCTGGTCTGCACACACACACACACACACACACACACACACACACACACATCAACAAACAGACTAAAAGATGATGAGTGTGAAGGAAAGAAATTGAAAAGATGGGAAGAGTTAAAAGCTCACTCAGAATGATAATGATAGGATTTGATAAGATGATGATATTACAGAGCATGGAGCAAACGCTCGAGTTAACTATGCAGATGTCTGAAGGAAAAGAATTGCAGACAGAGGGCAGACAGTCCACAGATACTAACACAAAGGCATGACTAAGTGTGTTTCTAATCTCCACAGCCACTGTAAATAAAGCAGACGAATGAAGAGACATCAGGAGACCAGCACTTCTCAAACATAAATGCCCATACAAATTACCAAGAGTCTTGTTCAAGCACAGAAATGGATTCAGACAGCCTGGCATAAAGGCAGAGGTTATGTGTTTCATTCTGTATTTCATTCTGTATTTTTACTACCAAGTGAAAAATATGCCTAAGATCCTTTTGGCCAATTATTTGAGGAGCAAAGTTTTAGAAGATTCTCATCTTGGAAGAGTGAGAGTAAGTAAATTAAGGCACTATGATTACATGGTATTAAAGACTCAAAGTGTATGCTTGTAAATCCAGCACAATGTAACTATGTGCTGTTTTTTTTTTTTTATCCCCCAGCCATGTTCAGGTACACACAGAGAGGCCTTTGCCTCCAAAGATGGATTTAAACAAAGTTCAGCTTTGCCAAGTATTACTGATGAAGTGGAGGGTCCAGGGGAGTCAAGTATGTACACCCCTTTAGAGCCCCTTTAGGGCAACTTGCATTGGGATATCAGTGGTGTCAGGAAGTTTTCAGTGTGAATGCCCAGATGTAGATAGCACACCAATGTGCACGTGAATGCCCTTGTATACCACCCTACCCTATGCTGTTAAGAAATAGAAATCTGCAGTTCAGGAAAATACCATCATCATTTTTATATCATTACTCAGGCATCTGATTTGTCTTTTTATTACATCTCTTCTCACCATTAGTATCTTCTGTCCAGATACATTAGCTGCAGTAACATTTAGCCAATGCCCTAATTATGATACTGAATCTCCCCACCATGGCGTAAGTTCCTGTTGACCCCCTAAACTAACCCAAGTACTACTGAGTTATAAACAATTGCTCAGAATTCCTCTCCTTCTTGGACCTCCTGGCTTCTGTACCTCTTTGCTCTACAAACCTCAACAACTAATTTTTTAAATTTATTTTTATTAGTTAGGGACATACTTAGCACATAAACAACACATGTTGGTACCATTATTTCCCTCCTCCCTGCCCCTTTTCTGATTTTGCTGTTGATCTCTAATCCCTTGAACATTGGACATTTTACCAAGAACTCTATGTGGTTCCACCATCTAGATATTTTCCACTGTAGACTTTCTTGGAGAGCTTGCTCCTGCAGCCTTATTACATCATATTGAATTAGGATTTCCTGATTCGATCACTGATGTCTCCACTCTGCCCCATATTCCACAGTCAGAGAACTAAATGCCCCATTTTCATTGTGCATTTTTATCTTTCTGATCTTCTCTATTCTTGCCTTTATTTACTGTTTCTTAATTCATACCAGTCTTTCACTCTTACACACACATATCTCATTTTATTTAGAGTTCATTCCTTCTTCCACTTGGAGAACCACTCAGTTATATGTGGGGCCTATAACTGCCACTTGGTCTGGTTACTTGCTTGTTTCAGGTGGCTGCAGGAGACCAACAAGCATGGTAAGAAGAAAACAGCAGGGGTGATGTGTGTGTGTGTGTGTGTGTGTGTGTGTGTGTGTGTGTGTTTTGTGTTTTCTGCAACCGTCTTCAGATCTGGATAGAAGCCTGCGGTTTTAGGAGGCCTGGTCTCCAGATAGCTAAGCTTTACTGTAATAAGCAAATTGTACATAGAGATTAACGCTAATAGCTACAACGGGAAATAACATTAACTCCACAATTAAGACAAAAACTTTATATACACAAGGAAATGAAAGGTTCTTCATGGAATCATAATCGTTTTTAGTGGATGGCAGTGAGATACCTCAGACGAATGCCGAGATGAGAAACACTGGATACAATTTTGTAGGTATGCGCTGCCCCTGCTATCATGTGGAGACATTTGACCACCAGCTATGTTAGAATGAAGGGCATAAAATTTTCACTAATTTGCATATATCAACTCATGTGGCTTTAAAGAAATGTTTTTTTTTTTTTTTTCACTTGACTCACATCTTTCTTATTCTGCTTCTTATTCAAGGCATATCTGCAGGGATAAGCAATAAGGCCTGGGGAAATAAGGGCTCTTGCTAAAAATGTGGACTATTTACATGTCTCATGGAGCAGCTACTGTTATTTTAATCAGTAATAACAACATATATAAAGAAAAGTATCTTATTTGATCATTTTTTCCAAAGATATTCAAGTAGCATACCATAGAAGTTATAAGTGTCAGCCATAAAATCAAACTGGGTTCAAATCCTGTCTCTTTTATTTCCTGGCAAGTGACTAATCTCTCCATGCCTCACTTTCCCTGTTCATAAAATAAAGGTAATATCTTCTGTCTCATAAGCTTTTGCTGAGGATTAAATAAGCAAATACAAAACCATAATAAATTCTATGTAAGATTTCTGACATATTCTTGATCATGGGACAGAAAAGTGACATGGAAAAGCACATCCTATATGATTTGTTCACTAATATCTAGAGCTTAACTGTTCTTTCTGTGTTTCAAGGATGATGATCTACTGCAGCAGCATGGAAATTGACCAGTTTCTATACATGCAAGATTGACAGATACATCCCGTACAGTAAGCTGGAAAATGGCATCCAATCCTACAGTGCTTCCTGCTCACTCTCCCACTCACAGCAAAGCTCTTCCATTTAACACACATGCTCACACAGCATCTGTACTTTTTATTCACTCATCTGCCTTCTATGTTAGGCTCTGAGTTCCCTAAGATAGGACCCCAAAGACTTGGCAGTGTCACCACTGATCAGAACTGCTATTCCTGCATCTGAATAAAACTTGAATGCTGTGCTGGAATATGAAATCCTTAGAGGTGAGGTCTGTGTTGTCTTCATATCAGCAGTGCTAGTTTGAAAGGTATTGCCTAACTCATATCAAACATACTCTAGTGGCTAGTTGAACACAACTAGATATATATTGAGGTTTTCATGATTATTCTAGACTAAGTCCCAAGAACTGTAGAGTACATAGTATTCAGTTGAAGAGTTCATTAGTACATATAGTTCATATAGTCACTAGATTAAACTTTTCCATCTTAAGTTTTAGAAATATTTAGTGAAAAATGTCTATCATTTCATTATAATTAGAAACATGGAAGTCAAATGCACTTCATATAGCCCATCCTAAGAAAAAAATCACCTTGGTATTCTCCTGACTCTATGATGGCAAAATTCTTTTCACATGTTACGATTTCTTACTAAAATGAAAACATGTTAATGACTTAACATTTGTAAGATTTAACAGAAGTCAATTTTGGAATACCTAGAAACCTGAAACAGTGTTGTATATTTTCTGTCCAAAAATGCTTTTCTTTTTCCCCACAAGCAGGGCGCACTTGGAAAGGTCACAGGTCATGCCTTCACTTGCACTCTATTCCACACCACAGCTGTTATGACTAGTAACTTCTACTGCCAAAAACTTCTGGCCCAAGTTCTTTTTGCTACTGCAGAAGTCAGTAACATCATCAAGGATACAGAACCCATTAATCTTCTTTTACATACCACCTGGCAAAGGACAGAAGCCACGTGTGGTTAGGAACCAGATACTTCTAAGAATCTCAGTGAATGCCAGGATCAATACAAGCCACAGGGAAAGATGTCTGCTAGGACCACATGCCCACTTGAGGGTCATTTTCTGAAACAGATATTTCTTACTCAATGCCTTTTTTGTGCTACCATAATAGGATATCTGAGATTGAGTAATTTAGAAAGAGCAATAATTTCATTGTTCATGATTTTGAAGTCTAGCAAGTCCAAGGGCATCTGTTGATCTTACTTGGTGCATCCTCATATGGCTTAAGACAGAAGGACAAGACAGAAGGAAACAGAGGAAGCCAAGCTCTTTTGTAGCAAAACTACCCTTGCAACGATGAAACCATTTTTATGATAACAACTCTCATGACCTAAATACCTATTACTAGGTACCATGTCCCCACTCTGTTAAGTGGGAGATTAAGTTTTCAAGATATGAACTTTGAGGAGTACATCACCAGTTTTGCCTAGGGTTTTAAAGCAAGACTGAATGACCACATTCTACGTGTTATAGGCTGTTCATTGCATCACACCCAAGAAACTTCCCAAAGCACATGCAGTATGGGCAATTTACTAAGAAATGCTCCACAGGTCAATATCCTTTAGTCTAAAATAACTCTCAGTCACTTTCCCTTGGTAAATTCAGAAAGGACCAAAGCCATGAAAAATAAAGTTAGCTGACTTGTATACATGTTTTCTATTACAGACATACTTAATATGGATACATCATGTGATGGCACCATCCTTTACCTTGTCCCTGACCCCATTCTGCTGGGGGTCCTCCGTGGTGGGTTTGCAGGTATTCCCCATGGGGTTGTGGGTTATGCAGTCATGGGAGCAGCAGTCAGTTGGTGGGGGAAGGCAATGCCTCTGAGCATGATGTACCAACCTGTGGCTCTTCCAATCTTTCTACCTGCTCTTCCACAAAATTTTCTGAGCCATGTTGGGTATGTTTTTTTTTTGTTTGTTTGTTTGTTTTTGGTTTTTCGGGGTAGGGTCTTACTGTCTTACTCTAGCTCAGGCTGACCTGGAATTCACTCTGCATTCTCAGTTTGGCCTCAAACTCATGGCGATCCTCCTACCTCTGCCTCCCGAGTACTGGAATTAAAGGCATGCACCACCACGCCTGGCTGGGTATGTTTTAAGTCTACTTCAGTGATGAGCTCTTAGGAGCGTCTGGATTCTTTGCTTTAGTACACGGTGAGTATCCTCAGGGTCTCATTCGTTTACCCTGGTTGTAGGTTCACCATGGAAAACTGCATTCTTTCTCGTCTCCCCAATTCCTCTGTGGTTGCATATGGGGCTTGGCTAAAGTGCAAGAGGTATTTTATCTCCTTGGGCCTCACTACTTTCTTTTTAATGTTTTTTTTTTTTTTTTTTTTTTTTTTTGCAAGAGGAGACAGGCAGAGAGAGAATGGGCATGCCAGGGCCACTAGCCACTGCAAATGAACTCCAGATGCATGTGCCCCTTGTGCATCTGGCTTATGTGGGTCTTGGAGAATCTGACCTGGGTCATTTGGCTTCACAGACAAATGCCTTAACTGCTAAACCATCTCTCCACCCCCCCCCTCACTACCTTCTTAAAAAGAAAAACATATTTTCCAACGGAGAGCGAAGTCAGCATAGGTTAAGGAGAATTTGATGGATGTAGCCTCTCTTTTAACCAAAGAATAGTGGAAGCTTGACATTGGACAGCATAATCTTTGTCTCCATAGGATTCTGACCTGGTTGTTAGCTCCAGATATGGGTTCCTTTCCACTGAGAGGCTCACTTAGCCAATTAGAAAGCTACTGGATACCCACCAAGACTGTGTGCCACTATTTCCCTGGTATGTACATCCTGTCAGGGTATTTCTTTTTGAATAGCTTAGATGGCTGGTTGCTCAGACTGTTGTTGGCCACTTTCCCCCAGTAGCTCATGTAGCACTTTCCAACACTAGACAGACTGTCTGGGGGCTGGATCTTCTTCAAATTCCTGCCTTCATGTACTTGGCCAACAGCATATGATGTCTTTAGCAAACAGGTCTTACTTTTTACCTCAGGTGGGTAATCTGGTGCTTTAACAGAAGTCTGTGTTGTTTTGGGGACCTCATAGGTCTCTTTTATCAACCACTCACTGTGGGTAGCAATGGCTTTCTGGAACTGGGAGTTCCCAGCCAGAGCCAAGAACATTTTTCAGACGAGGCTTCATCCTACCCTTTCCATGGCCCTTCTTTCCAGGTAATACCCCCATAATCCTGTTAAGGGCTCAATCTTTTGGTCTATCTTAAAAGGTTTCTATGGTATCAGTTAATTTTTCCCTTCCTCCCAAACCATTCCATTCCTATTGTCTAGGTCTCAAGATGCCTAACAGTATGTCAGCCACTCGAACTGATCCATGTTAGGAACCACAGATGAGGGAAATCATGTGGTGACTGTCTTTGTGTGGTTATGTGAGTTCACTGAGTATGATCTGTTCCAAGTCCATCCATTTTTCTACAAATTTCATTGTGTCATTTTTTTTTCTTACTGCTGAGTAGAATTCCATTGTGTATATGTACCACAGCTTTGTTATCCATTCATCTAGTCGGGGGTGAGAGGCACCTGGGTTGATTCCAGTTCTTATTTATTATAAACTAAGCATCTATAAACATGGTTGAGCAAATATCTCTATCATGATGAATGGAGCAGTTAGAGCAAGTGCCCAAGAAGGGAATAACTGGGTCTCTTGGCAGCTCTGTATTCATCCTTTTCAGGAATCTCTATATTGCTTTCCATAGTCCTTGATCAAGTTTACATTTCCACCAGCGGTGGAAGAGGAATCCTCTTTCTGCATATCCTCGCCAACATTTATTGACACTTGATTTTTTAATGATGGCCATCCTTACTGGAGTAAGGTGAAATCTCATATTTGTTTTAATTTACATTTTCCTGATGTTGAGTATTTTCTCAAGTATGTGTTAGCCATTTGTATTTCTTCCTCTGAGAATTCTTCCCTATTCAGTTAGCTGTCCAATTTTTAAGTGGATTATTTGCTTTTTTTTTATTTAGTTTTTTTGAGTTCTTTGTAGATTCTAGAAATTAGGACTCTGTCAGTGGTAAAAAAGCTGGCAAAAATTTTCTCCCATTCTGTGGGTAATCTACTGGCTTTGATTATGGAATGCTTTTCTGTGCAAAAGCTTTTTAGCTCCATGAAATCTCATTAGTTGAGGAATTGTTTAATTTCCTGGGCTACTGGGGTATGGTTCAGGAAGTCTTTCCATACTCCTATATCATGGAGAATTCTTCTATTTTTTTCTTCCAGTAGAAGAATTTCAGGCCTTATATTGAGGTCTTTAATCCATTTGGAGCATATTTTGTATATGCTGAGATGGATGGGTCTAGTTTCCTTTTTCTACATATGGTTATATAATTTGTCCAGCACCATTTGTTGAGGATGTTGTCTTTTCTACACTCTACATTACTGGCACCTTTGTCAAAAATCAAGTGGCTGTGGCTACTTGACCTAAAGCACAAGTCTTTAATTCTGTTCCATTGGTCTATGTTCCTGTTTGTATGCCAATACCATGCTGTGGTTTTTTTTGTTTGTTTGTTTGTTTGTTTTTAACTATGGATCCGGTATGTTGATACCTCCAGAAGTGCTTCTTTTGCTAAGGACATGTTTGGACATCTGAGGCCTGTTGTAATTCCATATAAATTTTTAGCTCACTTTTTCTAACTCTGTGAAGAATGATGGCGAAATATTTATTAGTATTGGATTAAATCTGCATATTGCTTTTGGTAGAATTGCCATTTTTGCATTAATTCTACCTATTCAGGAGCATGGGAGAGCTTTCTATCTTCTCAAGTCCTCCTCAATTTCTTTCTTGAGTGGTTTTATGTTTTAATTATATATGTATTTCACATCCTTGGTTACTTTTATTCCAAGATACTTAATTTTTTGTGGTTATTAAAAATGGAACACCCTTGCTATTTTCTTTCTTTGTATATTTTTCCTTAGAAGTATCACACTTGTTAAATTCTAGATTTACAGTATTGTGATCTGATATGATGCTGGAAATTATGTCAATTTTCCTGAAGTTAGGGTGGCATTCTTTATGGCCTAATATATGATGTATTTTGGAGAAGGTTCCATGGGCTGCTGAGAAGAATGTTTTGAGTGGAATATTCTGTAGATATACATTAGATCTTATTGATCTGTGTATTCCTGATCTTTCTTACTTGCATGTTGATGTTCTGTTTGGATCATCTGTCTATTGATGATAGTAGAGTAGTAAAGTCCCCAACTATGATGGTGTTAGTGTTTATTTCTGTTTTGTTGTTAAGTAGATTTTGTTTCATAAACTATGGTGCACCTGTGTTTGGTCTATATAGATTTATGATTGTGATGTCCTTTATTGGGTCATTCTTTTGATGGGTATCAAGTGGCACTCTTTGTCCTTTTTTGATTACTTTTGGTTTGAAGTCTATCTTATCAGATATTAATACAGCAACACCTGCTTGTTTATCATTTCCACTTGCTTGGAATATCATTTTATATGCCTTCACCCTGAATAGGTGTCTGTCTTTAGTGATAAGGTGCATTTCTAGAAGATACCAGATAGAAGGGTCCATTTTTTTTTTGATCTGCCCTATTAACTTGTGTCTTTTGATGGGCGAATTAAGACTATTGGTATTTGAGGTTATAACTGTGAGGTCTGATTTAATCCCTGGGATGTTGGAGTGGTATATGGGGTTTGGTGTGTTCTTGGACTTTGTAGTTTTTTGAGTCTGTTCTATTTTTATTTTTATTTATTTATTTTTTTTTGTAGGCTCTTGAGGTTGGTTGTTTGACTCTTTTGTGTATTCTGAAGTATTGTCTGCAAGTTTGGCTTTGTGACCATATAAGCATAGAGTTGGCTTTTATTATGGAAAGTTTTTCTTTCACCATCTATTATGAGGGATACTTTCACTGGATATAGTAGTTTTGGTTGGAAGCCATAACATGGTTTAGACCTTAAAGTGGTCCAGCCTAGGCCATTCTGGCTTTCACGCTTCTCACTGAAAAAAATCTGAGGTAATTCTGATGGTATTGCCTTTGTATGTAATGTATTGTGTTTCACTTGCTGCTTTTGATACCCTCCTATTGTTGTCATTGTTTAGAGTTTAACTGTGATGTACCTTAGAGAGTTTCTTCTTTGGTCCAGTCTGTTTGGTGTTCTCTGAGCTTCTTCTACCTTGATGGAACTCTCTTTTGAGAGTGTGGGAAAGTTTTCTTCAATCAGTTTGTTATATAAGTTCTCCATGCCTTTTGTCTGAATTTCTTCTCCTTCTGGTATATCCATGATCCAAATATTATGACATTTTAGGGTATTTCACAGTTTCTTCATGCTCTATTCACAAGATTTTTTGACTATTTTAGTTCTTGGACTCCTAAACTGGTCCTTTGGTATTGTCTTCCAGCTCAGAGGTTCTGTCTTCCATATGATTAAGTCTGTTCTTGAGGGCTTCTAGAGAGGTTTTCACTAGTTCAATTTGTTTTGTATTTTCTGTTGCTTTTTCTTATATAGTATCTGTCCCATTGTTGAGTTCCAATTTCTGGGCATGTCTTTATTTTCTTAATGCTTCTTGGAATTCATTCTTACATTGTCTTATATCTTCATTAAGTTTAACCAGCTGGTTAGTGAGATTCTCTATTTTTTCACCATCAGTTCACTTAGCTCTCAAGGTCCCTGTGGTTTTTATCTATTAGGTCAAGCCTAGTAAATACAGCTGCATGGATTTAGTTTTTGCAATTGTTGGATTTTGTTGATTTGCTGCCAGTTCTGCCATTTGCTTGGTCAGGGTCACATACCTTGTATCTTCATTTTGGGGTTCTATTCTTGCTGTCTCCCGTATGTTTTCATTGGAGACTTCCACTGTGGGACTGCACAATCTTGTTTGAGCTCCCCCCATTTGATTTTTGTGTTGTCTTTTTTTATATAGTGGTCTTCCCATCACAGTGTGGGAATCTTAATTAATTAACAAGGAAGAAAGAGTTTTCACTTGTGGTGTTTTCAGTGAGTGTTTTGTTTTATGTTTGATTAGAATAGGCTAATGATGGCTTTATATTTGGGGATGCACAGGTTCTGGAGGGCATAAGTGCACCAGCTGCTCTAGGCTGGTGCTTAATACTAAAGATGGTATTGGAGGTCAGGGATCCCTTTGACCTTGTCTACCTATATCCTGACTGTGGCTCTAGGGTCATAGCACTAGCCCTTGTTCTCCGATTGAACCCAGAAGGGCAGGTTATGAAGCACTCACTGATTCCCCATGGAAGGTAATTGCCTGATTTTCCTGTGTTCTACTTCTGGGGATGACGTGATGCCCCAAGTAGTCACTGGGAGTGGGTTGAGGCATTGGAGACATGGTGGGAATCACTGTGTTCCATAGGCCAAGCTGGATCAGGGATTTGGCTGGTGTGGGGAGAGACAGAAGCACTGGACAAGGGGTACACACAACGCAGCTGTAGACAGCACAGGGTGTTGAGGGTCTGAGATCAGGGGGAGCAGAGGCAGCCTTGAGGACAGCATACCAAAGATGCAAGACAAGGGAGAACAGCAGGAGAAGGGAGTGTGTGTAGGCTGTGGGCTCAGTTTCTGCAGCCTGTGAGAGCCGGGTATGTGCTGGACACAGTCAGGTAGGGCCTCTAGGAGACTGAGAAGGCACACAAACCACCAACAAACACAGAGTGAGCAGGTCATCATCAAATGCAGTGGGACCAGAGTCTTTAGAAGACGGATGTGTGCACTGACCACCAAACGGGGAAGGCACCAATAGATGCAGTGTGAGCAGTAGCTTGAGAAACAGGAAAGGTGTGTGGGCCATGAACAGACATTGTGCATGCCACTAACTGATTCAGTGAGGGGTCTCCAGGAAACAGGGAAGGACTGAAGGTAGCACAACAGAAAACCTGATCTGGGAGTCAGAAGTGCAGACACTGTGGTGAGTTGTTGGGGGTACCCAAGGATGTAGTGGGCCACCTGAGAGCATAGGAATCAGCAGATTACCGACCGTACCCCCCCCCCTCCCACCGTGCATGCCCACTGGAGGTCAGCTAAGACCTCACAATGTAATACCACTGATCTTGCCTGATATTATCCCAGGAGCTGACACATGGTTAGGAGGGGACCCTAATTTGTATTCTTATATTTAATTACTTCAACCAAGCATGTGAAATAAGGAAAGAACTTAAAAGAATAGGGCAGAACTAGAGTGAGGGATTATTCATAACTGAGAAAAGCAGTGTTCATATATTTCAAAATGTGAGAATATTTTTCTCACAGACATTGCCAGATAGTCTTAGAGTTGCATCATCCCATCTATTACACTATAGAATAAAGGCCTGTCAAGGATACCTACATCCTCTTCTCCAGAACTGGTGAATAAAAAACAAGTGTAATGAATGAACTTTTGGGTGTGGTTTGACTAAGGAATTTGAAATGGAGAGATTATTCAGATGGATGCAATGTAATTATGTGTCTTTGCAGAGGGTAGAGGGTGTCAAGAGAGTCAAGTCACAGAATCAGACATGATAAGACAAGCAGAAGCTGGAGTGATGTGACCATGAACCAAAGAATGTAGGTGGCCTCTGGAAGCAAGAAACAACAACAAACTGACTGTTGGATAGAATATATAGGTCTTACGGTGCCCTGATTTTATCCATCTTACTTTCAGAAGCTTAAGCCAATAACACCTGTGATGATTTGTAACATTAGTGATATAAATTAGTACAAATATGATAATCAAGTTTTAGTTTCAGGTGAAGATGTAAAACTAAATTTTTGAGTCCTGATGGCATGTATGTATATATATAAAGTTGCTCTTGATTGGGTGAGTTCTACCATCAATGTGAACCTGATACAGGCCTATTTCTTTTGTTATTAACTTCTTGGATATATAAAGTCAATGGAGTTTTATTCTATTTCCTTTTATATATATATATATATATATATATATATATATATATATATATATATATATATATTATACACATGTATAGCAGAATAAATTACTACTTATTCGCTAGCACTTTTGAACTTCATATGATATAACCCAATCAGCAAATAAGTATTTTATATCTATCATTGACTATTGTTTACCAACCTTCATTTTTGGTTTGTCTCAAGCAATAAATTTCTACTATAGCCTAAACTGTATCTTTTAGATTTAACTCAGGTCCAAAATGAGGATGTAAATAGGTAAGCATTGTGAATTTTGGATTCCACAAGTCAATAAAATCTTGAGAAAAATAATCCAAATGATCTTTTATTTTATTTTTAAAGAAAGATATGCATTTGAAAGACCTGAACACAGTAGGAACTATGAGCTGTGAGGTTTGCCCTATGAGGGTGAGAAAGGCCTTGCTTGGATTGGGCTAGCAGTTGTGTGAGGCTTGCTGTTATGCCTGTGTCCTAAGAAGTGGTGCAGGTTTGCTTTGCATAGAAATGAACTGGTGTGAGCATAGAGATATGACACAGAAAAAAATGAAATCTTTAGGCCTAACCTGTTGCCCATTCACCAGCCAATTGTTTGAGAGATAACAACTATTGAGACTGGGCCAGCTGACCTGCACTGGGACAACAGGAAGAATGTAGACTTTTTTAAAGGGATTTGAGTGTTCAAGACGTGTCCTGTTTTTTCAAAGTCTGCTTTATTTCCCCCTGGATTAACAAACTGGCACCCTACCTGTTATTATGGAGTATACTAAACGCAGGAAAGAGAGAGTCATTGAGTTTACAGCACAGTCTTGTGTTCTGGAAATGGCAGTAGGAGCTAGGCGTGGTGTGGCATGCTTTAATCCCAGCACTTGGGAGGAGGAAGTAGGAGGATTACTGTGAGTTCAAGGCCACCCTGAGACGACATAATGAATTCCAGGTTAGCCTGGGCTAGAGTGAGATACTACCTCAAAAAAAAAAAAAAAAAAAAAAAAAGGAAATGGCCGTGGGCAGTGTGGAGCTGGTTTGCTGGATGTCTGCATGGAGACCCAGTGGAGCCATGAAGACGAACCATGGATTGCAGTGGAGACACAGTGGAGAGGCTAGGACCAGAAGATATGGCTGCTAAGGAAAGCTGCCACCCCGGTTTTCCAGGACTGTGAGTAGCCTCGTTAGAGAGGCGGAATTGGAATTCCAGAGACTTGTTGCTGGCTAGAATTATTGGACTTGGAGACTTGTCACTGGCTAGAGTTGTTGGACTTGGAGCTATAGAGTTTGGCATTTTCCCTGTTTAAGTCATGTATTGCTTGAGTATTTCTCTGCTATGCCCAATGCCATTTTTTTGCAGTGTGAATGTTTATTCTGTGCCATTATGGTGTTTTGTTTTTTTGTTGAGGTTATTTTTTTGGTATTATGGCTCAGTTAAAAGATCTTGGACTATGGAGACTTTTAAAGTTGGATGAATGCATTGCATTTTACATCATGTATGGTTATCAGTTTATGGGGGCCAGTGGTGGAATGTGGTGGTTTGATTCAGATGTCCCCCACAAACTTAGGTGTTCTGAATCCTTGGTTTCCAGTTGATAGGGATTTGGGAATTAGCACCTCCTGGAGGCAGTGTATTGTTGGGGGGTGGGCTTATGGGTGTTGTAGCCAGTGCCCCCTTTGTCAGTGTTTGGCACAATCTTCTATTGCTATAGTACACCTTATGTTAGCCAGGGGGTGATGTCCTCCCTCTGGTCATGCCATGGTTTTCCCTGCATCATGGAGTTTCCTCCTCGGGCCTGTAAACCAAAATAAACATTTTTTTTCTTTTTTTTTTCCCACAAGCTTCTCTTGGTTGGATGAGTTCTACCATCAATGTGAACCTGATACAGGCCTATTTCTTTTGTTATTAATTTCTTGGATATAAAGTCAATGGAGTTTTATTCTATTTCCTTTATAAAACACACTACTTAAAGGTACATTTCTGAGGTAAAAAGAAAAATGGCTTAGCAGTTAAAGATACTTGCTTGCTAGCCTGCTGACCTGAGTTCAGTTCCCCAGCATCAATGGAAAGCCAGAGGCAGAGATGACTGGGATCCAAGTATGCCTCTAGCAATAGGAGGTGAAGCCAGGAAAATTCAGAATTGCACAGGCCAGCTGGAGGGGTGCACATGCAGTGGCAAATACTATAAGAGAGACTATGTCTCAAGTAAGGTGGAGGAGAAGAGGAACATCCCAAGTTTGTCCTCATACCTCCAACACTTGCATAGTGACACAGTGTACACACACACACACACACACACACACACACACACACACACACACATTTTTAAAAGTACATTTCTGAGTTAGTCAATCCTGGGTTCCATTTCAACTCTTCTATCTACCAAGACATTACTGTGTGCCCATGAGTTCCTTAACCATCTCTATGCTTTAGTTTCTTCCACTATAATATGGTGATAATTACCATACTCAACTCATTACATCATTGTTTTGGAAGGATTAAGTGCAGCAACAGATACAAAGCCTTGAGAAGAGTTTAATATAAAATTCAATTGAAGGAAGATAATACTACTATTATTATGATTATTAGATATGTCACTGGCAGAAAGAGACCTAATGCACTAACAAGTATTCACTAAATTTGATCATAAATTACAACGTAAGAATATCTATGCAACAATATAAAAAGAATTCACATTCTAAATTGTGTCTCATGTTACCAAAATCTTCAGAAATTTCTTGCCCTTAATCTAATTAGCTGGCACATTACATAGCAACAGCAAAAGAAAGAATATTTAGAATGGTCTTAATTGTCTCTTTGGAGTATTGTATCTTTTTTTCTGAAGCTCAAAAATGTTTTCCTCTTTCTCCATTTATCACCATTATTTGTGATTTACCAACATGAATTTCATGAGGAATCCACTAAATAAATTGACTTCCTGCCTGCTTTGTATTTTCACAGTCCATTTTTCACATTTTCATCTGACACTATATTTCTAAGTTGGCCCCACCCAATTAAACTGTCCATTGTATGATGGAAGTGTATGATATTATTTATCATGAAGTATTTTGCTCCAAGACCAATATTATTATGGAATTAATGAGAATTATAAAAGCTTAGTTATCATAATCTGAGTTATGAGTATTCCTAATTTAAAATGGTGAGTCTATGATTTTTTTCTTCCTAATTCTGACTTAAACTAATATGAGATTCTTCTGCATTTTCTATGACTTTTTGCTGTAAAAATTCTGTCAGGAGAACTAGCAGTAGCTTGGGAATTGACTGTTGCATACCATCTATTTTGAGTAAGACAGAAATTTAAACAAACAATAAGCTCAAGAATTCTGACAGCTCATATTTGACTGAGTAGAGGTCCATTGGCTTGAATGGCCAAATTCTTGTTTACCAGAGGAAAAAATAATAATTGTACAAGTACACTGACTTTTGATAAACAACCCAGTGAACAAAGGCATGCATTTTTCAGTAATCACATTGTAAAGTTATTGAGTTATGCTTTCCCTCTGACATTACTCATGTAAGTAAATTTATAACTATCATAAAGAAAATTAACAAAAAATGTTTTCATAATTTATGGTCTAAGGCCTATTAAAACACTTTGTCATAAAGGGCTATGTACTCTAAAATGTTTTGACATGATTTTGCAAAAAGCACAGAGGCCGATGTGTTTTCAAAATACAGTCATCAATTATCAATAAGAACTTATTGAATTTAATCACCCTACTTGTAATCTGATGTGAAGAATCAGTGAACATGTGGCAACCTGCTAAGTGGGGAGAAAACCTGAAAGTGGAAAACCTTTACCTAAGTGTCTCCATTTTCATGTAGACTAGAAAAGAAACTATGGTTGCTAAGGGCAAAATACCTAAAAATAGACCTAACAATGCCAGCTATTTAAATAACAACTTTGAAAACATACTTAAAAGCAGCATTTTTTTTTCTTAAAAAAAGGCTGTTTTCCTCTTTTGAACACTACCTAGACCACGCTTTTCTTGTAACAACACGAGAGGATGTGCTGGCAGCTACAATGAAAGCTTTGTCTCCTTGCCTTCACATATGGGCTCTCAGTTGATGTGTAAAATATTTTAAGAAACAAAGCATAAGAGACAAAATTGCCAGGTTGATTTTGCTCTCAGAAACAGTTTTCTTCTACTTTGTTTTGTAGTCTGCCAAGCTTATCACACTTTTGGCGGGTACAAGGCAACCTCTTTGGAATCTATCTCATGAAGCTGGTTAAGGGTTCTAGCAGCCACTGTTACCTGGCAATACACATCAAGGACTTTTATTATTGCAATTAGTCAATGAAATGAGCTGACATTTGGCATGTGTGTGTATATAAACAGGCTGGGTGACATTTTTCCTTTCAACAGATGATTTTTAAGATATTCAGTTGATGTTTGAGGAGGACCTTGGGTTGTTGAAAGAGGTATCTAAATGTACTCATTATTTCATTTGTTTATTTAGAGTCATAAATTTTATTCTGAAAAGGGACAGACAATAATTATAGTTTTGGCTTTTAAGAACATGTATATTTTTTATTGTTATGCTTGTACTCCTGACTTGCCTCACCTCATCCTTATTATCCCCTTCTCCTCTCTCTCTCTCTCTCTCTCTCTCTCTCTCTCTCTGTTTCTTTCTTTCTTTTTTCTTCTATCCCTCTCACTCTCTCTCTATTTGTATGTCTCCTTCTTAACTCATGGGTTATACAAAAACACTTGTGAGCTTGCTCTTGCCTATAGAGGTCACTCACAGATGTGGGAATCAATCCACTCAACAAGTGGGTTTTGGTAGTATTATCACACTATCATAAAACTTAAGGTCTCTAGAGACAAATGAATAAAATAGCAATCACAGAGCAATGCATTCCATGTCATGAGGGAGAATAATTATCTCAGTTGGGAACAGGGCACATGACCCAATCTTCAAGGGTAAGACAATATAGGAAGAATGATTAACAAAAGGAAGCTATCCAACATCAGACTCACAGGTGAGGAACTCACAGGTGAACGATTTCTGGGAAGAAAGAACAACTGATAAAAAAGGGTCAGGAAGAGAGAGAAGGCTTAGTATAATTGAGGCATAAGTGTCTCTTAGAATGCTGAGAAAAGTACAGAGAAGAGGCAGAGAGTTTTGTCATCAGAGTGAGCAAGGCCTCACAGCCATACTAAGAAGTCTGATTTGGGGCTGGATAGATGACTTAGTAGATAAGACAATTGCTGGCAAAGCCAAAGGACCCAGGTTCAATTCCCCAGTAGTACCCATGTAAAACCAGATGCATGAGGTGTTACATGCATCTGGAGTTCATTTGCAGTGGCTAGAGGCCCGGGCACACCAATTCTCTTTGTGTGTCTCTCTGTTTCTCTATGCCCCTTTTTCTCTCAAATAAATAAATAAAATATTTTTTTAAAGGAAATTTGATTTTAGGCTTACAGGTCATGGGAAGGAACTAAGCCAAAATAACATGCATGAAGTAAGCTGATTTGGATTTTTTTTTTCCTTCCTTCCTTCCTTCCTTCATTCATTCTTTTCTTCTTTCCATACTTCCTTCCTTTCTTCCTTTTTCTATGTCTTTAAGAGAGAGCCAATGAGTATGGGTAAGCCAGGGCCTCTTTCCATTGTAAATGAGCTACAGATGCATGTACCACTTTTTGCATCTGGCATTACAGGGATACTGGGGAAATCAAACCTAGGTCATTAGACTTTGCAAGAAAGCACTTTTCACTGTGGAACCATCTCTCCAGCCCATGATTTGGGTTTGGATTCTTAAAATATTTCTTGGGTTACAGAGGGAAGATTAAGCTACAGAAATTCAAGACAAGAAGGAAGTCACCACAGAGGAGATAAAAGCAGTGAATATGGTAAAATAGCTAAATATGAATAGCCAAATGTGGAAGAATGGGAGTTGAACCACATTTTTGGAAATCCTTTGTTCTCTAAGGCATCTACAAAGCTGAAACAGACCTGTTTCTTACCTATCTGTCTCAGAAGGTTTCTGCAAAATTCAAGTGATATGAAATATGTAAGATAACTCGGGAACATTTTTCATTTAGAGGAAACAGTTTTCATTATTTTATCTATTAAATTACAATTGCTAAACACAATAACTTCAATAAAATTTTAAGCTTGATTATGTACAATAAGTTAAGAAGGGGCTGGAAAGCTTTGCAACTCCTTTTCTCTCCTACATTCTGAAGGTATATTATCTGCCTCAGGATTGCCTCCTGGTAATTCAAGCATCTCTAGACTAACATTGGGACTTCTTATGACTTCCCCAGATTCACCTTAAAACTTACTGGAAAGTAGCAGATCAATTAATATTTCAATAACATCCTTCACAATTTATAGATAAGAATAATGTCTTGTATTATGTTCATAATTGCAGAAGGTTTCAAGGGCATTAAGAAAAGTTGGTTTATTATCTTCAAAGAAGAAAAACAGGGAGTGAGGAAAGGGGGAAAAACAAAGTTACTAATGAAAGACATAATTCTGCATGTGGAATGAGCCAGGAGAGAAGCCCACAGGACTACAAAAAACATGCTGTCTACTTTCAACCTTAAAAGTGTTTTTTTCTTTTTTTCTGTAGGACAGGGAGGGACCCCTTCTTTCCCTTCCCACTTCTAAATTGCTCAGCACATTAGAAAACTATTGTGGTCATTTCCACATCCATAAAAGTCCTATGAATAACTCAAATAATTGTTGTAGCTATGGAAATTCTCATGAGAATTGGATTTTGTGAAAATTTGTCATGTGGACATTAGGGTTTCAGTGATGAGGATCACATATCTGTGAAAACTGTACATTCACAGAAAACCTGTGAGAGTCCACATTCAATATGGGTGAGAGAAAATTCCTGTTAGAGAAATATGCAGAGCTTTATGGAGCAGAAAGTCCCTCAGTGCAAACATAGATTGCAGAATCCTTATGCATTATCAAGATGACTTGACATATAAGACTTATTTTTGATAAAATCCATTGCTAAGAAGGCCTGAAGTCACCCATCAATGAAAGATGTTCAGAGAAAACTGGCTATATTACCTCAACTGAATTATTTAAATATGTGTTCTTCATGCTTTTCTTATTATTACTAATGAAAAATATTACATTTCTAGAGGAACTAAATATCTTGTCAGTCTATGCTTTTCTTCTTGAAAATTATGTTTTTATCACTCTCATAATACATAAAAATATAAAACATCAGAAATATATGTCTTGGCTTCTATATGATAACTTCAAAATAAATACAAAGCAATATTTAGATGATTTCTGGGAAGAACATACTAGTTTATCTTCTATATTGATGAAGCAATAAAATGAAAAATATTAATATCTGAGGTGACATGATGTTATAGAAAATAGTAACTTTCCCAGCCCTTTCACCCTGCAACTACAAGCTATCTTTTATCATAAAGAAGATAAGAACATTAGAATAAACCCTCATAATTATATATTTGTGACTGTATAGTTCTGAGAACTTTGAAAAGTCAATTCCCTTTTCTAAAGCTTTGTTTCCTCACTTGAGAAAATGGAGAATTGAATGTAATTATCTTTAAATATCACAATCTATAATTTTGTTTCTTTTATGAATTACAATGAAAAGGCCAGCAATGTACTGTGTACTTGTATTGTTGCCTTAGTGACAGTAAGGTTTTCTACTAGCATCCCAAATTAATAGTAATGTGAATAGCAGTACTTACTAATCCATGTAACTCTGAATAACATTGAATATCAGTTTCAGGGATTGAATTACATTCTATCTTACCTCTACTTTGGTATCCTATGCTCAAAATATGCTGAGCTGGTCTTTCTTTAGAACATCTGCCAAGACATAGAGTCCATTAGTATACAACCTCTATGTGCCTGTTTCTTCTATAGAGACCTGTGACTAATTCATGACATTTATGTTGGTGTCAGTTGAAAATGATGATTACGGGAACTTAGTCTAAACATAATGCAAGCATCCTGTCCTTGTCCCTAGTAAGAGATACAAAAAATAAAGGAGAGGGCTGGAGAGATGGCTTAGTGGTTAAGCGCTTGCCTGTGAAGCCTAAGGACCCCGGTTCGAGGCTCGGTTCCCCAGGTCCCACGTTAGCCAGATGCACAAGGGGGCGCACGTGTCTGGAGTTCGTTTGCAGAGGCTGGAAGCCCTGGCGCGCCCATTCGCTCTCTCTCCCTCTATCTGTCTTTCTCTCTGTGTCTGTTGCTCTCAAATAAATAAATAAAAAATAAAAAAAAATTAAAAAATAAAATAAAATAAAGGAGGACATTTCCTCCTGTTTGTCCCCAGTAGATCCTCCATCCTGTTATCCTGCTCACTACACACACACACACACACACACACACACACACACAAAGAGAGAGAGAGAGAGAGATGCAAATTCCTCCTGACAAAAATAATGTACATTAGTAAATAAGTTGTGCCAATTATCTGACATTAAAACAGAAGAGATGGCTCCTTTCCATCTCTATAAAACCATTCATCTACAGTCAGAGATTGATCCGTACCACTTTTTGTTTATTTTGGTCACTTCTAATGCAGTCTCATGTAAGAAAGCTGGTATAAACACTTAAGTTTAAAGATAAAAAGAAACCTTGAGTCATTATCTGAAATTATCTTAAGGAAGGTTTGTAAATAGCATGCTCTTATCTTTACAGAGATGGTACTGTTTTGAAATGTCACACAACTTTTTTTTTGAGTAAAGTTTTCAGATCATGTGCATAAACATATAAGTAGCTACAACAAAATAAAAAAGGCTTAAAGTTCAATGTTCTCTTTCCTTCTGTCTTTCACTGTCAGGAAAATGTTGAAAGTGGACTCATCATTCAAAATGAGAAAGGTTTCAGGTGTGTGAAGGAAACAGTATGGCGGAGAAATGGTGGAGTCTGGGCAGCTTGCCAAAAGGGACACTGGGATTAGCCTTCACACTGATGACCAATTTCACTGTGCGATTCTCTCCTCATCATCTGGTTTCTTACTTTTTTAAACATTTTTTTGGATTCCAACAATGAAAATGGTCTTTGAACTTGTACTACTTGCTCTTTGCTTTTGATCAGGGCAAAAAGAAAGAACAGGCTTTAAAGTCTAGAAACCATAGGCTTGAATTCAAGCATCACTACCTACTTATTGCATATTCATGAATATGCTTATTTTAATTTTTTCTCATATATAACTCAACATTAAAATAACTTTCTGATAATGGCCTTATAGAGATTAAACAATAAAAGTGTGTATGACTAGTACATCACATGCGTTATACTCAGATGATCCTTAACAAATTAGATACATCATTATGTAAAAATATAGAAAACATATATTGAACATCATTGTATGTATTAGGACATCACTACACAAAATCAAGTGACTGAACTCTTTGCCTTTGTATTTCTAGAATGCCCACTCTGTTTTAAGTGATATGGATGGCCCAGTAGCAAAACTACTCCTACACTGCTGCTCACTGCTATGAAAATGCAGGGAACCTTCAGAAGCTTAGAAAAGCAAATGAAGCCATAGACTTAGATCAGTTTGTTCACAAGAATGACTTCTGGGGAGTAGCTGTGATAATAGCCTGTTGCAGTCCGGGTCGCATTGCTGGTAGAAATCACCCAACAAAGAGCAGCTTCTGGGAAAAAGAGATTTATTTTGGCTTACAGGCTCAAGGGGAAGCTCCACGATGGCAGGGGAAAATGGTGGCATGAGCAGAGGGTGGACATCACCCCCTGGCCAACATAAGGTAGACAACAGCAACAGGAGGGTATGCCAAACACTGGCATGGGGAAACTGGCTATAAAGCCTATAAGCCCGCCCCCAACAATACACTCTCTCCAGGAAGCATTAATTCCCAAATATCCATCAGCTGGGAACCTAGCATTCAGAACACTTAAGTTTATGGGGGACACCTGTATCAAACCACCACAGAGCCCAATCAGTCATTGCAAATAAGGCCTATTCACCCTTATAAGTCTCCTCTTTGTCCCGTTTCACCTTGCTCTATATGCCAGAAAATGCAATCACCCAAAAATGCAATCAACCTTGTTTATACTATTTCCCTTGGCCAATGAAGAAATTCTATTTCCAGACAAGATGAAGAAACATATCATGCTTACACCCTTCCTGAACAAAAATAATCCATTTTGCAAACATACAGCATACACATGTTAGTCATTAGGCACAAGGACGGTGATTCCTTGGTAAGGAGAAGAAAATTAAAGCCTAGCATGCTCCAGGTTACAGTGAGGAGCACTGGGAAGATCTCTATGGAGAAAATGGTGGTGGCACCCCTGGAATGTCGAGCATCTGCTGGAAAGGACCACAGAGGGAAATACCGGCAGGCCTTAGCTGAGCATTTGTTGTGAGAAAACTACTTCAAACTGGGACAGTGTGTATGTGGGGGTGTACAGTAGAAAAGAGCAGGAAAAACAGTGTTTGGAACTAACACAGGCAGGTACAATTGTATTCCCACTAGATGTAGTAAGAAAGCCTAATTACTCATGGGTATTTAATAAAGTATTCAAAATGGTATTTTTTTCAAAGAATTAGGCAAAATTAACTGTAAATTAAGGCTCTTCTGGTCTCAGCTAACTAAGCTGAAAAGCAAGGATCAAACCATATCCTAGTAATTTAACTGCTCAACTGGGGATTTACGAAATAAGCTCATGAATATTTATACACACTCAGAAATATTTAGCAGAGGCATGATGGCTCATGCCAGTGATCCCTAAATTTAAAGGCTGAGGTGAGAAAATTGTTATGGGCAATCTGGGTTTTGTAGGGGATCCTCCCTGTGCAAAACAAAACAAAGCAACAAAAGAATCAGCATATGACAAGGTAAGGTAAACATCACATTGTCCAAGCATGAGAAAAAAAATAAGAGGAGCACAAAAAAACAAAAAACAGGGAGTATGATAAAACAAACAAAATAGACATCCAAAAGGATCCTGAAGGTATATTTCATATAAAGAACATTGGAACTTAAAGTTTATATAGTTTAGAATTAGAATCTGAAAAGACTGAACAAACTAGATAGCTATCCTCTAGGACTGTTCTGTAGGAAATTTAAGATGAAAAGACAAATGTGAAAGCATAGCAATAGAAACTATCCAAAATATAATATAACTCTGGAAAAAGAATAAAGTGTATAAATGAAGAAGGCTGGAGGTAGATTGAAGTGTCCTAATATATGTGTAACTGTGAAACTGAAGAACTGAAATCATCAATGAAAAGGACAAAAAAAAGTTGAAGAAATTGTAGCTGAAAATTTTCCATATAATGGAATTTGTAAACGTTCAAATTCAAAAATCTTAACAAAGACAAATTCAAGCATCTTAACAAACATACAACCACAGGAAACAGGAAGGAAATTATGCCTGACATTCAACTTTTCTGAAAATGAACACAAAGAAAGTCATGTGAGTTACTAGATCTTCATCTCACGTCACAATGTCTCAAATGACCACAGGAATAATCAGGCAGTTTGTCAGACTTACAAAGGAATAACCGGGCCACATGACAGACTTTATCCTAGAGTGAAAGGTTGGTTTAACTGTAAATATTGAAATATTGCAGTGAGTCTCATTAATTAGTAAAACTAATATGTGCCAATAAAAATAATAAATTGATTAATGTACTTTATCTAATCAATAGTATAATAAATAAAATTTTATGATCTCAATAAATGCTATAAAAACAGTGAAAAAAATCTATTTCCATTAATGAGAGGAAGAAAAACACAGTAAACTAAAAATAAAAGAATTTCTGAATCTGATGAGGAGTGTCTACAAAAAAACTTCTAGACCATATGCGTAATATTTAAAAACTAGTTCTTTTTAAAGTTGAGGTCAAAATAACAAAGCCATTTTTATATATTTTTAGTTCAATATTGAAATAGTCCTATTATCAAAAAAAAAGCCAACTGAAATTTTGTAAGCAAAGTTAGCTATATTGCTGGATATACTACAATCAGCCAAAGTATATTTTATTTTCATAAGTTATCAATATAAATTCTATTTTGCATGATATATGTGTGTATGTGGCATGTGACAGTGTGTGTATATATATCTTTTTTGAATTTTTATTTATTTATTTATTTATTTGACAGAGAAAGAGATGGGGAGAGAGAGAGAGAGAATGGGCACGCAAGGGCCTCCAGCCACTGCAAATGAACTCCAGATGCTTACATCCCCTGTGCATCTGGCTAACATGGGTCCTGGGGAATCAAACCTGGGTCCTCTGACTTTGCAGGCAAATGCCTTAATTGCTAAGCCATCTCTCCAGGCCTGTGTATACATTTTTTATGTGCATGGACACACATGTTTGTGCAGGTGAGCATGGAGTCAAGAAGCCAAATTTGGGTGTCTTCCTTAATCATGCTCCATCTTATTTTCTGAAACAAAGTCTCTCACTGAACTTAGAACTGACTAAAATGGCTCAATTAGCTAACCAGCAAGCCCACACCAGCACTGGGATTACAGACACACACCACCACATTTAGCTTTTTTTGTGGATTCTGAGGATCCACACTCAGGTTCTCATGCTTGAACAAGCACTTCACCCTCTGAGACGTCTTTCTAGATGCCACTACATATACTTTTTATTATAATCCACTCTCCATCGGAACCTCTCAGTCTTTCCTTTAGTCTCTCTTTTATTTTGATGTCATCATTTTTACCTTCTGTTATGAGGGTCCTATGAAGGTAGTGCTAGGCCCTGTGAGCTCATGAATATTGAGGAAAATTTCTGTCTGGAAGATTGCATTGTAAGCAGTTCTACCCTTCCTTTGGCATTCTTTCTACCACCTCTTCCACAATGGACACAGCCTTAGAAGATTTGTGAGAAATATTTCAGTGTAGAATACTCCTCTGTCACTTCTTATCAGCAATATTGTGCCTTTTGGGTCATTCCAGTGGTCACCACCATCTGAAAAGAGAACCTTCACTAACTAGAAGTGAGAGTAGAATTAATAGATGGGTATGAATGTTAAGTAGAGTGTTTACATGGCTGTTTGGTGAACACAATATAGGCATTTGGCCAAACATGAGAAAGTGGAACATTCCTAGGGCTCAATACCTCCCCACCATAGGATTTTTTTTCTTTTTTTTTAAAGTTTTTATTAGCATTTTTATTTTAAAAATCCCATGGTAATTCCCTCCCTCCCCCCCCCCCCACTTTCCCCTTTGAAATTCCATTCTCCATCATATTACGTCCCCATAACAATCATTGTACTTACATATATACAAATCAACCTATTAAGTACCTTCCTCCCTTCCTTTCTCTTCCCTTTATGTCTCCTTTTTAACTCACTGGTCTCTGCTACTAAGTATTTTCATTCCCACGCAGAAGCCCAGTCATCTGTAGCTAGTATCCACATATGAGAGAGAACATGTGGCGCTTGGCTTTCTGGGCCTGGGTTACCTCACTTAGCATAATCTCTTCCAGGTCCATCCATTTTTCTGCAAATTTCATAACTTCATTTTTCTTTACTGCTGAGTAGAACTCCATTGTATAAATGTGCCACATCTTCATTATCCACTCATCAGTTGAGGGACATTTAGGCTGGTTCCATTTCCCGCTTATTATAAATTGAGCAGCAATAAACATGGTTGAGCACGTATTTCTAAGGAGATGAGATGAGTCCTTTGGATATATGCCTAGGAGTGCTATAGCTGGGTCATATGGTAGATCAATCTTTAGCTGTTTTAGGAACCTCCACACTGATTTCCACAATGGCTGGACCAGATTGCATTCCCACCAGCAATGTAGAAGGGTTCCTGTTTTTCCACATCCCCGCCAACATTTATGATCATTTGTTTTCATGATGGTGGCCAATCTGTGGTTTTATTACCTGAGCAATTGGGGTTGTATTCAGAAAGTCTTTCCCAAGACCAATATGTTGAAGGGTTTCCCCTACTTTTTCCTCTAGCAGTTTCAGAGTTTCAGGTCTGATGTTAAGGTCTTTAATCCATTTGGACTTAATTCTTGTGCATGGCGAGAGAGAAGAATCTATTTTCATCCTTCTGCAGATATATATCCAGTTTTCCCAACACCATTTGCTGAAGAGGCTGTCTTTTCTCCAGTGAGTATTTTTGGCATTTTTATCGAATATCAGGTGGCTATAGTTACTTGGGTTTACCTCTGGGTCCTCTATTCTGTTCCACTGATCTACATGTCTGTTTTTTGTGCCAGTACCACGCTGTTTTTGTTACTATGGCTCTGTAGTATAGGTTAAAATCAGGTATGGTGATACCACCAGCCTTATTTTTGTTGCTCAGTAATATTTTAGATATTCTATAGATATTCGAGGTTTTTTGTGATTCCAAATGAATTTTTGGATTGTTTTTTCTATTTCCATGAAGAATGCTTTTTGGAATTTTGATAGGGATTGCATTAAATGTGTCGATTGCTTTAGGTAAGATTGCCATTTTCACAATATTGATTCTTCCTATCCAGGAACAGGGGATGTTTTTCCACTTTCTAGTGTCTTCTGCAATTTCTCGCTTGAGTGTTTTAAAGTTCTCATTGTAGAGATTCTTTACTTCCTTGGTTAGGTTTATTCCAAAGTACTTTATTTATTTATTTTTTTTTGATGCAATTGTGAATGGGAGTGATTCTCTGATTTCATCCTCTGTGTGTTTGTTGTTAGCATATATGAAGGCTACTGATTTCTGTGTATTTATTTTGTATCCTGCTACATGGCTGTAGGTTTTGATCAGCTCTAACAGTTTGCTAGTAGAGTTTTTAGGGTCCTTTATGTATAGAATCATGTCATCTGCAAATAATGATAACTTGATCTCTTCCTTTCCAATTTGTATCCCTTTTATGTGTGATGCTTGCCTTATTACTATGGCTAAGACTTCCAGAACTATATTAAATAAAAGTGGGGACAGTGGACACCCTTGTCTTGTTCCTGATTTTAGTGGAAAAGCTTCCAGTTTTTCCCCGTTTAGTAATATGTTGGCTGTAGGCTTGTCATAAATAGCTTTTATTATATTGAGATATGTTCCTTCTATTCCCAGTCTCTGTAGGACTTTTATCATGAAGGGATACTGGATTTTGTCAAATGCTTTCTCTGCGTCCAATGAGATGATCAAGTGATTTTTGTCCTTCAACCCATTTATATAATGTATTACATTTATAGATTTGCGTATATTGAACCATCCCTGCATCTCTGGGATAAAGCCTACTTGGTCAGAGTGAATGATCTTTTTGATATACTCTTGTATTCTGTTTGCCAATATTTTACTAAGAATTTTTGCATCTATGTTCATGAGGGAGATTGGTCTGTAATTTTCTTTTTTTGTTCTATCTTTGCCTGGTTTTGGTATCAGGGTGATGCTGGCCTCATAGAAGGAGTTTGGTAGAATTCCTTCTTTTTCTATTTCCTGGAAAAGCTTAAGAAGCAATGGTGTTAACTCTTCCTTGAATGTCTGGTAAAATTCAGCAGTGAATCCATCTGGGCCTGGGCTTTTTTTAGTTGGGAGATTATTGATAACTGTTCGTATCTCCATGTTTGTTATAGGTCTATTTAGGTGATTAATCTCATTTTGATTTAATTTAGGTAGGTCATATAAATCAAGGAAATCATCCATTTCTTTCAGATTTTCATACTTTGTGGAGTATATGCTTTTATAGTATGTCTCTATGATTTTTTGAATTTCTCTGGAATCTGTTGTGATGTTACCTTGTTCATCTCTGATTTTATTAATTTGTGTCTCTTCTCTCTTTCGTTTGGTCAGATTTGCTAATGGTTTATCAATCTTGTTTATCCTTTCAAAGAACCAACTCTTTGTTTCATTAATTCTTTGGATTGTTTTTTTTTTGTTTCTATTTCATTAATTTCCCCCCTAATCTTTATTATTTCTTTCCGTCTACTGATTTTTGGTTTGCCTTGTTCTTCTTTTTCCAAGGCTTTAAGGTCAAGCATTAGGTTGTTTACCTGTGACCTTTCTAATTTCTTAATATAGGCACTTAAGGCTATAAATTTACCTCTTAGAACTGCCTTCATTGTGTCCCAGAGATTCCCACCATAGGATTTTGATTAAGATTTCAGTACCAAGCATGTATTCCCTTCCACAGAGCAGGTCTCCAGTCCAAATAGAGAGTAGTTGCTTTCCACCATAACAGACATACCAATATTTCACTTGTTTGGTCATTTGGCCTGACTGGCCAAAGTTGAGGCTTGTAGAACCCCCTCTTTTGACTACTGATGACTTCTATATTCCATAGGGCTGCATGCATAGCAACTTTTTCCAGGTTTCTGCCAGTTGACCTACAGGGAGGAGGTTTAGAGCTCTGCTCCATCTTGATTCCTCAGTGACTTTGTAGCATAGGCATGTGGAGTCTTCAGCAATAGGGTCTTACCATTTATTTCTAGTGAGAAAAGTCCTTAGGTTATATGCCCAGGAGTGATATAGCTGGGTCATATGCTAAATCTGTTTTTAGCTGTCTTGGGAACCTCCACACAGATTTCCACAAAGGCTGTCCCAGATCACATTCCCACCAACAGTGTAGAAAGATCCTCTTCTTCTGCATCCTCACCAGCATTTATTGTCATTTGTTTTCTTGATAATGACCATTCTGACAGGAGTGAGATAGAATCTCAAAGTAGTTTTCTTTTCATTTCCCTGATTTTTAAGGATAGAGAACAGTTTTTAGATGTTATATGTCATCTGTACTTCTTTTGAGTTCCATAGCCCATTTTTGAATTGGATTGTTTGGTTTCTTATTATTTAGTTTTCTGTGTTTTGGACATATTTTGGATATTAATCCTCTGTCAGATGTGTATCAGGCAGTGATTTTCTCCCATTCTGTAGGTTGTCTGTTTGCTCTGTTCACAGTGTCCTTTGCTATACAAAAGCTTTGTAATCTCGTGAGATCTCAGTGGTTGATGAGTGCTTTTATTTCCTGAGCAACTGGGGTTATACTCAGAAAGTCGGTGCCTATGCCAATATGTTGAAGGTTTTCCCCTACTTTTTCCTTTAGCAGTTTCAGAGTTTCAAGTCTGATATTAAAGCCTTTGATCCATTTGGATTTGATTTTTGTGCATGGAGAGAGATAAGGATCTATCTTCATCCTTCTGCATATAGACATCCACTTTTCCCATACCATTTGTTAAAGCACCTCTTTTTTCCAATGAATATTTGTGGCATTTTTGATGAAAATCAAATGGCTATAAGTGCCTATATTTACATTTTGTTCCTCTATTCTGTTCCATTGATCTATATGTCTACCTTTATGTAAGTACCGTGCTGTTTTTGTTATTATGGCTCTGTAATATAGGTTAAAATCAGATATGGTGATACCTCCAGTCTAATTTTTCAAAATTGTCTAGGCTATTAGAAGTTATTTGTGCTTCTATATGAATTTTAGGATTGTTTTTGGTATTTCTGTGACGAATGGCATTGAAATTTTGATGAGGATTGCATTAAACATATACATTGCTTTTAGAAGATTGACATTTTCTTGATATTGGTTCTTCCAATCCAAGAATATGGGATGTCTTCTCATTTCTCTATAAATTTTTTGATTTCCCTCTTTATTTCTTCATTGACCCATTCATCATTTAGTAATGTGTTGTTTAATTTCCATGATTTTGTGTATGCCCTATGGCCTTTCTTGCTATTGATTTGCAGTTTGATCCCATTGTGGTCAGATAGAATGCAAGGACTTATTTCAATTTTGCTGTATTTGTTAAAATTTTCTTTGTGTCCTAATATATGGTCTATTTTAGAGAAAGTTCCATGTGCTGCTGAAAAGAATGTATACTCTGCAGCATTTGGAAGAAATGTCCTATAGATATCTGTTAGGTCCATTCTTCTATGACCTCATTCAGTCCAGATGCCTCTTTGTTTATTTTTTCCCAGGATGACATGTCAATTGATGAGAGTGGGGTGCTGAAGTCACTGTGTTTGGTATTATCTGTGATGTTAGTTCTAGTAGCATTTGTTTGATGAATTTAGGGGCCTCCAAATTAGGTGCATATATGTTTAGGATTGTAATGTCCTCCTGTTGGAGGGTGCCTTTAATCAATATAAAGGGGCCTTCCTTATCTTTCTTAACTAATGTTGGACTGAAGTCTACCTTGTCAGATATTAGGATAGCAACCCCTGCTTGTTTTCTAGGTCCATTTGCTTGAAACACCGTTTTCCAACCTTTCACCCTAAGATAGTATCCATCCTTTGTAGAAAGGTGGGTTTCTTGGAGACAACAAATTGAAGGATCCTGCTTTTTAACCCAGTCTGCAAACCTATGTCTTTTCGTTGGGGCATTGAGGCCATTGATATTAAGAGATATTATTAAAAGGTGTGTATTCATTTTTGCCATTTTTTTTTTTTGTAGTTCTTCTGGTTTTACCTTTGCTCGCTTGTGTTAACTAGTATTTTAGTATTGTTTGTTTTTTTCCTGGTTCCTTAAATGTGTGCTTTTCTTTTTCTTCAGCATGGAGGATTCTTTCAAATATTTCTTGTAGAACTGGTTTTGTCTTCAAGTAGTCCTTTAGCCTGTTTTTGTCATGAAATGTCCTTATTTCTCCATCTATTTGAATGGATAGATTCACAGGATAAAGTAACCTTGGTTGACAGTTGTTATCTTTCAGAACTTGGAATACATCACTTCTTGGGTTTGGCTGTTAAAGTTTGTATTGAGTAATCTGCTGTAATCCTAATAGGCTTGCCTTTGTAGGTAACTTGATTTTTCTCTCTGACTGCTTTCAATATTTTTTCTTTGGTTTTTATGTTTGGTAGTTTGATTATAATATGGTGAGGAGAGGTTCTTTCCATGTTTTGTCTGGCTGGTGTTCTAAAGGATTCCTGTACCTGCATTGGCACCTCTTTCACAATTTGGGGGAAGTTTTCTTCTATGATTTTGTTGAAGGCACCAACTATGTCTTTGGAGTGAAATTCTTCTCCTTCTACTATGCTCTGAATTCTTATGTGTGATCTTTTCATAGTGTCGTGAATATCTTGAAATTCCCACTCATAGTTTTCTATAAGTTTGTATTTCTCGTTGTTGGACTGTATTAGATCTGCCACCTGGTCTTCTAGCTTAGATATTCTGCTCTCTCCTACATAAAATTCTACTGGTGAGATTATCTACAGAGTTTTTTATTTCATTAACTGTGTTCTTTATTGCTAGTAATTCTAACTGGTTTTTCTTTGTTATTTCTATTTCCTTGTTTATGTCTAGTATTGACCTCTTTATTTCATTAAATTGGCGCTCTGTGTTTTCTTTGCTTCTTTTGAATTCTTCTTTGAGTTCTTTGAGCATATTTATAATCATTCTTTTGAAATCTTTCTCAGGCATTTCCTCTAACTTGTTTTCACTAGAGGTCATTTCTGTTGCATTAGTAATTTTTCATGGATTTATATTGTCTTGAATTTTGGTGTTTCTTGTGTTATAATGTATACATTTTTGCATCTTGAATTATTTAATGATTGGATTTTCCAGGTATCTGGGTATTATGAGATGTATCAATCAATCTGTTGTTACATATCTTCAGGGTAGGAGCTTAAGGAACTAGGTGTGTCTCTCAGGACTCTCAGAGTATGTACAAAAGTGACTCTAGGTGTTGGGTGTGCCTGCTATGAGAGTAGTCAAGTAGGCTAAGAGAAAAAAAATACAGGCAGATTCTAACATTTAACTAAACAATGTACACTGTCAAGGAAAGACAGCTCAGAATATTTATCCAAGAGTAGGTATTATGGCAACCAGATCCTCAGTCTGTCCCTTAGTCTGTGTGGTGCCTCACCCACTCCCTTAATCCTGAAAACAAGGTGGTTAAGATTTCTGGTCTGTAGAGGGTTCCAAGTCAGCTTGTGACCAGGTGAGACCCTTCCCTAATGTATAACAGAAGAGTAAACAAAGCCTCTATAATTCAAGAATCAACAAATAACAAGCCCAAACTACAGCTTATTTAAGAATGGCAAATTTGACCATCCATCTGATTTAACATGTAATTTATCCTGATATGGGAGGTGCAATTAGCACTTCTGGTTCAGGCATATATACCAGGTTTATTAGGCAGGTACTGACCGGGTGTAATCCCAGTTACCTTTTGGGATGATTTTGGTCTCAGCTGTGCTCTAGATTGGGTCCTTCTTTGGTGCTCTGTCAGTTCAGTAGGCATGCACGGGTCCCTGGACCACTACATTGTTCCCTGGGCTGGGCTCTGGCAGAAGGAGAGGGAGTTCATGCTGCTCAGTTTGCCGCTGTTCCATGTGTTCTTCTACCTCATGATTTGTTCCTCCATTGTTCTCCATGGTTTTCCACGTTTCTTGAGTTTGTGGAGAGCTCTGATGTGAATGGAAAATCCCCTTGTCTGGCTTTTCCTGCTGTTCATGCCAAGCACCGATGCCGCTGCCGTCGTCTGGAGCACAGACCTGCCCCACTGGAGGCGCTTCTGCTGGCCCGTGCAGGCTTTGGATGCTCTGGATCTCTCCTATTTCTCTGCTGCTGTTTCAATTTCCTATACACCTCACTTCTTAGTAAAAATGTGTGTTTTGCTGGTTTTTGTTGTTGTTGTTGTTGTTTGTTTTGGGTTTTTTTTGGCTTTTCCTACCTACGCTGCTTTGGTGAAGTACCTACACCGCCATCTTAACCGGAAGTCTCTCGATGTCTTCTCATTTCCTAGTGTGTGCTGCAATTTCTCTCTTGAGTGTTATAAAGTTTTCATTGTACACATCCTTCATTTCCTTGGTTAGATTTATTCCAAGGTAGTAGTGAATGGGAGTGATTCCCTAATTTGATCATCAGCATGTTTGTTTTTAGTATACAGGAAAACTACTTATTTTTGTTTATTTATTTTGTATCCTGCTAAATTGCTAAAAGTGTCTATCAACTATGACAGTTTGCTGGTAGAGCCTTTAGAGTCCTTTATGTACAGAATTATATCATCTGCAAATAATGGTAACTTGATCCCTTCCAATTTGTATCCCTTTTATGAGTGTCTCTTGTCTTATTGCTATAGCTAAGACTTCTAGCACTATATTAAATAAAAGTGGGGACGGTGGACACCCTTGTCTTCATCCTGATTTTAAAGAAAAGCTTCAAGATTTTCCCCATTTAGTGTTATGGTAGCTGTAGGTTTGTCATAAATAGCTTTTATTTTTTCTCTCAATTTTTATTAACATTTTCCATGATTATAAAAAATATCCCATGTAATACCCTCCCTTTCCCACCACTTTTCCCTTTGAAATTCTATTCTCCATCATGTCCCCTCCCCATCTCAATCAGTCTCTTATTTTGATGTCATGATCTTTTTCTCCTGTTATGATGGTCTTGTATAGGTAGTGTCAGGCACTGTGAAGTCATGGATATCCAGGCCATTTTATGTCTGGAGGGAGCACTTTGGCTCTTACATTCTTTATGCCACCTCTTCTGCATTAGACCCTGAACCTGGGAAGGTGTGATCAAGATGTTACTCAGTACTCCAGTCACTTCTTTCTAGCACCATGATACCTTCTGAGTCATCCCAAGGTCACTGCCATCAGAAAAGAGAAGATTCTCTACCAAAAGTGAGAGTTGCATTAATGTAAGGGTATGAATATTAAGAGAAGTGCTTACTGGGCATTTTGATAAGCATAATATATACATTTATCCAGACATCAGCAGACATTACCCCCCTAGGGCTCATGACTATCCCTGTTCTAAGTTTTCAGTATCAGGGATGTATTCCCTCCCATGGAGCGGTCCTCTGGTCCAATTAGAGGGCAGTTGGTTTCCACCATGATAGACATGCCACTATTTCACCATTTGGTTCATTTGGCCTGGCTGGTCAAATATAAGGCTTATAGGAAGAAGCCATTCTACATGCAGTTCAATGGGAGAAAAAGATATCACCAGTGAAGATACTCAACAGTGGACACTGCAAACCTTATAAATAGCGTTTATTATGTTGGGCTATGTTCCTTGTATTCCCAGTTTCTTTAGGACTTTTACCATGAAGGTATGTTGGATTTTGTCAAATACCTTTTCTACATCTATTGGGATGATCATGTGAATTTTGTCCTTCAGTCAACTTATATAGTTTATTACATTTATTGATTTGCATATGTTAAATCATCCTTGCATCTCTGGTATAAAATCTACTTGGACTGGGTGAATGATCTTTTTGATATGTTCTTGTACTCTGTTTTCCAGTATTTTGATGAGAATTTTTGCATCTATGCTTATGAGGAATATTGGTCTGCAATTTTCTTTTTTTGTTCTGTCTTTGTCTGATTTTGACATCAGGGTGATGCTGGCTTTGTAGAAAGAGTTTGCTCATATTTCTTCCTTTCCTATTTCATGGAAAAGTTTGAGAATCAGTGGTGTTAGTTCTTCCACGAAGTTCTGGTAAAATTCATCGATGAAGCTTTCTGGGCCTAGACTTTTTCAACTTGGGAGATTTTATATATATATATATATATATATATATATATATATATATATATATATATATATATAAATACTTGGATCTCCATACATTTATAGGTCTAGTTAAATGACTTATTTCATCTTGATTTAATTTTGGTAGGTCATATAAATCTAGGAAATAATCCATTTCTTTCAGATTTTCAAACTTAGAATATATGCTCTTAAAGTATCTCTGAATTTCTTGGGTAATTGTTGTAATGGTGACTTTTTCACCTCTAATTTTATTAATCTGTGTCTCTTCTCTCTTATCACTCTTGCTTATCCTTTCAAAGAACCAACACTTCATTTCATTGATTATTTGTATTTCTCTTTTGCATCTATTTCATTAATTTCTGCCCTAATATTTATTATTTCTTCCCATCTAGTGATTTTTGATTTGAATTGTTATCAATGGTTAGAAGTGCTTATTTGCAAAGCTTTCTGGCCCAGATTCAATTCCCCAACCACTTATGTCAATGCAACATAAAAAGTGAAATAAAGTCAGTCCCCAGACAGTTAGTTTGTCTAGTGCCAGAATGTGTTACTTGAGCAAGTGGGGAAAAATGACCTGTCCAAGCAACTCATGGTCAAGGCTACTCAGCAGCAAACAACCTGGCATGATGCTCACACAAGTGCAATAGTGGCACACAGCCATGGTGGTTAACCAAGTGCTCTTGATTTGGCTAACTAATCCACTCAGTGGAATGGAACACATAGCTGGAGCTGGAAAACAAGCCAGAATCATATTCAAATCATGAGCCCACTCTCCAATATAAAGCCCCCACCAATTGTGGGGTATAAGAGGGCCTACACCTATTAAATTCTCCCTGAAATAATAATGGTTTTCCCATTTATCTTGTGCTAACTTCACTCTCCATTGAGAATTTACTTCTCTTTTTCAGATATATGCAGATCCTGAGGAGAGAATCAGCCCAATCACACCTCACCAGGGCCCCAGCTGAAACTATAGAGTAATTGGGGAAATGAGCAAGATTGCTGCTTCCTTGGTGAACCTGGTACCAGCACAAGGGTGAAAAAGATAGACACAGAGAACACTCAACTCCTACCAAACCAGATATCCAGAGACACAGAGGCTCCCAAGACCTCATCACTGAAGTAGACATAAACCAAACCCATCATGGCTCAGGGAAATTTGCAGAAAAGGGGACAAAAAGATTGTTAGAGCCACATGTTGGGACATTATGCGCTGAGACATTGCCTCTTACCCATAACGGATGGCTAACCCTACAATGCACTACCCACATTCCCCAATGAGGAGGGTCCTTGCAGAGGAGGCAGGCCAGGGAGGAGGCTAACGATGGCACCAACATGGCTGTATACACTGTGTACATAACTAATAAAAAGTTTTTTTAAAGTGGGTTTTTTGTAAAGGTAAGAGGCTCTAGTGCATAACACACATTCTCTCTCTCTCTCTCTCACACACACACACACACACACACACGCACACAGACCTTTTTAACACAACAATACATTTTAATTCATTAAAATAGGAAGGTTTTAGTGTAAATTGGTCATTTTAAATGAAAAGTTAATCTATAGATGAGGAAAAATGTTTACAAAACATAAAAAACTCATCTTCAGAAAATATTTTTAAAATTACAAATCAGAATAAAAGGTCATAGAACCCATTGAGAAATGAGCAAAGTGTTTTGAAGGTCGCTTCATAAAAGGAGACAGACGAGAATAGAAAATAAACACAGGAAAAGTGTGTTGCATCATTCAGCTTCAAGGAAAAACAAATTTAAATCACAGTGAATCATCTTCTTATGCCCAGTTGAATTTTTAAGCTTTCTCTTTATAAAGAAAAGTCTGGTGTAAATATTTGTCTGTAGAATATCTGAATCCCATTCTGCAATGTTATGAGTTTAAATGATGCCATTGCTTTAGAGTAGGACTTGAACTTTTCCTCTCGTTAACTCTTTCCCTTGAGAAATTTTTATGCACCCCCAGGTTTCTGGGGTTGGTGATTTGAATGCAAAATGTCCCCCAATGGATTCATTTGTTTGATTAGTTAATCCCCAATTGGGGGTGGCATTAGAAGCAGGAGCTGTGCTGGAGGTTAGGTATCACTGGGGGCTAGCCTTGCAGTGTTAAATAGCCCAGCCCTGCATGGTGCATTTGAGTTTATCTACTTCTTCCCTGCTGATATGAATATGGGACACCAGCTGTTGGCTCCCACTATGGCTATGCTTTCCCCACCATGATGAATATTGCCCTTAAAACTGTAAGCTACAGTAAACCCTTTCTTCCATAAGATGATTCTGGTTTGTTATCTTATCTCAGCAATGAGAAAATAACTTCTATAATAGGTGTATAAACAGGTATAGAAATCAAGCACTCACTCATAATAAATTAATTAACTCTAAAATAATTCTACATATATAAATAAGTGTATAACCATTTATTAAAGATGAAGGCAAATTTGCATACTAATGAGATTAATGTGCTTGTTTATTTTTCCAAAATAATTAAATCTTGGGTACTTGATGCTGCAGGATGTCATTGCTATGCATCTTAAATGTTTTTCAGAGGTGATTGATCTTTTGATTTTAAAATCATCAATATTGAGAATGATGTATAACATAAATACACAGTACAAAATTGTAGGTTTGGGCTAATTCAGAAATGCCTCTCTTAATGCTATCCAGATCATAAATGAAAATTTATTTAACAATTGTTTGTGAAACCCAAATCAGCAGCAACTCAAACAGCACTATTAAGATCTAATATAATCCAAAGTTATACTAATATGATACATTCTGAAGAGTGACAATGACAATATATTAGAAGTTTTTTTGTTTTCTATCATTAAGCTATTACGTCTATATAAAGGCAGAAAAAAAATGTATGTGGATTAAAACACTGCAGTTGGGCTAGAGAGTTTGCCCAATGGTTAAGGCACTTGCCTAAAAAAAGCTAAGGACCCAGATTTGGTTCCTCAGGACTCACGAAATGCCAGCTGCACAAAGTGACACATGTGTCTGGAGTTTGTAGTAGCTAGAGACCCTGGAATGCCCATTATCTCTCATTCTCTCTCTCTGCCTTCCTCTCTCAAATAAGCATAAAATTTTAAAAGAAATTTAAAATGCTGTAGTGCATGATACAGTAGTCTCAAATCTGAGCAGAGCTTATTTCAGGCAGCACTTGTTGGCTTGTATGCAGTGATGTCATGCACTGTGTGAAGTATGCGTGCTGTATGTTCAGAACGACACACAATGGAAAGCTCAGGATGCACATGGGTGAGCACTGCCAGTAACAGCTCAGATCCACTATCCATTTGATTTTGAATTTTTTACCATTGTGCGTCCAGAAATCTTTTACAGTTCCCCAATTTTTCATGAGCCTATATACATTTGTGCAACCCAATATGGGGTTCATGCTATTAAGAGGATGGGCTATAGAGAATGTTTTTGGAAATTTCTCATGAAGTTAAATATAATTTTATGCTATGATTCAACAGTTCTACTACAAGACATTTACTCAAAATAAACCAACATAATTTATTTGCAAGTAGAAAAAGACAGAGGAAGGATGGACAGAGAGTGATAAGGGGAGAGAGAAATGGAGAGAGAGACAGAGAATAGGTAGGTCAGGGCCTCCAGCCACTGCAAAAGAACTCCAGATGTGTGCATGACTTTGTGTATCTGGCTTTACATGGCTACTGGGGAATTGAACCCCAGTCACTAGACTTTGTAGGCAAGTGTCTTAACTGCTGAGCCATCTCTCCAGCCTCCAAAACCAGCATCTTTGTAAACAAAAACTTATATGGTAATAGTTATGATTGTTTTAGTGATAATCGCTAAAATGATAAGAAATTGAAACTTCCATATAGATATAAATGGAGAAATTGACCTTCACAAGTTGAAACACTACTTGTAAATGAATGCAAACAAAATATTGATAATTTCTTCAAGATAAATCTTAAATTATTGTCCTCACTAAAACAATTCAGACACAAAAGAACACAAAGTATATGATTCTACTTAAGTAAAGGCTAAAGCACTTATTAGCCCACAGCACCAAAATGGCACTTACTTCTTGAGGTAATTGGCTCTCTAGGAAAGGTACAAAGGTATTTCTAGTATGTTATCATTGCACACATTTATACAATTATCAAAGTTCATAAGTCTAAACATTATTGTTTCATAATCTGGACATTATATCTTTCCTTAACAATGACAACTTGTAGTAACCTTGAGGAAAGCAAGGTGATTGTAAAAATTAAAGAGACAAAAGAGACTGGAGAATAAGGAGCAAAACGAAATATAGAAGAGGTGTAGTTAATTTGAATAAGTGTCTATCATGTCACAACAAAGCTGAAAAGATAGCAAAATCCTGACATTAAACATAAAGAGTGGGCTGGAGAGATGGCTTAGTTGTTAAGTGCTTGCCTGTGAAGCCTAAGGACCCCGGTTTGAGGCTCAGTTCCCCAGGTCCTACGTTAGCCAGATGCAAAAGGGGGTGCACACATCTGGAGTTCGTTTGCAGTGGCTGGAGGCCCTGCGCACCCATTCTCTCTCTTCTCTCCCTATCTGCCTCTTTCTCTCTCTGTCACTATCAAATAAATAAAAAAAAATTAAAAAAAAAACATAAAAATTGGGGGGGGGCTGAAGATATGGCTTAGTGATTAAGGCACTTGCCTCTGAAGCATAAGGACCCAGGTTCAATTCCCCAGTAATCATGTAAGCCAGATACACAAAGTAGCATGTGTCTGGTGTTCGTTTGTAGTGGGTAAAGGCCCTGGCATGCCCACTCTCTCTCCTCCTTCCTCCCTTCCTTCCTTCCTTCCTTCCTTTCTTCCTTCCTTCCTTCCTTGCTTTCTTTCTTTCTTTTTCTCTCTCCTCAGAAATAAATAAATAAAACAAAACATTTTTAAAAATTAGGAAAGAACAGTATCAAAGGTAAATAAGTTCAGGATCTAAGAAATTTGATGGTTGTGCACATTATGTACACACATGGTTGGCAGGGGAGAGAGGGGGAGAGGCATTCTTCTATTTTCCTTTCTCTGGCTTTTTGGTACATGAATCATGAAATATATTTTAATGTTCATAATTGCTTTAAGAAATACATTTTCCTTTATCCTGCCAGTTTCTCACCATAATAAGTTATAATGTTGCTGTTGATGCTACAATGAATATGTTAGTTACTTGTTTGCACCATTGATGACTGTTCTCAGTAAAGCATCTTCATGTTGGATTCAATGTCCTCTTTATAACTTAAGAGTGATCTTTAGGTATATACCTCATTGTTGTATTATTTTGTAGCATTTCTGCTGACCCTGACCTCTTACAGGAAAAAGAACTTCAGCAGCTATCAAGGAAAAGAGCTTTTTGTTATTAAGTATGTGTTTGAATTAATTGACAAATATTTTAAAAATTCCTCTAAAATGAAAGATAGATTTCTGCATTAAAAAGTCTACTCATTGTTGTGGTTTTACTTTTTGTCTTTATCACTTAGACTTTGCCTTGCCTGTCACTGTAATGACTCAACCTGAGCCAACAAAACCATTTATGACATTTACACATGCATGCTCTTTGAACTGCTGTAACTATTTGCATTAGAAATTAGTTTTGCACTGCCTTGCAACAATTCTAATAATGCTCCTTAAAATATTCTTTGATTTCAGCATTTATTCATTTAAGCTTTTGGAAAATACTTTCTGAAATGAATGTTACTAAGATAAGACACTAAGAGATGTGAGTCTTTATCCTGTGCCAGCAGAATATAATTTCTCTTTATTTAATCCCAAAGACATGGAAATAAATTAACTAACAGAAATTTCAAAATGATTGTTTTAAAGGAGGCCGGTAAGCTTTAAGATACTATAATCATATCTCTCAGGTATTTATGAACATAAAGTTATACAGCCATATAGAGTAATATGACAATGTTTCAGATGACAGTGGATCACATAACCAGTAATGATATGATAAGATTATAATGGAGCCAAAAAAATCCTTTCACCTATTGAATGTATGGTTTAAGTGCCTAGAAGATGGAAACTACAGGACAACACATAAAAGTTTTCAGTACTGGCACAAAAACAGATATGTAGATTGATGGAATATGATAATGGAAGATACAAATATAAACTCACGCAGCTACATCCGCCTGGTTCTTAATACACTTGTCTAAAGTACAGAATGGAGAAAAGATAGCCTGTTTAACCAAGGGTGCTGAACGAACTTGATATCCCCTGTAGAATGAATCTAGATCCCCCATCTCTCACTTTGTACAAACAACAACTCCAACAGACTAAAGAGCTTATATAAGGCACAAACCCCTGAAGCTATTAGGAGAAAAGAAAGGAAAATGTTTCAAGATGTAAGTATAGGCAAGGAATTTCTGAATAGGACTCTAGCCACTCAGGAAATAAGGCCAAAAATAAACAAGTGGGAACTAATGAGTTTAAAAGGCTTCTGCACACACAGGAAACAGTTAACTCAGAGAAGAAATCACCTACAGAATGGGAGAGAAATATTTTCCTGTTATACATCTAGCAGAGGATAAATATCTAGAATATACAAAGAACTCAAAAACAACTAAACAACATAAAGTAAAGCAACCCAATAAATAAATATGTTAATGAAATAAACTAATATAACAAAAGATAAAATACAAATGACCAACAAACTAATGAAAACATATTTAAACTTATTAGCCATCAGAGAAATAAAAATTAAAACTACACTGAAATTCCATCAGTCAGAATGTCAGTAACTAAGAAAACAACCATCCACAAATGCCAGTGAGGATGTAGCCAAATGGCAACTAACCCTTATGTACTTTGGTGGAAATATAATCTAGTCTAGTCTCTATGGAAATCAATATGGTGGTTTTCAACAATCTAAAAACACATCTACTATTACCACATGGCCCAACTATATAACTCCTGGGTGACTTACTACCACTGAAAGGACTTTAAGTGGACATGTCACAGAGATACATGCCCATCAATGTTTTATTGCAGCATTTTTCCAATGAGCTAAGTTATAGAACCAATTTAGGTGCCCTAGAACAGAGGATTGGATTTTCAAAAACCATGGTATATATACACAATTGATATTTTCTCATTATGAGCAAGTCGTGGTGTTTTCAAGTAAATGGTGCTAACTGGAGATAATCATAGTGAGTAAATTAAGCCAATATCAGAGAGACTGTATGTTTTCTCTTTTGCAGTCCCTAGCGTTTATATTTTCACATAAAATCATATATAATCACATAATATATATTCACATAAATTTATATACATATATATGTATATATACATATGGTATAAATGTATGTATATACAAAATGAACAATGAAAGTAGGAGGGAAAGTGGCTAGGGGAACAATGGGACTGGTGGAATGGGAGAGTAGACAGAAAGGGAGGTATACAGCAGGGAGTATGCACAATGTAATGATATATAATCTGTACAAATGTTTTAATAAAATTTTAAAAAATTAAATCAATAGTGCTTTGATACAAGAATGGTAGTGCATCCCTGTTGTCTCAATACTGGAGAGGTGGAGAATGGAATAACTTGAGCTTGAAGCCAGCTCAAAGAACGTAGTTAAGTTCCAGGCCAACCTGGGGTATGCAATGAAGCCCATCTCATAAAAAATAAAAAGAATAAACAGTGTTTAAATATACTAACAATGAGCTATATGGAAAAACTAAATCAAAAGGGCCCTCCTTTTTTCAGTAGCTGTAAAAAAAAAAGTCCTCAGGATAAATTTTACCAAGGATCTATATCAGACTTACGCAATGACAACTATAAAACACTGGTGAAAGAAATTGAAGACACAAACAAGTGAAATTATACCCCATGAATAGAAAGAATTAATGGTGTTAAAATACCTATATTTCTGACACTGCTCTACAGACGCAATAGAATCTCTATCAAAATTCCAATATCAGAATATATTTATTTACCTGGACAGAAAAAATATAGCTCTTAAAATTCATACAAAACCGGGGCTAGAGAGATGGCTTAGTGGTTAAGTGCTTGCCTGTGAAGCCCAAGGACTGTGGTGTGAGGCTCGATTCCCCAGGACCCATGTATGCCAGATGCATAAGATGGCACATGCATATGGAGTTCATTTGCAATGGCTGGGGGCCCTAGTGTGCCCATTCTCTCTCTCTCCCTCTTTCTCTCTCTGTCTGTCACTCTCAAATAAATAAATAAAAAATAAACAACAACAACAAAAATATTCATACCAAACCACAAAAATATATAAGTAGCCATGTTGAGCAAAACTATAAATATATGTGAAATAAAGCCAGAAGTACTATATGGCCTGATTTCAAAATCTATTGTAAAGGTATAGCTATGAAAATAATAACAATGGGGTTTGAAGAAATGGCTTAGTGGTTAAGGTACTTGCATGCATAGCCTGAGTACCCATATTCAATTCCCCAGGAGCTATGTAAGCCAGATGCACAAGGTAACACATGCATCTGGAGTTCATTTACAGCAGCTGAAGGCCTTGGAACACCCTTCCTCTCTCTCTATCTGCCTCTTTCTCTTTGTCAATAAATAAATAAAATAAATCATAAGTAAATAAAATGCCAACAATAACATAGAAACAGTTGCATATGCAAGGAAAACAGAATACAGAGGACCAGAACAAATCCATACATTTATGGTCAACTGACTTTTTATAAAGCTGGCATGAACACACAATGGAGAGTTTCTTCATTAAGTGGTGCTGAGAACACTGCAAATCTACATGAAGAAAGATGCAATCAGGCCCTTGTGTCACAAAATATGCACATATCAACTTACAAGAGATTAAATATTTGGACATAAGTTCTGAACATGTACCACTACTAGAAGAAAACACAAGGGAAGAGTCCTTTGATGCTGGTGTGGGAAGACTTTAGATATGCTCCTATATATAAAGGTAACACGTGCAAAAATAGACACGTGAGGTTATATCAACCTACAAAGCTTCCAAACAATGAAGGAAACAGTCAAGGGATACTTATGGACTATGAGCAAATCTTTGTAAGTCACACATTAGATAAAGGTAACAACCAACATGCATACGCAGTGGCAAGAGGCTCTGGTGTGCTTGCTCTATTTCTCACATAAATCAATACAAATAAAAATGCTTTAAAAACAAGTAACCACATTAAATAGCAAAAGAAGGGGCTAGAGATATGGTTCAGTGGTTAAGACACTTGGCGGCCTGGTTTGATTGCCCTGCACCTATGTAAAGCCAGATGCACAAAGTGGCATATGCATCTGGAGATCATTTTCAGTACCCAGAGGCCCTAATACATCCATCTCTCTCACTCTCCTTCCTTCTCTCTCTCTCTCTCTCTCTCTCTCTCTCTCTCTCTCCTCTTTATCTCCCTCTGCTTGCAGTTAAATAAAGAAATAAGATATTTAAATAAGCAAAAGAATATATATATAGCTAGAATCTAACAAAAGAAATGAGTTATAATAATATATAATTAACCTATAAAGACACAAAATCAAATTAACATGAAATCAATAGAAAATAGCAAAGTGATACATTTTAAAATCATAGCAGTAGTACTCACATTTAAGGCAAAGGGCCTAGATACTCTAAATAGCAAAGAAGTTTCTTAGATTGAGTGTATAACACCCCCCAATGTGAATTGCCCACAAGAAGTACACTTTCTTTTTTTAAATAATTTTTTTTATTTATTTAAGAAAGCAAGAAAGAGGTAAATAGAGAGAATGGGCACACCAGGGCCTTTAGCCACTGCAAACGAACTCTAGACACATGTACCACTTTCTGCTTCTGGCTTTATGTGAGTACTGGGGATTCAAACCAGGGTCTTTAGGCCTTGTAGACAGGTGCCTTAACTGCTGAGCTATTTTTCCAGCCCCAGCATTTTTCATATGGATACATCATATGTTGGTACCCTTTTTTTCCTCATCCCTGCCCCCTTCCATTTGGAGAAGCATTTCAGTGGGGTTGCAGCTATTCCCCATGGGGTTGTGGTATATGCATTGCGGCAGCAGTATCAGTTATTTGGGGGAGGGAATGCCTCTGGGCATGATGTCTCAACCTGTGGCTCTTACAATCTTTCCACCCCCTCTTCCATAAAATTCCCTGAGCCATGGTGGGTTTTAAGTCTACTTCAGTGATGAGCTCTTTAGGAGCCTCTGGATCTCTGCTTTGGTAGGCGTTGAGTATCTTCAGGGTCTGACTCCTACACCCTGGCACTGATTGTCAGGAACAGCATGGAACCAGCACTCTTGCTTATATTCCCAGTTCCTCTATGGATTCAGATGTGGCTTGGCTGAAGTGTGAGGGGGCAGTTTATCTCCTCTAGTCTCACTACTTTCTGAAAAAGAACAGATTCTCCAGAGGAGAGTGAAGTCAACATAGTTTAAATGGGAATTCAGAAGAAAGCCAGTTCCCGGACACCCTGTCTAGTGCTGGAAAGTGCTACATGAGCTACTGGGGGAAAGTGGCCAACAACAGTCTCAGCAACCAGAAGTCTAAGCTACACAGAAGCAAACACCCTGACCCTATGTACATGCCAGTGTAATAGTGGAACACAGCCTCAGTGGGTAACCAGTAGCTTTCTGATTGGCTAAGAAATCCTCTCAGTGTAAAGGAACCCATATCTGGAATTGGGAACCAGATCAGAATCCTATGGAGACAAAGATTATGTTCTCCAGTGTCAAGTCTCACTAGTCTTTGTCTAAAAGAGGAGTTACATACATCAAATTCATAAAGAAAGTTGTTCAAATTTAAAAGATGGCAAAATGTGTGCCATGATAACACTCATTATATATATATATATATAAAACAGGTCTTCAGTGGTCATATTAACACCAAACTATACTTTAAAGTCAAAGATAGCAGTATATACAACTGTGTCACAATGACGGAGGATAAGACTTAGCATAAAGTCTTAACACACCCAAGGGTCAGTACACTTAGTAAGAAAGCCTCCCATGCACATGCCAAAGACTGAAGAAATTTCACAGAGAAATAGAGAAGTCCAAGCCACAGGTGGAGACCTGGGTAATGCTTTTACAATGATTGATAAGATTAGATGATAGAATAGGTAGTCAGAAAGTAAGACAGTAAGAAAATCAGTTTGAACAATGTTATCAGCCATTTTGATATACGTGGCATTTACATAAAAATTGTATGTAAAACCAGCTGAGTACACATTCTTTTCAGATGGATATGGATAGCTTAAAAAGCTTTTGCAGCAAAATGTGTTGTCCGAGGTGTGGTCTCTTCCTTCCCAAGATTGACCGGTGTGTTAATGACCCCACAGTGGATACTGCTAACCTCACTAAGGAGGATCCTCACTGGAATGGGGGTGAAAGAAAGGGTACATAAAAATACAACCCAGTGGGAATGGGACTGATTTATAATACGGTCACATATTAAACATCTCAATACATAAGGAAAATGCATATTTAAAGGAATCAAATCTCTAATCAAGATCAAAGGGTCCTGACAATAGTATCCATCCATCATTGCAGATTTTATACTCAGTATCTAATCCGTTTTGTGGGTTTTCCATAGTTTCCATGCTGGGTAATATTGCTAAAAATTAAATAAATATGATTACAAACCAAAGCTGATTTTTTTAAGCCATACATTAAAGATATTTTCCTTTTCACTACTATTTTTGGAAAATGTGTTTCTTTTGACTAAAATGAATTATGTTTAAATATGAGAATTTTTAGTTGCTGTTTTACACACACACACACACACACACACACACACACACACATAATTACTTGGTTTCAATTTCTAACTCTATCAATTAGTTTTCAAAGATTGCTTCCATTTTCTATCATTCACAACTGAAGTTTAATATTTTAAATTCATACTCTCCCCAAGCCCACCTCTCCTCCCTGCCTCATCAGCTCCTCCTGAAGATCTATTTTTATTAATGCTTAATTTTTTTTTTGAGGTAGGGTCTCACTCTGGCTCAGGCTGACCTGGAATTAACTATGTAGTCTCAGTATGGCCTTGAATTCATGGCAATTCTCCTGTGTGTATACATTGATCTCGCACATCTTCACACATGTGTGCATATACCACACCTATCACAGCATACTACACACATGCCAAGAGCTGTGGGGAACATAGCTTAGTGTTAGAGCACTTGACTAGACTATAAATGCCCTGATAAGAGAGTATATATATTAGTCATCACTTTTCTTTGTTTCCTTTTTTCATCTTGGGAGTTGCTTCAGATAGAACCCTGGACCTCACACCTGGTATGTACTTTATGGTAAGCATATAGGAAGCTTTATCCTCCACCCCCCCATCATTACTCTCTTTAACAAATTTTTTATAATACTAAACCCATACTCAATTAACATGTTTTTTATTTATTAAATGCTTCACAATTAGTTGTTTGATAAAGATGTCAACAAACTGGCCTCATTATTTAATATTACAGACACAATGTTATTGCATAATCAGAGGTATTCATGTTACTAACTGGAACTAACTCAGTATTTAAAACAAAATTACATGAGTCCCTGTACCTAGTTAAGCACAACCATGTGATTTTTAATTGACTTTGTACTTAACACTGTCTTAAAATACCAATGTGTTAGGTATTGATAAAGTATTAGTACTTAATTGCATGTCAGAACATCAGGATTAGTTCTGAGCATGAGCAGAATACAGTGGCTGGGAGGGATAGCTCAGCACTGTGAGATGTGTTACATTTTGCAAATTCCTTTGTTTTTGCACTTAGATTCATGTCTCTGACTGAAACAGCCATGATTGTTAAAAGCTTCACGATGTATTTTAAAAAGCAATTAAGAGAGATAAGGCTCTAGTTTCACTTAATGGGCACATTTGCAATCATATGGTAATGATATTTGAGAAGGGAATTTATAACATATCTCAGGACAAGCGGGGAAGAGAACCCAGTTGGAAGGTAGATAACAGCATGGCTGCTTGCTGTGGTAAAAGCTGCTTGGCAAGAATGAAGCAACATCAAAATTTGGGGTATTTTAGGACATAAGTGATGTGTGAGAGGTCAGAGCCCCATGCTGGTGGCTGGAGAAAGACATGGTTCTAATTGTTGACAATCTCCAGTAGGGACAAGAGAGTGATATGCAGGGTGCCTCCCTGCTTTGGCTGGCCTATATGCAGGATCTGACAGACATGGGTCTTGTTTTGACCCTCCAGAAAGTCAGTTTTCCTGAGACAGTGAAGTGCTTCTGTCCACTGTTGCATCACTCTGAGTCCACAGGAGACTGTGCTTACCAGGAGAACTTATCTGGATTGCCAACATGATAAAGTCCTGTCCCATGAATTATAATACTTAAAAAAATGCCTTTTTAATTTTTCTTTCTAAACCACTAAAATATGAGTTTAAAACTTAAGCATGATAGCTATGCCTATAGTTAAAATCGATTATTTACTTTGGCTATAATGTTTTATATTTTTACTTTTTTTCCTCCCTAGATTTCTTTTTTTTAATTGACAACTTCCATAGCTATAAACAAAATTCCATGGTAATTCCCTTCCTTCCCCCACTTTCCCCTTTGCAACTCCACTCTCCATCATATACCTTCCCCATCTCAATCAGTCTCTCTTTTATTTTGATGTCATGATTTTTTCCTTCTATTATGATGATCTTGTGCAGGTAGTGTCAAGCACTGTGAGGTCATGGATATCCAGGCCGTTTTGTGTCCGGAGGAGCATGTTGTAAGGAGTCCTACCCTTCCTTTGGCTCATACATTCTTTCTGTCACCACTTCTGTAGTGGACCCTGAGCCTTGGAAGGTGTGATAGAGATATTTCAGAGCTGAGTACTCTGAATCATCCCAAGGTCACTGCAATCTAAAAGGAGTAGCTTTTCTAACCAAAAGTGAGTGAGGGTAGCATTAATATATGGGTATGCACATGAAGAGAAGTGCTTACTGGACAGTTTGGTGAGTATAGCATATATATATATATATATATATATATATATATATATATATATATATATATATATATATATATATTTACCTAGACACAAGCAGATATTACACCCCAAAGGCTCATGACTACCCATATTGTAGGTTTCCAGTATCAGGGATGTATTCCCTCTTATGAAGTAGGCCTCCAGTCAAATTAGAGGGTAGTTGTTTTCCCCCATAACAGATGTGCCACTATTGCACCCATTGGTTCATTTGGCCTAGCTGGTCAAATATAAGGTTTTCAGTGTCCACTGTTGAGTATTTTCACTGGTCACTTCTCTGTCTCCCATTGAACTGCATGCAGTATGGCTTTTTTCCAGCTTTCTGTCAGCTGGTCTACATATAGGAGGTTTTCTGCTCAGCTCTGGCAGGATTTCCCAGTGACCATGCAGCACAAGTATGTGGAGTCTTCAGCAATAAAGTCTTACCACCTATTTCTGGTGGTAAACCAAGGGCCTTGGCAATGGCCTGAAATGTTTTGGGGATGTCAGGGACCTCCCTGGAGAACAACTCACTGAAAAGTATCCCATCTCTGGCACTTAAAATTTTCTAGTAACAAACTATGGTTCCTGAGGTTCCCTTATCCAAAAAATAGGTTTCCATATGAATTATTTATATCCTCCTAGATTTTGATTAGCCCTCCCTCCACCTTTCCTTTACTCAATCTCTTCTCCTGATCTCACTTAGGCCTTTTCACACCCACTAAGCTGTTCTACTTACATATATACAATACCATCCTATTAAGTCTCCCTCTCCCTTTCTATTCCCTTTATATTTCCTTTCTAGCTTACTGGCCTCTGCTACTGAGTTTTATTTCTACTTACATAGAAGTCCAATCATTTTTTAGCTAGGATCCACATATGAGAGAGAACATGTGACATTTGGCTTTATTTATTTATATATTTATATATGAGAGAGAGAGAGAGAATGAGTACACCAAGGCCTCTTGCAACTGCAAACAACCTATAAATTCATGTACTACTATTTGCATCTGGCTCGTGTGTGTACTGAGGAATCAAACCTGGGTCCTTAGGCTTCATAGGCAAGCACCTTAACTGCTAAGTCATCTCTTTAGTCCTAATGTTTTGTTTTGTTTTGTTTTGTTTTGTTTTATATCAAATGTATGTTAACTTAGGCCAGGCATCAGGTTGTATTTGTCTCTTCAATTTAAATAACATAAATTTAGAAAATAGCTTAATATTACCAAAATTTAAAAATTTTGTTTTAGTTCATTTGATTACCACATAAATGAATGTATTTAAATTTCGAGACTAGAAGGCTCAACCAAGAAGAAAAACAGAAGTACTAAATTTAAACTTACTAATCTTTTTATGACCAAATTAATGAACAGATTTTAGTACATAGTTTGGAAGAATTACAGGTAGATAAGAATTGAGTCAGTCTTCCTTTCCAACAACAAATATTCACTTAATATATAAAAATGCGCTGGATGTAATGAAGGAAGATATTCCATAAAATATCCTAGAGCCCTGATTACAGTGGTGTGCAAGATATTTCCTGAAAAAGTAAACAGTGGGGCTGATGAGCTGGCTTGGTGATTAAATACACAAGTCTGACCACTGTAGTTGGGATCTCTAGATCCCATTAATAATGCAGTATTGGGCTCTCTTATCTCAAGAGCAGGCCTACTTCAATGGGAGGCAGAATTAGGAGGATCTCAAAGCTTGCAGGCCAGTTAGTCTGGTATTCTTTGCAGGTTCAAACAAGAGAGACCCTGTCTCAGGAAAGGTGGAATGTGAGGATCAATACTCTGGGGTTGTCCTCACCACACACACTGTGACTCACACACCCATATATGTACACACATCTCAAACACACACACACTAAATAGTAACCATTCTATTGCATAAGAAATTGGCCCCAACTGTACTCATTTATTGGATTGTAAGCCAAAAAAAAAAAAAAAAAAAAAAACCTATTAGTAGCAATGTCCTTAGAAAACAATGCCTGAGGCTGGAGAGATTGCTCAGTGGCTAAACATACTTGCTTGCAAAGTCCAATGGCCTGTGCTAAATTCCTTAGTGCCCATGTAAAGCCAGATGCACAAAGTGACACATACATCTGGGGTTCGTTTGCAGTGGCTAGAGAATGTGCCCATTCTCTCCCTCCCCCATCGCTCTCTTTATATTAATAAATAAATTAATTAAAAATGCCTCTTTTAGTTAGAATTCTTAAAGACCTAGATAAGTGAATTGGGATTTCATCAGTTGCTGAGTTATGGATAAGTCATAATCAAATAAAACAGCTATATGAACTCAACTTCATCACACATATAGAAAACAGTGGTAGAATTATAACTCCATTGTGACAGTTATTTCTTTTATCATTGGAAACTAGGTCTGTTTCAGTCTATGTTGCATTAATCTCTCCCCTTGAGCCTAGCATTGCTATTGCTCTTGGATCAGGCTGTTCACAGAAAACTGCTTTCCCTCAACACATACCTCAGTCTTCAGGTATGCAAGGATTTCTAATGTGTACAGCTTTTTATTCAGCCCTATCTTTTCTTCTTCTTTCCCTCCTCCTCCTCCTCCTCCTTCTTCTTCTGTCTTTTCTCAATTCCCCTGAGCTTTCTGTTTGTACCACTGTCATTCCTGAACTGACACTGCTCACCCACATTGCTGTGAGCATATCTGCATACTAGGCCCTAAAGCCACCATCTGGCCTCTTGAATTTATAGCTTGCTTTTGCAGAGGATATAAAAGAGAGAGGGTTTAGGAAACATCCTTCTGATTTGAAGAGAGAAGCTTCTAGGCTTTATCAGAAAGGTACTTGTTACAGAGGAGGAGATACAGTTAGACTTCCTGATATAGCACAGACCCGTTGCCAAAGGTTCTGAATGAAGTCACAGACCACACAAAGTCATCACCTCGTCAACTTGATTTTAATAAATAAACACATGATGTTAGAAGAAAAGCTTTGAGAAGCAATGAATGATTTGTAAGTAAATATCCTGTCTCCTATGATTACCTAAACGCAAGTACATAAAAGTACTCCCCAAAAACATCTTTTTAAACACATAAACTGGTCTAGAATTCCCTGGAATCCATCTTGATTGGTGGTGCCTAGGTTATAAACTCAGCATCTTACAAGGGTCTGAAACCCCCAAGGGTCCTGGCAAGCATGTTTCAGGATGTTGCTCCTACGAAAGCTTCTCTTGGGACTGCACACACTGCAATCTGAACCTCAGCACTCCATCTGCATCTGGAAACCAGCATGACTGTGTCTCGGATTTCAAAAGTCCAAGAGCATGAGTAGTGACCTAGGGGACACTGATATGAGTCAATGTTCATTCGGAAGTTTCCTACGATAATTAATGAATCCTGGGTCCTCATGGGTTGCTATCTGATTAAGTAGTCTCATTAATTACTCTATAAATTTGACAAGGGTGTTGATTCCAAGAAATGTCTCCTCTGCTTATTTCATGCTTCCCATTGCTCGACTGTCAGCTTTGCAAGCTTAACAGGCACCAAGCAGTTAAGGACTGGCTTTGCTTTACTACAGTTGTTTCTAACTTTTTTCCTTTCAGAATTCTATTACACAAAACAAATAAAAATGAAATTGCTCATGTTAAATAGAAGGAAGGGTGTCTTGGGACCTAGCCACTCATCCTCTCTTCCTTGCTCCGAGCCCACAGGCATCTCAGCAGAAGGCTGAGTCCTCTGAAACCCTCATTAATCATGTCCAAGTCAGACCACATGCCTAACTACAGAGCCACCACATTTCATAACCATAACATTAGAAGGTTAGTGAAACTACAAAGGTATTTACAGGTTTTTTTTGGGGGGAGGGGTGTTTGAGGTAAGGCTTCACTCTAGCCCAAGATGACGTGTATTTCAATATGTTGTCTCAGAGTGGTCTCGAACTCACAGCTGTCCTTCTACCTATGCCTCTCAAGTGCTGGGATTAAAGACATGTGCCACCATGCATGGCTGGTATTTACATTTTTAGGAGTTATTTTCACGGGATTGGAAAGATGGCTGGCTAGTTGGTAAAGCACTTGCTGTGAAAGCCTGAAGACCTGAGATCAGATCCCCAGCCCCCATGTAAAAGTTGATCATGGTGACACATTCTTGTCATCTAGTACAGGTAAGATACAGACAAGAGGAACTCAAGAGTTCAGTGGATAGGTATTTTAAACAAATAGGTGTGCTCCAGGTTCACTGAGAGACCCTGTATCAAAAATAAGGTAGGGAGCTGGGCACAGTGTCACACACACCTTTAACCCCAGCACTTGGAAGGCAGTGGTAGGAGGATCACTACAAGTTCAAGGCCACTCTGAGGCTATATAGTGAATTCCAGGTCAGCTTGAGCTAAAGCAAGACCCAACCTCAAAAAATCCAAATAAATAAATAATAAATAAACATATGAGGTAGAAAACAATTGAGGAAGACATCTGATGTTAATTTAAGTTCTCCACATGCACATGTATGCACACATGAGTGTGCATACCTGCACACACACAAACACAAAACAAAACAATTACTTTCATCTCAACTACTTGTTCTCAATATTTCCCATTCAGTTTTTTTTGTCATTTTTATGTCACAGAAGTGATATAAGATATATATGTATATATCGATGTAGGAAAAAAAAGAAATTATAGGAACTAGAGAGAAAAAGTAACATTTTAGAAACCTTACACTTAGTTGCTCACAAGCTTTATTTGAAATATTTTTTGTTTATTTTTATTTATTTATTTATTATGTGAGAGCAACAGACAGAGAGAGAAAAAGGCAGAGAGAGAGGGAGAGAGAATGGGCGCGCCAGGGCCTCCAGCCATTGCAAATGAACTTCAGATGCGTGCGCCCCCTTGTGCATCTGGCTAACGTGGGTCCTGGGGAATTGAGCCTTGAACTGGGGTCCTTACGCTTCACAGGCAAGCGTTTAACTGCTAAGCCATCTCTCCAGCCCAAAGCTTTATTCTAAATACTTTCGTATATAGAATCCTTTTGTGAGCATATATTAATTATGCAAAGTTTTGTTTTCATTATGAAACTTTCTATCATGCATATATAACATACTTTGCATGTGTATGGTGTGTATGTCTGTGTGTTCGTACGTGTATGGGTGGCATGTGTGAATATAGATGTATATATGTATGCGTAAGCATGAATTTGGAAGGCAGAAGTCTGTGTTAGGTGTCTATTTCAATTGATCTCTAGCTTAGTTTCTGAGATGGTGTCACTCATTTAACCTAGAGTTCCTCTGCTCAGCTAGATTAGCTAAAAAGTCAGCAATTTCCAGAGCTCCTCCTGTGTCTGTCTCTTCGCAGCTATGATTATACAGGTGTACCACCATGCCTAGCATTTTACATGGGTACTGGGAACCAAACTCATGCCCTGTCCTGCTTATACATGTACTTTGCCAACTGAGCCATTTCCCCAGCCACAGTAAACTGTAGTTTGATCATTTATATCCATCCTATCTACTACCATTCCTTTCCTCTCCCCCTCTCCCCTTGCCTCTTCCACATGCCTAATAGCCCCCTCTTACTGTCATATCTGTTCCCCTCTAAATTCTAGATATGAAATCAGATGATGCTTTTCTTTGAGAAAGTGACTTATTTCACATAGCATTAATGATCTCCACTTCCATTCATTTTCCTAAAAATGGCATAATTTCATTTTTCTTTGTAACTTAAAAACTCCATTGTGTGTATATACATACATATCATATTTTTATCCATTAATCCATTGATGGACATATAGGCTGATTCTATAAGTTGAGTTTTGCATAGCAATAAATATATGTATTCAATATTTCTATATTAAGCCCCCTTTGATGGTATGCTTAGATCCTATGATAGCTTTATATTTAATTTTTTAAGGAAGCCCCACACTGATTTCATAGAAAGTGGATTAATTTACATTCCCATAACTAATGTGTAAGGGTTCCCTTTACTCTAACATTTGTTATTTTCTTGAAGGTAGCCATTTTGACCAAATTGATAAAGAATGTCAATGTAGCTCTCATTTGTATTTTCCTAATGAATAGAAATGTTGAACATATTGTTTTCTTTCATGTTGGCTATGCATATTCCCATTTATGTATTGACTATTTTCTTTTTTTTTTTTTTGAGTTCTTTATATATTAGACATTAATCCCCTGTCAGATGGAAAACTGGCAAGGATTTTATCCCATTCTGTAGGCTGTCTTCACACTGATAATAGTTTCTTTGGCTGTGAAAAAGCCTTTTAATTTTATGCAATCATATTTGTCAAGTCTTGCTATTATTTCCAGAGCTGCTGAAGTCCTAGTCAAAATTGTAACCTATAGCTATATTTTGAAATGTCTACCCCATGTTTTCTGTAGAAGTTTCTAAGCTACAGAGCTTATATTAAGGTCTCTTATCCATTTCTATTTGATTTTTTTCTAAAGGGTGAGAGGCAGTTTGTGTCTTCTACATATGGATGTCCAGTTTTCCCAGAACCATTTGTTAAATAGGCTCAGGTCTTGAACAGTGTGGTTTTTGGAATCTTTATAAAAAACCATCTGTCGGTACCTGTGTGGATTTAGTCAGAAGATATCTACTGTGTTTCTACTGTTCTGTGTGCATGTTTTCTGAGTTTTTATGACTATGGCTCTGTAATATACCTTGACATCTGATAGTTTGATGCTTCTCTCATTTCTCTGTGCATTTGGTATTGCTTTATCAATACAGTCTCCAGTGTTTCCATATGAACTGTAAGGTTGCTTTTTCTATTTCTGAAAATATTTGTGGGTTTGTTTTTTTTTTGTTTTGTTTTGTTTTTTTTTTTTTGCCTTTTGGTTTTCTAGGGAGGGTCTCACTCTAGCCCAGGTTGACTTAGAATTTATTCTGTAGTCCCAGGCTGGCCTTGAACTCATGGTGATCCTCCTACCTCTGCCTCCTTAGTGCTAAGAATAAAGGTGTAAAGATACTACATTTATTTACATTTAGTTAAAAAAAGACATTTTGAAGATTAATTTTTCATGATAAGTCTTTCTACCTTCTAATTTTTTCTTTAATTTCTTTATTAGTGTTTCACAGTTCTCGTTACAGAGGTTTTTAACACCTTTGGTTAACTTTATGCATAAGTACTTTTAGAGGCTACCAGGAATGATATTATTTTTCTCATACCTTTTTTCATCAGTTGTATTATAATAAGACATTTAGTATCTTAGTAGTTGTTTGAGGTTATTATTCCTATTTTATGGACAAATGACTAAGGAAGAGAGGTGACAAATAAATTGCTTATCATTATATTGCTAAAAAATTATTGATGTCTGAAATGTTGTGATGGCATAGACAGCATTATACCACATTGTTCAATCTAATGACAACACATTTCCATATTAGTAAATGTTTCCATTGTACATGGGCAGGCTTTACATAAATTAAAATTATTCAAAGAAGACTATACAGATAGTCTTTACATAAATTAAAATTATTCAAAGAAGACTATACAGATAGTCTTTCTCTCCTTCTCCCCTTCCCTCCCTCCTTCCTTCCCTTTAGAGTTAGGTTAGACTATAAAAAGAAAGCAGTTTTTGTATCTATTAAATTATATATTTCAGCCATAGATATTTCAATTCTACTTAAAATATAAGGGCTCCAGTTAATTTTTTGTTAGAAGTAACAAATTTTTAATTAAAATTTTTGATTAAAAATGTTGAAGTATTTGGTTTTTCCTAATAAAGCAAAGGAGCTGTTCACCAAATTACTTCCTGGCACTAACTAACAAATAAAGTCTTATAACTAAATGATGTCAGATGCCAGAAGAATCTGATCTCAGGTACGGCAACTATATTCAATTCCTTTCCTTGATTAAAGATTTCAGATAGGCCAACAAAGAAATGCACTTAGCAAAAGTAGCATTGGTGTGTGAGATTAGAAGATTCTGCAGAAAGTAAGATTATCATTAAACTGTCATCAAGAGGGATGGCAGTTTTAAAATGACTGATGAGGGGAGAGGTTAATGAAAGCGTGTGAAGAGAGAAAACCATGGGAGCTGAAAGGTGGACTTCACTGTGATAATAATTCCATTTTAAACATTGAAAATGGAACAACTAATTAGATTGATCTCAGAAGGTTCTTATATTGAGACATTGGGAAAAAACCAAAATGTGACTCTAAATACTTAATTAGATCAGTACAAAAAGATAGCTTGATTCTATAAACCAAATAATCAAATTAATGACTGAACTAAAGGATATAAAAAGCATAATAGTAAAAGATATGGATAGGAAAAATACCAACCTAAATGAATGTATTAAGTTGCACTTCTATAATCCTTTTAAAAAGAAGCATTATGGCATAAGACCTAACAGCATTAAGATGTGGGAAATTTGAAATTACACATGCTGCAATCCTACTTTTGAGGATAGCTATTTGACCTTATTTAAACATCACATGATATAACTATCAAAACAATACATGTAATGTAATTAATGTGGACAATGGTTGTGACTTTATGTATAAATTAAGTAAACATGTAACTATGTGTAGTGGTGCATGCCTATAATCCCAGCACACAGATGGTGAAGGCAGAAGAATCCAGAGCTCAAGACCATCATTGACTGTATAGGGACTTCAAAACCAGCCTTTAAAAATAAAGAAAAATATTTTCAAAGTTAATTTAAAAAATTCTACTAAAATACCTTTTATAAACTGAATTTGAGTTTTTTCTAGGTAAACAGATATTTCTTTTTCAACATTGAAACTTAATGATATTTAATTTCTATATATTAAGAAATTATGTGAGCAATGAAAAAAAGTGAAGAGATATAATTTTATATTCATTAAAATGTACAGAGAATGAGGAGATGGCTCAGCAAAGAAAGTACTTGCCACATAAGCATGAGGATCTGAGTACAATCTCCACAGCCAATTCAAAAATGCTGGGCATGGTGACACACTGGTAATGCTGGCACTGAGGAGTTGGAGACAGGAGGATCCCTGTGGCTCATGGGCCAGCCAGTAAACCTACCTAGAAAACTCTATACCAATGAGAAAACCTGTCTCAAAAAAGTGTAGATGTTTAAATAACAGAACTCAAGGTTGTCTTTTGGCTTCCACATGCATAAGCACAAATGTGCACATGCTCCTCTACTCACATGCACACACCCACAAGAAGAAAACACATTAAATTTAGGGATTTACTCTAATTATGTATACATTCACAAGGAACTGCTTCTTGAAATTATCAATGTAAAAATTATGACTAAACTTGTTTTTCATGAAACACAACTTCTTAGTTATCTCAAGTCAATTTACTTTTATCTAATGGAAAAATTAATAAACATTTTTATATAGGACTAATAAAATTGCATTACCAATTCATTTAGATGTATCCCATTACTCTTTTACTATAACTCTCATTCACTCAATGTATTTGCCACTGGAAGTCATCCAAAGCTTCCCAAATTCACCACGAATGATTCTGTTGTAGTTTGTGTCATGAGGCAGCAAGATGTATAGAACAACGATGACAAAACTTTCTTTTGTTGATAATCACTTGAAAGGCATCATTATGGAAGATAAAGTCTTCAGACATGTTGTATATTCATTCAATGAGATCATGTTGTACATCATACAAAAATACTGGCTGGTGTAGCTCAATAAGAATGTGTATGAGACTCATGCAAGTCAATAGAAAAATCCCTTCCACTAGGCTGCTCTTCACTGGGAGCAGTATGAGTTAACTCAAGACTTTGATTAAAACTATATAATTTTAGAAAATTTTGCTCATAATAAGAAAAGGAATTTGAAGTGAACCTGTGGTTTGTTTGTTTTACAAAGTAATTGCATTTTTTTTCCCTTTGTGTTAGGATAGCATCATCTACACAGGTACACAATAAGATTTGAATAGTCGATAAATAATACTTAACAGCTTTTTTTCTTTTTATTTTAATCTTTTTATTAAACAAATCTTGGTAGCAGGCAAGGAAAATAGTCATCTTATTTGATGACAGTCAAAAGTATCCTGTATAGGATTGTAAAAGTATGATATAAAAGGAATCCCCAGGCTGGAGAGATGGCTTAGCGGTTGAGTGCTTGCCTGTGAAATCTAAGGACCCCAGTTCGAGGCTCGATTCCCCAGGGCCCATGTTAGCCAGATGCACAAGGTGGCACACACTTCTGGAATTCATTTGCAGTGGCTGGAGGCCTATTCTGTCTCTTTCTCTCTCTCTCTCTCTCTCTCTCGCTCACTCACTCTTTCTTTCTCTTTCTCTGTGTCTGTCACCCTCAAATAAATAAAAATAAAAATAAATTTAAAAAGGAAACCCCATACATAAGTGTTAATTCTTTTGTCATGTAGTAAAATGCACATAAAATTATCATCTTATCTATTTTTAACAAGGTTCAATTACATTAAATCCAGTCACATTGTTGCACAATTGCCATGATCATTGAGCTCCAGAACTGTTCTGGGCCTCAACATTAAAACTCTGGATCCATAAAACACAGCTTCCCAACCATCATTCCATCCAGCTTTTGGCAAATACCATGCTACTTCCTTTTTTAAAACGAATTTGACTACTCTAGTTATTGATAAGTTATTTTATTTTAATGATTTGTAAAGTAAGTTATTGCACAAATCAAGACCAGTGTACCAAAATAGATAAGAGTTTCTTCAGCAATTACTTACCTTCTGAGTTTCTACCTTCTATGTATTATAGCAAGAATATTTAACATCATTAATTGAAAGTATGGCCGGGCGTGGTGGCGCACGCCTTTAATCCCAGTACTCGGGAGGCAGAGGTAGGAGGATTGCCATGAGTTCAAGGCCACCCTGAGACTACATAGTGAATTCCAGGTCAGCCTGAGCCAGAGTGAGACCCTACCTCAAAAAAAAAAAAAAGAAAGTATTGCATGTGGGCTCATTTAACATAAACTAAAAATAAAAAAATATAATTCAGGGCTGCAGAGTTGTCTTAGTGGTTAAGGCAGTAGCCTGTGAAGCCTAAGGACTCATGTTTAGCTCTCCAGGTCCCATGTAAGCCAGACATACAGTGATGCAAGCATGCAATGTTACACATGCACACTAGGTGGCACACACACCTGGAGTTCAACTTCAGTGGCTAGAGGCACTAGCATGCCAATTCTCTCTCTCTCTATTTGTCTCACTCTCATTCTGTTACATAAAGAAAACGGCTAGTCTGTTGAGCTTGCCTCAAAAAAAAAAAAAAAGAACAGACATATTTCTATATCTATATGATTCAGCAATCTCACTTCTGAGAGTATATACAAAGTAAATAAAACAAGTCTGTGTGGAGACATCTGCCCATCCATGTTCATTACACTATCCACAGTAGTCAAGATAGAGAAATAATTGAGGTGCCCATCAAATAATAAAATGATAAAGAAATGTAGTACATATACAGATTGGCACACTATTCAACCATAAAAAGAATCTCATTTGTAACAATGTGGATATGTCTGGAGATCAATATATATGCACTTCTTTTTATTTATTTTCAAGTAGAGACAGAGGGAAGGAGAGAGAGAGAGAGGGACAGAATGGGATGCTCCAGCTACTGCAATTGAACTCCAGATGCATGCTCCACTGTGCATCTGACTTTATGTGGGTGTTGGGGAATCGAACTCAGGCAGGTAGGCTTTGCAGGCAAGTACTTTAACTGCTAAGTCATCTTTGCAGCCCTACATATGTAATTCTTATAGGTTTATGTACCAGATAAAAAGGCATTTAATTACAAATAATATAGCAGGTAAAAGTATTAAAGTGTAAATTATCACATGGAAAAGAGAGACAAGGAAAAAGCCCACCATTGTGGTTCTTACACAAACTTTCTAAACTGCTGTAAAAATTTTAAAAATATACAAAACAGCTAAGATGACAGCTTAATTGTTAAAGCACTTGTCCTGCAGGAAAAAACCTGAAGTCAACCTCTAGACACATGTAAAAATGCCAGGGATGGTGTTACACTCTTGTGATTCCAACTGGAGAGACAGAGACAGGCAGATCCCTGGGGTTCACTGACCACTCAATCTATCCCAGTTGGAGAGATCCAGCCAGCAATAGATCCTGTCACATAGAAAAGTAGACAGCATTCCTGAGGAATGACACCAAGGTTGTCCTGTACTTTCCACACACACTCATACACATGTGTACACACATGTGCACACATACATATAGACATCCTAAATATATACATTTCTGTACACATATATACACACAAGCATTAAAAACATAGAAAAAGGAAAAATAATCCATGAAAATGACATGGTCAGTGAAAATATGTATTTTTACTTAAGAAATTAAAAAGCGGATGTTAGGGGTTTGGAGAAATGGCTTAGCAGTTAAGACGCTTGCCTGCAAAACCTAAGGACCCATGTTCAGCTCTCTAGTTCCCATGTAAGCCAGATGCACAAGTGCAAGGTCTTATATGTGCACAAGGTGGCACACAGGTCTGGAGTTTGATTTCAGTGGCTAAAGGCCCTGGTGCACCAATTCTCTCTCTCTCATAAAAAGTGGATGTTTGTAACAAGGAAATAAATTTTAAAACTATTTGCTCGTTTGGCGAGATACATACTGTGCTTAGTTACTATCACAATGAGTATGCTTTAACCAAATTTAAAATATCAAGATCATTGATCTTCAGCTAACTTCTCATATAAAATCAACATCACTTTGTTTTTGTTGCAGTCACTATAAATATTGAGTTCAATCCAAAAAGATGTGTCTATGATTTAAATTGATTTGTTACAGAAAGCAAAAGGCATAGCTAAGTCAGTTGCATGGACAATTTTGATGCAAAAGCCAGCACAAGTGCTCAGTAACATTCCTAGATGTAAATGGGTCTGACCACTGTACACTTCTGTTGAGAACTTTTTTATCATCAACAAATTCCCCTGCTGAAACAAAAATCTCAGATATGAGTTTATTTTCTTATTGGGAAGTTGAGAGTAGTTCTAAAGACGATCCAAAAGAATTATTCAAACTATTACTGACTAGTGGGTTTCAAAAGCCATTGGCAGAGCATGAATGACTTTTTAAAACCAGATACCAGAGGGACATTCATAAGGCAGAGGTAGAAACTTTGAAATAATATTCACAATAATTTATAGCAAAATTGGCTTAGGATTTACTTGCCCATGGGCTCAAGGAAATTGTATTCAAAACCTAATTCTGGTATTCAAAATGAATGTTTCTCCCACGACAGATTATGTAAGATTGAATCACTGCATTTGTTATGGTTCTACCAATTTGCTGTCTACTAAATATAGATGATAATTTCATCTACCTTATGAAGAGTTACGAATATTAAATAACATAATATATGTAAAATATTAGAATAAGACTCATATCTGCCCTGACTGGTTATATGTCATTTGTCCTTAGACCATTACAAGCGTCACCTGTCTCTTCTCCCTCTTTCTACCATCAATAAAATGCCTAGAATGATTCTTCTAGAACACAAATCAGATTTATTTATTACTTCCTCATTACTGATTCAGTGAAAATCCAGATTATCCATAGGGTCTCACATGATTTAGCCCTCTCTACTGTCATTCATTTGCCCCCTCTCGACAGAAACCCTCTGATTCCTGCCTTTCCACTTGTTGTCTGTCAGAAAGCTCTTGTCTAGATATGCACATGGTTCGCATTCTTGCCTTCTATAGTGCTTAGCAGGAACTACTTTATTTTGAGATCACTTTCTAGGTCAACCAAATTTAAGTTCACTTCTGTTCCCTAGCCTTTCTTAGCTCCTTAACTTTGTTTTCTCATATGTGACTCCTACCCATATAACAACTCACTCTTTCATTGCCTATCTTCAGAGTGTCAAATATCTTCATTTGGTTCAGAAACCTGCCATCTTTTCCTATCTGACATTTGGCCCAAGAAACACTTCCTCATTCCACAGGAGAAAAACATAACTCTTGTGTACTCTTGGAAGGAATGCAAAACAATAAAATTTGTCATGGTAAACAGTGTGCAGGTTCCTCAAAAACTGGGAAAAGAATTAGCACGTCATCAGTGGTAGAAACCTATAGCATTGGAAGCAGTGTCTCCATGGTATATTTTCACATCTTTGTTCATAACCATATCATATTTACAATAACTAAAAAATAGGATGCTCCCAAGCAGTCACTGACAGATGAAGAGCTGCACAAAATTGTGGTAATAGAATATATACATCATAGCTATTATGCAGGCTTAAAACAAAAGGAAATTCTGACATAATATTAACATTGATGGATCCAGAGGACACTTTGCTAAATGAAATAAACCACAATGGAGAACACTATGTTAAATAAAATAAGACAATCACAATACAGACAAAAACCAACAAATGTGGATATACACTTGAAAAAACTCACCATATATTTCTTTTTTTTATTAATTAGTTTTGTGCTCAGTGAATATAGTCAATTTGGTACCATTATTAGGCTCATCCATTACCTACCCCCTCTCCTTGGCCCCTCCTTGTTGAAGTATAGGGGTCATGCATTCTGGAGTTAGCCCACAGTTATGGGTAGGATAAATGTCTGTATATCATGTGGCTCTGACATCATTTTTGGTCTGCTTCAGTGATAAGGTGTTGGGGGCCTCTGGATCTCTGATTTGGTAGGTGTTGATTTTTCTCTGTGTTCATCTCCTTCACCCTTGTGCTGGTACCCAGTTCACCAAGAAAACAGCACCTTTGCTTGTTTCACCAATTGTTCTTAGTTTCAGCCGGGGCCCTTTTGAGGTATGATGGGGTGGCTCTCTCCTTGGGATCTACATCTATCTGAAAAAGAGAAGCACATTCTCCATTGGAGAGGGATTTAGCACCAGACAAATGAGATAACCCTTACTTTTTTTTATAGAGAATTTAATAGGTGTAGGCCCTCTTGTAGCCCACGATTGGTGGTTGCTTGATAGGGGAGAGCAGGCTTATGTTTGCATATGGTTCTGACTTGTTTCCCAGCTCCAGCTCTGGGTCCCGTACCACTGAGGGCATCAGTTATCTGAATCAAGAGCAGTTGGTTTCCCACCATGGCTGTGTGCCACTATTGCACTTGTGTGAGCATCACGACAGGTTATTTGCTGCTAAGTAGGTGAGACGTGAATTGCTTAGACAGATATTGGTCATTTTCCCCCAGTCGCCCATGTAGCACCTTCTGGCACTAGATGCACTGTCTGGGGACTGACTGTCTTCTAGCTTCTGGCTATGCCATTCCATTTTATGTGTCAACCACATAAGGTGTCTTCAGCAGTAGGGTCTTACCAGGAACCTTTTCACCATATATTTCTGATAAACATTCTCCTCACACTAGGAACCAAGGAATCTTTCTAGACGTAGTTAAATACATTTACCAAAAATCAAGCCGGGTGTGGTGTCACGTGCCTTTAATTCCAGCACTAGGGAGGTAGAGGTAGGAGGATTGCCATGAGTTTGAGGCCACCCTGAGACTCCATAGTGAATCCCAGGTCAGCCTGGACTAGAGTGAGACCTTACCTTAAAAAACAACAACAACAACAACAAAAAAAAAAATCAACTTACATAATTTGTAATAGTGGGAAATACCAATGATTTCTTCTTGAGATTGTGAAATTTATATGCAACTTTATACTGAAGTCCAGAGGAAGAGCAACTTACCTAGATAAAAATTAAAAGAATAATGTACCCCAGGCCAGTTATTGAAAATACCTGCAATCTGTGTTTGGAAAGTTGAGGCAGGAAGATTGGCATGAATTCGAAGCCAGTTTGAACTGTACAGTAAATAGGTATTTCTTGTCTAGAAATGAAGATGATGATGATCATGATAATAATAATAATAATAATAATAGATTAATACAAATTAATGGAGAAAATAAATACTAATAAAATTAATGAGAGATACTAATTTATAGCTAGGAAAAATGTTGCGTACTAGGCATCAGACAGATTATGAATAAATAAATACTGTGTTATTCATTTATTCTTTTGTTAAACTAGAAGGCACTTAAGATTATTTCCATAGTGGAGGTTAAAATCCAGTATAAATAAAGTAGTTATTATAATGAAGAGAGGAAGCAAAAGTAGTGTTCCTGCAGCTGGGGACTTACAACATGTCCCGAGCCAGGAAAGGGTTCTTTGGCAGAAAGAAAGCCTCCTCCTTCTATCCTGCTCACTCCCTAGTCACACTAACCACAATTTCAGGGGCAACAGAGCCTATAAAATGTTTTCATTGATTTTAAAATCAGAAAGCTATACTAGTCTGCTCTTTCATGGTGGTACTACTCATTTGGACCACTGTGAGCGCAGATGTAGGTTACTTGGGAGATGTGGTGATGGGAGACACAAAAATCCCCTATGAAATAATTTTTACATTCAAGCAAAATATATGCTTCTCAGGGGCCAATAATGGCTTGGTACAGGCAGAGAGCAAACGAATTAGAAAAGTAAAAAAAAAAAAAAAAAAAAAAATACAGCAGACATTTCTAAGTGTGATTTAATCCTGATAAATGTAAATTACCTACTTGATACACTTTCGGCATTGTGCTAGTCAATTACTAAAATGGGAAACAGGGGAAAACACACACACAAAAAATCTCTGATATCCCTCCTTTCCTTCTTCCCCTCCCTCTTTTTTTTTTTTCTTTATGAGAGCCAGACAAAATTGGCACACCAGGACCTCTAGCCACTGCAAACAAACTCCACATGTATGTACCACTTCTCCGACATGTGTGTGCCATCTACTGTGGATGTGCCATCTTCTTTTTGTCTGATTTATGTAGGTTCTGGGGAGTCAAACATGGGTGCTTAGACTTTGCAGGCAAGCACCTTAACTGCTAAATGATTTCTCCATTCACCTCTTCCCCAATTTATATCTCCCTAAGTGATACAACTTTAGGATTACTTGAGAAATTTATAATGACCATTTTCATACATGTATAATTGAAAAAATATGGATCTTGATTGAGTAAACTAATAAAAAGCATGGGCTTAAGAAGGTAGGTAGGAAAAAATTTGAAGCCCTTTCATTCACTAGTGTAACACCTTGACAACATAGTCAATGTTTCTAAAACTTCAAATTCCTCAGCTATCTAACATAGTGATTTTGGTGGGGATTTGATTAAAATCACAATGAACAAATTAGTGGCTCAACACATGTACTCTGTATGTGTCCACTGCATTCATATGTTTATTAATTGAAAGTTTCCTGTTATTAACAATAATTAAACCAAAAATTTCTTCCCACATCAATAAAATTAACACAGTAAAAGTGATCAGGAAAATAAACAATCTTTTAAATAAATGTGACCCAAGTCTGGCGTGGTGGCACACACCTCTAATCCCAGCACTCGGGAGGCAGAGGTAGGAGGATTGCCATGAGTTCAAGGCCACCCTGAGACTACAGAGTTAATTCCAGATCACTCTAGACCAGAGTGAGACCCTACCTCGAAAAACAAAAAAATAAAAATAACAAAATAAATAAATAAATAAACATGATCCAAAAATATAATCTTTGGAAATCATTCATTCTTTCATTCAATTGTTCATTTATTTGTTGCATGCATGCCGTATGCTCTGCACATTGCTGAGTGGTGAAGCACGATGGCATACTACAGAGGCTTCTGAATTCCTTCATACTATGTTTTTGATTTGGCACCAAGTTTAATTATAACACTAAAAGTTTCACATGCAGGGCTGTGGAGGTGGCTCAAAGGCTAAGGCGCTTGCCTGCAATGCCTAATAACCTGGGTTCAGTTCTCCAGTATCCACATACAGCCAGATGTGCAAAGTGGCACATGCATCTGGAAGTTCACTTGAAGGGCCTAGAAGTCCTAGTGTGCTTCCCTCTCCTTGAAAATCAATAAATAATTTTTTTTAATTACATGGAGAGAACAAGTCACAAGTTGCAATTCAGCTCTCTAAACTGCTCTTTTTTTAAAAATTTTTATTAACATTTTCCATGATTATAAAATATATCCCATGGTAATTCCCTCCCTCCCCACCCCCACACTTTCCCATTTGAAATTCCATTCTCCATCATATTACCTCCCCATTACAATCATTGTAATTACATATATACAATATCAACCTATTAAGTATCCTCCTCCCTTCCTTTCTCCACCCTTTATGTCTCCTTTTCAACTTACTGGCCTCTGCTACTAAGTATTTTCATTCTCACACAGAAGCCCAGTCATATGTAGCTAGGATCCACATATGAGAGAGAACATGTGGCGCTTGGCTTTCTGGGCCTGGGTTACCTGACTTAGTATAATACTTTCCAGGTCCATCCATTTTTCTGCAAATTTCATAACTTCATTTTTCTTTACCACTGAGTAGAACTCCATTGTATAAATGTACCACATCTTCATTATCCACTCACCTGTTAAGGGACATCTAGGCTGGTTCCATTTCCCAGCTATTATAAATTGAGCAGCAACAAACATGGTTGAGCATGTACTTCTAAGGAAATGAGATGAGTCCTTTGGATATATGCCTAGGAGTGCTATAGCTGGGTCATATGGTAGATCAATCTCTAGCTGTTTTAGGAACCTCCACACTGTTTTCCACAATGGCTGGACCAGATTACATTCCCACCAGCAGTGCAGAAGGGTTCCTTTTTTTCCACATCCCCGCCAACATTTATGATCATTTGTTTTCATGATGGTGGCCAATCTGACAGGAGTGAGATGGAATCTCAATGTAGTTTTAATCTGCATTTCCCTGATGACTAGTGACGTAGAACATTTTTTTAGATGCTTATATGCCATTCGTATTTCTTCCTTTGAGAACTCTCTATTTAGCTCCTTAGCCCATTTTTTGATTGGCTTGTTTGATTCCTTATTATTTAACTTTTTGAGTTCTTTGTATATCCTAGATATTAATCCTCTATCAGATATATAGCTGGTGAAGATTTTTTCCCATTCTGTAGGTTGCCTCTTTGCTTTTTTCACTGTGTCCTTTGCGGTGCAAAATCTTTGTAATTTCATTAGGTCCCAGTGGTTAATCTGTGGTTTTATTGCCTAAGCAATTGGGGTTGTATTCAGAAAGTCTTTGCCAAGACCAGTATGTTGAAGTGTTTCCCCTACTTTTTCCTCTAGCAGTTTCAAAGTTTCCGGTCTGATGTTACGGTCTTTAATCCATTTGGACTTAATTCTTGTGCATGGCGAGAGAGAAGAATCTATTTTCATCCTTCTGCAGATATTTATCCAGTTTTCAAAACACCATTTGCTGAAGAGGCTGTCTCTTCTCCAATGAGTATTTTTGGCATTTTTATCGAATATCAGGTGGCTATAGCTACTTGGGCTTACATCTGGGTCCTCTATTCTGTTCCACTGATCTACATGTCTAAACTGCTCTTTCTTGATGGAATGAGTTATTCTGAGGACATATGACTGATAAGTCCCATTGACTTTTCTATGTGACATGGTTTAATCTCTTACAGAATCTGACATTTGACTGATACTCTTTTAGGATCAAACCCTTTCTTCTGACCCTCCGTGCTCTACACCCCATGGTAGGCAGATAACAAATACACATGCACTTCAGGAGGATCACAGGCGCAGCATATCTGAGCCATCTCAGCCCAGTTGTCCAAAGAATTTCCTGCACTCTTATGAATCAGTGTGACAAACTACGCTGCTATCCGAGGTTGATATAAAACATTTCCATTTTTAAAATGTTACCCTATTTTCTATAAAACCAGAGTTCAAGACATTATCATTGTCACTCAGCATCCATACAATAAATTTCTTCCAAAATTTAGGGACAGGAAACATTTATCTCACTAGATAAATTTTTATGTTTTCTCTAATCTGATAAAGTGGTACACACAATACTGAAGATGATGGCTTTGAGCTCCAGCATATCAGGACTTGAGCATTAGCCCTGACTTTTTGCAAGTATGAAAATGATTAAAGACTTTCTTATTTTGTTGTTGTTGTTTCATTTGCTCATTTGGTTGGTTGATTGGTTTTTGTTGTTGTTGTTATTTTTTGTTTGTTTGTTTTTTCAAGGTAGGGTCTCACTCAAACTTGGGCTGACCTGGAATTCACTATGTAGTCTCAGGATGGCCTCAAACTCAAAATGAACCTCCCATTTTGGCCTCCAAAGTGCTGGCATTAAAGGCATGTACCATCATGCCCAGCTTGATTTAACACTTTCAAGTTTTAGTTTTTGTACTTGTAAGAAGAAAAGTTGTTTTCATTTTTATTATTCTTTTGCTAACCCTTCTCTTTTCTGTTTGGAGAATTCAATAGGATACAACATGCAATGTACTTGGAAAAGCTGTATACACAGTGAAGATTTTATTACTCTTATGTTTACTATGATAAATAAACAACCCACATATTTTCTCTTTGCCCTGATCTCTATACCTACCTTTTCTATGTAACCATAACCAAGTTTCTGATAGTTTTTTTTTTATTTGAACTTCTAAATCATTGATTTATTTTTATTTTTATTTTTATTTATTTATTTGAGAGTTACAGACAGACAAAGAGGCAGAGAGAGAGAGAATGGGCGTGCCAGGGCTTCCAGCCACTGCAGACGAATTCCAGATGCATGCGCCCCCTTGTGCATCTGGCTAACGTGGGTCCTGGGGAATCGAGCCTCAAACCGGGGTCCTTAGGCTTCACAGGCAAGTGCTTAACCGCTAAGCCATCTCTCCAGCCCAATCATTGATTTTTAACATAGGTTTTTCTAACTATATTCAACACTGACGATTCCTTATTTTTTTATATTACTGATAAAAAAATCTTAAGAACTGAAAACCCTGAGTGAAATAATCCTTTGTATTAAAAATGTAATTAAAAGGCTCTAAAAGCTAATAGGGAATTTCAAGATATCTGGAACACTATGAAAAGATCAAGCATAAGAATTCAGGGTATAGTAAAAGGAGAAGAATTTCAATCTGGAGGCTTAGTAGGCATTTTCAACAAAATCATAGAAGAAAAATTTCCCCAAAATTGGGAAAGAAATGTCAATGCAGATACAAGAAGCTTTTAGAACACCACACAGACAAAACCTGGAAAGAACCTCTCCTCATCATGTTATAACTAAACTACTAAACAGCCAAACCAAAGAAAATATATTAAAAGCAATTAAAGAGAAACAGTAAGTCACTTATAAAGGCAATCCCACGAGGATAACTGCAGATTACTCAACACAAACTTTAAAAGCCGAAAGAGCTTGGAATGATGTATTATAAACTGTGAAAGATAAAAACTGTCAACCAAGACTACTTTATCCTGCAAAGCTATCTATGCAAATTGATGGAAAAATAAGGACATTCCACCACAAAAACAGGCTGAAGGAATTTATGACAACTAAACCAGCTCTACAGAAGATACTTGAATGAATCCTTCAAGCTGAAGAGAAAACAAAGCACACACATGGAGAAGCAAGAAGTCCGTGTTTATCAGATTAAGATAATGAGGAGAAGACGCCACACCAAAGCCTTTGAGTCACAATGAAGGCCGTCCTAGGACAGAAGTTTATAGCTCTAAGTGCCTATATTAAGAAATTAGAGAGTTCACAAGTAAACAATCTGATGCTTCACCTTAAGACCTTGGAAAAAGAAGAACAAGGCAAACCAAAACATCAGTAAATGGGAAGAAATAATAAAGGTTGTGGCAGAAATTAACGAAATATAAACCAAACAAACAATCCAAGGAATCAATGAAATAAAGAGTTGGTTCTTTGAAAGTTTATACAAGATTGATAAATAGCTAACAATTCTGATCAGAAGAAAGAGAGAAGAGATGAACATTAATAAAATGAGAGATAAAGGGGCACCATTGAAACAGATACCAAAGAAATTCAGAAAATCACAAGAACATGCCTTAAGAATATATATGCCTTTCCGGGTATGGTGGTGCATACCTTTAATCACAGCACTCAGGAAGCAGAGGTAGGAGGATCACTGTGAGTTCAAGGCCACCCTGAGACTCCTTAGTAAATTCCAGGTCAGCCTGGGCTAGAATGAGACCCTACCTCAAAAAGAAAAAAAAAAAAAGAATATATATGCCATATATGCCTCTAAGTTTGAAAATTCAAAAGAAATGGATGATTTCCTTGATTCATATGACCTACCAAAATTAAATCAAGATGAGATAAACCATTTAATTACACCTATAACAAGTACAGAGATCCAAGCAGTTATAAAAGTCTCCCAACTAAAAAAAGTCCAAGTTCAGATGGATTCACTAGTGCATTTATTATTATTATTTTTTTATACTTAACAACTTTCATGATTATAAACAATATCCTATGTTAATTCCCTCCCTCTCCCACTTTTGCCTTTGAAACTCCATTCTCCATCATATCCACTCCCCCTTTCAATCAGTCTCTTTTATTTTGATATCATCATATTTTCCTCCTCTTATGATGGTCTTGTGTTGGTAGTGTCAGGCACTGTGAGGTCATGAATATCCAGGCCATTTTGTGTCTGGAGTAGCAAATTGTGAGGAGTCCTACCCTTCCTTTGGTTCTTACATTCTTTCTGCCACCTTGTCCACAATGGACCCTGAGCATTGGAAAGTGTGATAGAGATATTGCAGTGCTGACCTTCATGGAATAACTAATACGACTGCTTCTCAAACTTTTCCATAAAATAGAAAAGGAAGGAATTCTATTGAACTCCTATGAAGCTAGCATCACCCTGATACAAAAACCAGTCAAAGACAGGTGAAAAAAAGAAAATTACAGACAAATCTCCATCATGAACATAGGTGCAAAAATTCTTAACAAAAATTTGGCAAGCAGAATACAAGAATATATCAGAAAGAATATAGACCCCAACCAAGTTGGATTTATGCCAGGAATACAGGAATGGTTTAACATATGCAAATCAATAAATGTAATACATCATATAGTTTGTTTGAAGGACAAAAATCACATGATCATCTCAATAGATGCAGAAATGTTATTCAATAAAATCCAGCATCCCTTTATGGTAAAAGTATTATAGAAACTAGGAATAGAAGGAACACATCTCAAAATAATAAAAGCTATTTATGACAAACCTATAGCCAACATAATACTAAATGGCAAAAAACTTGTAGTGTTTACTAAATTCAAGAACAAGACAAGGTTGTCCACTGTCTCCACTTTTATTTAATATAGTAGTGGAAGTCTTAGCTATAGCAATAAGGCAAGAGACATTCATAACAGGGATGTAAGATGGAAAGGAAGAGTTCAAATTACCATTATTTGCAGATGATATGATTCTGTACATTAAAGGACCCTAGACTCTACCAGCAAACTGTTAGCACTGATGAACACTTTTAGCAATGTATCAGGATACAAAGTAAATACACAGAAATCAGTAGCTTTCCTATATACTAACAATAAACATGAGGAGGATGAAATTGGGGAATCTCTCCCATTCAAAATTGCCTCAGAAAAAAATAAATAAAGTACCTTGGAATAAACTTAACCAAGGAAGTGAAAGATCTCTACAATGAGAATTTTAAAATACTCAAGCGAGAAATAGTAGAAGACACAAGGAAATGGAAAGAAATCCCATGTTCTGGGATTGGAAGAATTGATATTGTGAAAATGTCACTCTTACCAAAAGCAATCTACACATTTAATGCAATCCCCATTAAAATTCCAATGACATTCTTTACAGAAATAGAAAAAAAAATCCTAAAATTCACCTGAAAGCACAAAAAACCTCAAATAGGCAAAACACTTTTGAGGAACAAAAATAAGATTGGTAGCATCACCATACCCAATTTTAAGCTATAGTTCAAAACCATAGTAAAAAAAACAGCATGCTTTTGGCCCAAATACAAACAAGCAGATCAATGGAACAGAATAAAGGACCCAGATGTAAATCCAGATAGCTACAGCCATCTGATTTTTAACAAAAATGCCAAAAATATTCATGTGAGAAAAGATAGCTTCTTCAACAAGTAGCACTGGAAAAACTGGATATCTATATGTAGAAGAATGAAAATAGATCCTTGTGTTTCTCCATGCACAAGAATCAAATCCAAGTGGATCAAGGACCTTAATATCAGACATGAAACTCTGAAATTGCTAAATGAAAAGTTAGGGGAAACCCTTCAATATATCGGCATAGGCAGTGATTTTCTGTATATAACACCAATTGCTTAAGAAATAAAACCACTAATCAACCACTGGGATCTCATGAAATTACAAAGCTTTTGTACAGCAAAGGACACTGTGAGTAGAGCAGAGACAACCTACAGAAGAGGAGAAATTTTTTGCCAGCTACACATCTGACAGAGGATTAATATCCAAAATATGCAAAGAACTCAAAAATAGAACAATAAGAAATTAAACAAGGGCTGGAAAGATGGCTCAGTGGTTAAGCGCTTGCCTGTGAAGCCTAAGGACCCAGGTTTGAGGCTTGATTCCCCAGGACGCACGTTATCCAGATGCACAAGGGGGCACACGCGTCTGGAGTTTGTTTGCAGTGGCTGGAGGCCCTGGCACGCCCATTCTCTCTCTCTCTCTCTCTCTCTCTCTCTCTCTCTCTCTCTCTCTCTATCTGTCTCTTTCCCTCCATCTGTCACTCTCAAATAAGTAAAATAAACAAAAAAAAATTAAAAAAAGAAATTAAACAGCCCAACTAAAAATTGGGCTAAGCAAGCTGAAAAGTAGAAATAGGTTCAGAGTGTAACCTGAGCATTGGACTTTGACTCAAGTCTATACCATCAAAGCATAGGCTGAAGAAGTTTTGTTTTTCACTATAGGACAAATATTATTTGAATAATTTTTTATTTCACATATGCATGAATGACACTGACAAAAATTCTGAAATTAACAGAGAACAAAGAAATCGCAAAATAAAAACCAACTCTGGTTTTTGGTTTAAATGTGTGTGTTACATATTACATTCATCTATATGAATTAAAATTGATCATTTCATTTAACAAAAAAAATGGGCTAAGGAACTAAATAGAAAGTTCTCATCAGAAAAAATACAGATGGCATATAAACATCTAAAACAGTGTTCTATATCCTTAGCTATCAGGGAAATGTAAATTAAAACTATTTTGAGATTTCACCTCTCTCCTGTCAGAATGGCTACCATGAAGAAAATAAATGACAATAAATTTTGGCTGGGATGCGAAAAAAGGGGAACCCTTCTACACTGTTGGTGGGAATGTTATCTGGTTCAGCCATTGTGGAAACCAGTGGGGAGGTTCTTGAGACAGTTAAAAATAGATTTACCATGTGATCCAGCTATAGCACTCCTAGGCATATATCCTAATGACTCTTCTCACTCCCTTAGAGATACTTGCACAACCATGTTTATTGCTACTCTATTCATAATAGCTAGGACATAGAATCAGCCTAGATGTCCCTCCACAGGTGAATGGATAATAACTTTGTGATACATTTACATAATGGAGTTCTATTCAGCAGTAAAGAAAAATGACATTATGAAATTTGCAGAGAAATGGATGTATCTGGAAAGGATTATACTAAGTGAGGTAACCCAAGGCCAGAAAGTCAAACATCGAATGTTCTCTCTTAGATGTGGATCCTAGCTACAAATGTATAGACTTGTGTGTGAGCTAGAACCAAAAATTGGTAGCAGAGTCCAGTAAGCTCAAGGCTATAAGGGAGGAAAGGACTTAAGGGAATTGTATTGCATATATTTAAGTAGAATAATGGATTACAGGGAGGGGAAAGGCCTAAGCGAGGTCAGGGGAAGAGACTATGTAAAAGAAGTTGGGGGAGGGAGGGTCAATCAAAATTTAAGATATTCTGAATAAGAGATATGAAACCTACTTTTTTGAATAACGGCATATCCAAAAGCCATAGATTGTTACTAGAAAATTTTCAGTGTCAGGTATAGGATACCTTCCAGTGAGTTGCTGGCTAGGGAGATCCATGTTGCCTCCAAAACATTACAGGCTATTGCCAAAACCTTTGGTTTCCTTTGAGAAACAGATGGTAAGACTTCACATGCCTGAGTGGTGAAATCACTGAGAAATCAAGCTGGTGCTGAACAGAAAACCTCCTCCCTCTAGACCAGCCAACTGAAAGCTGAAAAAAGCTGCAATGTATGCAGCCCTATGGGAGACAGATGTCATCAGCAGTGAAAACATTGGATACTGGAAGCCTCAAGTTTGGCCGGACAGGCCAAACAACTGAACAAGTGCAATAGCGGCATGTCTGCCCTGGGGGAAACCAACTGCTCTCTAGTTGGATTGAAGTCCTGCTCTATGGGAGGGAATATGTGCCTGGTACTGAAAACCTAATCAAAAGTCTATGGCTGGATATGGTGGGGCACACCTTTAATCCCAGCACTTGGGAGGCAGACATAGGAGGATTGCTGTGAGTTCAAGGAAACCCTGGGAGTACACAGTGAATTCCAGGTAAGCCTGAACTAGAGTGAGACCCTACCTCAAAAAAATCAAAAAATAAAAATAAATAAATTTAAAAAATTTAAAAAGTGTGTGGTGGTGGGGGGTCATGAGCATCAGGGATATAAAGCCTGCTTTTATCTCGATAAATGTATATATTATACTCACAAAAGTGCCCTGAAAGCACTACACTTAATGTTCATATTCACATATTAATGCTAATCTCACTTCTGGTTAGAGAAGCTTCTCTTTTCAGATGGTGATGACCGCTGGGATGGCACAAAGGGCACCATAGTGCTGAGAAGAAGGGATGGAGGAGTGTCCAGTGCTGAAACATCTGTATCACACTATCCAAGGCTCAGGGTCCATTGTGTAAGAGGTGGCAGAAAAAATATAGGCGCCAAAGGAAGGGTACCACTCCTTACTATGCAACTGTCCAGACCTTGCAGTGTCTAGCAATACCTACACAAGACCCTAACAATAGGAGAAAAAAAATGATGACATCAAATTATAAAAGAGACTAATGGAGAGAGGGAGGGGATATGATGGAGAGCAGAGTTGTGAAGGGGAAAGTGGGGGAGGGAAGGGAAACATCATGGTTTATTGTCTCTAAGGATAGAAGTTGTCAATAAAAAAAATTTTAAATTTGGTCTGGAGACATGGCTCAGCAGTTAAGCACTTGCCTGTGAAGCCTAAGGACCCCAGTTCCAGGCTCGATTCCCCAGGACCCACGTTAGCCAAATGCACAAGGGGACACACACATCTGGAGTTCGTTTGCAGTGGCTGGAGGCCCTGGAAAGCCCATTCTCTCTCTCTCTCTCTCTCTCTCTCTCTCTCTCTCTCTCTCTCTCTCTCTCTCTCTTTCTCTCTCTCTCCCTCTCTCTCTCTTTCTCTCTCTCTCTCTCTCTTGCTCTCTCCCTCTCCCTCTTTCGCTCTGTGTCTGTTGCTCTCAAATAAATAAATAGATGAACAAAAAAATTAAATAAATTAAAATTGTAATTAAAAGCCCCTCTAAATAAATTACATTTAAAAGTAAATGACATGTAATTTTTTTAAAAGTTATAAATCTTCTCTGAAGCTTGTATGTATAAATACATATATCTATGTATATGTACAATTTTGTACTTCCACCAAAATGTAGCCTAAACCTAGTATATCTTAATTGACTATATTAAAACCTTAAAGGAAAAAAAATTCTAAAAGAACAATAAAGAAAATATCAGTGGCGCCTTTTATAAACTTGTACTTCACAAAATAAAATTTCTAAAATCAAGTATTACAAGACAAAACAGACATGGACAAAAGGACTGACAATAAATGAGGCAGAGAGTTGTAATATGTTATTAAACATTTAAAATATGTGCCATAAATTTTTATCAACCCATGGAAAATAATCTTAATTAGAATAGGTTACAAAAATGGGGAACAATTAAAAAGTGAAATAAGTACACAGAAGCTCTATGTCAACTGCAATGGGAGGAAAATATGAAAACAAACCAGAGAAATAATTAGAAACCACCAAAATATGGAAATAAAACAGTGACACAATTAGGAATCACCAATATATACAGATCAACCAAAGATACACTTGGAAACTACCAAAATACACAAATCAAACAAACTCACAATTGGAAATCACCAAAATATGCTACAGTTGAATATCACCAAAATATTCAAATTAATCATATACATTTGGAAACCACAACAACATGTCTGTCAATCAACCAGAGATACAATTGGAAATTAGGATATATGCAAACTGATCAGAAATACAATTGGAAACTACTGAGTCGGAGTGCTTGAAAGACAAATGCACCTACCATATAGAATAGATATTCTCAAATATTGTTGCCTAGATAATACCTTAGTTACCTGAAAGGGAATGCAATGTTGAGCATCACCTTAAAAATGCTTCTAATTTTTACCCTGTGACTCCTAATCTAATAACTCCACATTTAAAATTTCACTAGAGAATTTGATTAGATTATTATGTGAAGGATGTTATAAGATTATTATGAGCACTGTGAATTTAGATATAATCAAATTTTCTACTAATAGGTAGGAAAATACTGCATGTGAATCCATGAGATTTAATAGATTGAATGTCATCAACTGGACAATATCTATTATTTACTCACCAAAATTATAGGTACTTGCTAAATATTATGAGGAAATATTCATGGTATACTACATTAAAAAGCAAACAGAGTTTATCTCTGACTACTTATATATAAACATATATGATTTCTATACTATATAACTAAATATATAATAAAATATACTTAAATATTAAAATTACATATTTATATCTATATAATATGCTATATAGTATAACAATATTCTATATTTAATATGTAGTTAAACTTTATGAATATATGTTAAAAGATATATATAGTTTAGAGAATTATAAATTAATGTTGAGCATTCATGTTAGAGAACTTGTGATCCAGACCAGTCTGAGAATGTAGATCAGCTGGTAAAAGCACTTGTCTAGCATGTGAGAGGCCCTAAATTCAATTCCAGGCATGGAAAACACAAACACACACAAAAATAACTCAAAAGGTAGCCAGCATTGACTTTTGTGATTTTTACTTTTTATAGCAATACATTATGGGTCTAGCATTCTGGAGAATCTAAGTTCAATACCAGTACCACAAACAATTAATTAAAAATAAAAATGCCACTCTTTTAGAGGAATGAAGACAATGAGGAATTTTTTTTCTGGTCTATTTTATTCTGTAAGTTATATTAGCTTGTACATCTCCAGAAATATATTGTTTCAAATATTTGATTCACTAATGAACTAAAGATCATTCGTTAAAAAAGCACTTGTACAAATGTTTAAATGCAGTAAACAAAATACTCTCATTTTAAATGTGCATGTGTGTGAAAAATTCATATACTTAAATAGCATACAGCATTCTTATCATCCAGAACCCCTCTTTATCCTTTCTCAGTCAATCCCCATACCCTCAGCCCTAGAAGCAGAAACCACTTATTGGTCTTCTGTCTCAATTTTTATATTTAATATGCAATTGTAAAATACTCTGTTAATCTTTTATTTCAGCAAATACCTGAGATACATTCATGCTGTTGCATACATCAGTAACTGGTTCCTTTTTTTTTTTTTTACTAAATTTGGTATATTGTACAGGTATAGCAACTTTGATCCTTTCACTTATTGGTGGTAACTTATGACATTCCCCCTGGGGGTATTATAAACACTTCTCCAAGGAGCCTTTGTTTCCTCTCTTTCTTCCTGCCAGCACACTTTGTTCTGAAGTCAGGCCTGTGACATTAGGTCCATAGTTCCTTCTTTTTCTGGCTTTACACTTCTTGCAGTGACCATTACCTGTGGATAACTATGGTCCAAAAGTGTTAAGTGGAAAATTACAGAAATAAGCAATTCATAAGTTTTAAACTGTACACAATTCCGAGTGGCAAGATAAAACATTTCACTATTCCACTATGTCCAGCCAAGGGGGAACCACGCCTTTATGCTTCAAGGCTCATTTATTGTACATCTACCTACCATATACTCACTTACCAGTATCGTGGTCATCAGATGAACTGGAAACACAGTACTTGAACTCAGGAAACACACCTATGTCACAGTCTAATGCTTCCTCACAATGCCCACCTCACTCCCCTTACATCCTCCTCTTGCTTAGACAATGCTGTATCTCACCATGGAAGGTATTCTGAAGGGACGGAGACCACATCCACATATGTTCTGCCATAGTGTAGTGTTATGAATGTTCTGGTAGTAGTGATTGTTAATCTTTCACCATGTATAGTTTATAAATTAGACATAATTATATGTGTATATACTGCAAAAATATAGAATATAGTATTTAGCACTGTCTGTAGTTTCAAGCATTCAGTGGCTGATTTAGAGTATGTTCTCCACTGGTAAGGGGGAATTGAATACTGCACAGTCAATCCATAATGTAGATTGCTACATCACTTTCCTCAGTATACATCAGTATAGCTGTTTATGTATAAAATTAACTCCTTATAGGCTACAAACAATTGGAATCTTAATTTATCTAGTTTTCTCTCAATTGATGGAAGACTGTATCATGGATCATTCATTTTCTCTTTCTTCCATATGTTCTATGCTCTTCCCTCACTTTCCCTGTATTTTTGAATATTTTTTTCAACATCTTATTTCAATTCTGCTATTAGCTAGTCTTCTGAAATTTATTTCTATTGTTTTCTTGAAGAACTATAACATGTGCCATCAGCTTAGCCCCAACTACTTTCAAATGATAATATATCATCTTCCACATAGGATGCCTGTGACAATATAACACTGCTTCCCCTCTTGCCTTTTTGGTTATTATTATTTTTTAACTATTTTACTCATTTACTTATTTGACAGAGAAAGAGGGAGAGAGAGAGAGAGAATGGGGGCACGAGAGCCTCCAGCCACTGCAAACAAATTCCAGATGCATGCACCCCCTTGTGCATCTGGCTAACATTGGTCCTGGGGAATCCAACCTGGGTCCTTTGACTTTGCAGGCAAATGCCTCAACTTCTAAGCCATCCCTCCAGTCCTTGGTTATTATTTTCACTCATTCCACTTGTATTTATATTATAGAAACCAGGGGAAAAAAATATCTGTTTTGCTTTCAACAGTTACTGAGCTTTTATAGAAATTGTAAAATGCAAAGAAGCTGTTTTGTTTCTTTGCGTATATCCAAGTATCCTTCTGGTTTTACAAAGATTTTCTTTTGACATTTATTGTGGTGAGGATATACTGTGACACATTCTCACAAATTGTGCTGTTTTCCTATGAAAAGAGTTTTTATTTGCGTTCGTTCTGAAATGTTTTTTTTTTCTCAATAGAATTCTAGGAGTTTGCTCCCTCTACCACGAATTATGATGCTATTTCTTCTTTTCTAGGTGTGTATAATGTTTACACCAGCTCTGACAGTTATTGACATCTTTATCCCAAAGAATGCAATGTCATTTTTTCCATCTCAAAATAGCTCTGGGCTATTTTATTTTATGCATAGTCATCAATTAACTCATGATGAGTTTTGATTTAGAATTTATGAGTATGTGTGGCTTTATTCTTTCTCTTTCTCAGATCTAAGCTAATCAAATACATTAAGCTTCTCATAATCTTTCTTTTGTTCTGAGATTCCAACAAAATATGTCATACCATGTTATTTCCTGACCGAGGGAAAAGTTCCATACATTATCCCAAGAGTTAACTTCCTTCTTCCTTTTTTTTCCACCTGGAACTGGTTGTTGTAGATCTTCAAGGTCACCTCAGCATTTATTTTAGTTTATAACACACTCGTACTTAGACACATTTACCTGAATAAATAATTTTAAGAAAGCCAAAGTAAAAATTTTATATGGGCTCCTTATTATTCATTGTTGGCTGGAAAAAGAAACTAGAGCTGCTTTTTCTATGTTGACACTAGATATTCATTTGGTACCAGAAATTATTTTGTTTTGTTTATTGAAAAAAAATACTTAGATTGAAAATTCAAACAGATTATTTGTGAGTAGAGTCTTATTTCTTCTTTTCTAACCCATAGGCTACTTATTTCTCTTCATTTTTGTACAAGCTATGACTTCTTGTTTGATGTTTAGTAGTAGTGGTGATAGCCATGTATATCTTCTTTTTCCATGAGTAAAAATCAGTGAGGGATTTTGACAGAAAGTTGCTCAATGTTTTATCTTTAAATATTCTATTAGGTATAGTCACAATAGTTATAATATTGGTTCTGCCCTTAATAAAGCTAATCAGTATCCTCTAATTCATATTTTTCCAGGTGTGTGAGTGTGAAAATCTTGTCAAATAACTTCTTCATACAAACTGATATGATCAGGTGGTTTTATAATTATTCATTCCCCCACAGTGACTCACTCATACATTTGTTGGATAGAACCCTGTGAACCTAACATAATCCTGCCAAGACAATCTTTTATTCTATCCAATCATCCAGAACGAACGAAGTATGCTATTTTGCTATTAATTTCGATATATATATATCACACACACACACACATATATATAAATTTCTATAATGTTATTAATTTCTCAGCTTGGGATTTTACATATCAGAAAGTATCTAATGCAGGCACAATTTCAGACACAAAGCTGCATAAAATTACCTTTTACTTACCATTTATCAAGTTTGTGTTTTTTTTTTCCCCAGTCAAACCCTCAAGCAAGATAGAAACATTCCCTTGTCTTCTCATTTTGCTAATGAGATAAATTTTATTAGTCCACACTTTTATTGAGGTTGAGACAATCAAATATCCTACTTTTATACAGAGCATACCTAGGATTAAGACCTCCTCTCCTATTTCTGCATAGCAAACACAAATTACTTGCAGGAGTTTTGAAATCCAAAATCTTATTTTATGTTTTTTATTCTATGTTTCAGGGGTTTTATTTATATAAATTCTATATTCATAATAAAAACAAATTTGACATAATTTATGTTCAGATCTTTATAAACTGTTGTTTTGTTTCCAGCTTGCCTGGTATTTTTTTATTTCCTTAAACTATTATGCATACTATCAGTTATATGGGCAAACCCCACAACAGTGTCAAAGTACAACAATGCGAAATTATGATTTACTACAATGAATGTAGTTCAATGTCACAATTACAGATGGGGAACATTTTCTAGTTATTACAACAAACTAACTAAAGATGGAAAAGAAACAACCCCACCCTCCATACATAGATCCCAATAAGACATAATAAAGAGGCTGTGAGAGGTCAGGAGAACACCCTGAATCCCTGTAATATTTTCCTTTGGTCCAGACATTCCCTTGGGACTTGGTAATTTTACTGAATCTGACCTTTCTCTTCATGTCTCATATATATAATTGTTTTCTATTTTGTGTCATTTCCTCAGGGTTCTGCTGTGTGGTAATGAGTCTAAATAAGATAGAAAAATACCTGCTATTGTGTTTGGATAGCATTTGGTTTATATCATCACAGTGCATGTCTCAGGGTGGAGAGATTGCTTAGTGGTTAAAGCACTTGCCTGCAAAGCTTAAGGACCTATATTCGACTATCCAGATCCCACATAAGCCAGACACACAAAGATGAGGCTAATGCAAGGTCACACATGCTGACTAGGTGGCACAAGCATCTGAAGTTCAATTGCAGTGGCTAAGGCCCTGGCATGCCAATTTTCGCCCTCTCTCTCTCTAAAATTAAAAAATAAAAATAAAATGCATGTCTCCACAATGCCCTCATATTTTCACTGTGTAGGAATTTGGCATCATTCAGATTTGGATATAACTGCAGTTTGGGTCAAGTTATGCTTTCACACTCTAGTCTGACCATCCTATTTATTTATTTATTTATTTATTTATTTATTTATTTATTTATTAGAGGAAGAGAGATGGAAAGAGGTAGAGAGAGAGAAAGAATGGGAATGTGAGGGCCTCTTGCCTCTGCAAACTATCTCCAAACACATGTACTACTTTGTGCATCTGACTTACGTAGGTCTTGGGGAATTGAACCTTGGTCCTATGGTTTTGCAGGCAAGTGTCTTAACCAATAAGCAATCTCTCCGGCCCCTAATTGACTTTTTAAAGAGAGAAAATTTATCACCCTATAGAATTTCAAAATATTAATTTGGTAGCACACTAAATAGTATGGATTGTTAAATTGCTAAAAGTAAGACTAGGGGCTAGAGAGATTTCTCAATGGGTAAGGCACTTGTCTGCAAAGCCCTTTATGACCATAGAAATGTTCAGAAATAGGGGCTGGAGAAATGGTTAAGTGGTTAAGGTGCTTGACTGCAAGCCTTAAAGACCCAGGTTTAATTATCCAGTATCCACATAAAGCCAGATTCACAAAGTGGCACATACATCTGGAGTTCATTTGCAGTGGCCAGAAGTCCTGGAGTGCTATTTCTCTCTATCTGCTTCTCTCTCTTCCCCACCCCTCTCTCAAACAAATAAATAAATAAATAATATTTTAAGAATAAAACTAGGAAAATAAGTTTCACTGAAGCATTGTTTAATATTTATATTTTATGAAAAACTGATTACACATTTAAAAAGTTATCAACTTAGGAGAGATTTTTTCTTTCTGTTTTTAATTCATTATTTTTCATAAGTGATATCATTATATGGTTCATAATCTATAAATCATAAACCTATTAAAGAAAAATAAATTGAGATTTATCAGATTCTTTAATCAAATATTATAATAGGACAAAAAGATAAATTTTACCTAAGTCATAGGAAGACACATTGGGGAAATGGAGCCTTGTGAAAACGCAGAAATATCCAAAATATCAGAAACAAAATGAAGTTTTAATGTTGACTAATCAGACTCAGTGGCTGAAACTTCTTAGTTTATTTATTTATTTGTGTGTGTATGTAAGGGCATAAGAAGGTCTCTTGGTTTTGCAGGCTGTAAGGAAACTCAAGACACATGCTTCCAGCTCCACATGGCTAGAAAGGGAAATTGAGACAGAGAATGTTTAAAAAACTTGTCCAAGGTCATACAACTTCATGATTTTTGAGATGTAACTTGAAACTGACTCTAAAATCTTCATTCTTGAAAAAGTCCAAGGTGATTCCCATATACATAAAGGCAGGCAAATATCCCACGAGGTGAAAATGTTGGACTTGGTTCCCATATGAAACGTATAAGTATCTGAAGGAAGCTGCCTCTCTCACATTCTTGGTTTCTGATTATTGCAATGTGACTGCACTTACGAAAAATGGACTTGGCTGTCCTTCCTGATTAGTCTTAGCAATTATATACTTTCCTTTATCTCTCAAAAACCTATAAAAGTCTATTAACTCAGTATATAATAATGAGGCTCATTTTTATGGGAAGATAAAGGCTTGAGCTTGCCACTCTTAATCCTCAATGAATGTATAAAACTTAAAACTATTTTCACTTAATACAAAATGATTTTATTAGAAATAATTGAAGTAATTACTCCCAAATTGATCTATGCTTCCCACTGCTACCGATTTCTAACTTTTTTTCTTCTGTGCTTTTAATATTTAAAATGTAAAGTACTTTGAGACTTTTGTCAAAGATGCTTTTAAAAATATAAACTGTCAAAGTGTTACCAGTTACTGTAAAACTCAGCTATCTAAGCCATTGTACATATTAAATATCAAAGGGATTCATCTTATATTTCTTGTGTTTCTTATATGACATACAACACAGACATAGATGGTTTTAAACTATAGAACAAAAGATGGTCACCCTCTATAAAATGACTTTGGCGGAAGAAGTGAATTAAATTCTCCACATTTTTATTTATCTTAACTTAAAGAAACTCAGTTTCCCTTCCTCCATTTTTTTCTCTCTCTCCCCATAAGTTAGCTTAGATTGATAACATCTTGCATAATATTTTGAGACACTAAGTGATATTAAATTCTAGAAGATTAAATTCATAAAACAGATATTTCCATCAGTTTTGAAAGCTACATACGCTAAAGAATCTTTCTAAATGCAATTTCATTAACACTTCCTTTGATATTTTTCTTTTTATTGCTTTTTCATGTACTTGTGTTTCTGTGTGTCCATGCACACACGTGCACCAGGGCTGCTTACTTCTGCAACTGAACACACGATACCTACCCCACTTTCTGCATCTGCCTTATGTGGGTAACAGGAATTGAACCCTGGGCTAACAGGCACTGTCAGTGCATGTAATTGCTGAGCCATTATCATCCCAACCCTCATTCATGCTTTCTTAATCAATTAGTTTATGATTTTAACGTCAGAAAGCAGTATATAAACAATAATAGTATGATAGCTACAGGATGGGGGGTTGCACTCAGGAGGCGGAAGTAGGAGGATCGTCACAAATTCGAGGCCACCCTGAGACTGTATAGTGAATTCCAGGTCAGCCTGGGCTACAGTGAGACCCTACCTCAAAAAAAAAAAAAAATCAAAACAAATAATTATTTTTTTTTAAAAGGTGGATGACTGCTCCAGAAAGACACTCAATGTTAACCTCTGGCCTCCACCTGCACACTCCCATGCGTACACACACTTGCACATACACATATAAACACGCATACACATATACATGAACACCACACTTTATACATGCAGAAAAGAACAACATAGTGATATTTTCTCTGAACTGTGACACACCCTTGACTTATCAGTTATTCCTAAAAATGTATGAAGCAAATGTAAAGACTAATATTGATATCACAAATGTCAGGAGAAACCATATGTTGCAGTCAGGTTCGCATTGCTGGTAGAAATCACCCAACCAAGAGCAGCTTGTGGGAAAAAGAGGTTTGTTTTGGCTTACAGGATCGAGGGAGAAGCTCCACAATGGCAGGGAAAATGATGGCATGAGCAGAGGGTGGACATCACCCCCTGGCCCACATAAGGTGGACAACAGGAACGGGAGAGTGTGCCCAACACTGGCAAGAGCAAACTGGGTATAACACCCAAAGCCCGCCTCCAACAATACACTCCTTCCGGGAGGCGTTAATTGCCAAATCTCCATCAGCTAGGAACCTAGTATTCCAGAACACCTAAGTTTATGGGGACACCCAAATCAAACCACCACACCATACTTCTGTAACAATGTTTTATGCCAACAAAGAGGATAAAATCCATTAGCACACCAAAAGTCTAGTTAGAATGAAGCTATTATTTTAGCTATATTATTTAATGAATAAATTTATCTTTTTCTTGAATGTCTTCCATGGTCTTTTCCACTTAAAAAGTAAATCATTTAAAAATAATTTTAGTGCAACACTCACATAAGTGAAACACCACACTCAATTATTTTTCCTAGCCAGGTGTGGTGGCTCACAGGTTTTTAATCCCAGCACTCGGGAGGTGGAGGTGAGAAGATTACTGTGAGTTCAAGGATACCCTGATACTACATAATGAATTTCAGGTCAGCCTCAGCTAGAGCAAGACCCTACCTCAAGAAAAAAAAGAATTATCAATAATTTTGCTATATATTCCTTTAAAGTAATTTTAAAATTTTGTATATTCTCAGAACCATATCTGGAAAATGTAATGACCTTTATTCATAATAATTTTATGAATTTAATAATGTTAAATTAATTCAACCTCCACTAGAAAAGAACAAAAATCGTCCAAAATAAAATTTAGTACATGGAAAAGCCGTTGTTCAGGACTTAATACTTAAGTGGAGCTAAGAATAATGCGCTCATTTCAGTTTAGTACGATGCAAAGTCAACTGTATTGTCTGTCTGGAATTATGTGACACGTGACTTCCCACTCCCACAACCTTTTTAATGTATGTATGTGTGTGGCAAGGAGAAGAAAGAAGACAGCCTCAGGTGTGATTCCTTAAGAGGACTGTCCACCTTGTTTGAGACAGGGTCTCTCATTGGCTGGAAACGTGAATTAGGCTGCACGCACTGGCCAGCATGCCTACAAGGATCTTTTTCCATCTTCCCAGGCCTGTGATTCAAAGCATATGCCATTCTACCTTTCTATTTTTTTTCTCAAGCACCACTTCTGAGGAACAAACTAAGGTCTTCATCCTTGCCAAGGAAAGCACTTTAACAACAGAGGGATTTCCCCGGCTCCTCCTATAAGTTTAATTTCTTCAAAATATAAAAACAATGAAGAAAGACCTTAGATTTTCTGAGGAATATTGCTGCAATGTGGACTTCATTTTGCTTCATTTTGCCCACCCTCTACTCCATCAGTGCCCTAGGGTCACTCTTGCCACACTAACTATGAGTTTAACCATGTGCTCTGTTTTGGCCAGTAGACAATGTCAAATATATTGCAAAAAGACTTTAGAAGCACTTGTGCTTATACATTTGGGATTGACCTATCTAAAGTACTTGAGTACAAGACAGATGAACAAGTCCAAGCTGGGTAGCTATGGAATGGGAGACATGACAAGCAATTCCAGCCACTTTTAGGGTTCTAATCAACAATCATATTATCATCTGACCAGCTGGCCAATCTGTCAGATCATGCACACTGCAGTCCCACAGACTTACTGCAGACACAGACAAGCCCAACTTAGCCTGTAGGACTTCAGGAGAACACTTAATCAAATAAGTAGAATCCTTGGTTTTTATATTCATAGCTAAGGGTCTAATAACTAAAATAATCTTCAGTTTTCCAATAGTTGACTAATTGGCTCTACATTATAAGCTTGAAGAAGCTCAGTCTCTACACAGAAACCTACTCAAGGTTTTCTATTTGGACAAACCTAAGCCATTCTGATTGGCCAGCAGCAATCCCAGCTTCTCCCTTGTTGGCCTAAAGTCATTCTTACAGTATTTTCTTTAGTATACCCTGAGCTCCAGACTATACCAGAACTTTGGAAGCAAGAAAAATGAGATTAAAATAATGTTATTATTGCTAGTCATAGTTAAACAATTTGGTTCTTCACTGAGCAGAAGAAAGGCAAAGTCTTAAATGGTGGATTACTATACAACAGTCATAATATTGCCCATTTTGTCTTTGTATGTACATCTGTATATTGACATTATTTTGTGTATTGTGTGAGTATAGTCATAAAACACAAAATTTTGGAGGCTTATTGTTTATGGCCAACCTTCACATGGATACTGTGACCTTCCATACTTCTAGTTTATGGTCTTGGAAACAGGGTGATAGCAATGATAAATTCATCAAGTTTCTGGAGAACTAATTGTGTTTGTATGCATAACACATTGTATGAACCTTAAAACAATATTCCAGATATAATATTATATAACTATGAGATATTATTACTATTAGGAAAATGAAAACATCAGACATATAATGTTACTTACCACAGAACTGCCAAGACACAAATTGAGGACTGGAAGGTTTATTTTGGCTCACAGTCTCACAGCGAGGAAAGGCATAGCAGCAGGAACTTACAGCGCGAGGTGCTCCCATCTGGATGGATCAGGAAGGAGAGGACTCGGGCCAGAACCAAGGCTAGCTGTAACCCCCAACCCCATCCCTGTGGTCCTACATCTGAAAATGAGGCTTTATGTGTGTCCAAAAGGTTCTAAACCAGTGCCACCACCTGAGGACAGCTGTTCACATGTGAGTCTAAACTGCTAACACTCTACATACACTATATCCTTTAATCCTGTACTATATTTGAGCCCCAGTGGAGTCACTATAGGTGAAATATCAGGTTCTGTTATTATTTAAATACCCCTCCTTAGTGTTTCTTCCCCAGAGTGATTCTGTCCAAATGTAATTTGTGTGTCATATAATATGCCCGTCTTATCCCAACGAAGCAGTACTTTGTTTACTCAAATGGTGAGTGCTGCCATTAGTTTCAATTAAATGATTAGAGTAATATACAATGAAGTCAAAAGCTGATGTTGAACTCCTGTATTCCCTGCACCAGAGGGTGCACAGAGGTAGCGAGTCTGAAGGAGGTAATCCACCCCCGGCACTTCAGCCAAGGTCCAGCTGAAACCACAGAGAAAGTGGGGAGATGAGCAAGAGTGCTGCTTCCATGGTGAGCCCAACAATCAGTGCCAGGGTGAAGGAGACCGATGCTGAAGCTACTCAACACATACTGAAGCAGAATTCCAGAGGTTCCTAAGAGCTCATCACTGAAGTAGACTTAAAACTTACCCATCAAGGATCAGGAAATTTTGGAGAAGAGGGGATAGAAAGATTGTAAAAGCCACAGGTTGGGATACTGTGGTGATTTGGTTCAGGTGTCCCCCATAAACTTGGGTGTTCTGAATGCTAGGTTCCCAGCTGATGGAGATTTGGGAATTAATGCCTCCTGGAGGGAGTGTATTTCTGGGGGCAAGCTTATGGGTATTATAGCCAGTTTCCCCATGCCAGTTGCTATTGTCCAATTTATGTTGGCCAGGGGGTGATGTCCACCCTCTGCTCATGCCATCGTTTTCCCCTGCCATCATGGTGCTTTCTCTCAAGCCTGTGGGCCAAAATAAACCTCTTTTTCCCACAAGCTGCTCTTAATTGAGTGATTTCTGCCAGCAATGCAAACCTGACTGAAACAGACGTCATACCCAGAGTCATTGCCTCCCCAAAAATTGACTGCTCCTCCCACAATGCATAACCCACAATCCCATGAGGAATATCAGCAACCTCACTGAGGAGGGTACCCACCCAGCGGAATGGGGTCAGGGAGGAGGGAAACAATAGTATCAACACATGATCTGGCCATAAGAACTATGTTCTTAATATAAAAGGTTGATGTTTGTGTGATTTTATTTATTCTTTTGTTTTATAAACTAAGTCAAGTGGTTTTTGTGGTGCCAAAAGTTCTTAGAACTATAATAATTCCTACTGGTTAAGCAAGTAAATCACTAGTTGTAGAGGGGACGTGTTCCTATAACACATGCTGATTAGGTATGTTAGAGAGATCCATTAGTTGTGTGGTATCCAGAATTACAAATATACACTTCAGGATTGTTAGCGATGCCCTTTACTACTTAGGCAGATGTTAAGAAATGATAGTTGCATATTATATAGAAAATGAAAAACTCAGGCTGGAGAGATGGCTTAGCAGGTAAGGTGCTTGCCTGCAAAGCCAAAGGACACAGGGTTGATTCCCCAGGACCTGCATAAGCCAGATGCACATGATAGCACTTGTGTCTGGAGTTTGTTTGCAGCAGCTGAAGGCCCTGGTTTGTCTCCTCTCTCTCTCTCTCTCTCTCTCTCTCTCTCTCTCTCTCTCTCTCTCTCTCTTTCTCTCTCTCTCTTTCTCCCCTCACAAATAAATAAATAATATTTTTAAAAAGAGAATGGAAGCTGGGTGTGGTGGCACACACCTTTAATCCCAGCACTCAGGAAGCAGAGGCAGGAAGATCACCATGAGTTCAAGGCCACCCTGAGACTCCATAGTGAATTACAGGTCAGCCTGGGCTAGATTGAAACCTTACCTCAAAAAAAAAAAAAAAAAAAAAAAGAAAAAGAAAGAAAGAAAATGGAAAACCTCTCTTGCATTTTGCCTACAATTTTAAATGTTTCTCTCTGTGTAAGGATATTTCCTTTCTCCACTATTTCCCCAGATCTGGCAGTAACAGTAATGACTCAATATGTGCAGTATTCATTGTCAGCTGCCATTGAATTTAGCGCACAAAGAGAGACTATGTGACTTAAATTATACTCTGTTTCGCTTGTTCGTATATTTCTGAGCCTATAGGAGCCATGATAAAATTACTCAGAAGCAATTCCTATTGTTGGATTGTCCCTTTAGCTTTACTTTTAATGTTATAAAAAGTACATGAATGTGATAGAATTGTTGTTGTTTTAACATAGAAAATTAATAGCACAAATATAAGAATGCATAATAGAATCTGAATAAGAGATATTTATTTATAGATGAGAAAAGGCAAATAAAATGCATGTTTAGCCAGTTACAACCCATAATTAGAGAGTAATAAAAACTAAAAAAGCTAAAACTTCCAAAGTCACATTTGTCTTTTATTAACTATTTGTAGGGATATTTTGTGTGAGTCTTTTTGGAAAGCACAAAAAGTAAAGATATGATCTTCCTCAAAAAAAGGCACACTTGGTAGAAATGACAAAGAAGCTATAATTTTAGTCTAAAAGGCACATATTTACCTACTGAATGGTTTCTTTCAAATGCATGCTGTTTTTATTTGTTTATTTTAAAGAAATGCAAGTTAAAAGAATAACGAATGTATTGTCTCTAACTTTAAAGGACGCAATAACCACATAAAAGTAAAAGGAAGAGATTATTTTGAAAGTCACAAATTGTATAGGGAAAAGAAATTTGTGACAAAATTTTTCTTCAACCCATAACAAGTAGGGAACAAAACTTTTGCCATCAGAACAGTAACAATAAGCTTGAGCAACTGGTGAGCACACCATATAGTCACAATAAATGCCCACTGTGATGTGCCTCAAATGTCGCGTTGACAGAATCTAGAATCACCTAGGAAGCAAACCTCTGGGCAGATCCATGAGGGAGTGTCTGGATGGGATTGAGGTGGAAAGACACACCCTAACTGAATAGTGCCATTCCATGGTCTGGAAACATAAACTGAAAGAGTAGAAAAATCAAGTGAGTTGAAGGCCACCATTTCTCCCTCTTTGCTTCCTGACTGTGTATGGAATGTAGTCAGCTGCCTCTTCTTCTGCTCACCATGCCTACCCTGCCATGAAGGACAGTGTCCATCACCTGTGAGCCATGACAAACCCTTCCTTCCTTCACTTGCTTTGGTCAGGTATTTCGTCTCAGCATTGAGAAAAATGATAAATTTACCACGTAGAGTTCCACCAGCAAGTAGGCTAGGCTGATAGAATCAGCACAGTGGGAGCTCCCTTGTACCGTGCTCTGAACAAAACATTCCTGGACAAGTAGTTCTGGCCTCACCTCAGCCTCCTGTCCTTGTCACCTCTGTGGAAAGAATTCAAACAAAATGGACAGAATATAGGACGAGTTCATTATGAGTTATGTGGGGAGTGCTTACAGAGTTGCGCATGGGCAATGGCCAAAGGACCACTTTGTAGGAAAATACTCTTCCCAGGAAGAAAGTGATAATGACCAGAGAGACATCGTCAGCCTCCATTAACTCCCTGGAACAGATGGGTTTCCGGGGGTGCGGGTGGGGGCATTTTCCTGTCCAGGTCACAGACAGGCCTATTTGGATTAACTCCAGACAGAGGGGATCATAACATGCTTTTGTTCTTTACTAGCAAGCCCCCAGCAGGTAGCAACCTTGTTCAAAAAGTCTTATCTACAGTCTAGGCCAGAGACACAACTCAGATCCCACTCTTCTGATCCGTAATGAAATCCTGCAGCTTCGGTTTCTGGTTTTACGAGCTCTAGATTATGATAGAATGATCATCCCTAAATGAACATCAAGTCTGCTTATCTGCTACCTAACAAAATCTGAACAAGTAATTGCTTGTAATATTTGCCAACAAGCACAAGCAAAGAGGGCTAACATGATGGGAATAGAATTCAAACCAATATTAGATGCCTGAAATAATGAAGAAAACCACGTGAAGTTCTGGGAAGTGAACAGGTCAAGAGGTCAGTGTGGAAATACTCAAGAGGAGGGAAAAGAGTGGCCTCACATGTTTAATGGTCTCCAGTTCATCCACTGAGATGTGGTTCAAGGGTATGAACTTTCTAAAAGGTCAGACTCCTCAAAGAAAGAACAGACTCACCTCAAATTGTAGAATGCTTCCATTATGCAAATTATTACTTCAGTGGACATACGCATTTAGCAGAAACTCTGTAGTCACAGTAATATAACAGCAATTGAGGTGTTTAATATTCCCTCCAAAGCTAAGGGACCTCAATTCTAGAAAGCTTAAATATACAATTAGCTAAGGAAATGTAAAAACATTCGTCTTTTTAAAAAGAAGTGGATCTATGAAAAATTCTTGTCATAAAAAATTTTAAGACATTTTTCCTTCTAGAGCAAAAGGGCCTTAAATAGTACAAATTGCAGGTATGGTGTTCACCTGATGAAAAATATGGCTGTTTTCTGACCTAAGATTTATTTACATCCAGCCAAAAGATTTAATTTGAAGAAACAGAAAGTAAAACAAGCAAACAAAAATTTTAAATTTTAAATAAACATGAGGTAGAATTTCCACGAATATAAAGTTTTTTTTTTTTTAAACTTACGGCTCATGTATAAGGATAAAAAGATATGTGTGCCATTTTTGCAAGGGAAATCAGGATGCTTGGAGAGAAAGGATATGCTTTCAGTATTTTAAAGTGTCATGTGCATGCCAGGAGCTCATAAACAGCTTCTGTCCTCACAAGTTTCCCTAGCCAAACCTTCTTGTCTCTGTATTTTCGAACCAGCCACCCTCAGAATGGAGCTACTGGCTGCTCTTGTTACCGGAACTAACGGTGGATTTAATCTCTGACCCACAGACTCCCAGGTTATGTTGACTCTCTACTTTTCACTCAGGGTTCATCCATGACAGTCCATTTCAGATTTCAAAGAGATGGGGATTGTGACTTCTTATCTACACACTCCAGGAGGAGGGTACAGTGGCTGCATGTAATTTTAAAATATTCAGCAGGGATATAACCTAACAAAAATTTGTTTCTAATATTATTTCTCTGAGCTGTCCATGTTGCAGGGCAGAAAATCGACTTTTAATAATTTGATTGCTTCATGAAAACTTCTTAGAAACTGTTCATAAATGGTTCAAATTTACTAAACCCTAAGGGCCACCCCATACTGCTCATAAGGTGCATACAAAATCTCATTCCCATGAATAGAAGTACAAGACATGACTTAGAACCCACAGTGAATATTAAGTTACAAATCCAAAGAATTTGTTCTTTTCCTCATTTTATAATCATTCTAAAGCCATTCCAGCAGGACTTAACAGTGTCACCAGATCTGTGTGTAAACTTAGCTTATGTATGTCAGACAATCATGATAAATGTAAATCAAGATATTATTAATATTGTTTGTAGAGCTTAAGTGACTAACATTTAGTCATGTTCAGAAGTAGCACAGAAGCACTAAATATTGGCCTTTCTGAGATCATTCTACATATGATCTGAGACTCATAAGTCTTTGCTACAGCATTCCACCCCATCAGTGGCCCCAGTCACCCTGGAATGGATAAATGTATTTCACACCTACTATAGGAGCTTGAGTATTCATTCTCATACTCATGGTCAAAGTTTGATTGATACTTTAAATTATGACATAGACAGTAGTCAATTCATTCTTTAGATAAGGGAACTGATGGAAAATTGCCATCACTAAACCTTTCAGGTTAGAATTTTCTCCTTGATTCTTTTTTTTCAGAATATAGCCCAAGAATTCCAGTCAAATCAAGTACTTGTGTTTTCTTAATTATTTGAGACAGAGAAAGGGAGAGAGAGAAAATGGGTGTTCCAGGGCTTCTAGCCACTGTAACCAAACTCCAGATGCATGTGACATCTAGCTTAATGGACCCTGGAGAATTGAACCTGGGTCCTTAGGCTTTGCAAGCAAGCACCTTAACTACTAAGCAATCTCCCCAACCCTACTTGTGTTTTATAAAACAACAAAGAAAACTTTTATGAGAAAGAATTTATCCTAAATCTATCTGTATGAACTTATTTAAAACATTATAGAATATTAAGACTGCTTCTTCAACAATATAAACCGTTGGCAAATTAGATGTCAGAAAATGCCCACATAAATTGACACTGATAAAGTCATGAAGAAAAAAATTGAATTTAAAGGGTATAATCAAAGAAAACCTTTTAAAATTCAGTTCTTTTTTTATTATGGTATTCATTTAAATGCCCAAAAAGGAATGTCCCTAGAATACATTGGTTTAATTCACTAAAGAAATAATTGCAGTTAATTTCTTCTATATGTTATCCTGTTAGTTTTAAGGAAGGTTTAAGGATTTTTACCACGTGTAGCAACATTATTTATTTTCTGCAGATGGCATATAACATTGCCATGTAAAATGCTAGACCTTTGGTAATGCTTCTGAACAGTAAATAATATTTAAAAGGACCATGCATGAATCTTATTACTGGCTGATATTTAACTCTGAGTGAACTAAGTCCTCCACACATCTATAACTACCATCAACACTTTATGTTTAAATTTAAAAATTTCCCATTTCTATTTTGAATTTTATTCCACATATTTTGGTGAAATATTCTAGCTGCTTCATCTATTTCAAATTCTAATCACAAAATGCTGAATTTACTCTTGCTATGTCTGGAAAATCTAACAAGCATCACTCTCATCTTTTCAACCAAGCATTGCTGACATCTGTGACTTGTGTAGGGCCAAGGATAGAATAGTATGGTTCTCAATGGATACCTTGTCAAGGACAAAGATTTGTCCTGGGGAGATGACAGCATGTGCATTATGCTGTCCATTTAAGAGCGAATGTGTCCACTCAGCACAATTCCTTAATTGTGATACAGATGAAAAAGTAAATGAAGTTATTTCAGGCCAAAAAAAAAATGAATAGAATGAAGATGGTGGTGACCTACTTCATGTCTATGAGAGATTTGGGCTTTTATATTTATCATATATAATTCTTTGAACATCTGAATAACATCACTTAACGACCTAATTAGCACTAAACAGCAGAAGATCACCAACTCTGAGGTCATAGAATGATGCCAGGAACTAACATCGGAGTGTCCGAATGCCATTTGCTCCTGCAAACCTGCTAATTTGGATGTGTACAGGCAGTGAGCATTTGGGCTGAGGTGTCTGAGATGAGGTGAGTCAATGTTCACCAAAAGTACCTTAAAAGCATAGCAGCTTAGAATGTGGTACAAGCAAGTGAAATGGCATGCTTTAATCAAAATGATGAAATCCCAGGGGAGAAAAATAAAATAGGATCTTGCAAACATGTCAGTGGCCAATGACTCCAGCTATAGACCAATCTGCAATTCCAATGCATTAGTGAAGAGAGAGCAACCTCCTTAGTCCTGAACACGGCTCTTGTGTTCAGATCTTCAAAGAATCAGAAGACACAATTCAAACCAAAAGTTAGCATGTTTAATGATGGTATCTGAAATATGAAATGAGCACCGTTCCTACAACTACAGAAAATCAATATGTGATGGTTAATTCCCATTATCAACTTGATGGGAGTAGGAATCAAGGAAGAGTCACACCTCTGGATGGGTCTATGAGGGAACTTCCTAGAAGGATTGGCTGTGAAGGAAGAGACTTACCCAAAGTGGGCAGCCCTTCCGCTGGTAGCCCAAATACAAAGAGATCCAGGAGAAAGTAGTACTTTGTCCAGCCTCTGCTCCTAGCTGGCTAGTGTATTTACACTGTTCCTGCCATCCTTGGCTCACATCAGAACCCAGCATCTTTGGCTTTCCAATGTGGCCTAAAAACCACAAGCTCTCCAGGTGTTCTCCAGGACTTCAGCACTAGCATTAGATTGCTAAGACATCCAGCATTGTGCATTGAACAGCTACTAGATTCTCAACCTCTCCTGCCTGCAGACAGCCACTGTGGAGCTACACAGTGCATACCATATAAGCCAATCTAAAAAGTGCCCTCTGTAATATACATGCATTCTGTTAGTTATGTTCCTCTAGGATCAGCTTTGTTTCCATGCCTGCCTCAAGAGCCCTACATTCAAAGGACCACACTGTTTTTTACTGCTTATTGCTTAGTTGTGGCAGTCAGTGGGCAATGATCACAAGATAGTCACTCTTCATACAATGGCTATCTCAACTCACGTAGTTTCACAGTGAACTTCTCTAGGTGTCAGAGGGGTCAGTATTAAAGTATATAATTTGTAAGTGTCTCAAAGGCACAATGCTATAAGAGTTGAAGTCTGAAAACACCCGGATTTGACACCTGCTCCACCCCTCCACCCAGGGTAGTTACTGAACCCCTGACACATGCAATGAGAATGGTCAGACCTTGGAGGCCTGTGAAGACTGCTTAGACAATGAGATGGCTAGCATGAAGCTGAATGGAAGCTGTAGCCTTCAACCTCCCTCATTCCCTTTCAGGTGAGAGTCCTCACCAAAATAAGATAACCAACATCACTTTTTTGAGAGGCACATACAATAAATTACTCCAGAAAGTCTTTCCTTTGGTCTAGAGCCATCAGTTTCCGACAATTTGGTCTCAAATAAGTTTGAATTTGCATAAAAGTTCGGGTTGACCCAGGGATATAGTAAATCAAAAACAAACAAACAAACAAAAAGTCCATGTAGAAACCAAACATAAATGGTTGGTTAAGAATCAAAGTGGGATACAATAACTTCTGGATGTTGGTCTAGCAGTACCTACTGTGTTAAACATGAAACCATAGTTATGACCCAGAAACTCCACTCCCATATAGAGAGCAAACAATGCATATACATGTTCACTGAAATAAATGTGCTTGAATGTTCAAACAGTGTTACCCATATAGTGTCCAAGCCAAAACTACACAAGAGATCACCAACAGTTGGCTACTTACAATGTGATAATCCATGCCAAAGAATATCATTTTCAGTAACAATGAATGGCCTACAATTAAGAATAATACAGGGCTGGAGAGATGGCTTAGCGGTTAAGCGCTTGCCTGTGAAGCCTAAGGACCCCGGTTTGAGGCTCAGTTCCCCAGGTCCCACGTTAGCCAGATGCACAAGGGGGCGCACGCGTCTGGAGTTCATTTGCAGAGGCTGGAAGCCCTGGCACGCCCATTCTCTCTCCCTCTATCTGTCTTTCTCTCTGTGTCTAACACTCTCAAATAAATAAATAAATAAAAATTTTAAAAAAAGAATAATATAACCTGGCATGGTGATGCATGCTTTTAATCCCAGCACTAGTGAGGCAGAGATAGGAGGATGGCCATGAATTCAAGGCCAACCTGAAACTATGTAGTTAATTCCAGATTGGCCTGAGCTAGAGTAAGACTCTACCTCAAAAAAAGAGAGAGAGAGAGAAAAAGAAGAATACAGAGAACTTGGACATAATGTTAAAGGAACACTAACCCAAAAGAACATATTGTGGGATTCTATTTACATAAAGTATAAAAACAAAGAAGAAAGTTATGTTACAAATCAACATTGGGGAGCGACGGTGAGAGCTCAGTTGGGGAAGTGCTTACCTTATGTTTCAGCCAGCTTTGTGTTGCTAGCAGAAAACACTCAACTAAGAGAAGCTTATGGGGAATAAAATAGGGTTCATTTTGGCTTACAGACTCAAGGGGAAGCTCCATCATGGCAGGGGAAAACAATGGCATGCACAGAGAGTGGACATCACCTCCTGGCTAACATCAGGTGGACAACAGCAACAAGAGAGTTTGCCAAACACTGACAAGGGGAAGCTGGCTATTATACCCAAAAGCCCGCCCCCAACAATACCTCCAGGAGGATTTGATTCCCAAATTACCATCAGCTGGAGACCAATTTATTTGGATCACGTAAGTTTGTGGGGGACACCTAAATCAAATCACCACACTTTATAAGCATGAGGACCTTACCTTGGTTCCCAATGCCAACATAAATATTGGGCATGATGATGCCCCTGAAATCCCAGTGCTAGAGGTGTGCAGACAGACAGGTACCTAGGGCAGGGCCTGCCTGCCATGCAGTTTAGCCCAATTGGAGAGTTTTAGGCCACCAGGGAATCTCAAAGGAGGTGGACAATATTGCTGAAGACACCCAAGGCTGTCCTCTTGCCTCAACATGTACACACATGTGCACCACCCACACATATATGAACACACATATACACACTTATGTACACTGAACATGTGAAAAATAACAACAAAAATTAGAAACTGAGAGTGGGCTCATCCATGGGAGTTGGAACAAGGTGAGTAGAAAGCTGGTAATTTCCTAGTCTGAACTACACACAGTATTACAGGCTGAATGTGCGGAAATCCATGGCATTCTATATTTATGTTTTCACATTTCTGTATGCATATTGTTATTAAGAAATTATAGTAGATATTAGTGTTTGATTTTACTATATTCAATGATTCTTTCCCCCTACTTTTCACAAGGCATAGACACACCAACCAAGAGAGTTTTAGACCAAAATTAGTTTCAATGTCCTTTAAGTTCCCGAATAAATGCCAGAAAACACATTGTTTAGAGACATTATTAAAATTCACACAATTTAAATGTTAATATTTTAAGCATAATCTTATGCCTGAGGGAAAATGGTCTATTATTTGTTTTCAATATGTAAATTTTAAATTTACATAACTATATCCTAATATTTTGCTTATAAAAAGTTGAGTTAGTGTAAGAAAAGTCTTTTATATCTCCATTGCATATTTATATGCAATATTAGCACCCACCCCCTCAACTCATTTCTGGACATTGAAAATAATCACATTGTCACTTATCAGGGACTTCAGCTGTAGTTTTCACATGATAGGTGAAACTTCAGAGACATAAATATTGCAATATTCACAATTAATATATCTTAACATTCATGTATGTTTTAGTAATAGGCTTTTGAATCTATTTTTTAAATAAAATACTACTTTACATAATTGAATTTTGCCTTACATATTTTACATACTGTTTTATATGTTGATGTAATACTTATGAGATGAGTTTGTCTTCATTTGGAAAGGCTAGTCTCCTATTATCTGGGGCTACCACAGTGCAAATGAGAGCAGTTTTAAAGGATTTTTCTGAGACTTTTGTGTATATGGTCATATTTTGATGGGAAAGAAACCCTGGCCTTATTCCATCATTTTCTTTCTACCTCTTGAAAAGTTTTTAAAAATTCATTTATTTGAGCAACAGAGAAAGAATAAGACAGCGAGAGAGAGATTGGACATGCCAGGGCCTTCAGTCACTGAAAACAAACCCCAGACAAATGTGCCACCCTGTGTATCTGGCTTACATGGGTCCTGGAGAATTGAACCTGGGTTCAATTCCTTTGGCTTTACATATAAGTTTCTTAACCACTAAGCTATCTCTCCAGCCCAAAAAGTTAAATATTTTTTATTGAATCAAATATGCTTCATTTTCTTTGTGAAAATGGAACCCATCCATATTGGCTAGATCACTCGTAGTCATAAAATTCCTTGAGTTGGTCTTTCAAAATTATTTTTAAAATAAGATGAAAATTGTCATAATCAGTTCATTTTTCCTGAGTAATGAGTATGTCAACAGTACTTTAAGTTATATCAACTTCCTCTAAAGCCAAAATGCAAATAAGATAGCATTGGTCTGAAAATAGCATCAGCTATGGGGTTCCCTGATACATCCGCCTTTGTTTTCTGTTCTTCCCATTTTGTAGAGGAAGTATCCCAGCTAAGAGGCTATGCCCAGGCCTCTTCCTCTTGCAGGATCCTGTACACAGTCTCAAAGGGAGTAAGCATCCCATTTTCCCCCATGATTTTTATATTCTATACTGTGTTTTTTGTTTTGTTTATTTTTTATATTTTATTTATTTATTTGAGAGAAAGGGAGAGAAAAAACAGGAACACCAGGACCTCTAATCACTGCAAACAAATTCCAGACACATGTGCCACCTTGTGCATCTGGCTTTATGTGGGTACTAGAGAATTGAACCTGGGTCCTTTGGCTTTGCAGACAAGTACTTAAACCACTAAACTATCTCTCCAGCCCATTGGTTTTCTTTTTTTTTTTTTATTAAATAAATTAAATCTACTTTATATGCTCTTGTGAGTGCATATATTCTTGTATGTGTGTGGGGGTGCATGTGTATGCATGGGTACACATGCACTTGGAGACCAGAAGTCAGTGTCAGGGGTCTCCTTTTATCACTGTCGATCCTATTTATTGAGGCAGGGTCTCTCACTGAACTGAGCCCATCTATTCTGCTAGTCTTTTTAGTCAGCTTGCCTGGGGGTATTGTCTTTCTTTATCTTCCAAGTGTTTGGATTACAGGCACCCACCACCCTGCATTTATGTGAGTGCTAAAGACCCAACCACAGGTCCTCAAGCTTGTGTGGCAAGCACTTTACTGACTGAGCCATCTCTCCAGCCCACATTATCAAATATTTTTATGGTGCATTAATCTTTAATGTTCCTTTATTCCTTTATCTTGATGTATTTCCTTCTCTGAAGCTTGTTTTAATGGCATGTTGCTCCCTCTCTCTTCTCTCTGTTCGAGTTCCTGTTAGCTGAAATTGGTAAGGGTAGAATTTAAAGGAGATGAGGGCATGGTTTCTACCCTTAGAGTTAGGGTAGGGCCCAGAGTCTGATTGTATGGAGGTGAGAAAAAGAAGAAGTTAGAACATCAATTGCAAAAAAAAAAAAAACTGTAATAAGCCTTCAAATGAATATTTTTACTGTATAACTGACAAGGATTAAATATAAGAGGCAACAATTTTCTCTAAAAAGTAGTGTTCAAATGTGGGGTTATACTGTTTTCAAAATTTCACACTTACACCATAACTTGTTATTTAAAAATTAAGTAACTCCACCCACTATATAATGAGTATTTAGCTGTAAGCCTTAAATCTAATAATCACAGAGGCTAAGGCATGAGAAGAGTCAGAGAGCAGGTGAAGACCACATGAGAGGGACAAAGGGCTCCTTGAGTGCTCCTGAAGTCACCACTGCAGGCAGCCCAAGTCACTCAGATCCATTTATAGCTAGAAACAATATTAACAATATAAAATGACTTCCTGATTTTTAAAACCCACATTCACATTAATTCAAAATACATATGTTAGAAATGCTATGATTCCAACCACAAATTAATTTATGAGAAGCTCAAAATGCTAAATAACTATATAGAAGAAAAGTATACTTTTTTACTACTCTCTACAGGAATAACACACACACACACACATATATGTAGAGATGCGTGTGAATATACATATATTCACACGTCTATACCATAATGCACATAATTTATATATATATACAAGTTGTTGCTGAGGAATCGTGGCTTCCTAGTGACATATAAAAGCACAAAAATACCTGTGAGAATTATTGGACATTGTGTGTATGCTGTCTCAAGTTTTGTGTCCCTGTGAATTGAACTAATGTTCTCAAAAATCAGCCATGCGAGGCTAATTTACTCTGGTCATAATTCTGTAAGGACAATAGTTACAACAAATGCACAAAATCATGGGCTGGAGAGATGGCTTAGCGGTTAAGCGCTTGCCTGTGAAGCCTAAGGACCCCGGTTCAAGGCTCGGTTCCCCAGGTCCCACGTTAGCCAGATGCACAAGGGGGCGCACGCGTCTGGAGTCCGTTTGCAGAGGCTGGAAGCCCTGGCGCGCCCATTCTCTCTCTCTCCCTCTATCTGTCTTTCTCTCTGTGTCTGTTGCTCTCAAATAAATAAATAAATGCACAAAATCAGGTAATGTTACTAAGTTAAAAACATGTACATCCCAAAATACATAAGGAAATAATATGTATAGGGCTGTCTTAGTTACTTTTTGATTACAGTGATCAAATGCTTCACAAATACCTCACAAGAAATCATAGAAAAAAGGAAAGGAAAGGTTTATTTAAGCTTACAACTAGAGGTTACAGTCTATCATGGCGGGGAAGGCTTGGAGGCAGGAGCTTGAGGAAGTGGGTCACATTGCATCCACACTAAGCAAACAGAGAATAATGAACGCACTGCTCAGCGCTCTCTCTCTCTCTCTCTCTCTCTCTCTCTCTCTCTCTCTCTCTCTCTCTCTCTCTCTCTTTACACAGTCTAGGTCCCTAGCCCTTGGAATGGTAGCACTCACATTTATTAACTTAATCAATCCCACCTCTATGAACTTAATCATACATAATCCCTCATAGGTCTTCCGAGAGGCTCATTTCCTAGTAATTCTAGATCCTTTCAAGTTAACAATTAATATATAAAATCACAAGAATTATCAAAGCATATACTATAACAAATGAAATATAGCATTAATAAACATATATGTGATGCATAGCCTTTTTTAAGTTTATTATTTTATTTAATTTATTTGAGAGGGACAAAGAGGTAGATAGAGAGAAAGAGAGAATGGGTGCTCCAGGGCCTCCAGCCACACTGCAAACGAATTCCAAATGAATGAGTGTGCCCCCTTGTGCATCTGCCTTATGTGGGTCCTGGGGAGTCAAACCTGGGTCCTTTGGCTTTGCAGGCAAGTACACTAACTGCTAAGCTATCTCTCCAGCCCCTGATGCATAGTCTTTGTACTATTTTTGGCTTTTGCAACAAAATATATAGTGGCTCTCTTCCTTGAAGAACACAGTCCTTACATGAGATGCACAAATTCTTGTCGGTGCTGTGAGAAGGGTGGGCTAGGATATGCTCCCTCCTCTTGTGATCTCTCTTGTTGACTCCCACCCACTGAGTACTGTTTAAAGTCAGTGTTCCTTGACTCCCCTCCCTCTTCCTCATCTCACTTTCTCTCTAGTTGGCATGTATTAACTCTCCATGCTGGTGATTCCTGGATCTTTCCAGTCTAGCTGGTTCATTCAATTCTTGTTACCAAAGCTAGTGAACATCTTGACTTCATGCTCTGAGTTCATCTGAAAAGTAATAATCCAGAAAAGAAGTTATCATCTTACCTTCTTTTTATTCCCTCTTTAGCTATTAAAAAAAAAACGCAGAAGAATATATTGCCATGGCATCCTGTTGCCCCAACCAGAATCCTCTTGGCTCCCTAGCTATTCACCTGTGCCTCTCTGAGCAGCAGTCTTTAAGCTCCCGAAAGTTTGTCTCTTTAATATATTTTGCAGTCTTGCTGAACAAACTCCTTTTTCTTAGCCTCAGAGCAGGCTCTAATTCTTTGTCCACTTTTCCATACATTTCACAAATATTTCTGGAGTGTTCTCCCCATTGAAGAGTCTCTTCCTCTTATTGCAATAACCTCTTTTTATATCCCTAGCATCATTTTTGAATGATTTTGAATCATTTTGACTTTTTGTGTGGGAAATGTATATCTTTCACATGTTGGAAAGCAGGACAAGGAAGATTTCAGGAAGCATTTAAAATATTAAGAATCTTTTCAGCATCTAATTGTAACATATAACAAATATAAAAATCAGAAAGAAAACATCAGGTCCGCTATTCTTGTCCAGTCTACATCCCAGCATCATGTCAGAAGAGCTTTGGACAGTAATAAAGGATCTTATCCTTTGCTCCTTTCTACACTAATTAAGGAAAGATGAGGACATGTTACATAGTTAAGCTTCTTAAAAATATTTTTTTTTAAATTAGGGGTTGGGGAGATGGCTCAGCAGATTAAAAAGCACTTGCTATGCATGCTGAGGAGCTGAGTTTGATCTTCAGCGCCCATGTAAAATGCCTTGCATAGCCATGCATGTCTGTAACCCCAATGATGAGGAGAGCAGAGGCAGGAGGATCACTGGAGCACTCTGGTCAGCAGTCGGACCAAAAAAAAAAAAAGGGCAGTTCCATGTTCAATGAGAGTTTCATCTGAAAATAAAGTAGAAGAGCCTTTGAGAAGGAAATCATCATTCCCACTGGCATGCACACGGAACTCACACATCTGTATGCACCCACACATGCATACAACACACACACACACACACACACACCCACACACACACACACAATACACAATTTTGTTTAACGATATAGCTGAATTAGAAAAATCTTCCCCATCCTACCCACAAGAAAGCATCTGCACTGCCTAGGGTTTAGCCCTCCCTTTTACATTTATATGAGTGGTTGAAATGAAATGGGAAATGAAATCAACACATAGAATGATACTGCAGCATTATACTTCCAACCTGTTTGTGAAAAGCTCTTTCTCTGTGTCACATTTAGCTCCATGACAACACAGCACAGAAAATATATATGTTTTATAATATATTCTGAGACCTTAAATTCTGTCTTTACCCTAAGAGCTTCCAGGACATGGAGATACAGGCTCTAGAGCTGTTCATAAAAAAGCTTCCCTAAGATAAAAAAATGACATGCAAACCAACAAATTTAAGGCTGCTGTTACTGAAGCCAGGTTGGGCCTTGGAAGATCAATTGTTCCTTTGTCTGTCTTCATACCACTCCGTTTTCTAGAGGTCCCTCTAACTACTAATATTGTCTTGGAGATGGTATTCTTAAATAGTGTCCATCCACTAACTTGTGGGATGACACCCTCTAGAATCCTGTTTCTAATTTTTTCTCTTCATTTCTTGAACTGCATCACCCCTCAGCTGCCAATTTATTGATGTCTCCATACTTCCCCAACTTCAGCCCTTCTTCCCCATCCACCGGTCATATACCAGGATACTATAAACACCTGGCTTCTGCTCTTTCTATATTCCCTCCCGACTCTGTGTCCACCCACCAGTCACATTTCATGTTCCATAGCACAGCCCACAGATAGGTACCCACTGGAAGCACCTCCTACTCTATGTTAGAGTTGTCCATTTCCTAGTGCCTTATCTCACAACACACTAGGTAGAGTCACTCGGCAATGTTAATAAAATTGCATTATAGGGGACTGGAGAGATTTGCAGTTAGGGCACTTGCCTGTGAAGCCTAAGGACCCAGCTTTGATTCCCCAGTACCCATGTAAGCCAGATGCACATGGTGGCACATGTGTCTAGAGTTCACTTACAGTGGCTAGAGGCCCTGGTGCACTCATTCTCTCTCTCGATCTCATAAATAAATTTTAAAAATTGCATTATGTTATGTGTTTATTATTAAGTTCTTTTAAATTTGATTAATTTAAAAATATAGAAATTAAAAAGAAGAGAATAACAAGCTTTCTTTTCCTTTTGCCTACAATGCATGTCTCTGAAATTACTCTATTTTAAGCCTGTTTGGCTTTAAATCATTTTTAAAGAAAATCACTTTTGTGTAAAACAAATTCTATGTATTTTAAATATTTTATTTATTTATTTATAAGATTATGCTTATGATTTAAAACATTCTTAAAAGTTTATGAAGATGTTGGATTCAAAATAATTTTCTTTTCTAAATGCATTAGAAGATTACTTCCTACTATTGAGCATAAAGATGTTAATACTTTCATTGCTTTGCCTATCTTTTCTTACTATCTTTCTACATTTTTTTCTTTTTTTTTTTTGGAAAGAGAGAGAGAGGCAGAGGGAGAAATACTGGCACACCAGGGCCTCAGCCAATGCAATCACACTCTAGATGCTTGTGCCACCTAGTGGGCATGTGTGAACTTGTGCTTGCCTCACCTTTGTGCATCTGTCTTACCTGTGATCTGGATAGTTGAACATGGGTCCTTAGACTTTGCAGGCAAGTGCCTTAACCACTAAGCCATCTCTTCAGCCCTCTTTCTACTTTTAAATCTATGTTACTAATTTCATATTGTCTAGGTTTTCATGTTGCTGCAGTTACCTTCACATTGCTGGCACAGAACACCTGACTAGAAGAAGCTGATGGTAGAAAAGAATTTATTTTGTTTTACAGTCTCCAGGGAAAGCATGGTCTGACCAGATTCTGGACATCATCTCTGCCACAGCAGGTGGAAAACAGCAGCAAGAGAGTAACTGAATTCTAGCAAGGGTTAACTGGCTACAACACCTATAAGCCTGATCCCAACAATCCAGCACCTGCAGCAAGGCTCCACCAGCCAAACTGCCATTCACTTTTTTTTTTTTTTGATAAGACTTCAAACTTACAAAGGTATATTCTATATCTAAACAATAGCAATTTTCTTGGTCATTTTATCTATCTTCTTGTGGGTTTTTTCCTCTGATATGCAAAAGAACAGTTATGGGCATACACCCTCTAACCTCTGCTTTATCCAATATGTATATTTTAAAGCTGGGGCGTTCTCTTATATAAACCTAATACAGTTGCCTAAATCAGGAAATTAAAACTGATTTGTTAGTTAATACTGATTGTTTTTCATCTACAGCCCCATCCATGTTCTCTCTGGTCCAGTACAATCATGATCATTCTTTTCATACAGTTGTTCAGTTGTTGCATCATTTTACTCTCCCATAACATCTAATAGATCTCAGTGTTTTTCTTTCTTTCTTTTTGCTGGGCATAGTGACACAATGCTCTTAGAAAAACTGAGAGAGAGAGAGAAAAAAATTGTTGCACCAGGGCCTCCAGCCATTGCAACCAAACTCCAAAATGTTTGCTCCACCTTGTGCACATATGCGACCTTGCATACGTGCATAGCCTTTGTGCATCTGGCTTATGCAGGACCTGGAGAAGTAGAATACATGTTCTTAGGCTTTACAGGCAAGCGCCTTAACCAGCAAACCATCTCTACAGTCCAGTGTACTTTCTGTAAGGCTGACAGAGCAGCTTCATTGCTGTTTGTTCCAGTACTATTTCTGTGTGTTCATATATGCACATGAGATTGAACAGAACTTTTCCTTCCTGAGACTTCTTTCTTTTAATTCTGGAGTGGTCACATTTACCTTCCTTCCTTCCTTCCTTCCTTCCTTCCTTCCTTCCTTCCTTCCTTCCTTCCTTCCTTCCTTCCTGTGTAAGACAAATTTTTTGGCTTTGTATTTTGTTGTTTTGTTTTCAGAGAGGAGATATGCTTTCTTCTCCTTAGTCCAATGTATCTTAACCCCATCTGCATATCTCTATCAAATAGGTGATTTTCAGAACTGGGAGGTTTCCATTTCATCCACAATATCATAGCGTAATGAAAGGAGAAAAGGGCTGCATAGATGATTCAATGGTTTAAACCTCTTGCTTACAAAGTCTGACTGCCCAGATTCAGTATACCCATGTAAAGCCATATGCACCAAGTGGCACATGTGTCTGGAGATCATTTGCAGTGGCAGGAGGTCCTTGCATGTCCAAATTCACTTTGTGTGGGACTGTGTATCTCCTTCTCTATCTCTCTCTCAAATAAGTAAATAAAAATAAAATATTTTTTGAAACCCCCCAAAAATAATAAAGAAAGGAGAAAAAAGAATGCAGTTGAGGTAGTATTGTATTCCTGGTTGAACTATTTGGGCTTCATCCTAAGATTTTGTTAATTATTCTGTAGCAGAGCTCATACCATGTGCTTAGGCCAGAGGGCTTCTCACACTTTAGCTTGTTTATCAAACTGGGTCTTGACCTGTGGAAATTTTATTATCCAGCCAGCCCATTCTCTGAATTCCACCTCTTTTCCCCAAACTAATTTTTTTTCTTTAAGTTTTTCAAGGTAGGATCTTACCCTAGTCCAGGCTGACCTGGAATTCACTATGTATTCTCAGGGTGGCCTCAAACTCACAGCAATCATCCTACCTCTGCCTTCCAAGTGCTGGAATTAAAGGCCTAAATAACACCATGCTCAGCCTAAGCAAATATTTTGATTTCTCTCCAGTAAGTATAGGAGGGTGTAGATATCTACATAATTATGTTTCCCAGCATTCTTTGTTGTGGATTACTTTTACTGTTGCTGAACTTCTCACAATTCCTTATTGTGAAGTGTTGGGGTAGAAGAGACATCCCATGATACAAATTTCAGACCATCATAATCAAAACAACACTGTTCATTCCCATGAAAAGCAGGTCTTTATTTTAGTTGACACACCAGAGCCTTGAGTAAATGCCCCTTCAGTGAAATTTATTTGTAAGTATAACAAAACAAAAGAGGAGGTAATAATTATTATATCAAAATCTTGGCTATTCTCTCAATTTATATATTAACACATGACTAAAACAAGTCCCAGAGCATAACTATATACTTTTTTCCAGTTCTTTCTGACTTCATCTCAGCTAAATGCTTCTCCTTGCCAATCTGTCTCCTAACTGTTCATACTGAAGGCCTGTGTGTAGAAAGACCACTACAAAGTCTCTCTGACTTACCAAGAATTTCTCCTCTTTAGGTAACTATATGCAGCTCCTTTTGTTCTACTCACAAAGATTTCTTAGAACTCATAGCACCATAGCTGCCTATACCACCTAAAACACATCAAAACACTCTCATTTCTTGAAGATTATCGAAAAATACCAAATTTTTATATTTTGTAAAGTGTTCTTTCTGGCAAGATTTTTGTTTTTTTTTTTTAGTTTTTGCTCAAATCTGTACTATGTTATACCATGTTCCATTGAGAGTAAATAAAACGGTTTGCTCTTTTCCTGTGAAGTTCTATAACCAGATAAACCAAAATGGCCTTAAACCAAAATGGCCTTAAGGTTTCACAAATGGACATGCAGACAATGTGAACTAGGTCACACTTGTTCCTGTTAGGTTTGGCTTCCAGCACCTCTGCCATTTGCTCTTACTGACTAATCATCTGCCAGGTTTGCTTTCAGTGCATGGACTCCCAGCATTCTGTCCATTTGGCAAAATGCTTATAGTGATGTTTTTTTCTAATGTACCTTTTTATTTAGTTCTGAAATTCTGTTATCCTTTGTTGTTGTTTTCTTTGGGGGGATGAATATTTTAAAGATATTACTTTCTTATATGCATTGAAGATCTTTTAACTAAGGAGTTTTGTTATAACTAAATGAGTGAATTAAACATGAGACCTCCAGAAAAGGAAAGATAGATGCCAAACAAGTAAGGATAAGTGTTTTATACTATTTAAAAAATTTTACAGGGTCGATTAATCCAACTCTTGTCCATAGAAAATGATCATGAGAAAGACAAGGTAGTAAAGTAAATTGGCGGAAACCCAATAAACTTACTGGACTGTAATAATTAAGTATAAATGGGTGCACTGATTGAGCTAATTGATTTGTAGTTCAAAATCATTTCATATTGCTTACAATAATACTGCCCAATAGGTGAAAAATAAAGAGCTAAAAGAATAGGATAGTATGAAATACAATGAAAATATATTATGGTTTCTAGTGGACACAATAATGGTCTGTTAAAGATGCCAGCATTTTAGCCCCAGAAGCTATGAATATGTTACCTTACATGACAGACTTGACTTTAGAATTGCAATTAAATTGAAGAATTTGACACGAAGAAATTATTCTAGATTATCTTGAGGTACTCATTGCAATTCTAATGCTCCTTATAAGATGGAGGCAAAGGCCCAAAAGAGATCAGGAAAGACTTCCAGATAAGATGGCAGTGTAGGAACCATGCCAAAGCTGCATAGGGGAGAAAAAGCCACAAAACAAAGCAGCGAAATACTCTCTTCTACTAAAAAGTGAGATTTATAAGAAATTTCCAACTGCAGCAGAGAAGTAGGAGAGATCCAGTGCATCTAGAGCCCACATAGGCAGTGGTTGCACCAGGTCCGCAGGGCCACAGCCATCAGGCTTGGCTTGAGCTGCAGGAAAAGCCAGGTGAGGGGATTCTCTACTCACACTGTAGCTCCTCCCAAACTCAAGAAACATGCTGGGAGGATCAACAACCAACAGAGGAGCAGCTTGTGAGGTAGAGGATCACGTGGACCAGTGGGAGAACTAGAGCCACCATCCACAGCCTCACCTCCCCCACCTCCAGCATAAGCACCAGCAAGCACCAGAGACTAGGGGAAGGGAGATCACAGCACACAGCACCAGCGACCAGAGCAGCAATCCAGTGATTCAGCCAGCCTACTTGAACCCACAGCACAACAAAGAGAGACCCAAGCAGGAGCACAGCATAACTGAGACCAAAATTATCCCAAAAAGTAACTAGGATTACATCAGGTCAGTACCCCCCAAATGAGCTTGGTACATAGGCTTGAATCGGAAGTGCTATTTACACCTTCCATACCAGGATAAATTATATGTTAAATCTGATTGATTGTCATATTTGCTATTCTTAAATAAGCTAAATTTTGAGCTTATCATTTGTTGCTTCCTGATTTATAGTGGCTTTGTTTCTCCTTCCATCTTTCATTAGGGAAGGGTCTCACTTGGTCACAAGCTGACTTGGAACCCTCAACAGACCAGAAATCTTAGCCTCCTAGTTAACAGGATTAAGGGTGTGGGGTAACACACCCTAAGGGACTGTGACTTTGTTAGAAGATCTGGTTGTCATAATACCTACCTTTGCATAAATATTCTGTGCTGTTTTTCATTGAATGTGTACATTGTTTAGTTAAGTACTATAATCTGCCTGTATTTTGTTCCACTTAGCCTACATGAATACTCTCATAGCAGGCAAACCCAACATCTAGGCTCACTTTTGTAGAAACTCTGAGAGTCTTAAGTGCCACACATAGCACCGTAAGTTCCTATCCTGAAGATATATAACATCAGATTGATTGATATGTCTAATAACACTGCAACTAACTAGAAAATTCAAGCATTAAACTAATCCAAGATGCAAAAATATGTACATATGTACATTATAACACAAGAAATGCCAAAAACCAAGACAATATAAATCTATCAAAAGTATTAATGCTCATACATAAATGACATCCAGTGAGAATGATTTAGAGCAAATGCCTGAGAAAGATTTCAAAAGAATAATTATAAATATGCTTAAAGAAATCAAAGAGGAAATCAAAGGAATCAAAGAAGACACAGGAAACCAACTTAATGAAATAAAGAGGTCAATACAAAACATAAATAAGAAAATATAAATAATAAAGAAAAACCAGTCAGAATTACTAGCAACAAAGAACACAGCTAATGAAATAAAAAATTAAAAATTTAAAAAAAAAACTCTGTAGAAAATCTCACCAGTAGAATGGATGGAGAGGACAGAATATCTAAACTAGAAGACCAGGTGGCAGATCTAATACAGTCCAGCAAAGATAAAGACAAACTAATAGGAAAGTGTGAATGGGAATTTCAAGATATTCAGGACATTATGAAAAGATAAAGCATAAGAATTCATGGTATAGTAGAAAGAGAAAACTTTCACTCCAAAGGCATAGTAGGTGTTTTCAACAAAATCATAGAAGAAAACTTCCCCCAAATTGGGAATGCAGATAGAGGAATCCTTTAGAACGCCAAACAGACAAAACCTGAAAAGAACTCTCCTTGCCATATTATAATTAAACTACCAAGCATACAAACCAAAGAAACTATATTTAAAACACTAACAAAAATCATGTTACATACAAAGGCAAGTCCTTCAGGATCACAGCAGATTACTCAACACAAACTTTAAAAGCCAGAAGGGCTTGGAGTGATGTATTCCAAGTTCTGAGAGATAACAACTGTCAACCAAGATTACCTGCAAAGCTATCTATTCAAATAGACAGAGAAATGAGGACATTCCACAACAAAAGCAGGCTCAAGGAATATTTGAAGACAAAACCATCTCTACAGAAAATACTTGAAAGAATCCTCCATGCTGAAGAAAAGCACACATATAAAGAACCTGGAAAAAAAACAAGCCATACTCAAATACTAGTTAATACAAGAGAGCAAAGGTAAAACTTGAAGAACTACCAAAAAAAAAGGCAAAGATAAGTACATACCTTTCAACAATATCTCTTAATACCAACAGCTCCAATGCCCCAATCAAAAGACTTATGTTTTCAGACTGGGTTAAAAAGCAGGACCTTCAATTTGTTGCCTCCAAGAAATCCACCTTTCTACAAAGGATGGACACTTTCTTAGGGTGAAAGGTTGGAAAACAGTGTTTCATGCAAATGGGCCTAGAAAACAAGAAGGGGTTGCTTTCCTAATATCTGACAAGGTAGACTTCAGTCCAACATTAGTTAGGAAAGATAAGGAAGGTCGCTTTATATTGATTAAAGGCACACTCCAACAGGAGGACATTACAATCCTAAACATATATGCACCTAACATTGGGACTCCCAACTTCATCAAACAAACATTATTACAACTAATTTCACAGATAACACCAAATACAATTGTAGTGGGTGACTTCAACACCCCACTCTCACCAATTGGCAAAAAATAAACAGAGAGGCATCTGGATTAAATGAGGTCACAGAACAAATACACCTAATAGATATATATAGGACAGTTCATCCAAATGCTATAGAATACACATTCTTTTCAGCAGCACATGGAACTTTCTCTAAAATAGACCATATATTAGGACACAAAGCAAATCTTAACAAATACAGGAAACTTGAAATAATTCCTTGCATTCTTTCTGACAACAATGGAATCAAACTACAAATCAATAGCAAGAGATCAGGAAATAGGTGCAGAAGTGGAAGAGATGCAGCTAGGAGTTGAAAAATATCAGTAGCCTCCAGAGGTTGGAGGAGGCAAGGAATAAATTCTCTGCTAGAACCCCCAGAAGGAATCAGTTCTGCCAAGACTAGACTTGAGAACATCAGCCCTCTATAGCTATAAGGTAATCAATAAGGTTATGTGTTTAAAAGCTGCTAAATTTATGATAATTTGCTACAGCACCAATAAGGCACTAATTTATGATTTGATTATATCACCTAAAGCCCTAGAAATATCAAGAAATAAGGTACAAATATGGGATGGTCAAATTAAAAATGGAATGCTTCTATCATTTCTTGAATTATGTAACAATACTATTTCTCATTATTATACTGTAAGGTTTTGGTGGTACCCAACTTTTAGAATTGTTTCATATTAATATTTAAAGTACTGTGTATAGATACACTTGAGTGTGAAATTCTCTATAGCACTCTGCAACATAAATTAATTTTGCTTTTTAATAACATCACTGATGTAATTACATCTTACTGGCTTTATAAAATAAAGCCCCATGATTGTAAATGCAGGGATGTTATGTGAAATGTTAGTCTCTGTGATCAAGATGTTCACTACATCAAGAAAAAGCTACCAATTCCCAGAGAGTTTTCACACCTGAAAATTAACCCAATTTGTTTTACAAATCTGTGCTTTGTAAATTACAAAATCAGTCACTAAAAAAGTATTTTCCAAAAGGATTAAAGATTCCCTGCAGAGGTCAGTGCTCAAATGTCCCCCAATGCAAATGCATGCACTTAATAGTCTCTCTGTGAGGATGGTTACTTAACAAACACTCACAATAGGCTATATGTTGAAATGAAATATTTGTCTGAAATTGAAGAATGCTCAGACAATATTATATTATTGCACATCTTTCTTTCATCCCATGAAGAATGTAGATTTGATGTGTATAGGGTTCTTTGGAACCTTGGCTAAGTAAGCATGTGGGTTCTGGGGTTAGACCACCTGATTGAATCCAGCTCTGAGATCACTTGGGACCTGTGTGTATTCACTTCTCTCTGATTCTTCAAGAAAATGAAAGAGATAATGATACCTAGTTACTATGATTTTTTTAAGATTTATTTTATTCATTTATTTATTAGAGACAGAGATAGAGAGAAAGAGAATGCACACCCCAGAGCCTCTAGCTACTTAAAATAAACTCCAGATGCATGTGGCATCATGTGCATTTGGCTTATGTGGGACTTGAAGAATCAAACCTGGATCCTTAGGCTTCAGACAAGTGCACCAAACACTAAGCCATCTCTCCAGCCCCTCATATGATTATTTTGAAGGAAAAATAAGTTAAAAGATATGAAGTACTTATTGGTAGACTGAGGTCACATAACAATCAGCCTTCAATAGCAACATAAAGCAATAATCAACTCATATACACAGATACAGCTCCTATTTCATAGACAGCGAATACTCATTAGGATGTACTATGTTCTAAGCAAAAAAAACATTGGCACCATTTATAGCTTGAAGAGATAGGATCCTTCAGAAACTAAGCCTACTCTAAATGTGGGTGACATCATCAACAATGAAAGTTTAACTCTGTGATGGTTAAGTTCTACAACCAAGCAAAGTACACAATGCCTAGTGGGCCTGTTTAGATGTTGGAGGAAGTGCTTTTCTCACTTGGCTATGTTACTCCTCCCAAATATCAAGTGACTAAGAAAACTTCTAGTTTTAAGTGGTACCCAGAGCAGGAAAAGGCTCTTCAGCAGGTTCAGGTTGCTAGGCTTTTGTGCTGGTTATTCTGACACTTGGGCCATAGGATGCAGAAGACCCAATGGTACTTGAGGTATCAATGGCAGATGCTGGATGGCACTTCTTGGAAACCATAGGTGAATCACAGTGGTGGCCCTTAAAATTTTAGAGCAAGGGCCTACTGTCAACTGCAGACAATTATTCTCCCATTGAGGGACAGCTTCTGGCTGGCTACTGGACCTTATTAGAAACTGGGCACCTTACAGTGGGCCAACAAGTTATGTGCCCTGAGCTGCCAATCATGACCTGAGTGTTATCTGGCAACAGCAGGCCATCATCAAATGGAAGTAGTAGATATTTGATCGGATCTAAGCAGGTCCTGAAGGTACAAATAAGTTACATGAAGATGTTGCCCAAATGCCTATGGTTTCAACTTCTGTTGTATTCTGTGCCCAAGTATGTACCTGTGGCATCATAGAGTGTGCTCTGTGATTGATTGGGGAAGAGAGGTGTAGAGCCTGGCTTACAGGTGAATATGTTTATAGGGAACAGTTATAGCATTACATCCCCTTTCTGAGACAATGGCAATGTGAAATCTTCACAATGGGCAGAACAATTCAAGCCATACACATGGTTATGCACTTTAATTGGAAGGAAAATGCTAGCTGTATGGATATTTACTGACTCAGGAGCTATGACCATTGATTTGGATGGATGGTGTGGGACTTGGAAAGAGCACACTTGAATAAAAATGACAAGGAAGCCATTGTGGGAATGTGAAAATGATGTAAAAATACTTGTGCCACACATAAATGTGCCTCAAAAGGTGACCTCAGCAAAAGTTGATTTTAAAAACCAAGTAGATAAGATGACCTATTCTTTTTTAAAAAATATATTTTATCTATTTATTTATTTATTTGAGAGAGAGAGAGAAGGAGAAAACAGGTGTGCTGGGGCTGCCAGCCACTGTAAATGAACTCCAGATGCGTGTACCCCCTTGTGCATCTGGCTTATGTGGGTTCTGGAGAATCAAAACTTAACAACTAAGCAATCTCTCCAGCTCTCTCTCCAGATGACCTATTATGTGATAGCAGTCAAGCTCTCTCTCTGGCTGTCCTTTCCATTACCCAATTGTCCTATGAACAATATTGCCATGGTAGCAAGGATGGGCTCCATTACATGAACTTCTGCTCAACAAGGCTTACCTGGCTACAGTTGCTGTTGAGTGCCAAATCTTCCAGCAACAGATATGGAGCCTAAGTCTCCAATCTAGTGCCATTCTCAGGAGTAAGCAACCAGAAACCTGGCGAAAGATTGACTACACTGGACCAGTTGCATTGTGGAAAATGAAAAGTTTTGTCCACAGTGGAATAGATGCTTATTCTGGATATCAATTTTTCTTTCCTGCACAAAGTGCTTTTGTCAAAACTACCATCCATGGACTACATAATGCCTTATCGACCATTGCAGAATTCACACAGCCATGCTTCTAAGACTAAGGAACTCACCTAACAGCCGAAGAAGTGCAGCCATGGGCTCATGCTCACGGAATTCACTGGTCTTGCCATGTTCCCTACCATACTGAAGTAACTGACTTGAGAGAACAGTGGAATGGCCTTTTAAATAAACAGCTACAGGGCCAAGTGGGTAGCAGAAGCCTGAAGAGCTTAGGCAAGGTTTTCCAGAATGCTCTATATGCTGAGCATCCAATATACAGTACTATGTCTCCTAGAGCTGGGATATTCACAGGTCCAGGAATCAAGGGGTGGAAATGGGACTGATACCACTCACCATTAACCACAGTGACCCACTAACCAAATTTTTCCTTTCTGTTCTTTCAACCTTGTTTTGCTCTACTGGCCTAGGGACCTTGGTTCCATAAAGTGAGGCACTTTCTTCCTAAAGGCACAAAATTCCCATTGAATTGGAAGCTACAACTCTTCCCCACTGCACTCCCCCTCACCCAGCTCCTTTGAGCTCCTGATGCCCTCAAGTCAACAGGCTACAAAGGAGTTACAGCATTAGCAGACTACCAGGGTGAAAATATACTACTCTTCAGCAAAGGAGGTAAGGAAGAGTAGGTCTGGGGTGCAGGAGATCCTTTAGGGCACCTCTTAATGTTACCATGTCCTGTAATCAAGGTCAATAAAAAGCTTCAATAAGTTCAAGGCAGGGTGATAAATCACCCAGTCCCATTAGGAATGAAGGTTTAGAAGACCCTCTAGGTAAAGAAACAAAACCTACTGAGGTGTTTGCTAAGGGTATAGGCAATACAGAATGAGTAGTAGAAGAAGGTCGTTATAAATAATAGTAAGGGGCTGGAGAGATGGCTTAGCGGTTAAGCACTTGCCTGTGAAGCCTAAGGACACCGGTTCGAGGCTCGGTTCCCCAGGTCCCACGTTAGCCAGATGCACAAGGGGGCGCACGCGTCTGGAGTTCGTTTGCAGAGGCTGGAAGCCCTGGCGCGCCCATTCTCTCTCTCTCCCTCTATCTGTCTTTCTCTCTGTGTCTGTCGCTCTCAAATAAATAAATAAAAAATGACCAAAAATAAAATTAAAAAAAAAAAAAAAAAAACAAATAACAGTAACAGAAATGATGTTCGTAATTGCCAGGAGTGGTTTTGTCCTATTTGTTAAAGTATTTCTGCATATGTACACAGTTAACATGATTTGCTATTCTTGCCTCTATTTATCTACTATGCAATTAAAATCTGTTGAGATAAAAATCAGTAAATATTATTAAATCTATATTTAAATTATTGGATATTAGAGACTTTGCATTCCTTAATAGATTTTGCCATGTATTGGGAGGGAAAGAATAGTGCATTCCTGGTTGTACATGAGATAGTGGAATTATAAACTTGTTATTGTCCTTATTTGGAAATTAAGCATGGCATAAGAAGATGAAGCGAGTGTGTAGTTGACAAGGAGTGAACTTGCGATGATTCCGTACTGTTGTTTACTTGCCCAGATTAGGAATGGAGAGAGAGACATGCCTACTGGGCAGGTCTGTGAGGGCATTTCCAGACAGAATTAACTGAGAAGAAAGGCCTTCTTCTAGAGTGGGTAGCCTTTCTGGTGTGTGACTGTAAATCAGGAAGCTCCAAGAGAATGCCAGGAATTTAAAATTTTTGCCCAGCTATCTGTACTTCACAGGTGTGTGGCTCCCTTGCTAATTACTTGTATGTCTTTCTGTGCTTCATTCAGCTGTCCTCTGAGGACGGTGAAACCCAGCCTTCACCCAGTCTCACAGGACGAGCAGCAGCTGGGTATTCAAACTTTCCAGTTTGTTGACAGGTATTGTTGGACTGCCCAGCCTATCTTTGGTAAGCTAACCCAATACATTTCCTTTTTTTTTCCCCACACACAATTATAATATCAATTCTGTTCCTCTAGAGAGCCCTGATGGATCCAACCACCGAGAAGTCAGTAGCAGGGATGATGTCAGAGGAAAGAGTACATCATGTTCTAAAAGTGCAAAGTTCTCATGAGCCAGACTAGGAGTTCTTAAGCAATAGAATCACAGACTGTCCTACAATTTCCAAAAGGGAAGTTTTGTCTTGATTTTGTGTGCATGCGTGTGCAGTGTTGTAGACATATCTATTTCTTATGGGAATGGACAGGTTCACTTGCACTTGGCCAGAGGTCAGTGTTAGGCATCTTTCTCACCTTTTACTCTCCACCATATTTTTGAAACAAGGTTCCTAGCCAAATAAAGAGTTCACTAAATCCACTAACCAAAAGCCCTGGGGATCTTCCTGTCTATATCAGCGCTGGGTTTTCAGGAGTGCACTGACTAACCTAGATTTCACATGAGTGCTGGGGATCTGAATCCATGTCCTCATGCTTATGACACAATCACTTTACATACTTAGCCATCTCTCCAGCTCAAAGCCCACAAGTTGAAAGTATTAAGAATTAAAAAGTAAAATAAATTTAGCAAGAAGAATAAAGATTTGATTTATATTATCGCATATTTCATGCATATTTAATATAATGATAGTTGGTATTTGAGCAAAATTGTTATCAGTCAAAACAAAAATAAATAAATTAAATTAAAACAAATGTCAACTTTTGGGCTCCATTCACCTAGAGAAGATACAGTCTACTCAACAGGATCATCATGTTCAAGCAGATGTTTACTATGCTGGGTAACCAGAGATAACCTTGGCCATTGTGGTAGTTAGTAATTAGAAATTGGGTGGCAAGGAGAATTCTTTATCACACCTTCCAAAGTTCAGGGTCTAATGCAGAAGAGGTGGTGGAAAGGATGTAAGAGCCAAAGGAAGAGTAGGAGTCCGTACAACATGTTCCCTCCAGACACAAAATGGCCTGGATATCCATGGCCTCACAGTGCCTGACACTACCTGCACAAGACCATCATAAGAGGAGGAAAAGATCATGATATCAAAATTAAAAGAGAGACTGATTGAGATGGGGAGGGGGTGTGATGGAGAATGGAGTTTTAAAGGGGAAATTAGGGGGAGGGCGGGTATTACCATTGGGTATTTTTTAATAATCATGGAAATGTTTAATAATAATAATAAAATAAAAGTTTAATAATAATAAAAATTTGGAAGAAAAAAATCTTAGTTTTTTGTCTTTAATATCTGCACAACTTGTTTATATGACTTCCAGGTAGACTTCTGGGAAGAATTAACTAGTTGACAAGCAGAGATAGAAAAGATGAAAGCTCTGTTTGGAGGAGGATGATTCTCTCTGCTTCAATCTACTGTCTGATTGAAAACAGTGAAATCTTGGGACATCACTAAGCTCTAAAAGCCAACAGTGTCTGAAGGTGGAACAGCAAGAAACAAGGGGTCACTGTTAGCCAGTTTGAAGTAACTCAAAGTCAGGTTAGTTTCTTTGACTTTTTTCTTTTTTTTTACTTTGGTTTTTCTTTACCCAATTTGCTGCTAATAAAATGAGCCTGAACTGACTTTGTAAAGACCATTAGGTAAATGAGTGTTGGAAGGCTTAAAAATCTGTGTAAATTAAATATTTGGTTTTGAGTATTCATGTGGAACTTATTAGAAGTGAAGATGGTCTAAAGGGATTACTCTTTCAAAGAAAGAACACTTTTGTCAAAGCTGGTAGACTAATTTTTTAACAAAAAAAAGGTTCTAAAACAATTTTCTACTTGCTGAAACATTACCAGCAGAAAGTTGATATTCTAAATCATAGAGCAACAAGAACTAGAGCATCAGAGTCCAAAGAGGACATGGAAACAACATGTTTGTCCATGTTTCAGACCATTGCAGAAAAATAAGTTACTGATGCATATGTTAACTTGTATATTTGTTTCTAATGGATTTTAACGTGTGTAGAATTGGAAAATCACCACTACAATAAAGCCACAAACAGAATTCACCAGTGAAATTACCTGGTACAACATTAATCTAGTTGTTTCAACAACTATGGAAAGCTTTCTTTTACCTATTTCAGTTTGTGCAGTTAACAGTTTTCCATTTTGCAAGAACTGATCCATTTCCTCTAAATGTTCAAATATGTATGCACAAAATTATAATAGTTTCCCACGATCCTATGTATACTGGGGACAAATAACGACATACCTTATTTCTGTTCTTTATACTGGTATGTATATCTTAGCCCTCATTTTTAAAATCCTTCTGCAGTCTTGATAATAAAATTTTATTCATGTTTCAATTATTTTTATTGGCAACTTCCGTAAATAAAACAATGTACCAATTGTGATCATAATCCCCTTCTACAGCCCTCCCTTTTCCCTCTCCCATGCCCTCCCTCCACTGAATCCATTCCTTCAAACTAGTCTTTCTTCTACTTTGATGTCGTCATTTTTCCCTCTTATGATGCAGGTCTTGTGTAGGTAGCATCAGCCCCTGTGAGGTCATCAACATCAAAGCCACGTTGTGTCTGGCAGGCAACACTATAAACCCTCCTCCCCTTCCTTTGGCGCTTTCATTCTTTCCACCACCCCTTCAGCAATGGTCCCTGAGCCTTGGAGGGTATAATGGAGATGTCTTACTTAGTATTGAGCACCTCACTTTCATCTCAGCACACTGGTGAGTCTTGAGTCGCCCTAGTGGTCACCACCATCTGAAAAGAGAAGCTTCTCTAATCAAAAGTCAGAGTAAGACACCTTATGTGGTTAAATGTAAAATGGAATGGCATGGCTGGAAGTTGGAAGAGAGTCAGTCCACAGACAGTCAGTGCATCTAGCACCAGAGGGTACTACATGGGTGACGGGGAGAAAATGACCAATATCTGTCCAAGCAAGACATGGTCCAACCTACTTAGCAGCAAACAACCTGTTGTGATGCCCACACAAGTGCAATAGTGGCACACAGTCATGGTGGGGAACCAACTGCTCTTGATTTGGCTAACTGGTCCCCTCACTGGTATGGGACCCATAGCTGGAGCTGGGAAACAAGTCAGAACCATATCCAAACATAACCCTGCTCTCCATTATCAAGCTACCACCAATTGTGGGCTACAAGAGGGCTTACACCTATTAAATTCTCTATAAAAAAGTAAGGGTTATCTCATTTGTCTGGTGCTAAATCCCTCTCCATTGGAGAATGTGCTTCTCTTTTTCAGATAGATGTAGATCCTAAGGAGAGAGCCACCACATCATACCTCAAAAGGCCCCCGGCTGAAACTAAGAACAAGCAAGGGTGCTGTTTTCTTGGTGAACTGGGTACCAGCACAGGGTGAAGGAGATCAACACAGAGAACAATCAACTCCTACTAAATCAGAGATCCAGAGATCCAGTGGCCCCAAACACCTCATCACTGAAGCAGACCAAAAATGAACCCAACATTGCTCAGGGAAATTTTGCGGAAGAGGGGGCAGAAAGAATGTCAGAGCCATATGTTGGGTCATGATATGCAGAGACATTTATCTTACCCATAACTGTAGGCCAATTCCACAATGCACGACCCATATACCTCAACAAGGAGGGGCCAAGGGGAGGGGCTAGGTCACTGATGAGCCTAATAATGGTACCAAACTGACTATATTTGCTGAATACAAAAGTAATTAATAAAATGAAAAAGTCAGAGTATATTTACATATGGGCATAAACATAAACATTTAGAGGATGGTTTGGTGAGCATAATATTTCCATTTAGCCAGACAACAGTAGTATTAGTTTACCCTTGAGGTCTTATGACCTCTCAAGCCATAGGCTTTTGATTGGGTTTTCAATACAAGCATGAATCCCTTCCCATAGAAAATACATCAAATCCAATTAGAATGCGATTTTTTTCCTCCATAACAAACATACCAACCACACTGTACCAATTGTTATATTTGGTCTCGTTGGCCAGGCATAAAGTTTACATGTTCACTGCTGGTTAATATCATTGATGACTTTTCTTCCACAACAGATTACACAGGTCTTTCCAGCCTCCTGACAGCTAGTCAACAGGGAGGAAGCTTCCAGCTCAGCTCCAGCTTGATTTCTCAGTGAGCTGCAGCCCAAGCATGTGGAATATTCATCAATAGGGTCTTATCATCTAGTTCAGGTGAGTAACCAAGAGCCCTGGTAATTTCCTATAATGTTTTGGGGACATTAGGGACCTCCCTGACCAACAACTCACTGGGCTGTATTCCATCATCGGCACTGATTTTTTTTCTAATAACAATCTATGGTTTCTGGGCAGAATATTATTCACCTCCACAAGGGACTTCTGCCCAAACTCTCCTTTCTAACATGTATAGTATGAACTAGTAAAGTAATAGGTTTGCATATGGCTTATTCATAAATCTTAAATTTTGATTCACATTCCTCCCACCTCTCATCTCCTCCGTCTTCTCCCATTGCACCACTCCCCCCACCAAGTTTTCTGCCTCTCTACTTACATATATACTATTTCCTGTCCTTAATCCCTCCCCTCTCTTCCCTTCCTCAATGTCACTTCCATCTTCCTCGTCTCTACTACTTATTGTTACTCCAACTCACACAAATCCAAAATTTTGAAGCTTGGCTCCACATAAGAGAGAAAACATGTTGCATTGACTTTCTGTGTTACCTCACTTAGGATAATATTTTCCATATCTATCCATTTCTCTGCAAACCTCATGATTTCATTTTTCTTTACAGTTGAATAAAACTATTACATAAACATACCACATCTTCATTAGCCATTCATCAGCTGAGGGACATCTAGACTGGATCGATTTCCTAGCTATTGTGAATAGAGAAACAATAAACATAGATGAGCAAGCATCTCTGTGGTGATGACTAGAATTCTTTGATAATCAAATTTCAGAAATGATGACTATTTAAAATTTTATCTTTTGTGGTTCAAATTTGATTCCTCCTCTTGATTAATTCCCTCCTTTTACTTTACCTCCTTCTTTTAAAAAAATTGTTCATTTTTCTTTATTTATTTGAAAGTGACAGAGAGAGAAAGAGAGAAAAAAAAAGAGGCAAAGAGAGAGAGAGAGAGAATGGGCACACCAGTGCTTCCAGCCACAGCCACTGCATCCGAACTCCAGACGCATGCGCCCCCTTGTGCATCTGGCTAACATGGGTCCTGAGAAATCGAGCCTCAAACCAGGGTCCTTAGGCTTCATAGGCAAGCGCTTAACTGCTAAGCCATCTCTCCAGCCCTCTACCTCCTCCTTTTTTATTCTACTTTATTTCTTAATGTAGAAACCTATCTTGATGCTCCAGGATCTCTTTTTTAGTTATCAGCATTTAATGGAATACATTTATCTCTGCCTCTAAGCACCAATTTAGTTGCTCCAAACAAATTTTGACATACTATAGATTTTTTTCTTTTTTGTTTGTTTTTCATATTTTTCCTTTTTATTGACAGAATTCATAATTACAGACAATAAACTATGATAATTCCTTCTCTTTGCCCACTTTTCCCTGCACAAATCTATACTCCATCATATCCCCTACTTCTTTCCATTTGCCTCTCTTTATTTTAAAGTCATCCCTTTTCCCCCTATTAGGAGGGTCTTGTGAATATCAAGGGCAATTTCTGCCTGGTTGATTGCATTGTAAGTAGTCCTACTCTTACATTCTTTCCACCACCTCTTCTGCAATGGACTCTGCGCCTTGGAAGGTGTGATAGGGATGATTCACTGCTGAACACGCCTTTGTCACAACTTCTTAGTCCTATGGCACCTTTTGCGTTATCCATGTGGTCACCGCCATCTGAAAAGAGAAGCTTCTCTGACCAAAACTAAGAGGAGCATTAATATATGGACATAAACATTAAGTAAAGTACTTACGAGGCAGTTTGGTGTGCAGAATATATACATTTAGCCAGACAAGAGCTAGTATTACATTCCTAAAGCTCATGACCTCCCCCACCATAGGCTTTTGGTTAGGTTTTCAGTACCAGGCATGTATTCCCTCCCATAGATCAAGTCTCCAATCCAACTGGAGAGCAACTGGGTTCTGCCCTAACAGACATGCCACTATTGCACCCATTGGGTCATTTGGCCTGGGTGGCCAAACTTGAGGCTTCAAGTGTTTACTGTCTTCACCAATGATGGATTCTGTCTCCCATAAGGCTGCATGTACTGCAGCTTTTTCCAGCTTTCTGTCAGCTGGTCTACCAGGAGAAGGCTTTCAGCTCATCCCCAGTTTGATTTCTTGGTGACCTTGCAGCTCAGGCATGTGGAGTCTTTAGCAATACCGTTTTATTACCTATTCCTGGTGAGAAACTAAGAGCCTTGGCAGTAGCTTGTAATGTTCTGGGGACATCAGGGACCTCCATGGCCCACAACTCACTGGAAGGGATCCCATCCCTGGCACTGAAATTTTTCTAGTAACACTCTATGGCTTCTGTGTATTCCATTATCCAAAAACATAGGTTATCATGTGGTTTATTCACAATATCATGGATTTTTATTACCCCTCACCCATACTCCATTTACTCAATCACTTTCCCCTGACATCACTTGGGCCATTCCACCCACAGTACTCTGTCCATATACTTACATATATACAGTGCCATCCCCTTAAGTTCACCCCTTGCCTCCCTCCCTCTAGCTTACTAGTCTCTGCTACCAGTTTTGACTCCAACTCACAAACAAGTAAGAACATTTGTAATTAGGATCCACATATAAAAGAAAACATGAAAGGTTTGGCTTTCTGGGCCTGGATTACCTCACTTAGTATAATGCTTTCCAGATCCATCCATTTCCTTGCAAATTTTATAATTTCATTTTTATTTACTGCTGAATAGAACTCCATTGCGTAAACCCGCCACATCTTTATTATCCATTCATCAGTTGAGGGACATCTAGTCTGGTTACATTTTCTAGCTCTTGTGAATAGAGCAGTAATAAACATTGTTGTTCAAGAATCTCTAAGGTGAGAATCTCTAAGATAGTGAAAAGACTCCTTAGGACATATGCCTAGGAGTTATACAGCTGGGTCATATGCAAAATCTATTTTTAGCTGTCTCAGGAACCTCCATATTGATTTCTACAATGATTTTACTAGACTACATTCCCACCAACAGTATAGAAGAGTTCCTCTTTTTCTGCATCCTCACCAACATTTATTGTCATTTCCTGATGATAGCCGTTGTGACAGGAGTAAGATGGAATCTCAAGGTAGTTTTAATTTGAATTTTCCTGATGGCTAAGGATGTAGAAACACTTTTTTAGATATTTATATTCCTTCTTTTGAAAATTCTTTTTTAGTAGCCCATTTTTTAATTAGGTTGTTTGATTTCTTATTGTTTAGTTTTTATTGAGTACTTTGTGTATTCTGGATATTAATCTTCTGTCAGATATGTAGCTGACAAAGATTTTCTCCCATTCCATAAGTTGTCTCTTTGCACAATTCACAGTGTCCTTTACTGTACAAATACTTTGTAATCTCATGAGATCCTAGTGTTTGATCAGTGGTTTTATTTCCTGAACAAATGGGATTATATTCAGAAAATCATTGCCTCTGCCAATATGTTGAAGGGGTTTCACTACTTTTTCCTCTAGCAGTTTCAGAGCTTCAGGACTAATATTAAGGTCTCTGAACCTTTTGGACTTGATTCTTGTACATGGAGAGAGGCAAGGATCTAGTTTCATCCTTTTACATATACATGTCCAGTTTTCCCAGCACCACTTGCTGAAGAAGCTGTCTTTTCTCCAGTGAGTTCTTTTTTGGGGGGAAGGGGGAGTCGTTTATTGTCAAAAATTAGATTGCTGTAGCTTCCTGGATTAACATCTGGGTCCTCTGTTCGGTTCCACTGATCTACATGTCTGTCTTTGTGCCAGTACCATGCTGTTTTGTTAGTATGACTTCGTAATATAGCTTAAAATTGGGTATGATGATAACCCCAGCCTTATTTTTGTTGCTCAAAATTGTTTTTGCTATTTGAAGTTTTTTGTGCTTACAAGTAAATTTTAGAATAGTTTTTCTATTTCTGTGAAGAATGCCATTGGAATTTTAGTGGAGATTGCAATAAATGTGTAGATTGCTTTTGGTAAGATTGACCTTTTCACAATATTGATTCTTCTAATCCAAGAACATGGGATGTCTTTCCATTTCCTAATGTCTTCTGCAATTACTCACTTGAGTGTTTTAAAGTTTTCATTGTAGAGATTCTTCACTTTCTTGGTTAGATTTATTCCAAGGAACTTTATTTATTTATTTTTTGAGGCAATTGTGAATGGGAATGATTCCCAGATTTCATCCTCCATATCTTTGTTGTTATTATATAAAAAATATACTGATTTTTGTGTATCTAATGTGTATCCTGCTACATTGCTAAAACCGTTTATCAGCTCTAACAGTTTGCTGGTAGAGTCTTTAGAGTCCTTTATGTATAGAATCACATCATGTGCAAATAATGATAATTTGAACTCTTCTTTTCTAATTTGTATCCCTTTTATGAGTGACTCTTGTTTTATTGCTATAACTAAGAATTTCAGTACTATATTAAATAAGAGTGGGGACAGTAGACACCCTTTTCTTGTTCCTGATTTTACTGGAAAAGCTTCAAGTTTTTCCCCATTTAGTATTATGTTGGCTATACATTTGCCATACATAACCTTTATTATGTTAAGATATGTTCTTCCTATTCCAAGTTTCTGTAGGACTATTACTATGGATATATGTTGGATGTTTTTCAAATGCCTTATCTGCATCTATTGAGATGATCATGTGAGTTTGTCCTTCAGCCCATTTATGTAGAGTATTACATTTATTGATTTGTGTGTGTTAAACCATTCCTGCATCTCTGGGATGAAGCCTACTTGGTTGGGTTGAATGATCTTTTTAATTTTTTTTTGTTTATTTTTATTTATTTATTTGAGAGCAACAGAGAGAGAGAGAGAGAATGGGCGTGCCAGGGCTTCCAGCCTCTGCAAACGAACTCCAGATGCGTGCGCCCCCTTGTGCATCTGGCTAACGTGGGTCCTGGAGAACCGAGCCTCGAACCGGGGTCCTTAGACTTCACAGGCAAGCGCTTAACTGCTAAGCCATCTCTCCAGCCCTGAATGATCTTTTTAATGCATCCTTGGATTCTGTTGGCCAAAATTTATTTATTTATTTTTATCATTATATATGGACATATTTTTATGTAACATCACATGTTGGTAACATCCTTTACCTCCTCCCTGCCCCTTTTCTGAAGAGGCCTTCCTCACTGGGGATGTAGGGAGGAATCCCAGGAGGAGTGCAGGTCATTCATTGTGGCAGGGGCACAATGTGCAAAATGTCCCAACTTGTGTCTCTAACAATCTCTCTCTTCCACAAAATTCTCTGAGCCATGTTCGGAGCATTTTAAGTCTACTTCAGTGATGGGCACTTAGGACGATCTGGATCTCTGGTTTGGTTGGCGTTTGAGTTTCCTCGGTATCTTTCTCCATCGCCCTTGTGCTGATATCAGCTTAACTAAGAAAGTAGCACTCTTACTCATTTCTCCTATTCCTCTGTGGTTTCATCTGGGGCCAGGGTAGAGTACACTGGTCCATTTATCTTCTCAGGTTCAGTTCCCACCTGATAAAGAGAAGCATATTCTCCAATAGAAAGGAAGTAAGCACTGGTTAAATGGGATAACCATTATTAATTTAGAGAGAACTGAAAGGGTTTAGATACTCTTATAGTCTAAGGTTAGTGGGATCTTGAAAATGGAAAGCAGAGTCATTATGTGGATATGATTCTGACTTGTTTCTCAGTTCCAGATATGGTTTCCTATCCACTGAGTGGATCTGTTAGTCAACACAAAAGCAGTTAGTTAACCACCATGGCTATGTGCCACTATTGCACTTCTGTGAATATCACATCAACTTGTTTGCTTCTGAGTTGCTTAGAATTTGAGTTTCTTGGACAGATGTTGGCCACTTTCCCCTGGTAGCTCTTGTAGCATCTTCTAGCACTAGATGGGATAATTGTCTGAGGACTTGCTTTCCTCTGGATTCCAACAAGGTCTCTCCATGGTCCATGCTGACAGTATATGGTGATTTCAGTAGTAGGGTCTTACCATTAACCTCTGGTGGGTAATCAAGTGCTCTGACAGAAGACTGTCTTGTTTTGGGAGGTCTAGTATGTCTCTCTGGTCAACAGCTCATTGTGGATATAGACCACATCCTGGTACAGGTAACTACAGGCCATCACCAAGACAAAAGAAAAAGGAAAAATCCAGAGAAGGAAGAGAAACAGGAGAAATATGAAGTTAGGTTTCATCTCACTCTCTCTGGGGCCCTTGGATTCAGGTGCTCAGCCTAAGGTCCTCTTTAGAATTCCACCTTTTAGTTTGACTTTCAGGATATAGGATTCTGTGGTACCAGTTCAATTTGGGTTCAGTTTTGTGTCCCCCCTCCACCCTTTTCCTGCCCCAAGCCTTACCCTTCCTATTGTCCAAGCCTTAAGATGCTATTCAGTTATATAAACAACTTGGGCTGATCCAAGGTTAGGAAATGCAGATGACTGAGATCATGAAACAGTTGTCTGTCTGTGATTGTGTGAGTTCACTTAGAATTATCTGTTCCAAGTTCAACCATTTTTCTACAAATTTCAGTGTGTCATTTTTTTTCTTGCTACTGAGTAGAATTCCTCATGTAGATATACCACATCTTGGTTATCCATTCATCCAATGATGGGCACCTGGGTTGATTCCAATTTTTAGCTATTATGAATTGAACAGCTTTGAGCATGAAAGAGCAAATATTACTCACGTGAGATGTGGACCTTTTAGGGTAAAGGCTCAGTAAGGGATAATAGGCTCTGTTGGTAACTCTATATTCATCCTTTTCAGGAGTCTCCAAATTGATTTCCACAGTGTTTGTACCAGTTTACATTCCCAACAATAGTGAATAAGTGTTCCTATTTCTCCACATCCTGCAACATTTGTTTTCATTTAATTTTTTTAATGTTTACTGTCATTACTGGGGTAAGGTGGAATCTCATAGTTAATTTGCATTTCCCTAATGCTTAGGGATGTTAAACATTTTGTTCAGTGTGTGTTGGCCATTTGGGAATTCTTCCTCTGAGAACTCCTTTGCTAGTTCTCTGCCCCACTCTTGGAGTTGGGTGGTTTGATTTTTGTTGTTGTTGTTGTTTAGTTTAGTTTAGTTTTATTTATTTACTTATTTAGTTTACTTCTTTGTGAATTCTAGATATTAGGTTTCTGTCAGTGGTTTTGCTGTCAAAGATTTTCCCCCATTCAGTGGGTAATCTATTTGCTCTGCATTTGTTATATTTGTCTGTGCAAAAGATTTTTAGCTTCACGAGATCCCATTAGTTTAGTGCTTGTTTAATTTCCTTGGCTACTAGGGTTTTATTCAGGAAGTCCTATATCATGGAGAGTGCCTCCTATTTTTTCTTCCAGTAGTTGAAGAGTTTCAGGTCTTATATTGAGGTTTTAATCCATTTCTACTTGATTTTTGTGTTTGGCAAAATGAGTGGGTCTAATTTCATTTTTGTACATATGGTCATCCAACTTGTCCAACACCACTTGTTGAAGAGCTGTCTTTTCTCCAGTCTACATTATTGGCTCCTTTGTCAAAGATCAAGCAGCTATAGTTACTTGCCCTAAGACCTGGGTCTTTAATTCTATTCCATTGATCTATGTTACTGTTTTTATTCCAGTACCATGTTGTTGTCGTCACTATGGCTTGGTAATATAGCTTTAGATCAGGTACGGTGATGCCACCAGAGGAGTTTCTTTTTCTGAGGATATGTTTGTATATCCAAGACCTTCTGCCATTCCATATGAATTTTGAGATCATTTTTTTCAATCTCTGTTAAGAATAATGCTGGTACATTTATTGGTATTGCAAAAAAAATTTGCATATTTCTTTGGGTAGATTTGCCATTTTCACAATGTTAATTCTACCTATCTAGGAGCATGGGAGGTCTTTCCATCTTCTCAAGCCCTCCTCTATTTCTTTCTTGAGTGTTTTTATGTTTTAATTATATAGGTATTTCATATCCTTTTGGTTATTCCAAGGTATTTCTTTTTGTTGTTGTTGTTGTTGCTATTGAAAATGGGACAGCCTCACCGATTTCTTTCTCTGTATCTTTGTCCTTTGCATATAGAAAAGCTACTGACTTTTGTGCATGTGTTTGGTTGATGCTGCCATTTTGCTGAAAGAATTTATCTAACACTTTTAGAAATTTTGTGATGTAGACTTTCAGGTCACTTATATATGGGATCATGTCATCTGAAAATAGGACTAACTTGGATTCTTTCTTTCCAATTTGAATCCCTTTTATTTATTTCTTCTGTATTATTGCTTGGGCTAGTACTTCTAGTACTATGTGGGAGATCATTGGTAAGAGTGGGCATTCCTGTCTTGTTCCCAATATCAGTGGGAACTCCTTAAGTTTTCCCCATTAAGTGTTATTTGGGCTTTAGGAGCTTTATATGTAGTGTAACTGTGTTGAGATATAAACCTTCCATGCCTATTCTTTCCAGTATTTTGATCATTAAGTGGTATTGTATTTTGTCAAAGGCCTTCTGTGCATCAATTGATGATCATGTGGTTCTTATGGTTCAGTTTATTTATGTGGTGTATTACATTGACTGATTTCCATATGTTAAACTATCCTTGCATCCCTGGAATGAAACCTACTTTATCAAGTTAATTAATGCTTTTTATGTGTTGTTGAGTTTCAGTTTTCAAGGATTTTGTTCAGGATCTTTGCATCCAAGTTCATTAGGCATAGAGGTCTATAATTTTCTTTCCTTGTTACATCTGTTTCTGGTTTTGGTATTAAGGTGATCCTCACTTCATAAAAGGAGTTGTGGAAGATTGATTCCCTAGTGTCCAATTATGTGGAACAGTTTGAGAAAAATCAGTTTCAGTTTTTCTATGTAGGTTTGATAGAATTCAGCTGAGAGGCCATCCTGGACTTCTCTTTTGGGGGAGGTTTTGGATTGCCTTTTCAATCCTCATGGATATGAGGTTTTGGAAGTATGCCCTGATGATTTTTCCAATTTTATTGATGTCTGTAGTGATCTCTGCTTCATTTCTGATTTTGTTCATTTGAGAATTCCCCACACACACACTATCTATCTATCTATCTATCTCTCTCTCTCTCTCTCTCTCTCTATCTATCTATCTATCTATCTATCTCTTTGCTTGATAAGTAGGCCAGGGGTTTGTTAGTCTTGCTTATTTTTTCAAAGAACCAGGTCTTTGTTTCATTAATTTTTTAAATTGCTTTTTTAGTTTCTAATTCACTAATTTCTGCTCTAATTTTGATTATTTCTTTCCCTCTTGTGCTCTTTGGATTGGATTCTGCTATTTTTTTTTTCCAGTGCCTTTAGGTGAACAGTCAGGTTATGGATTTGTGATCTCTCTGTCTTTGTAATGAAAGCATTTAGGGCTATGACTTTTCCCTTTATGACTGCTTGTATTGAGTCCCATAAGTGTTGGCATGTTGTGTTTTCATTATTGTTTAATTCTAGGAATTTTACAATTTCTTTTTTTATTTCAACAATGCATTCATTGTTTAAAAGTGTGTTTTTTAGTCTCGAGTAGGTGGAGTTCTTGATGTGTCTCTTGTTGTTAATTTCTAGCTTTAAAGTATTGTGTTCTGATATGACACAGGAGGTTACTTCAATTTTCCTGACTTTATGAAGGCATGCTTTATGGCCTAATATATGTTCAATTTTGGAGAAGGTTCTGTGGGCTGCTGAGAAGAATGTACATTCTGTAGGGCTGGGATGGACAGTTCTGTACATGTCCATTAGGTCTAGTTGATCTATGATGTTGTTGAGCTCTATTATTTCCCTGTTGATTTTCTGCTTAGATGTCTTTATATAGATGATAATGGAGTATTGAAGTTTCCAGTGATTATGGTGTTGGTGTTTATTTCTGTTTTATTTTCAAGTAAATTTTGTTTCATAAACTGTGGTGCCCCTGTGTTTGGCGCATATGTATTTATGATTGTGATGTGCTCGTGTTGGAGATTCCCTTAATGAGTGCGAAGTGACCTTCTTTCTCCATTTTTGATTACTTTTGGTTTGAAGTCTATGGGTGAGTTAAGACCATTTATATTTAAGTCTGAGGTTTGAATTAATCCCTGCCATGATGATGTGTTTTATGAGGTTTAGTGCTTTCTTGTGTTATGTACTGTTTGAGCCTGGTTTATTTTGGTTATTGTGATCTACTTTTGGCTCTTGAGATTGGTTGTTTGACTATTCTGTGTGGAGTATTCCCTCAAGTAGTCTCTGTAGGTTTGGCTTTGTATTCATACAATTATAAAGTTGACTACTTTCATGGAAAATTATTCTTTCACCATCTATTCTGAGGGAGACTACTACTGGGTAAAGTAGATTGGCTTGGAATCCACAATTTTTCAGACTTGGAAGTGTTCCATTCCAGGCCCTTCTTGTTTTTAGGGTTTCCATTGAGAAATCTGATGTTATTCTAATGGGATTGTGTATGTAGGTTGTGAATTGCTTCTCTCTTGTTGTTTTAACACTCTCTCTGTGTTTTCATTGTTAAGAGTTTTAGCTATGGTGTGTCTTAGAAAGTTTCTTCTTTTCTCTTGCCTATTTGTTATTCTGTGAGCTTCTTGTATCTGGATGGGCCTCTCTTTTGCAAGATTCAGAAAATTTTCTTCTATAATTTTACTAAGTATGTTCTCTATGTTTCTGGTCTGGATTTCCTTTCCTTCTGATATAACCAGGATCTGGATGTTTGGTTGCTTCAGAATGTCCCACAGTTCCCCATGTTCTGTTCACTTGACTTTTAAAGTTTTTGGCCTCCCAGTCAATTTCTTCTGTCTTGTCTTCCAGGTCAGTTGTTCTGTCTTCCACATGAGTAACTCTGTTGGTGAGTAGTTCTAGGGAGGTTTTTATAATTTCTATCTGAATTTTCTTTTCTGTTGTTTTATTTTGTATTCTGTCCATCTCTTTTTTGAGATATAATTTCAATTCAAGTTCTTATTTTCTTGATGCTTCCTGTAGTTAATTCTTGAATTTGATTAAGTCTTCATTAAGCTTAATCAACCAGTTGTTGAGGTCTTCCATTTCTTGACTCACCTTCAATTTATTCATATCTCTTTGGAGGGTTCTAATGTTTTCTTCAATCAAGTTAAGCCTATTGTCAAAGGCTGAATGCTCTAGGAAACAATTCTGTTCAATTTCACTGACACAATTATTGGTTCTTTGATAGATTGCTTCAAGTTCAGTGATTTTATTTTTTAACTCAGGGTCTCATTGATTTTTTTGTTTTCATTTTGGGAATGAATTTATATGGATTTTTCTGATTTAATTGGAGGCTTCTTTGGTATGACTAGGGATCCTTGGTGGAGAGCTCTCAGTTTTCTGACTTTCATTGGCCTTTTTATGTTATCTTCCCATTTTAGGAAGACTATTTTATTGAGGAGGAAGCAAGTTTTTGTCCTTTGGCCCATTGGTCTGTAATTTTCCTTTTTATCCTGTCTTTGTTTGGTTTTGGTATCAGGGTAATGCTGGCTTCATAGGAGGAGTTTGGTAGACTTCCTTGCTTTTCTATTCAAAGTTTGAGAAACAATGGTGTTAGTTTTCCATAAAGGTCTGGTAAAATTCACCAGTGAATCCATCTGGGCCTGGACTTTTTTTTTTTAATTGGGAGACTTTTTATAACTGCTTGGATCTCTGTACGTCTATTTAAATGGTTTGTCTTATCTTGATTTAATTTTGGTAGGTCATAGGAATCAAGGAAATGATCCATTTCTTTCATATTTTCAAACTTAGAGCCATATATATTCATCTTTTAAAATGTATTACTATTTTATTTTTATTTATTTATTTGGCAGAGAAAGAAGGAAAGAGAGGGAAAAGAATGGGCACACCAGGGCCTCCAGCCATTGCAAATGAACTCCAGACTCATGCACCCTCTTGTGCATCTGATTAACATGGGTCCTGGAGAATCAAACCTGAGGAAACACCTTAATGCTAAGCCATCTATATTCTTATAGTATGTCCTCAAGATTTTCTGAATATTTTTGGTATGTGATTTAATGGTGCCTTTTTCATCTCTAATTTTATTAATTTTTGTCTCTTCTTTCTTCTTGTCAGATTTGCTAAGGGTTTATCAATCTGGTTTGTCCTTTCAAAGAGCAAACTCTTTGATTCTTTGGGTTATTTATTTGGTTTCTATTTCCTTAATTTTTGTCCTAATCTTGATAATTTCTTCCTGTCTTCTGATTTTTGGTTTGCCTTGTTTTTCTTTTTCCAAATCCTTAAGGTAAAGCAGTAAACTGTGAACTCTTTAATTTCTTTATATAGGCACTTAGAGCTATAAATTTCCTTCTTAGGACTGCCTTAATTGTGTCCCAAAGGTTTTGATATGTTGTATTCTCATCACCTCTTCTTTTAAATTCAATGAATTTATTAATTTCTGTTTTGATTTCTTCAATGACTCATTCATCATTCAATACTGTACTGTTTAACCTCCATGAATTTGTGCATGATCTGTAGTTTTTCTTGTTGCTGATTTATAGTTTAATCCCACTGTGTTCAGACAGAGTACAAAGGATTATTTCAGTTTTTCTGTACTTGTTAAGATTTGCTTTGTGTCCTAATGTATAGTCTATTTTAGAGAATGTTAGATGTGCTGCTGAGAAAAATGTATATTCTACAGCAGTTGGATGGAATGTTCTGTTTATATGTTAGGTCCATTTGTTCCATGACATAATTATATCCAGATGTCTCTCTGTTTATTTTTTTGCTGGGATGACCTGAAAATTGATGAGAGTGCAGTATTGAAGTTCCCCACCACAATTGTGTTTGTTGTTCTCTGTGGCCTCTAGTTTAATAGTGTTTCTTTAATGTAACTGGTTGCCTCCACATTAGGTGCATATATATTTAGGATTATAATGTCCTCCTTTTGGAGTGCTGCTTTTATCAGTATAAAGTGACCTTCTTCATCTTTCCTTGCTAATGTTGGCTTGAAGTCTATCCTGTCAGAAATTAGGATAGCAACACCTGCTTGATTCTTAGAACCATTTGCATGAAATACCATATTCCATCCTTTAACCCTGCTACAATGTCTATCCTTATTGATAGATGGGTATACTGGAGGCAACAATCAGCAGGATACACCTATTAATCCAGTCTGTAAGCCTGTGTCTTTTGATTGGGGCATTGAGGCCATTGATATTAAGAGTTATTATTGAAAGTTATGTATTTATTCTTGCCATTATTGTTTTGTAGTACTTCTTGTTTTTCCTTTACTCTCTTGTTTTAACTGTTATTTGAGTTTGGTTTATTTTTTCCTTTTTCTACATGTGTATGTTTTGCTTTCTCTTCAGTGTAAAGGATTCCTTCAAGTATTTCCTGTAGAGCTGGCTTAGTTGTCATAAATCCCTTTAGCCTTGTATGTGTGTGTGTGTGCGCACATGCGCGTAATGTCCTTATTTCTCCATCTCCATAGATAGCTCTTCAAGATAAAGTAATAGTGGTTGACAGTTGTTAAGTTTTAGAACTTGGAAAACATCATTCCAAGCCATTATGGCTTTCAAACTTTGTGTTGAGCAATCTGGGGTTATCCTGATGAGCTTGGCTTTATAGTCAACTTGATATTTCTCTATAACTGCTGTCAATATATTTTCTTTAATCTGCATGTTTAGTAATTTAACTATAACCTGACAAGGAGTGGTTCTTTCCAGGTTTTGTTTGTTTGGTGTTCTAAAAGCTTCCTCTATCTGCATAGGTATTTCTTGCCCAATTTGGGAAAATTTTTCTTCTGTGATTTTATTGAAAATGTCTATTATGTCTTTGGGGTGAAATTATTCTCCTTCTTCTATACCCTGAATTTTTATGTTTGATCTTTTCAGTGTCACAAATATCTCAAAATTCCTATTCACACCTTGCTATTAGCTTGTCTTCCTCTTTGTTGGAATGTATTAGATCTGCAACCTGATCTTCTAGAATAGATATTTTGTCTCTCCTTCATCAATTCTACTGGTGAGACTTTCCACAGAGTTTATATTTTGACTGACATTGTGTTTCAGTGATAGTATTTCTGCCTGATTTTTCTTCAGTATTTGTATTTCCTTACTTATGTCTTGTAATGACCTCCTTATTTTATTAAGCTGGTTTCTTGTGTTCTCTTGGAATTCCTTCAGGAGTTTGTTTTCTTCTTTAATTCCTTTGTTTTTTTCTTTGATTCCTTTGATTTCTTTTAGTATAATCATTTTTTTTGAAATCTTTGTCAGGCGTCTTATCTAAAACAGTCTCATTGGGGGTCATTTCTGAAGGATTTACAATTTTTTTGGGGGGGTGCATTGTTTTGATTCATTGTGGGTTTTTTTATTATAATGTAGCAATTTTTTTTCATCCTACTTGATTTGATGTTTGAGTATTCTACTTATCTGCACTGCTCTTAGACGTGGAAATGAAACTTCATATACCTTCAGGGTATGAGGTTAGGGTGCCAGGTGTAGGTCTGTACTCCAATCCAACCCCCAAAGTAATACTAGGTGAGTAATTTGCCTGATAGTCAAGTATTCTATTGGGCTGGGTGGTGTGATTTACTGGCAAATTCTAAAATTCAACCAAGCAAAATACACATTCAATAAAAACCAGCACAGAGTATGCAAGTGTGCGGTTTAAAACAAACAGATAACCTTATAAAGCCAGAATCTTTAAGGATGTATGTTCCTCTATACCCTTAATCCTGTCAGCTGGGAGGTTGAGATTTCTGTTCTGAAATGGGTTCCAGGTCAGCCTGGGTCTGAGCCAGACCCTGCCCCCAATAATGACAGAGAAACAAAAAACAAAAAACAAAAGCAAAGGCCTTATGAATCTGAAAGCATCAAAGGCAACAATAGTCAACTCCTAAATAATGTTTAATTGAGAATGGTAAAGTCAACCAAGAATATGTAACTTATAACCTGCCCTGACATGGAAGGACAGATTAGCACTTCCATTGCAGGCCTAGGTACCTGCGTTTTGTCAGTCAGCCTCATTACCTATAGGGGTGGCTTCCAATCTCACCAATGCTGGGTGCCCACCCTGATCCCTCCATGTTGTGCTGTGGATCTGGTGTTCAGATAAGCTGTGCTGGATGCCCTGCTACCAGGAACTGAATGAGGTCTCTGGAGTTCACAGTTCTGGAGGCTGGGGGATCAGAGTTCAGAACACTTGTATTGGAACTTCTCATCTGGTCCCATCTGTATCCTGTTCAGTAGCTCATCAGCTAGTGTCTGCTGTGTCTCCTTTATGTTCCTTGACTTTGCAAGAAGGCTGATGAGGTTGGAAATCCCTTTGTTCGGTCTCTGCTCCTGCAGCCTGGCACCATGCCGGGTGGACATGTGGATCCACAAGGATCGGGTAGCTAGTTCCTTGGCTGGATTCTGGCTGCTTTCTTCCTTGCTGGCAGAACTTGGTCTCTCCTGATTCCCTGCTGTGGCTGATAATAATCTATACACCTTCACTTTTTGGAAGAGTGTATTTTGCTGTGGTTTTGCTTAAATCCCTCCCTAGGCTAGTTTAGTGTGACTCTTATGGCACCATCTTACCCAGAACCTGTATTTTCATTTTCACTTAAAAAAATATTTGCTCGGGCTGGAGAAATGGCTTAGCGGTTAAGCGCTTGCCTGTGAAGCCTAAGGACCCCGGTTTGAGGCTCGGTTCCCCAGGTCCCACGTTAGCCAGATGCACAAGGGGGCGCACGCATCTGGAGTTCGTTTGCAGAGGCTGGAAGCCCTGGCGCGCCCATTCTCTCTCTCCCTCTATCTGTCTTTCTCTCTGTGTCTGTCGCTATCAAATAAATAAATTAATTAATTAAAAAAAATTTAAAAAAAATATTTGCTCATTTCTCTTGACACTTTTTGGCTATGGATTGATGGTAAATGTTGTTCCTTTGCTATTGTCACATTCACTTGCTTGATGCTTACCTCCATCCAACCAGTGAGGTGTTCATTGCACTTAGTATGTTTCTTAGATCTATCACATCCAGTGAGTTTTTCCTTATGGCTTTCATTTCTTTGTTGAAATTCTCTACCTGTCTACTCATTTTGAGTGTTTGTGGTTATCAGCTGCAATATTTTTGTTTTTTTAAATACTTTTACTTTATTTATTTGAGAGAAAGAGAGACAGACAGAGAAAGAGAAAGAGTAGGGGTGCACTAGGGTGTCTTGCCACTGCAAATGAAATCCAGATGTATGTGCCACTTTGTGCCTCTGGCTTAATGTGGGTACTTGGGAATTAAGCCTCAGCCAGCAACCATTGAAAGCAGGTGCCTTTAACCCTTAAGGCATCTCCTTGCCCGGTTGCATTGCTTTCATTAATACTCATGTTAGGCTCTGGCTTATTGAGTGTGAGCTGTTAATCTCAATATCACTTCAGTTTTAAAGTCATCATAGTTGCTACTCAAAATGATCACTGTTTGAGTACCACTCAATTGTAAATCTATAGCCCAACATGCTTGTTTTTATAAAATTATAAAAACGATTATAATTATAAAAGCTTTTGACATTCTTGCTTGATCATTTTTGACAAAATTGTAGCTCAGAAGAGCATAAACACATGTGTGCATTTATTTTCCTAAGCTGTGCCATTACGTGGTCTTTGCTGCACCTTCCAGTCACCTGAAGATCCTCTGTTCTGTGGTGTCCTGAAAATTGGATGTTTAATTTATGCCATACTCTTATTGTGCCCAACTCCAGGGCCAAGTATGTGTAAGAAATAATGAGAAAGAAAACTGAAAATTTTCACGTGCAATTTTGGTATCCTAATGAGCCATCACAAAGGAAATTCTTTGACCTCCCTCCCCACCCCCCACTTTTTTTTTTTTTTTTTTTTTGGTTTCTCAAGGTAGGGTCTCACTCTCTCACTCTAGCCCAGGCTGACCTGGAATTCACCATGTAGTCTCAGGATGGCCTTGAACTCATGGTGATCCTCCTATCTTTGCCCCTTGAGTGCTGGGATTAGAGGTATGTACCACCCTACACAGACTCCCCCAACTTTTTGAAGGATGTGATGCTCTTAGACTTCATTTTCACCATAAAATAAAGGAATTTCTATGTTATCCATTTTGTTCTCTAACTTTAAGTTTTCTATAATATAAATTAATGCTATAATAAATATTATTACTACATGTAATGATATAAAGGAACTATCTACTAATAAGTCACCCTTCCTATAAGTGCACACACTATTCAGAAAGACAAGTTAAACATAATGTATGAAAACTACAGTTCTTAGAAGAAATTAGTTCTCTAGAAATTAATATATGTTAATATATGAAACTTATGATAATAAAATAAATTTCCCAACTCACTTAAATAGCAAAGGTTTCATAATTAGAATACAAAGTTGTGAAGACATACACAATTGTTTGCTGCTCTATGCAATTTAGTTTTCTCATATTTAGAAAAGTCTAAAGCTTTTAAAATAAGATGGCTGGCCTTAAATAATGATGATTTGGATAAGACAGTCTGTCTTCAGTATCCCAGCATCCTTCCCTGCGCCTGCTGTTCTCCTCTCCCTTTCTAACTTCTATTCGGCATTTCAATTCTCCTACCTTAGTGCTAACTAATTTCAAAGAAAGATCAGCAGATTATATGTTAAGATATGATGCCTCCCAGGAATATTTGCATTTCAATAAGTTGTTCTTGTAGGTTAAACTCTCAGGACCCAAAGGAATAAATATCTGATGATGATAATGACGGGTGCAGAGGTGAGGCATTTGGGATTCAGTTTAGCTGCACAAGCGCTTCACTCACTCTGAGAAATCGTCCTATTCTCACTCATGGGAATGAAGCAAAGGAGATAAATAAGGAAGAATACAAAGCCAAATACAAGTTATTTAGGATGCTTCTTGAAATCTTCTTAGAAGCTATTATTCAAGCAAAATGTTGCTTCCCTATAAGAAGGTGAGAGGGGAGATGAGACAATTTTCATACTATTTCATTATTTCACTAACTGTAACTACAATGCGTCTGAATTTTAAACTAAACTTGTACATTCTGAAGGAACAAGGTATAAAAGAAGTGTAAAGGAAGGGCTGGAGAGATGGCTCAGCAGTTAAAGGTACTTGCTTGCAAAGCATGATGGCCTGAGTTTCACAATGTGGTATGTGCATCTGGACTTTGCAGTGGTAAGTGGTCCAGGTACACCAATTCATTCTCTCTCTTAAATGTGTACTCCCTCTCCTCTCTCTCCTTGTAAATATATAAAAATCTATAAAATGAAGCGTTTCTAGGTATATTTACCATAACAATATAGTCAGCAAATTATATTTAAATGACTAGTATTTAATTTTTAAAACAGTGATTGGACAATTAAATTTAATTAGGTATACTATTTTTAAAAATTATGATACAATGTAAAACTTAAGGAATATTGTATATATGTGTATGCATATGTACATCCATATATATATTACTATATATTACATATATATTATATATAATATTTTATATATATATTCACAAAGGTGCAATGCATGTTTTTCTATATCTAATTTTATGACATTTTAAATTCCATAATATGTGAATTTATATATATATGGTGTTATTCTATACAGACTGGAGAGATTTATACTCGTGCACTGTAGTTTTTTCATTAAAATTAAGCTTTTGTCATAATTTCACTTTATAAAGTTAAAAGAAGAATAAAAATACACCCAGCAAAGCCATGGGAAAAATTCAAATGTTGGATGAATATTGGGTTTTACTATATCAAAACAATAGCAAGAGACCACCTATAAATAGTAACTGGACCTGCATTGAAGCCATCTTTCTAGCATTTTAATCATTTAACCATTCAACAATCTGTTCCTGCTAATCAAACTTTACTCATTGCTCTTATCTCCTCCACCATATCCTACTCCCTAGAACTTCACTGAGCTATCTTTGGAGCGATATGCATTGTTGTTTGTGATGGTTAGATTCTGTTGCCAACTTGATCTGATTAGGAATCCACAGGCATTCCTATTGGCTCTGTCTCTGAGGTTACTTCCAGGAAGGGTTGACTGAAGGGGAAGTTCTTCCTCCAGAGTGTGCCCTTCCCCCAGAGTGGGCAGCTCTTCTGGTGGTAGGCTCTTTGGAAGGAAGCTCTGGGGGGAAATCGTCCCTTTTTGCCCTCCTGGCTGCCTATACTACTTACTGGTGAGTGCCTTCACTTATACCTGCATCTATCCTGTTCTGCTAACCTTTGTCAATATTAACAAGTTTGTTCAGCCTTCCAACATGTGGACTCAGCAGCTCTCTAGAAAGCCTGCAGGCCTTCAGTGCTGGATTGGGACTGCCGAGGCACTCAGCCACATGGACTGAGCAGCTGCTTAACTCTCAAGCCTGCAGACAGCTATTGTTGAACTGCCATAAGCCAATCCAATAAATAGCCTTTTTAATACCAATTCGTTCTACCAGCTCTGTTCTTCTAGTGAGCCCTGACGAATACACTACTGTAGTGGACTTGGCCCTTCTGTTGTCATATTGTGGAAGAACAAGGTAATCAGTGCTTGCCTGTGATCTATCTAAACCTTTGACTGTGGATCTCTTTGCACAAGTACATGTGCTTACGGGAAACATGATTGCTCTCTTTGTCCCTCTCTGTCACAACAACTAAGTCCTTAATTGCGTTAAGCTGTCAACATTGGTCTACTCAGAACTGGGCTTCTCTGTATCTGAGACCAGTGCATAAGACTGCACCCCAACAAAAGGGAGTTAACTATTCCTTTGACATTTATCTAAAAATAAGACAGGAAAATGAAAAAAAAAAATCTCTGAATGATCATCCTGCCCTGTTTTTGTTTTTGTTTTTCCCTGAAAAAAATCAGTTTTGCTGAGACAGTCTCATCCTATGATTCAGCCTGGTAAAATATGATTACCTGGACTCACTTTCCTCTGAGTCAACATGTAGACATCCTGCTATCACTCAAGCACATCTCCTGCATTCTCATGTTCACTTCCATGTGCTCATCAAAGTAGTTTCACACCTTTGCATTTCTCTGTATCTACCATTGTAGACATGCAACTATGTCCATTTTGCCATGTTTCCAGTGCCTAAGAAGTGTTACCATCATTGTCACTTGACACATGCCTGCAAATTGCCCAGTGATGGTGTCAATCCAATTGGCACCTTCCTTGCTTTGCCTGTTGTTTTGGTGACACCTTTCCAGCCTCTTCATTCCACATGCATGTATATGAAACATTCGCAGCAATTTAAGTTGCACCAAATCTAATCCATGCAACATAATGTGCTTTTCAGCATTTCTCATTTGGGTCTGTGATTTAGAAGACAGAAAGTAATCATAAAACACAGTTATGTTCTTCAATGTACAGTCTTACATATACTCTTCCAAAAGTAGAGTAGAAGGACTTTTTCAAGTAATAGCGGATACAATTTCAATTTACCATGTGCTAGGATATATTTGGAAATTCTAGTTCTCAGAGGAACTGTGAGTTCTTTCCCTAGCTTCAAATAAGAGAAATGGAAAGAATTGGGGGAAATGCAATGGCTTGAACAGAGGGAAAGACTATATAAGCCACATTTTATATCAGTCCCCCTTTGGTATATTTACATAAGGGGGAAAGCAAAACAAAACCAAAAAAAAAATATATTTGAAAGAGAACAAAGGCCCTAAGTTCATTAGTATTTATTAGAAGCTTGTTTCCATAGCTGCCAGGGAGCACTGTTTGGATTACAGCCCCAAACTATCATATTCCATTATAATTAACTGGGCAACATGTGACTAGTCTACTGATGGGCTGATTTTAAGATGGAAATGTTGGAGAAACCACATCACATGCTGGTGTGTGCATGCACATTTGGTATAAAAGAATTGTAATTAAACTTCAGTCATCCTCTCCTCCAGAGCACATTGAATTAGACTCAAAATTGGCTTCCATTATGTTTAAGCCTATCAAGAAACTGGGGGCAAGATCATTAAGACACTAGAGCAACGTGAAATCTGTGGGCAAATGTTCTACTGAGTATAAAGTGTGGGTGAAGGCAAAGTTGGTCCTTGGGTGGTGCTAGGGGCAGCCTCCTGCTGGGTAAAACCTGCAGGGATTCTAGGGGCATAAGCCAGCCAATACAAGCAAGTTCTGGGTGTCTTAACTAGGAAGGTCCTCCAGTGTGCCCAGCTCTCCCTACAGGAGATCTTGTGGAGAATCAATAAACTTCAGTCTTTGAGGATTTGAACTTAATCTTTGTCTGTCTTTCTTCATTTTCCCCATTTAGAGTCCCACAAGGTGTTCCAATTCCTCTCCCCCACACTATTACACAATTTATATAAGCCCCTTGCTTCTGTTCTCTCTGAAGCAGAGGAGTTCCTTGGGAAGAGGAAAAAAGCTGCCCTGGGGAATAATGCACCAACTTTCCTGTCACTAGGAATCTATTCCTGTCTTGTCCAGGATTGAGTTTAACTCTTCTCTCCACAGTAAACTTTTATTCTTTCTTTCATCACACTATTCTTCAAATATACTAGGGTAGGAGCACAATTAATAATTATCTCAATAAATAAATGTAAATATAAATATAGGAATAAAAAACAAAAGTACCAATAATGAAGCAGCATGCTTTGTCTTTACACACACACACACACACACACACACACACACACACACACAGCCCTTCCCCTGTTACTACACACTAAAATTCCATGACTTTTAGCTGTTGCCATCTGTGGAATCCTTAGATTTTTTTCCTAATGTACTTCTAAGTAATCCTCTATTCTACTAACTTTTGTTCTTTCAGTAGAAAGCTGCCCTTAACATACTGTTTTGGAAAAGACAGTATCAAAAGCTCTTGAGTAAGATGTTCTTTTTCCTCAAAAAGAATATAGTATTGTGATAGAACATTACACAAAAAATTATACAGTGTGGTAAGGACTAAAAGAAGAGAAAGAGGGTAGCAGGAAGCAATGACATGTGACAGAAGGACCCCTCATCCAGACTGGTTGAGGCGGAGGTCACGGGGGAGAGGAAACTATTATGGTTCAGTCTTGAAGAACCAGTAAGAGTTAACTTCACCATAGTACATCAACTGTCTAAACCTCCCTCCACGTATATCACTCTCTCCTCTTCTGTCTCTCTCTCCTCTCTCCCTCCCTCCCTCCCTCTCTCATTTTAACTCGTAACTTCTCTGCAATGTCAGTTTCCATTATGATGGTAAAAAGATCAGTGAATGAAAGTAAAATAATTGTTTGGCAAGAATGCTGAAAATAAAAAGTAGAAAAAGAAGGAATAATGAAAATTATGTTTGTTGAATACCTATTGAATGCATATACATGCATACATGCACACATATATCTGTATGTATGTGTGTGTGTGTGTGTGTATATATATATATAAATTCAATATTAGTATATTCTCCAATCAGTGAAACAGACCCAGGAATGATAGTGATGAGGAATTATAGATGTTGACATTTAAAATAGTTATAGTCATCTAATGGTTTATCAGCAGAAAAGCATTTGTTTAGCACACACACAAGGGAATAAATTTCATTCCCAGTATTACAAAAAAAAAATACAACAGTAAAATAAAGAAAAAGAAATTATAAATATGACCCAGAATTAACTGGACAAAGGCATAATTATGTGAGCAACAAATTATAAAAGAGAAACAAATGAAATTTCTATCACTAAGAATACAATATCTCAAGTAAAAAATTTACTGGAAGTGGGATGAGGTATTATACAATGAAGAAGAAAAAAACAGTTTACTTGATTATAAGGTATTAACATTATTCAAACTGAGGTAGAGAAAGGAGAAAGGCTAGGAGTAAACACCTCCCCAGTTACTATCAAGTGAGCTAATACACTTGCAGTAGTATTCCAGAAGGAGAGCACAATGGACAAAGCAAAAACAAAGCCGAAAAGATAACTTACAATTTCCATATTTCACAGAAAAGGACAAAGCAATGAGGCACAAGCAGAACAAATCCCAGACAGTCATACTAAGATGCAGCAAAACAAAACTGCTCAGTGTTTTCCCCTTTCTACCTGTTCAGTATTCCTAGTGCTATAGAAGACATTTATATCTTGACATCATTTCTGACTCTGAAGTTCACTACTAAGATAAAGGTAGGCAGTGACTATGTTACTTAAAGCTATTCCTACACCATAATGATAAATTTAAAAAAACAAAAGTTGCTAGCAACTTTACAGATGAATCCTTCTAAATCCAAACCAGGGTGTCTACAATACACCTTTCCTCAGTGGACTTGAGCTGCTGAATATATAGAGTCCTAAGACTCATCCTGGGCCTTACATAGCTGGAGCTTGATTAGCTTCCATTAACAGCATTTGGGGGAGAAAGTTGATAAGGAAAGAAAAAGAGAAAAATGATAAATTCTATCATAAACCCATTCCAAGAGAAAAATAACTATAGGAGAAATGTCCATAACCAAATGAAAAGAAATAAATATATGAAAGCCAGGCATAGTGGCATATACCAGCATTCCTTTCCCTAGGGAGGTGGACAGGTAGATCCCTGGGGCTCATTATGCAGTCACTTTAGTCTACTTGTAAAGCTTCAAACCAATGAGAGACTTTGTCTTTAGAAGGCGAACAGTGTTCCGAAGTCCCCTGGGCTCCACATGCATATGCATTTACATATGTGCATCCACACATATACATGGACCCATCCACACATGGACACATATACACAGAAAGGAAATAAATATACTGAAGAGTTGCATTAAAGGTTCAATTCTATTCTAGAAAATAATAAAATTGTTACCTTAAATTTGCAGCAAACTACCTGCTCAAAGTCCATAGTCAAATTGCAAAGTCATATTTTGCTAGGAAACAAAAGAAAGGAATTGCTTGGTGTTGGCCTTGGAACACTAGAGAAACATCATTCCTTTGAAATAAGAAGGCTTGCATCAAGAATTTTTTTTTTTAAAAAAAAAAGGAAGGACAGGTACCATGTTAAACAGAAAGCACTGAAATTCTCTAAATAAACCCCAAATTCCTTAATTTCCTTTACAATATCTCACAAGAACTTGAAAATGGAGTTAGATATCAAGAAAAAGGATACTATTATTTACTGATAGTTTGATCTCTTACATTCATAGAAATATTGGTGACTTCAAAACTATGGCTAAACCTCAAAATATAAAGAAAAATACTACACTTTTGTCAACATGTCACATTATAAAAATAGCTAAAATTGGACTCGTATCATTTGTTTAAAATTATAGCACAATTTTATTTACTTTCTGTATCTACCTGCATTTAGTTTCTTTGCATTTTTTGAAAATGCCACAGACATGAATTTGACTGATTTCATGTGAATTATAAAAGCTACCATTTGGCCACTACTTAAAATGAGTTGTCAAATGAAGATAGACACAAAACTAAGGAATGATTCAATACCGATGTCATTCCACGCATAAGAGCATATAATTTTAACTGTCTTTGGTGGGCCTAAGAAAAAGACTGAAAATGAAGTAGAAAGAGGCATGGAAGATTCAACTACTTCACAATTATGAACATTTGCTTTGATGTAGATATGTTTCTAAATCTCCTTATTGATATTAAAAAGAGTAAAACAACAATCGATTTCCTTATTTAAGCTATACCTTTGCCGCAGAGTTGAATTTATGAACATAATTACCTAAAAAGTTCTCATTATGACAATTGTCACAAAGTCACTTAAAACACTTGCAGGTCATCTGACACTAGTGGCCCAGCCTTACATAAAACAAGTTTTCATGATGAAACTAAAATGCAGAGATTCCGTAACTTGCTAATGTGCTGTGTTTTATAGCACATTTTGTAGGTAGATGTAGAATACATTTTGTCACACTCACAATGATTTCCATGGTGATATATTCTCAGGTCAAGTAGTAAAATAAATTTAACACTTAGTATACCAGAATTACAGAATAAATAATAGTTGATACTAAGTTCAAAAATAATTCTGTAGAAGGTGTTTTGATTGTTCAAGAAATGTCAAGAAAGCATACCATGTTTCCTTCAGCAAAATGGGTAATTTTGCTTTCAATTCCATTTTACATACCTGACAATTGTAACAGAGAATTAATCCTTCAGCTTCAAGCTGATGCAAAAATCATGAAAATTAGAGCTGAGGAGGAACTGTTGGAAGGCACAATAGCTAAGCCCGCTGCAGCTACAGAAGCTTGAAATCATTTTGGTACCATTTGCCAGACATCTTTTTCTGTTCTTCTTGTAAGCCCAAACATAGGCCAAGCTGTAAGAACGCTAATGGAAATTCCTGTTTGTTTGGTTGGTTTTTTTTGGTAGGGGGGCGTTATTTTTTGTTTTGTTGAAAAGGCAAGGTCTCACTCTAGCTCAGGCTGATGTGAAAAATCACTCTGTACTCCCAGGTTAGCCTCCTATTTACGATGTTTCTCCTAGCTCTGTCTCTTGAGTGCTGGGACTAGGGCATGTACTAACATGCCTGGTTAGCAATATCTATTTTTTAAATAAAAGTTGTTTTAATTATTTTTATTTATTTATTTGAGAGTTACAGACAAAGAGAGAAAGAGGGAGAGAGAGAGAAAGAGGAAGAGAATGGGCACGCCAGGGCCTCCAACCACTGCAGACGAACTCCAAATGCATGCACCCCCTTGTGCATCTGGCTAACGTGGGTCCTGGGGAACCCAAGCCTCAAACCAGGGTCCTTAGGCTTCACAAGCAAGGGCTTAACAGCTAAGCCATCTCTCCAGCCCCTAACAATATCTATTTTTAACAATTGTGCATCAATTGTACAAAGTACTAGGTTTTGTGGTGATATTTTTGTACACGTATTTGGTAGATTTTGATCATATGCACCCATTCTATTAATTTACTTATCCTTCTTCCCCTTCCCCTACTTCTGTATATCCAATAGTCCCTCCTTACTTTCACATCCTCCTCCCTCCTGACAAACTTCACTAGAAAGAGGAGATGCTAAACTTCTGGCTTACTTCACTTAGCATAATACTCTCCTGTTGCACCATTTCTTTTATAAAGAATACAATTTCCTTCTTTCCTGTGACTGAATAATACCCCTTTGTGTATATGTGACACGTTTTCTTTGCTGTATAGCCACTGATGGACACTATGATGATTCGTCTGGGTTGTCAGCTTGACAGGATTTATAATCACCATGGAAACATACATAGTTCTTGGCCAGTCTGTGAAGTATTAGATGCTAGAGGTGGGATAACCAACTTTAAATGGCATGATGTCATTCTCTGTGCTGTGGTCCTGGGCTATATATAAAAAGGAGAGAGCTGAGCAAGGTAGAGTGGCACACACCTTTAATCCCAGCACTTTGGAGGCAGAGGTAGGATCACCCTGAATTTGAAGCCAGTCTGAGAATACATGGTGAATTCTAGGTTATCCTGGGCAAGAGAAAGACCCCACCTAGGGGGGAAAAAGAAGGACAGAGCTGGCTAAGCAGGTGCCATTTATTCATCGATTGCTTCCTGGCTGTGGACGGGATGTGCCAAGTGTGGTAAATTTCAATCTCCACTGCCCTCCCTTTCCCTTCTGGTGCACAGTAACCTGAAACTGGAAGCCAAAAATAAACCTTTCCTCGAGTTGTTTGTGTCAGGTATTTCTTGACCCAAACAAAAACAATAACAATAACAACAACAAAAGAAAGCTACTAATGCAGACATCTTAGCTGATTCCGTAGCATGGCTACTGTGAATGGGATTGGAGCAAACACAGGTAAACAGAGTTAGCGTGGTGAGAGTTGGCTGTCATTGACCCTTTGGAGGGCATTTCCAGAAGAGGCATGAGCAACACCTTGTTTTTTAATTATGACCTGGATTTATTGCCCCTGGAGTCAAATCAGAAAGAGTAACTTAACATTTCATCTTTTCTTCTGTTTGACTTCTCCTCAAATCAATTCAAAGACATTGTATTTCTGTGGAAATCCCCCCCACCCCCGTTCAGAAGAGAACACACATATGTTCACCCCCAGATAGGGCTCAGATGACAAAGTACTATTGCACCAAAACCAATGAGTTCACCGTGGTTTCTTACAGAGCAGGGTGAGGGGATTGCTCACAGGAGTGGGGATCACTCCAAGGCAGCTGCAGCACTGACAGCCCACCCCAGCATAGGAGATGACTCACAGAAGCTGCGTCTCTGGAGCTCACTGCGAACCTGCAGGCAGCTTGGCTGGTCACACAGCCTCTTGCCAAATACTCGCTTATTCTTTACACAGCCTTAGAGAGGGGTCTTACAACCTTTTCCTCAGCAGATTCACCTCCTGACCCCCTCTTCCAGGAAGGCATGTTTTAACTCCGAGGTGTTTGCTATACCACTTGGTCTGAGTCTGGCCCTCAACAGTTGTTTACTGCTACTATATAACCTTGGGGATTGGTCATGTGACTTCACAAGCTTCAGCTCTTCCAGACTTGTCAACCTCTTGACTCCCTCTTCCCTTCAGGAGAGAATATTTCAACTCAGAAGAATTTGCTATACAGCACTTATTCTCTGAGTTTTATCTGATAATGTTACTGCAAGTCACAATGAGGAGATGCTGTGCGAATGTGGTTTGTGTCCCTCAGAGTTCTGCCGTGCTGGAAGGCTTGTTTGTCAGGATGATGCTATTGGGTGGTGGAACCTTCAAAAGGAGAGGTCAAGATGGAAATCTTTAGATAATGAGCAGTTTGTAGTCATCTCTTTGGTTAACTTCATAAGTCTCCTTGAGTTCATGCAGAATTGTTATAAAAGGTAGAAGGCAGGCCCCACCATCCTTGGTCCTTACTCATGTTCATTATTTGGCTATTAGCCTTGAGACCCACCATTGACCTTGCTATCCAACGTGGTGTCACACAGTCAGGAGCTGAGCTGATAATGCCAGTGCTACGTACATCATTGAACCTCCAAAACTGGAAGCCAACAAACCTTTTCACCTCATTAAACTAGCTGGTTTAGTTGGGTGTGGTGGTGCATACCTTTAATCCCAGCATTTGGGATCACTGTGAGTTTGAGGCTGGCTCGAGAGTACATAATGAATTCCAAGCTAGCCTAGGCTAGCATGGGAACCTACTTTGGAAAACCAAAAACCAAGCCAAAAAAAAAAAAAAAAAATTGCTGCTTTAAGAATTTCACTGTACTCAAGCAAAGCCAACTTACATAGGAATAAATAAATTGCCTATCATAAACCTCTTATATTTTTTTCTTTGTTGTATACTTCTTACATTGTTATAGAAAGCTTGTCAGTCAGATCTCCTATAAATAATGAAGCAAATATTTTATTATTGATAATTTAATTATCAATTATATATATATTAGAAAACAAACCATAATGGGCTGGAAAGATGGCTTACCAGTTAAGGTGTCTGCCTAGAAAGCCAAAGGACTCAGGTTCTATTCTCCAGGACCCAAGAAAGCCAGATGCACAAGGTGGCACAATGTCTGGAGTTCCTTTGTAGGAGCTAGAGGCCCTGGCATGCTCATTCTCCCTCTCTCTCTCTCTCTCTCTCTCTCTCTCTCTCTCTCTCTGCACCTACACACACACACACACACACACACACACACACACACACACATATATATATATATATGTATATATATAATCTTCTTCCTCTGTCTCCCAAATAAATAAATATAATAATTTTAAAAACCTTAAAAACAAACCATAATGGATTTAAGAAATGATGTAGCTGTCTGGACATACATACATGTATATAAAAGTTAGAAACTGGGAAATGCTTGTAGTTTACTTTAGCAATGCAAATATGGTCCGTATGTCTTGGTACTAATGTGTATGAAATACTGATAAATTGGTTGGAAAGAAAGCTTCTATGAGATGATGCAGGGTCTCCTGTGTTGTCCAAGCTGGCCTCAAGTGATCCTCCTGCCTTAACCTCCCTCTTAGCTGGGAACACAGGTATACCACTGTGCCTAGATAAAAGATGAGGTCATTATGGGAAGAAAGGACTAAGAGAAAACCTTTTCCCCACTTTAATAGAAATATGGAGTCTGACCTGGGAAGCTCCCTGGCATGGATCTGAGCATGATGGCATGGTAAGGCAGAACCTAAGGTAGATGCACCAATCAGTACATGCTCAGTCTCCAACCTGGGACATGGGTAAGGAAGGGAGGAAAGGCATGGCAGGCTTTTCCCAGTTCATCTGAAAACCTGACTACTAGAATTCTGTCAGACAATGTCAGTAGCAAAAGGAGAAACTGGGTCTACCCAGTACTCAACTGTAGCTGAAAGTTGGGGGTGGGGAAGAGACTCGTGAAGTAAATTGTAATCCAGGGAAATACAAAAAAAGTAGACATATGAAGTTAATAGCTTTTCCAGTGTTCCCACTAATGTGGGTGGGATATAAAATTAGAGCTGACCTTTTTATTGTACTTAGGGAGATTTAATTTAAGGATTCAGAGAGTGTAAGGGCCGAAATAATTGATTCCAATTTTTTCTTCTCTTTTACCAAATCATTTGTATAATGAATTGGAATTTTCATAAGAAACTGGCATTTGAAATTACAAATATATATTTCTGGTTACTTTCTTATTACTGTGACCAAAATGCCCGACCAGCATCTTAAGAAAATAAAAGTTTATTTTGGTTTGCAGTTCAAGGTTACAGTCCATCAGGGTGGGGAAGCCATGGCTAGGAGGACTTGAAGCAGCTGGCCACATTGTATCCATAATCAGGAAGCAGGCAGCCATGAACGTTTTCATGGAATGGTGCTACCCATAGTGAGGGTGTGTCTTTCTATCTCAATTTATCTAACCAAATTAACCCCTGGAAGGTGTGCCCAGAGGTTCATCATGTTAAGGTAACAATCAGGGATTAACCACTATAGTATAACAATATCTCTTTGTTCCCCAAACCCCATTATGTTTCTTTCTTTTTTTTTTTTTTTGTAAACTCAAGAACTACAATTTCATTTGGTCTACTTTTCTTTTTTTAATTTGTTTACTTATTTATTTATTTGAGAGAAAGAGAGAGAGAGAGGCAGAGAAAATGGGTGCTACAGGGCCTCCAGCCACTGCAAACAAACTCCAGGCGCATAAGCCTCCTTGTGTAACTGGCTAACTTGGGTCCCAGGGAATCAAACCTGGGTCCTTTGGCTTTACAGGAAAATGCCTTAACCACTAAGACATTCCTCCAGCCCTGGTCTTTATCCATAGCTCTAAATGTAAATATTTTGGTTTGTGTGTATATTATGTGTGTGTGTGTGGTGGGGGGGTAGGTGGGTGGGTAGGTGTTCATATGTAATTTTCCATGTATGCAATATCCAAATAAAAGAGTAGAAAGCTGGAGAGATGACTTAGTGTCTAAGGTGTTTGCCTGAAAAGCCAATGGACCCAGGTTCAACTCTCCAGGATCCATGTAAGCCAGATACACAAGGGGTACATGCATCTGGAGTTCATTTGCAGTGGCTGGAGGTCCTGACGTGCCCATTCTCTATCTGCCTCTTTGTCTCTTCTTCTCTCTCTCAAATAAATAAATGAAAAATAAATAAATAAAAATTAAAGAATAAAGGATAAACATAACTGAGCAACATTCATTGCAAGTGTGTGCTGTCACATGCTGAGATCAGAGGATGACCTTGGGTGTCAGTCCTCTCCTTCCACTTCATTAGAGGTGGGGACTCTTGTTTTCCACTGCTCAATTCTCCAAACTAGCTGATCAACAAGCTTCTAGGATATTCTCTGTCTCTGTCTCTCATCTAACCGTAGACACACTAGAATTAACAGACGCCCACTGCAATGTCCAACTTTTACATGGGATCTAGAGATCCAAGCTCAGGCACTCATGCTTGCACTTTAAATACTTTAACCACTGAGCCTTTTCCCCAGCCCCTCCCCCCACCAGATGCAGATTTTGTTGGGTAAAAAATGATACAGTCTGTATACTTGCCAAGGCAAAAAACCAAAATTAAACATAGTTAAGCAGATTTTCAAACATAGCAAGCAGTTGAAATCCTTCATAGGGATTCATAATTATAAGGAAAGCATTAGAAGATTTAAAACAGTATTACTACCTTGCCTTTGATGCTACAAAACCATACATCCATGATGTTTATGTTGTCCCTTATGCTCTGTTACTACAATTAGTTTCAAGCACTACTGCAAACTAGGGGAAGCTGTTTAATCAATCGATTACTCTTTCTGAATACTGAACACAGCACAGTCTCCTTGCTTAACAAGGTAATTACTTAAAAATTAAACTTTTCATCGGGGCAGCTTGTCAAATAAATGAAAAAAAAGGAACACTTTAAAAGAGAATTTGGAATTGGGGAGATGGTTCAGTAGGTAAAGTGTTTGCTACACAAAAGCATAAAGACCTGACTTCATATCCTTAGCACCCACGTAAAGGCTGGATGTGGCGGTCATACCTGTAATCCCAACACTGAGGAGGTAGACACAGGAGAATCCCTGGAGCTTTTTGTCCAGCTATACTAGCCAAATCAGTGAGTTTCAGGTTCAGTAAAAATAAAAAATAATAAAAAGTAATAGAATACAATAATAATACAACAATAGTATAATGATAAGGAAGACACTGGATGCCAAACTCTGGTCTTCATGTGCACACGGGCACACACACACAAACACACACACACACACACATAAAAATAAAAAAGGAGAACTTATGCACTGAACGTGTTACCAGTGCTGGATAAAGTCTGGTGTAGGTGCACATCAGAAGGGAAGCCAGTGTGGTGCCACCTGCTGGACGAAGGGACAGAGGCACTGAGAGATAAGCAAGGGTCAAACAGTGAAGAGCTCCAGACAGCCATGAACAGCGAATTTTTCTCTAAGCTACACAGGAAAGCCAGAAAAAAAAAAAGGTGGGGGAACTTTAAAAACAGTGTCAAGATTTTTTAAAATCTGATTTTCTGAAAGAGCATCCTAGCTGTGGATAGAGAACATTAGACCTGAACCAAAGTACAGAAACGGGGAATTGGAGAGACCAAAGGGCAGAAATTGATAAAAGCAAAATCAGAATGAATTTATAATTTTAGCACTTATCTTGAAAATGAGTAACTATTATTTTTTTTAGCCAGATGTGGTTTTTCACTTGGTAGTCCAAAGCAGGCCAATTGCTAGTTAGAAGCCAACCTGGAAAGGGGACGATATAACTGTTTCAGTGAAAAGCAATCAGTTAAATCAGAAATTCAGGAAAATGTTTATACAAAGTGCAACACAAATAACATTTTGTTGGAAGGCTTAGCTTTTTAAGGATACTTTACCTGCATGTAAACTATAAACTTCTTATGTATTTTATCTACAAGCACAGTTACATTACATACAAATACAATTTAAAACAACATACAATTGATAGTAAATATTTCTTTAGTAGAGTATTCTGCAGAGCAGGAACTATGTTGGTGGTAGTCATGGGCTTTAGATCACACTAGACATGATATCGGATACTATGACATAATTACAATGATATTAATGCATAGTAAGTAAATTATTTCCATCGTATTCAAACCTAACAATGTCAAAGAAGTTTCAGTTTAAAGTTAAGACCATTTGACACCTCTCATCTATGAATTAAAGTTTAATATATATATATATTTTGGGGGGGGGGGGTTCAAGGTATGTTCTTGCTTTAGCCCAGGTTGACCTGGAATTAACTATGTAGTCTCAGGGTGGCCTTGATCCTCCTTACCTCTGCCTACTGAGTGCTGGGATTAAAAGCATGTATCACCATCCTGGCTAATCTTTAATTTTTTTCATAAAAATCATACTAAATTTCTAAAGTAACCTTTAGTTGTACTTTGATGACCTTAGTGCTACATTTTGATAAGAAGAAAAGAAAAAATTATCCATTAAGTCTCAAGCTTAAGGAAAAAAATTAACAGTGTGCTTTTTAAGATTTCACAAAACTTGTAAAGGTAGTCCATAAACAAAGGTAAGTTAGTAAATTCTGCTTTAGAGTCCATTTTGTATCAAGCAAGGAATGAGTCAAAAACAAATACAATAGGAAATGATCCCAGACTAGACAGCCTGGGGAAGGTTTCCAGGTTACAGAGGACAACATCCCAGAATGCCCTGTAATTGTTCACAAGCCCAGAGAAGACCAGATTAAACTAGCCTCTGTCCAAATCCACCCAAGCCCACATCCAGCATCCTCTTTCATGCTCACAGTTATTAAAATAACACAGGACATAGCGGGCTTTTCCATTTGTTACAACTTTTGTGGAAAGAAGTTTTAAAAAGCAACATATATGTATGGGACTTATAAATGTGAAATTTCTTTCCAGCTCTTTACAATCAAGAAAAAAGAAAGCAATTTCAAAAGCACTGTCTAAATCTAATAGTCCCATGGAAGCATAAGTGGTTATGTCTTTATATAATACCAAATATGTGATTGAGTTGGGAATAACCAGTAGATATATTTCCACAAAGTAATTCAAACTTTTTCAGTTTTTACACATGGGAAAATCTGATGCAGTGTTTTTTTGAAAGGCTTGCTATTTATTAAATGCAGTTATCTTGGAAGTTATCCTAAAATGTGACAAAGTTCATGTTAAATAAAATAAATAATTATTTTGACCTTCTAGTATCCTCATCTTGACATTTCTTTTCTGAAATGACAGCAGGACCACGTCATTTTCCTGGAATTTCTCCAGCAATGTTATTCACTTGACTAGGTCAATTTTTTTAAAATTCTTCCAGCAAATATTTACTAAGTGTTAATTTTATTCCATCATAATGCTTTGGGTTGAAGATAAAAAGTAAATTAACAGAATCACTGGAAGAGCTTAGGGTTTAGAGAGAGGCCCATGAATACTATAAGTATTAGAATCTCTACAGGATGGTTGGAGAGCTCTTGTTTAGAATGGATCTGTACATGGACCGTGTTATCCAATGCCTTCTTCAAATAGAACCAGAGATGGCCCCACACAGGAAGGATCCTTCCAAACATCCCCAAAACTGCCAAATTAACTGACGAAGGAACTCAGTCCTCTTCCAGGGCAGTGATTCCTTTCTATTGCTTCGTAGAAGCATAACCTCTGCCACCTTCACTGCAGAAAAGGTATTCTTAATTTGGTGTACATCCCATAGTTGGAGAACTTGCATACACTTATCTATACATAAAGTGCACTCGATATTTTAGGGATAACTCACAGCAGTCTGTAGTGGCTCTGCAAGCTCCTTTGCTTTTCCCTGCATCATTCACCTAATAACCTTGTGAAGGCCCAGCAGTTTCTTGCACCCACACAGTGCCAGTTCTCCCCTTTTTAGCTTCCTAAAACAAACCTCCTGCTGGAATCCAGCTGACAGGCTAAGCCCTCCATTTTTGAGAGTGCTGTAACACAAACAATTGTTCTTTTTTTTTTTAACTCAACATTTATGACCTGTTAATACATGATATCAAAAGTGACTTAAGGGATTTCTTTTCAATGACATGCCTCCCATCAGATGAAGCAAAGCTGTTCTCACTTAGGAAGCTGGTCCAGAAAACTCCTTCAGAATAGACTAAGTTTATACTCGCTGAACAAGAATAACTCCTAACAACCAGAGACAACCCATCACTTTAAACATACTTTATATCAGCCCAAAGTCTATCACTCCTGTCTACTTATTAGACAATATTAACTATGACTGAGGTTGTCTTGATAGCACTAAATTAATGCTAAAATAATTTAGTGTTGTCTTCAATATTCTCCCTGTTCATCAAGGCTCCTGAAATAGACTTGTATCTCTCTTCACAACCTATCAGTTGTTCCTAATTTATGGACCTTCCTTTCTCCTTGAAATTTACTGGCTACAACTCATTCCTTAAAACATAAATTTTCAGATATTCAAACTTAAAAAATGTCATTTGAAACACTCATTGTGCCTATTACATTTAGCCACTCAATAAATACTAGCATTTTTCTTTTCTTCCAACTAAGTATTATAAAATTTACTGCAGAATTTTTTTTTAATAAGGATGGACTTTGAATTAAACAATACAGTAGGCAAAGTTACCTAAAGGAATTTGTAATTCGAAACTTCTAGAGATGTTGGATTAAATATAACAAGTATATTTTAAGTTCAGAGCTAAACACAAACCACACACATATACACACTCAAAAAAAATCAGTGGAATTTGGAGGAGCAAAACAAACCATCTGGGGCTTGGGACACAGCTTAGCCAGTAAGAGTGTTTGCTTAGGAAGCATGAAGTTGTGAGTTCAACGTCCAGCACCCATGTAAAAGGTGGGTATGGTCATACATGCCTATAACTCCAGGACTGAACAGGGCAGAGACAAGAGGATCACCAGGCCCAAACTAATCAGACAAACCAAAAAACAGGGCCCAAGCTCTAAGCTTAGTGGAATTCTCTGTCTTAAGGAAAAAAGGAAGGAAAGCAATAGAAAAGAATACTGGGAATTTTTACTTCAGCCTCTGTATTCATGAGGACCAGCACACGTACACACACCCATGTGAATATACCTCATACATCACACACAGAAAGAGCTAACCAAAGCCCAGGCCCAGCCCCAGCAAAAAATTGAACCAAACCAAAACAAACAAATCAAAACCCCGGAGCTCATAAAGATTAAGGTGAAAACTGCAGCTGTGTCCAGGAATTTGGAAGCTAAAAATAGGTTTAATGACCTCGCAGAAAGATGGCATGTGGCTTATGATCTGCACAGATTGGCTTACTTTGAAAATGGAGCTTCCAAGAAGCTTAAATCCTCAAAGTCTACTCGCAAGAAAAGGTCAACAAAAACAAAACAAAAAAACAAAGGTCATGTTGGTACGTTTCTCGGTCAGCAGCGCGAATCTGGTGAGAAATATTGCTGCTTCCTACACAGTTCTAAGTCTACTTCTGTGACATAGATGGCACTATTCACATGAGGAGACCACATGTTAGCAGAAATAAATTGTGTGGGGGAAACACTACATAAAAATCCTTCCTGAGAGCTGGAGAAATGGCTTAGTGGTTAAGCGCTTGTGTGTGAAGCCTAAAGACTCCAGTTCAAGGCTCAGTTCCCCAGTACTCACATAAGCCAGATGCACAAGGTGGCATCTGGAGTTTGTTTGTAGTAGCTGGAGGCCCTGGTGCTCCCATTCTTGCTCTCTCTGCCTCTTTCTCTCTCTGTCTGTCACTTTCAAATAAATAAATAATCCTTCCTGAAAAGGCTCAGGTTATAGCCAACCTCAGAGGAATTTATGGCTGCCTCATCAAATATGATGTTAGCTTCAAAATTACAGAACTTAGAATGAAACAAGCCCCTTTGAGAGAGAATCCACAAAACTTAAATACCTGAAGTAGACTTCTTAGAATATCAGATAACAGAATTTTTACCCTTTGAAAATACAACGGGTATATTTCAATATTTGGGAAACTTGAAATATCATGGAAATTTTAAAAAGGGATGGTACCATTGAAATTATATGAAAACTTTGATAAAAACAAAAAAATAGAAGTATTAGTATCAAACTTAACTCAATAACAGCTTAAACAAAGGAACAGGATCAATGAGTAAATGAATGGTAAAATGGAAGATATAGCTGAAGAAACAAATAGATGCATAATCTGAATAAAAGGAAAAAATTTGGAAAATTCCATAGGAATTGGAAACATGCACCTAGTTAATGACAAAGAATCAAGAGAACAAGCAAGAGGGGAGATTAGAAGTAAAAATAAATAAAAATTATTAAAGATTAAAACTTTCAAATAAATTAAATTAAAATTAAAAATTTCAAGAAATGACAAAAATTATAGACTAGTAAGGAAATACATCATTAGCATAAATAAGACAGAACACAAAACTAAACATATTTCAATGAAGCTCAGATTACCAAAGAGAAAGAACAGATCTTAAGCTATAATGAAAGAAGTGATAACATACAACAGAATGAGAGGAATACCAAAAGCAAACTCCTAAAAATAGCAAGAAAAATAGAATACAGCTGATTGACATAAGAATTAAGTGAAAACAAGTCTCAACCTAGAATTTTAGATGCCATGGAACTTCAAAAAAGAGGAAATTGAATTAAGGAATGAGGGTATGTAAAAAAAATAACCAAAATTGTTTAATAAAGATTGCATATGTAAAGTAAAAGTTGGCTTACTGAAGAAAAAAGTAAGTTCAGCTTAATTAGGTCCATTTAGTTTATTTTACTTGACTGTAGTTAAGGGTTGTAGGCAAATGTTCAACTATACCATGAAAGCAGTAGCTGGTAAAACAGAAAATAAAACAGGAATGAAAAATTCTGAGACACTTACTTGATATTAGATTCAGATGGAGACACTGATTGACCTTAAGAGTTTATTAGATTTTAAATGCATACATGTTAAAATGTTAAGGTCACTAAAAACTACAAAATATACAAATTCCACCACATGTACAGATCTGGACAGGAATAAAAAGGAAGTAAACTTGAAGGTCAAAAGATAGGATAGCAAAACAAATCATAGAAAAAGTAGGACAAATAGAAAACCCACAATATAACAAGATTGACAGCATATGCAGAGACCACAAGAACTAATTTTAAAAATGAATCTGCTGCAAGACATGCATGTAAAGCTTAATGGTACATAAACCATGATTATAATGTTGAAAATTATACACAAGGAAATTACTAGTTAATAGTAAGCTCATGTGGGTTTGTAGATATCAGACAAAGCAGACTGAAGCCAAAAGCCTGTACTATCAATAGATTGACTCCATAATTTTAAAAGGAGCATTTCATATAGAATTTTACAGTTCTAAAATATGTATGCACTTAGAATTTCTCCAAACACTTATTACAAAATATTAAAGAACTTTGCAGAAGAAAATTCATAATCATAATGAAAGTTAAATCCACTTCTGATCTGTGAAAGCTCCAGGAAAAAATAAATACATATATACATGTACATAAAATTAAAGATTCAAACAATAAATGAGTTTAGTATATTAGCCTAATATATGCATAAATGACATAAATGGGGAAGCTTAAATTCCAGAAATCCATGTCTCACAATATTCACGCTGTGAGGTCTAAGACTGAAGGTTCAGCAAGGGAAATTTCATTCTGAGAGCTCCTCTGGGATTCTAGGCCCTCACCATCTGGCTGCATGCTCACAATGCCATTTCCCTGAGCATCTGTGAAGTGCAAGATCTCTTCTTCTCCTTACAGAGCCACTTTCCCCATCAGTTTACTTTTTCATCATATCACTTCTTTTAACCTGATTATCTCCTGAAAGCCACAACTTCAAATACATGTTAGGACATGAACATGAGAAACTTTGGGGCAAAAGGGGGCTTAGGGATAGAATCAAATTAATAATGCTTCATATTTTCTTGCCTATCTTCTCGCATGAGGTTGTGGGGGGGTGTGTTTTGGGTGGGTGTAGGGAATTAAGCCTGGGCCAGAAGACTTTGCATGCATGCATGTGCCTTTAACTGCTGAGCTAGCCACAATTTTAAGAATCTTGAATCCATAAATTAAAGAATTCAGATTATCCACAAGAACATAAGAACATTATTATAATGGTTCAGTACATTAGGCCACAAAGGAAAATCAGCAAATCATAACGTATTTGTTGTAGTCATATCATAGCCCTAATTGGAATTCTATTGTGCAGAGCCAACAACAACAGGAAAACTAAAATAAAAATTATACATCATTTTAATTTTTAGTTTATATTCACAGTGCCAAGGATCAAACCTGGGGCCTTGTGCTAGGCAAGGACTCCACCAGTGAGCTACATTCCCAGCCACTTAAGTTACACGTACATTTTCTTTTGCTAAGTAATGTGTTTTTAACATTACTTATGGATCTAAAGGAAATTAGAAACACTTGAACTTGAAAAGAATAAAAATACAGTTGTTCCTATGTATTAAGGAAAATACTTTTCAAATATGATTTATATGATATTCTACTGTAAAATTATTATATAGCCTGCTTTTTTAAATGACAGTAAATTTATGTCAACAAAAGCTCAATTATTCTGAAATAAAAGTCTATGGGTCTTTCAGCACACACACAAAAAGTACAGTTGTTCTGAGGGTAATACAAGATAACTAATTTCCTATGCTCTTTTCTGCAAACTCATCCACTAAGAATAAATAATAGAGTATAACCCGAAACTAGGCCTAGGAGTAAAACAAATCTACAGAATTTTTTGACTATATGACTAATAAAAAATAATACCACCATAATAAAACAGTAGCATAGTTGAACTCATGTTTATGCCATAATAAATAACTTCCTTAGTAAATATAAAACCTTGTATTTTAAATAGGTCAAATATGAATAAACATAATAAATTAATAAAATAATGAATAAATATAAATAAAAGACAAACCTCTCAACTTGGTACTTGAGAGGCTGAGACAGAAGGATCAACAGTACACCACCTAGGTTACACAGCAAGGCAAAAAGGGGGAGGGGAACAAAGAAACAGAGATAAACTTACTTAATATTCATGGAAATTTTGTCCAATCAGGAAGAAGAAACCAGGGAAAGTTTGATATTAACCAACAATTAACAAATATTGGGTCTGAATGGATGGAGAACTACTTCAAAATAACATTAGTTATCTTTTTCCTCAATTTCTTAGTGGACACTGACCTGTAACCCCCAGTTCCAGCTTGGGCCTACCATCCACAATGAGCTTTTGATCAGAGAAACCTACAAGGTTTCCCAAAACAATGACAGACTTCTGTCAGAGTACTTGATGACCCACCAAAGGCCAGTTTTAAGACCCTATTGCTGAAGACTCCATACACAGCTGACGTGTAAAATGGAATGACATGGCCGGAAACCAGGAGAGAGTCAGTCCCCAGACAGTCAGCGTGTCTAGTGCCAGAAGGTGCTACATAGGCAACTGGGGGAAATGACCAAGACCTGTCCAAGCAACACATTGTTTAACCTAATTAGCAACAAATAACCGGATGTGATGCCCACACAAGTGCAATCGTGGTACACAGCCATGGTGAGGAATCAATTGCTCTTGATTTGGCTAACTGATCCACTCAGTGGTACTAGACCCATAGCTGGAGCTGGGAAACAAGTCAGAACCATACCCAAACACAAGCCCACTCTACAATATCAAGCTACCATCAATCACAGGGTATAAGAGGGCCTAAACCTACCATACTGTCTATCAAAAAAGTAAGTCTTATCTCAATTTTCCGGGCGCTAACTTACTCTCCGTTGGAGAATCTGCTTCTCTTTTCCAGATAGATGCAGATCCTAAGAAGAGAGCTGCCCCAACATACCTCAAAAGGGGCCCAACTGAAACTAAGGACAACTGGCGAAATAAGCAAGGATGATGTTTCCCTGTGAACTGGATACCAGCACAAAGGGGAAGGAGATCAACGCAGAGAAAAATCAACTCCTACCAAATCAGAGAGCCAGAGCCTCAGAGGCCCCCAACACCTCAGCACTGAAGCAGACTAAAAATGAACCCAACATGGCTCAGGGAAATTTTGCGGAAGAGGGGGCGGAAAGAATGTCAGAGTCACATGTTGGGTCATGATTTGCAGAGACATTTATCATACCAATAACTGGGGGCTAACTCCACAATGCACGACCCATTTTCATTAACAAGGAGGGTCTAATGGGAAGGGGTAGATCACAGATGAGTCTAAATAATGGTACCAAACTGCCTGTATTTACTGAAAACTAATAAATTAAATTTAAAAAAAATATTTATGTGTGTGTGCATATATGTCATGTCATGCCCATGGAGGTCAGAGGACAACTACTACAAGATGTCTGTGCTCCACTTTTCATAAAAAAGGTTCTGTGGGGATGGAGAAATGGCTTTGGGGTTAAGGCACTTGCCTGAAAAGTCAAAGGACCCAGGTTCAATTCCCCAGGACTCATGTAAGCCAAATGCACAAGGAGGCACATGCATCTGGAGTTCATTTGCAGTGGCTAGAGGCCCTGGCGTGCCCATTCTCTCTGTGTGTCTCTCTTTCTTTTTCTCTCTCTCTCTATTTCTCTCTCTCAAATAAATAAATAAAATATTAAAAAGGGTCCCATGCCACTGCAAACAAGTCTGGCCAGGGAGTTTTGGATTCTCCTGCCACCCCCCTCACCCCCGATAGTCATAGGGTGCTAAGATCACAGATACATGGATCTCTCCTGTTTTACATAGGTGCTGGGAAATTTAATGCTGGATGCCAGGCTTTGCAAGCAAGCCCCTTTAACTGCTGAGCCATCTCCCCAGCACTAGAAAGAGAATTTTATACAAGCCGTCCAAGGCTTGGAGTGTCCAAGAAAAGATAATCTTGAATAGATGCTTCATTCAGTAAAAGTGTAGTTGAGTGGGCTGGAGAGAAGTCTCAACAGGTAACTTGCTTATCTGCAGAGCCTAAAGACCCAGGTTAGATTCCCCAGTACCCACATAAAGCCAGATGCACAAAGTGGCACATGCATCTGGAGGTCATTTGCAAGGACTAGAAGCCCTGGTGCACCCATTCTTTCACATTCTCTCTTTCTCTCTCTCTTCTTGCAAATACATAAATAAAAATATTTTTAAAGGTGTGGTTGAAATTAATTAGATTATGTACAAATTTGCTAGCCTGCCAAGCCAGAATTGGTCCACAGTTGCCAGACAAAAAGGGAATCCCCACGTGGAGCATAAATCAAGCTGCCATCAGGTGGAAAATGGAGCCTGAATATCATTGTGGACTGAGGAAAGTGAGAAGCAGCAAACCTCAAGGGTACAGGTAAGCTGGGCTGCCAGGTAAACACTGTCAGTGGAGAGAGGGGATATGTGTTGTGGGAATGGAAAAGTAAGAAGGGTAAGGTATGACGAAGAGAAAGGATGGGGGAGAATGTGGAGGACTGCTATGGGTGAGAGTTCCTGGAAATGGGAGCCAGGAAACCCTTCCTAGGCAAGAACCTAGCACTCATGTTGTGTGCAACATTTAGTACTGAGGGTGCAGCCTACTGAGCAGCAATGAAAGATGAGGCACTGTCTTGAGATTTAAACTGTTGAAAATAATACCACAGCCAAACACTGGTGAGAGCTGATCCCCATAAGCACTTTGCATGGCTGTGCAGGACCAGCAGTGAACAAAAATCACATTCTCCAGGAGCACTCCAGATGCACACAGGGAGCCCCTTCCTCCTCCTATGCTCCTTCAGATGTTTCTAGCAGGCAAAGGAGAATATTTATAAAGCCAGTCTTTTCTTTAAAAAAAGAAAAAGGCACAAGTGTGGAAATGAAAAGCATAAATCAAAGACCATCACAGTATTATCTTGAGAATTCAGAAAAAGAAAAATAAACCCAAAGAACACAGAAGGAGGAAAAAATGAAGCAAGAAGACAAATTTATAGAATTGAAAAATGCAATAAATAAATCAATAAATCTGAAACACTGATTCTTAGAAAGATAACTAAAAGAGACAAGGTTTTGTCAGGATGCTGCAAGAAAAAAAAATTGTAGACTCCAAAAATTGGGATTGATAACAACAGAGATAGAATTACAGAGAAGATATACAAATAAAATATACTATAAATTTAACATTTGAAACCTAGACAAAGAAATTAGTCCATAGGAATATATAACTTTCCACAAGTACTTTAAGATAAAAGAGAAAATTCCTAAACCATCTATGGTCATTAATGAAGTAACCCACAATGAAAAATAGAAAGATACCAAATCAGGTAGTGCTACTGGAAAATTATATTAAACTTTAAAAATAGGAGGAAGAAAAGAAAAAACATCAACAATTTTATACAACTAATAGAATTTCAGTTGATTTCAGAAAAGAACTGTATAAGAAGTCTAAGAAAGTTTCATATTGCTCTGGCGTAAGGCTAAACCAGGAAGGTCTTATTTAAATTTAAAGATAGCTCAAAATCAAGACTGAAATCTAACCCATGATGCTTTGCATTTCAGCTTGACATGGAGCCAGTGCACTGAAATGCAAACTATGAATGAAAGACACTTTGAGAAAGTAATTCTTTTGCCTAGTTCCTCTAAGAGAAACTCCAGTGGTTTGTGAACTACCCACAGACTCATGTGCTTATGATTAAATCTCATACACCAGTGGAGCTTTGGAAGGTGGGGCACTGATGGAGGAGGTGTGTTACTCACTGTCCTTGAGGTTTCTTAGTCTAACCCACTGGGTTCTCTTAACTCATGCTTGCTGTTTCCTCTCTGCCAGACACACACACAAAATGGAGCACAAAAATGGAGTTTGTGTGTAGTTGCAAGAGGGCTTCCTATGCCCATTCTCTTCTCTCTCTCTTCCTTAAATAAATAAATAAAACTATTTTTGAAGGAGGCAATCCATAACCAGGTTGTGTATCCTATGGATGATGCATGTTAGCATTACTAACAAAAAACACAACATTAATAAATTAAAGAAGAAAGGATACAGTTTTGACACATGCAAAGTCAATTACATTTCTGTAAAATCAATTAATGGGAAGAAAACACTAGCAACCTAGAAATAGGAGATCACTTACTTATCTCAAGAACCATGAGTAATAACTCCAAGGCAGTTTGGTTAATCAGTCACAAATTTCCATCTGTTCTCCAAATGCTGCCCTTCAATTGTACAGCAAGGAAGCTCATACTTCCCTTCTAGGCTCTCTTGAAAGAGTGATGTCCTGGTAAGCTGGTCTTGAAGCTGCCATTTTTGGAAAGTGAAGAAAAGCTGTATATCTAGGCTATTTTTACATCAAGAACACTAGCCCCTCGTTACATTTTCTGTCAGCTGCAATGCATTCATAAGAGATGAAAATTATCTTAACAAAACTGATAATGATTACCATAATTAGTGTTGAATTTCTGCCAACATTACCTTTAAAAATTTAAATTACAGCAAGTTTGTCTGCCATGAGTGTTTCTGCATGTCTTCATCTGAATGCTGTTGTCACTCCTTGGTGACAACAAGGAAGGTCTATGAGATTTAGAAGGAAGAACCAGAACTCTACTTATCATAAAAAAATGTTCATAAAATGTTGAGGAAATGTAAAGGAAAACTATTACCATTTATGAGAAGAATTCAGAAAAGTATTGGGAGAGATTAAGATATGAAGTTTAGAAGAATTTCCATATGGCAACACTAAATGTGCTCATTTAAAATGAACAATAAGTCTTCTCTTTCCACCTCCACTCTAATAGCAAAGGTCAGACAAATTATTACAAAAAACATGAAAACTGGAGGATATATTTCAAATTACTTCGAAATTCTTGAAAGTTACACAATATAAAATTGTCATCCTCAAAGAAGAGAAATGACAGTCATGACTCTACACACACCATCGCTATCTGGAACAAAAACTCTAGACTATGGTAGGATGAAGAGAATTAAACTAAGGTATGGTGATCTCACTGATGAAAAGATAAAATATGTCAATGAATAGTCTAAGACACTTGGAAGCTGCTAAGTTGAGTCATAAATAACTATATATTAAAAGCTGCTCCAGGAATCTGCATATATGATAAGTAGGTAGCTAAATATACAACACTATGGACATATAAACTATTTAAGGTTGTAAAGAATGACTAAATGAAAACTGTAGACTTTAGGAGATGTCTTGGGGGGTAAGAGTACTTGCTATGGAAGCATGAGGACCTGAGTTCAATCCTGAGAACCCACATAAAAAGCTGATAGGGGCACACTTGTCTGTAACCTTAGCACTGAGGGAGGCAGAGACAGGAAGGTGGTTGGACTCCCTGTTCAGCCATATAGGTTCCTCTGCTGAATATTTTCCTACCTGACTCTCAGGCCAATCCACATCACTAACCAAAAAGACAGTGAGCTCCAGGTTGGAGAAAGACTCTATTTCTAGGAAAGAAGAGGAGCACTCTAGATTGACGATATCTTCCTCTGGTCTCCACATGAATGTGCACATGTCACATTCATGTGCATATAAGGCGCACACATACCACACATACTAATACACACACACATATAGACACACAGCAAAACTGGAATGGAAAGGGCTCATTAACTGATATAATTTCAAGGGACTACTGAGGGAAAGAAGTTATTTCGATATGACAAATTGAAGTCCATAATGTTTAAATATCAACAGAGCCAGCAGTGGGGACCCAGGATATACAGATACACTGTGATACAGGGAGTAAATTGTTCTTGAATTAAAGATTAATCAATAGCTACTCTATCAAAGTTTTAAAACAATCTTTAAAATATCAAACTAATTCATGATTATTAAACTGTCTTCTAGAAAAAATCCCAGTGGGACAGTGCTCACCTGGCAAGTGAAAGTTCCTGGGTTTGATCCTCTGCACTGAAAAAAAAATCATTTAAAAATGTCAATGAGCTTTTATAGAAGAATTTTAAAAATCTAAGCACTAAGCCAGGTGTGGTGATGCACACCTTTAATCCCAGCACTCAGTAGACAAGAGGAAGAAGTATCACCATGAGTTATAGACTACCCTGAGACTACATAGTAAAATCCTGGTTAATCTGAGCTAAAGTAAGACCCTATCTCAAAAAATAAAACATCCAAACAGGGATGGAGAGATGGCTTAGTGGTTAAGGGGTTTGCCTGTGAAGCCTAAGGACCCATGTTTGACTGTCGGGATCCTACTTAAGCAAGACTAACAAAGGTGAGGCAAGTGCCAGGTTGCACAGGCCCATTAGGTGTGTAATCCTCTGGAATCCAATTACAGCAGCTGAGGGCCTGGAGCACCAATTCTGTGTGTGTGTGGGGGGGGGGGTCTGTGTGTCTGTGTGTGTATGTGTATGTGTGTGTGTGTCTGTCTGTCTGTCTGTCTCTCTCTCTCTAAAATATAATAAATCTAAACACAAAATAAAACTGTAGTATTAAGAAACCAGTTAAAAGTAATAAGAAAGCCCAAGAAACAAGACATGGTAACCCATCAGCAAAACAGTCAGTCTCATAAATTCTCAGCAAACTAAATCTAGAAAGTAATTTTATAGACCTTATAATAAACATCTGTCAAATACTACAATTGACATCTAATTCAGGTTGAAACAGAATGCTTCCTTCAAGCTTCATAACAAAAATCAGTATTTGTTATCACCACTCTATTGAACACTGAATGAAAGGCATGTGTTTCAGAAAGAAAGCAATGATTTTGTCTTTATTTATAGATGACATGATCATATATCTAGTAAATCCTAATGAATCATATCAAAAATTACTCAAAAGTTTAACAAAGTTGTAAAATAACTTAATATGCACATATCAGTTTTGCTATATTCTAAGAAAGTTAGAACTTGAAATGTAGAAATAGAAATATGCAATTTTTAACAAGTAACCCTATAAAATGTTTACAATTCCACTTATATGTACAAGAAATCCAAGAGAAATAAGAGCTAAATGAGTAGATGTAATTCATTCTATGAAACAAAACTCTTAATTATGTTAATATATTGGTGCTCACAACATTGATCTATAGATTTAAACAACATCAATAAAAATTCCTAGTAGTTTTTTTTTTTTTTTTGAAAATCTGGCAGGCTTAAGCTAATTTTTCAAAAACATAAATGGTATGCAAGAGCCCAAATAATTTCAAAAAAGAAAAACAAAATTGGAAGGTTTTGTGCTACCTGAATTTAAATTTCACTGTGATGGTACATTAATCAGGTCATGTAAAACTGGCAATTTGATAGACATATAGAATAATAGTAAAAAGGAGTAGAATGTCCAAAAATAAGCCCACATATATACAGTTAATTAATTTTTGACAAAGGATGAAAATGATTTATGCTGAAGTAGAGAAAGATTTGTCATTTCAACAATGGGACTGAAAACATTGAGTATAAAAAATAATGAACACTGACCCTTATCCCATTCAGTCCACAAAAAAATATAACTTGAAATTACTAATAGACCTATCTCAGAAGAGCCAGTTCTGGGCTGGAAGAACCAGCCTAGAGCAGCTATGAGACTGAGGGGTGAGGCAGACAAGCAACTCACAACATCACACTGCACTAATTATGTCGAGGCTAAGAGATAGGAGTGTTGTCTTTGGTAATCACAGGACCACAGTTGGATCCCCACCATTTAGGTCAGAAAGACGGCTGTACACATGACTGAGGCAACTTACCTAGTTCTGATCAGCTAATGTGAGAACCATGCACATCCTTGGAGCCGAGGTTTTCCAGAGAAGCTTGACAAACCACACTTTGGATTGGATTATTTAGACTTGGATATAAAACTACAGGACAAAAATGGTAAAAATAAGCCCACTATGTTGAAAATTAATACGCACTAATTTAATAAAGGAAACATTTATAAACAAACTGACAGGGATTACTCTGTAACACCCTCCATGGTTATGATTCAAGATGGCTGCTGCCATGTCCAGCTAGCATGATACAGATTTCAGTATCAGATCTAAAACTACAGAGCTTCCAGAAAATTATAAAGATGACAACCACTGTGTTTAGGGAAGGGGATGTGCAATAAAATATTTGAACTTTGAGGCAGGTGAAGATATTGTAGTGAAGCTTTATTGCTAAAGGAAGGAAGCTCAGGAAACACAGGAAGTCATCAAGTATGGGGGAAAATATGCAAGCCTGGGCCTTAAAGATAGCAAAGGAAAAATAATTGCTTAGAAAGACATTCTGACCGGCCAGGCTACCAGCAGTTTGTACGGTGAGCTCCCGAGGTGCAGCTTCAGTGAGTCATCACCTATGCTGGGGTGGGTTTTTTGCTGATGCTGCTGACTTTGACTCATCTGTTGATTGAACCTCTGAGCCCCCCCCTCACCCTGCTTTGTAAGTCACCCCCAAAACACTCACTGGTTTGCCAAAGCTGATTTTGGTGTAATCATAATTTAATCTGTTGTCTATGCCCTATCTGGGTGAAAAGGTATGTGTTCATGTTGCCCCTGGCAAATAGTTTACCATAGCATGGGCCCAGCTCAGGTATAAAAAGCACAAACTAAAAAAAAAAAAAAAAATAAGTATGGCTTATTGAAGTTAAGAGTAGCCATGTTTACAAAGCCATGTAAATAAAAACTCAAAGGCAGGCCATAGACTTGCAAAAACAATTGTATTTGTAATTTACATGTCTAACAAACCAGTTATAGTAAGAATGTATCAAGATTCTTAGAACTCAAAAAAAAAAAAAACAGGACAAATGACTTAATTTTTTAAATAGAAAAAATATGAGTGTTTCACAGAACATCATAACCAGAGCCAATGAATACAGGAGGAGATGCTTAACAGCACCAGAGATCAGGGAAATGCAAATGAAATCCACCATGTGGCACCAATAGAAACAGACAGAAATGGCTACAATTCAGACTTCAGCAACTCCACCTGTTGGTGAACACCAGCGCATCTACAACTGCTGTGTTTTGCTAATGGGAATAACAATGGCACTGGCATAGGGATTGGGGAGGTGGCTCAGCAGTTAAAGGTCTTGCCTGCAAAACCCATCTGCCCAGCTTCAACTTCCTAGCCACCCAAGGTCATCAAAAATTGTTCTTGGGTTAGGGAAATGGCTTTGCAGTTAAGGCATTTGCCTGAGAAGCCTAAGAACACCGGCTTGATTCCCCAGGACCCATGTAAGCCAGATGCACAAGGAGGCATATGCGTCCGGAGTTTGTTTGTAGTGGCTAGAGGCCCTGGCATGCCCATTCTCTCTCTATCTGCCTCATTCTCCCTCTCTCTTAAATAAGTAAATAAATAAATAATTTTTAGAGTTGTTCTTTTAATGGCATTTCCAGTGTCTATTTCTGTGTAAAGAAACACCGAAAAACTTTAAGAACTGGATTGAAAATTACAATGATCTTATTTGTTCACAGATCTGTAGTCCAGACCTTCTTATGATGGTATGAGTGGTCAGTCAAAGAGCTATGATATCATGCTGGATTCATGGGTGGCCAGCAGGCATGCCAAGATGCATGGACAGTCCTGTCCTTCCTTGTGATTCCTGGGTTTCATTTCTTATGCCATGTCTCCATGCAGTTTCTCTAGCAGGAGTCTTTCTCTCCCCCACAGTAACTCAGGGTTCTCAAGTACAAATCCTACATCTACTAGGGATTTTTGAGACACATACACACAAACTACACAGCCTCATCCCTGGAGCATTCTACAGGGAAAATCCAGCAACAGACACAGGCTAAATACAGCATAATAGGAGAGTGCATGAAATAGAAAAACCCATAGGCAGAGTTCATTCATGGCCACCAGTCTGAAAGAATACCACACTGAAAAGAAGATATTTATTCCAAAGCTAAACCAAGTTTTATGATTTGGGATCCATAAAGAATGCCTGAAAGTCAACAAAGTAAAAAAAAAATAATAATAATAAAAATGTGATCACATAATTTACAGAGGAAATTTTCTAGAAATTAGGTAAAATCAGATGAAAACTCCCAATTAATATGTTATTATACAAAAGCTGCCTTGATAAAAATAAAATGTTTGACAATTACTTAATTACATATTTCTATAATGTGTATATAGATCCAAAAAATGCATTGTACCTTCCCAGTGCACAAAAATATTATTTGTCAATGAAAAATAAAGAAGTAACTTTTGAAAAACAAATGTTTTGTCATTGTTAGTGATGGTACAAAGTGAATTCTTGCAAACTGCTGGGAAAAGTGTAAATTGGTATAAGAAATTTTAGAACCCAATTTTCCAATATGTTTAAGTTCTAAAGAGACACAGATTCTAAATAGCAAATTCTCTGTTACATAATATGGCCTAGAAAAGTCTTGCACTATGCAGAATGAAACCCATACAAAATGTTTGAAATAAGTTTGCAAAGAAAACTTGAGAACAATACAAATCCATCAATATGAAAATGTACGAATGAAGTATGGCGAAGTTACATGATGGAATACTATGAAGCAATAAAAATGAATGCCCTGTAGTCTCACATGTCAGAATGGGGGGTGTCAAAAGTAATGCTAATCAAAGAACTACTTTGCGGGACTGGGAAAATGGCTCAGCCAGTAAGAGCACTTGCTGCATAAGCATGAAGGCCTGAGATGGCCTGAGTTTGATCCTTTGCAACCAAGTAAGAAGCTGTGCATGACCGCACATGTTTGTCACTCCAGTCCTGTGGGAGTGCAGAGACATGAGAATCCCTGAGGTTTCATTGGTCAGCCAGTCTGGCTGAACACAGCAGCTCCAGATTCAGTGAGGGACTCTGTCTTGAGGAAACAACATGGCAGAGCTACAGAGGAGCTTCTGATTTTCTCCCCGCACATACACTGTACATTTATACATCACACATACTACACATACATGCAACAAATAAACTAAGTTGCCAGGATATATGCAGAGGATGTTGCTAAAATATGTGAAGTGACCTTATATGTTATTTAGGAATATGCCTAGAAGTGAGAGGTAAACTAAAAATATACAGAAGGCTAAACAATAAATGCAGCATCATGGTGACCTAGAGCTGGAAGCTCATGGAATACAATTTCAGAGGTACATAAAAGAGTTTCACGAGTATTGGTAATGCTTTCTTTGTTACGCTGTATAGGAGATACGAGGAGGACGAGTGTTAGTTTTATATTTTTGCAAATGTGAAGTATGTCATACAATAAATAAGTAAATAAGCTACATAAAGCACTGTAAAACTACCCAGCCACATACAGAGACAACATATGAATAGTATGGCCAGTGGTGCTGATGTTTACTTCTTAGAGACTAGCAAGAAAGAGCTTAGAAGAACCAATGACAAGTCTTTCAGGGATAAGTGAGGGAAAGTATGAGTCACTGTTCACAAGTCTTTGCCTAATCTTTCTATTGTCAGGGGCTCTGCTCTGAAGAAAAGGAACCAAACAGCTTGTCAAAGGAGTGCTTTCCCTCTAGATTTCTGTAGAGCAGATTAAAATCATGTCTCACGCCTTTTTCATTCCTGATTCATTTTAATTTGTAGCAAATTAGGACCTGGTCTATTCTGTCTAATATCAGCAGGTCCATAGCATCAAAGACATGAGTCTCCTATGTTGTAGGACATAGGTTGTCTTTATCTCCAAGACTGTAGAATCAAGTGTGTTCAAGCTAGAAGGTAAGCTTATTTCTCTCTGAGTAGAGACTCCAAAGGATGCACAAATTCATTTACTTCATTCTACTTTAGGGATATTTGAAGCAAGTATACACTACAAAAATCTTGTGGGGTCTCCAAAACAAGTGCAGATCATAGCCAGTGGAAATGCCTGTTTTTTTGTGTGTGGATAAGGAAGAGAAATGTTTCATTAAAAGAAGAATTTTACCTACACTAATGTGATGATTCAGCTCACAATTCATACCAACTAGTCTCCCTTATGTATAGACAGCAAATAGTTCTAATAAGGCAGAAAATATTTTCTAAACAACACATGACTAAAAATACTTGCATATGCAACAAGAAAAGAAAGAGAAGTAACATGAACTGTCTGAATTGATACAACCCACAGAATTGTGCAGGACAAGATAATTTCAAACTTCCATTCCTCCTAAAGAAGCATAGGAGTTAAGTGATTTAAAATCAACCTAAATAGTCAACTCCTACTCACGCTGCAGACGTGGCTCAGGTGACATCTACCTTGGACAATTTCTTTGGAGCCTCATTCTTCCCAGCAGCTGAGACCGTATCTCTCAACAGCTCCATCAGCTCTGACCCTAGCTTTCATTCCCACTCTCCTTTGTGTCAACATGAACATCTGGGATCCAACCTCTTTGAGGGTCCTCAGCCTCGCATCGTATCTGGCAACTTGGTATTCACTCAACAAAGGTCTGCTAAGGTCAACGTTGTGCGGTGCGTATTATGGATGTACATTCCCTGAATAGTTATCTAAAAAAGACTTTGTTCTAATCTGGGGGGAAGATGCTTCAAGCAAAATCTGAGAAAAAGAATTATGCCACTTTCCTAACACATTTTGTTTTCATTTTCCCCCAAAACATTTTATGTTTTCATTTTCCTCTCTTCCTGCTTCTAGGGCTAGGAGCACTCTTTGGCATAACCAAAGACAACATTGTTCTAACAGGAACAACAGTGGCATTCCCACTTTCCAGAACATTGTGTTTAAAATACACTTTCAATGAAGTTGGTGAAAGACGCAGTGATATCTTAGCAACAGAGAAAATACTTCGTTCAACCTGCATTAAAATAGCATCCTACATCATATCTGATATCATTTTCATAACATGCCTGAATTCTTGTCACAGTATCTGGAGATATGTGCAAGAACCTTCCATCTCAAGAAATGAAATGAAGGGTGTATTGTACTTACATATTGCACAAAACTACTGACAGATGGTATTATCAAGCATACTGAAACACTGGTATTTATCCAATAAGCATTAAATAGATTTCTCTGGATAACTGAGGTTATTTGCAGGTATGACGCACCTAACCCTGAAATAATGGTTTATTTTGGGTCTGAGTGCATCACACAGTTATTTTAGAGGCTGCATCTGTCAGAATGAAGCTGATGTGATTCAGAAATTCAAAAGATATCAAAAAAGAACTCTAAGTACACCTAGAAATGTTGGAATACAAAGAGAACCTAAAACTAAAGTATAGATTTCCTTCATGATGGAAGAGACATAAAGTAAAAGACTGAACTTCAAAGCAAATGAGGAAAAAGATTTGTAGACATGTATGTAAGTCACTTTGAAAGCAACCCACAGACAAAGAAGTCTCCTGAAGACTGAATGGCTTGGAGGTTTGCAATAATCCAATGTAACCCATAGAGTGTGCTTTAGTTATTAGACATCAAAATCAGTTTATGAAGTGGCAAATGGTTGATTCTACATACAGATTTTAGTCACTTCTTTTTTGACTTTGTATTTTAAAAACTCCAACAAAGTGAAGGGAAATGAAAGACATCGTTTCATTTCAAAAATCTTTACCCAATTCATTTATCATTTTCAATTGTTTTTCTCTTCATAAAGAAACTGCATTTTCATTAAACATCCAGCAATGGATAGAGTTACCCTCAATGTACTACAATGACCAATTTTTCTTTTCTGAAACCACCAAGATTACATTTGAGGCTTCATTGTTTATTTACATGAGCATAAAAAGTAGAACATCATAAAATCTATCATATTCTTCAAGGTAACTAGATCTTAGGGACAGGTTTTCTATGCTAAACTTCATTTTAGAGGTTGCTCTGACCCCACTTCTTTTTTTTTTTTTCCATTTCCCAGCTGAAGTACAGTCTTCCCTTAACATCCTGAGACAGGCCAGTGGATGCTATTAACCATGAGTCAAAAAGATTTTTCTTTAATTGTCTCTGTATCAAACATAAACACTCTTTTCTTGTCATCATTCCCTAAACAATTCAATATAATAGCTATTTAGTTTGGATTTACATTATGTGAAGTATTAGAAGAAATCTAAATTTGATTTAAAGTGTACTGAAGGATATATATGGGTGATGTACAAAAAAAAATATGCCTTAAACTTAAGCATCACAGTCTTTTTGGTAACCATGAGGGCCCTGGAGCCATTTCCCCATGACGTAGAAAGATGACACTAAACAGTGGCATATTTGGCACTTCATTTCATAAAAGTTAAGTATCCTTTATCCAAATAAAAGTAAAATACTAAATAAAAGTAGAATATTTTGTATTTGTGAAATTTTTGACAATACAGTCTTTCAAGTACCACTACTTCTCTGTATATCTTCATTTACACTTCACAAAGTAGGTTTTCTGTGCAGTGTGCACAGAAGTACAGTGACAGCTGGGGAAATGGCTCAGCAGCTAAGGGAACTTGCTTGCAAAGCCTGCTGGCCTGGGCTCAATTCCTCAACCATTCACATAAAGCTGAAAGGGCATTTGGTTGCAGCAGCAAGAGACCCTGGTACATTCACATGTACACATGCATGCATGGATGTGCACACACATGAAAATAAATATTAAAGGAAAACAAAGGCAACTCAAGTGAAGTGACAATGAATACTTCCAGAACAAAACAACTGCAGAAATACCAACTTACATATTGCCAAAGAACCACAGAATATTTCAAATATTCTCTACATTTATCCTACTTAAATGTAGCACTACCATTAGAAAGTAATAGCTATAAACCTAAAGTAAAGGAGATATAATAAAATAACAAACAATGACATGCACTTACATTCTATTTCAAAGATGACTATCAATGCACTGATAAAATTCCTCCATTCTATCGTGCATTCCTCCATGTGACTTCCCACAAAATAACTGAAAACCATAGCTGAAATTCATGTAGAGTTATTTCTCATTTCTAATATGTGCCATTTTCTTCTCTGAATGAAAATGAAGCATTAACTCCATTGAGTAAAATCTACATCACAAGTCTTTTTTTTTTTTCATTTAAGACCCATTACATGGTCTGTTTTAAAAAGAAAGTAAAAAGTACATGCTGGGAAGGCAATGCATGGTCTAAAGCAGGTGAATTTGTATTAGAAGGCTTCCAGAACAGCTGACACCAGGGCCAATTACACATAAATGAAATTGGTGGTCAGAAAGAAATTGATGATTACATAGTGTAGCAATTACATCCCTCATTGCTGGACAAGATAACCAACCAGAAGCAGTTCATGAAAGGAAAGGGTTTATTTTGACTTACAGTTTGGAGCAGAAGCTTTTATCATAGTGGGAAAAGCATAGCAGAAACGGACAGCAGGAATTCACATTTTTTATCATATCAGCAGGGAGGAAGCAAAAAGAATGAGCTGGCTACCACCAGCAAGGGGGCTAGAATACAAAATCACAAGGCCTTTCCCAGTGACATGCTTCCTTCAGCAAGGATCTACCTTCCCAAGGCTGGGGATCAAGTATAAGGCTTTATCACGAACACTTGAAGTTATAGGGAACATTTCAAATTCAAATGACCATACATGGGGAGGAGAAACTGATCCAGAAACACTTTCTCTATAGACCTGTAAACTGAGGCAGAGGCAAGTTAAGAGGGAAATGACAAATCTCAAATTGTTAGATTGTTCAAGGGTATTAACACTGTAGATATTGTCCTCTGACATGGTTAATTTGGATTGCCCAATATTTTCTTGAAATTGGCTAGTTTACATCATGATAATGCTTCAAACATCAGAACACTAGTTAGATTGACTCTATGAATGGTTCTCAAGAGTTGAGTCCCTGGCCAACAGCAAGAGCTTTCATTGATATTTTTCTAGAAATGAAAATATTCTGGCCTCATACCAAGATGAAGCAAGATGCTGAGCATACAACAGAATGGTCTGTATTTATCCAGCCCTCTGCTTGTCCTGGGTGAGTGCTGAGAGGAGAGCAGAGTGATCTGTATTCATCCAGCCCTCTGCATGTCCTGGGTGAGTGCTGAGAGGAGAGCAGAGTGGTCTGTATTCATCCAGCCCTCTGCATGTCCTGGGTGAGTGCTGAGAGGAGAGCAGAGTGGTCTGTATTCATCCAGCCCTCTGCATGTCCTGGGTGAGTGCTGAGAATCCAGCAGAGTGGTCTGTATTTATCCAGAGGAGAGCAGGGTGGTCTGTATTCATCCAGCCCTCTGCATGTCCTGGGTGAGTGCTGAGAGGAGAGCAGAATGGTCTGTATTCATTCCAGCCCTCTGCATGTCCTGGGTGAGCACTGAGAGGAGAGCTGAGCAGTGTGTATTTATCCAGAGGAGAGCAGAGTGGTCTGTATTCATCCATCCCTCTGCATGTCCTGGATGAGTGCTGAAGCTTGAGAACATCTATTCAGTGAGAGGCTGTTTCTTTTTTTGAATTAAAAAAAGAAGGTGTTGAGTTTTTTAAAATGTTTTTATTTATTTCTACATTTATTGATGTTACCATGGTTTACCTTCAATCTGTTAATAAAATGAGCCTTTGCGATATGTAATATTTTGTTTATTAATACAAATGTATTTATGCCTATTTCCTGACACAACTCCAAAAACCTTTGGAATTGCAAAGTGATGTATATTTTATATGCAAATGAGATATCTGATAATAAGGTTTATGAGAATACCACTGTGTGTGTGTGCATGTGCATGTGTGTATGTCCACATGTACATGTGTGTTACAGATGTAATCATGTGATGAAAGAGTTTGGACTTTCAGACTTACCTCCAATCTCTGGAGCAGGGAAAACGGCTGGAATTTGAAATAATAGCCAGTGACTAAAACCCAAAATCAGTTATGTCTATTTCGTAAAACTTACTTTGGAAAGTTCCAGAAGGCTACACATATGGAAGTGGTTGTGGAAAGACATACCCAGAGTAGCTAGGGACGGTTTTCTCTGCTTCCCACATGCACCTCTTCTACCTGGTAGTCCATTTGCTCTTTCATTATATACCTCATCGATAAACCAGAAACCATGCATGAAGTGTTCCCTGAACTCTCAAACCATGCTGCTAAGTTAATTGAACCCACAAGAGGTTGTGGGAGCCTTAATGTGTAGCTGATCCACCAGAGGCACAAACTACAACCTGCACTTGCAAAGACAGCTGAAGTGGAGGCAGTCTTGTGGGACCAAGGCCTGACCTGTGGGATCTGCCTATAGCCCCGGTGAGGGAGTATTGGGATTTAATTGAATTATAAGACAGTCAGTGGAAAATCCAAACTGAAGAATTGCTTGGAGTGTGTGGAAAGTCTGCCCCTTGTGTCACAGCAAAATCATCCTGAATGGTTTGAGTAGAAGAAATACCAGTTCTTCCTATTTCTCAGGGCTCTAGTATTCTCTACCAGTAACTTATCCCTTAACACCACTAAGGTTGGAGGTGTTGGATATGTAACCTCTAAATGCATAATCCAGTGGCATTCGGAGGGAGCCCATAGGAGGTAACTAGGGTTAGATCAGGTCATGAAGGCCTTTGTTGTGACATTAAAGGCTTTTCAAGGAAAGGAAAATGCCCCATGTGGTACACTTGCCCTGGCTCCCCATGTGATGCCCCTGATGCCCTCTGCCATGTATTAAAGTAGCCAGAAGTCCTCACCAGATGAGACTGCCTCCAAAGCCTTCGTGATACATATGCCTCTCTTCTTCCAGTTACCTAGTCTGTGGCATTTTGCTATAGCAACAGAAAATGAACACTAGAGTAGGGCTGTCTTTACACAAAACTGAGGCAATGCAAAAGTGGTTTGTGGAAGAAGACTGAACAGCTTGTGTCACTGTGAATGAGGTCTGGAAGGTAATTCTAGGGAGAGCTCTGATGAAGAAGAAAAGACTGAGGAATCAGAAACTTCTTAGATTAAGTGGTGGGACTATGAACCATGCAGTCCATTCTAACGTGCTCTCAGATGGAAATAAGGAACACCTTATTGGAAGGTGGAATGAAAGGCCATCTTTTTTCTTTCTTTCTTTCTTTCCCTTGTCCATGCTCTAGGGCTCTGTGGAAGGCAGGACGTAAGTGTGATGAACAAGGGTATCTGGAGAAATACCTAAGCCTGAAAGCACTTCAGGAGACATTTGGTTGCTTTTAACTGCGTGCAGTATGATAAGAGAGGGAAGGAATTATTTAAAGACAGAATTTATAAATGAAAGGGAAGCAGAAGGGAAGTGTGGAAAATTCATAGGCTAGCCATGAAAGAGAGTGCTAGAATGTAGCCAAGCAACCATTTGCTAAAGAGATTAGCTTCAATAAAAGGGAGCCCAGAGCTATTTTTCAAGAAAGTGAGAGAAAGACCCCCAAGAGCATTTCAGAGACCACTACTGCTGCCCTTCGGATTACAAGGCCACAGCTCTACATGGGCAGAATGATTTGGGGCCAGAGGCTCCCCCTACAGGGTCACGACCAGAGCCCTGTAGGACCACTGCTCCAGGCATCCCCAGGTTGTGCTCTCCAGAGGTTCCAGCTAAGCACAGGCAGCCTGACTCACTGCCCCAGAGGAGGCAAGAAGCCTGCCTGGGTGGCACACAGGGATACGAGTTCTGCAGACACACACGCCACCAAAGCAGTGAGGGCATGGCTTCTCCTCCATTGTTGAATCTGTCTTGGAAGTGGATGGTTTGATTTCACAGGCAGACAAAGGACATGCTGGAACTTGGGAGATGGTGCAGGAACAAGTTGAGATGCTCACTACTATTGGAATAGAAAGACTATATACTGCATGTGGGAAGACATGAATCCTGGGAGCCAGAAGTGGGTGCTATGGCTTCAACGTCTCTTCCAAACTTCGTGGTTTGGAGAATTAGCCACCAGGGAAGCAGTACCAAGAGATGGTGGGGTCTCTTATTTAAGAGATGATTAGATGGTGAAGACAGATTACTGCTTTCTTTTGTGGTCAGGATAGATAGGAGACTTACCCATACGAGAGCAAGCCCAGCTCTGATGGTTGCTCTGTTCCGCATGGGCCCTCTGCCCTTCTCTTTGATGTTGGCATCCATATTCTCCAGGACTGTGAGCCAGATTACCAGTTGTTTTCATTTACAAATAGTCCTGACTCTGGTATTCTGTCATAGTAGTTTAAAACATTGAAACAAGTTCTTTTCCATCTTATGATGGATTTTTTTTTAATTTGCTAAGCCATCTTCTTCTCATATAGATTTGTAAATTAAAATTTATGTTTTTTACTTTGCTTTTTATTATATTTTATTTATTTAAGAGAGAGAGGCAGATAGAGAGAACAGGTATGCCAGGGCCTCTAGCCACTACAAACAAACTCCAGATGCATGTACCACCAGGTGCATCAGGCTTACTTGGGGTGCTAGGGAGTAGAACGTGGGTCCTTTGCCTTAGCAGGCAAATGCCTTAACATCTAAACCATCTCCCAGGCTCTCTTATGTGTTGTTTTTAATTTTTTTTCCTCACCTTTGTGATTAAAGAGAAGGATGTTTGTCTTTTTTAAAACAAATATGAGTATGTAATTTTGGAATGTAAACTGGAATGTATCTGTTTAATCAAGCTCTGACAGTTGTATTTTAGGTGGCTTCTACTCATGCTTATGAATAGCAATAACATTTAATGCATTTCATATGTTTATGGGCCATTTCTAACTCCACAAGTATTCTTTGTTTACTTCTCCTCCTTCTCTTCTTTCATCTTCTTTTTGTTTCAGAAGTGTGATCTACTGATGCTTCTCAGTTTGTCCTCAAACTTCTGTGCTCCAGCAATACTTGCCCATACCTCAAGGAGCTGGAACCACAGGCACATGTACTGGTATCCAGCTTCACAAGTGTAATTTATTTATTTATTTTTTTTTTTTGAGGCAAGCCCAACAGAGTGGTGGCCTTTTTTTTTTTTTTTTTTTTTTTTCTGTGAAAAAGCAAAAGAGAGAGAGAGGACTGGCACACCTGGGCCTTCAGCCATTGTAATTGAACTCCAGATGTGTGTTCCCCCTTTGGGCACATCTGCGACCTTGCATGCTTACATGTGTTTCTGGCTTATGTGGGATCTGGAGAGTTGGACATGGTTCCTTAGGCTTCACAGGGCAAGTGCCTTAACTGCTAAGCCATCTCTCCAGCCCAAATGTAATATTTTTGTTCACAAAGTACTGTCAGTGTTGTTCCTGATGTCCAAGCTTTTCATATTAAGCAAATTTGCCACTCTCTACCACATCATAATATTGAAGTGTATTTTCCCAAATCTAAAAAAAAAAAAAAAAAAAATAGTTATCACTGAATCTTTTTGCTAGGTAACTTCAGAAAGATCCCTCAGTTATAGGACTTGGATGCAATGGTCTGCTTGGATTAAATGACTGCAATCTGATGTTTCAATTCCCATGAGAAGGACGAGTGGAGGACCAATGCTGCTTCTCAGGGACAGAAGAAACACTGTAGTTTGTGAGGCAAGTGAATTCACCTCCCAGAAACTAAATTGTTCAGGTAATAAAGCCACTGATCACTGGTTAATTTCTACTTGTCATGACTTGTCATTAATCCAAATGGCACAGAAACAGTATCTATGGGATAATTACTAGGATATCAAGTCTAAGCTTCTCTTAAAATCCTAACCATTTTGGAAATAACAAGTGTCAGACTCATCATAACCCAAGTGAAATCAGTCCTGGACAGAGGCTGAAGAGACAGAACTTGACAAGACAGGTAGAGTGAAGTCCATTAATACAGGACTTACTTTGTGCACACAAGGCTCTGTGGTCAATCCTCTGCTCCACAAAACCAAACAGCAGAACTTTAGTGTAGCATGCTTGTGGTGGTGAGCACCTGTATTACTGGCACTTGGGAGGCTGCAACAGAGGATTGTGAGTTCAGGCCTTAGCCCGATCATTCCCTGAGACTGGGCTAACCCCCTCCCCACTCCAAAATAAATCAGCACAAATCTGGAAGCTGATAACAAGAATCAATAATGTGGTGGTAATGACTCGTTGCTGTCTCAGAATTTCAATTTCCTTCTTTCCCCAAGGATTAAAACTGTCCTCACTATGCATGGCTATCCGACACTCCTGCAGCTAGTTCTAGCCAGTGTGGGAGCCGGCTGGGGAAGTGATGTGGAACTTCTAGGGGACGACATGACAAGGAAGTAGCTGGCCCATCACTTCTTCCTTTCCCTGTCTATATAACTGGAATATGTTCATGTGGTTGGCTATGTGCTCACTTCAACCATATGAGCACTGACATTTCCTTAGGGTTCGAACAAAAGGCAGAACAGAACTTGAGAAACTGGATAACCACACAGAGCAGAGAGCTTTCCTGGCCCCATGGCCCACTTACCAACTGGGGCTTTCATGAAAGGTAACAAACAGGGTTCAACAAAACAGCTCTCTTTTCTAAAATAATCATTTTGTATTATTCAGGTAGTGTAAATTGAACCTAAAGGTTTAAATATTGGAAGTTTGGTCCCCAGCATGACAGTAATGAATGATTGTGGGTTTTTAAGAACAAACTAGTCTGAATCTTAGGTCAAATGGAGTCTATCTCTATAAAAAATTCAGGTATTTCTTATGGGTCACTTGTTAATTCTCCCAACAGGGTTATTATGAAACACTTTCCCTAGATCCATAAGTCTCTCTCAGTTATCCTGCCTTACCACATACATATGTATGTTTAAATATTGGTTTAGATTAATTTAAATCTATATATAATCATCATGTTGCTCTTATAAGTTTGATATTCTGTTGGATTTTCCAAGTATTTTTGGTTCTCTAATTTAGTTTGACCAATTTCCATCCACTTAATATCCACTCACTAGACTTTTACTTGTAATAGTGTTCCAACTGGTTCATTTAGGTATTGTAGGGTAAATATATGGTCTGTCAGCAATGGTTTTTAATTGTACTTTTATACCTTTTGCTTTCTTCTCATGTCTAAATGCATTAGCTATAACTCCCATTGCAGTGTTACATAATAATAGCAACAACTTGGCATGGGATTACATGCCTGAAAGCCCAGTACTTGGAACATGGAAACAGGAAGATCAGGGTCTCAAGGGAATCCTCTGGCACATAGTGAATTTCAACCTGAAGTGTGTGAGAACCTGTCTCTAAATAAACAAATAAATAAAAAATAATAAATGTGCACTGCGTGGCCCTGAGCCCCCAACTCTAGTCTCTGGTTCCAAGAGCCGGAGGCCAATGCCTCCAGGATCCAGAGAATAGCAATTCTCAGTAAGCCCGTGTTTTTGTTTGTTTGTTTGTTTGTTTTGTTTGTTATTTTGTTGTTGTTTTCTTTTGTGAGGTAGGGTGTCACTCTATCCCAGGCTGATCTGAAATTCACTTTGTAGTCTCAGGGTGGCCCCAAACTCACAGTGATCCTCCTATCTCTGTTTCTCAGGTTCCCTGCTTTAAAAAAAAAAAAAAATTATGTTGTTGTTGTTGTTGTTGTTGCTTTTTCTTGGAGGTAGAGTCTCATTCCACCTCAGACTGACCTGGAACTCCCTCTGTAGCTCCACGCTGGCCTCACCTCGCAGTGGTTCTTCCAGTCTGCCTCTCAAGTGCTGAGTGCTAGGATTAAAGGCGTGTGCCACCACTCCTGGCCAAGCCGGTCTTTCAAATAAAATTCCTAAATAAATAAAATAAAGTAAAACAAAATTCCTTAAAAAATAATACATGCAAGATTGACAGCAGATATCCATCTCTTGTTCCTACCTGGATTGCTGAAGTATGGCAGTAATTTTGCCTCAACTCTCACAATCCCATACTAATGTACATCACTATTTTATCTAATGTGGAGATTCTTCTCTTGATGGTTTATCGTAACATAAAGACATATGTAAAATATTACTTTAGACAACAAATACAATCCCACAATTTTCCAGAATGTAAGGAAATGGTCATTTCACTTTATGCTCTTATTTTTACATTAATTTAAAAGATTTTGGCAGATGGCAGAGTAGTTACTGCTCAGCACACTGCTTTTGTACTTTACTCAGTAAACTATTTGTCCAAAAGATATTTGTAGAATAAAATGCCTAGTCCTGAGCCCTAGTGAATTTAATGGGATGCAGGAATGTGGTTATGTATTGCTAACCCTCTAAAATGGCTTTCATTTTTTTAATCATGGAGATTATTTTGCTTAGGCTATTTAACTGCTTGGGTTGTGATGGTTTATAGATAGTACCCACGCATGCAAAATACCACGTTTTCAGGGTACCCATTATGTTCTTATTTCTTCCTATGTTCTTCCAGAAGTTTTGAAAAATTATTGCTTCTTCTTCTTTAAATGTTTTTAAATCACTTTTCCCAGAAATGCATGTGTAGCACAGAATTAATATGACTGTCACAACTGCAACTCCTAATATAACATTAAGTTGCAAACTTTGTTTCATAATTATTCAGGAATGAGTTTCTTTGTAAGGGCTCCTCGTCAATGTATTAGGTTACTCCCAAGGGAACATTAAAATCCAAAAACCAAGAAAAAAAAAAGAACTTGTTTTCCTAGAATTCTTTTATAAAATTCTGGAAGCTGCTTTTAAGAGTAACTCTTGGGCTGGAGAGATGGCACGATGGTTAAGCACTTGCCTGAGAAGCCTAAGGACCCCGGTTCAAGGCTCGATTCCCCAGGACCCACGTTAGCCAGATGCACAGGGGGGCAAAAGTGTCTGGAGTTCATTTGCAGTGGCTGGAGGCCCTGGAGCACCCATTCTCTCTATTTCTCTCTCACTCTCTGACACTCTCAAATAAATAAATAAAAATGAACAAAATCTTTAAAAAAATAAATAAATAAAAGAAGAACTCTTCCTTCAAATCCAAGCCAGTTCTCTTTATTGCCCTCTCTCCCAACCACAGGACCAGACTCCATCAGCAGAGGATAGACTGTAAAAGAACCCTTATTGCTTAATGTATAGACAACCAATTGTGAGTCCTTCCTGACCAACAGATTTGGACAGGAAGCCAAGGAATTCCTTGTTGACAATAACCAGTACTCAATGTTGACCATATTAATTAATTTCTTAGGCTATGTGGTAGTTTGATTCATCAGGTGTGCCCTATAAACTCACGCATTCTGAATGCTAGGTCCCCACTTGGTGACAAGTTAGGAATTGGAGTCTCCTGGAGGTATATGTATTGTTGGGAGCAGACTTAGGGGTGTAATAGCCAGGTTATCTTTGCCAGTGTTCAGCACAGTTTCCTGCTGTTCCACCTGATGTTGTCTACCTGATGTTAGCCAGGAGGTGATGTTCAGCCTCTGCTCATGCCACTGTTCTCTCCTGCCATCAAGGAGCTTCCCCTCGAGTCAGTTAGCCAAAGTCAAAGCTTTTTTCCTCCCACAAACTGCTCTTTGTTGGGTGTTTCCTGCCAGCAACATGAAGCTGATTGCAACAAGCAAATATGTATTTGTACACATGAGTACAAATATGTATGTGTACTCAACTTGCCAAAAATTTGGCCAGATGGTTTCTTGGGTATTCTCACCCCCCCCCCCTTTTTAGATAGATTTTATTTAATAGAGAGCAAGAGGGAGAGAGAGAGAGAATGGGTGCACCAGGCCCTCCAGCCACTGCAAACGAACTCCAGATGCATGCTCCCCTTGCACATCTGGCTTATGTGAGTCTTGGAGAATCAAACCACAGTCCTTTGGCATGGCAGGCAAATGCTTTAACCACTAAGCCATCTCTCCAGCCTGCTAAATTTCTTATGTCATTGAAAACCAATGCTCTTATTTCTCTATAGTGAGCATTTGCCTTTTATGTTAAAATTGTCTTGATTTTTTGCATTGGAATATAAATAATTACCCTTTGTTAGTTTCCTGCCATTTCTTTATGATTGCCACATTGTATGGGACCTTCCTCACTATAAACCCATGGACTGTTACCCTCATTTTCTTCAATACTATTATTCTCTGCCCATAAATCAGTAAGCTGCATAGATGTATATGACAAGAAGTCTTATCTTCTCTAATGGCCAACTATCAAGTTGTTGGTGGATTTAATTGTCATTGTATAAAAAAAAAAAAAAGTAAAATCCAGACCCTCTTGAGTGTCTTTCTTGACTTTGCCATTGAGCTTCTTTCAGCCTATTTTCAGTCAGGAATTTATAGTATTTCTTTGAAGATTTCTTGCATAAATATTTTCTTGCCTAATTTTGTGTCATACATCCCCTCTTGTTTCTTTTTTGAACCCTGTTTCTCAAACTGAAATTCCCATTCTAGCTTGGCACATTAAAAACAATCAACAGATGTTGCACACATCACTGTATGTCTTCTGTTTCTGTACAAGACACTTGGCTGAGGAGAGAGGCTCTGTTTATCTACACTTCACGCCAGCACCACCAGTGCCTTCCTTGGAGTGTGTCTTCCTGTCGGTCAGACCCACCGTAAGCCAGCTGCCATGACTATACCAAATTAGTTCTCCATGCCACTTTTAAACACAACTCTGTGGTCCTACTATAAAATGGCCAGTCTGTGACAATATATATATATATTGTATACCTATGCATATGTGTGTGTGTGTGTGTATGTGTGTGCTTGTGTGTATACATGTCTAGAATTGTTGCCAATGGATTTTTAAGTATTTTACTATTTAATTTTTCTCTTTTTTTCTTCTAGAATGTACAGCATAACCCACCAGTATCTTTTATAATCATTTAATTTTAATGAGGGAGAAAACAGTCCCTAAAGAAAAATATTATTTATTCAATATTTCCCCACATCCAGCTTTTGGATAAGCTTGATAACAGTATTTGTACTGTAGTCTATTCTTTAGTATTTATATGATTATAATAAAGGCTCTTTTCAATTTAAAATATGTGTAAAGTATCTGTATATAAATTCAATTTTGCTGTCACTTCATGGGTTTTAGTCACTAAACAGCCACATGATTATATGAATTACTTTACATTACTGACACATTTACTCATTTTGCACTTCTTACCTAGCACTAGCAAGGCAGGGGGAACTGTAGGGTTCTTTTCTAGTTCTTGGTCAATGAAATACAAAAGAATACACAGTAAGCAGCCAAAAATGGCATTTATTTTTGGATACCTTCTATATAAGAAAAATTTTCATTAGAAGGATGCAAAAATTATCATTTGGCTATTTGGTTGCCCCAAAAATATGATATTTAGTAGTCTTAGAACTAATGTGTCCTTGTATTATAAAAATGAAAAATAGCATAAAATGCTCTTCTGCTTTGTTATTTTAGTATACTTTCTACATAATCAATAATAAGCAAAAATTGAGTGAATAAAAGATGAATTACATGCATATTCTAATTTAGATATTATTATACTAATAATGAAAAGGTATATATTTATATAAATGCCATTCACAAAACTTTTAAACATATTAATTATTTATTCTCATCTGTGTTTTGAAGTATTCAATTAAATATAATCAAATATATCCCAATTTAAACAATTGCTATAATCAGATGCATCAGAATTTTTTAAAAAAGATAGCTTTACAGCCTACTCAGACTTCAACATAATAAAAATGAATTGTGACCTACTCCTGAGCACTCAATCAAAATTACTTCCAGATATAAACATAAGGAAAAAGATCTTTTAGAAGCTCTTACAAATCCTGGTCTTATCTATGCCTGAGAATATGGGAACCTCAGCCCCATCTATCTTAGCTATTGCTAAGAATCTTGGGGGAAAAATAAACAGGAGTACATTTTTGAACTTTCAAAAAATGCACCATAACCTACTTGTCTCATTAGAGGACACTGTCTCCTTAAATCACTGAAGCAATCAGGACACTGGTGATGCCCAGCACTACACAAACTAAATGAATCTATGAGAGGACAAAACTCCAGCTGTGTCTTAGAAAATGATTTTTTTTTCTTGGTTTTTCGAGGTAGGGTCTCACTCCAGCTTAGGCTAACCTGGAAAAGGATTTGTTTTAGGCAGTGAGGAAGTATTGCTATGTATTGGACACTTTTAGAATTTTATAGAGGTGAGGATATATTCGTTCTAAATGGAATGCATCTAAATGGCAGCAACTTTTTTAAAGATTTTTAACTGACAATTGTTACACATGAATGTGTAATTTGATCATAATCCTTCCCAATTTCTGCTTTCATCCCCCTCCTTATTCCCATTTCATTGAACTTCCTGTTTTCAACTAGGCCCTCTTCTACTTTGATGACCTTTTATGAACCCCCCTCCTCAATCATAAGGCAAAGAGTCCACAATGGACCTTCATGAAACTAAAGAGCTAAGGAAACTATCAACCAAATAAAGAGGCAGCCTATGGAATGGGAGAAAAACTTTTCTAGCTACACACTCACTGTAAAAATCTTAGCAGAGTGGCGCAGTGAAAGGTAGTGGACCATAGAATAAAATATACACAGAAAACAAGCACTGAACTATATAATGAACTATATAAAAGCAGACAACACAATCAAACAATTGGAACTTTGGGCAGGTGAGATGGTTTGGAGGTTGAGGCACTTGCCTGCAAAGCCTAAGGGCCCAGGTTTTATTCCCCAGAAGCCACATAAGCCAGTTGTGTATGGTGGCACATGTGTTTGGAGTTCATCTGCAGTGGCTAGAGGCCCTGGTGCATGCCCATTCTCTCTCTCTCTCTCTCTCTCTCTCTCTCTCTCTCTCTCTTTCTCTCTCTCTTTCTCTCAGAAATAAATAAATGAAATATGCTTAAAAAAAACACAAAAAATGGGAACTGCAGTATCTTATTGCCATAGTACCTGGATGGAGCTCTTGAATTTCATTCAAAACTTGTTTCTAATTAAAACCAACAATATATAAAACAGAAACTAAAATGTTCCAAAGCTGTGATTGCATGCTTCAAGAATGAGAAGATTCCAGTGGGTCAGCTGTTAGATTTCTGGAATGATTTCCAAGAGATTGTGCTATTTGGTCATTCTCTTTTTCCTTACCATCATATGTATGCAGTGAATACTTTTTAATTTGAGTGCTATCATTTACTTTTTAGTAGATAAATGAAATGTCTGACACAATCTGAAAAGTCAGTGACTTCATACTTAAAACTACTCTCAGGAGTGTCCTTTCAACTTATTAAACAGGCTTCAAATATATTTAGGTAAGATGCCTCCTTCCAACAACTGTCTATGCTTCTATAAAGAAAACTCAAAACACATGTTGTATCAATAGCAGAGAAAGGGAACAATGGTCATCAGAACGGAGGAAAAAAATGCATGTGTTAGAGAGTCTACCTACAAGAGCCTCCTCCTCCCCCAGCAACACACACGTCTCTACATCGATGGATGTGATCTGCAGCAAAATTCTTTGTTTTCAAAATGCAGATTTGCACCAAAGTGACTGGCTGACGTAGTGGGGAACAATCAGAACATAACGGCATTTGACGTTTCCTTACGCACAATTTCATCTGTGAGAAATAGGTGAGCAGAGAAAGTTTTTGAGTGCTGTGCCCCTGATACCATTTTTCCATAGGCCTGTGGTTTAATTGCAGGATTTTGTACACTTGGATGGTTTTTAAGGACTCATGTCTCCAGTTTTAGGAAACTGACTTTACAAACCCAGATCTCAATCACAACCTCCTTCCAGTTTCAGACACATTTCACATAATGATTAAAACAACAGGAATCACAGGAAGAAGCTCTCTCTCTTTTTCAGCCATTTTTGAAATTATTTTTTTATGTTTACATGCAAAGTAAGGGGTTTATCTTGGCATCTTCATACATGTGTGTCATTATACCTGCTTTCACTTGCTCTCCTCCCCTGCTGTCCCTCCTGTGTCTCCTCTCCTATTCCCACTGATTCCCTTTCCTTCACTAATTAGTAGTCTTGTCTTATTTTTTTTTCTAAGTAGGGTTTCACTCTAGCCCAGGCTGATCTGGAATTCACTATGGAGTCTCAGGGTGGCCTCGAACTCACAATGATCCTCCTACCTCTGCCTCCCTAGTGCCAGGATGAAAGGTATGCACTGCCACACCTGGCTCCGTCTACTTTTATCACATATAATTCTATTATGTACTAATCCCACCTCCCTCAAGATCTCTTTCTCCCTCTCATGACAAATAGCAACTTTTTTCTTTAATGTCAGCAATAACCATGTAGAAGAAGCAATCAATACAATATTTCATTTCAAATAAAAATAGTGACAACTGAGGATCTCAACCTCTGACTTCTGTGATTAAAATAACCAGTCTACAACAGACATCACTGTGAGTGAAAGAGAAATCTGAACTGAATGTTTCATCCTGCAGAGTACTCATTCCCAATTTCTCTGCCCACTGCAAGGTGGAAAAGTAAATCTGCCCAGGCAAAATGAAAAACAACACAGAAACCTTCATTTAAAAATCTCCTTTGACAGAATAGAGGACCCAGATGCAAGCCCAAGTAGCTATAGCCACCTGATATTTGATAAAAAATGCCAAAAATACTCATTGGAGAAAAGACAGCCTCTTCAGCAAATGGTGTTGAGAAAACTGGATATATGTCTGCAGAAGGATGAAAAAAGATTCTTCTCTCTCGCCATGCACAAGAATTAAGTCCAAATGGATTAAAGACCTTAACGTCAGACCTGAAACTCTGAAACTGCTAGAGGAAAAAGTAGGGGAAACCCTTCAACATATTGGTCTTGGCAAAGACTTTCTGAATACAATCCCAATTGCTCAGGCAATAAAACCACAGATTAACCACTGGGACCTAATGAAATTACAAAGATTTTGCACTGCAAAGGACACAGTGAAAAAAGCAAAGAGGCAACCTACAGAATGGGAAAAAATCTTCGCCAGCTATATATCTGATAGAGGATTAATATCTAGGATATACAAAGAACTCAAAAAGTTAAATAATAAGGAATCAAACAAGCCAATGAAAAAAATGGGCTATGGAGCTAAATAGAGAGTTCTCAAAGTAAGAAATACAAATGGCATAAGCATCTGAAAAACTGTTCTACGTCACTAGTCATCAGGGAAATGCAGATTAAAACTACATTGAGATTCCATCTCACTCCTGTCAGATTGGCCACCATCATGAAAACAAATGATCATAAATGTTGGCGGGGATATGAAAAAACAGGAACCCTTCTACACTGCTGGTGGGAATGCAATCTGGTCCAGCCATTGTGGAAAACAGTGTGGAGGTTCCTAAAACAGCTAAAGATTGATCTACCATATGACCCAGCTATAGCACTCCTGGGCATATATCCGAAGGAATCATCTAGTTTCCTTAGAAGTACGTGCTCAGCCATGTTTATTGCTGCTCAATTTATAATAGCTGGGAAATGGAACCAGCCTAGATGTCCCTCAACTGATGAGTGGATAATGAAGATGTGGCACATTTATACAATGGAGTTCTACTCAGCGGTAAAGAAAAATGAAGTTATGAAATTTGCAGAAAAATGGATGGACCTGGAAAGGATTATACTAAGTGAGGTAACCCATGCCCAGAAAGCCAAGTGCCACATGTTCTCTCTAATATGTGGATCCTAGCTACAGATGATTGGGCTTCTGTGTGAGAAGGAAAATACTTAGTAGCAGAGGCCATCAAGTTAAAAAGGAGATATAAAGGGAAGAGAAAGGAAGGGAAGAGGGTACTTAATAGGTTGATATTGTACATATGTAAGTACAATGATTGAGATGGGGAGGTAATATGATGGAGAATGGAATTTCAAAGGGGAAAGTATGGGGGGTGGAGGGAGGGAATTACCATGGGATATTTTTTTTTATAATCATGGAAAATGTTAATAAAAATTTAAAAAATTAAAATCTCCTTTGATTTCTAGTTCCTTACTACTGAGAATGTGGTTGAGAGACAGGAAGCCTCAGCACAATTTGGGAAAGTCTTAGAAATACAGAATGTTGGGCCTCTCCACAGAACTATTAAAACAGAGCTGGCATTTCACCAAAGTCCCACTGGTAATCCATATGCACATTAAAGTTTAAGAAACACTGTTTGCAAGCCTTGTGATCCTGGCTTTCCTGGGTCTTCCCTCCTTGGCAACTGCTTGGCTGGGTCCTTCCCAGGAGCCTCACCTTCTTTCAACTCTACCAGAGTTTTGGAGTTGGGAGGCACCCAACCAGCCTGTGATATGAAGGAATCTCAACTGTGGGTAAGCTATGGCTTCATGATCATTCCCCTGCTAGTACTCAGCTCCAAGAATACTACACAGGGGTGAGGTAACATCCATTCCCAAGAAACCAGGCAAAGACTATGACAGTCAAACTTAATTAATTGATGCTGACTCACATGCTAAATGTTGTCTATCAGCTTGCAAAAGAAACAGAAAAACACCTGGGCCTACTGTAATCAGTAACTGAAAGATATCAATAGGTACAGTCTTTGAATGTTATAAAACATAACAAATCCAAAGTTGACCATTGATTAAATTTAATAAATTGCTTTAAAATTTAATAAATGGCTTTATCTATCTATCATCTATGTATCCATCCACCACTTACCTGTGTATAACACTGGCAATTTAACCCATGGCTCTCCATGTGCTGGACAAGTGTTCTCAAACACCTATAGCTGCAGCCCTCATTTTACTTTGTATTTTTTATATTTGTGTTTATTTATTTATAAGAGAGAGATAGAGAGAGAATGCCCCAGGGTCTTTTGTTGCAGCTACAAATGAGCTCCACATACATGCATTGCTTTGTGGCTTTACATGGGTACTAAGGAATTGAACACCAGGCCAGCAGGCTTTGCAAGCAAACAGTGTTAACCACTGAGCCATTTTCCTTACCCTTATTTTATATATTTTTTTATTTATTTGAGAGCGACAGACACAGAGAGAAAGACAGATAGAGGGAGAGAGAGAGAATGGGCACGCCAGGGCTTCCAGCCTCTGCAAACGAACTCCAGACGCATGCACCCCCTTGTGCATCTGGCTAACGTGGGACCTGGGGAACCAAGCCTCGAACCGGGGTCTTTAGGCTTCACAGGCAAGCACTTAACCACTAAGCCATCTCTCCAGCCCCTTATTTTATATTTTAATACAGAGCCTCATTGAGTTATCCAGGCTGGCTTTGAAACAAACATTCTCCTGCCTCAGCCTCCTAAGTATCTGGAACTATAGGCCCACCTTGTGACTATATCTTTAAACTTTTCTTCCAACACCTGCCCATTGCAAACAGTGGCATCCTCATGTTCTTTCCTCACTATCAGATCCCCAGATTCTCCTACTTACTTATTTTCAGACTATTGGAATTGTTGTATTTTCTTAAAAACATCTCTTTGAAGATAAATAGTCACAGAACCTTCACAATCCTTCTTTATCAATACCACATGCATTTTTTCACCTTTTTCATTATCACTTAGAATTTTCTGAATAATGTCTTTATTACCTCTTACCTTGGGATACAAATAACCTAAATTACGTTTTAAATTTTCTTTTTCATCCAAACTTCCATGAAAACATCATTCTTGGAATCAAAGTTTCCTAACTGTCCATAGCCTCATATTTATAAATATTAATGATTTTGTCTCTATTGAAGCCTGAATGATGTCTATTCCCCAAGAATAGTTGAGACCAACTTCTATCTAAGTGTGTTGCTGATGGTACATGAGCTTTCCCAGCCTTCTGGTATGTATCCTTCCAAACCTCCTTTCATCCTATCTTCTTAAAGGTATCTCCTGTGCTCAGACCTGCCTTGCTGGGCTGACCATTTTCATTTTCACTCATTTGTGCTCTTGGTGTTACTTAGTATCTTATTTTCCCACTCCCTCCTTCATAGTGATGAGTCAGATCTGTCCCCTTCAGGATTTATCCTGAGAACTTCAGCTTACGTCAATACACTTAGCTAACAAGGCGTTGAAGGAATCTTCTTTGTCGTTATTTCTAATTCTTTAACCAAATCAGGTTTTTGAATCAAGCCTGTCTGATACAATCTTCTGTGAATTCAATTATGGCCTCCTTGCCTCTGAGTGCACAGGTTATATGTGTTCTCTATTAACCAGTTCAAAAATGTTGAGTTTCACACTACCTCAGTCACACCAGTTTTCCTTCTTTCCTTTCCTCTATCCACTTTTTGCTTTTTGCATTAGCCTCTAATTTCAGTTCAAACTTCTGTGGTTTTATGACATTGGGTGGCTTTTTCTTAAATTGCTTAAGTCATGTCACTCTCCAACATGCCAAGGAATAAAGGGTTAAGTTTCTTTATTTGCCTTGGCAGTGATACTGGCTGGCTGAAACCATGCCACTAGTTCTCCTTTATGTGGTGAAAGAAGGGGTTTCCATAGTATAAAATTCTTGGAGAAACCTAGACAGTGTGAAAGCTCACACAAACACTACAATTACTATCTAGACCGTGACAGAGTAACAATGCTTTTTTAAGTTGCTGTTAAGGATCCATTTCATCTATTTACCATTAAATTCTAATACCACAGCAATTTAGTTTTGAATGTACATTTTTAGTCATGCTGTCTATATAACATTATTTAATTTCAATCATTCATTGGAGAACAGGTTAAAACAAATCGAGAGTGAAACTGATATCAAACAAGATTTCATTTTACTGTAATGCTTTCTATATGGATATATTAAGAGTACCCATTACCATCGACCAGATTATTCATAACTTTATTCCACTGTATTATTGAAATACAAACATAGATATGTTTATGTTTTATGTACTTACATATTTAAGTTTACACACCCATGGAAAATAAAAAACTAGTCACTTCTAATAAGTTGTGGTTGGGTTGAAGAGATGAATTACCAATTAAAGTACTTGCCTATGAGGCCTAAGGACCCAGGTTCAATTCCCCAGTACTCACACAAGCCAAATGCACATGGTGTAGCATATCTGAAGTTCATCTATAGTGGCTAGAGGCCCTGGCATGCCTGGCATTCTGTCTCTCTCTCTCTCTCTGTAAAAAATAAATTAAAAAATAATTTAAAAGGTAGGTTGTGGAAAATTTTAATATAAAATATATTTTAAAGAATTTCCAATATTTGAGATATTATCTTTAAAATTTAATAAACTTAGAACTGGCCTATGAAATAATACATTTTCAAAGGATAGGAAAGGAAATTACTTGCCACAATCCAAAGTAGTCACTGTTTATAAAGCTGTTACTTTAAAGTTATATGTTAAGAGACCTTAAAAGTCAATAAGGGAAATATATTTTGAACATGATCGATTAAGCTGACAGAAAAATATTTAACATCTCTGACAATCAAAAGAAGAAAGAAAAAGTGGAAAACATGAGTACAATTTTTTAAATATTTTATTTTATTTATTTACTTGACAGAGAGAAAGAGGGAGAGAGAGAGAGAGAGAATGGGCACACCAGAGCTCCAGCTACTGCAAACAAACTCCAGATGTGTGTGCCTCCTGTGCATCTGGCTAACATGGATCCTGGGAAACCAAACCTGGGTCCTTTGGATTTGCAGACAAATGCCTTGACTGCTAAGCCATCTCTCCAGCCCGCTAGTACCATTTTTTAAATAATTATATCAAAAAGATTTTTAATTGATAATACTCTGTCCTGATGAGACAAGTATCCTTCCTACGAAGACACTTTCTCCTTGATCAAGGAGGCAGAGGTAGGAGGATAGCCATGAGTTAAAGGCCACCCTGAGACTACAGAGTGAATTCCAGGTTGTCCTGGGCTAGAGCAAGACCCTACCTCAAAAACCCAAAACAAAAAAAAAAAAAAAGAGAGAGAGAGAGAGAGTCAGTCAGGGAAAGAGCAGTATATACCCAAGCATAGCCATGGTCTTCTCAAGAAGAAGTCCTACTTAGATGCCTTAGCAGTAGCCACATATACTTTGATGCCTCTTGTGTCTTGTCTCAAGGAATTGCTATTTTCAATAGGAGAAATCATAAGAAATTATAAGGTCTCTGGAGGTGCCTTGGATTATATTATAATCTGATATGGCAAAACTATGGGTCATCAGGGACACACAAGATGGTTATGTCATTTTTTTTACTCAAGAGTTTCTTGTTAGATTTCTACAACACTATAAATTTACATATGGGAAAGGACAGAGGTCATACTCAAAGATCATATACATGTTGTCCTTAAGAATGATTCATTGCTATTATGACATTTTTTTTTTTTTTTGGTTTTTCCAGGTAGGGTCTCACTGTAGGCCAGACTGACCTGGAATTCATTACGGAGTCTCAGGGTGGCCTTGAACTCAAGGCGATCCACCTACCTCTGCCTCCCATGTGCTGGGATTAAAGGCGTGCACCACCATGCCCGGCTATTATGACATTCTTATTGGAAATAGCACTATATAAAAAAGACTACTCCATATAGGCAACTTTTACAGCAAATGTTAATGGTGCTGGAATCCTTGACTCTATGCTGACAAAAGGGCTTCAACTAGACTGAAGTGAGGGACTGCTTCTCCATGATCCCCCCCCCCACCTCATTTTCCCCATCTTTCTCAGCCTCAGAACAAAAGAATCTTTTCAGTGCATTGAACCTCTTCCCTCCTTCTGGAACTCCTGCTGACTATAAGCTCCAGCACAGCAATGCCACCTCTTCCCTTCACTGCCGTTACGACTGTACTAAGGATAATTTGGAAGTTTCCTCACATCTTGGGAAATTCAAGATCTCCTCTAAGACTTCTCCCTTCCCATTGCTTCTGATTCTCCTTCTTCCTTTTACCACCTTGACTTTTCCCTTCTCTTCTCTGGAGTCCTCTCCTTGTTCCCTACAGCTCTTTACCTCCCCCTCTCCTCTCCCCATCCCTGCTAGATCTTTATGTTCCTGTTTCAGATTCTGAACACCATGTTAGGAGAGGTCTTAGGGGACTCAGGAATGCTTTAAAGAAGCCACTGGAGGCTGAGAGAAAGAAGGCAAACAGAAATCCAGCTGGATCTTTTCTCCACTCAGATGGTCTTTGGATATATGTAGACAGCTGTTTGGTGTTCTTCAGTCTCTCACCTAAAATGTAGTCCACAGACTCTGTAAGATCACATATCAGGGCAAATGAAAAGTATTGAAAGTCACCTCTACAAATATTGGCTAAAAGTGTTAGCTCTCATATTGAATAAGAAGCTTAGCTTGTTCTAGCCAGCCAGAAACACAGTTCAGCTTAAAAAATAGAAAGGAGATAAACCAGTAAATTTGTATTACTGGGCTTACCTGCTTCAATATTGTGTTTCCTGGATTTAAACAATCTCTCTTCTTTTTCTTTTAAGTTATCCATAACTCAACAATTTAGCAGATTATGTGTTTGTAAACAGAAATAAAACATTCACTTTTTTCACTGATCTTGATCTTTCTATAATTGGGAAAGTCATTGAACTTATGCAAATATTCACATTCTTATTTTCATGGCTACCCTCATTTACATAAATCCAATAAGAATCTACCCTTCCTGCAATAGGACATAATTGGAGAAATTGGTTACATAAACAAGACTTTGGAATGCTCTATTTCAAAATGATGTATAAAATCAAATATGACAAGACAGTTTTAAGGAATAATAGATGATTTTTATGGAGTCAAATACTTATAAAATCCCCTTGGAAAAACTATCTTAGTGCCTGCCTGGTACTTGAGGTTCCCAGTCTTACAAATGAGTGAGGAAACTCATTTCCTGCAAAGCCTAGGAATAATAAGATATTCTGGGAACCATGAAAAGAGAGGAATTTACCCAAATCTATAGGTATTGCAGTGGAATCTCATGACAATTTTGGCTTTCTCTTGAAAGGCTTTTAAAGCAAAATAAAAGGTTTCTTATGAAAACTGCCAAGAAAGCACAATTTTCAAAGGTCTAGCAGATCAATTTCTAGTCTTGCTTCCCTCCTGTAAATAATCAAACCAAAGATAAAGTAACCATTCCTAATTTGAAAAATGCACTCAACAAGGGGACTGATACAGAGAAACAACTGTAGCACCTCCTCATGGCTTATTAGTCAACTTCTACACATGGCAATGTCATCTTAGTAACAAAACATACTGGATCTTGCTAACTTGCACATGTTTTATTAGTCCTTACCCCACACTACCCACAGGGACTGTGGCCTTCATGGCCCACTGTGGATCCCATGACACCAAAATTAGCATCAGAGTAGTTCCTGTCTATTAAGTTTTGGCAATGAGCCAGACCAACAAACTTCATATTCCTCAAAAAAGTGCATGGAATGAGGACCTAGAGAGGACGGTTTTGGAGTACAGTGAGTACCTGGAAGTTGTTTTATTTAAATTTTATTTATTTATTACAATCAGAGAGAGAGAGAGAGAGAATGGGCATGACAGGGCTTCTAGCCACTGCAAACGAACTCCAGATGCATATGCCGCCATGGGCATCTGGCTTATGCGGGACCTGGAGAATCAAACCTGGGTCCTTAGGCTTCACAGGCATGCACCTTAACTGCTAATCTATCTTTCCAGCCCAACCTGGAAGTTTTATAAACTCTTTTCCAGAACATGGTTCCCTTTCTTGAGAAATGAAGAAATGGTGAAATTCTGTTTTGTAACACATTCCTCTAAGAGACAGATTATTCAGAAATTGGCCCACCTGAGTCACAATGTCAAAAGATGACACATGTGATCAATTTTCTTTCCTTTTTTGTGGCTTGTCAAGGTAGGGTTTCACTCTAGCTCAGGGTCTCCTGGAATTCGCTATATAGTCTCAGGCTGGCCTCGAACTCACAATGATCCTCCTACCTCTGCCTCCCGAGTGCTGGGATTAAAGGCATGCGCCACCACACCCGGCTATTTGAACAATTTTCTATAAATTTCTCATTCCTTTATAATACCTATGAATATAGCAAACTTTCTCTTTGCCATTCAATATTTGGAATTCCTTTAATTTATAGATGTGAATGACCTAATTTTAAAACCTCTGAAGAAAAAGACGTCTATAAGATTTTTAAGAAGTAAAGTCTAGGATTCAAGCCCTGACATTCTCTGTGATGGGTAGGGAGATAAAAGTGAACAGAAAAAAAAAAGTTCAGTATTTCTTTTTCTGTACTTGAAAATATTATTAAACCTAGGGGAAAAGACATTATGCTTTAAAAAGAAAGAAGTGGCACAATCAGAATTCAAATTTTATTTTAAATTATATATTTCTAAAATCTACTATACAAATCTCTTTCATTGTATTTTCTTTGATCTTGAGGAAGACAAAATTTTATCTATTTTAACTACTTTACGTTAGGGATATTGTATATTGAAAATACTATGAGTGAATATGGTTACAATTCTACAACCACATATGTACTCATTTCAAGGAACCAGAAGAATATATTCAAAAAAAAAAAAAGTGCTTGTAGATTTTTCCTGTAAGGGTTTTCTTGGTGCTTTGAGACCCACAGATTGTCTTCTTCACACACTTTATTCTCTTTTTCTTTAGCTGAGAGAATAAAAAGCCCTAAGAATGTTCAGAGGCACCTCTGCTTCAAACCCATATGTTATCTTATTATGTTTGGGCTTTTAAGTGTATTTAATTTTCATTTTAATTGCAAAGGCAAACTTCTATCTCCTTTGATCTTTAAAATCATGTTTCAGAATAATTTCAATTCATATGAGCATGAAATAACTCTTTTATTGCATCATTTTTGGGTTATTGAGTATCTTTATACCAGTTGTCTTCAAAATAACAAAAACAAAAGCACATATTTGCATAACATTAACAGTTTGAAATCAATTTCACACAGCTTGCTATACTTTCTTCTAAACTTTTATGAGGTATAGAGGCTGATATTATTTTTCACACTTTATAGATAATGAAACTGAGGTACAGGGAGCTTAACAAACTTTGCCCATGGGCATATAGCTAATAAGTGATAAAGTAAGACTACAAACCAGGATTGATCTTTTCTGGCCCACAAAATAAATCTTTTTTTTTTTTTTGGAAGCCTTAATTTCTATTCTAACCACACTTTTACTATTAGATTGAACCAAGTGTTTATCTCTTATTATTAAGACTAACAGTATATTCTAATGGTTACCCAAACTCTCAAGCTAGGGTAACTTCAATTTTTTTTTGTTTGAAAAAGGGAGATAATGATGAAATCTAATTCATATAGTTGCTAGAATGAAATGAATCCATACAAATAAAGAAGCCAGCCATATAAACCAACCTCTGTTAAAATCTTGGCTGTGCCATATTAGTTTTGCAAGTCTAGGCAAGTTTATTTTCTTTTCAGAGCCTGTCAAACTTTAAGGATAATCTAGTCCATAGATTCTTGAGAGAGTGAACTGAAATTACATCTCTAAAGTACTAATACAATCCAAGTATCAAGTTAATTGCACTTTCTGGTGTTGTCATTGTCAGACTTAGGTATTATTATTAGCATTGATTGTTCACATTACTTTGCTTGCTATTAAGTCATTTGATTTAGAATTGTCCTCCATCTATAACCACATTTTGTTTACTTTGGGTATGGCTGCCCACCTAGATAGAAAAGAACTTACACACAGTACTAAATAAGACATCTCTATCACACCCTCCAATGCTCATGGTATGTTGTGGAAGAGGGAGCAGAAAGAATGTAAGAGCCAGAGGATGGGGAGGAGTGCTAACTTTTAGGCATGAAATGGTGCTGCATTGATGACCTCACCACAACTTGTCATTCTGTGATTACCTGCAGTGTTGTGCCCATCAACATTTTATCAGGGATGAAAGAAGATGGGAGAAAAGATCAAAATAGAAGCAGGACTAGTTGGAAAGAAAGGTTTTAACAAAAAGGGGGATGGGGGAGGAGGGACAAAAGAAGACAATGACAGGACATTATGATCAAAACATCTTATTTACACATATTAAAATTGTCAATAAATCTTAATTTTAGAAAAGCTACGAGAACTCCCTCAGTAAAAATAAAAAAGAAATGCACTATGATTTTACTCACTTTCCCTCCAGCTTACCCACTACATACTGCTGTGGCTTGAATGTCCTCTCCAACATTGCTATTGTGATGGCATCAACAGAGATCTTAGACTATGAGGGCTCTGCCTTTGTTAGTGGACTGATGTGTTAATGCAATCACTATGGAAGAAGGTTAGTTATGCCTGTGTCAGTATATTGGACGGCAGATGAAAACACAGGTTCCCTCTGTCATATCCAGCAGCCCAAGGAGTTCCTCTAGACTTCTGGGAACTCTACTCAGGCTTCCACTCAGAAAAGAATTTCATAGTTGTCCAGTAGAAAAGTTGGGGTTCAACAAAGGTATTTTAATATAGATTTAAGCATGAGGGTTAAGAAGGAAAGGGAAGTGCTCAGAAAGAAAGATAAGACACCCTGAGAGCATAGGCCTAGACTTTTCTAAGAGAAAGTCACACTCCATTATCTTTACAATAGTTATATATAGTGCTGTGGTGGGTTTCAAGTTATTATCTTCAAAGGATGGCTAAGTAACCAGGTCTTTCCTGAGAGGTACCTGACAATTGATAAGATCATCAGGATGTTAGCAGGTAAGATATCTTTTCTGTAAACAAACCAAACAGTCTTGTTAGTCTTCTTTCAGATCCCTAGAAAATGTCTTGGGAAAGGAATGTGATCTTACCCAAGGTCCCTAAGTGGGTTTCTTGCTGCTTTAACATAAAATACCTACATATGAAAGAATATATGTCTATTATCAGCAGAAATATCAAGATAGCTTCTTTTTCGAGTTTGCAAAAGACAGGAGAAATGATGCAAATGAGAGAGTATCTCTGTGTGCTACACAGTCTGGTATTCCTCTGATGGACATGAAACCACAGCAGCAGCTTCTGACCATCACAGAAGGGAGCTCATGTTTTTTCCTCCCAGCTTGTTAGCAAGGTTCTTTCCTTGTGTGGTCATTTGACAATAAAATGCCCCCCCCCCCCTCGTAACTTCCTGTGTTTCTGACTAAACTTCATACTTAATCCCCAGCTGGAGGAGCCTTTGAGAGGTGGAATCCTGTGGGAGGAGGTGTGTCATGTGGGGCAGGCCTTAAGATTTCACAGCCCTGTTTACCAGTGCTGGCAAGTGCACCCTGTCTACATCCTCCCCACTGCTGTGTTGATGGGATACCTGATGATGTGCTCCTGCCATGCTTTCCCCACCATGACGAAACATCCCCTTGAAACTGTACACCAGAAATCATCCCTTTCCTTCCATAACCTTCTGGTTGGGTATTTTGCACCAGCAACAAGAATGTAACTGTTCTATCCTTTGATAAAGTCCACGAGTCTTCCTTTGGTCAGGGATCAGCACTCCATGGAAGAATTCATTAACTGGGCTAAAAGTCCCAGTTTTCCGTTTGTGTGTTCTATTATTGTTACTATTATCTTTTTCACCTTCTTACCTTGAATTACACTCTTTCATGAATACAACTTGTTAATGGGCCAGGTGTGGTGGCGCTTGCCTTTAAACCCAGTACTGTCAGGAGGCAGAGGTAAGAGAATAGCCATGAGTTCGAGTCCACCCTAAGACTACATAGCAAATTCCAGGTCAGTCTGGGCTAAAGTGAGACCCTACCTTGAAACAAAACAAAACAAAACAAAAACTTAATGATTTCCTTTGCTCCCATGCCTACTTGGCTTAATTCTGCCAGCCTGCTCTAAAACAATTCACCCTTAATGAAAGAACCTTGGCCAACAGTTCTTCTCCACATTTTCCTCTAGGATGAAGAACTTGCATTTGCAACTCATATAGCCAATGATCATCCAAAGTGAAATGACAAGCACGGCACATAAGCTGCACATCACCAGACAGATGCCTTCCTGCTCATGTTTAATGAGTCCCCGGAGTCATTCTTTAGCTCAGCTGTAAGTTTCTCCCTATGAATTGCTGTGGGAATTGTCTCCTTACGGTGTCCATTCCCAGAGGGAAAAGCTACTTATTACTTAGTACATATCCTGCCCTTCTTTTTTAATATTTTATGTATTTGTTTGTTTTTTGCAGGCAGAGAGAGAGAGAGAATGGTTACACCAGGGTCTCCAGCCACTGCAAATGAACCTGACTCATTGTGCATCTGGATTACATGGTTACGAGGGAATTGAACCTGGGTCATTAGGCTTTGCAGGCAAACCCCTTAACCACTAAGCCATATTTCCACCCCTGCCCTTCCTGTTAACCTGAAAAATCTGCTCTATAAGGTCTGATCTCAACAAGACTTCAACCTTCATTCTAGAACACAGCAGAAATCACCTTTCTCACAGATTATCTGAGCTGTGTGGCAACACATTTGTCTTGTTTCTGGCCTTAGTGACATTTCCTCTTTCTCTTCTCTTATATGGAATTTCAAGGCAAAAGAAAAGAAAAGAAAAAAGACTTGTCAGCGATAGAAAATTGGATAAATTTGAGGAAAGGGATCACAAAGGAAAATGGATATGATGTAAACATACTAACTATACTGGAACATGAGGTTGAGAGAAAGGAACTGGAAGTGATCTCAGAGCTCTGAAGCCTCTGACACTAGCTGAGAATCATAGAACTGTATGTACAAGGATCCTCAAGGCTCATCAAAGGATATTTCAAGTGAAGAGCTTGACAACTGCAGTTTGTCATAGTATTTAAGACCCAACATTTTATCATAGTACTTATGTCAAAAGACCTGTTGTTATCTATATTCATAGATGTATATAGGTACATAAGTAGGTTTGTATTGTCTTGGGTATGTGTATGTGTGTGTGTGTGTGTGAAAGAGAGAGAGAGAGAAAGAGAGAAAATAAGTGAAACCTCCAGATAACAGGAGCAAAACCATAACCATTAGTTTTTAATGTCTTCTATCTCTTTTTGATTTTTCAGCTTTTTCTTGTGTTTCTCCTATACCTAATATTAAAAAACAAGTTATTAAAATGTACTTTGCCAAATTTATTGCTTCCTCTTAAATATTTCTTTCTAATTTTTTATTTATTTACTTGAGAGAGGGAGAGAGAAAAAGGTAGATAGAGAATGAGCACACCAGGGCCTCCAGCAGCTGCAAATAATTCCAGATGCATGTGCCACCTTGTTCATCTGGTTTACATGGGTACTGAGGAATGGGACCTATAACCAGGGTCCTTAGGCTTCACAAGCAAGCATTCAACTGCTAAGCCATCTCTCTAGCCTATCTTTATTATTTCTTAACCATTTTAGTTCTTGTACAAAATAATGGGATTTGTTATGACTTTTTCATATATACATATAACATTTTCTCCTAATGCCTGCTATTTTCTATACTAATATTTTTATTTATTTAGTTGTTAATATCCTTCCCTTCTTGTCTCTTTTTGTTCATTGCTAGTCTCAACCTTCATTTTTCTCACCACCAACAATTCAAAAAGATGATGATGTTTTCTCAATCACAAATATGCAAGGAAAGAATCAAAATATCTCTTGGCTCTACTAATCCCCAAACCAGGAATACCTGCTTTTCTTTCAGGAATGAACAGAAAGAACATATGTACTCTTAACTGAAACTAAAATTAACTGGATGCCCATGGGGAGGAGAAAATGTGCTTTTTAAAGATTACTATTCATGATAAAAACAATTTAAAGATGGAACATTATATATTTTAGCTAATGGTTTCAGCCAAGGTCAACTAGCTCTATTGTTTGGAGGCCTGTAGGAGGGGAACACCATGGCAGAAGGTTGAGGTGGAACAAAGATACTCAGCTCATGGGTCAGAAGCAAGGAGAGGGAGAGTAAGAGTCTAGCAACAAGGTGTGCCTTTCAAAGACATCCACCCAGTGATATACTTCCTTCCACTAAGTTCCATCTCCTAGTGTCTCACCACCTCACAAAAATGCCATCAAAGTAGAATTCACCAGTGGATTCATTCATGGAGAATGTCAGACCCTCAGGATCCAATCAATCCTCCAAAATCCACAAGCGGAGCTGGCAACCAAGCCTTTAGTAGATGAGCTTCACGGGACGTTTCAGATTCAAAACACAATTACTAACCATTTATCTCCATAAAAAAGGAAAGCAAGCACATTCATATCTAAATAATCTTATAATCCAAAACTAATGCTGGCTCATGGTATTAAGTACCTCTCATCTTACTGAGTGTCTGTTCTCTGTCAAGCATTGTGTTAAGCAAAATACATTCTTTGATTTAATCCTCACTCTAATGCTATGAGATCAGTGTTAGCAGTATGACTGTCACTCTAAAGTGAGGAAATTGAGATTTCAGATGGCCAAATAACTTGGTGAAAAATGTAAAATTTATAATCAGACTCATTTTTAAACACAGAACTTTAATTCCTGTGTTATAAGCTTCAGGATTTTTTTTTTAAATTATCTTTAGAGAGAGCGCACAAGAAATAGAAAGAGACAGAGAGAATTGGCACACCAGAGCCTCAGTCACTGAAATTGAACTCCAGACTTTTGCACCACCTAGTGGGCATGTGTGACCTTGTGATTTCCTCACCTTTGTGCATCTGGCTTACATGGGATCTGGAGAGTTGAATGATTTCCTCACCTTTGTGCATCTGGCTTACATGAGATCTGGAGAGTTGAACTTGGGTCCTTATCTTTGCAGGCAAGCACCTTAAATACTAAGCATTCTCTCCAGCCCCTGTAGGAATTTTTAAAGAGCTTTCACAACACACATTTAAAATATTTTATTTATTTATTTGCAAAGAGAGAGAGAGAGAGAGAGAGAGAGTGAGTGTGCCAGGACCTCCAGCCACTGCAAACGAACTCCAGATGTATGTGCCACTCTGTATGTGGCTTTACATGGGTGCTGGGGAATCAAACACAGGTTGTTAAGCTAGGGCATTTTCATATAGACTTGGAAATTATAAGTTGTATGTTTGAAAATTTATTTTTCTTATATGTATTCATTTGAGAAAGAGAGAGAAAGGCAGATAGAGAAAGAGAAAGGACATGCCAAGGCCTCCAGTCACCACAAAGGAACTTCAGATGCATGAACAAACCTATGCATCTGGCTTACATGGGTTCTAGAGAATAAATCCTGGGTCTTTTGACATTGGAGGCAATTGCCTTAACCAATAAACCTTCTGTCCATCCCTATATTCAATATTTAACCTATTTTTCCTTTTTATTGACAGCTTCCATACTTATAGGTAATAAACCATGATAGTTCTCTCCCCTACCCCATTTTCCCCTTCACAAATCTATACTCCATCATATCCCCTTCCTCTTATTGGAAAAGTAATTAGGAATGGTTCTACCTGTAATATTTATGCAACTACAGACCAAATGAAACCCATACATCATAATTAAATCTTTAGAATTTTATATTAAATATTTACCTACTACCAAAATTTTAATATTAAAATTCTGCAAATAAAGCTAATAAATTATATTATTGACAAAGCATATTGACAAATACACCTTCATATTATAAAGAAAGTACTTGAAAATGTGGGCCAGCTATGGTTTTTAATATAGCTGGAAGCTTAAAAAAATCAAAGGTGATCAAAGGCATTTCTTGCTTAGTTAGTAATGTTTGAGTGTATAACAAAATACAAATAAGCATAATGGATTAGTTGTTATATATAATTACACAGTTTTATTTTTCTTAATTTCACTTCAGAAGCATTGATTTTTATTTCGATGATAATTTAACTTAATTTGTATTCTATTGATGTGAGTGATTTAAATAATTAAAAATAATGCATTACTTACAAAAATAATTATCATGATTATTAGCATGTGCCATATTTTAAAATTAATCTTCGTATCTTCCAAAAATGAATTTTCTTGTAGAATTTTCTGTCAACTACTACAATATATGTTCCTCACATTAAAGTCCACCACTTAAGGAATATTCACATTTCTTTCTTTCTTTTTTTCCTCTTCATTGACAGCATCCATACTGTTGCAGTCAGGTTCACATTGCTGGTAGAAATCACCCAAGCAAGAGTAGCTTGTAGGAAAAAAGAGGTTTATTTTGGCTTATAGGCTTGAGAGGGAAGCTCCATGACGGCAGGGAAAAATGACGGCATGAGCAGAAGGTGAACATCACTCCCTGGCCAACATGAGGTGAACAACAGACACAGAAAAGTGTGCCAAACACTGGCAAGGGGAAACTGGCTATAACACCCATAAGCCCATTCCCAACAATACACTGCCTCCAGGAGGCATTAATTCCCAAATCTCCATCAACTGGGAACCTAACATTCACAACACCTAAGTTTATGAGGAACACCTGAATCAAACCACCACATTCTGCCCCTGGTCCCTATAAACTGTTAACCATCCATGATGTAAAATGCAATGCATTCAGTACAACCTTAAAAGTTCCCATAGTTTTTATCAATCCCAATGTGGTTCAAACATCCCCATAACCCAAGGTCTTTTAACTGAGCCATAATACCAAAAAATCCCCCCAAAACCCATAATGGAACAGAATAAACATTCACACTGCAAAACATGGCATTCAGCATAGCAAAGAAATATTCAACCAATACAAGAGTTAAAACAACCATGGCAAACATCAAACTCTGTAGCTTCAAGTCCAACAACTCTCTAGTCAGTGACAGATCTCCAATCCGATAATTCAAACTAACAATAAGTATCTGGAATTCCAATTCCACTCCTCCAGGTAGGCAACTCACAGTCCTGGAAAACTTCATTGGGCTGGCAGCTTTCCTTAGCAGCCATCTCGTGAACCTGGCATCTCCTCTGGTTCTCCACTACAATCCACAGTTCATCCTCATGGTCCCATCAGGTCTCCATGCAGGCATCCAGCAAACCTGCTTCACACTGCCCGTGGCCATTTTCAAAATACAAGACTGTGTTGAAAATTCAATGACCCTCTCTTTCCTGAATTTCTCATACTCCACAATACCAAGTTGGGTGCCAATTTATTAATCCCGGGGGGGGGGGGGATAAAGCAGACTTTGAAGAATAGGATACCCCTTGAGCACTCAGGCCCTTTCAAAAGAGTCTACACTCTTCTTGTTGTCCCAATGCAGGTCAGCTGGCCCAATCTCAAAGGTTGTAATATCTCAGACAATTTGCAAGTGAACAAGTAGCAGTTTAAGCCCAAAGGTTTCTTTTTTGTTATTGTTGTTGTTGTTTCCTGTTTTTTGAGGTAGGGTCTCACTCTAGCCAAGGCTCATCTGGAATTCACTATGTAGTCTCAGGGTGGCCTTGAACTCATAGTGATCCTCCTACCTCTGCCTCTCAAGTGCTGGGATTAAAGACATGTGCCACAACACCTGGCTAAGATTTCATTTTTTTCTGTGCCATATCCCTGTGCTCATATCAGTTCATTTCTATGCAAAGCAACCCTGATCAACTTCTCAGTACATAAGCATAATAGCAAGCTTCTCACAAAAACTGCTAGCCCAGCCCAAGCAAAGCTCTTTCTCACCCTCATAAGCCAAACCTCAGTTTATAGTTCTTACTGCATTCAGGTCTTTCAACTGTGACCAGAAGAGTCCATCAAGCTGTACTTAACAGCACTGCAAGACATCTCTTAGGCCAAGGTTTCAAATCCTTCCACATTCCTCTTACAAATCAGCTCCAAAAGGCTAAAGCCACATAGTCAGACATCAAGTAGCAATCCCACTCCTCGGTACCACTTTATGGTTGCACTCACATTCGCATTGCTGGTAGAAATCACCCAAGCTACAGCAGCTTGCAGGGAAAAAAGAGGTTCATTTTGGCTTACAGGACTGAGTAGGGAGCTCCATGATGGCAGGGAAAACAATGGAATGAGCAGAGGCTAGACATCACCCCCTAGCCAACATTAGGTGGACAATAGCAACAGGAGAGTGTGCCAAACACTGACAAGGAGAAACTGGCTATAACACCCATAATCCCACCCCCAACAATACACTGCCTCCAGCAGGCATTAATTCCCAAATTTCCATCAGCTGAGAACCTAGTATTCAGAACACCTAAGTTTATGGGGGACACTTGAATCAAACTACCACATATACTTACAGACAATAAACCATGATAATTCCCTCCCCTCCTCACTTTCCTCTTCACAAGTCTATATTCCATCATATCCCCTCCTTCTCTCCATTAGTCTCTCTTTTATTTTGATGTCATCATCTTTGTCTCCTTATTATGGGGGTCTTGTGAAAATAGTGCTAGTCACTGTGAGGTCATGTATATCAAGACCAATTTCTGTCTGGTCGAATGTATTGTAAGCAGTCCTACCCTTCCTTTGTCTCTTACATTCTTTCCACCACCTCTTCCACAATGGACCCTGAGCCTTGGAATGTTTGATAGAGATATTTCAGTGCTGAACATTCCTCCATCACATCTTCTCAGCACTCACCCCAGTGGTCACCACCATCTGAAAAGAGAAGCTTCTCCAACCAAAAGTGAGAGTAGCATTAATATATGGGTATGAATATCAAGTGAAGAACTCACAAAGCAGTTTGGTGAGCATAATATATGCATTTAGCTAGACAAGAGCAGGCATTATACTCCTAATGCTCATGATCTCCCCCACCATGGTTACATTTTCAGTACCAGGCATGTCTTTCCTCCTATAGAGCAGGTGTCCAGTCCAATTACAGAGCAGTTGGTTTCCCCCATAACAGACATGCCACTATTGCACCCAGTGGCTCATTTGGCTTGGCTGGCCAAACTTGAGGCTTGCAGTGTGCACTGTTTTCACCATTGATAGCTTCTGCCCCCATAAGGCTATATGCATTGCAGCTCTTTCCAGCTTTTTGTCAGCTGGTCTACTAGGAAATTTTCTGCTCAGCCCCTTTAACTTTTTGTTGTTGTTGTTCATTTTTATTTATTTATTTATTTGAGAGTGACAGAGAAAGAGGCAGATATGGAAAGAGAGAGAATGGGCACACCAGGGCTTCCAGCCACTGCAGACGAACTCCAGACGCATGTGCCCCCTTATGCATCTGGCTAACGTGGGTCCTGGAGAATCAAACTTTGAACCAGGATCCTTAGGCTTCACAGGCAAGCGCTTAACCTCTCAGCCATCTCTTCAGCCCTAATTTTTATTTTTATAGGTACTTTATATTTGTGTATGCTTGTGCTATGCAGGAATATCTACCTTACTAGCTGTGATTGTTTTAGTGTAAATGCCTTCTTTAGGTTCATGTGTTTGAAATCTTAATCTGCAGTTGGTGGCACTGTTCTGGAAGGCTGTGGACCTTGAGAAGGTGGAGCCTTAATGGAGGACATGTCACTAGGGGTGGGCCTTGAGGTTATACAGCACAGTCCCACTTGATGTTCATTTACACTTGGGGTTCTCTCTCTCGTTCTGTCATTTCTCCTACTTATGTGACAATGTGACACTCCTGGAATACTTTCCTTGCCATGATGGGCTTTATTCTGTGGAAGTGTAAGATGAAATAAACCCATTCATTCCCTGAGCTGCTTCTGGTTAGATATTTCATCCCAACAATGAGAAAGTAACTGACACACTGGTCTTACTGCTCAGGTCCAGATTTAGGGGTCATAGAGAATTCTCAATGCCAAAGAAACATCTGTGGAAGAACCATATCCTCAGTATTTGGATCATTCTCTCCATATTGCTTCATGTTTAACCTAATCAGAACTTCTATATATATGATTTGGATTCATTGTGTATATTGGCCATGGTAGATACGTTTCAAACATCGTCTGGACTTAGATAAAGCAGAAGAGTAAATCAGCTATGATCAGAGTGTGCACTGGGTCCCATTCAACACTGAACAATCAGACTAAACACTCATGATATAGAAAGAAAAAGCAAGCAAGCAAGAGGCTCATCTCTGTGTCTGTGCAGATTTGTTTGCCACTATACCGAGAAAACTCATCCAGGTCAATCCAACAAAGGTGATCTCAGAAGTGGGGAGTACCTTGAAGATTTTGCAAATGAATGTTTAAAAATAAAATAAATGAATAAAGAAGATGTCAGTGTTCCATCACACGAATGGGAGAGTTTTAAAAGCCAAAGGAAAATAAACATGTGGCAAATTGTTACTTGATCCTTGTACAGGCAGAATTCAATAGAGGAAAGGTGTTTGATCAAATTGCCATAATGATCTATTGATATTATAGGCATGACAAATCTGAACAGAAAGAAATATATGTTATCAGCATATATAAGAGTATATAGACATTGAATGAGATGAACAAGTTATAAAACTTCTATTTCAGAAAGTAGGTTGCAATAAAGAAACATAAATAACATTATGTTGATAAACATCCTTTTAAAGTATGTTTATGCATGTTCATGAACATATACATGCAATATGATGTTTCAATATTTTTGCATAATCATAACAACCCTTATTACAGATAACCAGGATTGAACTAAAGACAAACTGCAAATAATTAAGCAAGACAGAGCACTAATTTATAAGGAAATATTAAAATTATTCAAGATATGAAATTTAGAATAAAAAGATGAATACAATAATTATACTCTGCAATATCTGAAAAAATATAGTGTTTAATATGAAAGATATATTAATTTATAAAGTAAGGACAATAAATGAAATTGTAAACAGTCCTTAAGAATTCAAAGTAATTATGACAAGTTAGAGAATAAGAAACTAAAATGCAGAGGGGAGATAAAACATTTATAGGAAGGAGTCAGTGACAATTTAGGGTCCTATATACACTATCAGAGCACCAAAATATTTCTGTTGAATGTTCCTACATTGAATTTAAAGATAGCCGAAGGAAAGTGTGAGCCATTGAGATGCTCTGCTCCTATATCCTTAATGTTTCAAGTACAGAATGAAGTTTGCTAAGGGAGAAAAATAATAATTTGCTATAAAAATTTGCTAGTCAAACAGAGAGTTGTAATTTCTTGAATCCTATCTTATGCATACCCTTTGTACCTAAAGACCTCATGTATAGAGGTAAATTTTTTAGAAACACATAAATGACCATCACTTCCACCTTAATAGTAAAAGCAAGAAAAAGCTAGATTACCTACAAAAATTATCAGCTTTGAAAATTCATCAATGGATTGAGGAATCAATGTTCTTCAACATAAATATGCAAATGCCTAAGAAGTACTACAAAATCAAACGCAACATTAAGTAAAAGAAATAATACCAACAGTAATGGTGGCCCATGCCTATAACCCTGGCACTTAGAAAGCTGAGGCAGAATGATCAGTAGTTTAAGAACACATAAAAAGTTTTAGGGCAGCCTGGGCTATATAAGACTCCTATCTCGAAAATAAGCAAGCAAAAGAGATAACACTTCAGTAGAAAAGAAAGGTAGTAATGTGTCACCACCAGAGAGACATTACTGTAGGAATGAAAGTTCGAGGTAGCATTTGAAGCATGTCTCCATTGGATGGTCGGCATACAATGTTAACATAACACAGGAACTAGTGTGAGCATCTCAATAGAAACCAAAGAGTATTTGACAAATTTTCCATAGTTTCACCTAAAACCATGAGGAAACTTGAAGTTGATGAGTACATTTCTTTAAGAAAACTCAAAAATGTACAGCCAACATCATAACTAATGTTGAGATAGTGCATCATTTTCTCCTAGCTAACATATAGCATTTATTTAATAAAAGCTTATTGAGAGCATATGCAGTGAAGTAAGGAATAGTGGTGCCTGCCTTGAAGCTGTTAGTGTCAAAGGTATTTCTAATTCTTAGAAGGTTTGAAAACCACATATTTTTCACTGTCAAATTAAAAAAATTCCACCTTTTCCTTTTTCAGAATATATGACTGCATAAAGTGCAAACTTCATTTTTATTTGAATTCCCTTATAATCAATAAGACTAAAGGAACATACAAATTAGTGATCAAATAAATTCAGACACACATGTCTGAATCGACTGTGCTCAAAGCTAGAAAATTATATTGTCTCACACAAAGTCACTTGCAGAGCAGTGAGAGAGGAAATAAAGCCATTGTGGTAAGCAACAAAAGTGAGAAGAAAACCTCCATTGCCCTTATATTTAATAAATGCTTCTTAATTAATTAGAAAACTGTCTTTGTAATACTATTTGCTGGAAATGTGTTCCAACTTGGTCTTATTTTCTGTTTACGAAAGGAATTTGAATGTCTCAAATACTGCAATGTGACTGACAATTGTCTTTCTTCCCCATGCTTATGGAAGACTTTAGTACTATTCGCCGTAGTGTGTCCTGCTGAGCCCCATCTGACCTCACCATCTTTCTCACCACAGAGCCTGTGATGGCCATCACCAATAAGCAAGTGGTCAACGAGTGATAGTGGTGTGTGAAACCATTTGCCTTCCTTGTTTGAATGTCTGCTCCCATGACCTTTTCAGTCTCGATTGTGGAGTATAAAGTGAGGAGAACAGTGTTTATGACATGACTCAGGGAGCTAGGAAGGAAGTGTTAAAGCCATCAAGGCACTTTCTAACTTCTAACGACACAGATGATGTGAGTTCAAATGCATCACTATTTGTTAAGCTTTGTGAGGGTATTTGGTAAAATAGGTTTAAAGTAAACATTGATATGTTATTGTCTTCAATTTTGCCCACTTATAAAAAAATTCATGTTTCCTAAGATAATACATCATTATGAAATTATTTAATATGCCTGAAAATGACTTAATATAAATATTTTTGCTTTTGATATTAAAAAATCAAAAATTTATAGATTTCTTCTTAAGTTTTATTTTTGCATTAGAGATAGTACATCTAACATGCCCTTCCCAAATTCACCATGGGAATATGCACTACTAATACATAAAATTTAACATTTAAAATAAACCGTGTTATTTAGTGTGGCTAATTCTTTGCCATCTTGAAACACAGTCTGTATTTTTTTCTCTTCTCTACAGTGACCTCTTCTCAACTAGGAACACTCCTTTGCTGCACAACAGTTTCTGAGTTGATAATTACAAAATACATCTGCAGTGATTGTATGGATCAACTGGAAATGTGGCTGGAGAAATTACTCAGTGGTTAAAGATACTTGTTGGCAAAGCCTGATGGTTCATGTCCAATTCTCCAGTCACCCACATAAGACCAGCTTGGCATTCATTTGCAGGGTCAAGAAACACTGATATATACACACATACACACACACACACACACACACACACACACACACACACACACAAACAAACAAATATATAATAATTGTTTAATCAGAGGAAAGTCAAATGAGAGTGATAAAATGTAAGAGAAAGCAGTCTTCAGGGAAAGGGAAAATTTAATGCATGCCATTTGCATACATGAAATAATTTTTGCATTGAGTATACAGGAAGAAGATGAAGGAGTTCCAAGCCTTAGGTTCCCTAAGAAATATTAAAAGAAGCCCCTTTGTTACTTGAATATAAAAAGCCAAAAGCATGTTAGTCTATAATCTACACTGTCAGACATGGAGATCTTTCAAGATCATAGAAATTCATACTCAATGCTCCTCTTGCCTCACTCACTAAAAACGTAATTTTAATGCATGTAGCTCAACTCAAATGGAAAACTCTTTTGTAATTTCTAATAGCCACAGTATTTTTTTTTTTTTTTACCTCCTAGGCTTATTTGAAAATGTTTTATAAAGCTGGGTGTGGTGGCGTACACCTTTAATCCCTGCACTCGGGAGGCAGAGGTAGGAAGATTGCCATGAGTTTGAGGCCACCCTGAGACTACATAGTGAATTCCAGGGCAGCCTGGACTAGAGTGAGATCCTACCTCGAAAAACTAAAAAAATAAAGAAAGAAAGAAAGAAAGAAAGAAAGAAAGAAAGAAAGAAAGAAAGAAAGAAAGAAAGAAAGGGAGAAAGAAAGAGAGAAAGAAAGAAAGAGGAAATACTGCAAAATGTATTTAAAACGTAAGAAACATTAAACACTTGAAATTTTGAGAGACTAAAAGCCATGTATTAAGAACCTGGCTTACTGAAACTATCAGTAGTTGTTTTGTAGGAAGCATTCATCTACTGACTTCAGCAGCCTGTCCTTTTCCTTTGAGCTTCCCTGACTCATCAATATTCCCTCCGGAACTCAAACCCTATACTGGCCCTTCTTATTGTGAGATTGGATCAAGGTAACCATCAGTGAACTGTTCACTCACTCACAAGCCCCTGGTGTCCTTCTCTTTTGCAGGGGCACTGGCCTCTACAGCTTAGCAAATGAGAGATTGTTATAGTTCATGTTTTGGGCACTCAGCCTCCAGCTTATGGGCATTGCTTTAATGGCTGTAGAGCCTTTAGGATATGAGACCTAGCTGGTAGAAGTAGGTTTCTAAAGGTGAGCCTTTGAATAATATGCCCAAGAGACATTATAATATATATGTTTTAAAATCATATTTTATTGGCACTAAATATATATATATATATATTAGATGCTGGGTTGTAGCCCAGTAGTACAGAGCTTGACTAGCATGCACAAAGTCCTACAGTCCATCACCTGTACCAAGCAAGTTATCAATTAGATGATAGACTATTATAATTGCTAAAAATGTGCCTAACTAAACTGTCAGTAGGCTTTCTTATTTAAACTTTTTTATTTTAGATTCATTGCAATAACTCTTCTAGATTTATTTATATACCAGTATATATCACATTGCTAATTCCTCTCTCTCTCCCTCTCATATATATATATGGACAGAGAGGGAGAGAGACTTTTGTATGATTGCTGAGTCATAGGGATCTCTTCCTGATGATATTTTAAAGGTAGTTAAACTCAATGAATATTGTGCTAGCAGAATTAATCACCAGTCTAAGTGATGGTTATTATGAGCCGACATGATCAAGTTTTTCATCTGATTGGGCAACACCCACAATGCCATTACCACTGCCTGACCAGTGAAGATTATAAGATGAATTCCAAACACAGAGACACAGAGATATTCAAATGCTAAAAGCAAAATTACCTCTTGAGGAGACTGGGGAGATGACTCCATGGGTAAAGTGCCTGCCTCTCAAGCATGAGGACCTGGGTTTGATCCCCAGGACCCACATGCAACTGCCAGGGATGATGGTGCATGCCTATAACTCCAGCACCGAGGAAGTGGAGACAGGAGGAACTCTGGTGCTGCATGATCAGCTGTCTAGTCAAAGAAGCTCCAGAGATCCAGGCTCAGTGAGAAGCCCTGTCTTAAAGGAAGTAGAAGGTAAAGTGGATGGCATTACTGAGGATGACATTCAAGGTTGTTGTAGGCCTCCACATTCATGCACACACACATGAATGTAAACACACATTTAAAAAGTACCGCTTCAAATAAAGGGTAGAAAATTAATGTACTATACTTGCACTCGTATTTCCCTTCCTCCACCCACTTCTGTCAGCTGTGTTGAACTTTGAACATATGACTGTTATGCATTGAAATGCACCTTTGTTTCATAGTAAATCTTAATATGCTTGAGATTTTATGTACAGTGATCATTGATTATATTTCTACATGCCATCTGGATGGACAGCAATGGTACCTATAATATATTAAAAGAACAAAGTTTAGATAATGATACCTTTGACAATAAAAGTATAGTAATTAGAAATTGATGATCAGAGGAGATTCAGAAAGATGAAAGAATATACAGGGCAATGATCCTCAATTTACAGTGTGAAAATGCAGGTACTGACAAAACAGGGAAAAAGAAGATTAATGTATTCATCTAATTTTAAAATTTATATTTAACAAAAGGAATTAAATTCAAAATTATGACTAATACAGATATGTGTTAGTCACTTATTGCCATTTCTAGGAGGTCAAGAATCCTGGCATGGCTTAACAGCAGTCTCTGGCTCAGATAAGGCTCTCATCCATGTATTCTGAAGCCTTTGTCATTTAAAGGCTGAGTTGGGGTCAGGGGTATCCCTCCAAGATCACTCACTCATTGAAGTCGTTGTTGGTTATTTGTCAGTCATCAGTTCCTTGCCACATGAGCATCTCCACAACATAGCAGCTAGCCTGCCTCAGAATAAACCAGAAAGAGCAAAAGAGGAAGAAATAGAAGCATAATTTCTTCATAACATCTCCTAGAAACTGATTGTCCATTGCTGTTACAGCTGTCTACTCATCAGAAGGAAGTTATCAGCCTAGCTGACATCTGAGGAGGAGGGGTTACACAAAGTCAGAAGGTGGGTGACACTGGGGACCACCCTGCACAGAAATTAATAATTCTAAGGGAGTAAATTTGATATTTAAACAAGTCCATTGCCACTGTTATTGACATAGTTTTCTTTGAGTCACTATTATTTCAAATAATTGGGTAGAATTGGGAAACATCACTATGTGTACTTCTTAACATATACATGAATAAATACATATTCCCAGCCTCTCTGGATTTATGTGGACCTTTACCCCCTTGTAGAACTGTGGGAACTTCCTCAGAAATGGCCACCTTCCATGAATCTTTTCTGTCTACTTTATTAGATGCTTTTTTAAAATTATATTCTCCCCATAAATGATATTCTCAAGATGCAATTCCTCTCCCATGAAACGTTCTCTGCCTCCTTATTTCTAGTCTATCTTTATTCCTCTAGTCCTCTTGTTCAGCCAAGGCAGAATTTTCTCCCCAGGAAGAATTTTCTGCTTGTTCTCATCTATTTCTCATTTCTTTGTCTTTATTCAGCCTATACCACATGCTTGCATAGCTTTCTCTATGCCTTGCTTCCTGAGAAATATGCTCATAATCCTGTAAGGTCTAGTTCAAGCCTCTTTTCTTCTCTCTAGGCCTCCTCCATTTATTAGCTAATAACATTTTATTTCATAGGAACACTCATTTGACATTTAATCACGTACTCTTTGGTGACAGTCCTCATCATGAACACAGCTTTCAACCTGCATCAATTTTTAATATAAAAGTAATGTTACTTCAACTAAATTAGTTGTGCCTCAAAAGCAGAAATTTGTTTTCAAGAATACTCATATCATTTATAGTGCACCTAGAATATATGCGTTATTTAGGAAATAATCTGAAAGATTGGCTTCTGTGGAAATAAAACTGAAAAATTTGCTTTTAAGTCCAATTCTAACCTACAACATCTAAGATGTACTTACCCAATCTATTAATTAATATTATTTTATATATTCTAGCAAAGTGAGTTTTTGTTGAAAATCAACTACATATAAGATTTGTTTGAAGCCAATGCAAATTAAAATTAGTAATGATTATAAAAATGTCATGATGAAATCCATTACTTTATAATTTATATGTACTAATAAAAATAAAATCAATAATGAGTAAAAATCAATAATCACCATATTCCAAACTCATATGGAATTTCTAAGTAGCTTTCCAAGGACCAGATTTAATCACCAATCTTTGTGATCTGCCTTGCACCTCTGTGGGTGTATAAATATCTAAGTGCAGATACCCTTAAAGATATGAAAGGGTGTGGCTGGGAAGATGGCTCAGCAGTTAAAGGCCTAGTTTTCAGAACCTACCAGCCCAGTTTCAATTCCCTTAGTGCCCATGTAAAGTGAAATGCACAAAGTGACACATGCATCTTGAGTATGCTTGCAGTGGCAAGAGGCCCTACTATTCACCTCCTTCTCTTTCTCAATCTCTCTCTCTCTCTCTCTCTCTCTTTCTCTCTCTCCTAAAGGACAGGAAACATAAGCAGAAAAGTAACATAGAGGATTCTAAATTAGCTGCATAGCCAGCCAGTGTTTTAGCCTCACCTCAGTAGTGGATGAGGGCATGTCACCTTGCCATCGCTTGATGTAACATAAAGCAATAGGAAAGGAAATGATAGGTTAGCCACACTTCAGCTGCAAAGATGCCTTCAGAAGAGCTTCTCCAGATAAATCTAAAAAACCTTTCAATCTTATTTCTGTTGCAAATTATGCTTGAACAAGTCACTGCAGGACACCCAGCATCTCAAGTACTTTAAGAAAATCACAACAAGGGACACTGAAGTTTTCTCTTCCCAAACATAATTTAGTTTTGCAAAAGGAAAGTCTTACTAGGTTACAGTGTGTTAAGTGAGGTGTCCAAGGGCAGAGAATGACTCAGTAACAGAGCTAAGAATAAAACACAGGCTTTGCACCCTAGAAAACTTCTATTTAAAATAAAAATTGAAAACCTATGTGTAACTGAAAAGGTGTTCTAAAATTGCTAAGTGTTTCACAAAAAAGTTTTCCCTCTTCTTCTCCCTTCACCCCCTCTCTCACTCTCTTTCTGTCTCTATCTTTCTATCTCTCTCCGTCCCCATAATTTTCAGGTGATCATTTGCAAAATAAGATTTAGAGGCTTAAATTTAGAGATTTAAAAGAATAAATAAAAGCCAGAAGGGAAAATTATGTGAAGTTATCATTTATAATTATTTTATTTTATTTTATTTTATTTTTTAGCTTTTCAAGGTAGGGTTTCATTCTGGTCCAGGCTGACCTGGAAATCACTATGTAGTCTCAGGGTGATCTTGAACTCAAGGCAATCCTCCTACCTCTGCCTTCTGAATGCTGGGATTAAAGACTTGCGCCACCATGCCTGGCTTCCATTTATAAGTTTTAGTATAGTATGATTACTCGAATAAGCATTTATTGTACAGGGCATTGGCATTCAGTATAAAGAACGTAACTTGGAAAATCTGACAATGTGAGTTCAAATTTTTCTTCTGCCTATGACACTTGGGTAGCTTGCTTAGTTTGACATTTAAGGTCCTCATCTCTAGCTTAGGTTACTATGCAGCACTTCATGTATCTATAAACTCTAAAACCATCATAAATGCTAAGCCACATTTAGCCTGCAGGATTTGATATTATCTTCCCCATGCATGAAAGAATAGAGGTAAATCTTTAAAATCAATCAAATTGAATCTCAAAACTCCTCCATTCTCCATGTCTTCCCCTCTTCATCTTTCCTAATTCATGCCTACCAAATCACATTTCTCTATTTTTTAAAGTTCTCATACTTTCCCTTTCTGTCACCTCCTCCGTTTTCCACACTCAATCAAGATGAGAAGAAAGTATCCATATAGGTTTATTCATACCCTATACAAACATGTAGGAATGAGGACTTATGGGAGAATGCAAGATCCTTCTCTCTTCTGGCAGCATTTCATCAGTGGATTCCATTATACAATGTTTCTCTCTCCGATGCTGCAGGCTATGGGCCATTGAAACAGAAGACTCATCCTAGCAGAATAGAGGAGACTTAGGGATATTGTAGCATTCAAGGATAAGATGCAAAGAGCATGTCCCAACTTCTACTTTCTCTTTTATTTTTCCAAATTGATCAAAGCAATTTCTGGGTACATGAGTCTCTGGGTGATTTTAAAGAAATTTAACACTAGAAGCATTGAGATATTTGTGAAACAAAGTTACCAATGTAAACTGCAGCCATTCTTAAACATGGAACTTCAAGTGGTGTAAATAGAAATTTGAATTAAAATATAATTCAGGAAGATTTACATTCATAGATTGAATGACTAACCAGGCATATTTTCACTTTCTCGTCCAGTAGACATTCTAAATGTGTGAAAAACAACTTTTCCTGCAATATGTAGGGAAATTATGTGAAACAGTAAGAAGTAGGCTTGAGGAATCTGATGGGCTTGTCACAGTGATGTTTTGAGATCTGAGCATCTGTGGCTCCTCTAATCTTCTTTGATTATTATGTTTATAATACTTTAATAAGAATACACATATACTCCAATTCAGACATCTACATATTTATTGCAGTCAGACATTTCAATAGTAGTATTGATGTAGATCCCACAGGATCAAGCCATTCATCTCTACCTCCTAATGTATTTCTAAAACGACTTGGGTTTAACCTGAATATGTGTAATTTTGGTTGCAGTGAAATTGCATTAATTAACAGCATATATTATAATGCTGTTTGCATGTTCGTTATGTATTTCCCATTTGTTATCTGTAACTCTACTGTTTTCCATGTTTATTTGATCCTAATAAATATTTATGATCACAATAGAAGATTGAAAATAATAAAGAACTTAGAAATTACCTATGAGTATTCATAATTTTCCCTAATTTTAGCAATTATATATAAATCCTTTTCCTAATGTTTATAACACATGCTCCTTTATTATGAAATTGCTACTTCTATTTCCTTCATACTACATTTATTGACAACACATTCCTTTTGAAACTCTGGCAAATTATACTTACATGTAATACTCTACCATACAGTCTGTAACAATTTAGAATTTATTTCTAGTTTTAAAAATTCCAGAAGTCTAGACAAATGTCTATCTTTGCAAACCAAAATGCCAGTGTGGACATCCTATCTTAAGATGAAATATCCATTTCTTGACATCCTTTAATTCTTTTGCTACACCATCCTCAATTTTCCATGTTGTTTGATCCTTGCTTCGTCATTTAAGGTGTAAAGGCCCTCTTCTCTCTGGCCAAGAGTCCTTTTGTCACGCATCACGCTGCCTGGCACTCTCCAGCCACGGATTATGCAGCAGCCTCCCCATCAGCACTCCTGAGCTCCAGCGGAGAAAATAACGCAATGCTCAGATCCATTCCAATTCCTACTTACAGCTTTCAGATCCACTGGGCACTCACAGCTACCTGGCAACCCTTCTGTATTTTGCTAGGCAGCTCTTTCTCTCAGGCTCAAATTGGCAATTTCAGGTGTTCTCCCTCTCCTCACACCACCTACCCCATATGATAATCTGCCAAATTCAACACTAGACCTCTAGTTCCAAAGAGTAGCAGAAGGGAGGAGAGGGGAGGAGAAGGAAAGACAGACCCTTCCCACTCATTCTTCCATGCTGAGCCAGATCCACCATGTTGTGGACTCAGTCCTGACTCTCACTGTCAGGCTTTTTTCCTCCCATATTATCTTTTTAGTACTGTAGGCTTTTGTTTTGTTTTGTTTCTTGAGGGTAGAGTCATGAGGCCCAGGGTAGCCTTGAAATTCCAAGTAGTTGAGAATGACTTTGAACTGCTGATCCTCCAGCTTCCACCCATCACTTTACTACTTTATTCATTGGCTTGTGTGGTGGTTTGATTCAGATGTCCCCCATAAACTTAGGTGTTCTGAATGCTAGGTTCCCAGCTAATGGATATTTGGGAATTAATGCCTCCTGGAGGGAGTGTATTGTTGGGGGCGGGCTTTTGGATATTAAAGCCAGTTTCCCCTTGCCAGAGTTTGGCACACCCTCCTGTTGCTATGGTCTACCTTATGTTGGCCAGGGGGTGATGTCCACCCTCTGCTCATGCCATCATTTTCCCCTGCCATCGTGGAGCTTCCCCTCGAGCCTGTAAGCCAAAATAAATCTCTTTTTCCCAGAAGCTGCTCTTAGTTGGGTGATTTCTACCAGAAATACGAACCGGACTGCAACAATAAAGTGGTACCGAGGAGTGGGATTGCTGCTAGACACCTGACTATGTGGCTTCAGCCTTTTGGAGCTGACTTTCAAGAGGAATGTGGGAGGATTTGAAATCTTGGCCTAAGAGATGCCTTGCAGTGCTGTAAGTACAGCCTAATGGACTATTCTGGTCTGAGCTGCAAGACCTGAAGGCAGTAAGAACTATGGACTGTGAGGTTTGGCTTATGAGGGTGTGAGAGAGCTTTGCCTGGACTGAGCTAGCAGTTTGTGTGAAAAGCTTGCTCTTATGCCCATGTCCTGAGAAGTTGTGCAGGGTTGCTTTGCGTAGAAATGAACTGGTGTGAACAGAGGGATATGGTACAGAAAGAAAAATCTTTGGGTGAACTGTTGCCTGTTCAGCTGCAACTGAGAGATTACAACCTATGAGACTGGGCTAGCTGACCTGTGCTGGGGCAACAAAAAGAATGTAGACTCTTTTGAAGGGGCCTGAGTGCTCAAGGAGTGTCCTGTTCTTCAAAGTCTGCTTTATTCCCCCCTGGATTAACAAATTGGCACCCTACCTGGTATCGTGGAGTATAAGAAATGCTGGAAAGAGGGTCATTGAGTTTGCAACACGGTCTTGTGTTTTGGAAATGGCCATGGGCAGTGTGAAGTGGGTTTGCTGGTTGCCTGCATAGAGACCCCATGGGGCCATGAGGATGAATTGTTGATTGCAGTGGAGACCCAGTGGAGATGCCAGGACCATGAGATGGCTGCCAAGGAGCTGCCGGCCCTGATGAAGTTTCCCAGGACTGTGAGTAGCCTAGCTGGAGGGGTGGAATTGGAATGCCAGAAACTTGTTGCTGGTTAGAATTATCGGACTTGAAGATTTTACTGGCTAGAGTTGCTGGACTGGAAGGTACAGAGTTTGATGTTTGTCCCAGTTGTTTAAATCTTGTATTGGTTGAATGTTTCTTTGCTATGCCCAATGACATCTTTTGCAGTGTGAATATTTATTCTGTGCCATTATGGGTTTTTTGAGGTTATTTTTTGGTATTATGGCTCAGTTAAAAGATCTTGGACTATGGGGATGTATGAACATCATTGGAATTGATAAAAACTATGGGGACTTTTAAAGTCAGACTGAATGCATTGCATTTTACATCATGTATGATTATCAGTTTATGGGGGCCAGGGGTGGAATGTGGTGATTTGATTCAGGTGTCCCCCATAAACTTAGGTGTTCTGAATGCTAGGTTGCAAGCTGATGGATATTTGGGAATTAATGCCTCCTGGAGGGAGTGTATCATTGGGGGCGGGCTTATGGGTATTAAAGCCAGTTTCCCCTTGCCAGTGTTTGGCATGCCCTCCTGTTGCTGTTGTCCACCTTGTGTTGGCCAAGGGGTGATGTCCACCCTCTGCTCATGCCATCTTTTTCCCCTGCCATCGTGGAGCTTCCCCTCGAGCCTGTAAGCCTGTAAGCCAAAATAAATCTCTTTTTCCCAGAAGCTGCTCTTAGTTGGGTGATTTCTACTAGCAATGCGAACCGGACTGCAACAGCTTGGGACAAACCCACTGGTCCTCTCCTAGTCCCCAAGTGTGGGAACTACAGGTGCACAGCACTGCACCCAGCTTCTTCTGCTCCTTTAGTACCCCTCTCCACTCAGTTTTCTTCCTGCACTGCTTATCCTACCTAAGAACCATCCCTATTAAAATCAACTTTCTTTTTTTTTGTTTTATTTTTGTATTTTTTATGAGAAAAAGAGAAAGAATTGGCATATCAGAGCTTCCAGTCATTGAACTCGAATTGCACACATGTGTGCCATCTTGTGCATATATGTGACCTTGCATCACCTTGTGCATCTGGCTTATGTGGGACCTGGAGAGTGGAACATGGGTCCTTAACCACTAAGCCATATCTCCAGCCCCAAATAAACTTTCTTAACCTTTCCTTATTCTAATTTCTCTCCTCTCACAATTTCTAGCATCCATTCCTCAAACTACTAAAAGTTTAATGCTTCTTAAACTAACTCTTCATTTCTCGAGTCCACATGGTTCTTTGCATTTCCATCCATCCTTGCTAAACTGGCCCCCCCCCTCTGGTTGATTGACAGTAAACTCTCCCCACAGTGTCTCCCCTGCTTTCCCTGTTCTTAACTAAGCTGCTCTGCTGATTCCTCTGAGGCAGGCATCCAGAGATCCCACCCAGTTCTCCTCCCTTCTTAAATAGTTTCTCTGGATGATTCAGTCCACTTCAAAGACTTATTTCCCATCTGTCCACTAAAAGCCTCCAGAATTCTATCCCTGACCTCCCTTCAGAACCTCAAACACGTATAAACAACTGTGATGAGATTTGTTTTCAACTAGAACAAGCAATTTCATCCTAAAATTCATGTTGTAAAAGCACAACTCACCACTCATCACCTTACTCAATAGGTTGTGGCAAACTCATTGGTCCTCTCCTAGTACCCTCCAAATTTTTATGCCTTAGGAAATGACATCCCTAATTTCCCCAGTTTCCCAAGTCAGGAACATATATGTACATACATGTGTGTTTGCATACATACAGATGTACAAATATATTGGCTATATATATAAATATCACTCCATTTGTATATAGGTGATATTTATGTATATGCATGATATTTTTCTTGCATCATTTCATACTAAATACAAAATTCATATACTTCTTCCTCTTTAATAAACTTTGAGTTCATTGGCTTCTCTCTAGGTCCAATACCTAATTCATATATTGCCACACCTATCCCATGCTGCTGCTACAACTTCTAACTTGTCTCTTGGTTGCTCTGTGTTCCAACACACAGAATGCCACATCCACGGTGATGAATTCTAAACATAAATCTCTTTTTCAAACATTTCAATATCTTCCCATGTGTTTAAGAATTTCTAGTCTCCTGAGCATGACATTCAAAGCCATCACAAATTGGTCACCACCTAGACTTGAGTCTCAACCCTCACCTGTCAACTCTGTTTGCAATCTGTCTCTCTCTCGCTCGCTCTGTCTCTTTTATTCATTCATTCATTCATTCATTCATTCATCATTTATTTCTTTCTCTTGAGCCCAGGCCTTGCTCTAGCTCAGGCTGACTTGGATCTTAGTCTAGCCCAGACTGGCATTGAACACAGTGATCCGTGATCCTCCTACCTCAGCACTGAGATTAAAGTCTTCTAGCTTGTTTGATTAACCACTGCTCTGGTTAAACTGAAATCTCTGGAAATTGCCACATCACCTTGCTTCTCACATTGATACCTTAGTCTGGATTGGTCACATCCACTTGTTTAGCCTGCACTCTTCTTCTGTGTAATCTCACATGATTTTCCCTGTCATCTCCTGCAGAAACCCTTTCTATGTACTTTAGGCAAAGGTCTTTTGCCTTCACAGGAGGTGCTCCATGCCATGTGTTTTGTCAATCTATTATCATGTATCAGTGTACCTACATCATGATCTTCTGTTAACATCATTTCTGCCCCCTCTCTTTTTATATCTTCAGGCCAATGTAAACAAGGGTGTATGTCTGATGAGTACTTCATTTCAAAGAAACATGGATGGGAAGGAAGAATCTTGACCAGCATATGAGTAAGCATAATCACTTTAATTCAGAGAGTCAGGCATGTGATTATCTCTCAGTACATGGAGCAGATAGAAATATGGACCCCAGATATTTCTTCACATGGCTCTGCCAAGACAGTCAGGAGCTGGGACACCTGCTTGTCATCAGTAACAAGGCCCATCATGATGTGGGTTGTCAAAAGGAGTTTTAGCAGTGACGAAATGCTCATGTATCATTCATGTTCCAGTTATCAAGTTCATAGACCCCCCTCTATAAAATAGATATTGCATTAATGAAAAATGGCACTACTGTAATCTGTACAAATGCATGACCGTCATTTTATTGTAAAGAGATGAAGATAAGATAAAGTAAAACAGCATCCTAATTACATGTTTCCATTGTTCCTTAGGAAAGTTTTTAAACTCTTCATTAATATAGTACAAAGTTATGTATCTCAAGTCCTCAACCAGGCACAATTTAAGCACTTTCTGCATTAAGTAAAATGCCTAATGCCTAATGGGGTTTTCTTTTATCCTTTCTTTTACTTTCCTAACTTCTTCTCTATTGACACTATGCAGAAACTTCAGGTCTATTCGTGGATTTGCCTGGTGACTTCTTATGCCAGTAGTAAATGTCACACAGTTTATTTTATCATAGAAGTGGCATTAAAACCTGGGTAAAAAAGGAGAAAAAAATGACACTTTTCCTATCCCATGCTACACAGGTACTAAACAAACTACCCAGAATTTATGGGCTGATGCCCTACTTTTACAACATGTTGGGAGAAAATAGGCTATCTACTTTTATGTAGGATTGCCAGAGAAAATATGGAACACCAAGTTAACTTTTAATTTCAGATGAACAGACAACAATTTTTGATATTAGCATGTCCCACATTATATTTGGGATGGATACATAAACAAAAATTATTCACCTAAAATTCAATGTCAACTGGGCATTCCTCTCATTTTACTTATTAAATCTCAGCTATAAGGGCTACTGCCTCAAAAGTCATCCTATCTTGAAAAGCCCCACTAAAAGAGTTGCCACTGAGATACAACAAGAAAAGACCTGTCTCCCCCAAGCCTATGCCCAAGCCCAAACTCAAGCTTGTCCTTCTCATTTTATGTCAAGTGAATAGATATTCACAGTTCTGTGGCTTGAACAAGCTCACATAATCATGGATGGTTGCCTACAAAGCCAAAGGAGTCAGATTCGATTCCCAAATCCCATGTAAGCCAGATGTACAAAGTGTCACAAGTGCACAAAGTCTCACATGCATAAAAATGGGCACATGTGTCTGGAGTTCAGCTGCAGTGGCTGGATGCCCTGGCACACCAATTCTCTCCCTCTCTCACTCTTATAAAAAACAAGGACATTCTGTTGGGCTTGCCAAAAAAAAAAAAAAAAAAAAAAAAGCATTATGGAGTCTGGGCAGATGGCTCAGTAGTTAAAGGTCCTTGCTTATAAAACCTGCCTACCTGAGATCAGCTCTCCCCAGTACTCACATGAAACCAGACAGAAAGTGACCAAGCATCTATAACTTCAACACTCCTTAAGGTAATGTGAGGTGGAGCAAGAAGAATCCAGGAGGTTTCAAGATGCAGTAACAAAACAAGGAGAGAGACCCTCCTTTTTCAAAAGAAGGAGGAGGAACACCCCAAGGTTGCACTCTGACCTCCAGATGAGAAACATGGTACACATGCTATTCATACATTTAACCTACATATCCACACACATACACAGAAATACCTATATCTGTATCTATATCTATCATCTCTCTCTCTCTCTCTCCATATATATATATATATATATATATATATATATATATATATATATTTAAGGTAAACAAATAGCCATTTTCCTCTAGAGATAACTGACCAAATGCAGCTAAGCTTGGTTGGTTGGGGGATGGTTACTGAAATTTTTCACAGAAACTAAGGGTAATTTAAATAATCATTTAATTGAATACTTACAATGTGGTACTAGATATTAAGAATGAAGACAAGGCTGTGGATGTGTCAAAAGGAGTTTGAAGCTTGGGTTTTCTACATGTCTGTGAAACTGAAGAAGCTCCTGGAGGGCTAGACAGATGGCTTAGTGGTTAAGGCTTTTTCCTGCAAAGCCAAAGGACCCAGGTTCAATCCCCCAGGATCCATGTTAGCCAAATGCACAAGGGGGCACATACATCTGGAGTTCGTTTGCAGTGGCTGTAGGCTCTGGCATACCTACTCTATCTCTCTCCCTCTTTCTGTCAAATAAATAAATAAAATGAAATATTTTTTAAAAAAGAAGCTCCTGGAGACTATCATGTGTTCTCAGAACTGCACAGGAGCCTTTATGTTGCAGAGATGGGACATGCCACCCCCTTGATAATTGTTGATGTAAGCACATGTCTGAAAATAGTCAATATAAAATGAGTTGTATATAGCTAAATGTATCTAAGTTACTTGTACTTGAAGATAGTTGGCTATGTGGAGTCCAAGTCTGGGCTTGTTCTCTCTGAGAACTAAAACTTGGCTTGAATAGCATAGCAAAGGCAAAACATGCACAGAGATGGTGTTGGTGATATGTGATATAATTTTAATGCTGGAACATTACAGGCATACAGCCCCACAATTAACCTTTGCCGTGGTTAACTCTGTGCCAATTGCCCAAATACTTGGTCGAGTATTATTCTCCATGTTTCTATAAATGTGTCCTGGATGAGAATAGCATTTGAATTCAGAGACTGAGAAAGGCAGGCAAAGATTTCTCTTTTTAATGTGGGTGAGCCTCATCCAATCTGTTGAAATTCTGAATAGAACAAAATGCTAAGAATTTTTACTGTCATTGAAATGGAATGGAAGTCTCCCTCTGCTTTTGGATTAGAAAATAATCCATCATTTATCTATGTATCCATCTATCTATCTAATCTCCAGCTGGTTCAGTTTGTCTGAATGTTACTTACTACTTTGATCCCTAGCTTCTAAATGATTCAGTGATCAATGAAATCAATGGAAATCACACTCTGAGCAAAGAAAGATCTCATCATGCATAGAAATCAGGACTCATCTGCCATCTTTCTTGTAAATTGAGATTTTGTGGCTTTCCTTTTCAGAAAGTAGAACCTGAGCAGGAGGAAGGAGCAACATTGACCTGTAATACACTGGTGGATATAACTAGCATGATTGTGGTAGTTTAAATGTAAGTGTATGCCACTCAATAGCCTGAGGTATTTTTGATTAAGATTGAGTTTGCAACTTAAGTCTCTAGCAGGCAGAGCTCTGCTTAGAAGTGGTGTGTCACTGGAGGTAAAACCTGAGCCCAGCCTTAGGAAAAGTGTTCTGAGCCAGCTTGAGTTGTAGCTGTTTGTGCTTGATAGTGTTGTATTTTCTCTCTGCTATGGATGTATGGAATGAGCCAACTTCTTCCACCATAATGGAACTTCTCCTGGAATCTGTTAACCTGAATTAAAACCTTGTTCTCATATAAGCTGCTTCTGGTTAGGTGCTCTTCCCCAGCATTAATGTAAACAATAGAAACTATGGCTACCATCAAGGGACCCGGTGACTATGCAGACTGTGCAAAGAACCTGGCTTGACACTAAACAGCCAATCAAAAAGTAGTACATGACATTTAGAAAAAAATAAAGACAGAAAAATGGATTAAAGACAAAACACCACAGAAATATCTAATGTAGAAATTCGATTTCTGTAAAAACATTGTCATGGAGCCAGCTCTTAGTTCCTGGGAGCCAATGATGTATCTTTGTACCCATTCTATGTCAATGACTTCATGACAGCCATATTAAAGTGGCCATGGTAGAAGTGTCTACAGATGGAAAACAACAAATACTAAAAATATGTACTTCTTTTTCTATTGCCTTTTTTAGGGGTGTTGTGGAATGGAGGAGGTGAGAGGAGAAACAGTTTAATAACACAGAATATCCTGCCGCCTTCAAACCCAGTAGAATTTTGAGAAATAGGATGGCAAGAAGAAATACAGGACTAAAACACAAAGGGTGCCTTTAAAGATGGAGTATATGTATGAAGGCCTAGGGCTAGAGGATGTGTTCTTTGGAGCAGAGAAGGCAGACTCAGAAGCAGACTTAGAAAGGAGGGTATGGCATAATTTCCCCAAACCTAAGAGCCCTGCCTATTCAGATCTAATTCCAAACAGAGCTCTATGAAAAATGTTTCAAATTATATGAAGACCTAAGAAAGGGAGAAACCAAGGACCTCAGCAATGGCCTATAATGTTTTGGGGGCATCAGGGATCTTCCTGGCCAATAACTCACTGGAAGGTACCCCATCGCTGATAATGAAAATTTTCTAGCAACAATCTATGGCTCCTGAGTGGCCCATTGTCCAAAAAAGTAGTTTTCCATATGATTTTTTTATATCCTCTTTGATTTTGATTAGCCCTCCCTCTACCATTCCTCTACTCAATCTCCTCCCCTGACCTCACTTGGGCCTTCTCACCCCCATTAATCTATTTTTCTACTTACATATATACAGTACCATCCTATTAAGAACCCCCTCCCTTCCTTTCTCTACCTTTTATATCTCTTTTCCAGCTTACTGGCCTTTGCTACTGAGTTTTCTTCCTACTCACACAGAAATCCAGTTATCTGTAGCTAGGAACAACATGAGAGAGAACATGTGATGTTTGGCTTTCTGGGCCTGGGTTTCCTACCAGGAATAGATGGTAAGACCCTATTGCTGAAGACTCTACATACTTGGGTTGCAAGGCCACTGAGAAATCCTGCTGGAACTGAGCTGATAATCTCCTCCATGTAGACCAGCTGACAGAAAACTGGAAGAAGCCTTTCTGCATGGAGTTCAATGGAGAAAGAGAGAAATCACCAATGAAGATACTCAACAATGGACACTGCAAACCTTATATTTGGCCAGCCAGGACAAATGAGCCAACTGGTGCAATAGTGGCACATCTGTCATGGTGGAAAACAACTGCCCTCTAATTGAACTAGAGGCCCGCTCCATGGGAGAGAATACATTCCTGATGCTGAAAACTTAAAACGGGGGTAGTCATGAACCCTAGGGTATATCGCCTGCTGCTGTCTGGCTAAATGCATATACTATGCTTATCAAACTGCTCAGTAAGAAGTTCTCTTAATGTTCATACTCTTTTTTTTTATTTTTTATTTTTTTAATTTTTATTAACATTTTCCATGATTATAAAAAAATATCCCATGGCAATTCCCTCCCTCCCCCAAATTTTCATACTCATATTAATGCTACTCTCACTTTTGGTAGAGAATCTTCTCTTTTCAGATGGCAGTCACCTTGGGATAACTCAGAAGGCTTCATGGTGCTGGAAAGAAGTGACAGGAGTACTCAGCACTGCAATAACTCTGTCACACCTTCCAAGGCTCAGGGTCTATTGTAGAAAAGGTGGTGGAAAGAATGTAAGAGCCAAAGGAAGGATAAGACTCCTTACAACATGCTACCCCCAGACACAAAATGGCTTGGATATCCATGACCTCATAGTGCCTGACATTACCTACACAAGAGCATCATAATGGGAGGAAAAGATCATGACATCAAAATAAAAGAGAGGAACTGGAAACTAAGAAAACTGACAAAACAAAGAGCTGGTTCTTTGAAAAAATAAACAAGATTAACAAACCCCTGGCCAATTTGAAAAGAAAAGAAAAGAGAGCTTCAAATCAACAAAATTCAAAAGGAAAAAGGAGAAATCACAACAGACATAAGTAAAATTGGGAGAAGAATCAGGACCTATTTTGAAAACCTCTACTCCACAAAACTGGATAATGTGGAGGAGATATATAAATTCCTGGACAAATACTATCTATCAAAGCTAAACTCAGAGCAGATTAATCTTCTAAACAAATCTATCACACTCATTAAGATTGAAAAAGTAATAAAACCCTCCCCAAAAAGAAAAGTCCAGGACCAAATGGCTTCTCAGCAGAATTCTATCAAACCTTCATGGAAGAACTGAAACCAATCTTCCTCAAACTGTGCCACACAGTTGGAGAACAGGGAAAGCTACCCAACTCCTTCTGTGAAGCTAGTATTACCCTAATTCCAAAACCAGGCAGAGATGCCACAAGAAAAGAAAACTACCAGCCTATTTCCCTCATGAACTTAGATGCAAAGATCCTGAACAAAATCCTCGCAAACTGAATCCAACAACACATCAAAAACATTATCCACATTGATCAAGTGGAATTCATCCTAGGAACACAGGGGTGGATCAACATATGGAAATCTGTCAATGTAATACAACACATAAACAAGGTTAAACATAAAAACCACATGATCATTTCGGCAGATACACAAAAGGCTTTGACAAGATACAACATCACTTCATGATCAAAACATTGGAGAGAATTGGCATTGTTGGTTCTTATCTTAACATAATAAAGGCAATATGCAAAGTTCCTAAGGCCCAAATAATACTTAATGGAGAGAGACTGGAAGAATTCCCATTGAGATCAGGAACAAGACAGGGTTGTCCACACTCACCTCTGCTCTTCAAGACCGTACTGGAAGTCTTAGCTCAAGCAATAAAACAGGAAAAAGAAATAAAACGGATACAATTTGGAAAGGTAGAAGTTAAGTTACCTCTATTCACTGATGACATGATTGTATATGTAACAGACATGTGAGACTCCATCCCAAAACTCCTGAAGGTGATTAACTCTTATAGCAAAATAACAGGATACAAAATCAATGCACAAAAATCAGTAGCCTTTCTATATGCAAATGACAAAGATACAGAGAAAGAAATAAGGGACATGGTCCCAATTTCAATAACAACAACAACAAAAAAGAAATACCTTGGAATTATGTTAACCAAGGAAGTGAAAGATCTATACAATGGAAACATAAAAACACTCAAAAAAGAAATTGATAAGGACTTGAGGAAATGGAAAGACCTCCCATGCTCCTGGATAGGCAGAATTAACATTGTGAAGATGGCAATCCTACCAAAGGCAATATACAGATTTAATGCAATTCCAATTAAAATTCCTACAGTGTTCTTCACAGAGATAGAACAAATGATCTCAAATTTCATATGGAAAGGCAGAAGGCCTTGCATATCCAAGCATATCCTCAGCAAAAGAAATAACTCTGGAGGCATCACCATACCTTACCTAAAGCTATATTATCAAGCCATAGTAATAAAAATAGCATGGTACTGGCATAAAAACAAGAGTATAGACCAATACAATAGACATGAGAACTCAGACTTTGGATCAAGCAACTATAGCTACTTGATATTTGACAAAGGCCCTAACAATATAGGTTGTAGTAAATACAGCATCTTCAACAAATGGTGCTGGACAAACTGGATAACTATATGCAGGAAATCGAAACTTGATCCACACATTTCGCCATGCACTACACTCAAGTCCAAATGGATCAAAGGCCTCAATATGAGATCAGAAACTCGGCTACTACTGGAAGAAAATGTAGAAAGAACTTTCCATGATATAGGAATGGAAAAAGATTTCCTGAACAAAACCCCAGTAGCTCACAATCTTAAACAGTCACTCAACCAATGGGATCACATGAAGCTGAAGAGGTTCTTTACAGACAAGCATACAATAAGCAAAGCCAATAGATTACCCACAGAATGGGAGAAAGTATTTGCTGGATATTCAACTGACAGAGGCCTAGAATCGACAAAGAACTCAAAAAGCTAAACTACAAAAAGTCACACAACCCACTCACAAAATGGGGCAAAGAGCTGAACTGGCAGTTCACAGAGGAAGAAATACAAATGGCAAACACACACTTAAGAAAATGTTCATCATCCCTAATCATCAGGGAAATGCAAATTAAAACAACTTTGAGATTCTACCTTATACCAATAAGGATAGCAAACATCAAAAAATCAAATGAAAATAAATGCTGGCAAGGATGTGGAGAAGTAGGAACACTCATCCACTGTTGGTGGGAATGTAAGACAGTACAACCACTTGGAAAGAAATATAGAGACTCCTACAAAAGCTGACTATAGAGTTACCTACAGACCCAGTTATTCCCTGACTGGGCATGTACCCTAAAACCTTTAAACCACAGGCCAGAGAGATTTGCTCAACCATGTTTGTAGTGGCTCAATCCATAATAGCTAAGAGCTGGAATCAATCCAGATGTCCATCACTAGAAGAATGGATAACTAAGATGTGGTATATCTACACAATAGAATTCCACACAGCAATAAGAAAAAAATGACATAATGAAATTTGAGGAAAAGTGGTTGGACCTGGAATAGATCATTCTCAGTGAACTTACCCAATTACAAAAAGAAAATCATCACATATTCTCGCTCATCTACAGCACCTAACCTGAATCTACCCAAGATGCCTTACATACCCAGCAAGCATCTGGAGGACTAGACAATAGGATGTGTGGGGAGAGAGGGAAGGGCAAGGGAGGAGGTGGGAAACACAAATCCAGATCCAAACGGCAATGGTACCATAAAATTCCACTTCCTAAAAGGCAGACCAAATGGTTGAACCTTCACCAGTCCCTTAGAGGAAACACCTGAGCCACAGGACACTGGAGAGGGTACAATGACAACTGACCTTAATCTTCTACAGCTTCTCCCTCCCTCCGTCCCTCCCTCCCTCCCTTCCTCCCTCCCTCTCTCTCTCTCTCTCTCTCCCCTCCTCTCTAACTTTTTTATATTAGTTATCTTTTTCTTCTTTTTATTAGTGGGCACTGACCTGTAACTCTCAGTACCAGCATGTGGCTATCATCCACAAAGAGCTTTTGATCAGAGAGACCTACAAAGTTTCCTAAAAGAAAGACAGATTTCTGTCAGGGTACTTGATGACCCACCAAAGGTTAATGGTAAGACCCTACTGCTGAAGACACCATATGTGGTTGACATGTAAAATGGAAAGGCATGGCTGGAAGCTGGAAGAGAATCCCTAGACAGTCAGTGTGTTTGGTGCCAGAAGGTGCTACATGGATGACTGGGGAAAATGACCAATATCTGTCCAAGCAACTCATGGTCTAACCTACTTAGTAGCAAATAACCTTGTCATGATGCTCACACAAGTGCAATAGTGGTATACAGCCATGGTGGGAAACCAACTGCCCTTTATTTGGCTAACTGACCCCCTCAGTGGTACAGCACCCATAGCTGGAGCTGGGAAACAAGTCAGAACCATATTCAAACATAAGCCTGTTCTCCATTATCAAGCTACCACCAATCATGGGGCTACAAGAGGGCCTACACCTACTCAATTCTCTATTAAAAAAGTAAGGGTTATCTCATTTGTTGTATGCTAACTTTACTCTCCGTTAGAGAATCTGCTTCTCTTTTTCAGATAGATGTAGATCCTAAGGAGAGAGCCGCCCCATCATACCTCATAAGGGCCCTGGCTGAAACTAAGAACAATTTGCGAAACTAGCAAAGGTGCTGTTTTCCCGGTGAACCAGATCCCAGCACAAGGGTAAAGGAGATCCACACAGAGAAAAATCAACTCCTATCAAATCAGAGAGCCAGAGACCCAGAGGCCCCCATCACCTCATCACTGAAGCAGACCAAAAATGAACCCAACATGGCTCAAGGAAATTTTGCAGAAGTGGGACAGAAAGAATGTCAGAGCCACACATTGGGTCATGATATACAGAGACATTTATCCTACCCATAACTATGGGCTAATTCCATAATACATGACCCATCAAGGAGGGTCCAGGGGGAGGGATTAGGACATCGATGAACCTAACAATGGTACCAAATTGACTGTATTCACTGAGTACAAAACTAATTAATAAAATTAATAAATAAAAATAAAAGAGAGACTGAGAGGGAAAGGGGATATGAAGGAGAGTAGAGTTTCAAAGGGGAAAGTGGGGGGATGGAGGGCATTACCATGGGATATTGTTTATAATCATGGAAGTTGTTAATAAAAAAGATTGGAAAAATAGAGAAAGGGAGAAAATGTGAAATTTAGTAATATTTCGAAATTAGTGTTTCATATATGTGTCCATGTTTATTCTCATTTGTGTGCTACCTAATTTTTTTTTTAATTTCAACTGTATGTTTACTAGTTTTGGTAATATAATTTCCAAGCCTTAGTCATGATAGTCTCAAGTGAGGTCGCTAGACCTGGTTTGGGGAATACAGTAATGATGCCAAAACATGGATGTAAAGTCAAACTTCACCCACTCCATAAAGTAACTAATAGTTGGTTGACCAAGCCTAGCCAAACTTGGAGTTTACAAAAGTGCCCTGAGGGACTGCACAGGACACCCACATGGTGGCAATGATATTAAATGCAGTAATATCAGACTTGGTCTTCATCCTTTGGGACATCCTTGAATTTGCTCAACAATATCAGAATTGCCCAATTAATTTGCCTGTCGTGTAACTTCAAGACAGAGACAAACTTTAAACGCTGTGTTTGCACAGCCAAACAGATATCCTCTTTTGTAATTTAATGGGAAGTTATGGCTAAATTTATTACCAAGAATAGAGGAAACAACACATTCCTTGCATTTTCTGTACCAGTTTTGCCAATCCTAATAAACAATTTTAAGAACAACTCTATCATATCTTCCTGTTTATGCAAAATAAATCAGTCATACTTTGGCTTTCATAAATAGCTATTTTATTTACTTTTGCAGCAATAGCCTCCATTTTATCAGTTGTAGGAAACAATACCTATGGATAATATAGATGAGCTATGGTTTATTTGTGTGACAATATACACTGTCAGTTTGACAGGTCCTAGATCATCTACAAAACTAGCCCCTGGTCATGCCTGTGAGGGATAGGTTATTTGATCTGGGAAGACCAGACCCATGTTAACTGTAGGTGGTACCATTCCATGGGCTGGGGCCCTGGACTATGTACAAATGAGCAAGCTGGCTGACCATCCACATGCATCACTCTGTTTCCTCATTGTGGACTGAAACTCTGCTTCATGCTCCTGCCACCATGCTTTTCCTCTCCACCATGATGAACTGTGACCTTTAACTATGAGCCACAATTTTATCATAGCCATAGGAAAAGTAATTGAGACAAGTTGTATGTGCACTGATATTTCTGCTTCGAGTATATATATAAAAATCCTTTGATGTTCCATAAAAAATACCTTGAACCATAATTCAATATTATCTCCATTTTAAAGTAGAAAGAAGATACAGACAAATAATTTTAGAGCAGAAAAAAGTCATCTTATATTATCAATTAGTTGTAGATTAAGTACTACTGGTAAGGAAACACTGGGTTTGCTAATAGGACTCAAGTCCACATAGGACTCAAGTCCGCATTTCTGGCTCTGGTTCTTTCTAGTACTTTTATGTCTCTGACAAAAAAAAAAAAATTGAAATATCAAACTCATGCCTATTGACTGAATTGTATAAAATTTACGAGGTACTTGGCAATGCAGGTCAGATGTGGAAAACGCAGGCTAACACAAAGCAAAACACTATGATGCCTAGATGGTACTGTCACCTGCCCTCAGCAACACAAGGGGGCCTCAATTTAGGTTATCTTCAAATTCTAATCCTTCCCCCTCAATCCCTGGGAAGTAGCTTTAACAGAATAGTCACTACTGGACACTGCAAGACAAATGATCTGTAAAGTGCCTTCTGCCTGTAAACGTTCATTTCCAACACTGTGGTCACTTTCTCATCCGTGTGAGTATTTTCCTATTCACTGACTCATGAGGAAACTGCATTCTCATGTTAAAGGTGACACTACATGTGCCTGAAATCTGTAATAAAACATCCTGCACTCTGCTGGTGTATAAGAGCTCTTCAGACATGCCAACAGAGAGTGTTATAACTCTATTGCTTCCTACTAGCACAACCTTGCTTTAAATTATTTTCCTTTAATATTTTTTTTTGCAACAATGACCCTTGGTACATCAAATTTTTGCATCAATTGTTTTGACAGCATAAAGGAAAGCAATGTTCAAAAGGTTTTTAAGCCAACATGGCTTATTTTATTTCTAGTTTACACTGACCCATATCTCAAAACCACTCATGATTACACAAAATAAATCAACATGAAGTTACTTCTTTTTTTTAAATTTTATTTTATTTTATTTATTTATTTGAGAGCGACAGACACAGAGAGAAAGACAGAGGGAGAGAGAGAGAATGGGCGCGCCAGGGCTTCCAGCCTCTGCAAACGAACTCCAGACGCATGTGCCCCCTTGTGCATCTGGCTAATGTGGGACCTGGGGAACTGAGCCTCGAACCGGGGTCCTTAGGCTTCACAGGCAAGCGCTTAACCACTAAGCCATCTCTCCAGCCCGAAGTTACTTCTTATGCACATGTGGCTCTGAATAATTTCCAAGAAAGCCACATATGTTGGAATATAGATAGAAGGCACACCTGGAATTGTGATGTACACAACCCACATGGTCAATGAAGGTGATGTCATCTCTTTATTGTTGTAGTTTTCCATAATTATTCATGGAATGTATCAGCCAATCACTTGTACCTTGTACCTTCTGACAACTTTGTGTTTGTTTCTCGTGTATCCAGTTTTGCAAAATTCCCCTAGTCTGAAATATACACAACAAAACTTTCAACTACTTCCTCTCAAAAGAGAGTGAGAAAATGTTCAGCTCAAAACTGTTAAAAGGTAGGAATCTCCCAAGTGAAACTATACAAAATCACCAGTTATACAAACATGTCCTTATTCGACCCCGAGCCTCATTTTCTTCGGTTGTATGATAGAACTAGAATTTACCTAACTTCTTTGTATTACTGTAGTGATATAACAAAGCTACAATCAGCCAATGCAGTTCCTGTGCTTTAAGGGGCTCATAGAAAAGCACCTTAGTATAACTCCTGTGGTCTGACCCACTGTTGAATTCCCATTCACCCTTATTACCTGAGGGGACTCCTTTATACCAGGCTGCTGACTCACTGAGAAACCAGTGTCAAACTTGAGATTCAGAAGAAAAAAAAAGTCCATATGAGCAAATCATATGTAAGAAAATTATTAATTACTAATAAACACACTGAATCAACAGGATAATAATGTAAATAACAATGAGAAAATATTTCTGTCCTATCAAATTAGCACAGATAACAGTAACATTCAATGTTGTCAAAGTCCAAGTGAGTTAGTAGGTCATTTTCTCATTGCTTGTACGAAGTACATGACTGACAACAAAAGAAACCTCAGGAAAGAAAGGTTTTATGTTGCCTTACATTGCAAGAAGATATAGACCATTACAGCAGGAAAGGCACATCAAGCTGGCTGGTCACATCTCAGGGAGAGGTAGGAAGAGAGGAAGAAAGGGATGTGGTACTGGATTGTAAAACCTCAAGGCCAACCACCAGTGACACACTTCCTCCAGCAAGGCTCCACCTCCCAATGGTTCCACAACCTTCCCAAACATTGCCAGTTGGAAACTTAAATGTTTAAACATGTGTGACTTTGGGAGACATTTTACATTCAAACCACAAGTTACTATCACATGCCATTTACAAAACTATGTTAGCACCTTTTTTAAAAAAAAAATAAGATGGGCTGGAGAGATGGCTTAGCGGTTAAGCGCTTGCCTGTGAAGCCTAAGGACCCCGGTTCGAGGCTCGGTTCCCCAGGTCCCACGTTAGCCAGATGCACAAGGGGGCGCACGCGTCTGGAGTTCGTTTGCAGAGGCTGGAAGCCTTGGCGCGCCCATTCTCTCTCTCCCTCTATCTGTCTTTCTCTCTGTGTCTGTCGCTCTCAAATAAATAAATAAAATTAAAAAAAAAATAAGATGATACAATACATAACCATTAAAAAATTACTCTTCAACGTAGAAATTCCACAAAAGAAATAGCCCAGACATGTACATGGCAAGATAAGGATCAGGACAAATACATATGGGGAAAATTGAAAGAAACCCTGAGAATCCTGTACATCAAATAAAATCATGGTGCATCCATCCAATATGATCTAGTGCAAAACTAAAATAATATTTAGCAGAATGTTAAATGATATGCAAAAATGTGCCTTCTGCAGAGGTAAGTGAGCAGATTTTCAATTTCTGCAATATGGTAGAGTGGGCTTTCAGGGAAAACATTAATGCTGGATAAAATATAAAAACATATCATTTTAATGCCTGGATGAGTTCCAGCAAATTAAGGAATTAATCAGAAACTATAAAATAGTAGCAAACACAGCTCCACAGATGTAGGTGAGCATTTGAATTTCCATTTCCTGAGTGCTAGCTGTTGAGTCTAAAGACAGAGAGACTCTGGCTCTCCAATGCCAGTGTTAAGAGATGGCCTGTGGTCCTAGCAGGGGTCAAAGGCAGTCAAGAGATTTCTCCACTGCCTGAAAGCTAGCATATTTAAAAACCAACCCAGAGACAATTAGTGAAGAAATTTATTGCCTCAACAAGAACAGACAGGAAGGAGGGAAGGAGATCATTATCTTCTGAGAATCCTGTCTTCAGTTTACATTTGGGCAGATTTGGTGATTGAATTCACATGTTTAGGGAGACGCTGGATAGGAGCACTGAAGCTGTGAGAAGGGGTTCATCCTACAGATGAACCAGATTTCATTTTCTGTTTACACTGACTACCAGGCTACAGTAAAACCCTAACTACAGCCTTCAATGCAAATTTTTCAATTTTAAAAATAGCAACATGTCCTGACAAATAGCCATGACATCAATCATGAGGCCATGAGCAATCTCGCATCTCGCATAGGAGTTAGGCATGAGGTAACCATGAAAACTGCAACTAAATCTTGACAGCTGTGCCTCCTGACAGTCACAATGCCCTTTTGTGATTGATCGTCCTTGAGGCTGCAGATAGATTGTTCCTGCTGTATGGAAAACCAAGTTGCCAGAGCATTTTCTCACAGATGTACACTAACAATGGGTCTGCATCCTCAAAAGACCTTAGCCACATTGTAGTATAATCACATCATGATTTGACATGCAAACTCCATTTTGTGGGTTTTACTACTGGGTCATGGGAAGAAATATCCCTCAAAGGAAACTTGGTCCATGATAATTTAAGAGGGAGTCACCTTAATGAGTGAATATGACACCCACCATCTTCAAAATCAACAGCACAGAACCCACTCTACTGCTGCCTTCCTTTAGGATAGCCTATTCTAATCTTTCTCACTTCATGTCTATGTTTGCGCAGGTACATTTATGTAGGTGCATGTAATGAGCTTATGCAGGTATGTGTGTGCAGGTGGAGATCTGGGGTCAACACTGGAGATCTTCCCATGTCATTCTCCACCATATTCTTTAAGACAGTGTCTGTCACTCAGCCAGCTTGCCCAGGAATCGTCCTGTCTCTTCCTCCCCAGGACTAGTATTATGGGTACACACCACCATGCGCAGCTTTTATGTGGTTTCTGGGGATCTGAACTCAGGTTCTCATGTTTGTATGGTAAGCATTTTATTCACTGGGCCACTTCCCAAGATCCACCTTATTATTACTTTTTTTTTATGAGACAAGGCCTCTCACTAAATCTAGACAGAACTCAGAAATTTAACTAGACTAGCTAGCTACTAAACCCTAGGGATTCACCTGTCTCTACTTCCTCAGTGCTGGATTTATATGCATGTGCCACCACACACAGCTTTTTTAAAGGAGTGTTAGTGATGCAAACTCAGGTCCTCATATGTGCAAGGCATTTAACCACAGACTCTAGTTGAGTGCTTGCTTTGCTCAATAAGCTTCCTCTTCATCTATCTTTGCCTCTGTAGTGAATTTTTTCCTTTGAGAAAGCAAGAAGAGACCTCCATAACAACGCTAGGTATGCAGAGGGAAATTCCTCATGTCAGAAGATTATTTTAAGCTTATCCAAATACTATAGGAAGATACAGCAAGTCTAAATATGCACATGCTACTGTAATACATTATTATATGTATAAAAACATATTTAAAAATGACAATATATTTAAATGTACTTCCCTCTTTCTCTCTGATAGATATGGCAGAAACACTAAAAATTATTAAGGACATAAAATATTTATATAATATAATCAATGTCTGCTTTAATGGGCACATATAGAATTCCACACTGAAAAAATGCAAAATACACAATTTTTTACAAATATGAAACAATTATTAGAGTACAGAAAAGCAAGCCTCAACAAATTTCAAAACACTGGTGTTCTATGGACTATGTTCTCTGGCTCAAACTTTAAAGACAGTTAGAATCCATAAGGGCCTTATTAACACAATTACTCTGATGCATATTCTACTCCAGTAGACCTAGGTAGAGGCCACAAGCTCACTTTTAACAAGTTTCTTGGCATATTATTCCCTAGGAGTGCTATAGCATAATCCCACAACCTGGGGATTTTATAAATATAGATTACATATATTCTCACAGTTCTGGAGTAGAAGTATGAAATAAAATTGTTGCTATGTCCCCTCTGGAGAACATGAGGAACAATCTGTTTGACTCTACTCTCATAGTTTCTGGTGTGGCCAGCAATTGTGACTTCCCTGGCTTTTGAAGCATTGCTTCCTTTCCTGCCTCCACTATCATATAGCATTGTCCTTTTGGTCTCTGTGTCTCTACTTATAAGTTTATCAGTTATAACATAATGGATTAGGGTTTATCCTAAGGGGATATAAAACCTTAATTTGATTATATCTGTAAAGATCCAATTTCCCCCAAAGGTCAATTCCAGCTACCTGGGGTTATATCTTCCACATTATCTTTTAAGGTACCATAACTCAATTCACAACACCAGAAAATCCTCTCCCTAATTCACACCAACCGAGGACCACTACTCTATAGAAAATGAAGTTAGTCATGAAGGCTACATATGCAGAGGAATGATTATAGTTAACAATATTGTATCTGATATTTTTAAACAGCTAGATTTTGGATGTTCTCACTTAAAGGAAATAATACATAGTTGAGATGATGTGTAAGTCAAACATCGTGATTCAATCTTATGCCATGTATACACTTTATCCAATAAATATAGACAATTACATGTATCAATAAATACAGAAAAGTTAATTCAGTGAGATGCCAATAATTCATCTTTCGGTTTTATGTTTTATTTGTTTATTTTGAGTCGGGGAGGGGTGGATGAGGGGAAGAGGCAGATAGAGAAAATGGATGCTCCAGAGCTTCCAGCCACTGCAAACAAATTCCAGACACATGAGCCACCTTGTGCATCTGGTTCATGTGGGTACTGGCAAATTAAACCTGGTTTCTAGGCTTCACAAGCAAGTGTCTCAACTACTAAGCCATATCTTCAACCCTATAACTCTCTTTTTACAAAGCTTATCTGTTGGAAATAAAAATATTCTTCCAAATAAGAAATCATAATGAAAAGGAGAAAGAATGATTAGACCTAAATAATATTACTAATTACTACATGCCTATATTAATTATTGCTGCTACTATAATACTATAAAGGAATTTATTTTTATTTTTAAATATATATTTTTTTATTGCCAACTTCTACACTTACAGACAACAAGCCATGCACTGTGAGGTCTTGGATATTGAGGTCAAATTCTGTCCAGACAGTTGTATATAAGGAGTGATACCCTTCCTTTGGTTCTTACATTCTTTCCGTCACCTCTTCCCCAATGGACCCTGAGCCTTGGAGGGTGTGAGATGTTTCAGTGCTGGACATTCCTCCATTCCTTCTTCTCAGCGCTATGTTGCCTTTTGGGTTATCCCAGTGGACATCACCAGCTGAAAAGGAAAGCTTCTCTAACCAAAAGTGAGATTAGCATTAATATATGAATATGAACATTAAGTGTAGTGCTTTCAGGGCAATTTGGTAAGAATAAAATATGCATTTATCCAGAAAAGAGCATGTTTTATTCCCCTAAGGCCATGACCTCCTCTACCATAGGCTTTTGGTTAGGTTTTCAGTACCAGGCATGGATTCCCTCCCATGGGCCTTCAGTCCAGTTAGAGAGCAGTTGGTTTCCCCCAGAGCAGACATGCCACTATTGTACTCATTCAGTCATTTGGCCTGTCTGTCCAAACTTGGGGTTTCCAGTGTCCACTGTTTTCACGGCTGATGACTTCTGCCTCCCATAAGCTTGCATACAATGCAGCTTTTTTCAGCTTTTAGTTGGCTGGACTACAGGGAGAAGGTTTTCTGCTTAGCACCAACATGATTTCTCAGTGACTTTGCCACTCAAGCTTGTGAAGTCTTCAGCAATAGGGTCTTACCATCTCTTTCTGAAGGGAAACAAAGGGCCTTGGCAATAGCCTATAGTATTTTGGAGGCAACAGGGAGCTCCCTGGCCAATCAGTCACTGGAAGGTATTCCATCCCAGACATTGAATTTTTTCTAGTAACAATCTATGGCTTCTGGATGTGCCATTATTTAAGAAAGTAGATTTTCATATGTCTTATTCATAATATCTTGAATTTTGAGTGACCCCCCCCCGCCCACCTTTGTTTTATATAATCTTTTCCCCTGACCTTGCTTAGGCCTTCCCCCTCCCTGTAATATATGCAATACCATCCTCTTAAGACCTTTACTCTCCTCTCTACCTTATAGCCTTTTTCTAGCTTACAGGCCTCTACTACTGATTTTTGGTTCCAGATCACACACAAGTGTATACATTTGTAGCTAGGATCCACATATAAGAGAGAATATGCAATGTTTGGCTTTGTGGGCCTTGGTTACCTCACTTAGTACAATCCTTTCCAGATCCATCTATTCCCCTGCAAATTTCATTTTTTTTAACTGCTGAATAGGACTCCATTGTGTAGATGTACCACATCTTTATTATCCATTTATCTGTGGATGGACATCTAGGCCAGTTCCATTTTCCTAGCTATTGTGAACAGAGCAGCAATAAACACAAGTATCTCTAAGGTAGTGAGAAGAGTCATTAGGATATATGCGTAGGAGTACGATAACTGGGTCATATGGCAAATCTATTTTTAAGTGTCTCAAGAACCACCACACTGATTTCCACAATGGCTGTACCAGATTACACTCCCACCAACAGTGTAGAAGGGTTCCCCTTTTACCACATCCTCACCAACATTTATTGTCATTTGTTTTCTTGATGGTAGCCATTCTGATGGGAGAGAGATGGAATCTCAAGGTAGTTTGAATTTGCATTTCTCTGATGGCTAAGAATGTAGAACACTTTTTTAGATGTTTATATGCAACCTGTATTTCTTCTGGTGAGAACTCTCTATGTAGTTCCATAGCCCATTTTTGATTGAGTTGTTTGATTCTTATTGTTCTGGTTTCTTTTTTGAGTTCTTTGTATATTCTGAATATTAATCCTCTGTCAGGTATGTAGCTGGTAAATATTTTCTCTCATCCTGTAGGTTGTCTCTTTGCTCTATTCATAGTGTCCTTTGCTGTACAAAAGCTTTGTAATTTCATGAGATCCCAGTAGTTGATTAGTGGTTTTATTTTCTGAGCAATTGGGGCTATAATCAGAAAGTCATTACCTATGCCAATATGTTGAAGGGTTTCCCCTACCCTTCCCTTTAGCAATTTCAGAGCTTCAGGTCTGATATTAATGTTCTGATCCACTTGGATTTGGTTCTTGTACATGGAGGAAGACAAGGATCTATTTTTGTCTTTCTACATATAGATATACAGTTTTCCTAGCACCACTTGTTGAAAAGTCTGTCTTTTCTCCAGTGAATGTTTTTAGGCATTTTGTCAAAAATCAGATGGCTATAGCTGCCTGGATTAACATCTGGGTCCTCTAATCTGTTCCAGTGAATTACATGTCTGTCTTTGTTCCAATACCATGCTGTTTTTGTTACTATGGCTTTGTAATATAGCTTAAAATTGGGTATGGTAATGCCACCAGCCTTATTTTTGTTGCTCAAAATCATTTTGGCTATTTAAGAATTTTTTTGTGCTTCCAAATGAATTTTAGGATTTTTTTTTCTATTCCTATGAAGAATGCCATTGGAATTTTAGGGAAATTTTTAATGCTCATATTTATTAATCTATTCGTGTGTTTGTTTTTGATGATCCAATGAATTAAATTTGGGTTGCTTTCTGGAACAGGGTTAGAAGACTATTTGTAGGAGCATAGACAAATTATCAGTGATATAAAACTGAAGAAAATGTTTCTCCATCCTCCATGAACAATTAACTGACTATAGACCTTCAGGAATTCATGAGGCCTCATGAATTCTTCCCTTGTAGCAACTATTCATTGCATATCAAATCTTGGAGAGAGGAAGTGCCTTGAGAACCCCTCCATCCATGTTGGATGATTGATGGGTCCAAGCTTGTGTAGGTCTTGTTCCAAATAATCATGGATCCTGTGAGTTCATGAATACAACCAGGTCATGCCAGAAGACAGATTCTCTTAACACTTTACCCCTTCCTCTGGCTCATACCTTCCACTTCTTCTGTAATGTTTCCTGTTTCTTGGAGGAATTGGTATCAGTGTCTAATTTAGGGCTGAGCATCCGATAGTCACTAATTCTCACTTTGACCATTTAGGAGTCTCTACGGTAACTGTCACTCACTGCAAAAAGAAGCTTTTCTGACCAAATCACTAATCCATGGAATAAACCTAAATAATCAGTAGGCAATTATAAAATAACCTTAAAATAGCAAAAATTAATGAATATAGGATTATTAGATAAAGAAAGAAAACCATGGAAATAAATAACATAGCTGGGACTTTGAAAAGACTAATACAAAAAATTAATAATCTGGCAAAATTTATGCAAGGAGAGAGGGAGTATGTGTGTGAGAGAGAGTGAGTAGAAATGAATAGGAAACTTAATTATAGATATAGGGATGATTAAAATGTACGAGCACAGTAAACAGCGCATTTTAAAACATAGGTCAGTTAAAAACTATTAAATGGCAATTTAATGAAATTAGCTCAGAAATAATGCAACCTAAATTATGCTATAGCCATTAAAGTAGGTTTTCCCAAGAGTACAAATTTATACAATAATTAAAATTTAATTAACATTGTCTTCCATAAAAATAAGTTAAAGAAAAAAAAAAAAAAAAATATATATATATATATATATATATATATATATATATATATATATTCATGTAACTTGATGCAGAAAAAAACCTTAGGTAAAATCTTTTAAGCACTTGCCTGTGAGGCCCAGTGACCCTGGTTCAAGGCCCCATTCCCCAGGACCCACATTAGCCAGATGCACAAGGGGGTGCACACATGTGGAATTTGTTTGCAGTGGCTGGAGACCCTGGTGAGCCCCCTCTCCCTCCCTCCCCCCCTGCCTCTTTCTCTGTTGCTCTCAAATAAATAAATAAAAATAATAAAAAAACTGAAACAAAAAATATTTTTGGGCAAAAAGCATCCCAAGTTAAAATAAAAAGCAACTACAATATACCTGCAGATAATATTATATTTATTTGTAACAGATGACTGACATTTTCCCTCAAATAAGGAATAAGATAAAAATATTTGCAACCACTCTCCTAGTTGACATCATGCTGTAATTTTTTTTGACATATGCAATGAAGTAAGGAAAGAAGTAAATAAAAGGCATACACAGATTGGAAAGGAACAAATGAAATTATCTCTATAATAGACAACATAGTTAGAAAATCACAAGAATCTTACAAACAAACTATGAATTACATTCCTCATAGCTATGTACAAATACCTGGCAAGAATGAGATTAAAGGAAAAGTGATTTATGTGAGTTTATAGTTCTAGGGATACAGTCCATCCTGAAGCAGGAGACATAGCTCAGCAGGAAGTCACCTAGTCACACTGCATTCACAAGCAGGAAGCAAGAAAAAGAGCAGAAATGTGACCAGGCTATAAAATCTCAAGGGTCACTTACAGTAACCCACTTCCTCCAGCAAGGCTCTCTAAGCAAGGCTGCTTAGAGATTTCAAAGCCTTCCCAAATAGTGCCACCAACTGGGAATCAAGAATTCAAACACACAAGTCTATGGGGGACATTTTACATTCAAACCACAACACAAAAACTGTACTACACTGAATTTAGAAAGATGACAGAATATGGCACTAACATAAATATGTTATCATATTTTTACAGATTAGCAATGAACCACTAGAAAATTAAACATTTTAACAAATAAAATGGTGGTATACACCTTTAATCCCAGCACTCAGAAGGCAGAGGTAGGAAGATTGCTAGGAGTTTGAGGCCACCCTGAGACTACACAGTGAATTCAAGGTCAGCCTGGGCTAGAGCAAGACCCGCTATCAAGAAACAAACAAAAACTTACAAATGTTGCAGTTAATTTTTGTTTCTGGGACAAACACCAGACCAGAAGCAGCTTATGGAAGGAAAGGGTTTATTTCAGGCTTACAGAATCCAGGGGAAACATCATAAATGGCAGAAAAAAATCAGACTCCCTTACATAGATCCAAGCAGAGACATCACCAACTGCCACCAAGAACTAATGGTCAGAGCTCAAAACTGCTCTCCATATACGTAGTAGGGCTTGACTACAATATCCACACCCACTAACACACCTCTTTCCAAGCAGAGCTCTGCCTGCTGGAAACTCAATTTGCAAACTCAATCTTAACTAAAAATCCATGAAGCTATGAGGGAGGTATATTTGTACTCAAACCACAAGAGTACCAAAAACATGAAATGCTTAGGTATGAATTTTCAAAATATATGAAAGAACTATATACTATGAAATATTGATAACAAAAATCAAAGGTCCAATTAAATATGAAAACACACAGCAATGAAGTATTGAAAGACCATTGGTTAAGGTATAGATTCTAACACAAATGCAATACAAATTTTAGCAAGACTTTTTTGGAGCAACAAACAAGCTGATTCTATAATTTAAATGGAAAAGCAAAAAATAGAAAAGAAAAGAAAAAAAAAAGAAAAGAAAGAAAGAAAAATAAAACAATTTAGAAAAAATAGAACAAAGTTGAGGGATACACAGCATCTGAAATTAAGACTCACATTAATACTAAAGTAACAAGGGAAATATGATATTAAAGAAAAAGGAAAATACAGGTAACTGAACAGAATAGAGTCCAGAAACAGAGGTACTTGTTGACTTCAACAAAGATACCAAAACTATTCAGTGGTCAAAAAAGTCTTAAGGGCTGGAGAGATGGCTTAGAGGTTAAGAGCTTGCCTGTGAAGCCTAAGGACCCCAGGTTTGGGCTCGATTTCCCAGGACCTACGTTAGCTGGATGCACAAGGGGGTGCACTCATCTGGAGTGTGTTTGCAGTGGCTGGAAGCCCTGGTACACCCATTCTCTCTCTCTCTCTCTCTCTCTCCCTCTTTCTCTCTCTTTTTGTCATTCTCAAATAAATAAATAAAAATGAACAAAAAAAAAGTCTTGAATAAAGTGGTGATGAAACACCTGGACACTCATGAGTGTAAATAAAGTAAGATGAAAGCACAACCTTCATCCACCACAAAAATTAAATGAAATGAGGACATATTCTAGATGTAAAAATCTACAACTGTGAGCTTAAACAGGAAAATCTAAGAGGCAATTAAATGATCATGGGTTGAGAAGATTTTTTACATACATAATCACAAGCATTAAAAAGGTCACATGCTCTCACTCTAGTTTGGAGAATCTGTTTTGTTTTACAGAAGGCAGAGAAAATGGAGCAGAACCAACATCCATTGATAAGACAAGAAGACAGGCAACTGCCCACTAGCAGATGTGCCACCTTTACTGCATATGCCAGTGCCCAGGAGACATTGTAGAGAAAGCAGAGACATGAATATTGTACTTATTGCTGGCCTGACAACCAGCTCTAGCGTGATGGTCACAGCCATGGTGATCAATCAAAACCCATTAAAGCAGAAATCCATAGGCTACAGAGAACTCAACACTAAATCAGACTGCCAACAGGCCCATCATGGCTCAGAATATTATGGAAGAGAGGGGCAGTGTGGTAGTTTGAATAGATGGCCCCCAATATATTCAGTTCTTTATTGTTTATAGTTTGCATCTTTAGCCACCTGGTTGGAGGCAATGTCACTGGGTGGACCTTAAGGTGTGATGGTGGGTTTCAGATTTCATTCTAAAGATATGCAAGTGTGCCTAGCTGGAGTTCCTCAAATGTGCTGTGTGGCTTTTGGCTTTTGGATTTTTGGCTTGTGCTTCTCTCTCTCTGCTTGGTCCTGTGAAGGCAGGCCAGCTTCTTCTGCCATTTATAGAACTTCCCCTGGATCTGTAAGCTTCAATAATTCCCTTGCTCCATAACTGTGCCTGGTCTGGAAGTTCATCTCAGCGATCCTGAAGCTGTCTGCTACAGGCAGAAAGATTAGAAGAGCTACAGAGTCAGTAGGAAAACCATGAGGCATGGTCCCCCACTATCTCATAGGGACTGACTGAGACCTTCATAACCCCACATTGAATATCACTGAGGAGGGCCCTCAGGGTAATAGGAGCAGGGGCAAGGGGATAAAAGTGTTTAACCTGTTATAATATATATAAAATAAAATTAAAGACTTTTAGAAAAGTCACAGCATCAAAATTAAGAAATTCTTTGAAAGACACTGCTAAGATAAAAAGAAGCAAAGTCAAATGAGAAGAAAACAGATCTGAATGAATTTTGCACTCAGAATGAAAGAACTCATAAAAATTAACAAGGCAATCTGATATGTCTGAAGGAGCAACCTATATCAAGTAAGATACAGATGATAAATCAGCCTAAACAATGATATTCAACATCATGATGTTTTAGGGCAGTGAAAATTAAACACAAGTGGCTATCTCTTATAAAATCAAATGAAGAAAAAGCAAAAGAAAACACTAACACTACCAAGTACTGGTGAGATTTCTGGTGGAACTACAATGTGGTACAGGAATTTGGAAAAGCAATTCTGTAATTTCAATGAAATTAAATAAAATACCATAATGTCCAGCCATCATTTTTTACCCTACTGAAATGAAAGCTCATATTTAAAATAATATGTGTGCAAATATTTATAGTAGTTTTATTCATGATCAACTCAAATATTCTCAGCTGTGGACTGTTACTCTATTACTCAGTGATAAACAGGGCTGAGCTACTGACAGACACCACAACAATAACAGTGCATGGTTTTTAGGGACTAGAGTAAAGAGGCTCATTTTGTAGTCAGCTAGTCAGTTGCAGACAAAGCTCCTGAGCTCAAACATTTTATGAGTTATATATTACTAGTGATAAGTCCGGAGAACAGAGTTCAGGAAACCCCTGAGTCATGCTGACTCACCACAAGGGCAGCTGGTGGGTTATTTTCCTGCTGACTATCTGGAGCTCACATACACAAAGCAACCAATCCTTTATGTGACTCACCAGCTTATCCGGAGACCTCACATTCAAAGTAGCAATCCAGTACACTGCTCACTGATGCCTAATTGATCTATTCATTTGATACTCCAAGGGTATAAAAAAACTCTGATCCAAATTATCATATATCTACCCATTCTGGATCCTTCCCAACTCCAGAGTTTCTCTGCTTTACTTTACCTCTTTTCCAATAACCCCTTTCCTAACTTGCCCTTCTGCTGTGTCTACACATGTCCTTCAATGTTGATCACAAGACTATGAATCCAAGAGCCACTGGCTTGGAGAGTTTTGGTGACTATTGCATGTCCAGTACTCTAACCCCTAAACTAAACTTGTCCAGAGCAGAGAATGGTTCTGTTACTCTCAAAATCCTTAGCAATAGGCATTATGCTAAATAATAATAATTTTTTAAAAGCCAGATTAAGCAGGGCATGGTGATGCCCACTTTTAACCCCAGCACTCAGGACGCAGAGGTAGGAGGATCTGTGTGAGTTCAGGACCACCCTGAGACCATCCAGGTCAGTCTGGACTATAGCAAGACCCTACCTCAAAAAATAAAACAAACAACAACAACAAAAAAACAGATTTAAAAGGCTGCATACTGTATAGTTGCTATAGTTACAAAACTTCATATCGGTAGTTGGCAGATGCTCGGAGAATGACCTGTAGGGTTACCAACAGAGTAATATAGGGTAATTGTTTGCAAGTGATAGATATGTACTAAATCTTGAGTCTGTGGTAACTGCAATGAACATGCACAGGCTTGTTCACTGTGTCAAAACAACTCTTTAAAGAAATTAGACTCCCAGAGGAAGTGTGGAGATCCATACTTTGGAGATGGCATTAGAGGAGAGCCAGTAGGAAGAACATTACAGAGCAGTTGTTCAGGTATCCCATTTCATTCAAATCTTATGTCTTACTTTGAAATGTATTTTATCCATTTTTGCTCAAGAGTAGGACAGAGAAAGGTGGAACTGTCTGAGTCAGTTTTGTTCCCTTTGCACCTAAGAAGTGAAATTCAGTAATCATTTTGAGTGTACTTTGTAAAGGGGACTAAAATCAGCAGTAGTGTAGAGCCATAAAGCCACGATGAGACTATTATTGTAAAGTTTAAAAACAGGCAAATCTATACTATGCTGCTATTTCTGTTAGGGAGTAAACAACAAGTGACGATCACAAAGGGTTTACTGTGCAAGGCCCATCTTTCTTTTGTGAGTATTATGGTGACCCTAGTGGGTTCACTTGGTAACAATCACTGTGCACAATAGCAGATCCTCATTTTTCTGGATCTGTGTCTTCTTTCGATCACGGTGAGAGATACATGATTTCTTAAATTCTAGAAAAAAGACAAGGAATGTTTACCATGCAATTCACTACAGCAGTTAGGTGACAGATGAAAACCTTAGGGGTACAGAAGAGGTGTGGATGGCTAACGTAGCCAGCACATATGTGGACGATTCATTTTCAGATCTTTTCAAATGCTCATTTTTAATATATAAATAGAATTTATAAACCACATATGGATGAATAAAAAAGCCTAAGAAGCTTAAGACAAAACTTTATAGAGTCTATTTGTATCACATATCTGTCTATGAAATATAACTTTTCTCAGGTAACTTTCAGGGGCTGTGAATATTTCTGCACCTTCCAAAACTGTTTTAAACGAACCTATTGGTGCGTGAAAGAAAGCCGGCACACATCAGGTGCAAGGCGCAGGGGAGACTGGGGAGGGCCGCGAGTCAGAGGGGCGGTGGGCGTGGCCTGAGAGGTGGGCGGGGTTGTGAAGAACGTGACTGATGACGTTTCATACCCAGAAGCCCCTGCGAGCCTGGCTTGGGACGTTGCGGTACCCGGTGGATGGTGCCTCTGGGAGTCGCCCGCTGCAGCTGGGCAGACCCACGCAGGTAGGCAGAGGCAGCTGGGGCCTGGAAAGAGCTGGCGGTGGCTGTGGAGGAAGCCATGTGGGGGACTGTGATTGAAGAGAGCCTTCTCCTTCCCACCCGGAAGGAACGCTGCTCGTGACAACTTCATGGCGGGGTCAAGGCATGTCCTCTGTAGGCCGAAGACTGGGGTTCCAAGGGCTTCCCTGTCTTGGAACCCCATTAGCCTTGCTTTTCTCACCGCAGAAGAGGGACACTTGGAGGACAAAGGATTAGAACCCGCTTGGTTTCTGAGTAACAGATGTTTGGTTTGGTTTTGCTATATAGTACTAACTTGTAATTTTTAATGAAGTGTATAACTTGAGGACATTTACTGGGAGGGATTTAAGAATAGATTTTAGCCAGGTGTGGTGGCACACGCCTTTAATCCCAGCACTTGGGAGGCACAGGTAGGAGGATCTCTGTGAGTTCGAGCCCACCCTGAGACTAGATATTGAATTCCAGACCAGCCAGGGATAGATTAAGACCCTTCCATGAAAATCCCCAAAATAAATTAATTAAAATAAAATTTTAAAAAACACAACAAAAAACCTTGCACTAGTGAGATGGCTTAGCAGGTACTTGCCTCCGAAGCCTAAGGACCCAAGTTCCATTCCCCAGTTGTCATATAAAGCCAGATGCACAAAGTGGTGCATGCATCTCGAATTTGTTTATAGTGGCTAAAGGCCCTGGCACACCCATTCTCTCTGTCCCTACCTCTATCTCTCAAATAAATAAATAAAATATTTTTTAAAAGAATACAGATTTTATCTATCACTGACATTTTGGATCTTGCTCCACTATATTGTTGAGAAATGACAGTATTGCTGTAAGGTGCACATGGTAGTTCATGCCTGTAATTCCCGCACTGGGGATGCTGAGGCAGGAGAAGTGACATGAGTTTGAGGCCAGATTGGGCTACAGAGTGAGACCTTGTCTCAAAAAACAAAAGCGAAAAGCAAAAATCAAAAAAGTCATTGGTTGTGAATGACTAAAGAGACTGACAACCTAAGCTCTCTCTCTGTATGACAGAGACAATGTCATTATCTTTGTAACCTGGCATACGTGGCATGAAATGTGTGGTGTGAAATGTATAATAAATGAATTAATGAATGAATGAATGAATACTTTTCACACAGAGCTAGCTGTTTAAAGGTATTTCAGCATGAGCAGTGAAAAACAGCTGTCAAGGTTTATTTAATAGAATTTATGTCATATTCCTTATCTATAAAACATTTATTGGCATCAGTAAAGGTTCCTATCTTTGAAACACTAGTGGAGTGCTGGTCGTTTTAGTAAAGCCACTACTTTGACATAAGTGCATGAAAACTTAACTTGTATTGATAAGTATTTTGTGTAATCCCTTATAATTAAATTTAGTGTATTAGCATTATGTACAGCAAAGAGCTAAAGAACTTTTCTATTTCATCAATGAGAGCTAAGATGCATAAAGGAGGTCTCTTCAGTATTACTGCAGACCATGTGGACAGTCCTTTTCTTCATGTGTGACAAAGACTCAACAGTTTTTATAAGGGGAAATTAAGTAGAGATAAAAGAATGAACTGGAAGGAAAGGGCAAGTCAGAGCGCTTTAGACTGCTAACTCATGCACAGTGTGTGGTTTCCTGTACTATTGGTGCTGATACAGGAGAAAGGGTAAAACTGGAAGTGAGGCTGTTGCATAGCACCTCAGAAACACAGGATTAAAACATTTATTTTTATTGTTGAAAGAGAGAGAGAAACAGACAGACAGACAGTGGGTGCACCAGGGCCTTTCAACCACTGTGATGGAACTCCAGATGCATGTGCTCCCTTGTGCACATGTGTGACATTCTATGCTTGCATCTAGCTATGTGGGACCTGGAGATTTGAAAAGAGTTTTTTTATTAATTAGTTTTGTATTCACCAAATACAGTCCATTAATAGGCTCATCCGTGATCTACCCCCTCCCCTAGGCCCCTCCTTGTTGAGGTATATGGGTCATGCATTGTGGAGTTAGCCCACAGTTATGGGTAGGATAAATGTCTCTGCATGTCATGACCCAACATGTGGCTCTGACATTCTTTCCGCCCCCTCTTCCACAAAATTTCCCAGAGCCATGTTGGGGTCATTCTTGGTCTGCTTCAGTGATGAGGTGTTGGGGCTCTGGGTCTCTGGCTCTCTGATTTGGTAGGAGTTGATTTTTCTCTGTGTTGATCTCCTTCTCCCCCCCCTGCCCCCCCCCCCCCCCCGTGCTGGTATCTGGCTCACCAGGGAAACAGCACTCTTGCTTGTTTTGCCAATTTTTCTTAGTTTCAACCGGCACCCTTTTGAGGTATGATGGGGTGGCTCTCTCCTTAGGATCTACATCTATCTGAAAAAGAGAAGCAGATTCTCCAATGGAGAGTAAGTTAGCACCAGGACAAATGAGATAACGCTTACTTTTTTAATTGAGAATTTAATAGGTGTAGGCCTTCTTGTAGCCCACGATTGATGGTAGCTTGATAATGGAGAGTGGGCTTATGTTTGGATATGGTTCTGACTTGTTTCTCAGCTCCAGCTATGCATCCCATACCACTGAGGGGATCAGTTAGCGAAATCAAGAGAAGTTGGTTCCCCAACATGGCTGTGTGCCACTATTGCACTTGTGTGGGCATCGCAACAGGTTATTTGCTGCTAAGTAGGTTAGACCGTGAGTTGCTTGGACAGATATTGGTCATTTTCCCCTAGTCACCCATGTAGCACCTTCTGGCACTAGACATGTAGACTGTCTGGCGACTGACTCTCTTCCAGCTTCCAGCCATGCCATTCCATTTTATGTGTCAGCCCCATAGGTGTCTTCAGCAGTAGGGTCTTACCACTAACCTTTGTTGGTTCATCAAGTACTCTAACAGAAATTTGTCTTTATTTTAGGAAACATTGTAGATATCTCTGATCAAAAGCTCATTTTGGATGATAGCCACATGCTGGTATTGGAAGTTACAGGTCAGTGCCCATTAAGAATAGGAAGAAAAAGATAACTAATATACAAGAGTTAGAGATAAGAGAGAGAGAGAAGGAAGGAGGGAGGGAGAGGGGAAGCTAAAGAAGATGAAGTTCAGTCTTCATCATAGCCTCTCTAGTGTCTTGTGGTTCAGGTGTTCCCTCTAAGGGCCTGGTGAAGGTTCAGCCATTTGGTCTGCCTTTTAGGAAGTAGAATTTTATGGTACCATTGCTATTTGGGTCTAGATTTGTGTCAGTCCCCTCCATTGCCTTCCTCTCCCTCCCCACCCATCCTATTGTCTAGTCCATGAGATACTTGCTGGGTATGTCAGACATCTTATTAGATTCAGGTTAGGTGCTGTAGATAAGTGAGACTATGTGGCCATTTTTTTTCTGTGATTGGGTAAGTTCACTGAGAATGATCTGTTCCATGTTCAATCATTTTTCCTCAAATTTCATTGTGTCATTTTTTTCTTACTGCTGTATAGAATTCCATTGTGTAGATATACCACATCTTAGTTATCCATTCTTCCAGTGATGGACATCTGGGTTGATTCCAGCTCTTAGCGACTAAAAATTGAGCTGCTACAAACATGGTTGAGCAAATCTCTCTGGCCTGTGGTTTGAAGGTTTTAGGGTAGATGCCCAGTCAGGGAATAACTGGGTCTATTGGTGTCTCTATAGTCAGCTTTTTCAGGAGTCTCCATATTGCTTTCCAAATGGTTGTACCGTCTTACATTCTCACCAACAGTGGATAAGTGTTCCTACTTCTCCACATCCTCCCTAGCATTTATTTTCATTTGATTTTTTTGATGTTTGCTATCTTTATTGGGGTGAGGTGGAATCTCATAGTTGTTTTAATTTGCATTTATCTGACGAACATTTTCTTAAGTGTGTGTTTGCCATTTATATTTCTTTCTCTGTGAACTGCCAGTTCAGCTATTTGCCCCATTTTGTGAGTGGGGTGTTTGACTTTTTACTGTTTATAAATTTTTGAGTTCTTTGTAGATTCTAGAGATTAGGCCTTTGTCAATTGGATAAACCGCAAATATTTTCTCCCATTCTCTGGGTAATCTATTGGCTTTGCTTATTGTATGCTTGTCTGTAAAGAAACTCTTCAGCTTCATGTGATCCCATTGGTTGAGTGACTGTTTAAGTTCGTGAGCTACTGGTATTTTGTTCAGGAAGTATTTTTCCATTCCTGTATCATGGAAAGTATTTCCTAAGTTTTCTTCCAGTAATAGTTAAGTTTCTGGTCTTATATTGAGGTCTTTGATCCATTTGGACTTGAGTGTAGTGCATAGCGAAATGTGTGGATTAAGTTTCGGTTCCTGCATATGGTTTTCCAGTTTATCCAGCACCATTTGTTGATGCTGTATTTTTTCCAGCCTATATTGTTAGGGCCTTTGTTGATTATCAAGTAGCTATAGTTGCTTGACCCAAAATCTGGGTCCTCAAGTCTATTCCATTGGTCTATATTCCTGTTTTTATGCCAGTACCATGCTGATTTTTTTACTATGGCTTGGTAATATAGCTTTAGATCAGGTATGGTGATGCCTCCAGAGGTATTTCTTTCGCTGAGGATATGCTTGGATATGTGAGGCCTTCTGCCTTTCCATATGAAATTTGAGATCATTTTTTCTATCTCTGTGAAGAACACTGTTGGGATTTTAATTGGAATTGCATTAAATCTATATATTACCTTTGGTAGGATTGCCATCTTCACAATGTTAATTCTGCCTATCCAGGAGCATGGGAAGTCTTTCCATTTCCTCAACTCCTCATCAATTTCTTTTTTGAATGTTTTTATGTTTTCATTGTATAGATCTTTCACTTCCTTGGTTAACGTTATCCCAAGGTATTTTATTTTTTTGTTGTTACTGAAAATGGGACCATGCCCCTTATTTCTTTCTCTGTATCTTTGTCATTTGCATATAGAAGGGCTACTGATTTTTGTGCATTGATTTTGTATCCTGCTACTTTGCTATAGGAGTTAATCACCTTCAGGAGTTTTGGGATGGATTCTCATGTGTCTGTTACATATACAATCATGTCAAGAGCGAATAGAGCTAACTTAACTTCTTCCTTTCCAAATTGTATCCTTTTTTTTCCTTCTCCTGTCTTATTGCTTGAGCTAGGACTTCCAGTACTATATTGAAGAGCAGAAGTGAGCGTGGACAACCCTGTCTTGTTCCTGATCTTAATGGAAATTCCTCCAGTCTCTCTCTATTAAGTATTATTTGGGCCTTAGGAGCTTTGTATATTGTCTTTATTATGTTACGATATGAACCAACCATGCCAATTCTCTCCAATGTTTTGATCATGAAGTGATGTTGTATCTTGTCAAAGGCCTTTTCTGCATCTATTGAAATGATCATGTGGTTTTTATGTTTAACCTTGTTTATGTGTTATATTACATTGACAGATTTCCATATGTTGAACCACCCCTGTGTTCCTGGGATGAATCCCATTTGGTCAAGGTGGATACTTTTGATGTGTTGTTGGATTCGGTTTGCAAGGATTTTGTACAGGATCTCTGCATGTAAGTTCATCAAGGAAATAGGCTGGTAATCTACCTGGTGTTGGAATTAGGGTGATGCTAGATTTATAAAAGGAGTTGCATAGCTTTTCCTATTCTCCAATTGTATGGCACAGTTTGAGTAAGATTAGTTTCAGTTCTTCCATGAAGGTTTGATAAAATTCAGCTGAGAAGCCATCTGGTACTGGACTTTTCTTTTTAGGGTGGTATTTTATTACTTGTTCAATTTCTATGAGTGTGATGGGTTCATTGAGGAGATTAATTTGCTCTTAGTTTAGCTTTTATAGATGGTATGTGTCCAGGAATTTATCCATCTTCTCCACATTATCCAGTTTTGTGGAATAGAGGTTTTTGAAATAATTCCTGATGATTCTCCCAATTTCACTTATGTCTTTTGTGATCTCTCCTTTTGCATTTTGAATTTTGTTAATTTGAAGCTTCTCTTTTTTTTTTGCTTGATCATATTGGCTAGGGGTTTGTCAATCTTGTTTATATTTTCAAAGAACCAGCTCTTTGTTTTGTCAATTGTCTTAATTGTTTCCTTGGGTTCCAATACATTAATTTCTGCTTTGATTTTAATTATTTTTTTCCTTCTGGAGCTCTTTGGGTTGGATTTTTCTTGCTTTTCCAGTTCCTTTAGTTAGATGGTTAGGTCATTGATTTGGGATCTCTCTGTCTTTTTTATGAAAGCATTGAGTGCCATGAATTTTCCCCTGAGGACCACCTTCATTGTGCCTCATAAGTTTTGGTAGGATGTTTTCTCATTGTCATTCAATTCTAGAAATTTTGCAATTTTATTTTTTATTTCATCCACTATCCATTTATTGTTTAAAATGTGCTGTTCAGTTTCCAGGTGCTGTTGGGATTCTTGGTGGGTCTTTTGTTGTTGATTTCTAGCATTATAGCATTGTATTCTGATATCATGCAGGGAATTATGTCAGTTTTCCTAAATATGTGGAGACAGTCTTTGTGACCCAGTATATGGTCTATTTTATAGAATGTTCCCTGGGCTGCTGAGAAGAATTGTAGTCTGTGGATTTGGGATGTAAAGTTCTGTAGATGTCTGTTAGGTCTAAGTGATCTGTGGTTTTGTTGAGCTCTATTACTTCCCTGTTGATGATCTGTGTATTACTAATAATGGTGTATTGAAGTCCCCAGCTATGATGGTGTTGGTGGTTATTTCTATTTTATTGTCAAGTAGATTTTGTTTTATGAGCTGTGGTACCCTGTGTTTGGTGCATACAGATTTATGATTGTAATATCCTCTTGATGGATCGTTCCTTTGACAAGTAGGAAGTGGCCTTCCTTGTCTCTTTTGAGTATTTTTGTTTGAAGTCTATTTTATCCAATATTAATATAGCTATTTTTATATATTCTAACAATATAGCTATGCCTGCTTGTTTCTTATTCCTAATTGCTTGGAATATTGTTTTCCACCCTTTCACCCTAAGGAAGGTGTCTTTCTTTAGTGGTGATGTGGGTTTCTTGAGGACAACAGATTGAGGGGTATAATTTTTTGATCCATCTTGTTAGCTTGTGTCTCTTGATGGGTGAATTAAAGGCATTAATATTTAGCGTAATGACTGTGAGATTTGATTTGATCCCTGCCATATTGTGATGGCATATGTGGGTTGGTGTTTTCATGGACTTTGAAGTTTTTTGTGCCTACTCTGAGTTTGGTTATTGTGATCTGCTTCTTGTAGGTATTTGAGTTTGATTATTTGTTTCTTCTTTGTGGAGAATTTCCTGAAATATTCTCTGAAGGTTTGGTTTTGTGTTCATATAATTGTAAAGCTGAGTTTTGACATGGAAAGTGTTTCTTTCACCATACTTTTTGCTGGGTAGAGTAGTTTGGGTTGGAAGCCATAGGTTCTTAAGACTCTGCAGTGTTTCATTCCAGGCCATTCTACCTTTCAGAGTTTCCATTGAGAAGTCTGGAGTAATTCTGATGGGGTTAGCTTTGAAAATGGTGTGCTGTTTTTCCCTAGCTGCTTTTAGGATTTTCTCTTTGGTGTCAATGTTTAGAGTCTTAATGACAATATCTCTTGGAGAGTTTCTCCTTTGGTCCAGTCTGTTTGGAGTTCTGGTGGCTTCTTGTATCTTGATGGGCCTTTCTTTAAGAGACTGGGGAAGTTTTCTTCAATTACTTTGTTAAATAAGTTCTCCACGCCTTTGGTCTGAATTTCTTCTCCTTCTAGTATTCCAGTGATCCTGATACTCGGACGTGTCCCACAATTCCCTCATGTTCTGTTCACAGAAATGTTTGAAGTTACTGGAACTTTTGAACTCTCAAACTGTTTCTTCCATCTTTTCTTCCAGTTCAGAGTTTCTGTCCTCCACATGGCTGACTCTATTTTTGAGAGCTTCTAGAGAGTTTTGGACTTGTTCAATTAGGTTTGCATTTTTTACTACTTTTCTATGTATAATTTTCATCACTCTGTCAAGCTCCCTTTCCACATCATTTTCTGATTTTCTTGATGATTCTTGGAATTCATCCTTTCATTTCTTTATGTCTTCATTTAGCATCAGCAGCTGATTTTTGAGGTCTTCTTTTTTTTTCACTCTCCCTCAAATTTCTTAACTGTCTTTGAACTCCTTCCATTTTATTATCTATTAGGTCTAGTCTAGTGATGGCAGCATCCACATGATTATCAGTCCTTTGTTGCTTTTCTGCAAGTTCTACCAGTAGCTTGGTCAGGGTTGCATTGCTCATAACTTCATTTTGGTGTTCTGATCCTAATGATTCTTCTGTGTTTTGATTAGAGATGTTCATTGTAGGACTGGGTGATCTAACTGGATTTTTTTGCATTTGATTTTTCATGTTATTTCTTTTGCGCTGTGGTTTGCCCATCACAGTGTATGGGCACGTAGGTGGCTGGATCAGCCTGGGCTCAAGCACAATGGGAATCTGAGGTAGCCTGAGCAGTTGCCAAGCAGCCTGGGCTTTGGCTCTCACTTGCCTAAGCTGCCTGATCTACTGCCTGGCCTGGGTGCCAAAGCTGCCTGAGCTCTCAAGTGGTAATGCACCCCAGCTGCCTGCACTCACGCTAGGAGAGACACTGAGGCACCAAGCACTGAAGCAGCCCAACTTCTGGCTGGGGAACACTGGGACCCAGAAGCAGTCTGCGCTCCCTTGCGACAGGACAATAGCAGACGGCCAGTGTGGCATACAGGTAGGGGATGGATCTGAGCTGGCACAAGTGACAGACACAGTCTGAGCTTGTGTGGCAGTTGCTGTGGGCCTAGGCTCCCTGAATGTGTGGCGGCCAGAGCAGTAAGGGAGTGTGTGGGTGGAGCAGTCTAAGCTTCCTCATGAAGGGATACCATGGATACAGTGGGTCGAATGGTGCATCGCAGTGGATAGGGCAGCTACTTGGGGGGAGGGGTGAGCTACCCGCCTGCAAGGGAATCAGCAATTCCCTGGTTTCCCCCTCTGTGCCCTCCCACTGGCAATCTATTAGAGATTGCGCTCCCCTAAAAGACCCAGTGAACCTTTACTGTCTTGCTTTTCTTTCCCCTGGATCTGCAGGGCAGCTAGGTGATCGCCATCTTGGCAGAAAGTCCTAAAAAGAGTTCTTAGAATTCATAGGCAAGTCCCTTAACCTCAAAGCCATCTCTCTAGCCATAAAACAGTTTTTAAACCTCTTCTGTAAGTGCACAGTTCCACCTACCTTTGAGTTTCTGTGGAATGGTACACATACACACAGTCAAGATTTTATTTTCTTGTTCCCCAAGTAGACAGTTCACTAAAGTCTATATCCAATCTGATTCAGTCTTCTATGCAATGGAGTTATAACCAAATGGATCAAACTTCCCATCTGGTTATTTTCAAAGACATTTTCCAAAGAGAAGAAATTTTAAAAGTCATTCGTGATTTTTTTTATTTGCCATATTTATTTGTTAATAATGGAAAGGGACTACTTATAAGTTGTTCATCTTCTGAGCAGTGAACCAACACCATGGAGACTAATTATACTTAAAAAAAATAACAAACAAGCATGAACCATGAGATTGAGAGTCTTAAAATGATCTCTGTACAGAATATGAAGTATATTGCTCGCTGCAAGAGAATTGTATTCTAATTGTGATACACAGTGTCTAAAGTCCCAACCTTCTACATAGAACTTAACTGCATGTTGTCTTTTCTCTTGTATGACATAGTAACCCCAACGGTGGTGAGACAGGGTTAATGAAAGTGATGCAAACACCATATGCTCAAAGGCTTTTACATCCTTTTGCATCAGGGAGCCCAGAATATTGTTGCTCAACTATTCTAGAATATATTGAGTCATCTCTTTGGAAAGTAACATTCAAGTTGTAACATTATGCACCCATAAGCAGCCTTGCTGGCATTTTCAACGATGTTATAAAATAAAATATTATAGCAATCTGGCTCAAAGATCACCAGAATAGAGACTATAACTTTTCACATCTCTGGCTAAATTTCAAAATACACATGATGAATGTACATGAACCATCTGTCCAATAAAAATCACATTTCCTAATTGTCTAATAGTTTTAAATTGCTGAGCAATAATAACAGAAATAATAAAAATTGCAATGTTGATTCAATAATAGTCATTCATTCATTTAACACAATTATCAGACAACTTTCACCTATGACGGTATATGAAGCAGATACTGTCTTTATAACCCCTTTCTGTGGGTGAAATCTCAAACTTGTAGCAACTCTATTTTTAAAAAAGGTTTACTAACATATCAACCATACATAATAATGGTTTTCATTATGACACTTTCATATATGTATAGTGTATTTTGATCATATGTACCCTTTCACTGCCCCCATTATCACCTCATATACCTTCCCACTGATTTGCTTTCTGGGTTCAACTAGTCCCCTTCTGCTTTCATGTCTGTGTGTGTGTGTGTGTCCTAGTGAATTTAATTAGAGCTGTTTGCAAGGGCATGGGTGAAGGGAGTTTACAGGAGCATTATAGCAACTTACCAGTGCCTGTACCATTGAAGAAAATGTCTCTCCCCTGCCCCTCAACTATTAACTGCCTATAAAACCTCAGGGAGGATCAGGGTCTTGTGACCCCCTACCTCATGATGATGGATGTTGCTGGGCACAATCTTGTGCAGGTCCTATGCAAATAATCATCACTGCTGAAAGGTCATGAGTACCACAGGCATGCTTGGAAGACAGCGTTCATAACACTCTACCCCACCCTCTGACTCTTTCATTCTTTTTTATAAATAAATTTATTTTTATTTATTTATTTAAGAGAGAGAAAGAGGCAGATAGAGAATGAGAGAAAGAGAGGAAGAGAGTGAATGGGCATGCCAGGGCCTCTAGCCACTGTAATTGAACTCTAGATACATGTGCCACCCTGTGCAGCTGGCTTACATGGGTCTTGGTGAATTGAACTTGGGTCTTTTGGCTTTGCAGGCAAGTGCCTTAACCACTAAGAAATCTCTCCAGCCCCTTTCACTCTTTCAGCCTCCTCTTCCATAATGTTTTCTGAACCTTGGAGGGAGTGGTAAAGGTGTCCAATTTGTGGCTGAGTTGTCACTTTATCTTTAGCACTTTGACCAACTATGAGTTTCTGTAGTAACCATATTCCACTGCACAAAGAAGCTCTTATGGCAGAGATGACTGCAACACTAATCTATAACAATAAATATAATGATCTAGAAGGCAATTTGACAACATATCATGTCCATTTAGTAAAACAACGGTAAGGGCTGGAAGGATGGCTTAGCAGTTAAGATGCTTGCCTGCAAAGCCCAAGAACCCAGGTTTGATTCCCTAGGACCCACCTAAAAGCAGATGCACAAGGTGACACATGCATCTGGAGTTCATTTGCAGTGGCAGGAGGCCCTATCATGCCCTTTCTCTGTCTCCCTAAAATAAAGTAAAATAAAATAAAATAGTAAAGTAAAATAAAATATGAAACAGTAACAGCTTCCCTACTAGAGTCTGTGACCTCCTCAGACACAGGGTTTAGGGTAGATTAACCATGCCAGGCATGTGGAGCAGGACCTAAATCCATCAGAAAATGGCTGGTTACCTCCATAACAGGTATGCCACTATTGCTTCAGTGGGCATATCTTGCACAGAGTGCACAGCTGAATAAGATTGTCTTTAACCTCTTTTTGTAAATTAGGAAAGTGAGAAGCTAATGACATCAGCATAATTCCAAATTTCTGGTGTGGTAGGAAAGACTGTTGTAAAATAACCCAAGGGTAAAGATTCACCTTTTAAGCTGTACATTTTAGAAAGCTTTCAGGGCTCAGTTGGTTTACATGTAATGTCATATGATGCACATCTGTATTAACCTATGTACAAATATTACGAAATGTGCAGGGCACATGCATTTTTGAACCTGTTTGACATTTTGAGCATCTTCAACGGATAATTGAGCTGATTTGACGTAAGATAAGTGAACATGTCCCTTTAACCTTAATTGCTAGAAACGAAAGCTGACGTCACAGTGCAATCTAGAATTGCATGGCAAGTGGAAAATTGATGTGGTTTTAAGTGGACCATTTAAAAGCAAATATTTCAGGAAGACTAGTATAATAGTTGCAGAATAGAAATCAATACTCATGATGCTAGTTCCTTCCCATAGATGAACCAGTTGTCCCATCCTGCTGTTTATTTTAGATTAACTTATATAAGTTGTGCACATTTCATATTTCACAAGTAAACACCAGCATACAGGATCTAAATTTTACAAAAATTCAGTGTCTTTCTACAGGAAGGGATGGTATGTAATTATTTCAGTTTTTTTTTTTTAAATATCCTTAAAAACACAGACTTTAAATTACTAATCTAGCTTTTTCCTCAGGAACCTTTGGCTTAATACTTATAAGGACAATAACTCCACATGGTAGCATAAAAGCTTCTGGCAGTTGACCTGGGCCTATGTTTCTACAGGAGAATAACTTTCCGTAGGAAAGTCCACATTGTGAGTGTTCATCAGATTCCCCATGCATGAATGCTCCAGTGCTCTCTCATCAGGTCTCCCTTAAATTCCTATTAGCCAGCACTCAGGCAGAAGAATCTGGGACCGTCTTCAAAGAACACTTAAGTCATAGCTTGGGAAGACATTGTATTGTTACCCTTCTTTTCCTCCAAAAAGTATGCACTTAACTTGTTTGAAATCAGCCCAACCTTGTTAACATGAAGATATAGGGAGCAAATCTACACTGTATTATGGCCTCAGATCCCTGTTGCACAGACATTTGGAAACTTAAGATTAAGGTGTAGAAGAAAAGAATTAGAATACTCTAGTGATCTCCACATTTCATATCTCTGGTCTGTAGAGAGAGGAGTGTGTGTGTGTGTGCGTGCACACTTTTTCAGAGGACAATGATGGATGATGAATCACAGTTATCTGATTCTCTCCTGTAGAAACATAGGCCCAGGTCAACTGCCAGAAGCTTTTATGCTACCATGTGGAGTGTTGGGGGCAAGGTTAATGAAAAGGTTCAGCAAAGTCCAGCTCTCTCAGGTAACTTCCTCATCTTTTCTATTTACTAACAGGACTAAGTGATGCGAAGGGAATATCATACTGAATGCTAGGGACACAGGACTTTTGCAAAAACTCTCCTAACCAAAGTTATACAGTTGTGGTGATGAGAAGCAAACAAATTCATAGCCACTGATTTTTTTTTCCAGGCTCCGTAGTCATCAAATCTCTGACCACCATATGCAATCTAATAATTTCCAAGCAACTCAGTAGCATCACACTTGTTTTGTGTGGCTTTGTCCTCCTGTAGAGTTTTGTCTAACAACACTGCCTGACCTTACTTGTGTCCTATTTTCAGTCAACTCAGAAACTGTAGGTAAGAAAGTAGAGACATGTGTTTAGGGTCTGTAATATGTTAAATCTCAAGCTGTCCTGACCTGTGATTTTGTTTATGTAAATCTGTTAAGTAATACATAATCTATACTTAATGATATATAATGTATAATAATAAATTATAAGTATATAGCTCAGTGATATTTTCATCAAGTAAACACATGACTAACCAGCTCTCAAGTGGAAAAATGATGGTACCTATAAGACCTGCTCCATCTAGCTACCAGCTATTATAGGGGTTACCTCATTCTGAGTGCTTTACACTATAAGATAGTTTTACTTGCCTTTGATCTTAATTTAAATTAATAACATTTTATACACTCTTCTGTATCCAACTTCTTGTATTTCAATATTGTGTGAAATCCTTCCATGTAGTCACTAAAATTTGCAGTTCACTTGTTCTCCTTGCTACATAATATTTATAATATTGTACAATGTACTATACTTTTCACTCAATGGATATTTTGAATATAGGCAGTTGCATTATGAATGATGCTGCTGGGAACACTTTTGCAAGTGTATTTTATTAAGCATATCTGTGCATTTCTGCAAATCATAATAGGAAAGAATTGCATAGACACAGGGTAGGAATTCTATGCTGCCATGCAGTATCGCAAAGTGATGGAACCTGTCTTCATATATGCTGTAAGACTTTCAGTTATGCTACTAATATTTGTTATTTTTATCATTTTCATTTTACCTATGCAGGTGAATTTGTTGCGACTATCAAAGTGAGATTTCAGTTTGCATTTTTCAATTAAAATTTTTTTTGTTTATTTATTTGAGAGAGAGAGATGGGAGAAAAATAGAGAGACAGGGAGAGTGAATGGGCACATCAGGGCCTCCAGCCACTGCAAATTCCAGATGCATATACCACCTTGTGCATCTGGCTTGTGTGGGTACTGGGGAATCAAACCTGGGTCCTTAGGCTTCACAGTAAAGCACCTTAGTGGTTAGCTAAGCCATCTCACCAGCCCCCCAAATTTGCATTTTTGATGAGTAATGAAGTTATTAACCTTCCCATAAGGATATTGCTCTTTTGTGACATATCTGTTAGTATTTTAGGGCCATTTCTCTACTGTGTCATCTGCCCATATCATATTGATTTGTGAAAGTTCTTTATATATGTTGAATATAAGTCCATGTCAGATATATACATTACAGATATTCTTCCCATTATATGAATTACCTATTCATCTTTGAAATACATTTGATGAACAAGTTATTAAAGATTCCATATCCCTTATCCAACATGCATGGGATCAAAGGTGTTTTCAGTTTCATTTTTTTCGCAGTTTTTGATATTTTCATATACTATATATGCATAATGAGATATCACATGGAGGTACTTTCAAGTCCAAACTTGAAGCTGTTCGTTTCATATACACCTTTAATGTCATACAATATTTTTAGTGCATGTATGTGTATGACTCATCACATGAGGAATATTTCACATGCGGAATTTTGTCAGCTCTCCAAAAGTTTCCAATTTTGAAACATTTGAAACTTTGGAGTTTGGATTTACAGATTGGGAAGTTCACCTTAATAATATAATAATAATTTAATTCCATTTATTCTGTTTATGCCTTGCTTAAGAAATCTTTTTTTGTTTGTTTTTTTGAGGAAGGGTCTCATTGTAGCTCAGGCTGACCAGGAATTCACTATGTAGTCTCAGGGTAGCCTTGAACTCATGGTGATCCTCCTACCTTTGCCTCCTGAGTGCTTGGATTAAAGGCATGTGTCACCACTCCTGGTAGAGATCTTTTCTTACCCCAGTCAAGAAGATGTTCTTTTCTCACGCATTCATGTTATTTTCCACATATAGTTGCATAATGCATTTGAAATTGCTATTTTTGTATATCTTGTAAAATTTGACTCAAATTTAATTTTTTGGCATTTCACAAAACCTAGCATCACTTTTTAAAAACATCATAATTCTGCCAGGATAATTTGTCATAAATTAAGTGACCATTCATGTGAGAATCTATTTTTGGACTTTTTATTCTGTTCAGATGGTCTAATTGTTTATCTTTGCATCAAAGCAACCATAATTGCCATCACATTATTTCTGATAACTCCCAGTGTCTGGCTGTTTTAAGTCCTCTGCTTTATTCTTTTTCAAGGTTAACAAAGGCTCTTCTTGGCCATTTGTGCATGAAATGTAAAGCCAAAATTTGTTGGGTCTTCACTCATAAGTGAGCCATGTTCAATTTTGGTTAAGATTTCACATTCACTTTAAAAATATATTCTTTGCAGTGTTTTGTTGAAAATTCTACATAGTGTCAATTAATCAGGTTCGTGACTTGTCTTGCAGAGAACATCCATGTTCTCAAGCCCCTCCTCTCCCTACCTACTCTTCCTTCTTCCTCTTTCTTTTCTTTTCTTTTCTTTTCTTTTTCTTTTTGTTCTGAAAATCTATTCTCTTTGGTGAATAGGTAACCTATGGCTTTAATTAGAGGTTTGTTGTTTTTCCTTGTTTTTCTTTTTCTCAGTTTTTGTCATATGTAATTTAAAGCCCATGGTGACAATGCGCAGTTAAAAGTGTTACTTGTTTGCTCACTTCCCTCATCATTGGACAGTATTCTGTGCATTCCCAAAGGTTTAGCCAGAAGACAGCTGCCATAAACAGATTTACAATAAAGACTCGTTGAAAGAAGTTACTGGGGATGGAGGGATGGCTTGGCAGTTAAGACCTTTACTGCAAAGCTAAAGGACCCAGGTTCGATTCCCCAGGATCCATGTTAGCCAGATGTACAAGGGCGTGCATGTGTCTGGAGTTCATTTGCAGTGGCTGGAGGCCCTGGCACACCCAATCTGTCTCTCTCCCTCTTTCTCTGTCAAATAAATAAATAAATGATATTTTTAAAAGAAGTTGTTAATTACTAGAAAGGATGGGAATAGAACTGAATGGATTTCAGTATCCCTAGAAATAAGGAAACATGAGGAAGCAGGTCAACTTTAATTTGAGAGGATTTCCCATAAGTCAGGAAAGGGTGTATCTGGCAAGGGATGTGGTTCATTTGCCCTGAATGGGCAAAGTAGCTCCCTGTGGTGATACAGAAACTCTCATAGAGGACACGTCCGTGGAGCTTTGGAAGCTGCTACCACAGCAAACACCCTACACCCTGTAGACAGATGTGTGTCCTGCTGATGGAAACAGAACATTCGAAATACGGAAAGGCATTTCTCTGCCTGCCAGCTTTTTATTTCTCCACCACCCTGTATTGGCAGAGCCCAATTTCCAGCCAGCTGGAGGAATTGAAATGAAGCCTACAGAGTTCAGTTCCAGTATTTCAATACAAGGAGAATAGTGGGCTTGAAGCTGAAAGACAGTAAGTTAGTAACTGGCCCATATTCCTTATTTCCATGCTGTATACTCTGATATTAATAAAGCCATTCCGTTATCCTGGTTAATGGTTGTAGGATATGCCCTCTGGCATTCTTTTTTCAACTTTTCTGTTCTTGTAATTAAGGCATATGTCTCTTATGCAGAATGGAGTTGAAGATTGTATTTTTCTTCCAGTCTAACAACCTTAGACATTTATTACTTTTATTTATTTATTTTAAATACTTTTACTTATTTATTTGAGAGAGGAAAAGAGAAAGACAGAAAGAGAATGGGTACCTCAGGGCCTCTAGCCACTGCATACAAACTCCAGATGCATGTGCCATGATGTGCATCTGGTTTACATCTGGGGTCTGGGGAATCAAACCTTGGTCCTTAGGATTTGCAGGCAAGCACCTTAACCACTAAGCAATCTCTCTAGCCTATGGGCATTTAATACTTTTAAATCTCAAAATTATTGCTGGTACATTTGGCTATTATTTACCCTTTTCCAATCTGCCTTTTATTTTGTCTTTTTTTTTTAAATATTTTTTGTTCATTTTTTATTTATTTATTTGAGAGCAACAGACACAGAGAGAAAGACAGATAGAGGGAGAGGGAGAGAATGGGCGTGCCAGGGCCTCCAGCCACTGCAAACGAACTCCAGACACGTGCGCCCCCTTGTGCATCTGGCTAACGTGGGACCTGGGGAACCAAGCCTCGAACCAGGGTCCTTAGGCTTCACAGGCAAGCGCTTAACCACTAAGCCATCTCTCCAGCCCTTATTTTGTCTTTTTAATTATCTTTCTAGATTAATAAATAAATTATAATTCCTGCATTAATTCGTTACATATTTTTATCATTCCTCAGTTTTACCCTATTAATTACATGAAAATTTTATCACAACTTTAAAAAAATTATTATTTGCAAGTAGAGAGAGACAGAAAGGAAAGATAGATAGATTATGAGTGTGCCAGGGCCCCTTTCCTCTGCAAACAAACTTCAGATACATGAGCCACTTTGTGAGTCTGGCTTTATGTAGGTACTGGGGACTTGAACCTGGATCATCAGGGTTGCAAGCAAGCAAGCGCCATAAGCAATCTTTCCAACACAATAACTTTTAAATAAAATGATTGTATTTATCAAATACATAAAATTATTCAAGCCTTAGAATACTATTAAAACCATTTACCCTCTCCCATCTTTTGTATAATAGTGACTTATTTTTATTATGCATAAATTTTAAACCTTGCACAGAAATTTCTCTTCTTTTTTAACAGACCGAAAATTGACAGCATTTATGTGTATATGCATATTCTCATACATTTACCTTTCTAAAAATTATTTTAGCTGGGCATGGTGGCACAGTTCTTTAATCCCAGCACTCAGGAGGCAGAGGTAGGAGGATCATTGTGAGTTTGAGGCCACCCTGAGACTACAGAGTGAATTTCAGGTCAGCCTAGGCTAGAGTGAGACCCTACCTCACAAAAACAAAAAAAATTAAAAAATATTTATTTATTTGAAAGGAGAGACACACAGAGAGAATATTAGCACACAAGGGCTTCCTGCCACTGCAAATGTACTCCATATGATTGTGCCAGTCTGTGCATAAGACTTTACATGGTGGTACTGGCTTTGCAAGTACTGGCAAGTGCCTAAACCTCTGTTCCATTTCTCCAGCCTTTACTTTTTATTTTTTGAAGATGACATTTAAAAAATTATTCATTTGCATGTGTGTGTACATGTATGTATGCACATGGACTCATGCCAGGGCCTCATGCTGCTGGCATCCCCTTCCACTGAATGCATTCTTCTGCTGCTATACAGACTGATGAGGAAGAAAAGTCATCAATAGTCATATTTTTATTTTACTTTATTCTCACTCTGGCCTTTAGGTGGGTCCAAGAACACTGGGTGTGGTGGCTTGACTCAGGTTTCCTCATAAACTTAAGTGTTCTGAATGCTAGGTTCTCCGCTGATGGAGATTTGGGAACTAAAGCCTCCTAGCAGGGTTGTATTGTTGGGGGCAGGCTTATGAGTATTATAGCCAGTTTCCCTGTGCCAGTGTTTGGCACACTCTCCTGATCCTGTTGCCCACCTTATGTTTGCCAGGGGTTATTGTCCACCTTCTGCTCATGCCATCATTTCCCCCTGCCATCATGGAGCTTCCCCTCGAGTCTGTAAGCCTAAATTAACCCTTTTAAGCCCAAAAAACTGCTATTGGTTAGGTGATTTCTACCAGTAATGCGAACCTGAATGCAACAGTAAAGTTGGTACCAAGAGTGAGGTTGCTACTAGCCACCTGATTATGTGGTTTTGGTCTTTTGGAATTGATATTTCAAGAGGAACATGGAATGATTTGAAACAGTGCCCTAAGAGATGCCTTTCAGTGCTATAAGTACAGATGGACTATTCTGGTCAGAGTTGAAACACCTGAGTGCAGTAAGAACTAAGGACTATGAAGTTTGGCTTGTGAAGGTGAGGAAGGGCTTTTCCTGGACTGGGATAGATGCAGTTTGTGTGAGAGGCTTGCTGTTATGCCTGTGTCCTGAGAATTTGTACAGGGTTGCATGTCATAGAAGTGGACTGTTGTGTGCAGAAGGATATGGCACTGAAAGAAATCTTTGGGCTGAAGCTTTTGCCTGCTATACTGCAATTGTATGAAAGGTTGTTACAACCATTGACTTTAGGACTGCTGACTTGCAGTTGGTCAACAGGAAGAATGTAGACTCTTTTGAAGGGGCCTGATTGCTCAAGGAGTGTCCTGTTCTTCAAAATCTGCTTTATTCCCCCTGTATTAACAAATTGTCACCCCACATGATATTATGGAGTATGAGAAATGCAGGAAAGAGAGGGTCATTGAATTTGCAGAATGACCTTGTGTTTTGGAAATAGACATGGGCAATGTGAAGCAGGTTTGCTGGATGCCTGCCGGAGACATGATGGAGCCATGAGGATGGACCGTGGGTTGCAGTGGAGACCCAGTTGTGGTGCCAGTACCACAAGATGGCTGCTAAGGAGAGCTGCTGGCCCCAGGTGAAGTTTTCAAGGAGTATAAGTAGCCCAGCTGGAGGGGTGGAATTGGGACTCTAGAGACTTGTTTCTGGTTATAATTATTGGACTTGGAGATTTGTCACTGACTAGGTAGAGTCATTTGGACTTGGAGCTAGAGAGTGTATTTGCCCTGTTGAAATCTTGTATTGGTTGAATATTTCTTTGCTGGTCCAATGCTATCTTTTGCAGTGTGAATGTTTACTCTGTGTCCGTATAGGTTTTGGGGGATTTTTTGTATTATGGTTCAATTAAAAGACCTTAGATTATGAAGATGTTTGAACATGATTAGGATTGATTAAAAATATAAAGACTTTTAAAGCTGGACTGAATGTATTGCATTTTACACCATGCTTGGTTATCAGTTTATGGGAGCTAAGGGTGGAAAAGTGGATTCAGTTGTCTTGATATACTTAGGTGTTTTGAATGATAAGTTCCCAGCTGATGGAGATTTGGGAACTAATGCCTCATGGAGGCTGGGTATTGTTGTGGGTGGGCTTATGGGTATTATAGCCAGTTTCCTCATGCCAGTGTTGAGCACACACTCCTGTTGCTATTGTCCACCTGATGTTGGTCTGTGGGTGATATACACCCTCTGCTCATGCTCATTTTCCCCTGCCATCATGGAGCTTCCTCTAGAGTCTGTAAGCCAAAATAATTCTTTTTTTGCCCCCAAAGGTGCTTTTGGTCAGATGATTTGTGCCAACAGTGTGAACCTGACTGCAACACTAGGTTAGAACTTTTCACATCTCTGAAACACTTTGTGTATTTTTCCTATTACTTTACTTCTCTTAAGTTCATATATTTCCTACTGTCTTTATTGAGCTTACAAATGTGTAAGCTGGTGTGTATAATCTGTTGTTTAGTTTATTTAATGAATTAATTTCTGGTAGTACCCTTCTCAGTGCTGAAGTTTTCATTTTATCCTTCTTATGGACTCAAGTACTGTGCTTTATCATTCCTCCTTCCCATCTTGAATATATTACTTAAAGTTCCTTAGATTACTTCAATATCACGTTCACACATGTGTTTCTACTATCTTTGTTTTTTTAATTGTGATCATAGGGGATTTTGAATAATTAATAATCTTTCAATTAAATGCTGAATATTTTATATAGAAAATTAATGATGCTTCCTGTGATTCTAAACTATTCCTCCATGATGGATTAACTCTCCTTCACCAACAGGTGACACAGTGGCTAATTTTCATTTACCCAGGCATTGTCTCATGTTGAAGCTGAGCTTTAGACCTCATGGCTTTCTTTTACTTAAATCAGTTGGAAAAATATTAGTGGATGATTAATACACAATCAGTTTTAAAATATTTCTCAACCCCAGTGGGCCTGAAAGTCTTCCTTAAATATGATCAAAACATGATTCATAAAGTGGAAGAAAATACTTCCTAATTATTTTGATATCTCCTCTTTCTTAATTCCAAAGTTAATTTCTCCCACATTGAAATGTATTGCCACAAAATAAAAATCACAACTTGTACCAAAGGTTCAGAAGAAATCTTAAAATGTTAGTAGCTTTAAAGAACAAGTAGGAAGCTGAATTATTTTTGTTTATCCAGAACAAATATATACAAGTTCCAGTAGTTCTATGTGAGTATATTAAGCATTTCTTGATTATATTATCTTTAGAAAAACATCAAACCAAAATTATGGTAAGGCATGGAGATGAGTGATATAAACTTGTGTGTGTGTGTGTATCTATCTATCTATCTACACAGGTATATATATATATACACATACACACACACAAACATACATACATACATACACATATATATATGACATACATATCATAGAATTATGTACTAAGTATAAGTAGTTTACATATATATAATGGGTGAATATATATTGTGAATATATATTTTTTATCCCTTATCCTTGGTGTTCCTATTTAAATTTATAATGGACTCTGGTTGAGTATATGATAACACTGGAAAAACAGATCAGTTATATCCCATTTGTGACAGTATTCCTTCATCTTACACATGGTATATTTAACCTCATAATAACCACCTTGTGTAGAGAATTTACAAAGTGGGAAAGGAAATCAACAGTTTTTAATTATTATAGTTTAGGTAGGTTCAGGCAGAATCATCCATGGATGTTCAAAGAAGAGAAGACAGTTTGATGAGAAAGCAAGGGAATTGTATGGCCTCAAAGTGTCTTCCCACAGATTGAATAAATTTCAAGGGAGAAATCTGTAACAAGGTTCAGGAGATAATATCTTGTCCATATTCGTCAAAATTGGCATCACCAAAGAAAGCCTTGTGGGCTGGCGCCTGCATGTGGAAGTCCCTTAGAACAGTACATCATTTAATTTTTTAAAGATTTTTTAAAAATTATTATTTATTTGAGAAACATGAAGACAGAAAGAGAGAGAATGAGGTGGGGGGGGGGAGAATGGGCATGCCAGGGCCTCCAGCCACTGCAAAAGAACTCCAGATGCATGTGCCACTTTCTGCGTCTCACTAACGTGGGCCCTGGAGAATAGAACCAAGGACCTTTGGCTTAGAAGGCAAGCACCTTAACCGCTCAGCCACTTCTCCAACCCTTAAAATATTTTTTAATTAATTAATTTTATTTATTTGAGAGAAAGGGGGAAACAAATAGAGAAGGAGAGAAGGAGCGCAGCAACGCCTTCAGCCACTGCAAACAAACTCCAGACACATGCGCCACCTTGTGCTTCTGGATTTCATGAGTCCTGGGGAATTGAACTTGGGTTCTTTGGCTTTGCAGGCAAGCTTCTTAACTGCTAAGCCATCTCTCCAGCCCCACATAAACTTAAATTCAGATACATTCTATAAAATTGCAGGATTCCTCAAAAATGAAAAGTCATACAAGTCAAGGAAAAACTAAAGAACTGTTGTAAAACAGAAGAGGCAACTATATTCATCATATTACCCTGAAATGTATATTACCCTGGAGGAAGAAAACACTGGAAGGACTTTATTGAGACAACTCACAAATGTGGAACAGTGACTATAGATTGTACTACATGATTATATGTCAACATCAACAACCCTGAATTTGATAGTCATGTGTTGCAGTAGAGAAATATCCTTGGTTAAATGAAATGTGTGCTGAAGTATTAAGGGGTAATGAGATACTGTGTTTGCTTGAATGAAATGCCCCCCATGAACTCATGTGTTTAATCTCAGTGAAGTGGAATTACTGATGATTACTGAAGAAATTTGTAGAACTCTTAAGATATGGAACCTTACTGGAGGAAATGTGTCTCTGGAGACAGGCCTTGTGGTATAACAACCTGGTCTTATTTGCTGTGTTACTCTTTTTTCTCTCTCTCTCTCTGTTTCATACTCTATTGTTCTCTCTCCCTCTTTTCCTCCCTCCCTCCCTCCATTTGTTTTTTCTCTCTTTCTTTCTCCTTGCTGACTCGATGATGTGACACTGGATTTCTACTCCTGCCATGCTTTCTGTACTCTGATGAATACCCCTGGAACTGTAAGTCAAAATAAATCTTGCGTTAAGTAAGTTGTTTCTGGTCAGATATTTTATCCCATAAGAAAGAAGGTATGATGCAAGCAACCTACTTTCAAATAGCTTGGAAAAATAAATAATATAAATACACACATACTGTTGTAGTTACTTTCTTGTTGATGGGATGCATGTGACTCAAAGCACCTTATGGGAGAAAAGGGTTTATTTTTGGCTAAAGAATTCAGGGAAGCATCTTCATGGCAGAAGACCCTGGCTCACTTGTAGACATCCACAGAAATGATACCATCAGCAGCCAGGAGACACAAACAGCCAGAGCTCCAAGTGCCCTCTGACACACCTTAGGGCTGGACTAAAAAAATCTGCCTTCAGTGACACCTCCTTGTTCAGGCTCCTGTAGACTTAGTAGGAAGCTCAGGCTTAATCAGAAATCACTGAAGCTATGGGGAACGTACATTCACATTCAAACCACTATATTCTGCCCCTGGCCCCTGTAGACTCATGAGCATCTCACAATGCAAATTGCTGTTTGTCAAACTTCAAAGGTACCCGTAGTTCTTATCATAGCTAACACTGATCCAAAGTCTCATCTGAGATCCAAGGCTTTCATAGCTGTGAGCACTGTAAGAACAAAACATAAGTTATATGCTTCTGACACAGAGTCAACATTCCCATTGTAAAAAAGCATAAGAAGGAGACACTGGTACAATTTAAAACTAATATACAGCAGGTAAACATCAAACATCTGTAATTCAAGTCCAACATCCATAACCAGTGATAAAAAGCAAATCTTTGGATTCCATTTCTGTCCCTCCAGCTGGGCTGAATAGCTCAGGGAAAATTCCATCCCAACTTAGTGGCTTTTCATGCCAGCCATTCCACAGGCCTGCTATATTCAAAACATCTTTAGGTCCACACTTCAAACTATGGTTCATTTCTATAGCTCCATGTGATGGCCTTACTTATCCTCCAAGACAGGGTTTTCAATTCTGTTTCCCATGCCACATCTCAGCAGTGGCTTCTGGAACCAGTTGATCTTCATATAATGGCCTTACTAGGCCTCCAAATGGGTATTCCAACAACTAAGGTTCACATCACCAAGGAGCCATTTCTAAAATATAAAACTATGTTGCACTTCATGATCCATTTCCCTGCATTTTTTATGCTTCTAAAACCAACACCAGATGTGAAGCATAGCCAGTTTGTAAATCTGAGGGTGGGGGTGGGGCGAGGTAAAACTTGACTTTAAAAAGCAGTGTACTTCTGGGCTGGAGGAATTGCTTAGTGGTTAAGGCATTTGCCTTCAAGGCCTAAGGACCCTGATTTATTTCCCCAGGATCCATGTTAGCCAGATGCACAAGGGGGCACACGCATCTGTACTTCGTTTGCAGTGGTTGGAGGTCCTGGTGTGGCCATTCTCCCCCCCCAACCTCTCTCTTTCTCTCTCCCTCTTTCTCTGTAAAATAAATAAATAAAATCTTTTAAAAAGTTTTAAAAAGCAGTGTACTTATTTACCAGTCTTCCTTCAAGCCAACTCCTTTCAATGATTCACCTTAAGGGCATCATTTCCATTGTTTCAATGCAAAATTGTGGCTCATCCTTAATATGGGAAATCAACTTAACAATTACAGCATAAGTAACATAAAACTAGCCTCTATGCCTTTAACATCAGACTTGCTTGACTTTTCCCTGTGATTAAACTACATCTTTCATATCTTTTAGTTCGCACTTCTGCCAGGCATACCTGTTCATTTCTTTTACATTCAACCTGGATCAAACTCTCTGGACATGGGCAGAAAAAGGTAGCCAGCCTTTTTGCCAGTAACCCAATTCCGAGAAAGTTCTCCCTTTCCCCTTTAAAAGTTTGTAAACCAAGTCTTCACAATCTACAATTCTCTGTATTTATCACTTTCAAACTCTCACTAGACTACCCATCAAGTTCTGCTTATAGCACTGCAAGCCGCCTCAGGCCAGCCCAATGTACCAAAACCTTTCACATTCTGTCTGCCACCAAGTTCCAAAAGACCCAAACCCACATGGTCAGATTTAGCTCAGCAGCAACCCCATTCATGGAACTAATTTTCTGTTGCAATTAGTTTTTCATTGCTGGAATAAGCATCTAACAGGAAGCAGCTTATGGAGGAAAGGGTTATTTCAGGCCTACAGAATCCAGGGTAAGCTTCATCATGGAGGAATAGGCTGGCCCACTTCCACTGATGCATAGCATCATAATCCAGCAAACTCGAACAGCCAGACATACGTTAGGGCTGGACTAAAAGGTCTATCCCCAGTGACACCTCCTGGATCAGAGCAGGTTGTTGGAGACTTAAATAGGAAGCTTAACCTTAATCAAAATCTCAGAGGCTATGAGGGACACACATTCACATTTAAATCACTTTGCATACATGCATATGGGTAGACAAGTATTTCTACACATGTATATGTACCACATACATACACTGCATACAGAATTCCAAATACCACAATGTTTAATATTGATAAATACTAATAAAGGGCAATTCTTATTTATTTCTGACCAATCATAAAGGCCATTGCATTAAATTTTCATTTTGAATATTTTTCTTGTCATTTTCATAAATACCATTTTATATTTAGTGTTAGCCAACCTTGCCCCAACTCTGTTTTGCTCCATCTCTATGACCTCCATTCCTGCTAAAACTTTCCACCCCCAGTATTTCCCTTTTGACTTTCATATTACATGTGTTCTGTTGCCTTCCCTGCCCTTCTTCTTGGAAGCCTCTTTTTTCCTCTTTCACTGGTATCTTTCTAGTTTTCTGTAATTTACACATAATTGCTCAATTATAAACACACACATAGAAAAGTTCAAAGATAAGATGTGCATATGAGAGAAAATATAAAAATGTTTGTTCTTTTAATCTGTTACTCTACTTAATATGGCATTCTCCAGTCCCACTTATTTTACTACAAATTTATTAGTTGTATTTTGCTTTATGGCTGAATAAAATTCCACATTTTTATTATCTGTTTATCTGTTGATGGAAATCTAGGCTGATTCCATTTCCTTGTTATTGTAAAGGAAGCAACAGTTAACATGATGGAGCAAGTATTTAGTAGGGTGTAGAGTCCTTTGGGTATATGCCTAAATGATATAGCTGGGTCATATGGGAGTTCTGTTTCTAGCTGTTCGAGAAACATGCACTGATTTTCATAATGGTTGTACCAGTTTAAAATGCCACCAACAGTGAATAAGGATTCCTCTTTCCTCACACCCTTACCAGCATTTGTTTTCTTGATGATGGCTAGCTACTCTGACAGGGCTGACATGGAGTCTCAAAAGTGGAGGGATTTTTTGGTTGTTTTTATTTTGTTTTATTTTACTTTTGACGGGTTCATACATGTATATGTTATGTTTTGATTATATTTACCCCCATCTCTTCTCTTCCTCCCACTTCTGCTTAACACCTTCTTCTCAGCCAATCCCCTTCTTATTTTCATATGTATTTGTGTTAATTTATAACACACTGAGTTAAATTAGGATTGTTTGTATAAGCATAGGAGGTGGATGGGTAACTTAGCAGTAGCTACAGTACTGAATATGATTCACCCTCCCAGCAACCATTAACTTCCAATAGCTTCTCAGGGAAGAGTGAGGTTCCATGAGACACTCCCCCATCCATGATAAAATGTGATAGTCCCAGTCTTGTACATAAACCCATAGTTGCTGTGAGTTCATGACTATAATGGCCATGTTGTATCCAGAAGACAGTGTTCCACAACACTGCTGTCATCCTCCAGCTTGTCATGCTTTCTACCCGTTTTCTTATGTGATGTCCCCTGAGCCTGGAAGGAGATGATACATATGTACTTTTTAGGGCTGTTCACACTATTGTATGCTCAAATTAGTTTTAATTTACATTTATTTAACAGAATCAGGTGTTTAGCACCTTTTAAAATATTTATAGGGTATTTGTGCTTCTTTTGAGAACTCTGTTCAGTTCCCAATTTTGTGATTGAGGTTTTATTGTTGTTTAGGTTTTTTGAGCTCTTTGTATATCCTAGATATTCATCCTCTGCTGTATAACTGGCAAAGATTTCTTCTGTATGCTGTCTCTTACTTGGTTAACTGCTTCCTTTGTTATACAGAAGCTTTTTTAAAATTTCCCAAGATCCATTTGTTTGTTGTTAGCTTTATTTTCTGAGCAACTGGAGTCCTATTCAGAAAGACCTTACCTGTGATTATATCTTGAAGTGTTTTTCCTCTAGCATTTTCAGTTTCAGGTCTTGTGCTATGATTTTTTTTAATTTTATGTATTTATTTGAGAGCAACAGACAGAGAAAGAAAGAGGCAAATAGAGAGAGAGAATGGACATGCCAGGGCCTCCAGCCACTGAAAATGAACTCCAGACACATGTGCCCCCTTGTGCATCTGGCTACCGTGGGTCCTGGGGAATCGAGCCTTGAACCCGGGTCCTTAGGCTTCACAATGAAACGCTTAACTGCTAAGCCATCTCTCCAGCCCTGATTTGTTTTTTTAATGAAGGGGGAGGGGGGGCGAGAATTGGCATGCCAAGGCCTCCAGCCACTGCAATTGAACTTCAGATGCCAAGATTTTTGATCCACTTCAAGTTGATTTTCTTGTAGGGTGAAAGAAGTTGATCTAGTTTATATTGTCTGCATGTAGCTATCCAGTTGTACCAATTCCACTTGTTAAAGAGATTGTTTTTTATCCAGTGAGGTTTTTTTTTTTTTTTTTTTTTTTTTTTTTTTTTTGCCTAGGGGGTAATTTTGAGTTCTTGAAATTATTCTTACAAGTTTTCTCTAAGATTAATATTATTTTAAATAAAAAGTTTGGATTTTTAAAGATGGAGTTCCTACATGTTGGTAGATTGCACTATAAAACAGGTTTGAGAACAACTTAGTTAAGTAAAGCATAGTTTCAAGTATTTTTAAAAGCCTTCATTTCATGCTTACTGTTTATTAACTTTGTTAGTCTCTAGAAACCAAGTGATAAATTGTCCAATATAGATTTCTTTAGTTAGAAATGGCAAATGTCATAATCGTTTACATTTTATACAGTGGTAGGAGGTAACAGAGTAAGGCAGAGAAAATAGAAATGAAGTGCTTTAAGATGAGTTATAGGTCTGATTAGTGAGGAATAGATTGTTTAGCCTGCTTGAGTCTTTTTTTTTTATCCTTCTACTAATCAAGGAAATTGGAATATGTTAAGAATTTTCACTATCCAAAAGTTAAAGAAATAAAATATAAAAGTCTACAAATTAATAACTTTATCAGCAAATTAAAGAGCTAAGGAAAAATGAAGCTTATACAAGTTGTGGAGTTTCTCTCAGGACACACAGTTAATGAATAACCAACCCAGAATTCAAATTGTTCTTGCAACTTCCAAACTGAATGCTCTTCCCATTACATAATGCCACTGTAAAGTAGCCCTCTCTGACACAGTGTGAAAAATGTTCACAGTGTACTGGTACAACAAAGTACAGTTGCCTTAATGCATTACTCCCATTTGGTGACTTCATAATCAGCAAATGGTTTGGCAACATCACATTTGAAGTCCCTGGAATTGAATCATGTGGAAGTTTTATGTTCATATAATTTTTTCAGAATTTAATGACGGCTGGAATATAATAGGACCACAGTTGTATTTATAACTAAAGATCTTAAAAACACTTACAATCTGTTAGACTTTTCTCAACAAATTTCATTCTTATATTTAAGTAGTGAACCATAAATTGTGTTTACCTTGTCATTTTAAAGGGAGTTTCATCTGGTAGAACAGTAGTAAAGCTAAATACCTGATTATACTATTTTAAAAAGAAAGCAATTTTTTACTATTAGGGAAGTACAAGTCTCAATCAACTGAGGGAAAGAACAGTACAAAAGAATCCATATGTCATAGAATTTGACATCTGATATCCTGAGTTCAAGTCTCAGGTATGGTAAATTCTCTTATTGATATCTTTCACATTGTTTAACCTCTTGATTTTGTAATTAGTAAAATGTAAAATAAGGCTAATATATTCAGTTGAGTTGTGAGGAAGAAAGAAGTTAGCCCAGTGAGTTAAACTGAGAGTGCCTGATGTTTGTCATTATTTTGCACATCATAATCTATGATATACCTTTATTTTTATTTCCTAACAAGTGCTGTAAGCCAAATCCACTTCTTCCTTCAGTAATGGCACGTCTCTTGTGAAGGTACTTGATTGAGAGAGAAGAGAAACTGCTGGCATAGGAATACTTACTCCCCCTTCTCAAAAACCCTTTTCCAGAGATCTTGGGACTGCATGTGTCCTGTGTTCTTACAGAAGTATGTCTGTTACTGCTGCTAGAGCACACTTTCTCTGTAATAACCAATGTGTATGAAAGACCTGTTATGTTCCAGGCTGTAAAGAAACTACAACACCACAGAGGATGGACTGTGAGACAATGCCACCTCTAGCCAGTCGCAGTCAAGTAAAAGAGCATTACATTGCAAGACTTCTTTATCAACACATCTGCCCTGCCCATGTTCCCCCTGTACCCCGTATACCTCCTAGCATAGTACCTTATTTATAGCTTAAGTACCAAATTCATATGTATTATATAGAAGGCATATTTTGTAGCATGTTTTTTAAAAAAATATCAAGGTGTACTGGTAGACTAACAAGCAAGGTGTTGTTCCTTATAATGTCTCTTTGGTTACATTTAACAGCAAGTTAAAATTAGATCTTTAAAAAAAAAATAGAAAGAAAGAAAACCATAGCAACTGTGATGTTGAATGTTTGAGAGAGCACATTTTTAAAAATTCTCTTTTTCTGAATTGCCCATGTTTGAACTGCCTGTTACAGAGAAAATCTGATAAATAATTTGTGTTACTAATAGCCATGTAAAACCACCAGTTGGGTCTAAGAGCCAATACAAACTCCCACATAGAAGAGAAAGCTTGATGAAATGCTTGAAGGAAAAAAATTAATGTGTTGAAAAATCTCCTGAATACATCTAAAATGGTTAACTGCTGGGAATGATTGGGCATTAGTGTCTCCTTGTTTCTTATGTCTGAATTGATTAAAAGAACTTGGGCCTTGCTCTAATGTTTCATATCAATACTTGCTGGAGATCTTTTTTCAGCATGTCTGTATGAGGAAATCAGTTTTATAGTGCTCTTCTAAATCAAAGAATGGGCACTCTTATAGAATAATATTCCTTTGACATTCATGATGATTGTCTAATAGTCTTCTCTAAAAGTATTTTACTGAAGTAAAGATTGAAGTGTAGCTTGGTGCTTTACGAACACTGACTAATGTCATGTTAATCAACTTGACTACTAAAGAAAAGTGAAGAGGTAGATAGTTTAAATCTGGTTCTTTCATGACTCACTTGAATAATCCAAGAAGAAAGTGTACTTTACCCAGAACCAAATTAAAGCAAAACAAAACAGAAACTATTAAAACCTTTCAGAGTAACTTTTTCAGAGTTTTGGCCATACTTTAGTAAAACAAGTCTAACTGTAGCAGGTCCTAGTGTTACAGCTACTGGGAGACAGAGGGAGGAAGATTTCAAGTTTTCAAGGCCTGCCTGGGCTACAAAGTGAACTCAACACCAGCCTAGGAATCAGTGAATCTCTGTCCACAAATTTAAAATAAGTGCGAAGAAGGCTGGGATTATAGCTCAGTAGTAGAGCTAGTTGCCTTGTATTCCCAAGGTTCATTCTCTAGGACTGATTAAAAAAAAAAAAAAATCCAGCTTCGTTTTCTCTAAAGATGTATGTTAGCCTTTGTTCATCACGTGTGTAAGATCAACATTGATTGAATGACTGCTTCATGCAAAACACTGTGCTAATGTCTGGATAAATAAAGTACCTTTCTGCTTAGAGAGCTTGTTATGAGGAATAACTTTCTCGGGCATAACTCTGATTTAAAAATTACTATAAATTCCAAGAGTCCTCTGAGAAGGTTCAGATGACAGCTTCTGTCTAGGAATTCCAGTCTAGGGTAGGGGAGGTAAATGAGGGTGGGAATAGAGACATTGACATCCAGTCCCTTCTATTTTAAATTTGTTTTGATAGATTTTCAACACATTTATTTTGCATTTAGGAGATAGAGTAAAAATGAACATCTCTTGGAATTAAATCGGGTCAGGACTGGGAGTCTAGCTCAGTGATGGAGTGCCTGCTGAGCACTTGTGAGGCCCTACGCTTAATCTTGAGTACTGCCAAAAAAAAAAAAAAAAACAGTTGAACTTAACTTTAAGAAGTGATAAATAAGGAAAATACGCTGGGCTGGTAGTGAAAGCCTTGAACTCTACCTCATTTAATTGAATTTTATAACTAAAACTAAACAAAACAAAACAAAAACTGTAGTAGTTTTTTTTTTTTTTTTTTAAAGGGACATCCTCTACATCTGAAGTCAACCTCACAAGATTTGCAGCCAACACTATAAATTATTGGATGGTCTAGGTCATGCTTTTTCAGCCTGCCCATTAAGGGACATTCTCTGATATTCAGGTATGGAAGGAGGGCTTACATTGGTGTTCCTTGTATAAAATGGAATACATTTTCCAGATCTCAGAAAGCTAAGTGGTTGCTTACCTACTTAATCCCTTTGTGTATTCTATGTATACCACATTCATTTCCCTTATTATTGTTGCTTATATAAATCTACCGAGAACTTAGACATTATGATTTTTCTAGAAAGGCTTACGGATTAATACAGACATATTCAAAAGTCTCCTTCTCATCCTTCTTTTCTTTCAAAATCTCCTATCTTCCAGGCTGGCTGGACTAAGACCCTGTATGTAGCCTAACATGACCATTAGCTTCTGATATGCCTGCTGCCACCTCAAGAGAGTTAGGATTACAGGAATCAGACATGATGCCCAATTTCCTGCAGTGCTGGAGATCCAAACCAGAGCTTTGTGCATGCTAGGCAAGTACTCTGCCATCTGAGCCACATCCCCAGCCCTCAAAAACTGCATTTACATGTGTTTAAGAGATAGGAAACAAATACTCACAGGCAGGCAGTGCTACTGTAGATGTTAAAAATGTTACCAACATCAACCAACTGCAGATACCCTGGTAGTTTTAGCCTCTGATATTTGAAATAGATGGTGAGCTGACATAAGAAACCTGGAAGATAGGGAGCACATTTTTGGAACAGTTCACCTACCGACATTTGCTATTCATATTTATATAGTTTGTTGTGAGAATGAAAATTACATGTAGGTATTTTAAGATTTAAGCAAATTTCAAGAGCTGCATCTCTGCAACTGAAAAAAATGTACTGGAATAGATGCCTGTCTGGAAGACACATCCACCTGAGATCTTAACTGAAAGCTGACACTAATTTTCACTTACCCCAGATCCTCTGTAGCTCGAGAACAAACATGAGATACAAGTAATGGCCAGCAGTTAGCCGCTCATTGTTCTAGATACCTGCTTTAATAACCCAAAAGACAATAGCTGCTAGAAGCCAGCAATGATTCCAAGACAGTGACAAGAGGACCTTGCTTCAGGCAAAGTTTTGGTGGTGGGACCTGGGATTCTCAGTCATATTGGTCTTCCTTAACACTGAGCATGCATAAAGCAGAGTGGCAGAGACACTGGTCTTTTAGAAACACAAATCTGTCACTAGAAATCCCTAGGGAAATATTCTAGTATTTAACTTTTACAAATTACTATGCAAGATAGCTATTATTATAACTCCTGAAATTTGATCCTTCTTCTGAGATAATAATATACACTATCATAATAGCTTTTTAAAATATGTTCACATATAACCTTAAACCTTTTCTCTCATAACAGCTACCTACAGTGGTAGGAATGAAGAAAGTACCTCAAAGGTTACAGCCATTTTATTTTTTCATTTACTTTCCCTAAGGACCCCTGGATCTCAGTTCAGGTTATTTTAAAGGTCTTATATAGCCAAATTGTTTTCTCTCAAATAAACAAAGGAACAAGGTCAACAGTATTAGCAAAGTACAAAGCGTTGAGATTCCCCTCCTGACTTTTTCTTGAGTAGGAGCACTGTCCTTATAGATAAAAAGAATCATAAATGTTAGCCTTTATCTCATTGCTATCATACCCCCAGGCTGAGCGATGCTGTTGCTATTTTCTGCTCTTATTGTAGTCTGACTATGTGTGTGTGAGAGAGAGAGGGGTGGGGGGAGAGAGAGAGAGTGCTTAGCTACCCTAGAAGATAATACACAATGGAGGCAGGGCCTGGAGGTAGGATTTAGACAGTCACTGTCCCAGGGAGGAAATAGCCATGGGAATGGGTTGGCTCTACTAAAGACCAGCATTGAAACTTCGGAGAAGCAACTCAACATCTATCCCTTAGTTTCTTTGCAAAATGTGGAAACAGCTTATCTTCAGGAATGAATATGCCTAAATTAGTTAAGTCGGACTCCTAGGAAATAGGAGCTAGCTATACTCATTAATTATTAGAACTTAGGACACTTGATCTTTTGCAGCAGATCTAGAAGCAGAATTATTATGAAGAAACCTTTGACTCAAAACACTGTTAGAGACTTTAAACATTAGTGCTGTAGAGAATGCTGGATATTACATATCATATTAATGCAATTACTATAGACATATTAATACAGTAGACTCGAATATGTGGCTATATATCACACTAAGTTGAAAGTTATTTCCTTTTGTTTTAGTCTGTTGTGAGCAATAGTTATCCCTAAAGCTTCTTAAACTTGGTCTTCATTATTAATAGAAAAAAAAAAAGAGGAAACATGATGTTCACTTTTCTGGGAGCTTTTCAGAGGAAGCAGCTGCAGTTTCTTTAGACTTTCAAGTCTATTAGGCAGGTTAGCTGTGTACCTTATAATGAGCTCCAGACCACCTGCCTTTTTGAGGAAGTTAATAGACATGGATTTTTGTAGTGGCTTGAATGTAAAATGTTTTCCATAGACGTGTGTGTTTGAATAGTTAATCCTTAACTAGTGGCACTGTTCAGGAAAGCTGCTTAGCCTTCAGTGGTCAGAGCCTTGCTGGAGGAAGTATGACCCTGGGATCAGACTCTGCGGTGTTACAGGCCAGCCCAGCCTCTCTTGCTCTCTTCTTCCTGCTGGTGTGATGCTACTGTACTGCTCCTGCCATGATGCATCCTGTGGAATTGTAAGCCACAGTAAACTCTCCTTCTTTTCGCTGACTCTGCTCCCAGAAATAAGAAAGTAACTGATACAGAAATGCCTGTGTCCTTTTTGTCTTTTTGGTCTTTTTTATCTTCAGTGTCTATTTTTCCATTTTTTATATATAGAAGAAATTTTCTTGTTTTAAATTTTTATTTATTTGCATGTATGTGTGTTTGTGTGAATGCACACATATGCATAGACATGCCCAGGTCTCTTGCTGTTGCAAGTGAATGCCTATTCAGCTTTATGTGGGTAGCCAAGGAATCAAACTTGGGTTGGCAGGCTTTGCAAGCAAGTGCCTTTAATCACTGAACATCTCCCTGGCACCTAAGATTTTTTCTACTCAATGTCTTTGGGTATCCCCTAAAAATATTCCTTCAAGAGGGAGCAGAAAGAATATAAGAGGGCTAGAGACATGGCTTAGCAGTTAAGGCGCTTACCTGTAAAGCCAAAGGACCCAAGTTTGATTCCCCAGGACCCACATAAGCCAGATGTACAAGGTGGCTCATGCATCTGGAGTTTGTTAGCAGTGGCTGGGGGCCCTGGAGCACCCATTCTCTCTCTCTCTCTCTGCCTCTTTCTCACTCTCAAATTCAGACTATGAGTAGCAATTGTCATTACCTGCATATGACCTGCATAATATTGGGCCTGTCAGTGTTTCTCATGGATGATAAAAGAGGGCAAAAACAAAGACATCAAAATATGAAAGGTACACTAGTTGGAAAGAAGGGACTTAGTGGGAGGAAGATGAGGTAAGGGAGGCAAAAGAAGGTAATGGGAAGGGGTTATGATCAAAATCTATTATGAGGACCAGGAAGATGGTTCAGCGGTTAAAGCAGTTGCTCGCAAAATCTGCTGGCCCAAGTTCAACACCCCAGTACCCATGTAAAGCCAGATGCACAAAGTGCTGCATGCATCTGGAGTTTGTTCAGCAAGAGGCCCTGGCATGCCTAGACTCCCCCTTGATTTCTCTGTCCTTGCAAATAAGTAAAAACATCTTAAAAATACGTTATGCACATGTATGAAAATTGTCAATAAGATGCTTTTAAATGCTCCTTCAATATTGTTCAGCTCTGGATATTTTTAAGGGAGTATCTTGGTGTGTTTTACCTTGGTGAGTTTTGTAAAACATACATTGCCTGGCTAAAAGTCAGTGGATGGTATAAATATATTTGTTTATATTTGTATTCAAGCTAATAAGTATCTATAATAAATATATTAAAAATATATAATATATATGTATATTGTATATATAATATATAAAATATATTTGTATTCAAGCTAATAAGTATCTATAATAAATAAAACTGTCTTAAATGAACTGACTATAGACTAAATTACTAGACTTGCAAGGTAATTGTCTTAATCATCTTCCATCTTCCCACTCCTGCAGAAGTTTGAGGTGGATCAATGGAGCCCAGAAGCAGCAGGAATTTGGAGAATACAGTAAAGAAGTTCTGTCATGATCCACTTGCTCCCAAAAAGCTCAGCACAAGCAAGAAATTGCCCACCTTAGCAAAATCACCCAGCGGCCTGGAAACTCCACCCAAGACTAAAAAAGGCAGCTGTGGAGACAAACAAGTAGAAATCACAATTGAGAGAATCAAAGTGGCAAAGAGCCTCAAAGACAAGCAGAGCAACGACTTAGAGAAAGTAGCCTTAAAACGGAAGGCAGAAGGTGAGGAAAGGCCAGCTGGAAAGAAAGAGGCAAAGATAATAGAACTTGACAGTCAGATAGTCACGGTGCCTCTGCCTCATATCCCCTTAAAGAGCGTAATGGATGTAGAGGTGAAGCTGGTCTACGTTGATGAAGAGGACGTGAGCTATGAGTTTGGCCAGTCCTTCATGTGTTCTGGCCTTCAGCCAACCTGCCAAGCTGCTGAGCGAGAATACCCTCTGGGCACACCTGATTTCAGCTTTCTGCCTCAAATGGACAAATGGCTTCAGGTAGCCTTAAAGGATGCCAGCACCTGCTATAGACAAAAGAAATATGCGTTGGCAGCAGGACAGTTCAGAACAGCACTTGAGGTATGGGGATGAAAGTCAATATAGTGGGTGACAGGAAGCCATAAAAGGGAAAACTGAATTACATTGAGTGGTTCTGATCCGAATGTGATGAACATTGATTGTGGGGTGAAAATATTTAATGTCAGGATTACACTGTTCCCAGTTTACATAAAGGGAAATAAGATTTGCCTGTAAGTTAATGTGCTTGTGTGAACTTGACATGCAGAAATAACCCTAAAGTATACCTTATGCTTTTATATGTTTCCAAACCCTGCAGTGACTGGCAACATATGTGAAAGCATAGTTGGCTTAGTAATTTACATATATACCTGTAGTAGCTATAAAGTATTAGTCCTCTGGTAGTCAGTAGAATGTAGATTCCACAGAATCAGGTAGTCAGTGAGGCCAAGAATTGTTTCCTTTTATTATTTATATGCATGTGTGTGATGTGTATGGCATGTGCCTGCGGAAGGGTGGTGGGGGGGGGGTCATGCATGGAGGTTACAGGACAACCTCAGGGTGTTTGTCCTCTCCTTTTACCTTCTTTTTGAGACAGGGACTCCCTGCTCCTCCCGCTTTTTATAACCACTGCATGAGCACCAGACTGACTAGCCAACAAGCTTCTAATTCATTGGCTCACCTCCCTCTGCCATAGGTGTTTGGGATTATGTATGTGTGAGCCACTTTGCATCTGGTTTTACATGGATGCAGGGGGATTGAACTCAGGCTGGCAGACTTTGCAAGCAAGTGCCTTTAACTGCTGACCCATCTTCTCAGCCCATAACTGTCCCTTTTTGGTGTGTAGTCCTCAGCAGTAAACATAACCACCTTTACTTTTTAGCATGGACCAGTACTTTACATACAGGACTTATACAGCATACCATTTACTTTGACATTAAACTTCTTTCTTCCCATTCTAGTGAACTTTGTGAATAAGCAATTTGCCATTCGTAAACAGGTAAAGTCAGTTACCATCTTGGCATTAAGAAATCATCTGTGGGTTAAAATAAATCTGTGGCTCTATTAAACACAGAAGTCATGAGAAAAAGTAACGTTGTCTTGTGACTCACTAAGGCTGTGGAAGAAGTCCCATTGGCCAGGTATTATTGGTGTTTGTATATTTCATTAATTACAAAAACGAATCTCAGTGCATGCTATAGATGCCTCTTGGGCACAGGAGATTTAAAAGGTGAGTAAAAGCATGGTTTCCTTCCTCATCACATCTTGAGGGACTCACTGAAGCAATCATTTACATAAAGGTGACAGCAAGGAACACTTCACTTGCTGTGGGGACACAAGGGTGGTTAGGAGCCAAATGTAAGATGTTGTAGTGGATATTTAAAGACAGAACATTGTATCCACTGTTACTTGCAGGTAAAATGACCAAATCTGTAATGAATTATTAATGGGAAATAGCAAACAATCTTGTCCCTAAATATTTTAAGGGAACTAAACAAAAAAAAAAAAAGGATTCCTCAACTAGATATGGAGTGAGTAGGTGGCATATAAACAGATATGTCTCTAAATATTTCTATTTTCATAAAGGGTCATCCACACAAAGACAAGAAGTGTGATGCTATATGCAAAATTTCTGTTCAGGACTATTATAATTAATAAGTGCTGAAACTCTTGGCTCTACACAGCTTCTGAGAAAACCCCCAGCTGTCCCCAAGCTGGTAACATGTGAACCCTGAGCATTTCCACTGGGGCCATTATTGACTGATGTTTGTATGGTGGGGAAGGGTTGAGATATCAATTCATAAATAGGGAAATTTATCATTTTTGGCAATGAAAACAAGGACATGAAAATAAGAAAATGCATGTAAAAGTTACTGCAAGAGATACCTGTGTTAACTGAAGAAAGCTTCCAGTTTTCTATAAAACCTAGTGCTCATAATGAGAAAAATCAGAAGCAGTTTTGAAGACCCAAAGATACATTATTTCTTTTTCTCCCCTCTTCTGTTGTCTTCCCTCCCTTCCTCACTTCCTTTTCCTCCTTTACCCTCTCGCTTCCTTTCTCCCTCTCTCTCCTTACCTCTCTCTCTCTTCCCTCTGCTTTCTCCCCTGTTTTTTTTTTTTTTTTTTTTAGGAAACTTTTAGATGCTGCTGACACTAATTACTGGTAATTAACAAAGGTAATTATTTTGAGACCAAAACTTAACTTAGGCATCTGGCCTAGCTTTTGTCTAATTATCTTGGGAGTTACCTTTGAAATCTTACCTAGAATGTCTCTTAATAAACCAAAGCTACTGGGACTGGAAGGAATCTGTAGCTTCTTTAACCCTTCTTTACCTGAACTTAACATCTAAATGTCAGCTTTCTTCAGAGGTATTTAATGTAGCTCTCCCTTTTTGTCATATCTCAACATGCCTCTGATGAATTCAGTAGGGTGGATGATAGAGACTCAGATATCACCTGTCATAACTGTCACCTCTGAAAGAAGAGGGATACATCATTCACCATTATTTTATTTATTTATTTGTTTATTTATTGGTGTGTGTGTTGCACACATGCAGGCATGTGAGGGGCATGTGTGGAGGACAGAGGAGTTGTCTGTACTCAGCCTTCTCTGAGACAGTCTCTTCCCACTACAGAAGAGACTGGCCATGAGTAGTTTTCATGTGAGAGCTCAGTAATTGAACCCAGGCTGGTATGCTTTGCAAGAAAGCACATTTAAACACTGACCTATCTCCCCAGCCCTCATCAGCAAATATTTGATTGTATAAATTTTGGGTATATTTAAGCTACAAATGAAAGAAAATCTAAAATCAGTATATGAAGGAAGATGGAAATTTATGTCTCCTATATTAGTGTATGTAATCAAGGGTGGAATGATACGACTGTCAAGACATCAGCTTTTATTTCATTCTTGGGGCATCTTTGAGCTCACCAGTCATAATGGCTGCACCCGTGGATATCATCACATTCACATTCCAGCCATAGGGGAAAAGAGAACAGATTGGGAAACATGGTGTAAGCACATTTCACAGTGTTGTAAGCCACCACTTTCATTGATTTCTCACTGGTCAGAATGCAATCATATGGCCACACCAACCTCCAGGGGAAGCTGACAAACAGGCCAAATATTCAGGCATTTTATCACTGAGGAAGCAGGAAGGAATAGATATGGAAGGATAATTGCCTTTTCCCATGGAGTACTTTCCATGTGGGAAGTATCACAGCGCATATAAAATGCTTTCTACGTGGGTGCTGTACAGTCAGCTATGGGAGTGTACAATGGTTTGCTTGTAGTTCAAAATAGGACCATAGAAACAAAACAGATACAGACTGGACAAAGCCCTAGACTTTTGTAAATGTTTATTGATTGCCATAACTATTTCCAATGCATCAATAAGCCTATAATAAATATTCTTTTATATGTGTTTGCTTTATTGGGATCTTGACAGAACAGTCACTTCCTTTGTTTTCAAAAGTTACTACCTATGTAGGTAAATTTATAATAAAATGCTGTTGATTAATGGAAATGGTATGCAACGATTCAGAAAACAATTTAACTCCTAACAAGAAGGCAACTTTCAGCAATTCAGAAAATAGCTGGCATTCATTTAAATATGCTTGATGAAATAACATATTTTAGTGGGTCTTGTTTTAACCATATAAATGTGAAACAGCCATACAGGTAATATTAGTTCTTAACTCTGGCGAAATGATCAATTGTTTTCAAATTTTATTCAAATCAGCCATCATTTTCTCTAGTGTTTATATTCATATCTGAAGCTAAACCATTATTAGAGCAAAAGGCATGAACTGGAGATAGGATCACTAATTCATATTATTTTCATGCTACATGTTATTTCCCTATAATTTTTTAGAAGGTGGCTATACTAATGCACTCACTATAAAAATTGTAGGGCATCTATGAGGAAAAATACAAGATTAACTCCATGTCATTGTATTTGCATATTAGGCAACATACACTACTATTTAATAAATTGCTTTGCTGCCAATAAAATGTAGAGAAAGACTAGTCAGTAAACACTCTAGCTTTTCTTTTGCGGTGAGGATACTAATTAAGAAAAACTAGAAAATTATAAATGTCCAAGGGCATAGTAATCAGGTTTCTAGTCACAGAGTAAATACTAAAAAAAAACACAAAAAGTCAAAGGCTCTGCATTTGTGGCATGCAACCTAACCAAGACTATTGTTCCCACCTTAATCAGATTTTTAATAACTAAAAACTGTCTGCCTTTTTTAAATTGGAATATATCTGATTGCAGCTTTAACATTCATAGCTTCTAATGTCCCACATGAACCTGTCCAGGTAACTAGAGCAAGGCTTGTTCCTCACCAAATAGAACTTTGCATTCCAACTGCCCCTCATAGGAAGAAATTTCTTGAGGTGCTGGTCTTTTATAATATGTTTAAGTCACTGATCTGAACACTTAAGTAATAACTTGCAGCTATGAAAATCTTGTGAGTGTTAGGTACTATGTTCTGCATTCCTTCTTCCATTTGGTCTAGTATTATGCTATTGCTAGTAAGGAAACTAAGAGACCTCATGGGACCCTAGCCAAAAGTCCAGAGCCTGGATCTGAACCCAGACATTCTGGATTCTGTACCTCTGAGTGTATGAGTTCATTAGATATATAGAATTCCACACTGCAGAATCCAAATTTGCATACCCTGTGTAGTCTTACATGTGACAGTTAGAGGAATTCTGTGCTTTGTGCATGCCTAACCGAATAGGTGTACAATGAAAGTATGGATTCTGAATGTCATCCAAAGCCCATGGATTGAAGTCATGGTCCCCACGGAAGGTGTTTTGGGAGGTAGGGAACCTTTGTAAGGTCTAGTGAGAGAACTTTCGGTCATTGAGTGTGTCCCTGCAGTGTTCATTTGACTCCAGCCCCTTCCTGTTTCTCTTCTCCCTGGCTCATAATGTAAACAGCTTGTACCACCATTTTCTTCTGATGTGGCAAACCTGTGCTTCTGATGTGGCATACTACAATACCACAGTCCTAAAACAATGTCATGAACTGAAATCTCCAAGACTGTGAGCCAAAACAAACTTTTTCTCTTTATAAATTGATTAGCTTAAAAATTTTGTTCTAGGGCTGGAGAGATGGCTTAGTGGTTAACGCTTGCCTGTGAAGCCTAAGGACCCTGGTTGGAGGCTCGGTTCCCCAGGTCCCACGTTAGCCAGATGCACAAGGGGGCGCACGCATCTGGAGTTCGTTTGCAGTGGCTGGTAGTCCTGGCGCGCCCACTCTGTCTCTCTCTCTCTCTCTCTCTCTCTCTCTCTCTCTCTCTCTGCCTCGTTCTCTGTCTGTTGCTCTCAAATAAATAAATAAAAATAAACCAAAAAAAATTAAAAAAAAATTTTGTTCTAGTGAATGCTAACACATTTACTCTCCAATTTATACTGTGGAGTTTGGCCTCCAGTGCTTTTCTCTGCCAACACTGACTTTGTAAGAAAGACTTTCCTTCATAGCAATTGTTTCTATACCAATGATTCAGAATTTTGGAAGTTCAAAGAGCTGTAATAAAAAAACAACAACAACAACAAAAAAAAAACTTCAGAGTTGGTTGGGGAGAATGACTGACACTGTGTGTTGGACAAGAGCATTGCAAAAATGACTTTCCATTACTGTCATTATTTCATTAAATATGGAGCAGTTTTACACCAAGAAAGGAGAAAGACAGAAAGAAAATGGAAAAGGTCATACTCTCAGAATGAAGGACATTTTAAAAATAGATTTAATTTTATAGAAAGCTCACTAAGTTGTCTTTATTTTCCATTTCGCTTTGGGTCAGTAAAGCACTGGTCTGAGAACCAGCTTTTGGGAATCTTTGTTCTAGAACACATTCCTCTTATGGTAAATGTTAGGTATCCAGGACAACTGAGCCCACACCAGGGCCTTCTGATAAGATTATCTCCAGTGTAATGGAATTTGGTACGAGGCAGGTCCATTTTGGAGCCCATTCAAGGGGGTTTATCTAATGAAGTAGCAAAGATATCTCATTATAGGGCAGCCTCACCTATAATTGCTCTACTGAGAGTAATTCTGAAGCAAATCTCTAGGGTATAGCAATGTGGATATCCCAGAAAGCTTAATTTAAATGGATACTAACACAGGTATTTCATTGTGCAACACAGTCAAGAAACTGGAGTTCACCCAATTCTCAAGTGAGCTGTTTTATCACACATGAGGGTTTTCATCTTATTTCAGCACACAGTACTTTTCTCTCTTTTTTATATTATTAATGTTTTGCTAGCATTCAATGGAATGGGTCTCTTTGTGACATTTTCATACATGTCTGTCGTTATATTTTGTTCTTATATACACCCCTCACTGCCTTCCCAATGCCCTTCTCCCCCTTGTTGGTCTCTTCCTCCCTACAAATAGCTCCCTGCTACTTTCCTGATTTATATATATATATATATATATTTTCTATCACCTTCCCTTATACCCCTTTAGACTTCTTCCTGTCCTTTCATGGTCCCCTTTCAGTTTTCATGTCCTACACACACACGAGCGCGCGCGCGCACACACACACACACACACACACACACACACACAATTTAAATATATATTCTGCATGAGAGAAAACACATGATGCTAATCTTTTTGATCCTGGCTTCCTTCACTTAATATAACAATCTCCAGTTACATTATTTTCCTAAAAACATCATAATTTCACTTTGCAACTGAATATAATCTGATTGCACATATGTCCTATATTTTATTCATCCATTCATCTGTTGATAGACATCTAGGCTGGTACCATATTGTGGCTGTTGTGAATAGTACAACAATAAGCATGAATCTCTAAGCATGAATAAGCAAGAAAATCTATCAAATGTTGATCACGTTGATGTAGAGTCCCTTGAATATATCCAGGATCACTATAGCTGAATCATATTGTAGATATATTTCAGTTTTAAAAATATTTTATTTAGGGCTGGAGAGATGGCTTAGTGGTTAAGCACTTGCCTGTGAAGCCTAAGGACCCCGGTTCGAGGCTCAGTTCCCCAGGGCCCACGTTAGCCAGATGCACAAGGGGGCGCACGCGTCTGGAGTTCATTTGAAGTGGCCGGAGGCCCTGGCGCACCCATTCTCTCTCTTCTCTCCCTGTCTGCCTTTCTCTCTCTGTCACTATCAAATAAATCATATATATATATATATATATATATATATATATATATATATATCAAATAAATTATATATATATGTATCAAATAAATTATATATATATCAAATAAATTATATATATATAACTTATATATATATAATTTATTTATTTATTTCAGGGGGGAGAGAGAGAATGGGCACAACAGGGCCTCTAGCCACTGTAAATGAACTCCAGAGAAAGAGAGAACTCCAGACGCATGTGTCACCTTCTGCATGTAGCTTATGTGGGTTCTGGGGAATTGAACCTGGGTCCTTAGGCTTCATAGTCAAGTCCCTTAAATTCTAAGACATCTCTCCAGTTCATATTTTCAATTTTTTAAGGAACCCTCTACACTGAGTTTCATAGTGGCTGTACCATTTTTCATTCCCACCAGCAGTGTATAAGGGTTCCAGTTTCCTCACATCACTAGAATGAGAGACATTTTTCCAGCCATTCATCTGATAGGGGAGTGGTAGCTATAATCTATGTATAAAAAAATAACTTCCCAAAACATACCAAAACTTATGCAATCAGCAAATAGGCTACTGAATGGAATAGACGGTTCTCAAAAGAAATCCAAATCACCAATAAATATTTGCAAATACGTTCAATATTATTAGCCATCAAAGAAATGTCAATTAAATTTTCCTGGAGATCCCATCTCACCCCAGTGGGCATGGCTGTCATCAAGAAAAACAAAGACAACAGTGCTGGGAAGGAAGTACACAGGTCTTAAACCTTACTGATCATAAGTATTCTTATTTAAATAAATCCTTGAAGTAGTAACTCTCTAAGAGATACATGTTAACAGCCCTCCCATATCAATAGGTGAAGAAACTGATGTCTTGAAAGGTTAATTAACTTCCTGAAAGTGCCTCATAGTCTGTGTCAGGGTCAAGATTAAATTCCGATGAACAAACTGTTTTCATGTCTGGAATTTTTTTTCCATAGTGCTCTTCATACTGTAATGTGCCTAAGGTTTTATTGTTTAAAATGCAAATCTGACACATTACATGACATACCAGATGCTTCATTTCAAACAAGCCTCCAAATGTCCATGCTGTTGTGTCCAGAACCACTCAGAGTAGCAAAAACACAACTGCCCCCACCACCACTAGTTGGATGACAAATGACTGTCCTCGTGTCTTGAACAAGTTGTCAGGAAGCCATTCTCTACATCTAGCTCCACACCTAGCCACCACATGAGTCCAGAGCTGTGACTAAGAAGATGTTGAATTTGGAGTCAAGTTATCTGTTTAGTGCTATTTTATTCTTTGAGCAACTTTCTTAACCCCTTAGAACATGTTTAAATAAACAAGATGATAATTGAGGCCTATGCCTATATACAAACACACACATAACCCACCCACATATATATGAGCAAAAAGTAAAGAATAAAACATAATGAAACTAGGGCTGGAAAGATGGCTTAGTGGTTAAGCACTTGCCTGTGAAGCCTAAGGACCCCAGTTCGAGGCTCGATTCCCCAGGACCCAGTTAGCCAGATGCACAAGGGGGTGCATGCGTCTGGAGTTCGTTTGCAGTGGCTGGAGGCCCTGGCACGCCCATTCTCTCTCTCTCTCTCTCTCTCTCTCTCTCTCTCTCTATCTGCCTCTTTCTCTCTATGCCTGTCGCTCTCAAATAAATAAATAAAAATAAACAAAAAACTTTTTAAAAAGCATGATGAAACTAAATTCTGTATAAGTCTTCATAATATTGGTCCAGTTACCCACACATACACACACACAGTATGGTGTGCATTTAATTTAAAATTTTAGCACTCCCTGGGGTTTTTACTGACTTGTTTGCTAACATTGCTAATCCAACCCAGTAATCCTTTCCTTTGTTGACTAACATTAAAAAGTGATAGTCTTATAGTGTCTTTCTAGCATCCACAAGGAACTAGGCGTGGTCCTGAGTACATATGTACTCTATCTAATGTAGTCTATTTTTAATTATAATGCATCATTTTCTACTTCATTCCACTTTTGAAGAATAATATTAATCAAACACTATTTTAAATTACTAGCTGCTTATGACAAAAATATAAGCCTTCACTTAAATGCACAAATTATTATGCCAGAAATAGTTCACTTTTCTTAGTTGCCAGATATAAACTGATGAACTCTGAATGTTCAGGATTAGATATTACACCTTTTAGTTTGATTGTCACCAGCTTTGTTCTGTCCATAACCAGAAAGTATTTAGTGATAAAAGATATTTGAAAAATATGTTAGCAAATTTTTTTGGGATTAAAACACAAAAGGAGTTTTTCTCCTAACCTCAAAAGTTCAAGACTAAAACTAGGTATTTTTCTATTATTAGACACTAAGCCAAGTAGGTCTCTAGAAAATTGCATTTTACAATACTAAGAGAAAACACATATTAATATTACTAACATTCCCCAACTTTTTTGGCCTGACATAGTGGAGATGCTGGGAAAGCAAATGCAAAGAAAATGTTATGCCTGTTCCAAAAAAGCAGACCCAAGGATTAGAGTCCTAATGTCTGAGTGATGAGGCTTAGTTTGCATTTCTAGGTTATGTATTATTTTAATGTTTTGTTCATTGTATTGTTTAAAAGAAGAATTTTTTGTAAAGTAGACATTTAGAAATACTGCTTACCTATAGCATTATAACATAATTAGTTCCAGCTGTCATTATGCCATCCCAAATGGAACCAAAAAGATTAAAAGATTTAAAGATACTCAGACACAAGTTGACTATTGGTTAAAAGAAAATATATTTAAGTAACTGAATATTATTATCAAGTGATGAGAATTGTGAAGGCCTCCTAAGGCAATACCTCCATTTGATCAGCCCCTGTTACTACAGAGGGTTCCTCTTGATGGCCCTGGTTGTGCGGCACACCTGCCCTAACTGTTCTGACTCCTGCAAAGCCTCTCACCCTGCTCTCGTGAAAGCAGCCATTGATACAACAGGGAAAGGCACAGCAATTGCCTTCTGTATACAGGGCTGATAACAAGGGAGAACTTGTGAGTGGGGTATGGGGGGATTCTAAAAGACCGGAAGAGTAGAAAAAAGGCCATGTAATCACTTGCCAGGTATACACTGGTTATCTCAGAGAGAACCATGTTTTCCCAGTCCTCATATGGTGGTAGAGAGTGCACAGATGTGTGATAATTAATCTCTGTTGTCAATTTGAATCACCATGGTGACAAATCTCTGGGCATGTCTGTTAGGGAGAGTCTAAATATTTTAGGTTGATTGAGGTAGGAAGATTCACCTGAGTGGGACCATTCCATGGGCTGGAATCCCAGACTGAGTACAAAGCAAGTACAAAACAACAAGCATCTTTGCAGTCTGCTTCCTGACTGCAGAAGTGCTGGGCAGCTGCCTCATGCTTCTGCTGTCATACTCTCCCACCTCGATGAGCTGCGTCCTCTTGAACTATGAGCCAAAATAACCCTCCTCCTTCCAGGTGTTTCTTGTCTTGTTTCTTTTCATCACAGAAAAAAAAAAAAAAAAAAAAGGAACTGGGATGGAGAAATAGCACTTGCTGGCAAAGCCAAAGGACCCAAGTTCAATTCCCCTTTGCCCAGGTAAAGCCAGATGCACAAGGTGGTGTTTGTATCTGAAGTTCATTGGAGTGGCTCAAGGTACTGGTGTGCCTCACTCTATCTGCCTCTATCTCCCTTTCTTTCAAAGGAACAAATAAAATATTTTTAAAATAAAAAGAAGGAACTAATACAGTGTGAATAGAAGAATCTTCTATAGTTTATACTGTAATTTTTGTATAATTTCATAAATGAGTGAAAAATTAGATTCCATAAAGAAATCCCTCCTCCATAGCTGGGCATGGTGATGCATGCCTTTAATCCCAGCACTCGAGAGGCAGAAGTAGGGGGATTGCCATGAGCTAGAGTGAGACCCTACATCAAAAAAACAAAACAACAACAACAACACACACACACACACAAACACACAAAAGTCCCTCCTCCCATAGTTTTTCAATATAATTACCTGGAGGACTAAGGAATGCCCATGGATATCTAAGCAACTTTCAGAGAATATGACACACACACCTAGGATCCAGACAAAGGCTACAGCTAGAACATTGATACCTTTAATTTCCAAGTTCAAGTGTTAAATACTTAAAGGCTGAAAACCCACTAGCATAGAGGATACCCATCCATTTCTTCCTCTTAAATCACCTATAATAGGTATAATTCTTTTTGTTCATTAGAAAGTTGTATGGATACATCATATGTAAGTTTGATATATCCATCTTCCATGCCCCCATTCCATGGAGGGCCCTACTCAGTGGGATTGTTCGTATTTCCCCTAGGTTTGTAGGGTATAAATGTGAAAAGAAAGCAATCACAAATATAGACCACCCTGAGCTACACAGTGAAACCAGACCTGAAAAAAAAAATGAAACTAAAAACAATTAGCCAGGCCACATGCCAGTTGGAGGAGCTGCTCACAAATGATTCTGTGGGGAGTATCAGTAAAAATATGCAATATGTAGTGATCTTATGAGGATAACTGTATCAACCTACTAAAACGACAAGATTATAAATAGGCTTGCACCATCATGCCTGGCCCTACATTTTTTTAATAGTTTTGGGGAACTTATCAATTAGATCTTCAGACTGGAGAAGCAGTTAAGGTGTTTGCCTGCAGAGCCTAACGACCAAGGTTTGGTTCTCCAGTACCCACATGAAGATGCACGAAGTAGAGCTGGAGAGAGGGCTTAGCAGTTAAGGTGCTTGCCTGAAGCACCTAAAGGTCCATGTTTGACTCTCTAGGTCCTGCTGCCCATACTGCATGACCCACAATTCCCATGTGGTTGACCTGCATCCTCAATGAGGAAGGCCTCTTCAGAAAAAGTCAGGGAGGAGGGAAAGGATGGTACTAACATGTGATGTTTACATATAAAATATATCCATATCTAATAATAAAAATACATTTAAAAATTCCAGTGTCTTTGTTTTTTAGCAAGTTTACTTCAATTCAATTCCCATATTAAATTCCATAGGAAAAAATTATCTCTTAAGGCAGGCCTGAAATAACATGTTTTCTTTTAATTTCTTATTAGCTATAGAAAAAATATCACAGATGCAAAGCCTAAGATTTACCATCTTAGGTCCATTTTATGGTTTACATTTTATGTTAACAAGTACTACCCCCACTCTCCCATTTTATTTTATTTTCTAAATTTATTGCAGGGTGACCAGAGCTAAATAAAATGAAAACCAGCAATTCCCTGTCTTCTGTCCTCACCCTTCTTCCCTGCCTTCACACATCATACAGTTTGAACTTCATACTGACCTTGTCAGCCCTGAGTGGATGGAATCCACTTTCCTTTGTCAGAGAAACATAACACCAAGTGAGCTCTTGGTTACTCTCTTGATTCTGCTATGTAGAACGGCGTTAGAGGAAAACTTCTGATTCAATTTCGAGTTAGTTGTTTAGCTCTCCTGTGGCTTCATTTGACATTCACTGAAATAGAGATTTTTTTCTCCACTTGGGAGATGATTCTGTTACTATCAGAGAATAGGATTTAGTTAGGCAGGGGGTAATAAAAAAGGAAACAAATAGATTTTCTTTGCACTGTCTCAGTGTGGCTTCCTTAGTTTATATGAATTGTTATGAATACCTAGAACACTAGGCACATAAATCCTTAAATGTCACTACCAAACTATATCCTTACCCACATATAAGAAAACACTGAAGCATTTCTTTTGGTTAATGGTAATGAAGATGACCATGCTACTGGTTTATGAATAATTGATCATTGATTTGTGGGATAAGTTATACCAAGAAATGGGTCACAAATCACTAACTAACCACTTTCTCACTGCTCTGTCAACTTGTTGGTGACATGGGAGTAAAAATGATGCCAAAGTGGGGTCTTGGGAGGGGCCAGATTTCCATAAAAATGTAGGAGACCCCAGGCCAGTGGACCCCAACTTCATGTCCTTATCCAGGTAACCAAAGAAAACAAGAGAATTATAAGAGCAATTTATGAATTATGAAAGTTAGGGAGAATTAGAGGGGGAAACAAAGCAGGAAAACCTGCTAGGAGGGGAATACTGGGAAAGAACGAGATTAGAGAGTGGTAAGGGACCAAGAGCCAATAACCAGCACAGCCAGGAGAGCTCACACATGGCTCAGGCCCATTTGTATGGATCAGACATCCAATTAGGATGAACCTCTTCATCAGACTTAGGGGCCTAACAGAGGGTCCTGTTTGGTTGGTGGGCTCAAGAGGCAGACTCAGGAAGGTCCAGCCCACTTGTGTGCTAAGCTTGGGAATGGTTGAGAAAGAAGCAAGAAGCTGTCACCCCAGTTGATGCTTATAGCCATCATGGATGAGCCTGGATCAGACATGGGTTCTAGTCCTGACACAGCAGGCAAGTTAGCATCCATGTCTCTGTGTGCCAGTTCCAAGCTAACTACATATCAGAAAAACGAAAAACTACCTTGTTCCTCATCTGTTTTGAAGGGATGTTGCATGACAGGTATTTGGTTGTTGAGATACGTGTGTGCATGCACACATGCACAGGGTGTGTTGGTCGTAAATCATACTTGTCATGGATCTTGGTCAAAGTGTAAAAACCACTGGTTTAGAAGCCAGATTGAAAGAGAAAATACTAGAAGCCATTAAGAGTGTATGTGAGATCATTCAGATGAGAAATGAAAGAACAGAGCCAGAAAAGTGACATTAGTAAAAACAAAGAAGGCAAGCAGAAGGATGAAAAGGCAATAAAGGTGGGAGGAGGGGAGGAAGGGTGAACCTCAATGGCAGGTGAGACACTTTGGAGAACTTTAGAAGAAGCACAGTGCAGCTGAATCAGAAGAATACATAGCCCGTGGGTTCTGTGTGTAACCCGGGGAAGGGGCAGGGGCAGCGGTGGAACAGAGACTCACCACCAAAGACAGAGGTAGAATCACTGCTGCCTGATTCTACCTCCAATGCAAGAATAGAGCAGCAAGAACTGAGGACAACCAAAATCTTATCAATAAGACAAGAACAAGATAGCTGACTCCTGTCAGCAGATGAACCACCTCTTACACAGCCTCTGGAGCCCAGGTGAAAGCACAGAGGAATGGGCAAGACGAGCAAGAGTGCTGCTTTCATAGCTAGCCTGACAACTTGGACCAGGGTGATGGAGACAGTCACTTAGGCTTCCCAAAATATACCCAAACAGAAATCCAGAAGCTTCTGAGAGCTCAACACTAAAATAGACTTAAAGCATGCCCACCAAGGCTCAGAGAATTTTGCAGAAGAGGGGGCAGAAAGAATGTAAGTGCCACAGGTTGGGAGATAATATTAAGAGGCACTGCCTCTCCTCCCCCCACAATTACTGACTGACTGCTGCTCACAACTCATAACCAACAACTCCATGGTGAATATGAGCCATCCCACTAAGGAGGGCCTTTGGTGAAGTGGGGGAAGGGAGGAGGGAAGTGGTGATACCAACACATAATGCATCCATAGGAAATTTCTAGTTAATGTAATAACAATAATGTTAAAAAAAGAAGACAAGGAAAGAATTCTGAAGCTCATGGATTACTAGGAAAGGGATGGTGCCCAGATTAAGAAATGTTAAAACTAAATTGATAGTGGGGAACTGCAAAAGGTTACTCCAAGACTGGAAAATAGCCAGTTCTGAAGTTCCAAGGAGTAGAATTTCGAGGGAAGAATACCTTGCTTGTTGTTTAAGGAGGAAATGTTTAAAACTATCACTGCAAGCCAACCAAGAAGACTGTTCTTCAAGAATTGACATACTACAGTTTTTTGTTATTGGATTTATTTATTTACTTACTTACTTATTTTAGTTAAGGTCTTGCTCTGGTCTAATCTCAGGCTAGTCTTGAATTCATAGCAATCCTTCTACCTCTACCTCCCAAGATTAAAGGTGTGCGCCACCACACCTGGCCATACTATAGTTTTAACAAGCTTGGGAATTAAGTAGTTTTGACATGAAATGCTACACTGACCATGTGTTCTATATAGAGAGCAAATCTTAGCAAGCCTAACATGGACTGACAGCTTGTGTTCACACCCGTTGTGTGGTTGAGCATAGGATGTAATCTTAGTGACCCCTGCTAAACCAAGAAGCCTAAGCCGGCATCTGAAACAGAAAGCCGATTTGCTGGTAATCAGAGGCCGACTGCTTGTCACTTCCAGAAAGGGAATGGCAGAGGGGACAGTAGCCTGAGGAGCATATGTAGATGGGCAGATCTTTAATTTGTTTTAAGGGGATGCGGAGATGGCTTGCTATGCAAACTTCAGAACTGGAGTTCAGATCCCCAGCACCTATGTAAAATGCTGGTTGAGCATATAGGCCCTTTTGTAATCCTAGTGCTTGGGAGACAGACAGAGGATCCCTGGGACAAGCTGGTTACCTAAACTATCAAGGAGCTCTTCCTCAAGTAAGAGACCCTACCTCAATATTCAAGATGAAGAGTAGTTGAAGAAAACGTCCAACATCACCCTCTCACCCCACACACAGGCACAGCCCACCCCTCCCTCCCCCCACATGCACACTTGTGCTCAAACATGTACCTCATACACACATACATACACGGGGAAGAAAGAATATGAACACTGAGCAGATAACATTGTAAGAGGCAAAAGTGAAAAAGGGAAAGTAAATGAGAAGATAATCCAAGGTGTGGGATTCCTCGGGTGTCAGGAGAAGTGTGTGAAGGGCTAGGGGTCTGGAAGTGGGGCAAGAAGAGACAGTTCAAACATGCAGACATAAGGAGTCTGTTTCACGGATTCAGGAAGACTTGATACGCATTGACAGAATTTTTCACTCCGACTTTTTCTCTTACAGTAGGATCTCCTGTATCCCAGGCTGGTCTTGAGCCTTAAACTCTTTTTGTAACCAAGGAGGGACTTTGAACTTCTGAACCTCCCTCCTCCTCCTCCTAAGTGCTTGGATTCCAGGCACACACTGCCAAACCTGGTTTTGTGTTGTGCTGGGATGGGAACCCAGAGCTTTGCATGCTAGGCAAGCACTCTGTTACTGATCTACATCTGCAGGCTCCAACTCTGCCTGTTAATGGAGTTGAAAGCAGTTGAGAAATTTGAAACTTGAAGCCATACATTGAACAGACTATAGGGACTAATGGGACTTGCTGAGCAAGGGGAACATGAATCGTTAGTGATAATAAACTGAAGGTAGGTGATTGTCTTCAGGGTGCCACCGAGAACCCTAAAGGTAGTTTGATTTGTCTGTTCTTCAGGTGTCCCCCATAAACTTAGGTGTTCTGAATGCTAGGTTCCCAGTGAATGGAGATTTGGGAATTAACGCCTCCTGGAGGGAGTGTATTGTTGGGGGTCGGCTATGGGTATTATAGCCAGTTTCCCCTTGCCAGTGTTTGGCACACCCTTGTGTTGCTATTCTCCACCTTATGTTGGCCACGGGGTGATGTCAACCCTCTGCTCATGCCATTATTTTTCCTGCCATCATAGAGCTTCTCCCTTGAGCTTGTAAGCCAAAATAAACCTCTTTTTTCCCACAGGCTGCTCTTGGTTGGTTGATTTCTACCAGCATTGCAAACCTAGCCCTGAACTTCTTTTTAAATTTATTTTTAATGTTTATTATTAATTTACATGTCTCATATGGATACATCATCTGTTGGTACCCTTTTTTCCCTCATGCCTGCCTCCATTATTCTTATTTATTTATTTATTTGAGAGAGAGTGAGGGAGAGAGAGATTGAGTGAGAGAGAAAGAGAGAGAGAGAGAGAGAGAGAGAGAGGGAATGGGCACACCAGGTCCTCTATCCATTCCAAACAAACTCCAGACACATATACCACCATGTTCATCTGGCTTATGTGGGTACTGGGGAATCGAACCTGGGACCTTAGGCTTCACAGTAAAGACTCAGACTTAAGCCAATGTGAAGAAGGAGGATTGGCAAGCAGAACATGAGTGCTGACAGTGATGATAATGGAGACTTATGGCTCTGGGCTGGATAGGAAATGGACAGCACAGAGCTGTCAGACTGAGAGTACAGCCAACTTGTCCAGGAAAGGTATTTGAAGATTTGAGAGTAGAAAAGCTGAAAGAAGGGGGAGGCTTGGTGACGAAGCTATACATAACTCTGAGGCAGAATACTTGGAACAAATACCAGTGTGGGAAAATGGGGCTGCTAAACTGAAGGCTAGAAAAGTCAGTAGTCACAACATTAAAGCGAACTCACTGAGGAAGATGTTGAGACAGAGCAAAGAGGAAACAGCCCAGGTGTCAAGTCTTAGTAAATGGCAGTGGGGGATGGGGAGAGTAACCAGGAGCCTGTCAGTTGGCCAGATTAGTCTGTCTAAATTTCTTGGTACTCTACAATATTTTGTGTGTGTTAGAGAAAGGGTGACTCTAGAGGGGGTCCATGGGAGTCTTAGAGAGGGTCTCACTTAAACTGAAGAAGGTTGATGTGTTTATAATAGACCACATACATTAGACAAAATAACAGGGAGGGGATAGAGGGGAAGCTAAGGAGCACAACATCAGTGAACTTTTGGGGTGCCTTAATCAAGACAAGGGTAAAACCTGCTTTGGGGTACAAAGGATTACAGTCCTTTCTCCACCTCCAACTACTTGCTGGTCTAACCTGGGCAGCTGTCAGCTAAAAGAAATGGAAAGGAAAGGGTACTTTCATACCCTGTAACATGCAGGGATAATTTTCTTCATTTCATTACTTGTACCTCTCCTGCATTCTTTTTTCCTATGTATGTACAACACTAATAGAAAAACAGTAAAGGTTATTAGAATTATGCAAACTGCTACAATGACAAATTGCTTTTCTAATACACCTTTAAAGTTAGCCAGAAAGGTTGTTTGTATATTTTGACATGTTCATTTATATTTATTGGATTTTCCTCTTGTTTCTGATATTTGAAATATTACGGAATAATTGTTTATGACTATTTAGGAGAAAAATATCAGTGCACACAGTAGCAAGTACATCTTTTTAATAAAGGAATCACCCTTATTCACCTGGAGTTTTTTAAAAGCTAATTTAAAATATTCATAAACCATAAATCAGGACTCTCATGGCTTTATTAACGAACACATTGCATGTGCTTATGCATGAGGGAATATGTGAGCTGTTTGTGTGCTGTGGACATTTCCTATAGCATCAGCTCTAAGACAGGGGTAATGGTAAATGGCTGGCATGGAAAGTTTTAAACACTCAAGAAATGTCTCTAAATACCAGCAAGATAAAGAAAAATGAAACAATCAATATTTCCTCTTTCTGATGTCTTCATAAGGTGTGAGTATTGGAACCTGGTAATTTCACACCAATTGGTTCTTTTGTTTCTATTTAATCATTTCATAACCTTAAATTTTCATTTAGCGGGGACCACCTCAGCTCTGATACTAGAGTTAAGTTAGGAATGAGCTGAATGTCCTAACATTTCTTTATGTGCGTTATGGAAACACCAATCTAGTGTCCATTTAAACACAAGAAGCATGTAAAATATTATGTTCTCTCATTCCTAGAGCATATGTCATCTTAAAGTACAGAAAGCATCAGCTGACAGTCAGGGGGCCTGCTCAGGAGTTCTGACTCCTACAGAAGTTGTCCCCACAGATACTTTGAGTAATTGGGTACTTCGTTCAGTTTTAGTGGCTTGAACACAGAGGGTACATCTGAAAGCAGGACTGTGTGTTGGTGGGCACAGTTTTGCTAACATTGAGTAACATGATCTCTCATTCACATGGAGGTGTCCAATTGAGGAGTTACACATGACCCTGCCACTGGTTAATTAGGCTATCAAAGTAGGTGTATACAGAAATGAAAGTGAATCTCAAATATCTCAACTGAAGGTGGAGAGAGGTGTAGGTGCTGGCTATATGTTTTTATCTGTAAGTACAGTCTGATGTGATTACCCAGTGCAGTGAGTATCCTGGGTAGATCATCAGGTTGCTCACATCTCACTGGCATAAGAGGAGCTATGCTCTACCAGTCATTGCCTTACTGTTGCATATTTTAAGTAGCTCATTTCTTTTCTGAATAGGTAATGTAGCCACATAGCTCTAAAGCAAGAAGTTAAAAAATTAGAACACATTAAAAATAGTCTTTCCATTTCTATTTTCCATCTACTAACTTTCTTTCCAAATGGACAATTATCATTCATCTTTCAATTCAATAAATATAAACAACATGATAGCATACAATATTATTTCTTCATTTTGCTATTTGTATTAGGGTTCTCTAGAGGGACAGAACCAATAGAATGAATTGGTTTCAAAAAGAGAATTTATTAAATTAGCTTGCAGCAGTCCAACAATGGCTGTTTTCAGGCCAGAGAGTCAAGGAACCAGGAACTGCTCAGTACCCATGGCTGGGTGCCTCAGCAGTCCCAATCCAGCTCTGAAGATGTGGAGGATTGCTGGAGAGCTGCTGATCCTCAGTCCACATTGGAAGGCTGAGGAAACTCGGTTCTAATACCAACAAACAACAGGCAAGCATTATAGGCAGTCAGGTGGGAAGAAGGGACTGTTGCCTCTCAGAGGTTCCTTACATGTAAGCCCACCACCAGGAAGGCCACCCACTCTGGAGGAAAGTCTTCCTTCAGTCAGTCCTTCCAGGAAGCAACTTCTCTTATGATTGCATGGTATTCTATTATTTTTTTTAAATTTTTTGTTCATTTATTTGAGAGCAACAGACAGAGAAAGAGAGAGAGAGAATGGGCACGCCAGGGCCTCCAGCCACTGCAAATGAACTCCAGATGCGTGCGCCCCCTTGTGCATCTGGCTAATGTGGGTCCTGGAGAATCGAGCCTCGAACTGGGATCCTTAGGCTTCACAGGCAAGCGCTTAACCGCTAAGCCATCTCTCCAGCCCTGGTATTCTATTATTTTGTGTCTACCGTATCAATATATTTCACATAGATTGTAGTATGTCCCCTCCCCATTCCCATTTCCATAAGGGTCCTCCTCAGTAGGGTTATTGGTGTATATTGTGGGATAATCAGGGTCTCTGTCTCTGGGTGGGGGAGCTGTACCTCAGGATGTTTCTACCTGCCTTGTGGTTCTTACAATCTTCCTGCCATCCACCCTCTTCTGCAGTAGTCCCTGAGCCTTGGCAAGTGTGTTAGCAGTTGGTGTTCACTTCTCTGTAGCCACTGTATTTCTTTTTTAAAAATTGCTATTAATTATGGACATACGTAGTATGGAAACATCATATGTTGGTACCACCTTTCCCTCATCCCTGCCCCCTTTCTGAAGGGGGCCCTTCTCATTGGGGTTACTTAGGAGAGCAATGCTCCTGGGTGTGATGTCCCAGCTTGTCAAACACACTGACATGATGTACACACAAGTGCAGTAGTGGCACACAGCCTTGATGGGTAACCAGTCACTTTCTGACTGGTTAAGAGATCCACTCAGAGGAAAGGAACCCATATCTGCAACTGAGAGACAGGTCAGAATAATATTCAGAAATGATTTTGCTCTCTAGTCTCAAGCTCCCACCAATCTTGGGATAAAAGGGACTGTCCATCAAATTCTCCCTAAATTAATAATGCTTATCCCATTTAACCTGTGCTGACTTCACTCTCCATTGGAGAATCTGTCTATCTGTTCAAGTGGGAGTGAAACCAAAGGAGATATACTACCTGTCTCACTTCAGCCTAGCCCTAGCTGAAGCCACAGAGGAATTGGTGAGATGAGCAAGAGTGTTACTTCCATGGTGAACCTGATAATCAGCACTAGGGTGAAGGAGACAGACCCTGAGGATACTCAACACATACCAAAACAGTCATCCAGAGGCACCTAAGAGCCTAAGAGTGTTTCTGTTCACTTCAGTGTTTGTTGCCATTTCCCTGGAACTCATTGGTGTGCTAACATTGGGAATAATACTGTGACTGCTTCCTCTATAGTTTTTTGTAAATTTATTAAAAAAATTTAATTTATTTTTGTCAGATATGGACATGTTTTGTATGTACACAACACATGTTGGTACCATCCACTCCCTCCTCCCTGCCCCTTTTCTGAAAAGGCCATCCTTGTTGGGGAATCAGGTCAACCCCATGGGGATTTTGGGTCATGCATTATGGGGGCAGCAGTCAGTGAAATATGTCCCAACTTGTGGCTCTAACAATCTTTCTATCGCCTCTTCCACAAAATTCTCTGAGCCATGTTGGGTACATTTTAGGTCTATTTCAGTGATGGGCACTTAGGAGCCTCTGGATCTGTAGTTTGTTAGGTATTGAGTGTCCTTAGTGTCTATCTCCTTCACCCTTGTGCTGATATCATGTTCACTAAGACAGCAGCACTATTGCTCATTTTCCCAGTTCCTCTGTAGTTTCAGCTGGGGCCATGGTGGGGTGTGCTGGGTCAATTATCTCCTCAGATTTGCTATGGTCCTAAAAAGAGAAGCAGATTCTCCAATGGAGAGTGAAGTCAGCCCCAGTTAAATTGGATAGCCATTATTAATTTAGATAAAATCTAAAGGGTGTTGACCCTCTTATAGCCCAAGATTAGTGGGAGCTTGACAATGGAAAGCAGAAACATTATCTGGATATGATTATGACTTGTTTCCCAGTTCCAGATATGGTTTCCTTTCCATTGAGGGAACTGTTAGCCAATCCAAGAGCAGTTGGTTACCAACCATGGCTGTGTGCCACTATTGCATTTATGTGAGCAACACATCAGGTTGTTTGCTTCTGAGTTGCTTAGGCTTTGAGTTGCTTGGACAGTAGCTCATGTAGTGCCTTCCAGCACTAGATGGGCTAGTTGTCTGGGGACTGACTTCCTTCTGGATTCCAACAAGGTCTCTCCATGGCCCATTCCAACAGTATGTAGTGTCTTCAGAAGTAGGGTCTTACTATTAATCTCTAATGGGTAATGAAGCACTCTGACAGAAGTCTAACTTGTTTTGGGAGATCTAGTAGGCTCCCTGACCAGCAACTTATTGTGGATATAAACCACATACTGGCACAGGGAATTACAGACCAGTGGGGATTTCAGTCTAGTCTGTCCACCTCCCTTAATTGGGGATTTTATTTTGTATATGGGCTTCCAGCAGGAAGGTTCTTATTGTACTGACTTCTTAAGCCTTTAGTTTTGTGTAGTTCCGTCCCCCCCCCCCCTTTGCCTGAATCCTCCTAACTTCTTATCCCCACTATATTCTTTCCTTCTTCCAGTTTGCCTTGTATCCCCACCTGCCCTCCCTCCCTAGTTCCTCTTCTTCCTGGTCTTATTCTGGTTACATGTCCTTAGACCTAATGCTTACTCCCTTTTACACTTCTTCTAGCTTGTCCACTTTAGGAGACACATATGAGCAAACACATGTGACATTTGTCTGTGTGACCTCGCTCAGGATGGTATTTTCTGAGTACATCCATTTTCCTATGAATTTCATTTTTTCCTTACTGCTGAGTAGAATTCCATTGTGGAAATGTACCACATCTTCATTATCCATTCATCAGCCAATTAGCATCTGGGTTGATTCCAATTTCTAGGTATTGTGAATAGAGTGGCAATAAACATGGTTGAGCAAGTATTTTTAAGTAGAGAACATATTTCCTTAGGGTCAGTTCTGAGGAGTAGGGTAATTGATCAGATAGTAAGTCAGTAATCATCGTTTTCAGGAGTCTCCATACTGATTTCCATAGTGGTTCTACAAGTTTGCACTCCCACTATTAGTGAATAAAGGCTCTTCTTTCACTAAAATCTCATCCACATTTTTTGTCATTTGATTTCTTGACAGCCATGCTGATTGGATTAAGATTAAATTCCAAAATTCTTTTAATTTGCATTTCCATAGTGACTAGGTACGTTGAAACTCTAAGTATTACACATTTATATTTCCTCCTTTGAGAATTCTCTGTTCACTTTTCTGCCCCATTTTTTTTGAGTGGATTGTTGGATTTTTTTTCATTGCTTATTTTTTTGAGTTCTTTGTAGATTCTAGATATTAGGCCTTTGTCAGAGCTATAGATGGTGAAGATCTGTTCCCATTCTGTGGGTTGTCTCTGGGCTGTTTATGGTATGCTTATCTGTACAAAGGGCTTTCTAGTTTCATGAGAGACAACTGGATAGTCATTATTTAATTTCCTGGGGTACTGGGATCTTGTTCAGGAAGTCTTTCGTGACTCCTATGTCTTGGAGAGTTCTCCATATTTTTCTCCTAGTTTTCTTGGAATTTCAGGTGTTATATTGAGGTCCTTAATCCAATTGCAGTTGATTTTTGTGCAGGGTGAGAGAAGTGGATCCACATTCATTTTTCTACACATGGTTGTCTAGTTTCTCCAGTATCCTTTGTTGAAAGTACTGTATTTTCTCTAGTGTTCATTGTTGGCGTTTTTGACAGAGATCAGGTAGCTGTAGTTGCATGAACTGAGGTCTGTGTTTTCTATTCCATTGATCTGTATATCTGTTTTGTGCCAGTACCATGCTGTTTTTATTATGATGGCTTTGTATCATAGCTTGAAATCAGGTATGGTGATACCACAGAAGTTATTCTTTTGCTGAGGATCATTTTGGATATCTGAGGCCTTCTGTCATTCCAAATGAATTTTGAGACTTTTTTTCTAGCACCGTGATGAATGTTGCTGGAATTTTTATTGTTTTTGTCATTGAATTTGTAAGTTGCTTTTGGTAGAATGGCTATTATTACAAGTTGACTCTTCTACTCCAAGAGCTTGGAAAGGTATTTCTATTTTCTCATATCCTCCTCAATTTCTTTCTTCAATGTTTTTATGTCTTCATTGTATAAGTCTTTTACTTGTTTGGTTGGTGATATTCCAAGATATTTAATTTTCTGTGCTTCTTGGAAACAGAACAGCCTCACTGGTCTCTTTATCTAGTTGTTTATCCTTAGCATATAGAAAAGATATGGATTTTTGTGTTGATTTTTGTATTATGCCACTTTGCTGAGAGTTTATCACCTTTAGAAGTTTCTTGGTGGAGTCTTTTGAGTCACTTATATATAAATTATCTGCAAAAACTTCTAGTTTGACTTCTGAGAGATATGTTCCATACTGATGAACATCTGGGTTGTTTGCAGTGTTTGGCTGTTAGAGGGACTGTTACAGGAAATAATCCTGTGTACATACCACTTTGCATGGATATAGTCATATCTGGAGAATATATCCCTTAAGTACAAATCCAAGAATTTGCACATTTGAAATTTTAATAAATATGGCCATATTTCACTCCCACTAGTGCCATTTGATAAGGCTAGCCAATTCTTTAGTCTTACCAAACTACTGTCATCAAATTTTATGTATTACAGGATCATAACTTTAAAAAAAAATCAGAGTATAAGACAGATGTTTATATCTTTGAGTGAGTTGAGTTCCTCTACTTGCATTGAGTCATTTATCTCTGGTTTTCTGCATATTTCTGTTTCAGTGTTATTAAACCCTATTTGTCTAAGGTCTTAGGAGGGCATTGATGTAAATTCAAAATAAGTTGGAGAAGTCTGTTTCAATAAAGTAAATTTTGCTGAGTGCAATTCTGGTAATTTTTTATGAAGTAGCAGGAAACCACTTCCTCTTTTAATCTGTGTTCAGTTACAAACTCATATTAAAACCCAATTATTTCTCATCCTTTAGTAGTGCTCCCTGGTTACAGTATGAGGGAACAGTCTCAAAAATGAAGTACGTGTTCATATTTTTAAAGAAATGGAATAATAGTAAGCAGTAATATTTATAAAAAATAGACATCTATAAAAATCAGAAAGCTCCTTATTATTACTAAGGTTCTTGTTTTAAAAGGCATTATTTCTCTTACAGTAAGAGATCATAAAGTTGTCAAGGGCTACCTTTGTGATTTAAGTACTATTACTTGAGATCCTAACATGTTAAGTTTTGATATTATTTCTAATACCCCAAATTCAGTGTTGCCATATCTGCTAGAGAAATTCTTGCAGGAAAAATAAATACAGTAAAAGGTAATATATAAAATTAGATTTTCCTGGAATATTCATCCAATGTATTGTGTGAGTGGCATGTTGTATGGCATTTGGACTAATTGTGAGGTCCTTGCTAAATTTGGTTAAAACTTACATTTTGATTCTTATCTGATATAAACCATTGATTTAAAATAGTACAGTTTTATTTCTCTTACAGCATATTTACTCTAGAATGACGAATGTAGACATGCCAGTCAATAATGGCATAAGCAAACTTGAAACCAATTTGGGATACTCTCCAAGTAGTGGCAATAATTGATTTAAAAAAACTCCTTCCATGACATCAGCAGACCATTGCTAAACTTTCAATATGAATTGCCTCCAGTAATACTGTAAAAAAATAAAATTCATGGATGATGACAGGAGCATTTTTAAATTATTTATCTTCATCTCTATGAGGTAAGGGGAGAAAAATATTTTATGTTCATACATAGCAAAAAAGTTAATAGTTTCAATTATTGTCCTGAAATTGCTTTTATTTAAATATGTCGAAGTATGGTTTAACTCATTTTGCTTTATTATTTGTGTGCTTAAGTCATCCACCCAGCGATGTAGGATTGCCCTCTTACAGAAGAGGAAGCTAAGGTTCAGAGAACACAGAGGATTCACTTAGGACTACCTTGCTGGAAAATTGCATAGCCAAAATTGAATGTACACCTACTGGTTCCAAAAACAGTAATAATGATACTTATCTTCCTGGTTAGTGGTGGAGGCCCTTTTTAAATAAAATCTTACATAGAGCAATAAGTAGTAGTCAGAGTATTTTCAACATTGTCAAACTGCCTGACAATCACAAAAAGAAAAAAAAAAATGACCTATCTGAATAGGTACCTACAACCAACTGCTGAATAGGAACTTCATAATTGGGAAATAAAGGTAGAGGTTGTAAAGGCAACAGGTCATCTTGTGACTGCCTCTTGCATCCTTTGAAAGAGTCTCCTTCCTTCCCCACCTCTCTATTAACTGAGTTTGACAGCAAAAAAAAAAAAAAAAAAAAAAAAAAAAAAAAACTCATAAAACTTCATACTGTTTATCAATCTGTGGTCTGATTGAAGAGTATACTTTTTTCAAGGTAACTTAAAATAAAAATGTAGGTTAATACAAGTCTCCTCAGAATACCTCTGTACCAGTATTTTAGTTTCTAATGTCACTCCATAAGGAAACTTTGCTGCATACATTTTAATATCTACCTACTGGAAAAGGTATGTTTGCCCTTTATAGTCAGTTACTGAAGGGCCGCAACTACAGGTTTGAAATTTGCCTATAGCTCACAGTTACCCTCATTTTGAAAGCATTGTGTCCAAAGTGGATTTAGCTTTAAATAGTTAGGACTCACGTACTTACTCAGTCACTAGGGGAATCACACAGTTAGAGTTATCCCTTGGCTCTTCTTTCACTGAGAAAATCAGGCAAACTGTGGAGGATAGGATGAGCCTGCCAGTCAGCAGTCCCAAGTACGTGGGCTTCAATTCAACTGTTTTGAGCTAGGCAGTGCTTAGGTTTTTCTCAGAAAGAACTTGTGGTGCTTACTATACAAAGAAATCCAAGTGAAATAAGAGCTGAAAGAACACAACTCAAAGGAGACCTGGAGTAGGGACAGGGCAGAGAGAGCAGCACAGTTAAGAGGAAAATATGAGTCGGTCAGAAAACCTTATCTGTGTTCCATGGTATTTATTCTGGGGGAGAACAACGTGGTGTCCTGGACTTACAAGAATTGCAGCAAAGAGAAATAGACTTTCATAGCTCCCATATAACTGGCTCCATGATAAGATACCTTCTTTTTTCTTTTCCTACAAGGTTCTACAAGAACTTTGTTACATAGGAGCTGTACAAAGGAGTTGTCTGTGTAGGAACATTAATATGTTTGGCCATATCCAAAAGAATACGGTTCTGTCTTTGTCTCAAATACATACTTCATACCTTTACAAGTTTATCTTACAAGTTCTCCAAGGTGTTTGCATAATCAATGTGATATTAATCTTTGCACTATCCTTAGATACAGAATGATCTCTTGGAAATATTTATTATCTAGCTCAGTGTCATTTAGAAAATTATATTGTAGCTTGTTTTCTGTCAGACATTGTGTTAGGTTCTGGGAATGTCAAACAGTTGTGTTTTATATGGCTCAGAAATTAAAAATGCAATCAAAAAGTGCAATGTGTGTTTCAGTAAAGGAAGAATAAAAGTGCTGTGAATCTGGAATTAGAATTCCATTTTTTTTAAATATCATGAGTCAGTAATTTTTAAAAAGGGGAATAAACACAGGTTACCACCATTATATTATAAAAAAAGACATTTGAGAAAGAAAGAACAATAAGGGCCACTACCTTCTAATAATATCATTACATTTACATTTTAGGGACACTTTAAACTAAAATTGAAGAAAAACACAATATTAGAATGAGGAACAGATTTTCACCTAAAAGAAAAATCAGTCTCAACCTGATACAAACACACACATGTGTGTTCTTCTTTTTTTTAAAAAAAAAAAAATATTTGTAAGAACAGAGAGAGAGAGAGAGAGAGAGAGAGAGAGAGAGAGAGAGAGAGAGACAGAAAATGGGCATACCAGGGCCTCTAGCCACTGCAAATGAACTCCAGACAGATGTGACACATGTGCTCCTTGTGAATCTGACTTATGTGGGTCCTAAGGAATCAAACCTGAGTCCTTTGGTTTCGCAGGCAAATGCCTTAACCACTAAGCCATCTCTCTAGCCCTCTTCTCTCTCTCTTCCTCTCTCTCTTTCTCATTCACATGCACAGACACACACATAGGATTTAGTTGCAGAAAAATTGCAAATTTGACTTTAATTGTGGCTATGGTAGGGCCACAGAAAGAAAACATGGTGCAATGATAAAGACTAGCAGAAAAGGTTTAATTCAGAACGTGAAAAGAGAAGTTCCTTCAGAGAAAGGATGTGTGAGCTGAGGCCCAAGAGAAGAGAGGAAAACAATTGAGCAATGAGGGTAAGAGGTGGTCTTCCCTGTACAAAGTGTTTAATACTTCCCTCTACAGGTGTTTTCTTTGTAAATCCATTATTATTATTAATGACACATTTCATATGGATACATCATGTGTTGGTACCCACTTTTCCCTTGTCCTGCACACATTGGGGACCCTCCTGAGTGGGGTTGCAGGTATTACCAGGGGTTGTGGTTTATGCATTGTGGGAACAGCAGTCAGGGGGAGGGAATTTTTAGGGGGAGGGAATGCCTCTGGTCATGATGTCTCAACCAGTGACTCTTAACAATCTTTCTTCCCCCTCTTCCATAAAATTCCCTGAGCTGCGGTGGGTGAGTTGTAAGTCTACTTCAGTGATGTGCTCTTAGGAGCCTCTGCATTTCTGCTTTGGTAAGTGTTGAGTATCTTCAGTGTCTGTCTCATTCACCCTGGTGTTGATTATCAGGAACAGCATGGAAGCAGCACTGTTGCTTGACTCCCCAATTCTTCTGAGGCTTCAGCTGTGGCTTGGCTGAAGTGAAAGGGGGTAGTTTATCTCATCTGGTCTCGCTACCTTCTGAAAAAGAAGATCAGATTCTCCAATGGAGAGTGAAGTCAGCATAGTTTAAATGGGATAAAAATTATTAATTTGGGGAGAATTTCCTGTATGTAACTCCTCTTTTAGCCAAAGACTAGTGAGAGCTTTACACTGGAAAGCATAATCTTTGTTTCCATAGGATTCTGATCTGGTTCCCAATTCCAGATATGGGTTCCTTTACACTGATCAGATCTCTTAGCCAAGAAGAAAGTTATTGGTTAACTTCCGGGTTTCCAGCCCTGGCTTGAAGGAGGGTCCCCGAAGAGATGTGTGAAAGGGAGCAGCGAAATAATGACTCAAAGTCAACTTCTGGTGCAAGCTGACAGGCTATTGCTGAAAGCAGCTGAGTTTTTCCGTCTTTCTTTTTTTTCTTGCCACAGCTCTTAGCCTCAGTCTTTTATTTTCTGATCATGTCATACAAGAACAAACTTCAAGAAAGGTACAATTTCACAGAATTCATAGAAACTTTTGTTATTCCTTATCATCAAACAATCCCATAATTATTCACCTCAAGTAAAGTCGTCAGGTCCCTATAATGATTAACTGTTTTCACATTTTCACCATGTATGTGCGGTCAAGCACTTGTGATTTCCTGAACTTCTACTTTCAATTACTATATTAAAGGTGAGAGGCAAAACAACCACAAATGGGGCTTCCCTTCATTAATTACTTATCCAGTAGATCTATTTATCCTTTAATCATTTATTTTGAATTTTCCTTTTCATGTCCCTCCAATACTTAGACTTTGGTCCCCCGATTGAACTCTTTCTGACGTCGGTTGTTTATCTGTAAGGATTGTTGGTAAAGAGTCATAGTTTGTTGCAATTGCCACCATTTAGAAAAATTAGTCATAGAACAATTTTTACATTGTTCCTAAGTGTACTGTACTCCATGCCTGACTTTCTTTAACGCCTTTAAGGAAAACAATTATGTCTGACCCATTTTCTTGTTTTTCCAGTTCTATGCCAGACCCTCTTTCAGATACATTGACCAACACTTCACCAACACCAATTTTTACTGGAAAAATAAACTTAGAGATTGGGACACCAAGTGAAAGACAGAGAAAGACAAACATTATACAGAAAACCACATATTTCTGTAGCGTAGAGAGCCAAACATTTTTCTGTAGAGGGGCTACATTGGACTTCAAGGAACAGACAGCTGGGCTGTCAAGCAGCTCTTCAGCGCTCGATTCCTTGTGATCCTGAAATGGCATGCTTGCCATCTCTGGCAGTTATCCAGCAAGGCTGTGTGCCACTGTTGCACTGGCATGTACATCCTGTCAGGGTGTGTGCTTTTGAGTAGTTTACACCGCTGGTTGCTCAGACCGTTGTTGGCCACTTTCCCCCAGTAGCTCATGTAGTGCTTTCCAGCAGTAGACAGGTGTACTATCTGGGGACTCAGTTTCTTCCAGATTCCAGTCAGGTTTCTCCATGCTCTGTGTCGATGACATATGGTGTCTTCAGCAATAGGGTCTTACCTTTTACCTCAGGCAGGTAATCAAGTGCTTTGATAGAAAGCTGTTGATTTGGGGACCTCGTAATTCTTACTGATCAACAGCTCAATGTGGGTAGCAACCAATATGTGGTACTGGGAGTTCGGACCAGAGACAAAAAATTTTCTTTTAAGCTTAGGCTTCATCCCACCTTCTCCAGGCCCCTTCAACCTTCTTCAAAGCCAGAAGCTCCATGACTTTGACCCTGACTCTTCTGGCTTCAACATTCCAAAAGCTCTTGAGATTTGCATTAATCCCACTCATGAAATCTAGAGTATCCCGCTTATTTTCAAGCTGATTGATTAGCAACCATAGAAGAAGGTGGAAGGAGGCAGGAACTAAGGATTGCAGGTAATATCCAGAAGCTAGACAAGGTGGGGAAGATTCTGTGCTTGAGTCTACACAGAATACCTTAGTCAGCATGTCACAGCTGACTGCATCCCAATCACAACCCCGTTATTTTGTAAAATGATAGATCTTGTGTTCTGACCTCATGTTTGGGTAACTTACTACGGCAGCCACAGAAAACAAATGCAGAGGCTGGGAAGATGACACACACACATACACTTTTTTTTTTTTTTAACATTTTATTTATTTACTTATTTGAGAGCGACAGACACAGAGAGAAAGACAGACAGAGGGAGAGAGAGAGAATGGGCGCGCCAGGGCTTCCAGCCTCTGCAAACGAACTCCAGATGTGTGCGCCCCCTTGTGCATCTGGCTAACGTGGGACCTGGGGAACCGAGCCTTGAACCAGGGTCCTTAGGCTTCACAGGCAAGCGCTTAACCGCTAAGCCATCTCTCCAGCCCATACACTTTTAAAAAAGAAAGCAGAGTCTGAAATGACAGCTTAGTGGTTAAGGTGCTTGCCTGCAAAGCCAAAGGATCCAGATTTGATTCCACTGTACCCACATAAGCCAGATGCACAAGATGGTGCATGCATCTGGAGTTCTTTTGCAGGAGCTGATGGCCCTGGCACATCCGTTCTACCCACCTCCACCCCACCTCTCTCTATTTCTCTCAAATAAATAAAACTCAAAAAAAGAAAAGAAGGAAACTCATGGTCACTGGTAGTTGCAGTCAAGCCTGGGGACGCTGAAACTTCTAAAGTGGGAGGTTGGCATGACTGCCCTTAATCTCACAGGAAACACTCCCTGTCTATTCAAAGGTTGTTTACCACAAAACCATCCTTGAGGACGTAGTCCAGAACAAAGAGAGGCATCTAAAACACTTGAGACTCATGGAAAACTTTGTGCCTGCCTGTCCAGCAACACCACCTCCAGTTTCTCAAACGTAAGGGCTATAGGAAAACCATTTGGGTTTAAATTAATTTTTCAACTTTTTGTTTTTCAAGTGCCATTTTCTCCACTTCACTGCATGTTCATTCCATCCTCCATTTATTATACAGTTTGTTTAAACATTTTTCTAGCATCTAGAAAAATGTCCTGTTACTTTTCTTATTACTGTGCTCTTCACCAAATGAATGTATGTGAAAATGTGTTAACTTTTAGGCTAATTTAATAAACAAGTGACTAATGCAGAAGATAGCCTGACCTAAGTTTGTGATGAGAAAACAAGTATTAGCAAACTTACTAATTAAGTCCCTGGTACTGACAGGTAATTATGAAGAAAAACCAGGTGCCAATATTGCTTCAGTGTGAAATGTCATGACGAAGTGAAAAGTAGTCAAATTTATTTCAACATATTAAATCTCACTCCCCCCCCCCCATTGAATCAAGTAATGACTGTAACAGGTTAAGAAGGTCCGGTTAGAGAGCATCATGTTAAGCAAAATAAGCTAGACTCAGGAAGACAAGTGCCATATGTTTTCTCTCATACTGAATCTAGATTCAAACAATAAAAGACCTAACGGGCTGGGGAGATCACTCAGCAGTTAAAGGTCCTTACTTGCAAACCTTTTGGCCTGAATTCAATTCCCCAGCCACCCTCATAAAGCTGGGCAGATGTTTGTTTGCAGCAGCAAGAGATCCTGGCATGTGCATGCATACATGCATACACATATGCAAATAAATAAAAAATTTTTAATTCAATTAAAAATACACCTAAGGGCTGGAGGGATGGTGTGCCAGTTAAGGTGTTTGACTGCAAAGACAAAAGACCCAGGTTCGACTCTCCAGGAGCCACATTAACCAGATATGCAAGGGGGTCACACGCGTCTGGAGTTCATTTGCAGTGGCTGGAGGCTCTGGCGTGCCCATTTTTTTTTTCTCTCTCCACCTCTTCCTTGCTTTCAAATAAATAAATTAAAACCAAAATATATTTTTAAAAAGATACTTAAAAGCAGAAGAGAGACTATTTGAGGAAAGGAGTGGGGCAATATAGGAGAAGAAAGGGTAATGGAGAGTTAGTGTGATTAAAGTACATTATATACACAAATAAAATGTGTACTAAAATATCATGTAGAGGGCTGAAGAGATGGCTTAGTGGTTAAGGTGCTTGCCTATAAAGCCAAATGACCCAGGTTCAATTCTCCAGGACCCACATAAGCCAGATGCAGAAAGCAATGCCTATGTCTGGAGTTTGTTTGAAGCAGCTGGAGGCCCTAGCCCACCCATATTCTCTCTGTCTTTCTATGCCTCTCTCCCCCTTTCTCTTTCAAATAAATAAATAAAAATAAAATGGTTTTATTTTTTTTTATTTACTATATTTTTTATTGACAACTTCCATAATTGTAAACAATATCCCATGGTAATTCCCTCCCTGCCCTCACTTTCCCCTTTGAAACTCCACTTTCCATTATATCCCTTCCCCCTCTCAATCAGTCTTTTATTTTGATGTCATCATCTTTTCCTATTATGATGGTCTTGTGTAGGTAGTGTCAAGCACAGTGAGGTCATGGATAGCTAGGCCATTTTGTGTCTGGAGGAGCACGTTGTAAGGAGTCCTACCCTTCCTTTGGCTCTTACATTCTTTCTGCCAACTCTTCTGTAATGGACCCTGAGCCATGGAAGGTATGATTGAGATATTTCAGTGCTGAGCACTCCTGTCACTTATCAGCACCATGATAACCTACTGAGTCATCCCAAGGTCACTGCCATCTGAAAAGAGAAGGTTCTCTAACCAAAAGTGAGAGTAGCATTAATATAAGGGTATGAATATTAAGAGAAGTGCTTACTGGGTAGTTTGGTGAGCATAGTATATATACTTTTAGCCAGACAAGAGCAGATGTTACACCCCTAGGACTCATGGCTACACCTGTTGTAAGGTTTTCAGTATCAGGGATGTATTCCCACCTATGGAGTGGGCCTTCAGTCATATTAGAGGGCAGTTGGTTTCCCCCATAAGAGACCTGCCACTGTTGCACCCATTGGCTCATTTGGCCTGGCTAGCCAAATATAAGGCTTGCAGTATCCATTGTTGAGTATCTCCACTGGTGATTTCTCTCTCTCTCATTACATGCAGCATGGCTTTTTCCAGCTTTCTGTCATCTGGTCCACATGGAGGAGGTTTTCAGCTCAGCACCAGCAGGGTTTCTCAGTGATCCTGCAGCCCAAGTATGTGGAGTTTTCAGCAATAGGGTCTTATCATCTATTCCTGGTGGTAAACCAAGGGCCTCAGCAATGGCCTATAATGTTTTGGGGCATCAGGGACCACCCTGGCCAACAACTCACTGGAAAGTATCCCATCCCTGGCACTGAAAATTTTCTAGTAACAATCTATGGCTTCTGAATGTTTCATTGTCCCAAAAGTAGGTTTCCATATGACTTATTTATGTCCTCTTAGATATTGATTAGCCCTTTCTCCACCTTTCCTTTCTCAATCTCTTCCCCTGATTATAAAAATAAAATCTTTTTAAAATGTCATGTTGAAACACACTATTATGTATAATTAATATATATTTTATAAGGGAATCAGGCAGTGTGGGGACACACATCTGGGACCTCAGCACTCAGAAGGCATACAGGGAAGGATAATGAATTTGGGGTTAGCCTGGGCTACATTTCAAAACCCTGTTGTAGTCACTTCCACAATGATAGGACAATCATCCAACCAAACTCAGTTTATGGGAGGAAGGGATTTATTTCAAGATTATAGATTCAGTGGAAGCTTCATCAGTGGCAGAGGAAGTTGCCTTCTTTCACAGATCCAAGCAGAGAGAATCAACCAAACAGCCAGTAAATACCAAAAAGTAGCAAGCACACCACCACCTCCAGCAATCACAGAAACCCTGCCAGAGCTCAGACCTCCTCTCTCATACCTTTGGGCTAGAATCCAGACCCTCCCCCAGTGACACCTTAGGGCTAAAGTCCAGGACTGCACCCCCTATTGACACCTCCTCCAGCCAGACAGCTGGAGACACGTTACAAGGTTAATAAAAAAACAAACAAACAAAAAAAACCCTGGATCTATGGAGCCATACATTTTCAAACTACCACACCTGTCTCAAAAAAAAAAAAAAAAAGAAAGAAAGAAAGAAAAGAAAAGTCTTAGAAAACAAAACTACTCAAAACTGCCTAATGATGAAAAACAAAACAAAACAAATATCCTAGTTCAGAATGAAAAGGAAGTACAAAGAAAGACACCATATCTATCTGTGTAGAAGTGACCACAGCAGGCCCATCTCAATAACAGATGTTCTCCAGCAATGTTTTCCCTGGAGAAGTAATAGCTGAGGCGATTGTCAGTGGCATCCTACCTGATCATTCGGAGACCAGCATCAAGAGAGCAAGAGCAAGCCAAGCAAAAGGTGGCCCTCCTTGTTCAATGCACATGTCTGTCCAGAAGCCAGCTAAACTATATGTATTATCCATATGTACTGTTTGCACAATTCTCACCACTTATGATCTGTGACCCTCCTATTGGTTAAAAAGAAAAAAAAAAAAACATGGACAAAGCACCATCCCTATTCACCATTCCCTTGATAGCAATAGATGATTATCTTATGCTGAAATCATAGATTTCAACCAACTGACAAAAAAAGAAAAGAAAAGAAACCATTTAGAGGTTGTTGGAGAGTATAACAGAGCACTGCAGTTTTCCTAGACAAAGAAAATGTGGTGGCCTTTAATTGGACTGCACATAGGAGCTGCATCAGAAAACCTGCATGATCAACCTACTTCCTCCTGCTCCTCTGGTTCTCAGTTTTCTCAGTTGCAAAGAAAAGGACAGGCTAGCTGGGCATAGTGGCACACATCTTTAATCCAGCACTAGGGAGGCAGAGGTAGGAGGATCAGCAAGATTTCAAGACCATCCTGAGACAACATAGTGGATTCCAGGTCAGCCTGAGCTAGAGTGAGACCCTACCTTGAAAAGCCAAAAATAATTTTAAAAAAATAAAAAAGAAAGAAATGAAAAGAAAAGAAAAGAAAAGAAAGGACAGTGAGGGGTGGTCCTGCCTTTCTAGCCTCAGCATCATGCTGCAGCATGTGGATGCCCCAATGTCAAATAGATTAGGATCTTTCTTCTCTGTACTTGTTTTCAAATTATCTTAGAGTTGTTCAGGATGTATTAAAAGCAATCTTTGGGCTGGAGAGGTACTCAATGGGTAATGTACTTGTCTGGCAAACATGAGGACCTGAGTCTGACCACCCCCTCAAAGCCTACAGAAAAATGCTAAGCATGGTGGTGCACATTTTTATTCCCAGCAGTGGGGGACAGAGACGGAAGGGTCCCTGGGCTCACTGCCAAGCCAGTCTATCCTAATTGCAAGCTATAGGCCAGTGAGTGACCTTTTCTCGGGAAAAGGTGAGAAAAATAGCATTCCTAAAGATGACACCTGTGAGTATCCTCAGCCTCTCCACATGTGTGTACCTACACATGAACACACACTAAAAATTAACAGCATGGACTGGAGAGATGTCTTAGTGGTTAAGGCACCTGCTTGCAAAGCCAAAGGACCCAGGTTCTACTCCTCAGGACCCACATAAAGCCAGATATGCAAGGTGGTGCATGCGTTTGAAGTTCATTTGCAGCAGCCAGAGGCCCTAGCTTATTCTCTCTCGCTCGCTCTCTCTGTCTCTCTGCCTTTCTTTCTCTCTTTCAAATAAATAAGTAAAAGTAAAATATTAAGAAAAGAAAACAATTAAAAGGATGGGGCTGAGGAGATGGCTCAGTAGTTAACAGTTTCAGTTTCCCAGCCACTTATATAAAGCCAGATGGGCGTTCATTTGCAGCAGCAAGGGAACCTGGCTTGTACGTGTATACACACACACACACACACACACACACACATACTTGCAAATCACTTAATTTTTGAGAATAAAGGCCAGCTTTTAGTAGACAGTGTCTAGTTGAAGAGAAAGAAGTATGATTATGAATCCAAAAGTTTTGAGCTGTTCATGTGAGAAATCTCCAAGGTTGTCCCAGAAGCCTGAACACATGGGGTCCTTTCTTGTAGCTGAGGCTCTGGGCTGAGTCCAAGAGAAGCACTGGGTCTATGGTATGTCATGCTTTCTTTTTCTTCCACATGCCCCAGTCCCTTCCCTCTTTTATTATTATTTTATTTTATTTTATTTTTTTTTTTTTTAGTGCTAAACTCTTTCTTTTTTAACTAAGTAGAATCTTTGTGTGGACACATCATGTGTTGGTACTATTTCCCTCCTCCCTGCTCCCATTTCACTGGGGGCCCTCCTCAGTGGGATTGCTGGCATTCACTATGGGGTTGTGGGTTATGACTTGTGGGAACAGCAGTCAGTTCCTTATCCTCTTTCCCACTCACCATCCAGCCAGGCTTACCACCATATACCCCAGACTATGACAGCTTCTTTCTACTTTTCTACTCTCAACACAGACTGTCACCACCATTTCCTCAGGCCTCTCCCATTCCCTTTCAGAGCCTTCACTGGCTTGATTTCTGACAACAGCTAATGGGCCTGTAGCCTTGTCTCCACAGATTGCTGTCACTGATACTGGCAATCATGTTCTATATCTCAGCTGTTAACTCCTCAATCCTGCCTTCCAGTTCTTCTTGAAGCTTCCTTGTACTTACTGATTTCCTCAGTCATCGGCAGATAAGAATTCTCCAACAGAGCACCTAAGAGACACTAAGAGGGGCCTTCTCCTTTGGGAACAGGAGTGAGCTACTCATGACGTGTTTCCACATCAGCACATCCTCCACTCTCCATTCACAATATGAAGAGAACTATTTCTCTTCCAAGTTCTCCCTCTGTGTCTGAATGAGTTCTCTTGGCATACATTTTTTTTTTTAAATTACAGACCTTTTTTTTTATTTTATTATTTATTTATTTATTTGAGAGCGACAGACACAGAGAGAAAGACAGATAGAGGGAGAGAGAGAGAGAGAATGGGCGCGCCAGGGCTTCCAGCCTCTGCAAACGAACTCCAGACGCATGCGCCCCCTTGTGCATCTGGCTAACGTGGGACCTGGGGAACTGAGCCTCAAACCGGGGTCCTTAGGCTTCACAGGCAAGCGCTTAACCGCTAAGCCATCTCTCCAGCCCTTTTTTTTTAAATTTTTTTAAGGTAGTGTCTCACTCTGGCCCAGGCTGACCTGGAATTCATGATGTAGTCTCAGGGTGGCCTCGAACTCACGGCAGTCCACCTACCTCTGCCTCCCAAGTGCTGGGATTAAAGGTGTGTGCCACCACACCCGGCAAGACATACATTTTTGAGCCACGTTCTCCCTCACTATTCTTCTCTGGAGAACTATCCTTTTATTTGGTCATGGGAAACATGGAATCACAAAGTCCAAAGCCCAATCCAACGACACATTTGTTACTAAACTTCCCTCACATGTGGGTCATGAAGTCTGAAAAAGAATTCACTTTGTCCAGAGTCAGCTGTCCATTTGCAAAAGTTCTGACCCACCCAGAGAGCTGTCTGTACTCTCTGTCGTCAGGACATCACAACAACTTCCTTGGCCAGTACCGTGGCCAATGCTCCCCCAGTACTTTATGTGTGCCCTTTCAGCACAGCAAGCTCATGAGAAACATTTGCTGAGTGAACAATGCATGAGTCAGGGAGTTACAGAATGAATCAGTGAATAAGTGAATGTTTATCTTCTCTCATTGTGTATCCCAGATATGTATACAATGTAATCTGGGTCTTCTCCAGCCTAAAAATCCTTCGTTCTCAAAAGAGGAGTTTCAAGGGCTGGACAAGTGGTTTAGCAGTTAAGGCTCTTGCCTGCAAAGCCTACGGACACAGCACCAACATAAGCCAGATGCACAAGGTGGTACACGTGTCTGGAGTTCGTTGTAGTGGCTGGAGACCCTAGTGTGCCAGCTCTCTTTCTCTTTCTCTCTCTCTCTCTCCCCAACCCTCTCCCTCTGCCTCTTTCTATCAAATAAATAAAATATCTAAAGAAAAGGGGAGATTTAAGTTCAGTCTTTGTCTAGTTCACTTCCTCTGCACTTTCTCCAACATATCTGTCATTCAAATAAACATAAAGATGTTCAATTTATGGGCTAGAGAGATAGCTTAGTGGTTAAGGAACTTGCCTGCGAAGCCTAAGGACCCATGTTCTAGTTTGCAGATTCCATGTTAGCCAGATGCACAAAGGTGAGGCAAGCGCAAGGTCTCACATACCCACTAGGTGGCACAAGCAGCTGGAGTTCAATTTCAGTGGCTGAGGCCCTGGCACACCAATTTTGTCTCTTTCTGTCTCTTTCTCTAAAAGATATTCAATTTACATTTTAAGTATACATTTGTATATAATCGTGTGTGGATAAAATTCATTTAATCTACTTTTCTAAATAAATAAAAGTCACATCAAAGTGTAGGGCATAAGTAAATAAAAGCTAATTAAGAAGACTTTCAACAACTTATAAAAAATATGCTGGCACACTCCAAATCTGGCTAAGTGGTTTTACTTCTTTAATTTTTATTTTAGAACAGAATCTTTATACTATCATTAAACAAGCTTTTTTGTATGTGTATGTGGTGAGCATGTGCTTATGAATGTTTATGTTGTGGACACATATGTGTGTGGGCGCATATGTACATGTGTGCATGTGTGTGAAGACCAGAGATTAATGTAGGTGTCATCTTTCACCACTTGTGGAGACAAGGTCTGTAACAGTGACCTTCTCATTGCTGGTTCAGAACACCAGATCAGAAGCAGCTTATGGGAAGAAATAGTTTATTTTGGGCTCACAGTTTCATCACAGCATGGAAATTATGGCACAAGGAGCAGGAAGCTGCCTCACATTATCACATATCAGCAGCAGGGAGGGAGCAGCAAGAAGTTGTAGGCTGGACTGATAAACCTCAAGGTCTCCCTCCCTGTGACAAACTCCAGTTCCCAGAGTCCACAACTCCCTCTCTCGGGCTGCCACCAGCAGGGGACCAGGTGTTCAAAGCACATGATCCTGTGCAGGACCTTTCATTGAAACCACCACGAGGTCTTTCACTTGAACCCAGAGTCCACCTAGTAGGAGATGTCTAGCTATCTTGCTTGCCCCAGGGATCTCTTGTTTCTGTCTCCCAAACACTGGGATAATGGGTGGATCATTGTGCCCACCAAATATAACCAAACAACTTTTAAAGGGAAATTTAAATCATAATTCTATATACCTTGCTGCAAATTCACCACTTTTCTATTTTTTACCCTTCTTTTCTCATGTTAAAATATTCTTGTCCACATATAAAAATAATTTTAAATTATTTAAATGTATACATATATGTTTTACACTTTGCTTTCTCATTTAAAGTATTGTACATACTTTTCTTGCCACCATTAGTACTTACTATTATAATTTCATCAACTTAATGGTACCCCATCCATTTCCCAATGTATTGGTCATTTAAAATGCTTCCAGTTTTCTCTCTTCTAGAAAATGTTGAGAATATTAACAAGCATGCACATTTTCCATCTCAATTAAATATTCCCTTCTCTCTAATGTCATTTTACTTTTTTAAATCTGCATTATTTGTGTGTGTGAGTGACTGTGGGTGAACCTATGCCAGGGCAGTGTGTGGAGGTCAGAGGACAAAATTCTGATCCAGCCTTTCCACCTCATTTTGGGAGTAAGATTTATCTTTCTGGTTTTTAAAAATATTTTTATTTAATTATTTACAAGAAGAAAGAATGAATGCACCAGGACCTCCTGCCACTGCAGAGTAACTCCAGATGCATGTGCCATTTTGTATATCAGGCATTATGTGGATACCAGGGGATCCAACTCAGGCTATCAGGCTTTGCAAGCAAGCATCTTTAACCACTGAGACATCTCTCCAGTTGCAAATTTCTCTTTCTGTATCTCTCTCAGCTATTATTCTCTGCTATTCTTGCCATAAGGTTCCAGAAAACTCTCCTGTTCTACTTTTTTTCTACATTTTGCTCTCAGTGTACTGGAATTACAGAAGCCAGTCAAGGCTTCCAACTTTTTTACATGGGGTGTAAGGATTGAATTCAGGTATTCAGACTTGAGCGGCAAACACTTTACCCACTGAGCCATTTCCTCAGTCCTCTGTTGTCCATTTAAAGGGATTTTTCAGTTTCTGCATGTGTGAATTCTGCTCAGATTTGTATTCTTCTATCTCCTGTCACACTAGTACAGCAAATGGAAGTGTACAAAACTTAATTAAACTTATTCATTAGAGCTGGGCGTGGTGGTGCATGCTTTTAATCCCAGCACTTGGGAGGCAGAGGTAGGAGGATCACCACGAATTTGAGGCCACCCTGAGACTACAGAATTCCATGTCAGCCAGGGCTACAGTGAGACCCTACCTTGAAAAATCAAAAAAAAATAAAAACAAAAAACAACCATTAGCCCCCAAACATTATCATTTTTATAAATGGCCCGTGTATTTTAAAAGATTAAGGCTCATTTAAAAGTGGTAGTCATTTTGGTTACTGTTATGCCCAGTTCTTGGCACCACTAGTAACCACCAAGGAGAACCAAACACATATGCAAAGGCGAGAAGCTTTATTTTGGACTTAAACTCTGACCCTTGACTTCACCAACGCAGTGGATCTGTACCAGAGCCCCAAGTAGCAGGAGGGCAGGGTTTTTATAGGGATTTGAACAAAGAAGTAGGGAGTGGTTACATGATTGGTTGGTTTAAACAGTAACTGTACTTTTATTTTGATTGGCTGGGGCAGAGAGGCAGAAGAGACAAGTCTTGTTCAAGTCTTGGTTATACCTGAACATGTCTAGGGGCTGACTCAGGTCCTCTGCCTAAGCAGAAATTTGAAATTTAATCCTAGCCAGGGCAGAGCCTTACTGAAGCCTGTCATGGCGCCAGTCTGATTTCCGGGTCTTTCAGTTACCTCATTAACATAACTACCAGTTTATGCCAGATACTGTGTACTAGGAGCTAATGATACAGGACTGAGCAAGGCAGATGTGAGACTTAAAGCCAAGAGGAAAAAAGCGAAAATAAACAGGTAAATTCTGTGACTGGGTATCTGGAGACATTACTTTAGGCTTAAGTTTCTTTGGCCTCAGACTCAGGCTTCTGAGAAGCCCCGCAAGTCCCTTCCTTGGATCTGTGAACCTCTTTATCAGAATCAGTAACCAGTGAGGCATGTGTGTCCCCCCCAAGACACACACACACACACACACACACACACACACACACACACACGACAGACCTCTGAGCACAAGGGATTCAGATGGACTCCCTGAGCCAGAACAGGGTTCAGTAGGTCCCATGACCCCCTCCTTAGGTGGATCTTGTGTTGTCCATACAAGGATGACAAAGAGGTTGAAACCTCAATTTATTTACACTTGTGGTGCAAGTCACCCTCTATTTAAAAAAAAAAAAAAAAAAAAAAAAAAAAAAGGCCTTTCCTTTAAGATCGGTGGAGGCAAGAATGGAATAGGAAGGATGAGTGGTCAGACTGAGGCCCCGAGGCAAAGACCACTTCTTCCCGCTGTCATGTTTCTATGTAAGGACTCAGGATTCTGAGACTTCTAATTTGATCCTAGTTTTCCAGGTGGTTTTGAGGATATATTTGTCAAAGTAGGAGGATAGAACATCTTTTAGTTTGTTAGCTTGATTTATCATTTTAAAATGTTTAGACATATGGGATGTGGGCTTTCATTTGTATGCTTGCCCCAGGCTCTGGGAATGTTGGGTAGGCCTGGTGTATGGTGCTGTGGGGACTCCTACTAAAAAGATCCAAATTTAAAAGAGGAAGTTACAGGAGAGTCATGGTCATCAGACTAGGTTTAGCCATATGATACCCTACTCGTGAATCTACCACATTTATGAAGAAAGAGAAGTCAAGTGCTCCTCCTCATAAATGTTAAAAATACACTTGGCGAGACCCAAGCAATAGTTGTACTCAAATTAGCTCATTACCCAAGAACAACAGCATCACCATAATAACTACACTTGTATGGACAAACTATTGGTTGTGTGCTTAGGTAATGAATATTAGCATTCATTCCCTTTTTAATTAACCAAGTACAAGGTCACAACCATCCTTACACTGCTTACCAGGTCCTTAGCCACTAGTTAGTTCATTTAAAAAATAAATTTATTTATTTATTTGCAAGCAGAGAGAGAGGGAGAAGCACCCCAGGGCTTCTAGCCACTGCAAACAAACTCCAGATGCATGTGCTACTTTGTGCATCTGACCTTATGTGGGGACTGAATTGAACCCAGGACTTCAGGATTTGCAAGCTAGTGCCTTTACTAAGCCATCTCCCCAGTCCCTAGTTAGTCCATTTTTGCTGATGCTGAGTTCTTTACCCTTTTCTGGTGATTTAGAAAATGGTTTTAGTGAGAAGACCTGTGTTTTTTGCCTATTCCTTCACATTTTCAATGTTCTTTATCTTGCTCTGGTCTGTGGTCATCATTGTTTGTGGTCCGTGGGCCTTCTTAGGATACGAGTTCCCCCAAATTGCTCCTTGATTGTTAAAACACACTTTAATTTATCTCAGATTTTCCTCTCTCAGGATTCAAGGGAAGCCTCCATTTTGCTCTGCAGGTTTCATATTTGTTTGGTCAGCCATTGCCTGGAGCTGGTGTTTAGACCGGGATGCGACTCATTATTCTTCCAAATGGCTCCTGTGTCTCCGTCATTAATCGGCATCAGCTGGAGGCAAATAGCTTTCCCCACAGCCTCTGTCTTTACACACAGCCAGGAACTTGGCGCAGGAAAAGAGTGGTGGTGGAAGTTTTGGTCTGGCCAACCAGAAGAGCAAGCAGTTAATCTAATATAAACAAGTCATATGGCATTGTGAATTTGGGTAAGAATACACATCTATTTTAAAGTTGTTTGCCTGGTCAGTGCCAGGCATCTGTTAGCTCCTGTGCGTAGATTCATATATCTTCAGTCTCCCTCTCTCCCCGCCATCTCTCTGCTCTCTTCCCTCTTCTCTCTTTCCCTCTCCCTTTCCTTGACTAGAAATTCCCAGATAACATTTGTATAATTTGCCACCATTCATTAGGGTTGAAAGAGTTGTATTAAACAGAACAGGGAGCAACAATTGTCCTCATGAAGCAACAGTTTCAGGTGCTCTCTCTTTCTCTCTCAAAATTCACAGTAAAACACTTGAGGACAGGGACACTGCCTGTTATCAAAGTTCATTTTCAGAGGAAGCCTTTCATTCCAAGCTTCTAGGAGATACCACTGTGTACTCCCCTTCCTTTGGGGCTCATGGTGGCATTTTGGACTTAGAATGTGTTTGTGGGGAGCTCTTCTGTGTCAAGTAGGTCGGGCTTTCAGAAACTTCATTTTGCTTTTGGCCCTCCCCTGCATTTTGGAAGTTCAAGGAATCCATTGAGAATTTATCTAACCATGCTTCTCCCTCTACTTGCTGAAACTCAAAGGTTTGACAAGATGAGAAATTGCCCAAAAATGTTTCTTCTATTAGTCATCAAATTGACCTCTAGGGAACACTTTCTGTGAACTCTTCAAGCAGTGTCCCTGTGTGTCTCCACCGGACCTCACTCTCACCTCTTCATCCCCTCCACAGCCTCCATCACACCCACAGTTCAACTTGAAAAAAAGGTCACTCCACATCATGGATTTTCAACCTGAAGAATCCAACTGATGTCCCCTCATGGAGAAACCTCAGTGAGCTTGGTGAGGGCCTGCTTGTCCACATTCTCTCTCTCCAGGCTTTGCCTAGCCACTGAGTACTTGTCCTTAGGGTACGTCTTTAGTCTCTCACACAGCCCTTGGGCGGGATCTGGCAAAGGACACCCTGGACTCGGCCTAGGGAATCTTTCCTTGAGCAAATTATAATCATTCCTATGTTCCAGAGCCGAGACATGGCAGTGTCTTTGGGATATGGTCCATGTCACACAGATACTAAATAATTACTCTTTATCTAACAATCAACTTCCACTAAGCATTGTGCATTGTTTCTTGCTGAGTCTGACAACCTTATTGTAGCTTTTATCCAAAACTTTTATTTATTTATTTTTGTTATTTTTATTTATTCATTTGAGAGCGACAGACAGAAAGAGAAAGAGGCAGATAGAGAGAGAGAAAGAGAGATAGAATGGGCGCGCCAGGGCCTCCGGCCACTACAAATGAATTCCAGACACATATGCCCCCTTGTGCATCTGGCTAACATGAGTCCTGGGGAATCAAGCCTCGAACCAGGTCCTTAAGCTTCACAGGCCAGCGCTTAACTGCTAAGCCATCTCTCCAACTCTTATCCAAACCTTTTTTTACCCTTTACAAATACCGTCACTTAAAAATAATAGGGCTTGAGAGATGGCACAGTGGGTAAGAGCATTTGCCCCAAGTATGCAAGCCTGAGACTGCCTAAATTCGATTTCCTGGGACTCTTGTCAATACTTGCATGTCTGTAACCCCAGTGCTGTGGGGGAACAGAAACACGGCAATTGCAGGGGCTGCAATGACCCCAGTTCTATGTTCACAAAGTGGCTTTGACTCATTTGTCTCAAGGAAATATGCAGGTGAGTGATAGAGAAAGGATACTTGACTGCTTGACATTGTCCTCTGCACACACAGGCATGTGATTTTACATATACACACACCAGGCCACACATGCCCCCCTCCCCCCCAAAAAATCATGCAATTAAAAAATAACCAAAGAACATTTGGAAAGTAGTTTTCCTCAGGCATATCATTTTGCCACCTCTGCACTGGGCAGAAAATTCAGTTCCATTCTTTTTTTTTTTTTTTGGTTTTTCATGTTAGGGTCTCACTCTAGCCCAGGCTGACCTGGAATTCACTATGGAATCTCAGGGTGGCCTTGAACTCACAACTGTCCTCCTACCTCTGCCTCCCAAGTGCTGGGATTAAAGGCGTGTACCACCACGCCTGGCTCAGTTCCATTCTTTGGTTAGTAGTCTGTTAATGAAGCAGTGAGAAATACTTTAGTTCACATTTTGTGTTACTGTTCCAGAGTTAAGGCTTTAATCTACTAACCAGCATCAATGCATTCCAATTTCTTCAGTCCACTCTCAGTACTAAGTCATGATAACATATACATATTATAATAGAGTATGTACATGTATACGTACATATATATTTTCTACGTAGAGTCTCACTCTAGCCCAGGCTGGCCTCAAACTCACAGGAATACTCACAGCAACTCTCCTACCTCTGCCTCCCCAGTGTTGGGATTAAAGGCATGTGCCACCATGCCCAGCTATGGTGTAATATTTTTTACTTGAGTGTAGAGAGGAGATAAAGTTGCCTGAGTGCCTTGCAAAGGAGGAGACAGAGTAGATGTATATGAAATACATACACCAACAGTACTTTTACTTCCTATCCCATTTTAGTCAATTTTCCATTGTTTTAGTAAGATACCTGAGACTAAGTACTTATTAAGATGTTTAGTTAGCTCACAGATTTGGAGACTGAAAATGCATTTTCAGTAGCCTTATCTGTTCCATCTCCAGTAAAGCTGCCTTTGGGTCACAACCAGGTGGAGAAACAGAAAGGAAAGTGGCCGTGCAGAACAGGTGAGCCAGCCTCATGTGATAACAGCCTGTACTTTCCAAACTTAACTCATATGTGAATCCAGTATTAACCCTATCTGAGTTCAGTACCCCTGTGATCTAACTATCCTACATGAAACCCCCTTTTAAAGGTTCCACAATCTACACTCAACCCATACCAAACCAGAAATCCAGAGATCCAGAGGCCTCTAATGAGCCCATCACTGAAGTAGACTTAAAACACACCCAACATGGCTCAGAGAATTTTGAGGAAGAGGGGCCAGAAAGATTGTTAGAGCCACAAGTTGGGACATTATGCACAGAGATATTGCCTCTTCCCCATAACTGATGGCTTCTCCCACAATGCATGACCCATAATCCCCATGGAGATGAGGGTAAGGATGGTACCAACATGTGCTGTACACACACTGAGTATGTCCATAACAAATGATAATAAAAAAGGTTCCACCATCTCTTGGTATCACCTCACTGGGAAGCAGATCTCTAGCCTGTGCTCCCTTAGGAAACAAGCCACATACAAACTAGAGCACTCCTGCATTTAAAGCATGAGAAAGACAATTTTATTACCTTCTACAATGGTAGAAAAAGCTGCTTTAGGAATAATCATAGGGGATTTTTTTTGTGCAGTGGAATTGGATAATGTTTCGTAAGTTCTCCTTTGTTTGCTTTAACGGAAGAGCTCTTGGTGGCCACAGATTTTGTTCACCATCATGTTGTCAACCATGCACTCCTTGAAAACTAGAAGTAACTGCAACTCATGATGAAGACAGCACATAAGAGATTTGTGACTTGTCAAGCTCAAAAGAACTACAAAGAATTGCACCTGAACTTCTGCTCTATCCATGTCACCTCATTGTCAGTCTTCAGGCAAGGTCATATTTCATACAGTCACCAAGAGACAGCCCTTAACAAACTGAAGAACTTTTAGGGGGGACTTCACAGAAAACATTAGCAATAAATACATTGTTAAGTGTAGCCCCAGGAGAAGTTTCAAAACCAGATTTGTACTGCAGGCTTTTCCAGGCCCTTGTCAATAGTGTAAGCATGGCCAGAGATCCTGCTGTGGAGACGCCCTTCTTCTCAGGGGTTGCTTTGCTTTCTCCTGTTTTTCTTCTCCAAAGACTAGTGTGGAAGCTCATCATAAAGACTGGGCCATGGGAAAGCGCACGCATCTTCTCCTTGGATGTTTAGGAAACATCAAGGCCCCAAGATTCACAAATTGTAATCCTAATTAGGGAAAAACAGCTCTCATTCATCTGGCTTGTTCTGATGTTACTTTTGGCAATAAAAATAGACTACGACTGTGTAAATTTAATATTTCATCTTGGCTATAATTTCCATTGAAAACCAGTTTTTAATCTCAGAATCACATAAGTGTGGCCCACAGTGAGTGTGATGTGTCAAGTGAATTTAGAATTCATACATGTTGATTTTTGGTTCAGTCTTTGACGATATTTAAGTAATAGATAGCTTTTCATCCAAGAAGTTCCCATTCTAAAAGTAAATATGGGTGGGGGAGATGACTCAAAGGGTCAGGCGATTGTCACACAAGCATGGTGACCTAAGTTTGAATCTCCAGCACCCATATAAAAGCTGGGCATGGCGAGATACACCAATCTAATCCTAGCACTGGGGAGGCAGAGACAAATAGAACCATTGGGCTAGCTGGTTAGCTGGACTTACCAAATCAGTGAGCTCTGAATTCAGTGAAAACCTCTATCTCAAATAAAGTGGAGCACAATAGAGAGAGATACCCACCATCAGCCTCTAACCTCCCTACAAATACATACACAACAGTAACATGTATACAATACAAATGCAAAAAATATGATGCTTTTCATGTTTTCTATCTACAGTTGTCCTTTTCATTTTGCCACTACCAACACAAAGCATATCTCCATAGATACATGCATCTCCTTTCTAGTAACCAGTGTTAGTGCTTGTACTACAGGGATGAGGACTTAGGTACTATATTTGGTGGCAGTATTTAAAAATGTAGTAGATAAAAGGATGCCCTGTGGGCTCTGAACGTCATGAGTTGGAATCTACAGTCTGTTATTTTTCTTTAGCTTTGTGACCTTGAGGAAGTTATTTAAATTCCCTAAGCCTGTGTTTTATCATCTGTAAAATGCAAGTAATATTAGTGCCTCTCTCAAATGGTTTGACTAGAAGTAAAGAGCTTAACACAATTCCTGTCATGGGTAAATATTATATAAATAACTGTTATTGTCACTACTATAATAAATATTAATTTATATTTTACTACAACTTCAGCCCAAAAGTAGTGTGATTATTACATGTCTTTCGGGGTTTCTTTCCTTATATATGACTAGTCAAGATATTAAGATTATTAGCAACTTTTTTCATACACCTTTCCTAGGGCTGCTGCTTGCCTATAGCAAACAGAATTTAGAAGTGGTGTCTTCATGCTAACTTGTATGTTTTAAGCCAGATCACTTCAGAAACTCATTTCCTACATGTCTGGGTCGATCTTTCCCTCTCTTTTAGAGGAAAGACATCTTAACAGAGCCTTCAGGAGACTCTGATGGGAGGGCATTAGTTGGTAAGAGAGAGAAAGTGATCGTTCTCTTCTTTCTGCACTTGGACTGAGAGCCCAAAAAGTAAGTTATCACCTGTTCTCACATCCACCGAAATCCTGATTAGTTCTCCAGCAAAAGGACGGGCTCTTTTCTGCTAGGTCTCACTACCTGCTCTGTACATTAAAGGTAGGACTTTATTTTAAATAAAGTTTTATCTCCATGTAATGGAATGACTTACATGTACTATTCAAATGTGGTTTCCTTGCATAGATCCATAAACACTGCTTTAAATTCCCCCTTACGAGTCCAATCCTCTTGTCATTACTCATGTCCTCTTTCTACATGCTTTCCCTTTTCTATCATTTTTCATAGTTGTGAGAGAGGCTGAAGAATAACAAAGACTAAGTATCATGCCACGTGTGATGGCGCACACCTTTAATCTCAGCAGTTGGGAGGCAAAGGTAGAAGTATTGCAGTGAGTTTGTGGCCAGCCTGAGACTACATAGTGAATTCCAGGTCAGCCTGGGCTAGAGTGAAACCCTACCTTGAAACTCCTTCCCCCAAAAAGTAAGTAGCAGTAGAATCAGAAGGAGAGATGGTTCAGTGGCTGAAAGAACTTGCTTGTAAAACCTAAAGGACTGGTTTTGATTCTCTAGGTCCCACATAAAGCCATATGCACAAAGTGGCACCTGCCACTGGAGTATGTTTACAGTGATCAGAAGCCCTGGTACACCAGTACTCGCTCTCTCTCAAATAAATAAGTAAAAATATTTTTTAAATTTAATTTATTAGTTTTCTTTTCAGCAAATACAGGCAGTTTGGTACCATTGTTTAGGCTCATCCATGATCTACCCCCTCCCTTTGGACCCTCCTTGTTGATGTCAATGGGTCGTGCATTGTGGAGTTAGCCCACAGTTATTGGTACAATAAATGTCTCTGCTTATCATGACCCAACATGTGACTCTGACATTCTTTCCACCCCCTCTTCCGACAAATTTCCCTGAGCCATGTTGGGTTCATTTTTGGTCTGCTTCAGTGCTGAGGTGTTGGGGGGCTCTGAGGCTCTGGCTCTCTGATTTGGTAGGAGTTGATTTTTCCCTGTGTTGGTCTCCTTCCCCTTTGTGCTGGTATCCGGTTCATCAGGAAAACATCACCCTTGCTTGTTTTGCCAATTGTCCTTAGTTTCAGTCGGGCCCCTTTTGAGGTATGTAGGGGCAGCTCTCTCCTTAGGATCTGCATCTATCTGAAAAAGAGAAGCAGATTCTCCAACGGAGAGTAAGTTAGCACCCGGAAAATTGAGATAACAATTACTTTTTTGCTTTTTTTTTTTTTAATTTTTAATTTATTTATTTGAGAGCGACAGACACAGAGAGAAAGACAGATAGAGGAAGAGAGAGAGAATGGGCGCGCCAGGGCTTCCAGCCACTGCAAACGAACTCCAGACGCGTGCGCCCCCTTGTGCACCTGGTTAATGTGGGACCTGGGGAACCGAGCCTCGAACCGGGGTCCTTAGGCTTCACAGGCAAGTGCTTAACCGCTAAGCCATCTCTCCAGCCCAACAATTACTTTTTTTATAGAGAGTTTGATAGGTGTAGGCCCTCTTGTACCCCATGATTGATGGTAGCTTGATATTGAACACATAGTTTCACACATCTACAACACCTAACCTGAATCTCCCCAAGATACCCTACATACCCAGCAAGCACCTCATGGACTAGACAATAGGATGGATGGGGAGGGCAGGGAGGGCATCGAAGGGTGGAAAACAGTAATCTGGACCCAAACGGCAATGGTACCATAAAATTCTTCTTCCTAAAAGACAGACCAAATGGTTGAACCTTCACTAGACCCTTACAGGAAACACCTGAACCACAAGACACTGGAGAGGGTAGGATCAAGACTAACCTAAATCTTTTACATCTTCCCTCCCTCCCTCTCCCCTCTCTCTCTCTCCTCTATAACTCTTGTATATTAGTTATGTTTTTCCTCAATTTCTTAGTGGGCACTGACCTATAACCCCCACTTCCAGCTTGGGGCTACCATCCACAATGAGCTTTTGATCAGAGAAACCTACAAGGTTTCCCAAAACTATGACATACTTCTGTCAGAGTACTTGATGACCCACCAAAGGCCACTGGTAAGACCCTATTGCTAAAGACTCCATACGCAGCTGACACGTAAAATGGAATGGCATGGCTGGAAGCCAGGAGAGAGTCAGTCCCCAGACAGTCAGCATGTCTAGTGCCAGAAGGTGCTAAATGGGTGACTGGGGGAAATGACCAATATCTGTCCAAGCAACTCATTGTCTAACCTAATTAGCAACAAATAACCTGATGTGATGCACACACAAGTGCAATAGTAGCACACAGCCATGGTGGGGAACCAACTGCTCTTGATTTGGCTAACTGATCCCCTCAGTGGTACTAGACCCATAGCTGGAGCTGGGAAACAAGTCAGAACCATACCCAAACACAAGCCCACTCTACAATATCAAGTAAAAATATTTTTAAAAGAAAACAAATTTAGTATTTTATATAGAAATATACCAAGTTGTGGGAAAAGACCTGAATGTGACATCAAGAGATTTTGGTTGTTTCTTTAGCTTCTTCCCCAGCTAGTCATAGACTGTGTGAACTTGGACAGGTCGGTAGATACTTGTGACTCTAGTTTTATTATCCATGAAATGGGAGTCTGAGTCTGCCCAACCTGCCTCTCAGAGCTTCAGTGAAGAGAAAAATTGAGTAAAGTATGTAGAAGTGTTACATAAATATCATATCACACAGGATTAATTGTTGAGATGCTTTTCAGAAACTGAAGATTCTGAAAACCTGGCTGTAGCTTGTAATTGAGGACCATGCACTGCAGGGCCACAGGGGGCCCCTACTCCCTGAAGTCATGCCACCTTCCTCCTTTCAGTGTTCAGAGGCCCTAGTAAGGAAGGGATGATAGCAGCAAAACATACTGACCTTTACCTCAAAGGCTAGTGAATAATATTTCTTTATCCTATTTTAAGAGCAAACTCTATTTTTAAAAAGGTCATAATATTGACTAATATATTCCCTTCATCTGCATAATATAATATAGTCTTCAAACTTTTTTATTATCCCTGAGTGGCTGTAAAAATCTCAGCTGTTTAAAATGATTTTATTTCAGATTTATAGCATTCTATAAAAAAATTTTAGGTGTAAAAAAATATTTTCTACTGAGCCAAAACTGTCCTAGCCTCATGGATGTTTAAAAAAAAAAAAAGTGTTATTCACTATAGCATCGAATCAAGGTGTTAATTTAAACATACATTTTGAGGAGAAAATATGCATTGGTAATACTGTTTTTGTTTTTAATTTTATACTAACTGGAAATTCACACCTCATGTTACATGGACTGAATGACCTCAGAGTTGCATTCTATCTGGCCCATAAGTGGAATACCGTGATGCCCACAAACATTATAGCATTCTTTAAATATGCACATGCACATCTTTGAAATGCTTAAACAGGAATTTTAAAAAATAGTGAGACATGCCTGGATATGATTTTAAAATAACTTGGTAATGTGACACAGAAATTTAAATAAAGTATGCTAGCTCATATCAGTAATACATTCGATTACCTTGAGATAAGATAGGTAAACCCTGCTTCCTCCTTCCTTAACTTCTCTTTAGAAATATTCCTGTTCAAATTAGGGTATTAACCAGATGCTAGCCCCATTTAAACTGAGAAGTAAAAGAGAGACAAACAAAATTGCCTTATAGTATTTTCCAAAACAATTGCATACAACTTGAGGCCTCTAAATGTTCTTTTGAAAAAGAGAGAGGGGCTGGAGAGATGGCTTAACAGTTAAGGTACTTGTCTGCGAAGCTTAAGGACCCATGTTGTAGCCCTCTCCAGATTCTGCATAAGCCTGTCTCAAAAAGGTGAGGCAAGCACAAGGTCACACATGCCCACTAGGTAGCACAAGCATCTGGAGTTCAATTGCAGTGGCTGAGGCCCTGCCATACCAATTCTCTTTCTCTCTCTCTCCCCCTCTCATTAGAGAGAAAGAGAGAGTTTGCTGAAGTGGATTCTGTGATCAAAGATAAGTTTGTGAAATATCGCACGCTATTTCATCATTTCAGAGTTACAGTAGGTGTTGGTATGTGAAGTAGTGTTAGCAGTGCTAATGGTAGTGAAGAGTATCATGTGCTTGTTTGATATTAGAAACAATATTACAACTTGCTGATGTCCTATAAAGCATAGTTTCAGAGCTGCTTCTGTCCTAAAGGTTCATGGAGAATTAGGAGAAAAAGAACAATGGACATAAAGCCCTGTATTTTTATTGCATCAACACTTCATGTCTTCATATTAGTGTGTGCAGATAAGGAGTTTAGAAAACAAATCTTTGAGATGCCTCTGCTTATACAGACACAGTTATTGGTCCCAAGTCTTCACAACTCCCCTCCCTGCCAAGCCATAGCACTACTACACGTTCACCTATGGGCTTTATTCTTGAGCTATGACATTGGGCTTGATCATGACCTGTGGGTTGTCAGTATACCCGAATTGAACAGAATGTTAAATGTGCTTCTACAGTTATCTTACTTTTCACACTCCTGCCTTCTGCATGAAAATTGTCCCATAGAAAACACACTTCTTCTGCAAGTCCTCATATCTTGGAGTTAGCTACTCCCTTAGAGGCAAAACCAGCTGAGCTCAGCCAAGATAAGCCCATCTGAGTCCATCTCCAAGGGGTGTGTGTGTGTGTGTGTGTGTGTGTGTGTGTGTGTGTGCACATGTATACATGCACCAGTTGTAAGTGTTAGAAGCCAGTGAGTTTGGTAGTAGCTTGTTTTATAGTGGCAATTATTGGAAAATAATTTGTTGTATAGCATTTTCTCCAAAATAATTAATTCAACTATAAATGTCACAATAATTAAAAGGAGCACATAGGCATGAAATCAGGTGGCATAGCTAAAGACATGGCACATACGGATTATTGGCTGTTGGCTCTTTAAAATTCCTGTAATTCACAACTACTTGAAAACTTTGGTATTGCCCTTGACTTAGTGTGATCATTCCAACATTGATAACATAATTTTATCATCCGACAGAAGTCAGTTTTTTCCTACTTACGCTTTAACAAGATGAGGTTATGGAAAACATTCAAGTAATAAGAATGTAAATTGGGAAAAAAATTAAGAGATCTTCACTTTATACATTATGGCAAAGGGTCCCACAAAAATGTCATTATATCAAATGTCTTCAAGATATTAATTTCATTTCACGATTTTCCAGCAAAGGGGGAATGCAGAGCCCCTCTGCCCCCTGAACTAGTAGTTCTCTAACAAAAACCTTTGGCTCACCAGGCTATTCACTGCTACTAGTCAAGGTGTTCATTATAACCCACCCAAGGACCACTTTTCATTCTTTTGCAACCTACTATGTCTTCTTTTCTTGCTTTCCCATCATGCGGTCTTGATGTTCTAGCCTCCTGTGCTTTTTAGAATCTTCTAATCAGAGTCAGATGTGTTATTCAGTGTGCTACTGGACCCTGCTCCTATGCTTTTTAATTAACTCTGTACTATTTCCTCTGTAAGATAGGAGATTATAATAATTAGCAGTTAATATATTTTTAACTTATTGCTCAATGAATGGTGACTTATTTTCCTGTCCATTTTATTAATAATAATTCAGTGATGTGATAGAGGTGATAAGGATAGAGATAGGCATGAAAGAGACAGAAATAGAGACAGAGACAGATGAAGTGGTCATAAATAAGAAAGCAATGTTAATGATACCTTTTGGGATTCACACTGACTAACATTAATAGGCAGTTGGAAGACAGTATTGCATACAGCCTAAAGGAGTTAAAATTTAGGTGAGATGCAAACTCGTATTTGAATCATAGCTCCAGCTCTTACTGTCTTATAATTTAATACCTTCTCTTAAACCCAATTTCCTCATCAGAAAACAGGGAGTAGTAATATTTAATAAGATACCATCTATAAAAGATTATATTAAATGGGATATCATATATAAAGTGCTTATCCCAATGCCAAACACATAGTTCTCAACAAATGCTAGCTATTATAATTACTGTTAAGGCCTGAGTTTGTTTGCAATATTTCCCTGACAATACAAATAATTACCCTAAAATAAAGATGCATATTAATGCTATTTTCATTTTAAAATTGTAGCATTGTGAGTTAAAATGTGGGAGCATTAAGGAAGATTTTTTTTGTATGAATTCATCTCATTCCTGCCACATTTCTAATCTGCCTTTCACATTAAATGGCAAGAGTTTAGGGGTATCCCTTTAAACCACCCCTGAAGGTTAATGTGTACCACCTGCATGCTTCAGAGCATACACAAATTACTGAATGGTCACATCAAGGTGAAACACATTGGAATGAGCCCATGGTGGCCACACCTCAATATTAAGGCTACTAGAGAAGAAGAAAAAAAAGAGGTTGAAGCCAAGCTATATTAACAATAGGAGTAGGAGTGATTAATTACATTTTACTGTCATTCAACAACTTGTCACCCAGGGAGTAACCTCATTTCCCATAAATTTAATAGAGGTCACACCATGGCCTACTTGGCTGAAAAGCAGTGCTTCTGAACCCCTGATGGTCCTTTCAAGCCCAGTTATGTGTGAACATAATTCTCTGTCTCTCAGCCCTCCATAGTAAAGTGTCTCTCCTGAGAAGACCCTTGAGTAGATCTGTGTGGCACCATGTGGAAAGTTACAAGTGACAAACTCCTGATTCATTCCTCTTTCCCATGAAGGATAGAAAACTTCACACCAATGGGTGTTATTATACACTGTAGAGCTACTTTACACTGTGTTAAAGTATTATGAAAGGCGTTCACTGAAATAGGAAACTATTAGTTTCTAAGACAAGACTCTTGCCAGCTTGACCATTTACTTTAGTATTTAAATAGGAATTCAAAGATCCTATTAAGGGATTTGGAGGCTAATTGTTATGCCTAATTCTCCTCCTTCTAAAGGCATTAACCCACAGGAGGGGGGAAAGTGGGATAACTGCTGGAAGTCACACGCAAAAATAACAATAAAATCTGAAGATAAAAGAAAAAAATGATGGCAAGGAACTCTGAGGGCTAGGGAAGTAGCCCAGTGCTTACCTACACATATGTATGGCCCTAGATTTGACCCTCAACATGACAAAATAAAAAGGTAAATTTTTATTAAAAGTCATTATGTTGGCCAGACAGATCTGGCACCAGAGATAGAAGGGAGAGTCACAAAATTTATTCATGTCAACATGGACTCAGGGGAATAGCTTCCAAAGCCTGAACACTGAGCTCTGATAGCTCAGAGTTGTTATAGACAGCACGGTAGGCAGTCTGACATCACCTTGAGATTTTGTTGTTTGTTTTGTTTTTAACACTATTGGTGGAAAGTTCTGGGCTATGTGACTGGGGTCAAAGGCATGAAACTTTGGCAACAAACAAGCTTGCAGCAATGAAGAGGGAGCACAGCTATATGCAGATAACACATTATAAATAGGGCATAGATGTACAGGGGGGAAGTCCCAGAGTCATATTATGGACTGGCACAGTAGTAGATAGATACAAGTCAGGATGTGTCCCCTGACTAGCTTTTTAGCTCATCATGCTCACAGATGGTCTCAGCAATTATGGCAGGAGGAACAGGGAAGGTGGCAGCCATGACTACAGTGACTGTGACAGCTACAGGAGCTTGCATGTGTCACTGTGGGCTTATATCATCCAGTGGGGAAAGAAAGGGGAAACAGGAAAGGGCTCAGAATCAGAGTTCTAACTTAAAAAGCATACACTTTTCATGTTTTTTTTTTTTTTTTTTTTTTTAGAAAGAACTTGTTTTTTTTTTTTAATTTATTTATTTGAGAGCTACAGACACAGAGAGAAAGACAGATAGAGGGAGAGAGAGAATGGGCGCGCCAGGGCTTCCAGCCTCTGCAAATGAACTCCAGACGCGTGCGCCCCCTTGTGCACCTGGCTAACGTGGGACCTGGGGAACCGAGCCTTGAACCGGGGTCCTTAGGCTTCACAGGCAAGCGCTTAACCGCTAAGCCATCTCTCCAACCCACTTTTCATGTTTTATCAAAATTACATGCCCAACTCACAGACACTGAGGCCTTTTGCATCAACAATGTAAACAGTTCTCCCTTCTCAAAAACTCATTTCTTGGGCTGTCCAATATTATCTTATCCTTGAATCCCACTCCACTGCCTCCTTGTATCTATGAACCAGGATTAATCTAGTCACTCATGTCCAAGGTGGGAGCAAGGGTGGACTCTACCTTGGACTGTGATGGTGATGTAAAGACTAGCCAGAGAGAGAGTGGGGGAGGAGAAGGAGAGGGAGGAGAAAATGAACTTTGGAGTTAAGGCTTGTTTTGCATTTCTTTGTTTATTTGCTTCTTTACCTGGCACAAAAAAATTCTCTCTTAGGGTCAACTGGCACCCAGGTGATCTGCAGGAGACTTAAAAAGAACTCACCAGGCCAAACTCTTGTCTTAGATTAATCTCTTCTCATATAAAATAGGCGTTTGGAAGAAATCTGGGTTGTGACAAAATGGAAGCATTAAACTGGGCTGTAATCCAGGAGCTATATTTCTAGGAACAAATCACTGGACACTGTAATGGGTAGGTCTACAGAATTTCTAACAGAAGTGCTAGGCACTGAGTGAGATCAAAAGAAAGATGAGTAATTGAAGACAATGAGTCATAAAGTGGAAATACAACTTTCCATCTAATACATGAACTCCAGCTTCTGCTAACTGGGACACATCTCTCATATGGCTTTCCATACCTGCAAATGGGGCAGTGCTGTCTTGTTTGTCCACTACTGGAGTCTGCAATTGTAACTATGCATGTGACTATGTCTTAGAAGTTTTAAAAATTCATTAGTAATGAATCTTTCATCTTTTAGAAATTTCTCTGTGCATTTTTAATTTGATTTTGTCTCATATTGATTTTGTTTATTGCTTCTTAGTTTTAGAATTAATTTTGCAATTTAATCTGTAATTTTTATTTTATGTAATTTCTTATAATTCTGTAATTTCAGTTGCTTATTCAGAATAATCAAGAGAATGTTACTTTGTGAACAGTCTTTCAAATTTTGATTTATGGGAGCATTGTTAACATTCAACATTAGACTTTCCCACTTCACTGTTAGCTTTATTTGCAGGCCTACTTTTGGCCCCTATTTTAAAAACTGATCCCTTAGTGCTATACTTCTGTGCAATTACAACACAGTGCCCCAGAGAAGTCTACCACATGGGGTACAGGTAACTCTCTAAAGAAGTTCAATTCTATAGATTGGGATAAGAAAAGCTAGATAGATAGCAAGCAAGTACAGGGCTGTAATTCAGCACTCATGAGGCAGAACAATCATGACTCCAAAGCCAAAGTGAAACTATCAGAAAGACTGTGTAAGAAAAGAAACAAAAAAGAACAAGCTGAGATGGCTTAGCAGTTAAGGCACTTGCCTGTGAAGCCTAAGGACCCATGTTCAACTCTCTATATTCCACTTAGGCCAGACACACAAAGGTGAGGTAAGCACAAGGTTGCATGTGCCCACTTAGGTGGTACAAGCATCTGGCATTCAGTTGTGTTGGCTGAGGTCCTGGCATGCCAATTCTGTCTCTCTCAAAGTAAAAATTAATAAGTTAACTAATTAACTAGAAAAACAGAACATGCTAAATTATCAGTCTTGCATGACTTAACTTATAGAAATTATCCTCCCCAATAGTAATAACATAAAAAAGACAAAGTGTAAAAGAACTAAATCTGGATGAACAAATGATAAAAACATTAATAACAAATGTGCTTGCAAAAACTGTCTAGTCATACAAATAACCAAAGACAGCAGATGATTAAATCCTAAAGAATAATAAGGCCCACACTCTGCTGACTAGCTTTCATAAAAATAATGAAAAAAAAAAGCTATGTATTTTTCCAAAATAAAACACAGATGCATATAGCAAACTTAAGTATAAGAAAACTTGGGCTAGAGAGATGGCTTAGTGGTTAAGGCACTTGCCTGCAAAGCCAAAGGACACAGGTTTGGTTCTCCAGGACCCACATAAAGCCAAATGCACAAGGTATACATATATCTGGAGTTCTTTTGCAGTGGCTAGAGACCCTGGCATGCCCATTCTCTGTCTCTCATTCTCTCCTTCTCTCTCCTTCTTTCTCTCTCTCTCTCTGCCTCTTTCTCCCCCAGCCTCTCTCTCTTAAATAAATAAAAATTTAAAAAATATTTTAAAACACATATAAGAAAACATGAAATAAATTAATTATTCTCTAAAAGAACAACCACCAACAAGAAACTCTAACAAAAGCCCAAATTAACGAAATAGAATTAATAAGTGAATCTGAGTGTATTCTTCTTAAAGGAAAACAAAATAATAAACTATCTTGCAGTTCTAGTTAAGAAATCAGAATAAACAAAACTGCATAGCTCTAGGAGTGATCAAAGGTTGGCATGGTAGTTAGAATGTGAATATATTTGCCCCATAGCCTGAGCTACTTTTGATTAAGGTTAAGCTTGCAACTTAAGACTTCCTGAGGGTGTCACAGGTGGTAGGATTTAAGACCTACCCTAAGGTATGTTCAGAGCCAGTCTGAGCTCTGGCTGCTTGTGCTTGCTGGCTGTTTGGTGGCGTCTCTCTGCTATGAATTTATGGAAGTGAGGCAATTTCTTCCACCATGGTGAAGCTTCCCCTGGATTCTGTAAGTCTGAAATAAACACTTTCCTCCCATAAGCTACTCCTGGCCTGGTCAGATGCTTGCCCCAGCAATGAAAAGGAACAGTCACAGGAGGGCATCTTGGACCACAGGCATTTAAGATCATCTCACAATAGTGATCTCCAGCATGAGACAGATTGTGTGATTTAAGCGAAACTGATGATGTAAGAACATAAACATCGAAAAAATGGATTAAAAAAACACTCAAACTTGAGCAGAGCAGTCATTAATAGAAGAATAAAGTGAAAGGAACAGAGCTTGGATTTTTTAAAATCTATTTTAATATGTTCCCAGATGAAGATGGGCAACCTTCCAGCCTACCTTAGAAAGCAAACATAAGTCCCATACCAAAATGTGGTAAACATAACTCACAATAAATTGCATATTTGGAAAAAATCTAATTATGTATTTACCAAATGAAAACAAGTCAATAAAAATCAGAACAGCCTATTTTAAAAAATGAATAAAATTCATGGGCAGGCAGTATTCCCATGCACATGGCCAATAAATGTAAGAGGTTAAATGACTAATCAAATTAAGATATGGTGCCAATTTTTCCTGTCTTATTAGCAGAGAGTAAATAGATTAAAATATCACTAATACCTAATGTGGGTGCAATGGAGAAATAAGAAATTTAATACCTTCTTGTTAAGAATGTTAAGTGGACTTCTGGTTAAGATGGCGGCGTAGGTACCATGCCAAAGCAGCCTGGGGGGATAAAAGACCAAAAAAACTCAGCAAAATATACATTTTTACTAAAAAGTGAGGTGTATAGGAAATTGAAGCAGCAGCAGAGAAGTAGGAGAGATCCAGAGCATCCAGAGCCCACACAGGCCGGCAAAAGAGGCCCGGCAGCTCTGCCAACTGTGGCGGCGGTGGGGCGCACCAGAAAGCCGCCAGACTTGGCTTGAGCCACAGGAAAACCCAGGTGCGGGAGCTTCCCCTCACACCACACTCTCCGCAACTCAGGAAACGTGAAGGGAGAGCGGCAATGAGCAACAGAGGAGCAGACCACGAGGTAGAAGAACACATGGAGCAGCGAGAGAACCAGAGCAGCTGCGGCTCCCTCCCCCCCCCCCCCCCACTGCCTGAGCCCAGCTCCAGAAAACAGAACAGCAGTCCAGGACCCGGCCATGCCAACTTGAGCTGACAGCGGGACCCAAGCAGGAGCAGAGTTCGGCAGCAACACCAGTAGCTCTGGAACCGGTACCAGCAGCCCCAGCAGCAGCAGACCCAGAAGCAGCAACAGCGGCAAACCCCGCAGCAGCAGACCCAGGAGTAGCAACAACAGCAGACCCAGCAGCAGCAGCTTCAGCAACAGCAGTGGCTCCAGAAGTGGCAGCTACAGCAGCAGCAGCAGAGGCAACAGCAGCAGTGGACCCAGCAGCAGCAGCTTGAGCTGCTGACAGACCCAGCAGAGGCAGCTTTCGCAGCAGCAGTTCCAGCAGCGGGGGTGCTGATCTGCAGGGCCACAGTTGCCAGACTTGGCTTGCCCGGCAGGAGAAGCCAGTGCCCAGATCCAGAAATCAGAACAGCAACCTGACGACCCAGGCACCAACTTGACTGAGACCAAAAGCATCCAAGGTAACTGGGTTTGCACCAGGGAAGGGTCTCACTTGGTCACAAGCTGACTGGGATCCCTCAACAGACCAGAAATCTTAACCTCTATGTTGATAGAGGATCTGGTTGTTATAATAACTACTCTGGCATACATACTTGGGGCTGTTTTTGACTGAATGGGTACAGTGTTTAGTTAACTTTTAGAATCTACCAGTGTTTTATTCCACTCAGCCTATTTGAATACTCCCATAGCAGGGAAACTCAACCCCTAGGAGCACCTTTGTAGATACTCTCAGAGTCTTAAGAGCCACATCTAACACCTTAAGCGCCTACCCTGAAAATATATAACATCAAATCAACTGATACAGCTAAGAATACCCAGCTAGCTAGAAAATCCAAGCATTAACTTAATCCAAGATGCAAAAATATATACATTATAACACAAGAAACACTAAAAAGAAAGACGATATAAGTCCACCTAAAAGTATTAATGCATCAGAAATGACCTCCAGTGAGAACGAGTTAGAGGAAATGCCTGAAAAAGATTTCAAAAGAATGATTGTAAATATGTTCAAAGAAGTCAGAGAACAAATCAAAGGAGTCAAAGAGGAACTTAAAGAGGAAATCAAAGGAATCAAAGAAGATGCAGGACACCAATTTCATGAAATAAAGAAGGCAATACAAGACATAAATAAGGAAATAGAAATAATAAATAAAAACCAGTCACAATTAATAGCAATGAAGAACACAGTTAATGAAATAAAAAACTCTGTAGAAAATCTCACCAGTAGAATGGATGAAGGAGAGGACAGAATATCTAAGCTAGAAGACCAGGTGGCAGATCTAATACAGGCAACAAAGAAAAAGACAAACTTATAGAAAGGTATGAGTGGGAATTTCAAGATATTTGGAACACTATGCAAAGATCAAATATTAGAATTCAGGGCATAGTAGAAGGAGAAGAATTCCAATCCAAAGGCATAGTAGGTGTCTTCAACAAAATCATAGAAGAAAATATCCCCCAAATTGGGAAAGAGGTGCCAATACAGATACAGGAAGCCTTTAGAACCCCAGCAAGACAAAACCTGGAAAAAACCTCTCCTTGCCATATTATAATCAAACATCCAAACACACACACCAAAGATAAATATTGAAAGCAGTTAGAAAGAAAAATCAAGTTACCTACAAAAGTAAGCCCATCAGGATTACAGCAGATTATTCAACACAAAACTTTAAAGCCAGAAGGTCTTGGGGTGATATATTCCATGTTCTGAAAGATAACAACTGTCAACCAAGGTTACTTTATCCTGCAAAGTTATCCATTCAAATAGACGGAGAAATAAGGACATTCCAGGACAAAAGCAGGTTAAAGGAGTATTTGAAGACAAAACGAGCTCTACAGAAAATACTTAATAGAATCCTCCATGCTGAAGAAAAGGAAAAGCACACATATAAGGAACCTAGAAAAAACAAGCAATACTCAAATACTAGTTAACACAAGAGAGCACAGGTAGAACCAGAACCACAAAAAAAAAAAAAAAGGCAAACATAAATACACACCTTTCAATAATATCTCTTAATATCAATGGCCTCAATGCCCCAATGAAAAGACATAGATTTGCAGACTGGGTTAAAAAGCAGGATACTACAATTTGTTGTCTCCAAGAAACTCACCTTTCTACAAAGGATAGACATTTTCTTAGGGTGAAAGGTTGGAAAATGGTGTTTTAAGCAAATGGGCCTAGAAAACAAGCAGGGGTTGCTATCCTAATATCGGACAGGGTAGACTTTAGTCCAACATTACTCAAGAAAGATAAGGAAGGTCACTTTATATTGATTAAGGGCACACTCCAACAGGAGGACATTACAATCCTAAACATATATGCACCTAACATGGGGGGTCGCAAATTCATCAAACAAACACTATTAGAACTAAGGTCACAGATAACACCAAACACAGTGGTGGTAGGTGACTTTAACACCCCACTCTCATCAATTGACAGGTCATCCCGGGAAGAAAAAAACAGAGAGACATCTGGACTAAATGAGGTCATAGAAGGAATGGACCTAACAGATATATACAGGACATTTCGTCCAAAGGCTGCAGAATATACATTCTTTTCAGCAGCACATGGAACATTCTCTAAAACAGACCATATATTAGGACACAAAGCAAATCTTAACAAATTCAGGAAAATTGAAATAATTCCTTGCATTCTATCTGACCACAATGGAATTAAACTACAAATCAGTAGCAAGAAAGGCTATAAAGCATACACAAAATCATGGAAACTAAACAATACACTACTAAATGATGAGTGGGTCAATGAAGAAATCAAAAAAGAAACCAAAAAATTTATAGAGTCAAATGATAATGAGAACACAACATACCAAAATCTCTGGGACACAATGAAGGCAGTTCTAAGAGGTAAATTTATAGCCTTAAGTGCCTATTTTAAGAAATTAGAAAGGTTGCAAGTAAACGACCTAATGCTTCGCCTTAAAGCTTTGGAAAAAGAAGAACAAGGCAAACCAAAAATCAGTAAACGGGAAGAAATAATAAAGATTAGGGCAGAAATTAATGAAATAGAAACAAAAAGAACAATGCAAAGAATTAATGAAACATAGAGTTGGTTCTTTCAAAGGATAAACAAGATTGATAAACCCTTGGCAAATCTGACCGAAAGAAAGAGAGAAGAGACACAAATTAAAAATCAGAGATGAACAAGGTAACATCACAACAGATTCCAGAGAAATTCAAAAAATCATAGGGACATACTATAAAAGCATATACTCCACAAAGTATGAAAATCTGAAAGAAATGGATGATTTCCTTGATCTATATGACCTACCTAAATAAAATCAAAATGAGATTAATCACTTAAATAGACCTATAACAAACATGGAGATCCGAACAGTTATCAATAATCTCCCAACTAAAAAAAGCCCAAGCCCAGATGGATTCACTGCTGAATTTTACCAGACTTTTAAGGAAGAGCTAACACCATTGCCTCTTAAGCTTTTCTAGGAAATAGAAAAAGAAGGAATTCTACCAAACTCCTTCTATAAGGCCAGCATCACCCTGATACCAAAACCAGGCAAAGATAGAACAAAAAAAGAAAATTACAGACCAATCTCCCTCATGAACATAGATGCAAAAATTCTCAACAAAATATTGGCAAACAGAATACAAGAGTGTATCAAAAAGATCATTCACCCTGACCAAGTAGGCATTATCCTAGAGATGCAGGGATGGTTCAACATACGCAAATCTATAAATGTAATACAGTACATAAACGGGTTGAAGGACAAAAATCACATGATCATCTCATTAGACGCAGAGAAAGCATTTGACAAAATCCAACATCCCTTCATGATAAAAGTCCTACAGAGACTGGGAATAGAAGGAACATATCTCAATATAATAAAGGCTGTTTATGACAAGCCTACAGCCAACATATTACTAAATGAGGAAAAACTGGAAGCTTTTCCACTAAAATCAGGAACAAGACAAGGGTGTCCACTGTCCCCACTTTTATTTAATATAGTTTTGGAAGTCTTAGCCATAGCAATAAGGCAAGAGACACACATAAAAGGGATACAAATTGGAAAGGAAGAGATCAAGTTATCGTTATTTGCAGATGACATGATTCTATACATAAAGGACCCTAAAGACTCTACTAGCAAACTGTTAGAGCTGATAAAAACCTACAGCCATGTAGCAGGATACAAAATAAATACACAGAAATCAGTAGCCTTCATATATGCTAACAACAAACACACAGAGGATGAAATCAGAGAATCACTCCCGTTTACAATTGCATCAAAAAAAATAAAGTACCTTGGAATAAACCTAACCAAGGAAGTAAAGAATCTATACAATGAGAACTTTAAAACACTCAAGCGAGAAATTGCAGAAGACACTAGAAAGTGGAGAAACATCCCTTGTTCCTGGATTGGAAGAATCAATATTGTGAAAATGGCAATCTTACCTAAAGCAATCTACACATTTAATGCAATCCCTATCAAAATTCCAAAGGCTTTCTTCATGGAAATAGAAAAAACAATCCAAAAATTCATCTAGAATCACAAAAAACCTCAACTATCTAAAGTAATACTGAGCAACTAAATGAGGCTGGTGGTATCACCATACCTGATTTTAACCTATACCTCAGAGCCATAGTAACAAAATCAGCATGGTACTGGCACAAAAACAGACATGTAGATCAGTGGAACAGAATAGTGGACCCAGATGTAAGCCCAAGTAGCTATAGCCACCTGATATTCAATAAAAATGCCAAAAATACTCGTTGAGAAGAGACAGCCTCTTCAGCAAATGGTGTTTTGAAAACTGGATATATATATGTGCAGAAGGATGGAAATAGATTCTTCTCTCTCTCCATGCACAAGAATTAAGTCCAAATGGATTAAAGACCTTAACATCAGACCGGAAACTTTGAAACTGCTAGAGGAAAAATTAGGGGAATCTCTTCAACATATTGGTCTTGGCAAAGACTTTCTGAATACAACCCCAATTGCTCAGGCAGTAAAACCACAGATTAATCACTGGGACCTCCTGAAATTATAAAGATTTTGCACTGCAAAGGACACAGTGAAAAAAGCAAAGAGGCAACCTACAGAATGGGAAAAAATCTTCGCCAGCTATCTATCTGATAGAGGATTAATATCTAGGATATACAAAGAACTCAAAAAGTTAAATAATAAGGAATCAAACAAGCCAATGAAAAAAATGGGCTATGGAGCTAAATAGAGCGTTCTCAAAGTAAGAAATACAAATGGCATATAAGCATCTGAAAAACTGTTCTACGTCACTAGTCATCAGGGAAATGCAGATTAAAACTACATTGAGATTCCATCTCACTCCTGTCAGATTGGCCACCATCATGAAAACAAATGATCATAAATGTTGGCAGGGATATGAAAAAACAGGAACCCTTCTACACTGCTGGTGGGAATGCAATCTGGTCCACCCATTGTGCAAACAGTGTGGAGGTTCCTAAAACAGCTAAAGATTGATCTACCATATGACCCAGCTATAGCACTCCTAGGCATATATCCAAAGGACTCATCTCATTTCCTTAGAAGTACATGCTCAACCATGTTTATTGCTGCTCAATCTATAATAGGTGGGATATGGAACCAGCCTAGATGTCCCTCAACAGATGAGTGGATAATGAAGATGTGGCACATTTATACAATGGAATTCTACTCAGCGGTAAAGAAAAATGAAGTTATGAAATTTGCAGAAAAATGGATGGACCTGGAAAGTATTATACTTAGTGAGGTAACCCAGGCCCAGAAAGCAAGTGCCACATATTCTCTCTCATATGTGGATCCTAGCTACAGATGACTCGGCTTCTGCGTGAGACGGAAAATACTTAGTAGCAGAAGCCAGTAAGGTAAAAAGGAGACATAAAGGGTAGAGAAAGGAAGGGAAGAGGATACTTAATAGGTTGATATTGTATATATGTAATTACAATGATTGTAATGGGGAGGTAATATGATGGAGAATGGAATTTCAAATGGGAAAGTGTGGGGGTGGGGAGGGAGGGAATTACCATGGGATATATTTTATAATCATGGAAAATATTAATAAAATTTTTTTTAAGAAAAAGAATATTAAGCTTTCTGGAGAGTGCTTTCATGGTATATGTTCTGGAGTTGTTTCTGAATTATATTGTATATCCTTGTCTCAGTAATTCCAAAAGGCAAAAATACATTGTAATGGAGCATAACAATTTGGAGATGACCAGATATGGACAAAGACATATATACAAGGCTGTGAGTTATATACATTATGGTACTAACATTTAGTTGCCAGTAGAGAAAATTCTCACTGAGGAAAGAATTAAGCAGGAACCTTAGAAAATCACACACACCAATTTTAAATAAATATATACATACACTAATATGGAAATGTCCATGATATATTCAAAGGGAAAAAATACAATAGATTTCATAATGTAGCTAATAATAGAAATACAGTTTTTGTTCATAAAAGACTAAAAAGATATAGTAAATATCCATACAGATATACTCACATTATGTATATATGGTTATTCACACTAGAAACTAGCAGTTGCATCTTAATAATGAAATAATTTTTAAAATATTTATGATTTCCAGAGTATCTAAATTCCTAAGGGTTCAATGAAGTTTTTTTTTTTTTTTTTTTTTTTTTCGATGTAGGGTCTTATTCTAGCCTGGGATGACCTGATGTCACTCTGTGATCCAGGTTGGCCCTGAAAAATACATTTCTCTTCTGTAATTGTGGTAAACAAACAGTTCTGTTTTGTTTTAGTTTTGCCTAATCTGTCAGGACCAATTGTTTCTTAAATATAGTGAGAATGATTTATAAACAAAGTGAAAATAAGGCCAAAAATATAAAACTTGCATTTTTATTGTAAAATCTAACTGATACTGTAATTCTTTGCTGAATTTCTGAAAATGTTTCCACAAATGATTCCTCTCCTTTTGTATTCCCCATGTCCTCATGGGTTGGAAGTTCAGAGTAGCACTGTGTAGTCCTAGAACAATGATTAAAGGCAGACTGTGAGGCCAGGTACTCAGGGAAAGCCCATTCTTAGCTCTCTGTGGATAGTGCCAGTTGTATAAGCTCTCCAGTACTCAGTTTTCTCATGCAAAAATGAGGTAATCACTCTAGAGATGACAGTTCATAATGAAGTTTGCTCTAAAGTTTCATTCTCAAGCCATTATGAAAGGATGCATCTGTCCCTCTATGCTTTCACTACTGGGGTCATATTTTTCCAGCATTTTCAGATTCAGATATTGTCACAGATAAGTTCATAGGGTATCTTAGTGCACCTTGAATTTGTATTTCTCTAATGATTCATGATGTCAAGCATATTCTGTATTTATGTGCCACATGTGTACCAGTCAGTGAAGTATGTTTGTACCCTTTCCGTACTTTCAAATGTGATTTTGAGGGTGCTTATTTTTGAGTTTTGATTTCATTATGGTCAGAGAACATGTTCAGAATAGTTTCAATTTTTTTCCATCTTCCTAAGGTTTGTTTTATGAACAAGATAATTGTTCATATAAGCAACTTTTTCCATGAGCACTTCAGGCAAGTGTGTATTCTGTTGTTGGGAGAAGTGGTGTCAAACACATTAGCAATCTAAAGAAAGTTTGTTCTGGCTACTCTGCCCAGCTGGAGGGGCAGAACTGGAAAATCCAGAGACTGTCAGTCTCTAGTTGTATTGGACTTGGACTGTAGAAGTTTGATGTTTGTTTGATGGTGGTTGAGATTATATTGTTTTAGTCTCTCTTTGCTACACCTTATACCACTTGAAAATGTTTACTCTGTACCTTTATATGTTGAAAGTATTTAAATTGTGTGATTTTAAGGACTCACAGCTAAAAGAAAATCTTAAATCTCAGAAGAAACTTGAGACTTTGGAACTATCTCAAGTTGGTCAAGATTGTGGGGACCTTTGAAAATTGGACTAAATACAGTTTACAATGTGTGATGGTTTTGAATCTGTTGGGGGCCAGGGGCAGAATGTGGTAGTTTGAATAGATGCTTGATACATTCAGAGTTTTATCAGTTTGCAGTTTATATCTGCAGCCACCTGGGTAGAGGAGGTGGATCTTTGGGTCCAGCCCTAAGGTGTGGTGTGGTGGTGGGTTTGAAATTCTAATCTAAAGATATGCAAAGTGCCTAGTTCCACCTGGAGTTCCTGAAGTGCACTGTATAGCTTTGGGCTTTTGGACCTTGTGGCTTCTTTCTCTCTTTGTCCTTGGACCATTGCCATTTCCAAAAGCATTATGGAAACCTTAAAAATTGCCAAATGGATGATGGTAAATCTATTATTTGTAGATATTTGATAGCATAAGTAAAGCCATGTGTATTAGTAATTTTTCTAATCACTATAACCAAATGCCTGACAAGAGGCAAGTTAAGTGAAGAAGGGTTTATTTTGGTTCACAGTTTAAGAGGGTAGAATCCATCAGAGCAGGTAAGGTGAAACAGTGGAAGTGTGTGGCTTATACTTATCACATCTAAGACCCAGAAGCAGAGAGTTCAGGCTAGAATAGAGCCAGGCTATAATACATAAGTTCCCTAGTGACTCACTTCTTCCAGCAAGGCTCAAAGGCTTTTTAACCTTCCCAAAATAGCCCCACCAAGCTAGGACCCAAGCGTTGAAACACATGAGCCTGTGAGGACATTTCACACTCATAATGCCATGTTTTTCAAAACTTACTGTCAGCCGGGCGTGGTGGCGCACGCCTTTAATCCCAGCACTCGGGAGGCAGAGGTAGGAGGATTGCCATGAGTTCAAGGCCACCCTGAGATGACAGAGTTAATTCCAGGTCAGCCTGGACCAGAGTGAGACCCTACCTCAAAAAAAAAAAAAAAAAAACTTACTGTCTTTTCACAAACCTGCAGAGATTTCTAAAAATTATATCCCAACAGTACAGTGGGCAACCACTCATTAATTATTATTTCAGTAAGAGAAAACATATTAACAGTTTAAATTCTGATAATATGGCCCTAATTAAAGAAAAGTATGAGGTAATATGTTTGGGAATATTAACAATATAGTATTTATCATTATTTCTATTATTGTGCCTATTTTAAATATTTACCTACTTTAACTAAACCTTGACATCTCATTAGAGTTTCTAAAAATAGACTTGATATTTAGTTTGTAGAAGAACTATGAACTATCTTAGAAAAACTATTATCTAACTCCTAAGTATAATTGGTATTTTATTGGAAAATAATCAAATATGTTCATAAAGTATATCTTCTTATTGAAAATTGAGTTTGATTCTAATTTACTATTGAAATCTCATTTTAGTATCTTGTTTCTCACTAGAACAATAACTATTCTGTTAAGAGTTCTAACTGCATTTTCTTTTAAATATAGTGCTTTTAGTTTGTGTACACATAATTTGAAAATATTTTAAGGCACCCTTTGAACTAAAAAATTGACACTATTATTTTTTACAAATTCAAAGACTTCTTGCCAAAATCCAGTTTCAGAGGTTTAAAACACTTTATACCAGTAGCTCTATGACTTATTTCTCCAAAGACTTAAAGAGTATATTTTTAGACAAACAAAATTGAACACAGTTGCTCTCTCTCTCTCTCTCTCTCTCTCTCTGCATTCAAAGTGATTCACACTACGCTAAAGTCCTTCCATCTTCTAGCAAATTAACTTTTCAGTCTGAAAATGTCTGCTTGGAGATTTTTAAATTCAGTAAAATATTTGGGATGTTTTTCAAGATCTTGATGTTGGTATTCTGGCCATATCGACCAGTATACTACTTTTAACTTCAACATATTTTATACCACTTTGCCTTATTTTGAAGATGTGCTACTTTGGAAAATAGCATCTAAAGCAATCTTCAGGAAAATCAGTAAAATTCTCAATCTTACAATATTTGATTGATAAAGAAAGATTATCACAAATACACATAAAACCTACCCAGAAGGCTGCCTATTTTCCCATTTTAATCTGAATTGAAAAATTATCTTGTCTTTCAGTGTTCTCTTATAGTTTGGTTTCATAAAGTATTCTCATTTGTGAGTTAAGAATGATCATTTTTATTCTTTTTGTGGCCCTGAATCTCATGAATGTGGAGACTGCTATGGATGTTAGAAGACTGGGCATTTATTCTTGACTTTCTCCTAGTATTGTTCATATCTTTAATATATGAAGTCTGAAGGTCAGCTCCTTCTTGCCATGAAGGATCTGAATGTCCTCATGGAAGCTACTCACCGATTTCTCTGACTGGCCTACATATCCTTCCTCCACATATGCCCGAGAGACTGTCACATCAACAAGTCAGAGAGGGCAAAAATACACACAATATGTAGCTTGTATTTTGTTTAAAAATTTTTGAAGACTTGAGGGAAAATGATAATTCCATTTAAAAGACATAGTTAAGGAAATTTGTAATTTTAATGCTATGAGATTATGAAAAAATCTGCATAAATTCTAGCAATTTTTCCATTGCTTTATCAGAAATGTTAATTCACAATAATGTTAAAGGGAAGACTTCTTCAAAACTTACTTTATAAAGGAAAATTATTCTGAACTATATCACTTAAACAGTAGTTAGAACATAAGAAGTTGTTATTAAAATATATAGAAGCATGCATTGTTTTGCCAGTGAGAACATCTCCCCCAGCATCCCAGCATAAGCACAAATGGAGACACGGGAGAGCAACAGAGTTGTCTCCCAAGTAAGGTCAGTAGGCAACTGGGGTTTCTTTTTTCCCATCAGCCTTAAGGGCAATAACATTTGAAAACACTAAAGAGGAAAAAGTGCTGATCCACTCTTAGTCCATTATTGACACTTGTTAATGTTTGGGGCTCTCCCAAAAAATTAATTATTTTCTTCCTCTACAGTTTATCTATGTTGCCCAGAAACCACTGGCTTCCTGGAATTTTTATTAAGAATTCCACATTCTTGCCATATTCTTCAGATACTGTGGCTGCTGCCAATAAATCCTAATAAATTTTCACTTCTTTTCTTTCAATAATATCCTAGAGAATATGATTCAGGCTCAGATTAATCACGGATCATGTTAATGGCTCCTAGGAGTTTCCTTCCGATAGCCCTTATTATATTAAATCAAAGTTGATAGCATGCTACATCACTGCTCAGCTGGGCTTTCATAGAAGCTCTGGTATTTAACATGATTTATACCTAATATATTTACTTATTATGTGCCTTATTTGTAAAACAGACATCCTTAGAAATGACACCCCTTTAAAATCTATTATATTTTTAAAATATTTTATAGGAAACATTTTATGGAAAAAGTGTCATATTTTTGCTGTAGTCACATAATAGTGAACAGGAACAATTTATTTAACTTACAATCAAAATATTAATATTTTATTATAGTTTCAAAAAGTGTTGTACATAAGTGTGTTTTGCTTATTTAAAAGATAGATTATGTTGCAGTGTTATTAAGAGACTTGCCATATTCTTCTTTTAAGCTTTGTAGCAAAGGGGCTGCTTTGGGGAACCCGTTTGAAGCTCCTGCTGAAGAAATAGCAAGTGTGGCCAGTTTCATTGAAACAAAGCTTGTCACATGCTACCTGCGGATGAGGAAGCCTGACCTCGCCCTCAATCATGCACACAGGTAAAATGAAGCACTGGTGTCTGTGAGTAAGTACCACCTCTTCCATTTCGCTTCACTGTAAAGGTGGAACTCATAAAACAAAGTTATGTACTACTTGATTTTTGTAAAGCTAAGCACACCATGGATTCAAGGAAGGGGGCACCAAAGCAATTATTCATGATGCAAGGGAGAAATAAAAAGGCAAGGAACTGGCAGCAAATTGCTTCAGGAAAAGAAAAAAAAAAGAATGATGTGAATGAAGTAAGTAATGAAAATGATATGAAAATGTACAAAGGGCTTCTAGCCAGGTATAGTGGTACATGCCCTTAATCCCAGAATTCTGGAGGCAGAAGTAAGAATATTGGCTGTGAGATTGAGGCTAGCCTGAGACTACATAGTGAAGGCCAAGTCAGTCTGGGCTTCAGGGATCCCCTACCTCAAAATCTCAAAAGAAAAAACAGGGGGCTTTGAAAATTGTAAAAAAAAAAAAAAAAAAAAAAAGAAGAAGGAGGAGGAAGAAGGAAGAGAAGGGAGAAGAGAAATAGAAAAAAATTCTGACAGTGGAATATCAACCTTGAAATTTCATGGCCTATTAGGTAACAGCATAGATGACTCAAGGCATGTTAGCAATATTTGGATGGCTTTCCAAAGGTGTGAAATATCATTATCTAAGCCTTTAATAATTTCTCTTTAATATTCCTATACTTCCAGAGAGATCTGTGGTATTATGTTACCACATAGCTTCCTAGAATTTCCATAGTTACATGGCCTGTCTTCTCATGTAGTAAAATGTAACTGACCTATATCCTATTTCCTAAAGGTATTGTTCTCATGGTTAATAATCCATTTTAATCTGTAGCAAAGATAAATTGTGTTGTACTTTTCAACTCTTTCTGTCTTTTTTTGATTTCTAAAATATTCTTATTCAATTTATCTGAGAAAGAGAATATAGGTCAATTGCCACTGTAAATGAACTCCAGGAACATGCCTCACTTTGTGCATCTGGATCTACATGGAGACTAAGGCGGGCAGCTTTGCAAACAGGCACCTTTAACTGCTGAGCCATCTCCCCAGCTCTATTTTTTGTATTAATATACATATTTAGCTTTGGTTAACTCTTCCCCTCTTCTTTTTCACTTTGTTGCATCCCATCCTATCTTCACCCTCCCAACCCTGGCATTCCCCTTTTGACTTTCATATCACTTAGGAAATGCTACCTTCCCTACCCTTCTTACTTGAAGCCTCTTTTTTTTCTTTTTCTCCTCACTTGGACTCCTTTCTAGATCTCTCACACTCTCACATAGCATACATGTGTAAAAATTTTAAGCTTGGCTCTGTGCATTAGAGAAAACATACAATCCTTTCCTTTCTATTCCTGGGTTACCTCATATAGTATATTCACATTTTTGTTATCAATATCTCCACTGATGGACATCTGGACTTGAAATTATGAGCTTTAATCCTTGCCTGAATTGAAGCAACTGGGACTTCCATTTTCTAATCTCATATGCTATGGTGGTTTAATGGTAAATGAATGTTCCCCTTAGCCTCAGAGAATTTTTATTAAGTTTAAGCTTCATACTTAAGTCTTAAGGCAGCCTGCTGGAGTAAAGGTATGTCATTGGGGGAGGATCTGAAGACTACCTGGGCAGTGTTTTCAGACCCATTTGGAGTTTGGCTGTTCATATTTGTTGGCTGTTTAGTGGTGTCTCTAGTCTGTAGATTTGTGGAAATGAGCTAGCTTCTTCTGTCATTGATGGTGCTTCCCCTGGATTCTGTAAGTGCCAAAGAATTCCTTTCCTCCCATAATGTCAGGCATTTTTTCTAGCAACGAGAAAATAACTGCAACAGAAAATTGGTAACAACAGTGGGGTCCTTGCCATGATGAGTCTGACCATGTGGGTTTTGATCTTTTGAAGCTTGGTTGTGGGAGGAATGTGGAAGGAATTGGTACTTTGGACTTGGAGAAGCCTCACAGTGCTGTAATTAAAGCTAAATTCAGAGATTATTGTGAACTGTGAAAGCTTTGTTTATAAGCTTTCAAAAGGGAAAGAGAGAACTTTGTTGGAACTGGTCTACTGGCAAAAGGCTAGTTGCATTCAGCACAAGCCCTAAGAGTTTGTACAAGGTTGAATTTAAAAGTAATGGAATGGTGTGTTGGCAAAGGATATAGAAGAAAGATGTATGAAAAATGTTCTGTTTATTATAGGAAAAAATCAAGCCAGTTTGAAGTTACTGGCACAGAGGCTAGTTTTAGGTTACTGAAACTACAGTTATTAAACAGATTACCACCATTAAGGTTGAGCCAACTGCTTTGCACTGGAAAAATGGAAAAGATGCCTGAGGGTTAAATCTGCCCATGGAAGGCTCAAATGAGTGAGAATACAAATTATTTTGCAAAGAGGTGGCTTAAAGAAAGAAGTCTAAAGAAATAACCTGCTCTTTAAGGTCAAGGTATATTCCCTATGGATTTATAAATTTGGCTATGCCTCATACCTGATACTGGGACAAAAAGTGCAATATGCTATTTTTAAAAATATTTTTATTTTAAAGATGGCGGCATAGGTACCACGCCAAAGAGGCTAGGGGGGAAAAAAACCAAAAAAATTCAGCAAAATACACACTTTTACTAAAAAGTGAGGTGTATAGGAAATTGAGGCGGCAGCGGAGAAGTAGAAGAGTTATAGAGCATCCAGAGCCTGCACAGGCGGGAAAAGTGGCTCCGGCAGCTTGGCCAACCGCCGCAGCCGCGGCGCAGCAGAAAGCCGCCAGACTCTCGGCTCGAGCCGCAGGAAAAGCCAGGTGCGGGATTTTCCCCTCACACCGCGCTCTCCGCAACTCGGGAAACGTGAGGGGAGAGCGGCAGCGAGCCGCGGAGGAGAAGACCGCGAGGTAGAAGAACACGTGGAGCAGCGAGACAACCAGAGCAGCCGGGGCTCCCTCCCCTCCCCCACCGCCTAAGCCCAGCTCCAGCGAACAGAGCAGAGGCCCGGGACCTGGCCACGCCAACTTGGGCTGACAACGGGACCCAAGCAGGAGCAGAGTTCGGGAGCAACATCAGCGGCTCCAGCAACAGCGGACCCAGGAGCGGCAGATCCCACAGCAGTGGCTTCGGGGTGAGCAGCGGCGGTGGACATGGCAGCGGCAGCTTCAGCAGCGGTGGTGGCTCCAGCGGTGGCAGCTACAGCAGCAGCAGAGGCAGCAGCAGCAGCTCCGTTTGCCCCGTAGGAAAAGCAAGTGCCCAGCTCCAGAAATCAGAACAGCAGCGCGACGACCCAGGCAGCAACTTGACTGAGACCAAAATCACCCAAGGTAACTGGGATTGCACCAGGGAAGGGTCTCACTTGGTCACAAGCTGACTTGGATCCCTCAACAGACTAGAAATCTAAACCTCTTTGTTGATAGAGGATCTGGTCATTATAATAACTACTCTTGCATACATACTGGGGGCTGTTTTTGATTGAATGTGTACAGTGTTTAGTTAAATTTTAGAATCTACCTGTATTTTATTCCACTCAGCCTGCTTGAATACTCCTATAGCAGGGAAACTCAACCCCTAAGAACATCTTTGTAGATACTCTGAGAGTCTTAAGAGCCACACCTAATACCTTAAGGTCCTAACCTGAAAATATATTACATCAAATCAATTGATACAGCTAAGAATACACAGCTAGCTAGAAAATCCAAGCATTAACTTATCCAAGATGCAAAAATATATACATTATAACACAAGAAACACTAAAAAGCAAGACAATATAAATCCACCTAAAAGAATTAATGCATCAGAAATGTCCTCCAGTGAGAAAGAGTTAGAGGAAATGCCTGAGAAAGAGTTCAAAAGAATAATTATAAATATGTTCAAAGAGGTCAAAGAACACATGAAAACAATCAAAGAAGAAATCAAAGAGGAAATCAAAGAGGAAATCAAAGGAATCAAAGAAGAGGCAGGACACCAATTTAATGAAATAAAGAAGGCAATACAAGACATAAATAGGGAAATAGAAATAATAAAGAAAAACCAGTCAGAATTACTATCAATGAAGAACACAGATAATGAAATAAAAAACTCTGTAGAAAATCTCACCAGTAGGATGGGTGAGGGAGAGGACAGAATATCTAAGCTAGAAGACCAGGTGGCAGACCTAATGTAGTCCAACAAAGAGAAAGACAAACTTATAGAAAAGTATGAGTGGGAATTTCAAGATATTCGGGACACTATGAAAAGATCCAATATAAGAATTCAGGGCATAGTAGAAGGAGAAGAACTCCACTCCAGAGGCATAGTAGGCATCTTCAACAAAATCATAGAGGAAAATTTCCCCCAAATTGGGAAAGAGGTGCCAATACAGATACAGGAAGCCTTTAGAACCCCAGCCAGACAAAACCCAGAAAGAACCTCTCCTCGCCATATTATAATCAAACTTTCAAACACACATACCAAAGAAAAAATATTGAAAGCAGTTAGAGAGAAAAATCAAGTTACCTACAAAAGCAAGCCCATCAGGATTACAGCAGATTATTCAACACAAACTTTTAAAGCCAGAAGGGCTTGGAGTGACATATTCCAAGTTCTGAAAGATAACAACTGTCAACCAAGGTTACTTTATCCTGCAAAGTTATCCTTTCAAATAGATGGAGAAATAAAGACATTCCATGACAAAAGCAGGTTAAAGGAGTATTTGAAGACAAAACCAGCTCTACAGAAAATACTTGATAGAATCCTCCATGCTGAACAAAAGGAAAAGCACACATATAAGGAACCTAGAAAAAACAAGCTATACTCAAATACCAGTTAACAGAAGAGAGCACAGGTAGAACCAGTAACACACACACACACACACACACACAAAAATGGCAAACATAAATACACACCTTTCAATAATATCTCTTAATATCAACGGTCTCAATGCCACAACAAAAAGACATAGATTTGCAGACTGGGTCAAAAAGCAGGATCCTACAATTTGTTGTCTCCAAGAAACTCACCTTTCTACAAAGGATAGACATTTTCTTAGGGTGAAAGGTTGGAAAATGGTGTTTTAAGCAAATGGGCCTAGAAAACAAGCAGGGGTTGCTATCCTAATATCGGACAGGGTAGACTTTAGTCCAACATTACTCAAGAAAGATAAGGAAGGTCACTTTATATTGATTAAGGGCACACTCCAACAGGAGGACATTACAATCCTAAACATATATGCACCTAACATGGGGGCTCCCAAATTCGTCAAACAAACACTATTAGAACTAAGGTCACAGATAACTCCAAACACAGTGGTGGTGGGTGACTTTAAAACCCCACTCTCATCAATTGACAGGTCATCCAGGGAAAGAATAAACAGAGAGGCATCAGGACTAAATGAGGTCATAGAAGGAATGGACCTAACTGATATATACAGGACATTTCGTCCAAAGGCTGCAGAATATACATTCTTTTCAGCAGCACATGGAACAGTCTCTAAAATAGACCACATATTAGGACACAAAGCAAATCTTAACAAATTCAGGAAAATTGAAATAATTCCTTGCATTCTATCTGACCACAATGGAATTAAACTACAAATCAGTAGCAAGAAAGGCTATAAAGCATACACAAAATCATGGAAACTAAACAATACACTACTAAATGATGAGTGGGTCAATGAAGAAATCAAAAAGGAAATCAAAAAATTTATAGAGTCAAATGATAATGAGAACACAACATACCAAAATCTCTGGGACACAATGAAGGCAGTTCTAAGAGGTAAATTTATAGCCTTAAGTGCCTATTTTAAGAAATTAGAAAGGTTGCAAGTAAACGACCTAATGCTTCGCCTTAAAGCCTTGGAAAAAAAAGAACAAGGCAAACCAAAAATCAGTAGACGGGAAGAAATAATAAAGATTAGGGCAGAAATTAATGAAATAGAAACAAAAAGAACAATGCAAAGAATTAATGAAACAAAGAGTTGGTTCTTTGAAAGGATAAACAAGATTGATAAACCCTTAGCAAATCTGACCAAAAGAAAGAGAGAAGAGACACAAATTAATAAAATCAGAGATGAACAAGATAACATCACAACAGATTCCAGAGAAAATCAAAAAATCATAGGGACATACTATAAAAGCATATACTCCACAAAGTATGAAAATCTGAAAGAAATGGATGATTTCCTTGATCTCTATGACCTACCTAAATTAAATCAAAATGAGATTAATCACTTAAATAGACCTATAACAAACATGGAGATCTGAACAGTTATCAATAATCTCCCAACTAAAAAAAGCCCAGGCCCGGATGGATTCACTGCTGAATTTTACCAGACTTTTAAGGAAGAGCTAACACCATTGCTTCTTAAGCTTTTCCAAGAAATAGAAAAAGAAGGAATTCTACCAAACTCCTTCTATGAGGCCAGCATCACCCTGATACCAAAACCAGGCAAAGATAGAACAAAAAAAGAAAATTACAGACCAATCTCCCTCATGAACATAGATGCAAAAATTCTCAACAAAATATTGGCAAACAGAATACAAGAGTATATCAAAAACATCATTCACCCTGACCAAGTAGGCTTTATCCCAGAGATGCAGGGATGGTTCAACATACACAAATCTATAAATGTAATACATTACATAAATGGGTTGAAGGACAAATATCACATGATCATCTCATTAGATGCAGAGAAAGCATTTAACAAAATCCAACATCCCTTCATGATAAAAGTCCTACAGAGACTGGGAATAGAAGGAACATATCTCAATATAATAAAGGCTATTTATGACAAGCCTACAGCCAACATATTACTAAATGAGGAAAAACTGGAAGCTTTTCCACTAAAATCAAGAACAAGACAAGGGTGTCCACTGTCCCCACTTTTATTTAATATAGTTTTGGAAGTCTTAGCCATAGCAATAAGGCAAGAGACACACATAAAAGGGATACAAATTGGAAAGGAAGAGATCAAGTTATCGTTATTTGCAGATGACATGATTCTATACATAAAGGACCCTAAAGACTCTACTAGCAAACTGTTAGAGCTGATAAAAACCTACAGCCATGTAGCAGGATACAAAATAAATACACAGAAATCAGTAGCCTTCATATATGCTAACAACAAACACACAGAGGATGAAATCAGAGAATCACTCCCATTCAAAATTGCATCAAAAAAAATAAAGTACCTTGGAATAAACCTAACCAAGGAAGTAAAGAATCTATACAATGAGAACTTTAAAACACTCAAGCGAGAAATTGCAGAAGACACTAGAAAGTAGAGAAACATCCCTTGTTCCTGGATTGGAAGAATCAATATCGTGAAAATGGCAATCTTACCTAAAGCAATCTACACATTTAATGCAATCCCTATCAAAATTCCAAAGGCTTTCTTCATGGAAATAGAAAAAACAATCCAAAAATTCATTTGGAATCACAAAAAACCTCGAATATCTAAAATAATACTGAGCAACAAAAAAGAGGCTGGTGGTATCACCATACCTGATTTTAACGTATAGTACAGAGCCATAGTAACAAAATCAGCATGGTACTGGCACAAAAACAGACATGTAGATCAGTGGAACAGAATAGAGGACCCAGATGTAAGCCCAAGTAGCTATAGCCACCTGATATTCGATAAAAATGCCAAAAATACTCGTTGAGAAGAGACAGCCTCTTCAGCAAATGGTGTTTTGAAAACTGGATAAATATCTGCAGAAGGATGAAAATAGATTCTTCTCTCTCGCCATGCACAAGAATTAAGTACAAATGGATTAAAGACCTTAACATCAGACCGGAAACTCTGAAACTGCTAGAGGAAAAAGTAGGGGAAACCCTTCAACATATTGGTCTTGGCAAAGACTTTCTGAATACAACCCCAATTGCTCAGGCAATAAAACCACAGATTAACCACTGGGACCTAATGAAATTACAAAGATTTTGCACTGCAAAGGACACAGTGAAAAAAGCAAAGAGGCAACCTACAGAATGGGAAAAAATCTTCGCCAGCTATCTATCTGATAGAGGATTAATATCTAGGATATACAAAGAACTCAAAAAGTTAAATAATATGGAATCAAACAAGCCAATCAAAAAATGGGCTATGGAGCTAAATAGAGAGTTCTCAAAGGAAGAAATACGAATGGCATATAAGCATCTAAAAAAATGTTCTACGTCACTAGTCATCAGGGAAATGCAGATTAAAACTACATTGAGATTCCATCTCACTCCTGTCAGATTGGCCACCATCATGAAAACAAATGATCATAAATGTTGGCGGGGATGTGGAAAAAAAGGAACCCTTATGCACTGCTGGTGGGAATGCAATCTGGTCCAGCCATTGTGGAAACAATGTGGAGGTTCCTAAAACAGCTAGAGATTGATCTACCATATGACCCAGCTATAGCGCTCCTAGGCATATATCCAAAGGACTCATCTCATTTCCTTAGAAGTACATGCTCAACCATGTTTATTGCTGCTCAATTTATAATAGCTGGGAAATGGAACCAGCCTAGATGTCCCTCAACAGATGAGTGGATAATGAAGATGTGGTACATTTATACAATGGAGTTCTACTCAGCGGTAAAGAAAAATGAAGTTATGAAATTTGCAGAAAAATGGATGGACCTGGAAAGTATTATACTAAGTCAGGTAACCCAGGCCCAGAAAGCCAAGCGCCACATGTTCTCTCTCATATGTGGATCCTAGCTACAGATGACTGGGCTTCTGCGTGAGAATGAAAATACTTAGTAGCAGAGGCCAGTAAGTTGAAAAGGAGACATAAAGGGTGGAGAAAGGAAGGGAGGAGGATACTTAATAGGTTGATATTGTATATATGTAATTACAATGATTGTAATGGGGAGGTAATATGATGGAGAATGGAATTTCAAATGGGAAAGTGTGGGGGTGGGGAGGGAGGGAATTACCATGGGATATATTTTATAATCATGGAAAATTTTAATAAAATTAAAAAAAATTTATTTTTATTTATTTATTTGAGAGAGAATGAGGCATGCTAGGGCCTCCAACCACTAAAAATGAACTGCAGATGCACGTGCCACTTTGTGCATATGGCTTATGTAAATCCTAGGGAATTGAACCTGGGACTTTGGCCTTGTAGGCAAGTGCCTTAGCTACTAAAACATCTCTCCAGCCTGGTTTTATGTTTTGGACTTGGTCCCTTGGTGATATAAAACAGAGTTATTGGAATCCCTATATGGAGGCAGAGTATGAAGATGATCTGGTTCTAGGAGCTACTATTGAGAAGAGGCATGGGGAACAGGGTTAAAATCCCTTTTTTGAGTAGAAGCAAGGCCATTATATGGAGCTATAAAAATGAACCATGATTTGTAGTATAGACCTGAAGATGTTTTGTATAGACCGGTACTGGCACATGGCTGTCATGTACAGAGCTACTAATTCAGGGCAGAATTTTCCCTGAGCTGTTAAGCCCAGCTGGAGAGCAGAATTGAAATCCAGAGACCTCTATCACTCATTATGGGTATTAGATTTGAATTGTAGATGTTTGATGTTTGCCCACTGGTTACTGATATTTCATTAGTCCAGTCTCCCCTTGTTATGCCTTTTGGCAGTAGGAATGTTTACTGTGTGCCATTATGTGTTTGAAGTATATAACTTGTATTTTGATATTATAAGGCTCACAGTTAAGAGAGCTTTGAATTTCATATGAGACTTTGGACTTTCGAGCAACGTTAAAGTTGGTAAATACTACTGGAACCTTTTAAGTTGGTCTGAATACAATTTATAGCGGGAGATGGTCATGAGTCTATAGGTGCCAGAGGTGGAATGTGGTTGTTTGAATATGAATATAGGCCCCATAGCCTCAGAACTTTTTGATTAAGGTTAATTTTCCTACTTAAGTCTCTAGCGGCCTGCTGAAAACAAGGTGTCCACTGAAACAAGTCTTAAGATCAGCACCAAGGTGTGTTCAGAGTTGGGTGAAGCTCTGGCTGTCTGTGTTTGCTGGCGGTTTGGTGGTATCTCTCTGCTGTGGATCTATGGAAATGAGCCAACTTCTTCTACCATTAGTGGCACTTCCCCTGGATTCTGTTAGTCTGAAATAAATCCTTTCTACCCATAATCTGTTTCTCAATGGGTGCTTTTTTTTTTCCTTGTAAGGCAAAACAAACCATGGAGACAATGCAAGGGATGCCAAAGCAATTATTTATGATGCAAGGGAAAAAAAAAAGTAAAAAAGTAACTGCAACACATGCTTGCAGTGCTTTAGAAACAAAAGCAGGCATTACACTTCCTATTTGTTCTATTTGTCACTGATACCAAATTCAAATGTAACTGGAAGATAGGCCAGATGGGAAAAGCCATTCACAAACTCACATCAACTAGAATTGAAAAGTTGTGCCCAAGATTTTTCATAATCCTAAAAGTTGTCTTCACTTGCCATCTAGGACCTACAGACAACAAAAGCACTTTGAAATTCACAATATAACCTGCTTGAGAAAATTTTCCCACCTCAGTAAGGTGTAGAATTGAAAGGTAGACTCCCTTTGACCCCAAAGGAAAATCCTTCCTTCTATATTATATACAAAGGAACATTTATACAGCCATAGTTCTAACTCAATATTAGAACACATAGTCTGTCAAAGAATTTTGTTCTATTTCCATTTAAAAGAGGTAAGACTGGGGAGATAATATGAACTTCAATATGTCAAAAATAGTAAAATGTCTAGAATACTTGGGCATACAATGGGAAAAAGTCATTAAAATTGATAGTAGTTTTCTAGTAAGTTTATAGATGTACATAAGCAATCATACGTTGAGGTACACTAAGAGTAATTGTTACACCCTCCATGACTTCATCAGACACCAAAAGGGCCACCAGCATAGTCATCATTAAAAAAACGAAAAAGAAAAAACTATCTCTTATATATCATAATGGGCTGATGAAGTTTTTAATCATATTTAATTATAAATGTATCTCTGGTTGTATAGTCATGTCAAAATTTGGTTTATAAAACAATAAGTAATGGGAACAAGGGAACAAGGACCTTTCTGTAATTCAGATATAAGAACAATATGATGCTATAGTTCCTGAGTCTACACGAACCAGTTTCTGTAGGCTTACTATTTAAAATGAGAAATTTTCTGTTTCAAAACTATGACTGCTGTTTCAAGGCCTTGAAAATTACTTAGGGGAAAAATGTAATGAGGATGAATAATAATATGACATCTCCTATTATGTTAGGATTAACTTTTGTGTATTTTCTACTGAAAAATAATTTTTACTTCCATTTCTAAAGTTGAATATTAAACAGAAATATAAATCAATAGAGGTTAAGCAGTCAATTCATACAGTTTGTAACCCACTAGAGAAATAGTTTTCCTAGGCATGTCATAGTGGAAATATAGAAGCCAGGCTGGAGAGATGGCTTAGTGGTTAAGGCTCTTACCTACAAAGTCAAAGGACCTAAGTTCGATTCCCCAGGACCCACATAATCCAAATGCACAAGGTGGCATATGCATCTGGACTTTGTTTGCAGTGGCTGAATGCCCTGGCGTGCCCACTCTTTCACTCTCTCTTGCTCTCTCTCTCTCTCCCACGTTTCTCTCTCAAATAAATAAATAAACAAAAGGTAATACAGAAGGCAGTATATTTGATTTTCACATTGAAACAATTGCAAAGGTCCTAAACTTTAAAACAAAGTGTGAAATATAATCAATAAATATATTTCATCAAATTAATTAATCAGAATATTTAGTCTATAAATAGCTTCCCACCATTAATTATGCACCAAATGCAGAATTCAATATTGTATTATTACCCCATTGTGATAGTTGATACTAATCATGGATCAAAATTAAAATATTCCTTTTTTGCATTTATTTGCATTTGCTGAAGCATCTTTTCTTTAATTTTATGTAAATGTAAAGTCTACTGCATATTTTGAGAGTCTTGTTCAACACAAAAATTGGCTTACAAGCTATCATGTACTTTTGCTTCTGATTAGAATTAATGTGTACTGTTTTGTCATTTAGAAGACTGTAAGAACTATAACTTCCTGGTTTTTACTCAACAAAGATACATTTGAAAATCAATCAACATGTATTGTTAGTTAAATAATGGGTGATATGGAGGTTCTTCAAAGTACTATTAGCAAAATTGGCTTTTCTTTTTTTTTACATGCCAAAAACAAGAAAATACATATATTTTTATTTCAATCAAAAATGAGGCCTCTGGGCTGGGGAAATGGCTTAGAAGTTAAGGCATTTGCTTGTGAAGCCAAAGGACCCAGGTTCAATTTCCCAGGACCCATGTAAGCAAGATGTACAAGGGGACACATGCGTTTGGAGTTTGTTAGCATTGGCTGGAGGCCCTGACTCGCCCATTCTCTCTTTCTCTCTTCCTCTCTCAAATAAATAAATAAGTAAAATATTTTTTAAAAAATGAGGACTCATCTCACTCACTATCAACCCTGATCATGGAATCACACTAGTGTCATTGTTCAAAGGTATTTTGAATATCCCTAAGGCTGATTTCTAACTAGGGCTGTCTTACCAAAAACAAAAGCCCCGCTATAACTCTTTTCCTATTATATAATTATATTTTGATATATTTAATTGTAAGATGCCTGTTCACGTAGTGGACGATGAGCAGACAGTAACAACTAGAAAATACATGGGACTTATACATCAGCTATACTAGCAAACAAAAAATAAAAACTATATGAATAATAATAAATATGTAGTAAAATAGAGGATAAGATACATGTCCTATAATAAATAAACATAATTTGTGATTTAAAAAATTGCATAGAGTATAAGCCATAACTCAAAATCTGAAATCGGACTGCCTAGGTTCAAATTCTGATTCCTCCTCTCACAAATTAGTCTGAACTTAATTTCCTATAGAATTAGGTTATACTAAAAAATACCTAGTTCACAAGTATTATCTTACAGCATTTTATTTAAATTAATTGTGAATCCATGGACAGTTTTATTTCAGCCATGAAGGAGTTATAGATACTGAATCATTCCTCCTACTGTGAACAACTATAAAACAAATCCCTAGAAATTAACTCACATGAAGAACAGAAAGAAAAAAGAGAATTAAAAATTAACCAAACCAGGCATGGTATGCCCAGAACTTGAAAGGCTGAGGTAGAAGGATTACCAAGAGTTCAAGGCCAGCCTGGGTTACAAAGTGAATTATAGATCACCTTAGGATAGAGGGAGAACCACCCTTCTCCAAAAAATAAAATTAACCAATGTGTCAGTGACCTGTCCTCAGGGGTGGTAACAAGGAATGTAACGTGCATGTGATTGAGGTACCAAGGGAGAAGAAAGAGAATGAGATATAGAAAATAGTTCCTGAGTTTAAAAGAAGGGCTTCAATGGAAGGAGGAAAAAGGGGACAAGAGAAAGAATTAGGTCTTATTATAACCAAATCTTATTGTATTAATCAACAAAAAGTAAAATGGAAAAAAAGAATTTCTGGAAATGCATTAAATTTATTTTTGTGAAAGAAAGAAAAATCACCAAGCATCAGCTAGGGTATATACAAAGAAAACCAAATCCAGGTACATCATAATCTAATTTGAAAATCCAACATGAAAAGACTACATAAAAGGCAGTTAAAGAAAAACAACACAGTGGATCTGGGGCTCAGTGGGTAAATGATTCTGCAAGAAAGAGGACCTCAATTCAGATTCCCAAACCCATTTCTGTAATCGCAACACTCCTATGTGAAAACATCAGGCAGATTTAGGAGAAACCTCAGAAGCTCTCAAACCAGCTAGCCTGATATATATAGTGGAAAGAAACAAAGTTATACACTCTGACAAACAAGGTGGAAGGCGAGAGTTGACACCTGACGATGTCCTCTGACCTTCACACGTGTCATTGGCATGTGCTTGCGTGCATATACGTGAACACACGTGTACATAGACACACACACAGACACACACACATACACACAGTTTTATAAAAGATACATTAGATCACTTAATACCATCCCTAAGGATAGGTCACTGACACATTAATATTTATGTCTCTTTTTTCTTTTTCTTCTTCATGTGGGATAATTTCTGTTGATCTGTGTTTAAATTTACTAACACTTTCTTTATCATTTTCCAATCTGATGTTACCAGGGAACCATGATGAAAATTATAGGTAACTTCTAATCCAAAACTATGCATGCCAAAATATAACAGAATATCTCTCAGTACTAAAATAAAAGCATAAAGCAAAAGTCATTTTTAACAAATATCTTTTTTAAGGGCTGGAGAAATGGCTTAGCAGTTAAGACTCTTGCCTGTGAAGCCTAAGGATCCAGGTTTGATTCCCCAGAACCCACATAAGCAAGATGCACAAGGTGGCACATGCTTTATAGTGCATTTGCAGTGGTTGGCGGCCCTTGTGCACCCATTCACTCACTCACTCCCTCTCTCTCTCTCTCTTTTTATTTTTTTGGTTTTTCGAGGCAAGGTGCTACCACACCCGGCTTATGAGGATTTGTTTTTATTATTTTTTTCTCAATTTTTATTAACATTTTCCATGATTATAAAAAGTATCCCATGGTAATACCCTCCCTCCACCCCCCCCCCAACTTTAAAGAAATATTTAAAAAATATTTTACTTATTTCTTTAAGAGCAAGTGAGAGAGAGGCAAATAGAGAGTGAGTGAATGGCCAGGCGTGGTGGCGCACGCCTTTAATCCCAGTACTCAGGAGGCAGAGGTAGGAGGATCACCATGAGTTTGAGGCCACCCTGAGACTACAGAGTGAATTCCAGGTCGGCCTGGACTAGAGTGAGACTCAACCTCCAGGAAAAAAAAAAAAAAAAAAAAAAACCTCATAAAAAGTTTAAAAATTCATCTCAAGCAAAAGTTCACTTTGAGAATTATAAAAGTATTTCACACTGAAAGAAATGGTGGTAGATGGAAACTTTAACCAGTAAGAGTGAATGACAAGTAATAGGAGGGCTGAGGAGATGGCTCAGCGGTTAAAGGAGCTTGTTTGCCTTGATTTGATTCCCTAGTACTCATATGTTCATTTGTAGCAGGAAAAAGCCCTGGTGTGGTCTCTCTCTTTCTCTCTCGTAAATAAATAAATAAAAGTAAAATAAGGGTAACAGAAGTAGAAAGAATGTGAATAAATCTAAGAGATTATTTTTTCTTCTCAGAATTTTTTAAGGAGGAGTATGTTAGGAGAAAATTATCTCATGTCGTTATGTTCTCTAAAACAAAACAATATGTTAACAAAATAACACTACATATTTCTATGTATTTTGATCCAATACTACAACGGCCTGTAAAGGTAAAACGTATATATTTTTACTACATTGAAATTTTTTTCCTTTCTTTAAATTTTATTATATATATTAATATGTTAAACTCTTTTATCCCCTTTCCCTGACTCCCATTACCCTAGGGGGCATCCTGAATGGTGTATTGGTATTCACTGTGGGGTCATAAAGGCCTCAATCCATCCCTAGTGGGTGGCAGGGGACCATGCCTCAGGGTATTCCTACATTGAGATTTTTTTTTTTAAAGATAATAGAATATGATCTCTAATTAGGCTATAATAAATCAAGGGTATATATTATAATCTCTAAACCTGGAATAACCATTAAACAGCAGTCAAGGGCTAGAGAGATGGCTCAGCAGTTAGGGCACTTGCCTGCGAAGCCGAAGAACTCATGTTTGAATCTCCAGGCCCCAGTTAGCCAGATGCAGCCACAATGTCACACATGTGTACAAGGGGGCACATGTATCTGGAGTTCATTCACAGTGGGTGGCAATCCTGATGTGCTTATTCTCTCATTTGATTTTTTGATGTTTCCTATCTGTATTGGGGTAAGGTGGAATCTCATAGTTGTTTTAATTTGCATTTCTCTGATGATTAGGGATGATGAACATTTTCTTAAGTGTGTGTTTGCCATTTGTATATCTTCCTCTCTGAACTGCCCTGTTCATCTCTTTGCCCCATTTTGTGAGTGGGGTGTTTGTCTTCTTATTGTTTAGATCTTTGAGTTCTTTGTAAATTCTAGAAATAAGGCCTCTATCAGTTGGATAACCCACAAATATTTTCTCCCATTCTGTGGGTAATCTATTGGCTTTGCTTATTACATGCTAGTCTGTAAAGAAACTCTTCAGCTTCATATGATCCCATTGGTTGAGTGACTGTTTAAGATCGTGAGCCACTGGGGTTTTGTTCAGGAAGTCTTTTTCCATTCCTATATCATGGAAAGTACTTCCTAAACTTTCTTCCAGTAGTATTCGAGTTTCTGTTCTTATGTTGAGGTCTTTGATCCATTTGGATTTGAGTGTAGTGCATGGTGAAATGTGTGGATCAAGTTTCAGTTTCCTGCATGTAGTTATCCAGTTTGTCCAGCACCATTTGTTGAAGATGCTATCTTTTTTCCAGCCTATACTGTTTGGGCCTTTATGAAATATCAAGTAGCTATAGTTGCTTGACCCAAAATCCGGGTCCTCAAGTCTATTCCATTGGCCTATTCTCCTGTTTTTATACCAGTACCAAGCTGTTTTTATTACTATGGCTTTGTAGTATAGCTTTAGATCACGTATGGTGATGCCACCAAAGGTATTTCTTTTGCTGAGGATATGTTTGGCCTTCTGCTTTTCCATATGAAATTTGAGATCATTTTTTCTATCTCTGTGAAGAACACTGTAGAGATTTTAATTGGAATTGCGTTAAGTCTATATATTGCCCTTGGTAATATTGTCATCTTCACAGTGTTAGTTCTGCCTATCCAGGAGCATGGGAGGTCTTTCCCTCTTCTCAAGTCCTCCTCAGTTTCTTTTTTGAGTAATTTTATATTTTCATTGTATAGATATTTTACTTCATTGGTTAATGTTATTCCAAAGTATTTTACTTTTTTGTTGTTACTGAAAATGGGACCATGTCCCTTATTTCTTTTTCTGTATCTTTGTCATTTGCATACAGATTTTTGTGCATTGATTTTTTATCCTGCTACTTTGCTATAGGAGTTAATCACCTTCAGGAGTTTTGGGATGGAGTCTCTCGGGTCTCTTACATATATAATCATGTCATCAGCGAATAGAGCTAACTTAACTTCTTCCTTTCCAAATTGTATCCCTTTTATTTCCTTCTCCTGTCTTATTGCTTGAGCTAGGACTTCCAGAACTATATTGAAAAGCAGAGGTGAGAGAGGACATCCCTATCTTGTTCCTGATCTTAATGGGAATTCCTCTAGTCTCTCTCCATTAAGTATTATTTGGGCCTTTGGAGCTTTGTATATTGCCTTTATTATGTTAAGATGTGAACCGGCCATGCCGATTCTCTCCAATGTTTTGATCATGAAGTGATGTTGTATCTTGTCAAAGGCCTTTTCTGCATCTATTGAAATGATCATGTGTTTATGTTTAAGCTTGTTTAAGTGGTGTATTATATTGACAGATTTTCTTATGTTGAACCACCCTTGTGTTCCTGGGATAAATCCCACTTGGTCAAGGTGGATAATGTTTTTGATGTGTTGCTGGATTTGGTTTGCAAGTATTTTGTTCAGAATCTTTGCATCTATGTTCATTAGGGAAATAGGCCAGTAGTTTTCTTTTCTTGTGGCATCTCTGCCTGGTTTTGGGATTAGGGTGATACTAGCTTCATAGAAGGAGTTGGGTAGCTTTCCCTGTTCTTCAATTGTGTGGCACAGTTTTAGGAAGATTGGTTTGAGTTCTTCCATGAAGGTTTGATAAAATAAGGCTGAGAATCCATCTGGTCCTGGACTCTTCTTTTTGGGGAGGTTTTTTATTACTTTTTCAATCTCCATGAGTGTGATGGGTTCATTGAGGTGAATAATCTGCTCTGAGTTTAGCTTTGGTAGATGACATGTGTCCAGGAATTTATCCATCTCCTCCACATTTTCCAGTTTTGTGGAGTCGTGGTTTTTGAAATAAGTCCTGATGATTCTCCCAATTTCACTTATGTCTGTTGTGATCTCTCCTTTTTCATTTTGAATTTTGTTAATTTGGAGCATCTCCTTTTTTTGCTTGATCAAATTGGCCAGAGGTTTGTCAATCTTGTTTATTTTTTCAAAGAACCAGCTCTTTGTTTTGTCTATTGCCTTAATTGTTTCCTTGGTTTCCAGTTCATTAATTTCTGCTCTAATTTTAATTATTTCTTTCCTTCTGGAGCTCTTTGGGTTAGATTTTTCTTGTTTTTCCAGTGCCTTTAGGTGGATGGTTAGGCTATTGATTTGGGATCTTTCTGTCTTTTTTATGAAGGCATTAAGTGCTATGAATTTTCCCCTGAGGACTGCCTTCATTGTGTCCCATAAGTTTTGGTATGATGTGTTCTCATTGTCATTCAATTCCAGGAATTTTGCAATTTCATTTTTTATTTCATCCACTATCCATTTATTGTTTAAGAGTGTGCTGTTCAGTTTCCAGGTGCCGTTGGGATTCTTGGTATGTCTTTTGTTGTTGATTTCTATCAATATAGTATTGTGATCTGATATCATGCAGGGAATTATGTCAATCTTCCTAAATATGTGGAGGCTGTCTTTGTGACCTAGTATATGGTCTATTTTATAGAATGTTCCATGGGCTGCTGAGAAGAATGTGTAGTCTATGGATTTGGGATGTAAAGTTCTGTAGATGTCTGTTAGGTCTAAGTGATCTGTGGTTTTGTTGAGCTCTATTACTTCCCTGTTGATGATCTGTGTGTTACTGATAATGGTATATTGAAGTCCCCAGCTATGATGGTGTTGGTGGTTATTTCTGTTTTATTGTCAAGTAGGTTTTGTTTTATGAACTGTTTTGCCCCTGTGTTTGGTGCATACAAATTTATGATTGTAATATCCTCTTGATGCGCTGTTCCCTTGATAATTAGGAAGTAGTCTTCTTTGTCTTTTTTGATTATTTTTGGTTTGAAGTCTATTTTATCTGATATTAATATAGCTACACCTGCTTGTTTCTTTATTCCCATTTGCTTGGAATATTGTTTTCCACCCTTTCACCCTGAGGAGGTTTCTGTCTTTAGTGATAAGGTGGGTTTCTTGAAGGCAGCAGATGGAGGGGGCTAATTTTTTTCATCCACTCTGTTAGCTTGTGTCTCTTGATGGGTGAATTAAGGCCATTAATATTTAGGGTAATGACTGTGAGATTTGATTTGATCCCTGCCATGTTGTGGTGGTAGATGTGTGTTGGTGTTTTCATGGAATTTGAAATTTTTGTGTCTACTCTGGGTTTGGTTGTTGTGATCTGCTTCTTGTAGGCATTTGTGTTTGGTTATTTGTTTCTTTTCTGTGGAGAATTTCCTGGAATACCTTCTGTAGTTTTGGTTTTGTGTTCATATTATTGTAAAGCTGAGTTTTGTCATGGAAAGTTTTTCTTTCACCATCTATTATGAGAGAGACTTTTGCCGGGTAGAGTAGTTTAGGTTGGAAGCCATAGTTTCTTAGAGTTTAGAGAGTTTCATTCCAGGCTCTTCTAGCTTTCAGGGTTTCTATTGAGAAGTCTGTAGTAATTCTGATGGGGTTTCCTTTGAAAGTGGTGTGCTGTTTTTCCATAGCTGCTTTTAGGATTTTCTCTTTGGTGTCAATGTTTAGGGTCTTAATGATAATATGTCTTGGGGAGTTTCTCCTTTGGTCCAGTCTGTTTGGAGTTCTGTTTGCTTCTTGTATCTTGATGGGCCTTTCTTTTAAGAGACTGGTGAAGTTTTCTTCAATTATTTTGTTAAATAAGTTCTCCATGCCTTTGGTCTGAAATTCTTCTCCTTCTGGTATTCCAGTGATTCTGATAGAATGTTTAAGTGTATCTCACAATTCCCTCATGTTCTGTTTACAGGAACTTTTGAACTAACTGAAAATTTTTGAACTCTTGAACTTCTTCCATCCTGTCTTCCAGATCAGTGTTTCTATCCTCCACTTCACTGACTCTATTTTTGAGAGCCTCTAGAGAGTTTTGGACTTGTGCAATTAAGTTTGCATTTTCTACTACTTTCCTATGTATCACTTCCATCGCTCTGTCCAGCTCCCTTTCACCTCATTTTCTGTTTTTTCTTGATAATTCTTGGAATTCATTCTTGCATTTCTTTATGTTTACATTTAGTGTGCCCATCTGATTTTTAAGGTCCTCTTTTCTTTTTTTTCATACTCCCTCAACTCTCTTAGCTCTCTTTGAATTCCTTCCAATGTCTTATCATATTGCTCTAGCTTAGTGATGGTAGCATCCACACAATTATCTGTCCTTTGTTGCTTTCCTGCAAGTTTTAGCAGTAGGTTGGTCAGGGTTGCATTGCTCATAGCTTCCACTTGATGTTCTGATCCTAAAAACTCTTCTATGTTTTGATTAGATGTAATCCTTGTTGGACTGGGTGATCTATCTGGATTTTCTTCCATTTTATTTTTCATGTTATTTCTTTCGTGCTGTGTTTTATCCATGACAGTGTATGGGCAGGTAGGTGGGTGGACCAGCCTGGGCTCTAGCTCAATGGGAATCCAAGGCAGCCTTGGTTTTTGCTCTCTCTTGCCAAAGCTGCCTATCTACTGTCTGACAGGGGTGCCAAAGTTGCCTGAATTCTCACCCAGTAATGCACCAAAGCTGCCTGCCTTCAAGCTTGGAGGGGGACTGAGGTAGCAAGCCCTGAAGCTGCCCAAACTTTGGCTGGGATCACTAGGACCTACAAACAGTCTGAGCTCCCCTGACACAGGCGAGTGAGGGATGGGCCGAGACGGACAGGTAGGGGATGGCACCTGAGCTGGCACTAGTGACTCAGTCTAGGCTTGTGTGGCTCTTGCTGTGGGACTGGACCCACTGCACGTGCAATTGTACAATTGTAGTAGAGAGGCAGCTGCGGCGGGCATGGGATTGGGGCACAGCTGAGGCTGGCCAGCGGGCGTGCTATCAGAGCACAGCAGCGGTGGGGTGGGGGTTTCTGGTGGCCACCAGATCAGATCACAGCGGCGGTCCCCGCAGGTGTGCAAACAGAGCACAGTGCAGTGGGCCGGGGGGCACGCAATCGGAGCACAGCCACTTGGGGCACGGGGCACAGCGGCTATATGGGGGGGGGTAGACTACCCACCTGTGAGGGGATCCTCGATTCCCTGTTTTTCCCCACTCTGTGTCCTCCCACTGGCAAGAAGACCCTAATAACCCTTAATTTCTTGCCTTTCTTTCCCCAGTATTTGCAGTGCAGCTAGGTGGTTGCCATCTTGGCCCGTACTTATTCTCTCCCTCTCTGTCTCTCTCCCTGTCTCTCTCAAAAATAAATTTTAAAAATTATTTAAAAAATATGTTTTAAAAAGCACTCAAGCCAGGCATGGTGGTGCACACCTTTAATCCCAGCACTTGGGAGGCAGAGGTAGGAGGATCTCCATGAGTTCGAGGCCACCCTGAGACACCATAGTGAATTCCAGGTCAGCCTGGGATAGAGTGAGACCCTACCTCAAAAAATCAAAAAAAAAAAAAAAGCACTCAAAAGTAGCTAAAATGGGGTTGGAGAGATGGCTAAGAGGTTAAGGTACTTGCCTGCGAAGCCAAAGGACCCTTGTTCAGCTCTCCAGATCCCATGTAAGCCAGATGTACAAATGTGGGGTAAGGGCAAGGTTGCACATGCCCTCTAGTTGGTGCAGGTATCTGGAGTTCAATTGCAGTGGCTGAAGCCCTGGTGCATCAATTCTCTCCCTCTGTAGTTCTCTCTCTCTTTCATGTTCTCTCTCTCTTTCATGTGTGCTTGCTTTCTTTAAAAAGGAAATAGAAAAAAACAATAACTAATGAAAATAAGTGTTCAGTTGGGTGAAAATAAAGAGCAAACAAATAGTTGAAATTTAAAAACAATGCATCCAGGCATGGTGGTTCATGCCTTTAATCCCAGCACTCAGGAAGTAGAAGTAGGAAGATTGCCATGAGTTCGAGGCCACCCTGAGACTACATAGTGAATTCCAGGTTGGCCTGAGCTAGAGTAAAATCCTACCTCAAAACAAAACAAAACAAATAATAATAAAAGCAATGCAAGATAATGAATTAAAAGAAGCCGTATCAAGTATATTAGGCACATATACTTCAATTAAAAATTCCAGGTAAGGGCTGGAGAGATGGCTTAGCAGTTATGTGCTTGCCTGTGAGGCCTAAGGACCCCGGTTCAAGGCTCCATTCCCCAGGACCCACGTTAGTCAGATGTACAAGGGGGTGCACGCATCTGGAGTTTGTTAGTTTTCAGTGACTGGAGGCCCTGGCATGCCCATTCTCTGTCACTCTCTTTCTCTCTATCTGCCTCTTTCTCTCTGCTGCTCATAAATAAATAAATAAGAATAAACAAAAAATTTTAAAAAATTCCAGGTAAGCAGTGACTGTCAGTGTGGATTAAACTGGTCCTCTATATATTAGTTATAAAAATATGACTTCGAACTTAAAAAATGAGATATAATTTCGCAATCAGGCTATCTCATGTTAAATTTGCTCTGTTATTATCAAAATATACTTCAGGTAAAAGCAATTATCAGATAAATAAGACTCAAACAATTTTAGAAAATTAAATTCTCTTTAAATTATTTTACAACCACAGTGTAATTAATTTAGAAATCAATAACTATTGAGTTAACTAAAACATCCCTCCAGATACTTGGAAATGAAACCTTATGTATCTAAATAACTCATGGGTCAAAATAAAGTAAAATAACCAAAGGCATAGATTTGAATTGAATCCTTACTTTATTATTTATTAGCCTTGATTCTTACACATAACTTTTCTTTGCCTATGTTTTCTCATCTCCAAATCCAACTATATTTCTTAAAGCAATTTCAGAACTTCTAATATATTAGTATGTATTCTATTGAAAATCTACCAACAACAACAAATGCAAATTGTTTTCAATGATAATGATAATAATAGTAACAGATTTATGATTGCAAATAGGCAATTATTCTCTCTAAAATACCCTTTATGAATCGTTAGATATTCAATAATCGACTTTGGAAATGTCTATTTAATGGTGTCAATATTCACTATTTTGAAAATAATTAAAATGTTCAAAGGTGACAACAAATTATAGCATTCCAGAAACTCATAGGTTTTAAATGAACTAGTCCATAACTGAACTAATGGGAATTTTATGCATTCATTGCTGAAATCAAGACATGAAATACCTTAAATACAATGTTCTCTTCATCATGACTAACAGTTCAGAATTTGACCATTGAATTTAATAATCAGATAAAAAATCACTTTCATAAAGCCATTTGTTGGCGCTCACACCTTTAATCCCAGAACTCAGGAGGCAGAGGTAGAAGGATTATCATGAATCTGAGGCCACCCTGAGTACAGAGTGAATTCCAGATCTGCCTGGGCTAGAGACCCTACCTTGAAAAACCAAACCCCCCCCAAAAAAAAATCACTCTCATAATCTTAGATCATCCTAAGTAAAACTACAGTACCATGGTAAAACAAACAGTCTGGTGCCAATGACTAGATATGAGAAAAATGAATAGGTTATTGAGTACCAATGTTGATATTGCATGTGGAGAAAAAAGTCAGGAACACAGAAGAAAAGGTAGTGAGTATATACATGTGTTTGCATGTGTGTGTGTATATACATGTGTGTGTGTGTGTGTGTGTGTGTGTGTGTGTGTGTGTGTACACACATATCTTAATATATGGATCCCTTATGGTATCTTATTTTGAGAAAACATGTGGTGGTTTGTTTTGATGAAATTGCCATTCATTTTTTAGGACCATCACATTATCCATCTTCATTTCCCTCAACACTTAAAGCAGTTTGTTACAAAACTCCCTGTTTCTTGTAGTTATCTCCTATGATTCCTAGCTTACTGATTTCTTCTGTTAATCAAGTAAAAACTTCAGTGTGTACACTTCCTGGAGAAGGTGCTCTTGCTGATTGTGAAAGCAGCACTCATAGTTAGCAGGTCACTTCCTGTGTAATGTTTCCTGGGTCATGACAAGCACATGAAGCTTAAAACTCATAAAAGCAGAAAATCAGAAGCTGCTCAGTGCTTAGCACTAAAGTAGAATACTAACATGCCTTCCAGTGCTCAGAGAACATTGCAGAAAAAGAGGTGGAAAGAAGGTAAGAGCCACAGAGTGGGAGGGTATACTGAGAGGCATTGTCCTCCTCACAGAAACTGACCCCATCCATTGCCTCACAGTGACTACCAGTACCCACAGAGGAGGATCCCCAATGGAATGGGGATGAGAGAGAGGAGACAAAAAAGAGGATAACTCTATGGGAATATGACCAGTTTTAATGTGTTCATGTATTAACGATGTCAATAACTGTTTTAAAACCTCTGAACATACGTGTGCATTTGTTTACATTTGTATGGACTAGCAGGTGTGCAGAGAATAAAAGTAAATCAGAGCACTGTCATTTTAAGATACCTGGTTGGGATTTCTGCAACTTAGACATTTTGTCTCTTTAAGGAGTTAGGCACATTAAATACTGAATGGGTCATTAGTATCCTTGAGCCTCTTGTTATTGTATCCTCATAAAAATAAATCCACTGTGAAAAGATGCTTCCACTGGTGATGACATTACATACTCCAAGTATTTCTTGAAGCTCTAACAGGAATATAAACCTGATCATCTCCATGGAAGAGCAACTGCACTACAGCAGTGCGCATCCCAGCGCATGGGTGGAACTACAAAGCTGACTGTGTTAAAACAACAACAACAGCAAACCACTTCTTGAGCAGGGACAGGAGCATATAGTCACTAGACACCAACCATGTGGCATTGTGAATTAAGTACCTGCTTACTGCTTATATTAGTTCTTGTCCTTCATCTTAGCCAAAAGTCTGAAAAGTGACTCTAAATCCATTCAGTAACTTTATGAAACAGTTTTCTTATTGTTATTTTTTTTCAGGTTAAAAAAACAAACAGTATCCATGAATACCTAAGACATCACATTATTTTATATTTGCTCAAAACTCATTTTATCCTTAAAATAATCAAAATAGTACAATCTTTATAATCTGGAGGAATTTTCCTGCAGATTGTGGCACCACTGTGATGGTGACTATTGACCCTGAAATCTTAAAAGCCACAGGCAGCTACTACACTGCTTGTGTTGAAAAGCCACACATACCACCTATTTTCATTCCCTCCTTGACTCCTGAGCCCTGACCCTTTTTCTAACCCTCACATGAGTGAGTGAAATAACCTCACAGGCAAACACACAGTCTTACTTATCTTAAAGATAAGATTAATACAAATAATACCAAAAAGTAATTTAAACTGCCGCATATTACCCATAGAGTACAAATACATTTCTTGGAATCAACACTTCTAGATAGCAAGAACACATGAAGAGGACTCAGCTGATTTAAACAACAAGAAAATTCTTAGGCTGGAGAGATTGTTCAGTGGTTAAGGTGCTTGCCTGCAAAGCCTAAGAACCTGAGTTCGATTCTCCATTACCCACACAAAGCCAGATGCACAAGGTGGCACATGCATATGGAGTTCATTTGCAGTGACTAGAGGCCCTGGTGTGCCCATTCTTTCTCTTCTTCTTTCTCTTGCAAATAAGTAAATAAGATATTTTTTTTAAAGGAGAGAATTTTCAAAAGAAGATGAGGATGGTGAGGAAGAAAATAATGGTAAAAAGAGTCACAATCAATTTTTGAAGTGACATTTTGACAGCTGTACTACCTAAACCACCCTCACGCCCTCAGCCCAAGTGTTCCTCCTGCCTCAAATGTCCCCCAGAGACTCATGTGTTGAATATTTAATTTCCAGTTGATGGCTCTGTTTGTGAGGCTTGTGGAGCCTTTAGGAGGTGGAGCTGTGTTGGAAGAAGCTCATTACTGGGGTCAGGCCTTGAGATTTTAATAGTCCAGCTAGACTTGCTAGTTCACCTACGTTACTTTCTTCCTGCTGATGTAAAGATAGCCCCAACTGTCTGCTCCTGCCATACCTTCCCTGCCAAAACTGTAAGCCAAAAAACAAATCCTTTCCTTCCATAAACTGCTTCTAGTCCCATCTTTTGTAGCAGCAAAGAGAAATTAACTGATACCATGTGTTCCATAGTGCCTAGTTAAAGAGGATAATTCTCAGACATAGTAAAGGCAAGAAAAACAAGATTGGGCCTCTCTTGACTTTTGATAGAAGGAAGGTTCTAAAAGCAAATCAATTTCTTTGAACCTGTAAGTTACAAAAGATATGATAAAGATATCATCAGATGTTTGTAGTAAACATATTTTCCATCTTCCAAATGCTCATTTTTGTCCTTTTTCACTATAAGAGATCTTGGAATAGATTAATTAAAATCTCCCTGCTTATAGCCTTCTTGAGTGCACTCGATTCTACTTTTCTATTGCCTCTGTGGCTCTTTTGCCAGGATAGTCATGTTTACAGTCATCTTTCTTGATGTTGTATTTACCACCTTAGCATTCACTCATCCTCTTCTGATGACTTATTCCAGTCTTAACTGTGAAGTCAGTGTCCATTTGGCCTTTATTCTGCTTGCTTGTTTACTCATGGATACAAATGCAGTTCACAAATGAGGATTCAATTTATAAATGTAATGCAGTGGGACTGCTATAGAACTACACATTTGGGGTTAGAGCCTCTCTTCAGGACATTACATACTAGTTGTTACTGTGCTACCTGCTTTTGATTTCATGTGATGGTTGGAGAACAGGTCAGGGTACTGATTCATGGTTTCTAGTCTGATCACTTCTTCCCAGAAGTGTCATTCATTTTGCTCTTATAAGCTGGCATGTTGTTTTAGGTTGATTCTTTTACTCTTGTTTCCTATAATCTGGTATACTGATACTGGCTTTAAAATGCATTCCGATGATTTGAACAAATCACTTCGCCTTTCCATAACCTCTGCCTCTATAATTTCTCTAGGGAGTATTCTGACCATTCACTCACTCTTAGTGTTTAAATGTTTTAAAGCAAGTAAATAATGTGCCTTTTAAGGTAAGCATGAAAAATGAGGATAAAAATACATTTTTTTCTTCCTGATCTTCCAACAAGATGAAGAAACAAAACAAAGTTCTCAATTGTCAGGAATTCTGCAATTGCAGATGAAATCAAGGAGTGTTATATGTTCTTGTAATGTTGGGAAACTTGCTTCAGTGACGAGAGGCCAAAATTTCAACCCTTGCAACATCACTAGCTAGTCCTGACATCCATAGTTACTTGATTTCCCTTTTCCCAGGCCCTGCATCTCTAAACAATGGCCAGTGACATTTTCATCAGTGCTTATGATGGTTGTGAAGAGATATTACACATACAGAAAATGTTTTGTTCTTTTTTGTTTTTTCTTTTAATTTAATTTTATTTTTTTATTTTGGAGGTACGACCTCACTATAGCCCACGCTGACTTGTAATTCACTATGTAGTCTCAGGGTTCCAAGTCTTTAATCTTTAGGTCACCATTGTACTTGATTTTTCAGATATACCATGTATTTGTCTTTCATGATTTTTCATGAATGTATTTGCTCTGGGTAACACAGGCAGTGGTTACTGTTTGCTGCCCATCAACAAAAAGAAACAATCCGTGATGGTCTCCATGCATGAAGGCATGTCAGAATCTTCTGACATTTTGATATCAACATGCAAAAAGATTTTCAGTTAAGTGGTTAAAAAGTATAATAGATAAGGACCAATACTATAACTGAGGAGGTTGTAGTATTATACTATTATAGTCTAGAAGTATTAAAATCAATCAAATTTAAATAAGTGATGAGGGCTAGGGAAATAGCTCAACAGTTAAAGGAACTTGCCTACAATGCTTGCTGGACTGGGTTCAGTTCTCCAGCCACTCACATAAAGCCAGATGGGTATTCATTTCCAATAGCAAGATACCCTGGGACACACACACACATATGCACAAATAAAATTTTTTAATAAAAGAAAATTGCGACATTACACACTCACACACTCTCCCAAATTTAGCCAGCAGTGTTGCAACAGTCTAATGTTCAGTTCTACTGACTAGACCTCATTCAGGTTAAACTGTAAAATCAATGTCTATATCTTATTCACAAAGCCAGTTCTCTCACACACATATTCACCCCAGCAGTAAGGCTCTCTTCTGAGTCACTTAACATGGGAGAAGTTGTTTTAAAGAATATTACACTTGTTTGCAAGTAGCAAGAGGCAAATTCATATCTTGCCAGTTCTTATTGGAACAGAATAAAAAACATGGTTCTGATACCAAGCCCTGTCCAGCTCTTGCCAATTTATGTTTGGTATTTTAAAATCTTTTTGCTTTTTCAGTGGGTCTGACACATCCTAACAGTTTTCCTTAGCAGAGCTGATGACCTCACAAACATAGGGTGCATATATAGCCCTTTGACTTTGCATCATTCATGAATATGGATATTTTTGTAGACAGTGCATATATATTTTACATCATAAAACATATTAGTCTCAATGAGTATTTTCCAAATTTGGTGGCTTACTGTTACTACGCTTCCCTAATCCCTTCCTTAGCTCCTCTTCCATTGCTATGGTAAGAATCCCTCACCTTTGTCTTCTCTTGGGCCTGTATACTCTTTTCATGTCTCACAGAAGTCTGATGAGAAGCCATGTGTTTAGTTGCATATAAGATATCTTTAGTTTTAGAAGAAATGTCAATTTCTCACAAGTTATAACTGCGACATATACAATTCCTGTGGTTTTTCTTCACTGGAAAGATGTAGGTTGTATGACTTTACTAGATTTCTTAGGCAAAATAAATTAGACTACTTATTATTTGTTATGCTAATGTCTCATGATAATACTAGTTATTAAGTTTTTGTTAGCTCATAATTGTCAATTAAGATAGTTGAAATCATACTAGCGTTTGATTTTTCAGTGTTTCACAATAGATTAACACATGAAATAAGTCTAGTTTATAGCATCATGATTGATTTAACCTTTATCTTCCTGCTTTTGTAGATTTCCGTAAGCTTTTCTTATACAAATCTAAAGTAAGCTATGTGTTTACCATTTTTGTGATGTTTTTTGTGGGACTTGTTTAATACATACCAGCTCTAAAAATAAATGTAATTTTAGTTTTTACAGAAAAAAAAGTGAGATAATTCTGAGAAATGACATATAGTTTCCTAAAAAAGAGGGCAGGTGGTATTTTGTTTTTAGTGAAGAGGTGGTCAGACAAGGTGGCTCCATGTACCTCTTTAACTTCATCCTTGGAGTAAGCACCTCATCCAATTTTAAATGTTTACTTATATAGTATTCCTCAAACTTTGACCTTATGGTCCCATAATATTTGGAAATATCATTGATAATCCCAAAGAATTTTTGTGCATGTGTATCATCTGTATAAATGGTTGCATTTAAAATTAAAACTTTGTAATTAAAGATATTTTTATTCATTTTAGATGGTAGTAAACCCAGGGCATATTATGTAGATATATATTGTGAAAAAGACTTTTTAAAATCCACAAAAAGGATAACACAATTTTTGTAAATCTATATACTGTCTAGCATAATAAAAGAAAGCTGGGTTCTCATATCCAATTCCACATTCAATCTGTTGCAGTATGGTCAAGTTATATGAACAAGATCCTGTCTTACAAAAGGTACAAGTATTTTAAAAGAGAAAAAAATTAAATAGCCTTTTAAAATGATTCTAAATACTCCATTTTGAAGCAATACCAGGATTTAGTAGAGGTAGTTTCTTAAAGCTGAACATTAATAAGTATTCTTAAATAGTATCAGTTAACTTTTTACTGTTATTGGTAATACTAAAAGCCATTGTTCTACCTTAAATTTTGAGTGAATTATTTACCCATGTGTTTATAAGCTTGTAATATCTCCCATTGGTCATCTGGAAAATATTATACAGATTTCCAAATGTTTACACAGTTCATTATGGAATACTGAATAAAAATCCACATTTGTTACTATCACAAATCTCATCAGAAAAGCCTCCAAGCACTGGGAGGCTGTCAGCCACACAGTAACAGATGTAAGGATGTAAGTTTTCCAAAAATTCTAATTTTTGCTTGAAACCTCAAACTTTTATCCTTGGCAATAAGTGCTGTCAGTTGTGTTCCTTTAACTGACAGCACACTTATTTCCCATGCAAGAGAATGTCTGCCAGATTCCAAGTCTGACCATCATGGTTTGTAAGTCATCCTTCCAAGTAAAACACAGTGTTCCATGGAAAGCATGGCTAAGTGAGCTCCCAAGCATGAGCCATGGCACAGAGCTTCTCCTGTGACACCCGTCACAATTTAGTATGCAGAGATGCCTAATACCTACTTCTACCATCATAAAAAATCTTAAAAAGAAAGGCTAGAGATATGGCGTAGTGGTTAAGGGCTTGCCTGTGAAGCCTATGGACCCATATTTGATCAATCTCCAGATCCCACATAAGCCAGACACACAAAGGTGACAAGCACAAGGTCGCTCATGTGCACTTAGGGAGCACAAGTGTCTGGAGTTTGATTGAAGTGGCTGGGGCCCTGTTGTACCAATTTTCTTTCTGTTTCACTCTTGCTCTCACTCTTTCTAAAAACATATAATAAAAAGAAATCTACTTATGGATTGATATCATTTTTAAAAAAGTACTTTTGGTCTGGAGAGATGGCTTAGCGGTTAAGCGCTTGCCTTTCAAGCCTCAGGACCCCAGTTTGAGGCTCGATTCCCCAGGACCCACGTTAGCCAGATGCACAAGGGGCACACATGTCTGGAGTTCCTTTGCGGTGGCTAGAGGCCCTGGTGTGCCCATTCTCTATCTATCTGCCTCTTTTTCTCTCTGTCTGTTGCTCTCAAATAAATAAATAGTGCTTTTAATCCCAGCACTTGGCAGGCAGAGGTAAGAGGATCACCATGAGTTCGAGGCTACCCTGAGACTACATAGTGAATTCCAGGTCAGCCTAAATGAAAATGAGACCCTACCTCAGAAAACAAACAAAAAACATGGTGAGGGTGAGGGTGTTAATGGTGAAGAGCACACTTGATGATTGAGTGCTTTATGTATATTTTTGATTGTGGAAAAAGCTTAACTTTATTTTTTAATTCATTTTTTATTGACAACTTCCATAATTGTAGACAATAATCCATGAAAATTCCCTCCCTCCCCTCATTTTCCCCTTTGATACTCCACTCTCCATTATATCCCCTTCCGTCTCTCAATCAGTGTCTCTTTTATTTTGATGTCACCATCTTTTCTTCCTATTATCATGGTCGTGTGTAGGTTGTGTCAGACTCTGAGAGGTCATGGATATCAGGTCATTTTGTGTCTGGAGGAGCATGTTGTAATAAGTCCTACCCTTCCTTTGGTTCTGACATTCTTTCCACCACCTCTTCTGCAATGAACTCTGAGTCTTGGAAGATGTGATAGAGATATTTAGTGCTGAGCACTCCTCTGTCACTTCATCTTAGCACCATGGTGCCTTCTGAATCATCCCAAGGTTGCTGCCATCTGAAAACAGAAGTGTCTCTAACCAAAAGTGATTAATATAATAGTATGAACATTAAGAGAATTGCTCACCATGCAGTTTTATGAGCACAGTATATGCATTTAGCCAGAAACCAGCAGATATTATACCCCTAGGGCTCATAACTACCCCTGTTGTAGGTTTTCAGTATCAGGAATGTATTACCTCCCATCGAATGGGCCTCCAGTCCAGTTAGAGGGCAGTGGGTTTCCCCTATAACAGACATGGCACTATTGTAACTGTTGGCTCAGTTGACCTGGCAGGCCAAATGTAAGGTTTACAGTGTCCACTGTTGAATATATCTACTGGTTATTTCTCTCTCCCATTGAACTGCATGCAGCATAGCTTCTTCCAGCTTTCGGTCAGCTGGTCTACATGGAGGAGTTACTCAGCTCAGCCCCAGCAGAATTTCTCAGTGACCTTGCAGCCCAAGTATGTGGAATCTTCAGCAGTAGGGTCTTATCATTCATGGTGGAAATCCAAGAGCCTCAGAAATGGCCTGTAATGTTTTGGGGATATCAGTGATCTCCCTGGCCAACAACTTGCTGGAAGGTATCCCATCCCTGGCACTGAAAATTTTCTAGTATCAATCCTTGGGTTCTCAGTGTTCCATTGTTCAAAAAAGGTTTTCATATGACTTATATATATCATCTTAGATTTTAATTAGCCCTTCTTCCACCTTTCTCCTTTACTCAATCTCTTCCCATGACTTCACTTAGGCCTTTTTCACCTCCATTAATCTGTCCTTCTATTTATATACATACAATACTATGCTATGAAGTTCCTCCTTCCCTCCCCTTCTATCCCTTTATATCCCCTTCATAGCTTACTGGCCTCTGCTACTGAGTTTTATTCCTACTCATATAGAAGCCCAATCATTTGTAGCTAGGATCCACATATGAGAGAGAACATGTGATGTTTGGCTTTCTGGGCCTGGGTTATCTAACTAAGTATAATCCTTTTCAGATCCATCCATTTTCCTGCAGATTTCATAATTTTATTTTCCTTTACTTCTGAGTAAAAGTCCGTTATAGTGAGTACTTTATCATCACTGGTTTGATTTCCACAATAAAAAGAAGTCACTGTGGTATTTATAATATAAGTGCAAATGTCAACCCAGCACAATGGAAAAATACTGAATCAATGTTATTATGGAAATGATTTTGATGTGGTAAACCACTGGAAAGTGTCCAGTGAACCCTTGGGAATCTCTAGGCCACACTTTAAGAACAAGTATATTAGTTCATAGTACCTTTAGTATCCTTCCAGCTTCTCTAATCGCTTTTCCAAAGGCCTGCACAATTACTGTGTACTTATTGTATGTTCCAAAGAACTGTTTCCGTCTTGTGCTTGCTTCGTAATCCTTGAATCAATAATAATTTTTTTCATAAAATTAAAAATTGGGCTGGAGAGATTGCTTAGTGGTTAAGGTGTTTGCCTGAAAAGCCAAAGGACCCTAATTCAATTCTCCAGGACCTGCACATGTCAGATGCGCAAGGGGATATATGTATCTGGAATTCATTTGCAGTGGCATACCAATTCTCTCTCTCTCATAAATAAATAAAACTTTAAAAAACAAAAAAATGAAAATTATCTCAGTAATGAACAACTATTTAGTTTCCTCCTACCTTCCCTGATGATTAAAATTGATTGTCCTAGGAACAAATTTACACAGTCATTTTTTAATATGATTTACCATCTAGTACTCACCTAGTATGGACTTTTTGCTCTCCTTCCCTAAATAAAACCACTTAAAAATGAATCTCAAGACACACTTCCTTTCAGATTCGTTCCAGTTCAGCCCCCTTTTCTAGTTCTAAACATTTCTATCATAAATAGATCCCTTTGTAAAAACCTTTTGTTCTTTCTTTCACCTAATTTGTATGCATCCCGCAATTTAACTTTTTCCAGTTTCCATTTGTTTGTTGCTGATTGTGTATGGATTTCTATGACTTTTTTACACTTCAGTTTATAGTTTTCTTTAAGGGATAGTCACTTATTAGCTCACATGATTTTTGAAAAAAATAATAAAATGTACACTATTGTCATTTTCTTCACAGAAATGACAGTACTTCTAAAGATATCCAGGGAAAGTATTCATTCCAAAGTAATGTGTTATGACACTTTATTTAGTACAAGTCACAACAGGTTGAGACTCAATACATTGAGCCAGAGGATAGGATGTCAAAATAGAAAATGTAGTCATCTGTCAATAAAGAAAAGAACATGTATTTCAAAGAGAAAGCCTTCATACCTTACTCATAGTCTTAGTACCTTATAGACTTCTGAAACTAGAATCACTCTGAGCTATGGTAATTTGACCAATAACTAAATATTGAAAACGATATTGAAAGCATTGAACCTACCAAAGTCCACAACCAGGGTGTATGGATAGACCTGGTGGCAGAGACTTACCAAACATGTGCAAGACCCTGAGTTCAGTAACCCCAAAAGTCCATTATCAATTCTAATTTTTATTTTTAAATTTAAAAGCTATAATCCATAACCCAGTAGCTATGGTATTGACATTGTACATGTAAATATAATATCAATATCCATTGTGATGTGAGCCCATATATTCTAGTATCTAACAAGGAGAGTCACAGAAATTCTAACATTTCATAGAGCATAGGAATTACAGTCAATATTTCTACTCTGTAGAAAGGCCACAAAAGCCTTTATAGTAGATAAAGTATTATCTGAATGTAATTTATTAGTTCACAATCCCAAAACCTCAGGATGTTAATATGAGCAATTTTAGCACCTATTCATATAAAAAAGTGCTTTTCTATCAAAAATTCTTCAAATTCTCAGATTTTAAAATCAAAATCCCTCTAATTATTAGATTCTAAAAGAAATAAATATCCCATATTATGATTCGGTAAAATTATATAGTGGAATCCAATATAATTTATTTCAGTTCATTTCAAAGATTCTTGCATAATTGTCTATTTGAAGGCAGCACAAAAGCAACAAAATGCAAGCAGACATTCAGTATTTCCATACAATAAGGCTACTCAAAATATCACTTTAAATGTGTATTTACCCTTGTGGCTCTTTTCTTTAGAACCTGCACTGTGTCTGGAACATGGCTTACACCCAATAATTGTTGCTGAATGAATCATAAGTAATTTCTTGTAGGTTAGAACATAATGGAATTTATTAATTGTACTTTTCAAAGTAATCATTCTAAAATGCATCCCACCCAAGTAACAAAGAGAATAGAAAGCACATGGGAAATGTGACATACTGTTCTTGAACCTCCGCAGCCAAAACTCCACCCTCCTCCCCCTCAGCTATACTGACAGATGAATAGGAACTTACATTTACATCTTTGGTTTCTAAGTCTTGATAGCTTTTCTACAAGAGAGTTGATAGTTGGTATTTGTATTTCAGATCCTAAAGAAAGATAATAGGTCAACACTGTATTATTTTTTAAGAGAAAATGTCAAGAGCAAAAATATGAAAATGTCAAAAGATAGGTTGATATACTATATTACTTAAAGACTATTTTGTTGGCAGAACTGACCAGGCAATTTACTAACAGCTTTTACTGGACAGTTTTTGGATTACAATGTAGATGAAAAAAATAAATGGAAATCCACTTCATGTTTACTCTATCTAGACATTTGACAGATGGAGGAATAAACAAAAGGAAGCAATTTCCATCTACAGAGATGTGGGCTTTTTTAGTTTTACAGATTATGAGAAACAATTTTAAAGGATTTTTTTCTTTCTTGTTTTTATTTATATTTTTATGATGTTATACTCTTATATCCCCTATCCCCATCCCCCATTGTACTGAGGGCACTCCTCAGTGTGGTTATTAACATTTGCTGTGGGCTCTCTTATCAGGGTCAGACCATGGCTCAGGCTATTCCTACCTATCCCATGGCTCTTAGAATCTTTCCACCCCTTTTTCCTCAAAGTCCTCAGAATCTAGGCATGCAAGTTTGAAGTCTGATTTAATGTTGGATTTTCTGTAGCCTCTGGATTTGTTTTGATGAGATTTGACCACAATGTCTGTCACCCTCTTCCTATCGCTGGTTTTCAGGATAGCAGTGAGAGCAGTATTTGTGTCACTGCTTCCTCTGCAGTGACTACTAGGTCTTGTAGTAGACAGCTATCTTTTCTTGTTGTGTTGATGTACCCTGGAGCTCTTCAGTATTTTCTGCCATCTTTAAGATAAAACATATTTGCAATCAAAAGTGAGAACAGCTTGGATTAAAGGGGATAAGAATTTGAGAGATTTTTATGTGTATACCCAGTTTTCTTAACCAAAGAGTAATGTACAGTCTCTCTGGAGTCTGTGAGTGTCCTATCCATGGGATTCTAACTCAAGCAGGTATGAGTTCTCACCCACTGATCAGCTCTCATGTCCAATAGAAGAACAGTTGTTTACCCACATAGGCTGTGTGCCACTATTGCACAGGTATGTGCTTCTTGCCCAGCTATCTGTTTTTATAATGTACAGGGCCTCCTGCTTATTCACACTGTTGGTAACTATTATCCCCAAGAGCTCCCATAGCACTTTCTAGCACTATGAAGTGTAGCCAGGCAGGAGATTGTTTTCCTCTCATTTCCAATATGTTCTCTTAACCTGAGGTCCTGTGACCAGTCTGTGATGTCTTCAACAATAGGGCTTTACCTTTAATTCTGTCAGGTAGCCAAGCACTTTAGCAAAGGAGTGCATTATTTTGGGGAACTCGTGGGTTGCCTTGACAAACAGCTCACTGTCTGGGGGTAACTCTTTTCTGGATCTGGGATTTACAAGCCAAAGCTCATGGTTTCATGATTATGCTTCCTCTACCTTCTATGGGGCACTACTGTCCATGTCCCTCCCCACTTCCGTATTGATGGTTATATTTTGTAGAGTGCTATCCAGGAAGGTTTCTGTGGTATTTACTCATGATGTCCTTAGTGTTGTGGAATCCTCCCCCACTCTACCTTCTCCCTATGCCCTTTAAAGTCCTTCCACACATTGTATTTTTTCTTTTGTCATCTCCCTCAAATTTCTTGTCTCATAGCCCCTCCTCCTCTTCCTCCCTTTTTCCTCTTTTTGTGAGCTTCATTCTAGTTCCATGTCAATACTCCTGATGCTTACTACTGTTTACAATAAACTCAAGCTGTTCCAGGTAAGGAACTGCATATGAGAGAACATGAAGCTTTATCTTTCTGAGGCCTGTGTGACCTTGCTTAGCATGATTTTCTTCTGATTTCATCCATTTTCCTGAAATTTCCATTTTTTCATTTCTCCTTACTGCTGTGTAGGATTACATTGTATGTATGTGCTGCGTTTTCATTATCCATTTATTTGTTTATGGTCCTCTGAGATGATTACAGTTCATAGCTGTTGAGACTAGGGCAGTGATGAATATGGTTGAGCAAATAAATGTCTCTCTAGGAAATATAGAGTCTTTATGGTAGATGTCCAAAAGAGGTATAACTGGATTTAATGGAAGATCTATTTTTCAGCTTTTTAAGGAGTCTACATACTGATTTCCATAGTGGCTGTACATTCCAATCAATAGTGGATGAGGGTTCCTCTTTCCCCCACACCTCCACCAGCATTGGCTATCTTTGGATGATTGCCATTCTGACTGGTCTGAAATGAAATCTTAAAGTCATTTTAATTTTCATTTCCCTGGTGGTTAAAGATATTGAGTATATTTTTAGGTATTTTGTTGTTGTTGTTGTTCATTTTTTTTTATTTATTTGAGAGTGACAGACATAGAGAGAAAGACAGATAGAGGGAGAGAGAGAGAATGGGCACGCCAGGGCTTCCAGCCACTGCAAACGAACTCCAGACGTGTGCGCCCCCTTGTGCATCTGGCTAACGTGGGACCTGGGGAACCGAGCCTCGAACCAGGGTCCTTAGGCTTCACAGGCAAGCGCTTAACCGCTAAGCCATCTCTCCAGCCCTATCTTTAGGTATTTATTGACCCTTTGTATTTCTCACTTTTAGAATTTTCTGTTCAGTTTTCTGCCCCATTTTTTGAGTGGTTTGCTTGTTATTTTTTTATTTTTTAGGGTTTTTTTTTTGAGTTTTTTGCAGATTCTGTATATTAAACCTCTCATCAGTTGTATAGCAGGCTCAGATTTTCTCCCTTTCTGTAGGTTGTCCATTGACTCTGTTGATGGTTTGTTTACCTATACAATGGCTTTTTAGTTTCATGAGGTACCAGTGGTTTAGAGTTTGTTGAATTTCCTAGAAGACTGAGGTCTTATTCAGAAGTCTCCCTATGCCTGTATCTTTGAGTGTTCCCCCTATTTTTTCTTCAGGTTGTTTTAGAATTTCAGGTTTTATATTGAGGTCCTTGATTCATTCAGAGTTGATTTATGCAGGATGAGAGAAAAGAATCTAAATTTAGTCTATGGATGTATATCTAGTTTTTCCAGCATAAGTTGTTGATGATGTTGCCTTCTCCAGTGAGTTTTTGGCCACTTTATCAAAGATCAGGTAGCTGTAGTTACTAGTACTTACACTTGGATCTTCTATTCTATTGCATTGATCTAGGTACCTGTTTTGTGCATGTACCATGCTGTTTTGGTTGCTACTGCTTTATATAATATATTGAAAGAAACTATGGGGAAAAAAAGAAACTATGGTGATACGACATTGTTGGCTGAGGACATTGTTGGTTATCCACGGCCGTTTATGCTTTCATGTGATTTTAAGACTGTTTCTTCTAACTCTGTGAAGAATGTTGCTGAGATATTGATTGGAATTTTATTGAAGATGTATATTGCTTTTGGAGGATGGCCATTTTCACAATATTAATTCCTCTGATCTATGGGCATAGAAGGTCATCCCATCTTCTCATATCGTTCTCTAGTTTTTTCTTCAGTGATTTCATGTTGTTATTGAATAGAGTTTTCACTTCCTTGATTAATGATATTCTAAGATATTTAATTTTGTGGTTATTATAAATTGCACAGCTTTCCTTATGCCTCTCTCCATGTGTTTGTCACAGGTATATATGAAGAATAAGGGATTTTTTGTGTGTTGGTTTTATGTCGTGCCACTTTGCTAAAAGCATCTGTCACTTCTAGAATTTTTTGGTTCTCTTATATATAGAATCATATCATCTGCAAATAGGGCTAGTTTGAATTCTTCCTTTCTAATTTTCATCCCTTTAATTTCTTTCTCTTGTCTTACTACTTGAGCTAAGACTTCAAGTACTTTGTTGAAAAGCAGTGGTGAGAGTGGACATCCATGCCTTAGTTTCAGAACTTAATGGAAATGCTTCAAGTTTTTCCTCATTTAGTATGATATAGGCCTTAGATCTGCTATATATTGGTTTATTATGTTGAGATATAATTCCTCCATCCCTAGTTTCTCCAGTGGTTTAATCATAAAGGGGTGTTGTATTTTGTCAAAGGCTTTTTCTGTATCTATTTAAATTATCATGTGATTCCTACCTTTAAGTCTGTTGATATGATGTATTATGTTTATTGATTTTTATATGTTGAAACATCCCAGCATCTCTGGGATGAAACCTACTTGACCAATGTAGATGATATTTTTAATGTGTTCTTGGATTTTGTTTACAAGAATTTTATTGAAAAGTTTTATGTCTAAATTCATCAGAGAAATCATTCTATAGTTCTTTTGTGAGTGGGTGTGTCTGTGTGATTTTAGCACTCTTGTTTTGCTGCTTCATCGACAGAGTTAAGGAGCATTCCATCCTTTTCAGTTGTGAGAAATAACTTGAGAAATAGTGGCTTTAATTCTTCAGTGAACGTTTTGTACATTTCAGCAGTAAATCCAACTGGCCTGGACTTTTCATTGAGAGGCTTTTAATTACTTTTTCAATCTCATTTAATGTTATAGCTCTATTCAGGTGATTTATCTCCTCTGGGTTTAGTTTTGGTAGGTAGCATGAGTCAAGGAATTCATCTGTTCTTCCAGGTTTTCCAATTTTATAAAGTATAGATTTTTGAAATATGTCTGAATGAGTCTCCCAATTTCTTTGGTATATGCTGAAGCAGCTCCTTTTCATTTCTTATCTTTTGGTTTTGTTTTGTTTTGTTTTGGTTTTGGTTTTTTGAGGTAGGGTCATGCTCTAGCCCAGGCTAACATAGAATTAGTTTCAGGCTGGCCTTGAACTCACAGTGATCCTTCTATATCAACCTCCCAAGTGCTAAGATTAAAGGTGTGTTCCACCACACCTGGCTTTTTCTGATCTTTTTGATTTGAGTTGAGACTTCTCTTTTATCCTTTGATCAAATTAGCCAGAGTCAACCTTGTTTATTTTTTCAAAGAACAAGCTCTTTGTTTCATCAGTTTTTGATTTTTTTTTTAATTTCCATTTCATTGATTTCTTCTCTGATCTTGACTATTTTTTCTGTCTACTAGTATTGGTTTTGGATCTTTTGTGTTTCTCCAATTCTTTCAGCTAGATGGTTACTAACTTGAGATCTCTCTATTTTTGTGATACAGACATTCAGTGCTATATACTTCCCTTTTAGGACTGCCTTCATTGTGTTCCATACATTTTGGTATGTTGTGTTTTCTTTATGATTCAGCTCTAAAAATTTATTTTTTTTTAATTTTTTTGTTCATTTTTATTTATTTATTTGAGAGTGACAGAGACAGAAAGAGGCAGATGGAGAGAGAGAGGGAGAGAATGGGTGCGCCAGGGCTTCCAGCCACTGCATACGAACTCCAGACGCATGTGCCCCCTTGTGCATCTGGCTAACGTGGGTCCTGGAGAATTGAGCCTCGAACCGGGGTCCTTAGGCTTCACAGGCAAGCGCTTAATCGCTAAGTCATCTCTCCAGCCCATTTATTTCATTCTTTAAAAAAATTTTCAACTCCCCATTCATTGTTTAATAGTGAGTTGTTTGGTCTCTAGGTATTAGTCAAGTTTCTGTTATTTCACTCATAGTTAATCTCTACATTGCACTGTGGTCAGATAAAATGCAGAGAGTTATCTCAATTTTCCCAAATTTGTAGAGACATGTTTTATGCCCCAATGTATGATCTATTTTATAATATACAATCTGTTGAGAAGAATGTATATTCTGTGAAATTAGGGTATAATATTCTGTTTATATCTGTTAAGTCCAATTGATTTATGGTATGCTTTAGCTCCCTTATTTCTCTGCTTATTTTCTGCTTAGATGATCTATTGACAATAGCATGATATTGAAGTGTCCTGTAGTTGTTGTATTAGAAGTTATTTTGCTTTATTGTCTAACAGATTTTGCTCTATAAAATTTGGCGCACCTGTATTCAGTGCATATAGACTTAAGATTTTAATATTCTCTTGTTGTGTTATTTATTCCATTAATGAGTATGAAGTGCCTTTTTAAAATCTCTTTTCATTATCTTTTCATCATGGTTTAAAGTCTATTTTGCCCAATATTAATATGGTAACACCTGTTTATTTATTTTGATTTCCTTGGAATATCTTTTTCCAATTTTTCACCATGAACTGGTGTCTATCTTTATTGGTAAGGTGGGTTTCCTGCAGGCAGCCAATAGATGAGTCCATTCTTTTTGATCCAGCTTTTTAGCTTGTGTCTTTTAATTGGGGAGTTTAGTCCATTGATATTTATTTAGAGTTATAAATGTGAGGTGTGAGTTAATCCCTGCTGAGTTGAAAGCTTTGTATTTTCTTAGACTTTATATGTTTTCATGTCTGTTCTGATTTTGATTGTTACTTTTCCCCTCCTATAGCCCCTTGAGTTCATTTGTTCTTCTCTTCAGTGTGGAATATTACAGGCAGTAATCTCTGTAGGATTTGCTTGGTGGTCATCTCATCACACAACTGGTTTTTGCCATAGAAAGTTTTTCTTTTACTTTCTATTATCAGGGGTAACTTTGCCAGGTATAGTAGTTTGGATTGGCACCCAAGGTTTTTTTAGAATTTGAAATGCTCTATTCCAAGTCCTTTTGGCTTTTAGCATTTCCATTGAATAATCACCAGTAAATTTGATAGGTTTACCTTTGTATATAATGATCTTGTAGCATTTAGTAACTCTCTGTTTTCAGTGTTGAGAGTTTAAAATATAATGTGACACATGGAATTTTTCTCTCGTCCTATCTGTCTAGTATTCTGTGCACTTCTTATATTTTAATTGGCCTCTCTTTCAAAGGATTAGGGAAACTTTTCTTCAATAATTTTGTTGAACTTGTTTTCTATGCCTATATTCCTTCCTGTTCTTTTATGTCCATGTCCTAATATTTGCTCTTTTTAAGATGTCCCATATTTTCCACATTATGTTCACAAAATTTTTTGAACTTATCATTATTTGGGGTTACCAGGCTATTTTCTCTTGTCTTTTAATTTTTTTTTAATTTTATTTACTTATGAGCAAGAAAGGGCAAGAGAAAGAGGCAGATAGAGAGAATGGGTGGTACAGGGCCTCCAGCCACTGCAAATGAACTTCAGACACATGTGCCACCTTGTGTATCTGACTTATATGGGTACTGGTCATTCAAACCTGGGTCCTCAGGCTTTGAAGGAAAGTGCCTTAACTGCTAAGCCATCTCTTTAGCCCTATTTTCTCTGTCTTGTTCTTGAGTTCTGATAGCCCATCCTCCACATGTTCTGTTCTTTTTTTTTTATTTATTTATTTTTTATTTGAGAGTGACAGACACAGAGAGAAAGACAGATAGAGGGAGAGAGAGAGAATGGGAGCGCCAGGGCTTCCAGCCTCTGCAAACGAACTCCAGATGCGTGCGCCCCCTTGTGCATCTGGCTAACGTGGGACCTGGGGAACCGAGCCTCGAACCGGGGTCCTTAGGCTTCACAGGCAAGCGCTTAACCGCTAAGCCATCTCTCCAGCCCTGTTCTGTTCTTTTGTTGAGGTTTTCCTAGGAGCCTTTTAAGAGTTAGTTAATTCATTTTTGTTTTCCATTATGTTTTTCTTCAGCATCTCCATCTCTTTGTTAAATTCTAATTTTATTTCTTGTTTAAATCTTTTATTTATTTATTTGCAAACAGAGAGAGAGAGAGAGAGAGAGAGAGAGAGAGAGGGAGGGAGGGAGGGAGGGAGAAAGAGAGTGTAAAGGGCACACAGGGGCCTCCAACTACTACAAATGAATAATAATAGATAATGTGCTGTTGTGCCGAGTTCTAGGGAATCAAACCCAGGTCATTAAATTTTGCAAGCAAGCGCCTTAACCACTGATCCATCTCTCTAGCACCCCAATTTCAACTCTTGATTGATTTGCTTATTGTTTCTTGGAATCCATTCTGCATTTGTTCATTTCCTCATTGAATTTATTCCACTACCCATTGAGGTCAACTTTGCTGATTTTTCTCCATTTCCTATACCATTCTATTAAGTTCTTTTTTATTCTCTTCAGTTTTACTGAAGCATGTATTGAATTCTTTTATTGATTTTCTTCATTCAGCCATGCTTCAAGTTTGTGAGTTGTTCATTTCAATTCTCTTTTATTTCTTCCAGCTTTTTGTTTAAGTCAATTTTAAGTTTGTTTAATATGCTTATCATAGTTTCATCTTGGGATTCTGTGGCTGGAGTTTCCATTAGGTTTGCAATGGAGGCTTCCATTATCGTGCTAGGCATTCATAATGGGGAAACTCTTGGCTTGGTGTCTTATGTTTTTCATTTTGCATTGTGATTTGCCTATCTTAAGGTATTCATAGCCATTAATAGCTCTTTTGATTAGAATCTGCATTGAATGCTCAGTTCAGGTTTGATGGTGTATTTGTAGGTTTTGGCTGGGTGCACATGAGTCTGAGCAGACTGTGTGAAGTTTCCTGGTGGTTCTGTGTGAGACCCTGGGAGTTCAGGGAGCTCAGTGACCAAGCAGGGTCCTTCTATCCCTATGTTACTCTCTTCCTAGTTTTTGGCGATGGGATTGGTTGTGCCTGACAGTAGCAGGCACACTGGGAGAGGGGAGATCTTGCTATTGGGGCTGTACCTTAATCACACTGGTTGTGCAGATGGTGCTGTGTCACTGCCAGTAGGTAAATTTACACTTGTGTGGGGGCCCTGAACACACTGGGTGTGTGGATCAGGCAGATCTCCACTTGTTTGTGTGCCTGAACACATCAAGTATGCAGATCAGGTAGATTCCCACTGGTGCATGCTTCCTAAACACAACAAATGTGGGATTGGTTCAGTCCCCACATGCGTGCACCCAAACATGCCAAGTGTGCAAATAAGGCTGGTCCCTGCTTGTTGCACACCCTGATGTCTAGCCTCCTTTCTCCCCAGGTTTCTTTTCCATAGCTCCTATTCTGCCATCTTAACTAGAAGTCAGGATTTGTTTTTCAAAGGCCCTTCTTATCTATCTACATTTTTATATTCTGTCATTGCATTGACTGTCTTTTGTTTTTGATCATATCTACACAAAGGAAAAGAGTATGAGATTTCATGAACTCAACATTCAACTTGAATATAGGTTAAAAATATCAGTGAACAGTGGTCCTTTTTAACATTTAGGTTATTATAGATGTCTATCTCATTGGTGAATCTTAGATGGCATTTGGTTCTCAGGTAACTCCTTAGAAAGAGGATTCTTCAGCCATTTAATTAGCATTTTATTTCGTAAATATTCATTAAGTACCCATTAAGTTTCAGACATCCACCAGGTGCCATTTACGTAAAAATGAGTAATACAACATTTCTTTCTATAGCAGAATTGTCCAGAATAATTACCAATGTAAAATAGTAAAAGAAAAGTACAGAAAAAGTAATGTTCTCCATTGGTTAGGAAACTACCTCATTGCATAATTCTCAACAGTCAGGAGAGTAGCTTGCTTCCTTTATGTGGGGATTTAGTGTTTGTCCACTGACAATGTTTATTAGAACAACAAGTATGAAAGTTGAAGCCCTAGGAGCCTTCCTCATAAACTTTCCTTATTCTTAGTTTTATGAGTCATTGTATCCAAATCCCTTAGTCATCTTATTTTCTAAAGAAATAAGCCAATCTCATACTCAAATTCTAGAGTAAAATATATATAAGTATAGAGCCCAGTTATTCTTTACTGTATGCTAATTTGTATTTCTCTCCCAGCACTATGCAGGTTCAGGTAGGGAGGATCACAAGTGTGAGGACAGCCTGGGCTACAGAGTGAGACTTTGTCTGGAAGCAGGGTGGATTTTGAAATATCTTCATTCTTACTGTGTATTTCTCATTGTTGTTACAATATAGCCAATTAATTTAACTAATTCTTAAGTGCTTGATGTCAAAAATAGATTTTTGCACATTTGAGATAATTTCATAGTTTAATATTTTCTACATATTATTTAGTTATATAATTAATTGTAAGCTTAGGTGCCAAGCATAAGAGAAGATGTTTAAGTTATTCTTGTTGATTTTTTTCAAGAGCCATTGTCTTCTATGTTCTGTTCATGCTGAGACATCAAGAAATAATTGAGGATGGCTCCTGGTTGTTCTTTCTCTGAAAAGTTATGTTGACTCTCATGTTTCTGCTACCCTTTTATAAGAACTGTATTCCTAATATGACAATGATCAACTGTAGTTTTTTTATTTCAAAAGCCAATGCCTTAATTTCTATTTTTTGCCTTCATAATTTATAAAACAGTTCCATTTACTTGTTGAAAATTAAATGGGGTGATTCTATTTTTCCAGCTGGATCATCACAAGGAGATATTCAAGCTGAGTGCCTACAGTTCCTAGTTCTTAGCAGTAAATGGAAGGCCATTATGTTATACTTCTAATTGTCAGTCTTTTATTGCAAGCCAAGTGACCAAATAAAACACATCACGATTTTCCATTACACATGGCTTTCTTTTCATTCCCATCACTTCCACAAACCCAATGGCCCATGCTGAAAGATTCTCTAAGAACAAACAGTATGGAACACTTGCTGATTTTTCTGTAAGTCTATTTCAGAGTACAAATTGGTACATTATAGGACATTCTTGAATAAACTGATTTTTCTGATTACATTACAAGAAATATTTCAATTGAGCAAACAGCTTCTGTAAAAGAGTTTATGTCACCAGACCTAGGGGTGCAGGTCTTTAATCCCAGCACTAGGGATACAGAAGTAGGAGGATCACCAGGAGTTCAAGTCTACCCTGAGACTACATAGTGAATTTCATGTCAGCCTGGGTTAGAGTGAGATCCTACCTTGAACAATCAAAAAAAAAAAAAAAAAAAGCTTAAATCTCTTTCCATTATATACCAGCAAATTTAGAAAAAGATGTGTGTTTCAACCAAACTTTTAGAAATTGCATAAACTTTGAGTTCTAACCACATCTAAGCTTCATCTTTATTTCTCTATTCTTACTCTTGCTTTCCTCATTCAGTTGTATTTATTTTATGGCTTAACTATGGCAAATATATGTAGCATACTATTTGCTATCTCATCAGTATTAAATATAGAGTTAAGTACTGTTGAGGCTATTCATAGTGTTGTGTAACCCATTTCCAGAGCTCTTTGCATCTTGTAAAACCAAAAGTCTCGTTACCTGAAACCCTTTGTTCCCTCTAGTACCCAGCACCCAGCATTCTGCTTGCAATATCTATGAATTTGACACTCTGGACTTCTTATATTCTGTGGCTTGAATGTGCACCCTAGTGTTCATGTGTTTGTAACTTAATCCCCAATGTGGACCAATGTCCTTATCATAATAGCAGGCTGTTATTACAGGAATGAATTCCTAATAAAAGGATAGGCTCACCCTCCTTTTCTTTCTCTCCCTCCTTCCCTTCCTGCCTCTCTCGCTCTCTCCTCCTTTTTCTTTTCCTCCTATGTAAGGCCTTTTTCACCATGTATGAAAAGCAAATCCAGAGACTCAATTTCCCTAAACTCAGGGTTTCTTCTGTGTGGTGCTACCTACTGCATGTGGAGGTGTTTCTAGACATCACCACCTAGGAATGTGATTCACTGAACCAGTAAAATATAAAGCAATACTGTTGCTGCTTCTACTGGTGTGTTTAACTGTCCTTTGTCCTAGGCGCCAGAAGGTCAACCTTCTTCCAGCATCCATGAAGCTGTCAAGGTAACATGCTAAGCTTACAAGAAGAGGATAATATGGGACTCTTCATTGGTACTGAATTATGTGTTACAAGGAATTCTTGTGAAAATACTTGAAAGCCATTTTTCCTAATCTCCCACTCAGCAAAGAATTTTTTCTGCATGTCTTGATGACAGATGGCATTCTAAATATCACTTAATGTTTCAATAAGAGGAAAATTTTGTCAAAGCTGGTTGCATCACTTAATAAAAGTCCATCCTTATGTTGAACTGAACTATTTGTAATTTCCTGACACTGACTTTTGCCTGGCCTTACCTGGCATTACATAAAACAATAATTTTGTTTTTGATGTAGAATGGTATTAGAAACTACTTCTTTAATCTCTGACTAATGCTATTTCATTGTCTAAACATACTGATTTATACAACACAGACTTTGTTTTACAGAACGATTAGATAATCTAGACACACTCTGATATGGCATGCTCTTTGCATATACTGAGAGATGATTCAAGAAACTGTATAGCTAAGAAACAAGTCAGTGAAAATAGCACTTATTACATGGAAACAATACCTTCTATTGATTTAACAAGACTCTGTGTATAATTTTTTTTTTTTTTTTTTGGTTTTTCGAGGTAGGGTCTCACTCTGGTCCAGGCTGACCTGGAATTAACTCTGTAGTCTCAGGGTGGCCTTGAACTCATGGCGATCCTCCTACCTCTGCCTCCCGAGTGCTGGGATTAAAGGCGTGCACCACCACGCCCGGTTTATGTGTATAATTTTTGTATTTGTATTGTCATAACACATTTTGGTTGTGGCTAGGTAAAATATTCAGATTTTCCCACTTGAGCAAACTCAAGCCATGATTATATTTGTAAAAGTGATTTGTTAAATCTGTAACAAGCTTTTCATTTTTGAGCCAGCCCTGATCATTCTGAATTTTGTTTCTGTCATCACTGATATCAGTTCCTGGTTGTATAAAATTTATGCCATCTAAAATGTTATAGGCATCCATTCAGTTTGTTAATCTTAGTAACTAATAGAAATACTGTCCCCAGAAAGGGCCGAGGCAAGCCATTAAGTGCCTTCTTTCATGATAATCTAGACCATACTTCAGTGATATTAATTTGCTGTTCAACTAGTTATAGTCTCCTGGTATGATGCAATTATCCAGCATAATGTCACCATCTTTTCCATCTTTGCTTAGATTAAAATATCTCATGTTCCTGGCATTCTCTTGCTTTCCCAGCTATTTCTGGTTTAAAAATGTCAGCACTTTCTTTATTAGGACAGTAAGACAAAATTGGTCAGGAGAATGAATCAATCATTACTTTGCTAATGACCAAGCAAGGTAAAGAGAAATGATTTAGACGTCTTTGCCTAAGAAATTGTTTGCTGTTCCCTAATCTCATGTAAAGCTAAAGCCATGAGCCCCAAAGAAGTGACAGTGAGCTGTCTGGTAGAGAAGTAGAAACAAAGCCCATTCCTTTCTAAGGAAAAGGGTGACACTATCCTTCCTTGTGGCCACTAAAGGAAAGGTATGGCATAAATATTCTGCCCGTGGTAAAGACACAGTCACCTATTTTGGGCTCAGAGAAGAGTTCTCATGCCATAGACAAGAAATGCTGTCCAACATAAGACATGCAACAACTTTAATGCAGAGTGTGGATGCTATAAAGAAATGTTCCAAAAAAAAAAAAAAAAAGAAGGAAAGAGATGAGGAAGGAGTCAGGCAGAAGAAAAAAATAGACAAGAATTTTCCAGAATTAAAGAGGAAAATACAGTATGGAGGTCTTCAAAGCACAGAGAGCTTTAAGAGAATAACAAGACGATTGCAGCAATAAAAAACAGTACTGTCCATTCTGAATAGTGCAATAAGAATAGGAGAAAAGAAGTTACAGATTGGAAAGTACAAAGCAAGCCAGCTTTATTTACACAAAATACAGTGATCCATGTGGAAAATCCTAAAGTCCCCTTAGATAAGCCTTTGGAAATACAGTGATCTTATTAGTACAAAGCAGAATAGAGCCTCAACATACAAAAATCAGTTGTGTCTGTGCTAGCTGTGAACAATGGGAAATGAAAACTTAGAAGTCATTGCCAAATACATAGAAACAGAAATATAAACTACTTTAAGGAAGTTTAACAAAATTAATGTAGTACTTTTGTGCACAAAATGTAAAATAGTGATGAGATAAATTGAAATTTAAATTATGAAAAGATGTACTATATTTGCTCATCTAAAGGCAGTGTGGTTAGGATATCAATATTCCTTAAATTTGTGCATATCTTTTAATATCCAAGTAGACAATTTTAATAATTGGCATACTGTTTTTAGACTTTAAATGGGAAAGTAAAAGATTTAAAGTATCCACTTATAAGGAAGAAATATCAAAGTTAAGAAAAACTATATACCCATAAGCATAAATAAATGGTATGTCCTTTGCCTCATACTACACACGAACTCCACCCCAGTATTTCACAGACATTTGTGATACCAGGTTCTGATGAGGACGCAGAGCAACTGGTTTTCTCATACATTGCAGAGGGTGGTGAAAAATAGTATACTTACTTTGTTTTGGAAAGAAGCAATGATGTCTTATCAGAGACTGGGAGACGGCTCAGCTTGGAAGAGCACCTGATACACAAACATGAGGACCTGGGTTTGATTTGCAGCACCCATATTAAAAAAGAAGACATGGCTGTATATATAGTGCCAGCACTTTGATGCGGTGGTGGGGGCAGAGACAGCAGGATAGCTGGGGCTCCCTAGTCATTACTCTAATGGAAAACCACAGTCTCTAGGCTCCATTGAAGACACGGTCAGGGAAATAAGGTGGACGAGCAATGTAAGAGAACACCTGATATCTACCTCTGGCCTCTACACATATACACACAAAGCATACACATTTGTGTGCATACACACACACACACACACACACACACAAGAAAGAAGTACAGATTTTTCTAGATGTTAAGTATAACACTGTGCCGGAGATATGGTGCTTGCCTGTGAAGCCTAAGGACCAAGGTTCAAGTCCCCAATACCCACATAGGCCAGATGCACAGGTGGCACATGTGACATGTGTTTGGAGTTTGTTTGTAGTGTCTGGAGGCCCTGGCACACCCCTTCTCTCTGTCTGTGTCTCTGTCTCCCTTTCTCTCTCTCCTTCTCACTCCCTCTGTCTCTCTCAAATAAGTAAATAAAAATAAAAAAAAAAATTTTTTTAAAGAGTAAGGGCCTGGAGAGATAGCTTAATGGTTAAGGGACTTGCCTGTGAAGCCTAAGAATTCATGTTTGAAACTCCAGGTCCCATGTACTCCAGATGCACAGTGAGGCAAGTATGCGATGTCACACGTGCACCCAAGGGGTGCACACATCTGGAGTTTGTTTGTAGCAGCTGAAGACCCTGGTGTGCCATTCTGTCTCTCTCCCTCCCTCCTTCCTTCCCTCTTTCTCTCTCCAAAAAGAGAATAAGAAGCAAAAAGTAAGTTGCAGAGGCAACAAAACATGATTAATAAGTACATTGGGCTCTTTGCATTGGTTCCACTTGAAAATATTCAAGGAAAAAATGTGCCAGTAGTGATCACATATAGACATTTTCTTCCTTGTTAGCATTCCCTAAACAATACAACTGTTATTTAAAACCCGTCCTACATTGAATTGTGCTATTGGTTTCCCTGACAGGATTCAGTGTGTGCATGAGAACTATACAGAGTACATGTAGGTACTACAATATTTTATGTAAGAATTTAGGTTTTATAATCTTCCAGGGTCATCAGCCAGCATTGCGTGGACAGCAAGGAATGACTTCATAAAGAGAAAAATGAGAGTTGAAAAGGCAAACAGTAGTATTATTAACTGCATTTAAAAATCAGTTAGCTTGAAAAGGTTACCAAGACATAATGAAACACCCTTAATTTTCCTCAGTTAAATTCTCTTAAAATTTAGCCTATGCAATAACAAATATAAACCAAAAAATAAATAAATGTGAATGTTGAAAAGTAGTAATTTAGTATTTGTAAACAATGTGAAGAAAACTAAATTACTGACATTAACTTACAAAAAAAATACACACACACAATGCTAGCCACAAGTCTAGAAAAGATAATGCAATAAAACCATGTACATATAAATATACGTACATTCTCATATATAATCTCAAAAGTTAAGAATTAACAAGAAACTAATAAAAAATTATATTTTTAAAGGGAGAAAGGTGAAAATATTAGTGGGAGACATAACAGAATTTTTAAGGAAAAGATACATCACATTTCTGGATAAGAAAACAATAATATAAAAAATTAATACCAGACAGGCATGGTGGCACATGCCTTTAACCCAAGCACTTGAGAGGCAGAGGTAGGAGGATCACCATGAGTTTGAGGCCACCCTGAGACTACATAGTGAGTTCCAGGTCAGCTTGGACTAGAGTGAAAGCATACCTCAAAAAAAAAAAAAAATTAATACCAGTGAAAACCATAATATAACATTTCAGTTTTCTTTGTGGTTTTTGCTTGTTTTCATTTTGTTGTTTGTTTGTTTTGTATTTTCTTGTTGGAAACAGGATATCAGTTTGTAGTGTAGAATGGACCTGAATTCACAATCCTGTCTCAGCCACCATGCCCTGCTCAGATGTTTCTGCAACTAAAGAACCAAAAGTGGAGCTGGGGAGATAGAGCTTGCTGTGCATGCCTGAGTGGATTCTCAGAACTCACAGAAAGCAGAAGGCTGTGGTGGGAACTGTGATTGCAGCATACCAGGGTGAGAAGGGAGGCAGACACAGGAGGGTGTCCCAGAAGCTCATTGCACAGAGCAGTGAGCAGGCTAGAGACACCAGCTCAAGTGAGGGAGGTCAAGCCTGCACCCAAAAATTGTCCTCTGGCATTCACATGCACACTGCAACACACATACACATGCACATATACATTCACATGCATGAACTCTCACACAAAATTAAAACCACATAATTTCTACATTGAAAAAGAAAGAAAGGTTATTATGTTCATTAGCAAGGAATCATATGCCTAAACTAGGTAATAGATGTTTTTCATAAATAAGTCAGGCTGTTCTTTCCCTTCCAGAAATTGAAATGTATTCTGAACTAGCAATAATTAAGACAGTTTTTGTTACAGGTAAAGACAGACTAAAGCATGAATACAAGGTCCAATCACAGGCCCGATGTGCCTGCAGACTCGGCCTATGGCAAACACAGCTTACGCACTATATCACTGAGACTAGGAAAGACTTATCTGGCCGATGAATTAAGAAGCCTAGGACAATTATTGAAATAGTACATTCTGACTTCACTGTTTTACAAACCTAGAACTTGATAAAAACAAGCTCACCCATCAAATTATGTCAATTTTTATACAGAGAGAAATCACAGAAAGCCAAAGAATACCACAAGTTTTACAAATTAATTTTTTAAATAAGCATTTATCTCTTACAAAATTTATTTTACATGATCACATTCACTGAGAATGGGGCTAATCAACCAAGTGAGCAGTCAATGCCTGTTACTAACACTCACTCCATTCTTCTGTCAAAGATGCAAAGACTTCTGTAATTTAGCTGTGCTTTCTCACATGGTTCTTGCTTTCAGGAGTCCTATCAGCATAGCTAAATCAGAGTTATTTCCTCTGTGATAAAATCAAACTAATCAGTGCCAGGGCCTCTTTCTGATTACAATTACAGTTTTCTCACTGAAGCCCCAGGGAGATTGTCCATTTTGATCAGAGCATGCCTCCTGCCTTTCCAAATAGCATGGAATGATAAATGATAAGAAAAACTTTAAAGGACAAACCACTGCTTCTACTGAAAGTTGTACACAACCTCAAATATATCTCTAAAAGTATATGTCATTTTAGAAAGCATCAATAAATTAATGAATGTGTAGAAACTAGGCTTTACAACCAACAGTAGCATTTTCCTGCCAGATATCTAATAAGAGCACATTATAAGCACATGGAAAACCCTGCAGTAATTACAAGAGAGTCCAACATAATAAGTTTCCAGATGTAGTATTTCTTCCAAAATTTCTAAATATGCTTTTATGATTTCAGCTTTGGGGTGGAGATTGGGTCTGGATCTTCTGTGAGTCTTTCTGTCAAGCCTGGACATATATGGTCCATGGCCGGTTGATGGTGTCTATAAAAGAACACGGCCCAGTCCAACAAGAGGCCATGTCCACCACTAGTATTGCTTCAGGAACACGGAGGGCGCACCACTCAACTAATTTTTAAAATCACCACCTCTTCTCAGAATCATAGTGAAACCATCACAATTAGAAACATCTATTCAGTAAAAATTTGTCCATCATATTTCGTACCTATGCTTAAATGAATGAATGTAAAGAGGAATTGGATATTATATAAAAGAAAAAAGAATCTGGTTAGTCAGAAACCCCAGGCTCTAAACAGAACTCTGCTCCTAGTCAACTATGGATTGCTTTTGTATAGGGATAAGATATGTAAACATTCTTTATAAATATTCTTCTGAACTAACAAGAAGTATTAATAATAGGTACCATTTTTACCGTGATAAAAAACGAACCCTTGTTATAGTTTTTTTTGTTTTTTTTTTTTTTTTTTGAGAGCGACAGACATAGAGAGAAAGACAGATGGAGGGAGGGAGAGAGAATGGGCGCGCCAGGGCTTCCAGCCACTGCAAACGAACTCCAGACGCATGCGCCCCCTTGTGCATCTGGCTAACGTGGGACCTGGGGAACCGAGCCTCCAACCGGGGTCCTTAGGCTTCACAGGCAAGCGCTTAACCGCTAAGCCATCTCTCCAGCCCCCTTGTTATAGTTTTTAAGGTATTCTTAGGAGAAGTAAATATTCCTTTGCACAAATCATTAGGCATATAGCCTACTTCCAAACCTTGTTAACTTGGACCCCTCTCATTCAGATGCATCAGGAGAGGCATTAAGATATGAAACAGAGATCTGTGACTAAAAATGACAGATACAACTCTTGTAGCAGTTACCTTCTCATTGCTGGGGCAAAACACCCAACCAAAGGAATATATGGAATGGAAAAGTTTATTTCAGCTTACAGTCTCAAAGGAAAGTTTTATCATATGTCATATCTTACCACATCAGCTGTCAGGGAACAGCAAGAATGAGCTAGGCAGTGAGCACACAGTAGGTCTACTCCCAAGGGCTCATCTGCTCCAGCAAGGCTCCATCTAAAGGCTCCACTTGCTGGGGACTGAGTATGAAACTGATCACAAAAACTTGAGGTTATGGGGGAACCTTTCACATTCAAACCACCACAACCCTTTAGAAACTTCCCTTAACCTCTCTTGTTGCTGTTTATTTTTGTTTAAAGTGGGATAGAATGGTTCATCTCAGCTTCATTTAGCTTCACTGTTCTTGATGGGCCAGGTATACAGATGGAGTTTATTTCCACACCGACTTTGCATAAGCCATGTTTCTGTGAATGGAATTATTTTTGTCTGTATTTTGTTTAAAGTGCAACTCACAAATAGCACTAAAATATATCATAGATTCTCTAACATTGCTCAACTATGAGTGTGTGTAGTTTTCTTGCACAGGTGTTTATAGCACGAATCTGATTCTCAATCAGCCCTGGAAACCTCTCAAAAGGTTAAAAACCATTTGCTTCCATAATGAACCAATTCCATGTGGTTCTTATCAGCATGTAGAGGTAGACTCACAAAATGTCTTAGTAAACCTGTGTTGGTTCTACAGTTCAATTCCCACAACAATAAGAGTAGTAGGAAAGACATTTCAAACTTCCACTAATGACTGTCTCCCTGTTCCCATCTGGTGGTAGGCTATGTACAGTGCCTGTCTGGTTTCCTCATTATATCAGATGATTTGAACTGTGTCTAGCCTTAATAGCTCTCAAGGAAGCAAGGAAGAGAAGCCTTCTTGTTTATCTCTAAGGGAACAGAGTGACAGAAAAGTTATTTTCTTCTAATATGAGTTTGGAACTCTAGGAGCCAGAAGGCAAGGTACATGTTGTCTATGATTAAAACCTCATAATGTTAGTGAACATTAGAGAGAGCTCAAGGTGAGGAAGGTCTTCATCAAATGTGACAAAGTCAATACCAGCCTCTGTAACTCTGGTTCAGGGCTCCTTCTGTGACACTACCTCATCTACACAGCCTAATTAGCAATGTAAAGGAGCATGTCACCCAAATTGCAGCTCCTTTTTCTTTAAAAAAGCAATTCAGCTGTTCAAAGCCTTTTCTTTCATTAAAAGTAAATACACCATTATGGGCTGGAGAGATGGCTTAGCAGTTAAGGCACATGCTGGTGAAACCTAAGGACACAAGTTCAGTTTTCTCAGATCCCACATAAGCCAGATGCACATGGTGGCACATGCATCTGGAGTGTGTTTGCAGTGGCTAGAAGCCCTGGTGTGCCTATTCTCCCTGTCTCTCTCCCTCCCTCCCTCCTTCTAATTAATAAATAAATAGAAATAAAATATTTTTTAAAAGTAAGTATACCATTTTATTGAAATAGAGATGAAAAGAATGTAAGATCTGGAGGGCTGGAGGGAGGCTGTGGAAGTCTCTTCTTTAAGTTGGCATGGCCATTGCACTCAATGAATTCCCAGCTGTTGTGGTTACCTACAAAAGGCCTACACAAACAAGGCCTGCCATCATTCTTCATGGATAGGGATGAGCTTATGAGTCCCCACCATCCCTGGGAAGCTACTGGTATTTAATGGTTTGGGAGAAAAGGGACACTCATTATTTTCCACAATTTATCCACTAATATATAGGTGGAAGAAGGGATTCAGTGGAATAAGAGAAAGTAATGTGGGTCTGGCTAAATTATAATATGTGTATAAAACTTTCAGAGAACAAACTGAAAAGTAAACATATGATTATAAAAAAAACCTATGGGTATTGCTAGATTTATTCTCATAAGCAAATAAAATATCACTACACTTTATACACAATATAAGGTAGATTTAAATTCTTTGTCATTACCAGACTTATAAAAATATTCAGTGTGACAAAGTTGCTTTTATGATACAAACTTAATTCACTTTTCAACAAGGTGTGCTTGTGTGTGAACAACTATATAAAGTATCATCAGAATCTTTCAAAACAGTACAGAAAATTGAATACACTGATTACATTCCTGTACAATTCTGGTAATCATCTTTTAAGAACCTAATAACATTTGTATTTCCTTTATCTTTTTATAGGAGCATTGTTTTGAACCCAGCCTATTTCCGAAATCATCTTCGTCAAGCAGCAGTGTTTAGAAGTCTGGAGAGGTACTCAGAAGCTGCCCGGTATGTTTGTTATAACTCTGTGAAGATTTATTTAAAGTTAAATTAATTTTATTCTCAGATTCTGGTAATAGCATAAGAGAGCTTTCCATTTCTCTCATGCAATATGATTTTACCCGAATTATCATCTGATAAATGTCAAGCCAACAATTATTGAGTATCTTTTTCTTTAATTAAAGCTATTCCATGTTCATGGCTCTTAGCAAAATTCAAACTTTCCAGCCATGAGGTCACCGGCAATGATGGGAAAACTTCCCTATATATTAGAAACGAACCTGACCTCTCATTCGTGGACATTCCCGTTCTAGGCTGTAGTGACACAGTTTTGTGGGTCAGGTCCTGGAGATGAAATCCAGTCTCCTGAGGACAGGATCGCAGACTCCTAGAAGGAGATGGTGGTGGTGAGGTAGGAGCCAGGGTTGTTAGAAGTGCCCACCATATTGCCTTTTGGATTCCAATGTGTGAAGAAAATATGGCAAAGCAACTCTTCTTATTAGCCCCAGAGGCTGTCCTCTGACTTCCACACATACCTGACCACACAAACACAGAGAGAGGAAATCACAAAAGTATGCAGGATCCCAGATGCTGTGCTCTAAATGTCTTCCTACCTGCGACAACCAAATCAAGCTCATAAAACTAGATTCCCTCGCTCTGACAAATTACTCAAAGAATATCCGTCATCACCTAACATATAGAAACCTGCCATCTCTCTCTGATCTGCTTCACCTCTCCATGAATTTAGTGCAAAATTATGAATAGCTTCTATATTTACTCCATACATAACTTCTGTGCACAAATGTAGAGCATTGCAGGAAACTCTCCCTGAAGCTAACACAAGCACACATCTTCACCCCAGATAGGGCTTACATGATAAACCAAAATATGATTGCACCAAAACCAAGATTGGTGAACCAGTGAGTTACCGGGGGTTACTTACAGAGCAGGGCGGCCACAGGCTCACCAAAAAGCCCACTCCAGGAGATGTGAAGACTCATGGAAGCTGAGCCTCTTGGACCTCAATGTACAGCCTGCAGGCAGCTCAGATGGAGAGGCTGCAGCATACTACATGACTTGCTGGCCACTCAGTGAGAGAATCCCATCCCAAACAGTTGTTTTCTCTTTATATAACCTTAGGGCTGGATCCTATAACCATTTTCCAAGACTAGTTGACTTCTGGAGTCTCGTGAGCTTCCTTTCTACCCCCAGGAGGGAATGATTCAATTCAGAGGAAATTGCTACACTTCATGTTGTGATAAGGGCAGGGTGCCCAGGCTGAGTTTGGCTATTACCTCTAGATCATTTGTAAAGAACACACGCCTTGACACCAGAAGCCGGAAGTTTCAGTGGAAAAGTGTCACTGTGAAACTGCCTGTGAGGTTGAAGTGAATTCCACTTGCATAAGTGCTTCTGGGTACTGCTGGAATTCAGTGAAAGGATAGCTGTGAATGGCAGAGTTAGTCCCATCCACTCTATGTTTGCAGTCACCCAACTTATATGTCACATCGTCTATTTACCTGCATGTTAATATCCACTTTGAAATATTAAAACAGGTCTTTATCACTCCTTTCTACAATACCTATTCCCTATACTGCTTCTTAAATTGATTTTATTGAATGTATTCACATATGTCTTCTTCCTCATTTTTTATTTTCTTTATTGAATTGTCTCCAGGGCTTACTCTTCCTACCCATATGTGTGTGGGGAGGTGGATTAGAAGAGGGTAACAAGCATTCTTTGGCCCCAATTCATCTAAAGAGGGAATTTGATACAGGTTACTTGCTACAAAGGAAGGATTGGCATGGACCACTCCAACTGCAAAAATAGTGTCCTTTCAAAGGTGGCTTACTAATTTGTCTTTAATCCAATCGAAAAATCAATAAGAAGGCTAGCTGCAACTTCTGACCGAGACTGAAACCAGTAGGAAAACTACCAGTGCTGTGTCTGTTCTTCAGAGCAGGTGGTCAAATAAATATTCAGGAATTTGGAGGAAGCTGGCTGTTTTATAGAAGAAATTAGCAATTCTGAAGTGTTTATATTATGGAAATTGACAAATGTTACAATCCAGGCTTTGTTTGTTTGTTTGCTTGCTTGCTTGTAGAAGAGGTAGGTGCTAGCCAACCACTGACTATAATGTAATCTTACCAAACTTAACTGTCTGAGCCAGTGGTGACAAATTCATTCTGGGTTCTAAAACAAAGAAGCAATGAGATGAAAATTGGAGATTTATCAATATTTGCCACTAAACATCTCAGCACTGAACATTCCGCAGTTCTTGTCATGGACCTCCCTGAAATGAAATAGATATTTCTGTTTAATGTCAGCTGATGACACATTTGACAGGGCTTCTTCAGAGAGTTCTTGATAACTGTTGGCCATGCTGGTACAGACTTTTCCCAGCAGAGACAAAGACAACCGTTTTCACATCCAAGTGTGCACAATAGACAGCAAGCATCCTGGTTTCCTTGGTGGTTATAGCCCTCAGTATAAGGTATCCACCATGTTTTCCAAGACCCCTGAGACTCTGAACGTTAATATCTCAGAGTCTCCTCAGACATTAGCTTTCTGAAGAAATCACTATCTACAGCATTCATTGCATTCATTACCAGCCAGCTTCTTGGAGATTTGGGTAGTTGGTGTGAGGCTTTTGACAAACATATTATATGAAAACTCATTGACAAGGCCAACACCCCAAAGTGATTTCCTGTAGGGCGTGAAGCAGCCATGTTTCTGAGTTTGACAGGTACCTACCAAATGCATAAGAATGTTCATGATGTATGATGGTTTCTATTGATTGTGAACTTGACAGGTCCTAGAATCACCTATGAGGGATTACATAGATGAGGTCAGCCTCTGTGCATGACTGTGAGGGCTCATCTTAATGAGATTAATTAAGATGGGAAGACCCATTTTAGTGTGGGTGGCACCATTTCTTGAGCTGAGGTCCTGGATTGTATAAACAAGAAAGAGCTGGCTGAACAGCTGTATTCAGTGCTCTCTTCTTCCTTGCTGTGCTGAACGTGACCACATGTCATAAGATCCTGTCACCTGGAACTGTACGATGAAATAAACCCTTCCTCCTGTAAGCTGATTTTTGTCATGTATTTTTTCCTAGTGATGGGAGGTAATTGATATATGATGTGACCAAAGAGATCTACCAAATGTAATTCCAATGAAATGGACAGTTGGTTTCTCAACAAGATAGAGTATCTGCAAGCAGTCCTGGGAAAGAGAATTATCTAGGGTCATCTAAGCCTAACCATCTTTACTAAGTAATGGACTCCTACTAAACAGAACAGAAAGAATCCCAAGACAGCCCTATAAGAGCCCAGGCTCTAAGCAGAAAGAGGAAATGGTGCTCCCTGTGGCTGAAAGAATCAAGCAGGTTTTCATTAGGCAAATCCTTTTACAATTGTCCTTTCAGTAACATCATACTGGAAAGAGGAGCAAGAATATATACATGGTAGAAATAGAATAAAATTAGGACTATTTATCATTAATTTACCGGGATGTTGTTCACCATGGAGGTAACAACTGACATTGGCTAAATTGATGAAATCAAATTTTCTGTAACAAAATTCATCAAAATACCCTAATGACCACAGAAGAATGAGCAACTCGACAAAAACTTATCTGAAAGAACAACTAAACTAGCCTGCTAACTCTTTTTCTGTGCCTGTAAAAATATCTGTGTTGACAGAATGATCTTGCTCAAGTTTTCCTACTGCTCCCAATGCATATATATGTGCATTCATGTACACAAATATACTCCCATTTGGTACAACCTTCATAAGAAATGTTGTTAGAAAAATATACAGACATAAAACAAAAAGAAAACTAAGATTTCTTATTGTATAGCATACCTAATGACCCTCAACAAGATGAAGGGTGCAGTGTCTTTCATCCCCTTATGCTCAGTGATAAGCTAAGAGCCTGGACTGTACCATGCCCCTACACAGGGGATTTTGAACTCATGTAGCTAGCTTTGTAGTATGCAGCGGTATGTGGTGGTTAAACATCTTAGTTTCATCAGTAAGGATACATACACTACATTAAATGTTAAGTAGAACCCTTGTTGAAAGCTAAGTGGAAATGTGTACATGGTACTGCAAACCATGTGATAGTATGTTGTCTCCCACAATGATGATCCACATAGGTAAAAACAAAACAAAATATGACATTGTTATGAGTGTTTAGTTAACACACTGTGTGTGAAGAAGCACACTGCAGGTAAAAATAAAGGGCAAATGCAATAAAGCCTCTTTATCCACCATCAATGCAGAATTAGCTGGGTAAATACTTGAACTCCAGCAGTGATAACACACTCAACAGCTTGAAAAGCCCAGGTGGATTATGTATGCAGCCACATCATAAGTCCAATTCCAAGACAAGAAGGTAAACTACAGGACTAGGGGTGTGGCGTAATGTTAAAGGTGTTTGCAAAGCCTGTTAGTCCAGGTTCAATTCCCTTGCACCCATGTTAAATTAGAAGCAAAAAGTGGCAAGCGGCACATACATCTGGCATTCATTTACTGTAGCAGCAAGACCCTGGCATGCCCATACACACACACACACACACACACACACACACAATACGTTTAAAATGTTTTCTATTTATTTGCAAGCAGAGAGTCAGAGAGAGAATGGATGTACTAGGGCCTCCAACTGCTGAAAATGAACTCCTGATGCTTGTGCCTCTGTAAATCTGGCTTTATGTGGGTACCAGGGAATTGAACTCATGTTATAACACTTTGCAGGTAAATGCCTTAGCCACTGAGTCATCCCTCCAGCCTCACAAATAAAGTTTTAAACTGTAATATGCAAGGCTGTCCATGTGTAACAAAAACTTATATGCATTGAATCCCAGAAATTGAGATGTAGAGAAAGAAGATCATTTTTCTAGACCAGAGTGGGCCATATATATTTAGACTGAATACCACTAACCAGAGTAACCATAGAAATTACCTTTCAAATTATCAGCACTAGAGATAAATAAAATACATACTTCTAGAAATGACTTCAGGAAACCATGCAGGACTGCTATGAACACATTAGTGATGTGGCCACCCTCATTCCCACATCCCCTTACAAACAGAATGGCCACTACTCAAGTCCATTCTTGGGACTGTAGAGGAACAAAACTGTGCGCTTAGAGTTTTGACTCTGATGTGCCTTGGAGAGTTTCTTATTTGGTCCTTCCCATTTAGTGTTCTATGAGCTTATTATATCTGGATGAGCCTCTCTTTTGCAAAGTTAGAAAGATTTTCTTCAATAATTTTGTTGAATGTTTTCTGTGCCTTTGGCCTGGAATTCTTTCCTTTCTGTTATACACATGATCCAGATGTTTGGTCATTTTAGGATATTCCACAATCCCCTCATATTCTGTTTGCTTGAGTTTTTGAACTTATCAAAGCTTTTGGACTCCTGGTCAATTTCTTCTGCTTTACTTCCCGTTCAGAAGTTCTGTCCTCCACAAGATCAACTCTGTTAGCGAAGCCTTCTAGAGAGGTGTTTTAAATCTTTACTTGATTTTTGTTGCATTTTTCTGCATCATATCCATCTCTTTGTTGAATTCTTTTTCAGGTTGACTTTTTATTTTGTTGATGCTTCCTGGAATTCAGTTTTGCATGTTATCATGTCTTCATTAAACTTGATCGGCTGGTTATTGATATCCTCTATTTGAATACGCACCTTCAATTCATTTATCTCTCTTTTAAGGTCTCTCTGATTTTCCTCAATTATATTAAGCCTAGTGTTGAAGGCTGTGTGCATTTCATTTATGTAATTGTTGCTTTTTTGATGATTTGCTTCCAGTTCAGCAGTTTGCTTGGTCAGGATAACATAGCTTATTATGTTTTCATTTTGGGATTCAATTTCTGTTGTTTCCTCTATGTTTTCATTGGAGACTTCCACTGTGGAACTAGTCAACCTCTTGGAGATCTCTTTTTGTTGTCTTTCATTGTTTATTTTGTATTGGGTTCTACCCATCTCAGGATTAAAGTCTTGTTTCATAAAGAAAGAAAGTATTTGCCCTAGTAGGATCTTAAGTGAGTGTTCTTTTTTGGTTTGAACTGGATTCTAGTGGGATGTGGTTATAACTGCAGATGCACAGTTGTGGAGGTTGCAAGTATGCCAGCAGCTCTGGGCTGGTAGCTGATAGGAGAGCTGTATTGGATGTCCAGAATCTTTTCATCCCCTGATCAAAGCTGTGCCACGCCTATGTGGCTCAGAAGAAGTAATACTTGCCCCTGTACCCCCACTGTACCTCAACTGAACAGGTTGTAGAGGTGCACTGATACCCCCTGGCAGGCACTTGCCAGATACTCCTGTGCTCCTGGTCTGGGGTAGAAGCAAGGAGGAGGGTCACCTGTCTGAAGATGCAGACAAAGGGTTGAGAAAGGATTAAGGGAAGGATGGAGCCAGGTTCCATGGACCATGCCTGACCATGGGTCCCCAGGAGGTGTCTGGTGTGGGAGCGTGGATCTATGGAAGTGACTGGGGCAAGAATATATGAATGTAGAGACATGGTTTGGCACCAATCCATGGTTACTACCAAGGCCAACTGCCAGTTCACCTGTATCTACCTGCCCCCAGTGAGCAGGCTTTCCCCATGACTGGCTGCCCCAGTGAGAACTTCTCTAGCCCTCTGCCCCCAATGAGCACTTCCCTGGTACCTAGCCACCCTTAGCCTACAGGCTTCCCCTGGAGCTTACTGACCCCAGTGAGAAAGCTTTCCCCACCAGCTCTTTAATCCTAGTGAACAGGCTTTCCCTGGTATCTACCTGCCCTCAGGAAGCACTTCCCAAGTGTCTCCCTGCCAGGCCCCACCCCTGGGAGCAGACTCTTCCAGCATCTAACTCTGTGGCTGAATTCCATTGGGTACATATGTACTACATTTTCATTGCTAAATATTCAATTGGTGGAACTCTAGGCTGGTTCTTTATCTTAGCTATTGTGAATAGTGTAGCAATAAGCATAGATGTTCCAGTTTCTTTATGATGTGATGGATTGGAAACCTTTAGAGGTACAGTTGGATTAGACAGTAGATTACTTTAGTTTTTTGAGGAACCTCCATACTGAATTCCATAGTGACTTCACCAGTTTATATTCCCACCAACAGTATAGTAAGGTTTCTCTTTCTTCATATCTTTACCAGTTTTTTATCATTTAACTCTTTTTTTTCTTTTTCTTTTTTTTTTTTTTTTTTTTGCTTTTGGGATGTGTGTTCAGTGTATGTGTGTGTCAGAGAGAGAAAGAGAGAGAGGGGATATACGCTGTATAACCTAACCTGTATATACCTGTATAACCCTGTATATACTGTGTAGCATCTCACTCACCTGCTGTGGCCAGAGCAGAACATCAGGTGTCTCACTACATTGCTCTTCTATTTGTTATCTCTCTTCTCTTTTTTTAAATTAAGTGTATGCTTTGTATGGACACATCATGTGGCGTTACCTTCATTTTCCTTCTCCCTAACCCCATTCCACTAAGGTCCCTCCTCACTGGGATTGCTGGTATTCACCATGGTAATGTAGTTTCTGAGTTTTGAGAACAGCCGTCAGTCATTGGGGGTGGGCAATGTCCCTGGATATGCCCTCCTCACCTGTGGCACTTACAATCTTTCTGCCCCCCTCTTCCACAAAATTCCCTGAGCCATGGTGGGTGTATTTTAAGTCTTCTTCAGTGCTGAGCTCTCAGGAGCTTCTGGATCTCTGCTTTAGTATGTTTTGAGTGTCCTCCATGTCTGTCTCCTTCACTCTGGCACAGGTGGTCAGGCTCGCTGTGGAAGCAGCGCTCTTGCTCATCTCACCAGTCCCTCTGTGGTTTCACCTGCTCCCTGACTATTGTGTGAGGGGTGGTTTATCTCAGTTTTTGCTACCTTCTGAAAAAGCAAAACAGATCTTTCCATGGAGAATAAGGTCATCATAGGTTAAATAGGATAAGCATTGTCAGTTTAGAGAGATTTTTATGGATGTAGCCCCTCATGCTTCACTGCAGAGAAATTTTCTCAACCATGTTCATAGCTGCTCAATTCATAATAGCTAAGAACCTTAATCAACCCAGGTGCCCATCATTGGACAAATGAATAATGAAGATGTACATTTACACAGTAGAATTCTACTCAGCAATAAGGAAAAATGGTGTAATGGAATTTGTAGGAGAATGGATGGATGAGGAGCAGATCATACTCTGAACTTGTACAAACACAGAAAGACAAATGCTGCATATTCTCCCTCATCTGTGGTTTCTACCCTGGAACAGCTTGAGTTGCTGGCATACCTGACAGGCAACTTGAGGGTCAGATAATAGAGATGGAAGAGTTTGGGGTAGGGGAGTGTAAGGTTGGAGGGAGATATACACAAAACTAAACCCAAAATGAACTGGCACCATAAAAACATTTATCCTGAATAGTAGACTAAAAGATATAACTCTAAGCAGGAATATGGGGACATCATCTGATAAGATGGGCCCAGGAAAGGATGGGATGAAGACTAACCCTAAAACATTTGGCTTTGTCCTGTAACACCCAGTACCAGAAATCAGTTACATCCCACATTGAGCTATTGACCAGAGAGACCTATGAAGTTCCCACAACAAGATAGGCTGTGCCAAAGCACTTGATTACCTGCTGGAGATAAAAGGTAAGACCCTTTTGCTGAAGATACCACATGCTGCTGACACAGCCCACCAAGAGATTCAGCTGGAATCCAGAAGGGAGTCAGTTCCCAGATGATTAGCACATATAGTGCCAGAAAGAGCTACATGAGCTGCTGGGGGAAAGTGGCCAACAACTTTGTGAGAAAGCAGGGGACAAAGCTATTCAAAAGCAACCAGACTGACAAGACCTACACACTGTGCAGTGGTGACACCCAACTTTGATTGGCAAGTAGTGGCTTTCTTATTGGCTAAGAGATCTTCTCAGTGGAAAGAAACCCATACCTAGAGCTGGGAACCAAGTCAGAATCCTATGGGGACCAAGATGATGGTTTCCAATGACAAGTTCTTCTATCTATTCTTATTTGAGCTGGAGTCTCGTACTGATTCTAGGACTGGAGTTACAGATATATATGGAAAATCACAGCAGTTTATGTGTTTATGTGTTTGATTGGCATTTCTCTGAGGGCTAAGAATGTTGAACACTTAAAAATTTACCATTTGTATTTCCTTTGAAAAGTGTGTAAGTAGTTTTGTCCACTTGTGATTGTATGATTTGATTTTCCATGTTTAGTTTTAGAGGTCTTATGGATTCTAGATAGTAGTATACTGTCTGATATATAGTTGGCAAAGACTTTGAGTCTAAGCATCAAGATAGCCTAGAGCTATTCATCTTTTGCCAAGCAGTATGCCTCTCTTAAGTAATAATATTTTAAGATGCATTCGTCCATAATTACCCTCACCAACAGGGTAGATAGTAGAGGTTATCAGAGGATGGAGTTGATGGCTTTCATGAGAGCCAGAGGTAACATGAAGTTGTATTAGTCAGTGTTCTGTAGAGGATCAGAATTGCTAGAATGAATTATATAAAAAAAGGGTATTTATTGGGTTAGCTTACAGTAGTCCAATAGCAGTTGCAGGCCCAAGAATCAAGGAACCCGGTAGCTGCTCAGTCCACGTGGCCAGATGCCTCAGCAGTCCCAATCCAGCACTAAAGGCCTGGAGACTTCCTGAGGATCTGCTGGTTTTCAATCCACCCTGTTCTTCAGTTGACTGGTCTTCAGTCTGCACTGGTCTTTCGTCCATGCTGGAAGACAGCAGGCAGCAATGACAGCCAAGTGGAAGGAAGGAAAGGAGAGAGAAAGGGAGGGAGGGAGGGAGGGGCTCTTTTCACACAGAGCTTCCTTATATAAAGTCCTCCTCTGAGATGGGCCACTCATTCTGGGGAAAGGGCTCACTTTGGGGGAAGGACTTCCTCCTTCAGTTAATCCTTCCTGGAAGCAACCCAGGAGACCCACCAAAAAGGGATTTCTGTGGATTACTAATCAGATCAAGTTGGCAACACCGTCACAAGTCCACCCCTTGTCAACGTGACACCAAACTATATCTCCTTATATCATACTTAATTTCCAAATGAAAATAGCAACAAGCTCATAATTCCGCCTAACATGGTATAACTATCCCATGTACAACTAGAAAAGCAAACACTTCCCCCAACACAAACAAAGTTCCTTAAGGAATGCTTAGTCTCTAATATAATAGGTCTAATATAAATTCAACAGTTAGCTAATGATATAATCTTAACATTGTTATAGATAGGTACAAACACTCTGTATCAAGTTAGGACAGAAACATTGCAAGTACAGTCCTCGTTTCTATAAGTAGTCATGTGGCCTTAGCTGGTATTGGTAACTACCTTCTACTACCCATTTTGTATTTCCTCCACCTTCAGCAAGCACCTCAGCATGTCTTGGTTCTTTACTGTTGCAGTCAGGTTCACATTGCTGGTAGAAATCCCAATCAAGAGCAGATTGTGGGAAAAATCAGGTTTATTTTAGCTTACAGGTTCAAGGGGAAGCTCCACAATGGCAGGGGAAAATGAGGGTGAGAGCAGAGGTTGGACATCAGCCCCTGGCCCACATAAGGTGGACAACAGGAACAAGAGAGTGTGCCCAACACTGGCAAAGGAAAATGGCTATAAAACTCATAAGCCCGCCCCCAACAATATTCTGCCTCCAGGAGGCTTTGATTTCCAATTGCCATCAGCTGGGGAGACTAGCATTCAGAACACCAAAGTTTCAGAAGTATTATTTAATTTTTCTTTCCTCTTTTGTCCTCCTTCTCCTCCTCTTTCTTCTTATTCTTTTCTTCAAAGTTTATCCTACTGGAAAAATGCATATCTAAATCAAAATCTGCCAAAAGAGAGTTCCAGAAATAAACTGAAGTGTTGAGAAGCCAGTACTCGAAAGCAGTAACGTTTCTGTGGATAAGCAATGGCTCAGGCACAGTGTCACCACAGCAAGCAGGAAGAGACTGCATCAGCTTTCTCAGTGTCATGGAACACTGTGATTTTCAGTGAGATTATTATGTAGCTTGCAAAGGAGGAGAATATTCTGACAGGTAGACTCCAGACAAGTGATTCTGAAGAGATGATGGTAGTGTTGGGAGTTTATTTGAACCTAGCTCTCATTCAATTCAAAGTGTAAAACCCATTCATTTGCCACACAAGGTGTTAGAAATATAGCTGATTTCAAAGCTCAAATTAGTTCTTATTTATTCCTAGAAATAGGGTAAATGGAACCTGAAGGGTAATTTGTATTCATAAACTGCTGTAAGGACCGTTTTACTCTTTGTTGAGGACATTTTACCATTGCTAGGGAAGATCATGTGGTCTGAAATTAATCATAGGAAATATGTTGGAAGACCACATGAAAGAAGGTGAACATAATTCCACTATCAAGTGACTTTCCTGCTGTTGTGTATCACAGGGCTACATGAACCATATCCTGAGTATTGCCAAAATGTTTCACTTGGAGCTGAGTGTGGTGGTTCATGCCTTTAATCCCAGCACTTGAGAGGCAGGGGCAGGAGGATCACCATGAGTCTAAGGCCACCCTAAGACTACATAGTGAATTCCAGGTCAGCCTGGGCTAGAGTGAGACCCTATCATGAAAAAAAAAAAAAAAGTTTCACTTTGTGTATAGTTTCTAAACTTACTTGAATAGGGACAGATTTCATCATTTCCATGGTATAAGTCAGAAATCTTGCTTTTCAACCAAAATTCCTTCAGTCTTCATATACAGAATACAGGTGCCTTGATTGTGATTTCAAACAGAAATGTGAAGCTTAAAATATAGTAAAACTATAGATTCATTCTTTAGGCCAGTTCTTTTGTCTTAAGTATTTAAAAAGACAGAATTGTCTATGTCTATTTTTTAATATTTTTATATATGTTTGGGTATGTATAGAGGCCAGAGGGCAACCTCACATGCCATCCCAAGTAATGTTGTTCATGTTTTGTGAGATAGGGTCTCTCATTGGCCTGGAGCTCTCCTAGTAGGCTAGACTAGCTGGCCAGTAAAGCCCAGGGATCCACTTGATTCTGCTTTCCTAGAATTGGGATTACAGGTGTACACCATCACACCCACATTTTACATGGGCATTTGAGATCCAACTCAGGTCCTCAGTATTGCAAAGCAAACACTTTATTGAAGGTACTATTTCTCCAGTCCCATAAATGGATAATCTTGTAATCTTTGAGATAGCAGGTAGAAGCCAGACGTGGTGGTCCACACCTTTAGTTCCAGCACTTGAGAGATTGAAATAGGATCCCTATAAGTTTGAGGCCAGGCTGGGGCTAAAGAGTGAGTTTCAGGTCAGCCTGAGCTAGAATGAGTCCTTGCCTCAAAAGAAATGGAAGAAAAATAAAAGATAACAGGTAGATAAAGAAAGCCGGCTGGGCTGGAGAGATGGCTCAGAGATTAAGGCACTTGCCTTTGAAGCCTAAAATTCAGGTTTGATTCCCCAGTACCCATTTAAAGGCAGATGCACAAAGAGGCACTTACATCTGGAGTTCAATTGCAGCTGCTGGGGGCCCTAGTGTGCCCACTCTGTCTGTCCGTCTCTTCTCTCCATCTTTCTCTACTTGCAAATAAATAAATAAATAAATAAAATTTTTAAAAAGAAAGAAAAGCTGGCTGCCTTCAATGCTGGGCTTTTTGGTCGTGTTCCATAGTATAAGCAAATTACTATTATAGCAATACATATTCTTTTCTATAAATGTATAGAAAGATCCTTTTGAAAGCCAAGACTGTAAATAAGGCATCCACAGTTTACCAGAGGAAACAAAACATATTGACTTTGTAAATTTTTCCCTTTTCATTGACATTTGTAATGATAATTATTTTCGCTCCTTTTTGCTATTGAAAGCCATACTATGAATTTCTGTTATTGCTGGGCATTTCTCAAATAACATAAACACAACACTCTTGGACTGTGTATACTTCCTACAAGTACTGGCCTCAAACACTGTTTCAGAGTACAGTGAAAGATTTTTTTCTATACATTTAGCCTTGAATCTTCATGAAGAAACACTGGACTAGGATGTGAAGATGGCCCAGTGGTTAAAGTGCTTACTTGCAAAGTCTGAGGGCTTCAGTTCCGCAGTACTCACATCAGCCTAACGTGAAAAAATGGTACAAGTGTTTAGTGGTCATTTGCAACAGCAAGAGGTTCTGATGTACCAATGCAACACACACACTTCTGTAAAAAATAAAATTTAATTTTAAAAAAACTGGGGGTAAGCAATAAAAGCTAATAAATCATGGAACACCACAGAATATCATGGGGTTTTTGTTTGTTTATTTTCACTGAGGATTTTTGTACATATGTATTGTATTTTTAATTTTTAAAATTTATTTATGAGAGAGAGAGAGGAGAGAGAGGAAGCATCTGACAGAAACACAATGGGCATGCCACAGGGCTTTGAGCCACTAAACATGAACTCCAGACATATTTGATACTTTGTACATCTGGTTTATGTGGGTACTGGGGAATCAAACCTGGATCCTTAGGCTTCATAGGCAAGTGACTTAACCACTAAGTAATATCTCTAGTTCCATGTAATGTATTTCAATCATAATACCCTCCTATTACTTTATTTTGTGCCTCCTCCCAATCCCCTTTCCAGGAACCCTCTCTTCTCAACTAATCTATTTTGAATCCAAACTATCATGTGTTAAATGTGAAGAACTTATGATGTCTTCTGAGCACTCCCCTCTTCAATCAGATGTCCATTTGATTCCACATTTTCTACAGAAATGAAAAGGAGAGAACCAACTAAACAGAAACATAGTTTAACCCAATAGGGCTAAGCTTAACTCTTAAAAGCACTGTGATATTTTTTATTAGTTATGTACATAATGTCTATGCAGCCATGTTGGTACCATCATTAACCTCCTCCCTGTCCTACCCCCTCCAAAGGGACCCTCCTTGTTGGGGAATGTGGGTCGTGCTTTGTGGGGTTAGCCATCAGTTGTGGGGAAGAGGCAATGTCTCTGTGCATAATATCCCAGCCTGTGGCTCTAACAATCTTTCCACCCCCTCTTCCACGAATTTCCCTTAGCCATGTTGGGTTTGTTTTAGGTCTATTCAGATATGAGGTCTTGGGAGCCTCTGTGTCTCTGGATATCTGGTTTTGTAGGAGCTGAGTGATCTCTTTGTCTATTTCCTTCACCCTTGTGCTGGTACAGGTTCACCAAGAAAGCAGCACTCTTGCTCATTTCCCCAATTATTCTATCATTTCAGCTAGGGCCCTGGTGAGATGTGATGGACTGATTCTCTCCTCAAGTTCTGCATCCATCTGAAAAAGAGAAGCAGATTCTCCAATGAGGAGTAAAGTCGGCACCAGATAAATAGGATAGCCATTATTATTTTAGAGAGAACTTAATAGGTATAGGCCTTCTTGTAGCCCATGATTGGTGGGAGCTTGATATTGGAGAGCAGGCTTTTTTTTTTTTTTTAATATGGTTCTAACTTGTTTTCCAGTTCCAGCTATGGATTCTGTTCCACTGATCAGATCCTTTAGCCAAATCAAGAGCGGTTGGTTACCCACCATGGATGTGTGCCACTATTGGGCTTGTGTGAGCATCACATCAGGTTCCTTGCTGCTAAGTAAATTAAACCAAGAGTTTCTTGAACAGATGTTGGTCATTTTTCTGTAGTCACTCATGTAGAACCTTCTGGCACTGGACAACCTAACTGTGTGGGGACTGACTCACTTCCAGATTCCAGCCAGATCTCTCTGTGTTCCATACCAACAACATATGGTGTCTTCAGCAGTAGGGTCTTACCATTAACTTTTGGTAAGTCATCAAAAACTCTGACAGAAGTCTTTCTTCTTTTGGGAAACCTTGCAGGTCTCTCTGATCAACAGCTCATTGTGTTGGATGTTAACCACATGCTGGTACTGGGAGTTACAGGCCAGCACCAAGGAAAAGAAGGAAGAAAAACATAGGAAGAAAAAAGATACATAATATAAAAGAGATAGAAGGAAGAGACAGGGAGAAACAGGAAAAGATTAAGGTTAGTCTTCATCATACCTTTTACAGGACCCTGTGATTCAGGTGTTTCCTCTAAGGACCTGATGAAGGTTCAACCATTTAGTCTGTCTTTTAGGATGTAGAATTCTATGGTACCATTGCCATTTGGGTCCAGATTTGTGTCACACCCCCACACTTACCTCCCCTCCTGCCACATACTCCCTTATCTTGTCCTCAAGATGCTTATTGGGTATGTCAGCATCTCAGGCAGATTCAGGTTAAGAGCCAAAGATGAGTGAGACCGTGCAACGATTATCTTTCTGTGTCTGGGTGAGTTCACTGAGAATGATCTGTTCCAGGTTCAACCATTGTTCTTTAAATTTCATTGTGTAATTTTTCCTTATTACTATGTATAATTCCATCATGTAGATATACCAAATCTTGTTTAAACGTTCATCTACTGATGATACATCTGGGTTGATTCCAGCTCTTAGCTCTTTTTAATTGAGCAGTGATAAACATGGTTGAGCAAAGCTGTCTGAACTGAAGTGTGGAGCTTTTAAAGTAAATTCCCAGTAAGAGAATAAGTGGTTCTGTTGGTAAATCTATGGTCAACCTTTATAGGAGTCTCCATAATGCTTTCCATAGTGTTTGTACCATCTTACACTCCCACCAACAGTGAATGAGGGTTCCTATCATTGCCATAATTTGTTTTCATTTGATTTGTTTAATGTTTGCAATCCTTACTGGGGTAAGGTGGAATCTCATAGTTGTGCTAATTTGCATTTTCCTGATGATTGGAGATGTTGAACATTTTGTTTTTTTATTTTTTTATTAATTAGTTTTGTATTCAGCAAATACAGTCAGTTTGGTACCATTATTAGGCTCATCCATGACCTATCCCCTCCCCGTGGCCCCTCCTTGTTGTGGTATATGGGTCATGCATTGTGGAGTTAGCCCACAGTTGTGGGTAGGATAAATGTCTCTGCATATCATGACCTAGCATGTGGCTCTGACATTCTTTCTGCCCCCTCTTCCATATAATTTCCCTGAGCCATGTTGGGTTCATTTTTGGTCTGCTTCAGTGATGAGGTGTTGGGGCTCTGGGTCTCTGGCTCTCTGATTTGGTAGGAGTTGATTTTTCTTTGTATTGATCTCCTACACCCTTGTGCTGGTATCCGGTTCATCAGGAAAACAGCACCCTTGCTTGTTTTGCCAATTTTTCTTAGTTTCAGCTAGGGCCCTTATGAGGTATGATGGGGTGGCTCTCTCCTTAGGATCTACATCTGTCTGAAAAAGAGAAGAAGATTCTCCAACGGAGAGTAAGTTAGCACAAGGACAAATGAGATAACCCTTACTTTTTTATAGAGAATTTAATAGGTGTAGGCCCTCTTGTAGCCCATGATTGATGGTAGCTTGATAATGGACAGTGGGCTTATGTTTGGATATGGTTATGACTTGCTTCCCAGCTCCAGCTATGGGTCCCATACCACTGAGTTAGCCAAATCAAGAGCAGTTGGTTCCCCACCATGGCTGTGTGCCACTATTGCACTTGTGTGGGCATCACAGCAGGTTATTTGCTGCAGAGTTGCTTGGGCAGATATTGGTCATTTTTCCCCAGTTGCCCATGTAACACCTTCTGGCACTAGACATGCTGACTGTCTGTGGACTGACTCTCTTCCAACTTCCAGCCATGCAATTCCATTTTATCTGTCAACCACATAAGGTATCTTCAGAAATAGGGTCTTACCACTAACCTTTGGTGGGTCACCAGGTACTCTGACAGAAATCTGTCATTCTTTTTGGAAACCTTGTAGGTCTCTCTGATCAAAAGCTCGTTGTGGATGATAGCCACATGCTGGTCCTGGGAGTTACAGGTCAGTGCCCACTAAGAAAAGGAGGAAAGACTTCCGGTTAAGATGCTGGCATAGGTATCATGCCAAAGCAGCCAGGAGGAAAAAAGACCAAAAACACTCAGCAAAATACACACTTTTACTAAAAAGTGAGGTGTATAGGAAATTGAAGCAGCAGCGGAGAAGTAAAAGAGATCCAGAGCATCCAGAGCCCACACAGGCCAGCAATAGCGGCCCCAGCAGCTCCGCCAACCACAGCGGCACACCAGAAAACCGCCAGGCTCGGCTCCAGCTGCAGGAAAAGCGAGGTGAGGGGAGCTTCCACCCACACTGTAGCTCTCTTAAACTCAAGAAACAATGAAGGGAGCGCGGCAGTGAGCAACGGAGGAGCAGACCACGAGATAGAAGAACACGTGGAACAGCAAGAGAACTAGAGCAGCTGCAGCTCCCTCCCCTCCCCCACTGCCTGAGCCCAGCTCCAACGAACAGAGCAGCAGTCCCGGACCCGGCCATGCCAACTTGAGCCGACAGCAGGACCCAAGCAGGAGCAGAGTCCAGCAGCAACATCAGTGGCCCCAGCAGCAGCAGATACAGTAGGGGCAGAAGGGGCGTACCCAGCAGCAGCAGACCCAGTAGCAGCAGCTTCAGCAGCAGCAGTGGCTCCAGAAGTGGCAGCTATAGCAGCAGCAGCAGAGGCAGTAGCAGCGGTGGACCCAGCAGCAGCAGCTTCAGCAGCAGCAGTGACAGACCCAGCAGAGGCAGCTTTACCAGCAGCAGTTCCAGCAGTGGGTGTGCTGATCTGCAGGGCCACAGTTACCAGGCTCGGTGCCCCACAAGAGAAGCAAGTGCCAAGCTCCAAAAATCAGAACAGCAGCCCGACGACCCAGGCAGCAACTTGACTGAGACCAAAATCATCCAAGGTAACTGGGATTGCACCAGGGAAGGGTTTCACTTGGTCACAAGCTGACTTGGATCCCTCAACAGACCAGAAATCTTAACCTCTTTGTTGATAGAGGATGTGGTTGTTATAATAACTACTCTTGAATACATACTTGGGGCTGCTTTTGATTGAATGTGTACAGTGTTTAGTTCAATTTTAGAATCTACCTGTATTTTATTCCACTCAGCCTACTTGAATACGCCCATAGCAGGGAAACTCAGCCCCTAGGAACACCTTTGTAGATACTATGAGAGTCTTAAGAACCACACCTAACACCTTAAGCTCCTACCCTGAAAATATATAACATCAAATCAATTGATACAGCTAAGAATACCCAGCTAGCTAGAAAATCCAAGCATTAACTTAATCCAAGATACAGAAATATATACATTACAACACAAGAAACACTAAAAAGCAAGACGATGTAAATCCATCTAAAAGTATTAATGCAGAAGAAATGACCTCCAGTGAGAACGAGTTAGAGGAAATGCCTGAGAAAGATTTCAAAAGAATGATTGTAAATACGTTCAAAGAAATCAGAGAAGAAAAGAGTTAAAGAGGAAATCACAGGAATCAAAGAAGACGTAGCACACCAATTTCATGAAATAAAGAAGGCAATACAAGACATAAATAAGGAAATAGAAATAATAAAGAAAAACCAGTCAGAATTAATAGCAATGAAGAACACAGTTAATGAAATAAAAAACTGTATAGAAAATTTCACCAGTAGAATGGATAAAGGAGAGGACAGAATATCTAAGCTAGAAGACCAGGTGGCAGATCTAATACAGGCCAACAAAGAAAAATGCAAACTTATAGAAAAGTATGAGTGGGAATTTCAAGATATTCAGGACACTATGATAAGATGAAATATAAGAATTAAGGGCATAGTAGAAGGAGAAGAATTCCGCTCCAAAGGCATAGTAGGCGTCTTCAACAAAATCATAGAAGAAAATTTCCCCCAAATTGAGAAAGAGGTGCCAATGCAGATACAGGAAGCCTTTAGAACCCCAGCGAGACAAAACCTGGAAAGAACCTCCCCTCACCATATTATAATCAAACTTCCAAACACAAACAAAAGAAAAAATACTAAAAGCAGTTAGAGAGAAAAATCAGGTTACCTACAAAAGCAAGCCCATCAGGATTACAGCAGATTATTCAACACAAACTTTAAAAGCCAGAAGGGCTTGGAGTGATATATTCCAAGTTCTGAAAGATAGCAACTGTGAACCAAGGTTACTTTATTCTGCAAAACTATCCATTCAAATAGATGGAGAAATAAGGATATTCCATGACAAAAGCAGGTTAAAGGAGTATTTGAAGACAAAACCAGTTCTACAGAAAATACTTGATAGAATCCTCCATGCTGAAGAAAAAGAAAAGCACACATAGAAGGAACCTAGAAAAAACAAGCAATACTCAAATACTAGTTAACACAAGAGAGCACAGGTAGAACCGGAACCACAAAAACAAAAAAACAAAAAAAAAAAAGGCAAACATAAATACACACCTTTCAATAATATCTCTTATTATCATTGGCCTCAATGCCCCAACAAAAAAACGTAGGTTTGCAGACTGGGTTAAAAAGCAGGATCCTACAATTTGTTGTCTCCAAGAAACTCACTTTTCTACAAAGGATAGACATTATCTTAGGGTGAAAGGTTGGAAGACGGTGTTTCAAGCCAATGTGCCTAGAAAACAAGCAGGGGTTGCTATCCTAATATCTGACAAGGTAGACTTTAGTCCAACGTTAGTCAAGAAAGATAAGGAAGGTCACTTTATATTGATTAAGGGCACACTCCAACAGGAGGACATTACAATCCTAAACATATATGCACCTAACATGGGGGCTCCCAAATTCATCACCAAACACTATTAGAACTAAGGTCACAGATGACATCAAACACAGTGGTGGTGGGTGACTTTAACACGCCACTCTCATCAATTGACAGGTCATCCCAGGAGAAAATAAACAGAGGGGCATCTGGACTAAATGAGGTCATAGAAGAAATGGACCTAACAGCTATATACAGGACATTTCATCCAAAGGCTGCAGAATATACATTCTTTTCAGAAGCACATGGAACATTATTTAAAACAGACCATATATTAGGACACAAAGCAAATCTTAACAAATTCAGGAAAATTGAAATAATTCTTTGCATTCTGTCTGACCACAATGGAATTAAACTACAAATCAGTAGCAAGAAAGGCTGTATAGCATACACAAAATCATGGAAACTAAACAATACACTACTAAATGATGAATGGGTCAATGAAGAAATCAAGAAGGAAATCAAAAAATTTATAGAGTCAAACAATAATGATAACACAACATATCAAAATCTCTGGGACACAACAAAGGCAGTTCTAAGAGGTAAATTTATAGCCTTGAGTGCCTATATTAAGAAATTAGAAAAGTCGCAAGTAAACGACCTAATGCTTCACCTTAAAGCCTTGGAAAAAGAAGAACAAGGCAAACCAAAAATCAGTAGATGGGCAGAAATAATAAAGATTAGGGAAGAAATTAATGAAATAGAAACAAAAAAAAAATCCAAAGAATTAATGAAACAAAGAGTTGGTTCTTTGAAAGGATATTTGATAAACCCTAGGCAAATCTGTTCCTGGATTGGAAGAATCAATGTTGTGAAATGGCAATCTTACCAAAAGCAATCTACACATTTAATGCAATCTTTATCAAAATTCCAAAAGCATTCTTCATGGAAACAGATAAAACAATCCAAAAATTCATTTGGAATCACAAAAACCCTCAAATATCTAAAATAATACTGAGCAACAAAAATAAGGCTGGTGGTATCACCGTACCTGATTTTAACCTATACTACAGAGCCATAGTAACAAAAACAGCATGGTACTGGCACAAAAACAGACATGTAGATCAGTGGAACAGAATAGAGGACCCAGATGTATACCCTGGTAGCTATAGCCACCTGATATTCGATAAAAATGCCACAAATACTCATTGGAGAAAGGACAGCCTCTTCAGCAAATGGTGTGGGAAAACTGGATATATATCTGCCAAAGGATGAAAATAGATTCTTCTCTCTCGCCATGCACAAGAATTAAGTCCAAGTGGATTAAAGACCTTAACATCAGACCTGAAACTCTGAAACTGCTCCAGGAAAAAGTAGGGGAAACCCTTCAACATATTGGTCTTGGAAAAGACTTTCTGAATACAATCCCAATTGCTCAGGCAGTAAAACCACAGATTAATCACTGGGACCTCATGAAATTACAAAGATTTTGCACTGCAAAGGACACAGTGAAAAAAGCAAAGAGGCAACCTACAAAATGGGGAAAAATATCTTCACCAGCTATATATCTGATAGAGGATTAATATCTAGTATATACAAAGAACTCAAAAAGTTAAATAATAAGGAATCAAACAAGCCAATCAAAAAAATGGGCTATGGGGCTGGAGAGATGGCTTAGCAGTTAAGCACTTGCCTGTGAAGCCTAAGGACCCCGGTTCAATGCTTGGTTCCCCAGGTCCCACGTTAGCCAGATGCACAAGGGGGCACACGCGTCTGGAGTTCATTTGCAGTGGCTGGAAGCCCTGGCGCGCCCATTCTCTCTCTCTCTCCCTCCATCTGTTTTTCTCTCTATGTTTGTCGCTCTCAAATAAATAAATAAATAAATAAAAAGAAATTTTAAAAAATGGGCTATGGAGCTAAATAGAGCATTCTTAAAGGAAGAAATACAAATGGCATATAAGCATCTAAAAAAATGTTCTACGTCACTAGTCATCAGGGAAATGCAGATTAAAACTATATTGAGATTCCATCTCAGTCCTGTCAGATTGGCCACCATCTCCAGCCACTGCAAACGAACTCCAGACGCGTTCACCCCCTTGGGCATCTGGCTAACGTGGGTCCTGGGGAATTGAGCCTCGAACTGGTGTCCCTAGGCTTCACAGGCAAGCACTTAACTGCTAAGCCATCTCTCCAGGCCTGAACTTGATTTTTTTTTTTTTTTGGTATGGCTACATGTGTGGATCTAGGTTCATTTTCCTCCATGTTGTTACCCAGTTTGTTCAGCACCATTTGTTGAAGATGATATCTTACTTTTCAGTCTACATTGTTAGGATCTTTGTCCAATATCAAGTAGCTATAGTTACTTGTCCCAAAGTCCTGGTCCTCCATTCTGTTCCAATGGTCTATACTCCCTTTTTTATGCCAGTAGTATGTTGTTTTTGTTACGATGGCTTTGTAATATAGCTTTAGATAGGTATGGTGATGTCTCCAGAGGTGTTTCTTTAGGTGAGGATATGCTTGGATATCCAAGGCCTTCTGCTATTCCATATGAATTTTTGAGATCATTTTTCTATCATTGTGAAGAAAAACATTGGGATTTTTATTGGTATTATATTAAATTTGTGTATTGACTTTGGCAAGATTGCCATTTTCACAATGTTAAATACAGGAGCATGAGAGGCCTTTCCATTTTCTCAAGTCCTCCTCAATTTCTTTCTTGGGTGTTTTTATGTTTTTATTGTAAAGGTCTTTCACACCCTTGGTTAATGTTATTCCAAGGTATTTTGTTGTTGTTGCTATTGAAAATGGGACAGCATCACTTATTTCCTTTTCTGTATTTTTATCGTTTGCATATAGGAAGGCTACTAATTTTTGTGCATGGATTTTATATCCTGCTACTTTGCTGAAGGAGTGAATCACCTTTAAGAGTATTGAGATAGAGGTTCTTAGGTCACCTATGTATAGAATAATGTCATCTGCAAATAGGGCTAACTTAACTTTTTCCTTTCCAATTTGTATCTCTTTTGTTTCTTTCTCCTGTCTTACTATTTGAGCTAGGACTTCCAGTACTATGTTGAAGAGCAGAGGTGAGAGTGGACACTCCTGTCTTGTTCCTGATCTCAATGGGAATTCCTTCACTCTCTCCCCATTAAGTATTATTTGGGCTTTAGGAGCTTTATATATAGCCTTTATTATGTTCAGATATATTTTTATCAATGTTTTGACCATGAACGGATGTTGTATTTTGTCAGAGGACTTTTCTGTGTCAATCTAAATAATCATGTGGTTTTCGTGTTTAACCTTGTTTGTGTGGTGTATTACATTGACAGATTTCTGTATGTTGAACCAACCCTGTGTTCCTGAGATGAATCCTACTTGATCAAGGTGGATAATGCTTTTAATGTGTTGTTGGATTCGGTTTGTGAGGACTTTGTTCACAATCTTTGCACCTAAGTTCATCAGGGAAATAGGCCTGTAGTTTTTCTTTATTGTGGCATCTGTGCCTAGTTTTGGTATTAGGGTGCTACTAGCTTCATAGAAGGAACTGGGGAGCTTTTTCTGTTCTCCGATTATGTGGCACAGTTTGAGAAAAATTGGTTTTAGTTCATCCATGAAGGTTTGATAGAATTCAGCTGAGATGCCATCTGGTCCTGGACTCTTCTTTGGGGGGAGGTTTTTGATTACCTTTTTGATCTCAATGTGTGTGATAGGTTTGTTTAGGAGATTAATCTGCTCTGAGTTGAGTTTTGGCATGTGGTATGTGTCCAGGGACTCATCCATTTCCTCCGTATTATCCGGTTTTTTGGAGTAGAGTGTTTTGAAATAAGTCCTGATGATTCTCCCATTCACTTATGTCTGTTGTGATCTCTCCTTTTTCATTTCTAATTTTGTTAATTTGAAGTATCTCTCATTTTCACTTGATCAGATTGGGAAGGGGTTTATCAATCTTGTTTATTTATTTTTTTCAAAGAACCAGATCTTTGTTTCATCAATTTTCTTAATTGTTTCCTTATTTTCCAATTCATTAATTTCTGTTCTGATCTTAATTATTTCTTTCCATCTGGAGCTTTTTGGTTGGACTCTTCTCATTTTTCCAATGCTTTTAGGTAGATGGTTAGGTTATTGATTTGGGATCTCTATCTTTGTTATGAAGGCATTTAGTGCTATGAATTTTCCCCTAAGGATCGCCTTCATTGTGTTACATAAATTTTGGTCCATTGTATTCTCATTGTCATTCATTGCTAGAAATTTTGCAATTTCATTTTTTTATTTCTTCCACTACCCATTTATTTAAGAGTGTGTTGCTCAGTTTCCAGGAGCTGGGGGGTGGGGTATTCCTGGTGAATCTTTTGTTGTTAATTTCTAACAATAAGTCATTGTGATCTGATATCATGCAGGAAATCATGTCAATCTTCCTAAATATATGGAGGCAGGCTTTTTGGCCCAGTGTATGATGTATTTTGGGGAAAGTTCCATGGGCTGCTGAGAAGAATGTATAGTCAGTGGATTTGGAGTAGAATGTTCTGCAGATGTCTGTTAGGTCTAAGTGATCTATGATTTTATTGAGTTCTCTTACTTCCCTGCTAATTTGTTGTTTGGATGATCTGTCTATTACAGATAGTGGAGTATTGAAGTTCCCAACTATGATGGTGTTGGTGGTTATTTCTGTTTTGTTGTCAAGTTGGTTTTGTTTTATGAATTGTGGTGCACCTGTGTTTGATGCATAAAGATTGATGATTGTGATATCCTCTTGTTGGATTGTTCACTTGATAAGTAAGAAGTAGCCTTCTTTGTGTTTTTTGATTACTTTGGTTTGAAGTCTATTTTACCCGATATTAGTATAGCCATGCCTACTTTTGATTATTTCTGTTTGCTTGGAATATTTGCTTAGAGATGCCTATCTTAAGTGGTGAGGTGGGTTACTTGAAGACAGAAGATTGAGGGGCCTAATTTTCTGATCTACCCAGTTGGCTTATGCCTGTTGATGAGTAAATTAAGGCCATTAATATTTAGGGTAATGACTGCAAGGTTTGATTTAATCCCTGCCATATTGTGGTGTTTTATGTGGTTTGGTTTCTTGAACTTTGTAGTTTTTTGTGCCTTCTCTGAGTTTAGCTATTGGGATCTGCTTCTTATAGGCATTTGAGGTTGGTTATTTGATTCTTCTGTGTGGAGAATTCCCTAAAGTACTCTCTGTAGGTTTGGATTTTTGTTCATATAGTTGTATAGCTGAGTTTTATCATGGAAAGTTTTTCTTTCACCATCTATTATGAGGGATACTTTTGCTGGGTAGAGTAGTTTGAGTTGGAAGACATAAGTTCTTAGACTTTGCAGTGTTCCATTCCTGGCCCTTCTGGGTTTCAGGGTTTCCATTGAGAAGTAAGTAATTATGATGGGGTTACCTTTATATGTAATGTGCTGTGTCTCCCTAGCTGTTTTTAGGACTTTCTATTTGGTATAGATGTTTAGAGTCTTAATGATACTATATCTTGGAGATATATCTCTTTGGAGTTCTGTTAGCTTCTTGTAACTTGATGGGACTTTCTTTTGAGAGAGTGGGAAAGTTTTATTCAATAATTGTTTTGAATAGTTCTCCATGCCTTTTGTCTGAATTTCTTCCCCTTCTGGTATTCTCATGATCTGACTGTTGGGACATTTAAGGGTATCTCACAGTTCCCTTATGTTCTGTTCACAGAAATTTTTGAACTTACTGAAACTTTTGGACTCATGAACTTTCTTCTGTTTTGTTTTCCAGTTCTGAATTTCTGTCATCCACATGGCTGACTGTATTCTTGAGAGTTTCTACAGCGTTTTGGTCTTATTCAATTTGTTTTTTCTACTGCTCTTTTATATATAGTTTCCATACCTCCATCGAGTTCCCTTTTCACATAATTTTCTGATTTTCTTAATGCTTCTTGGAATTCATCCTTGCATTTATTTATGTCTTCACTGAGTTTAGCCAGGTGGCTATTAAGGTTCTCTCTCTCTCTTTCTCTTTTTATTTTTTTGCTCTCCTTCAGATCATTTAATTGTCTTTGGAACCCTTCATGGTTCTTTTCTATTAGATCTAATCTAGTGAGGACAGCATTCGTACAGTTATTGGCTCTGTTGATTTTTTGGAAGTTTTGCTATTTGCTTAGCCAGGGCTGCATATCTTATATCTTTATTTTAGGGTTCTGATCCTATTGTCTCTTCTATATTTTGATAAGAGACATGCACTTTAGAATCAGGCAATCTTGTTGGATTTACTTGCATTTGATTTTTCATGTTATTCCTTTTGTGCTGTGGTCTGCCCAACACAGTGTAGGAATCTTATTTAATTTAAGAAGAAGTTGTAGTCTACCCTTGAAGTGTATTCAGTGATTATTCCCTTTTATGTTTGCTCCCACTAGGCTTCTGATGGTAATGGGGTCTGCCTGCTCAGGAGGAAGGAGCCCATGAGGCTCAGGTGGGGGCCAATGGACCTGATGAAGGGGCTTGTTGTTCAGTGGTTTGGAGTATGGGACTGCCTAGTCTGGTGGCCCAAGGGGAGATTGGGTAGGAGGGAATGGGTCAAAGCAGACTGGTGTTGCAGCTAGGCTGTAAGGGGCAGGGATGGGAATGCATGGTGGTTCTGTGATGCTGAGGGGATGGGACAGTGGTCTGGGACTGTGTAGCAGGGGCTAGATTGGACAGCCAGGTCCTGTGACAAGGAAGGGTGGTGATATGGAACTGCTGTGGGTCAGGTGATGTACAGGGGGGGATTGGTCCTGGTGGGGTGGTGGAAAGGTGGAGGGAGAGGATGGGGGAACACTGGCCTGCTCGTCTTGGGGAAACACTGGCCTGCTGGTCTTGGGGGAGTGGCGAGTGTTATGGTGGTCAGGTCGCAGGTGGAGGTCGGCTGGGGAACCCTAGCCTGCTGGCCTGGGTCCATGAATGGAGGAGCTGCAGCATGTGGAGGTCCCCAGTGGCAGGAAAGCCTAGGACTGCTGGCCTAGGTCTATGCATGGGGGTGGGGGGGCAGCAATGACAGGGACAGTGTTCATGCATGGAGCTCTACAATGGCAGGAGAGCCTAGGGTGGGGAGAACACTAGCCTGCTGGCCTGGACCCACTTAGCCTGGGTTAGTGCAGGAGGAAACTGTGGCAGGGAAAGTTACTTGAGGGGATTGGGCGACTGGTGGGCTATCCAAGAGTGTGAGAATCAGAGGATTCCCTACTTTGCTCCTCCACACCCTCACACTGGAGGTTTACTAGGATCTGCAAACCCCTAAAAACACCAGTGAACCCTAAAGATCTTGCCTTTCCTTCCCCAGGAGTGAGGCATGGTTAAGAAGATGCTATCTTGACCTCACACTGTGATGTTTTATAACTGTTGTCATGGAAATTTAAGTTTAGACTGAAGATTCTAAAAGTATGATGGATAGAAACTGGGGAGATGGTGCAACAGCTAAAGGTACATGCTTCAAAGTCTTCCAGTCCAAATTCAGTGCCCCTAGCCACTCTATCTGGATCTCCCGCATCAAGACAACCTGGTGTACACACACACACACACACACATTTTTTAAAGGTACTATGGGTCTAAACCTCTGAAAAAACATTTTATACAAGCTGTAGGCTTTGCCCCCTTTGCCTTCTGCGTCTGTCCTTTAAACACATAATTACTAAAACACTAGAAGTTAGCAAATATTTTTTCAGTAAGAAACACCAACATCAGTGTTCATTCACTAAACCCTCTTTGTTCACATAGCTCAATGCAAAGATTTTTTTTTTTAATACCTGTACACAGTACACAGTGGTCAAAGCAGAGTCATTTGAGTTTTGTAGTAAATATTGGATATATCAAATTATATCCCTTAGCATTAAATTAATATCCATGATACCATGGTAATATGTAAATGATTTAACAAATATATGGGGCATGAAGAAAAACTCTTTCTTACAGAAGAGTGCCAGTTAATAAACATAGTCTGAGAGAAAATCAATATGAACAAACAGCACAGTAATAATTGTTACAGGCAAGACTCACTAATGGACTGCTGGTTTCCTGCCCAGTGTGCATGCAACTCTAATAATAACCCATGCTAACATGTACAGAACTTAGAAGGCTCCGCTCCATACTAGTGACATGAAAAACACTAGCAAATTGGAAAATCAGCATCTCGTACATCTACCAAGGACATAAGGTCACAATACAGAAGAGCATTCTTCTCTTAACAAGATTTTTCTTAAAGGTACTGCTGAGTTGGAGCCTAATCTGCTGGGAGTTTATCAGCATCTCATTTACCCAGGGGAAGGGAAATATCCAACTTCAAATCCATTCTGTAGCCATTCTGTTGCACCTAAGAGTGAACAGAAAGAACTCTACACATGAGAAGCAGGGCTGAAGATCACATTCCATCACAGACATAGCCTAATTAAAAGACGGAGCCTCAGAGGACTGTAGGCCAGTTCGCTCCTCTCATGACTTATTGCTAGGTTTGTAAGGCCTCTCTACTGCAGTTCCTTTCATATGCATCAATGCTGGCTTCCAATACAAAATCACAAGGCAGTATGAAAAGGTTAGGAATAGTTTCCAGAGAACTAAACAAACTTCCGAATCAGATATGGAAGGAGTGTTGGAATCATTGAACCAGAATTTTTTTTAACTATGATTAATATGCTAGGTCTTCAATGGACAAAGTAGTCAACATGAAGGAGCAGATCAATAATATAAGCAAAGATATGGAAGCTGTAAGAATAAAATATGAGTGCTGAAGATCAAAAACACTGTGAGAGAAATGAAAAATGTCTTTCATGAGCTCATTAGTAGACTAGATATGGCCAAAGAAAGAATTTCTGAGTTTAAGAATATAATAAGAACTTACAAACCTGAAAAGATATACTTTAAAAAGACTAAAAATAAAAACTGGCACAAAATATTTAAGAACTTTAGAACTAAAAAAGATGGAAGTATGTGTAATGGAAATACCTAAAAGAGAAAAAGGAATAGAAATATGTCTTTACATTGTAGAAAGGACAAAATGAGATGAACTTGTTCCCTCAAACATTTTCATAAAGACTCTAATCACATTCAGGAGGGCAAAACTCTCATAACTTAATTACTTCTCACAAAACTCCATCTATTAACACTTTTGCATTGGTTATTAAATTTTAACATGAATTTTGAGGAAACACAAGCATTGAAGTCATAGCATTGTAACCATGGCCAAATACCATATTCTTTCCACATGCAAAATATGCTCATTTAAGTAGCCCCAAAATTCTTAACTCATCAATTCAAAAATCTTGTTTCCAAGGTCTTATCTAAATATCATCTAAATTGGATATGGGTGAGACTCAAGATAGGATTTGTTGTAAGGCAAATTCTCCAATTGTGATCCTATGAAGTTGAACAAGAAAGCATGAGTCCAACATACAATGACAAGAAAGACTAAGACATGCTGTTTCCATTTTAAAAGGGAGAAATTGGAAATAATAAAAAGATAATGGGTCCCAAATAAGTCCAAAACACATCTAGGCAAACATTAAATAGCTCCCAAATGATATTTTTTCACTCTATGCCCCACCATCTGGGAACGCTGAAGTGGAGCGGGTCTCCTAGTGATCTAAGAAATTCTATTCCCATGACTTTACTGGGTGTAGACCCAACAGTATAAACTTGCAGGGTAGAGTCACACATTGGTAGCTTCACAGTTCTGGAGCTTGCAGAACCTTAGGACTGCTGATAAATAAAGCTTAGCAGAGACTGAATCCACTGACTGAGCAGCAACCCATGGAAACACCTCAAAACAAGGGGTATGGGGCACTAAAGTTGAGGAATCCATAATGCCCATCATCCCACCACTCATTGCCCAGAACATCAACCAACAAGATCATCATTAACAGCAATCGTCTGTCAAAACTGAATGCACATGGCCTTAACTCACCAATTAAAAGATGCAAATGGAGACCAAGACTATGGTCTCGAATGACAAGCTTCCACTAGTCTTCAGTCAAAAGCGGGGCTACATCTATCCATCAAGACCTCTTTAAATTAACAATGTTTATCCCATTTAACTATACTGACTTCATTCCCCATTAGAGATCCGTTCTTCTTTTTCACAAGGTAGCAAGATGAGATTGACTACCCCTCACATTTCATACAAGGCCCAGGTACAACTATAGAGGATTTGGTAAGATGAGCAAGAGTACTTCTTCCATGGCGAGCATGACTATCTGCACACTAGGGTGAAGGAGACAGATGCTGAGGATACTCAACACATATCAAAGTAGAAATCCAGAAGCTCCTGAGAGCTTAACACTGAAATAGACTTAAAACTCGCCCACCACTGCTCAGGGAATTTTGCAAAAGAGAGGACAATAACGTTGTAAGAGCCACAGGTCAGGAGGACATACCCAGAGGCATTCCCCTCCCCCCACTCCAGTGACTGACTTCTGATCTCACAGTGCATAACGCACAACCCCATGGGGAATATTAGCAACACCATTGAGGTGGGCCCTCAGTGGATTGGAGGCAAGGAGAAGGAAAATGATGATACCAACACATGATGTGTCCATACAAAGCATATTCTTAATTAAATATAAAAGATGCAGGATTGGCTATGGAGATGAATAAGCTGTTAAAAATGCTTGCTTTCAAAACCTGTCAGCCTGGGTTTGATTTCCCAGTACCCACTCAAAGCCAGACACACAAATTAATGGATGGGCCTGGAGTTCATTTACAGTGGCAGTAAGCCCTAGCATGCCAATTCTCTCTCCCCCCGCTTTAAATATATAAAAATATTTTTTTAAAAAGTGGACTGAGGAATGGATCAGCAATCTATGCTACTTGCTTGCAAAGTATGCTGGACCAGGTTCTGTTCCTCAATACCCACATAAAGCCAGATAGAGAAAGTGGTATGTTTGTCTGGAGTTTGCTTGCAGTGGCAAAAGGCCCTGGTGTGTCCATAGTCTGTCTCTTCCTCCTCCTTTCTCTCTATCTCTCTTTCTCTCTCTCTCTCTCTTTCATACAAATAAAAATATGTTTAAATATGCAGGCTAAATAACTGTATTAAAAATAATATCTAACTACTATTGTCTCTAAGACATGTACTTAGCTAATGAAGATATTCAAAAACAGAGTCAAGCCAGGTGTGGTGGCACATGCCTTAAATCCCAGCACTGGGAGGCAGAGGTAGGAGGATCCCTGTGAGTTTGAGGCCACCCTGAGACTCCATAGTGAATTCCAGGTCAGCTTGGGCTAGAGTGAGACCCTACCTCAGAAAAAAAAAAACAAAAAAAAAAAAAAAAAAAAAAAAAAAAACAGAAAAACCAGAGTCAAAGTTTGTAAACCAACCAGCCCAGCAAATGTAAGCTGCAAAACAAGCTTGTCTGGTGATTCTCCTATCTGATAAAGTAGACTTCAAACAAAGGCAAGTCAGAGGAGACAATGAAGACTACTACATATTAATAAAGAGAAGATTTCATCAAGATATTTAACAGTTTTCAAAATTCATATAGCAAATATTACCCCAATTTCAGAAAACAAACACTAAAGTGGCATAAAAATCCTGACACAATAATAGTGGGAGATTTTAGTATTCCATTCTCACATCTAACTAGATCGTACAAACTGAAAATGAACAACAAAAAAAACTTCAGAGCTAAGTTGTACCACGAATCAAGTGGGTTTAACAGATATAGATTGAACATTCTACGTAGTAGTGAATAATTTTTAAAGTCCTAGAAGCAAGAAAATGGGTTCTAGGCATTTTAATTTTTAAAATATCAAGTAGATCTCAAATAAATAACCTAATGATACATCGCAAGACTTTAGAAAAACAAGAGAAAGTCAAATTTAAATATAGCAGATATCAAGAAATACAAGAGATTAGGGCAAAAATTAAAGAAATAGAGACTATAATATGAATACACAGAATTAATTAAAGAGTTGGCACTTTGAAAAAAAATAAGGTTGAAAAGTTAAACCCCTAGACAAACTAACCAAAAGGAAGGGAAAGACCACAATTAATAAAGTTAGAAATTAAAAGATGAAAAGGGAGTTGTTAACAATAGACTCTAGTGAAATCTAAAAGATCATTAGGGAATACTGTGAAATCTTTTATTCCAACAAGGGAAGAAAATGAACAAATTTCTAAATGCTGACATACAAAAATTAAAGCCTGAAAATATAAATAATTTAAATAGCAATGAGATTGAAACAGAAATATAAGTCACACTCCCAAGAAAAGCTGAGTACGAGACAGATGCACTTCTGGATTCTACCAAACACTTAAAGACGACCTAATACCAATACTTCTCAAACTGCTCCATAAAATAGAAGGGGAAGGAATACTACCACGCTTATTCTATAAAGCCTGTGTTATTACTCTGATACCAAACCTGGACAAACACACAGCAGCAGCAGCAAGAAAAACTACAGACCTATGGGACTAATGAACATAGTTGCAAACATTCTAAAACAAAAAGTACTTGAAAACCACATTCAAGAACATATTATGCAAAATATGCATCACAATTAAGATAGTTTTATTCCAGGGATTCAAGACTGAATCAACAGATGCGTATCAATAAATATAATGCTATATATTTATAGACTTAAAAACAGGAGTCATATGATCATCTCAATAGATGCAGAAAAGGCCTTTGACAAAGTCCAACACATTTTCATGATAAAAATCCTGAAGAAACAAGAAACAAATGAAACATACCTCAACAAAACATAGTATATATATGAAAAAGCAGTAGCAAACATTATACTAAGTAAGGAAAACTGAGAGCATTTCCTCTAACATTGATTGAAGTGATGGTGCCTACTTTTATTCAATATAGTGCTCCAAGGTCTCAGCCAGAATAGTAAGGCAAGAGACAGATATAAAAGTAATAAAATTGTAAGGAGAAAAAGTTAAGCTACCCTTATTTGTAGACTGCATGATTCTGTACTTAAATATTCCTCCAGAAAACTTTTGAATCCTGTATTTTCAGTAAAGTTGCAGGATACAAAATGAGCATGAAAAAGGCAATAGCTTTTCTATAAGCCAATAATGAAATTAAGAAAGAATGTTCTAGTCCTAATAGCTTCAAAAAATAAGACATCTAGGAGTAAACTAACCAAGAGAAAGACTTCTATAGGAAAACTGTAAGACACTGAAAAAAATCTATGAGAGAAAATAGCAGATGAAACAAAGATGAATTCATTGGCAGAATTAATATTGTGAAAATGGCTGTACTACCAAAAGTAATCCACAGGTTCAATGCTTTTATGAGAGCACTAATCCTATCAAGAGGACAAAACCTTCAAGATTCAATCACTTTCTAAAAGTTGAACCTCTTAAGACTATTAGACTGTGTATTAAGTTTTACCACAAATTTTGAAGGAAAGTAAATATTAAAACTATAGCAATAACCAACCTAGAATTCTGGGACTTGTAAAATTATCATTCAAAACAGAAGACGACAAAAAGCCTTAGACAAACAAAAAACTGAGGAAGTTGTTGCCAACAGATCTGCCTTACAAAAAATGCCTAAAAATTTTTTCAGAGAAAAGTAAAATTACTTAAGATTGAAACTCACCTCTATCAGGAAATGAAGAGCACTAGAAATGAATGTGATGGTGATATAATGGGTTTATTTTCATTATTCTTCATTGAGCTAAAAGATTATTTGTTCAAAATAATAATAGCAACAACACTTTGAAATATATTTTATTATTATATAGGTATGCTTATGCATAAATAAAAATGAATGATAGCAGTGAGGAAAGAAATACAAGAAATGGATTAGGAGATTTTTTATATTTTATTATTATTTTTTATATTATAAATCTACATGTACTACTCATGAAACCATAGGGTTTTACTTGAAAATGGACTTTGTTTCATTGTAATTATATATTGCAAACTCTAGGGCAATTAACTAAGAAGAGCTACATGCTAAAAAGAGGAAAGTAAATTAGTCTAAATGCTTGGTTAGAAACACAAAAGGTAGGAAAAGTGTGAAAAACAAAGGCATGAATATAGAGTAAGGGCAAGAAACAGAAAACAGGAATAAATGCAGATATTTGTTCATTTATGTGAATAATTGTTTTAAATACCATTCCTCTAAACACAGAGATTCTCAGACTGGATAAAGATAAAATCCAACCATTTGCTTCCCATAAAAATTCCACACAATGACATATATGTATAAAAAGTGAAGGAATAGAATTCTAGATAAATGACTGGTAGGTAGATTGCATACATGCATTGATATATATATATATATATATATATATATATATATATATATATATATATATATATTCACGAATAAAAAGGGACATTGTTCAGTGATAATCAGTTCTGCCAAAAGACATAACGGGTTTTAAAATGTATGCATCTAACAACAGTGTGAAATATGAGAGGCAAGAACTGATAGGCCTGCAAGTAATATTAGATGAATTTTTCATTACCTCAGACACTTCTATCAGCAATGTATAGTTCCAGAAGGCAGAAAATCAGTAAAGATCAACTCCATCTTCAATCAACTAAACATAACATTTATAAACTGTTTTATTCAACCACAGCAGAATAAACATTTTTGCAAATCACACACGGAATATTTCTTTCTTACGATGAAGCAAACATTACCCTAAAACCAAAATGAGTGAAAGCTACAATAAAACAGAGTACAGACCAGTATCACTCATGAACATAAATGTAGAACCTGTCCACAGCAAATATTAGCAAATAAAATATTATATGTAAATTGTACTTTGGCCAGGAGGAATTTACCCTGGTGTCAAAGGCTAGTCAAACATTTGAAAATCAATTAACATAATCTGTCACATCAATAGGCTAATATATATATATATGATCATATCAACATATGTACAATCAGATCATAGAGTATACTGTAACAATTTTTGGAAACAGGATCTCACATATACCAGACTAGTCTCAAACTCACTATGTGAAAGATACAATAAGAAAATAACTACAGACTAGCATCATTCATGGACATAAATGTAGAACCTGCCCACAGAATATTAGAAAATCAAACATATGATATATGAATTGTTTCATGTTCAGGAGGCATTCTTCCTGGTGTCAAAAGCTAGTTAAAATTAAAAAATCAGTTAACATAATCTGTCACATCAATAAACAAAAGAAAGAAATGATATAATTATATCAACATATATACAAATTGTTTGACAAATTCCAACACACATTCATTATACAAGATCCCAGAAAAATAAGAATGCACAAGCCAGCTGGCCTGGGTTTAATTTCCCCATGCCTACACAAAGCCAAATGCACAAAGTGGCATATGCATCTGGAGTTTGTTTGTAGCCACAAGAGCCCTAGTAGCCCCTGTTCTCCTTCTCCTCTTCCTCTCTCAGCTTGCAAATAAATAAGATTATCAAATGGAGCTCATTGTTTTCTACAGTTATTTTCACTCATTTTTTAAATGTTTGGTCCCCTTGACCATTTATACATTTGTTCTTTTAGTGTTTAATTTTTGGTTTTTTTGAGTATTTCATTCCAAATGTTCATTCTTTGCCAGATGAATAATTCCTTAGCTGGCCTCTTCACTCAGGTTTATATAATACAAAAGTTTTTTTGTTTTATTTTTTTTTCTCTCCTGCATTTTTTATAGAAGCTTTTTAATGTGTTGCAATCCCATTTGTTGATCATTGCTATTATTTCCTAGACTACTAGAGTCACTTCCTAAGCTATTGAGGAAGTGCTTGCCTATGCCTATATCTGTGTGTGTTTTATACCCATGTTCACATGTGTGTGAGCACATGTATTTATGCATGTGAAGATCAAAGGTCGATGGCATCAGTTATGTTCCTCCATTGCTCTCCATCTTATTTTTTGAGACAAAGTCTCATACTGAACCTAGAGCTAGTTAGCCAACTAACCTGGGAATCTTACTGTCTCCACCTTCCCTATGCTGAGATTATAGGCACATGCCACCACATCTGGGTTTCACATGGCTACCAGGGATCCAAACTTGAATCTTCCTACTTGCAAGGCCAGCACTTTACCAACTGAACCTCCTCCCCAGCCCCCTTTCTTGTATCTTGCAGTGTTTCACTGTTTTCCTTTCATACTTTCAAAATTTCAGGTCTTAGACTAAATCTTTGGATCCCTTTTAAGTTGCGGAACAATTTAACTTCTGAAACAATTAGACATGTGCATTTATAAAATAATCTCAGCAAAGTTACTGTACACTATAAAAATTAACTCAGAATGGATCACAGAGCTAAATATATTTCATGCAGTGGAAAATGACAGATCTGACTTAAGAGGTCTCAGTTTCCTCCACATGCTGCTATGATACTGGCTTTCCTCCCATTCGTGCTTGCAGTCCATTAGTTGAGTGTCAGATGGCTGCAGTTGTGTGGTTTCATTTTTGCCACCTCAGTTCTGTCCCTGTCATCCACATGTCTGCTCTGTGCCCCTAACCACAGCCTTAGTACTCTGGCTGTACTATAATTTGAAGTCAGATACCTATAGTATTGCATTTTGTATTCAGGATGTCTTTGGCTCTGTAGTCTTTCATGCTTTTATATGAATTGTGACAATGTTTTTGGCTTTTGTGAGAAGTAACTTTAGAATTTTATGGGTTGAAGATCTTTCTCAGTAAAATGGCCATTTCCTTAATTTAATTATACCTATCCATGAACATTGAAGGTCTTTCTACCTTCATGTGTCACCAGTTTCTTTCTTCGGTTTTTTATTCGTTTCATTGTAAAGGTATTTAGTCCCTTGGTTAGCTTTATTGCATGGGGGGTTTCTTTCATTAGTTTCTTTATTTGAGGCTACTGTAAATGGGATTCTTTCTGATTTCTTCTCAACAAGCTTTTTATGGGTATATAGAAAAACTACTGATTTTTTCTTCTTCATTTTGTACCCTCTTACTTTTCTCAGAGTGTTTCTTTTCTCTCATCTTAGAGTTTTCTAGTAGAATCTATGAGGTCTTTTAAGTATGGAATCCTATCACTAATATAGGTGTATGTGTTTATAAGTGTATAAATAGATACAATTTTACTTCTTCCTGTTCTATTGGTAAGGCCTCTCTCTCTTTCTCTTTCTCTCTCTCCCTTTCTCCCTGTTTGCTGATCTTTTTTTTTTCAATAGAACAAAAACAATTCAATGAAGTAAATACAATCACCTCAACTAATGCTTCTGGGACAATTAGACATGTGCATTTATAAAATAATCTCAGCAAAGTTATTGTACACTATAAAAATTAACTCAGAATGGATCACAGAGCTAAATATAAAATGCAAAACTATGGACTCCTGGGGGATAATATATTTTTTAAACCTGGGAAGTGATAGACTCATTAAGTGCACCACCAAAGGCCATCGTTGAAATAATTTATAATCAGGACTTAATTAAAAGTAAAAGTAACTATTTCAAAAAAGATGCTGCTAGAAGAATAAGAGAATCCAGTGGTATTGTTTAGAGGAAAAGTGCTCACACGAGGCCCGGAGTTTGGTCCCAAGTACCACATACAAAAAGAAAAGACTCAGACTGGAAGAAACTATTTGCATAACACGAACCTAAGAAAGGACTAACATACAGGGTGTTATAATAAGAAGAAAACAAATAATCCAATTTGAAAATTAGCCCAAACTTTTAACCAGCACCTCATCAGAGTCCCAGGTGACAAGTAACTAGAGGAAAAGATGGTTCACTCTATATCGTGAGAAAACAGCATACCAAGACAGCAGTGAGATAGCAACACACACATTAGAATGAACATGGCCAAAACCAGGACCCTGACACCTCCAAGTACTGTTGTACTTAAGAACAGAATAAGAGGCATCCTTCTCTCTGCTTATGAGAAATCAGCATGGCATGATGAAACTCAAAAGCAGCCAGGATATCCTTGGGTAGGCAGCTGGGCAAGAACTGTGTTACATCCAGTCCATAAGCTTCTACTAGGAGCTAAACACCAATGCACTATTGACATGAAAAGTGTGCTGTTCTAAGGCAGTGCTGGTAACAGTGAATGGGGAAGTCAGAGGGCGTAAGGAAACTCTACTTTCTGCTGTTCTTCTGTGAACCTGTAGCTACTCTTAAGTAATAAAGCTTATTGATGTAAATAAATAAATTAGTTGGGCAATATTTTGAGATATAGCATGGTCTCAAAATCCGCCCCCACTTACTTATCAATGACAGTAAGGTCACTGGTAACTAACTGTATAGTTAAGAACTCTGATAAATACCAACATAACTAAGTTCTGTGTTTGTAGCTTTTCTACAACTTTGAAATTCCTACAAAATAAAGAGGTTTTTTTTTTCTTTTTAAAGAAAAACATGTTTGTTTTCAGTATGTACTGTACTCAACAGGGTTTTTCTAATCATTTTATCCACCATATTCGCAAATTTGAAAGCCAAGACTTAACATTTTTGAGACATTTTTATCAGCTTTCTCTCCTAGCCTATTTTGGGATATCCTTCTTTGCCTGATATAATTTAAGAACATGTTCTTTTTCTGTATATTATATCTCCTACAGATTCCATCTTAATTTTAGCTTCTGAAGCTCATTCTTTTGTATTCTCCTTCTTTAATTACCTGAGCAAAGCCTAATGTTAACTCTTAAAACTGGAGCTACAGGATCCGGAGTCAAGCATCACCACTTAATACTGCATTTGTCTTCACCAGACAGCCTCAGGGAAGTGGGGATAATAATAACAGCAGCTGTAGTATTTGGTCTCAACTTAGTACTTAGACTCAACTCTTGCTTTTCTTGGCTCTCTGACATTCTGATCTCCTGATCTCACCCTACACCCTTGACTTTTCCTTCCCAATCACTTATCCCTCAACTCAGTGCTTTAAAATTAGTATTTCTAAAGGTCTTTCTCCTTTCTGCTTAAAAACAAAAATGTGCATTTACATTTCCAGAGCCATAAAGTTCCTTTCCTGACTTTAAGTAATCAATACACTAATGATACCTGTGGTCATTTGAATCAGACCCCCTCCCATAAACCCTTGCATTTTGAATGCTTGGTCCCTAGCAGATGGTAACTTCAGACATAGAGACTTGCTGGAGGAGGTATGTTGTTGGGAATGGGCTGAGAGGTATTAATGGCCAGCTCCCCCTTGCTAGAGCTCAGCTCACTATCCTGCTGCAGCAGAGGTGATATCCAGCCTCTGCTTGTGCCATGCTTTCTCCTGTCAACATGAAGCTTCCCTTGAAGACTATAAGCCAAAATAAAAATATTTTCCTTTCACCAGATGCTTTTGGTCAAGTGGGGCTTTTTTTGGGGGGGGAGGGTTTCAAGGTAGGATCTCTCTCACTGTGGCCCAGGCTGACCTCGAATTCACTATGAGTCTCAGGGTGGCCTCGAACTCACGTCAACCTTCCTGCCTCTGCCCCTCAAGTGCTAGGATTAAAGGCATGCGCCACCATGCCCGGCTAGGTTTTTAGTACCAGCAATGAGAAGGGGGCTACAATACCTAATCATATGGTTATGTTTTCATATGTTGTAATCAAGCTCCCTATGTATAAATCTAAGCATCTTCTCTGGACATTCCTATTTAGGTGTAACATAAATACATTCTTAAGGCTGAGGAGATAGTTCACTAAGTCAAGCATTTGGCTTGCAGGCACAAGGACCTGAATTCAATTCCCAGAACCCACATTAAAAAAAGAGCTGAGTGTGCTAATACATGCCTGTAATCCCAGCCCTGAGGAGGCAGAGACAATGTATCTCTAAACCTGTCTGGACAGCCAGTCCAGTCCAGCCTACTTGGCAGGATCTAGGCCCATGAGAGACCTGGCCTCAAAAAAAAAAGTTGATATGGGCTGAGAAGATGACTCAGTGTTTAAAGGTGCTTGTTTACAAAGCCTGACAGCCTCGGTTTGATTCCACAGTACATGCACAAAGTGATGTATACATATGGAGTTCATTTGCAGTGGCCAAAGACTTTGGCATGCCTATTCTTTCTTTCTCTCTCTCTCTCTCTCAAATAAGCAAACAATATTTTGAAAAAAACAGGTTGATGGCACCTGAGGAACAGCAACCAAAGTTGTCCCCTGGCCTCCACATGCATGAACACACACAAACTCACACACTCACACAAAGAAAACATGCAGAAAAGCTGAACCATATGTTGCTCTCAAACTTTTCTCTGCAATATTTAAATTGTCTAATAAAAGGGATTGATTAAGTAATGAAAAGACTCACAGAATAAAGGGCAACAATTTTAATTAATACTACAAATTAATACTAATGTAATAGACATCTTCACCATATTGTTAACTTCTTAAAAGCAGGATAAAAAGTATATGGAACCTGCTTCACTTACAGAATAATTATGAACATACCTCTTTATGGATTTATTACCTTAAATGGCCATCCATAATCATACAATAAATTCTGGAATAAAAATTAAGTATCTGAGAGTTAAGACTGTCTCTTTGGTGTCCTCTCTGATCACACACACACACACACACACACACACACACACACACACACACTTCAGTCCCCAAGCACAGCCTGTTGCATCGCCTCTGTTCAGGACAGCTTCTTCCTCTCTGAGAATGGTGATGCCTTCCTCAGGACTCAACCTCTCATGGGAAGGTTTCTTGGCTCCCAATAGAATTAATCAAACTTTTTTGTACTATTTCTGTGTCTTATCTATGCAGCTTTCTGAAGAGATTATGAGTTTACCAAGAATGGAGAATTGACCAACTCACCTTTTTCCTCGTCAACACCAATTTTTATGATTCAGTCATGTTAGTCGCAAAATAAATATTTGTGGAACTGAAATCAGTGTACACATGAAACTGTCTAGTACACCATAAACAGATACACTAAAATGAAAGATGACATTGTTACTATTTTAATTCATAGAATAAAATAACACTTATATCTTATGTCAACATAGAGAAGAAACTCCTTACACTGATTAACATCTAGACATCTAAATTTTAAATCCAGCGATATAGGTAATGTTCCCTTAACACTGATGCCAGTGTATGAAAATACAAACTAAAAGGGAGCTCTTGATTCCTGAACCTTGTAAAGAGTCAACAAAAGTATTAACACTCCATTAATGAAATGTTGATATTTTTACTTTAATCTTACCTGACTTCAACTTCCCTTAACTTTATCAACCATTAGATACAAAGCAATTGCAGTAACTGCAATATATTAATGTAATCATTTGAATGCCCCACCATGTAAGACACACATCTTCCCCTCCTATATACCTCTCTGGAATTCTTGGGAACCAGCTCACATGTACTTCAGTCAAGGGAAAGATCAAGTAGAACCTTGAGGTTTCCAATGTCAACAAAACAAAAAGACAAAATATAAAGATAAAAGTAATATCAGAAATACCCTGAAAAGTCCTTGCATCATGCATCGGTACGTGCATGGTGTGTTCACACAATCAAAGTACAGATGCATGCACTCAAACATTAAAAACTTACTGTAACTTCCAATATTTAATTTTGCAGGTAGATTAAATTCAGAAGTTATCACTCAAGGACTTCTCTGTTTATATTGCTTAAGCAAATTAATAATTCCACTCTGTTTTTCCTCCATTTCCGCAGTCATTATCTCATCATTGACAAGAGGCTTATCTGTCCAGCTCTTCTTTGGCCCAAAATCAATTATGAATTTCTTTCCTGGAAGTTCTGAATGGATACCAATTTGTCTGACATATGTTTGATTTCTTTACCATTGATCAGGAAACCCTTAACATCTTCCTCATATATTTAAAATAAGTTTCAAACTTAACATGATTCATGGTGATTTAGCTGACTTGATTTCCTGTATGCTTAAGCTTACTGAATAGAATGGCAGGTGGTTGTTTGCCACTGCTTAAATTTTCATTTTCCTTTTTTTTTTTTTTTTGTTTGTTTGTGTGTGTGAGAGAGGGGGAGAGAATGTGTATGCATGTTCATGTATGTGGATATAGGTGCACTTGTGTACATGGAGACCAGAGTTCTGTCCATGTCAGGTGTCTTCCCCAATATTCCACATCTTAATTGTTTGATGCTTCTCCCTTTTAATACAATGTTCCTTTAAGTGAGTGACACAGAGTAGTCACCACAATCTCATTTTTACATGAGATCAAATACAATAGAGGCAAAATATTTTGATTTGATTATTATAAACATCTGAAATACTACTATGATCAGTTTGTTATGTAATACATATCTGTAGGACAGAGTCTCTTACTGAACCTAGAGCTCACTGATTCAGCTCTACTAGCTAGCTAGCAAGCCACAGAGATCCTCCACCTCCCCACCTCTAAGACTACAGACATGAACCACTACACCTGCCTTTTATTATTTGTACTTTCATACACGTACACAGTTCTAACACTGTTCAAAAGCTCAAAGTCGCTGCTAAGATTCAAAGCAAATGCTTAACTGTGAGCTCCTGCCTTGATTTTCAAACATTACCTATTAACCTCAAGCAGTTCACTTACCAATCCTCTCTGAACAACAGCTCAATGTGGGTAGCACCAATTTCTGGTACTGGGAGTTACAGGTCAAAACCAAAATTTTAGGGGGAGTGTCTGAAAAGAAGGGCCCTGGAGAGACTGGGATGAAGCCTAACCCTAAATCCTTTATTCTTCCTATTTAATCCCCATCCTATTGTCATGCCTTATGTTTTAGGTGGGGTTTATTTTTAATCCACTGAGTTGAATTAGGGTGGCTTGCATGATCAAGAGTGGGATGCTATTTACTGGAGAATGAACATCCCACCAATGGCTACAACACTAAGGACATGGCTCGCTGTCTCCCATAAATCAGCAGCAACCACTAGATACTCTGGGAGTATTTTTAAGGTAAGTTTCAAACTTACCATGATTCATGGTGATTTAGCTGACTAAAGGAGGACTAAAGGAATTGTGGAGACCCACAATTCCTCCTTTCCCCATAATAAAATATGGGCAGACTCAACCTTGTGCAAGAAGCTACATCCAACGTGAGAGTTTATGAGTGTAACAGCCATGCTATATCCAAAAGATAGCATTCCACAACCCCCTTTCCTACCCTCCTGCTCCTACCTTCTTTCAGCTTCCTCATCCACAGTGTTCCCTGAGCCTCGGACGAGGTGGTTTAGAGGCATTTCCAGGGCTGAGCCCATACTAGTCGCTTATCCTTGGTAATTTGATCAGCTCAATATTTCTGCATCTACCCTTTGAATTAAGAAACTTCTGTGATCTAAGCTGTGAGCATTAACAATCTATAGAAATAAACAGATATTTAGAAGACAATTTGACATACAGTCTCTCCATTTAGTATAACCACATTTGTGGATTCCCCTCTAGGAACACCCTAGGGCCTATGTCCTTAATGACAGAATTTTGGCTAGATTTATAATACCAGACATGAATTTCATCCTGTTGTGCCTCAAATACAATCAGAGAGCAGTTGGTTACCCCCACAAGTCATATCACTATTGCACCAATGGGCACATCTTGCCTGGCAATTTGGTTGTGAAGTGCCCAGTAATCCATGGCTGTTTAAATTTATACCCAGATTTTTCTGTGAGTGCTGGGGATCTGAAATCACTGAGCCATTTCCCAAGCTCCCTGCCTTTACTTTTTCTTGTACCTGTATGTTAGAATCAAGTAAGCTAAATGCATGTATCATACAGCCATGCTATTTCTGAATCAGGAAGAGTTGGAATGGATCCCCTTTGAACAGGCCTTGAGACTTTCTGTCCATATTTGATCCTCCACACAATGGTAACAGCTGCTCAGAAGTACAATAGCAGGGCTCTGTGTAGTCTTTTCCTCCCTGAAGAAACTGAATTAGATGAGTATAATCTCATAGTCTCTTGGACTTTTCCCTATAAGATATGTGGTCTCCCAAGGAAACATACTCTAAGGGTACCCTCGCCCACCCTTCATTCAAGAGAGACAATATCTTCAGATCTCTTAAAATTTTAGAATTGTGTTGGACCACTCTTGCTGTACAATCTAATCTTCTGAGAAGTAGTGTGTGTTGTTTCTTCATGCCCACAGAATTATTTCCTTCCTTACAAACAACCTAAGTGAAAAAATACCTGCCAACTGTTATTGCTTTCCAAAATTATCCATTTATATTTTAATCTATAAATATGTCACCATTACCTAATACCTCAAGACACATTAGCAAATTTTGAAAAAACGACTTAAAAATAAAACAAATGTCATGAATACTGTGGTTGGTAAAAAGGGAAGAGAAGGCTGGAGGGATGCCTTAGCAGTTAAGACATTTGCCTTCAAAGCCAAATGACCCAGGTTTGATTCTCCAGAACCCACATGAGCTAGATGCACAAGATGGTGTGTGCGTCTGGAGTTTGTTTGCAGTGGCTGGAGGCCCTGGAGTGCCCATTCTCTCCCTCCCTCTGTCTCTCTCTTTCTCTCTCTCCCTGTCAAATAAATAAATAAAAACTAAAATTAAAAAACTTTAAAAAGGCAGAGAGAGGAAGAGTATTCCCTATGTCAGCATAAACCTTCAAGCAACACCTAAATATATGGTGGCCGTTGACCTGTGCCCCAGAAGGGATACAGGCATTTCCTATAGCCAATACCAGGAGCCAACTCAAGGGCATCAAGGCTTCTCCAAAGACCTAAAAAGCAGTGGCCTTAGAAAACCCAACACCTGTGGCTCCGTAGCCCAGCATTAGATATAACTGCTTCCATGTATTCTGCCAGAAAACCTCAACAGTAATATGAATACTACTTGTAAATGACTTATAGTGAGTCCCCAATAAATAAGTAATTAATTGTGCTTAACATGCATGTCATTTTCTTCAGTGGCTACACCACTGAGGATATGACCCCCTCTCCCAGCATTCCTAGCCCCTAACTTTGCTTATGCTGTTCACTAATATCTGGAGATTGTCATTCTCTTCTAACCCCTGTCTCTCTCCTCTCTTTTCCTCTACTGTTCCCTACTCTTCCTTCTTCCTTTCCTCTCTCCTCTCCTTTTAATCTTGCTTATTTTCTCCTTTCATCCAAAGACCACCATTGATAAATTTTATTTTCTTGATCACCAAACGTGTGTGTGTGCTATATCATCGGTGAGGCACTAAAAATGCATTTGCGTTTTTTGAGGGGCTGTCTGTTTTCAAATTTACAAATTAAAAGCTACAAAGTATACATTTAGAAAGCACAACTTCAGCATAAAAAGTCAGAGTTTCTATGTAATATATGTGATAAATGCTAAGAAAGTTACTGAGTTCAGTTGACTGAGGATATATATCATCTGTAATATGTCATATGTAAGAGGAAAAAGGTACACATGTATATGCATTTTTAAATATCCCAAGTCAGGTGGAAATACTAAAATAATTTAACAAGAAGCTGTTATACCTCACTATATAATCAACTATTGGTAGGAAGAAGAAATAAAAACAAGCCAGGCGTAGTGGCATACACCTTTAATCCCAGCACTCAGGAGGCAGATATAGGAGGATCGTCATGAGTTTAATGCCACTCTGAGACTACATAGTGAATTCCAGGTCAGGCTGAGCTAGATAGTGAGATCCTACCTCAAAAAGAAAAACAAAAAAAGAAATAAAACAGAAAATGATATTTCTGCCCATGAGGAGCTTGCAATCATATTAGAGAAAATATTAATTCTTTTACAGAGTGTTTAACAGGTACATTGATCAATGGAGGAAGGCTGTGCAATATGCATGTATATCACCCTGAGAGAACAACAGGAGACCAGGTAACTTGCCATCTAATCATTGACAACCTGGTGGTATAAGAGGCTGTTACTTCAGTACAATAGGACTGGCTAGGGCCATCTTGGGGAAACCTAAATATGTGTTTGCTGTCGGCTCAGGACCAAGAGTGTGGCATCACACTGACCTCTCTCCTAAGAGATCTGCTCAAGAGCGCATAAAACCTAATTCTCTGGGTGATTATCCATCTAAGAAATCTGAAATTCAGAAGAAGATCTAGGAGAGAGAAAGACCCAACAGAGAATGGAGTTCCCTTTGTATCTTTTTTCCCCTCTCCTGCTGGACAACTTCCCTCTGGATATCCAACTCATTAATCTGCATTCATGGCCATGAAAGTTTCATTCAAGACTTGTGGACTGTTCAGTCTTAAAACAACCTCCTACCCTGGCCCAGAAAGAAAATAGAGCATGCCCGCCTAGACAAATTTCTTCAGTAGAGGCCTGAGTAAAGCCATCCTCTTCAAAGTAGACTAGCTGAGACAGACACTCATGTATAACTCACAGGTGACGAGAGCACTGTGTTTTATTTGAACTACTCCAACAGTTCAGGCATAAGCTCTGTGATCAATATGTTTGTGCATATTTCCTGGCTTGTGCCACCCATCATCAGCCACAGTGGCCTTCACAAAGTAAGCGTTCAATAGATTTTGGTTGAATGAGTGAAGGGGAACCAATGGCTACAGACAGGAGAACAGAGCTTATGGATTGCAGCTATGCAACCTAAGAGAAATCTCTCTAAAGGAACAAACCAATTCTATCCTGCATATCAGAGTTGGCTTCTCTGGTGTACACTTTTCTTTTGAAAGAGTACACATTATTGTCTTAATTAATTCAGTGGGTATAGAATCCCACATTAACAACACATCTGTCCCTCCCTCCTTTGCAAAAATTAACCCCAAAAATATCTATTCAACTACTATGTGCAATCACTGTTTAAGACAGTTGGAGACAGAATCCAGATAGTATTATAAAACCTTTGAGACCACCTTCCCCTTGGAGCTTGCAACTATTCATTTACTTACTAGTTATATAGTACGTGACTGCACAGAGCCAGTATCTGGCACATTCCCAGGGGTTGAGGCTTGATCCTTGGCCTCCACAAAACCATGATGCATTGACGATGCCCTTTAGGAATTGTCAGCAGCTAATCTATAGGGAGAGTGAAAGGACAGGAGCCCTTTTCATAGGGAAGGCATGAGCAAAATGTTGTGACAGGGTAGAAGGCAAGAACATTTAACTATAATATGAGTTAAAGAAGGCCGCAACAGAGCTGCAGATGTAGATCACTGGTACAGTGCTCGCCTAGCATGTTCCTGGGTTTGATTTCCAGAATCACCAGATGATGATGATGGAGGAAGAGGAGGAAAAGGAAGAGAAGAGCACAAGGAGGAGGGGAGGACAGTGGCAGCTACACCAAAGAAAAGCATTATCATGTAGTCTCACCCTATGCTAACCTATATTAGCTATAAGCTTCAGGAACTTTTTTAAGTCCAAGAAAAAAAACTGTTATTAAGAAAATCAATACAGGTGTGAAGCAGTATAAATAAGCCCATTTGGGTATATGCTTCTCAACACAGCAATGTGTGTTTCATGTTCTTATCTACCAGCATTAATGCCTGTGCAGAGTACTAATTAGTGAGCTAACACTTGCTGAGTGCTGTGCAAGCACCAAGAACTGCTTGGTGTGCACTCCTTATAGCAGAGCATTGAGCCCTCCTGACAATACGAGGAGGTTGGCACCGACTACTCATCTGCATTGTAATATGAGCAAACTCGAACACAGACAGGTTACATAACTTGCCCAATGTCACACAATGAGCAAGTGAGCGAGCTGACATTCAAACGAGGGTAATCCAGCTCCCACATCTGAGTTTTCAGCCCCTCACTCTGTTGCCTTTCTGTCAGTGTGATGAACAGTTGATTCAGAGTTATCACTGAGTGACAATGCCTTCACTTTCCAAGGAAACAAATGTGCAGTACCATTTCATAAGGAAGAAAAATGTGTTACTTCAGGCACTTTGTTACTGAGCAAAAATCTTAGTCAAGGTGTGCTTTCTGATGCTTCTCAAGTTACTTGTTTATCCCTAGATCTGCAGATACCTTGAGAAATGGACACTGAATGAGGGTTTTGAGAAAGTGTTCAGTCCTGTTGTACTAACTTCACACCAGCCTATGTGGGTTTCACCATGGGTGATCTTTGTGGCCAGAATAGAAGCAGAGCTCAAAGGGAAGAAGGAAAGTGAAAGTGGTACTATGGCTTTTCACGGGGTGTAGGACATGCTAGAAACAAGATTGAGCACATCCAAGTGCTATCTGCCATCCACTGTGAGCATATGTACCATTCTAAAATCAGTACATGCTGGCCGGGAGACAGCTCAGTATGTCAGAGGACTTGAGTTCAGATCCCTGGAGCCCACATAAAATGCAAGGTATGCCATGCTCCTTTCATTGCAGGACTACGGAGATAGAGACAGGGGATCCTAGAGCTCACTGGCTAGCTAGTTTAGCCAAATCAGTCCGCGGTGGGTTCAGTGAGAAATCCTGTCTCGAAGAATAGGGTGGAGAGCAACTGAAAACCCTGACATTGACCTCCGTCCTACACACACACACAGCATTGTGTACCCTCCCCCACACACATGTGCCCACACATGTGCGAACATGCATGTACACACACACGTGCACTTGGATTTGTGACTTAAGTTGTGTCTTAAAAGTAGGGCACATGGCTCCTTGCCTGGGCACAGGCTTCCCACAGGACAGCATAAATGCTGCTTCTTCCATGACTTTTCTCTCGCTTTGGAGTGAAATTATCTCTACCGCAGAGAAAATTTTCTGAGATCGATAGACATCTCCAGGACCAGCCAGCTTTCTTGTGGCTTGTTTCACTTGAGAGCCAGAACTTAACGCTGCTTGGGACTGATAAGAAAACTCCCAATAATATGATCCCAAATACAGATGGTGTGAAGTACAACTAAGCCTCAGCAAACTCGAGATCTGTTCCTTCTACCTTTGCACTACTTACGACTCCTTGTCAGTCTCTCTAACCACCTCCAACTGATTCCCAGCTCCTTCCCATCTCCTGGGAAGTGAGCAGGGTGTTTCAGCTGCCAGAGTGATGACCAGGGACCAAACACTGAGCGGGTACCAGGAATGCTGAGCCACCTGCCATGTGTCGGATGGTCCCAAGGACATAGTGTAACTACCCACAGTTGCTATGAGACACCACTCTTGACAACACTGAAAAGGAAACCTGATTGTATGGTGAGAAAATGCAGAGCCATTATATCACTTGGGGCTTTTTTTTTTTTTCCCCATTTGGCTTTGTTTTCTTGATAAAACATTGTGTAAACTGTTGGCTACATATCACTTCCAAGAACCCTGGTTCACATGGTAACTGTAGGCTGCCAAGACAATCTTACCACAGTATGTACTGAGCAATATCTGGATGTCTAACCTAGAACCTGGGTGCCAACTTTCAAAGAACCAGCCTATTTTGTTGCAGCCTCCTTGCCTTCGCCAATCACTTTTCTCTGTCCTTTCTTTGCCTGGAGGCCTTGGGCTCTTGAAAAGCAAGCAGCTGAGTTTATGACTATGATTGATTTCCACAGTGTGCTAAATAATTAAGATGTTTTATCAGGCTGTATAATCCTTGTAACATTCTGAGCCTTTTTCCTGCCCAAGAAAGGATCAGGAGGTGGAGTGGCAAGCAGAAAATAAATAAATAAGTAAACCTCTAGTTTTCTAGAAGTAACATAGATAATTAGTTCAAGCCACGTCCACTGTGAGCTGTCCTTCTACCGTGAACCGGTTTATTTTATGCTTTGCACACTCTGTCTCCAACTGCTTTACATGTCATGTTGGCTCCCAAATCTGATGGTATAAACTACTGGAAGCAAAATTACATTAAGAATTCCCTATGTTTAGCCAACCAAATTCTCCTCTGGCATTTTCCCTTTACATGGTGACCTACAATAACATTCTGTCTCTGTTCCTATAAGAAGTTAGATAAAACTGAATCATCCCATTCAAGACAGAAGAACCCGAACACTAGGTTTCACACAGAGAGAAGATAAAGGTACTTCCAGCTGCTGAGAAACATTCCAAAGACAGGAGTCCAGTCTGGATCATGGGAGAGTGTCTTTGGATATTGTGGGACAGGAGACAGGTAGCTGGCAGGGACATTCACTGAGAGAATGATCCAAAAGCAGTCCTTCCAGAGCCCATGCTAATAAAGCTATCCTTAGGTTTTTTAGGCTCTATCAGTGCTTTTCAGAGACTGAGAGAAACACATTATTTAATTTTATTGTGGCCCGTAGTGTCAGTCAGTGACCCTAAAGAGTCACACTGTTGACCTCAGGCCAAGCTCATCCTTGTTTTATCCTTATCATTCCTTGATCATTAGATTTAGTTCTTTTATTGGAAAGGAGACACATGACAATTTTAGTTTTCACTTTTTTCCCACACACCTCTATGAAGACCACCCCTGATGTGAGACTGGATCCCTGAAGGCCTGAAGCCGTATCTGGTGTAGCAATTCCCTTCCCATTGCTGGAACAAAACACCTGAGCAGAAGCAGGTCGTGGGAAGAAAGGGTTTAATCAAGCATACAATCCTGAGAGGAAGTTTCACCATGATGGAGAAAGCATGGCAGAACAGATGCTGAGCATCACATTGGCCCCAGCAGCTGGAGGGGAGCAGCAAGAGTGAGCTGGCTCTGGCAAGGGGAGCTGGGATTTAATGTCCCAAAACCCACCCCAGCAACACACTTCCTCCAGCAAGGCTCCACCTCCCAAATTAATCATAAACACACTGTGTGGACATTTCACATTTAAACTATCATACCTTGTGTCTTAAGTACCTTCTCTCCTGAGGTTGTCCCTAAATGATTTCAGTAGCTGAGCTTACTGCTGTGCTATCAATACCCTAGTTCAGGCTTGTTCATTTTATCACTAGAGAGCTCCTTTCCATCTTCATCCTCCTCACTTTCAAACACATTCCCAAAGGACTATCAGTATTCCTCAAGACCACAGAACTGCCCATACTACTCTATTTTGAAAGCTGTAACATTGCCCTCAAGACAGAAGCCAGTCCTTCCTGCCTTCTGCCTATTTTCCTGAGCTCAGACAGGTGATCCCGCTGGGCATACCTATCCTTCTAACCTCTGCACCTGGGTCCTGGCAGTGCCCCAAGCACAGGAGCTTCTCAGCCTTATTCCTCCTTTGTCTGACTCTGACTCGTCATCATAAACTGACCCAGGCAGGTCCTCTACTGGAACACCACCAGTGCTCTGAGTTGCATTAATGCATATATTGATTATTCCCCTTTATTCATTGTGATATAATTATCTTTGTGCTTGTTTGCCTCCCCATTAGACTTTAATAATAGGAAATGGCTTATTCATCTTAGAATCCTATCTTGGTACACTTAATGAATTCATGAAATATGCAAATGAATCTATCAGAAATATGTACTCAGCTTTCTTTCAGTATCCATAAGGCCCTCCCGAAACCAATTCCCCATGTTTTTTTTTTATCATTTTCCACAAGTTATAAGTAGGGTCCCTTTGATATCTTCAACAGTCACTGCTTATAAACTCATAGAAAGTACGGACACCCCTGGAATGATCCCAGTGTGGCTGGAGGCTGTCACTGTCTCTGCTAAGTGCAAACCTGAGAGGAGCAGGTTGGTAAGACTTCCTTCTCCCATCACTGAACCTAGCACATCAGGGGTTAGAATTTCGAGGCTAGAAGTCCAATGTTACTCTCCCTGCTGGAAAGTTTTCAATTATTCTCTTGTTTATAGACCAGAGTCCAAAATAAGCAGCCTGGGATATAAGATCTATCTCATCTGTTCTTGGTATAATTTTCTGGCCTTTTCTGTCTCTCTCTTCCTCTACACAAACCCTCTACCTCCCCTCAGACCCATTTTTTAGATACCCTTTGTCTCTCCTCAGATCCTGCATTCATGCTTTTTCACCTTCAGTGCTGTCACATGTGATATACCACTGGCAACACACACACACACACACACCTTTCTTTCTTCTTTCTCAGTGCTGAATCATTTCATTACAGTGAAAAACAGTAATTTTCAAATTAGTCAATAAAAAGTTTAAAAGTCAACCATTCTCCCCTTTTAAGTTCTATAGACTTTTGATTTGTATTAACATTTTGAACTTAATATTTAACTCTTTATGCATTTAAAATGCCTTATATTATGACTACTGCTTTTCAAATACGGATGTCATACCAATAGTCAAAACAGGAGCCATTGAGGTCAGCATCATGTCTTTATATTTTTGCCTGTTGCTATGGCTCCAAGCCTTCCTATTATGATAAAATAACAAACATTTGCTGAGACTTGGGCTCTACACAGAAAAAAATAAATAAACCTTTAAACATAACCTGAAATGTTTTTGATTCTTCTTGGCTTCTTCAAGCTAACATACAGTTTTCCTTTTCTTATTGTATATTAACTATATAAAATAATAACTGTCATTATAACATTTTTATACATGCATGTAGCATACTTTGATCATATCTACCCCTATATCTCCCGATTACTTGCCTCTTGTTTATCTCTCAGTCCTCTTCCTCTTCTCTATTAGTTGCCCCTCTACTTTCACAGATATGTTGTTTATAATATATGTAATAGTGTTTCTCTTGGCATAGCCAAAAAGGGAAAAATTGATTTTGTCAGATTAAAAAGCATCCTATTAAGAAAGCGTACCTTATGTAGAGACAGACATGGGGTATGGATGAGGGAAGAAGACGAGGCAACAGCAAGCCATAGGATCTCCACACAATTTAGCTGATTTTATATCCCACCAGTCTACAGTTTGGCAAGAAATTAGAATCAGGGAAATACAACAAAGTGATGCCCAGGGAAAGAATAGCAACATGGAAGCAATGCAGAGCTGTGGTAAAGATGCTGAAATGTAACATGTCTACATATGTTTCCCAGAGGTTGGACACGAGAAGTAAATGGGATGTAAAAGCACTTGCTACGGGTGCAGCAAGGTCCAGAAAATACTGGCTCCTGTTACAAACAGTAGTGGTGGTGGTGGTTGTCCTGTTATTGTTTGTTGTGCTTGCAAAATGTGAATCTAGCAATGGGCAGCATTTAAAATTCCAGACCAGTATCATTGGGGTAGTGAGTATCGGGGAACCCTCTGACCCATTGCTGGACAGGAGCAATCATGGCTAGCACTCCAACAATAATTGAGATCTTGAGTATGGCAGAAACTTGTAAACAAGTGGACTGAGGCTGCACCAAGTAGAAACTTCATCTCAGGGACAGCTTTCAGCTATGGAAATTAGGCACAGAGATTGACAACAACCCCAAGATCAAATATCAACATGCATGAACCCAGAGCATGCTGAGCCTATGTCTGTGCATGAACAGCTACTGTCTTGAAACTGGAGAATTAGGGAATGAAGACAAGAGGGATGATCAATATGAAGCCCAAGGGAAAGCAGTTAGTTATGTTATTCAGCACCACACAGGATGTGGTGGCACACACCTGTAATCTCAGTACTGAGGCAGTGGAGAAAAGAGGATTGAAATTGAAGGTCATCCTTAACTCCATGATGAGTTCAATGCCAGCCTGGACCACAAAAGCTTATCCCCCAAAAAAGCACAAAAAAATCTTTTAGCATGTAAATTGATATGATTTTTATTTTAAAATTAGTAATCATTGGGCTTCCAGTGATGACCACTATTATATAAGGCACTATGATCATAGGCTTCTATGGCTTACAGCCTAGAGCAACACTGTCCAATAGAGCTTCTGGTGACAATAGGTGTTCTCCACTACACGGTATGGTAGCCACCAGCCACAGGTAGCCAGTGAGCACGCAGAATGCACCTATGAACACTAGGCACATGGCACCACAGGCCTAGAGGAAAAAAGGCAATAAATTAGTTAAGCAACAAGTAATTGCAAAATGTGAGGCTTATACAAGAAAAGGCCAAGTTTCAGGGTAAAGAGGATAGGCAGGAGAGTGTGGCTTGAGGGTGAAGGAAATCCACTAAGGAGAGAAATGGCCGCATCTGAGAGCTGTAGGTCAACCCAGGAGACTGGATACCATTATAGGTCATTATCACTTACATATGTAAAGAGCTGTCTCTTGCGTGGAATATATGTGAACCTACAAGGAGATGTTCCGTGTGTGTATGTGTAGCTTGGGTGTATCTGCTAGTTGAGCCCTTCTGATCTCAGTAGCATCTTGGTTTTGTTAGTGTGTGTTTATATTAAAAAGGAATATGCATTTGGCACCAAAAATATTAACTTACCTAAAATTAATAAATATGCATATGAATATATGTTTGTGTGTGGCCCTGAGGAAGCAACAACTTCTTAAGTGTGGTGATAGTATTCAATGGTTCTGGGGTTAAAACTAGCAAATGTTCACACTTCTTAACTTCTAAATAATAAACATAAATGGACTCCCTGCATGCAAAGACTGTGTGATCATCCTTTGATGTTGGAGACAGTCGATTTCCCATTGCAGAAGGGAGAAAAGGAAGAACTTACACAAGTTGAAAAGATAATCATGAAACCAACTAATAGCCAAGAAAAGTGACTCCTGGAGAAAGATAAAAGCAACTGGGGTTAATTAATTATCCTAGGGGCAAGAAGATCAATAAGTGGCTGTGAAGATACTTAGATCTGCTGTTCTGAGGACAAGGTACTCTTAGATCTTGTTAGCCCTAGAATGAGAAATAAAGCCCACAGACTAAGATCTCTGAAGATGCTATTTATGGCTGTGAAACTCCAGCCTCAGTGAGGGAAACGAAGTAGTGTCCTTCTGTGGAGGTCTTTAAAACAGAATAGATTCTCATCAGTCTCATTTGAAAGGTTTAAGTGTGATCCTGCCTAAAGGCAAGGTGATGAACGGAATGACTTTTCAAGGTCCCAGGCAGTCAACCCAGTGAGCCCACACAGCTAGCTGATAGTGCAGAGATTTTCTTTTGTTTACCCATATCTTATTGTTTTACACCACCTTGTGGCCACAATGAGTAGAAATGTTACACAGTTTGAATGTGAACAGAGGCCTTGGGAAATGTAGATTGCATGCTCACATGCACAGCCTATTTGAAAAAAATCCACCTGAAAACTCAGCCAGCACGGGTGTGCTTAAAGTCATGATCCTTTTGTGACAGCAATTTAGAAAATGAAAACGAATTGCCATTTATCAATAATGATGCCCTTGTAATTGTGCATTTGCCATTCCACAGAACAGGATTTGAATCACAATAAGCTAAGTTCATGACATAAAAATGATATAAACCATATACATACATATGTGTGTGTGTGTGTGTGTGTGTGTGTGTATATATATACACATATATATATGTGTGTGTGTGTATATGTGTATATATATATATATACATACATATATATATGTGTGTGTGTATATATGTGTGTGTATGTATATATATATGTGTGTGTATATATATATATATATATATATATATGTAATTCTGACCCTTTTTACATCTAATGGATGGATTAAGTAAATGTCACTTCAGTGGCAGTTTTACAAAATGAGTTGAACCATAATAAGAAAGCAATAGATGATTCACTTGCAGGGAAACAATCATAGTCAACACATGACTGAAGGAACTATGGTGAAAACAATTTTAAATCTACTACATTAGGCCAGTGTGTTTTCTGGTACCTTCCCTCTTGAATTTATGTAATAAAGACGTCAGCATCCATTAGCATTTATTAGGCTCTTATATGAGCTAGCTTGCTTTGGAGTCCATATTGGACAAATGAGATTGTCACTACATTATCACGCACCTCCACTGCAAAATCATTCCATTAAATATGGACAGTAAAACAGCCCTGAGGCCAGACTGCCTGGCTTGGAATCCTGGGAGTTTGTAACTCTGCTCGCTTCAGGGTTTTTTTGTAGCATAGAATTTAATTTTTTTTAGGTTAAATAAATAAGATACAGTGTTATTGTTAATTCAGTGAATACTTGTTATGTGACTCCGTGCCAGACACTGTCTTAAAACAGGCACTGGAAGCACAGCAGTGACTAAAGCAGGCAAATTCCCTTCCCCAGGGAACGTGCACATTAGTGAAGCTTTTGGGGCCACAGGCTGTCTGTCACAACACTTCAGTCCTACCACTATGACAGGAAAGCAGTCATAGAGGATACATAAGCAACGCACAAACCAATGGCCATCACTGTGTTCCCTTAAAACTTCACCTACAAACACAGGCAATGGGCTAGGCGTAGCCCACACTGTGGTGTGCTGACCCCACTCTGGGGACGGACAGCAGTGAAACATGCAAAGGTAGTAAGAAGGAAGTGTGTGTGTGTGTGTGTGTGTGTGTGTGTGTGTGTGTGTGCGCGCGCGCGCATCCAGAGGTAATGCATGCCACAGAGGAGATAGAGCATGTCAGAACATGGCGGTGGGTTGTGCATGGTCAGGGAAGTGCTTGTAATGTAAATGACATACAGAAGGGAATGTCCAGTACAAACCACGGGGCCAACAGTGTACCTGTTCTTTCTGAAGAACAGGATGGAGAGTGAATGAGAAGGTCATGGGGAATGATGAGGTGATGTAATAGTAAAATTTTAAAGGCTGTTCTGAGACTGTAGATGGCTTAGCAATTAAGGATCTTGGCCCTTGAAGCCTAAGGACCCAGGTTTGATTCGCCAGTAGCCATGTAAGCCAGATACCCGTGGTGGCACATGCATCTGGAGTTTGGTTACAGTGGCTGGAGGGCCTGGTGCACCCATTGTCTCTTTCTTTTTTTTTTTAATTTTTTAATTATTTATTTGAGAGCGACAGACACAGAGAGAAAGACAGATAGAGGGAGAGAGAGAGAATGGGCGCGCCAGGGCTTCCAGCCTCTGCAAACGAACTACAGATGCGTGCGCCCCCTTGTGCATCTGGCTAACATGGGACCTGGGGAACCAAGCCTCGAACCGGGGTCCTTAGGCTTCACAGGCAAGCGCTTAACCGCTAAGCCATCTCTCCAGCCCCCATTGTCTCTTTCAATCTCTCTCCCTTCTCTCTCTCTCTCTCTCTCTCTCTGTCTGTCTTGTAAATAAATAAAAATAAAATATTTTTAAATAAGATGGTTTTAAGCCAGGTAGAGGCCTGTTCTGACATGTGAATATTTTGTTTTGTGTGTGGATGTGGGTGTAGTGTGCATGCATGTCTCTGTGTGTTCATGTGTGTACACATTTATGTGTGGATGTGCATGCATGTGAAGGTGCATGCATGTGAAAAAAGATATTGATGTCAGGTGTCTTTCTGGATCACTCTGTCCTGTATTGAGACAGTCTTTTAATGAACTCAGACCCTAGATTCATGTAGTCTTAATCCAGTGCCTCACTCCAGTTGGCCATACCACCTAGCCTGATTCAGCTTGTTTTAACTAGCTAGCTTGCCCTCGGGATCACCTGTCTGCTTCACAAGTGTTGACATCACAACTGTGCACCATACTCACTCAGAACTTATGTGGGTGTTGGGGATTCTCGCTGACTAAGCCATCTCCCCAGCCCCTAACATGTGGTTTTAATGGTGTCTCTCAGCTGCTGTGCCAAGAATAAATGAATGGAGAAACAGGAAATCTAGCTTGGAGCCTGTTGCAATAAGCCAGATGGAGATTGTGGACCAGATCCGAATTCTGGAGATACTGAAGGGTGGCAGGATTCTAAAATTGGTTAAAGATGGCCTGACCAGTATTTTATCTTTGATAGTATAAAGAATGTGAGAGAAAGATAAGTCAATGGTGATGCCCAGGTTTGTTTTTGTTTTTGTTTTGTTTTTGCCTGAAATGCAGGCAATGACATTAGTGAGTATATATTCAAAGGAAATGAAATCAGTATATCAAGAGACATCCATGCTCCCATGTTTATTAGAGCGATATTCATAATAGCTGAAATATGAAATGAGCCATCAGTGGACGAATAGCTAGCTATTGGTACATACACTCAGAGGACTGCTATTCTACCACAAAAGATGGATCCCTGGCCATCTGCCAGTATGTGGGTGAACCTGAAATTCCCTACATTGAGTGAAATAAGGCAGACACACAAAGGTAATACACTGTGTTCTCTTATTTGTAGAAGCTAAAAGAGTTGGTCTTCTATAAGTACAGTATGTTAGTGATTATCAGTGGCTGGAGTGCAGAGAGGAATAAGGATGGGGAAACTGATCACTGAGTACAAATTTACAATTAGGGAAAATTAAGTTTTCATGTTCTGTTATGCTGTATGGTAAATACAGTCATTGATAATGTATTGGGATTTCAGTGTCACAAGAAGAAAGGACTTTGAATGTTTCACTACAAAGAATGCTATGTGCTTGGGATGCTGAATGTGCCCATGATTTGATCACTATAGGGTGCCTAAAAACATATGCATCAAAATACCACATTGCACTCCATATTTTATACAATTATTATGGGTTAGCTAAAAATAAAGTAAGAGAAAAGACAAAAAAGTAACTTGGAGAGGTGGAAAGACTGCTAGATATTGGTGAGGCAAAGTAGGGAAGGTCAGAGTCCCAGGACTGATTATGTTCTGTTAGGTACCTATTTGGCCTAGCAGCAGAGATGTCAAGAAATAGAGGTTAAGAAGCTTCCAGAAGATTTTGGAGATTCAGAAAGATGTTGAATCTCAGGGTATAAATGTGTGCGTTACAGACATATATGTGATATTTAAAACCATGAAAGTGAAAAGTGCCAAGCATCAGGGCACCCAAAAATAGGGAGAAGAGGTATCAGGAGAAGAAAACTGAAGAGAACAACCTGGAAACCAGCAGCAAAACAGAAAGGGAAATTGTAGAGGCCAGTGTGTTACTGGAGGAGGAAAGAGCCAGTCGTGTCCCTTCAACCAGGGACACGTGTAACATTAGGACAGAAGTGAGCCCCAGCACTTGGCAGATCACTCCAGTGCGGGCCTGGCAAGAGCAATCTCCGTGAAGCTAGAGGATGGGAGCCTGCTAGAAAGGGCTCCAAAGAAGGTGCCACGTGAGAAACTCCATACACAGAGGGCCCAAGTTCTTGTGTCTTCGTTGGGTTTGGGTTTGGTTTTAGTGTGTATGTATGTGTCTTGTATGTGCATGCGTATGTGTATAGAAATACACACATGTGTGTATAGACCAGAGGTTGACTCCAATGTCTTCATCACCATCCATATTGTGTTGTTGAGCACAGGGTCTCACTTGAGCTTACCTCTCACCAGTTTGTCTTGTCTAGCTAGCCAGCTTGCCCTGGGGACCCCTTTCCTCCATCTCACAAGCACTGTGGTTGCAGAAAGCCAAACTCAGGTCAGGTCCTCAACATGAGCAGCAAGCACTTTATCCACTGAAACAGCTTTTTTTTTTTTTTTTAATGAGGAAATAAAGATAATGACTAGAGGGTGTGAGGCAAGGAAGGAGTTTTGCTCTCTTTTTAAGATGGGAGAAACAACAGCATTTGTTTGAGCTGGCAGAAAAACCTCCAGGAGAAAAGAAGAATGTGAAAGGAAGATGAGAAACCAGAATGGGAGAATCGCTGGAGCAATTCCCACTGGTAGGCGAGGTTGGATGAGATCTGGTGTGGAAATGGTGTGTTGGCTTTACATACCAATATATAAAGTGCTGAACGTGGTGCTTAGCATTTAGTAAAGTTTCAAAACTGCAGATAGCAGAGCGCCAACTGTCAATTAAAGACACTAGGCCAATACCATCTTAATGAAAGATGAGCAGAACACGGACAAGAAAATGAAGATGGAAGTAACACTGACTGGCACCAGCTAGCATTTAGGACTGGTGACAAATAGATACCTGGTGAAAAGTAAGGATTATGGGTTAATGTTCAGCTGGATTTATATGGGGAATGTGCCAGAGCCAGGGTCCCCACATGGTACTTGACTTCTTTAGAAATGCTTGATGGGATGACTGGCTAACTGTCTTTGCTCATTCTTAAATTCAGCATGATGAAAACCCCAGTATGTTGCCTTACAAATACTGAATGGCATAGTATTTCCATGCACTTTTCACATTCCTCCTCAGACTTCTACCATTGCCTACAAGCTGAGCTGTGGAGCAGAGCTGTGAAAGGAAGCTCAGGAGAGCAGGTGGCAACAGCATAGCTTCCATTTTCACAGGCAAGCAAGTGGGTCAGACAAATTACATGCCAGCCTGTGTTCCTAATGTGAAGCCATCTATGTTCCAGGCACTGAATGAGACACATTACACTTGGGAAATATATGTTAGCAAATAAGGGACTTAAGAACATCATATTCTACTCTCTGATGCCAGTATCCTTTCACTCATAATATAATTGTGCTTCTCTGAGGTGTAGCAGGTGATGAATTCATACATATTATGTCTTCACTTATTTCAACATGTATTTGGAGCTCTGTTTCTTTGGGGAAAAGAGCCCCTGAGTGAAATAAAGTCACATTAAAAAGGTAGCACACAATTTGGCTACACATCATTGCAGAAAAGGTAATTTGAAAAACATCAGTAAAATGCTTAAACTGCTAATTTTATGATGGTGACCTTGAAATCAAATGATTACAAAAGAAAGTTCCAGAAAGCCTTAGCAATCCACTGTAGAGATCAACCACTTATTATTCTTCAACCAAAAGATCAGTAACATTATAGAAACTATTAGCTTACTTTTACTTGGCCCAATTCATTATGTCTGTGTCATGGGATTACCTTTTATATTTTTCGCATGCTTCATATTGTGAAGTTTGTTCACTCAATTCTGCTCAATAATTTTAGTAAAATGTGTTATGCTATTCCAAAACAGAAAAAAGTAAGCTAGATATTTAAGAAGGACTGTGATTCTAATGTATGGAAGCTGGCTTCTGAGTATGGATTGACAGTTCTACAAATACCTGTTGACTTGTTTATCTTAGAGTTAGGCCCAGTACTCTAAATTCAGCTCACTATGTGGTTTTTTTTGTTTGTTTGTTTGTTTTGGTCAACTTTCATTGGAACATAGTGCAACTGCTTCCAAAATGCAAAGGTTAGTACTTCTGAGACTGACCACAGCAAAAAAGTTGACTGTATGACCCTCTACAGGAAAAATTTGCCCACAATTAGTTTAATAGATAATATTTTGTTAGGCAGTGTTTGTTGAGCTGTATTTATATAATCATACATCAGTGAGGGAAGAATCAGATTAGAAACAAGGAATTCACCAAAGAGTGCCCATCTTCTATAAAAGCAGTATGTACTGTCCTTGGAAGTAAGATTTGGAACATTTTTCCCTTGATTTATTTTGTAAAAGATTTAAAATTTTACTCATTTGTATGTATGTGGACATACATGCCAGGGCCTCTTGCCACTGCAAACAAAGAACAGACACTTGTGCCATTTTTTTGTACCTGGTTTACATGGATGGCTTAGAAATTGAGCCTATGCTGGCAGGCTATCTAAGCAAGCATCTTTAACTATTGAACCATCTTCCCAATCCCTCCATTGATTTCTTTTTTATTATTATTATGGACATTCTTAGCGTGGATACATCATATTTTGGTAACAACCTTTCCCTCCTCCCTGCCCCCATCCTTCTGGGGGTGCTCCTAAGTGGGTGGCAGGCATTGCCCTTGGGGTTGCTGGTTATGCACTGTGGGAGCAGCAGTTAGTTGTTGAGGCAGACAATGCCTCTGGGCATGATGTCCCAACATGTGTCTCTTAAAATCTGTCTGTCCCCCCTTCTGTAAAATTCCCTGAGCTGTGTTGGGTGTATTTTAAGTCTACTTCAGTGATGAGCTCTCAGAAGCCTCTGGATCTCTGCTGTGGTAGGTGTTGAGTGTCCTCAGTATCTGTCTCCTTCACCCTGGTGCTGCTTGTCAGGTTCATCCTGGAAGCAGCACTCTTGCTTATCTCCCCAATTCCTCTGTGGTTTCACCTGGGGTTTGGCTGAAGCATAAGGGACAGTTTATCTCCTCAGGTCTCAATACCTTCTGAAAAACAGATTCTCCAACAGAGAGTGAAGTCAGCATAGGTTAAGTGGGATAAATGTTATTAATTTAGCGAGAATTTGAGGTATGTAGCCCCACTTTTAGCCAAAGACTAGCTTCTGACCTGGTTCCCAATTCCTGATATGGTTCCTTTCCACTGAATGGATCTTGTTGCAGTCCGGTTCGCATTGCTGGTAGAAATCACCCAACCAAGAGCAGCTTCTGGGAAAAAGAGGTTTATTTGGCTTATAGGCTCGAGGGGAAGCTCCACGATGGCAGGGGAAAACAACGGCATGAGCAGAGGGTGGACATCACCCCCTGGCCAATTTAAGGTGGAACACAGCAACAGGAGGGTGTGCCAAACACTGGCATGGGGAAACTGGCTATAAAGCCCATAAGCCCGCCCCCAACAATACACTCCCTCCAGGAGGCATTAATTCCCAAATCTCCATCAGCTGGGAACCTAGCATTCAGAACACCTAAGTTTATGGGGGACACCTGAATCAAACCACCACAGATCTCTTAACCAATCAGAAAGCTATTGGTTACCCACCAAGGCTGTGTGTCACTTTTGCTCTAGTGTGTATATCTTGTCAGGGTGTTTGCTTCTGAGTAGCTTAGACCCCTGGTTGCTCAGACCGTTGTCGGCCACTTTCCCCCAATAGCTCATGTAGTGCTTTCCGGCACTAGACAAGCTAACTGTCTGAGGTCTAGCTCTCTTCTGAATTCCAGCCAGGTCTCTCTGCATTCTGTGCTGGCAGCCTATCTTGTTTTAGGGATCTCACAGATCTCTCTGCTCAACAGTTCATTGTGGGTAGCAACCACTTTCTGGTACTGGAAGTTGCAGGCCAGAGCCAAAAGCATTTTTAAGGTTGGGCTTCATCCCACCCTCTCCAGAGCCCTTTTCAGGCGCACCCTCCATAGTCCTGTTGAGGATTCCATCTTTTAGTCTGTCTTCAAGGATAAAGGTTTCTATGGTGCCAGTTTAGTTTGGGTTTAGTTTTATGTTTTTTCCCCACCCTCCCTGTCCCCTCCATCCAATCCCTGTTGTCTGGGGTTCCATTAATTTCTTAAATACAAAATTTATCAAATTAATTTCTTTTGGGTAACAGGCACGTTCATATCAAACAAGTTTCTTTTAGGTTGTCCTAAGAAAATATTTCCAGTACTTCTATCAAAATGCAAACATGTGAAATACAAGTTCACCTCCTAAAGTCTATGGCTTTTATAGCCTGAGTCTATTCCATATGTAGTCACATAGTATCAAAACCTCCTAGCATGCTGTATACTAATATTATGGGCTTTGGAAAACATGAAAGGATTCTTAAAAGATTATCGTCATTGATTTTAAATGTCAAAATGTTAGTGCACAGACAGCTCTTTCCACTACTACATGTGTATGAAGAAACCACTGAGTTGAGTAATCCTTCAAATGCTGGTATTTTTTTCCCATTGTTAATTTTTAAAGTCCTCATTTTTGTCCATCCTGAGCCAGAATGTAAACATTTTAATTCTTTTAGCAGAGTGCTATGGTAAGTTGATAGTTTCTTTGCCTCAAACAACGTATATTTAGGGAAGGAGCATTTCCAATTCAATTTACAATGATGTCAAGAAACAACACGTATCTGCAGGCAAAGATAAGAAAAACACACAGGGGTACACAGTGATAGCTCTACTTAAATAAATAAACTTTTGGTGCTAGTGATTAGGAGCACAGGATTATTATATGTTTAATTGGCTAACGTGACAATTCGAAATTACTTCTAGTCACATTTAATTGGATTTGGAATCTCTAGAGAAAAGAAATAGAGAGGCCTACCAAAGCAACAGTCATAAAAGTAAACTGTTTTCCAAAGGGTGCTAAGTAATGAATTAATATCCATTCCATGATAGTTTTAATATCCCCTCAGCTTAATAAGACTAATGCAGTGATTGTATGCACTGGAAACTCAAACTAATTCAATTAGACAGAAAGTTGGGGAGGATTATTGGTTGACTTGGAGATTTTTGATTTTCAGCTATAAGAAGGCTAGTATAATCAGAGGTGAATAATCTTTAATTCAGGTAAAGTCTGAGATCTGATTAAATACCTACTTAATAGCTCTATGCTATGATAAGTTTGGGGATATCTTAAAGCCCATATAGCCTTGTGCTTGGCATTTAAAGAAACATATCACACCACACTTATGAAATATATCTCAGCAAATCTCAGCTGTTAGGGTCTGTTGTTCTGTAAATGCCTTGACCCTTCATGCAAAGAGTTCCCTCATCATCTTTAAATGTTCTCAAACTTAACAAATAGAAAAACCATCTAGAAGACAAATGGCTTGTACCATCTCTTACAGTTTTAGTATAGCTACAGAAAAAAATCACCTACTTTCTACATTTGAAATGTGTTTTGTTTTGCTTAATTTTACTCAAGTTAAATTTATACATTACAAAACCTTCTACAGTATATGTACATATTGCCTGTTATGGTTTTCCTTCTGCCCTATAAGCTTATTTTTTTTTTTTTTAAATCTGTTCTTGTTCCTAGGAGTGCCATGATTGCTGACTACATTTTCTGGCTCTGTGGGGGAAGTGAACCATGCGTAAGCAGGCTCATCAAACTGTATTGGCAGGTAAAAATTGATGCCCCAACTAGGCAGGAGGAGCGCATCTCATTTCTAGGACCAAAATGAAGGATTGGTGCTTAAGAGACTGCTGAAGAGGTAGCTCTGGGCCTATCCATCAGAAGGACACTGTCCAGTGGTAATGTATAATTAAGTCAGTTTTCTGAGACTAGTTTTAAGGGCAGAATTCAAGGTTATTAACCCTTGGCCTATACTTCAGTTTTACAACTTACTAAGAATTTCAGACATCCAGGAACTATTTTTCCAGCCATGCTGCTATTATGACATGATCTTAAGTATGAATATTGAATGTAAATATATTTAAAATATGAATATTGGACTCTCATAGATTCTTGTTGATATGTTACCTGTAAAATCGTGTTTGAAATAATTTCAATTATAAAATTAAGAATAATTTAAAGATGAGAGTTATTTGTGTGTGGTACCTTTGGCCAACAGCAAACTGATAACTTCCTTTCTCATTTATTCAAAATTGTAATAGGAAGTCATCCCAAATATCTTGATGCCAAGAAGAATGCCACAATTTCTTAACTTATAAGGAGAACTTAGAGTTTACTAGTTTTCTCTCCAAATCTGTTATTGCCCTATCCTCCCTTACAAATATTGTCAATAACAGCATTAGTTACTTTGCTCATAACTGTGACCAAATTCTTGACAATAGAAAGCTTGAGGAAGCTGGGCAAGGGCTGCACACCTGTAATCCTAGCACCCAGAGGCATAAGTACAAGGATCACTGTGAGTTTGAGGCCAGCCTGGGCTAGAATGAGAGCCTACCCTGAAAATAACAACAACAGCAAAAAGAAACTTAAGGAAGGAAATGGAAATGTTTTAACAGTTTATCTATATGCAAAGTTTCGAGAGGGTGCATCCCATCATGCCTGGGAAGTTATGGGAACAAGAACAAGAGGTCAGCCCTCGCACAGCAGCCACAGTCCGGAAGCAGGGAGGGAGCAGGAAATGGGTCTGGGCTATGCAACCTCAAGGCCCACCCTCAGGAACCTGCTTCTTTCAGTAACACTCCACTTTGTCAAGGTGTCACCACCTCCCAAAACAGCTGCCGCCAGCAGGGCACCAAGTGTCCAAACACATGACCCTATGGGGATACATTTTTATTCAAACCACAACAAAAATTTTCCACTGAAATGACTTTAAACATTGAACTTGGTAGTTACTGAACTGCTTCCCCCATGAAAAGTAACTTTCACATCCTGAGAACTTTTCATCCAATGGTTGACAAGGGAGCAAACAGACAAGATGGAAACTCGTTTCTGAATGAAACCTCTTCAAATACTTTCCAACTTTTTTCTCCATATCTTGTCTTCTCCAGATTTCGGAAGGTGGGGGAGTAGGAGGATCCTAGTGCTTCAAGATGTTTCAGCTTAATTGAATATAAAATTTGTGAACCAACTAGAATAAAAGCTGGTAGCAGTAAAGTAAAAGATATTCCTCAGAGCTGGGTGTGGTGGCGCACACCTTTAATCCCAACACTCGGGAGGCAGAGGTAGGAGGATCGCCATGAGTTCAAGGCTATACTTAGACTATGTAGTGAATTCCAGGTCAGCCTGAGCTAGAATGAGACCCTACCTCCTCTAAAAACCAAAAATAAAAATAAAAGAGAGAGATTCCTCAGTAGCCTTATAAGGTTCTCAACCCCACCTTTATTCTCACTATTGTGTCTAGACCCCTGGTTTTCTGTCTCTATGTATCAGTCATTATCTTTAATAGTAAGTAAAATATTAGGTTTACTATGTAAAATTCTGAACACTTTGTCTTTTTATCTAAATATGGGAGTTCAATTTATCTGCTGTTAGAAATGTTAAAATGTTAAATTTATCTTGCTGTACTCAAGACTTGTGTATTGAAAGAAAAGTGAAAAGTAATTGTCAGATTATGTTTTAATCTAAAAAGATTTTCCTAAAGGCAATTTCATATGTGTGTACAAACAAGGAATTGTAAAGAATTACTAGGTGTGAAAAATAACCAAACAATGCAGAACATACACACACACACACACACACACATACACACACACACATACACACACACATACATATATGTATATATATATATAACTTTTTATTAAAATATTTCAAAGATATCTTGAGATAAACATGAAAGAAGTTGAATCTTGAACAATATTCACAACCCTTGACATACAGTATGTTCCTAGTAAATGTTTTAGGTCATTCATTAAGCAAACTTGTATTGAATACCTGCTATGTTTTCTATATTGAACTAGGAACACATCCAATATTGGAATAATACTAGAGAAATTAAAACTTGAAATTTTTGTAAATAAAATGTTTCATTTCCTTTAGCTTTCAATGAATACAGATATCCCTATTTATTTATCTGAAGCTAAGAAAATAATCTCCTCTTGCCTACACATGCATGTGTACAATAAGAAAACTAAAAATAAAAAAATAATAATTTTTCTATTTTGGATTAATAACAAGTAAGAAAAGCACACTCCTCTTCATATTATTTTTCTTATACAAGTGGAATATCTTATGTGATATATAGAATCCACTGTCTGGAAGTCAGGCCTGATTCAGTATAATTTCTACCACTATCTCACAATAATATCCAAAGCAAAATTAATGTCCAGCTTCAACGAAATGAGCTTCATCTGGGAAGGAAGGGGTAAATGGCACAGAATTGTTGGGATCTGTTCTGAAGCCCATCTTAATACTAAACTTCGTCCAAAATTTTAGACTCATCCAAAAATGGTATCAGAATTTTTAAGGAAAAAAAAAAACTACGTATTTAGAGATTGCATTGTGCTGATAAGCTCCCTGTGCTGCCACCCCGCATCTAGACCCAATATCAGCTGATCACACACCTGTGACATCCGCCCTTCTGCTAGCCTCCTTCTCCCAGGCCTTCATCTGCATGTGTAATCTCCTCCCCAAACATTGTCCTATCCGAAATAAGAAAGGAGTCTTTGTCATGTAGTGCAAAGACCAGACAATATTTAAAGTCAGAGTTACCCTATTACCCAGTCTACCCTGAAAATTACACTGATCAGTTTGGGAATGATCCCAACATTGCAGAGGGCAGACTGCATCTCCATGTACATTAATAAGAATCCATTAACACTTCGTAGTCAAACGTGGTGTGATGGAACAGGGCTATAATCTAGCACTCAGGAGGCTAAAGTGGAAAGATCATGGGTCCAAGAATAACGTTAGCAACATGGAGAGACCCTAGCTCAAAAAAAAAAAAAAAAATGAATACACAGACACTATTTCCATCTGACAAGAAGTCTTTATATACAGGAAAGGACAGTGGGACCATGAATGCATCATAGCAATATAATGACAAAAATTCCATAACAAAATCATTGCTTCTGTAAGCTAACTAAAAATGTTTTTTAAAAGAAGTTTACAAATAGTCCTAATTTAAAATGGCCTAACATATTAAATTTTGACTTTACAATTGTTTTTCACTGTCACTGCTTTTCAACAATAAAAATTTTACATACAGTGATGAGTACTTCTTATAAAGTAGCCTTTGCATTATGTGATTTTTCCTATAGGCTAATGTACACATTTAAGGTAGGCTACACTAGGCTATGGTGTTTGGCAGGTTGGATGTATTAAAGGCATTTTCAATTTACATGGGTCTCTCGGTACATAACCCCTCTGTAAGTAAGGATGCATCTGTTATTTTCCTTTCTAAGTACACAAAATCCCTACTCCTCTGGTTAGTTATTCTCTGTGGGGGTCTTAAAACAGAAATGGAAACTTACAGAATGTAAAAATTTTAGTGTCACTTTGCCTCTACTCCATAGACTTACAAACTCTCAGATGCAGAAGAGCTGATTTTGTATGTGTGTGTGTGTGAACTCAAGAACACCTTTCAATTGTACTAGAAACACTTTAAATACCATCCACCCAGCAAGGGAGAAAACATGGTGTACCATTCTATACTGTATGACAGCTCACTGTGGGCCAGATCCCTCTGAATAAAAGGGCTCTCACATGTTATTCTATAATAGCACCACCTCTGCAGAGGCAGCAAGGGTTGGAAGAACCTTGTGATGGCGGCACTTGCACACAGCATGATAGCCAGTCTTCTGCCACCCACCATCCCCATGGAGAACACCTGCAGACCCGTCATCATGGCACTGAACTAATTAGCAAAATGGAAGCTGCCTATTCAGGCTGAGAATTAATCACTTTACAATACCTTCTAGGATGATCTCACTTTGTTTTGGTTGGTTCTCCTCCCAGTCTCATCTCTCTGCCCCCTCCTCTCCTTTTCTGTACCCTTTGGCCTCCAGCATTCCCACTTCCACTTTAACATCTCTCATTCTGTTGTGTTCTCCACACTCTCCCTTAAATATTTTTGATTTATTTTTACCTATTATTATCATTATTATTATTATTATTTGTTTTGTGCACAGTGTATACAGTCATGCTGGCACCGTTAGCCTACTCCTTGTCCTCCCTCCTCTACAGGGACCCTCCTCGTTGTGAATGTGGGTGTTGTATTGTGGGGTAGCCATCAGTTACGGGGAGGAGGCAATGTCTCTGTGCATAATGTCCCAACATGTGCCTCTAAAAATCTTTCCACCCCCTCTTCCACGAATTTTCCTGAGCCATGATGGGTTTGTTTCAGTTCTACTTCAGTGATAAGGTCTAGGGAACCTCTGTGTCTCTGGGTATCTTCTTTGGTAGGAGTTGAGTGTTCTCTGTGTCTATCTCCTTCACCCTTGTGCTATACCAGGTTCTCCAAGAAAGCAGCACACCTTGCTCATTTCCCCAATTACTCTATGGTTTCAGGTGGGGCCCTGGTGAGGTGTGATTGGCTGATTCTTGCCTCAGGATCTGCGTCCATCTTTCCTTTCCCAAGAGGTGAGGCATGGTTAGGTGGATGCCATCTTGACTTGAAGCCTAATTTTTATTTTTATTTCTTGTTTTTTTTTTTAAATAAAATGTTGGGGCCTGGAGAGATGGCTTAGCGGTTAAGCACTTGCCTGTGAAGCCTAAGGACCCCGGTTCAAGGCTCAGTTCCCCAGGTCCCACGTTAGCCAGATGCACAAGGGGGCACACGCGTCTGGAGTTCGTTTGCAGAGGCTGGAAGCCCTGGCGCGCCCATTCTCTCTCTCTCCCTCTATCTGTCTTTCTCTCTGTGTCTGTTGCTCTCAAATAAATAAATTAATTAAAAAAATTTAATAAAAAAAATAAAAAGTTGGTATTCTTATATCCCCCTCATCCCTACCCCAATTCTGCTGAGGGTATTTGGTAGGGTTATTGGTATTCATTGTGGGTACCAAGAGGCCTCAGTCAGTCGGTGGGGGTGGATACAGTGCCTCAGGCTATTCCCACCCATCCTGAGGCTCTTACAATCTTTCTACCCCTCTTCCAAGGTTCCCAGAACTTGGCAGGCAAGATAGAGATCTGATTTAGTGTTGCTTTCTCTGCAGATTCTGGAACTCTGTTTTAATAAGATTTGAATGACCACAATGTCTGTCGCCATCTCCCTGGAACTGGTTTTCAGGCTAGCAGTGAGAACAGTATTTCTGTCACCACTTCCTCTCCTGTGGCTTCTGGGCCTGGTCAGATGAGGTGGAGGTGACACATCTCAGGGTGGACAGTCAGCTCTCTCTTCTTGATGTATTCATGAAATCAGTTTCTCCCCAGTATCCTCCACCATCTGTGAAATAGAACAGATTCTACAATCAAAGGTGAGACCCGTTTGAATTAAAGGGATAAGCCTAGTTATTAGAGAAATTTATTGATGTGTGTGTCCACTCTTCTTAGTTAAAGAGCAGTGGAGGGTCTCTTGAGAGCCTATTGGCTCCTAACCTGGACCAGCATTAGTTAATTGTAAGTCATTTTAAGTCTCTTTTTTGTAGTCTCCTGGGCTCCTAGTTTGTCTTTTTAATGATCCTGTCTTCTGCAATGTGAATGAGCCAACCTCAGCCTGCAGTGCTCAGCAAAGTGGAGTAAAGAAAAGGCATTAACAACCATTTCAGAGGTAGAACTTCCACAAAACAAGCCCAAAGCAACCCCATATACAGGAAGAAACTAACCACCAGATCACTCCCCACCTTAATTATTATTTATTTTCCTGATCTTAGGTCATCAGTAACCTTCAGACCTTCAACCCACAATCTCAAACCCCATGAGAATTTAATTCAATTTGTAAGCATCCACCTAGAACAATGTTTGCAAATGCATACACACAAAAACTGTTTATTTCTTATTGTGGTGGTCGACACATAGTCAAATTAACCAAAGCAGCATTTTACAGAGAAGTATGATTTTTTTGTTGCTGTCATAAAGTTGTGATTTATTTTGTTTTCTAAGTAGGGTCTCACTATAGCCCAGGCTGACCTGGAATTCACTATGGAGTCTCAGGGTGGCCTCGAACTCACAGCAATCCTCCTACCTCTGCCTCCTAAGTGCTGAGATTAAAGGTGTGCACCACCACGCCTAGCTAAAGTTGTGATTTTTAAAATAATTTTATGTATGTATTTTCAAGTAGAGAGAGAGAATGAAAACGGGTGTGCAAAGACCCAGATGCATGTACCACTATGGGCTTCTGTCTTCATGTGGGTACTAGGGACTTGAACCTAGGCCTTGAGGTTTTGCAAACAAGTGCTTTTAAGTGCTGAGAAATCTCTTCAGCCCTTTTGTGAATTTTCATAAAAGAAATTGCAATATTTGACATCAATTTCAATGTTTTCTTTTAATAAAAGTAATTGTAAAACCGTGACTCACAAAATCTTTAATAGCAAATGGTGTGAGAGTTCCTACAATTCACAGCATCTCATATGGGTAAGCACCCCTCAGGAAACATCATCATTTTATACGTGAATTCATATTGCACCACTCTCCTTCCTAGGATGGTGAGGACATCCTTGTTATTGATATCTGTGTCATTAGTTTCTTCCAGTTTTAAGGTTATATAAAAAAATGAGATTTTCTTAAGAGACGAACCATTTGCCAAGTATCTGTGGACTTCTCTCCATGGAAACCCTCAAGGCTGTCATCACTTCTAGCATTTTCCCTCCAAAGATTTGTCATGAAGCAAATAATATGGCTAAGATACCAGATACTATATAGCTAAGTCCTGGAATGAACTCATTATTAAATTGTTCTAAATTCTCTTCTTTCTGGAAAAAAAAATGAAAACATTAACCACCCCAAATCACTTCTAAGCCTCTTTTCTGAATTGCCAAGAAACTTGACAAATAGGAAAGGACCTCACTGTGGTTCATATGTGGACCAGGAGCTCCTAAAACGGTACTGACTGGTGCTCTTGGCTCCCAGGAAGCCAAAGATGTTCACAGCAGGAGAACGCCCTCCTTGGGGGCTGTGCAAAAGCTGTTGACAGCAACACACGCCCGTGCAGACAGCCTGGCATGTGGCGCCTCCTTCTTCAGAGAGGCAGAAAGGCTGGCAACGCCAGCTTCGCAGGTCCTCCATCTGCGCGAGAACACCAACTCATACCATCCAATTCAAGTTGCACTTGGCATTGAAATGTTCCCAGTCTCAAAACTATCAATGGCCTATATGGTTTCCAAAGGCAGCTTACCAAAAATATTTTTGAGTGTGGTTAGTCTACTCTCAAAGACAGAACCAGGAGCTGGAGCTGTCATCTGAGAGACAAAAGATATTTTTTTCCCAGTTATAAGCCCAAAGAAGAGACTGCATGGTCTATAGACCTTTGAAGCCTTCCCACATACCTCAGGAGTTCACAAGTCATGGCCTAAAAATCTTGCTCCTTTGCTTCTCCTTATATGATGCTCACTATTGTAAGAAGTAAGAGCCTGATGATGGCCCTACATATAAATGCCTCACATAAGGTTTAGTTTACAGGTGTCATAAAGCCGGGTTACTGAATACCTGATGTCTGGATACCTTTATCTAGAGTGAAATTTTACAGGCTGTGAAGTGACTCAGTGCCTACCTGGGTCTATAGATATCAAAGTTCCAAGGTAAATATTAAAAACTTCATGTCTGCCTTTCTGCTGTGTGCCCGCCGCTGGCTGTCAAAATGGGCAAGTTCATGAAACCCGGGAAAGTGGTGCTGGTTCTGGCCTGCCACTGGTCGGGACACAAAGCCATCATCGTGAAGAATATTGGTGATGGCACCTCCGACTCTACAGCCATGCTCTAGTGACTGGAATTGACCACTATCCATGCAAAGTGACAACTGCCATGGGCAAGAAAAAAATTGCGAAAAGATCAAAGATCAAGTCTTTTGTGAAGGTTTATAATTATAATCACCTCATGCCCACAAGATACTCTGTGGATATCCCCTTGGACAAATCTGTTGTCAACAAAGATGTCTTCAGAGACCCAGCTCTGAAACGTAAGGCCAGACAGGAGGCCAAGGTCAAGTTTGAGGAAAGGTACAAGATGGGCAAGAACAAGCGGTTCTTCCAGAAGCTTTGGTTTTAGATGTGGGTTTTTTTTTCCCCATCATTAAAAATAAAACAATTTTTAAAAATCCTCATATTTTTAGAAAGCAGAATCAGAGGAGAGGGGAGGGGTGGTGAGGGAAGGGAGAAGGAGAGGTAGAGAGAGGAGAAGAAAGAAGGAGAGGAGTGGAGAGAAAAAGAAAAAGGGAATAATGGAAAAGGCCAGAAGTAAGCAATTGTATTGTTAAATTTCATGCCGTTCTGAATAGCATAGTGAGATCCCATGCCACCCACTCCTTCCCAGCCGAGACGGCCTCATCCGTGGTCCAGAGTGCCACTCCACGTGCTGCCCAGTCACTAAATCCCTTGGTATCGCCATCTCAGGGATTGGGCCCCTGTCACATCACCACTGTGCTTTGCATTCCATGGACACTTACCCTTAGCACTTGCCCCAAGACACAAGAGTGAGGACGCTGGCACTACAGACATGTGAGAGAGAAAATGCCAAATGTCTCACGGAAGTGAGAAGGTGAAAGTGCAGTGATATGTTCTGAGAGAGAGAAAGGACACACACAGCTTTTGTTAATGGACATTGTTATAATGTGTTCTTAGTCACTGTCATTCGTTTCCCTGTCTGATTTATAAGTCCAGCTTTTCTCGTAGATGTGTACACGTAGGAGAAGTATCAATTGTATAGCATTAAGTACTCTCCACACTCTCAGGCATCTATTTGAGGTCAACAAATGCCTCTCCCATGGGTAAGGGTGGGATGGAAATGCCCAAGGTGCCCCCCATGTCTTGTTCTTCCTTCCACACACCACCAAAGTGCATTATAAGATGAAGTTTGATAATTACTTGTTAAGTTGGTCACCTAAATTAAATATTAGTTTGACATGAAGCTAAAACTAATAATACCTGTGTATTCCTGGCATCATTGTCTTATAATTAAGGCATTAAGTGATTACACAAAGAAATGCCGATAGCCTAGATGTGATTATTGTATACATGGATCAAATTATCACACCGTACCCTATTGATATATGCAGTTAGGAATTCATTAAAAGTTATATATCTACACACATATACATATGTATATGAAAAGAAGAGGGTCTGACTGGCTGTAGACTAAGTATATCCCTGGAAAATGAAGATAAGTCTCATAATAAGCCTTTAAAATTAGAAACACAATAGAAGAGAAAGAAAATTTCAGTGGTTATGAAATCAGCTAAGATTTTTCTCATGTGCACGTGTGGTTTTTTGTTTTGTTTTGGAGGGGGTTGTTACTATTGTGGTTTTGGTTTTTCAGGGTAGGATGTGGCTGTAGCCCAGGCTGACCTAGAATTCACTATGTAGTCTCAGGGTAGCCTTGAACTCAGCTGTGCACCACCATGCCTGCCCGCACACATTTTAAGTTCACAATATTACAGGCAATATTTATGCTTCAGCTGTGTTTAGGATTCATCAGGATATGTGGAGAAGGCTGGGGACTTCTTTGAGTCTATTGGTTTCCATGCTGACGGTGGTAGGTGAGTTCCATGCAATCCCCAAGGTAGGGGCTATTTGTTTCTTTTTCCCCGCACGGCTGTTGAGGCAGCAGCAAGCTCGTCAGTGCCCTGCACCGACAGGAGGCTGATTCAGGGTAGCTTAACCCTGAATATGAGGTGGGAGCCGAGGCTGACACAAAGACTCACATTTTCCATCCTGTTCTTTGTTTTCCTTCTCAGTATTGCAAAGTCATGCCAGTATTAGTCATTTACTTGGTGCAAACTTCTGTCTCAACTTCAGAATAAAAATAAGATCTTCAACATGAAATTACAGGCAAGGTGAGGTCAAGGAAGCAGAAACATTTGTCATTGTCTTTAACAAAACACCTACATTTTCTAGAGAAGACAAATGTATTCCTCTAGATATTTGATTCCATGTAGAAAAGTTTTCCACAGGGAAGAAAAACACAAAATAGAAATACCATGTGAACATTTCCCTTAATGTCCAATATTTATGGCCTATTTATTTACTTGGCCATTTCAGACAGAATCTTGGTAACATATTTGGACGGAATGTCTGTAAGCCACCCAGGCACTCTAATATTCAGATCAGATGTAATCTGAAAGGCACCAGAGACATTTACCCAAAAATATTTCCCCATCAATTGCCATGTATCATGTTTAAATTCCCACCATTTGGCACAGAGTTTCTAGTCAGCCTCAGGTCAGAGGCAATATAAATCTTATCTGTAAGTGCTTAACTCAGTAATGGGTGACCTCTGAATACACTGTGAAAATTAGTCTCCTTGGAAAAGTGAAAGCAGGTCCTTAAGGAACAAGAATGAGGGAAAGGTATTGTGTGATGAGAAACCTGACAGGATATCCTGAGACAGAGGGAATGTGAGCAGGACAGAAGGACCCTGTGAAAGCAGTGGAAATCCATACCCGTGCTTATGTCATGCAGAAAGGAAGCAGGCAGCAGGGGCAGGAGCCCCACGGAACCTGTTGGTCAGGCCTGAGATTCCGAAGGTCTCTTCTAGTTCTGATGTTAAGAGCTCAATCTTAGGCAAGTCCTTTCTCTCATTGCTCTGTGGAGTGGCTACGGCTATAATGATGTTTCACAGCAAACCACTGACAAACTCAGTGGCTCACTACAAAAAAAAGATCATCCCAGATTTAACTGATGGAGGCTAGTCTTGGCCAGGCTTTGCTCCAAGCTTTAGAGAAGTCCAAGTGTGTTCCACATATCTTTCTACCTCCTTTGGCCAGTACTTAGCTGCTGTTTGTTCTTATGAAGAAATGGAAGATTACAGAGGAAAAAGCAATCAAACTATATGAGGCTCATTTTAATTTCCTGCCCATAACATGCTAATGTCATAACAGCAAAGAAAAGCTATGTGGTAGGACCCAAGAGCCTATCACAAAGCCATGAATAATGTGTGGGTGTGATAATGTTATGAGGGTGGGGTAAATTGAGACCAACAATTCAATCTGCACATATTGTAGGTCTTAGTTTATGCTTCTTCATGATGAGGAAGATGGTCTAGCTCAGTGCTTCTCAAATCCTGCTCTGTGAGCCAAGTACATTACAGTTGGTTGGAGAAACATTGTGTTAATGTTAGTTTCCCAGGGTTGGGTAGAATCCTCTCTTCAGGGAATTCTTGTTGTGCAGCCCCTGGACTAGATGTGCATGAGCCCAGTTCACAATTGTTAAGCTTATGACCAGCTTAGTCTACCGTGAAGCACGCCTTGGCCTGTGCTGGGGTAGAAGGGTGATGGTACCTACCTGACAATGAACCGACATATGAGTCTCAGATTCTCAGTCTTTGCACAGCATGATGGCCTCCCACAAGATAGGCATCTCCTGCTTGCAGCTGTGAATAGCAAGTAATAGCCGGCCCCTTCTCACCATGAGTGTTCTTCAACACTTACCTATCTTTTTCCTATGCTCAGTGCCACATCTACACAACAACGGCCACTACAATGTTTGTAAGTCGCTTGCCTACAAAGAGATTCAGCTACTAAGATGGGCAATGATAAAATTTCCTTTTTATAAAGTCTCATATTTTTCATTTGAAAGACAGACTAAAGAGGAGGTGTCCAGATTGAGATGAGAAGCAAAAGAGAGCTTCTTTTCCTAGCTCTTGGGAAAAAAAAGAAAAAAAAGATAGATGTGGAAGTGAATTTCTCATCTAATTATTCATTCCTGTTTATATATTCTTTAATGACATGTTTCCATGGTTACCAGCGTTGTTAAATGCTGTCTGTGTTTCATCTTGCTTTGATGCTATTTGAGGTAGCATGCCAGTAGGAGAGGTTCACTTTTAACTGAAAGATGTAATTGAGGCATGTATTTGATCCAAGGTTGAGTGTCCCTGTGAAGGAGATAGTGACCGTGACATTATTTGCTGGTTGTATGATTTTGTGTATAACTCTTCAGTGATGTACTGTGAGTATCCCAGGCATTAGGTAGGGAGTTAAAAGGAAGAGGAAAAGAGAAAGAGGATGGAAGGGGGAAGGAGGGGGAAAAATAAGGGCAGGCGATGAGCCATGTGCAGAAATAAATTCATGCTTATCTTTCAGTATTGCTACATATATTTGATTTAGCCACAGCGTCAGGGAAGTAAGGCAGCTTTTTGACCCTCCTCCTTCCCCCCACGTCACTCCCGCTCCTCATCCTCACATGCACATGTCAAGAGGCAAAGCCTTCTTCCAACACTGAGTGGAATATTCAGGTACTTTGCCCCAGCCAATCTACCATCTCTCTAGAGGCTTTATGCTCTTGCTGCCGTACTACGGCAGTGTCCACGTCCAGATCTTGCAACAATTTGGGGGCATGAGTCCCTGAAGGTGCCTCACAGTGTGTTGGGCAGGGGGCGGCAGACTTTCTTCACGTGTTAGCCTTCTAGCTGCACCTTGATAATTCAGACTTCATAGAAAACAGTGACATAGCAGCCAGCAAGAAAACGAATCCTCAGCAACTCCTAAGCAATATTCACTTCATACTCTCCTTCAGAAATGTATGCTTTTAATGACGATGGCCTAGCTTTGCAGTGGTATCAGCAGGAGAGGAATGAAGCACATGCCATTTAAATAACACTCAGCTTTTTTTTGCTTTTTTTTTTTTTTTTTTTTTACATTTTTTTGTCTTCTAAAAGGCCTTTTTGGGTTTTTTCTGGAGGATTTTTAAAGGAAGAAAAAATAACCTCTAAATTTCTTTTCATTTTCTCTCATTTGACAGTGATACAGGTTTTAGAGATGTGAGACAATTTGGGCATCCTTTTACTTGAACAAATTTAAGTCTAGCTGTTTGAGTCCTGGGCTTTCCTGGGGCTATTCTTCTGGGTTGTCATAAGGTTATTTTATTTACACAAAGACTTTTCCAGGTTCAATTTGCTAACATGATATTTCCTTCATTGTTTTTGTTTGTATCTGGAAATCAAAAACTGTTATGAGCAAAACCAAATTTGGAGGTTTTATGGTGGTTATCTTTTTATTTCCGTAGATTTTTATGGGTTATTGATTTGCAGGCTGGTAGAGAAATTGAGGTCACTATTTTTAGCAGTTAGACACATAGAATAACCATTATGTGAAATTTTTTCAGCTGTATTCACCCAGTTATAAGATAATCTGTAAAATTCAAAAGTTTAATGTTTTTATTTGTATTCAGCCATACTTTTGGCAGTATTGCATACCAATTAAAACAAAATTGTCCTCATTTATTGAATTCATGTGACTGTATTTTCCTAATACATTTTTGAAGACCACTTGTTATACCTATACCTGGGTTGAATAATTTTCTTTTTTATAACAATTTATTCTCTCCTAAATAATGAGAGCTTGGCATTTCAAATGTCAACCTTTAACATATGACATATTTGATTTTTCTAGGGATCATAAATTAACTATTAAGCTAGCCTTTTTTTTTTTTTTTAACAAGAAAGCACAAGTACTGTTATATGTAGTACAGCATGAACCAGGAGTCAACAGCCTACGGGGAACAATAACCTCCAGAAAAACTTGGAAGGATTATTTTAAGCCCAAACCTAAAACTATTGACCACATCATAATTCCCATGCAAGCTTTCATTTTATTCATGCTTTGTCACATAAAAGCCTATCTCAGGCCAGGAAGGCTATAGCATACCACATTTACAACTGCTACATGTCTTCATGGCCCACAGTGAGGCATAACTGGTTTGCTCTGTATATAAATCTATGAAGAAATCAGAGGTATAACCAAGAACTAAGTGAAAATAGTACTTCAGTTCATTTATACTTGAAATGTCCAGTTGCCAAGCAAAGTTGAAACATAAGGCAGAAAAGAAACTACAGGGAAGGAAACCACTACAAATAAACTTAGAGTAATAGTAACATGGCGCCAGTCACCTCCTTTACAGGTTCCAGGCTGCCAGCCATACCCACTTGCTGCGTGCATCACCAAGCATGCAGCTCTGTGAGGAGTCAGTGACCCTCAAATTGAAGAGTTCCTTGTAGGGAAGACCCTATTCAAGCTTTCTCCCTCCTAAGGATTCCATGTTTGTCTTAGATCAGCAAGTCTGTATAGACCTCATCCACTGTTTAGCATGGCCTCATTGGCTCAGGGCATGAGGCTGTGACTGAGACATGACTAGGTGGAATCCCAGCTCTCTGCTGAAGGAGCTGTGTGAACTTCTCCTTGTTACAGAATACTATGCTATGGGATAAATATTGAGGTTTCCTCGTCTATGAAATAGGAAGATAATGCTTGTTTCTGGTGCTTCTTAACAAGTTTGAAGAGTAAACTATTTGTAGCACTTAACCAATGTGTACTGGATAATTATTCATTATCCAAATAATAAATGGTATTAAAAGATGTGTCCATGAACCAATGGGTCCATATAGGCAAAGTCCAAGTACTCACTGCACCCTCAGCATCCTTATATCCTCTGTTTGTTCTTTAGCAATACTTCTTCTAGGGCATCTCTGGCTTTTCCATTCAAAATCATCTCACCAAGTAGTCCAAGCGGTGAGACAAATCTCTGTGAAAAGAAAAAAAGAAGAAGAAGCCAAGAGGGATGGTGCACACTTTTAATCCCAGCATGCAGGAGGCAGAGGTAGGAGGATGGCCATGAGTTCGAGGCCACCCTGAGACTATAGAGTGAATTCCAGGTCAGCCTAGAGTGAGACCCTACCTTGAAAAAACAGCAAGAACAAAGTATTATGAATTTTCTAACCAGGTCATGATATGCTTGTCATTAAGTAGCTCTGTGCACTAGCCAGTGATACCCCCGCATCTAAACCCATCAGCCAAGAAAAATAATCAGAACAACATAGTGGGGCGATGGCTAAGTAAGCAACGTGCTTGAAACACAAACATATGGACCTTAGTACTGATTCCTAGCACCCACATAAAAGCCAAATGTGGCAGTATGTACCTGTAATCCCAGGACTAAACAGGTGAAGATAGAAGGATCTCTAGGATTTTCTTGCTAGATAGTCTAGCCATATCAGTGAGCTCTAGTGTGAGATCCTGTGTAAAAAAAAAAAAAAAAAAAAAAAAAAAGTGGTTGAGGAAGACATCCACCATTGACCACACACACACATACATGCACACACATGCATGCACACACATGCATACTCACCTGAACACACAAGTACACTCACATACATATGAACACCATCCACACACATACCACATACACCAGTACATTAAGGAGCTATGGTGGCATACACCTATAATCCCAGCATCAAGAAGACAAGGCAGGAGGATCACAAGTTTGAGAGCATGTAGAATATATAGCCTCAGCATAAGTTAATTAAATAAATAAAACAACATCCACTTAGGGACAGGAATGCTTACCTTCACATGCCTAAATGAAGAGCAGAATACATGGCAAGAAGGGTCTCAAACTGTTATTTACCCCTGAACACAGAGGGTAAAACGTGTTGTAAGTAACACCCAGTTGTCCCTATTGAAATAATTGCAGGTAATGTAGCTATTTATTCCTGTGATACTTTTTGGTGATTCATTTTCCATCATCAAGCATTAAAGCTCTGTGGCATGCTAAAGAGTGTGGAGGCTGCTGAAACCCACACTTGTAACTCTGAATTTCTATCAGCTGGTGTTTCCCCAAGGTGCAAGAAGAAAGTTATTCAGTCTTGAGAACAAGAACACAACTGAAATTCTGTTTATAAATCATATGTACTTTGTCATGGAATAAGCTAGACCAACCCAGGCACATGCATACAGAAGCTCCTCTACCAAAAAGCCTTTCATTTAGCATCTGTACACTTCTCTCTTTGTCATGGGCATAGTACTTGATAGCATATCCTCAGAGGTGCTCATGGACAAACCATCTTATGGTGTGACCACTGGACATGAATAATGAACATTCTGTTTTGTGTTAGGATTATTATGAAGATCTAGATTTGGCTGTGGTTTGATGTGGTACATTTGTTTTACTGTTAGTATCATGTTTAGTTGTCCTTGGAGAAAGAAGTGAGATACTGATGAATAAAGGAAAAGGAAATTGTTGCTTGATTTTCCATGAATTTACAATCTAGTTGGAAAGATGAAAAGCCTTTAGTACAGGAGAAAGTATTGGCGTAGGAGACCTAAGTCCTCATCTTGCTCCGACCCCTAACTGTGTGACCTCAGATGAACAACTGGAACCTACCACCGCCTAATAACCTAGTTGGAAAGTCAGGCCACTATGAAATAATACCTTAGTCTTTTCCTTCTCCTCAGGTAAATGCTTAAAGGGACATGTACATAAAAGTTTGCTATAAATTGAATAGGATTAAAAATTAATACAGAGAAGATTTTAAGTATTAAGTGCTAACATTATTCAATGAAGTGTATATAATCAAAAGTCTAACCACAAGTTTCATGTGATCCCAACACATGGGAGGCTGAGGCAGGAGGATTGCCATGACTCTCAGACCAAATCCAGATTATTAACAAAGAAAACAGAGCTGGGGAGGTGGTTCAGCAGTTAAAGGTGCTTTCTTGAAAAGCCTGTTGACTTAGAATTCCCCAGTAAAGCCACATGTACAAAGTGGTATATGTATCCAGAGTTTGCTTGTAGGGGCAAAAGGCCCTGGCATGCTCATATGATCTCATTCTCATATTCTCTCCTCTTCTCTTCCCTTCTCTCTCTCCTCACAAATAAATAATTGTTTCATAAAACAAAAGGGGCAGGAGAGATTGCTTAGAGGTTGAGGCACTTGTCTGCAAAGCCAAAGGACCCAGGTTCAATTCCCTAGTACACACATAAGCCACATGCATAAGGTGGTATATGCGTCTGGAGTTTGTTTGCAGTGGCAGGAGGCCCTGGCATGCCCATTCTCTCTCTCTCTCCCTATCCCCCCCTCTCTCTCTCTCTCTCTCTCTCTCTCTCTCTCTCTCCCTCTCCTCCCTCCCTCCCTCTCTCTCACTTAAATAAATAAATAAATATTAAAATAAACAGAGAAAACTCTAACCCTAACAAACACATACATGTATTATACACATACGTATACTAAATTATATAACATTTGCATATTCTGCAAAGCTGAAGGAATCAAAATGTTTTAGGATTTAACATATTTCTTATGACTTTTTAAACAATAAAAATTGCAAAGTCAAGAATTCAAAGCAGCTATATAAAAACATGCTTACCTTGATACCACTAACCTGATCATGTAGTCTTTAGTGATTGCCGCTCAATGCAAATAAAATTTAAACACCTTATTTATACCTCATGAAGATATCTGTAACTTTCAAATCACTAGGCTGACAAACATAACAGCAAGTTAGCAAATATTCCCTTATCCTTGACAAATTACTAGAGATCTTAAAGTCATCATTTTTCATAGAAGAACTTCTGCAAAGCCAGGATGTTTCAACATTAAATTGTTGGCCACTAAGCTGGGGAGATGACTTAGTGGCTGAGGCACTATCCAGTTGCAATTCCCTAGTAACCATGTAAAGCTAGATGACCAAAATGACACATATATCTGGAGTCTGTCTACAGTGGCTGAAGGCCCTGACACGCCTGTTATCTCTGTCTCTCTTCTATCTCTCTCTGTTTGCAAATAAATAAAGATAATTTTTAAAGAACTGGAGAGGGATGAAGAGATGACTTAGTGATTAAGTTGCTTGCCTGTGAAGTCTAAGGACTGATGTTGTTCAATCTCTTTCCAGATCCTATGTAAGCAAGACTCACAAAGGTGAGGCAAGCACAAGATCACACTAGGTGGCACAAGCATCTCGAGTTCAATTGCAGTGGCTGAAGCCCTGGCGTGCCAGATCTCTCTCACTCTCTCTCTCTACAAAAAAAAATAAAAAATAGGGCTAGAGGGATGGCTTAGCAGTTAAGGCATTTGCCTGCAAAGACAGAGGACCCTGGTACAATTCCCCAGGACCCACATAAACCAGATGTAAAAGGTGGCACATGCATCTGGAGTTCGTTTGCAGTGGCTGGAGGCTCTGGAAAGTCAATTCTCTCCTCTCTCTCTCTCTCTCTCTCTCTCTTTCTCATAAATAAAAGCATAAAAAAATTTAAAAAAGAAGTGGAGAGATGGTTCAGCAGTTAAGGAACTTGCCTGTAAAACCTAATAACCCAGGTTCAATTCCCAAGTACCCATGTAAGGCCAGATGCACAAGATAGTGTATACATCTGGTATTTGTTTGCAGTTGGGGACCTTTGGTGCCCATTCTTTCTGCCTCTGTCTCTCTCCTTGCAAATAACTAAATAAAATATTTAAGAATAATAATAATAAGCTGGTGCAGTGGTGCACACCTTTAATCCCAGCATTTGAGAGACAGAGGTAGAAGGATTGCCCTGATTTGGGGGCCACCCTGAGACTACATAGTGAATTCCAGGTCAGCCTGGGCTAGAGCAAGACTACCTCAAATTAACAACAATAATAATAATAATAATAAAATTGTTGATCACTGAGGCAGTGGCAACTAATCCATTGCTGCCTACTATATTCTGATGTGTTGTTATAGTGATAAAAATGATCACCCAAAGATAAGTTCCAGCTAGTGTATAAATGATACAGTGAATGGTTTTATAGAGAAGTCATAAGGAAAGATATTTAGGAAAATCTGCTCTTTTAAATTTCCAGTTATTGAAATCTTGCAAATTAAACCAATATATACTTACAAGGATTAAACTTGAAAAATATTGCTTATAAAAAATTTCCCATTTTCTACTAAATTATAGTCTTCATTCAAAATTATATCATTATTCATGTAATAACAAAGAGTAATTTTAGTCACTAAAGACTAGGTACCCATCTCAATAATATAGCTTCAAAGTATAGTAAATTTCCTTTTTAATTTAATAACAGTAACTGTGAAAGTAGAACAATGCAACCATAATATTCAACCGCTAGTAATACCTATCTAAATAGATTTTATGGGGATTAAAGAAAATAACATTTATAAAGGCATTGATGCAATGTTAAGTGAAAGGTTATTTTACCTCTTAAAATGCTACTTTCTTTACCATTTTATAACACCTAAGGCTTAATAGATAAAAAGGTACTATGAATGAGATTTTAATTTTCATTTCTTTCTGTGTTCAAGTACACTAATAACTATAACATGCAACCCCAAAATTTTCAATAAGACAATAAAATATAATTTACCACTCATGTTGCGATCTGAGGTGGCTGCTTCAGGTTGGTTTTCCTATGGTCAGTGTAGGGAGCCTATACTTCTTCCCTCATCTGGAAACAGCAAATTGGGTGGGGGATGTACCTTGGGCCTTTTGCATATTAAACAAATGCTATACCACTAAGCTGTGTCTTCACAGCTATATCTGCAGCTTTTTGTTTTCTGTTTCTTTTGAGGCAGGGTTTTACTAAGCTTTCCAGGCTGGTCTTAAACTCACTCTGTAATTTAACCAGGCCTTGAACTTGCAACTGTCCTGCCTCAGCCTCCCAAGTAGCTGGGATGACAGGCCTGCACTAGTAGTCATGGCTAGGAGAACTTTCTTCACACACTGAGGGGCAAATGTAGAAGATGATGCAAAGGACAGGTTCATGAGTAGGCACAGAAGTTAATATCATTTCTCCCCGTGTCCACCATCATTTCACCCACCTCAGCCACAGTCACCTGTTAAGAGTCTTTGCCCCAGCATATGCATGCTGGAGATCGGAACTCAGCTCCTTGTGCTTATGCCCCAGTGCTTTACCCCTGAGCCTTCTCCTGTCATGTGTCCAGGTGGCAAACTTCTAATTTTTCAAAAGGAAGTGAATTATGATATGAAAGCCTTGTGCTAAATTCTGTAAAATTTAAAGGGAGTATGTCCTTAGAAAGCCACTTAAATCCCCCCCACGTCTCAACAAATTAAGCTGGGAAATTCCTAAGCTTCCCTCCAGATCTGATTTTCTAAATAAATCAACTTACTGTGATAGTGGTCAAGACTAATACTGTGAGCACTGAAGAAATAATTTGATAACCTAAAATTACTTAATTATATTTTCTAATTAGTAGTGACAGGATTTCTACTTCCTGAGCCACTATCATGAGCCAAAAAATATAGGGAAAAAAGTCACATAGACCCACCATCTTGAAAATATTTGAGAAATACAGATTTTTGTCATCTTTATTCTAATCCTTTGAGTTTTCCTAAAAATGTCGTGTTTAGGTATGTGGTATGCGTACATCTGTTTATGCATTTCCATGTGTATATGTACATGAAGATGAATATGGAAGCTAGAGTGTGATATCAGGCATCTTACAATATCACTCTACCTTGTTTTGGGACAGGATCTCTCACTGAACCTGGAGTCCACTGACTTGGTGAAGCAAGCCAGCAATCCCTAGGGATACTCCAGCCTTTGCCCCTCAGGGCTACAGTCACTGGTGGATGCCACCACACCCAGCATTATACATACATATAGTGGACCTGAATTCAGGTCTCCATGCTTGCATGGCAAGTACTTTACCCTTTGAGCCATCTTCCCAGTCAGAATTCTCATAAAATTTTACCAGGAAGAACCAACTTTTTAGGTTTAGAAAAAGATGATGATTTTTTTTTCATTTTCTTTTCTATATTTCTATCACTTTTCTTTAACCTTTGATAGAGTGTCTCTCTTCCTTTCTCCTCTGACATCTCTGTGCAATTATTATCATGGGTCAGTTGATTTCCAACGTAGTAAATGGCTCTTCTTACTTAGCTAAAGAACCAAAAGGAATTGTTATGTCAGTATTTGTACAGAGAATGCACTTCAAAAAAGCATTCTTGCCTTTGGAGCTAAGCTTCAAAACCTGACAAATATGAGGGTGTCAATGGATGGTTGCTAGGACCCACACTATAAACACCTGATCCCTAAGGTTCTTCGTGAGCAGCAGCAAAGAGAGCATAACAATTAACATTGGACAACAGGACACAAGGGCCGATTGTTTTCCCCATTCTCTGTGTGCAAGCAACATTTATTGACATTGGGAAAACACATTAGAGAAAAATGATTCCACTGCAGCATTTAAGTTAAGTTAAAAATATAACTAGACATGTACCCCCATTTTAATGCAACTTGTTTTTTACAAATAGGAAATCTTCATCTGGTCTCATGCCTCACACCCCTCAAAAAAAAGAAATCAAGAAAACTACAAACCAATTTCCCTGATGAACATAGAAAAATTCTCAAAAAAATGGCAAACAGAATCCAGAATACATTCAAATGATTATGTATCATGACTAAGTAGGTTTCATCCCAGACATGCAAAGTTGGTTCAACATATGCAAATCAATAAGCATAATTCATCATGTAAATAAAATGCAGTACAGAAATCATATGGTCATCTCTAGGATGCAAAGAAAGCATATTAAAAAGTTTAACATGCTTTCATAATGAAAGTTCTGGGTGAATTAGAAATAGATGGAACACACTTCAAAATTATAAAGGCTATGTATGACATACCTACAGCCAGTATTATTATGAATGGGGATAACCTGAAAACATCTGTAAAACAACACATAAGTGCCACTTTCTCCATTCTTATTTAAAATAGTTTTCAAAGTCTTAGCTAGATCAATAAGACAAAAGAAGGGCAAAATGGATTTTTAAAAATCTTTATTTGGGCTGGAGAGATGGCTTAGTGGATAAGTGCTTGCCTGTGAAGCCTAAGGACCCCAGTTCAAGGCTCGATTCCCCAGGACCCACGTTAGCCACATGCACAAGGGCACGCACGCATCTGGAGTTCGTTTGCAGTGGCTGGAGGCCCTGGTGCACCCATTCTCTCTCTCTCTCTCTCTCTCTCTTTCTCTCTCTCTCTCTCTGTTACTGTCAAATAAATAAATAAAAATAAACAAAAAAAAATTTTTAATCTTTATTTTAAGCTGGGCATGGTAGCACATGCCTTTAATCCCAGCACTTGGGAGGCAAAGGTAGGAGGATTGCTGTGAGTTCAAGGCCACCTGAGACTACATAGTGAATTCAAGGTCAGCCTGAGCTAGAGTGAGACTCTACCTCAGAAAACCAAAAAACAAAAAAATGCTAACGCTGTTGACAGATATTATCCTATGTTTCTAAGTCAAGTTCAAGCTGAGTTGTCAAGGAGAAGAGCAGAAGCAACATGAAAACTAAATGGAAAATGGAGTAATTTCACTAATTAAATTTGATTGGCCTAGTCAACCAGTCTCAACTATGATAAAACAGTGAAGTCATGAGCTGGGAGAGTGTGAAAAAGATGATGTGATCATGGTGTACCATGGCTACAATCTCTTCCAGTATTGTTTTTAAGCACATATAATTATTATTGTCTATTAAAAATTAATAATTCTGTTCTTCTAAGGGTTAAGTTTGACATTGCTTTTAAGAGAAATCATTAGCAAGACTTAATTAATTCGATGCAAATATACTGATATGATAGTTGTGTAAGTCTGGCTTAGTCAAATTAAAATTTAATAATAATTTAAATATTATATTCTTATAATTTCCATCAATTCTTATTATATATACACATACTAATAAATTTATATATAATTGTAACTTCTATAATAATTACAAGATAACAGTAAAAGTAGCATTATTTTCAAAAAAAATCTTTATTTTCACAAAAAAGTATTTTATCATAAAAAGTGAATGCAAATTCTAAATTACATCAATTTTTTGAATGTTTAAAATCTATAATTTTTTATTGGGCATTGAGAGTCTTATGAAAGACAACCTCAATTCTAAATTACCAAATTAGACTAAATATACAATAAAAATGTGATAATCTAAAAGATATGACAAATTTCTAGAAAGATATAGTTTGCCAATCAGAAAATATATAACAAATAGTTAGGCTGAATCAGTAATAAAAACCTTCCAATTAAAAAGAAAAACAGGACTAGATGCTTCTCTGTTGAAGTTGACCAAATGCTTAAAGAAAAAAAAAATGACATTTCTTCCTAAATTATTCCAAAAAAATGAAGAAGAAATTATTCCTAATACAATATGAGGCCAGTATTATTCTCAGATGAAAATGAGATAGGGACACAAAAAGGAAACTATAGGTCAGGGTTGGAAAGATGGCTCAGTGGTTAAAAGCACTTGCTTCCAAAGCTTGAGAACATGGGTTCCATTCCCTAATGCCCACAGCAAAGCCAGATACACAGAGTGGATACATGTGTCTAGAGTTTGTTTGCAGTGGTAGGAGGCTCTGGCACACTCATACTTACTGTCTGTTTCTTTGTCTCTCTCAAATAAATAAATATAAAATATTTTTAAGAGAAATCTATTGGTAAGTATTCTTAAAGAATATAGATGAAAAAACTCTTCAACAAAGCACTAGCAATCTAAATATAATAGCACATTAAAATTATTCACCAAGTAAATGATATTTGTTCTCAGAATTCAAGGATGGTTCAACATACACAAATCAATGGACATGGTACAACCAGTCATCAGCATGAAGATACATTGCTGGCGGAAGTCAGTAGGGAAGTTTCTTAAAAAAAAAAAAATTTAAACCTTGCTTGGCTACATGGATATACTGTGTACACCAAATCTAAATACTTATGTCTACACTCATATACTAGTACTGTTCTCACTTTTGGTTAGAGAAAATGGCGGCACTTCTTGGAAAGACTCAAAACTCATCAAATTGCTAAGAAGAAGAGACAGTGGAGTGTTCAACACTAAGTATAACGTCACTGTCAAACCCTCCACTGGCTCGGGGACTATAGCAGGAGAGGTTGTGGAAAGAAGGCAAAAGCCAGTGAATGGAGAGGAGTGCTATGGAACATTATCTTCAAAAAAAAAAAAGAAAAAGAACTAGGGGCTGGAGAGATTGCTTAGTAGCTAAGGTATTTGCCTGCAAAGCCTAAAACCCAAGTTCAGTTCCCCAGTACCCATGTAAAGCCAGACGCACCAAGAGGCACATAGATCTAGAGTTCACTTGTGGTGGCTAAAGGCCCAGAAAGAAAGAAAGAAAGAAAGAAAGAAAGAAAGAAAGAAAGAAAGAAAGAAAGAAGGAAGGAAGGAAGGAAGGAAGGAAGGAAGGAAGGAAGGAAGGAAGGAAGGAAGGAAGGAAGGAAGGAAGGAAGGAAGGAAGGAAGGAAGGAAGGAAGGAAGGAAGGAAGGAAGGAAGGAAGGGGAAAGAAAGAAAGGAAAGAAAGAAAGAAAGAAAGAAAGAAAGAAAGAAAGAAAGAAAGAAAGAAAGAAAGAAAGAAAGAAAGAAAGAAAGAGGGAGGGAGAGGAAGGGAGGTAGGGAGAGAGATGGAGGGAGGGAGGAGAAAAAGGAAGGAGAGAAGAGAGGCGAGGGGAGGGGAGGGAAAGGGAGAGGAGAGGAGAGGAGAGGAGAGGAGAGGAGAGGAGAGGAGAGGAGAGGAGAGGAGAGGAGAGGAGAGGAGAGGAGAGGAGAGGAGAGGAGAGGAGAGGAGAGGAAGAGGAGTTAGAGCTATCACATGATCCAGCTGTGTTACTCCTTCCTGGGAATGTACCCAAAGGAATCTGAGTCAGCATATCACTGAGATAGATACTAGCACACTCATGATTACTGAAGCCCATTCAGAATAGTCAAGATATGGAATTAGCCTATATACCCATCAAAAGATAAATAATAAAGAAAATGTATATGCATACAATGGAGTTTTATTCAGCTGTGGAGAAACATGAAATTATGTTATTGGCAAGAAATTGAGTGGGACTGGGGATCTAGTAAGCCAGACACAGAAACACAACTATCACCTGTTTTCTCTCATATGGGCAATCTGGAGGATTATGTGGGGAGAGGAAAAGGCCTAAAGAGAGGAAAGCAAAAAAGGGTAATGGAAGGAAAAAAAAGACAAATATTGCATGTTTTCTTTCATATGTGAAATCTAGATTTAACAGCATGCTGTTAAATACACACACATGTGCACATGTGTGCTTGCATGCATATGTATGACAGGAAAGCAGAAGGAAATTATCAAGAGGAGAAAAGGAGCAACAGGAGGGGGAAAGGGTACAAGACAGGGGAATCCTTATGGCTTGCTGGCTAGCTAGTCCAGCCTAATTGGTGAGCTCCACCTTCAGTTAGAGATCCTGTCTCAAAAATAAATAAAGTGGACAGCCATAGAAGACACTGACTATGGACTCCTTTCCTCTCCATGCATTCTCACATATGCATACACATACACACACAAACATACATACACACATGCATACACACCACACAAACATGAACATGCAAAAAAAAAAACGGCTGGCTGGAGAGATGATTTAAGTGCTTGCCTGTGAAGCCTAAGGACCTCAGTTCTAGGCTCGATTCTCCAGGACCCACGTTAGCCAGATGCACAAGGGGGCGCACGTGTCTGGAGTTCATTCACGGTAGCTGGAAGCCCTGGTATGCCCATTCTCTTTCTCTCTCTCTTTCTCTCTCTCTCTCTCTCTCTCTCTCCCTCTCTCTCTCTTTCTCTCTGCCTCTTTCTCTCTGTCTGTCACTCTTACATAAATAAATAAAAATAAACAAAACAATTAAAAAAAACAGGCATCTAAAAGTATGCATAAAAATAGAATTTGTGTACATTGTTAATAGAAATGTGAACGGGTGTGTTGTTATGGAAAAGTACAAAGCCGGGCGTGGTGGTGCACACCTTTAATCCCAGCATTCTGGAGGCAGAGGTAGGAGGATCGCCATGAGTTCGAGGCCACCCTGAGACCACATAGTGAGTTCCAGGTCAGCCTGGGATCAAGTGAGACCCTACCTCGAACAATAAAAAAAAATAAAGAAAGAAAAGAATAGTCCATAGAAGGTTAATTAAAACTGACAGCCATATGATCCAGCAAGCCCACTACTGCATACATAGCCACAGGAACTGGGATCAGTGTGCTGAAGAGACATCTTCAGCCTTCTGTTTTTAGTTTGTTTGCAGTGGTCAGAGTTGAGACCAGGGCCTTGAAAATGCAAGGTAAGCACTCTTACTGAGCTTTGTTCCTCAGCTCTACTTCCATGTTTATTTCTACACTATTCTTAATGCCCAAGGAATGGAAGCAGGATAAGCACCAACCAGGCAAAATAAATGGTAAGGAAAATGTGGTGGGTTTAGGCAGCAGCATCTGTTCAGCCATTAAAAAACTAATATGTGACCATTTCTGGCAAGATGGATGAAACTGGGCTGGAGAGATGGCTTAGCGGTTAAGCGCTTGCCTGTGAAGCCTAAGGACCCCGGTTCGAGGCTTGATTCCCCAGGACCCACATTAGCCAGATGCACAAGGGGGCGCACGTGTCTGGAGTTCGTTTGCAGAGGCTGGAAGCCCTGGCGCGCCCATTCTCTCTCTCTCCCTCTATCTGTCTTTCTCTCTGTGTCTGTCGCTCTCAAATAAATAAATAAAAAATTAAAAAAAAAATAAAAAATAAAGATGGATGAAACTGGATATCTTGATGAGAAGTGAAATAAGCCAGGTACATCTCACTCATATGTGAATGGGACAAGGTGATCTCATAGAAACTGAAAGCAGAATGTGGCTCCTAGAGGCTGAGTAGAGAAGCGGGGAGAGAGAGATGGGGAAGGTTGATTGGTGAGAACTAAGTTCTAGTCAGGGAGAAAGAAGGACCTAGTATGTTACTGCACAGCAAGGTGACTACAGATGGCAGTTGTATATTCTCCCTCTCAGAAAGTTGGAAGGTCCTTGAATGTTTTCACCATAAAGAAGTGATGAAAGTTTGAGGGGTAGATGTGTTCATCCTGATTGTGCAGTGTATATGTGCACCCAAGACACATGGCAGACTGCTAGTATATAGAATTTTGTATATTTGTATAGCAGTTAAAAAAATATATTTAATGAAGCTGATATTTTAATATAATTACAAAATAAAAATCTGATATTTTGTCTTTAAATCAAAACAGCCCATAATTCTCACTCTCTTAATGGTTCAGGATAAATTTTTCCTGAATTTTTTTAACAAGTTATTCAATAATGTAATGGCACTGAACAATGTATTTATAATATGACTCTCTTTATAACAGCAGTATGAGACAGGTTCAAAATCTTGGGAGTATCTATATATAGAACAACTAAACAATTCCTTAAAACACAGTAAGTTGGTCTGGAGGCATGGCTCAGTGGTAAAGGCACTTGTCTGCGAAGCCCAAGGACCCAGGTTCAATTCTTCAGGACCCATGTAAGCCAGATGCATAATTTCTTTATGCAAAAATTTAGGCAAAATGTCCTCTGTCAAAATACTCAGAAAGTGGGCTGGAGAGATGGCTTAGCAGTTAAGTGCTTGCCTGTGAAGCCTAAGGACCCCGGTTCGAGGCTTGATTCCCCAGGACCCACATTAGCCAGATGCACAAGGGGGCACAAGTGTCTGGAATTCGTTTGCAGTGGCTGGAGGCCCTGGCGTGCCCATTCTCTCTCTCTCTCTCTCTCTCTTTCTCTCTCTCCCTCTTTCTCTGTCGCTCTCAAATAAAAAAAAATTTAAAAAAATACTTAGAAAGCCTTTTAGTTATGAGCTGTAGTGGGCTGATCTTAGTTCCCCCACAATTCATATATTAAAAGTACTAACTCTGAGTGTCTCAGAATGAGATGATTTGGGGGGACAGGATCTTTGAAAGGGGGGTTAAGTTAAAATGAGATCTTCAGAGTGGCCCTAGTAGAATTAGTGGTATCTTACAAAGAGGAAATTATGACTTATATGGAATTTTGGGGAGAAGGGAGTGGAAAGATTGTAAGAGCCACAGGTTGAGACATCATGCTCAGAGGCATTCCTTCCCCCCAAAATAACTGGCTGTTGCTCCCACAGTGCATAAACCACAACCCCATAGGGAAACCTGCAACCCCACTGAGGAGGGTCCGCAATGGAATGGGGCCAGGAACAAGGGAAAAGAGAGTACCAACACATGATGTATCCTTACTCAATGTGTTGTTAAGAAGAAGAAAAAAGAAAATAACAAAATATCACACCAAAAAAGTAGAAGAAAAAGACATGTGAAGACAGAGGGAGGAGACAGCCATCCCTAAGCAGAGAGGCCACAGAAGAAACACCCTGCTGATGCCGCAATCTTAAACTTCCAACTTCCAGAACTGTGAGAACATAAGCTTCTGTTATTTAAGCCACTTAATCTGCAGACTCAATTATGGCAGCACTAGCCAGCCAACACAGGGGCCAGCAGCTTACGTAAACAGTAAAGCCAGGCCCTGACCTCAAAACTCAGGTGTGCGGCAGACTTCCACTCCAACACATGGCTCCACACACACTTTCCTATGTCTTCTCTTCTGCTTGGCCTGGACAAACCATCTCAGGGCTGCCTCTAGCAGAGAGCACCCAGCAGAGGGCACATAGCAGTCAGCACCTTGAAGAGAGCACCTAGCAGTGAGCACCCAGCAAAAAGCACACTCAAGCACAATACTCTCCTATTCAAGACAAAGGGTCCTTATTTATTTGTTTGTTGGTTTTTCAAGGTAGGATCTCGCGGTAGATCAGGCTGACCTGGAATTCACTATGAAGTCTCAGGGTGGCCTCAAGATCCTCCTCCCTCTGCCTCTTGAGTGTTGGGATTACAGGGGTGAGGTGGGTTCTTTATCTTTGCTGGAGGGCCAGTATTTGGCACCTGAACAGCATGCTTAACATCCTCACCTGGATCCGTGAATTCCAGATGTGCTGCCCACATTGTCCAGGTCAGCTATCCAAAGCTAGCACGCAGGCTTTGGCCTCAGACCCTGCTACATACCCTGAGCCCATGGCTCACTTGTCTGCAGGCTGCCTCACAGTTCTGTTCCACAACCTCTTTCAGCAACTTGAGCTTGGAAATGGCAATGTTATTAGCAATGTCAGTTCTGTCATTCAGTCATTCAGACATTTGCTGAAGCCCATTCAGAAACCGTCCCATCATTCATTTTGTATAATTTTCTAATGCTTATATCAAAGAGAGAAGGACCCTTTGTATCATAAAAGCAAAGGTTTAGTGCTGGACAGGTAGCTCCAACAATAAAGTGCCTGCCTTATAAGCATGAGGACCTAGGTTCAATCCCCAGAACCCAGATAAAAAGGGAAAAAGCTGGGCATACTTAAAATTCAAGCCCTAGGGAAGCTAAGAAGTGGAGCTTGCTGGTCAGCCCATCTAGCATAATCCAGTGAGTTCCAGGCCAGTAAGAAACCCTATCTTGGAGATAGATGAGACAGGGCACATTCAGGGTGATATGGCCATAGACATATACAAATACAAATAATGTTACAAATAATGGTGGCTGGTGTCTGAATAATGACACCTAGGGCTGTACTCTGGCTTACACACACACACACACACACACACACACACACACACACACACAGCTCTCTTTTTATACACATCATAAATGATCATAGAAGCCATTTGAAGTCACTGAAAAATGGAGTGGACAATGCATAGATTCAGTTAGGATGCTTGCTTTAAGGTCAACCATGTATTTCTTTTAACCTTACTAATGTTTCCAAAATGCAATGATTATGATGATATAAATCATTAAGCATTTTGTGTGGTTAGGTTCACTATTAGTTTCCATCTAATTTTTACCCCCTTTGTTGTAGGCCCTCATAGTTGTCTGAACTTTTTATTTTATAAATACAGGAGGACATTTAATATATCTCTTTGTACTGTTTTCAGAAAAATTGAGATAACTGTAGACATACTTTTTATTCAACCTTCAAGCCTCCTTTAGAAGAAAAAGTTGTAGGAAAAGAAAAACTTCCTACATAACTTGTATGTTACAAGTAGTAATGGGCCTATTTAAAACAGGAAGCTCAGGGTGAAGGCAGGGCTGGAATAGGAATGGTACATGGGCAAATCTAATTTGAAGCAATGTCTTAAAGTGCTATTCCATCTCAAATGTCACCTGTGATCTGCAGGCAAGGGATGCTTACTTTTCTGGGAGAAAGTTGAGAAATATTCTTCCTCCAAAGGGTTCTCCAAAATACTGCAAGAAGAAAAATGTGATGTCTATCCACCAACCTATGCCTTTTGAAAAAAAAAAAAATAAAACCAACTAACTTCAGATGGTTCAATACAACTTTTACAAAGCAGGGGTTTTGTATAAATTGATCACGAATGTCTGGTGACCAGTAAGTTCATTATACTGCTGGACTTAAGAATTTGATCTTTTTTTAAAATCTGCTAAAGAAATGACACCTTGAAAAACGGGATTTTTATTGTTTATCTTAAGACAAGCTATGGGTAGAGGTGGCTGTTTACACACTTCAGTTAATTAGATTTCTTAACATGAAATAGTATTTCCAGAACTAATTAAAATTTTGTTCTAATGAATATTTAAGACTGAAATATGTTTATCTTTGCAGTACAGTATATAGATTTTTAAATCATCCATAAAGGCAATTATATTCTTTTTACATTCTCCAAGAGTCATATATTGTTACTGATGCCAAGTGGGTGGTTCGTTTCCTCTCAGGCCATGATTGAAGAAGCCATCACCAGAGCTGAAGCTTTTTCCGTCATGTACACACCATTCGCAATGAAAATAAGAGCTGACAAAGTAGAAAAAGTAAAGGAGGTGTTCAGCAAAACTCACCCTGCTTATGTGGATTATATCTACACGGGTAAGATTACCTTCGATCCCTGCTGCCATGGGAACAAGTGTGGGACCCTTTCTGGTTTATTTGCCTGTTATTTTGGATATATTGTTTTAATCTGTTGCGCTAAAGGGGGGAAATTATTTTGAAAGCTTTAGGTAGAGTTGGCCTTTATCGTTCTAGCATAATGTTCCAGGAGCTTTCATGTTTCTTGTGTTTTAGAGAAAAGGAATAAAACCCATAAATTCTAAGGTTTAAAAATGAGCCAGGCATGATGGCACATGCCTTTAATCCCAGCACTCGGGAGGCAGAAGTAGGAGGATCGAAGAGTTCAAGGCCAGCCTGAAATTACACAGTGAATTCCAGGTCAGCCTGAGCTACAGCGAGACCCTACCTCGAAAAAAATTTAAAAATGAAGGAAAGACCTGCAGTAAAATATCCACATGCTTCCTCCCTAGTAGAAGATTATAGTGTTTTTCTGGAGATAGATTCTTTCATAGTGTCTGTCTACTGCTTCTCTTTTCCTCCATCATCAGTTTCACCTCTCTGCTCTATGTTCTTGACTCACCAGTAACCAAATGAGATCTAGATAGCCTGAGACAGGCAACTTCCAGAAGCAGAAGTTTATTTTTTGAGGCATAGTTCAAGAACTATAGTCCACCTCCACCATGGCCAGAAGGCATGTGCCAAAGTCTTGGTGGCAGGAGCTTAGGGTGGGGCATTTTCATCACATGGAACTGATCTGGAAGCAGAGGTCTATACCCATCTAGGTCCACCCTGAAGCACCCTATTTCCTCCTGCTGTGGCCTGCCCTTTTAAAGTTCAACAATCCTACCCCCCCCCTCCAAAAAAAATAGTGTCACCAGCTGGAGAATAGGTACTCAAACACTTGAGCCTATGAGAGACAAATCACAACATGGCATTCTTGACATCCTTTATCTCTCTCCTTCACTTTAGAAGTATGTTTATATTCACTGTTTCCAAACTGACTACCTCCCACTGTGTGCCAAGTGTTATTTTGAATAAACAGGAAGTTTATATATATGAGCCACTCAGCAATGACTACCTTGTTAAGCAGGATCTGGAGCTACACACACTTAGTATTCCAGCCTCCTATTAAGAATGATTCTTAGGGCCTGGAGAGATTGCCTAGTGGTTAAGGCACATGCCTGCAAAGCCTAAGGACCCCGGTTCAGTTCTCCAGATCCCATGTCAGCCAGGTGCACATGGTAGCACAGCATCTGGAGTTGGTTTACAGTAGCTCGAGGCTCTCGTGTGCGCTCTTCCACTCTCACTCTCTTGCTCTCGCCCTCTCTCTCTCTCTCTCTCTCTCTCTCTCTCTCTGTCTCTCTCTTTCTCTCATAAATAAATAAAAAATATAAAATCTTTTTAAAAAGGGAAAAAAAAAGAGAGAATGATTCTTAGCCTGGTGTGGCGGCACAAGCCCTTAACCCCAGCACTTGGCAGGCAGAGGCAGGAGGACTGCTGTGAGTTCCAAGCCACCCTGAGACTACATAGTGAATGCTAGGTCAGCCTGGGCTACAGTGATACCCTACCTCAAAAAAAAAAAAAATGATTCTTTGCTCTTTTCCGATCTTTGAGGCTGATTCATTGATTTACAGGATTAATAATAACATGTTCTTTTACTGATCATTTTTAAAGTACCAGAGCCACTCTACATTTGTTCTCTTGTTATCCCCATAATTTATGAGGTAAGGTGAGTTTCACTAGAAGGAAGAAAACAGGAACCAAAGAAGATGAAAGGCTGTCTAAAAGACTCATTCAAGATTAGTGATGGCAGTCCTTAGACCACGTCCTTGCCCTCCAGCCTTATGGGCCTATGGGTTCCTTATGTTCAACCACAGTTGCTCAAGCACTTCAGAGGAAGATACCAAATCAACTCAACTGGTGGTGGGAGAACCAGGGAATTTGAGGGCAAAGATGGGGCAATGAGTACACAATAAGGATTATGATGCCCACTGGTGCTGATTTAGTTACTTTGAACATTTTATTAAAAAGCTGGGAAATATTTCTCAGAACTCAGACTTTTGCTTTAAGGATTTTCTGTTTTGAAGGGCTATCACTAGCAACACATACAGGTCATTGCTACTTAGTGTCATACAAAATGAACTCAATTCAGCTGTTCCTATTTCTGATTTCAACTCCTCTGCAAACAAAGAGGGGCTCAATGAGGAGATTGCCAGTTTGCCAATTTCTCTTCTGGCGGGGTGTTTGGTTATATTTAACCTACTTAGCAGGGAGGCCATGATGATTAATTAATCATTGCCACTAAGAGTTTCAAAACAATAATAATATTAATGAGCCAGACTTGTGTCTCATGTAACTCCATCAAACCTGTTATCAAGTTGAGTTATGATCTGCAGACAAGACAATCAGTGCTAAAGCATCTTATATTTTTGTAGGGAAGATAATTATACATTACTAATGATGGCTTATATTATTTTAGAATTACTAATTGGTAGAGTATGACAGTGTGATATGAGAACCTAGCGAGGACAGATACAACTTCTAAAGGGAGAACGTGAGTTACACAAGGCAGCCCAGAATTTAAATTGCTTTAGGACTATTAAGGTTGTTTCGATGTGGAAATCATGCTTTGAGCTAACAATACTGTTAAATAGGTGGTGTTATTTGTCTATGTTGCAAATAGTAAAGGAGTTTCCCTCAGTTTCATTTGTTGAGATGAAGGCAAAGCAAGTCTTTGTAGCCTATTACTAGTGGTATACTCAGTCTCTGGGTCTTTTCCCAGCACGTCTGAGGTAAGTGGGGCACAAAGTAAGGGAAGGGGAAGGTCAGTGTTTCCTTTAACAACTGGAAATCTCTCCCATGAGGTGCAGAGAAATATTCAGAGCAATCATTAAAGCCACAAGTAGTAGCAGCTAGGAAATGAGTCATACAAAATGGATCATTACCTTGGATTTTTAAAAATATTTTATTATTTTTATTAACCACATATTTCATATGGATACATCATGTGTTGGTACCCTCTTTTCCCTTGTCCCTGCTTCCATTTGCTTCTTCTTTTATTTTTGGTACTTCTCCAAAACCAGGATGTGCCCTTTAACTTTGTATATGGAATTTAATAAGTTTCTATTCTGATGAAAAAAATTTCAGTTATTTTTTCAATAAATTTTGGTGCATCAGGGATGACTTCACAAGAGATAAGTGAAAACATAAAACTGTATGATGACATCTTACTCTATACTTCTATACTGTACATGGTTTTTATCACTCAGTTCTAATGACTGAATTATCACTTTGATATGCAGCCAGCACCATCTTCAACTCCACTTAATTTGTACATATACCCCTCTTTCTTTTCATCATCACCTTCTTTTTTTCATTTCCTTTTTTATTTTAATATTTTAATTATTTATTTATTTGAGAAGGGGAAAGGCAGAGAAAGAAAATGGGCATGCCAGGGCCTCCATCTGCTGCAAACTAATTCCAGATGCCTGTGCCACCTTGTGCATCTGGTTTACATGGATCCTGGGAAATCAAACCTGGGTCTTTTGGCTTTTCAGGCAAGTTCATTAAGTGCTAAACCATCTCTCCATCTCTCCATCTGCTTTTGAATAAGAGTTTGAAGTGTGCCTGGTATTTTCCTAAACTCTTCAGATATGTATACAGAACCTGCTCCCTTCCACAGGCAGCTTCAATCAGACTGTCAAAAACACACTTGCACCTACCTACCAAAAGCTAATGCTTCAGGAGAGAGGCACTATTGGGAGATAACATATAATTACAAAGTTTTCATTTTATAGACATTGTCTAACTAAACAATCCATAGGGCTGAGATCATATCTTTGCCTCAGAAATCTTGGAGGATGAGTCTACCTATCAAAGTTTTGCTGGAGAAGTAATTGTAATCATTAAAACCTGGAGACCAGCACATTTCTTTCTGCCAGTGGAGACTGGCAAACAGACCTGTGGCTAAGAAGCTCTGCCCAGCTCTGGGTCACCTTCATGAAGCCTAGCTGGGACTGAGAGCCTCACTCCGCAGTCACGTGACAGTGCAGGAAGCCCAGGAGCAGCTGGCTGGCCCTGAGCAGGGAGGGCCCCAGCAGTGTGTGCTCTGCAGCCAGTGCATCGCCAGTCACCTCTGCCAGGGGTTTTCACATGAAAAACAAATGGGGGGACTAGAAATAAGTTCGACTCAAAATATTTTGAAGTTCAAGTTCAATTTTTAAAACTTTCTTGCTAAATAAGCTGACTAAATCAGAAATTAATTTTACAAGTTTTTTTTTTATGACAAGAAATCCTACTCAGTGACAGATACTGGAACTTCCCTTACACTTTTCATGAGATGGGTGGGAGAGGGTTAAAGTGAGATCACCTTGTATGTGCACAGGGGCTTAGGGTATACCTTTTCTATGGCAGGCATGTGGTAAGACCCACATAACCTTAGAGTCATATTATAATAGTGCTGTATTGCATTGTGTTTCATGGAGAAAAATTACTGATTTTTTCATAGTAAAGCAATCCATTTTTCTTATTTAAGAAAAAATCCAGTCTGCTTAATGCAGAGTAGTCAGGGTATATAAAACAGATAATAATTCACCAGCCACAGAATTATTATGTTTTCATTTATAAAGATTTTGCTTGTGATTTTTATTCATATATTCCAATGAAATAATGCAATTCTCTGCATTTCTTATTCTTATGTGGTTGTGTTTTAATAATAATAAAGTAATACAATAAGCATATCCTGTCTCCTCTTGATGAAAATATCAAGATTTATTTGCTAAATAAATAAATATTCAGTAATAGATCTGTGCTTAGTAATGTTTAATAGGAAAGTTTTCTGGATCAGATATCAATTACTTTAACACTTAAGTGGGTAGAGTCATATTTTGTCTTTCCAATGCAATTTAACTCCCAAGAGTAAATACGTATGTTCAGAGGGATAATATATTGTCTTAAAGTAGACCTTTAAAAATTGCTTCTTGCTGAAATTTATAATGTTGTTCCTGTTCAGCCATATTTACCAGTAGAGGTAATGCATTCTTATGTTCTCTAAAATATTAGCTTAAAATCCCTCATTTAAATTAAATAATTTCATCATGATCAAGAGTTTTCAGCAGAATATTTTCCTCTTTGCAACCAGCTCTCTCAAATGGAAAAAGAGAATTAAGAAACCTGCATCCCCGTGTTATGAAAGTGTCACAGGCACGTCAGTTGTAAGGAAAACAAATTCTCTCCCATTTCTACCAAAGAGTACTTCACAGCTCTCAAGAACCATTCCCAAGTGAAGAAATCCCTCCTATCTGGGACAGAAAGTCTCTCTTCTTACAGCTTTCAAATGATCTCTTCATAGAGTCAGTGTGGTGTTCTGGCATTGCTCTAACAAAAGTGACTAATTCTTTTTTAAATTTGATTTGTTTATTCTTTACTATTTCATACATATTTAGACTGTATCTGGATCTTATTCATCCTCCCATTACCTTCTCCCCACTTCCCAGTCTTAATGGACCTCTTCTTTTCTTCACCCCATAAAGTTCCCCTCCTGCTTTCATGTCTTTTTGTATATATGCGGCCCCCTGAGTTCAACTAGGGTTGCTTGCCTGAATACTGGCAACTCATCAGGGCTAGCCCACTGAAAAAGAAGTGACTCCTTCTCCCTTAGCAACCATTAACTACCAATAACTCCTGAGGGAGGGGGTGGGGCTTAATAAGTCCCCTCTCCATCCACAATGGAAGTTTTTAACTTTTTTATTGACAGTTTTCATACATGTACCTAATAGGGTTTTTAAGCATACTCCCCTCTTATTACTTTCTTTTGTACCCCCTCCTCCATTCCATCCCAGTGACCCCCCTTCTTCTTTCAAACTAGTCACTCTTCTATTTCAGTGCGATTTGGGGGCACTCCACCATCGTCCATGATGGCATTTGATAGTGTAGGTCTTGTGCAGGTAACCCCAGCCACTGAGAGTTCATGTCCCCAAGACAGCACTTCACACACTCATCCCATCCTCTGGAGCTTACGAAATACTGCTTAAGTGGCAGCTCACTTGTACCCTACCGCGGCAGGCTGTCGCATTCTGCTGCTTCTCTCCCTCTCACTAGTTAAACCTCCCCTAACCTCTGGTACATCCCACTTTACATATTTTCTCATGAGTTCCGATGAAAAGGTAGACAGGGTTTCACTTGAAGCATCAATCAATGCTCCAAAATTAAGAAAAAATAAAGAGAATTATTTTACTGCCCCCCCCCAAAGAACATCTAGTGGGCCAGGGCCATGTAAGTAGACGGAACAAGTCACATAGCCAGAAGCAGGCAGGTATCACAATGCTCGGCAAAACTTGTATTAGTCAGGTTTCTCTGTAGGAGCAGAACCAATAGAATGAATTGTATCAACAAAGGAATTTATTGCATTAGATTATAGCGGTCCACAAAATGTCTGCAGGCTTGAGAGTCAGAGGCAGTGCTCAGTCCACATACCTAGATGCCTCAGCAGTCCCAATCCATCACTGAAGGTTTCCTGGAGAGCCACTGGTCTTCAATCCATGCTGGAAGGCTGAGGACTCATGGTTCCAGTGCTGACAAAGGATACCCGAATAGGGGTGAAGGCACTCACCAGCAAGCAACACAGGCAGCTGGGCAGGAGGAAGGGGCCCTTTTCTCTGAGAGTTTCCTTAGATAAACTTCCCTCCAGCAGGACTACCCATTTTAGGGGAAGGGCTTATTTTGGGGAAGGGTCTCTTTTCAGTCAATCCTTCCTGGAAGCAACCTTGGGGACCTAACCAAGAGGAATGTCTATGGATTCCTAAACAGATCAGGTTGACAACAGAACTTACCCATTACACCTTGTGTCTGTATGTGCTGCTTCCTCAAAGATGCTTTTCCTCTAAGTTTTCTAGATATGCACATCCATTCCCTCATGAACAAATAGGCCAGTCCCTTTCCTGTCAGAACTGGTAGCCTTACTGGTTTCTCGAGTCATTATCCATCACACTTTACCATTTCCAGACAAGCAGAACTCATCTTAGCCCTGGGAGCACCAAGACAAGCACTCAGAGGTTAATCTACATCACTTTACTGTTTGGTCTACCCACTCTGCAATAGAGTAATCTTGCAAGTTTGAGTACTGCTAGCTAATAAGTCAGGCAGCTGGGCATTCAAATCCTTAAAGACTGAACTCCATCTCCCAATTATTCAAAACAGCAGCTCAATTTTCTCAAATTTAACTTTGAAATTTTTCATTGTGAAGTCATTTTGCATAGAATTTTCATTTTGGAATTTCCTTTTCAGAATTTATCTGTCTAGATTCTCAGTTGAAAAGTGCGGTTTGTTTCCCTTTAGCTACATGTTCACAGCATGCTCATTTACTGAGAACTTTGCATGTGAGCATTGCACTTTTCAGCTAAAACAGAGGCCCAGCCAACTAATTGTATTTTTTTCTTTCTTTGTTTTGTTTTTTTAAACATTTTATAGTTACATACCATACATGTATAAAAATGCACACCTTAGTTGGATATAGTGGTTCACATCTATAATCCCAGCACTCAGGAAGCTGAGGCAGGAGGATTGCTGTGAATCTAATTCAGAATGTGCCTGGGTTCAGTAAAGTGCTTACCTTGCAAACATGAGGACCTCCATTTAGTCCTCAGGACTAATGTTACTTCAAGTATTTTATTTATTTATTTATTTATTTATTTATTTATTTATTTATCAGAGAAAGAGGGCGAGAGAGAGAGAATGCGTGTACCAAGGCAAATGAACTCCAGACACGTGTAACCCCTTGTGCATCTGGCTAATGTGGGTGGTGGGGAATACAACCTGGGTCCTTTGGCTTTGCAGGCAAACACCTTAACCACTAAGCCATCCCTGCAGCCCCAATATTACTTTTAAAAATAAATAAATAACAATTAAAAACAGGCACTGTAGCAATTTATAATCCCAGTATTAAGCAGAAGGAGACATTTGGATCCCTAGGGCTTGCTGAGTAGCCAGTCTAGCATACTTGGCAAGTTCCATGTCAACAAGATACCTAGTCTCAAAAAAGTGAAACCACACACACACACAAAATAATAATAATAATAATAATAATAATAATAATTGACAGTCTACATTGGCCAATTTCAAATGTTAATTTAGACTCACCTCCCTGGTATAAAATTGTTCTTGATATGTTATTCCTTTTACCAGCTACTAGAAAGCAAATTAACTAGTATTTTGGTCTGGATTGTTGCCTTTGTGATCATGAAATTGACCTTAATTACCAAAAGTGGCTTAATTGACCTGTTTACTGATAGTGAGGCTGGCTCAGTTTTCTCTGGCTCACCTCCATTTCTTGGGTGCAAACCCAAGTATTACTGCCCTTCATGCTGCTCTCTTTAAGCACAATTCAGCTCTTTGCCAAGTGTCGCAGATCAGAAAACAAGTGGCCCAGACCCAAGAAAAGGAGCACCAAATGTTGGGATGACCACATTCAGCACAATCCCTCACATCTTTGCTACGTCATTCCTCACATCACATTACATCATTGATGCTCTTCAGAAAATTTATGTTCCCTCTCTCCTCCAAGGATTTAGTTGTCTGCAGAAGGAAGATTGATCCAAACTGTCTATTCTGAGATTACAAGAGCCAGAAGAATCTATTCTCACTTAACAATTTTTCAAATTTACTGAGTTACAAAGACATAACAGATACAAATAACGTAATGTATGGTTCCATAATTAACCATCTCATTTAGGAAATAAAATTTTAAACATAGATAAGACCTCAAGAACTTTGCTTCCAGAAATAATCACTGTTACACATTTAGTGCTTACTACTCTTTACCCTAATTGTGATCAAATATAAGTAACACACAGTTTACCATTTCAGATATGTTGTTGGGACAGTACAGCTTACCAAAAAGCACCTGGTGGTAGAAAAGGGTTTATTTAGGCTGACAATCTCAAGGGAAAGTCTCAGCATGACAGGGAAAAGATGGCAGAGCAGAGGCTACCATGGAGCATATCTGACTCCAGCTATTACAAAATAGTTTTAAGTACGCAATTCACTATTGTTAAATGTATCCACATGGGAGTTCAACCATTACCACAAGGTTAATATCTCCAGCACATCCCTTCTTCCTCAACTGAAACTCTAGATAGATAAACAGTAACACCTGATGTCTTTCCTGAGCACCTGGAAATTGCCTTTTCCTTTCTGTGTATAGATTTGACTGATCTAGGTATTGTGTGAAATCAACTGTTTTTCCATGTTTTGTGTCTGGCTCATTTCACTTCGCATGTCTTCACGATCCACCCATGTAGCATGTTATATTTTTCTTTCATTTTAAGACTATATAATCTTTTATTGTGTATATATACCACATTTTGGTTATCCGTCAATCACTGAAAATCCTACTTGCTTTTTCTCCTCTGAGATATTATGAATATTCCTATTATGAAAATGGACATACAAGTATCTATTTGAGTTTCATTCATTTGAAGTATATATACGGAAATGAAGTATTATGATGAATTCTTAAAAGAACATCCATGTCATTTTCCATACTACCCATTCCCATTTTACAGTTCTGTTTTCATCAATTTAAATCACTAACAATATAATAATGTTATAATAATGGCACTCATCAAGATGTAAATTTTTCTGTCTTGTGTTAGCTGTAATTATTAATAATTTCTATAGAACTTGGGGATACAAGATTTGAAAGAGTGAATGAGATGAGAAACATACTAATTTACAAAAATGACATGCCCAAACATGGGACTGTCTTCAAGTAAAACTTGACCCAGCAGCTCAGGATCTCTTACTGCTGTTTCCATGATCAACTTGATTCTGAAGTTCTCCTTGGTGCTCCACTACCTGCACCATGGTCTTGAGTGCTAAGTCTTTGAATATAATAGCAAACGACTCACATATCACTTATAGATCTCAAATCATGCTGCCTAAGGAAACCGTGGTACCTCTTCCATGCAATTTTTAGAGCACACTCTCATATTGATGCATCATAAACATATGGTTGAACAAGTTACTAGAGTCAAAGAAATACAGTGTGTTGCTTAACTTAAGTCTGGGTAGCCAGCCAGCCAATGGCCAATCCAACCCTAATGTAGGGTAATAAGACTCCAAAGTGGTGTTACCAAATCAACAGTGATCGGGAAGGGAATGGCAGTAAGTTTACAGCTTATGTCTTTCAAACTCACTGCAGTGAGAGTGAAATTGAGGAAGTTCAGTGTCATTAATCTCAGAATAAAGATCTAGTACAGATGATTAAAGAAAACTTTGAAATCAACAAGAAGTATGAGTGAAACATACATGAAATATGTGTAAAAATGCTGTGAAATACTTATCTGCTAAGTTTTATGTAGGTGCAGAGAGGAAACTGAAACCTACAAACCCTGATCTCGGCAGCCTATAGTAAAGATGAGGATGAGTAGGGATGAAAGCCAGTTGTTTTTTATTTTTTCAATATGGCTTCAAAACTCTGAAATCATCACAGAAAAATGCACCCTATCCAATGACTCATTACTCACATGGTTCTCTCATATGTGAACTGAATAGAGCAAAGTATACTATCTGTCTTTTGAGGTGAGGATGTTGGTTTACTTCCCTGCTTTCTGGGTTGGGGATTTTGAGACTGGGCCTCAATAGTATCCCAAACTGTCCTCAAACCTGCAATCCTCCTGCCCCAGCCTCCAAAATGCAAATGAAGGCACACACCACCATGTCCAGCTCATGTATGCTTTTAAAAGTAGAAAACTTTTCTCGATTTATGAGGGAGGCAATGATGGTGACTTAGCTAGAAGGTTGTTGTCCTTGGCTCCAGGAAAATCCTGTGTGCACCTCCCAGCACTGGACTTATAGGTGGGCTGCCATGCCTTTTTTGGTATTTATATGGCTGTGGGGGATCCAAACGCCAGTCCTCATGCTTCGGCAGCAAATAAATTGTGCACCAACCATCTTCCCACCCTTTCATCTATTTTTCAAAAAATATTTTTATATTTATTTTTGAAAGAGATGGGCAGTTAGAGAATGGATGTGCCAGGACCTCTAGCCACTGCAAACAAATTCCAGATGCATGCACCACCCTGTGCATCTAGTTTACCTGGGTACTAGGGAATCAAATCTGGGTCCTTAGCCTTCACCAGCAAATGCCTTAATCACTAAAATATTTCTCCAGCCTCTCATCTATGTTTTTGAAAGAATAAAACTTTCCATTATTTATGAGGGAGGCACTAGAAGTATCTGCAAAGTTCTGCTACTTTCTTGCTGATGTGAATTTGTGGAAACCTCCTAAGATAGAAGCATTGATATTTTTAAAAGTATGAGAGGGGCTGGAGAAATGGCTTAGTGGTTAAAGTGCTTGTCTGCAGAGCCAAAGGACCCAGGTTCAATTCCCTAGGACCTACATAAGCCAAATGCACAAGGTGGCTTATGCGTCTGGAGTTCATTTGCAGCAGGTGGAGGCCCTGAAACACCCATTCTCCCCCCCCCCCCCTCTCTCTCTCTCTCTCCCACCTCTCTAAATAAAAACAGATAATTTTTGGAGGTTTTTCAATGTAGGGTTTCACTGTAGCCCAGGCTGACCTGGAATTCATCATATAGTCTCAGGGTGGCCTCAAACTCACAATGATCCTCCTACCACTACCTCCTGAGTGCTGGGATTAAAGGTGTGTGCCACCATGCCTGGCAATAAATAGTTTTGAAAAAGGAGTATAAGATAAAACTCAGAGATGACTAGGAAGAAGTAACGTCAAAGTACTGACATTATGAAGTCCTATAGCAGTGAAACTCTGAAACTGATCAGTAAAAGGGAATCATATAAAATGTACACGGTCCCATCTCATGCTGAACAATTGGGACCTTTAGAAATTTGATTTCTGCTCCAACCCAAAATGTCAGAACATTCTGTTATGGACAAAGGGCAGGAAATGACACACTCCAGAAAATAGAAAAGGAAGTGAACTTAGACAAAGGATCTGATAATGCTAATGAACTTGCATATTCCTAGAAGAGTTTTGAAATGACTATGATTTTTCTTTTTAAACTTTGCTTTGAAAAAAAAGGAAAAGAAAGAAATATTTGAAATGCTCATTCTCAATCTATTGCCCATGCTTATAACTAGATGCCCAACAGAACCCCTGATGACATCTGTATTTGTACCTAAGACTTTTTTGACAGAGGACTCAAATTTTATATTTCAGATATTTGACTTCATAATAAATAACACCTTTCCCTCACATATAGATGAGTCTTATCATCTGTGGTCAATGTTTCATGTTTTGTCAGCACTTTTCTAGTTCTACTCATGGTTTTTCCAAGATAAGCTTTCTCATAATCACTTGTGACTAAAAATCCATAATTTTCTAAGAACAGGTTGTGGCAGGGGTTTAGCCTAGCTGTGAAACAAGCATTTACACCCTGGCCAAGCTGCCCTGATCATTTGGGCACCTTCTCCATTGAGTTGCCCTTTGTAACATAAATGAGGCAGGACAAAGGCTGGATGGTATTTTTTTTCCTGTTTAAGAACAGAAAATAAGTCATATCTCAGAAGTTTCAGGCATTTATTCACTTAAGTGTGTGTGTTTTTTTATGTGTGTTTTATGCTCATTTGGATTAGTTATAACAGATATCCTTATGGCAAAAAAGAGATGCTATCACAATGGAAGAAGGACTACTTAGGAAGGAGGATTTCATTGAAGGCAGGGGACAAAGGATGGTGATAGGAAGGGACTATGATCAGGGTACATTTGTGCAGGTTGTCAATAAAAAGGTACAAAAGAAAAAAATAAAGAGACTATGAAACCTCAGACTTCCTGGAGTGGGTAACATGGTGTTTTCTTCAGAGTTTGAAGAAGGAACTGAAGTTTTCAGGAAACCCTTCCAGATGAAGTAGGACTTAACTTAGGCACATCAGGAAGAACAGGAACCAGTTGGAAATGGGAAAATAGAGTATGTGGGTGTTCCTGGGTGGAGGCTAGTAAACACAGGCTGGTGTAGCTCAGAGAAAGCAGCAGACATGGTGAAGATGTATGCCAAAAAGAATAAAAAACAGCATAAAACTCAGGTCTGCATTGTGAAGCAGACACACACAGCTGAGACTCTTGGTTGCCAGAGATGAGGAAAAATGCAGACGACAGGGATGTCTCAGAAATTGTTTTTGAACAGTAGCATGAAACAATACTGATCGCAGGGGAACTTGATGGAAAACCGTTTTTGTGGTCCAGAGTTGATGTGATGAGAAATCTGACCAACAATATGTCCATGATGATGCAAATAAAAGGGCAATGTGTTAAGTTTGCAATAGGCAGTTTTAATTAGTGTTTGAGATCTCCTAAATGTCAAAGAAATTAAAGAAAAGACAACTCAACAATGACCTTGTGTTTTTTAAGCCAGATTAATTGATTGAACAATGAATGGCCTCATAATATTGGCCAAGAGAAAGATGAATTGTGAAGAGTATGGAGGTCCATTAATATCTATCTATCTGAGTAACTTTTAGAATCATGAGCAGACAGCAGTGTTCTAGGAGGCGTTGGGAAATGTATGCTTGAATTTGGCAACATTTTTCAGATGTTGATCTGAAATAATAATAATAAATAATAATAATAGTGAAACCCAAAAGATGAGAAAAATTTTCACAGGTATAAGGGACAAGAATATCACTGAACCAGAGGCAGCATGGGAGAGCACTGAATGCAAACACAGGATGAAAATGGGAAAAAGAGGAATCTATGGATACAAAAAAGAGAGGGGCAGAGGGAGAGAGCAAGAACCCCTAAGCTCCAGGGAAGCAAAGACTTCCGTGTGTGTGTGTGTGTGTGTGTGTGTGTGTGTGTGTGTAGACGCCAGAGTGTAACGGGGTGCTAGGATTCCAGGAAAGTCCTTGAACCCCAAATCCTAGGTTCATTTCTAGTTTTAATCAAAGAATTGAATAATAAAGAAGACTGAAAAGGATAATTATTATATTTATAGAGGGAAGTACAAAGCCAAGGAAAGACACCCACATGGCTAGAGATCCCACAGAAAGAAGAGAGAAAACAAAGTTCAAGAAGCTCCTGCCATGTGGGGAGCTGGAGAAGCTAAAATACCCATGTGCAAAGCAAGGGCTAGAGGGCCCTCCCCTCAGCTCAACCCTTCTAGACATACACTGATAGGTATATTTATGACCCTGCAGTGGTTATGGATACCCTCACAAGATCAGCACAGTTCTGAGCCCATCAACATCTTGACATGGAGGTCAGAGATGAACAAAAGGCAGGAAACAACAAAACAGAGGGAGGACAATCTTGAAAGATCATCGGGGTGGAGGATGGGGGGAGGGGACAAAAAGGATAAAGGGCCAGGAATGTGTTTAAATTACTGTATGTGCAAATATTAAGGCTCTCAAAAAAAGAAAACAAATAAAAATAAAGTCCTGAAAGGATGGCTTAGTGGTTAAAGCACTTGCAAGCCAAGCCAAAGGACCCAGGTTCGATTCCCCAGGACCCACATAAGCCAGATGCACAAGGTGTTGCATGCATCTAGAGTTTGTTTTCAATAGCTAGAAGCCTTGGCATGCCCATTCTCTCTCTCTCTCTCTCTCTCTCTCTCTCTCTCTCTCTCACACACACACACAAAGAAAGAAAGAAAGAAAGAAAGAAAGAAAGAAAGAAAGAAAGAAAGAAAGAAAGAAAGAAAGAAAGGAACATAAGATTTAAAAATAATGTAAAAGCACAAAAAGTTTCATCATGCCATAGCACAATATGTTCCTGATTAAGGAGAAGCTATTGAATGTCCTTTGCTAAGAGTTAGGCAGCTTTTATCTGGGTTAAAAAAAAAATTCAAAGATTATGGTTGTACAAAAAACAATCTTTATAGTCTGACTTTGATATTTTTATATGTTTATTCATTTATTTGATAGAGAAAGAGGCAAAAAGAGAGATAGAGTGATAATGGCACACCAGGGTCTCCTGCCACTGCAAACAAACTCCAGACACATATGCCATTTTGTGCATATAGCATGACATGGGTACTGGGGAAATGAACCCAGGCCATCAGGCTTTGCAATCAAAAGCTTTTAACTGCTGAGCCATCTCTCCAGCCCTGATATTATTTTAAAAGCATCCTGGACTTCCGGCCAAGATGGCGACCGCCTAGCTGCACTGCAAGTGCTGGGGAAAGAAAGATAGATGCAGATCCTAAGGAGAGAGCTGCCCCATCATACCTCAAAAGGGGCCTGACTGAAACTAAGGAAAATTGGCAAAACAAGCAAGAATGATGTTTTCCCGATGAACTGGATACCAGCACAAAGGGGAAGGAGACCAACACAGAGAAAAATCAACTCCTACCAAATCAGAGAGCCAGAGCCTCAGAGGCCCCCAACACCTCAGCACTGAAGTACACCAAAAATGAACCCAACATGGCTCAGGGAAATTTTGCAGAAGAGGGGGAGGAAAGAATGTCAGAGTCACATGTTGGGTCATGATATGCAGAGACATTTATCATACCAATAACTGGGGGCTAACTCCACAATGCACGACCCATTTACATCAACAAGGAGGGGCCATTGGGAGAGGGTAGGTCATGGATGAGCCTAAACAATGGTACCAAACTGCCTGTGTTTGCTGAAAAGAAAACTAATAAATTAAAAATAAAAAATAAAGCATCCTCTTCTCTGGTGGTAAAATTTAGAACTATGCCATACCCACAAACTGAATTTTAATAATAAAATCAGAGGTAGTCATTTAAACGTCATCCCCAATGGTGATAAGTGGTAAAGGAATGCACTAAAAAGGACTCATTTCTGCCAAATGTTCTTGACATGATATGAACAAAAGAGACTTTTAAAAAAAAAAAACTCAATTCTACTTTTCTACTGAAGAACAATCAGATCTGATGAATTTTCATATCCATAGAAGCATAAGCTTTTGGACATAGGTAGAGGTTTATGAGCAAAAAACTGAGAACAGTTAGCACTCAAATCAATGTGACGTAAGCTTTAACACCTGGTAGGTGTGTTGTCATCCTGGGGCATAGACCACCTGCTAAACTAGATGCTCATAAGATTGTACTTTGGTCTGCATACAAATGGGAGGGAAATGATGCTGTAATTTCTGTCTAAACACGTGCATGTATGTATTGTAGGCCTTCACCTGGGAGTTAATCATGAATCAAATACTCATGGAATAAGACACCATACAGCATCAAAAGGACCAGAAAATACTTACATTTTGCAAATACATTTTATAACCACTTGACCATTGTGCTAGTATTACTTTTTCTCGTTCGTCTAAGCATGGTCTATGTTGGTACGGGCCTCCTCTTCATCCAACAATTACTCAAGGGCAAAAAGCCATCAACCGCTCAGTCTTCATGTTATCCATGTAACAGAACCCCAATAAATCTGCCTAGTCTCTGCAGCAGCCCTGCCAGAGTGCCGGCTCACAAGGTTCCTCCATTGGCTTTGACAAAATCAAGTTACTGACCACTTGGATGGAACAACTCGTCTCCCCGGATCATAGTCATGTGGAGTGCCCGGCCGTGCCACATGGCGTGTCCCGGATCTCTGCTCCAGGCACTAAATCTAGAGCAACTTGCTGCATGGCTCAAGTTGAAAAGCAGAAATCATGTTTGCACCCTGTTTCTGCAGATGAGCCGTCCTTTCAAAAACTATGTTGTGTAAAGTAAATGCTAAGTGACAGTGCATTTAATAGCACAGTCTGGTATCCTGCCTGAAAATGACTCCATTGCTTCCGAGAGTTATTGAGCACTGGTGAACTTCTCTTCGGAGAGGGTGTTTGTCACCGACTTGTTGGGTTTCTGTGCGTCTACAACATGCTCACCCTTTTGATAAGACAAGGAACTTCATTATTTGTTTTTCATATTGTATTTTTATTTAAGTTAATTTACAAAGTAACAAGCCTCCATATAGGAACTTATGCATACTTCGTTTTGGTGGACTTCCTGGCCCCTGTTCTCCCCTCAGTTTCCCCTCTGTTCCCAGTTGCTGCTAGCATACCTCTGCCACGTTAATAACTCATGTGTTCTGTTGTCTTCCCCACCCCTCCATGAAAGCCTCTTTTCTCCAGTCTCCTGGACCCCTTTCTCGTTTCCCCATATTCACTCCCACCTGGATGGACATGATCAGAGGTGAGCCTTTGTGTTTTGGCAACCAGCCACCTGACATGTAGTTAGCTCACTGTGTGGTCTTGGGCACTTGTTCTGTTAGCCCATCTTCAGGCACATTTGTGACCTCTTGAAGCTCCAGCTTCACATCTGCAAAGTGGATATAAAGCTATGCCCTGGTGGCTGATGGGTAAAAAGACAATCCTGATAAAATGTAAGACAAAAATGCCAAAGAAATGTCAGTCCTCGTTCCAATTAAGTTGTCACCTATTCCTAAGCTATCCAAGAAAGACTAAAGCATGTGCATTATGTCTCTGTTTTGGATTTTGGGTTTCAAAGGTATTTTGTGGCACATAATTCCTACAATAATCGGTTTGCATTATAACTCTGTATTTAATAGATATGTGCTAAACACTGCCAAATAACTTGCCTCAGCTTTCACACATTGCTTTGGACCATTAGGCTTCTGATAATGACTGACTACTTACTTGCTTCTTGCCAGTGTTATAAGAATTTTGAGCATCAGTCTTTAAGACTGGTTTCCTACCTACATTTTAGAAATAGGAAGCTATAGAAAACCACTGAGAAGTGAATACTCCTTGTGCATAGTACAGAAGGAGCTCCAGGATAACAGTGTGGTCAGCATTCAAGTTTCCAAATAGAACAGCTCTGCTTTTCATAAGCTTTCAACATCAAAGCCTGGCATGGTGGTATCCTCATAATCCTAACACTCAGAAGGCTAAGGCAGGGGGATCATGAGCTCAAGGCTAGTCTGTGCTATAAACAAGTTCCATACTTAGAGAGAGTCTATCTAAAAAAAAATGGAATTCTTAGAAAACTTTAACTTGAACATAAACAGAGTCCTGAGGAGGATGGTTTACTTACTATTCCTATTATTGAAAGCTGTATTTGAACAACTACTATTTGAGTTTTGATTCTGGTAAAAACTGATCTTTCATTAAATCATCATTCCAAGATATTAAGGATTTTGCCTTTACCCTTTCTAGCAATATTAACTAGAAAAGACTTGTACAACATCTCTGGTTACCTACCACCATATATATGAGAAGTCTTTTTTATTTAATTGTTTTGTTTTTATTTATTTGAGAGTGACAGACAGAGAGAAAGAATGGGCGCACCAGGGCCTCTAGCCACAGCAAATGAACTCCAGATGCATGCGCCCCCTTGTGCATCTGGCTAATGTGGGTCCTGGGGAATCGAGCCTTGAACCAGGGTCCTTAGGCTTCACAAGCAAGCACTTAACCACTAAGCCATCTCTCCAGCCCTAGAAAAGTCTTTTTTATAATAATGCAAAGCCTTATTGCTCAGAATGAATTGAGTAAAGCTGACATTTTAGACTCCATGGCTGACATTGTTCCTGTCCCAAAAGTAATGCAGAACCAAGCCACCACACTGTAGGGACAGTGGTCTTTACTGTGGACAGACTGGATGTGAATCCTGGCTGCCCTCTTTCAAGCTTTGTTCCCAGGAAAACTACTTCCCATCAGTTTTCCTCAGCTTCCTATTTCTAAAATTCAGGCAGGAGACCAGTCTTACACACTTATACTCAAAACTCTTACAACATTATCAAAAAGAAAATAAGTAGTCAGTCATTGTCAGCTGTGATGGTCATTAACAATTAGTTTTGTAGGAACTGGAGAGATGGCTCAGTGAGTAAAGTGTCCACCTCACAAGTGTGAGGACCTGAGTTCAGATCCCCAGCACCCATATAAAATGTGAGGAATAGTGGTATGCTCCTGTAATTCCAGCACTGGGGAGGTAGAGACAGGAGTATCCCTAGGACTCACTGACTAGGTAGGCTAGCTGGTCTAGACAAGTCACTTAGCTCTAAGTTCGGTGCAAAACTTTATCTCAAAAAAAAAAAAAAAGTGCCAGCAGAGGTCATCCTCTGGCCTCTACATGCATACACACACACACACAGAGAGAGAGAGAGAGAAAGAGAGAGAGAGAAGAGAGAGAGACTTTTTATAAGTTTCTTCCAGAAGTATTGGTGACTAAATTATTTAGCTCTTTGTATTGTTTTTGTTTTTTAAACTAGTATACAAAGTAACAAACTTCACTGTGACATTTTTATATACCATGTCTGTTTCTTTTCTACTAACCTCTCCTGCTCCTCTACTCCTTCTTGCTGGTCCTCTTTCTTCCCACTAACAGCCCACCTTCTGCTTTTATGTCACATGTAGTCCATTACTCTCCTGTTGCAGATTTCTTCTTTCCCTTTTAATGATCCTCTATCTAGTTCTATGATCTACACCTTAAATCTTAGTTCTGCATATGATAGAAAATACTCAGTATTCTGTCTTTTGCAGTTTGTCTTTTGTGTTGTTGGACAAACACCTGGCTGGAAGCAGCTTATGGGAGGAAAAGGTTTACTTCAGGCTTACAGATTCCAGGAGGAGCTTCATCATGATGGAGGAAGCTGGGTCACTTCCATACTCCACAGCAGAGACAGAAAACCAACACCAGCAAGCACAAACAGCCAAGAACTCGAACTGGCTCTCTACACACCTTGGGGCTGGACTCAAGATCCACCCCCAGTGACAAAACTCCTCCAGCAGGGATTGACCTGCTGAAGACCTAAGTAGCAAGCTTAACCAAAAATACCTAAGGCAGGCTGGATATATGGCTTAACAATTAAGGTGTTTGACTGTGAAGCCTAAGGACCCAGGTTTGATTCCCCAGAACCCTCGTAAGCCAGATGCACATGGTGCACATGTGTCTGGAGTTCATTTGCAATGGCTACAGGCCCAGGCCCACCTATTCTCTGTATGTGTGTTTCTCTTTCTCTGTCTGCCTTTCTCACCCTAACTCAAATAAATAAAATATTTTTTAAAATACACAAGGCTAGGGAGGACATACATTTGCATTCAAACCACCACACTGTCTTCTGGGTATGGTTTATTTTTCATAATAAGATTTCCAGTTGCATCCATTTCATCCCATTCTGTAAGAGACTCTTGATTCTGGTGATGGTGTCCTTTCTGTACAGAAACACTTTGGTTTCATATAATCCTGTTTGTCACTTGTGGGGGTTAGTTCCTGTGCTATTGGAAGCCTTTTCAGAAAATCTGTGCCTATATCTTCAAGTAGTTTTCCTGTGTTTTCCTCTCACTGTTTCAGAGTTTCAAGTCTTCTCTTGGGGTCTTTGATGCATTTGGACTTGACTTTTGTGCAGGGTGAGCAATAATACTTTGTTTTATCCTTTTCATGTGAATATCCAGTTTTCCCAGTACCATATATTTTAATTTTCACTTGGTTAACGTTTCTCTTTCCTTTTACATTATTGTTATTTCCTTAGAAGTCAACAAGGACATAAAAATCAAATTTTCTCAAAAACATATGCAGAGAAAATTATTCAGCCTGTAAAGTGGTCCTTAGTGTGGATTGCTTTGAAGATGAAAAAAATGGCCACATAATCCAACAATATTTTTACCATCAGCTTTATGTATGCCTAGACTACTAAAAAAATATAATGAATTATGTATCACTTATTTGACACTTTGGTGCATATTATATTATTCTTTTATATTTATTTATTTAATTGAGAGAGAGAAAGAAGCAGGAGAGAGAAACAAATAGAGAATTGTCATGTCAGGGCCTCCAGCTGCTGTGAAGGAACTCCATATTCTTGTGTACCTTTTGTGTCTGGCTTATGTGGGTCCTGGGGATTCAAATCTAGACCTTTGTCTTTGTGGGCAAGTGCCTTAACTGCTAAGCTTTCTCTCCAGCCCTATTTTATTATTTTTACCTTGAACCTTTAGTGTTTATATTTAGCACTTTTTTCCAAATACAGTTCTTAAACTGGAGGAATGGAGACCTGAAAATAACAAAGCTGCAATAAAACCTCCATGGCATTCTTTTTCAGATCTCCAAGGACTCCATGTGTTGCCTCAGACAGCTGACTGGTCATCCTTTCAACCCCAGCAATATCTGCTGACTATTGGGTTCAAAAACAAAGAAGATGGGAAATTTCTGGAAAAAGTATCTAACAGGAAGCTACCAATCTTTACAGGTGACTGTAACCTTTGCACACCACACATACAAGGTTGGAACTGTGTGCTCTTCTTCAGGTCTTATACATCACAGTGCCTAGTTTGTAAAAGGGCCTAACCCCCGTCCTCCACCTCCCCCCACACATACAAAGTAATAATTAACTCCTTTGAATGTTTCTAGTCTTTATGAGTTAGTTAACAGTACCTAGAATTCTGATTTCAGGAAAGCTTTCCCCGAAGAACACACACAGGCCTAGAGTGCCCACCTGCCCCAGCTCTAACCATTCCATGCCAAATACCACCACACCACTGCCCATCATAGGCATCAAGAATTTTATCACCAATTAGTAAATGTAAAAGACAGCTATTCAGTAAGACTAGTGTATAAATTCAAAAATGTAGCCTATTACCACTTTATTCTGTTGGATTATCTGCCATCATATTAACATCTTTTTTTATTTTTTAATTTAATTTATTAGTTTTCTTTTCAGCAAATACAGGCAGTTTGGTACCATTGTTTAGGCTCATCCATGACCTACCCCCTCCCAATGGCCCCTCCTTGTTGATGTCAGTGGGTCATGCATTGTGGAGTTAGCCCACAGTTATTGGTACGATAAATGTCTCTGCATATCATGACCCAACATGTGACTCGGACATTCTTTCTGCCCCCTCTTCTGCAAAATTTCCCTGAGCCATGTTGGGTTCATTTTTGGTCTGCTTCAGTGCTGAGGTGTTGGGGGCCTCTGAGGCTCTGGCTCTCTGATTTGGTAGGAGTTGATTTTTCTCTGTGTTGGTCTCCTTCCCCTTTGTGCTGGTATCCGGTTAATCAGGAAAACAGCACCCTTACTTGTTTCACCAATGTTCCTTAGTTTCAGTCGGGCCCCTTTTGAGGTATGATGGGGCAGCTCTCTCCTTAGTATCTGCATCTATCTGAAAAAGAAAAGCAGATTCTCCAACGGAGAGTAAGTTAGCACCCAGAAAATTGAGATAACACTTACTTTTTTGATAGAGAGTTTAATAGGTGTAGGCCCTCTTGTACCCCATGATTGATGGTAGCTTGATATTGGAGAATGGGCTTATGTTTGGATATGGTTCAGACTTGTTTCCCAGCTCCAGCTATGGGTCCTGTACCACTGAGGGGATCGGTTAGCCAAATCAACAGCAGTTGGTTCCCCACCATGGCTGTGTGCCACTATTGCAGTTGTGTGGGCATCACACCAGGTTATAAAAATATATTCTATTTATTTATTTATTTAAGAGTGTGAGAGAGAGAGAGAGAGAGAGAGAATATGTGTGCAAGGACCTTTAGCCACTGCAAATGAATTCCAGAAACATGGGCCTGTTGTGCATCTGGCTTGCATGGGTCCTGCGGAATCAAACCTGGGTCCTTAGGCTTCACAGGCAAACACCTTAACTACTAAGCAATTTTGCCAGCCCTCACCAACCTTGTTTTTAACATAAGTAATCAAACACTCAAATCTCCTCATATGGTTCAGTGGTGTTCAGTAATTCTGGTTAAAATTTTCAGAACTCAAAATGATATTTACATTGAGTTGAAGTCTCAGACTTACAGACAGAATTCATGACCAGATTAATTTTATTGTATCTACTGTAAACACATAATTAAGAATTTGTGAGGTTTTTTTTTTCCTAGTGCTGCATTCTCTGGGGCTTATTACAGCTTTCAGCTACATTCAAAGTCAATGGCATGTGCATGCTTGAATAATACCGGTGAGAAACAAGACAAGAATCTGACACATTCATGACAACATGTTTTCACAGCTCAGAAAAAGTATGCACTGCAGAGATGGGTGAATGGTTATAGGTTGTCTCTTAGATCTCTCAATCAAGAAATAAAACAGAATGAATGAATGACACTTTCTAAAGGGCACTGTCTCCTCTGCCTTTCTCCACATCTATCTTTCATTGTTATACCCATGGTCTAGGGTGGGACTCATTTCTGTACTGAAGATTTCGTATTTGCTAGTATTGAGATGTCTGTTTATATCTTGCTGCAGAAAGTGTTTTTGAAATGGAAGTCTGAAAAATTAGTATAAAAATTTATTGTTACAATTTCTAGAATATAAAACTCCTTTCAGTCTGCTGTCCAAAGAAGAAACAGTGAGACACATGGAGACAATGGGGAAGCGAATCTTGCCAGTATTGGATTTTATCAGAGGCACCCAATTGAATGTAGGTATATGAGTCTTTCTTGTCCAATGTACAAATATTAGAGAATTCTAGAAGTATGGAAAGTTTGTGGAGCCAATATCGCAAGTGGTGGGGGACTTAGAAATATGCACAGTAAATCTCATTTGCAGAACCGAAAAAAAAAAAAAGTTAGCTGGTTTTATTCCTTTTACATTCTAAAACATAGCAAAGTGCTATACTTTGTAATTTCAAGTGTTTATTGGGCTAATGTCTCTCTAAAAAGCTTTTTTCCCCCCTCCTTGCCTTCCTATTATCTAATTCAAGGTTACAGTGAATTTCTCACTTCAAATCAATAGCAAAATTTTAGTAAGCACAATGTTTTTCTTGCTTTGTGTACTGAGCTATTTCATGCACAGAGCGAGAGCCCAGAGCTTTTAGAACTCGTGTCTCCAAGCCACCCCAATGAACTGGATGCCACTCTAAACACTGCAGTTGATCTTTGAGCAGCCTTCAGGTGAATTATCTAATCACTATCTATGGTCCAAGAACAACATGCTTTTTCCACTTTTCAATCTTAAAAAGCCCAAATATGACCTAAAGTATGTGCTGCTCTTTTACAGAATTTAAGCCATTGACAGAAATTACATGAGGAGAACTTCTCATTAACAGGCCACAGTGCGTGCAGCTCTCCTCACCTGTAATAATTTTCAAAAGGTTGCTAAGTTGAAAATTTGAAAATTTTCTTCTTGTGGCTTTAATTTGGTGTTCTCACCTTTGAAAGAGAAGCAAGGGGGTATCAGAGGCAGCTGCTTAACATCTGTTCAGCAGTTTTCATGCTCAGAGACATCATTCAGCAAGTTAGAAAAGCTGTAAAGTGCTTAGTCCATGTGTATGATTCACAATTCTATGTATTACAAACTCAAAAGTGAATTCTTACTGATTTCCCTACTAACAACCTCGTCCCTCCCCACTGCCTTGTTCCTGTCAGTTCTCTCTCCTATATTTCTTTAATGTTATTTATTTATTCATTCCATAGAGAGATTTAGAAAGAGGCGGGGGAAAGAGAATGGGCACACCAGGGCCTCTAATAGATGTGTGCGCCACCTTGTGTATCTGGCTTTACATGGGTCATGGGAAATCGAACTCCTGTCCTTAGGTTTACAGTCAAATTCATTAACCACTGAGACATCTCTACAGCCCTCTCCCCTATATTTCTATTAATAAACCCATCCTTGTCTTAGTGGGCAGTCTGGCTCAAATGAGGGCTCTGTTCTCAACTTTCAGAAAGCTGCCTTCTTTCTCACTGTGTGCTCCCATGACAGAGAAAGGAAAACACAAGAGTTTTGACCTTTCTTTTTAAAAAAAATATTTTATTTATTTGCAAGCGCAGAGAGAGAGATAAGAGAGACAGAAAGAGAGAGAATGGGTGCACCAGGGCCTCCAGAGAGAGAATGGGTGCACCAGGGCCTCCAGCCACTGCAAACAAACTCCAGATGCATGCACCCCCTTGTGCATCTGGCTAACATGGGTTCTGGGGAATCGAGCCTTGAACTGGGGTCCTTCAGTTTCACAAGCAAGCACTTAACCACTAAGCCATCTCTCCAGCCCTTGACCTGTCTTTTTATAAGGTCATAAGTTCCTTCATAAGGGCCCCTCATAAAATCTTCTTACCCTAATGACCCCTCAGAGGCCTCGTCTCCAAAAGCCATCACATTGAAAACCAGGTCACAGCCTATGAATTAAGGAGTATATTAGATATTTTCCTCATTGCTGTTATGAAATAGCTGATTGGAAGCCATTTCAGGAAGAAGAGGGCTTATTTGGGCTTACAGTTTCAAGGGGATTCACTCCACCATAGCAGGCGGAGCAAGAAGCCAGGTCACATTGCAGCCAGAGTCAGGAAGCAGAGGCAGCCCACAGGAAGTGGGCTAGGCTATAAAACTTCAAGGCCCACCAACCAGTGACCCACTTCCTTCCACAAGGAGCCACTACCTAAACATTTCACACAGCCCCATCAGCTGGGGACCAAGTGGTCAAATACGTGAGCCTATCAGGGGCATTTCACCTTCAGAACCACCAGAGAGAATAACAAAAGCATTCAGTCTATAATAAATAAATAACCACATTCAATGTACTACAAATTGTGGGTCCTATTCTTCAATTCATCCGTTATCACAGCCTCTTACATGTGTTGCACACACACACACACACACACACACACACACACACAATCTATCTACCCATCTTAATTAGAATCCACGGGCATCACTACTGTTGACAGGCTGTTGGAAGCAGCTCTGCCAGCACAAGCATCTTTTCGTCTGTCAGAGTCTGGCCAGCCGAGCGGGGCCTGTGTGCTGGCCACTGTGACAGGACTCGGTCTGTGCTTGATCTTCAAGGCAGTGCCTGCTGTAGCTTGTTTTATCCTGGCACTTGCTGTTGGCTCCAACCTCGGGGTGTGAGGCAAGCTGAGCCTATCACAGAGTTGTGCGCTTTCCCAGTGTATGCTGCTCTCTTTCACCCTTCCAAGGGCGTCCTGACCACTTTAAGATTTACATAAGACTGCATCTTCATGCAGCTGAAAATGACATTTAAAACCCCTAATTAAAGAGATGCTTGAGACCTATCAGGTGAGTCTTCTGCAGAATTAGGCAATGTCAAGGAGCTTCAACTTGCCTGTTTTTCTTCTGTGGGAAATAACATCATGGAGATGTTCTCAGAGAGTTTTAACGATTAAAGTAAGTGGGTCTAAAAGGGTCCCAAAGACCACAGATAAATCCAGACATCTGCCTTCAGCTTTTATATTCACCAGTCACGGCTTCTAAAGCAAGATTGAATTAAACTGCCTGCAAAGGTAACCCAGCTTAATGAGGCAAGGAATGAACCTGTGACTAGAAATTATTCCTATCCACTATCTCTGACTGTGACCCAAGCACTTCTCAATGGTATGTTCACGTTCCTGCTGGGTATGTTTTTTTGTTTTGTTTTGTTTTGTTTTTTTTGCTTGGATTTCAAGTGTCATCCACTTGAAGGTATAGGTGCTACATGGTCCTTACTTTTTCCCTAGTTTGTGGAACTCACAGACACAGATATTTGCCCAAGGCTGGGTTCTGCACATGTAAGCTGACAAGTGACTGAGCCCCTGAGCTGAGTTTTCTTGTTCACAAAACGTGCTGATATCTATCAGGTTCACCTCACATACCTGGTATGAGACCAGAAGCACACAACCACGTGGAAGGACTTTGTAAGCACCCAGAGCCACAGACACTTTATTCATATGGGTTTCAGTTTGCTGTGACCAAAGGGCTGTTTCATAGATCTTTTCCTTTACGTATGCTGTGGTCTTTGAAATTGTGCATCGTTCTTCTGATATGAAGATATCACTAGCATCCTGTGGATTTCAAAGTCTCTTCCTCAACCCACTTTCCTTAGATCACTGGCTTGCTCATATCTCATGCAGGCAGGAACAGAGATGCCATCTCCAGCCATGGAGCAAATCTGCTGTCCCCAGGAGGGCTGGTCTCAGTGACCACAAGCTCTGACCATGAAGTAATCAACCTCCTGCACATTGGTAGAACAGGACCAGAATCCAAAACACTTCCATTTAGAACACAGGGACCATGCCTGGGTCAAGAAATTAATCCTGAAGAAATTTAGATTTTTTTTTTAGTCATCCTTAATATGTTGACTAAGACATGACTTGTCCACTAAGGTAGAGTCTCCATTTGGAACATCCACATTTTCATCTAAGCCCAATAGTGAAGGGATACACTTTCTGTCATGTATGTTCAGAGATTTTTATAAATGATTTTGACAATGGCCTTTTGTGGAAATGGCTTTGGAATATCAAAATAAAATACATTTACACTTGGGCATTTGGAGGCTAGGGAGATGGCTCAGTGTTTAAAGGCACTTGCTTGCAAAGCCAGGTGGCCTGGGTTCATTTCCCCACTACCAATTATAAAGCCAGATGCACAAAGCAGTACACGCACCTGAAGTTTGTTAGCAGTGGCAGGCACTGTTTATCCCCCAAAACTAACTAATTATTAATTAATTAATTAATTTGTTTAAAAACCTTGAGCATTTGGGCTAGGAAGATGGCTCTTCAGTTAAGAGCACTTGCCAGTCAAGCATGAGGGCCTTTCTGGCCAACGAGTGCAAGTTTAACTCCCCAGAGCCCACATAGAAAGCTGGGCATGGCCACACACATCTGTACCCTAAGTCCATAAGAAGGAAGTGAAGGGGTAGAGACTGGAGAACTGCTGGGCTCACTGATGGACAGCAGCTCCAGGTTGAAGGAGAGACTTACCTCTAGGAACAGAATACTCAACATCTTTCTCTGGCCTCCGTATGCATGCACACACACCCTGCATATGCTACATATCACATACCACACACATCACACACCACACCATACATACATTACACACATACACACACACACACACACACACACACACACACACACACACACACACATATGCATGCAAAAAAGGTAAAATGGGGGGCTGGAGAGATGGCTTAGTGATTAAGTACTTGCCTGTGAAGCCTAAGGACCCTGGTTCGAGGCTCTATTCCCTAGGACCCACATTAGCCAGGTGCACAAGGGGGCATGCACATATGGAGCTGTTTGCAGTGGCTGGAGACCCTGGTGTGCCCATTCTCTCTCTCTTTCTCTCTCTCTCCCTCCCTCCCTCCCTCCTTCTCTTTCTGTCTGTTACTCTCAAGTACATAAACAAAAATGAGCAATTTTTTTTAAAAGTTTTAGCATTCATATCTACAGAATACCCAAATGATAATAGACATACTTGGCATAATACTATGACCAGAACTTATCATAAAATTTGTAGATATTACCACATTAATAGTATTTTAGGTATTACTGCATTTATTAAGACACATATATGACAATGAAGATGTAGACATTTAACATACCTAATCAATGCCAAGAATTCATATGACCTCTTCCTTAAATGTATTGGATATTTATCTACCTTATAAATAATAGGATTATATCTTCTCCTCATCTTAAGTTTGGAAAGAAGCTAATTTGACAGTACATTAAATTATAATAGGGGAATTTTTTCCAATTTATAAAGTTTTTTTATTAATTAGTTTTCACAGGCTGTTCTGTGAAGCATAAGAAATGTTTACATATGCATGTCTGAAATTGTCAGTACTATGTGCTTCCTACTTCTCTCCCCTACCTCTTACAATGAATGTTTCCATAGTCCAGTGTTTACTTTCCACTAAAATAAAGGAAACATGTCTTTGATTGCCACAAAAGAAACATAGAAGAAATAGAATATTAAAGTTTTTTTTTTTCCTAAAGCTAACAGATCACTCTTGCTGCTAAATCCCTGCCATGCACCAGAGCCAAGAAATATTCTTAACCCAAACATTTTCTAAACAATGCAGTGTAGCTCTGGCTATTATATAGCTGACGACGGCACTCAAGAGGTCTCACTTTAGAAGTGGGTGTCAGGAGAGTCCCGTGTATGATGCTGTGCAATGTAAAAGAACATTTTCCCTCACATGATCTCACTTCACCCTCTCAACTTGGTGAAATGTGTCACTTTGGTTTTACCAATGAGGAAGCCATGAATTGGAATGGTAAAAAAAAGTTCACACAGTTTAGGGATTAGGAGCTAAAACTCAGAATCAGAACTGGAGGATAGTATTCCAGTTTTCTTTCACTAAGAATCATCACTTTGAAATAAAAATTTGATCTTTCCTGGAGACAGAACTTACACAAAACATGCCATGAGGGTCAGAAGACAACTTGGAGTTTCCATCCTCACCGTGCCCCTTACTTGAGGCAGGCCTCTCATTGCTTACTGCTCTGTTCACCAGGCAGCTGGTCAGCAAGCTTATAGGAAATACTTGTGTCTCCACCTCCATTCTTGCTGTAGGCACACTGGGATTGCAGAGGCACATGACAGCTTCTGGCTTTTGCATGGAGTCTGGGGATCAGAACCCAGTTGGGCAGCAAGTACTTTACCCACTGAGCAACCCTCCCAAGTCCTTTACTCATCTGTACCGATGACTTTTCTAGGCACATACCCCATTGGCAAACAAAGATAGCTCTGTTATTTTGTAAATTTGTGATTTGTATGTTTCACCATGGTCCTGGAGGCTTCTAATCCCACAGAATGCCAACCCCACTCAGGGTCAGCCAGCATCCCTGTTGTGATGGTGTGTTTTCCCTTGTCAGGACTTTGGTCCTAGTGACTTCTCATTGCTGCTGGATGCTCTCTGCTTTTCCATTCTTCAACTCATTAGCCGCTGTCAGTCTCAGCCCTTACATACCGAGCTTCTTGGGCCAAAAGCTTAAAACTTAAAATAAAAATCTCTTGCCATGCATACAGCCTCCTTCACAGGATGACTTGCCAGAAAATGACCTCACTGACCATGGTTTTAATCCCTCCTTAATTTTGTTTTCACCTTCTTCCAAGTGAATCCTAAGGAATGCTTACATGTGTTCATTTGAACTGGACAGTAATAAGTGCTTCCTACTTCTCTCCCCTACCTCCTGCAGTGAATGTTTTTATATGTTATGCCAAGTAGAAATAGATTTGACACTTGGGCTCTGCCATTCTGAGGCACTACACAATGCCACTTGTCTATCCAGCATTTACCCATAACTGCTACTAAGTCTTGGGGAGTCCTCAGACCGAAGCCTTTGTTTGAAGTTGCTACTTGCCTAACCTTCATTGCACCCAGATGAGGCTTTAGGCTCAGTCTTTGCCACTTTATTACACCCTCTCCAGCCGCTAAGGAACCCTTAGACGGCTCCTAACAACTCACTGGGAGGGATTCTGATTTAGCCTTTTCTACCACTAGACGTCTAAGCTAATCCTTTCATCCTTCACTGTTTCCTAAATTTTCTTAATGCCACAGCATTCAGACATTCCCACGAGCATTAGACATTGATGCCCACCTTTTTCACCTGGTCTTTCAGAAACCCTTGACTTGCATATGTAAAAAAGGAATTTACAGTTCTCTGACTACTAAAACTGCTCTTGACTTCAACAGAGAGGGAGAGTGGATGGCTATCAGTAGTCAGTTCTGTTCTTGCCCTGGTATCTTATTCCTACAGAGCATTCCTATTTTGGTATGCATCCAGCAATCAGGCTAACAAAACACATTGCCCTCCCTGCTTTTATTTTCCTGATGTTTTGGAAAATTACACTAATAGGCCATGTTCCCAAGCAAGCTGCAGTTGTTTCTGGTCTTCAGAGTTGAGTCGCTACAACACTTTCTGACAAGCAGCCCCATTGTTTCTTTTAGAGAAGGACAAAGAACGCAATTTTTCTTCAGAAAGAAAACCGTTTCTCCTCCAAGTTGCTTTCGTCCACTTGACAGTACGCCATTGTTTACCTCTACACTGAAACTGAATAGTAGGCAAGGCAAGGGATCGCAAATCCACTATTTGGAATCATCATTCCTGGAGGCTTATAGATTTCCACATAAATAACTAATCAAAACAGATAAATTAGTGAGAATAGAAGGCATTACTTGAATGATAAAGACAAGTGTTAGGGAGAAATGAAGCAAAAGTGAGGCACCAGTACCCAACCTTCATTTCTTTCCCAGATTCTAGAAAAATGTCAGCATCTACAGGCCGCCATCAATCAAACTATGGCCATGACATTTCAAAACTCCGCTTTCTGATTTCAAGCTCAAGTTCAGGTGAGCTTGACTAGGCTAGTTTCTAACAACTGTTTCTCTTTAGAGGAAAATTTCTTTTGGAAACAAAATTCATAGACCTGCTTTCAGAAGACTGTTTCATCAGTCTTCACGAGCCATAAAAGCCCTGATCAGATTCTGAGCTGGAAGGAGTGTGCTCCTAAACTTCTCTTCCACATATTTGGCTATTTTTTTTGGGGGGGGGATCTGCAGAATTTGTGATTGGACAAACAGATAGACATGGCGATTCGCTCACAGACAGGACTGTGCTAAGCACCATGTTACAAACAATCCTGAAGAAACTGCTCCAGCTGACTAGAAGTCCTGCCAGAAAATGTGGTGGCCACCCTGCTATAAAAGGTCATATCACCCTGCCATAGATAATTATAGCCACTTTGTCATAGAGGGTGGAAGTTACCCTGTCATAGAGGCTGGCAGTCACCCCGTCATAGATGGTGGCATTCACCCCTTCATGGAAGGTGGTAGTGTGGTGGTCACCGGCCTATCCCTTATAAGCACCAGTGTGTGGAATTCAGTCACCCTCTGTGCCTTTGAGACTTCTCATCTCTCAGCATGCTCCAAACCCAGCAGACACCCAAGGCTTTCATTTGATGCTAACATACCCCTTTATGTCAGAGTACTTATTCCTAAAGTAAACATGAGATTTATAATATGCTTTCTGTCTCCCATCAACCATTGCAATTTGTCTTAAACTTCTTAAAGAAATCTGTAGGCAGGAGAAGCAAATACACAAGAGTGCTACCTTATTCTAAATTGCCTCATGTATAGGAAACTCCAGATTTCAATAGATTATGGGGCCAAGGAACCTTACAAAGGAACACAGTGGTCAATTTCAAGATGATGATGTCCATTGCTAAAATGACTCTTGGAGCTGGAGTGAATAGCTACAGAAAACACACAGTGTACACACCATCCAGTGAAAAAGGAAAAGAAAAGCACAGCTTTTAATTTACACTGGATCAAAATTATCTTCATAATGGGGCTGGAAAGATGGCTCAATAGTTAAGGCACTTGCCTGTAAAGCCTAAGGACCTGGGTTTGATTCCCTAGTACCCACATAAAGCCAGATGCACAGAGTGGGGCATCCATCTAGAGTTCATTTGCAGTGGCTACAGGCCCTGGCATGCCCATTCTCTCTGTCTCCTTTCTCTCTACCTCTCTCTACTTGCACATAAATAAATAAATTTTTTTTAAATATATCTTTAGCCAGGTGTGGTGGTGCACACCTTTAATCCCAGCATTTAGGAGGCAGGGGTAGGAGGAGCACCATGAGTTCAAGATCACCCTGAGACTACAGAGTGAATTCCAGGTCAGCCTGAGCTAGAGTGAGACCCTACCTTGAAATTTTTTTTTTAAAATTATCTTTATAGAAGCAAGATAGCTTGCAAAACCTTCAGGCCTAGGTTCAAGTTACAAGCCACTCACATAATATACACACAAAAAGTGGCACAAGCATCTTGTGTTCATTTGCAGTAGCAAGAGGTCCTAGCACACCCATGCACACATGGTCACACATGCAAATTAATTAATTAACTTTTTAAAAACAACATAGTAGAAAATTCTCAGTGCATGTGATGCTCTGAAAATTCACCTTTATGGGGCACATCCCGGTGAGTTGCCAGCTAGGGGTGCACCAGTACAATGTAAGTGCTAGCTTTTCCCAGTCAGCCTAGAGCCCTAACTCAGGTGAACCCATATCAACAGCCCTGCAAAGAGCTACCTTTCACATATGCACACCCACTCAGCAAAATGTATGGACCACTTCTGAACTGATGAGAAGAAACATCCTCTTACTAGATACCCTTGCTTTCAGAAGACATAAGTGTATCATGCCAAGTGCTGACTTCAGTCCCCAAGCTGTCTGTTTCTGTGGCCTTATCCCAAATATGTCCTTTTCCTCTGCAATGCCAGGGGTGTCTCCGGGCATGCTCAGGTGTGATGGAGAAGCTACAGTATGCCAGCCTCCTCAGCCAGCTGCAGAGAGTGAAGGAGCAGTCCCAGGTCCTCAATCAAGCCATGGCAGAGCTGGCAACTGTTCCCTATCTACAGGACATCAGTCAGCAGGAGGTGGACTTGGTAAGTGTTTGTTTGTCTTTGTTTAAGGCTTTTGCAGGCCCTGAGCCAACAGAGGAATAACAGGGTCTGGAAAAGCTTGTGATGATAAATATGGTCCGAAGGAAAACTCCCAACCCTAAGGAAGAAACTAGAAAATGAGGCAGTGGGGGAAGTCTTTTTTTTTTCTTTTCTTTTTTTTTTTTTTTTTTTTTGCCCACATTGACTAGTTTCCATTTCTATTTATAGCAAGTACTTTTTAAAAGCATAGGAAAGGGCTGGCTATTTACATTATAGATCAAGCTTTTTGTTTCATATAAAATGAAATTTTAAGAATTTTTCTTAAATTCCAAAATGATAATGTATGATTTTCTGAAATGGATAAGGAAGAGAAGAAAAGAGATAGTTATGTAGAAAAACAGCCTTATAGGTTAGAAAAATGGCTAGTCACTAAGTGCACTTCTTATGCACACATAAGGGCCTGAAACCACCTGAACTTGGATCTCCAAAACCCATTAAAACAGCTGGAAAGGGCCATGTGTGCCTGTAACCCCAGTCCCACAATGGGGAGTACCCTTCCCCCAGGCTCACAAAAGCAAAAAGCAAAAAGTTCCAGTATCACTAAGAGACTTTGGCTCAAACAAGAATTAGCAGAAGTGGGCTAGAGAGATGGCTTAGCAGTTAAGGCACTTGTCTGCAAAGCCTAAGGACTCAGGTTCAATTCCCCAAGACCCACATAAGCCATATGCACAAGGTGGCACATGTGTCTGGAGTTCATCTGCAGTGTCTAGAGATCCTGGCATGCCCATTCTCTCTTCTCTCTCTCTCGTAAATAAAATATTTTTTAAAAAAATAAAAGAGGGCTGGAGAGATTGCATAGTGGTTAAGGTGTTTGCCTGCAAAGCCAAAGGACCCAGGTTTGATTCCCCAGGACCCATGTAAGCCAGATGCACAAGGTGGCACATCTGGAGTTTGTTTGCAGTGGCTGGATGCCCCAGTGCGCCCATTCTCTTTCTCATTCCCTCCCTTACCCTCTTTCTACCTCTTTCTCTCCTTTCTCTCTCAAATAAATAAAGAAAGAAATTTTAAAAATTTTAAAATAAAAGAATGGGCAGAAGAACAATAGAACAAGATACCAGACATTCTGTTCAGCCACTGGGCAGGCACATGGGACACCTCCAGGGCATGTACATGTGTATATTCCACACATATCACACCATAAATAGACACACATACCCACAAGCAAAAAAAGGAGAAAGGAAGGAAGGAAGGAAGGAAGGAAGGAAGGAAGGAAGGAAGGGAGGGAGGGAGGGAGGGAGGGAGGGAGGGAGGGAGAATGAAAGAAAGAAAGAAAGAAAGAAAGAAAGAAAGAAAGAAAGAAAGAAAGAAAGAAAGAAAGAAAGGAAGGAAGAAAGGAAGGAAGGAAGGAAGGAAGAATGAAAGAAAGGAAGAAAGAAAGAAAAGTACTCTATAAAATGGTCTTTAGAGTTTTAAGTTTTAATTACCTCCAGAATTGATGCAAGATTTTTAGTTCAGGGAGGGACTATGAACCCCCACCTCTTGGGTCCTTACCTATTTTAACAAAAAATTGATAAAACAGACCTGGAGAAGGGTAAGTTAAGAATTATGTAGTTTATTTTGGAAGAAATCATAAATTATGGCATTTATTATAGAGGAAATTAAGGTCCAGGGAGGAGGCTAGCTGAAAGACTGAAGGAAGAGGAGAAAGCGCCTCCTTGCGGCGCTGGAAAGGGGCCAGGAGGCTGAGAGCATCTCCTCCACGCAGGACGACATGGGGAAGCTAGGCATAGAACCCAAAGACCCCTGCGCATAAAACACCAGAGAGGATTAAGATATAGAGAAGGAGCCAGAAATCAAAGAAAAACCATACATGTAATCAAGTGAAAAAGCACCATGCAGCAAGACGCAGACAGAAGGCAAGTAGGAAAATGCCCATGCTGAGGAAGCACCCTCCCCTTCCCAACGGGGCTGAGAAGGGGAGACAGATCCACGTGCATGTCCAGGCGGGGTCACAGGAAAAAGAGAGCCGGCCCTCGTGATTAACCTGAGCCAGGAGGGCGTGCGGTAATTCAGGCCAACCGGGAGAGGCTGAGCTGGGAAGGAAGCAGAAAGGTCCTGCTTGGCGCGTCTCCAGCAGGCAGCCATCTTGGACGAGACAGGGTCAGATCTAGTTCCAGTTTTGTCAGGACAGGGAGAAGGGCATCTTATCTTATTCTTGTTTTCTCCTTCAGTAGTACCATATGTTGGCAGTGCCAACACACACACACACACACTCTAGTACATTTAAGTAAATCAAGAACATATGGGGTTGTTTGTGAGGAAAATATTCTTAGTAAAAATAGCTGTAGGTTATTTTAACTGAACTTGGAAAATCAAACATTTTAATCTTATACAGACCCAGTTTAAAAAAAAGAAAACTACTTAAAGAAATAGCTCAGAAACAATCTTCAAACAGATGTGTATGCTATCATTATAATTAATATTAGAAATTATAGCACTTCATTTGAAAAATAATTACTAAACCATATGTCGTCCATTCAAGAAAAGGTATGGTGATGCTAATGTGTTATAGGAAAGGACTCTACACTTTGAAACTTTAATTGAGAGTAGCTAAAACTAATTATAGACCTGAATAGAATTCACATCCCAAGAATGAGAAGCCCAATCCGATTACCTCTAATTTTCAGATAACTAAAGGCGCCCTCCCTCTTTGAGCTTTTACAGATGTGACTAAGAAATGAGCTACCAGCATTTATAATGTCCATCCTCAACTTGTTTAAATTCTATTAAATAAATAATGATATTGAGAGTAAGCACATAAAATGGTATGCCTGGCCAAATAATAAAACAACACATACAAAAGATGAAAACCACAAAGTAAGCCTTTTAATCAAGGAACTACTAAGTCAAAGCTAGTAATAATGCTTTCTAACCCTTTCTGGCAGCATGTGGAAGAAGGCCTTCTAAAAGGCCGTGTGTTTACCCTACCACTCTTAAAGTGCTCCACAGTGTAGTAAATATGAGCTTTCAAAGTGCACATTACAGCCAATTTCAGATGATTAATACTCCTGTGAGATAAGAACAAGCAAAGAAAATGTTAATTTAGGAATCCAGGAAAGTGTTGATCCTGTCTCCCTGAAAAGCACACTCAACGTTTAAATGAAATATACAGGGGAGTTTTCTATAGTTAAGACTTGTTAACAATACTTGTATCTGTGGGATTCCCCACCTGTCATCCCTCAAAATACTGATTTAAAAAAAAATACATATATATATATATATATATATATATATATATATATATATATATATATACACACACACACACACACACACACAAATTAACACAAACCAGTATTATTGACATACCTTCCAAACATCATTTCTTCAGTATCTGCAACCTAAATGTGATATTTCATGGGATAGTGTCATAATTTATATGCCCACCCAACAGTAGAAGAAAAATTAGAACAAGAGAGCTTTGTGCAAGGCAGGTATTTGAACAAAATGTAACTTGCAAGATTTCATCACCTTAAGTAGTAGATGTTACTTCAGAATGTCAGAGCCATGGGTTAGCCTAGACAGTAAACCCAAGTAAGACCTTTGTGGGACAGTGTAAGCAATGGCTGCTCAATGTCAGGTATTGGAGTGACACCACTCCCTGCCTTTCTACTCAAGTGCCAAGGTACCTAAAAGCACAGAAAGATAATCTAAGGGTTCATACTTTTCTATACCACAGTGAATGGAACTAGCATTTTCTTAATAGTTTGTTTATTTGAGACAGAGAAGGGAGAGAGGGAGGGAGGGAAGGAAAGAAGAAAAGAGTGAGTCAGGTGAGAGAGAATAAGCACTCCAGGGCCTCTAGCTGCTGCAAATGAACTCCACACTCATGTACCGCCTTGTGCATCTGACTTACATGGGTCCTGGAGAATCAAACCTGGGTCTTTTGGTTTTGCAGGCAAGCACCTTAATTGCTAAGCTATCTATTCAGCCCCAGGGACTAGCATTTTTAAAAGAGGTTTTAACTTAAATATCACATGTTCTGATACAGCCACATAAACATCTTGCATATAAGATTGTATTTTCTTATTTCCTGAGATGGTGTCTTGCTGTATATTAGGTTGACCTCAAACTTCTTCACCTGCCTCTAAGTCTTAAGTGTTGGAACTCCTGGTTTATCAGGTTATTTTCAATTGGAATATGCCAGATGAGTTTTTGGTAGGCATGGTGTGCTGTTTCAATGAGAACTAAGAGAAGAGGGAAAGAAATTTGTCTCAAAATTTTTTAAAAAATTTTTTGTTTATTTTTATTTATTTATTTGAGAGCGACAGACAGAGATAGAGAGAGAGAAAGAATGGGCATGCCAGGGCTTCCAGGCACTGCAAATAAACTCCAGATGCATGCGTCCCCTTGTGCATCTGGCTAACGTGGGTCCTGGGGAATCGAGCCTTGAACTGGGGTCCCTAGGCTTCACAGGCAAGCACTTAACCACTAAGCCATCTCTGCAATCCATTGTTTCAAATTTTTAACAAAGAATAGTAAAAGAGTAAATGAGCAAGATTCTTTAAGAGGCAATAAAACAGCACAATTTCATATTGTCCTCTGGAGAGCTTTTGCAGGATGCCTCGAATTATGATACATTAGCCTCGGGAGAAAATACTAAAATGCATTCATGTACTACATGCCATTTCCTGGGAGAATTAACCACTGCCTTCATTCTTTACAACCCAAATCTGTTTTTAACAAAACATCACCACTTCCTACATTAAAGCCTATATGTCTCCTACAAATTTTCAAGAGGAATCTTTTCATTGTTTGAGTATTTTATAGCTGCAGCAATACTCAGTAATGACTGACACAAAGCTAAGGTGGTGTTCATTGTAGGAGAGATGAGTAATAAAACCATCAGCGTACAAATGATTTTTTAATTGGGTTTTAATCTGTGTATTTAGAGAAGTTATTTCTGTGTGAATGCCACACTGATAATTTTTATCTTGGTGCCACAGCTGCAGTCACTAATGGCAGATGCCATGGACACCCTTGAAGGAAGAAGGAGTGAAAAAGAACGTGTGTGGAATACAATGCAAAAGGTAAAACTTGGAGCGGAAGGGAAGAGATACATTATCCTCAAAGAAAATGTCCACCCCGGGTCAAATCTGTTTAGAAGATAAAAAGAAATGGAAGTTCTTCAGGTTGTTTGTGTGTGTGCTTTCTTTGTGAAGTGAATGCAGAGGGAGGGAGCTGGAAATGTAACCAAAATCAAAGAGGGACTTACTTAATGGGCAACCTCAGGTCTATTTCCCCTCCAACAGACTGTAGTCACATGCTCCCACGAGCCTTTGTCACCCTCATGCTCATTTTCTTATGCATTTGAAATTATCTGTTGCTTCACTATTTCTAACAATCACTTGAAAGCCTTTTCCTCATTATTTTAATCCATTCTCCAACTATTTCCCCCATATTTGTTACTTGAGGAATAAGGGCTGCATTATTTTGCTGGGGGGGTGGTGCGCGTAGAAATAGCATGTCTTCACTGGTTCTGACGTGTAAAGTCACCTGCACAGAGGCTTTCTCACCTGTGTGCGACACCATAGAATGCAGTGATCTAAAGCCGCAAGAGTTGGTGACGCTGGGGCTCCTGCCCACCTCAAGGTAGCAAGTTCTGATCACCCAACTGCCCATTTGGTCTCTTCCCATCACTGCCAGGTCCCACAAGGGGAGCCTGTAGTCAGGAGGTGTAAATGGAGCAAAATTAGCTAAGAAACCTTCAGCTCAAGAGGACATGGGCAGTCCTGAGGGACCCTGGTGCTGCTGAGGAAATGTGGGAAACGTGTCTTCTGAAATCAACTCAGGGCTTCTGGGGTACACATGGAAGTCAGAAACCAACAGGATTTTCAGATACTTGTTGAATATTTACTCTCCTGGAGATACTTGGCATTAGGTATACTAGGCTGAGTAGAAGAGGCAGTCCCTGTCATGTGAGTTGGCTGTGCCCCTGGACAGCACTTGGTCAGTTTACTGAATGTGACAGAAAAAGGCAGATGTTCCATGACCTGTAGAAATAGCAGGGAATAGCGTGATATGGGAGATCAGAAAGACACTTCTATGGAATTTCTGTAATATTTAAAGGACTAGTGATAGTTATCCAGGAGAAAGGGGAGATTTCCAAGTGAAGGGACCAGTTTCTACCAAGTATGTAAAGAAAGGCTGGCACATTGAAAACTGACAGAAATAAAGAGGTATTTCAGAATGAAGTACAGAGGAAAGAAAAGTCAAATAGAAGAAGAATTTATAGAATAAGAGAAGGATTTAGGATGTTTCTGAGAGTATTTATCTAGAAAATATTTTTTGTATTTTTTTTTAAATTTTTATTATTATTTATTTATTTGAGAGCAACAGAGACAGAGAGAAAGACAGATAGAGGGAGAGAGAGAGAATGGGCGCGCCAGGGCTTCCAGCCTCTGCAAACGAACTCCAGACGCATGCGCCCCCTTGTGCATCTGGCTAACGTGGGACCTGGGGAACCGAGCCTCAAACCGGGGTCCTTAGGCTTCACAGGTAAGCGCTTAACCGCTAAGCCATCTCTCCAGCCCTTTTTTGTACTTTTTATGAGAGAGAGAATTGGTGCGCCAAAGCCTCCAGCCACTGCAATCAAACTCCAGGCACGTGCACCATCCTGTGTGCATTGCAGCCTTGAGCACTTGTGTCACCGTGTGCGTCTGGCTTACATGGGAGCTGGAAAGTCAAATATGAATCCTTAGGCTTTGAAGTCAAGCAACTTAACCACTAAGCCATCTCTACAGCCCTAGAAATTATTTTTGGTACACTTTCAGAGCTGTGGTGAGAGCAGATCCAGGGGCTAAGGCATTGAAGGAAGGTCAGTTACCAAAGGGTGATGGTATCTCAGGAGGCATGGTAACAGTACAGTCTAGGGCAGTGGGCAGAGAGGAGGGAAACAGAGAGAAGTGATATTCAGGAAGACAAGCTTTAGTCTTTGTTCTCTGGTGGGATGTGGAAGCTGAAAGAAGGCAAAGTTAAAGATGGCATCAAGATCTTTGCTTGTTGCACTATTCTCAATAGCTAGGAAATGGAATCAACCTAGAGTCCATCAGCTAATGGATGGGCAGTGATGGTGTGGCACATCTACATGACAGAATCTTATTGAGCTGTTAGAAAAATGAAACTATGAAATTTGCAGGAAAATTAATAGAATTGGAAAAGATTACACTGAGATAACTGGAGCCCCAGCAAAAGCATGTGTTCTTCTTCATATGTGATTGTTCTCTCTCATATGCAGATCCTTAGCTTTTAATGCTTGCATGAAGTAAACAAGGAGGTGTGTGAGAAAAGTTAGTATACACTATTCTCGAGATAGGAACAAGAGGTGATAAGAGTAGAGGGGACAAAAGGAAGCATGTGGTATGAAAATGCAAAGGAGTCTATGGTGGAAGGAGGACAAGGGGAGAAGGGATGGAAGAAAAGAGGTGAGAAAAGAATATACAAGTCATTTGAAATACAACCTAACTGTTTGTATGCTAGTAAAAACAGGCATATGCAGCCAGCTATGCTGGCACACACCTTTAATCCCAGCACTTGGCAGGTGGAGGGAGGAGGATCGCCATGAGTTCAAGGCCACACTGAGACTACATAGTGAATTCCAGGTCAGCCTGGGCTAGAGTGAGACCCTACCTCGAAAAACCAAAGAAAGAGCATATATATGCATATATATGTTTTATATATACATATATATGTGTTTGTGTGTGTTTGTATATGTATGTGTATGTATGTATATTTGTGTATGTGTGTGTACTTGAGCAACCAGGCAGAGGGTAGGATCCCTGCTGTCTTCAGTTACTAAGGAAAGGAACTATCATGGGGCAGCTTTTTACTAATAGCATTAACTCCTTCAGAGTGCAGTCACGAGACAGAAGCCATACAAGGTAATGGATGGGAACTTAATATAAGAATGTCTAACTTACTATGAAGTTGTTAATTAGGAAATTGAAGAAGGAAAGAAGCCACCTCAACCTGGAGAATGACAACGGAGAGCTTAGAATATCTAAAACTAAGAAACTTAGAGGGGCTGTGCTAAGTCAAAACTCACACATTTACTATAAAGTGTTACTCAGCCACTCCTTGGGTCTCTGAGCTCAGAGGAGGATTCTAGAAGGGCTGGGACACAGACCTCTGAGGAAGACACAATAACCCATTAGTGCTGTAGGGAACGGTGAGGAGGGCAGTGGTCAGAGAGAGTTACATCTCTAACTTCTGGAGAAACTAGATTCAGCTATGACTAGAGAAAACAATGTGCATAGATTGGAAATGGTTTTCTGAGGAGATGCTTACAGGCAGACAGAAGCAAACAGAAAATTTATTTTAGAGAGACAGGGAGAGAAAGAGAGAACGGGCATGCCAGGGCCTCCAGGCATTATAAACAAATGTCAAACACATGCACCACCTTGTATATCTGGCTTACATGGGTACTGGGGAATTGAACCTGGTCCTTTGGCTTTGCAGGTAATTGCCTTAACTGCTAATCCATCTCTCCAGCCCAAGTGTCCCTTTTGACAGAGACTGACAGCTGGCAGAGCAGAGATGAGGTTGTGGACAACTAGCCCCAGCAAGATAGCTGTCTGTAGAAGGATGGATTTAGAGGACAGACACCACAGGTTTATAATAGGCAGAAAAGTGTATTCAAATTGGATGCTGTCAAGATACCCAAAGGAAAGTATAAAGCCTAAAGTTCCAGGTAAATATTAAATAGAGTGCCTGGGGAGATGGCATAGTGGATAAAGCACTTGCCTGTCAAGTTGAATATCTGAGTGCAAGCCAGACCATGTAAAAAGCCAGAAGCCATGGTGGGCTTCTGGAACACCAGCATGCTGACACTGACTACAAGATTGGAGGCCAAAATGAGAATTTCCCTGAAGCTCATGGCAAATGCAGCAAAGAAAAGCAGAGCTGGAATCCAGAGCAAAAAATCCTGCCTCAAATTTCAGTGGCTAAGCGATGACCAACCCTAGCCTTATCCTCTGACTTCCACACATGTGCCATGGCACACACACACACCTACACTTACATAAACACACAAAAATAAATAATACATAAAATGTAAAGGACTGAGAAGGAGAGAGATAGAAATTTCATAGTCATTGGTCTAATGATATTTCAAAAATTCATTTAAATGGATGTAATTGCCAAGAGTATGTATGTTAAGGGGCTGGAGAGATGGATTATTGGTTAAGGCATTTGCCTGAAAAGCCAAAGGACCTCTGTTCCATGTCCCAGGACACACGTAAGCCAGATGCACAAGGTGTCACATGCATCTGCAGTTCATTTGCAGTGGCTGGAGGCCCTGGTGCACCCATTCTCTCTTTCTCTCTCTCAAAAAATAAACAAATAATATATATTTTTTTTTAAAGAGAGAGAGAGGGCCTTGAGGTAGCCTCTGGAGGAGAAACCTACAAAGGAAAGATAGGACTTGCAGAAAGAATTGGAGTTGGAAATTAACCAAGTTCAATGCTGGAATCAAGCCATATAACCAGACAGTTCTGTGGGCAATAAAAGTAACTGTTTAGAACAGGAATCAGCAAACTACAAGTATACCACCTGTTTCGTACGTAACGTCTGTTGCATACAAACATGTCATTCATTTACATATTGTCTGTGTTAACTAGCCCAAGTTGAGTAGTTGCCGCAGCCACTATAATAGTTCACAAAGTGAAAATGTCTACTATCTGGCTCTACAGAGAAAGAACTTACTATATTCTGATTTCTAGTATTATCTCTCCCAGAATCATTTGCATTTATGCAGCAAATATTTATATTTAGAAATCCAGTAGAGCAGCCCTCAAATTATTTACTTTTAGGGCTCAGTCAGAAAGGTAGAAGAGAGACTGACAACTGCTTCCTGTGCCTCACTCTAAGCTAGTGTCTCTGATACCTGTGTTCATAGGAGCTCTTAGCTGCTGCTCTTTATTTTGTCCCTATTTCGTTTATCTGTTGCTGTTCAGCAAGCCACTTTACATGTGCAATAACAAATCACTATGATCTCTCTCATATAAATATTGACCAAAAATCCACCAGGTGGACAGGAGGGATGGCTTAGCGGTTGAGGTGCTTGCCTGCCAAGTATAAAAACCCAGGTTCAATTCCTAAGTACCCACATAAGCCAGCAGCACTAGGTGACACATGTGTATGGAGTTTGTTTGCAGCGGCTGGAAGCCCCGGCATGCCCATTCACCCTCCATCTCCCCCACACCCTAAATCTTGCTCTCTTTACCCCCAAATATAAATAAATAAATTATTTAAAATAAAGTCCACCAGTTCATTGTGATAGTTAGGCTATACAATGTCCACCATAGCCTCATGTGTTTTGAAAGCTTGGTCCCCAGCTAGTGGGAATTTGGAATGTGGAGCCCAACTCCAACATATTGGCAGTGGGCTAGATGGTGTGTCAGGAGCTGGAAACACCAGAGCAATTCATGGAGGGGATGATCAGAGCTGGAAGAAAGCCCATGAAGTACACATACAGACAACGGTGGCTGTTCAAAGAGGAGTAGAGCTGAGACATTATTCAAGATACAGGGTGGTTATACAGAGTGTGCTCACAGACACACTCCATACAGTGAACTCATCCACACACGCACATGCAAACATACTCAATACAGTGATCTCATCTACACATGTGCATGCAGAAGACACACTCCATACAGTAATCTCATCTACTCATATGCATGCAGACACACTCCATACAGTGATCTCATCTACACATGTGCATGCAGAAGACACACTCCATACAGTGATCTCATCTACACATGTGCATGCAGAAGACACACTCCATACAGTGATCTCATCTACACATGTGCATGCAGACATACTCCATACAGGGATCTCATCTATACATGTGCATGCAGAAGACACACTCCATACAGTGATCTCATCTACACATGTGCATGCAGACACACTCCATACAGTGATCTCATCTACACATGTGCATGCAGACATACTCCATACAGGGATCTCATCTACACATGTGCATGCAGAAGATACACTCCATACAGGGATCTTATCTACACATGTGCATGCAGAAGACACACTCCATACAGTGATCTCATCTACACATGTGCATGCAGACATACTCCATACAGTGATCTCATCTACACATGTGCATGCAGACACACTCCATACAGTGATCTCATCTACACATGTGCATGCAGAAGACATACTCCATACAGTGATCTCATCTACACATGTGCATGCAGACACACTCCATACAGTGATCTCATCTACACATGTGCATGCAGAAGACATACTCCATACAGTGATCTCATCTACACATGTGCATGCAGACACACTCCATACAGTGATCTCATCTACACATGCGCATGCAGAAGACACACTCCATACAGGGATCTCATCTACACATGTGCATGCAGAAGACACACTCCATACAGGGATCTCATCTACACATGTTCATGCAGACACACTCCATACAGTGATCTCATCTACACATGTGCATGCAGACATGCTCCATACAGTGATCTCATCTACACATGTGCATGCAGACATACTCCATACAGTGATCTCATCTACACATGTGCATGCAGACACACTCCATACAGTGATCTCATCTACACATGTGCATGCAGACATGCTCCATACAGTGATCTCATCTACACATGTGCATGCAGACATACTCCATACAGTGATCTCATCTACACATGTGCATGCAGACATACTCCATACAGTGATCTCATCTACACATGTGCATGCAGACACACTCTATACAGGGATCTCATCTACACATGTGCATGCAGAAGACACATTCCATACAGGGATCTCATCTACACATGTGCATGCAGACACACTCCATACAGAGATCTCATCTACACATGTGCATGCATACATACTCTATACAGTGCTCTGTTCCACACATGAACATGCAGACACACTCCATACAGTGATCTCATCTACACATGAGCATGTCGACACACTACATACAGTGATATCCTATACGCTTGAACCTGCAGGCACACTCCATGCAATGATCTCATCTACATGAGGGGTCCTGAATCGTGGTTATAATAATAATATGCCTTGGCCATTGTGTATGCTTGACCATATGTCAAGCCTTTTAAAGGCATATGCCTACATGGTGTTATATCCCAGCTTTCCTCTTCCCAGAGCTCAGCTCACTCTTGTTGCTTTCTGTCAGCTGCTCTGGCAAGATGTGGTACCCAGCCTCTGTTCTTCTGTGTTTCTCCTGCTGTGATGAAGCTTTTTCTCTAAACTGTAAGCTAAAACTAGACTCTTTCTTCCTGTCAGCTGCTTTTATTCAGATGTTTGGTCCCAGAAACATTAAGGTGATCACAACAGTGGTTCTTGCATGTTTTCTCTTATACTGTTTAGTTAAATGGCTTCTGTGTGTAGAGTGGTATCTATGAAGTCACCAAGTTGGCATGTTCACACAGTGCACATTGACACCACGCAGCTGAAGCATTTCATTGAAGTGCCAACATGTGGCCTTTGCCTATGAATTAAACTTCCAAACAGCCTCACGGGTGGGTTTCAAGAGGAACTACTCTTACAGCCCAGCCTGAGAACAGACACAGCAACTTCTAGCATTTTCTGTGGCTCCAAACAGTCACAGAGGAGCCTAGAACACAGAAGCTTAGAGGAGTATGTTGCATGCCTATCAAGAATGAAATACTGGTGATTACCTTGGGTACAAAGCACTACAGAAGAATTGCTCTGAGTTCCAGGCTGAAAATATGTACCTTCAAGCAGGCAGGAGTCAAGAGGACAGTTAAATCATGGCCTCCCAGGCTTCCAAGAATGCAATATAAGCAAGTCTCCCACCCAACCACTGGGTGTCTAGGAAGACTCACTGGTGAACAGCCAATCTTTCCAAATTAAAAGGCTGGGTAATGATCATAGCTTTGTAAATGGAAGCTCCTGAGAGGTCTTTAGGAAGATGTGAATGGGAAGGAACAGGGCGCCAAATTTTTCCCAGGGGCTTTTAATTTGGTTAATGTGACTCCACAAAGGATGATCGTATCACTTTCAGACAATTCCAGTAGCAAGTAAGTAATTTCCTTTTACTGCTACCAAGTTAATTTGTGTGTGCTAAAAAAAAAAAATAATTAAAAAAAAAACCTAATTGTACAAGCTACACTGTGTTCTGAGCTCACTGAAAGTTGATATCGGCATCACCACCTCTGAGATCTGTTATCTGTAATAGAAACAGCTGTTGTACCTAATGAAAACACTTGAAATTTTCATCTGAAGCAGCAGAATTATAGCCGAAGCTGCTACTTCCACATAGTGAACGGGTCTGTCAGCATCCCCATTACTTCACACAATTTTCTGAGCTCCACGTTGTGATAGGTCTATATATATATTTTTTAAAAAAGCTATCACTATGAGAACTGATTCACAAAAGCTGACCTCCTGCCTACATTTTTGTCTTCTCTGAAGTTTCTCAAGGAACCCAGAAACCACTGGGCTGTGCCTGACTCACCAGAATTAAAATCTGTTCTTTATAGAATTGTAGGAGAGTGGTGCTTGTTTGGGTTTGGCTTTGCTGAGTATTTCCGTGCTAGTAATTAACTTGACAAGAATAGACTCATGTTGGTGTTGCCATGAAGATACAAAAATAGGCAAGTAGGGCTGAAGAGATGGATTAGCAGTTAAGGCACATGCCTACAAAGCCTAAGAATCCAGGTTCAATTCTCCATGTCCCACATAAGCCCGATGCACATGGTGGAGCATGTGTCCGGAGTTCATTTGCAGTGGCTAGAGGCCCTGGTGCATTCATTCTCATTCTCACTCTCTGTCTCTCTGTCTGTTTCTCTCTCTCCCTCCCTCCCTCTCTCTCTCTCTCTCTCTCTCTCTCTCTCTCTCCCCCCCCCTTTCTCTCCATCTCTCATAAATAAATTTTTAAAAAGTAGGCAGGTAGCCTGATGTGGTGGTGTGCCTTTAGTCCCAGCACTCAAGAGGAAGAGGTAGGAGAATTGCCATGAGTTCAAGGTCACCCTGAGTGAATTCCAGGACAGCCTGAGCTAGTGAGACCCTACCTCAAAAAAAATAAGTAAAAAAAAAAGTAAATAAATAAGCAAGTTGCATGTGAATTTTAAAAAGTGAGGTACATCTCCTTGTGTAGGAAAGGCCCATCCACATCATGAAGCATATCACATTGTTCTTGGTTGTATCCTATAACAAAAATGCCTGGGGCTGGAGAGATGGCTTAGCAGTTTAGCACTTGCCTGTGAAGCCTAAGGACCTTGGTTCAAGGCTCGATTCCCCAGGACCTACATAAGCCAGATGCACAAGGGGGTACATGCGTCTGGAGTTAGTTCGTAGTGGCTGGAGGCCCTGGTGCACCCATTGTTTCTTTATCTATCTGCCTCTTTCTCTCTCTGTCTGCCACTCTCAAATAAATAAATAAAAATAAAAAACTTATTTTTTAAAATTTTTTTCATTTTTATTTATTTATTTGAGAACAACAGACAGAGAAAGAGGCAGAGAGAGAGAGAGAATGGGCATGCCAGGGCTTCCAGCCACTGCAAATGAACTCCAGACACGTGCGCCCCCTTGTGCATCTGGCTAACATGGGTCCTGGGGAATGAGCCTCAAACCAGGGTCCTTAGGCTTCACAGGCAAGCGTTTAACCACTAAGGCATCTCTCCAGCCCAAAAAAATATATTTTAAAAAATGCCTGGAAGCATGCATTGTATTTCTCAGCTCCCATTAACATCTCCTTTACTCAGGTGCTCAGCGAAATGCTCGCTCTTTCTATGCCAAACACTGTCCTAGCCACTGGACACACAGCCATGTAAAAGCAGTGCCCTCAGACCGTCAGTGTCCTAACGAAACAAGGAATATCTAAAATTATAGAATCTGTCATACGGCAATAAATGCCACTGGAAAAAGGAAAGTGAGCACACCAAATAAGTGTGAAATCATTTGGGAATGTGGTGGAAATCTCTTCAAGTACAGAAAGCACCAAGTGTAGAAAGCCCTGAGGTGGAGTGTGCACCACAAGGAAGATGTAGTGACTGGTGTAGAATGAACCAGAGCCATAAGAGATGAAGCAAGGCACAGGGGACGTGGCCCACTGGGCAGTGCTTACTGTGTAAGCATGAAGCCAGAGTTTGCATCCCCAGCACCCACATAAAGGCCATATGGTCATAGCAGCCACCTGTACTCCCATACTCAGGAAGCGAGGGCTCTCTGGTCTGGGGTAAATTGACTTCCTAGACTAGCTAAGCCAGCCAGCTGAAGGCACATGGGGGAGATTCTGCCTCAGTAAACTCGAGAGTGATCAAGGAAGATACCCAGAGTCAACTTCTCCACATGTACACATATGTACACACGCCTGCCCCCACACACATGCATGCATACCACACAGAAGTAAAAAACATGAAGTGGAATGTTTTGCCAAAACAAATACACTGTAAGCTGCTAAGGAGAGAAGAGGCTAAAGTGGGAAAGGGTTGAAGCAGAGAAAGTCATTGGTGGGCTGCCTCAGCACTCCGGTAGAGAGATGACAACAGCTTGGGCTTAAATCCTGGCAGAGGCGATGCCAGCAACAATGGTCAGAAGGGCTAAGGCATATTCAGAGATGCCAGTGTTGCAGAGCAAATACACAAAGCAAAAATGTGCTCCGTTCCCTGCTTTTTGTGTTGCTACAATCAATACCTGGCAAGGAGTACATCAGGAGAAAGAGTTTAGAGTTTATTTTGCCTTGTTATTTGATTTATTTATTTGTTTATGATATGAGAGAGAGAGAGGCGGAGAAAGAGAATGGGTGTTCCAGGGCCTCTGGCCACTGCAAATGAACTCCAGATACATGTACCACCTTGTGCATCTGGCTTTACGTGCATCCTGGGGAATAGAACCTGGGTCCTTAGCTTTGCAGGCAAGTGCCGTAATCTCTGAGCCATGTTGCAAGCCTACTCACTTACCTTTCTGGTGTGAGTGTGTGTACAGTACACGTGGTATGTGTGTACAGCGTATGCACATTCCTGCAGAGACCAGAGAAGAGTACTGGGTGCCCTCTTCCATTGCTCTTCACACTGTTCCCTTGAGACACAGTCTTGTACTGAATCTGGAGTTGCTTTTCTCAGTAAGGCTGACTGACCTGCCAGCTCTGGTGTTGTTCCTGTCTCTGCCCCTCACAGGAGTGGGGACACTGAGGCCAAGGGTGCTGAGCTGTCCCTCCCAGGCCCTCATCATGCTTGCATGGCAAGTACTCTTACTCACTGAGCCATTGTCCAAGCCCAAAATTATTTACCTTTTGATGTCCCTTTTTGTCTGAAAACCATCACTTACACGTCATATTCAATTGTTGACATACAGCAGTGACATTCATTGATGAACTAATTGGTGTCTGGAGATGAATGTGTTGGATTATGTGTGAATGAGCAACTCCATTCTGTTGAAGTCTGTTGGTGTGCTCACAGCAGAGAGTGGGGAATGTTGGTTGGGAGGTGGAGCGGGGACAGCTGTTTGGGAAGGGAAAGGGCAGAGCAGACTGGAGCACTTTACTTAATTTCATATCAGATTTCCACCCTGAATGCTCCAAAGTCCTGAGAGAGCCTGCGCATGCGGCGCTGCCGCTCACCCGCCAGTCCTCTGCACTGACTCTCCGTGGCTGGGATAGTGCATCTGTGAGTGCTGCTCTTTTCAAAGACTCTGCGGCCGTACTTTGTACTCATTTACAAAGCAGTTTCTCTGGCAATCAGGCTTTTCCTGTGTGTCATGTTCTTTAAGGAGTCTCTGCAGATTTATTGCAGTTTGATTGTGAATCTTGTACCTTCTGGTTATGGGCATCCTCATTAGCATATCCCCAAATTCCTTTACAGTGTGAGCACTGCTAAGCAGTTCTGTCCATGATGTCATGCACATAGTGTGGGGAAACCTGAGGGCTCTGGCTGCTGACTGTGCAGGGCACTGGCGGGGACGAGTGGGGGGGGGGGGGACACATGGTGGTGATACTCTAAGAACATGCAAGAACCAGTGAGTCCCAAGGAGCTGAAGAAGAACAGACTTCTGAGATAAATCATTGTAAATTGGGATAAACTGAGTTTGTAGGTGCCCAGGCCAGTCCTTCAAGGGGGTCAGATGCTGAGCCCAGTGACAATGAGATGTGAAGGGAAGGACCCTATTCTTGAAGGTTACATTGAAGACAAGGCAAGCCTATGGAGTGGAGAAAGCCAGTCCCTTGGTTCTGACCATCTTCCCACCACAGAGCAGCGTTTTAAGTGTAGATGATAAATGTAAGCTACCGCTCAGGCCAACCTCTTCCTCTCCTTACCGAAAGGGCAAAGAATGGAACTAACTCATTGTATCAATCAGTTTTCCATCACTGTGACATAACATAGTCAACATAACAAGGGGAAAACTACTTTGGCTCACAGTCTCAGAGGTTTTAGCCCGTGGTGTTTGGTTGTATATACTGGGATTATGGTGATAGAGTCAGTCATGGTAAGAGCACATGGCAGAGGAGGCCTGTCCATGTGGGATAGCTAGGAAGAACAGAGAGAGAGGAAGGGTCTACCATTCCACTATCCCTTCAAGGGCACATTCCTAATGACCTAACTTCATCCCACTGGGTCCCACCCACTAGAGGCTTCATCACTTCTCAGTAATACTCCAGGCTAGAGACCAAGCAGGGCTTTGACCCATAGATCCTTAGGAGACATTCACCATCCAAGCCACAGTATTCACTGTCATTGTCAGTGGCAACATTTGCTTCTCATTCATGTCCCACCTGTGCTTGGCGTGGTCTGCAAACCTGAGAGCACTTCTATTATATGCCTTGTTGGCCAATATCTTCTAACACTTTGATAATTTGGAGAGAATTCTAGAGCAGATATACACTGTAGCACAGCCCTCGTCTATAGAGCATACATTAGGAGCTTAGTCATTTTTAAACAGAGTTTTTTCAGGTACACAAAGCCCACTTGCTAGTAAAGTAGCATTCCCTCTTAGCCTGTCTGAAGCCTGATTTGGACTATTACAATTGAAACAAGCTAGAGAGAAATTTACTTCAGAGAAGTATTAATAATGACAGTGTCCAATATCAGTGATTATCGATTTCATTGGCTGCCATACTCTTCAACCTGTTATCACATTTAATGGCTGCACAAATCCTATGACACAGATACCATTATCTCTCCTTTGAAATATGAAGATGATGTAAAATTAGTAAGGAAGTAAACCCAAGTTTGTAGTGCCGTGGTTTGACTCAGACTTAGACTTGAGTCAAAGGATCTCTTTGTGACCATTAGCTAGAACTTTTATGTTAAGAAAAATGAAGCTGCTCAAAGTCAGTGGCACAAAGAATGATGCCTAGTCCAAGTACAGATCCTGTAACACAGCCAATGAGACCAGCTTTGGCAGTGAGTGGGTTGAAAACAGCAGAGGCTATTGTAGGCATCCTCCATCCTTCTCAAGATCACAGCCTACTGCCCATCTGGACACTTAGCCACTCCACTTTCCAGCAGAAGCCTGGCCAAATCTGAACATCCATACCCACCACTCTTCCCTGAGTCATACTGATCTTACCATCTCCCCTCATCATCATCCCCCACCACTGCCAGACACTCTAAAGTTATGTCTGCTTTCATAGCTCACCATTATCCTTCTTCCTGAGACTTCAGAACCTTAAAGAGTCTGGACATTTTCATGGTGTGCTAACAGTTTCTCTGAGGTCCTCTCTCTGGTGAGTCATCTGAACCAGCATTCTAAGCTGCATCACCTCTTAGTGGAGGCATAGTTTTATAAGCACACATAACCTCGGTAGTCTTCCTCATCTCAACACATAGGACCTGAAGCTGGCCAGGCCTACATCAATGTTTCCCTCCTCCACTGGTTCAGTCAAAGGCTTTCTGAAGGGACAGAAAAATAGAATGAACATTGTTGTAAAGAGGATTTACTGGATTAATTTACAGGGTAACATCCGGCAGTCCAATAATAGTCATCTGCAGGCTTGAGCCTTGAGAAGCCCAGTAGTCACACGGTCCACAAAGCTGTGTGCCTCAACAGCCCCAATCTGGCACTGAAGGCCTTGAGGACTCCTAGAGAGCTGATGGTCTTCAGACCACATTGGAAGGTTGATGAAATTCAGTTCCAGTGTCCACAAAGGATAGCCAAAACAGGGTAGATGCATGCATGAGTCAGTAACAGAAACAATCAGGTAAAAAGCATGCTCAGATGAAGAATACTGGCAGCCAGGCCAAAAGGGTTGATGTTCTCTCAGCATTTATATAAAACCCATCATCAGAAGGGCTTCCTCCCTCAGTTAGTCATTCCTTGAAATACCTTTATAGACCTGCCCAAGAGGCATGGCTCCTACTGGATTCCAAATCTGATCAAGTCGAAAACAGACTTAACCTTCACATTCACTTTCTAAACTCTCTCCCTGCTGACGCACTTATGAGCTAATACAGGAAGTGACTACACAGAAATTGGAAATACTCATACCACTCCAACCCTGTTAGTATTTTTGTCTTTGCAAACGATTTTCAAAAGTATATCACTTATCAAAGCAGAGATCCAAATGCTCCTAAGAGCTCATCACTGAAGCAGACTTAAAACTCGCCCACCATGGCTCAGGGGATTTTGCAGAAGAGGAGGCGGAAAGATTATAAGAGCCACAGGTTGAGACATCATGCCCAGAAGCTTTCCCACTCCCCAAGAACAACTGACTGCTGCTCCCACAATGCATAACCCTTAGCACCATGGGGAACACCTGCAACTCCATCAAGGAGGGTCCCCAGCGGAATGAGGGCAGGGATGAGAGAAAAGAGGGTACCAACACATGATGTGTCCATACAAAATATGTTGTTAATAATAATAACTGAATCTATCAACAAAGTATGTCTTTTTAAAGTTCAGTATAATGTTAATTGGGAGTAAGGGAGACACACATATTATCTCAATTATATTTTGAACTGATGAAGAGTAAGTTTACATTTTATTCTAAAAGTTCCTTCTTTAAATAATCAAAAGTATCATCTTTGCTAGACAGCCCAGAATTTTATTGTATTTATTTTATATAATAAATTTTTTAGCTTCTTTGTATTCTTGAAGATAATAGAATGCCTTATATCATTAGAGTGCAAAAGGACATTGTCCATTCTGCCTTTAAATCAGGATTAATATGGTGCTCAAAGCAATTGACTTGAGGACCATTTGGTCATTTTTAGTATACTCTTTATACCTTTCACCTTATGGAAAAAGGCAATACTAAAAGTGCCTTTTTAGCCAACTCTGAAGGGTCTCTGGGTCATTTATCAAACTGTGACTTTGTTAAAACTGTACATATAGAGATAGAGACAAGCCTGAAACCTAAAGTACACACATCCCACAGGTGCAAATACCCCATTTTTCTTGGCATTACCAAAACTGTGTAAGATTTATCCATCCTCTACTAAAATGACTCTGTTCTGGAGAAAAGGCTCTAGAAGGTCATGAACTGGCTGGTGAAAAGTCAGCTGTGGAAATATGTGGCAAGGACCCTAACCTAAAGACATGGCCCATGTCTTTTATTTTTTTATATATATATTTATTTAATTTTTTGGTTTATTTCTATGTATTTATTTGAGAGTGACAGACAGGGAGAGAAAGAGGCAGATTGAAAGAGAAAGAATGGGCATGGCAGGGCCTTCAGCCACTGCAAACGAATTCCAGATGCATGAGCCCCCTTGTGCATCTGGCTAACGTGGGTCCTGGGGAATTGAGCCTCAAGCCAGGGTCCTTAGGCTTGATAAGCAAGCGTTTAACCGCTAAGCCATCTCTACAGCCCCCATGTCTCTTAAAATTGGAAGGAATTAAAAGGTTAAAAAGGAATCGAAAGGTTAACTATTAAGACCTCTAGTGGAGAGAAAGCCCACTCAGACTCATCCCAGATGCTTTGCCTTATGCCAGTGGTAAAGATATTTAGAAGAAACTGAACAAACTGAAGAATTGCAGGGATCAAAACCATTTAAAAAAAGAAAACTAAGGATAGAGTACTTCTGAAAATATGGAGTAGATGTGCTTTGCTCCATTTGTCACATTTTATGCAACTCAAACCCCGGACATTATGTGTAAATGAACCTTAACACTGTCTAAGTGGCAGAATGAAAAAGGGAGAGCAGGGGACACATAGAGCCCCATGGAATAACATGGTGATGCATTCACTGGTTTTGTGCACTTTTGTTTATTTGTTTGCTTGCTTTCATTTTAAGGGGTCTTGACCCCACCTTTGGAGCTGAAGACACAATTAAACAAGACACACCAAAACAAGACCCAGAGAAATCCCTCTGTCTCTAACCAAAGGGCAAGGAAAGATACAGCACAGAAAGGTCAAGAACTCTTAGACGACAATGTCTCTGGCCCATCCAAACACGAAAAGCATCATAGCCCCACCCCCACCCAGGTTGGGGAGTGGGAGTTCACTCTTACCAGGCTGGAACAAGGTTGCCCAGTCTTCCTACTCTCACATGGAAGGATCCAAGAAAACCAAGCATGAACCTGCTCATTCAGCCCTATCAGTAGAAAAGTCTCCCTTTCTTGCTATGCTGTTGGAGGAAGCTTCATGCAGAGTTAGGACTTTTACCACCAACAAGAGTTAGTTGACAGTAAAAAAAAAAAGAGAGAGAGAGAGAGAGAAAAACAATTTAAAGGAGAAAAGTATATTTTAGCTTGTGCTTCAGAGATTTTGGGTTGTGGATAACTTCAACCATTGCTTTTAGGCCTGTGGCAAGGCAGACATGTCAATCAGGAAGTGAATGGTAGAAGAAAGCTGCTCATTTCATGGTCTCCAGGAAACAGAGAAAGATAGGAAAGAACAGGATGCCTTCTCAAAGTCACACCTCTGAGATCTACCTTCTCTAACCAGCCACCTCCTTTTTACAGTGAATGAATTCTCCCTTGAGTCAACCAGATAATTCTTATGACACAGTCACCTGTCAACAGTGCCACAAGCTGGAAATTGAGTCCTTGTCACATGACCCTTTTCAGGGACATGCAAGCCATGACACGGTCTATTCATGGTATTAATTAGGGCCATGTGGAATGCAGTGATAAGACTGTCCTACTCTCTCCAAGCTAATGAGGAACCAATAGAAACCTGGTGAGGAGCTTGGACTCCCAAACCTTGATGTCATAGATTCTGAATTTCTATCCCACCTGAAAATAACAAGATAAGATCTCTTCCTTCCCTTGCCATATCAGTATCAGAAAAATACAGCTAAGCCAGGATGATCAATAAGAACTAGAACCAGGCATGGTGGCATATACTTAATATTTAATCCCAGCACTCAGGAGGGTAGGAGGATCTCTGTGAGCTCAATACCAGCCTGAGACTACATAATGAATTCCTGGTCAGCCTGGGCTAGAGCAAGACCCTACCTCAAAACAAAGAAAACAAGAACTAGATTCTCAAAGCAAAAAAAAAAAAAAAAAAAAAAAAAAAAAACCCAAAGTCCATATCTCTAACACAGAGCTTTCACCATAGGAACAACTAAGATCTTAACCTTAAAGAGGAAAGACAGCTGATAGTTGCCAACACAAAGTTGTTACAGCCTCTAGAATCATTTGATAGGCATTTAAAGCTGCCACCATTTAAAAAAAACTTCAATGAGTGATTATAAAGGCACCTAAATGAAAAAGTTTCAGCAAGTAAACAGAAAAGTTTATCAAAGAAGAGAAAGTAAGAACCAGGTACAAAATTTAGAGCTGACTTTGGGATACTACCTTTCAGACTCGGAGTGGCCATTACTTCATGACCTCACAGCAGCAATCACTACCTCTCCCAATATTGACCTCATCAACATTTAGGCATGGATAATGGAAGAGGGCAAAAAATTTTCATCAAAATTGAAGAAGGCATAGTTTGAAAGAAGGGGTTCAGTGGAAGGAGGGTGGGTAAGAAGGAACAAAAGAAGATATTGAGAGGGGATTATGATCAAATTATATTTTGTTCATGTATGAAAAATTGTCAATAAAAAGTTACAAATATTTAAAACTGAAAACGTGAACTATAAAAAAATAAAAATAAAAAACAACTTAGTGGATGGGCTCCAGAGCAGAATGGAGGAGCATAGGAAAGAATCAGTGAAATGGAGATGGAACAATAGAAACTACCAACCTGAACACTCAAGAGAAGATGGAGGGAAGTAAACAGAGCTTCTGGGATCTGTGGGTCCGTAACAACCAACCGTGTTTGGGCCATCAGTGCTAGAGTTGGGGAGTGAGTGAGCAGGACTGGACGTGTACTCAAAAGAAATGAAGACAACATCCTCAATAGGAAAAACAACATAAAGCTAACTATAGATGGAAGAAGTTGAGGACTGGAAATGGGGCTGAGTTGTAAAGGGTGATGCAATGAAGAAAGGGGAACGGGGAAGCAGAGGAGAAGTACTCATTGAGGTTGTTATTGGGGTCAAACTTCTGAAACTAAAGACAAAAACATCTTTAAAGCAGCAAGAGAGAACTGATGCATTTCCTATGAGGAAAAACAAATGACAGAGGCTTTTTCTTCAGGAAACATGGAGGCCCAAGGAAGTAGCTCAGTATTTCTCAACAGCTGAGAGAAAAGGATTTCCAACCCACAGTGGTATACCCAATGGAGATAGCACTCGGGGATGAAAAGGAAATCAAAACATTCTCGCATGAAGAAAACTGAAAGATTTTATCAACAGCCAGCCTGCCCTTAAAAAACTGGCTAAAGGGATTTCTCTGAATGGAAAAGAAACAACAAAAGAAAGACCTCAAAATGCCAAGAATACAGGAAACAAAACCATGAGTGAAAACAAGTTTCCTTGTGTTTATTATATTTGATAGTAGAAGCAAAAACAACTTATATGATTGTAGTTGTATTAAAGGAGCTATTCAAGGGTAAGTATATTGGAAATTGGAGATGAAGAGATCTTTGAGAAGGAATATTTATGCACTTCAATCAAATATAAAATGAAAATACTAATGGCCTTGATAAATTATATACATAGATATGTACACATGCCCTGAGAAGCTACGAATAATCTACACAATGGTTGGGAAGATTGCTCAGTGGTTAAGGCACTTGCTTGCTTGCTTGCTTTCAAAGCCTGACAGATTAGATTTGATGTCCGAGTACTCACATAAGCCAGATATACAAGGTGGAACACAACATCTTAAGTTGGTTTGCATTGGCAAGCAGCCCTGGTATGCCCATTTCTTCTCTGTTTCTCTCTGCTTGCAAATAAATGAATAAAAATATGTTTAAACACTATACCAAAAGTACTAGCTAAATCAAAGTAGAATTATAAAAAGTATTTAAGTACTCATAAGAAAATAGGGGAGAAAAAAAACAGAAAAAAAGTAAATATAAAATGGCTTATCTAACTCTAACATACCAATAACATGTTAAATGTAGTGGCCTAAATACACTATAAAAGAGGCAAAGATTAGCAAAATTGATCTTAAAATACAGCCCCACTATATGATTGCTATAGTTAAATCTGGAATGCCATTCAAAGGTCTATGTGGTAAATGCTTGATCCCCAGCCTACTGTTGTTGGCAATGGCAGCACCTATGAGGTGTGGCCTAGTGGGTGAGCTGGTCATTAGGAGTATGACCTTGAACGACATATTGAGAGCTTAGCCCCTTCCTCCTCCTTTGTTTCATGTATTGGCAATGAAATGAGATGTTTTTTGTTTTTTTTTATTTTTATTTTTTTAATTTAATTTATTAGTTTTCTTTTCAGTAAATACAGGCAGTTTGGTACCATTATTTAGGCTCATCTGTGATCTACCCCCTCCCATTAGACCCTCCTTATTATTGAAAATGGGTCGTGCATTGTGGAGTTAGCCCCCAGTTATTAGTATGATAAATGTCTCTGAAAATCATGACCCAACATGTAACTCTGACATTCTTTCCGCCCCCTCTTCCGCAAGATTTCCCTGAGCCATGTTGGGTTCATTTTTGGTCTGCTTCAGTGCTGAGGTGTTGGGGGCCTCTGAGGCTCTGGCTCTCTGATTTGGTAGGAGTTGATTTTTCTCTGCGTTGATCTCCTTCCCCTTTGTGCTGGTATCCAGTTCACAGGAAAACATCACCCTTGCTTATTTCGCCAGTTGTCCTTAGTTTCAGTTGGGCCCCTTCTGAGGTATGTTGGGGCAGCTCTCTTCTTAGGATCTGCATCTATCTGGAAAAGAGAAGCAGATTCTCCAACGGAGAGTGAGTTAGCACCCAGAAAATTGAGATAACACTTACTTTTTTGATAGACAGTTTGATAGGTGTAGGCCCTCTTATACCCCGTGATTGATGGTAGCTTGATATTTTGCCATATGCTACCATGATGTGTCACCTCACCACAGGCCCAAAGCAGCAAGGCCAACTGATCTAACCAAGAGCTGACTAGAACATTCTGGAGAAATATGTATCATACAAATATTAATAAAAGAAAAGAGAACACTAAGGATATAGACACAGCACCTGACACCTATAATCCCACACTCCAGAGACGGAAATAGTAGGATCATGATTTGATTCTGGCCTGGGTCACATAGCAAGTTTGAGGCCAGCCTAGGCAACATAGCAAGACCTTGTCTCAAACCAACAACAATAACAATAAACAATAGCCAGACATGGTGGTGCATGTCTTTAATCTCAGTACTCAGGAAGCTGAGGTGGGGGATCACTGTGAGTTCAAGGCTAGCCAGGGCTACATAATGAATTCAAGGTCAGCCTGGGATCTAGTAAGAACCTACCTGGAAAAAAATCAATAATAATAACAGGAATTAAATAGTTGCTAATACCATACAATGTAGATTTCAAAGCAAGGAAAATTACCATGCATGAAAAGAGACATAAGGTAACTGACAAAATAATCACTCAATCAAAAAAGACATAGCATTCCTAAATGCATTTTCACAAATAACCAGACAAGATATATGAAGTAAAAACTGATAGGCATGTTTAAAAAATAGACATAGCCACAATTACAGTTGGAGAGCTTACCACCACCATCATTATTATCATCATTCATTTCTCTCTCTCTCTCTCTCTCTCTCTCTCTCTCTCTCTCTCTCTCTCTCTCTCTCTCTCCAGTTGATAGAACAATCAAACAAATATAAAATGAGCCAGGATATACAGTCAGATAGCAACATCATCCAACAATGGGATCTAACTAACATTTATAGAACACCTACTCCTCAAAAGAAGAATACATGTTGCTATCAACTTCCATGATACATATTCCAAAAGCAGACATGAATACTCTCCACATTTTTAAATAAGTAAAACAAGAAAGAATATATTACTGAGACTTCCAGGTAAGATGGTGGCTTAGGAACCACACCAAACCAGCCTAGGGGAGGATTTAAGCAAAACCACAACAAAATATGTTCTTCTTCTAAAAGTGAAGGTATACAGGTTATTGTCAGCCACAGCAGAGAAGCAGGAGAGACCAAGATCTACCAGAAAGGAAGAAACCAGCCAGAATCCCGATGAGGTGCTTGCGGCCCCGATCCATGTGGATCCACAGGCCTGCCCAACTCAGCACTGAGCTGCAGGAGCAGAGACCAAACAAGAGCATGTTCCAACCATATCATCCTCCTTGCAAAGTCAAAAAACCTGAAGGGGAGTCAGCAGAGACCAGCTAAGGAGCTGTTGAAGGGGACACGGGCGGGACCAGCTGAGCAGTTGCAGTACAACTCATCTTCCTGCACTCTCCCATCCCCCAACCATCAGAACCATGAACCCCTGGAAAATGCATTCAACCCCAGCAGCAGGGCATCCATCACAGCTGATCAGAACACAAGATCCACAGGACAACAGAGGGATCAAGGTGGACACCCAGCATTGGTGAGATTTGAAGCCACCCCAAAAGTTAACGAGGCTGACCAACAAAAAAGAAGGTACATAGGCCTGCACTGGAAGTGCTGATCTCTCTTTCCATGTCAGGGCAGGAAACGGGTCACATATTAGTGGTTGGCTTTACCATTCTCAATTAAGCTGTATTTGGTGGTTGACTATTGTTGCCTTTGATGCTTTCAGATTCATAAGGCCTCTTCAACATGTGTTGCTGGGAAAACTGGGTATCTATATATAGAAGGGTGAAAATAGATCCTTTTCTCTCTCCATGCCCAAGTATGGAGGTTCCTGAGACAGGTGAAAATAGATTTACCATATGACCCAGCTATAGAATTCCTAGGCATATATCCTAAGAACTGCTTGCACTAACTTAGAGATACTTGCACAACAATCTTTATTGCTGCTCTATTCATAATAACTAGTCAATGGAACCAGCCTAGATGTCTCTCAGCAGATGAATGGATAATAAAGATGTGGTACATTTCCATAATGGAGGTCTATTCAGCAGTAATAAAATTGTGAAATTTACAGGGAAATGGATGGATCTGGAAAAGATTATACTAAGTGAGGTAGCCCAGGCCCAGAAAGACAAACGTTGCATGTTTTCTCTCAGATATGGATCCTAGTTACAAATGTTTAGACTTGTGTGTGAGTTGGAGTAAAAATTGGTAGCAGAGGCCAAAAAGCTAGAAAAAGGCTATAATGGAGAGAAGAGAGGGGTGGACTTAAGGGGGTGGTACTGTATGTATGTAAGTAGATAGACAGATTGCTGCAGTTGCACTGGCCTAAGAGAGGTCAGGGGAAGAGACTGAGTCAAAGGAGTATGGGGGAGGGGTAATCCAATTCAGAGTATTCTGAATAAGCCACATGATAACCTACTTTTTTGGATAATGACACACCCACAAGCCATAGAGTGTTACTAGAAAAATTTCATTGCCCAGGATGGGATACCTTCCAGTGAATGGTTGGCCAGAGACGTCCTTGTAGTAAGTACATTACAAGCTAATGCCAAGACTCTTGATTTTCCACCAGGAATAGATAACAAGAGCCTGTTGCTGAAGGCTCCACATGCCTGGGCTGCAAAGTCACTGAGAAATCAAACTGGGCTGAGCTGAAAATCTTGTCCTGGTAGAAAAGCTGAAAAAAGCTGCAATACATGCAGCCTTATGGGAGACAGAACCCATCATTGGTGAAAACAGTGGACACTGCAAGCCTCAAGTTTGGCCAGTCAGGCCAAATGAGCCAACGGGTGCAATAGTGGCATGTCTGTTATGGGGAAGACCAACTGCTCTCTAATTGGACTGGATACCTACTCTTTGGGAGAGAATATATGCCTGGTTCTGAAAACTTAACCAAAAGCCTATGGTGGGGAAGGTCATGAGAATTAGGAGTGTAATGCCTGCTCTTATCTGGCAAAATGCAAATATTTTGCTCACCAAACTGCCCTGTAAGCACTTTACTTAAATGTCAATACTCATATATTAATGCTACTCTCACTTTTGGTTAGAGAAGCTTCTCTTTTCAGATGGTGGTGACCACTGAGATGACCTAAAAGGCACCATAATGCTGAGAAGATGTGATAGAGAAATGTTTGGCACTGAAACATCTCTATCACACCTTCCAATCTCAGGGTCCATTGTGGAAGAGGTGGAGGAAAGAATGTAAGAGACAAAGGAAGAGTAGGACTTTTTACAATGCAATCATCCAGACGGAAATTGGCCTTGATATCCATGACCTCGCAGTGCCTAGCACTATCTTCACAAGACCCTCATAATAGGAGGAAAAGATGATGACATAAAAATAAAAGAGAGACTAATGGAGAGAGGGAAGGGAAATGATGGAGTATAGATTTGTGAAGGGGAAAGTGGGGGAGGGGAGAAAATTTATCATGGTTTATTGTCTGTAAGTATGGAAGTTGTCAATAAAAAGGAGAAAAAAGAAAGCATATATCTCCATCTACAATGGATTCCATCTAGAAGTCAGTCCCAGAATGGTAGCAGGAAAATTCCCAAATGCTTGACTGGTCCCTGCATCAAAAATGAAGTCTTAAAGGAAATAGACAAAACAAATTATTTGACTGAAAATGAAAACATAATATATCAAAATTTGTTGGATGCTGCAGAAACAGCAGCAAAAGGGAAATTTATAGCACCACATATATATTATAAGAGGAAAAATGGCAAACCAATTGAAGTCGCACCTGAAAACCCTAGAGGAAAACAAGACAAAATAAACATCAAGCAAGCAGAACAAAGAAAACAATAAAGATAAGACTAGAAATCAATGAAATTGAAAACTAGAAAATCAATACCATAAAGAGCTGGCCTTTGAACAGACCAATAAAATTTGAATCATTTCATCTGAAAGGTTGGCAAATGCTACCGCCACTGGAGATGAATTCTAGCCAGTGCACTCCTCAAACCTGTGGAGGATGCAAAGCTGGCAGCACACTCTGGCATCCCTCAGAGCCACCTCCGCCTGTGCTAGCCCAGACCCTGACTTCGCAAAGAAGCTTCTAAGTCTCAGCTTCTCCAGTGAATTTCTTCAGTGCATTCCAACTAGTACTGGTGAGTGCTCCACAGGGAATTGAGAAATTATATACCCTGGGAATAACTAGCGTCTGTCAATCAGCTAAAATGTCTCCATGATCAGAAAAACAAAGAAAACATATCAGTAAGTGCTGTAGTCAGCTCCACACTGCTGGGATGAACCTCCAAACCAGACATGGTTTATGGGAGGAAGGGATTTATTCCAGGCTTACAGATCCAGAGGACATTCCATAATGGCAAAGGAGGCTGGCCTCCTTTCGCAGATCCAAGTAGAGAGTGAAGAATCCACCACCACCACCACCACCCAAAGCAAGCTTACTTTGGAACCCCCAGGCAGAACTCAAGCACTCTGCATACTTCAGGCTAAAATTCATATCCACCCAGTTACACCTTAGGGCTGGACCCCAGGGCCCACAGTGACACCTCTTCCAGCCAGGCAGCTAGAAATCCAAGTTACAGCTTTAATGAAACATTCAAGTCTATTGGGGGACATAAATTCAAATGAGCACAGTAAGTAAGAATGGTTAAACGATACAATCATCTGTTGCTGCTCATACAGAACTCATATGAAAGAGTTGTTAGTAACTGTGTCAGTAAGAGCCAGAGGATAAACCCAGGTCTTCTCCATCTGGGCACCTGGCTACATAACCTTGAAGAAGTTATTTAGCCATCAAAGACATGAGGTTCTCATCTGCAAAGAGAAAATTATAGTAGTAAGTACCTCTGGAATACTGATTAAATGGGCATAGTACTTGTGCCCAATAAATGTCTATTTTTGTTTGCAAAAATTAATTAGAAAAATTAATAAGTGAGGAAAAAGAGACATAAATCATCAATATCAAATAAAATGAGATATCACTATGAATGCTACAGATATTAAAAGACTAATAAGGAAAATCTCCAAATATACATATATACACAGAGAGAGAAGATAAGTACCAATTCTTTTCTAAAAAAAAAACCCTACAAACTACCATTATTTATCCATACAAAATAATTTTTATAGCCCTATATGTATAATGATAAACTTCCAAAAGGAAAACAGACAAGTCTATCTAGGGTCAGTGGGCAGTTCTACCACATACACAAAGAAGAGTTAACACTAACGCTACCTAGTTTCTTTTAGAGAATACAAGAGAAAACACATTTTCCAATTTTGTTATGAAACTGGCATTTTAATACCAAACCAAACGAAAGCAATACATGCTAATATGATGTCTAAAAACCAATATCCTTTGTGAACCTAGATTCAAAAATCCTTAAATCATTAGCAAGTAAAATTTGCTAAGATATAAAAAAAAATTATTCAGGAAATTAGAAACAGATGTCTCATCAAATTGTTAAAGAGCATATACAATAACTTTACAACTGACATATTTTAAAATAAAATAAAAAACTATTTTTCCTCTCAGATCAGGAGCAAAGCAGGAATGTCACCACTCTTATTTAACATAGTGCTGGAAATTACACCCAATATGATAAGACAAGAAAAATAAATAGAATGTGGAACAGAAAAAAGGAAAACTACTCATACTTGAACATGACTATATAGAGAGAAATTCCCACAGAATGTGCCAAAAACAAAAACTTTTCAAAATAATATCAGTTCAGCAGTGTTGTAGGATATGAAAATCAGTGTATAAAAATCATATGTATTTATACTAACAGTGATCAGAGACAGTAAAATTTAAGATTTCATTAGGCCGGGCGTGGTGGCATATGCCTTTAATCCCAGCACTCGGGAGGCAGAGGTAGGAGGAACACCATGTGTTCGAGGCCACCCTGAGACTACATAGTGAATTCCAGGTCAGCCTGAGCTAGAGTGAGACCCTACCTTGGAAAAAAAAAAAAATTCTCCTATTGAGTAGGATATCTTCACTTGGGTAACTGCTTTCTTGACTATGCAGAAAGGTTTTGATTTCACTGGGTCCCACTTGTCAGTTGTTCACCTCATGTCCTGAGTGACTGGAGTCCTATGTGGAACATCCTTGCTTAGGCCTGCATTTTCAAATGTCTTCACTAATCTTCTGACAGGTTTAGAGTTTCAGATTTTTACATCAACATCTTTGGCTCATGTGGAATTGATGAATTAGAAATATAGGGATCTGATTTCATTCTTCTACATGTAGCTATCCAGTTTCCCCCACACCATTTGTGGAAGAGGCTGTCTAATGACTATTTTTGGAATCTATGTCAAAAATCAGATGACTGTCACTGTGTGGCTTTATATCTAGTCCCTGTATTCTGTCCCACTGATTTACATCTGTTTTTATACCAGTACCATGCTGTTTCTATTACTATGGCTCTGTAGTATAACTTGACATCAACACTGGTGATATAAATAAGTTGATAAAAATTGATACTATATCATGGGTTGGAAGACTCAACATACTATAAACACCAGCCTTTTAAAACTTATAGACAAAGATCCCAGATAGCCAAAGTAATCCTGGACAAAAGGGTAGATTTCCTTTTGTCCAGGATTACTTTAGCTATCTGGGATCTTTTGTGCTTTCCTATGAATTTTAAGACTTTTTTTTTTCTATTTCTGTGAAGAATGATATTGGAATTCTAATGAGGATTGCAATTAATCTGGAGACTGCTTTTGGTCGCATAGCCATTTTGCCAATATTAATTCTTCCAATGCAGGAGCATGGCAAATCTTCCCATGATCTGGAGTCTTCTCCAATCTCTCAACATATTAAAGTTGCCATTTTGGAGGGCTTTCACTCCTTTGGTGAGGTTTATCCTAGTGAGTGTGTTGTTTTAAAGGCAATTGTGAATAGAATTATTTCCCTGATTTCTCTCTCAGCATGTTTGACATTGAAATATAGGAAGGGTACTTGGTTTTATGTGTTAATTTTCCAGGTAATAGAGGATTAACATCTGGAATATACAAAGAACTTTAAAAAATGAAACAATAAATCAAACAGCAAATTATTGGGCTAATGAAATAAACAATTCTCAAAAAAAAAGAAAACGAAGGAAGAAAAGAAGAAAGGAAGGAAGGAAAGAAAGAAAGAAGGGAGAGTACAGGAAGAGTTCTTGAGCCAGGCATGGTGGCACATTCCTGTAATCACAGCACTTGGGAGGCAGAGGTAGGAGGATCACCATGCGTTCGAGGCCACCCTGCGAATACAGAGTGAATTCCAGGTTAGCCTGGGCTAGAATGAGACCCTACCTCAAAAAAAAAAAAAAAAAGAATAAAAAAAGAGTTCAGTCTCACTAGTCATCAAATAAATGCAAATCAAAATTACATTGAGGTAGGCTGGAGAGATGGCTTAGCAGTTAAGGTGTTTGCCTGTGAAGCCTAAGGACCCAGGTTTGATTCCCTAGTACCCACATTAGCCAGATACACAAGGTGGTGCATGTCTCTCTCTCTCTTCCACTTTCTCTCTCCAACTCTAATAAATAATTAAATAATAATAATAATAAATAAAATAGTCTTTTAAAAAAACATTGAAGTTATTCCATTCAGAATAGCATTCTCTAAGAAAATAAATGTCAATTAACGCTAGCCAGAATGTTGACAACAGAAAAGTTATACACTGCTGGTGAGAATGTAAGGCATAGACCAGACACTATAGAAATCAATATGGAGGTTTCTCAAAAAACTAAAACTATACCACTCTTGGGTATTTACCCAAAAGACTCAACATCATTATCACAGAGATATTTACACATCAATGTTTATTGCAGCACTATTCATAGTAGTTAAGTCATGGAACCAACCTAGATGTACAACAGAATAATGAATAAAGAAAATGTGGTATATGTACACATAAGATTTCAGCTGTAAAGATAAATGAAGTTACATATCATTTACAGGAGGACAGATATAATTTGAGGTAATGATATTAAGCAACTTAAGCCAGTCTCAGAAAGACAGTGTCCTATGTTTTCTCTCACTTGTGTTTCCTAGATTTTATATAGATGCATAAGGTGGTGTATGTATGTACATATGACATTAAAATAGAAGTGAAACTATCTAAGGTGCCTGATGGGAGGGGGCGAGGGAGAAAGGAAAGAACCAAGGGATGAGGAATATGCTCAATGAAAAATACATACTTGTATCTGAATGTCATTATAGGGCCAGAGAGACGGCTCAGTGTTTAAAGGTGCTTGCTTGCAAAGCCTGACAGCCAAAGTTCAATTCCCCAGAGCCAATATAGAGCCAGATGCACAAAGTGGCTAATGCATCTGGAGTTCACTTTAAGTAGCTAGAGGCCTTGGCGCACCCATTCCCAACCCCCTTTCTCTCTCATCCTCCCTCTCTCTCTCCCTCTCTCTCTCTCTCTGTCTGCTTGCAAATAAACACAACATCTTCTTAAAATATAATTATGTACACAGTACAGTGTACAATGAAAATATACACAATGAAATAAATTTTTAACACTAGATAAAACAATAAAATTGTTGTTTATTTTGTTTGTTTTTGTTTTTTTTAATTTTTTTTTAATTTTTTATTTATTTATTTGAGAGTGACAGACACAGAGAGAAAGACAGGTAGAGGGAGAGAGAGAGAATGGGCGCGCCAGGGCCTCCAGCCTCTGCAAACGAACCCCAGACGCATGTGCCCCCTTGTGCATCTGGCTAACGTGGGACCTGGGGAACCGAGCCGCGAACCGGGGTCCTTAGGCTTCACAGGCAAGCGCTTAACCTCCAAGCCATCTCTCCAGCCCTAAAATTGTTGTTTTTATGTGAATCTAATAAAACATACACAGGGTTTATGTGTCAGAAACAGCTAATCAGTATGAAAATGTCATAATGAAACTCATTCTTTCCCATAAAAATTAATATATGCTACTAAATAAAAATTAGGGAAGAAAGGAGTCAAAGAGCCAAATAAATTGATACTATGGGTTGAAAAACTCAATATACTATGTATACCAATCTTTTAAAATTTATAGACAAATTTCTGTTAAAATTCCATCATTTTTTTTCATCAACACAGATAAGAATTTTCTTCTAAAATTTATATACAAAAAGTAGACTAGCTAGAGAACTTCAAAAAGAATGACTTCTAGCCTCCACAACTGTGAAAAATAAATGTTTATTGTTTATAAGTGTTTTGTTTTTAAATTAAGGCAAGGTCTTATTCTAGTCCATGCTGATCTGGAATTCACTCTGCAGTCCCAGGCTGGCCTTGAACACATAGTAATCCTCCTACCTCTGCCTCCCAAGTTCTGGGATTAAAGGCATGTGCCACCACACCTGGCCTGGCTGTTTTCAATTTTTATGACATCACATTTGAAAATTAGATTTTCAGTGACTGTGCTTCTGATCTCAAGTCTATAAGATCTTTACACTGGCTGGGACCCCACTGATTTTCACCATTATTTTTTCATAAGAATTTGGAAGCCTTACATTTTACATTTATGCCTATGGCCTCTTCTGAGTTAATTTTGGTGGCATTTAACTTGTGACTTCTTTCTCTGCCTCTCTGTCATTTGTAGACATTCATATGCTCCTGCCCATTTCTTGAAAATATTAGTATTCTTTTTAGGGTCTCACTCTAATCCAGGCTGGAAGTCTGAAATCAAGGCATTGGTAGACTCAGGGTCCAATCAAGGTCTGTTTTCAGGTTCACAGGTCAGTATCTTCTTGCTGGGTAGTCAAGCCAATGAGGGAGGGGAAAAAAGCTGCTTTGTTTCAATTAAGTACTAATCTCTTTTTAATATTTTATTTACTTATTTATGAGAGAGAGATAGAGAAAAGCAGGTAGAGAGAATGAGCACATCAGAACCTCTAGCCACTGCAAACAAACTTCACATGCATGTGCCACCATGTGCTTTGCCGGCAAGCACCTTCACTGCTAAACCATGTCTCTATCCCATTGACAGCTTTCATACACATAGGCAATATACTATGACATACTTTTTTTGAAGCAGAGTCTAATGTATCCCACACTGACCTCAAACTCAGCATGTGGCTAATGAAGACCTTGAACTTCTGATCCTCCTGCCTCTACCTCCTGAGTTCTGAGATTACAGTAGTGTACCACCATGTCCAATTTATCCATTTCTGGGGATTGAAACAAAAGTTTTGTGCATGCTATACAAGCATTCCACCAACTGAGCTACATCCCAAGCCCAGTATTGGCATTTTTAATCAGGAGTTTGCAGTACAGTTTGGCATGGAGGGTGTTGCATGTTAGAACAGGGACCTGAGAGTTTTCATGTTATATATATACTACACCCATTAAATGAAAGACAGAGACATGCAAAAGCTTGAGTGACTACTAATCAGAAGTCAAAGCAAACTGCTGTATCAGTAGCAAGAACAGTTCTCTCAGAAACTAAGTTTATTTTAGAAATTAATTTCAAGCATGTTTGAAAATAATTGTAATTCTAATAAGAATTAAAATTCAAACCATTAAGGGTGATAAATATTTAAAAGCATTTGGTCTGGAAATTAAGCTGGAACAGAGCAAAGAACACATGTTATCAAATGCATTGTGGTGGAATGAAATATCTGTTTTGCTGAGAGGATTTTGGCCCAAACTGCTAATCACAGAAAACACATTCTCATTCTGTCACCAGCACTGTGCAGTCACACAAGGCTGACGTTTATCCCTAAAGAGTTTGAGTCTTTCTTACCCCGCCTTCCTTCTTCTAAAAGCAAATTATTTCTATGGTGTTTTTCAAAAATACATTTAGCATCTACTTCCTGTGAAAAAGAGACCCCTAAAAGCATACCTGGGCTGGAGAGATGGCTTAGCAGTTAAGGCTCTTGCCTGCAAAGCCTAAGGACCCATGTTTTACTCTCCATATCCCACATAAGCCAGACACACAAACATGAGGCAAGTGCAGCATTGCATTTGCCCACTAGGTGGCACAAGCATCTGGAGTTTGATTTCAGTGGCTGAGGCCCTGGGATGCCAGTTTTCTCCCCCCTCCCAAAGCTAAAATAAAACAAAAATATACCCCATCCTCTCTCTTTGATCCAGACTACCTGAACCCGGAAGAAACCCCAGACCCAAGTGCAGAATCTTCCTGACTGTGGGCTAAAGGTAATCAGCCACCTGGAGCTTCTGTCACCATGCCCTTCTGGCCATGGTAGACTCTGACCTCAAGCCATAACATGAAATAAACCCTTTCTTCTTGAAATTGCTTCTTGTCAGGTATTTGGTCACAACAATGAGAAAACAACTAATGTACCTGTGTAAATACAGTCTCGCACTCCGAAAGACTTGGAGTTAAGATTTTAACATATGAATTTAGAGAAAGGCATCATTCCTGTTAGGTCATGTTCAAAGTCATAAAAGTAGTGTTTGAACACAAATTAAAAGGTCCTGAGAAACAGAATAATGACAGATTTCTTGAGCTTAGATGTGACTTATAGCCAAAAGGCATAGCATAGGTCAGAACCTGCCCTCCTCCTCAGAACTACAGTTTCCATGGCCATCAGACATCCAGAATTCTCTGTGGCCTCACGCCTCCATCACTGCAATGGCAGGTCAGCATTGGTGCATACATACATAAGGAAATGTTACCTGCTTATTTTACAAATGGGAAAAATAGGGCTGGAGAGATGGCTTAGTGGTTAAGCACTGGCCTGTGAAGCCTGAGGATCTTGGTTCCAGGCTCAACTCTCCAGGACCCACGTAAGCCAGATGCACAAGGGGGCACACACATCTGGAGTTAATTTGCAGTGGCTGGAGGCCCTGGTGCACCCATATTCTCCCCCCCCCCTTCCCTTCCTCCCTCTCTCTCTTGCTCTCAAATAAATAAATAAAACAAAAAACAATTTTAAATGGGAAAATTAGATCCAATGCAACCAAGCAGCCTGCTTGATACTACTGAACAAGTATATTATGTACCAAAAAGAGATTCTAAAAAAGCCTCTGTTCAAAAAAATCCACCCTGTTTCCTTTCTTACTTCCTTACATATTTCTTTGTGTTTTATTTTCCTAAAGGCTTTATAGAAATTTCTATCATCTGCAATCTGTTTGCCTTAGTTATGTGAATCTATTTTCTCATCAACCAGCAATTTTCTTTTCTTGACTTAAAAAGGGAAAATAAAGAACCAATTTTACTAAAAACAAGTTGCAGCTCTCCTATGTATACTTCAGCAAGCATAGACCCTGAAACTGACTCACTTCCCTGCACACTGCCATTCATCTGGTGGTGCACTCTGAGGGGTGACCTAGATGTGGAAGTGTGGAGGTGCCTTTTCAGGACAAGACTGTTGAGATCGGAAGTGAGCACAAAGCATGGCATTTTATGACCGGGTGTGTCCTTGGAACTACCCCAGCTAACCCTCTCTTTAAAAAATTATTGTTTTTATTTATTTGAGAGAGAGAGAATGGGCACACCAGGGTTTCCAGCTACTGTAAACAAGCTTCAGATGCTTAGACCACCTTGTGCATCTGCCTTACATGGGTCCTAGGGAATTGAACCTGAGTCTTTTGGCTTTGCCAGCAAGCACCTTAAATCACTAAGGCATCTCTCCAGTCTCAACCTTTTTTTTTGTAATTTTTTTCTTTATTTTTATTTATTTATTTGAGAGTGACAGAGAGAAAGAGGCAGAGAGAGAGAGAGAATGGGTGCACCAGAGCCTCCAACCACTGCAAACGAACTCCAGATGTGGGCGCCCCCTTATGCATCTGGCAAACATGGGTTCTGGGGAATCGAGCTTCGATCCGGGATCATTAGGCTTCACAGGCAACCGCTTAACCACTGGGCCATCTCTCCAACCCCACAGCCTACTCTTAATACAAAATGTTGGTAAAGAAATAAATAAACAGAAGCTCAGAAGGACAAGATATTTCCCTGGAGTCACAAAGCAGAGTTATAATACACTGTCAAGAGCATATGACAACTCACTCAGCACCCTTTCCACCCTGGCTGTTTCCAGTACAGAGCATGCACTTTAAAGCTAAACAGTGGTGAGAGAATAAGGAAATAGGCGCAGAGTGCTTACTTTCTTTACAAGACAAAGGAAGGCCTCATGTTCCTATACACAGGGAGCATTACTGAGTAAGGGAAAGCACATCATTTTCTGGATATGTTCGTCTCTGTTATGAGAGAGTAAGATTACTGAAGGTCTGCCTCATCCCAGGTTCTGTGAGTATGGACAAGATGAAGCCTATCTCCTACCTTATAGAGTTGAAATCTCAGTGGGAAGGCAGGCTAGATACAATAATGTAAGCAATAGATAATAAATTGTAGTATGCTGAGGTGAATGGGGATATGTTACTAAGAAAGGAAGACTCCCTGGTGTTTAACCTGAAATGCAGAGGAGACATAAGGGTTCTATCAGAGAGCACAGCCCCAGGAAGATAAAAGGTACAGAGACACATGGCCATGTTTGTATGAGGGGCTAACCCTGAAAGAGTGACGGTCATAGAGCTGAGTACACAAGTAACCCATTCTATCTGGATCTACAGAGGCCAGGGAAGGGTTTAGGAATCCCAAGTGGATGATGTAGGCACATGTATCTTAAAGTGACCATGCTGAGGCTGGAGAGGTGGCTCAGTAGTTGAAGATGATCATTGTGCTGTCCATGTGAAATGGATTGAAAAGACAGCTTGTAAACAGACCAGGGCCATTAAATGCTAGACTTGCTAGCTCTGGCCTTAATTCAGCACTCCTGTATTCCAGCAGCTCAGCTTATGTTCCTGTTTTTCTCCCCCCACCCTGCCCCCACACCACAGGCTAGCTTTGAACTCACAAAAACTTCTGCCTCCACCGCCTAAGTGATATACTCACTGGTGTGTGTCATCACTCCCTGACGTCTTTGTATTTTTTTTCTGCATGCATATATTGTGTGTGTCATGCACATATTTGTTTCCATGTTCACATATGAGTGGGCACATGTGTGTGTGCATGTATGTGTGTTTGTGGAGGCCAGAAATCAAAATCAGGTATCTTCTATCACTATCCATCTTATTTTGGAGACAAGGTCTCTCACTGAATTAGCTGCTCACTGATTCAGCTAAACTGGCTAGCCAGCAAGCCCCAGGCATGGTCCTCTCCACCTCCTCAGTGCCGTGATTACAGGGGCATTACAGGTCCAGCATCAGTGTAGGTCCTGGGGATCTGAGCTCAGGTCCTCATTCTGGAGAGGGGCATTTTTGCAAATTGAGCCATCTCCCCAACACTTCTTTATCTTTTTTTTTTTTTTTAAGGAAAGACAATCCAGTTAGTCAACACTGCTCTTATTAAAAACAATTGTCTTAAATTAAAAAGAAAGAACACTTAATGGACATTTTAAAATAATTATTTTTCTATCTCATTGAAAAAAAGCTTATTTTGTTGCAATAGGATTGCAATTTCAAATTGTATTTGGGTAATTGCAAACATTGTAATTGTATAGAGCATTGATGTAAATGACACATCTCAGTGCAAATAACAGGGGTGAGTCATCAACTCAACCTCCAACATAAGGGTAAAGTGTTATCCATTACACTTGTATTGATTGTACTTAGTGACTTTCTCTAACTTACTAACTTGGTAGAAATTGGATAGTATAAACATAAGGAATGCATTAAATATGTGGTGTATGCACACAAAGCCACAACTTCATGACAGGTTCTGAAAATATTCTGTCAAATTATTGTGATGATTCCTGCCATGAAAGGACATCAGAAATGACAATGTGCTTTTGGAATAATTTACCAGAGTATACTTAAACAGGCTCATAAATAAGTTAGGTTGCTTTCTTAAGGAATCCTACAGATAGTTTATATTACCTGGTATGGTTTGTGCTAAGCATAACATATGGGTGAATACTACCATTTATTACTCTCATTTTGACAATCAGAATTATCTTCTGTGTACTGCCCTGAGTGATAAATCAAAAGGTTTAAATGTGAGATTCTGAACTGGAAAGGTGAAGTAGTACGTGCTTTGGTCTTAAGTAGACAGTATCTTGAATACTGAGTGGTCTAGCTTTGAGCCAACTTGATGATGATGGGCTCTGTGGTGAGTGATGTTAGAATAAAACAACCTGCAGGTCCTGGGGAGCAAGGCTCAGTATGAATTGTTATATCTGCTAACTTTCTGGGGAGCCTAGTTCAGCATCTATGTACATGTTTATATTATAGTTCTCCAGACAAACAATCTGAAACACATCCAGCCAACTACCACTGAATCATTGTACGTTTTCTTTGAAGAAAGACTAGTATTTTCTTTCTTTCTTATTAATTTGTTTTATATCATTATTTTACTTTATTTTGGAGGGTGTGGCATTTTAAAGAAAATTTACTTCTATTTTCAAAGTTTCCTTTTGATTTTAAAGAGAAATGGCTCCTGCCAAGACAATATGGAATATTATTTTTCTCCCATATTAGCCAAGGGCATAAAATGCTTGACTAACTATGTTTACAAAGGACAGATTTGTTCTTCCTCTTGATTTTTTATGAATATTTATTTATATGAGAGATAGAGACAGAAATGAAGAGAGACAGAAAGAGAGGGACACTTGATGCATGCCAGGGCCTCAAGCTACTGCAAATGAATTCCAGATGTATGTGCCACTTTGTACATCTGGCTTTATGTGGATAGTAGGAACTAGAACCTGGGTCATCAGGCTTTGCAAGCAAGTGCCTTTAATCTTTGAGTTATCTCTCCAAACCAATTCCCTCTTGATTTTGATGAAGGAGGAAGTCTTATCATGGATTCAGTTTTTACCCTCCACTTCTGTATGGAATCCCTGGTTTCCCTAATATTTAGAAACAGCATGGGGACCATAATGCTGGTTCCACTCTCAGTATATGGGATGGAATGGCAGAACCATCTGTTAGATGTCTGCATGTTCTTCAAACAGGGGAACCATAAAAGGAAGCACAAAGAGCCATATCTAATCTGGCTGTCTCAGCCAGTCCTGCTTGAACAAGACCTGCAGATGGCATTTAATTCTAAATACCTCACTGTGATGGTTTATATTGTCAACTTGACAGGACCTAGATATCACCTAGAATCTGAACCACTAGGCATGCCTGAGAGGGATGGGAAGACCCTGTGGGCAGCACCATTCCATGGATTGGGGTCTTGTTCTATAGAAAAAGGAGAGAGCGGGCTCACTGAGCACTGAATATGAGCAGCCAGCTCAGGCTCCTCCACCATGATGGACTGTGAGGCGGAGTAAATCCTTCCTGCCTTCAGTCGCTTCTGGTCGGGTGTTTTGTCCCAGCAAACACAGAGGTAACTAGTGCAATTCACCACCTTCATAAGTCTACAAAACCCAGGGAGATGACAATCAACCTTGTTTATTTCTTCTAGGTTGGTCGAATTGAAGATTTTCTTTATCAACTAGAAGACAGTTTCCTAAAAACCAAGAAATTGAGAACTGCTCGAAGGCAGAAAACAAAAATGAAGCGGCTGCAGGCCATGCAGCAAAGCTAGGTGCTGGAAGCAGGTTTCCACCAACACATCCCAGAGAGAGGCCAGCATCCACCCACTGAGAGCTGGATACTCAGGGCTGTCAATAAGGATGGAGTGCCAATGTACACTTCGTCATTTCAACTGATAGTAATAAATATTCTCATCCAGTTTGAATTGACTCTTGTTCAAGTTCTTGTTTGGTTAAGGAGCTTACAGGATAGTCACTGTTGCCTTACTCATCTGCCTTCTACCAAAATTAGCTAAGGGGTGCCAGCTCTACTCAAGCGCATTTATAATTTATGTCCATATTCACATGCTCTCATTAGAAGTTTGCTACATGCAAATGAGAACTTACAATGTAAATGTAAACAAAAATTGTAAAACTGGTCTAGAAGATGGCTCAGTAGATAAAATACTTTCCACCCAAGCCTAAATACCCAAGTTCAATCCTAAGACCCCAGTCTCTGGCTCTTTCATACTGTATTTTCTTGTTCATTAAGCACAATACAAATTCACATATCAACATGGTAGTGAAGCCACAGCCATCATTCTAGATCCCAACTAATGCCAATAAAGAGATTTGGAAATAAGGACAGGAGAAAGAACCCAGATACACAGGAAAATAAACATTAAAAAGTTTTAAATGGGGTGGGTGATGGCTTAGTGGTTAAGTGCTTGCCTGTGAAGCCTAAGGATCCCAGTTTGAGGCTTGATTTCCCAGGACCCACATAAGACAGGTGCACAAGGGGGCGCATGCATCTGGAGTTTGTTTTCAGTGGATGGAGGCCCTGGTGCATCCATTCTATCTCATATCTATCTGCCTCTTTTTCTCTCTACTTGTTACTCTCAAATAAATAAATAAAAAATAAACAAAAATTTTTTTAAGTTTTAAATGGAGACTAATAAAAATGTATATTATTAAAAATACAAAAAGTTAAAAGGAGCAAAATCTTGAGCTGAACTTTTCTTTATATAATGAGATTATAATAGAATGAATTAAAATTTAGTCTTAATAAGTTAGATTCATGTAGTTATAACAAATCAAGGTAAATATACTTAACAGTTTTGAAATAAGACATTGGTCTCCCTCTCTAGTAAATAAAGAAAAATAAAATATTTTTAAAGGGTCTGGGGAAATGGCTTAGTGTGTAAGGCACTTGCCTGCAAAGTCAAAAGACCCAGGTTCAATTCCCCAGGACCCATGTAAGCCAGATGCACAAAGGGGTGCATGCATCTAGAGTTCATTTGCAGTAGCTAGAGGCTTTGCACCCATTCATTCTCTCTCTCAAATAAATAAAGAAATATACTGTTTAAAAAGACATTGGTGTCTTTGGGGACGATATGCTCAATTCTCACTTTTATCAAATAGTGCCCTCTTTTCTGAACCACCCTACACAAAAAAATTCAGTTTCCAGCACCCTCTCTCAGGTCAGTAATTAATATGACTTCACTCAGTGAAAGATAGTAAACTTTAGAAGCTCCGTTTCATTTTTAAATTCTACACCAGAACATTATCTCAGTTCTTTTATTCTAAGCACTGGTAAACTATTTCCTTCAATAAACATTAGTATCCAGCTGTGTGCGGAGGCTCAGGGAAATGGCTCAGTTTCCGTCTGGCCAGTGCCGCTGTTATCCTCTCTGACCAGCGCCCAGGAACCCACCATCATTAAAAATTAAAAGTTCAGCAATAAGAAATACAATCTTTCTCTGGCATTTCTTTGAAGATGAAGATAGGAGATTTTACTCTGTAACATTTCCAAGACATGAAATACAATCCCAGAAAAATGATATCTGGGCCAAACAGACAGGATATACACCTGATAATCAAACCAACTTTCTGTAGTGTTAATTGCATGGCTAATCTGTGCTCTAGATGCTTTGGTAGTTGCAGCTCTCTCTTCTACTCACCATGTCCCTTCACCCTTTGTGGGTGCTTCTGCCAATAAAAAGCAGACCTCTGCTGAGTTCTGGAGCCAGGAGCAACTTCTCTTTCAAAATATATAAACAAATTCTTCTCAACCTGACAACATTACAGTGATCAACTCTGTATACAGAATGCGTTAGGTGAACTACAAATTTTCTTCATGAGAGATAGGTCACTTCCAAAGGATAAATCCCAAAGGAGCATTCCCATTCGCACTATGAGTCCATGAAAATCAAATACATTCTGGTCAACATTTGTCTTAATTTTTAAGCATACCAGGGTCTCTTCCCACTGAAAACAGAACTCCAAATGCTTGTATCACTTCTTGCTTCTGGCTTTACGTGAGTGGCTAGGGAATGAAGTACTTTTAACCACTTAGTCATCTCCCCAGCCTCTTACCTGGTCAATTTTGATTATCTCTTGATTATTCCTCAAGGTATGTTAGTTTTATGTTTGTTTTCCACAGCTTTTTAGTTTCATTTTTTAAAATTATGGAAAGAATAGCAGAAGGTAACAAATGTTCTTTGCATAGTTTCCTTAAGCATTAAATTCTCTTTCTATTCCTCCTTCTCCCTCCTTTTCAAAAACCCTTCATAATAAATTATAGGACAAACAAATTGTTTCCTTAAACAGAATTCCCTACTAGTAAATGCACTATACTAAGCCTTCATTTGTGGGTCTCATCTTACTCTGTATTAGATAAGATCAGTCCATAGTTGCTTAGAAAATTCTGCATAGACCATATGATACAGTGTCCATCTCATTGCTGGCCTTCCTGTGGCATTGCTTTGATGACCATAGCAGCATTCAGTGAGGTCAGTGTTACAGTTACCTTCATGTTCCTAGCATAAAGCACCTGAAAAAAAAAATACAGCTAGTTGAAAGAAACTTTTTTTTTTAAATTTGGTTTCTTGTCTTGAGGGGAAGCTCCATGATGGCAAGGGAAAACATGACATGAACAGAGTCAGGAATCACCTCTGCCACAGCAGGTAGAAAATGGCAGCAAGGGAATGTACTGAACTCTAGCAAAGTGGAGCTGACCCCTAAGCCTGACCCCTACAGCACACCTCCTCCAGCAAGACTCTACCTCCCAAACTGCCATCAGATTGGAACTAAGCATTCAAGACAGGTGAATGTATGGGTGACACTTGATTCAAACCACTCCATTCTGCCCTAGGTCCCTTTAAGTTTATGACCATCCATGATGTTAAATGTAATTTATTCAGTACAACTTTAGAAGCCTGCTAAGTTTTGATCAATCCCAACACTGTTCAAATATCCCCATAGTCTGAGGTTTAACTGTGAGTGCTAAAACCAAAAAAACACATAATAACACAGAGTAAACTTTCACACTGTAAAAGATGGCATTGAAAGAAAAGATTGAACTAATACAAGATTTCAAATAAACAGGCAAACATCTCTAACCAGTGACCAAGTCCCTGAGTTCCAATTTCACCCCTCCAACAGGGCTGCATACAGGCCAGGGAATAATCTGTCCTGGGATAAAAGCTCACCTTGGTAGACATCTCACAGTCTGGGCATCTCCACTACAACCCACAGTTATCCTCATGGCTTTGTCAGGCCTTCAGGCAGGCATTTCCAGTAAGCCTACCTCAAATCATCCACTGGCCATTTCCAAAAACCAAATTGTATTTCAAATCCAATGCCCTATTGCTATATGTGGTATAATCCTGCAATACAAGGTGAGCAACCAAATTTGTTAATCCAGCCAGGAAAGAATAAAGCCAACTTTGAAGAGCAAGATACTCCTTCAGCATTCAGGTCCCCTACTTTCAAGAGAGTCAGCATTCTTTCCAATGCAGAATATCTGGCCCAATCTCAATTGCGTAACCTTCCAAGTAATTGCAACTGAACAAGCACTGTCTCCAGCCTGAAACTTTCATTTATTTCTGTGCCATATCCATCAGGTCTCACCAGTCTATTCCTATGCAACATGGCCCTGCACAAGTTCACAGGACATGAGACAAATTCTGCAAGCCTCTCACATAAACTGCCTCTTGCCCAGTCCTTTCATAAGCCAGGCCTCACAATACACAGTTCTTACTGCATTTAGGTCTTTCAACTCTGACCAAAATGGACTATCAAGCTCTCCTTAAAGCCCTGAAAAGCTTATCTTATACCAAGGTTTCAAATCCTTACACATTCTCCCCTCAAATCAGTTTGAAAAGGCCTAAAGCTACACAGTCAGGTTTCTAGCAGCAAAAACTCCACTTCTTTTCTGATGTTGTTACCTTCTTATTGCTGGCACAAAGCATCCAACCAAAAGCAGCTGATTGGAGGAAAGTTTTTTACTTGGCTTATAGTCTGGAAGGGAAGCTCCATGATGGCCAGGGAAATCATGGCATGAGCACAGAGGTTGGGCATCACCTCCTTGACACAGTACATAGACACCAGGAGCAGGAGGGTGAGCCAAACTTCAGCAAAGAGGAGCTGGCTATAACAACCAAAGCCCACCCCTAGCAACATACCTTCTCCAATAAGCCTCCACCTTCCAAATTGCAACCAAGCAAAGACAACATGAGTTTATGGAGGACACCTAACAAACCACCACAATGAGGAACTTTGAAGAAGTCCAAGTAACAAAGGCTCTCTGCTACTGGTTTGCTTTTGCTTTGTCCTGTTATCAAACAACTTTTGCAACTTGCTGTCAAGCTACAGCCTTGGAGCTGGCAGTTCATTCTTTTGTACATCTTTAAAGGTGGTAAATATTTTCTCTTTCAGAGCAGGTGATAGAGTTTCTAAAGCAGCCAAAGATTACTCAGAGTCCAAACTGATGCATAGACTAGAGAGGTCAGCTCCGTGTGGGATCACATGATCTATGAAGCACAGGCACGAGAGACAACCACACTGAAACCCAGGGACATTCCAAGATGCTTCCTATGATGACAGCACTTGTACCTACATATTGGCATGCTGGTATATTTCATCTAGGAACACTGCCTTTCTTCTGAAGGAACTGATTTTATAAACTGAAAATCTGTCTAGAAATCAAATTTATCAGGGTTTATATAGAGCCTGAAGATATTTATACCTTTTGCCCAGGTTATTCTAAAGAAATAATCAAATGCATGCTAAAAGATAACAGTTCAAAAACATTCATCACAAAATTATTTTAAAATGAAAGATAAAATAAACCCAACCCAAATTCCCCAGCATAATAGACTAAGTATTTGTGACAGTCTATTCATTGCTTAACCTAATAATATATAAGTTTTTTATGTTAAAAAAGTAAGAAGTAAAACTATGCATAGCATAATTGTAACTACATTATGAAGTATATACATATAAAAGACTGGAGGAAAATATAAGGTATTAAGAATGGTTATCTTTAGTGGGGTATTTATGGCCAATTTTCCTTAATACCATGCAGTATGTTCCTTGATAACAAAAAATAGGTTTGAAAAAATATTAGTTATTATCACTCTGCAGAAGAAGAACTAATTTAGATCAGGTTTTCTTTCACTGTTTGAGAGAAAAACTACTGATTCTTGCATCAACAGTCATGGCTATTGCATTGACAGAGGTCAAAGAGAGTGTTATCTTTAGAATTCTTTGAGGAACAAACACCTTTATGACTTCCTTCCCAATAATCTCTGCCACCGGCAGTCCAGAAAGTCACTGAAGGAACCATTAAGCCAGGCACCAGTTACAGTGATTTACCCGTGTTTACAAATAGCAGAAAGTTCCGCAGGTGGGTTGTCTCTTATCTCTCCTGCTGGGTTCCTCATAACTTTCTCCTCTGATTATTTCACTTAGTTCTTTCCCTGTGCTCACAGGATACCATCTCATGAAATATGAGATGATCATAGAGCAACATCCCTTAAATCAAAATGTATTGAAAGTTGAGAGACCACTGGCAGAGCACAACTTTGATTTACAGAGGCTTGATTCATGGAGATGATAGGATGGAGTCTAAGTTCAATCAAATATTTCACAAGTTGCCTGATCCACTCAGCAGTTCCCAGAGCTCACGGACATGGATACAAAGAACTCCTGCACATTCTTGGAAGGCTGCAGATTGCCAAGATGGAATATGAGGGCACCTGGGGGCTTGTACATATTTTTGACAAGCCATCAAAGGGAAAGAAAATCAGAAAATGACCCCCCCCAAAAAAAAAAAACCACAAAAGTTAAGTACATATAAATTTATTCTGCTTTTGTCTTAATGGATAATTCTATCCAGAAAGGTTAAGCCTGCCTAAGATATCAGAGGTCAGCAGAATTCTTCAAGTGCATTGCATGATAAATGGTGTGGGAACTTGAAATCTGAATATTGAATATGTGCTTTTGTTGTGATCTTCTATTGATCCCAAGACAATGTATGGAATTTATATCATTAATAATCAAGACTTCACTTTCATTTTAAAGATGTGCTTGAGGCAGTAGAAAAGCAAATATTTAGATAGGAATCAGAGTGCTGGGTCCTTGATGTTGATAACATTTCAGCCTTTCTCTGTAAGAATTTTACAATAGAGTCTTAGACATGATAGTTGTTTAGATATAAATAGCTGATCCAGCTTCCTTAGAGCTAGGTGGCGGGGGGCGGGGGGACTAGAGTAACTAATATTCAATGTAAAGCCCTAAGAACAATGCAACTCACCTCTGATGCATGGGTAGCACTCAGGCCAATCTGACTGTTGATGGTAATCATAACATGAAAAACAAAATGGGCTTCAAATCTGAAGAATGGGCTTTAAATCTGAAGACCTGGTGTGGGGGCTTAAATGACTTGCCCCTCATAACCTCATGAGTTTTGAATACTTGATCTCCAGCTGATGGCAATTTGGGGGTGTAGCCTTTCCCACCTCCATGCCCAGTACTTAGACTACTTCCACCCAGATGATGTGATGCCCAGTCTCTGCTCTGGCATGCTTTCTCCACCACGATTAAACTTTCCCTCAAGATTGTAAACTGAATGAACCCTTTCCTCCCATAAGCTACATCTGGTTAGGTCTTTTGTCTCAGCAATGAGGTGAGTACAACACTTGGGTTCAGCTCCTAGCTCTACCCAATGAGGTTTTAACAAGGAGCAAATGAGATAATGAATGGTGTTTTATTTATTTATTTATTCAAGAGAGAGAGAAGCAGATTGAGAAAGAGAATGGGCATGCCAGGGGCTTCTAGCTACTGTACACGAACTCCATACACATGTACCATCTGGTGCTTCTGGCTTACATGGGTATTGGGGAATTGAACCAGGGTCCTTAGGCAAGCACCTTAACCACTAAGCAATCTCTCCAGCCCCATGAATGATGATTTAAACACTAAAGCAGTTGTACCTTACATTTCTTGAGAACTCAGTGTGAGCCAGGCACACTGTGCTATCTAGTCCTCACCACAAAGCCAGACTGGAGGCATTATATTTTGCTGCTGTGGGTATGTAACGTTTTTACTAGAGTTCAAACCCAGCACCTTTATTCCAGAGTAGGGAATTGATGTGCTTCTTTGTGCTTTATCACTACAGCATTACTTTCAGGACATTGTGGGTCCCAAGTCACACTGGCAGTATATATTCCTGGAATCACCCAGAAATGACCCTGGGAAATGGCTTGGCATCTACTGTGGTAACACCAGTAACAGAGCTTTCAAGCCTGTGAAGCATGGCCAGTGTAAACAACTGAATTTTTTAATTCAAATTTTATCTTTTTAATTTAACTTATAAAGTTAAATTTAAAAACAGATAATTCAGTTATCAGAAAACTTTGAAAGAACTTGAGTATGAAAATAATTTTTTTGTTTTATTTTTTGTTTCTTTTGAGATAAGAACTTGCTAGGTCACTATAAAGCTCTGACTGACCTGGAGCTTGCTACATAGACCAGCTGGCTTCAAACAGGTAATCCTCCTGCCTCTACTTTCTGAGTGCTGGGATTACAGGTATGAGCCACCATGCCTGGCTAAAAATCACCTTCTAAATCTTTTATGGAATCTAAATGCAGATCAAATATCCAGTTGAAAATTTAATATTTGTAATGGTTTGAATATGCAACCCAGTTTCAAAGATTTAGTATAAAAAGTAGGTGGGCATGGTGGGGTACACCTTTAACCCCAGCACTCAGGAACCTGAGGTAGGAAGATCACTGTGGGTTTGAGGCCAGTCTGAGACTACATAGTGAATTCCAGGTCCACATAGGCAAGAGAGATACTCTACTTGAAAACCCAAAGGGGGGGGGGGAGATTTAGTATAAAAAGAATGTAGAGGTCTGGGAAGATGGCTCAGCAGTTATAAAGGTGCTTGTTTGCAAAGCTTCATGGCCTAGGCTCAATTCCAAAGCCACCTTCAAAATCTGAATTCAAAAAGTAGTACAAGTATCTTGCATTCATTTACAATGGTAAGAGCCCCTGGAATATTATCTCTCTCTCTCTCTCTCTCTCTCTCTCTCTCTCTCTCTCTCTCTCTCTCTCTCTCTCACACACACACACACACACACATATGTGTAAGTAACTTTTCTAAATGAAGACAGTTTCAATAACAACTTTGTTTTGATTACATGTTCAAATAATATTTCAGATTAAATGATTCTAAGATAATAAATCAAAATTCATTTGTTTGCTCATATACTGCAACTCCTCAATCATTCAAAATAACATTGTAGGTTGAATTATTTATGTTGTGAGCAGCACTGGCCTGGACAATAAGTCATCTTGAACTGGCTGTTCTTCGATTGATGAGAGGGGTAGAAAACAACTCTTTTATACTACATGGGTTGGAAGGTTCCATAGACCTGAAGGGGCAAGAGCAACTATCTTTCCAAAACAACTGGACATGAGAACTCTGTAGTCTGTAGATATCTGTCCCTTCACATCATCCTATAAGATTAAGGATCAACAAGGAGGCAGGTCGTACTCCTGGAACTTGGGTCCACAGTGTGTCAGCACAATGCTTTACACCTTGCTGTAGGCTTAATAAAAACTACATCTTCCTGAATTTTCCTTTAAGTCTCCCTAATAAAGCTTTTCTTTTAAAAAATATTTTATCATTATATTTATTGAGAGAGATAGATAAGTAGGCACACCAGGGCCTCTTACCACTGCAAACAAATTCCAGATGTATGCACCACTTTGTACATCTGGCTTTATATGGGTGTTGGAGAATGGAACCCAGGCCACAGGTTTTGCAAGCTAGCACCTTTAACCACTGAGCAACATCCCCAGTTCATAAAGTCTTTTAACTCATAGAACAATAGGCTTTGCCTCAGCTCACAACAGATGGTAACCACCAAAGGCCTCAATTTGTATAACAGGATCACCTGGGGACACGGGACAAATGATCTTAGCAAAGGATGAAACTTCCTGCTGGTCTTAACTATTCAAAGAGCAATGGGGTTTGTGGTTTTATTTCTAATATGATACATGTGTGCTTAACCATGAGAGACGCATGATGTAGTGGGAACAACTATAATCAGTGTTAGTCCTCTGAGTCACATTATCCCATAAAAACATAAGTGATAACAAAGATGTTTCTGTCCTAAGGTGCAATAAAGACTGCAATGAATCCAGAATAAAGCTGAAACAAATTATTAGGTAGGTACTCCAGGGAAAGAAGAACCCCAAACCACTAGCATGTATGGCAGGGAGCTGTGTATTGATGAGAAAATTCACTCATATACTATGCCAATATTTTAAATTTTTATTCATTTATTTGCGAGAGAGAGAGAGATAAAGATAGACAGAGAATGGACACATCAGGGCCTCTAACCACTGCAAATAAACTTCAGATGCATGTGCCACCTTGTGCAGCTGGCTTATGTGGGTATTGGGGAATTGAACCTGGGTCCTCAGGCTTCACAGGCAAGTGCCTTAACCACTAAACCATCTCTCCAGCCCTTACAATGCTAATTTAAACAGAGCATACAACTAGACACAAGACAAACATTAGGATAGTTGTATGAAGTAACACGGAAAGCAATGGCTTTCTTTCTTGTCATGTGGTACAAATCTTAGTCACTTAATCCATGGCATGGTGACAAAGGACCTCATGTGGGTATGTAGTGCCTTAGATTGATCATGTACTAGAATTCCTACACACAGTGTAACACAGAGTAGAGACTCTATAAATGTAAGTGTGACTGTTAAACGTAATGATCAACTTCACTGATTGAGAATTACCTAGGAGATAAATCTCTGGGCATGTCTGTGAGGGAATTTCTAGATTAGGTTAATTATGGTGGGGAGAGATGGGCTGTGGTAACAGATTGAATAAAAAAGGAGAAAGCAAAGCCAGGTTTGGTGGCACATGCCTTTAATCCCAGCACTCAGGAGGCAGAGGGAGGAGGGTCGCTGGGAATTTGAGGCCACCCTGAGAGTACATAGTGAATTCCAGGTCAACCTGAGCTAGAGTGAGACCGTACCTCAAAAAAACTAGGGTAGGGAAGCAATCTGAGCACAAGCATTGTGGTCGTGTGAATGGATATTCCCCAGTACATTCAGGGGTGTATTAAAGCTGGTAATTTTGAGCTCTAGCTGCCTGGCTGAAGGTGGTGTTACTGTTTGGATCCTGGGCTCCAGCCCTGAGGTATTAGGGAGCAGATCTAGAATTTCTAGCTAAAGATATGCAAAGTGTCTGTGTTCTGAGATTAGGGATTCCTGGAGTGTGCTTGCTTGGGTATTTATGGCGGGTTTTCTGTGTGCATGGACCTGTGAAAGTGGACCAGCTTCTGCCTTTGTGGAACTTCCCCTGCCTCTGTAAATTTCAGTTAATCCTTTCCTCCTATCTGACTGCTGGTGCTGCTTGCTGCCTTCCAGCATGGGCTAAAAACCAGCACAGCACAGACTGAAGACCAGTGGACTGAAGAGGAGTGCAGCCTGAGGACCAGTGGCTCTCTCCAGGAGGCCTTGGGCTTTCCATGATGGCTTGAGACTGCTTAGGCATCCAGCCTCGTGCGCTGAACAGCTACTGGGTTCCTTGACTCTGGGGCCTGCAAACTGCTATTGTTGGACTGCCATAAGCTATTAAATTCCCTCTTAATGCAATTCATTCTCTGGGTTCTGTTCCTCTAGAGAACCCAGACTAACAAAAGCGTTCAGCTCTCTCTCTGCTTCCTGACTGCAGAGGCAGTGTGACTCTCATTCCTGTCACCATGAGCTCCTCAGAATCGTGGACTGTACTTTCAAACTTGTTGTGCCAAAATAAACGCTGCCTTCCTTAAGTTGCTTTGATCTGATGTCTTGCCACAGAGATGAGAAAAGTAACTAACGTAGTGATTGTCCCCCACTGTGACAGAGCAGAGTGCAAAGCAGTCCCTGCCTTGAGGAGCTCATACTGTTGCCGGCAGTGTGTCTCAGAGTGTGTCTCTTCGGGGCAATGAGGAAGGGCCCTGGAAATGGGTGGCGGTGTGAATTCAGAACCACCAGGAGGTGGATGTTCAGAGGGGAGAGGGCAGGGAATGGTGACACAGAAGCTGTAAGACCCCAGCTGACTTGACACACTTCAACACATATGGGAACTGGTACTTTCCAAATAAAAACTGAATTCCAACCATTTTCTTATCATTTTTCTTACTCACAAGTATTAGCATAGGAAAATAAAAACAATTATTTGGGGTACCTAATGAGCTGTCCCAAATAATCGCAATTTTAAACTAAGCACATTTGTATTTTACCAGAATTCTAATTAAATCTTTTGCCAAGAGGAACTTGATTTTCTCTTTATACACCATAATTAAACAGTTTTTTTTTTCCCTATCTCAGAATCCCAAATTCATCCACACTACCTCCTGGATTCCCAGCGTCATCACCGCAGTGCAGGCTTTTTGCACCTTTCATGAGTTGCTGTTATTCCTAATAGGCCTTGTCTCCAGTAGAGCTACTATAACCGATCACCCCGGGCCGAGCAGCTCGAGTGACAAGTACACGCTCCTACCGTTCTAGAGACTGGGAAGTCCAAACGCAGGTACTGCTAGATCCAGTATCTTGTTAAGAGCCACTTCCTGCCGCTAGATGGATGCTCTCTTATGTATCCTCACTATGAAGGCCAAGACAGGAAGAAAACCCCCTCCTTTGAAGGGCACTAATCCATCCTTAAGGCTCCCCATGACCTAAGTGCATCCCAAAGGCCTGACTCCTAATAGCAACCCTCAGAAGATTTGAGTTTTGACGTACATGGTTGCAATCACGATCATGTGTTCTCTAACAAGCCTCTTTCTCCCTAGTTTTTCCGCACTGTAATCCCTCCTCCATACTGTGAGCACAGAAATCTTTCAGAATGGGTCATTGAACTGCTGACACCAGCAACAGCTCCCTTTCTACAGTGTTAGCCTGTCTACCAGGAAGTCACCAAGAGTTCAACACCCAACCCTGCCTAATGCTTTGCCCTATGTCTTGAACAGCTCGACACCAAGCACCCCAATAGTTCAATGACCTTGAAAACCACTCCTGATAATCTCCTCGGCACACTCTCCTAGCTTCACTACATCTTAAAGCCTCAACACAAAATATCACTCATACTTTCAAACCTTCATCCACTCATGACTCCCCTACCCAACACCCAAGCTGACTTTTCATGCTCTTCTTTTTCATTATTGCTTTATTTTTTCACTCTTGCCTAAGCTAACCTGAAACTCATTTTGTAGTCCCAGGCTGGCCTCAAACTCAAAACAATACTCCTACCTCTACTTCCCCAAATGCGGGGATTAAAGGCATGTGCCACTATATTCGCCTTCATGCTATTCTTTCTTAATTGACAACTTCTATACTTACATACAATAAACTATGATAATTCCCTCTCCCCCAACTGTCCCCTTCACAGCTCCAATCTCCATCATATAACCCTCCCTCTCTCTGTTAGTCTCTCTTTTATCTTGATGTCATTATGTTTTTCTCCTATTATGAGGGTCTTGTGAAGGTATTGTTAGGCACTGTGAGGTCATGGGTATGAGGCCAATTTCTCTCTGGACAGTTATATTGTAAGGAGTGGTATTGGGCTCTGACATTCTTTCCACCACCTCTTCTGCAATGGACCCTGAGCCTTGGAGGGTGTGATAGAGATGTTTCAGGGCTCTTTCACTTTGTCTCAGCACTATGTTACCTTTTGGGTCATCCCAGTGGTCACTGCCATCTGAAAAGAGAAGCTTCTCTAACCCAAAGTGAGAGTAGCATTAATATATGAATATGAACACTAAATATAGTGCTTGCAGGGCAGTTTGGTGAGCATAGTATGTGCATTTAGTCAGACACAACAGGCTTTATACCCTTAAGGCTCATGACCTTCCCTGCCATAGGCTTTTAATTAGGTTTTCAGTGCCAGGCATGTATTCCCTCCCATAGAGCAGACCTCCAGTTCAATTAGAGAGCAGTTGGTTTCCCTCAGAGCAGACATGCCACTATTGCACCAATTTGATCATTTGGCCTGTCTGGCAAACTTGACGCTTCCAGTGTCTACTGTTTTCACCACTGATGACTTCTGTCTCCCATAAGGCTACATATAGTGAAGATTTTTCCAACTTTCAATCAGCTGGTCTAGAGTAAGGAGCTTTTTAGCTCAGCCCCAGCTTGATTTTTCAGGGACCTTGCTTCTCAGGCATGTGAGGTCTTCAGCAATAGGGTCTTACCATCTGTTTCTAGTGGGAAACCAAGGGCATTGGCAATAGACTGTAATGTTTTGAAGGCAACAGAGACCAACCTGGCCAGAAACTCACTGGGAGGCATCCCATCCCTGGCACTCAAAATTTTCTAGAAACAAAGTATGGCTTCGTGTTGTGCCATTATCCAAAGAAGTAGGCTTTCATATGCCTTATTAAGAATATCTTGGGCTGGAGAGATGGCTTAGTGGTTAAGCGCTTGCCTATGAAGTCTAAGGATCCCATTTCGAGACTTGATTTCCCAGGACCCATATTAGCCAGATGCACAAGGGGGCGCATATGTCTAGAGTTCATTTGCAGTGGCTGAAGGCCCTTGCATGCCCATTCTCTCTCAGTCTTTCTCCCTCTCTCTCCTCTCTCGCTGTCTCTGTCTCTCTCTCTCTCTCTTTCTCTGTCACTCTCAAATAAATAAATAAAAGTAACAAAAAAAATTTTTAAAAAGAATATCTTGAATTTTAATTGACCCTCCCTCACTGGTCTCTTACTCAATCTCTTCCCCTGGCCTCACTTAGGTCATTCCACTCCCTGTAATCTACTCTTCTCTTACATATATACAATGCCATCTCCTTAAGTCCTTACCTCTCCCTTATAGCCTTTTACTAGCTTACTGTGCTCTGCTACTGATTTTTGGTTCCAGCTCACACAAACGTCTATACATTTGTAGCTACGATCCATATATGAGAAAGAACTTGCAATACTTGGCTTTCTGGGCCTGGGTTATCTCATTTAGTATAATCCTTTCCAGATCCATCCATTTCCCTGCAAATTTCATAATTTCATTTTTCTTTACCACTGAATAGAACTCCATTGTGTAAATGTACAACATCTTTGTTATCCATTCATCTACTGAGGGACATCTAAGCTGACTCCATTTCCTCAGTATTGTGAATAGAGCAGCAATAAACATGGCTGTGCAAGTATCTCTGAGGTACTGTGAAGAAGCATTAGGATATATGCCTACGAATGCTGTAGCTGGATTAGATGGTAAATCTATTTTTAGCTGTCTTAAAAACTTCCACACTGATTTCCACAATGGCTGTACCAAACTACATTCCCACCAACAGTGTAGAAGTGTTCCCATTTTTCTGCATCCTCATCAATATTTATTGTCATTTGTTTTCTTCATGATAGCCATTTTTATAGGAGTGAGAAGGAATCTCAAAGTAGTTTTAATTTGCATTTCCCTGATAGCTAATGATGTAGAATTTTTTTTAGATGTTTATATGCCATCTGTATTTCATCTTCTAGGAACTCTCTATTTAGTTCCATAGCCCATTTTTTAACTGGGTTGTTTGATTTCTTATTGTTATTTTTTTGAATTCTTTGTATAATTTGGATCTTAATCCTCTGTCAGATGTGTAGCTGACAAATATTTTCTCCCATTCTGTAGGTTGTCCCTTTGCTCTATTCACAGGATACTCTGCTGTATAAAAGCTTTGTAATTTCATGAGATCACAGTGGTTGATTGGTGGTTTTATTTCCTGAGCAATTAGGGTTATATTCAGAAAGTCGTTGCCTATACCAATATGTTGAAGGGTTTTCCCTACTTCTTTCCTTTAGCAGTTTCAGAGTTTCAGGTCTAATATTAAGGTCCCTGATCCATTTGGACTTGATGCTTGTGCATGGAGAAAGACAAAGAACTATTTTCATCCATTTACATATAGATAACCAGTTTGCCTAGCTCCACTTGGTGAAGAGACTATCTTTTCTCCAATGAATATTTTTGGCATTTTTGTCAAAACTCAGGTAGCTGAAGCTTCCTATATTAACATCTGGGTCCTCTGTTCTGTTCCGTTGATATACATGTCTGTCTTTGTGCAAGTACCATGCTGTTTTTGTTACTATGGCTTTGTAATATAGCTTAAAATCAGGTATGGTGATACCAGGAGCCTTATTTTTGTTGCTCAAAATTGGTTTGGCTATTCAAGGTTTTTTGTCTTTCCAAATGACTGTTAAGATTGCTGTTTCTCTTTCCATGAAGAATGTCATTGGAATTTTGATGGATATTGCATTAAATGTGTAGATTGCTTTTGGTAAGATTGACATTTTTACAATATTGATTCTTCCAATCCATGAACATGGGATGTCTTTCCATTTCCTAGTGTCTTCTGCAATTTAAAGCTCACATGCTTTAAAGTTCTCATGGTAGAGATCCTACATTTCCTTGGTTAGGTTTATTCCACGGTACTTTATTTCCATTTTTGAAGCAATTGTGAATGGGAGAGATTCCCTGATTTCATCCTCTGCATGTTTGTTATTAGTATATAGGAAAAGTACTGATTTCTGTGTTTATTTTGTATCCTGCTATGTTGCTAAAGTGTTTATCAGATCTAACAGTTTTCTGGTAAAGTCTTTATGATCTTTTATATATAGAATAATATCACCTGCAAATAATGATAATTTCATCTCTTCCTTTCTAATTTGTATCCCTTTTATATGTGTCTCTTGCCTTATTTATATAGCTAAGACTTCTAGTACTATATTAAATAAAAGTGGGGACAGTAGACATCCTTGTGTTGTTCTTAAATTTAGTGGAAAAGCTTTCAGTTTTTCCCCATTTAGTATTATGTTGGCTGTCAGTTTGTCATAAATAACTTTTATTGTTGAGATATGTTTCTTCTATTCCAAGTTTCTGTAGGACTTTTACCATGAAGGGATATTTGTTTTGTCAAATGCCTTCTCTATGTCTATTGAGATGATCACAGAATTTTTGTCCTTCAGTACATTTATATGGTATATTACATTTACTTATTTGCAAACATTGAACCATCCCTGCATCTTTGGGATAAAGCCTGCTTGGTTGGGGGTCAATAATGTTTCTGATATGTTCTTGTATTCTGCTTGCCAATATTTTGTTCAGAATTTTTTCATCTTTGTTCATGAGGGAGATTAGTCTGTAATTTTTTTTTCTTCTATCTTTGTCTGGTTTTGGTATTAGGATGATGCTGGCTTCATAGAAGGAATTCTGTATATTTCCTTCTTTTTCTATTTTATGGAAAAGTTTGAGAAGCATTGGTATTAGTTCTTCCATGAAAGTGATAAAATTCACCAGTGAATCCATCTGGGCCTGGACTTTTTTTAATTGGAAGACATTTTTAAACTTCTTAGATGTTTGTAGATAGGTCTATGTAAATGGTTTATCTCATCTTCATTTAATTTTGGTAGGTCATATGAATCAGGGAACTCATTCCATTTCAGATTTTCAGTTTCAAAGACATATATATTCTTAAAGTATGTCCTTATGATTTTCTGAATATCTTTGGTATCTATTGTAATGCTGCCTTTTTCATCTCTAATTTTATTAAATTGGTCTCTTCTATCTTTCTCCTGATCAGATTTTATAATCTTGTTTATCCTTTCAAAGAACAAACTCTTTGTTTCATTGATTCTTTGGATTATTATTTTTTTGGTTCTATTTCATAGTTTCTTCCATAATCTTTATTGTTCCTTCCCATCTACTGATTTTTGGTGTGCCTTGTTCTTTTTGCAAGGCCTTAAGGTGAATCATTAAGTTGCTTACTTGTGAACTCTTTAACATCTTTTTTTTTCTTTTTAAAATTTATTTTTTTTAATTTTTATTAACATTTTCCATGATTATAAAATATATCCATTGGTAATTCCCTCCCTCCCCACCCCCACACTTTCCCATTTGAAATTCCGTTCTCCATCATATTACCTCCCCATTACAATCATTGTAATTACATATATACAATATCAACCTATTAAGTATCCTCCTCACTTCCTTTCTCCACCCTTTATGTCTCCTTTTCAACTTACTGGCCTCTGCTACTAAGTATTTTCATTCTCACGCAGAAGCCCAGTCATCTGTAGCTAGGATCCACATATGAGAGAGAACATGTGGCACTTGGCTTTCTGGGCCTGGGTTACCTGACTTAGTATAATACTTTCCAGGTCCATCCATTTTTCTGCAAATTTCATAACTTCATTTTTCTTTACCGCTGAGTAGGACTCCATTGTATAAATGTGCCACATCTTCATTATCCACTCATCTGTTGAGGGACATCTAGGCTGGTTCCATTTCCCAGCTATTATAAATTGAGCAGCAATAAACATGGTTGAGCATGTACTTCTAAGGAAATGAGATGAGTCCTTTGGATATATGCCTAGGAGTGCTATAGCTGGGTCATATGGTAGATCAATCTTAGCTGTTTTAGGAACCTCCACACTGTTTTCCGCAATGGCTGGACCAGACTGCATTCCCACCAGCAGTGCAGAAGGGTTCCTTTTTTTCCACATCCCCGCCAACATTTATAATCATTTGTTTTCATGATGGTGGCCATTCTGACAGGAGTGAGATGGAATCTCAGTGTAGTTTTAATCTGCATTTCCCTGATGACTAGTGACGTAGAACATTTTTTTAGATGCTTATATGCCATTCGTATTTCTTCCTTTGAGAACTCTCTATTTAGCTCCATAGCCCATTTTTTTGATTGGCTTGTTTGATTCCTTATTATTTAACTTTTTGAGTTCTTTGTATATCCTAGATATTAATCCTCTATCAGATATATAGCTGGCGAAGATTTTTTCCCATTCTGTAGGTTACCTCTTTGCTTTTTTCACTGTGTCCTTTGCGGTGCAAAATCTTTGTAATTTCATTAGGTCGCAGTGGTTAATCTGTGGTTTTATTGCCTGAGCAATTGGGGTTGTATTCAGAAAGTCTTTGCCAAGACCAATATGTTGAAGGGTTTCCCCTATTTTTTCCTCTAGCAGTTTCAAAGTTTCCGGTCTGATGTTAAGGTCTTTAATCCATTTGGACTTAATTCTTGTGCATGGCGAGAGAGAAGAATCTATTTTCATCCTTCTGCAGATATTTATCCAGTTTTCAAAACACCATTTGCTGAAGAGGCTGTCTCTTCTCCAATGAGTATTTTTGGCATTTTTATCGAATATCAGGTGGCTATAGCTACTTGGGCTTACATCTGGGTCCTCTATTCTGTTCCACTGATCTACATGTCTGTTTTTGTGCCAGTACCATGCTGTTTTTGTTACTATGGCTCTGTAGTATAGGTTAAAATCAGGTATGGTGATACCACCAGCCTCTTTTTTGTTGCTCATTATTATTTTAGATATTCGAGGGTTTTTGTGATTCCAAATGAATTTTTGGATTGTTTTTTCTATTTCCATGAAGAAAGCCTTTGGAATTTTGATAGGGATTGCATTAAATGTGTAGATTGCTTTAGGTAAGATTGCCATTTTCACGATATTGATTCTTCCAATCCAGGAACAAGGGATGTTTCTCCACTTTCTAGTGTCTTCTGCAATTTCTCGCTTGAGTGTTTTAAAGTTCTCATTGTAGAGATTCTTTACTTCCTTGGTTAGGTTTATTCCAAGGTATTTTATTTTTTTTGATGCAATTGTGAATGGGAGTGATTCTCTGATTTCATTCTCTGTGTGTTTGTTGTTAGCATATATGAAGGCTACTGATTTCTGTGTATTTATTTTGTATCCTGCTACATTGCTGTAGGTTTTGATCAGCTCTAACAGCTTGCTAGTAGAGTCTTTGGGGTCCTTTATGTACAGAATCATGTCATCTGCAAATAATGATAACTTGATCTCTTCCTTTCCAATTTGTATCCCTTTTATGTGTGTCTCTTGCCTTATTGCTATGGCTAAGACTTCCAAAACTATATTAAATAGAAGTGGGGACAGTGGACACCTTTGTCTTGTTCCTGATTTTAGTGGAAAAGCTTCCAGTTTTTCCCCATTTAGTATTATGTTGGCTGTAGGCTTGTCATAAATAGCCTTTATTATATTGAGATATGTTCCTTCTATTCCCAGTCTCTGTAGGACTTTTATCATGAAGGGATGTTGGATTTTGTCAAATGCTTTCTCTGCATCTAATGAGATGATCATGTGATTTTTGTCCTTCAACCTGTTTATGTAATGTATTACATTTATAGATTTGCGTATGTTGAACCATCCCTGCATCTCTGGGATAAAGCCTGCTTGGTCAGGGTGAATGATCTTTTTATATACTCTTGTATTCTGTTTGCCAATATTTTGTTGAGAATTTTTGCATCTATGTTCATGAGGGAGATTGGTCTGTAATTTTCATTTTTTGTTCTATCTTTGCCTGGTTTTGGTATCAGGGTGATGCTGGCCTCATAGAAGGAGTTTGGTAGGATTCCTTCTTTTTCTATTTCCTGGAAAAGCTTAAGAAGCAATGGTGTTAGCTCTTCCTTAAAAGTCTGGTAAAATTCAGCAGTGAATCCATCCGGGCCTGGGCTTTTTTTAGTTGGGAGATTACTGACAACTGTTCAGATCTCCATGTTTGTTATAGGTCTATTTAAGTGATTAATCTCATTTTGATTTAATTTAGGTAGGTCATATAGATCAAGGAAATCATCCATTTCTTTCAGATTTTCATACTTTGTGGAGTATATGCTTTTATAGTATGTCCCTATGATGTTTTGAATTTCTCTGGAATCTGTTGTGATGTTACCTTGTTCATCTCTGATTTTATTAATTTGTGTCTCTTCTCTCTTTCTTTTGGTCAGATTTGCTAAGGGTTTATCAACCTTGTTTATCCTTTCAAAGAACCAACTCTTTGTTTCATTAATTCTTTGGATTGTTCTTTTTGTTTCTATTTCATTAATTTCTGCCCTAATCTTTATTATTTCTTCCCATCTACTGATTTTTGGTTTGCCTTGTTCTTCTTTTTCCAAGGCTTTAAGGCGAAGCATTAGGTCGTTTACTTGCGACCTTTCTAATTTCTTAATATAGGCACTGAAGGCTATAAATTTACCTCTTAGAACTGCCTTCATTGTGTCCCAGAGATTTTGGTATGTTGTGTTCTCATTATCATTTGACTCTATAAATTTTTTGATTTCCTTTTTGATTTCTTCATTGACCCACTCATCATTTAGTAGTGTATTGTTTAGTTTCCATGATTTTGTGTATGCTCTATAGCCTTTCTTGCTACTGATTTGTAGTTTAATTCCATTGTGGTCAGATAGAATGCAAGGAATTATTTCAATTTTCCTGAATTTGTTAAGATTTGCTTTGTGTCCTAATATATGGTCTATTTTAGAGAATGTTCCATGTGCTGCTGAAAAGAATGTATATTCTGCAGCCTTTGGATGAAATGTCCTGTATATATCTGTTAGGTCCATTCCTTCTATGACCTCATTTAGTCCAGATGCCTCTCTGTTTATTCTTTCCCTGTATGACCTGTCAATTGATGAGAGTGGGGTGTTAGAGTCACCCACCACCACTGTGTTTGGTGTTATCTGTGACCTTAGTTCTAATAGTGTTTGTTTGACGAATTTGGGAGCCCCCATGTTAGGTGCATATATGTTTAGGATTGTAATGTCCTCCTGTTGGAGTGTGCCCTTAATCAATATAAAGTGACCTTCCTTATCTTTCTTGACTAACGTCGGATTAAAGTCTACCCTGTCTGATATTAGGATAGCAACCCCTGCTTGTTTTCTAGGCCCATTTGCTTGAAACACCGTCTTCCAACCTTTCACCCTAAGATAATGTCTATCCTTTGTAGAAAGGTGAATTTCTTGGAGACAACAAATTGTAGGATCCTGCTTTTTAACCCAGTCTGCAAATGTATGTCTTTTCGTTGGGGCATTGAGACCGTTGATATTAAGAGATATTATTGAAAGGTGTGTATTTATGTTTGCCATTTTTGTGTGTGTGTGTGTGTTTCTGGTTCTACCTGTGCTCTCTTCTGTTAATTAGTATTTGAGTATAGCTTGTTTTTTCTAGGTCCCTTATATGTGTGCTTTTCCTTTTGTTCAGCATGGAGGATTTTATCAAGTATTTTCTGTAGAGCTGGTTTTGTCTTCAAATACTCCTTTAACCTGCTTTTGTCATGGAATGTCTTTATTTCTCCATCTATTTGAATGGATAACTTTGCAGGATAAAGTAACCTTGGTTGACAATTGTTATCTTTCAGATCTTGGAATATATCATTCTAAGCCCTTCTGGCTTTAAAAGTTTGTGTTGAATAATCTGCTGTAATCCTGATGGGCTTGCTTTTGTAGGTAACTTGATTTTTCTTTCTAACTGCTTTCAATATTTTTTCTTTGGTGTGTGTGTTTGGAAGTTTGATTATAATATGGCGAGGAGAGGTTCTTTCTGGGTTTTGTCTGGCTGGGGTTCTAAAGGCTTCCTGTATTTGTATTGGCACCTCTTTCCCAATTTGGGGGAAATTTTCCTCTATGATTTTGTTGAAGATGCCTACTATGCCTCTGGAGTGGAGTTCTTCTCCTTCTACTATGCCCTGAATTCTTATATTGGATCTTTTCATAGTGTCCCGAATATGTTGAAATTCCCACTCATACTTTTCTATAAGTTTGTCTTTCTCTTTGTTGGACTGCATTAGGTCTGCCACCTGGTCTTCTAGCTTAGATATTCTGTCCTCTCCCTCATCCATCCTACTGGTGAGATTTTCTACAGAGTTTTTTATTTCATTAACTGTGTTCTTCATTGCTAGTAATTCTGACTGGTTTTTCTTTATTATTTCTATTTCCCTATTTATGTCTTGTATTGCCTTCTTTATTTCATTAAATTGGTGTCCTGCCTCTTCTTTGATTCCTTTGATTTCCTCTTTGATTTCGTCTTTGATTGTTTTCATGTGTTCTTTGACCTCTTTGAACATATTTATAATTATTCTTTTGAACTCTTTCTCAGGCATTTCCTCTAACTCTTTCTCACTGGAGGACATTTCTGATGCATTAATACTTTTAGGTGGATTTATATAGTCTTGCTTTTTAGTGTTTCTTGTGTTATAATGTATATATTTTTGCATCTTGGATTAAGTTAATGCTTGGATTTTCTAGCTAGCTGTGTATTCTTAGCTGTATCAATTGATTTGATGTAATATATTTTCAGGGTAGGACCTTAAGGTGTTAGGTGTGGCTCTTAAGACTCTCAGAGTATCTACAAAGATGTTCTTAGGGGTTGAGTTTCCCTGCTATAGGAGTATTCAAGCAGGCTGAGTGGAATAAAATACAGGTAGATTCTAAAATTTAACTAAACACTATACACATTCAATCAAAAACAGCCCCGAATATGTATGCAAGAGTAGTTATTATAATGACCAGATCCTCTATCAACAGAAAGGTTAAGATTTCTGTTCTGTTGAGGGATCCAAGTCAGCTTGTGACCAAGTGAGACCCTTCCCTGGTGCAATCCCAGTTACCTTGGGTGATTTTGGTCTCAGTCAAGTTGCTGCCTGGGTCGTCGGCCTGCTGTTCTGATTTCTGGAGCTGGGCACTTGCTTTTCCTACGGGGCAAACTGAGCCGCTGCTGCTGCCTCTGCTGCTGCTGTAGCTGCCACTGCTGGAGCCACCAGTGCTGCTGAAGCTGCTGCTGCTATGTCCACTGCCGCTGCTCCCCCTGAAGCTGCTGCTGCCGAGTCTGCCACTGCTGCCACTCCTGGGTCTGCTGCTGCTGGGGCCGCTGTTACCGGTGCTGGAGCCGCTGATGTTGCTGCCGAACTCTGCTCCTGCTTGGGTCCCATTGTCAGCCCAAGTAGACGTGGTCAGGTCCCGGGCTGCTGCTCTGTTCGCTGGAGCTGGGCTCAGGCGGTGGGGGAGGGGAGGGAGCCTCGGCTGCTCTGGTTCTCTCGCTGTTCCACATGTTCTTCTACCTCGCGGTCTGCTCCTCCGTTGCTCTCTGCCGCTCTCCCCTCACGTTTCCCGAGTTGCGGAGAGCGCGGTGTGAGGGGAAAATCCCGCACCTGGCTTTTCCTGTGGCTCGAGCCAAGTCTGGCGGCTTTCTGGTGCACCGCGGCCGCGGCGGTTGGCCGAGCTGCCGGAGCCGCTTTTCCCTCCTGTGCCGGCTCTGGATGCTCTGGAACTCTTCTACTTCCCTGCTGCCGCTTCAATTTCCTATACACCTCACTTTTTAGTAAAAGTGTGTATTTTGCTGAGTTTTTTTGGTCTTTTCCCCCCTAGGCTGCTTTGGCGTGGTACCTACACTGCCATCTTAACCGGAAGTCCTCTTTAATATCTTAATATATGCACTTAGAACTATAAATTTCCCTCGTAGGACTACCTTCAATGTGTCCCAGAGGTTTTGGTATGTTGTGTTCTCATCATCACTTGACTCTGTGAACTTATTCATTTCCTTTTGGATTTCTTCAGTAACACATTTTTCATTCAATAGTGTACTGTTTAATCTCCATTAATGTCCGTATGCTCTGTAGTTTTTCTTGTTGCTGATTTGTAGTTTAATCCCACTGTGGTCAGACAAAGTACAAGGGATTATTTCAATTTTCATGCATTTGTTAAGATTTGCCTTGTGCCCTGATACATGGTCTATTTTGGAGCATGTTCCATGAGCTGCTGGGAAACATGTATATTAGGCAGTGTTTCAATGTTCTGTAGATATCTCTTAGGTCCATTTGTTCCATGACATCATTTAATCCAGATGTTTCTCAGCTTATTAATTGCCAGGATGACATATCAATAAAAGTGTAGTATTGAAGTCACCCACTACAACTGTATTGGGTGTTATCTGTGACCTTAAGTCTAATAGTGTTTGTTTGACGAAAATGGGAGCCCTCCTATTAGGCACATATACATTTAGGATTATAATGTCCTCCTGTTAGAGTGTTCCTTTAATCAGTATAAAGTGACCTTCCTTATCTTTCCTCACTAAAGTTCGTTTGAAGTATATCCTTTCAGATATTAGGATAATAACTCCTGCTTGTTTCCTAGACCCATTTGCTTGAAATATCATTTTCCATCCTTTCACCCTAAGACAGTGCCTATCGTTTATTGAGAGATGAGTTTCATGGAGGCAACAAACAGCAGGATCCTGCCTTTCAATCCAATCTGCAAGCCTGTGTCTTTTGTTTGGGGAATTAAGGCCATTGACATTAAAATTTATTATTGAAAGGTATGCGTTTATTCTCAGCATTTTTCTTGTTTTGTAGAATGTCTTGTTTAACCTTTACTCTCTTGTTTTAACTGTTATTTGAGTATGATTTATTTCTTCCTGTATCCTCATATATGCGCTTTTCTTTCTCTTCAGTATGATGGATTCCTTCAAATATTTTCTATAGAGTTGGCTTAGTTTTCATAAATTCCATTAGCCTATTTTTGTTGTGGAATGTCCTTATTTCTCCTTCAGTTTGGATAGATAGCTTTGCAGGATAAAATAATATTGATTGACAGTTGTTATCTTTCAGAACTTGGAATACTTTTTCTTTATAACTGCTTTCAATATATTTTCTTTGGTTTTCATGTTTAATAGTATAATTATGATATGGCGAGGAGAAGTTCTTTCTAGGTTTTGTCTGCTTGATGTTCTAAAAGCTTCCTGTATCTGCATTGGCATTTCTTTCCCAATTCGGGGAAATTTTTTCTTCTATGATTTTATTGCAAATGCCAGGACTGTGAAGTGAAATTCTTCTCCTTCTGCTATACCATGAATTTTTATGTTTGATCTTTCCATAGTGTCCTGAATATCTTGAAATTCCCATCCATATATTCCTATTAGCTCATCTTTCTCTTTGTTGGACTGATTAGATCTGCCACCTGGTCTTCTTGTTTAGACATTCTGTTCAATCCTTCATCCATTCTACTGGTGACACTTTCCACAAGGAGGTTTTTTGGTGTGTGTGTGTTTTTTTTGTTTTGTTTTGTTTTTGTTTTTTACTTACTGTGTTTTTCAGAGCTAGTGTTTCTGCCTGGTCTTTCTTCAGTATTTCTATTTTCTCACTCATCTCACTCAGGTCTTGTAAGGACCTCCTTATTTTATTAAGCTGGTTTCCTGCATTCTCTTGGAATTCTTTCAGGAGTTTGTTTTCTTCTTTGATTCCTTTGTGTTTTTCTTTGATTCCTTTTTTTTGACTTACTGTGTTTTTCAGAGCTAGTGTTTCTGCCTGGTATTTCTTCAGTATCCAAGTATTTTACTGGGCTAGGTGGAGCAGTTTACTGGCAAGATTCTAAAATTCAACTGAGCAAGGTATACCTTCAATACAAACCAGCACAGAGTGTGCAAGTGTGGGGATTGAAACAAACAGATTACCTTATAAAGCCAAAATCTCTAAGGGTGTGTGTTGCTCTACACCCTTAATTCTGGCAGCTGGGAGGTTGATATTTCTGTTTTGAAATGGGTTCTAGATCAGCCTGGGTCTAAATCAGACCCTGCCCCAGTATTGACAGAAGAAAAAGACAAAAGCCCTATAAATCTGAAAGCATCAAAGGCAACAATAGTCAATCCCAAAATACAGGTTAATAGAGAATGGTAAAGCCGACCACTAACATGTAACCCATTTTCTGCTCTGGCATGGAAAGAGAGATTAGCAGTTCCAGTAGAGGCCTATGTACCTGCATTTTTGTCAGCCAGCCTCACCACCAATGCTGAGTGCCCACCTCTATCCCTCTGTGTTGTGCTGTGGATCTGACATTCTGATCAGCTGTGTTGGATGCCCACCACCCAGAGGCTGAATGCATTCTACAGAGGTTTGCAGTTTTGACAGTTGGGGAATGGAAGGAAGCCTGGAGTTGTACTGGAAGTGATTAGCTGGTCCTGCCTGTATCCTCTTCAGCTGATCTTTACAGTGACCCTTCAAGTTTCTTGACTTTGCAAGGAAGCTGATGAGGTTGGAAAATCCCCTTGTGTGGCCTCTGCTCCTGCAGCTCAGTGGCACTGGGCTGGGCAGGCCTGTGTATCCACATGGACCAGGACCACAAGCACCTCGGCAGGATGCTGGCCAGCTTTCTCCTTTATGGGAGATCTTGGTCTCTCCTGCTTATCCATTGTGGCAGATTACAACCCATACACCTTCAGTTTTCATCAGAAAAGTATATTTTACTGTAATTTTGCTTAAATTCCTCCATAGGCTGGTTTGGCATGACTCCTATGCAGCCATGTTACCCAGAAGTCCCGTGCTTTTCTTAATAGTCACAGAATACTTTGTTCCTACCAACAGCATGATTCTATCATATAATAATAAATTTCATGCACAGTATTTGTGAGGAGGGTTGTTGTTGGGGCTGAGGATTGATGCTGGGGTGTCATGCATGTGACACAAGTTCTTTGTTACAGACATACACCAAAACCCTGCACATTTTCTCCATTACAATTTGAACTTTTGGAGAGCAGCAATTTTTCTTTCAAACCCCCAAGTTTCCTCCACATTTTCAGCATCAGAATAAACTTTCCATAAATATTTATAGAAAAGAGCAAAAGTGGGGAGGCTGAAAAAAGAGAAGAAAAGAGTAGAGATGTTTAGCAACTGAATTTAGTATCCAAACACAGTGGATTTTAACCTGCTTTCTAGAAATGAAGTTATAGGCATGTTGCTCCTCTGAATGTCACTTACCTCATCTGAAAAACAGAAATAATAATATCAAATCTTAACTCCATGGTGCTGTTATGAGAGTAAATGGATTGAAAGAAGGTCCATGAAATTACAATTGTGAGTTGAATACAAGACCATTCTATTTTTCAAATATGCATTTTTCAGAAAAGGAAAAATTAGAAAATTTTCCTTAAATTTTGATTTAAAAAACTCTCTTGTTGAATAATGATTGAAGATAAAATACCACAATTCTAACTCTTCCCCTTTTATTAACAAATTCAGCTATAAAATGCAATAAAAAGGGTATAAGAGACTCCTAAGAATCATTCAAATTTTTATCAGGCATTTTCCTTTCATAAAATGAGCATTTCTATTAAAGTTACATTGCATAAAAATGGAATTTTAATGTATGGTGATTCTTCAAAATCACAAGACCACCTGGTAAGAGACAGGCTTGATGCTATTATTTCCTTTGTAGACTTTAGATATGGAAGAAATTAGACTTGAGTGAAATTAGAAAATGCAACCCTTAAAAAAAGACACAAAACAAAATGTTCTCCCTGTGCAAAATAATGAGGGCATTCAACTCAAAGATGCAAGACTTAACAGTGTTAGTTCTTGGTCAGTAATGGCATGAGGAGTGAGGAATTCTTCACAAATATAAAGACCACCTGTATGGCAGAAAAGGAACACATATAGGTTAAGGACATGGAGTGTGACATCACAGCACACTTAAAAGCATAAATTCCCTGCCAACAAGATAGGCATTACAAGAGTCTCTGCAAGCAAAGGGGACAATAAAGTTGGGAGCTGTCCCTCCATAGAGAAGTGGGCTCCTCAAAGAATAGGAAAGGTAAACTTGATAACTTTATATTAATAATGAAGCATGGACATTATTTTCAAAATCTAACTATAGTGATGAAAACAGTCCATTTGAATTAAGGAAGTATGGAGATAATAAGATACTTTATAAGTGTATGGGCAATACAAATACTTACCTTGGACATCACTAAAGAATTTCAACTTGGAAGAAGCAAAAGAGGGTGAGAAGAAAGGAGAAATTGAGGGAGTAAAAAAGGAAAGAAAGAAGAAAAAGTATGTAAGAACAAAAGACCCAGCAAATCAACAAACAGGACTCTTTCAGGGTAAAAAAGTGAGTATTGATTTCTGAGATAGAGCTGAGAAAGTAACTACCCTGGCACACCTAATGCCTTCCAAATGTGGTAGAATTAAAATTGGGCTTCCAACAGGAACATAAGGTTGAGTCACTGGTAAGACTTTAACAAATTAAAAAAAAAAAAAAAAAAAAAATGAAGCTCCGGTAGGAAGCAGTCCATGGCCTAAGAAACCAACAAGATCATGAGTCACTCTTCCTACGGTGTTTTGCATGGAGTTTTCATCACTACCAGCTATCACTTCCAACGTACTTCACTTGAATAGTTGGTCCCATTCCCAAGCCCTTTCACGTGCATTAGCACTTTTCATATTCAGCACATCCTGGGTTGTAGGGAGGGCAGACATTTAACTAATGAAAGGGAAGGTCACATTTCTAGAGAGGCACATTGAAGATAAAAAAAAAAATCCAAGTCTTCTGGGTACAAACACACAGCATCTCCCACTTCCATTTCAACTTGTGCTATGACCATGAGGACAGCTCAGCTCTACAAAGAACAAAATCCATGACAAATGCTCCTTCTCTTTTCCAGAGACCCTTGGAGAAGTAGGTGGTGTGGAAGGGGAACAGACCAGGACGCACCACTTTTGTTATGTAAGAGGCTTTGGCAACCAGTTTCCAGCTAAAGCTGGCCAAAGGAAGAGATCAGGGTGAAATACTCTCATCAAGGATTTAACATTCAAATCAAAAAGAGAACAGCCATGGCCCCTTCACAATATAGTTATAACATTCCCAGTTTGTAAAATATCATAAAAATCATAAGCAGGTCCCTGGACCATGGCAGATGAATGAGGGATTCATAGTCTTTAGACTATGAGGAGAACAGCTTCCACTTGTATATTTGCTACGTTGATCCCAGTCACGGTACTGAGCTCAGACTCACATCATGCCTCTCCCAATTCTTGCTGCAATCCATCACCAGGTATGGAAAACTCAGGAAGGCTACTGGATTTTCTTTGAAAGACAATAAAGCCTATGTAACTTCTGTCTTTCCGGGCTTTCTTTGTTGTGGTTTGGGGGTTCTACCTGCTTGTCATAATTTGTCTGGGCAGCCATCTTCCATTGCGACCTGGTAACCACTTCATTAACTTGTATGAGCGAGATGGCCCAGACAATTAGCTTTCAGAATATTGAAAAGGTTAAAGCCAGAAGCTTCCTACTTAGTACTTTTCATAAATAAGCTTGTGTATTCAATTCTGGTATCTTACCCCAGATTCCCAGCTTGTCACCATAAGAAATAGTACAAAATGAGCCTTTTCCAGAATTTTTCAAACTATTTTTTAAAAATTATTTTTAAAACAATTCAGTTTTAAAGTATCATTCTTCTGTGCTGGAGAGCTGGTAGCTCCATGAGGAAAAAGCACTTGCTGACAGGCATGATGACCTGAATTTGGATCCCCAGAACCCACAGAAAGTTATATGCAAAAGCACCTATACCCTTAGACCTCTTACGACGAGATGGGAGGCAGAGACAGGAGAATACATGGAAGCTTGCAGGCCACCTAGCCTGGCACATATAGCAGCGAGCAACAAAGAGACCTCATCTCAAACAAACTGAAGGCGAGGATCAATAGGCGCCCTCTGGCCTTTACATGTGTGTAACCTCATACACACCCATGAACGGCATTCTTCTAATGGTTCCTAGCCATATGTAGTTATCTATCTATAAACTAGGGAGACTTCTCTCCCTTCCCTTCACCACAATGCTTGGAGTATAATAGAATGTTCTTTTCTTAGCTTAAGCCATCTTCTTTTAAGGGAACTTCCATAAAATTTATAAAGACCTCTATAACAACCAAAATTCTCAATATTTTTCTAAAATCTCATTGCTTACAACACAATGTGAGTGTATCAAAGCTGATATGCAAAGAAAAAAATGCAAGCAGTGCTTCTATGCTGTAGGCTGGTTATAACTATGATGGTCTGAAGCAAGACTGTGGTAGTACACACTTATCAGTACTATTGTGGTACATATGCAGACATATAGAAAATTATAGCTATACCAAGGCAAGAGAATTTTTTAGGGAAGGGGCTGGAGAGATTCCTCAGTGGTTAAGGTGCTTACCTGAAAAGCCTAACAACTCAGGTTCAACTCCCACATAAAGCCAGATACACAAAGAGGCACATGTGTCTGGAGTTCATTTTCTGCTGCTAGAGGCCCTGGCATGCCCATTCTGTCTGTCTAGTGCTCTTGTTTCTTCTTGCAAATAAACGAATAAAATATTTTTTAAAAGAACATAGGGATAATTTTACAGTTTTCAGGTGTCACCAAATCCCATGGTTAGGAAACTTCAAGGATGGCATGAATCTAATCATTTCTAAACTTAAAGGGGGTGGCTTTGTATACAAGCAGCATTTGGCACCAGTGGGGAAATTCCCCTTGCAAACTGCAGAGTTGAGGGAAAACCATAATGTGGGTAGTAGTGAGGTTTGACTGTGACATGGCCTCCATAGGCTCATGTATTTGAAGGTTAGGTCCCAAGCTGGTGGCACGGTTTGGGAAGGCTGTCAAACTTTAGGAGGTAGAGCTTCAGTGGAGAAAGTGGGTACTGGAGCAAAGCCTTGACGTGTTATAACCTGATCCTCCTTCCCATTTACTGTCTGCTTCCTGACTGCTACAATGTGTTGCCAGCTTTCCACTCCCACCATGATAGACTCCACCCTCCAGAACTGTAAGGTAAGATAAATGCTCTTCTTCCCTAACTTGTTTTGGGCAAACATTTGATGCATCACTTCATACAGAACTTTCCAATGGATATTTCAGCTTCCAAAAGTCTAATCAAATGTGTAGACAGCCCCTTGGTTGCTAGGTTATTGTAATTGTGGTCACTACACAAATCTAGATGAAATACATACACACTATTCTCTTCATCCTTTACTTGTGTATTTAACAAATAGCATTTATTAAAAGAAATCTTATCTCTGGAATTCCAGAGAGCAGTCTGAGTTCATCTGGGTTCCCTGCTGCTTGGCTGCCATTTTTTGCCCTTGCTTTTGGTGGTGGGTTTTCTCTTTTTCACCATTATGGAACATTCCTTGGATTTGTAAACTTCAATAAAGCCCTTCCTTCCACAAAAAAAAAAAAAGAAATCTTATCATCCAGTTCTATAAACACTACTATCCTCAGACAATAAATTGCATCATTCAATCATTCATTTATTCATTCCACAAGCATTCATTAACAACTACATGGTTAACATGCTGGGACTTTTTGTTGTTGTTTTTGAACAATTATCTCCTTTAATTTCACAAGTAATCAAGCCTGAGTATTACAGGCTGACTAAGACCCTAATTGGTAATAAATGTGCCAGGACAGGACAGGAGAAGTTTCAAAGAGGCCAACCAGTATTTCAAATCACAAGGTCCTCATCTGTGTTCTATGTGACAGGAACTGGCTGAGCAATGGCTCCTGTCCTCTGGGTCACATGGATGTCAACAACAATGTCAGGCCATGGAGTTGCAGAACAGAGCAGCATCTCAGCATGTCAATCACTGGCCAGCAAGGAAGCTGATGGAGATCAGATTTTCAACAACAAAAGGAAAGCAGCCTGAGGATGTGGCTCAGCAGCTAACAGCACTTGCTGCACAAACTTGAGGGCCAGAACAGGACTGAGATGATTTGAGTTTGACCCCCAGCACTCACATAAAAAGCTGGGCATGACCATGCACATCTGTCACCTCAGTCCTGTAGGGGAAGCAGAGACAAGAGAATCACTGGCTTACTGGTCAGCCATTTGGACCAAAACAAAAGGCAGCTCAGGATTCAGTGAGAGAATCAGTCTTAAGACAAGTACACCTAAGAACACAAGAGAAGGAAACCCGCCATTCTCCTTTGGCCTTTTCCAGGACATGACTTTCCATCCCCCATCATTAACTGCTAATAGCTCCTCTTGGAGAATTGGGGTGTCATAAGCCCCTCACCCACCCATGATATAATATCAACAGGCTCAATTTTGTGCAGTAAACTACAGCTGGTGTGAGTTCACCTTTATTTCCACGTTAAATATTCAAGTTCTGCATGCATTTTCCACTTACAGTGAGTTTTAATTTAGACTAGCCAAATAGCTTCTCCCAACAGCCATGCATGCCTGTTGTCAATGGCGTCTCGTAGTGCTACGCTATACTAAAGCAACTCTCGGCTATCCTTTCTTTCCTGCACCATTTAGCATTGGTTGTAAGCTCCAAGGAATTAAAGAGGTCAGTCAACAGTCTGGCCAGGCATGGCAGCTTACACCTATAATCCAAGTATTCAGGAGACAAAAGCAGGAGCATCACCCTCAAGTTCAGGACTACCCTGGGATACTCAGAGAGTTCCAACACAGTCTGAACTACAGAGTGAGAACCTGCCTGGAAAAAAAAAAAAAAGTTTTTACTACTGTTGTCTGGCTAAATGCGTATATTATGCCCACCAAACAGCTTACACTTGTGCTCATATATTAATGCTACTCTCACTTTTGCTTAGAGAAGCTTCTCTTTTCAGATGTACATGACCATTAGGGTAACTCAAAAGTCTAAGTGCTGAGAAGGGACAGTGGAGTATTCAGCACTAAGTGAAACATCTCTATCATGCCCTCCAAGGCTCAGAGACCATTGTGGGAGATATGACAGAAAGAATGTGAGAGTCAAAGGAAGGGGACAAATGCTTACAGTACTGTCTTCCAGACACAAATTGGCCATGATATTCATGACCTCATAGTGGCTGACATTACCTTATACAAGACCTGTATAATAGGAACAGGGAAATAACATTAAAATAGAAGAGAGACTAGTTAGAATGACAGGATTAAGTGGAAGGGGGTTTAGGAGGAAGAAAATGGTGGTGGGAGAGGATTATGATCGTGGTATGTTATCTATATTTATAGAAGATGTCAATAAGAAGTTTTAAAAAGTTTCTTCAGAACAAAAGGCAAATGTCTGTCCTTTCACTCATTCATTTATTCAGTTAGCAGCTGAATTTTTGCCTTCTATAATTTTTCATTTATGAAGTAGAAAGCACGCACTCACCAGCCTCCTGTGATTTGTGTCACAAATGGATGTGTCAAACATGAATGTAAAGTCCTTTCACTGTCTTCAAATTCACAGTGGTTTCAAGAACCAAAGTCAAAATATTTTACTTACAAGATACAACTTTCACATGAACTTGTAGAGCTCTTTGCAGGTCAGGCTATTGTAGCACAGAGAAACATTTAGTTCATTCTCCTTGCCTTTAAATGGCAGAAAAATTTCTCTGAGATCATTGCTGTCTGCATCTCTAGCCTTCATGTCCATGATATTTTCCCTCAAGTATACTCTCCCCAATTGTACTAAATCACTTACAGTAACTGAATAAGCATTTTTTTCATCGCTTTCCAAAAAAAAAAAAAAAAAAAAATGGGTGTATACCTTTTCAGGTAATTTCCAGAATTCACTGCAAGCATTCTACAAGAATGTGGTTGATGCATAGCCTTCACTGTCAACTTGGGGTTGGATTTGGAATGACCTCTGAGTATGTTTATGATGGTGTGTGTCCATAGACTAGGCTTACCAAGGAGAGAAGACGCCTTGAATGTGGGTGGCACCAACCCATAGTCTGGAATCCCAGACTGAATAAAAAGGGGGGAGGAGGAAGCCAACCAGCGCCAGCCTTTGTGTGTCTCTGTTTCCTGACTGCAGAAGCAATGTAGAAGCTGTGTGATGCTGCCCCCACCTCGCCTTCCCTGTGGCAGGAAAAGCATGATGGCAAGAGCAGGGCCAGCTAGTTACATGATGCCCACCGTCAGGAAGGAGAGAGAGATGAATGCTGGTGGTCAGCTAGCGTTATTCTGTTTATTTAGTCCAGGAAACCCGCCTATGGGATGGTGCCAACCACAGTTACAACAGGGCTTCCCACCTCTGTTAAACTAATCTCTAAACTTCCTCATAGACAGGTCCATATATTTGTCTCCTAGGTAAGTCTAGATCCAGTCACGCTGACAATCAAAACTAACCATCATAGTCTCAAAATGGTCCTTAACTGGTCTGGAGATATGGCTTAGTGTTTAAGCACTTGCCTGGGAAGCCTAAGGACCCAGGTTCGAGGCTCAGTTCCCTAGGACCCATGTAAGCCAGATGCACAAGGTGGCACACGCATCTGGAGTTAGTTTGTAGTGGCTGGAGCCCATATTCTTTCTCTCTCTCTCTCTCTCTCTCTCTCTCTCTCTCTCTTTCTCTCCCCCCCCCCTTTTCTCTCTCTGTCCATCTGTCCATCTTAAATAAATAAATAAAAACAAAAACAAAAATCCTTGTCTTTAACTGAGAGCCCTATAATGGACAGCACCGTAGGTGACACACCCTAATGCAGTTCATTGCCAGTCTAAATAATGAAGCAAATTAGCCGGTAGCTTCAAGCATCATCAGTACAGACACGCTCCGGGGAGATGTGCAACGGACTCAGGAAAACCAGGGGCCAGTAACCTGACCTGCGCCTGGCCTTGTGTCTCCTAGGAGGCCTAAATCCAGCCACCCACTCTTGATCCCAGATATTAATCCCAGTGAGGTCACCAGCCAGCTGGTCTTTCATGAGGCCGAACAACCCCAGAGGTAAAGGAACCACCCGTGACAGTGCCCCTTTTGTAGTCACAGCAGGCACATTTCTGATATTACCAGGTACATTGTTCTATAAATGAAGGCAGCACAGGCCCGAGTCCCAAAGACTGCACTTGGAAGAGTCTCCAGCGCTGCCCACAAAGGCACATATGTTCAATCATTCCTCCCCCTTTATAGGTATCTGCTGCCCAGTGTGTCAAATGCAGGAAAAGACTCGTAGGCAAAAGAAGCTGAAAAGACCCTGAAACACTGAGGGTAAAAAATATTTATAGCAGTAGCTCACTTCTTTCTATCATTCTCCATGGAGAGGCAAAGGGGTTGAGCGAGTCCTCCCTGAGTCCCTCCCGTTTGTGAAGTGAGCTCCTCCCTCCTCCTTTACCACAGCTGCTATGCCAAGGGGCTATAGTCTTGCGCCCAGCGATCGGCCGAATCTTTGCACTTGCCTGAAGAAACTGGCTGTTTTAGAAGGAAAAGAGAGAAACCTCTCCAGCCCTTACACAATATAAAAGAAAGACGGTGTAATTTATAGCTGTCTGGGGCCAGCTGCTGAGGATATTGGCATTTCCGCCCCCACCTCCTAGGCTGGAGAATGCTGCCTGCAGCCATAAAAATAAGAAAGAAAAAACCATAATAACGGGGAGACTTGCTCCCATGGAGCCCTACTGAAATGCTCAACTGGGCAGGCCACCCGGTCAATGGCACTCAGAGCAGCGCTCCGCTTCTGAGCTCACATAGCACCAATTGGTTGAAACAGGCCCTGACATTTGTGAGGCCTTGCTCTTCTGTGTTCACTGCGAATGCGGGAGCCTCGGCCACTCAAGGGGTGTGAAAACTCCCAAGAGGCAGTATAACCCTACACGCTCTCCTCTGTACCCCTAAAGCTCTTGGCGCCTTGAAGCTCCTTTGAAGTGTTGTGTTGTGTGTGTCATGTTGAAGACAGTGAACGAGTTTGAATAAATTTGTTTAAAGTTTGAAAGATCTCAAGAGTAATCAGAACACCAAAGTGAAAAGGAAGGTGTCTTGAGGCGCCCTCTCTAGGACAAGGCAGAGTTATAGCTCCTCCAAAGACATCCAAGTCCTAAACCCCAGAACCTAAAATTTCGCTCCATGGAAAGGGAATTTGAAAAGTTGCCGACCACCTGACATTATAACAAAAAGTTCTTCCGAGGGACTTAAAAGTGGAAGCAAGGGAGAACTGAGAAATGGCTTAGCTGATAAAGTACTTGCCCTGCACGCATGAGAACATGAGTGGAGACCCTGAATACCCACATAAAAGCCATGGCTGGCATGAGTGGAAGCAGATAGCTGTAATCCCTGCACAGGGAAGGCATAGATAGGCAGATTTTAGTGATTGCTGGCTAGCTGGTCTAGCTAAGTCAGAGAGCTTTAGGTGCTAGGAAAGACCCTGTCTCAAAAAATATGACACCCAAATGTTGACTTCGGACCTTCACATGCATGCACGTCTACATACACATGCAGCTGCACGTGTGTTGGCGCGCACACACACACACACACACCACCACCACCACCACCACCACCACCAGCAGCAGCAGCAGCAGCAAAAAGAAAAAGAAAAAGCAGGAAGAAAGAAACTGGCATGGAAGTGACATTGTATGAGACAGACTAATGGCCATTGTGGTCTTTGAAGATGAAAAGGATTCCAACCGAGCAAATTAAGAAGCCTTCAGAAGGAATGAAGCCCTGCCAGTCCTCACTGCTTGCCAAGCTCCGAACTCTACAACTGAAAGATAATAAATCTATGTGGTTTTAACCCACTACGTGTGCATAAGTTTCTCTAAGAAGATAAAACAGCGCACGCAACCACCTACAAAAGAAAGTTAATATTCGAGGCATTTCCTTCCTTGATAGATTCTGCCTTCAACAGAATCTCAAGTACCATTTTAGCAAAAAAGTTTCTGTATATTAACAGACTAAGCATGAGTCGATGATTACAAGGCAAAACTCTTTGGGCTCTGATGAACTTGTATGTCTCGGGTAATGCCTTGTGTAGTTTTCCAGCAGCAGATGTAAACAAATACCTATTCAACCCAGATAAGGCAATAATGACATACCAAAGTAACAATTCCAGAAAAAGGTATCGAGCCATTGAGTTTATTGAGGTTACTTACAAGAGTATGGGGGGAAGGTTGCCTACATACAGGAGCAAAGATGAATCAAAGGCAGCTGTGTCACTGGAAAGCCCAATCCAGCAAAATGACGACTCAGGGAAGCTGCGTCTCTGGAGCTCTTTGCCCAACATCCTCTCCGTAGAAATCAGTACTGCTTATGTAACCTTGGGGAGGAGCCTCGCCAATCCGGTAACTACCAGCGGAGTTTCCTTAGACTTGCCAGTGTTGTGTACTCTTGAGTCTTAAGGAGCCTCCCTCTAGGAGGGAGAGTTTCAATTCAGAAGAAACAGCTGTAGACCCCCCAGTGAGCTTCTCTATTGGAGTTACACCTAGGAGTCTGTTGGGATCATGGGCAGCTGTACCACTGAACACTCACTCCCCAGTCAATCTTCTACTTCCCATATACTCTGACATCTCCAAGAATCTATGCAGCTCAGGGGCAGGGGATAATGGTGAGTAGAATCCCACCAGAGAGTCCTGGGACTGACCTTCCATCCCCTGTTTTTACTAGAGAGTATTAACCAAAGACCTAGTTGTCATTGTACTGTTGTTTTGTATGTGTTGTCATGATGACAGGCTAAGACCTTCTGTAGGTCGCCAACACAGCCCTGCTTCATGATGGCGGTGCCCATGTCAAGCCCAGAGGACATTGCTTCACTGTGCGTCCACTCTTGAAGGCAGAGCTGGCCTCGCTCCTGGGTGCAGTGAGCAGGTGCGTCTGGAATGCGATTTAGTGAGGAACAATAAAATTTCACCCACCTATCACAGACACCCCACTTTCCTATGGGGGCTACAAAAAGTGGGAAAGTACTATCACCACAGCCAATAGAACTGGGTGCCATCTTGCTTTCTGTAAGGAAGCTTTACATCTATGGATATCAAAGGTCTCGTTTTCATAATGGAAAACCCCTTGTCTTAGTGCCTGGATGGCAAAATGTCAGTAAGAAGGCTGTCTCCAAACCTGGTAAGAGGCAGATTCTGAGAATTCAGATGAACTCAGAGCCAGTGACACTGGTTGGAAATGCAAGGGGACACACAGATGATATTCGCAAAAAGGAGAATAGAGAGAACTGTCTGCAAATACCATTTTCACTGTGCATATTACAATTTTGCTTACCATCAACCCTTAAAAAGGAAAGTGCCTGCATTGGTCTGTATCCAGTTGAGTAGCCTGGAAGGACCACAGAGGCAGCCTGCATTACATTGTCAAGTGAAGTAGGAGCCTCTGGGGTGCTTATAATTGTTCAGTGCCGAGGTATAAGCCCATCGCATTTATGGGAGTTGGCCTCTAGCCACTTCTTATGAATACACATAAACACACCTTTTATGGCTCTATAATGTTCTCCCTTTTGCAACTTTTTATGAACCACTAAAAAAAATGGGGCTTGTAATTTTAATTTTCTCAAGAAAAGAAACCACAGATTATCCCAAACCTCCCAAATGGGAACTTCTCCTGCCTGCTATCTCAACAAAAAATTATTTGTCAAGGGAGTGGTCGATGTTTCAGCATCGACAGCTCAAGATATTAATTTGGTCTAAATCCAACTGATTTGCTCTCCAGCCTGAGTTACTGCGTTTCTCTTTATGAGCCTGAGCCTCCTTCTCAGGTGCACTTAAGATGCAAGGCAGCAGAATTCATCAGTTCTCTTTGCCTCTGGGAAGTGCCCCCCACGGGCTATGTTCCAGCTCAGCATTCTCTCCCCTTGGCTTCCATCCAGAAGAACAGGAAGTCTTCTCATCACCTACATCTTATCAGTATCACTTCCACGCAGAAGGGCGGGGCCTTTATGACTACCTGCCTGAACTTCCTATCTGTAAGTGCTTCCGATCTGGGCTCTGCATCCCATTGATATGGTTTTCATATGAAGTGTCCCCCAGAATTGAGCACTTGGTACAAAACTCATGGTCTGATTTGGAAGGTCGAGGAACCTGTCTCTCACGGGGTGAGCTTCTGGCTCATAGCATGTGCCTCTCTTCTATTCCTCTTTACTTTCTTCTTCATTTTGTTCTTCTCATGTCTCTTCTCCTTTTGAACATGTTATCTTTGTTTATTTTTATTTATTTATTTGACAGCAGCAGACAGAGAGAGAGAATGGGCATGCCAGAGCCACCAGTCACTGCAAACAAACTCCAGACACGTGCGCCCTCTTGTGCATCTGGCTTACGTGGGACCCTGGGAATTGAGCCTGGAACCAAGGTCCGTAGGCTTCACAGACAAGTACTTAACCACTAAGCCATCTCTCCAACCCACTTATTATCTTTGTAATGAGAAAGTCACCTCCCCACTCTGTGCTTCGGTTTATTAGTGTATATATAATAGAAATGACAAGTATTTCACAGAATCATTGAAAGTGGGACTTGAAAGAATAAAATAAATATGTAAAAGCCAAGCATGGTGGTTTGCACCTTTAGACCTAGCACTCAAGAGGCTTAACTAAGAGGGTTGCCATGTGTTTGAGACCAGCCTTGGGTTACAGAGTGACTTCCAGGTCAGCCTGGGCTAGAGTGAGACCCTGCCTCAAAAAAAAAGTGGGATTAATTGCCATACATGAATTAGTTACTCGAGTGCCTGACTTGTAATAAGCCCTCCATATATGGTAATTTTGTTACTACTAAACTATTTATTAGCCTATCCTCACCATTGTATTACAGATGAAACATCACTTATTGATTTTTAGAACTACTAAAATATTTCATAAACAAAAGTATTTGAGGGCTGTGGGCATGGTTCAGTGATTAAAAGGCACTTGCTTTTAAGCCTGCCTATCCAGGTTTGATTCCCCAATACTTATGTAAAACCAGATGCAGAAAGTGGTATATATATCTGAAATTCATTTGCAGCAGTAAGAGACCCTGATGTGCATATGTGTGTGCATGCATGCACACACACACACACCTCATATAAATTATTTCTTTAATTATATGTAGGTTGGAGATATGGCTCAGCAATTAAAAGAACTTGCCTACAAAGCCTTATATAAGCTCCTGGTTTGATTCCCCTATACCCAAGTAAAGCCAGATGCACAGAGATGGCACATGTATCTGGAGTTCATTTGCATGGCAAGAGCCTCTGTCACACCCATTCTCTCTCTCTCTCCTTCTTTTTCTCTCTTTACAAATAAATAAATACATTCTTTTAAAAATTAAAGAGTGAAAAGTATTTGCTATTTCTAGTGAATGAATGAATGGTTCAATCAATAAAGTAACCAGTCAATGTAGTAAGAAAGGAAAAAATAAAAGCTAGAGGCCAGATGTGGTGGTGAAGCCCTTTAATCCCAGCACTTGAGAGGCAGAGGTAGGAGGATCACCATGAGTTCAAGGCCAGCCTGACACTACAGAGTGAATTCCAGACCCTGGGCTAGAGCAAGATCCTACCTAAAAAAAAAAAAACAAAAAAACAGAAGTTGGAATTGTAACTTGGATTTGAGTAAGCCTGCCTTGTCTACTTTCACCAGCCAAGAATGAAGTCTGAGCTCTAAGAGTGCAGCTCATCATAGATGTTCCAAGAAAGAGTGTCAGGAAGACAGCTTTGCCTTGGACATTGCATGGCTCCAAGGCAATTGGAAATAAAGCCTCAGTTCTGTTTGTTCTCTTGCAGCCTGTACTGCAAGCGATTGCAAAATTGATTACAAAAAAAAAAGCAAGAAAGGGAAGGTGGGAGGAACAGAAAAATAAGAAGAGAAAGAGGGAAAGAGGGAATGAGAGCATTAATAATTTTAAGGTGTCATGTGCATGCAGGCATGCATATGCGTGCACACACACACACACACACACACACACACACACACACAAAAACACACACCAGCCCCAGACCTAGCTTATCCAAGCACACCTCCAGAGCTGTCGTTGGTGCTGCTGTGGCATACACTAAGTAGTGATGCTTCTCAGACACCCATCTTTCTCTCCCTTAGTGATCATTATGAGTCAGTCTATCAGCTATGAAGTTATCTAAAGCTTCGATTCTACTTACCTGTTCATCCTCTGCCACTTGCTACTTACATCTATACAGCTTTTTAAGTCCCGTTATGGCTTTTTGAAGTACCATATGTGTGGCTAGGGAAAGACCAGAAAAGACCACCCCAGCAAAGAACTGGGGAAGGTTACATGTAAATCTTACTCATGCCACTCACTCAACAACCCTCTTTCCTTCACTTTGATCCACTGAAAATTGACATAATAATCTTCAGATGAGTGCACTAAAGGTTAATTAGATTTTAACATCTCATGCCACTCAGAGTATGATGGAGATTATATAAATGTTACATCTTATTATAGATTCAGGATAAGAATTTCTTCTTTTTTAATGTGACTGAATTTCTATGCCTACCTGTTCACTCTTCTGTCCTCCATGCCACCATGTATTTTAAATACTTGGAACCCTGGTCAATGGCTTGTAGACTGTGTACTAGACCACTCTAGGTGACGGCATCATATCTTGCTGATCTTATATGTCCATTCTTTATGAAAACTTTCGGATAAGCAACAGAAACATGCATTGAGGGCTGGGGAAATGGCTCAAAGGTTAAAGATGTTTGCTGGCAAAGCCTGCTGACCCAGGTTCAATTCCCCATGTAAATCCAGAGCTCACAATGGTTGTAGACATTTGGAGTTTGTTTTCAGGAGCAATACACTCTGGCATTCCCATTATCATATTCCTTCTCTGCCTATCTCTGTCTCACTCTCTCTCTCGCACAAGTAAACACATAATGTGAGTTAAGGAAAGGGTGCATTTTTATTCTTCCTACAAAGATAGAATATTTGAGACATCCCTATGTATTCTTGGACATTTAACAAATTTCCATGTATGAATAGATCCAAAAGACCCAAATGGCATTTCAAATACAGCATACATGTAGTCAGTGCCTCCCTCTTTGTACTACCAGTCCTAGTATTTAGCCCTCTGATGTGAACTATTTCTCTTAGAACCTGGCTTTTGAGGCCCAGCACTTCTTGTAACCCTGGTTATGAGGCCAGAAAATATGCCCTGTAGGGCTGGGGAAAAATGGCTTAGTGGATAAAGAGCTTGCCATGCAAACAAGAATGCCTGTATTTGGATCTCCAGAACCCATGCATGGGTCAGATGCATTACCATTTGTAATCCTAGCATGCCTCAGAGAAAAAGGGAGATGGAGGCAGAATTGCCTGGAAACTCATAGACCAGCTGGCCTGGTGAACACAGGAGTGAGCAAGAAGAGACCCTGCTGGTATCAGGTTCATCAAGAAAACCACACCTTGCTCATTTCCCCAATTACTCTTGGTTTCAGCTGGGGTCCTGTTGAGGTGTGATGGGCTGATTCTCTCCTCTAGTTCCATGTCCATCTGAAAAATAGAAGCAAATTCTACAACGGATAGTGAAGTCAGCACCAGATAAATGGGAAAAGGGAAGTAAAGAAGTAGAGAGGAAAGCAATAGTAAAAAATGGCACATTCTGGGGCTCTATCTCAGAGATTTACCAAGCTCCTATAGTTGGAATATTGCCTGTGTCCATGTTTCAAATCTGAGCTCAAAAACAAAGGCCATGATCTAGACTCATTATATTCATTTCATTCTTTCATCCAGAATGTCTAATGGGAAACCTAGCATGCACTAGACAGTCAATAATTGTTCATTTCATTGAGTTTCCTTAGTGAAGAGACTCTGCTCCTATCTTGCACTTGTATAGAGGACGATGTGCAGATTAGCCACAGGATTTTGTAGACTGGGTGACTTCTAAATTCATGATAATGGGTTTGTTATTGTTATTATTATCTATTATTATTACTGCTATTCTTACCTCTTGGGCACTAGATTAAAGTTCCCATGGGTAAAGAGACCAGAGTCTTTTAAAGACTCAAAATGAAGGCAACCTGCCTTCACTTTCTCTCCAGCACACTATCAAGAATTAATTACCTACTTGGGGGCGGGGAGGGTGAATGGACAGAGCATTATTCCATCTCGAATGGGAAAACCAGGCCCTGGGGACTCAGAGGGCTTCAAAGCTGAGCCTGCTAAGCTGCATCAATTTAAGAAGGATTGAAATGCTTTGCCCTGCTTTCTCTCTGGCAGCAGTGAATTATACTGAAATGAGGAGGAGGGCCGGCGGTAACAGCCAGCTTCCTGAGAGAGGTCAGCTGGCATCCTCTATCCTGGATACCTGGAGCCTAAAAATGGAAGTCACCCCTTGGCTGTTAGCACACCTTTGGCTTGTTATTCAAAACAGGGGTGAGAGAAGGGTAAGAAAACCTGCATTTTGAAAACAGATGAGTTTCTCATAATTTCTAGGGACATTAAGAATGCCCAGACGCAGCTGCAGATGGAACTGGCTTCTGTTAGTGCACCGCCGGGCTGATGCCGCGTCTTTGATACTTTCTTAAAACCCTAAATCCTTAAACACTGAAAAGAAACAACGCAGGCAGACCTGGCCGAAAGAAGCTCCTGGTCCGTGGCCTCATCATCTTCCACTATCTCTCTTCTACTCCTTCCCAGATACCTGTGATTGAAAGGTAGCCATACCCAGGGTACTGACGGGGCAAGGTTATATCTTCCTGTTTGTTTCTAACATCCGTGGAATCTGAAGCTGCTACCAGACTGAGCAGCACACCAGCAAGCTTCCCAAGTAGTCACGGGAGCCCAGGAATCAGCGAGTAAGTCAGCACACTTTTGCCGAGCTTCCCCTGTGGGCCAGGGATCGTTGCTTTGGGGAAGTAGGCTGGAGCTCATCACCAAGTGTGTGCAGACAGGCCACCAGCCTACATAGACAATGACACTGCCTCATGTGCAGGCCTGTAAGGTCTTCCCAAGGAAGGGACACTGAAAATGCTCTTCATGATGTGTATAGTATACTTTGAAGTAAATTTTTATACCTTTGTTATTATCTTATGAAAAGCTTATCCATATAACTGTATAATTTTTTATTTAGCATGTACAGTAATGGGTGATATTGTGATATTTCTGAATATGTAATCATTGTACTTTGTTATTATTTACACTTCCATTGCCCTGCCACCCTCTCCTCCTCTCGCAGCTTCCTCTCTTCAACAGTGCCCCTTCTGCCTTCACGTCCCGTATCACGCATCATCCTCTCTTGTTCCCCCTCCTGCTTTTAGAACCCACTCCCATCTCACAGTCCCCTTCCTATTTTCACTACATACATGTCTGTATGTATTTAAATCTAGACTCTTCCTATGAAAGAAAACATTGTGTTTGTCTTTTTGAGTCTGGCTTATTTCAGTTAACGTGATAATCTCCAGTTCTGTTCACTGTCCCGTAAATTTCATTATTTCATTGTTATTTGTGCCTGGATAAAATTCCATTAAGTAGATTTACCTCATTTTCTTTCCCTATTCATCTGTTGATGGACATCTAGGCTGGTTCTACATCTTGGCTGTTGTGAATAGTGCTGCAACAAACATAGATACATAGGAATCTTTGTGGTAGACTGACTTAGAATCCTTTGCCTCCCTATATTTTCATGTTAAAAGAATCAACCAGGGGCTATAGAGATGGCTTAGAAGTTAAGGTGCTTGCCTGTAAAGTCAAAAGACCCAGGTTTAACACCCCAGGACCCATTTAAACCAGATACACAAGGTTGTGCATGTGTCTCAGCTCGTATGCCATGGCTGGATGGCCTACAGTGCCCATTCTCTCTCTCTCTCTCTCTCTCTCTCTCTCTCTCTCTCTCTCTCCCTCTTTCCCTCTCTCTCTTTCTTAAATAAACAACTAAATATAAAATATTTAAAAAGAATCAACCAGTCATAAACCAATAGATTGGTATATATTCGAATATATACACATTTTAATATCCCACAATTGCTATATGAAAATTATAACATTATTATGTTTATAAGTGAGTTTTAAAAATATTTGTTTGTTTTATGAGGGAAAGGGGAGGGAAGAGACGGAGAAAGAGCGAGAGACAGAGAATGGGCACACCAGGGCCTCTGACCACTGCAAATGAACTCCAGACTCATGTACCACCTTGTGCATCTGGTTTTACGTGGGTACTGGAGATTTGAACCTGGGTCCTTAGGCTTTTTAGGCAAGTGCCGTAACTGCTGAGCCATCTCTCTAGCCCTTACTTATTATTTTTGATTTAGGTTTTAAACTATTTTCTTCAAAATCTTTACCAATTTATGGCAGTTTAAGGTTAACTTTTAACCCTATTTGCCATTTCTCTATTTGTAAGCAGGGAGGTGCCTCAAAATGTAGAAGCAGGGCTGGAAAGATGGCTCAACTGTTAAGCACTTGCCTGTGAAGCCTAAGGACCCCGGTTCGAGGCTCAATTCCCCAGGTCCCACGTTTGCCAGATGCACAAGGGGGCGCACGCGTCTGGAGTTCGTTTGCAGAGGGTGGAAGCCCTGGCGCGCCCATTCTCTCTCTCTCCCTCTATCTGTCTTTCTTTCTATGTCTGTCGCTCTCAAATAAATAAATTTATTTAAAAAAAATGTAGAAGCAGCCCAGGTTTCTCAAAAAGTATAAAATAGTAAAGAACTGAAACCATGGAAATGACATCCCTATAACTTTCTCAAAATAACAATTACTACATTTTTTCAATCTGTGCTAACCATTTCTTACTGACTCCCTTTGTGATGGCTTGATGGTATTTCACTGACTCCCGGTAGTCTGCTAGAAGCCGTGGAAGCTTTCTGAAAGCCCAGCATGCTGTTAGTGAGATGGGAGATGGAGACAAGAATTTCATGGTGCTCACAGGAGTGTAGCAAAACAAATAGCAGAGTGGAAAAAAAAAAAACAAAAAAACCCTGACTCAGATGAAGTGGAACAGCAAGGAGAGGTCTGAAAGTTGTCCTCTGGCTCTACACATGCACCCACCCACATACACACATGACCACATATACCTCCTCCACACACACACACACACACACACACACACACACACACACATACCAAAGTATTAGCTATTGAGCAAATTACTGCAAAATAATTCATGCTTGTTATGTCAAAACACTCCTATAAAGTTGTTTCTATTGCTTCTGATTATATAATTGTGGAAACTGAATCTCAGAGAGGTTAAGTAACTGCTCAGTGTTGCCCAGATAAAAACCTACATTTGAGACCTATGCCCAAGCCCATCTGACCTCAAAAGCCATGTATTTGGTTCCAGATCGAGTCATGTCTCACCTTTGGTCTTGCAGTGGAGTTTGGCAGCCTTTAATTGCCAATAAATGCCACATGTACTTTTTAAATAAAAACACTGCTTCATAATAAACAACTCCAAAGGGAAATTATAAAAAACTAAAATGTAAATTTGGAGAAGTGAGCACTTTGAAATTTTTTCCAATCATATTGCCTGAAAGTAATTGTTCATGAAGATAAGGTCGTGCTTCCAGTAAACCTGTGACAGTCCCAGAAATGCTGACTCACTTATAATGTCATTCCTGGAAGCTTGTCCTATATAAAATGGCCCGTCAGAGCTGCAATAGAGATGAAAGGCTCCCAGTCATGGTGCCTCTCCCCCTGGCTCCCCTTCAGCAAAAGGTTCACAGGACATCTTTTGTCTGCTTGTGGCTTATATGACCACCCTATGCTAGGTAAACAGTCACTCTATAAGTCATATCCTACAACATATTGTTTACCTTAAGGTGAACAAGATTTGAAATTAGTTATTTCTTATACAATTTTCTTTACTATTTTAGCATGTCATGTTGGATCATCTTACCCTCATAGAGTTCTGTCCCTTTGTCATACAACGCAAAAGGCAGAGTATAGCCAACTGTGTCTCTCCAAAGCTCCAATATACAATAACTTCTAGTATCTCTTTACTTAAGCTCTTTAAGTGCCAATTTCTACTCTATTATTTCTTTTTCTCTCTTCAAACTGAGGGCTCAATTTATTCACCACAAAAGAAAAAAATTGTCATACATGTATCTCTAATAAGCCATTTTGAATAAATGTCCCAATTCCTTATTTTAATTAATCTCTTCAATATTTGAACCACTCACTATTCCTTCCTTGAAATGTGTATATTTGTTGACTCCGTTGGTCTCATTCTTCAATTGTTTTTTCCCTATTTATTTAGCCAATCCTTCCCATTTTCATCCATGTATCAATGGTATGATTCATTCTTTTTAGCCTGCATTTTAAATGTTACTTAACCCATGAGATCCTGATTCCAAACATTTCACTCTACAACTTTTCTAAGGGACTTCATCCTCAAGATCTCAAAGGACACCAATAATCTGTGTTTGCCAAACACTAAAATCATAATGATGGAAAGAATGACACCAATTGTGGTCTGGAGCATAGAAATATGTTTCTTGAATCCATTACATATCTATTTCCAGGTATTCATGCTTAGCTCCAAATAGCAGAAGTGTACCCATATGCATTTGTGTGAACATATTTTGTTTACATATACGTGCATATGAAAATGGGGTTTGTAGGGGCTGGAGAGAAGGCTCAGCAGTTCAAGGCATGTGATTACAAAGCATGTCAGCCTGAGTTCAATTCCCTGGTACCCACATAAAGTAGATGCACAAAGTGGCACATGCATCTGGAGTTCATTTGCAATGGCAGGAGGCCCTGACACATGTGACCACTCTCTCTCTCTCTCTCTCTCTCTCTCTCTCTCTCTCTCTCTCTCTCCCTCCCTTTCTCTCTCTCTCTCCTCTTTCTGCCTTTTTCTCTCTGCCTATCTTTCTCTCAAGTAAATAAAATATTTTAATGTTGTTTGTAATTTTATTTTCATATTTTTAATTTTCAAAGTCTTTTGGGAAAAAAAAGCTATATAAGTACTAGATATTCCACAGAGGAACTTCTCTTGCCTGCTGGTTCTCTATTTTAGGAAGTGGCACCATGGAAATCAAACACTGTAAATGATGTCTTTAAGACTCTCTTCACTTAAATGCCCTATTCCCCTGGCCATTATTTGTCAAATCTGTTTCTTTGGCTCTTGTAAAGTTTTCCAAAGTATCCTCTCTAGTCTATCCATTCACACTGCCATGACCTTAATTTAGGGATCCATGGTTTTCACTATGCGTGTCCTTGAGACTACTGCAACAGACCCCTTTTTAAAGAGGCCTGCCCTGGGCAAATAAAGCTGCATCCTCCTGACAGGGTTTAGCCTGCCTCCCACTGGGAATTAGAACCCTAGGTTAAGATCACCCTACATTTTTATACTGCGACCATGCAAGGACACTAGTGCCTACCAATGTCAGCTTTCTAGCCAATGTACTTATCATGAACAGTACTTAATTTCGCTAATTTAAAATTATTGCTAGCATCCCTCGGGCTTGTTAATAAGCCCTCTTGTGCTAATTGAGATGACTGAGAGATCCATATTGATAGTAGCTACCTGATTTAGAGTCTTTCACATGTTAACTAACCTCCCCTGGAGTGTGTATTTCTGATTAGGGCACTTCAAGTACTAGCAAGCTGTTCCTGGAGGTAAGTTAGACCAGCTAAACACACATACATATGTATCATAATTCTATGCTGAATGAGTTTAAACTCAATTGCAGACAATATAACACCCTATTTTTCAGGGCCTACATGCATACCTCATTTGCCTACTGTGCAATTAAGCAGCAAAGAATGGATATGTGACAAATTTCCTATTAACGAACAACTGAATGATGTTACTCATGTATTTGTTATGAGAACAAAGACTCCTGGTGGGACTCATAATTTATTTCATCTATCCAAGCTGCAATCTGCCATTTTTTTCTGAGTAGCTAGTATTAGTCTTAATCTTATGAAAGTGCCATCTTTTGAGTTCAAAAAAAAATTGTTAATTTCAGGTGGTTTCATTCTCTGGGATGAGCCTTCCAAGCCCCCTTCAAATGGCAGAAGAAACTGGTTGAAAGCACTTGTAAGATCTGAGTTCTATTCAAATGCTTAATGAGGAACTCTCCAGAGGAGAAGAACAACCCTCTCTCTCAGTGTCATGAGTTGCCTGTGACCTCATTAATATTCTTAATCCAAGAGGGGGCTGTAGTTGCCATGAAGTTGTCACAGATCAATTAAATCCTGGGAGCTTCTGAGGTGACATTCAGATGAGTGGGAAGGTGAAAGGAAATCAATTTTTACTTTTCAGCCTGCAGGTGCCCACAGATTTCCTGGTGTGAATGGTGAACATTCATTTCAAACACAAAGGCAAAGATGGCCTCCTCTTGCAGGGCCAAGGGCTGATTGTTAAGGGGATGCATGGAAGAATGAGAGCCCCAGGGGTCTTGCCTTGCCATTAGGGGCACTGACACAAAAAGACCTCTTTATTCCAGGAGTGAGAAAGAGTGGAGGTTGGAATTCCTATTTCACCAATCCTTGAAGTAAAATTACCCCGTGCATTTGGGCTTCAAACAGGGATAAGAGCACCAGCCTTCATTACTCAGGCAACACATGATGGGAAGAAATACTTTCCGAGGAAGAGCGTCCCTTCATCAGGAGGAGGGGAAGAGAGGGTGAGTCAAGGTGGTATAGAGTGAATCCGGGCTCAGCTAGGATAATTCCTGAATGGTTGAGTCAGAGATGATAATTAGGCAACAAGCAAGGAGAGCATCCAGAAGCCTCGCATTACTGGGGTTTGCACTGTGAGCAAGCTGGATGTATGTGCTCTGCTTTTAATATATTCCACTTTCTAATTAGCAATCAGGGCTGATTTGTCAGTCATTCAGCCTATAATGCATAAAGCGCTGGAACACAGAGGGGGGAGAGCGCAAGTTCAGAAAATCAATTATGCTTATATTTACATTCCCTTAAGGCCGAGGCGTTGGAAAAACTGCTGAAATATTATCGTTCTCTTTACAAAGGAACAGGAAGGAAGGGTGAGATTGCAATTCAATATAATGAATAAATCTCTAGCTGTTTGGGGAAAGGTACAATAGCTGAATATTTATAAGGTTGGTGATGAGAACTGCAATTCAGGGATCAACAACTAGGAAAATAGTCCACCATTCTTAGACCACCGTCAAACAAGCACCTTGGCAAGAAGTAGAGAGCCTCTCTTTACATATAAGGAGTTACAAAGAAATATTTCAGAATTTAGCTTTCTGATAGATGGTGATTGGAAGAATGGGAACTTATTGTCACTCGAAAATAGCCACACAAGTGTAACATGACACTCAAAGAAAGGTGATGTGTAATGTCTTTCTACCTGTCTAAGTGAGTCTTCTAAACCCATTCAGTGACTCACCTTCCTCAGCTCATATTCAGACTTTAGCCAAGGCTCCTGCCTTCCCCTTCAACCATCCCACCCAAACCAGCTCTGCCAAACCCATCAGTTACCTAGGAAGTTCTAAGCCCATGGGTGCTTTTCATTTTCACCTATACAGACTTGTGCTCACTGACAATAGCGACTTCTCTCCTCTTGTCCACATCCTTTCCTTCCAGTTTCCATGGTTCTCCCACATGATTCCTCTCTTGCCTCTCTGGTTACCCAATTTCTATCTCTTTTCTGGATTTTTCTTTATTGGTATGTGTCTGAAATATTGATGGCCCTCTATCTTGGGGTGATACTTGCTTTTTGGGTGTGTGTGGTTTTAAGTGCTTGAAGAGGCTAAATGTCTACCTCCATTCTAATTTGATGACTGGATCTCGGGATAACTTCAAAGGCACAAGCATGCGTGTATATATGCTTATATAAGTATGTGAGTGTGTGTGTTGTGTGTGTGTGTTTGTGAGTGTGTGGCATGTAGGTGCATATATGTGCATGTGTGTGTGTGGAGGCCAGAGGTTGATATTGGGTGTCTTTCTCAATGGTTTTTCACCTCATTCTTTTGAGACAGGCTCTCTCAATGAACCTGGAGCTCACCAATTCAGCTAGACTAGTGAGCCAGTAAGCCCCAGGGATCCGCTTCTCTCGACCTTCCCAGTGGTGGGATTACAGGAGCCATGCTCAGCTTTTACATGGGTGTCGGGGATCTGAGCTCATGTCCTCATGCTTGTGTATCAAGCCCTTACCTGACTTAGTCATCAACCCAGCTCCTGGTAAGCCTATTCTAATGCTTTCTTCATTTGATTGCTAACATTTTTACTCCATGTGACCCAAATAGAAGCACCTGCCCCTCCTGACCTAACCCTACCTTCCCCCTCCCTGTCAGTCCAATCATTGTTTGTGATCAGCATCCTCAGGGACCATCGCCACTGACTCACTTTGTGATGGTCATGTTCTTGTGAGTCTCTGACCCTCAGATGTGGCCCTTGGTGGTTTACTTCTAACAACCACAAAACAGTACTATGTCACTTTTAGAATTAGGTCACATGAAAAAAGAAAAAAAAAAGTTTTTAGACAGATTGGGTTTTTGTTTGTTCAGTTAGTTTGTTTGCTGTTGTTTTTAATTTCTTTATATTGAGAGAGAGAATGAGCACACCAGGGCCTTCAGCTGTTGCAAACGAACTCCAGACGCATATGCCCTTTTGTGCACATGTGAGACATGGAGTGCTGGCATCACTGTATCTGGTTTACGTGGGACCTGGAGATTCAAACATGAGTTCTTAAGCTTCACTGGCAAGCTCCTTAACTGCTAAATCATCTCTCAAGCCCTGGTTTGTTTTGTGAGACAGGGTCTCAGATAGCCCAAACTGTCCTCAAAACCACTATGCAACTGAAGGTGACTTTGAACTCCTGATCCTGCCTCCACCTCCCAAGTGCTGAGAATATAAGCATGCACAACCATACTCAGAGAGACACTAGGTTATATATGAGTGCTTCTTAAACTTTTTCCACTTGAAACCCATTTTTGCTTGAGAAATTTTTATGTTTTCCCAGGTATATAAATATATAAAAGAGAGTCCTCCAGTTTCCTGGTCCCAGTAGGTCCTCCTGCAACAACCTTGGGGCTGCTTGGACCTTGTGAGACAAATATAAATCAAACATTGACTGATAATCACAGGGAGGTTTACTTTAAAACAATTCTTTCTCCAGGCATAGTGACACATGTCTTTAATCCCAACACTTGGGAGGCAGAGGTAGGAGGATTGCCATGAGTTCTAGGCCATCCTGAGACTACTGAGTAAATTCCAGGTCAGCCTCAGCTACAGCAAGACCCTACCTTGAAAAAAAATCAATTATTTGGTATAAGTAGAATTTTATCATTTATTAAAATAAAGCCAATTTATACAACAATGAGATATATATGCTTGCTTATTTTTCTATAAATATATAAATCTTGGCAGAGTACTTCATACTACAAAATGTAGAGTGTCTTCAATGTTTTTCAGAGTTGATGGATATTTTTATGTTCTAATAATTAATGCTGAGAACATCTCTTCACATAAGTACGTAGTACAAAACAGCAGAAACCTTGAATTGGAGGCATTTCAGACAGCATCAGTTTGCACTGTATGATGGCATGTATGGGGGGCAAAGGGTGCATGTTTTGTGCTCAGAACCTAGGTTAAAATGAAGTCTCATGACACTACATGGGCAAATGCTTCCAAAAACATTTTGGACCTATTGGACATGTGATCTTGAATTGATTTTTGGCTGTTGCATCAAATACCTTTTACTGTTGCCAAATTTTTCATGACCCCCACATTCATGTGGTGAGGCTGCAACTCATAGTTTAATAAGCTTTGATATATAGAAATTTATTGTTTTACAGAAAGATGATAGAGATTTACTATATGCATATAGAAAGAATTGTACATGTTAAGTATGAAGGATTTGAAGTCCCATGATTTGCTGTCTGTAAGCTGGAGACCCCAAAGATCTAATGGTACATATAATTCCAATTTCAGTCCAAAGAGAACCAAAGTGGCCAATGGTGTAAGACTCAGTCCAAGAGAGAAGACAAATTCATCTCAGCTAAGCAGTCAGGCAGAGGAGAAGCCCAACTCTCTTCTGCCTTTTTTTTTTTTGTTGTTGGTGGGGGGGTTACACAATACCCACCCACATTGGTATAGATGAGAGTCTGGTTCATTCTACTAGTTCAAGTACTGATCTCTTCACAGGATGCCTCAGAATTGATACTACATGTATATATATGTACATGAACATAAAAAGTTAAACAACCATAATGTACTCATTGAATACATTTCCAAAAAAAATAGTATGGGATAGGAATGTAACTTGATAGAGTGCTTTCCTATCATTTACAAAGCCTCGATTTTGATCCCCAGTAAATCAACCCAGTGGTGGCATGAGCATAAAATCACAGCACTAAGGAAATGGGGTCAGGAGGATGAGGAGTGCAAGGTCATCCTGGGCTACATAATAAGTGTGAGTATAGCCTGTGTTATATGAGGCCCTGTCTCAAAAAAAAATAAGAATAAAATCTTAAAGGTAAATGTATAATTCATTGATCCCTATTTTGGGCATGTATTCAAAAAAATGAAGGCAGGGTCTTTGGTTTAATTTATATTTATTTATTTACTTATTTAAGAGAGGGAGAGAAAACATGGACATGCCAGGGCCTCTTGCCACTGCAAATGAACTTCACATGCATGGTGGGCTTACATAGGTACTAGGAAATCAAATCCAGGCAGTCAGGCTTTACAAGCAAGCACCTTTAACCACTGAATCATCTCTCCATCTTGAAGGCAGGGTCTTAACAAGATGTTTACCCATCCATGCGCATAACAGCACTATCCACTGTAACAAAAAAATAGAAAGGAGAGAAAAATCCCAATGTTCATCCATGGATGAATAAATAAGCAAAATATACTGTGTTTTGTTTCTCCTTTAAATAAAAGGAAGGCTAGAGAGATGGCGTAGGGGTTAAGTCACTTGCCTGCAATAACAAAGGACCCAGGTTCAATTCCCCAGGACCCACATAACCCAGATGCATAAGGTGGTGCATGTGTCTGGAGTTCATTTGTAGCAGCTGGAGGCTCTGGCATGCTCATTCTCTCATTTTCTCTACCTGCCTTTTTCTTTCTCACTAAGACTATAGAGTTACCAACAGACCCAGTTATTCCCTTACTGGGCATCTACCCTAAAACCTTTAAACCTCAGTCCAGAGAGATTTTCTCAACCATGTTTATAGCAGCTCAATTCATAATAGCTAAGAGCTGGAATCAAACCAGATGTCCATTACTAGAAGAGTGAATAACTAAGATGTGGTATATCTACACAATGGAATTCTACAGAGTAGTAAGAAAAAAATGACACTATGAAATTTGAAGAAAAATGGTTGAACCTAGAACAGATCATTCTTAGTAAACGTACCCAATCACAGAAAGATAATTGCTGCATAGTCTCTCACTCATCTACAGCACCTAACCTGAATCTACCCAAGATGCCTACATACCCAGCAAGCAAGTCAAGGACTAGACAATAGGCTGGGTGGGGAGGGAGGGGACGGCAAGGGAGCAGGTGGGGGACACAAATCTAGACCCAAACAACAATGGTACCATAAAATTATACATCCTAAAAGGCAGACCAAATGGTTGAACCTTAGAGGGAACACCTGAGTCACAAGGCACTGGAGAGGGATTTTTCTGTAAAGAAGACCTGTCATTCTTCTGTCTGTCTCTTTGTTTATATTCATATGGACTCAAAGACATCTATTTTATTGGTTAAAATCCAGCATTTCAATCCATCATGTCAGGGAAGACCTGGTGGAGCTCATGGCATTGGAAGCATGGTGGGTATCTCCCACAAGGCAGAGAACCAGGAAGCAAAGAGCTCAGGCTGGACTAGGGGTCAGTCTGTCACTGTAGAATCCAGACCCTACTCATCTACTTCTGATAGCCAGACCCCATCTCCTACAGGCCTCACAGTCTTCCAAATAGTAGCACACATTGGGGATCAAGAGTACAAAAAATGGGCTGGGGAGCTGGAGAGATAGCTTAGTGGTTAAGGCACTTGGCTGCAAAGCTTAAGGACCCAGGTTTGATTCCCTAGAACCCATGTAAGCCAGAAGCACATGGTGACACATACATTTGGAGTTCATTTGCAGTGGCTAGAGGCCCTAGCATGCCCTCTCTCTCTCTCTCTGTCTTTTGCTCTCTCTCATTGTCTCTCATAAATAAATAAATAAATAAATAAATAGGATGGGAAAATGGCTTGATGGTTAAAGAGTTGAAAAAAATGAGCCCTGGGGATATTTTAGATTCCAACCATATAAGGCAAGCTCATTTGGTTATTATACCTTATTGCCTCTTTCTCTGGTTAATTATAAGTAATACTGAGGAAAAGATATACAAACAAATATTGCCATGATTCTAATAGCCAAGTTTATATATTTTAAAATGTACTCAGGGAATTGTTTCCCCTATCTTATCTGTATTAACCTGGTCCCACTGATTCGTTCCCACACCTATCCCATCAACTTCTCTTGGTAACCAATCTCTAGGTTCTTGCTTATCTTTATCTCTTTTGTACAAATGTGCATTTCCTCTATGCTTATATTTCCATCTTTGTCACATGAAGTGTAACATACTGAATATGCCCTTTTGCACCTTTTTCCCCCACTGGAAGTCATAGTTTTCTGTTGTGTGAGTGTGCTGTAATCTATTCAACCAATCTCCTACAGCTTGAACTTGGTTGCATCCAATATCCTACAATTATAAATAATGTTATAATAATCAACTTTGCCATACATATTTTTGTATTTGAGAAGATCAAATTCTCCGGGTGGGTTTCTAATACTGAGATGAAGATACACGTGTGGTGTGTGAGGTGTGACAGTCACCTTCCAGAAGAGCGCTGCTGGTGGGCGTTACCCCCAACCGCTTTGGAGGAAGTGTCTGCCCTCACAGCCTCACCAACAGACCACGCTGACATGCCTCCAAACTCTTCTCCATCTGATAGTGAGAAATCACCTTTGGCTGCATTTTTCTAATTATAAGTAAATTCAAGTATTTTTCATATGTTTGGCAGCCATTTTATATTTTTATGCCTATTCATACTCATCTCTCTAGCCCCATTTTTTCATTAAGTTTTTCATTCATGGCCCTTCATCTTCCCATTTCTATAAGCTATGTAGATATGTCTTTGTCTGAAGGATATGTGTATTACAAATATTTTCTTCAGGTTTGTCAGTTGTCTTTTTCTTTGGTCATGAAAGCTCTTTTAATTTTTCATGATCAGAGTTCTCGTTCTTTACTGTTTTGACTCTGTACTCTGGTAAGGTAAAAGAAGAGTTGCCCATGTTTTCTTCCCTCATTTATGTACTCCCATTTCTCACATTTGAACCTGCCTCTCAGGCGATGAAGACAGGGAATCCTTAGAACAGGCTGGCTAGCTACACCAGCTGAGTCAGTGACCTCAGAGGTCTAGTGGAAGACGCTGTGTTAGTAAAACAACGAGGTGCATGGTCAAGAAGACACCCAACGTCAGCCTCTCGCTTCCACACACACATACACACACACGTGCACAGACGTGTGCAAAATAAAAAGCTATGGCTTAGGCTGAGTAGATGGCTCAGTGAGTAAAGTGCTTGCCTTCTAAGCTTGAGGACCTGAGTTTGATCCCCTGAACTCGTGTGAAAATGCCAGATGTGGTAGTGTAGGCCCTAATAAACATTCCTAGCACTAGGAAAGCAGACATAGATGGATTTCTGGACCTGTTGGTTAGCCTAATTGGTGAGCTCCAGGACTCTGACAGACCTTGTCTCAAAAAGAGAAAATAGTGTACCTAATGTCATCTCTTACCTCCACAAATATGCACACATATTTGCATCATACACATACACACACACAAGTATGCACACACAAATATGCTATGGCTCTCAACACAAGACTTGAGTAAGAAAACAATTTCTATCTTTATTCTCCAGAATTGTTTTCCATTTCAACCCACAGAGCCAGAAACGTGATTCAGAGCTTCCAGCTACATCTACAGTAGCATCCTGACATCCCTGACATAGTTTGGGTCCTTAGAAAACAGCTGGATATAGTATTAATTCAATTTTCCAGCTGTGCCTCTTTATCTTTTGCTTTTGGCTTGTTTTAAGTGCACTGATTCATTTCCATTCTCCCCAAAAAGCTTCGGCTTCTGAAAACATTCACTTGTTTTAAAGAGAACTGTTCTGGGAGATGGAACCTTTTTATCCTGGAAGATCATGAAAAGCAAGCCGAGCAGCCCCTGGCTACATTACATAAGCTACTCAAGTCCAAGTTAGTGTTGAGCACTCCTCAGCCTCCCACCCTGCAAAAACGTTGAGGAATGAATCATTTAATTTCATAAACACTTAGTGTTAATTGCAAACTAGATGATGAATTTTGCTATAAGTAGGATCAGGTTGACATTTAGGAAAGACTCCAGAATCCAGCTTTTAAGGTATGCATGAGGTGGGCAGTTTAAGTAGCTAGAATTTGTAGCAAAAGATTTATCCACATCTCTTAGATGTTGGAATCTATGAGTCAGCTAGAGTCTTCACTTCATGTTTATGAAATGTCTTTCCTCCAGGGAGTTCTCACATTCATTATCTCATTAATCACTCAGCTATTCCCTTGGAGAAAGAAAAGTGAGGAAGCATGAGTTCTATTAGCTCTTTGATTCCCAGGAGGAAATATTGAGGCTTAGACAGAAAAAATAATTTCCTCATCTGTAAAATGAGTCCGATGGCTTAGTCCACGCCTTTTGCCCTAGGTGCTTAATGACGATGAAAGATTCAAGAAGTTCTTTACTTCTTTGGAAGAAATAATTGCTTGTGGCTAGTCAGGCAAATTATTAGAGGTTATCCTGCTATGACTTGAGTGAGGATTTTAATAAAATTGAAAACATACTGTGAAGGAACCTGTTGCTTAATTCTGATGAATTGTCATTATGGTCCTAACCAATGAAGCTACCATAAGTTGGTGTCAACTTGAGGGTCCTATCGTTCTTTGTATACATACAAGGGAATAGAAATTAGTTAACACTGGTGGACACTATCTGTGGTAGTTTGAATAGGAAATGTCCCCCATAGCCTCACGTGTTTTATACTCACTCCATAGTGGGTAGGACCTTTGAGAGGTGGAGCATTGCTAGAGGAGGTGTATCTCTGCAGATGAACCTTTATTAGTCCAGCCCTCCTGAGTGTTCAGAGTAAGCTTGCCTGCTGCTAACAGGTGAAAAGGTGAGCTTGTTGCCTGCTCTACCATGGTTTTTCCACCACTGGGAAGATAGAGAGAGATGGATCCCTGTGGCTTACCGGCTAGCTAGTCTAGCTGAATTGGTGAGCTCCAGGTTTAGTGAGAGAGCCTGTCTCAAAAGAATAAAGTGGAAAACCATTTAGAAAGACACCCAATATCAACCTCTGGCCTACACACACACACACACACACACACACACACACACACACACATGCACCTGCACACACACGTTTGCAAAAAAATAATAATAATAATACACACATGCATATATGCCACACTAACATCAAAAAGGAAAAAGAGCCAGGCATGGTGGTTCACACCTTTAATCTCAGCACTTGGGAGGCAGAGGTAGGAGAATTGCTGTGAGCTTGAGGCTACCCTGAGACTACCTAGTGAATTCCAGGTCACCCTGAACCAGAGGGAGACCCTACATTGCAAAAAAAGAAGAAGAAGAAGAAGACGAGGAGGAGGAGGAGGAGGAGGAAGAAGAAGGGGAGGAAGAAGAAGAAGAAGAAAAAGAAACTTACCAAGGACATCACAGCCAGTAGCTTAGCAGAGCTGAAATTTGAAGCCAGGTGCACAGGGGGCATGCACCAGCAATAATACATTTCATCGTAATTCCAGTTAATCTCAATATTTTAAATTATTTGATTCTGAAAATGAACAGATTTATGGACTTGCTGTTTTGGAAAAAAAAATGTGTTTCGGGACAAGACTGGAGCTTAAGTGTCATAAGTAGAAGAGGGGCAGATGGTGCTACTCCCTAAGAAAGGCAGACCAGGGACAATGTGACTGAAAGAGCTCTCAGAAGAGCACTCCATGATTTCTCATGACCTGTAATGCCAGGGAAGATGGTGTCATGACAATTTCTTAAATATCCAGTGAACAAATAATAGTCAAGTTTAATCATACACTCTGGCACAAGTTTTCAACTTCTTCCTTCAACAGAATGTGGAACACTTGTATCAGTATCAGATTTTTTTTTTTTTGTAGTACTAGGGATAAAATCCAGTACCATCACACATACCAGGCAAGCACTCTACATCTGAAAATGGGCTGGGGAGATTGTTCAGTGCACTTGCTTGTTCAAGGCACTTGCTTGCAAAGTTCAATTCCACAGGACCATGTAATGCTAGACACACAAACTGTTTCATGTGTTTAGAGTACATTGGCAGTGTTCTCAGGAGTTCTGGTGCACCCATGTTCCCTCTCTCCTTCTTCCTCCCTCTGTTTCTTTCTCTCTAATAAATAAATTATCTTTAAAAAAGAAATCACAAACAAAATCCACCTTGGACAGACATAGAAGAGCATGATGCTTCACTGGATATATGTTGAGATCCTATTGAAAAGAGGATGAAGGGCTGAAGAGATAGCTTAGCAGATAAGGCATTTGCCTGCAAAGCCAAAGGATCCAAGTTTGACTCTCCAGAACCCACATAAGCCAAATGCACAAGGGGCACGTGCATCTGGAGTTCACTTGCAGTGGCTGGAAGACCTGGTGTGCCCATTCTCCCCCCCCCCACTCTCTCTCCCTCTTTCTTTCCCTCAAATAAATAAATATATTTTTAAAAAATAAAAGAGGAGGAGGAGCAAGAAGAGGAAAAGAAAAAGGAGAGAAAGAATCAGAATAATTCTCACACTTCTGGATATTAGGATCTGAAAGGTCTGGTCTGGGCTGATCTCCTATTGTCTGCTCCCAATTGGAAGAGGACCAGATTACTTGCTGCAATAAGAAAAGATTCCAAGATTCCTTGGGGAGCTGAAGAAAGAAGAAGTTCTCAGGTAACTCTGCTAGACAGGCAGAAATTTCTTTCAGGAGAACTCTGCCTTCAGGACTTAATAACCTCCTAACTGCACCTTATTTTCATACTATCAAGTTAGGTTTCAAGAGCTGAATTTCAGGATCAAACTGCATCACTCAATGAACTTGGTTTTCATTTCTATAATGTAACAATCTAGATTCAATTCCCCAGTACCCACATAAAGCCAGATGCACAAAATGGTGCATGTATCTGGAGTTCATTTGCAATGGCTAGAGGCCCCAGCACACCTATTCTCCTATCTCTCTCCTTGCAAATAAATAAATAAAATTTTAAAAAATTTTCAAAGGTGGTGGTGGAGTGCTGCTTCCATGGCGAGCCTGACAACCTGAACCAGGGTGAAGGAGACAGACAGTGAGCACACTCAACATGCACTAAAAGAGAAATACTGAAGTAGACTTAAACCACATCCACCATGGCTCAGGAGGTTCTGCAGAAGAGGGAGCAGAAAGATTGTAACAGCCACAGGTTGGAAGGGCATTTCTAGAGTCACTGCCCCCCTACACACACACACACACACACACACACACACACACTGAATGAATGCTTCTCTTACAACTCATAACCCACATCCCCTTGGGGAACACCAAAATCCCATGGAGGAGGGCCCTCAGCAGGATGGGGGCAGGGAGGAGGGAAATGATGGTACCAACACATGGTGTGACCATACAAAGTATATTCTTAATTTAAAAAAGAGTAGCCATAAAGATTAAAGCAGTACAGTTTACAAAATTCTCATTATAGTTGAAGACACATTGCTCTGAATTAGTAATAACTAATTATTCTTAATAAGCCAAAAAGTTATACCCTTGGGAAAATGATTGAAGAGCATGAAAGAGTAATTCATGGAATATGAACAAACAGCATGGAGTAAAAATGGTGCTCAGTAAGTCTAGAAATTAAACATGTTAGAAATGAGGCAAGTTGGGGTGGGCACAGCAGTGGGGATGAGTAGGCCAGACCCCTGTTTCCTGACTCCTCCCACCTCCCTGGTCTGAGTTCCCTGCACCTGTCTGTGTGTAGTCTGGTGTGGCTCAAAGTAAGTAGGCCAGATCCCTGTTCCCTGGCTCTTCCCAGTCCCCAGTTCCTAGTAGGTCCAATTGTGCCTTCCTTGGGGAGGCCTGGTCCCTGTGTGAGCTGCAGAATTGGGACTTTGGCTCTGGTATTCTGACTGGCCACTGTACCAACTCCCTGTTCACCTGAGTCAGAGGGTGCAGGCCAAAGGACAAAAACTTGCTTCCTCCTCAATAAAAAAAGAGTCTTTCAAAAATGGGTAGACAACAAAGCAAAAAAGCCAACAAAAGTCAGAAAACTAAGAAATCTCCACCAAGGATGCCTAGTCCTACAGTGGAAGCCTCCAATGAAATCATAGAGAAATCAACAGAAATTCATTCCCAAAATTAAAACACAACAACCAATGAGACCCTAATCAAAAAAATCACTGAACTAGAAGCAAACCACGAAAGAACCAACAATCGTATCAATGAAACTGAACATAATCATTTCCTGGAGCATTTGGCATTTGACCATAGGCTTAAATTGATTGAAGAACACATTAGAACCCTCCAAAGAGATATGAAAAAATTGAAGGTGATTCAAGAAATGGAAGATCTCAACAACTGGTTGATTGAGCTTAAATGAAGAAATTATCAAGAATGAATTCCAGGAAGTATCAAGTAAATCAGAACTCAAATAGAAATCATACCTCAAAAAAGAGATGGTGGACACAATGCAAAATAACACAACAGAAAATAAAAACCAAATAGAAATTATAAAAAACTCTCTAGAACCCCTAACCAACAGAGTTACTCATGTGGAAGACAGAACCTCTGACCTGGTAGACAAGGCAGAAGTAATTGACTGGGAGGCCAAAAACTTTGCTAAATTCAAAAAATCAAGTGAACAGAATATGAGGGAACTGTGGGACACCCTAAGATGATTAAACATCTCAGTCATGGGTATAACAGAAGGAGAGGAAATCCAGGCCAGAGGCATAGAGATTCAACAAAATTATTGAAGAAAATTTTCTGAATCTCTCAAAAGAGAGGCCCATCCAGATAGAAGAAGCCCACAGAACACCAAACAGGCAGGACCAAAGAAGAAACTCTCCAAGACACATCATAGTTAAAACTCTTTACAATAAAGACAAAGAGAGTGTTAAAAGCAGCAAGAGCAAAGCAATTCACAACATGCAAAGGCAATCCTATCAGAAATACATCAGATTTCTCCATGGAAACACTGAAATCCAGAAGGGCCTGGAAGGGAACACTTCAAAGTTTGAAAAACTATGACTTCCAACTCAAGCTACTCTACCCAGCAAAAGTATCCCTCATAATAGATAGCGAAAGAAAAACTTTCAACAAAATAGTCAACTCTAGGATTATATGAACACAAAACCAAGCCAACAGAGAATACTTGAGGTAATACTACACACAGAACAGTCAAACAACCAATTTCAAGAGCCAACAAGAAGAAGATCACAATAACCAAAATAGACCAGGTTCAAAATAGCACAAAACACAAGAAAGCACCAAACCCCATAAAACACCCCATCATGGCAAGGGTGAATTCAAACCTCACAGTTATACTTAAATATTAGTGGTCTTAACTCATCCATTAAAATACACATATCAAGATGGAGGGTAGAGAAAGGAAGAGGGGAGAATACTTAATAGGTTGATATTGTATATATGTAATTACAATGATTGTAATGGGGAGGTAATATGATGGAGAATGGAATTTCAAATGGGAAAGTGTGGGGGTGGGGAGGGAGGGAATTACCATGGGATATATTTTATAATCATGGAAAATGTTAATAAAAATTAAAAAAAAAAACTGGAACTTTCTATCTGCTGTCTTCAAGAAATCTACCTCACCACTACAAGCAAATTGAAATAAAAAACAAGCAGGTGTTGTTATATTAATATCTGATAAAATTGACTTCAAACCAAAAGTAATAAAAAAGGACAAAGAAGCCACTTCTTACTCATCAAGGGGCTGACCAAAATGAGCACATTACAATCACAAATATACATGCACCAAACACAGGTATTATAAAACAAAATCTACTCAATAATAAAACAAAAATAAATAGCAACACCATCATAGTCAGAGACTTCAATACTCCACTATCATCAATAGCAGATTATCTAAGCAGAAAAATCTGCAAGGAAGTAATAGAGCGCAACAAAACCATAGATGACCTAGACCTAATGGATATCTACAGAAATTTCCACCCTAACTCTACAGAATACACATTCTTCTCAGCAGCCCATGGAAACTTCTCCAAAATTAACCATATATTAGGCCATAAAGTATGCCTTCATAAAGTCAGGAAAAGTGAAGTAACTTCCTGCATCATATCAGATCACAATGCTTTAAATCTAGAAATTTAAAACATCAATATTATACCCATTAAGAACTCCACCAGTCCCTGGAGACTAAACAACACACCTTTAAACAATGAATAGGTCACAGGAGAAATCAAAAAAAGAAATTGTAGGTCTGGAGAGATGGCTTAGTGGTTAAGCACTTGCCTACGAAACCTAAGAACCCCGGTTCGAGGCTCGGTTCCCCAGGACCCATGTTAACCAGATGCACAAGGGGGTGGCACGCATCTAGAGTTTGTTTGCAGTAGCTGGAAGCCCTGGCACACCATTCTCTCTCTCTCTCTCTCTCTCAAATAAATAAATTAAATTAAATTAAAATTATAAAAAGAAATTGTAAAGTTCCTAGAATTGAATGATAATGAAAACACAACCTACCAAAACATACACAATGAAGACAGTCATAAGGCGAAAATTTATAGCTCTAAATGCCTTCATTACAAAGACAGAGATCCCAAATTAATAATCTGACTGTCCACTTAAAGGCACTGGAAAAACAAGAAGAATCCAACCCAAAGGGCTCCAGACAATAATAATAATCAAGATTAGAGCAGAAATTAATGACTTGGAAACTAAGCAAACAACAAAAAAAATCAATGAAATGAAAGGTTGGTTCTTTGGAAAAAAAAAAAAAACAAGATTGACAAGCCCCTGGCCAAAATGATCATGCAAAAAAAAAAAAAAGAAAGAAAGAAAGAAAAGTCTCAAATTAGCAAAATCAGAAATGAAAAAGGAGAGGTCACAACAGACATCAATGAAATTGGAAGAATCATCAGGGCATACTTCCAAAACCTCTACTCCACAAACTTGAATAATCTTGAAGAAATGGATGAATTCCTAGACACATACAACCTACCAAAACTAAACCCAGAGGAGATCAATCTCCTAAACAAACCTATCATATACATGAATATTGAAAAGGTAATCAAAAACCTCCCCCAAAAGAAAAGTCCAGGACCAGATGGCTTCTCAGTTGAATTCTATCAAACCTTCATTGAAGAACTGAAACCAATTTTGTTATTATTATTTTCATTAGTTATGGACACAGAGTGTATACAGCCATGTTGGTACCATCATTAGCCCACTCCCTGTCCTTCCCCCTCTGCAGAGACCCTCCTTGTTGGGGAATGTGGGTCATGCATTGTGGGGTTAGCCATCAGTTATGGGTAAGACGCAATGTGTGCATAATGTCCCAACATGTGGCTCTAACAATCTTTCAGCCCCCTCTCCCTCAAATTTCCCTGAGCCATGTTGGGTTTGTTTTAGGTCTACTTCAGTGGTAAGGTCTTGGGAGCCTCTGTGTCTCTGGATATATGGTTTGGTAGGAGTTGAATGGTCTCTGTATCTATCTCCTTCACCCTTGTGCTGATACCAAATTCACCAAGAAAGCAGCATTCTTGCTCATTTCTCCAATTACCCTATAGTTTCAGCTGGGGCCCTGGTGAGGTGCGATGGGCTGATTCTCTCCTCAGGATCTGCATCCATCTGAAAAGGAGTAGCAAATTTTCCAATGGAGAGTGAGTGAAGTCAGTACCAGATAAATGGGATAGCCATTGTTATTTTAGAGAGAATTTAATAGGTGTAGGTCCTCTCATAGCCCATGATTGGTGGGAGTTTGAAAATGGAGAGTGGGCTCGTGGAAAACAATTTTTCTCAAACTGTTCCACATATTCAGAAACCAGGAAATCCTCCCTGACTCCTCTTATGAAGCTACTATCACCCTAATACCAAAACCAAACAGAGATGCAACAAGGAAAGAAAACTATAGGCCTATATCCTTAATGAACTTAGATGCAAAAATCCTGAACAAAATCCTTGCAAACTGAATTCAGAAGCATTATCCACCTTGATCAAGTAGGCTTCATCCCAGGTATGCAGGGATTGTTTAACATATGGAAATCGCTCAACGTAATACACCACATAAATAAACTGAACCATAGGAACCACATGATCATCTCAATTGATGCAGAGAAGGCCTTTGACAAAATACAATTCCACTTCATGACCAAAACACCAGAAAGAGTAGGCATGGAGGATTTATATCTCAACACAATAAAGGCAATATATATAAGGCTCCTAAAGCCTTAATAATACTTAATGGGGAAAAACTCAAGCAGCTCCCACTGAGATCAGGAACAAGATCAGGAACAAGATGCCAGTGCACACTCTCACCACTGCTCTTCAACATACTAATAGAAGTACTAGCCCAAACAATAAGACAGGAGAAAGAAATAAAAGGGGTTTAAATTGGAATGGAAGAAGTCAAGTTAGCCCTATTTGCAGATGATATAATCCTATATATAAGGGATCTGAAAGTCTCCATCTCAAAACTTCTAAAAGTGATTTCCTTCAGCAAAGTGGCAGGATACAAAATCAATGCACAACAATCAGTAGCTTTTCTATATGCAAAGGACAAATATACAGAGAAAGAAATCAGTGAGGCTGTCTCATTTTCAATAGCAACAACAACAACAACAAAAATTAAATACCTTGCATTAACACTAACCAAGGATGTGAAAGACCTATATAATGAAAACATAAAAACACTCAAGAAAGAAATAGAGGAGGACTTGAGAAGATGGAAAGTCCTCCCATGCTCCTGGATAGGTAGAATTAATATGGTGAAAATGGCAGTTGTACCAAAAGTAACATACATTGTCCCATCAATGAGAAAGTAATTAATAGAGCACTATTAGGATTACTTTGGTCTTAGTCAGGCATGGTGACACACACCTTTAATTCCAGCACTCGGGAGGCAGAGATGGGAGAATCGCTGTGAGTTTGAGGCCACCCTGAGAATACATAGTGAATTCCAGGTCAGTCTGGGCTAGAGCAAGACTCTACCTTGAAAAACAAATAAATAGAATTATTTTGGTCTTCAAAAAAATGTCTCCTAGCCGGGCGTGGTGGTGAACGCCTTTAATCCCAGAATTCAGGAGGCAGAGGTAGGAGGATTGCTATGAGTTTGAGGCTTCCCTGAGACTACATTGTGAATTCCAGGTTAGCCTGAGCTAGAGTGAGACCCTACCTTGAAAAAACAAAAACAAAAAAGTCTTCTTCAGTTTGCTTCTGTAAGGAAAGGGAACACTTACTAAAATTCTAAATGACATAAAAGGAAGTTGGAGATCTGAATCTATATAGCCCCCATAAGAAAAAGTCCCAGAGGAGCACAACTACATCTGTCTACTAAGACATCTCCAAGAGGGATAGGACAATGGCTCAGTGAATAAGGAGTCACTGTGAAGTGTGAGGAACTGAGTTGGAATCCCTAATACTCACCTAAAAGCCAAACATGGTAGCCAGTACATCTGCTCACACCCATGGGAGCACACACACCACACACATAAAAATAGAATAAAGACCTTTAAAAAAGACCCTTCCTTGGGCTGGAGAGATGGCTTAGTGGTTAAGCGCTTGCCTGTGAAGCCTAAGGACCCCGGTTCGAGGCTCGGTTCCCCAGGTCCCACGTTAGCCAGATGCACAAGGGGGCGCACGCGTCTGGTGTTCGTTTGCAGAGGCTGGAAGCCCTGGCACGCCCATTCTTTCTCTCTCCCTCTATCTGTCTTTCTCTCTGTGTCTGTCGCTCTCAAAATACAATAAATAAATAAATTTAAAAAAAATAAAAAATAAAAAAAATAAAAAAGACCCTTCCAAGAATGTCAACTAGTTCAGCAGGTATCAAAATCAGTAGGGCCAGGTGTGGTGGCTCACGCCTTTAGTTCTAGCACTTGGGAGGCAGAGATGGGAGGACTGCTGTGAGTTCAAGGGCAGCCTGGGACTACAGAGTGAGTTCTAGTTCAGCTTGGACTAGGGTAAGATCCTACCTAGAATAAATAAATAAATAAATAGAAATCAGTAGGGAGATTCCTTTAAAAAAACTAAAACCAGCCAGGCATGGTGGTGCACACCTTTAATCCCAGCACTCAGGAGGCAGAGGTAAGAGGATCGCCATGAGTTCGAGGCCACTCTGAGACTACATAGTGAGTTCCAGGTCAGCCTGGGCTAGAGTGCCACCCTACCTTGAAAAGCCAAAAATAAATAAATAAATAAATAAACTAAACTAAAACCAGGGCTGGAGAGATGTCTCAACAGTTAAGGTGCTCGCCTGCAAAGCCTAAAATGACCCAAGTTTAATTCTGCAGTACTCATGTACTGCATGCATCTGGAGATCATTTGCAGGGGCAAGAGGCTCTGGCATGCCTATTCTCTCTCTCTCTCTCCCTCTGTCTCCTGTCCACCTCTGCTTGCAAATAAAAATTTTTAAACAACTAGAACTAAATCTGCCATACGACCCAGTTATCTACCACTCCTGTGTATTTGCCTGAAGATACCAAGTCAACATAACTTGCGTGTCAGCTACTATTGAAGCACTGTTATTCACAATGGCTAAGTGAGGGGACCCGTGTAGATGTCCATCAACACGGGAATGGATAAGGCAAAGGAAAGATGGAAGTTCTTCAGGCACAAGGCCAATCAAAATTATGTCATTTGGAGGGAAAATGGAAGCAACCAGAGATAATCATATTACATAAATTAAGTCAGTCTCAGACAGACTAAAAATAATGCATGTTTTCTCTCATTTGTGGTTCCAAGATTTTTATATAGACACATTAAATCACATATGTATACATGACATGAAAATAGAAGCAAAGCGGTCTAGGGGAAGAAACAAGACTAACAGGAGGGACAGGGGAGAAGGAGAGGAACATGGCAGTATATGTCCAAAGTATATTATATGCTTGTATTGTATATTTATATAAAAATATCCTTACATGCCCATGCCATGCATAGTAAAAAGTAGTACAAAATGAGTTTTTTAAAAAGTAGAAAATAGCTCCCTACTTTTCCAAAGTGGGTTTTGTAATTTAATTTTAGTAGGTATTCATTTAACTCTGAGAAAGATTATAGAAGTCTAAAAAGAAGTTTTATGAAATAGTCAAATAATTTGCATAGTTTTAAGCATTGTTCTTCTAATAATTTGAATAGGTTATGCTGATGGTCTTGTCATTTCCTGAAATTATGTTATGTGTCCTTTGTTTAGGGAAAAATCAATATATCCCAGAAAAGCTGGCTCTATGTATTTAGGATAAAACCTATTGGTGTCCACATGCTACAATTATTACAGAATTTTTTGCTTTGAATCACTAATGATAAGCAAGAAGTGGGAAGAAAAGCAAACCTCCCGTGAGCTGGGTGTGGGCCACACACCTGTATTCCCAGCATGGGGAAGCACAGGCAGAAAGATAGAGCGTTGGATGCTGATCTGGGAGGAAAGGGACTGAAGGAACTAAAAAGGGGTTGGGCCCAGGGCTGGAGGCACAGTACAGTGGTAGATCTTTTGCTTGCATTCACAAGGCCCTAGGTTTGATCCAGGATGGAAGAGGGGTGGGAGGAGAAAAGAAGGGACGGGACGGGGAGACAAGGAGGGCAGGAGGGAGAGGAAAGAAAGGGGGGAAAGAGAGTGGGAAAGGAGGGAGGAAAGGAGGTAAATTCTTACTGCATACTGACTCAGCTACTCCTGAGTTCTTTCTGCTATTCCTATTAACCAATTCCCCTCTTACATTTTTTTTTTTTTATCACTAAGCCCCTATAAATCATGATCATTTTTTTCCTACTTTCAAGAGACTTGGATCAGTTATATTAGTTGTTATTGACCCAGTTTGGGCAAGCTTTTGTGGCAAGCAACCCATAAGTCACAGGCCATTGATTAGAATAAACAACACACTGAGGGCCCTTGCAAAGGTCAGAAATTGAAGGTTAGTCACAGGTGAAATAAGTCTTGCCCATAGTCAAGATTTTTGTTTGTTTGGTTGGTTAATTGTTTGTTTTCCAAGGCAAGGTCTCACTCTGGCTCAAGCTGACCTGGAATTCACTAAGTAGTCTTTCCAAGGCAAGGTCTCACTCTGGCTCAGGGTGACCTGGAATTCTCTAAGTAGTCTCAAGCAGGCCTTGAATTTACAGTGATTCTCCTACCTCTGCCTCCCAAGTGCTGGGATTAAAGGTATGCACCAACATGCCCAGCCATAGTCAAGATGTGTTTGGCCATATTTTGTTAGTCACACAATGTGGAAATCATAGCAGTTCATTTAAAAATTATAATTTTCTGCCAGGTGTGGTGGTGCATGCTTTTAATCCCAGGACTCCAGAGGCAGAGGTAGGAGGATTGCTATGAGTTGATGACCAGCCTGGGACTACAGAGTGAGTCCAGGTCAGCCTGGGCTAGAGTGAAAAAAACATACACGCAAAAATAGAACTTTCTTGTTTTTTGTCTATAATTATGAAAGTTGTCAATAATAAAAAAAATTAATTATCATTTTATATGGAGGCCTACTTTTTTGGACAATGGCACATTCAGAAGCCATAGATTGTTACTAGAAAATTTTTAGTGCCAGGGATGAGATACCTTCCAGTGAGTTGTTGGCCAGGGAGGTCTGTGCTGCCCCTAAAACATTACAGGCCATTGCTGAGGATCTTGGTTTCCCACCAGGAACAGATGGTAAGACCCTATTGCTGAGGACTCCACGTGCATGGGCTGCAAGGTCACTGAGAAACCTTGCTGGAGCTGAGCTAAAATCCTTCTTCCTGTTGACCAGCTAGAAAAGCTATGCTGAATGCAGCTCCAAGGGAGGGAGAAAAGTCATCAGTGGAAATAAACAGCAGTGGACACTGTGAGCCTTAGACTTGGCCAGCCAGGCCAAATGAGTCAATGGGTACAATAGTGTCATGTCTGTTATGGGGGAAGCCAACTGATCTCTAATTGGACTGCAGGTCTGCTCCATGGGAGAGAATACATGCCTGAAATTGACAACCTATGATGAGGGAAATCATGAGCCTTACTAGTGTAAAGCCTGCTTCTGTCTGGATAAATGCATATCATATGCTTACTAAACTGCTTGGTAAGCACTTTTCTTAATGTTCATACCCATATATCAATGCTACTCTCACTTTTGGTTAGAGAAGCTTCTCTTTTCAGATGGCAGTACCTCAGAGATGACTCAAAAGACACCATAGTGCAGAGAAGTGACAGAGGAGTACTCAGCACTGAAACATCTCTATCATATTTTCCAAGGCTCAGGATCCATTGTGGAAAAGGTGGCAGGAAGAATGTAAGAGCCAAAGGAAAGATAGGACTCCTTACAATGCACTTGTCAGAACACAAAATGGCCTGGATATCCATGACCTTGCAGCATCTGGCACTACCTGCACAAGACCAGTATAATAGGAGGAAAAGATGATGACATCAAAATAAAAGAGAAATGGACTGAGAAGGGGAGGTGATGTGATAGAGTAGTTGTGAAGGGAAAGTAGGGGGAGGTAATTATCATGGTTTAGTGTCTATAATTATGTAAGTTGCCAATGCTAATTAAAAATTACAAATATCCAGGTGTGGTGGCACGCGCTTTTAATCCCAGCACTCGGGAGGCAGAGGTAGGAGGATTACAGTGAGTTCAAGGCCATCCTGAGACTTCATAGTGAATTCCAGATCAGCCTGAGCTAGAGTGAGACCCTACCTCAGAAAAACCAAAAACAACCCCCCCCCAAAAAATTTTTAAAATAGAACTTTCAGCCAGGCATGGTGGCACACACCTTTAATCCCAGCACTCAGGAGGCAGAGGTAGGAGGAGTGCCATGAGTTTGAGGCCACCCTGAGAATACAGAGTGAATTCCAGGTCAGCCTGGGCCAGAGTGAGACTCTACCTCAAAAAATCAAAAAAGAAAAAACAGGGCCAAGATGGCAACTGCCTAGCTGCACCGCAGATCCCAGGGAAAGAAAGGAAAGACATTAAGGGTTTGCTGGGCCTTTTAGGGGAGAGCAGTCTCCAGTAGATTGCCAGTGGGAGGGCACAGAGGGAGAAAAACAGGGAATCGCTGATTCCCGGGTGGGTAGCTCATCCCTCCCCCCAAGTAGCCGCCGTACCCATGGTGCCACCATGCCAATTGATCCCTGTGTGTGGAAGCTTAGACTGCTCCACCCACTCACTCACTTATTGCTCCGGCCACTGCACATTCACGCAAGCTCAGGCCCATAGCAACTGGCACATAAGCTCAGACTGTGTCTGTCACTTGCGCCAGCTCAGGTGCCATCCCCTACCTGTCTACCATGCCGGCTGTCCACCATTATCCAGTTGTGGGGGAGTGCAGACTGCTTCCAGGTCGCAGTATTCCCCCGCTGGAGTTTGGGCTGCTTCAGTGCTTAGTGCCTCAGTGTCCCTCCTAGCATGAGTGCAGGCAGCTTTGGCACATTACAGTGTGAGAGCTCAGGCAACTTTGGTGCCCCAGCCAAGCAGGAGATCAGGCCACTTTGGATAGTGAGAGCCAAAGTACAGCCTGCTTGGCAACTGCCTCAGGCTGCCTCAGATTCCCATTGTGCTTGAGCCCAGGCTGATCCACCCACCTACGTGCCCATACACTGTGATGGGCAAACTACAGTGCAAAAGAAATAATATGAAAAATCAAATGCAAGAAAATCCAGTTAGATCACCCAGCCCTACAATGAACATCTCTAATCAAAACATAGAAGAGTCATTAGGATCAGAACACCAAACTGAAGCTATGAGCAATGCAACCCTGACCAAGCTACTGGTAGAACTTGCAGAAAAGCAACAAAGGACCAATAATCATGTGGATACTGCCATCACTAGACTAGACCTAATGGATAATAAAATGGAAGGAGTTCATAGACATTTAAGATATATGAGGGAGAGTGAGAAAAAAAAAAAAAAGAAGACCTTAAAAATCAGCTGGCCATGATAAATGAAGACATAAAGAAATGTAAGGATGAATTCCAAGGAGCATCAAGAAAATCAGAAAGTGATGCGAAAAGGGAGCTTGACAGAGGGATGGAAATTATACATAGAAAAGTAGTAGAAAATGCAAACCTAATTGAACAAGTCCAAAACTCTCTAGAAGCTCTCAAGAATAGAGTCAGCCATGTGGAGGATAGAAACTCCAATCTGGAAGACAAGATGGAAGAAACAGTTTGAGAATTCAAAAAGTTCAGTAAGTTCAAAAGTTTCTGTGAACAGAACATGAGGGAATTGTGGGATACACTTAAAGCTCCTAATATCAGAATCATTGGAATGCCAGAAGGAGAAGAAATTCAGACCAAAGGCATGGAGAACTTATTTAACAAAATCATTGAAGAAAACTTTCCCAGTCTCTTAAAAGAAAGGCCCATCAAGATACAAGAAGCCAACAGAACTCCAAACAGACTGGACCAAAGGAGAAACTCTCCAAGATATATTGTCATTAAGACTCTAAACATTGACACCAAAGAGAAAATCCTAAAAGCAGCTAGGGAAAAACAGCACACCACTTTCAAAGCTAACCCCATCAGAATTACTCCAGACTTCTCAATGGAAACTCTGAAAGGTAGAAAGGCCTGGAAAGAAACACTGCAGAGTCTAAGAACCTATGACTTCCAACCCAAACTACTCTACCCAGCAAAAGTATGGTGAAAGAAATACTTTCCATGTCAAAAATCAGCTTTACAATTATATGAACACAAAACCAAACTTATACAGAGTATTCCAGGAAATTCTCCACAGTGAAAAAACAAATAATCAAACTTAAATGCCTACAAGAAGCAGATCACAATAACCAAACTCAGAGTAGGCACAAAAAACTTCAAAATCCATGAAAACACCAACCCACATAACCATCAAAATATGGCAGGGATCAAATCAAATCTCACAGTCATTACCCTAAATATTAATGGCATTAATTCACCCATCAAGAGACACAAGCTAACAGGATGGATCAAAAAATTAGACCTCTCAATCTGTTGTCTTCAAGAAACCCACCTCACCACTAAAGAAAGACCTCCTCAGGGTGAAAGGGTGGAAAACAATATTCCAAGCAAATGGGAATAAGAAACAAGCAGGTGTAGCTATATTAATATCGGATAAAATAAACTTCAAATCAAAAATAATCAAAAAAAGACAAAGAAGGCCACTTCCTACTTATGAAAGGAACGATCCGTCAAGAGGATATTACCAAACTCACTGTATGTGCTGAATACAAAACTAATTAATAAAATATTTTTTTTAAAAAAGAGGATATTACAATCATAAATCTGTATGCACCAAACACAGGGGCACCACAGTTCATAAAACAAAACCTATTTGACAATAAACAGAAATAACCACCAACACCATCATAGCTGGGAACTTCAATACACCATTATCAGTAATAGAAAGACCATCCAAACAGAAACTCAACAGGGAGGTAAGAGAGCTCAACAAAACCATAGATCACTTAGACCTAATGGACATCTACAGAACATTCCATCCCAAATCCCCAGACTACACATTCTTCTCAGCAGCCTGTGGAACATTCTCTAAAATATACCATATACTGAGTCACAAAGACTGCCTCCACATATTTAGCAAGATTGATATAATTCCTTGCATGATATCAGATCACAATGCTATATTGCTAGAAATCAACAACAAAAGACCCACCAAGAATCCCAACAGCACCTGGAAACTGAACAGCACACTTTTAAACAATTAATGGATAGTGGATGAAATAAAAAATGAAATTGCAGGGCTGGAGAGATGGCCTAGCGGTTAAGCACTTGCCTATGAAGCCTAAGGACCCTGGTTTGAGGCTCGATTCTCCAGGACCCACGTTAGCCAGATGCACAAGGGGGCGCATGCGTCTGGAGTACATTTTCAGTGGCTGGAAGCCCTGGAGTGCCCATTCTCTTTCTCTCTCTCTCTCTCTGCCTTGTTTTCTCTCAAATAAATAAATAAAAATGAACAAAAAAAAATTTTAAAAATGGTCTTTAAAAACAATGAAATTGCAAAATTTTTAGAATGGAATGGCAATGAGAACACATTATACCAAAACTTATGGGACACAATGAAGGCGGTCCTCAGGAGAAAATTCATGGCACTCAATGCCCTCATAAAAAAGACAGAGAGATCCCAAATCAATAACCTAACCATCCACCTAAAGGCACTGGAAAAGCAAGAAAAATACAACCCAAAGTGCTCCAGAAGGAAAGAAATAATTAAAATCAGAGCAGAAATTAATGAACTGAAAACTAAGAAAACAATTAAGACAATTAACAAAACAAAGAGCTGGTTCTTTGAAAAAATAAACAAGATTGACAAACCTCTGGCCAATTTGATCAAGCAAAATAAAAAAAAAAAAAAAAGAGAGAGAGAGAGAGAAAGAGAAGCTCCAAATTAACAAAATTCAAAATGAAAAAGGAGAGATCACAAAAGACATAAGTGAAATTGGGAGAATCATCAGGACTTATTTCAAAAACCTCTACTCCACAAAACTGGGTAATGTGAAGGAGATGGATAAATTCCTGGACACATACCACCTACCAAAGCTAAACTCAGAGCAGATTAATCTACTCAATGAACCTATAACACTCATGGAGATTGAAAAAGTAATAGAAAAAAAAACCTCCCCCAAAAGAAGAGTCCAGGACCAGATGGCTTCTCAGCTAAATTCTATCAAACTTTCATGGAAGAACTCAAACCAATCTTCCTAAAACTGTGCCACACAAATGGAAAACAGGGTAAGCTACCCAACTCCTTTTATGAAGTTAGTATCACCCTAATTCCAAATCCAGGCAGAGATGCCACAAGAAAAGAAAACTACTGGCCTATTTCCCTGATGAACTTAGATCAAAGATCCTGAAAAAAAATCCTCGCAAACCAAATCCAACAACACATCAAAAGCATTATCCACCTTGACCAAGTGGGATTCATCCCAGGAACACAGGGGTGTTTCAACATACAGAAATCTGTCAATGTAATACACCACATAAACAAGCTTAAACATAAAAACCACGTGATCATTTTGATAGATGCAGGAAAGGCCTTTGACAAGATACAACATCACTTTATGATCAAAACATTAGAGAGCCAGGCATGGTGGCACAGGCCTTTAATCCCAGCACTTGGAAGGTAGAGGTAGGAGGATTGCCATGAGTTCGAGGCCACCCTGAGATGACAGAGTTAATTCCAGGTCAGCCTGGGCTAGAGTGAGACCCTACCTCAAAAAGCCAAAAAAAAAAAAAACACATTGGAGAGAATTGGCATGATTGGTTCATATCTTAACATAATAAAGGCAATGTACAAAGCTCCTAAGGCCCAAATAATACTTAATGGAGAGAGACTGGAGGAATTCCCATTAAGATCAGGAACAAGACAGGGTTGTCCACTCTCACCTCTGCTTTTCAATAAAGTCCTAGATCAAGCAATAAGACAAGAGAAGGAAATAAAAGGGATACAATTTGGAAAGGAAGAAGTAAAGTTAGCTCTATTTGCTGATGACATGATTGTATATGTAAGAGACGCAAGAGACTCCATCCCAAAACTCCTGAAGGTGATTAACTCCTATAGCAAAGTAGCAGGATACAAAATCAATGCACAAAAATCAGTAGTCTTTCTATATGCAAATGACAAAGATACAGAGAAAGAAATAAGGAACATGGTCCCATTTTCAATAGCAACAACAACAACAAAAATACCTTGGAATAACATTAACCAAGGAAGTGAAACGAAAACATAAAAACACTCAAAAAAAAAAAAATTGAGGAGGACTAGAGAAAATGGAAAGACCTCCCATGCTCCTGGATATGCAGAATTAACATTGTGAAGATGGCAATCCTACCAAAGGCAATATACATATTTAATGCAATTCCAATTAAAATCCCTACAGTGTTTTTCACAGAGATAGAAAAAATGATCTCAAATTTCATATGGAAAGGCCGAAGGCCTCACATATCCAAACATATCCTCAGCAAAAGAAATATCTCTGGAAGCATCACCTTACCTGATCTAAAGCTATATTACAAAGCCATAGTAATAAAAAAAAAAAAAAACATGGTACTGCATAAAAACAGGAGTATAGACCAGTGGAATAGATTGAGGATCCAGACTCTCAGTCAAGCAACTACAGCTACTTAATATTTGACAAAGGCCCTAACAATATAGGCTGGAGAAAATACAGCATCTTCAACAAATTGTGCTGGATAAACTGGATAACCATATGCAGGAAATTGAAACTTGATCCACACATTTCGCCATGCACTACACTCAAGTCCAAATGGATCAAAGACCTCAATATAAGACCAGAAACTTGACTACTACTGGAAGAAAATACAGCAAGTCCTTTCCATGACATAGGAATGGAAAAAGACTTCCTGAACAAAACTCCAGTAGCTCATGATCTTAAACAGTCACTCAACCAATGGGATCACATGAAGCTGAAGAGTTTCTTTACAGACAAGCATACAATAAGCAAAGCCAAAAGATTACTCACAGAATGGGAGAAAATATTTGCTGTTTATCCAGCTGACATAGGCCTAATCTCTAGAATCTACAAAGAACTCAAAAATCTAAACAGTAAAACGTCAAACACCCCACTCACAAAATGGGGCAAAGAGCTGAACAGGCAGTTCACAGAGGAAGAAAGAGAAATGGCACACACACACTCAAGAAAATGTTCATCATCCCTAATCATCAGAGAAATGCAAATTAAAACAACTATGAGATTCCACCGTGTGGTGGTTTGATTCAGGTGTCCCCCATAAACTTAGGTGTTCTGAATGCTAGGTTCCCAGCTGATGGATATTTGGGAATTAATGCCTCTTGGAGGGAGTGTATTGTTGGGGGCAGGTTTATGGGCTTTATAGCCAGTTTCCCCATGCCAGTGTTTGGCACACCTTCCTGTTGCTGTGGTCCACCTTATGTTGGCCAGGGGGTGATGTCCACCCTCTGCTCATGCCATCATTTTTCCCTGCCATCGTGGAGCTTCCCCTCGAGCCTGTAAACCAAAATAAACCTCTTTTTCCCAGAAGCTGCTCTTGGTTTGGTGATTTCTACCAGCAATGTGAACCGGACTGCAACACACCTTATCCCAATATGGATAGCAAACATCAAAAAGTCAAGTAAAACTAAATGCTGGCAAGGATGTGGAGAAGTAGGAACACTCATACACTGTTGGTGGGAATGTAGGAAGGTACAACCACTTTGGAAAGCAATATTGAGACTACTGAAAAAGCTGACAATAGAGATACCAACAGACCCAGTTATTCCCTTATTGGGCATCTACCCTAAAACCTTCAACCATAGGCCAGAGAGATATGCTCAACCATGTTTTTGTGGCTCAATTCATAATAGCTAAGAGCTGGAATCAACCCAGATGTCCATCACTAGAAGAATGGATAACTAAGATGTGGTATATCTACACAATGGAATTCTATACAGCAGTAAGAAAAAAATGACACAATGAAATTTGAGGAAAAATGGTTGAATCTGGAACAGATCATTCTCAAAGAACTTACCCAATCACAGACAAAAAATCGCCACATAGTCCCACTCATCTATAGCACCTAACCTGAATCTACCCAAGATGCCTTACATACCCAGCAAGCATCTCATGGACTAGACAATAGGATGGGTGTAGAGGGAGGAGAGGGCAACAGAGGGGGTGGGAAACACAAATCTAGACCCAAACAGCAATGGTTCCATAAAATTCTACTTCCTAAAAGGCAGAACAAATGGCTAACCCTTCACCAGACCCTTAGAGGGAACACCTGAACCACAAGACACTGGAGAGGGTATGATGAAGACCGACCTTAATCATCTACAGCTTCTTTCTTTCTCCCTCTCTCTCTTTCTCTCTCTCTCTCTCTCTCTCTCTCTCTCTCTCTCTCTCTCTCTCTCTCCTCTTTTATGTTAGTTAGCTTTTTCTTCCTTCTCTTAGTGGGCACTGACCTGTAACATCCAGTACCAGCATGTGGCTATCATCCATAATGAGCTCTTGATCAGAGGGACCTACATGGTTTCCTAAAAGAAAGACAGATTTCTATCAGAGTACTTGATGACCCACCAAAGGTTAGTGGTAAGACACTACTGCTGAAGACACCTTATATGGTCGACACATAAAATGGATGACATGGGCGACTGGGGGCAAATGACCAATATCTGCCCAAGCAACTCTTGGTCTAACCTACTTAGCAGAAAATAACCTATTGTGATGCCCACACAAGTGCAATAGTGGCCCCCAGCCATAGTGGGGAACCAACTGCTCTTGATTTGGCTAACTGATCCCCTCAGTGGTATGGGACCCATAGCTGGAGTTGGGAAACAAATCAGAACCATATCCAAACATAAGCCCACTCTCCATTATCAAGCTACCATCAATCATGGACTACAAGAGGGCCTACGCCTATTAAATTCTCTATTAAAAAAGTAAGGGTTATCTCATTTGTCCTGGTGCTAACTTAATCTGTGTTTGAGAATCTGCTTCTCTTTTTCAGATAGATGTAGATCCTAAAGAAAGAACCACCCCATCATACCTCAAAAGGGCCCTGGCTGAAACTAAGAAAAATTGGCAAAACAAGCAAGGGTGCTGTTTTCTTGTATCGGGTACCAGCACAAGCATAAAGGAGATCAACACAGAGAAAAATCAACTGCTACCAAATCAGAGAGCCAGAGACCCAGAGGCCCCCAACACCTCATTACTGAAGCAAACCAAAACTGAACCCAACATGGCTCAGGGAAATTTTATGGAAGAGGGAGAGGAAAGAATGTCAGAGTCACATGTTGGATGGTGATATGCAGAGACATTTATCCTACCTATAACTGTGGGCTAACTCCACAATGCATGACCCATATACCTCAACAAGGAGGGGACAAGAGGAGGGGGTGGGTCATGGATGAGCCTAATAATGGTACCAAACTGACTGTATTTGCTGAATACAAAACTAATTAATAAAAATTAAAAAATTAAAAGAAGAAGAAAAATACATAGGACTTTCAAGAATTATTGAAAAGTCAAAGATCTGGCAATATTAAGAATTTATCCCTGGTTTAACACAGTTAGTCGTGGCTTACTGTTAGCCTCCTTAAGACAAAGGATGCTGTCTACATCTACCTGCTCACTACAACCATCTTACTCACTGGCCTCTGTTGGCTCTTATGTTTGCAAACTTTGCTCCAATCACCTGTAAGAAGAATCACGAACTCAGGTGGTAAGAAACACCTTTCTGGTTGCTCAAGGTGGGAGAGACATTTTCTTCAGTAGTACAGCCACTGGTAAGGTGCCCTTGTTCATGTAAACAATCCTATACCATGCTCCTGAAAGCAACGTAATTAACCACCCCATTGGGTCACAAAAAAAGACATGAAAGTAGGAGGACCAACTATTTGGGAAAAGGGAGGTCACAGCAGGAGTAGAAGGGGAACAAGAGAGGGTAATGGGGTACAGGTGAGTGTAATTAAAACACGTCTATATGCAAATACCATATTGAAAGTTATTATGTATAATTGTATATAATTAATAGATAGCAATTAAAACATTCTCAGCAGAAGAAGCATCTCCATATTTGTATGAAACAGTATGGAATAGAAGAGTCCAGTGTGTGGTTTACCCATTCATTACACAAACAGAATGAATAATCTCTTAAAGAATATCAGTATATGTCATATAAATCAATACAGAATATCCTATTTGTTGTAAAAACTAATTTAGGGGCTAGAGAGATGGCTCACTGAATGAAGCACTTGCAACATAAGCATGAGGACCAGAGTTCAGATCCCTAACATCAACATCAATACTACATGGGTTTAGTGGCCTATCCGTAATCCCAGAACTTGGTAGAAGATACACTGCTAGGTAGATCAACTGAATCAGTGAGACTTGTGTTTAAATGAGACCATACAACAAAGTGGAGAGCCACTGGGGGAGACACCCAACATCAACCGCTGGCCTCCACATGTGTGTACACCCACATACACAGTTGCACACACACACACATGTGAACATGTTCCCACACATATATACACAACTCAAACATACACACACACAAATGGCATTACTTGTCATTTGCACTGAATCTAATTAGTAAATATCACCTTGAAACCATTGGGAGAAAGAGAGAAAATAAGGTATGTGTAGTGATTTTTTTTGTTTGTTTGTTTGCTTACTGAATTTTGTTCTACTCTTTTGATTTTTGATTTTGTAGTTGTTTTCTGTTTGGGGTTGGTATTTTTTGTTGTTGTTATTGTTGTGTTGTATATTTTTTTGCTGCTGTTGTTTTCAAAACAAGATCTCACTCTGTGTCCCTAGGTGGCCTGGTATTCACTGTGTAGCCCAGGTTGACTTTGAACTCCTGGCAGTCTTCCTTCCTCACACTCCCAAGTGCTAGGATCATAGGCATGCACCAACAAGCCAAGCTAGTATTATTTTTATCTGAGAGAGAGAAAGAAAGAGAGAATGGACACACCAGGGCTACTAGCCACTGTAAACTAACTCCAGACACATGTGCCACCTTGTGTATCTGGCTTTACATGGGTACTGGTAATTGAACCCCAGTCCTTAGGCTTTTCAGGCAAGCACCTTAACTGCTGAGCTATCTCTCTGGCCCCTAGTTTTATTATTTTTTAAATTTTATTTATTTATTTATTTATTTGAGAGAGAGATGGAAAGAATGGGTCTGCCAGGGCATCTAGCCACTACAAAGGAGCTCCAGACACAAGTGCCACTTTATGCATCTCACTTTACATGGATAATGGGGAATTGAACCTGGGTCCTTTGGCTTTGCCAGCAAGCACCTTAACTGATAAAGCATCTAGTTTTATTATTTTAAATGGGGAAAAAATATTGTTTATTTCTACACAAAACCCCAACTAATATTCCAAGGTTTAAACACTCTTAAATCATTACACAGCAAGTTTCTGTACAAATGCATTATAAAAACACCAGCTACATAATTATTTCATGCCTAGTGGACTTTTTGTGAGCATGCTTTCAATAGGAAGTCAGGTACAAATATCCCTGAGTTTGGGAGATGTCTCAGTAGTTAAGAAGACTTCCCACATAAGCATGAGAACCTCTTGGGTTAGAGGCCACCTCAGAACCCACATAACAAGCTCAGTATGGCCATGCACAACTGTAACCCCAATCTATGGGGGGCCAGAGACTAGAGAATCATTGAAGCTCTCTGACCGCCTCTCCAGGTTGAGGGAAAGACCCTGTCTAAAGAAAACACAGATAAAGGATAAGAAAAAGACACTAGATGTTCTCTTCTGGTCTCTGCTTGCACATGCATGGGGTGTGCATACACCACACATACATAACACACACATGCATGAAAAAGAAAGTATTGTCCCTACATAATGAAACAATATACTTTAATGTAAATCTTAAAAAACTATCCAAAGTTATGGGGTCTGGGAAAATGTCTTAGTCAGTAAAGCACTTTTTTGGCAAGCATGAGGTCCTGAGTTCGGATCCCCAGCTCCCATGTTAAAGCCAGGCACGACAGCATGCATTTGCAACCTTAGCACTTCAGAGCTGGAGAGTTGCAGATCCCTGGGGTAAGCCAGGTAGTTAGACTAATTGAGTCAGTGAGCTCTGGGTTTAGGGAGGCTGCGTCTCAATAAATAAGGTAGAGAGAGACTGGGGAAGAAACCGATGTTGACCTCTGTCTTCCATATATAAATGGCCACATGTGTACCTGCCCACATATGAACATGCATACACACCACACACAGTACACACACAGGGTTCAGGATTGTCTGAAGAAAAAGCAAGACTATTGCAGCATATGCAATTTTCACCCCTGAATTTGTGCATACACACATACACACACACACACAAATTATTAAAGTTATGTAACCATCCAAACAGCACTTAAGCAAAATCTGCAAAACAAGGATGGTGTTTTAAGTAACTTAATAATGACTAGATCCTAGTGCTCTGGGAATTCTCTGGAATGATTACTCTCCGACATCAGTGAGAGTGGAAGAGAGGAGTTTATTTACCCAGGGACAGGCGCTGGGATCACTCCCAAAGGAAAACACCTCCGACCCCGGGCTCCACCTGCACTGTCCATTTGTACTCTAGCAGGAAGGTGGAGTCCATAGCCGCAGGGCGGATGCCATGGCAGTAAGGCGGGGACAGCCGACAAGCCGGGCCCTTACAACAGCATACTGGCAGCCAGCTAAGCAGTTCCATGGCAGTCAGCTATGTGGTAAGGTTGCCAAGGACAACCTCTGTTTTGTCTTAACCATTTCCTTCTTCTGACGGTTCTGGGCGAGGGGCTTGTCCTGGACTTTTCATTTCACTGAGCAAGAAGGGGATGGGTCTGGGAACAGTCGGCACCTGTGATAATTCAGCACGTTGGAAGACGTCTTTTCTACCTCACTAGGGAAAGAAAGGTGGCAACTGCAGTTGGGGGAGAATGGCAGACCCAGACAGCAAATGCACTTCCCCAGCATCCAAGTCCAATCATCTGGGGGACAAGCGTATTACTTGATTTTCTGGAGTTGGATGGCTAATCTCTAAAATAAGCTGTGGATCAGAGCCAAACCAGAACTGTGCAGTCATTTTTTTCAGCGCCATTGCAATCTGTCTAAAGGTTTGACGTCATCTGTTGCCTACGGCTCCTCCTCTTTCTTTCCCTGGGACCTAGACTAAGCATCAAACCGAGCAAGTTTCTTGTTCATAAGTTCTCTGTGCCATCCACTTCAATATCTCTCGCCTTCTTCACAAGATTTAGGGGTTTTGCTATGCATTAATCACCTCCTTGAGACCTTGGAAGTAAGCCACAACCAGCAGGAATAGTTTCTCCCTTAGTCCCTTCATTGTTTGTTATGCTACAGACCAAATCCATTTGATAGATTTGAAGACCTTCTGAATGTTAAAATTTTCCCATAAACCCCATAGGGAGTGGTGTTACTTGCGTCATCGGCCCATATGTTAGCACATGAGCGCCACTCGCAGCATCACCATTGGCAAACGATATTCCTTGAAGGTCGCAGTGTCTCCCAGCTACAAAGCTGGAAGGCAAAAAAGGCCTCCATGACCTTACCTCCATAACCATAACCATCGACATGAACTGAGTCTATTATCCAAAGCACCTTGTTTGCAAGTCGTCCACCCTTGTGTTATGCGTGTGTGCTTTGTATATATTTGGGGGTGCACCTGCCCTGACACGTGTGCGGAGATCAGAAAACAACCTTGGGATGTCAGCACTTACTTTTCACCTTGTTCAAGACAAGAGTCTCATTGTATTGCCACTGGCCCATAGGCTCCAGGAGTCTCCTGACTCCACCCCTCCTTGTAGGTGCATTGAAATGACAGGTGCATGTTAATTACGTCTGACTTTAAGTGGATTTGGGGGACATTGATCTGGTCATCAAGCTTGTGCAACAAGCACTTGTAACCACTGAGCCATCTCCCTAGCTTCATCTTGTGTATTCTTTTGATGAATACAGACAGTTTCCTGCTCCTATAATCACCTAATGCCTCCTATGAGCACTCAATATTCAGGAGATAAATATCACCGCACAGGCAATTTCCTCTTGCACAGTCCCCAAAAGGCACAGGAGTTTGTGAAGTGGCACACACGAGCACCTGCAGAGGAGTCCAGCTTAACTCCTCATTCACTTCAGAGCAGAGTCAGTCTATGTTCCATGCTTTCAATTCTGCCACTTCGGTCTGCTTTTGTGAAAGCTACATACACAATAGGGTTTGTTTTCAAGAACGCCTGATTTCATCAGCATTTCAAAAAATTGCTGCTCCACTCCATCACCTTTGTCAGTAGTTTTCCGCAATTTGTGGGCTCAATGCACTTCCTCCGCAACTTTCCAGTGTTCTTGGGAACCATTTGCATGTAATAATGTACAGACTCTGATGAGATAATGCACAACATGTTAAAACAGTGCTCGCGAGGTACAGGATTCTCTGAAGAAAAGATGAGACTCTTGCAGCACGTGCTGTTTTCACCCCTGAATCTATGCACACGTCAGACTTAACTGCTGCGATAGTATGGATTCATAATCACAAGCATTCCTTTTCCCCAGTAAATTTTGGAGAAAAATGCATACAATTCCTTTTAAAGCAAACATTTGGATAGTAAGACTCATAGGCGAGGGACACCCATTATAGTGTAAGAAGATAAAAAACAAAGTACAACTCCATAGGACTCAAAGGGTGGCAGTAATTATCCTGAAAGTTGGAACAAGGTAACTTTAACCTTTTTTGTTGTTGTTTTTGTAGTTCACTGATGCTTCTCATCTATCTAAAATGAATATGCAACAATTTTTTTGGTTTAAATGGGTAAAACAGGTAAATTACTAAAATAAAATGCCATCCACCTGGACTAGCATAGTGTTTCATGCCTGATGCCTACCACTTTGGATCTCAAAGTGTTTCCTATCCAGTTATGCTACAGGCCTTTATTTCAAAACGGTAACAGGATATTAAAACTGGACTCTTTTAATCCATTTCAGTGGAGGCTGCCAGGAATGTGAATGCCAAATAATGATAGACAAAGGAAATTTGCAAAGGAGATGTCAGAAAACTGGTTTTTCAACATTTAACTCAGCATCCTGTCCAAAGGGTAAGGTTTCCTAGAAAAGGTTAACCCTAGTGGGCAAAGATTTAGATGTGAGGAAACCAAAGAAACCACAGCTGCATCTTGGTAGTTGTGTCTCCTGATGGTCAAATGCCTCTTTATGTTAAGCATCCTTGAGGCCACAGTTCAGTTGTTCCTACTATTGCTGAAACTCAGGCACAAGGGCACTTTCCCAGTTGCCACGCATGAGTACTGAGGGAGGGTGTGCATCCTCAGAAGACAGTGACTTCATTATAATGTCGTTTATAGTGTGACTTTTTTTTTTTTTTTTTTTTTTTTTTTTTGAGGTAGGGTCTCACTCTAGCCTGACCTGGAATTCACTATGGAGTCTCAGGATGGCCTCAAACTCACAATGATCCTCCTACTTCTGCCTTCCAAGCGCTGGGATTAAAGACATGTGCCATCACGCCCTGCTTTATATTGTGATTTTGACACTGCCCTGTAGGCTTTTCCAAAGGCTTGTGGGAAGAAATACCCTAAAAGGAAGGCCTAGTCCATCATGATTTGGGAGGGAAACTGGATAACCTTACCCTATAAATATGCTACCCATGTCATAAATATTCATAAAATATCCTTAAGACTTCCAGGTAAGATGGTGGCATAGGAGCCATGCCAAACCAGCATAGGGAGGGATTTAAGCAAAACCACAGCAAAATACACTCTTCTTCTGAAACGTGAAGGAAAAAATTTTGTTCATTTTTATTTATTTATTTGAGAGTGACAGAAAGAGGCAGATAGAGAGAGAATGGGCATACCAGGACCTCCAGCCACTGCAAATGAACTCCAGACATGTGTGTCCCTTGTGCATCCAGCTAATGTGGGTCCTGAGGAATTGAGCCTTGAACCAGAGTCCTTAGGCTTCACAGGCAAGCACTCAACCACTAAGCCATCTCTCCAGCCCCAGCCATCTGATTTTTGACAAAAAAAAAATTCCGGGCTGGAGAGATGGCGTAGTGGTTAAGCACTTGCCTGTGAAGCCTAAGGACTCTGGTTCGAGGCTCGGTTCCCCAGGTCCCACGTTAGCCAGATGCACAAGGGGGCGCACGCGTCTGGAGTTCGTTTGCAGAGGCTGGAAGCCCTGGCGCGCCCATTCTCTCTCTCTCCCTCTACCTGTCTTTCTCTCTGTGTCTGTCGCTCTCAAATAAATAAATAAAAAATTTAAAAAAAAAATGCCAAAAATATTCACTGTAGAAAAGACAAGTGGTGCTGGGAAAACTGGATATCTATATGTAGAAGGGTGAAAATATATCCTTGTCTTTCTCCTTGCACAAGAATCAAATCCAAGTGGAACAGAGACCTTAAAATGAGACCTGAAACTCTGAAATTGCTAGAGGAAAAGGTAGGGGAAACCCTTCAACATATTGGCATAGGTAATGACTTTCTGAATATAACCCCAATTGCTCAGAAAATAAAACCACTAATCAACCAGTAGGATCTCATAAAATTACAAAGCTTTCATACAGCAAAGGACAATGTGAACAGAGCAAAGAGACAAACTATAGAATGGGAGAAAATCTTTGCTACACATCTGACAGAGGATTCATGTCCAGAATTTACAAAGAACTCAAAAAACAGAACAATAAGAAATCAAACAACCCAATTAAAAAATGGGCTATGGAACTAAATAGAGAGTTCTCACTGGAAGAAATACAGATGGCATATAAACATCTAAAAAAGTGTTCTATATCCTTAGCCATCAGGAAAATGCAAATTAAAACTTCTTTAAGATTCCATCTCTCTCCTGTCAGAATGGCTACCATCAAGAAAACAAATGACAGTGAATATTGGTGAGGACGCAGAAAAGGGGGAATCCTTCTACACTGTTGGTGGGAACATAATCTGGTATAGACATTGTGGAAGTGAGTGTTGAGGTTCTTGAGACAGCTAAAAATAGATTTACCATATGATCCAGCTATAGCACTACTAGCCATATATCTTAATGACTCTCCTCACTACCTTAGAGATCTTGCACAGCCATGTTTATTGCTGGTCTATTCAAAATAGCTAGGAAAGAGAACCAGCGTAGATGTTCCTCAATAGATGAATGGATAAGATTTGGTACATTTACCCAATGGAGTTCTATTCAGTGGTGAAGAAAAATGAAATTATGAAATTTGCAGGGAAATGCATGGATCTGGAAAGTATTATAATAAGTGAGGTAACCCAGACCCAGAAAGCCAAACGTCACATGTTCTCTCTCATATGTGGATCCTAGCTACAAATGTGTACCAATGTGAGCTGGAAACAAAAATTAGTAACAGAGGCCAGTAAGCTAAAAAAAAAAAACGGCTGTAAGGGAGGGAGGAGAGGGAAGGGCTTAAGGGGATGGTACTGTACATATGTAATAGAAGAACAGGTTCCAGGGAGGGGAAAGGCCTAAGCGAGGCCAGGGGAAGAGATTGTGTAAAAGGGTGGAGAGGAAGGTCAATCAAAATTCAAGACATTCTAAATAAGACATATGAAAACCTAATTTTTTAAAATAATAGCACATCCAGAAGCCATAGACTGTTACTAGGAAAATTTTCAGTGCCAGGGATGGGATACCTTCCAGTGAGTTGTTGGCCAGGGAGGACCCTGTTGCCTCCAAAACATTACAGGCTATTGCCAAGGCCCCTGGTTTCCCTTGAGAAACAGATGGAAAGACCCTATTGCTAAAGACTTCACATGCCTGAGTGGCAAAGTCACTGAGGAATCAAGCTGGTGCTTATCAGAAAACCTGCTCCCTGTAGCCCAGCCAACTGAAAGCTGGAAAAAGCTGCACTGTATGCAGCCCTATGGGAGACAGTCATCAGGTGTGAAATCAGTGGACACTGGAAGCCTCAAGTTTGGCCATATAAGCCAAATGACCAAATGAGTACAATAGTGGCATGTCTGCTCTGGGGGAAACCAACTGCTCTTTAAATGGACTGAAGGCCTGGTATTGAAAACCCAATCAAAAAGCCTATGGCAGGGAAGGTCATGAGCCTTAGGGGTATAAAGCCTGTTCTTGTCTGGATAAATGCATATATTATTTTCACCAAATTTTCCTGAAAGCACCACACTTAATGTTTATATTCATATATTAATTCTACTATCACTTCTGGTTAGATAAGCTTCTCTTTTCAGATGGCAATGACCACTGGGATGACCCAGAAGGCAAAATAGTGCTGAGAAGAAGGGATGGAGGAGGGCCCAGCACTGAAACATCTCACACTCTCCAAGGCTCAGGGTCCATTGCAGAAGACGTGGCCAAAGAAAGGGTATTACTCTTTACATGCAACTGTACAGACTGAAATTGGCCTTGATATCCATGACCTCACAATGCCTAGCAATACCTATGCAAGACCCTCATAATAGGAGAAAAAGATGATGACATCAAATTTAAAAAGAGACTAATGGAGAGAGGGAGGGGATATGATGGAGCACAGAATTATGAAGGGGAAAGTGGGAGCCGGGAGGGAAATATCATGGTTTATTGTCTATGTATAAAAGCTATTAATCAACTTATTACTTATTATTAAAAAAGAAAAATAGTCAGGCATGGTGGCTCATGCCTTTAATCCCAGCACTCAAGAGGCAGAGGTAGGAGGATCACCATGACTTCACGGCCACCCTGAGACTACATAGTGAATTCCAGGTCAGCCTGGGCTAGAGTGAGACCCTACCTCAAAAAGAAAAAAGAAAAAAAATCCTTAAAGTCCACAACATAGAACCCACTCTGCTGATCCCCCACCCCTTTGGTGCAGCCTACTCCAAGCAAAGCCCAAGTACTTATAATATTGTCCTCCAGACACAAAGAGGCCTAGATGTTCATGACCACACAGTGGCTGATGCTACCTACACAAAATTGGTATAATAGGAGGAAAAAAATGATTACATCAAAATAAAAGGGAGACTAGTTGGAAAGAAGAAAGGATTCAGTAGAGGGAGAATTTAGGAGGAGAAAAAAGAAGGCGGTGAGAGAGATTATTATCATAGTACATTATTATACTTATGGAAGTTGTCAGTAAAAATGTTTATAAAAAGAATTTTAAAAAGCAAGAGAGGGAGGCTGGGTGTGGTAGCACATGCCTTTAATCCCAGCACTCGGGAGGCAGAGGTAGGAGGATCACCATGAGTTCAAGGCCACCCAGAGACTACATAGTTAATTCCAGGTCAGCCTGGGCCAGAGTAAGACCCTATATATGTAAGTAGAAGAATAGATTAATGGGGTGAAAAGGCCCAAAGTGAGGTCAGGGGAAGAGATTGAGTAAAGGAGAGCTGGAGGGAGGGCTAATCAAAATCTAAGAGAATATAAATAAATCATATGGAAACCTACCTTTTTGGACAATGGAACATTCAGAGCCATAGATTGTTGCTAGAAAATTTTCAGTGCCAGGGATGGGATACCTTCCAGTGAGTTGTTGGCCAGGGAGGTCCCTGATGCCCCTAAAACATTATAGGACATTGCTGAGACCCTTGGTTTCCCACAGGTATAGATGGTTAAGACTCGATTGCTGAAGATTCCACATACTTGGGCTGGAAAGCCACTGAGATATCCTGCTGGAACTGAGCTGATAACCTCCTCCATGTAGACCAGCTGACAGAAAGCTGGAAGAAGCCATTCTGCATGCAGTTTAATGAGAGAAAGAGAAATCACCAGTGAAGATACTCAACAGTGGACGCTGTAAGCCTTATATTTGGCCAGACAGGCCAAATAAGCCAACAGGTGCAATAGTGGCACATGGTGGAAACAAACTACCCTCTAATTGGACTAGAGGCATGCTCCATGGGAGGGAATACATCCCTGATACTGAAAACTTAAAACAGGGGTAGTCATGAGTCCTGGGTGTGTAACATCTGTTGCTGTCTGGCTAAATGTATATACTATGCTTACAAACTGCCCAGTAAGCACTTCTCTTAATGTTTATACCCTTATATTAATGATACTCTCACTTTTGGTAGAGAATCTTCTCTTTTCAGATAGCAATGACCTTGGGATGACTCAGAAGGTATCATGGTGCTGGAAAGAAGTGATAGGAGTGCTTAGCACTGCAATATCTCTATCACACCTTCCAAGGCTCAGTGTCTATTGCAGAAAAGGTAGCAGAAAGGATGTAAGAGGCAAAGGAAGGGTAGGACTCCTTACAATGTGCTTCCCCCAGACACAAAATGGCCTGGATATCCATGACCTCACAGTGCCTAACATTACCTACACAAGACCATCATAATAGGAGGAAAAGATCATGACATCAAAATAAAAGAGACTTCTGGTTAAGATGGCAGTGTAGGCACCACACCAAAGCAGCATATGGGGGAAAAGACAAAAAACACTCAGCAAAATACACACTTTCACTAAAAAGTGACATGTATAAGAAATTGAAACAACAGAGGAGAAGTATAAGAGATCCAGAGCATCCAGAGCCCGCACAGGCCAGCAAAAGCGACCCCTGCAGGTCGGCCAACCACAGCGGCATACCAGAAAGCCGCCAGGCTCAGCTTGAGCAACAGGAAAAGCCAGGTGAGGGGAGATTCCACTCACACGGGAGCTCTCTGCAACTCAAGAAATGTGAAGGGATTGGGCCGGGACTTCCGGTTAAGATGGTGGTGTAGGTACCACGCCAAAGCAGCCTAGGGGGCAAAAAAGACCAAAAAAACTCAGCAAAATACACACTTTTACTAAAAAGTGAGGTGTATAGGAAATTGAAGCGGCAGTGGAGAAGTAGAAGAGTTCCAGAGCATCCAGAGCCTGCACAGGCGGGAAAAGCGGCTCGGGCAACTCGGCCAACCACCGCGGCCCCGGTGCACTAGAAAACGCCAGGCTTGGCTCCAGCCACGGGAAAAGCCAGGTGCCGGAGCTTTCCCTCACACCGCACTCTCAGCAACTCAGGAAATGTGAGGGGAGAGCGGCAGGGAGCAACGGAGGAGCAGACCGCGAGGTAGAAGAACGCTTGGAGCAGCGAGAGAACCAGAGCAGCTGCGGCTCCCTCCCCTCCCCCACCGCCTGAGCCAAGCTCCGGCAAACACAGCAGCGGCCCGGGACCCGGCCACACCAACTTGGGCTGACAGCGGGACCCAAGCAGGAGCAGAGTTCGGCAGCAACATCAGCAGCTCCAGCACGGGTAACAGCGACCCCAGCAGCAGCAGACCCAGGAGCGGCAGCAGTGGCAGACTCGGCAGCAGCAGCTTCGGGGGAGCAGTGGCAGTGGACACAGCAGCAGCAGCTTCAGCAGCAGTGGGGGCTCCAGCAGTGGCAGCTACAGCAGCAGCAGAGGCAGCAGCAGCAGTGGGTCCAGCAGCAACACCTTCAGCAGCAGTGGCTACAGCCCAGCAGGGGCAGCTTGAGCAGCAGCAGTTCCAGCAGCAGGGGAGCTGATCTGCAGGGCCACACTTGCGAGGCTCGGTTGGCCCCACAGGAAAAGCAAGTGCCCAGCTCCAGAAATCAGAACAGCAGGCCGACGACGCAGACAGCAACTTGACTGAGACCAAAATCACCCAAGGTAACTGGGATTGCACCAGGGAAGGGTCTCACTTGGACACAAGCTGACTTGGATCCCTCAACAGACCAGAAATCTAAACGTCTTTGTTGATAGAGGATCTGGTCATTATAATAACTACTCTTGCATACATACTCGGGGCTGTTTTTGATTGAATGTGTACAGTGTTTAGTTAAATTTTAGAATCTACCTGTATTTTATTCCACTCAGCCTGCTTGAATACTCCTATAGCAGGGAAACTCAACCCCTAAGAACATCTTTGTAGATACTCTGAGAGTCTTAAGAGCCACACCTTACACCTTAAGGTCCTACCCTGAAAATATATTACATCAAATCAATTGATACAGCTAATAATACCCAGCTAGCTAGAAAATCCAAGCATTAACTTAATCCAAGATGCAAAAATATATACATTATAACACAAGAAACACTAAAAAAAAGACGATATAAATCCACCTAAAAGTATTAATGCATCAGAAATGTCCTCCAGTGAGAAAGAGTTAGAGGAAATGCCTGAGAAAGAGTTCAAAAGAATAATTATAAATATGTTCAAAGAGGTCAAAGAACACATGAAAACAATCAAAGACGAAATCAAAGAGGAAATCAAAGGAATCAAAGAAGAGGCAGGACACCAATTTAATGAAATAAAGAATGCAATACAAGACATAAATAGGGAAATAGAAATAATAAAGAAAATAAAGAAAAAAAATAAAGAAAAAGAAATAATAAAGAAAAGAAAAAATAATAATAAAAAAAATGAAGAACACACTTAATGAAATAAAAAACTCTGTAGAAAATCTCACCAGTAGGATGGATGAGGGAGAGGACAGAATATCTAAGCTAGAAGACCAGGTGGCAGACCTAATACAGTCCAACAAAGAGAAAAACAAACTTATAGAAAAGTATGAGTGGGAATTTAAAGATATTAGGGACACTATGAAAAGATCCAATATAAGAATTCAGGGCATAGTAGAAGGAGAAGAACTCCAATCCAAAGGCATAGTAGGCGTCTTCAACAAAATCATAGAAGAAAATTTCCCCCAAATTGGGAAAGAGGTGCCAATGCAGATACAGGAAGCCTTTAGAAACCCAGCCAGACAAAACCCAGAAAGAACCTCTCCTCGCCATATTATAATCAAACTTCCAAACACACACACCAAAGAAAAAATATTGAAAGCAGTTAGAGAGAAAAATCAAGTTACCTACAAAAGCAAGCCCATCATGATTACAGCAGATTATTCAACACAAACTTTTGAAGCAAGAAAGGCTTGGAGTGATATATTCCAAGTTCTGAAAGATAACAACTGTCAACCAAGGTTACTTTATCCTGCAAAGCTATCCATTCTAATAGATGGAGAAATAAAGACATTCCATGACAAAAGCAGGTTAAAGGAGTATTTGAAGACAAAACCAGCACTACAGAAAATACTTGATAGAATTCTCCATGCTGAAGAAAAGGAAAAGCACACACATAAGGAACCTAGAAAAAACAAGCAATACTCAAATACTAGTTAACAGAAGAGAGTACAGGTAGAACCAGAAACACACACACAAAAAAATGGCAAACATAAATACACACCTTTCAATAATATCTCTTAATATCAACGGCCTCAATGCCCCCACGAAAAGACATAGATTTGCAGACTGGGTTAAAAAGCAGGATCCTACAATTTGTTGTCTCCAAGAAACTCACCTTTCTACATAGGATAGACATTATCTTAGGGTGAAAGGTTGGAAGAAGGTGTTTCAAGCAAATGGGCCTAGAAAACAAGCAGGGGTTGCTATCCTAATATCAGACAGGGTAGACTTTGGTCCGACATTAGTCAAGAAAGATAAGGAAGGTCACATTATATGGATTAAGGGCACACTCCAACAGGAGGACATTACAATCCTAAACATATATGCACCTAACATGGGGGCTCCCAAATTCGTCAAACAAACACTATTAGAACTAAGGTCACAGATAACTCCAAACACAGTGGTGGTGGGTGACTTTAAAACCCCACTCTCATCAATTGACAGGTCATCCCGGGAAAAACTAAACAGAGAGGCATCTGGACTAAATGAGGTCATAGAAGGAATGGACTTAACAGATATATACAGGACATTTCATCCAAAGGCTGCAGAATATACATTCTTTTCAGCAGCACATGGAACATTCTCTAAAATAGACCATATATTAGGACACAAAGCAAATCTTAACAAATTCAGGAAAACTGAAATAATTCCTTGCATTCTATCTGACCACAATGGAATTAAACTACAAATCAGTAGCAAGAAAGGCTATAGAGCATACACAAAATCATGGAAACTAAACAATACACTACTAAATGATGAATGGGTCAATGAAGAAATCAAAAAGGAAATCAAAAAATTTATAGAGTCAAATGATAATGAGAACACAACATACCAAAATCTCTGGGACACAATGAAGGCAGTTCTAAGAGGTAAATTTATAGCCTTAAGTGCCTATATTAAGAAATTAGAAAGGTCGCAAGTAAATGACCTAATGCTTCGCCTTAAAGCCTTGGAAAAAGAAGAACAAGGCAAACCAAAAATCAGTAGACGGGAAGAAGTAATAAAGATTAGGGCAGAAATTAATGAAATAGAAACAAAAAGAACAATCCAAAGAATTAATGAAACAAAGAGTTGGTTCTTTGAAAGGATAAACAAGATTGATAAACCCTTAGCAAATCTGACCAAAAGAAAGAGAGAAGAGACACAAATTAATAAAATCAGAGATGAACAAGGTAACATCACAACAGATTCCAGAGAAATTCAAAAAATCATAGGGACATACTATAAAAGCATATATTCCACAAAGTATGAAAATCTGAAAGAAATGGATGATTTCCTTGATCTATATGACCTACCTAAATTAAATCAAAATGAGATTAATCACTTAAATAGACCTATAACAAACATGGAGATCCGAACAGTTATCAATAATCTCCCAACTAAAAAAAGCCCAGGCCCGGATGGATTCACTGCTGAATTTTACCAGACTTTTAAGGAAGAGCTAACACCATTGCTTCTTAAGCTTTTCCAGGAAATAGAAAAAGAAGGAGTTCTACCAAACTCCTTCTATGAGGCCAGCATCACCCTGATACCAAAACCAGGCAAAGGTAGAACAAAAAAAGAAAATTACAGACCAATCTCCCTCATGAACATAGATGCAAAAATCCTCAACAAAATATTGGCAAACAGAATACAAGAGTATATCAAAAAGATCATTCACCCTGACCAAGTAGGCTTTATCCCAGAGATGCAGGGATGGTTCAACATACGCAAATCTATAAATGTAATACATTACATAAACGGGTTGAAGGACAAAAATCACATGATCATCTCATTAGACGCAGAGAAAGCATTTGACAAAATCCAACATCCCTTCATGATAAAAGTCCTACAGAGACTGGGAATAGAAGGAACATATCTCAATATAATAAAGGCTATTTATGACAAGCCTACAGCCAACATATTACTAAATGGGGAAAAACTGGAAGCTTTTCCACTAAAATCAGGAACAAGACAAGGGTGTCCACTGCCCCCACTTTTATTTAATATAGTTTTGGAAGTCTTAGCCATAGCAATAAGGCAAGAGACACACATAAAAGGGATACAAATTGGAAAGGAAGAAATCAAGTTATCGTTATTTGCAGATGACATGATTCTATACATAAAGGACCCTAAAGACTCTACTAGCAAGCTGTTAGAGCTGATCAAAACCTACAGCAATGTAGCAGGATACAAAATAAATACACAGAAATCAGTAGCCTTCATATATGCTAACAGCAAACACACAGAGGATGAAATCAGAGAATCACTCCCATTCACAATTGCATCAAAAAAAAATAAAGTACCTTGGAATAAACCTAACCAAGGAAGTAAAGAATCTCTACAATGAGAACTTTAAAACACTCAAGCGAGAAATTGCAGAAGACACTAGAAAGTGGAGAAACATCCCTTGTTCCTGGATTGGAAGAATCAATATTATGAAAATGGCAATCTTACCTAAAGCAATCTACACATTTAATGCAATCCCTATCAAAATTCCAAAGGCTTTCTTCATGGAAATAGAAAAAACAATCCAAAAATTCATTTGGAATAAGAAAAACCCTCGAATATCTAAAATAATACTGAGCAACAAAAAAGAGGCTGGTGGTATCACCATACCTGATTTTAACCTATACTACAGAGCCATAGTAACAAAAACAGCATGGTACTGGCACAAAAACAGACATGTAGATCAGTGGAACAGAATAGAGGACCCAGATGTAAGCCCAAGTAGCTATAGCCACCTGATATTCGATAAAAGTGCCAAAAATACTCATTGGAGAAGAGACAGCCTCTTCAGCAAATGGTGTTTTGAAAACTGGATAAATATCTGCAGAAGGATGAAAATAGATTCTTCTCTCTCGCCATGCACAAGAATTAAGTCCAAATGGATTAAAGACCTTAACATCAGACCAGAAACTCTGAAACTGCTAGAGGAAAAGGTAGGGGAAACCCTTCAACATATTGGTCTTGGCAAGGACTTTCTGAATACAACCCCAATCGCTCAGGAAATAAAACCACAGATTAACCACTGGGACCTAATGAAATTACAAAGATTTTGCACCGCAAAGGACACAGTGAAAAAATCCAAGAGGCAACCTACAGAATGGGAAAAAATCTTTGCCAGCTATATATCTGATAGAGGATTAATATCTAGGATATACAAAGAACTCAAAAAGTTAAATAATAAGGAATCAAACAAGCCAATCAAAAAATGGGCTATGGAGCTAAATAGAGAGTTCTCAAAGGAAGAAATACGAATGGCATATAAGCATCTAAAAAAATGTTCTACGTCACTAGTCATCAGGGAAATGCAGATTAAAACTACATTGAGATTCCATCTCAGTCCTGTCAGATTGGCCACCATCATGAAAACAAATGATCATAAATGTTGGCGGGGATATGGAAAAAAAGGAACCCTTCTGCACTGCTGGTGGGAATGCAATCTGGTCCAGCCATTGTGGAAAACAGTGTGGAGGTTCCTAAAACAGCTAGAGATTGATCTACCATATGACCCAGCTATAGCACTCCTAGGCATATTTCCTTAGAAGTACGTGCTCAACCATGTTTATTGCTGCTCAATTTATAATAGCTGGGAAATGGAACCAGCCTAGATGTCCCTCAAGAGATGAGTGGATAATGAAGATGTGGCACATTTATACAATGGAGTTCTACTCAGCGGTAAAGAAAAATGAAGTTATGAAATTTGCAGAAAAATGGATGGACCTGGAAAGTATTATACTAAGTGAGGTAACCCAGGCCCAGAAAGCCAAGCACCACATGTTCTCTCTCATATGTGGATCCTAGCTACAGATGATTGGGCTTCTGCGTGAGAATGAAAATACTTAGTAGCAGAGGCCAGTAAGTTAAAAAAGAGACATAAAGGGTAGAGAAAGGAAGGGAGGAGGATACTTAATAGGTTGATATTGTACATATGTAATTACAATGAATGTAATGGGGAAGTAATATGATGGAGAATGGAATTTCAAATGGGAAAGTGTGGGGGTGGGGAGGGAGGGAATTACCATGGGATATATTTTATAATCATGGAAAATGTTAATAAAAATATAAATTAAAAAAAAAAAAAGAAACGTGAAGGGAGAGCAGCAGTGAACAATGGAGGAGCAGACCACGAGGTAGAAGAACACATGGAACAGCGAGAGAACCAGAGCAGCTGTGGCTCCCTCCCTTCCCCCACTGCCTGAGCCCAGCTCCAGCAAACAGAGCAGTGGTCCTGGGACTCAGCCATGCCAACTTGAGTGAACAGTGGCACTCAAGCAGGAGCAGGGTCCAGCAGCAACATCAGTGGCCCCAGCAGTGGTGGATCTAGTAGTGGCAGCTTCAGAGGCAGCAGTGGTGGAACCAGGAGTGGCAACTACAGCAGCAGCAGCAGGTTCAGCAGCAACAGCGACAGACCCAGCAGCGGCAGCCTTACCAGGAGTGGCGACAGATCCAGCAGCAGCAGAAGCAGCAGCAGTTCCAGCAGCGGGGGTGCTGATCTGCAGGGCCACAGTTGCCAAGCTCGGTTTGCCCCACAGGAAAAGCCAGTGCCCAGCTCCAGAAATCAGGACAGCAGCCCAACGACCCAGTCAGCAACTTGACTGAGACCAAAATCATCCAAAAAGGTAACTGGGATTGATTGCACCAGGGAAGGGTCTCACTTGGTCACAAGCTGACTTGGATCCCTCAACAGACCAGAAATCTTAACCTCTTTGTTGATAGAGGATCTGGTTGTTATAATAACTACTCTTGCATAAATATTCGGTGCTGATTTTGATTGAATGTGTACAGTGTTTAGTTCAATTTTAGAATCTACCTGTATTTTATTCCATTCAGCCTACTTGAATACGCCCATAGCAGGGAAACTCAACCCCTAGGAACACCTTTGTAGATACTCTGAGAGCCTTAAGAGCCACACCTAACACCTTAAGCTCCTATCCTGAAGATATATAACATCAAATCAATTGATACAGCTAATAATACCCAGCTAGCTAGAAAATCCAAGCATTAACTTAATCCAAGATGCAAAAATATATACATTATAACACAAGAAACACTAAAAAGCAAGACAATATAAATCCACCTAAAAGTATTAATGCATCAGAAATGACCTCCAGTGAGAACAAGTTAGAGGAAATGCCTGAGAAAGATTTCAAAAGAATGATTGTAAATATGGTCAAAGAAGTCAGAGAACAAATCAAAGGAGTCAAAGAGGAAATCAAAGGAATTAAAGAAGACGTAGCACACCAATTTAATGAAATAAAGAAGGCAATACAAGACATAAATAAGGAAATAGAAATAATAAAGAAAAACCAGTCAGAATTACTAGCAATGAAGAACACAGTTAATGAAATAAAAGACTGTGTAGAAAATTTCACCAGTAGAATGGATAAAGGAGAGGACAGAATATCTAAGCTAGAAGACCAGGTGGCAGATCTAATACAGTCCAACAAAGAGAAAGACAAACTTATAGAAAAGTATGAGTGGGAATTTCAAGATATTCGGGACACTATGAAAAAATCAAATATAAGAATTCAAGGCTTAGTAGAAGGAGAAGAATTCTGCTCCAAAGGCATAGTAGGCATCAAAATCATAGAAGAAAATTTCCCCCAAATTGGGAAAGAGGTGCCAATGCAGATATAGGAAACCTTTAGAACACCAGCCAGACAAAACCTGGAAAGAACCTCTCCTCGCCATATTATAATCAAACTACCAAACACACAAACCAAAGAAAATATTGAAAGCAGCTAGAGAGAAAAATCAAGTTACCTACAAAGGCAAGCCCATCAGGATTACAGCAGATTATTCAACACAAACTTTAAAAGCCAGAAGGGCTTGGAGTGGTGTATTCCAAGTTCTGAAAGATAACAACTGTCAACCAAGGTCACTTTATCCTGCAAAGCTATCCATTGAAATAGATGGAGAAATGAGGACATTCCATGACAAAAGCAGGTTAAAGGAGTATTTTAAGACAAAACCAGCTCTACAGAAAATACTTGATAGAATCCTCCATGCTGAAGAAAAGGGAAAGCACACATATAAGGAACCTGGAAAAAAACAAGCAATACTCAAATACTAGCTAACACAGAGAGCAAAGGTAGAACCGGAACCACAAAATAAAAGAGAGACTGATTGAGAGGGGGAGGAGATATGGTAGAGAATGGAGTTTCAAAGGGGAAAGTGTGGGGAGGGAAGGCATTACCATGGGATGTTTTTTATAATCATGGAAGTTGTTAATAAAAAAAAAGAGAGAGATGGGGGCTAGAGGGATGGTTCAGAAGTAAAGTCACTTGTTTGCAAAGTCTAATAGGCTCCATTCCTAGTACCCACATAAGTCACATGCACAAAGTGATGCATGCATATAGAGTTTGTTTGCAGTGGCTGGAGGCCCTGTCACACCCATTCTCTCTCTCTGTTTCTCTCTCTCTCTTTCTCTCCCCTGCAAATTTATTTATTTGCGAGGAGAGAGAGAGAGAGAATGGGGGTACCCATCAGGGCCTTATTTTTTTTATTTTTGTTTATTTTTATTTATTTATTTGAGAGTGACAGACAGAGAACAAGACAGAGAGAGAGAGAGAATGGGTACACTAGGGCCTCCAGCCACTGCAAACTCCAGATACATGCACTACCTTGTGCATCTGGTTTACGTGGGCAATGGGGAGTAGAGTCTCAAACTGGGGTCCTTATGCTGCACAAGCAAGCACTTAACCAGTAAACCATCTCTCCAGCCCCTCCCCCTGCTTTTTTTTTTCTTTAATTTTCAGGGCCTCTTTAAAAATGCTTTTATTGACAATTTCCATAAATATAATAATATACTAATATCATAATTCCCTCTCACAACCTTCCTTTTCCTCCTCCCAAATTCCTCTCCACTGAATCCTTTCTTCTTTACAACTAGTCTCCTTTTCTATTTTGATGTCTTCATTTTTTCCAGGGGCATCAAATTCAGGTCATCAGGATTTGTAAGCAAGTACCGTAACTGCTGAGCCATCTCGCTAGCCCCAAATTATTTATTTATTTATTTTTCTGTTTTTTTCAAGGTAGGGTCTCACTCTAGCTCAGGCTGACCTGGAATTCACTATGTATTCTCAGGTTGGCCTTGAACTCACGGTGATCCTCCTACTTCTGCCTCCCGAGTGCTGGGATTATAGGTGTGCGCCACCACAGCCAGCTCCAAATAAATATTTTTTAATAACTAAGTGATATCCAAAACAAAAAAAGGAAATTGGGAAATTGAGGCATGGTGGCACACACCTGAAATCCTAGCATTTGGGAAGCTGAAGCAGAAAGATCACAAAGTTGATCCAACCTCAGGTGCATGTGGAGACCCTTACTCAGAAAAAAGATGTGAGAATTTTTTTTTCTACTGTGAAAGTAGAAAGACATTCTCTCCTTACCTTAAGGAGAAAGGTCTTTCAGGAAAACGTGTAGAACTTTCACAGGTGGGGCTGGGGAGATAGAAGAGCAGTTAAAATGCAAAGCATCCCAGCCTGAGTTCAATTCCCCAGCTACCCAAGCATTTGTTTGCAGTGGCATGAGTCACTGCATACACACATACAAGTGCATATAAATGAATAACTTCTTTAAAACTTTGACAAGGGTTTCCCAGAATGGGAAAGCACAGTGCATTGGCATCCTTCATACCCTAAGGAATCCACCAAGCCTGGGCTCAGGAAGCAGTGGTTACACCTGCCCCAACAGAGAGGCATGACACTGCCCTTCAATTGAGATATTCTGAAAGCTTGATTTCCCCTGCCTTTCCCAGTTGGAGGAATCCAAGATGTGGAGGTAAAAATCAAGTATGCACTAAGAAAGGAGAGGTTGGATTTTAAGGCCCTGAAGGAAACAATACCAGACCACTGCCTCCTGAACCTTCCAACGTGTGGAGGAGAAGGCTTAGCTTCAAATGAAGTGCAAAGTTTGATCACCTCAATGACTCAAAGGAGTCTATTCTTGTCACTAAAATAAACAGAAATATTTTGTTTGTGGAGAATAAGAAACACAGGTTAAAGCTCTCAAAGGAGTGGGGAACCTGACAGGCATGGAATGATGGTGGGTTGTGGTATGAGAAGAACAGGGATAAAGTGTTTACGCTGTCCTCTGTGGAGTTCTGCTCACTCATGTCACTAAGACGCCACATGATTCATGCTGGCACTGACTAGAAAGAAGCTATGACATACATCTCAATCTACATTAAACCTATCCTCTTTACCAGGACCCATGAGATGCAATCTGCTCCAGTGTGTCCCAGCAATAGCTCCTCCTCTCCATAGAGACTTGTGAACTGTGGACCTGGGAACTGGTCCTGCTGGCTGGAGAACGGGCATTTGCTCAGCTGCTGAGAAGGCAATGTGTGGTGGGTTTCTAACAAATACAATTCTCTGATCTATCTATCTATCTATCTATCTATCTATCTATCTATCTATCTATCTATCTATCTATCTCTGTGTGAGTGCAACCTCATTCCTAACTTCATTTTACCATTTCCCTCTCCTTCCCTCATGGTTTTATCTCCCCCCCACCGTGGTTTTATCTTTTAGTGTGGTATGTATAGATGGAAGCCACCTCAAGGTTTTTTATGCAATACAATGAGACAACAAATACATTTATCACAAATGCACACAGACCCAAATTTAAATAACTGTTAAGAATAAACTTGCCAGGCATCGTGGCGCATGCCTTTAATCCCAATACTTAGGAGGTAGAGGTAGGAGGATCGCCATGAGTTCAAGGCTACCCTGAGACTCCATAGTGAATTCCAGGTCAGCCTGGGTTAGAGCGAGACCCTACCTTGAAAAACCAAACAACAACAACAAAAAAAGAAACTTAAACATAATTTAACTCTGTTCTAATGGTAATAAATGGGGCCAGGGTCTTGTTTTGTCTCAAGGACATCAATAACCAATTTGCCATTATGCCAGAACTGTGACTAAGCCAATAAATAAGCCAGTCTACATAATGGTAGACCCAGTGATAAAGTTGAGTCTTTTAACAGCCTGGAATGAGGGAGAAGGAGAAAAAGGATGGTTTGAAATCCTTTTCTTTTGTTTTCAGCCATTACTAAGACAATGTTTACCTATGTTTACAAATGCTCTCTCTACTTTTCAGCAGATTGGCCTTTTCTTAATGGGAGAGAGAGAGATAATTGGTGCACCAGGGCCTCCAGCCACTGTAATCGAACTCCAGATGCACATGCCACCTTGTGTGCATGTGCAGCCTTGCCTGCCTGAATCACCTTGTGCATCTGGCCTATGTGGGATCTGGGCCCTTAGGTTTTGCAGGCAAGCATCTTAACTGCTAAACCATCTCACCAACCCTTTGCAATACCATTTTGTACACATTTAAGGGTGTGTGTGTGAGAGAGAGAGAGTAAACGCATGCACACTTGACTACTGAAAATGTGGAACAAGTAGGACTCCCAAATCAGAAGGTAATTTGGGTACAGTGATTACAATAAATGGTGAAGATAATATAATAAGAACGATCAGAAGAAAAGTAGGAGCTTGAAAACATTGACTCAGAATTTGAGACAGAAAAAGAAAGACTGCAGAGACAGATTCTTTTTGTTGTCATTGTTGTTTGTATTTTGTTGTTACTGTTGTTTTGTTTTTGTTTCTGAAGTAGGGTCTCATGTAGTCCAGGCTGGCCTTGAACTCACTGTATAGCCGAAGATGACGTACAACCTTTAACTTGATACTCCTGCCTCTGCCTCACGGAGTGTTAGGATTACAGGTGTCCACTGTTAAGAATGATTTATGCAGTTCTAGGTATTAAACCCAAGGCTTTGTGGATGATAGGTAAGCCTTTTATCAACTGAACTATACCTCTAGCCCAAATAAAATACTTCTTTTTTTTCTTAATTTTTTCTTATATTTTATTTACTTATTTGAGAGTGAGAGATAGAAATAGGCAGGTACAGAGAGAGAGAGAGAGAGGATGGGCACACCAGGGCCTCCAGCAACTGCACACTAACTCCAGATGTGTGCACCCCCTTGTGCATTTGGTTTTATGTGGGTCCTGGGGAATTGAACCTGGGTCCTTAGGCTTTGCAGGTGAACATCTTAACCACTGAGCAATCCCTCCATCCCCCCATCTCCCAGATAAAGTACTTCTTGATTGCAAAATCCCAAAGAGACTCTACACTTAGGGTCAATGATAGGAGGAAGGCAGGAAAAGGGAGACTAAAACTCTTCTACTAAACAACACTGTGGGTATGGAGATGTGTGGGATAAGAGATCTACAGTAGGAAAATAAACACTGAAAACAGGGAGCTGGGAGATACCACAGTACAGTACTTGTCCTGCAAGTATATGAACCTCAGTTCTACCCCCAGAACCCACATTAAAAGAAAAAACAAGCCAGACATGGTACCGTATGCTTGTAATCATAGTGCTGGAGAAGCAGACTCAGATAGATTCCTGGGGTTCCCAGGCCAGGCAGTCTATGCTACTAGGAAAGTTCTGCCCTATGAAAGATCTATCTCAAAAGGGGGTGGACAGCACCTGAGAAATAGCACCTGAGGTTGTCCTCTGGTCTCCACATGCTTCCACATACACACACGCAAAATGAAGCTAAAATAAATTTGGCAAAAGGAAAATTAATTCTATGAAATCTGAAGCTACCAAAGCCAGACATATCAAACTGAATCTATTCTTTCACAAATGAATTCAGCCTGGCAGATTTATTTGGAAGTGAAAAATAATCTCCCAGCCTACAATATTTTCCTGAGTCTTTCCCACATTTTCCCAAGTGACAGGAATGCCACACCTCTTGGCAGTGGGACTCAAACCTTGGGAGGTATAATGTTAATGCCTTATGTCACATTTTCAAACTCTACACAGATGACACTGGCCCACAGCCCAATTCCACATGAACTCATGTGGCTGCTTCTCCAACTCCAGCTTGCACAGACCCCTAGTGTGCAGGGCTGGGGCTCTCTCCCAAGGACTGCTCCACTGTCAGCTTTCCCACTTCGTGAAGGTAAGTGATCACTCTGGACCATCCAGGATCATTGAGCTGCCACCTCTCTCTCTCTTTCTCTCTTTCTCTCTCCTCTCTCAATCACACATACACACATACTAATGTTCATTATATATTCACTGTGCATGGTTACTATTATCAAAGGACAGTTTGACACAGTGTATGCTGTTTGTTAAACATGTTTCCCTATGCTGAGGTAGAAGCTGGGTGTGGTGGTGCATGCCTTTAATCCCAGCATTTGGGAGGCGGAAGTGGGAGGACTGCTACGAGTTCGAGGCCACCCTGAGGCTTCATAGTGAATTCTAGGTCAGTCCATGCTAGAACAAGACCCTACCTCAAAAAAAAGGTGGGGGCTAGAGGGATTTCTTAGTGGTTAAGGCATTTGCCTGCAAAGCCAAAAGACCCAGGTTCCATTCCCCAGGAGCCATGTTAGCCACATGTACAAAGGGCACATGTGTCTGGAGTTCGTTTGCAGTGACTGGAGGCCCTGGTATACCCATTCTCTCTCTCTCTCTCTCTCTCTCTCTCTCTCTCTCTCTCTCTCTCTCTCTCTCTCTCTCTCCCTCCCTCCCTTCCTCCCTCCTTTCCCTCCGTCCCTCTTTCTCTGTTAAATTAATTCATTAATAAGGAAGAAATGTCCTAGAACCTGCAAGGCAGGTAAGATTTGTTTTGTTGTTGTTGTTGTTTTGTTTGTTTGCTTGTTTTCTTTTTTCGAGATAGGGTCTCACCAAGCCAAGCTGACCTGGACCTCACTCTGTAGTCCCAGGCTGGCCTTGAACTCACAGCAATCCTCCAATCTCTACCTCCCAGTGCTGGGATTAATGACATATACCTCCATGCCCAGGGAAATTTTGTTCTTAGATTTTTTTTGTTTTGTTTCTTTGTTTTTGTTTGTTTTGAAGTAGGGTCTAGCCCAGGTTGACCTGAAATTCACTATGCAATCTCAGGCTGGCCTTAACTCACTCCATTTTATCTCTTTTCCCATAAAACCTGACTAGAGAATGGGAATAAAATTTCGAGATGCCTAAACATACAGCATGGAATCTGGTTTTTCTATATTTCTTCTTCCTTCAAGGAGTTTCTCTTCTCTAAAAATGCTGACAGGCACATGTGGATAAGATTACAAAACCTGGCCTGGCGTGTAGTTCACGCCTTTAATCCCAGCACTCAGGATGCAGATGTAGGAGGATCACTGTGAGTTTAAAGCCATCCTGAGACTACGTAGTGAATTCCAGGTCAGCCTGGGCCAGAATGGGGTGGAGGGGATGATTTCAAAGCCTGAACAGCTAACAAAGGAGCTGGACTAGTCAACTCAGCCCCCCTCTAGCAAATTCTAATAGGAGACCCCAAACAGAGTCACCATGCGGGCTTTCCCATTTCTTGGAACCCTCTCTGCTATACAGGGCTTCTGCCCGCTCTCCTTCTCTTACACTCTATAATAAAAGGTTTCTAAACTTCACCCTTCCTGGTCTGTGAAGTTCATTCTTAAATTCTTAAGACAAATCCCTGGAGGCCTATGACTCAGGAGAAGTTTGGTGAAGCTGTGAGTGTCTGGCACCCTAAGTACTGAGTCACACCCCTACCAAAGGTGAGAAAAACTGTTACTCTCAAAGACACCCCAAATTCCCATATTATTTCCTTCCTACTTTCCTCCTTACTTCTCCTCACATTAGTCTCATTTTCCTAGATAGTTTTGCTTCAATCTATATAAAATACAGGAACTACAAATGAGAGAAAACAGGGGCTTTTGTCTTTCTCTGACTGGCTTAATTCACTTAATATGATTATCTCCGTTGTACCCATTTTCCTGCAAACAACATCACTGTGTTCTTTTTTATGGCTGAAAAATTTCCAGTGTTTATATGCCACATTTTCTTCATCTGTTGCTCAACTATTGAACACTAAATTGGTTCCTTAATTTAGCTACTATCAATAGTGTAGCAGTAAATATTGATGTCCAAGTGTATGTATGGCATGATGAGTTGGAGTCCCTCGTATATTCTCATGTTTTTACCTAAACACTCGCTCAGACACTCCTGAGAATCCCTTTTTGTACCAAGAGGCATCTTATGGGAACATATTTGATGACCACTCTGAGAGGAATTCCTACCTCAAAGGTATTTAGGCATATATCAAATTGGCTTGTCTTCATTTTACTTACGATGTCAGTCTGCTTCTGCTTTACACAGCATTTCCAGATACAGGAGCAATTCCAAATGTTGAGCAATCTTTGGTTTATCAGGTTGTATGCTAGGAGTTAAGTAAAACCGGGGATATCACTTGTTAGTAAATATTCCATAAACACAGCCCTGGGTTTGATTTTTAAAATATTTTTTAATATTTATTTATTTTTTAAAAATATTTTATTTATTTATTTATTTGGGGGACAGAGAAAGAGGCAGAGAGAAAGAGAGAATGGGTGCGCCAGGGCCTTCAGCCACTGCAAACTCCAGAACCATGTGCTCCCTTGTGCATCTGGCTTACATGGGTCCTGGGGAATTGAACCCGGGTCCTTAGGCTTGGCAGGCAAATGTCTTAACCACTAATCCATTTCCCCAGCCCATATTTATTTATTTATTTGAGAGAGAGAGAATGAGAGAGAGGCAGAGAATGGTCATGCCAGGGCCTCCAGCTACTGCAAATGAACTCCAAATGCATGTGTCACCTTGTGCATCTGGCTTACATGGGTCCTGGGGAATTGAACTTGGGTCCTTTGGCTATCCACCATTGCCCAGTTGGTATATTTGGCCGACATGGCCAGTTATAATGCTTGTGGGGTCCACTGCTAGGTAAGACCATTGATGACATTTTTTCCCCTAACAGGCTGCACAGCTCTTTCAGCATTCTGACAGCTAGTCAACAGGGAGGAGGCTTCCAGCTCAGCTCCAGTTTGATTTCTCAGTGACGTGCAGCTCAAGCAAGTAGAGTCTTCAGAAACAGGGTCATACCATCTTGATGGACAACCAAGAGCCTTGGCAGTAGCCTATAATGCTTAGGGGCTCATCAGAGGCCTCCCTAGCCAACAATTCACTGGAAGGTATCCATCCCCTGGCACTGAAATTTTGCTAATAACACTCTATGGTTTCTGGGCACAACACTATCCACCTCAACAGGACACTTCTGCCCAAACTCTCTCTTTTTTTAAACATACATATAATTAGCTAGCGAAGAAGTAGGTTTCCATATTGCATATGTGTAACATTTTTTTTTTAATTTTTATTTATTTATTTGAGAGCGACAGACACACAGAGAGAAGGACAGATAGAGGGAGAGAGAGAGAATGGGCTCGCCAGGGCTTCCAGCCTCTGCAAACGAACTCCAGATGTGTGCGCCCCCTTGTGCATCTGGCTAACGTGGGGCCTGGGGAACCAAGCCTCGAACCGGGGTCCTTAGGCTTCACAGGCAAGCGTTTAACCGCTAAGCCATCTCTCCAGCCCGTAACATCTTAAATTGGGATTAACCCTCCTCCCATCCCCACTTCTCCTCCACCCCCACCACTGACCCTACTTAGACAATACAATGTCATTTCTAACAGCTGGTAGGTTGTACTGCACGGTGTATCACAGTTTACATAAACCATTTTCTGTTGAAGGAAAGAAAACATTTCTGTACTGACAATCTTGTAATACAACTACCCATTGGCCATTTTCTCAGGACCAGTTCCGAGAAGGAAACTGACTATGGCAGGGTGCTTCTTACCGTAAAGACTCTGTTAGAGGGACGTTTAGGTTCTCCTGCTTTGTTTTCCACATGTGGGTGTTTGTGCTGTTTCCATGGGCTTCTCCTCAAGAGATTTCCCTCTCTCCCCTCCCCCCCCCATATTGATTCTCCCTCCAGAGAGTTATCTGAGACAGGAATTCTCTCCCTGTCCCCCTCTCTCTTTCCAGCTGGGCAAGAATTCTTCTCTGTCTTGAGTCTTTCAGCTAGCCTCCTCCCTGGCTCTTAAATCCCCCTACAATAAACCTCATCATTCATATTTTTTAAGAAAAGATTCCACAAGAACTTTGCACAATTTAAACTATAAGCATTTCATAAAAACATTTTAAAAAGCATGACCTTGACAACAGTATATTACTACTTGTTATTTTTTGTTTGTTTCTTTTTGAGGCAGGGTCTCACTGTAGCCCAGACTGACATGGAACTCGTTATGGTCCAAGCTGGCCTTGAATGCATCATGATCCTTTTACTTAAGCCTCTCAAGTGCTGAGATTAAAATCGTGCTCCATCATGCCCAGCTCACTCCTTTTGTATTGGCTTGTTGAGTATCATTTTATATATTCACTGGCAAGCCCAACAGACTGACCTTTTTTATGCAAGAGAAGGAGAGACAGAGACAGAAAGACAGACAGAGAGAGAAAATTGGTGTACCAGGGCCTCCAGCCACATCAATCGACTCTGGATGTGTGTGTGTGTGTGCGCCCCCTTGTGTGCATGTGTGACCTTGTACACTTGTGTCACTGTGTATCTGTCTTACGTGGGACTTGGAGAGTTGAACATGAGTCCTTACGCTTCACAGGCAAGCACCTTAACTACTAAGCCATCTCTTCAGCCCTTCACTGGTCATTCTTGATGCACTGTTTCATAACTTGTCCACTGATCTTGATGTTTACACATTGATCATACAATGTTTTTATAGGTCAAAGTATATAGCTGCTATATGAATGTTATGGATATTTTCCAGTTCTTCTTTTACCCTTTAACCATTTGGGGAAATTTTAAAATCTGGTTCTGTTAGGTGTTTTTTTTTTTTTTTTAATTTCCAAAACAAAATATCCAAATGTATGCCAAAAAAAACTAAACATGATTTTTTCATCCAAATTTAAGTCTCTAGGGTAACCAATATCAACATATTTATGTTTTTATAGAAATATGTCACAGCTCTACTTGATATATTTATAATGTCTTCTTCACTTATAATATTTCATAACATCCTTAGAAAGGCTTTCCACAATTACTGAAATGTTCACACATTTTTTCTAATATTTTTAGGGCTTACATTAATTTTTTTTAGAATATTTTACTTTATTTATTTGAAAGAGAGAGAATAGACATGCCAAGGCCTCCAACCACAGCAATAAACTCAAGATGCATGTGCCACCTTGTACATCTGGCTTATGTGGGTCCTGGGGAATTGAACCTGGGTCCTTTGGCTTTGCAGGCAAGCACCTTAACCCCTAAGCAATCTCTCCAGCCCTACATTAACATTTTTAACCTGAAATTTATACTAGCATTTGTTGAAAGATATGATTATAAGTTGTTTATCTCAAATGAGTCAACAACTTGTCTGAGCATAAATACTAACATTAAAACTACTATTGACAGCTAGACTTCTGGGTGAGATGGTGGCATAGGAGCCAGGCCAAACCAGCCCAGTGAGAGAGTTAAGCAAAACCACAGCAAAATATGCTCTTCTGAAAAGTGAAAAATGAAGGTGTATAGGTTTTTATAGCTACAGTAGAGAAACAAGAGAGACCAAGATTCACCAGAAAACAGGAAAATGGCCAGAATCTCACTGAGGGACTCATGGCCATGAGCCACATGATCCATGTACCTTCCTGGTGCTGCCTGCCCAGCCCTGAGCTGCAGGAGCAGATACCAAACAAGGGTATTTTCCAACCTCATCAAGCTCCTTGCAAAGTCAAGGAACCTGAAGGGGAGACAGTGGAGATCAGCTAAGGAGCTGCTGGAAGAGATACAGGTGCTGCTGGAAGAGATACAGGTGGGAGCAGCTGAGCAGTTGCAGTACAACTCCAGTCTTCCTGCACTCTCCCATCCCCCAACCATCAGAACTGCGAACATCTGGAGAATGCATTCAGCCCCCAGGGTCAGGAATCCCATGCAGCTGATCAGAACACCAGGTCCACAGCACAACATGGAGGGATTGAGGAGAGCAGTCAGTGTTAGTGAGATCTGAAGCCACCCCAAAAGGTAAGGAGGCCAACTGACAAAAAAAGCAAGTACATAGGCCTGCACTGGAAGTACTAATCTCTCTTTCCATGTCAGGGCAGGTTATGGCTTTCATATTCATTATTGGCTTTACCATTTTCAACTAAGCTGTATTTGAGGATTGAATATTGTTGCCTGTGATGCTTTCAGATTCATAGGACCTTTGTCTTTTTCTTCTGTCATTACTGGGGGCAGGGTCTGATTCAGATCCAGGCTGACCTGGAACCCATTTCAAAATAGAAATTTCAGCCTCCCAGCTGACAGGATTATGGGTGTAGAGCAACACACACCCTTAGATATGTTGGCTTTATAGGGCTATCTGTTTTAATCCTCTCACTTGCATACTCTGTGCTGGTTTTTATTGAATGTGTATATTGCTCAGTAAGTTTAGAATTTGCCAGTAAATTGTTCCACCCAATCCACTAGAATATTTGAAAAGCAGGCAAACTCAACACCTAGGATTACTTCTGGGGTTAGGTTGGGGCACAAGAGCTATACTTGGCACCTTAAACATATATCCTGAAGGTACATAAAGTTGGATCTCCACATCTAAGAACACTACAGATAAATAGAAAACCCAAGCATCACATCAACTCAGGATGCAAAAGTCACTATATTATAATACAAGAAACACAAAGAATCAAGACAATACAATCCCACCAAAAATTATAAATCCATCAGAAACGACTCCCAATGAGACTGTTTTAGATAAAATGCCTGACAAAGATTTCAAAAATATAATTTTATCTATATTCAAAGAAATAAAAGAAGAAAAAAAAGTAATTTAATAAGAAAACAAATCCAGAAAGAGAACATAGTAAACCAGATTAATGAAATAAGGTGGTCATTATAAGACATGAGTAAGGAAACAGAAATATTATGAAGAATAACCAGGCAGAAATTCTAACTCTGAAAAACATAGTTCAAATAAAAAACTGTGTGGAAAGTCTCACCAGTAGAATAGATGAAGGAGAGAACTGAATATCTAAACTAGAAGACCAGTTTGCAGATCTGATACAGTCCAACAAAGAGAAAGACAAGCTAATAGGAGGGCATGAATGGGAATTTCAAGATATTTGGGACACTATGAAAATATTAAACATAAGAATTCACAGTATAGTAGAAGAAGAAAAATTTCACTCCAAAGGCATAGTAGGCATTTTCGACCAAATTATAGAAGAAAATCTTCTCCAAATTGGGAAAGAGATGCCAATGCAGATTCAGGAACCACTTAGAACACCAGAGAGACAAAACCTGGAAAGAACATATCCTTGTCATGTTATAATTAAACTACTAAGCATGCAAACTAAAGAAAATATATTGAGAGCTGTTAGAGAAGGCAAGCATATCAGAATAACAGCAGATTACTCAACACAAACTTTAAAAGCCAAAAGGGTTTGAAATGATGTATTCCAAGGTCTGAAAGATAACAACTGCCAACCAAGATTAATTTATCCTGCAAAGTGATCTAGCCACATTGATGGAGAAATAAGGACATTCCACAACAAAAACAGGCTAAGGGAATTTATGGCAACTAAGCTAGCTATACAAAAAAATATTTGAAGGAATCAATTAATACTGAAGAAAAGGCAAAACACACATGAGGAAATAGGAAAAATGAACCACACTCAACAGTTAAAACAAGTGAGTAAAGGGAAAACAGGAAGCACTACAAAAGAAGAAGAATGGAGAGACTAAAGATATACCTATCAATAATAACTCTTTAATTATCAATGGCCTCAATGCCCCAACCAAAACACACAGGCTTTCAGACTGGATTAAAAGGCAGAATCCTGACATTTGTTGCCTCTAGGAAACTCATCTCTCAATGAAAGCTAGAAACTGTCTTAGAGTGAAAGAATGGAAATGGGCTTAGGAAGTAGGAGGAGGTTGCTATCCTAATACCTGACAGGATAGACTTCAAACAACCTTAGTGTGGAAAAATAAAGAAGGTCACTTTATACTGATGAAAGGAACACTTCAACAAGAAGACATTACAATCCTAAACAAATATGCCCCTAATATTGGGGCTTCCAATTTCATCAAATACCATTTAGGTCATTGACAACACCAAACACAACTGTAGTGGATGACTTCAATAACCCACTCTCATCAATTGACAGGTCATCCCGGCAAAAAAAATAAACACAGAGCTGGGCATGGTGGCACATGCCTTTAATCCCAGCACAAGGGAGGCAGAGGTAGGAGGATCACTGTGAGTTTTAGGCTACCCTGAGACTACATAGTGAATTCCAGGTCAGCCTGGGCTCCAGCAAGACCCTAAGGTGATAACCAAAATAAATGAATAGATACAGAGAAATCTGGATTAAATGATGTAATGGAACAAATGGACCTAATAGCTATCTACAGAACATTCTATCTAAATGCTGCAGAATATATATTTATCTCAGAAGCACATGGAACATTGTCTAAAATATATATTAGGACACAAAGTAAATCTTGACAAATACAGGAAAATTGAAATAATCCCTTATACTCTATCTGACCACAGTGGGATTAAACTACAAATCAGCAATAAGAAAAACTACAGAGCATATGCAGACTCATGGACACTAAACAGTACTCTATTGAATGATGAATGGGGCATTGAAGAAATCAAAAAGCCAATCAATAAATTCATAGAATCAAATGATGATGAGAATACAACATACCAAAACCTTTAGGATACAATTAGAGCAGTCCAAAAGGGGAAATTTATAGCCCTAAAGTGCCTATATTAAAAAATTAAAGAATTTACAAGTAAACAATTTAATGCTTCCCCTTAAGGCCTTGTCAAAAGAAGAACAAGGCAAACCAAAAATCAGTAGATGGGAAGAAATAATAAATATTATGGCAGAAAGCTGAAGAAATGGCTTAGCAGTTAAGGTATTTGGCTGCAAAGCCAAAGGTTCCCAGTTAGATTCTCCAGGACCCACATAAGCCAGATGCACAAATGGGGCACATGCATCTGGAGTTCATTTGCAGTGGCTGGAGACCCTGGCACACCCATTCTCTCCCTCTCTTTCTCCCTCTCTTAAATAAATAAATTAATTAAGAATATATTTTATTAAAAGATTAGGGCAGAAATTAATTAAATAGAAACTAAAAGAAACAATCCAAAGAATCAATGAAACAAAGAAGTGGTTCTCATAAAGGATAAACAAGATTGATAAACTCTTAGTAAATATGACCAGAAGAAAGAGAAGAAACAAAAATTAATAAAATTAGAGATGAAAAAGGCACAATTACAACAAATACCAAAGAAATTCAGAAAATCATAAGGACATACTTTAAGACTATATACTTAAAAATATATATGCCTGGTCAGGAGAGATGGCTTAGCTATTAAGCGCTTGCCTGTGAAGCCTAAGGACCCTGGTTTGAGGCATGATTCCCCAGGATCCATGTAAGTCAGATGCACAAGATAGCACATGCATCTGGAGTTCATTTGCAGTGGTTGAAGACCCTGGCACACCCACTTTCTCTCTATATTTATATCTGTCTCTTTCTCTCTCTGTCTGTCTGTCACTTTCAAATAAATACATAAAAATAAACAAAAATTTATAAAAATAATATATATGCCTCACTAGTGCTGAGAAGTGATGGATGAAAATAGATCCTTGTCTTTCTCCATGCACAAGAATCAAGTCCAAATAGATCAGCAACCTTAATAGCAGACCTGAAACTCTGAAACTGCTGGAGGAAAAGGTAGGGGAAACCGTTCAACATATTGGCATAGGTAATGACTTTCTGAATATAACCTCAGTTGCTCAGGAAATAAAACCACTAATCAATTATTGGGATCTCATGAAATTACAAAGCTTTTGTACAGCAAAGGACACTGTGAATAGAGCAAAGAGACAACCTACAGAATGGGAGAAAATCTTTGCCAGCTGACAGAGGATTAATATCAAGAATATACAAAGAAACAAAACAATAAGAAATCAAACAACCCAGTTAAAAAAATGGGCTATGCAGCCAGGCATGGTGGTGCATGCCTTTAATCCAAGCACTCTGGAGGCAGAGGTATGAGGATCACCATGAGTTCAAGGCCACCCTGAGACTACATAGTAAATTTCAGGTCAGCCTGGGCTAGAGTGGAAACCCTACCTCGGAAAAAAAGTGGGGGGGGGGCTATGGAATGAAATAGAGAGTTCTCATTGAAAGATATACAGATGGCATATAAACATCTAAAAAATGTTCTACATCTTTAGACATCAGGGAAATGCAAATTAAAACTGCCTTGAGTTTCCATCTCACTTCTGTCATAATAGCTACCATCAAAAAAATGTATGACAATAAATGTTGGTGACGATGCGGAAAAAGTGGAACCCTTCTACACTGTTGGTGGGAATGTAATCTGGTACAGCCATTGAGGAAATGAGTGTGTAGGTTCTTGAGACAGCTACAAATAGATTTGCCATATGATCCATTATAACACTCCTAGGCATGTATCCTAATGACTCTTCTCACTGGCTTAGAGATACTTGTACAGCTATGTTTATTGCTGCTCTATTCAAACTAGCTAGGAAATAGAACCATCCTAGGTGTCCCTCAATAGGTAAATGGATAATAAAGATGTGGTACGTTTACACAATGGAGTTCTGTTCAGCGGTAAAGAAAAACGACATTTGCTGGGAAATTGATGGATCTGGAAAGGTTTATACTAAGTGAGGTAACCCAGACCCAGAAAGGCAAACATTACATGTTCTCTCTCATATCTCATATCTCTAGTTACAAATGTATAGACTTGTGCGTGAGCTGGAACCAAAACTTTGGTAGCAGAGGCCAGTAAGCTAGAAAAAGGCTATAAGGGAAGGAGTAGAAGGAAAGACTTTATGGTGTGGTATTGTATATATGTAAGTAGAACAGATTACAGGGAGCGGAATGCCCTAAGTGAGGCCAAGGGAAGAGATTGAGCAAGAGAAGGGCCAATCAAAATTCAAGATATTCTTAATAAGGCATATGAAAGCCTACTTATTTGGATAATGGCACATCTAGAGACCATAGATTGTTACTAGAAAGTTTTCAGTGCCAGGAATGGGGTACCTTCCACTGAGTTGTTGGCCAGGGAGGACCCTGTTGCCTCCAAAACATTACAGGCTATTGCCAAGGCCTTTGGTTCCCCACAAGTAACAAATAGTAAGACCCTATTGTTGAAGACTTCACATGTGTGGGCAAGAAGATCACTGAGAAGTCAAGGTGGTGCTGAGCAGGAAACCTTCTTCCTGTAGACCACCAACTGAAAGCTGGCAAAAGCTGCACTGTATGCAGCCCTATGGGAGACAGAAGTCATGGTGAAAAGAGTGGGCACTGGAAGCCTCAAGTTTGGCCAGACAGGCCAAATGACCAAAATGGTGCAATAGTGGCATGTCTGCTCTGGAAGAAACCAGCTGCTCTCTAATTGGACTGGAGGCCCACTCTATGGGAGGGAATATATGCCTGGTACTGAAAACCTAATCAAAAGTCTATGGCAGGAGAGGTCATGAGTCTTGGGGGTATAAAGCCTGTTCTTGTCTGGATATATTACTGCATTTATAGATTTAATATATGCAATATTAATGCATATATTACTGTCACCAAATTACCCTGAATGCACTACACTTAATGTTCATATTCATATAATAATGGTACTCTCACTTCTGGTTAGAGAAGCTTCTCTTTCAAATGGCAGTGACCACTGGGATGACCTAAAAGGCAATATAGTGATGAGAAGAAGTGGTGGAGAAGTGTCCAACACTGAAACATCTCTATCACACCCTCCAAAGCTCAGGGTCCATTGCAGAAGAGGTGGCGGAAAGAATGTAAGAGCCAAAGGAAGGGTACAACTCCTTACATGCAACTGTCTGGACAGAAACTGGACTCAATATCCATGATCTTGCATTGCTTAGCAATACCTTCACCAGACCTTCATAATAAGAGAAAAAGATGGTGACATCAAAACAAAAGAGAGACTAATGGAGAGAGGGAGGGGATATAATGGAGAACAGAGTTGTGAAGGGGAAAATGGGGGAGGAAAATATCATGGTTTATTGTCTGTAAGTATAGAAGTTGTCAATAAAAATTTTTAATTAATAAAAAGAAAAAAAACCTAGTAATTTGGGGATACAGAGGTAGGAGGATCGTTGAGAGTTTGAGGCCAGCCTGAGACTATCCTGGGAGTTCCAGATCAGTCTGGGCTATAAAGAGTGAGACCCTACCTTGAAATAACACAAAAACAAACTAGTAATTCTCCCTTGCCTCAATTTTATGAAGTTAAGACTTTTGTAGTAAACTAAATTCTCAAACATTAGACTTCATTCTGAGATTTCATTCTATTATACTGTACCACTTTAATTTTAATAACCACTTTGTATTTTAAGCAATTAGAATACTAATTGGCATTTATTATAATATGCTGAAGTTGGGAGATGGTTGAGTGGGTAAGAGCACTTGCTGTACAAGCAAGAGGACCTGAGTTCACGCAGCCACACGTGTCTATAACCCCAGTGCTTATGGAGGCAGAGACGGGAGGATCACTGGGGGTCCCTGTGATCTGAAAAACCGGGAACTTATGTGAGAAACCCTGAAATTAGGGAAATAAGATGGAAGAGCCTCCACACATGAGCAACAGGATGCATGCATCTGTATACACATATGCGTAACACACACACATGCACGTGCACACACACACATGCACACCAAAAGAAGACTATCCTATAATTATTGTAATAATCTTTAACAAGAAGAATAGCTAGCAGTATTACCAAGTGGCAGCATGTGCCTTACACACCATATCTCTTCTACTCTTTGTAGTACTCAGTGAAATGCGTCTGTCATCCTCTGTTGACTTTTCAAAATAATGATGTAGTGGCTGGGGAGATGGCTCAATGAGTAAAAACACTTGCCAAGCAAACGAAGACCTGCATCCTATCCCCAGCACCCACACCGAGAGTTTGGAGTAGCTACACATGTCTGTAACCCCAGCTTGGAAAGGGTCAGAGACAGGAGGATCACTGGGACTTCGTGATCAACCAGTCTAATCAGAAAACCAGGAATTCTAGGTTCAGTGAGAGACTCTGTCTCAGGGACTTAAGAGGAGCAGAAGACACCTGATATTTTCCTCTGGCCTCCACATGTGGCCTGCATACACACGTTCACATATACACACAAAAAATAAATAAATATTTTTCAATGATAATAATTTATTAACTACTACCTGGACATAAGGCACTATTGCCTGTGAAATTCTCATACCAGCATATTTACAAATAAACCATTCTTGAGCCACCAAATGAGCTATAAGGGATGCTTCAGAAAAGTGATATGAGGAGCAGGCTTATCCACAGTCAGTAAACAAGGAGTAAACTGGAAGTCCAGCTCACACAGCCTGATTCCAACCCAACCGATACTATGCTGCTAAAAATTTTTAAGTGACAATAAAAACATAGTTTTTAAAGACCCCATTACTCAGTTTTTACCACTAGTTTTGTTGGTACATTGCCCACAAGTCAGTTTGTAGGAGATCTCACTGTATTTTAGGGATATCTATCTTTTGCACGAGTTTTGTTGGTACATTGCCCACAAGTCAGTTTGTAGGAGGTCTCACTGTATTTTAAGGATATCTATCTTTTGCATAGGACATGAATTTTTTTCACTAACTTTTAAAATCTAAGTATGTGGCATGTCTTCATAGAACAATATATTTTATGAAGAGAAACAGGTCTCCCTTGATGTTTTTGACTTCCAAGTGTTTCCCACACAACAGTATTAAACAAATATTCATCTAATTTTATTTTATACATTATAGCTACTTTTTAAACCGAACTTATTTTCCACTGACATGAGCTGTGGATATAACTTTGTTCCTTCCATAACGACAACCCATTATGCCACTATACTTAAAAATAAGCCATCCCTGAGCTGCCAAATAGAAGTGACACTTTTGCCACTTATTGTTTTCTCCTATACTCTGATGTTTTTCTGAACATTGTGTATTGTGGGCAAGTCTAGTTGTCATTTCAGAACTGAGTTTAATTATAGCAACTTTGAAGCAAATGCCAATATCTGAAGAGGCAAGTCTCCCCTCACTAATTTCCAAAATAATTTTGACTAGTCTCAGCTGTCTATTTTCCTGTACTAACATTCAAATCATTTCATTCTTTTTTTTTTTAATTTTATTTATTTATTTGAGAGTGAGAGACACAGAGAGAAAGACAGATAGAGGGAGAGAGAGAGAATGGGCGCGCCAGGGCTTCCAGCCTCTGCAAACGAACTCCAGACGCATGCACCCCCTTGTGCATCTGGCTAACGTGGGACCTGGGGAACCGAGCCTCGAACTGGGGTCCTTAGGCTTCACAGGCAAGCGCTTACCGCTAAGCCATCTCTCCAGCCCTCATTTCATTCTTTAAAAAAGAAAAGCAAAGAAAGGCTGGAGAGATGGCTTAGCGGTTAAGGTACCTGCCTGCAAAGCTAGAGGACCCAGGTTCGATCTCCCAAGACCCATGTAAGCCAGATGCACAAGGTGGAACATGCATCTGGAGTTTGTTTGCAGTGGCTGAAGGCCCTGGCACACCTATTCTTTCTATATCTGCCTCTTTATTTCTCTCTTTCTCTCTCTCTCTCTCTCTCTCAAATAAATAAAATTAAAAGAAAAAACTAATTTATAAAAAGAAAAGAAAAAGAAGCCAAGCACAGTGGTATCTATATGCCTGTCTGTCGTCACAGCTCCACTCCAAGTGAGGCTAAGGCGGAAGAATTGCTTGAGCCCAGGAGTACTCGATCAGATTGAACAAGAAGATTGGTTTTTACTTATATTCACAAGGAGAGAGAGAGAATGGGTGTCAGCACCTCCTGCCATTGCAAATGAACTCCAGACCACCTTGTGGATTTGGCTTTACATGGATACTGTGGTCTCAAACTCAGTGGCTTTAACTGATAAGCCATTTCTCTCCAACCACAGAAAAAGATTCTGAATGAAAATGTGGTAAGAGCCGGGCCTGGTGGTGCACACCTTTAATCCCAGCACTCAGGAGGCAGAGGTAGGAGGATTGCCATGAGTTCAAGGCCACCCTGAGATGACAGAGTTAATTCCAGCTCAGCCTGGACCAGAGTGAGACCCTACCTCAAAAAACCAAAAAAAAAAGAAAAGAAAATGTGGTAAGTTTACATTTAACTTGACAAAACTATATTAAATATTAGCTATTCCTACCTAGGAAAAGCAGGTCTCTATAATAATTCAACATTGATTATTCATAACCCTTAATAAAAGTTTATATTTATGTAAGGCCTGTCCTTTCTGTTGTAAGAAAATGTTTAAGGTTTCCAATTTAAATACTTTTCTTAAACTATTTTTGTTTCTTTAAGGGAGAGAAAGAAAGAAAAGGGCCATCAGAAAAAGAGTGAGTATAGGTGCACCAGGGCCTCCTGCCACTGCAAACAAACTCCAAACACACGCACCACTCTGTGCATCTGGCTTTACGTGGGTACTGGGGAAGAGAACCAGAGCTGTCAGGCTTTGCAGGTAAGTACCTTCCACTACCGAGCCATCTCTCCAGCCCTTTGCTTCTAATACTTTTGGGTGCCAATAACTTGGAGCAAAGCTTGGATTTTTGTATGTCTAACCGTGTAATTCTTCACATACTAATTCTGATGTTTTTAGGTCTCAAAGAATACACAATATCATTACCTACAAATAAATTTTAATGCTGTTTATTCATATTGTGTGTGCTGTATGTATATATGGTGCCTGTGCCCATGTGTGCATGTTGGAATAAGCATAGATGTTTGAAAAACTATATTACTTAAAAAGAAAATCTCATAATGAAATTCATCTCTTTGTACAATGAATACATACTAATACAGTTTAAACAAATGAAAACGAAATTCAGGCATGTTGGCACATACAGGTAGCCACTGGATGTGGGAGGTGGAGACAGGAGGATCAGGAGTTCAGTTTTGGCTGCATAGTAAAAGTTCAAGGCTTGGTCGATATAGGACCCAATGTGAAAAAAAAAGAAAAATAAAGAAACAACCAAGCATGGTAGCACAGGACTTTAATCCCAACACTCAGAAGGCTGAGATAGGAGGATTGCTGTGAGTTTGAGGCCAGCCTGAGACTACATAGTGAATTTTAGGTCAGCCTAGGCTAAAGTGAGACCCTACCTCAAAAAAAAAAAAGAAAGAAAGAAAGAAAGAAAGAAAGAAAGAAAGAAAGAAAGAAAGAAAGAAAAGAAACATACAAAAGAAGTAGAGGGGCTGGAGAGATGGTTTAGCAGTTAAGCACTTGCCTAGGAAGCCTAAGGACCTGGGTTCGATTCCCCAGGACCCACGTTAGCCAGATGAACAAGGGGATGCACACGTCTGGATTTCATTTGCAGTGGCTGGAGGCCCTGGCACACCCATTCTCTCTCTCTCTCTCTCTCTCTCTCCCTCTTTCGTTCAGTCTGTCACTCTCAAATAAATAAATAAAAATAAACAAAAAACAAAAAAACAAACAATTTTTAAAAAAGAAGTAGAAGAAACAGAGAGAAGGATATGGATGTCCATGATTATACTGATGAGAACTTGGAAGCGAGGGTCATAGAAGAGATGGCCTATACGATTTTAGGAAATGCGTAAATTGTCAAAAGCAGGCTGTTGGTAGAAATACAAATGTTCAGTGTATTCTGGGAAGTCTCAGGAAGAAATGAAGCATGTTACTGAAAACTAGAAGAAAGGGAACCCTTTTATGCAGTGGCAAGAAACTTAATGGCTTGTATCCTAGTTACATACAGGGGTTTGCACATGATTGACTTGGATTTTTGACTGAAATTCCCAAGCAGAGTGTAGTCTGGTTTGTTTTGCTCCTTTTATTAAGATGTGGAAAGATACAGACTGAATGAAGAACCGTTAAGAAGAAAGGAATGAGAACTTAATGATTTAGAAAATTCTCTACTTATCCAGGTTGTAATAGATGCTAAATTTAGGAGATTCACAATCAAAAAGTATGCTCTTGAGGGAAAGCTGGACAACCTATTTTTTAGTGACCTGGAATGTCAATGTAGTGTTTAACCTTATGTGCCAGTTTGACTGGGTTAAGGGACGCCCAGATAGCTGGTAACATGTTATTTTGGGGCTGTATCCATAAGGACATCTTGGAAAGATAGTATCGGCTGAATCAACAAATTAAGATTTACCCTCGCCAATGTGAGCAGATAATACCCAACCCAGTGAAAGCCTAAGCAATGCAAAAAAAGAATCCAAGGAGAAACAAATTTGCAATGTTTAGTTTGGAGCATCCATGTTATCTGGTCCTTAGACACAGGTATCTTAGGCCTTTGAACCAATATTTACCACTGGTTCCTCTTGGCTGCCAGGGCTTCAGACTTATACCACCAGCTTCCCTGGCTCTCCAGTGTGCAGATAAGTTAGAAGATCGTGGGATTTCCTGCCCTCCATAATCAAGTGAGTCAATTCTTTTAATAAATCTGTTTCATAGATCTAAACTATATGTAATACTGTCTATTTTTCTGAAGCAATTCTGACTAAGATCTTTTTTCTAAAATACATCTTAAATATTTTATTTTTATTTATTGATTGATTTGACAGAGAAAGAAGGGGAGAGAGAGAATGGGTGTGCCAGAGCCTCCAGCCACTGAAAACTAACTCCAGATGCGTGACCCCGCTTATGAATCTGGCTAACGTGGGTCCTGGGGAATCAAACCTGGGTCCTTTGGCTTTTCAGACAAACGCCTTAACTGCTAAGCCATCCCTCCAGCCCAATACTAAGATTTTAATACTGAGCTGAGGAGATGGCTCAGTGGGCAAAAGAATTACTCTGTAAGCATGAGAACCTGAATTTGGATCTCCAGACAGCAAACACAGCTGGATATAATTACAAGCACCTATCATCCCAGCCCTCCTCCTACTGTGAGGGAGGTGGAGTCAGGGGAATTGTGGAAGCTGGTGGGTCAGCTAGCCTAGTTTGCCCACTGATTAATAATAACAGACCTTGTCTCAAACAAGGAAGGAGACCAACACCCAAAGTTTTCCTCTGACTGCTACGTGCACAGAGAGAGAGAGAGAGAGAAGAAAAAAAGATTTTAGTACCTAAAGTAGGTCTAAAGAAGCAGAATTTTGGGCTGGAGAGATTGCTTAGCGGTTAAGCGCTTGCCTGTGAAGCCTAAGAACCCCGGTTCGAGGCTCGGTTCCCCAGGTCCCACGTTAGCCAGATGCACAAGGGGGCGCACGCGTCTGGAGTTCGTTTGCAGAGGCTGGAAGCCCTGGCGCGCCCATTCTCTCTCTCTCTCCCTCTATCTGTCTTTCTCTCTGTGTCTGTCGCTCTCAAATAAATAAATAAATAAATTTAAAAAAAAAAAAAGAAGCAGAATTTTAATCTGATTGGATATGGAGATGATAATGACTCAATTTCTAGTAGTAAAGGTAGCATTACTAATTTATATCACGTTAGGTGTGTTAGTTACTTTTCTCATTGCTGTGACAAAATACTTGACAAAAGTAACCAGGGAGGAAGGATTTTATTTATTTACTTATTTTTATTATTTTTCTTTCTTTTGGGGGGGCTCACATTTTGGGAGTACAGTCTATGGCAGGGAAGGCAGAGAGGCAGGAACCTGAGACAGCAGGTCACACTGCATCCACAGTGAGAAAGCAGACAACTGAATGCTGAACTCAGCTTACTTGCTCCTTTTTATTCATTGCAGGATCCCGGATCATAAAATGGTGCCACCCACATTTTGGATGGATCTTCCCAACTCAATTAACTTAATCCTCATTTGTACTGGATTTATAGCACATATACTAGAAAATTCCTCATAGACATGTCCAGAGATTTGTCTCCTAGGTAATTCTTTTTTTTTTTTTTATGTGGTGGCAAATTTTTTTAATTTAAATTAAAATTTTTTAATTTTTTAAAGGTTAAAAAAAACATACAGGTGGAGAGATGGCTCAGCAGTTAAGGCTCTTGACTATGAAGCCTAAGTACCCAGGTTTGATCCCCCAGAACTCACATAAGCCAGATGTACATGGTGGTGCATGTGTCTGGAGTTCACTTGCAGTAGCGACAGGCCCTGGTACACCCATCTCTTTCTCCTATCTGTCTGTCTGTCTGTCCATCCGTCCATCCGTCTGTCTGTCTGTCTGTCTGTCTGTCTATCAATCATCCATATATCTATCTATCATCTCTCTACCTGCCTCTTTCTCAAATAAATAAATAAGAATTAAAACCTTAGGACTGGGAGATGATCCCATGGATAAAAGCACTTCCTGTGCCAATGTGAGGAGCTGAGTTTGGATCCCCATAACCCCATGTAAGGCTAGACATAGCAGCATCTATGTGTAATCCCAGCACTCCTAGATTGAAATGAAAGTTGGAGACAGGAGAACAGAAGATCATGGGCCAGCTAGCCAGGTGTACACAGGTAGAAACAACAAAAGACCCCACTCCAAAAAAGGTGGGAGGCCTGACACCCAAGGCTGTCCTCTGATTGCCACACAGTCACTGTGGCAGAGGGTGGGTTCAAGGTAGGGTCTCACTCTAGCCCAGACTGACCTAGAATTCACTATGCAGTCTCAGGGTGGCCTCGAACTCACAGTGGTCCTCCTATCTCTGCCTTCAGAGTTCTGGGATTAAAGGCGTGCGCCACCATGCCCAGCCTCCTAGGTAACTCTTTTTTTTTTTTTTAAATAGTTTTATTCATTTTTATTTATTTATTTGAGAGTGACAGAGAGAGAGAGAGAGATTGAACATGGGCGCGCCAGGGCTTCCAGCGACTGCAAACCAACTCCAGATGCATGCACCCCCTTCTGCATCTGGCTAACGTGGGTCCTGGAGAATTGAGCCTCGAACCGGGGTCCTTAGGCTTCACAGGCAAGTGCTTACCCGCTAAGCCATCTCTCCAGCCCGTCCTAGGTAACTCTTGATCCTATTAAGTTGTAAAACAATGTTTAACTATCACAATGTGTGTGTGTGTGTGTGTGTGTGTTTAACTAATTACAAGAATCAAGAAACTAAGTGGCTCTATATATGATGTTCTTGAACATTTGCAAAACTAAGGCATAGCATTTGTGGTTTTCCCCTAACATCAAAGTAACAACAAAAGCATGTGAGCAGAGGATTAAAATTCAGTTTAAGCACTACATTGATGACCTAAGAGCATCCAGGTGTGCCCTAAAGGAAAAGCTTATTTTCCTTAGTGGAAGCACTAGAATTGCTGAAATTCAAAACACATAAAGCAAAAATCCAGAGGCTACAGACAACACTAAATCAGACTGCTAACAGGCCTGCCATGGCTCAGGGAACATTGTAGAAGAGGGAGCAGAAAGATTGTAAGAGCCACAGAGTAGGTAGAAATACCCTGAGGCATGGCCCTCCACTACTCCACAGGGATGAATTGAGGTTTTCATGACCACACAGTGACTACCATAACTACACTGAGGTCCCCCAGGGAAACGGGAGTGGGGGTGAGGGGATAAGAGTTTAACCTGTTATATAAAATAAAATGTTTTAATTAAATATACATAACACACACACACACACACACATATATATATATAATATATATATATATATATGTATTAGAAGGTGAAAAGAATTGATAGGAACAGTGGGAGATCCTGATGAAGCTGAGGACATTGGCTCCTAAATTCTGATATCCTCTTTGCCAGTGGGACATGTCCCCATCTCAGGAGATGACCTCCCTCAAAACAACAATTATATAGTCCATGTTGGCCTGGAACTCATAGAAATCATCCTGCCTCAGCTTCCCCAGTGTTGTAACACCATGCCTAGGTGAATTTTATAATTTACATAGGCAGAAGTCCAGGGAATGTGAGTGGAAATGGACTTTAGGGAGTAGGATAATAGTGGAAGAAACATAAAATTGGATCTGTCCATATTTATTGATATGGGTTCATTAAGTAGAAATTCTTTATTTAATGTTGCAGCTCAGGGACTCAAAAAAGGCTCTAATAGTTTGGTTGGCAGATGAATTATGGATCAAAAGGTAGACCACCAAGACTGGGAATGGGGCTTAGCAAAGGGCTTGCCTTGTAACCATAACGAACAGTCTCAGAACCTGTGCACACTCCTCTGTGGGCTATCACAGCAGAAACCAGTTACTCAACTGAGAAGGTAAGTGCTGTAAGAATAATGGGACCTCAGGCCAGGTGGATGTGGTTAGCCATACTGAACAGCAATCAGATTACTCTGACTCAAGAAACGCACCTCAGGGGCTGGAGGGATTGCTTAGTGGTTAAGGCATTTGCCTGAAAAGCCAAAGGACCCAGGTTCAATTCCCCAGGATCCACGTTAACCAAATGCACAAGGGGAACACAGGTTTGGAGTTTGTTTGCAGTGGCTGGAGGCCTTGGCGAGCCTATTTATTCCCCTTTCCCTCTTTCTCTGTCAAATAAATGAATAAATTATATTAAATAAAAAAAGAAAGAAATGCACCTCAACCAGGCATGGGTGCTCTTGCATGAAATCCAAGGGCTCAGGAAGCTAAGGCTCAAAGACAATTTGGGTATCATAGAGTTTCAGCACAGCCTAGGCTACATAGTGAGACCCTGTCTTAAAGAGAAAGAGAGAAGTGATTGGAATTAAGGGAATAGTTCGGTGGCAGAGTACTTGTTTAGTATATGGGAGTCCCTAGGTTTGGCCCCCAGCATTACTGAAGGGAAGAAGAGAGGAAGTCTCAAAATCCTAATGAGGGGCTGGCGATATGGCAAAGCCAAAGGATTCCGGTTGGATTCTCCAGGACCCAAGTAAGCCAGATGCACAAGTGGCACATGAATCTGGAGTTCCTTTGCAGTGACTGGAAGCCCTAGTGCACCCATTCTCTCTCTGTCTCCCCACTTTCTCTCTCATAAATATATTTTTAATCCTGAGATATAACACCCTCATACCTGATGGAATGGCTATGCTTTTCACCCTGCCCTTCTGACCCAGCAAATGATACAATTGGGATAACAGCAACACCACATCAAATATGTAATCCAACCTGAGAAGGCAGTGAACTCACGAGTTACAGAGTGGCCCCTACCTCCATGATCCCCACTCCTGCTATACTGCCTTCCTCCTCTCAGTCTGCATCTGTTGGTTCTTGGAGACTCTCTTACAGTAAGCTGAGAGAAGAAGAGAATTCTAGGGTTTGACAAGTGTTACTATGTGTGGGCACCTCCTGAAGAGGAGTAAATGTGATAACTTGAATGCAAAATGCCCCCCATAGCCTCATGTGTTTGTGACTAGACCTCAGGCATGATCGCAGTGGGTGGAGCCTTTCTGGAGGAGGTGCGTCACTGGGGGCAGGGATTGGAATTTTATAATTCTGCCCTATTTGCCAGTGCCAGCCAAGCCCCTGTTGCTGCTTTCTCCCTGCTGATATGTAGCAGTGTGTGTGTGTGTGTGTGTGTGTGTGTGTGTGTGTGTGTGTGTGTGAGCTTCCTGCTCCTCTTACACTTTCCCTGATGTTGTACTTACCTCTTGTTGCTGCGATAAAGCACCTGACCAAAAGTAGCAGATGGGAGAGAAGGTTTTATGTTTGCTTACAAGTTTCGAGGGAAGTTTCATGGTAGTAGGGAAAGGATGGTAAAGCAGAGGTTAGACTTCACCCCTTGCAAGTGGAAGAGCAGTAACAAGGAAGCTATTACATGCCAAAGCCCACACAACACACACCTCCTTCAGCAAGGGTCCACCTCCCAAACTGTCACCAACCAGGGACCAAGCACTCAAAACACATGAATTTATTGGGGGACATTCGATTCACATCACCAATGGGCCTTCCTTCTCTCAGTCTGCCATCAATACCTTGAGACTGTAAGCTGAAATAAACCCTTTCCTCCCATAAGCTGCATCTGGCCTGGTTTTGCCTTAGCAACAAAAGGATTGCGCTTATGTGCCAATTCATGGGCTGTGGCCAATATTCTGGCTGGGTGGAACGGTTACTGGGAAGGATCATGACTGGCAATTGGTGACAAAGGAATCTGGGAATGAAGTATACAAATCAGTCTCTCTGAATGAGCAAAAGCTAGAAGCTATCTTTGCTCCATGTGAGTAGGCGGTATGAACAGAAGACCCATTCTAGGAATAACAGCCTTTTCCCTCCATCTTTTCTGTCTTTTCAGCACCAGGCCCATGGGCTCATTAACAAAAGTGACACGGCACAGAAACAGAAGCGAGCTGCCTGCAGCCATTGGTCAGTGCCCCATCTACCAACAGTAGAGAGCAAGTTCCTGGTGTGATGTCACTGTGGGCAGTATCAGCTAAACACCTGTTGGCAGGTTGATTACAGTAGGCCATTTCTATCATGGAAGGGGCAGCATTTTGTTCTTTTTGGAATAGACAGTCTAAATACAGGTTTGCTTTCTGCATCTATATGGGAAACTTCTACCAAAGCAATCCAAGAACTTACAAAATGCCTTGTCCACAGTCAAAGTAGCCTTTACAACCTTGTTCTGCTCAAAGAACCTCACAAAGATGTGCTGCACTGGGGCCATGGCCATGGCATTCACTGGTCTTGTCACGTCCCCCACCGTGTTGAAGAATGACTGGATAGCACATAATGATTAACTTCATGTGTCACTTTACTGGGCTAAGGGTGCTTAGATAGTTCATAAACAGCTTCTGGGGGAGATTATCATAGTAGTCTTCCCTCAAAGAGGAGGGAAATACATAATTTGATCCTCTGATTTCCAGACTCTCAGATTCAAGATTGGATTCCACTACCATATTTCTGGAAAACTCTAATACATTAGCAATCACACAGAGGACTCAGCTAAAGCCGTCTGAAATCACTGTGATAAGACTGAGTCAAACCAGAAACTAGGATAGAGATTATCCAGAAAAGGTAAGTGAAAGTTCTCTTGTTTAAATGGCATGAATTATAGAATGTGAGTTCACAGTGGTACAAACCATTACTAGAAACACTGCTTGGACTGAATGAAAAGACAGGACAAAATAGGGGTATTGTGGTGGTTTGGATCAGATGTCCCCCACAAACTCATGTGTTCTGAATACTAGGTCTCCAGCTGGTGGCAATTATGGAGGGAAAGTCTTGTTGAAGGGAGTGTATAGTTAGGGACAGGCTTATGGGTTATAGCCAGCTCCCTCTTGCCAGTATTTGGTTCACTGTTCTGCTGCTGTTGTCTACATGATGTTGGCCAGGAGGTGATGTCCAGCTTCTGCTCGTGCCATCATTTCCCCTTGCCATCATGGAGCTGCCCTTTGAGACTGTGAGCCAAAGTAAGCAACTTTGCTCCCATCAAGCTGCTTTTGGTTGGGCGTTTTGTGCCAGCAATGAGAAGGTAACTACAACAGGTGTTAAGACTCATCAAAAAAAGAAAGTAATGGAGGGGAGAAAGATTATATTCAAAATACATAATCCAGGAGAGAGAGATCAGCAGTTAAAGTGCTTGCCTGCAAAGCTTAAAGACCCATGATTTCCCAGTACCATGTAAAGCCAGATACACAGTGATGCATGCATCTGGAGCTTATTTACAGTGTCTGGAGGCCCTGGAATGCCCATTCATTTTCTCCCTCTGTATCTCTTCTCTCTCTCTCTCCCTCTCCACCCCGCCCTGCTTGCAAATAAGTATTTTTTAAAACTACATAATGGGGACTTCCAGGTAAGATGGTAGCTTAGGAGCCATGCCAAACCAGCCAGGCATGGTGGCACATAGCTTTAATCCCAGCACTTAGGAGGCAGGGGTAGGACTGCTGTGAGTTCAAGGCCACTCTGAGATTAAATAGTGAATTCCAGGTCAGCCTGAGCTAGAGCAAGACCCTACCTCACAAAACCAAAAAAGAAAAGTAAAAAGAAAGCAAAAAATTGCATCTAGCTTAAAAAAAAATATCAAGAAATCTTTTTTTTTTAAACATGAAAATTATTGCTGGTGAATCCTTAGATACCTAGGCAAAAATTTTATAAAGATGTTCCTTCTTGGCATATTGGATTAGAAAATGTGTGTGAGGGTGGATAATGCTGTGGCCAGAGCCATAGATTGTTACAAAATTTTTTTCAGTGTCAAGCCTGGGATACTTTCCAGTGAATTGTTTGTCAGGAAGACTCCTGATGGTCCCCAAATATTACACACCACAGCTCTCGGTTGCCTACCCAAACTAGATGGTAAGTGCTGATTGCTGAAGATACCATGTGCATGGGCTGCAGGACACTGAGAAATCAAGCTGGAGCTGAGCTGGAAGCCTCCTCCCTGTTGACTAGCTGTTATGATGCTGGAAAGAGCTATTCAGACTGCTAGGGGACAAAAGTCATAAACGGTATTAACCAGCCATGGACCCTACAAGGTTCTCACTTCACCACCCAGGCCAAATGTGCCAATTGGTATAATGATGGTATGTCAGTTATGGGAACAACCAACTGCTCTCTGATTGGATTTCAGACCTGCTCCCCTGGAGGGAATGAATTTATTCCTGATACTGAAAACCTAGTCAAAAGCCTAAGGCAGGGGAGGTCATAAACCCTGGGTGGGGGGTGTTGGGGGAGCTACTACTATTGTTTGGCAAAATGGCTATATTATGCCGACCAAATTGTCCTCTAAATATTTATGTTTATGCCCATATATTAATGCTTCTCTCATTTTTGGTTAGAGAAGCTTCTCTTTTCAGATAGGGAGATTCAAAACTCGCCCAAGTGCTGAGAAGAGACAGCGTAGTGTTCAGCACTGAGACATCTCTATCACTCTCAAAGGCTCAGGGACCATTGTGGAAGAGGTGACTAAAAGAATGTAAGAGCCACAGGAAGGGGAGAAACTGCTTAAAATACGGCCTTCCAGACAGAGTGGCCATGGCACTCAGGACCTCACAATTGCTGACCCTATGTATAAGACCTGCATAACCTGAGCGGGGAAATGATATCAAAATAGAAGACAGGCTTGTGGAAGGGACTCAGTGGAGGATGTGGAAATGGGGCAAAGGAGGTGGTGGGATGGAATTATGATCATGGCATATTGTTTACATGTATGAAGGTTGCCAATAAATTTTTCAAAAAGTTACAAGAGGTGACATTACATAGTATATACTGCAGGGTCCACAACTATCAGATGAGCATGACATTTTCCTAGTGCAGGAATCCATTGACAGACATCTGCGATCAAATGGGACAGCTTCCATACACCGATCACGTCACGTCCTAGAGCAATGCAAACGCCCTCTGGTGAGCTCAACATAGAACCTTACTAATTAAGATATCATGACTCAGTTTGGAGATAACCACCTTTTTTCTAAGTCATTTCTTCCCATGCATTCTCACTCTAGTCCTATAATTTTTACATTTATATTGGCAAACTTGAAAGTTCACCAAGAATAACTCAGAATCGGAAGGGTTATATATAAATCGAATTTTGCAAATGTCAACGTTTCAGAGGAAATTTGAAAAATAAGAGATTAAATACCAAACACTCAGTGGTCAACTTTCTTTGATGTCTAGGCCTCTAAACAATACACCAATCCAAAAGCAGCCTCTCTCGAGCTAGCCACGAGTTTAAACTCAGAACTGACTTTACATGAATCATTCTTTCGCCCAGCTTTCTCTTCACCACCTACTCACATTTCTCCTGTTGTTCCTTATGCCTCTTTGCTGGAACCCTCGAACAAGTTACCTCCTCCTTGTGGAGTTTCTAAACACTGATCTTATCTAGAAGGTAAGGCTGAGTCTTTTTGTTTTGTTTTTCGAGGTAGGGTCTCACTCTAGCTCAGGCTGAGCTGGAATTCACTATGTAGTCTCAGGGTGGCCTCGAACTCACAGCAATCCTCCTACCTCTGCCTCCCAAGTGCTGGGATTAGAGGTGTGCGCCACCACAGCTGAGTCTTTTCACTGAAGAACAAGGACGGCCTTAGATAAACTAGGTGAGGTAGCCTGGATCATCTTTTAACCTGGGTGCAATACTCTTTCCAACGTGGAACAATTCTGCACCTTGCTTCTAGCACTTCAAAATACATCCTGGAAACCACTCTATACATGTATAAAAATTACCTGAAGAGTACTCAGTTGTGTGAATACTCATTTATGCAACCTTTTATGTATTTGAAATAGTATCCATAAAGCATTAGCTTTCAATATGGCATTTTCAAATATTTGATTTGTAGATTTTCCTCTCATTTCCACTTTATCTTTTTCTATGTTTTTATCATTTTTTTTACTATGGGTATACTTTATATGGACACATCATGTGTTGGTAGCAATGTTTCCCTTCTCCCCACTACTTTCTCTCTTTGTCCCTTTGTGCCCTTTTACCCCTGTAGTCTTTTTCCCCCACTAGTGGTTCCCTTCACACACACACATACACAGAGAGAGCATCCATGTGTGAGATAAAATAATTCGGGTTACGTCACTCAATAGCTTCCAGACCCGTTTCCTAAGAATATTCTTCTTTGCACCTGAATAGAGTATCATCAGGCATAGACACACACTTTTTTTACTACCCATTCATCTGCTGATGGGTATCTTCTCCGAGTCCACATCTCTGTATGTTGTGAACAGTTCAAGAAACATCAGTGTGCAAGTATCTCCATGGTAGAGACCCTTGGCATATGCCCAAGAATGAACGGTAGATGGAAATGCTAGTTTTAATTTTTTGAAACTTCTACACTGATTTTCATGACTACTAGATTTTCCTCCCATCAGCAGTGAATCTAAGGGTTTCTCTTTCCCCACATTTGTGACACAGCCATTTGTCATGTTTAATGATAACCATTCTGACGGGAGATGGAATTTCACAGTAGTTTTATTTTGCTTTCCCCTGATGGTTAAGGCACCTTTTAAAAATATTTTTTGGGGCTGGAGAGATGGCTTAGCGGTTAGGCACTTGCCTGTGAAGCCTAAGGACCCAGGTTCAAGGCTGGATTCCCCAGGACCCACATTATCCAGATGCACAAGGGAGCGCACGCATCTGGAGTTCTTATGCAGTGGCTGGAAGCCCTGGCATGCTCATTCTCTCTCTATCTGCCTCTGTCATTCTCAAATAAATAATTTTTTTAAGAAAAGAATTAAAAAAAATATTTTTGGTCATTTGTGTTCTTTTCTTTGATAATTGTTCATTAGCTCATTTATTGGCAGCTTTTTAAAAATTTTTGTAGTTTTTTAAAAAACTTTTTTTCCTTTCTTTTAGTTATTTGAGCAACAGAGAGAGAGAGAGAATGGGTGCACCAGGGCCTCCAGCCACTGCAAATGAACTCCAGATGCGTGCACCCCCTTGTGCATCTGGCTAACCTGGGTCCTGAGGAACGGAGCCTCGAACCCAAGGTCCTTAGCCTTCACAGGCAAGCGCTTAACCGCTAAGCCATCTCTCCAACCCTATTGTTGTAGTTCTTTATATATTCAAGATGCTAACACTTTGAAGTATATCTGGCAAAAAATTTTAAGATTTCTTTTCCCATTAGGTACTCAGTCCATGCTAAAAAATTTCCTTGGCTGGGCAACTTTTATTTTCATGTAATCTCATTTGCTGATTCCTGGAGCTATTTCCTGTGCTATTCTGGCTACTCACAACATTCTTGCCTGTATCTATTTTCTGGAGCGTTTCCCTACTTTCCTCTAGCATTTTCAGCATTTCAGGTGTTAAGGTCTTTGATTCAATTTAAGTTACATTTTTCATTCAAGGTGAAAGCTATGGATCTAATTTCATTCTTCTGCATGTAGATAGCCAGTTTTGCCACCATTTATTCAATAGCCTGCATTTTTTTCATGATACTTGTCAAAATTTTTGCCAAGTGTTTGCAGTACAAGCATGAGGCTCTAAGTTTGCATTCCCAACATCCATGTAACAGCCAAGCATAGTGACACTCTCCTATAATCCCAGCACTGGCAAGGACAGAGACGGGATCCTTAGGACTTGCTGAATTTGTGAGCTCTGGGGTCTCTGTAAGACCTTGTCTCCAAAAAAAAAAAAAAAAAAAAAAAAGTGGAAATTGAGGAAGACTTCCCCAGTATCAAGCTCTGGTCTGCACATGCATGTGCCATGCACACACATTCACATACCCAAATGAACATATGAGGAGTATTTTTAAAAGCTTGTCTCCATAGCTGTGTGGGTTGTCTTGGGTCCTCTCTTCTGTTCTACTGGTTTGCATGTGTGTGTTACACTTATTAACATCATTTTCCAGTGATTTTCTACAATACTATGGCAATGTTTGTGTATGGATCATTTTGCATTTTTTTTCTTTTTAACATTTGCAAGCACAAAGACGCCGTATAGGAGCACCAGGGTCTCTAGCCACCTGGCTTACATGGGTACTGGGAAACTGAACCAAGGTGGTTAGGCTTTGCAGGCAAGCACCTTAACTGCTGAGCCATCTCTTCAACCCCATTTTGCAATGTCAGTATATTTCGGAGGAAAAAAAATACATAAGAGATTGCTATGCTAAAGAATGATTTTAGGGCTGGAGAGATGGCTTAGCGGTTAAACGCTTGCCTGTGAAGCCTAAGGACCCCGATTCGAGGCTCGATTCCCCAGGACCCACGTAAGCCAGATGCACAAGGGGGCGCACATGTCTGGAGTTCATTTGCAGTGGCCGGAGGCCCTGGCTCTCTCTCTCTCTCTCTCTGCCTCTTTCTGTCTCTCTCAAATAAATAAATAAAAATAAAAATAAATTTAAAAAAAAAAAAAGAATGATTTTAAAAAGTAGATATTACTAACTCCCCTCCATTGATAATGTAGTCTCACTTTATTTTGCTACTAGAAATGTGGGAAAGTACATTTTCCCATAGTCCCACCAGTGGAAATGGTTAAACATTTAGACTTTTATAAGGGCGTGTTCGTGTGATTTTAATTAAAGTTCTCTAAGTCTGGTCATGCTACTTGTTATTAAGATTTTCATACCTGTATAAAATGCACTCTGATTCCCCTTCCACTGAAACCTTTCTTCCCATTAATCCCCATCCTAGTCTCACGCCTTGTTTTGTCTTGATTACCAGGGGTGGGGCTATTCGGCCGTCACTTGCATGATCATGAGCAGAAGTTACTACTGGAGCACCAGTAGCTGCACCCAAGGGAAACTGACCCTCTCTCTCACTAGTGGCTGTTCCCTGAGCCGTGAAGGGCGTGGTTTAGACGTCATGCTTAGGGCCCAGCACACATGAGTTGCTGATTCTTGATAACTCTGTCGGCTGTACATGTCTGCATCACCTCTGCCCTTGGTAGAATCACTTTTCATTCTGTGTGAATAATCTATATGTTAATGGATTATTTCCTTTAGGGAAATAATTATTAGGAACCCTCCATATACTATACATATAATTTTTTTGTGCTGTATTCTTCTCCTAGTCTAGCTTTATTTTTTCCCCCCAACTATTTTGTTACGACCTTGTGGTATTATGTACCATGGAAAGCCACTAAGCTTTTGTAGCATATAAACATAATAGGCTCACTTGAAGAAAATTCACATCATTGACATTAATTCAATTACTAAGCATTTACTACATTACTTTTTTCTCCTCAGCTTTTTATTAATTTTTGAAAATTATTTTTAGTTATTTGAGAGCAACAGAGAAAGGGAGGGAAGGAGAGAAAGAGCATGGGTGCCAGGGCCTCCAGCCACTGCAAATGCACTCCAGATGAGTGCGCCACCTGTCACCTTGTGCATCAGACTTACGTGGAATTGAGCCTCCAACCAGGGTCCTTAGGCTTCACAGGCAAGCGCTTAACCGCTAAGCCATCTCTCCAGGCCTTTATTAATTTTTTATACATGTGTATAATTATAACCGGTTATGCTCTTAGCCCCTTGCCTCTGCCCTCATTACCCTGTGACCCTTCTCAGTGGTGTGATGATATTCACTGCGGGGTCATGAAGGCCTCAGTCATCCCTGTCGCAAGGTGTGGAGAGGGGGACCATGCCTCAGGATATTCCTGCCCACTCTGTGGCTCCTACAATCTTTCCACCCTCTCTTCCACATGTTCCCTTGACCATGGCAGAACTATTGGCAGTTTGATGTAGTCTGTAGCCTCTGGATTTCCAGTTTAACAGGTTTGTATTGATAACCATGTCTGTCGCCACTGCCCTGGAACTGGTTGTTAGGCTGGCAGTAAGAGCGGCATTCATGTCACCACCTCTGCAATTTCTCCTGGGCCCCAGCAGCAGATGTGCAGAGGCGGCACACCTGGTGGGGTGCAGTCGCTATCTTCTTATCATGGATCTTAGCTCGCCTCCATTTTCTCGGCCATCTGTGAAATAAAACAAATTCTCCAACCAAGAATGAGAGCAGCTTTAAAAAAATTTTTTAAGCTTTATTTTGGTGTTTTTTAGGCAGGATCTCTCTCCAGGCCAGGCTTACCTAGAACTCCCTCCGTAGTCTCAGGCTGTTCTTCAGTCTGAGACAACACACAGCCGTCCCGTTAGTCTTTCTACTTCCTCCCATGATTTTAACTCCTCCACATATGGAACAACCTATTGCAATTCTTGTAAGTCTTAAACACTTCCTGGCACTTTCTAATTGCATCCATAAGGCTTTCTGAATAACTTTCTCAAATTTATTTACCAGGCCATGAGTTTTCTCCTCAGTTGTGATTTTATTTCTAGAAGCCCAGTCTAGTTCTTTCTTCAAACAAAACTTTTATTTTAAAAACTCATGCTGACCTATTGGTCCACATAAGCTCCTTTTTAAATAATCTCAAAAAAAAAAAAAAATGTGAGGGCTAAAAAGCTGGCTCACCAGTTAAAGGAGCTTGTTTGCAAAGCCAAAGAACCCAGGTTCAATTCTGCAGTATCCATGTAAAGCCAGATGCACAAAGTGGTGCATGAATCTGGTTCATTTGCAATGGCTAGAGGCCCTGGCATGCCTAAGCTGGCTCTCTCTCTCCTCTTGCTCTCTGTCTAAAATAAAAACTTAAAAAATTAAAAGTATATTTGAGAGAGAGAGAATGGGCATACCCAGGTGCAACTGACTTTCTGTGGGTACTTGGGAATTAAACCCAGGCTGGCTGACTTTGCAAGTAAGCACCTTTAATCCTAGCCCAAAGTATCTTTTTTTTTTTTTTTTTTTTTTTAAGAGAGTGAGAGAAATGGCATGCCAGTCCAATCGAATGCCAAATGCTTGCACCACCTAGTGGACATTGCAACCTGTGCTTGCCTCACCCTTGTGTTTCTGGCTTATGTGGGATCTAGAGAGATGGAAAATGGGTCCCAATGCTTTACAGGGAAGTACTTTAACAGCTAAGCCATCTCTCCAGACCCAAAGTATCTTTTTAGGTTGTTTTTTGAGGTAGGGTTTCACTGTAGTCCAGGCTGACCTGGAATTCACTGTGTAGTCTCAGGATGGCCACGAACTCATGGCAATCCTCCAAATTCTGCCTCCGAGTGCTGGGATTAACGGCGTGGGCCACCACACATAGCCCAGCACCAAAGTATCTTTTTGACTGGCATATTATTTCAGTTTTTGGAGCACAGATTCCATTTGCATTATCTGTTCACCTACCTTGTGTCTCATTTCCTGTTTTGAAACCTTACCTACAGTTAATCTTTTTCCATTTCTTTTTGAACTCTAGTTTATCTACCCAAATCCATTTCTCATAGCTGGATCACATTTTTAAGCTTTAGGAACCACATATAGGATGTTAATTCATAAATATTACAATAACCATTTATAGTCCCGAGTTACCATCTCCATAAAATTCCATGGTCCCAAGGTACTGTCTCCTATACCTGTAACACAATGAGTAAGGGGTCAAGTATGCAGCACTCTAAGGCTGTTATTTCACAATTTATCACACCTCAAAGTTTAAAAAATTTTTTTAAATATATTTTATTTATTTATGTGAGAAAAAAGAGAGAATAGGTGTGCCAGGGCCTCCAGCTACTGCAAACAAACTCCAGATGCATGCACCCCTTTGTGCAACTGGCTTACATGGGTCCTGGAGAATCAAACCAGGATCCTTAGGCTTCACAGGTATATGCCTTAACTGCTAAGCCATCTCTCCAGCCTTAACAATGTTTATAACTCACTACATTTTAAATTCACTTTTTATTTAAAAAAAATATTTTATTTATCTATTTGAGAGAGAGACACAGAGGAAGAGGCAAAGAGAAAGAGAATATGCACATCCGGGCCTCCAGCCACTACACATGAACTCCAGACAAATGCACCCCCTTGTGCATCTGGCTTACGTGGGTTGTGGGAAATCAAACCAGGGTCCCTAGGCTTCGCAGGCAAATGCCTTAACCGCTAAGCCATTTCCTCAGGCCCATTTTAAATTTATTTTATAGTTATGTTTGATTACAAAATGTCAGGGCTAGGGGTGTAGTTTGTTCAATCATACAAAACAAAACCCGAAGAAATGTTTGATGCTTCTATTAGAAAGAGAGCCATGCTTAGTCATGCTTAATTAGTCCTTAATTAGAACTTTTCTCAATAATAATGGCTGGTGCATTCAGTGGGCAAAAGAGGGAAAGGAGAGGGAGAGAGGGAAGGGTGCAGGGAGGGAGGGAAGGACAGAGTTGGGGGAAAAGAAAAAGAGAGAGAACAGGAAAAGAAAGGCAGAGTACCTGAAGAACTAGCTGCTAGAAGCATGACCAAAAATATCTGCATACTTCTCTCTCTCTCAAATAAATAAAATTAAAATATTTAAAAACAACTGTAAAAAAAGGGGTGGAGAGATGGCTTAGTAGTTAAGGCATTCCCCAGGATCCACATTAGCCAGATGCACAAGGGGGCACAGGCATCTGGAATTTGTTTTCAGTGGCTGGAAGCCTTGGCACATCCATTCTCTCTCTCTCAAATAAGTAAATTAAATATATTTTAAAATATCTGTATATGATAAACACCAGACCACACAATCAAACTTTCAAGACAAATAGATACTACCAAAGCAACAGGAGAGAGCAAGTATGTCACATCAAGGGATCCTTAGCACAATTACCAGCACATTCTCATTTTAAAACTTTACAAGCTAAAAGGTTGTGGCTGATGCATTGAATGGGCCAAAGGTAAACAACTGTCAAGCAGGAATCCTTTACCGGGCAAAACTATGCTTCCAACGTGCAGGAGAAATTTCCCTGGCAGGAACACACTGAGGGAACTTATGGAAACGTTCAGGGGAGCGCTGCAGAAAACTGAGAGGACACCATGCCACATCAGAGCCACCTAGGGAAGAGTACTTGAGACAAGAAAGTCACTCACAGGAGTTCTAGTGCAGGGACAAACTTCAATGTTGCATATGGGATGTTTCAGAATAAAAGCCATAAATTGTTTGGATTCTTTTTTTTTTTTTTTTTTAATATTTTTTGTTCATTTTTTATTTATTTATTTGAGAACGACAGACACAGGTAGAAAGACAGATAGAGGGACAGAGATAGAATGGGCGTGCCAGGGCTTCCAGCCTCTGCAAACGAACTCCAGACGCGTGCGCCCCCTTGTGCATCTGGCTAACGTGGGACCTGGGGAACCGAGCCTTGAACCGGGGTCCTTAGGCTTCACAGGCAAGCGCTTAACCGCTAAGCCATCTCTCCAGCCCATTGTTTGGATTCTTAAGACAATCCTGTGCTGTTAAACTCTGCTACCTCTAGAACTGTGACCATTATTAGAATTCTTACATTGTAATTATGAAAATATAAAACCTTTAATAATTCTCAAAAAAAAAAACCCACATGTGACTTTCTCAAATGGAGAAAGTTTATTTGTTGAATAATAATGCATGACATGGAAGCACACATACTGATTTCCTTCATGTGATAATGGGGATAAAACAAAAGCCCTGCAGCACATAACTAATGATAAAACCCAGGAGCATCAGGGACCGTTGCAGAAGGAGAGCTTCCAATGCTGTCTTGCTGACACAAGTGGCCCTGACATACATGACCTCCCAGTGGATGACACTACCTACACAAGACCTGCGTAGCAATGACATCAACAAAGAAGACAGTCTTACTGGAAAGTAGAGGTTCAGTGGAAGAGGGATATGGGAAGGAGATGTGGGTATCATAGGAGGGAATTACAATACAGACATGGAATACTGTCTATATTTACAGACGTTTTAAATAAAAAAAAATTAAAATAGGGACTGGAGAGGTGGCTTAGCAGTTAAGCACTTGCCTGTGAAGCCTAAGGACCCCGGTAAGCCAGATGCACAAGGGGGCGCATGCACCTGGAGTTTGTTTGCAGTAGCTGGAGGCGCTGGTGTGCCCATTCTCTCTCTCTCCCTCTTTCACCCTCGGTTACTCTCAAATAAATAAATAAAAATAAACAAAAAAATTAATACAAAATCCAAGAGCATTCCCTTCAAAGTTCACACTGCTGGCCTGAGATGTGTGTGCAGGGCTGGTTCACTGTCAACTACCTCAGCTCACAAGTCAGTTCAGGCGAGCACACAAAAGGCAGGCGCCTGATCCATCTAGTTGACCTTTCTGAACAATGCCTAATGGCAGAGTGGGCACCTGACAAATACTGGGTTTTGCTGTTTTGTTTTGAAGACAGAGACTCACTACTAACCAAGGCAGGCCTGGCGCTTATGATCCTCCTGTCTCAGCTTCCTGCACGTTGGAATTACAACTATGCACCTTGCCCCAGCTAATAGTTTTAGAATGAGTCCAAGTGCCTCACTTCTTTTTTGTTTGTTTGTTTGTTTTCCGAGGTAGGGTCTCACTCTAGCCCAGGCTGACCTGGAATTCACTATAGAGTCTCAGGGTGGCCTCAAACTCATGGCAATCCTCCTACCTCTGCCTCCCAAGTGCTGGGATTAAAGGCGTGTGCCACCACGCCTGGCCCTCACTTCTATTAACACATGACAATTCCTTAAATCAATGACTCATGAAGAGAGTTGGGCTCTCCTGGGCAAAATCAAGATCCTTTCTGGAAGACCAAAAGCTCAAACTATATGCTTTATTATGTGAAGATATTTGTCATCCTGCATTGAATGTGCCATTGAATATAGAAGGAGATATAAGAATCCATGGGAGGCAGAAGAGCTGGCTTAGTGAATAAGGCACTTACCAGTGAAGCCTAAGGACCCAGGTTCAATTCTCCAGATCCCATGTAAGTCAGATGCACATGGTGTCATATGCATCTGGAATGTGTTTGCAGTGGCTGGAAGCCCTGGCGTGCCCATTCCCTCTCTCTCTAATAAATAAAAATATTTTTTTAAAAAAGAAAGAATCCTTGGGGTCTGGAGAAATGGACCAAAGGGTAAAGACACTAGCATGCGAAGCATGTCAGACCAATTTCCATGCCCCATGTAAAGCTTGACACAAAAATTGTGGCACAAAGTCTACCATGTTTGCAGTGCAAATAAATGAATAATGGGGCTGGAAAGATGGCTCAGCAATTAAAGGTACTTGCTTGAAAAGCCTGAAGACCCGGGTTCAATTCCCCAGTACAGCATAAAGCTATATGCACAGTGGTGCATGTGTCTCGAGTTCATAAGCAGCAGGAAGCCCTGGTATTTCCATGCTCCCATTCTCTCTCTTTCAAATATCTTTTTCTTTAACGTTAAAATTGCCTGCTATTTTTGCCAGAATATATCCAATACATTTTCAAGTTCATGACTATTCCTTGTCTCTGGAAACACCACTTCCAATAAACCCCACGCCAATAAAATGATTATGCTACATGTTTTCTGCTAGAAAAATGTACGCATCCACATAAACATAAAATTTTACATAAAAGATAGAGGATTTAGCACTCCATTTTGTGGAGTTCATCTTAAAAACTGCCATTCTGAGGCTGGACAGTTAAGGGGCTACCTGCAGAGACTATAACCTGGGCTAGAGTCCCTGGTATTCAGGTAAAGCCAGATGCACAAAGTGGAACATACCTTTGGAGTTCATTTGCAGAGTCTAGAGGCCCTGCACCTTTATTCTGCTTGCAAATAAATTTTAAAAAATTGGGGGCTGGAGAGATGGCTTAGCAGTTAAGGCATTTGCCTGCAAAGCCTAAGGACCTTGGTTAAATTCTCCAGAACCCACATAAGCCAGATATACAAGGGGGCACATGCACCTGAAGTTCGTTTCCAGTGGCTGGAGAACCTGGCCGTGCCCATTCTCTCCCCACACTCTCAAATAAATAAATAAAATAAAGGTTAATTTTTTTTTTAATTTAAAAACTAAAATCCTCGAAAGTGTGGGGGTGGGGGAGGGAGGGAATTACCAAGGGATATTTTTTTATAATCATTGAAAATGCTAATAAAAATTAAAAAAAAAAACTAAAATCCTACAGATAGTCAAGTACACAAAATACTCAAAAGTATTAAGGAAGGAAATAAATAAGCAAGTCAAATACAAAACAGACCAGAGATTGAAAGGCATTCAAGTTTGTCTATGGAAATTTTTCTGAAGAAATTACAACATGAGACATAAAATATACTTAAGTTTTAAGTTATTTATTTACAAAGTCCCTACTAACATAACTGCTTTTAAAATATAATAAAGAGAGATCATAACTAGTCTGTGAAGTAGCACACACATGGTATGGAAACAATCCACAGTCACTTAAACTATTACAACAGATAGCTAGAATTGGTTAAGTAGCAATGGCACTTCTGTAGCGCTCTTTTAAACAGGTAGGAAACAGAAAATAAATCTATTCATAGGAACTTGATTGCTTTGTATTGCTGAGTATGAGAAAGCTATTCTGAAAGATGTCAGTAAAGTTCCAATTTGCGTTTACAATGACCACAAAAAAGTTGATCACATGCAGATCTTTGTATTTCACAGCAGATTAGTAAAGCTGATGACAACTTAAGAACTATTTCATAAAGAACATAAACTTTCTTCAGCACACTCTTCCCATGCTCTTATTGGAAATAAAAATCAACACAGTATCCAAGTAAATCACGATTTGCTAGGAGCTAAAATAAAAAATATGTCTCTGAAACAGCTACCTGCTTATACCAACATCATGATTTGCAACATATACAATATTTTATAATCGTTCTGTGCTTATCTCAATGTGCAAAAATACTTTGAATTGATCTTAATTATACTTGCTAATAAAGGTACATGTTTCCAAATTCACATGCTAGGTCTTGAAAACATTTGAGGAAAAAAAAGTACACTGCAAAATGAGCAGATAAGCACCTCCAACAATGCATGTGCATAAAGCCCTGCACTTAAATCCAACTCTTTGCAAGTATTTATTCAGTAAGTATTGTAATATCATTTCATCACTGCACAAACTGAAATGTACAATACAGACAACCAAAATTCATTCAAGATACTATACAGAAAAGCAGGAATGTTTGGCCCCCACCAATAACATTTTATTTTCTGCACCAGAGTTACAAAACTACTGGTTATCATGAATAACTTATGTTACTGGTTTTCAGACGAGAGATCCAAGCAAAAAAAAAATAAATTACATCAAAATCAGTACATTTTACATGGATTAACTTGAAAAGAAGAGGTAACCTGTCTGCCAAGAAGATCGAAAGGCCTCATTTAGTGTTGCTTACATTCTTCTGCTCTCACCGAGTGCTGACTGCTCGTACCATGTAGGTCAGTTCTTAGAGAACAAGGTTCCATAAAATGGTTAGAGTTCATATCAAGTGAGTTGTAGATCTACTTAATGTATGACTTCTCTTTTCAAAGAATGAGGGAAGGCTGACGAGGGAAGGAGATGGAATACCCTGTTAACAACAACAAAAAAACAGAAATGTAGTTTTCATTTTCTTCAAGAATTTGTGACATAGAATTCACTATCATGCCTACCATTTTCACATCCTACAAATTAACCTAACAAGATATTTGACAATTCTAATCCTTTTAAACAAAAGTCTTAAATCAGGGCTAGAGAAATGGCTCAGTGGTTTGCCTGCAAAGTCTAAGGACCTGTGTTTGATCCCCCAGTACCCATGGTAAACCAGTGGAACATGCATCTGGAGTTCATTTGCAGTAGCTAGAAGCCCTGGCAAGCCCATTCTCTCCTTCCCTCTTTCTCATAAATCAATATGTATGTTTTTTAAATTCTTAAAATCAGGGCTGGAGAGGTGGCTTAGCAGTTAAGACACTTGCCTGCAAAGCCAAAGGACCCAGGTTCAATTCTCCAGTACCCACCTAAAGTCAGATGCACTGAAGTCTGAAGTAGTGCATGTCTGGAGTTCATATGCAGTGGCTATAGGGCCTGGCATGCCCATTCTCTTTCCTCTCTGCCTTTCTTTCTCTGTCTCTCTCTTAAATAACAAATATTTTTTTAAAAACTGAAAAAAACCTTAAAATCAGGAGTGAATGAGGACAAAACATGATAAAACTATGTTAGCATTCTCAGACAGACTAGTGAGCCAGATATTAATTCAACTAGAAGAGATACTAGCTTATGACAGCATTTATATCTTTCTTCTATGAGATATTAATGGCTCAGTGTTGAATAAATTTTAGAGATTAAAAGGAAAACACTAGTGGTTTCTCCTAAATTCCTTTTCTCTTTCTCTCTCTCTCTTTAGATTAAATTGGTGAGCCGGGCATGGTGGCACATGCCTTTAATCCCAGCACTCGGAAGGCAGAGGTAGAAGGATCACTGTGAGTTCGAGGCCAGCCCGGGCTAGACTGAAACCCTACCTTGAAAAAACAAACAAAAAAATTTAGTGAAACAGGTTCTCATATATTTCAGGCTAACCTCAAACTCATGTGGCCAAGAATGACCTCCTGCTACCTTCCAAGTGCTAGGGTTACAAGGATTGTCCCACCATGTCCAGTGCACGTGGCGCTGGGACTGAACCGAGGGCTTCGGGTGTGTTCAGCCAGCGCTCTACCAGCTGGTTTCTTCATTCTTAAAACAAAATCAGGAAGGAATAAATTATTTTATGGGAAAGAATCTTCTACAAGCCAGTCACATATTGCCAAAGACTGCTTGTATGATGTGTACAACTCATGTGTATGTGTGCAAATACACACTCATTATTAATAGAGTACATATCATTCCATGTGAAAACTGGGGGAAACGGCAGTGTTTCTGAAGAAATTACTGAGCAATCTCCATCTATAGTTTCAGAGGTCAAAACTGTCAGAATTGTAAACTATAAAGTGCACAGAAGGGTACAGAAGCCCAAGTGTAGGTGTAATCAAAACAAACTCTAAGGGCACCGTTTTGTTTTAATGAACATGAATGGTTAGCTGTAATTAAATTCAAGGCCCACGGTGTAACTGGATATAAGTTCTCCTGAACACCATTAAGTAAAATAGTCTGGAGAGATGGCTCAGTGGTTAAAGTATTTGTTTGCAAAGCCTGGTGACCAGGGTTCAATTTCCCAGTAACCACATAAAGCCACACATACAAAGTGACACATGTGTTTGGAGTTTGCTTATTGTAACAGGAGGCTCTGGCACATCCATACACATAATCTCTCAAATAAATATTTTTAAAGTAGTAAAATGGACTGTTCAAGAGCTATATAAATAATATCATTCAAGTGATCAAATAAGGATTTAAATGTATAAAAGTTCCTATTTTCCTCAGGAGTAATTTTTAGGATACACTGCATTATGACCATAAACCCTACGTATATGCCATATCTACATTTTATTTTTTGCTTGTTTGTTTTTACAAGGTAGGGTCTCCTCAGTGTAGCCCAGCAGACCTGGAACTCACTCTGTAGTCCCAAGCTGGCCTCAAAATCACAGCTATCCTCCTTCCTCAGCCTACAGAGTGCTGGAATTACAGGCATGGACCATAAACCTACTTTTCCTCACAGTTACTTGTAATGCTTACTTCCCCCCCCGCCTCTCCAATTTGCACTTGGGTCAGGGGTGGGGGATGCAAAGTTCTCTTGCCACTGCAAGGGAATACCAGATGCTTATGTCACTCACTGTGTCTGGCTTTACATGGGTGCTGGGGAATCTAATCAAACTGAGGTTGACTTTGTAAGCAAGCACCTTTAACTGCTGAGCAGTCCCACCCAGTCCCCAAGCTTCTTTGCATGCACGTGTATGTACGGTGTGCATGACTGCTTGTAGGTGTAGGGGCACACGTTTATGCAGGTGCGCATACGTGCATGTGGAGGCCAGAGATTAAACCTCAATCACTCTCCACCTTATTTTCAGACACAAGGTTTCTCACTAAACCTGGAGCTCACGGATTCAGCTAGGCTAGCAAGCCACGAGCTCTGAGGATTCTCTGTGGCTGCCTCTCTAATACTAGAATTACAGGCATACGCCATCATGCCAGGCTTTCAGGGAGTGCTGAGGATCCAAACGTGGGTCCTCATGGCTTACACGTCAAATGCTTTACCCACTGAGAAATCTTCCCAGGCCCCAAAATAAGAAATTTTCTAATAGAACATTTTTGTCCATGTGAACTTAAAAACATACTGCTCTGCAAAAAATATTTTTTGCCAGGCATTGGTGGCACATGCCTTTAACCCCAGCACTCATGAGGCACAGATAGGATTGCTATGAATTCCAGGTCAGCCTGGGCTAGAGTGAGACCCTACCTCAAAAGAGCAAAATAAATAAATTTTTATTTAGAAACATGCAATGAAATTCTATTACATCTAAATCATTGTGAATTCAGAAGTCCCAACATACCTAATAAGTGATACAATGGAGGAAAAAAATGCTTTATTTTCACAAATATAAATTTCAAACAGCTAATAAGTACACATTAAACTTCACAAGGTTCGTTTCCATTACTACTTGGCACATTCCTAATTCTTCACAATGTCAAAGATGACTTAGATACAACTGTTTTTTTTTTTAATGTGAGGCGGAATCTGTATTTCCTTTTTGTATCTTCTGAAAATCTAGCTCAGAAGTAGGAATGGTACACAGTTCAAAACCAGAAGTACTGAGAACGCTCACCAGTAGAGTTTGAGCGCTGAACATAAGCATGCTTAGTAAATCCAATTACACTGCTTGTGGAAACAGAATGGGTAATCTGTTAGAACAGAAACAAGCCACTGAAAGAAGGACACAAATGTTTCAAGGACATGAATTGTCTACATAAAAGATATTATTATAAGTCCTAAAAGTTTTCTACAGCTCATCTAGTAAGTCCATTTATCTTCATTTGAAAGGCAATTAGTCATTACATTAGTCACTAGAGACACAGAAAATAAACACAAGTCAGTACCTGGGCCTTGAGAAAGCCTGAAATCAACAAATGAAATGCTTGCTTACACTGTGTCAATTTTAATTGATCAAATTATTCTGCATATATGTGTGTGTATGTGTGTGTATGTGTATACACACAGTATTTTTTGAGACAGTCTCACATAGGCCAGGCTGGCCTGGAACTCGGTATGTAGCCAAAGATGACCTTGAGCTTCCTCTTGCTCCACACCTGGTTTATGTAATGCTAAGATCAGACTCAGGGCTTTATATGTGCTAAACAAGCAGTCTACCAACTGAGTGTAGCTATATTACCAGTCCTTCTTTTTATATATTTTGATAGCCAGTTAAGTATAACTTCTTTCTCATCTGTCAACCTTATTTTAAAAAATACAGAAATATACTCTTAAGTGTAGCTATACCTATTTTAGTGTTAACTGAAGATTTTAGCTTCAAAATCTGTAACATTTATTGACTTTTACATACCTGACCTACAATTTATATATAAAAGGTAGCCACTGAATAAACAGTGGAATATCCAGAATGTACCAGATACTATTCTAAGCACTTAACATATACTAAACTACAGCGAAGCCAGGCATGGTGGCGCACGCCTTTAATCCCAGCACTTGGGAGGCAGAGGTAGGAGGATCGCTGTGAGTTCAAGGCCACCCTGAGAATACAGAGTGAATTCCAGGTCAGCCTGAGCTCATTTTAAAAAATACTGATAGCATATAGGAAGCTTGCTGAAGGAAATACAGCTAAAGCATACAGTAAGAATTGATAGCCACTTGTTTCTTAAACCTCAGTTTAGTAATAAAACAGGGCTAGAGCAATGGCTCAGCAGATAAAAGCGGCTTGCTCCTGTTGGCTTGGAGTTGCTCCCCCAGTACCCACATAAAGCCAGATGCACAAAGTGGCACATACAACTGGAGTTAGTTTGCAGAGGGAAGAGGACCTGGCATGCCATCCACTCCTCTCTCTCCTAAGAAAACAGAAAAATAACTAATAAGAAGAAAACAAATACATTTCATATACTATTGATTGTAATACACACTAGAAGTGTCTTTATCAAATAATCCAGGCATTGCCATGAGTCTGGACTATTTGGGCACACTTAAGCATATGCACATCAATTCTGATCCCACATTCTCTAACAATTGCTCTCAAAGATTGCATCCTAAAGGCAAGAGTAAAAGAAAGACATCTCAGCCCCATGTTCTTACCACCCATCTGTATAAAAAGAAGTCCACTATTATGTTTGCTAGATTGAAATGGGCTGCTGTGTTTGTGGACATTAGAATATGTCTCAGTTCCAGGAAATTTCACATTGAATAAATGATACAGTATGTAGTCTTTAGTTCATTATAAGTTGGATTTTTTTTCAGTTGTTTTCATAAAGAAAATAAAGGTTAGATGTTTACACAACAACCAATAGAAACCTATTAGTTTGTATGCTGATGCTTTTTTTGAGGTACGGTTTCACTCTAGTCCAGGCTGACTTGGAATTAACTACGTAGTCTCAGGCTGGCCCCAAACTAATGGCGATCCTCCTACCTCTGCCTCCCAAGTGCTGGGTTTAAAGGTGTGCACCACCACACCTGGCTTAACTTTTTTTTTAAAGGAAGCTTTCCATTTCTAAACAGGTAGACAACTCTGTTAATGTAAGTGCTTTAGCTCATTAGGTCCAGACTACTCACTGCTAACGAAGATGTGCTGGAGAGACGGCTCATTGTGTGCTTGTCGCTGCTGGAAGGGCTTCTTCCCTCCGCTGAACTATGGGATGACATCAGAGCCATCCGTAGAGCTCTTTTGGGCGTTTTAGAAAAGGAGAATGCCCTCGTAACCTACAGTAAAAAGAGTACAGTTAATTATATCTAGACAAATTTAATACAGTCTATAAGAATGTTTGCATAAAGAAAGCCAAATACATCATTTGCTACGGACAGTACAAATGTAGCAGGACTCTGGCATGAGGCAGAAGCGCGGCGTGCTGCAGCCTACCCCATCCTGCACTAGAGGGTGCTCAGGTCCAGGGGAAGAAAGGGCAGGGGAGGGGGACCAGGAAGACAGCTAGGTTCTAGGTTTGGGCACGCCAGCAACGGTCTACCACTGAGCCCCTTATACCCTCGGCAGAAACCTAAGCTTTTGTCCGGTTTGGTTATGCTGTCATCATGCACTTGAATCCCAAGCCACTCAAATCCCAATTTCCCTACTGGACGTGAAGGAGCCCACTGCCATCATCACCAAGTGTGTTCACCGACTACGGAAGCTGCTGCATGATGGAGACACCAGAAGCCACTGAACTAAAGCCATCTTCTCTGTGCACTGTATCATGGTGCTACACAATTTCTCTTTGCCAGTGCTGACAGCAGTGCTGCTTTAATAGAAACTTAGTTATGGCTTTTGGCATGTGCATATATACAGGGGTGCGTGTGTGTGTAGACACAACTCACCTTTTTTGAGGTCTTCTTTATTGCTCTAGATGCTCTACTCAGTGTACTATCCATATCTTTCGTATTTACTTCAAAGGATTCGGGATCTGCAGTATAAATAAGATCCTCCTGTTGAAAAAGTATACTTTGTTAAAGTAAAAAAAAATCTGTTTCTAAAATCACACTTTAACCAGTTACAAACACATGGGAATATTTACACATGAAATCTTTAAACATAAAGAATATTTATACTTGAGGACTGGAGAAATGGCTCAGCGGTTCAAATTGCTTCCTGCAAAGCCTAAGGACCCCCAGTTCAATTCCCTAGGTCCCACATAACACCAGATGTAAAAGGTGGTGCACGATTCTGGAGTTTGCAGTGCCTGGAGGCCCTGTTGCGTTCATTCTCTCTATCTGTGTCTTGTCTCTCCCCCCTCTCAAATAAATAAATAAGAATATTTATAAATGAAAATATATTTACACATAAAGGTCTGTGACATGTGCGGGGATATCACTCAGTGACAGAGCTGACCCGGGCTGGAACATAAGCATCACACTCCCTCCAGACTGGAGTGTTGGAACTAATGCTACCCTGAAATGTGCTAACTTGAGGACAACAGAAAATCTGTCTTCACTAAATGAGTTACTCATGGCAGCTACAGAAAAACCCAAAATAAAACCTTACTATTAACCTCAAAATTATTCATTTACAAATCAGGCAAGTTAGTTTGAAAGTCCAAAGTCTACTATAAAACCCACACAATCCTTTCCTGAAGACACCGTCAAAATTTACATTTCCTTCTACTTTCTTTCCTCTTACTTCCTCAGCTTGCACCTGGGAGAATTCTTGAGCTTCTGAACTTATGATAAAGGGTCTCTAGGGAAGTTCGGATAGGTGGCATGTCTGTAATCCTAGCACTTCAGAGGTCTGCAGGCCACGAGGAACTCAAGCCATTTTTGGCTACATAGCAAGTTTGTGGATAGCTTAGGATGCAAGAAACTCCCTCCCACTCCCCCCAAAAAAACACCAACAACAAAAGAATAGAGTCCCTAGGGTGATAAGCAGCAATCAGGGTGTATGCAGCTTACTTGAACCTGTGTATGGCTACGAGCAAAGGTCTCTTTGCTTAGGAGAAGGTTCAAGTTGTAACACATTCCCAAAGGAGCCAAAGACCTCATATAACAAGCTAAGAACCACTGACAAAAATGAACCTTAAACAAAACAAAACAAAAAAACTAAACTCCAAGTAGTTCAAAATATTACCTTTCAAATTAGTTTTAGCTTGCAAAAAAATTTAGACAAAGTGCTTATGCAAAATTCACATAATTAATTTTACACTTTAAATTTATAAATTTAGATTGAATTGGCAAATTACATCATTACCTGAACACTATAAAACTATCTCTCTAGATTATCATGAAATTTAAAAGAACTTTATACAACATTGTGAAAATTATTTCTTCTGACAATTTTCTCATACACAAAATGTAGAAAAATCTGCTTTGTCTAACCCAAAGTACTCATATGGCTAAAACGAGATAATACACAGAAGTACTTTGAGATGAAATGCCAAGCCCCATTACAAACACATGGTGTTAAGTACTACATTCCACAATTTCAAACCAATAGTGCATAGAAAGCTATGTTTTCCTACAGCTCCCTGATTTCTTCATTAGAACAATCAGGTTTGTTCTGCCTACTCCAGACCCACTTTTTCCATTTGATGCATTTGCTAAATGATTCTTGAACTAATCTAGTCCCAATCAGGTAACTGCTCCTAGAGTTATAAGTTCCTTGAAAAGAATATTGTTTTGCTGGGCATGGCGGCACAAGCCTTTAATCCCAGCACTCGGGAGGCAGAGGTAGGAGGATCGCTGAGTTTGAGGCCAGCCAGGAACTACACAGTGAGTTCTGGGTCAGCCTGGGATAGATAGAGTGGACCCCACCTCAAAAGAAAAATAAAGAAATTATATATATATCACTGGAACATGCAAATTAGACTTTTTTGCCTATATTTATTTTATTTTGTCTCTAGTTTCAATTTCTGATTAACATACAGACACCTCATTGGTTAAATTCTTTTTACTTTGTTTCTATGCCTCACGAAGGCTCTCCCTAAGTATTTAATCAACTTCGTGCCATGGGTTAGCCATTACAACAAGGTTCTACATTTACCATATACTGAAGTTCTATGCAAAGCCACCTGTCCTCTCATCAGGTCCATGTATTTATTCCGTTTTGGAACAGTGTAATAAGACTCTGATCACTATTAACCAAATGGGGAGAGAGAGAGAGAGAGAGCAATACTCCTTGAATTCTGTCATTTATTTATCTATTTTTGGTTTTTCGATTTTGAGGTAGGGTCTCACCAGCTCAGGCTGACCTGGAATTCGCTATGTAGTCTCAGGGTGGCCTCGAATTCATGGTGATCCTCCTACCTCTGCCTCCTGACTACTGGGATTAAAGGTGTGTGCCACCACACCTGGCTTAAATATTATTTTTATTTGAGACAGAGAAAAAGAAAGGAGGAGAGAGAATGGGCAAGCCAGGGCTCCAAGCCACTGCAAATGAACTCCAAATGCATGTGCTACCTACCTTGCGTATCTGGCTTACATAGGACCTGGAGAATCAAACCTGGGTCCTTAGGTTTCAAAGGCCTTAACAGGTAAGCCATCTCTCCAGCCTAAATTCTTTCATTTATAAAATTATACTGCTGGCATTCGTTTCAAAATATATGACCTAATGTTAGGTAATACAAAGGCCTCAGAATAGGGACCATAAAGTAAAAAGCTACATGTTGGCCAAGAGACTGAAAAGACACATGTGAATATCCTGAGATGCTAAATCTTAAAATTCTGATTCCACTGACTATGTGACGTGGTAGCCATGGAAAGAAAAAGCATCAAGAAGGTCTGCCCAGGAATAAGGGTGCTTGGATCCTAGTGTGAGCTTCATCAAGACCAGTCACTCCTCTGGGTCCTAGCTTCAAACAAATAAGCAGTTTTCTTTCAGCCTGGAAGGTCTGGCTATTGAGCACTTTTACAAATAGGCAAAATGAATAAAATGGTGAAGAATAAGCAGTTGGACTTATTTTGCTCTTTCAGAATTGGGCAAGCTTCAAGCCAGGCATGATGGCTGATGCCGATAATGCCAGCACTTGGGAGGCTAAGGCAGAAGGGTCATTCAAGTTTGAGACCACCTCAGGCTGAACACGTAGTAAAGCTGGCCAAAAAAAAGCAAGTTTCTATTGTCTAGGGCACTAAGAAATACACAATAAGAAGACCTGCTGACTTAAATAATAAAATTTTAAAGTATCTTTTACATGTACATATCACATCTTTCGTATATGTATATTTAGAAACACTTTTTTGCCAGGGTGGCAAAATATGAACTAAGAGCTTTTTAAATAATTTACTATATGGGAAATCTTAAATGCAAGATAGGGCTTAGATGAAGTCACTGAATATTTGAATTTATACCCACACTTGTAGGCAAATCTCACCAGATTGAAAGATGCTGTGGACTAAGTATAAAGTAGAACATGGGTAAATGTTTGCTGCCATCTTGTGGATAATTACACTTTAAGAAATTGTCATATTTGTTGTCTTTTATTTCAGTTCTAGTTTGAGTGGCCATCTTATGGCTAGTATTTCAATAGATCATAGTTTAAGAAAAAATTTCCTTTGACTTGGGGTTTTGGCATTAGGGTTATAAATTTGGAAAGGATTTGCAAAAGCCATGTAGTCTCACACCCTGACATCCATGGAAGCACATTTCATACATGGATACCTTTGAAAATTTATTCCTTACAAGCAGTTTTATAAGGTTTATTACAAAAGCTATCTCAACCACTTTCCTTGCCAGAATTTAGTTAAATGCACTTAGCCCTGCATTTTCCTCTATGAAGCTTCTTGTAAAATAAAGAACACATTATGACCAAAGAAATGTTCAAAAACAGAGCTAGAGAAATGGCTCAGCAGTTAAGACACTTGCCTGGAAGGTCTATACATAAACCTGGATGCACAAGGTGGCATATGCATCTGGAGCTTGTTTACAGTGGCTAGAGACCCTGGCACACACATTCTCTCTATATGCCCCCCCCCACTCTCAAATAAACAATTTTTTTTTAAAGAAACAGTCAAATCAAAAGGTGTGTTCATTGTTTAAACACTTAGGTAAATTTTAAACAAGGATTATTATTTTACAAACATTAAACCTAGATATCCTTCAAGGCTAGATTTAACTATGAGAAAATTCTCTATTCCCAAGCAAACCTCAATTAAAGTCCTGTAAAATCTTGTATACCAGTACATGATATTCAGTTTATATACTCCATGCATAGTAAAACGGGTCAGTGTCTATCCCATACACAGAAGAGACCAAGTTATCGCTCAGGAACCCATAATGCATCCGAGATCTACTAAAGGCCATTACACTCCTGACAGGTTATGTGACCTCATTATTGTGAATTTGTTTCATCCATTTTCACCTTTGAGGATGGGTTTCACTGTATAGCACAGGCTTCTCCTATCTCAGCCACCATACCCAGCACTGGGATTACAGGTATGTGCCATCATGCCAGGCTTTTACATGGGTGCCAGGGATCAAAACTAAGATCCTCAGGCTTGTGTTGCTAGCACTTTGGCAACTGAGCATCTCCCCAGCTCCCTTTCATGTGGTTTGAAAAACAAATATTCAACCTGTAATAACCATGTTAAGAACACTACTAAAAAATCCCACAGTAGGAGTGAAGCAAGACAGCAGGTGAATACGATCTATGGCAGCTAAATACAATTGTACAGAGACAATGTTCCCACAGAGAACGCCAGGCTATCTTCCTTCCCAAGTGCTTAGGACAGGTCATATTGCCTGTTAGTTTAACCAAAGGTCAAGATGCCCTGAAGAAGGGAGGAAAGTGCTGTCCACATCATTTTTCCCCAACTTTACAAGGAATAAAGAAAAAGGCCTCTAGCCTGAGGAAGAGAGAATTTAGGTCATGCCTATACTTGAACTCAGAACCAGCACCACAAAGGTGAAACCAGAGCCCCACACCTATGTATTGAGCTGCTGGAATTGTGATAATTCAGCAAAGAGGCTGTTTCTACCACCCATAAGCCAACCTCAGGCAGTAGAGTGTGCCCTAACACTCCTGCTGAAGAGGAGGGCATGACACCTAGCACAGTGTTTGGTTTGGTTTGAAAGCAAGTGCTAATCTTGCTGTGCAGCATTTGCCTAACATGCACAAGGCCCTGGTCTCAATGCCCCAGGCTAGAGATCACAGACAAGGGGCATCTAAACCTGCCATGCATCAGCTGAGACAGACTGACATATAACCTCATTGCTGCTGGCTGGTAGCCATTCTAACGTACCCTGCTCAGTCTACACAGGCCTCTAGCAAGACTTGGCTTAGTGCCAGCTTTGGTGGCCAAGGAACTATCTCTTCCACCCACTCACCTCCAAGCCTTGGACAACACAGCTATAGTCCAGTCACTGCTAGCACAGAGCCCCTGACCACAGCGGAGGAAACCAGCACCTGGGATCACCACAGCCCCAGCAAGCAAATCAGAACTACCTTCCTTTCTTTCAAGCAGAGTAACATAGAGCACTGGGTTGCCCTCCAGGACTGAAACAGTTACAACATAACAGCAGACTGGCAAGAAACATGGACCTAAGGTGTTACCTAATGCTGCTTAAAACATCTAGAAAGGCAAGAACAGCTGGACAACAGAGATTAGAAAACTTAATCCTTCCATAGCAGATGATCTTACATGCCAAATAGTAAAAGGAAACCATGAACTCAACCAACAGTCAAAAGAAGGTATCAGAAATTGAGCAAATACTGATCAGTAGGGGCAAACTCTCTGATGAAAGCATAAAAATAGCTATTTTAAAAAATTCAACACATTTTAAGAGAACACAGAGAAAAGATACAATAATATAAGACATGGAAGCAGCTAAAAAAAAAAACCCAGAAATCCTTAAACAGAAAAAAATCCCCTATCATAATTGTTTTTTTATTTTTTTAGATGAATCATGTATTTTCTAATTTTTTTAACAATGTATTCATTTTATTTGTAAGCAGTGATAAAGAAAAAAGAGACAAAGAGAGGACGGCCATGTGAGGACCTCTAGACACTACAAAGGAACTCCAGACACATGTGCCACTTTGTGCATCTGGCTTTACGTGGGTACTAAGGATTCAAATCTGAGCCATCAAGCTTTGCAAGCCTGAATAACAAAATCATAGAAAACATATCAGGATAGATCAGATAGAAAATAAATCAATACAGAACTCAGGGGTAGGTGGTATGAAAACAGTCAAGAAAGCAAAAGAAGGGGTAGAGACATGGCTCAGAGGTTGAGGTGCTCACCTACAAAGCCTAACAACCCAGGTTCTCTCTCTCTTCTACCTCTCTCTACTTGCCGATAAATAAATAAATAAAAGCACCTCAACCTCTAAGCCATCTCTCCAGCCCATAAATAAATAAAAATATATAAAAGAAAGCAAACAAAAGCAAAAAGAATGAAGAGGAATGAGGAAAGTTTGCAGAAATACTGGACAGGGCCGGGCATAGTGGCTCACAATTTAAATCCCAGCACCTGGGAGGCAGAGGTAGGAGGATCACTCTGAGTTCAAGGCCACCCTGAGAATACAGAATAGATTCCAGGTCACCCAGTCTAGAGTGAGGCCCTACCTCGAAAAACAAAAACAAAAACAAACAAACAAAAAAACAAAATGAAAAGAAAAGAAATGCTGGACAGGCTGAGGGTTAGCAGGCTTCATGGAGAACTTCATCTGTGAAAAGCTCATTCAAAGAAATAACAGGAAACTCCCTCTACTAACCTAAAGACAATACAACCATCCAGGTACAAGGTCAAAGGTCAAATTTAACTCAGCCAGGTGTCACTGAGACATATGATCAAATTCTCCTGAAAGATGAGAAGATTCTCAAGGTTGTAAGAAAGGAAGTGGCAGCAAAAGAAGCCCAATTCACCTGACATCAGACAGACTTCTCAGCAGAAGCTTTAGGACACAGCAGAGGACCACAGCTTCAAGCACTAAGTGGAGAAGAAAAACCCTGTCCCCCAAGAATACTATATCCAAGAAGGAGGGATAAAGACAGTCTCTGATAAACAAAAGATGAGACTATATCTCCATTTAGCCTGTTGTAGAAGACACGCTCTTCAGACTGAAAGAAAAAGGCATCAACAATCAAGAAAGCATAGGAACACAGAAATAACACTAGTAAAGGGAACTACAGGCAAATTCAAACTGTACGTATTAGGAACATGGTATCAAAACCATTCCTCCTGAGCTGGAAGACAGCCCACCACGATAAGGTCATAAATACCTTTTCAAGGAGGGCAGACTCTTTAACCACTTTGGAACTTCTAGCTATGGGTGAGTTTTTTCCTAGGCTGGGCCTGGGCTGGCTCAGGCCCAGGCCCAGAAGGGAGAGCCCCTAGCTCTTACACTCCATATGGGCTCTTTATCTCCTCCAGCTCACCACATGATAGGAGCTTCCTGAACTTTCTTCTTTCCACGGGTTTTTTTCCAGGTCCTCCATATGGGATCTCTAGTCATGTGGGTACCTTTCCTTCATTCTGTGCTTCCCTCAATAATATAATAATTCAATAATTTTTTAAAAATTCATGTGTATGAAAACCACTCAGTACATGAACTGAAAACTGAAAAGGAAATAACTACATAAATACACTAAAAGATAGGTAATATAGAAAGATGCGAAGATAAACTTGCTGGGCTAGAGAGATGACTTAGTGGTTAAGGCGCTTACCTGCAAAGCAAACGGACCCAGGTTCAATTCTGTAAGACCCATGTAATCCAGGCACACAAGGTGACACATGCATCTGGAGTTCATTTGCAGCAGCTGGAAGCCCTGGTGTGCTATTCGCTATCTGCCCCTCCCCCCTCTCACAATAAATAAATAAATAAATAATAATAGCATGAGAAACAAAGTTTGTTTAAAAATAAAGATAAGCTTGCTTATAACAGCACTTTGGGGGAAAGACAGGAGAATCTGGAGTTGAAGGACAGTTGGGCTGTACAATGAGACCCTCAACTCCCCACTCCCTCAAAAAAGATGCAAAATGGGACATCAAAAATTGAAAAATGTGGCTAGGGAATGTGGCTCAGTGGATGGGGCCTGCCTAGAATGCACAAAACCCATCTGACCCCCAGAACCACATGAACAGGATTTGGTAATGCACATTCATAATCGCAGCACTTTGAATGTGGAGGCCAAAGAATGGCAAGTTCAAGGCCATCTTCAGCTACTTAAGCACTTCAAAGCCACCCTGGGCTACGAGAGACACTATCTAAAGAAATTCAAAACGCAGTTAGGGCTGAGTGTGGAGGCACCAGCCTTTAATCCCAGCACTCAGGAGGCAGAGGTAGGAGGATCGCCATTAGTTTAAGACCACCCTGAGACTACAGAGTGAGTCCAGGTCAGACTGGACAAGAGCGAGAGCCTACCTTGAAAAACAAAACAAAATACAGTAGGGGTATGGCTTAGTGGAAGCATGCTTGCCTGATATACACAGGGTCCTGGGCCCAACCCCCAATGGTGCAATTAATTTTTACTATTAAGTAAATGTATTTAAAAATTCAAAATATGGGATGAAATGGAATGCAAACAGAACTTTTGTGTAGTGTATTTTCTCCACTTTTTGTCAGTTATTTTTGTTTATCTCTTTGATGTTAAGTTGCTGTCCTTTGAAAATAGTTTGTTATAACAAAAAAGTGTATTTTTTGTCCATTTCACAGTAACCCTACAACCAACAATCTATAACATAAAAGTCCAATCAGTAATTATAATAAGAGAACAAGTCCCTGAACCACAAAGACCATGCGAAAGACAAAAAGGAGCAGTGATAAATTAGAAAACAAGTTCTGAAATAGCTAAGTCCTTAAGTAAAGATAATTACTTTAAAGATCGATGTATTAAATTTTCCACGGCATATGACAAGTCCAAGGGCCTCACTAAATGAGACCCATAAGAGCGGAAGACTAAAAGGGCCTTGTCTGCAAAGAAGAGACTCACGGTAGGGTTATCTTCAAACTTTTACACAACTCTTTTCCAAAACACATTAAGCTAGCTTTTCTGCATATGTATAAAAATAAACCCTCCATTTGTGACTCAAGAAATTAGGACAGCACCATTATTTGTGTGTGAATGCACTGTCGTGAAGTTTAACTTTCATTTCAATGGTCTTAAGAACTCACAGCATCTGCTTTACACATGGTGTTGGCTATGTGTCGACACAGCATCTTTAGCCAGTTTTCTTTTGGAAGTTCGTCGGATGTCATCTGGAAACTGAGCAGGACGTTGGCCTGTTCAGTTGGCGGCCTCACAAGCAAGGCGAAAGCATTGTGGCAGTCTAGGATTCCAAAATAACCATAAACAATGTCACTCTATAGAGATTTATAACTTTCATATCATCAGAGCACCAGCATCCCAATGAAATTTATGATCCCTTCTCCCTGCCCCTCTGCTTTTCAATTAAAGAACAACCCTATGTTAAGTTGAAGCACTAGAAAGAAAAAGAGTATCCCACGCAAGGAACTAACAGTAACTTGAAAACATTACATTAATAGTTTTATTTGTGACACAATATTTTCTATGATGATTTAAATATAATAAAAATTTAGCCGGGGGCTGGAGGGATAGCTTAGCGGTTACGGCGTTTGCCTACAAAGCCAAAGGACCGGGGTTCTGTTCCCCAGGACCCACATTAGCCAGATGCACAAGGGGGCGCATGTGTCTGGAGTTCATTTGCAGTGGCTAGAAGCCCTGGAGCACCCATTCTCTCACTCTTTCCCTCTTTCTATGTCAAATAAATAAATTAAAATAAAATATTTTTAAAAACTTTAGCCAGGTGTGGTATCACACACCTTTAATTCCAGCACTTGGGAAGCAAAGGTAGGAGGATCCCCCTGAGTTTGAGGCCACCCTGAGACCACATAGTGAATCCCAGGTCTGCCTGGGCTAGAGTGAGACCCTACTTCAAAAAAAAAAGGCTAGATACAATTTCTTGGATAAAGCAATTAAGTTTCAAAGTTAAAATGACAATGTAAGTCACCAGCAACTTACATAAATCACATTCAAATAAACAAATTTCCAAACATTATAAGAAAAATGCTTTGTAACCAAAATACCAAAACAGCATGTATTTTGTGGGTATACTTCCACTATGCTACTCTGCTAGATACAACAGCACCTATTTTAAACAGTTAGCTCTTCCACAACTAAAATTCCCCCAGAATGGAGATGATTTAGGTAAATGTCCCACGCAGCCTTTAATAAATCCGCAGTCTGGTAACTGAGTGAAAATAAGCCAAGTAAGCTCTGTTCAGGCTTTCCTTATAAATCATGTCATTCCTGGGCTGGAAATGGGCCTTAGTTGTACAAAGCCTGCCTACAGCATCCAAGGTCCTGGGTGGGAGCACCCGCATTTCCTCCCCTGAAAAAAAATCATTCTTCACATCCTCACAGTTCAAACCGTCCACCGTAGAGACATCAGTCATGGACAGAAATTCCTTTAAAAAGTCAACAAACAACAACAAAAAAAAACCCCAAAAAACAAAAAAAAAAAAAAACTATTCAAAATATGACCATGAACACACATTACTAGGTGCTAATTAAATGAGTAACAATGCTTCAGACCTACAGAAAAAGCTCAGTCTGGCACTACCAAAGCTGAAAGCAAAACTTCCTTGCATACAGTGCTATAGTGTGGCTCTGGAATGTCTCCCAGAGGCCGTGTGTCATGGCTCAGTCTCCTGCTCAGAACTATTGGAAGGAAAGCAGTAGGAACTCTGAAGAAGCAGGACCTAGTGTAAGGTTTTAGTTCACTGGAGAAACCCCTTTTAGGGGATTATAGAACCCCCAGCCTCTTCATCTTCAGGTCTCAGCCATGAGATGAACAGCGCTCCCAGCTCAAAGCAATGAGGCCAGTAAGTTATGGACTAAAAGCACCAAAAGTAATGAGCCCATATTTTTTGTCTTTGTACCTTGATTATCTCAGGCATTTTGTTATAATAAGAGAAAGCTCTCACACACACACACAGTTGACCCCATGGCCAGTCTAACAGTTACTGTAGGCACTTTACTTCCCATACATCGATGTATTCATGACCTGCATTGTTACATATATCTAAAACGCAACCACTGGCAAGAGAAAAGGTATGAAGCCATGGGATGCAGGGAATGGACTGGTGATTTCTTTTGGCTTTTGAAGAAATAAAGTTCTGATATAGGAATAACACAGGCTATGGTGTTATTTTAATGCATAACCATGCAAAAGCTCTTGGACCCTTATGGGCTAAGTATATTCTGTAGTTTGGGGTAGCACTTTCATTTGATACAAAGAAAACACTGAGTTGGGGCTGGAGAGATGGCTTAGTGGGTAAGGCACTTGCCAGCAAAGCCAAAGGACTCAGGTTACATTGTCCAGTATCCATGTGAAGCCAGATGTATGAGGTGGTGAATGCAGCTGGAGGTTCTGGTATATGAACGTGTGCCCTCTCTCTCGCCCCGCCCCCCATCTCAAATAAACAAAATATTTTTTAAAAGTTCAAGTCATGGAGCCTGTCTCTAGAGATGGAACTGAGACAGAGGTATGAGAAAATTACTTTCAGATAGACTGACCATACTTAATTTAGGCGTAATTTAAAAAATACAGGAACAAATCAAACCTCCAAAAATACAAACTATGTTTACTTAGCAAATACTTTGATGTGCATACCTTCTGTCTCCTTTATGTCCAGGACCTTCTTAATTTGTGAGAGAGGCATTAAATGAATATGCTTCAGAGAAGCAGGGGGTCGGGTATGGCCATGAGGACTTCTGAAAGTGCCAATTACTTTATGCCGCTTTCTTGCTATCTGATTACGGAAAACAAAAGTCACAATCACTAGCATAATAAAGAAAGAAGAAAACATTGAAAACTAACAGCATTAATCACATAAATCTATACGCAACTAATCTGATGATTAGCCATTCCAGAGTTACTATGCAATAAAAAGCAGAACTACTAAGTGACAAAAGCATACATGTCATTGTGTAGCAGAAATACCCACGTTTATATTAGAAAAGTTCGCGCAAGTCAGGGAGACAGGCCAAGGGAGAGGGTGTGTGCAAAAAGTCCCAAAGGTATGAAAGAGCTAGAAGCATTGCAGAAACAACAGGTCAAAGGACTAAAGGGTGTTGAATAAAAGGACTTAAGTTCAGAAGAGGACATTTGTTCTGGGATACTGTGGATTCAAATCAGTGCTAATTGCAGTTTAAGAGCAGAATTGAAAATCTCTCCTGTGCAGTGACTGGATACTACTGAGGAAGTAACATAAAAGGCTCCTGTTCTCAAGGTTATTTCCACAGCACTGACAAAGGGCAGCATTACAGAAGTGATTAAGTACATTAACCAAATGGTACAGATGGGCCTGGCAACCCACACCTGGATTCCAGCACTAGGGAGCTGAGGCAGGGGGATCTCCAGTCTGAGGCCCATAGTAAGTTCCAGGCCAGCAACAGCTATGTGAGACCTTGTCTCAAAAAACAAACATTAACAACAAACACACACAAACATAATGCAAATGACAAATCCAAAGTGCTATATATTAGACTATAACTTTACCTTAACTGGGTATTCCTGCAAAAAGGAAGAGATGGATAACACTGGAGAAGAGCAAAGTCAGAAAGGATCTTGTGATTCACAATACACTGAGGTTTGGAAAAGCAAAACGAGCCCTCCTCTGCAGTGGGATACATCCTACTGACACACATGAACACAAAATGCTTTTACCTTAAGTTACTTGAATTGAGACCAACTGGTCATCATCATGTGCTACGCTAATGAAGACAGATGAACTATCAGTGTGTCACATCACACTGACATAGTGAAACATGTCTACTTCACATATCACATGTACATACTCAAACAGTAGAGTCAACTTACATCAACAGAAGCAAGAGAATCTTAAAACAATTCCTCTGTGCTTTTAATTAGTTAATTAATTAATTAGCTAAAATTAGTTAAAAGCTTTTTGGGATTATTATTGATTTGCAGAGAGAAAATGAAACATGGGAGTGCACCAGGACCTCTTGCTACTGTAAACAAATTCCAGATATATGTACCACTTTGTGCATCTGGCTTTATGTGAGTACTTGGTAATTGAAGCCAGGCCATCAAGCCTTGCAACAAGTACCTATGACCACTGAGCAATCTCTCTAGCCATTCAAGTTTACTTTTTAAATGTTAAAATAGAGCTGAAGATACAGCTGGGTGGTTAAAGGCACTTGCTTGCAAAGCCTCTCATCCTGGGTTCAATTCCCCAGTTATCACATAAACACAGATTCAAAGTGGCACAGGCACCTGGTGTGCATTTGTAGTAGCAAGAGAACATTGTGCACACATACATAGCCACACACACACACATGAGAACACACAAATGTATAAATAAAAATATTTTTTAAAAAGGAAAAATGGTAACATGTTAATATTGATGATATAGATGTTAGTGAACCAAAGTTGAAAAACATTAAAATATACAAAAGAAAAATGTATCCTTAACTCTAAAATTAATTTAATATGAGTAAAACATCATTTATCAGACAGTATAAATTTTATCCATATTGACTATTCCTAACTTGCATCAAGAGATATATACTACCTACAGATAGGTTTTTACCATATTAAGAAAGTAGCCTATTTTCATTCCAAATTTGCTACTTTATCTTTCTTAAACAGGTTTGAGAATAAGGATCTTCCTATAGTCTCTAAACCTAGGAAGGTGAGACATTTAGAGGCCAGGAACGTGAAAGCTCCAGGGGACTGTGATGACAAGAAGGGGAGTAGAAGGGAAGTCAGTGAACCAGTTACAAGACTTAGGAGGGGATTCAAGGTTTTTTCAAAAGTCACTGTTCCACCCGAAACAAAGCGATAAAACCCAGAATGGATAATAAGTAAGGAAATTTAGATAATCTAACTTAGCTTAATGAGGCCAGCAGAACTAGAGATTTCTACAGGAAAAAACTTTTTAAAAGCCTTAAAGAAGCAAAAGAAAGAGAGCAATTTCAGTAAAGTCCCATGATGATGCAAATCCGGGTAAAACGACTGAAACCGACTCCTCACCTTGCTCTGGGAAGCAGAGCAGGACAGAATTGTTACTAAGGGGAGACAGGCAGAAGTCCACTGCGTGACCTGTGACATTCTCATTTCAGGATACGACCAAGTATATATCATAATTTTACTGGCGGCATCAGTGCTGTTTGGAACATTGCTGCCCAAATGAGAAAACCACTTTTCATTAACCTGCTAAGTACAAAACTGCCTGACACAAGACGTTTGTTAGGGTTGTACTGCTCCTGTAACTGCTCCATGGAAGCCTTGCTCTTTGAGATTCCCCAATATGTTTTCTACTTTAAGCAGTAATGTACGAGATGGAAAAGGACAGCACTTCAAGCAAAGCCAAGTAGAAAAGGATAAAAGGAAGGGCACAGACTTTAAAGAAAAAAGAAAAGCAGCAATCACTTTGATGAAGGCAGCAGAAAGTTATTCAGTAACATAAGTGTCAAATGTCTTCTTGATAATGTCGGTTTTATCAAAATGAACAGATTTTTCTCTTCTAAAAAGAAAAGTAAAATCTTTTTATCTCTCACTACACTGTTTTGCTGCTTAAAATACATATTAAAAGAATTTTTTAGCAGGGCGTGGTGGCACATGCCTTTAATTCCAGCACTCTGGGAGGCAGAGATAGGAGGATCACTATGAGTTCGAGGTCACCCTGAGACTACATAGTAAATTCCAGGTCAGCCTGGACTAGAGTGAAACTCTACCCCCATCCCAGAAAAAAAAAGAATTTTTAAAAAAGTTTTAAAAGTACATAAGCAACAAACTGTCTACAGGATATTATGGGAACTAAAATTTGAACTTAGAAGGGAATTTTACAACTAAAGTCATTGCATCCCATCAAATATACTAAACAATAAAATCTGATAATTGAAAGAAGAATCAAGCCAGACATGATGGGTCACGCCTATCAGCAGGCTAAGGCAGGACTTCCCAAAGTCTGGGACCAGTATGGGTTATATTGTTAGACAATATCTCAAAGTATAACAAGAAAAAAAGAATCCAGGTACAATAAAAAATAGATAATATTAAATTATTAAGTTGTCTTCCTCTTCAACTGCCTTCACCTTTACTGGAAAAGTACTATTTCAAAATCACCTTGTAATTATTTCATAAATCTTGAATAAATGTACATAGAAACAAAAGGTTCTTAAAATTAATGATCTATACATTTATTTGCAAGAAAATAAACTGTATTTTCATTCTGACTTGAAGCCCTGGAAATTGGTCACACTAAATACTAGTCCTTCTCCCTAAATCATTATTAAATCAACAACTGGTCTCAATTAAAATAATAATAATAATAAGCAAGTCTACCTCAACCTCCTACATCATGCTTCAATCAAATTTTAGACATAAATATGTAGGCAAGGACAAAAGCCACCTGGGTTACTATAGGATGTTAATACAATTTTACCTCCAGGCAGTCATTGAAGAGGAAAAGAGTTACTTGCTCTCCCCTGTCGCAGGGCTGCTCGCCTAGAGAAATTGTTTCGACCCGTTGCACTAAGCTCCGGTGAGAAGATAAGAGATTAGCCTGTAAAGAATGAAAGCATTAATTAAAAAAAAAAAGGTCATTTACTAGCAAATCATTCTTAAGAAGCTGTCACTAAGAGTGATGTCAGGATTGTATTAAAGTACAGAAATCTTATTAAAAGAGAAAAAAAGTTATAATCACCAAAAATATTTACTGGGGCTGGGGGGATATCTTAGCAGTTAAGGTGCTAACCTGCAAAGCCAAAGGACCCAGGATCAATTCCCCAGGACCCATGTAAGCCAGATAGACAAAGTGGCACATGCTTCTGAAGTTTGTTTGCAGTGCCTGAAAGCCCTGGCATGCCCATTCGCTCTATCTGCCTTTCTCTCTCTCATTTAAAAAAATAAATTAATGGGCTGGAGAGATGGCTTAGCGGTTAAGCGCTTGCCTGTGAAGCCTAAGGACCCCGGTTCGAGGCTTGGTTCCCCAGGTCCCACGTTAGCCAGATGCACAAGGGGGCGCATGCGTCTGGAGTTCGTTGGCAGAGGCTGGAAGGCCTGGCGCGCCCATTCTCTCTCTCTCTCCCTCTATCTGTCTTTCTCTCTCTGTCGCTCTCAAATAAATAGATAAATAAAAATATTTTAAAAAATAAATTAAGAAAAAAATACTTACTGAGCTGGGCATGCCAGTACACGTCTTTAATCCCAACACTCTGGAGGCAGAGGTAGGAGGATCACTGTGGGTTCAAGGCTAGCCAGGCTATGCAGATTGAGTTCCAGGTCAGCCTGGGCTAGAGTGAGACCCCATCTCAAAAAAAAAAAAAAAAAAAAAAAGCCAGGCATGGTGGTGCATGCCTTTAATCCCAGCACTCAGGATGCAGGAGGATCACATGAGCTCAAGGCTACCCTGAGACTACATAGTGAATTCCAGGTCAGCCTGGACTAGTGTGAGACCCCACTTCAAAAAACAACAACAAAAATACTTACTGGGCATCCATCTACTTCATAAACAACATCAAAAATTTGCTTCTGTGCTTCTGTTTTTCTTTTGTCCTCATTGATATGCCTGAAAAAGTTTTTAAGGTTTCTTCTTATAGAACATGTAAAGTGCATAAAAAATGTATTTCATGTCACAAATTATCCTTTCATATAAATGTCTTAGTTTCAATAAGTAAGTTAGTTTAAAGAACATGGAAAGGGCTGGAGAGATGGCTTAACAGTTAAGCGCTTGCCTGTGAAGCCTAAGGACCCTGGTTCAAGGCTCAATTCCCCAGGACCCACGTTAGCCAGATGCACAAAGGGATGCACACATCTGAAATTCGTCTGCAGTGGCTGGAAGCCCTGGCACACCCATTCTTTCTCTCTCTCTCTCTCTCTCTCTCTCTGCCTTTTTCTCTGTCTGTCGCTCTCAAATAAATAAATAAAAATAAACAAAAAAAAATTTAAAAATGAACATGGAAAGACCTCTCTTCATGACTCATAATATAACCTGCATCAGAAACTCAACTGTTGGTTTCCCACCAGGAATCAATGGTTATACCCTATTGCTGAAGACTACAGATACTTGGGCTGCAAGGCCACTGAGAAATCCTGCTGGAACTGAGCTGATAACCTCCTCCATGTAGACCAGCTGACAGAAAGCTGGAAGAAACCATTCTACATGCAGTTCAATGGGAGAAAGAGATACCACCAGTGAAGATACTCAACAGTGGACACTGCAAGCCTTATATTTGGCCACACAGGCCAAATGAGCCAACAGGTGCAATAGTGGCACATATGTCATGGTGGAAACCAACTGCCCTCCAATTGGATTGGAGGCCCACCCCAAGGGAGGGTATACATCCCTGATACTGAAAACTTAAGACAGGGGTAGTCATGAGCCCTAGGGGTGTAACATCTGCTGATGTCTGGATAAGTGTATATACTATGCTTATCAAACTGCCCAGTAAGCACTTCTCTTAATATTCATACCCTTATATTAATGCTATTCTCACTTTGGTAGAGAATCTTCACTTTTCAGATGGCAGTGACCTTGGGACGACTCAGAAGGTATCATGGTGTTGGAAAGAAGTGACTAGAGTACCAAGTAACAACTTGATCACACTGTCCAAGGCTCAGAGTCTAATGTGGAAGAGGTGGCGGAAAGAATGTAAGAGCCAAAAGAAGGGTAGAATCCCTTACAACATGCTCCCTCCAGACATAAAATGGCCTGGATATCCATGATCTCATAGTGCCTGACACTACCTACACAAGACCATCATAACAGGAGGGAAAGATCATGACATCAAAATAAAAGAGAGACTTACTGAGATGGGGAGGAGACATGAATGGAGAATGGAAAAAGGGGTAGGAAGGGTATTACCATGGGATATTTTTTACAATCATGGAAAATGTTTTAAAAAATTGAGAAAAAATTAAATTAAATTAAAAAAAATTCATACTGTGGAGGGCTCATGAGGCCTCACTACTCCCTTAGAAGCCACAGGCAATAAATGGTTGCTGGGGTCAGGAAAGGTATTTTCTTCAGTGGTATAGCCACTGGAGATTTGCCCAAGCTCCTGTAAATAACCCCTCACCCATACTCATGCAAGCAACCCTGATTAAACTCAACAAGTGATACAGGCATGCACACACGCACACACGTGCAGACCTGAAAGTAGAAAAGGAACCAGTTGGAATGAGGAAGGGGACCAGTGGGAGGATAAGAGAGGGTAATAGGGGAGGGGGGATTAATAGTAGCAAAATACACTATATACAAGTATGAAAAAGTCTTAATGAAACCTACCACTATATGTAATTAATACGTGTTAACAACTCTTAAAGAAAATTTGCCGGGTATGGTGCTGCACACCTTTAATCCCAGCATTTAGCAGGCAGAGGTAAGAGGACCGTCATGAGTTTGGGGCCACAGTGAAACTACACAGTGAATTCCAGGTCAGCCTGGACTAGAGCGAGACTCTACCTTGAAAAACCAAAACATAAAAGTAAAAAGGAAAATCTGTTCAAGAAATTCAAAGAAATTTTCAAACTAAGAAAGACTCGTGCCTTTTACAGATGGAAGGTACAATGTCTTAAGAGAAACTATACTGGTTGAGAACAGTGGAATAGACATTGTAGTACTTTAGTAAAATAGAAGACTACAATAGAAACTAGCCAAAATTAAAGAGAATAAAAGCAGGAAAAAAAAAAAAAAAAACCAGCAAAGTGTCAATGTGCTAGGGGGCACACTCCAGAAGCCAACTATGGCGCAATGTCAGTGTCTACAAGAGAAGGGTAGGCTAGTCATGGGGCATGTACCTTTTTAATCCCAGCACTTGGAGGCAAAGGTAGGAGGATCACCATAAATACGAGGCCACCCTGAGCCCCGAGCCTGGGCTGTAGTAAGATCCTACCTCAAAAAAGAGAGAAAGAGAGAGAGAGAAGGGCATTTAGGGAAGATAAAAAAGCAATTTTAGGGCTGGAGAGATGGACTCTGGTTAGAGACCCTTGCTTGCAAAGCCCACAGTAGGCTGGGTTCTATTCCCCAGCACCCAAGAAAAGCCAGATACACAAAGTGGTGTACATGTCTGCAGTTCCCTGCGCAGTAGCTGGAGGCCATTGGCATGTCCATACATACACTTTCTCTCAAAGAAATAAAAACATCTTGAAAAATTGAATAATGGTGAAAATTCCTAAACTTAGTAATAGCAAAGTTTGTTGGGATGGACACAGTAAGTCCTAGACTCAGCAATCACCAAGAAAGTAAGCAAACTTGGGCTTAGATACTAATGTGAAGGCAAAAACATGCCACTGCTGGTGGCGCACGAATGTATGCCTTCACAAGACGTTCAAGTGTCTAAACCATTACTGCTCTTCAAATAGGGGGTTGATAATCTCAGAAATACTCTGATCAATGTATTCTTACCATACACATCACTATAATGTGTAACTATACTAACAGAAAATTAAGTTAGATACGATTTTACAAGAATTTGATATTGATTTTTCTATTTGACTTACTTATCAATTCAATTCAAAGCCTAAGTAACAACGAGAAGCTGGAACACTGCACTTACGTCATGACTTCTTTCAGCGATCCAATCGCTTTCTCTAAAGTGCTTTTGTCAGGGTTGTCATCAGCCGTGTGCTTCTTAAGGTCTAGAATAAAAGGGTTTTTCCACTATTAAAATAAATTCAGCCAGATGTGGTGGCACACGCCTTTAATCCCAGCACTAAGAAAGACTCGTGCCTTTTACAGATGGAAGGTACAATGTCTTAAGAGAAAATATACTGGTTGAGAACAGTGGAATAGATATTGTAGTACTTTAGTAAAATAGAAGACTGCAATAGAAACTAGCCAAAATTAAAGAGAATAAAAGCAGGAAAAAAAACCCCAGCAGGGTGTCAATGTGCTAGGGGACACACTCCAGAAGCCAACTATGGCGCAATGTCAGTGTCTACAAGAGAAGGGTAGGCTAGTCATGGGGACATGTGCCTTTTTAATCCCAGCACTTGGGAGGCAAAGGTAGGAGGATCACCAGGAGTTTGAGGCCACCCTGAGGCTACATAGTGAATTTCAGGTCAGCCTGAGCTAGAGTGAGACCCTACCTCGAAAAACAAAAACAAAATAAAATAAATAAATTCAGACGCAGGGCATGGCGGCACACGCCTTTAATTCCAGCACTCAGGAGCATCACTGTTCAAAACCACCTTGAGATCACATAGTGAATTCCAGTTCAGCCTGAGCTAGACTGAGACTCTATGTCAAAAAACACACAAAAATTTTTGTTTTGGGAACCTGAGGGTTTATTTCACTGTTCACAATATAATCAATTCAATGGCATAGAATTTAAAGAGAGAAATCATTAATAAGTTAGTGATTCTCAGTTACAAAGATGATCCTAATTTAAAAAAAAAAATCACTACTTTCTAGTTGGAACTGTAATTCATGCTTACCAAAATATTTTAGAGGAAAAGGTCACAAATGGGATAAACAGTCATTGTTTTCATACTTTTCTTTGGTTTGTGCACATGAGTACAAGTGTGCACCTGCCACAGCACGCTTGTGGAGGTCAAAGGACAACTTTCAGGTGGCAGTCTCCCCCTCCCACCTAGCTTGTGGTAAGAGCTCTTGTTTCCGCTGCTCACCACTAATCACTAGGCTGGCTGGCTGGTAAACTTCTCACTGTAAACATGCTGGGATTACAGATGCCCATCATGGCTTCCGGTTTTTATGTGGAGTCTGGGGATCCAAACTTGGGCACTCAAGCTTGAGAGGCGTTTTACCCACTCACCTAGCTTTCCAGCCCCTAGCTCTCATTTTATTTTTTAATATAATTAAAGGCTAATTTTATATATCAAAAATACTACCTTAAAATACTCAATACTTAGCCAGCTCAGTGTAAAGAAACATGCAGATACTTTAAGTACAAAAATCTATTCATAAAAACACCCTGAAATAGAAAAAAAATATAGGAGAAAGGTATAAAACTAGTTAATGTAACTGACATCACAACACTGGATTTAAGCAAGACTGAACTTTTTTTTTAATCATCAATACCTTTTCTTAGAATAATATTTATTTTTATGCATTCATTTTTGTTTTTGCTGGTATGTATATGCATGTGTATGTTGTATGCATATCTAGGTGCCCTTGTCTAGAAGGGGCCAGAATGGAATGTCAGGTATTTGAGCCACAGGCTCCTATTGATCCCCGAGTTTGCCATACTTTCCCCAGCTCCAGTGATTGCTGAGTCTCGGCTTCCCTACAAGCCGGAGGTTACAGACACACATGGCCACGTCCACATGTTTCCATGAGGACTGGAGATCGAAATTCAGGACATCTTGGCTCTTAGGTCCTCATGCTTACACAGGACGCACTTTTAACTGCTAAGCCATCTTGCCAGCCCTTTGGGTTTTTTGAGATAGGGTTTCATGTAGCTCAGTCTGGCCTTGAAAGCACTATGCAGCTCACGTATCCCTGAGCTCCTGATTCTCTTGCACCTGCCTCTTAAGTGCTGGGTTAAAGGCATTTGTGCTGCCACTCACAGCCCTCGTGACTGTTTTTATGTAAGATTAAAGATGTTTTCTTTTTTTAAATTTTTTAGTTTTGTGAGGTAGGATTTTACTCTGGTCCAGGCTGACCTGGAATTCACTATGTAGTCTCAGGGTGGCCTTGAACTCATGGCGATCCTCCTACCTCTGCCTCCCAAGTGCTGGGATTAAAGGCATGCGCCACGACACTTGGCTTATGTATTTTCTATGTAAAGGGGAAGCTTTATTGCTGAAACTTAAGAAACTCAGAAAAGAAAAAGGAGGTAAACCCTTTAAGAAAAAAAACTATCACATAAAAGCATCTAAAGTGGGCTGAAGAGATGGCTAAGTGGTTAAAGCACTTGCTTGCAAAGCCTAACAACCCATAAAGCCAGATGCACAAAATGACATTTGCAGTGGCAAGAAGCTTTGATACACCCATTCTGTCTCTCTCTGAAATAAATAAATAAAAATATTTAAGGGCTGGAGAGATGGCTCAGCAGTTAAGGTGCTTGCTTGTAGAGCCTGAAAGCCTAGTTTTGATTCCCCAGTACCCATGTAAAGCCAGATACACAAAGTGGCACATGCATCTGGAGTTCATTTGCAATGGCAAGAGGCCATGGCACATCCTCTCTCTCTCTCCCCCTCTCCTTGCAAATACATAAAAGTTAAAATTTTAAAAAACCCTGCAGTAATGTGAAAAGGCTAGACAAGTACCATTTAGAAGTAAGGCCACACTGGGGAGCCTCTGCACTGGCCGGATGAGAAGTTCCACGAGGCTCTGCCGCCCACATTCTGGCTTAGCTTGGTTTATCTGAAAGGACACAATTATTACTAATAACCTTGACAAGAGTGGATGGAGAAAAAGTGAGATAGTCCTTGCTCTCTGAAAATTCATTGTGGTTATTAAGTAACTTCCCAGGGCCTAACATTACTTCTCAGTTGGCTAAGATCCTGTACATAAAGTGAGCTCCTCTACATACCTCTATGCAGTCTAAGACTGCATTATTCACAAGAAAAAAATAATTTCAAAAAAATTAATTATAGGGACACCACTGGATCAAGTAAGGCACTGGTGGAGGAAAAAGTCATTAAAGGCAAAACAAAATTTCAATGGGACATCTCTAGGCGTTTTGAAAGTTAAAGAACGAACAACTTCTTACATCCAGGCTGGATGTATCACGGTGGAAGGGCGCTTGCCCAGCATGTGCAAAATCCCAGGTCCAATCCTCAGCACCACAAAAACACAAAGCCAAACAAAATTATTGCACGTAGCATTCTTATTCACTCAACTGCCTCTTGGTTTCTGCTATCAAACAAACCTAATCTTATGAAACTAAACACCACTGCCTCCCACAGGCACAACTAAAATCAACACACAGTGTGAAGATGCTCTTACATGCATACAACTTTACTAAAGTTATACTTTACTTAATGTTTTTGTATTTTAATGAATCCCTTCAGAAAAAACTCTCAGGTATTTGAAAGAAATGTACATTACCTTGAGAAAGGCATGAAATCGGGGCTTCTGTTTTTCACATTTAATAATTGTTTCCTTGCTCATTTCAAAGAAGTTTACAAAGGGAGGGTAGGTTTTTACCAAATCTTTTGACTAGGGAAAGAAAAGGAAAACAATCCTTTAGGCATGTTAGCCCTAGAGAATGGAGCCTTGTCACACAATCAACAGTCATAAACTGACATAAGAAGCAAAAGAAAATGTTAAAGTAGCGGGCGTGGTGGCACATGCCTTTAATCCCAGCACTCAGGAGGCAGAGGTAGGAAGATTACCATGAGTTCGAGGCCACTCTGAGACTACATAGTGAATTCCAGGTCAGTCTGAGCTAGAGTGAGACCCTACCTCAAAAAACCAAAAAACTAAAATAAATAAATAAATTAATAATAGTACATTGTATTCACAATGCAATAAACTAATACACATAGCCTATAATTTAAGAAAGCACATACAAATTCACAAAGAAACAAATGTATACCAAAGCTTATAGCTACATATGACACACTGAAACAGGGTAAAAAAAATTTTAAACTCTGTTCATTGAGAATACATTTTAGAACTGATCTGAACAGAGCCTGAAAGCTTGTTATTATATGGTAAAGAATGCAAGCTATTATTAAAAGATCACTTCCATTATTCAAATGCTGCAAACAAATAGAAAAATGCCTTGGTTAACTAAGGACACTTACTGTTACCAAGTAGATATATGTTAAGAATTTGCATATTTGGGCTAGGGATTATTGCTAAGTGGGCAGAATGCTCAACTAACATGTACAAAACCCTGAGTTTGATCCCCAGAATAGCATAAACTGGGCACAGAAATCCAATCAAAGGACTTAAAAAAGGTACAATATCTCCTATTTACAGTAATTCATAAAAATGATTTGTCTTTTTTTTTATTAGCTTTTTTCAGATAAAGTATCACTTTGTCACCCAGACTGCCCTCACCATCAAAGAAATTATCCTGCCTCAGCCTCCTGGGTGCTGGGGTTATAGACATTGTACCCACCCCTGGGACAAACTGAATGTTTTCTAACTATGGTCTTTGGGAGAACAGGATCTTGCTAGGTAGTTCATACTGGCCTCAAACTCATAATCCTCCTGCCTCAACTTCAAGTGCTGGAACTGTAACAATTAGAAATTTACTCCCAAGTAATAACATAAAAATCATATAAGCACTATGATTCCAGTAATAATGTATTTTGATCACATCCACCTCCCACTGCCCTTTCTTGCTCCCTTCCCTCTGTCAGTGATTCTTTTCTAATTCCTCACTACTTCTACTTTCACGCCTTGTTTTTTGTTACCCAAGTTTAATAAGGGTTGTTGACATGCACTAGAGCTTGTTTACAGAATAGCTGCTTCTATTTACCAGGGAAGAAATGCCTCTTCCAGTAACTGCCTATAAACCCTCATTGGGAAATGGGATACCATGGGCCCGCCACCATCTAACTTGTGTGGATTTTGGGACAACACCCAGCTTGTTTTTTAAGGTAGAGGAAAGGGGGCTTGCTAGATACTGAGCCCAGAGCCTGGCGCACGACAGTCAAACACTCTTGCACTCCACTCTTAGCCCCACACCACGCCCCTTCCCACTACACAAGTTCCCATACATGCTGGGCAAGCACCCTATACCATCGAGCTACACCCTCAGCTATGGGCTATTTGTGGTTTTATCCTAAAAGACAAAGGGCAATTCATTAGAAACCCTTAGAACAGGCATACTAGCAAAAAATGGTGCCAAGTAAGAAATAATTAAAACTTATTTATACAAAGTTTCAAAACAAAATCATTAAGATGTTGCCACTTGTAAAGAACAAAAACTTTGATTATCTGTAAAACCACTATACTAGTGTAACAATAGTATGTTGTTTTTTGCTTTGTTTTGCTTTGAGGTAGGGTCTCACTCTAGCCCAGGCTGACCTGGAACTGACACTGTAGTACCAGGCTGGCCTCAAACTCACAGCAATCCTCCTACCTTTGCCTCCCAAGAATTGGGATTAAAGGCATGCACCACCCAGCCCGGGCAATTAGAATTTTTCTTTTCTTTTTTCTTTTCTTTTCTTAGTTTTAGAGAGAGAGAAAGAGAAAATTGGCATGCCAGACCTCAGCCACTGAAATGGAACTCCAGGTGCCTGCACCACTTAGTGGGCATGTGTGACCCTGTGCCTGTCTCACCTGTGTGAGTCTGGCTTACGCGGGATCTATAGCGTCAAACATGGGTCCTTAGGTTTCATAAGCTAGTGCCTTAACCGCTAAGCCATCTCTCCAGCCCCAATTACTATTTTTCTAACGATGACTTTTAGTTAAATTGTGTCTGAACAGTTTCAAAACTCAATAACACTTCCAGTATAATTTATCAAAAAGAAAAAAATCAAATTTTAAAAATCTGTTACATTTAAACAAGTACATTTTCTTCCCTATCAGTTTTTTGTTTTGTTTTGTTTTGTTTTGGTGGTTTTGTTTTGTTTTGGTGGTTTTTTTCGAGGTATGGTCTCACTCTAGCTCAAGCTGGCCTGAAATCCACTATGTAGTCTCAGGGTGGCCTCGAATTCCCTTATAAGTTTTGATGAAATGCTACCTTAATCTAAAATTATAGAATAGAAATCAAATACTTACATATTTAAGAAAGATATCACCAATGCTTTTGCTCTCATCCCAATTAACAATAAGGTCTTCAAGATCATCCTGGAACGGCACAAATTGAGACATTTAAACTTAAACTTGACAGCTCCTTATACATCTTTTCAAATTTCTAAGAGTCTTTGGGAAAAGGCATTTTATGAAGTGTCGTAATTTGATGTGCTAATTCCTTGTCTCCTCAACTCGGAATCAATTTGTCTACAAAGAAAATACCCTTTGTAAAATAATTGAGAAAATCTAAATAGCATCAAGTCAGTAAGAGTAAGTCTAACGTCCCATCATGACGTGAGATCTTGTCATTAACTATAAAGCAGACTGGCATTATTAATTATGAAAAAAATTACTTTTAATCCTGCTGCTGAAGCCTCTCATTTAACACCAGTCATTAAAAATTATAATCTATAGCAGGGAGAACAAATTTTACTTAAAGGGACAGATGGTAAATATCCCAAGGCCATATGGCTCCTGTCACAATCACTCAGTTCCGCAAAGCTGAGGCAAGCACAGACAAAGTGCAGGATGAACGGGCCCGTGCGCTAACGAGACTACAGACCAAGGAGGAGGCTGGAATCCACCTCGGAACCACTATTTGCTAATCCTTAGTTTGTAAAATTCTTCAGTCTTTCTAAAACTTTATTTATTTGTTAAAAAATTGAAGATACTTGAAAGCTATAAGCCAAGAGTCCCAGCACTCAAGAGGCTGAGGCAGCAAGTCGGACATGAAAGCCAGCCTATAAGATAGGTAAGTTTTAAGTACAAACCTTATATAGCTAAATGGAAATAATACCTGAAATGCCATAATAAACAAGCGCAATAAACAAAAATATAGGGCTGGAGAGATGGCTAAGCAGTTAAGGCACATGCCTGTGAAGCCTAAGGACTTAGGTTCGATTCTCCAGGACCCACGTATGTCAGATACACATGGTGGCACATGCATCCAGAGTTTGTTTGCAGTGGCTAGAGGCCCTGGCATGCCGGTTCTCTCTCTCTCTCTCTCTCTCTCTCTCAATGTCTCTACTAAATAAATAAATAAAAATAAATCTTAAAAGAAAAGTAGTTGGGCATGGTGTTGCATGCCCTTAATCTCAACACTCAGAAGGCAGTGGTAGGAGGATCACTATTAGGTCCAGCCTGGGCTAGAGTAAGACCATACCTCAAAAAACAAAACAAAAAAATGCTACCAACTAACACATATAAATCTACCTTTATCTTTGTATGCACATCAAAGATGTCAGGTATGCTCCCAAAAATTGTCTTAATCTCTTCTGATGCAAGGATAGGCCCACCACGTTGTCCTTCTTCTTCCAGTGGCACCTGAAATAACTGAATGAGGAAAAAAACTAGTTTATGTAAACCGCGTAAAAAAAAAAAACAGCTAAAATATAGTGATAAAAGATGAGCCGGTCATGGTGGTGGGCGTCTTTAATCCCAGCCCTCGGACGTAGAGGTAGGAGGATCGCCGAGAGTTTGAGGCCATCCTGAGACTACCTAGTGAAAAAACAAAAAGATGTTGACATCAGGAAAAATACTTTCCTTCAATTTGATAACTTTTTTTCTCATAACATTTTCCATTCCATTCATATACTGGTACTTTGTGCTTGCTCTTGGACACATACATGTATACACATGCATATATATATATGTACATATACACCTATACCCTTTAACATAAAAGGTTAATCTTACAATTAGAAGCTAACAAAAAGTTGAACACAGTATAACAGATTCTTATGGCTTACAGTTAAATCACTAGAACTAATGGGAGAGTAATTCCTGCTTTTTTGTTTTACATTGAAAAAAACAATAAGCTTTCCAGATACATGCTTTTAAGAGAAATACTAAATGTTTTAGAAATGGTAACATAGAAACTTGGATAGGGAAAGAAGCTAGAGACCAGGCATGGTGGCCTTTATTCGTAGCACTCAGGAGGCAGCAGTAGAAGATCACCATGAGCTCGGGGCCACCCTGAGACTACACTGTGAATTCCAGGTCAGTCTGGGCTAGAGTGAGACCCTGCCTAAAAAAAAAAAGAAGATAAAAACTCCAAGAACTAATAATAAACATGTTTAACACAGCTACAGGATACAAGGACAGCAAAAGACACACACACACACACACTATATTCCTATAAAGTTGCAAACAAAACTTAAAAAGCACTAGCATTTTTTTTTCTTTGGGAGCGGGGAGGATGTAGTATATGAACATAAGTACTATCAGGCCCAGTACTCAGGCTGACCTGGAATTCACTATGGAGTCTCAGGGTGGCCTCCAACTCACGGCGATCCTCCTACCTCTGCCTCCCAAGGGCTAGGATTAAAGGCGTGCTTCACCATGCCTGGCTCTATTTACTTTTAAGTTGGTAAAGTTTACTCTACTTGTAGAAATGTAAGGCATGTGCATGTGTGTTTTGGAAAGCACAAGCAACTGTAGAACCTTAGGGTTTTTTTTGGTTTTTATTGTTGTTGTTTCTACTTTATTGCTCAAGCATGGGACTTGAGGTGCACCTGGACCTTCAGCAACACGCAGAGAAGTGGCCAGGGGGAAGGGGTGGAGACACAACCTGGCTGAGAAAGGTTTTTGATGTACATTTTGGCGCTGGAGATTAAACCCAGGGGCTTCCTAAATGCTACAAATGCAACTATAACCGCACTACATGCCTTTACTACACAACCCTAACGACTTAAACCCTGCACACTTCTTTACTTTATACTATTTCTTTCACTTGCTAAAGCAAATTTTTTTCCAAGGGTGTCACAATAATGCTCTATATAGCTCTCTCTGAACAATGAATTTCTGTCTACTCCTTGATGTCTTCTTAAGTCCTCTGGTGTAGAGATTTATTAGAAATGTTTTTCATCAGAAATACTTTCATAGTGTTGTGTTTGGATTCTTTAGAGTGGACCTTATACTATGTACCCCAGCCTGGCGTTGAATTCACAAACCTCCTACCCCAGCATTCGGAGCACTGACATTCCAAATGTGTACTCCCAGTTCAAAGTGCATTGTACTATAAGTAAGCAATAAGCTAAACATTGATTTAGAGTGAACATCTATTTGACATATCATATGAAAAAACTACTGAAAAAAATTACTAATATCAGCCCTACTGAGTTTTGTAACTGTTAGAAAATCATTTTGCATATATGTGCAATAATAAAGCAATGACTGGAACACATACTTTCAGAAAATCCTGTTACTTCTAAGCCAGGCATGGTGGCACACGCCTTTAATCCCAGCACTCAGGAGGCAGAAGTAGGAGGATCGCCACACATTCTAGGCCATAGTGAATTCCAGGCCAGCCTGAGCTGGAATGAGACCCTACCTTGAAAAACCAAAAAGAAAAAAGAAAATCCTGTCACTTCTAAATAAAAGGAATAAATGAGAATATTGTCCAAGTAAAAAGGAGTACTTGTGCCAATCCCAACCAAAAACATACAAGTGAAATTGGGAAGTCACAACAAAAAAATATATAGGCACAATTTCCTGGTAGTAATAAACACAAAACACATTGCTATAACCACAAACTTGCACAGGGGCTATCACAACCTTATAGAAAAAGTCTTTCTGTCAGGCATGGTAATGCATGCGTTTAATCTCAGCACTTGGGAGGCAGAGGTACAAGGATCACTGTGAGTTCAAGGCCAGCATGAGACTCTGTAGTGAATTCCAAGTCAGCCTGGGCAAGAGCGAGACCCTACCTCAAAAACAAAAACAACAAAAAAGGAAGAAGTCTTTTCAGAGTGCCACTTGAAAATATTTCATGCAACCCCCCCCCCCCCCCCACCGAGTGTGGTGGCACATACTTGTCATCCAGATCTTGGGAGGCAAAGAAAAAGTGATTAAAAGCTTAAGGCCAACCTGGGCTATATAACAAGTGCCAGGACAACCAGGGTTACATATTATGACCTTGTCTCAAAAAAAATAAGTAAGGGCTCAGGAGATGACTCAGAGGTTAAAGACACTTGCTTTGAAAGCCTGTCAACCTGGGTTTGATTGCCCAACACCCACACAGAGCCAGATACAAAAAGTAGCTCAAGCATCTGGAATTATTCTGAGGTGGCAGGAGATCCTGGCACATCCACACACACATATACGGGTACACATGTGCAAATAAATAAAATTTTTAAACAAAAATAAAATAAACAGCACAATACCTTTCTTTATTATGAACTTTACTGTATGAACATATTGATATTGGTCATACTGGCATCGAGTTACCCTCTATGTTCCCTCCTCCCCTCCTCCATTCCACTGAGGGACCTCCTCAGTGGGGTTATTGGCATTCACTGTGGGGTCATGAATGCCTTAGTGTGTGGGGTCATGAATGCCTTAGTGTGTGGGGTGAGGGGGACAGTGACTCAGGCTACTCCTCACCTTGTGACCCTTACAATCTTTTTGCCCTTTCTTTCACAATGGTCTCTGAGACTTGGATGGGTGTGTTTTAACTTTAAAACAATGCAACACAAAAATAAAAGAAAAAAGGAAATCCTTTTACAACAAAAGTCAAACTTACTTGAATAATTGTTGCCAGTATATTAACATAATTACTTTCAGTTTGATAGAGCTCTTTTGCAACTTGCCACCTGGCTGACTGCTTTGAAGGAATTGGGGTTGAATTTCTAGAAGACTTAGTACAAGATTTAGGTGTTTCTGGAAATATAAAAAGGAAAAATGATTAATTAAAGGCCGGATCTATGCACAAAACATTATACATAATTAACCAAAAAAGGAGGTGACCCAGGTGAGGTGGCTCACTCCTTTAATCCCAGCACTTATGAAACAGAGGTAGGATCACATCATGTCATATCATGTGAGTTCAAGGCCAGTCTACAGAATGAGTTCCAGGCCAGCTGAGATACAGTGAGACCCTCTGGCTCAAAGAACCAAAAAAGAAAGAAAAAAAAAAAAAAATCACTGATTCTGAGCTGACAATTGTAGCTTAGTGGTAGAGTACTTGCTCTGCATATATTGGATCCTGGGTTCAATTCCTAGCACTACAAGAAAGAAACGTCCCTATATTTTGGGAAATAACTAAAATGCAAAGTAATATGCTACAAGCTGTTTTAAAGAGGAAGTTTGTTATGATTACACTATTACAATAATATATGTTTACATTATTATAATTGGGCTATATCAAGGAAGCCTCTCTAACTATAAAAATGATCCCTTAAAATATAGTCCTAAGAAAGCCACTCTTAAGATAAAAATCAATATTCTGCTGAGCGTGGTGGTGCACGTCTTTAATCCCAACATTCGGGATGCAGAGGTAGGAGGATCGTTGGGAGTTTGAGGTCACCCTGAGACTACATAGTGAATTCCAGGTCAGCCTGAGCTAGCGTGAGACCCTACCTCACAAAAACAAAAACAAATATTCTGCCAGGTGTGGCGGTGCACGCCTTTACGCCTTTAACCCCAGCACTAGGGAGGCAAGAGGAAGTAGGAGAATCACTCTTAGTTCCAGGCCAACCTGGGACTGCAGAGTGAGAGACTGGGCATTCTAGGCCAGACTGAAGACACCCTACATTGAGAGAAATAACAAAGAAAAAAATCATATATCTTAACAAAATATAAAACATCCAGTCCAACCCAAATTTGAAGGAGGCATTAGTATGTTTTATACAATATCATGAAAGAAAATTAAGAAAACATTAACAGCTTAAAATACATTTTCTTTATCAATATGATTAGAATACTTCAGCATTACATGCAGAATCTCCCAATAGCAAGTTTTTCAATAAAAAATGCATAACACAGAAATGTGACATGAAAAAATACATGATTAATATTCCTAACCTTTCACTTTTACTAAAAATTTTTATGTTAAAACAATCATGTGTACTATGAAGCTATAAAATGGTTATGAAAGATGATATTACTTCAAAGTAATTGCCCACTTGCTGTACATTATTATACTCACCAGTCCCATAAGAATGCCATTACTACATTCTTTGATATAGGGAAAAACAGACAGAATGCCCTAACTTAAATTATGCTGTGTCTGTACAGGGGATTGATTCTACTTTCTAAGAGTACTTTTTGGCATAATAGTACAGCCATCATGTCTAATGGTTCCCTTTCATTTCTTCTCTCATAAACTGCAGATTAAAGCCTTGGATATTTATAATAAGTTCTCATCACCTCAGTCTTTGTTCATTACAATTTTGGATTCAAGATGGGCCTCATGGCTCAAGCCTACAATCCCAGCTACTTTTGAGACAGAGGATCACAAGTTTAAGGCCAGCTTGGGCTAGAAACAGAATGATTATGGAAGCAGTAAATTCTCAGATCAACATTATCTAACCATGATCACTCTCCCAAGCAACTGGCTAACGTATTCAAAAGGCCTACTGGATGTTATCACCCTAAAATAACATGAACTTACCTAAAACTACACTCTTTTTCAAAATATAAGTATCAGTTATGCCAATGAAAACTTTGAATCCCAGAATTTGGAAGGTAGGGACAAGAGGATCCAGAGTTCAAGGTAACCTGACCCTATAGGAGACACTGTCAAATAGCTATCACTGCGGCTGGAGGGGTGGCTTAGCAGTTAAGGCACTTGCCTATGAAGTCTAAAGACCCAGTTCAATTCCCAAGAATTCATATAATGCACAAGCACATGGTGGCACATGTGCCTGGCGTTCATTTGCAGTGGCTAGAGGCCCTGGTGCGCCTATTCTCCTCCCCCCCAAATAAAGTAAAAATAGCTGTCACTCTCTAGCTGTGACCATGAGTACGTTACTTCTTTGTACCTCAATTCAGTCATCTGTACAAAAGAGACCATGAAACCTATCACAAACACATAAAATACATATAGCATTAAGCAAGCAGTGAGCAGTCACTCCACGGAAGCATTATTTTCACTTTGAAAGACTTTCTCTCTTGGCTTAAGATAGGGTTTCATGTAGCCCAGGCTGACCTTAAACTCTTGACCACTCTTACCTCCACACTAGCTTACTCTTAGGAGTTAACAGAAGAGTCTTTTATTTACTGTAGTATTTACGTATATTTTCATAATCGCTCCAGTCTGCTCAATTTTAAGACTAGTTTTGTAAAATGCAAGGTACCTCCATAGTTAATGCTCGACTCAGGCGTGTTGGAGATATCCAGGAGTGATCCTATAGACAGGGAATGCTCAGCTGAAGGACGTTTGCGGGGAGGGAAAGGAGACAGGTCCGTCTCTCTCGACAGCTGAGCAAGTGTCTCTTTCAGACGGCGTCTTTTGCGGTTGCTGTTTGGGGTGCTTAGAGAAAGCAGTGACACTGACTTCTTGAGTTCGGGCGTATTTGCCTGCAATCAAAAGCACAAAATCTTTACTTCCGTATCACACAAAATTGAGATTGTGTATGAGGATGTTACAATCTTAGACTCTTGGGCAGTTCAGAAGCTTCGGTAACTAAAAGACATGAGCATAAGTAGCATCCTGACACCTAAGCTGTTTTTCGTGGCACATATTCATTTGACAGCTGCTTACTGTCTAACCTTCTAGTGGGCCACAAACCAAAGGAGGCAGGGGCCACACATTCTGCTTGCTGTCTCCCATGTGTAGGGCAGCACTGAGGTCACTACAACATCACCTGAAGAACACATGATCATTTTAAGAGCTCACTACCTAAATTAAGCACACCTAAAACTTTGTCTACTTTACATCAGCACTGGGAAGGTGGCAGAGCAGTTAAAGGTGCCTGCTTGCAAAGCCTGCCGTCCTGGGTTCAATTCCCCAGTACTGACGTAAAGCCAGATCTACAAAGTAGCACACGCATCTGGAGTTCATTTTCGGTAGCAAGAAGACCTGATATACACATGTTCTCTTTTACGTAAATAAATTTTTTTAAAAATATGTACATCAAAAACCTGAGAGAGTACAGAGAGTAAGCCAGGCATGGCAGCACAAGCCTTTAATCCCAGCACTAAGGAGCAGTTAAGAGGCTCGCTGTGAGTTCAAGGCCAGCCTGGGACTACAAAGCAAGTTCCTGGTCAGCCTGGGCTAGTGAAACCCTACCTCAAATAAATATATAAGAAGTATGCCGGGTGTGGTAGTGCACACCTTTAACCCCAGCACTCAGGAGGGATCAGTGTGAGTTTGAGGACAGCCTGCGACTAGACAGCTACAGGCAAGCCTGAGCTCGAATGAGCCCCTACCTCAAATGCTAACTAATAATAATAATAAAAGAGTACAGCATAGAGACAATATAAAGGAATAATAAATTCAAACCTTATATTCAATATTCCACTCCAAAAAAAAAAAAAAAAACTCGAGGCAAGATCTTGCCATGTAGCTCAGGCTGACCTTAGACACATGGCAATCCCTCTGCTTCAGCTGCCTGAGTATTGCGACTACAGGCATGTGCCGCCACACTCAGCTTTTCCACTCAAAATTACTAAATTCCAAACAGAAGCAAATCTTGTAGAATTCGGAAGAATGGCACTCTCTTCACTGTTCTCCAGCATGGAGGCTGGGTTTCCTTACCTACATTATTTTGATTCTAGCACCCATTTAACTATTTGCAAATATCTTCTTTATTATTATTTATTTGAGAGAAAGCAGAGAAAAGAGAGAGAGAGAATGGGCACACCAGGACCTTGAGCCACTCACTGCAAACACACTCCAGACATGTGTACCACCTTGTGCATCTGGCTTAGAAGGGTCCTGGGGAATTGAACCTGGGTCCTTTGGCTTTGAGGGCGAGAGCTTTAACTGCTAAGACATCTCCAGCCCCAACTGTATCTTTTCATTAAGGTTTAAGTTTCTAAAGAAAAGGGACTCTGAGGCCAAAAGTAAACATAACAAAGTTGCTGAAGAACGCCCTCCTCCACAACCGCCTACCACACAGGATCCTGGCGCAGGATCCATCCGCGCCTGTGTATGCCAGGTCAGGAGGCCCTTTGTGCTGGGCACCAAATCAACCTCATTAAGGCTTATGACAACAAGGAACTAGAGGAATGGGCAGGCCCCTGCAAAAATGATCAAGAGGGGAAACCCCGCAAGGTGCTTGGCTGCAGCTATGTAGTCATTAAGGACTATGGCAAGGAATCTCAGGCCAAGAATGTCATCGAAGAGTACTTCAAATGCAATAATGAACAAATAAAAATATGGCTCATTAAAATAATAATAATAATAAAGACAAAAATCAAAGAGGGACTAACTGAAAAGAAGGGGTTCAAGGGAAGGGGAGTAAGGGGCAAAAGAAATGGGAAGGGACTGTGATCAAAATACATGTATTTTGTATATTGCATTACTTACATGTATGAAAACAGTCAGTAAAAATAGGGGATGGTGGGCTGGAGAGATTGCTCAGTGCTTAAAAAAAAAGTGCTTAAAGCACTTGCCTGCAAAGCCTAATAACCCAGGTTTGATTCCCCAGCACCCATGGAAAGTCAGATGCACAGTGGCACATGCTCCTGGAGTTTGCTTGCAGTGGCTAGAGGCCCTGACATGCCTATACTTACTTTCTCTCTCTCTCCCTCTCTCTCTCTCTCTCTGCCTGCAAATAAACAAAGATGTTTTTGTTTTTTTTTTTTAAAGGGGGAGATGTTAATCTTCATAATGGTATAAGTGAAAATTAGCACAGAATGACTTATGTTAGATTAAAACAACATTGCACTCAAGTTTCATTAAAGCTACACAGACTAAGAATATTACTGGATATCCAACAGCTTGTTTAAAAAAAAACCTACATGTCTCCCCATTTGGGCTGGGGAGATGTCTCTGTAGATGAAAGAACTTGTTTGCAAAGCCTGCTGGTCTGGGTTCAATTCCCCAATATCCAGGTAAAGCTAGATGCACAAAGTGGCACATCCATCTGCAGTTCCTTTGCAGTGACAAGAGGTGCTGGTATACTTATTTTCTCTTTCTCTCTTTCCCCTCACAAGTAAGCATATTTTTTAAAAAATGTGTCCTATTAGCCAGGTATGTTAGTGTATACCTTTAATTCTCCCACTTAGGAGGCAAAGGAAGGAAGATTGTTGTGAGTTCAAGGCCAGCCTGGGACTATAGAGAGTTCCAGGACAGCCTGAGCTAGAGTGAGATCCCACCTCAAAACAAGCAAACAAAAAAATGTGTCCCATTTATACTCTCTCAAAATCTAGATATAAAAGTAGTATTACTAGAGTCAAGTTCACAGAACATACCTTCTCATACAGATACATAGTTTCTCCAGCGCGAGCATCCATCTGAATGCTTCCCCAGAACCACTAGGTGACAGACAAAGATTTTCATCAAAAATTTAAGGGTATATCATCAGATGTCAAAGTTAACATATAAACAAATCAATCCCATTCTAGTTACTTGCCTCTTGCTTGACAACATACAGGTTCTTTGGGGGTTCAAATGGAAGTTCTTTCACTGTATTCTCTTCTACTATAAGGTGAGTGCACCTTGCATCTCCAACTGGTAAGTAGTGACCTCCTGAGAGAAGAGGAACCCAAAGGAGCATGAACAAGCTAATCACTCAACCCAGAGCTACATCTCTAATAGTGCATTCATTAGGGTGTGATTAAGCAACACTGGGGAGAAAATACATAGAACTGCTTTACCTTGCATTTCAGTCATCTCTTCCATATTGGTTCTCTCTTCATCTGAAAATCCCAGGAAGCTTAAAGTGCAACCTTGAAATGGAGGAACTTTAAATTCATTTCTAAAGTCATCAACTGCTGCACAGAAATCCCTAAAAGCAAGACATACTTTTCTAAAACCAGTGTAACTTGAAGTCCATCCATTAGGTGCAGCATTACACAAATCTACAGTAATTCTCAAGTCCTACATAATGTATTTATCAAAAATATTTTACACCTAGGCCTGAAATGTCCCAACATCTTCAGCATAAAAAAACCCTGGACACCAAGCATAGTGGCACATGCCAGTAATCTCAACACTTGGGACATGTAAAGGCAGGAAGATCAGGAGGAGGAGTTCAAGGCCACCCTAGGCTATACAATGAGTTTAAGGGCAGCTTGGGCTACATGTCTGAGGGGGAAAAAAGGGGAAGATAGGCCTGGGGAAATACCTCAGCTAACAAAGTGCTTGTCTTTTGAGTCTGAGGACCTGAGTTCAAAATCAAGTACCTACATGAAATGGTAGCTGTGGCAGATCCCTAGGGCTCACTGGCCAACTGATTAGTCCAACATAATTGGTGAGCTCTAGGGTAACTAGAGACCCTGACTCAGAAGGAGGTGGGTAGCATATCTGAGGGATTCCAGAGCTTGTCCTCCTACCGCCACATACAACTACATACATTTTTTTAAAAAAGCCTCTAACATGTCCTTAAATCACCCTAAAATTAACTGAAAGACAAAATGTGCCCACAGATAACTTTCACAAGAAGATGTAAACCTTGCTATGCATTAGAATTTTTACATCATAAGACTCCTCTAGCTTTATAATGACTACTGTGCCAAGAGGCTGAAAGTTAATGGCTGGTGGATACCACTAAAATGTAACCAAACAAGAAAAAAGACTTCCAGGTAAGATGGCAACATAGTAACAATGCCAGAGCAGCCTAGGAAGGAAAACAAATATAAAAACAGCAAAATACAGTCTTCTACTGAACAGTGAAGGTGTATAAATTATCAACCACAGCAGAAAAGAGGAGAGACAGATCTTCCAGAAAGAAAAGAACCAGCGAGAATCCTGCTGAGGCACCAGCAGCCCCAGTTGCCATGCGGCTACCACAGAGCTGCAGAAGCAGAAACCAGGTGAAAGGATTTGCCACTCACAACAGCCTCCTAAAATGTCAAGTAACCTCAAGGGGAAGACAACCCTAGTTGCTTAGGAAATAAAACCACTAACCAACTGCTGGGACCTACTCCATGTAGACCAGCTGACAGAAAGCTGGAAAAAGCTATGCTGCATGCAGCTCCATGAGACAGAAGTCATCAGTAGAGATAAATAACAGTGGACACTGCAAGCCTTAAGTTTGGCCAGCCAGGCTAAGGGGTGCAAAAGTGGCATGTCTGTTATGGGGGAAACCAACCTCTAATTGAACTGAAGGCCTGCACCACAAGAGGTAATATATGCCTGATACTGAAAGCCTATGCTGGAGGAAGTCATGAACCCTAGAAGTATAATGCCTCCTGGTGTCTGATTAAATGCATATATTCTGCTCATCAGAACTGACCAGTATTAATACTACTCTCAGTTTGGGTTTGAGAAGCTTCTCTTTTCAGATGGCAGTAACCTCTGGGATGACTCAATAGGCACCATAGTGCTGAGAAGAAGTGACAAGGGAGTGCTCAGCACTGAAACATCTCTATAATACCTTCCAAGGTTCAGGGTCCCTTGTGGAAGAGGTGACAGAAAGACTCTAAGGGCCAAAGGAAGGGTAGGACTCCTTACAATGCACTCTTCCAGGAAAAAAAAAAAAAAAATGGCACTACCTACACAAGACCATCATAACAGGAGGAAAGAATGATCACATCAAAATAAAAGAGAGACTGATTGAGAAGGGTGGGGCGGGGGGGGGGAATGGAGAATGGAGCTGTGAAGGGAAGTGAGGAGTGGGAAGGAATTATCATGGCTTATTGTTTATATTGTATATATTGTTTATAATGGAAGTTGTCAATAAAAAAATTAAATAAAAAGAAACAAGAAAAAATATAATACAACCCAAATACCCAGATGTATTAAGCTATCACCTGAATTTCTTCTTCTTTTTTTTATTTTTTGACATAGGGTTCCACTCTAGCTCAGGCTGACTAGAATCTATTATGTAGCCTTAGGGTGGCCTTGAACTCATAGAGCTCCTCCTACTTCTGCCTTCCAAGTGCTGGGATTAAAAGTGTACGCCACTATGCCCTGCTATTACCTAAGAATTTTAGAATGTGATAATTGAATATATTTCACAAAGGGAAACTCAGAGATATATCAAATAGTTTTCAATTTTAATTGTTTTATAACCTATATTTTATGCCCTAAGGTATCCAAGACTACATAGTTAATTCAAGGTCAGCCTTGGCTAAAGCAAGACGCTACTTTGAAAAAAAATTACCTATGTTAAACTCATATAATGAACTAGTGAATTTCCATACACTTACTGCTCATTCCGCCTGTCCCATGCTTTGTAAATCCATTCTGGTTTCATAACTGGAGTCCCTAGGCTCACAGCAACCTAAAATATTAACATTATTACAATGAGTTTTACTTTAAACAACTGCATGCAAGGAAATTGTAAATAAGTATATACCTAATTTTAGTAGTCTTATATTCTGTTGTTACAGCAAAATGAATGGTTAAAAAAAAAACACAGAAGAACTATCTCAAACATACAACTTAACATAACTTTAAAACAAGCTCTATGGTGCCCAAACTCTTCAATTTTAAAAAAGATACATCTCTTGGGCTACAGAGATATCTTAGTGGTTAAGACACTTGCCTGGGAAGCCCAAGGATCTAGGTTTGATTCCCCAGGACCCACATAAGCCAGATGCACAAGGTGGCACATGTATTTGGAATTCTTTTCCAGTGCCTGGAGACCCTGGCCCTCTATCTGCCTCTCTCATCTTTCTTTCTTTCAAATGAATAAGTAAAACATAAAAATAAGTAAGACACATCAAGTTCTCCCACTTTAAATCTCTACATGCCTTCTTCCTTCTGTTTTCCATCGTGGAAGTACTGACCACACAGCAAGTGAGAAGGAAAGATCTAGTTTAGTCAGTACACTTTTACAACGAGTTTGAGATTTTCAGTATGATACATCATTTGCTACATAAATATAATTGAGGGAGGGTGGAAACAAATGATAAACTCCTGCTAAGTTATTCATCTATAATTTTAAACTATGATTTTACTCCTAAGAGGTGGGTACAGTGTCACACTTCTATAATCCCAGCATATGAAAGGCTAGGGCAAAATTACAATGTAAGCTTAGCATGAGCTACATGCAAAGACCCTATATGGAAAACTTTTTCCTTTTGTTTTCACAAGCTATGTCATAGAACATCTTGTGAAAATATGTCTGTTCTTATAAAGACCACTTAGGCAGGAGTGAAATACTGTTCTCACATTTCTTGACCACCCCTGTAGCAAGTGGTTACAGTGACCTTTGCTAATTCTCATTTCTCACCTGCACAATCCTATCTTTCAACACCAAACTCTAGTTTCATTGCCTCCTGGAAACCTAAGGGACCACACTTCTATTATTTAGAGTCATACTAAGCATTCAGAAAGCAACACCTTAATTTCTGACCCTCAATGAGTTGTGGGGAATAAAAAAGTAACATTAATAAATCCATACTGAGACTAGATGTGATGGCTCATATGCCTATAATCCCAGCACTACGAAGGCCTTGAGGCAGGAAGATAGCCAGAAGTTCAAAGTCAGCCTTTGAACTTCATCAGTATGGGCTATGTAATGATTTCTAGGCCAGCCTGGGCTACAGTTTAAGAACCTGTCTCAAAACAAGCAAGCGGAGCAACACACCCCAAACTAATGCTGTGTTGTAATAAAAGTCATCAAGTCTACGCACCCTGAATTTTTCTCCTTGTGTACAATTTGCCACCAAATGTGTAACTTTTGAATTGAAGTCTTTTCGAATAACTCCACCCATATGATGAACCAATGTCACCAATTTAACCTCAAAAGAAAAATGGAGCAAAATTATTCTTGGTTAAATTGAACAAAGTTTTAAACAATTTGCAATCCATTTAATATTTACTACTTCATAAAATTAACACAAGATTTTATAAAAATGTTAAATTTTATGTCTAAAAATACTTTTAAGGGTAGCTCGTCTATTGCCACAGGCTTAATTATACAGAGAAAAAAACAACCAGATCACCACAGAAAATTAAGTTAACAAACACTTGGCTTTCATACTGCCTAAATACTGTGGTTTGGCTTTGGTTGGCTGGTTTTTGTAATGAGGGGGATCAAAACCAAACCCCCAAATGAAATGTATTAATTTTTAATATTATGTCGTATCAAATCAATAGCCTTTCAACAAAATTACAGCAATACTAGTTCCAGTACATAAATAATAAATTTTAGTAAAGCTCATTAGTGCCAATATATAAACTACAATGAGGCAGAAAAGTTTCTCTATGGCAATAAGATCTTTTAAAGCTAGACTTATATAACAAAATATTACAATTTTGTAAAACAAAAGTGTCAAACAACCAACACAGATGATAATTAACAGATAGTTCAGGTAGCTACGAAACTTGTCTACTCATATGCCAGCCACCAGACAATGCATTCACAGTTTCACAAGGATCTTAAACTCTTAAGTTTAGAACCTGATATAATCATAGTATTTCTCCTTTAAGAATTTTTAAAATAAAATCATGATACCAAAACCAAAAGTAGGGAGGAGACAGTCTAAATTTATTTTGCTGGAGAACAACACTTTGACTAGAAGCGGCTTCATAATACTCACTAGTTCTTCTTTCTTCCGGAACCCAGTGAAGCACAACACTAGATTGATCATACTTGTACAATACAGTGGACGGCATGAGAATGGCAGAGGCTGAAAGATGCAATTTTCAATCTGAGTTTTCTTTTTAATAGATAATAAGAGACATCTTTCTCAAGCTAAAAATGTTTCTACTCTTGGCCATCAACTTTTCCATACCCAAGATGTACTGGCATTTCTCAATATGCAGCAAAAAATAGCACAAGTGCATACTGCAAATTCCACAGTACAACATTTCCCAGGCAGATGTGGTGGCACATGCCTGTAATCCCAGGCAGCAGAACCCTGAGTCAAGGACAGTCAGGGTTACACAGGGAGGCCCGACCTCAAAATAGAATTAAAAATTTGCATACACACACACACACACACACACTAGCATATATGAAAGACTTGTGCACTACTGCAAATGCTTCCAATTACTATTAAAGCAACTCAAAAGACATTTTATAACAAGTATTAGGTAAACATAATACATACTTTAAAAAATATGACCTCAGGGCTGGAGAGATGGCTTAGCGGTTAAGCGCTTGCCTGTGAAGCCTAAGGACCGCAGTTCGAGGCTCATTTCCCCAGGACCCACGTTAGCCAGATGCACAAGGGGGCACACGTGTCTGGAGTTCGTTTGCAATGGCTGGAAGCCCTGGCGCAGCCATTCCCTCTCTATCTGTCTCTTTCTCTCCCTCTCTCTCTGTCACTCTCAAATAAAGAAATAAAAATAAAAACAAAACAGATTTTAAAAATATGTCTTCAAGTTTTTTAATAAAGAGAGACTATTTGAGTCAACAAACTCCAGATAACATTGACATAATGACTACAAATATATTCTCATTCTGGAGACTCCAAACTTCAAAGGCCTCCAATGAGCCCATCTTTACACAGGACACCTTGACATTTCCTCTATTGGCTTTAAGAAATAAAAATTGTGTCCAGAGTGCCTAGCCATTGATTCCAGCACTCAGGAGGCTGAGGTAGGAGGGTAGCTGTGAGTTCAAGACCAGTCTGAGATTACAGAGTGAGTTCCTGGGCTAGAGTGAGACCCAACCTCAAAACAACAAAACAGCAACAACAAAAAAAGGCAAAACCCAACAAAATCAAACAACATCAAAATTCAAAATATAATTCTTACAGTGAAATGTAATGTTAAAAAAAAAAAAAAAAAACAAAGCTAGGGGCTGGGGAGACAGCTTAGCAGTTAAAGCACTTGCAAAGCCTGCTGATCCATGTTCAATTACCCAATACCGACATAAAGCCAAATGCACAAAGCGCAGCATGTATCTGGAGGTTGTCTGCGCGACCAGACACAATGGAGCACCCACATACTCTCTCTGCTTGTACATAAAGACTAAAATAAAAACAAAAAGCTCCAATTTTCCTAGTTCAAAATATGTAGTAAAGGTTAGAAATGAAAGTGTGGTATCTGTTTTGCATGGAGGAAAATAAAAGTTTATGTATGTGTATAGATTTCTGGAACCCAAGATTAAGCAAATTATCACTGCCAAGACATTTAGTGACACTATGTGTTTCTATTTACCCAGTTCTCATTGTTTACCTTTCAACAGCCTTGGATTTTTACTGCTAAAACACAGATATAATTAAAAGAATACATCAAGGCTGGAGGAATGGCTTAGCGGTTAAGGCGTTTGCCTGCAAACCAAAGGATCCAGGTTCGATTCCACAGGACCCACGTTAGCCAGATGCACAAGAGGCGCAAGCGTCTCGAGTTCATTTGCAGTGGCTAGAGGCCCTGGCGCACCCATTCTCTCCCTCTCCCTCTCTCTCTCTCTCTCTCTCTCTCTCTCTGTCAAATAAATAAATAAATAAATATATTGGGCTGGAGAGATGGCTTAGCGGTTAAGCGCTTGTCTGTGAAGCCTAAGGACCCCGGTGCGAGGCTCGTTTCCCCAGGACCCACGTTAACCAGATGCACAAGGGGGCACACGCATCTGGAGTTCGTTTGCAGTGGCTAGAAGCCCTGGCGCGCCCATTCCCTCTCTGTCTGTCTCTTTCTCTCCCTCTCTCTCTGTCACTTTCAAATAAATAAATAAAAATGAACAAAAAAATATTAAAAATATCTTAAAAGAATACATCAGGGCCAGGCATGTTGGTTCACGCCTTTAATCATAATAGGCCAAGGTAGGAGTATTGTCATGGGTTCGAGGCCACTTTGAGACTACAGAGTGAATTCTAGGTCATGGGTTGGAGAGATGGCTGAGCAGTTTTGTGTTTACCCACAAATCCTAAGAACAAAGGTTTGACTCCCCAGTACCCACATAAGCCACATGCACAAGGTGGTACATACATTTGGAGTTTTTTTGCAATGGCTAGAGGCCTTGGCTCACCCATTCAAAAAAGAAAGTTCTGAATCAACCCTGAGCTAAAACACGACCCTACCTCAAAAAAAAAAAAAAAAAAAAAATTTAGAATATCCACTACTATTTTTCTTTGAGACAGGGTCTAACATAGCCCAGACTGGCTTCAAACACCCTGTGTGGTCAAGGATCAAGTTGAATTCCAGATCTTACCACTGAGCTTTCCCAGGGCTAGAATTACAGTAGTAAGCCACCCACACCCCAGAACTATTAATTACTCTTATTCTAAGTGATGCTCATCCCAACAGTTAACAGGATTTTCAAATTACGAACCTTCATAAAATTCACTAGTAAAAATTTAATGGTGAAAGCCTGTGTGTGTGTGTGTGTGTGTGTGTGTGTGTGTGTGTGTATGTGTGGTTTCTTACCTCTCCCTTCTGAGCACAACTGAGTATAACTGGTGGTCCAACAATTCGACAGTCAGCTTTGTGTAAGTCATCAAAGACAGACTCCTGGAAGTCCGTTACTACAAACACATTCTCATATTCTGGGGAATCCAGGCCTTCAAGTTCTTCCATTGAGTCCATCTTGACACAGGGCACTTTAATTTCCTAGATTTTTTTTAATATAGTTATAAGAAACAATTATTTTTAGACCATGAAAATTAATTCTAAACTCCAAAAAAAAAATCACTTCCATATCAACATTTTTAATATCTGAGGTTTTAAGACTGTAGAAAACCTGAGTTTTAAATCATACAATAGTCACTATTACATGTGATACTGAAAAACCACATTTCTCTACTTGCATTTTTACAAATATATACACACATTTATAAATATGTTTTACAAATATATTTTTCCTATCCCCATTAACAAATTAAGGTTTTTTTTTTTTTACTTTTCTATTTTTATTTATTTATTTGAGAGCAACAGAGAGAAAAAGAGGCAGAGAGAGAGAGACAGAGAGAGAATGGGCGTGCCAGAGCTTCTAGCCAATGTAAACGAACTCCAGATGTGTGCACACCCTTGTGCATCTGGCTAATGTGGGTCCTGGGGAGTCAAGCCTTGAACCAGGGTCCTTAGGCTTCACAGGCAAGCACTTAACCACTGAGCCATCTCTCCAGACCTCCACATTAGCGTCTTATATTCTAAAAACCAATATTAAAAGGCACAGCTGCTTGTTTATTACTTAGTGGTCTATAGATCAGCAACTATGCATATCCAGTTCTGTATCAGAATGATGGAAAAGTTTCTTCTTTATGTTTTTTAAAATATTTTATTATTTATTTATTTGACAGAGAAGGAGAGAGAGAATGGACATGCCAGGGCCTCCAGCTACTGCAAACGAACTCTAGATGCATGCGCCCCCTTGTGCATCTGGGTAACGTGGGTCCTGAAGAATCGAACCTGGGTCCTTTGGCTTTGCAGGCAAACACCTTAACTGCTAAGCCATCCCTCCAGCCCTTCTTTATGGATTTTTTTGAGACAGAGTCTCACAATGTAGATCAGGTTGGTCTGGAACTTACTATGTAGCCTATATTGGCCTTGAACTTATGGCAATTCTAATTATCCTGGCCTCCATTTCCTGAGTACTGGGTTTACAGGAATTAACCATAACACCCAGCTTGAAATTTTTTTTTAAGTACATATTCTGGCCAAGAAAATGATGCTATATATAGTTCTTGCTGCATAAGTTAACTATTTTCAGAAAAAAACAATACAGCACTTAATAAGATCATAAGGTCACTGTACTATACTCCTCTCTGTATGCAGCAGGAAAGAGAAAGATGCGAGCAAGGCTGCCAGCTGCAGGAGCAAATGTAGGCCACACAAAGGCAAGTCACTGTAAACGTTACACTTACGAAAACAATGAAGCCAGCATGGTGGCTCACTCCTGTAATCACAGCACTAGGTGGGCTGAGATGGACAGAATGCCCTGAGTTCAAGGCTAGCTTGGTCTACACCACTAAATTCAAGACAGCCTAGAGCACAGAGTGAGACCCTGCTCAGGAAAAAAAAAAAAAAACAATGGGTACAGGGAAAATGTCTCAGTGGTTAAAGATACTTGTTTGCAAAGCCTGCCAGCCTGAATTCAAATCCCAAGCCAACCATGGTAAGGCAGACACGAAAAGTAGCAATGCCTGGTATAAGGTCCTGACATGCACACACCCACACCTACCAGGCATAGTGATGCACGCCTATAATCCCAGCACTTGAGAGGCAGTGATAGGAGGATCCTGTGAGTTTAAGGCCACCTTGAGACTACATAGTGAATTCCAAGTCAGCCTGGGCTAGAGCAAGACCCTACCTCAAAAAACCAAAACTAAAAAAAAAATTTAAAAATAGAGCTAGGTTGGGCGTGGTGGCTCAGCACTTGGGAGGCCAGGAAGGAGGATCACTATGAGTTAACAGGCCACCCTGAGACTAGAGTGAATTCCAGGTCAGCTTGGGCTAGAGTGAAACCCTACCTTGAAAAGCAAAACAAAACAAAAAATTAAAAAATTAAAAATTTTTTAAAAAAAGGGCTGGAGAGATGGCTCAATGGTTAAGGCACTTGCCAGCAAAGCCTAACAACCCAGGTTCTATTCCCCATTATCCACGTAAAGCCATCTGGAGTTCATTTGCAGTGGCTGAAGGCCCTGGCACACCCATTCTCTCTATCTCTCTTTGCTTACAAATAAGCTTTTCAATTAAAAAAAAAAAAAAAAACAGAAAAGAAAGGATCAATAAATTACTCGGACTTTTATGCGTAAGACTAGAGTGAAACCTGGAATCCTTATGCAGAAGCCCTAGCCCAGAATGAAGAATGAAGTCTTATTTCCGAATGTCACTCCATGTGGAGACAAGAACACTGAAGAGGCAATTACAGTTAAATGAGATCTTGTGGGTGGACTCTAATCCAATGGGACTGATGTTCACGTGAGAAATTCGAACATACAAACTAAACAGCTAGCAGTGCTACACAGAAGACCATGTGGAGATGCCACAGGAAGCCTCCACAGCCAAGAAGAGGCTCCAAGGGATAAGCAATCTGCTAACTCTGAAGCTGGGCAAGCTTCCAGAACTGTCACACTATAAATTTCTGTGCTTTAAATGACCTAGTAGGTGGTATTTTGTTCTGACAGTCCTAGAAAATTAACATAGCTGAAGGCAGAGGCCTTAACTCAGTGAAATTACACTTTCCTAGCATGCACAATGTGATAGGTTAAAGCTGCCAAGATAATCATAATCTTAACAATGATGATGCAGTTGAATCAGAGAATTAGACATATTGTTCCTTCAAGAGCATCCTTATTGTTATTTATAATTTCAGAACAGCAAAAATCTAGACTAAATATAGAATTAGTGAGGAAAGAAAAGCTAAAGAATTTACAGCAAACTATCAGGTCTGTGTACAGGTTGTGACCTTTCAATTTCATAAGGAAATCCCTAAAATTTGGATTTATAAATACTATAGTTTTAGGTTTCAGAAACATTTTTTTAGAATTAGTACTAAACATTTTCTATTTGTCTGGTTCAGACTGCACAGAAATACAACTCATGTCTGATTCCAATCACCAGAATGGAGTGATTCAGTCAAGGGAGTGCAGCATGCCACATGCAATGAGATGCTTGACCTACCACATGAATAACACTTTTTATTAATTTCTCATCCGATTTCCCAGGACAACGTTCTTTTATCTTTATAACAGGGACTTCCATTATTGTAACAGTCTGTGGAAAAGAGACTTAAGTATAAGATTAAGAAAGCTGTGAAAGTATTTACACACGGATGGAAGAAAAATAGTGTTTAGAAATTAACTATTAACCACAACCCCATACCTTTAAGGCTTCCAGAAGTTCTTCTTGTTTTGCAGCTTCTTGAACCATCACCACTCTGGTTTCAACCTGAGGCATTTCTTCTGTTAAAATGCAAAGTGTTCAAATATGACTATTAGGGATTGACATCAATATAAGTAGTTCCTACTCCTCCTCTTGGCTTATCTGATAGGTTTCCCATCTTTGAGGAGCTGTAACATTCTCCAAAACTTAAACAACTTAATCCCTAGTTTGTCAGGAAAATAATCATGTATCATCTTAGAAAAAGAGAAGATTAGATGGGTTATAGCAGATATAGAAATATAAGTAAATACTCCTTCCCAGAGAAGCACTATCCTGCATGGCCTTCCTCTTCAAGCAAGTGCCTTCACCCACTGAACCATATTCCCAGCCCTGGGAAGAACAACCTTTAGGAATGACCATTTACAAAGTGGAAAGGAAGGAGCCGCTCTTTATTTAACCAGTCAGTACAGAAGAAATTCTAGCCTGACAATTTTGTAGCTAGATTGTCTTCAGGTACAGAAAAAGCAGCATCAACATTAATATGCCCCTTGTCTAAAGTTAGGAAGCATTATTCCAAATGGTGAACAGAAAATCTGCACAGAGACTAGGGAGATGTCTCAGTGGTCAAAGGCACTTGCTAGAAAAGCCTGATGGCCTGGGTTTGATTCCCCAGTACCCACATAGAGCCAAATGCATAAAGTGGCACATACATCTGGAGTTCGCTTGCAGAGGCAAGAGGCCCTGGTGAACCCATTCATATTCTCTCTCCCTCAGCAAGAAAATGTGAAAAAAAAAAAAAGGAATTGTGCATAGTAGAGACTATCATAATTTCATCTCCCAGTCCACACACAAAAGTCAAATCAATAATTTAGAATTATAATGACAATTCAGTTTTTCTTAAATCAGATAATGGGCTTACCTTCAACATTTGAAGTAGATTCAATACACAAGTTTTCCTTGGAAGTTTCAGTAACTTTAGAATCAAACATAGAAGAGTCTGCCAAGCTAGGTCTCCCAGTAGCAGACGTTAACACACTGGTGTCAGCCATTGTTCTATTCTGTGTTGACTGAAAAAAAAAAAAAAATGAGCATATGAAGCAAACAGAAAATTTGAATATAGGAAGCTAACAATCACAGAACAAAAAACAAGCATTAAGCTCTACTTTTTAATATAATAAGTTAGGTGTGGACATGTATGCCTATAACCCAAGCAACTGGGAGACAGAGGTAGAAGAATTAGATCAAGGTCACCCTCTGCTACAGACTTCAATGCCAGCTGGGCTACATGGGATTCTGTCTCAAAAATAAATAAATGAGAATCCTTCCATACCTCTGCCTTCAACTAACCATATTATCTTCCTTTTTTTTTTTTTTGGTTTTTCGAGGTAGGGTCTCACCCTAGCCCAGGCTGACCTGGAATTCACTGTGGTGTCTCAGGGTGGCCTTGAACTCATGGCAATCCTCCTACCTCTGCCTCCCAAGTGCTGGGATTAAAGGCGTGCGCCACCACGCCCGGCTATCTTCCATATTTTTATATCACCATGACACCTACCAATAACCACATCTTTACTCTTTACCTCATTTTCCACCCTCCAAATTCCTGTCAATCCCAATTGAATTAATTTTGGGACCTAATCTCTCTTCCTTAAGTCCAATGGCCATTTGATCATACACAAGAACTCCAAACAATTTTCACACCAGTTTCTTCAAAAAGCCCTCTTCAATTGGCTTTCAGGAGTACGGTCCCAAAACCAAACATGACTATAGTACTTCCTTCCCTATATGACTAAATCCCAATTACCAAACTTTACAATTCAGTCCCAGCCTACGTTTTTACATTCATTACTCCTAAGTCCACAATCCATGCTCCAATGATGAACCTCAATATTTTGTAAACCCAGATCTTCATTCAATTACTTCATAACTAGTTGTGTTTAATTGTGTTCTAACTAACTTCCAACCTTCACTTTTAATCCACTACTCATGACTCAACCTTTATGAAATTCTTAGCTCATCTATTATATAACTGGACTTTCCTATCTGCATATCCATATTAAATGACAAAACCTCTCCCCTCTGAGAGGTAAGTAGACAAACGTATGGTATAGTACCAAGGGACATAACTCTGGATGAAGAAAAAATCCTTTTTTTTTTTTTTTTTTTTTTTAGGCTACCAGGCCCTAAAAATTGAAGCAAGCAAGAAACAAAGAAAAACTTCCACAAAGGTATTGGGGGGCGGGGGCTATGGCTCAGTAAGAGTGGTTTCCCAGTGTTCTGTAGGCCCTGGGTTTGGTCCCCAGCACCACATCAACCTGGCAAGATGACACACACCTGCAATCCCAGACCTCAGGAGGTGTCCTCTCAGAAGTCTAATACCATCCTTTGCTCCCCTACTGAGTTAAGGACAGCCTGGGCTATGTGAGACTGTCTGGAGGGAGAGGGGCACATTTTCTTCAGTGGTGGAACCACTGGTAAGACGTTCATCCCAGCAACCCTAATTAGACTCAGTGGGATTCATTACTATACAGACACACATAGGACATGAAAGTAGGGCTTTGGGGAGGAGAGAATTCAGCAGGAGACAGGGGACCAAGAGAAAGTAATGGGGGGGGGTAATAACGGGATCAAAATCTATTATATACACATAGGAAACTGTCAAAAGAATAAAAAAAAAATCTTTACAAACTACATACCTTATCTCCCAATAACAGACTCAAAAACTTATGTTTAAATACTCATTTTGCTAAAAGGAAAAAAAAGATTCTTTTCCAGGGTGAATAGTAGGTATTTGGGTGATGTTGATTAACAATGCACAGTCCCTTGGACTGCAGCACGCGACAGGCGCTGTCCCACAGCGTGTATTTATTTATTTAACTCTCCAGCAGCAACCCGGAGGAGGGTCGCGGTCACCTCTCCCAGGGGTGGGTGGGTGGGTAAGGAAAGTTGCTGCTGAGGCAGCGATTTAAAGCCGATTCCCTGCTGGGGCTGCGCTAGTTAAACCACTAAACCACACACAGCTGCCTCCGGGCTTTCACAGTAGGGAGAGAGAAAAAAAAAAAATAAAAACACCCTGGAAATCCAGCTTCCTGCAAGGATCCCGGCGGGAAACCACTGCGGGCTCCGAGATAGCCCGCCGGGGCTGCAGGGGGATGGCGGCCGGCCAAAATCCCTGCCCGACAACCTCGGGGACAACGGCGATGGAGGGGATGGAGGACGCAGATGCAGGGCACGGGGACGAAGGACGGGGACCCCCTCCCCGACCCACACACACCCCCTCCCCGAGGAGGCGCTGACCGCAGGTCAGGGTCCCACAACTCCGGGGACACCCGTGTCCCCTCGCGTCCCCCACGCACACCGGAGTCCTCACCACGCTCAAGAAACAAACAAAAAAAAAAAAAAAACACCACTCCCGGGAGGTCCTCGTCGTCGTCGTCCTCGTCCTCAGGCCCGGGGTCCTCTCCTCACCGCCGCCGCCATGTCTCGCCCGTGGTGGCGGCCGCCGCCAATTCAAAAACCGGAGGCGCTCGTTCTAAAGGCCATGCCGATTGGCGGGTGATGTCAGCCTCCGTGTCATTGGCCGGAGGCCGACAGGGACGCTGATTGGTCGCGCTCAGCGCCGCGCCTTCCCCGCAGGCGCCGACGGATTGGTTACGCGTGCGTTTCAAATAAGCCAACCGGCTCTAACGTAATGACGTCAGGGGGTCTTCAGGGAAGTGCCCGGATGTGGCCGGGAGTGGGGAGCGGCGGGCGCTCTGGGAGTAGCAGGTGTTTCTGTGGCTACCGATTGTTTACTCAGTAAACAGCCCTTAGCTAGAGGAAACTTCTCTCCACCCCCAACAGCTTTAAAGAAGTAAATAAATAAGCGCCACCAAATCCTTAAGCTCTGAGTGTTTCCCGGCTTGTAGTTTTAAATATAAGCTTGCGCTTGAGCAAATTCAAAGTAGGTCACGAAATTCTAGAATCTCCCAATGCTAAATTGCTTCCTTGCGCCCTGACAACGGTTGTCACTTTCCTCCGAAGTTTAGCCGAGAATTTTTATCAATTTCGTCCTGTGATTGATAGTGCTATTATGAAAACTATTTTCTTCGCTTTCTAAATACTAAGCTGTGTATACGGTCTCCTAAGAAAAGTACCTTTCTAGGGGCTCGCGTTAAAGGCACTTGCTTGCAAAGCCTGCTGGGCCAGACTCGATTGCTCAGTAGTCAAGTAAAGCGAGATGCCAAGAGTAGCGCACGCATCATTTTCATTTGCATGGCAACAACATAGAATAGCAAGATGGCAAGACACTGCCTGGCACAGAAAAGAAAAGAGAGACACCTAACACCAGGCGCTTCTTGCCAGATTGTTGATTTCATGAAAGAAGAAGGGAATCTATTGCTAGAACCCCAAATCACGGTAAGACGGAGGACCCTTACACCTCAAACAGAACACAAAGCAAGTCATGGAGATTTCCACTTTTTAACCAATGTTACCAGTAACCTTAACATGCCTGAAAAGTTGGTAAAGCATTCCATAAATTGACTGAAACAGTCTGTAATCATTGGTGTTACTGTTTGTCAAGGTTTATAGCCTGCCGGTCACTAGAATGCTGTAATAAATGCAAAGAAAAAAAGGTTTTGAAATGTCCTTTTGTAGTGTGCTTGCATACTTAGGCTTGGGTGTGTCCGGCATTCCAAAGATTCTCATCACTGAAAATATAATAAGCTACTCCAGAAAACCGCCTGCTTCCTCTGCAGACAATTCTGAGCACACTGGCTTCCCTGTCCATGGAGTGGATGGATGAGCACAGATGAATTCACAGCAGGAATTTATGCCAGCCTGACAAATCTCCACCTGATTGCTTCCAAAGAATGTGCTGCAGTTTCACTATCACTCGAACAGGCAACAGGGCCTCCACTCTCCCAGGTTTTTATTTGCTTTGAAAATATTTATTAACTGAAGACAACCATTGCACATGCTGGGCATGCAAAAACAATTAAGGCTACTCAAGATCTCACAAATGAGCTGTAATCCCACCAGTCTGGATGTGGAGGTACAAGGATCAGAAGTTCAAGGTTGTCCTTACCTATGTAGCCAGTTCCAGACAGGCTGGACTCCATGAGAATCTGTCTCAAAAAGAAAAAAGAAAAAAAAAAAAAAAAAAAAATATATATATATATATATATATATACACACACACACACAAAAACCCTACAATCTAGGGGAGGGAGATGAGCAGATAAACAAATGATTACAATGTAAGAAAGGAAGAAAGACATTGAACACAGATACTGATAATTTAGTAAGCCTTTCATTTTACTTAATCCCTAAAATGGCTATCCATTCTTAGCCCCACATCACATATAAGGAACCTTCAGAAAAGAATTGACTAATTTAGCTAGGCGTGGTGGCACACACCTGTAATCCCAGCATGCAGGAGGCAGAGGTAGGAGAATGGCCATGAGTTCGAGGCCACCTTGAGACTACATAGAGCAAGATCCTACCTTGAAAAACCAAAAAAATAAAAATAAGTCTAGTGTGGGCTGGGGAGATGGCTGGCAGTTAAAGGTGATTGCTTGCAAAATCTGATTTCCCAGTACCCACCCAAAGCCACCCAAAGTCAGATGCAGATACACAAAGTGTCTGGAGCTCATTTGTAGGGGCAGGAGACCCTGGTGTGGCCATTCTCTCTTTGTCTTTCTCACGCACACAGGAAGAAAGAGAAAGAAGGAAAGAAAGAAGGAAGGAAGGAAGGGAGGGAGGAAGGGAGGGAGGGAGGGAGGGAAGGAAGGAGAGAGAGGGGGGAAGGGGAGGGGAGAGGGAGGGAACAGAAAGGGAAGGGAAGGGGAAGGGAAGTGAGGGAAGGGAAGGGAAGGGAAGGGAAGGGAGAGAAAAGAGGGTGAAGAAAAGAAAGCATAGAAAAAAAAATCTGGTGTGGTGGCACAAACATGTACTACCAGGTGAAGGGGAGAGGTAGGAAGATCAGGAACTCAAAGACCTCCCTGGCTACACAACCAATTCCAGGACAGCCTGAGCTACATGAGACCCTGCCTAAGGGGGAAGGGAAACACCCAGAGAACTAGTGACTGGAACAAAAGCTGAATGTAGAACTATCTGTGGGCTCAACGAGAGTAATGTTGCCCTGAAGATAACCTAGACAGCCGTGTGTACAACATAATTTCTGGCCACCAAATTGCACCTAACAGAGTGCAGAGTCCTGGGAAGGATAATATTGATCTTTAAATCTGTGCGGTTTTAAGAAGCTAACACTACAAAGACAGCATTGGTGGCAGCATTGCTCTTTGGTAAAACACTGTGGTCTTCATAAGTAAGTATCACATTTGTACAATAACTGAGCTAAATCCAAGTGTGCCCATAGTGACTGAGAGATTGGAAGGGTTGTGCATCATTTATGCATACATTATTGTATTAGTTACTTTTCTCATTGCTGTAACAAAGTAACTGGTAAGAAAAACAACATAAAAGAAGGAAGATTTAGGGCCGGAGAGATGGCTTAGAGGTTAGGTCGAGTCTTCAGGACCCATGTAAGCCAGATGCACAAGATGGCACATGTGTCTAGAGTTCATTTGCAGTGGCCAAAGGCTCTGACATGCCCAGTCTCTATCTGCCTCCTCTTTCTCTCTCTCTCATAAATAAATTTTAGAAAGAAAAAGGATTTATTTTGGCTCACTTTCAGGTCATAGTCCATCATGGCAGAGAAGGCAGGGTGGCAGGAACATGAGGCAGCTGGTTATATTGTGTGCAACATTAGGAAGCAGAGTGATGAATGCTGGCGTTCAGCTTGCTCTCTCATCCAAGACTCCAGACCATGAAATGGTGCTGCCCACAGTTAGGGTGGGTTTCCCCACCTCAATCTAATCTAGAAAATCCCTCCCCCAAATATCTTCATGAATTATTAATAACTATAAATAAATAAATAGGAACAGTCTTTGCCAGATCTGGTGGTCCAGGCCTATTACTCCAGCTACTCAGGAGGCTGAGGCAGGAGGATTAAAAGACCAAGACCAGCCTGGGTAACTTAATGAGACCCTGTCTCAAAATTAAAAGGGGATATTGTAACTACCACCATCATGATGCTAGGATAAAGCACCTGGACAAAAGCAGTAGATGGGAGGAAAGGGCTTATTTTGGCTCACATTCTCTTCTCCAGAAGCTTCATGATGGTAGGGAAAGCATGGCATGAGCAAAGGCTGCACATTACCTCTGCCACAGCAGGCAGAAAACTGCAACAGGAGAGTGAGCCAAGTTCTGGCAAGGAGGTGCTGGCTATAACACCTTTCAGCTCATCCCCAGAAACATACCTTCTCCAGCAAGTCTCCACCTCCCAAATTGTTACCAGATGGGGACCAAGCATTCTAAACACATAAGTTTATGGAGGACATCTGATATAAACCACCACCAGGGGCTTGGAATGTAGTTCTCAGAATTAAGGAAGGTCCAGGGTAAGTTCAGTGGTAGAGTAATTATCTACCATATACAAGACCCTAGGTTCAATCCCCAGCACCAAAAAACCAAAAGGCCCTCTTATATAGAAACTCCCTCACAGGTATGTACAGAGATCTGTCTCCTAGGTGACTCCATATCCTGTCAAGTTGATATTCAGTAACTTCTGTGCGCCCAGGGAGGCACAAATCCAGATGTAGACAGGAAACTTGTCCCCAGGACATTTCAAGTGGAAAAAGCTATAGATGAAGTAGAAGTTTATCCTACCTGTAGACATTGACAAAATTTGAATCCATGCAAAACCATGATGAAAAGAAGTGTGTAACATCCAGGAGCCCTTCAAAGTGCTTTCAGACTTCCATAGCCACATGATGGAAACTATAAATAATGGATTTATAGAATATAGGCAATTCAACAGAATGGCATATTAAGTTTGAATTTTTAAAATATTTTATTTAAGAGAGAGAAAGAAAGAAAGAAAAAGGAATATATAGAGAGAATGGACTTGCCAGAGCCTCTAGCCAATACAAATGAATTCCAGATGCATGTGCCATCTTGTATATCTGGCTTGCATGGGACTGGGGAATCAAACCTGGGTCCTTAGGCTTCACACGCAAATGCCTTAACCTCTAAGTCATCTCTACAGCCCCAACCGTGAACTTTTAAAAAATAAATACCTGTTATTAGCTTGTTTACTTACCTTTAGTGAGGCTCCTATGAAGGCTCAGAATAAGCTGAACATAGAACACACCTATAATCCTAGCAATTGGGAGGCAGAGGCAGGAGAATTACTGTGACTTTAAGGCCAACCTGGGCTACACAGTGTGCCTCTGTCCCAAAAGAAAAACAAAAAGACAGTTGTGGTGCATGCCTGTAATCTCAGCATTTGAGAAATTAGAGGTAGGAGTGTTAGTTGTCGTTTGAATGCGTGTCTCCACATAGACTCGGCTATTACTACAATTGCATTTGGAGCTTTTCCCCCGTAGAGGGCAGACTCCTGCAGGCGGGTGTGTCTCTGCAGACGGATCTGATTTACGGGCCAAAAGTAAGCAGAGAGGCTTTTGAATTCTGCCTGAGTCTCTGCTGCTTGCTGCAGTTCCCTGCTGTTCTGCTGCCCATTTGTGCTTGCTTATGGTGCTGGCTGGTTGTGTCCCTCTGCCTGGATTTATGAATGGGAGCCAGCCTCTTCTGCCATTGATGGGACATCCCCTTGGATCCGTAAGCTTCAAATAAACCCTTCCTCTGATAAGCGGTGTCTGGTTTGCATGTTCATCGCAGCAACATGGAGCTGACTACAACAGTTCAAGGTCATCTTCAAGGTCACCCTCAGCTGCACAGTGAATTCAAGACCGACCTGGTCTACATTAGACTCTGTTTCAGAAATCCCCAAAGCAAACAAAAGAAAACCCAAACAGGGCACAGTGGCTCATGCCACCATGTAATCCCAGAATTTGGGAAGCTAAAGTAGGATAATCATTATGAATTCAAGATCAGTTGAGCTACAGAGTAAGTTTCAGGTTAGCCTTGACTAGAGAGAACCTGCCTAAAAAAATGACACTGCTTAGAATATGTATTTATGTTATATAAATGAAACAGAAAATAGTTCAGGGTAGCTGGAACGTAGAACCTATGAATGGAAGTCTCAACTAAACACTTGGTGAAGAACAGGAAAAATTAGCAAGACTCTGTAACCAACCAGTAGAGGATGAAGATGGGGGTCAAACTATTTAAGATATAATTTGCAAGGCTGGAGAGATGGCTCAGTAGTTAAGGCGCTTGCCTTTAAAGTCTAATGACCATGGTTCAATTTCCCCAGTACCCATGTAAGCCTGATGCACATGGTGGCACATAAATCTGGCACTCATTTGATAGAGGTCCTGGTGCACCCATACTGTCTATCTGTTTCTCTCTTTCTCTCTGTGTCTCTGTCTCTGTGTGTGTCTCTCTCTGCTTGCAAATAAACAACTAAAATTATATATATCTATAGATATATAGATAGATAACGAGAGAGAGAGAGATAGCTAGAGATAGAGAAATCCCATCTGAGTGGGAAAATGTCAGTAAGAAATATGTTTCCTAAGCCAGGTGTGGTGGTGCATGCCATGAATTCCAGCACTCAGGAGGCAGAGGTAGGAGGATCACCATGAGTTTGAGGCCACCCTGAGACTACATAGTGAATTCCAGGTCACCTGAGCTAGAGTAAAACCCTACCTTGAAAAACCAAATAATAATATATAATAATAAATAAAAGAAATGTGGTTCTTAAATTCAAAAGATTTTAGTTCTCTGTCTCCTTCCTTTCCTAAAGCCTGCTTTCATTCTAGGTTACTTCAGTTTTGATTTTTTATCTTGGCTTTTTGAGACAGGATCTCTTACTCTGAGGCTCAGTCTCATCTCAAACTCAAACTGAAGGCACTCCTCCTGCCCTAGACTCCTGAGTGCTGGGATGACAGATGAATGAAAATACACTCAGGGGGCAGGGCTAGAGAGATGGCTTAGCCATCAAGGTGCTTGCCTGCAAAGCCAAAGAACCCAGGTTTGATTATCCAGGACACACGTAAGCCAGATGCACAAGGGGGCACATGCATCTGGAGTTCGTTTCCAGTAGCTGAAGGCCCTGGTGTGCCCATTCTCTCTCTCTCTCAATCTCTGTCTCTCTCTCAAATAAATAAATAAACAAAATAGTTATTTTATAAAAGAAATAAAAGAAAACACACTCAGGCTCAGACCACCACTTTTGATGGCTTGCTTTTCTTCCTCCATCTTTGAGTTTTCCTTCTTTTTTTTATTAGTTATGTACACAGTGTATATAGTCATGTTGGTACCATCGTTAGCCTCCTCCCTGCCCTACCCCCATCCACAGGGACCCACCTTGTTGGGGAATATGGGCCATGCATTGTGGGGTTAGCCATCAGTTATGGGTAAGAGGCAATGTCTCTGTGCATGACCCAATGTGTGGCTCTAACATTTTTTCTGGCCCCCTCTTGCGCAAATTTCCCTGATCCATGTTGGGTTCATTTTAGGTTTGCTTCAGTGATGAGGTCTTGGGATCCTCTGTGTCTCTGGATTTCTGGTTTAGTAGGAGTTGAGTAATCTCTGTGTTTATCACCTTTACCCTTTTGCTGGTACCAGGTTCACCAAGAAAGCAGCACTCTTGCTCATTTCCCCAAATACTCTTAGTTTCAGCTGGGCCCTTTTGAGGTTTGATGGGCTGGTTCTTTCCTTAGAATCTGCATCCCTCTGAAAATGAGAAGCAAATTCTCCAGTGGAGAATAAAGTTAGCACCAGATAAATGGGATAAACTTATTTTTTAGAGAGAATTTAATAGGTGTAGGCCTTCTTGTAGCACACTATTGGTGGGATTTGATTCTCAGCTCCAGCTATACGTTCCATTCAACTGAGTAGAATAGTTAGCCAAATCAAGAGCAGTTGGTTTCCCACCATGGCTGTGTGACACTATTGCACTTGTGTGAGCATCACGTCAGGTTATTTGCTGCTGACCAGCTTAGACCATGAGTTGCTTGGACAGATGTTGGGCATTTTCCCCCAGTCACTCATGTAGCACCTTCTGGCACTAGATGAGCTAACTGTCTGAGGATTGATTCTCTTCCAGAGATTCCAGCCATGTCACTTCATGTGATTTACCAACAGCATATGTGTCTTAAACAATAGGTCTTACCACTGACCTTTGGTGGCATCAAGTATGCTCCCAGAAATGTGTCTTCCTTTGAGAAACCTTGTAGATCTCTCTGATCAATAGCTCATTGTGGTACTGGGAATTATTTTTATTTATTTATTTATTTGATAGAAAAAGAGAGAGAGCAGAGAGAGAGAAAGAGAGAATGGGCACGCCAGGGCCTCCAGCCACTGTAAACTAACTCCAGACACGTGTGTCCCCTTGTGCATCGGTCCTAGGGAATTGAACCAGGGTCCTTTGACTTTGCCGGCAAACGCCTTAACTGCTAAGCCATCCCCCAGCCTGAGTTTTCCTTCTTTTGTTTTAATACAAGATCAGGCTTTTATAACTGGACAGCAAACTCATAGGCTAAAGTAGAAACCACAGATTGCCTAATTACAGTCTGTAGGTTCCCATCCCTGGAGTGCTGACTGCAGCAGTTAGAATCTCACAGACCCATTATTTCATGGTCATGTCAGGCACGGTTGAAGCAACCTCATGCATATTATAAGACCATCTGGAGAAAATCTTGCTTGTGAGGTTCATTAGTATTTTGTCCCAAGATTTTAGCTTTCACTCTATATCAGTTGCTTTCTCATTTCTGTGAACAAAAGCTGACCAGAAGCAATTTACAGAAGGAAAAGGATTTAATTATGTTTACAGTTTCAAGGGGGAAGTTTCATGGTAGGAAATGAATGGTGGACGTAGCAGGAGCAGAGCTGGTCATATCGCCCCAGTAATCAGGAAGCTGAGGAAGAATAGGAAGTGGGACAGGACTATAAAACCTCAAGTCCTGGGGGCTGGGGAGATGGCTTAGCAGTTAAGGCATATGCCTACAAACCCAAAGGAACAAGGTTCAATTCTCTAGGGCCCAGATAAGCCAGATGCACATGGTGGCGCATGCATCTGGAGTTCATTTGCAGTGGCTGGAAGCCCTGGTGTGCCCATTTGTGTTCTCTACTCACTCTCTTTCTCTCTCTCTCTCAAATCAGTAAGCAAAACTTGAAAAAAAAAAAAAAACGTGCCAGGTGTTGTGGCGCACGCCTTTAATCCCAGCACTCAGGAGGCAGAGGTGGGAGGATTGCCGTGAGTTGAGGTCACCCTGAGACCATGTAGTAAATTCCACATCAGCCTGGACCAGAGAGACCCTACCTCACAAAACCAAAACAATAAAATAAAATAAATAAAAACAAAAACAAACATACAATAAAAAAACCGCTCAAGTCCTGGGCTAGAGAGAACTCAGCAGTTAAAGGCACTTGCTTGCAAAACCTGAAAGCCTAGGTTCAATTCCCTAGTACCCAAGTAAAGCCAGATGCACAACGTGGCATGTGCATTCTCTATTTATCTATATCTATATACAAAATATTATGTATATCATAGTTAAGTAAAATAAATAAACAAAAACCTCAGGCTGGAGGGATGGCTTAGCAGTTAAGGCGCTTGCCTGCAAAGCCAAAGGACCCAGGTTTGATTCCCCAGGACCCACATAAGCCATATTTTTATTTTTAGCTGACTCAAGAACCTCCACAATGGCTGTACCACATTACATTCCTACCAACAGTATAGAAGGGTTCCCCTTTTACCTCACCCTGGCCAACATTTATTGTCATTTGTTTTCTTGATGGTAGACATTCTGACAGGAGTGACATGGAATCTCAAAGTAGTTTTAACTTGTGTTTCCCTGATGGCTAAGGATTTTTTAAGACGTTTATATGCCAACTGTATTTCTTCCAATGAGAACTTTGGTTGTTTGATTTCTTATTGTTTTATTTTTTGAGTTCTTTGTACAATCTGGATATTAATGCTCTGTCAGATGTATAGTTGGCAAAGATTTTCTCCCCTTCTGTTGGTTGTTTCTTTGCTCTATTCACAGTGCTCTTTGCTGTACAAAAGCTTGGTAATTTCTTTCTTTCTTTTTTTTTTTGTTTTTGAGGCAGGTTCTCAGTCTAGCCCAGGCTGACCTAGAACTCACTCTGTAGTTCCAGGATGGCCTCAAACTCACAGGAACCCTCCTATACTTGCCTCCCAAGGACTGGGATAAAAAGCATGTGCTACCATGTCTTGTGCCAAAAATTAAATTCTTAGCGAGGAGTGGTGGAGCACGCCTTTAATTCCAGTACTCAAGAGGCAGAGGTAGGAGGATCACTGTAAGTTTGAGGCTTAGTCTGAGACTCTACATAGTGAATTCCAGGTCAGCTTGGGCTAGAGTGAGACTGTATCTCAAAAACAAAACAAAACAAAAAAACCTTGAATTCCTAAAAAAAAGACTCTTGCCTCTCAGGGTCTGCCTTCATTAGGGCCTTAAGGTCTTCTTCCTTACCTGTGTGCCCTCTGTAAAAGCAGTCAGCACGGGAGAACTCGGCTTGCAGAGCAGACGCAGTCACTGAGGCCTTCTTCCCTAGCCTATCTTGTAGCTGGCTGTCCCAGCATGTGAGCTCTGTGAGAACAGGAAGCCTGTCTGTTTTGTTCACTGCACTGTATACAGTCACTGACTACATGACAAATAAACCTGCTACCTTGGAAACCATGAGGTCTGATGGGAAACCATGAACTGTACAATATCTGGACACAGTTGTATCTGACCTTCAGTAAATTACCTCAAGTCTTTGGATCTTGATTTCTTTTTTTTTAATGTTTATTTATTTATTTTTAATTTACTTTTGTGCGAGAGAAAGCAAAAGAGAAAGATAGAATGGGCATGCCAGGGCCTGTAGCCTCTGAAATTGAATTCCAAATGTGCGCACCATCTTGTGTGCACATGCAACCTTGCATGCTTGCATCACCTTGTGCGTCTGGCCTACATAGGATCTGTTGAGTCAAACATGGGTCCTTAACCACTAAGCTATCTCTCCGGCCCAATTTCTTTTTTTAAAAAAATTAAATTATTTGTGTGTGTGTGTGTGTCTGTCTGTAGGCACACCAGGGTCTCTTGCTACTGCAAATTAATCCCTGTCTGGCTTTACATGGACAGCTGGGGAATTGAACTTGGGCCGGCAGGCTTTGCAAACAAGTACCCTTAACCACTCAGCCATTTCCCCAGCTCCAGATTTCTTCGTGCTTTAGGGATAATACTATTTATCTCCTATGTAAAATTTTACTTTGTTGGTTCCTTCACCCCTTCTTAGAGTTCCAGGATTTGAGAAGAGACTGGGTTCTCATAAAAATGCTGCACTAGGGCTGGAGAGATGGCTTAGCGGTTAAGCGCTTGCCTGTGAAGCCTAAGGACCCCGGTTCGAGGCTCGGTTCCCCAGGTCCCACGTTAGCCAGATGCACAAGGGGGCGCACGTGTCTGTAGTTCCTTTGCAGAGGCTGGAAGCCCTGGCGCGCCCATTCTCTCTCTCTCCCTCTATCTGTCTTTCTCTCTGTGTCTGTCGCTCTCAAATAAATAAATAAATAAAAATTTTTTTTAAATGCTGCACTAATTGTGGCCTGGCTACTATGCCCTAACATTTGTTCCCTCCCCTCTCCTTGGCAGGGACGTTGTAGCCATCACCTTTCAGGCCTGTGCGATCAACTCCATTGTGCTTTTTCCTTCGTGGGTTTCCTCTCAAAATCCTCTTTGATTACTCTCCACCCCCCCATCTCCCTGCACCCACAACCACTCGACATTATTCTCCTAATTCTACCTACATAAGCACATACATATCATCTTGATCTTCTCTTCCACACTGGGCCTGAATTCAGACTTTATCTCTCGTGCTAACTCTCACCACCTCTGTGCTGGTTTGAAAATAAGCCCCCCACCCTAGGCTCATGTGTTTGAACAGTTGAGCACCAGAAAAGTAGTGCTATTTGGGAAGATTGTGGAACCTTTAGGAAATAGAGCCTTGCTGGAGAAAGTATGTGACTGGGGGACAGGCCTTGAGGTTTAACAGCCTGGACTTTCTGTTTGTTTGTCTGTCTGTCTGTCTGTCTGTCTGTCTCTCTCTCCCTCTCTCTCTCTCTCTCTCTCTCTCTCTCTCTCTTTCTCTCTGCCCTTCCTCCTGCTGATGTGATGCGAGCTTCCTGCTTCTGCCATGCTTTCCTCACCACGGTGGACTCTGCCCTCTGAAACTGTAAGCCAAAACAAACAAACAAAAAAAAGCCATAAGTAGCATCTGGTATTTTGTCCCACCAATGAGAAAATAACTAATGGAGCCTCCTTCTTGATCTTTCTGCAATGTCAATTCCTAAACATAATATGGACCAGCCTTCCCAACAAGACTGTAACCACATGTACCCTCACCCTGTTAGCTGCCACAAATAATGCCCCTGTGCTCATCCACACTGAAATTCTCAGCAGTCTAGCTCTTTCCCTGACCTCTGTATTTGTGTATCCTTTCCCTTTGGCCCTGCCACTTTTTCTGCATGAAAAGTCTTATTTGGGCTGGAGAGATGGCTTAGTGGTTAAGTGCTTGCCTGTGAAGCCTAAGGACCCCAGTTCAATGCTTGATTCCCCAGGACCCACGGAAACCAGATGCACGAGGGGGCGCACGGGTCTGGAGTTCATTTGCAGTGACTGGAGGCCGTGGTGCTCCTATTCTCTGTCTCTCCCTGTCTGTCTGTTGCTCTCAATTAAATAAGTAAAAATAAACAAAATGTCTTATTCATCATTCAAGACCCCCCTCAAACCATACCTCAATGTGGTCTCCCATAGAGATGTAACTGCTTCTTCTGTTGTACCGGAGCATAGAACTGTCTGTGACCTCAGATGGTTCTCATCACTGGGAATTGTAAACGCTGGTTAATGTGGCATCTCCGTTATTAAAGTGAGACATCCAGAAATAAGGGTCAGGATCATGTCCATTGCATCTTTGTACCCTCACACTTAGCATATGGTCACTCAAAAAATACTTATGGTGGGGCTGGAGAGATGGCTTAGCGGTTAAGCACTTGCCTGTGAAGCCTAAGGACCCTGGTTCGAGGCTCGATTCCCCCAGGTCCCTCATTAGCCAGATGCACAAGGGGGTCGCACATGTCTGGAGTTTGTTTGCAGTGCCTGGAGGCCCTGCATCCATTTGCTCTCTCTCAGCCTCTTTCTCTGTCACTCTCAAATAAATAAATACAGATAAATAAACAAAAAAAAATACTTATGGAGCTAGGCATGGTAGAACATGGATGTTAAAAAGTAACACCAAAAACCATAAATAAATACATAAATATATAAATCTTTCATCATAGGAATAAGCCAAGTTTTCAGTTTTTGGTTTTGTTTTTTAAATATTTTATTTATTTATTTGAGAAAGAGAGAGAGACTGAAAGACAGAAGAGCAGAGGCAGATAGAGGATGGGTGTGCCAGGGCCTCCAGCCATTGCAAATGAGCTCCAGATGCATTCACCACCTTGTGCATCTGGCTTTCCATGAATACTGGGGGAGTCAAACCTGTGTCTTTTGGCTTTGCCGGCAAGCATCTTAAGTGCTAAGCCATCTCTCCAGGCCCTGCCCCCTTTTCCCTGAAACAGGCTAGCCTCCACAACTATCTAGTGGAGGATGACCTTGAACTCTTGATCACCTGTTTCTGCTTCTAAAGTGCTGGGATCACAGGCATGTATGTGGTCATGTTTAGCTGGATTAAGTGTTTAATTTACTACAGTGTCACAGAGAACTCATGCCATTGTTTTCTCTTCTCCCTAAGTAATGTATGCATTTATAAAATCCACAGCCATATATAATGCCACACTAGGTAGAATTACCAAAATTCAGTCCCTCCAAGAATTTGTCACTTAATATTTTTGTTTAGATGAATAGCCATGGAATTTCTGTCATGTCTCTAAAAAATATCAGCATAAATTGTCATATTTCCAAGTTAATTATAACACAGTATCTTCTAACCTGCCATCCATTCCTAGAAAGCAAGCTTCAGCAATATTCACCACTGAGAGCCAGAAGAAATGTTTTGTATGCCTCAATAGTTAGCAATTAGACGATGAGTCTCCACTCTGGCCACATGAATCATTAAGTTATAAATCACTTGTCACAGATTTGCAAGACTATACAAATTTAGCACTTACAGTTTCACTTGGAAAAGTAGGATTAGTTTTCCTTGATGGAGCTATAGGTCCACGGATATTTCAAAATCATCATTTCAAATTACATGGTGGTACATGCCTTTAATCCCAGCACTCAGGAGGCAGGGGTAGAAGGATCTCAGTGAGATCAAGGCCAGCCTGGAACTACAGAGTGAGATCCATGTCAGCCTGGGATAGAATGAGACCCTACCTGCAAAAAAACCAAACAAACAAAAATTATGTAATTTGATTAGAAAATGTTAAATGTGGGAAGAAAAATCTCAATTCATTTAGCGCTCTCTGTCTCTCTGTCTCTCTCTCTCTCTCTCTCTCTCTCTCTCTCTCTCTCTGTCTCTCTCTCTCTTTCTCTCTTGAGGTAAGTTCTCATTTGAGCCTAGGCTGACTTCAGACTTACTCTGTATCACCAAGCTAGCCTTGAGCTCACAGTGATCTTCCTATCTCAGTGTCCCAAATGCTGGGATTAAAGTCATGCAGTCATGTACCACCACACCCAGCTTAAGCTCATTTAAAAAAAAATTTGCAGGTAAACTTTACCAGGACTAGCAACATAGAGTCATACAAGATCAACTAACTGATGAATGGCAAAACATCAAATTAATCTATTATTTCTATTATTTTTACTAAAATACTCGTTTTTTACAATAGACATACAAATGTGTCAATATACTTATTCATAATGCATATATATTTTGCCTTTATAAACAAATGGGATAAGCAGGACAGCCCACACATATAATCTTAAGACTCAGGAAGCTGAGGCAGGAGGATTACTACAAATTTGAGGCTAGCTTGGATTTCATAGTGAGCTACAGCTTGAGACCCTATCTCAAAACAAAAGAACAAAACACAGTACACAGGAGGCTGAGGCAAGAGAATCAAGAGTTAAAGGCTAGTTTAGGTCACATGAGACACTCAAAAACACCATAGTTGGCCAGGCATGGTGGTTCATGTGTTTAATCCAAGAACTGGGAAAGCTGAGGTAGGATGATCACCAGCCTCGAGTTTGAGGCCACCATGAGAATACATGGTGAATTCCAGGTCAGCATGGGCTACAGTGAAACCTTCCTTGAAAACAAACAAACAAATAAAGAAAAATATCCAAGTTAATTAAATAGTTAATTTATAGAATGACATAACTTGATACAGGCACTCATTAGGCACTTATTGCAAGGTACTGTGATGGACACGAGGAATAAACAAGTCTGTGTGACTATAATGTAGATAATTCCAATCCTCTCACATGGCATTCCTTTCTGTACTACTGGAATATACAAGGCCTTGTAGCAGTACTAAACACCCATAATAAAGAGGTAATTTAATGTTAATATATTCAAGAAAGAAAATGTTTCCCTAATGCATACTAACATAAGTGCTATGGTGCTTGATATAGTCACAGTTGTAGCAAGGGGTCGTGGGAGAACCAATGCTTTAGCTCTCATTTTCATCTTGTTTTTCACACATAGCTAATCTTATTTTATGGAAAATATTAGGCTATTTTCCCCTTCATTAAACATAATTTTCTTTAATTTTTCATTAACATTTTGAATGCTTCGTTTTTGAAGATTAAATGGGGCAGTACATACAATATATTATTAAGATATTTGTCAGTAGTTTCAAATTACATTGTTCCTTTTTTCTTAATCCTTTTGTTGTTGTTGACATTGTCTTTCTTTTTTGTTCATGAAGGTGACTAACCAAGGACTCGACATATCTTAGATCACAGCTCTTCAGAATACTGATATGATATTGAAAACCAAAGAGTGCCCACCTGTTGCAGATAGATAGATGTTTATGGAGAGAAAGAGAGAAAGGGAAAGGAGAAAGAGAGGGAGGGAGATCTCCCTTGGGTCCTACCTAGATTTATAAATGATAGCTTTATTTAGAGAGCTATAGTTAAAAGAAACATAAAGAGCTCACTAATAAGGGTTCAGGAATAAAGCTTTGGTCCCAATATGTCTTGGTCCACAGTTCAGCTCTGTTGCTGCCTGTCTGAGATGTTGGGCAAATTATTTAAGCTCTCGTATCTTCTCTCTTCATCCAGGATAATATTATGACTCTTCTAGCAATGCTGGCAAAGCAGGAGCTCAACAAACAATAGCTACTGAGCCGGGTGTGATAGTGCCCAACTTTAATTCCAACACTTGGGAGGTTGAGGTAAGAGGATGACTATGAGTTTGAGGTTCACCTAGGGCTACAGTGAGTTTTCAGGTCAGTCTGGGCTAATGAGTCCCTACCTCAAAACATATATATATATACACACACATACATACATACATATATATACACATACATACATATATATACACATACATATATATATATATACACACACATACATACATACATACATATATATATGAGCTGAGCATGGTCCTGCATACTTTTAGTCCTAGCACTTGGGAGGCACAGGTAGGAGGATCACAATGAGTTCAAGGCCACCCTGAGACTACATAGTGAATTCCAGGTCAGCCTGAGCTAGATATCATACCTCAAAAATATATATATATAGCAATGACAACAGCTATGATTGTCAGCACAGATCTACCATTGACATATAAAGAAAATGAAGTCCAAGAGGCCTAAGGTCACATGATTGGTTCAGACTTGAACTTAGACAAGATGCCATGCCCTTTGCTTCACTAATTTGTTTTCCCCTACTCCTTCTCTTTCTTCTTTTTTTAATTTATTATTTGAGAGAGAGAGAGAGAGAGAGAGAGAGAGAGAGAGAGAGAGGCAGGCAGATGAGAAAGAGAGAATGGGGGCACTAGGACCTTCAGCCATTGCAAACGATTTCTAGATGTATGCCCCACCTTGTGCATCTGGCTTATATGGGCCCTGGGTCCTCTGGCTTTGTAGGCAAGTGTCTTAACCGCTAAGGAATCTATCCAGCTCTTCTTTCTTTCTCTTTTTTTCCTTTTTTTCCTCTCTCTTTCTTCTTTCTTTTTTTGTTCAATGAGTACATGCTAATGTTAATTAATTAATTAATTTGAGAGAGGGAGAGAGAAAGAGGCAGATAGAATAGGCATACCAGGTCCTCCAGCCACTGCAAATGAACTCCAGACACATATGCCACCTCATGCATCTGGCTTATGAAGGTACTTGGGAATCAAATGTGGGCCCTTAGGTTTCACAAAAAAAGTACTTTAATGGCTAAGTCATCTCTACAGCCCCTCTTTCTTTCTTTATTTCTTTTTTTTTGGGGGGGGGGGATAATGTCTCAGGAAGCCTAGGCTATTATGTAACCAAGGTTTAACCTTGTGAGCCTTGAACTCTGTGTCTGTGTGTGTGTGTGTGTGTGTACATGATGTATGTGTGGTGGCCAGAGGACATCTTTGAGTGTCATTTCTCAGTCATCATCCACCCCTTTCTGAGACAAGGTCTCTCAGGCCTGAGCTTACCAAGAAGACTACACTGGCTGGCTAGTGAACCCCAGGGGTCCTCCTGTTTCCACTTCCCAAGGATCTGGGATTACAAGCATGCGTACCACCACACTCCATGCTGGGAACTGAACCCAGGTCCTCATGTTTGTCTTGAACTTCAGATCCCCCTGCCTTCAGCTTTGGGAAACAGCATAGATACTTCAATCAGGACCCTTGCCTTTGATGTCACAGAATCCAGACTCATACCCCAAGAGTGTTCAAAAGATTCTCAGAAGGGGCTGGGGAGATGGTTCAGTGGTTAAGGCACTTGCCTGCAAAGCCTAAAGTCCCAGGTTTCATTCCCCAGTACCCACATGTGCCAGATGAACAAGGTGGTTCATGCGTCTGGAGTTTGTTTGCAGTGGCCAGAGGTCCTGGTGCACCAATTCTCTCTCTCTCTCTCTCTTTCTTCCTGCCTCTTTCTCTCACTCTCTCAAATAAATAAATAAATATTTTAAAAAGATCCTGAGAAGTTGGGTGTATTAATTACTTGTCTCTTTGTTGGGCCCAAATACTTGACAAAAAGCAACTTAAGGGAGGAAGGGATACCGTCCATCATAGAAGGGAAGGTACAGTGGCAGAATCATGAAGTAGTTGGTCACAATGCATCCAGAGTCAGGAAGCAGAAAGCAATGAATGCTGGTGTTCAGCTCACTTTCTCAGTTATTCAGTCCAACAACCCAGCCCATGTAATGGTGCCACCTACATTCAGAATCTTCCCACCTCAACTAACCTAATCTATTCCCTCATAACCATGATCAGAGATTTATCTCCTAAGTGCTCTCTGTCCCTCACCCCTCTTCTTCTCCTCTAAATAAACAAACAAACAGGGCTGGAGAGATGGCTTAGCAGTTAAGGTGCTTGCCAACAAGCCAAAGGATGTAGGTTTGACTTCTCAGTACCCAAATAAAGCCACATGAACAAGGTGGCACATGTTTCTGGAGTTCGTTTGCAGTGTCTGGAGGCCCTACTGGGCCATTTCTCCTTCCCTCTCTCCTCTTAAATAAATAAATAAACAAACAAAAATTTTAAAGAATATTTTTTGTTTATTTTTATTTATTTATTTGAGAGTTACAGAGATAAAGATAAAGAGGCAGAGTGATAGAGAGACAGAGAGAGAGAGAGAGAGAGAGAATGGGCATGCCAGGGCCTCCAGCCGCAAACAAACTCCACAGGTGTGCGCCCCCTTGTGCATCTGGATAACATGGGTCCTGGGGAATGAACCTCAAATGGGGGTCCTTAGGCTTCATAGGCAAGTGCTTAACTGCTAAGCCATCTCTCCAGCGCCCCTCAAAATTTTTTTAAACAAGGGGATGTAGAGATGGCTCAATGGTTAAAGGCACTAGCTTGCAAAGCCAGATAACTCAGGCTCAATTCCCCAGTACCCACATAAAACCAGATGCACAAAATGACATATGTATCTGGTGTTTTCTTTGGAGACTCAAGTGTGCACACTCTTTCTTTTTCTTCCTCCCTCGCTCCCTCCCTCTCTTTTATTCCTTTTATTTATTGTCTCTCTCTCTCAAAATAAACACATTTTTAAAAACAAACTCCCTCAAAAACATGCCCACTTCAGCTCTTTTCAGCTAGACTAACAAACGACTTGAAGATTGGCATCTTGTCATCTTGTCCCTGCCAACACACCAGTCCAACATTTTCAGAGTAAGCTCTTTCAAAATACAAGTCTGATTATATTACCCATCTTCAAGTGAGTTACTTCTAGAATATCCCTGGCCCTTAGGATACTTTTAGCTACAAAGTCTGGCTAGCAAGACCCTCTGCCTTTCCCCTCTACATAGACATTCCCCTTCTGGAGCTAAGTAGAAAAAGCCATAACCTTGGTTCGGCACTGGATTTCCGGGAGACAAGGCATTCTATCCGAGGAAAGGATTTCTGCATACCTTGAAACTAACAGCAACTTTGTACATACCAGATTACCTTCTTTGAGTTTATGAAAAGTTACATTTACAAAGAAAATGACTTGCAGGACACTGTGGTACACACCTGTAATCCCAGCTCTCTAGGAGGCTGAGGCAGGAAGATCAGGAGTTCTGGCCATCCTCAGCTATATGGTAAGTTGAAAGCCAACCAGGCTACAGGAGATCCTATTTCAAAAAGCAATAAAAAGAAAAGAAAAAAAAAATACCACAACAAAATACTCTCATTTCACGAAATTAGATAGTATCCTACGTATCTTTCTTCTGTGACTGATTAAATCAATTTTACTCTTTCAAGTCCAAAGCGAGTGTCACCAACTCTGAGTCATCTCCCGCTTGAATTCTTTGTCCCACCTCGGAGGTCTGCATTGCTCAGCTCCTCACACTGCATGGTGGTGGTCCCTTACTGTATTATTCTAAGCTAAATAAATGTCCTTTTGGAAGACAAGAAAGCCGCATCTTTGTTGTCCTCCTCCAGGGCACTCCCTGCATAATAGATTATTTGACTTCACTAGATTTTTGTTGGATTGAAATATTTTATTTATTTATTATCAGAAAGACAGACAGAGAGAGAGAAAAGATATGATCTGGGCGTGGTGGTGCACACCTTTAATTCCAGCATTCAGGAGGCAGACATAGGAGGATCGCCATGAGTTTGAGGCCAGCCTAAGACCATACAGTGAATTCCAGGTCAGCCTAGGCCAGAGTGAGACCCTACTTCAAAAGAAGCAAAACAAGGGCTGGAGGGATGGCTTAGTGGTTAAGGCATTTGCCTGCAAAGCCAAAGGACCCAGGTTCGATTCCCCAGCACCCATGTTAGCCAGATACACAAGGGGTGCATGCATCTGGAGTTCGTTTACAGTGGCCGGAAGCCCTGGCATGCCTATTCTCTCTCCTTCTCTGTCAAATAAACAAATATAACATAAAAAAAAGTGTTTAAAAACAAATATGTATATACATACATATATGTATGTTTGTATGTATGTATATATATATGTACATCAGGGCCTCTTGCTGCTCGAAACAAACTCCAAACACTTGTATCAATCACTTTGTGAATCTGGCTTTATGGGGGGACTTGAACCCCAGGTGGCAGACTTTGCAGGCAAGTACCTTTAACTACTGAGCCATCTCCCCAGAACTTTGTTGAATTTAGTCTTTTTTGTTTAAAATATTTTTATTTATTCATTTGAGAGAAAGAGAGAGAGAGAAAGAGAGAGAGAGAGAGAGAGAGAGAGTGGGCATGCCAGGGCCTCAGGCCACTGCAAACAAACTCCAAATGCATGTACCCCCTTGTGCATCTGGCTTATGTGAGTCCTGGAGAGTCAAACCACGATCCTTTGGCTTTGCAGGCAACGCCTTAGCTGCTAAGCCACCTCTCCAGACATGGAGAGTAGATATGCATGTGCCAGGGCCGCCTGCCCTTCACATGACTGCCAGATACATCCTCCATTTTGTGCATCTGGCTTCTGTGGGTGCTGGGAAATCAAACCTAGGTCATCAGGTTTTGCAAGCAAGCACCTTTAACCTCTGAGCAATCTCTCCAAGCCCCCTTTGTTAGATTTAACAATCTTGTAATGTCTTTTACACATTATGACTTGAAATGTTTGGTGTTTTGTGTGTGTGTGTGTGTGTGTGTGTGTGTGTGTGTGTGTGTTTGTGTGTGTGTGTGCGCGCGCGCACGCGTGCATATGTGTGTGGCAGACACACACGTTCATGTTTGAATGTATATGGACAGGGTGTGTGCACATTTGTACATGCGTGTGTGGAGGCCAGAGAACAACCTCAGGTGTTATCCTCAGGTATGCTGTTCATCTATTTTTGAGACCAAGTCTTTCATTGGCCTGAATCTTACCAATTAGTCTAGCCTGCTCCCCAGTGCTAGAATGACAGGTACATACCACCATGCCTATTTTTTTTTTTTAACATGGGTTCTAAGGATCATACTCAAGTCCTTATGCTTGTAAGGCAAGCACATGTCAAGTGAGCTCTCTCTAGCCTCAAGGTTTATATATTTTTTGGTTTATTTTCATTTATTTGAGAGCAACGGACAGACACAGAGAGAGAAAGAGACAGAGAGAAAGTGAGAGAGAGAGAGAGAGAGAGAGAGAGAGGGAGAGACAGAAAGAGAGGATGGGTGCACCAGGACCTCCAGCCACTGCAAACGAACTCCAGACACGTGCACCCCCTTGTGCATCTGGCTAATGTGGGTCCTGGGGAATCGAGCCTCGAACCAGGGTCCTTAAGCTTCACAGGCAAGCGCTTAACCGCTAAGCCATCTCTCCAGCTCCTCAAGGTTTATATTTCTTATTGCTAAACACATAAAGATATTTGTGAAATTGGTATCATTGTTTTACAGAGTAAACTTCTACATCTTTCCTCCCTCCCTCCCTTCCTTCCTTTCCTACCCGAACTACGTAAGGATCAGATCCCAAACTTGGTGCTTGGATGCACTCTACCACTGACCTATGCTATAACTCCTAACCAGAAATTCATAACCTAACAACTCAACTTAGTGTATGAAGTAACTGCATTTATTCATAAATTATTTAACCCAGAGTCCTATATGCACTCTATTACTGAGCTGTACCCCAGGCCCTCTCCTCCCCTAATCTTTTATGTAGAAACAGGTTCTCATTAAGTTACTCAAGCTGGCCTTGAACTCTGCAGCCCAGGAAAGCTTTGCATTTTATTTTCTCCTGCCTCAGCTTGCTGAGTAGCAGGGGGTAGAGGTTTGTGCAATCAGACTCGGTTAATTTAATGTATATTTCAAAGCAGCTAGTACAAAAGATTTAAAATGGTCCCAACATGAAGAAATTATAAATGTTTGGGGTGATGAAAATCTTTTTTATTTTTATTTTTTTTTGAGGTAAGGTCTCACTCTGGTCCAGGCTGGCCTGGAATTAACTATGTAGTCTCAGGGTGGCATCGAATTTTTGGTAATCCTCCTACCTCTGCCTCCCAAGTGCTGGGATTAAAGGCTTGCGCCACCATGCCCAGCTCGAAAATCTTTTTTTTTTTAATGTACTTATTTATTTATTTGATAGATAGTGAGAAAGAGAAAAAGGCAGATAGAAAAAGTGGATGGGTGTGCCAGGGCCTGTAGCCACTGCAATGGAACACCAGACACATGCGCCACCTCATGCATCCGGCTTTACATAGGTACTGGAGAATCAAAGCCTGGTCCTTAGGCTTTACAGGCAAGCACCTTAACCACTGAGCAATGTCTCCAGCCCAGAAATCTCAACTACTATGTTTTGATTATCATAGTATAAACACTATTGCATGAATATGTATATCTATTACATGTCAAATACTTTTCATGGGTATGTACATAGTATGCAACCATGTTTGACATACACTCGGGGAGTTATGTTTTATTGAGTTCAAGCTGTTCTCAAACTTGCTGTGTAGCCAAGGATGATCTTGCACTCCCAATTCTCCTGTCTCATGTTGCCAAGGGCTAGGATTACAGGTATATGCCTCAACACTGGTCTGACATACCTTTACTTAATGAATAAATAGTATTCTTTGAGTGTACATTGCTAATAAACTCTTGGCACAGATCCAGCAATTCTCTTGTTTTATATTTTATTTATTTATTTGAGAGACAGAGAGAAAAGCAGACCATATATATAGGGAGAGAGAGAGAGAGAGAGAGAGAGAGAGAGAGAGAGAGAGAGAGAGAGAGAATGAGTATGCCAGGGCCTTTAACCATTACAAACGAACTCCAGACACATGTGCCACCTTGTGCATCTGGCTTATGTGGGTATGGGAAATTGAACTTGGGTCCTTAGGCTTCACAGGCAAGAGACTTAACCAAGTTATCTCTCAAAACCAAGAATAGGTTCAGTATGTGGCTCAGTGATAGAACACTCGCTTAGTATCATTTTGTTTGGTTTTAGAAGTAGGGTCTCACAGTAGCCAAGGCTAACCTGGAATTCACTATGTAGTCTCAGGGTAGCCTCAAACTCTCAGCCATCCTCCTACCTCTGATTCCCAAGTGCTGAAATTAAAGGCATGTGTCATCATGCCTAGATATTGCTTAGTATGAGGCCCTGGTTCCATCTCCAGTACTACAAAAAATAAAATCTAGCCAGGTGTGGTGGTGCATGCCTTTAATCCTAGCACTCAGGAGCAAAGGTTGGAGGATGGCTGAGAGTTTGAGGCCACCCTGAGACTACATAGTTAATTCTAGGTCAGCCTAGAAATGAGTGAGACTCTACCTCAAAAAAAACCAAAAGATAAAAAATAAAATAAAATCAGTCAATAATTAAATACTAAAAATGGTATGAGGGAATTAATCATATATATTTATAAATTTATTATTCAATAATGATATAAATATTTATACTTTTTTGAGGTGGAATCTCACTCTAGTTCAGGATGACCTGGAACTACTCTGTAGGCCAGGCTGGCCTCAAACTTATGACTATATTCCTACATCAGCCTCCTGAGTGCTGGAATTAAAGGTGTGAGAATGGACCTGGGGAGGTGGTCCAGTGGTTAAAGAGGCTTGTTTGCAAAGCTTGCCATCACGGTTCAGCTCCCCAGAAGTCCAGACACATGTGCCACCTGGTGCATCTGACTTGATGGTATTGCAGTCAGCTTCACGTTGCTGGCAGAAAACACCCAACCAAGAGCAGATTGTAGGAGGAAAGGGTTTATTTTGGCTCACAGACTTGAGGGGAAGGTCCATGATGGCAGGGGAAAATGTGGCATGGGTAGAGGGTAGACACCACCTCCTGGCCAATATTAGGTAGAAAACAGCAACAGGAGAGGGTGCCAAACACTGGCAAGGGGAAGCTGGCTATAACACCCATAAGCCTAGCGCCCATAATATATCACCTCCAGGAAGCTCCAATCGCCAAATTGCCACACCAGCTGGGGATTTAAACATTCAGAACGTATAACTTCATGGGGGACACCTGAATCAAACCACCACACATGAGTACTGGGGAAATCAAACCTAGGTCCTCTGGCTTTGCGCCCTAACAAGCCATTTCTCTAGCCCCTAAATAAATTTTTTTTGGGGGGGTTACAAGGTAGGGTCTCACTCTAGCCCAGGATGACCTGGAATTCACTATGTAGTCTCAGGATGGCCTTGAACTCATGGTGATCCTCCTACTGCCTCCTGAGTGCTGGGATTAAAGGCATGCGCCACAATGCCCAGCCCTAAATAAATTTTTAAGAGCTATAAGCCACCACACCTAACCAGGGTATACACTTTTTCAGTTATATATTTATTTGTTTATGTATTTATTTATTATCAGCAGACAGAGAGAGACAGAGGGAGGGAGGTCAAGGCCTCTTGTTATTGCAAATCAACTCCGGATGTATGCACCGTTTTCCGCACCTGGCTTTATGTGCTTACAGAAGAATTGAACCTGGGAAGGCTGGCTTTTAGCCACTGAGCCATCTCCCCAGTTCAAGATACATACTTTTTATATCTCCCACACTATGCTATTAGTTCACATTCTTTTTTATATATATCCTAGAATCTAGCATAGTAATATACGTTCAGTAAATATTCTTTAAATAAATAATTCTATGAATGACACTATAAACAGTCATATAATGTGAAAATGAAAGTAAGATAAGAGCCAGACTTGGTGGTACACGCCTTTAATCCCAGCACTTGGAAGGCAGGAGTAAGAGGATCACCATAAGTTTGAGGCCAGCCTGGGACTACAGAGTAACTAAGAGAAGGACTTACCTCCCTAGAAAATAATGTGTTTCTTTTTGCCTTCCTTCCTTCTTTCCTTCTTTCTTCCTTCCTTCCCTCTTTCCTCCCTCCCTTCCTTTCTTACTTCATTCCTTTCCTTCTTTCTTTTTCTCTCTCCCTCTTTCTTTCTCTTTCCCCCATCCCTGTTCCATATACACACACATGCTTGAAACAAGGTTTGACTATATAACTCAGGCTGACCTTGAACTCATGACTGTCACAACTTCCTGAGTGCTGGGATTACAGGCATGAGCTACCATGCCCAACTGAGTGTCATATGTTTTAGGCCCAAGAAATGACAGTCTCAAAAACAAAGTATGTTATCTCATTAGCTCATAAAATTGTTCAGCTCAGCTGAGCGTGGTGGTGCACGCCTTTAATCCGAGCACTAGGGAGGCAGAGGTAGGAGGATTGCCATGAGTTCAAGGCCACCCTGAGACTACATAGTGAATTCCAGGTCAGCCTGGACCCGAGTGAGACCCTACCTCGAAAAACCAAAAAAAAAAAAAAAAAAAATTGTTCTGCTCAGGCTGACCTGGGATTCACTATGTACTCTCAAGGTGGCCTCACATTCATGGTGATCCTCCTGCCTCTGCCTCCTGAGTGCTGGGATTAAAAGCATTTGCCACCATGCCTGACATAAGAAATTATTTCTTATTTGTAAAGAAAGACTGAAGGGCTGGAGAGATGGCTTAGTGGTTAAGCACTTGCCTGTGTAGCCTAAGGTCCCCGGTTCGAGGCTCAATTCCCCAGGACCCATGTTAGCCAGATGTACAAGGGGTGCACACGTCTGAAGTTCATTTGCAGTGGCTAGAAGCCCTGGCACGCCCACTCTCCTCTCTCTCTCTCTGCCTCTTTCTCTCTATCTGTCACTCTCAAATAAATAAATAAAAATAAACAAAAATTTAAAAATAAAAGACTGAAGAAATTGCTCATTTCCCCCTAAGTAGTAAGAAAGCTTAAAAGAAGAGGAAAAGGTCTGGAGAGATTGTTTAGTGGTTAAGACATTTGCCTGCAAAGCCTAAGGACCCGGGTTTGACAGCCCAGTACCCACGTAAAGCCAAATGCACAAAGTGGTGCATACATCTGGAGTTCATTTTCACTGGCTGGGAGGCCCTGACATGCCTATTTTCTCTCTGTCTCTTCTATCTCTCTCTGCTTGTAAATAAATAAATAAACTAACAATGTTTTCTGTTTTATTTTTATTTATTTATTTGAGAGAGAGAGAGAATGGGCACACCACAGCCTCCAGCCACTGCAAATGAATGCCAGACATATGCGCCACCCTGTGCATCTGGCATATGTGGGTCCTGGGGAATAAAACCTGGGTCCTTTGGCTTTGCAGGCAAATGCCTTAACTGCTAAGCCATCTCTTCAGACCTAAAAAAATGTTTTAAAAAGGTTTTTTTTTGGGGGGGGGGGTTGAATACTTAAAAGAAATTACTTTGTATCTAATTTAGACTGTTAACTCCCTTCCTTCCTCCCTGACATCACTTCATGAAAGGACTGAGAGATGATGTTGTTAAGAGAACAGGATTGGGCTGGAGAGATGGCTCAGTGGGGAAGAGGGTTTCCTGAGTATGCACCCTTGCATCTATGTGCACAGCTAAGCCTGGAGTGCACAACTGTAACCCCAGCTCTGAATGGGGTGAAGACAGGAGATCACTGGGGCTCACTGTCAACCGACCTAACTGTAAAACAGTAATTCCAGGTTCGGTGAGAGACATTGTCTTAAAGAAGTAAGGTAGAAGAGCACTAGCAGAAGGCACTCAAGATCCTCCTCTGCCCTCTGCCTGTGTGCATGTACACACACACACACACACACACACACACACACACACACACACACACCCCAGCAAGGTTTATCACTGGAGCCCAGCCAGACTCAATCATGGGGTGCTCACTCTGTGATGTTGGCTCAGTCACTTCGTTCAGTTGAGCCTTTGTTTTCTCATATATAAGGTTGGCTACAAAGTATTTTTAACTTGTACCAATCTCACATACTTGTATGAATTTCATGAAGCAACACAGGAGAGTCTGATCACTCAGAGCTGCCTAGACAGTAGCACAACAGTAGTGTAAGTGACTGAAACCCACAAAATAAAGAGCACGGCCAGCTGGGTGGGGTATTGCTCAACTGTAATTTCAGCACTATTGAGGCTAAAGCAGGAGGATCAATGAAAAAGACCAGTGTGAGCTTCTCTTTAAAAAAAAATGTAAAAACGGGGCCTGGAGAGATGGCTTAGCTGCGCAGGTGTTTGCCTAATGACCCATGTTCAGTTCCTCAGTTCCCGTGTAAAAAGCCAGGTGCACAGAGTGGCACATGCATCTGGAGTTCATTTGCAGAGGCTAGAGGCTCTGGCACACCACCCATTTTCTCTCTCTTTTCTCTGTTTCTCTCTCTCTGCTTCAAATAAATAAATAAAAATATTTAAAAAAAAATAGAAACAAGCTGGGTGTTGTGGTGCATGCCTTTAATCCCAACACTCAGGAGGCAGAGGTAAGAGGATTGCCATGAGTTCAAGGCCACCTAGAGACTATGTAGTGAATTTCAGGTCAGCCTGGACCAGAGTGAGAACCTACCTTGAACAACCCCCCCCACCAAAAAAACAGTAAAAACAGGGACTGCAGAGATGGGCCAGTGGTTAAGGTGCTTGCCTGCAGTGCCTAACGACTAGGGTTCAATTCCCCAGTACCCACATAAAATCAGATTCACAAAGTGGTACATGCATCTGAATTTGCAGTGGCAGGAGGCCCTGGCACAACCATTCTCTCTCTCTCCTTACAAATAAATAATTTTTTTGAGTAAAGTTTAACAGAGTGATCTTTTTATGAGAAAGGGGGGGATTAGTGGGCCAGGGTCATTGTAATTGAACTCCAGAAGCATGCACCACTTTGTGTGTATGTGCAACCTTGTGCATGCATCACTGTGTGCATCTGGCTTACATGGGATCTGGGGAATTGAACATGGATCCTTAGGCTTACAGGCAAGCGCCTTAACTGCTAAGCCATCTCTTTAGCCCTAAATAAAATATTTTTAAAACGTGAAAACAATGCACTGGAGAGATAATTTGGCCATTAAAGGTACTTGCTTGCACACCTGATGATCTGATGGTCTGAGTTCAATTCCCCAGTACCCACATAAAACCAGATACACAAAGTGATATATGCATATGGAGTTCATTTGCAGTGGCATAAGGCCCTGGAGCACCCATTCTCTTTTATTCCTTCTCTCTGTCAAAAAAAATTATAAGATTTTATTTATTTTTATTTATTAGAGATGGGGAGAAGGAGAGAGAGAGAGAGAGAGAGGGAGGGAGAGAGATAATGGGCATGCCAGGGCCTCTAGCCACTGAAAATAAACTCCAGATGCATGCACCACCATGTGCATCTGGCTTACTTGGGACCTAGAGAATCGAACTGGGATCCTTAGGCTTCACAGGCATGAGCCTTAACAGCTAAGCCATCTCTCCAGCCCTCAAATAAATTTTTGAATGTAAAAACAAAACACCACAAACAAAAAAAGACATGGTGGTTCAAATGTATAATCCCAGCACTTGGCAGATGGAGGCAAGAGGATCAGGAGTTCAAGATCATCCTCAGGTACATATCAAGTTTGAGGCCAGCCTGACTACATGAGGCCCTATCCCAAAATATCAAAACAAAACCATATAAGGCAACATGAAAAGGGGCCATACTTCCTTCCTCACCTGCATGTCATCACTGAACAATCTGCCACAAAAGTCAGCAAAGTATCAGCTACTGACCAAGCAATTATTCTACTTTATTGATTTATTTTGGAGAGGAAGAGAGAGTATGGGCACACCAGAGCCTCTTGCCACTACAAACAAACTTCAGACACATGTGCCAGTTTTGTGCATCTGGCTTTACATGGGTACTGGGGAATTGAACCCAGGCAATTAGGCTTTGCAAGAAAAGCACCCTTAGCCACCAAGCCATCTCTCCAGCCTGCAATAAATTATTATTATTATTATTATTATTATTATTATTATTATTTGCTTTTTCGAGGTAGATTCTCACTCTAGCCCAGGTTGACCTGGAATTCACTATGTAGTCTCAGGGTAGCCTCAAACTCATGGTGATCCTCTTTCCTCTGCCTCCAAGGTGCTGGGATTAATGGCATGCACCACCATGCCCGACTTTAATAAATTATTCTTAAGTGTGGTAGGCATTTCAGCTTTAAGGTTGTCTTCAAGGATGAGTTTCTTTACCAGTTCTGGTATTTGGAGTGACCTGTGATATGGCTGGAATGACGTCTTCACTTAGTCATGAAGCCATTTTGCTTAGCAAGGGAATGCTTTGGAAATAGATTTTGTTGTTGTTTTTTGTTTTGTCTTAAGAAATCACAGGTGTCCTCACAAAAATTATAGAGAAAGGAAGGAAGGAAGGAAGGAAGGAAGGAAGGGAGGGAGGGAGGGAGGGAGGGAGGGAGGGAGGGAGGAAGGAAGGAAGGAAGGAAGGAAGGAAGGAAGGAAGGAAGGAAGGAACGAAGGAAGGAAGGAAGGAAGGAAGGAAAGAAGGAAGGAAGGAAGGAAGGAAGGAAGGAAGGAAGGAAGGGAATTTTGTTGGAGAACTAAAGGTCTGGTTCCTATCAAATCTATTTGGGCCTTGAGTAGAAAGAAAAGAACATGTAACTTAGAGAATGGAAAAAAAAGAAGGTTTACAATAATAAATCTGAAAAAGAAATCTCTGAAAAGTAAAAGGGAGCTGGGAATACAGCTCAGGTGTACAGTGCTGGCCTAGCATGGGTGAGGTCCTGGGTTCTAGTCACAGCAGCAGCAGCAGAGAAGCTGGAGAAATGAAACACTCATGCACACTCGTGCACACCCCTCTACTGGCATGCAATTATATAGAACAGATGATCAAACGATTGCTAAAACTCAGAGGCTAAGAAGATAGCTCCCAAGCATGAATACTTGAGTTAGGGTCCCAAAACGTACATCAAACCTGATGCTATAGCACTGGGGTTATAACTCCAGCATACCTGTGGGGAAAAGGGAGGCAGAGACAGGAGAGTGGGCTGGAAGCTCATGTGCCAGCTAATCTTGCCAACAGACTGGTGGCAAACAACCAGAAACCCTGCCTCAAACAAGGTAGAAAGTGAGAATGAACACACAAAAGTTGTCCTCCAACCTCACGTATTGTAGTGCACGCATGCCTCATACACACACACACACACACCATCATATCATATGCACACACAAACACACACCAAAGAAAGCCAATTTCTAAAATCAACAAGGCCTTAATTTAATACAAACACATTGTCATATGCAATTAAAAAATAACTCAGTGTGAGCCTTTTTTTTTTCAGACTAGCCTGTAAGGTATGTCTGTCTCTTCCAAGTTCATTAATCAGAGTACAAAAAGCAGGACTTCATTAAGCAGATGCCGAGATCTCTACTACTGATTAAAATTAACATCGTAATTCTATTCATAAAGTAACTCTCCATTTACACGGCAATTTGGAATGAGTCACAAGTATTGCAGAAGCTGAGTGATTCATTTCACCTAGGGAAAGGAAAAGTAACATTGTAACATTGGACTGGAGTTGAATGATGTTTCATGTGCACTGACAATGGTACCATTTCATGCTAAAAATACACTTCTGTGATTTACCTATGATCACTTATTAAGTTAATAGTTTATATACATACATATACGCGTGCATGAATACATTATTATAGCAGTTACCTTCTTGTTGCTGAGACAAAACACCCGACCAGAAAGGACACTGAGAAACCAAGCTAGAATGGAGCTGGAAACTTCCTCCCTGCTGACCAGCTGTCACAGTACTGGAAAGTGCTACACAGCCTGTTTGGGGAGAAAAGCCATCAACAGTCTTAACTGGCGGTGAACTCTGCACATCTGTCCACCTAGGCAAGAAGCGCCCACTAGTTCAATAGTGGCATGTGCATTATGAGAGAAAACAACTACACTCTGATGAAATTTGATCTCCAGGCCTGATACTAAAAGCCTAGTCAAAAACCTGTGGCTGGGAGGTCACAGGCACTAAGAGGAAAGCCACTACTGTGTTTGGCTATTATGCCTAAGTATTTATGTGTATGCCCGTATATTAGTGCTGCTTTTACTTTCAGTTAGGTAAGTTTCTGTTTTCATATAGTTGGTGTCTACTGGTGGTGGTGGGGGGGGGGGGAACGACACAAAACTCCTCAAACTGCTGAGAAGTGACAGTTGAGTGTCCAGCACTAAATGAAACATCTCTAGCACATTGTCCAAGGCCAAAGAACATTGCAGAAGAGGTGGTAGAAAGACTGTCAAAACCAAAAGGTGGGGAAGAGTGCTTTGGAATGCTGTCTTCCAGACATGAAGAGGCTTGAGCTCATAGCAGCTATTGTTACCTGCGTGGGACCTTCATAATACTGAGCCGATCAACATGTTGTCACAGATGATGGAGGAGAGTAAGAAAAAAACATGATGACAACAAAATAAAAGTGGGACTATTTGTAAAGAAGAAGGGGTTTGGCCAGGTGTGGCGGCACATGCCTTTCATCCCAGCACTCAGGAGGCAGAGTGGAGTGATTTGATTCAGGTGTCCCCCATAAACTTGTACTCTGAGGGATTAGGTTCCCACCTGATGGCAAAGGGAGTATTGTTGGGGGTGGGCTTATGGGTGTTATAACCAGCTTCCTCTTGGCAATGTTTGGGCACATTCTCCTGTTGCTGTTGTCCACCTGATGTTGGCCAGGAGGTGATGTCCACCCTCTGCTCATGCCATTGTTTATCCCTGCCATCATGGCGCTTCCCCTTGCGTCTTAAGCTAAAAGGAACTCACTCTGTAGTCCCAGGCTGACATTAAACTCACAGCGATCCTTCCACCTCTGCCTCACAAATGCTGGGATTAAAAGAATACACCACCACACCCAGCTGATAGATTAATTTTTAAAAAAGATTATTTTCTTGTTGTGTTGCTTATTTTGTTTATTTACTTATGAATGAGAGAGACAGAGAGGATGGGCATGGCAGGTCCTCCAGCCAGTGCAAACAAACTCCAGTTGCATGTGCCACCATGTGCATCTGGTTTATGTGGGGAATCAAACCTGGGTCCTTAGGCTTCATAGGCAAGTGCCATAACTGCTAAGCCATCTCTCCTGCCCTCCCCCTTTTTTGAGGTAATGTTTCACTCTCGCCCAGGTTTCCAGGCAGACATGAAATTCACTATGTAGTTTGAAGATCAAACACACAGCAATCCTTTGTTTCATGAGAGCTGGGATTAAATGCATGTGCCACCACGCCTGGCTGTTTGCTTTTTGAGTTAGGGTCTTACTGTGCAGCTGATATCTTCCCTCAGCTTCCTAAGTGCTGGGGGTACATGCATGCCTATAAGTGCCCACTAAACCTTCTATTTATCATGTTCCAGTATTTTAGAAGACTGTGTGTGTATTTGTGTGTTTGCCATGGTTCTTTGGGCAGTGCCAGGATTATATTATTACAAAGCTATCACAGATCATAACAAGGCCATGGTCCTTCTCACATAAATTTTTCTTTTTCTTTCATTCATTTATTTATGTGCAAGGAGAGTGAAACAGGAGAGAGAGAGAGACAGAGAGATAAGGGGTGTGCTACGGGCTCTTGCCACTGCAAATGAACTCCAGATGCATGCACCACTTTGTGTATCTGGCCTTGAATTGGTACTGGGGAGTTGAACCTGAGTGGTTAGGCTTTACAGGCAAGTGTCATAACTACTGAGCCATTTCTCCAGCCCTCAAGTACATTTTTCTATCAGCCTGAAATCTGAACATTAACATTATTCTTTTCTGCTAAAGGACAAGTAAAGAATTACTTCCATAAACTGGGTGTGATGGCACACACTTGTATAGGACGATCAAAAATTCAAGGTCATCCTCAGCTTCATAGTGAGTTCAAGGTCATCCTGGAATAATGAGACCCTATTTAAAAACACACAGATACACACAAAGTAGAACTGGAGAGATGGCTCAGCAGCTAAGGTGCATGCCTGTGAAGCCTAAGGACCTAGGTTTGATTCTTCAGGTCCCATGCAAGCCAGATGCACATGGTGGTGCATATGTCTGCAGTTCGTTTGTAGTGGCTAGAGGCCCTGGCATGCCAATTCTCACTCTTTCTCCGTCTCTAATAAATAAATAAAAATAAGTTTTTTAAAAAAAGAAAGTTTAGGGCTGGAGAGATGGCTTAGCGGTTAAGCGCTTGCCTGTGAAGCCTAAGGACCCCGGTTCGAGGCTCGGTTCCCCAGGTCCCACATTAGCCAGATGCACAAGGGGGCGCACGCATCTGGAGTTCGTTTGCAGAGGCTGGAAGCCCTGGCGCGCCCATTCTCTCTCTCTCCCTCTATCTGTCTTTCTCTCTGTGTCTGTCGCTCTCAAATAAATAGATAAAAAATTTAAAAAAAGAAAGTTTAAAAAATAAAAATAAACAAAACAAAAAACCAAGGAGAAAGAAGACTTCCAAGAATCCACAGGGGGCACCTCCTGTGGACCCTCCACCCTCGCTTCCCAGCTATTTCCATTAGTTCAAGTGAGTTATAAGGTTAAATGTCCAAACTAGTGAAAAGGCAGAATCTTGGGATTGGGAGATAGCTCAGTGGGTTAGAACACTTGGCATGCAAGCATGCGAGCTTTAGATTGCCTGAGATCGTATGAGCTTAATCCCCAGTACCCACTTAAAAAGATGAGAATGAAGCCGGGCATGGGGGTTCATGCCTTTAATACCAGCACTCGGGAGGTAGAGATAGGAGGATCGCTGTGAGTTTGAGGCCACCCTGAGACTCCATAGTGAATTCCAGATCAGCCTAAGATAGAGTGAGACCCTACCTTGAAAAACAAAAAAAAAAAAAAAAAAAAAGAGAATGGGGCTGGAGAGATGGCTTAGCAGTTAAGATGCTTGCCTGCGAAGCCTAGGTATTCATGTTGGATTCCTCAGATCCCACGTAAGCCAGACACACAAAGGTGAAGCAAGTGCAATGTCACACATGCTCACTAGGTGGTGCAAGCTTCTGGGGTTTGATTTCAGTGGCTGAGGACTTGGCATGCCAATTCTCTCTTTCTGTCTCTCTCTCAAAAATAAAAATAAATATATAAAAAATGAGAATGGCTACGCACATCTATAACCTCCAGTCCTGTAGGGGGCAGGACTCACTGATCAGCCAGTCTGACTGAAAGCAGCAGCTCCAGGTTCAGTGAGCACTCCATCTCAAGGAAATCACGCAGAAGAGCAACTGAGGAGGACACTGGACATTCTCTTCTGACATCTGCTCACGTAAGCATGAGCCGCACACATCTGCACATACACAAGAGCATACGGTACACACACACATTATGTCAACAATATGACACATGGGGGCTGGGGAGATGGCTTAGCGGTTAAGCGCTTGCCTGTGAAGCCTAAGGACCCCGGTTCGAGGCTCGGTTCCCCAGGTCCCACATTAGCCAGATGCACAAGGGGGCGCAAGCGTCTGGAGTTCATTTGCAGAGGCTGGAAGCCCTGGCGTGCCCATTCTCTCTCTCTCCCTCTATCTGTCTTTCTGTGTCTGTCTCTCTCAAATAAATAAATAAATAAAAATTTAAAAAAATACGACACATGCCAAAAAATGGAGAAAAAAGTAGAAATCCGAGCTTGAATGGATGCGCGAAGGAGCAACAATTGTAAAGAATTCCCTATCAAGGGTCCACTCTGGGGGAAGGGATGGGGTGTCTAGGTAAAGTGCTTGCAATTATTTGTGCAACTTTTGGTTACTGCAATACATTGTCCTCCCCCTGTCCAATTACTTTCCTTCTCAGAGGCTTAAATGTGACTTTATTTAGAAACAGGGGCTGGGTCTAGGGCATAGGTCAGTGGGACAGCATATGCCTAGCACAAGCAAATACCAACTCTAGTACCAAGAAGCTGGAGGAGGAAGAAGAGAAGAAGGGGAAGGAATTAAAAGAAAGAAGACAGGAAGGGAAAGAGGAAGGAAAAAACAGAAATTATAGATGCAAATTAGTTAAAGGAGGAGTAAAATGGGTCCTTATGGTCCAGGGAGCGAGTGCACTTTTGGGCGCTGGTTCTCAGTTTCTACCTTGGCTGAGGCAGGGTTTCTGGTTCTTCACCGACACTGTGTTGGCCAGACCAGGTGACCTGTGAGGGTCCTGAGTATGGCTGATGCTTTTGTAAGCTGAGAAGAGACACAGAGACACCACACAAGGAACCAACCGTGTGAACACAGGCTCCAGGACTGGGCACATCTTTTTTGTTTTTCTCTATTGCTTTTCCTTCTCCTCTCCTCCTCTCTTTCCTCTCCTTTCTTCTTCCTTCCCCTCTCCTCCTCTCTTTCCGCTCCTTTCTTCTTCCTTCCCTCCTTCCTTCCTCCCTCCCTCCCTCTCTCTCTTTCCTTCTTTCTTTTCACTGGTGAACTTCCATGCCTGGCAAAGATTTTGTTAAGCATTTTTTTAAAATTATATGTTTTAGAGAATTTTAAAACATGACTTTAAGCTAGGTGTGGTAGTGCACACCTTTAATGCCAGCACTTGGGAGGCAGAGGTAGGTGGATCGCTGTAAGTTCAAGGCCACCCTGAGATTACATAGTGAATTCCAGGTCAGCCTGCTCTAGAGAAAGACCCTACCATGAAAAAACAAAAAAAGAAAAAGAAAACTTACTCTTAATGCAATTCTGTAAAAATGGAAAGAGATGAGCTGCTTCATTCCTTTCTTATTTTATTTTATTTTTTGGTCGAGGGAAGATGTCACTGTAACCCAGGCTGGCCTCAAACTCACAGCAATCCTCCTACCTGCTGAGTGCTGGCATTAAAGTTGTGTGCCACCATGCCCGATCATTACTTTTCTTGACAGAGACTTTCACAGACTTCTCCTTTTGTCACTCTTCACAAGCTGCAAATGTGTTTTATCTCCTGTGCTGTAGCCTGTTTGCCTCCTTCCTCCACTGTGCTGCTGAACTGCCCCTGTCATTTCTCATCTGACTTCTGCAAAGGCTGCCCAATGGTCAGATCCAGAGAGCAGCTGGAGCACACAGGCTGGTACAGGCCAAATCTTGTTCCCTCCCTGCCTTCAGTCTCCAGTGCCTTCCATTACCAGAAGACTCCTAACTCCTTGTCTCTCTCTTTGTTTAATACAGTGTGTGATGATTGAGCTATATTTTCTCTTTTTAAAAAAATATTTATTTATTTATTTCAGAATGACAGACAGACACACACACACACACACACAGAGAGAGAGAGAGAGAGAGAGAGAGAGAGAGAGAGAGAGAGAATGGGTGCACCAGCACCTCCAGCCACTGCAAACTCCAGATACATGCACCATCTTGTGGCTTATGTGAGTCCTGGGGAATCAGGCCTCGAACCAGGGGTCCTTAGACTTCACAGGCAAGCACTCAACTGCTAAGCCATTTCTCCAGCCCTTGACCTGCATTTTCTACTCGTTGGATCTAGAATCACTTAGGAGACAAATTTGTGGTCATGTCTCTGAGGGAATATCTAGAGTAACTGGGGGTAGCAACACTCAGGAGCGGGGTTCCTGACTGAATAGAAAGGAGCACGCCAGCTGTGCACCGGCCGTCCTCGTTCCCTGCTTCCTGACTGCTGATTAAAGGTGACCAGCTGCTTCACGTTCCTGTTTCCATCTCTTCTCCACCACGACGAACACTGCATCTCCTGGATAACAGGACCAAAAAAAATAAACCTCACCTTCCTTCCTTAATTTACTTCTTTCCAGGTATTTTGTCAGAGCAAAGAAAAAATATACTGACCCACAGGGTCTCTTGTGTGGCTTCAAACTCACTTTGCAGCTGAGGATGACCTTGAGCTCCTGATAAGGTCACAGGCATGCATCACCATCACTGGGCTTCAAACTCCTGCACCACAGCTCACTGGTCCTAACTGGTCCACCCTCCCAGTCCTCTCTACCTCTGTCTGAGCCTGTCCCACTGCCTCAGACATACTGCGTCTGCCTCATGAGCAGAGTTTCTGTCCCTTGTCGTCTGTCATTAGCTCCTTTTTTTAAAAAAATTTTTATTTATTTATTTATTTGAGAGAGACAGACACAGAGAGAAAGGCAGATAGAGGGAGAGAGAGAGAATGGGCACGCCAGGGCTTCCAGCCTCTGCAAATGAACTCCAGACGCGTGCGCCCCCTTGTGCATCTGGCTAATGTGGGACCTGGGGAACCGAACCTCGGACCAGGGTCCTTAGGCTTCACAGGCAAGTGCTTAACCGCTAAGCCATCTCTCCAGCCCCTGTCATTAGCTTCTTGGAGTCTCCACACGTGGCCTCCCGTGGCGGCCTCTCTTCTTACTCCCTGGAATGCTTTATGAATTTGCATGAGCCCTTTTACATGCTCCTCACTAATCTCTGAGTCATTCGAATTTTAGTGTAGTTGTTGCTAAAAGGAACTTTCTTTCTATTTATTGCAATCTCCTCCTTACTTCCCATAAACTTAGGCGTTCTAAATGCCATGTCCCCAGCTGTTGGCAATTTGGGAATTAATGCCTCATTGAGGCAGTGTGTCATTGGGAGCAGGTTTATGGTGTTACAGCCAGCCTCCCCTTGCAGTGTTTGGCACCCTTTCCTGTTGCTGTTGTCCACCTGATGTTGGCAGGAGGTGATGTCCACCTTCTGCTCATTGAATCATTTCCCTGCCATCATGGAGCGTCCCTTTGAGTCTGCAAGCCAAAATGAACCCTTCCCCAGCCCTCCCACAAGCTGCCCTTGGCCGGGTGTTTTCTGCCAGCAACACAAACCTGATGGCAAGGAAGAGCTACTTTATTTTGGAGCCACATATGAGTGAACATGGCCTGGAAACAGATTCAGGCTGGCTCAAATAACATGTTTTAACATAGCAATGATTTCATAAGTTTTTGTCAAGATAGAACAAAAGAAAGTCATAATTCAAGACATTCATTCTCTCAATGCACTGGGGAGACTATCGTGTAGATGACTGCAAAGCAGGAAGTCTCTGCTACAGGCCTCAGATGCTGTCTGATGGCATGCTTAGCCTTGGGTAGGAGGCGGCTAGTGCTCGGCTAAGTTAAACATTCCAAAGGGATTCACTTAATGGTCACAAGGATGTTGGGCCAGACAGAAGCGGGCAATGAGTGGCTATTAAGGTGACTAAAGAGAGCCCAAGATAACTTGACTCTGGGATGACAACATTCCAACTCTCCACAGTCACCAAGTTCTAATCAGCCCATCGGCCTTGAAGAACCTTTGACATAGTGCTAACTTTTTTTGTTTTTCAAGGAACTTTAGTTCACAAGATACTAAAACAGCATTTACTCAAAAAGTTCTCTTTCCTACCCAATTTAAAGTAGCTTTTATCCTGGGGTTTAACACCACCCTGGCTCTCTTTTCTTCCCATTCCTCATCTCTTTTATCAATTAATTAATAAATTTATTACAGAGAGACAGACAGAGAGAGAGGGAGAGAGAGGGGGAGAGAGATTGGGTGTGCCAGGGCCTTCAGCCACTGCAAATGAACTCCAGATGCATGTGCCCCCTTGTGCATCTGGGATCCTGGGGAATTGAACAGGGGTCCTTTGGCTTTGTAGACAAATGCCTTAACCACTAAGGCATCTCTCTAGTCTTCTTTTTATATATTTTAAAATATTTCTTTATTTGACAGAGTTTGCAGTGGCTGGAGGCCCTGTCATGCCCATTCTCTCTCCTTCCCTCCCTCCCTGTCCTCTATCTGCCTCTCTTTCTCTCAAATAAGCACATAAATAAAATATTTTTTAAAAAGGAAAAAAATCTGTCAGCTAGATTTTTTAATGCTGAAAATATCTCTCAAAAATGAAGGTGAAGTGGGGATGGTGGTACCCACCATTAAACCGGACACATGTGCCACCTTGTGCATCTGGCTTATGTGAGTACTGCGGAATTGAACCTGGTTCCTTAGGCTTCACAGGCAAGTACCCTAACTGTTAAGCCTTTTTTTTTTTTTTGCCCCACCCCATTTTTATTTTTTGAGGCAGGGTCTCATGTAACCCAGGCTGGCCTTGAATTCCCTATGTAGCCGAGTATGATCTTGAACTTCTGCTCCTTCTGAGTGCCTGCATTACAGGCTTTGGCTACCCTGTGCCTCAAACCCATGGCTTTGTGCATGCTGCTAGACAAGCCCTTTGCCCACTGGGCTACAGCCTCAGCCTCTGTCCCTCATCTCTCAGCACCTCATGAGCCCTGGTCACAAGTTGTTCAACTCCCAATAAGTGACAGCTCATTCTCACTGGCTGGATGGCTTGGAGGAAAACACTGAACTTTCATTGCCTCTGTTATTAAAAATAAAAACAGCACTTCAAGCTGGGCGTGGTGGCGCACACCTTTAATCCCAGCACTCGAGAGGCAGAGGTAGGAGGATCGCCATGAGTTTGAGGCCACCCTGAGAATTCACAGTGAATTCCAGTTCAGCCTAGACTAGAGTGGAAACCCTACCTTGAAAAACCAAAACAACCAACCAACCAACCAACGCCCACCCCCACCGACAGAAAAAAACAGCACTTCACAGAGTTATTATAGAAACTAAGTGCATGAATCCTTCCAGAGTGCTTGCCATAGAATTTGGCTCACAGTGAGCACCCAGCATATCTCACTACTATTACTCTTATGATGTTTGTGTGTCGTATAGCTTTCCCTTGTGTATTTTCCTTACACCTCACAGTTACTTCCTAACCAAACACATGAAATTAAAAAGAGAAATCGGTACTGGAGAGAGATATGGCTCAGTGGTTAAAGGTGCTTGCTTGCAAAGCTTGATGGCCCGGGTTCGATTCCTCAGTACCCATGTAAAAAGCCAGATGCATAAAGTGGTGCAAGTGTCTGGAGTTTTTTCGCAGTGGCAGGAGGCCCTGGCATGCCCATACTCATTCTCTGCCCATCTCTCCCCCTCTCTCTGTCTCTCTCAAATACATAAATGAAAAGTAAACACAAGAGTAATCAGACTATGACAACAGACGTCTATAATCCCAGCAATTAGGAGACTGAGCAGGATCAAGAATTCAAGTTCACCCTCAGCTACAAAGTGAGCTTGAGGCTAGCCTGAGTTGGATGGAGATTTGTTTCAAAGAACTCCCTCCAAAAATTGAAAGCCACATGTGTTTAAAAATAACTACAATCCCAGTATTGTAGAGTCTGAGGCAGGAGGATGGTTCCAGGCCAACCTAAGCGACATAGTGAGATCCTATCTGTCTCTCCTTGTCTCAAAACAGAAGAGTCCTCATGTGCAAGGCCCTGGATTGCATCCCAAACACCACAAAAGAAAGTGGCCCTTACTGCCTTCTCCAACTTTATTTCCCAATGTCGTCCAGCTGTTACTTGTGTACTGAATGAAATAACAAATATGAGTGATGAAAATGGCTTAGTTTATCATTAAAATTGGTCTCAGCCAGGCGTGGTGGCACATGCCTTTAATCCCAGCACTCAGGGAGGCAGAGGTAGGAGGATGGATGTGAGTTAGAGGTTAGCCTGAGACTACATAGTGAATTCCAGGTCAGCCTGGGCTAGAGTGAGATACTACCTTGAAAAGCCAAAAAAAAAAAAAAAAAAAGAAGAAAGTTCTCATTAAAAAACTCTCTCAGGCTAAAGAGAAGGCTTCAGCACTTAAGGCCTTTGCCTGCAAAGCCTAAGGACCTGAGTTCAATTCCCCAGTACCCACGTAGAGCCAGATGCATAAGGTGGTGCATGCATCTGGAGTTTGTTTGCAGTGGCTAAAGGCCTTGGAACACCTATCCTCTCTTATAAAAATTTAAAAACTTTCTCAATGGTTCAGTGGTTAAGGTGTCTGCCTGCAAAGCTTAACAACTCCAGCTTTGATTCCCTAGTGGCCAAGTAAAGCTAGATGCATCAAGTGGCACATGTGTCTGGACTTAGTTTACAGTGGCTAGAGGCCCTGGCATGCCCATTCACTCCCTCTCTGCTTGCAAATAAATTAATTTAAAAAATTAAGCTGGTTGTGGTGGTACATGCCTTTAAACCCAGCACTCTGGAGGCCGAGGTGGGAGGATTGCTGTGAGTTGGAGGCAACCTGAGACAACATAGTGAATTCCAGATCAGCCTGGGCTGTAGTGAGACCCTACCTAGAAAAACAAAACAAAACAAAATTAAAAAGAATCCTCTCAGGAGTTTGAGCAGAAGTATCTTGCGGAGGTGCATAATGTTATATATCCCGAGAAGCCACAGATGTTATTAGAAAAATTTCAGGGATGGGGGGGCCCGGATACTTTCCAAGTTGTTGGCCAGGAAGATCCCTGATGCGCCAAAACATACAGGCTACTGCCAAAGCAATTGGTTGCCCACTAGAACTAGATGGTGAGATCTTATTGTTGAAGACACTACATGCCTAAGGTGCCAGTCACTGGTAGGATCTCACTCTACTCCACTATTTTTTTTTTTAATAGTATCTCCTCAGATTGGCATGACCTGCGTTCTTTGGACAGGAATCCATAACCTGCTAACTATTCAGGAACCATATGGGTTTTTCATTTGACTTTTATTTTTGTTTTTTTACTTTTTGAGATAGGATCACATTCTAGCCCAGGCTGACCTAGAACTCTCCCTGTAACCAAGGAAGGGCCAGGTTTCTATTTGCGCTCCTATCAGGAGGACGTGGGGCGGAGGAGGAGGGAGGGCCGGCACCCCAGGCTGCCATACACAGCAGTGCCCGCCAGGGGCCGCTGTGCGTGGCCGCGCGCGCTGCGCCCCAGCTTCCTGCAACCTGGCGGAGCTCGCACTTGGCAAGGACACGCGGGAGGGGGCGCGTCCGCGCTCCCACTTCCTCCCGACGCCGCCCAGGGATTGGCTGCCGGGCTTGAGCAGTCCCACGTGAAGGAGCAGCTGCGGCTGGCAGAAACTTGCGGGAGGTCTGGGTTGGGGGGTCGGTGGTGGGCTTGTCATCGCCGTGTCCTCGGGCCCCGTGGGCAGGATGAGGTCGTCTTGCGTGGTGCTCGCCGCGCTGCTGGCGCTGCTGGCCTACTACGTGTACATCCCGCTGCCCAGGTCCATCTCCGACCCCTGGAAGTTGATGCTGCTGGACGCGGTTTTCCGGAGCGCGCAGCAAGTGGTGAGGCGCGGGGAGCGCTGTGACGGTGGGGCGGGGGGTGGGGGAGGAAGAGAAAGAGAGGAAAAAGAAAAAAAAAAGCAAATTTCCCCACGCGTGTTTTCTGTGTGTGTCAGGCGATCGCGCGTTCAAGGTGGCCCAGCGGATGGTGCGGAAGGAGGTGCCGCGTTCGCGCCCCCGCCACCAGCGGCTGTCTGGACGTGGGTGTCTCGGGGAGAAGTGGGGGGGGGGGATGCTTGCAGGGATCTGACAGCGGCTGGAGCTTCCCCCGCTCCTCCTCACCGTCGCGCCCTGCCGGGGTTTGCGGGGTTCCAAAACGAAGTCTTTCTTGCATCTCATTCACCTCCCCGCCTCCACCCCCGTTCTCGCGCAGGGCCGGCGGGCCGACCGCCTCGGAGATGCCGCTGCAGGGAGGCAGGTTGCAAGGTTGGGGGAAGAGCTGGTCTCTGCCAGAGCCCCTCGGGCCACCGCCAACCTTCTTTCCCCCCCCCCTCCCCCGGGCACCGCGGCAGACAGGAGGGGCCGCTGGCATCTCGCCTTGCATCCCCCGTCTCCCCGAGCAAGGAGGCCCAGAGGCCCCGGGCTGGCTTGAAAGGGTGGCAAGGTGGGGGGGGGGGCGGTGCGTGGGCGACCCAGGCTGGCACAGCGAGTGCGTTGTGGTCCTCCTCCCCGGAGCAGATTTCGCGTTTCATGTGCTTGGACGTCAAGGAGATGACCTTGGCCGGAGCCAGGTTACCTGACCTTATTTTAACTCGGTAGGCTGGCGTGTTTCAGTCCCTCTCTCCCCCTCCTCCCCGCGGACAGGGACACGTCGCGGTCGCGGGTTTACGCCGCGGCCCCCAGGCTTTGCTTTTGTGTCACAACTACCGATGGCAGGCGCGGCGGCAGAGCCCTGTGATTGGTTGATATTTCGGAGCAGACTCTGATCTTTTCCTTCAAAAACCAAGTCACCTCCTCCCCCATCCCTCTTCTCACCTTGGGCTTTATCCCGGGTTATTTCTGTACAGTACTTTGGGAATGACTAACAAATACACAAAGAGGGGTTTGTTTTTTTTTTTTTGATGTTATTGTTGTTGGTTTTGTTTTTTTTTTCTTGAATCATGATTTTCCTAGAGAGTGCATATTTCTTTCCCTGCACGCTGTGTGTAGGTTTACAAGTAGCTGTAGGTTTTGTCCTGTTCTGAGACCCCCTGCTAGATGATTGGAGCGCATTCTTAGTATAAGTTTCTGGAATCCAATGCCTCCAATTTACCTTTATTAGGAAAAGTCTGCTTTCCCTTGCCCCCTGCTTCCTAGAATTAAAAAAAAAATACGTTTTTTTTTTTGGAAACTTTATACATGTGTATGATGTATTTCAGGTTATAATTATTATTGTTATTTTTGGTTTTTTGAGGTAAAGTCTCACTCTAGCCCAAGCTGACCTGGAATTCACTATATAGTCTAAGGGTGGCCTTGAACTCACAGCAGTCCTCTTACCTCTGCCTCCCAAGTGCTGGGATTAAAGGGATTTGCCACCACACTCGGCTATATAATATATTTCAATCACACTCACCCCCAGTTACCTATCCTTTGTCTTTAAATTTTATTTATTTGTGTGTGTGTGTGTGTGTGTGTGTGTGTGTGTGTGTGTATGGGCATGTCAGGGTCTCTTGCAGGAAACAAATGTTCCTCCAGCTTTATGTGGGTGCCTGGGAATTAAACCTGACATGGCAAGCATTATAAGCCAGTGTCATTAGCCACTGAGCTCTCTCTCTGCTACCTTACCTATACTTTGTTAAATAATTAAAAAAACAATTTATTTGTTGTACTGGTGATCAAAATATGATTTAATGCATGCTAAGCAAGTGCTGTTCCACTGAGTCACCTCCCCACCTCTTTTTATTGGTTGACTGTGTATGTGTGTATGTGCACATGTGTGTTCATGTGTGTGCACATACATGTGGAGACCAGAGGTCAACATTGAGTGTCTTCCTATTGGGTATCTTCTTCAGTTTCTCTTCACTTTTTCCACGTTATTTTGTTCAATATTTTAATTTATTTATTTCAGAGAGAGAGAGAAAGAGGCAGACAGAAAGAGAGTGTAGGCACACCAGGGCCTCCTGCCGCTCCAGATGAACGCATGCGCCACCTTGTGCATCTGGCTTTATGCGGGTCCTGGGGAATTGAACCTGGGCTGTTAGGCTTTGCAAACAAATGCTTTTAACCACTGAGCTATCTCTCCAACCCTCTCCGTGTTATTTATTTATTTTTTTTGAGACAGGGTATCTCACTGAACCTAGAGCTTGATTCATCCAGACTAACTAGCCTAGGCATTCCTAGTCACAGCCTGCGCAGCTCAGGGATTGGAGCTGCGTGTCCCCATGCTGGGTCTTCAAACTCAGGTCCTCATGCCTGTGTGCGGCAGTTACTTTACCCACTTAACCATTGCCTCTAGCCCTTTCATTTCTCTCTCCCCTCTCTTTTGAGACAGGGGCTTATGTACTTCAAGTTGACCTTGAACTTAATGAGTAGCCCAAACTGGACCTTGAACTCATGATTGTCCCACCTGCACCTCCTGAGATCATAGACTTGAGCCAAGCAATGACCATTCCTTTCCCTACCACTGGTACCAAGAAAGTCCCTGAGCGCTAGGAAGCCCTTCAGTCCCTCTCTTCCTTGTGGATGTGGTGTTTTCAAGAACACCCTCCAAAGATTCTGGAGAACAGTGGGGATATCTGGCTGGGTTTCATGGCTTTAGTACTTTGAATACAAGGAAACCCCACCAGGCATGTGGTGGTGCGCGCCTTTAGCCTTTAATCCCAGTTGTTCTTATTTTTCGAAGTAGGGTTCCACTCTAGCCCAGGCTGACCTGGAATTCAGTACGTGGTCTCAGGGTGGCCTCGAACTCAAAAGTGATCCTCCTCCCTCTGCCTCCTGAGTGCTGGGATTAAAGGCGTGTGCCACCATGCCTGGCAATTATTGATTGTTTTGAGTCAGGGTCTCTCTGTGTATCCCAGGCTGTGTAATCCAGCTTGACCTTCAACTCATGGCTCCTCTCGCCTCAGCCTCCCAAGTACCCTACTAGTATATTTTATTGTACTTGTAGTTATTCTAAGAGTTTCCCCACAAGGTGCCACTGTGGGTTATGGGGAAATCTGTTGAATTGCTCGATTGAGTTCAAGCAATAAACAACTGGAAACAATGTCTATCATTGGAACTTAGAGAGCTAATGTGAAATTAGCACGACCTCATTTGTCACATAATTTTAATTTGAATTGATTGTCTCAGTTACAAAAGCAGTTGCAGGGATTTAAGAGATTAAGCCTGGCCTACTTCCTAACCCAGAAGAGCCTGGAGTATTGGCCTACTCTGTGGTGTCGGCTTATGCTCTGGTTCTTAGTGTTACTCTTACCTTTTACCTTGGGTAGTGTGTCACATTGAGATAATGTGTAGTGCACTTTAATTCTTTGGGGCCATCTGTGACTTATGAAATGGCCTCAGGTAGCAGAGGTTGCCCTTGAGCCCCTGACTCTCCTGTCCTCACCTCCTAAGTGCTATTTATTTATTTGAAAGGCACAGAGAGAGGGCAGAGAGAGAGACAGAGGGAGAAGGGGCGTGCCAGGGCTTCTAGCCGCTGCACGTGTCACCTTGGGCACTGGGATTTACCTGGGTCCTGAGAAATTGAACCTGGGTTCTTTGGCTTTTTGGGTAAGTGCCTTAACCCCTAAGTCATCTTTCCAGCCCCAAGTGCTTTGGTTCTGTGTGTGGCATCCTTCCTGGCTAGGACGTCTCTTAACTCATCCCAGATATCCTGTAGGGAACCTGTCAGAAAGTCCTTCAGGTCTTCCTCTGGGAGATCAGGGGTTTTTGTCTCTCTATATATAATATTATATATTACATAATATTATCTATATCTATCTATCTATCTATCTATCTATCTATCTATCTATCTATCTATCGTTTATTTGAGGGGTGGGCAGGAAGAAGGAGGTAGAGAGAGAGAGAATGGGCACACCAGGGCCGCCAGCCACTGCAAAGGAACTCCAGACACGTGCACACCTTTGTGCATCTGGCTTCTGTGGGCTCTGGGAAATTGAGCCGTGGTCCTTAGGCTTTGCAGGCAATGCCTTAACCGCTAAGCCATTTCCTCAGTCTGAGATCAGCATTTTTAAAGCAGTGTTTTGCTGCTTTGTGCTTAAGGGAATGGATCCTGAGACTTCCCACATGCCCAGAAAGTGTTCTCTACCACTTACCTCCTTTAGCAGTGTTTTAAAAAGTTCCCCAGATGATGTCAGTTGTAGCACACTGGACAACCACTGCAATTCCAGTGTTCAGGAGGCTAAGTCAGGAGGATTGCTTGAAGCCAACTTGGGGAACATACTAAACCTTGCCGTAACCTTCACTAAAAGGGCTGGCTGTGTAGCTTCTTTGGCAGAATGGTGGCACATGCCTGTAAGACCCAGCACTTGAGAAGTAGAGGCAGGAGGATCGGAACCTCAGCTACACTGCAAGTTTGAGACCAGTCTGGGATCCATGAGACCTTGTCCCCCAAAACAAAGGAACCAAAATACCACACTATAAAGTAAATAACATGCATAACTATTAAAACAATCTGGTTGGCTGGGCATGGTGGCTCATGCTGCACGCCTTTAATCCCAGCACTCAGGAGGCTGAGGTAGAACCATCACCATGAGTTCAAGGTCAGCCTCCTCTGCTAGGAAGTGAGTTGCAGGCCAGCCTGGACTAGAGTAAGACCCTGTTTCAAAAATAAACAAACACAAAAGGTAGTGTATTTGAACTCTCCAGGTTTATGTTGCACATGTGTTGCTGAGTGAGCCCCTTTATATTAGCATGGATTAGTTTACCAGATTAGTTGCTTGATACTTTGCCTTTAAGAGGCTAAGGGGATAAAACGCTAGGCAGGGGAATTTTAGTGTATGACTTGAGTAGCAGAAAAGTGACAGGAGGCCGGGAAAGGGTAGGGAAGCAGGTGAGGTAGAAACAGTGCAGGAGACCAGAGGGCCACTTTCGAAATGCTGTGTTGTGCAGGCCTGGAGAGATGGTTTAGCAATTAAGGCGCTTGCCTGCAAAGACAAAGGACCCAGGACCTATATAAGCCAGATGCACAAGGTGGCACATGTGTCTGGAGTTTGTTTGCCCCTGGTGTGCCCATTCTTTCTCTGTATCTGCCTCTCTCTCTCTCAAATAAATAAATAAACAATAAACAATAAAATGTATGTAAATACACTGGCTCAGTTAGCAGAGTGCTTGCCTAACAGGCATGAAGCTCTGGCTTCAATCCCAGGTTCCCTGTAAACTGAGCCTAGTGGCATACATCTGTAACTCCAGCTCTTGGGAGATCATCCTTGGTTACCTAGCAAGTTCACGTTGGAGATGAGCCCCAAAAAACACAAGACAACAAGAAGCCACTATGCGCGTAAGTGAAAAGATGACCATCTCAGTGCAGTGTGGCACTGAAAAGTGAACAGTGCTAGAGAGCATGTATGAAAGCCATTTTCTTTGAGGACAGTTTGGCTTTTCTCTCAGAAGTCATGGGTCTGTTTGTGGTCCTTGGCCCTGGGGACAGACTTTGTTCTAAGTCATGATGGTTATAGACGAAGCTGTCACTAGAGATGAAGCTGTTTTATAGGACTGAAAGTCTTATTCCCTAGTCTACCTCATTGCCCGTAGTAAGATGTGTGTAAACATTGACTGTCTTTTTCAGCATCATTTACAGGAATGAGGACTGGGGGATGTATCTCAGTGGCCCAGTGCTTGAGTTGCATAGGGAGCCCTGACATTCAATCCGCAGGGCTGAAACATGAACTAATTAACTAACTAGATAAGCACTGCACATACACAATTTAAAAACATGGTCTAGAAACGTAGCTCCAAGTACAGTGCTTATCTAGCAGGTACAAGGCCAAGAATTCTAGCCTTATCAAAACACACACACACACACACACACACACACACACACACACGCTGGCTGGCGCGCCTTTTAACTTTTTATTGACCACTTCCATAAAGATAACATACAGTAATCATATTTACCTACCACCACCCTAAATAACCTCTTCTCTAGTCCCCTGTACAGTTAATCATGTCTTCTTTCCAACGAGTATCTTTGCCATTTGCATGTCACCATTTTTTTTATCTTCCTATTGTGTAGATAGCATCAGCTACTGTGAGGTCCTGAATATCAAGGCCACTTTGTATCTGGATAACAGTATTGTAAACAGTCCTCGCCTTCCTTTGGCTACTACCTTCTTTACACCATCCCCTCTAAAGTGGTCCCTGAGCCTTGGAGTGTGTGACAGAAATGTCGCATTCAGTGCTAAAGACTCAGCTGTCACTTCTCAGCATTTTGATAAGTTTTTTTTTTTCCGAGGTAGGGTCTCACTCTAGTCCAGGCTGACCTGGAATTCACTATGGAGTCTCAGGGTGGCCTAGAACTCATGGCGATCCTCCTACCTCTGTCTCCCCAGTGCTGGGATTAAAGGCGTGCGCCACCACGTCCGGCACATTTTGATAAGTTTTGAGTCTACCCTGTGGTCACCACCATTTAAAAAGAGAAGCATCTCTAACCAAAAGTGAGAGTAGCATTGATATGTGGGCATAACCATAAGCATTTAGAGGGCAGTTTGGTGGGCATAATGTAGTCATTAAACCAGACAATACCAGTAGTCCCTCCCCCCCCAGGGCTTATGACCTTCTGTCGCAGTCAGGTTCGCATTGCTGGTAGAAATCACCCAACCAAGAGCAGCTTATGAGAATGAAGAGGTTTATTTTGGCTTACAGGCTCGAGGTGGGGAGCCCCACAATGGCAGAGAAAACAACAACATGAGCAGAGGGTGGACATCACCCCCTGGCCCATATAAGGTGGACCATAGCAGCAGGAGAGTGTGCCAAACACTGGCTTGGGGAAAAGAGCTATAACACCCATAAGCCCAGCCCCAACAATACTCTCCTCCAGGAGGTGTTAATTCCCAAATCCCCATCAGCTGGGAACCTAGCATTCAGAACACCTAAGTTTATGGGAGACACCTGAGTCGAACCTCCACATTCCACCCCTGCACCCCCCCCAAACTGATAACTGTACATGATATAAAATGCAATGCATTTATCCAACTTTAAAATTCTCCATTTTTTTATAAATTCTAATGATGTTCATACATCCCCCTAGTCTAAGATCTTTTAACTGAGCCATAATACCAAAAAATCCCTCCCCCAAACCCATAATGGCACAGAATAAACAGTAACACTGCAAAAGATGGCATTGGGCATAGCAAAGAAATATTCAACCAATACAAGGTTTAAAACAACCAGGACAAACATCAAACTGTAACTCCAAGTCCAACAACTCTAGCCAGTGACAGATCTCCAAGTCTGATAATTCTAACCAGCAACAAGTCTCTGGAGTTCCAACTCCGCCCCTCCAGCAAGGCTATTCACAGTCCTGGAAAACTTCATCGAGGCCCGCAGCTTTCCTAGGCAGCATCTCATGGTCCCGGCATCTCCACTGGATCTCCACTGCAGTCTACGGTTTGGTTCATCATCTTGGCTCCATAGGGTCTCCATGCAGGCATCCAGTAAACCTGCTTCACACAAAACACAAGACTGCTTTGCAAACTCAATGACCCTCGCCTGCATTTCTTATACTCCACAATACCAGGTAGGGTGCCAATTTTTTAATCAAGGGGAGAATAAAGTAGGCTTTGAAGAACAGGATACTCCTTGAGCACTCAGACCCCTTCAAAAGAGTCTACATTCTTCCTATTGCCCCAGTGCAGGTCAGCTGGCCCAACCTCAAAGGTTATAATCTCTCAATTGCAGCTGAATGGGCAGGAGTTCACCCAAAGATTTTTTTTTTTTTTTTTTTTTGAGGTAGGGTCTCACTCTAGCCCAGGCTGACCTAGAATTCATTATGGAGTCTCAGGGTGGCCTCGAACTCATGGCGATCCTTCTACCTCTGCCTCCCAAGTGCTGGGATTAAAGGCGTGTGCCACCAAAATCCAAAGATTTTTTTCTGTGCCATATCCCTCTGCTCACACCAGTTAATTTCTATGCAAAGCAACCCTGCACAACTTCTCAGGACATGGGCATAACAGCAAGCCTCACACAAACTGCTAGTCCAGTCTAAGCAAAGCTCTTTCTCATCCTCATAAGCCAAAGTTCTTACTACATTCAAGTCTTCCAACTCTGAACAGAATAGTCCATCAAGCTGTACTTACAATACTACAAGGTGTCTCTTGGGCCAAGGTTTCAAATCCTTCCACATTCCTCTTGAAAATCAGCTCCAAAAGGCCAAGGCCACACAATAAGTTGTCTAGCAGCAATCCCACTCCTTGGTACCACTTTACTGTTGCAGTCAGGTTCACGTTGGTAGAAATCACCCAACCAAGAGCAGCTTGTGGGGGAAAAAGGGGGTTTATTTTGGCTTACAGGCTTGAGGGGGAAGCCCCCCAATAGCAGGGAAAATGACAACATGAGCAGAGGGTGGACATCACCCCCTGGCCAACATCAGGTGGACAACAGGAACAGGTGAGTGTGCCAAACACTGGCTTGGGTAAACTGGCTATAACACCCATAAGCCCACCCCCAACAATACATTCCCTTCAGGAGGCATTAATTCCCAAACCTCCATCAGCTGGGAACCTAGTATTCAGAACACCTAAATTTATGGTGGACACCTGAATCAAACCACCACACCCAGCCATAGGCTTTTGATTAGGTTTTTAGTACCAGGCAGGAATTCCCTCCCATGAAGCAGGTCTCACGTCCAGTCATAGAGCAGTTGGTTTCCCCTATAACAGACATGCCATCATTGTAACAGTTGGTACATTTGGCCTAGCTGGCCAGCCATAGAGCTTGCAGGGTCCACTGTCAGTTAACACCATTGATGACTTCTTCCCCCAAAGGCTGCATTGCAGCTCGTCCTCAGGGAGGAGGCTTTCAGCAGCTCCAGTCTGAGTTCTCAGTGGTCTGTAGCCCTAGCTTATAGAATATTCAGTAGTAGGGTCTTACCATCTAGTTCTGGTAGGCAACCAAGAAACTTAGCAATATTCTGTAATGTTTTGGGGACATCAGAGACCTCCCTGGCCAACAACTTGCTGAAAGGTATCTCACACCAGCACCGACAATCTGTGGCTTCTAAATACCTTTTTAAAAATTTGCCTCCAAGTCAGGGTCTCACTCTAGCCTAGGCTGGCCTCAGATTTACAAATCTGTTTAATTAAAAAATTTATTTAATCCTTCTGCCTCTGTCTCCTGAGGGCTGTGATTATAGTCATGTTCTACCACACCTGGTCCAAGTTTATTTTAAAAAGCGTCTCATAATGGTTACAATGGTCTTATGCATAGTAACTTAGACTTAAAACAGATTGATGGGGGGGGGGAGGGAATTACCATGGGATTTTTTTTATAATCATGGAAAATGCTAATAAAAATTAAAAGAAAAAAAACAAAAAAAAAACAGATTGAGAAGTTGCATGTATGAGATCATTTTGTTGTTTTTGCTGTTCTCAGGCTCAAACCCATTGTCTTACCCAGGTTATGTGAAGATTCTGCAAGTGAACTATATCCTCAGCCCTCTTTTTTCTCTTCTTCCTCTTCTTCCTTTTTTTTTTTTTTTTTTTTTGGAGAGAGTCTCACTGTGTATCTCACATCATTCTAGAATTTACTGTGCAGCCCAGACTAGCCTGGACTCAGCGTCCTTGTAACTCAGTCAGGATGTAGGTAGGATTGCCAGGATACAGGTAGGGAGCACACCTGACTTTGTGTGAGGCTCTGATGAGACACTGCAATGAATAATTAAGAATTAAGAGGAATACTAAGATGTGGAAGCCACATTAATCTGCATCCATTGAAAGCTGAGGCAGAAGGATCTCAAGTTTCAGGCCAGCCTGGACTATACAGTAGGACTCTGTGTTCCCATTACCTCCGACTTGCTGGCACAAAGGACCCAACCAAAAGCAGCTAATAGGAGGAAAGTTGTTTATCTTGGCTTATAGACTTGAGGGGAAGCTCCATGATGGCAAGAGAAAATGTGGCATGGCATGAACATTACCTCCTGGTCAACATCATCAGGTGGACAACATCAGCAGGAGAGTGTGCCAAACACTGGCAAGGAGAAGCTGGCTATAACACGCCTAAGCCCACTCCCAACAATACATCACTTCTTGGAGGCCGCAATTCCCAAATTGCCACCAGCTGGGGAGCAAACATTCAAAACACATGAGTTTATGGGGACCTCTAATTTAAATCCCATACCCTGTATTAAAAAAAAATCAACAAAAATGAAAAAGAAATGAAAAATATTCCTAAAGCCACATAATAATGGGCAAACCAAAACTAAAGCAAACTTTACACAACCCCTAGCGTAGTTCAGTGGTAGAACGCTTGGGTCGCATGCAGGAGATCCTCAGTGCTGCAAAGAAAGCCTTCAGAAAGCTGGGAAGCGATAGCTATGCTAGAGGAGGCACACTTTCAAAAGCTCATAGTAGGGAGAGGCTGCGCAGTTCCATTAATGAAAAGTGATGGTGTCCAAAGGTAGTAACGTTTCGAGAGAGTTTGGAGCAAGATCCTGACCTGTTTTACCTTGATCGTATCCACTCACACTCCTTTCTCTCTCTCTTTTAAGGTTTAGAGAGACTATTAGATTAAAAATAGATAAGGGAGGGCTAGAGAGATCGTTCTGTGGTTAAGGCATCTGCCTGCAAAGCCTAACGACCTGGGTTCCATTTAATGTACCCACATAAAACCAGATGCACAGAGTGGTACATGCATCTGGAATTTGTTTGCAGGTGATAGGGGGCCCTGGCATGCTCCCATCCTGATATGTACATTGAATGGAGTTCATTCAGGCCTTGCCCTCATGCCCAGCATATGTTCCTGTTTGGCCTGTATGACAGGACAGAACTGAGGTGCAGAGAAAAGCAACCTGCTCAAGATGCCACAGGTGATAGCAGATGGAGGCTTATTCAACTCTAGCCCGTTTTCCTCAGAGCTCACTACCTTAACCATTGTGTTAGATTGCTTTACCAGGGGACTAGCCCAAGGGAGCGGAGGCATGGGGACAAAAAGAGAAGGCAAAAAAAGGCATTTTAGCCAGAGCAGCAGTAGGTAAGTGGAGGTTTGCACAGGAGTCAGCGTGACAGCTGAGGACATGAACATGGCTCAGCCAGGCTGGAGCTTAGAGTTCAGAGGCCAGAGAGGGAGTCACAAGCGCAGAGTTCTGTGGTCAAGAAAGGGGGCAAGAGAAGATTTTTAGTAGGGAAGTCACATGGCCAAGTCTGGGTTACAGAGCAGCTCTCAGCAATTTTGTTGTGTTGTGTTGAGGCAGAATCTCATGTATTCTGGGCTGGCCACGGACCAGCTATGTAACTGATGATGTCCTTGAACTTCTGATACTCCTGCCTCCATCTCCCAAATGCTAGAATTATGATCCTGTACTATCTTGCCTGGATATGAAATGCTGGGCATTGAACTCAGGGCTTTTTGCACTCCAGGCAAGCACTACCCCACTTGAGCCACAGTCCCCAGCCTCTGGAACAGTCTCCAGTTACAGTGTAAAGACTGCAGTTTTAGAAAGCAGAATTGAAGACAAGAGTCATTAAGAAAGCACTAATCCAGGCTGAAGAGGTGGCTTAGCAGTTAAGGTGCTTGCTTGCAAAGCCCAGAGATTAGGGTTTGATTTCCCAATACCCACGTAAAGGCAGATGCACAAAGTAGTGAAAGTGTCTGGAGTCCCTTTGCAGTGGCTGGAGGGCCTGGTGTGCCCATCTCTCTTGTCTTTCTGTCTGTCTCTCTATCTCTCTCTGCTTGCAAATAAATAAACAAAAAATATTTGAGAGAAAAGAGAGAGAGATGAGGGAAGAGAATGGGCATAGCTAGGCCTCTTGCAGATGAACCCCAGACATGTGCACCGCTTTGTGCATCTGGTTTCACATGGGTACTGGGGAATTGAACCTGTGCCCCAGGTTTTGCAAGGAAGCACCTTTAACCACTCAACCATCTTCCCAGACCTTGCCAGGACAGATTATGTTGTCTGTCTTTCATCTCTCTCTCTCTCTTTCTTTGTATTTTTTTTCTTTCTTTCTTTCTTTTTTTTTTTTTTTTGGTTTTTCGAAGAAGGGTCTCACTCTGGTCCAGGCTGACCTGGAATTCACTCTGTAGTCTCAGGGTGGCCTCAAACTCACAGTGATCCTCCTACCTCTGCCTCCTGAGTGTGCTGGGATTAAAGGCGTGCGCCACCACGCCCACCTTTTCTTTGTATTTTTGAGATAGGGTCAAACTCTAGCCTAGGCTGACCTAGAACTCACTTTATAGGCCCAGCATTGAACTCACAGAGATCCTCCTACCTCTCTGCCTTTCTGATGCTGGAATGAAAGGCATGTGCCACCGCCTGTCAGGGAAGCTTTAAAAAAAATTTTTTTTGTTCATTTTTATTTATTTATTTGAGTGACATAGAGAGAGAGGCAGATATATAGAGAGAATGGGCGTGTCAGGGCTTCCAGCCACTGCAAATGAACTCCAGACACATGCCTCCCCCATCCCCCTGTGCATCTGGCTAACATGGGTTCTGGGGATTCGAGCCTTGAACCAGGGTCCTTAGGCTTCACAGGCAAGTGCTTAACCGCTAAGCCATCTCTCCAGCCCAAGGGCAGCTTTTTATAAGCAGCTCGTCCGTAGGCTTAGCAGGAGATCTGGAGGCTGAGGATGCCGCTTATTGGGTAGAGTACTTTCTTAACATGCACAAGGACCTGGGTTCAGTCCCCAGAACCACATCAAAAAAAAGAGTGGCCCTACAAACCTGGTAAACTTTAATATCTGGTGGCCTACCTGTAATTTATTTGTAACATACCTGTTAGGAAGCTCACCTTGCTACAGTTTGTAACTAAGTCCATGCTTATTATCACTGCTGGGTAAGCTTGAGACATTGGAGAGAAAAACTCTCTCTGCCCCAAGGGACAGACCCGTAGCTGCCGCGTGTTTCTGACTCAGAACTTGGCTAAAAATGGCCTTTTGTTGCCCTTTGCACCATTTTTTTTTTTTCCTCTGTATGTTTTGCTGTATCCTGGGTTTTTAACTTCCTCATTTTTTGAAACAGTGTTTTGACTTTGGACTCCATTGCATGAACTCCCTGTTTCTAGCTCATTACTAGGTCTATTTCTGAGCTTCCTCGTGAGGACAGCACTGGTTGTGGGGTGGCACGTGAGTGGGCCACAGTCTCCTGGTGCTGCAAACGAGCTCCAGATGCATGTGCCACTTGTGTGTCTGGTTTTTGCTGGGTGCTAGGGAATTGAACCAAGGACAGCAGGCTTTGTAAGCAAGTGCATTTAACTGCCAAGCCCCATCTCTATGGCCTCTAATTTTTTTTTTTTTTTGTGCCTTTTGGAAAAAAAATCTCTCATATTAAAAAAAAATTATTTGTGAAGCCGGGTGTGGTGACGCACACTTTTAATCCCAGCACTTGGGAGGCAGAGGTAGGAGGATTGCTGTGAGTTCAAGGCCACTGTGAGACTACATAGTGACTTCCAGGTCAGTCTGGGCTAGAGCGAAACCCTACCTTGAAAAACAAAAAAATGGGGGGGGGTTGCTGGAGAGATGGCTTAGCAGTTAAGGCACTTGCCTGAAAAGCCAAAGGGCTTCGGTTCAATTCCCCAGTACCCACATAAGCCAGATGTACAGGGTGGCACATGCATCTGGAGTTCGTTTACAGTGGCTGGAAGCCCTGGCATGCCCATTCTCTCTCTCGCTCACTGTGCCTCTTTCTCTCCCTCAGATAAATTAATTGAATTTAATAAACTGATTAAAAATTATTCATGTATTTGTGTGTGCACTAAAAATGAATGCCTGTCCAGATTTACATGGGTGGCTGAGGACTTGAACCCCAGCTGACAGGGTTTGCAAGCAAGTACCTGTAACTGCTGAGCCTTCTCCCAGCCCCCTTGGCAGGTTTTGAAGTATACTTTTGATGCATGTTGTTGACCTTGATATTTTTTATGTGTGTCTGATTCAAGAAGGTGCTTTTCATGCTTCTCCAAGTAATGTAAAATAGTAATGTCTCCGTTTTACAAGGGCTGGGGATAGGGCTCAGTGGCAAAGCACTTGCTTAGCTTGCATGAAGTCCTGGGTTCAATTCCCAGCACCACAAAGAGTCCCAACAAAGTAAGTTGCTTGTTCACAGAGTGCTTCATGAGGCTGGCTATGAGCCACAGTCTGCGGGCCTCAGTAGCTACAGTACTACATTCAAAATCCTCTCCTAGGGGTTGCTTCAATCCTTTCTTTCTTTCCTTTTCCACACCCTTCACTTTAAACTTACGTTATGAGTACATTATACGAGAAGGAAGTTCATTATACATTTAGAAATTTTAAGCTAGGCATAGTGGCACATGCCTACAATGCCAGCACTTAGGTAGTATAGGCAGGAGAATCAGAAGTTCCACATGAGTCTTACTGCATAAAGGAGTTCCAGGCCAGCCTAAACTGAATTAGACCTAGTCTCAGAAACAACAATGAGGGCTGGAGAGATGGCTTGTCTGTTAAGTCACTTGCCTGTGAAACCTAAGGATCTAGGTTCAGATGCCTAGTACCTATGTAAGCCAAATGCCCAAGGTGGCACATGCATCTGGAGTTCATTTTCAGTGGCTAGAGGCCCTGGCATACCCATATTCTCCCACCCGCCAAAAAAAAATAAATAAAATGAAAAATGGTAGGGTAGGAGAGATGACTCAGAGATTATGGCACTTGCCTGCAAAGCCTGATGACTCAGGTTCAATTCCCCAATATGCACATAAAGCCAGATGTACAAAGTGGTACATGGTTTTGGAGTTTGTTTGTAGTGGCTCGAGGCCCTGGCATGCCCATTCTCTTTCTGTCTGTCTCTTATCTCTCTGTCTCTGTGCTTACAAATAAAATAAATATTAAAAACAAATGACAAAAACCTGAAAAAGTTAAATGAATAAATTCTTGTCTTTGTAGCCAGGCGTGGCATATGCATTTAATCTCAGCTCTTGGGGAGGCAGATGTAGAAGAATTGCTGTGAGTTTGAGGCCACTCTGAGACTACATCAGGTCAGCCTTGGCTAGAGTGAAATTGTCCTTAAGAATATTAATATTGCTGGGCTGGAGAGATGGCTTAGCGGTTAAGCGCTTGCCTGTGAAGCCTAAGGACCCCGGTTCGAGGCTCGGTTCCCCACATCCCATGTTAGCCAGATGCACAAGGGGGCGCACGCGTCTGGAGTTCGTTTGCAGTGGCTGGTAGCCCTGGCGTGCCCATTGTCTGTCTGTCTCTCTCTCTCTCTCTCAACCTCTCTCTCTCTCTCTCTCTCTGCCTCCTTCTCTGTCTGTTGCTCTCAAATAAATAAATAAAAAAAAACCAAAAAAAATTAAAAAAAAAGAATATTAATATTGTTAAAAGAAAAACTTTAGGCAAAATAAATATGTTTATTTATTTATGTTTTTGACAAAGAAAGGAGGGGGGAGAGAGAGAAAGACGGGGAAGCAGATAGAATGGACAAGCCAGGGCCTCCAGCCACTACCAACAAACTCCAGACACATGTGCCACCTTGTGCATCTGGCTTGCTTTGGTCCTGGGGAACTGAACCTGGGTTCTTTGGTTTTTCAGGCAAGCGCCTTAACCACTAAACCCATCTTTCCAGCCCCTGCAAAATAAATTCAACTGAGTTGATTTGTACAAAGAACAGGTGAGGAGTTGCATAGCACACAGAATCATCAGCGTTCCCCTTGACCATGTGAGTCCGAGGTTTGCAAATCAAACAAACCGAACATGGAGGCAAAGGAAAGAAATTTCAGTTGGCTGTGATGGTGCACACTTGTACTCCCAATGTCCTGGAGACTGAGGCAAGAGGATTGCAAATTCAAGTCCAGCTTGGATTGCATAGCCATTTCCAGGCCAGCCTGGAGGACACGGTGAGTCCTTACATCAAAACCAAAACAAATCATTTAATTGGCTAAAGCAAGATATTTGCTTTTCTAGGGTGTGGTTCAATAGAAAGTTTATCCTTACAGGTCGGCTCCTGACTGGTTAGATTTGTGTTTGCTTTTACTATTTATATTTAATTAGGTTAAAACTCTGGTTACAGAGACAACTTGAGGCTTACTTGTCCATTTGCCATACAGTGTGTTTCACAATGCAGAGGTCCAGATGTGTTTTCCTTCCTTCCTCCTCATTATTGTTGTTATTATTTTTGTATTTTTGAGGTAGGGTCTCACTCTAGCCCAGACTGAGCCGGGACTCACGGTATAGTCCCAGCCTGGCCTCAAACTCACAGTGATCCTCTTACCTCTGCCTCCTGAGTGCTGGGATTAAAAGCAAGCATGCCCCTCCAGGCCGGGCTGTTTTTTCTTTTTTCCCTTTGAGGTTAGGGTCTCACTCTAGCCCAGTCTAATCTGGAATTTATTCTATAATTCCATGCTGCCTCAAACTCACAGGGATCCTCCTCTCTCTCTGCCTCCCCAGTGCTGAGATTAGAGGTGTGTGCCACCCCCTTGACTCTCTTATTTATTTGACAGAGAGAGAAAGAGAATGGGCACTCCATGCAGAGATCCTGTCACTGCAAACAAACTCCTGATGCCTGCACCACTTTGTGCATCCGGCTTTACGTGGATACTGGGGAATTGAACATGAGTCTAGGCTTTGCAAGTGAGCGCATTTAACCACTGAGCAATCTTCCTAGACCCTCCCAGAGTAGTTCATTATTATTGTTTTTTTTTTTTCCAAGGTAGGCTCTAACTGTAACCCAAGCTGACCTGGAACTCACTCTGTAGTCTCAGGCTGGCCTTGAACTGTGATTAAAGGCATGTGCCACCACACCCAGCAGGACAGCTTCTTAAATAGTATGATATTCCATTTATGGTTTTTTTTTTTTTGTTTTGTTTTGTTTTTGGTTTTTAGGTAGGGTCTCACTCTGGCTCAGGCTGACCTGGAATTCACTATGTAGACTCAGGGTGGCCTTGAACTCTTGGCGATCCTCCTACCTCTGCTTCCCGAGTGCTGGGATTAAAGGCGTGCGCCACCATGCCCAGCACCATTTATGTTTTTAACCTTTTAATTTTAAAAATATTTGTATTTATTTGAGAGAGATAAATACAGAGAAAGAGAGAGAGAGAGAGAGAGAAGTGGTGCAACACTGCCTCCTGCCACTGCAAGCAAACTCCAGATGCGTGCACGACTGTGTGCATCTGGCATTTTTTTTTACAAGGCTACTGGGGAATTGAACCCAAGTAGTAGGCTTTATAGGCAACTGCCTTAACCATGAAGCCATCTCTCTAGCTCCAGGACAGCGTTTTATAAACAGCTCATATGTAGGCTTATGAGAAGGAGATCTGGGGGGTGAGGTTGCAGCTTATTGGGTAGAGTGCTCTGTTAATATGCCTGAGGCCCTGGGTTCTATCCCCAGCACCACCTAAGTCAAGAGGGGCACCACAAGCCTATAATCTAAGACTCAGGGGGAAGAGACAGGAGGATCAGATGTTCAGGGCCATCCTCAACTACAACACTGTGCTAACACCCAGGATGACTTCTGTCTCCACTGCGCCCTTGTGCTGGATTCCAGGTGTGTACAGCCGCACCTAGTTTATGCAGTGCTGGAGATCAAACCCCAGGCTTCATGCCCACTAGGCAAGTACTCCTCCACCTGAGCTTCACCCCTGACCTCCTAATCTCTTGCAGTCATGTTTAACCTGCAGGAGTGCATTCCAGTCTCCATGGCAGGAGTGACTGCATTTCTCTAGTGCACCGGGGCGCCGCGGAAGCCGTTCAGAGGGGCTCTCTCGTCGTGGAGGTTGGGTGACAGAATTCACAAGATTTATAGACATGCAGCTGTGTTGCAAATGCAGTTCCACGAATGGGAAGTTCTGAGTTCTTGAAAAGATAGTTTTAAGGTTTTGCTTCATACTTTAGTGCCTGGCGGCCTACCTGTAATTCATTTGTAACATGCCTGTTAGGAAGCTCAGCTTGCTACAGTTTGTAACTAAGTCTATGCTTATTATCACTGCTGTGTATATCTAGGGAGCCATATAACTTACTAACAATACCAGGAAAACACTTAAAAGTATTTCTTTATAGGCAGGGTCTCATGTGTACCAGGCTTGAATTGATGTTGAAAGATGTGTGGGGTATTGGCCAAAGCAAGAGGTGAGAAGGCAAGAGAGGCAGAGGGGACAGAAGGAAAGGAATCTGACACCAGGGCATGTTTATGCTCAAGTTTATGGCGAGGTGGAGTCAGTGGAGTGGGGCCAGGTAAGGACCTTAGTACTTTCATTCTGCAGCGGACACAAAGCTGGGTGATTGGATTATAGAGTGAGTTTCTAGTCAACAAGTAACATTTCTTTGAAATTTCTCTGTGTCCCCTCACAACACTAATTAACCTTCACTGCTCTTCATAATCTGCAAATGTTGTCTTTTTCTTTTGTGGCTCTTGTATGTCTGTTCCCTTCTGTTGATAGTTTTGTTTTTTTGTGTGTGTGACTTATTTGAGAGAGAGAGAATGAGAGCATGTTTGCAGCAGGGCCTGTTCTTGCTGCTGCAAATGAACTCCAGATGCATGTGTTACTTTGTGTGTCTGGTTAATGTGGGTACCAGGAAACTCAACCACAGCTAGCAGTTTCTGTAAGCAAGCCTCTTTAACCGTGGAACCATCTCCCCAGCCCTATGGATAGTTTTTTCCATTCTGGCATCAGCTTTCTCATCTACCTGACATCATTTCCCTGTTAGGATTTTTAGCTTCATTTAGAGATCACATATGTTTGAGAAACTGGAGAGAAACGAGGAGTTGAAGGTTCTGTTTCGACTCTGTTAACACTATCTGTAGCTGTCATGTGAACTTAGCTAAAAGTGGCCTTTTGTTGTCCTTTGCACCCTTTTTTTTTTTCTTTGCAAGCTTTACTGTATTCTGGGTTTTTAACTTCCTCATTTTTAAAAAACAGAGTTATGCTTGTTTTGAGTTTGGATGCCACTGCATGAACTACCTGTTTCTAGTTCATTTCTGGGTCTAAACTACCTTGTTAGAAGGTCACTGGTGGGTGGCGTGGGTGAGGGTTGGTGGGTGGCATGGGTGAGGGTTGGTGGGTGGCGTGGGTGAGGGTTGGTGGGTGGCATATGAGCGCACCAGAGTCTCCTGCTGCTACAGATGAACTCCAGATGCATGTGCCGCTTTGTACATCTGGCTTTATGTGATTACTGGGGAATTGAACCTAGGACAGCAGGCTTTGCAAGCAAGTACATGCATTTAGTAGCTGAGCCTCATCTCTCCAATCCCTGAATTTTTCTTTCTTTCTTTTTTTTTGAGGTAGGGTTTCACCCTAGCCCAGGCTGAACTGGAATTCACTATGTAGTCTCAGAGTAGCCTCAAACTCACAGCTATCCTCCTACCTCTGCCTCCCAAGTGCTGAGGTTAAAGGTGTATGCCTCCATACCCAGCTGTTTTTACTTCTTTTTCTTTTTCTTTTTTTTTTTTTTTTTGAGGTGGGGTCTTGCTCTGGCCTAGGCTGACCTGGAATTCACTATGTAGTCTCTGGGTGGCCTGTAACTCACAGCGATCCTCCTACCTCTGCCTCCTGAGTGCTGGGATTAAAGGTGTGCGCCACAACACTTGACTGTTTTTTTTTTGTTGTTTGCTTTTTTTTTTTTTTTAACTTTTTAAGAAATCTGTCAGATTAGAAAAAAAAAAATCAGTCAAGTCAAAACTTGGTGTCAGGCCTAACCTCTTCCTGAGACAGCCTTACCCAACTAGCTGTCCCTCTTACTTTTGTAAAAGGTGGGCAGGCTCTCTGTCCACTTGGGAACTTCCAGCTGTGGGTGAGTCTTTCCTTCGGCTGGGAGGCCCCCTATCCCTTACTCTGAACATGGAATCCCTTATCCCATCCAGGTCCCCACATTTAGGAGCTCCTTGAACTTTCTTTTCTCTTTTCTTTCTGTGCTTCTTTCCAGGCCCTCCACATGGGATCTCTAGCCATGTGAGTGCCTTTCCTCAGCTCTGTACTTCCCTCAGTAAATATAATCATTTAATAATTAAAAAACTTAGCTAGATGTAGTGGCACATGCCTTTAATCCCTGCACTTGGAAAGGCTGAGGTAGGAGCTATCGCTGTGAGTTTGAGGCCAGCCTGAGACTGCATAGTGAGTTCTAGGTCAGCCTGGCCTAGAGTGAAACCCTACCTTACCCACAATGAATGCCTTTCCAGCTTTACATAGGTGGCTGAGGAATTGAACCTCAGCTGATAGGATTTGAAAGCAAGTTCCTTGAACTGCTGAGCCATCTCCCAGCCTCCTTGGCATGTTTTGAAGTATACTTTTTGGTGCATGTTGTTGACCTTGCTATTTTTTATGTGTGTCTGATTCAAGAAGGTGCTTTTCATGAGCCTTCTCCAAGTAATGGGTCCAAGTACTGAATTATAAACACACCCCCTCCTGTAAAATAGTAATGTCTTCATTTTACAGGGGCTGGGGGTAGGGCTCAGTGGTAGAGCACTTGCTTAGCTTGCATGACGTTCTGGGTTTGATCCCCAGCACTACAAAGAGTCCCAACAAAGTCAGTAACTTATCCACAGAGTGCTTCGTGAGGCTGGCTATGAGCCAGTCTCCAGTCCTCAGTGGCTCTTTTGACTGTATTCAGAATCCTGTCCTAGCAGTTGTTCAATCCTTTCTTCCCTTCCTTTCCCACCCCCTCCACTCTAAACTTTCTTATATTATGGATGCATTACACAAGAAAGAAGTGTGTTATATATTTATACATTTTAAACCAGGCATAGTGGCACATGCCTACAATCTCAGCACTTGGATAGTGTAGAAAGGAGGATCTGCAGTTCAAGCTCAGGGGCTGGAGAGATGGCTTAGCTGTTAAGGTGCTTGCTTGCAAAGCCAAAGGACTCAGTTTAGATTCCCTAGTACCCATGTAAGCCAGACGCATAAGGTGTCATTTATGTCTGGAGTTCATTTGCAGTGGCTGGAGGTTCTGGCATGCGCTCTCTCTCTCTCTCAAATAAATAAATAAAAATTAAAAATATATTTAAAAAATTCAAGATCAGTTTTACTACATAATGAGTTCCAGGCCAGCCTAGGCTGCACGAAACCCTGACTCCAAAACAACAAAGACAGCTGGGCGTGGTGGCACACGCCTTTAATCCCAGCACTCAGGAGGCAGAGGTAGGAGGATTGCCATGAATTCGAGGCCACCCTGAGACTCCTTAGTGAATTCCAGGTCAGCCTGAGCTAGAGTGAGACCCTACCTCAAAAAACCGAAAAAAAAAAAAAACCCTGAAAAAGTTAAATGTATAAATTATTGTCCTAGAGAATATTAATATTTTTAAATGAAAAACTAAAGGCAAACTACATTTAACTGAGTTTATTTGCACAAAGAACAGTAGATGAGTTCCTGGCACACTGAATCATTGGACAGCATTTCACTCAACCATGTGAGCTCTGAGATTTGCAAATGGAACAATCTGAATGTGGAGGCAAAGGAGAGAAATTCCAGTGGCCTGTGATGGTGTGCACCTGTACTCTGTTCTGGAGACTGAGGCAGAAGGATTGCAAGTTTGAGGCCAGCATGGGCTGCATAGCCAGTTCCATTCACTGTGTACAATAACTCCTTGCCTCAAAACCGAAACAAATGATTTGATTGACTAAAGCTGCATATTTGCTTTAAAAGGGTGTGATATAATGGCAAGTTTATGCTTACATGTAGTGGTTTCTGGTTGGTTAAACTTGAGGTTCCTTTTAATACTAACATTGAATTAGGTTTTAGGTTCCTTAGGACTGAAGCTCTGGTTACAGTGAGAACCTGAGGTTTGTTTATGTCTGGTCAGTTGCTGTAACAATGTGTTATACAGTGTAAGCATTTTGTGACTCAGTAAGACTGAGGTATGTTAAATTAGTTAGTTCATCCAGGTTTCTTTTTATTTCTTTACATATTTTTTATTTATTTGAGAGAGAGGAAGATAGAGAATGGAAGAGAGAGAATGGGTGTGCCAGGGCTTCCAGCTGCTGTAAATGAACTGCAGACGCATGCACCACCTTGCACATCTGGCTTATGTGGTTACTGGGGAATTGAACCTGGGTCCTTTGACTTTGCAGGAAAACACCTTAACTACTGAGCTATCTCCCCAGCCTGTTTCTTTATATTTTTAAAAATATTTTTATTCATTTACTTATTTGCAAAAAAGAGAGAGGATGGGCATGCCATGATGGGTTGCATGCCACTGCAAACTAACTCCAGACATATGCGCCACTATGTAAATCTGGCTTTATATGGGTACTGAGGAATCAAACGTGGACTGTCAGGTTTGCAAGCAAGTGCCTTTAATCATCTTCCCAGCTCCTAGGTCTCTTCCTTTTTTAACTAGAAAACATTTTACTATTATATGTATACATATTTTGGTTTTTTGAGGTATATATATGTGTATATACATATGTATACACACACACATATGTATGTGTGTATATATTCATTTATTTATTTATTTATAAGCAGAGAGAGAGAATGGTACACCAAGACCTCCTGTCACTATAAAATGAACTCTAGACTCATGTGCCACTTTGTGCATCTGGCTTTATGTGGTACTGGGGAACTTAACCTGGGATTTGTGTACAAACCCCTAAGGTGTAGTTTTAAATCACAAAAAAAGGAACAGGGTGGCTTTTTACAGCAAATGGCTCCATTTTTGAATTTGCTGTGGCCGCCACCCATGCTGCATGGAGCATGGCAGTGGTGGTGAGGAGAGGGCTTGGAGCCTCAGCAGGAGCGCCTCCCAGGAGTGTTTTTGTTGTTGAGCATGCCAACATCGACTGGTACAACAATGGTGGGTAGCAGTGTTTGAGCATCTGCTGCTGGGAGACTTGGCGGACTCGTCTATTTACTGAAACTCCAAGAAAAACATGTATATTGGATCTGCTTCAAATGTTGAAGAAGAAATGCCTCAAGTTGAGACTGGAGTGGCAGTAGCTCAAGCAGCTGTAAAACAAGAACTTCCGGAAGCCTTTAAAGCCTGTTCCAACAACGGAAGTCCCTGGGAAGTCAGAGGGGAGATTAATAAAAGGTGTTATTCATGTGAAAAGTTGAGACGGACTCAATACAAGAACTTGAATTTGGTTTGGATTCCCCAGAGTTTGAGATTGTGTTTGTATCCTGTCTTGGATGACTTACACAAGGCGGGCTGTAGAGTTACTGGACCTCCAGTTATATTCACCCGGGCATAGAAGAGCCTATGCCATTTTCACACCTCCTGCTCTATTATTATAAGGTAGGATGAGTCTAGTATTGTGCTTTGCCAGGTTCAGGAAGAAAGAAGAACTAGTTAAATTGATGACATTGGTTCATCATATGGGTAGAGTTACTTGAATAAAAGACTTCAACTTGAAAGTTATGTTTCATGGACACAAGGAGAAAAATCCAAGGTTGCTGTGATCGTTAGCACTCTAGTCATGAAACCAGAGTGGATTTACAAAGCATGGGAAAGACAGAGTGAGCAGGACTTTGGTATATTATTGATGACTTTAGAAATGAATTTAAAGTTCCTCCATTTCACAGTTGCACTGTAAGTTTCTTGGGATTTTAAGATGAAGAAAAATCCAGTATGGAAGACATACTGAAATACAGGGAGGTCACTACTTATCAGTTGGAGATGCAAGGTGCACTCACCTTATAGTAGAAGAGAATACAGTGAAAGAACTTCCATTTGAACCCCCAAAGAATCTTTATGTTGTTAAGCAAGAGTGGTTCTGGGGAAGCCAGTGGAGAGATGGTTCAGTGGCTAAGGCACTTGCCTGCAATTCCTAAGGACCAGGGTTTGATTGCCCAGTACCCACATAAAGCCAGATGCACAAGGTGGCACATCGGTCTGGAGTTTACTTGCCGTGGCTAGAGGCTCTGGTATACCCATTCTGTCTCTCTGTCTCTTAAATAAATAAATAGATAAATAATAAAATATTAAGAAGAGAAAGAGAGTGGTTCTGGGGAGGCATTCACATGAATGCTTGTGCTGGAGAAACCTTGTGTCTGTATGACCATGTGTCTGTATGAGAAGGCCAAGACTCATGCGCACAAGAAGTTGGGGTCACTGCTTTTTCTAAGCACCCCAAGTAGCAATCACAAAAGGCACTTTCTCAGCTGTCAAGAGAGACAGACTTCTCTCCTTTCCCTCCCTGTAAACATCATCAGCTGAGCATTCCCTGTCTACAGGATCACTCCTGGATATCTCCAACATGCCCGAGTCGGGCATTAACTGTGGAGGGACACCTAAGTCTTCTAAGTGTTGTAGAAATTCAAGCCCAATTCCTTCCAAGCAGTTATCTTAGTTGGCAAGTTGCAGAAGAGCTCTATCAAACTGAATGTCATTCTATCAATATATTAGTGATAATTAGTTATTTCAGGTACTTTTGAAGCATTCCAGATGTCTCTGATGTGTATAAAGTGATATAAAGGATGATCTTGAAGTCATTATTGTTAATTGGGATGAAAGTAAAAGCACTTGTGGTATCTTTTTTTTTTTAAAAAAAAATTATTTATTTGAGAGAAGGAAAGATGGAGAGAGAGAGAGAGAGAGAGAGAGAGAGAATGGGCATGCCAGTCTTTCAGCCACTATAAATGAACACCAAACGCATGTGCCATCTTATGCATCTGGCTTACATGGGTCCTGGGGAATCAAACTTGGGTCCTTTGGCTTTGCAGGCAAATGCCTTAACCACTAAGCCATCTCTCCAGCACAGTGTCTTTCTTAAATGTTCAAAAGATTTGGCAAAAACCTACTCTTCCTGGTAAAATTTTGAAATGAGCAAGGATACAATTGTTTAAGTGTGAAAAACTGAAGGCCTGCGTTCATGCTTTTCTCAAGATGCACCAAGCTAAAGGAGGATGTGGACAGCAGAGCCTTCTGAAGCTTCTCGTCCAGCAGGGCAGCGGCTCCCCAGTGTGGCCTCACGAAGCTGATGGCAACCCTGGCAAAAGGGCTTTAGAGAGAGCGGTTGGATGGCCGAGAGAAGTAAAGACGCGTATCCGTGAGGCTAAGAGGAAGACGCAGCACGTTCTGATGTTGTTTCTGAAGTAGACCAGCGCCCAGCTGTCCTCTCATCTTCTTACCCGGCCCTAGTGCAACGGGTGGAAACAGTTTCTGCAGGCGAGCGGCCCTGTGACAGAGGAGAGCAAGTGACCCTTTCCCTTTCTGTGACTGCCTGGAAGACAGCAAGGGCGGCGTCAAGGAAGCAGCGCAGGGTTATGCACCCGTTTAGAAGTCCTCACAGCCAGGCTCCCTGTTTCTCTGAATCATGTTCCTTTTTCTTCTTCTTCTTTTTTTTTTTTTTTTTTAAGGCAGGGGCTCACTCTGGCCCAGGCTGGCGTGGAATTAAATATTTGTACTTACTTTTTTTTTTCTTTTTCTTTTTCTTCTTTGTTTTTTCTGGGTAGGGACTCACTCTAGCCCAGGCTGACCTGGAATTCACTATGGAGTCTCAGGGTGGCCTCGAACTCTCGGCGATCCTCCTACCTCTGCCTCCCGAGTGCTGGGATTAAAGGCGTGCACCACCATGCCTGGCCATACTTTACTTTTAAAGAATATTTTTATTATTTGCAATGTATGTGAGTGAGTGAGTGAGTGAGTGAGTGAGTATGGGCATGCTAGGGCCTCATGCCACTGTAAATGAAGTCTAGATGCACGTGTCACTTTGAGCATCTGGCTTTATGTGGGTACTGGAGAATTGAACCCGGGCTGTCAAGCTCTGCAAGTAAGTGTGTTTAACTGCTAATCTCCCCCCCCCCCCCAGCTCCTCATACTATTCTTTTGCTCTGGTCAGTATTTTATAGGTCACTCCATTTACTAGATTAGATCTTAGAAGTTAAAGGTGCTGCTACTGACCCAAAGTTGCCATTCCTACATATCTAGTTAGAACTGCTCACTTAAATGAAATTATGTCTTGGATTAAAAGAACATTATTTTTGGTTATGCCTAGAAAAGGAACCTGTTAGGCACTGGTTTTCAATTTCTCTGGATATGTTAACATGTTTCCTGTCTTTATGAAAGCATACTATTGGGAAAATCACATACTTTTCTTTTTCTGTACTGGAGATTGAACCAAGGGTCTTGTGCATGCAAGGCATACACTCTACTACTAAGCCGTATCCCCAGACCTGTTTTTACTTTCTGTTTATTTATTTATTTATTTATTTATTTATTTGAGAGAGACAGAGAGAGAGAGAGTGAGAGAGAGAGAGAGAGAGAGAGAGAGAGAGAGAGAGAGAGAGAGAAAGAAAGAATGGGCATGCCAGGGCATCCAGCCATTGCAAATGAACTCCAGATGCATGTACATCTAGCTTACATGGGTCCTGAGGAATTGAACCTGGGTCCTTTGTTTTTGCAGGCAAATGTCTTAACTGCTAAGCCATCTCTCCTGCCCTCTGTTCACTTATTGATTGAGGCAGGGTCTCACTCTAGCCCAGCTGACCTGAAACTCTCTGTAGCCCAGGCTGATTTCAGACTAGCAGTTCTCCAGCTTCAGCCTCTTAAGTGCTGGGATTAAAGTCATGAGCTACCACGCCTGGCTTACATTTTATTTTGGTGCAGGTTTTGCTAAATTGCCCAGGCTGGTCTTAAACTTGTTCTATAACCCTTACAGGCCTTGAACTTTGGATCTTCCTGCCTTAGCTTCCTAAGTAGTTGGGAATACAGACATGACCCACTGAGTCTTGCCATATCATACACTAAACCAGGAATGATACTGAGATTAGGAAAGCTGCTAAGCAAGGAGGAAACACAAACCTATGAAGTGTTTCCTATTAAGAGAAATCCTCTAGGGCTGAAGTGGTGGCTTAGCAGTTAAGGCGCTTGCCTGTGAAGCCTAAGGACCCAGGTCGATTCCTCAGAAACCACGTCAGCCAAATGCACAAGGTGACATGTGTCTGGAGTTCATTTGCAGTGGCTAGAGGCCATGGTGTGCCCATTCTCTCTTTCTTTCTCTCTCAAATATGCAAATAGCTAATAGTAATTAAAAAAAGAAAAGAAAAATCTGCCAGGTGTGGTAGTGGTACATGCCTTTAAATCCCAGCACTTGGGAGACTGAGGTAGGAGGATCAATGAGTTTGAGGACAGCCTGAGTCTACATAGTGAATTCCAGGTCAGTCCAGGCTAGAGTGAGACTCTACCTCAAAACAAACAAACAAAAACCTACAAAAAAAAAAAATTATGTCCTTGGGGTCATTTTCTATAAGTTAATGGGAAGATTATACAAGCACACAAAGTGTATTTTTCAAGAGAAGGTATTACTTGGTTAAATAAGCTACTTATTAAAAAGATGTTTTCAGGGCTGGAGAGATGGCTTAGCGGTTAAGCGCTTGCCTGTGAAGCCTAAGGACCCCGGTTCGAGGCTCGGTTCCCCAGGTCCCACGTTAGCCAGATGCACAAGGGGGCGCCCGCATCTAGAGTTCGTTTGCAGAGGCTGGAAGCCCTGGCGCGCCCATTCTCTCTCTCTCCCTCTATCTGTCTTTCTCTCTGTGTCTGTCACTCTCAAATAAATAAATAAAAAATTTAAAAAAAATTAAAGAAAAAATGATGTTTTCGGGCTGGAGAGTTGGTTTAGTGGTTAAACGCTTACCTGTGAAGCCCAAGGACCCCAGTTCGAGGCTTGATTCCCCAGGACCCCCATAAGCCAGGTGCACAATGGGGCGCATGCATCTGGAGTTCATTTGCAGTGGCTGGAGGCCCTGGAATGCCCATTCTGTCTCTCTCTCTGCCTCTTTCTCTCTGTCTGCTGCTCTCAAATAAATAAATAAATAAACTAAAAAATATTTAAAAGATGCTTTTTTGGGGGGAGGGGTTCGAGGTAGAGTCTCACTGTGGTCCAGGCTGACCTGGAATTAACTCTGTAGTCTCAGGGTGGCTTTGAACTCATGGCAATCCTCCTACCTCTGCCTCCCAAGTGCTGGGATTAAAAGTGTGCCCCACCACACCCAGCTAAAAGATGCTTTCTTATAGGACTAACTTAATGGTAGAGCTCTTGCCTAGTGTGCCCAAGACCAAAGGCTAGATTGTCAGCACTTAAACGCCTACATAGACACAACACACACAAACATACACACAAAAGCAGTTCCTTTGCAAACCTATAGAATAGCATGCTAATTTTGGTGACAATAATATAATATAATTTGATCAAAAACAGTGTGCTTTACTGTTGTTTGGTTTTTAGTAGCTTTGTGTCTTCAACAAAAACAGGAAGTTGATGTTTCCTCCTGTGTCCCTAATGCATTGCTTCTGGAAGTCATTCTGTGCTTAAAGTTTCAAACAGGCAGAACTGGGCTGGAGAGATGGTTTAGTAGTTACGGCACTTGCCTGTGAAGCCTAAGGACCTGTGTTCGACTCCCCAGATCCCACGTAAGCCACATGCACAAAGTGATGCATGCACAAAGTTGCACATGTGCACAAGGTGGTGCATGTTTCTGGAGTTCGATTACAGTAGCTGGAGGCTCTGGTGTACCAATTCTCTTTCTCTCTCTTTCTCTTGTTCTCTCTCTGTCTCATAAAAAATGATCAGTTTGTTTGTACTTGCCTCAAAAAATGAATAAATAAGTAACAGTCTGGTTGTTGGTGGCAGTGGTGTCTTGCTTGAGCCAAGACCTGCTGCATGTACATCAGAGGGATGTACCAGCATCTCACTTTCTAGCCAAGTGCCAAGGTTACAGGAGTGAGCCGCCATGCTCAGCTTTGTTGTCTCTCCGTGCAATTCTGCCACCCTAGTCTGGCTGTAAAGGGGCAGGAATGTGTCTGTGCGCAGTCCTCCTGGGTAGCCAGCTTCTGAAAGTCCCTGGCTCAAAGTAAGCATTTCCTGAAAGAATAACTCATTGAGAGGCTAAGAAGTCCCTATATAATTCCTGTTGTCGAAAGGGTCATTGTAGTGATAACACCACTACCTTGCTCTCATCAGAAGGCATATAACATACACCGACATGTGGAAGGCATATAACATACGCCCACATGTGGAAGGCAAAACATGAGAGCCCAGGCAGAAAGATTCAGAAGAGTGTGTGTGCACAGGTACACGGTTAGCCCTCCGCCAGTCTCAAGGACAGGGGTTGGAGGCAGCGCTGTTTAGCTTCATCCGTACCAGGCACCTCACATTATAGTCTTCCTCTGGATGTTCCGTGTGTCTGAACAGCAGCATTGTGGGTAAGCGACAGATGGGATAGCGTTCAGGCTGCTTGGATCTTCTGTGCAGAGAGATACATTTTATATCTTCTCTCCAAACTCTCATTGAATGATTATCACAGAGCATTAAGCTTTGTTCCCATTTTGTGATTCCCAAGAATGGCTACAAATGTTTCGGAGAGTTGCAAGCAGAGAGAGAGAGAGAGAGAGAGAGAGAGAGAGAGAGAGAGAGAGAGAGAGAGAATGAAAATGGGTACCCCAGGGCCTCTATAGCTACTGCGGATGATCTCCAGTTGCATGTACCACTTTGTGCATCTGGCTTTTTCCTGGGTACTGGAGAGCCGAACCCAGGTTGTCAGGTTTGGCAGGCAAGTGCCTTAATTGCTAAGACATCCTGCAGCCCTCAGAGAGCAATTTTAAACAAGTGAATCAGGGGGCAGAGAGATGGCTCTGCGGTTAAGGCGCTTGCCTGCCAAGCGTAACCACCTGGTTCAATTCCCTAGTACCCACATAAAGCCAGGTGCACAAAGGGGCACATGCATCGGGAGTTCATTTGCAATGGCTGGAGGCCCTGGCATGCCCATTCTCTCTGCCGGTCTCTCTTCTCTCGCCGGTCTCTCTCTGCTTGCAACTAAATAAATAAAAAATTAAACAAGTCAGTGAACCTCTGCGTTAGTCCCCTTCACCTCTGTGTCCATGTTCCTCAGTAGCAGGGTGCTTGGATGCCTGCTTTGAAATGTGAGACAGTGGTGGCACGTTCCTGCAACTGCAGCATGCGGAAGTAGAGGCCAGAGGATCATACGTTTAAGGTCATCCTGGGCTATGTAGGCTGGCCTGGGATACATGAAACCTCAAAATCAAAATAGACAAGAGAAGATATAAAATGTATCTCTCTGTACAGAAGGTCCAAGCAGCCTAAATGCTATCTCACCTGTTGCTTATCTGCAATGCTGCTGTTCAGACACATAGAACATGTGTCTCAAAAATAAAATTGAAACACAAAATCAAAAACCAAACAGAACAGTAACAACCACTGAGGTAAAATGAAACCCACGAGGCTGGAGAGATGGTTTAGCGGTTAAGCACTTGCCTGTGAAGCCTAAGGACCCCGGTTCGAGGCTTGGTTCCCCAGGTCCCACGTTAGCCAGATGCACAAGGGGGCGCACGCGTCTGGAGTTCGTTTGCAGAGGCTGGAAGCCCTGGCGCGCCCATTCTCTCTCTCTCCCTCTATCTGTCTTTCTCTCTGTATCTGTCGCTCTCAAATAAATAAATTAAAAAAATTAAAAAAATATTAAAAATAAAACCAGGACAATAATTCTAGTTTTGTGTCTTGGTCTCTTTGCCATTGTTCAAGGTTGAGTGTTAAACACTGTTAATTATGCACGTCCTTTTCATGAACAAGTGTTATTGGACTTCCCATTAACTGGGCTCAGAGCCGGTGACTGACCCCGCACCGTATATCAAACATTTTAAAATTCTTTGCCAACACTGAAAGTTCTAGGAATTTCAAACGAGGTGTTGGCTTCCTGTTTCTCTTTAGGAAACCATCGTCGGGAGGCACTGGGCCAGAATTTCATGTGGAAACCTGGGCTGAAATGTAGCTTCTGCTTGTCTGCGGCATGATTTCTCTCATTGCTCCAACTCTACCCACTGCCTCTTTTTACCTGTTTTTCTCATTTCATTAGTCTCCCTGGTCCCTAAACACATGACTCTATGATCTCATTGACTTAACAGTAAACATTCCTTACATGTTTTGTGTAGTTAGCAAGTATTTATTGAATAACTTTATTACTTGGGGGAGGAAGATATTGAGACTGCCTGGCCTTGAACTTGCTGCGTAGCTGAGGATGACCTTGAGCTCCTAATCCTCCTGTCTCCACCTCCTGAGTGCTGGGATGGCAGGCCTTTTGTTCCCATACTTGGCTTTACTACTTAATTTTTTAGTTGGCATATTATAATGGTCTTCATTATGGCATTTTCATTCATACTTAAAGTTTATTATTTATTTGCAAACAGGGAGAGAGAGAGAGAGAGAGAGAGAGAGAGAGAGACAAACAGGAGAGAGGTAGAGAGTGAATGGGCATGCCAGGGCATCTAGCCATTGCAAATGAACTCCAGATGTATGTGCCACCCTCTGTATCTGGCTTTATGTGTGTACTGGAGAATCAAATGTGGGCCATCAGGTTCCATAGGCAAATGCCTAAACTGCTAAGCCATCTCTCCAGCCCCTCATACATATTTATACTTTGTTCATATTCACCCCTCCCTGTCCCTCCACTGTCTCATTGCTTTCCTTCCTGTCACCACATTGTCCCCTTCTACTTTCATGTCATATACATATGTCTCTATGTACATGGATGTCTATATATGATGTAAAAGTATGCACACATATACATATATTTGTATCTACATGCCATATATGAGAAAAACCACGATATCTTGTTTTTCTTCCTGTCCTTACCCTCTTTCATTCCCTCACTCATTCTCTTCTCCTTTTAGACTTTTTAGGCCTGACCATGTTTGAGAACTGGGAATGGGCTGTTTGTTTCCAGTAAAGGAGATAGGTAAGAGAGGCTTGTCATTTCTCCTGTGTGAAAGCAATATGATATTATGATTTAATTCTCACCATCATTGTCCATTCCCCTTATGGCTGTTCTGGAAATGCTTACAGCCAAAACACTGTGTTTAAAAACTGGTCCACTGCTCTTCAAGCAAAGCTTGTATATCATTCTCTCCTCCCCCTACCATGGTAGGATTCAAACCCAAGGACTTGTGCATGCTAGCCAGCACTTTACCACTGAGCTGCATCCCCAGCCCATTGTTGACTTATTCATTCATTCATAAGGAAAGAGAATGGATAGACTTGCCAGGACCTCCTGCCACTGCAAACAAACTCCATACATATGTGCCTGTTTGTGTATTTGTCTTTACATGGATGGGTACTGGGGAATCAGACTCGGGCCTTTAGGCTTTGTAAGCAAGCAACTTTAACTGTTGCACCATCTCTACAGTCCCTCCCTCCCTTTTAAAAAAATGCATCCAAAGAAGACACATTCCTGTTCCTTTTTAAAACTTATTTATTTGGGAGAGACAGAATGGGGGTGCAAGGGCCTCTAGCCACTGCAGACAAACTCTGGATACATGCGTCACCTTGTGCAGCTGGCTTAGGTGGGTTCTGGGGAATTGAACTTGGGTCCTTAGGCTTTGCAGGCAAGTGCCTTGACCACTAAGCCATCTCTCCTACCCCCCCCCCATCCTTTTTGAGACAGGATGTCACTATATGTCTTTTAGGCTTTCTTCAAACTCAGGATCAATCCACCTGCCTCAGCATCCCCATTACAGGGAAGACAGGTATCAGCCTCTATGCCTGACTTTTTAAAAATTGTATTTTTATAGTATCATGTAAAGTTATGAGCTTCATTATAGTATTTTTATCCTTATTCATCCTCTTTCCCACCACTCTCCCCTATTCCCTGCCCCCTCTTGCTGGTTCCCTTCCTTCCCTAAATGTTCCTTCTTCTGCTTTCATGCCCCATATACTCCATTGTCCTCTCTTTTCTTTAAAATTTCTTCTTCACTGCCACAAAGCAAGGCCAAGTCTCAAAAAAGCAAGAACAAACAAATCAAAATAAACTTTACCACAGCTGCAAAGCTTTACCAGAAAAAGAAAATATGTGTGTGCACATAAATGCTTAGTCATCTTATTTAGTTAATATATATATACCCAGTCACTTTATGACTCATCAAGTGAGAGGAGAAAATTGCAATAAACACTTTATGTTTGTGTTTCTTTTTTTGTTTTTGTTTTTTTCAGTCAGAGTCTCAGTTTAGCCCATGCTGGCCTGGAATTTACAGTGATCCTTCTACCTCCCCCTCCCAAGTGCTGGGATTATAGGCATTTTAATATTTAATTTTTGTCCGTGTGCATGTGTGGCTGTGGTTGGTATGGTGTGGCACTTCATAAGCTAAGCTTGGTGGCTGGAGTGGAACATTGGTCATTGCTCTCGTGCCTGGTCTTGTTTTGGGCTCGAGTCTCTACTGGTTCAGGAGCTGGCTGGGCTCTGAGGAACCTCTGATCTCTGCTTCCTGCAGGAGTTGGGGTTACAGGCACATATGGCCACCCCCCAGCTGTTTATGTGGGATCTGGAGATTCAGACTCTGGTGGTATGAGGCCCACATGCTTGTGCAGGAAGCACATTTCACCACTGAACTGTCTCTAGCCCTGTTTGTGTTTCTTTTAGTTCACTGGGTCCCACGTACTCCAAAGCCCACAGAGTAGAGGCTTTATATCTGATGTGTTGTTAATTTTTTTTCTTATCCATTTGCAAACAGAGAGAGATGGGGGGAAGAGAGAGAATGGGGCTTGGGCCTCTTGCTGCTGTAAGCAAACTAGATGCATGCACCACTTTCTGTCCATCTGGTTTTATGTGTATACTGAGAAATCGAACCTGGGCCAGCAAGCTCTGCAAGCAAGTGCTTTAAACCACTGAACCATCTCCCCAGCCCTTGATATGGCTTTTGAAAATCCCTAATTTCTATATGTGTCTGTCTTCAAGACACAGCTTTGTCCTTTTATACTCACTTGTCACATTACAGTGGGGAAATACGGAGGCCCAGCTAAGGAGACTCCACTTCTTAACTGCGGCCCGAGGGAGGGAGGGCTGAGGAGGGAAGGGAAGCACATGCTTAGATTGGCTCTTTAAGTATCTTTTTTTCCAAAACATATTCATTTCAGTGAAGAATTCTAATAATTCTTGCATACTGTAAAATATCCAGGACCAAAAAGACTTCATGAGGATCAACCTGCACATGCTTTAGAGAATTTGATACATCCTGTATCTCTTTACTTATTTATTCAAGAGAGACGGGGAGGGAAAGAATTGACATGCTTGGACTGTTCTCCACTGCAAATGAACTCAAAATGCATGCATTGCTTTTTTGAAAACTTAAAAAAAATATATCTATTTATTTGAGAGAGATAGAGGCAGAGAGAGAGAGAAAGAAAGAAAGAATGAGAATGGGTGCACCAGGGCCCCCAGCCACTGCAAACGAATTCCAGACGCATGCACCTTGTGCGTCTGGCTTATGTGGGTACAGGGTAATCAAACCTGGGTCCTTTGGCTTTGCAGGCAAGTGCCTTAACTGCTAAGCCATCTTTCTACCCCATGTACTGCTTTTTTTGTTGTTGTTGTTCATTTTTATTTATTTATTTGAGAGTGACAGAGAGAGAAAGAGGCAGATGGGGGGGAGAGAGAGACAGAATGGGTGCAACAGGGCTTCCAGCCACTGCAAACAAATTCCAGACACGTGCGCCCCCTTGTGCATCTGGCTAATGTGGGTCCTGGAAAATCCAGCCTCGGACCAGGGTCCTTAGGGTTCACAGGCAAGCGCTTAACCGCTAAGCCATCTCTCCAGCCCCCATGTACTGCTTTTTGCATCTGGCTTTTCCATGGGTACTGGGGAATCAAACCCAGGTCAGCAGGATTTACAAGTGAGTACTATTAACCATTGAGCCATCTCCCCAGCCCCCCTGTATTTTTTGTTTGTTTGTTTGTTTGAGGAGAGGGTCTCATTGTAGTCCAGGCTGACCTGGAACTCACTATGTACTCCCAGGGCAGCCTTGAACTCATGGTGATCCTCCTACCTCTGCCTCCCGAGTGCTGGGATTAAAGGTATGAGCCACTATACTGGGCTAGATTTTTTTAAAAAAAATATTTTATATATTTATTTGAGAGAGAGAGAGAGGAAGAGGCAGATAGAGAGAAAGAGAATGGGCATGCCAGGGCCTCTAGCCACTGCAAACAAACTCCAGATGCATGTGCCCTCTTGTGCATCTGGCTTATGTGGGTCCTGGGGAATTGAACTGGGGTCCATAAGCTTCTGCAGGCAAATGCCTTAACCGCTAAGCCATTTCCCCAGCTGAGGCTAGATATTTTTTTAAAAAAATATTTTTAGTTGTTTTTTTTTAATTTTATTTCATTTCTGGCCTTTTTGCTTCTGTGTGCCAGACACCTCAGAGTGGGGATATTTTTTGTTTTGGAGAAAGGGTTTAGCTATGTAGCCCTGGCTGACCTGGGATTTGTTAATGTTATGTAGATGAGGTTGGCCTTGAACCCTCCTACCTCGGCCTCCTGTGGGCTTCCAGGACCGTGCTCTTCTGGCTAGGAGATGCTCATCATTTGTCCTCTTCTCTGCTTCCTCTTTTATTTTCTCCTTCCCCTTCCCCGTCACCATCTCTTTAACCTGGGGTTAGAGTTACTGGTTTCTGTATCCTTCTGATTCACCCATGAGTTCCAGGCAAGCAGGGACTTCTGGGCATACTGTTTCCCCAGAGTGTTACCAGATGTGGCACCTATCATAGAGCTTTGCTTCTGCATCTTTTTGAGGGTGGCCCGGTCACCTCACTGCATTGGCAAGAACTCTATGAAGTCATTTTCAAACTTTGGCACACCATCTCCTGCCATCTCCCTTCCCCGCCCTGTGGCACCTAACCAGCTTTGCTGCCAAGACTGCAGTCCAGGCCTGGCACGATCCTGGCACTCGGGAGGTTGAGGCAGGAGTTGACACCCCGTCACACACCTCCTTCTGCCATAATCTCCTCCACTCTATCTGCTAGTCGCTTGGTTCCTGAACTTTTGACAGGTTAGTGAGGTGAAAAAGTTATGGCATGGCCCCTGTGGAGACCTGGTACCCCAGCTGGGTCCTAAAACCCCTCTGAAGGGCAGGCCTGTTTTGCTGCACAAAAGAAGGGAAGCCAAGATGATGTCTGAGCTTGGAAGTCGAGGCTTCCAGGTGCTGTGCAGACATGTAGGGATCTCATCCCTCTCCCCCCAGATCCGTTTATCTCTGGGCGGCAGCAGTAGTCTTGGGCTCCCATGGGAGTCACGTCCAAACCAGACTCACTCCAAGGTAAGGAGAGGTGCAGAAAAAGTCAGATTGGAAGTGGTCAGTATTTGTTAGGACAAAACACCTGACCATTGGGCTGGGGAGATGGCTTAGCCGATAAGCTTCCTCAGGACCCATGTAAAGCCATATGCACAAAATGACACACGTCTGGAGTTCTGCCTGATGACTGTTCACAACTTAGAAATGATTAGACCGTTGTGTCTCAACTCTGTGCCGAAGCACCACCTGGAAAGAGCCGGGTGCGGTAGAGGGTCAAGGATAGAAATGTGCATCTGGGCATGCTGGAGCTTGCCTGTCATCCTAGCACCCAGGCCCTGGCAGGAGGACGGCTCCAGGTCTGCGGCCAGCCTGGTCTCCATAGTGAGGAATGTGCATTCAGAGTGGGTGCGGTGGCTAACACTGGTACACTGTGAACACGGCAGCGCTCAGGCGTCATTCGGATGATGGGGACAGCCAGTGTGCCTTCCTGAGCTTGTGGGCTGGCAGGCCATCTTCCCTCCTAGGGCTTCCAGCCACCCCGTGATTGAGCCTCTGCAAAGTGAAACTGCTGGCTATGGAAATCCTTGAGGCTGAGAAGGCTTGAGCTTTTGTTGTAATGCTGATTACCCAGGGCGGGGCACTGTTTTTTTTTTAATTTTTATTTATTTATTTATTTGAGAGCGACAGACACAGAAAGAAAGACAGATAGAGGGAGAGAGAGAGAATGGGCGCGCCAGAGCTTCCAGCCTCTGCAAATGAACTCCAGACGCGTGTGCCTCCTTGTGCATCTGGCTAACGTGGGACCTGGGGAACCGAGCCTTGAACCGGGGTCCTTAGGCTTCATAGGCAAGCGCTTAACCGCTAAGCCATCTCTCCAGCCCGGGGCACTGTTTTATGTAGGCACCCAGGGGCTGTTCTCTGCTGAGCAGAGCTGCTGGCCAGAGAGACGATGCTGCTGTTGGGACAGAACTGGGGACCTAGTTCATAGCTCACTGTACTTCCCGGCCCCGATTTTAAACCTTTTGCTCTCCTAGCTGCAGACCCTGTGTGTTGGGCCTGGCTGTCTTTCCTGCACGGATTTGAACACCCTTCTGGTTTCAGAGTGATGAGTCAGATGCACATGACTTTTTTTTTAAATTTAAAAAATTGTTTATATTTTTAAAACTTTTCATGGACAATTTTCATACTTCCACATAATGTATTTTGATCCTGATCTCCTACTGCCTTCTCTTGTCCCCCGCAGGTGGTGAACTTTTGAGTCAGGTGTTCATTTTGTTACTTATAGCTAGCTGTAAGATCCTGGACAAGGCAGTCTACTTCCCTAAGACTCAAATGAGCATAAAATGAATGTAATACCCACCCTTCCTCTTTCACAAGTTCTTGAGAGAATCAAGCAAGTGAAAGTTCAAATGACCATTAAACAAGGCCAAAAAAATTATATATAGTGTGCATTAATTTATCATAATCATGTGACATTAAATTGGCTTCCTCAGACAGCTCTAGATACCCTCAGCAATCATTTGTCTTGGCTAGGGAGATGGCTCAGTCAGTAGACTGCTTGCCCCCGGCAAACATGGGAACATGAGTTTGGCTCCCAGTACCCAGGTAAATGCTGGGTGTAGAGGTGCTACCTGTACCCCAACATGGGGGGCAGAACTTATGGACAGCTAGCCTAATCAGTGAGCTCTTGGCCAATGAGAGATCTTGTTACAAAGAGAGGTAGATGGTGTGCCTGAAGGTGACACTTGTTGCTGTCCCTTGGCCTACACACACACACACATACACATGCACATGAATACACATACATGCACACATATACACATAATGTACACATGCATATGGATACACATACATCCACACACATCCACACACACACACAGATAAACATTATTTGCTCTGCACATTTAGACCTCATGTTCCATTGAAGGAATAATTTGAATCCCACCATTGGGGAAGCCATGCCTCGTGAGTTCAAGGCTAGCCTGGTTGAGTTTTTAAAATCCAGCAAGTCCAATATTTAAAAAGAGAAATTACTTGTCAGAGAGCTCATCTAATTTGCTGCTTCCTGAACTTTCCACAGAGTGGACGAAGCCCACCTGCTGAGTGTGCTGGGAGCTTACTTGTGAAGTCTAGGGGAGGGTGGGTGTGAAGGGGCGGGCTCCACCCCTGTTCCAGAAGGGCGGTGGGGAGGTTTTGTTTGAGTCTTATTCTTTTTGCTGCCTGTTGAGTCAGCTGCTACTTGGGGCACTTAAGTGAGGACAAATGCTACTTGTCCAGCAGTCAAAGGCTTTTTTTTTTTTTTTTTTTTTTTTTTTTAGTAGCATGGGGTTAGCCTCACTAAGGCCTTTTGTGATTAGTTCCCAATGGGCTGGAAATCAGTTTTTATTTCTTTCTGTACCATATATGGAACCAGGGCCTTCTTTATACTGGACATACATTCTACTGCTGAACTATGACCCCAGCCCCAGGAAAAAAAAAATTGACCCCCAAACTCAGACCTTGTCCAGAGGGACTCACAGACTACTTACTGCTGGGATAAGAACTATTATTATTATTATTATTATTATTATTATTATTATTTTAATATTTAGTTTGAAAGGGAGAGAGGCAGATTCAGAGAGGGAAAGAGAGAATGGGTGTGCCAGGGCCTCTAGCCACTGCAAACAAACTCCAGATGCGTGCACCACCTTGGGCTTCTGGCTTACATGGGTACTGGGGAATCAAGCCTGGGTCCTTTGGCTTTGCAGGCAAGTGCCTTAACTGCTAAGCCATCTCTCCAGCCCAAGAGCTATTTTTACCAGAGTTACTAGTAGGTTAGAGTCTGCACCTTGCAGCTATAACAAGCTAGGCTTGGCAACCAGTCCTCAACAGGGTAAACAGATAAACCAATGTGAAAAGCAGAGAAGGAGGTTTACTCCAGGGCTACATTGGGAAGAGGAACAAATAAAAAGATCCAGTGACACCTTCCCTGCCCCAGGTCCATCTTTGTGGTCCTAACATGAGGCTTAGGTTTAAATAAAAGGCAAGAGATATGGGTTAGCATTTAAGACACTCACCTGCAAAGCCAAAGGACCCAGGTTCAATTCCCCAGGATCCACCCAAGCCAGATGCACAAGATGGTGCATGTATCTGGAGTTTGCATCAGCTGGAGGCCCTGGTGCACACACATATATTCCCACATCTTTCTCTCTCTCTCAAATTGTGTGTGTGTGTGTGTGTGTGTGTGTGTGTGTGTGTGTGTGTAGTTTTTAAGAAGGCAAGAGGGCTGGAGAGATGGCTTAGTGGTTAAGGTACTTACCTGTAAAGCCAAAGGACCTTGGTTCAATTCCCCAGGACCCATGTAAGCCAGAGGCACAAGGGGGCACATGCATCTGGAGTTCATTTGCAGTGGCTGGAGGCCCTGGTGTGCCCATTCTCTCTCTCTCTCTCTCTCTCTCTCTCTCTCTCTCTCTCTCTCTCTCTGCCTCTTTCTCTCTCAAATAAATAAATAAAAATATTTTAAAAAGAAGACAAGAAATATGCATAGAGATATGCATAACTCAGCAGTGGGTGTGCTGGGGTTATAGATGTGTGAGCCACTTTTGCATACAGCTTTCACATGGGTGCTGTGAATCTGACTTCCAATTGGCAGGCTTGTGAAACAAGTGCCTTTAAGCACTGAGCAATCTCCCCAGCTCTTCCTAGATCTTTCTGATAGATCTTTTAGACTATCAGAGGCTTTTGGAGCTAAGCCAGCCAATACTTTGGTTGTTTGGAAATTAATGATTTTCCTGGGTTATAGTAAAAAAGAAAAGCATATTCTTTTTCTCTTCCTAAAATGTAGTGGCCCTAGGCATGTGCTGTGAGCAAGAGAACAGCCTGGACAGTTCAGGTTGAAAAGGTTGGCATGCTGGATCCCTCTTGCTGACCTTGGTTGTTATGGAGTGGTGATAGGTTTGCTGTGTATCCTGTGATGAAATTCTTGGATGTGTGAGTGAGCAGTTTGAAGCAACTTGAATGGTTCTGCAATCGAATGACCTTATGAGAGAATTCCATGGATACCTAACCAGTATGACAGGGTGCTCATTGATTCTGTCTGCTGCTTTTCTGGTAGGTTCTGTGCAGCTGCACCCCCCTGAGGACACCTTGGGTCCACGAATATTCTCAGTGTTGGGAGAAAGGGTTTATTCTATAAAAATAATGCTGACCGGAAGAAATGGGCGAGCAAGGAGAGACGTGGCAGTGGTGGGAAACCACTCTGCCAGCGACCAGGAGCTTGATTTGTCATAGGTGCTGATTTCCATGATCAAAACCTTACCACTGTGGCTAATGTCAAGTTCCTGACCTAATGTCAGTAGACTTGCAATTTCCTGTAAATGCATCCCCCCCCTTTTTTTTATGCCTCAGCCAGAGCTGGTTCTAACCTGTTTCTAAAGGGCACTACCAAATATCATACCCAATAAGAAATAAGGCAAGCTTAAGCACAAAATGTGAACTGTCGAGAAATGAGATTGGTATGTAGAGTGGAACCTGACTGGCATCCTTAGAACAGATATACTCCTCCCCCCAGCAGGAAACAGGAAGTCCAGCAAGCACCGAGGTGATAGATTCACATTTTAGGGTAGGAGGTCTGTCAAGCAGTGCGCAGCAGGTTAGTAGAGAGTCTTGTCTACAATGCAAGTTAGTAGCTGAGGTCAAGAAATAATGAGCACCTTAACAAGATCATATTTTAAGAAGTTAGTCAGCCTTTAAATTTAAGATGTATCAGTATATGTGGAAGACTTTTGGAAACAGGATCTTACTATCTAGCCCTGGCAGGCCTAGCTTTCTATGTAGAGCAGGTTGGCCTTTAAGCTCACTGTGATCCTCCTACCTCTGTCTTCTGATTGCTGGTATTAGAAGCATGTATCACTTTGCCCAGTTCCCGGTAATTTTTTAAATCTATTGTTGTTTGACAATGTAGAGATTTTTGTCATAGGAAGAATAATGTATGTTGGCATGTGTTCATATCTGAAAACCATAAAACATGGGCAAGACTTCTGATATTTCTAGAGGCTCCTTGTATAGTATTATATGATGGCTGTATCAGATGGGTGTGCAACATTACCTTACGTATATCATAAAAGAACATCTTCTGGACTGGAGAGATGGCTTAGTGGTTAAGGCACTTGCCTACAAAGCCAGGTTTGATTCCCCAGTACCCATATGAAGCAGATACACAAGGTGGTACGTGAGTGTGGAGTTCATTTGCAGTGGCTAGAGGTCTTGGCACACCCATTCTCTCTCTGTCTCTTTCATAAATAAATAAATAAATGTATATATTTTTTTAAAGGAAATCTTCTGATAAGGTATTTAATCTAAAGATCCAGTGAACATAACGGTTCTGAATCTAACATTGCTTTCTTGTAAACAATACTGATGTTAATTGTGTGCATTGTGTAGTGTGTGTGGTTTATGCATGTATGCAGATGCATGTGCATGGGCTTACACACACGTGGAGGCCAGAAGAGGACATCAGTTGTCCTTTTCTGTCATTCTTCTGCCTTATTTCTTTTGAGACAGAGCCTCTCACTGAATTTGGAGCTTGCCATTTTCAGTTAGACTGGCTAAGCACCCCAGGGACCCTCCTGTTTCTGCCCCCTCAGGGTTGGGGTTATAAGCATGCATGGCCATGCCAGGAGTTTTTTATTTTTTATTTTTTAATTTTTTTTAATTTATTTATTTGAGAGCGAAAGACAGATAGAGGGAGAGAGAGAGAATGGGCGCGCCAGGGCTTCCAGCCTCTGCAAACGAACTCCAGACGCGTGCGCCCCCTTGTGCATCTGGCTAACGTGGGACCTGGGGAACCGAGCCACGAACCGGGGTCCTTAGGCTTCACAGGCAAGTGCTTAACCACTAAGCCATCTCTCCAGCCCATGCCAGGAGTTTTATGTGGGTGTTGGGGATAAGCTCACGTCCTCCTGCTTGTACAGCCCGTGCTGTTAGCCATGGAACCAGCTCTTGGCCACAACAATACTGACTTTATATTAATAATTCTGTAATGAACATACCAAATGAGGTATTAAAGCAGTAATATCATTTATAACAGACTGTATTGTCTTTTAGCAATGGATTAATGTTGAGTAGCAATTCTGCCATTCTAGTAGGAAAAATAAATGTCAGATTTGACAAAACATATGTTCATTCTCAAAGTTCAGAAACTGTTTAAAACTGTCTCCATATAGAGCTAGTCCTTCGATTAAAAAAAATAAAACTTCTAATGTTTTAAGTTTTCATTTCAAAACATATCTTTATTTATTTGAGAGAGACAGACAGAAAGAGGCAGACAGGGAGAATGAGTATGAGCATGCCAGGGCTTCCTGCCACTTTGCCAAACAAATTACAGATGTGTGTGCCACTCTGTGCATCTGGCATTATGTGGGTACTTGGGAATCGAGTCTAGGTCATCAGGCTTTGCAAGCAAGTACCTTGCGGTGGTTTGAATGGATGTCCCACAATCGACTCAGGAGTTTTATTAAAGATTGTAATTTAGATCTCCAGCCACCTGGCTGGAGTGGGTGCCACTGTGGATAGATCCTAGGGTCCAGCCCAAAGGTGTGTTGGGGGACAGATCTTTTTCCAGACAAAAGACATGCAGAGTGCTTGAGCTCTGCCATTGTGGCATTCCTGGAGTGTACTTGGTTATGGTGTTGGTGGTGGTTGCTTGCTTTCTCTCTGCTTGAACCTGTGATGGGGGCCAACTTCTGCCATTACAGAACATCTCCTGAATCTGTAAGCTTCAAATACGTTCCCTTCCCCCCATAACTGTGTCTGGTCTGGAGGTTCATCCCTGCATGTGAGGGCGACTGTCACGTTCCTTTAGCTGCTGGGCCATCTCTCCAGCCCTTAAATTTATATTTTAAGCCTGCCTAGCAAAAAGCAGTTTAGAAATCTCCTGGTTGGGCTGGAGAGATGGTTCAGTGGCGAAGGCACTTGCCAGCAAAGCCAAAGGACCTGTGTTTGATTCCCCAGTACCCACATAAAGCCAGGCGCACAAGGTGGCACATGTGTATGGAGTTCGTTCACAGTGGCTAAAGGCCCTGGCGTGCCCATTCTCTCTATCTGCCTCTCTCTTTCTCTCTCTCAAATAAACAAACAAAATATCTTTTAAAACCCCTCAATGTCACTAACTTATGTTAGCTACTTTTCCCATTGCTGTGACAAAATAAGTGACAGGAAGCAATTTAGAGAAGGAAAGGCAGGAAGGAAGGCATGATGCCTTGAGCAGGAAGCAGCTGGTCACATGACCTCCAGTCAGTCAGTGTATGAGTGACCTTCTTGTTGCTAGGACAAAACACCTGCAAAATTCAGTTTAAGGGAGGGAGGGGTTACCTCAGGTTACAGTCCCAGGTCAGGTCCGTCTTGGCAGCGGGAAAGTCATGAGGGCAGAAGCTGGCCACATTCAGTTCAACATGCGGAAGCAGAGCAGGGCAAGAATGTTGGTTCCCAGCCAGCTCTTTCCCCTGCACCCAGCCCAGGACTCTGCCCACAGTTATGGTGGATCTTCCCACCTCAATTAACCTAATTACACGCATGCCCAGAGGCTAACCTAATCACCCCACAGGTGATTCTATGTCCTGTCAGGTTGCTTGTAAACAATGACATTCCAACAGTAGAGAACAGTGAATGTTGAAGCTAGTTCCTTGTTCTCTCTTTTTAAAAAATTTATTTATTTGAGAGAGCGAGAGAGGCAAAGAGGCAGACATTGTGGGGGGGGGGGCACCAGGGCCTCCAGCCACTGCAAATGAACTCCAGATGCATGCGCCACTTGTGCATCTGCCTTATCTGGGTCCTGGGAAATCGAACTGAGGTCTTTTGGCTTTGCAGGCAAACAAACCTTAATTGCTAAGCCATCTCTCCAGCCCTCTTGTTCTCTCTCTCTTTTTTTTTTTTTTTTTTTTTTTGGTTTTTCGAGGTAGGGTCTCACTCTGGTCCAGGCTGACCTGGAATTAACTCTGTAGTCTCAGGGTGGCCTTGAATTCACGGCGATCCACCTACCTCTGCCTTCCAAGTTCTGGGATTAAAGGTGTGCGCCACCATGCCCGGCTCCTCTTGTTCTCTTTTTACTCAGTTCAGTACTACACCCATGGAATGGTGCCATGCACAGTTACAGAGGGTCCTCTCATCTCAGTTAACCTAATCTAGAAATCCCCTCACAGACAATCCTAGAAGTTTGTTTCCATGATGATTTTAAATTCTGTTGAGTTGATGAGTAAGATTAGCCATTTCATTAACTGAACTAAAAATGTGACAGTGAATGCTGATTTAGATAAATACACTCTCCTTCAGAATTTTAGATGCTTACTATACATCAAAATACTTGCTTCATAAGATTGATCTCTCTTAATCATGTATTCAGTTTTAATCTTTTGGGAAACATTTAATAGGCCAAAATATGCCATTTACATAGACTTTAAGAAGTTAGTGGAAAGAATGTAAGAGCCACTGGGTGGGAAGACATATTGTGAGACTCTAGGAACCTGCTAATGCTTTGATGACCCCACAGTGTTTACCAATAGCCACCCAAATTGAGGAGGGTCCTCAATGGAGTCCAGACAGGGCATGAGTATAGAAAGAAGAAGGGACAAAAGGACACATAACCCAGTGGGAATATGACCAATTTGCAATATGTTTAAATCTCAAAGCTTCCAATAAAAATGCTTAAAAAAAAAGAAGTTAAGAGCAGTTAACTAGATAAGCTAAGGTAGTGTATTCTTACCAGGTTTTTGAACAGGCAATTAAATGTTCCAAGTTATATTTATGAAAAGGTAGCTGGTTGTGGTATCACACACCAGTAGGAAATTGCTGAAGAGGCAGAGGAAGGAGGCTCAGGACTTTGAGGCCAGCCTGGGCTACAAAAAAAAAAAAAAGATAAGGACATATGCTTTCTCTGTTGTGAATTGTTTTTGCTGCGTCTTTATAAACTAGCAACACACATAGGTTTTTTTTTGTTGTTGTTGTTCTATTTTGTTTTGTTTTTCCTTTCTTTTACTGTCAGCCTCAGGTTCCAGAATTATTTGAAATAACTGAATCTTAACCACCGGACCACAGGAAGCTCACAGTTAACATTTTAGTATTTTCACTTTCGCTAGGCCTTGAATAACCAGTGTTTCAAGGGACGAGGAACAAGCCAGAAAGAAACTAAGACAAATAATAACTCCTGTAATTCTCAAAACTACAGATTTTAAATTAGGCATGCCAACAATAATTGCAGCGGCCGTGGGTATATTTGTCAGTTATTTTTAGGAATTCTCAGGCAGACCATCGTAGTGGCTTCTCTGGTGGCTATAATGGCCAGATCTCGTAGTGCATCACGCCACTTACCAGACACAGACTAATACACACAGCACTTAAAAACATTTACATCTCTTAGATTTTAACAGAACTAGCCAGCAGAAATTCTCCCTAGATACCACCAACATGACGGAGATTGTAGCAATAATAATAATATAATAATTCATTGCAAAATTTTGTTTAAATTTAAGCATAAATATAAGCCAACATATTTCTAATGATCTTTCTTTTTTCATTAGCATACAAAGTAGCCTTTTCATGGATACTTCATTTCAGTTGATTCTTTTCCATCCCCAGTACCACCAATGTGATCCTCTCTCCCATCTCCCTGCCCCCCTTTTCTGTTTGTACCATTTCAACCCACTTTCATATCTGAAGATGGAAGAACCAGCCAAAATACGTATACCCCTACACAAAGGCTGGAGCTGGACGTGTTGGCCATACCTATAACACTTGTACTTAGAGGCTGAGACAGAAGGATTCTGAGTTGGAGGACTTACCAAGTTTGAAGCTAATTTGGGATATATGAGACCCTGTTTCAAAAAAAACACAACCAACCAGAATAAATAAGGAGGAGGAAGGGAAAAATAGGTGAGGACAATTGTAATAAAGAAAAAAATAAGAATCTGAGAAGATAAGGGGGAAGAAACTTTCAAGAACAAGCAGGTTGTCAAATGGCTGCAGAGAGGCCAACTAGGCCATAGATGAGCCTAACCTGGCTGGTCACAGGAGACAGGCTACAAGTCAGAGTGTCATGGATTGCAAGAGCGGGAGGGGCAGAAACAGGGTGTGTGGATATGGACAACTTTGTTTGTGGGGATGAGGAAATAGGCTGAGGGAAAGAGTAAGGAGAACTTTTTTTGTTTTTGTTTTTCAAAGGATGTTCTCCCTCTAGCCCAGGCTGACCTGGAATTTGCTATGTAATATCAGGCTGGCCTCGAACTCACAGAGATTCTCCTACCTCTGCCTCCCACGTGCTGAGATTAAAGGTGTGCTCCACCACGCCCTGCTAAGTAAGGAAAACTAAGTAGAGAAAGTCTTGAGTATGTAAGAAGAGAAATCACTTAAGACTAGTGGCAGACTATATCACAGAAAAGAATTGAGACCTTGAAGGAAGAAAGCAAATAAAAGGTTATTCTGGAAGAATTTATACAAGTAGGTTTCTAGGGTCTAGGCAGCAGAGGTGACAGTTATCCCTAAACAGAGCTTCAGAACTTGATTCTTCCCTTCTTCCCTCCCTCCCTCTCCCCTCCCTTTCTTCCTAATAAACCCAAATTACTTAATTTGTTAAAAATTTAAGTCATAATACATATTTAGGAGGTAACTTAAAAATTGTAGTAGGCGTAAACAAACATAAAGCCCAAACCTTAGAGATACATTATGTTAAATATATTGTAAGCCTGAGTTTAGCAATTTTAGTATTAATGGTTGTCCATGTATTTTTTAATACTTTATTTTTATTTATTTATTTTACAGAGAGAGAGAAAGATGCACAAAAAGAGAGAAAGAGAGAGAATATGGGCGTGCTAGGGCCTCCAGCCATTGAAGATGAACTCTAGACGTATATACCACCTTGTACATACGGCTTATGTGGGTCCTGGGAAATCGAACCTGGGTCCTTTGGCTTTGCAGGCAAGCACCTTAACCACTAAGCCATCCTTCCAGCCTTATCCACATATTTTTGAACATTTAATGGATATAAATTTTAGTTATACATAAGGACAAATTACATGAAACATAAACACAGAACAGCATAACAATTTATATGAGTACTCATGAGTCAGTTTTATTATATCACTCATGTAGACAATATACATACACCCTCAACCACAAAGATCATTGCAAAGGCCAAATAAATTCTGTAGTTTTAAAATTTGTAATTTGTCATTTTTAAAATTAAGTAATTATCTTAATTATTGTTATTTTTATTAGAGAGAGAGAGTGAGAGAATTGGCATGCCAGGGTGTGTGCCATCTTGTGCACATGTGCAACCCTGTGCATCTGCATTATATTAAGCATCTGGCTTACATGGGACCTGGAGAGTTGAACATGAGTCCTTGGGCTTCATAGGTAAGCGCCTTAACTGCTAAGCCATCTCTACAGCCCTGAATTATTATTTTTTTATAGCACTAAGTAATGTTAAAGACAAGGCATCAGCTATAATAAGTTCGAAATGACATGATTTTGTTTGTCTTTGGGGAAACTCTGACACTGAGGCAGGGCAAATGGGAGTGAACAAAAATGATGTACCTTACAAAATGCTTTTAAATCTGTTTCTTTTGTATAGTTAGTTCCTAACATCCCTAGTAGAAAAATAATTCAACATGGCCTGGCAACAATGTATAGATTAAATGTAATTTTTTGTCCTTTCCCAGTCTTCATCTATAAACTTGTTGAATCTTGAGGTAGGGTCTAACTCTATTCCAGGATGAGCTCATTTTGGCCTGCCTTAAATTCATAGAAATCTTTTTACTTTTTGTCTCTCATATGTAGGGATTAAAACCTTGTAAGTCTGGCTGTTTTTTAAAAATCTTTACTCTTATATCTATACCTGAAAAGGATATGACTTAATAGAAATGAAACAGTAAACTTAACATTAAATCTGTTTTGAAGGAGGAGGGCACAGATAAACAGGCCATCATTTTTATATCTTAATGTTATACTGTAAGTTAAAATTCATCTAAAAATATATGACATTAGTTTACGACTTAATAACAAGGCATACTAAATGTAAAATTTTATTATATATGTTCCTTTGGGGATATTTTATATTATTCTTTTTCTCAGTGGAGATTACAGAAGATAAAATTCCAGAAAATAGTGGCATTCAAGAATAAATTAGACCTACTGGTATGTAAAAAGAATGGCTACATAGTTAATTCCAAGTCAGCTTGGGCTAAAGTAAAAGTGAGACCCTACCTCAAAAAACCAAAAGAAAAAAAAATCCAGTGTTCATCTGATTCTAGTGAATATTACATTGCCCAAATAAGTAGCATTTAAAGTTTCCTGAAACATTTAGCAAATATAAAACTAACAGTTTAAAAAGATTTTAATTAATAAATTTGTTTATTAGGAAGAGAGAGAGAGTGAGAATGGGAGCACCAGGGCCTCTAGCCACTGCAAAGGAACTCCAGATGCATGGGCCACCGTGTGCTTCTGGCTTACGTGGGTCCTGGGGAATCAAACCTGGGTCCTTAGGCTTTGCAGGCATGTGCCTTAACTGCTAAGTCATCTCTCTAGCCCAAAATAACATTTTTGTAGGTTTTAAGAAGTTAAGATTACTTAAGTTTATGAATAGGTACTTATCTTGACTGTACTTCCGGCTTTTTTTTTACTATTCATCAGTAGAAAACCATGGGGAGGGATAGATGAACTGAGTGAGTCTTTATAATTACTGACATAGTCTTCTTTCTAGTCTGTCAAGTACTATTTTCCTCCATAGTCTGTGTCTTTGACCCTATGTTGGGTCTCTTGCTTCTTCCCTTTCTCTAAGTTGTTAATAGTTAACTCCCAGAATGTTTTCCGGGATAACTGACATTCTGAGTCTCTATCTTCTATGATTTTTTTATGATCTGCCTACCATAGTGTCACATCACTTTTTTTTAGATACTGTTTTTTTTTCTGTTTTGATTTTAATATTTTATATATTTATTTATTTAAGGGATAAGGGAAAAGAGAAAGAAATAGGCAGATAGAGAATGGGCACACCAAAGCCTCCACTGCAGACACATACTGGCTCTTACATGGGTACTGGAGAATCAAATTGGTCCTTAGGCTTCATAGGCAAGTGCCTGAACTGCTAAGCCATCTCCCCAGGCCTGTTTTGATTTGTAGAGACAGTGTTTTGCTGTGTAATCCTGGCTGGTCTGATACTGTGTACATAGCCGGGATGGCCTCCAACCCCTGGCAGGTCTCTGCACTCCAGCTGCCTCAAGGCAGTTTGTTATCTCGGCCCCCGGCATCCCTCCAGCATGTGCTCCCTCCCTGTGTCCCTTGGAGACAGGCTTTCATTTCCTTTGCATTAGGCAATTGACAGAGAGAGAGAGAGCGCGCGAGAGAGAGCGAGAGAGAGAGAGAGCGCGAGAGAGAGCGAGAGAGAGAGAGAGAGAGAGAGAGAGAGAGAGAGAGAGAGAATTGCTCTTTTGTGTTATTTCCCTGAAGTAGGGTTTCTCAACTGAACCTGGAGTTTGCACCATTTTTTGGTTAGATTGGCTGACCAGCAAACCCTAGCCTTCCCTCTGCTCCCCTTGGTGCTGGGGTTATAGGTATGTATAGCCACAAGTAGCTTTATTTATTTATTTGAGAGTGACAGAGAGAGAGAGAGGGGGAGGGATGGAGGGAGGGGCGGGCAGGCAGGCAGGCAGAGAGCGAAAGAGAGAATGGGCGCACCAGGGCTTCCAGCCACTGCAAACGAACTCCAGATGCGTGCACCCCCTTGTGCATCTGGCTAACGTGGGTCCTGGGGAATTGAGCCTCAAATCGGGGTCCTTAGGCTTCACAGGCAAGTGCTTAACCACTAAGCCATCTCTCCAGCCCCACAAGTAGCTTTTTTTAATGTGGGCGCTGGGTATAAAATTCAGGTCCTCATGCTTGTGCAGTAAGTGGTCTTGCCCAGTGACAAATTCTTTTAACAGGAAAGAGAAAACAGAATTTACTATATGCCTAGTAGTCATATAAGCTGAGCACCAAAATTCAGTCTACATTTGGATCTATACTCAGATATAAGATCCTGTCTCATCCTCCCCAGCACACAAAATAATAACATGATAAAAGTACATCCAAGAGCCGGGCATGGTGGCACATGCCTTTAATCCCAGCACTCGGGAGGCAGAGGTAGGAGGATCACCAAGAGTTTGAGGCCACCCTGAGACTGCATAGTGAATTTCAGGTTAGCCTGGGCTAGAGTGAGACCTTACCTCAAAAAACAAAACAAAACAAAACAAAACAAAACAAAATGTATACCCAACCATGTAGAAAAATAATTTTTTTTTTTTTTGGTTTTTCGAGGTAGGGTCTCACTCTATCCCAGGCTGACCTGGTATTCACTATAGAGTCTCAGGGTGGCCTCGAACTCATTGTGAACCTCCTACCTCTGCCTCCCAAGTGCTGGGATTAAAGGCGTGCACCAGCCACGCCCACCTTGAAAACGAAATCTTTTGTCTGATTATAGATTTTTGCTATAACTGGTACAAGTACAGCAGAATGTGGAGAGCACGAAATAGAAGTTAGAATAAAATGACCATGCTGACGAGATTAGGGAACCAGTGGTGTAGAATCCAAACCGTGGGTCAGGAGAGGTGAAATGGGTCAGGAGCTAGAACGGCTGACGGCTGCTCGCAGTCTTCCGCGCACTTGGCTCACGTTGCACGTTGCACGTTGACCACACACTCAGTTACTTATGTGGCTGGAATACCACAGGGCTGGTTCTTCCCTACCCTCCTTCTCCCCCCACCCCTTGGATCCGAGAATACAGAAAAAATCTTTCTAGAGCTAATTAGTTTGCAGCTTTTTTTTTTTGGAAGCTTTTTTGTTTGTTTATTTTTTTATTTATTTGAGAGTGACAGAGAAAGAGGCAGACACACACACACACAGAGAGAGAAAGAGAGAGAGAGAGAGAGAATGGGCGCGCCAGGGCCTCCAGCCGCTGCACACCAACTCCAGATGCATGCGCCCCCTTGTGCATCTGCATAACGCGGGTCCTGGGGAATCGAGCCTCAAACCGGGGTCCTTAGGCTTCACAGGTGAGTGCTTAACCACTAAACTCCAGCCCAAGTTTGCAACTTTTTTGCAGTAATGTCAGAACATGGTTGTCAATGTGGTAATAGCAGGAAGTGTGCAGGCCTGAAGAACAATTGTAGTGAGCTTCTTCTCACTCGCTCAAAGCACCCAATGGAAAGCAGCCTGTGGGAGGAAGGGGTTTATTTTGGCTCACAGACTCGCAGGGACGCTCCGTGATGGCAGAGGAAAGGATTCCATGAGCAGAGGCTGGGCATCACCTCTGCCACAGCAGGTGGAGCACTGCCTCTTGAGAGTGAGCCAAGCACGGGCAAAGGGAAGCTGGCTGTGACAACGATGTGCTCGCCCGCCACACACCTCCTCCAACAAGGCTCCAGTTCCCAAATTGCCACCAGCTGGAAACCAGGCACCCGGAGCGCGGGTTGATGAGGGTCACCTAATGCAAACCACCACAGTGACAGTTCCAGCTTCCTTATGAACCACGGCGGGCCTCTTCCCAAGCTCACATTTCTTCGTGTGACCGTCTTGGGGCTTAGGGTCATGGTCACCTGTGGGTCAAGGGCTTGCTGTGTGACATATGGTATTCCAGGTGCTTTAGTTTCCAGTTCGGGGAGCAATCTTTACTTTTTCTTTTCTCTTTGAGACAGGCTTTTTTTTTTTTTTTTGTAGCCAGGGCTGACTTTGAACTCCCAAGTGCTGATATTACAGGTGAGAATGACCAGCAATGTTTTGAAGTAATTGGCAGAATTTCTATTTTATAGGTGGTAAATTGAGTCACAGAGAGGCTTAGTAATTCCCCTGAGGTTCCAGCCAGGGTGTGAGGGGAGCTGGGAGTTGACCCTCATGACCTTCTTGCCGCTTTCTAGTCGAGTGTTTGATGGGCACATTCTCAGCCGCGCTCACTCCTTGCCCCAACTTTCTTCATCTGCTTTACGCTCGCACAAGCGTTTGCAGGAAGACTCCGCCCAGCGCTTTTGTGCCTTGGTTCAGATGGAGATCGGGAGCACAGTGCCCTTAGGCAGCTAGTTAGGGTGCAAGCCCAGGGAGGACAAGGTATATACATGGTAAAGAGATTGGGAAGTAACTCCCCGAAGCCCTGACTCAACTCAGAATGTCAACTGGTAGTTGAAAAGAAAAATGAGTTCAAGGATGGGGAGCAGAAGAGTGAGAACAAGAAATGGTAATATTGGGGGGGGGGTATGATTAAAATGTATTATGTACATTATGAGAAATTTCAATAAAAAATAAAAAGGTGTTTTTTTTTTTTTTTTTTTTGAAGTAAGCTCTCACTTTAGCCCAGGCTCACCTGGAACACACTCTGTAGTCTCATGGTGGCCTCGAACTTGCAGTGATCCTTCTACCTCTGCCTCCTGAGTGAGTGCTGGAATTAAAGGCATATGCCACCACACCCAGCAAATAAAAAAGTTACATATATATAAAAAAAAAAAAAGATGTTGGCTGGTGGGCTGTTTCTGAGTCTGTGTTCTTCCACCAGATCCCATGACCACATAGGATCCCATCTACATTCAGATTGATCAACCAGGCTCATGCCAACTTGAAGCCTCCTTTGCGTAGGAACAGGGAGCAGCCAGGCTCTTTCTTGAGATATAAAGACCTCTGGTCTAGAGCTTCCTTGGCCACCACTTTGGGGCCCCTCCCTGTTGCAGGGAACTGAAGTTTAACTTTCCCTTCTCAATAAAACTGCTTGTTTGCCCTTCTGTCTATGTTGGTGATTCCTTGTGACTGTGAGACAGGACTTTGACCCGGCTGGTTGTAGTTGCATTTCTGCTCATATTTCATCCTCCAGAGAGCTTGATTCAGGCCGGATGCCTTGCTGGATTTCATCCCCAGAACGAGGCCAGTGCTTCCTCTGTGCGCTGCGTGGACTTGCATCGCCCCGCTTACTATCACCAGCTACTCGGTTACCTGTGCTGGTTCTCTCCTGTTACTCTCTTGTTGATCTTTGTCTTTTGGAGACAGGGTCTCACTTTGTTCCGCATGGCTTTAGTAACAAAGCCACTGCTCTGGTTACTTGATCTCTAAGCCTTTCGTCTCTCCTCTAAACAGGAGTAGAATAGCACCTCACTCATAGCTTTGTCCTTAAATTCAGCAGCCATCCCTCACCCTCACTGCGGGCCTTCAGGCAGGGAAAGGTTGTATTAGTGACAGTAATAGTAAAAGTAGTGACTTACGACTGTTATCTTTCTTTTCTTTTCTTTTTTTTTTTTTTTTTTTGAGGTAGCGTCTCACTCTAGCTCAGGCTGACCTGGAATTCACTATGTAGTCTCAGGATGGCCTTGAACTCACAGCCATCCTCCTACCTGTGCCTCCTGAGTGCTGGGGTCAATGGTATGTACCACAACTCCTAGCTTCCATTGTCAATTTAAAATATATATATATTATTTTAAAATTTTAGAACATTCAATTGGCTGTAGAATAACTTTTTAAAAATGTGTTTGAGGCTGGGTGTGGTGGCACATGTCTTTAATCCCAGTACTCGGGAGGCAGAGTAGGAGGATCACCATGAGTTTGGGGCCAGCCTGAGACCACATAGTGAATTTCAGGCCAGTCTGAGATAGATAGAGTGAGACCCTGTGTCTTAAAACAAAAAAAACAAAACAAGACAAAAAGTCTGCCTTTGTGTGCATAGGTATATGTGTGTATAAGCCAGAAGACCACCTTGGGTGTTGAACACCACCCACCTGTCTTAAGATAGGGTCTCTCAGTGGCTTGGACCTTAACAGTGAGGCTAGATTGGCAGACCGATGAGAGCCTGGGATCCTGCTGACTGCCTCTCCAGTACTGGGTTTGCAAACACATGCACCATACTCAGAATTTCCAAGTGGGTTCTGGGGACCAAGCCCTGGTCTGAGATTACAAGCATGCACCACTGTGTCTGCTGTCAGGATAACTGTGTGTTCTTGAGTTTGTTTTAAATTTAGTTATTTATTTAAGTGAGAGAAGCAGGCAGATAGATAGATGATTCAGAGAGAGACAGAGACAGAGAGAGAACGAGCAACCAGGTCTCCTAGCCATTGCAAATGAACTCCAGATACATGCACCACCTTGTACATCTGGCTTACATGGGTACTGGGGAATTGAACCTGGGTCCTTAGGCTTCACAGGTAAGTGCCTTAATCACTAATCAATATCTCCCCTTGAAGTCCTCTAATGTCTCCAAACAATTCCAAATATTAGCAGTTTTTCTCTTAGCTTTTATGGTTCTTTCCCCCATCCCACCTACTTGTTTTTTTCCTGCCTTTTCTTCTTCTTCTTTTTTAAGATTTTCAAATTTTTATTTATTTATTAGAGACACAGAGAGGGAGAGAGAGGAAGAATGGGCCCTTAGTCACTGCAAAGAAACTCCAGATTCATGTGCCACCATGTGCATCTGGCTTATGTGGGACCTGGAGAATCAAACCTGGGTCCTTAGGCTTCACAAGCAAGTTCCTTAACTGTTAAGCCATCTCTCCATCCCTCCTCCTCCTCCTCCTCCTTCTTTTTTTTGGGGGGGGGCTTTTTTGAGGTAGGGTCTCAGTCTAGCCCAGGCTGACCTGGACTTCACTATGGTGTCTCAGGGTGGCCTCGAACTCACAGCGATCCTCCTACCTTTGCCTCCCAAGTGCTGGGATTAAAGGCGTGCGCCACCACGCCCGGCTCCTTCTTCTTCTTTTAACATAAACAAACTGTCCTCATTAATCAGAGTTTCTACCTCTGCATCACTCTGTCATTGTTTTAAGAACAGTTGTTCAGAAATTCTGCTAATTCTCATCTTTGGTCAGAGAAGCTTCTTGTTGCAGATGGCAGTGACTACCAGGGAGACTCAGTACCCATCAAATTGCTGAGAAATGTCTGTCAAGTGTTCAGTGCTAAATGAGACCTCTCTACCCCACCCTCCAAGGCTTAGGGAACATTGTGGAAGAGGAGGCAGGAAGAATGTAAGTCGGAGGATGGGTAGCAGTGCTTGGGAATGCTTTCTTCCAAACACAGAATGGCTCTTTCACTCATGACCTCAACATTTATCTGCACAAGACCTGCACAAGATTTGATGCAGGAGACCAAAAAATAAATAAATAAATAAATAAATAGATAAAAAATCAATAGAAGATGAACTAGTTGGAAAGAAGGGATTCAGTGGAAGGGGGACAAAGCATAAAAGAAGGTAATGGGAGGGGATTATGATCAAAATATTTGTATACATATAAGAAAATTAATCAACAAAGAGTTTAAAAATAGGGTTGGAGTGATGACTCAGTGGCTAAAGACCTCTGGTTGCAAAGCTTGACAACCTGGGTTCTAGTCCACAGGACCCACATCAAGCCAGATGCACAAAGTGGCCCATGCATCTGGAATTTGTTTGCAGTGACAGGAGACCCTGGCATGTCCATATTCACAGACACACACTCTCTCTTGCTCTGTGAAATAAATAAGTAAATGATATTTTTTTAAGTTTAAAGCTAAAGAGATTCTGCCAATGCAAGTATACATAAACTGAGAGGCAGTGGTGTTTGTGGATACGCCAGGGGCACTGAGTCAAGGTCGTGGCCCTGAAGGAAGTATCAGATGAACCATGTTCTGCTGTGGCCTGTTTTGTAAAGATTACTCCTTTTAGGTTTCTCCCAGTTGAGTAAAATCATGTATGATTTGTCTTCCTTGTTTAATCAAGAATCTACTTACCTAAAAGTAGAAGGTAGGGGTATGTAGAGTGGCAGAGCCAAGCCAGCCTTTTCTTCACCCATGGGTCATTTCCTGCCTGCCCAGCTGCTTGTCTAGTGAAGAATGGGGTGGATCCTCTTGCTCTCTATTAGTTGACAGCCCTGATGACAGGGCTTCTGGTACTTACTCTAGAGTCTTGACAAGTACAGTGATGTTCAGCGATGCCCTGGTAGATACCAGTAGTACCCAAGTTGGACTGATAGATGTTTTGCAATAAAACTTTGGTGGCAGTGTGCTGTTTTCTAATTTGCCAGAGTGTTTAAGTTGATGGTTGTAATTCTCTTTCTCTCTATGTATGTCCTCATCTGCACATCCCCATGTTCCTACCTTTATTTGTGTGCCTGTTTATTTAATGGGAAGACTGTTAATAGATATGTATTTTTACAAACTAGACACATGCACCACCTTGTACATCTGGCTTAAATGGGTACTGGAGGATTGAACCGGGATCTTTAGGCTTTGCAGGCAAGTGCCTTCACCACTAAGTCATTTCTCCAGCCCAGATATATATATATTTAAAATTTCTATTTATTTGAGAGAGAGACAGATAGAGAGAATGGGTGCCCCAGGGCCTCTAGCCACTGCCAACAAACTCCAGATGTGTGCACCACCTTGTGCATCTGGCTTTATGTGGATACTGGAGAATTAAACCTGGGTCCTGTGGCTTTATATGTAAGTCCCTTAACAGCTAAGCCATCTCTCCAGCCCTGTTAGCAGATATTTTAATTTTTTTCAGTAAATTGGGCAGTGGACAACAGAACACACATAGCTGCTGCATTTTATTTTCGGATTATTTTATGAATATTCTTTTTTCTGCTGCTTCTATTATGTGCCAGCAAATGGATATTACCAGCATTCCTGAAATAGCTGTGTATTGTTTGATCATTGCCACTTGTGCTTGCTTTTCATGAACACTGGCTGATGGTTTCATATGCATTCCTTTCCGTGGCAGTCTGGAGTCACTGGCTGCAGTACCCAGAGGCAGAAGGGCGAATGTTGAGACCCACTGTACCGCATCAAGATGCAGTGGTGACCTCCGTATGTTGTGATCATTGTGCTCTCTTTTGTGCTAACATCCCTCCCTGCTCTTACGATACCATGAATGGCTCTACTGACCACTGCTGTTCGATGTTCACGTTCCACCAATGTTCTGATATCTCCAGCCTCCTGATGGTCTTATAGAAATAGAGAGGAATAAACGCTGAAGGGTCTATGGTGGGTAAGGGACTGTGATCATTTTTTTAAAATTTAATTTTAAATTTTACAGAGAGAGAGATAGAGAGAAACTTGGCATGGCAGGGCCTCAGCCACTGATATCAAACTCCAGATGCTTGCCCCCCTTAGTGGGCATGTGAAACCTTGCACTTGCTCACCTTTGTGCATCTGGCTTACGTGGGATCTGGAGAGTCAAACATGGGTCCTTAGGCTTCACAGGCAAGCGCCTTAGCTGCTAAGCCATCTCTCCAGCTCCAATGTGGTATTTTTCTCACTACACCTTTTGCAAGAAGCCAGGTCTCCTTTGTCTGTCTTTGACAAGGTCTTACTGTATAGGCCAGGCTGTCCTTAAACATGCAGCAGTCTTATTGTCTCCACATCCCAAATGCTGGATCTTCAGGCCTGAGCCACAGTGTCTGGCTTTCAGTAACTTTACTCATTTCTGAGTAGTTCCTGGTTTTGTCTGAGATGTTCTTCAAAATGGTGGGACTCCCATTAACCTTGTTCCTCTTTTCCTGAACACTCTTTACTTTCAAAATGTCTAGACACATTTAAACATATAGGCGTAACAGTATTAAAAGTATGTTTTGTAATGTGTGCATCTGTGTGGTGTGATACAGCTCCCCCTATGCTCGGCCGATGGGGAAGGGGTGGGCATTCACCTGTGGTGGCTGTAGCAGCCTTTCAGGCCCATTGCTTTCCCAGCCTAGTCTTGTTTTGAGTAGGAATCTGCTTACTTGATCCCAGAGCTTGCTGTGCTCTCATGATTCTCAGGTCTCTTCCCTCCTGCAGGATTGGGGTTACAGGCACACATGGCCAGGCCCAGCTGTTTATGTGGAATATAGAAATTTGAACTCTGATGGTTTCAGGCCCTCATCCTTGCACAGGAAGCTCCCTTAGCTACTGAGCTCTCTCCAGCCATATACCTATGTATTAATTTTAGAGAGATTTTACTAGATTAAGAGAAGGAAGAAGCTGAGAGTATGAAGTGTTCCTGTCCACGAGAAGGCAGGAGGGGCTAAAGTCCGCCTAGAGAATCCAAATTTGGGTTATTTATAGGTTCTGAAGGAAGCTGAGCTAAACAACCCTAACGCTCAAGTTCTGGGGGCTGAGCTAACCAACCACCATGCCAGGCTTAGGTCTAGTCCTTCCAGGAATCTTCATTCTAAGAAAGGGGAACTCCTGACTAGGGAGAGACCAGGCTGAGTTTATAGAAAAACACATCTAGGGCTGGAGAGATGGCTCGGTGGTTAAAGATGCTTGTTTGCAAAGCCTGCCGATCCGGGTTTGATTCCCAAGTACCCATGTAAAGCCATATGTACAAAGTGGCGCATGCATCTGGAGTTTGTTTGCAGTGGCTAGAAGCCCTGGCATGCCCATACACCCCCCTCCCGCTTCAAATAAATAAGAAATACAGGTCTAGGGAACTCCTTTAGGCAAGAGATAAGGAGAAGCCAGATCTTTCTCTGACCTCTAGTGAAGAGAAGACTGCAAGAGCTGGATCAAGGACATTTCTTGCTCTAACTTTCAAGGGTCCTTGTCACCTGAAGCTGCTTCAGCACCTCCTGGGAAGAAGCAACTCCAGCCGCTTTTAGGGAATTGGGGCCATGGCCAATCTGGCTTCTTCAAGCTGAGTGGGGTTATCAGGTGTGGTTTTGGGAAAATTCTCCAGTGGGTCTATCTAAGGGACCCTGAAAGTGCATTGGTAGAGGTGCTGGTTTGATTCAGGTGTCCCCCATAAATTTAGGTGTTCTAAATGCTAGTCTCCCCAGCTGATGGCAACTGAAAATTCAAGCCTCCTGGAGGTGGTGTATTGTTGGGGGGCCAGCTTATGGGTATTATAGCCAGGTTCCCCATGCCAGTGTTTGGCACATTCTCCTGTTCCTATTGTCCACCTGATGTTGGCCAGGAGGTGATGGCCAACCTCTGCTTTTGCTATTGTTTCCCCTGCCATCATGGAGCTTCCCTCAAGTCTGTAAGCCAAAATAAGCTCCCCCTTTTTTTCCCCACAGGCTGCTCTTGGTCGGGTGGTTTCTGCCAGCAATGGGAACCTGACTGCAACAGTAGAGTACAGGAAGACAGTCCTAGAGAATATATTGGGGAGAAAGAATAACAACAAAGTATTAGGGGAAAATAGTATTGAGTAAACTGGACCTCTTTGGGGTTCTCATTCTCGTCTGCTTTCAGGCCCTGGAGGGTGTGGTAGTTTGAATGTCTCTTCCCCATTGTCATGTGTTTTATTAAGGCTTTCAACTTGGATCTCCTGCTACCTCACCAGAGGAGGTGTCACTGGGGGCAGATCCTGGGGGTCCAGCCCTAAGGTGTGTTTGGGGACGGAGCTGAATTCCAGCACAAAGGTGTGCGGCAGGGTGGGCGCCTCTGCCTGGGCCCTGCTTGTTGGTGTCACTGCCTGTTTGGTTGTTTCTCTGTGCTTGGGTGTGTGGAAGCATCTTTTCCTGCCACGGATTGGAACTTCCTCTGGATCTGTCAGCTTGAAATAAGCCCCTTCCTCCCATAAACCGTGTCTAGATTGAATGTTCACCCCAGCAATGTAGATCTGTCTACAACAGAGGGCAGTAGAGGGGACCCAGCTAGGTGGAGCTTGATTGTGTGTGAGCTGACTGTACACAAGAGAGGCCAGGCCAGGCACGGTGGTGCATGCCTTTAATCCCAGCACTTGGGAGGCAGTGAACACAACTTGTCTTATTACAAGTGCCTTGTGATCCCTCTAGTCCAGGAGCAGTTGCTTGGAAAAGCGCAAATAAATGTCACCAGGCACGGTGGCTCATGTATCCCCACACTCTGGAAACTATGACAGAAGGGTCACTGTGGATTCAAGGCTCTGTTGCTGACCTTTAACCTCGCCTTCCTGTCTTCCTCACTCCCTCTTCTAGAGCAACACCATACATTACCTGGGGCTGACCCACCACCTGATCGCTCTGAATTTTCTCATCGTTTCCTTTGGCAAGAAAAACGCCTACTCCACTGCGAAAGTGAAGGTGGCGGACACCAACTTTGATGGGGTCGAGGTCAGGGTGTTTGAAGGCTCTCCGAAACCTGATGAGCAACTGAGGCGGGCTGTGGTCTACATCCACGGAGGCGGCTGGGCCTTGGCAAGCGCAAGTATGTCCCTGTCACCTTCAGGTAGTTTGTGGTGTTGGTTCCTGGGAGGAGGCATGTGACTGGCTTTGGCTTTACTAGAGAAGGAAGACCTGCGGTCTCCTGGGCTGTCTGTCCTTTTATCTCTGTCATCCCATCCACATAAACAGTGTCCCCTTCTCCATCCCAAAGGGTCCTACTTTCAAGCATAATTACGATTATTGTGTGTAAATGTTTTGGCTTTTTGCTTTGTTTCTTAGGGTCAGTAGATTGCTTTCAGAATATTTTCTGGGCTGGGGATGTAGCTCAGTTGGTAGAGCGCTTGCCTAGTTTGCATAAAACCTGGGCTAGGTACCCAGTACCGCATAAAACTGGGGGTGGTGGTGAATGCTAGTAATCCAAGCACTCAGAAGGTGTAGACTGGAGGATCACAGTCATCTGGGAAGATATAAGAAAAAGTTCCTGGGCTGGAGAGATGGCTTAGTGGTTAAGGCGTTTGCCTGCAAACCCTAAGAACCCAGGTTTGATTCTTCCGGTCCCAAGTAAACACGAGGTGGCACATGTGTCTGGAGTTTGTTTGCAGTGGCTAGAGGCCCTGGCATGCCCCCCCCCCTTTTTTTTTCTCTTTCTCTCTCTCTCTGTCTCTAATAAATAAATAAAAATAAAAATAAATTCTTTAAAAAGAAAAAAAAATCCTGTGACATAAATCATAGACTTATTGTGAAGTGTTAACAGCTTTTTGCACCAAAATAAGTTTCCCTGGGCCAGAATATGAGGGAATTATCTGTAACTTTCCCATCAACTTTTTAATTATTTTATTATTATTATTTTGTTTTTTCAAGGAAGGTCTCACTCTAGCCCAGGCTGACCTGGAATTCACAATGTAGTCTCAGAGTGGCCTCGAACTCATGGCAATCCTCCTACCTCTGCCTTCCAAGTGCTGGGATTAAACGTGTGCACCACCACACCCAGCTCAAACTTGTGTTTTTGAGGCAGGGTTTCACAATAGCCCATGCTGACCTGGAACTCACTCTGTCTTTTTTCTTTTTCTTTTTTCTTTTTTTGGTTTTTCAAGGTAGGGTCTCACTCTAGCTCAGGCTGACCTGGAATTCACTGTGGAGTCTCAGGGTGGACTCAAACTCACATCAGTCCTTCTATCTCTGCCTCCTGAGTGCTGGGGTTAAAGGCATGCGCCACCACGCCAGGCCACTCTGTGTGTTAGATTGGCCTCAAACTCCTAGAAGTCCTTTCCTTCATGCTGTCAAGTACTGTTATTAGTGTTGTAAACTATACTTGGCTCTCAACTTTGGCTCTGGTGTTTTGAAAACCCCTTTCTCCGAAATAGAGTGTTTGTTTCTAAGCATTCCTCCCCCCATCCTTTAGCACTTACATCTTTTTTGGGGGGAGGGGCTTTTCAAGGAAGGGTCTTGCTCTAGCCCAGGCTGACCTGGAATTCAACCATGTCGTCTCAAAATGGCCCCAAACTCATGGTGATCTTCCTATCTCTGCCTCCCGAGTGCTAGGATTAAAGGCTTGCACCATCACACCCAGTACTTAGCACTTAATATTCTACTTTTATTTATTTATGTGTGAGAGAGAAGTGGATAGGGTGTGCCAGGTCCTCTGGCCTCGGTAAACTAACTCCAGATGCATGAACCATCTTGTGCACCTGGCTTTTGTGGCTTCTGGGGAATTGAACTTGGGTCCTTTGGCTTTGCAGGCAAGTGCCTTAAGTATAAAGCCATTTCGCCAGACCCAGCACTTAACATTCTTTCTGCCCCTCTTCTGCAATGTTCCCTGAGCCACGAAGGAGGTGATAGGGATGTCTCTGAGCACTCAACAGCCACTTACTTTCAACACTTCTTCTCAGCAGTCAAAGCCAACTGTAAAAAGAAGCTTCTCCAGTTAACTGTGAGAGCAGCACTAATCTATAGGTAAAACATAAATGTTTAGAGGGCAGTTGGATGGGCACAACATAACCATTTAGCCAAACAGCAGTAGTAACTTCCCTCCTATGGTCTTCCTAGCTATGGGATTTTTGCTAAGTTTTCAGTACCAGGCATGAATTCCCTCCTATGGACAGGCCTGAAATCCAGTCAGAAAGGCTGGTGAACTGCATTAACACCCATTCACTATCGCCCTGGTGGGCACATCTTGCCTGACTGGCTGACTGTGTATCTCCTAAGGTCCACTACAGATGACTTTTCTCTCCCAGCAGCCTGCATAGAGCAGGTGTTTGTTAATACACACATTACCAGCTTAGGAAGCCAAAAATTAAAACATCAGAGAGGGTCTAGAGACATGGTTCAGTGGTTAAGATGCTTGTCTGCAAGGTCCTAAGGACCTAGGTTTCATTCCCAGTCCTCACGTAAAGCCAGATGCGCAAGGTAGCACATTTGTCTGGAGTTTGTTTGCAGTGACTATAGGCCCTGGCATGCCCATTCTCTCTCTCTCCAATAAATAAATGAATCAACAAATAAAATGTTTTAAAGCATCACAAATATGCAGCCATTACAAGGAAATGTTCTTGCCAAGTGACTGTCATGACTAGACCAAGTTCCAAGTAGGAGGCTGCTCACCAAAGCAGCCCAGGGCACACAAGTCTGTCCCAGTGGAAGCCGCACTGTACCGAGGATGGCACTCTTCCTCAGCTTCAGCCCAGAGTTTCTGTTGTCCCCTATATTTAAAGACAATGTCAAGTTGGTCTCTTAATTATATCATTATATACTTTTTATAATGCAGGAAATAGCAAAAAGTATAACTTTCTCTTGCAGCACATTAAGCTCCGTATCCATTGTTTATTATTATCAGCTGATTTGTCTCCATTTCCTGAGTATGTAGGTTTGCCCAAGACCAAAGAGAGTATTGGGGTGCTGGCCTTACAGGGTGGAAACGCATAGCTGTGTGCTCACTTGGCTCTTGGTCACGCCAGGGTGTGCTAGAGATAGGAATCCCAAAATAAGTCAGAGGGTGAGTAGGCCTGCCAAGACTGGCTCTGTAGCCCTGGACACTTGTCAGAGGAGATGTCACGTCACGCCCAAGACAAGGACCACAGGTGGCAGGAATGGTGTGGGTGAGGACAGTCAGCTGGCCTTTACTCCATACATTTTACTGTTCACTCCTGCTTGGGGGCGAGCTCAGGCTGGTGGGTATGGGTATGTACTTATGCGGTTCTGAAACCTATGGCTCTAAGGCCATGTTGTGAGGTGTGGAAGGGAGGGAATGTTAGGACCTTTACTGCAAATAAGTCCTTTTGTTTTGGGCCAAGGTCTCAGGCATCTCAGGTTGGCTTCAAACTTACTGTGTAGTGAAAGATGACCTTAAGCTTCAGATCTTCCTGCATCCATTTCCCAAGTATTGGGCTTATACATGTGTGCCACCAAACCCCATTTGGCTGAGGATTTAACCCAAGGCTGGATTATTATTTATTTATTACTTATTTATTTGTGAGAGAGAGAAGCAGACAGAGAGAGAATGGGAGTGCCAGGGCCTCCATCTACTACAAACAAACTCCAGACACATTCGCCACCTTGTGCATCTGGCTTATGTAGGTCTTGGGGAATTGAACTGAGGTCCTTTGGCGTTGCAGGCAAATGCCTTAACCACTAAGCCATCTCTCCAGCCCCAACCCAAGGCTTAAAAAATATTATTTATTTATTTTATTTGAGAGAGAGATAAAGAGAGAGAATGGGTATGCCAGGCCCTCCAGCCACTGCAAACAAACTCCAGATGCATGCGCCACCTAGTGCATCTGGATTTTGAGGGTACTGGGGAACTGAACCTCGGTCCTTAAGTTTTTGTAGGCAGGTACCTCAAAGGGTCTCTAGCCACCTCTCTAGCCCCCAACCCAAGGCTTTAAACTTTCTAGATGAACGTACTCTTATCAACTGAGCTATATCCGAAGCCCAACCTATTAGAAGAACAATTAAAAGATTAAATTCTTATGGGAGATGGCTCAGCCATTAAGCCTGCAGAGGCTGCTGACTTGGGTTCAACTTGAGTAACGTATGCCAGGCACACAAAGTAGTGCACGTGTCTGGAGTTTGTGGCAGAGGCCCTGGCATGCCTATATTCATGTTCTCTCTCTTCTATCTCTTTTTCTGCATCTCTCTACTTATAAATAAATAGAATATTAAAAAAGAATCCCTAGGACCTCTGAGTCCTCCCTCTTTTATTTAAAACAAATTTTTTGAGGTAGGGTCTCACTCTAGCCCAGGCTGACCTGGAACTCTGGAGCTCCAGGCTGGCCTCAGACTCAGAGATTCTCCTGACTCTGCCTCCCAAGTGCTGGGATTAAAGGTGTGCACCTCCATGCTGGGCTCTGAGTCCTCTTAGGAAATGATAAGACTTTCTAAAATCCTACTTCCTTGTATGTCAGTTTAAAGAGATGACCATTTTCTTCAAATTTCCTAAATCACAGCAAGATATTAACAAATTGAAATTGTATAATTCTAAGAAGAAATGGTTTATTTGCCTGGGTTTTTTTTTATTGAAAGGATCTATTTGAAGAGCTATAAAAATCAAATTGATTTGGTCCATTTCATATAGCCCATTATGAAGTAAATGTTTAGTTAGTTAAAAACATCTCCAAAGCTAATCTAATGTGGATTTCCTGTTAGTTACCATAATTGCATTTAACAGAAAGTAATTCTTGCCATTACATATGTGACCGCATTATTAGAATATTTGTTTATATTTTTCCCCCTTTCCCTTCTACCTTCCTCTTCCCCCTTTTTCTACTCTTTTCTCTGCTTTCTTCCTTTTCTTTGTTTTGCTTTGTGGAGACAGGGTGTCACGTAGCCCAGGTTGACGTTGAACTCTTGAGCCGCCTGCCTCTACCCTTCAAGTGTGGATTATAAAATGAGCTGTCACACTAGGCTCACACCCATTTTTCATGGCTTTTATTAAGTCTAAACACAACCTACACTCAGAACAACTCGTGCATACGGTGTGAGCGACTTCTTGTGTGGTGATTACTGTCTTCTCTTTTAGGGATCAGCCACTACGATGATCTGTGCACGGCAGTGGCTGAGGAGTTGAATGCTGTCATTGTCTCCATTGAGTAAGTAATTAATGTGTCATTTAGTAAAAAGAAATTGTAAACACTGTCCAGTAACTTTACAAGTGATAAAAATACAGAAATGTAAAATGTTGAGAATACTGATGTGGGCCACACCAGTTTGGATTTCTTTTATGGCAGGATCACACTCCAGCTGAGGCTGACCTAGCGCTCAAGAGCTGATATTAAAGATATGTGCCTCACACTGGGCGTGGTGGTGCACACCTTTAATCCCAGCACTCGGGAGGCAGAGGTAGGAGGATTGCTGTGAGTTTGAGGCTACCCTGAGACGACAGAGTGAATTCCAGGTCAGCCTGGGCTACAGTGAGACCCTACCTCGAAAAACCAAAAAAAAAAAAAAAAAAAAAAAAAAACAAGTGTGCCACCACACCTGGCCTTAACATTTTTTGAACTAGCTTTAATTAAACCCTGAATTACCTATTTTAAAAAATATTTTATTACTTTATTTATGAGATTATTTATTTGCAAGGAGAAAGAGAATGAGAATGATGGGTGCACCGGGGCTTCTTGCCACTGCAAATGAACTCCAGGTGCATGTGTCACTTTGCACATCTGGCTTCATGTGGGTCCTGGGCATCAAACACAGGCTACTAAGCTTTGCAAGCAAGTGCCTTTCACTGCTGAAACATCTCTCCAGCCCTGAACTTCCTTATTTTAAAAAAATGAATAAATTATTTATTTATTTATTATTTATTGTGTGTGTATAAGCCAGGGTCCCTTGCCACTGCAAACAAATGTCAGACACATAAACCACTTTCATGCATCCAGCTTTATGTTGTGTGGGATCAAACCCAAGCATGTCAGATTTTGAAAGCAAGGGCCTTTTACTGAGCAATATCCCCATCTGGAATTGCCTTACTTTTAACATTTACTCATTTGTTTGCTTCTACAGTGCTAGGGATCAGATCCAGCACCTCATATATGCCAAGCAAACACCTTGCTACTGAGCTATATCCTCATTCTACCTTGTTTTAGTTTTGAAAATTTCTAGAAAAGGCAATAACTAAAAACTAGCAATATATAATCTTGATACTGATTTTGTTGTTGTTGTTGCTGTTTTTTATTTGTCAAGATAGGGTCTAACTGTATCCCAGGCTGACTTGCAATGTACTCTGCAGTCTCAGGCTGGCATGGAACTTTCAGTGATCCTCTTACCTCTGCCATCTGAATGCCACCAAGCCTGGCTAACATTTTGTTGTTGTTGTTCTTGGTTTGAGGCAGGGTTTCTAGCCTAATGTGACCTGTAACAATACAGACTGGCCTTGAACTCATGGTGGTCCTCCTACCTTATTCAACCTCTCAAGTGCTGGGATTACAGGCATGCACGATTATGCCCAGTTCTTTATGGTACTGAGGATCACACCTAGGGTATTGTACATGCTAGGCCAGTACTCTACCAACAGAGCCACATCTCCAGCTAGCCATTTAAGGGAATTTCTCCTACATGCAAGAAGTAGAAAAGGGCCCAGAGGCTGCTGCCTGGGAATGATGAGTGTCCACTGTGAAGTTGAGGTGATCAGCTGCTATGTTTTGCTGGCTTTGGGGCTGAAGAACCGAGGAAAGGGAGGCCGAGCCTGATGGAGCCTCTGCCGGCAGGCGCTGCGCAGCGAGCTGCAGGCAAAGGCAAGCTGGACGGCGGCACCTGCCTGCTGCATGGAGGACAGGCACGGGAGCTCACCCTCTCCCCACCCAGAGAGGCAGTTGCCTGTCGGTGGGGGCGTGCCCCCAGCTCGATCATTTCCCAGGCCTGAGGGTCCAGTGGAAGGAAGCTTTGGAGGGTCCACCTTCATGGTCACTGCTGCTGCCCGTGTCCGTGGGCGATTCAGAGGTACCAGCAACCTCGCCATCTATAAGCCTCTGACAGTTAAGCCTGTGTGAAATTGCAGAGCAGTTGTCTAATTTGCAAGAACCAAAAGACTACTTCAGTAAATTCTCTTCTCCCCATAGTACTTTCCAGAGCTCTTTCCTTTCTTTTTTAACATATCCCTTTAAGAGGTAATGAATAGTGGAACTGGGCTTGTAGCTTAGTAGTAGAATACTTGCCTATTATGTGTGAGGCCCTAAGTTCCTTCTTTACCACAGAGGAAGAAATAGTATCCAAGGCCGGCAGGGCAGGTTAGCATAGTGGTAATAATAGTCGGGCTTTGGGTTGCATCTTTGGTGTTTTTGTTAAAGTTACTGATTACCACATTCCTCCTCAGGTCTATTCTTTTTTCTTAAATGTTTGGCATGATTTCTTGGGTTCAGATGATATATTTTTTAATATTTTATATTTATCTTATTAGAGAGAGAAATAAAGACAGAAAGAAAGAGGCAGACAAAAGGAGAATGGGAACACCAGGGCCTCTGGGCACTGTAAACAAACCCCAGATTGCATGCACCACCTTGAGCACCTGGCTTGCATGGGTCCTGGGGAATTGAGCTTGGGTCCTTGGGCTTCACAAGCAAGCGCCTTGACCACTAAGCCATCTCTCTAGTCCTCAGACCATCTTTCTATCTGTAGAGCTGTGGCAAATTCAAGGCTGTCAGAAATTGAACTTAAGTTTTCAAAACACAAGGTTTCAAAAAAGAAGTAGAAAAGTTATTTTCTTTAAAGCTGTTTTGATAGCTTGGACCACAGCACTAGCACCGTACTCAACAGCTGTTAGTGGTGTGACTGACCGTGTAAGAGCGGAGGTAGTGTTTTGAGGTGTCTTTATAAACCACTCTTCAGAACAACTAAAAAGAGGTGAAGACTTAACAGTTGATGTGATGGTAACAATCCAAGTCACATCTGTCCCATGCCAGACATTGTGACAGTGTTTCTTCCCCTGGGTGAGCGTTCCTTGATCATCCACAGAAAAGTCCTACATAGTACTACATAGTGAATTCAAAGCCAGCCTGGGCCAGAATGAGACACCACCTCGAAAAAAATAAGAATAAAACAAATAAATCAAGGTATGTATTTTACTGTTTTCTTCGCGTATGAGGAAACTAAGAGCTCGCCGGTCAGCCCGTGAAAGTGTCAAATGCTATTACTCCATGTTCAGTAAGTGACCCGGTCTCAAGGAAATAAGGTATAATGGGACTAGAGAACGCCTGATACTCTCCTCTGGCTTCTTCACACATGTGCAATAGTACACACACACCAAAACAGTACAAGACAATAAAGCTCAGGAGGGGCTGGAGAGATGGCTTAGCAGTTAAGGTGCTTGCCTTACAAAGCCAAGGGTCCCAGGTTCGATTCCCCAGGACCCATATAAGCCAGACACACAAGGTGGCGCTTGCATCTGGAGTTCGTTTGTAGTGGCTGAAGGCCCTGGTATGCCCATTATCTCCCTCTCTGTCTTTCCGTCTTGTCCTCTTCAAATAAGTAAAATAAATAAATACTTATAAAAATAAAAATGCTCAAAAAACATAGGAAGTTGGACATTAAATTCCGTAAGAGATTTATCTGGCTTTTTTAGGTGTGGAAAATGGTTTCAAGTTGGGCTTTTAATTACGGGTTCAGTACACTTATATTCCACTTTATGTAGCTACCTGCAGCCCGTCCCCCTGACGTTTCTGCGCGCAGGAAGCGGCGCAGCGCTGGGCGCGTTGCTAGTGTAGCCCGCAGACCTCTGCGTGCCGGCCTCGCTCGGCTTTTATCACCTGTAAGTCCCGACGCACCAACTTACAAAGTCACGGTGCTGTAGGAGGCTCATGTGCCCGTCCACATAAGAGATCGTAGGCGTCATACACCTGTCCTCGCTGTGCCTCCTCCCAGTCGGGAGGACAGAACCCTCCTCGTCAGCTCCGCCACGGGCTAGGCCCCATTCCCAGCACCAAAGGACACCACAGAAACCGAGAGGACTGGCTTACAGCATCCTTCTCCTCAGTCCTGCCCACCGCAGGTGCCTCAGTACCGCAGAGAAAGTGCAGTAGCTGCTTCTGCAAAAGCGAGTTTTCTTCCCTGAAGGCCCCTGACACCCCGCTCCTGCTCATTTAACTGATGTCTTCTCGGCTCTGGCCTCTTCCAAGACTGAAAAATAAAATGAAATAAAACCAGTTTCTTTCTTACGGTTTAAATCTTATAGCGTTTTGGTGAGTTTGAAAACAAACTTATGTCACAGCCATACAGCACCTGTGACCAAAACCCACGGCGGCTGGGGAAGACTGGCCTGCTTCCCGCCACGTGCGCCCGACAGTGTTCGGTGAAAGCAGCCTGAGCGGAGGCTGGAAGGGGCGGCGCCCAGGCCCAGGCAGCTTCTGGACCCTTGCGGTGCAGGGCGAGGTTTGCCTCTGCCTGGAGGAGGAGGTGCAGATAAGCATGGGCCTGGACCCTGCTGTTCACAGATAGTCTCATAAAGCCTGTTTCCTCCTCTTTCCTCAGAGCACAGATCACGCTTTGGACATCAGGCATGCTAGGCAGCTTCTCTGCCTCCGAGTTCATGTCCAGCGCTATAAAGCCTTAGGCTGGTGGGACCAGCTCATTGGAACATCTCCTTGTTTAAGTAGGTCCCCACTCCAGGCTAAGTCGCTCTACCTCTTCTTGGTTCTTTAAAGACCGGGCTGGTCTTGAGCTCATGGCAGTCCTCCTGCCTCAGCCTCCCGAGTGCTGGGACTACAAGCATTGAGCCAACAAGCCTAACTTATCAGATGCTATTCTTACCCAGTCAGTAAGGCATTTGCTCCGAGTTTCGCTCTCCCTTGCTGAGTGATTAGTGGTCAGGGTGGTGGTGAGAACTGCCTGCTGTTCTCAAGAGAACAGTGTCAAAAGTAGAAACGGGCTGGAGGGATGGCTTAGCAGTTAAGGCATGTGCCTGCAAAGCCAAAGGACCCAGGTTTGAATCTCCAGATCCCATGTAAGCCAGATGTACATGAGGGTGTATCCATCTAGAGTTCATTTGCAGTGGTCAGAGGCCCTGGCACACCCATTCTCTCCCCCCCCTTTCTCTCTCTAATAAGTAATATAAAATAAAAAATAAAAGTAGGTTTTAAAAAAAAGTAGAAACAGGATTGAAGAGATGGTTCAGTGGTTAAGATGCTTGCCCGCAAAGCCTAACAACCCAGGTTTGATGCTCTAGGACCCACATAAAGCCAGATGCACAAAGTGGCACATGCATCTGGAGTTAGTTTGTAGCAGCTAGAGGCCCTGGCATGCCCATTTTCTCTCTCTTTCCTCCCTTGCAGAGAAACAAATAAAATATTTTGTTTTAATAAGTAGAAACAGCAAGGACAACCCTTCTCTAGCCTTTATACACAAACCACAGCTCAGGAATGACAAGAGAGCTGGGTGTGGTGGCACATGCCTTTAACTACAGCACACTGTAGGTAGACAGGGTTAGGACAATTGCCTTGAGTCTGCGGCCACCCCCTGAGACTACCGAGTGAATTCCAGGTCAGCCTGGGCTGCAGTGAGACCCTACCTTGAAAAACTAAAAAAAAAAATGACAAGAGAAAATCCATTAATTCCCATCCACTATAGGGCAGTTTTACTGTATATTCTTTTCGTGTGTGGGTGTGGTGACCACATGTATTCATGTCCATACATGTGGGCTCACGTGTATGTCTGTGTGGAGGCCAGAGGACAGCCTCGGGTACAATTCCTCAGGTATACCATCTACTACTTTTTGAAACAGGATCTCTCATTGGCACAGAGCTCACCAGTTAGTCTAGACTGACTAGCCAGTGAGCCCCAGGTATCTAACCCTCTCCTCCTCCCCAGCCCTGGCATTACAGGGCATGTGCCATTCTATGCAGCATTTTACATAGGTTCTGGGAATTGAACTCAGGTCCTTGTTTTTTTCAAAGCAAAGCACTTTACCAATGGAGCTATCTCACTATTCCTGCAGAAAACATTTTGCTAAAGTAACAAATAGATTGTTCCCCTGGGGCTGTGCCTGACACATAGCATGATTTAGATTCACCCACTGAGGACATAGGTACTCTAGTCTTGGAGGGATAATAAGCTTCTAATGTTCCCACGATGCATGGATTGAGCTTTCCTTGAGAGATGGAAGAAAAGAGATAAAAATAAGAGCTAAAAAGGCAGTGAGACCTCCCTCCCTCCCCCCCACCTCGGAATCAAACCCTTAAGAGATGGCAAAAAGAGAAAAATAAATGCAGAACAGGCAGTGAGACTTCTGTCTCTCTTGGAATGGAACAGCAAGATGACTTCATGCCAGTCTGTAACACAGACCTCTCACCTAGCTGGCACAACTTGAAACAAACCCTGTCCTTCTCACAGTATGAGGTGGCAGGTGTGGTTTTCCAGGTTAGGTTATTTTGAGAAAGAATGCTGGTTCCACCCCCCTTAGGACACTGAGGTCAGCCGGGTTTTTGCAACTGACATCTTCCAACTGCGTGCCTGGATATGGCATTTACCCTTGAGTTACAGGGCAGAGTGTCAGTCTATGCATTGCTCCTACTTCCTGGTCCCTGTTTAAAGTGGTAGTAAAGTAAATGTCAGGGACTGGGCCTGTGGCTCAATTGGAAGAGTGCTTGCCTAGCATACACAAAGCCCTGGGTTTGATCCCAAGCACTACAGAGTGTGTGGAGACACACACCTATAATCCCAGAACTCGGGAGAATCAGGAGGGTCAAGGCCATCCTTGGCTAGATGGTGAATTAGAGGCCAGTCTGTGCTCTCAAAAAGCAAACAAAACAAATAAACAAAAAAAACCCCATAAACAGGGCTGAATTAAGAGTGCTTATTTAAGCAAGACTGCCCTAGTTTGATGCCTTGAGAACCCAAGTAAAAATCTGGGCATAGTCATGCATGTCTATAACCTAAGTCCCCAGAGGACTAGAGGGAGGACAGAGTATTGGGGATCAGAGAATAGCTGGGATTCACTGACCCCAAAAACAGCAGCTCCGGTTGGAGGAGAGACCCTGTCTCGAGGAAGGATATGGGTGAGCAATGAAGAAGGACAGCACGTGATTCCCTCTGCGGGGTGCATGCATGTGCGTACACGCTCGTACACACCACTCCCCTCCCCCCACAAACACGGAAAAAGAAAAAGGAAAAAAAGCGTTAGATTGCAGGAATAGAACATCTCGGGTACAGCACCACTCTTTGATTCATAATTATGGATGAATTTTTTAGAGAAAGCTGGGGGTATCTGTATATTTTGGCTTCCAAAGGGAAAAGTCCCTTTTGACTGGGAGCTCAGGTTCAATGGAAGAATTGGCATTTGAAGCACAAGGGCTAAAAAATGGGAACATTTGCCAGGTGTGGTCCTTAATTCCAGTGCCCAGGAGGCTGAGATAGGAGGATGCTGTGAGTCCGAGGCTAGCCTGACACTACGTAAGTCAGCCTGGGCTAGAGAAAATGCCTACCTCCAAAAGGGGGGGAGCATTTGTTGATGAAGTGGTGGGGAAGGGCCCCAGGGATGGAGAGGAACCAGTCTACTGGGAATGGGAACAAGAGCGATGAGCTCAGAGAGAGATGAACGTGTGACTGGTGATTCTCAGCGCAACAGTTGCATTACTTGGGGATTTTTCTTTTAATGTAGGTGCGTGGTTTCACCCCAGAGAAATTGAACTAGAGTATTCTGTAGAGGGGAATTGAGAACCCCTGAGCAAATGCACAGAATTGAGGAAGTGGGGTTTGTAAACATGGAAGCAGACTTGGCGCTTAGGAACAATTTCCTTTTTTTTTTTTTTTTCAAGGTAGGGTCTCACTGTAGCCCAGGCTGACCTGGCATTCACTATGTTGTCTCAGAGTGGCCTTGAACTCATGGCAGTCTACCTACCGCTGCCTTCTGAGTGCTGGTGTTAAAGGTGTGCACCACCACACTCGGCAAGTTTGTTTTTTTATCAAGGTATTTATTAAGAAAGAAATGTTTTCTGGGGCTAGGGAGATGGTTCAGGGGTAAAGTGCTTGCTTGTCATGAGGACCTGAGTTCAGATCCCCAATACCCGGTAAAACCTGGGCCTGGTGGTGCACACCTGTAACCCCAGTGCTGGGGACGTGGAGAGAACAAGGATGCTGGCTACCTAGTCTAGCTGAATTGCTGTGCTCCAGTTTCCTTGACAGACCTTGTCTCAGAAATAAGGTGGAAGGGCTGGAGAGATGGCTCAGCAAGTAAAGCACTTGCCTGAAAAGTCTAACAACCCAGGTTCGATTCTCCAGTGCCCATGTAAAGCCAGATGCACAGAGTGGCACAGGCATCTGGAGTTCGTTTACAGCTGCTAGAGGCCATGGTGCCCCCATTCTCTCTCTTTTATCTCTCTCTGTTTGAAAATAAAGTTGAGAGCCGGGCATGGTGGCGCACGCCTTTAATCCCAGCACTCGGGAGGCAGAGGTAGGAGGATCGCTGTGAGTTCAAGGCCACCCTGAGATGGTAGAGTTAACTCCAGGTCAGCTTGGACCAGAGTGAGACCCTACCTCGATAAACCAAAAAAAAAAAGAAAGAAAGAAAGAAAGAAAATAAAGTTGAACACAATAGATGTAGGCATTCAACATTTGCATCTGGCTTTTCCGTACACACACACGTATGCCCACCCACATGCTCATACATGTACACACATCATACACATGTACACATGCAAAGAAAGGAAGAAATGTTTTCTAAATTTTGTAAAGATAAGTAAGATAGGAATAGCCATTAAGTATAAAAATAGGCATAAAGTGTTATAGGTATGAAATAAATAAATTTTTGTTAAAGAGGGCTAAAGGAAAAAGAAGTAATTTTTTCTTCTTTTTGACTAAGAACATTACTCGGGAAATGCAGGGCCTGTTTTGAAGGTTCTTCATCTCATAGATAAGGTAATGTAAAAATAGACTCAGAAGCAGACTCAAGGACAAGTTGATTGGAGTTTGAGGGGAAAGCCACAAGCGTGTAGGCAAGCTGGAGGTGTGGGCGGTTTTGAGAGGAGGGCAGTGCTGCAAGGAAGAGGAAAGTCATGAACGCAGCATGGAAACTGCAAGAGCCAGTGAATGGGGAGGAGTGATTCGGAGCACAGCTTCTCAGACATAAAGTGGTTGTAATCCTGACTTCACAGCAGCTGTTGTTATCTGCACAGGACATGCATGATGGGGGACCCACCACCTGGTTGTTATGGCTGATAGAAGAAGGGGAAAAAGAACACAGAAGAGGGAATAGAAGGGGCAGTAGGTAGGGGCTCAGTGGACGGGGCAAAGGAGGGTGTTGAGGGAGGATTGTATAGATTTTTAATAAGGTTTTTACTCTTTTTTGTTTGTTATTATTATTATTTTGGTTTTTCAAGGTAGGGTCTTGCTCTAGTCCAGGCTGACTTTGAATTCACTAGGTAGTCTCAGGCCATCCTTGAATTTACAGCAATCCTCCTACCTCTGCCTCTGTAATGCTGGGATGAAAGGCATGCAGTACCATGCTTGGCTTTTTAAAAATATTTATTTATTTATTTGAGAGAGAAAGAAACAGATCGAGAGTGAGTATGGGTATGTCAGGCCTCTTTCCACTGCAAATGAACTCCAGATACGTGTGCCATTTTGTGCATCTGGGTTTTTGGAACCCAGGTCTTTAGGCTTTGTAGGCAAGTACCTTTAACTGCTGAGCCATCTCTCCAGCCCCCCAAAATCATGAGGTGTTTTTAGGTTTCTTTTTCAAGATAGCATCTTACTCTAGCCTAGACTGACCAGGAACTCACTCTAGTTCCAGTCTGGCCTTGAAGTCACAGTGATCATCCTACATCTGCCTCCTGAGTGCTGAGTTTAAAGGCGCTGAGATTAAGGGCTTGCGATGTGCCACCATGCCCAGCCTTATAATCTGTTTGTTTTTAAACATGCTTATCCTAATGTCTCAGCAAGTTATTAATTGACAGGATCGGCCAATAGCATGTTCTTTTAGATTGCCAGTTTTCCTTGGTTCAAAGAAACTGAGACATTTTCTGAAACGGCACCCACCCACACACTCAGTCTCTCTAGAAGATTTATAGGCAGTTAATCATGTATATTGTCTCCAGTGGTGTAGCCATTGGCAAGTTGTCCGTGCTCCTGTGATACCCCCTCACCATGCTCACGCAAGCAATCTTAATGAAACGCACTGATAAACCAATACAATACGAAACAAAAACCCATGAAAGCAGAAAGGAGAAACTAGTTGGGAAGAGGAAGGGGGTGAATCAGGGGAGGCAAGAGAGAGCAATGGTGGCTGATAATGATCAAAATACATTATATGCAAATATAAAATCCATTCTTATGAGTGTAATTACTATATGCTAACAAACTTTTAAAAACTCAAAATTCATGTGTATATCCTAGTTGACCTGGTAGGCAACTACAAAACTGCTTATTATATACAGTGAATTCATGAAATAAAGTAGCCCTTGTGTTCACAACTTGAGTCATGAAGTGCATGTGTTTTTAAAGTCAGTTCAGCTTGGTAATACCACCTGTTACCAACCAGAGCAGGGGATGAATAGAATCTTGAGAGATGGCGCCACCTAGTGGATAAGAGTATTATCTTTCTATCCACAGAATAGCAGTGTTCTCTATCTCTGAGCTAGAGCCCTTTGTTTTCTTTAAAAAAACTTTTTATGACAGCCTCCATAAATATAGACAACAAGCCATGACAATAATCCCTTCCCACCACTCCTTCCCCCCACCTCTGGCTTTTTGCCACCTCTTCCCCAGTGGTCCCTGAGCCTTGGAAGGTGTGATATGGATGCTCAGATCGGAACCCTCCGCTGTCACTTCTTAGCACTTTGGTGAGTTTTGAATCACCTCAGTGGTCACCTTCACTTGAAAAGAGAAGTTCTAAATCAGAGTGAGAGCAGCATTAACATGGACATAAATGTAAGTGTTTAGAGAGCATTAAGTCAGACAGCAGTAATAGTTTTCCCCTTAGGTCTGATAACCTCCTCCGCCATAGGCATTTGACTAGGTTTTCACAGGAATTTCTTTGTGGAATGGACCTCAAATCCAATTAGAGAGCAATTGGTTTTCCCCAAAATTGACATGCCAGAGCCCCGCGTGGTGGCGCACACCTTTAATCCCAGCACTCAGGAGGCAGAGGTAGGAGGATCACCGTGAGTTGGAGGCCACCCTGAGACTCCATAGTGAATTCCAGGTCAGCCTGAGCTAGAATGAAACCCTACCTCGAAAGACTAAAAAAAAAAAAAATTGACATGCCAACATTGCACCAGTTGGCACATTTGGCCTGGCTGGTCAGATGTAAGCTTTCAGGGTCCACTGCTGGTTAAGACCATTGATGTTTTTCTCCCCCAACAGGCTGCACAACTCTTTACAGCCTCCTGACAGCCAGTCAACAGGGAGGTGGCTTCTAGTTTAGCTCCAGCTTGATTTTTCAGTGCCCTGCCCCCAGGCATGTGGAATCTTCAGCAGTAGGGTCTTACCATCTAGTTCTGGTGGGCAATCAAGAGCCTTTCACAGCCTTTTTTTCCCCCTATTTTTAAAACTTTGTGGCAAGGTCTCACTACATTTCCCAGGCCAACTTTGAATTGCATATTCTAGGACGGCCTTGAAATTGTAATCGTCTTGCCTCAGCCTCCCGTGTAGCTGGGATTACGAGGCTATGCCACCAAGCATGGTTAAGGCATTCTTTGAGTAGCCAGCTCAGCCTCAGAAGAGAGTGAATTCCAGACAAATCCTTCAGGTAAGGCCTGAAGGACAAGAGTTGATGAGCACAGGAGGAGGGTAGAGACAGAGAGGGTGTTGTCCTCGGGAACACTGTACGCCTCTTTTTGAGGCAAGGTCTCTTTTTTTTTATATTAAAACATTGTTTTGTTGACAACTTCCAAAATGATAGACAATAAACCATGATAATTTCCTTCCCTACACCACTTTCCCTTTACAAATTCACTGTCTACCATATCCCCCCCCCAGTTAGTCACGCTCTTTTAATGTATAATTTTTGTATTTGTTTTCTATTCAGCAAATACAGGCAGTTTGGTACCATTATTAGGCTCATCCGTGACCTACCCCCTCCCCACTGGCCCCTCCTTGTTGAGGTAAATGGGTTGTGCAGTTTTGCCCGCTCTCACCCCGGGGATCTTGTTGTCTCCACCTCCCCAGTGCTGGGGGTCACTCTCAAGTCCTGCTTGTGATGCAAGCATGTCCCCTTTACCTGTGTCTCTCAGCCCTCAGCTTTTCTTCTGCTTGTTCTAACCCCTGAGCTCCAGGCTTGATCGAGCACATGCTGTCCTTGGGGTTAATACCATGCTGGCGGGGATATTTATTTATCAGAAGAATTATGAGGAGTACCACGGAGCCTTGTGAAATGTTACACCAGTGAGTCAGTTAGTTTGGGGATCACCTTCTAAGCCAGAGTCATTGTGAGTGGCAGTAAGCTCCCAAAACCTGTGCTGGTTCTCCCCATAGCATAGTAATAAGCTGCTGCCTTTTATTTGAAAGTTTTCTTTTTGAAGTGGTGGTGGTAGTGACTATGTTTGTTTGAGGGGAAGGATTGGTTGGTTGTTTTTTAAAATATATTATTTTTGAATTGGGGGGAGAGAGAGGAGAAAGAAAAGAAAGAGGCAGATAGAATGGGCGCACCAGGGCCTCCAGCCACTGCAAACAAACTCCAGACACATACACCACCTTGTGCATCTGGCTAACGTGGGTCCTGGGGAATTGAACCTGGGTCCTTAGGCTTCGTAGGCAAGCACCTTAACCACTAAGCCATTTCCCCAGTCGAGGCTGTTTGTTTTTGAGAAAGGATCTTGCTATGTAGTCCAGACTGGCTTCAAACTCCTAATTCTCCTTCTTCAGCCTCCCAAGTATTGAGATTCTAGATGTCTACCACAATGCCTGGCTTGAAAGTTTTTGTTGGTTTTTCAAATATTTTGTTTATTCATTCATTCATAAACAGGGAGAGAGAGACCTGATAGAGAGAGAAAATGGATGCACTGGGGCCTCCAGATTCTATAAACCATTTTTGTATGCATGCACCATTTTGTGCATTTGGCTGTACAAGGGTACTAGGGAATTGAACCTGGTGCTGTAACTGCTGAGCCATCTCTTTAGCCCCCCCTCATATTTTTTAAAGGATTGTTGCTGATGTCAGATCAGTAATTTTTTAACCTGTGTTGCAAGAAAATAAATTATGTATGTGGAGGAGGGTTTGTTTTGTCTTGACTTGTTTTTGAGGCAGGATCTCATTCTAGCCCAGGCTGTCCTTGAACTCACAACAATCCTCCTACCTCGGCCTCCCAAGTTTTAAGATTACAGGTGTGAGCCCCCATGGCCAGACATTTTTACATTTTGTCTTTATTTTAATTTCTGTCTAATTCTGGCTTCCAAAAAAAAAATCCATTTTGCTTTAACCTTTAAGTGGCCCCCCCCCAAAAAAAAGAGTGAAGTCCTAAAAATGAACACAACTTTTCTTTTCACAGATACAGGCTGGTTCCACGGGCTTACTTTCCTGAGCAAGTTTATGATGTTATCCGCGCCACGAAGTATTTCCTGCAGCCGGAAGTCTTGCAGAAGTATAAGGTGGACCCAGACAGAGTCGCGATTTCTGGTGACAGTGCTGGTGGGAATCTGGCCGCTGTCCTTGGACAACAGGTGACTGGACTGTCCTGTGGTGCAGGTGGGGACGTCGTGCCTGGAACACCCAGCAGACCCAGGCATTCTCCACAGGCGCATGGCAGAGATTCTGTGCCATGGCCACTTGCTTCATTGCCAAGCCCTTCATGTGACTACTCTTGGAGAGCGCCCTTGGGGCTCCCCAAAGCTGGTCATTGAGGAAGCGTCTCTGAGTCCTAGGCAAGGCCATAGCCGCAGTGAATGTCAGTGGCAGCTAATGCTTGCTTTGCGGTCTTGCTTGTTCTTCAGGGAGGTCCGTGGGAAGTTAATATCTCCTCTTTCCCATTTGACTTGCAAAATCAGGTTTTCTTGCTTTAAATTCCAGAGCTTAGGGTTGTTTTCATAGAACCTTGAAACAAATGAATAATAGCAAGCAGTTTTCCACAGTTTTCTTTTATTTGTTAGTAGGTGTCATTGAGGTTTTGTTGCTGTTGTTGTTTTGTTTTGTTTCATTTTTTGTTTTTGTTTTTTTTGTTTTTTTTTTGAGGTAGGGTCTCACTCTGGCTCAGGCTGACCTGGAATTCACTATGTAGTCTCAGGATGGCCTTGAACTCTTGGCGATCCTCCTACCTCTGCCTCCCGAGTGCTGGGATTAAAGGCGTGCGCCACCACGCCCGGCTTCATTTTTTGTTTTTTATTTATGTTTAATTTTACTTGACTTGATTTATTTAAGAGGGAGATGAAAGAGAAAGAGATTAAGAATGAGGGAGAGGGAGAATGGGCACACCATGGCCTTCAGCCACTGCAAATGATCTGCAGAAGGAAGTACCATCTTGTGCATCTGGCTTACATAGGTCCTGGGAAATTGAGCCTGGGTGCTTGCGCTTCGCAGACAAATGCCTTAACTGCCAAGCCATCTCTCCAGCCCCGTTTTCTTTTTTCTTTCTTTCTTTTTTTTTTTTTTTTGGTTTTTTGAAGTAGGGTCTCACTCTAGTGTAGGTTGACCTGGAATTCACTATGTAGTCTCAGGGTGGCCTAGAGCTCACAGTGATCCTCTTACCTCTGCCTCCTGAATGCTGGGATTAAAGGTGTGCACCACCACGCCCAGCTTGTTTTTATTTTTTGAGATAGGTTCTCATGTATCCAAGGCTGGCCTTGAACTCACTACATAGTGGATGGTTGTCTGGAATTCTTGATCCTCTTGCCTCTTCCCAAGTGCTACGGGTCCAGGCTCGTGCCCCTTCACCTTGATGCTGTCTATTTGGGACAAGTTCTTGCTGTGTGGCCCAGGCTGGCCTCTCACTTGTAGCCTCCTGGCTCTCTGCTGGGATGGCAGCCACCATGCTGGCTTGTAGGCTTCACAGCAGGCTGGCTCCACCTTCCAGAGGTGCAAGTCCGCAAAGAAGTCCACCAGCTTATCTGAACCCCAGCAAAATGAGGAGAATGTCATGTAAGAGAAGGGCCATTGCAAGGGCTTCGTGAGATGTTCTAATATACAACTCTGGACACATTTTTTAAATTTTTTATTTTTTATTGAGAACTTCCATAATTATAGACAGTAAACCATGGTAACTCCCCCTCTGACATTCCCCTTCAAAGCTCCACTCTCCATCATATCCCCTCCCATTCTCAGTCTCTCTTTTATTTTGGTGTCACCATCTTTTCCTCCTATTATGATGGTCTTGTGTAAGTAGTGTCAGGCACTACAAGGTCATGGATATCCAGGCCATTTTGTGTCTGGAAGAGTCATTGTAAGGAGTCCTACACTTCCTTTGGCTCTTACATTCTTTCTGCCACCTCTTCCGCAATGGACCCTGAGCCATGGAAGATGTGATAGAGTTTAAGTGCTGAGCACTCCTCTGTCACTTTTTAGCACTATGGCACCCTCTGAGTCATCCCAGGGTCCTTGCCATCTGAACAGAGAAACTTCTCTAACCAAAAGTGAGTATAGCATTAATATATGGGCATGAACATTATGAGAAGTGCTTGCAGGCCAGTCTGGTGAGAATAATTTGTACATTTAGGTAGACACCAACAGATGTTACACTCATAGAGCTCATGATATCACCCATCATAGGTTTTCAGTATCAGGCATGTATTCCCTCCCATGGAGCGGGCCTCCAGTCCAATAAGCGAGCAGTTGGTTTTCCCCATAACAGACATTGTACCCATTGGCTCATTTGGCCTGGCACGCCCATCTAAGCCTTGCAATGTCCACTGCTGTTTATCTCCACTGGTCAGTTCACTCTCCCCCATGAGGCTGCTTGCGGTGTAGTTTTTTCCAGCTTTCTGTCAGTTGGTCTACATGGAGGAAGTTTTCAGCTTAGCTCCAGCAGAATTTCTCAGTGACCTGCAGCCCAAGTATGTATAATCTTCAGCAATAGGATCTTAGCATCTATTCCTGATGGGGAACCAAGGGCAATGGCCTGTAATGCTTTAGGGGCATCAGGAACCTCTCTGACCAACAACTTACTGGAAGGTATTCCATCCCTGGCATTGAAAAATTTATTTATTATCAAAGTTTTTATTTTCATTTATTTATTAGCAACAGAAAGAGGAAGAGAGAAAAGAGAGAGAGAGAGAGAGATTGAGAATGAGCATGCTAGGGGCCTCTAGCCACTCCAAACGAACTCCAGATGCATGTGCCACCATGTGCATCTGGCTTATGTGGGACCTGGAGAATCAAACCTGGGTCCTGAGGCTTCACAGGCAGTTCCTTCACCACTAATCCATTTCTCTAGCCCTGACACTAAAAATTTTCTTTTTATCAATCTATGGTTTCTAGATTTCTGTATGATTTATTCATACCCTCTTAAATTTTGATTAACCCTCCACCCACCTTTCCTTTACTCCATCTCTTCCTCTGACCTCACTTAGGCCATTCCACCCCCAGTAATTTCTTCTAACTACACATAAACAGAACCATCCACTTACATCTCCCCCCGCTCATCCCTCCTTAATATCCCTTTTCTAGCTTACTGGCCTCTGCTACTGAATTTTATTCCAACTCACAAGTCCAAACATTTGTAGCTAGAATCCACATATGAAAGAGAATATGTAACATTTGGCTTTCTAGGCCTGGGTTACCTCACTAAGTATAATCCTTTCCAAGTCCATCCATTTCCCTGCAAATTTCATAATTACATTTTTCTTTACCACTGAATAAAAGTCCATTGTATAAATGTACCACATCTTCATTATCCACTCATCAGTAGAGGGCATCAAGGCTGATTCCATTTCCTACCTATTGTGAATAGAGCGACAATAAACATGGATGTGCAAGTAGATTTAAGACAGTGTGATGAGTCCTTGGGATATATGCCTAGGAGTTAAATAGCTAGGTCATATGATGAATCTATTTTTAGCTGTCTCAGGAACCTCCACACTGATTTCCGCAATGGCTGGACCAGATTACATTCCCACCAACAGTGTAGAAGGGTTCCTCTTTTGTCCACATCCTCGCCAGCATTTATTGTCATTTGTTTTCTTGATGGTATCCATTCTGACAGGAATGACATGGAATCTCAACATAGTTTTAATTTGCATTTCCCTGATGGCTAAGGATGCAGAACATTTTTTTAGACGTTTAAATGCAATCCATATTTCTTCTTTTGAGAACTCTCTATTTAGTTTCATAGCCCATTTTTAACTGGGTTATTTGATTTCTTATTATTTAGTTTTTTGAGTTCTTTGTATATTCTGGATATTAATCCTCTGTCAGATGTATAGCTAGAAAAGATGTTCTCCCATGGAATAGGTTGCCTCTTTGCTCTATTCACAGTGTCTTTGCTATACAAAAGCTTTGTAATTTCATGATATCCCAACAGTTGATTTTTTATGTCCTGAACAATTGGGGTTGTATTCAGAAAGTTGTTGCCTCTGCCAATGTGTTGAAAGGTTTCCCCTACTTTGTCCTCTAGCAGTTTCAGAGTTTTGGGTCTGATATTAAGGTCTTTGATCCATTTGGACTTAATTCTTGTACATAGAGAGAGAGGGGATCTATTTTCATTCTTTTACATATAGATACCCAGTTTTCCCAGTTAAGGAGGCTGTCTTTTCTCCAGTGAATATTTTTGGCATTTTTGTTAAAGATCAGATGGCTGTAGCTGCTCAGATTAACATCTGGGTCCTCTATTCTGTTCCATTGATCTATGTGTCTGTTTTTGTGCCAGTACCATGCTGTTTTTGTTACCAGGATTTTGTAATATAGCTTAAAATTAGGTGTGGTGATACCACCAGCCTTAATTTTGTTGCTCAAAATTGTTTTGGCTATTCGAGTTTTTTTTGTGCTTCCAAATGAATTTTAGGATCTTTTTACCTATTTCTATGAAGAATGCCATTGGAATTTTAATAATTTTTTTAATTTTTATTTATTTGAGAGTGACAGACACAGAGAGAAAGACAGATAGAGGGAGAGAGAGAGAATGGGCGCGCCAGGGCTTCCAGCCTCTGCAAACGAACTCCAGACGCGTGCGCCCCCTTGTGCATCTGGCTAACGTGGGACCTGGGGAACTGAGCCTCGAACCGGGGTCCTTAGGCTTCACAGGCAAGCGCTTAACCGCTAAGCCATCTCTCCAGCCCCCATTGGAATTTTAATGGGGTTTGCATTAAATGTGTAGATTGCTCCTGGTAAGATTGACATTTTCACAATATTTATTCTTCCAATCCAAGAACATGGGATGTCTTTCTATTTCCTAGTGTCTTCTGCAATTTCTCTCAAGTGTTTTATTAAAGTTTCCATTGTAGAGATCCTTCACTTCCTTGGTTAGGTTTATTACAATGTACCTTATTTATTTATTTATTTATTTATTTATTTATTTATTTATTTATTTATTGAGGCAGTTGATAATGGGAGTGATTCCCTCAGTTCATACTCATCATGTTTGTTGTTAGCATATAGGAAGGCTACTGATTTCTGTGTGCTTATTTTGTTTCCTGTTACGTTGCTAAAAAGTTCTGACTAGCTCTAACAGTTTGATGGTAGAGTCTGTAGGGTCCTTTATGTATAGAATCATATCATCTGCAAATAATGATAATTTGATCTCTTCCTTTTCAATTTGTATCCCTTGTATGTGTGTCTCTTGCCTTATTGCTCTAGTTATGACTCCCAGTACTATATTAAATAAAAGTGGAGACAGTGGACACCCTTGTCTTGTTCCTGATCTTAGTGGAAAAGTTTCAAGTTTTTCCCCATTTAGTATTATGTTAGCTGTATGTTTGTCATAAATAATAGCCTTTATTATGTTGAGATATGTTCCTTCTATTCCCAATTTCTTTAGGACTTTTATCATGAAGGAATGTTGGATTTTGTCAAGTGCTTTTTCTTCATCTATTGATATGATTTTGTTATTTTTTGTCCTTCAGCCCACTTATATAGTGTATTACACTTATCAATTTGCATATGTTGAACCATCTCTGCATCTGTGGGATAAAGCCTACTTGGTCGGGGTGAATGGTCTTTCTAACATATTCTTGTATTCTATTTGTCAATATTTTGTTGAGAATTTTTGTATCTATATTCATGAGAGAGATTGGTCTATAAATTTTCTTTTCTTTTTCTTTCTTTCTTTTTTTTTTTTTTTCGTTCTGTCTTTGTCTGGTTTTGGTATCAAGGTGATACTGGCTTTGTAGAAGAAGTTTGGGAGTTCTTCCATGAAAGTGTGGTAAAATTCACCAGTGAATCCATCTGGGCCTGGACTTTTCTTAGTTTGGAGATTTTTTTTAAAAATTATTTTCATTTTTATTTGAGAGTACAAGAGAGAAAGAAGCAGAAGGGCTGGGGGTGGGATAGAATGGGTACACCAGGGCCTCCAGCCACTGCAAACAAATGAACTCCAGACTTGTGTGCCCCCTTGTGCAACTGGCTTACGTGGGTCCTGAGGAATTGAACTGAGGGCCTTTGGCTTTGCAGGCCTTAACCACTAAGCCAATTCTCCAGCCCTTGGAGATTTTTTTAAATAACTGCTTGGATCACCATACTTCTTCTAGGTCTAAATGGTTAATCTCTTCTTGATTTAATTTTAGTAGGTCATATGAATCAAGGAAATCATCTGTTTTTTTCAGAATTTCAAATTTAGTGGAGTATATGTTCTTAAAGTATGTCCTTATGATTTTCTGAATTTGTTTGGTATCTGTTAGTATCTCTGCAGCGGTTTCCCTAGAACACATGAAGCTACACCGTAGAGTGTGCTTTAACTTTATAAAGTTTTTCTTATTCACCTATATTCAGTACACATATAAATGGCATCCATTGTAATTTTCACACGTTTTTAATATATTTTTAAACTTTATTAACAACTTCAGTACATATAGACAATAACATACCATAATCACGGTCTTCTCCCACCACCCTCCACTGAATCTCTTCTCTATTTTTTAAACATTTATTTATTTTGATTATTATTAACATCATATTTTGTATAGATATGTTATGAGTTGGTACCCTCTTTTCCCTTGTCCCTCCCCCATTCCACTGGGGATCATCTTCAGTGGGGTTGCAGGTATTCCCCATGGGACTATGGGTTATACATTCTCTGAACAGCAGTCAGTTTTTTGGGGGGGGGAGGCAAAGCCTCTGGGCATGATGTCTCAATCCACCTCCTCTTTCCTGAACCGTGTTTTTTTTTTTTTTTAATTTGGTTTTTCGAAGTAGCATCTCACTCTATCTCTGGCTGACCTAGAATTCACTATGTAGTCTCAGAGTGGCCTTGAACTCATGGCAGTCCTCCTACCTCTGTCTCCCAAGTGCTGGGATTAAAGGTGTGCACCACCATACCTGGCTTCTGTGGTGTGTTTTAAGTCTACTTCAGTGATGAGATCTCAGGAGCCTCTGGATCTCTGCTTTGGTAGGTGTTGAGTATCCTCAGGGTCTGTCTACTTCACCCTGGCACTGATTATCAGGTTCACCATGGAAGCAGCACTCTTGCTCATCTCCCTAGTTCCTCTGTGGTTTTACCTGTGGCTCAGCTGATGTGTGAGGGGTGGTTTATCTCCTAAGATCTCGCTATCTACTAAAAAAGAAAAACAGATTCTCTAATGGAGAGTGAAATAAGCATAGTTAAAATGGGATAAGCATTATTAACTTAGGGAGAAGTTTGATGTACGTATTCCCTCTTTTAGCCAAAGACTAGTGAGAGCTTGACAATGGCTAGCATAGTCTTTGTCTCCGTAAGATTCTAATCTGGTTCCCAATTCCAGATGTGGGTTCCTTTACATTGAGCAGGTCTCTTAGCTAGTCAGAAAGCTATTGGTTACCTGCCAAGACTGTGTGCACTGGCATGTACACGTCATCAGGGTGTTTACTTCAGAGTAGCTTAGACCTCTGTTTACTCAAACTGTTGGTGGCCACTTTCCCCCAGTAGTTCATGTAGTGAGTGCTTTCTAGCACTGAATGGGCTGTCTGGGGACTGGCTTTCTTCTGAATTCCAGCCAGCTCTCTCCATGCTCTGTGTCAGCAGCATACAGTGTCGTCAGCAATAGGGTCTTACCTTTTGCCTCAGGCAGGTAATCAAGTGCTTTGACTGAAGACTGTCTTGTTATGGGGGCCTTGTAGGTCTCTCCTGTCAGCAGCTCATTGTGGGTAGCAACTGAGAATCTTTTCTCCTTTCCAACTAGTTTCTCTTCTTTTTTGCCGTCATCAGTTTTTCCCTCCTGTTATGCAGGTCCTGTGTAGGTAGCATCAGCCACTGTGAGGTCATGAGTACCATGGCCACTTTGAGTCTCTAAGACAGTATTACAGGCACTCCTCCCCTTCCTTTGGCTCTTACATACTTTCCACTATTTATTCTGAAATGGTCCTTGAGTATTTAATATATTTTGATCATATTTCTCGCATTATCTTCTCTGATCTTCCCCTCCTCTTGCTGAAGCCCTTCCTCTTCCCAGCTTATCCCCCTTCTACTCTCGTGTCTTTTTTGTGAACCAGTGAGTTTAACCAGCATGACTTTCCCAGAGCACAGGGGAAGGGTTGCTTACAGGAGTGTGAGGGACTTACCAGTGGTTTTGAGTGTGCTTTCCAGATAACGGTCCATGCAAAACGAAATAATATGTTTTATCTTTTCCAGTTTACTTATGATGATAGCCTAAGAAATAAGCTCAAAGTGCAAGCATTAATCTACCCAGTCCTCCAAGCTCTGGATTTCAACACACCCTCTTATCAACAAAACAAGAATAGCCCAATCCTGCCCCGCCATGTCATGGTCAAATACTGGGTGGACTACTTCAAAGGCAATTATGACTTTGTGGAGGCTCTGATAGTGAATAATCACACTTCTCTGGACGTAGAAAGGGCCACTGAACTCAGGGCCCTTCTAAACTGGACGTCCCTCTTACCTGAGTCCATCACAAAGAACTACAAGCCCGTCGTGCAGACCAAGGGCGACACCAGAATAGTCCAGGAGATCCCTCAGCTGCTGGATGCTGCGTCTTCCCCACTCATTGCAGACGAGGAAGTCCTTCAGCGCCTCCCTAAGACCTACATCCTCACATGTGAGCACGACGTGCTAAGGGATGAGGGCATCATGTACGCCAAGCGTTTGGAGAGCGCGGGTGTGGAGGTGACCCTGGACCACTTTGCCGACGGCTTCCACGGATGCATGATCTTCACCAGCTGGCCCACCAACTTCTCCGTGGGAATCCGGACTAGGGATAGTTACATCAAATGGCTAAATCAAAACCTGTGACCGAACAAACCTGTCCAAGGCCTGGCCTCTCAGACTGCCTATGCTTGCTTTGGACCAGTGTGGACTTCCCATTTACGTCCCCTTCTTATTTCTTGTCAGCTTTAGAATCTCTGAACCCCGTGGACTTTATGATAATTCAACTTTTAAAAGTGAATCTAACAAGTACAAAACCATCTGAACTTGTTCCCAGAGAGGACCAGTTCTCTGTTCTTTGTTGTAGCCCGTTACCACAGATGGCCACAGGAGCAGGAGGCAGGACCAGGAGTAGCATATAGCCTCGGGCCCTGCCTTAAATGAAATCATCACGTTCTTCCCCTGAGCAGCTTTTCTGGCTGTGGGTGAGGCGATGGAGAACCTCTGAGAAGTTAGGAAAGCAAGAACTCCTCTTCAACTCGCCAGAGTTGACCCTGGGTGCAGAGCAAGGTTAGGTTCACGCCTTTGGGTCAGTGCTAGGGACCACGTGCCCGCCCTCCATTCTTTGAGGGCTGCTTTGTTTCCCATGGGACTTTAGGAAAGGTTTTCTAGCAAGGCAGGCTTATCAAAAGCCTTTCTGCTTGGAGTGTGTTAATTTTCTGAGTTGGGTTAAAGTGATACTTGAAAATTACTCTCTGTTCTTATGAGAAAACAAGGATGCATGCACTGGCTATCTCTGGGGGAAATCTTTCAGAACAAATTTGTTTAGATTTAGAGCATGTTTCGTTACGAAATAACTTAGCTTAATGTTTCATAAGACTACTCCTGGAAGAGCAGTGTGTAAATATTTGGTATAATCAAGAAATTAAATACATTTAATATGACTTTAGAATAATAAAAAAAATACCTTTAGAAAACCTAGTTCAATCTTGAAAGAAGGTCAGTTCACACTTGAAAACTCAATTTTTTTTTTCAGGCCAATAGCTATAAAGTGGAACTATTTTGACATAATGTATTGTTTATTTTTTAAAGTTACTTAATATATATAGATAGGATTTTTCTGAAAGCCAACAACTACAAAGAAAATATAAGATAAAGGTATATTTTAAAAAAAATCCATACAGTTCTAGCCAAATTAATTTTATGGAAGGAGATAATATAATAATAGTATTACCAAATGTTAGGACTAAATATTTTGATATTTATACCTATATAAGTTAAAATAAGTCGAAGCTCTTGACTATGACTAAAATCTATACCTATATGTGAAATCACCCATGTTTACACGGGCTGGCCATCCTATACCTGAAATCTGACCTACTTAAAATATTAGGAACTTGGAGTGTTGATATGATGATGGTACAAGTGGAAATTTTGTTTTATATGTAAAATTATTTAAAATATCATGCAAAGTTACAAGCTGTGCAAATAAGGTGAATTCAAAGCCCAGGTTAACGTCTGGGTTAGACTCGAGAGTCCCAGTCTCAAGATAATTCATCATGTCTTTGCAAATATCCCAAAATTCAGAAAAAAATCAAAATCTGAAACACTCCATTCCCCAACATTTCAAAGGAGGGATGCCCAGCCTGCAGCTCAGTAGCTTAGGCAAGGCACGCCCTGCTCACCTCTGCCCTGGACAGCCAGCAGCGCCCCTGGCTCACCCCCAGCCCCTCCTTCCAGCCGCCGAGGCTTGCCTGCTGTCAGGACTTCACCGCCAGTGGGCATCTTTGGCACAACAATACAATTTTGATTTGGATTGAGCACTCTGCCCTCCTTTTTGTCACCCTGCTTCTGCCCCAGCCCAGGCTGTGCTTAAGAACCTCAGAAAGCAGCAGTAGAGCTGATTACGCTACAGTGACCATGGGAGGAAAATGGTCTTTCACTCCGTGAAGGACAGGCGTTTGCCACTTCCGGCTTTAAGATGACAAATGAAAATTTGCACACTCCCTCCATTTGCTTATTGTAAAAGCTAATCACATCTTATGTACAAAACAGAGGTAAGTATATATATTTGTGTTTGCTGTGTGTTTATATAAAAATAAGCAGATGCCAGGTGTGGTGGCGCACGCCTTTAATCCCAGCATCCAGGAGGCAGAGGTGGGAGGATCACTGTGAGGTTGAGGCCACCCTGAGAATGCAGAGTGAATTCCAGGTCAGCTTAGGCTAGAGCTAGACCCTACCTTGTAAAAAAAAAAAAAAAAAAAAAGCAAAAATAAAATAAAAAATGAAAAGCATACAGCATACAAGCTACCTTGCTAATGTACTTAGGTGAGTCATTGTCCATCTGGGATCCTCTTTTCCTTTTGTCTAAAATCTGAGAGCTAAATTACTTCATCTCTGAGGTCTTGTCCAGCTATAAATTCCAGCCATTTTGTCAACTGTCCAATTCTGAACAATTTTTTTGGCCTCATCTATGGTGATTTTTTTTTTTTGGTAGGTCATAATTCTATATGCATACATCATCAAAGACATTGCTTAAAAACAGATTTTTAAACATCAACCCATAAGCATCAAGACCTTTGCTGGGTCACAATTGCCCCTCTTATGGTATAAATTGATATTTATCTTCAACTGAGGTTAGGAGCAAACAATCATGGGAGGATTAAAAGCAGAACTAAGGTTTTAGCTTTTGTTCTCTTGCCCTCTTGTGCAATACTGTTTTAAAGGTGCTGGGGATGGAACCCCAAGCCTCACCTGCCAAGCTAGTGCTCTACCACTGAGCCCCATTACTATTCTTTAAAAAAAAAAAAAACAGCTAAAAATAAGAGATATATTTTGAATTTGACTACCTCTAAGAAAGAAGAAATGTGGCATATTTATGAAGTTCCGTAAACTGACATTTTCTTCCAAAATTGTGAGCCAAATTTATAATAAATTCAGACCTCAAGTGATTCTAGATTTTGGTAGTGCTCTCAGGGATAAAAAGGGGATAAAGAAAAAGAAAAGAAAGAGGTCAAGCATTGTTCCTGACGGGGTGTTTGAGTTGTGTGGTTCTTCTGGGCTTTATTCTTACATGTTTGTGCTCTGCAGACTGATCTTTCTTTCAACAGGATAGCTTAGTTGTGTTTTCCTACTTTATGAAAAGTGGATAATCTTCCTGTAATACAACGTCTATGTAAAATAGGAACGTTAATATATGAAGGAAAATCTTCAAGTGCTGCAAAATACAGCAACATGTAAATTAATCTTAATGTTTTATCATTGATTGTGAAGAATCTAAGGCTTTTAGAATTTCATTGCTGGGTATATTATTTTATGCATGACCCTTTAACCTCTGACTTTTTTGCCACTGTAAAAGGGGATGCAGAATTTATGAAGGATTGCAGGAGCAAACATATCTTATGAAATGGAAATTCAGTGTGGCGATGGAAAGTGTTTCTCTGTGTGGAAGCATGTTTGGAAATAAAATGGTTCCATCTGGAAGTGTGCTTCATTCACTTCCCCATCCTGGTCCCCCTTGGAGACACTGGCCCCTCTTTCTTTCCTCTATATCTAGATGCCAGCCCAAATCTCCCTCTGCTACATTGCTTCTGCACTTCAACCATTTCAGCCAAAGAAGTATCCTGTTTCTGAAGGCAAGTTGGCAGGTTATCCCTATCACTCCATTTCATATTTTATTATACTTAGTCTATATATTGGTATTAGTTACTTTACTCATTGCTGTGACCAAATACCTGATCCCTCCCCCACCCCCCAGAAAAACAAGGGCTGGGGAAAGAAAGGGCTTATTTTGGTATAATTCTGATATATAGTTTGAGGAGATAAATTTCATCAGAGCAGGTAAGTTATGGTAATAGGAACAAGAGGCCAGCTCATCGCATTGCATCCACTGCTTGGAGGCAGAGAGAGAGAATAGGTGAAACCAGACTACCAAACTTCAAGGCCTGCTCACCCACAGTGATGCACTTCCGCCATCAACATTCTACCTACTAAAGGTTTCACTATTTTCCCAATCAGTGTCACTAGTTGGGAACCAAGTGTGAAGACACATGAGCCTATGGGGGGCACTTCACACCCCACCTACATCAATATAAATATTAAGAGTTTATCAAACTTTTCCTCTAAACTGAATTGTTTATATTGGTACCAAGTAGTCACATATTGCCAGACATAGTGAAACATGCTATCCCAGCACTCAGGAGCTGAGGCAGGTGGATTATGAGTTCAAAGCTAGCCTGGGCTACACCAGCATGACCTTGCCTAAAATAACACAAGCACATACCACTGTATAAGTGAGATTTTCTTACTCCATAATAGTTATTTTCATCTCCAACATAATCTCTGGTGTGTGGCTATATTTTGCCAGAAAAGATCAATGAACAGCTCACAATAATTTTCCTTTGGGACATTTAAATATAAATCCTTTGTGATTGTGGGTTTTGTTCTATACTTCTGAATATCAAATCCAGGAAGCTATCCATTTAGGCAAGTTATGTACCATGGAACTACATCCCTAGCCCTCTATGTTAATATTATTTTTCTCTGATTTTCATTTTTTGTACCCTTCTTTCTTTTAAACAGCATTTTATGTTTTTTAGCAGGTCCCCTAGTTCAACATCTAAAGGATACCTGAATCCAAAGTTGGAAATGTAAATATAGCTTTCATTAAATTACGCATGAGTTAAGCAGCCCATTCACCCCATGCATCATTTTATGCCATTACTGAGAGGGGCTGGTGACATCCTCTTGCATGTGTTTTCTGTTTGCAAGGCTATAAAGGGCTATAAAGGAGGGAGGAGAGGTGTGGACTTAAGGGGATGGTACTGCATATGTGTAAGTAGATGGACAAATTACTGCAGGTGGAATGGCCTAAGCGAGGTCAGGGGAAGAGGTTAAGTAAAAGGAATGTGGGGAGAGAGGTAATCAAAATGTAGGATATTGTGAATAAGCCACATGATAATCTAATTTTTTGGATAACAGCACACTCAGAAGCCATAGACTAGAAAAGTTTCCGTGCCAGGGATGGGATATCTTCCAGTAAGTTATTGGCAAGGGAGGTTCTTGATGCCCCCAAATTGTTACAGGCTTTTGCCAAGGCTCTTGGGTTTCCCACCAGGAATAGATGATAAGACCCTATTGCTAAAGATTCCACATGCCTGGGCTGCAAGGTCACTGAGAAGTCAAACCTAGGCTGAACTGAAAACCTTCTCTTGGTAGACCAGCTGACAGAAATCTGGAAAAAGCTGCACTACATGCAGCCTCATGGGAGACAGAAGCCATCTGTGGTGAAGGCGGTGAACACTGTAAGCCTCAAGTTTGGCCAATGGGTGTAATAGTGGCGTGTTTGTTATGGGGGAAAACCCCTGCTCTTTAATTGAACTGGAGACCCACTCTGTGGGAGGGAATACATGCCTGGTACTGAAAACCTAACCAAAAGCCTATGGTGGGCTGGAGAGATGGCTTAGCAGTTAAGGCACTTGCCTACAAAGCCAAAGGACCTTGGTTTGATTCCCCAGTACCAGCATCAGTCAGATGCACAAGGTGGTACATGCATCTGGGGTTCATTTGCAGTGGCTAGAATGGCATGCCCATTCTCTCTCTCTCTCCCCCTCTTTCCCTCTCTCAAATAAGATTTTAAAAAGCCTATGGTGGGGAAGGTCATTAGCATTAGGAGTGTAATGCCTGCTCTTGTCGGGATAAATACATTTTTTTTTTTGCTCACCAAACTTCCCTGTAAACGATTAATATTCATACCCGTGTATTTTTTTATTTATTTCTAGACACATCATCATGATACTCATGACCTCTTAGTGGCTGATGTTATACAAGACCTGCATACTGGGAGGAAAAAGTGATGACACCAAAATAGAAGAGAGACTGATTGGAAAGAAGGGATTCAGTAGGCGGGGGGGGGGGGGAGGGGAGGACTTTGGGATTGGGAAAAGGGGGGTGGCAAGAGGGGTTATGATCATGGTATATTGACTATCTTTATGGGAGTTGTCAATAAGAAATTTAAAAAGAGCTTATATATATAAAATTATCTCTGATGCTATTATACACAATGTGATTGTGGATGTGTGTTTCATGACTTATTATTGACAACTTCCATAAATACAGACAATATGCCATGGTCATAATCTCCTACCACTACCTCCCTTTTCTCCCTTCCAATTTCTGTCCCTTCTCCCCCCCCCCCCCCAGAATCCCTTCTTTCCAATTAGTGTATCTTCTATTTTGGAATCTTGATTTTTTTCCTTTCTATTATGCAAGTCTTGGGTGGGTAGCATCAGCCGCCATGAGGTCATGAATACCATGGCCACTATGTCTGAACAATAGTATTAGGAGCAGTCCTGCTCTTCTTTGACGCTTGCATTATTTCTGCTATGTGTGTGTTTTGCCACCAGAGGGAGCCCACGAACGCCAGTGGTAGTCACCACAAGCACTGGTTTGCCTGTGAATGGAAGCTGTTTCCCAGTAGCTTTCCTTCACTTACAAAAGATGAGTAAGAAGCTATGTCATATCTTATCACAGCAAAATAAATTAAATTGGGTGCTTTTTAAAGTAGAAACTATTTCAAATCCTCATGAATACCTAAAAGAAAATGACCGAGTTCTCAAAACAAAACAAAACAATATAGGACTCCAGTTGCTTCTGTTAAAACATGACTCATGTCTCTGCTCACTGAAGTGCTTCATCTTTTAAAAAAAATATTTTTTTCTTACATGTTTTTATTCAAGGTAAATATTTGTCATCTATTTGGTGAAAGGCTGATAGGAAAATGGTGTTCTTCAGTTTTGCAGACTGTTCACTACAATGAGTAATATAGAACTGCCATCTTTTGTTGTGTGTGAAGTGAACTCTGCAGGTCCCAAACTGCGTTGTGATTTCTCAGATGTGAAGGGAGCTGCTTCTGAAACTTCTCGACAGGGCAAGACTACCTGGCCTTCAGAAGCCACAAGAGTTCAAGCAGGGATGTTTGTGAGAGAATCATACCTAAAAAATAGATACAACATGTTCCTTGACATGGGAGGAAAGCTTGTCAAAATGGTCTCACAGAGGATGCTGCACGAACTGGTCCCCAGCTCCAGTGTTGGTAATAGGTCAGTGCATTTATGAAAGTTCTCACGGGTACCTTCAGTTCCCCATTTCAAGAGTTGTATGTATCTGTAACACTCCACAAAAAGACTGAAAGCAGCTTTTTTATTTTTAAAATATTGAATTTATTTATTTGAGAAGGAGGAAGAGGCAGAGAGAGAGAGAGAGAGAGAGAGAGAGAGCAAGCACATGCCCAGGCTTCTAGCCACTGCAAATGAACTCCAGATGCATGTGCCACCTTGTGCATCTGGCTGCTGTGGATACTGGGTTACTGAACCTGGGTCCTTAGACTTTGCAGGCAAGTGCCTTAACTGCCAAGCCATTTATGTGACTCAAAACAGCTCTTTAAAATTAAAACATTATTCACTTATTTATTTGCAGGCACAGAGCGAAAAGAGACGGAGAGAGAGGGAGAGAAAAAAAATGGGTATGCCAGGGTCTCCAGCTGCCGTGAATGAACTCCAGACACATGTACCACTGTGCATCTGGCTTAATGTTTAGAGTCTGACCACCTGGCAACAATATATGAAAGAAAATCACCAGGAATTCAGCCAACTTTTTGTTTGTTTGTTTGTTTGTTTTTCGAGGTAGGGTTTCACTCTAGTCCAGGCTGGCCTGGAATTCACTATGTAGTAGTCTCAGGGTGGCCTTGAACTCACGGCAATTCTCCTACCTCTGCCTCCCGAGTGCTGGGATTAAAGGCATGCACCACCATGCCCAGCTATAATTTTTTCTGTTGGTTTGTTGGAGACGGAGTCCTGCTCTACAGTCCAGGCTGACCTTGAATTCATGGGTCTCCTGCCTTAGCCTCCTGAGTAGCTGGGATTATAAGCATTCACCATCACACCCTTCTCTAGCCTTTACTTCAAGAAAGAAGATGTTTTCCACTTTCTTGGGAGTGATGAGCTTTCCTTGGCCCTGAATTATATAAAACAAAGTTTCTACGTGTCGCTTAATGGAGAATCCTTTCAATTACTTTAAAACAAATACAGCAGGAACTCTGATGTAGTCATTCACTTAACGAGCCTCCATGAAAATCAAGGACATGACTTTCAACCTGAGTGTGTCTGTACAGTTTGTTTAGCTACCTGCTAGGGACTATGAGCAACAAAGCCAGAGAAGGACATTGTTAAAAGTTCAACTTGAGCCTAGAGAGATGGCTTAGCGATTAAGGCGTTTGCCTGCAAAGCCAAAAGATCCCGGTTTGATTCTCCAGTACCCATGTAAGCCAAATGCACAAGGGGGCGCATGCATCTGGACTTTGTTTGCAGTGGCTGCAGGTCCTGGTGTGCCCATTCTCTCGCTCTCTTTCTCTTGCTCAAATAAATAAATAAATAAATTACATATTTTTTTAAAAGTTCAACTTTAAGCAAGTGTTAACTATTCTCAAATGTATCCCTCCAGGGGCATTAATAAGATGATCTGCTTTCTGCTCCATTTTTTCTGCTGGGGGAAAGGAGACGTGATTAAATCTTATGTAAGAAATTGATAAATAGCTACCTCTGGGGAATGGGAAGAAGGGATCTAAGGAAGATAGTCATTTTCTCCCACTATGTTCCTCTCTGAAATGTTTTAATTTTTGAAATACGATCTATGTTTGTTAACATTTTTAAGTGGGAAAGTCAAGTCAATTTACTCACAACGAACACAGTGCAGGTCATGGGAAAGTAGAAGCTGGGGAAATGTTCAGTTGATAAAAGTGCTCACATTACACGCATGAGGACCTCAGCACCCATGTTAAAAAGAGAGAGAGAGAGAGCAAGTGATAGAGGATGGAGTGGTGGTACCTGTAATCCCAGCTCTGCAGAGGCAGAGGCAGGAGGGTCCTAGTCAAGCCAAATCAGTGAGCTCCGGGTTCAGTGAGAGATCCTGCTGAGAAAAATAAGGAAGACACTTGACACTGACTTCCTCTTGCTCATGCTCATACATGCACGTCCACCTGCACAGATATATGGGCCCACATGCAGATGAACGTACATGCAAACATGCTTGCACATTACATATACATGCTTAACTATGTACGGGGACTGTCTGGCAATAAGGAAAGCTATGTAAGGAGAAGATAGATGGGGAGGGGGAGGATGTTCAAAGCCAATGAGTTGACTTTGATTTTCTTTTAATTATGGCTCGTCTCTGTAAGTTATCTCTTGAAGGAACATGTATTCAAGCAAGTGGAGGTAAAGGGGAGGTGACTGTAAGGATACAATCTGGTATCTCCTGTGCATCCATGATTCAAATATGAAGAATAACAGTGATGACACCAGCAAGGCACGCTGGGATGACTGCCCTCCGCGACGCTGATCCACAGGGTTCAAGCAGCCTATTTACTCCATCTCTCCTCATGTTTAGTTTCTGCTTTTTTTATTTTCCTAGATATCAAGATCCTTACAGATGACTGGTTCTTGTCTTGCTTTGGCAAGCTGTTGTAAGCGTGTATGATAAAGCGTGACCACCAGCACTGAAGTGAGTTCAAGTACCCACTGCCGGCTCTTCAAGCCTGTGTATGTGGGTACTAACGCTTGAATCCAGGGTCTTCCACATGCTAGGCAACCGTTCCAGCACTGAGATATATCCCTGGTCATCTAAGGTGCTTCTTTTTTTACATGAAAAAAAATTTGTTTTTGGTTTTTTGAGGTAGGGTCTCACTCTAGCCCAGGCTGACCTGGAATTCACTATGTAGTCTCAGAGTGGCCTCGAACTCATGGCAATCCTCCTACCTCTGCCTCCAGAGTGCTGGGATTAAAGGCGTGCACCACCATGCCTGGCTCAAGAAAATATTTTTATTTCTATATTTGCAAGAGATAGAAGAGAGAGACAGGATGGACAGAGAATGGGTAGGCCAGGTCCTCTAGCTGCTGCAAATAGACTCCAAATGCATGCACCACTTTGTGTACTTGGCTCTATGTGGGCACTGGGGAATCAAACCCTGGTCATTTGGTTTTGCAGGCAAATGCTTTAACTGCTGAGCCATCTCTCCAACCACTCTTATTTTTTCTTTTGAGGTAGGGTCTCAGTTTTAGCCCAGGCTGACCTGAAACTCACTCCAGCTCCAGGCTGGCCTCAAACTCCCAGCAGCTCTCCTACCTCTGCCTCCTGAGTGCTGGGATTAAAGGTGTGTGCCACATCTGGCAAGTGATTGTCTCATAAACCAGGTTTTTTTTTTTTTTTTCAAAAGCCAGTTTACATATATGAATCACCCTGGGACCTTGTTAGGATGCAGATTCCAGCTCAGAAGGTGGGTCTTTGATGCTGAACTTAAAGCACATTTCTTCCCTTTACTTCACACTTCACATATATACATACATACATACATACATACATATACATATATATATATATATATTTTTTTTAAGTGTGGGGGCTGGAGGGATGGTTTAGTGGTTAAGGCATTTGCCTGGAAAGCCTTAGATTCCCCAGGACTCATGTAAACCAGATGCACAAGGGGCCACACGTGTCTGGAGTTGATCTGCAGTGGTTGGAGACCCTGGTGTGCCCATTCTCTGTCTGTCTATCTTGCTTTCTTTCTCTGTCAAATAAATTAAATATTTTTTAAAGTGTGGGTTTTAAAAAAAAACACTAATATTCAAGAGAAAATGGAAAATTATGGAGAAATTGTCAAAGAAAATGCAAATGACTGTTTTTAACCTTTCAGCCTTGGTAATAATTAAATATATTCAAAGGAAAAAAATGAGAGCATTGTTTGTTAGTATTGGACAGGATTTTAAATAGCAGCACTGGAGTGGAGAGAGAACTCAGTGGTTAAGAGCACTTCCAATGCAAGCATGAGGGTCTGAGGAGGTCTGAGAGAGCTTGATCCCCAGGACCCACATAAACTGCTGGGCATGGCCACACACATCTGTAACCTCAGTTCCACAGGGGAGCAGAGACCCACTTGGGAGGCAGAGGTGGGAGGATCACTGTGAGTTTAAGGCCAGCCTGAAGCTACAGATGGAGTTCCAGGTCAGCCTGAGCTAAAAGTGAGACCCTATCTCAAAAGAAAAAAAAAAGGTGGGGGTAGTGGAGCTGAAGAGATGGCTCAGCACCCCATTAACACCTGAATGGAAAGAGATCAGTAAGAAATCGTGGCTCAAATAAAACAGGTGGAAGAGCAGTGGCGTAGGCCACCCAATATTCTGCTGTGGTTACACCCCGCTACAGGCCAGCACACTGGGTCTTGCATTGCGCATACACTGTGTAACACACACACACACACACACACACACACACACACCAAACAGCATTAGTATATGGGAAATGGACTCTTCATTTATAGTTTCTTGGTATATAAATTGGAATGGTATTTCTGGAGGGACTCAGCAAAAGCATTTTAAGAGAGTGTGGTTACACGTTTTTTGAGACATGGTATCTGAATAGTTGCTAGCCAGCTAGTTTATGAAAGTGGCTGTAAGTATGCATGGCCTGGGATGCCCATGTCCCATGTCCTCTTAGAGTTATGGATGAGAGCAGTGTCTCTGAGAAACAGAGGCATGTGTAGGCAAGGGCCTTCCAACATGGGCCACACGTGCTGTCATGATCTGCATTCAAAGCTGCCATCAGCACAAACCGAGGAGATGCAGCAGAAAATTTCCTTTCCTTCTTCCAAATATGCAACAAGGCACTATCCAGTTCCAAGCTTTCCCAGCTCTTTCTTCAGACCCTCAAACTGCCGCTGGCACCCGTTATCCCTCCAGGCTTGTCTCTAGAATAGAGCACTATTATCATAGAGATGTTTCTTCTCCATCTTGAGCAGGTGGAGTGGCCAGAGGCTCTTAAACTTCAGCTGCTGCTCCAGAGATTCTTTTTTTTTTTTAATTAATTAATGAAATATTTTTATTTTTGTAGTCAGTGAATACAGTCAAGTTGGTACCATTGTTAGCCTCCTCCCTGTCCTCTCCCCTCTACAGGGACCCTCCTTGTTGGGGCATATGGGTCATGCATTGTGAGGTTAGCCTTTAGTTTTGGAAATGTCTCTGGGTGTCATGACCCAACATGTGGCTCTGACATTCTTTCCGCACCTCTTCCACAAATTTTCCTGAGCCATGTTGAGTTCATATTAAGTCTGCTTCCATGTTGAGATCTTGGGAGCCTCTGTGTCTCTGGATATCTGGTTTGGAAGCGGTTGATTGTTCTCTGTGTCTATCTCCTTCACCATTGTGCTGGTTCCCGGTTCGCCAAGAAAACAGCATTCTTGCATGTTTCCTGTTATTCTTAGTTTCAGCTGGGGCCCTTTTGAGGTATGATGGGGTGGTTCTGTCCTTAGGATTTGCGTCTAGCTGAAAATGAGAAGCAGATTCTCCAATGGAGAGTAAAGTTAGCACCAAGTAGATGTGTTAACCATTATTTTTTAAAGATAGTTTAGCAGAGAGTGGGTTCATTTTTGGATATGGTTCTGACTTGTTTCCCAGCTCCAGCAATGGGTTCTGTTCCACTGAGCAGATCAGTTAGCCAGATTGAGAGCAGGTGGTTTCCCACCATGGCTATGCGCCACTATTGCACTTGTGTGAGCTGCTCCAGAGCTTCTTATTCCGTGAGGCCATTTTGAGGCCTTCTGTGGGGAATTTGAAGAATCTCCATAAGTCATTTTGATGCATTGATATGCTTCTGCATTGAGGTGGGGTTGGGGAAGAAAAGGGTGGGGGTTCCTCATATTATAATACATATGTAGGCCAGAAGGGGCTGTGCAAACCAATAATCCCAACCCCAGGAGGCTGAGGCATGGGGGACCACAAGTTGGAGGCTAACCTGGGTTATGGAGTGAATGAATGAATGATGTGTGTGTGTGTGTGTGTGTGTGTGTGTGTGTGTGTGTGTGTGTTATCTGTGTTCTATCAGTGGCTTTCAGAATTTAGCGATTACAGTTCTCTGGAAGTCTGCTTAAAATATAGATTATTTAGGAGCTGGAGAGATTTCTCAATGGTTAGGGCAATTGCCTGCAAAGCCTAATGAGTCAGGTTCAATTTCCCAGTACTCACAAAAAGCCAGATGCACCAAGTGGCACATGTATCTGGAGTTTGTTTGCAGTGGCTGGAGGCCTTGGCATGCCCATTTTTTCTCTCCTTGCAAATAAATAAACAAATAAATAGAACATTAAAAAAAAAAAAAAACAGACTACTTGCCCACTCCCAAAGCTGCTGACCCTGGGCAGAACACAGTCACTTCCAGGTTGTGCTATTGGTGTGATTCTGAACAGATGATGAGGCCCAGGTGGGCTGGCCCTGGGGTCCACCCTCCAAATCTACAAACCTATCGGATCTTCCCTTGCATACCTGAATCTGACAAAAGAATACATTTCACATACTATAAAGACTGTAGCCTTCCTGTCCATTCTCTCTGGAGTCCCTTGCAACCCTAATGGGATACACGAGTGGCTTCCCCTCTCATCCAGTCTAGCTTGGTGAGTGTGAAGAAAACAGAATATTGCTTCTTGGTTTAGATGGTGCTTTTTTTTTTTTTTTTCTGCTTGCCTCTGCTTTATAGTTTGGGGTAACCTTTCACTTTCATTGCATATATAATTTTCCTCTGGTCTCCAAATCTACCATGTGCTCACTTCGCTTACACTCCAGATCTACCACATGGGTGCTCTCTCTAACTCTAAGCTGGCTACCTGTGTAATTTCTTTAGACTCAAAGTAAGCATGAGCGTAACTGAAGGACTCAGGAACCAGATGGACGCCATGACAGGCTTCAGAGTCCTCAGTAGGCCTAAGTTTCTGTTTCCTGGCAAGATCTAAGGGTGGGTTTAACAGTTACTGGAAACTGATTATATGCCATAAGATAAGTTCAATTCCCCTAGCTCCAGCTTGCCGACCTTGCCGTAACGGTATGCTTAACAGTTAAACTGATTATCCCATACATTCCTGAAGTCATGAGACATTCCCGTAGTCATAGATGAGCTCAATTCCCCTAGCTCCAGCCCGCCAACTTTGCCCCCCAAAATCCTAAGCCAACCAGAAGAGTACACTGTTTAAATCAACCAATCATGTACCCGTCCCCTTCTTCTATGTTCAAATCCCTATACAAACCCTACCGTCCCACTACTCGGGGCTCTTGTATGGACCCACTGCGTTGGTGAAGTCAAGAGACTGAGCTTAAGCCCGAATTAAAGTTCCTTGCCCTTGCGTACATGTTTGGTTCTCCTTGGTGGTCACCAGGGGTGCCGAGAACTGGGCGTAACAGTAACCCTCTTCGTTACTCATTTCTCCTCTGAATCTCCTGCTCTCTGCTTTGATATCTGCCCTCTCATTTTTCCTTAAGCCTCACCATTTGCCCTCTTAACTTCCATGCATGGAAAATCACATGATAGATGGCATGCAGGTTCCTCCTAAGTCTCCCTACAAAAGCTCCTAGATTCTACTTTCCACATGTTTTTTGATTCTAATCCCTGCTTAAAGGCCTTATTTTCTCTTGAGTGAGCTTTCCATGTACTTCCAGATTTACTCTAGTATCTTTTCAAAAAATTTTAAAAATACTTATTTTTATTTACTTATTAATTTAAGAGAGAGGGAGAGAGCCGGGCATGGTGATGCACACCTTTAGTCCCAGCACTCAGGAGGCAGGTAGGAGGATTGCCGTGAGTTCGAGGCCACCCCGAGACTCCATAGTGAAGTCAAGCTGAGCCTGGGCTAGAGTGAGATGCTACCTCAAAAAAATCACAAAAAAAAAAAAAAAGAGAGAGAGAGAGAGAGAGAGAGAGGCAGATAGACAGTGAGAGAATGGGCATACCAGGGTTTCAGTCACTGCAAACAAACTAGATGCATGTTCCACCTTGTGCATCTGGCTTATGTGGGTCCTAGGGAATCAAACCTGGGTCCTTAGGCTTTGCAGGCAAGCACCTTAACCTCTAATCCATCTTTTCAGCCCAACTCTAGTCTCTTTAAGAGCTTTTCCTTTTTCCTTTCTTTCTCTTCTCTGGATACTGACTGAAATTCCAGGCATACTTGCCCCAACACTTTGGGTTTTCCCACCATTTTCTCAATAAGTCTCTCTTGCCTTGTATAAAACAAAAAACCATATAAAGGATGAACAAATTAACCTCTCAATTTCCTGCTTCACAGAACAAAATATTGCCAATTGTTAGGGGAAATATTTGTGTCTTGGTTGTCACAAATACAAGCATTCAATACATCATATCTGTTATTATCACTGTATTCCTCAGGATTTATGTTGTGTCTTTCCAGATATTGTTTTGGGTAACACAGAAAGTAGCTTACAAATAGATGCTGATTCAGAATATATTCAATGGATTTTTTTTTTTTTTTTTTTTTTTTGGTTTTTCGACCTGGAATTCACTATGTAGCCTCTGGGTGGCCTTGAACTCATGGTGATCCTCCTACCTCTGCCTCCTGAATGGTGGGATTAGAGGTGTGTGCTACCATGCCTGGCTGGATTTTTTTTTTTAAACAGGGTCTCATGTAACCCAAACTGGCCTTGAACTTGATATGTAGCTGACAGTGAACTTGTGGTCCTCTTGGCTCCATTTTCTGAGATTATGAAGATACACCACTGCATCTAGTTTAAATGTACTGTTTTTAATGTATGTTTCCTGTTCCTTTAAAGATCATTAAAACATATCTACAACTTTAAATAAAAGTTAAAATTGGGACTGGAGAGATGGCTTAGCAGTTAAGGTGCTTGCTTGCAAAGCCTAACAAACCAGGTTTGATTCCCCAGTACCCACGTAAAGCCAGATGCACAAAGTGCTGCATGCGTCTGGAGTTCATTTGCAGCAGCTAGAGGCCCTGGCACACCTCTTCCCTCTTCCTTCCTCTCTCTCTCTCCTTGCAAATAAATAAAAAATATTTATAAAAGGGGTGCAGAGATAGCTTAGTGGTTAAGGCACTTGCCTAGAGAGCCAAAGGACCCAGGTTCAACTCCCCAGGACCCACGTCAGCCAGATGCACAAGGAGGCACATACATCTGGAGTTGGTTTGCAGTGGCCAAAGGCACTGGAGTGCCCATTGTTTCTCTCTCTCTCTCTCTCTGCTTCTCTCACACACACATAAATAAAAATAAAACAAATTTAAAAATATTTATTAAAAAAGTTAAAATTAAACCAAGCTGATATGGGGCTTTATGCTCTGTGCTCCTCTGCTCTGTGCTTTGAACTTGAGGCGTTCAGAGCCTCCCCTGGGTTTCTAGTTCACCACACGTGGCAAATGAGCCCAGGTGGAAGTAGGGCCCCTCCTTCCATCAATGGCGACAAAGCGTTCCCTCTCGCTTACAGCACTCTTCTTCTATTAGGGTCATGCCAATTTTAAGACAAAAAATAAAACCTGGTGCTGGGGCTTAGAGAACATTTTAGCTTCCAACATAGAACTTCATGTGCCATTTGGGGCACACAGTCATTATGTCCCCAATGAAAGAACACATGTTGACCATGAGGGCAAATGGAACATTGTTGATTAAATTATCTTGTTATTCCGCTCTTACTCAGCAAAGCTGGAACAAATGATACAAGCTTTCTTATAACTGACCTGCCCATACACTCAGCCCTACAAATGAAGCTTGTAGGGGACAGTCGTAGCACCTACGTGTGTAACAGGGCCACATCCAAAAGCAATCATGAGGAAGTGAGCATCGCCTGGTGGTGACCTTCATCTCTCTCTCTCTTTTTTTTTATTTGTTGTTTTGTTTAAATGATTTACTGTTGACCCCACCAAGACAGGAAATACTAAGATAGTAACAAACTGAGGAAATGGTTGAAATGACAGCAAATGCTTCCAGGGTTTCTCCTTGTTCTGCTGGCAAAGCTTTCCTAGGAAAAGCCAACAGCAGCATTGTTTCATTTTGTCCCCCTCAACTCCCAGTTCTTTGATACTACTTTCTTCCCCTTGATCCAGCACAACTTTTTTTTTCATAAGCCACAGTCCGGGAAGAAACGGTCATGAGGTAATACATAGTCAACCATTAAGAACAACTAGCCAGAGCTCTCTTTGTGCCGTTATCTGAGCAGGAACCAATTTCTGTTTGCTATTACCAACCTTAAAATTGTTCCCACAAACCGTGTTTTAACCACCTGTCTGGAATGCTGAGATTGTCCCCCACAAAGAAAACAATTTCTCAGCTGCCATGGCTGACGTCAACACACAATACTAAACGACTTAACAAATGATGGTACCACAGGTGGACCAAGGTTCCTTGCCCTGTTTATGAACTAGAGCAGAAAGTGGGCTTATTGGGCTCCAGGAAAAGGAGCAGTCATATGTAGCTTTCATGCTCATTTTCTCCGTGCAAGTTTTGGGGTAGAAAACAAACTAAAAACTGAACTGATTCATTGTAAGAGTTAATTGCTGAGGAACTAAACTTATCTTTGTCAGCAGATGGAACAACCCAGAGAGAACTGTCAGGAAAAGTTTCAGAGGGACAATAAGAAGGAATGTTAGTTTAAGCTAAAACGAAATAAAATTGAGGGCTGGAGGGATGGCTTAGCAGTTAAGGCATTTGCCTTCAAAGCCAAAAGGCCCAGGCTTGATTCCCCAGGACCCATGTAAGCTAGATGCACAAGGTGGCTCATGTGTCTGGAGTTTTGTTTGCAGTGGCTGGAGGCCCTGGTGTGCCCATTCTGCCTGTGTCTCTCTCTCTCTCTCTCTCTCTCTTTCTCTCTCTCTCTCTCTCTCTCTCTCTCTCTCTCTCTCTCTCTGTCTTGCTCTCTGACTCTCTCAAATAAATAAAACTTAAAAGATTGAATAAATAAAATGTTTGTTGTTAGGGTGGCCTGACTGCAGAAATTATTAATATGCAAATTTCCACAGCTTGTTTTTTCATTTACCCTCTCCTTGACTATGAAAACTATAAAATGGAAATATAATCTCAGCTCAGGGCCAGAGCTTCTTTGGAGAATGATCTCAAGCTCTTCGGCCCCCGGGGCAAATAAACTCTACTTTCACTCCTACTGCTGTTGGAATGATCCTTCCAGAGAATTTCTACCAGTTTCACCAAGCTGTAGTTCACGGAGGGTCTACCCAAGCACCTTCTCCCTGGGGGCCGGGTATGTCTGATTGCCCCATGGCGAGACTCTGGACTGTTTTGCAATAACACCTGGCACTGCCAAGGCAGCCTTGAGGTCTGTGGTGCAGCACTGGACCAGCATGGGTATGAGGTGAATGTAAGCGGCTGTGAGGCAGTGATTAGAATGGATCAGCTGCCCAGCACCGCTGTGCGGCCAGCGTGCTGTGCAGCAGCTCCGTGTGCGGCGCTCAGAGGTGCAGGCGGGGCACGCAGCGCTGGGAGCAGAGTGCTGTCGTCCCATTGCCACTTTGTGCATCTGACTTCGTTTGGGCTCTCAAGCTTTGCAAGCAAGCACATTTAACTGCTGAGCCATCTATCCAGCGCCAGCCCAACACTGATTGCAGACTTTCTTATTATGTCTTTTCTCAGCATACATGTGTGTATGTGTGGGTGGGGGGCTGGAGAACTGAAGTCCTGGGAGAGCTGATGGAGTAGGCAGGAGGACTCTGAGAGGAATGAATGGTCCCCAACTCAATCCTTTGTGTTATTCAGGACTTCAGATGGAATGAAGCCCCCAACTTCTAGAGAAGACAACCTGCTCTGTTCTCTCTATGGACTCAAATGTTAATTTCATCTAAAACATCCTCACAGACACACCCAGAATAACGCTTAACTAATGATTAACTAATTTTGGCATAGGCGATGGTTCATCTTGAATGCCAACTTGACAGGGTCCAGAATCACCTAGGAGGCAAGTCTCTGAGAATGTCGGAGGGACTTTCTAGGTTGAGTGAGTTGATGTGGGAAGACTTACTCTCAACACAGGAGGCACGATTCTGTGGGCTGCAGTCCTGGTCTGGATAAGGAGGAGAAAGTGAGCCAAGCACCAGCAGTCGGGTCTTGCTTGGTTTCCTCACTACAGATGCAATGGGACCAACTCCCTTCCACTTCCACTTCCACTGCCATGGTTTCCCCACCATAATGGACTGTACCTTAAACTGTGAGCCAAAATAAACTCCTCCTTCCCTAAGTGGCTTTTCTTGGTATTTCCCACAGCAATGAGAAGAGCAGCCAATACACGGCACAAAATTAACTGCTAGATAGTAGCTGCAATGGGGGCTTTGAACACTGTGGGTTTAACTCCACAGTCCATGCTCTTCATCATATCATTCTATTGCACAGGAGATGAGTTTTCTGTTCTTTTTGTTTTTGAGGAAGGGTCTCGCTCTAGCCCAGGCTGACCTGGAATTCACTATGTAGCCTCTTACCTCTGCTGACTGCTGGGATTAAAGGTGTGTTCTGCCATGTGTGGCTAGGAGATGAGTTTTCTGGGTTTTTTTAAATATCTTTTTTTAAAAATTTAGTTAGAGAGAGAGAATGGGTGCACCATGGCCTTAGCCACTACGAACAAATGCCACATGCATGCCCCCCGCCCCCCGCTGTGCACATATGTGACATTGCACACTTGCATCACTGTGAGCCTGGCTATGTGGGACCTGAGCATTCGAACATGAGTTCTTATGCTTTGCAGGCAAGCACGTTAACTGCTAAGCTGTCTCTCCAGCCCCTATTTTTAAATTACTTATTTAATTTATTGTGTATATCTAAGGAGTGCATCTTGGTGTTTGGATATGTACATACAAAGCATACAAAGTAGAATGATTATCACATGCAAGAAAATTAATACTTTAATCACTTTCCATAGTGAGCTGTTTTTGTTGTTATTGCGATTGCAACAACACCTAAAATCTATTCTCGACAAATTTTCAGTACTGTATGTTGCTGGGGAATTTGGTGTTTCCAGATTCTTGTCACTTTATTCAAGGACTTGAAAAAGCTCATCCAAATAGCAAACCTGCGAGAAGCTTTATAAGAGAGTAAAACACGAGCCACCGCATTGGCCGTGGCTCCCTTTTATGGGGTCCAGAAGGAGGACTAGGTTGCTAAAAAGTGTAGTGTGGTGACTCTCTGTTTTGATTGACTGACAGGCTTGGGTTCTGTGAGCCTTTCTTCACTGCGTATGTCCTTTCCCACGATGCATCTGATTTAGCTATGTGCACGTCTAGTCACATATTGGCAAGTTCAATCAGAGGACACAGTTTGCCTTATTGTATCCCAAACAGTTCAAGCTGGATTAGCCTCCTGCCTCTAGCTCCCGGACATATGTTCTGAGACACACTTGAATGGAAACTAACCACAAAAGGGGCGTTACACAGGGGTTGCTAAGGAGGAGTAGGCATTCCGGACTGTTGGGGTGTGGGGTGTACACACAGCTCAATGCCCCAGTTGCTAAGTAGGTGTGTTTCTCTCAAGCCTGGCATGGCCCCAGGTTGTAAGCTATTCCTAGGCTTGCTGACCTCGATGTTGTTAGCTATAGTTCTCCTTCTGTACATGAGATAGATGAGGGCTTTTAGTTTGCATGTGCAAGACTTCTTCAGAGAGAAAATATGCTGGATTAACCACTTCATCTATATCTCTGTCTCAAATCATATTAAACCTGTCTGTTAAGAAGTGCATTGAAAATTGAAATGCATTAAAATTGAAATGTCTGTTTTATACAATTTCAAGTGTCATGTTTTACATTAGACAGTATAGCTCACTGTGCCATTCCCTTTTGTCAGCCATCTCTTTGATGACATTAAGGGGGCTGAAACAAATCAGCTGAATAGGTGGGCCTGGATAGAAGCACTTTGACCCACCCAGGAAATGTTGGCTGCATATCTGTTCCCAGTGGAATCCAACCTTTACCCCCGTGTGCTACATAGCTGAATTTAAGGCCAGACTGGGATACATGAGACTGTTTCAAAAACATCAAAACAAAAAACAACCCCCCCACACACATAACAATTCCTTAATATTTCTTAGAATTGATGCCTTGTTGCAATTTATCATATATATCTTGTTATTTTAATGTGTTTCCTGTTTACCTTGCAATATAGTCCCCAGTAAAAAAGAATGAGGGCTGGAGAGATGGCTTAGCAGTTAAGGCACTTGCCTGCAAAGGCTGAGGACCCTGGTTCGATTCCCCAGAACTCATGTAAGCTAGATGCACATGGTAGCACATATGTCTGGAATTTACAGTGGCTAGAGGCCCTGGTGTACCTATTCTCTCCCCCCCCCCATAAATAAATAAAAACAAAAAAGGATTAATTAAACCTTTGCTGGCACCATTTATCCTTGGCTCCTGAGTGTCTCATTAACTGTTTTCTGTGAGTAACTTTAGTGATGGGATTGGTTTATCGTACTTACACTCTGTGTCTGGCATTTTGTAAAGCAGCTCTTTGTGTTGCTGAGAGCCTAATGGCACACATGACAGCTAGATGACGTTCGGAGGCCGCAGTAGCAGGGTTCAAATCCATGTCAGTCTGCCTCCAGGGTCTCTTCTTTCCAGCACCTGTAACCCAGGGTGATTTCTGTCATTCTACAACTCTGTCCTTTGTATGAGAAACCGATGTCTGTGTCTTTATTCTTACTGGGCGAGTATCCATAACAATGCTCCAGGTCTGTCCAGAGCACACACAAGTTGTCACTGAAGTCCCTTCCCTCTCGGACATCAGTGAACACTGAGGTTCAGAGGGCACCTCCAAAGGGATTCCAGGTCCTTGTGTCCAGGCACAAGGAACTGAACAGAGTTACACAGTTGCAGCCAAGACAGAGAGTTAATATTTAAGAAAAGATAGGAGCTAGGGAGATGGCTCCGCAGTTTAAGATGATTACTTGTAAAGCCTGCTGGTCCAAGTTCAATTCCTCAGTATACAAATAAAGCCAGATAGAAAACAATGTGACTCAAATAGTTGGCATTGATTTGCAGAGGCAAGAGATCCTGGCATGTACACACACACAACACAAGTGAATAAAATTTGTAATAAAATAAAATAAAATAGGGCAGGGCAGGTTAGAGAAGAAATTCATTCCCAAAGTTAACCTCTCCTGGGCGCCTGCAGCCCTCATCTTGAGACACGATCCAGGCAGGTGAGTGGCTTTGGTGTCTCCCTTCTGCAAGTGTGAGAGCTTTGCACTCACTCCGCTCCTCACCACGGGGCTGAAGAAGGCTGGCCTCTGAGGTGTGTGTCAGTAAGAAAACCAGCCCAAAAAAGTGTCCCGCAGGGTTCTCCAACCAATGCGGGGTGCTGTAATCAGGACGGACAGTAGAGGCAGGACAGAACAGACCCATGAAAACTAACACTCCTTGAGTTACTTTCTTTCCATTGTGTTTGCTGGTTCCACTTCTTGTTTCCTACAATTAACTTGCTGTTGTCACTCAAGTCCGAGGGGGGCTTAGAGCACCACACATGGACGGGGCCTCAAGTCTTAAGTCTGCTTAGTGCTGTGAGTCTGGAGCTCAGGAATGATGCAGGAGACCCCTCCTGAGTCCCACACTTCGGGTCCTTGTCCATTTATCAAATAATTTTTTAAAAAACTGCAGACACAAAGAGGTGTAAGTTATGAGACTTTATTAAGGGATAGGGTGTAAACAGGAGAGGTAGAAAATGAAAGGAATAGAATCCTAGCTGTGGATTTCCAAGATCTTTGAAAGTTAAGGAGAAACAAAAGCGAAAGAGGTAGGCAAAACTGAAAGTTAGGGGTGATGTGAAGAACGCCTGGCTGGTTCTGGGAAGCAGCCCTCCGTTGACTCGGAAAGAAGTCAGCGTGAGCATGCGCAGTGGAGCACAGCATGTCCGAGCGCTCCTGTTTGTTGGAATACCCCTATAACCATCCTGGAAGGAGTGGAAATGTTCTGTTTTTATAGTAGCATTTTTCTTTTCTTTTCTTTTCTTTTCTTTTATTTTCTTTTCTTTTCTTTTCTTTTCTTTTATTTTCTTTTCTCTTCTTTTCTTTTCTCTTCTTTTCTTTTTTTTTCTTTTCCCTTCCCTTCTCTTCCCTTCCCTTCCTTTCCTTTCCTTTCTTTTTCCTTTTCCTCTTTCTTCCTTCCTTCCTTCCTTCCTTCCTTCCTTCCTTCCTTCCTTCCTTCCTTCCTTCCTTCCTTCCTTTCTCTCTCTCTCTCTCTCTCTCTCTCTCTCTCTCTCTCTCTCTCTCTCTCCCTCCCTCCCTCCCTCCCTCCCTCTCTCTCTCTCTCTCTCTCTTTCTCTCTTTCTTTCTTTCTTTTTTTCAAGGTAGGGTCTCACTCTAGCCCAGGCTGACCTGGAATTCACTCAAGACAATCCTCCTACCTCTGCCTCCTGAGTGCTGGGATTAAAGGCATGTGCCACCATGCCTGGCTATATGTAGTTTTTTTTTTTTTTTTTTAATGCAAGCCCAATAGACTGGCCTTTTTAATTTTTATGAGCAAGAGTGAGAGTGAGCAAGAAAAAGAGAGCATGAGAGAGAACTGGTGTGCCAGGTCCTGAAGCCACTGTAATCAAACTCCAGATGCGTGTTCCACTTTGTGTGTCTGTCTTATGTGGGATCTGGGAAGTGGAACATAGATCCTTGGGCTTCGCAGGCAAGTGCCTTAACTGCTAAGCCATTTCTTCAGCCCCATATGTAGCATTTTTTTTTTTTTTTGAGGTAGGGTCTCCCTCTAGCCCAGGCTGACATGGAATTCACTGTATTCTCACGGTAGCCTTGAATTCACTGTGATCTTCCTACCTCTGCCTCTCAAGTGCTGAGATTGAAGGTATGCACTACTGTGCCTGGCTATATGTAGCATTTTTTATTAAGAATTTAGAAGTGAAATATTCTGAAAAGACTCTTTACCTCTCCTCTTCTCTAGTAGACTTTTAAACAGTGGTTCAAATTTCTCCAGGAACCTCATTCTGGCAGAGGGAAGAGACTGAAGTCTGGTGCCAACAGGAGGAACTTGTGCTCCAAGAAGAGACTTTTTTTATAAATTTTTTTGTTTATTTTTGTTTATTTATTTGAGAGCGACAGACAAAGAGAAAGAGGCAGAGAGAGAGAGAAGGAGAGAGAGAGAGAATAGGCACGCCAGGGCATCCAGTCACTGCAAATGAACTCCAGACACATGCACCCCCTTGTGCATCTGGCTAACGTGGTCCTGGGGAATTGAGCCTCGAACAGGGGTCCTTAGGCTTCACAGGCAAGCACTTAACCACTAAGCCATCTCTCCAGCCCCAAGAAGAGACTTCTTAAAATTTTGATTTAATTAATTTATTTGAGAGGGTGAGGGGGAGTTAGATATAGAGAGAATGGGTGTGCCAGGGCCTCCAGCCTCTGCAAATGAACTCCAGATGCATGTGCCACCTTGTGCATCTGGCTTGCATGTGTTCTGGGGAATTGAGCCTGAGCCTTAGGCTTCACAGACAAGCACCTTAACTGCTAAGCCATCTCTCCAGCTCCCAAGAAAATAGTCCTGACACCTTGTAGGGGAGACGGTCCCCAGACAGTGATGATGCGTGGGACCATACCCTGACCAGGACTGCTTCCTTATGCATAGCTCTGGCCCTCTTCCATGGTGCCAGGATCCTGAAGATGGACCAGGGTTACAGAGGAGAGTATCAGTGGACCTCAGATCTTCTTCTCAATGCAGCAAGGTTGGCTCAATCTCCTTTCTCTGCTTTTCAATATTCTTTTTAAAATTGATATATGGGGGAGAAGGGTGGCTGAGCCCAGCTTAGAGGGCTTCCAGGGCCCAGGCTTTACCCTAACAGCTCTGGTAGCAAGCCTTCTGAGACTAAACGGGAAAGAGGTCTTTCTGGCTAATCTACACACACCCAAGCTTATGTGTCAGAATGAATATATCCTGGAATTCCTTACAAGTTCAATGTATAAGTACATTTAACTCCTTCCTTTCTTTCTTATAATCTGATTCTGGCCTCAGAAAATAATAAAATTATAGAAAGAGATAAGGAAAGTGAAAAAAGAATAAATGAAAATAAACAAGTAAAGAATTTGGAGGGCTTTTTTTGTGGCTCACACCTTTATTTATTTATTTTATTGACAACTTCCATACTTACAGACAATAAGCTGTGATAATTCCCTCCCCTCCCCTACTTTCTCCTTCACAAATCCACACTCCATCATATCTCCCCCTCTCTATTAGTCTCCCTTTTATTTTGATGTCATCTTTTCCTCCTACTATGAGGGTCTTGTGAAGATAGTGTGAGGCACTGTGAGGTCATGAATATTGAAGCCAGTTTCTGTCTGGATGATTGCATTGTAAGCAGTCCTACCCTTTCTTTGGCTTTTACATTCTTTCCCCAACCTCTTCCACAATAGACCCTGAGCCTTGGAAGGTGTGATAGACATAGTTCAGTGCTGAAACCACTCCTATCACTTTTTCTCAGTACTATAGTACCTTCTGAGTCATCCCAAGGTCACTGCCATCTGAAAAGAGAAGATTCTCTAACCCAAAGTGAAAGCAGCATTCATATATGGTATGAACATTAAGTAAAGTGCTTACAGGGCAGTTTGGTGAGCATAACATCTGCATTTTGCCAGACAAGAGCAGGCATTACATTCCTAAGGCTCATGACCTCCCCCACATAGGCTTGATTAGGTTTTCAGTACCAGGCATGTATTCCCTTCCATAGAGTGGGCCTCTAGTCCAATTTAAGAGCCATTGGTTTCCCCCATAACAGACATGTCTCTATTGCACCTGTTGGCTCATTTGACCTGGCTAGCCAAACTCAAGGCTTGCAATGGTCACTGTTTTCAGCACTGATGACTTTGTCTCACATAGGGTTGCATGCAGCATAGCTTTTTCCAGCTTTCTGTCAGCTAGTCTACAGGGAGGAGGTTTTCTGCTCAGCCCCAGTTTGATTTCTCAGTGACCTTGCAGTCTATCTAGGCAGGTGGAGTCTTCAGTAATAGGGTCTTGTTATCTATTCCTGGTGGGAAACCAAGAGCCTTGACAATAGCTTGTAAGGTTTGGGGGACATTAGGGACCTACTTGGCCAACAACTAGCTGAACAGTATCCCATCCCTGGCACTGAAATTTTTCTATTAACAGTCTATGTTTTCTAGGTGTGCCATTATCCAAAAAAGTAGGTTATCATATGGCTTATTCACAATATCCTGATTTTTTTTTTCAAGGTAGGGTTTCACTCTGGCCTAGGTTGAACTGGAATTCACTATGTAGTCTCAGGGTGGCCTCAAACTCATGATGATCCTCTTACCTCTGTGCCTCCTGAGTGCTGGGATTAAAGGCATATGCCACCACACCCTACAATATCCTGAATTTTATTTATTATTTCTTTATTTATTTGAGAACAACAGAGGGAGAGAGAGGGAGAATGAGAATGGGCACACCAGAGCCCCTATCCACTGCAAACAAACTTCAGACATGTGCACCCTCTTGGGCATCTCACTAACGTGGGTCCTGGGGAATTGAGACTCGAACTGGGGTCCTTAGGCTTCACAGGCAGGCACTTAACTGCTCACCCATCTCTCCAGCCCAATATCGTGTATCGTGATTAACCCTCTTCCCACCCTTCTTTTACTCAGTCTCTTCCCCTGACCTTGCTTAGGCCATTCCACCCACACAGCAACCATCAAGAACAGCTGAGATGAAAGAAGTGAGAGGAAAGAGGCCAAAAAGTAATATGTATACACTATACTCACACTTCATGTGCTACACACACTCAAAGAGTCACCCCCTGCCCCAGGGCTGGAGATATGGCTTAGCAGTTAAGGCCCTTGCCTGAAAAGTCTAAGGACACAGGTTCAATTCCCCAGTACCCACATAAGCCAGGTGCACAAGGTGGCACATGCATCTGTAGTATTTTTGCAGTGGCTAGAGGACCTGGCACATCCATTCTCTCTTTCTCTCTCTCAAATAAATAAAAATAAAATATTTAAGAAAAAGTTACCCTCAGAAAGCACATCCTCCCCCACCTGTACTGACCTCATTCTCATGAGAGTGGGCTCTCACACGTGTGGCCATATGGGTATAACAATGTTGCAGTTATCTTCATGTTGCTGGCACAAAGCACCTGGTCAAAAGTAGCTCCTGGGAGGAAAAGGTTTACTTTGGCTTATAGACGTGAAGGGAAGCTCCATTATGCCAGGGGAAAGGGTGGCATGAGCAGGGGCTGGACAGCATCTGTGCCATGGCAGGTGGAACACCACAGCATTAGAGTGTGTCCAGAACTGGCAAGGGGCACTGGCTGTAGCACCCATAAGCCCACGCCCAACAACACACATCCTCTAGCAAGGCCCCAATTCCCAAACTGCCACCAGTTGGGAACCTAGCTTTCAGAACACATGAGTTTATGGGTGACTCCTGATTCAAACCACCACAACTAGAAACAACCAGAAGTTAAGTTTCTTTATATAGATTGTCAATAGTCACTTTTGTTTTCCTGAGGTTTCATTATGAGATTACCTCAAGGAAGAAAAAAGTTGTGATGGTGTGTTTTTATACTGTGTTAACTGGTTTTCTTTTTGCTGTGACAAAATACCTACAAAGGCAACTTCAGGAAAGAAGGGTTCATTTGGGCTCATAGTTTGAGGTTACAGTCAATCACAGGGCAGAAGGAAGGGTGTCGAGAGAAGGCAGCAGCTGGTCATGTCACATCTGCTTCTGTATTTAGGAGGCAGAGCAAAATAAATGCTGATGCTCAGCTTATTTTTTTTTTTTTCTTTTGGTGGTACTAAGGACTGAACCTACAGCCTTACATATGCTAGGTAAGTGCTCTACCATTGGGCTGCATCCTTAGCCCTCCCTTCTTCCTTTTTATTCAGTCTGGGATTCCAGTCTATGGGCTGGAGCTGCCCATATTCCAAGTGGATCTTTCCTGCTCAGTTAAGCCTCTCTGGAAGCACTCTTACAGTCATACCCAGAGACAGATTTCCATGGTAATTCTAAATTCAGTCACACTGACAAGGAAGATCACATGTAACCTGAGTGAGTTCTTGCAACTTCTTCATGTGAGCAGAGTTTTGACTATAAAATGACTTTTATTAAAGTTGATAGCAGGACCTTATGTGAGAGGATTCAAGAAGATGATAGAGCAGGAGGCACCAGGAATTGTACTAACAGAATCTGATAGGACTATTTTGAAACAGCAAAGGTTGATGGAATATTTGCAACTTCCAGAGGAAGCCTTGACCAACCTTGTGGCCAGCCTTCATCATTTTGGACTCTAGACATCCCCTACTAGGTACCTGGTAGTCAGCTATGCTGCTATTTCTGGAGCACCTGACAAACTGTTACAGAAACCCGGATGAGAAACGAAAGCACAGTCCGTCAGTTATTGGGGATCTGTACTCAGTCGATTTCTGGTTATTAAGGTACAGTCACTGAGGTGGCAGCATTGCTTTTGAGCCTGCTCCCACCCCCAAACTGAAGTGACTTCTAGGGAAGTTAATGAAACTGGAGCTACTGTTATTTTCAGCGGGGGTCAGTAAAGGACCTTGTGATGTCATTATGAGTTGTGAGCTTACCAATTCATGAAAGCATGTGACCCCCCTGGAACCCTAAGTGTGCACCGCCCTGTGTGCTCTGTTTCCCCTTAGCGACAGAACGCTCTTGCTCTCGTTCTCTCTCGGTAGGGTCTCACTTCAGCCCAGGCTGGCCTGGCACTTACTCTGTGGTCCCAGATGGGCCTCAAATTTGTCGCAATCCTTCCACCTGTGCCTCTCAAGTGCTGGGATTAAAGGTGTGTGCCACTACACTAGGCTAACAGGACTCTCTCTGTCTCACCTGATCAGTTGAGTATGTATTGACCCAGTTCCAAAGAACAGATGGTGTCTCATTAGCACGGCTGGTTCACAGGTGATGTTTTCTACCTCCACTAATGTCCAGTGGCATTGCCAGTAACTACTGCTCAAAGACAGGCATTTAGTTAGTGCAACCAGAAATCTCCTGGGCCAGGATTACTGGCCATCCAACACCACTAACAATCTCTTTCTGCCATTGATTCAGGATTTTGGAGTTCAGGGAGGGTTTAAGAACCCTAACTTTCTGGTGCTTGCCTATTTTAACAAAGAATTGGGAAAAAAAAAATAAAACAGACTGAGAAGGATAAATTATGGATTATCAAATTTATTTAGGGAGAAATCATGAATCATGAGGTTTATTTAGGGAAAATTGGTATCTGGGGAAAGGCTAGGACAGCAGCACATACACGTGGAAGACAGGACCGAGAAGCCCATGCCAAAGGGTTAGGGGAAAGACTCACACAGTCCAGCGGAGGCAACACAGAAGAGTGCCAGCCCTGAACCTCCACACGGACGGAGATCGGAGATGAGGTGGTGAAGGACGCAGGGCTTCAGGAAAGGTCACAGAGGGACACCACCAAAGCAGGAACTGGTGAATTCAGACTCCTGGAAAATGAGTAGTAGAGAAAGTCAAGAGAGTTGTCACACACGTGGTAGTTTAGAGGAATTGCATACATGGTAGACCCAGAGGTTAGACGAAAATCATAGCAAAGTGCAAAGGGTATTTGGAAACAGAATACCGGTGAGGAGTGAATAAAGAAGAATCCAGACAGGGACTGGAGGGATGGCTGAGTGGTTATGGCATTTGCCTGCAAAGCCAAAGGACCCAGGTTCAGTTCCCAAGGACTCACACTAGCCAGATGCACAAGATGGCACATGTGTCTGTAGTTCATTTGCAGTGGCCCAGCACTCCCATTTTCTCCCTCTCTCTCCCTCTGTCTCTCTCTCTCTCTGTCAAATAAATAAATAAATAAAATATTTTTTAAAAATACAGACAGGTAATGAGAGCCCACCCCACCCCCAGCAGGCTGGGGAGACACTCAGTATTCAGATGAAAGAAACACAGGTCAACCAAAGTCACCAAAATGGAAGACAGAGAGGTTAGCATAAGCCCTTTTTATATAGTCAATTTAAATGGATTTTGTTGTTAGGCTTAGGCATGTAAGGGAGAGGCCTGATTGGTTCATGGATTCAGAGGGCTGAGTCAAAGAGGCCAGCCCACCCAGGTAGTCTAGGCTGGAGAAGAAGCAAAGGGCACGAGATCAGATGCTGAATTCTGATTCTGTCCACGCTGGTGGGGGTGACATCTGCTGGATCCCTGTTTGGGTTTCTGCTCTTGACCAAACTGCATTAAAGATGCTGTCTTTCTCCTCTCTCTCCTTCACAAGCATCTATAGTTGATACAGGTTTAAAAGAATTGAGAAGTCCTGGCCTAGAGCAGAAACCCTACCTTGAAAAGCAAAAAAACAACAACAACAAAAAGGAACTGAGAAGAGCTGGGGGAGCAGCTCATTGGGAGAGTGCTTGCCTAACATGCACAAAGTCCGGAGTTTGTTCCTAGCATCGAATAAACCAGGTGTGGTGGCACATGCTTAGCCACATAGCAAGTTCAAGGTTAGCCTGATCTACACAGTACTCTACTTCGAAAAATAATTGAGGGCTGAGGAGATGGTTCAGAGGATGACAGTGCTTGCTACCTTCATGATGGCCTAAATTTGATCCCTCAGGGCCCATGTAAATAGCTGGGCGTGGCCACACACACCTGTAACTCTGGCCCTATGGGAATGGCTGGTGCTCATGAAAAACTGCAGCTCTTCTTTCAGAGAGAGGCTCCATCTCCAAGAAATAGTCAGATGAAAGCTGGAAATAATCAGATGAAAGCAGTTAAAGTGCTTGACTCTCCAGATCCCATGTAAGCCAGACACACAAAAGGTGAAGCATGCACAAGGTCACACATGCCTACTAGGTGGTGCAAGCATCTGGAGTTTGATTACAGTGGCTGAGGCCCTGGTGTGCCAATTTGCTCTCTCTCCCCTCCCTCTCTAAAATAAAATAAACGTAAAAATAAAGAAATAAGCAGATGAACCCTAGAAAAAGACACTTGGCATTCCCTCTGGCCTCCTCCATGCTCCTGCAAGCTCATCCACACATACACATGCGACCCCTCCCACAGCACTGCAGCCACACATGCACACCTGTACCCCGTTACCTCCACACATACTGCACAAATGAAAAGATAATTAAGGGAAGTCAAGGACTGCAGCGGCTTGGTGTTGGACTTTTTCTAGTGCTTCTTTTGTTGGGGGTCTTGAGAGAGGGATAAGACAGGATATCCTGCAGCTCAGCTTGTCTTGAGCTCATTATGTCAATGAGGCTGGTCTTGAACTCCTGCCTCTTCCTCCTAAATGCCGGGATTATAGGTGCGCGCACATCTTCCATTGCTGCTGTTGTGTTTAGAGGGGAAGATTTCGTTCTGACCTTCAGCAGAAGGAGAAGGGCAGTGCCTCGTCAGCCTCACCAGGCAAGGTGCTCTTTTCACAGAACTTGGGAGCCCACCAGTCAGCAATTTCTCCTTAACGTTGCTTGAAATGTCAGCATACACTGACCTAAAATATTCCTTTGAAAGGTTATTTGTTGAACTGGTCCCGACTTCCATTAGAACTAATGATCTATCCAATTGAGGCCATTGCCTGGACCACGTTGTCTCTCAAAGCATATCTGAGCCAATCAAACCCATGTTCTTAATATAATTGAGACAGAAGATCCGGGGTGGGCGTTCAGCCTTCTGAGGTCCAACGTCATCACTGGTAGCAGAAGGCAGAAGAACTCAGCTGTCCAGAGGTTAACATACAAGTATGTGTGTCATGTGAAACCTTCCCTTAGGAGATGCAAACACACATCTCTTGATCTCAGATAGGGCACAGATGACAGACCAAAGTACAATTGCACCAATACTAGTTGTGATGATTTTATTGGGGTTACTTACAGAGCAGGGTGAGGGGGTGCTTACAGGAGTGTGGATAACTCAAAGGCATCACTGAAAAACCCACCCCAGCATAGGTGACGACTAAACCGCATCTTGGAGCACACTGCACAGCCTGCAGGAGGCTTGGCTGGTCTGAGAGTTCTCCGCCCCACTCCCCCAGCACCACCCAATATAGCTGTTCATTGCCTTTTATTTTTGCTTTTTTCGAGGTAGTGTTTCACTCTAGCCCAGGCTGACCTGGAACTCACTCTGTAGCCCTAGGTTGACCTCAAATCTATGGGGATCCTCCTACCTCTCCCTCCCGAGAATTGGGATTAAAGACATGTGTGCCACCATGCCCAGCTCACTGCTTTTAAAAAAATATTTCTGTGGGCTGGAGGGATGGCTTAGCGGTTAAGGTGTTTGTCTGCAAAGCCAAAGGACCCATGTTCAATTCCCCAGGACACAAGTAAAGCCAGATGCACTAGGGGGTGCACATGTTTGTAGTTTGTTTGCAGTGGCTGGAGGCCCTGGCATACCCATTCTCCCTCTTTCTCTGTCAAATAAATAAAAAAAAATTTAAACATATTTTTGTTTGTTTCATGGGGGTGTTGAGAGAGAGAAAAGTGTGTGTGTGTGTGTGTGTGTGTGTGTGTGTGTATGGGCACACCAAGACCTCTTGCTTGCAAGCAGGCTTCAGACACATTGCCACTTTGTGCATCTAGTTTTACGTGTGCATTTTGGGGAACTGAACCCCAGCCAGCAGGCTTTTCCTTCAGCCCATTCACTGCTTTTATAACCTTGAAGAGAGGAGCTGTGATCTTTTAAGTTTCAGTTTACTCCAACTTCTTCACCTTCTGAGCCTCCCTGGGTGTGTGTGTGTGGGGAGGGGTTCTTTGTCATATTTCAATTGGGATGAAATTGCTACACAATGAGTTCCCCCCTACACACACCCCCTTCACCTTCCCTAAGGAGTGGGGAGAGGAAGCCCTGGCAAGGTCACCGGCAGCCCATCTAGTAACTGATGTGTTTTGACAAGCAGTCTGACGGACATAATGACTGTGAGACAGGCTGAGGCTAGTGGGCCTACAAAGCTGGGTGCGACTTCACTGCGACCTCTCATGTCCTGGGCACCTCCCTTAAAGACCAGGGTAGACTTTGTAGTTGGAAATAGTGGACCACATGTCCTCGCCCTCCATGAATTCTTGAAACAGTTACCTTCTTTTCTGTGCAGGAGATGCACTCGTGTTTGTTCAGACCACTTTTTTGGGGGGGGGGGCGGTTGAGATAGGATCCCACACTAGCTCAGGCTGACCTGGAACTCTATATAGTCTCAGGATGGCCTAGAACTCATAGGGATCCTCCTACGTCTGCCTGAGTGCTGGGATTCAAGGCGTGCGCCACTACGCCTGGCTGTTGAGATCACTTCTGGGGTCGGCTTGGGTGGTTCCTGAAAGGTAAGGAGTCCCATGGTTGAACCATTTGTAGGCTGTGCCCTGGGGCTCAGGGGGTGATGTGTGTGTAGGAGACATAGGGACCAAGGTCCCTGGAGTACAAAGGAACCGGAGTCAAGTGAACGGTGACTTTCTTTGTGACTAGGGAAGCTTAGGAGAGAGGTCTTTTGATGGGTACACAGGGCATGGGCTGCAGTAGAACCATGAGACAGGGGATCGGCCGTGTTTAAGTTTCCTAACCTGACGTGTTCTTGTGACCTGGGAAGACAGGTCCTGAACCAATCAGAGCGGGGGCGTGGCTTCCTGCCCAGGGGCAAAGGTCACCCCTCAGAATCAACCAGCCCCTGGGTGGGATTTCCAGCCCCAATCCTGGGAGTGAAGAGAGAGAGAGAGAGAGAGCCACCCAAACACGTCCACCTGGGTCTCAAGTGCCTGGGTCCTCTTCCCTTGCAGGAAGTCTGCCCCCCGCCCCGTTGTGTGTGTTTGGGGCATGTACTTTGGCTGCGTTCTGTCACTACAATTCATTCTTAACTGGCTGAGAAAACAAAGACTCTTAAAAAGTAACTTGACAGTGTGGATTCTAAATTGCTCAGGGTCACGTGACATCTTCACCCACAGGTGGGGTTCATCAAAGTTAGGGACCGAAGCACCCGGTCCAAGACAGCCATAAAAATGTGCATAGAAGGGCTGGAGAGATGGCTCAGCGGTTAAGGTGCTTGAATTCAATTCCCCAGAACCCACATAAAGCCAGATGTACAAAGTGGCGTGTGTATCTGGAGTTCCTTTGCAGTGCTGGAGATTCAACCTAGGGCCTCATGCGTGCTAGGCAAGTGCTCTTTCAACTGAGCTATACCCTTAGTCTTTATGTAAAAATACTCTACACACTGGGAAAACAAATGGATACAAGTATTATTCTTTTTTTTTTTTTTAATTTGAGAGAGGAAAAGGGAGAAAAAGAGAGAAAATGGACATATCAGGGCCTCCAGCTACTGTAAACAAACTCCAGATGTATGCATCACCTTGTGCATCTGGCATATGTGGGTCATAGGGAATCGAACCTGGATCCTTTGGTCCTGCAGGCAAGCACCTCACCTTAACCACTGAGCAGTCCCTGCAGCCCAGGGTTATTATTCTTATTTCAACAAGGATTCTAATCTTAACATTTCCCAAGTGGGTAAATGACATAGTATGTGAAAAAGGAAGTCTCTCAGATTTTCCATTTATATTTTGAGAGGCAAAATTATGCCATGAAGGCACTTCCAACCTAAAGCCAAACTCCCTAGAGGGCCTCATGAAGTCTACGGCCATACCACCCTGAACGTGCCAGATCTTGTCTGATCTCAGAAGCTAAGCAGGGTCAGGCCTGGTTAGTACTTGGAAGGGCATGCCTTGTGAAGGGAACTTTCATTTTCCTCTATCTCAGTTCATACATTTCAGTTCCAACCCTTGAATAAGCTACTTAGAATCTCTGTCTCTGTCTCTCTCTCTCTCTCTAACTCAATCTCTCTCTCTCTTTCTATGTGTGTGTACATATACACATATGTGTTGTACATATGCATGTTCATGGGCACACACTTGTATACAGGTGCATATGCACATGTGTATAGGCATGTGAGGAGGTAAGTTACACTGGTCACCTGCTTTTTGAGTTAGGGTCTCTCATTGGCCTGTAACTCACTGACTAGGCCAGAATACCTAGCCAGTGAACTCCAGGAATCCACCTCCTCAATGTGGGATTATGGGAGTACATCTTACTCCTGGCCTTGATGTGGGTTCTGGGGACTGAATTCAGGTCATCTTATTATAAGGCAAGCACTTTCCTCGCCCTAATTACTTAGCCATCACCAAATTGGTTAGAATCTCCAAGCTTTAATTTGTATGAGTGTGTGTGTGTGAGAAAGAGAGAGAGAGCCCACTTCACAGAATACTTGAGAATAGATACAAAATGTACTTTGCATAGTGGTTGGCAAGGTTAATGTGAAATAGAAGGCAGATTTTTGTAGAAGTGGCTCTCACCAGCATTATATGTGGACCCCAATGAATTGGGTAGGGTAAGTATATATTATTATTCCGTCTAAGATATAGTTATCTCCAAGATCACATAAATCAAGCCAGATATAAGGCTGCCATGTGCTATTGGGCTAACCTTAAATTGTTTTTGTGCACATGACAGCGATAACTGTGTTTCCTGCTTGAAGACCTCATTTCACATTTAAATGCACATGCACTTTTGTTTACATTTCTCACAGATTCCACTCAGATCAAAAGATGATCAGGAGAAAGGTAATAATGACCTCTATTTAATACCAATTCAATTACTCTGTTCTCTTTTCTCTGGGGTTGCAGGGTAAGTTCCCAATACCACAAAAGGTGACCTGAATGTAACTGCAAACAAAGCCAGCGTCAGTGTTGCAGGCACCAGCAATAAGCATTTCCCTCATCTGAATTCAGGGGCGTTCCTGCCAGTCCGCTTGGGAGAAATCAAAGCAACTTTCACTTGGGCTGGTGACCATGAAAATGCATCTGATTCATTCCACTGAAAATACATCACCTTGAAGACACCCTGGAAGAGGCCAGTCTGCCCATTCCTGTGCACTCAGTTTTCTAATTGCTACTTCACTTTGATCAGAATGTTCCTCGGCTGTGGATCTTTTCTCCCTCAATAGGCCACGTAGCTCTAGGCTCCAGCATCCTGACAGCTGGGCTATAGGGAGGAGGCCTTCCAGCCCGGCTCCAGCTTGATTGCTCAGAGTCCTGCAGCCCAAGCATGTGAAGTTGTCAGCAAAGCTCACCGTCTAGTTCTGGCGGGCAACCAACAGTCTTAGAAATAGCCTGTAACATTAGATGTTTAAAGCCTCTTGGCATCTAATTTTCATGTCTAACTTCTCAATTCATGTAACTAACAGCCTTGGCAATAGCCTGTAACAGTAGATGTTTAAAACCTTTTGACACCTCACGTCCAACGTCTCAGTTCATGTCCCCTCTCTGATGAGGAATACTGCGGAAGTCCTTTGTGTTAACAGTAACAAAGGTCAATGACATTAAGTGAAGGCATACTTTCCTCTCTCTCTCTCTCTCTCTCTGTTTTATTTATTTATTTTTGGTGTTTCAAGGGTCTCGCTCTAGCCCATGCTGATCTGGAATTCACTATGGAGTCTCAGGGTGGCCTCGAACTCATAGCTTTCCACCTACCTCTGCCATCCCAGTGCTGGGATCAAAGGCATGTGCCACCATGCCCAGCAAAGCGTACTTTCAAAAAGGATATGTAGAGTTTACAGTAAAAACATTTTTATTTGTTTATTTTTTTGTGAGAGAGAAAACTGGCATGCCAGGGCTTTTTAGGTGCTGCAAATGAACTCCAGATGCATGTGCCCCTCGTGCATGCATCACCTTGTCCATCTGGTCTTTGTGGGTTCTGGGGAGTTGAACCTGGGTCCTTGGGCTTTGCAGGCAAGTGCCTTAATTGTTAAACCATTTCTCTAGCCTTTAATTTTTTTTTTATGAAGCTCAGTGTGGTGGCGCATGCCTTTAATCCAGCACTTAAGAGGCGCAGGTAGGAGGACTGCCATGAGTTCAAGGCCACCCTGAGACTATATAGTGAATTCCAGGCCACCTTAGGCTAGAGAATGACCCTTCCTCCAAAAACCAAAAAAAAAAAAAAAAAAAAAAAAAAAAAACCATGAGAGAGAGTAGAGAAGTAAAAACATTTCTAAATTTACATTCTGGGCAGATAAAATGATGGCCGGTAAGAGGTGACTCATTGCAGCAAAGCAAGAACATGAGGTGTGTGGAACCAAAAGGATGCAGCTGTTAGAACTCTATCATTGTCACTTAAAATTAACTGCATGGAACTTCTTACCCCATTTTTTCGTCTTTAATCTTAAAAGATCTAGGTGTATCAGTTACCTTCTTGTGGCTGGGACTAACTACCTGCCGGAAGTCAGTTCTAGGAAGGAAGGTTTATTTTAGCCTCCACGTCCAGGTCATGTCACGGTGGGGAAGGCGTGGCGGCGAGCCCGAGCAGCTGCTTACACTCAGTCCGCTGTGAGGAAGCAGAGAGGGGTGAGTGCCGCTGCCCAGCCAGAGCTCCCCTTTGTCTGGCAGTTCAGGACCTCAGGCCATGGAAGAGCATCACCCCCAGGTCAGGTGGGTCTTCCGACTTCAACTGACCTGATCAAGATAACCTCTCACAGGTGATTCTAGGGCCTGTCAAGTTAACAACCAACATTATTTCCTTTCAACCTGTTTTATTTACTGTGTGTGTGGCTAAGATGACTTGCCAAGGTCAAACTGGACTTCAATTTTGTTGTCAACAGGAAATAAGACACAAAGACTTTTTCTTTTTTTTTTTTTGGTTTTTTGAGGTAGAGTTTCATTCTACCCCAGGCTGACCTGGAATTCACTATAGAGTCTCAGGGTGGCCTTGAACTTTTGGTGATCCTCCTACCTGTGCCTCACAAGTGCTGGGATTAAAGGCGTGTGCCACCGTGCCCAGCTGGGCTAATTCTTTTATAAAAACTGTGGCTCAATGGAGTCCCCATCAGCCATAAATGAAGATAAAATTATGTTGTTTACAGGAACTGGGGGAAACTGGAGTTGATCATATTTTATGACATAAGCCAGACTTGACAAACAAATACTGCATGTTTTCGCTCACATGTGACGTGGAGGTAAGAAAGAGTACTACTTGAGAAAAGGAAAGGAACCAGTAGAGAGTGGGAGGTCCCAGAGGGGTTCAGAGAGGGAACTGGGGACTTGAATATGATCAAAGCGAACAATATAGCTGGGTGTGGTGGCACACACCTTTAGCCTCAGCACTCGGGAGGCAGAGATAGGAGGATCACCATGAGTTCAAGGCCACCCTGAGACTCCATAGTGAATTCCAGGTCAGCCTGGGGTAGAGTGAGACCCTACCTCGAAAAGCCAAAACAAACAACAAAAAAAAAACCAGGCATACAATATGCATGTTCTCTGCTATTACTGTGCAACAAGGAACCTATTCTTTCCTGCCTGGCCTGTTTCTGCAGCCTCCTAACTGGTGTTTCTGCTTGTACTCTTAACATCCACCCCGAGGTCTATCTCCACCAACCAGGAGGAGTGATAGTTCAGGGCTAGTTATGAAGTCACGCCCTCCATACATGAGAACCTCCAACGGCTTGGTATACCTCTCAATGTCCAGATTCCTCACCCACTGGAAACCTCCTTCCTGCGGCCTGCATACCCATCCCTTGTTCACGCTGCTTCAGCCCCAGTGGCTGTGCTGGGCTTCACCGGTGCCCAGCCCCACAGCAGCCTTGGGGATTGTGCCCTGTAGATCTTCTCTTCTTGGCATGTGGCTCCCCAGCTCGTTGCATACTGGGAACTTGTATGCAAATAACCTGTCCAGTTACTCTCCAACCTGCAATCCTGGTGGGTCATTCTCCCGTCGCTGATGTGGAACTGAACCACAGAAGCTGGAGCTGATGAGCAAAGCCCTTGGCCCACCCCATAGGAGAGATTACAGAGGAGGATCTAAGTCCAAGTGCAGGCCTCCAGTGCAGCCTCTCCGTTAGCTGCAGTGACTAGTCACAACCCTGACACCAGGACAGACAGGCAGACAGCAGCATGCAATGGAAAGAGGGAACCTTCAACTCCGTGTGTCCCTTACCTTTCTCTGACTCTTCAAAGGAGCACAATAGCAGATCCTATTCCAGCCTCGATCCTAGGAGGTTACATTACCATTAACAACCCCAGGGTTGACAGCACTTGAAAGGCAGGATGGAAAATTTTAAAGTAAACTTGGTGAAGAAATAGCTGGTTGCTACAGGTAGGGGACAGCCTGAACTGTATATTCAGAAGTAAATCAAAAATAGGCTAAAAGATAGGCTGCGAATGGCCCAAGATATGGGTTGGTTGGGTTAACCTAAACTTTATGTCCTGGGAAGGGGAGAAACAAAAATACAGTTTTGAGAAAAACCAAAATAATAAAATAGTTTCCCAAGACAGCCTGACCAAGGACCTAAACTCTGGTTATGCACAAATAAGATATGTAGACATAACTGTACAAGGTTGGCAAATACCCTTGTGAAACCCCCTCCCCTTTCCCTTCCTTGCTAAAAACCCTATAAAAAGAAACACCCAATAGGGCTCAGGGTCGACTCCTCTGTCTCCTGCATGAGATACGTGTCGACCCCAGAGCTCTGGTTTCCCGAATAAAGCCTCATGCTTTTGCAGCAAGTTTGGTCTCCTGTGTGTCTTTGGGTGCGTGCTATCTCGAGACTTGAGTGAAGGTCTCCCTCTGGGGGGTCTTTCACACTGAGCCCAGAAAAGGCTTCTAACAAACTTCTTGATGTTTTCAAGTTTCCATTTGTTTATGTCCAACACAATTGAAAGATCTAACTAGGTTATTGAATGAGTCTCTCTCTCCCTCTCTCTCTCTCTCTCTCACACACACACACCACGCAATTTACATTAAAATGCAATCTTAAACTGGGCGTGGCGTACACCTTTAATCCCAGCACTCAGGAGGCTGAGGTAGGCATGAGCTTGAGGCCACCCTGGGATTACAGAGTGAATCGCAGGTTTGACTGGGCTACAGTGAGACCCTACCTTGAAAAACCACACTAAACCAAACCAAACCAAAACAAAATGTCGTACTATTATGTCCCAGGAATATATGCTAATAAAAAAATTAAAGAGTAAAAATTATGGTAAACAACACAAAATTTATCTTCTTACCATTTTGACATATATAGTTCAGTAATGCTAACTATATTCACATTTAAAACATATTTTATTTATTTATTTATTTGAGAGAGATAGAGAGAAAGAGGCAGATAGGAAGAGAGAATGGCAGCCACTGCAAGTGAACTCCATATGCATGTGCCCCCTTGGGCATCTGGCTTATGTGGGTTCTGGGGAATCGAACCAGGGTCCTTAGGCTTCTCAGGCAAACGCCCTAACTGCTAAGCCATTTCCCCAGCCCCTTTATTCCCATTTTGTGCAACCAATCTCAAGAACTTTTTTTATCTTGCAAAATTGATTGTGAAAACACCTCAGACAACATCTTTCTCTCCCTATACCTTAAACTCCTGAAAATCACTGCTATATTTTCTGCTTCTATAAATTTGATTACTTTAAATTGGCCACATAAAGGAATGACTTATTCCATTTAGCACAATGACCCTACATGTCATCCGTGTTATAGCATGTGACAAGGTTTTTTTCTACTTTAAACCTTGATAATATTCCATTGTATATGTATAGCACACTTTATATATCCATTGATGGACACCTGGGTTCATTCTATATCTTGGCTCTTGTGAATAACGCTTCAATGAGTGCGTCAGTGTCAGTGTCTCATACACATACTAATTTTAATTCCTTTGTATGTCTATTTAATGACAGGATTGCTGGTTTATATAATAGTTTCATTTCTAGTGTTATTTTTGAGAAATTTTCATACTGCTTTCCATAATGATCATGTACATTTATGTTCCTACAAATAAGTATGAGCATACACACACACACACACACACAAGTATCTCTTGATACTGCAAATTAACACCCAATGCTTGTGCCAATTTGGAGGTGCAGCTGTATGTGGGTGGCTGGGGAATTGGTCACAGGTCAGCAGATGTTGGAAGCAGTTGCCTTTTCACCTTTAATACTGAACCATCTATCCAGCCTTTTTACTATGTGAATATATTATATTCTCCAATATTTTCTTTTTTTAAAATTTGTTTTTATTTTTATTTATTTATTTGAGAGCAACAGACAGAGGGAAAGAGGCAGATAGAGAAAGGGAGAATGGGCATGCCAGGGCCGCCAGCCACTGCAAACGAACTCCAGATGTGTGTGTCCCCTTGTGCATCTGGTTAACGTGGGTCCTGGGGAATCGAGCCTCGAACCAGGGTCCTTAGGCTTCACAGGCAAGCATTTAACCACTAAGCCATCTTTCCAGCCCCTCCAATATTTTCTTGAGAACATTTATATGTCGTATTTTCATAAGCGATATTGGTTTATAGTTTCTGTTGTTTCTTTTTCCCTTTCTTTTTTCTTTTTTTAAGATAGGGTCTCACTCTAGCCCAGGGTGACCTGAAAATTCACTGTGTAGTTGCAGGGTGGCCTCGAATTCATGCCGATCCTTCCACCTCTGCCTCCCCAGTGCTGGGATTAAAGGCTCGTGTCACCTTGCCCGGCTTTGTAGTTTCAGTTTTTATTGTGCTATCATCTAGTTTTACTATCAAAGTAAAGCTTACTTCCTAGAATGGGTTTGGAAGTCTACTGTTAGTCAAGTGGGAATCACCTTAGGATGTTTTCCTGTTATAGGTTTAGAATTCTCTTGATCTTATACTTTTTTGCTTGTTTGTTTTTAGAGTCAGGATTGCACTCTAGGCTGAGCTAGAATTCACTCTATAGTCCAAGGCTGGCTTTGACCTCCCAGCAATCTTCCAACCTCAGTGCTGGAATTAAAGGTGTGTGTCACCATGCTTGGCTCTCATCTTGTACTTTATTTATTTGAGAGCAATGGACAGAGAAAGAAAGAGGCAGAGAGAGAGGGGGGGGGGAGGGAGAGAGAGAGAGAGGGAGGGGGAGAGAGAGAGAGAGAGAAAGAATGGGTGTGCCAGCGCCACTGCAAATGAACTCCAGATGCATGTGCCCCCTTGTGCATCTAGCTAACATGGGTCCTGGGGAATCGAGCCTCAAACCAGGGTCCATAGGCTTCACAGGCAAGTGCTTAACCACTAAGCAATCTCACCAGCCCATCTTGTACTTTTGAAAGTTTGTCTGTACTGTGTCTCAAAGATAATCTCCTTTGTCAGATCTAGTAGGAGCTATCTTAGTCTCACTTGAAGGAGGAAGAGTTTATTTTTGATTCGTACTTGCAGAGGTGCCATAGGCTCCATCACTTCAGACTCATGACAAGGCAGAACATCACAGTGGAAGTATAGTAGTTGACCAGAGCTGCTCCTCTCATGTTGATGAAGAAGGAAGAAGAGGAGGGAGGAGAGAGAGACAGAGAAGAGATTATAAAATCATCAGGATTGCAATATGCCACTCATCTAAGTACCTTTTGTAATGGGGTGCTAGGGGCCCAAGAAAGTCCTTGAACCTAAAACCCTTAGTTCATTTCCAATTTTAGTCAAAGAATTGAATAAAAGAGAAGACTGGGGAGAAGAATAATTATTATATTTACTGAGGGAAGTACAGAGCCAAGGAGAGTCACCCACATGGCTAGAGATCCCACATAGAGGTCTTGGAAAGAAGCATAGAAAGAAAAGAGAAAAGAGGGCTGGAGAGATGGCTTAGCAGCTAAGGCATTTGCCTGCAAGGCCAAAGGATCCTGGTTCCATTCTCCAGGACCCACTTAAGCCAGATACACAAGGTGGCACATGCATCTGGAGTTCCTTTGCAGTGGCTGGAAGCCCTGGCGCGCCCATACTCTCTCTGTGTCTCTCTAAAATAAATACATATATATTTAAAAAGAAAGACACAGAGAGAAAGAAATTTCAAGGAGCTCCTGCCATGTGGGAAGCTGGGAGGGATAAAGAACCCATGAGGGGAGTAAGGGCTAGTGGACCCCCCCAGCTGGGTCTGGACCTTACAGTGGTGGACTGTCTTCTGGCTCAGGTGAACCAATGGGAAAGCTGCTTGGTGAAGGTTAGGAGCTGTCTCAGGAAAAGGTTAGCCCTGGCGCCAAGTTCAGGGGGCTGCACTTTTCCAACCACAATGTGTAAATCCTATGAAAGAGCTCCCTCCTAGAAGGGGTCCTGACTGTTTGTGGAAAAACAGGTCTCTAGGGAACTAGGCAAGAGATAAGAAGTCAGATCATCATTGATTTCTAGCAAGTGAAAACTTTCCTTCACTTTTCACCTTCAGGGGTCCAGTCACCCTAAATGTACCCCTCACTTTCACTAGGCTCAACATTCTAAAGTCTTCACCACCTCCAAACAGTGTCTCAAGTGGTAACAAAGCTTTCAGCACTCAAAACTTCTGGAGACTTTCCATGTGTAAATTCTATCCTTTGAGCTTCTTACACCCAAAGTTTCATATCTTTCTTGAAATTTGGAATTTCCTTTTTTGTTTTTTCAAGATCAGGATTTATTCTAGCTCAGGCTGACATGGAATTCACTGTGTAGTCTCAGGGTGGTCTCAAACTCAAAGCAATTCTTCTACCTCTGCCTCCCAAATTCTGGGATTAAAAGTGTGAGCCAGCATGCAAAGCTAAGTTTTGGAATATCTTGTTAAATAAATTTTTTTTCCTGCTCTTTTTCCCATTATCTTATAGAATATCCATACACAAATATTTCTTCACTTAATGGCTTCTCCTAAATTTTAAAGGCTTTCTTTACTCTTCTAAATGTTTTGCTCCATCAGTTCTGCCCAAACTTTCTGTAGTATTTTTAACTTCATTTATTGAAAGTTTTAAGCTCCAATTTTTCTGATTGGTTCTATTTATTTTAATTTGTTTATTTTTGTTTTTTGAGGTAAGGCCTCATGTCTCACTCTAGCCCAGGTCGATAAGGAATCCACTCTGTAATTCTCAGGCTGGCCTTGAATTCACAACGATCCTCCTACCTCTACCTCTGGAGTGCTGGGATTAAAGGTGTGCTTGGCTGGTTCTGTTTTACGATTCCTAGCTTTGTTTAGTTTGTCATTTGAACCCCAAATGTCTTCTCCATTTCACTGAATTTTCTATGTGTATTCCCTTGTACTTGGTTACATTTTCTTACCGTAATTATTTTGGCTATGGAGTATGCCTCAGTTACAAGTATTTGTCTGACATGTATAAGGCCATGGGAAAAAACAAAACAAAACAAAACATTTTCTTTTTAAGATTCTTTGTCAGGCAGGTCCCCATTTTTATTTGTTCATGTTCTGATGCATTCCTTTGATGGTGTCATCTCATTTATCCATGCTTCTTTGGCTTTTGGTGTCCAGTATTTGTTTGCATCAAGTTTGTTTGCATGCAGCTCTCTCCCTGATGCTACTTGTTGCGATTCAACATGAACCTTATTCATTTTTTTATTTTTATTTGAGAGTGACAGACACGGGGAGGATCTCAAAGCTCGGGGGCCAGCGAGTCTTGCCTTCCAATGAGGAACAAGCAAGACCCTTTCTCAAACTGGGTTGAAGGAGAGGATCAACATCTGGAGGCTATCCTCTGACCTCTTCATGCGCAAATGACATGTATAAGCACACATGTGCGCATGCACGCACGCACACGATAGTAATGATAACAGTAAATAAATTTTATGAGCTGGGGAAATGGCTCAGCGGATAAAGATCTTGCTGCTCAGGCTGGAGTATCCGCGATCAATCGTCAGTCTGCATGTAAGAAGCCAGAAGCCATGCAAGGTTCCAAGTGACAGCTCGCTGACAGTGAGATGGGAGGCAGGGATAGGAACTCTTCCCAGGAACTTGAAGCAAGTGGAACACACATCCCAGAGAGAAATCCTGCCTCAGATGAGATAGGCAGATAGGTAGAGGACCAACCCAGAAGTTCCTTTGACCTCTACACACATGCGGATGCACTCTCACACACAAACACACATACACAAATAAATAGATTCAAAATAAATAAGTACTTTTTAAGTTCCCCCTTTTAAAATTTATTTGTCTGTGTGTGTCACTATCGCAAATGAATACCCATTCAGTTTTCTGAACTGAACCTGTGCTGGCAACCTTTGCAAGCAAGGGCTTTTAACCACTGAGTCATCTTCCCAACCCAAAAGTCCCCTTTTAAGAAACAGAAAATTAAACTGGGTGTGGTGGCTCACACCTTTAATCTCAACATTCAGGAGGGACAGAGGTAATAGAATAGCCTTGAGTTAGAGGCCAGCCTTTGACTACATAGTATGTTTCAGGTCAACTTGGGCTATAGGGAGACCCTATCTTTTTTTTTTAATTTTAGTTTTATTTATTTATTTGAGAATGACAGACAGAGAGAGAAAGAGGCAGATAGAGATTGAGAGAGAGAATGGGCATGCCAGGGCCTCCAGCCACTGCAAACAAATCCCAGATGCGTGCGCCCCCTTGTGCATCTGGCTAACGTGGGTCCTGGGGAATAGAGCCTCAAACCTGGGGTCCTTAGGCTTCACAGGCAAGCGCTTAATCACTAAGCCATCTCTCCAGGCCCATGAGACCCTATCCTGAAACAGCACCCCCTCAAAAAAAAAGCCCACCAAAACAGAAAATTAGACTAGATTCAGTGATAAGTGAATCTCCTGTCTGTTTTTAGGTTCAACTATTTCAGAATTGCCATGTTTACTTGATTTGTTGAACATTTTCTTTCTAATATGTCTGTTTGACCTACAAATTTATTTTTTAGATATTTTATTAATTTATTTGCAATGAGAGAGGGGGAGAGAGCAAAAGAGTGAATGAATATGGACAGGCCAAGGCTTCTAGCTGCTGCAAATGAACTCCACTCGAATGTACCACTTTGTGCATCTGGCTTTATGTGGGTACTGGGAAGTTGAACCTGGATTGTTAGGCTTTGCTGGCAAGTGTCTTGATACACAGACTTTAGAGGCCCATAAAGTATTTTTTTTTTTAAACCAAAGCAATGAAACTTAAACTTTTAGGGTAAGTAAAAAATTTTTAATATTTAATGTTGTATTAGGTTTCTGCTAACAGTCATAAAAATATAACAATAGTGTTTATAGAGCTGGGTCAATAATGCCAAAGTTCCCTTGAAAGCCGCAGTGGACCTGGCTGTGGCCCCTGGATAAGAAGTTCTTCCTCAGATAAGAATTTTGCAGTGGGCCAGGAGTGGTAGGGCACGCCTTTAATCCCAGCACTCGGGAGGCAGAGGTAGGAGGATCGCCATGAGTTCAGGACCACCCTGAGAAAACATAGTGAATTCCAGGTCAGCCTGGACCAGAGTGAGACCCTATCTCAAAACAAACAAACAACAAAAAAAAAAAAACAAAAAAAAAAACTGAATTTTGCAGTGGAAGATAGAGATATACTGTAGGATGGCCTTTTCTATTTTTCCCATGGAAAAGGGAAACTATTCCTTCATAAACATCCATTGCACAACACACCGTCACAGTGAGGGCATCTCTCTGCTGTTCAGGGAGGGAGCAAGACCCCTGAACATTCAGAGGGGTTCAGAAGTTCATAGACTGTGCCCATCCAAAGAGCTGAAGACAGGTACATATGAGCAACCTTATTAACCGTGTGAAAAGAGAACCAAGTCCTAGCAATAGCAATTTGGCAGGGCTATCATGAAAGTAGGGTGGGTTTGAGAAGTATTTTGTCCAGGACCAGTCAGCCCTCGGGGAAAAGGTGCCCCCTACACCCACTCCCAGGCACACCTTAGGGCATTCTGGTGCTGAGTCATGTCTCTGCTGAACCACTCGGCCTTATCATCTTCTTGGAAGTGGGGGAGCAGCTAAGGCCTAACATTCCCCCCTTCTATTCTTGGTATAGAAAGCTACTGTTACTGATGGGAGTACATTGTATCGCTTAGTGAGATGAATTGGAAAGAACATTGGTAATTGTTGATGTAGAAAAATAAAAACATACTGGAGATAATGACAGCCAGCATGCTTGATATGTCTACATATTGTAGGTTTTTCATATTCTAACTCATTTAGTCTTCATAAGAAACCTAGTTTCTAGGGCTGAGGAGATGGCTTAGTAATTAAAGATGCTTACTTGCAAATCTGCAGACTCACATTCAGTTCCCCAGCAACTATGAAAAGCCAGACACAAAATGGTGCATGTGTCTGTAATCCCAACACACAGCAATGAGAGGCAGAGCCAAGAGAATCCAAAAGAACCCTAGTTAGGGTTACTATTATCACCTTCCTTTTTCAGATAGAGAAACTGAGGCACAGAGATGCCAGGATACTTGAATAAAAGGCAAGCCTGATTTCCTAGCTCAGAGCCCAGTCTGGAAGAAACAGTAGTTAAAATGTAATTCAAGTGTTACAATTCCTGTGCATATAAACTATTTAGTAAAGTTTGTCTATTTTACCAATAATGTTTGGGGGTCTTTCAAGATGTGAAAGCTTTCCTTCATTATCACTGACTCAAGCATCCTGAAATGTTGGGTGAATCCAGACATTCATCTGCAGTTTTCTCATGAAGGATTGTTTTGTTTCAAGAAAAAACTTTCTGAATTTACACTTCAAGACACCACATGTGTTGAAACAAGTCTGAATGTATTTGCATTTCTCATCATTTGCTCTAGTGTTCCAACAGGTTTTGTCCTCCAGGGGGCTGGGTAATCCATGTAAGCAGAGTGCTTGCCAGCTGCACCTGGGTGGGTTCTCAGCACTGCCAAGAACCTCCCCAGCTCACCTCAAGTCTCATTGCAGAAAGATATTAGGAACTGATTGCAACCCAACAGAACGAAAGCAGCTTTAAAATCTGTCTACCTTGTATTTCCTGTTTCTCTGTCATGAGCTTGAGCAAGTTTGCAGGAATACCAACCTCCTAATTCTTTATTTTTATTAGATGTGGTAATGTTTTGTATGTAAGCAACACATGTTGGTACCATCCTTTCCCTCCTTCCCTGCCCCTTTTCTGAAGAGGCCTTCCTTGTTGGGGATGAAGGTCAACCCCATGGGGATTGTGGGTCATGCTTTATGGGTACTGGGGAAGGCAATATCTCTGTGCAAAATGGCCCTATTTGTGGCTCTAACAATCTTTCTGCCCCCTCTTCTGTAAAACCCCCTGAGCCATGCTGGGGGCATTACAAGTCTATTTCAGTGATGAGCACTTAGGAGCATCTAGATGTCTAGTTTGGTAGGTGTTGAGTGTCCTCAGTGTCTATCTCCTTCACCCTTGTGCTGATATCAGATTCACTGAGAAAGCAGATCTCCAGCTCATTCCCCCAAGTCCTCTGTGGTTTCAGCTGGGGCCAGGGTGGAGTGCACTGGGTCATTTATCTCCTCAGGTCGAGCTCCTGTATGAAAAAAATGAAGCAGGTTCTACAACAGAGAATGAAGTCAGTACCAGTTAAATGGAATAACCATTATTGGTTTAGAGAGAATTAAAAGGGTTTAGACACATTTATAGTCTAAGGTTAGTTGGAGCTTGACAATGAAAAGCACACTCATTATCTGGATATGATTCTGACTTGTCCCCCAGTTCCAGATGTGGTTTCCATTCCACTGAGCAGGTCTTTTAGCCAATCCAAAAACAGCTGGTTACCCACCATGGCTGTGTGCCACTGTTGCACTTGTGTGAACGTCACATCAAGTTGTTTGTTTCTGGGTCACTTAGATTTTGAGTTGCTTGGAGAGATGTTGGCCACTTTCCCCCAGAAGCTCATGTAGTGCCTGCCAGCACTAGATGGGCCAATTGTCTGGGAACTGGCTCTCCTCCGTATGCCAAACAGTTCTCTCTATGGTCCATACCAACAACAGCATTTGGTATCTTCAGCAGTAGGGTCTTACCATTAACCTCTGGTGGGTAATCAAGTGCTCTGACTTGAAGTCTGTCTTGTTTGTTAGGTCTCTCTGATCAACAGCTCATTGTACATGCAGACCACATCTTGGTGCAGTGAATTACAGGCCAGCGCCAAGGGAAAAGCAAAAAGAAAAAGAGAGAGAGAGAAGAAAGAGAAACGGGAAAAATTTGAGGTTAAGTTTCATCTCACACTCTCCAAGGACCTTTAATTTAGGTGTTCCCCCTAAGGTCCTCTTGAGGGTTCCACCTTGTGGTGGTTTGATTCAGGTGTCCCCCATAAACTTAGGTGTTCTGAATGCTAGGTTACCAGCTGATGGATATTTGGGAATTAATGCCTCCTGGAGGGAGTGTATTGTTGGGGGCAGGCTTATGGGCTTTATAGCCAGTTTCCCCATGCCAGTGTTTGGCACACCCTTCTGTTGCTGTAGTCCAACTTATGTTGGCCAGGGGGTGATGTCCACCCTCTGCTCATGCCATCGTTTTCCCCTGCCATCGTGGAGCTTCCCCTCAAGCCTGTAAGCCAAAATAAATCTCTTTTTCCCAGAAGCTGCTCTTGGTTGGGTGATTTCTACCAGCAATGTGAACCGGACTGCAACACACCTTTTAGTCTGACTTCCAGGATATAGGATCTTATTGTACCAGTTCAATTTGGGTTCATTTTTGTGTCCTTCCCCACCTTTCCCTTCCCCCAAGCCCTACCCTCCCTATTGTCCAAGCCTCAAGCTGCTATTCACTTATGTCAGCAACTTGGGCTGATCCAGGTTAGGAACTTGAGATTAGTGAGGAGATCATATGATGGGTGTCTTTCTGTGGTTGTGTGAGTTTATTTAGAATGATCTGTTCCAAGTTCATCCATTTTTTTCTACAAATTTTAATGTGCCATTATTTTTTATTACTGCTGAGTAGAATCCTATTGTGTAGATATACCATGTCTTGGCTATCCATTCATCCAATGATGGACACCTGGGTTGACTCCAGTTTTTAGCTATTATGAATTGAGCAGCTATAAACATGGCTGAGCAAGTATCTCTGAACTGAGATGTGGAGCCTTTAGGGTAAATGCTGAGTAAGGGAATAACAGGATCTTCTGGTAACTGTATATTCATCCTTTTCAGGAGTCTCCAAATTGATTTCCACAGCGGTTGATACCAGCTTACATTGCCACCAACAATGAATGAGTGTTCCTATTTCCCCACAGTCTCTCCAACATTTGCTTTCATTTGATTTTTTAATGTTTGCTATCCTTGCTGGGGTAAGGTGAAATCTCATACTTGTTTTAATTTGTATTTCCCTAATGGTTAGGGATGTTGAACATTTTCTTAAGTGTGTGTTAGCCATTTGTAATTCTTACTCTGAAAATTCCCTATTTAGTTCTCTGTCCCACTTTTGAAGTGGGTTGTTTGATTTTTTTATTGCTTAGTTTTTTGAGTACTTTGTAGATTCTAGATATTAGGTTTCTGTCAGTGGTATGGTTGGCAAAGATTTTCTCCTACTCAGTGGGTAATATATTGGCTCTGTTCATGGTATGTCTGTGCAAAAGCTTTTTAGCTTCATGAGATCCCATTGATTGAGTGCTTATTTAATTTCCTTGGATACTGGGGTTTTGTTCAGAAGTCTTTTCCCAGTCCTATATCATGGAGAGTGTCTCCTATTTTTTATTCCAGTAGTTGAAGAGTTTCAGGTCTTATATTATGGTCTTTAATCCATTTGGACTTGATATTTGCGCATGGGGAAATGAGTGGGTCTAACTTAATTTTTCTACATATGGTCATACAATTTGTCCAACACCATTTGTTGAAGATGCTGTCTTTTCTTCTGTCTACATTATTGGCACCTTTGTCAAAGATCAAGAAGCTGTAGTCACTTCACCTAAGCTCTGGGTCTTCAATTCTGTTCCATTGGTCTATGTATCTATTTTTATTCTAGTACCATGCTGTTTTTGTCACTGTGGCTTTGTAATATGTAATATAGCTTTAGACCAGGTATGGTGATACCACAAGAGGGTTTTTTTTTTTCCCCTGAGGATGTTTTTGGATATCCGAGGCATTCTGTCATTCCATTTGAATTTTGAGACCTTCTTTTTCAATCTCTATGAAGAATGATGCTGGTGTTTTTATTGGTATTGTGTTAAATCTGTATAGTGCTTTTGGTAGAATTTCCATTTTCACAATATTAATTCTACCTATCCAGGAGCATGGGATGTCTTTCCATCCTCTCAAGACCTCCTCTATGTCACTCTTGATTGTTTTTATATTTTCATTATATAGGTCTTTCACATGCTTGGTTAGTGTTATTCCAAGGTATTTAATTTTTTTTTTTCTTGCTATTGAAAATGGGACAGGCTCACTGATTTCTCTATATATTTGTCCTTTGCATATATAAAAGTGACTGATTTTGTATCCTGCCACTTTGCTAAAGGAATTTATTGTCTTTAGAAGTTTTGAGATGGAGACTTTTGGGTCACTTACATATAGGATCATGTCATCTGCAAATAGGGCTAACTTGACTTCTTTCTTTCCAATTTGAATCCCTTTTATTTCTTTCTCCTGTCTTATTTCTTGGGTTAGGACTTCTATTACAATGATGAAGAGTAGTGATGAGAGTGGGCACCATCTTGTTCCCAATCCTAGTGGGAACTCCTTAAATTTTTCCCCATTAAGTATTATTTGGGCTTTAGGAGCTTTATATATAGCCTTTATTGTGTTGTGATATAAGCCCTACATTCCTATTCTTTCCAGTGTTTTGATCATGAAGTGATGTTGTATTTTGTCAAAGGCCTTCTCTGCATCAATTGAGATGATCATGCGGTTCTTATGGTTCAGTTTATTTATGTGGTGTATTATGTTGACTGATTTCCATATGTTAAACCATCCCTGCATCCCTGGGATGAAGCCTGCTTGATCAAAGTAGATAATGCTTTTGAGGTGTTGTTGAATTCAGTTTGCAAGGATTTTGTTCAGGATCTTTGCATCTAAGTTCAATAGGGATATAGGTTTATAATTTCTTTCCTTTTTGCATCTCTTTCTGGTTTTGGTGTTAGGGTGATGCTAGCTCCATAAAAGTAGTTTGGGAGGATTCCCTGGTCTCCAATTATACAGAACAGTTTGATAAAATTTTGAGTTCTTCTATGAATTCAGCTGAGAAGCCATCTGGTCCTGGACTTTTCTTCTTGGAGAGGTTTTTTTTTTATTACCTTTTCAATCTCCATGGATTTGATAGGTTTGTTTAGGAGATTAATCTGCTCTGAGTTTAATTTTGGTATGTGGTGTGTGTCTAGGAATTCATCCTTTTCTTTTAGATTATTCAATTTTGTGGAGTAGAGGTTTTGGAAGTATGCCCTGATGATTCTTCAAATTTCATTGATATCTGTTGTGATCTCTCCTTTTTCATTTCTGATTTTGTTAGTTTGAAACTTCTTTTTTTTGTGCTTGATCTCTGTGGCCAGGGGTTTGTCAATCTTGTTTATTTTTTCAAAGAACCAGCTTTTCATTTCATTGATTTTTAAAATTGTTTTCTTAGTTTCCAATTAACTAATTTCTGCTCTAATCTTAATTATTTCTTTCCATCTGTAGCTCTTTGGGTTGGATTCTTTTTGTTTTTATAGTGCCTTTAGGTGGACATTCAGGTTATTGATTTTGGGGTCTCTCTGTCGTTGTAATGAAGGCATTTAGAGTTATGAATTTTCCCATTAGGACTGCCTACATTGTGTCCCATAGGTTTTGGTAGGTTGTGTTTTCATTATCATTCAATTCTAGAAATTTTAAAATTTCCTTTTTGATTTCTTACATGACCCATTTCATTGTTTAAAAGTGTTTTGTCTAGTCTCCAGGAGGTTGTGGAGTTCTTGATGCATCTTTTGTTAATTTCTAGCTTTAAAGCATTGTGATCTGACATGATACAGGAAGTTGCTTCAATTTTTCAGACTTTTTGAAGGCATGCTTTATGGCCTATTATATTGTCAATTTTGGAGAAGGTTCCATGAACTACTGAGAATAATGTGTGTTCTGTTAGAGTTGGGGTGGAAAGTTCTGTAGAAATCTATTAGGTCTAGTTGATCTATGGTGTTGTTGAGCTCTATTATTTCCCTGTTGATTTTCTGCTTCATTGATCTGTCTATTGATGGTAGTGGAGTATTGAAGTCTTTGACTATGATGGTGTTGGTGTTTATTTCTGTTTTGTTGTCAAGTGTATTTTGTTTTATGAACTGTGGTGCCCCTGTGTTTGACACATATATATTTATGATTGTGATGTGCTCATGCTCATTCCATTGATGAGTAGGCAGTGGGCTTCTTTGTCCTTTTTGATTACTTTTGGTTTGAAGTCTATTTTATCTGATAATATATCACCCTGAAGAGGTGTTTATCTTTAATGGTGAGGTGGGTTTCTTGAAGACAGCAGGTAGAAGGGTGCAGTTTTTTGATCCATCCTGATAACCTGTGTCTTTTATTTATTTATTTATTTATTTATTTATTTATTTATTTATTTATTTGAGAGCAACAGACACAGAGAGAAAGACAGATAGAAGGAGAGAGAGAGAATGGGTGCGCCAGGGCTTCCAGCCTCTGCCAACGAACTCCAGACACGTGCGCCCCCTTGTGCATCTGGTTAACGTAGGACCTGGGGAACCGAGCCTTGAACCGGGGTCCTTAGGCTTCACAAGCAAGCGCTTAACCGCTAAGCCATCTCTCCAGCCCTAACCTGTGTCTTTTGATGGATGAGTTAAGACCATTAATATTTAAGGTTATTACTATGAGGTTTGAATTAATCCCTGCCATGATGAGGTATTTTATAGGGTTTAGTGTTTTCTTGTGTTATGTATTATTTTGAGCCTGGTTTATTTTGGTTATTGTGATCTTCTTGGCTCCTGAGATTCGTTATTTGACTGTTCTGTATGAAGTATTCCCTCAAGTATTCTCTATAGATTTCGCTTTGTATTCATATAATCAGAGAGTTGAGTGTTTTCATAGACAGCCTTTCTTTCACCATGTATTATGAGGGATACTTTTGCTGGGTAAAGTAGCTTGGGTTGGAAGCCATAGTTTTTCAGAGTTTGAAGTGTTTCATTCCAGGCCCTTATGGCTTTCAGGGTTTTCAATGAGAAATCTGATGTTATACTAATGGGATTGCCTTTGTATATTGTGAACTACTTCTCTCTTGCTTCTTTTAACATTCTGTCATTGTTTTCATTGTTAAGCATTTTAACTATGATGTATTGGAGAGTTTCTTCCTTGGTCATGTCTGTTTGGTGTTCTGTGGGCTTCTTGTATCTGGATGGGCCTCTCTTGAGAGATTCAGAAAATTTTCTTCAATAATTTGTTGAATATGTTCTCTATGCCTCTGGTCTGGATTTCTTCTTCTTCTGGTATACCCATGACCTAGATATTTGGTCATTTTAGGGTGTCCCACAGTTCCCTTGTAATCTATTCACTTGATTTTTTGAACTTAGCAAAATTTTGGCCTCCCAATGTATTTCTGTCTTATCTTCCAGGTCAGAGGTTCTGTCTTTCACATGAGTAACTGTTGGTGAGGGGTTCTAGAGAGGTTTTTATAATTTCTATTTGATTTTTTTGTTTTCTGTTGTGTTGTTTTACATCATGTCCATCTCTTTGAGGTATGATTTCAATTCAAGTTCTGTGTTTCTTGATGCTTCTTGTAGTTCATTCTTACATTTGATCAAGTCTTCATTAAGGTTAACCAACCAGTTGTTGAGGTCTTCCATTTCTTGAGTCATCTTCAGTCTATTCATATCTCCTTGGAGGGTTCTAACATTTTCTTCAATCAGGTTAAGCCTACTATCAAAAGCTGAACACTCTAGGAGACAATTCTTTTTAATTTCATTGATACGATTTTTGGGTCTTTGATACTTTGCTTCAGGTTCAGTGTTTTTTTTTTTTTTTTTTTTTTGTTTGTTTAAACCAGGTGGTTGTGTTTTCATTTTGGGAATGAATTTCTGTTGATTTCTCTGTGGTTTCACTGGAAGCTTCCACTGTAGGAGTAGGCATCTTTGGAGATCTCTCAGTTTCTGGCTTTCATTCGCTTTTTTGCATTTTGTCTACCTAAATTGGGTAGAGGAGAAAGCAAGTTTTTGTCCTTTGTCCCATTCAAACTCTGATCTAGGTGAACAGGAATGGCCAGTCAGGATACCAGAGCAAAAGTCCTGATTCCACAGCTCACACAGGAACCAGGATTCCCCAAGCAGGGCACAATGGGACCTACAGGGACCAGGGGACTGGGAGGAACAAAGGAACAGGAATGTGGCCTACTTCATGCTGAGCCCTCCACCACACAGACCAGGGCAGACCTGGGAGATGGGAGGAGCCCAGAAATGGGTCTGGCCTAATCACTCCAGACCACCTGCCTACCCACTGTTCCAGCAAGGAACTCAGGAGGAGGGAGGAGTTTATAAATCAGACTGGCCTACTTACTCCAGACCTCAGTGCCCACCTACGCAGTATCCAAGCAAGGAATTCAGACCTGGGAGTTGGGAGTAGCCCAGAAATGGGACTAGCCTACTCACTCCAGACTGGGATGCCCACCTACACACTGCTCATGCCCCAGTCTTCTAATTCTTTAGCCCCATCATCCTGTAATGGATGCTAGAGAGAGGTTCATGAAAGTCCTTGAACCTCAAACCCTAGTTTTGTGTCTATTTTTAACCAAAGAGTTGTATTAAATAAGACTGAGAAGGACAATGATTAACTTTTTATATTTATTTAGGGAAGTACAGAGCCAACGGAAGGACACCCATGTGGCTTGAGAGCCCATGTGAAGGGTCTGAAAGGTCAGCCATGTTGTGCTTGCTCCCTGCTGTCCCCGTCTCTGATGGAAACTATGCCTCTCAGAGAAGATCATCCATTGGAAAATCTTCCCCCTGTGGAGGGTATTTCAGCCATCTGGGAAGCATTAGGTATGCTCTTCCCTAAAGGCACAACTCCCACTCCCTGTGGAACCATAGAGCTAACCTTGATTTAAGGGTGGATAAAAAAAGTTTCATATCTGTGATGATCTATCTGCCTTGCTACAAATGAAGATGGACCCATGCCAGAATTGTGAAAGTTTGGGAATAGAAGTAACGTGTTGTTCCCCAGAGCTATAATGACATGGAAATACCCTGCAAATTCTCGTTACTACTGTGGGTGTGTATACTAGCTAATGTGTTTTATGATTTTAAAAATAGTTACCTAGGGCTGGAGAGATGGATTAGTGGTTAAGGCACTTGCCTGCAAAGTTTAAGGACCCCTGTCCAACTCTCCAGATCTAGTGTAACCCAGACACACAAGGTGGTGCAAGTGTGCAAGGTTGCACATGTGCACAAGGTGGCGCACAAGTCCGGAGTTCAATTACAATGGCTGGGGGCCCTGGTGCATCAATTCTCTCTCTCTCACACATGCTCTTATTCTCTTTCCCACAAAAAGGCAAGTCTGTTGGGCTTGCCTCAAAAATAACTGTCTAGCTACTTCATAAGCCTAATTACCAAAGCTGCTTTGTATGCAAAGAAAAACACGCAGATGAATTCACATTCACACACATGCACACAACACACACACACACACAGCCTTCCAGACACCTTAGAATCAATACAAAGAAAGAAAACGAAAGCAATCTCCTCTCTTCCACCCACTATCTGGGCCAAAGATAAATATGTATTTCATTATCCCATAGCCAGAAATAACACATGTGGGCCAAGAGAATACACAGATATATATCATCTAGCCTCTGAACAGATATGTTTTATTTACTATTTTGTTGGATGATTCTTTTTTCTATAATGTGATTTTTCACACTATTAAGTGTTCTTTCATCACAATTTCTTTTAAAAATATTTTTATTGATTCTTTATTTATAAGGAGAGAGAGAGAGAATGGGCACATCGGGGTATCCCATCACTGCCATCAAACTCCAGACACATGTGTGCCAGTTTGTGTATCTGGCTTTAGGTGGGTGCTGGGGAATTGAACCCAGACCATCAGGCTTTGCAAATAAGCACCTTTACTGCCAAGCCATACCTCCAGTCCCCATCACATAATTTTTTATTGATGTATCTGGTTTATAAACTGTGTCTAATACATTTAATACAGAATATAAAATTGCTACTTGAGGATTAAAGTTGTCAAATGTTATCAATCTTATGCGTTTCCATGTGATATTTTCCTGTGACTGGATTCTTAGGTTATTTCCAATTTTTATTTTATAAACAATAGTACAATGAACATTTTTCAATAAATCTCTCTGCAAAACTGTGATTGTTTTCTTAGGATAAATTCCTAATAGCTGGAACTGCTGTGTCAATGAGAATGGGTATTTTTATGGTTTTTGATATACATTATCAACCTTCCTTCCAGATAATGTTGATTTATACTTTTTGATATCTTCACTGCTACATTTTTTGCTTTACAATCAGCATATTAAGGAGACATCCATGCATTTTAGTAATTACTTACTTAAATTCTGATATCCAAATTTAAGCATGTGAACATGTGACTTGATGCAAACAATTAAAGCTATTCACCACAATTTGCTATACTACCAACATTAAATCACAGCTACTTTGAGGCTTAAGTCAAATGGTTTGTAAACCTGTAACATACCTATAAAACACCTTCTTGGATTATGCATTCAAAGTACTTCTCTGCGTACACATCTCTTCACTTTAATTTCTAAGTTACCCAGTTCTGGAAATCATCACCTAAGGGTCTATTAATCATGGTCCAAAGAGGAGAGAGAAAGAATGATCAGGACTGGCTAAAATAGACTTGCATGACATGTGATGACTGTGGTTCTCTTGTCAAAAGTAGTTACTAGTGGCTTTTGGAAGCCACATAAGCTGTATATTCAGACATGTGGCAAAGTCTTTTCCTTATGAAGTAGAAACAGCATGGTCCCCTGATCTAACATAATGACAATATCTATTGGTTCCAGTCCTGGCTCTTGGTCTCCTTTGTCATTTAGTTCTCTTTTCTTGGAACCAGAGAGAAATCTGTTTAAACCTTTCTTCTTCATTTGAATTCTTATCAGGGTGTTATCTTATCAAGCCAGTATCTTATAAGACTTTTCAATTCTTCCTGTGTGGAATTGGGTTTGGTCCCTAAAATGTCTAGTAAGTGGTTTCCTTCATCATTTTCTACAGCAGAGGAAGGGGCAGAGGATGGAGGGGGAAAGGAAAGAAGCTTAGCAGTATCTAGGTCAGCTTCTGGAAAGTTCCCACTGCTACTTTTTTTTTTTTAAATATGTTTCTTTGAGAGAAAGAGGGAAGTATCAAAAATAAAAGAGAGACTGATTGAGAGGGGGAGGGAATATGATGGCATTACAAAAGGGAGTGTGTACATGTGTGTAGGGAATTACTGTGGTTTATTGTCTGTAATTATAGCAGTTGTCAATAAAAATATATAATAAAAAAAGAGAGTAGGAAAAGAGTGAGAGAGACAGAGTAAGGGAGATTGAGTGCATTGGGGCCTTCTGCCACTGTAAATGAACTCCAGATACATATTCCACTTGTGCATCTGGCTTTATCTAGGTACTGGGGAATCAAACCTGGGGCTTTCAGGCTTTGCAAGCAAGTGCCTTTAACCAATGAGCAATGTCCTCAGCTCTGTAATGTTCTTTATTGAGGTAGAGTCTCATGCTGACCTGGAACTCACTGCAAACCCACATTCTCCTTGAACTCACATCCACCCTCCTACCTCTGCCTCTCCTACCCTCCCCCAGGGCTGTGATCAAATGCATGTGCCACACACACCTGGCCCCACTGCTACTTTTTAAAGCTCACTTATGCTCAGCTAACCTTAGTATTAACACCATGAAATCATGTGACCTTTAGTTACCCTTTCAGTGTAGTTTTCTGGTTTATATTTCATCAAATCAAGTTTTTACATGCCCAAAGCCTTTTTATATCCTTAAGGTATGTAAGAATAAAGTGGGCTCAAATCTGGATAACATGAAGAGGAAAAGAAGGACAAAGAGAAGGACAAAGAGGCAGTGTGGGTGCATGTGTGCAGGCCTGTGTGGGTGTATATGAGTGTTTACCATATTAGGGAGGGTGTCCTTGAACTCATGGTGATCCTCCTACCTCTGCCTCCTGAGTGCTGGAATTAAAAGCATGTGCCACTATGCCTGGCCCCCAGGTTACATTTTTAAATTATTTATTTATTTATTTGAGAGAGAGAATGAGAATGGGAGCATCAGGGCCTCCAGGTGCTGCAAATGAACCTCAGACACATCTGCCACCTTTTGCATCTGGCTTATGTGGTCCTGGGGAATCGAACCTGGGTCCTTGGGCTTTGCAGGCAAGTGCCTTAACTGCTAACTCATCCCTCCAGCCCACCAATTATACTTTTGAAAGGATTCTATTTATTTATTTATTTATTTATTTATTTATTTATTTATTTATTTTTCAGGGTAGTATAACAGGGTTCTAAGGGTGCAGGAAAGGCCTTGCACCCCAACCCTGGGCATTTCTAATTTTAGTCAAAGAATTGAATAAAACAAGAAAACTGAGAAGGATAATTATTAAATTATTTATTGAGGGAAGTAGAGCCAAGGAAAGGCACCCACGTGGCTAGAAATGCCACATGGAGGGCCTGGGGAAAAAAGCATGGAAAGAAAAGAGAAAAGAAAGTTCAAAGAGCTCCTGCCACGTGGGGAGCTGGAGAGGCTAAAGAACCCACGTGGAGAGTAAGAACTAGGCGGCTCAGAGCAGAGAAAAGTCACCCACAGCTGGAAGTCCCCAAGTGATCAGAGAGAGCCTGCCCTCCCCTTGCAAAGGTATTTATAACCTTATGGTGGTGGGCTGTCTTCTAGCTCAGGTGAACCAGAGTGGCAGCTGGTTGGTTAAGGCTAGGGACTGTCTCAGGAAGAGGCTGGTCCTGGCACCAAGTTCCAGGGGCTGAACTTGACCAACCACAATGTTTAAATCCTATGAAATACCTCCCTCCCATGACAGGTCCTGATTGTTTGTGGAAAAAGTGGTCTCTAGGGAACTAGGCAAAAAGAAAAAATGTCAGATCATTTTTATTTCTAGCAAGTGCAAGCTTTCCTGCCCTTTTCACTTTCAGGGTTCCAGTTACCCTAACTCTACCTCCCTCACAGTAGGGTTGGTCTCACTCTAGTCTAAGCTGACTTGGAATTCATTCACTCTGTAGTCTCAGGCTGGCCTCAGACTCATGGTGATCCTCCTACCTCTGCCTCCCCAGTGCTGGAATTAAAGGTGTGCACCATCACACCCAGCTTGTTTATTTTTAAATATTTTATATACTTATTTTAGCTTATGTATTTTATTTATTTATTTGACAGAGAAAGAGGGAAGGAGGGAGAGAGAAAGAAGATGGGCACACCAGGGCCTCTAGCCACTGCAAACTCCAGGTGTGTGTGCCCCCTTGTGCATCTGGCTAATGTGGGTCCTGGGGCTTTGGCTTTTCAGGCAAATGCCTTAACCACTAAGCCATCCCTCCAGCCTTTTATTTTTTAAAGAATATTTTATTTATTTATTTACTTATTTGACAGAGAAAGAGGGAGGGAGGAGAAGAGAGAGGGAGTTTATTTTTATAATATTAACCAGTCATAATGGATCAAAAACTTGGCAAAACCTGGACTAAAGGGTTGCTTGCTTTAAAATCTCACTGTACTCTGGAAATAATAGCAAATGACCCTGGGGGCATGGTTGCACTTAACTGGACAAAAAATGTGATCCAAAATAATTTTTTACCACAAGGCCAAGCCAGACGATTTAGAATTAACATCTTTGGGAAGAAAGAAAAACAAAAGCCGTGTCTCCTCCACATATTGTCTGCGTCAAAGGTACTTCAGTTGCCACTTCCTGAAATCCCTTTCTCTACAAATCATGTAACTTACCTGCCTCGAGTGTCTCATTTTGCCAGTAGACTTTATCTAGTAATTGCTAGTTTTATAGTTTTCAATTGCTTTGGGGGAAATTACTTTTTGGAGAACAGTAAAGGCTGTTATGATCTTTAGACTCAGCTTAAACTGTTGAACTTGGAGCTAGGATTCTGCGGTGGGAGGTTTACCACGTAACAGAGAACATGCACATATACTTTGCCTGTACGGTAGATGGCCAACTGCACGTTATTGAATTACTCAGCTGTCGCCCACCACTGGGGATACTGAATCATATGAAGGAATTACAGTCAACATAGTCTTTCTCCTTCCCTAGAATAAGTTAATTGCTAGCATTTTCTTTTTTAACATTTTTATTTATTTATTTGACAGAAAGAGGGAGAGAAGAGAGAAAGAAAGAGAGAGAAAATGGTCACCACCAGGGCCTCTAGCCACTGAAAAAAATGAACTCCAGTAGATGCATGTGCCACCTTGTGCATCTGGCTTATGTGGGTACTGGGGAATTGAACCTGGGTCCTTAGCCTTTGTAAGTGTTGCAGTTAGGTTTGCATTGCTGGCAGAAATCACCCGACCAAGAGCAGCTTTGGGGAAAAATAAAGGTTTATTTTGGCTTACAGTCTTGAAGGAAAGCTCCACGATGGCAGGGGAAAACAATGGCATGAGCAGAGGGTGGACATCACTCCCTGGCCAACATCAGGTGGACAACAGCAACAGGAGAGTGTGCCAAACACTGACAAGGGGACACTGGCTATAATACCCGTAAGCCCGCCCCCAACAATACACTGCTTCCTAGAGATGTTAATGCCCAAATCTCTATCAGCTGGGGACCTAGCGTTCAGAACAGCTAAGTTTATGGGGGACACCTGCATCAAACCACCACAGTAAGCAAGCACCTTAACCTCTAATCCATCTCTCTAGCCCTCATGTTTCTCTGACTATGATGTACACTTGTGAAATCAGAGACAAGAGACAGTGCTGATTATTAAAGCATGAGTAAGGGTTACAACGTATATGACATCAGTGCTGAACTGATTGTTAAACAGGTTAAAAAGTTTCACAAGTATAATGTGAAGTTGGTATTCTTAAGCAAAAACTACCCCGAGGGTGAGGTAGCATGGCTTTTTGGCTTGTTGGCTAAGATCCAGTGGAGACTGTGACTTAATAAAATCTTTCTCAAAACAACTTGAAAATACACAAATAGCTTGTTCTTTAAAAATAGCTTTTAATCTAGGCATTCCACTCAAGTAAAGATTTGTAGCAAAAAAGATTTGTGAACGAAGGAAACACAATGGTGTTTTGATTATAGCATAATTTAGAAGCAATTCAAATGTCAGAATACTAGATTATAATGCTATACCATATGATAAGATGTGATTGCCACAAAACATTTTCTTATGGGGCTGGAGAGGCGACTCAGTGGTTAAGGCACCTGCCTGCTAAGCCTAAGGACCAGGTTTAATTCCTCAGGGCTCGTGTAGAGCCAGAAGACGCACACAGAGTGGCGCATGCAACTGGATCTCCTTTGCAGCGGCTGGCGACCCTAGTGCACACCTATTTTTTCCCTGTCTGTCTTCTCTCTGTCTCTACTTGCAAATGAATAAAAATATTTTTTCAAAAATGAGCTGGAAAGGGCTGGAGAGATGGCTTAGTGGTTAAGGTACATGCCTGCGAAACCTAAGGACCCAGATCCCATGTAAGCCAGGTGCACAAGGTGGCACATCTGGAGTTCATTTGCAGTGGCTAGAGGACCTGGCATGCCCATTCTCTCTCTCTCTCTCTCTCTCTCTCTGTCTCTGTCTCTAATAAATAAATAAATAAAAATAAAATCTTTAAAAAAAGACTTGGGGAAAAAAAGCCGGTTGTGGTGGCACACACTTTTAATTCCAGCACTCAGGAGACAGAGGTAGGAGGACTGCCATTAGTTTGAGGCCACCCTGAGACTACATAGTGACTTCCAGGTCAGCCTCAGCTAGAGTAAGTCCCTACCTCAGAAAAAACAAGTTTTATTTTAGAAAATGAAAATAAAAATATTAACCATGCAAAGCATGATATAAAACATATATATTACATATGTGCATGTATATACCTAAGTATTGCGGTACCAATTTCTCACAATATATTGTTAACATACACTTCAATTAACAAAATAATTCTTAAAGAAAATATAACAAAAAGCAAAAAATAACCTGTGTAATATCATTCCTGATCATTATTGCTTTGGATTTACAGTCTTTTGTTTATTTTGATTCATTTATGATGAAGACATGTTATAAAGTGAAAGTTGTGAAAGAACAAATGATGAGAAGGAAGAGAGGGATGAAAGGGGAAGAAAGGAAGAAGGAAAAAGGAAGGAGGCGGCAAGCAGGAAAGAGGAAGAAAGAGGGGAGATGGGAGGATTGCTATAGAAATAAATTCTTTTGCCTTTAAGGAAAATATTATTCTAGAAAAGAAGAAATGGGCTGATGAGTTTGGTACAAAGGACATAATTCTTCTTTTCGACTCTTCCATAGTGGAAGAAAGGCAGGTAAGCTGATAGAATGTGTCACATCAGGTGGACTTTAGTCCCCAGAGTTCGCAAGTAAAAGAGAAGTGGGGTAAACATGGTTGCTTGGCTACTCCAATAACCGAGCATCAGCTGCCCTGACATAGTTCAAGTCCCTGTCCTTTAGCAGGCCCCTGCTCTGACTGCTCCGGGTATGCAAGTGTTTACCACGAATGCACTTGGTCCTCTGGCTTTGTCTGGTATTCATTCTAGGACCATGCTAAGTAGTTCATATTATAGTTATAATGTACCCATTTCCTGGCACTAGCTACTGTGCCTACTGCTTGGTTAATGTTAACAAAATGTTTATTAGTGAAGATACTTGTCTCCAAAAGAGAAAAAAAAATTGGAAACTCTGAATAACTTAGTAAGGAAAACATTAGCAATTGGGACTGTCAGAACCAGAGCAGGAGACAAGCACATCAAGCAAAGACAAGACCTTCCCATAGGAATGTAGCTCAGGACCTTGCTAAACTGCAGTTGCCATGGTTACTCACTGCTAGCCAGCTTTGCTGGCATTGTTGCTGGGCTGTAAGACTATTATTCTTTCAGCCTGGGCATGCAGGTCCTGACTAACAGCTGACGGATCCTAAGTACTAGGAGACATGCCTGCTCAGCACCCTCAGCTCCTCGGGCAGAAACACTGTACTTTCCATGTCCTTTGGACTCTAACAGGCGTTGAAGCCTGACCTCTCACTATTTGTTGAGAACTTCCTTACATAGGTTGTTTGGAAGGTACGCAGCCAAAATGTTAAATATCCATTATGAATGGTGATGTGGAGAGGGTTCCCTGAAGGGGTCCACCAGCCACTTGGTGGCAGGTTGACTGAATGAGATCACTTCCCTTAGAAAAGAATTTTTTTTTTTCCAATGTAAGGTCTGGCTATAGCTCAAGCTGACCCAAAATTCACTAGTCTCAGGGTAGCCTTGAACTCATGGCAATCCTCCTACTTCTGCCTCCCAAGTGCTAGGATTAAAGGCGTGCACCACCATGCCCAGCCCCACTTTTCTTTTTTATTAAGTAGAAACTTTACTGGGACACATCGTGTGTTGGCACCATTATTTCCCTCCTCCGTGCCCCCACTCCACCTGTGGGCTTTGCTGGTGTTCACCACGGAATTGTAGGTTATGAGACGTGAGAGCAGCAGACTTGCAAGAGGAAGTGGCTCTTGCATTCTTTCCGGCTCCTCTTCCACAAGCTTCCCTGAGCCGCGGTGGATGTGCTTGAAGTCTACTTTAGTGTTGAGCTCTCAGGAGCTTCTGGATCTCAGCTTGGGTGCACTTCGAGTACCCCCAGTGTCTCTGCATCGCCTGGCCCAGGTTGTCAGGCTCGCCGTGGAAGCAGCGCTCCTGCTCATCTGGCCAGCTCCTCTGTGGTTTCACCCGGGTTCTGGCTGCCGTGTGAGGGCTGGTTCACCTGGTCAGGGAGTCAGTTATCTATTCTTTTTGATGGGGTAAGGGCTTGTCTTTCATGCCTAGAGTGTGTCACGCGGAACCACCACCCAACAGTTAGTTTCCTGAACAGAGATTCCACAAATCGTCATCTTAGACCAAAGGACCCTTCTACAGAACAGGAGATAAGCCAGTAGAAAGATGGTGGACTCCACGGGTCTACCACATTCAGAGCCACCCGCCATTGCTGCTGACCTCTACCCATGATAGAACTTCTCTTTCTTTTCCTGCTCCTCCTCCTCTTCCTCTTTGTTGTCACTATGTTCTCATCACTGAGATGAAGCACCAAAGAAAAGCAGCTGATGGGAGGAAAATTCTTATTTTGGCTCACAGTCTTGAGGGGATGCTTCACGAGGGCAGGGGAAAGCATGGCATGAGCAAAGGCTGAACATCACCTCTGCCACAGCAGGTGGGAACCAGCAGCCGGAGATGAGACAGCTAACATTGGCCCACTGGGGGCGAATAAAACTCAAGATCTCTCCCCAGTGACAAACCTCCTCCAGCAAGTTTCCACCTCCTAAATTACCATCACCTGAGGACCAAGCATTGAAAGCACGGAGTTTATGGCAGACATCTGATTCAAACAACCACATTCCTCACCCTCCTTTTTTTTTTTTTTTTTTTTTTTAGGCAAGGTCTTATGTAACCCAGGATGATCCTGAACTCACTGTGTAGCCAAAGATGACCTTGAACTCCTGATCCTGTTACCTCTGATTCCAGTGCTAGGATGGCAAGTGTACACCATCATGCGAGCCTCTCCCCTCTATTTATTTATTTATTTAGTTAGTTTTGGATGTAGGGCCTTGTTCTAGCCCAGGCTGACCTGGAATTCACTATGTAGTCTCAGGGTAGCCTTGAACTCACAGTGATCTTCCTACCTCTGCCTCCAGAGTGCTGGGATTAAAAACATGCACCACCACCCTGGCTTCCCTTCTGTTTTGACATACAATCTGTCTATATATTCCAAGACTGGCTTTGAACCCATGATCCTCTTGCCTCACCATCCTGAGTGCTAGGATTACAAGCAAATGCCACCACGCCCTGATATTAAGAAGTGTACAGACCTGGCACTCAAATGGAGGTTGTTACCATGATGTTGGGCTATTCAACTTGAAGAAACAGAATATAACAAAGTCAATTACTGGTATATGATGCTGCACTTAAAGAAAAAAAGTAGAACACAGAAGCCCAGGAAAAAGATGCAGGAGTAAGAGAGGCTGCGTGAAGCATCACTTCCAATGGTCCTTTGGACAATGTAAACATGTTACTGAATCGTTCATCTCTGTGGGTCTGGATTTTCGTAGCTCCTGAAGGGCATCAATTATGCTACCTCATAGTGAGAACACAGCTGCCTCTAGTAATTTGAGGCTGTTTGTATGAATAGGGAGGTAGCAAAAAAGGAATCCACATGCTATCAGGACGAATGACGGCGGCACGAGAGAACCCTTCCTTACATATGTTTATACACAACTCACACGTGTCTGAGGTGCTCGGATGTTTTGACCATGCAGGGAAGTTCATTCAGGATCTGGTGTGTACTAGACAAACATCCTACCATCGAACTATATTCCCAGCGTGGAATTAGTTTTAAATCTAGAATTGGGGCTGGAGAGATGGCTTAGCGGTTAAGCGCTTGCCTGTGAAGCCTAAGGACCCCGGTTCAAGGCTCGGTTCCCCAGGTCCCACGTTAGCCAGATGCACAAGGGGGCGCACGCGGCTGGAGTTCGTTTGCAGAGGCTGGAAGCCCTGGCGCGCCCATTCCCTCTCTCTCCCTCTATCTGTCTTTCTCTGTGTGTCTGTCGCTCTCAAATAAATAAGTTAATTAAAAAAATATTTAAAAAAAATCTAGAATTGTTAGCAACTTAGAAATGCTCCTTAGAGACTTTTAACTTAAAAAAAATATTTTGTTTTATTTATTTGTAAGGAGATAGAGGGGAGAGTGCATAGGCAAGCCAAGGCCTCCAGCCACTACAAACAAACTCCAGATACATGTGCTACTGTGTGCATTGGGCTTACATGGACACTGGGAAATCAAAGCCAGGTAATTTAGGCTTTGCAGGCAAGCAGCCTAACCTCTGTGCCATCTCTCCAGCCCCTTAGAGACTTTGTTAAGTTAAAGCCACTGTGGTCAATGAAGACATTTTTAATGTGTCATCGTCACTTCTAATACTCGCCTTTCCCATCACCACAGGTAAGTTTTTGCTTACTGAGCAATTCCAGTAAGAAATTAGTTACCACAGGCTGACCAAGCAACAGCAACCCTCATCCCTGTGCAGAACAGTAGAGTTTCTGTACAGAAAAAGTCAAGGCAGACTCTAGAGAAAGGAAAAGAAAGCAAAAGAAACTTCTAGAAGATAATGAAAAGGCTGTCCTAACTTGAAGGAAAAAGGGCAGAAGCCTAATTAAGCCAAGAGAGGAGCAAAACAGCCAAGCCTACGTTCCCCTTGTACAGTTCACAGAATGATGAACCGCACTATCAATTAGGCACAGTGACCTCCATTACCAGCTGGTTAATGGAGGCACAAACAGGCTGTGTGCCTTCAGTTGCTGGCCAATTGCACAGCCCCATTTACCTCTGAATTCAATGGATATGACCTAAAAGCTTCTGAGGCACCAGTCAACAAGGTGTGTGGAAAAACAACCTTACAAAATATTATTTTGTTCTGACATTTCTTTGTGGGGAAAATATCCCTCAGCCAAGGAGTGCCATTGTGTATTACAGACAGAAGTTGTTTGCTGAACCGTCTAGCAGGAAGAGAAAAACTAATGCCTTTGCAGTAGGACTTCTTTCGAACAGCAGTTTAGTTTGTTGTTTGGTAGTGGTGTGGGACTCTACGAGTGCAACTCTAGTTACACCAGACTACATTTTGGCCTCTGTAGCTTTGTAAATCCTTAAGACAAGTGCATTTTTTTGAGAGAGAAGGAGAGAATTGGCATGGCAGGGCCTCGGCCGTTGTAGCCGAACTCCAGACGCTCGCAGCACCTAGTGGGTATGTGCGGCCTTGTTCTTGCCTCATTGAGTTTGTTATTCAAATTCTACCAGCAGGTTTGGTCTTTCTGAGTGTGAGTCACTTTGCTTAATACAATTCTTTCCAGATCCTAGATTTGATATCTGTATGAATGTCTGTAAAGAGGGGCAAACATGGCTGAAACCTATAAAAACTAGAACGGTAACCATGAGTGGGTATGGAGACTAGGAAGAGGGATGGGGAAAGGGTGAATAGACACGTCTAGCAGGTAAGCAGAAGAGGGAGGAGGGGCATAGGAGGAAGGTTATCAGGGAGAGAAGGTAGGGAGGAGGATCAACTGAATGGTACCCTTATATGCTTAAAAATTACATTAACTCTAGATGCTAACTAAAAAATTAAATTAAATTTAGAACAAATTCTTCTTGTGGATGCCCATGAAAACAAGAAAAGACAGGGACATGGCAGCTTCCTGAGTGTCCAGAATAGAGTCTTCTCTCCAGAAGAAAGAAGGAAGGTTGTAAAACCCACAGACATTTGGAATATGTATATATGGATTTAAAATTTTTACAAATATTTGCTGAATATGAGCCTAATTGAGGAAGGGTGACTGAGATTAACATGAAGGTCTTTATCCTCCATGCCATGAAGTCACTATGACTTGGGACTTGATTTTGTGTTTCTCAGGATAGTTTAATAAATAAATAGTCTGATGTAGGCCAGATATTTATTTGTAAAGAAACTAGATTAGCAGCATACTTCTTCCTTCACACCAAGCCTCAAAACACTGGGAGGAGGGAGGCACTTGGATTCATCAATCCTCTGCTTCTTCTTCTTTTTTTTTTTTTTTTTTTTTTGGTTTTTCAAGGTAGGGTTTCACTCTAATCCAGGCTGACCTGGAATTAACTATGTAGTCTCAGGGTGGCTTCAAACTCATGGTGATCCTCCTACCTCTGCCTTCCAAGTGATGGGATTAAAGGCGTGCGGCACCACGCCCGGCTAATCCTCTGCCTCTTTAAAGAAACTAGGAAACAAATTGATTAAGGAAAGTGGATTTAAATTTTTTAAATTTTTTGGTTTGTTTGGTTTTAGAGGTAGGGTCGCACGCTAGCTCGGGCTGCCCTGAAATTCACTATGTCGTCTCAGGGTGGCCTTGAAGTCATGGTGATCCTCCTACTTCTGCCTCCCGAGTGCTGGGATTAAAGGCATGTGCCACCACGCCCAGTCCTAAATTTTTAAAATTTTTATTATTTATTTGTTTGAGGGAGGGGGCAGATAGAGAATGGGAGTGCCAGGGCCTTCAGCTGCTGCCAACAAGCTCCATATGCACATGACACCATGGGTCCTGGAGAATTGAATCTGGGTCCTTTGACTTTACAAGCAAGCACTTTAACCACTAAGCCATCACTCCAGCTCAGAAAGTGGCTTTTTTCTTTTCTTTTTTTTAAACAGTTTGGCCAAGTAGTGGAGAGAAAAAGAGTCCTAGTTTCTTTCCACCTGTTCTGAAGCAGTGTTATCATTAAATCAAAAGCTAGAAAACATCCCTGTTAATTGTACAGACAGAACTGTGTGGAGTCACTTCCGGGGAGGCAAGCTTCTACTCTGGCTAGCATCATAGCTTCATCATGGGGTTTCTGGGAAATCTGGGGAAGCAATTTTTATACATGTATTTAATATATTTTGATCATAATCCTCTCCCATTTCCTTCTTTTGCTCTTAATTTCTGTCTCCATTTCACTTAACCCCTTCTTCTTCATAACTAGTGATAGAGATCAAGATTTTATAGGTGGTCAGCTAGGGATATAGCAAAAATAAATAAATAAATAAATAGATGCCATCCTGTCCTGGCAAGAGGGGCAGAAACTCCAGACTGATTCAATATGGTGATAAGGAGCAGCTTCCAGAATCTTCCTCTTTAACATTTCCCCCCATCGTTAGCAGGCCCTTTCTGGTCTGAGCTCTCCTCCCTGGCTCACCAACCAATCAAGGTTGTCCATATATATTTGAATTTGACAGTGAGGTTCATCCTAATTAGGTGCCTAATTTATACCCCGTAAGATTACAAAGGGATCCCATTCAAGTTTCTATGTACATGTTCCTGGATTTTTTTTTTTTTTTTATCATAATCCCCTCTTATCTTCCCTTGTTCCTCTTCCCCTTTGTTGTGATTACCTTTTTGTTGCTGGAACAAAACACTCGGCCAGGAGCAGCTTATGGGAGGAAAGGATTTACTTCAGGATTACAGTCTTGAGGGGAAGTTTTACTGTGGCAAAAAGAGCATGGCATGAGCAGGATGCTGTCACATACCTGGGTAGAAATAGTGTAAGTACTGGGCTTAGACCTTTGGGCTAAAGCCTGGGGTTTGCCGCCAGTGACATTTCCTCCAGCCATGCAGCTGGAGACCCAAGTTATAAGCTTTAGTAAAACACCCAAGTCTATGGGGGACACACAGACAAACTACTGAATGAATGGCTTTTGCATCATGAAATGGCCATCAATCTATGGGGAGCAGGGCTGGAATGTTGGAGTTTGAATGTAAAATGTCCCCAGCAGACTCGTGTGCTTGCATACTTAACCACCAGCTGTGCAGCTGTTTGGGAAGGTTGTGGAACCTTTGGGAGGTGGAATCTTGCTAGAATAAGTGTGTTGGTAAGGCCAGGCCTTAAGGTTTTATAGTCTCTCCCCACTTGCTATTCTATTTTCTCCATGCTGATGTGATGATGTGAGGCAGCTTCCTAACTGCCATGTTTTCCTAGCCATGATGGACCCTGCCTTCTGAAACCATAATCTGAAATTAACTCATTCCTTCTCCAAGTTGCTTCTGCATGGGTATTTTGTCCTGGCAAAGGAAAAGTAACAGACATCCTATTTAAGGTATATACATTGGCTTAGGAACACTCACCTTGCTTCCATGAAGAGCATGCAAAGAAACTGTCAGTCTAGGGAGTGGCAAACTCTTCATGTAAAGCTTTGGGCTTTAAACACTGTTGCAGTCAGGTTCATATCACTGTCAGAAATCACCCAACCAGTTTGTGGGGTTTATTTTGGTTCACAGACTCGAGGGTAAGCTCCATGAAGGCAGGGGAAAATGAAGACATGAGCAGAGGGTGAACAACAGCAACAGGAGACTTTGCCAAACACTGGCAAGAGGAAGCTGGCTATCATACCCTTAAGCCTGCCCTCAACAATACTTGGCCACCAGGGTCTTTAATTCTCAAATTGCCATGAGCTTGGAGCCTAACATTCAGAACACTTAAGTTTATGGGGAACACCTGACTCAACCCACCACAGATCTTGGACTTTGTGGGTCCAGCAGCAAATGAAGTCATAACTGTACCACAGAGAATTACAGCGCAGTGGCAGGAAGTGATGATGACGGTGACCCCCACCGGCTCAGTGATTGCTGCTCAGGTCTGCCATTTCTAAACCAGTGGATTGGCCAGAAAGCAAAAATTGACCATCAATAACATGTACAAAGGAATGTGGCTGGTTGGGTTTAAGCCATTTGTACATGTCCCAAAGGTTATTCTTATGAATTCTTTGCAACCACTGAGAAAAATATGAAAATCAAAATGAAAAGTCTAGACTTATATAAAAGGTGGTCACAGGTATGATTTGGTCTGCAGACAGAGGATTGCTAACCTCTACTCAACACAAAATTCTTAGGGACGACATCCTCAATTAAATCCCTAGCCTGCTTCATCTCCTGCTGTGAGTCAAGAGAGAGAATTCCCATTGCTTGGTTCCAGCTGAAGGGGGTATTAGAATCCAGCCCATGACTGGGTACAGTCACTTCTGACAAGGAGACGACAACCTTTCTGAGAGAGGTTGTGTAGCATTTTGGAATCAACTAGAAAGAATTTGTTCCCCATGCCCAGGGTTTCCCTTGGGTCAGTTGCATCAGAATCTCAGATGGGCCCCAGCTCGCTCGCTCGCTTTCTTTCTTTCTTTAAATTTATATTTATTTATTTGAGAGAGAGAGAAAGAGAGAATGGGCATTCCAGGGCCTACAGCCACTGCAAAGGAACTCCAGACCCATCTGACTTGTGTGGGTCCTGGGAAGTTGAACCTGGGTCCTTTGGCTTTGCAGGCAAATGCCTTACCCACTAAGCCATCTCTCCTGCCCCCAGCTCTCTTTCTTTTCTCCTTTTTTCAGAGTTGTGCAGGTCACCAAAGTGTACAAGAAGAGTCCTAAGATAATTTTCTTTGTGTGTGTGTGTGTGTGTTGGGATGCACCTGTGTGTTCATGTATGTGTGAGGGCACATGAGTGTGCATTCAAGTGGAGGCTAGACATTGATATTGGGTGTCTTTTTCAGTTGTCCTTCACCTTCTGCACTGAGGCAAAGTCTCTCTCTTGAACCCTGAGCTCTCCAATTCAGCTAGTTTAGCCCTACTGTGCTTCAATAAACAGTCCCTGTCTGTTATAAACGAGTCCAGTTTGCTTTTCTCTGTCACTTCCCTTGCACCAACAACTGAGTCACATCCTTAGCCACTACATTCAAGCCTTTGGAAAGGCTCTTTGACCTTTTTTTTCCCCTTCCAAATTTTTATTAACAACTTCCATGATTATAAAAAATACCCCGTGGTAATACCCGCCCTACCCCCAATTTCCCCTTTAAAACTCCATTCTCTATCATACCCCTTCCCCATCTCAATCAGTCTCTTTTAATTTTGATATCATGATCTTTTCCTCCTCTTATGATGGTCTTGTGCAGGCAGTGTCAGGCACTGTGAGGCCGTGGATATCCCCAGGCCATTTTGTGTCTGGGGGTAGCATGTTGCATGGAGTCCTGCCCTTCCTTTGGCTCTGATTTGGCTCCACTAGCTAGCCAGCAGGCCTCGGGGATCCTTCCTGTCCCCACCCCCTTGGTGCTCTGTTGTGCACCACAGTGCCTGACTTGTTGCATTTTACATATTGAGCCCAGTTTGGGAAAGTTTTTCAAGTTGCATTTATGTCTTCAAAGTTGCTGCCGCTGGCAGTTTATATCTGCTCTGATTGGCTCTGGAGCTCACTGAGCCGGCCCTATTTCCTTTAGCTCTTAAAGGAAACAGAAAATGAAAGAGGACTTCACCCATACCTTCCTCATAGCCAGCTGGCCCCTACTGCTGTAGAGAAAGCAGTCAGGGCACCATGGGCTCGGCGCAGACTCCCAGGGGCCCGAGCATCCTCTTCATGGTGATCGTGCAGGTGTTGCTGCAGTCCCTCTCGGTGGCGGTGACCTATGTGTACTTCTCCAGCGAGCTGAAGCAGGTCAGTAGCGGCGCCGTCTCAGCAGCTGCTCGGTTACTGTCTTTCCTTTGCCTCCCAGCTCGTTCCCCTCCCGCAGCTGTGCTGTGAGTGAAAATGGGTCCTTTCTAACCGCAGCATATGCGCATAAGTGTGGAGGACTTCTGGAAAGCGTGAGTTCAAAAGATTGTGAACCAAGGAGAGTCACAGAACTGGCTCTACCAGCTGCTAACAGGGGTAGGCAACAACATTTCTGAGGGCTTTGTGCTTGTCTTTATTCTCTGTTATATGCACTTTATGTCATATATTCGACAATATTAACCTTGTCACCATTCATGAGTGTTGTCTGTCAAATGCTTTAGAGTTCTTTTGGGGGTGACGTGAGGTGGACCAAAGTCTCATGTAGCCTACACTAGCTTCAAACACTCTCTATGTAGCCAATGATAACCTTGAAATCTTGCTCTTTCTGCTTTCACCTTGCAAGTGCCAAGATTACAGATGTGTTCCACCGGGTCTGTTTTTATAGGGTGCTGGGGATCAAACCCAGGGTGTTGCACACGCTAGGAAGGCACTCTAACAACCGAGCTGTGCTGCCTTCCCCCCCCCCCCTTACCACTCCTCCCTCTAGAGCTCTTGACTCATGAACTTCTGTGACATCAGGTACCTGCTTCCTGGCAGGAGCTGGGTCTGCTCATTACACACTCTCGACCAGGTGTCCATGGAATACTTGGTGAGTGAGTGAATGGCAGGTACTGTAAAGACACAGGTACCAAGGCTGGGGACGACGAGGGCTCATCGGAAAGCCGGGCTGTAGACCACTGCTGCTTTGTGTTCACCTGGGGCTGATGCCAATGGACTCAAGACAGATATGACAGAAGTGTTGCACTTGGGTCCAACGTAGGCACCAAAGTTCATTAGTTACTGCTTGCTTGTCATCTAACTTCATGCAGGCCACTGTCTTCCTCTCCAGTTTTTAAAAATATGTTTATTTGTCTATTTGCAAGCAGAGAGAACTAGGAGACAGACACACACAGAGAGAACAGGCATCCCAGGGCCTCCAGCCATTGCTAAACAAAGTCTAGATGCACGCACCACTTTGTGCATCTGGCTTACATGGATCCTGGGGAATGGAACCCAGGTGGTTAGGATTTGCAGGCAAACACCTTAACTGCTGAGCAATGTCTCTGGCCCTTCCTCTCCATTTTGTTGATCATTTTTGTACACATATATAATGTATTTTGACCATATCTTCTCTGTGTTCCTCTCTATCCCCTTCCACTGAACCCCTTTTTCTCATCTAGTTCCTCTTCTACGTTTCTCCCTCCCTCCCCCTTCCTCCCTCCCTCTCTCTCTCTCTCTCTCTCTATTAGTATGTGTGCAAGACCCATTGTGCTTAATTACAGTTGCCTGCATAAACATGGGTAGGACAATAGTCATCAGAGCACAAGCAATTTGCCAGTGTTATACCACTGCAAAAAAGATGTCTCTCTCTGGCCCTCTGCCCAGCAACTGCCAATAACTCCTCAATAACGCCACTCTCTCAGAGAGAGTGGGCGGGGGGGGGGGGGTTCATGCTATCCTCCATCATCCATGATTAAATTTTGCCACTCCATTAAGCAAAATATTTCAAGTAGATAAAAAGTCTTCATCTAGAAAAGTCAGGCTTTTAGAACTCAGCAAGTAGAATAATGTGTGCCTGAACTCAAATCAAAACCAAAGTTTGAAATATCATATTCCAAGACTGAGGGGGCAATGGATGTAAACCTGACATTTGAATTATGCCTTGCTTTCCATGACAGTGTCTTATATTGACAGTTAAATGAGAGTGTAAAGTCCTCACTCTGCCTTCTGGAAAGCAAACATATCTGTAATAAGGAAGTTAGCAGATAATATATATTCAGGATTTGACTGTTTATGAGATAACATTAGAATTAAAACTGCCACTTTTCATTCCTTCCTGCTTCCCCAAAAAACTGACTTCTCCCCCCACAATACATAGCCAACAAATTCATGGGGAATACCTGCAACCCCACTGAGGAAGGTCCTCAGTGGAATGGGGACAGGGAAAAGGAAAAAGAGGGTTCCAACACATGATGTGTCCATATGAAACATGTGATTAATAACAATAATAAATAAAGCATAAAAAATGCCAAAGGGCAACCCAGGTACAAATGCAGGTATAAACACAGATAAAAAGAATGTCATTTCAGTTTATCTATTTCTCAGCTACATAAAACATCTGAAAATAGAAATGCAGAATTGCTATAGACAAACTAATGTAGGGGCTAGAGAGATTGGTGGCTCAGTCATTAAAGTACTTGCTTCACAGGCATGGGCATGAGCACAGGAGTTCAATCCCCAGCACCTACACAAAATGCCAGGTATGCTGGTGCACAACTGTAACTCCTGGGCTGAGGAGGTGAGACAGGGGATCCCTAGAGCTCAGTGGCCAGCAAGTCTCGGTGAATTCATGAACTCAAGGCCAGTGGCAGATCTTGTTTCCAAAGGAGATGGATAATGTACCTGAGGAACAACACCCAAGGCTGTCCTCTGACATGTCCATGCACGTTATACACACATATTTGTGCCAACACCACAGACAGAGACATAAAACCTACTCAGGGGCTGGGGCAATGGCTTAGCAGTTAAGGCATTTGCCTGTGAAGCCTAAGGACCCAGGTTCAATTCCCCAGGACCCAAGTAAGCCAGATGCACAAGGGGGCGCATGCAACTGGAGTTCCTTTGCAGTGGCTGGAGGCCCTGGCGTGCCCATTCTCTTTCTCTCTATCTGCCTCTTTCTCTTTCTCTCTCTCTCTCTCTCTCTCAAATAAATAAATAGATAAATAAATTAAATTTTAAAAAAACAACCACTCAGCATTTAGATTCTCATGCACTTGCTGACTAATGTATTAAAGAGTAGAGAATTAAGACCTGGAAGTCACTTTGGACCTCTCTCTCCATGCTCATTCCCATGTTTTAGATGAGGAACATTGAAATCTGAAGAGCAAAGCATTACATATGCCCTGATAAGAGGCAGAGCAGGGCCAGCACAGGACCCAGGACTGTGAACCCCAAGTATAGCTCTTCTCTTCCCAGCATGTCACGCATGGGCTCAATGCTTTGTAGCTTGTCTTGCCCCATATGCCTTGCAACACCATACCTTCCAGATGGCTAGGAAAAGTCCAGGCTAGTGGAGGATCCCAGAAAATGTAAGGTGTACAAAAGCTGTAGAGTAATAATTATCTATTAGGGATATGTAATTTGCATATCATATGGGGTGGGAACTTGGTTTTGTCAATGGGCTTCTGTATCGCTAAGTGACTCCAGCTCAATATGAGAATAGGCAGAAGAGTGATGGAGTGGCCCACCTGACATCCTCCTATGGCCACCTCAGGCAAGTGTTCCCTGCTGCAGGAGAGTTCATGGGGCATTGCAAGGATACAGACATGCGCATATAACACAACACACACACACACACACACACACACACACACACACACACACCCAAAAATGGGCTGAAACTCTGAAGGTTTTGTCTTTCTGAGGAAAACCCATAAGGTAATGGTCTATGATTGGCGCCCCTAGTTGGGTGAGAGAAAGGCAAAGGGACTCCTCTTCATAACTCCATAGCTCCATGGATGACAATGATTGTCAGAGATTGTAGTAGACAACCCCAGGTTTCTCAGTAGCAGACAGTCTTGGGTTTCTGGGATGAACTTCCAAACCAGGCACAGTTAATGGGAGGAACAGGACTTATGGAAGTTTACAGATCCAAGGGAAGTTCCATAATAGTGGAAGAATCTGGCCCCCTTTCACAGACCCAAGCAGAGAGAATACCATCAGCATCACCACAAGCAAGCACACTCCAGGAACACGAGGCAGCACCCCAGCACTTTGCATAGCTCTAGCTGGAATTCAGATCAGACTTACTTTAGGGCTCCACCCTAGGATCTATCTGCCCACAGTGACACCTCCTCTGACTAAGTGGCTGGAGAATCCAAATGACACACTTTAAGAAGCTCCTGAATGTATTTGGGGGATACCCATTCAAAGTACAGCAGAGACTAATGTGTGGACAGCAGAGAGGGTCGCCTAAAAATCATTGCATCTGTCTACCCTGTGGACACCATGTCGCACCAATATCTGGTCAATCTAGCCTAGACAGCTGCCACGTTGTGATACCACTGAGGGCAGTCACCATGGAAATCCACTTCTCAGAGGAACAGGCGCCAGTGCAAAACCGGCCCTACATAGCAGGGCAAGTCACACATTCCCCTGTGGCTTTGCCTCTGATACCCATGCACTGGTTAACTGGAGAAGAGCCTGGCCCCATGACATGTGAGAGGAAATTCACCTTTCATATAGAAGGGATGTGGCGAAGCAGAAAGGATGTGTGTGGGGGGAGGGGGAGGGTAGATTACCCATTCTTTATCGTTCCTGTAATGACCTCAGCTGTTACCACACACTCACTGGCCAGCATTGATTTCACATTTGTAGCAAAAAGAGCACCAAATATAATTCAAGGAATGTGTAAGAGCATGAATGTGGTTAAGACTTCCTCCCTGGGTTTCTTGCATAATATGTATGTGTTAAAATGCCTGGCAAATGTGGTTCTTTAGATGGTAGGACCTATTTTCGCATGTGCATGTGTGTGGATGCCCTTGTATGTGCAGCTGAGCATGCTCATGTGTGTGTGTGTGTGTGTGTGTTTGTACCAGAGGTCAGTGTCAAGCGGTTCCCTTTATCACTCTCAGCCTTATTTATTGAGACAGGGTCTCACACTGAACCCCGAACTCACTGACTTGGCTAGCATGGTGCCAGGGATCTGCCTGCATCTACCTCTGGAGCTTTGACACTTTGTTTCATTTTTGTTTTTTTGAGGTAGGGTCTCACTCTAACCCAGGCTGACCTGAAATTCACTATGTAGACTCAGGGCGGCCTCGAACTCACTGGGATTCTCCTACCTTTGCCTTCCGAGTACTGGGATTAGAGGTGTGCGCCACCACGCCCGGCTCTTACCTCTGGAGCGTTGGGACCACAGGCTGGAACTTCCATGTCCAGCGTTTTCATGGGTTTGGGGGATCTGAACTCAGAGCTTAGGGGCTTGGGCATGCTAAGCATGGGTTCAACCATTCGTCTGCTCTCTCTCCTAGCTCTTTTTTTGGGGGGTGGTGGTGCTGAAAACTGAACCTAGGGCCTGTGCTTACTAGGCAAGTGCTCATCCATTGAGCTAAATCCCCACCCCCATCCCCAGTTCTTTTATGCTGATTTAACAAATATGCTATTTTTGTATAGTCTTAAGAGAAAACAACTATTCATCAAATTGCACATGCAGTTTAATCTCAAGCATGTGTACAAGAGAATCTTCTAGAGTTGTTCATGTTTTTTTTTTTTTTTTTTTGGTTTTCGAGGTAGAGTCTCACTCTAGCCCAGGCTGACCTGGAATTCACTATGGAGTCTCAGGGTGGCCTTGAACTCATGGCGATCCTCCTACCTCTGCCTCCCGATTGTTCATGTTTTTAGTTAACTATTTTGTTTGCTTTTGTTTTTACCCTTAGAAAAATGTTATTTTTCCATGTTTTTTTAGGCTGTGTATTCTGAAAGTATCTATGCTTCATTCACTTAAAAAAAATTGCTGAAGCCAGGCATGGTGGCACACGCCTTTAATCCCAGTACTTGGAAGGCAGTGGTAGGAGGATCGCCATGAGTTCGAGGCCACCCTGAGACTCCATGGTGAATTCCAGGTCAGCCTGGGCTAGAGTGAGACCCTACCTCGAAAAATAAAAAAAAAAAATTGCTACCACGGAGCCACGTCCTCAGCCTCACAAACAGTGATAATAATTAAATTACAAGATCTTGACTACGTCACTTAATCAGTATTTCCTGCTGCTAGGGTTCCTCTCAAAATCCAGCTCAGGTCACAACAGGCTGCTAAGCCACCACCCCTGCCTGATCCTGCCAAGGACCATGTTCCTGCCCTGGGACCCTGTTCCTTCCAGTCTGGCAACTCTTCCTGTGTCCTTGTCCACTTCATCCTCCTCCTCCTCCTATTCTCAATCTGTTTAACAGTTTTGCATGGTTTAGAGGAAGTGGATGGGAGGCAGGAAGTATATAAAATTAAGCAAGTATTTGTTAACAGTGGTGAGGACTTTGCTGGCAATAATGTGGCTACTGGAAATTTGGGCTTTTAGTCATAAGTAAACACCTTCATATGATGCTTATTTTGGCTTAAGGTCTCCAGGGAAAGCCTTATGGTGTCAGGGGAAGGGGTGACACTAGCAGAGGGTGGAGACCACTTTTTCCACAGCAGGTGGAAAACAACAAGATGGTGAGCAAGAGGGGACTAGCTTTAACACCCCTAAGCCTGCCCCCAGCAACGTGCCTCCTCCAGCAAAGTGCCTGCTCTCAAATTGCCAACATCTGGGGACCGAGCATTCAGAACATGTGAGGTGATGGGGGTCATCTGACCCAACCCACCACGGCCAGTTACTGTCTACTAAGGACGCTGGAACTTGAATGGACTCCTCTCCTTTTTTTTGTGCCTAGTTTGTGGGTTTCTAGCTGGAGAGAGAAAATAAATACCATGTCAGGCTGGAAGGGATGTGAGTAAGGTGAATCAGGTCCCCACAAGTCTGGGAATTTCTTCCTTCTTTCCTGTTTGGTTTTGTTTTCCTAACAACCTGGATTTAAGACATGTCATTTTGCCAGAGTTGATGGCAAAGGAATGTGTGATCTCATGTACTTGACAAGCTGAAACAAGACTATAAGTGCCAGGCCTGCCTGAGGTACAGAATGAATTTAGGGCCAGCCTGGACAACAGTGAAACCTTGTGTGGTGGCTTGATTCAGGTGTCCCCCATAAACTTAGGTGTTCTGAATGCTAGGTTCCCAGCTGATGGAGATTTGGGAATTAGTGCTTTCTGGAGGCAGTGTATTGTTGGGGGCAGGCCTATGGGTGTTAGCCAGTTTCCCCTTGCTGGTGTTTGGCACATTCTCCTGCTGTTATTATCTATCTGATGTTGGCCAGGAGATGATGTCCAGCCTCTGCTCATGCTATCATTTTCCCCTGCCATCATGGAGCCATAAGCCAAAATAAGTACTTTTTTTCCCCCACAAGCTGCTCTTGGTCAGGTGATTTCTGTCAGCAATGAGAACCTGACTGCAACACCTCATTTCAAAAAAAAAAAAAGTAAAAAGAGGTCTAGTAATGTAGCTCAGTGGTAAAGTACTTGCCTAGTGTGTGTGAGGATCTGGCTAAGATCCCTGTAACCTCCGTCATGCAGGGTGGAGGGGAGGAATAGAGGTCACTGGGGCTCACTGATGTGGGGAGGCAACAGAAACGGTAGCTCTGGGTTCAGTGACAGACTCTCAAGGAAACACACAGATGAGTGACAGAGGGCGTGCACGGGGCACACGCATGCGCAGACACCACACAAACACACATGTGGAAAGAAAAGTCGAATGAGAATCCCATACAGAGGCACGGGGAAGGCAGGAGTGACACACAGTTAAGAATGACAGCAGCAGCAAAGACCACTGAGACCCAGACAGCCTGGCAAACAGCTCTCCTCTTTCCAACACATTCACCGGCTTACTTGCCCTGGATGGGGGTCAGCATGCCTCCTTTTATTTAAAGCGAGAAATTGCCTGTGGCGCCCAAATGCCTCTGAACACTCATGTTTTCTGCTTCACCTACTTTCAAGATGGGTCAAAATAACAACACCACATTGTTATATTCCATTCCCACCTAGATGAAGGACAAGTTCTCCAAAAGCAGCACCGATTGCCCCTTACAGGAAAACAACAGTTCTTGGGATGCCGTCGATGATGAAGAGGTTTTGAGCAGCGCCTGCTGGCCGACCAGGAGGCACCTACATCGGCTCATTAGAAAGGTAGGTTACCTCCCCGGCAGGTGCAAGAGGTGAGAGGAAAAAGAATCTCTCAAATGATCAAACCTAGACTCTGAATCTTGCAAATGAAGAAACCACGGCCTACACTGTCTAAGTGATTTCCTCTAAATTCACACAACTAGGAAAACTTAGGGACATCTCCTTATCTTGCTTTCTTGAAACTGATAGTACAGGCAAGCCCATTGGTCAAGGTTGGCCGGTAACGGAGGGTGCGAGTTTTGTTTTTCTTCAGAAGACAGAAGAGGGCAAACAGTGATGTTTCACATTCTTCCTACATCGCTGATATCTGGAATTAAATACATATTTATTTTGTATGCAAGTAGAGATAAAGAAAGGGAAAGGGAGGCCCTTTGAAAAATTGAAAGCGATGTTTCCCCAGTTCATTGTTATCCAGCAGATGCCTTGCGTTAGCTAACAGCTCATTTTCCTGACTGGGGTTAACTAATTTCACTTGCAGATCAAACCAAATCAACTTCTTCTCCACCTGCTTCCTTCTTGGCAAGATGGCCTTTAGAAATATTTGTCTCTTGCCTTCTTGGAAAAAGGTCAGATGAAAGCAGTGATATTAAAAAATGCCCCATCTAAGGGGTATGATGGAGAATGGAGTTTCAAAGGGGAAAGTGGGGGAGGGAGGATATTACCATGGGGTATTCTTTATAATCATGAAAGTTGTTAATAAAAATTAGGAAGAAAAACAATGCCCCATCTATGCCGCCATTGCTTAAGGGCACAGTGGGGAACTCCAGGGTGGGAGGAGGGTGTGTGTCAGACAGCTTGGGAGTCCTTTGGGTGGTGACGGGGTGTGCTCTGAATAAGCAGTGCCGGACCGGTGGGCAGGGTTTAGGTGGAAAGCTTGAGCGCCTCTGCTCAGAGAAGAAGGATGCACTCCTTATGTGCAATGAGTTCGACTTGCACCTGCGCATTCCAAGAGCACACCTGCTCTCTGGCCTTCCTGGAAGTGGGCTCCTGGCTGGCTACCAATGGCCGTAGCTAACCGCTTCCTGTAAACTCCTGCCCCTCTGGTATTGGAGCCCATTGAACTCGCACAGTGGCTCACCGTGGAACCGCTGTGACGCGCTCACACATTTTTAAATAGAAGAAGAAACTGAAGTTCAGGTCAGCTAAGGAACTTGAGCAATCTCGACGAGCTACCGTGGGCACACTTGGTTCTGATCATCTGACTGTGTCTGGAGGCTCTCTTTTGCCTCTCAAGCTATCATAATGACCTCCCTTCTTCCCCCCCCCACCCCATCCTTTTCTCCTTCCCCTCCCTTCCTCCCTTCTCCCTCGCTGAGAATGTGAGAAGGGAGGAGAAAGGGTGAGAAACAGAAACCAGAGGATGCGCTCAGTTCCACACTCACTTCCCTTTCTTTCTCCAGGGCTCATGGGACTCCAGACAGTCTTCCTCCCCTGACCCAGATCCCGCTGAAGCAGAGGGAGCCGCAGAGAGCTTCTGCTTCGGAGGGAGGGCCCAGAGCAGGCGCAGTTCTGGCATTTATAGTGATGGGGCACACTAGGAATGACTCAGAAACCATGGAAAAAACAATCAGGTTTTGTTCACTGAGTAGGAAGACTCCCCTTCTTATATGATACACGATTTCCGCCCTTGGTTAGTCCAAACAGGGGGGCACTAGATGTTAGCAAAGTATAGGAATTTGATATCTTTATGTTGACCAAGTCTTAGCATTCTCAGAAGTAGAGAATGACGCATTGTTGCCAGCAGCCCCCTGTGGGCTGTGTATGTCTGCAGGCATTATAAGAGAGGAGAACTATGCCTTACATCTTAAGGCTAAGATTCTGGGCTGGAGAGATGGCTTAGCGGTTAAGTGCTTGTCTGTGAGGCCTAAGGACCCCGGTTCGAGGCTCGATGCCCCAGGACCCACCTTAGCCAGATGCCCAAGGGGTTGCACACATCTGGAGTTCGATTGCAGTGGCTGGAGGCCCTGGCACTCCCTTTCTCCCTCTCTCTCTCTCTCTCTCTCTCTCTTTCTCTCTGCCTCTTTCTCTCTCTGTCGCTCTCAAATAAATAAATAAAAATAAACAAAAAATATTTTAAGGCTAAGATCCACCCAATAACTTCCAGCCACACACACATGACACACCGAGACAGTGATGTGACATGCCTGTTAGGAACTTCATGGAGACCTGGAGGCCATGACTGACCTAACTTGGCAGATGACTCCTACTTCCTGTGCTGTCCCAAGTATGACTTTTTAAAACCTTCACCCTGAAACAGGACTTTCAGAATATCCCTTGATCATTGTGTTGGGACAACTCTCTGATTATCACCCAACTTTCCCACCCTATATAAATGCTGTGCTCAGACAATGCAAAGCTTTCTCAATCGCTGTCTATGTAGAGAGGTCATGTTTGATATTGGAGCTACAGGCATGCTTTGTTCTGTTAAAAATTTTAGGGATGCTGGGCATGGTGGCACATGCCTTTAATCCTCGCATTTGGGGGTAGGAAGATTGCTGGGAGTTCGAGGCCACCCTGAGACTCCATGGTGAATTCCGGGTCAGCCTGGGCTAGAGTGAGACCCTACCTCGAAAAACCAAAAATTAAAAAAATAAATTAGGGATGAAGCCTGGCGTGGTGGTGCATCCCTTTAATCCCAGCACTTGGGAGGGAGAGGTAGGAAGAGCATTGTGAGTTCAAGGCTACCCTGAGAATACATAGTGAATTCAACGTCAGCCTGGGCTAGAATGACACCCTACCTTGAAAAAAGAAAGCAAACAAACAAAAAAAAAAAAAATTAGGGATGTTAACAAACTTATTTGATACTCTTTACAGATGGTTTTGAAAACCTTTGAGGAAACCATCCCTGCTGCTCAAGGTAGTAATATTTTGTTAATTTTACTTGCTACTATCAACTTCTTGACAAATGTCACTGTTGTCCAGTCTCATTCTCCGTCCTCCCATCCACATATCCCATCTCACACCTTCTGCCTATAATCTCATTGATTTTATTTCTCTTTTCATTGATTAGCTAGAAAGCTAAAAATATTTTTAAAAAATCTATGGTCTGGGCTGAGGAGATATAGCAGTGGTTAAAGGAAACTGCTTACAAAGCCTACTGGCACAGGTTTGATTTCCCCAGTGCCCATGTAAAACTAGATGTGCCAAGGAACCCTGGTGCTTTTACATCTCCCTCACAAACAAATACACAAGAATCTATGGCCTGCCTATTGTCAGAACTTTATTTCTTCTTAATCTTTCTTCCCTCATATGAATTTTCATTTTATTTCAATTCCTTTAATTATTTAATTGGTTTACTTTTCTTTTTTTTTTTTTAAATTTTTTATTTATTTATTTGAAGGCGACAGACACAGAGAGAAAGACAGATAGAAGGGAAGAGAGAGAATGGGCGCGCCAGGGCCTCCAGCCTCTGCAAACGAACTCCAGACGCGTGCGCCCCCTTGTGCATCTGGCTAACGTGGGACCTGGGGAACCGAGCCTCGAACCGGGGTCCTTAGGCTTCATAGGCAAGCGCTTAACCGCTAAGCCATCAGTCCAGCCCTTGGTTTACTTTTCTAATGTGTTAAAAATAAACCATCTTAGCTCTTTTCCTGGAATTTGGCAGTAAGTATAATAGATAAGATCTCCCAAGTTACCTATGTTTTGGATAATGCCTCTCTTTATCTAAAAGCCTCTTGCTTTGTCATCTCTTCCTGGACAGTTTTTCCACCCACTTGCCATCTCTTGTCTTGTGGCTCCTGGGATTTTTCTAAGAAATATTTGCTATAACTAGCAGGAAACTCTAACATTTCAAATTTTCTTTTTACTCCTTGTGGACCTGATGAACATTTCCAGTAAAGCGTCAGGATACAAAATTAATACAAAAATCAGTAGCTTTCTTATCTACCAATGACAGGCATGCTGAGAAGGCATTCAGGGAAATAATCCCATTCACAATTACCTAAAAAAAAAAAAAAAAAAAATTACCTTGGAATCAACCAAACCAAGGAAGTGATGATTTCTATAGTAAAAACTCTAAAAGATTTAAAAATGACAATAAAAAAGACACATATGACTACATAGTCATAGTAGTAAAAACAGTATGTTACTACTATAAAAATAGACACACTGATCATTGAAATGGAATAGAGAACCCAGTAATAAACCCACATAGACATAGACAGATGAAGTTTGACAAATATGTCAAAGATACTCATTGGAAAAAAGGGTACAGATGACGCTTGGAAAGCACATAAAAAAATAAAACTAAATATCTCTCACCCTTATAAAAAAAAAAATCAACTCCAAATTAATCACCTCCCTCAATGTAAAAACTGAAACTCTGAAATAATTAGAAGAAAATGGACAGAAAAGGACTCTGAATAGAGTCTAGTCCCTTAGGCATTATTTCCTAACAATTGCCCAATGAGACCCAATGAAATTTTTAAAAAATGCTGTGCACATCAAAAGAAACAAGGGCTGAAGAGATGACTCAGTGCTTAAAGGCACGTGCTCCTAAGCCTGATGCCCAGGGTTTGATTCCCCAGTACCTACCTAAAGCCAGGTGCACAAAGTGGCACATGCATCTGGAATTCATTGAGAGTAGTCCCATTCTCACTCTCGTTCTCTGTGTCCCTCTGTATTTCTCTCTCTCAAATAAGTAAAGCATATTTAAAAAGAAACAGTTAATTGAAAAAACAGCCTTAGGATGGGAGAAAATCTTATGCATTTGACAGAAGATTTATATCTAGAATATATGAAAACAAAACCAAAAAAAACTAAACAACATGGAATCACCCAGCTAACAAATGAGCCAATAAACTGTTAGGACAGCAATTAAAGATGAAATAGAAATGGTCAATAAATGTATGAAAGATCACTTAACATTAACCTCTATCAGAAAACTATAAGTTGAAACGTCATTGAGAGGTTGGGCACATGGTTCAGTGGCTAAAGGTGTTTGCCTGTAAAGCCTTCCAGCCTTGATTAAATTCTCCATAAACCAGGTGTGGTGGTACACACCTTAAATTTCAGCACTTGGGAGGCAGAGGTAGGAGGACAGCCATGAGTTCAAGGCCACCCTGAGACATCATGGTGAACTCCAGGTCAGCCTGGACTGGAGTAAGAGAACATACCTTGAAAAAAACAAAACAAAATAATTTAGAAAAAAAAAATTCTCCAGCCTCCCACCCCACATAAAGCCAGACCCCAAAGTGGCATGTATCTGGTATTCTGTTTGCAGTGGCAAGAGGCCCTGACATGACCACACACACACACACACACACACACACACACACACACACACACAAATAACTATATCTTAGCCTAGTCTGAATGGTTGTCATTAAGAAAGCAAGCAAGCCGGGCGTGGTGGTGCACGCCTTTAATCCCAGCACTTGGGAGGCAGAGGTAGGAGGATCGCTGTGCGTTCAAGGCCACCCTGAGACTACATAGTGAATTCCAGGTCAGCCTAGACCAGAGTGAGACCCTACCTCAAAAAAAAAAAAAAGCAAGCAAGTACTAACAACTGCTGGCAAGGATGGGACAAAGTGGAACCCTTCCTTACTCACTGCCCGGTGGGAATGTAAACTAGTCCAGCCACTGTGGAAATCAATATGGAGGTTCCTTCTAAAATTAAAATTTGATCTACCATATTCAGCTATTCAGTTCCTAAATATTTACTCAGAGGACTACAAGTTAGTGCATCATGGAGATGTTTGCACATCAGTGTTCAGGGCAGCAGTGTTTACAATAGCTAAGTGGTGGAACCAGCCTGGGTCCAACATCACAGAAACAGATAAAGAAAACGTGGTACGTATATGTACTGTTTTTTTTCAGGAATAAGAACAAAGTTATGTCATTTATAAGAACATGGATATATCTAGAGATAATTATATTAAGTATATTAAACCATTCACAAAAGATAAATATGTGTTTTCATTCATTTGTGGTTCCTAGATTTTATATAGTCACATGAAATAATATACATGTAGAGGACATGAAATTAGAAGTGAAACTGTCTAGGAGAAAAAAAAATGCTTCAAAATTAGACTTTCCTGTATTTTTGCAATTATCTCAAATGCAAATTGAATTCTAGTGTTAGATATTTAAAAACAAAATGTAAGGGCTAGGGGCATGCAAGTCATGAATTATTTAACAGTCAGGGTTAAAAGTAAATGGACACAGCAACCTTGAAATCTGAGAAACCTGAGATTAATATGACTGTGCATGCTCATGTCACACTTAGTGTTCAGTAAATATCCATCTGCCCATAGCAGTTTATAATTCATGTGCTTGCTGCTTTAGCAGCACCTGTGCTAAAACTAGAACAATTTAGAGGTTAGCATGGCCCATGCCATAGGATGACACAGATCCATGAGCCATATTCACACTCCATACTTTTAAGTACACTGAAAGCTACAAGAGACAAGTGCAAAGGATCATAAGTCTATTAGGAAACAGCAGACTTCTTAGCAGCAACTCTACAAACTTGAAAAGCATGGTGTTCAAATCCTGGAATAAAATAACTATCAGCCAAGACTGCCTTGCCCAGCATTTACCCTTTCAATTCAGAGAAGACAGACATGGTGGTACACATCTGTAATAATAGCACTTGGGAGACAGGTGCAGGAGGGTCAAGAGGAGTTCAAGGCCAGCCTGGCTCCATAGCAAGTTTGAGGCCAGCCTAAGCAACATGACACCAGTGGTAATTTGAATGAATAAATGCTCCCCAATAGATTCAGGAGTTTTTTGGATTTCCTGCCACCTGGCTGAAGGAGGTGTCACTGGGCGGATCCTAGGGTCCAGCCCTAAGGTGTGGTAGTGGGTTTGAAATTCCAATCTAAAGATATGCAAAGTGCCTGAGTTCCCCCCTGGAGTTCCTGAAGTGTACTATGTGGTGTGTCTTCCCCCCGCCCCTTTCTCTCTCCTTGGACCTGTGAAAACAAATGTGGTGGCACATGCCCTTAATTACAGCACTTGGGAGGCAGAGGTGGGAGGATCACCTTGAGTTTGAGGCCACCCTGAGACTCCATAGTGAGTTCCAGGTCAGCCTGGGCTGGAGTAAGATCATACCTTTAAAAACCAAAAAAAAAAAAAAAAAAAAGAAATTTTAAACTCTCTGAAATGATCATGGTCAGTTCCTCCTATGTTTCTAGAACTTATTTAACAATAACTATACTTACTTTACTAAGAAAATTTGGTAATGTAAAATGCCATGACCCATGGAGCTGGAGAGGTTAAATGTGCTTGCTTGCAAAGCCACGTCTGGGTTTGAGTCCCCTGTGCCCACAGTAAAGCCAAATGTCCAAAGTGGCACATATGTCTGTAGTTTGCAGCTTCCCTAGGCCCCTGGCATGCCCAATCTCGATTATAGTTTATAAATAATAAATAAAATAAATGAATGCATGACACAGGATGTGTCCTGGGTTTGATTCCCCAGTGCTCGCCCCAAAGCCAGTTGCACAAGTGGCACATGTGTCTGCAGTAGGGCCCTGGTATGCCCGTTCTCAATTCTCTGCTTATAATCAATGAATAAAATAAATGAATGCCTGACACAAGATATAGGTAAAGGGCAAACAATGGCGATTTTTCTTGTTACTAGTAAGGTCTTCAATGGGCACAATTCCTTACTTCTCAGCTGTCCTGGCCGCTCACCTGGGTGGGTATTGGAAAACCCATTATTCCTGTACTCAGGGGGCAAAGGCAGGAAACTCAGGGTGCCTTCCTGGGCTACATGACAGTGTCTTGAAAAACGATAAATAAAATGAAGGAGAAGAAAGAAAAAAAAAACACTGAGAAAAAATAAACATAAAAAGATGATTGAAATGATAAAAATTTGCCCCAATCTATTTAAAAAAATATTTATTTATTTATGTTGAGAGACAGGCAGATAGAGAATGGGCATTCCAGGGCCTCCAGCTGCTGCAAATGAATGCCAGAAGCCTGTGCTACCTTGTGTATCTGGCTTTATTGTTTTTGTTTTTGTTTTTTTTTGGTTTTTTGAGGTAGGGTCTCACTCTAGCCCAGGCTGACCTGGAACTCACTATGGAGTCTCAGGGTGGCCTCGAACTCACGGTGATCCTCCTACCTCTGCCTCCCAAGTGCTGGGATTAAAGGCATGCGCCACCACGCCCGGCCCATTTATCTGGCTTTATGTGGGGACTAGGGAATAGAACCTCGGTCCTTCGGCCTCACAGGTAAACACTGTAACTGTTAAGCCATCTCCTCAGCCCCCAATCCACTTTTTCTTCTATACATAGTTCACAGTGGAAATTTGCTAATAGCTTGTTCTTTGTACACCTTAAATCACTCAGCAAGATAACAAGTATACAGATTTTTATGTAGCTCTAATTTTTTTATTTATTCATTTTGTATGTATATGAATGTGTATGATAATTTGATTATATGTTTGTGTACTGATACACGTCTGCCAAAATGTCCACATGGAGGACAGAGGACATCCTCACGGTGTTGATTCATCCTCTCCTTCCACCTTGTTTGAGACAGGGTTTGTCTTGTCTGCTGCTGGGAAGGCTGGGCTAGCCGGCCTGAGAGATTTGGCATTCTCCTGAGTCCATTTCCCATTGCCACAGGGGCATTGGGATTACAGACTCAGGTATACTTTTGCTTCCAGCTTTACATGAGTGCTGGGGATTTGAACTCTGGTTGGCAGACTTGAGCAAGGGCTTTAACCAGTGAGCCATCTTTGTAGCCTCAAGTCTAGAGGATTTTTTTAAAAATTATTTTTATTTTTTTATGTTTTTCAAGATAGGGTCTCACTGTAGCTCAGGCTGACCTGGAATTCATTACATAGTCTCAGGGTGGCCTCAGACTCACAGCAATCCTCCTACCTCTTTCTCCCGAGTGTTGGGATTAAAGGCGTACACCACCACGCCTGGCTTTTAATTTTTATTCATTTATTTGACACACACACACACACACACACAGAGAGAGAAAGAGAGAGAGAGAGAGAGAGAGAGAGAGAGAGAGAGAGAGAGAGAATGAATGAGAATGGGCGCACCAGGGTCTCTAGCCACTGTAAATGAACTCCAGACATATGCCACCTCCACCTTGTGCATCTGGTTTACATGGGTCCTGGGGAATTGAACCTGGGTCCTTTGGCTTTGCAGAGAAGTACCTTAACTATTAAGCCTTCTCTCCAGACCAGTTTTATTTATTTATTTTTTTAAATGGACCAGAGCCTTCAGTTTATGAGATTCTATTTGGACCTTCCCTCCACGGTGCTGATAAATTATAATCCAATTTACTGTTCTTTCCATCAAAGTGTTTTTCAAATTCCGCATATGTTGAAAAAGATTGATCATCATAGTAAAATATGGGCTGTTTTTATGAAGTCATATGTCAATTTTGATTGTCAATAGCTGTAAGCTGCAATGTATTTCAGGACTGCATCCTCTGGCATGTTTCTTTTAGGGCACTATCAAAGCATTCCCACCCTACCAGGAGAACTGAGACGTGACAGACCGGCAGCTCACATAACAGGCGTGCATCGGACACACAGTGCACTGCTAGGTAAGACGTACATCTTATCTGGGGCTGGGGACGTCCCTCAAGGGTCGGGCCCTTGCCTAGCATGCATGAAGCCCTGGAAGAAATGGTCTAGATAATTGCTTGTTTAGTGTCTTTATTTTAAACAAATTTTTGGCAAACTTTGTTACAGAAAAAGTTTGCATGCTGTGCTCCTCTGGTATTTCTTCTAAAGAAATGAGAACCACCCAGATCACATACTCTGTAGTGCTTGCTGTGGTGTGCTGTGTCCAACTCAATATTATTGCTGCTGTACTGATAGACACCAGTTTTGCCAAACAGCATAGATTCTATTTTAGATTTTCTCAGGGAAGGTATGAAGTAGGAAAATTTTGTCTTTGAAGCTCACAGGCTCCCATTTGGGCTTCCTTCTCCTCCTCCTTCTAATTCTTTTTTGGTTTTTCAAGGTAGGGTCTCACTCTAGCTCAGGCTGACCTGGAATTCACTATGTAGTGTCAGGGTGGCCTCGAACTCACAGTGATCCTTCTACCTCTGCCTCTCGAGTGCTGGGATTAAAGGCGTGCACCACCACGCCTGGCTCCTTCTAATTCTTTATCTTCTCAAACAGGGATTAATGTAGGCTTGGCTGGCCTTGAACTCCAGATTCACCAGCCTCATTCTCCCAAATGCTGGGATCGCAAGCATGTACTACTACACCCAGATTTGTTTCTTCCTCGTCTTCCTCTTTTTCTCCTCTTTCCCTTCCTATATTCTTCTTTTTCTCCTTCTCGTGTGTGTGTGTGTGTTTATATGTCTCTGTGTTTGTATGTGTGTGGATGCACATCTGTACACGCCCAAATGGAGGCCAGAGAGCAAGCTCAGAGATCATCCTCAAGAGCAACATCCACCTCTTTTATTTTTATTTTTTTATTTTTGTTTTTTTGAGGTAGGGTCTCACCGTAGCTCAGGCTGACCTGGAATGCACTATGTTGTCTCAGGGTGGCCTCAATCTCACAGCAATCCTCTTACCTCCGCCTCCCAAGCGCTGGGATTAAAGGCGTGTACCACCACGCCCGGCATCATCCCCCTCTGTTGAGACAGAGCCTATCATTGGCCTGGAGCTCACCAATTACACTAGAATTTCTAACCAGCAAGCTTCAGGGCTCCTCCTGTTTCTGCCTCCCCAGTTCTCACAGTCCAGGCGCACACTTCTATGCCCCACATTCTCAGTATCGGTCTCAGGTCCTCATGCTTACCAGGCATGCGGGTACCTGTTGATCTATTTCCCTAACCCTCTTCTTTACAGTGATATTCTGTGTGTGTGTGTCTCCTCCGTTACTTTGCCCTTTCCTTCGTTGCAGTTGCACTGGCATTTCTCCTCCCAGGTTTGAATCCACCACTGACTTGTACTGTGAATCACTAAGAGTTTCTCCTGGTTGTTTATGTTGTTACACCACAGGAAGCTGGCAGCATGTGACCACTTCTCACTTATCCAGTTTCACCAAATCTGTGTCTCATTTTTCTGTGCAGTAGCAAGGGTCAATGTCCAGCTCTAACGTAGTTCATGGGTCTGCTGATGCAAGTTCTCCGGTTGGAATTCCAGTTCCTGCCCACGTAGTGTGTCAGTTACTCTTGTGCATGTACTGACCTAAAGTCCTGCTGAAAACGCCACGAAGGCAGAAGGATTTATTCTGTCTCGTGCTTTCAGAGGCATTGTGACAGAGGGGGCAGAACAGAGAACAGGAAGGGACCAGGACGAGACACAGCTCTAAGAACGTGACCCCAGTGATGTCCTTCTTCCAACCAGGCCTCACCTCCCACAGTTCACCCCCTGCCAATAAAGTCATCATATTGTAATTCCATCAGGAATGAATCCATTCAGTAGGTCAGAGCCCTCAGGATCCAACCACATACCATCAGCTGTGAACCTAACCCCCAACACAGATATCCCCAACAGGGGCTAGTTCGTATTTAAGCCATCATTCATACACATAAGCTTAGAGAGTAATATTTAAGGCAAGCCAAGCTTTAGTTTCTTTACATGCAGAAGTAATTCTCATCTCATAAAGCGGTAAGGATGAGGAATAACACATGAAAATTGTCTAGTTAATAGTAATACTATAACGGTCTATTATTGTGAAGGGCTGGTCCCAGATTGAAGAAATTTCACACATCTTCTCATGGGTCAAAAAAGTTTTTTTTTTTCCAGGAATGTATTTGTATTTTCTTTTCTGGAAGGTTCCCCTCTGGGTATTTCTAAACTCATGTTTTAAAAATGGGCACATTCTTCCCACATGTGAGATAATTATCACAGTGTTAACTCTTTTCTATTAATCAATTAAGCTGATCATTGTTTTAGGCTATTTTATTTGTCTTTTTATTGTTTTGTATGTGTAGGGGTGTGCGTGTATGTGTGTTCACATGCATGTGTTCCATGACATGTATATGGAGGTCAAAGGACAGCTTTGAGATTGGACCTCACCTTTCCATCTCATTTGAGGCAGGCTCCTCTCTTCGCTCCCGTTGTTCTCTGTTAGAGTCTCCTCGCTCATAATATGGCGTTTGGGGGTTGAACTTATACTCGGGCTTGAGTGGTGACTGCCTTACCCACTGAGCCATCTCCTCAGCCTTTTGAGCTGTTTTTCTAAAGTTAAATTTTACACCAATAATGGAAATGTACTCAAAGTTTATAAGGACTTTATTTAAGACTCAGTAAGTTGTATAGGCTAGCTTGAACTCACAGAAATCCCTCTGCTTTAGCCTCCTGAGAAAGGTAGGTCAAAATGGTTAATTGTAATGAATAATCCATGTAAGATTAAAAGAACAAGAAGATTGATATTGAACTCCTTTGCAAGACCAATAAAAATATAGGCTGAGCAGGGCTGCCAGGGAATTCATCACTTTGCTATAAACTTCTTCCTGTTAACTCTCTCTCTGTATCTCCCATCTTCATGCAGACTCCAAGAAAGGAAAGCCCTTGGGCTCGAAAATAGTATCCTGGGAGTCATCAAGGGAAGGACATTCATTCCTCAATAAGTTGCACTTGAGAAAGGGAGAGCTGGTCATTCAAGTAGCAGGGTTTTATTATATCTATTGCCAGACATACTTCCGGTTTCGAGAAGAACGTGGACAGAAAAGGGAAAACAAACAGATGGTGCAGTACATCTACAAGTCCACGAGCTATTTTGACCCCATCATGCTGATGAAGAGTGCTCGGAATAGCTGTTGGTCCAAAGAAACTGAATATGGACTCTACTCCATCTATCAAGGGGGGCTTTTTCAGCTTCAGGAAAATGACAAAATTTTTGTCTCCGTAACGCATGACAAGTTGGTTGACTTGGACCAAGAAGCCAGCTTCTTTGGGGCCTTTTTAGTTGGCTAAATGGCCTACAAGAACAAAGCAATATGTCCAAGATGTCCTTTATGTTGAATGGATTATTGAAGATTACTGAAGATTATGAAGAACGAGCCTTGTGCATCTGGCTTACTTGGGTCCTGGGGAATCAAACCTGGGTTTGCTGACAAGCACCTTAACTGCTAAGCCATCTCTCCACCATGAACCACTCTTTCTTTTTTACCTTAGAGATAATCTTATTTTTTAATTTTTATTTTTTTATTGAAAACTTCTATTATTATAGGCAATAATAAACCATGACAATTCCTTCCCCTCTTTCCTTCACAACTCTACTTCCCATCATACTTCTTCCCCCTCTCAATCAGTCTCTCTTCTTTTGTGGCCATCTTTTCCTCCTATTACGATGGTCTTGTATAAGTTGTGTCAGGCATTGTGGGGTCATGGACATCCAGGCCATTTTGTGACTGAAAGAGCTCATTTTAAGGAGTCCTACCCTTCCTTTGGATCTTACGTTCTTGCACCCTGACCCAATCTTTACACACACATCACAAGTTAGCTTTGTGTTGTCTGAATGTTGTGTTGGTTGATCTTGACTGAGTTGAAACTTGTAAAACACCCCCCCGCCTGCAAGTGTGCCTGCCAGAACATGTCCAAAGGTGATCAGACCACAAAGGCTCTGACCTAATACATGGATTAATCTGCTGATAAATTAGGTTTTGAATTATGAGATGGCAGCGAGCTTTGGGGTACCAGGGGCAGATTGTTATGGCTTGAGTGAGAGGCATCTCCCCACAGGTTCACAGTTCCAGAGAAACCTTAGGAGTTGGAGGCTGGCTGGAAGAAGTGGATCACTGGGGGGTTTGCCTTTGTCCCCCTTCCCTCTGTGTTTCCTGTCCACCATGATGTGAACAGTTTCTTCCACCTGCTCTTCTCACCGTGATGTCTGTCTCACCATTGGTTCAGAATCAAGAGAGCCAAGAATTCTGGTCTGAAACTTCTTGGTCTATGAGCTAAGATAAGTAATTCTTCTTTTTTTTAAATATTTTTTGTCATTTTTATTTCTTTATTTGAGAGTGACAGAGAGAGAGGGAGAGAAAGAGACAGATAGAAAGGGAATGGGCACGCCAGGGCTTCCACCCACTGCAAACGAACTCCAGATGCGTGCGCCCCCTTGTGCATCTGGCTAACGTGGGTCCTGGGGAATCAAGCCCCGAACTGGGGTCCTTAGGCTTCACAGGCAAGTGCTTAACCACTAAGCCACCTCTCCAGCCCAAGTAATTCTTGCCTTTAATGTGTTCTCTCAGTTATTTTGGACACAGTTAACAGAAAGCCAACTAACATACCTGAATCTTATAGAAAAACAAAAAAACTTGCACTCCTATTATTTCATTTAATACAAATAAATAGATAAGAAAGTTATGTTTAGTGAACAAATAACTTGCAGAAGCTAGTCAGAGCAGTCAGACACACTGACTGTATTTTTATAAAGGACCTTATAGTTAATCAGAAATCACAAAATTTGGCCTTGTATTAGCAACAAAAGAAATGAGAACATAGGCAGGACATCAGAAGAGAACCAAATAAGTGTCCCTCCACCAAATGTCAATGGCTCATATATATCTTCCTTAGGGAAGTTAACCTCGGTTGTCAGTTTGACAGGCCTTATAATCATCATGGAAATAAGTCTTTGGGCATGCATGTTGGTAAGGGATTTTATGGATTTGATTATTTGAGGTGGGAAGATCCTGCCTAAACATGGGCAACACTATTCTATGGGATGGCCATCCTGAACTATATAAAAAGGAGAGAGCTAGCTGAGCACCAGCATCTATCGCTTGCTGTTTCCTGACTGTGGATACAGTGGGACTGGCTATCTGTAGCACTGCCGTGCTTCCTTCCCCACCATGACGGACAGTACTTTAAACTGTGAGCCGAAATAAACCCGCCCACTCTCCCTCCCTCACTCCTCCCTTCCATTGCTTTCATTGAGTTTTTGTTTCAGCAACTACTGATACAGGTAGCATCATTTATTTCAACCCTGTCTTTTTTATTTTACAGAGCCACAACATATAATATTTTATCTGGTATTGAAGAAACTGTGGAAAATAGTTGCTGAGGTAGTTTGAATATATGGCCCCCAATATATTCAGTGTTTTATTACCTTGTAGTTTGAATCTGCAACCACCTGTCTTGAGGCAGTGTCACTGGGTGGATCTTAGGGTCCAGCCCTCAGGTGTGGTGGTGGGTTTAAGATTCTAATCTAAAGATATGCAAAGTGTGCCTAGCTGGAGTTCCTGAAGTGTGTTATGCTGTTTGGTTTTTTGGCTTGTGTTTCTCTCTCTCTCTCTCTCTGCTTGGATCTGTAAAGGCAGGCCAGCTACTTCTGCCATTATGGAACCTTCCCTGGATCTGTAAGCTTCAGTAAATCCCTTCCTCCACAACTGAGCCTGGTCTGGAAGTTCATCTCTGTTAGATCAGGACAAAATGGAGTCATCAAAGACAGCAGGATGGTAACAGACACAAGGAAGTGGGCCATCCACATTCCTGAAGAAACCACCCAGCCATTATCTCTTCCTTGCCTAACAATGACCCAGGTCTAGGTTTTCTGCCTCCTTATCTCTCATGTGGTCACTTCTGGTCTCACACCCTAGGGCTAAGGTAAGGAACAAAGGAGTTCCTTCCCTTCCTCACCTTCCCCCAACTGAAGAGCTCTATATAGCTCACTATATGTTACCTCAAATTTGACTGCTCTGCTCTTGAGAGTCAGTCCTGGCAGCTCATGTTTTTCCTCAATAAAAGTTTCCATCTGGGCTGGAGAGATGGCTTAGTGGTTAAGTGCTTGCCTGTGAAGCCTAAGGACCCCGGTTCGAGGCTCGGTTCCCCAGGTCCCACGTTAGCCAGATGCACAAGGGGGCACACGCATCTGGAGTTCGTTTGCAGAGGCTGGAAGCCCTGGCGTACCCATTCTCTCTCTCTCTATCTGTCTTTCTCTCTGTGTCTGTTGCTCTCAAATAAATTAATTAATTAATTAAAAAAAAAGTTTCCATCTTTGCCTCAGAGTGGTCTCTATGATCTTGGTCACTCCTGAACCTTACAATCTCAGCAAACCTGAAGCTGTGTGCTACAGAAGTTGGTACCAGAATGTGGAATGAGATGAACCTGACCATGTGGATTTTGGTCTTTTGGGACCTTTATTTTGGAGGAATAGGCATGGAATTGGTGTTTGCATCTGAAGAGATCTCTGGAGTGGTAAGCCAAGTTTTGTGTACTATTCTGATGAGAGTTTGAGAATGCTAAGTGCAGACAGTATTGAACTTCAAGGGTTGTCTTATGAGCTTTCTAAGAGGAAGGGAAGACTTCAGAGAACTTTGTTGGAACTGGGCTACTGGCATAAGGGCTGGCTGCATCATGCTGCCCAGGTCCAGAGAGTTTGATCAAGGTTAAATTTGTAATGGACTGATGTGCTTGACTAAAGATATTGGACTGAGAGATTTAAGATTTTAAGTTGGAAAACCTCATGCAAGTTAAAATACAGGCACTGAGACTGGTTTTAGGTTACTGAAGCAGCTGTTGTCAACATATTAGCAATCATAAGGAAGATGGCCCAACTGCTTTACATTAAAACAATGCAGAGGATGCCTGAGGAAAGACTATCATAGAAATGCAAACTCTTTTGGAAAGAGTTGACTGGAGAAGGAACCTGCTTCTCAAGGTTATGAATTATTTTGTCCCTGAATTAAGAATATGGCTGTGTCCTGCACACCTGGCATTAGTTTTGGAAGTATGAAAAATGCATGGAGTGTCATGAAGTACATGAGGCAGGGCATGATGACCCTGATAGGCTGAAAGAGCCTTTGGAAGATGGGCCATGGTTTACATGGAGACCTGAGGATGTTTTGGATATACCAGGACTGTGCAAGGACTACCATGGAGCACACTGTTAGCCTGCAATGAAAGTTTTCCCTGGCTACTCTGCCCAGCTGAAGGGGAAGATTTGGAAAATCTGAAGGCTATCAGTCTCTGGTTATATTGGACTTGAACTGCAGAAGTTTGATGGTGGTTGAGTTTGCATTATTTTAGTCTCTCCTTGCTGTGCCCTTATACCAATTGAAAATATTTACTGTGTGCCTTTATATGTTGAAAGTATTGAACTTGTTTAACTTTACAGGACTTGCTATCTTAAGTTTGTCAAGACTGTGTGGACCTTTGAAACTGGACTGAATACAATTTACAACGTGTGATGGTTTTAAATCTACTGGGGGTCAGGGGCAGAATGTGGTAGTTTGAATATATGGCCCCCAACATATTCAGTGTTTTATTAGCTTGTAGTTTGGATGTGCAGCCACCTGGCTGGAGGCAATGTCACTGCGTGGATCTTAGGGTCCAGCCCTCAGGTGTGGTGGTGGGTTTAAGATTCCAATCTGAAGATATGCAAAGTGTGCCTATCTGTAGTTCCTGAAGTGTGCTGTGCTGTGTGGCTTTTTGGCTTGTGCTTTTCTCTCTCTGGTTGGATCTGTAAAGGCAGGTCAGCTTCTTCTGCCATTATGGAACTTCCCACGGGTCTGTTAGCTTCAATAATTCCCTTCCTCCATAACTGAGCCTGGTCTGGAAGTTAATCTCAGCAAACCTGAAGCTGTCTGCTACAGTTGGCATAATTGTCCGATTGCTATTCCTAAACACAGCATTGAGGCTGTATGCATGCCCTTCCATTTAAATGTGGGCTATTGCTTGGGTGAAAATTTTCAGAAAATCATAGGTAAAGGGTTGTTTCTCAGAACTTGGGGAGTTGCTGTGACCCTTTACCAGGTGGGGCACAGGGACAGATCTCTTAGGTCATTGTGGGTGTTTCCACAAAAAAGGGGGACTTTTGGATCCTGATCTCTCTCCTTACCTTTCCTGGCACTCACTTGGGCATGCATTCATACCATCATGTGCTGTCTTCACCAGAGGCTCAGGCAAAATTCACCAGAACATGTCTTGAACCTCCATAACCATGAACCAAAGTCAGCTTCTCCTTACTCACTTTTTCATTTTTCAGACAGAATCTCTCCCACTATGCAGCCCAGGTTGATGTCAAACTGGAAATCCTTCTGCCTCAGCCTCCGGAGTGAGTGGGTTTGCAGGCATGTGTCCCCATGGCATAATCACATCAGAAAACATTTAGTCTTTGTTGCAGTCAGGTTCACATTGCTGGCAGAAATCACCAACCAAGAACAACTTGTGGGGAGAAAAGGAATTTCCACAATGGCAGGGAAAACAATGGCATGAGCAGAGGGTGGATATCACCTCCTGGCCAACATCAGGTGGACAACAATAACAGGAGAGTGTGCCAAACATTGTCAAGGGGAAATTGGCTACAATACCCATAAACCTAACCTCAGCAAAACACTGCCTCCAACAGGCGTTATCAGCTGGGAACCTAGCATTCAGAACAGCTAAGTTTATGGAGGACACCTGCATCAAACTACCACAGCCTTGTTTTCCACTCTATCTGAAGTACTTAGTAAAGCGTTTGAATATAGTATCCAGACAAAATACATTAATAAACTAATCATAGAATAAATAAATGATCATATAGAAAAAAATAATAAAAACACTAGAGAAAATTGTATTTTTATTTATTTTTGTACTGTGAAGATAAAGGTTACATGATTTTTAACAAAAATTATATGTCAAAAGCATGCCAATTTTGTTTGAATGTGCTCACACACATTTGTATTTTAGTGCCATGACTCCTGGAATTGGAGAAAAACTTTTAATCACTTCCTCCTTTCCTATTTTTCTTCTTCTCTTCTCTTCCCTTCCCTTCTCCCTTCTCCCCTCTATACTTTCCCTTCTTCTCCCTCCTCCTTTCCCCTTTTCTTTATTTTCAAACATTTATTTACATATATTTTTATTAGCATATGTTAATCAAACATGTAAACGATGTATTTTATCCCATTTACTCTCCATTACTCACCCATATTCCCTTTCTTTAAAATGTTTTTTAAATTGTATTTATTAATTTGAAAGAATCAGAGAGAGAATGGGCATGTCAGGCCCTCTAGCCACTGCAAATGAACTCTAGACACATGTGCCACCTTGTACATCTGGCTTATGTGGGTCCTGGGAAATCAAATCTGGGTCCTTTGGATTTGCAGGCAAACACCTTAACCACTAAGCCATCCCTCCAACCCTCCCCTCCTTTTCTGAGACAGATCCTCACACTGTGGCCTAGGATGGCCTCAGACTTGTAGCAATCCTGCCTCAGCCCCCTGACTCCTGGGATTATAGGTGTGAGCCATTAAGTTCTTTTTTCATAGTAGCTTTTATATGATGCACCTTACAGAAGAAATAACTTGTTCATTCTTATTTAATATGCTCAAATGGATCAATTTTTTTTTCTCCATGACTAATGCTTTTATTATGAGTTGAATTATTGTCCCAGAAAAGATGCTGAAGTTGTACTTCTCAAGACCTCAGAAAGTCACCTTATTTGGGAATAGGGTTGCTGCAAATATAATTAGTTAAGATGAGGTCAGAGTGGACCAAAAGCATCCCTAACACAGTATGACAAGTGTTCTTATAAGCAGAGTGAAATTGAGATGCAGAGACAGAGACATCCAGGAAGAACACTGGTGACAATAGTCAGAGATGGCAGGGGCAGCTGTGGGCTCCAAACCCCACAACTTCATGATCACCACCAGGAGCTGGAAGGAGACAAGGAAGGCAGTAAGTACTGTGACATCACTACCATTTGCCTTCATAAAGTTTCCAGCACCCTAAATTGAAATGCCACTCGCCTGAAGCCACACTACAGCTTCCATTGAGGCCAGGTAACCACCTTCTACTTAACTTCCCTATCGATTTAACTTAGGTGCCTCATGTAAGTGGAATTATGCAGTACTTGTCAGGTTTGTGTTTCGCTCATTCCACTCAGCATAGTATCATCAAGTGTCATCCATGTTGCAGTGTGTGACAGAATTTCCTTCCTCTTAAAGGCTGAGAAAAATCCTCACTTACATAATGGAGAGTTTTGAAATCTCAGACTAAAGAATGACAAGACAACCAATGAGTGAGACATCTCTATCACAGGGCTCAGGGACCATTGCCAAAGGTGTGGCCAAAAGAATGTAAGAACCAACGGGAGCGGAGAAGTGCTTACACAACTGTCTTCCAGACACAAAGTGACTGTGTTATCCATGACCTTATAATGGTTGATGCTACCTACACAAGACCTGCATAATAGGAGGGAAAAATGATAACATCTAAATAGAAGAGAGACTATTTGGAAAGAAGAAGGGATTCAATGGAGGGACTATTTGAGAGAGGGAAAAAAATGGAGCATGGTGGGAGGAGATTATGATCATGGTATATTGTTTATGGAAGTTGACAATGTAAAGGTTTTAAAAAACTGGTAGGAATGGAGATGAAAAGATAATGTCCTGATCATGGGTGCACCATGATAAAAATCTTCCTTTAAAAAATCGTCCAGGGCTGGAGAGATGGCACAGCGGTTAAGGTGCTTGCCTGCAACGCCCAAGGACGTGTAGGACTCTCCATATCCCATGTAAGTCAGACCCACAAAGGTGGGGTAAATGCAAGGTTACACATGCCCACTAGGAGGCTCAAGTATCTGGATTTCAATTGCAATGTCTGAGGCCCTGGCTTCCCTCCCCCCTGGCTCCCCTCCCCCCACCTCTCGCTCTGTCTCTAACTCTCTCCAAAAAAAAAAAAAAAAAATTGTCCAGTGTCTCTTTTAGAACTATACAAACACGTGTATGGACATAGACCAGAGGAGCATTAGCCAACAGCAAATTTCCATTGCTATTAGTTTCATCCCACGACACCAAAACACACTGCCTGAGAGGAATTAATACAACAACGTCCAGATGATGGAGAATATCTACCGAGTTCAGATACTCTTAACCACCTCATTCCTCTACACCATCTCAGCAACCAACCACCACCGCAGCCTCCAGAGTGCGTCTTTTCCAGTCTTTACCCAACTTTCTTCTACATTTACTGTAGATTTTAAAATATAACCTCCATTATTTCACTTATATATCTTCTCTCTATTTTTTTCAAACAAATTAATTTTGTTTCATATTTGTTAAGCCATACTTGAAAGTATAATTTTTGGCCCCAGTGTACAAAATGTGCACATCATTGCATGCAAAATCGCTATCTGTTAACAACTACAGTAATTACACTGTAATCCTGACATTTACACATCTTGTTTAAAAAAAAAAAAATCCGCCAAATGTCTGAACAAGGAATGATACAGTGTAGTAAGCAGTCACATCCTTCAGTCCAGTGGAGTCATTTCTGCGCCCCCTGGTGGACACACCTCACTACTTCCGCATGAAAACCCAGCCAGCTGGTGCTTCTCTAACTTGAGGGGACACCAGACTCACCAAGAGAATTTGCTACAAAGATTTCTAGATCTCACCCCAAGGTTCTGCTTCCGATGGGCTCATGTGTGACCTGAGAAGTACACAGCTTTGCAGGTAATGCTGATGCTACTGGGCCCCAGGGTGCTTTTCTTCACTGTGTGTGTGGGGAGCTTATCTTGGCTCACAGTTTCAGGGGCCATAGTCCATTGGGATGAAGACTGCATCTCCGAGTTCGCAGTGGTAAGCGCTTGTAACTTGCACTGCTCAAATCTTGACAGGCCAGGAAGAAGAGAACGGAGTCTGCTGGTGCTCATCTGGATTTATTCTTTTTCCCTTTTCATTCCATGCTGGGACCTCGCTCTGTGGGATGGAGTCACCCAAATTTAAGGTGGCTGTCTTCTCTGCTGAGCCTCTCTGGGAATGCTTTCAAGGACACACCCAGAGGTGTGTCTCCTAAGCAATTCCAATCCAGTTAAGTTGACCATGGAGATGAACCATCACAAGTGCATGCCTTGTCAACTTGGCACCCAAACACATCACTTTTGAACATGAACATCCCACCTGTGGCTTCAGAGTCTCATGACTGTGTCCTAATGCAAAATGCATTCAGTTCATCTGGGCATCTGCAAAGTCTGCACAGTTCTAACACTCTTCAAAATCTTGCTGCTAAGGCTCAAAGCAAACCCTTAACTGTGAGCTCCTGCCTTGGTTTTCAAACATTACCTATTACCCTCAAGCGATTCATTTGCCAAACCTCTAGTCTCATATCACCTTAATGCAAACAGTCTATAGTTTTGCTGTTGTGGTAGTTTGAGACAGTTTTTTGGTGTTCACCAACTTGTGGGGGCTTAAGCAGCCCTCCTGCCTCATATTTCCATGTAGCAGTGACTACAGGAAACACATCCCGACAAACTTAAACCTTGTTTCCAAGAACAAAAACACAAGTACAGAGTCCAGAGCCTTCTGAAGGAATAGACAAGAGATAAAACATTCATAAGTTTCAGTATATTTATATCATGTTCCGTGCATCCTAGAGCATTGTTATGATAGCATGGATGTGAAATGTCCTTCATGGCCTCATATTTGTGACCAATCCTTACACAGCTGGGAGCAATTTGAGAGGTGAAGTTGGCGGGGGGTGTGTCACTTGGGGGTGTTATAACCCAAGCCCCACTTGCGAGAGCTCACTCACTCTTACAATGAGGCAAGATGCGATGGCCGGCCTCTGCTCTGTCATTCTTTTGCCATGATGAAACTTACCCTCAAAACCGTAAGCCTGAAATAAATCCTTTCCTCCCATGAGCTGCTTCCTGTTGGGTAGTTTGTCCTAGCAACGAGGTAACTTCAACAATTCTACACAAATTAAGTTGCATCAAAAAGCTTCAAGGACATGAAAAAAATTCACGGAATTTTCACCACATTTGTTTCAGGAGGTAATAATTTTATGTTTTTCATAATAGTGATTTCCTTTAGTTCTTTGAGTAAGGATCTTACAGGTAGTGCAGACTGGCCTCACAGTTGTGATTCTCTTGCCTCCATCTCCCAAGTGCTGAGTCTACAGGCAAACCACACCATGCCAGGAACAATATCAGATTTAGATCCAATGTGTATATTTAGACAATCAGTCCCTGGGTATTCTCTCCCATCTCATCAAGTCAGGCTTTCTCTATATGCTGCCTTTTCTCATAGGTGTGAATTAAACCCGGCTAACTGCAGACAACCTTACATGCTCTATATTGGTCTGAGTTCTTCCACTATAGTTTTCCATGGGTTCTACACATGTCTTCCAATACTGAAATCTTCCACATTCTATACATAGGGTTATTCTTCAAGCGCATTTCATGTTTGCAACAGCAAGTAGATTGACTAATGGTTTTGTTCCTTTTCTACAACAGTATGATATCTATCTGTGGTCTGATGTGATATCTATCTGTAGTATGATGTTTTTCATTGAGTTGAAAGTTACTAGAATAATCCAAAGCTTTTACACTTTTGTAATTATATAGTATTTTTCTCTAGTGTGCATTCACATGTGAAACAGTAACTCAAGTGAATGAATGCTTTCTCACACTGTATAAACACATAGCTTTTCTCTCTACTGTGATGCCTGATGGATTTGTAGCCTACAGAAAATAATGAATCTTTTCTTTATTTTTTTTTACCATTTTAATCAGTTTTATTGATTCATGCTTTCCTTCTTATTCAGTTAAAAACAAGGCACATTAAATATATCCTCTAACTGCTCTATAAATGCATGCAGCTCATTCTGTATATCAAAAGTAATAAATAATGGTGATAAAATACCAAGACGGTTATAAAAATGACAACCCAGCCTCAAACATTGTATACAACAGTCCAATCTAGAACAATAACTCAACACAATACATAAAAGTGCCACAATATGAAAACATGCAGTGAGAATGTCCACTCCAGTAGTGCACCGATTCTTGATATTTGAAAACTTGTTCAAGGGCTTTTTTTGCTCTCCAGGAAAGGTTTATATAATGCAAACAGCGCAAGTTATAGCCTCACGGACTTCAATATGGGGTTACATTCAGATGCAAAAACGTCTTCACAGATGCATAAAAAGGGAACAAAAAAATCAATGGTGACCCCATATTTCATAAAATTACAATGAAACTTTTGTTGTACAAGAAAGGAAGCTGCATATTTTAAAAATCAAGCCAGAAACTGAGGCAGAACAAGATGCATGCACTTACCAGCAGAAATCTTAGTTACACTCAGTATAAACTAATTGAAAGCAAGGATACTGCAGCCTGACAGATATGAGGCAGATAATCTTAGCTCAGTTAAACAAACGAACAGAAATCCAGCATTATTACTATTATGACAACTGAAGTAGAAGTTAGTTAAAGAAATATCCAACTTGCCACACAGTTGGGGTTCCTTCACCTGAATCCCCTGAAAGGCTCTTAAAACATTTGATTACAGAAAGGTGAACCCTGCACATCCAGCCCAACACCTCAACTAGTATTAGATTTACATGAAATGAATCTTTTCTTTCTTCTACTGCTGACAGATATAGTTTTTTTCCACAGTGAATATTTTGTAGAAATATTTTAAATGCTTTATTTATTTATTTATTTATTTGAGAGAGAGAGAGCATGCAAGCATACAAGGGCCTCTAGCCACTGCAAGCAAACTCCAGACACATGGACCACCTTGTTCATCTGGCTTATATGGGTACTGGAGAATGGAATCTGGGTCCTTAGACTTCCCAAGCAAGTGCCTTACCCACTAAGCCATCTCTCCAGCCCATAGAGTGAATTTTTTACGTGTGTAGCTGGGATAAGTGAATGTGTTCATACATCGATTACATACATAAAGGTTCCTCTCCAGTGTGGTGTCTTTCATGGACTTGAATGTCACTGGAAGTAATAAGGTTTTCCCTCTTTGCTTATATGTATAGAGCCTCTCTAAATGTGTGAGTCTTTTCATGCTTGTAGCAGGGACTGAAATTGGTGATTTCCCCACAGCACTTGCATACACAGGGTTTCTCTCCAGTGTGGGGTTTTTGTTTCTCATGTACATGAATGGAATTTGAATATTGTGGTGGTTTGATTCAGATGTTCGTTCCCCCATAAACTGAGGTATTCTGAATGCTAGGTTCCCAGCTGATAAAGATTTGGGAATTAACACCTCCTGGAGGTAAGGTATTGATGGGGGAGGGCTTATGAGTGTTATAGCCAGTGTCCCCTTGCCAGTGTTTGGCACACTCTCCTGTTGCTATGGTCCATCTTATGTTGGCCAGGGGTGATGTCCACCCTCTGCTCATGCCATCGTTTTCCCCTGCCATCATGGAGCTTCCCCTCAAGCCTGTAAACCAAAATAAACCTCTTTTCCCACAAGCTGCTCTTGGTCAGGTGATTTCTACCAGCAATGCAAACCTGACTACAACAGATACAGTCTTTCTCATACTGCTTCCATACATAGAGTTCCTCTCCATTATGAGTTATTTCGTGTGTGTGAAGGGCAGGGGAGTGAGTGAACTCTTTTGTGCATTTCTTATCTACACAGGGCTTGCACATTTCATAACCTTACATGAATTCTGAAGAGAATTGTGATTCATAAAGGCTTTCCTCTATTGCTTGCATTGATAGGAGCTCACATTGTTGAAGGGCACTGGATGAGGGCACTTTCCCACACTGAATACAGAAATAGGGCTTCTTCAGGGACAGGATATCTTCCAGTGACTTGTTGGCCAGTGAGGTCCCTGATCACCCCAAATCATTACAGGCCACTACCAAGGCTCGTGGTTTTCCACCAGGAATAGATGATAAGACGCTATTGCTGAAGACACCACATGCTTAGGCTGCAAGTCCACTAAGAAATCTTGCTGGAGTTGAGCTGAAAACCTCCTCCATGTAGACCAGCTGACAGAAAGCTGGAAAAAGCTATGCAGCTCTATGGGAGAGAGACAAAATCAGTGGAGATAAGCAACAGTGGACAGTGCAAACCTTAAGTTTGGCCAGCCAGGCCAAATGAGCCAACAGGTGTAATAGGGGAATGTCTGTTATGGGGGAAACCAACTGCTCTCTAATTGGATTGGAGGCCTGCTCCATGGGAGGGAATACATGCCTGATATTGAAAAACCTGTGATGGGGAAGTCATGATCCCTAGGGGGTAGCGCCTGCTGGTGTCTGGCTAAATGCATATATTATGCTCACCAAACTGCCTGGTAAGCACTTCTCTTAATGTTTTTACCCATATATTAATACTAATTTCACTTTTGGCTAGAGAAGCTTATGTTTCAGATGGTGGTGACCTCTGGGATGACTCAAAAGGCACAGAATGGCCTGGATATCCATGACCACATAGTGCCTGACACTACCTACCATCATCATAGGAAGAGAAGTTGATGACATCAAAATAAAAGAGAATCTGATTGAGAGAGAGAGGGGATATGATGGAGAGTGGAGTTGTGAAAGGGAAGTACCATGGTTTATTGTCTATAATTATGGAAGTTGACAATAATAATAATAAAAAAGGAAATCGGCCAGGCGTGGTGGCACACACCTTTAATCCCAGCAATTGGGAGACAGAGGTAGGAGGATTGCTGTGAGTTCGAGGCCACCCTGAGACTCCATAGTGAATTCCAGGTCAGCCTGGGCTAGAATGAGACCCTACCTTGAAAACCAAATAAAAAAGGAAATCGGGCTTCTTGCCACTACACATTCTCTCATGACTATGATAAGAACCAGCTTGACGAAGGCTTCCTTACCTGTAGAAGGTTTATCTCCACTACAAGTTTTTAAATATATTTTTAAGGGAACTATAAAAACAGCAGAGGCTGGTGGTGATATTTTTGGAGGCACTGGAGATGTTAGAAAGGGGCATAGCTGGACAGAGGACAGAGGAGATCACTGGGGATTGAGATTCTGGGGGTATAGCTTGTCCTTGCCTTTCCTTTCTAGAAATTTAGACTTGGATGTATTTATGGGGTACAAAGTGATTTGTCTGCTTTATATCTGTACTTGTATATCTGAACATGGTTCCATGTTCCAAAATGACTTCCTGATTTTGCCCCTTGAAGTTCACATTTTCTATTTACCTCCATGTCTCTTCTCATGACAATTCCAACCTTCCAGTTACTTTAGCAAATCTTTGGGAATCATTCTTGATTTCTCTTTCGACTCATGTCCTAGATTTTACCCATTTGCCAATCATATATATATATATATATATATATATATATATATATATATATATATATATATATATCCTATATATATATACCATATTTAAAGCAGTCATTGGAGTCTGCCGCTCACCATTTCCAGTGCCAATGCCTGGATCAGAGCTATCACAGTGCTCAGCTGGATTGTGGTAGTATCTTTCAGCCAGTCACCTGCATTCACCTGAGCCACCAAAACTCAGCCAGATGACTTCTGTTAAAGCCTCAATCATGCTACCCTTCTGCTCAAATTCCTGGGTTGGATTCCTCCTTTTCCTGCAAACTGAGGATCTTCACTTTAACTTATAACTTACTTTCCACAATCCTTCCTTTGATTTAAAAATGACTTCATGGGGGCTGGAGAGATGGCTTAGCAGTTAAGCGCTTGCCTGTGAAGCCTAAGGACCCTGGTTCGAGGCTCGGTTCCCCAGGTCCCACGTTAGCCAGATGCACAAGGGGGTGCACACATCTGGAGTTCGTTTGCAGTGGCTGGAAGCCCTGGCATGCCCATTCTCTCTCTCTACCTCTATCTGTCTTTCTCTCTGTGTCTGTTGCTCTCAAATAAATAAAAAATGGACAAAAAATATTTTTTAAAAAATGACTTCATGGGCCTGGAGAGATGGCTTCGTGGTTAAGGTGCACTTGCCTGCAAAGCCTCAGGACCCATGTTCAACTCTCCAGATCTCATGTAAGCCAGATGCACAAAGGTGAGGCAAGTGCAAGGTTGCACATGCCCAGTAGGTGGTGCAAGCATCTGGAGTTCGATTGCAATGGCTGAGGCCCTGACAGGCCAAACCTCTCTCTCTCAATACATAAATAAAAACACTAATTATTTTAAAATGACTTCATGGAGTACTCTCACTTTCTTTCTGACCTTATTTTGACAGCTCGCCCTCTCTTACTCCTCTCCAGTAACATTAAATCCTTCGCTGTCTTAACAAGCCAGGCATTTTCCTTCCCCAACTTAACTTATTTCCTTTTCTTCCTAGGAAGCTCTTCCTTCAGATATCTGCACATTTCATTCCCTCAAAGTCACCTTCCCAGTAAGCTCTTCCAATCCATAATGTCAAGCCCTCCCCTGCAGATGAGATCTCATTATTTCCTCTGCTTCCTCTTTTTCTTCCAGCACTCTCTAATAGACTATTTTACAGACTTGTATTTATGATCTTTCTCCCCCATTTGAATTTTCATGTGGGCCATGATTTTGAAATTATATTTCTTGCTATTGTCATTATCTTTTCATTATTAACACAAACGAACCAGAAACAGCTTATCGGAGGAAGGAGTTTATTTTAGCTTGTAGTCTCGAGGGGAAACTCCCATTATGGTTTGAGCAGAGGCTGGGCATCCCCTCTGCCACAGCAGGTTGAACACTGCAGGAGGAGGGTGAGCCAAATTCTAACAAGGGGAGGTGGGTAAGCATCCTTAAGCCCACCCCCAACAACACACCTCTTCTAGCAAGGCTCTACTTTTTCAATTGCCATCAGCTGCGGATCAAGCATTGAGAACACAAGGGTTTATGGGGCTACCTAGTTCAAACCACCACAACTGTGTTATCCACTCTGTGTGACATTGTTAAAGGAATGAATACATTTTTTTAAAAATATTTTATTGTATTGATTTATTTGAGAGAAGTCTGAAGAGAGAGACAGGCAGAATGGGCACACCAGGGCCTCCAGCCACTGCAAACAAACTCCAGATGCATGTGCCCCCTTGTGCATCTGGCTTACATGGGTTCTGGGAAGTCAAACCTGAGTCCTTTGAGTTTTCTGGCAAGCACTTTAACCATTAAGCCATCTCTCCAACCCATGAATACAGTTTTTAAGCCCTGCACTCAAGTATGTGTGATAGATTGTAGCATCAGATCCTTGGAGCAGGTGGGATAGTGAATTGGTACAATCCTTTGGGGAAAGCCATTTGCCATGGCATAATGATGTCAATTCTTTCTATGTTCACGACCCAGTGATTTCACTCTCAAATCCACTCCCTGGGGAAACTTGCACATGAGCAGCAGGAATCATGAAAGAGTCTTTTGCAGTGATATTCAGAGAAAAACCCTTAATGACAATTAACACAGTAAAATGATCACTAAATTGTAGAGTAGCCATTAATGGAATACTATGTGGAATAAAAGACAAAAAGATGGCTATATATTATTGTGAATGAATGCCATGGTCACAAGGTTGAATAAAGTTTCAGAATAATATGTATACAATGATTCTGTTTATACTAAGAATCATTAAAAGGTCACCAGCTGGGCAGGAATGATAGCTCAGTGGTTCAAGACACTTGCTTGCAAAGCCTTTCAGCCTGGCTTTGATTCCTCAGGGCCTATGTGAAGCCAGATGCACAGTGTAGCACAGGCATCTAGAGTTTTTTTTTTTTTTTTTTTTTTTTGTAGTGGCAAGAGATCCTAGTGTGCCATATTCTCCCTCTCCCTGTTTGTAAATTAAAAAAAAATTTTTTTAAATTGCCAACTGAGTTGGGTCTGGTGGCACAGGCCTATAATCCTAGCTATTTGGGAAGCTGAGAAAGAAGGATAAACACACAAGGCCACTGGGCATGTGGCGCACACCCTTAATCCCAGCACTTGGGAGACAGAGGTAGGAGGATTGCTGTGAGTTCAAGGCCACCCTGAGACTACATAGTGAATTTCAGGTCATCCTGGGCCAGAATGAGACCTTATCTTGAAAAAAAAAAAACCCACAAGGCCTACCTGGGCTACAGAGTAAGTTCAAGACCATCCTGGTCTTTTGCTTGCTATTCAAGCATGAGGACTTGAGCTCAGATCCCCAAATCCCATGTAAAGCAGTGCATGATGGCATGAGTCCTGTAGTCCTCCAGCTGGAAAGGCATAGACAGGGGAATCTACAGGGCCTGGTAGCTGCTAGTATAGCCAAATCAGTGACTTCTGGGTTCAGTGAGAGACCATCTTAAAAAAACACAAAACAGAAAGAAAGTGATTGGGGAAGATAGCTGACATCAACCTCTAGCCTCCACATACACTCAAACTCATATGCATGCATACTTTAAAAAGTATATTTTATTTAAGCTGTAGAGATGGATTAGCAGTTAAGGCATTTGCCTGCAAAGCCAAAGGATCCCAGTTCAATTCTACAAGACCCATGTAAGCCAGAGGCACAAGGGGACGCATGCATCTGGAGATCCTTTGCAGTGGCTGGAGGCCCTGGTGTGGCCGTTCTTTCTCTCTCTCTCTACCTTGTTTTCTCTCTCAAATAAATAAATAAAATATTCTAGTATATTTATTTATTTATTTATTTATTTGAGAGAGAGAGAATGGGTGTGCCAGGGTCTCTAGCCACTATAAACAAACTCTTACACACATGCACCCACATGCATATAAGCAGGCATTAACACACGCACACTCACCATACACACATATACATGTCAAAAAACAACTGAGCACTTGTTAAATCTTTTGCAACAGTTTCCACTCTTCAGTGCAGGAAGTGACAATGCCCTGCTTGGTCCCTATGTCACCACCAGAGGGGAACTTATTACTTTCTTCTTTTTGCCAATCTGATGAATGAATAAATATCTATTTTGTAATTGTTGTGTCACCCACCCTCATTCTTTAGCTGGGGTTGCCAAAATGGCCAAGAAATGGGGACAGGGCACTTGTTCCCCCAAGGTCTGTGTGAGGAACATGTTAAAATGCATCAGCCTGGACTTCAACCATCCATAAACTCACTGAGTTGGAATCTTGGAGCAGGGCCCAGGAACCTTTTTGTGTTTGCATTTTAATTTCCTCAAGAGATTAGAATACAGTGTGTAGAGCACATCTTTGCCAACATTTCAAAAGCTGTGATTTATGAATTAAATCTTTAAGAAAACAACATGCTCAGACCATCATAATTGAATGCTCACAAATTTAATTTGCATACAAAATTTTCACCCCATGAACTGCTGGAGAGTACCTATGTGTTCCTTCCTCTGCTGCAAAAATTAAAGCCTCAGATGTAGGAAGCAACAATCAAAAGAATATGCAAGAATGATAGTTTTCTGGCCATTTCTGAGTCCCTTTTAAAAGGTTTGAAAGCATTTGTATGTTCCACCTTGTGCATCAGGCTTATGTGGGTACTGGGGAATTGAACCCGGGTCCTTAGGCTTCACAGGCAAGTGCCTTAACTGCGAAGCCATCTCTCCAGCCCAAAAGCTTATTTCTTGTAAAAGAACTTAATTCTTAGGGACTTCCTAGCCTCTCATTGTTGACTTGCAGAGTTGAGTAGGAACTGCTTTTCCTGTTTTTATTAGTTTGGACATGTGGACAGAGCAAGGGAGTTTTGCCAATTACCACAGAGGAGAGAGGTCAGTATGGCTATTTAGGAGGGGAAGTGTCTAGGGAGGCACTTTGCTGAACCTTTCTCTGGGTTTCTTTAGACCAGACAGGAACCATCTTAGTGTCACACACCGTGAATAGCCACCAGATGGCGAAGTTTTCTTGATTTGCTCAAAGTCTTTTAAAAGTGAGAATGAGTGTTTTTTAAATTCTGTGGTTGGGCTGGAGAGATGGCTTAGGGGTTAAGCGCTTGCCTATGAAGCCTAAGGACCCCGGTTCAAGGCTCGATTCTCCAGGACCCACGTTAGCCAGATGCACAAGGTGGCACATATGTCTGGAGTTCGTTTGCAGTGGCAGGAGGCCCTGGCGCGTCCATTCATTCTCTCTCTCTCTCTCTCTCTCTACTTATTTCTCTGCCTGCCACTCTCAAATAAATAAAAAATAAACAAGAAAAACAGAAAACAGAAGTGAAAGGCTGGAGAGATGGCTTACTGGTTAAGGCACCTGCCTGCAAAGCCAAAGGACTTCCGTTTGATTCCTCAGTACCCATGTAAGCCGGACAAACAAGGTAGCGCATGCATCTGGAGTTCGTTTGCAGTGGCTGTAAGCCCTGGTACATCCATTCTCTCTCTCTCTCTCTCAATCTCTCTCTCCCCCTCCGTCCCTCTTCCCCTCTCTCTAAATAAATAAATAAATAAAAATAAAATGCGGAGCCGGGTGTGGTGGCACATGCCTTTAATCCCAGCTCTCGGGAGGCAGAGGTAGGAGGATCGCCGTGAGTTCAAGGCCACCCTGAGACTACATAGTGAATTCCAGGTCAGCCTGGGCTGGAGTGAGACCCTACCTCAAAAAAACAAACAAACAAACAAAAAAAAAACCAGAAGTGAAGCGAAGAGTGGTGGTTACTACTGGAACATAGCTAGTATGGGGTGGGGAGCTAAAGACAAGAAACGAGAGAGCGTTGTGCCGGATCGAGCTCCATGCTGAGGCTGGGCGGGGGCAGAGGGGTGACTTTTGGTAGTGAGGGTTCAGCCTCGGTCTCCGTGTCTTACTCATTAAATGGGGACAATAATAGACCCCACTCTGCAAGGTGGCTGACTGAAAAAATGATTGCTGCACGTGACGGGCTGAGACTGACTGATAAGTTCTCAGCACTCAGTAAGCAAGTAAGAAAGAAAACAAGAAAGTAAAAAAGAAAAGGAAGACCTTGGGTGTGCGTGTGTGTGTGTGTGTGTGTTGTACATGTATGTGCATATGCATGTTCACACGTGTGTGTGCATATGTGTGTGTGCAAGTGCTCATATGCATGAATTCATGTGGACGCCAGAGATTGAAGTTGGGTTTCTTCCTCAATCTTGCTTTACCTTATTCACTCTGACAGGGTCTTCACTTGAATCCAGGGCTTGCCATGTACTGAAGAGCTGGGCGTGAGCTCAAGCCTTGTGCTAGCACAGCGAGCATTGTGTCCACTGAGCTGTCTCCCCAACCCCAAGGCCTCTGATTTTATAACCTCGCTTTCATTGCTTTTACCCTGAGTTCTAGGTCATAGTCTTCTACATTCTTTTTTTTTTTTTAATATTTTATTCTTATTTATTTATCTGAGGGAGAGAGGGAGGAAGGGACAGAAAAAGGCAATAGAGACAAAATAGGCATGCCAGGTCCTGCAGACGCATGCGCCACCTCGTGTATCTGGCTTATGTGGGTCCTGGGGAGTTGAACCTGGGCCCTTTGACTTAACTTCTAAGCCATTTCTCCAGCCCTTCTACATTAAAACTCCCTAGAAAGGACAAAACTGAAAATGATCTGATTGTAATAGAGAAGTAGAAAATAGAATTTAGGTCTTTTTTAAATTATTTATTTGAGAGGGACAGTGGGAGAAAGAGAATGAGTATGAGCATGCCGGGTCCTATTGCTTCTGCAGATGGACTCTGGACACACGTATATCCTGTACATCTGGCTTTACGTGAGTACTGGGGAACTGAACCCAGATCAGCAGACTTTGCAAGTGCCTCTAACCACTGAACCCTAGCCCGGGCTCAGATAATTTTGTGGAAAGTTAATACACAAAATTCTCATGTTTGAAAAGCATATAATTTCAAGAGTTTGTGGAAGCCATTCCCCAGTAACCACGTAAAGCCAGATGCACAAAGTGGTACATGTATGTGGATTTCATTTGCAGTGGCTGGAGTTCCTGGTGTGCCCATTCTCCCTCTCTCTGTCTGTCTGTCTCTGCTTGCAAATAGATGAATAAATGAAATATCTAAAAAAAGAAGAATTCCATCTACTGTTGTTATCTGGCTAAATGGATATATTATGCTCATCAAACTGCTCTCTTAACCATATTAGAAACTTTGTTACTTGGACAAATCATGTGTTGGTACCATCATTTCCCTCCTCCCTGCCCCCATTCCACTGAGGGTCATCTTCAGTGGGGTTACTGGTATTCACCATGGGGTTGTGGGTTATGAGTCATGAGCCCATTAGTCAATCACTGTGCGGGGACAATGCTTTTGGATATTACCTCCCACCATGTGGCTCTTACAGTCTTTCCTCCTCTTCTTCCACAGAGTTCCCTGAACCGTGGCAGGTCTGTTGTAAGTCTACTTTAGTGTTAAGCTCTCCGCAACTCCTGGGCTTCTACTTGATATGTTCTAAGTGTCCTCAGCGTCTACGGCCATCACTCAGGTGCAGGTTGTCAGGCTCAACATGAAATCAGTACTCGTTTTTAAAAATAATTTTTATTTATTTATTTGAGAGAGAGAGAGAGAGAGAGAGAGAGAGAGAGAGAGAGAGAGAGAGGGAGAGAATGGGCATGCCAGGGCCTTCAGCCACTGCAAGAACTCCAGATGCATGTGCCACCTTGTGTATCTGGCTCACATGGGACCTGGAGAATTGAACTGGGGATCCTTTGGCTTTGCAGGCATGTGCCTTAACTGTTAAGCCATCTCTCCAGCCCTGAAATAGGCACTCTTGCTGAACTTGCCAGTTCCTCTGTGGTGTCACCTGGACCCTGGCTTATGTGAGAAAGGTGGCTCATCTCATGCTAGGGAGTCAGCTGTCTTTTCTTGTTATGTTGATGGATTTTGGTTCTCCCTGGGTTTTACTGCCTTATGTAAAAGACAAAACAGATTCTTTGATGGAGAATGAGAACAGCACGGGTTAAAAGGGATAGACATGCTAGATTAAGAGAGATTTTAATGGGTGCAGCCTCCCTTTTGGCCAGGCTATCGGGAGCTTCTCACTGGAATCCATGACTCTCATGTCCATAGAATTCTGACTTGGTTCCCAGTACCAGCTATGGGTTCCTTCCCATTGAGCAGGTCTCTTAACCAATGAGAGGCATTGTTTACCTGCCTAGGCTGAGTGCCACTATTGCACAGGCATGTACATCTTGTCTGGCTGGTTGATTTTGTCTCCAGCAGGATCCCTTGCTTGTTCATAATGTTGGTGGCCATTTTCCCCCAGCAGCTCATGTAGCACTTTCCAGCACTGATGGCCAGTCATCAGGGAGCTGGTTTCCTTTCAGATTCCAGCATGTTCTCTCCATGTGCTATGTTGGCAACCTGTGATGTCTTCGCTGTCACTATTGGTTCCAGAAGCTTCCCTTTGCACATGGTGGTGAGCAGTGGGTTGACTTAAAACTCACCACAGTGCTGAGAATTGACAGTGGAGTGTTTAGCACCAAGTGGGACATTTCTACCATACCCTCTAAGGCTCAGGGACTATTGTGGAAGAGGTGGTGGAAAGAAAGTAAGAGCCAAAGGAAGGGGTAGCATGCTTACGATACTGTCTTGCAGACATTAAGTGGCCTTGACATTCATGACCTTATAGTGCCTGACACTACCTACACAAAACCTGCATAATAGGAGGAAAAACTGATGACCCCAAATAGAAGAGAGACTCGTTGGAAAGAAGAAGGACTCAGTGGAGGGGACTTGGGAGGGGGAAAAGGGAGCATTGTGGAGCAGGTTATATTCATGGTATATTGTCTACGTGACGTGTATGGGAGTTGTCAATAAAACGTTTTTAAAAAACGAGTTTTGGCTCTGTTGTGAAGAGTTTCCTAAGTCCCCTTACTAAGTCTGCTTTGCTCTGTGAAGTGAGGTCAGAGTAGCTTAGCAGCCTGAGGCCACTGACCTGCTGCGCTCCCTCGGCCTCCCTTCATCACAGATCGGGCCTTCTCGAGGCTCCCCCTCCCGCCTCCCGCCACCGCCTCCCCGTCCCCTCCCCAGGCTCCTGATCTCCTCCAACCAGTGGATAGAGATTGGGAGAAAATTTCATTCCCCCCCACCCCCAGGCAGCAAAAGGGTGAAATGCAGTCCCTCTTTCCCTTCCCCCTCCTCCTCTCCCATCCCTAGAGAGAAGAGGCTGAGGCAGGAGGAGAGCTGCAGGGTGTCTGAGGTCAGCCTGGGCTGCGGGGTGAGGACCTGCCTCTCAGTAAGTTACCAGTGATCTGGGTGCGGTGAGGTCGCACTTGGGCGGCCTCCAGGTGACTCTACGGGACAATGGTGAAGAAGAGGAGGACCTCTTTACCTCTTTCTTGAGCTCTTTGTCTCTTGCAAGTGTTCTTGTTTGAAAGCTCACTTTAATCCTCATGCAAGTCCTAAGACTTAGGATGGGTGTAGTCATTCACACGCAAAGGAAGAAACAGATCAAGAGCAAGCAGAAGGACCTTGGCTAGGTTTGTGCGATTCTCCAGCTTCCGTACTGGGAGGGACTACGTCACACTAGGAGCAAGGTGACTGCTTCAGTGTAATTCTGGACAAAAATACTCTTATCATAAGCTCAACAACTCAGCCAGGAACATCACTCACTTCTGGGGGTACCCATGGCCCTGATTAAGCCCAGAGCTCTTGGATATTTTCTCTGAACATAAGCACTTAGTGCAACATAGTGGCATATGCCTGAGCATTAAATGTGTATAGAAATTCACTAATTAGGGGGAAAACTGCACATCTCTGAACTTGGATTTCTTCACTTGAAAATAAAATGATAATTATCTATTGTTTACTGTTGCTCCAAGAACTAAATAAGTTAGAGGTCACGGGGTAGAGTTTAGCGGCAGAGTACTTGCCTAGCACGTACAAGGTCCTAAATTCAATCCACAATAAAACACACACACACACACACACACACACACACACAAGTTAATATTCAGCAACCCGTTTCTATCAGTCTCATCTCAGGCACCATGTCACATGAATGAAATTCAATATCCAAAAGTAAACAGCAGTGACTGTAATCTTTATCTTCATCTCTCAGAACATGAACATTCCAAATTCTTAGAAGCATCCCCTAAAATTCCTCCTTTTTTCTTTTTGTTATTGTTATTGTTGTCTCCTCTCTCCCAAGGCACCACTCCTCCCAAAGGAAAACCTCCCTGAAAATCCGAGCTCCTTTTCTCTTGCTTTCCCTTCTCCCGCCACCCCCATCCCCCGTTCTTTCTTCCTGGACCCGAGGAACATGGGACCTCTCTGATTCCGCTCTGCTTCCTTTGGGAGTTTGCTAGGACTCCCAAAGCCAGCGGAGTAGGGAGGGGTGGGGAGGAAGGGAGGCCTGCAGACCAAAGACAGAAATGTTCTTCAAAGTAAGTTCGAGGCCAGCCTGGGACTACAGAGTAGGCCCAGGTCAGCCTGGGCAAGAGTGAGACCCTACCTAAAAAAAAAAAAAAAAAAATCCAACCACAAACAAACAAAATTGTAGCAAGTTTTTTTCACTTTCATTGCCCGTCTCCATGTTGCTGGTGATAGCATCTGGAGTTTCAGTGCTAGGTTATATTTTTGTGGCTGCTACTTGGGGGGGCCACTGCTTATTTACACTCTAATAAACTAGTTATGCCTCCTAGCCCGAGTAATGCATTTCTCCAGCCAGACTCTTGTCCCGCTTTTTTTTTTACCGTGGCCTTGAATTGCTGCTCCTGATCCCTTGCCCTGGAGTCTTAGAGAAAAGGAACACATAGATGTGTGATAGCTGTCTTCCAACTCATCCCTCATCTGTGACCCCACATGCTTTCCTGCTCCAAGCTACGTTCTGTGAGGCTGTTTCACACCCCAGACCTAAGCTGCTGCCATCACGGAGAATGTCTCACACACTTGGGTTGGTTTCTGAACATGGCTGATGTCATTAGCTTCTATTACCACTGGGATATGGCCATACTGGGTGGGGGGAACCACATCCGGTGAGTCGGATGACTATTTTGTGTTCTTCACAATGTCGTTAGTAGAATCAAAGGAGATACTACATGTGAAAGTTCTTAAAAACCACATTACATAAATGTTCATGATGCATTGTGGAGAGGTCTATTTTTCCTCCTAAATTTTTAAATGGGTAAGAACTTGGCAAGAAGAAAATGATAACTGACTCATTATAGCAATTTTGCAGTATTTTCAGAAGGCAGACTCTAAGGTGAGAGTCACATTCATGATTGGAATATCAGAGAAAGCTTTTCACTTCCTTATTTAAAATTGTAATTCGAATTTTTGTAACACAATGGACTAAACAACATGATGCTGTAGGGATGGGAACTAGTGAAAGGGCCAAGGGTTTAATATGAGTTCATTTTCTCTCCCACATAGTATTGACAACATCCTTCAAGGAGGAAATTAGTATAGATATCACTTGTCCTTGAAAATGAGCAGTGACTTCATTAGGAAGGTGAGAGCCATGATCTCCTTCTCCTTGCTGTGTGGGTCGTCTCTAGAACAGGTTGTCTGTAAAACTAAGAACAGAGAGCAAAAGAGATCATACCCTTTTATCTCACTATTAGTGCATTTTTCTCTTTGACTTTAAAAATACAGAATTGCCGAGTGTGGTGATGCATGCCTTTAATCCCAGCACTCAGGAGGCCAAAGTAGGAGGATGGCTGAGTTCAAGGCCAGCCTGAGGCTACATAGTGAATTCCAGGTCAGCCTGGGCTAGAAGAAGACCCTATCTTGAACCCCTCTCCCCCAAAAATGTACAGGATTATTTGCAAGCCCCTCTCATGCCGTTTCACTAAAGAACTAAACCAAAAAAGTGTAAAATCACTTTATAGTCTCTTTAATTTTCCACAAATTGCCACTCAATGAAATGTAGATGATATTCACTGGAGTATAGTGGAGAAAGATTGTCTGTGTTTATCATGTTAGTAAGATGATAGCCATATTCTTTATAAGAGAGAAAATTATAGTCAGCACAATTTAGGGGGCTCTAAAATGTGTCTCAACTAAAAAAGAAGAAATAAGAATTTGACCTTCAATGATAAAGGAAGGAAAAAAGCAGACATATTAGCAGAGACTTTGAAATATATGTTAAATATTTTCTGCTTGTGAAGGTTGGGCATAAACAGTAAATTGCCTTACCTGAAACCAATTCTCAGGTTTTGCTTTGATAATGAAAGGTTTCTGAGTCAAATAATGCTGAACTATTGGGAGTGGTAAGGTTAACACAGGGTCTCATGTGGCCCAGCTGACCTTGAACTCCTTCAGCCTCCCCAGTGCTGGAATTACAGACATGTGCCACTATGCCTGGCATTTTATGATAATCCTTGGCTCTGACCTTAAACTGCTTAGTTTACCAATATATAATCTTAACTGCATACAAATTCTAGTATGTGCTAGATATGTAGAATGTCTGGCTTATCTGTTAAGTTTGCCTGATAACTTAAAGTATGCCTGTGGCCATTTGGTCCTTCATGAAGTTCCATTAAAGGCATTGGCCAGTGCACATGGTACGTGACCTGTCAGAGAGAAATGAGCCTAGTAAAGGCATTCACTGCTTTTCTTTAATCTGTTTAGGCAGGTGGAGAAGCCCGAGGCAGTCTGCCCAGGAAGCTAATATGTGTCCCAGTACAGCCAGCAGAAGAACCAATTCAACTGCATTAATGACACAGGAGGCCCAAGGTGGGGGCGGCTGGGCTTTGCTCTATCGGGGTCATGGCCAGCCACCCGAGGTAGGTACTCTTTGGCCCCTGATGGGCCTTGCTCATCCTTCTAGCTGTTGACCACAGGCCTACAGAACAGAGACCACAGGTCTGCTGCTTCAAGCCCCTCACAACTCAAAGGCTCCTTGAATCCCTTTTTGTGATGGAGAAAAGCTCCCCCGTGGTCACAGTTCAGAATTACAGACATGCTCATCCCGAAGAATCTTTCACTGGCTGGGGAAAATAGCATTGCCACCATGGGCTTAGATTAACATTAACCAAGACCATCGATCTTTGGGTGGATGCCAGATCCAAGTTTTCTAAAGTGTGCGCACTCCTAACCAATGGGCAAACCGGAGTGCGTGGTGTCCCTGCAGGACAGGTGCCCCTTGGTGTCTGCTATGAGGAGTTAGGACTGAAATCCCAGGGGAAGCTCTTGGCGATGCAGGGCTAGTGTTTCTGGTCATGTGCTTCACGGAGGGGAAAGCGTAAAGGGTCACTGGGTGTGCTGGGGAGATGGCTCGGTGGATGAAGTGTTTAAGTATGACGATCAGAATTTGGATCTCCAGCTCTCATGTGAATAAATGCTGAGCTACCATGACAGTGCACCCGTAATCCCAGCCCTGGAGGTGGAGATGGTGTTCTTGGGCAAGTTGACTAGCTAGATGAACTGACCCTGCGATCTCTAGGCTCAAGCAAGCCACACACCCCCAGTTATAAAAGAAAGAGTAGAGCCAATGAATAAGGCATTTGATGTCAACCTCTGGCCTCCACACACACACACATACATGCTTGTCAAAAAAAAAAAAAAAGGAATAATTAGACCTATTGTTTTCTCCTGATCTGCTATAGCAGCTTCAGGCCCTGATAGGTTTTCAGGGAAAAATCAAATATTATTATGATGTATCTTAAAAGAGAGAGGAGTGCTGGAGAGAAGACTTAGCAGTTAAGGACTCAGACTCACTCTCCACCATCCACATAAGCCAGACCACAGTGATGCAAGCATGCAAGGTCGCACATGTGCACAAGGGGGCGCACTTTCCTGAAGTTCAATTGCAATGGCTGGAGGCCCTGGTGCTCCAATTCTCTCTCTCTCACACACACACACTCTCTCTCTCTCACTCACGCTCGCATTTAAAAAACAGTCGGGGGAGGGGGGACTGGAGAGATGGCTTAGGGGTTAGGCGCTTGCCAGTGAAGCCTAAGGATCCCTGTTGGAGGCTCAATTCCCCAGGTCCCATGTTAGCCAGATGCACAAGAGGGCGCACGCGTCTGGAGTTCGTTTGCAGAGGCCCTGGAGCGCCCATTCTCTCTCTCTCTCTATCTGCCTCCTTCTCTCTCTGTCTGTTGCTCTCAAATAAGTAAATAAAAATAAACAAACAAATTTTTAAAAAACAGGCAGGGGGCTGGAGAGATGGCTTAGTGGTTATGTGCTTGCCTGTGAAGCCTAAGGACCCCAGTTCGAGGCTCAATTCCCCAGGACCCATGTAAGTAGGATGTTCAAGGTGGTGCATGCATGTAGAGTTCGTTTGCAGTGGCTGGAGGCCCTGTTGTGCCCATTCTCTCTCTCTCTCTCTCTCTCTCTCTCTCTCTCTCTCTCTCTCTCTCTGCTTCTTTCTCTCTCTGTTGCTCTCAAATACATAAATAAAAACAAACCAAAAAATTAAACACACACACACACACACACAAAAGCAGGCAGTGTATTGGGTTTGCAGAGAGAGAGAGAGAGAGAGAGAGAGAGAGAGAGAGAGAGACTTCTTACATGGAAAAGGCAGTGGTTCTGTAATTCAAAGAAATTTTGGAGGAAATTATAATTGAATCAAGTAGGATGGTTGCAGCTTCTGTTCACAGAAGCTGTCTCTGCTGGGCTGCACAGTGGGCAGACCATCCTTTGCTAATGGTGGAAGTCTAGAGGGAGGGAGGTTCTAGAGTGGGTTCCTTTGGTGCCTCTGACCGCTGTCCCTACCTTCCTATGTATTTGGTTCCATCCTCAGGCTGGTAATGACAGTATCTCCAGTTATAGCCACTGGAGGTGCTGCCCAAAGGGAGCTGGCCACCAGCTGTCCATTGGGAGTGAGAGGGATGTCCCTCAGCACACTTCCTTTCCTATTTCTCTGGCCAGCACTGGGTCAGATATCCATTCGTGAGTCTCCTCATCCATCTCCTCATGAAGAGCTGGCTCAGTAAACATGTAGTCCATGAGAGTTCTGTTGTGACTGTCATTGGGGTGATCAGCTTCCCTTCCGCACCCTAACTTTAGTTAATCCAGATCACGTGTCAGCAAACTAATATGACCTACAAGCTGGCTTTGTAAGGAAGATTTTTTTTTTTAATTTTAAATTTTTTAAATTTTTATTTATTTATTTGAGAGTGACAGACAGAGAAAGAGGCAGAGAGAGAGAGAGAGAGAGGGAGAGAGGGAGAGAGAGAGGGAGAGAATGGGCGTGCCAGGGCCTCCAGCCACTGCAAATGAACTCCAGACGCGTGTGCCCCCTTGTGCATCTGGCTAACGTGGGTCCTGGGGAATCGAGCCTCGAACCAGGGTCCTTAGGCTTCACAGGCAAGCGTTTAACTGCTAAGCCATCTCTCCAGCTCTGTAAGGAAGATTTATGGGAACCCAGCACAACTCATTTCTTCTGTTTGTTTGTTTGAAACAGGATCTGGCTATATCATCCTCGCTGGCCTGAGAACTGCTATGTAGACCAGGCTGGCCCTAAACTTGCTGCCATCCTCCAGTTTCATCCTCTCAAGTACTAGGATTACAGGTGTGTACCATCACACCAGGCTCCTTCTATTTTTTTTTTTTATATGAATTGCTAGTATGATAGTTTGAATGTATGTCCTCTAATGGACTCAGATGGTTTTCTTTTTCTTTCGGATGTTTTTATTAAAGCTTGTAGTTTGGATTTCCAGCAGCCTGGCTGGAAGAGTTGTCATTGGGGGTGGATCCTGGGGTCCAGCCTAAAGGTATGCAGAGCAGTCTGAGCTCGACCTGGGACCGTGTTGCTGGCTGCTGGCTCCCGGCCGTTCTGTTGCCTGTCTGTGCTGGCTTGTGGTGCTTTGGCTGTTTGATGATGTCTCCCTGCTTGGATTTTGAAAGGGAATCAGCTTCTTCCATCATCAATGGGACTTCCCTTGGGTCCCTAAACTGAAATAAGCCCTCCTATAAACTGTGCCTGTTTGGAAGTTCATCCCGGTAACGTGAAGCTCGCCGCAGCAGCTGCGGTCTGTGCTCATGGCACCAGGAAGAGTTGAGCTCCTGTGACTGGCTGACTTTTTATGACCTGCCTAGCCTGAAGTATTTTCTATTTGGTCTTTTATAAGAGAAAAAGTTTTCCCACCCCGATCTAGAGTTCTCTGCAATACTTCCCTTTTATTTCCCTTTCACTGCCTTCTGATGTAGGACTTTTAATTTTATTGTTTTCAGGAGCGGTGAACTCCATGCTTATCATAACTGTGTGATTAAATGTGTTTACCTATCTCTGTGAAGCCTTTCCAAATTGAAGGAACCTAATCTATATAGGACACCTGCACAGACATCTCTTCCAGAAGATTCATGCTGCCTACACTGTGCTCCGGTTGAACTGGGCATACACTGATTTGCAAGACCTTCAACTGTTATGTCCATTCTCGGCATCCCCAGTGACCACCAAGGAGAACCAAACATGTATGCAAGGGCAAGGAGCTTTAATTTGGGCTTAAGCTCGGTCTCTTGACTTCACCAACGCAGTGGGTCTGTACAAGAGCCCCGAGTACTGGGAGGGCAGGGTTTTTATAGGGATTTGAACATAGAAGAAGGGGATGGTACATGATTGGTTAAACAGTAACTGCACTTGTACTCTTCTGGTTGGCTTAGGATTTTGGCGGGCAAAGTTGGAGGGCTGGGTCTAGGGGAATTGAACTTATCTATGACTATAGGAATGGGAATGTATGGCGTAGTCAGTTTCCAGTAACTGTTAAACCCACCCTTACGAGAAGATAAAAAACTTAGATCTTGCCGGGAAACAGAAACTTAGGCCTACTGAGGACTCTGAAACCTGTCATGGTGTCCATCTGGTTCCTGAGTCCTTCACAACAACACTCCACGGTGGGAGTGACCACATCAGAAATCAGCAAATATTACAAAATGAAGTCTCTTCCTCTAGCTAAACGTTTATAGCACACCAGCAATTAGTAATGCATGTTACACACCTGCTTTGTTGTAGAATTGCATAACAGAATGGAATGACTATGTGTGGTCAGGGCATGGATGATACACCTGTTGTTTGAAAGGAATTTAAAAATTTTTAATTTTATTTTTAGTTTCTTTATTTATTTAAGGGGAGGGAGAATGGGCATGCCAGGGCCTTTAGCTTCTGCAAGCAAACTCCAGACGCATGCTCCTCCTTGTGCATCTGGCTTTACGTGGGTCCTGTGGAATCGAACCTAGATCCTTAGATATCACAGGCAAGCACCTTAACTGCTAAGCCATCTCTCCGGACCCATGAAAGAATTTTTTAGTCTGAAATGGGCATTTACTTACATATATCTTACACTGAAGTAACAGTCTATGTCTCACATTTTACATAGGTTTTGGTTTATCTAAGCTTTTTTGAGATTAAAAATAGTTGTCTCCAACTTTAGAGATGAATCAACAAAAGGAAGGTATCTGAAAGTATAAGCAGAGCTGTACTGTGTCACATATGAAAAACACATGTTATGAATGAAACAGGGCCATATCTATCAGCATACAAGTCTTGTGTTTGGAATTCTCCCATTGTTCTGAGGTACAGAGTGAATATAAGTTCATTGAGATCTGACGGGAAACCGTGGGTCTGGAGACGCTACTTTTTAAATTTTATTTATTATTTTTATTTTATTTATTTATTTGAGAGTGACAGAGAGAGAAAGAAAGAAAGAGAGAGAGAGAGAGAGAGAGAGAGAGAGAGAGAGATCGGGCGCACCAGGGCCTCCAGCCACTGCAAACGAACTCCAGACTCGAGTGCTCCCCTTTGTGCATCTGGCTTATGTGGGTCCTGGGGAATGGAGCCTCGAACCAGGGTCCTTAGGCTTCACAGGCAAGCACTTAACCACTAAGCCATCTTTCCAGCCTGTGGAGATGCTACTGTCATATAAAAAGTGAATTTATTCATTAAACAACTATACATTAGTCATATATTAAGTCCAGGGAGTAATGGTTTAAAACAATACTTGATCCAGGTTTGTGTGAGCCTTAATGAAGGAGGCGGACATTCAACAATTTCGTACGTGGCTATGAAATTAGTTATGAAAGAGAAAGCAATACAAATCTGGCTGCAGTGGAAAATTGACCCAGCTTGGACAGGAATGAAGAATCACCCCTGGATCTAGACTGCAGGCAGAGTAAGGGAGAGAGTTCTGAGCTGAAATGTACATTCCCAGGAAACTCTCTGTTGGAAAGATCCTGGAAAAACTAGCCAGGAGGTGTTGTGTGTCTAAGAACAATGGTGGTGGTGGTGGTGGGGGGGGTCATGATAGGGCTTTAAGCAAGGAAATTATCAGAATCCAATTTGCATTTTCAAAGGATCATGACAGCAGGAAGGCAAGTGAGCTGCAGAGGAGGTGGAAAGGGAGAGTGGTGGGTCACCCCCCAAGGCTGTGGTGGGGGAGGGAAGGATTTCTAACGGCTCATGGAAGTGACAAGACATGGGAGGTGCACTGACTGTGTGCACTGACTGGATTTCTCACGAAGCACTAAAAACCATTATGAACCAGAGTTCCCAGAAAAAAAGCTTCACCTATGTTGACATTTCAGATGTCATAGACAGCAAAGCAGGTATGTGACTTATGCTAAAGGCTGATTGATTCAAACATCCACCATTGAGGAAAGCTGAGAGCCAAATTATCTTGAGCTATCTTTATGTTTAGCCCTCTAAATAGCTATTTATTTTCCTCCACCTTTGTGTGTGACCTAATATCCTTGTGACTAGTCAAATCCTTTTGGAATGTACTAACAGATACTACCAACACAAAGGCTAAGAATGTGATTGGATAGTGCAGGAAGCTTCTAACAGACATGTTCCACTTCTTAATTTATTATTATTATTATTATTATTATTATTATGTGTGTGTGTGTGTGTGTGTGTGTGTGTGCGCGCGCACTGGCTTCTGGCTTTTTTATTTCATTGACAACTTCCACAATTGTAAACAATATCCCGTGGTAATTTGCTCCCTCCCTCTGCACTTTCCCCTTTGAAACTCCACTCTCCATCATATCCCCTCCCCTTCTCAATCAGTCTCTCTTTTATTTTGATGTCATGATCTTTTCCTCCTGTTATGATGGTCTTGTGTAGGTAGTGCCAGGCACTGTGAGGTCATGGATATCCAGACCATTTTGTGTCTGGAGGAGCATGTTGTAAGGAGTCCTACCCTTCCTTTGACTCTTAAATTCTTTCCACCACCTCTTCCACAATGAACCCTGAGCCTTGGAAGGTGTGATAGAGATATTTCAGTGTTGAGCACTCCCCTATCACTTCTCAGCACCATGGTGCCTTCTGAGTCATCCCAAGGTCACTGCCATCTGAAAAGAGAAGTTCCTCTAACCAAAAGTGAGAGTAGCATTAATACATGGGTATGAACATTAAGAGAAGTGCTTACTGGGCAGCTTGGTGGTCATAGTAAATGCATTTAGCCAGACAGCAGCAGATGTTACACCCTTAGAGCTCATGACTACCCCCGTTTTAGGTTTTTAGTATCAGGGATGTATTCCCTCCCATGGAGCGGGCCTCCAGTCAAGTTAGAGGGCAGTTAGCTTCCCCCATAACAGATGGCTTCTGGCTTTTTGCATGGGGTCTGGGGTTTGAACTCAGGTACTGCAGTCTAAATGTTGAGCACTTTTTCCACTGAGCCATCTTCCAGCCCTATTATTTAAAAATTATTACGTGTGTGTGTGTGTGTATGTGTGTGTGAATCCAGGTTCTATTTCCACTGCAAACAAATGCCCATTCAGTTTTACATGGATTCTGGGGAACTGAACCTCAGCCTGGCCGACTTTGCAAGCAAGTACCTCTAACCACTGAACCATCTTTCCAGCCCCCAGATGTCCCCATGTAAAGTAAATTCCTACCTGATATTTCCACCAATGCTTTAAAAGTGTCTTGATTTATGACTTTCTTTGTTCTGTTTACTATAAAATTTCTTGAAACATTTACCACATTGGAACATGGCATTTAGCATAAGCTGAATCTGTGTTCCCAGGCATGGCCTCTCATGTTTAGCTCCATCATAATCTCTTATTCCCTTTGAGGTGAGAGCTGTGTGCTTGTGTTAACACTCTCTTCAAGGGGTTATAATGTAATTGGAAAAGCGAGGCACAGTTATAAATCCCAAGCAACGAATAACTGGGAAGTAAACTGAAAAGTTCAAATTCCAAGTATCACAGGATCTGAAGGCAGGAAATAGGAGAGGATTCCCAAGGTTAAGATTTGGATGTTTAGGCCAGAGGCAAGAGGGGGCTGGAGAGATGGCTTAGTGGTTAAGCTCTTGCCTATGAAGCCTAAAGGACTCTGGTTCGAGACTCGATTCCCCAGGATCTACGTTAAGCCAGATGCACAAGGGGGCACACGTGTCTGAAGTTCGTTTGCAGTAGCTGAAGGTCCTGGCAAGCCCATTCTCTATCTATCTATCTGCTTCTTTCTCTCTCTCTGTTGCTTTTAAGTAAATAAATAAAAACAAACAAACAAACAAAAAACAAAAAGAGATGGCAAGAGGCAGAAAACAGTGAAAGAAGGGCCCATGGGCCAGAGATTGCACCTTGGCAGGGAGGAACGAATACCATCTAAGACCTCAAGAAAGGCAACATTTTTTTAAAAAAAATTTTTTTAGTTTATTTATTTATTATTTATTTATTTGAGAATGACAGAGAGAAAGAGGCAGAAAGAGAGAACGGGAGCGCCTGGGCCTCCAGCCACTGCAAACGAACTCCAGACGCGTACGTCCCCTTGTGCATCTGGCTAACGTGGGTCCTGGGGAATTCCAGCCTCGAACCCGGGTCCATAGGCTTCACAGGCATGTGCTTAACCACTAAGCCATCTCTCCAGCCCAAAAGGCAACATTTTAAACACCAGATGTGATACTAAAGAATGTGCCGCTGAAATGTGGTGTGCAGGAGGAGGCAGCTGAAAGCAAGCCTTCCGGACGTTTCCTTTTGCCACTCCTTTGTGCTAGGTAGGCTGAGAAGAACTTGCCTAAGCCTGGTGGCTGAGTAAGGCGGCTTGTGATGGCTGCAGAGGGAAGGGAGATGAGAGCCAGGCAGGGATGTCCGCAGTGGGAGGTCGTGCACTTGCTTCAGACACGTGATGAGCTTGAATGATGAGTCGCCTCCTGTAGCAAAGAGGCAGCGGGCAGCATAGACTGGATGGGTTGTTTGCATCCCTCTGCCCTTTCGTCTTTTCTCATTAGTTTTCCCGGAAGGAATGTCCCGTGATTTGTACAGAGGGAATATTCTACTTTCTAAAGCATTTCAATTTTGGAGTGAAACATTTTTGACTTTATGGAATGAAATATTTTGATACACCATCTCAATCTCCTATTAAGTAATGTTCTTGCACAATAAAATTGATTGCCTAAGCAGTCATAGATTTACTTGAATCTTTTGCCTATTCTGATAAAGAGCTGCCTTATTTTTTCCAGAAAGATCTGACAGGAGTAATTTTGAAAACTATAATAAGATCTCCATTTTAGTGACCTCTGTGAGATAAAAATAATTTGCAACACCTAACTTCCATTAAGATTAATATAAATTGCAATCTATAGCAAAATAGCATTGTTGACACAGACACTTGCGCTCACATATCCTTTTAGCAAGTCTTTTCTGTTTATTACCAACCCACTCTCCTGAGTGTCTTTTTGTCACTGATGGAAATACTCTTTATCCCTCCATCTTTCTAGTCTCTTAAAAATACTAATGTAGTATTTGGTTAGAAAGCACTACAAATACTAAATACGAAAGAACAATGTCTCCATTACAGCTTAGCTTCAGAATAGACACCAAGTGTTGAAGGCGTCTTAATTTAATGGAATGTGCTATAATTCTGTCAGCAAGATGCATTCTCTGTGCACCATCTGTTGAGCTCTCTGAAACTGCATTGCCTGTGGAGGACCATATGTGATGATTGTAGCCACTACAATGGGATAGTACTTCTTACTGACTTTTTTCTTTGTATTTATTTACTAGTGCTTTCTGTCATTAGAAGGGAAATTGACAAGGAAAAAAAAATATTTCAAGAACCACAGGAACAAACCCATGACAAAAAAAGACATGATTAAAAAATTGGCAAATGGGAGCTTGGTGTGGTGGTGCACGCCTTTAATCCCAGCACTCAGGCAGCAGAGGAAGGAGGATCACTGTGAATTCGAGGCAAGCCTGGGACAGTACAGTGAATTCCAAGTCAATCTGGGCTAGAGTGAGATCTTCCCTCAAAAATAAACAAACAAAACATCAAAAAATAAAAATAGGCAAATGGGCTCAGCAGTTAAAGGTACTTGTTTGCAAAGCCTGCTGCCTCAAGTTCAATTCCCCAGCTACCCATGTAAAGCCAGACATTTGTTTGCAGCAGCAAGAGACCCTGGTGTGCCCCCCTCCGTGTGTGTGTGTGTGTGTGTGTGTGTGTGTGTGTGTGTGAATAAATAGTTTAGAAAAATAATCAAAGAACTCTAAGAGAAATTCCTATAAAATGTATGAATGGCTATATACACATGAAAAGATGCAGAACGTCACTGATCATATAGAAATAAAAATCAAAACCACAGTGAGGGCTTTATGTTTAAAATGCATTATGGGTCTGAAGAGATGGTTTGGCGGTTAAGGTATTTGCCTGAAAAGCCAAAGGACCCAGGCTTAATTCCCCAGGACCCACATAAACCAGATGCAGAAGGTGGCACGTGTGTCTGGAGTTTGTTTGCAGTGGCTAGAGCCCCTGGTATGCCCATTCTATCTCTCTCTTTCAAGTAAATAAATACAAATAAAATATTAAAATGTACTGTGGACATGTATTGTTGGTCTCTTCTTTTTTTTTTAATCTAATTTATTAGTTTTCTTTTCAGTAAATACAGGCAGTTTGGTACCATTATTTAGGCTCATCTGTGATCTACCCCCTCCCATTAGACCCTCTTTGTTAATGAAAATGGGTCGAGCATTGTGGAGTTAGCCCCCAGTAATTGGTATGATAAATGTCTCTGCAAATCATGACCCAACATGTGACTCTGACATTCTTTCCACCCCTCTTCCGCAAAATTTCCCTGAGCCATGTTGGGTTCATTTTTGGTCTGCTTCAGTGCTGAGGTGTTGGGGGCCTCTGAGGCTCTGGCTCTCTGATTTGGTAGGAGTTGATTTTTCTCTGCGTTGGTCTCCTTCCCCTTTGTGCTGGAATCCAGTTCACAGGAAAACATCACCCTTGCTTATTTCACCAGTTGTCCTTAGTTTCAGTTGGGCCCCTTTTGAGGTATGTTGGGGCAGCTCTCTTCTTAGGATCTGCATCTATCTGGAAAAGAGAAGCAGATTCTCCAACGGAGAGTAAGTTAGCACCCGGAAAATTGAGATAAGATTTACTTTTTTGATAGATAGTATGATAGGTGTAGGCCCTCTTATACCCGGTGATTGATGGTAGCTTGATATTGTAGAGTGGGCTTGTGTTTGGGTATGGTTCTGACTTGTTTCCCAGCTCCAGCTATGGGTCTAGTACCACTGAGTGGATCAGTTAGCCAAATCAAGAGCAATTGGTTCCTCACCATGGCTGTGTACCACTATGGCACTTGTGTGGGAATCAAATCCGGTTATTTGTTGCTAAATAGGTTAAACAATGTGTTGCTTGGACAGATCTTGGTCATTTCTCCAAGTCGCCTATGTAGCACCTTCTGGCACTAGACACGCTGACTGTCTGGGAACTGACTCTCTCCTGGCTTCCAGCCATGTCATTCCATTTTACGCGTCAGCTGCGTATGGAGTCTTCAGCAATAGGGTCTTACCACTGGCCTTTGGTGGGTCATCAAGTACTCTGACAGAAGTCTGTCATTGTTTTGGGAAACCTTGTAGGTTTCTCTGATCAAAAGCTCATTGTGGATGGTAGGCCCAAGCTGGAAGTGGGGGTTACAGGTCAGTGTCCACTAAGAAATTGAGGAAAAACATAACTAATATACAAGAGTTAGAGAGGAGAGAGATAGAGGGGAGAGAGGGAGAGGGAGGGAGGGAAGATGTAGGAGATTTAGGTCATTCTTGATCCTACCCTCTCCAGTGTCTTGTGGTTCAGGTGTTTCCTATAAGGGTATAGTGAGGATTCAGCCATTTGGTCTGTCTTTTAGGAAGTAGAATTTTATGGTACCATTGCCATTTGGGTCCGGATTACTGTTTTCCACCCTTCGATTCCCTCCCCGCCCTCCCATCCATCTTATTGTCTAGTCCATGAGATGCTTGCTGGGTATGTAAGGCATCTTGGGCAGATTCAGGTTAGGTGTTGCAGATGAGTGAGACTATGTGTCGATTTTTTTTCTGTGATTGGGTAAGTTCGCTGAGAATGATCTGTTCCAGGTTCAACCATTTTTCCTCAAATTTCATTATGTCGTTTTTTCTTACTGCTGTATAGAATTCCATTGTGTAGATATACCACATCTTTGTTATCCATTCTTCTAATGATGGACATCTGGGTTGATTCCAGCTTTTAGCTATTACGAATTGAGCGGCTACAAACATGGTCGAGCAAATCTCTCTGGCTTTTGGTTTGAAGGTTTTAGGGAAGATGCCCAGTAATGGTATAACTGGGTCTGTTGGTATTTCTATAGTCAGCTTTTTCAGGAGTCTGCATATTGCTTTCCAAAGTGGTTGTACCATCCTGCATTCCCACAAACAGTGAATGAGTGTCCCTGCTTCTCCACATCCTCGCCAGCATATATTTTCATTTGACCTTTTGATGTTGGCTATCCTTATTGGGGTAAGGTGGAATCTCATATTTGTTTTAATTTGCATTTCTCTGATGATTAGGGATGATCAACATTTTCTTAAGTTTGTGTTTGCCATTTGTATCTCTTCCTCTGTGAATTGCCTGTTTAACTCTGTGCCCCATTTTGTGAGTGGGGTATTTGTCTTCTTATTGTTTAGACTTTTGAGTTCTTTGTAAATTCTAGAGATAAGGCCTCTATTAGTTGGATAACCTGCAAATATTTTCTCCCATTCTGTGGGTATTCTATTGGCTTTGCTTATTATATGCTTGTCTGTAAAGAAACTCTTCAGCTTCATATGATCCCAATGGTTGAGTGACTGTTTAAGAACTTGAGCCACTGGAGTTTTGTTCAGGAAGTCTTTTTCCATTCCTATATCATGGAAAGTACTTCCTAAATTATCTTCCAGTAGTTTTTGAGTTTCTGGTCTTATGTTGAGGTCTTTGATCCATTTGGATTTGAGTGTAGTGCATGGTGAAATGTGTGGATCAAGTTTTAGTTTCCTGTGTGTGGTTATCCAGTTTGTCCAGCACCATTTGTTGAAGATGCTATCTTTTTTCCAGTCTATATTGTTTGGGCCTTTGTCAAATATCAAGTAGCTATAGTTGCTTGACCCAAAATCTGGGTCCTCAAGTCTATTCCATTGGTCTATACTCCTGTTTTAATGCCAGTACCATGCTGTTTATTATTACTATGGCTTTGTAATATAGCTGTATATCAGGTATGGTGATGCCACCAGAGGTATTTCTTTTGCTGAGGATATGTTTGGATATGCGAGGCCTTCTGCCTTTCCATATGAAATTTGAGATCATTTTTTCTATCTCTGTGAAGAACACTGTAGGGATTTTAATTGGAATTGCGTTAAATCTATATATTGCCTTTGGTAGGGTTGTCATCTTCACAATGTTAATTCTGCCTATCCAGGAGCAAGGGATATCTTTCCATCTTTTCAAGGCCTCCTCAATTTCTTTTTTGAGAGTTTTTATATTTTCGTTGTATAGATCTTGTACTTCCTTGGTTAATGTTATTCCAAGGTATTTTATTTTTTTTGTTGCTACTGAAAATGGGACTATGTCCTTTATTTCTTTTTCTGTGTCTTCGTCATTTGCATACAGAAATGCTTCCGATTTTTGTGCATTGATTTTGTATCCTGCTACTTTGCTATAGGAGTTAATCACCTTCAGGAGTTTTGGGATGGAGTCTCTCGGGTCTCTTACATATACAATCATGTCATCAGCGAATAGAACTAACTTAACTTCTTCCTTTCCAAATTGTATCCCTTTTATTTCCTTCTCCTGCCTTATTGCTTGGGCTAGGACTTCCAGAACTATGTTGAAAAGCAGAGGTGAGAGAGGACATCCCTGTCTTGTTCCTGATCTCAATGGGAATTCCTCCAGTCTCTCTCCATTAAGTATTATTTGGGCCTTTGGAGCTTTGTATATTGCCTTTATTATGTTAAGATGTGAACCGGCCATGCCGATTCTCTCCAATGTTTTGATCATGAAGTGATGTTGTATCTTGTCAAAGGCCTTTTCTGCATCTATCGAAATGATCATGTGGTTTTTATGTTTAAGCTTATTTATGTGGTGTATTACATTGACAGATTTTCGTATGTTGAACCACCCTTGTGTTCCTGGGATAAATCCCACTTGGTCAAGGTGGATAATGCTTTTGATGTGTTGTTGGATTCAGTTTGCGAGTATTTTGTTGAGGATCTTTGCATCTATGTTCATTAAGGAAATAGGCCGATAGTTTTCTTTTCTTGTGGGATCTCTGCCTGGTTTTGGGATTAGGGTGATACTAGCTTCATAGAAGGAGTTGGGTAGCTTTCCCTGTTCTTCAATTGTGTGGCACAGTTTTAGGAAGATTGGTTTGGGTTCTTCCATGAAGGTTTGATAAAATTCGGCTGGGAATCCATCTGGTCCTGGACTCTTCTTTTTTGGGAGGTTTTTTTATTACTTTTTCAATCTCCATGAGTGTGATGGGTTCATTGAGGTGGTTGATCTGCTCTGAGTTTAGCTTTGGTAGATGATATGCATCCAGGAATTTATCCATCTCCTCCACATTTTCCAGTTTTGTGGAGTAGAGGTTTTTGAAATAAGTCCTGATGATTCTGCCGATTTCACTCATGTCTGTTGTGATCTCTCCTTTTTCATTTTGAATTTTGTTAATTTGGAGTCTCTCCTTTTTTTGCTTGATCAAATTGGCCAGAGGTTTGTCAATCTTGTTTATTTTTTCAAAAAACCAGCTCTTTGTTTTGTCAAGTGCCTTAATTGTTTCCTTGGTTTCCAATTCATTAATTTCTGCTCTAATTTTAATTATTTCTTTCCTTCTGTAGCTCTTTGGGTTGGATTTTTCTTGTTTTTCCAATGCCTTTAGGTGGATGGTTAGGCTATTGATTTGGGATCTTTCTGTCTTTTTTTTTTTAATTATTTATTTATTTATTTGAGAGCGACAGACACAGAGAGAAAGACAGATAGAGGGAGAGAGAGAGAATGGGCGTGCCAGGGCTTCCAGCCTCTGCAAACGAACTCCAGACGTGTGCGCCCCCTTGTGCATCTGGCTAACGAGGGAGCTGGGGAACCGAGCCTCGAACCGGGGTCCTTAGGCTTCACAGGCAAGCACTTAACCACTAAGCCATCTCTCCAGCCCCTTTCTGTCTTTTTTTATGAAGGCATTGAGTGCTATGAATTTTCCCCTAAGGACTGCCTTCATTGTGTCCCATAAGTTTTGGTATGATGTGTTCTCATTGTCATTCAATTCCAGGAATTTTGCAATTTCATTTTTTATTTCATCCACTATCCATTTATTGTTTAAGAGTGTGCTATTCAGTTTCCAGTTGCCGTTGGGGTTCTTGTTGGTTTTTTGTTGTTGATTTCTAGGAATGTAGCATTATGATCTGATATCATGCAGGGAATTATGTCGATTTTCCTAAATATGTGGAGGCTGTCTTTGTGACCCAGTATATGGTCTATTTTAGAGAATGTTCCATGGGCTGCTGAGAAGAATGTGTAGTCTGTGAATTTGGGATGGAAAGTTCTGTAGATGTCTGTTAGGTCTAAGTGCTCTATGGTTTTGTTGAGCTCTCTTACTTCCCTGTTGAGCTTCTGTTTGGATGATCTGTCTATTACTGATTATGGTGTGTTAAAGTCCCCAGCTATGATGGTGTTGGTGGTTATTTCTGTTTTATTGTCAAATAGGTTTTGTTTTATGAACTGTGGTGCCCCTGTGTTTGGTGCATACAGATTTATGATTGTAATATCCTCTTGATGGATTGTTCCCTTTATAAGTAGAAAGTAGCCTTCTTTGTTTTTTTTTGATTGTTTTTGGTTTGAAGTCAACTTTATCAGATATTAATATAGCTACACCTGCTTATTTCTTATTCCCATTTGCTTGGAATATTGTTTTCTACCCTTTCACCCTGAGGAGGTTTCTGTCTTTAGTGGTAAGGTGGGTTTCTTGAAGGCAACAGATTGAGGGGTCTAATTTTTTGATCCACCCTGTTAGCTTGTGTCTCTTGATGGGTGAATTAAGTCCATTAATGTTTAGGGTGATGACTGTGAGATTTGATTTGATCCCTGTCATGTTGTGTTGGCAGAGGTGTGTTGGCATTTCCATGGGATTTAATTTTTTTTTTTCTATCTACTCTGGGTTTGGTTGCTGTTATCTGCTTCTTGTAGGCATTTGTGTTTGGTTATTTGTTTTTTCTCTGTGGAGAATTTCCTGGAGTACTTTCTGTAGGTTTGGTTTTGTGTTCATATAATTGTAAAGCTGAGTTTTGTCATGGAAAGTTTTCCTTTCACCATCTATTATAAGGGAGACTTTTGCCAGATAGAGTAGTTTGGGTTGGAAGCCATAGTTTCTTAGAGTTTGGAGAGTTTCATTCCAGGCCCTTCTAGATTTTAGGGTTTCCATTGAGAAGTCTGAAGTAATTCTGATGGGGTTTCCTTTGAAAGTGGTGTGCTGTTTTTCCCTAGCTGCTTTTAGGATTTTTTCCTTGGTGTCAATGTTTAGAATCTTAATGATAATATGTCTTGGGGAGTTTCTCCTTTGGTCTAGTCAGTTAGGAGTTCTGTTTGCTTCTTGTATCTTGATGGGCCTTTCTTTTAAGAGACGGGGGAAGTTTTCTTCAATTATTGTGTTAAATAAGTTCTCCATGCCTTTGGTCTGAAATTCTTCTCTTTCTGGTATTCCAATGATTCTGATATTAGGACGTTTAAGTGTATCCCACAATTTTCTCATGTTCTGTTCACAGGAACTTTTGAACTTACTGAAATTTTTGGACTCTCGAACTGTTTCTTCTATCCTGTCTTCCAGATCAGAATTTCTATCTTCCACTTCGCTGACTCTATTCTTGAGAGCCTCTAGTGAATTTTGTACTTGTTCAATTAAGTTTGCATTTTCTACTACTTTCCTATGTATCACTTCCATTGCTTTGTCCAGCTCCCTTTTTGTCTCATTTTCTGATTTTCTTGATGATTCTTGGAAATCATCCTTGCATTTCTTTATGTTTTCATTTAGTGTGGCCAGCTGATTTTTAAGGTCCTCTTTTTTTTCACTCTCCCTCAACTCTCTTAGCTCTCTTTGAATTCCTTCTAGTGTCTTATCATATTGCTCTAGCTTAGTGATGGTAGCATCCACACGATTATCTATCCTATGTAGCTTTCCTGCCAGTTCTAGCAGTAGTTTGGTCAGGGTTGCATTGTTCATTGCTTCCACTTGATGTTCTGATCCTAAACACTCTTCTATGTTTTGGTTAGTTGTGATCCTTGTTGGACTGGGTGATCTGTCTGGATTTCTTGCATTTTATTTTTCACGTTATTTCTTTTGCGCTGTGGTCTACCCATGTCAGTGTATGGGCAGGTAGGTAGGTGGGTGGAGGAGCCTGGGATCTAGCTTAATGCGAATCCAAGGCAGCCTGGGGCAGTTGCAAGTAGCCTGGGTTTTTGCTCACTCTTGCCAAAGCCGCTTATCTATAGCCTGACAGGGGCGCCAAAGTTGCCTGAATTCTCACCCAGTAATGCACCTAAGCTGCCTGCCTTCGAGCTTGAAAGGGGACTGAGGTACCAAGCCCTGAAGCTGCCCAAACTCTGGCTGGGTACACTGGGGTCTGTAAACAGTCTGTGCTCTCCCGCCTCAGGGGAGTGGGGGATGGGTGGCGATGTACAGGTAGGGGACAGCAGCTGCGCTGGCGCTAGTGACTCAGTGTGGACTTGTGTGGCTCTTGCTGTGGGGTGGGCCCGCTGCATGTGCAATTGTAGTGCAGAGCAGATGATGTGGGTACGGGATCAGGACACAGCAGAAGCTGACCAGCGGCAAGTGATGTGAGCACAGCAGCAGGGGATCTGGCAGCCACCTATTCACGGCAGGGTGGCCCCCACGGGCCTGTGAACCGTGGCTGGTCTACTTGCAGGATCAGAGAATAAGGGCGAGGTAGGAGGTCTCAGCTTCAGTGCAGCAGGCTGGCAGGCGTGGCTGGTGGGTGTCCAATCAGAGCACAGCCACGTGGGGCGTGCGTACGGTGCACGGGTGTGGGGGCCAGACGGGGGGGCACAACGGGGTGTATGGAGCAAGTGGGGTACGCAGAGGTGGGGTACGGGGCGCACCGGGGCACCGGGCGATCAGGGTGGGGTGTGCGGGAGGCGGCGGGCTGCAGGGGGCGCGGGGGTGGGGCACCCGGGAAGGGCGGGGAGCATGGGGCGCTCCGGTTGGTCGAGGGGGGGCGACGGGCACACGGTGGGCACGGGGGGTGTGCGGGGCGTGCGGGGTGGGGGGGTGTGTGGGACTCAGGGCACGCGGGATGCGATGGAGCACACGGGGCGTGGGGCACATGGGGGGGGCACGGGAAGTGCGGGGGGAGGGGCGCGTGGGGGGGAGGGGCACGCTGGGGCGCAGCGGGATGCCGCAGGACGCTGCGGGGAGCTCTGGAGGTGGGGGGGTGGGGTGCACGGGTGGGGGGGTGGTGGGGGTCAAGAGTTGCGCAGGCGACGCGGGGTGTGCAGGGGGCGCGGAGCATGGTGAGGTACGCCGAGACGCCGCGGGGCGCGCGGGGTGCGCAGGCCGTTTGCAGATAGGGAGTGTGGGGCACGCGGGGGTGGGGGCAGGGGGTGCGTGGGGGTGGGGCGCGGGGGTTGCGCAGTGCGCGGGCCGCCAGGGCGCCAGGCCCCGCCCGATGTGGTGGGTCACGGCGGGCGGGGGTGTGTGCTTCCCTGTTTTACCCCAATCTGTGCCCTCCCTCTTGCAAAAAGTTCCTAATTTCCCTCTAATACTTGCCTTTTATTTTTCCTTGTTATCTGTAGTGCAGCTAGGCGGTCGCCATCTTGACCGGAAGTCTGTAGGTCTCTTCTTGTTGCTGGAATGAAGCACCTGATAAATGGCAATGGATTGGAGGAAAATTTTTATTTTGGTTTGAGGGAAAGCTCCATGATGGAAGGGGAAAGCATGGCATGAGCAGAGGTGGACATCGCCCACCTACTTGCCAACATTGGGTTGACAGCATCAGCAGGAGAGTGAGCCAACCAACACTGGCAAGCTAGTGGCAAGGCTCCACCCTTGCTGAGGACCAAGTTGCTCTCAGTTGAGGACCAATTATTCAGAACGCATGCATTTATGGGGGGCATCTGATTCAAACCACCACAACATGTATGAAAAAAATTTCAGTTAAAATGTTTAATTGTTAGGTTTTGGAGACATTTGGACTCTGTTGCTGGAAAGTTGCACCATTTGGGAAACCTGTATGGTGGTTGGAAAAAGTTAAAACTAGGGAGATGGCTCATGGTTAATAATACTTACACAAGTATGGCGGCTTGAGACCACCCCACTTCCCCAGCATCCTCAACAACAGCTGGTTGTGGCCACTCAGGTCTAGAATCCAATGTTCAGAGCAACACAATTTGCAATAGTCAACAGTAAATATAGTCCAAGTGTGGAATGCTCATATATCTAATGATGAATAATGTCACAAATTGGCAATAGTTATATGATATAAAGCATATATAATGATAAATATAAATAATAGCTGGAGTTATACATTTTCATACCACTTTAATTAAACATCATGGGTTATGTTACTCAGCACAGGTCGCAAGTTCTTTCATAGTCACCATATTTCTTCACATGGGTGAACTAGGGAGACTGTGTGCTATCTGAAACCCCCCTTTTTAATACATATGTGTGTGTGTGTGTGTGTGTGTGTGTGTGTGTGTGTGTATTATTGACAACTTCTGTACTTACAGACAACAAACCATAGTATTTCTCTCCCATCCCCCACTTTCCTCTTCATAACTCTGTTTTCCATCATATCCCCTCCCTCTCTCCATTAGTCTCTCTTAATTTAATGTCATCATTTTTTTCTCTTATTACAAGGGTCTTGTGTCAGTAGTGCTAGGCACTGCAAGATCATGGATATCAAGGCCAATTTCTGTCTGGACAGTTGTATGTAAGGAGTGGTCCCTTCCCTTGGCTCTTACATTCCACCACCTCCTCTACAATGGACCCTGAGCCTTAGAGAGTGTGATAGAGATGTTTCAGTGCTGGACACTCCTCCGTCCCTTCTTCTCAGCACTATGTTGCCTTTTGGGTCATCCCAGTGGTCATTGCCATCTGAACAGAGAAGATTCTCTAACCAGAAGTGAGAGTAGCATTAATATATGAGTATGAACATTAAGTGTAGTGCTTTCAGGGCTGTTTGGTGAGAGTAAATGCATTTATCCAGACAAGAGCAGGCTTTATACTCCTAAGGCTTATGACCTCCCCTGCCATAGGCTTTTGATTAGGTTTTTGAAGCCCCTTTTTGATTCCTACCCTGTGTGAATTGTGGTAGGAAGGGAAGCTCTCCTCCTATCTTAGGAGACCAACAGAACAACTCTTCGCTTATGAACTCCTTTGCAGGTGGAGAGAAGGCCAAAGATGAAGGCCTGATAAATATGACCCACCCACTCCAGATAGTGAGTCAAGACTTTGTGACCTGTAAAAGTTGTGTCAGTGGAGGCCTGGTTTGGTCCCAGCAACAGACATTGCAGCCACACCAGCCCCCAGGGACAGCCCAGAGTCAGTCGCTGTGGCCAGGCGTGGTGACAGCAGCAACAATGCCTTTACCAGCTAGAGTCCAGGGACTGATTTTGACCACAGTGTTCCTTAATGCTTAGTTGACCTCTTTCAGGTCTGATTTCCAAGCCTGATTTTTAATTTTTCTCTTTTTTAAAAAACATTTCATTTATTTATTGGAGAGAGACAGAGAGAGAATGGATGCACCAGGGCCTCTAGCCACTGTAAACAAACTCCAGGTACATGCACCACCTTGTACATCTGGCTTGTGTGGGTACTGGGGAATCGAACCTGGGTCTCGAGGCTTCACAAGCAAACACCTTAACTGCTAAGACATCTCTCCAGCCCCAAACATGATTTTTTTTTTATCATCCTGAAAAATCCTATGAATTATCTATAATTTTTTTATTTTTTTATTTTTGAGACAGTGTCTCAATTAGCCCAGTATGTCCTTGTCATGTAGCCAAAGGTGACCATGAACTCCCAATCCTTCTGCTTCTACCTTCAAAATGCCAGGATTACAGGTGCACACCACCACATGTAGTTCAAGTTATCCATTTTTCTTTTCTTTTTATTTTCTTTGTGAAGAGAGAGAGAGAGAGAGAGAGAGAGAGAGAGAGAGAGAGAGAGAAAGAATGGATGTGCCAGTGTCTTGTGCCATTGCAAATGTACTCCAAATGCAGGCACCCTTTCGTGTATCTGGCTTTATGTGGGTACTGGGGAATCAAACCTAGGTTGGACATCTTTTTGAGCAGTGCCTTTAACTACTGAGTAATCTCCCCACCCCTCATTTTTCATTCAATACATACCTTCTTGTCTTGCATCAATCATAGTTGCTTGCCTGTGCTCAGAAGTAAAACCTTACTAAACAGAACTAAGATGTTTTTGGATTTATATAAATTATATGATCATGATATTTTACTGAAATGAAGTTTTTATTTCTTTGGCTCCCTTCTCATATAGGCAATGAATGCTGTTGTTGTTCAGGTAGGGTCTCACTTGAGCCCAGGCTGACCTAGACTTCACAACATAGTCTCATACTGGCCTCAAACTCACAGCAATTCTCCTACCTCAGAATCCCAAGAGCTTGGGTTAAAGACATGTACCACCATGCCTGGCCCAAGCAAAGGTTTGAAAAATGGCCTTATAGACCTAATTAGAGAAGAGACTTCCTATGAGAGCAAATAATGCTGTTTTCAGAGTACAAATAGGTTGTTGCAATAAAAACCCAAGGGTCAGGGTGGGATACTTCCAATGACCTGTTGGTCATGGAGACCCTTAAGGCTCCCCCAAACAATATAGCTTCTTGCCAAAGTTCTTGGATGCCCATCAGAACTAGGTAGTAAGAACCTGTTGCTGAAGACAATACACATGTTGGTAGCAGGACAATGAAAACCCAAGCTGGAACTGAACTTCTTCCCCCATGGCTACTGGCATAGTGCAACCTAATGGGGCAGGAAATTCATCAAGTTGATGCAACTTTTGAACAACCCTGTGTGCTATATAACTGATTAGCCAGCCAAGATGTGCTCTCGAGTGCAATTGTGGCCTGACTATTATGGGGGTAACCAACTGCTTTCTGACTGTATCTAAGACCTGCTCCATGGGAGAAGATGCATGCCTGTACTGACTACCTAGTCCAAAACCTATGGTTGAGAAGGTCATAGACCCTAGGTGGGAAGCCTCTATTGTTGATTGACTAAATAGATATGCTGTGCCCATCAAATTGCCCTGTAAGTATTTATATTATGTTTATTCCCATAGATCAGTGCCAATCACACTTTTGGTCAGAGAAGCTTCTTTTTGCAGATGATGGTGATTATTGGGGAATACTTGAAACTTGCCAAAATGCTGAGAATAAGTGAAGATTGAGTGGTCTGTACTAATTAAGACATCTATAGCATCCCCTACAAGGCTCAGGCACAGTACAAAGGAGATGACAGCAGAATGTCACAGCCAGAGAACAAGGAGAAGCACTTTAGGACACTATCTTCCAGACACAATATGAAAGTTACATTATGACCTCATAATGGCTGTTGCTACCTCCAAAAAATTGAGCTCATCTTCATGGCAATGATGGAAGTGTGGGAAAAAGTCATCAAAATGAAAGACAGTCTTGTTGGAAAGAAGGATTTCAGTGAAGGGCGATGGGTGAGGTAGGGGACAAGAGAGGGTATTGGGAGAGAACTTGGTCAAATTACATTGTCTTCATTTATGAAAATTGTCAATAAAAAAGAAACCATCCTAAAAATTAGCCTTGCAAATAAAAAGAGAGATTATTTTTATTTATTTATTTTTATTTTTTTGTTTTATTTATTTATTTGAGAGTGACAGACAGAGAGAAAGAGGCAGATAGAATGGGTGTGCCAGGGCTTCTAGCTACTGCAAACAAACTCCAGATGCATGTGCCATCTTGTGCATCTGGCTCACGTGGGTACTGGGGAATATAGCCTCAAACTGGTATTCTTCGGCTTCACAGGCAAGTGCTCTACCGCTAAGCCATCTCTGCAGCCCTATTTTTATTTTTAAATTTTTATTTATTTGAGATAGATAGAGAGACAGAGACAGAGAGAAAGAGGCAGATAGAGAGAATGGGAGCACCAGGGCCTCCTGCCTCTACAAATGAATTCAAGACATGTGCGCCACCTGTGCATCTGGCTTATGTGGTTACTAGGAAATCAAACCTGGGTCCTTAGGCTTCACAAGCAAGTGCCTTAGCCACTAAGCCATCTCTCCAGCCCAAAGAGCCAGCTTTTTAGATAAAGGATGACAGAAAAAGAAAAAATAGAAAATGAATTAATGTACCCAAGTAACTGCTAAATATGAAAATAAGTTTGCACTATGTCTTATGAAGATGGTTGAATGTCTGAGAGATGTGTATTTTTTGTAAGTTTGTTGCTGAGAATGACGAGTGAATTGCCCAGGAAATGTCGTAAGATCACTAAACAGTGCCAAGGGTCTTCTTGAGAGGAGTGATTCTAAATGCAGGCAGCTCCCAATTTTTCCTTTCCTTTGCAACCCTAGTTTCCTTGGAAGGAATGAGAAGTTGTCTTAGTATCTTCAGGGTTTGGCATTTTATCAGTCAGAAAAAGATAACAGGACAAAATATTTCTGGATATTAATGAGAATTTTATTTAATCTTTATTTTTATTTGAGACAGGCAAAGGAGAGAGAGAGTGAGAGAATGGGTGAGCCAGGGCCTCTAGCCACTGCAAACAAATTCCAGACACACATGCCACCTTGTGCATCTGGCTTACATGGGACCTGGAGAATCTAACCTAAGTCCTTAGGCTTCACAAGCAAGTGACTTAACCATTAAGTCATCTCTCGATCCCAAATATTTTATTAAAGCAATGAGGTGTGAAATCCAAGCAGGTCAGACAATGATGGTGGAAGAGCATGGTGAGTGATAAGTCACCTAAGTTAACATTTAAAATTCAGAAGACATGCATGTCCAAATACTATAATTGAGGGGCTAAGGGTAAGCATGCTTGCCATGCAAATATAAGGATCTGGATTTGGACCCCAAGCACTCATGTAAAATGCTGGGTGTGGCCATGCATGCTTATAACCCCAGTGTGAGGAGGTAAGAGACAGAGGGACTGGTGAGGCTCAAGGTCCGCCTGTTTAGCTGAAAACTGGTGAATCCCAGGCGCAGTGATAGAAAAAGGCCTAAGAAGAGTAGAAAAAAATATCTTCCTTTTGCCTCAGCACATGGGCACATGGGCACATGCATCTGTACACACACAGGCATACACCACCTGAAAAGACACACACACACACACATCAAACTATTATAATTGAAATTCAAATGATGCATTAAAAGGTATTTACAGGCTGGGCGTGGTGGCACACACCTTTAATCCCAGCACTTGGGAGGCAGAAGTAGGAGGATTGCCATGAGTTCAAGGCCACCCTGAGATTACATAGTGCATTCCAGGTCAGCTCTGAGTTACAGCGAGACACTACCTTGAAAAACAACAACAACAACCACCACCCCCCCAAAAAAAGAAAAGACAAAAGAAAAAAAAGGTGTTTTCAGGGCTGGAGAGATGGCTCAGTGCTTAAGGCACTTGCCTGCCAGTCCTATCGACCTAAGTTCTATTCCCAAGTTCTCATGCAAAGCCAGATGCACAGGATGGTGCATGCATCTGCAGTCCATTTGCAACATCTGGAGGCCCTGGTGTGCCTACTCTCTCTGTCTCTCCTCTATATCCCTCTGCTTGCAAATAAAAAAAATGTGTTTGCAAAAGTTGACTCAGTAGATTAAACAAATTGGTAAGATATTAATATAATAGTTGAAGCTTGGGGATGAGTGTGCAAAACTTGATAATACCAGGACAGAACTTTGAACAAAACAGAGACCATTTAGAAAACAGCAAATAATTAATACGTCCAGAGTACTGTAAGATGATATTGCATTCTTGAATGAAGATGAGGAGTCAGAAAGGAAAAAGGAAAAAAAAAAAAAAAAAACAACAGCAAAAAAAAAAAAAAGATATAGACTTGTTGAGAAGTTCAATATGTGAATCCAGTGAGTCTCAAAAAGAGAAGATAAAGAGATGAGAAAGGCAAACACTACAGAAAGGATTCATTAAAGTTTCCAACCACTCAGAAAGTTGAGAGAGCATCAAGCACCATGAGTGGGAGAAGCTCATCTGGAGACCCACAGAATGCGGGAAATCCAGTAAAGAGCCTTCCATCATTTCTCTGCTCCTTACATCTCCTCTTCTCACCTCCAGTTGAAAACTGGTGATCAGTAGTTCTAATAAATTCCTTGGGTGGAACCTCAGTACCTGGGTCCCTCTTACACTTCCTCATCTGTTCTGAGCAAAATTACGACCTGTTTAAATTATAGCTTCCTTCCACACCATTTCCCCACTAGTGCAGCTGAACACGAGAATGAGAAAACAAACAGTCATATTGACTGGTGTCACTTTAAATTCATGATCATTAACTTCAAGTGGGCCCTTCCTGCTGCCCAGCAATCAGATGATATCACCCTCTCTGCTCCTAGGCTTCCACACAACTAGTTCACACTGTGTTTCTCTCTTCTGACAAAACCCAACTACAGTCTCTGTTGTCTGTGTTGCTAAGAAAATGGAAGCCACCAAAGAAAATTCCCACAAGCCTGCCGTGATATGCTACCTTCCTTCTGTACCTATGCCCACATCGTCTGTGTTTTCTCCCTCCCCTTCACATGAATGAACCACAGAAGGCCAACTCTTCTAGATCTAACTCTTTCCAAGAATACTACTGCAGCCATTCTCCATTTCCATCACATTGTCAATGTGAACGTCAAAAGTGTCTCCCGTAGGCTCATGTGTTCATTATTAAACCTCATAATACTCCCCAGCTGGTGGAGCCTTTGAGAGGGAGAGCCTTGCTGAAGAAGGGGTGTCACCTGGATGGGCCTTGGGATTGAACGGAGCAGACCCCTTGCAAGTGTCAGCCAGCTCACTCCCGCTGCTGCTCTCTGCTGCCATTGGACGATGTAAGGCAGCTTCCTCTCCTGTCCTGCCTTCCCTGCTATGTTGAAACAAGCTTCCCCTCAACACTGTAAGCCAGACATAAACCCTTTCCCTCTACAAGCTGATTCTGGTCCAGTGTTTTGTTCTAGCAACAAGGTCACTGTTACAATCACTTTCCCTTTTCATAGCATATTGTTTCCAGCAACAATGATGTTATTTCTCACACCCTTAGAACAAAATCTCCCTCAACCCTACACTACCCTCTAGTTACTTTCCCACAGATCACTTTCTTTTTGTTATAAAACTTCCAAAAAGAACTGGAAAGATGGTTTAATGGTTGAGGCATTTGCCTGCGAAGCCAAAGGACCTAGGTTCGATTCCCCAGGACCTATGTAAGCCAGATGTACAAGGGGCACATGTGTCTGGAGTTCGTTTGCAGTGTCTGGAGGCCCTGGTGTGCCCATTTCAAAAAACAAACAGACAAAACAGAAACTTCCAAAGAGTTGTCTATGTTCAGTCTCCAAATTATCCAGTCCCAAGTTCGTTAGAACCAAGGGTTGCCCCCAGCACACCACCAGGATCCTGATATCATAACTCCTCCACGCTGTTAAATAGAACAGTTAACTCTCTTCTTGCTGACTCCATAGCAGAAACCAGTCTAACTTCAGCTGAGCCCTTTCTGTTGCCTAGCAACCAGACACTGCTACCCTGCCCACTCCTGATATAGCTGGTATAACTCTTCCTTATTTGCAGTGGCTAGAAGGCCTGGCCCACCCATCTCTCTCCCCCCGCCCTGTCCCTAGCTCTCTCAAATAAAATTTAAAAAACTTCCAAAAAAAAAATCTATACTATTGATAACTATTAGTAGGCCAGCTCAGGGACTGGGGAAACAGCTCACTGTTTAAGAGTACTTGCTTTGCAAGCATGAGAGTCTGAGCAGGGTTGAGTTTGATTCCCTAACATCCATATAAACAGCTGGGCATCGCCATGGCTCCCCTGTAACCTCATTCCCATAACCCCACCAGAAACTGGAGGATCACTGGGGCTCACTGGTCATCCAGTCTGACCATAAATAGCCTTCTGTGTTCAGTGAGAGACTCTGTTTCAAGAAAACATGTGGATGAGCAACCAAGGAATACACCCTGGAGTCTGCACACGTGTGCATGGGAGTACCATACATCTGCACACACACACACACACATGTGCACACATACTATTCGCACATGCAAACAATAAATCATTCCTGATGTCAGGCTAAAATAGCTGTGACCTGCTCCCTCTTCACTGTCAGCTCGGATGGAAATAGCATCACTTAGGAAATATACCTCTGAATATGTCGTCATGGGAATTTCCACAGAAGTGTAACTGAGGGAGGAAGACTCGCCCTGAAAGTGGGTGGCACCATCCTGAATAAAAATAGGAGAAATCAAGATGAGTGCCAGCATTCATCTCTCTCAGTCTTTCTCTCTGTCTGTCTGTCTGTCTCTCCCTCTCTCTCTCTCTTGCCTGACTGTGGATACAATGTGACCGCTTCATGCTCCAGTCATCACACCGTCTCCACCATCATGGACTGTGTCTTCAAACTATGAACCAGAATAAACCCTCCCTCCCTCCCTTCCTCCCTCCCTCCCTTCCTTCCTTTATTGGTTTTCAAATATTTTGTCATAGTTCTGAGAAATGTCACTAATACAATGACTAGATTAAAAATAATTCCTACGCCGGGCGTGGTGGCGCACGCCTTTAATCCCAGCACTCGGGAGGCAGAGGTAGGAGGATCGCCGTGAGTTCGAGGCCACCCTGAGACTACATAGTGAATTCCAGGTCAGCCTGAGCCAGAGTGAGACCCTGCCTCGAAAAAAACAAAAAACAAAACAAAACAAAATTCCTAAGATGTGTATGGTGACAGTGTATGATGTGTAAAATGTATATGGTGGTGTGCTCTCTTAGCTCCTGGGATCCTGAGGTAGGGGGATCAACATGAGTTGCAGTCAGCCTGGGGCTACAATGAGACCCTTCTTCAAAAACAAAGAACAGGGCTGGAGAGATGGCTTAGCAATTAGGCACTTGTCTGTGAAGCCTAAGGACCTCAGTTTGAGGCTTGACTTCCCAGGACCCACGTTAGCACAAGGGTGCGCACGCGTCTGGAGTTCGTTTGCAGTGGCTGGAGGCCCTGGTGCGTCCATTCTCTCTCTCTCTATCTGCCTGTTTCTCTCTCTGTCTGTCACTCTCAAATAAATAAATAAATAAATTCAAAAAAATTTTTTTTAAAAACACAAAGAACAAAAAAAGCAAAAAGCAATAATTCCTAATGCCATTTAGGGATAGTTGGTAAGTATCCATAGAACTATGGAAATTTCTGAAGGAATATCTATAAGAAAAAGTTAGGGAGAGATTATCAGGAATTTTATAACTCGCTGAGCTGTTAGGAGACATATATTGCTTCTCTAATTAGAACATCATAGAGATTTTTGAGTGAATTTCTAAGCTGTATAATTAATTATTCATAATGATTACTCATTATAATACATCTCATTTATTAATAAAAAGTTGTTTTAAGCATCTGGGTACTAAAATTAATTTTTTATCTAGAAATGCAATTATTTTACTCCTCTACGGATGTACTTGATATTAAATCTGGATTCTTACAGCTTGTCAGTCTTCAAAGAGTAATGTGCATTTCTTATTTTGAAATATGCGCATGATGTTATTTAAATGTGGCTACATGACATGGTAAAAAAGCAGAGTGATGAAGCCAAATGCATTAGTACGTCATGTACCAAGCTTGAGGGGACACTAAAGTAAATGATATATTTTATGGAAGACACACACTGCACTTAAATTTCCTATGAGCCTTCTTGTGTGTCCCATGTTTAAGCATGTGATTTCAAGTAAAATATAAATGTAATCAAATTAGTGGATGTTTATGTTAGGTGCTCTATTCCCTTCAGATACACTGTACTAGGTCTCATAGGTCTTGTAAGCTTTTTTGTTCTGTTTTGTTTTCTTTCTTTCTTTTTTATTTTCTATTTTTATTTTTATTTTTTGGTTCATTTTTTATTTATTTATTTGAGAGTGACAGACATAGAGAGAAAGACAGATAGAGGGAGAGAGAGAGAATGGGCGCACCAGGGCTTCCAGCCACTGCAAACGAACTCCAGACGCATGCGCCCCCTTGTGCATCTGGCTAACGTGGGACCTGGGGAACCGAGCCCCGAACCGGGGTCCTTAGGCTTCACAGGCAAGCACTTAACCGCTAAGCCATCTCTCCAGCCCTCTTTCTTTTTTATTTAAAATATATATATTTATTTTATTTTATTTTTTTCCAGGTAGGGTCTCACGTCTCACTCTAGTCCAGGCTGAACTGGAACTCACTATGTAGTGCTCCTACCTCTGCCTCCTGCTTGTGCTGGGATTAAAAGCACGTGCTACCATGACAGGCAACTTTTTTAAAAGCCTGTTTTTCAAATCACTTGCAATCTCGGAAACAGCAAAGACTGGAACTTGGTTTTCTACATTTAGAACTGTGGGAGCAATCATATGCCATGTTATAAAAGTACATTTCCTAGTCTCTCTTGAAGATGTGCTTGGCCAATAGAATGTAGGTGAGAACTCTGAGGTGGATCTTTAAGAAAGAACCTTTTCCTTTTCTGCCTGGAATTTAGTCGGATGGCAGCTTCCTTTCCCTGGAAGCCACCCAAGAAGGCTAGCAGACCAGAAAAGCAAAGAGAACACCAGTGAGGGCTATCAGTCCTGAATCCCACATTCTGACTCATTCCCCCCCTCTCCCTTCCTCCCTCTCTCCCTCTCTCTCCCTGTCTGTTGTGCTCTGCATGTGTGTGCACAGGTCAGAGGAGGACTGTGGTGCCTTCTGCCCCTCATCTGTCTCATTTCCCTGAACAGAATCTGTCACTGAACCTGGAGCTTGCCATTTTTCCCTTAGAATAACTGGCCAGCCAGCCCTAATAATCCTGCCTCTGCCGGCCCCAGTGCTGGAGCCATGGTCTGCATGGCTGCTCTGCCACACTCAGGTTTTCATGTGGGTGTTAGGGATTGAACTCAGTTCCTCATGCTTACACACAGAGCCATCTCTCCATTCTTTGTATGTAATTTATTTTATTATTTTTTAAAAATTATACTTATTGATTTATTTATTATTTATATGTATAAGAGATAAAGAGAGAGAGAGAAGGAGGGAGGGAGGAAAGGCACACCAGGGCCTCTGGATACCACCAAGAACATCATATACTTGCATGTCACTTTTTGCATCTGGTTTATACTGGTGGCTTGGGAATTGAACCCAGGCTGGCAGGCTTTGCTGGCAAGCTCCTTTAGCAACACTGGGCCACTTCCCAAGCCCGTGGATTTATTTTAAAACAAAAGTAACTCTATAAACTTTTGTACTTTGTTTCTGTTTCTGGTGTGGTGACACAAGCCTTTAATCCCAGCACTCAGAAGGCAGAGAGGTAGGAGGATCACTGTGAGTTTGAGGGCAGCCTGGGCTACAGTGAGAACCTATCCTGAGAAACAAACTAAAAAAAAAAAAATTTATTGATGATTTTGTTCAACCCTATTCCTAATTAATACAAGAAATACAATATAAATGAATAGGAAGTTTAAATAATATGAAAGTACAATTGATATTTAACTGAAGACATGCCACCCCACAGTAAATAATTCACTGAATACACAAATAAAAGCTGCAGCATAGTGTATAGAACAGAAGTCCTGAGTCTGGGCTCTGAGAACACATATAGAAATTTTAATATATAACAAAAGAATCACCTCTAATCAGTAAAGAAAATAATTTTTAATTTTTTAACATTTCTGTGATAGGGTCTTTTTCTAGCCCAGCCTGACCTGAAGCTCACTCTGTAGTCCTAGGCTGGCTTTGAACTCCCAAGTGATGCTCCCACCTCTGCCTTATGAATGTTGGGGTTAAAGGTAGGTACCACTGTGCCCAGCAAAAAGTGAATTTTTGAATAAGTAACATTGACAGAAGTGGAGAACCAGTGGAGAAAAATGAAACTGGATCCACACAACGTTTATGCATCAAGATCAACTGCAAATAGATTCAGGAATACAAATGTGAAAAATCTAAAACATCCAAAGAATAGAACAAAAAGACAAGTTTCTTCATAAGCTGGCACCAAGGAGAGGATTTATGGTGCATTCGAAATCCAGGAATAATAACGAAGACCGACAGATACGATTGCATACACATTTGAAGTGTTTGCATGTCAATAAAAAAGGAAGAGGAAAACTCATAAGCAAATTGGAGAGACAAATGAGAAGCTGGGGAAATTTTTTTTTTTTGAAAATAAATCTTTATTTTGAACTTTATAAAAAGCATAGACTGGTGTTAAATGTTGTCTACAGTGCAAATCCATGTTCTAACATGTAATAATTGCCAGGAGTACAGTGCTCTTGTTGATCTTGTATCAGTCAGGTTAAAACAATGGACAATAAAAGAATGAACACTTTCCTCACGTGTGTGATCACTCTTGTCAGAATGCCCTTCTGTCTTCTCTACCTTCTCTATACTGCTAACTGTCCAAGATCTTGAAGAAGTATTGAACTTCTAAGAGGCCGTCCTCAGGCAGATCCGTACAGTGAACAGCATTCTGGATCTTAGTTTTACCAAAGATGGCTCGGGGGGTTTCAGGGCGTAAATGCTGGGCAATTTCGGGATCAGCAGGTCCACAGAATTCCCGGAATGTCTTTGAAGGGTTATTCTGTTGAATCTCTATTGCTACACAAGGGCCAGAATACATTTCTGTCACCATCTCATTATACTCAGTTACTACTCCTTTATAAACTTCATAGAATTCTTCAACATTGACCCAATCCATATTGAACATCTGCATGGCTGAAATTTCAAAACATGCATCCCGAATAGCCATCAGGATCTTTCCCAACAATCCTTCACTGATAGCATGAGGCTTAATAATGCAACAGGTAGAATTGGTGAATTTAGAAGTGTTTGCTGGTCCACAACCTCCATTTGAAGTACAAAACAACTCCAGGGGAAATGTTTTTAATATCCATTATTCCAGAAAACTCCAACCCAGCAAAACCTTCTAAGCTCGGATCGCTTTAAAGAGTGGGGCAGCATCCCAGCAGAAAATTATGCTGAAGCCAGAGCCAATGGAAGGGAGGGCACATTTCCCTAAAATGGGTGAGAACATGCTCATTCTTTCTCAGAATGGGTGAATTAAAAACTCACCAAACAATCATCTTTAACCTCCATACATACAGACTACCATGATCCACCACCCTCTGTTTTTCCCTCCCAAGTCCACCCTTCATTGAATACATTCTTATGTTCAACTAGTCTTTTATCTTCTCTTCTGATGCTATCATTTTCCCCCTCCTATTATGCAGGTCTTGTATTGAAGAAACATTTTTTCATCAAAGTAATTGGCAAAAATTTGAGTGAATGTTGATAACCCTGTGTTGTAAGAGGCTGGGGGAGAACAGGCGTTCTCATCCATGGCCAGTGGAGATATAATTTGCAACAACACAGTACAGTGGGATGTAGCAATAGACAGTAAAATTTCAGACCCTACTTTTACCTTTAGTAAACAATTCCACTTTCTAGACTATGATGTGTTGTTATGTCTGTAACATTACTTTTGGGTGTGGGACGCGTGCATATGCATGTGCATGTTTGTTATGTGTGTATATAAGAGGGTATGCATGCATGTGAGGGCCAGAGGCTGAAGGTGGGTGTCTTCTCCAGTCACTTTTTTTTTTGATTAATTAATTTATTTATTTGAGAGAAGAGAGAGGCAGATAGAGAAAGAGAATGGGCAAGCCAAAGTCTCTAGCCACTGCAAATGAACTCCAATGCATGCGCCACCTTGTGCAGCTGGCTTTATATGGGTCCTGGGGAATCAAACCTGGGTCCTCTGGCTTTGCCGGTAAGCACCTTAACCACTAAGCCATCTCCCCAGCCCTTATTGCTTTTGTTCCCGGTGAACAGACAGGAGCCGCAGTGTGCGCACACACAGTATCTTTCCCAAGGCCACACAGCGTGTAAGTGGTGAACTAGAATCCAGTAGCCAGAGCTCCAGCCAGTCCTCAGCTCTAGCTCAGGTCTGAGCTGGACTGTGGGAGGGAGGAGCTGAGGTTCCAATCCCAGGGTCACAGAGTGCAGAGACATTTACTGTCTGTTGCAGAGGGGCTCCGGCCCAAAGGACTGTCCTTGATGTACAGGCTGAAGTGACCAGCAGGTCACAGTACTCTTCGTCTTCTCCCGCCATATCAGTTTCTAGGTGTTCCAGCAATATCAGTTCAACACTTTCCTTTTCCCAGAGAATTACGTTGACGTCTTTGTTGCATGCTAATGGGCCATGTAAGTGGGGGAGTGTTTCTATACTCTCCACTCTTCCCTGTAGACGCATTTGTCTGTCATTCACACTGGCTTTCATGTATCCCAGGCTGGTCTCCTTCTCACTATATAGTCAAGGATGACCTTGAACTACTGTCCAGTCACTTTTTATTTTGAGACTTAGTCTCTCACTAGAACTCACCAATTCAGCTACACTATCTAGCCCACAAGCCCCACGGATCCTCCTGCCTCTGTTTTCACAGCATTGGGGTTACAATGCATATCCTGGCTCTGCTTTATGTGTGTGCTTGCATAAAATTCAGGTCTTCATGCTTATGTGACAAGCACTTTACCTATTGAACTGTCTCCCAGCCCCCATGTATATTATTTGATATTAAGTTTGTGTTCAAGTTGTCAGAACTCTGATTCAGCAACTTAGCTACAATGTATTTTTTCCATGCTGTATTTGTGTTACTAAATGGATTACATACTGACATTCACCATTTCTTGTACTAAATTGTTACTTTATCTTAATAGTATTTTTATTATCCTAGTACATGTATGAAATATCTTGCACAGCCTTATATATGGTATTAAAAGAAAGATTAGCAAAGCACACAGATAAGCTTTGTGCTTCCACCAGGAAGCACTGGTTGAGAGATACTGAGGTGACCTCCACAAGGGAAGCTATGCAACTTTCCACAGGGGGAATTCAACAAAACCATTCAGAACTCCAGAGACTTGTTGTGGGTTGCAATTACTGGATTTGGAGACTTGTCAAGGTAGTTCTATTTTTACATCTTTTTGTTTTGCTTTGCTTTCGTTTGGTGGTGCTAGGGATTAATGTAGAGCCTCATACATGCCAGGCAAGCTCCTTGCCACTGAATTACATTTCCAGTCCATACAGTGTGTTTTGCAGTCAAGGATTATGATACCTCCAGCTTTGTTTTTTGTTTATCTGCTTGTTTTCTTTTGCTTTACATCAAGATTGCTGTGGTGGTTTTCAATGTAAAATTTCTCCCCAGAGTCTCATGTGTTTGCATACTTAATCCCCAGTTAGTGGTGCTGTTTGGAAAGGTGTGGAACCTTTGGGAGGTGGAGCCTTGCTTGGTGAAGTGTGGCACCAAGGGTAAATCTTGGAGTTTAACAGCCCGGCCCTGCTTGGCCCCCTCAGCTCACTCTCGGTACTTCCTTCCTGCTGATGTAATGATGTGATGCAGGCTGTCTGCTCCTGCCATTCACTCCCTGCCATGACGAAGCTTCCCCTTAAAGCTGGAAGTCAGAAATAATCCTTTCTTTCAATAAGCTGTTTCTGGTTAGGTGGTTTATTCCAGCAACAAGAAACTACCCTGTTACCATTTCTTTAGTTATTCTGGCTCTCCTGTGCTTCCGTATGAATTTTAGAACTATTTTTTTCTATTTCTGTGAATTTTGATGGCAGTTGCTCTGAATTTATGAATTGCATTGGGTGGTATGAATATTTCAACAATACCAATTCTGTTCTAGCAACACGAGGTAGCTTTCTATTTTTGTGTCTGCTGCAATTTCACCAAAACTTCATAATTTTCATGGTAGAGAACTTTCATTTCTTTAGTTTAGCTTATTTGTAGCCAGGCAACTTGGTGAATGCCTGTAATTTCAGCACTTGGGAGGCTGAGGCAGGAGAATAGAGAGTCCAGCTTTACCTACATAGCAGAAGTCTATCTCAAAAATAAGTTAGTATGTCAATAAAATGATTCCTAAATATTACATTAATATCACTATTGCTAAACAAGATTCTTCCTCAAAAATAACTATGTTCCTATTTGCTTTTGTAGCAATTGTGTATTACTTTTTTTGATTTTTTTAGCAAGTTCATTATTTGTGCATAAAATGTTAATTTTTTGTATCCTGAGAAGCTAAATTTTGTTAATGGTATGTGTTGGGTGGATATGAAGTGAGAAAAAATTTATTTTGCCAAATATACTTTAGTTTGGACTCCCATGGTTGTGGTCAAGTTCACATTGCTGGCAGAAATCACCCGACCAAGTCCAGCTTGTGGGCAAAAGGGCTTATTGTGTCATAATACAAGGAAGTACTCAATGTCTGAATTATGTCAAAAAAAGATTATGGGGCCAATTTGAAGTGAATTCCATTGCCCAAAGAAGGAATAGCTTGAATATCAAAAAAAAAAAAAAAAAGGAAATAGCTATAATTGATCACTATTTTTTGACTGTCTAAGAACTCTGTAACAGTACTCCTTACTCCACTACCAAGACAAAGCACACTGACTTTTATTTTCAGTTCTGAGGGATTTGTGCCCTTCAAATAGTTGGGTAGGTTTGCTTCTTCTGACAGAACTCAGCCTATTCAAGATCCAGTCCAGGTGTCCCTTGCTCTGAGCAACCTGTCCTAATGACCATATGGTAATTCATCAATTCTTTTTCTCACAATGTAGCTCATTGTAGATGCCTCCTCAATTCACCTGTATTTTAGCTGTATTTTTCTCTCTAGACTAGAAGTTTATAAACACAAAACCCGCCTTGATTTTATCTGTTTTGTTGGCCCCAGTGCATACCATGAATTTGAAAAGAGTTTGATGTAAGTTGCCATATTATTAGGTTATGTAAATAAATGGCTTAATTTCAATAGAGCCTTCTGTTTCTTCTTGAGCTTACAGTACAGACTTGTTTCTATTTTAGAAGGTGATTGAACACAAATATCTGGTATTTAAAAATTATTTATTAGCATGTCTTTTTGTGTGTGTATCAGGTATCCACCTTATATGGTTAGCTTGGGAATGGAATCCCAGTACTTTCTCTGTGTCTGTGTATTCACTTGTGTGCATGCACACTCCTGTGGTGTGTGTGTGTGTGTGTGTGTGTGTGTGTGTGCGTGCACAGGGGTCTCAGAGAACAACCTTGGATGCTGTCTTCAGGAACATTGCCCACCTCTTTTATTTATTTATTTATTTATTTATTTATTTATTTATTTATTTATTTCCCACCTCTTTTTGATGCAGTGTCTCATTGCTCTAAAGTTCATTGATTAGGTCATGCCAGGTATTTTACATGAGAACTGGGCATGAAACTTGGGTCTCCATGTTTGCCAGGCTAGCAAGCTCTTTACCCACTGAGCCAGCTCCTCCACCCCCACTGCAGTAGTTCTTGGTTGGTTTTCTCCCTCTCCCCCCCACACTTATCAGCCCTAGCTTTAGCACAGAGTAGGTTAGAAATAGTCCCACAATGTTTTCCTGATTCTCGTTGTTGAACAATAACTTCCCACAGTACTTTACTTTGACTTACTTCAGTCTACAGTCTCTTTCTGTCCACACAGACACCTACAGATTATTTTACCCAGGGGAGAATGAACGTGGACAGCTGTAGTTAAGGGAAGGGCTTAGCCACCCATGTGTGCTTTGGTGGGGTGACTTCCGCACTCCTCAGCAGGGCTGGACTGAAGTGTTGGGAAAACGGCAGTGCCTCGCCTCACCAGGAGGGAAAGGGCTGGATGCTGTCCGAGGTGCTGAACTCGTTCCTGGGGCAGCGGGCAGAAGGGGGCTGACCAGGCTTGCAAGTTCTTCCGCAGCAGTCTCGGCTCTTCCGGAGTCCACTTCCAGATCTAGACATCAGATGCACTGACTGAAGAACTTGGAGTCACCTTGCTCGTGTAAGGGTGATACCCTACCCATTCTCAATGGGCTTAACAACTTCCTCTCAACATCCATCAAAATTACCAACCCAGCCTTGATTTATTTCTTTTCTTTTTTTAAACTTGTCAAACGAACTTCAGTCACGTGCTCCCCTTGTGCATCTGACTAATGTGGGTCCTGGGGAATCGAACCTGGGTCCTTTGGCTTTGCAGGCTAACGCCTTAACCGCTAAACCATCCCTCCGGCCCCTTGTTTTATTTCTTGACTGTCTAACGCGTCCTCAACACTCCCAGTGGTCTTCACAACATTTTACAATTCCGAAAGCTATAACAGTAAATTAAAGTTCAGACTGTTGAAAACTTTGCCCTTAATCACGCCTCAAAAATAAAAATAAAAAAGTTCATCCTGGCGTCATGGTTCACGCCTTTATTCCCAGCACTAAGGAGGCAAAGGTAGGGGGCTTGCCTTGAGTTCGAGGCCATGCTGAGACTACAGAGTGAATTCCAGGTCAACCTGGGCTACACTAAGACTCTACCTCAAAAAAACAAAAACGAAAAACAACAACAACAAGAAGTTCACTGTGCACCCGCTACATGTCAGCTTCAAAGCTCTCCAATACTTAATACCCACACCCTCCTCTTTTCCTTTCTGTGCCCTGGCCCTGGTGTGCATCAGGCAAAAGCGGTCTCTCATGCTTCTTGTCAACACCCAGTCCGAGGACCGGGCTAGGATTGGTCACACATCCTCGCACTCTGAAGTCCAAACAGGCTTAATGAGCCGGCTCTGGTCTTCCGAACCTCCACCTCGCTGTGACCTTGGACAAGGAAGGAGTCACAACTCTGAACTTCTCTTGTCGAACAGAACACTGCCCTGTGTTCTAGGACTGCCTGAGGCTCTCTTCGGGCGGGCGCAGACTTCTGTGGTGGGACTACAGTCACAGGTCCTTGTTTGTCCCCTCCCTACCCTTCTTTCTCCACCGCGTTGGGCATTTTCGCTTAGGCTCCCTCACCGGGTGTGGAACCAACTGTACCCCCAGTTGAAGCAGAGGAGGAGGAACCTGGGTCCTGCTGCAGAAGGCATCCTTCTCTGCGCCGCCGCGGATCCCTCCTCCCACTTCCCTAATGACCTCTCCTTCCGGGCCACCCTAGTGCTCAGAGCTGGGGAGGGAGAAGCCAGCAAACCCCAGCTTTGCAGCGCCAGCCTTCCGCGGAGCCCACGCGCCGGGACGCTGCGGGGAGTGCGAGATGCGGCTGGCGCGAGACCGTGAGTGCCAGGCAGGGATGGTGGCGCGGCTCGGGTGACAGGTGAGTGGGCGCGGGCGCGAGGCGCGAGGCGGGGCTGGGAAACAAGAACTTTGGGGAAGAGGCTAGGGGAGAATAGGAAGAGGAGAAAGAGAGAAAGAGAGAGAGAGAGAGAGAGAGAGAGAGAGAGAGAGAGAGAGAGAGACTGTACTGGGTCACTCTCTTCCTCTCACCACCCGTCTCTCTTCTCCCTCCTATCTCACCTTCTCCCAGGGCTTCAGCTTTTCACTTCTCCCTTTGCTCCCCAAACATCCCTCCCGCGCGCCCCCATCCAGCCTCACACTCTGCCGAGCGTAAAAAGGACTTCCCTCGGGCGGGGGGGGGCACCAGTTGCAAAGCGCCATCGCGACACCACCCCCCTCCCAAAGCCAGCCGGCAGCAGCATGTGGAACGCGACACCCGTCCAGGAGCCGGAGGAACCCAACCTCACCCTGGCCGACCTGGATTGGGACACTTCCCGGGGGAACGACTCGTTGGGCAACGACCTGCTTCCCCTCTTCCCCGCGCCGCTGCTGGCGGGCGTGACGGCCACCTGCGTGGCGCTCTTCGTGGTGGGCATCTCGGGCAACCTGCTCACCATGCTGGTGGTGTCGCGCTTCCGCGAGCTGCGCACCACCACCAACCTCTACCTGTCCAGCATGGCTTTCTCGGACCTGCTCATCTTCCTGTGCATGCCTCTGGACCTCGTCCGCCTCTGGCAGTACCGGCCCTGGAACTTCGGCGACCTGCTCTGCAAACTCTTCCAGTTCGTCAGCGAGAGCTGCACCTACGCCACAGTGCTCACCATCACCGCGCTCAGCGTGGAGCGCTACTTCGCCATCTGTTTCCCGCTGCGGGCCAAGGTGGTGGTCACCAAGGGCCGGGTGAAACTGGTCATCTTGGTCATCTGGGCCGTGGCCTTCTGCAGCGCGGGGCCCATTTTCGTGCTGGTGGGAGTGGAGCACGAGAATGGCACCGACCCTCGGGACACCAACGAGTGCCGCGCCACCGAGTTCGCCGTGCGCTCAGGACTGCTCACGGTCATGGTGTGGGTGTCCAGCGTCTTCTTCTTCCTGCCGGTCTTCTGCCTCACTGTCCTCTACAGCCTCATCGGCAGGAAGCTGTGGCGGAGGAGCGGCGACGCGGCAGTGGGCGCCTCGCTCAGGGACCAGCACCACAAGCAAACGGTGAAAATGTTGGGTGAGTGTCAGCGCCCAGAAACCTTGCCCTCTTCTCCCTTGGTCCACCTGCATCCATTCCTCCAGGACTCCCTTTCTTGTTTCTCTCTCTCTCTCTCTCTCTCTCTCTCTCTCTCTCTCTCTCTCTCTCTCTCTCCCTCCCTCTCTGTCAATCTCTCTCTCTCTTTTGCTTTCGCTGTCTTGTTTCTTCCCCCATCTCTTTGTTTCTCTTCCTTTCCTGTCTCCTCGCTTCGTTTTCATCCCTCCTATATAAAAAAGTGTCCCACCTTTGTCTTTCCCTGAAATTTGCCCCAAAGTTGAAGCAGTAAAGGTTAAAGATGAGGTTAAGCTTCCTGCTCTCAAATAGAATCTGAGGGCAGCGAAGTTATCTGAAGACAAGGCTTTGGTTCTAGAAAGGAATCAGTGGTAAGCTTGACCAAAACCAGGATCGATTTCCATCATTCTGTTAGTGATGATTCCTTTCCCCGCCCCCCCCCCCCACACCGCCTTTCAATATTGGCATTTGTTTTCTGCCTTACTCTTTTTCCCTCAGATAATCACATCAACTTTGTTTATTCTGCTATTTATGTGGCTTTGTAAGAAAGTGCGGACAAATTGATGCTGGTGTCTTTTGTTTGCACGATTACATGCCTGTCCAGATGGTGTAGGGAGGCTAAGCCAGGCTAGGTTTTGTGCAAATCTACAGGACACACCCTCTCCTTCAGGGGTTGCTCAGGATACATTGGAACAAGTATGGTGTGCTGAGTGGTTATCCCCTGAGCCAAGTTCCTTAAAGGATGTGTGCTCAGTGAAGGAATGAAGACTGTGTTCATGTCGAAGCGATGTTGAATTCTATTCATTTTATCTTATTGTTTGGACATTGCAATAAGCATGTCCTATTTATTGGTGTTTTTAATACTTCTTAGTTTAAGGTCCAGTAATTCCAGGGTGATTTCATATTTGCAATCCTATTATTCCCAAATCCTGCATACCAAAGTTATAGAAATTATTCAAGGAATGTCTGATCCCATTTTCTAGGCCAATGATCCTTCTGATAGGACACCTAGATAGTAAAGCTGCTTGGACCTCCAGTGGACTCTTTTAAGTTCCCACCCTGAGAGTCACACTGCTGCTATGGTCGTAGAGCTGTTACTGTACAGCCCCGTTATGGGGATATTTAATAATTCCCTGCAGTTTAGCAGTGGTCAACTTCTTCTTGGCATCTCAGTACTGAGGTCAGTCTCCATCTTCCATGTCATCATAAAGGGGTCACTAGTGTGGTACAAAGACTAAGATATTATTTTTCTTTCATTTCTGAATTGTAACTTAATAAATGTAGAGCTCTTGATATAAATATCTTAAATAGGCAACTTGGATTAGTTGTAGTTCATGCTGGTTGGTTTGATAGCCTTTTATATCTTATGTATATTGTAGGTGACTGACTTGTTTTCTCTGTGGCTACTAATTATGACTACCATATTTAATTCTCTATAAAATTTAAAGAAAAAAAACCAGGTGCAGTGGTCCATGCAACATAGCAAAATCCTATCTGTTCTACGAGAAAAGTGTGTGGGAGGAACCCAGAATGGTGGTGCATGCTTCTAGTAATCTCAGCACTTGGGAGGTAGATGTTGGAGGATCAGAAATTTAAGACCATACCTGGTTCAAAGCTTGCCTGGGACACATGAATCCCTGTCACCCAAAAGCAGCTGCTCTTGTTTCTGTCCTGTATATTTTAATTTAATGAGTCTATTGCATCCAGGGAATCTTCATTGCTTACAAGTGTTCCTGAAAAGGCTGGGGACTATAGCTCAGTGGGCGGCAGTGTTCAAACTTGCCGGGCATGTGTGAGGCTCACATTTGATCACTTGCATGATATGTTGGGGAGGGGGTGCCCCAGGAAATTGATTCACAGCTGTGGTGAGTACAAGCACCTTACCTCGTTTATATTGGTATTGTGCTTAATGCATCTAAAATGGAGGGTTCCCAAGAATAAGGCAAATGGGGTCAATAACCAGCTGAATCACAAAGCCAAAAAGTTATTGAAATAGAAATGTCTGGGAAGCTCAGTAAAAGTCATAGAACTGGTGGTTCCAACATTCTCAATCTTTGTTAAGATGTAGGGGCACAGCCTTAGTGACAAGAGCAGAACGCAGTGTCTCTCAATGGTCAAACCATGCATCATCAAATCAAAGCTAAGTCTTAAAAATGGCAAGTGCTTTGCTGTGACATTGATTGAACTGATTGTCCCTCTTACCCTGTCCCTTCAGCTGTGGTGGTGTTCGCCTTCATTCTCTGCTGGCTGCCCTTCCACGTGGGGCGATACTTGTTCTCCAAGTCCTTCGAGCCTGGCTCCCTGGAGATCGCTCAGATCAGCCAGTACTGCAACCTCGTGTCCTTTGTCCTCTTCTACCTCAGCGCTGCTATCAACCCCATTCTGTACAACATCATGTCCAAGAAGTACCGGGTGGCAGTGTTCAAACTTATAGGATTTGAATCCTTCTCCCAGAGAAAGCTGTCTATGCTGAAGGACGAAAGTTCTCGGGCCTGGACCAAGTCTAGCATTAACACATGATCGAGCACATTAGCGAGCAGAGCCCTAGCTTATCACTCCACACCAGAAGCCATGGCAGAGCAGAACTTGAAAGGAAGCTCAAGGTCGATTTTGGGGTTAGGGGGTGTGTGAATGTGGAAACAATTGAGAGGGGAGGAAGAGATAGAACCTGTAGGGTCTGAGCCTTTTGATTTGCTCCCATGCTCATCCGTTCTCTCACTCACTAGTCCTCCATGTTCACTACCTATGATTTTGCATTTCTGAGCTGGCTCCAGTGATGGCTTTGCAAAGGCAGGTGCCGAGTGGGCAAAGGCCCACCTTGGTGGATATACGACTGATTCACTTTTCTCATGATAATCAAAATCATTTGATTAAGAAAATGACATCACAATAAAAATGTAAAGTATAACTTTTTATTTAAAAAATTAGCATTTTTTTAAATAAAGCTTTACAGCATGCTGCCCAAGAAACTAGAATGCAATGTACAAAATTTGAACAGTGTTTCATTAGTAAAATTTGATGTTTTTAGTTTACTGATGAAAAATATATTTAACACCTAAAATGATATAAGCATACTTAAAATTTCCAAGTAAATAAAATAAGAACTTTTTCAACTCAAAGTTAGTAATCCAATTTTCTTGTCCTAGCACCTTTTAAGTTTCTAACAGCCAAATATGGCTAAGTGTTACACTGCTGAAGGGGGAAGGAAGCTCTGTAGTGCATATAAACTATTATCAATCTCATATATAATGCTTAAAAGTAAGTACATGTTCCCTGAAATGTTTTCATAGTATATTAGCATAACATACTATGATGAATCCTAAAAGTCAAGCCAAAATGCTGTATTATTCATGCTAGGACGAGAATGGACATATAAGATTAAACTAAGTTTAATTGAATGTGTTCATATTTGGAAAATAAAATGTCATAAACACTGTAGGCAATATCAAACTGTATCAAACTGCCTTATTTGGCTTAACAAAAACACATAATCATAAGGATTTGATTTATGACTACGGTAATATGAAACGTTCTAGCCATCTTATAAGAAACTTAATGAGCATAAGAATTTTTCAAATGGTAAAGGCAGGCCTATGTAAAAGACTCAAAATTACCCTATGACATCTACTGATTGATATTCAAAACATACAACTGATGATTATTTATGTCAACATGTCTATGCCATGTCCTATTTCCAAATTAATACTGCCTTTCCATCACTGCTTATCTGATAGATATACCCATTCTCCCTATTCATCCTAATAATGAATGATTAGATGTCTTTAAAGAAATAGCGTACATCTTGACTCCCTCTATCATCCATCCTTTGCATGCTAAATGTACCATTCCTCAGTGGTTCCCAATCTCAGGCAATACTGTCATGCAAGCAGTTTCTACAAGAAGTAGTGGTTAAGAAAGTTACTGCAATGACTGCTTTCTTTCTTTTTTTACCCACTGAAAAGGAAAGATGATGATGATGTAATTGATTGTCTATCTCAAAAAATCAAAACACAATCATAACAAGAATTGCTTCTCCAGGCAAATTTTTCTTAAGTCCATTTGAACAATAAAGCTCCACCATCAAGTCAGTCTAAATACACAACTTTATCAAGTTGTTTATTAACTAATTCTTAAGAAGGCATCAATAAGCACATGGGTGGATTTATGTCCATAGATATTAATTAGTACATGCAGCATTCGTACACTACAAAGTGCTTGATAAATTCCCAAAAAGTATTTCAGCTTCCTAAAGCTTTCAAGTTTTTGTTTATAAATACACCATACTTAAGAAGAAGTAAGTCTCCTACCAGGTATTCTGGAAACTGAAAGTTTAAGAAAAACAAGTCTTTAGTTTGTCCTCTCAAGTCACTACTCTTTTATTGCAGTTTATTTTTGTTATTACACTCCCTTTGTTGTTTAAGATGTGAGTAAAAAGGAAGTTATGATGAAGGAAATTGTTTCTGAACATCTATCATTTGACAGCATGATGTAGGTACCTGCTATTTCTGAACTCCCAGCAATTAAGGAGCCAAAGATTTTATTTATTCATAGTGAGCTCTCAGTCATTTGTGCATGTTGCAGCACGTAGCCAATAATGATCTTTGAATTAATAAATAAGCATCTCCAGAGCTGGTCGTGGTGGCACACACCTTTAATCCCAGCACTCGGGAGGCAGAGGTAGGAGGATCACTGTGAGCTCAAGGCCACGCTGAGACTACATAGTGAGTTCCAGGTCAGCCTGGATTAGAGTGAGACCCTACCTCAAAAAAACAAAAAATAACAACAACAAAGAAAGAAAGAAAGAAAGAAAGAAAGAAAGAAAGAAAGAAAGAAAGAAAGAAAGAAAGAAAGAGAGAAGCTTCTCTAGTGAACCCTGTATCCAATGGTCCCAGGATTTCAATGGGCTATTCAACCCACTATGCTGTATAGTTCACTCATAATGGATTTCACATGAGCCAGTAAAATTTGTATACAAAGTTAATATTTCAGCTAGTGGAGAAATCATGCTGAGTGTGTTCTTCCTGAATGTAGAGAAAAGTAAAGGAGCCAGCTCCTTTTTAAAACTGGTTTCCATACTGATCATCCAGTATTTAGGATTCTATCACCACAACTTATACTGTCTCAAAATTAAGGGCTGGATGGTTTTCACCATGGGAACTGTTATATGAGCCTGAACTTTTTAATAATAAACACTCATGATCATCAGTTATTTAAAATTGGAAATTTTAGCTGGGTTTGGTGGTGCACGCCTATAATCCAGCACTTGAGGCTGAGGCGAAGGCAAGAGGATCACCAAGAGTTTGAAGGCAGCCTGGGATACGAAAGGAGTTCCAGGTCTTTCTAGAATATAGAGTGAGACCTTGTCTCAAAAGTAAACATCAATATAGAAAATAAGTAAAATAGAAAAATTGGTGGCAATGTAATTTAGAAATTCTTCTAGCATCTGGCCATACCTGGGAAACCATTTTATAGTCTTTTATTTTTCCTGAATGAAGGTTGTATTGATGAGATTTGAACTAACACTGCAAGCTTTTCTTCATGCAAAAAAACTAAACATCTGGTATCATTACAGTTTTCACCTTAGTTCAATATTAACAGTTTTAGCTAATTGTTCTTTTTCATTTATCCATATACTTGAATTCAATATTCAAAATAAACTGTGAGATATTCAGCAAGATCGGTGCCTAAAAACACTTTTTTGTCTTTTAAGAAACTGTACCTCTTTAAAATGTAACATACATATTCACAATGTGTAAGCCAGTAGAATAGAATGTCCTGTTTTCAAAAACAGTATGTCTAGTGTTAATAATGTTATTAAAAAATGAAATAATGTCCTTAAAGATAACCCATGTCCAATGAGTCTCCCCTGGTTTCTTTGCAACTTAAATTGTGACACTAGTTAATCTGTATGATTGTAACTTCCTTAGGTGCTTAGTGACAGATGTTAATTTAGTGAATTGCAAGCACTGATGTTTATTTTCTTACATGTAAGAGACTGCTACTCAAGACTGGCAGCGATACAGAAAGACTCAGAGGTTTCAGCTCTTGTCACTTAGTCATTCTCATCCAGTGGGTTCAGTCACAAATTCCTGGCAGTAATCTAAATTAGAAGGAGGTGAGAAGGAAGGCAAGAATGAGGCTTATTTTCTCTTCTGAATACAAACCTCTTGCAGGATGCTGGCAGGTAGCTATTTAGGTTGGCAGCATTATCATTACCCTTAAAAACACAAGTTGCCCTATTTATAGCTCTATACCTAACTGTTAGGTTATTTACTAGAATTTCAATTCATATTTCACGCTAGGATATATCACTGACTCTTAAAACTGGTGAATAAAAGCACCTTTAGAAAACATTAGAAAATTCCCTCTAAATAGTCATATGTGTTCTTTTCAGAAGAATTCTTCTCCTTACTCCCCAAGCCATAGAGAAAGTGTTGGGAAAAAATAGTGTGAAAGATTTCCATACTTCTAATAACTCAAAACGTGTCTCTGGCTCAAACCATAAAAATGTTTATGTTTTTCATTTTTAGCATGAACAGTTTAGTATATATAAAACACTTGCTTGTGTAGATATTTCCAAACACTGTAGCCTCTTTCACTTGTTGTATAATGTATCTGAGTCTACATAGAATTCACTTGTATTATTGTGTTGTCATAGTGTGTCAGAAATGTCACTGATGGTATTTAAATTTGTATTTCCTTTTGAAAATCTTTGTAAATGTTAATGATGACTTTAGAGCTCTCATGCATGGGTTTTATGGAATTTGACGTTGGTTTTCTTCAAGTGTCTATAACCAAACAATTGCTTAATAAATATCTTTTTAAAACATACAGTTGCCCTTTTCTACTTACAGTTATACACACCTTGGTATCTAACATACCTTACTGTCCTCTGGTCCTAGGTTTAAGGGACTCAAGTGGAGTGTGATCCCATTCTCACCACCTCTCTGATCCTTCCAACCTGTCCTCATGGCTAGTGTGCCCTGCATGGTGTCACCATGAGACCTTCCAGTCAGGGGAAGATTCCTACTCCTCTTGCACACACTTATTTTGATCAAAGAAATAAAAATATAAAGACCAAACAATGTATTATTCAGAAATTTGGTTGTAAATATATGGATTTTGGAGGCCAAGAAACTTAAAATTAGAGGACAAATAATGGTGGTAAACATTCCTTTGCTAACAAAGAGATTTAGAATATCCTACAACCCAGCTAATGTCCATCACATTAGTTCAGATCCATCCCACAGCAGATCCAATCCAACCCACATAGCAGGCCAGTCTACAAGTGCTGAGCGCCCCTTGCTTCCCTACTTATAACTTGTAGTTGGCTCCTGATGTCTAACCAGCTTCATTCGTGGGCGCATCCAGTGAGCCACACATCCATACGTGTCTCCTGAACAGCCCAACAATGCGTTTCCAATGGTTACAAACTACATAGCCTTCGCCTGGGCATTCCATGTCAAGGCATGGCTACGGAGAAGCCAGCGACACCTACAGATGAAGCCATGACATTTCCTGAATCTGATTTATAATTATGAGAACCTGAGAGGGCCAAATGCCTGAAAATAAGAACTTATGAAATGAAAGCAATGGCAAGAGTTATTATTTATGACACACCATGCTAAGGATTTTCAATTCATTTTCTCACGTAGAATTTTCAACCCAGGAGGAAATTAAGGGGGGCGGGTAGGGAAGAGAGAGAGGAGGTGTAGTTACTAAAACAAGAGAAGTTTTGTCACACTGTCAGCAAAGAGCAGGGCTGGAATTTGACTTCAGACAAAGTCCTTATTTCCCTCATTTTAAAGCACTACATAGACACTGAAAATGATATTGCAGGGCCCGGGGAGATGGCTCAGTGGGCAGATTCTTGTTGCACAAGCATGAGGACCTGAGTTTGGGTCCCCAGTACCCATTTAAAAAGCTGGGTGTGGCGTCGCACACCTGTAATACCAGTGTGTGTGTGTGTGTGGGGGGGGCGAGCAAAGACAGGAAGGAAGGCCCCACGAGGCTTGTTGACCAGCTAGTCTAACTGACTGGGTGAGGTCCAGGTTTAGTGAGAGCACTTGTCTCAAAAAGTAAGATTTTGGAAAGCGATTGAGGAAAGACATCTGATGTCATCCTTTTGGCCTTCACAGGAATAGATGCAAATATACCACCACATACATGTGCCCGCATACATATAGAAACACATAGACACACATGCATGCCATATGTAAAAGGGTGTTGTAGGAGAGTTTTCATTACTCAGTTTTTTTTTTACATGAAATGTATATTGTCTTATCTAACAAAAAGTATATTCATACAGCAAAAATACTGAAAAAATATGCTAAAATGTTAGCAGTTGTTTCTCTGGGGTTTGTTGAAATTTTTTCTCCTACTTGTTCATGGTTCTCAAAATTTCATTTTTTAATCATGAATTCAGAGCTATTAAGATTAATTTTATTTTACTTGGTATGCAAAACAATGGGGTTCATTATGACATTTTCATACATACATAGCATACTTTGCTGGCACCAGATATTTCGTCACTGTTGCTGTTGTGTTGTTGTGTGTGTGTGGGGGGGGGGTGTTTGGTGAACACGGCAGATGCTCCTGTCTCATACACATGCAATGGAGGCCAGAGTAGAAGTCTGGCTGTTATCTTCTATATCCTTCTTCATCTTTATGTCCTTGAGATGGAGTCTCTCACTGAACTTGGAGCTGCCCTTTTTAGGTCAGACTGGCTGATGGGGGGCAGCGGAGGAACCCCTTCTGTGACCCTTCCTTCCCTAGTATGGGGGTTCTAGGCACGTGCAGCATTGCCCATCTTCTGCTGCAAATATTTCAATAAGGAAATAATGCCAAATGGCAAAATAAGTTCCTACAATGCAGAGAGAGGCTTCTGCTTCAGGTCTGGCTGTTGGCTCTCAGTCTCTGAAACTGTCTAGGACCTTGGGTGTGCCTGGCTTCCACGAAGAGTAGGGTGGGTAAGAGTTTAGGTAGGGACCCGCCTTCTACACCCGCCTGAACTCTGAGCCCTGGGTTTTGGCAGCTCCTCAGCGGCCCTCTTGTTGCCCCTTATGCGGGAGGTGGCAGTCTGGCTGGTGTTCAGCTCTGCTACTGGAAACTGCAAGGCTCAGGCAAGTTCTGGAACTGCCCCTCCCCTTGGACAGCACCTAGCAAGTGCTCCATGCTGCAGATTTTCGCGCTGAATGGCCCTGCATTCATGAAAATTAGGTGCATGCACCACAGGGAGGGAGTAAGGTAAAGGAGACTTGGTGAGAAAGAGGTTAAAAAAAAATAAGCCCCGGAGTGCCAGGGAAACCATGCTTTGGATTTCGGCTACCATCCAAAGAAGACAAAGGCAGGAGGAAGGGTAACAGAGAGACAGACAAAGATCAGTGACTCTTCCTGAATTAGAACTCAGAAAAGCAGTCAGGCTCAGCCACAAGGAACTCGAGGGAGGGACTTTGGGGGCATACATAGTACACTATTTTGTTAAAGCCATATTTATTTCTCCCAGCTCTTTAGCATGTCTTTGGCAAGGAGTGGTCTCTTGGCTAGGTAATTGGCAAGCTCAGTTATATTATTTATCTTAAGGGAGATAGCTTAGTCTCTACCCAGGGCCAGAGGATTTTATTCCTAGGGCCAGGAAGTGGCTCTTTCTTTCTGTATAGTATTTTAAATCCTTTGAAGGGGTGATTGCCATGTTTTCCTTCTAATGTTACCAGGGTAACGAGAGGTGGGGTCCATCCTTGATGATCTCCACGCTTGCTAATGTCTGCCTACCTACAATTACATGGCCCCAATTACTATTTGGTCGCTTAGCAAAGTAGGAAGCACTTCCATTCTGTGCACCCTCTCTGTAGGCTCTGTCACCTAGAATACTTCTCCAGACATCTCCATCTGCCCCTCACCCCAGCTGGGCAGAGGGCTCCCAGCAGCTTCGCTGATAGCTTCTGGAATCTGAGAGAGGGTAGGAAAAACTGCTGTAAGCTCACACACACTAGGTAACGACAGAACTCTAGCTGTGGTATTGAACTGGCACCAACAGGCTAGTCAAAATACAGCAGATTACCCCGGGGAGATGGCTCAGAGAATACAGCGTTTTCCGTGCAAGTGTGAGTAGTTGAGTTTGGAGCCCCAGAAGCTACATAAAAGCACAGAGATTGACTGAGGCCGTAATTATTCCACACTGAATACCAATAATCCCACTGAGAAGAACCCTCAGGGAAAATGGGGAGAGCGGATATAAGACCTTTGTAAAAATAAATTTACTAATTAAAAAAAAAAAGCCAGATGTTGTAGTGTGAGCATCTTTAATCCCAAGGTACCCATGGGAAGAAGGGAGGTGGAGACAGGAGAATCTCCTGAAAGCTCATGAGCCAGCTAGCCTGGCAGACATGCCAGTGACCAGGAGACCTGCCTCCATCTATGTGGAAGGTGAGGACGCACTTAGGTTGTCTTCTGATCTCCACGTGTGCCATAACATGTGTGTCCTCACTTCCACACTTCACACACACATGCACACACACAGCCACAGCAGATATACCTTGTATCAATCCCTTGCACCCCCCACCCCAGGGGACACGAGCACCTCTATTCGTGGAATGATAAAGTAACCTGGGTCAGCCAGCGGAGGAGCAGGAAGGTGGAGCTTGGTGAACCTTCTGGATTCCTGGTGGTGTCCCTCTACTTAGGGTCCCTGCTTACTACTCAGGCTGATGGACACTTTAGGACTTGTGTTGACCAGCTATTTTCTTTTAGAATTTCACCTCCATACACAAAGCATGTTGAGCATGTTTACACTCTGAAGCCAAGCAGCTGAAGGTTTGACTTGTCGCTTCACCACTGACCAGCCACGTGATACTAGTCAGTCACTTAATACCAGCCTCCCAGAGACTCAGTTTATATCATAGTATTTGTACACTTTAAAAAACAAAAAGCAAAAAACAAAACAAAACAAAAAAACCACCAAAGTACCTCCTTTTTTGTAGTAGTTGACAAAGACAAAATTAAATATGTACATGAGCCCAGTACTTCCCAACTGGTTTGTCTGCCATATACTAGTTACAGTTTTGAGATAGTCTCTTTAAAATTTCTTTTTGATAAGGCGAGAGAAAGAGGCAGACAGAAAGAGAGAGAGAGAGAGAATGGGTGAGCCAGGGCCTTCAGCTTCTGTGAAGGAACTCTAGCTGCGTTCTCCCCCTGGTGGCAAATGTAGGACATTGCATGCTTGCATCACTGCATCTGGCTATGTGGGACCTGGAGATTCAAACATGAGTTCTTAGCCTGTGCAGACAGGCACACTAACTGCTGAGCAATCTCTCCAGCCCTTGTGATAGCCTTTTTATGTAGCTCAAGGTGACTTCAAACCAACAGTCCTCCTGCCTCTCAGCCTATTGATTATTGGGATTATAGGCAAGTGCCACTGCTGGTTTTACTTATTTTTTCACCCATTCATTCAGTGTATGTATGTACATGTGGGACATGTGCATGTTTGTATGCATGTGGGCACACATGTCTGTGGGTGCCGTGCATGCATGTGGGTGCAGGCTGAAGTTGGTGTCTTCTATCATTCTCACTTACTGAGGCTGGGCTTGTCATTGGACCTAGAGCTCACTGATTCAGGTAGACTGCTTTGCCAGTGAACTCCAGGGATTGTCTTTGCCTCCTCAGTACTGAGATCCTGGGGCGTGCACCACTCCGCCCACCATGTTTATGTGGGTGTTGGGGAGGGGAGCTCAGGGCCTCATGCTTTCACAGCAAGTGCTTTACCCACCAGTTTTTGTTTCTTTATAGTAGAGCAAGAGCTGACTTGTGAACGCAGACTCCTTCCATGTGTCTAAGGATTGTCCTCATCATGAATGTAATGAGCCGTACGTGCTCTTTCCAAAGAATTCACTACAGCTTTGAAAGAAAAGGTGATTTTCTTTCTGCAATCACATCTCATGGGTTCATGTAATTTTTAAGTAAGTAGTTACAATAACGAGTGTAATTTGACCGAGGCAGATTCGGGAACAAACAAGTGACTCAGCTGGAGGTGCAGAAGTGGAGGGATGTGCTGCAGCACATTATGGCCTGGACATCTGTCAGGGTCCTTGAGAAGGGGAACAGAGCTGAACGCCGGCGATCTAGAAGAGAACTTCTAGGGCTGAGGAGGTGGCTCCCTCGGTAAAGTGCCACTCACATAAGCATGTAGACCTGAATTTGATTCCCAGTGTCTGTGTAAAAGCCAGGAATGGTGGCAAGTGCATATAATCTCAGCACTGGGAAGGCAAAGGTCCCTGAAGCATGTGGGCTAGCTAGTCTAGCCAGTCCAGTGTGTTCTGAGTCTCGAGAGAGATGTTGTCTCAAAAGTTAAGGTGGAAAATGAGAGAGGAAGACACCTGATGCTGATCTCTGACCTCTGACCTTTATTTCACATACATATGTGTAAACCCAGCACATACAAATGTGCACACAGACACATACGCATGCCACCTGCACACACACACAATAGAGCACATCTGGGCTAAGGAGATATCAGCGGTAGAAAGCACAAGCCTGATGCCTGGAGTGTGAATCCCCAGACACTGTGAAATGCTGAGCGCATGTCTGTAATCTCAACTCACCAATGGCCATGGGAGGTGGAGTCAGGAGAATCCTGAAGATCAAAGGCCAGCCAGACTGGCATTCTCAGAAGCCAACAAGAGGCTCCCTCCCTCACCCAAGGTGGAAGCTGAAGACCAGCCCACCAAGGTTGTCCTCTGACCTGCTCATGTGCTGTGCTCATACAGAGACATTAAATACATGCACGCACTCATGCACGCGCCCAAAAAAGAGCATGTCTATTCTTCATGTAAAAGCACTTAGGATATGAAGAACTGTTGCTTCTATTGAAACAGAATAAATCCAAGTGCATAGCAGTTTATTTTACATTGCATGAATACTTAAGAGAGGACTTTGAAGTTCCCCAACACACACATACACACACACACACACACACACACACACACACACAAACATCAGTTAAGAGAATGTTAAATTTCTTGATTGGGTTATTATACATTAAATACATGAATTACATCAATGCATAAATTGTATAAATATTTCTTTTTTTGACATGAGGTTTCATTGTGTAGGCTGGCATTGAACTTGATTGCTGAAAATGACTTTGAATTTCCAATCCTCCTGTCTCCACCTCCCAAGTGGGGATTACCGTTATGCTTCCATACCCAATTCACATTTATTCTTTCTAACAATTCTTATAGTAGTTCCAATTTCCAGATAGGGAAACTAAGACCCAAAGAATGTAAGCTTTCCTAAATCTCCTACTCTGAGTCCTGTTCTTTGGTTGTTTGGCCACCCAGTCTCAAGTAGCCAGAGATGTTTTGAACTTCTGATCCTCCTGCCTCTAACTCCTGAGTGCTGAGATTGCAGGTGCATGCCACCACACCTGGCTTATGTGGTGCAGTGAACCCACCGCTTCTTGAGTTCTAGGCAAGCACTCTACCAGCTAGTTACCTTCTCGTTGCTGGAACAAAACACCTGGCCAAAAGCAGCTGATGGGAGGAAAGGGTTTATTTCAGCTTATAGTCTTGAGGGAGAGGTTTCATCATGTCAAGGAAAGGATGTCAGAGGCTGAGTATCACATCTTGCCATAGCAGCTGGCAAGATGACCTGAGCTATAATACTCTTACGCTTGCACTCAGCAACATACCTCCTCCAGCAAGTCTTGGCCTCTCAAACTGCCATCAGCTGGGGATCAAGTATGCAATACACACGAGGTGGTTTGGGGACATCTTATTCAAACCATCATAATCACCACCCACCAAATATTCTTATGTGTGAACTACAAATAGTACCTCTGACAAATGCATTTTTAAAAAATATATTTATTTATTTGGGAGAGAGAGAGAGGGAAAGAGAGAGAGAGAGACAGACAGACAGGGAGAATGGGCACACCAGGGCCTCCAACCACTACAAAAGAACTCCAGATGTGTGTACCCCCTTGAGCATCTGGCTTGCATGGGTCCTTGGGAATCGAACCAGGATCCTTTGGCTTTGCGGGCAAAGGCCTTAACTGCTAAGCTATCGCTCCAGCCCCAAAATGCGTTTTTTAAAAAGAATAAATCCATATAGATAAGTCTTGAGAGACTGCCTAGTCACAGGGGGCCTAAGAAGTTTCTCACTGTGGGTCACCTCCTGACAGTTGTAGTGTGTCGTGGGAAACCTTTTCCCTGGGCTGGTATGCTAACACACATCCGATGACAAAACAAAGGATGATTATATCCAAACCAGTTTCAGTGGGCCAGTGAGTTTACTGGGGTCAGTTACCGAGCAGGGTGAGGAGTTGCTGACGGAGTAATAGATGACGCAAATTCAGCCGCACCATGAGAAGTCTCATCACTGCACCACTTACAGGCAGCCCCACGGGAGAGGGTCCTCCATGAGCAGTCATAGGGTAGAGTCTTACTGAAGTCAGACTTGTTGACTCCCTGAGTCTCTAGAACTGCTCCTCCAAAGAAGGAATATATATTTGAGAGAGAGAGAAAAAAATAAAGGAGAGAGAGAGAGAAAGAAAGATTGAGAGAGAGAATGGTGGTGCCAGGGCCTCCTGTCACTGCAAATAAACTCCAGACCCATGAGTCACTTTGCATATCTAGCTTTTAATTTTACTTACTGTTGCAGTCCGGTTCGCATTGCTGGTAGAAATCACCCAACCAAGAGTAGCTTCTGGGAAAAAGAGGTTTATTTTGGCTTAAAGGCTTGAGGGGAAGCTTCACGATGGCAGGGAAAAACGATGGCATGAGCAGAGGGTGGACATCACCCCCTGGCCAACATAAGATGGAACACAGCAACAGGAGGGTGTGCCAAACATTGGCATGGGGAAACTGGCTATAAAGCCCATAAGCCCACCCCCAACAATACACTCCCTCCAGGAGGCATTAATTCCCAAATATCCATCAGCTGGGAACCTAGCATTCAGAACATCTAAGTTTATGGGGGACACCTGATTCAAACCACCACATTTTGCCCCTGGCCCCCATAAACTGATATCCATACATGATGTAAAATACAATGCATTCAGTTTGACTTTAAGAGTCCCCATAGTTTTTATCAATCCCAATGATTTTCATACATCCCCATAGTCCAAGATCTTTTAACTGAGCCATAATACCAAAATATAACCTCAAAAAACCCATAATGGCACAGAATAAATATTCACACTGCAAAAGATGGCATTGAGCATAGCAGAGGAACACTCAACCAATACAAGATTTAAAACAACCAGGGCAAACCTGTAGCTTCAAGTCCAGCAACTCTAGCCGGTGACAAATCTTCAAGTCCGATAATTCTAACCAGCAACAAGTCTCTGGCATTCCAATTCCGCCCCTCCAGCTAGGCTACTCACAGTCCTGGGAAACTTTATCGGGGTTGGCAGCTCCTTGGCAGCCATCTCATGGTCCCGGCATCTCCACTGGGTCTCCACTGTAAGCCACGGTTCATCCTCATGGCCCCATGGGGTCTCTATGAAGGCAACCAGCAAACCCACTTCACACTGCCCATGGCCATTTCCAAAACACAAGACCATGTTGCAAACTCAATGACCCTCTTTCCAGCATTTCTTATACTCCACGATACCAGGTAGGGTGCCAATTTGTTAATCCAGGGGGGATTAAAGCAGACTTTGAAGAACAGGACTCCCTTCAAAAGAGTTTACATTCTTCTTGTTGCCCCAGTGCAGGTCAGCTAGCCCAGTCTCAAAGGTTGTAATCTCTCAGTTGCAGCTGAATGGGCAACAATTCACCCAAAGATTTTTCTTTCTGTGCCATATCCCTCTGCACACACCAGTTCATTTCTACGCAAAGCAACCCTGCACAACTTCTCAGGACATGGGCATAATAGCAAGCTTCTCACACAAACTGCTAGCCCAGTCCAAGCAAAGCTCTTTCTCACCCTCATAAGCCAAACCTCACAGTCCATAGTTCTTACTGCATTCAGGTCTTGTAGCTCTGACCATAATAGTCCATCAAGCTGTACTTACAGCACTGCAAGGCATCTCTTAGGCCAAGGTTTCACCTCCTGCCACATTCCTCTTGAAAATCAGCTCCAAAAGGCCAAAGCCACATAGTCAGGTGTCTAGCAGCAATCCCACTCCTCGGTACCACTTTACTGTTGCAGTCCGGTTCGCATTGCTGGTAGAAATCACCCAACCAAGAGCAGCTTCTGGGAAAAAGAGATTTATTTTGGCTTACAGGCTCGAGGGGAAGCTCCACAATGGCAGGGGAAAACGATGGCATGAGCAGAGGGTGGACATCACCCGCTGGCAAACATAAGGTGGACTACAGCAACAGGAGGATATGCCCAACACTGGCATGGGGAAACTGGCTATAAAGCCCATAAACCCGCCCCCAACAATACACTCCCTCCAGGAGGCATTAATTCCCAAATATCCATCAGCTGGGAACCTAGCATTCAGAACACCTAAGTTTATGGGGGACACCTGACTTAAACCACACTTACCTTGGACTCTGTAGTTTCTTACACATCTTCAGAAAGTTCATGATAGACATTACTGTGCCGGTTTCATTGTCAGAGGAGAGCTGGGCACCCAGCTACAAGAGGTTGGTTTTATATCAGTGACATCAAGCATGTTTAAATAAAAGATAAGATAAGCTCACTAAAGGGTTGAGGAATTTTTCCCCTTTTCTATATATATTTTTTAACATTTTGAATATGTTCATATATTTACATAATTATTTTGATCATAACCTCCTCCCATTATCTTCCTCCCCTTCCCACACTGCTTCTACTGAACCCCCCCCCTTTTTTTTGTTTTTTCAAGGTAGGGTCTCACTCAAGTCCAGGCTGACCTAGAGTTCACTATGTAGTCTCAGGGTGGCCTTGAACACATGGTGATCCTCCTACCTCTGCCTCCCGAGTGCTGGGATTAAAGGAGTGCGCCACCACACCCGGCTTGAACCCCTTGTTTTAACTAGTCCCTCTTCTTCATTGATGTCTGTTTTTCCCTTCCTCTGTCATCCGTGATGGAATGTTGACAGGTCCACTGTTTTGCAGCTCTTGTGCAGTAATGACAGCCACTGTGAGGTTATGAATGTGTCAGCCACTTCCTGTCTGGGGGACAATGTCCCCAAATATTTCTCCCAATCCTCTAGCTCATTCTTTCCGCTCCTGAAGTTTTTTTTTCTTTTTAATTTCCTCATACTTTATGTATGAGATGAGGGAGAGAGAATGGTGCACCAGGGCCTCCAGGCACTGCAAATGAACCCCAGAGAATGCGCCACCATGTGCATCTGGCTTGTGTAGGTTCTGGGAAGTCAAACCTGGGTTCATAGGCTTTGCAGGCAAGTGCCTTAACTGCTAAACCATCTCTTTTGCCAATTTTTTAAATCATATAACTGATGGAATTGAAATAAAGATTTTATAACTTGTCCTATCACAGTAAAATATTTTATTTTATTGGGAATATAATTGTAATTTTGGTTTAAAAGTTCGCCAATAAAGTTAAATGAGGTGATAACATCAATATCATTTGGGAGGGCATAATGTCAAGATGAAAAGAATATTTTTTACCAATTTTGAACCCTATGGAACAGACAGTAGAGCTTAGAAATTAGTAGTGGTAGTCACATATTTTATAACTCATGCAAAGAAGTTATGATATTGTATCAAACAAAAAAGGACACAGATGGTCAAATTTTATTTCCACATCCCGCCTCTCAAAACATATAGTAACTGAAACGCAAATTAAAATTTCTCAGAATGGTGATACTCCATTCTTGTTACCCTCATCACATTGAAAATAGTTTGTGAATAGAACTGTTTTATAGATTCACTAACAAAATAGAGCCAATTTATAACTTAGTAAACACTTAAAATTAAGCATTAATTATTTATAGCATCTCCTTTCACTATCCAAAGTATTCTGTTTTTGGAAAATGAATTTTACTATCACCTTGATTCTAAAATTATATCTGACTTTGGCAGTAAAAAGAACTATAATCTACAATCTACTTGTGATGTCTGCTATGAGTGAGGGAGATGGTCTTGGGGGCATTTCCTAGTCTTAGTGATTCTTTCTAGAAAACCAAACCTATAGCTACTCATCCTGACTTTTTCTGTGTGGAGAAAAAGATTTATGAGGCAGTGTTGGCAATAGCAGGCTCTCAGAGGCATTTTTCACAACACAGTTGTTACAAACCAAAGATTTCCACTTAGTCTTGGGAGCCAAGAGCAAGTATCAGATATCAGATAAACATTAATGTCACCAGAATTATGTAATTTCAATGGCTTGTGTGACTATTCTTTATCATTGCTTGTTTCCCTTATCTTCTGTCTCTGAATCTGTCCCTAAGAGCTTCAAGATATGAAACCTTGATAGGAAAAGATAGGGGTGGAGATGGAGAAGGCGGCCATTTCCCCTGGCACCTCTGATAGCTACAAGGGATTCAGCACTGGGACACAAGGCCCTGGGAGGGGGGTCAGCCATGTTAAGAATCGACTTTGTCAGGGAAGCTGCTTACAAGGGTTTGCAACTCTTGACCCTCGGCTCTGGTCAGTGGCTCTCTATCTTGTCTTCTATTTCTGAGCCCGTCACCACCAATCCATTTCAGTCACTCATGCCTAAGGTTATGCGATGGGTGGTGCCTTCGCCAGAAATGCCTCTGGTTTGGTTACCTTCTGATGGCTGGGACAAAACATCTGACAAAAATAAGTTTAGGGGAGGAAGGGTTTATTTTAGCCTCCACTTCAGGTTACGGTTGGCTCATCCCGGTGGGGAAGGCGTGGCGGCAGGAGCCGAGGCAGCCGCTCACACTCAGCCCACAGTGAGGAAGCAGAGTGGGGTGAGCGCTGCTGCCCAGCCAGCTCTCCCCTTAAAAAAAATTTTATGTATTTATTTGAGAATAAAGGGATGGATAAAGAGAGAGAGAGAGAACAAATAGGGGTGCTCCGTGGCCTCTAGCTACTGCAAATGAACTCCAGAGGTGGGTGTGTCACCTTGTGCACCTGGATATATGTAGGTACTGCCCAATTAAAACCAGATCTTTTAGGCTTTGCAGGCAAGTGCCCTAGCCACTGAGCAATCTCTCCAGCCCCTCTCCCTCCTTTTTTCTTTTCTTTTCTTTTTTTTTAGTTTTTCCAGGTATTGTCTTACTTGAGCCCAGGCTGACCTGGAATTCACTACATAGTCTCAGGGTGGCCTCAGACTCATGGCAATAATCCTAACTCTGCCTCCCGAGTGCTGGGATTAAAGGTGTGTGCCATCATGCCCGGCCCCTCTCCCCTTTTAATACAACCCAAGCCCTGAGCCTATGAGATAGTGCTGACCATGGTGAGGGTAGGTCATCCCACCTGAACTAACCTAACCTGGAAAGCCTCTCACAGACATGACCCAAGATTTGTTTCCATGGTGACTCTAAATGCTGGCAAGTTGACAGCAATAAGTGAACCATATTCATGCTTGCACTTTGAGATCCTGTTCTCTGACCACAACCTTCCTTCCAGGTCTCTCAGCTGTTGTTTCTTCCATGCAGAAGTTCTGATACATCTTTAGTTTCTCGTTGAGTTCTAGCCCCTCCCCTCCCGCCTCCAAGATCCTAAGACAATCAATGGCCCTCACATCAGCCACTTTCTTGTTTTTCAAATTTATTTAAAAATATATTTAGACATGAGTGTGAGACTTCAGTAAAGATGGCAGCATAGTAGCCATGCCAAAGCAGCCTACAGGGCAATAAATAAACACAAAAACACCCTTCTGTCACAAGTTGAAAGTGAACAAGGAGTTATCAACCGTAGCAAAGAAGCAGACAAGGCCCAGAGACAGCCCCTGCCTGAGCCAAAGGAGCATAGCCCAGGTGGGGGGACTCTCCACCTATCCCAGCCTTCTCGTAAAGTCAAAAGCCTGAAGGGGAAGACAGCAGGGACCAGCTGAGCAGCTCACGAGGGAGAGGGTCATAGGGACCATCTCCACAGCTCTGGTACAACTTCAGATGCCTTCTCCAGCCCCCCCTCCCACAACTGCCAGTGCAAGCAACCACTGGAGGCCTGGGGAAGGGAGATCAGCCACCCAGCACCCAGCACAGGTGATCAGAACAGTGAACCCACTGATCCAGCCAGCCTAGCTGAGCCCACAGCACAGTAAAGAAGGACCTAAGCAGGCATGCAGCATGGGTGAGACCGAAGCTATCCCAAATATTTATGGCTTATTTATGCCAGGTTAATACCTACCCCAAAGCTTAGTACATAGGCCTGAATTGGAAATGGTAATCACACCTTCCGTGCCAGAGAAGGCGATGTGTTAGATTTAATGGATGGTTGGCTTTGTGATTTTTAAATAAACTGTCTTTTGGGGTTGTCTTTGGTTGCTACATGATTTATAATGCTTTGTCATCTTCTTCTGTCATTCTTGGGGACACTATCTCACTTGGCTACAGGTTGACCTGGAACCCTTTATGGGCCAGAAAGGTCAGCCCCCCAGTTGACAGCATTAAGGGTGTGGGGCAACACAGACCCTTAGGGACTTTGACTTTGTTAGATTATCTGTTTGTTTTAACCTCCACTCTTACTCTGTGCCAGTTTTGATTGAGTATTTGTATTACACAGTTGAATTTTAGAACTTGCCTGTATTTTGCTCCACCCAGACTAGTAGAAAACTTGCATAGCAGGCAAACCCAATACCTGGAAAGGTCACGAGGAAACAACTTAATGTTTCACCTTAAGGCCTTGGGGAAAAAAGAACAAGGAAAACTAAATATCAGTAGATGGGAAGAAATAATATAGATTAGGGAAGAAATTAACAAAATAGAAACCAAAAAATATTACAAAGAATCAATGAAACAAAGACTTGGTTTTTTGAAAGAATAAAAAGATTGATAAATCTTTAGCTGACCAAAAGAAAAAGAGAGAAGAGACACAAGTTAATAAAATTGGAGAGAAAAAGGAACCATAACAACAGATACCAAAGAAATTCAGAATGTCATAAGGACATACTTTAAGAACATATACTCTACTAAGTTTAAAAATCTGAAAGAAATGAATGATTTTATAGATTTGTATGACCTACCATAATTAAATCAAGATGAGATAAAGCATATAAACAGACTTATAACAAGTAGGGAGATCAAAGCAATTATTAAAAAAAATCTACCAAGTAAAAAACAAAGTCCAGGCCCAGATGGATTCACTGGTGAGTTTTATTAGACCTTTGCAGAAGAACTAACACTAGTGCTTCTCAAACTGTCCCATGAATCAGAAAAGGAAGGAATACTAACTACCAAACTCCTTCTACAAAGGCAACATTACCCTGATACCAAACCAGACACAGACAGAACAAAAACAAAAGGAAATTACAGAATAATCCCCCTCATGGATATAGATGTGAAAATTCTCAACAAGATATTGGTAAACAGAATATAAGAATATTTCAAAAACATCATTCACCCCAACCAAGTAGGCTTTATCACAGAGATGCAGGGATGGTTCAACATATGCAAATCAATAAATGTAATACACTATATAAATGCAGAAGAATCAGGTCCAAATGGAACAAAGACCTTAATATCAGACCTGAAACTCTAAACATGCTAGAAGAAAAAGTAGGTGAAACCCTTCAACATATTGATATTGGCAAAGACTTTCTGAATATACCCCCAATTGCTCAGGAAATAAAACTACTAATCAACCACTGTGACCTCATGAAATTTAAAAGCTTTTGTACAGCAGAGGACACTGTGAATAGAGCAAAGAGGCAACCTCTAGAATGGGGGAAAACATTTGCCAGCTACACATCTGACAGAGGATTAATATCCAGGATATACAAAGAACTCAAAAAACTAAATAATAAATCGAATGACATTGCCTCTCCCCCATGAGTGACTGCTGCCCCATAATGCATGACCCACAATCCCCATGGGGTTGACCAGCCTCTTCAGTAAAGGATCAGGGAGAAGGGAAAGGATGGTACCAACATGTGTTGTTTACATACTAAATATGTTCATATATAATAAAAATAATTTTTAAAAAGAAAAACGAGCTTTGAAAGTAAATAGAGAGCTCTTAAGGGAAAAAATACAGATGGCCATTAAATGTAAAAAATGTTGTTCATCCTTAGCCATCAGGGAAATGTAAGAAAACTACTCTGTGATACCATCTCAATCCTGTCAGAATGGCTATCATCAAGAAAACAAATGACAGTAAATGCTGCTGAGGATATGGAATAAAAGGACCCTTTCTATACTGTTCGTAGGAATGTAAACTGGTACAGCTATGTAGAAATCAGTGTAGAGGTTCCTGAGACAGCTAAAAATAGATTTACCGGATGACCCAGCTATATCACTCCTAGGTATATATACTAAGGACTCTTCTCACTACCTTAGAGCTCAGTTATGTTTATTGCCACTCTATTCACAATAGCTAGGAAATGGAACCAGCATAAATGTCCCTCAATTGATGAATGGATAATGAAGATGTGGGATATTTATTTATTTATTTCATTTTTTTAAAAAAAATTATTTATTTGAGAGTGACAGACAGAAAGAGAAAGAGGCAGATAGAGAGAGAGAATGGGCACACCAGGGCCTCCAGCCACTGCAAACGAACTCCAGACATGTGCGCCCCCCTTGTGGGTTTTGGGGAATTGAGCCTCGAACTGGGGTCCTTAGGCTTCTCAGGCAAGCACTTAACCGCTAAACTATTTCTCCAGCCCTATTTATTTCATTTTTTTAAGGTAGGGGCTCACTCTAGCTCAGGCTGACTTGGAATTCACTATGTAGTCTCAGGGTGGCCTTGAACTCATGGTGATCCTCCTAACTTTGCCTCCCTAGTGCTGGAATTAAAGGCATGTTCCCCCATACCTAGCTTCTTTTTTTTTTAGATGTGGAATATTTATATAATAGAGTCCTATTTAGCAGTAAATAAAAGTAAAATTATGAAATTTTCAAGGAAATGGATGGATCTGGAAAGGATTATACTAAGTGAGGCAACCCAGGCCAAGAAAGCCAAACACCACTTTATCTCTCATATGTGGATCCTAGCTACAAGGTTTTAGACTTGACTTGTATGTGAGTTGGGGTTAAACTCGGTAGCAGAAGCCAGTAAGGTAGAAAGGGACTGTTAGGGAGGAAGGAGAGGAGAGGATGTAAGGAGATGGTATTATATATATACATATACATACATATATATATGCATACACAGATTACTGGGGGTGGAAGGGCCTAAGTGAGGTCAGGAAAAGAGATTGAGTAAAAGAAAGGTGGGGGAGGGTTAATCAAAATTTAAGATGTTATGAATAAACTATATGGAAACCTACTTTTTTGGATAATGGCACTCCCAGAAGCCATAGATTGTCAGTAGAAAAATTTAATTTCCATGGATGGGATGCCTTCTAGTGAGTTGTTGGCCAGGGAGGTCTCTGATACCCCCAAAACATTGCAGGCCATTGCCAAGGCTCTTGGTTTCCCACCAGGAATAGATGATAAGATCTTACTGCTGAAGACTCCACATACTTGGGCTGCAAGGTCACTGAGAAATCCTGCTGGAGCTGAGTTGAAAACCTCCTCCCTCTGGACCAGCTGACAGAAATCTGGAAACAGATATGGTGCATGCAGCCTTGTGAGAAAGAGGAGTCATCAGCAGTGGTCAACACTGCAAGCCTTAAATTGGGCCAGCCAGGCCAATTGAGCCAACAGGTGTAATAGTGGCATGTCTGTTATGGGGGAAACTGACCACTCTCTAATTGGACTGGAGACCCACTCTATAGGAGGGAATACAGGGCTGTTACTGAAAACCTAATTAAAAAGCCTATAGCAGGGTATGTCATGAACTCTAGAGGTGTAATGCCTGATGTTATCTGGCTAAATGCATATACTATGCTCACCAAACTGCCCTGTAAGTACTTTTTTAATGCTCATACCCATATATTAATGCTACTTTCATTTTTGGTTAAAGAAGCTTCTCTTTTCAGATGGTGGTGACCATTGGGATAATGCAAAAGGCACAAGAGTGCTCAGAAGAAGTGACAGAGGAGGGTTCAGCAGTGAAACATCTCTATCACATCCTCCAAGGTTCAGGGTCCTTTATAGAAGAGGTGGCAGAAAGAAGGTAAGAGCCAAAGGAAGGGTAGGACTGCTTACACTGCAATTTCCAGACAAAATTTGGCCTTGATATCCATGACCTCGCATTGCCTAGCACTACCTTCATAAGACCCTCATAACAGGAGGAAAAAATGATGACATCAAAATAAAAGAGACTAATGGAGAGATGGAGGGGATCTGATGAAGAGTGAGTGGATTTGTGAAGGAGAAAATGGGGGAGGGGAGGGAATTATCCTGGTTTATTGTCTATAATTATGGAAGTTGTCAATGAAAATGTTAAAAAATAAAATAAAATGACATAAAGGAGAGAGAGAGAGAGAGAGAGAGAGAGGGCACAGCAGTCTTCTGTTACTGCAAACGTGCCCCAGATACATGCTACACTCTCTGCATCTGGCCCTACATGCATGCTGGGGAATCCAACCCAGGCATTTAGGATTTGCAAGCAATCTCATTAACCACTGAACAATCTCTCCAGCTCACACCAGCCACTTTCTAGAAGATTCTCTTAGTACCTGTGCCTGATTCCCACCCCTGCTAAGTGTCCTTCCATCAGCTTTCCCTGGGGAGATGTCAGGAAGCACCAAGCACTCATTGCCTTACCTTCACCCATCATGGGAACAAAATTCTTGCAGACTATCCATGCTCTGCAGCATGGTCTCCCTCATTGGCTCCATCTCAGGCTGCTCAAAATGCTATAATGAAATACCAAAAATAGGTACCCTAGAAGCAACAGAAACACATTGCTGGGAAGTCTAAGCTCACGGCAGGTGAAAGTCCATTTGCTTTCTTACTCTATGTCATCACATGGAAGAAGTCAGGTACAAGTTAGCTCTCTGTGGTCATTAAATAGGCTGTGGACTCAATAATGGGAAGTTCAGCCTCACTTAATTATTTGTTAAGTGACTAATGCTGTCACCTCAAGTGGCTAGAATCTCAACACACGAAGTTGGGGCGGGGGGAGAAAATACAGGCGCCTAGACTGTAGCAGCTCTTTTTCAGAATCACACACATACACTCACACCACATATACGCATATATATATATCATCTATATGTATATCTATATGTTTATCTATATGTATATCTATATATATGGCATATATGATAGCATATAGCAACTCTCTACAGAATACTTTCCCAATGTCCTAAGACCACACCAGCTCTTCAACAGAGATACTTGCATGGTGTTTCACTGTGGAGAGCCTCTTAGCTCATTGCTACTGCATCTAAGAGGTCACCAGTCAGAGCTGCGCATGTACTGGGTTCCTTCTCTCTTGCCACAGTGAAAGCAGTATCTGTGACAAAACCACCATCTCTGTCAATGCCTGTTGAATTAACTTTTCCTGGGAAAATGGGAATAAGCATGTACTCAGCCCAGATAGGGCACCAATGCCAGACTACACAAAGATTTCCACCTGTCTTTCTAGTTTGGTAAAGCAAGGAATTGACTGGGCTTACATACTGGAGTGTGAGTGACCCTCAGACAGATGTTTCACTAAAAACTTCCCTCCAGTTATGGGTGACAAGCTCCTCAAAGCTGCATAGATGGAATCTCCATTTCAGTTAACTTTCTACCTCCTGTATACTTTGGGACCTCCCAGGGCCATCTGCATCTGGGGAAAGATCACATGTAGCTGGACAGGGGGATACAGGAGGGCGTGGTCAGCTGGAATTTCTTCCATTTTTGAGGAAGTGTCAACAGGTTGGTTCTCATTGAACATCTCCTGTGGGTATTCATAGCTGCTCTGATTGAGTTGACTTAGATACTCATTTACTGATTCCTTTATTATCTATTTGTGTGTGTGGTATGGTGTGTGCAGATGTGGGCACATGTGTGGAGGTCAGACAAAGATACTGGGTGTCCTCCCCTGTCTCTTTTCTGTTAGACTGTCTCTAACAGAACCATTTCAGTCAGGCTGGATGATGAGGGAGGAGCCGCAGCAGTCCGCTTTCTACATGCCCAGCGCGGATTGAACTTGAGTTCTCAGGCTTGCACAGCCTGCTGAGCCATCTCCCCAGTTCCTCTCCTGAAGCTTTCTACTTGCCCTCTCTGCTGGGGTCTGACATCATCGTTTAAGCCTGCTGGGGACTTCCAACCATGCAAACTCTGTTTAAGCCCTAGTATGGACTGAATTGTGATGGTGGCACAACCTCGATAAGTATGTTGACATGCTAAGCCCTGCTGAAAGGCATGAGGTGCCAACTTCCAGTATGATGGTTTTGGCTTTCGGGAGGTAATTAAGTGTAGATGAGGCCCTGGGCGTGGGCTCTACATAATAAGATTAGTGCCCTTGTTAAGAAAGGATGGCCACCAGACCTCACCCTCTCCCCGAGTAAGGACAGCTGATCATGAGTAAACAGGTATACTGATGTTTGATCTGGGGTACCTAACCTTCAGTAGGGAGAACAACACTTGTGTGGTTTGGACCTCTCAATCTGCGCCATTTAGTTATGTCAGTACGAGCTTGCTAGGACAACCTGTTGATACCTTAGGCTTTTACTCTAGAGACCTTTGTTCACTTTTATAACTAAACTTGTTGAAATATCCAGTCTCCTCTTTCATTTAGGTCTCCCTGGGGAGACACAGCTCTCTTTACCCAGACAGGGCACAGGCAACAGAGACAGTTTGGTGAATCAGTGAGTTTGTCAGGGTTACCTGCAGAGTAGGGTGAGAGGTTGCCTACAGGAGCATGGAGACCCCAAAGCAGCAGCCGTGACATCAAGCAGTCTCATCCCAGCCTGGATGGCGATCTCTCCGTGGCTGCTTAGATGGAGTTCTCGGCTTCTGGATCTTTCACTCTCTACAGACTCTTCATTCTCCTGGGGCCCCAAGACCTCATGCATCGCTGCATACAGCTGGAAGAGGGGCACCTGAAATCTCAGGAGGGGGGTCTGATGTCCTTCCTCACACCCGTCCTTCTATGTGGGAATATAAACAGCCCAGTCTTGAAAGTTTCTCATGAGCAGTGCCAGCTACTTTTGATAAAGTTGGCAGTGATTGTTACTACTTTAAATTTGTCGCATGACAACTCACTTTAGTCATGTATTAAACCCCTGCAGGGCAACATGAGACCTGCAGTCGTCCAAAGAATGATTAGGTAAGTCACCCTGGCAGGCACCATAGGAGGAATGACCTGGGCTGTTCAATGAAGAAAACTGATGTTACACAATTACCCACTAATTATTTAATTGTAATGAAGCAATGTGCTTTGATAGAGACGTTTTGGGTAGATGTTGTGAAAACTGCTACATTGATCCAGTTTAGGTTCAGGTAAAATGTTGGGAAAAGTTTCTGTGGAGAGGCAGCATTATCCCAGAATATGGAGATTGAATGGCTGAGGGAGGAGCTCGATTCCATGTTTAAAGGACAGTATAGAAAAGGCCATTAGGAAGGAATGTGATATTTCTGCAGAGCTGAGAAAGGTTAGAGGGCTGGCGTCTGGCTGGAGAGTGTGGCCAAAGATGGACACTAATCCTTCCCCACACACGATGCAATGTGCAGAGCCTGAAAGATAATGCCAGGAACTTTGGTTATTATCCTAACAGCACTGTAGAGCCAAACAAAGGTTGGGATGCAAGGATCTTGGGTAACATTTGCATCTCATGGCTACTGCGAAATCCAAGAGTGAAGGAGAGTTGAAGAGAGCCGGAGCCTCTTCAATGATGACTAAGGACTTCCCTCGGGGAGACCGCTTTGAGACAAACGGTGTAGCAATTTTCCACATATGGTACACCAAGAAGGGTGTTCAATGGAATTACTTAAGGGGCTCACGCTCGTTTCCATAAGCCCTCAGCTTAAAAATGAAAGGTCCCAGCATAGCTAAAGACAAAGCATGAGAAGGAAGGCTCCCCTTGACCTCAGGGCTCTGGGTCTGTCTTGTATTAACACCAGTGTGTCTCTGGTTTCCTGAGATATCTTTATTGCCTCCTCACCATGGCAGAGTCAGTGCAGCAGATGGTGGTGCACAGATTGAAATGGGCAAATGGAAGCACTGTCATTCTATCTTTTGGACCTCCATAAGCAAGTCAATATTAAGCCCCAGAGTTTTAGCTGAATCAAAATTTTCCATCAGCTGGAAGCCTGGAAAAAGATGGTTGACTAAATTGGATTTTTTCTTTCATTTAGAGTAGTATTGTTATTATTTTTTAATTATTGATGGCAAAGGAAAGTTTTCAGGCTCTGAAGTACTGTGGAATCACACATTGTTCATCCCTTTATCTCCATTGTAAGCAACCACTACCTGTCTAGTTTTATGCTGGGGTTCAAGGTTCCTAGAATTATATCTGCTCAGATGCCTTCCTCCCCTGACCTCCAGGGTTTTCTGATCTTGGTTCCTATATAGACTTTTCATTTCTTTGTTTCTTTTGTTCATTCATTTATCCAACAAATATTTCCTGAGTAATTAATATACACTGAGAATAGTATGGGAAAAAAGTATAAAATAACATTCCCAGTTTTGTGAGTTCATTCTGGTGAGAAAGGCTATCCATATCATATCATTCACTCATAACAGAGAGAGAGAGACAGAGAGAGAGAGAGAGAGAGAGAGAGGGAGAGAGAGAAAAAGAGAGAGAAAGAGAGAGGGAACCACTGTGAAGGTTCTGAGCATCTTTCTAGATATTTCTCCATACATACATTACACACACACACAGCTTTATATCAATAGATTGAAATTGTGTATTTGCCTCTTTCAACTCAAGAGATTATTATAGACCTCTTTCCATGTTTCTGAGTTCTAGAAAATGTATGGGTTGAAGTTTACTTAACCTTCTCTGACAAGCCTTTATATGATTTTCCTCCCTTGCTTTTCAAGCCAGAGAAGCCCTTTCATTTGTGAACAGATATTCACTTGACTTGAGGCCTCAGTTGCTTCATCTGTGTGTTCAAGTGAAAGAAAAGTTTTCCTGAGGAGCATTTTCTCAATGTTGATAGGAATGTGAACTTGTGCAGCCACTATGGAAATCAGCAATGGGGGTTCTTCAAAAACCTGAAGAAACAGAACTGTCATATGCCCCAGCTATAACACTCTTTGGGTATGTATCAGAACGACTGTAAGTTAACATACTACAGAAATACTTGCACATTTGTATTTATTGATGAACTATCATAGTAGCCAGGGAATAAAACTAGCCTAAGCCTCCACTGATGGATTTATAAATAAAATATAGTATATACACAGAATGGAATTTTATGTAACCACAAAGAAACATGAAATCATGACATTTGCAAGAAATGGGATGTAACTGAAAATCATTATGTTAACAGAAGCTAGATTTAGTAAGACAAATATTATATGTTATTTTCTTATATATGGAGTTTTCCTCCTGCCAGTCAATTTTGTGTTACAGATAAAGGGAGGGGATTGGGAAGCCACGCCTCCCTTAATGAGCTGACTGTTAAGGGTTGTTGGGTGGCGTGAATCTCATCCAGGGCAAAAACACTGGTAAGGGATGAGAAAGAGAACAATGAGACTGAGGGGAATAAGGGAAGGAAATGTGGGTGCATATGATCAAATGTAATCTACATGTATGAAAATATCACAGAAATAAATAATAAAATAATTGTCAGGTTTTAGAATCATGTTCATCAACTGATTATTTAATATGTATGTGAACATATATGTATATAAATGCATATATATGTATACATCATATGTATACATATAAATACATATTTGCATATATATCCTAGCCAGCTTTTTTTAAAATAATTTTTTTGTGGTTTTTCAAGGTAAAGTATTGTTCTAGACCAGGCTGACAGGAATTAACTATGCAGTCTCAGGGTGGCCTTGAACTCATGGTGATCCTCCTACCTCTGCCTCCCAAGTGCTGGGACTTTAAAAATATTTTTATTTGTTTGTTTATTTATTTATTTGAGAGAGAGAGAGAGAAAGAGGCAGATAGAGAGAGAATGGGCATGCTAAAGCCTCTAGCCATTGCAAATGAACTCCAGATGCATGCATCACCTTCTACATCTGGCTTACATGGGTACTGGGAACTTGAATCTGGGTCCTTAGGCTTTGCACATGAGCCCCAACCACTAAGAAATCTCTCCACCAATCCCCCATCCCTCCTGCCAGCTTTTAACAAAAGGAAAATTGTAAGCCAGGCGTGGTAGCACATGCTTTTAATCCCAGTACTCAGGAGGCTGAGGTAGAAGGATCACTGTGAATTTGAGGCCACCTTGAGACTACAGAGTGAATTTCAAGTCAGCCTGAGCTAGAGTGAGACCCTACCTCGAAAAACCAAAAGAAAAAAAGAATCAAAAGAGAAATTGTGTCATTTGTAACAACATGGAGGACATCATGCTAAGTGAAATAAGACAGGCACAGAAAAGTAAATAGAACAGAGGGGAATGGTGGTCACCAGAGGTGGAGAAGTGAGGGGAATGGAAAGACATTGGTCAAAGAACATAATGCTTCTCTTAGACAGGAGGAATAACTGGTAAGGATTTATGGTGGTGGGCATGCTGATGAACTTGGTTTAATCCTAGCACATTTCACTATCATAATCTTTAGTAACAACGTTTCCACATCTGTGGATTTAACCCTCTGTAATCCTCGCTGTCAACTTGACTGGATTTTGAATCAATCACCTAGGAAACCTACCTCTGGGAGGATCTTCAAGGGCTTCTCCAGAGAGGTTTAGGTGGGAAGGGAAGTTCTACCTGGGTGATGAGCTCACCATCCCACCAGCTGGAATCCTAGTTTGATTACAGAAGAGAATGGGAGCTGAGCACCAACATTCATCTCTCTATGCTTGCTGACTGCAGAGGAACGGTGACCAGCCAGAACTGCTCTTGCAGTAAAGGCTGCAAGGGGATGTCAGACTAGCTGGCACACATGCTTCAGAGCTTCCTGATTCTGTCTCCCACTGTCCTACGTGTACTGGGACCGAAGTTGCATGTGCGGCTTTGCATCCTGCTTTATGGAGGTGCTGGGAATGGAACCAAAGCCATCAAGCTTTGCAGACAACTACCCTTAACCACAGAGCCATCTCTCTAGCTCATTCATTACTTTAAAAAAATATTCTATTTATTTATTTGAGAGAGAGGGAGAGGAAGACACACACACACACACACACACACGGAGAGAGAGAGAGAGAGGGAAAGAAAATGGGAGCACCAGGGACTCCAGCCACTGCAAATGAACTCCAGATACATGTACCATCTTGTGCATCTGGCTTATGCAGGTACTTAACCTGGGTTTAAAAAAGTGGCATGTAACTTAACTGCTAAGCCACCACTCATTCTTCATTACTTTGTTGTTGTTATTATTATTATTGGTTGCTTGAGATAGGGTCTTGCTCTGGCCCAGGCTGACCTGGAATTCATTATGTACTCTCAGACTGGTTTCAAACTCATGGCATTTCTCCTACCTCCCAAGTGCTGGGGTTCAAGCCATGTGCCACCATGCCTGGCATTATTTTTTTGAGCAAAAAACATAAGTAATAATAATAAGTAATTGCATGCTACTGGGTTATAAAAGGCTCATACCATTACCGTGTGAATGTAGAAAGTGTCATTTAATTATTGTGTGATTTGAAATTATTTTATAGCATATGGATTTCACTTCAATAAAAAAGTGCAACACATACAAAAAGAAAGGACCATGGAACATTAACAAACACTTAATACTGTTTTTCTGGGAGATAATTTAAAATTTCTCAATACACAAAACATGATGAAAATTAAGTTTGTAGGAGATGGGCATCTGTCTGTGTTATGAGCAAAGGAGGATTGCCTCTACCAAAAGCCATTCTCAACAGACTGACCTAGGTGAGCATTTTTATGGGAGTCTCTTTCTTTGAGCCATAGGTGATTGAACCAGAGGTAATCGTCACGCATAGGCCAATTATATTTGCTTGAAATATGGAATGAATAGAACTCAGAAACCAAGATGATTTGGTATTGAACACGTGCAAGCCAAATGATAGCGTGTAGAAATTCTGACTGAACGAAGACAACAGAATGAAAGAGAGTGACCCAAAGGAAAGGTGAGTCCTAAGTACGAGCTGGGCACAAGTGTGGTGGCAGACACCTGTGACGATCACACTTAGGAGGCAGAGGCAGGAAGATTAAGGGGTTTGAGGACAGCCTAGACTATATAGCCAGATCCTGTCCTGCAAAGTCCTAGGTTCATACAGATAAAAGGTAACACACCGGGCCAGGGTGAAATGTCTCACTTTGGATCCTCACCCTCATCTAGCCGTGGGGACTGGGAGTGTACATGTGACACAGAGAGCATATCAATCTCAATGCTGCCTGGAGCCATTTCGGAGACATCAAGGACTGAATGATCCAAATTAAAGCATGTGCAATCTGTCAGTTTCTCCTTGAAATTCCTGAGTCCTGCAAACAACCTCTGTGGAGCTTTGAATGCACTATAGCCTCATGTTTGTGATGAAGCCTCCTACTTAATCCTGGGCTGGTGGTGCCTTTGGCAGGTGGAGCCTTGCTGGAGGAGGTGTGTCACTGGGGTGGGCCTTGGGATGTTATAGTCCAGTCCCACTAGTCAGCACTGGCTAGTTTACTCTTGCTCTTTCCTCCCAGCTGATGTGACATTCTGTTTTCAGCTCTCTCCCATGCTTTCCCCTCCATGATAAAACTTCCCATTGAAATGATAAGCCAAAACAAACCCTTTTCCACCTATAAGCTGCTGCTGGCTGGGTGCTTTGTCTCATCAATTAGAAAGTAATTCATGAGCTGGGCGTGGTGGTGCACGCCTTTAATCCCAGCACTCAGGAGGCAGAGGTAGGAGGATTGCTGTGAGCTCGAGGCCACCCTGAGAACATAGTGAATTCCAGGTCAGCCTGGACCAGAGTGAGATCCTACCTTGAAAACCAAACCAAAACAAACAAACAAACAAACAAACATGAAGGTGGGGAGTGGTGGCATCGTGAACCTTTAATTCCAGTACTCAGGGTGCAGAGGTAGGAGGATCTCCGTGAGTTCGAGGCCACCTTGAGACTGCAGAGTAAATTCTAGGTCAGCCTGGACTAGAGTGAGACCCTACCTAGAAAAAAGCAAGCAAACAAAACCCAAAACAAGACAAAAGAAAACAAAACAACAGAAGATAACTGTGATAATGTCCAACCTCCTCAATGAACAAAATGTGAGCTTCCATTCAGTCCCCGGAATCAATTCGTCTGCCAAACTTCCCCCTCTCTCACAGCTAGTTGCCATCCTCAAAGTTGAATAATAGTTATTGCTCTACACAATATGTCCTTTCCTTTTGCATTCTCTTGATGGGCTCTGCCTCTCAGGAGCTTGAACACCAAGAAGCAACATTCATTCATTTACTATTTGCTGAGCATTTTTTGTTTTTGTTTATTTATTTATTTGAAAGAGACAGAGAGAGAGAGAAAGAGGCAGATGGAGAGAGAGAATGGGCTCACCAGGGCCTCCAGCCACTGCAAACGAACTCCAGACACGTGCGCCCCCTTGTGCATCTGGCTAACGTGGGTCCTGGGGAATCAAGCCTCGAAATGGGGTCCTTAGGCTTCACAGGCAAGTGCTTAACCGCTAAACTATCTCTCCAGCCCCAATTACATCCCACGATCCATTGCAACCCCATCTCATGAATAGTGACAGATGCTATGCTACAAATATCTTCAGCATTCCTCTCTCAGTAGACTTATCGAACAGAGGTAATTGTCAGTCTCTATGCCTGGATCCAGCACCGGGATGTGAACACACATGATGAGTTCTTGATTTTCCTTTGCAACTGGAACAGCAGTGAAAATGCTTTGCCAAATTTGTGAAGTGACAGAGGGAGCACATACTCAAAAAACCACAGATTTTACATCCCGTACCACTGCCACTAGAGTCTCTGTTGGCCTGTGTGTACAGTCTTAGGAAAATACGACAGGTTTACGGTGGATCATCATCACTGTTATCCCTTCAGCCTCATAAAGAATGAGTCTCTAGTTTCATCTCTTAATTAAAAGTTGACCACTGTTACCTACGTCATCCTTTTTACAGCACTTTCACACCTCCTCTCTTCACTGTCCCACGATGACCCTGTGAAGTTGGAGCCATCCTTACAGTGAAAGTGAAGCCCAGGCCAGCTCTGGGAGGTGAGGTGACTTGCTGAGGGTTACACAGGCGTGAAACAGAAGAGCCAGGATTAGAAACTGGGATTAGAGCCTGGTTGCTATGGAAGATGCTCATCACCCAGGATCAGCCTTATTGACTTGGGAGCCCGGTACTTGGGGGCGAATACATGGCCCTCCTCTGTGGGGAAGTATCCTGGGAGAAAAGAACCAGAGGCAAGGGGAGAGAGTGGATGTCGCTGCTGCTGCATTTTCTCATGATTCCTGTAGCTCCTCTGCTATCCATCAAGAAGGGATGAAAAGGTGCTTGTATTATGTCTGAAAAAGGCGACAGACACCAGAGTCATTCAAACCTCATCTAAACAGAGATCCAGAGTCTATAGAGACAGCAACACTATATCAGGTCTCTATCTTGCCCACAAACGTTCCTGGAACATCATGAAAAAGGGGGCAGGAAGATTGTTAAGAGCCTCAAGGTGAGTGAGAGTAGCCTGAGGCACTGTGTTTGCAGCCCCTGCAGAGACTGACTGAGGCATCCTGGTCCCCACAATGAATACCAAAGACCTTCAAGCAGAATTTGGGGCAGGGGAGAGTGCGTCTAAGGGTACAATAGGTTTATTTAAAAAGCAATAAATAATAAAAATTTAAATTAAAAAACAAATCTAGGCACACTTCACATTTCCTGGGATGCCACTACAGTAATACAGGAAAATCTCAGTCACTGAACTACCTGTTTTAGACAAAGTTTGCAATGATAATCTCTGCTTCCACTTAAGAAACTAGGGAAAAGGGCAAATTAAATCCAAAGTCAGTGGAAGAAATGAAATAATGAAAGTTGCAACAAGAATAAATGAAATATAAATCAGAAAAAATGAGAAGCTCAATGAAGCTATGATTCTTTGAAAAAAATAAAAAATCATTGAAAAATCTTCTATCCATATCAGTATGATTGCTCTTTTGTTGATTTCCTCACTCCTCTAACAGCCCGTCTGCACATCTATCATTTTAGGAGGCCCAGGGAACAGAGAGCAAAGTGGAGCAGGAAGGAGAGAAAGGGTAGAATTGGAGGATGGGACTGTGAGGAGCTGAACACTGTTGTAGACCAAGACTCACCCTGGCCTCAGGAGGCCCTCAAAGGCGGCACAGCACTGACTCTCCTGGGGACTTACAGCAGGAAAGAAGACACATGTGTTCTGGCTAATGTCCCAGAGAGTGACCAAGGATGCCATCACTGATGTCAAGATCACAGTCATGGCTTAGGAAGGCCAGAAAAGAATCCTAGCAATGAAATAGAGCTGAAAGTGGTGGAGACTTTGAGCATTAAGCTCTTGTTCTCTTTCTCTGTTTTTAAATATTTTAATATTTTATTTATTTATTTGAGAGAGAGAGAGAGAGAGACAAAGAGAGAGTAAACACGGGCACACCAGGGCCTGAAAGTGGTGGAGACTTTGAGCGTTAAGCTCTTGTTTTCTCTTAAAAAAATACTTACTATTTTATTTACTTATTTGAGGGACAGAAAGAGACAAAGAAACAAACAGAGATGAACTGCAGATGCGTGTGCCACTTTGCGCCACACGAAGTATCTGGCTATACCTGAGTACTTGGGCACTGAGCCTGGGCCACCAGGCTTTACAAGCAAATGCCTTTAACCACTGAGCCCCGTCCTTCCAGCCCTCTTGTTCTCTCTTGATATAAGACAAGTCACCCAGTTGTTCCTTAGCCAGTGACAAGAGTCACAAGAACAGACCATATTTAAAGGTCACTTATGACTCAAGGGTAGCCTGTTTTCTTAGTTCAGCTGGTCTTTTAGCATTCAGGAAGAAAACATGCAAGCAAGCACAGGCCTCATGGTCTTGGGGTAGCTTGGATTTCAGTTCATCCAGGGGTTGTGACTTCACCGCATGGTGCTAATGAGCCACAGGGTGCACCCCGTCACTTGTGCTTGACATTTAATTTGCTTTGTGGTGCCTCATATGTTCGGCTTTTCTGCAGGCGCATGCACTGTGGAGATGAACTGAGCCTTCTTGTTTAAAGAGGAGGTAATATTACCGGGAGAAAGCACACGAGGAGCCGAGAATCTCGGTGCTATGCACATTCAACCTTTCAACTCTATGATTTTTAAAATTATAATTGACCATTTGTATTCTAATTTTTATTTTATTTTTACTTATTTATTTGAGAGGGAAAGAGAGAAAAGGACACACACACACACACACACACAGACATACACACTGGGTTCACCAGGGCCTTCAACTGCTGCAAACAAACTCCAGATGCATGTACCACCCTATGCTTCTGGCTTACATGGGCCCTGGGGAATTGAACCTGGCTTATTTTATTTTATTTTTTTGGATTTGCAGGCAAGCGCCTTAACCACTAAGCAATTTCTGCAGCCCTATATTTTAAGCGCCTATTGGGCTTTGTGACTTCCTTAAAAGTTAACATGCCTGGCAAAAAGTGCAAATGGGCAGAGCAAAGACTCAGCTCATTTCTGGTTAATATGAATAAAGGAAGATGCTGTTTTTTTTTTTTTTCTTTCAAAACCTACAAATTGATGTATTTGACTTGCCAAAGCACAGATATAATAGTATGTGGCTGATGCATTGAAGATTTACCTGTCAATAACGTGATGGCAGTTGTTATAACAAATGCTATGTTTTATCCATGCTGCAATATGTCATATAAAGTTGCTAGGAAGTTGCAGGAGGAAAAGGAAGGTGTAAATAAGGACTTTCAATGTAGGTGAAATATTCACTTGTATATGTGAAGGGAGGAAGTGTGCCAGATGTGGGGAATGCACGAATTGAAATACGGGGAAGTCTGAAGCTATTAAAAAGTCTGAGCTACACAGTCAGGCGAGCTTGCACAAATCCTGGCTGGTTCTTCTGTGTGAGTAGCAAGCTATTCTGCTTGTATTTGTGGCAGAACACATTACCCCAGAACCTATTATGTATAGTCATTACTTTTCTTGTACTGTGACAAAACACCTGGCAAAAGCAATTGCAGGAAGGAAGGGTTTATTTTGTCTCCTGGTTTGAGGGTACACTCCATCATGTTGGGGAGGTGTGGCTGTGAGAGCATGAGGTGACTGGTCACATTGTGCGCTGATATTCATGGGTTGTTTTTTAGAGAGAGAGAAATGGGTGTGCCAGGGCCTCAGCCCCTGCAAACAAACTCCAGACGTGTGAATCTCTTGTGTGCATGTGTGGCATTGTGTGCTTGTGCCACCACAAGTCTGGCTACATGGCACCTGGAGATTTGAACAGTCATTCTCAGGCTTCTCAGGCAAGTGCCTTAACTGCTAAGCCATCTCCCAGCCTGGAACACTAGCCCAGGGGATGGTGTCACCCACATTCAAGGGGAGTCTTCCCTTCTCACTTAAACCTGTCTTGAAACTCCTTCATAGACAGCCCGGAGGCATGTCTCTTAGGAGATTGCAAATCCTTACTTAATTGACAGTGAAGGTTAGTCATTGCAAGATTGTAAAATCACCACTGTTTTCCTTTTGCCTGTGCCTTTGTGTATCTTTATTTCAGGAAAGGCTGAACCAGGCAGAGTTATCTTGGGGTCTCTCAGTTAGTTATGGTCCCATTTCCCTGGAAAGTTTGACTGGGTTGAACCATAGTGAGACCTAACTGGCTCCTGCCCATGGATGGCAGTGGACATTAGCTGGAGGTTGGGAGCTTGGTAATATTCAGTTGGTGCTCCATCGTGGTGGCCTTTGGCAATATCAAAATTCTTACATAGTGGTTGTCTTCTGCTAAAGCAAGTATCTTACCAGACCAAGTGACAGATTCATAACATTTTTTTTTTTTCCTCCACAAAGTCTTCAAAACAACATAATGATACTTTTGGCCAATTCAAATGGTTAAAGTAGCAACTGCCCCACTCAGATTTAGGAGTAGAACCACTTGACTGCCCTTGGGGAAGAGTGAGAGGGGAACTACAGCCATCTGAAGGTAGCAACTACCTCAGCAACATCGAGAACATGACCTCTCTAGACCTCACTCTCCCTGTAAAATGAGAATAATCATCTAACAGACTGTTTTGATAATGAAATGAAAACATGCTGTAAGAGGCTTGGCTCCATGCTGGGAACCCAAGTGCTAACAACTGGTAGCTGTTGCTATTATCATGGTCCTGGGTAGCATGCTGTCTCCTCTTGCTTCCACTGTACAAGTGTAGGACTCAAAATCATGTCCACTGTCTTTGTAATCTTCAAATGATAAGTGTCTGTGACTTCCCTCTTGCATATCTTTTGAGGAGCTTTTTTCCTCCTCAGGGTCTGACCTCCTGTGAGAATATTAAAATCCTCATTAAGCCTTTAACTTGCATCTTTGCTGAAGGAAATTGCTGTTTGTTCGTGGGCATCTTTGCAAAAAAAGTCCTTCCAGACACATCTTTTCCCTGAGTATAAACCCTTTCTTCTTCCAAGCTCAGACCATCTGCTGTATTCGGCTCCACGTTGCTGGGATGAACATCCAAACCAGACACAGTTTATGGGAGGAAGGGATTTATTTCAAGCCTACAGATCCAGGGGTAAGTTCCATCTGTGGAGGAAGAAACTGACGTGTGTGTGTGTGTGTGTTTGTGTGTGTGTGTATGTGTGGACACGAATGTGTCATGATGTGCTAGAGGTCAGAGGAAACCTTCCTTACATCCAAGCAGAGAGAAAAAAAACTGCAGCCCACAAAACACCAGCACACACACCCACCAGAGCTCAGACCCCTCTGCATACCTTTGGCTGGAAATCAGATTCACCCCCCAATAAACACACCTTAGGGTTTGACCCCAGGATCCGTTCCCAGTGGCGTTAGGGCTGGTCCCCAGTATCTTCCCCTCAGTGCCAGCTCCTCTGGCCAGGTGGCTGGAACTCCAAGTTCTGAGCTTTAGTAAAATCCTCGAGTCTATGTGGAGCACACTGCACCATCCTATGCTAACTCCCACTTTCCAGGCTTACACTGTTTACAGTTGACTCCATGATCCATTCTTTTCCCCGTCAAAGAACAAAGACCCTTCCAAACACATTTTCTCATGGCCTTCTTCATTTCTTTGCTCAGCTCTGCAGGCACCCATTGTTCTCTGTTTTTTCTCTAATACAGGCTATTAACCTTTTGAAATTTTTTCTCCAAATACTAAACATTTGGCATTACTTAAATTTAGTTTCCTAACATGCAAACACATGCCAGTTTAAAACATTGTTCTCCATAATCTTAATATTTTCTTATATTTTTTTCACTTTTCCATAGTCCATTCATTTGCTTTTAAACTTTTATTTTTATTATTTCTTTAATTTTGAGGCAGGGTCTCACAATCAATGGTAGCCTTGAATTCACTTGTAGCCAGAGCAGGCCTTGAATTCCTGATTCTCCTGCTGGGATTTCAAACATGTGCCACCACATCCAGCTATCTTTGCCTATCATTTAGGGGGAAAATTAGGTTGTTCTTGTCCTAATTAATGTATAGCAACTAACTTGAATATTAAAATAGGAAATCTTTGCTAACGGTGGTTTGAAATTTATTTTGTAACATGAAAAAAATTGTGTGCTTGGTGTATATTTGTGTGTGTGTGTGTGTGTGTGTGTGTGTGTATGCACATGAATGTGTCACCATGTGCACAGAGGTCAGAGGACAACCTTAGGGTGACAGTTCTCTCCTGCAATCTTATTTGGGACAGCTTGTTTTGCTGCTGGGAAGGCCAGAGTAGCTGGGCTCTGAGCTTCAGGATTCTCTTAACTTCACCTCCTACTTCCGTAGGTGCACCAGGATTATAGGTACATGACTCCACTTTGTGTCTGGATTTATGTGGGTGTTGGGCATCTGGAGTCTGGTCAGAAGGATACAGAGGAAGTACCTTTAACTACAGAGTCATCTGCCCAGGTCCCTCTATTTTTAGTTAATGTGTTAATCTTTTTCAAGCTTTTAGATTTTTTTTTTATACCTATCACTTCATCCATACTAAGGTTATACAAATATTACATTGAAAAACTGTTTTCTATTACAGGTCATTGGCGAGGCCCTTAGCTTCCCACCAGGACTAGATGGTAAGATCTTACTGCTAAAGACTTCACAGGCTTGGGCTGCAAGGTCACTGAAACACTTGCTGGAATTGAGCTGATAACCTCCTCCATGTAGACCAGCTGACAGAAAGCTGGAAAAAGCTATGCTGCATGCAGCTCTATGGGAGAGACACATCATTGGTAGAAATAAACAACAGTGGACACTGCAAGCCTTAAGTTTGGCCAGCCAGGCCAAATGAGCCAATGGGTACAACAGCAGCACGTCTGTTATGACAGAAACCAGCAGCTCTCTAATTGGACTGGAGGCCTGCTTCATGGTAGGGAATGCATGCCTGACAGTGAACACCTATGATGGGGGAGCTCATGAGCCCTAGGGATGCAATGCTTGCAGGTGTCTGGCTAAATGCATGTATTATGCTCAACAAGCTGTCTGGTAAGCACTACTCTTAATGTTCATACCCATATATTAATGCTACTCTCACTTTTGGTCAGAGAAACTTCTCTTTTCAGTTGGCAGTGACCTCTGGGGCCACTCAAAAGGCTCAACAGTGTTGAGAAGTGACAGAGGAGTGCTCGTCACTAAAACATCTCTATCACTCCCTCCAAGGCTCAGGGTCCATTGCAGTAGGAAGAGGTAGTGGAATGAATGTAAGAGTCAAAGGAAGGGTAGAAATTCTTAAAATGCACTCTTCCAGCCACAAAATGGCCTGGATATCCATGACCTTACAGTGCCTGACATTACCTACACAAGACCCTCATAATAGAAGGAAAAGATGATGACATCAAAATAAAAAGTAGACTAATTGAGGAGGGAAGGCATAGGATGGAAAGTGGAGTTGTGAAGGAGAAATTGAGGGGGGAGGGAATTATCATGGTTAACTGCCTATAATTATAGAAGTTGTCAATAAATGAAAACTTTTCATATTTATTACTGCTGTAACAAATGAGCACAAATATCTTCTCTCTGAACAAGTTGCATAGCCCAATGCTGAATGATGCTTGGAAGATGCTTGTGGGATGGCTGGGAACATGGCTCAGTTGGTAAAGTGCTTGCCACGCAAGAATGAAGACCTGAGTTTGAGCCACGGATCTCATTTGTGAAAATAGCCAGGTATGGTAGCACATACATGCAATCCCAGAACAGGAGGATCCTTGGTACTCAAGGAAAAGCCAGTCTAGCCTAATTGGCAAGTTTTTGGCCAATGAGACTCAGGTGAAGGACATTCCTGAGGAATGACACCTGAGGTTGCCCCTGGCCTCCACATACGAATCCATGCACGCATACCCTAACCCTCACATCCTTGAACATGCATACAAAGGTTCTTGTTAGAGATCTGCCTGAATAATGGGAAGAAAACCTCAAGGCTTTGTTCTGAAGAGTCTGACCTTGCTGTAGGATGATAGTTTTGAAAAAGGAAGAGGGAACAACAGGTATGTTTCCTTAGTTCAAGGCCTTCGAGGGAAACAGTAAAACTGAGTTTATGGAATGCTTCAGTCAATTTGCTTGGTCTTCCAACACTAAGGTCCTTGGACCCCAATGAAGAGAGAGAAAAGGCAGATGGGATTGTTGGAGCAAGTGAAGGGGAAGCTTTTTTTTTTTTTTTTTTTTTAAATCATAGCTGCCTAGTGAAATCTGGAGAATTTCAAAAATCACTGATGCTCTAGCAACATTCATTCTATTGACAGAGAGTGTTTGAAAAGCTGCTCAGGTAGTACTAATGTGCAATGAACGCTTTAAAAGCACCATCAAAGGGTCAGCTAGAAGAACCATTTTACCCAATACTTCATTTTACTTTATATTTTTGCAGCCCATGAATCTCGTCAGGTGAACTTGTTCTAACACCCTCTGGTATGACTCTTCTCATTAGATCTCACTGTTAACAGTAGCTTTATTTTCAGCTGTGGGTGATGGCTTCCCATTTTAGACTCCTGAGGGGATACCTTCTAGCGTCTGCAAGAGTGATGAAGGGGTGGGCGTTTTATGGATCTAATCAGCCTTTTCTTTTAAAGATTATTTTTAGTATTTTATTTATTTATTTGTTAGAGAGAGAGAGAGAGAGAGAGAGAGAGAGAGAGAGAGAGAGAGAGAGGGAGAGGGAGAGAGGGAGAGGGAGAGGGAGAGAGAGAGAGGGAGAGGGAGAGGGAGGGAGGGAGGGAGGGATGGAGGGAGGGAGAGAGAATGGGCACACCAGGGCCTCTACCTACTGCAAACAAACTCCAGGTGCATGTGCTACCTTGTGCATCTGGCTTTACATGGGTACTGGGGAATTGAACCTGGTTCTTTAGGCTTCACAGGCAAGTGCCTTAACTGCTAAGCCATCTCTCCAGTGTCCGATCAGCTTTTAATTAATGCTATTTAAAGCTTCTTTTCTCTCTTTACCCTCACTTTAAGGGGGTGTGTAGATATCAGTTTTCTACTCTTCAGGGAATTCTGCATTGAGAATTGAATGTCCGGTTTCCAAAATTATAATGCTTAACAACCCTCCCATATACCCTGTCTCATGGAGAATTGGGATTAGTGGTGTCTTTTACAATGTTTTCAGTAGTCAGGTACAAGCAAAATGTGATGTGTGCTCAATTTGGTATTTGTAACCAGAAGACAGTGAGTACCAAGGACAGTTTTCTACATAACCTTCCACCAGACACCAGAAATTTGTGTATGTGTGTGGGGGGGACTTTTGGCAAAACAACTTAACCATGATGAACCCACCCGCAGTGTTAGTGATACAGGAATTTTGGGGTTCCTCTGCCCATGTACCAGTATGCATCAATGTACTGATAATCAGGGGGTATTCCTGGATTCTTGTCTTCTGCATTCAATGAATGAAATTCACAGACCAAATGACAATATTCAGAGAGATTTTATTATAGTTTCAGGAGGGAGTGCTTAAGAGAAGGGGCACTGAAGTCTAACACGTACGAGCAGTAAGCAAGGCAGTGTTCTTGTCCAGGGTGGCAAGAGGGGGCTTGAGAAGTGCACCTCAAGACTCAGGCTGGGTTTGCTTCATGAGCCTCATGAGTGGGCGCTGGTTAAGCCTAGCTAGTACTGGCGTCAGGCCTCAGCAGGGGTGGCAGGCCCCTCCTCAAGTGGGAGAATCCTGGCATCGGTGTCTGCAGCCAAGGTCTCTGGAAAAGGGCAATCTTCTCAGAATCTGAAGTCTCTAGGATGGGCCTCAGTGGGGAGTGGAAGAATTCCCAAGGGGGTGATAAAGGTAAGTCAGATCCTTCCGACTGATCCTCTCTGACCTGCAGTAGTAGAATGAACTTAGATTTTCCCCTACAGGCCCAAGGACAACTCCCACCTTTGGTCAGGGATGAAGCTATTCACTCTGGGGTCCTGTCACCCATTATCTGTTATGAATGTGTTGTTGCTGTTTTAGTTAAGTGAGAACCAGAGGGGGTGCAAGGAGATCAAAAGTGTTAAAAGAGTTCATCATAGGACAGGAAGCACCCAGTGTGGCAGGTGATAGAGGAAGACCTTGTCTCCTGACTTCTGGAAGTAGATAACATGTTAGAAATAAAGCTGAGACAGCCCAATAAAGTGTTTGCCTTGTAAACATGGTGGTCCTGCAAGACCCCAACCAGCAGGAGCCAAGCTACAGTGGCCACTGCATGGCCCATTAAGCACCGTGTGTCATGTCACCTGCTTGGCGTCTCAAGACACTTGAATTGGAACCTCTTGGGATGCAAACAGTCTTGTTTGTGTCAGAAAAACCCTACTTAAGTCAGAAAGAATTAAAACATTTATTGGGCATAAATATATTACATATACACTACAGATACAGTTAGGTATTACATATAGCATAGTATTTGCAAAATCTATACATTAAAATTGATATGGCAGTTTTAATACAATGTATATGAAATAGTCTAAAATTTACAATACAGGAAAACATAGGATTATTTTTTTCCCCTAAAGTTGAAAAGCTTGGAATGTATGTCCAACAGTGAGGTAAAATAGTTTGTCTTTCAATTTAAAGAATTGTGCAAGGAAAACATTCAAACACATTCAATTAGGGCACTTTTCAATTTTGACATGAATACTGAATTACTGTAGCCAAAGGAACAAGGTTAGAAAATGCCAACATTTCAAGTTGATAAGAACAAGGCAGATCATATGCAAGATAGCTTTTAAAAAACGTTGTCTTTTTAAACAATTTCTGAGGACAACGGGCTTGTTTCACATGACTGGAACCTCTTATGTCCAGGATGAGTTTGACATACAGGGACGCGTCAGAGCATCAGAAAGCCACCCACTCATTCCTACATATTGCAACAGGGTAAGGAGAGTTAATAGAACACCTTATTTTATTGTTCATGTGTAATGGCAATATATATAGTTATATGTCTGTATCACATACGCAGATTTGTGATAGAAGATAGTGCCGTATAGAGTAATAATTTTCCAACTGAAGGGATTAAAATGAACACCATAGAAGAGAGAGCAATGGGATAAAGTGCTGTCAGCCGATATTTCACACACGTCAGCTTTCTGGTGATTAAAGAGAGACCGGAGATCTCAGAAAGATCGACTATTCATAGCAATTTTGGCCTGAAGTATTATTTTCTTAAAAAAATCCAACTGATCCAAACAATTTCTTTATAGCAGCAGTTCTGAAATGTTTCAAAAAAAAAAGAACCCTCCCCGAAAGGTTATTACTCCACTGAATATTTCATTGTTGAAAAAAATGCTTACTCTCTGAAAACACCTGCACAAAATTACCTCAGAAAATGCAGATGCGATGCCATTGTGGGTCAAACCACAGGTTTAGATGAAGGGATGGGTTCCGGGAGGTCAGAACTTGGGCAGAACTCTATTCACCTTGAGGCCATCACTTTGCACATCAAATCCCACTAATTGTCAGAGTCTATTGAGATAGAGAACTCTCTAGCACTCACTACATCGATATAGGCACACAGAATAATTCACTGATCAGAGCACTCTTAAGAGATGATTATGGTTTTCTGGTACATGTAAACCGTTCAATCACTCATAATGTATTTTTTTTTTTTTGGCGTTTAATGAACTAGATGCTCTTATCTTTAAAAACACAAGAAAATGTCAGAAGGTTAATACTACAGATATTGTGAAAGAACAGGACTGACCTAAAATTACAAAAGTATAAAACACGCACACAAAAATAACATGCTACAAGAGAAAATTAGTACATAAGTACATTAAAATTTTTTTTACAATAAATAAAGATTGCACTGTAATTGGCATTTAAAGTACTGTATGCAGAATATAGTATAAATAAACCAAAAACAACATGATGTTGGTTTCCCCATGACTTTGGTATGGGAATATTATAAGCTAGTACAGGATACTTACTGCATTTTAGACAATATAGACCAAGCACAAAACAGCTATGATCAAGAACAACCAAGGAGCAAAAATATACAAAAAAAAAAGGAAGAAAAAAAAAAAAGAAATAAAAACCCAGGAGCAGGGGATACGCTGTGTCTGTTGCACCCTTTTGGAATAGATTTGCACCTCCAACTCTTAAGTGTCCCTGAGGTACTCAAAACATGGTGGACTTCATAAATAATCCAATGACTTTGGGTTAAAACTGATTATCTCATGACTCAAAATGAACACGTAAGAGTAATGCTTTATACTCCAATAGCACCTTTTGGTCAAAGATCGCAAAGCACTTACAAACATTAGACTCCCCATTATGTCTTATTTTGTTTTTTCATGCATGGGAAAACTGAGGCACAGAGAGGTAAAGTGACATGTGGAAGTCACACAGCAAGTTAGTGAAAGATCCAGGGAGAAAATTTAGGCTCTTTGACCACCTCCTAAATACTCCGTGCTTACTGCCAGATACCATTCCCTCTCCACATGCGGCCAGATCAAGTTCACAGAAACTGGAACTCCGAATTCAGATGAGTCCCTTCCGGGTTTTATCAATTTTCATCTGCTGTTAATGTTAGTATCATGGGCACTGATTAGGGTACTGACATTCAATCGCTTCATGGATACCTCACAGAACAGCCTAAAGGCAAGTCTTTCCAAAACAATGATCCAACACATAAGACTGCTTTCAATCACTACAGACCACGTTCAGTGCACACAGGAGCACTGACCTGTCACCAGTTCTCATCATATAATCTGGTCAAATATCACAGAATATAATAACTCTAGTGATTAGATTAGAAGTAATTATATACAAAGACAGACAAGTTCAAGCAGCTTTCACAATAGCCGGATAAGGAAACAACTAACTATTGCACGATGCCCTCTGAGAGTTATGCCAGGAGTCGACGTGGGAAAATCTACAATGCTCCGTCATGTCTAGGTGCATTTTGGTTACTTGATTTCTTATATAGGCAGCTCAAAGTGTTAAAAATCACAAGAAATACAGAGTATTAAAACATATTAGATTAAAGAACACATTTGGACTTCAATGAGCTTAACACAGTTAAACAGCTGAGTGACAAGATGGCTTAGGACAGCCTTATTGGAATGAACACACCTTCTGTATTCTTGCTGTTGCGGCTGTCGTCTGACAACAGTGCGATCCACGCCCTGTAACTACACACACTGTGATTGTGTTTACAGGTACAGATGATCAAGACTAAAGAAGTGACCGGTGAATATAAATTACTAGACTGTAACATAAAAATGAAAAAAAAAAAAAAGTCAAAGGCTTGTAAAAGATGTCAGTGAGAACAGAATAAAGGCAAACTTGAAAACTTAAAAAGAAAACTAGCTTTTGGTATCTGGGTCACTTGCTTTTTGCTTCCTCCTCCTCCTCTGCTGTGTGTGTGTATGGGTTTTAAATCCAGTTTAACCTCTTCCTAGTTTCGCATTTCAAAAAGGTGCACCAAAACACTTAGATATATTTTTTTTTCCTAGCTAAATCTGGAAAACAAGAGAAGTAGATAAATCAAAGAACAGAAAGGCTTGAAGGGGGATTATCTGAACGTGAACAGCGCGCGCAGCATCTGAGTCATACCTCTAGTGTGCCGGCTTTCTTTACTTCATGAGGAAGGACTGTAATATAAAGGCAAATAAAACAGACAAGGTCGCAAAGCCCAGCACGATGAGGGCGGCGAACTGTTCATCAGTAGGCATCATGCTCTTCATCTTGGGGTCATCCAAGCTCCCCATGTCCCCTGCAAGCATGACCTCACGTCGCTGTAACGCAAATGCCACAGAGGGGCTGAAAGCTCCGCTTAGCTCCTGAGACGTGTCCACACAGCGCCGGCACGCACACACCCGGAACCTGTAGTCTGTGTTGGTCTGGAGGCCTGAGATTTGGAATGTGGCTTCTTCCCCTTTATATACCTTTGAGAAAAGGAAAAGTCCTAGGTAAGTAATAGTTTTAATTGTCTTTTTAAAAAAGTCCATTATTTAATTTGTGTGTGTGTATGTGTGTGTGTGTGTGTGTGTGTGTGTGTGTGTGTGTGTGTGTCAGGGCCTCTTGCCACTGCGTACTTCAGATTCCTGTGCTGCTTTGTGCATCTGGGTGACATGGGCACTGGGTAACACCCAGGCCCAGCAGATGTTGCAAGCAAGTGCCTTTAATCATTGAGCCATCTCCCAGCCCTTAGGTATGTATCCTTGAATACTGTCATTTCCACAGAAACCATTATGCATATTGGGGACCTGTGAACAATGGAGTGTATCCGTTCCTATCAACAAAAATTAGGTTGAAAGTTATTTCTTCCAACTTGTATTTCATCCATATAAAGCATATTCTAACTCACTTTAAAGCACACTATCACAATCTAACGACTGAGATTAGGAATGTAGCTGGCATTCGTTTAGTAACACAGACACACTGAGTTACATTTTTTTTTAACTTCAGGCTATCAACTGAAGAGTCCTTCATTCAAACAGCTCTATGTTTTTGGTCTCCAAAACAAATTAGTGGTTTTAAACTGAATCAATAACTAATGGTGTACATAATAAAATGCAAATTTATTACTAGATTTTTTTTTTTTTTGACAATTGCCTACCACTATGCCACATAGCCCCACTTCTTCCCATAAAGGCACATGTCATTCTGTGCCACTTGTTTTGCTGGCTCCAAAAATTCACGCTTCTCCCTGTGAGATTTATGTGTTACTGATTCAAGACATTTCTGCCCACTGTTTCCTGTATCCATGTCCTTCTTCATGAACCTTTGGGCTGTTCTCAGCTAGGAGGTTTTATATAATAAGGACGCCATGAATATTTCTGTACAGACCTTTGAAGGCTTCAAGTTTTATTTTTCTAGAGTGAGTGTAGAGGAGAAGAAATGTTGGGTCACAGAGCAGGCTCGTAACCTTAAGAGGAAGCAGGACCTTGCACTCACACCATACAGGTTTGAGTTATCCCATACCCTCCCTGCTATGGCCTGACCTTACTTTCATGTGACTGTCAGCCATGAAACTTTGGTGCAGAGACATGTCTTTTTTTTCCTCATTTTTAATTTATTTGAAGTAGCTCTTTATAAAATCTACATGTAAGTCCTTTGGAACATTTATGTGTTGAGAAAATTTTCTACCAGTTTTGTGGCTTTGAAAATGCTTTTGAGAATTATCATTGATGTCTAATTTATCAAAAAGTGAAGACTGAAATAATTCAGTGGTCTATTTTGAGTGCTCATCTCTGTAACACTAACCTGCATTCTTTCACTAAGGTTCTGGGATAAATTTTTCTTACCCTTTTAAAAACTCTGATATAATCATCAAGAATTTACTATTGTGAGGAGTTGAAAACTAGCAATTGACTTAGTCATCATCATACTTTGAATTGACTGTGTGCATAGGAAACTGAAGGAGGGGCGGAAAAGGGCTTCACAGAGTTCTACTCCCAGCAGTACTGATCCTTGGAAAATTTTCAGAAATTTATGCATGAAAATGACATGAAAACTTATGCCTTATATTCAATTATTCAATTCAACGAATACAGAGCAAAAAAAAAAAAAAAACAGTTGCAACTAACAAGTCAGTGAAAGTTTTGTCTAATGAATACTTTAAAAATGAAGCAACATTAACTGACCCCTCTTCTGAATGACCTTGAGCTTGTACCTGTGGATTCTTGAGCATGCTTGGTATATAATAATTGCACACTGAAAATTAGTTACGATTATTATTACTTGGATTTAGAACCTAAAAACAGCTCTAGATATATTCTTAAAACACACCAAAAAAAAAAAAAATGCTGGGGAGAAGGCTCAGTGGGTAGGCGCACCTGTGGCATAAGCATGAGGACCTGAGTTGACCCTCAGGACCTCTGTAAAAAGCCAGGTATGGTTGTGCCTGTCTGTGCCCCCAGGGCTGGGCAGAGCAGACACAGGAGGATCCCCAAGGCTCCTCTGTCTCAGGAAAATAGGTGGACGAGCAGACGTGGATGCCCAAGGTCTTCTTCATCGTCCTCTGCATGTATGTGCATGGGGCATGTAGACCCATGCACGCACGCCCACACACACACCAACTAAAAGTGACAGAGATGGGTGTTTCAATCTATAAACAGGCTATCTTAATACAGTTGTCCTTGTTACAAATGCTGTACAATTGAAGAGGACTTCCAACACGCTAAACTTTGTCCAGAAACACTTGCTATCTATTCCGATTTGCAGAAATCTACAAATGTTTCCCCACGTTTCTAAAGCCTGAAGTTTAAGCATTCTACTGAGAAGCAGGGTATCACTTTAGGGACCAGAAGGGTGTCAGTCACACGCTTAGTGATGGGCACACTGATAGAGCACAGGGATGACTTAGAAAGGGGATCAGGCTCCTAGTGATATTTAGCCATTTTCTTAAGCATTTCTGCCCTTATCATCAAACCTTGCAAGCGGCCCTTGTGTCTTCATTACTGTACTTCTGGCTAGTGACTGATCCCCAGAGAATCAATCCTGTTTGCTCCTTACACAGATTTTTCACTGCTTTTGCTATTACCCTTTAAAGATTTGAAACACGTTTCTCTCTTCCCTTTCCTTCCCTTCCCTTCACCTTTCTCTTTTTCCTTCCATCTTTTTCTCCTTCTCTTTCTTTCCTCCATTTTGCTTATTTGGGGTGTGTGTGTGTGTGTGTGTGTGTGTGTGTACACATGCCAGGGCACACATTTAGAGGCAGAAGACAACTTTTGGTTAGTCTTTACCTCCACTTCACTTGAGTCAGGATCTCTCATTACTGATCACGGTTCCTTGTGAGAGCTTCCAGGAAATTCTCCTGTCTCAACCTCCTTTCCTGCCATAGGTGCACTGGGATTACAGAAGCCTACCACAGCTTCTGGCTTTTAGGTGGGGCCTGGGAATGTGAACTCAGGTACTCAAGAGTTGCATACGAGTGCTTTATCCATTGATGCGTCATCTCCCAGTGACTGAGTTGTTTTCTTTAAAGAGACATTAATTGGTAATGTCCTTTATTTCCTTTGACTTAATTTCTTAAATCTAAAATGCTCAAATTGGTGTTTTTCTGAGGGAAAAAAAATCATCGCTTGGTGATGATGTACAACCTCTGGGAACCACACACCAGGCTGCTAAGGTAGGTCTCTCCACACTCGCCATCTGGGCTTTGGTTTCCCATCAGCCATGTCCCTGTAATACGAGTGGTTATGACACTCCACGGCGCTGACAGCAGATGGTGGGTGTGTATCAGGTTGGACAAGCGCTGCTTCTGAATCCTTAGCTGCAGGTTTGCAGGTGCATCTTTCTCATCAGCCTTTTGGAGGCCATGCTGTTGAAATGCTTACACTTATGGAAGGCGGAGATAGAACTAGGAAGAACTCTTGCCCTGTGAGAACTGAGTTTGCTCGCTATGGCTGCTGGGAAGTACTGAGCCAGATCTGAAAGCTAGGTGCTAGAAACAGGACCTCAGTCTAAGTAAGTCCTTGCTTCCTCTAGATGAGGTGTGTGAGCTCAGGCAGGTGACAGCTCTGAGCCTAAGTTTTCTGAAGTGGACCATGGGGCCTTCAGACCAAGTGAGGAAATGTGTGGGGGAGCATTTTGTTGAAGGCACATGCTGGAGACACATTAGTTGTGTTAGATTCAACCTTCCAGATTCCACGGTTGGAAATGATGACTGCTTCCACTTTAGAGATGGAGAAACTGAGGCTGAGGAGGACTGTTCACTCCTTAAGAATCTCCTAGCACACAAGGCAAATGCAGATCCCAGGTGAGATGCTGGCTTCTGATGTCTCAGCCCTGTCTACTGCGCTGGGAACGATATCCTTCCTACCTTCTGTCACCCACTGTGATTGTCACCTTGACTGCATCTACAAGCTCCTAGCAGACAAATCTCTGGGTGTGTCTGTGAGGGGTTTTTCTAGATTAGGTAAACTGAGGAGAGAAGACCCACTCTAACTGTGGGTGCTCCATGCACTGTGGGGGGGGGGCGGTCCCAGACCAGATCAAAAGGAGAAAGCCAGCTGTTCCACATGGCCATGCGTATTCACCTCTCCGCTTCCTGATGGTGTATGTAGCGAGACCAGAAACCTCATGCTCCTGCTGACATGCCTTCTGGACTGTACCTCCTTGAATTGTAAGCTGAAATACATCCCCCTTAAGTTGCTTCTTGTCAAAGCAACGGAGAAAGCAATGAAACCCACTTTGGTCCTCACCTAATGACAACGGTGTGGCCCTGGGTCCAGTCTCCTGGCCTTTGTGCCTCCCATGGAGCCCCACCATCGTACTGCTATTTCTACTAAACGGCTACCCTCCCCCCAGGTCTGCACTGGGTCACCCCTGGGAAAAGCGCCGTCTCTTCTTTCTGACATTGTGAAAGGGGCTCCCCACCTCTGCCCCTGTCAAGCAAGACTGCTGCAGATTTTGTGATGTGGCCTTTGATTTCTGCCATCAAAGGATGACCTCATTGCAGAAAATCACTTAATAACCTATCACAAGAGAAATATTAGAGGCTTCTCAAAAGTGGGTAGAAATACACATTTATATCTATTTGCATGATTTCTGTGCCTTCCAGAACTTGCATGGATACATTCTTTTAAGAACATCTGCCCTAAAGTACATTTAATTTCCCTAAAATCCAATTCAGAGAATCTCAGAGACTTCAGGCATTAATTTTGGTGTAAGTTCTCAACCCTAGCTGTTAGATGGAAGGGCTCAAAAAATATATTTGGAGAGCAGAACGACTCTATTTTCATTGAACCATAGTGAAAAGGCTTAGTGACAAAAATCTCTCGTGCCCACCTGTATATAATCCCAGCACTCAGAAAGCTAAAGCTGGAAGATGAGAGAAACTGGGCCAGCCTGCACTATACCATGGTTTTTCAAAACCAAAACCAAAACCAAACAAACAGAGCCCAGGACTATCAAATTGATATTTCTTGTCACTATTTCTTAGTGACAAGTCCGATCAAAATTTACCCTTTAATGTATAAATGTTTTTATTTTAGCCATTCTTGCTATTTTGGCATTTTACTTTTTTAATGGGATTTTAGTTCATTTTCATTTCAGTATAAAATTCTAGGTCACTCTTTTTCCCCATTGTTGTATTTGAATTGGACAGCTCTCATTGTTCAGAAATATTGTAACACAGTACTGAAGATGAATATGTGAATTACATATGAAATTGTGTTTTCTCATCTCCATAGCAATAAGCACAATGGATCTATACAATAGCTGCTCAGTGGATGTTCTCTAATTAAACTAATTAAGACCCCAAATCCTCACGTAGAAATGCTTATCCCGCCCCGTACTGTGTGGCAAGAGGACAGGTGCCAGAAACAAGTGGGTGTGAATGTGAAATTGGTGTGCCTGCATGCGTGCACACCCATTATTTACGCGAATATTTAGGCAACAGAGTGTTTGGTTCAAGCCTGGGATCACTGAAGAAAGCGCAGTCATTAACAGTGATTCTTGTTAATGTGTTGATAGAAAACATATGCCATTTCTTTGTGTGTATGTATGTGTGTGTGTGTGCCTTGTGCACATGTGTGTGGAGTCCAGGAGAATGCCTGTGTACCTTCTCCCACTTTCATGCTGTTGTCTTGACACAGTGTCTCTTTCTGAACATGGAGTTCCAACTTTTTTTTTTAACCATCAAACTGGCATGCTCCACTTTGTGCATCTGGCTTTATGTGCGTGCTGGGGAATTGAATCTGGGCTATATCAAGCTTTGTAAGCAAGCATCTTTAACTGCTGAGCCATCTCTCCAGCCCAGTTTAAAGTGTTTTCAAGATGCCACAAAGAAAGACCATGTGAACTAGCTTTTGACATGCTACACATAATATGAACTCACATCAAGTATGTGAGCACACAGGCTTCAAAGCACCTCTCCCCTGGCTCTGATGATAATGCTCTTGTTTCATATCACAAATTCATATGAGCCTGTGTGATGAAGTCAGTTCCATAAACCGGGAAAGAAGTAAAGATTTTTTTTCAGGTTCAAAGAAAGTAAGGATGGCAGACTTTAAGACAAAATGAAATGTTTCCATTGTGTGTGTGTATGTGTATATGTGTGTGTGTGTACAGGCCAGAGGACAACCTTGGGTACTGGGCCTCTGGAATGCTATTTTTCTCTTTCTTTCTTTTTGAAGTAAGAGCCCTTATTAGCCAGGAGCTCACCAAGTATTTTATATAAGTAAATGAAAATAAATTGATTGCATTATTAGATCATATTTGCAAGACTATACCTATGTTCTCAATTATAAATTTATGGGTATTCAAAAGAAAATGATGAACTACAAGGTCCAGTTTCCAGGAGCAAGATCACTGAAAATTAATTCAACCTGTGCATAACAGGTGAGACCTGAGGAGCCACGCTTCTACAAGCTGAGAATGAACTCTTCAACGTGCAGCTCGTGCTCTTCTAAAACGATGGGTCAGTGCCAAGTGATCTGCTCAGACAGTGCCTGGCATGCAGCAGGACTCTGAGAAATGGCAGAACAGTGCTGCCTATGTAAGGGGTGTTCATGCCCCCTTGGGCTGTCCCCGAAACCTGTAATACTCCTGGGTGGCTACTTAGTACCAGGGATGTGTGGGCCTACAACATGCTGAGGAGACTGTCTATGGCACATCTATGGTCACTTCTAGCCCAGCACTACATAGGAGTTGATGTGGTCACAAGGTCACCAGGTCATAGTCCCGTATTTAGTGGTACATCCACTGGGGTGGTGCCCATGGGACTGCACGGCTATGTACAAAGGGCGACTGGCTGCCCATTCCTTGGAATGATATCCTTTGTTTTCATTCATTTCTACGGGGGACCCATTCTGAATTTCTCCACCTGCTTCGACCCAGTTTAAGAGGCAGAACTCAACTCACTGAAGCCACAGATCACGATGCTGTAAATATGCGTATGCTCTGCATTGTTTTTACAAAGGTTATTTCTGTTATTGACTTGGTGTCATGTTTCAAATGGCAAGATGTAAAGTGACACCCAGATCATGGAAGAGTCCATGAGCCTTGACCGAGTGACAAGTTGCAGAGCTGACGTCCCTTCCATGAGAGCTCTGTGGGGAGGAGCAGAGGGGCGAGAGCACGCTGAGCTGCCGGGGCTGACCTGCGCACCTTCAACCATGCCTCCACTCAACAGAACTGCACCAGGTTACCATCATGCACTTCCTCACGTGGCTGGACCGAGGGGAGGCTCAGAGTAGCAACGTGACTTACAGGGTTGTCAGTTCTGCTTCTATAGCAAGAGAACTAAGGCTTGGCACAGTGAGATAACTCCTCCAGGAATACAGGATCACAGGAAGTGGGTGACTTTTCCATCTAAGTTATAATCTTTTGTCCCTTTCTCCCTCCCTCCCTTCCTTCCTCTCTCTCTCTCTCTCTCTTTCTCTCTCTCTCTCTCTTTCTTTCTTCTCTCTCTCTGTCTTTCTTTCTTTCTCTTCCTGTCTCTCAAAATTTTCGTTTGCATGTTATATGTGCGTGCATTGAACGTGAGTGCCACGACCCTGTGTGGTGGTCAGAGGACAACCTCCAGTGTCAGTCTTCCCTTTCCAGCTTGTTTTTGAGGCGGGCCTGTCATTGCTCATCACTGTGTGTGCCAGGCTAGCCGGCCTGCGAGCTCTGCAGATTTCCCTGTCTCCACTTCCCGTCTTGCTGGAAGGAACATGGGATTACAGTCCCGCTTCTGGCTTCATGTGGATTCTGGCATCTGAATTCAGGTCCTCGTGCCTGCATGGCAAGCCCTCTGCCCACTGAGTCGTCTCCCCAACCCCTACAGGCACCTACTTCTATCACATGCTGAAGCAAACACTTCTCCCCACTGCCAGGATAAGCAATCCAGTTATGTGGAAACTGCATCTTTCATGCATGCAAAAATCATTACCGAGTGAGTAACATGTGGCGGAGTTGGAAAGATAAGATGGAAGCGTCCGAGCCCACACGGTAGCGGGTCCCGTGTGAGCAGGGCTGTCATCGAGGCAGGTGCGCTGCACTGTACGAGGCTGTGGCTTTGTGGTGGAAGGCGCAACTAGAACCTCCTGTTTGCTGTGGCTTTGCCTCTATGAATTCAATGCCCATTGCCCTATTGTCCTTGGACTGTAATCATTTTAGCCACTGTTCTGCACACAAAATATGAAGAGCCTTCATCCCCTGTCTAATGTCCAGAATAGGGAAAGGAAGCACTCAAAGCATCACATTCACACTAATGCTTACTAATCACAGAGAAGGGGGGAGAGAGAGAGAGAGGAGGGGGGGGGAAATATCAACAACAAAATTACACAAATTCCAAGTTCAAAGGATCCTGATTCATTTGTGTCAATTGTGGCTTCTTAATACCCATTCTGCCCACATTATTTTTTGGTAAATGCAGGAAATACATGAACATTTACATCTGTGGATCTGTCCTACAGGGCTGTGTTCCCACAATATAGCTGTTTACAATAAGGGCAATATTTTGAACCATACATGTTATCCATTATTCTAGTATTTATATAGCTATAGGTTTAAATAGGTAACAAAGAGTGGGTTCAAGACAGCCATTCTGCTAATAAAATCTAAATTGCTGAACTGATCGGATCGGCCTTCATTCTGGCCGCCGCGTAGTCAGTGAGCAAGCAAACAGCGCTGCCTCTCTGCTGTGAGGTGGCATCCGCTGTGTTTTGAGAAGCACAACATGATTCCAAGAACAGGTGGGAGAGCATGGTACATGGAAAAACAAAAGGCTTTTGTCAAAAATCCAGTGATGAACATGCACTCTAGAGAAATGAATTACGGTGAAATACCAAAGGACAAAGCATGAAACGTCCTCCTAACTTCAACATGTTGACATCACCATGGAATGGAATAGCACTGCTACTGGTGGTAAACACAGCTAAATCTAATGGGGGAAAACTCTATTCTCTTTGTGCTGAGAACCCCCTCCCCAAACCAGTCACGTTATCTGATAAGATGACACATGTACAGTGACTTTCTCTGTGATGGGTCATAGGGTTAGAATGAGGCACGGAAGTGAGAAGGAAGCAGCGTCTTTGACTTACTAAGTGGAACAAGAGAAAGCGGTGACATCATTGACTGAAACAAATCGATACTTGCAGACGTCAGATTTAAGATAAAAATTTCCCAAAATGTGGTTAGAGCAACTCAGTCTTTTATCTGATGCTTTATATTAAGCAAACATGGCAAAAATGTCCAAAATTTTCTTTGACTTTTTTAGCACACTTTATTTGCAAGTACTCCTTATTGTTATGCAAGAAACACTACCCAGTTAAGAAAAACTCAAAATGACATTATTTTCTCCTTGTTTTGTGTATTTGAGGCTTCAATAGCTAAAATAGACATCTTTACCGATGAGGCTAACATTTCAGAGAATAGGTGACGGTGGCCGTCACCCTTATGAATTCAATGCAAATGTGTCATTAAAGTGCCAGTGAATAATAGACCACTGCTTTCCTACTGGAATAACCACATTATACCCTGCACTCACAAGGCAGCTGTTCAACTTCAAAAACATTGTGGAAACTAAATATTTGAATCTCTTCTTTGAAAGAATTAGTGATCCAGAAATGTGAAAAATATTCAAACCAAATTCTGTATCTGACTATACATGGATCACACTTTCTTTTGCATTAGGTTCACTTTGTGATCTGTTCACCTAGCTGCTCAAGTGACGATATCATTATCAATGCCCACCCAGGAGTCTGAATCCCCACCCAGATGTCTGTATCAAAATTCGGATTCTGGGCTGGAGAGAGGTCTCAGTGGTTAAGATGCTTGCATGCAAAGCCCAGCTACCTGGGTTTGATTCCCAGGTACTCAAGTAAAGCCAGATGTGCAAAGAGGTGCATGCATCTGGAGTTTGTTTGCAGTAGCTAGAGGCCCTGGCATGCCCATTCTCTCTGTCTCTCTTCTATCTCTCTCTGCTTGCAAATAAATAAAAATATTTTTAAAAAAGTGGATCCGAATAGATTGCCACATGATTCTGATGTACAATACAAGGTGACATGCAGTAGCCTAGAGCTCCTGAGCCCCAGGGCGTCAAGGTCCATTCATCACCTCCCTCATGCTGTGACTGTCACTTCTGTAAACAGAGCAGACAGGGCTGAAGTTTAAGGAGTTCATTTTACTTCCCCTCTGGAGTAAAACTCGGTACTTCAGTTTTTAATTACCAGAAGACTTTGATACATGTGAATAACACTTCTATTCCCAAGTACAAACACACCACGTCGAACTCTACGCAAGCTGATGCTTGAGCAAGAAAGTTCAAGGCCATTACCACTGCCACATATAGAATGAAACCTAAAATAAACACCCTGAAGAACTGGGTCACAGGGGTCCATTAATTAGGTCATTTCAATCATGACACGGAACAATGATGTCGTTAAGAGAATCATTCATGGCCTTTGCAGAGGCGAAAGCCAGCCTAAGGCTGGTAAGTCACATGCGTGCACAACAAACAGTCCTTACCTGTTTATACTCAGATTCTCTTCCGACCAATACCTGCAGAATGTAGTTAACAGGGTCGCCTTTCATTGGTGGTACCGTCTCCCATAAAATTTCACATGAATTTCCTTCTAACTGTGTCACCCGGGGTGCTGCAATACAAATCCACACATCAAAGCTCAGAAATCAAAATATTACCTTAGCAACCAATATTCTGGTATTACTAGTGAGAATCCAGGAAGAATAAGGTCGTGTCTGTCTCTGTTCTGAGAAGTAAACTTATTTGTTTGGCCTCCCCATCTCCACTCTAGGCACCAACGAGTTACTCTAGGATTAGAAAACCATTCACAATGATTCTTTCCCCCCCCCCTTGCATGTGAGTTTATGTATGGGTACATGCATGTGTGCATGTATGTGGACTCCACAGGTTGATGTGTGCTTTCCTCAGTCTCCACTTTATTCTTTGAAGACAAGGCCTCTCATTGAACCCAGAGCTTGCTGATTTGGCTAGTCAGCAAATCCTGGGGATTCTGCTGTCTCCCTAGTGCTGGGAATACAGCTGCACGCTCCCCCACCTGGCTTTTGCATGGGAGCTGGGGTCTGAACTCAGGTCCTCGTGCTCACTCAGCGAGCACTCTACTGACTCGGCCATCTCCTTGGTTCCGGACAAACCCTTTTCTCATTAGCTCATCAATGGCTAGGCTAGATTACATATTTTAGCATTGTTTTCTTCTCCAAGGCTGTTAGATATGTTCCATGTGATTCAGGGACGTTTTCATGTGTTAGGTATTGTAGGTGATGCAGACAGAAAGGTAAAGTCTACTTTCAAGACACCTCAGACCTGGGGGACAGAAGGTGAGAACGTGGCACAGGCACAAGACAAAAGGAGTCTATGACAGAGTAACAGGGGCAGTGGTCACATGTGAGTGAGACCGAAGAGGTGGTGACTGAGCAAAGTCCACACAACAGGCAGCAGTGAGGACCTTCAGCAACTCAGTTGTGCTATATTTATATTTTAGTCGACTTTTTATCTTCTGGATTCATTTTTCATGTTTAAAGCTAAATTATATTAGTCTGTAGTAAGGCAATAAAAATATATTCTCATTCTCACTCACATCCTCTTTCTCTCTCTGTGCTGGGAATCCATGGTCCCACTCAGGAGAGCAAGCACTCTGCCACTGAGCTACAACCTTGACCTGAAACTACAACAGGTTCTCCCTCAGCTTGTGTTATCTCTGTCACCGAATTCAAGATCTCTTATTTTCCACTTTGCATCTGTCATGCATAACTCCTACTCTCTCTGAACAAATTTCTAACTACATGCATTTATAAAAAATTGGTATTTAAAACAATCGATTTTCTTTTGTGTGTGCATGCATGTGTGTGTGAATGGGCATGCCGTGGTCTCTTGTCACTACAAATGAACACCAGACACACGCAACCACCATTTTTATGCCTGGCTTTACATGAGTAGCTGGGGAACTGAACCCAGGCTTTGTGAGCAAGCAGCTGAACCATCGCCCCACTCTCAATGAATTCTTTAGGGGAAGAAATTTCTCCTTGTCAATCTGCATGATGGTACCTGTTCAGACAAATGGAGATTTTGCTCAAACAGTCTATGTTGGATTTACCAAAACTCCATGCCACATAAGGAAAAATAAGGAATCTCATCTCATTAAACAAGCCTTCAGCTAAGACAACAATTTCCTCAAGCTAAGAGCAAGAGGAAGATGGGCCAATGGCCCGGTCACATGGTGCACAGACAAGCAGCCCTTCTGAGGTAAAAGCACCGTGAGCTGTCCGTGGTGCCTGAGCTTCCCTTAAATGAATCTTACCAAGAACCATTCTGAGAGGCAAAGCTAGTGCCCCAATGTCAGACAGACCCTAAGGCTTGTTGTTAGTGTGGGTGATAACTCTGTCTAGGTGCCAACAAATGGCAGGGCACAGCACGCTCAGGTTCCATCTTTGTTAGAGTGGAGGAGTGAGGGTGTGGCAGTGAGGTGGGGCAGCATGGCACTGCCCTGTCGCCATGAGACAGTGCCAAGAGCTAGTGGGGCCGGGAAGCAGGAAGCAGCCCGGAGGCAGCTGTGGGACACCTTTGCAGAACCCACGTCCACAGCCTGTAGCCTGTTGGATTGACTACGTGCCTGGAGGTAGCTGTCTCTCATCCTCCAACAGAAGAGTTCCCAGGGTCAGATACACAGAAGGGACACCTGTCTCCCTCCCACCTTTCTCAGGGTCATTTTGGACAACAGTCAGATAAAGCCATTAGCCTGCCTGCTCCTGCAGAAGAGTAGCAGAGACTTTCACGGGAAGCACTGGTGTATGTATGATAGCGGACATGGCCTCTGGCTGCTGTCAGTGCCTGTCCAGCCACGCAGTGTACACACGACTCTGTGGCCAGAAATAAGATGACATGTGCTCAGCAGGCCAGGTGAGGGAGGAGCCAGGGCAGAGACTTTCGTATGTCATCCCCGAGAGGTGGGAGACGATGTGGGTATGGGGGAGGGTGGGGATCTTAAGACCTGATTCCTCTAAGCGGGGGAGGAGGAGGATGGTTAATCTCAGATATCAGCTTGACAGGATTTAGACTCAGCATGGAAACAAATCCCTGGGCATTTTTGTGAGGAATTCTCTAGAGTAGTTCATGAAGGTGGGAAGACCCACTCTACATGGCGCAGTGCCACGCCATGCGCTGAGGTCCTGGGCTGCGTCAGGAGAGTGAGCGGAGGAGGCTCGCGGCTCTCTGCTTCCTGACTGCGGACGCCGCGTGAACAGCTGCTTTGCGCTCCTGCCGCCACGCCTTCCTTGAGGGACTGCACACTGCCAGACCCTTCCTTTCTTAAGTTGCTCATGCTGGCTATTTTGTCGTAATGATGAGAAAAGTAAACTTACACAGAGAAAGCCAGCCACAAACTTCAAGATATATACTAAGATTGCTGCTGAAGCTTTCTAAGGGTGTCCCTCCAGGCTGAGGGGGGAAATCTCACAGGAAAAGGCTTCTGAAGTTGCCTGAATCAGTTGCTAACATTTAGGCACTGGAGCTACCCAGATGAATGCCAATCTCTTACTGTCTTTGGAAAAGGAAAGCTGCAAACTTTCCTTGGCAACATGTCTTGAGGGCTGTCATACTACGAACCAACCCCCACTTCTAACCCAAAGCCTAGCACCCAGTATGTTCCTTGTGTCTAATACATGCGGGGGGAGGGGAGTGAATGTCTCGCTACTTTATTATTTGTAATAAACATTCATATGCTTGAACAGAATTGATAGCATGTGTGGTGGTCTGATTCAGGTGTCCCCCATAAACTTAGTTGTTCTGAATGCTAGGTTCCCAGCTGATGGAGATTTGGGAATTAATACCTCTAGAAGACAGTGTACTTTCGGGGACAGTCTTATGGGTGTTATTGTCAGTTTCCTCTTGACAGTGTTTGGCACACTCTCCTGCTCTTCTTGTGCACCTGATGTGAGCCAAGAGGTGATGTTCACCCTCTGCTCATGCCATTGTTTTTCCCTGCCATTATGGATCTTCCCCTCGAGTCTTTAAGCCAAAATAAACCTCTTTTTCCCACAAGCTGCTCTTGGTTGGGTGCTCTCTACCAGTGATGCGAACCTGACTGCAACAGCATGTATAAAAATTCTTTCAGGCCTCTCATTCGCCATTGGACAGCCTATCACCCAGCCATCTTGTATAGATTGCTCTTTTGACTTAATCCTGCTGGTATTAGAACTATGGAGAGTTGATTTGAGGTCGGAAACGAAACTCCTCCTTAAAGACCTGATATCACCCTTACTCTCACGGGCCCATGTGACACAGTGCTCTGTCTACACACCTTTGAGGGTAGGGGGAACACTTTTGGTCGTGCTGAAGGTATAGGTTTCCGAGAAGGGTCCTTCCCCTGCCTCGCTTGCTGCCTGGATTCTGAAGGAGTAGCACGTGAACTCAGTCAGTCTCTGGACCTTGTAGGTGTGGCTGGGTCCTCTGTAGATTGAAATAAACCTAGAGGAAGGAGCAGAATTCATTAGCCATTTAAATCTCTCACTAAGAAATTAATTGTGATATTAACTTGATAAATGCTTTTCCTGCAGTCTGAGTCAACCAGTTGCTATGATATGGTGAAGCTTAATGTCTGATGAATGTTTATATTAAAAAAAAATCTTTATGCCCATATGAGTGGAGTTTCTAAAAACAATTGTTCATGCTTTGTTTTATTTTATTTTATTTGGTTTTTTTTTGGAGGTAGGGTCTTGACCTAGCACAGGCTGACCTGGAAATCACCATGGAGTCTCAGGTTGTTCTCAAACTCAAAACAGTCCTCCTACTTCTGCTTCCTGAGTGCTGGGAATAAAGGCGTGTGCCACCATGCCTGGCTCCTAATGTTATTATTTACTAATAAAAGCTAGACTTGGGCTGGAGAGGTGGCTTAGTGGTTAAGGCACTTGCCTATGAAGTTAGTACCCAGGTTCAATTCTCCAGGTCCCAGGTTAGCCAGATGCACATCGTGGCACATGTGTCTGGAGTTCGTTTGCAGTGGCCAGAGGCCCTAGAGTGCCCTTTCTCTCTCTCCCTCCCTCCTTCTGTCCCTCTGTATCTAATCAATCAATAACTGAAATGATAAAAAAATAAAAATGCTAGACTTTTCATGTATTTAATTTTGGTGAGTGCTAACCAACCTTCTTCTACGCAATAATCAGTGAGGTTACTGTGCAGTGAGCATGTGAAAATACCCAAATTTTCCAAAGAACTGAGCTGTAGGAAATGCTTTTAGTTTTAAAATTGATTTACCCAAAACCTTACAAAAGTCTCCTGAAACTGGCAAGAAGACATTTAACTTTACGTAAATTTGAGAAAATATAAAAAGAAAGCATTATGTTTAGAACCATCCATCAGGTTAATTAAAATAATGGGAAAATGGCATTAGTGAGCTGCACCATTTAGCTAGGAAGATTTTTGTCTTTTTATATTTTGTCAAGAACCAATTTGCACTTCTCTGCTAATTAATATTATTAGGAATTAGGAAACATTCTTTTTTAAAAGTACTTTTATTTATTTATTTGCAAGAGAGTGAGAGGGTAGGTGAATGGATGTGCTGGGGCCTCCTGCTACTGCAAATGGACTCCAGATACACACACCACTTTTTGTACTTGGCTTTCTGTGGGTACTGGGAAATTGAAACTGGGTTCAAAAGTAAGCACCTCCTTCCCTCCCTTTCTCCCTCCCTTCCTCCCACCCATCCTCCCTTCTTTCCTTCTTTCATTTTTCAAGGTAGGGTCTTGCCCTAGCCCAGGCTGATCTGGAATTCACTGTGCAGTCTCAGGCTGGCCTTGAATTCATAGTGAACCTCCCAAGTGCTGGGACTAAAGGTGTGTGCCACCACACCCAGCCTGCTGAGCCATTTCTCCAGCTCAAGGAAACATTTTTTTTAAATTATTTTGTTTTGTTTTATCTTTATTTATTTATTTGAGAGCAGGGGAGAGAGAGAAAGAGGAAGAGAGAGAGAATAGGCGCACCAGGGCCTCCAGCCACTGCAAACGAACTCCAGACGCGTGCGCCCCCTTGTGCATCTGGATAACGTGGGTCCTGGGGAATCGAGCCTCGAACCAGGATCCTTAGGCTTCACAAGCGAGTGCTTAACCACTAAGCCATCTCTCCAGCCCAGAAACATTCTTATATAAGACACAATGTTAAAAAAAAAAAACTTATTTTTTAGGTATTTCCCCTGAGTATCTTGAAAACTTAACATTTTCCCAGTGAAACTAGAGTACCTAGAATTATGATATACATACTTACCACTTAGCTAATTAGAATACTTTGGAAATACCATGATTTCCTGTAAGTGCTCCAGGATATTTAGTAGGAAATTGAATGTCACTGGCCCAGGTATAACCTGAGAACCACCACCTGAGTCGATTCCAAACATTGCCTTGTACACATAGGACACCACTCATTTCTAGGGCGGTCAGCAACCAGGGCAAATACAGTGGCTTCAGAAACTACTAGAAGTGGATCTGTGATAGAATCAAAACTCGAAACCACCCCCCACCCCCAAAATTCAAAATGTTTGACATTGGCCCGAGAGAAAGAATTGATGTATTCAGTTAGCAGTGGTTCTTGTACATCTGCTGCCTGCTGGGCTCTGTGGATGTATGATTAATAAGGCCTAACCTCACAGGTTATACTTGGTCCTGTGGGGGGGGGGGAGGCAGGGCTTTCTGAAGGACAGTAGCAACTCGATTTCCCTGTGTGTTGGAGAATAGTCCTGGATGGAGGAGTGTATGGATTCATGGACAGATAACCAAAAGCTGTCAGACTCAATATTTAGCTTATATCATTCAAGTATTCATCAGTCTTTGCAACTGGGTTCTTGAGCCCTGGCCAGTTCATCTAACGTTTTGTCTGTTCTGTTGTGAGAAGTGCCTTTTACTGAAGGCCCAGTTTTTTAATTTTAAGGAAAGCCAGTGTCCAAGATGAAACCCCAAAATACCATGGCAACCTGTTTAGCACTTTTGATACATTACTGCCCCAGTGAAGATACTGTTGCTAATGCTACAGGCCAGTGGCTATTCATTAACTCAGCCTCATCTGGGCTAGAATCTCTAATGGCAGTCATTGACCTAAATTGTATCACAAATGGAAGTCATCTTCATGACAAACTTGCCAGAGAGCTCAGGTTTTTAAGAGTTTGGAGAACACTGGAGGAGCAGACTAGATTCCCTGTCACACCTTACTTGAAGGACACTCTTTGCTTTTGAAGATAGGTTCGACATCTATTCGTTGCCAGACTCAATTGCATACATAGGTAGAAGCACTCAGGGTCATACAGGAATTTACTGAAGCACATCTAGTATACTCCAATTTATAAAAAGTTCCGTGGAAACAAGTGATAGCAATGCCACATTTATAAACTTGCTGGTAGAGAATTTATCCTCATGTCCCCTAACAGTGCTACTTACAAATGGAAGAAAGGCCATGGGTGTGTGCATAAACAGCAACTAGAAAGGGTCTGAAGGAAGATGTTTTCCTGAGGATTTTAGGTTTAACCTTTAAGAAATTTGCCCTTATTTTTTTCTTAAGGCAAATCCAATAGACTGGCCTTTTTTTTTTTTTTTTTTTTTTTTTTTTTAAATGAGTAAGTGAGAAAGAGAGAGAATGAATGAGAATGAGGATAGATGTGCCAGGGCCTCCAGCCACTGTAATCAAACTCCATACATGTTACCACCTTGTGCACACGTATGACCTTGTATGTCTGGCTTACGTGGGATCTGGGGAGTTGAACATGGGTCCTTATGTCCCACAGGCAAGCACTGTAACTGCTAAGTCATCTCTCCAGCCTTACCTTGCTTTTGCAGTGAAGGCAGAGGTAGCTACTGGAGGCACATTTCAACTGCAATGCCCTGTGCGCAAGCTGGGAACTGGCAGTCTACACCTCCCACTGGAAGAAGCTGTGAAAGCCGGGGAAAGGGGAACCGTTTCTTCTTCTAGCCTTTACCAAACCAATAAGCTCCTCGCCCACTTTTAATGGAGCATGATGTCTCCTCTAGCAATAAGGAAATCACAGCCTGCTTATTGTAGTAAAAACCATTGGCTATTTTGTCCGACCTTCATCCCCACAAAAAGGGCAGAAGAGGAAATTGTTGGAGGGACAAGAATTGCCTTACTTTGTTTTCAAAACATGTATGGGAGCAACTGAAATAAACGGCAACTAGTCCAGATGTCATCTAAGGAACTAGGTACAGAGATCTCAGTAAGGGCAAGAAGATGCAGGCATGGCCCAGGCTTGCTCCTGAGCAAAGTGGGTGTGGTGGGGAGGGGAGGCATCAAGAATTGCATAGGTTTTGGGTGAAGCAGCCCAGGATAGCCCAGCATTAGCAGTATCATTCCCCTACCCAGTGGTCACCTAGGGAAATAGACATGCCCTGCTCTCCCAGGGCCTATATCCTAAGAGGGCCACACAGATCTGAGGTCTGAAGATCTGAGCAGTGATGCAAGATGGTGATAGCCAATGTCTTCTGAGGACCTTCCTCCCTCATCTTATGCTGAGGGAGGTACATGCCAACAGCTGCAAGGGAGACATTCAAGACAGACAGGAAGTCTGTTTGTTAGCAAAAACTGGATGCTTTCTTCGCTTTAGAGTTCCTATTTTCAAGGAAGGAAAAAGGAGGCAGGAGCAAAAAGAATGAAATTATGATGTAAAAGATAGGCATTACTGCTAATGATAATAGGAAAGTTACATTAGAATCACTTCTTTGGGTGTGTATGTATGTGTGTGTGTGTGTGTGTGCGTGCACATGTGTGTGCAGATAGTGGTGTGTGTGCACATGCAGCTGCACTTGCACATGTTTGTGGAGACAAGATGTCTTTGCTTAGGAACCCGATGCACTTTCATATCTAAACAGCATCTCTCACTGGCCTGGAATTTGCCAGCAAGTCACAGGGATCACCTGCCTCTGCCTCACCAGTGTAGGGATTGCAAGCATTGTTTTTTTTTTTTTTTTTTTTTGGTGTGTGTGTGTACTATGAATGGTGTGGTACGTGCATGCATAGGTCAGAGAGCTTTGGGTGTGTTTCTCTTAGCATTGTCTGTGTACTTCCTTGAGACAGTGTCTCTCCCTCAACTGGGAGCTTCAATTTTTGTTCAAGAAACCCCACTTAGCAACCTCTGCTTTTTGTTCCTTCCACCCACCATATACTGGAGTTAAAGATGTGAGTGTCCACACCCATATTTTTCACATGGGTTCTGCAGAATCACACTCAAGCAGTCTCGGGCTCTCATGCTTAAGTGGCAAGTGCACATAACTGCTGAACCATCTCCTCACCCCACAAACTTGATTTTTATACTTGGGCTCAGGAGGTTGAACTCAGATACTCGTGCCTGTAAGATGAGCACTTTACTGACTGAGCTATCTCCCAGGCCCATGGCCCACAACATAGCCATTTATAATTCCACTATTCAATGAGTCCATTCTAGTTAAATTTCACACGAGTCAGTGCACAATCAGAAAATAACAACCACCTATGAAAAAAAGCCAATCTGATGCTTTTTTGTTGTTGTTGTTGGTATTTCAAAGTAGGGTCTCACTCTAGCTCAGGCTGACCTGGAATTCACTATGGAGTCTCAGGGTGGCCTTGAACTCATGCCGATCCCCGTACCTCTGCCTCCCAAGTACTGGAATTAAAGGCGTGTGCCACCACGCCCGACTCTTTAACTTTTTTCCAAGAGTTTTAATTTTGAAAAGATTACAGAGGTCCTAACAGTTTTGTTTCTTCTCCACACCTCTGCCAGGCCTGGGTCATTGAAAGTTCTCAGTAAACGCACGTTCTGAAATGAGAACTGGACTGTGAAGCACCGTGCGCTCTCTTCAGCCTCTCCAGACCTTCGATCTCACCAACAGCATGGAACCTATCTTACAGAGCTGTTGCAAGGCTTCCGTAGGTTATGAAATCCTTTTAGGTTAATCTTGCTATGCAATAATCACTCTGTCCATGAGTCATAATGCCACGATCATTTTTATACTGCTGAGAAGATGGGGTTAGAAGCCACTGTTCCTCTTTCCAAGAGATCACCTCACCTCGTTATCTGCATGGCCAGAGAGGTTACTTCCTCTGGGAGAAAGCTGTGTGGAGGGAGAAAGCAAACTCTGTGGGTCAGGCCACCATGCAGGCTTTAGACATGAGAGTGGGGCTTCATAAGCGAGGCTGTCACCCGCCTTACACTGGGGCTCACCAAGGACACACAGGCAGGAACATCTCATCACTGTGGTGACGTTGAATGAGCACTCATGTAAAATGTCGGAGCCTGACATACACCAGTCCTCCCAGAAGTGACTCAGATCCAGCAGGCTTTAGGATAAAATGTCCATGCCAACAACTTCTGCCTTCCTCTGCTCCTTCCAAATCAAGTACTGAACTCCAGCCACAATGTCGTAAGTACACAAACCAGTACATGAAAGAATATAACCAGCACCCCACTTCTGTAATTAATCCCTTTCAACTCCAGGAGGTGGGAGAAGGGAGACTTTTCCTTTTCTTTCCAAGCCAGTGATTGACAGCCCTGTGTGGGGTAACCACTCTGGGAGCTGGGACAGGTCAACACCCCTGTGGCTAGAACCACTCTGTGAGAAATTAAAAATGTTTAATATTTGTTTTACAAGCCAGACTCATTTTCATCTTTCTCTTCTTTTTAAAGATGCATCTTAATTGTAACATTCATTAATAACCAAGCCAGAGGCCCTTTGTGATAGAATTAACCATATAAAACATCCCAAGATGCAATGACTAAAGACTTCACATTTTCAGTGCACCCAGGCTTCCTGGATTGTGACATGTACTTGTGATATCATCCAGTCATGGCTAAGGTGTATGAAATCCAGGTACTGGCTGTGGTGTCATGGCGCCTTATACTTCCCACAAGCCCTTGAGGTCACACTGGCCATATCTATGAGGAGTCTCTGCTCCACTGCCAGCCCCTGCTGCCATGACATGCTTTTATAGGCAGCGGCTCCATGAACCAGGGTTCCTGTGAGGACAAGGAAGAAGTCAGGGTGGGGGTTCATTGTAGCGCTGGCCTGCCTGGTTACCACCCACTGTGTGTATGAGGGTTCTACTGACCAACCTCAGGCTTGGGCTGTCTGACCAGGAAAACAAAGTCATAATAGCACTCACCTTGTCGGGTGGTTGTGAGAGTAAAATGACATCATGGAGAACTCACTATATAATGCCTAACACTTAGGAAATGCCCACTAAAGACGATTCATGTTGTCAATGCGATTAACAGCACCAATATTATTCATGACAAAATACCAAGACTTGTGATTTATCTTGACTTCGACAGTCAGAGAAACATGTCCTTGGAAGGGCACCCGTATCCCATCCCCTTCCCCAAGAGTTTATTGAGTGAGAACATAAATGCCTCGCACCCTGTCTGGATAAGCCTGACCTAAAGACTTCACGGAGCAGGAGGCCAATGAGTGGAGCTCAGGGCATTGTTTTGTTTTGTTTTGAGACAGTCTTTCTGTGTCACCCTTGTGCTCCTCCTGTTCAGCTTCCCAAGTGCTGGAAGTGGAAGGTCAGTTGGGTCATTAAAAAGTTACGATTCTGATTGACATTTCCAATCTGGTTTCCCTTTCTCATCACTTCAGAGAGATGGTAACAAATGTACCTGGGTCCGATTGTAGGTAGCTTACTGGTGACTTAAAGATTATTCAACTCTCTGTGCTTAGAGCAGTGACATGACTGTGTAATATTATGCTGCTGGAACCCATCCCCAGGCACTGATAGAGCCAAGAAAACATTTGCACAACAGTAAGAGTGAATCTTCATGTACACTAGGGACTTCTATGTAGGTCTGTCATTTGTAACGAGTGAGGGGGCTTGTGCATGTAGGCAGGCAGTGTTCAGGAAATCTCTGAACCTTCCTCTCAATTTTGATGTGCACCTAAAACTTCTCTAAATAATAACAAAGGACTACAAGATAGTTTGAATAGCTGGCCCCCAGTATATTCAGTGTTTTATTAGTTTGTAGTTTGCATCTGCAGCCACCTGGCTGGAGGCAGTGTCACTGGGCAGATCTTAAGGTGTGGTGGTGGGTCTGAGATTCCAATCTAAAGATGTGCCAAGTGTGCCTAGCTGGAGTTCCTGAAGTGTGCTGTGCTGTGTGGCTTTTGGCTTTTAGGCTGTGCTTCTCTTTCTCTGTCTGGTCCTGTGAAAGCAGGCCAGCTTCTCCTGCCATTACAGAACTTCCCCTGGATCTGTAAGTTTCAATAAATCCCTTCCTCCTTAACTGTGCCTGCTCTGGAAGTTCATCTCAGCTAACCTGAAGCTGTCTAAAAATTTTACATTTATGTGAATTATGAAACACTTTTTCTTATTCTGCTTGTCTATTACAGTTCTCCAGGGGGTAGGGGAGGGAGTGTCACATTTTGGGAGCACAGAGATATATGGAGACTTTGGTCTGAGCACACCACTAGTTACTATGAACTTGAACAAGTCAGGTAAACCAGGCTCAATTTTCAGACAAGTCATAACTATTTTGCTCAGTGGCAAGAATTTTTATGAGAACTAAGTGAATCAAGTAAATGCTACCATTTCTCACTTAATGGACACCAAGAAGATACACATGGAGTCTGGATTATTTTCCAAATGTTCTAAGTGAAAGCTACACATTCAGTCTCACTATTTCAAGCCTTAACATTGTGAGAGACAAAGCTTTTGGCTTTCAAGTGAATTCATGGAAAAAGCCTGGTCATATTACATCTTTATATGTTCCTGTATTTCAGATCAGTTTAGGGATAAAGGGAGTTATGATATCTTACAGGATTTAGTTTGAAATGTTTCCTTGAAACAGCTTTACTTTGAAAGAAACATCTAGGAATGCTCTGAATGTCTCAGCTCTGCAACTGACAGTGGAAAACAAGACTTCACATGAAGGTCTGTTTTTATTACATTGCAGCTAACACACAATCCTCAGGTCCACTGCTGGCACCTGCAGTCCATTACTATTAATTCTTCAAAGGGACTAACTGGCTGGCCGAAAACGCCCTTTTATCCATAAAGGACTGCAAAACGTACCTTCAAAACAGGTTTCACAATATCAAAAACCAACAGCTGTTCATCAGCCCAGTATAGCTAAGCCTATTAATGTCAATGCATCAACATTCCCCCCTCTTTTAAGCGTCCCTGGGGTTCAAGAAGGGAAGAATGTGTGTGTGTGTGTGTTTCCTGTGTCACTCAATCGGTGTTGGACAATGTTTAAAACAGTTTTGGATAGTATACGCCCCCACTCTGCCAGGAACACAGAGTCCTCCCGTTTCTCTGTCGACGCACACAGAAACAGATGGCGCCACGGGGGGACACCCAGGGCAGGGAATTCATTCTCTAAACCGATGCTGATGTGGGCCAGAGCTCCTGTTCACAGACTGCTCATGAAAGAGCTATTTTCATGAAGACTAAGGAGAAAAGGGGTTAATTTCCAATTGGATTTTGAGTGGTGAAGTTATAATAGTTTTTAGTTAATAACACTGAGTTTTATGCTCTTTTCTAAGTAATTAAATTTGATTATACTTAGTAATGAAAACAACTTATGTTTGTTTTCTTACTATTTGAACTGTACTTGAGACACTGATATATTTGATATATTGGAAATTTACTTATATTCATAGAAGGTAGGCCCAAATTTCTTTTTTGGGGGGGTAGTATTTGTGCATATTGTCTGTGGTATACATATATGCATGTTGATATGTGCACTGGGTGCATATGTGTGTGTGTGGGGTAGGCACATGTGCATGTTGTGAGTGTGGAGGCCAGAGGTCAGCATCCCTCTATCACTTCCCACCTTAGTTTTTTTTTTTTTAATTTTTATTTATTTATTTATTTGAGCGTGACAGACACAGAAAGAAAGACAGATAGAGGGAGAGAGAGAGAAAATGGGCGCGCAAATGAACTCCAGACGCGTGTGCCCCCTTGTGCATCTGGCTAACGTGGGACCTGGGGAACCGAGCCTTGAACTGGGGTCCTTAGGCTTCACAGGCAAGCGCTTAACCACTAAGCCATCTCTCCAGCCCCCCACCTTAGTTTTTTGAGATAGGGTCTCTCACTGATTCAGCTATGAGCCCACAGATGCTCTTGACTTCGGCTCTGTAGTTCCGAGATTACAGCCACACACGGCCACACCTGGGTTTTCATGGGTTCTGGAGGTCCCAATTCCGATCCTCCACCTCCCTAGTCCCTGAAGCCAAAACTTCTAAAGATCTGAGAACCTTGACATTCCCCATTGCTCTATGTTGCTTTCAGATCTGTGGAGTGAATTTTACCTTCTAGTACACAATTTCCAAGGGTTTCTAGAACTTTGCTTTCCACTTACACTTCAGTGGCCTTGCCTCGACCTGAGGGAGATGCTATTCATTCTCATTCTATTTATTTATATAAGTAAATGAGAGGTAAAAATCGCTATCTGGATTTTGCTTCTGGTCCAATTAGATCTCAGTTAATTTACTGTCTCTGAGCTTTGCTTGCTCTGAGACATTTTAGCCTGGCTTTGATTAAGCTAGTGATATTCTTTATTTTGGAGGCTGAATTTACACACTCCTTTTCTAAGAAACAAAAATGTTTCTAAAGTATTTCCCTTTCATTAATTAGTGACTAGAGCCAGGCATCACAATATGCACTTTGTAGAGGGGAATTCAGGCAGAAAGTGGCCCAGGGCTGTGCCTCTGGTCATCCAAAAATTCACGAGCAGGTCTGGGATCATAACATCAGTAAGAACCATGGTTGCCTTGTGTGGATTGAGGGAATATAAAAATGCCATTTATCCAGCAAGGATGTTCGTATGGACCTGGGGTCGTCCAGAGAAGCAAAAGTCTTGAGGGCCTCTTCCAGCCTGGCTACTGAACTTCCATCTAAGTCATTTAGTTTGACATCATGATTTGAGAATGAAAAGGAGTTTGCTCTCTAACAGGCAAACACTGAGAAAATTCTCTCTTCCCTCAGGTCCATGCACCCTAACCACTTTTATTAGCTGCCTAGTGTGCTCTTTCAGTGTTTAAAAGAAACCGCAATCATAAAGACGCAGGTGTTTTCTGTCCCTACCAATCAATAGCTAGCAGTACCACAAACATTACAAAGACCCCTGCCTAATCCCAACCTCAGTTCCTTAACTGTGAGCCCCACGATTTTGCTGGATGAAGGGCAAAGTGTCACAGGCTAACGATGGAAAGCAAGTGGCAATTACCTAATTTACTTGACACTTCTCCCCAGTCTAAAATTGGTGGCACATAGTTCTAAAAAACAGTCTGACCAAAATCCTGAGCAACAGATTAACCATCACACATTCCTGGAAGTCTCAGTGTCCCCGCCTGGGCACTGTGTACAGTTCTTGGGAACATGACCCCTCAACTCCAATTCTGTTAGGGCAGTACAACATTTGATTTTAGTAGCTCAGAAAAATCTGTCTTCTGAACCATCAGCACAGCACTACAGCCTTAGAATGCATGAGCTGGTCATGCTATTGCAGCACTTGTATTAGGTTAAGTCAGCATTATGAAAATGTTTACTCTGGGAGTATAGTTCTCTTGCATAACATGCGTACCAGAGCCATTCACATCTTCTGTGCTGGATATGTTAAGAATAATAGACTTAATCACTGGAAGGCCGTACTAATCTAATTTTTATTTTTGTGCTGAAATTAAAATTTCTTGTACTGTCTGCTCACTGTTTAATGTTAATTTATTTTCTCAGCAAGATAAGCTCTTACAGATAAGCACATGCCTCATGTGGCCTGGCACATAGTAGTAAGTCAAGAAAGCAAGGCTGCTGATTGAACAATCATAACCTAATCACTAGGTATAAGCTCAGCTCTATAAACATGATGCATTGTTTTAAGCTTGTTCCATGCACATGGTCTTGGAACCTTGGAGGTTAAAAGCTTGAATACATAGGAAATAAATTTCCTGGTTGTGCAGGAGAAAAACTTTCAACACAGCACATCTAAGCAATCTGGATGAATTCTGATTTACCCTGAGGCAAAGGTTTGGGCCAAGGTATCTGTAGGATTCTTCCATTTGTATGAAATAGGTCCAAATGAGGGAGAGAGAGAGTGATAAACAGGGCAGGGGCACTAACACATTTCATTTTATATTCAAGAAGTAAAGAATGTAGAATAGGCATTTTATAGATGCTCCAGAGAGAAGCTTCTTTCAGAAAGCTTAAAATATGTTTTTGATCAGACATTATACTTATTCTGTGTGTATGTGTGTGTGTGTGTGTGTGTGTGTATATGTATATATATATATATATATATATATATATATATATATATATATATATATACACACACACACATACATACATACATATATATGTGTGTGCATGTCTATAGTATGTATGTTACTATACACATACACATATGTGGAGGCCAGAGGAGGACATTGGGTGTCCTGTTCTGTCACTCTTTTGTTATTTTCATGAACTAGGGATTTTTTTGAACCTGTAGCTGACTATTTTTAGTCAGATTGGTGAACCTGGGAGCCCCAGTCATTCTCCTGTCTCCACTCCCTCTCAGCGCTGGGTTGCAGGCACATGTGGCCATGTGCAGCTTTTTCTTTGGGTGGTAGGGATCAAATTCAGGTCCTCATGCTTGTGCAGCATACACTCTTACCTGCCGAGCCATCTCCCTAGCCCCAGACATTACATTTCTAACCCCCTGGATCATTCCCTACTTTATAATCAACAGGCATCAGTCAGCAGATCACAGATGCCAAACTTAGGTGAAGGGGCAGTAGGACATTAAGCCATTTTCCCCAAGGAAGCTAGTATCTTCTCAGTGACATACCAAAGCTAAAAACGTGAAGAAAAAGAGCTAGTGTGCCCCAATCTTTACAAAGGAGACCTTTTTGTGTTCAAAAAAGTTAAAAGGCTTGTTCATATAAGGTGTAAAAGGTGGGATGGAGTTTGGAGGACATCTCTTCATCTCACGATGAGGGAAACGTAAAGTAGCAGTCATTGACTGCCACTGAGGGCTTGGTGCAAACTGAGTTTTCCCAGACTTGGAGGGATACTTCCTCGCTGGTGAGGACAGCTCACACCCAGACACAAATGCCCCCAGATACTAGTCAGTAAAGTGTTCATGGCAAGACACATATTTTGAGAGTTTACAAGCAAGAAAGTAAATGAAACCCAACTCAGCCCACCTCTACCCCTCGCCTTGGTCACCAGCAAGATAACTAAGATTCCTTCACGCCTATAATAACTTATTGGTAATTAATAAGATGAATGTGCATGTGAAAGAACACAAACATTTTTCTCAAAAGCCATAAATTCATCAAAAAGGACTGCTTTTATCTGGGAAGAACATATTGTTATTGTTATTGTTATTATTATTATTATTATTATTATCCAACTAGAGAAGTCAGGTTCAGGTTCTAACACACTTGAGAAGAGTAGAATTGATGAAAACAGGGGCTAGGGATGTGGCACAGGTGGTCGAGTGCCTTGCATGCACAAAAGCTTTGGGTTTCATGCCCAGGACCACATAACCTGGGTGTGGTGGTACGATCATTCCAGAACTCAGGAAGTGGAGACAAGAGTACTAAAAATTCAAGGTTGTCCATGGCTACATAGTGAGCTTGAGTCAGCCTGGGATAAACGATACCTTGACTCAAAAAACAGCTTGGGCTGGGGAGATGACTCAGTGGTTCAAAGTGCTTGCTGCTCAAATCTAGTGACCAGAATGTGGATCCCCGGCACTCAGGTAAAGGCAGACACAAGTCAGGCACATGTCTACAATCCCACTGCACCCACAGCAATGGCAGCAGAGGACAGAGAATGCTGAAGCTTGTGGAAAACAAGAGAAACCCTGTCTCATTCAAGGTGAAAGGTGGGGACCAATACTCTGGGATTGACCTCTGGTCTCCACATGTGTCCTGTGGTAGATGCACACCCATACACAAAGGGAACAAACGCATACATGTATGGATGAGAAAAGCTATGTTAATAGCAAAGGTTATGACGTATCTAAGCCCAATGTTTGGTCCCAGATCCAGATAAGTCAAGACCTAAAGTTAAAAGGCTTGGCTTCAAGGGGCCATTTGTACAAGAGGCTTCCTTTCCAGACACCCACGAAGGTCATCTTCAAACTAAAATTGGACTGTCCTCATCCTATTAAATCCCAGGAAAATTGTCTCTCAGATAGAAGGAGAATTTATTGTGTTCAGGATCCACATACTTTAATAACTTTCTGTGAGCACTGACAAATTTAATTTAGAAAAGATAAATCTAGACTCTAGCTCATAAAATTAAGAAAAATATTGTTCCTAATGGTCAGATTTCTTAAATTGCTACTTCAATTTAGGCCAGTCATTGATCTGACAGACAAGGCAAACCTTAGCTTATTTTTTTTTGAAAGAACATTCCTTGGTTACTAGACTCTGCACCACTTTGTGTCTGGCATATCTCAATATCTCACAGCACACCCAATCTGGCAGGTGCTTTTGGGGCCTTTGTCAGGGGCCCAGGAGCTGCTCTGTATCAAGGAGAGATTGCTGGTCAAGTACTCCACCCTTGGATGGTGGGGACGCTGGCCTCCCACATTCTTGGAGAGGAGAGGCATGTTCAGCTACCAGCTTCGGTGTTTGTGTTTCCCATTTTCTAGACAGCAGAACTAGAAAGCATCTCTAAGGAAAGTTCTTGCCACCTATGGAAGCCCCAGGGTAGGGAGAAAAGGGAAAGACTCATTGCAAAACATCCCTCAATGCTACCCTCATGACTTCCATTGTTACATCATTCCTGTTCTTGCCAGCCCTCTCCAGCTGAGGGTTCCATGCAATTAAAATCATGCTCAGAGATATACACCCAGCAGGGTGAGTTATCTTGTCGATGAACCCCTCAAAGGCAGCCTTACTCTATCCACGCATGAACACCGGGTTTCAACAGGGCAACCATTTGTGCTTTTCTGTCACCGCACTGGTCTGTTGGGTAATTCCAAGTGAGGTTCACATGTTAGTACCTCTAAGAAACCTCCTCCGCCAGTGCCCACATGGTGCCCGCCTCCTGCGAACTTGGACACTTTTACTTTTCTTCTGTGCCACTGCTCCAGGATTGTTTACTTCTCAGATCTATGCTTGTAGAGGTCACATGAGTGTTTTCTCTCCTTTCTTCCCTTCTTTCTTTCAGTCTTGGATTTTCTTAGACATCCCAGAGGTCAACAGGGAGGGCCTTGAATATCTCGTTATATTTCCCCATTGGGAGGGAGTGCAGAGCGCACATCCACCATGTCTTCAGGCTTCCCTTTCTCTTGAGAGACACAGTCCTGCAGCACTCTGAGCAGGGCTCGGCAGATGCTGGAAAGTTGACTGGAAGCTTCCTGTGCACCTCCCATCCCGTGCGCGGTCACCACCCCTCAGCTTTTCAGAGTGTCTCGTCTAGGTTCAGTAGTTTTCCCTCTGTGAGGAAGTCACCTAGTGCCTGCCTGGCTTTCCCTGGCCCTGGCACCGTCTCTGTGGCTGTGGCAAATAGGCAGGCAAGTCTTCTTGGTGTTTTCCTGGATAGTAGTCTCAAGGAATAAAGGCCCAGGGAACTGCACCTGTCCCCAAGGTACTGGGATGAGGAGTGGCTGAGAGAGGAAGGCCTTATGTAGAGGAACAGGAGGCTGTGATACATAAGGAGGGCATGATAGAGGCCCCCACTGGCATGCTTTCATGCCTCAGTAGGTAAGCAGAGGCATGCCACCCCGACCATCATTGGTTTGACAGTAATCTACCCTCCTGCATGATTCCGATCAGGGCCTCTGATCACAGAACATTCTGTCACCATTACCTCTTGCCCAGCATCTAATTATTCCTAAATACCATTTGGCTGCCTGTCTTGTGATTGGCCATTTTCAGAGGAAATAAAGTTAGGTTAAATAAATATAATGTGAAAGGCTGGATGTGATTTCTATATCTACAAGTCTTGTGAAAAAAAAATTATTATTTGCTCTGGGTAATTTGATATCACACAGCCCCACAGCTCCGGAGCACCATCCCCATCTGTACATCACCCACAGTGACTGCAGATGGGTAAACATGTTTGTCCTGATAGTTACTGGATACTTAAGGAAGGGCCATCTTCCCTAGCCTTATTTCCCTCTGCATCTGTGACTAATATAATAGTATCACACAGGGGGAACAATTTTCTGTTTAGATAATTTCTCTCCATTTGGCTTTATGAAAGGAAAAAGGAAAAAAAAAACAGCTATACGTGACACATGCAGGAGAACCAGAATCTTCTGAATGTTCAGAAGTTCTGCAGGAAGAAGGCAGGGTATAATTTGGGGACAAAATGCAAGAGTCAAATATACAAGATCCCGCTTTGGACAAAGAGAAAGCGAGCTTTAGAGTGAGGACCTCAGAGTTCATCCCACGAGCCAAGGCCACGGCCATCCCGGCACCTTCGCCCTGCCTCACCTCTTGTTCCTGTCCTCCAGCTGTAGTGTGTACACGATGTCATTGGCGGTGGCGTGGGTCTTGGAGTTACAGTCTCCCCACTTCAGCTTCAGGCTCTGAGGACCAGCTGCAGCACATTCTAGCCTAGGGGGCAAGGGTGGTAACGGCCGAGTTTTTGCTTCGATGAACTGACTAAATGGTCCAGCTCCAATTTCATTTATAGCCTGAATTCTGATCCTGGAGGGGGGGGGGAGGGGGAAGGACACTGTAGGTTAAAGAAGTCGAAATTCTTCATTTAAAATTAACATTTGGTAGAGTGTTTACCTCTTGCCCGTTAAAGCAATACTGTTGATGTGAGACAAGCAGAGTCATTCAAGACTGAGCAGCTCAGAGACAGTTGGTACCATGACTGTATATTCACAAAAGAGCAAAAAACCACTATCATGTTCCTTGGGTGTTTTTTGTAATTGGTGGGTGCACATGTGTGCAGACCTCATGTGCATATGCTCTATCCCCTTCTATCATTCTTCTGCTTTGCTTTCTTTCCCCCTCCCTTTTTTGTGGCTTTTTGAGGTAGGGTCTCTCTCTAGTGCAGGCTGGCCTGGAATTCACTATGTAGTCTCAGGCTGGCCTCAAACTCACAGCCATCCTCCTACCTCTGCCTCCCAAGTGCTGGGATTAAAGGCGTGCACCACCACACCTGGCCTTTTCTGTTTTATTTCTTTGATATGGAGATTCTCCCTGAATCTGGAGCTCACACTGCTGCTGGGTCAGGCTGGCTTCCTAGCAAGCTCCAATGATGCTCCTGTCTCAGCCTCCTTCAGGACTGGGGATACAGGCTTGTGGGGCTTGAATGTAAAATGTCACCCGTAGCCTCATGTGTTTGTGATTAAGTCCAGACACTTATTTCCCAGCAGAGGCAACCTTTGGCAGGTGGAGCCTTGCTGGAGGAGGTGTGTTACTAGGGTCAGGCCCTGAGATTTCATAGTCCTAGCCATGCCTGCTCCAGTGGGTGTGTTCACACTTGCTGAGTCCTCCCTGCTACTGAGAAGATGTGAAACCCAGCTGTCTATTCCAGACCTGCTTTCCCCGCCGTGATAAAATTCCCCTTAAAATGGTAAGCCAGAAATAAAACTGCTCCATCCATAAGTGGTTTCTGGTTGGAAGTTTTTTTCCCCCCTCGGCACCAACATGGTACCTGCTACAGGCCAAAGCTGGCTTTTTACATGGGTGCAGTGGATCCAATTCAGGACCTCACCCTTGCATGGCAAGTGCTGTCACCACTGAGACATCTCCTTAGCCCCTCCTTGGGTCTTTAATGGAAAAAAGAAACTGTTGTCTGAAAGACATCTTACAGGGATACTGCTGCATTTTGTTTCAGCCACCTATGGTTAGGTCGAAGTCAGCTTTGGACTTCGGTCAGTTACAGGGAGTAAATTAAACAGCTGGGACAAGTCCAAAGGCTCGCAATCCTTCAGGAGGACATCTGACGTTTTTCTTTTTCCAGCTTCACCAACAACTTTCCAGAACCCCAACCGGAGCTAAGTGAGTACATAGTCCTGGTACGAAAACATCTCTCAGATGCACGAACACCTTAATTCACTGGGTGCCAAGAGTTATGGGTAAGGAAATGTATTATTGGGGCTGGAGAGAGAGAGCTCAGAAGGTGAAGGGCACTGGCTTGCAAAGATATTATCAACCAAAAGTCTAGGAAGTTAAAATCTAGTAGTCAAAATATAAGCATATAACCTCATTTTTATACAGTTGGTGGGAATATTTTCATTTTTCTCTTGCCTCTACTTTACAACTAGTTATTAGAAGCTGTTCTCCAAGTTCACAAAGGAACTCCTCACCCTCAACTTCTCTGCAGTATTCTTTTTAATAATATTTTTTTGTTCATTTTTATTTATTTATTTGAAAGTGACAGAGAGAGAAAGAGGGAGGGAGGGAGGGAGGGAGGGAGAGAGAGAGAGAGAGAGAGAGAGGATGGGTGTGCCAGCGTGCCAGGGCTTCCAGCCACTCTGCAGTGTTCCTGATACTTGCTTTTTCCTGCACGTGGTGGCCAGCATGCCTTCTGCAGGGGAGGCCATCTTGTCACGGTGACGTGAGTGATGATTCACTGTCATAGTGTTTATCACATAATAAGGACTCAATAAAGGTTATTTTCATTCCCTTTTTATTTAGCAAAGGGAGCATGGGTGAGCGCAACAAACAAATCCACTTTAACTTTTCATTGTTTGCCAGTTCAGTGTGAGTCAGGCAAAAACAAAACAAAACAAAGGAAAAAAAAAGAAAAAAAAAAACAGCAAAACAGTAATCTTAGGAAACCTTACTTCCCGTTGGAGAGCTGCTAGAGGTCTGAGTGCCATTCACAGAGGGCCACCGCAAAAGAGACTGCCATATGGGACAATGGGGGAGGCTGGGGAGCAGCCATATTAGGGAAGACAGTGGGGATGCCTGGTGCATTTAGATGCAAAGAACCTGACCTGACATTACAAGGTGGTGACGTTAACGCTGTGGTCTGCTCACGCAGTCCACAGCAGGGGGAGCACACACTGCTACTTAGCGAAGGCTCTTTAGGCACTGACATTTAAGACGCACTGCTCCAGGACAGGGGTCTTCGAAGGAAAACATGCAGACACTTGCACATCCATGTTTATTGTAGCATTCTTCACCAAAGACTAACCAAGCGAGCTGTCCAGCAGAGCAGTGGACAAGGAAATGAGGAGCCATGTGCAAAATGCAATGTTTTCAGTCATAAACAAGAACAAAGTTAACGTTGTTTGTGGAAAAATGGATGCAACTGGAGAGGATCACATTCAGCCAGGCTCAGAAAGCCACAGGTCACATGTTCTCTCTCATTTGTGGTTACACACAAAATCATGTATGTATTAGATGAGAGTAGGCTGGAACTCCTAAGGGAACAAAGGGCACTAATGGGGGCGAGGGCTGGAAGAAGGAAGGGTGGGTAATGAGGTACAGGATAAGCCAACATACGCCTTTAAGAAAATTTAAAAGTAAACAGAAAAATAAAAGGAAAACAAGGGAAGCATTATATGTGCATCGAAATGCCCGGGGGCTGGGTGGGGGCGGGCTTATGGGTGTTACAGCCAGTTTCCCCATGCCAGTGTTGGGCACACTCTCCTGTTGCTGTTGTCCACCTTATGTTGGCCAGGGGGTGATGTCCACCCTCTACTCATGCCATCGTTTTCCCTGCCATCATGGAGCTTCCCCGTGAGCCTGTAAGCCAAAATAAACCCCTTTTTTTCCCCACACAAAAAAAAAATCTCCTGAGGGGCTAACTGAACTAGAACACTAAGCTCAACCCCTAGAACTTCTGATTAAGCAGGTCCAAGGTGTGAGTCCACCAGACCAGGAGGAGGATTTTTAATATGTCTGGTAATTTGCACCTAATCAGGTAAGTTCAGGTGATCTCATGTTACTGCCTAGGGACCACACTTTGAGAACCACTGCTCTAAAGAAGTTGGAGGGTGCACAGGGGTGTCTTCGATCTAGAGAAGTTTTGCTAAAAGCAAAGGGTCACACTTTACAAACAGAGTTATTCACAAATGCAGTGGACTGCCTTGTGAACTGAAGCACACTGTCCAAGTCACGGGGATGCTCAGGACCAGGCCAGGAAGAGCGACGCCAGGTGAGTCCATGCCTCTCAGCTCACAAGCTCTGTGACTTTACTTGGCAGGAAGCAGGCAATGGAGCGATGGTGAAGTTTCTGCATTGGTAATATTTTTCCTCTTCAATCCAAAACATAAATTCAATTTCAAACAGTTCTAAATCTAAAAGCAATGCTTTAAAGAACATATCACTGTAATACCAATCAAAATTCAAACGCAGGCTGTGCCACTAATCACAAATAAGTAGTTCTGCCAGCATCAGTGGAGAAAAGATGGAGCTGTGGAAAATCGTCTCCCTGTACCATTGGTTTCACCACAGAGTTGCCTCCACTCCAGTGAGGATAAGGTGTAACCGTCATGCATTAAAAAAAAAAAAGTCAAACAAAAGAAACAAGTCCTTTGCTAGAGCTCTATGGCCTGTTTAAAACATTTCTTCCTTTTTATCCAGAACATGATGATCTGTTCATTTTTATCTTAACCAATTCATGGGACACAAACAGGTGAGGTAAAAGTTGATTAGACTGACATTATTCCCTTAGTTCCTTGAAACACTCATTCTGTATTTCACCATAATCGCTGCAATTGCTTTGGAAACATACTATTACAAGGCTGTGAGGCTGACTAGTGTTCCGCCGTGTGGTACTGACACACATCAGTTGAAGGAAAGTAGGGCCTGCTTCAGCTTGTGGGTCCGTCACAGCGGGAAAGGCACGGGGCAGGAGCTTGAGGAGCTCATCACATCCAGCCCACAGTAAGGACACAGAGGACAGTGAACGCTGCCGCTCAGCTGGCACCTACTGACCTCTTTCTTTCTGTCCTCCTTCCTTCCTTCCTTTCTTTTTAAATTATTTGCAAGTAGAGTCAGACAGAGCGAAAAGAGACCCAGACAAGGGAGAAGGTGCATACCAAAGTCTCTCTAGCTGTTGCAGATGGACTCCAGATGTATGCGCTACTTTGTGCATCTGGCCTTACATGTGTCCTGGGGAGCTGAACCTAGGTCATTAGGCTGTGCAGGCAAGCGCTTTAACTGCTGAGCCATCTCTCCAGCCCCTTAGCTCTCTGCTTTTAATCCAGTCCCTGACCCTGACCCATGGAATGGTTCTGCGCAAAGTTGGGTGGGTTTTCTCACCTCAGTTAACATAATCAGAGGTGTGCTCACAGGTGTGCTCAGAGGCTAACCTAGCCTAGCAAACCTCTCAAGGTGTTTCTAGGCCTGCCACATTGACAATTAATATAAAGCACCACACTAAAGTTGGTGATTACTAAGAGTGACCTTACATATTTTTTTAAAATATTTTTATTTATTTATTTGAGAGCGACAGACACAGAGAGAAAGACAGATAGAGGGAGAGAGAGATGGGTGCGCCAGGGCTTCCAGCCTCTGCAAACGAACTCCAGATGCGTTCGCCCCCTTGTGCATCTGGCTAACGTGGGACCTGGGGAACCGAGCCTCGAACCGGGGTCCTTAGGCTTCACAGGTGAGCGCTTAACCGCTAAGCAATCTCTCCAGCCCCTTACATATTTTTTACTTTAGTATTTTATAATATGCAATGTCCAATTTTCAATAGATCAATTGGCCAACAAGGGCTTTGGCCAAATCCTTTCCAGGGGTACAACATACAACATGACTCAGGCTAAACACTTTCCTTCTCTAGAGCTGTTCAATTTTCATGAAATTTGTCAAAAGAAGTATCTTCCAAGCCACTCCATAAAAGTTAGCAGTTGACACATCTTCCCAGTGAAGCTCTGACTTTCAGCTCAGTACATGAACAGTCTTGGCATATCAGTACTGAATTGTTTGTGCTGCATCCATTAAGATTTTTTATTTAAAATTTTTATTACTTTCTAATTGAAGCTTTCTGCAGTTCTAAGAGCATTAAGCGATTTCACTTTCTCCATAACACCATTATGTAAGGTGCTTTTTTAATTTAAATTTTTTTTTTTTTTGCTTTTTAACATTTTTAAAAATCAACCATTGGGACATAACCAGGGAAGGGGTGTGTGTTGTGTGTGTGTTCACGCTTGTGGAGGCCAGACGAAAACTTGAGTGCTATTTTATCAAGAATACCATAATCTTTTTTTTTTTTTTTTTTTTTTTAAGTTTTTTGAGGTATGGTCTCACTCTAGCCCAGGCTGACCTGAAATTCACTATGTACCCTCAGGGTGGCTTCGAACTCACGGTGATCCTCCTACCTCTGCTGACTGACAAAGAATTAGGTTTTGCTGTGTTTTCATACAACATTTTTGTTCTCCTTTTTCCTCCATGAGGAGCACTCCTTAGTTATTCCTGCATGAGGCTGAGCTCTTGGTCAGGTTTTCTTAGAGCATCACCACTGGTGCAAGGTCCTAATATCCTCTGGATTTTTTCCAGAATGGAGCATCAGTCTGGATACAGCAGATCCTCAGTACTGGGTTAACAAACAAGACTGAAGAAGACTTGTTTTCTGGTCTTGGCTGTGAAGCTAAAACTGAAACAATGCCCTTATTCTCCCTATTCATCCATTCACATTATTTCTCCTTTATAAGTCCTCTGTGTGCATGCATGTGCATGCGTGTGTGTGCGTGGTGTTAGGAATTGAACCCAAAGCCTTGTGCATACTAAACAAGCACTGTATGCCTTCAGAAACTCAGCCCTATGTCTAGTGATCCTGACCCTAACGGGCATGGCTGTTCCTCTCTAGGACACCAACAGGACTTCATACCCAATGCTCCCTTCATTTTCACAGTCATCTATTATCTTAAGTTGCTGCGTGAGCAACCCTGAAATCCGCACGTGCTCCGATAGCCTAGATAGTGTTTTCTGTACCCAGGATATGTGGTGGCCAAGAGGGATTGCTTGAAAGAACGAAATTGTGTGTGTGTAAAAAACAACAGAGGTAACAGAAAATGTTAGGATAGAAATTTTGGATCCTTTCCCAGCTAATGGGAATAAAGCATCATCTTCTGGACTACAGAGTTAGGAAAGCACTGCAGAACACAGGAATGGAATGATAAACTCTTCTCCCTAGCGAGTGCCTTTGCCTGCCCTTTACTGCCCTACTCCCAGGAAGAGTCAGTTATGCTGGATGCAAATCTTGATGCAGGATCAGGTATATGGTGGTCTTAGTCATGTACCTGCTGTTACGGCTGCTCTAGCACTTCATACTTACTTATCCCTTGCAATCTAGTTACAAGGTAGGTCACCTTTTTGTTTGTTTGTTTCATGTGTATACGTGTGTGGTATGTATGTGTGTGCACGTGTGGAGGCCACAGGTTGATGTTGGGTATCTTCCTCTATAACTCTCCACCTTACTGAAACAGGGTCTTTTGCTAAATGTAGAGCTCACTGATTCAGCTAGCCAAGCTAGCCAGCAAGACCCAGGCATCCTCCTGTCTCTGCATCCCCAGCAATGAGACTGCAGGGTCATGTCACTATGTTCAACTTTTTTACCAGGGTACCGGGGATCTGAAATCAGGTCCTCACGCTTGTACAGCCAGTGTTTTACCCACAGAGCCATCTCCTCTACAACGTGGTAGGTCATCTCGCTCTCTACCTTACATATAGAGAAAACTGTGACACAGAGATCTTTAGTATCTGGACTGAAGGAAGGCATACAACTGATGTCAATGGTCCCCCGCTTCTGCCCATCCCGGCATTCTGCTGGGCCACACTTGACTAATCAGAGATGGTCCTGCTGACTGTATACTTTTGGCTTGTAGTAGGTGATAACAACTTAAGAGATGGATCCAAATGCCTTAAAAGTTTGGAGATCCACACAGGAGAAAGGTCTGGGGAGCAGGAAGGCGCCCCCAGGTAAGGAACTCAGTGGGGGAAGAGACTGTACATGTTTGCTGGGTCTGTGCAGTGCCACTGTTCTCTGTCTCCTTGTGAAATCCTGAGAATCGTCAATGTTCTATGACCTTGTACCTGCTTTGGGGCGATCAGAACAATACAAGTGTCCTGTTTTGTGGTGGGCAGGGACCTGGTAAGGACATGGTGTACTGGGACATGAGTCACTGTGAAATTTTACAAAGAAAATGTGATGTTCAAGAGGCCAGGAGGGGAAGGGACTAGAGTGGTAGGTGAAATCCTCTCAGAAGCTGAAAACTGAATGGGTAACTGATTTGTGACATAAAAAGCAGTACAAGCTTTTAAGCTATATCTACGCTTAGTTCAAACTACATTACGTAAGAGCGGCTGCAGCACATCAGCCTGGCCTCTAGCGTGTGCAGGATTTGCAGTCCTAGCAGTGATGCTGGGGACACAGCCTCGTCTCTGCTTTCTCGTACTCACCGGTACGTGGTTTCTGGAAGGAGATCCTTCATCACGTGGGTGGTGGTATTGCCCACTGTAACACTAGTGTCTCCAAGATTGATGGTGTAAGCAAGGATTTCAGACCCATTATTGCACGGTTCTTCCCAGTTCAGTACAAGGCACACAGAAGGTGAGTCCGGAGAGGCACTGAGAGGTTCCTCTTCCAGGACACAGAGAGTGGAGATGGGGTCGGGGGCGGATGCTGGTGTCTGACAATGGACAAGTTCACTGTACGGTCCTGCGCCTGCTGGGTTGAAGGCCTATAAAACAGAACAGTCCAATGTGCCCATCAACAAAGGCCGAGAGTCACCATTTAACAGAAGGAAAGGCAGAAGGCCAGAGTTTAGGTCAAATCTCAGATCCGTGGTTTATCAAGCCCGTTCATCTCCCTGAGCTTGATTCCTCATCTTCGGGATGGGAGTCACACTGAACTCACAGTTCCAGTGAAGACTGAGCTGGCCAACGGGACATCCTGGCTGGGTTGCAGGCCAGTGCTTGCTGCCCGGCGGGAAAACCATAAACAAAATAGTCCTACTTAACCAAACTTTTTTCATTTTGAAGTAATTTTAGCCTTGTAGGAACAGTACAGAGACTGCATAGCTTTTACTGTGCCTCCTCGAATGACAATCCTTTACAGGCCATAGAGTAATGACCAAAATCAAGTCACTACCAATAGCAGTATGAGAGTATGACAATCATATCCCAGGGTCTGATATTTCATGACAAGTATAGTCACTTAAAAATATTTCCTATTCCTGGGCTGGAGAGATGGCTTAGTGGTTAAGTGCTTGCCTATGAAGCCTAAGGACCCCAGTTTGAGGCTCAATTCCCCAGAACCCCGGTTAGCCAGCTGCACAAGGGGGCACACGCATCTGGAGTTCATTTGCAGTGGCTGGAGGCCCTGGTGTGCCTATTCTCTCTCTCTACCTGCCTCTTTCTCTCTCTCTTTCAAATAAATAAAGATGAACAAAAAAATTTAAAAAAGTATTTCCTATTTCTGACTGTTGATACAGAAATACAAAGTTATGGTGCAAGTTCTCTTCTTATCATTGTATCTTTTAAAACTCAGTTTGGGGAAGTCAATACCAAGGGATAGTACCTAGAAAGAAAAAAACAAAAAGGAAGGAGAGCAAAATTCAAAATGTATAGGGGAACAAAGCACTTTACTGTGGTGGTGGACAGCAATTCATTTATATCTGTCCTTGTTCCAGAAACAACAATGTGGCACATAATTTACCCATCTCCCAGTGACTAGGCACCACTGCCATGACAACCAGATATTGTGTTGAGACATGAATTCAGTGGAAAAGGGTTAATTTCATGCCAGGTGCTCCACTGGAGAAGGAAGGGAGGGCAGCGCACAGCAAGAGCTTAGCCGGAAGAGTATAAGATGGAGCAGGCTTCAGAATTTAACAAAAAGGGGTTCAAGTGATTTGGGAAATTAGTCTATACAGGGAGCACCTTTGGCAGAAGCCCCGAGATGTTGGGTGTACTTCTAACAGGCCATCTGTTGCCTGATGTTGGCCAGGTCAGAACCTAAAGCTGGCATCTTTGCTTGTTACCTATTTAAGTCTCAGTGTGTTTGAAAGACAGGATGCTTGCAGTGGCAACAACCGTATCTGATTCATCATTTTATCTCCCTCCCTGATCATCCTTAGATCCTAGCAACATGGCGCTCAGGAAGTGGTACCAGGTCAGTGGAAAGAAATGGACAAAGAACACCATTTTCTTAAGATACCGAGCATTCATAAAAGGGAGAGAAGTCAGCTATCCAAGCGAACAAAGTAAACCCATAACTATTGATTTCTGAGGTCAGGCTAGGAACCATGGCTCCTAATACTATCTGCTTTGGGCTGCCCAGTATAAGCCTGAGGGTTGCCAGGCCTAAATGGTGATCAGGAGGGGGTGGGGGGGAATCTAAGGCACACTAGTCTAAATGACTCAAATATTCATTTCTGGCTTCATGACCGAGTGGTACAGGGTTTTCTGTCTGTGTCTTAGTTCTAAGACGCTTTCTCAGTGAAGTGTCTCTCTGAGAGGAATCTGAAGGCATGATGATTGCATTAATAGGAGGAAGCGAGCTGAGGACCAGCATTCATTGTGTCCTGCTTCTTTTATTTATTTGACAGAGAAAGTGGGGGGAGAGAATATAGGTACACCAGGGCCTCCAGCCACTGCAGACGAATTCCAGATGCATGCGTCCCCTTGTGCATCTGGCTAATGTGGGTCCTGGGGATGCGAACCTGTGTCCTTTGGCTTTGCAGACAAACTCCTTAACTGCTAAGCCATCCCTCTAGTCAATGCCCGGCTTTTAAATTCCTAGTGCAACGCAATGAGCTGCTTTATATTCCTGCCGCCATGTCTTCCCCACCATCATGGGCTGCATCCTCTCAAACTGTAAACCAAAAGAAACCCTTCCTCTCATTGTTTTTGTTAGGTATTTTTCCCCCTGTAATGGGAATGGTAACGAATACAGATGTCATCTTTCCTAAGGAGTGAGGTCAGCTTTCCCTTGGACTAGGGCATTGATTTAGTGGTGGGCAAACAGGAGAGACAGAAGATACTGCTACTGAGAAATAAAGCTAAGAAGCTGGGTTTGTTGTCACGTGTTAGGGACTCCTAGAGAAGCAAATACCAACATACACACTTGTTTTATTTAAAGGGCTATTTCCCTCCTTATGACCCTGCTCTCAGTAGACTTTAGTTGGCTTTCTGAAGTGCCTTTCATGGAACACCTGCCATGGTGAGTGATGTCTGCACAACGTCCACCCACCTGGAGCCGGCAGCAATATTGTGCCGCAGGTAACAGATCTCGTATCTCGAAGCAGGTGTCAGGCCCATGATAGACAGGTTCTAATGATTCTGCGTCTTCTCCCCACTCCAGTTGGTACTCGGAGATGTCGGCACCAGAGCTCTCTGGACTCTGCAGAGAACAGACTCAAGCAGTCATTCCACCAAGAAAAACGTCTTCAATGCCCACGTTTATCGAGGGCAGCTGGGGACGAGGGCAGAATGTGCTAGGATACTTCAAATACATACAGAGGTAAGGCAAGAAAGAGACATTCAATTTTATCCTTCCTATTTTTGATTTGATTTTTTTTAATAAAAAGGATGCCCACTTAGACCCCCTTTCCTCTACTCCAATTCTGCAGAGGGTGTTGGGTAGGGTTACTGGTATTCATTGTGGGAAGCAAGAGGCCTCAGTCAGTCTCTGCAGGGATGGGGGAAATGTGGTGTCTCAGGCTGTTCCCATCTACCCTGAGGCTCTTACAATCTTTCCTCCCCCTCTTGCCCGGTGCTCCCGGAGCCGTGGTGGACAAGATAGAGATGTGACTTACTGTTACTTTCTCTTCTGCAAGTGTACATGATGCAAGCAAGTGTTCAGAGAGTGTACATAGAAAATAGTCACCTGCACACATTTTGGTGCTATGGATTCCTTCTGTCTTGTATTTGGGAGGAAAGTTGAAGTATTACGATGATGCATAATGCATCTCACTCACCTCCCAGCCCACCAAGACACAGCCATCTGGCGTGAAGGAAATACAAGGTGCTCTGCACTGTCCTGGGGGTCCCGCTGCAGTGGTAATTTCTGACACAGCAGAATAAGGCCCATACTGAAAGAGAAGAGCACACACATGCCTGTGAGTGAGTGAGTGTGGGTGTGTGTGTGCACAGAAAAGATTACAGTTAAAGGTACAGCTAATATCACGATTAATACAATTGACTGAAAATATTACCCAGTGGTTTTTATTTTGATTGTACATTGACAAACTATCATTGTTTCCTTGACAGGTAAATGTCTATGTAATTTTTTTACTCAAAATTACTACTGAAGATTATTCCTTTATTATGACATTGGAAGCCAAAAAAATGCTGGTTTTTCACAAAACTCAGCATTCTGTTTTCATATTCCTCACAGAATAGTCAAGAAAGTGAAGTCAGATGTGTACCACCGTTTAATCTTGAATGGATAAATGTGTACTTGAAACAGGATACTAGCTATCAAATTCTGGGTATTTCTGGCTGTGGGTATTTTCTGAATCAGCATCTTGCAGTATTTCCTAGTAGCCTCAATCCACGATGCTCCGACCTCCGTCTCCCAAGTGCTGGGATGTGCAGGTGAGCTCCACCACACTACAGGACACGTTCGCAGCTCATTCCTGACCAGCACAATCCTCAAAGGGTAGCACACCACCATCAGTATGCAGTGCCAATGAGCCTTTCTTATTCTTTATAAATTTCATAAATTAAATAAATAAATCTACCTAGACCACTGTCGCATTGTGAGATGTTGGCAACAGCTGGCTCAATAGCCTTTGCTTTCTATGTTTCTGCCCATCTCGGACACATTCAACTCCCCCACAGTGCACGGGCGATCTAGTGCAACCTCAAACATGTCCCTTAAAGTCCTTATCACCCTTCAACTTCAAAGGAAATATCAGCTCCTTGTGGATATAATACAACCGTGCGTGCTCTCAACTTCTGGTGGGCCACTTTCTAAGCTCTGCATGGAGCAGCAGAAGAAAAGGCCAGACACTTGTGTAGACTCCACATGAATCCAAACCAAAACAGGCAAGCTGGCCTCCCCAGCCTCTTTCCTACTTGTCCAAGAAGATGATGTCACATGCTGTTGATTCTTGTAGACACTACGCTATAGAACTTTTAGTAGGACTACAAAGAAGTTCTAATTTTCCAAAACTGATAAGAGAATAGGAATCCATTCTAGAAATTGTCAAAACCACATACAGAGTGACGGTTTTATTAACCCTGAACAGCCTATTAATACAATGACGTGAGAACAAAGAAACTGCCAATTTCTAATGCCGGGTCTCTATGAAATGATGACTACAGATTCTGAAATGAGGTCTTCTATGTTCTTTAATCAGAGGTTGTCAAGGTTGGATAGATGCTGCTGAGGACCTTCATGGGGACAGAGACAGAAGGGATGATGGCACGTGACCTTACTTATACTCACCCCTCCGTCGTTCAGAGCCCGTACTCTGAAACGATACACTGTTCCAGGAAGCAAGTTTCCCACGGTGCACTCCAGCTCGGGCCCGTGGTACACCTCCGAAGCCACGTCCTCAGGTTCAGTCATCTCCACGCTGTACTCGGAGACTTCACAGCCACTTTCAGATGTAGGGACATCTGAGAATATAGATTTTTTAAAAAAACTTTTAAACATTTTTACAGTTTTAAATGACCAAGTCACAGTTGATTTTCTACCATTTTGGCAAAAACATGTAAGTGGTCTGTTCTTGAATTTCTCTTGTCAAGCACCAGCCTCCCCAATACCAGCAAAATAAAGCAAACTCCTGGTGTTATTCCTAGCATCAAAGCAAGTACATTAGAGTATATTTAATTATATTAATAAAACAATTTAAGTAGGAGCATCAGTTATACATCTTTATGTTGCAGTGAAAGGAAAAGGGAAGGGGAAAAAAATCTCCGAAAAAAAATCAAAGGTGATGCCAAATCTATAGGACCTCCAAACTGGCATAATGTTTTATGACATGTTAGACATAAGTGGTGGGAAAAATGTCTGCCAGAGCTCTGCCCATTTACACTTGCAATGTATATGCCGTTAGCTGATGGCTCAACAGGAAACACAAGTGAAGACAATCCTACGAAAATGCCGGGACACACACAAGACAGAGCCTCAGGAAGCATTATTCAGAGGAGGAGAGACTAGATGTGGCTTTGTGAATCATTTCTTGATTCAATCTCTAGGCTGAGCACATGTTTTCTTTATATATTCTAATATTGAAAATCTTTTGGACCAGGCAGGCTATTCTGGAACAGTCTCTAGCAAAGCACCCTTTGGAGGGTAGAAGACAAACAGTGTGGGCGGCACCCTGAGGAATGGTGGCATGAGCAGCCGAGGGGGAGCAGGGGTGAGGGGACCCCTAAGCCACCACAGGGTAAGGAGACGGACATCTTCAACAGGAGAACACGGTTTGCAGAAGGCAGCCCTGGAAGTCAATTAGGAAGCGTTAAGTCTTCACCGCCAGTTGTCTAAACTGCCGATGCCCATGCGAAGATGTGTTCACTCACCCCACTCTAAGTGGACTTCTTTGTGCTTTGGTCTACCCAAAACCCTCGGTGGCCGACACTGACCTGGTGCAATGCTTAGTGTGCGAACAGGGAGACTTTCAGAACACTGCGGGAGAAACACCAGAGAGAACCGTCTCTTAGTCACCATGAACTTATCACACCTCACACAACAGGCTCATTCTACCCCACAACTGTATGTGCAACCAAAAGGCGGTCATATGCTGGATGGGTGTGCTTTTCATGCAGCAAGGCCTTCCTGAGTGCCCGGGTGTGTAGTTCTCACGTGTGTGCATGTTTGTGGCGTACATGCATATGGAGGCCAGAAGTCGGAGCTGGGTGTATTTCTTATTACTTCTCACTGAATTTTTTGTTTCTTTGAGGCAAGCCTAATAGACTGACTTTTTTTTTTTTTTTTTTTTAAAAAAAAGACTGTGGGGCTGGAGAGATGGCTTAGCGGTTAAGCGCTTGCCTGTGAAGCCTAAGGACCCCAGTTCGAGGTTCGGTTCCCCAAGTCCCACGTTAGCCAGATGCACAAGGGGGCGCACGCATCTGGAGTTCGTTTGCAGAGGCTGGAAGCCCTGGCGCGCCCATTCTCTCTCTCTCCCTCTATCTGTCTTTCTCTCTGTCTGTCACTCTCAAATAAATAAATAAATAATGAACAAAAAATAATTTAAAAAAAAAAAGACTGTGTATTAGGCCTCTGCCTTTATAGGCCACTAGAATATTTTTAAAAAATATATATTTTATTTACTTAGTTGAGAGAGAGAAAGAGGGAGAGAGAGAGAGACAGACAGACAGATGGGTGTACCAGGGCCTCTAGCCACTGGAAACGAACTCCAGATGCATGTGCCCCCTTGTGCATCTGGCTTACATGGGTCCTGGATAGTTGAATGGGGATCCTTTGGCTTTGCAGGCAAATGCCTTAGCTGTTAAGCCATCTCTCCAGCCCCTGACTTTTTTTTTAAATGGTAGACAGCAAGAGAGAGAGACAGAGAGAAAGAGAGTGAGAGAACTGGTGTGCCAAGGCCTCAGGCACTGCAACTGAACTCCAGATGCGTGTGCCTCTTGTGTGCATGTGTGACCTTATGCGCTTGTGTCACTGTACTTGGCTTATGTGGGACCTGGAGAGTCAAACCTGAGTCCTTAAGCTTCGCAGGCAAACGCCTTAACCGCTAAGCCATCTCTCCAGCCCTTTCCACTTAATGTTTGAGACAGGATCTTACCCTTGAGCCCAGAGCTCATGGATTCAGCTAGCTGAGTTAGCGAGCCTGCTCTAGGGACCCTGTCTCCACTGCCCAAGTGTTACAGTTACAGAAGGGCAGCCAATCCAGTATTTTCATAGATCCTGGGGGTCTAAACTCAGGTCTGCACACCTTCATGGTGAGTGGTTTATCCTCCAAGCCATCTTCCCAGCCCTGCACACTTGTTCTAAGTGTGGAGTTTCACTGTAACCGACACTGGTTAAAACAAGAATGGTTCTTTCTGAAGTCAGTTAGAATGTTGTATATCCTAAGCACAGTTATTTTCCTTTACATCAAAATTAGAAAGATACTTCATAAGGACACATGAAACCAAAGGATGACAGCAGATGACACTTGAACTGGTGCCACAAACCTCCAACCCTTTGTGGAGACAGGCAGTGAAGCAAGTGAAGTCAGTATTTTCAACTGTGTCTGACTAGAAGGTTCTACTAATGCTGAATCAAGTAAGCCTTCCTTTTGCAGAGGCTGAGTGGAGAAGTCTGGCCCTGTTGGTGAGCCAGGAGAAAACAAGGTGTAGCTCAACCAAACCCAACCTCTTCCCAGAAAGGGGCGCACGGGAAGCGGGGGCTGCAAATTCCAGAAGTGAAGGCCTCACTCAGACTCATGCGGCCCCTCACAGGCAAGGTGCCCACTGATGGTCTATGGCTTCACTCTGGATATAGTCCACCCAAGGAGGCATTCAGAGAGTCCAGTGCTGTGTAAGAATGTTCTAGTTGGTCCTTCATTGCCAGAATGGGAAGTCTAGACATTGTGGCACCTCCACCCCAGAGACAGGCAGCGGGCAGAGATACACACAAGAAAATGTTAGAGGTGGGCTGACAGAATTAAGCATCTATATAGCAAGCATTCTCTTTGATTAGTAGTAATTACCACTGGGCTTTCAGGAACTCTCTCTCTCTCTCTACCTCGCTTTATTTAAACATTCATGCCTTCAAACCATCATGCCAAGTCTTTCTGCAGTGGAAAGAGCTTTCATAACGATGCCCTTCACTCGCTTCCTCTCATGAATATGAATGAAGTACGCCAAGGCCTCAGCCTCAGTTCTAGAACACCTCACGTGTATTTACTGGATTCTACAGAACCTGGGAGCATAAAGTGGGGGAGACACCGAGGCTCATGACGTGTTACCTGGATGATTTAAGGCCATGTGAGTGCTGCCTACAATACAGTCTGTACACTGGGCACTGCACAAGGGCAGCGGGTGCTTTGGGTTCAGACCTCACACATCTCTGTGGCGTTTACACCAACCCCCCAGCAGGTGGCAGCAAACAACCATGAGAGACCCGCTACCAGCAAAAGCCATGCAGGTCTTATCTGGACTAAATTCTCAACTTTTTTTTTTTGTCAATGAAATAACCAAAGTTTCCCTTATTTAGTTAATGCCAATCCAAATTATAATTTTCAACTGGCATGTATGATTATACCTACGTCATCAGAGGAATCATGAAGTGACATAACCTGAATATAGCAAAATTCAGCTGGGAATCATTTGGGATTGAAAAAGACTTTTTTTCCCCCCATTTCCTAACGTGATACCAAGGCAGGCCACATGACAAGGGCACATTTTTAATTTGCAACATTACTCTGGTGTGACAGGAACAGCTCTTCCCAATTTGATCCTAGATGGTTACTTTTCCACTGTATGGGACCAACCTGACTGTGTCCCCCGGTGCTGAGGCAGCAAGCTCGGAGTTTGTACAAGGTGCCTGGTTTCAAGCGGCTGAAAACGTATTCCGTAGCTGATCCACTGTAGGCCACTTCCCACTGACCAGCTGTAAAGCAAGACATGTGCAAATTTATGTCTTTTGTAAAAATGCAATCGTTCCCATTAGAAGTACTAGCTGGTAATAAAAGGCACTGGGTAGTTTCCATTTAAGAAAGTGACAACCCTTTATTAAAATAACATGAGTTACTTTTTTTTTAAAAAGTATTATATTCATTTATTTGAGACAGAGTAAGAGGCAGATAGAGAAAATGGGTAGGCCAGGGCCTCTAGCCACTGCAAATGAACTCTGGATGCCATGTGATACGTTGTGCATCTGGCTTCTGAGGGTCCTGGGTATGAGTTTCATTTATTTTTATTTTTTGTCTGTGTGCGTACTTGTGTGTCGGCATGAGGGGGTGCACATATCTATATAGGTATACGTGCATGTGCGCATGTGTGAATGGAGGCCAGAGGTGGACGGTCAGTGTCCTCTTCAATGGCTTGCCACCTTACATTTTGAATCCGCGTCTCTTACTGAAGCCAGAGCTCACTGACTCAGCTAGACTAGCTAGCCCAGGATCCCATGTCTGCCCACACAGCCTTGGGATCACAGCCCTGAACCCCCATGCCTGACTTCTGTGTGAGTGCTGAGGATCCAAATTCAAGACCCTTATGCTGGCGCAGCAAGCACTTGACCAACTGAGCTATGTCCGCAGGTCCCCAAGGTCACTTAATACTAAGTTCTGCTGGCCAAGTTTCCTCCTATCGCCATGGCTACACTGCTGACTGAGGCCACCACGTGGGAAGCCACATGATGTGCAGCTGGCACAGGAGAAGGGTACCAGGACTGTGTTGGGCAAACTGTACAATGCTGAGAGCTAGGAGGCCAAGGGCCAGCGTGCATATGCTGACCCCTCGGTCCCGGGATTGTGGCAGGTCAGGGTGCTGCTGTGTGGCTTCTCCCCAGGCTGCTCTGACTGTAGGTGACAGGGAGTCAAGTGCCCGCACTGCCGACTGAGATGGTTGGGGAAAGGTCTGCTGTCTTCAGAGAATCCCGGGTAAGGCAGAAAAGTAGCAGAGGATGACAAATCAAAGATGAAACACCTCACATGACTCAGGTTATGCCAATACTTTTTTTTATAAGAGAGAGAATTGGCGTGCCAGTGCCTTAGCAAACGAACTCCAGACACATGTGCCACCTTGTGCGCATGGGCCACTTTGTGCATCTGGCTTATGTGGGTTCTGGGGAGTCGAACCTGGGTCCTTAGGCTTTGCAGGCAAGTCCCTTGACTGCTAAGCCATGTCTCCAGTCCTATGCCACCACTTTTGATGAGTGAAGAAATCAAGTGGAAGGGGAGGGAGGCTGGAGAATACGGGTGTCTCACAAGCCTGATACAGATGGGTGAAAGGCGAGAGTCACCTGGGGGCCATGCCAGCCACCGCTAGCTGCGGGACATCTTTGTTCCTCTGTTCTGTAACCATCATAAGCTATGTCAAGGAAAATATGTTTGTTCTATCCCATGGTGTGTTACGAGAGGAACTTTTGCAAAGCACTCCAGCTGCTTATTTGGCTGTTTTGGGGATTGAACTTTGCAACTTAACCTGCTAAGCGAGTACTCTGCCATTGAGCTATACCCCCAGCCGTATCAGCTTAGACTAGATCTAGGTAGTAGGGCCATATGAGAACTGAGAATATCAAACCCAATTATTCTCACGTTAAAACAGCATGGTGGGTTGGAGAGATGACTCAGCAGTTAAGGGTGCTTGCTTGCAAGGCCTGATGGCCTGAGTTGGACTCCCCAGTACCCTCATAAAGACAGATGTACAGAGTGGTGCATGTGGCTGGAGTTCCACTGGCCTAGTGGGACCATATTCTCTCTCTGCTTGCAAATCCATAATAAATAAAAAAAAATTAAAAATAAGGAAATAAAATGGCATGATCTAAGGAATCCTATTTCTGACACACTCTACTTTACTTTAATCCTCAGTGTGTTAATTTACAGTCTAACTCAAAACTTATAACAAAGACCAAAATGTGACATGTTGCTAGCTGACAAGTGTGGCATACTATCTGCCTCCTTGCGTAGGGAACTGTATATTACTGAGCCTGTTTATTCTATCCTTCCTGATAACTTCTCACAATGTGCTTAGACTTTCCAGAAAAAGTCTAGTAAGTTAAGGGATGAAACCCTTACATTTACTTAGCCTGGGAGTTAGGAACTTTGATTTAAAAAAAAAAATACAGGAGAAAAGTGGCAAAAAGTATATGCTTTGATTTCTACCACTATGCTTGAGAGAAACAAAGGCAGCAAGGGGAGGGCTCAGCGCCACACGTCTCCAGCTTTAGCACAAAGAGGGAGGGTGAGGGGAGGAGAAAGAAAGAGACAGAAACAGGGACAGGGAGGGCAGGAAGAAGGGATGGAAGGAGGGAGGTAGAGAGGCAGAAATAGAGGGAGGGAGAGAAGGACAGAGAGAGAGAAAGAGAGGAGAAGAAGGAGACAGAGAGAGAGAGAGAGAGAGAGAGAGAAGGACAGACAGACAGACACCCGGAAGCATGAGGGCCAAAGCTCGCCAGGGTAACGGCTCTATCATTAGCGCTAACGGCCGCCTGCCACTACCCGGGATCCCGGCTCACCACGGCCCCTGCATGAGCCTCATCTCCGAAGCCTCACCTTCAGAAGCTCCGTCAGTAATCTCCAGCAAATACTTGAGGATTTCTGAGCCACCGTTGTCTTTTGGAGGTTCTGAAAAGTAAGACAATGCCTTACTGGTAATGGCCAGCAATTAACATTATGGCACAGAAAGTCACGTAATATTCTGTATTAAGACTAAACTTGACCAAAAGGCATCCAACACCCTCCCCTGACTTTTCACTTAGACAGAGTCTCTCACTGAACCTGGAGCTCCTCATTTACTTGGTAAAACTGGCCAAAAAGGAAGCCCAGCAATCCTTTTGTCTCCATGTCACCCCTAACCCGGCCCCTAGAGCTGGTGTTACAGCTATGTGTGGCCATGACCGGCTTTCCACGTGGGTGCTGGGGATTAGACTCAGGGTGTCATGCTTGCCACCCCCAAACCCTGTGATCTGTGCTTTAAATTTTATCCATTTCCCATACTGATTTTAGAATTCTAAAGCTTTCCTTTTTTGCCTATATAATTTACTATACATAGCATTAATGCAAAGCACACATAAAATAATACCCTTACATAAACTTACAAGTGTGTGTGTGCCTCGTAATTATATATCTTTCACTTAATCCAGGATGTAAAGATGAGGCGTATAACACCCTCCCCTCAGACAACCCCAAGCTCACACCCATTCATCTCCAACACATGGTGCCCTAAGTTCAGGATGGTGTTTACATACAAATAACCACAAAAACAAAATTTTCCTATTTCATTCACTTTAAACTTTACTTAGGATGATGTACTTAAATTTTTAACTTCATTTTCAACATTAACTTTTAAATATTTTTCTAATAGGTTTTCTCAATATTTTTAAGAGTGAGATATTAAATCAATTATGTATTTAGAAAATTCCACAGTCAAGTCAATAATACATCTGAGATGAAAGAGGATAGTATGTTACATCAAAAAATCATAAAATAAATGGGAAACTCTTAAAGTTGTCTATTGAAGTTGTCCACTAACATTTCATTATTTAGTTTAACGGTTAAAATACTATTTTAATGGAATTATTTGTTACAATTCTTGGGCTGTTTCTCACATGTATATTCCAAATACATGCAACTCTCCCAAATGATACTGTGTATCTTTTTTTTTTTTTTTACTTTTTCACTATTAAAATGTATCAATTTTTAAAATTTGCTAAAGCACCAGCAATAAAAGCAACAGACATACCCCACTTGACGCTGAAGCCATGAGATGTCACGGGCCCTTTAATGAGGGGTCTGGTTGGAGGTCCAGGTCGGTCAGGACTGGTCGTACAAACCAGAACTTCACTGGGACAGCTTTTCCCTTCCATGTTAGAAGCAGTCAGCTACAGCACACCAGAGAAAGTGGTCACATGCACCGGCTCTCACGTGTTAGTCGGCTCATCACGACGTTTAACATTGAAAAGTCAGGTAACCACAGACAGCTACACACAGTCATGGATTTGTTTTCTCAAAACTCATGTTGATTCTACAGCATTTATGAACCATTACTTTCTGTATATTTGGTTATTAATAATTAAAAATAAAATCATGGGTGTGTTTTGGCTCAGACACTTATTTACTTATTGGAGGGAGGGAGGTGGTGTGTGTGGGGGGGAGTACATGCATGCACCAGGGCTGCTGCCATTGCAAATAAACTCCAGACACACGTGTCACTTTGTGCATGGGTACTGGAGAACTGAACCCAGGTCATCAGGCTTTACAAGCCTTTAACAACTGAGCCCTAAAGATTTTTTTTGTTTTTGTTTTTCAAGGTAGGGTCTCACTCTAGCCCAAGCTGACCTGGAATTCACTGTGGAGTCTCAGGGTGGCCTCCTACCTCTGTCTCCCAAGTGCTGGGATTAAAGGCATGCACCACCACTCCCGGCTCTAAAGATGTTTTTATACCCTTTCAGGAAGATATATAAACCAAGAATGGTGCATGTATGTAATCCCAGTACTTGGGTGACTGAGCAAGGATTATCAGTTTGAGATCATTTTAGGTTCCATAGAAAAAGCCAGAGCTACATAGTGAAACCCTGTCTCAAGAAAAAGAAACATAATAAAAATCACTGTGTCACCATCCACTTTGTGCTGCTTTATAGAGGAAAAACCATGGTAAAGCAGAGAAAAACTGCATTTAAGAGTCTGCAGTGCCATCTTGTGGAGAATGCTAGCAATACAGCTGTGCTCTTGGCACCAGCATAAGTAATCAGAGTATTTAAAAAAAAAAAAACATTTTAAGGGCTGGAGAGATGGTTTAGCAGTTAAGCACTTGCCTGTGAAGCCTAAGGACCCCAGTTCAAGGCTCGATTCTCCAGGACCCACGTTAGCCAGATGCACAAGGGGGCGCACGTGTCTGGAGTTCGTTTGCAGTGGCTGGAGGCCCTGGCGCGCCCATTCTCTCTGTCTACCTGCCTATTTCTGTATCTCTCTCTCTCTCTCTCAAGTAAATAAAGAAAAATAAAATATTTTTAAAAACATATTAAAAGCTATTATTTTCCTCAAATAGTTACATATTCCACTTGATAACTGTGGGACCATTTGAGTGACTATAAGCCAAAGTAAAGTGCTGAAGCCTTAAAATTAGGGAAGGGAGGGGGGTCAAGCCAGAAAAGAGCAGAACAGGGTGCGATCAAAGCTATATGCAGAGTACTAGAACTCAGGGTGACATGCACAGGACCCAAAACGCTGCTGTGGCATAGAACGCAGCACTTGTTTTAATTTTTTTTAAAATAATCTTTCTGGGGCTGGAGAGATGGCTTAGTGGTTAAGGCACTTGCCTACAAAGCCAAATGATCCAGTTTGATTCTCCAGGACCCATGTAAACCAGATCCACAAGGGGGCACATGCATCTGGAGTTTGTTTAAAGTAGCTGAAGGCCCTGGTGCATCCATTCTCTCTCTCTGTCTGTGCCTCTTTCTCTGTATCAAATAAATAAATAAAATATATCTAAAGTCATTCTTTTTTTAAAAAAAATAATCTTTCTGGTAGCCAGGCGTGGTGGTGCATGCCTTTAATCCCAACACTTGGAAGGCCATGAGTTCAAGGCCACCCTGAGATTATACAGTGAATTCCAGGTCAGCCTGAGCTAGAGTGAAACCCTACCTCGAAAAACAAACAAACAAACAGAAATCTTTCTGTCTGTGTGTGACTGTGGGCATAAGTGTGTCAGGCCATGAGTGGAGGTCAGGGGACAACCCTGACTGTCAGTCCTCACTTTCCACCTTGTCGGGGGCAGGGTGTCTTGTCATTCATTGCTGCATACACCAAGCAGCTGACCCCTGAAGTCTGGGACATTCCTGTCTCCTCCTCCCATCTTGCCACGTGAAGGCTGGGGTTGCAGGTGCTTGGTGCGACAACCAGCATTTACGTGGGTCCTGGGGACCCCAACCTAGACTGGCATGCTTGCTCAGTGTGCGATCTATCCACTGAGTTACCTCTGAGCCTTGCTCCCAGTTTTATGGCTGTGACACGGCTCTGCATTATATTCATGGTGGCCATGGTAAACAAAGACAGCCTAAGCTGATGCGGGGGTGGTGGTTAATAATAGAAGAGAAAAACAGAAACAGGAGAGGAAAATTAAATGGGGAGAAAAGCAAAGAAAAAATGGGCACAAGGCAGGTACCTGGTGAAAACAAGTGTAGGAGTGAAGGGGTGAAACTCAGAGGCTGGGACTCTGCGCCCTCAGTCTGGGTCTTTGCGGTGAGGGCACGTGCCCGTTCTGTAACGTAACTCACTTTAGACGGCACTTTAGACGGCTCTCTGTCTCCAAAGTAGATTTCAAAGTTAAAATATCGTGGGCACTTTCACTGCAGAAGTGCAACTTTGAAAACTGCCAAAGGCTGTCACCATCAAGGTACTTCTGGCCCATGGACTCCATTTGAAGCAGCAAATGGTGAAATGTCAAACTATTTCGTTGTTTTAAGCAGCTCAAGCAAATGATAGACTCACCCTGAATTTATACTGTGTGCTTCTTTTGAGATTTTTCACAGTACAGGTTAAATCCTCTCCAGTGTATTTTGGATGGAAATGGTTATCCTGCAATGGCAAAGTCAGACAGCAACATCAGTATTGTAAAACCTGGTCATGGGGTTCCTTCAAAGCCTGTGTTTTACTGCCCTTACCAGCAAGTCAGTCTGGAAGCTTCTGCAAAGAGAGTATGAAGAGCCTGGGTGCTCGCATGAGCATTTCACTCCTTCACACTATAATTTCTCCTGGCTCTGGCCAACTTTATTATGACAAAGCAGTAAACCCTTAAAATTTTTTTTCCAAGGTAGGGTCTCACTCTAGCTCAGGCCGACCTGGAATTCATCTGTAGTCTCAGGGTGGCTGCAAACAGCAATCCTCCTGCCTCTGCCTCTCAAGTGCTGGGATTAAAGGTGTGCGCCACCACGCCCTGGCTAAAATTTTTTATTCAACAGTAAATCTGTCATGGGAAAAGCTGCTTGCATTGGGAGGCTGTCCTGCTGCAAGCAGCTATGCAGTGGTTACAGAGGAAACTCCTGAGCTTACAGTGTCCTCTTCTGGCTAAGAGATATGACAGCTTGGGTTGGGCAAGGCTTACTGCTTTAAGGGAGACCTGGCCTAAAAGATGGATGTGTATCCCTTCCTTCCCAAGTGTTCTCTACCTACCCACAGCCGCTCCCCCTTGAAACCTTCTACGTACCCAGCTCTTCTCCAGGCTCTGGTCAGCTCTCCCACAGAACACACAGAGCCCCGCCTGCAAGACTGGACTGCAGGCCTGGCAGGGAAGGCGATTACAAAAGAAAATCCTGCGTGTCGTGTGGTGGTATAAGCTGTGACAAAAAACTAAAGGTGGGCAAGAGGACAGGAGTGGAGCCTCTGTCCTTCCTTTCTCCCTCCTCATCCTACCTTCGTTCTTTATTATTCACATTTGTATGTGAGTGTGGATTTTGATTGCAAATGCACCTATGTGTGTGTGTGTATGTGTGTGTGTGTGTGTGTGTGTGTGTGTGTGTTTGGAGGCCACAGGACAACCCTGGTTGTCATATCCAGCAATGCCACCCACATTAAAAAAATTATTTATTTGCAAGCAGAAAGAGAGAGAGAGAAAGAAAGAAAGAAAGGAGAGAGAGAGGGAGAGAGAGAAAATGGGCATGCCAGGGCATATAGTGCCACTGTAAACTAACTTCAGATGCATGCACCACTTTGTGTGCTTGGCTTTATATGGGTACTAGGAATTAAACCTGGGTCGTTAGGGGTTTGTAGGCAAGTGCCTTAACCACTGAGCAATCTCTCCAGCCCCCATTCACCTTTTCTTCTTTTCAGAGGAGAGAGAGAGAGAATATGAATGGGTGCACCAGGACCTCTAGACACTGCAAACGAACTCCAGATGCCTGTGCCACTTTGTCCATCTGACTTAATGTAGGTACCAGGGAATCGAACCCAGGTCATTCAGCTCAGCAGACAGGTGCCTTAACCGCTGAGACACAAAGGGCAGTGTCAGCTGTGGGGACTGTGAATAATGATTAGGTTTCTAGATAATTCGGAGGGGAGAATTAACAACATTTGCTGACTGCTTATATTCAGGGTCAAGGGTGACTTCGTAGGCTTCCCCAAGCTCAAGTGGAAGAAGTTGAAGTGGGTGGTGGAGTGGCCATGGTAGAAAAGAAGTGTCTTGGACTTAGGTAGTTAATAAACTTTCATGGTGCCCTGAAGCTCCATCATGTGCAAAACTTACATATTCATCCTCCTGCATTTCCAGGGTGTAGGTTATCACTTCCTCGGGGGAGCAGCCTTCTGGCTTGTTCCACTGCAATGTGACCCAGGTGACACCCGCTCGGACAAGTCTGGGTGCTGAGGGCATTTGAGGGATGTTTCCTAACGTGTAGCAGACCACCTCTTGGCTGTAGCCACTGTGGAGAAATAAACACAGGGAGACACAGTGAGGAGCACGTGAGGAGGCCTGGTCGTCACATCTACAGACCCAGAATCCATGGGGTGGGGAGGATCCTGTATGTAACATTCTCTACCAGGGATTCCAATGTTTCTATGGTCCATGACCAGAAAAGCACGCTCAAGGTACAGGAGAGCATGCTTGAGAATTTATTCACCCTCCCCACCACACACACACAAGCCCTGAACAGAAAGCATGAGAGTGTCATGTGTGAAGCTAAGAGCAGTAGCTACCAAGGAGTCCTCAGACGAATGTGCTGACACACGACTGTCGCTGTTCTACAAAGAGACCATGTTTTTCAAGTCTGTGGATGCTTCCCATTTATTAAGAAATTCTCAACCATAGGAGCCTTTATCATTTTGACTTGTCCAACTAGGCACAGGGAAGATGGTTCTATGAACTCTGTGATGTTAGAAAAGATGTACTTTAGGCTGTTAAGAAGGTTTGGGGCCACTGGCATGTAGATTCTTTAAGAAGTTTTCAACAAGTGGTGATGAAGAAAAGACTTTCTCCTGAATCCAGAGTTACCCAGCAAGCACAGCTGAAACACGGCCTTGTCAAATCCACCCCCCACCCCCGCTTTTCTTCTTCTTTTCTTTTTTGGTTTTTGAGATAGGGTCTCACCCTAGCTCAGGCTTACCTACAATTCACTATGTAGTCTCAGGGTGGCCTTGAACCCTCGGCGATCCTTCTACCTCTGCTTCTTGAGCGTTGGGATTAAAGGCCTGCGCCTCCATGCCCAACTCCTTGTCAAAGCCCTTTTAGTCCCTTTTAGGGCACCTTGCCTGCATCCCTATTCCAGCCTGCCTTCCTCCCACAGCCTGGAGGTATCCAAGGCCATGTTAGCCAGGATCTGCTCTGTCCTGTGACTTGACAGCAATGGCCTGGCTGGGCCAGCGCCCTTCTCTCTGTATCAGCAAGACCAGCTCACTAGGAGCGGTGACAGAAGAAGGCACACAAGTGAAAAACATGACACTCCCAGGGCACATTCATTGTCATGACTGTCGCCTTCACCTGCTTCTGGAGACCCAGAGCCAGTCCTTTACAACGCAGCCTGCAGAGCTGCAACAGGCCACCCTGCTATCGTCACCGGAGGGGAGGGCTCAAGGCAGAGGCTGAGAACCAGGACACAAAGGCTGAAGGGCAAGAGAACAAAAGGAAGCGTCATACCTGGTGCCGATGTCATTCCGAGCAGCCAGCCTGAACGTGTACCCCATGGCGGGACAAAGCTTGGTCAACTTGCAATGCTTCTGGCTCCCGAAGAAGCACTGTCTAAACCCGCTGTTTCTTTTGCCCTAAAAGAAAACAATACAACAACGCTTTATTTCCTTTTGCTCTTGCTAGTCATTGTCATCACACCTTCAAGCCTTCATTCAAACACTTCTAAAATTGTAATTGTTAATTCACCTAATTTGGGCCAATCTGTGGCTTTCACTATGACGTTTATATCTACCTATCTTTTTTTTTTTTTGCAGGCAACGTCACACTTTAGACCAGGCTGGCCTCGAACTCAGGGGTGTCTTCCTATCTCAGCCTCTGGAGTGCTTGGACTATAGGCATGAACCACCACACCCAGTTTACATGCATTTCTTTTAAAAACAAATTACCGTAACAAAGGAACACTTCTCATCCTTAACTAAGAAGCAATGCAGAAGATTCTGCAACTGAGACATACTTCTAATATGGTTCTAGTTGAACTGACAAAGACTAAGGTCCTTTCAGGCAGAAGGCAGTGATGCATGAGAACCACAGCTGTTAGTGTCCCCCTCCTCACTCGTGTTGGTGACCATGTCCCAATGATCTAGTGACAGCCTGACTATGGGCCCACTGGGCACAACTCTAGAAACCACCAGCCTTCCCCAGGAACCTCCATACATCCAAGGACCAATGTGTATAGTTGAGCACACCACACCCAGCCAGGTGTCTCCCTTCTTTTCAGCCACGGTGGCCCCAGCCACACCCCCATGCCTACATTCCAGTGGTGGCCAGCAGTTACTTTACTGACCCCTAAATGTCCATCACATGCCTCTGACCCCTCATGTCAACACTTGCCCTTCTTTTAGCAGAACTTCGGACAATCTAGGAGCTCAGTCACTGCTTGCAGGCTTGAACTTGAATATGCCCTAGAAGCACTTGGAACATGGGGTGAACTCATCTGTATCTATATTACAGCTTCTTAAGAAGTGAGAAACAGGGCTGGAGAGATGGCTTAGCGGTTAAGCGCTTGCCTGTGAAGCCTAAGGACCCCGGTTCGAGGCTCGGTTCCCCAGGTCCCACGTTAGCCAGATGCACAAGGGGGCGCACGCGTCTGGAGTTCGTTTGCAGTGGCTGGAAGCCCTGGCGCCCATTCTCTCTCTCTCCCTCTATCTGTCTTTCTCTCTGTGTCTGTCGCTCTCAAATAAATAAATAAATAAATATTTTTTTTAAAAAAGAAAATATTAAAAAAAAGAAGTGAGAAACATATTTTTAACACTTTTCTAGCCTTACAAGATACTTCAAATTCCTTGAAGTAAAAAATACAAACATTCCAGTAAGGAGTCAGTCTGTCTTTCCTCTTCTATTCCTCCTTGCAATCCCCCAGCGAATCCCAGAGCTGGGGATTGAACCCAGGACTCCATGCATGGTAGGCAAACACTTTACCACTAACTCACCCATCTCCCACATTCCTGTTTATTTCGACATAGTGCCTTCACAAGTTACTCAGACTGTTACTCACTCTGCTGTCCCAGAGAGGTCTTGAACTTTGGATCCGCGCTGCCAACCTCCTAAGTAGCTGAGGTTAAAAGCCTGCACCACCAGGCTCAGTCCTCAAATAGAGTGCCTTCACAGGCTTACATTTAAGGAAAAAAGAAAAAAACCAACAACTAGGCTAGGCCATGCTTAGAGGCATAAGAGGCAGTTTCTGAGAAAAAAATATTTCTGCCTATAGTCCATATGATGTTACTCCCTTATCTCTGTTCATGCAAAGGAAACACACTATGCACAACCCTAGTGGGTCCCCGTGCTCCGGTCAGGTCAGGGGCCCTTGGAGAGGTCTGAAGCGTACAATGTACTCTGTGACAAACAAAGCAAGCTCAGTTCTCAAAGTTAATCATCTCTTTGCCCTAAGCAGGCCTCTGAATAGCTACTCCTAGAACATATTCTGGGTGAAATGCAATTAAAAAAACACACAGATGCACACCAGTTCAGTGTCACCAGAGTAAAGAGACAAAACATAGCCACATACCATGTGCATGCTCACAACCCAATCCCATCTCCCCCAAGCAAGACTGTGTCTTTTCCAATGGAAGTGAATGCAGGACTTTGCAATTCAAAGCTCATTTTATTTAGTTATTATTTATTTCAGAGAGAAAGGGAGAGAGAGAGAGAGAGAAGGAAAGAGAGAAAATGGGCACACCAGGGCCTCTAGCCACTACAAACAAACTCCAGATGCATGCACCATGGCTTTACGCGGGTACTGGGAACTGAACTTCCGCTTTGCAGGCAAGCACCTTAACCGCTGAGCCATCTGCCCAGCCCCCTCAAAGATCATTTTTGTTAAGGATCTAAACATTCAGATGCAAGCAGTGGGAAGGAAGATAGTAAAAGGTATTTTTTGCACTGCCACAGAGTGACGTCACTGTGCGGCTGGCTCATTTATCATGACTTACACCAGCGCTCACCTGGAGTGTTGAGATTGATACAGAACACTTATTCACAGGCAAGCCATTTATGCATACATTTGCATAATTATGGTGAGTGTCTGATTACATTCCACGTGAGTCCTGGTGTGTGTGTGCTTTGTATCCATTTCAGGCTGCAGCCAGATCTACCATTCTGTGTGCTTCAGAAGTCGGAGAAAACTGAGAATGGCTCCTCCTGCTGCCGTGGAAGCTGTTATTCCTTCCGAACGAACCCAGGTTGGCTCTCCCTTCGTGCTTCAGCTATCCTATCTCTCTGTCTGGTCTGCTTTACCTATTTCTGGTGCTTAGAACTATAGCCAGTGAATAAAAATTGATCTTTTCCTTATTAATGAGCTTCAACGTGGTGCAAGCCAGCTGCTCTCCGGCGTCAATGAGAGTATGGAGGGCTGGTCAACTTGCTGTGCTTCCTGATTACAGGTGCCTCGCGCTCCTTCCGGTATGCCTTCCCCTTGGCAGACTGGGTACTCAGGAACTGTACCCTTCCTCTGGAAGGGGGGGGGGGAAGGGGAAGAGAAGCGAGGAAGGAGGAAAACAGAGTGGCAGGGCATCAACCACAGGAGTTCGAAAGCTCCATTCCAAGGGCTGTAGCACCAGGGCTCACTTGTAGACAGATGACATCATATCAAAGGATACTTGGAAAGAGAAAAATTAAAATTCACAAACTTCACTGCAGTGCCAGAGGAACCTCCCCCTGAGTGGTTGGTAGGCAGGGATGCTGTAAGACCCTGGCTGCAGCGACCAAACGCGGTGACGCACACGTCCCACCAGCTGTCTGCCCTGCCCAGCGCTCACAGGGCTGCGGGGCCCAAGAAGTAGAATGAGTCATGTTCAAAAGCACAGGGGACTGGAGAATGTCTGCAAAGTGCGAGGGTGGCCAGGTTACAAACAGCACTTGCAAGTACAGTGTCACCCAGCTCCTGTTGACAGAGATGGACAGGGCAACAAGAGCAGCAATAAAAAGCCAACTCTGACAGACTCATCTGAACAGATGGGGGTGATCAGGGCAATGTGTATTAAACATGTCCAAGTTGTTAGTTACATTTTATAGATGGTAAACCACACTTTCCCTATTTATACATTTATATATGATATGTACTTGTGTGTGTGTGTGTGTGTGTGTGATTGTCTGTGGAGGCAAGAGATTGATGTCAAGTGTTTTCCTCAATGGTGTGTGTACACACACACACATACACACACACATATTTTTTTGCACAGGATCTCACACTCTACCTAGAGCTCACAAATTCAGCTAGACATGCTAGCCAGCGAGGCCTAGGGATCCTCCTGTCTCTAGCTCCCTAGAGCTGGACTACAGAAGCACAGCACCACACCCAGCTTTGACACGGGTGCTAAGGATTTGGACTCAGGTCCCCACGCTTGTGCAGCTAAGCCCTTGACCCACCGAGCCATCTCCCCAGCTCCAACCTTCCCATTTTACAGGAACCGGGTCTCTAGATGATGCGGAGAGATAAAAGCTACAGTTATGTTCTCTCTTCTAATAAAAAAATCAAGCTTCAGTTACAAAACTTCACTTGCTGAAATTCTTAGCTTCACTTAGGAAACCTACGTTTTATTAACAAAGTCAGCCTGGGCACAAATCCTTTGACACAATACGACCTTAACGGAAATGGGCCCCATCCTGGGATGATTTGAGTCACGCCGCCATTCATAATCTGCTCAACCACAGGCAGCGAGGACAGCCGTGGTCAGACCACTCATGGTGCAGCGCACAGGAGGAGCTGAGGGGATCGGAAGGCTGGTGGGGAGGCGTATGGGAAAGTCCCCCTAAGCCCAGGGGGCTCAGTGCTGGGTGGGTTAGTGATGTTTAACAAAGGCGCCAGGATCACAACTTCCTGAAGTCAAAGCCGGTGTTGTGGGAGAGGAGGACCAAAAACCCCATGCCACTGGTCATTCTAGAGCAGACCAGAGTTCGCCACTAGGCTACTGACCAACTTTGATATGAACCAAAATGACCTTTAGGACTGAGTACTGGCATGATTTTGCTCTAAGCCTGTGAGCCAAAAAAAAAAAAAAAAAGGCCAATTCTCAGGGTTCACTGGCTTGCTTCCATTTCATCATCTTGGGCATGCCCAGGTACTTGTTTCTACAGCTCACTCCAAGTTCATTCAAGGGCAATGTTAATCTTTACTAGAATGTGAAGGAATCTTGGAGAACAAATCGACAGTGTGCACAGATAAACCTCGAGGTGCTTAATTTGGCCTGGAGTAAGACATTCCAAACCTGGGCTGCTTCCTTCCCCAAGCTGAGTAGTCCCCTCCCCGCTCTAGCCAGACAGCGCCGGTTCATCACCAGGGGGAACTGTTTGCCGACCAATGCAAGGTGCTCGCTCAGCACTCCTGGTCCAAACTGCTCTCCGGGGAATAAACCTGGATTTGCAAGGCAGCCAGTTCCTGCTCACAGCCTCTTCAAATCCACTGCTGCTGATCCCAAGCTCCCGGCCTCATCCTCTTCTCCTCTCGTCGTTAATAAACAGAAACCACTCGGTATTGTGCACCTGCTGGACACCACATATGGGCTTCTTTTCTAGTCTCCTCAGTAGATTTTGGGCAGCCCGGTCCCCAAGTCCCATCACAGCGACATCTGTCAGAGTCCATCTGGTCTATGTGGAACACCTCATTTATCTAATCCTGGGCAAGCAGCTTAGCATTTCTAGATCTGCATGCTAAAGAAAGTCACCATGGTTGGGAGACAGTGCCAACATTCTAGCATGGAATATAACTAACTCTATCGGCACCTGCCTACTCCTTGCTCCATCGCCATCCCCGTTCACTGGTTGGAAGGGCCACACTTTGGTCACAATCTTGATGATAATTAGAGTCCACATGGCATGCTAGGCCTAAATTTTAGAATGGTAACACCTCTGACTCCCCCTGGATTGTGAAAGGGCCCAAGTGTAGCAAGGCAGGAGTGGCAGAAGGGAGCTTGGGGAGTATTTAAAATTTAGGTGCTTATGTGACCACACAGCAGGGAATGACCAACCCTTAGAAACACCTGTAAGATATGATGACTTCAAAAGAAGAGACTCCCAAGTAGGGAAATACCTTACCATACCTATACTATGACACTTTTTCAAATGGAATTTGAGCTAAATTATGATAGATTTTAAATAAATGTTGGGGAGATAGCTCAGTCATTAAAATGCTTGCTTTGCAAGCAATAGAACCTAGGCTAGAGCCTCAGAACCAACACAAATATGTCAGGAGTGGTGGCACATGACTGAAGGCCCAGCACTGGGGAGGTGGAGACAGGTAGATCCTGGGGCTTGCTGGCCAGCCAGTGTAGCCTAACTCATGAGCTCCAGGTCAAAGAGAGACCTTGTCTCAAAGAACAAACAAACAAACAAACAAACAAAAAAGGAGGAGGGGACCGACATTCCTGTGGATGATACCCAAAGCTGTCCTCTGGTCTGTACACACATACACATACACATACACATACACATACACATACACATACACACACATACACACAGAGAGAGAGATGCACACATGCCTATGCATACACACCCACAAACAAACATGCACACATTAATAACATTAATAGCATTCTAAATATGTTAAGGAACATGTCTCCATTTTTCATTCCTTTATTGCCTATTTAAATATTTTGCTATTACTTTCTAACCTGTAGTTAAAATTAAAATTCATTATTAAATAAAAGGTTATATATATATCCTTTAAAACATAAATACCTCTTCAAAAAAAAAAAAAGAAAAAGTAAAGAAAAAAAGAACATTGCTAAACTGTTGAGTCACAAGATGACATGCAAGGCTGTCTGAACAGGTGACAAGACAGAGGGTCTCTGTGTTTTGGCTGGGATGCTCACTTGGTAGTGTTGAGGGAACCCACAGCCAGCATCCCCATCTGGACTGAAGAGAAGGAACTTGCCTCAGGACTCCAGCCCCTGGGCACTCCCACCGGAACTCTCCCGAGCCCCGGGGCCGAGTGCAGGCCCTTACCCACAGTCCACAAGCATAAGAAAGCAGCTGTAGGGTGTAACTGTTCACTTGCTAAGAGTACCTGCCTGATATGCACAAGGCCCGGGGTTCTATCCCCAGCACCACATAAACTGGGCACAGTGGTGCAGGCCTGTAATCCTAGCACTCAGGAGGTGAAGTCAGGAGGAACAAGTTCTGGGTCATCCCTGGCTACACAGTGAGTTCGAGGCCAGCCTGGACATGAAACCTTTGTTTCAAATAAGTAAGTAAGTAAATAAATTCAACTTACTCCAAGTTCCATGTTTTAACATATTAACAATTTTATAAAGGTTTCATAGTTCTGGGACAGAAGAAAGTCATAAACAAAGGCACTTTTCAAATGCAGCAATGAAAACACCAGGTAGGAGGGTTATAGACAAGGAGCGGGATCTCTGCTCTGGGCCTTAGATGTCCACTGATGAAATTCTTAGCCTGTGGGATGGCGGAAGCTGGTGTTCTGCTAGTACATTCCGTAAGGGTTTCACCTTATAGTAACAAGGACATCAGGACACACACGGGGGTGGGCAATAATAAATGGCTATTGTGGCTGCTAAAGTTAGCTCAAGATCATTTGGCTCTGGACTTTTCACATTCTGACCTGTCCAGAGTCAAGTTCTAATCAGCTGCGTAGTCTTATAGGATAAGGCTACTCAGTTTCGAGGCAATCTGTCAAACAATATTGTACTTGTCTACTCTGATGTCCACGTAAGTTTTTAGTAAGAAGTTTTGACTTGCCTAAATTTCAGCAAACTTTTAATACATTTATCTTGCACTCCACGCAGCCAAGAGGTAAGCATCCTGAGTCTTCTTGCACACTACGTATAAAGGCTTGCACTTTCTACATGTATGTAGCAAAGGTCGTTTCCTACGATTACATAAAAATCTAGCCAAATTCGGGAGACAACATCAATCAACCACACTGTTCCCCAGGAGCTACACAGCTACCTTTATCTCATAGAACTGCATTTTAAACTAAACTAAGAAACTAATGATTTTTTTTTCTTTTGAGGCAGGGTCTCACTCTTATCCAGACTAACCTGGGACTCACTCTGTAGCCCAGAATGCACAGCGATCCTCTTATTTCATCTCTCAGCCTCCCCAATGCTGGGATTAAAGGCCCGAACCACCAGGTTCCATAAAACTAAAACGTTTTGTTTTTGTAGTGGTAAAGTTCAAACCCAGGGCCTTGCATAAGCTAGGCAAACTCTCTACTACTGAGCCATATCCCTAGCCCCTGGATTAAGACTTAATTTTTGTTTATTTTTATTTATTTATTTGAGAGCAACAGAGAGATGGAGGAAGGGAGGAAGGGAGGAAGGGAGGGGGGGAAAGAATGGGTGTGCCAGGGCCTCCAGCCACTGCAAACAAACTCCAGATGCATGCACCACCTTGTGCATCTGGTTTATGTGGGTGGTGGGGAATTGAGCCTTGAACCGGGGTCCTTTGGCTTCACAGGCAAGTGCTTAACTGCTAAGCCATCTTTCTAGCCCCAAGACTTAATTTTTATGATGCTAACCCAAGTTTGAAAATAAGGGTGAAGAAATAAAGTAATCTTTCCTAGAATTTACACAGATAACCTGGTTTTCATCCCTCTCTGGGTGTGTATACATGCACACAATGAAAAAGCATTCCAATGGAGAAACCAATTTATGGATGGGTCAGCCCACTAGAGATCTTGGGGCCAATTATATAAAATATTTGGTTCAGTTCATAGAAAGTGACTAATTTTTAATGCTACAAAAGTTTTAAATGCATGTTTGTGTTAATTTGTAAAGGAATGTAGCAGAAAGATTGAAGACAGTAAGAAGAACTTTTGCAAGTCGGTTTTTCTGCACTAACTTGCTATCCTCAGAATAGCTGTCTTCAGGATTTGAGAAGATGAGTTCTCTAGCTGGGCTGGTTTCTTGTTAAGACCTCACATAATGCACATGCATCCCCATTAATTCAGGCTGTAGACTGTGGGGTCTCTGGCTAAAACTCCCTGGCACTTCCAACACTGTTGGCACTGATAAATGAAGCTGGTTGATATTTTTAATTGCCTTAAATTTAACAGATTGGAAACAAGCCTTGCTCATTTTTTATACCTTCATTTTTGGCATGGAGGCAAGGATGGCCAAGATGAGAGTACTAGAAATCATGATGGACTGGCTCCCACTGGCCACATGCTTGCAGCTGGACATGGAGGAAGTTAGAGGACACCTTTGAGTGTCACTCTTCAGGTGGAATCTGGTTTGACTTTGAGACAGGGTTTCTCACTGGCCTGGAGCTTACCTAACTAGGCTAGCCTGGCTGATGAGTCAGCCTAGGGCCATGCCAGTTTCTGCTTCCATAATGCTTGGATTCCAGGCGTGTGCTACCATGCCTACATTTATTTTTATTTTATCATCATCATCATCATCATTATTTTTGAGGTAGAGTCTTGCTATAGCCCAGGCTGACCCAGAATTCACTATGTAGTCTCATTCCATAGCTGGCCTCAAGTTCATGGTGCTCTTCCTACCTCTGCCTGCAAGTACTGGGATTAAAGGCCGCATCACTGCCTTTTATTTTATTTTTCTAACAACATGGGTTCTGCAAGTGCTCTACCACTGAAAAATGTCCCCAGGTTCTTTTTTTCTCTATTTTTAGATTTTATTTATTTGAGAGAGAAAGAAGCAGATAGAGAGAGGGAGAGAAAAGACATGCCAGGGCATTCGGCCGCTGCAAACGAACTCCGGATGCATGCGCCACCTTGTGCGTCTGGCTGACGTGGGTCCTCGGGACTCGTACGCGGGGGGACTCGTACGTGGGTCCTTTAGCTTTGCAGGCAAGTGCCTTATCTGCTAAGCCATCCCTCCAGCCCGTCCCCAGCTTTTGCTCATAGCCTTTCTATTTCCACAGCTCTCCTGAGTTGCCCCAGTCAGGACGGCTAACTGCAGGCTAAGGAAGTGACAAGAGCCAGGTTGCTAAGTGTCACGTGCTTATGGCTCATGGCTGCTGGATACAGACATGGGCACAGTGACTCTGGGCTGGGCACTCTTTGTAGCAGCACAGTTTAACCTGTCAGAAATGCCAACAATAAATCAATTGAGAAATGAGGCTGTGTTGGCCAAATGAACTACCGCCAAGCTCTATGGTTTGGTCTGCTCCTACATCTATATTTAGAAGCTTCTCTGGTACTGGCCAACCCTAGGCAGCATCAAAGATTAATATTGGCCTGAGAAATAAAAAAGCATATCTGGGCTCAGCTAGCTATATATAAGATGAGGTTCATAAGGGGTAGGAGTGGGTTTAGAAGTTCCCAGTTCCAAGCCCCGCTCTCCCCTGGGCGATGCCTCTTTCGTGTTACTGTCACACTGGGACAGAAGACCTTTCAACGGTGACACGAGGAGGGTGAATGGCTGGTGGTTACATGGTAGTAAATAAGCCCTGTGTGCACTTGACCTTCTGGAACAGTAGTTGTTCTTTTTATGGGAGAAGTTTGGTTACCTGAACTAGGCCAAGAATAGCCATCGGGTCCCCTGATTTAGGTAGGGTGACACAGTTTTCTTGTGGAACTCCTTCAGCACTGTGTGTTGTAACTACTTTCTCATTGCTGGGACAGACACCCGACCAGAAGCAGCTTATAGGAGGAAAGGGTTGATTCCAGATTCCAGGGGCAACTCCATCCTGGCAGAGGAAGCTGGCTGCCTTCATCACATACCCAGAGCGGAGAGACAGCAGCCAACACCAGCAAGCTCAAACTGACTCTGAACACAGACTGGGCTGGACGCAAGAGTGGCCCCCGGGGGTGTGCCTCTGCCGGCAGAGCTCTGCCTGTTGGAGTCTAAGCAGGAAGTTTAAAAATACCTGAGGCTGGGCTGCAGAGACGGCTTAGCAGTTAAAGGGCGTGCCGGTGAAGCCTAAGAATGCATGTTCGAATCTCCAGGTCTCAGGTAGCCCGCGGCCAAATTGACGCAAGCATGTAATGTTGCACGGGCACGTGGCTGAAAGGCCCTGGCAGACCCATTCTCTCTCTCTCTCTCTCAAACATAATAAAATAAAAAACAAAAACCTGAGGCTATGAAGCCATTTACATTCCAAACTACCATACCTGGGATCCAATATTTTGATATGCATTGAGACACTGCATTGAGACTGTCCCAGGGCAAGGGGAGGGATGGAGCAGAGGAACAAATGACAGAATAAGCTGTCTGTGTAACTTATACTCAAGCCAAGGGAGAGATGGGCTTGGTCCACCCACATAGCCAAGGTCCTGGTGAGTGCCTTCCTGCTGTTGGCAACCAGTAGACATGACAAACACAAATGGATGGGCAGGGTTATCAGGGATCAAGAGAAACGTCTGTGATTTCATTTCAGACAGAAGCTGTCCCACAGGTTCTGCTACCCAAACCCACACCTGTGACAAACAGTTCAAAAGCAGAGACAGTGTCCTTCAGGGTCCCTAAGAGAGGAGGGTCCCTAAGAGAGGGGGATATATTTAGCTGCTCTGGTGCCCTGAGATTTTCTAATTTCTTTTTGGCCTGGCTTGGGAAGCAATTTCTCTGGCTCGTGGATGCCACCCTTGGATGCAGCAGTGAGTAAATGATGAAACACTGGCACTCTGCCAGGTGAAAAGATGGTTTCTGGTGGACAGAGTGCCAAAGGAACCCTGGACTCCACTCCAGTCCAATCCCCAGACGCACAATTGCCAAGAATTACTAAAGACTACATGGGCCTGGGCAAATTGGTACCTTCTTGTTACATTGTAGCCAGGCACTGGCATTGGGTTGGGGAATGGTTTTCTGGTTTTCTTCCTGGAGTGAAGGCAGTATGGCATGTGAGAGAGCATCATCCAGATTATCAAGGTATAGTAGTCTTTCTTTGTAACGTGACATCATTCCTGACAGAAGCAACTTAAGGGAGGAAGGATTTATTTGGGCTCATGGTGGCTGGGTTGTGTGGTGGGAGATGTGTTCTTTACTCCTTGGCAGACCAGGGAAGCACAGGAAGCTAGGCCAGAACCAGGGGTAAGTATAACCTTGGAAGCATTGCCAGTTGGCGACCTAGTTCCATTAGCCAGGCCCACTTCCCAGGGGATCTATGGTCTTTACCAGCACTTCCAAAACAGGAGCCTGTGGGGGACATTTTAGATTCAAACCATGTATCCCCTCTGGGGACCCCACCTGCTATTATCTGTATTTCCGCTCATTCCCAACACGGCTGACCCCTGACCAGAAAATGCATGCAAACTCACTCCTGACCAGAAGCATTCTGACAGACCCTTAACAGCAGCCACAGGATGCTAACACAGAGGAGTCTGACAGACAAATAAGTCACCAAATGACTCCTGGGAGGGCAGTTCAATCCTTCCATGACCCAGGTTGTGTCCTCCTGAACTAGCTGGTCAAAAGTCTATCCCAGGTAGCAAGACTGTCACTGCGTCCTGGCCTGGCCTGCTAACGGTGGCCCAAGGGCTCCCAAGCTCTACCTGCCACTGGCTTTTTCCATTCTCTTGGCTCCCATGAAGTGTCTCCGGATTTCTGTGGCAGTTAGTTCATTCTTAATTCCCCAGCTGTGTTGTTGTTTAGTCACCAGGAAAGCAGATGTGAATTTCCTCTCTGGGCTGGTTGAGTCACACACAAGGGAGATTCTTGGGAACTTCAGGAGTCTCAACCCACACAGATATTTTTTCTGGTTCCTTCACATACTCCCGACATGTCACGGCCAGAGGTTAAGCTAGCAGCATATAAACGACTATATATGGCCTTGACATCAGTCTGTTGTTTAGATTAAGCCAACATCACACACCTCAGAGCATCTATTAAAATTCCTGATTGCAGGGCTGGAGGGATGGCTTAGCAGTTAAAGCATCTGTCTGAAAAGCCAAAGGACCCTGGTTCGATTCCTCAGGACCCACATTAGCTAGATGCACAAGGAGGCACATGCATCTGGAGTTTGTCTGCAGTGGCTAAGGCCCTGGCACACCCAACCTCTCTCTTTCTCCCCTCCTCTATCTTGGTCAAATAAGCAAGTAATAAAATATATTTAAAAAAAATTCCTGATTGCAGATTGTGTATTCTTTCACACAGTCCTACTTGTTGACATGCCCTAACCTCAGATCACAACATCTGCCAAAGTGCACTTGCGTCAACATGGAGAAGCCACCATGCTGAATTTGCTACTGACCAACTCACATCATCCATTCTTAACACACCTTGTGAGAAAACTGACATTTTCTTTCAAATGCCCAGACTGAGACCGGGGGGGGGGGGGGGGGCGGTGTTGGAGGGTGGGTACCATGACCACAGAGATCATAACTGAGGCCTTTCTAGGTAAGTACCTCTCCCTGGTGAACACAATCGCTATGCCAGGTACTTGCCGCATGGTGTTTAGGACTCAGCTTGCTCTGAGTGACTAGCTATGACAATTTCACCTAGCATTTTGTTTGGCCCAAATGAGACAATACTTATGAGTGTAACTTTCAGGCTAAGTTCCTATTCACGCTTCCTTTATAGAACTTATATTTTTTTTCTAAAATTGTAAAGAAAGTTCCAATTTGATCATGAAGTGACAGAATTTTCCAAGGTTTGGAAAGAAAAAGCCAGACTTCCATCCATTTAGGAACCTTGAAACAGAGTGAGAAAGTAGTTATGAGAGTTTCTATTCAAAGGTTCCCATTACTTTATCCTAAAAACCCTGTCCTATCCTAGAGCCCTCTGTATGCCCAATCCTTCCTGGATGGATTCTTCTAGAATAACTCCCACCTCTAACAGATTGTGGTATGTCCTCAAATAAGAAGTGACACAAACATGCCCAAGATGGGGACAAGGGCCCCTCAAACCAAAGAGATTAGCTCGGGTTTTCCATAGGGCAGGGAACCCCAGCATGGCCTTCCACTCCCCTTCTACCAACTCCCTCCCTGTGGAAAGGAACTTTTGCCTTGAGAAATACAGCACCTAAATGTTGTGCTGCTGTTGAAAAGAAGTTACATTTGGGGCTTGAGAGAACTCCCGGTGGGTAAAAAGAGATTGCTGCACAAGTGCGGAGTTCAGATCCCCAGGAAGGTGCCAGGCATGCAGTATATGCTTATAATCCCAGTGCTGGTAAGGCAGAAGCAGAGAGTCGTGAAGGCTCGTGGCTAATCAAATTGATGAGCTCTAGATTCAGCGACACACTCTTCCTGGAAGGATAAGGTGATGAGTGACTGAACAGGACCTTTGATGTTGCACCATGCATGCCAGCACACAAGTGGACACACACACACACACACACACACACACACACACACAGCATCCACATACCCTGCACACTGTACAAATTTGACATCATAGGTATAACTTAAATCTAGAAGGAATAAATCCTTGGAAGTCTCAGACCTGCTTTCTCCAAGAATGGCCACAATTTGTGGGTTGAAATGCAAACATGGGGGGGCAGAAGCATAGTGTGAACATACAGAAATTAAGATGTGATAACGGCCCAACCAACAGTCCAACAGAAACTGTTAGGAAAATAATCTGCCTTTCTGCTTCTAAGAGGCAGTCTCCTAAGGAAGGAATCTGGTCTCAAACCCCCTGACACTGAACAACGAAGCCCACCAGAACCGTGGCAGCAAGGACCCCTTCAGGTAGAAAGGCCAGACTGTATCAAGCACTAACCTGTACCAGGTGAAACTTGAAACTGCTACCACAGCTGAGAAGCCAGAGGCACTTGAGTGTGTGAGAGAGAGAGTGCAAGAGTGTGTGTGAGAAAGAATCGGCTCCCCACAGCCACCAGCTACTACAATCAAGCTCCAGATGCGCATGTCCCCTTGTGTGCATGTGCGACCTTGTGCACGTGTGTCACTTTGTGTGTCTGGCTTACATGGGACCTGGAGAGTCGAACACAAATCTTTAGGCTTTGAAGTCAAGAGCCTTAAGGGCTAAACTATCTCTCCAGCCCTTGAACATTTTGTTACCATTTCAATGACAGTTACTTCACGTTGGCTTAAAAGTGGAATGACCATGATGGTAGTTATCACTCACTCTTTGTGTGTGGTATGTATATGCATGCTTGTATGTATGTGTGAGCACATGTGCACATGGAGGCTAGAGGTCCATGTCAGGGTCTTATTTAATTGCTCTCCACCTGATTTTTGAGATAGGATGTTTCAGTGAAATTAAAGTTCACTGATTCAGCTAGACTACCAAGCCAATGTGCCCAGGGACCCCAAGGCCTGGTATTTTACATGTGTGCAGAGATCTGAACTCAGGTCCTCATGCTTGTAGAGCGAGCACTTCACCCACCAAGCCATCTGTCCACCTGCGGCAATGCTTCCATAGAAATGGGCGTTAGGGATGTGAGCATGGACTTGCATGGAGCTGGTCACTCAGCTACTCTGCGCTAGAGTTCAGTTCCCGCTCCCCTCCAGGGCCCCATCTGCACTGGAGCTTAGGAGAACAGCATGTGGTTAGGCTTCCCATGAATGCAAGCCCATCCCAGACAGCCAACTCAGTATAATGCTGTCAGCCTTAGCGGACACAGTGGCTTCTGCTGTCATTCACGAAGGTCTTTGGGAGGCTTGAAAGCTGGACTAGATGTCCTGTCATCCTACTTTACCCCTTTAAAATCTTATACTAATCACCTTATTGGAATAGTGATTGCAAATGGAGCGAATGAATAAAGTTTCCCATGACTGGAATTAGTGCCACTGTGATGTAATTAAAACTGGGTCTCTGAGGGACACCAGACATTAGTGGTAGTATACATGAACAATCTCACCTCAAAGCTGTGACCCTCAGCCCCGTGGTGAGACAGGCCAGGGGTTCTTCCTCAGCACAACCTTCTTTGAGAATCACTCATCCTCCTTTTGGGCAAATGCCCCAAAATTTTTCGGTACCCTAGGTTTATTCCTGTAGCCTGTGGACATCTGAGAAGTTCTTAACATGTGGCTGGGCAGATGACTGTGGAGAAGAGAAGGGAGCTCTTGGCTCCTGGGGAGTGTTGAATGGGAAGTAATTAAACAAAACACCCCCTTCCTGTCCTCCTGCCCCACCATGTTCCATGAGGGTAAAGTCTGGAAACAGGGACTGTACCAGGTGCACTGGCTCCAGAAACTTACAACAGAAGGTGTTGGAGGGCCCAGCCAGGGCCTCTTGTGATCCTACTTCCTGCAGATGCTGTTTTCCTAGTTTGAACACTTGGCTTCCCTTGCTTGCAGCCAAGGCCCAGGCAACATGGGGATACAAGGCTCACGGACCAGCTCAAGGGAGCTGCTCCAAGGTAGGCTGACCCTGCCTTAAGTCCACATTTAGAACTAAGCTACTAGACTGTTTTTCTAGAAAGTGCGCTTTGGAAATGATGGGACTGATAGGAATGAACGAGTTATTATTGCATGAATTCCCACTGCCAGGAAACTCAGTGGGACCATTTATCGATCTTTGCAGAAGAACTAGAAAAGAGAGAAGTCAGTTATCATGCAAAGAGGCTACAGATAGAAATCTGATGAGTATGTGGCCAGTTTTGTTTTACTGGTATCTGTTAGAGGTACAAGGAGACAAGCATCACAGCCTGTCTGGCTATCACACTAAGGACACACTCTTCCCTGTCATATATTCTTCATAGCATAGTGTACCATGTGAAGGCACTAAGGGGTGTGTTCCAAAAATGATAAAATAATAACTGACCAAACAATAGTGAGAACTATCGCCAATTTTTTTTTTTTTTTTTTTTTTTTTAAGGAAGATGGTCATAAAGTAGCTGCTTTGTGACAGCATGATGGAATGTTCACAAGCCGATCAAGGCCACCCTCAAGCTGGTCGCCACTTCGCCGATGGGCCAGCTGGGGAGGCAGATGCTAAGCGGCCCCAGGATGAAGCTAGGAGCTGAACTCTCACGCCCTCTCCTCCTCAGCCCCGGCTGTCAGGGCGCGTAGTGTGCTGACGGGGAGGGAGAACTTCCCCAAGCCTGCGTTCTGGCAGCTTTGCAGGAAGGTGAACATGAAACTGCAGAGCACAACAGGAGCCCTGTGCTTCTCTTACGTGAGAGGCGACCTCAGATCTCCAGTGAAAATTAGCAGCACCTACACCAGGAGGCATATGCATGAAGGTTGGAAAGATAAATCAAGAGGAAAAAAGAAGGCAGAGAGTTGGAAGAGATGGAAGGAGAGGAAGAGAGGGAAGGAGACCACGCAGGGAAAAGGCAGAAATCCAAGCTAACTGTCTAACACTCTGTGATAAACTGAATCTTGGTATAAAATGTCAAGACGTGAGAAAAGACATCAGGTCAATCCAACATATCAACACATAACACGAGACATTCACGAGCTATTCGCTCATTCTTGAAGAGCGTGGGCGGAAGGGAAGACAGCATTATGGGAATGCTCACAGGCCAGCCAGGAACCCTTGTGACATTACTGAATTTCTGGAAAAATCCATAAGGGCTACAGAAGTGATCCCATTGTCCAATCAAATCTTTTAAGATGAACTCCACCTCGTCTGTAGAAAATACTGGTGAAGTGTGAGGTCTCCTCAGCATGTACCTATGAGCTATTCAAAAGGCTCCTAAAAACATTGTGGCAGCTGTTTTCTTTTTTGTCCCTAAAAGCTATTCCTATGTAACTTAGATGTAAAATATGTTTGTAGAAAGGAACAAAGGGGCCCCTCTTTCACATCAAAATTTAATTATGAGTACTTCATCCAGTTTTCATTTTACATTTGTTTGAAATAGGTTTCCATCTGACAAGTCATTTTCTTTGCTGAAGTATATATTATGAGCATTTTTTTTAACCTCCACAAATTTAAGTCACAAAGGCTAACTTGAATTTCCTCTCAAATTTCACATCTTCTTTTCATCAAATCCTTAGTTCGCTTACTCATCCACAGGAAGGGCTAATGAATAAATGGAATTAAGACCAAGAAGAACAAAAAGCTTTGTTGTTTCTAGGAAACATGAGGCATTTGCACAAAGCATCCTCCCTGAACTTCTGCGATAGGGAGGACAAAGATGTCTTTGGTCGATGACAGGCAGAGTGGCTTTAGGGACAGGGAGATTCCACTGTGGATGCTGTCCTTAGTACTATAGGATGGTCTAACCCCCAAGGGGCTCAGGTATGACAGGAGTGATGCCCCTAGGCACCAATCCACTTTTCCATGGAGAACGCCCAACAGGCACTATGTCACACTCCAAAAAGAAAAATCAAATCTAGCTTTTACTTTACCAAAACCACCTAGGCAACATAGATAACAAAACGATCAATGGTAAATGCCAATTAATGTCTAGCAAGGCACTATAGAGTCAAAACAGATAAGGAAAGGTGTTTCTTATTGAAAAGACAGGTAACTATATTTTAATATATACTTCATTATCTAACATACTTCATTTCAACTTCCTTCTCCATAGTTAACAGCTAGCTATTGACTTAAATTTTTTCTACTTACATTCATTTCTTTTTCTGTGCTTAATAGGCCTTCTAATCAGTGATTTTGTCTGTGAAATGGTGCTTTACAAGGACAATGTAGAAGATGCTTACCTCATCCCATTCTAAAAGGTAGTTGGTGATTTTTGAACCATTGTCAATTGGAGCCTAAAAGAAATGACAAAATGAGATTGGAGAAAGCTGTTCAGAGACTAGTCACGAGCTAGCAACCTAGTTTAACTATAATGACAATCACAGCTCTGTGCTTTCCCTTAGAGGAGGGCTGCCTAGCCCCAGGCAAACACAATCACACATCAATCTGGTGTCACTGACCACCAGAAACCACCCACCCGCAGCCAAAGCTGCCCACTCGCTCATCCTGGCTCACCACCTGCACAGTGTCTTAGAGCCTCTGGGATCAAATCTTGACGAGTCACTTTCAATCGAGGTGTACAAATTCAAAATATCTTTAACAGACACTAAATGGGGCCCTTGGAGAGACACGATCAAGTCTGAAGTTTTATAACTTTCCCCACAGTCTGTTTGATTAAACTAGGGTCTCATTCAAAGATGATTTTGAACTCCTGATCCAACTCCCTATACCTCCGGACTGCTGGGATGCAGGCGTGTGTCATCACACCCAGTTTATGGGGTGCCGGGGATGGAACCCAGGGCCTCACACATGCCAGGCAAGCACTCTACCAACTAAGCCACATCTCCAGCTCCGTTGGTTTTGTTTTCTCCAAGTGCTTGAGATCAGAATGTCACCAGTGTTGTGACATTGCCCCCCTTTTGTAGAAAAAAATGAACTTCTCTGGATGGATTACCAGAGCCCACCGTGGGTCCTTCACATGTCAGCGGAAAGCACTCTCATTTTACTTGCTCTGAAAAGCAAGCTTGAGAGCAAACAGGGTTCGAACAATGGGAGGGAACTTTGGAGAAAAGAGTGCTTTGTTAAATGAGACCTACTATAAGGGGTGCTACAGCAGGGTCCCAAGAACACGCAAGGGAGAAGTTTCTAGAATGACAGAGGAAGGAAGACGCACAAAGTAGGAGTTTGTCTCTTGTTTCAAAAATATATTGGAGTCTTCCTCTTCCTTGGGAATAAAGGAGAGGCCAACAAAATGCCTTGGTCTTACAGTAGAAAAAGCCAAGTTTCTGAGGACTGCTTCTGAACCCCAACTTGGCTGCCTACTGGTCCTATGTGGTCTGGTGTTTGCTGTTTAATATCAACATCTAATTTCATTCCACGAATGCAGCAGTGTGACTGATAACTGGGAGAATACATATAAGTCACCTATTAGACTGCCCAATTTTATCGCAAGCTGTCAGTAAGCAGGAACTATTCCCTCATCGTTTGTAACGTAGCCTCCCAGTGTTCTGCAAAGGCCCAATGTCCCTGTCCTCTCCTTCCTTCCCGCTTCTTCCTGCTGAGCCACTCGATCCAAGAGGGGTCAACCTCAGGTGGCAGGTGGGTGCTGGGAGGTGGAACCTGAACCTTCAAGCTTCAGTGGCCTGAGGGGGAGGGCAGGGTAGGGATGATGCCAAAGTTGGAGATAACTGGCAAGGTTTAGAGGAGAATCCATTTCTAAGAAAAGAACAACATTTGTGTTGGCTCATAGATGCCTCGATGCTGTTTTTCCACACTATGCTGCCCCACCACTGGTCACCAAATTCCTAGGGTGAGTTTTCTGGCTTGGGCTTTTCCTCTGTCTCATCTCTCGTGTGAACAGTGGCTGTTTCTGACTGACAGAATGTCAAAAGTCTTAAAAAAATTTTTTTTTCAAGGTAGAGTCTCACTCTAGTCTAGGCTGACCTGGAACTCACTCTGTAGTCCCAGGTTGGCCTCAAACTCACAGTGATCTTCCTACCCCTGCTTTCTAAGTGCTGGGATTAAAGGAGTGTGCCACCATGCCCAGCTGGTCTTGGGCTCAGTGTCTTTTTGGAGTCAAGAGCAGTTCATAGCCAGAGACTGTTCCTGACCATCATGCCTTCACTCAACAAATCCATTTGTACCAGGAATTGAAATGAAAGCTGTGCTAAATCTCAGACAGTGATGTTGGCACATAACTGGAGGGAGCAGGAAGTATATCCTTGATCTACGATTGAACTCTCTTGACGTTGTTGCTCTGCCTGATCCCTGGACTACACCCAGGTACAAAGCAGAGACCCTATCAGTGATTCCCAAGTTTAGGTTTATAAGACCCCGGGGTCCCTCTGATAATCTCAAGATTTCATATATATATATATATATATATATATATATATATATATATATATGTATATGAAATATATGTATTTTAATAAATAGATTTTAATTCTTTCCTTAGGAAAAGATCGCATTCAGTGGAGATATATATATATATTTTTTTAAGTGGATCTGCATTCTCTAAGGAATTAAGCAACAATGGCTGGGCGGGTGTTAAAACTCTAACAAGGTGGGAAATCACTGACCTGGATTATCCCTGGAAGCCAGGAAGGAAAATAGAAGAGTTCAGATTCTGAGCCAGTTCAAACTTCGCCTGTGTCCCAATACCACAGTCAATGTCGGCCACTGACTATGAGAACAGCGCCGGGCACCCAGGGCACAGAGAAGCCCAGCTGCACTGCTGACCGCTACCCTGCTCTGCTCTCCCAGCCCTCTCGCCCCGCCACACCCAGGAGCTGGAAGCTGCATCACCTCCACCTATTTGACACTCTCAACTGCATTTGGGAGTGTGACACAGGCGTAATGACCATAAAGCGTGCTAACAATCTATGCTCTTGCAAGCACGCAACGATAAGTAACGGGTTCATGACATACTTTAAAAGAAAGCACATATAATAGGACCCCTCGCTTGACAGCAGTTATTTTTAGCCAGAGCACTGTATTTTATCACAACTACTATATGATTCAGGATTCTGAAAATAGTAATCTCGACTGATTTAATGGCTAATTAGTGAAATTTTAATGAAGGGCAGAGAACATAGTACATTCTGTGGAAGTTTTAAATACTAAGTATTTCAGCTTCATCCAGAAAGCAGCTAAAAGCACCCAAACCTACTGTATCTCTAAATCTTTCAAGATGAAAAAAAAAACAACAACAACAACAAAAAAAACCACACCTGTAGTTTTTGAATGTTTGAAACTAAACCATTAGAGAGTGATGAAACTGAAGCATGTAAGTAGGTATATCACTTACAAAATACTGGTTAGAATCCTAGGAGATTTGACCAAATTTCTCCGGGAAACAGCTCCTGCTGGATTCTTGAAGTCTGTCTCCAACCCCTTTGCCCCATTTGTTTTTGAAACAGCAATTTTTGATATCATAATAATTGGCTTCACACAGTTACTACGGAGAAAACCAAGCCCTGCTGGAAAACGTTAACCAACATTTCAAATGTCCACAAAATGCGATAATTAACAGAGCATTCCTGGCTCTTTGAGCTACCCACCTTCCACTGCAAGGTGAGTGAGCTTTTGCTCCTGTGTGCCAGCTTGGGAGGGAAGGGACACTCAGGGGCGCAGCTGTGGGTGGTGAAGCTAACCGGCTGGGAGCAGGAGCCCTTGACAGAATTATACATGGCATACACCCTGCAAAGGAAACAGACAGACATGGTGAGTGGCCGTGGTTCAGACCTCTGCTTCGCCCCAGAGCTTTGTACAGCAAAGTGCAACTCATTGCCCAGTGAGCACTGGGGTTTTGTCCTGACCTAGCTATGGTCACCAATTACAGGGGCAAACCATCTCCAAGGGGCATTTGGTCCACTGGGTTCCAGTCAGCCCCAGTGTAAGACAGACACATGGACTAACTAGAAAAGAATATTTAAGGCAAGGAAATGAATCTTCACCCACAGAATGTTCTCCAAATACATGCTTTAAAATGATTGACTATCCGTAGAAAGACAAGCAGTAGAGCCAGAAGTGGGTGAGGAGGGATGAAATGTGGTAATTGGCGTTCGCAGGCTGGGGCAGAGCACAGAAGGGCAGGCACCCAGCATCTCTGAAGTGTTTAGGATGCCATGTGTGTTCAGGTAACAGAAAGGGGGCACTTTGCCCCAAGAACCCTGCTTGCCACTGCCAAGTGCATCTGTCTCTCATTCAGCATCAACGGTAATGAGGTGCAGTTCACCCACGTGGATACTTAGTGGTACACTGGTGCCAGTATTAGAGATGTTTGCTCCGCACTTTGCGGCACTTGGTACAGCTCTCAACACATGCCCTTGACTTCTCCAGAGAACTGTGAAGAAAATCACATAGCGTGTTTTTACCATACCACACTCCTAGGCTGGGGAGAGGGCTCGGAGGATAAAGTGCCTGCTGGGAAAGTCGGAGTATCTGAGTTCAGATCCCCAGAAAACACGCAAAGCCAGACATGGGAGGGCTGGTGTCTGTAGTCCCAGCATGCTAACAGCAAAAAGGGAGGTAGAGGATGGAGCATCACCTGGAAGCTCGCGGGGTCAGCTAGCCTGGAGATACGCAGTGCGCAGTAAGAGATCCTGCTTCAAGTGACATGGACGCCAAGGACTGAGTTGTCTTCTGACCTCCACATGCACACCATGTCAGGCACACGTCTATACTCACATGCACACACATGCATCACACACACACACACACACACACACACACACACACACACACACACAAAATGAAATCAACCACACCTCAAATTGCTGATTTTAAAAATTATCTTCCGTGCTAGGTTTTTCTTTTTTGATAATGTGAATTATTTTTAAAAATTGAAAAAAATAATCTTTCCAAAAGGTAAGAATTTTATGCTGCCTGAAAAAGATGCAAGAATTAGGCTACGTACCATTGGTAAGTACATAGCAGACCCTCTCTTACAAGAATCCCTCTATGAGGTAGGGAAATCTTATTACTCTATTGCAGATAGAAAAAAGTCCCTAGAGATGAAGCAAATCCTTCAAAGCAACACAGTTGAATGTGGACCCACTGTATTTAGTCTCGGATGTCCACGCTCTGTACCGCAGGGCCCCTTGCTTTTTTCTCTTGCAGTCAGGCATGCCTTTCTCGACACCTTCAACCCACTTCCCCGTTGTAAACAACATGATGGAAAACAAGTCCTAATTACGCCTGTGATTTGCAAAGTCATTTCTTTTCCACACTCACCATAAAACATGGATAGAAGCCATGTAAATTAAAACTGTACTAATCAGAAATATCCACACTATCCTCAAAGGTAAAATACACAATGATCTTGCATCTGAGCCACATGCCTTAGGGGAGGACACCGTGACGTTGCAGGCAAGGCATGATGGGTATGTGTGGGGAGAGGATGCTGTCCACTCACAGGGATGGAGAGATGCTCTTCTCTGCCTCCAGCATAACATGACATTTGACAACACGACATCGAGTGATGGACTGGCAAGATCACTTCCATGTATTGGGGGGACCCCAGTGGGAGTCAGTTACTTCAAATGAATCAAAGAATGTTTCAGACATAGGTAGGACTCCAGCTTGAACTTTAATAGATGGGAACTCTCCAACTTGTTTCTCATGGATTGCACATAACCCATGATATGTGTGTGCTGGGGTGAGAGAGGTGGTGATACCAGTACTATTTAAAAATAATTTTAATTTTATTTATTTGAGACCACAGAGAGAGAGAGACAGAGAGAGACAGACAGACAGACACACAGAATATGAATGGGCGTGCCAGGGCCTTCAATCACTGTACACGAACTCCAGACACATGTGCCACTCTGTTCATCTTGCTTATGTGGGTCCTGGAAATGGAGCCTGAGCCCTCTGGCTTCAAAGTAAAATGCCTTAAGTACTAAGACATCTCTCCAGCCCAATACTAGTATTCTTAAATATTAGAAAAACACCTATAATTTTAGGATTTACGCAAATATCATCACAAAAGAGACATTAGCTATTCCCCTAAAGGAACATGCCTGCTATGTTAATAATATCAACCCTCAAGAAGTTGAGGCAGGAGGATTATGTGCTTGAAGCCAGCCTGGGCTATGCAGTGCAATGCTATCTCAAACAAAACAATATAACCATAACAAATGCAAATGGCCATGAATTGACCTGCCAGAAAAACTGAATCTTGGTCTGATTAGGCTTCTTTGTCACCTTCCATGAAATTCTGGGGACAGGAAGTGTATTATGTTTGCCAATAAGGTTGTGGCACACACAGTAAACTCACAAGACAAAGAACACCACCACCATCCTCAAAAAATGAGCTGAAGAAGAGAAGGAAATGAAGGAGAAATTGATGGAGTCACAGAAATTTAAGACATATTAAACAAATAGCATATGCAAACCATGTTGGAATTCCCCTAACAAGAAACTAAAGAAATAAAATCTTTTTTGTTTTTTTAGGACAGCTGAGGCAATGAGCAGGCTGCAAGTTTGGAAGACATTATGGAATTATCATTGTGTTGTCACTAAGCAATAGGACTTACAGGTGACACATGACCTGCACTTTAGTTCAGTACCACTGGTGGAAGGGAGAGCTTTGAAGTGACAGAAATAGGGTGACGAGTATATGACAGTTCATTAGACTACCATCTGTTTTTTTCGAGGAGGGCATATTTGTGTGTGGTATGTGGCGCATGAAATGTGTGTGCAGATGTGTGCACCTAGTTCATCAACCAGGAAATGATGGAGGTCCTGGTCTATCTCTCTTCTGCAGTTTCACTGTGATCTATTCTTGTGCTGAACCTGGAGCTATCATTTTGGGCCGGACTACTGGCTGACCAGTGAGCCTCAGAGATTTGCTGCCTCCACCCTTCATAAGACTGGGGTTTCACGAGTGAATGACCACACCCAGATTTTTACATGGGAACTGGAGAGCAAATTAGGCCTTCACCCACAAATGCAGAACACTACAGACAGACTGGGCCTTGGATATTTACCAAAATGATTGGACAGCAAAGCTGTACCCAGGTCTTCAGATAGACAGAACAGCCTGCAAGATGCTGTCAGGTAGACAAGTCTGCTGTCTGAGGAGAGTGAAAGTGGACCCCAGCAAGGGCTCTATTCTTTCTTAAACACATTTCTTGGGATAAGAAGTCCACACCTCCTAGGCTAGCAAAACATGGAGTGGTTGAGGAACTTGTTAGCCAGCAGAGAATGATGAGGGGACAAAAGCCAAAGAACCCGAGGGCAGGAGTCAAATTTTGTGAATTTAAAGGGTTCACATGGAGTTCTCCTCCAAATAGGGTCTCACTCTAGCTCCGGCTGACCTGGAACTTACTCTGTAGCCCCAGGATGACCTTGAACTAACATTAATTCTCCTACATCAGCCTGGGTGTTGGGACTAAAAGTGTGTGTCACAATGCCTTGCCACAAGGAGTCATTTGCTTGTCTTTAGTTTTAAAGAATGTGACAGGGTGTGGGTATGTAGCTTGGTAAGGGAGCACATGTTTAGCATGTGAGGTCCTGTTTCAATCTTCAGCAACCCCAGTCCCCCAAAAGAAAGTTATAATGTCTTTAAATGAGGAGTTCAGTGCCTTTCACATATAAAAGTTTGGCACCAAGGGAAGCTAGATCATTTCTTCTGAGGTAGAGTCTTGCTCTAGCCCAGGTTGGCCTGGAACTCACTCTATAGGCCCAGTTGAACCTTGAACTCACAACGATCCTCCCACCTCCTACCAGCATCCCGAATGCTGGGATTAAAGGTGTGCACTACATACCCTCCACTAGATCATTTTTATAGGGTAATGTAGGGGTGCTGCAGACAGAAAATTTGATCAACACCTAACCATATGATGATTACCTCTAAAAATTAAAATTTCTCAGCAAACAATAATTATTTGTAACTGTTAACAGTAAACAACTATATCCTTATTCATAACTTGTACTAAAAATGTGAAGTCTCTGGAAATGACAGTATACTTTAACCACTGTAATTTTTTTCTGCATGATGCTGATGGGTTTGTGCCAACTCCATTGTATACCACGAAGCTCTGCTAGGGTAAGATTTTAGGGTTAAATAAACCAACATACTGTTGAGTTTCTTTTGCATTTATCTCAAGGACACAATGTAGTGTACAGTTTCTGGTTGGGTTACACCATTTGTTTCCACTTAAATGCTATGTAATGCTTATGAAGAAGATGTTCCCCCCAAAATTCAGCCATATGCCTCCAGCTTCCTCCCACACATCTGGATATCCTGGGAGCCGCAGTTCCTGGTCAACAGCACCTGTTTCGTAACTGTGTGCTGTGCAGTCACCCATATTTTTGGAAACGTTTTACCACAGATAATTTTTCTGGGAAATGTCATTATGTGATATCATCTCTCCACAACTTCTTTAACAAATTGCTGATGACTGGAAAACAGCCTCAAATCCCATCATGAATTTGCTATCCATTCCATCACTCAAATTTCTGACTGGCCTATTACAGATAAAAATGTGAGGTTGGTTTTTTCTTTTTTTAATTTCCTGAAGCAAAGGTGGAGTGAATTAAGAAAAGGTTTCGCCAGGTGTGGTGGCACACGCCTTTAATCCCAGCACTCGGGAGGCAGAGGTAGGAGGATCGCTGTGAGTTCGAGGCCACCCTGAGACTACATAGTGAATTCCAGGTCAGCCTGAGCCACCCTACCTCAAAAAACCAAAAAAAAAAAAAAAAAGAAAAAAGAAAAAAGAAAAGGTTTTAACATAGATTTACGCACAGGCATAAGACGGGGGAGAGAGATACATAAAAGGAAGACATGAGCCCCCCCAGTGGGCATGGACTCCTAGAGAGACAGCAAGGGAGAGAGTGTCCCAAAGTATAAGGTACTTAGGAATACAGTTTGTGATAAAAGCTCAGACACCTGGAAGTAAGACTGAAAATTTTGACCATATGATAAAAGAGATTTTTGTTCCTTTATTTCTGTGCCAACTATGAACTATCTTTTCACCAGTAATAGTGACATGGGCAAATTATAGATAATTTCAATAAACTTGTATCATAACATCCTGGTTATTTTCAGATTACACAAATCTACAACAACCTTCAGGAAATGACAAAACTAGTATTTATATAATATTTCATAGGTGTGAAACAGATTTGCACATGGATTTCACATGAGCTCCTACCATCATTCTGAGGTTGGTGTTATTATTTTTTCATTTTACAAATGAGAGAACAAGGCTAAAGAAATTTTAGGGCTGGAGTGATGGTTTACCAATAAGTGCTGGCCTGCAAAGCCCAAGGACCCAGGCTCAACTCCCCAGAATCCATGTAAACCAGATGCACATGGGGGCAAATGTATCTGGAGTTCATTTGCAGTGACTAGAGGCCCTGGTGTGCCCCTTCTTTCTCTCTTTTTCTGTAATAAATAAATATAAATATTTTTAACAGCCATATATCAAAATAATTTTAAATGGTTTGCTTAAGCACATACCCTTGACATGGTGCAAGGTTATTAAATCCAAGTTTCAAGATATGTCCATGCCTCACATACAACAAACCACAGCACAGGAAGCTAAACCCGAGAGATTCTTCTCTAGCTCAAAAACAGAAAGGCGGGGGGGTGGGGGGCTAGAGGGATGGCTAAGTGGTTAAGGCATTTGTCTGCAAAGCCAAAGGACCCAGATTTGATTCCCCCAGGACCCATGCTAGCCAGATACACAAGGGGGTGCATGCGTCTGGAGTTAATTTTCAGTGGCTGCAGGCCCTGGCTCACCGATTCTCTCTCTCTCTCTTTCTCTGTCAAATAAATAAATGAATAAATAAAAATAAAATATTTAAAAAGAGAAAGAAAGGGAAATGTAGAAAGGTAAAGAGAAAGTTATCTGCGTGGACAAGGCAGAACGAGCGGAAGCAGATTGCGAGGGCTAGGGTACTGGCCGTTCTTACTTAAGAAAACGAAAGCCTTGAGTCCCGTCCACAGCACCACACCAAACCTGGGTGTGGTGCTGAATGCCTGTAATCCATCCTAGCACTTCAGAGGTGGAGACAGGATCAGAAGATCAAGGTCATCCTTGGCTACACAGTGTATGCCTGGCCAGCCTGGGCCTCGGAAACCCTCTCTTAACCAGCCAACCAACCAACCGCAAGACAAAAGAAGCCAGGCATGTTGTCTCATACCTGTAATCCTGCACTTGGGAGGGGGAGGTAGGAGGATCAGGCGTTCAAGGACAACCTGGCCTACATCATACTGTGTCTCAAAAAACAAGTTCATTTTGAGCTATACATATTTTTCTTAAAACAGAGATATATTTTATTATCACTTTTTTTTTTTTTTTTGGTGGCAGGGTCTCAGTAGTCACTCTGTAGCCCTAGGCTAGTCTCAAATTCAAGGTGATCCTAGCTTGTCCTCTCCAGTGCTAGGATTAAAGCTAATAAGTTTTTAAAAATACAAAAATAGGCTACCAATAGGGAGAGGGAGCATATCTCTGCCTGGTAGAAAGCTAGACCAAATATTATTGGGTGGTACCTTAGGCTATATATGTGTGCTGTCACACACGTATGTCACATCTCATGTACAGAGCCTCAAATGTGTCAGAACAGTCTAGATGCAGGGTCCCTAGACGGCAACCACTTCATGCTTCTCCTCCTTTTGGCGAATCAATTAACTACTTCTTTCGTCTGCCCTGAAGTTCAAGGTGTTCAAGGGCATGGCAATAAAAGGAATTTGAGCAAATGTTCTCAGAGTTTCCTCTTTGTAAGGGAGTCAAAAAGAAACAAGAAAAGCAAGAGACAGGATGGTAAAATAAAGGGCAGACTTGTGGCATTCAAATTTCTTTAAAAGGATATTGTGAACTCACGAGTGAACAGGAAATTAGCAAAATAAACCTTTAGTGCAGCAGTAACAATAAACTGTTAAAACAGGGAGAAAAAAGGAAACGGGCTGAGGATGAGTAAGGTTAACACTTCACATGATTCTCTGCAATGTGACATTGGCCCGGGTTTGCTGTTTAACTGGACATTTTGAAGAATAGCTGAATAATTTCTGATATCATCTTAGCTTTACGAATGACACAGAGCTCTTTGTTCTTAGTGTGTGAACCTAATATATTTGAGCGGAAGCTAATTGACTCAAAACTCAAATGTTTTGGTTCCAGCAGAAACATTGCAAGAATCTGTCTAAACAATGTAATAGCTAAGCAGATGTGTACTTTATGATGATATAAAATAACTCTTTTAAGTATTGCTCTAAACTTAGTTTGAAACACATGTACAGCTGATAAGGATATTATAACCTCAACACATCTGCTTTTTCTTAACCCTTGAGACAGGTTCTCATGTAGCTCAGACTGACCTTGAACTTGGGTAACTGAGGATGACCTTAAGCTCCTCACCTTCCTGCTTCCACCTTTCAAATGCTGGGATTAATTTCAAGGTGTGTACCACTATGTCCATCTATCAACTGTCTGTATTCTCATGTGTGTACATGTAGTATGTATGGTGTAGTGTGTGAGGTGTATACACATGGGTGTGTAGATGCATGTTCCCTCTGTGTGTGTGATGTGTGTGTACATGTAGGATGTATGGTGTAATGTGTGAGGTATATGCACATGGGTGTGCAGATACATGCTCCCTCTGTGTGTGAGATGTGTGTGTACATGTAGGATGTATGGTGTACTGTGTGAGGTGTATGCACATGGGTGTGCAGATGCTTGTTCCCTGTGTGTATGATGTGTGTGTGTACATGTAGTATGCATGGTGTGATCTGTGTGGTGTATGCACATGGGTGTGACTAAGCAGAGGAGCATGTCACCTGTCTTCTGTCACTCATCCCCATGTTTCCTTGAGACAGTCTCTCACTGAACCTGGAGCCTCTGCTTGTGGTCAGACTGGCAGAGCTCTGAGCCCCAGTAATTCTCGCAACTTTGTTCCGACAAGACTGGGCTTATAGGAACGCATGGCCACACACAGCTACTTTATATAGATGCTGAGGAATCAAATATGGGGTGCATCGGGGTCTTATGCTTGTGCAGCAAGAGCCGTTAATCACTGAACCATCTCCCCAGCCTGTTCTTAATGAAAGAAAAAAAAAAAAAAAAACAATGACACAGAAATTTGTCTTAAGTTGAAGTTAAAATAGCCAATTACTGGTAGAACAAAACTAGAACTCCAGCCTCTGTATAGTATAGTTAATTTGTGTTTTTCCTACTAGGCTGTTTTTCCTCACCCTTATCACGTGGGAATGAGGAGTATCGATGAACCTTGGAAAAATATGCAAATGCGTGTGATGTTATACATTTTGTTACACATCTCATGCACATATCTAGAACCGAAGACAGGAAAGGGAATCTGTTATGTGTCCATCCTATTACACAAAATCACATTTTCTGGCGAACTTAACAAATAAGTAAAATAAAAAGAAGAATGAAAATGTTACTGATGACATTATGAAACCTGTCTAGCTGTAGAGAGATGGATGCTTCATTAAATAAGGGAGACAGGCTGCATGAAGATTCACGCCCACTTTGCTTTGCAGGTCTGCCCTGCAGGAGTCACAGCTGGGCCTACAGAACGGTCGCGTGGAGGCCTCAGGCTACGCGGAGCACTGCAGGGCTTCACCACGAGGTTACATAGGGTACATTCTCCTGAGAGATAATTCCATGTCGGCACCATTTGCCTGCTTCAGAAGCAAGTGGGTTTTAAGGTTCAGAAGTGCTTGGCTGACATGAGGAAGGCTTCTACAGACACATTGTCTGAACAGAGTTGGTATGCATGGTCTACAATAAGCAACTGATCTACTCAAGGTAAAAATGCACTTCATAAAAAAAGGATTATTCTACATTAAGCTGCACCACAATAGGTCTTAGAAGACCTTATAAGATAAAATAATAATAGTTTTGTTTTGAGGTTGGGTCTCGTTCTAGCCCAGGCTGACCTGGAATTCACTATGTAGTCTCAGGGTTGCCTCGACCTCACAGTTACCCTCCTACAACTGCCTCTCAGATGCTGAGATTAAAGGTGTGCACAACCACTCGTGGCTAAAATTTATTTTTTAAAGCAATGTTTAAGATACTGTTTGGTTCACCTCCTACTTTTCAGGTAAGTCCTTCTAATGGCTGTGTTTTGGAATATAAAACATGAGTGGATGGCCAGTGGACTACAGGCTCATAATTTCCATGAAATAGGTGTCATTTACCACCAGCATTTGCAAGGGGGCAGGAATTTACTCCAGTCTCTTGGGTTCAACAGTAGAATTCTGCAGTTGGGTCTGGACTCACCTCACATGGTAATCGGTGGCGGGTCTGAGATCTTTCAGGTTACATTCCAATTCTTCTCCACTGTGAACAAGAATCATTCATTAGTTCATAATACCAGTTTCATCATCATATGCTGAAAGTAACTGAAGAACTAGGATGTTTGATTTTACTATAAACCAAAATTAGCTGTTTTCCTTGGTGTTATTTTTTTTTAGACCTGAAAATCAGATTTCTTCTAATGGTGCCATCCCAGATCTTGGAAATGCTAAGGTCAAGAAACTCTAAGACAGCTTATCATTTCTCAAAGGATGGCACAGAAGGAAGTACATAAATAAGCAAACATCTGCAGATCAATCACTAGCTGTCTGGTAAAAGCAGTTCCCAGACTTACCTTGGGAGAAAGCCACAACTCCAAGAAAGAGAGTGAAACCATTTCTATGACCCAAAGAGGCAATGGAACCTCAACTTATAGATGAAGTATGCGTGTGGCCATTATTTCATAGTCTTCAAAACTGTCACATGATGAAAGAAAGCTAGACACAGGACAACTAAGGGTGTCACCTGACCATAACCCGAGGGGAAGAAAAAAGCTATCACAGTTCTCAAAACAAGTGACTTTAGCTCAGTCAACAAAACTGGAATATGGACGGTGGGTTAGACAGAAGTACTGGGAAAGTAGCTTGTGACAATGACACCATGGCCATCTTAGAAAACATCCTCATGTGGAAAAAACACCCAGGTGTATTGAGTGATAAAGGAATGTGATATGTGTGAAGCTTATGGGAAAATGTACTAGTAGAAAAAAAGGAAAGAGAGAGACATTCAAATGGTAGAGGCAAGGTAACAGGGTAAATAAGAATGGAGCGCAGCTGGATGCCTTGGTCTCTCTAAGGGGGCAACATTTTATATATTTGACATTCTTCCAAATCAACTTGCTTGGTTTTTTGAGTTTCAAACTGGAAGCTATGTCCACACCCCATCCTGCAGCTCCACGGTACACTCTGCATGACATCTGTGAAACATTTTGTAACTGCTGAACTTGCTAACATGAGAAAGTTAGCACAGTCATTCAAATGTTCAGTGTCTCTTGAGGGGGAAAAAAAAATCCCAAAGATTCAGCACATTTTGGCAAAGGACAGAGTGGCAACGCTTCCTTCAGTAGAGATAGGCATGCCCCTTTCCACTCAGAACGCAGACCTCCCTCATTCCGATGCCTGTCTAGATCCTCAAGGCAATGGGGACCCGAGCTCCTGTCACCCGTGTTCATCTACATCATCTATGCTAGCTGGGTGCAGTGAAGCGGAAGTGTGTCCTTGTAGTCCCTGCCATTGGGGAGGGTGAGGTGGGGTGAGCACGTGAGTTCTAGACCGGCCTGGGCAGCACAGCAACATGCACCTCAGAAAAGAAATTATAGATACGTATGTGTGGATATATGTATACAGGTTTTTGGTGAGGGAGAAAGGCTCTGATGACTTGTAACACTGACTTTTCAAAATATCCTCAAGGGCTAGAAAGATGGCTCACCAGTTAAAGGCACTTGCTTACTTGTGTATATATACATACACATATTATATATGTTTTTACACACATATATATATGTTTTTCTAACAATTAGGAGCCAGAGCACAAAGTCGGGGTTTTGTTGCTAGTACCTAGGGTACTCGCTGGTGTGCATTCTGCAGAGGAGTGATGCAAGAGCAGGTTTCTGCAATGAGGAGGCTCAGTGGTGGGAAGGCAAGAGCAGATACCAGAAGGCCAAGGGACACTATATGAGCCAGAGAAGACCCAGCAGAACAGACTGGGACACCAGGAGGAGACTACATCTGATGGCTTCTTCCTTGTCTCTTGCCCCCTTGTTGGTCTAGAAGAAGGATCCTCTGGGCACAAGGGGAGACAGAGCGTGGCACTGTGGAGGCAGGGAATGTATGAGAAGCAAACAGGCTGGCGGAGACGGAGGTGGGGTTTGGTGGGCATATTTCCTTGCTGTGGGCACTCCTGCCAAGATACTCACAGGGAGGTTCACCATGTAGTTAAAGTAAACCCGACTTTCTGATTTGCTGCTCAGCAAATGTGAGCTGTGCAAGAGGGAAAGGACTCGACTCCAACATTTTTATCACATTTAGAAAACTGCTATATATCATTTGGCCAACTAGTGAGTTGATCCTATATAGTGTATGTTAAGCTTCTGACCATTTAAGAAAACCCCAGGATGAAATGTTGAAAGTAATCTTCAGGATGGGCTGGACGATAAAATCATGGTCAAAAGGAAGCAAACACCCTTGAAGGTGTTTCAAAGCATTGTTTCAAGAACGTACGGTTAGGATTGCTCAATATATGGAACAGCTACAAAGATCATAGTTGCCTTTGGTCCTGGTAGATATTGAACAAATTTTTTTATTAATACTATGCTGAAAACTAACATAGAATCAAGTTATTCTAATTAGCCCTATATTATTATTTTTTTGACCCTTGTGTGTATGTGGTGTACTTGTGCGTTCATGTGTGAGAGAGCACATGTGTGTGCATGTGGATGGGGAGGTCTCAGGAATGTTGCCTAAGTCTTTCTGAGACTGGTTCTCTTATTTGCCCACAAATTAGGTTAGAGTCGCTGGTTAATAAGCCCCAGGGACACAGAGTCTCATTCTCCCCGGTTGTAGGACTGCAGGAATACACCACCGCACCTGGTACAGTATTTGTTTCTTGATTAATAAATTCTTGGAAAAAATTAATTCCTAACAATATAATCACTAATTCTCACCATAACTCCCGTTCTGGGGTTTGAATCCAGAGCATGCTAGGTAGGCACTCCACTACTATGCTAAATTCCCGGCTCTGTACTCATCAATAGTTGTTGGCTTCCATGACTCCGATGACACAATTTTGCAGCAAAGGAAACCATAGGGAAACATACGCTACCTGTAAATGATCTTGTATTTTCCATCCCGTCCTTTGTCGGATAAAGCCACCTCATAGCTATAGGGGAAGGAGAGACCACTGTGGGGTCCACATGAAGGTCCAACCGGGGGTGTCCAAGACAGCACAACTGTTCTCGCCTGTATATTAGAAACCTGGGAGGAAAATACCATGGGTTAAAAATATTCAAATACATTTCACATGGGCAGACACTGTTTCCTCTGATTCTGCCTCCGTAAACATTAGTAGTCACTAAATTAATTCAAGACAGATAGTTTCAATTACAATGAACAGAGTTCTATGTGGGCCTTTCTTGTCAAAGTCCTGATGTCAGCTCCTGCAGCGTCACTCCTCATAACACAAGCATTCACCCTCGCCCAGTGCAACCCGCACTCAGCCCTCCGGAGACTATCAGCTGTGTCTGAGAATTTCAGTCAAAATGGAAAGATGCATGTGAGATTATTATGATCTTTATGGTAGCTAACGTTATGTGTGAAGAGTCACACCTATAGGTGCTTTCTGGTGGCCTTCAAGCCTTTCATGGTGCTGAGTCACCCTGCGAGGCTAGCACCCTTCACTGTAGTCATGTGGATTCCAACATATACCCCACAAATAGGGAAATGGAAGCAAGAACCCGGCTGACAGGAAGTAAAGGCTGCATCGCTGCAGGCTGTTTCTACCCTGTTCATTTAGTCTGTGCTTAAGAGGTAGTGTGAGCGCAGTGACGCTGGGGCTTGTCACCCTCACAGTCCTCATGCTCTCCACCCGTGTTGGGATTATGGGCATGCACCACCGCACCTGGCAACTTTGCATGGCTACCAGGGATCAAACTGGGGTCTTCACGCTTGTGAGCCGAGCATTGTACCGAGTTATCTATCCTACACTTAGTATACAGCCACATGGTTTCTGCTCCATATAGACAGGGCAGGGCGGTACAGCAGACTCCTCGGGCCTCACTGCTGCCATGTAGCCTCCTCTCCAGTGTCTCACTCGCCATCACTCCTCTGGGTCCCAGGGAGCCTGCTGGGAGTTGTAATCACTGCTAATCACAAACATGGCCTTTGCCCCAGTGAACTGCAGGACTCCCTTGGGACACGACCTAAGTCACATTCAACTGTGAGCAGTGGCTGTTTAGTATGCATTTGTTGAACGAAATTGAAGGGGGTAAGATAGCTTGACTTTCTGATACCGCCAACCCTGCACACCTTGTTTAAATCCAAGGAGAGATCATTTCAGAACCGAGCCCCACGCTGTTTGCTGAGAGTTGAGACTGCCAGCCCTCCTCCCATCTCCCCACACCCCAAGTATGGGGACCTGGAACCAAGGATCACCCCCACTGGCCCTTTCTCGTGCCCTTGTGACTTGTGACTTAGCTTTGGACTTTTCCACCTTCCTTGGCTTTGGCAAACTTCTTGAAACCCCAAGTTAAATGCAGCCTTCATTGACTCAGCAAGTCTCCATACCTCCTTCTGTGACAGGCTATGGAGAGCAGTGGCTAGGACACTGTTTTGGGGAGCACAGAGATTGAGGGGGGTGGGTTGAGCACACAGCATGAAGCTGGCCGAGTGTGATAGGTCACATCTAATCCCAGCACTTGGGAGGTTGAGGTAGGAGGATTGCTGTGAGTTGGGCACCAACCTGGGCTACAGAGTGAATCCTGGGGTAAAGTGAAACTCTGTCCCTTCCCCCCAGAAAAATGGAGCACAGGGCACCTGCAGCAAGTCAGAAAGAGCTGCTGGACTTCCATTCCAGATCCTTGGGTCAGAAACAATTGCTGTTTTCTTTGTCCCCCCAGCCACATTTTCCTGGCTCATGTGGCTGTGCTAGTTCACTGCACCAGGTATTATGCAGTGATCTTCTGACAGAATTCCTTATGTACACCAGTGTATTTGCCGAATTCCTTCACACACATGCATGAGCAATCCTGAGCTATTGGCTATCAGGTTTGGTTTCTAACTTCAAAGAACATAGTTTGCTATGAAGGCTTCAGTGTCCATTGAAATATAAAAGGCTGACTGCACCCTGGGAGACATTTGCTGAGGCGACCAATGGCTTCTTTGCACCAGTCCATGAAGAAAGAACAGAGTGACACCAATTCTATGACTGGTGGTAAGAAATAGCACATCTCAAAATAGCTCCGAGAGACCAGGGGTGCTCTAAACGCCACACATACATCCATAAACTCACACCTCTTTAAACTCCACTCTTTACAGAAGCTACTACAGATACACCTTTTCTGGAAGCTTTTACAGATGCACCTTTTCCCCTTTGAGACTTAGACTCTGCGCAAGCCTGGAGGAAGCATGCTGCCTCCTGGACACAGACATGTGCAGAAACAGCTGTTTTGACACACAGCACTCAGGGAACTGAGCATTATTTTCATTAAGAGAGTGAGTGCTCATGTGGAGGCCAAAAGTCAAATTAGGGTGTTGTTCCTCAATGCCATCCTCTATCTATCTATCAAATATCTTTTTATTTACACACACACACATATGTATGTGTGTGAGTGTATGTATGTGTATGTATGTATGTGTATGTATGTATGTGTATATATATATATATACATATATATATATATATATGTATATATATATGGTGAGAGAGAGAGAGAGAGAGAGAGAGAGAGAGAGCGAGTGAGCGAGTGAGCTGTGTATTCTATGCATAGATCTCATGTACACATCGTGAAGACCAGAACAGAACACTGGGTGACCTGCTCTTCTGCTTTGCTTCCTTGCACCAAAATCTCTCACTAAAGCTGGAGCTGTTTTTTTTTTTTTTTCCCAGCTAGGCTGGCTGACTAGTAAGCTTCAGTGTTCTCTTGCCTCTGCCAAACTCCCTCTGGTTACAGGTTTTTCACAAATTAAAAAAAAAAAAATTCTGGGCTGGAGGGATGGCTTAGTGGTTACGGCATTTGCCTGCAAAGCCAAAGGACCCAGGTTCAATTCTCTAGGACCCATTTAAACCACATGAACAAGGGGGTGCACATGTCTGGAGTTAATTTGCAGTGACTAGAGGCCCTGGAGTGCTCATTCTATCTATTCCTCTTTATCTGTCAAGTAAATTAAAAAAAATAAAGTATTAAATTCTTTCAAGTTTCAGGCTTTTTATGTGAATGCTGGGGATTGAACTCAGGTCGTCATTTTTGTGTGTCAAGCACTCCCGCCTTCTGAGCCAGCTCCCCACATGCAGTTCACTATTTTTTATTTTTTTGGAGACAGGGTCTCTCATTGGCCTGGGACTCTCCAAATAAACTAGACTGGCTACGAAGAGGGCTCCCAAGATCTGTTTCTCCCTAAACTCCCAGTGCTGGGAGTACAAGTGTGGGCAACCCCATCCAGCTTTTACTTTTAAATGTGGGTTCCAGGTCTTGAACTCAGGTGCTCCTGCTTGTATGGGAAGCACTTTACTCATCGAGCCATCTCTCCAGTGCTGAGCACCATTTTCAAAGGGAAGTGGCTCCTGTGACTTCCTCCCTACTGTGAAGCAACTGTCTCTAAATGACCACTGTCCTCTGTGCTCCTGCTCTCTCCCTCTCTGCTTTCCTTTCACATTCACTGGGATCCTGAGGAAAACAGTTCTCAGGCTCCATTAGCACTTGGAAGTCATTTCTATCTCAGGCTTACTCCAGAAAGCAGGATGTCCCTTTAAAGAGTATGCCATGGAAGGGTGAACCCTCACCCCTGGATGTATTTACTCCACATGTGTTGGGAGGTGATAAGTTATGGAGAGATTTGGAACTCTGGATTCAAGTGCATTACAGAGGGACTGCACTTGCCCATGAAAATTACATTGCTGTCTGTAGATCAAACAGCCTGTCCCCTCCTCTCTTCTCTCTCTCTCTTCTCTCTCTCTCTCACCAAACTTTCTCACAGTTGTGACCACTGAAGCGATCCAGGATGTACTAATCTAGTCACAGCAGAATGGCTTCAGCTAGAGACTCACTGCCCTAAACTAGGTTTAGCATCCATAAAACTGACTTGCTGATGTTTAACACATGTGTCACGACCAGAAATCAATATTCTTGGAAACAGTGATAAAGAGTGGAGATTTCTAGTCATGAAACTATTGGAAAGAGAGCAGTGTGACATTTGTTTCGATAGTGTTGATATAAGAAATGTCTATGGGCTTGCTATGAGGGCCTGAGGGGTCCTGAGACATTCTGAGTTTAATTCCCCAGCACCCACATAAACAGTTTAATGTGGCTGTGCATACCTGTCACCCCAGTCCTGTGAAGAGCAGAGATCAGAGTCTCAGTGGGGCTCATGAAAGTGGAAAGCTCCTGAATCAGTGAGTCTCTGTCTCGAGAAAATACACAGACAAGAGATGGATTGAAGACATCCAATGTTCTCTTCTGGTCTCCACTCATGTGAACATGAGAGGTGTGCATCTGCACACAAACATGTATGCACCACACTTATTAACTACCACACACACACAAGGGTCTCTGGAGAAGGGTGTAAGTCTGAATAGGAATTAGTGAACTAAACTGCTTCAGGTATCTTAAAGAACTTATACAACTAGCCTCTGTTTCTAAATTAATTGTCATATACTTAGGACTCAGTCTGCCCATGCATTTATTAAGCTCAAATTCTAACTTGAGGGTAGCCGTATGTGAATCATGAGACTATATATGTGTTCGGTTATGTCATCCTCACAGCTTTCACTTTGCCCCTCCTGTCCTTTTCACCCCAGTGTGTGAATACTGCTGTGGTACAATTTTTCAATTTTCTTCCCGGAGCCTAGCTCTGTGGGCGGCCCACTGGGCTGACTGAGGAGCGTGCTGAGGAAACATTTTCACAGACAGAGCGGCTTCATTTCCAAACCAATCACCATGAGAAACAACACAAAGGAAAATAAAGGAAAGGAAAAGGTCAAAGAAAAAGGACATTCAAATCTAAAGATGCTGCAGTCATCTCTGCTTTTCAAACTCCTGAAGTGCTAAGAGCCTTAGATCTGTCCCCAGACACACTGCTGTTTGTCTTTCAAGGATCTGCTTCTTACAGGAGGGTGGGGGTTGGGGGGGTGTCCCTTTCAGGTCTCACTTCTGGAGCTGACAAATCAATTGTTTCTACAAGCTAAACATTGGCGGATGGAAACAATGCAAAGCCACAATTACATGTGTTTATATATAGGAAATACACAGGCCGCCAGGAATGCGGGAGACAGCATGGAGGGTCACCATCTGAGAGATCAGACCTCACCAGGTGAGAGGAGGCTATCAACCCCTAAACCACTGAACAGACACTAAGCTTGTCAAGCCTCTGGTTTTGGAGTGGCCTGACAGCCAAGATCCCAAGACACCAAACTGCTACAGTACCAAGACAAGGATCTACTGTATCAGTAACTTGTTTCCATGAAATTGGCCACACATTTGGTTATTGGCCAGATAGTCATTGACTCAGCTTGGTTCAAGGTATCTACGTTCTAGAGAGAGAACTGGAATCCACATGTCTTACACAATGCTTCTGTTGCCCGATCAAAGCATCTTCAAATTCTCTAAGAAAAGTTCATTATTTAGAGGTGGCTCAAGATGATGCCTTGTACAATAGTGCTTTTTTTTTTTTTTTTTTTTTTTTGAGGTAGTGTCTTGCTCTAGCCAAGGGTGACCCATTCACTATGTTGTCTTAGGCTGGTCTTGAACTTACGGCAATCCACCTACCCCTGTCTCCTGAGCACTGGGATTAAAGGCGTGCGCCACCATGCCTGGCATCAACAGAGCTTTTCACAGTGGTGTCCCCAACTTGCTTCTGCAGCTCTGCTATTCCTGGATGGCAGTCTGATGCCCTCCCTCCTTCCAGAGGGCTGCAGGGAGTTTCACTTTGGCTTAACCATGTGCTACACTTTACATAGAAAGCTCGTCTTAAGTATTCCATGAATAGCATAGTACTCACTCTCAGACACGTGTGATTTTTACAATACCATCTCTCAAAGATAAGGAAATTGAGGTACACAGAGGTGTTATAATGTGCCCAAGGTCATAGGGATAGTTAATAGTCCTGCTGTATGCCAGCCCAGAGTGCCTGAGAGCATAACAGGGGCCATTCCCTTTAAGCTGCTTGCCTGAGCCCCTGGCAGCCAGCCGTCCCAGCATTCCTCCATGCTGGCCGAGCACCAAGCGCCATTGTCTCATACTAGCCAGAAGGCGGGATTCTGCCCCACCTGCTAGTCTCCAGCTACAATCACTGCAGTCTGACATATTTCCTCGGTAAGCATCTTTCAAGGGTTCACTATGTGCCAAAGACAAGCTAGGTAGGTACTATGCGCATAAAGATAAGTAAGACACAATCATACATAAGACCTTTAGATAAAGGAGGCACAAGGCAAAGAGGAGGACGGGAGTGAGAAAATTGTGTACAGAACTAATTGGGTTAGGAAAGATGAGTGGACTGTTACTAAGAGGAGGAGGTTAAGAGGAATGGGGGAAGTGGGCTGGACAGAATGACACCCCATCCTACTTACACAAACATCCACATCCTGGGCAAAGTGGACTGTGTAGGTGTGAGTTGATTAAAAGCTCGTGACGGGGAGACTATTCTATACTAGCCAGATGGCCCTGATGTGAGGACAAGGGCCCTGGAAGTCACAGAGGAGGCCAGATGTGCTGATGGAGGTATAGGGGAGTTATAGGGGAGGAGTCGCTGACTGAAGAAGGAAGAAGGCTGGGAGCTGCAGAGTGCAGGCCCTGGGTAGAACTGGGAAAGGTACCAGATTGCCCTTGGAAGCCCTTAGAAAGCAACGGAGCCCCACTAACACTCTCATGTTGGCACAGCAAGAACCATTCTGGACGTTCTCCCATCCAAACACTAACCAGGCCTGACCCTGCTTAGTCTCCAAGATCAGATGAGATCCAGCATGTTCAGGGTGATACGTGCAGAACACTTGTAATTTTCTTACTTTGAAACTGTGTTGCTTGAAGCCACTCAACTTGTGGAAAACAGTTAGGAAGCTCAAACAGGGGAAGGAAGAGAGGTCATATGTGCGAAGGCAGGTGGCACGGGGACACGGGCATCATAAGAACCTCATCTGAGACGCAGGTGACATGGATGCACCTATGCTGCACTCCAGGGTATGCCTATTAAGGAGGGTGACTAGCACCAACCATCACCCATATACTAATGAAGCAACTGCGTCTGAACACATCTATTTCCTACCAGGTCACTTGATTTTCTGCCAAATATTAAGACATAAGGATGCAAGGGCAAGTTTCAATACTAAAGAGAGCAGTGGTAAATGTTGATCCAGAGTTATTCTCCACTCATTTCCTAAAAGATTTCACATGTTGGGATACGGCAGTGAGGACAATTTCAGCCTTGGAGAACTACTGGAAATCCTTGGCTATTCCCCCCTTTCCCCGTGTTTGTATCCATAGACTATGCTGATGCAGAAATGCTATCTTTTGTCTGAATTTCTAACCCAAAAGTCATTGGGAACTTTGGAGGAGGGGAGTGAGAATGATCAAGGCCCAGGCGAGCATCTAAGAGTGTAATGGTCTCTGTCGTAGACCACCGCCCTGTGGTATTCACCTGTGTGAACTCACAAGGTTGTCCCTCTGCCTAGCACACCCATTTCCTCCACCTAGTTGGGATTTCACAGTAGTCATACTCAGGCATATTAAAATCAGTGATAAGACTCACAGAATCTGATACATAAAGCTAGATCACCAATTAATTTGTAACTAGAAGGTATGATGAACCAACCTAATATATCTTCTCTCTTTACCTACAGGGATGGTAAATTCTCAAAGGCCTACTGTGTTGGCACCGAATGAGAACAATGAATGGCTGAAAGGCACTGGCTTTGACCAGACAGCTACCTGTAATGTGGAAGGAGTGGCCTGGCCAGGTTGGGGTGGGAAGAACCAATAACCAAACACTTTCTTTGGTCAATCAATCATTGCTTCCAAGGGATACAGACAAAAGTTTTCAAAAGACAGCTTTAGTCTATTACTCCATATATCACAACTATGCTCAAAAAGCCTGTCTTAAAAATAAATAAATAAAATGGCCAATCCACCCTGCTTTGACAACTGAGGTGCTGAATCAAAGAAGAGGACCAATGAATGTAGGTATCCCAAGAACACAGATTCTGTCACTTTTGCAATAAAGAAGTGTCGAGGTATATCTGCAGAAGATCATTGCATGCATACACTCCACTGCAGCAAAATTATACAATCCTGTACCCATATCTACAATGATGAATGAACATCACATTTTGGTTTCTTGTTTATTTGTTTATTTATGTGTTCATGCATGCAAGCATTCGTGCATGTGTGCAGGCATGCCAGGGTCTCTTGTCACTGCAGATGAATGCCAAAGACATGTGCCGCTTTGCATCTGGCTTAACGTGAGTGCTTGAGAATCAAACCGAGGCTGGAAGACCTTTCAAGCAAATGCCTGTAACTCCTAAGCCATCGACCAAGCCCCTTGCCTTGATTTTGACTCCTCTATTTTCCTTATGCATTCTCTTCTTTCAGATGTACTATGCAAGTAAGCTTTCTCCATACTCTGTTCCTTAACACTTTTCTTTATATCTTTTTTTATAAAAAAAAAAAAAAAGAGGAAGGCAGACTGCCATGCACAGTGCCTCATTTGGAAGTTTCTAGAGTCTGGAAGCTTCTTTGAAGGCTCTAGCAGGGGAATGCAGCTACTTGTATACCCCTGATTAAAAAACAATCCGCCTCCATTCAGGGAAGGAAGATTGTCTTGTATGACCAGCTTCAGAGGGGACACCATGGAGTGGGGAAGGAGGAAGGGGACACCTGCCTAGCCAGCCAAATGAGTCAACTAATCCTATCAGTCAATGGGGTGACAGACATTGTAGCCAGATCACCCTCTTATCCCCCTTTTCTTTCTAAATTTTATTAGATGATTTAAATTTATGAGAACTAATGAAAGATGAAAGGCATTAAAATGCAAATTAAAATAAAACTCAACAGAAGTAGTTATATGTACAGACACATGCCCTTAACCCTTTTCTAATCTCTCTATACTTTTCTTTCTGGTCTCAAATCTGTCACAGTGTCCACCTACTTCAACTGTCATCCCTATGCTGTGGATTCTCAATAAGCATTTGGTCCTCCTCTCTCCACAGCCCTGAGTTTGCCAGATACTTCCAAATGGGCACTGTATTTTTCTAAATGTTCTGCAAGTGGAACAAGCTCAGCATGTCCAAGAATGGCCGTGAAGAGATACAAGAACCTAGAGATAAAGCAATACCAGTGGAGCTACAGACAACTGCAAGAGACCTACAGACATGAGTAGAAGTAAGTGACACATTGGAAGTTTGGAGGTTTCTACGGTCTGGGAGCTTGGGGACTCTATGTTCTCATACAAATGGACCTCAGTTGTACATATTAGAGTACCGTGTGTTCTGGCCAATGGCAGACACACACACAGGACAGTGGAACTGCAGGCAGTACCAGAGGGACAAGGTACCACAGGAGGAGTAGTTACACCTGGAAGACATGGGCAACAACTGGGGGGAAGGTGGGTGAAAGGATGGACTGCACTGAGAGCCCAGCTGCCCATGCCAGTCAGTGTTATTTGTATTTATCTCTAGAATGGCCTTGGGCCTGGCCCCTCTTTGCCACATCTAACACTCCACCTAATTCTGACTCCCTTACCCTCTGTTGGGGAGATTCCTAACACCCTCCTGCTCCAACCCATCTGCCAACCACAGGATCATTCTGAAAACACAGCCTCAATTACTTAGCACCTTTGCTTAGAACCCCCTCGATGACAGCCTCCCAGTGTTGAGACTCCTCAACTCTACAGAAAACTCCTACTTCCAAAGGTCCCCATTAAAATCATCCTCCGACGCACCTATGCTTTTAGGTTAAATTCAACTCAAATACAACCCTTGAGGCACATTTAGACCTTTCTGTGCAAAGGCCTCAGTCTTTATAACATGAAGACTCAAGGGTTTCCAATTCATTTACAAAACTCTCCCAAGAACGTTGGCTCTCTGATCTCACACAAAAGGTTGAATCAACATTCCGAAGTTTTTAGTTGGATTTTCAAAACACCTGGCAAAATGAAACTTGAAACCACACAATCCCCGTAACTCCTGCTAATTTGTTTCTTAACATTGCACCAAATAGTCTAAGCTTATTTCTCTCAGCTAATACACAAAAATATCTTTTTGAAAGCTACCTGGAAAAATACTTAAGAATGTCTGAGGTTTTCAAAATGTTTTACTTATTCCATTTACAAAGGTAAAAAGAAATTGTCAAGAGAAAATTGCTCTGGAGACCCAAGAAAAGAACAATGAGAAAGAATCCCTGGAAGTCAAGAGGCACATCTAATGGCACACCGCATGTCTACATGCACAGGGCTGGTTACCCGGGACAGGGATGGTCTGTGTCTTCATGCACCATTGATGACTGACTCTTTCATGGTTTATAAATAATCTGCAACGGGAGGGGGTCCTATTGTGTGGTGAAAGAAAAACATATTGGAAATACTTAAGACAGAGCAGTTTGTGCTGAGAAATTTGAAAGACATACCTGTGGTTTCTCTATTCCCGAAAGAATATCTTGTACCCTCTTTACTTCCAACTCATACTCTGTTGTAAAGAGAGAAAGAAAAACAACAAAAGGAAAGTCAATACCATTAGAAGGCAATAAGGTTGTCAATATCCACACGACCCCCCTCCAAGGCCTTAACTTCATCATCAGTCAGTTGCCCATTACCATGAGTTTCTGGTACCACAAAAACCTGACAATGAACATTAGGAATAGGGACGCTTTTGACGTGGGGGTGGGGTATCACCGTAGTTGTGCTACCTTGCCGTTCTGTATTTAAAATATCTGCAGTGTTCAGGAGATGAACACAGAGTTCTGCTTCACAATCCAGCAGGTTGAAGGGAACAAAGAGTCCGAAGGACAAGCAGACCAGGGCGGCCAGTGGTGCAGGGAAATGAAGGCTGACTGAAAATGGGCCATGCACGCAGGCTGGGGGTCCAACCGTGTACTTCCATATGCGTGCACATGTATCCACGTCTGCACGCATCTGCTTATAGCTTGCATTTTCAAATCTGGCAGGCTCTGCAGCCCGGCACTGGAAGGACCGAGGTGACCACACCAGAGTTGGATGGAGTCGTGGCTACTGTCTCAACACCACCCATAAGTCAAATGAGTAGGGAAGCAAAAGCCCAGTGGGCACATTGCTGCAGCAGTGCAGACCCAGGATGGACCTGCCTGGGTTAGTGCTGGTAGAAGAAATGGAAAACAACTAGTTTGGGTGGTACAGGTGCTGAAAGTTTGGATGTGGTTGGCAGTCATAAAGGAAGCAAGGGATGGTTTCTAGTTTCCAGTTCGTCAACTGGATGGATGGGTGATAGATACTGTCTTCTAAATATTTATTTTTGTTTGTTTGTTTCTCGAGGTAGGGTCTCGCTCTAGCCTAGGCTGACCTGAAATTCACTCTATATTCTCAGGGTGGCCTCGAACTCATGGTGATCCTCCTACCTCTGCCTCCCATGAGCTGGGATTAAAGGTGTGCACCACTATGCCTGGCTAATACTGTCTTTTAAAAAGATGAGGCATTCAGCAAGCTTCACGGTGAGTGAGGTACAAATTATGACCTAGAAACAAGACGGGCAAAGGCTTGGAATACAAAGATGGAGTGGGAAGGATGTATAACTGAAAAAGAAAAATGTAGGGACTGGGGAAATGGCTCAATAGGTAAGATCGCTTGTCATGTAGGCGAGGGCCTGAGGTGGCCAGAGTTTGACCCCCAGCACCCACTTAAAAATCTGGGTGTAGCACCACATGCATGTGGCCACTGTGCAGGGTGGGGTGGCACAGATAGGGGTGTTGTGCTCTGGACTTGGCAATTGTGTACATAGGACACCCTGTGTGTCAACAGGTGTCCAGTGGGGACCTGGAGTGGTGAGGGTTTCGCAAGCTCTGCGCCTCATCAGGTCGAATCTCAAAGCCACCTGTTCAAGGATTCCCACTCTAACCCAGTGTCTGTCTCTGCCTCACCCTCGCCACTCAAATCCAGTTACCTTTTCCTTTTTGTGATCTTTTTTTTTTTTTTTTTTCAAAATCTGAAGAGCGGGGCTGGTGGAATGGCTTAGCGGGTAAAGGGCCTGAGTTCACATCCTAGCACCCACATAAAAACTGGGTATGGTGTAGCACTGGAATCTCAATGCCAGGGAGGGGGAGATAGGCGACATCTCTAGGGCTTTTTGGCTAGCTACTCGAACTGACCTCTATCTAAGTAGGTTCAGCGTGAGACCCTGTCTCAAAAACTACGGTGGAAAGAGACTGAGGAAGACACCTGACATCAACTTCTAGCCCCACATGTGCATGCACATATACATAAGCATGTGCACATATGTGCCACCACATGCAACTATGCATACACGTGCATTCCACACAGCCCACACCCAGCTGAAATAACCTGAAAAGGATTCTGTTGATTTCTTTCTTTGCTCATGAGTGGTCTTTCCTACTAGAATGTGTCAGGAAGATTTTTCTGAAAAGAACCAGATAAATATTTTAAATTCTGTATGTTACAAATAGTCGCTACATATTCGTGTTTTGGTACTTCTAATTCTTTCAAAATGTACTATCTTCTCTAGTGGATCACATCAAACTTGGCTGCAGAAGAGACTACAGTTTGCTGAGTTCCACAGAGAACTCAGCCACCAGTCACCCTCCATACATAGCACTGGTCCTGCAGGCCAAGCTCACTCTGCTTGCTGACTAAACCAATGGTCACAGTCTACATTAAAAATCAACAGCGGACCTGGAGAAATGGCTTAGTGGTTAAGGCGTTTGCCTACAAAGCCAAAGGATCCCAGTTCGATTCCCTAGGACCCACATGAGCCAGATGCACGAGGGGGCGCATGAATCTGGAGTTCGTTTGCAGTGGCTGGAGGCCCTGGCACTCCCATTCTCCCCCCCCTCCTGTTTCTCTCTCTCAAATAAATAAATAAAAAAAATATATTTAAAAAAAACAACAAACACCATATATAGGCAAAACTAAAAAAGCCACTGCTCTTGTACAAATCGTATGGTATGGAAATTTTAAAATACACAACTCTCTCTAAATAGCTAAATTAATTAAGATCATGCACCCCTAAATCCCAGCAAAACTGAAGTGTGCCTGTGAGGCACCAACTATGGCTCTTCCCTCTGAGGGCCATGCAGTTCTTCTACTCATGATATTTCTATCAGTCTGTCTCAGTCTTTCTCCCTCTCCCTCTCTCTGTCTCTCAAACACACCACCCCATATTGTGGAAGAGAGAAGATAAAGAAAGTGTAGCTAATCTCTACACACAAATGAACCAATCAAACACCTCTAGTGGTCTGCTTTGGGACATCTTCCTTTGTATAGGGGGAATTATGTCTTTTTTCCCTCCTCTTCTCGCCTTTTCCTTAAGAACGTGGCATGTATCAGCTGAACAACAGACTGTCCTGGAGGCGACAGGGCAAGCGTCTGATTCTCCAGAAGAATTTTCCCTCTTCGTCTGTGTGTAAAGTGAGTTGGGAGCCAGTCTCCGAAGCCAACCTCCTATTTCTTCTTCTTCACACCGGGGCTGCTATGAGGGAAGCCAACAGATCCCAACCCTGTTTCCTCCCGCTTCAATTCTGTGGGCACCAGGCTGGCTGGATAGACACCTGTCATCCTGCCTCCTCAGAGTGGGAAAGGATTTTCCTGTGCGAAGATGAGCTTGATCAGCCAAAAAAAGCACTCAGGACAGCTCTGCATAGAAAATACAGGGTCTGTTTTACAAATACAGGGTCCTGGAGCACAGGCAGAGGGTAAAACTGTTGAAAAGCAGTAAAGATGGTTGAGTATGGTGGCACACATCTTTAATGCCAGCACTTGGGAGGTAGAGGTAGGAGGAACATGGTGAGACCAGGCAGGTACTACAGAATGAGTGACAGGTTTAGCCTGGGCTAGAGTGAGACCCTGCCTTGGGAGGAGGAGGAAGAGGAGTAGGAGGAAGAAGAGGAGAAGGAGAAAGAGAAGGAGGAATGTGTCTAAGAGATGAGAATCAGCCCATTTTGAAATGCCATAAAAGACTCAAGCCTACCTCTTCCCTATGTCTCTCCTACCAAGAAAATAAAGCATTTTTATTTATAGCAAAGGAAAGGTTGAAATAAAAAGATACAAGAAAAGCAAGTAGTTTTTTTTAACTTATAAAAAGAAAAGGAACTCCAACACACACACAGAGAAGATGTGTCATGTGAAATTCAAACTTTCCATAAATAATGGTTTTCATGTTTGTTCCAAATAGAAACGTAACTTCAGACTGTTTGAACAACTGTACGGCCTACACTAATTAAAATATCCCCCTTTATAAACACAGTGTACTTCCTTGGTTGCTATCATACCTTTTCCTTCTTAGCAAAGAAGTACATCTCCATGCTTAGCTGCCGGCTATAGAATACGTTTAGGGGTGTAACTGTGCCTTCATTCCAATGGGATGACATCAGCATCATGTCTCCCGGAACCTTCTATCTGGTTCAGTCTCAGGCTCCTAGGTGATATGGCCGTCATAACATCAGAAGCTCTCAGAGCTGCCAAGGAGCTGACATAGCTGTTCTCTGTAACAAGTCCTGTCTAATAAGCTAGGGGGAGAGAAAATAGATGGCACCCTATTAGCCTGTCTTGGGGATAAAAGCTTCTAGTTGACAGTAAACAATGTAAGAACTACATGAACAAATCAATGTTTGTGGATGGAAAGGAAGACAGGAAATACCAATAAGAACAGGATAGAGGGGCTGGAGAGATGGCTTAGTGGTGAAGCGCTTGCCTGTGAAGCCTAAGGACCCTGGTTTGAGGCTTGATTCCCCAGGACCCACATATGCCAGATGTACAAGGGGGCGCATGCATCTGGAGTTTGTTTGCAGTGGCTGGAGGCCCTGGTACACCCATTTTTTTCTCTCTCTCTTTCCTTGCCTCCTTTTCTCTCTGTCTGTCACTCTCAAATAAATAAAAAACAAAATTAAAAATAAAAAGAACAGGTTAGAGAGCCAATCACTGTCTAACAGTGCCTGTGAGAATGAACAGAGTGAAGAAGAACACAGCAAGAGTGCTCACAGGTGGTCCACTATTTAGAAAAACTGGCATTTATCTATCAACCACCTATCTGCCTATCATCTATCTACCTATCACCCATCTATCTATCTATCTATCTATCTATCTATCATCTATTCATTCATTTATTCATTCATCTATGTGGGAGAGAGAGAGAGATGGAAGGAGAGAGACAGGGCACTCCAGGAGCCCCTGCTGCAAATAAACTCCAGATGCATTTGCTACTTTATGCATCTGGCTTTATATGGGTATTGGGGAATAGAACCCAAGCCATCAAGCTTTGCAAGCAAGTGCCTTTAACTACTGAGCAATCTCTCCATCCTACAAACTGGCTATTATTCAGTTTTGAATATTACTTATGCTGGGGGGGAGTATCACGTGTATATAAAAATATGATTAATTACATAGGAATCTCCAGTTAGTGGTTAAGATTTATAGGTTACAGTGTATTTAAAATATTTTATTTGTATTTTATTTACTTATTTGAGAGGGGGTGGCAGATAGATAGATGATAGATAGCTGGGGGGGGGGGAGAGAATGGGAATGTCAGGGTTTCCAGCCACTGTAAACAAACTCCAAACATGAGCTACCTTGTACATACAGCTTACATGGGTACTGGGGAATCGAACTTGAGTCCTTAGGCATCATTAGGCAAGCATCTTAATTGCTAAGTCATCTCTCCAGCCCTGGTTATGGCATTAAACATAAATATTAAAGATATCCAAATTCACCAAATAATTTACATAACATAAAGAAATATAGTTAATCCTTAAAAGACAACTATTCCAGAAATACCTTGAGATACCAAAGAACCTTTCTCCAGGACGTAGCTGAGACAGAGACTCATAGAGCCCAAGCTTTCCTTAAACTCACAATGTAGCTGAGGATGGCATCAAATTCCCAATCCTTCTGCCTCTACCTCCTGAGTGATGGGATTATAGGCCTATTTATGTGGTGCTAGGGATTATACCCAGGGATCTATGCATGCCAGGCAAGTATTCTACCAACTAAGCTACCTGTTCAGCCTTTGAGATATCAAATAGCTTGATGTGTAAAACAATGCAAAGAAAAATATCTTGCTAATTATTTAACTGGGTAAATGATTAGTGTCTCTGAAATCTCAAAAGATGGCTGAGGGAATCCCAGACCCTCAACAAAGAAAAAGGAAGGAACTGGTGAGTGAACATAGGTTATGAAAAGTTGCATTCTGGTCTAGGAAAAAATATTTTCCAGGTGGACTTGGGTTCTAAACATTCTAGAACACGAGAGAAAGGAAGAGGAGCCATGAATTCCTTTGGCAGGTGGGCGGTCCAGCTGGACAGGACGGCTGGTCATAGAATGTAAATGGGACAACATGGGCTCATTTCCTCTGAGCTTGTGTTGCTATTTCTGGAATTTGGGAGAAAGAATAATTTTCATTCCTGGCTCAATACTTAAAACAAAGTCCTACCAAGAACATCCCTATTTATCTATCCACAAGCAAATAAGCCCCTTCATGCAAAAGCTGTTCATGTTATATAATAAAAGGGGTAACACAAAAGTGCTAGGTTTAGATTTTAATATGCTACATATATGTTTTAAGTCATCAAAATTAATATTATTATAAAATAAAAATTAAGGACGTGAAATGTGGTTAAAGAGAAATAAGCAATAATAATAATGCCAAAAACTAGTCCTTGACATCAGAGAAGTCAGAGGAAAAGGAAAGGATGGGTACTCCTTTTGACTCCCACAGCCACTTGGAATGTTTTTCAACTATGTTCATTGTTGTCAACTTGATTGCCTGAAATATTAGGAAATGCTATTTGAATTTCTGTCATATTCCCCATGAAAAACCTTCTGGTTTCCTCTCAACGTCAAAATCCCCTATGTGTGTTTGAACTGCACAGAATCAACTAGTATTTTTAAGTACATAAAATCAAATAGCAATGAAAACCCCACAAAAATGGGCAAGGTATTAGGTAGTGTGTGTACTGGGCAGACTTCACTCTAACAGCAGCCGTTCCTTTCATTTCCTTGAGCATGTCTGAACTGTTTACTAGGGAGCTGAGCCCTAACCGATGCCAGATATAGCTCTTTTATTTTGGGGGGAAGGTTAAACTCGGTGATTATCCAGTGAGGGCTGGTGCCCTACTTGGGTGTGTAACAGGAAGGTAGTTGCTTAAACACAGGATAGAACCACTTTCAAAGGTAATTAAAGTTTACAGATGGCTTTCTGCGGTGGCATCTAGAAACCTTCCCCCACATGTTTTGTCATTAAGCCTTGGCATGGACGATAAAAAATTTAAGTGGCGTACTCAGTACTTTTGTAAAACTATGAGGACTGAGGGGGTAGAATCCACAGAGTATAGTTCTTTGTGTGAATGTCTGTGTGTCCCTGCACATGTGTGCATGAGCCTGTGAAGATAAGGACAAACTCAGGCTTTGTTCTTTAGGTGCCATCTACCTTCCCCCCTCCCCGTTTTTCAAGGTAGGTCTTGCTCTAGCCCAGGCTGACCCCGGAGTTCAGGCTGGCCTCAAACTCAGAGCAATCCTCCTACCCCTGCCTCCCAAGTGCTGGAATTAAAGGTGTGTGTCATCACGCCCAGCTCCACCTACCTTTTCTTGAAATAGGAGTCTCTCAGTGGCTTGATAAGTAGGCTAGAATGGTCAGTGAGCCCCAGTGGTTTACCTCTACCCCCCCAGGGCTGGGATTAGCAGTGTACACCACCATGTCCAGCATTTTTGTCATTTATGTAGATACCAGGGATCAAACTCAGGTCCTTATGCTTGTAAGGCATGAGCTAACCATACTGACTGAACTAATCCCCCAAGCTCCACAATCCTTTAATAAAATACCCTGAGAGTTTTAATATTGATATCTCCTCTGTAGGAAATTCTGACATGCTTTTACATCAATCTTTCCTTAATTGTGTCTCATATGACTACACTATTTGGGGATAAGGCCAGACATTCAGTCTATACCCAGAGGAGCTCTGGTACAAGAGAGGAATCAAGTCAGAAGCTGACTCAAGTGCCAGGGCTCCAAAAGGATATATTTGTGCAAAGGTCTATAGCTATAAGGTAGGTAACACTGAAGAGTAAAAATGTAAGGCAAGAGAGAGGCAAGGCCTTCTCCCTCCTTAAAGGGGGCAGTTGCTATGCATACAATCAGTTATTCATGTGGGTACCATGAATCTAAATTCAACAGCCATTTTTTTTTCAGAGAATCTTGAAATGTAAAATTTTATGGAAAATTGCCAAATTTATTTAAAAAAACCCTGTAAACTTTCAAATATTATAAACCTTTAGAAAAGCTGACAAGTAGAGTACTAAGAGCACTGAATGCTTGTGTCCCCCCCCGAAAAAAAAATTTATGTTGGGATTCTATTTCCTTATGTGAGGGTAAATGGAGGTGGGATTTTTAGACATTGTGATGGTTAATCTCTGTGCCAACCTAGCAAGATTTGAAAGGCTCAAGAATTCAGAAGCCCAGAAATACTATCACACTCCAAAGGGAGCTTAAGCGGGCCCCTGCATACCTCAAACTCCAGGCTTTACTCTCTGTTGAAAGCAAGTAAAGAATCCCTCTCCTCATTATATCAGAGCCCGCTCCTAATATAAAACTAGGTAAAAAGGGCATGAGATAGCCCTCAAGGATGGAAAATAAGTAATAAAGTGAACCACTTATTTGGTTTCTGTGAATAGCCTGCACCATAAGCCTTAATAGCCCACACTATAAGCCTTAGTAGCTCGCACCATAAGCTGTAGCAGCCTGCCTCAGACCACCAAGGTCATAGGAGGCTGATACCACACTCTGCTACCCCCACCTAAGGACCTGCGCAAATGCTGACCTCCAAGGTCATAGGAGACTGATACCACACTCTGCTACTCCCACCCAAGGACCTGCGCAAATGCTGACCACCAAGGTCATAAGAGAATGATTGGTCCACGAGGGGCTTGAACAAATTAAACTAATTGGCTTAGAAGCTATGGGGTGGCACAAACTGACTGGCTCGTACCCCACGGGCTCCTGATATTAAAAAAATGAGGGCTGGAGAGATGGCTTAGCAGTTAAGCGCTTGCCTGTTAAGCCTATGGACCCCGGTTCGAGGCTCGGTTCCCCAGGTCCCACGTTAGCCAGATGCACAAGGGGGCGCACGCGTCTGGAGTTCGTTTGCAGAGGCTGGAAGCCCTGGCGCGCCCATTCTCTCTCTCTCCCTCTATCTGTTTTTCTCTCTGTCTCTGTCGCTCTCAAATAAAAAAAAAAAAAAAATTAAAAAAAAATGATTGGTCTAATGCACAGGCTTTGTTAGAAACCCTATAAAAACTGTCCCGTTCCTGCATTCGGGGCTCTGCAGTCCTCTACCCCTGTGCGGTGTACGACTGTGGGCCCCAGCACGCTTGGAATAAAATACTCTTGCAGTTTGCATCAAGATCGCTTCTCGTGAGTGATTTGGGGTGTCGCCATATCCGGGCAGAGCGTGGGGTCCTCGTTTTGGGGGTCTTACAGATTCACAATCACTTTGGAAACAAATCTCTAGGCATGTCTGTAAGGGACTTTCTTGATGGGGCTAGTTAAGGTGGGTCTCTTAACTGTGGGTAGCACTATTCCATGGGCTGGGATCCTGAACTGCTTACACAAAAGAAAGCCACACAAGCACCAGCATTCACTGCTCATGCTGGACTGCACCCTTTTAAACTGTAAGCCAAATAAACCCTTCCTTCCTGAAGTTGCTTCTGGTCAGGCTTTTAATCATAGCAGTGAGGAAAGTAACTAACATAGGAGGTCACCAGGAATCCATGAGGCCCTGAGGGTGGTGCCTCATGAATGGACCAGTGTTCCTAAGACTCCTGAGAGCCTGCTCCTCTTTCAGCCACGTGAGACATGGTGGGAAGGTATGTTCTGGCCCTTACCAGATACCGCATCTGCCCAGGCTCTCATTCTGGACTTCTGAGACTGCAGAGCAATCTAAGGAAATGATAGTTCTCAGGCTATGATGTTTTGTCATCGCAGCCTGAGCTAAAAAATAAAAATTAAAAATAAAAAACAAAACACTCAACTGTTCTCTACCCAGCTTGACCATTTGTTCACATTTTGCTCTTTCTCTCTCGTATTAAAGCCTTTTAACAGAAGTTCTTGATTTCAGGATATTTTTATCTTCCAAAGTTTAGCATATCTTAAGAAGGAGGATTTCTATGAAACCATAAAAACACCATAGTCAAGAGATTTAACAGGAATGGAATAAAACCTATAATCCTACTTGATTTCCCAATAATTCATATAAAGTCTTTAATGCTTCCCCCTCTCTCCAATCCAGAACCCAACAAGAACTAAGTGTGCCATTTGTTATAGGGTTTTATTCATGCTTTGAAATAGAGGACAGAAATCCTTCCTGTTTTTTTTTTTTATAATCTTCATAACATTGGCATTTTTGAAGAGCCAGAATCCCATACAGCCATACTTCCTACTCTACGACACACAGAAGCCCAGGATGCAGCCTGAAACATGGCAGTCCTGGACTGTTGGGCCTTGAGAGGCCTGGCCCTGAGGCCTAGTGGAACTTCCTAAGCCTAGCTAAAGTTTGGTGAACTGCCTCCACCCAGCTATGACTCAGCAGGGGGCCAAATGGCCTCTGGCCTGCCATTTCCGCACAGGAAGTTAGAGTCCCCTGCTGGTGCATGCTTAGAACCAATCATCTCAGAGGTCAGGGTATGTTATTGGCCCTTACATCTCACCCCACCCTAAAGTCTCCACCTTTGTTCTCAACATTATATAAACACCCTCCTGTAACAATAAAGTGAGTTCCTGCTTCAAAAAGGCTCTTGACTCTGTGTGGTTTTTCTCCGGTGGCCAGGAGAGGTTTCTGGGTCTTCCAACGCTCATCATCCTCCTCAACCCCTAGGGAGGAACCAGCAGGCCTAGTCCTTCCCTGGGCACTACCTGGCCCCACCAGCGGGGCCCAGCACTGGACCAAGCTGAGCACCTGTTAAAGTGACAAACATCACCTTCTAAAAGGTCAGAGCACGTCCTCCCACTGACTACATGCTTATAGCAAACAGGGACAATCTTGGCTGGGATGTATTATTATATGGGTAGATGCAGAAGGAGGCTTTTCTAAGTCTAACGTTTCTTCTTGTGTGAATGAAGAATGAGTTCTCTCAGTCACTTTTTAAAGTATCCAAGTTTTATATGCCTTTTTGTTTGTTTGTTTATTTGTTTGAGGTAGGGTCTCACTCTAGCCCAGGCTGACCTGGAATTTTCATTATGTAGTCTCAGGGTGGCCTTGAATTCATAGCGAACCTCCTACCTCTGTCTCCTGAGAGCTGGGATTAAAGGTGTGTGCCACCACGCTCAACTACATGCTTTTTTTTTTTTTTAATTCAATGTGTTAAAGTGGTAATACTCCATTGCTGTCTTTATTCTTTGAAATGTTGAAATTATCTCAAATGTAGCCAAGGAGGACCTTCAAGGGGTTTTCTGGTCCCCTTTGTCCACTTGCTTGTGATGTGGTCTGGAACACCTGCTAAATATTTAGATTTAACATGTCGCCAAACAGTAACTATAAACAAAGTGTCATCAGATTGGCATTTCTTAAACTTTTTCCATATGTGACCCCTTTTTGTTTGAAAAAATTTTACATAACTCCAGGTATATACATTTACAAATCAAATATTTACTAATAATAAATCCTAAAGGAGACTCCTGTCTCCACGCTCCTCCCAGCTCCCTGGGAGGTTACCTGAATGGATGGTGTGCAGGCAGGAGTCAAGGTGTGGAGTGCATAGGCCAGACCTCTGTCTCTGGCTACTCCCAGCTCCCTGGTCTGGGATCCCTGTGCGGACAGTGTGTGGAAGGGCATGGTGGTATGGAGTGAGTAGGCCAGACCTTTGTCTCCAGGATCCTCCCTGTTTCCTGGTTCTGGTAGATCTCATCGTGCCTTGTTTGGGGAGACCTGCTCCCTGTGTAAGCTATCGAATCAGGCCTTTTGCTCTGGAATTCTGACTGGCCACTGGGTACCAACATTCCTGTTCACTTGAGTCAGAGGGTGCATGGGCCAAAGGACAAAAACCTGCATCCTCCTCAATAAAATGAGTCAGCCTAAAATGGGTAGACAATGCAAAAAAGCCAACGAAAGTCAGAAACTGAGGGATATCCACCAAGGATGCCTGCCTAGTCCTACAATGGAAACCTCCAATGAAACCATAGAGAAATCAACACAAATCCTTTCCCAAAATGAAAACATAATAACCAATGAGACCTTGCTCAAAAGAATCACTGAACTGGAAACAAACTACCAAAGATCCAACAATCATATCAATGAAATTAAACAGAATTGTCTCCTAGAGCTTTCAGCTTTTGACAGTAGACTTAACATGATGGAGAAAATGTTAGAACCCTCCAAAGAGATATGAATAAGTTGAAGGTGATTCAAGAAATGGAAGATCTCAACAACCAATTGATTAAACTTAATGAAGACTTGATCAAATGCAAGAATAAATTCCAGGAAGCATAAAAAAAAATCAGAATTTGAATTGAAACAGTACCTCAAAAAAGAGATAGACACGATATAAAATTATACAACAGAAAACAAAAATCAAATAGAAATTATAAAACACATCTCTAGAACCCCTCACCAACACCCACAACAACATGAGAGTTACTCATGTAGAAGTCAGAACCTCTGACCTGGAAGACAAGACAGAAGAAATTAATTGGGAGGCCAAAAACTTTGCTAAGTTCAAAAAATCAAGTGAACAGAATACAAGGGAACTGGGGGATACCCAAAAATGACCAAATATTCAGATCATGGTTATACTGGAAGGAGAAGAAATCCAGGCCAGAGACATAAAGAAAATACACAACAAAATTATTGAAGAAATTTTCTGAATCTCTCAAAAGAGAGGCCCATCCAGATAAAAGAAGCCCACAGAACACCAAACAAACAGGACCAAAGAAGAAACTCTCCAAGACACACCATAGTTAAAACTCTCAACAACAAAAACAGAGTTAAAAGTAGCAAAAGAGAAACAACTCAGAACCTACAAAGGCAATCCCATCAGAATTACTTGAGATTTCTCAGTGGAAACCCTGAAAACCAGAAGGGCCTGGAATGGAACACTTCAAAGCTACTCTACCCAGCAAAAGTATCCCCCATAATAGATGATGAATGAAGAAGTTTCCATGCAAAAAAATCAACTCTATGATTATATGAACACAAAGCCAAACCTGTAGAGAATACTTGAGGGAATACTCCACACAGAACAAACAGTCAACTCAAGAGCCAACAAGAAGAAGATCACAATAACCAAAGTAGACAAGGCTCCAAATAGTACAAAACACAAGAAAGCACCAAACCCCATAAAATACCTTAACAATACATGAAAAGCATTATCCATCTTGGTCAAGTAGGCTTCATCCCAGGAATGAAGGGATGTTTTAACATATGGAAATCAGTTAACATACTATACTACATAAATAAACTGAACTATAAGAACCACATGATCATCTCAATTGATGTATAGAAGGCCTTTGACAAAATACACCACCACATCATGATCAAAATACTAGAAAGAATAGCCATGGAGGGTTTATATCTCAACACAATAAAGGCTATATATAAAGCTCCTAAAGTCCAAATTATACTTAATGGAGAAAAATTCAAGGAGTTTCCCCTGAAATTGGGAACAAGACAGGGGTGTCCACTCTCACCACTGCTCTTCAACATAGTACTAGAAGTACTAGCCCAAGCAATGAGACAAGAGAAAGAAATAAAATGGATTCAAATTGGAAAGGAAGAAGTCAAGTTAGCCCTATTTGCAGATGACATGATCCTATATATAAGTGACCCAAAAGTTTCCACCTCAAAACTTTTAAGGTGATAACTTTCTTCAGCAAAGTGACATGACACAAAATCAATGCACAAAATTAGTAGCCTTTCTATTTTCAAAGGACAAATATACAGAGAAATAAATCAGTGAGGCTGTCCCATTTTTAATAGCAACAAAAAATTAAATACCTTGGAATAACACTAACCAAAGATATGAAAGACCTATTAATGAAAATATAAAAACATTCAAGAAGGAAATGAAGGAGGACTTGAGAAGATGAAAAGACCTCCCATGCTCCTGGATAGGTAGAAATAATATTGTGAAAATGGCAATTCTACCAAAAGCAATACACAGATGTAACACAATACCAATAAAAATATCAGCATCATTATTCACAGAGATTGAAAAAATTATCCCAAATTTATATGAAAGGGCAGAATGCCTAGGATATCCAAACATATGTTCAGTAAAACAAAAACGAAAACAAACAAACAACCCCTCCCCCACAAAAACTACCTCTGGCAGTATCACCATACCTGATCTAAAGCTATATTACAAAGCCATGGTGACAAAAACAGCATGGTATTGGAATAAAAACAGAAACATAGACCAATGGAACAGAATTGAAGACCCTGACCTTAGATCAAGTAACTACAGCTACTTGATCTTTGACAAAGATGCCAATAATGTAGACTGGAGAAAAGACAGCATCTTCAACAAATGGTGTTGGGTAAATTGGATGACCATATGTAGAAAAATTAAATTAGAATTACTCATTTTGCCATACACAAAAATCAGGTCCAAATGAATTAAAGACTAATATAAGACCTGAGACTCTTCAATTGCTAGAAGAAAAAATAGGTGGCACTCTGTACAATATAGGACTAGGAAAAGACTTCTTGAACAAAACACCAGTAGCCCTGGAAATTAAACAAGCATTCAACCAATGGATCTCATGAAACTAAAAAACTTTTGCACAAACATACAATAAGCAGAGCCAATAGATTACCCACTAAATGGGAGAAAATCTTTGCCAGCTATACCACTGACAGAAGCATAATATCTATAATCTACAAAGAACTGAAAAAACAATCAAACAACCCACTCCAAAAGTGGGACAGAGAACTGAATAGGACATTCTTAGAGAAAGAATTACAAATGGATAATACACACTTAAGAAAATGTTCAACATTCCCAACCATTAGGGAAATGAAAATTAAAACAACTATGAAATTCCACCTTACCCCAGTAAAGATAGCAAACATTAAAAAATCAAATGAAAACAAATGTTGGTGAAGTTGTGGAGAAATAAGAACACTCATTCACTGTTGGTGGGAATGTAAGCTGGTACAACCACTATGGAAATCGACATGGAGACTCCTGAAAAGGATGAATATAGACTTACTAACAGACCCTGATATTCCTTTCCTGGGCATTTACCCTAAAGGCTCCACATCCCACTTCAGAGATATTTGCTCAACCATGTTTATAGCTGCTCAGTTCATAATAGCTCAAAACTGGAGTCTACCCAAGTGCCCATTGGAAGAATGGATAACCAAGACGTGACATATCTACATGATGGAATTCTACTCAGCAGTAAAAAAAAAAAAAAAAAAAGATACAGTGAAACTTGAAACAGATCATTCTAAGCAAACTCACACAGTCACAGAAAGATAATCGTCACATGGTCTCCCTCATCTGTGGTTCCTAACTTGGATCAGCCTGAGTTGCTGACATACTTGAATGGCATCAGGAGGCTTGGACAATAGGGAGGGCAGGGCTTTGGGGACAGGAAAGGGTGTGTGTGGGGGCACAAAACTGAACCCAGTTGAACTGGTACCATAGAATCCTACATCCTGGAAGTTAAGACTAAAAATTGGAACCCTCAAGAGGACCTTAGGGGGAACACCTGAATCGATGGGCCCTGGAGAGGGTGAGATGAAGCCTAACCTTAAATTTGTCCTGTTTATTTTTCTTCTCTTTTTCTTTGTTCTTTTCCCTTGGCACTGGCCTGTAACTCCCTGAACCAGGATGTAGTTTATATTCACAATGAGCTGCTGAGCAGAGAGACCTACTAGATCTTCCAAAACAAATAAGACAGACTCCTGTTACAGCACTTGATTATGCACCAGAGGCTAATGGTAAGACCCTACTGCTGAAGACACCATATGCTGTCAGCAAGGGCCATGGACAGACCTGGTCAGCACCAAGGGTGAAGGAGATAGACACTGAGGACACTCAACACCTACCAAAGCAGAGATCCAGAGGCTCCTAATTGCCCATCACTGAAGTAGACTTAAAATGCACTCAACATGGCTCAGGGAATTTTGCAGAAGAGGGGGTGGAAAGATTGTTAGAGCCATGAGTTGGGACATTTTGCAGAAAGACATTGCCTCTCCCCCATAACTGACTGCTGCCCCCATAATGCATGACCCGCAATCCCTATGGTGTTGACCTGCATCCCCAATGAGGAAGGCCTCTTCAGAAAGGGGCAGGGAGGAGGGAAAGGATGATACCAACGTGTTGTTTACATACTAAATATGTCAATATCTAATAAAAATAAATTTAAAAAAAATCCTAAAGGAGTTTATTTTTAAACAGATCTTTAGTATACATACAGTCATAATTATAATGTATTAGAAATGAAAACAAATTTATATACCAAAGAGATAGCATGCTTTTTTAAAAAAAAAATATTTATTTATTTATTTATTTGACAGAGAAAGAGGGACTGAGAGAGAGAGAGAGAGAGAATGGGCTCACCAGGGCTTCCAGCTACTGCAAATGAACTCCAGATGCATGTGCCCCCTTGTGCATCTGGCTAATGTGGGTCCTGGGGAATAGAACCTGGCCCTTGTCTTTGCAGGCAAATGTCCTAATAGCTAAGCCATCTCTCCAGCCCTTTTGTTTTATATAAAATATCTTGGATGAATATGTGATACTTTAGGATATAGAATACCTTTGACATTTTTCTGAGTCAACTGACATTTTGATTTTACAAGTGTCAATTCTGAGAATCCTGTTTCACATAAATACACAGTACATAATGGCAGAAGTGTGTTTCCATCTATTTCCAGAAGTGTTGGTGTTTCTGTTCTAATCCTTAGCCAATAGTCATTGAAAATTTTTCTTAAAGAAAAAGTCAGCAGTTCACAGCAGCTTTTTAGAGGCAAACATTCCTGTACAATCCAATCCAAAGATAAGCTAATTTATAGTTTTGTATGTAGAGGCATGATGGAAGGAATGTACGGAAAGTCTTTGTTTAACATAACTAAACCATTATGCTTCTGTACGAGCAGAAAACTCTTTATGTACAGTGACTACCACAACTCACGACATGTCTCAGGTCTGAGCTGAAGTGTTTCAATGTTTGTTGGTGGTGGACTTCTGCAACGCAACATGGACCAGCACTGCTACAAATTCCTCAGATTTGTCACCTATTCAATTCTGAAATAATATTTGCTAGTTGTACATTCAGAAACTTAAAAAAAAAAACTATTGACAAATTATCCTGACTTGCCACATTAAGTTACATGATCCACAACTTAAGTCATGACCCAGTTTAAGACACTGGGTACTTTCCCAGGGATGGGATACCTTCCAGTGAGTTGTTGGCCAGGGAGGTCCCTGATGGCCCCAAAACATTACAGGCCATTTCTGAGGCCCTTGGTTTCCCACCAGGAATAGATGGTAAGACCCTACTGCTGAAGACTCCACATATTTGGGCTGCAAGGTCACTGAGAAATCCTGCTGGAGCTGAGCTGAAAACCTCTTTCATGTAGACCAGGTGACTGAAAGCTGGAAAAAGCTATGCTGCATGCAATTCAATGGGAGAAGGAGAAACTACCAGTGAAGATACCCAACAGTGGACACTGCAAGCCTTATATTTGGCCAGCTAGGCCAAATGAGCCAATGGGTGCAATAGTAGCATGTCTGTTATGGGGGAAACCAACCACCCTCTAATTTGACCAGAGGCCCATTCCATGTGAGGGAATGCATCACTGATACTGAAAACCTACAATAGGGGTAGTCATGAGTCCTAGGGTGTAACATCTACTGGTGTCTGGCTAAATGTATATACTATGCTCAGTAAACTGCCCTGTAAGCACTTCTGTTAATGTTCATACCCATATATTAATGCTACTCTCACTTTTGGTTAGAGAACCTTCTCTTTTCAGATCGCAGTGATCTTGGGATCACTCAAAAGGCATCATGGTGCTGAGAAGAAGTGACAGAGGAGTGCTCAGGGTCTATTGCAGAAGAGGGGGCAGAAAGAATGTAAGAGCCAATAGAAGGGTAGGACTCCTTGCAATGTGCTTCTCCAAACATAAAATGGCCCGGATATCCATGACCTCACAATGCCTGACACTACCTACACAAGACCATCATAATAGGAGGAAAAGATCATGACATCAAAATAAAAGAGAGACTGACTGAGAGGGGGAGGGATATGATGGAGGGAGAGTGGAATTTCAAAGGGGAAAGTGGGGGGAGGGAATTACCATGGGATACTATTTACAATCCTGGAAGTTGAATTAAAAATATAAATTTAATTTTAAAAACATACTGGGAGTAGATTGCAGATGAGATATTTTAGTAGCATAAAGCAGAATTTATCCAAAATTTTTATATTTGTCTGAAGCTACTCTTATCCAAGGATTTTCTCATTTAAATATGACTAGAAAAAGAAAACTAATTATTCCTCTATACCTTTTTAATAAAACACAGTTTAAAAAAACAAACCAATAATCCAAATTCCATCGTGTGTGTGTGTGTGTGTGTGTGTGTGTGTGTGTGTGTGTGTAGCCTGTGTGCTATGGCATATGCATGTGTATGTATAGAGAATACAGCATGATGTCAGATGTCCTTTTCTACCACTCATCTATGTATTCTCTTAAGACAGCGTCTGTATGCCTGGAGCTTCAGTTTTCATAAAGTCTGCAATTCTCCATCTCAGCTCACCACGAGACCGCAGTTACGGATGTGCGAGGCTATGTCCAGCTACTTACATAGGTTTCCCATTTACATAGGAACTCAAACTGAGGTGGTCTCAGGACCTCTGCAAGTACTCATAACGACTGAGCCATTTTTATGTTAACTGACATTTTAAGAGTTGAACTCATACTGCAGAAATGGATTAGCGGTTAAGGCACTTGCCTGCAAAGCCTAAGAACTCACATTTGAAACTCCAGATTTCATGTAACCAGATGCCCAGTGACATAAGCATATAACGCCATGCACGCACACAAGGGGGCACACGTGTTTGGAGGTTGTTCCCAGTGGTTGAAGGCCCTAGCGCACCTATTCTCTCTCTCTCTCTCTCAAAATAAAAAATAAGAAAAAAAAAGAAAGAAACTCTTGAACTCTAGGAACTCTAATATGAGCTATGGTGCACTTTAAGTGGAAAACCATGAATTACATTTGGCTCTTGGACTGTTATAAATTCTGCCCTCCATATAATCTGGCTCTGTTTCAGGTCTTGTTCTTCTTAATCAACACTTCCCTCCTAAGAAATAATCAAAAGAGACAACACCATCAGTTGCAATCCAGAGGAGCAAATGAATGGCCTTCTAAGTTCGGTGAATGAAGAAATGACTGGGCTAGCAGGCAGGACATGTTTATATGGGTGGTGCTGCCTGGAGACGCCACTGCCATGGAAGGGTGCCACTCATAGGACCACAAGCCTCTACTGCTAAAGTTCTTCCATTTTATTCTCAAAATATATATGATAAAGGAACATTTACAAATTCAAGGTCATTGTGGAAGTTGTCCAAATAAACTGGTGTTATTGTTTAAAATATGACAGAGCAGTTAAGGTGTTTGCCTGTGAAGCCAAAGGACCCAGGTTTGATTCCCCAGGACCCACGTAAGCCAGATGCACAAGGTGGGGCATGCACCTGGAGTTCGTTTGCAGTGGCTGAAGGCCCTGGCGTGCCCATTCTCTCTCTGTCTGTCTCTCTTCTATCTTTCTATCTGCTTGCAAATAAATAAATAAAATTTTCAAAAAATGAAAGAGACCATAGTAATGTCTTTTGTATATACATCCTCTTCCCTCAGAATGACACTAAATTATGTTTTAAAAAAATGTAAAAGGGTCCAAGAACCTAAACACTACACTTGTGTCACAAATCCTCTCTGTAACTGGCATCACCTACTAGCCACACCACCCAATCTGCAGATGCTAAACCACACTCATTTGGTCTTCACATCCTAACAGTTGAGGGACCCAGATCAAAGGGCCTTGTGATAAAGCAACTATTGGGATCATGGACTAAATAGAACAGAAATGTCCAAAAAGATAAAAAAGGTAAGACAATAGTGAAGCGCATGTTTGTAAGGGGTATGGCAGGGTATGTGCACATTGGTGTGGGGGGCTCAGAAGACAACTTTGGTTATCATTCCTCAGGAGCACCATCTACTTTTTTGGGGGGGAGCACTTTGAAGGAACACCGGATGTGTGTGTCCCCTTGTGGCTTGCGTCACCATTGTGTCTGGCTATTTATAAGACCTGGAGGATTCTAACAGGAGTTCTTAGGCTTCACAGGCTAAGCCATCTCTCCAGCCCCCATCTACCTTTTGTGCAAGATAGAGTCTTTCACAGAACTGTAACTTGCCAAGAAGGTTAGGCTGGCTGGCTAGTGGGCCCCAGGGATTCATCTCTCCTAAACTTTCTAGAGCTAGGACTACAAGTGTGTGACACCATATCCAGCTTCTTAAAAGGGTTCTGAAGATTGAACTCCTGCTAGCAAGGCGAGATTTTTTTTTTTTTTTTTGAAGCAGGGTCTCCCTCTAGCCCAGGCTGACCTGGAACTCACTATAGTCTCAGCCTGGCCTCAAACTCTCAGGGATCCTCCCACCTCTGCCTCCTGAGTGCTGGGATTAACGGTGTGTGCCACACCTGGCTGTTACAAGACGAGACTTTTATCCACTGACTTATCTCCTCTACCTCCCTCGTGGCATGTGTTCAGCCATCCTGACCACTTGCCCTGTCCTGCCCTGGTGCACACCACCCTCGTTGTGTGTCCTTCTTCCTTTAGACAGCAGTCCTCAGATTATTGCTGCTTCCATTTCAGGATGTCATTCCTTGTATTCATTCCTATTCTAGGCCCACAGAGTTCTACGTGGCTTCACTTGGGACAAAAGCAAGACCTTCAACAAACCATCCAGCAGCTCAGACATTTCAAGTGAAGCATGGCCATGTGCTGAGCTACATGGCTACTTATTTACCCTCAGGGAAAAAGATCAATTTATATTGCTTTAATTCTAGTGGCAGTAAGCAACTTTCATTGACTCCATATCCAAATCCTCCCTCGGGAAATCCCAAGCAACCTCCATGATAATAACTGAAGACAGGCACCATAATGGTTGTACAGAACAGTTTCATCTTATTCCTACGTAGTAGAAATATATTTTGGGTGGTTAAGGATGCAACTCAGTACTAGTTTGTTTGCCTAGAACATATGAGGTCTTGGATTTGACCCCAGCAGTGTGTGTGTGTGTGAACCTATACATACACATATATATCTTCAATAAAATTACATATATAGGGCTGGAGAGATGGCTTAGCAGTTAAGGCACTTGCCTGTAAAACCTAGAAACTCAGATTTGCTTCCCCAGTACCTATGTAAAGCCAGAAGCATAAGGTGGTGTGTGCATGTGCACCCATCTATAGTTCCTTTACAGTGGCTAAGGCCTTGGTGTGCCCATTATCTCTCTCTCACCTGCCTCTTTCTCTCTCTTTTCTTTCAAATAAATGAATAAATAAAATATTTTTTAAAAACCATGTATGTATTCTCACTTGAAAATACACTATAAGGAGTGAAAACACAAGCGGATCTTAAGTATAAGAGTTTGTTATTTTTTAAAATCTGCATCCAACTACAGCATTTTCCTAAAAGTTTCTGAATACCAAGAACAATTCAGAAGACTATCATCAACAGTGGGGTGGTTTGAGTGTAAATGCATCTCTCCCCATGGACTCAAGTGTTTTTATTTAAGCTTCTTGCTTAGTCCCCAGCTGGTAGGGAACTTTTGGAAGGTGGAGTCTTGCTGGAAAAGGCGTGCTGATGTGGGCAACATCTTGAGGTTAGTTAAGTCTATACTATTGGGCATTCAGAGCCTCCAAACACTTGCTGCCCTCACTCTCTGCTGTAGGAATTATGATGAACGTGAGCCAGCTTCCTCCACCCTGGCAAAGCTTCCCCTACAAACCTAGACTAGACCCTTTCCTCCTGTGAGCTGCTTCTGGATGGGTGTTTTATCTCAGGAACAAGAAGGGAACTGCTATACATGATGCATTGCTTACTTTTTGATAGCCTTTTGTAACATATTTCTTTAGGCTGAATTGCTGAGTCTCTGAACCCCCACTATCTCTAGACTTGCCTGCACAGACAGACAGAAGGAGACACAGGGGGACACACAGACCCTCAAGCCAAGAGCCCAGGAAAAGTCTTTCCCTCATGGCCTTCACAAAGAACCAACCCTGTCATACTTTGATCTGTAAGAAAAGATGTTTCGGTTGCTTAAGTTATCCATTGTATAGTGTTTTGTGATAGCAGAGCCAGAAAACTGATTTGGGCATTATGAATAGGCAAACATATTCAATATTATTGAACACGATTATAAGATATGGATTCTATAAATCAAGATGTTTCAGATTCTGTTAATGTGCTCAAGATTACAGATGCAAATCTAAAACAACTCAGTATATACCCTATGTCATCTTCTTGGTATGTGTTTAGTGTTTTTTTTTTTCTTTCTTTTATTCTCCTGCTGTGCTAGAGACTGAACCCAAGGCCTCATGCATGCTTGACAAGCACTGTGCAACTGAGCCACACCCTGAGCCCTCACCCCAGGTCCTTTGATTTCTTCTTGAGAGTCACCCTTCAAGCCTCCTACTACTTAAAAACATTTTTTTAAATTTTTATTTATTTATTTGAGAGCGACAGACACAATGAGAGAGAGAGAGAGAGAGAGAGAGAGGGAGAGAATGGGTGCGCCAGGGCCTCCAGCCACTGCAAACAAACTCCAGATGCGTGTGCCCCCTTGTGCATCTGGCTAACGTGGGTCCTGGGGAATCGAGCCTCGAGCTGGGGTCCTTAGGCTTCACAGGCAAGTGCTTAACCGCTAAGCCATCTCTCCAGCCCACCGTACTACTTGTAACTGAGAGTGACAAGGGTAACTTGGCCAGAGCCATTTTACTTAAAAGCTAAGACAAACCGGCCCAACAGGCTTGCTATCCCACTTGGTTCAGTACAAAATAATGACAGCAGAAGTTAGTTATCTTTATACTACTGTTTACCTATCACGCGTGATTATAAAAGCTCAATTTAGAAATTCAGATAGCAGCTACCAATTATTTATTTCCCAAGCTTGTCTAAAAATAAGACAATTTCCTGTGATCATTGTACAGACCTTTTTTTTTTTGTGCCAATGTGCTGGGTAACACAATATTCTCCCCCACCGTCTATGCACAGAAATACAGCATTCGGGAGGGTTTGGGGCTAGAACACTCAGTATCAGGCACTAATTACTTTCCAAACATGTGCTGGAGTGTTTTTGCAGCTGACTGTGGCTTGAGAGAAAAAGTACATACTCGTTCCAAAAGAAAAGAAACTCTGTTGGACCATAAACTATAGAGCTGTTTACTGCGTTGCACCACCTGAAATGTCTGAGAGCTATTTTCCTCCCGGCCAGCCAGTCCACAGTGCAGCGCACCACTCCACTTATTTATGATGGCAGCTGCTTTTCTGTATTTTCGCACACTCTGTTTTCAGGAGAAGACAGCAGCCATTTTTTCTGAAATACATCAGCAGGGATAAAGGGGTGACAGAGCTAACTCTGCTCCTACATAAAGTGTCAACCATTGATCTGTAAGTCAATCTTTGTATCACTTGAAGGATGTGCCTCAGCAACCACTGGGCAGAAAACAAAACAAAACAAAACAAAACAAAACAAAACAAAACAAAACAAAACAAAACAAAACAAAACAAAACAAAACACTGATCTACCAACAAATGCGGCCCAGGCCTGTATTTCTGAGGAGGGTAAAGGTGGCTCTGTGCCAACTATTTAGTCCCCATGTTAGTGCAGGCCAGAAAGGAGGGGATGACAAGAAAATGGGGTGCACAGGGAGAGAGGGGGAGCTCAGATGAGACAGTAGAGCTCTGCGGACAATGGCTAGTCCAGGTGATTGGCATGCAAGACACAGAATTCTTAGGAGATGTGGACACAGGTCCAAAGAAGTGGGTAGATTCCAGCATTTCCTTTTCCTTCTGTGCCGCGTGTATATATGTGTACTGTGTGTGTATGTTCTCGTGTATGTGAGTACACACATGTACACAGAAACCACAGGTTGATGTCAGGTATCTTTTTCAATTGCTCCCTGCTTTATTTACTGAGGCAGGACCTCTCACTTGAACTCGAGGTTTGCCAGTTCAGCTTACCTAGCTAACCAGCTCACTCCAGGGATTGATCGCAGTCTCTACCTCCTGATCAGCAGAAGTACAGGTGAGCCACTGGTCCACCTGGCGTTTAGGCAGCTCTGGAGATGTGAAACCCATGCTCAGCCTCATGCTTGTGTGACAAGTGCCTTCTCCATTGAGCCATCAACCCCAGCCCCACATTCCTGCATTTTTCAAAGCACAAGGCAGTGGAATGGTCTAGTTGCAAGCACTTGTAAACTAGTTTTCATTTCTACAAACTTTAAAAAACAAAACCTGTCTATGTTTTGAGTTAAGTGTCAAAGTCTAGTTTTACTTTCCTACAAATCCATTGCTAAAAATAGTTGCCTACTAAATTGAACAGCAGAGGAGGAAATCACACACATTATAAATGATGCCCCTTCAATGAGGGTTGCCGTCTTTAGCAATCAAGATTACATATGACAAACTGGGGTGATGATCCTGCAGGATAACGGGGAGACAAACTGGAGGAAAAGAAAGTTCTGAGCTGATCTGCATTTACGGCTACCTCAGGTTGTGAAAGGACAGGCCTTCCAGCTGCTCCCCAGCTGTGGTCCCTAATCCCTCTCATCACTTCAGCTTGCGCAAGTCCATGAGAGTCAAGACGTCCTCCAAAGTTCACTTCACCACTGTTTGCCAAGACTGACTGAGACATTAGTCTCTAGTGGAAGAAGCATAAAGCTGGATTCATGAGCAGGTGTTAGTTTTCAGAGCAGTGTGGGGAAATGAGAAGAAAGACCTAGTGAGGAGAAAGAAATCAAGGAAATTCTAAAATGATACATTGGGAATCTTGGGGCCTGAGCTGTCCAGCAATGCCGCGCTCCCCCCCCCATGCCAAATGCAGATAAAGAATATTCCTCCAGTGCTGGAGGGATGGCTTAGCAGTTAAGCCATTTGCCTACAAAGCCAAAGGACTAGGGTTCGATTCCCCTTCAGGCACAGACAGCAGTTTCTAGTTTGGCTCTATGATGGTGGTCATTGAAGCCTAACTGAAAAATAGAAGATGCTCCCACAAAAGTTGCCAGCAACTCGATGATGCTGTTTTATTACTTTCAAACTCCAAAATCCCTTTCCATCCCCACCCCTCATGGAGTCATTATCCAGCACAGGGACGGGATGCTTTGTTCCTGGCTCTCGAGCTTGGCAATAGCCTGCTTTCCACTCAAACACAGGCTTATCTTTCCTCCTGTATTTTTAGACTGCCGGAATGTTATTTTCAAGCCAGCATTGCAATCATCTGCTTAAACCCTGTGATGAACCAGACCCCAGTGTCAACACATTACAGCTCTAAGATTTGCTTCCATTCAGTTATGTCCCATCGGAAACAAGCTTATATCCTAGGACACCTCTCAAAATTTCTCCCTCCTACAATGCTGCGAAAGGGTTCTCTGAAGCAAGATGAAGAGGGGTCCACCTTTGTTCCAGAAGGCTGGTACAGAATGCTTTCATGTGTGGAGATTATCTTCATTAATAACTCTCTAGGCGGGACCTCTTGTTCTGTCTGGCAATCTGTTAACAACGAAGATGATGGCTCTCCATTTTCATTGCTGGCACGCACCTCAGGTTTACTCACAGGAGAGCTTACTCATACGTAAGCACAGTGACCAGGTGATGCTGCCCTTGTTAGAGGAGCCAACAAGTTCTAGCCCTAGCACAAAGGGGCCAAAAAGCCAGGTTTCACAATGCTCAGCAGCTAGCTAAAAGAGTAAGAGTATATCAGAACCGTTGTAATATGACTGACAGGTGCTGACTAATCCACAAGTTGACATCTTTTTAAAGACACCTGTTTATAAAGGTGTTAGATGGGCCCAACACTATCCAAAGCTTGTGGTTGAAAACATGCTCAAACTACCAAAGAAATTAAATGTTAAAAAAATGAAGGAGGTTGGACTGGGGAGATAGCTCAGTCAGTAAATTGCTGCCTTTACAAGCACGAAGACCTGAATTCAGAACCCCCAAACCCACACAAAAAAGATGGGCATGGTGGTGCACACTTGTAATTCCAGTGCCACAGAGACAGATGGGTCCCTTGGGCTCACTGGCAGCCAGCCTAGCCTAATTGGTGAGCTATAGCTCAACGAGTGACTTTGTGTCTGACAGTGCCTGCGGAAGTGACACCCGAGGCGGTCCCCTGGCCTCCACATGCATGCGTGAACACACACCTTAAAAAAAAAAAAAGAAAGAAAGAAAGGGATGGAGGGAAGAGAAACAAAAGGTTGAATCAGTTTCTCCAAAACATTTGCTACTATGCAGTCAATATCTGGGTGACTGGGTGACATTTTAATTTCTATGAATTATATAAAACATAGCAAGAATATCAGAGAAAAGAGAAACATAAAATCCAGATTTCATCTGTTGGTAAAAGATAATGACAATAGGAATAATGCAAGACCACTAAAAATACCTCTGTAGACTCCAATAAAAGGTTCATTTTTATTAACAAAAATAAGGGAGTAGTGATAACCATTGACCACATTTATCTGGCAAAAAGGAAATATAAGACTTCATTCATGAGAAGGGCCTTCATAAGTGGGGGTGACAGGCTTGGTGGGGAATTTTTTTTTTTTTGGTCATTATTTATTTATTTATTTATTTGAGAGCGACAGACACAGAGAGAAAGACAGGTAGAGGGAGAGAGAGAGAATGGGCACGCCAGGGCTTCCAGCCACTGCAAACGAACTCCAGATGCGTGTGCCCCCTTGTGCATCTGGCTAACGTGGGACCTGGGGAACCAAGCCTCGAACCGGGGTCCTTAGGCTTCACAGGCAAGCGCTTAACCACTAAGCCATCTCTCCAGCCCATTGGTGGGGAATTTTTAAAAAAGCATTTCATACTGACTGTTCTTCATACTATTCAATTCAGTTGGACAAACACGTAATAAGCTATCTCATAACTTTTTCCAAGTACAACGGGATTCTGTATTTTAACTCAAGGCTTAGAAAGCGAAATGTTTTAAATAACAGAAGCTGCTGAATTTGCTTTTTATCTATGAAAGATGTCTGGAAGTATCCTTGAGTGAGCGCCACACTTGAACTTCTGCCCAGTGTCATCTGTTTCGGTTACTCTCAGGGGGTGAACTCGTGAGAGAGAATGTAGACCACAGGCCCATACACAGACCAGTACTGCAAGTCATTTAAGGATGAGAGTCAGGGAATAGGTAAAGGAGGCTGATGTGGCTGGTGCAGTCCAAGATGGCTCCTGTGACCTTGAGACGTGGAATCTGTGGGGAAGGTCAAGGGCGATACCACTTCCCACGTGGCAAGAAAGCACCCCAAATAAAGACCAGAAATAGTGTCCAAGGGGTGAGAACTAGAGAAGCTTACGTTGCAGGCAGGGCACAGCCACCTGGACAGGCTTGTGCACCCTGAGAAAGGGGTTTGCCCTTTATGCCAAGCTTGAAAAGTGTATGTGTGTGTGTGTGTGGGGGGGGGTGTAACACAAGATCTCCTGGGGTGCTAAGTGGAGAATGCATTGGGAAGGAACAAAAGTTAAGGTCGAAAGACTAGCTGAGGAAAGAATTGTATTTTATGCATGCAAGCTGTATTAAAAAACGTGTTCATGGAGTAAGGAGATGGTTCTATGTGTCAGGTGCTTGCAAACATGAGGACCTGAACTCAGATCCCAAGAACCCATGTGACATTCCAGGAATGGTGGCACACACCTTAATCCCAATGCCAAGGAGATGGAAAAAGGGAATCCCTGGGTCTTACTGGTTAGCTATTCTAGTCAAATTGATAAGTTCTAGGTTCAGCAAGAGAACCTGTCTCAAACAATAAGGTGATGGAAAGAGAGGAAGACACCCAATACTGACCTCTCGTCTCCAGCTGCACACACATACTCATGTACACACACCACACATGTCTAAGTATGCAAAAAAAGGAGAACGTGCTCATGTCTATGCTTGCTTACACAGTACAAAGCAAATATGGTAATCCCAGTAGAAATTTTAGAAATGTCACATTACATTAAATATATTTTGGATATATAGAAACTTTTTGTTTCATAACAACCAATGTGGTTTTCTAGACCTGAGTTTTCATATTGTGATGTTAACAGCAACTCAAGTGACCAAAAAATGTCTCTTTGACAAAACATCCTAGGACCAAGCAATATGCCCACTCTACAACCTAGGGGAATGCAAAGCATGAAGAAGCTGTGAATTGTGACCTGAATCTATCAGTCCAGTCTGAGGAGAGCCTTGCTTCTAACGCTACCTGCCAGTGAAGCATTACTGTGAAGACCGGGGCATCATGCCGGACATCCAGCAATGCCGACTGTGGTCGTCACATCCTTCACATGTACGACTTCAATATATTTCCACAAATGGGGCTCACAAGAGAAGGCAATTTCTCCTAATGGAAAATGAATTTTGGTCTCCAAAACTGTTCTCAAATAGTAAAATTATTTAACAGACACACTTAAGTTTTTCCCAAAGTCTTTTCTTTTTCTCATCTAAATTGTTTCCAAAAGTAACTGGCAGGGCATCCTATACACTGTGATTGATATTTTTCTGGGGGAAAAAAAAAAACCCACATAAGTGGCTAGAAAACTAAAAGTTTGTGAATACGGGCAAAGCAAAATGGCTTAGACTGAGTGCTAAGTTCATGGAATGTAAGATGAGCTATGGAAACTTTTCCAGGGAGGTAGCTTGGTGTGATCCCCTCAACTGCTTCTCTCCCCTCACCAAGATCCTCACAACATCACAAGAGTTGATTTCACAACTAAACAGGATGAATGTGAACCTGTCTACAGGAGCCAAATGACCTGTGCTGTGTCCCAACCGTAGATGGCCTTGGTGTATGCATCTGCTATTCTGATAGGCTTTCATGGCCAATACTGCATTATCTGACTGTGCTCTCATGTCTGGTCAAAGCTTTTTTCCCCTTCCAGGTATTTTCTTCTTGCCCGACACAACATAGGTTCTGCAGGTTACTTTCATTACTCTCATCGACCGTCACCTGGCTTAGAATGTTTTGTCATTTTTGTACCTCCTAGCACATCAATGTTCTGACTAATTTGTCCACCCATTTGGTGATGTTTAAGTAATATAATTATATGTGCTTAACTCTGCTGTGTTTGGAAGATGCTAGATAAAGTTTCTAGCAGAGGAAGGCTGGCAGGAAAAGGTAAGGAACAGTTTCTCGTTGTGAGCCTCTGGCCCTGCTACTATTTATTCACAACTTCTGCAATTCCGAACCCACGTCCTCGCCACAAAATCAAAGATCAAGGTTCTATTGCTTCAACTCGCTGGCTTTGTGGTAACTTGGAAGTCGCAGGCCCACTTGAGCTCTCCTGAATTAAAGTTCTCCATAGATGGCAGTCAGTTACAATCCAAAAGGAGACAGCAAGGAAAACAGAACCTAATGAAAGCAACTGAACTCACGTGTGCCAGGACCGTGCTACACTTTCCTCTCGCACCGTGTTTCGAGTCCATTCTCCCCTGAGTACAGAACTGAAATTTGCTACTGAATTCTGAGGAACTGACAAAAACAGAGGTGTTCCCACAGTACTCCCAAGTGGAAAGAACGAGAATACTGGCATCAACCCCAGTTCAAATGCAGCTTCCCAGGCACAGGAAGTAATGCTGCTCTTTTCTTTTGAATCATGTGCATTAAAATGATTCAGAAAGGCTGAAGGAACATCTGCTCTTGACTGTGGTAGACAGACAACATGCCTTCCAATGTGCTTGGCTACCGAATGTTCTTAAGTACTAGATACGAGGCACAGTGTCTCTAGATCCAGTCTAAGGCTACTCTCTAAAGGACGAGGAAATTGAATAAAACTGAAAAATTATACACAAGCGTTCCCATAAGACATTCAGTTCTCAAATGCCTTAAATAAATTTCTTTTAAGTAAAAGTAATTTTCCAGGAACAAACTGCCATCTAAATAAGGTATAATTAACATAATTGTCACCTGTGATTGCCACTTGTCTGAGGACGTTTATTTCCTGTGACAGTATCTCGTGCCAGCATTAATCAATAGAATTCCAGCCAACATGTCAAGTAAATTTCATGGCCACTTTGTTCTTAGTCATTTGACTCCTTCGTTTCTTTTTGAGGTAGCGACTCACATGGTCCAGGCTAGCCTTCAGTTCCCCAGTAGCATAGCATGACCTTGAACTGCTGATCCTCCTGCTTCACCCTCCTGAGTGCTGAGGTTACAGGCATGTGACCCTGTACCCAGCTTTATTCACTTTATACAGCCCAACCTAACCCTAAACAGGTTACTGATTCACCGCTCCCCACCAAATCGCCTGTGATACATTCCATACAAAAACTACCCTATTAGTGAGCAAATCATCTGGGTTCACTGGTGTCCAATTTTTTCTCCCCCATGACTTTTCGTCTTCTCTTGGCACATGCATGTATTACTGTGTTCGGTGTAGGCATGTGCATGTGCGCTCCCTATGCACAGGCAGAAGCGGAAGGAGAACATCCGCTGCCCCTCACCATCGTTCATCTGTCACTGCCTGAGACAGACTTTCTCACTGACTTTGGAGCCCCAGCAATTCTCTGGCCTCTGCTCCTCAAAGGACCAGGGTTCCACACATATTATAGTCATTCATGTGTAGTGGCTTAAATCAAATGTCCCCCATAGACTCCCCATGTTCTGAATGCTTGGTTCTCAGCTGATAGCAACCTGGGAGGAGGAGCCTTGCTGGAGAAGGGGTGTTGCTGCGGGCAGACCTAGCTTGCCAACGTCACTTCAGCTCGCTCTCCTGCTGCTGCTTGTCACCTGCTGTGGCAGAGGTGATGCCCACCCTTCCTGCTCATGCCATGCTTTCCCCTGCCAACATGAAGCTTCCTCCTGAGACTATAAGCCAAAACAAAATGAACAAACAAACAAACAAAAAACTACAATCCTTTCCTCCCATTGGCTGCTCTTGGTCAAGTGTTTTAACTAAGCAGTGAAAAGACAACTACAACACCATGGCCAGCTGTTTATATGAGTGATGGAGAATCAAACTCAGGTACCCTCAAGACCACTCAGGTCCTCATGCTTGCACGGGAAGCATTCTAAACTGCTGAGCAACCTCTTTAGCCTTGCCTTTTAAACCTTTTTTGACATTGAAAATAGATAAAAATAACTCTGATAGAGCAACAAGTGGGAAATAGAACAGAAATACACGATGCATGAATACCAACTAATTATCAATCATACTTAAGGTCTGGATATGAAGTGCAACCATATAACATTTCTAAAACTTGACTCTGTTTAATCCCAGCACTTGGGAGGCAGAGGTAGGAGGATTGCTATGAGTTTGAGGCCACCCTGAGACTACAGAGTGATTTCCAGGTCAACCTGAGCTAGCGTGAGACCCTACCTCAAAAAAGAAAGAAAAAAAAAACTGTGTTTTGACTTAAAAAGTCATTTCTTCAGACCTATCCAATATCACAAATGAATCTAAGAGATAATGTGAACATCATTTCAGGGGTTGGGTTCTTTTCACATACCAAATCCTTACTGGCATTGTCTTCCTCTCTTCTCTCGGCTATTTGCTCTCCACCGAGATTAGGAAAATAAAAGTGGGACTGGAGAGATGGCTACAGATGGCACAATGGTGCTTGCTTGCGAAGCCTTCTGACCCAGGTTCGATTCCCCAATCCCTACCTAAAGCCAGATGCACAAAGTAACTCATCCAACTGGAGTTCATTTGCAGGGGCAAGAGGCCCTGTGGTGCCGCTCCCTCTCTCAAAAAAGTAAACAAAATATATTTTTTAAATGGACAAAAGGAAAGCATGGTGGTGCCTGCTTACAATCCTAGCAATCAAAAGGCAGGAAGATCATGAGTTCAAGGCCAGTGTGGGCCACATAGGGAGACCTTACCTTAAAATGAGTTGTATCTCCTACTTCAAACATGAGGAGGAATGGTAGTAAAACCCAAAGCAACTGACTCTAATTAGGTTTTTTTAATGATGTAGAAAACAAATACGTGTGCACTATAGAATCAAGCATTTGATAAAAAGTTAGACAGATACCATGATGCGTGGAACTTTGTTAATTAAAAAAAAAGCTTTTTTTGTAAAAGCCTAGTATAGTAATAACTCATCAAATTCAAAAGACAGTGCCACCCTCAGGATGTTTTAGGTGGTGCTGGGTCCATGATAGAGATGAAAATCTATAGATTCCTCAGACATGAGCAACTCAGGTACTAATTACCACTTATCACATAACACATGGTTTTTGAAGTTTTATTTGTGTGTGTGTGTGTGTGTGTGTCTGTGCACATGTGTGTGTTCTAGGGTCTTTTGCCACTGCAAACGAATGCCTATCCAGCTTTATGTGGGTGGATGGGGAACTGAACCTGAGCCAGCAAGCAAGTGCCTTTAACTGCACATCTCCTCAGCTCTTCTCTTATGGAGTTTTATGGAGTAATATTGCAGTAAGAGATAAATCTTCCTGAAGGACTAAATATTAATCTTTAAATGTGCTTGGCAAGGCACTTTAATAGTTTGGAAGAACTCAGTGTACTTAAAATATGACAATTTCTCTTGCCCTCTTGGTTTAAAGCCTCTTACTGCCCTGTGTCACTTGTCTTTACAAATAACAGGGGAAAGAGGTCAATGGAAGTTCACCATGTGGACTAAGTCATGAATGCATTTCTGAAAGATGTTTTTGGCTATGTATGATTATGTCTGTGTGCGTGCACGTTCATGTATGTGAGTGCAGGTATGTACGTGCCACGGTGCACATGTGGTGGTCAGAGTGGGTGGTGGTCCTTACCTTCTACCTTGTTTCTGAGGCAGGGACTCTCTTGTTCACCAAGCTGGCTGGCCCTGAAGCTTCTGGAAGTGTCCTGCCACCTCCTCCCTGCTCCTTGTAAGCATGCTAGAACAGATGATTTTGCGATAGTGCCTGACCTTACACTGGCGCTGGCGACTAGAACTCAGGTACCCTCACTTCACTTAATAATCCACTGAGCCAGCTCCCCAGCCCAAAGATTTGTTTTTTAAATATTGCTAGACCTAGTTCTTCCAGTCATTTTGACATGTTGCTCTCTTGAGTAGTTCTGCTAAATCCAGAAAGCAAGACAGGCATTTTATAGAAGTGCCAATTATTATCTAAAGGTAACATAAGCATGAGTTCTGTTTGTAGGAGGGCTAAAGATACCCTTCAACTGGAAGGTTGCTTTAAGATAGGCAAACAGCCGGGCGTGGTGGTGCACACCTTTAACCCCAGTACTCAGGATGCAGAGGTAGGAGGATCGCTGTGAGTTCGAGGACACCCTAGGAACATAGTGAATTCCAGGTCAGCCTGAGCTAGAGTGAGACCCTACTTCAAAAAACCAAAAATAAATAAATAAATAAATAAATAAAATATTTTTAAAAAGGCAAACAAATGAAGGAGGGAATAGCAGCTCTCTTGGTCTTGTGCTTAATTTTCAACTTAAAAGCCCAAGCAGGAAAAAATTCTGAATTTTCAAGTTTATCAAAACTGTAGTCTAAACCACCATTTAGACATGTTAGATTATAATTCTCACCATTCAAAGTTCCACCAAGTAGCTCACTTGAAATGAAATGAAAAGTAAACGGCACGGGGGGAGGGGGGAGGCTCGGTGAGGCAACAAGCAGGCCGTGCGAACGTGAGGCCCTGACTTTAGCTTCCTGTAGCCATGCCAAAAGCCAGGCGTGGCCATGCGCAGCAGTAACCCCAGTGCTGAGCAGGGCGGCCACAGGAGGATCTCTGGAGTTTTTGCTGGTGAGCCAGCCTGACCAAAAAGTGCCAAGTCCGTGTTCAGTGAGAGACTATGTGAGAAGGACACAGGGCAGAGCAGCGACAGGGAAGGGCGCCTTAACGTTCCCTGGAGTCTGTGCACATACCCATACACACCACACACAGAAGTGAGCCCAGTGTACGCTGACATCACCTCAGTGTCAGGAAAACACAAGGAGAAAAGTGGGAGATTTTACTCCATGGGCATTTGTTCCTATAGATCCACCAGTGAAAAAGGTCCTTGTCATCTCCCCGGTCACCTCAACCCTTCTGGAAAATACTACATGCAAGAACGGGTGGCACATAATGGAACCCGGGACCCTCTTACCCTCTGCCCCTCCTTTGTTGTTGTTGTTTTTTCCTAATTATTTTTATTCCCAGGTCCATCTAATCTCCCACTACGCTTGCTTCTTTCCTGCTATGTGCTTTTTTATTTTTACTCTTTATTCTAGTGTGCCATTCTGCTGAGGCACCGGTAATTTCTCTTTCTCCTCCCCATTTCTCATTCTTTCTGATGATCCTACCTACCTTTGGGGCCACACCTCTAAGGTTTCATCAGTACTTGGGCATTTCCGTCCTGCTCTGAGCACTGCATTAAGAAAACTCTGCTCTTCCAATGCCCCTGGAAAGCAGCAGTTACTGGGGCTCACAGATGGTGCAGCAGTTAAAGGTGCTTGCCGGCCCAGACTGTCAGTCCATGTTCAATTCCCCCATACCCATGTATGCAGGTGTTCACGATGCATGATGTGTGTGTGTTTGGGGGTATAAGGGTTCATGATGTATGGTGTTTATGTTTGGAGGGGCACAGGTGTTCATTATGCATGTTGCACTCACACATGTGTGGGTGTGTTTGGGGGCGTACAAATGTTCATATGCATGGTGTGTGTGTGCATATGTTTTGGGAGGTAGAGGTATACATGTTGCATGGTGTGTGTATGTGTGTATGTGTTTGAGGAGTTTCAGGTGTTTATAATGGGTGGTGTGTGCACGTAAGTGTACATGTGTGTGTCGGGTGGTCACAGGTGTTCATAATGCATGGTGTGTGTGTATGTGTGTGTGTGTGTGGACACTAGACGTCAACCTCTGACACCATTCAACCCTCTTTGAGACAAGGTCTCTCACCGACCTGGAACTTGCCAAATAGGTAATATTAGCTGACCAACAAGCTCCAGGGATCTTCTGTCTCTGCCTCTCGAGCTGGGGTTACAAGCACATACCACCATACCCAGCTTTTAAAAGCTCAAACAAACAAAACAAAACATTGCTTATAGGGAATGAACTCAGGTCCTCAAGTTTATAAGACAAGAGCTTTACCAACTGAGCGATATCCCAACCCCTAAGGCACATTTTAAGAGCGATGCCACTCTGAAATTCCTTTTCCCCTCACGCCCTCAGCAGTCACGGTTAACTGCATTCTGATCTCACTGCAGGAAGCCCCCAGCCCCTCCATACTCTCACCCTCAGGAGGCAATTCTCATAAGCACAAAAACACGTTATGGTCTTTCTTCAATGACTCAAAAATTTTAAAAAACACTTGGTGAATAGTTAAAATTGTAGGAAAAACTGATGACATCTCTGTAAAGCAGGCGCTGTTACTTACACCCATGTCATATACAGATGAAGAAAACGAAACTACCGAGCTGAACTTTCATGTTCAAGGACACACAGCTTACAAGAGTCACGGCTGGGCTGAGCTACATCTCCAAGATCCCCGCTGTTCGTGTGCTTCTAAGAATGGCACGTTTGTAATGATGACCTCTAACCCAGTTAAACTTGGAATTCGATTTAACCAAATGAGAGAATAACACATGGAACTTTCAATTCAAAAAAAAAAAAATTGAAGGTTACACATATCCCAGAAACAAACCATATCATCACTTCGAGCTGCTGTCTAAAGCGTGTTCTGAGATGACATGTTCTTTACCAATACAGCTTCCGAGGCGATCTAAACACTGCTCTGGTCAGTTCCCAGCAAAGCAAAAAACACAGAGAAAATAATATGGGTCTGCAGAGTAAAATACCCCATCTCAGGGAAACTCACCAAAATTCTGCCTTCAAACTGCTGGCAAACATACAGTTGAAGAGAAAAACTCAGAAAGAACATTTTCTTCTGTTGTCTTTTTCTAGTTAGGTAAACTGCCAAGTTTCACACATGATTTAGTGGGATAAGACTTCTTATTTGGACATGACAAAAATATTTCATCTTGCCTAGTGAAAGGCTCATATAGTTAGCATCTTTCAAACATTACGTATAGCAACTAAAACACAGGAGGAGGGCTGGAGAAATGGCTCAGCAGTTAAGGCACTAGCATGCAAAGCCTAATGATCCAGGTTTGATTCCCCAGTACAGACGTAAAGGCAGACACACAAAGTGGTGTGTATGTCTGAAGTTCATTTGCAGTGGTTGGAGGACCTGGTGTTCCCATTCTCATTCTCTCTCTCTCTCTCTCTCTCTCTCTGTGTGTGTGTGTGTGTGTGTCTGCTTGCAAATTAAAAAGTAAAATATTTACAAAAACACAGGAGGAACAAGGCAAAAAGAGATGCCATATAACCTAATAAAGGCAACTACACGTTTTATTCATTAGTGACAGTTTGGGCTACCGCAATTTTCTTTTGGCTCAGCTGCCAAATTTGCCTTTGTACCAGTAAAGCTAACATCACCATGGTGGGAGGGGGTAGTCCTAGCACACTGTGGGCTTATAGCAAATCCACTCACACTTTGGTGCCCCTGTGGGCAGAATGTCCAAGTCAGAAAGCACATGTTAGTGAGTGGTATACTCCTAAAGAAAATCGCCTCCTGTCCCTGAGCAGTCCCCTTTCCCACCCTTCCCATGGATAGATACATAGCCTTAAAGTGGGCTGGGCCTTAGCAGAGCCTTCCCAAGGCCTCCTGGACTATGTGGAGGGGCCTGGCAGCCATTGCTGGAGGGAAGTGGTGGTGTTGATTGTCCAGTTTCCTGCCAAGAAGGTCATTCTTTCACATTCTGAATCAGGGATCCATGTTGTCTGTCCTGTTTTTTATTTTTTCTTCAAAAAAAAAATAATAATAAGCTGGGCGTGGTGGTACACACCTTTAATACTAGTATTCGGGAGGCAGAGGCAGGAGGATTGCCATGAGTTTGAGGCTACCCTGAGACTACATAGTGAATTCCAGGTCAGCCTGGGCTACAGTGAGACACTACCTTGAAAAAGCAATGAATATTAATAATAATAATAATAGTAGTAGTAATAATAATAATAAAAGCCATTTGATGGACTGGAGAGATTTCTTAGTGGTTAAGGTGCTTTCCTGTAAAGCCTTAGGACCCAGGTTCAATTCCCCAGTACCCACATAAGCTAGCTGCACAAGGTGGCGCATATGTCTGGAGTTTGTTTGCAGTGGCTAGAGGCCCTGGTGTGCCCATTCTATCTGCCACCCCCTCTCTCCCCCTCTCCCTCCAATAAATAAACAACATAGATTTTTTTAAAGAGCCATTTGATGTTGTTTGAAGTATTTTCATTTTCCAGTCTATACTGGGCAGTAAGATGGTGAATTCCAGTGACCTGAGCTCACTATTAATTCTTTCTCATATTTTCGGGTTTTTCTTGCCATGGTTTAAATTCAAGGGTAGCAGCAGGCAGGTGAAAACACCAAGGACTGACTGACCACTGGCAGTCCAGCTACAGGTGAAGCAACACTGAAACTCCATCTAGAAGTTTCCACCACAGCCAGGGAAGCCCACACTCTATGGAAAGGACAAACCCAGCCCTGTCCACAGTCCCTGACTCACATTGTCTCCAGGCTTCTAAGCTCTCTGTCTGAACATGTCTAAGAAGGTGTGGTCAAGAGATAGGAAAGCTTATAAATACAAGAAGAAATCAGCCACTCAGGAGGTGCAAAAGTTCCACTTGGTATCCTACTTTAAACAGAAAAATGCCAACATTATTTCTTCGAGGGAGCCAGCACAGAAGAGATTCCAGAAGAAAACTGGCCCTGACTCCAACATTCCAGATCTTATTAACGTTGACCATATTATCCCAAACAAAGGAAGCCACTGTGGACCCTTGCACAGGTGGATGTGGACATGTCCTCCCAGAGATAATGCATGGCACCAGACTGCCAAAGGGAAAAATGCCATTGCAAACCTTAGTGCATTTACTTTTTTTTTTTCTTTGCATGTGTATGTGTGCATGTCTTTGTGTTTGTGCGCGTGTGAGTGCATGGTTGTGCAAGCAGACACCAGAGTTCCATGCTGGCTGTCCTCCTCTATAGCTTATTGTTTTTTTGGTTTTTTTTGAGGTAGGGTCTCACTCTAGCTCAGGCTGACCTGGAGTTCAATATGTAGCCTCAGGGTGGCCTTGAACTCATGGTGCTCCTTTTACCTCTGCCTTCCGAGTGCTGGGATTAAAGGCGTGCACCACCATGCCCAGCTTTTTTTTTTTTTTTTTCCAGCTTTTGTTTTTTTGAGACAGAGTCTCTCCTAAACCTGGCCCTCCCTGAGTTGGCCGGACAAGCTAGGTGAGTGCAGAGGATCCCCGTCTCCACGTCCCCAGTGCTGCACGGGGGTGCAGGCCGCCTCACACCACGCCTGGCACTGGGCAAAGGTGCCGGGGATCCACACTCAGGCCCTGCCCTCCTTGTGCTGCACACACACTCTGCCCACCGAGCCATCTCCCCAGCCCCCAGCACAGCAGGTCTGATGGTGAATAATTATTACTATGATCAACTGTCATACTATTTTTGGGTAACGAGATACTGCTGGTTTCTGAGCAGAGATTGCAAAATACAGGAAGATGGGGAAAAAAAAAACTGTCAGAGAAGAGCACACGAGAAGCAACTGGTATGCAGGGGGACCGCTGGGTCACAGGGCGACATGCCACAGCAGAAGGAGAAAAGCTTGGGCACCCTGTCTTCACGGTGGCTCTTGGTGTCTTGGTCAGAAGCTATGGCTACGGTGGAATGTTCTGTAAAGAGTAACTGAATCTGTGGATTGTTAACAATTCCAAAGGTCAAATGCCAAAAGGATGCTGTATCTTCGTTTTCTTCTATATTTGGAATTCTTACCATTTTGTTTCACTTTGTTTTTTTCTCCCCACAAGGCACTATGAGTTCTAGAGGTCTTCACATAAGTTGCTATTTCTATGTTAGCAACATAAAAGCAACTTTCTACCACCCATATATCATTTGTGCTGCTCAATTCACAGAACATCATTCCAGTGAAATCACACATTTTGAATGAATGCCTCGCACCTCCTCCATACTCCCACTTTCCCAACCTGGCCACTTAAAATCATAACTCAGACTGCTTGACACTCAAAAAGTCATTACTTCTCAGATTGTATTGCGCCGATCACCAGGTGCTGTGCCCGGTGAAACGCAGATTGCCACCCTGTCTCCAAACACTGATATTCTCAGTCATTAAGGTGCCTATCTATCAGCTTCCACGCCCTGCTACCGCGTGGCTGTGAGGAACCGGGGCCAAGGCTATGGCCCGGTTCCCTAGAAAGCCTCCTGGGTGATTACGGGGCCCCATCCTCCGCTCAAACCACAGGAATCCCCATTCTGGTTGTTTGCAGAATACATGTGTGCATATGCTGGTAAGAGATGAACAGGATTCTGCACTTAAATAAAGACGTGGATGAGACTGTTTGAAGAAGAAAAACAACCTGATGGCCGATAGGGGCTTAGAATCACTGACTGTAACTGCTTCACCATTTCTGAAGTAGGAGCGGAGGTCTAGTGAAATGACTTACCCTATATCACACAGACCACATCACAAGCTGTTAAATCATCTTCCCAGCATGTTTTAAAACTGTTCATATCATGGGCTGAAAAGAGTCCTCACTTCTGCGGGAGTACTTAGGAAGTGCCAAATACTGCATAATTTTGCACAAAAATATGGCTCCCTTTTCAACTCCCCTGTCTCCCCAAGCTCACCTGCACATGTGTACACACACACACACACACACACACACACGCATATGTGCATACACCCACGCACATCACATATTATATACAAACATTATCATCATGTAGTTCACATTGTCTTTAAACTTGCAATCCTCTTGCCTTAACCACTCTAGTGCTGGGATTGCAGGCACCCGTCACCATGCCTGAAAGTTATTTTTGTATTACTGGATAGTTGATTTTTCCCAGCAATCTTATTTTTTACTCTAACTTCACACAATCCTTCCTATAATGATACCAGCAGATATCCTCAGTTTTGGAGGGAGTGTGATAACTCTGGCTGAAAACTGAGTGTCCTGTGAGAAACTCAAATAAACACCTAACACCTACCAAGGGGGAAAGGAAAAACGCCACTTTGCTGTTACCGAGGAGCAGGGCTCGCCTCTGCCTCGTGGATAAACAGCAGTGACTACTTCAGCTGGGGTTTGCCCCAGAGCTGGCTCAAGGCCTTGCTCTTGCCCAATGACCTGCACAAAAGGAGAGATTTTTTTTTTCTCATTCTTGTCTTTGAACATCTGTGGACTTGACATTCATGCATGATCTACAATCAAAGGCTGAGAGAGGAAAAAGAAAGGGGAGGCAATAAAATCTCGCACTATTTTTTTCCTAACTTACCTGCTTCTATACCTTGAGGAGTTGGGCTCCATGAAAATTAGCTCTCTTTTTATTTTGTTTTGGTTCTTTGATGCACTCAACCACAAGCTAACTAGAAACTTACTCTGTAGCCCTGGCTGGCCTCAAACTCACAACAATCCTGCTAGCATTACAGGAGTGAGCCACCACACCCACAAGAACGGGATTTCTGGGGCTGGAGAGATGGCTTGGCACTTAAGGCACTTGCCTGTGAAGCCTAATGAGCTGGGTTCAATTCCCCAGTGCCCATGTAGAGCCAGATGCACAAAGTGGTGCAGGCATCTGGAGTTTGTTTACAGCAGCTAGAGGCCCTGGCACACCTGTTCTCTGTGTGTGTGTGTCTCTCTCTGCTTGCAAATTAACAATAGGAGGGGATTTCTCATGAGACAGGGCTGAGTGCCAGGGCTAGATGCCTGGGAATGAGCAAACAGTGGGAGGTGGGGGGGAGTTCAGTGAAGGCAGAGAAAATGGAGACACACCAAGATCCATCAGTAAGACAGAAAAACAGCTGATTGTTCTTCACAAGACATGCCACCTCTACATCTGCCCGGGCCCAGGGGAAATTGCAGAGGAAGTGGATATGAATACTGCTCTTAATGCTAGCTTGACAACCAGCTCCAGGGCGATGGTGACACAATCATCAATCAAAACCTATCAAAGCAGAAATCCCGAGGCTACAGAGAACTCAGCACTAAATCAGACAGCCAACACACCTGCCATGTGCAGGGAACACTGTGGAAGAGAAGGTGGAAAGATCATAAGAGCCCCAGAGTAGACAGGAATACCCTGAGGCATGGTCCTCCCCCATCCCAGGCTATCCCACAGGGACTGACTGACTTGGGCCTTCATGACCCCACAGTGAATACCATAACCCCACTGAGGAGGGCCCTAGGGAAATGGGAGCAGAAGTGAGGGGATGATACTATAATCTGTTGATATATATATATAATTTTTTTTGAAGAAGGGTTTCACTCTAGTCCAGGATGACCTGCAATTCATTCACTATGTAGTCTCAGTGTGGCCTCAAACTCACAGTGATCCTCCTACCTCAGCCTCTTGAGTGTGCTGGGATTAAAGGCATGCGCCACCATGCCCAGCTCTATATATAAATTTTTAAAAAAGGAAGAGACTTTCTGAGTTGACTCTTCTTGAAGGGTAGCTTTTAACTTTGCCAGGAGGAGAAGCTGGAAGAACAGGGCACATCAGTGGAATGGGGCAAAGCACAGGGTGTCTGGTGGGCAATCTGGACTGCCATGCAAGGCAGGTACATGAACATGGGGCAGTCAAAACTCTTGCACACAATGGGGAGTGTCACGGAGCTTCGGGAGGGAGCACCAGGTCTAATCTGATTTAGCTGTAGCCATCATAGGCAGGCAGGATGAATGGAGAACTGGACAGCTGCAGATCTTAAAAACGGGAGGTGGCCCACCCTCTTAAGAATCAGCCTGAGCCAAGAGAATCTAAGTGGAGCTTATGAGGAACGTATACAGAGACACCAATCCCAAGGCCCACGACAAAGGAGGCTCGGAGTTCTCTGTCAGCTGAGGCCATGAGAAGTGAAAGCCTTGGCAGCAGTTCTGCCAGAAGCCCCGGGGCACAGACTGCTTCTTAGCAGCCTCTGTCGGGAAGCTCGGAAGCAAATATCAGAGGCAGGGGAGTGGGAGCGTAGGGCTAGCTTCCACAGCATAAGATGGCTTTCCGCAAAAGAAGACCTTTCCGCCCTTCATAGAAGGAATGGGAGGGGAGAGGGTTAGGGGAAACAAGAAAAGCCATCAGAGAAAACAGAGGGACAACTGCTGGGAGGATAGTATGCATTGAATGAGAGGTGATGCTATTAAAAACAAGTCATACTAAGGATGGGGGCGAAAGTAAAGAGGACTCAAGTATCAGGGGCTGGGGATGTGGCTCAGGGGGCTGAGAATTTGTTTAGCACTCACAAAACCCCGGGTTGGACCGCCAGCATCACTTAAATCAGGTGTGGTAGTGTACACCAGTGATCCCAGAGCCCGGGAGGTAGAGACAGGAAGATTAGCAGTCATTCTCTGCTACAGCAATTTGGACAACCTGTGATGCATGAGACAAAAAGTTGAGGGGGAAGGGGCAGAGGCAAAAGGGAGAAGGGGAAAAGGAAAAAGGAGTACTGAGGGCTATAGTTACACAAAGATATAAACAACTGAGCTAGGCTAATTTTTAATGCTTAATGACAGAAACTGAAATACTTACTGTACAGATGAGGACAGGAAAATTTGGGGAATATAAGAGCAAATAAATAGTAAGTGGGAAAAAGCCTGAATCTAAGCCAAGTATTTCTGAATCAAGTCCCAACTGTTCTCTGCCCACATCCCATCAGCTCCAAGAGGTTAGGAGGAAGCAGGAATTCTGTGAAGATGAGCTTTGCCATGCCGAACACCTTTTCCTGAAGGCAAAAGGCAAAGCAAGGAGAGGTGAGCCCAGAGCAATCCTGGAACAATACAGCAGGCTGTTCCAGGGAGAGGAAATGGTATCAAAGCTATGTTCAAAGAGAAAGCTTGCTCGGAAAACAAAGCCATTAAGAACACAGGGATCATTTTACAAATACGCAAATACGTACGAAGTACCTATGTATTGAGCACAGTCTTGGGCAGGGGGTCCTGAATAAAACAGACAAAGCTGCTACTGGAGATTGTGTTCAGTCTGTCAACCACATTGAACCTTAGGTTTTAAACTATTTTTAACATTGCAACAGTAGTCCTTGCTCTTATATTATCCCTATGGAGGCTAGACTTTTTAAAAAAATCATGAAGCCAAAATAAGTGAGCAGATTCTGGTTTCATAGTTCTGAAATGAGGTCTTATGGATCTCTGGTTAAAAATCCCCTCTGGAGGCTTGGAAGAAAGCTAGGTGGTTGAAGGTGCTGGCTTGCAATGCCTGCTGGCTGGTGTTCAATTCCCAAACAACCCATGTAAGCCAGACTCAAAAAGTGGCCCAAGTGTCTGGAGTGTGTTTGCACTGGCAAGAGGTGTGTGTATGTGTGTGTGCGCATGAATGCATACACGTGCGCACATACACACACAATTTTTTTAAAGCTTCCCTGTTTCTTGCCTAGCAGAACCTGAGAGAACCAACACTCAAGAGAATGGATAATTCACCACCATCCTTTTCACATGTCTATTTGTGTCAACATCCAGGTTTTAACTATTGTGATTGCTTATATTTTAAATGTATTTTTGTTTCTTTGTTTTGTTTTGTTTTCAAGGTAGAATCTTGCTCTAGTCCAAGCTGACCGAGAATTCACTAGGTAGTCTCAAGCAGACCTCAAATTCATGGTGATTCTTACTTCTGCTGTGATTCCAGGTGCACATCTAAGTTTTAGCCCTCTTCCCCCTTCTTTTCCGTCGTCACTATTGGGAACTGAACCTCAGCCCTCAAGTAACAAGGCAAGTGATCCATCAGTGAGTTTCACCCCCAGCCCCTACCTTTTTTAGCACGTGTCTATTGTAAACAGCAGAAGAATAGATAGAGTGGATTCCCAAAAGGTGAAGGAATTGTGAAGCACAGACAACACTTTTCTCTTCTGGAAATGCAGCAAGTTAATATAAGCAGAATATGGAGGAATACCACAGGCCACATGCTATGGTTACCGCACAGCCTATGCCTTTGCAAGCCACATGTATAAATCATAATCGTGCTAAATGCAGTTGGGTACTAATCTGGTCATGTGGCACGTTGAAGGGTGATCTTAGAAGCTCACTTCTGAGTTGGCAAAATGAGTCACGAGAAACTTTAGCACAGAGATAGGGGACAATGTTTTCATTTACAAGAGAAGCTTTTGGGAATCAAATGGGGCTCAGAACCACATTCTGAGGCACATGTGGCTGAAATGCTGCTGAACATCACCACTGACTTCACGAACAAGAGGTGTGGGCAGGGAGATGCTTCACTGGTCCAAGTCCTTGCCTGGCAAGCATGAGGCTCAAGGTATGAAAATGTCAAGGACTATGGTACATTGGGTAAGTGGAGACAAGTGGGTCCCTAAGGCTCGCTGACTAACTAGTCTGAAGTCTGGCTGAATCCCTGAACTCCAGGTTCAGCAAGGACCACATCACAAGAAAACAAGGTGGTTATGGGCAGAGGAAGATACTTCCTGTCAACTTCCAGCATTCACCCATGCCTGCATGCAGCACCTATACATATGAACACAGTACCTACACACATCTGAACATACATATGCACATGCACACACACATACAAGAAAAAAAAGAGAATCTATGACATTTCACATTTCATGTATTGTCAGTTCCCCTTTCTTGCGCCGCCATTCGTAAATCATAAATAGCCTGAAGGGAAATTATGCCAATATCTGTTTTACCAGACTTTCCTCTTTCTTTCAGAGTATAATAATCTTCCTGGGACAGACAAACCCACACAACTTCCATCTCCTCATTCACAATCACTGTCACAGCCACAGCCACTGTTCTACCGGGATGCCACACAATGAGTAATGAGCGCCGCCATCAGTTATCTGGTCTCTCACAGACACTCATCTTTGTCCCCCAGTCAATGGTATGTGTATACTCAGCACCGCTGTCAAAATGGTCCCTTCTTTTGCTTCACCTAAAACATTTGTCCATAGAAAAAAGCCTGTTTTTTTTTTTTTCTCCCATAGCACTGATAAAAGGTTATTCCTAAATCTCACTATAAGCCTCAATAAAAACACACATGCTTCTCCATCAGGCCCACATATCTGTATCAAGATTAATCTACAGAAAGCATGTGCCCTTCTGAGGTGCAATCCACTTACAGGCGGTGAGCCCCCTCTCTATCTCATTCTTCATCGGTGAACGTTTCAGACTCGATGCGCAGCACACTTAGAGGACACCAATTTCTGAGACTAACCAGAAATATGCTCTTGCCATGCTCTGATCGAGTTCATAATAGCACAGAAAGAATTACAGCCGGCTACATCAGGTGTAAGTACTTGAGACTGAAACTGGCCCATGCTTGCTAGAAGAAAGGATTCTATGATTTCTTCAATAGCCATGTAGAATAAAAGAACAGAGGGGCTCTCGTGTGAAAACAATCTCAGGTTGTTTCTGAGATTAAGTAGGTAGGGATATAGCACAAGGGATGGAAAATAAGCTAATAAAAAATAAAACGGGCTGGAGAGATGGCTCAGTGGTTAAGGTGCTTGCCTACAAAGTCTAAAGACCCAGGTTCTATTACCCAGTACTCATGTAAAGCCAGATGCACAAGGATGCACATACATCTGGAGTTTGTTTGTAGTGACTGGAGGCCCTGGCATGCCCATTCTCTGTACCTATCTCTCTTCTCTCTACCTCTCTCTGCTTACAAAATGAAAATAGGTCGGGCGTGTGGGCACATGCTTTTAATCCTAGGACTCAGGAGGCAAAGGTAGGAGGTAGGAGGATCGCTGTGAGTTCAAGGCTACCCTGAGAATACCTAGTGAATTCCAGGTCAGCCTGGACTACAGTGAAACCCTACCTCAAAAAACCAAAACAAGGGCTGGAGAGATGGCTTAGCAGTTAAGTGCTTGCCTGTGAAGCCTAAGGACCCCGGTTCGAGGCTCGGTTCCCCAGGTCCCATGTTAGCCAGATGCACAAGGGGGCACACGCGTCTGGAGTTCATTTGCAGGGACTGGAAGCCCTGGCGTGCCCATTCTCTCTCCTTCCCTATATCTGTTTTTCTCTCTGTGTCTGTCGCTCTCAAATAAATAAATAAAAAATTTAAAAAAACAATTAATTAATTAATTAATGAAAATAATTTCAAAAATATTTAAAAAAAATAATAAATGGGGAACTGGGGAAATGGGGAGATGGCTTAGCGGTTATGGCATTTGCCTGTGAAGCCTAAGGACCTGGGTTCAATACCCCAGGTCCCACGTAAGCCAGATGCACAGGGGGCACATGTGTCTGGAGTTTATATGTAGTGGCCAGAGGCCCTGGTGTGCCCATTCTATCTGTCTCTTTCTTTCTCATAAATAAATAAAATATTTTTTCAGAAAATAAATAAATGGTACAATATTTTTTCCTTACTAGGAAACAGATTAATGAGATTAACCTAGCAGGTTTCCGGCAGAAAACCTGCCTACCAGGAAATAATGTTCCTATGTGAAAAAATGCTACTTTAGGATATCCGTGTGGTAATAATCTGTCATAGCCAATATCTGCAGCTTTACCTTGAAAGTCTGAATCATTTGACTTGGGGCTGCTTCTGGCTCTCCTCTCTGTCTTCTTGATTCCAGGCCCGCCACCACTGCCACCTCCGCCACTCCCTCCACTGTGCCCCTTCCCATAGCCATTGTATACGGTGGCACAACTGCTCTTGTAGATGGTAGAAGGAGGGCTGTTCAGACGGTTCTGTCGGTCGATCTGGCGGTCTTTCAGTTTTTTGTGAGGCGGCTTGGTATACTGATCTTCTCGGGTAATGTAGCTGGACATTCCATAGAGTGGTATAATTTCTAGAAAAGATGAGTGTGACAAACGCTGCCTCAGAGTCTTTGTCATAGCAAATGACTAAGAGGTCAAATGGCATGACCCCTGGAGGAAGAAGTTGAAAGTGTTACTATATACATTCTAAATTATACCTTTAAGAAAATGCTACATGCATCATATATCTCAAGTATCCCATTCCTTTTCAATCAAGAAATAGTCAACTACTAAAAATCATAGCGTGTTTGGAAATTTCTCATAAATAACATAAAGAATAAAGGAGAAAGGTTGTCCTCAAAGACTTTACACACTGGGTGAATTTATAACTAAATTCAATTTTGTCTACATGTTAAGCTACAACGCATGTAAAAGTTAGATTAAATACCCTTAAAATTTGTACAAGGAATCAAACTAGCTAAAGAATTCCTATCTTTGTAAACACAGTGGCATCTCTACTGGAAAGTACAGAGCTACGACAATACAAGGGTTATATGTGGCATCCAAAAAGTAAATAATTGAAGAAAATTATTTTCAGGGTATTGAGAAATTGACCTTAAAAGTAACAAAAGGCAAAAAATCAGGAAAAATGCTTTGGGAGAAAAAATGTAGGAAAAGGATGCACCATCTCTGCCACCTGGTGGGAAACCTACTTAGCTATGCGACCAACTTCTCTTCTGGAGTACCAGCAGGCAAGGCAAAGTGAGTGGGACCTCACCCCACTATGCAGTGCAGAGTGGGTCACAACAAAACAGCAAACCTGCAATATAACCTTATGATTTTAGGGTGGAAATATTCTTTAAAATCTAAATGTTTAGAAATGTTCTTTAAGTATCAATATAAACAACAATGCATAACACAGACAGTGGAACCTTATATCTTTCCTGGAAAAAAATCTCAAATATAGAGCATATAGGCTATAGACACTTCTGAGCACAGAAAGGGAGGAGTGACTCAATTTCTCTGTGATGAGAAATCTAAACCAAGACTGTCATAGGCTGGCCAGGAATGTATGGATACCCTGATAATTTAGGAATTACTTCCTTTCAGTTCTCATAGCTAACGGGAAGCTTTAAAGAATCAAGCTCCTCAAGATAGTTTAGATGTGTACAACCCTTCTTAGAGAGTATATATTCAAATACACTATCTCAACATATGTCAGATGAATGGCAAGTGTTCTACACAACATAATGCATGTCACTTGAGATTTACAACGTCTACCATAGACACTAATATGAATCAAGTGAGGCACACAGAGAGCCTTCTTAACACTCATGGCTCCAGAGGTTAATGAGTATGTTGCTTTTAGATACGCACTTTGAGACCTAAGGAGAGTGCATCTGCCACTGTTAATACTTTTTGTTGTTGTTGTTGTTTGAGGTAGCATTTCACTCTAGCTCAGGCTGTCCTGGAATTCACTATGTAGTCTCAGGATGGTCTTGAACTCTTGGTGATCCTCCTCCTCCACCTCCCTCCCAAGTGCTGGGATTAAAGGTGTGTGCCACCATGCCCAGCAAACAATACTTCTTTAAAGCGCAGATTTTGTTTCAATACTTTTTTCAGTTTTAAATTAAGGAAGGTGATTTCAATTTTTGTATATTACTATTCAGTGTTATTTGAATGAAATTCAATTAAAATACACTAGGGAGTGAATCATCTATAACCCATCTTGTTTAATTCCAATGGTGATTTAAAGCATAGCTCCACCTTGCCTAACATTACCAAGGCTACCATTTACAAGACAGTAACTACATGGCATTTTACTGACAGGCTACTAAAATGAGGCAGGTCAGACAGCATTACCAAGCTGGGAATCAAGAGCCAAGACTCTTCAGACTGTCATTGTAGTCCAGATCCAGCCAGACCCTGACAAACTGTCAAATAGTTCATGTAGACTGTGACAAATCAATGAGTACGTATGTATGTATGTATGTATGTATGTATATATGTATGTATGTATGTATGTCAAGATTTAATTAGCTGAGCATGGTGGAGTCTGTAATTCCAGCATTTTCAAGGCAGAAGCAGGAAAACTGCTGAGATCAAGACCAGCCTGAGCTACATAGACCCTATCTCAAACAAAACAAAGCAAAACAAGTTATTTAACTAATTCTTTTCAGTTTTTTTAAATGTCTTCATATTATAGTTGACTTGTTATTTTGGCTTAGGTTACTTGGCAAAAGACAATGAAGTGTAACTTTTACAACTCTCTTATCTGGACTGTATGTATCTATTTGGACAGACAGAGCTTTAGACTAAACCAACACCAAGGTCAAAACTTTAAAAAGGCACGTTCCTGTCTCTGAGGCTCTTTTCACTTCAAGGTAAGCATTTGCCTACCAACCAGCGGCACTGTGGCTAAAGTAATGGTCAGTCTCAAAGTAAAAAACATGTTCTGGAGGGCCACGTCAACAGTGAGAGGATTTTTGAGTTCTTCCAAGACAGATCTGCTGGGAAACCCATAGGATATTGAGGTTTCACAATCGTGTAACGTTCGAAACAGGGCATGAATCATTTCAATTTCCCTTCCACCGGCAGCCCATAGTGATGCCAAAGAAATAATGTGCTACAGCTCCGCCTCCGGCCACAGTTGCCTAAATCCATGCAAAGGGAATATAGGAACATATGCCAACCATTATCCCACTTCTAGGGTAAAAAGTAGCTATACCACTCATTGGTCTTTGTGAGGTTGGAGCAGTGAGCAGAACTGGGACAACTGCCAGGGAATGGAAAGTGGGGAGGAAAGGGGAAAAGATTTGGGAAGAAGAGGGAAAGGAAGGGGAGGAGAGAGAATAGAAGGGGAAGTAAAGGAAGGGGAGGACAGGAGAGCAGAAGAAAAAAGGAATAGAGGGGGAAAGGAGGAAAGAAGGGAAGGGAGAGGAAGGAAAGGGGAGAGGAGGGGAGAAGGGGAGTGGAGGAAAAGGAAGGGACTAGAAGGAGAGATAAGAAAAGAGAAGAAAGGAAGAGAAGGGGAGGGAAGGGAATTAAATAGAAGGAGAGCTAAGGAAAAAGAAGGGAAGAAGAGGGGAGGAGAGGGAAGAAGGGAAGAGAAGAGAAGGGAGTAGAAGGAAAGGGTAGAGAAGGGGAGAAGAGGAGGAGGGAAGAGGGAAGGGAATGGAAGAAGGAAGGACAGGATGCTAGCCACAAAGTGATCTTTCCAAGGCACAATTCAGGATAAAGAAAGCTAGCAATTTCCTGTGCGTTTCCTCCCAGCTGGATCCTTGTCTGCATTGCTTATTCTAGAGGACACGAAAGAAGTCTCATGCTGAAGTACAGCCAGTTTCTACACATCCTGACACCAGCAATGATCTACTCACCTTGCTCGCCATATATTGTGGGGGGAAGGTGATGCTGAGGGAAAAATTGAGGTTGCATATCTCCAGGTAGGGTAACAGGTGGGTAGTATGCTGTGTGTGAGTTCTGAATAAAATGTGGTGGGTGGTGAGTCAGGTAAGGGGGTAGGTGATGGGTTGGAGACATTGCTGAGGGGTAGCTTGGGGGATAACACTCAGGAGACTGGGGTGTGACCACCACCCTGCGGACTCCGGTACTGTCTTCAATCACCTATGGAAAAAAAAAAAACAAAGCAAAAGGATTAGATGTAGTATACACTATTAACAATCATACTATGGAAGTTCTTAGTAATGTCTGTTTCAAATAAGTCTTTCTTCTGTTAAAGAAAATGCATGTTAGACACTGGTTTTATCATCCTATCAATTAAAGTAAGTTTTTCAATGATTCTATAAGTAATAATGCTTAACAGTTAAAATTTACAAAAATAAAGTATTTGTCGACACTCTGATTCTGATGCCATACGTCTTGGACACCAAATAACTTGATAACATATCTTGTTTTTATCATAAAATTTGCACAAGCTTCATCCAAGATAAATACATTTAATGTGTGCCTGCACACTATTATGAGTGGCTTTGGAATAAAAACATCAGGGATCAATGAATGGTTTTTCAGAAAAAGGATCTAAGGCTGGGCTTCCAGACATCAAGCATCATCCTGCCTCACTTCTGCTTTAAGAGGCTCAGTTCCATCAGCACAAGGGGTGCAGGAGCCATTGGCATGCCCTAAAGTATCATTCATCTGGAACTAAAAGTGTAGACAAAATGAAGGGATTCCGACCAAAGAAAACCTTGAGGAGTCTTCATCAGCATGCTCACCTCCATCTACAGCCACAGCACCCCGGATGCACCACACTGTCCTGATGTCACCGTGAGTGCTACGGCGGAAGAGCCGACGAAGGGAAGCATGCTGTGGGGAGGGTGAGCCTGCCAGCTCTTGGCCCACCACTTTCTTTAAACACTATGCCACTTTGTCTAGGACAGCAGCTATGGGGGAGCAAGGTTGGTATGTGTCACATCTGTGGTCTGCACCATGCTATCTACTCTAAGAGCAAACTGCTTTGGTTAAACAAGCAAAGAAATAGTTCACACCACTGACGCTGTCATCAGAAAGGGAACCTGTGGGGTAACTGAAGAAAAGACAGAGTCAGGAAAGGCTTCAGGGGCTGCAAAGAACTGCAGGATGGAGGGGAACTGATGAAGAAACTGCAGGTCAGGGGTCTGTGAGAAAGGAGGCACAAGAAGAAACGTGGGAAGTTGAGGGTATAGCTCAGTGGCACAGCCTTCCTTGCTGGCATGAAGCCCTGCTTTGGTCCATTTAAAGAAAATTAACACGTGCACATGTGTATACACGCACGCATGCATGCACACACCACTGAACTTGGAAAACACGACCAGGCTCCTGAGAAGACACATCAATACTTGTTCTAAAGACAAAAAAAAATATCTTGCAATGGCAGTTTTAATGAGTAAACTGTGAAATGAGTGATTATATGAGGTGATTTTTAAAATAATTTCTATCTTAAAATTATATAATTCTATTAATTTTTCACACTTCTAATAGAAATTTCAAGAGAAATTACATAGCTAGTAAAATTAGTTAGATAGCATTTTTTATGTTTTTAAGAAATGTCAAACCTTTTTGTGCAAAGCAATTAAAATAAAATTCCGCCCTAAAAAGTACCCTATATTTAGTTAATTTCACATTAAAAAAAAAATCTTGCTTAAGACAAACTGGCAAACCTCTTTGTTTAGTCTATATTTTAATGTACAAGATAAGCCTAGATTTAATTAACAGCCATTATTCTTTATTTTAAGAAAACAAATTATCTCTATTTTAATGAATTTAAGATGAATGTTTCTACTGTGTTATTACTTTAAATATAATAATATTAACTCCTTAAAGAATCCAAACAACACTCAGGACAGTTTTGGTTGCACCCTGCCTTGGGTCTTGGCCACATAATTCTGTTAACTCCTTCATGAAAGCAGAGGTGCTAATTTATGATTCTGTGTACTGCAAGAGTTTCATACACAGCACTGCAACGTCTTGAGCATATACTGATAAGATCATCCATTTTGTCTAAAACACAGAGTACACACTGCTACTTTGCAACCCACTTTGTACAATTTCAAAATAAATGTTATGGCTTATTATTTTTAAAAAAATTTTGTTTATTTTTATTTATTTATTTGAGAGTGACAGAGAGAGAGAGAGAGAGAGAGAGAGAGAGAGAGAGAGAGAGAGAGAGAGAAAGAAAGAGGCAGAGAGAAAGAGAGAGAGAATGGACGCACCAGGGCCTTCAGCCACTGCAAATGAACTCCAGTCGTGCGTGCCCCCTTGTGCATCTGGCTAACATGGGTCCTGAGGAGTCAAGCCTCGAATCGGGGTCCTTAGGTTTCACAGGCAAATGCTTAACCACTAAGCCATCTCTCCAGCCCTTATTCTTAACATTTACAAAAATGCACTATTCTAGTGTCTTCTTTCCCTCCCTACCTTCCACTAGGCATGACGAAAGGAGAAAAGCACATTTCAGATGCTTCTCTTTCATTCAATTTTGAAAAGTCCATAGAAGCAAACAATTTTTTAAGTTTTATAACCTTAGGTTTTTTTTTTTTCTTTTTTCATCAACTGTAGAACTTATAGCAGTTAATCAGTTTTAAGGACTGCCCTGAAGTGGTAAGAGGGGATCAGCATTCTCAGCAAATATGAGGGTCTCTTTGCACGTTCAGTTAGTGGTAGTCGTAAGGAAAGTTTTCATCACTTATCTTATTATTTCTGATTCACTGTAGGAAAATTCTCTTTACCCTTTAAAAATTTTATTTATTTATTTGCAAGCAGAGAGAGAGAGAGAGAAGAGAGAGAGAGAGAGAGAGAGAGAGAGAGAGAGAGAGAGAGAGAGAGAGAGGGAGGGAGAATGGGCACGCCAGGGCCTCTAGCCACAGCAAACGAACTCCAGATGCATGTGCCCCTTGTGCATCTGGCTTACATGGGTCCTGGAGAATCAAACCTAGGTCCTCTGGCTTCACAGGCAAATGTCTTAATTGCTAAGCCATCTCTCCAGCCCTGGAAAATGCTCTTTTAAAAAGTGCATCAAGAACTACTAATAGGGGCTGAAAAGATGGCTCAGCAGTTATAGGTGCTTACTTACAAAGTCTGCCACACTGTGTTCAATTCCCCAACCACCCACATAAAGTCTGTTGCAAAAAGTAGTGCAAATCTCTGACATTCTGTTTGCAGTGACAAGAGACCCTGGGAGGGATGGACGGATGGACGGACAGACAGACGGACGGATGGACGGACACACACACACACACACACACACACACACACACACACACACAGAGTGCACATACACACATGTGCAAATAAAAGCACTAACAAGAAAAATGTCCCATGGAGGCATGAGAGGAGGGAAATAAAGGACACAGAGCTAAAATGTTATCTTTTTACTACCATATCTTATAAGAATATTTGTACTAATTTAAAAATCATTGTCAATCTGAAGGCAAAGTTACCTTGAACTCCCAGCTAACCCCTCTCCCCCACACACCAGGTTTCTAGTTAGAAAATTAAGTAGCTTCATTGCCTACACATATAAAAATTGTTTGAGATGGCTTAGCGGTTATGGCACTTGCCTGCAAAGCCAAAAGACCCAGGTTCAATTTCCCAGAACCCACATATGCCAGATGCACAAAGAGGCGCATGTGTCTAGAGTTCATTTGCAGAGGCTGAAGGCCCTGGTGTGCCCATTCTCTCTCTTTCTCTCCTCCCTATTCCTCTCTGTCTTTCTCAGGTAAATAAATAAAAACAGAAAAAAAATATTGTTTAACAGCCCTGTTTCTAATTACTCTAAGTTGTACTCTGGCATTTAAAAAAAAATCTCTATGTACACAAAGAATGAGACTCTGAGAAATCTGCACTTGTAAAACCTAGGCTTGTCTTTCATCCCCCCACAAGAAACCAAATGTTAACTTTAAAGCACAAAAGCCAAAATATGTATTAATATTTTGCCTACTGTTCCTTTATAAAATAAATAGCAACACATTTTGCCTACCAAATGGTTAAAACATTCATATTTTTGTGAAATATGAGATAATGCCTAATTCCCGAAAGAATAGGAAAGTCTGAAGAGCAATAACAATGCAACTTTGGAAAAGGTATCAGTCACATTCTTTGCTTAATAAAGATGATTCATATGTATGTATGTATATATTATTGCACAGGAATTCAGACATCTGAAAGAATGCATTCCACAACATCCCGAGGCAATGAAATAAGCCTTTAGTCTTCATCGGTAACTACTGGAAACAACGAACTCATTTCCTTTGGGGGTGAAAGACATTATGACAATGTCCGGAGGCGGCTGAACTATAGACTCAGTTCTGCAGTGTCTTCCTGGCCCACACCATGTGCTAAACTCTGGATATTCAAAGGTTAGGGAAACACGAGAAGATGATCTAATAAGCACTGCTGCAGACATCACAGCAAGGCACCGTGATTTCAGAAAACAGAGTAAAGGATGCTTCCTCTAGCTTTTTCCCAGCTCGGGTTTCAGCAGAACTGACATCAGGAATCTTCTCCAAGGAAGCACAGCTCCCTGGGGAAGGCCACTGGGCTGGCTCCTGGGCTTCTGCGGACTGTGGGCAGAACTGTGCCCTCCTCGCCTTCAACATCCTTGCTCAAGTCCTACTGCTCGGTCTTCATAACGTGCATAGGGGGGCTCTAATCCAACGGGAGGCGAGGGCGCAGACAGACCCTGTAACACGGTAAGGGAGATAGATATGTACAGGCCATGGAGATGGACTTACTTCCAAAGTCCAAGTGTCCTCTACCCTATGTCTACAGGTCTTGCCTACTATTAAAAAGAAAACAGTGCTGGGAGATAGCTGAGCAGGTAAAGTGTCTCCTGAGTTTGTCCTGAGAATTCATGTAAAAATCTGGCAACGAGTCAGGCATGGTGGCACACGCCTTTCATTCGGCACTTGGGAAGCAGAGATAGGACGATTGTCGTGAGTTCGAGGCCATCCTGAGACTACATAGTGAATTACAGGTCAGCCTGGACTAGAGTGAGACCCTATCTCCAAAACCCAAAATCCAAAATAGTAATTAATAATAATCTGGCAAGGTTGTGTGTACTCTAATCCCAGCACTGGAGAGACAGATGCATGGATCCCTGGGGCTTGCTGGGCAGCTAGTCCAGCCTACTTGTAATCTGCAGGCCAGCGAGAGACTGTCTCAAAAGATGCATAAAATGTTCCCGAAGATCAACACCCATGGTTGTCTTCTGGCCTCCATATACAGTATATATAACATGCATGCGCACACACACACACATGCAAAGAAAAAATGATACAGTTATCATCCATAAACACCTAACTTCAATACTAAAGAAAGCCAGGCAATGGCAAACAGTACCTAGGTATGAGTATTTTTTTAAAAAAATCAAATTTTATCCAGCTCAGTAAGCATTCATTGAAAATCTAGGTGCAGAGCAGACACATGGGCGAGTGGCTAGAAGAGGTCCAACATGTTAAATTGGAAAATCCATCTGATATCAAGAGAAGCACTAAAACTGAACACATGAGCCCAGAGGTGGCAGCAAAAGGGAAGTTCATGGGGACTGTGGGATAGGAGAGAAATGCACAGTGCCTGACCACAGCTACCACATTCCGTTCCATACCCACTGGAGAACTGACCTTGGGCGTGCTGTTCTACACAAAAGGAAAAGCACAAAATATGACCGAACTAGTAAAATTATGGAAGCAGGTTTTTTTTTTTCACATTGGTCTATACCCTTTTCATCATAAGCAGGATTATGCAGAACTTAGGTATGCTGAGAAGTAAATATGCAAACCATCAGCCATTGAGAGTTAGGATAGCTGGGCTATCAAGAGCTGTACAAAGCTTTGACTCAGCCAATATATGTCAGCTACCTCCTGCTGTACTTTAAGAGCCCACACCTGACAGGACAGGGTCAGGACAGGTTACACTCCTGGAACAATGCTGGAGACATAAGAGTAGTAAAATCTTATCAGCTACTACTACCAGTGCCCATCACCTCATTAACCCCCCCACCCCAGCAGCCCTGTGAGGTATACAGCGTGCATCCCCCCATCATAGATAGAATGAGGTTCATGGAAGTCAAGCCAACTCATCTAAACACATAGAGTTTGTATGAAGAAAAGTAGATTTTTTTTTTTTCACGTCAGACGGGTTATGTGCCAGAGTGTAACAAGGTTCAGTGGGAGGCACACGTCACGCAAGAGCGTAAACACCCAATCATCACGCTTATGAACCAATAAAAGGATCAAGAAAAGTAGATTTTAAGTCAAGAATGGATCTGGGAAAAACATGCATGGTTTAACTGTTCTATCTTAAAAGGGAATGCTTGACTGTACTGTTCCACGGGAATTTCAATGAACTTCATTCCTGAAAAGCTTTCCTTCTGCTCCTGCAAAGGTACAAGCATCACGAGGGGGCTAGGGTGACTGCGCAGTGGGTGCAGTTCTGAAGAGTGCACGCATGAGGAGCTGAGTTGGATCAAGAGCACCCATGTAAGAAAGCCAAGTGTCTGTAATGCCAGTTCTGGAAAGCAGGAGACAGGTGGATCTCTGGGGCTTGCTGACTAGCAAGTCTGGCCAAATCAGCAAGTTCTAGGTTCAGTTAGAGACCTCATCCCAAAGATAAGATGGAGAGGTACACAGTGTCTAAGACAGACACCCAACATTGACCTCTTGCCTTCACCTGCATGAAAACACACACACACACACACACACACACAAACACACACACACCCAAACACACTCACACACACACAGAAAGAGAGAGAGAGAGAGATAGATAGATAGATAGATAGATAGATAGATAGATAGATAGATAGAAGCTTAAAGAGCAGGAGGCAAAAGAGGAAAAATCCAAAATCACAGTCTGCCCATCAGTAGAATCCTGGGTTCAAGAGGCGCAGAGGGAGCTTCGTGGTTACAGAAGCCTGGGACCAAGTGGCTCTGTGAAAGCCAGCTCAAGCTGAGCTTCTAATTGCTGCCAACCCATCTGAAGGATGGTCCAGGCCCTTCAGAGAGGAAGTCTCAGGTAACATCAAGCATACAAGCAGTTAGCAAAGAGGAAAAAGGGGCCAGTGAACTAAAACTGCTACAGGGGCCTGAGGAACAGGCAGGACACGGGTGCAGGCTCCGTTCAGTTACAGACAAGCCCCGCCCGTCTGCAGCTCCCTCAAAGGCAACTGAGCACACAGAGAGCATTCAGTAAATGCCAGTTAAATAAACAAAGGAAAATCAAGCCCTCCATGCAAAAAAATAAAATAAAATAGAATAAAAAAATGAGTATTTGCCTTAGATTTGATATGCACAGTGAATCACCTAATTTTAGATTTAAAAACAGCCTTGTTTGCTTGTTTGCTTTTTCCTCCTCTCTCAACAAGATATAAATGACCCCACAGGCCAGTTCATTTTGATGAATGTCTGGGATATGCCAGGCATCTTTCAAGAACTAGACACCAATCTACCGATGAAGAGGACAAGGAAAATCCCCCTGCCTCTGTGAGGCTTCACTATGACGATGACTAAGCCAACAAGCCAGGTACCCCAATAAATAAGTTAATATTAGTGACATCACACAGGAATCAGCACAGAGTTCCACCTGGGCCACAGTTCCCTCCCCCTAACCTCAGGCTCTAGCATGTCACGGTGCCAGGATCTGAGAAACAAGAGAATGAAATCCAAGAGAAAACACTGAGAATGAGAAGGCCCCGGAAGAGGAAACAGGCACAATACTTTGAGGTGAGGGGCCATTCATACAGTCTGGTCTGTAATTTATAAATGGAAAACATGATTACTGCAAATCCACTGATAAAACTAAATCATACCTAGGCATTACACTCTGTCCCATGCACATACAATGTGTTTCAGAATATCTTCCTTGCTTTCTATAGAAAAATCAATTCCTCTAGGAGAAGTTTCCAAAGAGATCATGATTCTTTCGTGTGTGTGTGAGTGTGTGTGCGAGTGTGTGTGTGTGTGTGTGTGTGTGTGTGTGTGTGTGTGTGTATGCGCGCATATATGCACACTCAATGTTTTGTGGAGGCTAGAGGACAACCTTGAGTGTTGCCGTTGAGTGTTTTTTTTGATACAGGGTCTTTCACTGGCCTGGAACCCCTGAATTAGTCTAGAATGGTTGCCTTGTGAACTCCAGGGATCCGCCTCTGTCTGCCTCCCCAGCGCTGGGACTGCAGAATGCTCCAATATCAATTTATTTCTTGTCTCACGCTGCCCAAGGGAAACAGAATCTCACCAGGTACTGACCCTGAACAGCAGGATGAAGATGAGCAATTCCACTGCTATAACAACTATAAGAAAATACCACCACTCTATGTTTCTGTGTTACCATAAGTTAATGTGGAAAAAGAAGAGTGGTTTCCCCAATGACATGACAGTAGGTTGGATGTTTCTCCCTTTCTTTTCATATGGTTTTTAAATCTTTGGGCCAGCATGAAGCTTTTCCTGTAATAGTTGAACAATGTATCATAAATTTGTATGGAAGGATGGAAAGTAAGACTTGGGGCATCTGCTTAAGAAATTTATACATATAAATTTTTCAGGAGGCTAATGATGGTGTGGGCAACCACAAGAACCATGGCCAGTATACAATGGAAGGAAAATTTTGCTTCATTCTATGTGGCATATGCAGGGAGGCAAGCCCTGCCAAACTCTCTCTGAATATATTCTATTGCACTTGTTTTCAGTACAGCAGCAGTTACTGAGTACTCACACCACATTTCCCTGAATGTTTACTTCTACCACATCAATTAGGTATTCACATGTGTAGTAAAACATAAATAAGTAAATAATTAAAGCTGGAAAAGCTCCATGGGAAGCAGGGTGGACTCTGAGGGAAAGCCTCTAGGTGATGGCCTATCTTTCCGGATGCATTTCTAGCCCTGTACCCAGTTTCAACCCCTTCAAATGATATTTATTTATTTAAGAGAGAAAAAAAGGCGGGGGGGGGGGATAGGTGCCTGAGGGCTTCCAGCCACTGCAAACAAACTCTAGATGCTTGCGCCGCCTTGTGCATCTGGCTTACATGGGTTCTGGGGAATCAAACCAAGGTCCTTTGGCTTTGCAGGTAAGTGCCTTAACCACTAAGCCATCACTCCAGCCCCCTTACAAATGAGTTTATGCAATGGAGGTGATGACAGTGACTATACAAAGACTAAATTTACTCTTACCTATGTCTACCTCCTCATAGTTGGAAAGAAAACTTAGCCTGTATTTTGTCTCAAGTTGAAGAAGTCAAGTTAGCTTTTCTTCAGTCTTTGCCCAATCTCTAACCCAAACACCCCCCCACACACACATGACAACCTACTATAACCAAGACCAGTGAGTCACATAACAAGAGCTCCACCCTCACTCCATAGCATCTCTAACATTCATGTGCAGTCCCTTCTCAACCTAAGGCAACGCTGGCTATACTGTCAGCATAGCTCCTTATCTGTTTAGGAGTCTGGCTTGTTCTGTGATTTTGTGTATGTAAATGACATTTCTATTTTTAAAATTGTTAATGTGTGTGGATGTGCATGCAGTGTGTGCTTGAATGAGTACTTGCCTCATAGCATGTGGTGGCCAGAAGACAACTTTGGGGTGACTGTCCTTTCCTTTTACCTTCCTTTTGAGACAGGGTGTCTCTGGTTGTTTTGCTGCTTCATGTCAGTCAAGCTGGCCCACAAGCTTCCACATGCTCCTGGCTCTGCCTCCCACTGCCATGGGTGCCACTGGGCTCATACACGTGTGCACCATTTTGTGTCCAGCTTTATGTGCGTGCCAGGGAATAGAACCTGGGCCAGCTGGCTTGCAAGCAAGGACCTTTAACCACAAAACTATCGCCCCAGCCCCACACGTGCATTTTTTATCCAGGGTATTAGATCAATTTTAATCAGTTTGCCTTCAAAAGCTTTTGAGCTCTTAAATTATATGATTTATTTGCTCTAATCAAGACTATCTCTATCCATCAATGAGAGTTGCTATGGTAGGACACCTTTAGTTGAACACACACACACACACACACACACCCTCTTCAATTTTCTTACAATAACAGCCCACACCACACATAAGTAGCTGGGTGTTGACTATGGGAAATGCAATGCACTCACTACACCCACACTCCCACGGCCACACAGCAGCATGTCCATCCAGGCAGGCTGTGGCCCTGATGTGCAGACTGCAGCATGGAAAAGCCACCAGTATCATCAGAAATGGTCAGGTTGCCATTCTCATTCTAGTCACGACTTCACGCTCCACAGAGGTAGTTAGGATGGGAAAAACAACAGCCATACAGTAATCATTACCACCCTTCCCACACCAGTAGCACCAGGGTGGGCTGGGCATTCTTCAGGCTGCCCCGTTGTTTAGTGACTTATAACTAAAATGAGTCACTGATTTTTTTTTCCCTTTTGTAATAGCTTTGTTGAGATATAATGTATATAGGACAAAGCCCATTCTTTTCAATGTCTGATTTAGTGGATTTTAGTATAGTCAGAGAGTTGAACACCATCACCGCTGACTCTTTCAAAACATTTCATTACCCAAAATGAACATGATACCCATTATCAGGTAGTCACCCCCCTCCATCACGCCCTCTTCCAGCCCCTGCCAAACACTAGGTCTCTAAGAGTTTGCCAACCATGAATATTTCAGATATCTGTGATGATACCATATGTAGCTTTTGTGTCTAGCTTTTATTCGATTACCATACTGTTTTCAAGGTGTATCATTTTTGTATATAAGCAGTACTTCTTCAGTCTTTTTTAAAAATATTTTTTAATTTATTATCTATTTGAGAGTGAGAAAAAGAAGTAGACAGAGAAAGAGAGGGAGAGAATGAGCATCCCAGTGCCTCTAGCAATTGAAAACGAACTCCAGAAACATGTGTCACCTTGTGCATCTAGCTTTATGTGGGTACTGGGGAATTGAACCTGGGTCCTCTGGCCTTGCTGGCAAGTGATTTAACCGCTAAGCCATCTCTCCAGCTCATATTTCTTTCACTCTATGGCTTAGTCTTACAGATAGACCATGTTACATTTATCCACTTAGGGCTTGATAGACAGCTGGGTGTTTCCACTTTGAGGTCATTGTGAACCATGCAGCTATGAATGTGCATGTTTTCATGGGATCATGTTTTCCAGTTTTCTTGGTTATACAGTGAGGGTGCAACAGCTGGCTTATATGGTAACTCGATGATTTGCCATGTGATAACCTGTCCGGCTGATTTCCAAGGTAAAGATGCTATTTTACATGACCAGATATATGATAGGAACACTCTCACTTTTTCACATCTTCAATGATTCGTGGTATTATTTTTCTTACTATAGCTATCTCAGTTAATCTGAGTTTTCACTGACAGTTCTCTCTCTCTCTCTCTCTCTCTCTCTCTCTCTCTCTCTCTCTCTCCCTCCCTCCCTCCCTCCCTCCCTTTCTCTTTCTCTCTCTCTCTCCTGCTGTGGTGGCTTATGGTGATAAACATCTTTTCAAGTGCTAAGTGAATACTTGCATAACTGCCCTGGAGAAATGTCTAGGCCCTTAGCCCTTGGGTTTGTTTGGTTGCTAACTTGTTCACTGTTATTTTGTTGGTTTTGTTTTTTTCTCCCAGTTCTGTGATGGTCTGGGACCTTGTACATACTAGGCAAGTTTCCATCACTGAGCTATGCCATCTTTTATTTACTGGGGCAAGGTCTTAGTGTGTGGCCTGGGTGTACTGGACTCACAGTCTTCCTGGGTCCCCATACCAAATGCTAGAATGAAAGTGTATGCCTCAGAACCCAACTGCCTTAACCCACCTGTGACTAAATCATCTTTTTTGGCTTGAGTTGTAGAAGGTATTTGTATATTTTAGATTCATGTTCCTTCTTTCACATATGATTTGTATACATTTTCTTTCTTTTTCAATTCTCTTTCCACTTTTTGTGGTGTCTTTTAGGGCACAAATTTTTGCTGGTAAATGGTTAAGTTTATTTATTTTTCCTCCATTGCTTGTGTTTTTGTCCCATCTAAGAATTTACTGCATAGTGCAAGATCATAAAATTTTTCACCAGAAATCTTCCAGTTTTAGTTCTCATAGTGATGTTTCCAATCCATTGTGAGTTAACTTTCACAAAGGACGAGAATAAACATTTGGTAACATTTATTTTGCATATGTGAAGACACAGTTGTCCCAGTCCCATTGGTTGAAAAGCTACGTTTTTTCCTCTTTTAAATGTCATTTTAAAATATACACTTAGAATATTTCATTACTTGCAAGTATAGAACATACTGGTCTTGCTATTTTCTAGTGACTGGGTATTATATTGCCCTTCTTGAGGCTGCAAATCTCTGCAGAATATACACACACATGTCTCATAGACAGTCATGTATCACCTAACTGGGATATGTTCTGAAAAATGCATCGTTAAGCAGTTTTATCATGTGAACACCACAGAGTGTAATGATGCCAACTGAGTCATTACGCAATCACTGAAGAATATAATCTTATGGAACGACCAACATCTATTCAGTCCGTCATTGACCAGAACGTTATATGGCCCCAGATTGTAATTACTTGATTTCAGTTTGGACAACAACTGGCATTTATAAACATGTACCCAGCATCCATTGTGTGCCAAACAATATGCTAGATAAAGGGATACAACCTGCAAAAGGTAATGATGGCTCTTGCAAATGGTTATGAAATGCACTGTCTTCCATGACCAAGATGAAGGCAAAGGTGTGAAAGAACAGAACTCGATCTGGGCCAGAGATTTTGAAAGAGTCACTCATAAGACAAGAGCCATTTGACCAGAATGACTGAACTATCAGGCAAGAGCTCTAAACATTTTAACAGAGAGCACAATCATGGGCACAAGCACATATAGCTAAGGCAAGATATGTCTAAGGAGTGGAAGTTTGCTGTTCTGTAATGTGCTGTGACAGGTACACCATGGAAGACGAGCAAGGCTGCATATGAATGGTCTCAACCGATGACACTATGTAATTCTACATGTACACAGGGGACATCCAACTCTAGACGTGACTATGACAGCCACGAGTGTTCAAAGATGGAACAGTGGGCGTACCGCGGAGCTGACTAGTGCTGAGGACTTCTCACGTATATTCTGCAGAAGGAAGGCAGTTGTTTTTGTTTTTAATTTTATGGTGCCTCCTTTCCACAAGTACACGACAACTATGTTTTTGCTCCTTAGATCTCCTGGTGATGACAGGCTTCCTAAAACATTTCATGCTTGGTTCCATTCTCTTCATTTCTTTGAAGTGTGTAATGCCTATGCCCCCAAAGAAGACATTGTACACACATGCCATTGTCTTCTCAAATCAATTTTCTTTGTGCTGTTTTTCTCAGATACTCCACTGTACATTCCATTGATGATGTAATCTATCACTGATATTAGTAAAAACCCTCAAAAAAAAAAAAAAAACCCTTCTAAACCAAAGCAAAACAACAAAAAACTCTGGACACATCTTGTGTCAAGGAGCCCAATGGAAACAGATTTGTGAGCTGAGAGAGTGGCTCTGTGGCTGATCATTTGCCTGGCAGATGAGACATGAAGCCTGAGGTTCAATCCAAGCAGCCTATGAAACAAAGCTCTTCAGAAGTCATACAGACTGCTTCTCACACCCGCCCCAATTCTAAATCACAACCATCCTATTCTTAATACTCTTCTAGTACTTTCTAGCACTTTCTGTCATATTCATCAGCTGGGAGGAAGTGTCACTGTGCTATGATCCTCTGTTTTCTTAAAGTGGGTTTATAGCTCTGCTCTTACCCTTCCTACTTGATTTTGTGTATGCATGCATGCATACTGTATATATTTATGCTCATACGTGGGTGTGCCTGCATGCAGAGGCCAGAGGTGACTATCAAGTATCTTCCTCGGTCATTCTCAACCTTATTTATATCTTAAATAAAAAACCAATATGAAGAGATTGTTATAACTTAATTCAATTTTTTAAAGTAATTCTTATTGACAACTTTAACATATAAACTTATTGCAAAACTGGTTCTACCTTATTTTTTGATATAGGCTCACACACTGAATCTAAAGCTTACTGAGTTGGCTAGACTGGTTGGCCAGCAAGCCACAAGGCTCCACATGTCTCCTCCCTAGCACTGGGATTACAGGTACCACAAAGCCAAGCATTTTCATGTGGGTGCTAGGATCTGAATTGAGGCCCTCATGCTGGTACAGCAAGCACCTCACCCACTGAGTCATCTCCCTAGCCCCTCTTTGAGCTTTTAATAGAAATCCATCAGAATCAGAAATATTCCAAAGTTGAAAGTTTCTTCATTTTTTTCCTATACATGTTCTGCACTTAACATAACTTGCAAGGAAAAAAAAGAAAACTACACTTTTCAAAGCAGCTTCTCTCCATTAGAATGTCTGATCTTAATTGGTATTCCTTAAATGGACCGTAAGCATAAAAGGAGGTGTTCTTTTGGCTGTCACAACAGTGAGAACTGTACTGTGTTCAATGGAATGAAACACTTCCTCAAAAGAAATAGCAGGAGGCAGAATGGAATTCCACATCCCCTGTTCCTTTCTGTTAATTGACTGGCAAGAGGAATGTCATTCATCATTCCGCGTCTCTGCTGGAGAGGGCTGTTTTGCACCCCTTTCTCCTCTAGTGATTCCTAAGTACAGAGACTTGGGTAAAACAAACCGCTTAATGGTAACAGTGAGAAAAGTGGCCAACAACCTGGCTACTCAGAAAACAGACACAAAAAAGATCACACTAGCTAACATAAAGGTAAGGATGGAAAAATAAAACTATAGTGGTTGTGGTATGCCTTACATAAGGAAGAAATAGCTTTTTTTTTTTGGTATCCGAATAGGATAAATCTCATTCCTGCGTGAACTTTAACAGTGTTTCTATGTAGGTGTCAATTTTTCACTCTATCAAAACTGAAAATCACAAGTTTTTAAGTCATTTTCAAAGCATACAAAGAGAAATAGAGAGAGACTATAAAAAAGGGGATGGTGGTAAAGTGCAAGGAAAGCTATACATGTGACCCGTGATTAGAATTTCAAGTTGGTAGACTATCAGTCTTTTCTTTGTATAGTCTTCTACTGTTTCCCCCTTGTTTACATTATGTCCTTAAAATCAGAAAAAGCAAATATAAAGAAAAACTGTTGGTGAAAAGGAGAGATATGAGGACTGTACTGACTCTAAACTCAAGTATATACAGACTCCTGCTGGATTCCAGGCTCCTTAAACACCATACCTCCCTAACCATCTTCTACCTTATTCTGGTGCAGGAGTCCAACTTTATCCTGTAACACCCTTTTCTCCAGCTAGGTGTGGTGGTACATGCCAGCACTCTCAGTGGCCAATAGTCTGGCTCTTCAACAATCCCAGCACTTCGGAAATGGAGGTGAGAGGATCAGGACTACATGGGAAGTTCAAAACCAACCTCAGGTACATGAAACCTAGTTTCCAAAGCAAAACAAACTTTTTTTTTTAAAATCTCTTCTAATACATCTATAGGATTGCTACTCTCACCATTTTATTTAAGAAAAAAAGAAATTTATTCAAACACCTAGGTTTCACATGATATTTAGGAATACATGAGGCCCAGCCCATGTTACATTGTGGTGAACTGGGACTGTTAATAAGAGAGGACAGACCCAACTCACGTTTAACAATGTAACCTTGGGCAGTTTTACTAATTAAGTCCACAAATTCTTCTCCCCAGAAAATTGCACGAAAGATGGACGGAAATGTCTGAAGCCCAGGCACTATGAAGGGATTGCTCACAGATAGCAACTTCACAACCCAACTTGGCAGAAGGCTGCCAGTGGCTCTTCTGTTCCCCTCTCTCTGACTCTCTGGCATTCCAAGCGGCAATCCCTGGAGGTGTCAAGTGGTGCCACATAAATGATGACCAATCCATCACCATGGTCACTAAACCATGGAGTATCTTTTTGAAGGCTCAACATACATATATTTTTCTAGGACAATGACAGTGTACGTAATGAGTAGAGAAGCCCATCAAGTGATGTACCTGTGAGATATAACCTGGAGGCACATGGATGGGAGGAATGGACCCATTGGGTGACATCATGGGGACTTCAGCAGGTCCTGAAAGAGGTAAAGGCAAAATATCAGTAGTTGAAGAGACACAGTGCATTCAAATAAACCAGTGGTAGCTTATCAATTATTGGTCTAGTTTCTCTTCAATAACTGGCATATTTTATCTGAAACCATAAATCAAAATGAATTTTTCAGCTGTGCAACTCAAGGAAAAGAAGCACAAAATATACAACAAAACAACAACAAAAACGTGCCACTATTCATATATAAGGATTCCTCGATCCTCTTGTTCCATAAACCAAGTCTGCTTCATCAAAAGTAGACTAACAGGTCGGGCATGGTGGTGAATGCCTTTAATCCTAGCACTCAGCAAGCAGAAGTAGGAAGATCACCATGAGTTCAAGACCAGCCTGGAGCTACAGAGTGAGTTCCAGGTCAGTCTGAGCTACAGTATGGACCTTGAAAAAGAGGGGTGGAGAGATGGCTTAGTGGCTAAAGTGATTGCCTGCAAAGCCTAAGCACTCATGTTCAAATCTCCAGGTCCCACATAGCCAGGCACACAGTGATACAAGCATACAATGTTGCGCATGCACACATGGGGTGCACATAGCTGGAGTTCGTTCCCAGCAGGCTGAAGGTCCTTGTATGCCCATTCTCTCTCCCACTCTCTCTCTCTCAAAAGTAAAAAAAAATAAATAAATAAACAAAGTTAAAGAGTATATTAATGGAATGGAACAAAACATTTCTTTTGGTCTTTTTGTTTTCATTAATGACCTTCTTTCTTCTGCTTCAGTTAATTTGAAAGAGAAGGAACGTTGAAATACTTCAGTTGAGCTTACTGGAACCAGCCTATGATCAGCTTTCTGAGGCTGAGGCTAGATCACTGGGAGTTCAAGGCCTGTCTAAGCTATAGAATGAGTTTAAAATCAACCCAGGTAACTTTGCAAGATTCTGTCTCAAAATTAGAAGGGCTGGGGCTATGGCTAAATGGTGGAGCCCTTGCTTAGTTATGTGTGAGGCTCTATGTTCAATTCTCAGCACCACAGGAGTAAAAACAAACAAACAAACAAAAAACAAAAAGCCAAAAGACAAGAATCAAGCTCTGTCTCATAAAGGAAGGAGAAAAGTAGATTATACTTTAAAATTAAGCTTCATTAGGAATACTCATATCAAGTTAATTTTTACTATTTCAAAGGAAAACATTAAATTAGAAATTTGGTTTCAAAATATTTAATTCAATGAATATTAATTGCACATATAAGGCAAACTCATGAATGGCATGGTTAATATTCAGTTACTTAAGACATATTTGCGTTAATATTTAATCACGACCTAAGTGTTGTATATTAAAATCAACTTGACACCCTTCCAAATATTTTCTAATTAAACAATTTCCCTTCAAGACTTTCACTTGTTAGCTAGCTCTTCTATTTAGTTAGTAACCTACCACCAAAATGCCAGTCCAAATCTATAGGTTTCAGCCTGAGATGTGACTTCCTGGCTCCAAACACCCTGATGTTTATTTAGTTTCTCCTGAAGTGTGTTGTGTGGCTGGCAATGAAAAATGCTCAGCTGGGACAGAACCTAAGAGAAACACACATCTTTGTTTGGCCAAAGAACCCGGATCCTGACACCCAGTCACGTTTACATGGGACCTTTCACATCACAGAGCCATCTTGCTACACTGCAACTAAGAGAGGCGGAAGTGGGTAAGAGGACTGGCGTGCACATCAGCAGGCCAGCAAATACTGGGGGGAAAAACTAAAACATAAAAGCAAGGAGGAAAGGATGCAAATATTCAAGGAGAATTCCAAATGATGATAATCCACCAGACTACTGACTCCAGTGATTATGTGCACAGTCCCACAAAGCGAGGCGGGCACGCCGCAGTAACTGCGAGTAAGGAGGGGCAGTGCACTCATGGACTACGCTGAGCCCTGGAGCGCAGACAGCGTGCGCACGGGCTGCGTTCAATCTCTGACACACATTACGCCCACCCCCACCAAAAAAATGGATCACTGCAGGACACCATTTTATTTTTATTACTACTTTTAAAAATCTTTGTGTGTGTGCACATATACGTGTGCGTGCAGGTGGCCCAGTTCACGCACAGAAGTCAGAGGACAACATCAGATGTTGGTCCCCAGCATCTACCCTGTGGGAGGCAGGTTCTCTTTTTTTGTTCATTGTACATGCCAGGCTAGCTGGCCTGCAAATTCTAAGAATTCTGTCTCTTCTTCCTAAGACTGCCGTAGGCATGCTGGGATTACAGACATTTAGCTACCATAGGTGGCTTTTACATGGGTTCTGGGGATCAGAACTCAGATCAGCATGCTTGCATAGTAATCACCTTTACCCACCGAGTCATCTGCTCAACCCAGACCCTTTCATTTTTAAGTATGATTTAAATGGACACATTTGCCATCCACTGAAGACACTGGTTTCCAAGTTCATCTTTCTTGTCAGCTCCCATCAAGATGTAAAGGTTTTTACTTTCTATTCTTATTTGAATTGACGGGCTTGAAAAGAAGTTGTGTGCTCTGTGAAATCCAAAGGTTGATGCACTTGGCACCATGGAGCAGGTGTAAGAAGCATGGTTTCCACCTGGTTTAAACCTTCACCCTTTATTCAGAGTATGTGTGTGACTCTGAAAAATGAGCTCATGTTCCTTCTCTTAGCCTCACTTCTCAAAATTTATAAATGATGGGCTGGAAAGATGGCTCAGCAGTTAAGGTGCTTGCCTACAAAACCTAAGGAACCGAGTTTGATTCCCCAGTATCCATGTAAAGCCAGATGCATAAGGTGGCACATGCATCCCAAGTTCATTTGCCAGAGACCCTGGTGTGCTCATTCTTTCTTTGTCTGTCTTTCTCCCCCCTCTCTCATAAATACTTAAAAAAAAAGTTATAAATGAAAAGAGCAATGCCTGCTTCATAGAGCCAAGCTTAAAAGATTATATACAGTAATGCACATGAAAATGCATAAAACAGAATGTGTTGTACAAGAACCACAGATCAAATTGTTTCTAGTCATCATATTCTATAACGATTTTTGTAATTGTATTGATGGCTTTTTGTTGTGTTCTTGTTTGTTAACTGCATTCTGTTAATAATAACATTTTAAGCAATTTTAAAACACTGTATGTTCCTATAATGCATACAATCTACACATATACACATTGGATGATACTGACCTAAGGGGCAATTATTCCTCAACAGGTAAAACATCAAGTATTTCACACTGCAGAATGTCAATAATGTATTGCTTTTGTAATCATCAAAATGTATACCATGCAAACAGGCTCTTAACCTCAAGCATGACCCTTAAAACTGTTAAAGCCATTTAGAATGCTCTAAAGAATGGGGGACAAGTAAGTGATTGACAGGCAGAAAATGTTTTCTTCCTGGCCTCAATTTCAAGAGTCACCAAATGACTTTCACATGCTTGGGCTCCTTTCCTCTTGTCACTGTCATCAAAATCATTTCAAAGGGCATTTCAAGATATACAGTGTTGGCTTCCGAAACTCAACTATGCCTTAGAACCTCAAGGTTCTTTCTCCTTCTGGAAAATAAGCCACAGGCTCTCAGGAATTTAAAAGCAAGCAAAATAAAACCCAATTCAAGCCTCAAGCCCAGTGCGGTGGCGTGCACCTTTAATCCCAGTGCTCATGAGGGAGAGGGAGTTGGATCGCCATGAGTCCTAGGCCACCCTGAGACTTTATAGTGAATTCCAGGTCAACCCAGGCTATAGTGAGACCCTACCTCAAAAAAATAAAAAAAAAAAACAATTCACAGTGGCAGATTGAGAAAGTACTGCTGACTTTATAAACACTAGTCTCTCTCTCTGCTTGTTTGTGTCTGAGAATGTCCCCATATTGTTGTAACCCTAACCTAGCAAACATAAATTTAAAGTCCCCTTCCTGAACATCTAGGGCTAGGTTTCCCTTTATTATTATTTTTTTGCGGAGGGGGCAGCGAAGGGGTGCGGGGGCTGAGGTAGAATCTCACTCTAGTCCAGGCTGATCTGAAACTCACTCTGTAATCCCAGACAGGCCTTAAAACTCACAGTGATTCTCCTACCTCTGCCTCCTGAGTGTTGGGATTAAAGGTATGCACCACCAGTTCCGCTCCCCTTTCTTTTTTAATCCTTATCCTCATCACAAATAAAATGCAAAGGGCCTTGGGTGGGGTGTTCACCAGTAGTGGCTCAACTCAAAAGAGAAAAAGCTAAAGGACATAACCTCTCAAACAAACCAATTTGTTCTTCATCTATATTGGGAAATTAGTAAACTACTAGTTTTTCCAAAATTCAAAGAAAATTTTATTGCAAAGTTTCTGAAATCCTTTGTAACTAAACATACTGGCTATATATAGGTGGGGTTTGGACACACAGATATATCTATATCTATATCTATATATACACATATACATATCTATATATAGGTATGTATATATGTATATATATATATATATATATATATATATATATATATGGAGAGAGAGAGAGAGAGAGAGAGAGACATTCAGATGAAATAATTTTAAGACATAAGAATACAAATGTATACTATTCAATAATGGGTGTGTGGTTGTTTACTTGTTTCCAGGAACTAGGAAGCTTCATTAACTCTTCTATAGACAAATGAAAACTGCCATGTGTACAGTTCTTAGGACTGAAAAACTAGAGTGTTTAAAAGCCAAGTAATTCCATGGGAAAAAAGTACCTTGAGAAATCTGATAAACTTCAAGTTTTAGGCTATGGTTTCAACAATGAAGAATTCCTTATTTTCACTAAGAGGTGAGGTACAAAAAAAAAAAAAAAGATTTCAGATTGGTTTCCAATCATTGCAACATTTAACTTCAGCAGAGAATTACATAATCTGACAGCTTAAACATCGGCTAGCATTTTTAATGAATTTTTGCTTGTTTGTATCAAACCTTGAACCAGAAAGGTCAGAGGACAGCTTAATTATTCAGTCAAGAGTAATTAAGGCAATGGAACTATAACTTGACTCTCAGAACACAAAGCTGAAGAAAGACCTAGCTCCACTATTCCTTTTGGAGTTGCACTCATGGCGCTCCTCAGTCCCCTCCAAGGCTGAAGGCCATCCCTAGTCACTCTCTGCTCCTGCCCTGTTGACTAGGAAGTCCTCAGAACTCAGGAATCCAGACAACCACTGCTCTGGCACTGTCTCTGGAATACTCGCCTATTCTGGAAGCAAACATCACTAGACTGACTGGAGGCCAATGTACAAATGAGGTTGAGAAATGTGAAAGTAGTGCAAACTGGGAAATTAGGATACAAATCACCATTTGAATCAGCCTTAGAAAAAGACCAGCTATAAATAAATTAGTTGTGTTATATAATTTTAGACATTTTAAGTGGTACTTTCATAAGCTGAGCATTCACCGCAAGTAGACAAGTAGTGAACAAAGTAATTACTGTGCTTTTCTATAAGCCAGTACTTGTGTCTCCAGATGGCTATTTTTCAACAATAGTGCTTGCCAGGGGTGGATCACATTCTTTCCCTAATAATTTAAATATCACCTTATTCAAAAAGAGTATCAGAGAGTTGAGATCACAACAAAGCAAAAGAAAACTAATAAGGAAGGACAGCAAAGGTGAAATATGATGTGATAAAAGCCAATATAGCCTCCAGAAGTAACCAATGAATGTTTCTAAATAGCCAAGGGAAAACTCTTGCAGGAAGAGGGAACCATAAGGTAAAAGTTACAGCTAGCAGGCAAACAGATACTTATGGGGAAAGTAATTTTCACAACAAATGGTCAAAATAAAAGCACAAGTCCTGTTTGCCATGTGTCTAAGACTGAACACAAAGTGTGAGGTCTCTCAAAGAATCCCAGGAATGTCTAATGATGAGTCTCACATTAGGCATGGTAGCTCAAGACACACACACTAGGAGATCAGGTAGATGCTCTGCAATTATTTTTAGTTATTCAACATTGATTAACCGTACAATGAAAAATATTTCCACTTATAACAACATCCAAAAGAATAATGTAATTAATTATTGAATTAATTTAACCAAAAGTCTGAAAGATGTGGGCACTGAAACTATAAAATACCGTGGAGCTAATTAAAGAACACCTTCAAAACTCAGAACTAAAGAAGACTTGAGGCATGGTAAAGAAGACAATATTACTTAGATACAAATAATATTCCATCTGATGTAGAGGAATGCAATTCCTTTTAAAATTCCAGGGATCATACAGCAAGGAGTGGGGATACATACCTGTAACCCAAGCACTCGGGAGGCAGAGGCAGAGACAAGGGTACACTGCAAGTTTGAGGCTAACCTGGTTTACAGAGAGACTTCATGAGGACACCCAGAGATACACAGTAAGACCATGGAAAGCAGGAAGGGAGGGAGGGAGGAGAAATAAAGAAAAGAAAAAGAAACAGAAAAAGAAAAAGAAAGGAAAAGAAAAGGAGGAGGAGGGTAGGGAGGGAGAGGAAGGAAGGAAAGAAAGAAGGAAGGAAGGGAGGGAGGGAGGAAGAAAGACTGATCAAAAGACCCCCAAATAGGCAAAAAGAATGAACTTGGACTCCTATTTGACATTGTATATAAACACTAATTTGCAATTGGTTATAGAGGGCTGGGAAGACAGCTCATTTGGTAATGTGCTTACCTTATAAGCCTGAGGACCTAAGTTCAATCCCTAAAGCTCACATTAAAAAATTCTGTGCACAGTGACATGCACTTGTAATCCTTGCACCGAGGAGGTAGAGACAGGTAGATCCCTGGGGCTCACTGGCAGCCAGACAAGCTTAACTGCTGAGCTTCAGGCCCAAAGAGAGACCCTGTCTCAGAAATGGTGGACAGTGTTCCTGAGGATCATAAGCAAAGTTGTCCTCTGGCCTCCACATACATTCACACCTGCACACTTATGAACACATATACATGCATGCATGCGTGTGTGCACACATACAAAAACAAAACCAAGCCAGAAAAAAACCCAGAAAATGGGCCATAGACCTAAATATAAAAGCTAACACAAAAACACTTCAAATGAAACAAGAAGTCTTTGTGACATTGCATTTGGCAATTGTCTTAGCTGTGGCACCATAACGACAAGGAATAAGAGACAGAAAATAGTAGACTTCATCATAGTTAAAAACCTCTGTGGGGCTAGAGAGATTTATCCGTGGTTAAGGCACTTGTATACAAAGTCTAAGGACCCAGGTTTGATTCCCCAGTACCCACATAAATCCAGATGCACAAGGTAATGCATGTGTCTGCAGTTTGTTTACAGTGGCTACAGGCCCTGGAGCCCCCATTCTCTCTCTCTCTCTACTTCTTTCTCTCTCTCACTCTCATTAAATAAATAAAATACTTTATAAAAAAACTTTGTGCATCAAGATATTCTTAAGGAGAAAAAAAAATCAATCAATCACTAGCCACTATAGCGTAGACTATACAGAACTCCCATAACAACACAAGGCCATCTGTGTGAAGGTGGTGAGAGCGCTTGCACAGACATTTCTCTAAGGAAGATACAAGCAGCCCACAAGAAACACATCAACATGCTCAGCATCCTTCACTGCTCACAAGGGGAATGTTAAACCACAATGCGGCATCGTCACATCCAGTAGAATGGCTATTTTAAAAGAGAAGAGAGCTGGGATGTGGGAAAGGGGACAGGAAAGAGAAGAAAGTAAGGAAAGAAGGAAGGAGGGAAATACATGTGGGCAAAAATACATATGGAGAAACTAGAACACTGCGCATTGCTCAGTGAGAAGCTGGTACTACCTCATAGAGTTAAACATAGACCTATGTCAATTTTACTCCTAGTCAAATACTCTGAGGAGCTGAAAGCAATAATTCAAGTAAGTACATGCACAGGCATGTTCACAGCAGTAACAGTCAAAAGGTAGAGACAACCAAAAGTATCCATCAAGAGGTAGATGGGCCAATCAATCGTGGTATATATACACAATGGAATATCATGTAGCCATAAAAGGAAATAAAATTCTGAAACACTTTACAATGGAGATGTGGTAGTTTGAATCAGATGTCTCACATAAACCCATGTGTTTCGAATGCTTGGTCCCCAGCTGATCGCACTTTGGGAGGTGCAGCCTTGCTGAAGGAGGCATGTTGTCGGGGGTGGGCTTTGGGGTGTGGTAGTCAGCTCCCCCTTGCTAGGATGAAGCTTACTCTCTTGCTGCTGTTGTCCACCTGCTATGGCAGAGGTGATGTTCAGCCTCTGCTCATACCATACTTGCCCCTGCCATCAAGAAGTTTCCCCTCGAGACTGCAAGGCAAAATAAAAACCTTTCCTCCCATCAGCTGCTTTTGGTAGGGTGCTTTGTCTCAGCTACGAGAAGATAACTATAGTAAGGCTGAGAATGGGGGACCTCTAAAACACTATGTTACGTGAAGGAAGCAAGACCTACAAAGTGGGAGAGGACTGCAGGATGGGTGTCGGCTTTCCTTCGCTGTAACAAAAATTTTCTGGACTTCAACAGAGGTAGTGGTTGCATAGAACTGTGAACGTGTGCATGCCAAGGAGCTACAAGTGAAACAGTGCATGCATTCTGCATCAACGAAAAGAAAGAATAACGGCAAACCGTTATACGTATATGTAAAGAAAGGGAACATGGAGATAACTGAACATCAATGTCCCAGAGCACATCTTTGCTCCTTTTATGTTCATATTGGGAAGGTGCTTTCTTCACACACTGTGCTAGGCAAAAAACAGTGGAAGCATTCTCCATCTTCAGGTAGCAGATGGGCTAAATATGGGGGGTGGGGGTAACATACACACACCCACCACCACCACCACCACCACACCATACCACATAGCACTTCAGACATTATCTAACCTTAGCAAAATTTTTAAAAGTATCATCTGGAAGCCTCAGTGACTACAACAGAACAAGGCCTTTAGCATTGAGCAGAGATCTCACACTTACAAATAAAGGACTTGGGGCCCACAAGCAAGCTGTCCTACCCAGGGAACAGCAAGTAGGTGATGGGACAGAAACTCAGTTCTATTTTTTAAATATTCATTTATTCATTTATTTGAGGGAGGGCATATATATGCAGAGAGAGAGAATGGGTGCACCATGGCCTGCAGCCACTGCAAATGAACTCCAGACACATGTTCCTGTTTGTGAATCTGGCTTTACATGGGTATAAGAGAATCAAACCTCTGTCCTTAGGCTTTGAAGGCAAGCATGTTAACCACTGAGTCCTCTCTCCAGAACCAGTTCTTCTCATTTTTAGCCCAATATTATTTTCCAATTTTACTCGTCTTTATATGTCTGATTGGTTATTCCTTGAAACTCTGCTGCTACAAGCTGATTTCCTCTCAAGGTGTCGTGTCAGAAACTGGGCAGTGATGCACATCCTTTAGCCTCAGAGGAGGACACACTGGTCTCTCTAACCTTCAACTTCCCAGCAGCACCCTGCCAGATAGGAAGCAGACTGGGAGAAGAATTTGGAACATTGCAAATAACACAGGCTTGTCCTCAGAAAGGACTGGGCTTGCATCTGGGCTCCGCCCTTTCCTAGCATCATGCTGGACACCTTACATAATCCTCTGTGACCAGCCCTTCATGTACCTAAAGAGGAAACAATTCTGGTACTTCACAGACTGGTTCTAGGAAGCAGGAGATGGGATGTAGATCGTGCACCTAGATCATGTGTCTTGATGAACACGGGGAACTGGGGAGCTGAGCAACTTTAACACTGAGCCACCAGGAGAAAGATACAGTACATTTGAGCCATAAGGTAGCTACTGGCCACAGAGACGGAGGAGTGAATAAACTATTTATTTTTCTCTGTGCATTTTTTCTTCCCCAAACTTTTCTACTCTTTTAAAAATGTGTTTATGTGTGGGTGCATGCAGGTGCATATGTGTTTAGATGCCAATGGAGGCAAGAGGACAAGTCAGGCGTTGTTCCTCATGAACACCATCCACTTTTTTTTTTGTTTTTTTTTTTAAAGACAGGGTCTCTCATTGACCTGGAGCTCACCAGTTAGGCTAGACTGACTGGCCAGCAAGACCCATGGGTCCTTCTCTCTCCACCTCCTCAGTATAAGGATTGCAAGCTTGTGCTGGCGTCAGACAACTTTACCTGCTTTCTGAGTTTCAAACTCAGGTACTCATGTTTGCAAGGCAAACATTTTACCAACCGAGCCAACCCCCCCTACCGCCACCTCAGCATTTCTATATTGTAGCTTTAAAATTATATTAGAAAAAAATTTAAAAGCCAACTACAGCCAATTACAGACAGTTGTCTATCTCCATATCCTACTCCTAATTCCTCGGTTTCTCCTAACACCCTCTGTTCTCCTTGCTCAATTTCTAGGAAACGTTTGAGGGTTAGGAATGCCGAACTTTCATGATGTGCTTGACACAGGTCTAAGTGGGAGAAACAGCCCTTGTTTTCTGAAAGTGGATCCTTTACATCTGACGCTGGCATTATTACAAGAATTTCGAGTCTGGCTCAGCCATTGTCCTTAAAAGCCAATGGCCATCACAACAAATTGCTCGGTGACTAACCCTTCCTGTTGCACCTTCCTGACATAAACCCACTACAAGGAATCCACACTGAGCTGAAGAGAGACTCAGTCACAGGCCACCAGCATCTTCTAACAGTTACTTGAAAAGACAAGGGGCTAAGTGTTTGTGAGCAGACCTGTCTCACCTGCTTAAGTCTCTTCCTTATACCATTCCATTTTGACCTTGTTTTGCCACTTTCAAGGGCAGCAGGAAGCCAGGGTTTAAGTTTTACATAATACCTAAAATTCGAATCTCAACTTTAGCCAGTTTCAATAAATACGAAATACCTATGCAATTATCTAAGTTTGCCAAATCTTATTAGGTTTAAATGTTTAGAGTAATCTACATCATGAATGTGGGAACAGGTAGTCCTGTAATCTTTCAGTTAATATTTTATTAACTTAAATTCAATAAACACTTACACACAAGATACTGAAAGAAATTAAAAGTCACACAGGATCTTACGATGGACTAAACAATGACCTACCACCCAACGCTGCAGTGTTTGACTGGTAGGCAGGACACTTTGGAGATGGAGAGTAAAAGTGATTCCTTGGGACGCTGAGCAATATTTAAAACTCTGAGATGGACAAGAATAGTAACAGAACTGGTGAACCCATGTACTGCAGGCAGGATATGTTAACATGCATTTAAAAGCACCTGATTTAAACTCAGAACTACAGGCAGGCAAGCTCTAAGATTGTCAGCGATAACAGGTACCTGACGGGGGATGTAATGTAACCTCAAACTCCAGCTCTTCAACTCTTGGTCGTTGTTCTGTTCTGTTCAATAAACCTTTGTTAAACCCATGGTAGGTGAAAGACCCTGTCAGGAAGCCAAGGATACAATGGCATTGAAGGAAACAAGCACGTCTATTCTTAATTACGGAAAGAAACGCATAGGGCAGAGTGAGTAACACCCAGCGCCCACAGCCATGCAGGGGAGGGAGAGAGGTCCTCTGCATGCTTTGCTTTTGCCTTGTGATGGATACCTTGTGGCTCAGCACGAAATCAGGCTTGTAGCCAAGTGGTCTCAGGCAGCCTGAGCTCCTGGTGATTCAACTCTAGCAACAGAAGTGATTAAAGAATGAGGTGCAAGGCCCAAGTGGAAAGGTGCAGGTTGATCTTTGGAAAAAAACCAAAGAACAGCCGGGCGTGGTGGCATACGCCTTTAATCCCAGCACTCAGGAGGCAGAGGTAGGAGGATCGCCATGAGTTCGAGGCCACCCTGAGACTACAGAGTTAATTCCAGGTCAGCCTGGACCAGAGTGAGACCCTACCTTGAAAAACAAAAAAACAAAAACAAAAAAAACAAAGAACAGATGAGATGATGGGTTCAATCTCACACTCAACCTGAAGCTTGGGATAGTAGCGCATGACTCTTTAATTCAAAATGGAATTGACACAGACCTCAGATGAAAAACACTCGGCAGCACCCTGTCCGTGAAACCTGTTAACTACATACTCCTAATCAGTTTTCTGGTGTTACCTTCTCAGGGCAGGTTTGATCCATGGCTATACTCATTTATGCATAAGCCAGGACCCCGTGAGCTTCAAGTCTCTACAGAATGACCCAGACTGGGCTGCTGACATTTTAAATCTACAAGTCCCTGCAAACAGTAACAACAAAATTAGGAGAAAAGCCTCAGAAAGGGTTAGAACCTGTGTTTGATCCCCAGAATCAATATAAAAATGCCAAGTGTGATGACGCACAGCACTGAGGAGGCAGAGAGGGCATACACACACACACACACACACACACACACACACACACACACATCACATCACATTACATCACATCACACTTTTTAAAAAAAAAGGTAAAAAGTGGGACTGGAGAGATGGCTTAGTGGCTAAGTGCTTGCCTGTAAAGCCTAAGGACCCCAGTTCGAGGCTCGTTTCCCCAGGACCCACAATAGCCAGATGCACAAGGGGCACACACATCTGGAGTCCATTTGCAGTGTCTGGAAGCCCTGGTGTGCCCATTCTCTCTCTCTCTCTCTTTGCCTGTTTCTCTCTCAAATAAATAAATAAAAATAAATTTAAAAAAAAAAAGGTAAAATGTGACAATGCAGGGAGAGCTACATCATGACCAAGCATATTCCCAAAGTACTGCCTGCTATTCTCTCACCAGCTTTCTGTTCCCAGGAAGAGGGATGAAAGGGAGTGTAATGAATGAAACCTTGTCTGCTTCTCCCTACCCGCCAAGCCCAAGGCCCCCGCTCTTTTCTCTTATGGGGAACAGAGGACCCAGGGGACAGCAAGCGGGTACCTCTGCCATTCTCTGGAGCTAAGGGGCAAGGGCGGACTTCTGATTTTAGCTGTACTTGCTCTCCACTTTACACTTCCAAGGTTCTGCTCCAGTGGGAAAGGTTTGAAAATAGGGCTGAAATTATTAACCAGACAAGGAAATGCGACTGCATTCCTCACAAGCTCTGTTTCACATTCTCCAGCTGTGACGAGCGAAAGCCGTTACCTATGGGAATGCTGGACTGCCCGTAGTGGTAAGTCCAGCTTCGCAGATGCATGGTGGCGCGGCGCGTTAGGGGAGTTCAATTTCTTGCTGTCTTAATGAAGTTTCACCTTTAGCACCGGCACTCAGGAGCCAGACGTCAGAGGAATGCTGTGAGTTCGAGGCCACTCTGAGAGTACTCAGTGAATTCCAGGTCAGACTGGGATAGAGCAAGGCCTTACCTCAATAAAAGAAAAAAACACAATGGATACCTTTCAAGTGCTCCCAAGGTTGGGGCTCTCAACATCTCTGCACCACTGTTGGTCATAATGGAAACTGATGACCTGGGGAGATGGTTCAGGAGGTTAGTGTGCTTGGGCTGTAATATGAAGGCCTGAGAAGGCCGAATTTTCCCTGAGAACAGTCCCCAGAACGCTGTAAAAAGCTGGACGTAGCTGGGCGTGGTGGCACACGCCTTTAATCCCATCCCTCGGGGGGAGGCAGAGCTACAAGGATCGCCACTCAGAGTTCAAGGCCACTCTGAGAAAACACAGTGAATTCCAGGTCAGCCTGAGGTAGAGCGAGACTCTACCTCAAAAAATAAAAATAAAAACACACACAAAACAAAGCTGGACACGACCACATATGCCTGCAAGCCCCAGTGCTGAGCAGGGCAGAGGCAGGAGAATGCCTAGGGCACCCTGCTCAGCCAGTCTAACTAGAAAGAAAACTGGCAGCTCTGAGTTCAGAAAGACTCTGTCTTGAGGAAACAACATGGAAGAGCAACAGGGGAGGACACGCAACATTCTCCCCTGGTGCCTGCATGTGCACACACACCTGCGCACTTACGTGCATACGCTATACCTACACACTCCACGTCACGCATGCCACACACACTCACACATACCAAAGATTTGAAAAAAAAGAATGCTCTGGCAACATTCTAAAGCCATTTTATGGATATCATCACAGTGCCATCGACTAGTTTAGCACTCTTAACTCACACACTTCAAATCTGAACACAAGAAAGGAATGTCCAGGAAATATGGAACTTCTAACACGATCAAGAGTCATGACAGAAATGGGGAAAAATGAACTAAAATGTTCTATGAAACATGACCACAGCCTGCCCACTTCACTGGAGAAGCCACTCAGTTTCCATCACCTGCCGTCACACCAGGAGCTGTCTTTGAATTGGAGCCTGGTCATTTTCTAAAAGGAACTTAATTCTCCAAATTTGTTTTGACTGCTAATAAAATTAATAAAATCTGAATTTCCCAATGGCTGTGACCTAATAGCAGGCTTGGAGGTGACTGGTTGAGTTTATAATTCTAGTTTCTTCTCTGCCTTCCCCAGGACACACAGGAGGGAAAGAGAAAATAATGAGGGTTCTTACACTCCAGCCATGTTTACCCAGAGCTCGGCTTTCAGTTTGACTATGCAGGGATTGGGGGAGACTGAGGACTGACAGGGGACACCCTGAACAGGTAAGTTTGACCGCTTTCTTCATGTTTATAATCAACCTCCAAAGTCAAGTGCAGGAAGCGTGGGGCCACAATGGCCCAAAGGGCCACCTACCATGGGACACTGGCCAGATGCTTTTTAACCTGGCAAGCTGTTCCCCAAAGACACATGCAAACCTGCAGTGCAACTTCCTCTTTAAAAAATGAGCTCTGCTAGCCTTGCATGGTGCCTCATTCCAGGAATCCCAGCACTTGGGAGGTTGAGACAGGAGGATTGCCATAAGTTCCAGGCCATCCCAGGAGAAAGGAACACAGTGGTGTCTAAGCTTCTTTCTAGAGTGGCATGCTTCCAAAGGGACAAGGGTGAGCGTCATTTAGGTTCATGGTGACATATGCGAGAAAACAGTGGGTAGCTGGTACTCTGTGAGCCACCTGCTGTTGTAATCCTCAAATGTTTATTACAGCTGAATGTTGGAGTTCACTGGAAAAGGAGATTTCTAAGCCTCCAGGTCTGTTTCTTCTTCTCCTGCTTAACTTTCCCACACCCAGCCCTACAAATATCCCACTGATTCTGCTGCAGGCATCCTATGTACCAGTTCACAGGGGTTGAGGACCAAGTAGAACACAATAACCTGAAGAATAAAGGAATGGGGGCATCCGAGAGCCTCTAAGTACATCTGGTTTGCAGTTACTTTAAGCCCAATTATCTGAGTCTTAATTTCAGCATAATGTCTAAAAATGAAGTGGGAAAACAGGGAGAGGCATTAACAGAACACCATAAAAATTTTACCCTATTAATAAGTATTTAATTGTTTATTCTTCAACTAACAAAGATAACTATAATTGACCCAAAATGGTTGTCGTAACAAATCAATTATTACTGTATTCCCAGGGAACCAGAATGATCATAGAGTTTTATATACTATAGAATAATAAGCAGTCTATTAAGAAGCAGTCTGTCAATTATTATATTTAGTTATGTGATTATCAGCCCCTGGTGATCATTCATATGGACCATGATGTGCTAATGAAGAACAAAACAGAAAAGTTAATACGAAATCTTGATAAGCATTTTAGTTGATAGCCAGGATTCTCTTGGGGAGATTCCCCACTTAAGATTTAAGCTTCTGAACAAAATCTCCAGTCAGTGTTCAGAATCCATCAAAGAAGGTTGAGTTCATGTTCTCAAAGTGCAGTCAATTCTACCTCTTAGCAACCTTAATTGGCAGTTTCCCTTTTGAATAAGCAGGGACCCTAAGTCAGTTCCCTAAAAGTCATGAAGATTGTCATAAGACAATCCTCTAGACACTTGGGCAGGTGTATCTCATCTGCCCCGTCCACCCCAACAGACAAAACCGTTTGCTTCGTCTTTCCGCTCTCCTATACTGGCACTATATCCTAGGCACTTCCAGTAGCCTCTGCTCTCTCTAAAATCATCACATCCTGTCAATCTCTGGATGCCCAATATGTGGGGAATCACTGGATGAAGAACCTTGATCTGCTCATAGTTACACTGGAGCAGAAATAAGCCCCCAGCCACAACAGCGCCAACTGGCCCACCAGAGTAAATCACTGCTTTTCCTGAGCCCCAGAAGCTCATAGATCTTTGCAGCTGAAAATACAACCTACTATGGAGTCAGACGGAACCTGCATAATAGGGTCTTATCCAAGTCCACACCCAAAGCAAGTACCATTTTCAGGGTTTCCTCCCCTGAATTAAGCCTGAGGTGCTTGGCATTCAGCACCGTATTCACTACTTAAACACCTATGCTTATATTTTTATACTAATTTTAATGTCATACTATGAGAAGGTGACTACTTTGTCACTGTTGGGATAAAGCAGCTGGTGGGAGGAAAGGATTTATTTTGGCTTATAATCTTATGGGGAAGTTCCATGGTGGCAGGGGAAAAGAATGGGATGAGCAGAGCCTAGACATCACCTCAGCCAGAGCAGGTGGACAGCAGCAGCAATAGAGGGAGTGGAGTTCTGACAACAGGGAGCTGGCTCTAACACCAAAGCCGTCCTCCTCCAGCAAGGCTCTATCTTCCCAACTGCCATCATCTGCGGACCAAGCATTCAAAACACATGAGTTTATGGGGTCACCTCACCCACACACCACACTACTTATGCTCACTTAATATACCTACGTTTCCAGGTGTGTGTGTGTTGTCATATGAAATTCTAACATGAAGTTATTTCTGTTTGCGACTTGTTTTTCTGTAATGGATTCTCATAACTATATTCCTAAGCAAACTTTTTTTTCTAATGGGTTCCTAGAAACACATTACAAACTTGACTTATGTTTTCCATACAAAAGCACAGGGGACCCAAATCCTCCACTAACACAGTATGGACCGCTTCCCCTCCAGGGCAGCATCTCAACAAGCCAGAACTCCTCCCCAGTGCACCAAAGACCTGCAGAATGGAATCCCTATGTCAAAACTTAAATTATCCAACCTCAATCAGCCCTAAGGTCTCTTGAGAAAAGGTCCATATGATACCCAAAAGTCATATGACCTTAAAACCATAAAAGTATGTGAAAATGCTCCTTCCAAGCATTACAGACACACACACACACATCTATGCAACTCTTCTCATCCTATCATCACAAAGAAATAAATGATTGTGTAAGTTATGTATCTATTATGTATAAATCTCTTGACTCCAAGATCTTATAATCATTAAATTACTTTGTGTTTAAAATCAAATTGCCAGTTAGCTCCGAACAAAGTGAAATATTTGCCTTTTCACATTAGATGACAATGCAAGTCAATGTGTGTGTGTATATGTATGTATGTATGGTTAAATATGGAACATATTTCAGTGATTTAAAAAAAACAGGACAAGAAAAATTCCTTCACCTACTGAACACTCTCTTTCTAAGTTGGTCTTAGCTTCACAAAGATCAAATTCTGAGCACTGCTATACATGCTGCACACCCATAATGCAATACGCATAGTCCAAGAAAGCAAGGGACACAGCACAAGTGCAGCAGAAGAATGCCACCATCTCCAGTGGCCCAGTCTCTACCCACTACTGTGCTGTGTGACCACAGGCATGCTTCTAAACTCCTCTCTGCCTCAGTCTCCCCATCATGAAATAAAGACAGTAATATAGATTGTGCTTATCTAAGCTGAACCTTTGAAATGTTCTAGGATCTGAATGTCTGTGCAGATTGAGGGTGCTTAAAAAGTTCTGGAGTTTGGATCTATAGATTAGAGGTACTTTGCTATTACAGCCTACACACACACACACACACACACACACACACACACACACACGGGGGGGGGGGAGGCACACACATTTGGTTTATCACAGTAGGGTCTTGCTCTAGTCCAGGTTGACATGAAATTCAGTATGTAGTCTCAGGCTGGCCTTGAACTCACAGTGATCCTCTTACAAGCCTCCTGAACACTGGGATGAAAGATGTGCACCACCATGCCCAACTCTACACCAATATTTCAAGCTGAAATCTGGAACATTTTGGATGAGGAAGACCTGAGCTATAGAACCAGCATCAGTAAGCTAAGGAAATGGGTTCCATACTCTCCAGAATGCCTCACGCAGGCAAGCTGGCTGCCACTGTACCACAGCCAGAGCTACCTTTTCCTCTCCTGTTTGGCTACAAGTTGCAAGTCATAAGGTTTCAGAGCCGGGCATTGCCAAGGGCAAATGGTGCTACTGGATAAGAAGACACCCCAAGTGCTCAGTGCCGTAGCTTGGAAGAGGGAGGGCGAGTCTGGGTTTGAGCCTTTGTGAAGAAAGCCATACACTCACCGATAGTAGCGGGGCTCAGCGTCAGTGACTTCTCACAGATGAAGGCCAGGTCAAAGAGTTCATTGCTGAATGAAAGCCTCCCTTTCTACAGGTAAAAACACTAATGTTCTCACCAACTACAAAAACCCTTCAGTGTTTTCCGTTACAATGCTATGCAAAGTTTGCCCAGGGTTTGGCAGGTATTTCATAGATAATTCAGGCCCAGGTGGACAAACATCCTGTCCTAGCCACGCGTGTAGCTGCCTGTGCTCTACACTCAACCGAAGGTGCTCAACTTCCAACACACTGACCGGCCACCAGGAACAGCCACATCCTCCAGCAGCTGAGCCCTCGCTTCCTTCTGCTGCTACGCTTTATCACAAGCCATCATTGCAGTAAGTCAGCTTTAGACAACAAAAATTTCTTTTTGGGTCAGAGAGGGCTCAGCAGTTAAGGCACTTGCCTGCAAAGCCTAACGACTAGGGTTCAATTCCCCAGATTCCACATGAAGCCACATGCACAAAGTGGTGCATGCATCTGGGGTTCATTTGCAGTGGCTACAGGCCCTGGTACGCCCATTTATTTCTCTCTCTCTCTCGCCTTACAAATAAAATAATAAAATAAAATATTTTAAATTAATTTTGGTTTCACCCATAAACAATAATTTTGAAATTAAATCTAAAATTAGAAGAGTGGAAACACCTTCAAATCGGTTAACTTTTAGCCCTTAACAATTACTCAGGTGTAATGAAACCATTCATCACATAATAATACATTACCAGTGTATGACATGCTTATGGGAGATACTTGGATACATGTGTGTGAGCTGGAAATTCAGCACAGTAGGTTTTATTCTGCTGAGAAAAAAATCAAGAAGATTCTCACAATTCTACTTGCCAAGAGAGCCCAGTTTATTTACGAAAATCTGGCTACAAGTGACCAGAAAAAAAAAAAAAAAAGGCAATTCAACGGGGCTGTGTCTCACTTTATTCCTCTTTCCCCGCTCCTTTCTCATTCTCCTTGAGAAGCGTCTCTAGTGGTTTCTAAAGGCTGACGAGACTGTGGATGCTACAGTGAATGCTGGAGTCTGAAAGAAATATTTCTCTCTGCATTCTCTTTGAGTCAGACACTCGGAACACAAGAGCATCCATTCACAGCATGATGGAGTGTCTCCCACGGGTGGCAGTATGTTCCCAGTTGGCAAACACAGACCTGTTTGGACAGTGTGCACAGCCGTGCGCTCAGCAAACAGCGGCTCTCCGATGTGTTCCCAGAGACGATCCTGCTGAACAAAATGCCTTTGTCCCAAAAGTCACAATTCAGTGGGTCCCCAAAGGTTTTCCTAGAAGCTATGTCTGTCTATTCATAGTTGAACTTGGGGCCAAAAAATCAGTTGTAAGGCTCTGAAGGCAAAAGAACATGATGGGAAACACCCCGATTTCCATCCGCGCAATAACAGACAGGGGGCTGTCTCCAGTTAGTGAGAACAGCAGCTGGGAAGGTGTGGGGCGCATGGTGGCTTCTTGAGGGTGGCTGTGCTTTGAGGAGCATGGTGCTGTGATCTTGCAAAGGGAATCAGAGTAAAGACGGAGCCTCTGTGACTGCAGCCTTGCTCCCCACAGGTTTTTAAATCAAAGACTACGGGGTTTCCTAAGAACTGGCACTTTGAAACACTGGTCAGGATGTCACACATTTCATCAAATCGGCCATAATATAAGTAAATGGACACAAAGAGGAGACAAGCTAGTGCTCTTGCTGTCTTCCCTCTTTGGCCATGTACTTTCTACATGATCATTGGCTCCTGCATATCAGATGATAGGTATCTGTCAGGATGACATTTTATTTAACATAAATACAAGATCAAAATTTTAAACAAACAGGTGCATGCCTTTAATCCCAGCCCTCAGGAGGCAGAGGTAGGAGGATCACCATGAGTTTGAGACTGCATAGTGAATTCCAGGTCAGCCTGGGGTAGAGTGAGACCCTACCTCGAAAAGCCAAACAAAAAGAAAATGTTTAAACAAGGGGCTGGGGTTGATGGCTTGGTGGTTGAAGGCATTCGCTTGCAAAGCCCACCAGCTGGTACTAGTCCCCACGACCTACATAGACCTAGACGCACAAAGTGGCACATACATCTGGAATTCATTTGCAGTGGCAGGAGGCCTGAAGCACCCATTCATGTTTTTTCTCTCTCTCAAACAAATAAATGATATTCCTTTTGAAAGCAAAGGGGTCACAGAAAGAGGCTCTGTCAGACAGGAGGCCAAGCCACCAGGATGCCAGAAAGAGGCTGTGCCCTTTTGGATGTAATAATGTCCACAGCTGTAATGCACAAGTGCTATCCTAGCCAACTAGAGCACTGAGGTGCCATACCACAGACTATATTCTCATTATTCAAAGATTTAATTCCCCATTCATATAACTTGTGGTTGTCTAATTAAAGAGCAAATCTCAGGACTCAGACAAATCTCCATGTACTATGTTTTAAGAGAAACACTAGTAGGGTAAAAAAGCCAGGGCCAGTTCACAACCAGTTTTTATATAACCCGTAAGATAAAAAAGGATTGTCACATTTTTAAAGAAGTGTAAATGAAATGCAGAATGCTCAACAGAGCCGGGGAGTGATGGCATGTGTCTTTCTTCCCAGCCCGTGAGAAGCAGAGGCAAGAGGATTGCTGTGAGTTTGAGGCCAGCCTGGTAATTGTAGAGTGAGTTTCAGGTCATCCCAGGCTAGAGTGAGATCCTACCTCAAATAAATAAATAAATAAACCCAACACATCTACAAACCGGGGTATTTATTGTCTTGTCTTCACAGAATAAGTTTGCCACCCCTGAACCAAACCACAGGAAAGCCTCAAATAGTCATTCCTGGTTCTAAGACAAATAAATAATGTGCTTTTAAACAATGCCTGCCAAGGGTCAGAGATCACAGACTGAGGGGAAGATGAAATGACCACATAAAAACAGAAGGACCTACCATGAACCTACTCACTCAACAACAGACGGTTAACAAGACAACCCTAGGACTTTACAATAAGACAAACCCTTTATCCTTTGGGAAGGTATCCAATAAATCGTGCAGCTTGGAGAATTCCTAACTTATAAAACTAGGACTAATAACCAGTTGCTTTTTCATGACGGTATTAACTGAATCAAGTGAGTCAAAGGCAATGAAAAAGAGTGCTTAATAGGAGGTGGGAGGGATCTTTATTTTACCATGTGGAGTTCACTAGTTTTCTTGTAGAATATGCCAAAAGAAATACTGACCAGAAAGACAAAGCAAAGAGGGTGGCTTTATAAACATCCCTCTCCCTACAGGCATACATGCAGCCTCCTGCAGACCAGTCTGTATCATGTGAGATTGAGAGTAACATCTTTTTCTGTGAATAAAGGACGGAGCCTTTTAGTGAAGAAAATACTTAGTCCAAAGTACTACCTGCAACTAAAGCATCAGGGAGGAGGAAAGGGGTAAGGAGAAAAGGGAGGCCTGAGCTTTAAGGTCCTACATCAAGATGTCCCACTCACTTACTCTGTGTGATTTTCCACAACAACGGGCATGGCTGAGGAACCCAGCTCAGAGGGTCAAAGTGCTTGCTGCTCTAGCACGATGACCTGGGTTTAGGTCCTCAGACCCACGTGAAGTTGAACAGGCGGCATGAAGGTCTATGAACCCAGAGTCCCTGCAGCACGATGGGAAGCAGGCACGGGGTAGTCCTGGAAGCTCACAGGGAGCCAGCCTGGCAAATGCAGTGGCCCACAGGAAGAGAGCCTGTCTCAAAGTGGAGGGTGAGGAGGGTTGCCATCTCACTTCCACACATGCATGGTGGCACACACGCCCATGCCCGCACTCACACATGAATACATACACTCACACACGTGTTTCTTTAAAGCCCTGACTTTTGTCCATTTGAAAGATTATTTGTGAAGACAGCCAACGACGCGTACTATTCTAAGTATAGCTAGTGGCCAAGCTATTTCATTGTGTCAGATAAAAGACGGGGCACCCGGTTTAAAATGAATTTCTAATACCATAAATAATTCTCAGTTATGTCTCAAATATTGTATGGAGTATACTTATACCAAAAGGCTATTTGTGGAGGATTTGAAATTCAACTTGAGCTGTATAGCTTGTACACTTAGCGGCTAAAGCAGGAACCTCTAAGCAGATGTGAAAGGGACACTGACACCAACTAAGCAGGTGCCATGTGCAGCCCTGTGCAGGGCTTTAGGTGACAACTGAGGAGCTTTGTGCAAGGAATGGTTTAGGTAGAGGGTGAAAGACCCAGCTGAATATGCCCTGCTTTGTTCTGAAGTAAAGGGCCAAGGCTGGGCATCCTGGAGAGATACAGACCAACGTGGGGACAGCTGCTACCTCTCAAGAGGTTGCACCTAAAGTGGGGGACAGAAAGCATTTTTGAGAACTAACCTAAAGGACACCCCACTGCACAGAACATGCACCACTAGACTCCCTGGCACAGCCACGTGGTAGTGTGGCTAAGTTTAGACAAAGAAAGGAGAAGGCACACAGACACCCCAAGGTCCACAATACCCCAAGGTCTGAAGAGAAGCAGGATAGAGTGGAAAAGCATCACCCTCTTCTCCCTCCACGAGACCCTCCCTGGGAGAGAAACCCAGCCCTTGGGCCAGGCTTCCAGAGAGGTGCCAACACCTCCTGAAGGGCGCTCTCCAGGGGATCTCAGGGACGGGGGCTCTGAGGACATGGCTGGCCCAAACAGCCACATAGAGATTCAAGATGAAGCATAAAAATTCTGAACTGCTATTTAAATAAACCCACTGAGAAGTTAGTTTCAGCTAACAAGTATGGTTCAAACTCTTGACTCTGCGCACATATGCTCATGGCAGAGATTATATTAGCAAAAACTACCTGAAAGCACTGAGCTGAACACACAGGTGCCAATGCATGCACTTACCTGAGCCCCGACTCTCACAACACAAACTTAGGTACTCAGCTTTCTTCCTGGTAAGATCAGCCCAACAGTGCCACTTCCCGCACGTGGCATACTTCCTGTTCCCAAGGCAAGCATCCTGGAATGGGGGTTGGTCTGACATGGAGAATCTGAACTGGGGATGTCTAATTGGGGGTAACCAAATAGGGCATACAACAAGGGGGAGTGCTTGGGGGTAGGGGATGCTAGGGAGATGGCTCAGAGGGTAAAGTAGTTGCCACACCAACTACAGAAACCTGACGACCTGAGTTCAGATCCCCCAGAACCCATGGAAAATTGCCAGGTATCATGGGGTGGGTACTGAAGATATGCAGAATCTCTGGGCCTTGCTGATCAGCTAATCCAAGCAAATGAGTAGTTCTGGCTTCACATGAAAGCACTTGTGTCAAAAAAAAAAGTGGAGAGTAAATGAGAAAGACCCCTAATACCAACTTCTGGTCTTCAAAGGGATACATACACACATGTGCACCCACATACATATGAAAAAGCACACATGTGTATGCATACCATACACATACATGTACAACAAAAACAAGAGGGAGCTGTGCATTTAGAGGTAGAAAACAGGAGTGTTAAGGAAAACAGTGCCCATGGGGGCAGACTGGCATTCTCAACAGAGTGAGGAGGAGATCCAGGCAGAAGGAGAGTCTGGCACAGGACAACAGAATGCAGGACTGCATTGAGAAGTAGGTGACAGGTACAAGGGACCAGATTTCTCATGGCTTGAAATGGTGGGTATTTTACAAATAGGGACAGGGATGAGGGGAAAAAGGGTACCAACACATGATATATCCACATGAAATAATAATAATAATAAAAGATTAAAAAGAATTATAATAAGCCCTTTAGTGTGATTGGAGTTGGATGTGTCAATGTCAACTCACAGATTTAAATCTATACAGTAGCATGTAGAAGCAAGCATCAGATATCAAGCTTGGGGAGTTTTGTGTTATCTTTTTGGGGGAAGAGTATTTATAAAATAGGGTCTCATGTAGCCCAAGCTATCCTTGAACTCACTAATGTCAACAAGGATGACCTTGAACTCCTAATCCTCCTGCCTCTAGCTCCCAAGTCCTGTACACCACTACGCCTAGCTAAGATGAGAGTATGTATCTATCTGAGTGTGCAAAGACATACAAACACATGAAAACCTTCTTCCATCTCTGTCCACCCAGAGTCCTGAAGAGGTACATCCCTGAAAGAAACGCATACACTTTGTTCTTGGATTTTGATCGCTAACTCCCATCTCAGCTAAGAGAAACCAGGCCTTCTTACAGAAGCTGCACACTCATGAGGACAGCAGAAGAACAAGATGTCACTGAGCTACCTCTTCCAAGTCCAACCCGGGACACCGCCCAAAATCTACCTTCATGACACGCACTAAACACCCATGCCTCAGAGAGGTGAAAAGTTAGAAATAAAGCCAGGCGTGGTGGCGCACACCTTTAATCCCAGCACTCATGAGGCAGAGGTAGGAGGATCACCATGAGCTCAAGGCCACCCTGGGACTACACAGTGAATTCCAGGTCAGCCTGAGCTAGAGTGAGACCCTACCTCAACATCCCCTCCACAAAAAAAATGTTAGAAATAATACCTAGAGGGCTGGAGAGATGACTTAGCAGTTAAGGCACTTGCTGGCAAAGCCAAAGAGGCTAGCTTTGGTTCCCCAGTACCCACATAAAGCCAGACACACCAAGTGGTGGATGCATGTGGAGTTTGTTTGTAGTGGCTGGAGCCTCTGGCACATCCATTCGTTCTCTCTTCTGCTCTCTCTCTCAAATAAATAAATATTTTAAAAGTATTTCTTAAGAGGAAATAATACTTAGAATATCCAGACTCAAACCCGAGAGGGGAGAGGAAAGATAGATAAATGGAAATAAATTATAAAGAACTAAAAATTAAGTAATAAAACATGAAAAATTTAAAATCTGGGGCTGGAGATATGGCTTAGCCACTTGCCTGAAAAGCCTGAAGACCCAGGTTCTATTCCCCAGTACTCATGTAAGCCACATACACAAGGTGGCGCATGTGTCTGGAGTTTGTTTTCAGTGGTTAGAGGCCCTGGCATGCCCTTTCTCTCTCTCTCTCTCTCTCTCTCTCTCTCTCTCTCTCTCTCTCTCTCTCTCTCCCTCTTTCGGTCTCTCTTAAATAAGTAAATAAATTTATCACAAAAATCTGAATACTCAAAGTTGTAAGTACATGCACAGCCTTGTCAAAAGCCAAGTACCTAACCCTTTAAGAGTCAAAGAAACACCTTCTATACTACTAAAAATGTCCTCAGTGGTAATAACTAGCATTGCACACTTAAGAAGCCTGGCTTTAAGAGCCAGAAATCACACTAAGCATTTCACAGAATTTCCCTTCATCCCTGTGGAGAAGCTGCTCTCACCCTTTTCTTCCTGGGAAGGAAATAGAGGATTAGCCTCATTATGTAACTCATGGACAGTTAGAAAGGTTCAAGCAAAAGACCCAAAACAGAACCCAGTGTGTATGACTTCAAAATCTGGGTTCTTATCTATGCCCATTCCTGTGTACTTCCTGGGTGGTGCTTATGGCTTGTGACTTTGCTGGCATTGCTATACAAAGACAGGGTCAAATGGAATGATCCCGTTCCATGCCTGGGTGAGGAACCTTTGGCCATCGAACAAAGCTAGCAAACATCTGGAGGGAAAGAAGGAGAGAGAGAAAGAGTGGGCAGGAAAGTAGGGGGCAAGGAAAGCAGTACATGAGCAGCACACTTATTTACTTATAAAATGAGAAATCATTTCATAACAATAGTAATTGAATTCACCTGAAAAATACTATTTCAGTTTCAATGTAAACACTCTCCTTTGCAAGTACATTGCAAAGAATCACTCTACTAAAAACAGAAGGTGGGAATAAAGGAACATACTATTCAGCACACAAAAATGCTCTAAATGCTAGCAAAAATAGCATTGCATCTTGTATCACAACTTATTTTGGATTATTGCAGGTCATGATTGAATTTGAAATGACTTAAAACTTTACTGTACGACTGTCTTTGCAGACCCAGGTTTGGTGCCCTTCTTGATGAAGTATGGCTTATAACCTGGGAAACAAATTCTATAAGGTCCTTCACAATTCTGACTAACAACCTCCCAGCAATACTAAGAAGTCCAAAGAAGCCATTGCTTCACCAAGGCAACTTGATAACATAGCAGGTTTCTTAGCAACAGGGTAGTCACAGTAACCATTCACCAGGGTATTAGAATTGGGTTACCCACCCTGTGTTGAAGCCAGGCCAATAATTTAACTCATTAAATCTATAAGCTCAAGGTAATGAGAAAAAAAGAAAGAATTATAATCCCATGTCTGATTCACAGATGAAAGTATGTTCTTACATGGCCCTTTCATGACAGATTTGTAGATAAGTCAATATCCTTAACTCAAAAGGCTCCAAATATTCCTAATGTCTTTTTTTTTAAACATGAACTGAAGTACACACAGTCCATGCCATAATTATATTCTCAACAGAGTATTCTCAAATATTATATATAATTCTGATGAGAAGATAAGACTTGATAAAAGCAGTAAGGTTAAGTGCAGATATTAAAAAAAAAGTTGAGGGTGGATATGAAGGATTCTAAATTCTATTTAATAAGCAAATGATTAAAAAATCATTATTTCTGACTCATTGCAAACATGTGAGGAACAAACAAATGATAATTTGCTTTGGAAGGAAAATTCTTGTATCCATTTGCTTACATATTGCAGAAGGCTAATGAGTACTCTCTACATAAAAAGATGTAAATTCCGAGAATTTGTATGACTGCCAACTTCCAAAATAAACAGTACATTCTGCATGCATTAGAAAATATGTATTTCAAATTTCAATAAAAATTACACGAGCTGCCTCGCATAGTTGTTTATAGCTTTAATCCCAGTACTCAGGAAGCTGAGGTAGGCGGATCCTTGTGAGTTCGAAGCCAGCCTGGGCTAGAATGAGACCCTGCTGCAAAAAAATGAGCCAAAAAATAAAAAATAAATAAACCTCACATGTGCTATGGGATGGAGGTGTACCTCAGTTGTAGTGCACCCACCTAATATGCATAAGGCCCTGGATACCATCCTTACTACCACTAAAAGGACCACAAATAAGGGGTGGGGAGGTCATGAGCTATCTAACTCATGAAAGCAATGTTGTCCACAAACACGGCTAGCAATTCATGACAAGGGCTTCTCAGAGTCATCCCATTCTCTCAGTGAAGCAATATTCCCAAGAAGTAGAGGGCTGACTGGTAAGCATGACCATTATTCGTAATAGTGCCACATGACTCAAAATACTGTGTCAGCACTCCTGCAGTTGACAGGAAAGCCTAAGACAAGAACTTCACACACACACACTTATATTTACAGAGTTCTCAAGGATTTACTGGGGTCCCTGGCAAAGCCTGCCCCTGAACAAATGCACAAATCAATACAAAGCAAAAAGTGTACAACCATCACAACCCTTTTTTTGTTTGTTTGTTTGGATTTTTTGATTTTCTTGAGGTAGGGTCTCACTTTAGCTCAAGCTGACCTGGAATTCACTATGTCATCTCAGGGTGGCCTCGAACTCCCAGTGATCCTCCTACCTCTGCCTCCCGAGTGCTGGGATTAAAGGCGTAAACCACCACACCCGGCTCATCACAACTTTTAAAACTGCATGCTCACCTATAATCCTTATTCTCTCTGAAAATTTACCATTCAGCATTGTGCGTGTGTGTATGTACATGCAGTTGCATGTGTGTGGAGGCCAGAAGCAAATGTCAGATGTCTCAAATTGCTTGCTACCTTACTTTTTGGAGACAGAGTCTGTAGCTCCCTGATTTCCAGATTAGATGACTAGCAAGTAAGCTCTGGGAATCCTGGCCCCACCTCCCCAGCACTGAAACTACAGGAGTGTCCCACCGTGCCCGGCCTTTATGTGGGTGCTGGGATCGAAATTCCAGTTCTTATGGTCATGCAGCCAACTCTGCCCACTGAGCCATCTCCCTAGCACCCAGTCAGTCTTTGGTATATATGTATACTTTCGTTTTCAAAAGATGATGCACATTTTGAGTAATTCCATTGATTTTCTTTTTGTAACAATAACTTGCTATGTTTTTTATTTTATTTTATTTTTTACCCAGACATATTTAGGGTCAAAAAATCATCCTTCTCAACACAGCAGAAACAAAGTCAACAAGGCCAACTAAAGCCAGATAAATTAAGCTTCCCAGGATCAAGTCACTCTTCTTTGTGATGGAGGACCATAGAGGTACCATCATCAGTAAGGACAAGGCCATGGGGCACATGGAGCAGGAAATCAACTGAGCATAAAATTACAAGTCACTGGGCTAGAGAGATGGTTTAGCAGTTAAGGCGCTTGCCTGCAAACCCAGGTTTGATTCCCCCGGACCCAAGTAAGCCAGATGCACAAGATGGCACATGTGTCTGGAGTTTGTTTGCAGTGGCTAGAGGCCCTGGTATACCCATTATCTCTCCCCCCTTTCTCTGTCTCATATAAATATATAAATACATAAATTAATAAATATATTTAAAACTTTACAAGTTATCAACTGGGAGCTACAAGCCAAAGTCTGACTTAACAGGGATAATATATATAATACATATATATTATACATATAATAATATAACTAACTGGGCTGGGGAGATGGCTTAGTGGTTAAGGTGCTTGCCTGCAAAGCCTAAGGACCCTGGTTCAATTCCCCAGGACCCACGCAAGCCATATGGACAAGGTGGCACATGTGTCTAGAGTTCATATGCAGTGGGCTAGAGGCCCTGGCGCACCCATTCTCTATCTATGTGCCTCTCTCTCTCACAAACTTCTCACAAATAAATAATTAAAATACATTTTTTGAAACAATATAACTAATTTTCTGCATGTAAATTACATGATGCAGGATTTCCTATCCTTGAAATAGCTTAAATGTCTGGAGAAAAAGTGACTTAATCAGAAAAAAAAGTGTTTAATCAGTTATATACAAAACCAAAACAAAGAGAAACACACAACGGCAGATTTTGAGAAAGTACAACAAGAAAATAGAAATGAGAAACAATACACAACCACACACTGAGGAGAGTTGGCAATTTACTGGGTCTGGGTTTTGCAGATACCGTGTCCTTCCAATGTGGTTAACGTGCACTGGATGCAGAAGGTCCTGATGGACAGCAATTCACAGACCCCGGGTTCTGCCATTAACTCCTTGTTAGTGAAGCCAACCCCGAGAGCCACAGGCACTCCACGGAAGTACTCTGAAAAACTGACAGGAGAAGCAGCCATGCCCTGCCACTGAAGAGTATAAATCGTTGACCTCCACTGGGATCATGGCTAACCCCTTCACTCTGCTCTTCCAGTCTGGGTGGTGTGGGGTACACAGCTTCTAAGGCCTTTATGAAGTCTTAGGACTCATGAGAGAGAAGTATTCTAGCAACGCTCCAGAAGAATGGAGGCCTGGTGTACGGTGACAATCTAAGGTCAGGCTGCCTGAGTCAAACTCCAGTCCCCACTGGTGCTGAGATAACCTGGTCAAGTTGCTTAAGTTTATGGAAATTTCCCTATCTGCATAACATAGGTAAACTTAGTAGACTGGGTTGGGGAGATAGCTCAGGTAAAGTGCCTGTCTTGCAAGCAAGAGGACCTGAGATAAATTCTCAGATCATATGTAAAAAACCTGGGCATGGGCTGGAGAGATGGCTTAGTGGTTAAGCGCTTGCCTGTGAAGCCTAAGGACCCCGGTTCAAGGCTCAGTTCCCCAGGTCCCACGTTAGCCAGATGCACAAGGGGGCGCATGCATCTGGAGTTCGTTTGCAGAGGCTGGAAGCCCTGGCATGCCCATTCTCTCTCTCCCTCTATCTGTCTCTCTTTGTCTGTCGCTCTCAAATAAATAAATAAAAAATTTAAAAAAAAAACAAAAAACCTGGGCGTGGGGGCTGGAGACATGGCTTAGCAGTTAAGGCACTTGCCTGCAAAGCCTAAGGACCCAGATTCGATTCCCCAGTATCCATGTAGACCAGATGCACGTGGTGATGCATGCATCTGTTTTTCTTTCTTTCCTTCTTTCTTCCCCCTTCCTTCCTTCCTTCCTTTCTCTCTCTCTCTCTCTCTCTCTCTCTCTCTCTCTCTCTCTTCCTTTCTTTCATTTTTATTTGCAATAGCTAGATGCCCTGGCATGCCCATTCTCTCTCTATTTGCCTCTCTCTCTATCTCAAATAAATACATAATTTTTTAAAAGAAAAAAAAAAGCCTGGTCATGGTGACACATTCTTGTAATCCCAGGGGCTCCCTGGGCAGCCAATCTAGCTTACTTAGTGAGTTCCAAGCCAACAAGAAACCTTGTCTCAAAACAAACAGTAAAAATGGAGGTGGATGGAGAAACAGCACCTGGGGTTGTGCCCAGGCCTTCACCCTTGCACATACACACTCATGCGCTTATACACATGCATGCAAACACACACACACATAGCATGTGTACTGTTAAAGCACAGATGCAAATGAAACACCATAGTTAATGGGTTGGTAAATAATGCAAGATTACAACCCACGCATTCCCTGACAGGCGCCCCCATTCCAAACAACAGGAATGTGACTGAATGGTGTGCTTTTTAAAGAGGCACATAAAATCAATTCTTCAAAATATTCATACTCTTAGATTTAAGAAGACATTACTTCCATGTTCCAAAAATAGAAGACAGTATCTAGTTGCCATGGTGACCACCTGTTGAGGTGGGAGCGTCCTGCCATGGAAAATGTGGAAGGCAGGCAGGTAATTACCTGTGAAGGGCATGGCAGTAGGACAGAGATGAGATGAGAGGTCACTGGCAACCTCGTGGTAAGTACAAAATCATTTCTGTCACCTCCTGAAAGCGAATATTGTTACCGTGACAATATTGTGATTAAACATCGCCACATTTTTCTCTCCTAAAATCTTACCCTGGTAGGAAGCAAATTATGTTTTAGGAATTGAAAACAATTGTGAATGCCATGCTATTATGATTAAAATGTGCTAAGTTTAGTCAAGTTCACTATTCCTTGGGAACGAACATTAATGCTGTGAAAAATACACATAATTCCCTAATTTAAAAAAAAAACACAGCAAATGAATTTTAAATGCTACCCTTCCCACTGTGATGATTCATTCCTAAGGCCCTTCTTCCTATGCAGTAAGGAAAATACCCAAACAGTAAAGAAACGGTACTGAACAAAATACAACTGTGTCATTCGGGGTAAAGTCGTGCAAGGCAGTGTGAAGTGTGCAAAGATGGTGTGCTAAGGGCTTTACATCTGTAGAGATGTAGAGTTCAGTTGAAGGCCAAAAGGCAAAACACACAGGGTATGCTCAGTGTGGAGTTTCCAGCCCCAAAACCCATTGATTTCAGCAACTTTAATCTCACTAATGCTCTAATTATTTGTGAAGAGGCAAGGACAGACTTTAGGTTGTACTGATTCAAATAAAACTCTGATTGAAAAGAAAACTTTAAAAAGTATATTTCATTTATTTTTGGGGGGGGAGAGAATGGGTGCACCAAGGCCTCTAGCTACCACAAGCAAACTCCAGATACATGTGCTACCTGGTGCATCTGGCTTATGTGGGAACTGAGGAATCGAACCTGGGTCCTTAGGCTTCACTAGCATCTTAAACACTATACCATCTGTCCAGCTCAAAACCTTTTTTAAGTGGGACTCAATTTATATTCTTATGGTTGAATTCTAACTTATAATAACCCATAAGGGTTAGCCAAGCATGTTTGCAAAAGGTCATCAAGGCTGCAACTCTCATTGGCCCACCAATATGTTGTCCCCTTTTACTCTGCAATTTTAGTCCAAGTCTCTGGGGTGCATATCTTATAAGCACCTTTATGAAGGACCATGAAGTTAGGTTAGAGTTAGCTTAGGAGCTATAAAGTAAAAATGTCTTAAATTTTTCACTAAATGCCATTGTTGTTTCTATTACAACATACTTGAGAATCCGTAATTTATAGTCCATCTCTCTTCCAGCACTTACCTATGCCCAAGAGGCAGGCATCACGCTGACACAGAGATGAGTAAATGCTCAGCACTTCTGTTCACAGGAAGCTTGGCCAGTTAATAAATATCAAAATAGACCAGTTCCATTGCTATTATCATAACAGTGTCCAACAAATACAAAGAGGTCACGTTCCATTGAGTTTTGAAAATGAATAGGATCTCTATCTTAACCTTTCATTGACAACCTCCATACACACAGACATATGTAATGATCATAATCTCCTCTCATCACCCACCCTCAGGATTTTCATGATGAAAGGATAAGCTGGTATGTTTTTGTGTGTATGTATGTGGAAGCCAGAGGCTAACATTGGGTGCCTTCCTGATCTGCTCTTCTACCTTGTTTTGAGAAGGGATCTCTTGCTGAACTAAGGATTCACCAATAATGCCAGACTGGCTGGCAGGCCAGCAAATCCTGAGGATCGTATCTCTGCCTGAATTGCAGGTGTGTACTGTTCTGCCTGGTATTTTACATGGCTGCCAGGGATCTGAACTCAGGTCCTCATCTACATAGCTAGCAAGCACTTAACTGACTGAGTCCTCTCCCCAGCAGCTGTTTCGTTATAAAGGTGTCCTACTGCCAGTATTGGTGGCACACTCCTATAACCCAGAACTAGGGAGGCTGAAGTAGGAGGATGGCAAGTTTGGGGCTGGCTGGACATGGAGCAAGACCTTGTTTCTGAGAGATAAAGACAATAAAATTGCAACACAGATATTTTATTTTATTTTTTATTTACTTTTTGTTTTTCAAGGTAAGGTCTCACTATGTAGTCTCAGGCTGGTCTCAAACTCACACAAACCTACTACACCTACCTCCCAAGTGCTGGGATTAAAGGTGTGCTACACTGGCAGAGAAAGAGAATGGGTACATGGGGGCCTCTAGCTACTGCAAATGAACTCCAGACACATATGCCACTTTGTGCATCTAGCTTTATATGGGTACTAGGAAATCAAACTCGGATCATCAGGATTTATGGGCAAACACCTTAATCACTGAACCATTCTTCAGCCTCACAGATATTTTTATTTTATTTTATTTATTTATTTATTTTAATGAGGTAAAGTCTCACTCTAGCCCAGGCTGACCTAGAATTCACTATGTAGTCTCAGGGTAGCCTCGAACTCACAGTGATCCTCCTACCTCTGCCTCCTGAGTGCCGAGAATAAAGGCATGCGCCATCATGCCCAGCTCCCACAGATATTTTAAAAAGGAGAAGTTTCAACAAACTTTTTGAGATAGAAGACTATATACCTCGCTGATTCTTTTTATAAGATAAGGGGGAAAGGAAATCAGCACAGTGTTTCTTCCTTTTGTTACCCATCTGTCTGATAGAAAGAAGAGGGAACAACATTCCATCATGGGCTCTCAGTAGCAAGCCAGGCAGGAGCAATGAAGCTCAGGAAACCTGGAAGTGCTCACAAAGATGGATGGACAAACAACCGTTGTCCATCTCAAACAAGGAGAGCAAGAGCTTATAGTAGCTCCTTGCTACCATTGAAAAAAACATAATGAGGGCTGGAGAGATGGCTTAGTGGTTAAGCGCTTGCCTGTGAAGCCTGAGGACCCCAGTTCAAGGCTCGATTCCCCAGGACCCACATTATCCAGATGTACAAGGGGGCGCATGCATCTGGAGTTCATTTGCAGTGGCTGGAGACCCTGGCGTGCCCATTCTCTCTCTCTTTCTGCCTCTCTCTCTCTCTCTCAAATGAATAAGTAAATATTGAATAAAATTTAAAAAAAATAATGAAAGAATAAGTTGAATCCAATTTAGCTTCGACACTCAAGTAACAGAAACTGAAGGGCATTTAGTCCATGTCTATCGCTGATGGGTGATTCCAAGAAGCCACCCGGCGAGGAGCTTGTGAGGTGAAGCCCAGAGGGCATCTACAGGGTGAGCGGCAGGGGAGAGGACAAGGCAGGGAGTCGGCTGCTGAGATGGGAAATCTTCACTCTCTACCTCATCTGTAAAGACAGAGACCAAACCAGGCCCCGGCACTCCCACTGGTCTCTTCCCATCCACTCCACTGTCCTCTGCTGGGACTGGATTTGTACACTAGGAATTTACAGCATGCAGTTCCAAGACACTAAAAGTAGGAACTTGGGGGAAAGGCATGTGCATTTTTCCCTCAGCTCAGGTTTGAGACAGCTTGTCTGGCTTTCCAAGACTGCTAGGGTAGCCAAGGAGTCTAGGGACAGTTTCCTGTGAGGTCACCCCAAATGTCTCCTACCCATAAATCTTGACATTCTTAGCTGAACTAAAAAGATGAATATTTTGGATGCTTTTACAAGAACGTCACCACACAGTTCAAACTCCAAATGTGGAGGGTATTTTTGTTGTTGTTCAACAAAATGTTTTCAAGAAGGTGAACAGGAAAGCAAGTAGAATCTCAAATTTTATTTAGACATGGAGGAGAAATGGGTAACAGTGGAAAACTGAATTACATACTCTCTGTAATTTCTGTAAACTAAATAACAGCCGGTGAAAGAAAATCTTAAAAGAAATCATTCCACTTTTGAAGCTGGGAAAAATCAAACTTAACTTTAAGAATGCTTAATTAAAAATATTTTTATCCAGTTATTTAAGAGAGAAAGGGAGAGAAAGAGAAAGTAAATGGGTGTGCCAGGGCCTGTAGCCATTGCAAATGAACTCCAGATGTATGTGCCACCTTGTGTATGTAGCTGTATGTGGGTACTGGAAAAGTAAGCCCAGGTCCTTAGGCTTTGCAGGCAAGTACCTTAACAGCTGAGCCATCTCTCCAGCCTCAAATTCCTGAAGTTTTTTTTTTTTTTTTTTTTTTTTTTAAATAAAGCTTCCTAACTAACTTTTGAAAACCTCAGTCAGGGGCTGACTGGAGAGATGGCTCAGTAGACAAAGTGCTTGACATACAAGCATGAGCTCCTGAGTTCAAACCACCAGAACTCACCTAATGCTGAATGTTGTGCTGAGTGTCTGTAACCCAAACATGCTTTGGCAAGAAGAGAAGTGGACACAAGGGAATCACTGGCCAGCTCTCCTTGACAGAGACAGCAATGAACAAGAGACATTGTCTTAAACAAGGTAGAAGGCAAGGTATGAAACCCAGAGTTGTCCTCTGATCTCCACATGCACACTACACCCACATCCACACTCAAATGAATAAACGCACACACACAAAATAATAATAATTCTTACTTCATCTTTCTCTTCTTTCTCCCTCTTCCAGCCTTTCACGTACACATGTGTATAAGATCTACAATCATATGCTCTTCCCTCATTGCCTTATCTTTTTATGTCTTAGTCCACATGTGAAACAGAAGCTATGCTCCCCAAAGCTGTGATATACACACTTAATCCCCCTGAAGTGTTTAGAGAGAATCCACATTTATTCGGGTAGTGTAATTATTTCCTTATAATTAAAAACACATAGTAGATGCATTAAATAATTTGTCTTTGTAAAGACATAAAATAACAGGCTGGAGAGATGCCTCAGCAGTTAACAAACTTGCCAGCAAAGCCTAATTACCTGGGTTTCATTTCCTAGTACCCACATAAAACCAGATGCACAAAGTGGTGCATGCATCTGGACTTCATTTGCAGTAGCTAGATGTCCTGGTGTGCCAATTCTCCCCCCACCCTTCCCTACTTGAAAATAAATAAATAAAAATAAAAAATTTAAAAATAGAAAGAAAATATCAAAGCAAACTTCATAGACTCTGTTGGCTCATTATCTAACAACAGTTCAATTTTCCTACAACTAGGATAAACATTCTGGATAAAAGCAAGTTAAAATGACAGCCTGCAAGCAAGGGATTAAGGGTTAGTTACTTGTTACTTTTTAAATCAAGCCATCTCTTTTCAAAATTCAAGAAACCTATCATCGCAAAAGAGCTGTAAACACGTGCAAACGGGGCAAGTTAGCTGCATGGGGAAAGTGACTGTCTAGCCTTTCCAACACAAGCAGGACAATTCTGCACAGCCCACTGCGCAGCACACATGGTTTTGCAGCAGTGAAGCGGTGCAGGGGACCGGCAGCTGCCTGGGGCGGTCTGGGTGCGCTGCTCCAGTCAGCACCCAGGTTCTCTTGCCCCTCAGCAGGTACAGGAAGAGGAAGAGCAGAAAGACGTCAGGGACTGTGCACAGTCTACATAGGAAGAAGAAATGGAGCTCTCTTCCTCAGCCTGCTATCAATGAAGAGTCGGTAGTTGGGGCGCATTCTGAATCTGACAGAATCTACTAGGGAAGAGCCACAGCCGAGGGACGGCAGAGCTCCTGTGGGTGTTCTGTGTAACCACGCTGTCCACGACAGGAGCCCTGCATGAAAACCCCCAGCCTGTCCATGGAAAATGGTAGCTGCTTGTTGTACACCGTTCTGGAACAAAAAAGTTTAGAATCTTTCAAAGCAGGCCTGGTGGCTTAAGCCTAAAATCTCAACACTTGGGAGGCTGAAGCAATTGGATCACTATCAGTTGGAGCAGGCTGAGCTATAAAGTAAGTTGCAGGTCAGCCTAGGATAGGGTGAAATTCTAATTCAAAGATTAGATGGATGGATGGATATTTGAACACCAACTTACAGTACTGTCACAACATTCCTTCAATGTATGATATTTTTTGTTGTTGTTTATTTTATTTATTTATTTGAGAGTGACAGAGAGAGAAAGAGACAGAGACGGAGAGAGAGAGAAAGAAAGAATGGGTGCACTAGGGCCTCCAGCCACTGCAAACGAATTCCAGATGTGTGTGCCCCTTGTGCATCCGGATAACGTGGGTCCTGGGCCTCAAACTGGGGCCCTTAGGCTTCACAGGCAAGCGCTTAACCACTAAGCCATCTCTCCAGCCCCAATGTCTGCCTTTTTAAAAATATTTTATTTATTTAAGAGGGATGGAGAGAAAGAGAGAGAGGGAGAGAATGGGTGTGCCAGGGCCTCTAGCCACTGAAAATGAACTCCAAGTGCATGTGCCACTTTGTGCATCTTGGCTCACATGGGTACTGGGGAATTGAGCCTGGGTCCTATTAGGCTTCTCAAGCAGGTAGGTGCCTTAGCTGCTAATGCTAAGCCATCCCTCAAGCCCCATTGTTTGAACGTTGACTCTTACAATACTTTATACTGCAAAGAAAAATATCCAGAAAAAAACTCCCCACAAGCATTACCTCAATGATGGGTGTCATGGCTCAGGATGCAGGCACTCTCAGCATCCATGCTTTAATCTCTTACCATTCAGCCTTTAGCAGAGCACACTGGCCTGTGAGGCATTCTATCAATTAACCTGTCTTCTTTCCAAACTGACAGGCTTTCTGCCAGTAAATACATTGTTTTAATTACTATGCGAAACAATACAGGTGTTGGGTGGGGCTTTTTCTTTGTATTTTTAATGTTTTATTAGCATGTATTAATTATACATATAGTGATGGGTTTCAATATAACATTTTATACATGTTCATAATGTAGTTCCAATAATATTCCTTTGGTATTAAAAGCTGAGTCTTTTCTACTCAACTGTTACCTTTTCTTCATATTGTCTTAGATTGTTAAATAGACATAATAATAAGAATGCCTTATAGTTTTATAAGTTTTGTCACAAAAATTCCCCCTTCATCCCGCTTTTTATGTATGCAGTGAGGGGCGTGCACTGCATAGGTACGTGTGGAGGCTGGAGGACAATCATAGGTTTCATCCTGGAGAATGTCAAGCACCTGTTGGCTATTGTTGTTTTATTAAAAAGATTTAGTTTTTATGTATTTATTAGAGACCAACAGAGAGAGAGAGAGAGAGAGAGAGAATGGGCATGCCAGGGCCTCCAGCCACTGCAAACGAATTCCAGACACATGTGCCCCCTTGTGCATCTGGCTTACGTGGGTCCTGGGGAGTCGAACCTGGGTCCTTTGGCTTTGTAAGCAAGTGCCTTAACTGCTAAGCCATCTTTCCATACCATTGTTGTTGTTTTTGAAATAGGGTCTCAACCTGGCCTGAAGCTTGCCAAGTAGGCTATACTGGCTGGCTGGTGGGCCCCAGAAATCATTCTGTTTCTGCCTCTTGCCTAGAGCAGCGATTACAGGTGTGTGCCACCACACCTAACACATTTATGCGGGTGCTGTACGTGGGTGCTATGGATCAAACTCAGATCCTCATGCTTGCACTTTACCAACTGGGCTATCTCCCCCAGCCCCAAACCAGCCCTACTAACTAGAAACTAAAATTTCTTCATGGCCATCCTTGTGTCATGTTTTGTGACCCCTCTCCCTCTCTCCATCTCCCTTTGTGTGTGTGTGTGTGTGTGTGTGTGTGTGTGTGTGTGTGTGTTTGAGTGCTAGTGTGTATTTCCCATTCTGTATCCCAAGCTAGCCTGGAACATGCCATCCTAGAAGCTTCCTCTACTTTCCAAGTGCTGGGATTATAGTCATGCAACACCACCATACTTTGCACTGTTCATTTCTGAATAGACCGTTCAGTGCTCTTCTCTGAACCTAGAAGGACTCTGGCATACTTCATGCTTATTAACATGAGGTAGGTAAGAGAATACTAGTCAAGGGTTAGAGCGAATCACTCTATCTTCACATAGCTATTTGAGCTCACAGAAATCATTCCTGTTTATTTACTTATATTTAATTTAGAAATATTATCTATTGCACAATAAGATACTTTATAGATTACTGACATTTATTGGTATTTGCATATGCTTCCATTTGTACTTTAAATAATAGCACCTGTACCTCATTATATCATAGTAGACATCAGAAGCAGAGTACATATGCCCAGCCAAGTACCTGGCATGCAGCAGGAGGAATTAATGGAAGTTAGCTAGTAATATCAATGCAAGTCACTATGCCAGGACTTCAAGGTGGAGAAAGAGGAACAGTCTCAATATTATGAATTGAAATATTGAGAAGTCACCTACTCTTCCAGATGATGGGACTTGTAGCCTCACACCTCCAGAATGGAAAGGATGCCATGACGTGAAGGAAGGAATTACATCTCTCCTACAGCTTAAGAGTATTGTAATTTCAGTTAAATACTACTTCAAAGAGCTTCAGTAAAAAATAACAGAACAGGTACAGGAAAAACACTAAGCAAAACGTGCATATGTCGAAACATAAAATGACCCCTGCATTTGCTGCTTTTGTATCTCTGTGACTAAAATGGTTGGCAGAAACAACTTCATGAAGGATTTATTTTGGCTCACAGTTTCAAAGGGCCCAGGCACGATTACACTTGAAGACGACATCATGGTGGTAGGAATGTGTGGTAGAAGAGAGCTTTTTATGTCACAATGGACAGGAAATAGAAAGACAGCAAGTGCCCTGGGGTAATACACCCTCATGGACCCACCTGCAATGACTCACTTCCTCCATTTACTCTTCACCTCTCAAACTTTCCAGAACCTTCTAAAATAGCACCATCACTTAGGGGACCAAGCTTCCAAAACTTAAGCCTATGGGGAACATTTCAGACTCAAACTCTAATACCAATAAAGGAATTCTATCCACAACAAAACATTGATTACATTTCCTTTTTCTTTTTTAAAAAAAATTTATTTACTTGAGAGACAGAAAGAGAGAGAGAATGGATGTGCCAGGGCATGTAGCCACTTCAAATTAACTCTAGACACATGTGCCACCTTGTTCATCTGGCTTACATGGGTATTGGGGGATTGAACTTGTATACTTAAGCTTTGCAAGCAAATGCCTTAGCCTCTAAGCCATTTCTCTAACCCTGATTGCTTTTCTTACACAGCCAATGAGCCTGTAAGATGAGTAACCAACTACATTTCCAACAGGAAGGGAAAGCTGGTTAAAATGATGCATATGATATTAAAATGTTCTCTCCTTCCTCTCTCTCTGTCTCCCTCCCTCCCTCCATCATGATTAAGTCACCACAATGACGCAGAGCATAAGAATTAAAAGTCAGTGTTATTATACTTTCATGAAGTAGAGAAGTTACAAAGTTCAATTGTAGGTAAATATAAACTTTGGGTATGAAATTTAGAGCAAGAGGATAATTTTCAATTCCTATTCTATAGGAAATCAAGAATTGAAATTGTCATGTGAAAGTATGTCTTCAAATCATCAAACTGTGGAGCTGCTTAAGGTTAACTGTGACTCACTGTGCTGAAAGTCTCACTTCTTAAAAAGCACGGTGTAGGAGGACCTGGATGTGTCTACACAAATTCCAGAGCACCCAAGTGCCCAGGGGTTTCTTATTTCTTACTTCTAGAAACTTTCTGTCACCTAAGTGCAAGCCATCCAGGATACTTGTCTTTTAGCTTGCTGTATCTTGCTTTGACTTGTTAAGTCTACAGCATAATCAGCCTTCTGCAATTTCTGGGTCACTAGTGGGGAGTTTTTAAGCTGAAAGCTTTGGACAACACAGAGTTCCCTTTAATCCTTGTCTATACTAATAAAATACACCATCTCCATTTCTCATTTATACACCTTCACTTCTTTATATCCTGACACCATATTAAATAAATGCTCCTGAAAATATACTCCAAATGTCACGGCATTTTTACTTGCATGAAAAATTATGGATGACTTCAACATAGAGAAATGTAATCAAATTCTATGTTGTCCCCCCCACCCATTCTTAGTGAATTTGTGTTTGGCCATAGCTGGCAAGCTGAGTACTATGCCAAATATAGATATAGGCACCTTAGAAATGTCATTGGCAAGTGTGTCTAGCTCTCCCAGGGACAGGGGATGAGCCACAACCTGCAAGGACCTTGTCATTGGTTCCAGGAAGACTGTAGGAGCTCCCAGACCAGGGAAGTTCTCCACTTTCCAGGAGCTGCTTACACCCTTGGCCAGGCTGACTCAACCTTCTCTGGCCACTGCTCTCCGCTCCTGTTGTGAGAAGAGCACAGACAGCTCCCGGTCTGAGACAGCTCTTCCTCACCTCCATGCTCTCTCTCATTTGGCCACCACTCCAGCTGCTTGACTGGCCTCCACTGAAACCAGCCTTCACTTGCTGCTTCCCATGCTGCAAGTGAAGGAACTCTCTCCCAACCTTCCTTGTCAACTCTGGCACTACAACACAAAATAGCCTTCTGATGGGCAGGGGAAAAGCCCTACTACTAAGGGAGGAAACATGGTGGTGAGTTCTGAGGACACTCGCTGAAGTGTTGAAAACGAGAGCATAGAATGCCCAGCTCAGGGAATCTTGTGGAAGAGAGGCAGAAAGAACGGGAGAGTCAGAGGATGGGGAGAAGTGCTGTGGAATGCTATCGTCCACACGTGACATGGCCATTCACTCATGACCTCACGGAGACTGTGTTGCTACCTGCACAAGACCTAACAATGCTGGGCCCATCACGGACCTGGAGGGAAAGTCATCAAAGGAGAAGAGGGACTAATTAGAAAGAGAAAGAGGTTTAGCAGAAAGGGGATGTGAAAAGGGACAAGAGCAGGTCACAGGAGGGGATCATGATCAAACTACATTATATACATGTATGAAAATTGTGAGGAGGCCAGGTGTGGTGGCACACGCCTTTAATCCTAGAACTCGGGAGGCAGAGGTAGGGGAGCGCTGTGAGCTCAAGGCCACTCTGAGACTACATAGTGAACTTAGGTCAGCCTGGGCTAGAGGGAGACCCTACCACAAACAACAACAACAACAACAAACTGTGGAGGAAAAGTATATAAAAGAAGAGAATGCATCTACGTTCGATGCGGAACTCCAAGATGTTTGAAGTCAGCAAGCTCTTTCCATCACTCCTACATCAAAGTAAAGACAAAGAAATGGTGAGCAAGTGATGGTTCACAGAGCACTCTGAGAAGCTACCTGGAGTTCACTCACGGAGATCCTCTTACTCGGCACGCAGCAGCACCATGCGCCTGTCTGCCTGTGTCTTCCTGCGTGCTGGCGGTGATGGCTCTGTGCGTGCGAGTCACGCACTCTACCACCAGGCTGCAGCCGGGCCCTTCCCTTCCACCCAGGTCTTCCCATGACTCTCTTCTTTCACCTAGTCACGCAAGTCCTAGGTACTCACCAACTCTCCAGAAGCCAGTACTTCACTTGACCCCAGAAAACATCTAAAGGCATGGTTTTTTAATATTTATTTATTTATTTGACAGAGAAAGTGGAAGGGAGGGAAGGAGGAAGGGAGGGAGAGAGAGAGAATGCGAGGGCATGCCAGGGCCTTCAGCCACTGTAATGAACTCCAGACACGTGTGCCCCCTTGTGTATCTGGTTACCTTGGGTCCTGGGGAATAGAACCTGGGTCCTTTGGCTTTGTAGGCAAACACCGTAACCACTTAACCACTAAGCAATCCTTCCTGCCCTAAAGGCATGGTTTTTAAAAGAATAAATGACAATATCTGCTGAGAATCATTTCAAATCTCATTTTCAAGGCTTATTCTGAAAAAGATGCAACATCAACCAGACATTATCATCATAAAGTATAGCTGCTAAAAACGGCTCAGCAGTTAAGGCACTTGCTGGCAAAGCCAAAGGACCCAGGTTCAAGGTTCAGTTAACCAGTACCCACATAATGCCAGACGTACAAGGTGGCATATGTGTCTGGAGTTCATTTGCAATAGCTGGAGGCCCTAGTGTACCCATTCTCTCTCTCTCTCTCTGCCCCTCCCCTTGTAAGTAATTAATTATTTAAAATAAGATAGCAGTTTCTTACCAGTGTGGGAACACAGGTCACCTGTACACATTCTTAAATAGCCCTTTCCACTATATATTTTCTTGACCTCAAACACAGTTTGCAAAATGTGCCAGATTTTCCTGTGCAGGAGGTTCACACTGTGTCCAGAAAATCTTTCCCACCAATGACTCAGTGGACCAGAAGTCATACCAGGTCTACAGTTGCTTCCAGAAATTCAGGCATATTTTAGCCTCAAACCCTCCAGGTTCCCAAAGCCACTGTCTGCTCTGACTGTGTGCTCATCTCTTATGGCATAACTGGATTCCCGTACTCATGATCAAGCCTGTCACTTCTTCTGTGACCTCTAACATGTCATCACCGCCAAAATCTATCTAACGTGCCCACTTGGATGTGCCCTCTGTTCCACATTCCCACAACTAACATGGCACATGCACATAAAACCCAAAAGACACGCCTTCTAGATCAGCTTCTTTGAGTTTTGTTTTCTCATTTCGTGTGTGCATGTGCACGTGCGTGCGTGTATTCACAAGTATGTGCCCTTGTGGTGCCCTATATACTTGTGGGGTTGGCTCGCCTGCAGTAGCAGGACTGGAACACTGGCAGTTCTGATCCATTGCTCTTTTGTCTGGTCTTGTTTTTGAGCCAGAGTCTCTTTTTCCTGATTCCAGAGGGTAGGGTGCCCTGTGGATTCTCAAGTCTCCATTCCCCTGGGGACTGGGCTTATAGGTGCATGTGGACATGCCCAGCTGTTTTACGTGGGATTTATAAATTTGAACTCTGGAAATCTCAGGGCCTCTCGCCCTCATGTTTGCACAGAAAGCACACTCAACTATTGGGCCATCTCCCCAGCCCTAGAACAGCTCTTTCTATGACCAGTGGTGTGGTTGAGCCTCAGCCAAGTTACTTAATCTTTCTGACCTTCATTGTGCCCCTGTGGATGGGACAGGAAAGGTGGGAGAGTTGGGTGCTAAGCATCAAAGCTTCATGGGTGTTATGTGGAAATTTGTATCATACAGGAAATTACATATGACACACTAGAGCTTTGAACACACAAGTCTTTTAGCTGTCTTCTAAATAGAAGGGCTTGGGTGTGTGGTCTCTGGCGCCAACTGAGCAACCTTAACACTCTCACTGCTAGTCAGCCAAAATCAAAGGTTCACAACTCCAAAAGGCTGCACCTTGGACTCGAAGCAGCTCTAGTGTTACAAAGGACTCTCTTGACATACAGATGCTCAAATGCTGTCTTAGAAGATTTGAATTCGGCAGGCCTAAGAAGCCCCAGAATCTGAGTAGTTCACAAGTCAGTCACAAAAACATCATCAACTCCACTTGAATAAATAGTGAATTACAATTCCGGGTGGACTTGTGGTCGCTCTCGTACTTCCCAGCTGTAGAGAGTCAGCTTATTTGACCATTCATGGTCGAGGGAGGAATGCTAAAGAGGTGCTCCAAAACCAGTTCCAACAGCACACTGACCCTCACCTCTTCCTGCCCATGAAATCTGCAGTTGTAGCAAGCACCAAGCTTCCTGAATCAACTCAGAGATAATTTTTATTTGGCTCTTGTATCAAGGCAACTCACAAAACACATCATGAACCCAAAGACAGAGTTGAGGTAGTACACAGAGTTTAAGCCTCTTATAATATCAGAGCTTGAAAGAAAGATCTCCCTGGGCATCATCATTTTCTCAGAACCTTAGTGTCAACTTCTCTTAGTTTTTCAGCCTTGTTATTACTAAATCTGTCAATGTTGGCTCCCCTTCCTTAAAATGGGCTGGAGCTAATGTTGATTTGGTTTGAGAAACAGAAAGCCACAGGAGAAAAAAAACAGCATCCCCAGTGACAGCAGACTCCAGTGAGGAAGCGAAGGGCTCTCCTGCGATAACTCCCGTGCCTGTGCCTTCATGGTGGTTTAGACGAAGCCCAACTGCTAGTCACGGGCCCTTTCTACCTACAGCCTGGTTAGAACGGGCCAGGGAAGGAACATAGGACTGAGTGGTACTCTGAGCAGAATTTCCACCAATTGTGGCCTCAAGATCTATACTGAGCACTGACCTGATTGAGAAAATGTGCAATAAATGTAGGCTTTTAAAATTTTTTTATTGATTTATTTGAGAGCGATAGATACAGAGAGAAAGACAGATAGAGGGAGAGAGAAAGAATGGATGCGCCAGGGCTTCCAGCCTCTGCAAACGAACTCCAGACGCGTGCGCCCCCTTGTGCATTTGGCTAACGTGGGACCTGGGGAACCTAGCCTCGAACCTGGGTCCTTAGGCTTCACAGGCAAGTGCTTAACCGCTAAGCCATCTCTCCAGCCCAAATGTAGGCTTTTAATATTCAATACAAAGAAGAGAAGCACACTGTTAAAAATTCTACAGATTCAAATTCACTTGGTTACAAGTGAGTTTGTATTTCTACGCCTCAGCCCATCCCCCCAGTGCAAACAAGAAACATGAGGGCAAGAAGGGTTTTTTTTTCCGTTATCATCATCATCATCATCATCAACAACAACATATTTTGTATACATACATCATGTGGTGGTACCCTCTTTTCCCTTGTCCCTGCCCCCCATTCCACTGGTGACCCTCCTCAGCGCGGTTGCAGGGGTTGCAAGCTCCTATGGGCTTGTGGGTTATGTGTTGTAGGAGCAGCAGCCAGTGATTTCGGGGGGGGGGGAGGAGGAGTTGTTTTTATAACTTTTTATTGACAACTTGCAAGCATGTAGAAAATATAACATGATCATACTCCTTTCCCACCACCCCCCTTTCCCTCCTCTCAAACCCTCCCTTCACTGAATCTCTTCTTCTCTCCAAAGAGTCTCTCTTGTACTTTGGTATTTTTCCCTCCTGTTTTGTAAGGAGCAGCAGCCACTGTGAGGTGAGGGTGGGTTTGTCATATGTCTATTAACTCTGGCCTCCTATTGAGGAGAAACATTATCTTCTTGAAAGATCTCTCCAACTTTGTGGACATGGCACAACTTTCTCACTCACATGGTGACCAGGTGCTTATGAGTTTGCCTTAGATTTGGGGTTTTCTGGGTCTGCATAAGTTGTTCTCTTCACAGCAGTCCAGGTCAAATGCACTTTAAAGTCTCTTAACACTATTCAAAACGGAGCTGTGGCACAAGAGAGAGACGGGGACGCATGAAAGCACATGGGAAAGGAGCACCTCACTCTGGAGAGGAGCCGAAGCCATTCAGCAGTGGGAGTCAAGCGTTCCCACACGTGAGCCGGGGAGACAGCTCACACGCGGTGGCCCGCAAGGGACCTCGGCACTGGGGAGCCAGAGATGGGATTCACCGGGGGTTTCGGGCCAGCCAGTCTAACCTACTAGGAGAGTTCCAGGCCAGTGAGAGGCCCAGCCTCAAAAACAGGAGACTCCATGAGTAAAACTCTGCGACACAAGCATGAGTACCTGAGTTCAGATCCCAGAGCGCAGATAAAAGCCAGACGCTTTTGTGGGCATCTGGAATCTGGTGTGTTTACAACAAGAAAGGAGACAGAGACAGGACAATTGCCCAGAAGTTCATGGAGCAGCTAGCCTGGCGAACGCAGTGGCGAGCAAGAAACACGAGAGACTGGGCCTCAAACATGGTGGGAGGTGAAGACAGACGCCCGCAGATTTCCTCTGACCTCCGCACTTGAGCTGTGGCACACTGGTACATGCCCTCGTGCACTCACACGAGAACCTACGTGCACGTGTGCCAGCATGTGTGCCTGCACGCGTGGGCGTGCGCGCGCACACACACAGGTGAACGGTGCCTGAGGAGAGATGCTCAAGGTTGTTCTCTGGCCACAACATGTACACACACACACACACACACACACGCATGCACGCACACACACGCATGCACGCACACACATACACCTGCATACACAGAGACACCCTCGAGGTTCCTTTTTACGGCTGCAGTTGAACTTTTCTCAGATGCACATGACCTAAATGGCCCCTTTTTAATAATTTTCCTTTCAGCAATGGGAGGAGAAAAGGCCTAAGTTGAAAACAAAACAAGGAAACCGGAGATGAAAAGAATACTGAAGTATTTAACTGTAATCCCCCACCGCTCACCCACCCACCATCCACAGGGCTGCAAAGCACTGAGAAAGCCATTTAAAAGACCAGCTTGGAACCGCTTCAGAGAAAGAGCCTTTCTCTTCCCAGTCTCCGCTCCTTCATTCAACAAGAGTCCAAGGAGCAGCAGGTATAATCTTCCACGGGGCTTTTCTGCCCCTGACAATCAACTGCGCTCTTTATTACCCATAAGACAAGCGGCAGCGGCGGCAGCCTGAGCCACAGCACTGGACGGTCAGGTAACCCGAGGGAATGGAGCAGAGAGAGCAGAGCCGCAGGGGCCTCCCTCAGGGAGGCAACAGAAATGAAAACGAGGCTAGCAGCTGCACCCTGTCGTGAGAGTGGACGGCCAGAGAGGAAATTAGGCCATGGGACTGCACAGTCTGCCAGGTGGGGAGGAGGAGGACAGGACCCAACGTCCACAGAGAATCAGCAATTTGGCCCAAGCACAGTGTATGCGTGATTGGGAATTAACTGTATACACAAAAGACATCACCCATTTTACCACAGCAGCTAGATAAACACCGTGGTAAATAAAATAAGAGGCTGCTCACCCACAACTGAACCAAGACCATTTGTCTTCATTCTCTACCATGATCATAGATATTTCTCCATCTGCTTGCCTTCTAAGAGTGCTCAAAGCATCTGGCTGGCTGGCCAGCTGTCTGCTCGGAAGAGGTGATCCCACATGAAGACTGAGGTCTGACAGACCAGGACTTCATTCATCCAGATGTTTTTACTGAGGGATCTTCTGATTCACAGATTCCAAACATTAATATACACATGCTCACGGACCAGCTGTTGCAATTAGCACACTGTTTATATTTTCTCTTCTTTTGGCTTAAAAATACTAGAAGGAATTTCATGTAAGATGTAACTGCCATTCAGATTTGGAAGTTTTTAAATAGACGGGTTTTGTGTTTCTCAGGCTAAAAATAATAGTCTGCATGTCAAACTTCATGTTGTATAAATAAGCTTCAATTCACAAGGCTCAACTAAGCAGGGGTCTCACCACTGAGGCGAAGACAAAGCAAGCAGAAATGGAACTATTTCTAGAATAAGGTTCAGTATCTGGAAACTTCTCATCCTTAAAACCCTTCCTAATAGAGAACAAGAGGAGTCTTAACAGGGTGAATGATGAATGTGCTCTGTGGTCAGGGAGAAAGGGGGCTATTCTGCACCTCGAGGTGTGAAAGTGTCAAGGTCCTCACAGCCCCCACCCCCGAGGCGCCCACATTCCTCTGGTCTGAGGAGGTGCCAAAATGTGGAAAGTTTTCCCCAATGGACATCTTTTACTGCACCTATGAATGGACCCTCAGTTCACCGATGGACTCAAAGTTTTCCCAGTAAATAACACATTCCTGAGACATGCTATATCAACATTGAATGGGCTTTGCTGGCGGCTCCTACCAGTCCCATTTCAGCCCTTCTGCCATGGCCAAAGCTTTCTATTCCTCAGACTTTAAACATTTTTAACATGACTCAAACAAGCACAGGCATACAGTGTCTTCTCTAAGAAACCCTGAGTTCAAAGAACCCATTAGAATGCTGTCCTACCCAGTTCACCTCACTACCAAATCTCTACCAAGGTGCCAGTAACCTTTGGGTTTTATTTTTAAATAGTTACACGTCAGATTTGGGGCTCCCATGATAAAACAATGAGAGATATAAGGCTAGGGAACACTTCTAAAAGAGACAGATAACCATGTGAAGAGTAGAAAAGGGAATTCTACCAAATACCCCTTCATTTCCCCCAGTGCAGCGGACTCATAATATTGCTTTTTTGTTTTGCTCTACTTCTGACATTTTATACTAATTTCAGCTTCTTTTTCTCTGACTTCAGCAAAAGTGGGAAAAAATTTCCCTTAAAAGCCTTAGAGAGAAAATTATAAATGATCATATTGAGATTTTCTCAAAATGGCCCAAAGAATCCCTTTAGTATTCACATTACATAAACAAGAAACATTAAACGAGAAGGAAGCGAGGCAACACTGAAGCTAAGAACACTGAGGCTGGGAGATGGCAGAACGAGTAAGAGAGCTTGCTGGGCAAGCATGAGGATGAGTTTGATCCCCAGCATCCACGTAAGAAGCTGGGCATGGCTCCAGATGCTGATAACCCCAGTATTGAGGGGGAACAGAGACAGGAGGACCACTGGTACTCCCTGATCAGTCAGCTTAACCAAAACATAAAGGGCTCCATTTTTCGTGGGAGACTCTGTCTCAGGAAATAAGGTGGAAGAGTGATAGAGCAGAGAAGAGCTCTCAGCACCCTGTGCTGGCCTCTGCGCACATACGTGCATACCCCATATGTATACACACACACACACACACACACACCCCTGACATCACCCAGAGTAAAATACATTCTGAACAATTCACTGCCGGCCTTTGTCTTCTGTAGAAGTGGATTTCAAAAGGCAAATAGGGGGCTGGAGAGTGGTTAAGGCACTTGCCTGCAAAGCCAACAGACCCAGGTTCAATTCCCCAGTACCCAAATAAGCCAGATGCACAAGGTGGTACATGCATCTGAAGTTCATTTGCCCATTTTCTTTCTCTTTCTCTTTTTTCTCTCTCCCTTTCTCCCCACTCCCTCTTTCTCTCTCAAATAAATACAGTATAATAAGGAAAGGAAAAATTTTAAGGCAAAAAAGTTTCTAATACTTAAGTTGTGATCATCTGTAAAGCCATGAGCTGATAGAATACGTAGAAAATAGAACATCTAGGTGACATACTACTAGGTATTAAAACATCAAACCAGTATGTAGAAACTTGCCCCTATAGGAAGTTATTTACATGGAAGGATTAAAAGAATCTGGAACCACCCCGCAAGCATGGATATGGATTATTGGTGTTTCTGTCAAGTATGTGATGTTTATCTACCTCGCCTCTACCCAAGGATCCATTAGAAATGCTTCCTTTACCCAGGATACGTACCGCTTTGGAACAAAATCATAATGAGAATAATAGGATTTTGACTGTTCCCAGAGATGTCATCTTAGATTATCTTTACTTTATCAAAAACTAACCAAAACAATTGACATAAAGCTAAATTTAGATTATCTCTGCTTCTAATGTTAGAGTTCCCTTACTTGATCACATTTAAAAAAAAAAAAAAAAAAGGTCCAGAACTTGAGATACAAGTGGTTTTTAGTCATGGGTGAACTACATGACAAAAATACAAAATATCCCATGAGCAACAAAAAGAAGATGAACACTTTGAGAGATATATGATACATGCCACGTCTAAAACGCTCCATCATTCATTCACCTCCTAACACGGTGAGGGCTGCTGGGTGACTGGGAGTGTGAACACTGCGTGACAGTGGTTATAGGCACATGGGCTGCCTTTCCCACAAGCAGCAAAGATGGAGGAATGCAATCACTAACAAGGCACAAAGGAGCTCTTGAAATAATAAGCTTTCCAATGTTTCCAGGCAGCAAACGTACCTATTCTGCTACAAACATACCTGCTGCCACCATGGGCCACCTCTCAAATGCCAGCTGCCACTTCTGTTTTGGTCTGATAGTGTCAAAGGCACCAGGCAGACATGGGGTAAAACCACTGTACACATCTGGTGTTTATGGGAGAAAACCCCACCATGGGACTTTTTTTCTTATTGTTATTTGAAAGTCCTTTCATTAGCAGTGCATACAGCTGTTTTCTATTGGCTAATAGAACTGCAACATTCACGCATGCTGACCCCAGGCAGAGCTCGATTTATGCTTAGCTGTAAAGATCTGGAGTTCCGAGTGTCAGGGGAGAGATATCCTCTACTTTCAAAATGAAAAAGAAAAAAAGAAGCTAGCTAATACAGCTGTTTGCTTCTCAGGAATGTCAAAAGAATGTAATTCCTCCTTCTAAACCAATACTGTGCTCCCTGTCCATACTTGTGTACTAATAAAGTATTAAAGAAACTTTATTCCTTGATTAAAAAAAAATAGGAGGGGCTGGAGAGATTGCTCAGTGGTTAAAACTCTTCCTTCACAGCCTAAGGACCCGGGTTTGATTCCCCAGTACCCATATAAAGCCAGATGCACAGCGTGGCACACACATCTGGAGTCCATTTGCAGTGGCTAGAGGCTGTGGTGCACCCATTCTCTCTGTCTCTCTTTGCTTGCAGATAAATAAATTTAAAAAAATTTAAATAGGAGGAAAGAATGCCATGCATTGAAGAGCCCAGTCATGATATATGCCACATCTATAATAAAGGGGGCAACAAAGACAACAGGAGAATGTTCTGCTGAATGAGACATATGAACACTGACTATAGAGGCCATAAAACTTAGTTAATGCCTTCGGAGATACTATACCTGGGCTTTTGAATGAGGTACTTTGAATGGATCCTTCCTTTCTAAGCATATCTTTGTAAAATTACACAAAATGTTTATACTTGACTGGCATGGTGCTCAGTTTTCTTAATAAAAGAGTGGCTTCTTTGGGCAATAGTGGGCATAGCACATGGTGCTCCATTCCCCTCGGTTCTGCTTACCAGTTTCGCATGGCCAAACAGACCTTGTACAGACAGCCTTTGTGTTCAGGTGTCAGCCAGCATCCCTGCAAAGCCCCTCAAAGTCCCGCAAGGAGTCCCTTTCCTCTCAGCCGGTACACAAAGGTTTTACCTTGCAGTGCTCCGAAAAGATACTTGACATCAGGATTAGTCTAACACAGGAATGCCATAAAACTGGCTCAAAGATGTATATAATATACTATTGCTGGGGCTTGGGAGATGGCTCCGTTGGTAAAGTGCTTGCCACATAAGCGTGAGGATTTGAGTTCACATCCACAGCACCCAGGTAAAAGCTGGATGTGGTGGCATACGCATGTAACACCTTCACTGGGGAGGTGAAAACAGGAGGATCCTTGGGGCTTGTTGAGTAGCTTGTCTAGCCAAATGTGAGAGCTCTGGGTTCAGTGAGAGACTCTGTGTCACTAATAATAATAATAATAATAATAATAATAATGGTAATGTGAAGAGTGATCGAGGAAGATACTTGATGTCACCCTCTGACCTCCACATTTGTGAACATGTGGGCATGCGCGCACACACACACACACACACACACACACACACACACAGAATCCTATTATCTTGTTTTGAGTTTAAAGCTAATTTTTAAATTAAGAAGGACTTATTTCACATGTGTAAAATGTGTTTTGCTGAGGCTCTTCTGCAGGCTCCAAACAAACAACTGAGTGGAAGGCAGACACAAGTCTACTTTTGTATAATACCTGTGACTTCCCTGCCTCATATTCTTTACCCACCTGGCTCCTAAACTGGGGCAGAGGAGTGAGTACAAGTTGGCACTCTCTTTCTTTCCACTGAGCTTGGGGGGTCCTAGTGAATGGCAAACACATCTGCAAGCAGTGATTCACAGCCTGGCTCAACTTCCTGACCCCAAATGTCACCACAGCAAGGGTGAACCACTGATATGTTCTCTAATCCACTGAGCACCTCTGTTCCACGTGGCACCATGGGACTCGTTCATCTGAGCCAGAGGGGTCAGCAGGCCAGGAGGGCAGCAGAGGAAGTGCTGCAGGGCCCTTAGACAGAAAAGGCTGTGATGACCCTTGTTACAAAATTAAGAAATGATTTTCCTCACTGGCCTTGCAGTTTTAATATTTTTTGGTATTTACATTTATTTGAGAGGCATATAGAGAAAGAGAGAGAATAGGAGCACAAAGGCCACTAGCTGCTGCAAACAAACTCCAGACATATGTGCCTCCTTGTGCATCTGGCTTACATGAGTCCTGGGGAATCAAACCAGGGTCCTTTGGCTTTGTTGGCACATGCCTTAACCACTAAGCCATCTCTCTGGATCTGCATTATTTTTGATAAAGGGGGGAGGAGGGGTGGTGAGATTGCTCAGTGGGTAGTATTTGCCACACAAGCCTGAGGACCTGACCTTGGATTCCCAGCACCCATGTAAAAAGTGTGGGTGGGGCATGCCTTCCATACCAAAGCTGGGGAGGTGGGGGATAGTGAATCCCTAGGACTCACTGAATTTTTGAGCTTTGGGTTCAGCAAAAGACTGTCTCACTAAATAAATGGAGAGTGACTGAGGAAGACCTTGACATCAACCTTTGGCACACACACACGTGTACACATACATATGTAAAAAGGAAGAAGGGCTTCAGTATTACGTTGTAATGTACCACTTCAATAACACAAATAATGAAACTTAAGCTTCTAACACTTAGATCTGAGTGTTGGGAGTTCTGTGTGAAAGGAAGTAAATGGCAAATCTTGGTAAGAAACAGTTCAGTTATGAAACAGTAGGGGACTTTGGGCCACAGGCAGCAGATGCAGTGGCTTAAATGACATGTGGGAGCCAGAGTGGCTTTGAGGTGCTCTTCCTTTGATTTTTGCTTGTTTAATGTTGTTTTATGTGCTGGGGATTAAATCTGGGGCCAAACTTACACAGGCCAGTGTTCTGCCAATAGGCTACATCCCCAAGCCTCAATTCAATGGGTTTTTTAAAATTCCCACTGTAAGCTTAGTTAAGCAACGGATTACCTTCTTTGAGGCAAACAAACAAAAACTGGTTGTTTTTGAGAAATATATCTTTATTTATGTGTGTGTGTGTGTGTGTGTGTGTGTGTGTGTGTGTGTGTGTGTGTATCTGTGTGTCTGTGTCTGTGTCTGTGTGTACCCAGGGTCTCTTGTCACAGATGCCTATGCCACTGTTTTGGGTCTGGTTGTGGGAGTGCTGGGAAATCAAATCTCAGCCAGCAGGTTTAGAAAGCAAATACTGCTAACCACTGAACCATCTCACTTGTGCCCAAAATGGGAAATTTCTATCCAGGGCTAGATAAGTATAGTTAAGTGAGCATTTGGTATGGGGAACAAAAGCCACCCTTATGCTTTAAATGTGAGATAGTCTCTACTTGATCTCCAGATGGTGGCACTGTTTAGGGAGGTTGTGGACCTAGCCTGAGGAGGGGGCTCCTGGGATGGGGGGGTCACTGGGGTTATAGCCCAGCCCCATCTCTAGCCTTATTTCTCTCTGCCTCCTGCGCCACTCAGAAATGAGAGCAAGCACCCACCGCCACAGGCACAAGTCACTCCCACTGCCAGGCCATCCCTGCCATGAGGGACTGTGTCCCCTTAAACCATGAACCACAACCAAATCTTTCCCAGAAGTTTCTCTGGGCAGGTATTTGATAGCAGTGATGAGAGGCACAGCTCACAGCATCGCCCAGGAGAAGGGAGAACACACCTGCGCTCCATCCCACACCCCATTGCATAGAGTGCTGCCAAGGAGGTCCAGCACAATGCCACCATTCCCTCTTAATAGCAGGTATAATAAAGGCAGCTTTCTTGGCTACAGGGCTCTATCTATGCAATGCTTTTTAAAAAATTATTTGATATTGGCTCAGCAGCCAGGAAACTTATGACTCATCTCCAGTGTGCTCAATTTTGTTCTCCAACTAAGTCACCCAACCCCTGAAGTAAACAAAAATGAGCCTGCTGAAAGCCTTCCCTTCAGAAAGCAGTTAACCCCTCTGTCTATTTTAATAACTGCTTTCCTATCCCTCCACTGCAAATGTACCAGGCAGCTTGGCCCCAGAGGCAGACCTCTCTTTCAGTCCAGACGCCTCCAGCCGATCTCAGCACAGCATCGCAAAGCCTTATTCAGGCAACCCTGCCACTGCTCTCCTGGAAGCCTGTGAACTACTCATGTTCCAGGGACAAAGAAAACAGAGCTGCAAAGGGGTCACCGACATCAGTGATGCCTCCTGAGGTGTTGTTACTCAAGAGACTACAACTGTTTGCCATAAACAGAACAATTGGATCAAGACAGAAGGGCAGGGAGAAGTTGGGCAATCGAGCCCGACTGTTTCAGTGTGACTCTGGGAAGGTATCTGCAACTGAATCTAAACTCTGAAAAGGCTTGATTATCACATACACCAGGAATTCAAGACTGAATGAAGGGTCCAAATCTTTCTCTGAAAAGCAACTCTGGCTCCCTGAACTCTAAAATAAAATTATCTTAGAACGGCTTGCATATCAGAAACCTAAATGATTATTATAAAAAGCTTTTCACTCTGGGATAGGTAGTGTGTAATCACTGGCTTATAAAAGCTGTCCTTACTTAAAAGGAAATCTCAAAAGAATGAATTATCAACTCTTATCAGTCCAGATTATGCACATTATCTAATTTCTGTTTGCTTCTTTGCTAAAGCATGTCACCAAACCTCGGTTTTCTCCCATCTCTTAGCTACTTCAAAGCCTTACTATAATTAGCTCTTATTAACCCATACGATAAAATAAGGCCATGTTCAGTCTCATCCTCACTTCTAGGCATCCCGCTAAGCATATGATGATAAATATTCAATACCCAGCCCTACAGGGTTTACCCCTTTCTTTGGTATAAATGTTCCCAGATCAGCCAACTTTACACCACCAACACACCACTCCTGAACACGGGTCACACGGTGGACGGCGGCACAGCACTTCCACACACTCCACATATAGCCACAGAATTTCCCTGCATAGATTACAGCAGATCCGAAAACTTCAAGAGCACAGATAATAACACATAAAATAACCAGAAATGATTAGCTCTGGGTACTTATTATCTTTAGTGTCAAATAAACAGTCACATGGTTCCTCATTGTTAGGACATTCTGAGAAATGAATTGTTGGGCAACTTCCTTATCATTCAAACACAATCCAAAGATGTAAGTGTGACATATACATACTGAGGAATGATGTTAGAAAAATATCAATTTTTTTTAAAAATTTAAACCATTATGTTTCTCTGAGAATAAAAAACTTTGTATGTGCGGCGAAAACACTGCAATTCATCATATACAATAGTCTCAAACCTGAGTCTTCGGTCCCTGACGACTGCTCCTTGGTGCTGAGGGGTGTTAGGGTTAGCGCCATACCCAGTGCGCATGTTGTGTGTTCAGAATGAAGGCTGCAGTGAAGTGGTGTGATGGAACTTGGAGAACTGCCGCTCAAAAGGCTTGGGCTCAGTACATTTGTGAAGTGGAATTAAGTTTTGGTGGTCTCGTGTTTAGGGGAGATGACATTTGTCTTTTACCACTTGGCAAATTTTTCATGCCCCCCACCTTTATTTACATGACTGATTATGATCCAGTTTAAGAAACTAGGGTTTAGGTCATTCGTTCCACAAGGCTTTTTATTTATTTATTTAGTTAGTTAGTTATTTAGTTAGTTAGTTAGTTAGTTAGTTAGTTAGTTATTTGAGAGAGAGAAAGAGGGAGAGAGAGAGAAAATGAGCACGCCAGGGCATCCAGCCACTGCAAATGAACTCCAGACACATGCGCCACCTTGTGCATCTGGCTTACATAGGTCCTGTGGAATCGAACCAGGATCCTTTAGCTTTGCAGGCAAGCACCTTAACCAATAAGCAATCTCTCCAGCCCCTCCACAAGGCCTTTTGATGCCATAAAGAGAGGTGGGAAAAGCCAGAGGAATGTGGCTGCTGCCATTGTGTACAGATTTGATAATTAGGAGGCATGCACTTGAAATAAAAGGTATGTTGCAGTGAAAACAATCTCTTCATTGCACTGTGTGGTGGATATATGTGTGTTCAGGTATATAAACATATGTGTGTGCATGTGCAGAAGCCAGAGGTTGGGTCAAGTGTCTTCCTCGATTGCTTTCCTCCTTATTTATTTAGACAGACCTCTCTCATGAGCCCAGAGCTCATCAATGCAGCTAGTACAGCTGGCCAGCTTGCCCAGGAAGCCCCTTGTCTCTGCTTTCCAAGGGATGACATGATATACAGGCTGACCTCAAATTCATTATGTAGTCTCAGGGTGGACTTGAATTCTCTGCAACCCTCCTACCTCTGTCTCCCGAGGGCTGTGATTAAAGGAGTGTGCCACCATGCCTGGCTAGGTCCAACATTTTTCAGGATTTCTGGTGATCCAAACTCAGATCCCCATGTTTGCATGACAAACAGGCACTTTACCACCTGAGACATCTCCCCACCCCAAATAATCCAGGTTTGACCAAAATGACATTGTGGAGTGCAGACTGTAATTTAAATCATAAACTTGTACAATTTAATGTTTCATTGTGGCTGCATTTAACCAGCTCACAATAGTTGAAAATTTAAAATCAGTTGAGAGATGTTTATGTTTGAATTCTTATTTGAGAGAGAAAGAAAGAGAATAAAAATGAAAATGGGCGTGCTAGGGTCTCTTGCCACTACAAATGAACTCTAGATGCTTATGCCATATTGTGCATCTGGCTTTACATGGCTACTGGCGAACTGAACGCAGGCCAGCCGACTTTGCAAGCAAGTGTCTTTAACTACTGAGCCATTTCCCCAGTCTCAAGAGATATTAAAAACTATCTCCAACACACCATGTGTGTGGCTTTCTCAGTTCTACCAGCACATGCAAACAGAGGAATCCCTCTGCAGTGGGGGAATAACAATGTCTTCTTGGGTTCCCTGGCCATAGCATGAATGTTTTGCTATAGCAGCAGTGACAAGAAAAAGACCTAAGCTGACAGTGACTGTGTATCGGACTTGAGGGACGGGAGGAGCGGCAGACGACACTGGGGCTCTCAAGAGCAAATACCAAATGCAGAAACACCCGTGATCACTCGAAGCAAGTTTATTTTCTTCTAGCTGTTTTCACTGACTACAACAATTTGCAAAATGGGGGTGAAAAGTACAGTGCATAGATCAGAAAATACTCTATGACTAGGCAAACGAGCAACGCCATCTGCTTCAGTATTCCCTGAACACAGAAAATACCTACTCCACAGCAACAGGATGGGGGCCAGGTCAGGATCATTCCCATGGGGAAAACCTCAGTATGTAACTACTTTCTCAGAGTCGTAACTCAAAATGGAGAGTGTACAAGACGTCCACCGGGAAGAATTCACCGGCTGAGGGATACAGGGAAGGTTGCAAGTACACCTCAGTCATTTCCACCACCAAGTCATGTGACCTCAAGTAAAAGTGAAGCCCATTGGTACATGCTCACCAAGAACTAAGCAAGAATGAGCCCCCTGCCCTGCCAAAACGACGTCCACACAGACCCATCTGCAGCCCTTGTCCTCTCCTCGCTCAGGTAATCGAACACGTCAGCCTTAGTCTCCTGACCTACAAAGAGATGACTCATGATATTGATCCTGCAGGGCTACTGGGATAACAGCAAAAGAAAAATTCATCTTTCCTTTGCTATCTAAAATCAGCTCCTTTTGTTCAAAAAAATATTCAATATTCAATGATACTGACATATTCAAGTCTTTATTTTCCTCTGAAAAATCCATAAATCAGATCACCTAAATTCTGGACCGTTTTACACATAAGAAGAATTGACTTTTGAGAACAACCAGTTGTTCTTCTATGTCCTCATTCTTCAACCATTCATTGTCTTAGACAGCCTAACTACTCCTAGGTGGAAAATGGGCACAGGATCGCATGGGCCAGCGATGGTTTCAATGTGAAACGCACCCCCATAACCTCAGGTGCTTGTGAGTCAGCCTCATGCATAGTCCCCAGCCGGTGGAGCCTTGCTGGAGGAGTTATGTTCTGGGGCACTTGAGGCTGGGTAGTCTGGCCTACTGGAAGTTCAGAGCCATCTCACATTTACCACCTGCCTTGGCCCCTTTCCGATGCAAATGTGCATTTGTGGCAGGTTGCCATACTTTCCTCTACCCTGATGAAACTTCTCTTCGAAACTGCAAGCAGGGCTGGAGAGATGGCGTAGTGGGTAAGGCATTTGCCTGCAAAGCCTAAGGATCCCGGTTCCACTCTCCAGGACCCACATAAGCCAGATGCACAAGGGGGTGCACGCATCTAGAGCTCGTTTGCAGTGGCTGGTGGCCCTAGCGTGCCCATTCTTTCTCTCTCTCCCTCTGTCTCACTCTTCTTCTTTCCCTCTCTCAGATAAGTAAATAAATAAAAGTATATTTAAAAAAATTAAAACTGCAAGCATGAAAGAAACCCTTCCTCCCATAAGTTGCTTCTGGTGGATGATTTGTCCCAGTAACAAGAAGGTGGGCGCCACACAGTCTGGAAGGCAGAGGCTGGACAAAGTGCACCGTGACACAAGCACACACATGTGTCACATAGGTCACTTCTAACTGTAATGTACAAAGGCCATTCCAATGGTAGGAGGACAAACTATGCCACATAGATCATGTATGCTTTCATACTGTCCTGTCAGGGTTAATAATCACTCATGCATGCATTGCATTGTCATTCAACAACAACAACAAAAACAATCAAAAGACCTACTCAGTGGTACATACTGAGACACTAGTAATTATAACAGTGGCTAAAAAGTCCAGTATACACTGGAAAATCCTAAAGATTCATAAGTTCAAATATGACTATGGGGCTGGAATGATGGCTTAGCAGTTAAGGCATTTGCCTGCAAAGCCTAATGACCTGGGTTTGATTCCCCGGTGCCCACAGAAAGCCAGATGCACAAAGTGGTGCATACATCTGCAGTACATGTTCAGTGGTGGGAAGCCTTGGCACACCCATTCTCACCCCCCTTTGCAAATAAATAAATATTTTTTTTTAGATGTGACTATGATCATCTTACTTCAGAACAAAATGAGTAGCTTTGAAATGTTTCACTCATGCAAGACAAAGCTCATTTGGGGAAGATTACCCTTGTCCTCATGAAGGGAAGATAAAAATGACTAGAAGTCTCATAGAGTGTCGATATGTTTGTTAATAGAGATCAAAGCAGCTTTGGCCTTTATGTATGTAACAGTACATTTCTTCAGGCACCAATATCTTTGAACATCCACAGCACTCATCTAACAGAAATACCCTCAAAAGAATAAAATCAGCCGGGCATGGTGGCGCATGCCTTTAATCCCAGCACTCGGGAGGCAGAGGTAGGAGGATTGCCATGAGTTCAAGGCCACTCTGAGATGACAGAGTTAATTCCAGGTCAGCCTGGACCAGAGTGAGACCCTACCTCAAAAAAAAAAAAAAAAAAAAAAAACAATAAAATCCAGGGCTGGAGAGATGGCTTAGCAGTTAAGCGCTTGTCTGTGAAGCCTAAGGACCCCAGTTCGAGGCTCGATTCCCCAGGACCCACGTTAGCCAGATGCACAAGGGGGCGCACGCATCCGGAATTCATCTGCAGTGACTGGAAGCCCTGGCACGCCCATTCTCTCTCTCTCTACCTCTTTCTCTGTCTGTCACTCTCAAATAAATAAATAAAAATAAACCAAAAAAATTTAAAAAATAGAATAAAATACAGAAGTTCTTAAAAGGATGGAGTAAAACAATCTCTCCTGATAACCAAGGTATTTTTAATGTGTGTATATGTGTGTGTGTGGGGGGGGGTATATTGGAATATTTTAGATTTCTGATCCTAATGGTATTCATAGACATTATGGCAAAATTCAAGGTATTAAACATCAATATGTGGCTGAAGAGACCTAAGGACCCACATTCAACTCCTCAGAGCCCACAAAAGCCATTTGCAAAAGGTGACACAAGCATGTAAGATTGCATATGTGCACAAGGTGGCATACACATTTGGAATTTGATTACACTAGCTGGAAGTCCTGGTGCAATTCCCTCTCTTGCTCACTCTCACTCCCTCACATAAAAAAAGAAGGCCAGTCTGTTGGGCTTGCTCCAAAATAAAAAATCAATATCATATAAGTAACATCTGGTAGATTCTCATTTTCCAAGTATTTATAAACAATGCTTCAGAATGTGGGCAGCATTGTAAGATCATTAATAAAGTGAAATCTTACCAGCAGAAAGAATTGTAAAAAAAATTGTGTGACCCTAGTACCTGGCATGGTAGTACACCCCTTTAATCCCAGCACTTGGGAGGCAGAGGTAGGAGGACTGCTACAAGTTTGAGGCCACCCTGAGACTACATAGTGAATTTAGGTCAGCCTAGGCTAAAACGACCTTACCTCAAAACAAACAAAAAAAAAGAGTATGTGATCCTAGAATTGCAATTTGCTATAGTGAAAAACAAGACTCCCTTCTCAGCACAGCACAGTATTACAAAGGAAAAGTCAATCTGGAATTAAATGTATAAGATACTGCAATTCTACTCCTGAGGAAATAAACAGTAATGTGGTGTAACACATTGAATTACAAAACCTAAGCATAAAATGTAAAGCTATCCAAGAGTCCCATTCAGATGTCTAGTACCATAAAGAGAATCAATCACCTTGTTTCCCTTTTCCTTAAAACCACCCTCACCCAAGAGAATCCATCCCCCCACCAAAGAAGAAAATTAAAAAAAAAAGATTCAAACACAGAAATCACTTTGGAGCAGCAATTTTAGCAATTTAAAAGTCGCTATTCCTACGGTGTTAATAAATACATAACCATTACAAGTGAACAGGCTCAACCATCTAAACAGAGTATTTGGAATTCCTATGAGACAGAACTGGAAACAAAGACAGTGATATATTCATCATTATTTCTTAAGATATTATATATATCATCAGCAGAATGATATAATTATAGTTTCTTTTGTAAGTTTAAAAACATATTACAGGTAGAGTTACTATGATATTTTCCTCTCGTAGGACTCATACAGTAAATATTTGTGGATTCATTTTGCTCAATGATATAAAAAAAAACTGCTTTTATCACATTTCTTCACACTTGAAGTAATGTTTTTATCCATTCCCCATAAATTAAGCAACATTTTTGGTGTTTGATTATGGTTAAGTTTTTAAAACATTACGTTTTCCCTGTTGAACCGAGTAAATGTCTTCCTCAAGTTCAAAACGGCATTGAAGGGGGTAAATATGTCACAGTTTTCAGCACTATAGCCCACATTTACATATACTGACACACATATGCAATGACCCAAGGAAAACTGAATTTTTTTTTAATTTAAAAAGAAATTTGTTTATTTTCACTTATTTGAAAGTGACAGAAAGACAAAGAGGCAGATAGAGAGAGAGAAAGAGAATGGGCACACCAGGGCCTCCAGCCACTGCAAACAAACTCCAGACACATGTGCCCCCTTGTGCATCTGGCTAACGTGGGTCCTGGGGAAGCTAGCCTCGAACCGGGGTCCTTAGGCTTCACAGGCAAGCGCTTAACTGCTAAGCCATATCTCCAGCCCTAAACTGAATGTTTTAAACTCCTGAAATATTAAGTACTTGACTCACCAAAACCAAATCACACATCATATAAATTGTGCTTAGAATAAATAAATGGCAAGCCAAAGGCTTAATCCTTATAGCATATATCCACTTAGCACCAAAAGTTACAGCTATTCTATAAATTTTATTGCCCAAAAATTAGCATGGTCAGAGAGCTCACACAGTCAAAATAAAAATCACATGGTACTTACTCATCATTGAAGTGACCAAATTCTTATTTAGGATAACCTGAAGAGTAAACTATGTGAAAGAAGATAATCACAAAAGACCATCTATGATAAGATTTCAGTTATATATAAAAGTGTCCTGAATAAGCTACCTTTCAGAATCAGAAAGCAGACTAATAGCTGCCTTAGGCTAGGGATGTGGAGGAACTGGAAGTGATTCCTAATGACTATGGTTATTATGGGATAATAAAAATATTCCAAGAGACAGTGGTTGACGGCTATACACTAGACTATATCAAGCCACTGAACTGTACTCTTTTAGTAGGCGAACTGTATATAAGTGAATTGATTACACTACAAAAAGCTATTGTGCTGTGAACTGCACAATGCAGGTGCTCCGAGGCATGAATTATGGAACAGTGCACAGAAATGGCCAGGCTTCAGTAACACAAATCCCTGTGTCAAATGGGCATCTCTGCTCAGCACCAGGGCTGAGAGAGATCTACCTAGTTATAAACCTTAGCACTATAAAAAATAGCTTTCTTTCCAATTCTCAGTATGTTTATTAATTAATGAAGTTTTGGCTGTATCAGAGCTTGGGACAGAATCCATGGTAGCCTGTAAAATGGTCCAAATTGTCTATGCATGCAGCCCGATTTCGTCAGTCAATGATCCATAGCACTCTTTACTGAAGTGGTTTTCCAGGACTCTCCATGAAGGGAAAATCTTAGACACACTAAATTCATTAACCAGAAGGCTTCCTGGTGCTCTCCTCACTTCATGTGTGGAGATGTTTTTCCACAGCACAACTGGAAAATAAGGGATTGGAAAAGCAATCAGGCAGCTCGCATTCCACGCCATCAATACTCAACACCGGCCCCAACTCAGATATGAAGGCAGAGAGTTGCCAAGGGCGCGACCTGACTTCTGGTGACAGTTCAGTGTGACAGGGAACAATGAGAAGCCACCAAAGAGTGACAGGAGTATCACACCAAGAATAACCACTGACAAAAATAAGACTCTTTATAAATCAGCTTTCAAAGTTAAAACCACTTTGGGATTCCCCTTGTTTTGATGACTTTATTTCTTTCTTTAAAATTCTTTTAAATTTATTTTACCTTAATATAAAGCATACAGACCTGGTAGGTAGCAAAAAATTATTTCAGTAGTGAATTAGGGACTAAAAGCAAAATCTAAGAGCTTTGCCTAGCCCTGGATCTTATCTTCAGCACAGTGAATCAATCATTAATCAGTTAACAACAAATAAGTGAATGCAAAAAAGTCCAGATGAAAAAACAGGGATCCTTCCCACATCCAGGATGTATAATAGTTAAAGGCAACATAAATGTTTATTAATAATTTGCTCTTGGGCTGGAGAGATGGCTTAGCAGCAAAGGTACTTGCCAATGAAGTCTAAGCTGGTTCAAGTGGTTCAACTCCTCAGAACCCTTGTAAGCCAGATGCACAAGGTGGTGCATGTGTCTGGAATTCTATTGTAATGGCTAGAGGCCCTGGCATGCTAATTCTCTCTCTCTCTCTCTCTCTCTCTCATAAAAAAATAACTTCCTCTTATGTAGTTCGTTCACTTTTAAAACCTAATAAAATAACCAAAAGACAACAATACAAAAAGAAACGCTTAATTCTCTTTTCTATGATGACTATACTTTAAAGTACTCATGCAGATTTCTCAATCTGGCTCTACTTCCAGATCATGCCCCCCACCGCCCTCCTCTAGGCCCACCAAATCACTATGTCTGATTTGCAATTGGCTTCTTCATCGGTTACCTGCCAACTAAAGAGAGGGGAACAATTTGAGAAACTTCGTACAGCAGCTTTCCCATTGATTTCATTGGGACGTAGCAGTCCATGCGATGGGCTGAGGATGCCTAAGAGAACAGGAACAAAGCAACAGGCACAGGGGCTGTGGAAACAGTACGGAGTGGGGGAGACAAGGGCCAGCCGCTCCCCAGCAAGTGGGGGATGAAGTGCTGCAGTTCAATTCCAGCCTGGGCCTATTACTACTGGGTCCTGTTTTAAGGGAGCCAGGAATGGAGTAGTTCTGTGTAGTGTGCAGGAATTTCCACTGCTGCCCTTGGCTTGTGGAACATCTCATGTGAAAAAAAGGAATAAACGTAGGCTTATAATTGAGCAGGAGGCAGAGAGCCTCCAATTAGCTTCTGCCCAGATTCCCTGTCCTTTCAGGGGCCTGGGACCATCTACAGGTGGACCTGCCCATTTAGAAATAACTCTGACTCCCACTGGTAAAAATGAACAGTTAAACTGACATCTCTCCTCTCTAATACTAAATTCTGGTACTAATTCAGCTATCAGAGGATGAATACCATGCAAAAGGGAGGCCACAGTGTAAATGAGATGCCTTAAAATATACAAAAGTGAGTTCTTTAAAATAGAACCCAGGGGCTGGAGAGATGGCTCACTGGATAAGAGCGCTTCCTATGCAAACATGATGGCCGAAGGGGCCTGAGGCCACTTGAGTTTATTTCCCCAGAACCCACAGAAACAGTAGGGTCTAGCCATGCACACCTACAATCCCAGTCCGGTGGGGAGCAGAACCACAGAATCCCTGGGGCTTGTGAAAATAGCAAAGTCTAGAGTCAGTAAGAGAATGGATAAGGGCCACCCAATATTCTTCTCTGGCCTCGGCAAATGCATGCATCTGTACACACACACACAACCCACATGCAAAAACCATAAAATCTTGAGACTAGAAAGATGACTTCACAGTTAAGTGTGTTTCTTGCACAAGCCTGAGGGCCTGAGACAGCCCAGATTTTAACCTCCAGGACTCCCATACACAGCTAGGCATGACCATGACCATAACCATGCACCCTGGGGCTCACCAGCTCCAAGCTCCAAAGTCACTAACAGACAACTTTGCTGGGAAAATCAGGTGGGTAAGGGATGCAGGGGGACAAGTAATGTTGTCCTCCAGCTGCCGCGGGCAAGCCTGCAGAGCACCACATCCGCACATGCCTGAGACATATGCCGCAAAGACCACACCTCACATCAAACACACTGCATCACACTGAGTTTTTTAGAAAAATGAAAGCTGGACCATAATTTTTGTTTTTTTGAGGTAGGGTCTCACCCTAGCTCAGGCTGACCTGGAATTCACTATGGAGTCTCAGGGTGGCCTTGAACTCACAGCGATCCTCCTACCTCTGCTTCCCAAGCGCTGGGATTAAAGGCCTGCACCACCACGCCTGGCTGGACCATAATCTTTTTAGTCTTCTGTTCATATGGGTTCTTTCTGGATCACCAGTTGGCAAGCTGATGCAAGGATCCAGACTTCAAGTGATCAATGTAGAGTATGATTTCCCCGGGACCTCAGTGACAGCTGGACAGGACTTCCACCTCCCACACCAATTTATTATCTACCCTGTCTTCATCCCTCTGAATAGCACCTGTGTGCTTTCCTGGCTGATTTTTCAGGGAAAGTCAGTTACGCCATGCTCCTAAATGAAAAGTCACTATTTCCAGGCTCATTTAGAAAGACCTGGCCTATCTGGTCCAGATCCTTCATCCTAAATAGCTCTGCTATTAGGGGATATCCCACACATATACACACAAGTCACCTCCTTTGGAGTAAGGATGTAACTCAATGGTGGAGCCTTGCCCAGCAAAGTTCAGTCCCTAGGTGAGGAGGATAGAAGGGAGGGGAAGAGGAGAGGACAGGCAAGGAAGAAGGAGAAAATTTAGATTTGTAGAGCAACTGCATCATGCATGCATGCATCATGCATGCATAAGAGAGGGAGAGAAAGAGGGGGGTGGAAGGAGAAAAACAATACGGTTTCTTCAAACTCAAAACAAGGTTCGGCTACAGACATAACTGATCAGATAAAGCACTCACTGCTCAAGTTGGAGTACCTGAGTTTGATCCTCAAACCCAACGTAACTCACCATATACATGTATCCATATAGATTTATCCATTTATCCATACTCATCTTTTGGTGGCACCTTAGTTTTAAATTTTAAACGTGTCTTTAAAATGCTCACATTTGAAAGAGTAAAATATCAGAAAGGCTGGAAGCCATGGCTGACTCCTGCAATCCCAGCACCATGATGCTGACACAAGGATGGTGAGATGGGAGGCGGGAGACAGAAGAAACTCCCGGAAGCTTATGGGAGCTCATGGCAAGTGCAACAAAGAACAGTGGAGTGAGATTCCAGGCTGAGAAGCCCTGCCTCAAAGGCAGGAGACAGAGAGGACCACCCTGAACGCTGCCTCTGAGCTTTACATGTGCACGGTGGCACATGCATGCCTACACTCAATGAACACACAGTAAATAATAATGGGGATTTTAGCTGGGAGTTTGATGAACATCTTAAATATATTTTATTTGTTTATTTATTTGAGAGAGAGAGAGAGACTGGGCGCACCAGAGCATCCAGCCATTGCAAACGAACTCCAGTCATGTGCTCTCTCTTGTGCATCTGGCTTACGTGAGTCCTGGGGAATCGAACCGGGATACTTTGGCTTTGCAGGCAAATGCCTTAACCACTAAGCCATCCCTCCAGCCCTAATAAACTTTTTATTTTATTTTATTTTATTTTTTGTTTTTTTTGTGGTAGGGTCTCACTCTAGCTCAGGCTGACCTGGAATTCACTATGTATTCTCAGGGTGGACTTAAACTCACAGTGATCCTCCTACCTCTGCTTCCCGAGTGCTGGGATTAAAGGCGTGCGTCACCACACGCAGCTCCTAATAAACATTTTTTACAAAGCAAAATAAGAAAAAAGAATAACCAAAATCAGTTTATCATGTGAGATGAATGGAGGATGGGGTAAGGTTAAGAAGGTTATTAATATCAAAGCCACACGCAATACAACGTGCACAGTAAGTGAGCCGCTCTACAACTACTCACAATTTGCTGGTAAATGTGACTTTCCTTATTTGCAGACAAAGCAACATTTATATTTAAGAGAACTTTTATAAGACAAGTAACCATGTCATCTTGGAGACTGTTAAAGACCAGTGAACTTTTGGCAGTGCGTATCTGATGAAAACACCTCCAGAGGTTAAACAAATCTTCTAGCCACGAAAGCACTTCCACCTGGATCTTGATGGTTCCTTTCCACATCAAGATCAAACAATTAATTAGCTGCTTTTTAACCAGATAAATTCCGGTTGCACTCCAGAGGAAGCACTTCAGAAGGTGGCCTCAGCCACTTCTCGGTAGATCCCTTCCACGACGGGGCTTCCCAAGCCCCATTAGCAGAAGAGAGGGTACAAAGAAAGAGAGACCATTTGGCTGGCAACCTGACACCCTCAGGCCTGCCTACCTGGTTTCCTCTTGCATATTAATGGAAATTCCTGTGCCCAGCCCTTGCCAGCCAAGGGGAAGGCCACAGCCAGCCTTGGAGGATACATCCTGCACTCAACCTAATCACTTCCGCTTGCTTTCATCCCACACCAGGAGGATTACCACTCAGCAGTGGGGGAGGGGATGATGGGGCAGCCTCTTGGACTGGGTGGCTAATAGGGGAACAACAGCAATTCTGAGTCAGATGTGGTCAGATCACATTTGGGGAAAAGAAAAAAAGAAAGCTAAGTTACCAAGGCACCAAACAAATGGTGTCCTAAGGTTTTATTATTCAAAAGCAATTGTATTTGTTTATTCAATTGATAACAGCAAAACATATTAAACCAATAAAACTTCCAAAAAAATTAGCCAAAGAGACCTGGTAATGTGGCTCTGCAAAGGATCTGAGCTTTCATCTCAACAGAATCTCCTGAAAAATCTGTAATGCAGAAATTATCTCATTACTGTCACATAACAAGAATGCCCCCCATCCCCCGACCGCCAGAGCTCCCTATTGGTTTGTACTGCAAAACTAGATTTACCAAGAGCATTTGGAAGAAGAGTCGCCTGGCATTTTTGTTCCAGAATGAGTTCAGAGAGAGGAAAATAAAGGCAGGAAGAGGGAAGAGGCATATAATTACATATCCAGCACCCCTCCTGCTGAAGTAGGTTACCAAATATAGCCACTTCTCCCCATCCCGGCCCATCACAAAGTATAAACACAGCGCAGTACAACCACGGCACTGACGGCACACTGATCCTGTTCTCGTCCCGCACGAATGTGCGCCAAATCACTGAGAAAGTCATTCTACCTACGACTGCCCACAGCAGGTCTCACTCTCCATTCCACTTCTATTTTTCTGGCTTTTCCTGGAAATCTATCTTTTTATACTATTTTATTTATTTGCAAGCAGACAGAGAGAGAGAGAGGAAGAGTGTGTGAGAGGCAGAACATGAGTGGGTGCACCAGGGCCTCGTACCACCGCAAACAAATTCCAGTTGCTTGCATCACTTTGTGCATCTGGCTTTACGTGGGTACTAGAGAATTGAACCCAGGCCACCAGGCTTTGCAGCCAAGAGCCTTTAACCTAACTTTAACTAAGCCATCTCTCCAGCCCCCTGAAATTGATTTTTTAAAAATATTTTATATATTTATTTGAGAGAGAGAGAGCAAATGGGCACATCAGGGCCTCTAGCCATTGCAAGTGAACTCCAGACTGGCCACTGAGGCAAGACGGGACTCATCAATAATCGTGGCTTGTAGCTTGGTGAAGCCCACAGCAGCAGGAGAACTGAAAACAGTTTTCCCAAGATCTACCTCAGAGAGCCTTCACTCCTCCATAGGTGCATATGCTTTGACACTTGGCCCCCAGTAGATGGCACTGTTTGGGAAGTCTGTGGAACTTTTAGGAAGTGGAGCCTCACTCAAGGAAATGAATCGGTGTGTGTGGGGGGAGGGGGGAACTTTGAGGTTTTATAACCTGGCCCCATTTCCTGTTCTTTCTCTGCACCCTGACTGTACATGCATATGACCAGTGGTCTCACACTTCTGCCATGATGGGCTGTACCCTCAAACTGTGTGTACCCAAATAAAGCCTTCCTCCTTTACATTGCTTCTTGTCAGGTATTTTGTCCCAGCAATGAGAAAAGTACACCCACCTTCTACCTGTTGTCTTGGTTAGATACTTAAGGATCATCTTTGATTAGGTTTTCCAATAAGTTTTCTTATCCAGCTTCGATTACTTAAAACCTTGATAGTAACTTTGAAGCACTGCTGTATCTTCTATTCCAAAGTTCCCTTCAACTCCAGTCTTCCGGCTGCTTCAACTGGGCTCGTGAAACCATCTGGGTGGTTGAACTACAAGCAAGCAAGGCTGCAAACACACCACTGTCCCACTGTTGAATGGGAGACAAGGAAAGGTGGAGCTCTTTATAGCCAGCTGCTCAAAGACAGGGGACAGGTACTACTATTAAAATGATAAGGCACCAGTGAATATTATGAGCCTACCCAAGGCAATAATCTCATTTACAAGATGAAAAAGTGGATACCATCAGTGGCACCTCAGCATTGTGTGAGTTCAGGGCAGTCAGGAGGGAAATGTCAGGGGCCACAGCAGGAGAAAGATGCAGCTAAGAATAAGCCCCTCCACCTTCAGCCAGGTTCACTTGCCTGGTTATCCATGTCAGACTAACTGGGCGAACCACTCTGTTAGCTTTCTAGAAAAAGAATGAACCACTGAAGGTCTAGATTAGATAAGAATTAAAGTCTCATCTCAGAAATAAATCCCATGATCCCTTGACCTTAGGAGGAGAGGTAAGAAAAGGAGCTACCCTTGAATCAATTCATAAGAATTAAAGGGCAGCTGAAACCCAGGGATCTAATGAGTACGGAATGCTGCTGCTCTTGATGGGAAACCATGCCACGGGGTTTACGCCTGGGCAGTTTCTCAGAGTCCTTTTCTGTTCCTTCCAAGAGATAATGTACAGATGTTTGCTGGGAGCTCTTTTTATTTTTTTAGTATCTTTCTGACACTGTCTACTTAGATATGGCCGAGAGCGCAGCCTCAGAAGCAGGGTGGCCCATGAAAGCGGGATGTGGCCCCCTGCAGCATCTCCTCGGGAGCCTAAAGCTGACTGGGTTGTGGGTTCTGAGTTCTGGGTTGTGGGTTCTGAGTTCCATCCCAGCACTTCACTCCTCCTGCTAAGAAACCTTCCAGGGCTCAAAACGATCGAGGCTACTGCACGGCTCTTCACGCCCGGTTTTCTCTCTCTGTAAGAAAGGTGTCTTTCAAGTGTATCTACCAGGAAATGTGAACAGTTAGGCGTTTTGCCCTCCGCCGGCTGGAGAGGCCCGCCCTCGCTGGCTCCCTCCGCAGACACTGAGGTGCTCTGTTCTCAGTGGCGGGAGGCCACGTCAGCAGGATGTAGCCCTGACTGCCAGGTCACATCCAAGACTGTCTGGAGAAGGGCACCACACAGCCCTCGGGACAGAGGCGGCCTCTGTGGCTTCTCCCAAGCCTGGAGGAAGGCAGGCTTTGAGCACCGTGGTGACAAGGGCCTCAGGGTGACACCAAACCCTCAGTTTAGTTTCCCCATTTCTAGACGCTCCCCAAATAGTTGCAGTTACAGTTATTATTTTTCCCTTCTTTTCTTAGAGCACTCACTGTACTGGATCCAAATTCATATTTGGAAAAGGCTGCTGTAAGCCAAATCCAACTTCATGTAGCTTTCTGGCTCCTGAGGCCCACAGAGGAAATTCTGTACACTCAACCCACCAATCTTAGCAGCCCCAACACACATAGAGTCAAGGTGGAAAACTTGACCTAAGAGGCTGACGCAGAAAAGTGGTCACTACGCACCCCCCTTTTTTTCTTCCAAACTCAGAGTAAATATAGTAAACAAGCCACATCAGATGCCTTCATGTTTATTTCACAGGATGGAGTTGGGACAAGCAGCCAACAGGCTGCCCTATGGAGGGACATCCTAAATAAACAACAATGATGCATTTCATGGAACTGGCTCACTGAGCTGCAAATCAATCCCACTTGTAAAAACCAACACGATCACGGTGAACTGGCTCGACAGCAGAGCACCTATGCACCTGGAATACCAAAGGGTTTTATCACTAGGTGCAAACTTCAACCAGGGATTCTGGAAAAAGAATAAAGGTGATTTTTTTTTTTCTCAGAAACCTCAGAAGTTAAGTTTTCTCCTCTACTCTCAGGGAAACACTTTTTTTTAAAATTAATTATTTATTTATTTGAGAGTGACAGATACAGAGAGAAAGACAGATAGAGGGAGAGAGAGAGAGAATGGGCGCGCCAGGGCCTCCAGCCTCTGCAAACGAACTCCAGACGCGTGCGCCCCCTTGTGCATCTGGCTAACATGGGACCTGGGGAACCGAGCCTCGAACCGGGGTCCTTAGGCTTCACAGGCAAGCACTTAACCGCTAAGCCATCTCTCCAGCCCAGGGAAACACTTTTTTTAAAGGCAATATCCCCAAGGTTAAAACTTTCTCTCTAGAAATACCAAGCTTTAGAAAGAAAACAGCCCTGCTCTGGGAGAGAAATGAGGACAGGAGGTGATGACAGACAGAGTAGTTCAAGACATGGAGAATGGCATATAAATGAGAAAAAATACAGAGAACAGAATATAAGATAACTTGATAACTTTGTAGTAGTTCTAAGAACTGTCTAAAGCCACAGAGCTCTAGGAACAATCCAGAAAAGGCAAGAAACCACACACAGAGCTGGGAGCTCACACAGTGGCTCCAGACCCAACTTCAGTGAAGAGAAACAAACCCAAAGGTTACAGGTACTTAGAGATTTAGTGGTGCAGGGCTGGGGAGATGGCCCAGCAGGTAAGAGTGCTTGCCATACAAGCACGTCTGAGTTAGATCACCAGCGCACACATAAAAAGCCAGTCCTCACCTGGATGGGAGGGGGACCCGGGTGGGGGTGCTGAGACAGGAGGATCACTGGGGCTTGCTGGTCAGCCAGTACGACTGAAAACAGCAGCTCCAGGCTCAATGAGTGACTGTCTGAAGGAAAAAGAAAAAAAGGCAGACAAGCAATAAAGGAGTACATATTTACACACATACGTGAACATGCTTATACACATACACACACAAGAGTTGGTGATGAAAAAGGTATGCTACCCATTTTCAATCATTTGCAAAAAATGTGTTCCCCGAAACATCTTGAATGGTCTCTTTAAACCTGTTCTTATAGGGACTGAGTACCCACACTAGCTCCTTTATTCATGTGGAGGAAAGACTACATCCTCCTAGCTACCCGTTTGCTAAAAATCAATCTAATTTTTCTGGCTGAATTGGACACCATGGGCTTCAAATAAATCCATAACATTTTAAAGGGAGGAAAAGTACCCTGGAAAAAAAAAAGGTTCAACTTTCAAAGTGATCTCAAAAATAACATCTATCAAATGTCACGGAATCATGCTGCATCTATAAGAAATTTAAATCAGCTGTTATGCAAGGTAATTATTTAGAGACAGATGGGCTAGACCCAAAGGTGATGTATCTCCTGGTTGGTACTGGAGGAAGAAGGGAGGAGGACAGGCCGCAGCAGAGGAGTGGCGGTGAAGAAGAAAGCTAATTATTGCCCATGCAGATGTCAGACGCACAAGACACAACTGCTGGGCTAGTAAATATTGCTTCTGAGAGGATAATGCAACAATGAACAATGGAAGCACCTTGATTTTTTTTTTTTTTTTGTAAAAACCCAAGCTGCAGATTTTGCCAAGAGGTTAGGCAAAACAGAATCTGAATGACAACCATGCACCCTTAAAGACTGTGTGTGTGTGTTTATGTGTGAATGCATGCCAATGTGCATACATACATACATGCACTTAGTTAAAAAAAACAGGCACTTTGGCATAATGAAACAGACATATGGTGAGAAGCTAAAACTAACAAAAAATACCCAAGACTATGGCTTCTATGTCAATCCTCCAAGGCACACTTAAGAGGAGATATTTAAACAAATTAGTCATTTCTACAACTGAGATGGAGATAAAAGAGAAGACTATTTTAATGTGTTCGTTCACAGCACGCACATAGGAAATGATTATGGAAACACAAAATTAGGAAAAACCCCATGTAGATTTGTGACTTTGAAAGACCCAATTAAATCTGGATGAGAAACTGACAACCACGTTAGCATATTTCACTGATTCCAAGTAATCTTTTCTACATTTTAACATCCCCTGAAAAAAAAAAAAAAAAGGATTCACAGTATGATCAATGGCAAGTTAGTTTCATTGACGGCTTTTTACTCTTTTGCAGTGATATGTAAAACAACGGTGTGTTTTAAAATCGGGCGATAAAAGCCACAGTCTAAGATAGTATACCTAGAAGGAGAAAGTACACCTTCTGTATTCTTAGGATTTGTTTTTCAGTCACAGTTATTTCAATACCTGAAGTAAAGCACAAGAGGATATGAGTTTGATCCCCAGAACCCATATAAAAATGTTGGATGTGGGGGTATGTGTCTGTAATTCCAACACTGGGGATGTGGAGACAGGTGGATCCCTAGGGTGCACTTGCTAGCCAGTCTAGCCTATTAGATGAGCTCCAAGCCTATGGCAGACCCCGTCCCAAAGGTGAACAATACATGAGGAATAAGACCTGCAGCTGTCCTCTAGCCTCCTTCACATACATGCACATATGTGAACATGCACTGTCACATACACAGGCCACATACACACACACACACACACACACACACACACACACAAACATAATGTACTGGGTGCCTGCTACATCTAAATCTGTGGAGGTAGCCCCAGGCCTTAAGCACTGTTTTGTTTTTTCTAGATGATGCAAACATACAGCCGGAGTTGGTAGTGATGACATAATATATCTAACAGAAAAAAAAAAAAAAGGCACACACATACATTTGGAAAATACAGAGACACGTGATGGTTATTAAAACATAAAAAAATACATTGAAGCTTCTCTTTTTCATTTTTTTCTAGTAGTCTAAGTTAGTATATGCTAATAAACTTATTGAGATTCATCTATTACCAAAAATATGATTCCCAAGCAATAAGTTATACCTCACTTTAAAACAGAAAAATCTCTATAATTAAGCTCTCAAACTTATTCAAGTGAAGCTTTACAATTTTCCTTAAGATCAGGGCTTTACAATTTTCCTTAAGATCAGGGGCATGAAAATGGCAGAACTCTGGAAGCATAAAGTGAGCAAAAGAGGCATCACAGGGAGGTAGAATCTTAGAAATGATCTAGCTTTCCTCTTTAAAGAGAAAGAACCAAGGCTGAAAGGGATGAAAAGAGACTGACCAGAAAGAAAGTGCATCTTGGATCAGAAGATTCCCTTGTTCTTCTCAGAAAGTCTTTTTAAATATTTTTTTTATTTGAAAGCGAGGAGAGAGAAAGGAGAAGAGGAGAGAGAGAGAGAGAATGACTGCACCAAAGCCTCCAGCCACTGCAAACAAACTCAAGACACCTTGTCCATCTTACGTGGGTACTGGGCAAGTGCCTTAACCACTAAGCTATCTCTGCAGTCCCTTAGAAAGACATAACTGGATTTCATTTAAAGTCAGAGACAAAATATGAATATAACTGGAGTGTGTGTATAATAGGTATATACATATAAATGTGTGTGTGTGTGTGTGTGTGTGTGTGTGTGTGTGTGTGTGTGTAGAAGGTGCACATGTGTGCAGATGCAGGCACATCATGCACATGCACATGCCTGAAGTGGCCATAAGAGATCTCCGGGTTATCTGCATCCAGCACTCTTCCATGTTGTTTCCTTGAGAGAGTCTCTCGCTGAAGCTGGTGCTGCAATGTCCAGTCAAACTGGCTAACCCAAAAGCCACAGTACTTCCCGTCTCCGCCTCCCGCAGGACTGTGTGCAGCCATGCCCAGCTGTTCACATGGGTGCTGGGGACGGAACGCAGGCCCTCTCAAGGCCTCATGCTTGTGCGGCAAGTGCTCCTGCCCCTGCCCCTCAAATGATTTTTATATAAGTGAGTTTAAGTCCAGTGACCTTTGGTATACACCAGTCTTTGAAAACCACAACCCAAGTGGACAAGGTGAAAGGTGCAGTTAATAAGATTCATATCAGTGAAGGGAAATAGGCTTGAAATAAACTCAATGAAGCCAGATTACTGTGGTCATTTCACTTTCCTGTTGAGCTGCTTCTCTATCTCCTGAATACATTTTCCACAGTTACTTTTCAACACTCAGGATCAAATTCTTAAAAAAAAAAAATCTCATTTTCTTCAAAGCCGGTTCTCTAGGTAATTACTTGCCTTCTGGCTGCTCCTGGGTATAGCCAAGAAACAGGTAGAATGCACCTGTTGTTCTTGGGTTACGTCTGGGCTGGAGATCGGCATTCTATTCACTCCCGAAGAATGTTAATTGCTGATGCCAGCATGACAGGTGCAGCAGGGAACAGAAAAAGAACGAGTGAACTCACTTCATACAACGGTGACTTAACTTACCTGCAGAAACCTGACAGGGCCCCTCAGCATCTTAGAACTGGTCATTGCTATGGGAACCAACAATCTACCCACTAAAACAAGTTTTAAAACACAGCCCAAAGTTCTAAATTTCTACAATAGCTCCCTATCTATATGAGGGTATTAAAAAAAATTAAAAGGGCTAGTGTTGCAGTTAGGGTGATTGCCTACGAAGCCAAAGAACCCATGCTCGATTCCCCAGGACCCATGTAAAGCCAGATGCACAAGATGATGCATGTGTCTAGAGTTCGCAGTTGCTAGAGGTCCAGGCACACCCATATCTCTCTGTCTATCTGCTTCTCTCTCTCTCTCAACACACACACACACACACACACACACACACACACACACACACACACAAATAAAAAAGAAAAACAAATAGAAAGAGGAGAGTCAACGTAATACTGTTTTCTATGTTACTAAGGAGGCAACCGCTGCCCTCAGCTTCCTCCAACAGCCTGCCTTTCCTCTCCTGGAGGCAACACTCCTGGGTCTAGACGTCTATCCAGTTTGAATTCTGAGTCACTTCCTTTCTTCCCAGTGTTACACTTTAAAACATTCCTCCCATCTTTAGAATACTTCAGAAAGTGAAACTGCCTTCCACATTAGTTCATCTACTTTGTATTCTCCCCTTGAGTGGTTGTCTTTACTATGCCCAGCTGAGGGGGGATATACTTGCTTATCATCTAAATGTATTTATACAGAACATGTTTCATATTTATATAAGTTTTCTAGCACAGTGATCTCCACATACTACATAAATGCTGTTCATTCAACTTTAAAAGATCAGTGGGAGATTTTTGCAAATCCTATTTCTTCTCATTATATGGGAAGTGAGGCACAGAGAAAAAAAAGTAATGAAATGGCAATAAATTAGGAGAGGTAAACTAAAATACTGTACATACAAATTCTCTTTTTTAAAAATTTTTGTTGTTGTTCATTATTTATTTATTTATTTGAGAGCTACAGACACAGAGAGAAAGACAGATAGAGGGAGAGAGAGAGAATGGGCGCGCCAGGGCCTCCAGCCACTGCAAACGAACTCCAGACGCGTGAGCCCCCTTGTGCATCTTGCTAACGTGGGATCTGGGGAACCAAGCCTTGAACCAGGGTCCTTAGGCTTCACAGGCAAGCGCTTAACCGCTAAGCCATCTCTCCAGCCCTACAAATTCTCTTTAACATAGGATCTTGAATCAACCCTCAGTTCATTAGAATTAATATAAAGGGAGGAGAAAAATTTAAATACAAAAACTAGGGGAAGAAAAAGGGTATGCTTGAGTTTATGCATAAAGAAATTGTTAAGCAAAGTGTTTTTATTTTTCTACCTTTTCATGGAATTTGTCCTTTGTCCACTGTAGAACCAAGCTTAATCTTAGTGTTTCTGAACATTTATTTACAGGCATATTTTCAGTAACCTCTTTTTCTTACAAGTGTATCCCACCATGACATTTCAACTCTTCTCAAAACTCCTCAGCCAAAAACACCATTTCCACAGGGACCCCAACCACAACTGTGTCTAATTAATAGGCCCTGCAGATGGTTCTGCTCCAAGCTAATGTTTGAGAGCTAAGGTGTGGCCTCTGGGTAACAACAGAGCCAGACACCAAGGTCAAGGTCAACCCCTGGATCCATATATTGTGGATACCACCTTGGACAAGCATCAATTTATTTATTTATGTTTGGTTTTTGGAGATAGGGTCTCACTCTAGCTCAGACTGACCTGGGATTCACTATTTAGTCTCAGATTGGCCTCAGACTCACAGTGATCCTCCTACCTCTGCCTCCTGAGTGCTTGGGCTAAAGGTGTGCACCGCCACACCTGGCCTATGTCCTGACCTTTAGAGGTGAACACAGAAGCAACAGCCTGATTCTTTCTACTGACAGAGGTGAGGAGAAAGTAGGCTCCCTGCAATGTGACTTCTGGAGAGCAATTTAAGAGGGTTATTTTCCCATCTCACTTTTCAATTCCATCTGCATCACAGAATTCTACCAGCCTCAATCAACTCTCAAGTATGTGTGCCATTTCATTGGTGTCTGAGTATGGGCAAAATCAGTCTGCACCCCTGCCAAAAGATTTGTGAACTCAAATTTGCTTAATGATCTTGTTATCTACAGAGGTTTATAGCGGAAGAGTAGCTTGAATAGATCCAGTGAACAGATCCAGCCACCAGGTAGTTTCCTTAACAGTTACGTGAAAATGAGAAGGCCTTGGCACACATTGCGCAATGACAAGCTTCCTTAAATTTAAAAAAAAAAAAAATTTTTACACTAAGGAAGTGATAACCTGTGTGAAGCAGGCAGCATGTACCACGCAGAAACTTGAGAACATTCACAGGTGAACTGTGTGAACTCTGCAAGGCCAAGCTCATTCAGCATCCCCATCTCCCTCACACCACAGAGAGGTCCAGCATGTATAAACTGACATCTGACAACTCTGTTAAGTTTACATGATGGGACAGCCCCTTACAACTAGCCTCTACTTGGACTAGGAAATTGTTCTCGGAGCTTCTATTCCATTTTTCATCCAATCCTCACAGCAATCCTTCAGTCAAGGTAGATATTATTCCAATGCTACAGAAATGGAAACTGAGGTGTGGGTGACTGAAGTGACACATTTTGCAATATACCACTAACACGCAGGGATTTCTAAGCCATGCGATGTTACTCCAAAACTGGTAATGGCCTTACCAATATGATTTACTCGCCATCATGGCTCAGCCTCATTGTCAGCATGGCTGGATTTCAAGCGACCCAGGAAACACACCTCTGGGTCTGTCTATGAGTGTATTTCCAGAAAGGCTTAACTGAGGAGGGAAGTACCACCCTGAATGTGCATAGCAGGATACCAGGCTGAATAAAAAGGAAAAGTAAGCTGAGTTCCTACACTCATCTCTCTCTACCTCCTGACCAGACCTGACCGGACCAGTGTGGCCAGCCTCATGTTCCTGCCACCATGCCTTTCCTACATGTACCTTAAAACTGTGAGCCAAAAAAAACAGGGATGGAGAGATGGCTTAGCAGTTAAGCGCTTGCCTGTGAAGCCTAAGGACCCAGGTTTGAGGCTCGATTCCCCAGGACACACGTTAGTCAGATGCACAAGGGGGCGCACGCATCTGGAGTTCATTTGCAGTGGCTAGAAGCCCTGGCACACCCATTCTCTGTCTCTCTCTCTCACTCTTTGTAACTCTCAAATAAATAAATAAAAATAAACAAAAAAAATCTTTAAAAACACCAGAATTGCAGCTGTCAAGTATTTTCTCATGACCTGGAGGAAGATAACTAAAACACAGCTTCTTGGCATTTCCTAAGACCAGAATATATTAAAGAGAGATTAAACAAGAGACCTAAAGGAGAGGAGGCATAATGAGAGGAACTGCTTTCTTAGGCATGACAAAATGTTCTAGAAGGCTGTGTGGACATGGCCGCTCAGGTACAAGGTGAGAGTTAACAGCTCTAATCCAAAAGAGAAGCAACAAATGAAGCTTCAACTACCAGAATTAATTTAGATGTGTTCGCTGCTTCGCCACAGCTCTTATCTGAGCCGTGCACACTCCCATAGCCCTCCCCCTGAACTGTCTGAAAGGTGCCACCCTTAGCCACTGCACGCATGCTGGCCTGTTAGAAATGAGCAAGGATGAACTGGAGACAGAAGCTGCAACTGATTTCCACAGCAGGACAGTAAGTCACTGCCCACGATGAATCACGCAGTCTCTTTAGGAAAACAACAGCAAAGCTGTGATGATGGTGGTGGTGGTGGTGGCGGTGACTGTGGCAGTGGCGGAAATGACAAGGACACTTGTAACAGATTCTCTCACATCTTTAACCCAGATATACAATTCATGTCCCCATTTCAAGAAGACAATGAACACGCTAGGTACCTCTATGCGGGGGCGCTGACTAAGCACCTGCAGAGAGCAGTAGTTCAGCCCTGATGTTACTCAGCCCCATGACACTGCTCAGTCACTATGGGACGATGGTGATCATGTGATCATAGCCTTTCCTCCCACTGGGTGCACACGTGTGGGGCTTTCTGCTACAGGGCCACCAACATGGCTGTGGTGAGTGTGGAACACCCCCACAGGCTCAGACGTTTGAGCACTTGGTCCCCAGCTGGTGGCGCTATTTGGGATGTTTGCGGAACCTTTGAAAGATGGAACCTTACTGTAGGAAGTGGGTCACTGGGGGGTGGAACTTGAAGTTTTATAGATCAGCCTTACTTCCCATTTACTTTCTGATTCCTGTCTTGAGCCAATGTGACCAACTCATTTCCAGCTCCTGCCACCATGCCTTCCTCACCATGATGGGCTCTATCTCTAGGAACCATAATCCTGAAACAAACCCTCCCTCCCTCCTTCTCTTCCTCCCTCCCTCCTTCCTTCCCTCCCTCCCTCCCTCGCTCCCTCCCGCCCTTCCTTAAGCTGCTTCTTATGCAGGAAATATTTAGAAATGAGCAAAGTATATGATACAAGTACCTACCATCCCATATGGAGAACACCCTCCTGGTAACTTTCCTTTTGTTTCTATCAAGGGGCCTATCAAGTAGGCATGCCGATTATATAGCTCTAATGAACACCTATCCATCCTTCAGTCCCTCTTTGGAGGAAAAGCTTCATCATGTATAAAATAAAACCACCAAGCATTTCAGATATCAGGTGTTCTCCAAAGCTACAATGATCCCCATCCCCAATGTTTCATGAGAACATATAAATCTAAGCATTGAGAAGTTTTAAAAATAACCTGAAAATGCAAACACAAGTGAAAAACAGATTTAGCCATTATGAGGTAAGGATGAGAATACAGCTCTGTGGTACAGCACTTGCCTAACATGAGTGAGACCCTAGATTTGATGCTGGGGGGGGAGGGAGGAAAAGAGGGAAGGAAGAAAGGAAAATGAAGGGAATGGAAGAGAAGGAAGAAATGATGAGTTGAAAAGTAGGTAGAATAATTGAGATTTTCATACAACTTGCACAATTGTGGCTTAGAATCTTCCTGGAGCACTGTGAATTAACTTTCCCAAATTACAACTTTGGATCATTCAAAAAGATAACACTGAGACTAGCCTGGGCAAAATATTTTCCATTTTCCATTCACAAAACTGTATCAGCTTATTAGCAATCTTTCACAAAGCTGCTAAATGCTAAAGAAATAGATTTTCAAAACAGTTTCTTATGTAGAAAAACAAGCTCCTTATACTCTGACCCTGAAGTCTGAAGAAATATTTCTAATTCATATATTTGACAAATAATTTAATAGCATCAAATAACAATTCCACTTCCAACATAAGTGAAGGGAATATACAAAGTGCACGTATAGTATAATAATGTTACTTTCAAACTCTATTTTTCTCCAACAAAATTTGGTTTCATTTGGGTCAAGGGAAGGGTTCAGTCTTTAAGCTCTGAAGATAGACTTCATTTGCAGTGGATAAATTTCCTGGGTTTGTGAGTTAGTAAAGATGCGATTTCTCATTTATATACAGTTTACATGAAAGGAGGTGAAATCATAGTCTACGCCACTTGTAAACTCCAGCTAGGACACTATTCGTGTCATCTGGCAATAAACAAAGCAGCAGGCAAACTGGGTTCTCCAGAGCATGCCATACGTTCTTGGAGGGAATGACAGATCAGTGCTGTAATCTGCCCAACAAGTCTCATAAGTGCACAGCAAGAATGAAATGAAAAAAACATTAATAGGGCTGGAGAGATGGCTTAGCAGTTAAGGCACTTGCCTGCAAAGCCAAAGGATCCAGGTTCGATTCCCCAGGGCCCATGTATGCCAGAGACACATGGTGGCACATGCATCTGGAGTTCATTTGCAGTGGCTGGGCACCATGGCATGCCCATTCTCTCTCTCTCTCTGTCTCTCTCTCAAAAAATAAACAAAATATTCAAAAAATAATAATAGCAACATTAAGTTCCCTATGCCATTCCGGATGCTGAATCATATGTACAGGCTGGGGGAGGAAGGACACAAATGGGGAAATAACATGAAATAGGTTCTCAATAGTGTCATGATACAAAGCCACTGAGCTGGGCGTCCATGAGAAATGCTATTCCCACACTCACTGTGGTAAAGGAGAACCTAACATAGAGCTGGACAAGGATGAAGGACAATGAGAGAGAAAAGGGAAAAAAAAAAAACCCTACACATTTCAAGAACCTTTAAGCTCTCCTATCTCACAGTAGGCTCTCTTAAACTTCCCTCCTTGTACTGCTGTGATTTCCAGATCTTGGCCCACTGCCTACAAGTGAGCAGAGAGAAGCATGGTTATGAAAGACATTAAAATTATTCTGATAAGACTATCAATAATTACATGTCTTTAGATATTATTTATTAAGATAATGATGCTTTGTAAACAATTTATTTTATTTTCACCTGTAGCTCCATGTTATGCACCTATTTTTTTCAGGATCTACAACATAAAAGTGGTAGAAATTAATATAGGATAATTATGATAGTTCTTCAGAATGCTGGGATGACAGCTCAGTGGGGGAGTGTGTCCATGGTGCTGGGATCTAAGACAAACTGATCAGTTTCAAGTACTAACATGATCAGAAATGTTGAAGTTCTTTGGAGACTGTAGAGATGACATCATTAAGCTCCCACCAGAATGACAAAATTTTCAAGAAGAATCATGCCATCTGGCATAACACAGAAACCAGTAAAGTGGGCAGGAGAGATTGCTCAGTGATTAAAGGAGCTTGCTTGCAAAGCCTGATAGCCCAGGTTCAACTCCTCAGTACCCATGTAAATCCTGATACATTAAGTGGCACATACATGCATTCGGAGTTTGTTTGCAGTGACAAGAGGCGCTGGTGTGCCCATTCCCCACTGCTCTGTATGTCTGTCTCTCTCTCTCTCTCTCTCTGTACTTGCAAATAAATAAATATTAAAAAAAGAAAAGCCAGGAGTTCACTGTGACTGTCATTTGGCCACGTGGCTGGGGAGCAGGTGGAGAAGGAGCCGTTTCCTGTGACTGCTGACTTTAGAGTCTAACTCAAGGGCCGGAGAAGGTTTACACGCATAACCAGAGCGTGCAGTGAGGTGCCGCTCCTCCCCAGCCAGAGAGAGGTCAAAGTGGATGGCGCTAGTCCAGAAGGACTCTACAAAAAGAGACTTACAGCCTTCCAGGAAGTGCAGTATTTGTTTTGGCTCGGGGATTTTGCAGGGTGCAGAGAAATGGCCCGGATAAAGGGATGGCATGTGTGGACAGGAAGGAAGGCTGTTCTGCCAGGCACCTCAACCCAGATAGAGACATGAAAACCCACGACGCCCTCCATTAATTCCTGACTTTAAGCAAAGGCAGAGATGCATATCGATAGCTAACTCTTCTCTCTGACAATTAGCTCTTATGAAATTTCATCTGGCCCAGGAAGGAAAAATCTTTTGTGTCAGCCATCACAGGCAAAGTGCAACCTCCAAGTGAAAATACACTGTGCCCTTCTGTGGCCCCTTCAAGACCTGTGATTCATGTTTCATGGAAAATATTGAGAAATAACTCCATTAGAAATCTGCTTTTGCCGCATCTTGTATGTTTCCTGTGTTTTTCTTCCTTCATTATCACCAAAAACATCCTCATGAAAACAAGATATCCTGTTTTTTTCCCCCAGACTACCCAGATTCATCAATATTAATCTTAGTTCAACTTCCAAGCTGCCTTTCAATTAAGGCACACTAAACTTCTGAGCCTTTCTAGTGATGTCTTAAGAACTTAGGAAAATTATTAGGTTAACAAATTAAACTTTAAGCAAAAGAGGTTTACTTCAGATGGCATGATTTCAAATTTTCCAGAAAAGCTCTGCAACCAATTCTACTCTTTTATCAGCATTTTTCCCCAAAAGCATTTATTAGACTGTCAGTTTCAGCCATGATGTAAGCACTGGCTTTCTCCCCCAACATCTCTCCCCAGGAAGAAGAGAGAGGCGAAGGAGACAGTTCAGTGGGTAAAGTGCTTGCCTCACAGGCATGAGGGTCTGGGTTCATTCCCAGAACGCACATAAAATGAGAAACACCACCAGAGGGGGTTATCTGGCCTCCATGTTCACACATACACTCACACATAAACACATACACGCATGTACACACTAAAACAAAAACTGAAAACGTCCCCTACAGCTTTTTTCTCTTATACTTAAATCCTGGCTTAGCAGTTAAGGCACATGCCTATGAAGGCTGAGGACTCAGGTTCGATTCTCCATGTCCCATGTAAGCCAGATGTACATGGTGGTGCACGCATCTGGAGTTTGTTTGCAGTGGCTAGAGGCCCTGGTGCGCCCATTCTCACTCTCTCTCCCTCTCTCTCTCTGTCTTTCTCACCCTTTCTCTCTCTGCCTCTAATAGATTTTAAAAATGCAAATGGTTCTGTGAGAAACTCCTACTATAATATGATTCAGCTTCTTTCCTCGTGAGTTTTTAAAAGGCATGAGGGGAGACTGCCCCTCGCGCCAGGTCCAGTGCTCTGCCCCTATGCTCTTCCTCCCCCACAACTGGAGCTGGAAACCCTGCTTGCAAGTTGAGTCCACCTTGAATCTGCGCCAAACGCCGACGTTGAGTAGAAAGAATTTAAGTTCTAAAACGACAGACCTGCTCCGTGTTGCTATTCCACTTCTACACTAGTCAGAGCATTCACGAGGTGCCAGTCTCCAGACATCTGCTAATCACCCTCTCTCACCATGTCTCACCCTGGCCTGTGAGTGCTCACCCAGACACCTGACCTGAGTCCTGTTACTCCTGGGACGGCAGCTCATCTTGCCCCTTGTCACAGCCTCAAGACCTCCACCATGCCAGGGATGAAAACTCAACTCTCCTCTCTTTCTGCCCAGTGGATTTTGGAGTTTGAGTCTCCACGGGTCCTGACTTCCTTGCATGCATGTCACACTGTGGGAGACAATGCAGAGCTCAGGCCAAGAGCAAGTGTGGCACTGACAGGAATGAACTGGGGCGAGAGGAAGGCTGGCGAGACAACCTGTGCCAGAGGTTGCAGGTACCGTCCTGTCCCACGTGCTTCGTGGCTATGTTCTGTGTGTCCAGCACCCCTCACCTCGCAGGGGGGCTCAGCTGACTGCCTTGATGCTTCGGTCTTGCCTATTAATGGGTCACTAGCAGTCAATGGGTCTACACTTGGGATTCTGCCTGTTTTCAACTTTCCTTCCAGCTTCAAAAGCGCATCCTGCACTTCCCCAAGCACTAGAATTGCAGCTGGTTCCCGGCTCTGACCCTGTCCTTCTTTGCTATTCCAACTAACTGGGCCAGGTACCATCATGCCCTGGTGAAGACAAGGGCAGTGTCTGGCTCTTCAGAACAGAACAAGGAATAGGAAGGCCGAGGGAGTCAGTGATACACAGGCTTCAAATTTCTGCTTGAGTCAAGGGCACCTGTGCAATCAGTGGCCCAGTGTGAATACCACTTCTCTGCAGGTGTCACCATGAGTAAACACAAAGCTCCCACACTTGCGACAGTTCCTGTGAAAGGCACCAGCAATGGGCATGGGCCCAAAAGCTAAAAGTGAGGAAGAGGTTGACACACACACATGTGCATACACACTCCAGGAGCACACACATTCACATTCATAAACACAAACACATCTCTGAAGTAATCAAGAGTCTACCAAAGAGGTAGCATTAGGGAGTGGGTTTTATGGATATTGATCTATGTAAAAATTGTCATATAGATTTCCTCTCACATACATAGTTGCAGGGGGACATCACGTACCTGACAACTCACAGAACTCCGACATTACCATAGCTAGAGGCCATGATGCTTTCTTATTGAACCGAAAAACTCAGCTTTATTCTACAGTGGTAACTTTTAAAGAGATGCAAAGTATATCTTGAGGTTTTAACTGGTATCAATGTCCATTTATCAGGGCTACAAGCAGGTAAAAAAATCTATATCACATATTGTTCCAAAATATCTATTACTCTCATCTTTGACCTGAAGTTTCTTCATACTTTATTTTTATATTTATATATATATATATATATATATATATTTTTTATTTATTTATTTATTTGAGCACAGGGTGGGGTACCAACAGGACTTCTAGCCACTGCAAGCAAATGCCAGGTGCCTCTTTTGCATCTGGTTTACATGGGTAGCTTGGGAATTGAACCCACAGGTAGACTTTACAAGCAAGTGCCTTTAACTGCTAAGCCATCCCCCCAGTCCCTCACCATACTTTTAATGAGCAAAACTATATTTCTGTTAATGATTTAGAATACCAAAGAAAAGTCATAGGAACAATGATTAGAAAAAATATAAAACAGCAAGAAAAAATTATTAGGTAGATGACTATATCCTTCCAGCTTATTCCAACTAAAATGTATTAAGCTTGAATCTTCAAAAAGATTATTCATTTTTTAAGCTCTAAATTTTTGTTCTTATAGATACAAATAACTACAAAGTAGCATGCTGATTTCTTAATTGCTAAAACAGAAAAACTAACTTTCTACAAGGGCCACGGTAGGCAGCTAGAACTGGCAAGTGTGTCCTCTTGTCTGTTTATACATCAGTAAGCAAGTTCAAGCATTATATAAATAGTCCTCTGGTCAGATTCAAGTCTATTCGGCAACCTCATATTGATCTCAAGTACATGATAATTTCCTACTTGCCCTGTAATCCCAATCATAAATAGCTGTCACCAATCATGACCCCCACTACCACAGCACATTTACAGACCAAGGACAGTGGTCTTGTCACAGAGAACGCCATGTGGGTCAGAGTACCTAAGACATTTCTTTCTACAGTGAACCATTAAAAATTGGCAGCATAAACCTTTAATCCCAGCACTCAGGAGGCACAGGTAGGAGGATCACCATGATTTTGAGGCTACCCTGAGACTGCATAGTGAATTTCAGATCAGCCTGGCTAAAGCAAGACCCTACCTTGAGCAACCAAAGGAAAGGGAGGGGGGGAGGCATTTTTATCACACAAACTAAAAATCAGGGATACCCTGGGAACTGCACCATTATAAGCATATGCACAGTGTCTCATCTACTCATGGATAAGATTCTGGACCCAGAGGCTGCTGTCATGCGATAACAACTTCTGGAGATGTTCGGAGGAGGCACTTTGCATGTGGATAGGGCACACAACATCAGGGGCCACAGGGTAGACAGCCCTCTGAAATGCCTCTCATGACCCTACTATTCGTAATTCCCCTTCACTAGTGTGGACTGGACTTCTAACCTCCTTGTAATCCCTCACTCCAATGAAGCTATTGCCATAATACACATCGGATACCCATTCCAGCTAACCTGTAAGAGAATCTTTCTCCTAGCAACTCAGTGCAGTGGTTTGGATGGGAAGTGTCCTCCATGGTCTCATAGGTTTGTGATTAAGTCTCATAATCCCAACTGGTGGAGCCTCTCTGGAGGAAGTGTGACACCAGAGGCAGCCCTTGAGGTTTATGAGTCCAGCTCTACCGGATGTAGTTAGCTCACTCTTGCTGCTACCATCAAGCTGATGTGACAGGATGTGACGACCAGCCTCCACTCTGCCATGCTTCTCCTTCCATATTGAAACTTTCTCTCTGAACTGTAAGCTGAGAATAAACTCCTTCCTTCCCATCAAGTGCATCTGGCCAGGTGCTTTGTCCCAGCAATGAGAAGGGATCTACAGCACCCCCCAAAACACTAAATAAAGCAAGGAACTGCTTGAGTGACCACAGAAGCAGAGCTAGGGCAGACCTGCTGGGAATGGCTATTTCTCTCGCCTCCACTTCGACTTGAATATTGAGAGGCTCAGAGACCCAGGATGCAACTATGCCGTTCCCCAGTCTCTGACATATAGAAACTGAGACATAAACACGTTGCTCTAAGTCAGTCAGCATCAGATAACTAGCAGATACCCAACACATGTCTTACTACTGAAAGCATCACTTGGATAGTATCGTGATTTATATTGGAGACCATATGATGGAACAAGGAAAAGACATATCTTACATACAGAAAATCTTATGCAATCACAGAGGGAAAGCCTTACCTCTTTAAAATAATAAATAGATAATCCACTGATGAGGATATTTCTCAAATTTCCCTTACCTTGTATGCACTGAAGTGTCCCATCCTCGGCTCTTATTGTGAAAGTCTCACCTGGATTAACTTGAACAAGAATAACCTGTCAAAACAACACATTAATTTCAAGTTAATACTAAAACACCTGGAACTTCTCTTCAAGTGTTATTATCAAAATTTATGAACAAGGCAGGAAGTACATGGCATGCGATCTTGGATAACCATAAAACTCAGGGCAAAAAAAAAATTGTGAAAAATGAGGTTAAATCTGCATTTAACCAAGTGCAATCTCCCGTATTATTTATAATACATAACCTTAACACTCAATTTTAATTAACTTTTTCTTTGGAAAGTACAATTTCATTTTCTCTTTTGGGAAGTTAGACACAACACTTAAATTCGAAACATAACACCAAAAATTGCAATCACAAAATGAAACTGGATATAGGAAAACGGATTTGAACCCACTGGTGTTACATCACAGTCCCAAGTAAATATTCCTAACCTGGAATATGCGACTAAATTATGGAACAGTAGGAGGCATAGATGAGAAGACCAGGAAGAAGAAGGTCTGTGTGTTGGATTTTTAAACAATAATGGAGAGTATATAACAATGAGCACTATAAGTAAACCCCACCAGACACCCAAATGTGTCGACTACAGTTGGTGTTTTAAGCTCATGATCATATAGCTTTTAACAGACTCACAGTTTTGGTTGTAATCAAAGTATAACAAACGGGGGGAGGGAATCACTGATATAACACCTACATACAAACTAAAGACCAGGATCCGAGCTGCAAAGTTGAAGTTGAAAGCCATCTGGTGAAAGGAAAGCACCATGACACTGGGCACCATGGATCTGCGGAAAGTGACCAATCGCAAGGCCTCCTTTCCCTCACAGTTCTTAGGGTGAACCTACTGTCACGTGGCTTGAAACCTGCAAGCACACTGTTGTCCCTGCTACTTCAGCGTCCACCACACGTCATTTCCTACCTGACCAGCTGACTAGTGATTCTTCCTACACTTGACAATTGCAGTTAGTTAAACAAATAAATATGTTAGTGTCTAACTTTCCTCCTTTTATAATTTTTTTACTAACTTATTTGTGTGTGTGTGTGTGTGTGTGTGTGAGAGAGAGAGAGAGAGAGAGAGAGAGAGGGAGGGAGGGAGGCGAGGTGGTAGGAGAGAAACGGGCACACCAGGGCCCCTGCTGGTACAAGTAAACTCCAGACATACGTGCCACTTTGTACATCTGGCTTTCAGTGAGTACTGCAGAATCAAACTCCAATTATCCAGCTAATTTATAAGCAAGCACCTTTAATTGCTGAACCATGTCTTCATTACCCTATCTTTCCTTCTTTAATTAAGATAAACTTTAGGGGCTGGGGAGACTGCTCAGCAGTTAAAGTCACTTAATTGTGAAGCTTATCAGCCTGGGTTCAATTCCCCATTACCCACATAAAGCCAGATGCACAAAGTTTGTTTCCAGTGACATGCCCATTCTCTTCCTCTTTTCTCCTCTCCCAATAAACAAATAAATATCTTAAGATATATAAGATGCAGATTGAAAATCAATTTTATTTACAATATGTACCTTAATTTATGTTCTGTAATACTATTCAGATCAAAATGGTTCCATCTTTAAATGTTAAACCTTTAATATTCACATATTGTGCTTCTAATAATTCACCACAGGAAATGCTGCAGAGGCATAAATTTTCCTTTAATTAGGAAATACATTAACTAGAAAAAATCAGGGTCATTCAAGGAAAAGCCATCTCAGCTTCATCCTCAGTGTTTCTCATTATTTTGAATGATAAATTATTTCAAGGTAATTTATTTTTCCTGCACAGTAAGTGTGTCAATAATCTTCCAGTCTCCCCTGTTGAAATCATCACCAATGTAAACATAGTGCGCTGTTTAAAGAACTGAAAAGAAGTCCCTTGCAGATCTCCGGGTGATGAAAACATGCCCATGGCTTTCTGGAGGCTGGGCCTCAGGTCACCCCTTGACCATGAAATTCATCTCAGCTAACTTTGCTTTTGCATAAATACAGGGCGTACCTCTACTACAGTGGGGATAAAACAACACTTGAATAGAGAAAATTATACTTGTCCTTTTAGAAGTCCTTAGACCAAGTCCAGCATCATAATAGTAGTAATGAAGAAACCGTTTTCGCTATGCTTAAACCTCTAGTGATAAGTCTAGGATACAAGTCTGTGGAATTAGTTGAAGGAAAAAAAAAAAAAAATCAAGGGACACGAAGACTCCCATGATCCCAAATTCACAAACTCTCTTCTCCCACCCCGTTAGGTGTGAGACAATGAGTCCTGAACCCTAGTTCTTAAGCACAATTCTCCAGTATTATGACAAATGCTGGGCAAGAAAATTATCTTCTGCATTGCTGTATGGTCGAGGCGGTCACCTTACCTGCCTACCATATTGCAAGAAATGTGCTTGTGACAACTCCGCCGTGCCTGCTGACATCAAGCCACAATTCGCCACTTGACCTGAAGGGCCCCAGCCTCCGCGGTCTGCATGTGCCTTCCCCTCCTCAGCTTCTAGCGTTCAATTCCCAGCCCCCACCCTGCTTCTTCAGGGAGAGAGGCGACAGGTAAAAGGCTTTTAAGCATCTACTAGGATACCTCTCTTCAAATGTTTAGTTCATGTAATTTTCGCTGTGGCTGGGTTGCTATGGCAACCAGATTGTAATCTCCCAGGTTACCTCAGAAACCAGGCAAATCTCCTGTGTCCCGATACCAATTTCTCTTCATAAGAGCAAAAGTCACTAACTGCTGTATTCACCTTGTCACAAAGGTATTTTAAAAGACGGCATTTTACTATACTGAGAAAGGCTGACCACCTTGCTGCCTTCGCTGTCAATGACAGAGATAAAAACAGACTTGGTACACCACCCCCTGACCGGTGCTGACAACAGTCATGAACAGCCCCCATCAACTGACCTTGCACCCACACAGCCTTGCGCACAGTGAGTCACATCTCGGCATACTAAGGAGCGTTTAACATTTGTATCAGGTAAGAGCCTCTTACCTCTCTTTTCTCTTGTCTCTCCCTCCCTCCCTCTCTCTCTCTCTCTCTCTCTCTCTCTCTCTCTCACACACACACACACACACACACACGCCCACGTTCTATGTGTTCTCGTAAATGTGGTATATAAAACATAGCACCTTGTGGTTGGTTGGTTGGTTTGAGACAAAGTCTTGCTATGGGGCCTAGGCAGGCCTCATACTCACAATCCTTCTGCCTCAGCCTCTCGAGTAACTGGGATTGCAGGCACACACCTCCATCCCTGGCTCCTTAGATTGTTTTGGATAAGATATTTCTGATCATAAATACAATACTAGTAAGGCCAAAAAATGTTCTCATAGGAGAAATGCAAAATGAGAAACAAATTAAAGTTATTAATAAATATTTGAACATAAAAAGTAGCGTTGCTAAACTTATTTTTATCCACTCATTAACCATTTATTGCTTTGCCAAAGTCAGCATTAAACCAATTCATGCTGCAATGTGTTTTTTTCAGAGAAGAAGGAGAAAAATAAAAAGAGATTTTAATTATGATAGATTTTTTTTTTTCTTCCCCAGAGACAGAAAATCAGAAGCCAGCTATCAGTGAGGGAGCACACCTCGGCTGACTGTGGCTTCACCAGGCCCATTCCAGGGCTGATGGGACCCGAACCAAGATGCCTGACATAAACACAAGGCAGTTTATAACAGCTGAATCTCTTCCAAAGTCTAAAGGCACAATAAAGCAAGACTGAGAATTAACACACTTGAGCAGAAGGCCAAGAACATCCTTCTGGAAACATTTCACCATAGAAACAGGCTGAAACAAGGTGGAGCCCATCTTTCTTCTCAAGTGTAAACCCAAATTCAACAGTTTTCTGATACATTAAAAGCCACGGGGGTACCGGAGAGATGGCTCAGTGGTTAAGTGTGCTTCCTGAATAAGTATGAGGGCTGGAGGGGACCTGAGACTGCCAGAGTTCGAATTTCTAAATCCCAGCTAGTCCAGCTGGGCAAGGCTACGAACCCCTGCAACGCTAGTCCCATGGGGCAGCAGAGACCCAGGAGTCCCAGGAGCCCCTCAAGCTCTGGAATCAGTAAAGACCAGGTGGAAGTGAGCAGCCCTCGCCACAGGAGAGTATGTGAGGCACATCACCACCACTACACACAAACCCCACATAAACACACACACATACACACACACCCACACCACATAAACACACACATCCCCACATACACACACCACATACTCACACTCACCCACATGCACACACCCCACATGCCCACACATACCCCGTACACACACACATGCACCACATACCCACCATACATACACACACCCTGAATATCCCCCCATATCCCACATACCTCCCCATACCACATACACACATCACATACTCACACACACACCCCACATACACACACACATACTTTTAAAAAGCTAAGTAGGGCGGGAAGGATGACTTAGCAGTTAAAGCATTTGCCTGCAAAGCCAAAGTACCCAGGTTCAATTCCCCAGTACCCACGTTAGCCAGATGCACAAGGGGGTGCACACATCTGGGGTTCATTTGCAGCGGCGGGAGGCCCTGGCAACCCATTCTCTCTCTCTTTCTTCCTCTTTCTCTGTTAAATAAATAAAAAGCAAAAGGAAACCTACATTTGAAATTTAAATTCTGGGTGGCTGGTTAGAGAAGCAATAGTTATCTATGACGACTTATGAGTGCAAATTCCTTGGCTTCCAATAAAAAATGTTGCTGGGCGTGGCGGCACACAACTTTAATCTCAGGACTTGGTAGGCAGAGGTAGGAGGATTGCCATGAGTTCGAGGCTACTCTGAGACTATATAGTTAATTCAATGTCAACCTGGACCAGAGCAAGACCCTACCTCAAAAAATCAAAAAAAGAAAAAGTCACCAGCCTAAGTAATCAATACATGACATCATTTCATCTGAAAAGCCCCTCTGAGACAGACGAACTGACAGAAGATACTACATTTCAGCTTTGTAAAAGGTCCACCCAGGGGGTTAGAGAGATGGCTTAGCAGTTAAGTGCTTGCCCATGAAGCCTAAGGACCCAGGTTGGAGGCTCGATTTCCCCAGGACCCACGTTAGCCAGATGCACAAGGGGGTGCATGCGTCTGGAGTTCATTTGCAGTGGCTGGAGGCCCTGGTGCACCCATTCTCTATCTGCCTGTTTCTTTCTTTGTCTGTTGCTCTCAAATAAATAAATAAAAACAAAAAATTTTAAAAGATCCACCCAGGGCTGGAGAGATGGCTTAGCGATTAAGGCACTTGCCTGCAAAGCCAAAAGACCACAGTTCAATTCCCCAGTACCCACATAAGCCAGATGCACAAGGTGGCACATGCATCTGGAGTTCATTTCTCTCTCTTGCCCTTCCTCCCTTTTTCCCTCTCTCAAATAAATAAATAAAAATAATTTAAAAAAAAAAAAGGGCCACCCAGATGACCAGGCACAAGCCCTGTCAGGAGAGGAGACCCAATGTCACCTGTGAAGCTCACTTTACTTCCCACATGGACAATTGGTGCCTCGTGCATAAATTCACAATGCTCCCTTGGACCCTATATCCAACCTATATTAGGGAGCACATGATAAAAGGAGTTGGTTGGCTCCCCAGCACCCATGTACAAAGCTGGGCATGGCCATACATGTGTACAACCACAGCCTTAAGGGGGGGCAGAGACAGAGGATCACTGGGACTCACTGGTCTGTCTAATAGAAAACAGGGCAAGCTCCATCCAGGTTCAGTGACTCTGTCTCACAGAAATAGGGCAAGGACGCAATAGAGACAAACACCCCATGTCCACCTCTGGCCTCTGCATGCAAGGAGATAGACCAGTTGGTAGTGTACGAACATGAAGACCTGTGTTCACTCCCCGGGGCTTGCTGGCCAGGCAGTCTGACCTACCTGGCAAGCTCAGGCCAGTGAGAGACGCGGTCGGAAATAAGATGGATGATGTCCCTGAGGAACGACACCACAGTTGTCCTCTCCTCCACATGCGTATGGACACGCATTCCTGCACAGGCATGTTCATGCACACAACAAGTAATAAAACTGAATCCTCAACTTCATGTAAAGCAAAATAGCACTTATTCCTGCTGTGGCACTTTTCTGAACACACACACACACACACACACACACACACACACACACACACAGCCACCTAAGATTCCCAAACTCATACCTATCCATACAATTTTTGAGATCCTAGTTTCTTCCAAACACCACAGCTGCCCTTAGGTAAGACTGAAAATTAAACATTATTTGCTTTCTGAGTCCTATCTCTTCCCCAAATCAGGAAAAAGGAAGTGACGGCTTGCAAATGGCCAAACCTGATCTTTGTGGTAATAATATACACAAAGAAATTGTCCTGGGGTCACAGACATGAGCAGTCGGACCAGAAAAACTCTGGAAAATGACAGGAAAGTCCTTGCCCTGCTCTCTTATCCTCCCTGAAGCCAAATTCAAATCTGGTAGGAAAACGGGCACTTCCGGAATCTCCAGGAGGACCCACAAACACCAGGTCAGTTTGCTGGTCAGTAACCCAGCTGACCAGATGAACGCTCTCATTGGGACTCTTTCCAGTCATGCAAAATTTCTAATATTCTCATTTTCTCAAGGGACAGAGGTTCAGAAGTTTTCTCTCTCAGGGCTGGAGAGATGGCTTAGTGGTGAAGCACTGGCCTGTGAAGCCCAAGGACCTGGTTTGAGGCTCAATTCCCCAACCCATGTACGCCAGATGCACAAGGTGGCGCACGCATCTGGAGTTCGTTTGCAGAGGCTGGAGGCCCTGATGCATCCTTTCTTTCTCTCTCTCTTTCTTCCTTCCTTCCTTCCTTCCTTCCTTCCTTCCTTCCTTCCTTCCTTCCTTCCTTCCTTCCTTCCTTTCTTTCTTTCTTTCTTTCTCTCTCCCTCTCTCTCTCTCTCTGCCTCATTCTCTGTCACTCTCAAATATATAAATAAAAAATAAAAGTTTTCTCTTTCACAATAGCCTGTTTCACATTTGTACCATTAATTGTGCACAATGAGTCTACTTCATTAATACCTTTCTGCAGGAGTTTATTTTTCTTACAATGATTCTAAAAAATAATGGCTGTTCCTTATTGAACCCACCACCACCTTCCCTCTAAAACGCAAGACTCTCACAGTTCCCACCCTCTGGAATAACTTCAAAAACGTTGTTATAGGGCTGGAGAGATAGCTTAGTGGTTAAGGCGCTTGTCTGCAAATCCAAAGTACCCAGGTTCAATCTCCCAGGACCCACGTAAACCAGATGCACAAAGTGGCACATGTGGCTAGAGGATCTATCTTGCTCCCCCCCACCACCACCTTGTTCTCTCTCTTTCAAATAAATAAATTAAAATATTTTTAAAATGCTATAGGTATTAAGGAGACAGCTCAGTTGGTAACATACTTGTGAGCTCAGAACCCACATAACAGAAAGCTGACTGTGGCGGCATGCACTTACAATGTCAGCCCTAGGGAGGCAGAAACTGGTGTATCCCTGGGGCTCACTAGCAAGCTATTGTAACCTAATTGGCAAGTACCAAGTCAATAAGAGACCCTACCTCAAAAAGGGTAGACAGAACCCGAGGAATTGGACCCCTAAGTTGTCCTCTGGCCTACTCACACATGTGCACGCATGTGCCCCCACGCACATACAAACATGTGTGCATACACTTACAACGTAAAAATTTAAAAATAAAAACTGTTTTAAGGGGTTCCAGAGATGGCTTAAGGTGTTTGCCTGCAAAGCCATTTAAGACCCATGTCCTATTCTTCAGGACCCATGTGAGCAGGACGCACAGTGACACAAGGGTGTGAGGTTGCACATGTGCACTAGGTGCTGCATGCACCTGGGGTTTGATTGCAGTAGCTGGGGACCCTGGTACACCAATTCTCTCTCCTCCCCCACCCCTCACTCTCATGCATAAAGAAAAAGGCCAGTCTGTTGTGCTGCCTCAAAACAAAACAAAAAAAAAAAAAAAACAACTGGGGCAAGGAGAGAATTCAGATAACTAAGCCAAAGGCACGTACCCTAAAAACATAGGACAAATTCTCTTCTGGGAGACCTGAACCTGCTCCCTGAAGCTGAGTCCCCTGTCCCCATCACCGTACAGCATTTAGGTGATAAGGGATCCTCCCTTTTCTACTGGACGGGATTAGTACTCCTGAAGTATTTGTCAAGTGCTCCAATTCCCCCAGCTTCCAGAAGCGAGTCAGTGATCTAGCCACATTAATAGCACGATAGGCAAATGCCACTACTCATGGCCCAACAGTAAGCGCAAGAGAAGTAAGTGATGACTGAATGATAAGCACCAAGCTACCACAAAGTCACAGGTTATCAATGCCTAGCATGGTGGCTAAGAAATCGAAAATCACAGGAAGCAAGTGTGGCACTTTAATGCCTTGAAATGATAGAATTTTATGCCTGCAAAAAAAAATACATACATATAGAAGAGTCCTGTGATGACATGTCATATAATAAATCCCCTTAGAAGAACTACTATCTTAATTCAACGCATATTAATGAGCATCCAGGATGAGTCGGCTAGTCCTTTTAGGCACTAGACACGGAAGCTTAGACAACAAGATAATGCGGGGGAAGGGAGAATCATTTTAAAATAAATAAATAAAACACAGTGGTCAAAAAAATACAGCAGCAACCTGCAAGCATTTCTATTCCAGCTAATTGTACACTGCCTTGAATAAAAAGATTCTATTACAAAAAGAGCTGCTGTGTGCTGAGAACATAAATAGAGCATTAATTTAAATGGGAAAAAATGCATAAAGCAAGATTGTGAGCCCTAACTAGACTAAAGGCCTCTTTTAAGAGAACCACAAACACCTGATTCTAATGTTTCAACTACAAGACTTTCAAGACAGAAACCAAGAACATAAAAGGTGAAAATTCCAAGGAAGCTTTAATGTAGTTTTCCCCCGGCTACCAATAGCTACCGAAAGCTCATGTGCAGCTGAGAACCATCATGTCTAAGTCATTCTCATTGTGTTTTATTAAACACATTTTTCAGAGTAGGTGATACCGAAAATATATAACTCACCTGCCTTTGCTTAATAAATTCTGTTCACTCAAAACAAACTTTGATGCCTGCCATCAACCATTTCAGGACTAATCCACTGTAAATAGAGATGAGGTGAGGACAATACCCTCCCACCTGTCTGTCTATACACCTGTGGGTCCAGGCTGGGTTCGGGCCATGCTTAGGGGAACGAGAAGCTAACTAGGGCCACTTTCTACCTAAACTTAGTGTGCTATGTACAGAACTCTAGGACATCTCCCTGCATTTAGATCCGGCTGCCTCATGTATGCTTTTGATCACTTGAAAGCAACACGAGCCTACTGATATAATTATTATTTTTTTTAAAGTTTTTTGGTTCATTTTTTATTTATTTATTTGAGAGCGACAGACACAGACAGAAAGACACATAGAGGGAAAGAGAGAGAATGGGCGCGCCAGGGCTTCCAGCCACTGCAAACGAACTCCAGACGCGTGCGCCCCCTTGTGCATCTGGCTAACGTGGGACCTGGGGAACCGAGCCTCGAACTGGGGTCCTTAGGCTTCACAGGCAAGCGCTTAACCGCTAAGCCATCTCTCCAGCCCCTGATATAATTATTAATGACACATATTAATACCGCATTGATGTCACATATCCTTGGCCAACTGCATAGATTCTAAGCAGGCAACTTCCCATGTAAGAATCTCAAGGCTGGTGCAGAAAAGTATTGAACGGCCTATATTTCTAGAATCTGCAGTTTTAGAATTAATTCCAGTGTGGGGTCATGTATACACATAACACTGTTCTCCTTAGGTATGAGAAGTCATATACCCACAAAAGCATTCCCATTTTTCTAGTAGTTTCCCATGTTTTTTCAGTAAATATTCGAGAGTTAACTCTTCTGTGTTTCTGTACTTATTTTTTGAAGCAGAGTTGGGGCTTTTAAGTCATTTTTTTTTTCAAATATTTATTTGAAAGCAAAAAGAGGGAAAGGAAAAGAGGCAGGAGGGGATATGCCCTCTTGCCACTGCAAATGAACCAAGACATATATGCCACCTGGAGTATCTGCCTTTATGTGATATGATAATCAGGCTTTATAAGCAAGTGTCTCTCTCTGCTTTTAACGTCATTTTTAACACAGACTTTTAAGCACAGAGGTTAAGAACGAGGCATAGCTAAGTATGGGTATGGGTTTCATAAAGAAGTCTTCTATTTCTGTATTTTCTTAATTGCTTGAAAGTAGTATTCTGGTCATGCAGTATTTTGTGTACATTAACATAATTCTGAGATTTTGGAAAGGTTTGGGGGAAAAAAGAAGAAAAAAAGACCCTCCACGTACATAATATGGATCACCCACTCAGGCCCTGTCACACTGGTAACACCCTGGTTTAAATCAACATTTAATGCAATTATTGAAACCTTGGTTATTCAGTTCAACCAACCTGCTGAGTCCTCTGTGCCAGGCACATTATTAAACACTGGTGACTCTGGGATGGGAACAATGAACTCCTTCCTACCCATTTTGTGTATTGGCTCTATAGAAATTTTTAGAGAAATATGACTGGCTATAATCAAATAAGATTACAGACTATTAAGTGCTATGGATGAAACCATCAAACTGGGAAAAACCATAGTTGAGAGTGATATTGAAAGGGACTGGGGAGGTGTAAGTGGCTTAGCCAAAGAACAATCAGGGCTAGAGAGATGGCTTAGCAGTTAAGGCACTTGCCTAAAAAGCCAAAGGACCTCAGTTCAAATCCCAGGACCCACATACCAGTGCAGCCACTGGTATATAACACTGCGTAGTCTCCCTTAAGCCACATAAGCCAAGATATACACAAGGGGGCACATGCATCTGGAGTTCGTTTGCAGTGGCTGGAAGCCCTGGCACACCCATTTTCTCTCTCTCTCTCTCTCTCTCTGCCTCTTTTCCTCTCTCAAATAAATAAATAAAAATAAAACATTTTGGGGGGTGGGAGGGTATTATTACTATGGGAATTTTTTTATAATCATGGAAAATGTTAATAAAAATTAAATAAATAAATAAATATTTTAAAAACCATTTTTTTAAAAAAGAACAATCATTCAAATTAAATACATGGAGGCCTGAAGGACATGGCATACATGCACCAACAATAATTCCGATGTGGCTTTAACAACACATGCATGTGACAGAGGAACAAAGGTGAGACTGCAGCGACAGGACAGTGTCCCCTTGGAAGGGCCTCATGTGCCCTGTTTTCAGGAATGGACTACATCTTGTAAACAGGGTGAGTGTGGCATTAATAAACTATGTTCACAGCAGTGAGAAACCCAAACTAAAGCAGCCACCACTGGACCCATGTAATCTAGCATGGAATATGATTCCAGTTAGGCATAGGTGACATTCATTAATAATTGTCCTAACACCCAGGAGGCAGGGACAGAAGCATCCTGATTTAGAGGCCAGCCTGGGCTAAACAGAAAGACCCTGCCTCAAAAAAAAAAAAAAAAAAAGGAGCTAATGAAACAACTATCTTAGAATGAGTGTGGTTCTAACTCACTGTTAGCTGTGGCCATCCAGATATACTGCTCTACTAACAATGGATTTCTACATGGGTGGAAGTAACGTGCGTGGCTCTCCAAGCCATCGCAACTTGGTATTTCCCCACCTCCATTCACTCCAATTCTATCACCTGGTAATACATCTACCCTTCTCATTTCTACTGCTAACTCTGTATATGTCTCCCTTAAGCCTTCTTCTCCTTCTATACTTTTTCTGTCCCTTACTTCTTCCTTTTTGGCATTCTGCCTGCTGTTCCTAAAACCAGGCTTTTAGTCATAGCCTAGTACTCCTTCCCTTGTCCTCCAGCCACTTTACCAAGCAGTCAGTGTTTTATGTACTTATTACACTGTTTGACTGGTGTGCTGACCAAAAGGAAAGAAGTTATACTAGGAGAATTACTGGAACCTGCGAACAGGGAGGTGTGCTGTGGAACATGGCCCTCTGAACATGACGTTGGCAGTACATTCATGACCTCACAGCAACTGTTGGTTCTTGCCCAAGACCTGCACGGTATTGAGCCCTTCAACATTCCATCATGGAGGGTGGAGGACAGCACAAGGCTCCCATGCCTCCCTAAGGAGTTAGTGGCACTTAAGAGTTGCTGGGGGGGGGGGAGGAGACATTTTTTTTTTTTCAGTAGTGCAGCCACTGGTATATAACACTGCATAGTCTGCCGAGTAACACCCCACACATGCTCATGCCAGCAACCCCAATTTATCCCAGTGGGATATGGATGGCCACACACATACACATATGGAAAATATATATATCAAAGTAGAAGAGGGAGTAGTTGGAAAGAACAAGGGATTCAGTGGAAGAGAGAGGGATGGGAGGGGGATAAGAGAAGGTGATGGGAGAGGGATATGACCAAAATGCATCATACACATGTCTAAAACAAATGTCAACAGGGCTGGATAGATGGCTTAGTGATTAAGGCACTTGCCTGCAAAGCCTATGAGCTCATATTCAAATCTCCAGGTCCCACGTAAGCCAGATGCACAGTGACACAGACGTACAACGTCACACATGTGCACAAGGGGTCCCACATGTCTGAAGTTTGTTTGCAGCAGCTGAAGGCCCTGATGTGCCCATTCTCTCTCTCTCTTTTTCTTGCTCATTAAAGATGTCAATAAAAATGTTTGAAACAACAAATATAGAACTGAGGAGACACCCCGGTCATTAAGAGTGCTTGCTGCTTAAGCATGAGGGCCTCTCCAACAGGAGATCACCAAACTGGACTCCTCAGAACCCATGTAAAACTCTGGGTATGGCCATGCAGCTTTGTAACCCCAGTCCAGTGGATAACACCAGAGAATTTCTGGGGCTCAGGTGTATTAATTATAGGTAATTAGGGCCCTCTGTCAGCTAGTTAAAAACTAGCATGGGCTGAGGAGATAGCAGTCGGTGAAGTGCTTACCTCACACATATGAGGGCCTGAGTTCAGTTCCCAGAACCACATAAAAATAGCTAGGCATAGTAACATGACTATCATCCCCACACTGGGTAGATAGAGATAGGATAATCCTTCGAGTGCCTGGGCCAACTGGCTTAGCCTAATTGGCAAGACTGAGGTCAATGAGAATTCCTGTCTCTAAAAAGGTAGACAGTGACCCTGAGCAATATTGTCCTATAGCTTCCATACACACAAACACACCCCACAAAGTTGCACATCCAGACACACGTACACCAACTAGGATACAACTAAGTGTCTATTAACACAAGATACAATGAGAAGAGCCAGTCAGATCAAGGCAGGCTGAGACCCCAGCTCTGCAGGTAGGCCCCTTCCTTTTTGAACCCCTTTTCCCAACTATAGAAGACAGAAAATACTTAGTGACCTCAGAGAAGAACAGTACAGACCTTACCCATAGTATGAAGTAAATACAGATTACTAGAATTTCCTTTTCTTCACATTCCTAGTAGTGAAAAATCTTAGTTAAATGAGACAAAAAAAAAAAAAAAACATGTTTCATGTTGTCAATAACATCTAAAATCCGGTCAATTCTCACTGGGCCCCAATTTTTACTAGGGAACTAACTATACAGCTCTCCTGGAAAGCTTGTCTCCAGCTCAGATGCATTCCAAGCTAGGTTGACTTTCTGGGATCCTAGCAACAGGGGTGACTTTGGTGTCCATTCACAGAAGTTCTGAAATCTAAACCCCTCCCAGTTAGGAAACAGTGAATTAGTTGAAAACACTTCTAATTAAGATTATTCTCAAGCAAGCCTGCGATAAAAGGCCACATGCTCACAAAGGACTTTTTCTAGCCATTTTCTGACCCAAAAGCTGTCCTCTGAAAGTAAACGGATGACTTAAGCTCACACAGACCTTTCAACAGGCTTAGGACACTTGTCTTTTTATACTCAGCTCATATGACACATGAAAGTAACTTACAATTGATGAAAGTACCTTCACAAATGGACACTGCAGAGCACTAAAAACGTTATGGAAATTGTCTAGATTTACCATATCAAGGCAAATAGATTGAAAATTATCTCCAAAAACTGTGGTGCTAGACTGGGGAGAGAGGTTAGGCAGTAAAGTACTTGCCTCATAAGTATGAGAACCTGAGTTCAATTCCAGATAACCATGTAAAAAAAGTCAGGCACGGCAGGGTGCACCTGTAGTCCCAGCACGGGGCAACAGAGAGATCCCTGGAGCTTGCTGGCATGTCAGTTTGGAGTAATTGGTGAGCTTTTGGCCAACAGAAAGATTCTTTTCCCAAAAAGGTGGATGGCATTCTGAAAGATGTCCTCCAGGGCTGTTCTCTGGCTTCCATGTGCACATGTATACATGTGAACATGCATTTGCACACACACACTTTTTTTTTTAAAGCCTTGAGGATCAATATGTGGCTACAAGTAGAACTTTTGCCAAGTTGCAGTGCCGTTCCATTACTGGGACAAATTACCTAACCCAAAGCAGGTGACATGAGGAAAGATTTTATTTTGGCTGACAGTCTTGAGGGGAAGCCACAAGATGGCATGGGAAAGTATGGGGTGAGCAGAGGCTAAACATCACCTCTGCCACAGCAGATGGGCAGTAATAGCAAGAGTGAGCCGGTCTCTGGCAAAGGGGTGCTGTCTGTGACACTCCAGCAAGGCTCCACCTCCCAGATTTCCATCAGCTGGTTTTCAAGCATTCAGAAGACATGAGTTTATGGGGGACATTGGATTCCAAGCACCACACCGGGCATGTGCAAGGGCCTAGCTTGTTCAATTCCTAGCAGAGCAAAAGGAAAGAAAAGTAATGCTTTCAGATTTTCCTTTGGAGACTGAGTGCAAGAGCTTCGCTGAGGAACTGCTGGGGAGCCGGGAGCCCCAGTGCTCTCAGCGCAATCCAACACGAGCCACGACCTTCTGTGCATACACATTCCAACTTGTCCAACCTAAAGGCACCTTCCAATTCTTCCCTCATTCTGCACTGAGTCCAAGTTCAGGACTGACACTAGTCTCTGCAGCGTGCAAAGGAAAAATGTGACAAAGATTTTCCAGCCGGCCCCGCCCCTCCGCCCCACACGCCCTCAGCACTTGTAGCCCGCAGCAGAGTCTCGGCAGGTCTAATTTGAGGCCGGCTTATACACCATGACATCAGGGCTGTACAGTGAGCCAAGTTTAAACTCCATCTGGGACAAATAATGTCCAGGCACACTGTGACTTCTTTTGTTTATATACACTGACTAAATATGTCTTGGTGGTAAATGAACTAACTCCTCAGATTTATTTTCCCAAGGCCTCCAAAACAATATTGGGCTCCAATGAAGCAACCCCCAGCCTCCAGTTCTCTTTCCAAGACTATGCGTAAGTGATTTTTAACAGAACAGATGATTTTGGAACATGTAATTAACATCTTGGGCAGAGCCACAGTCCAAGCAGCCCTTCATCAACCTGAAACAAAGAAAACGAGGAACTCTCTAGCAAGCGGTGCATCGGGGTGGCCCGGCACCTTGCACAGGACTTTCTGTGGCCCCCTTGGAGGAAAGGAAACTTCAGGATGAGAGATGGAAGACATGATCGTACAGTAAGTAGAGTGGCCATTTTCTTGCCCTTGGACGACTAAGCTCCGTCTGTGTTTTCATCCTGGCACTACTTAAGAGAAGTGATTATGAATTCAGAATGAAAAAAAAAACAAACCACCTAATAGGTTCAAGGCTTCCAACAAGATTTCTCACAAACCGCCTCTAGGGCGAGGTAACTTTTGAATGGAAATGAAGGGTGGGGTCGGGGAGGAAAGGGTAGGCAAGAGGCCTTCTCTTACTTCCCCTCTCCACTAAGGAGAACCCCCTGCTACCGTTCTCTGTTCATCACTATCTCCCAGCAGCTACTGTCCCCACAGGGGGTTTGCTCCTCTGCTGCTAAGCTCGGGCCATCTTTATAAAAACCAGGGAGGTCTAGAGAGACGGCTGAGCAGTTAAGTGTGCTTGCTGAGCAAGCATGAGGGCCTGAGGGGGCCTGAAACTGCCAGTGTTCGAATCTTCAGATCCCAGCTGGGCATGGCCATTTGTGCCTAGAATCCCAGTCTTATAAAGGGGAGCAGAGAGACCAGGGGCTTTCCCAGGCTTGTGAACAAGGCACACACCAGCATCAGTAAGAGACTGTGGCACAAATAATAACAAGTGGAAAAGAAATGGGGTGGGACCCATGGGTGCACACAAGGATACACAGACAGTCATGCATACACCTCCATGCTATACATAAACAGAAGAAAGCCCCCCCCCAAAAAAAGCAAAACCAGCACCCTTGAAGACTTGACTCCCAGGAACTCCTCCAAAGGGGAACCCAGGCCTGCAGGCCTTCGGGACAGCCCCACTACTGCTTAGTTTTCACATCTCAGGGCCACTGTCACCTATTGCAACACACGTCACAACAGCTGGTGTCAGCAAGAATAAGGAGATTGTACCACTTAGGCAACATTCCTAGAAGGGAGGAAGCCGGCTTCAGAATAGGACTCAAGTGAAGTGGGATCTCGGCCCTGTGCCTCGCCGGCTGCAAAGATAACCTTTCTCATTTCAGGTTTCATGTATAAAAATGTCTGCTACCTTGCAGGCTATAAGATTACTGGATGAGGGCTGGAGAAATGGCTTAGCGGTGAAGGTGCTTGTATGCGAAGCCTAAGGACCCAGGTTTGATTCCCCAGGACCCATATAAGCCAGATACACAAGGTTGTGAATGCGTCTGGAATTCATTTGCAGTGGCTAGAGGCCCCGACACACCCATTCTCTCTTTCTCTCAAGTAAATAAATAAAATATTTTTTAAAGAATACTAGATGAAATGATGGACATGAAATGCTTAGCATGGGTCCTAATACCTCATAAACCCTCAACTAGGGTTGTTCCTCCCCTGTGCCTCAGAAGAAGCAAAGAAATTAAAATACTCAAAGTCCTTCTCTCCAAACACAGGATACTGACCACAAATAACCAAGCAAGAAGTTGTTGAGACTCAACGGCTTCTCATGATAAGCAACCTTACAAATATCACTTCGGTTTAAAGTAAATACCAAAACTTCCGTCTAAGCACTTGGCATCCTTCAGGGAAGAAAATCTGACCTTTACCCTGTCCATTCCGTGGTTAAAGCGCTGACATCTCTGGAAGAGTCAAGCTGACAGGACCTCTGATGTTCAGATTTTATAACCTCAGGCAGAAACCCCATGCTGCTTGGCTCTGAACAAACGCATGGGGGGCGGTGTCCTCTAGGCTCACTGTCGGAGGGGCGCTGGCACTCCTCGCACAGAGAGACAACCTCAGCACCTGACCCCACGGCAATCACGGTCCAGAAGAGGCGGGAGATTCTGAGAGAGGAACTGGATGGGAACACCCACCTCTTAATGGAAAATGTCTTCTATCACCGAAGTCTATGCTCATCTGACACCCTGGCTCCTTAAAAGATAACATGTATAATATAAAGATATACCTTTATCTACATAATAGATACAATGCACAGAAAAGGTTTAGGTGAACCGAATGTCTACTTTCTTCTTTTCTTTTATTTAACAATTAATATATAGGGAAAGAAAGAACTGTACTGGCTTTTATTTATTTAATTTATGTGAGAGAGAGAGCAGTGAGAGAGAGAGAGAGAGAGAGAGGATGGGCATGCCAGGGCACTTCAGCTGCTGCTTCAGTGCTCCAGAAACACATGTTTCTTGTGCATCTGGCTTACATGGGCCCTGGGGAATCAAACCTGGGTCCTTTGGCTTTATAGGCTAGTGCCATAACCACTAAGCCATCCCTCCAGCCCTGCTTTCTCCTCTAGGAAAAATATGGATTTTATTCATTTGCAACTCATATTCACATATCTTATCTTTATTTTGTCATGCGTAAAACCACCAAATAAATTATCAAGAAACAACCGCTCTGGAAGGATGGGTTGGAGTGGCCTTTTTGTCAAGATGGTGAGAAGTTAGGTGGATCTTGAATAGACCAATTCTGGCAATGCAAAATTTTAAAATAGTAAAACTCAGAAAAGACCACGGTGGTGTACTACTGACCACCTCGGCTACCCAACAGCATGACAACAGCATGACTGACTAAAGAAGGCAGGAGCACTGGCTCATCGTCGCCACCCCCCATCCGTAGCACGCTTTGCTCAGCGGCAAAGGTCTGCCCCTTTTCAGTGACCTCCAGACACGCTGCCACTTCAAGTACTCTCGGAGCTTGAGCTTTAAAGAGCTTTGCGTAGCAGGGTTTGGAAACAGGCAGGAGCTGGAGGAGCAACTCAACTCAACATGGAGACACACCACAGCCCACTTCTCTCAGAGCCGTAGCTCGGGGCTGAATCTGCTCTTCTGCCCCGCCCCACTTTCTTTTCCTGCTGCCTTTCTTATGGGACTGGGAGGTCACAGTGCTGAATTTTTGTAGTTATAGTGACAGGGTAATTAAAAGGAGATGAGAGACAAGAGGCAAGCAACCAGGGTATGTTTTTGGTGTAGGCTGACCTATATGTAGTTCATAAAAGTCTCATGAAGGCTCCACTTATGACATTTTGGGAGGAAGGAGAGGAGGAAGGAAAGGAAAAGAGAATGGGAGAGAGAGAATGGAAATCAATTCCCGAGTGCCAAACACCAGACTTCAGGGAAAATGAACTCGGGCTATGTCCAATCATACTGCCAAATTCTCACTGCTTAGGAAGGATCAGTGAAGTGGCCTCGTGTTTGCTAAGTATGCACTGTTTAGTCAGCCTACTCCAAAGCTAGACCTCAGTTGCCCCTGGTCCTTTGTGGTCTGCACTTTATAGCCCAATTATTGACAAAGCAGAAGACCTGGCAAGGTAATTTGCTAAATGCAATCTGTCCATTTTATCCAAAGTCTTATCTAACTCATTGCAAGGAGCAAGGGCCAGTGGTGGTAGGACAGGTCCGGGAGAGGTGGGGTCAACTGCTCTGGTTAATGATCATGTTGAACACACCTGCTGCTCATAAAACACATTCCCTTGCAGTAGAGGACCTGCCCTTATGGTTGTCCGTTAAGGAAAAAAGGTCCAGGGCTGAGCAGCAATACCGCCATAGGAAGAGCGCTGAAGTGGCACGTAAACTCTGCTTCTCGTGAGGGTCTTCCATTGTCTTCAAGTTCTTATAGCTTAGAGCTGAGGCGAAAATGGCCATGAGGCAACCAGCTCTGGCTAATTCCAGTTTAAATGGAGAAACTAGTATAACCTGAAGGGCGCTAGACCCAGCTACCCAGCTCTAATACGATGGCACCTTAGCAGCCTGCACTTTGGCATTTGGAAATGGAAGACAGCAAAAGAAAGAGGGTAAATATCGGCATTTGAACGTGGACATTCATGTGACCAATTTTAGGCAGCTTGCTCACTATTGCCATGTTTGGAATGTAATGGACATATTTCACACATAGTTTCAAATCATCCCTTTGAACACACAAACAGTCTGCCTGCAGGAAACAATTACGTATTAGAAGTGGTCTTAACACATTCTGGAAGCAAAAGACTCTCATCTTTTCTTCCTATGTGCATAGAGTATTTGTACTATACCATAATACATCAAGTGCTATCATATAATATTCAGTGTTAACAACTACATACTTTAAAAACAAAAAGATCAGAGGATGAAATCTGACAAATTGAATCTTTTTTTTTTTTTTTTTTTTTTTTTTTGTTTTTTTCAATGCAGGGTCTTACTCCAACTCAGGCTGTCCTGGAATTCACTGTGTATTCTCAGAATGGCCTCAAATTCACATCGATCATCCTACCTCTGCCTCCCGAGTAGTGGGTGTAATGGCGTGCGCCACCACGCCCGGCTTGACAAGTTGGATCTTACTCAAAGAAAAAGTGTGTCGCATATATACATGTTTGTGTCTGTGCATGAGGAAGCAACACCTTAACATCAGGTGTATTCCTTAATTATTCCCCACTATAATTTTTGAGGCAGGGTCTTCTAAGAGCAGCTGGAGCTCACTGATTCAGCCAGGCTAGCTAGCCAGCAACTCTTGTGTGGTGGCTTCTAGCAAATGTCCTGCATAAACTCCTATGTTCTGAATGTTTGGTAATTTGGGAGGGAGAGCCTTGCTGGAAGAGGTATGTACTAGAGTCAGGCTTAGAGGTATTCTTGCCAGAACCTGGCTCACTCTCTCCCATTGCTGGTTTTCACTTGCTATGACAGGAAGGTGACATGTCGCCTCTGTTCATGCCGTGATGTCTCCTGCCATCATGGAGCTTCCCCTAGAAACCATAAGCCAAAATAAGAAGTTTCCTTCCACCAGCTGGTTCTGGTCGAGTGATTTACCCCAGGAACCAGACGGCAACTGTGACACCCAGGCCGTCCTCCCTTCTCTCCCTCCCCAGAACTGGGACTACAAATGTGCACATTTGGATCTTGCACGGGTAAAAGAGGATCTGAACTCAGGTCCTCAAGCTTACAGGCCAAGCACTTTACTGATGAAGCTATCTCCCGAGCAAGTGAATAGAAGAGAGATCAAAATGTCTCACCTAGATAATATGAGGAAAAGTCTACTTTTCCTAACAAAAATTCAGTAAGAACCTAAAAACTCAGTTCTGGGAGACTACAGAAATGATTATAAACTCAGGTACCTTTCATCATTGCCCTCAGAACATTTGCACCCCGAATCTGTACCCACTGTCCCCTGACTACATTGAAGGCAGCAAAAGCATGGCATATGGCTGGTACTTTGTCTCTTCCTATGCTTTGGTGAGTGCCTAACTGTACCATTTATTGGAAATTCAGCACTATTTGTGGAAAGTCAGAGGCTTAAAAAATAAAACACGTGGGTCCTAATTTGTAAGACATATTATAGAGACACTCCTACAAACCCACAGAAATCAACAGTTTCCTAATTCACTTCACAAGTCTTTGGGCAAATACAAAGGAAGAGGTTTTGTCAGCAAGAGTACAAGAACGTGCCTGAAAAACATAACCATCCTTGCTATATTTAAACTACGAGGGCTGGAGAAATGGTTCATCTGGGAAGGACCTGTGTTCGATCTCAAGAACCCAGTCAGTAGCCTGTAACTGGAGCACTGACTGGACTGGAAACAGGAGGATCACTGGGGCTCCCTGGCCAGTCTCAAGAATGGAGCATCCCGGGGTCAGGAAGAGGCTCTGTCTCAGGGGAACAAGATGGCAGTACAGCAGAGAAGGACACCTGGCATCTTCCTCCGACCTCCACACACATCTGCGCACACACATGCATATACAGCATGCGCGCGCACACACACGCATCAAGAAATAAAATAATAGGATACGATATATGCGGGCAGCAGCAGCCAATTTAAATCAGGTAGCCTCAGAGGTTCAATGGGATGTGGAGAGACTGGGGACCAGGACCATGTTTCCCCAGCTGAAGAAAGCAGCTGCCACTTGTATGTCCATCAACCGTCACCAAGTAACAAGTCCAACCAGTGCTGTCAGCTCTTCTGTGTTTTCCAGATGACCAGGAAAATCCCAGAGTTTATGTGAATCTTGCTATTTTTAAGTACAGCTGTCCCTCAGTCTGTGAGGGGAATGGGTTAGAAGAGAAATATCCACCTCTCTCATCAGGGAACACTCAAAGCCTTCATGAAAACTGTATAACGAGTGCATGTAATTTCTGTTGATCTCCCAGTACACGTTAAACCAACTCTAAGTAAGTTATTATACCTAAAGCAATGTAAAAATTCTGTTAATATTTGTTATACTATTGCTTAAGTTGTAATGACAAGGGCTAAATCTATTAACGTTCAGTACAGACCCAATTTGTTTTCACTTCTGCAAATATTTTTTGAATCTATGGCAGTCAGTTGAATCTGAGAGTGAAGAACCCACAGGTATGGGGGGCCAATAATACTTGCACCTAAGTGTTTCCCCCCACTCTTTTAAATAGAAGAAAAATGCCCATGTGATAAATGTAGAAAGTAGCCAGTTTTCAAACCCTGATTTAGATGAATTACCCTTGTTCATTTCTTTCCTCCTCCATCCATTCAAAAAGACTTACTGAATGCAGTCTTAGCTACCAGGCACTGCATGAACAAGGTGGACACAGTTGCTCCCTCCCTAGTACCCACAGCAATCAGGCAAAGGCCACAGTAAGTTGAGAACATTCCTTACGTTAAAGCTATCATGGAATTGTAAATTGCCATTAGTTTTACAGTGCAACCTTGCCATTGCATCGTTTCCCCATGATCCTCCCTTCTTTGAAGGCAGTTCAACTTCTACCATTTGAAGGGTACTGCCTATGTCTCATGTCTTGCTTTCACTAATTAAATTCTGAAGTGTCTCTCAACCCAGACAGCTCAGAGCTGTCATAATTATACGCCATGTGTCCTAATTATTGTGGGTGCCACGTATAACAACACCATCTGATAATATAGCACTAAGAGTGTCCTTTATGCAACTGAGATTCTGCACAGGCAAGGCCCCTCTAGAAGCCCTTGTGGTGGGCAGAACTGGCACACCTGATGCCCAGAGGATTGAAAAGACAGCCCCCAAGACCAGATAAACCCACACCTCCTTCCCAGTAGAAAGAAAGGCCTCCGTAGTAAGGGTGACTGTCCTTGTGGCTGAAGATGGGCTCTGAATGAAGAATGTCTGCAGTGCATTCCTCCACCACAGTCACTGACGCTGGGGAACCAACACCAAGGGACCAAAGTAGACCACCAGACCAGAGCATCAAATGATAACCAGATTCACTAGCCAGAAAACTAAAATCAAAGGCTCATGAGATCAGACAGAGGATGGGGAGACAGTGGGGAAAATTCTGTATCAAGGGTCTGTGTGCATCTATAATGCCAGCAATGGGGAGAGGGAGACAAGTTGAAATCCAGGATTGCTAGCTAGCCAGTGTAGCCAAACTGGTGAGTTCCAGGTTCCCTGAGAGACCTTGTCTCAAAAAAAAAAAAAAAAAAAAAAGTGGAGAGCAATTGAGGAAGACACACACACTCGCACATATAAATACTCACAGGCATACCACATACACATGTTTTAAAGAGAGAGAAAAGGGGCTACAGAGATGAGTTAGCGGTTAGGGCACCTGCCAGCAAAGACAAAGGACCCAGGTTCGATTCGCCAGGACCCACAAAAACCTGGATGCACAAGTTGGTGCTTGTGTCTGGAGTTCACTTGCAATGGCTAGAGACCCTGGTGCACCCATTCTTTCTATCTCTTTCTCTCCCCCCCTCTCTCTCTCTCTCAAATAACTAAGTAAAATATTAAAAAGGAGAAAAAGATCAAAGACTATACAGACAAGATTTGCTCACAAAGTACTTAATACTAGCTCCATGGCACAGACAATCCCTCAGATCCTTCTCTTTTAATAAGGCCTGATATGTAAAACTGAGTAACAGTTACAGACTTCAAATGAGATCCGGATTCCAGACTCAGCCTCCCTATACACTCTGCTCCTAGCCAGCTGTTCTCCTCAATCCCTCCACTACCTGCCCCGGCACTGTTACATTCTGCAACCCAGGCATTTCTGCCATGGTGTGACATATGTGTGCATACAACCTTCAGTATTTTTTGATATGCGTGTGCATGTGTGTTTGTGTACACGTGTACAAGTCCACATGCATCGGTGCATGTAGTGACTGGAGGTCCACATCAAAGGTGCTCCTCAATCTCTCCCTACCTTATTTTCTGAGACAGCGTCTCTCAATGAACCTGGAACTCACTGATTTAATAAGCTTGCCACCAAGCCTCAGAGATCCTCCTATCTGTCTGCCCAGTGCTGGCATTACAGGAGCATGCAACCATGCCTGGCATTTTCATGGGTGCAAGGGATCCAAACTCAGGTCCTCAAGCTTACAAGGAAAGCACTTTACCAACTGAGCCATCCCCAGCTCCAGTGTTGTAGAGTTCTTTTAAATAAACTAGGATGCGCTCTCCAATTAAACTGCTCATTCCATTCAGGCAAGACTGTCTACTCATCTCTGGGTAGTTAGCACGTAATACAGTGCTGGCACAAAAGGCATTTGATACTCATTAAAATGAACAGTTTGTCACTACATAATTCAGCCATAAATCCTGGCGTCTCACCACCTTCCAGCCTGTCTTAATAAGGACAGACTGCTGATATCTTGCTGTAAGAGGCCTCTGAGGCTTCAGTGGTGAAGGGGAGTGGAATGTCAGTTTGCAGTAACCTTAAACAATGGTACAAGTGGGGCCCTTCTGATGCATCATGATACCGTAGAGGGTGACCCAGGACTGGGCTCTCCATGCTTCGTTCTCCAAACTTGGGCATTTTACCAGCCTGACTACTTCCCAGCTTGAGCCGCAGCCCCAGCACAGGATTCTATCAGATTAAGAGCTGTCAAAACCTCTGTTTTGACTGCCAGCCTCTTTCTCATTTGAATATCCTTCTTTTTATCTTTCCAAGATTACTATCTATTATTCTGCACTGCACTAATTCTGAAACTTCCTTCCTGCTAGCATTTGGGTAGAAAAGATCTATTGTACACAGAAAACCTCTTATGGTTCCCCCCCACCCTGCCTCCAGTGGCTCAAAGCATATTTAGAGAGCAAACCTGTGTGGTAAGAGGTTGTGAACTTCTGATCTCAAGGAAACAGTCCAGGGAAACATTAACATCTCTGGGGTGGAGAGATGGCTCAGTGAATAAAGTACTTGCCACTCAAGCCCTGAGAACCTGCGTTGAATCCTCTCCAGACCACACATAAAAAGCCAGAAGCTGTGGTGGGCTTCTGTAATCGCAGCCCACTGACAGTGACCTAGGAAATGGAAGCAGGAGGATTTCCAGAAGCTTGCAACAGCAAGTACAATAAGAAAGGGCAAAGTGAGATCCAAACAGAGAAACTCTGCCTCAAATAAAGTGAAAAGCCAATGGACGATCCAAAAGTTGTCCTCTGACCTCCACATATGTGCTGCAGTACATGCACAGCAACACACACACACACACATACACACACACACACGATCTCAATCAACATGGAAGGGTCACTGGATTAGGAGGAGAGACACAGTTGAGGTCAAAGGCACACCAATGAACACCATGGACAACGTGCAAACTTTTCATTCATTTAATTTCACCATCAGGAAGTGTGTGTTCAAAAAAAAAAAAAGCTTGGGTTAGAGAGATGGTTTAGCTATGAAGTGCTTGCCTGTGAAGCCTAAGGACCCTGGTTTGAGGCTTGATTCCCCAGAACCCACGTAAGCCAGATGCACAAGGGGGCGCATACATCTGGAGTTCATTTGCAGTGGCTGGAGACCCTGGTGTGCTCATTCTCTATCTATCTGCTTCTTTCTCTCTCTGTCACTCTCAAATAAACAAATAAAAATAAACAAAAAAATTTAAATAATGCTCCAGGAAAACCCCAGTCATTAAAACAAAGCTTTCTGGAAAAAAAAGAGAGAGAGAGAGAGAGAAATCCAAAGAGAAATGAGAGGAAAAGTTCACCCTCAGAGAAATGATATTCTACAGGTTAGCCACCAGAAACAAGCAAAGCCCAACGTGATGACCAGAGTTTAGATCCGCAGCACTCATGGAAATGCCAGGTGGGTAGGTGTGGCAGCCTGACTGAAATCACAGTGCTCAGGAGGCAGAGATAAGGAGCTGGCTAACTCAACTGAACTGAGGAACCCTGGACTCAAGGAGAGACCCTGCCTCAGTAAATAAACAGGACAGCAAGTGAGGAAGACACCCAAAGCCAACCTCGGACATGCGTGCACACCACCCACACATACACATGCCAAAAATTAATCCATTATTAATTGAAATGAAATAAAGTCTTTAAAAAGCAAAGGACATAAAAGTGTGACAATTTTGATTTCCCGGCTCCCAGAACAAGTTTGATGGCACGGCCCTGAGCCAGTATGAAAGACAGGTTTCCTGTTTAGATTTAAGGAGATTTACTTCCTGAAGAAGAGGCATTAAAACAAAAGGAGGTATTCATTAGGAAGGAATATTCTAGAAGCTTAAACAGAGAGAGAGATAAGAAGCATAGTATGAATGACAAAACACATACTGAATGCCCTGTACATGCTCAATGCTAAACAAGGCAAAGAGTGGCCCAGTTCCGTCTTATATTTGCACAGCACACTCTCTTACCCACTGAACTAGGGACTAACCATCAATAAATAAAGGAATCAACAGTCCCTTGGAATGTAAGAATCTAAGGCGACATTCTAACCTCACATAGGTGACAAGTGTTCAGGACTCGCTCAGCAAACCACCTACCTCCACCATCCGATGCCTCTGTGAACACTTTTGGCTCTCAGCCTACAGGTACCTTGGTGGCTGCTGTAGCTCTTGTCCATGTTATTAAAATATTGCCTCTAAGACCGTGTGAGAGTGTGAGCACGCACAACCCAGGGCACACAAGTAGAGGAAGGTGATCGGCTTTTGGGTGGTCTTCACCTGGCCGGCTCTCTGCGGCAGGGCCTCCCTCTCTGGATCATGCTGCGCCGTTGCTCTGTGTCCTGTGTCGTCCCCCACGAGCGCCGTGGGAATTATCCTGTGGACACCTCCCATCTCCCAGTCAGCACGCTGGGCTTTCGGAAGCCAACCACAGCGTCTGGCTTTTGACATAGACTCTTAGAATGGGACTCAGGTTCTCAGGCTTGAGTAGTGAGCACCCAGGCATGGGCTGAAACCTCTGAACACTGAGCCAACTAAACTATTCCTCCTTTATGCTAGGTTTTTGGGGTTTTTTTCCCACATATTTTGTCCCAGCAGTGAAAACTGACTAAATATCTGTGAAAACACTGAGTGCCATGGAAGGTGGGTTTTAGACTGGACACTCACATGGTATGTGGATGATACCCTCAACTACTGCTAAGGAGACAAAGCTGCTGGCCTAATGACTGCTGTTCACACTGTGTTTACAGGGCACTTCCAACTCATAATGTTGTTCTCAGTTTCATTTATACTGATAATGACTTTCCTCTTTAAAAAACATACATCTTGAGCCAGGCGTGGCAGCACACGCCTTTCATCCCAGCATTCGGGAAGCAGAGGCAGGAGGATCACTGTGAGTTTCTAGGCCACCCTGAGAATACAGAGTGAATTCCAGGTCAGCCTGAGCTACAGTGATACCCTACCTCAAAAAAAAAAAAAAAAAAAAAAAAAAAAAAAAAAAAAAACTTATATATATATATATATATATATATAATTTTTTTTTTTTTTTTGCTTGCCAAGCCTAAGGATCCAGGTTCAATTCCCCAGTAGAGCCAGATGCACAAGGTGATGCATGCAGCTAGAGTTCGTTTGCAGTGGCTGGAGGTCCTGACACACCCATTCTCTGTCTCTCTTTCTCCTCTCATAAATAAATAAAAATAAAAATTTTTTAAAACGCATCTTTTCCTAATTTCTCTTTTTCCTGTTTACCTACATAAGATGACAAATTAAGTTTCAAACTTAACATGGCTTCAAATAATGAGAAATTATCAGTGTCTCTTATTTAGAGGGGCAGTGCAACAAATCCTGCCAAGAACCATTCCTAATTAAATGCAGAAAGCTTCAGGTCAGAGCTGAGGAGGGAGGAGGGAGAGGAGGAGGAGGAGAAGGGCTGTGGGAACTGAAGCATGTTCTCATAACTGTGGCGGTTCCTCTGCGTTTACACAAATGTTTAGAAAGTCCTCTGCACAGCTGCAAGGTATTACAAACGCTGTAAATACACAGAAGGTACACTCCACCATACCCGCTCCTCGCAAACTTTGTGGCCAGGGGCAGTCTGTGCTACAGTATTACTTGACAAGCAGCTATAGTACCGCCTGCCTTAAATAATCAACCTTGGGAGTTGGTCACACAATGTCCTCAAGATCTACCACAGAGTTAACCCTTTGCTTCTAAATGGTTTGTGTGTGTGCACAGGCACACGTGAGTGAACATGCATGCAGAGTCAAGGGACAACCCAGGTATTATTCCTTGGGCGCCCTCCACATTTTGTGAGTCAGGATCTCTCAATGGCCTGAAGCTCACCACATAGGCTAGACTGGCGGGCCAGCAAGCCCCAGGAATCACCTGTCTCCATCTCTCCAGTTGAGATTGCAGGCGCATATGCCAACACCACCAGCTTTTTGCCCCTGTGAGTTCTGGTGATCAAACTCAGGTCTGCCTGCTTGCAAGGCAAGCAAGCTCTTTACTGACTAAGCCATCTCCCCTGCCCCACAAAGGGCCCTTAAGAAAACAGGTTACCTCAGAGGAAGATATAGCCAAAGCTTCAGGAGCTATCTGTATAGTTCCCCGTCTCTGGCAAGCTCCCTACATCCTGATCCTTGACCTCAGACATCATCTGAATGCCACACTAGTACCACACTACCTGCCGGCTCTTACAGGCAAGCCACAAATGTCAACAGGTACCCTAAGCATTTTTCTTTTTTTTTTTTAATTTTTATTTATTTATTTATTTGAGAGCGACAGACACAGAGAGAAAGACAGATAGAGGGAGAGAGAGAATGGGCACGCCAGGGCTTCCAGCCTCTGCAAACGAACTCCAGACGCATGCGCCCCCTTGTGCATCTGGCTAACATGGGACCTGGGGAACCGAGCCTCGAACCGGGGTCCTTAGGCTTCACAGGCAAGCGCTTAACCGCTACGCCATCTCTCCAGCCCACCCTAAGCATTTTTCAAACATGACACAGCCCTGCAGTCTGGGATCTTATCTTAGAGACTCACTGCTCCCTTGTCTGCTTGGGGTGACTGCCCATCATCTGTCTGTGATTTCTCGGCCATTGTTGGTTTTATTTGTTCCTTCCATCTGTCATCTCCTTGTGCTCCAGATCATTTGTATTTTGAAAGGCATGTGCTACCACGCCCGCCTTCCCATTTTTAATATATCTTACTTATTTATTTGAGAGAAAGGGGGAGAATGGGTGTCCCAGGGCCACCAGCCACTGCAAAAGAATTCCAGATACATATGCCATCTTGTGCATCTGGCTTACATGGGTCCTAGAGAAAAGAAGCAGGATCCTTTGGCTTTGCAGGCAAATACCTTAACCACTAAGCCATCTCTCCAGCCCTTAGCTCATTTTGTTGTTGTTGTTATTGTTGTTGTTTTTCAAGGTAGGATCTCCCTCTAGCCCAGGCTGACCTGAAATTCACTATGCAGTGTCAGACTGGCCTCAGACTCACAGCTATCCTCTTACATTGGTCTCCAGAGTGCTCGGATTAAAGGTATGCACCACCATACCCAGCTGGCTAGAGTTTCACACCCCTGCAGGCCTCAGGACTCTGCTATATGCACCCAGACCAACATGAAATATTTAAGACCCAAAGGAAGGATAAAGGAATGATGAAGACACAGGTGTGAGAAAGAGGAAAGAGGGGAAAACATGCCAGGCACACAGGGCTCTGCATAGCGATGAAGATGCAACATGGTAAGTCTTGGCTTGGTCTTGCTGAATGGAATATTTCAGACCTACTTGGCCCACCTGACAATGTTCCCTTTTAAGATAAATTCCAGGTTAACACCAATCAGGTTGGTTGGACCACTTAAACTATGAATGTTAATGCTTCTTCCAGAAACATATTTACTGATTAAAAAGACTGATTGAGCAGGGCATGGTGACACACATCTTTAATCCCAGCACTTAGGAGGCAGAGGTAGGATGATTGCGGTGAGTTCAAGGCCACCCTGAGGCTACATAGTAAATTCCAGGTCAGTCTGGGATAGATCAAGACCCTACCTTGAGGAACCAAAAAAAAAAAAAAAAAAAAAAAAGAAAGAAAAAATATATATACTGAACCATTTCCTCCCTGTGAAATTGAAGTGTAACCTCCATTTTGAGAAAGCTTACTCTCTATTTTACTCTCTATTTATAAAGCAGATAAATTAACCAAGTTTTCATTTTCAGCTTGAGAGAAGAGTGTTGCAATCAGCCAAGCAGCTTCCACACTGAGAGGAGGTCAGAGAGCAGGGCAGGGACACGCCACATGGCCTTCTGAGGATGTCCAGGCCTCTCAGTCCTCTGCTGTGACTATGTGCAAAGAAGTTTACTTCTGAGGGGAAGACTGGAGAATTCTGAAACTGAGGGCTCTGTTATGCAGGCCAATAAACTACAAAAGACTGTTCTGGCCAGAGTGAATCATAGAAATAGGGGAGAAATCATCGGACCACAAAAACAGGGCACAGTAGCAGGGAGAGGATGCTCCCATCTCCTAATTATGCACACAAACGAGACATAGTTGCTTCCCAAGTTCTGTTACAAGAGAACGATTTATTTAATTCTTTATATTAATGAAAAGAAGGGAGACAGAACACTTCACCTTCAAACTATTCATAGCATTTAAAGACCTTTCCATTAAGGGCTACAGCAACGGAGACAGGAAGAGAGATGAAAGATAGGAGAAAGAGTGAGACAGTCAGCACCCACAGCTGGTCACACAAGACCGATGGGCCACGGTCAGCCTTTGCTCCAAGAGTGACAGAATGGCTTTCTGTAAGTAAGGCACCCACCAACACCATACGCTCTGTGCTTTGAGATAACTCCAGCTCCAGTGTGGAGAACGGAGCAAAAGAAGCAGCAGTGAGACCGAGTAACCATTCTGTCCCCACTGGAATGGTGGTGTGGAGTCCCACCGAGGTCATCAAAACAAAACAGACATGACAAAGTATGGACTCAGCAGGTGCTATTGAGAGAAAGCCCTTTGGATGAAATAAAAGGTCAGAAAACACAGCAGAGGCCTTGGAGCTGAACAGGATTTGGAGGGAGGATGGAGAGACAGTGAGGAAAGAAGTCTGCTACACAGGGGGACAGAGGTAGGAGGTGGTGATTAGAGGGGAGTGATGCAAGCAGTGGTCAGGGCTTGTTTTGTTGGGAGTGGTGTGCTTGTTTATGGGCATAAAATAGAACAGGCTATGGTCTGATGGAGGGAGGGATCCACTACAAAAAGGGATGGAGGAAGTAGGAAGAGAGACACCAGCGTGCATCCAAAGCGAGAAGGAGTAAACGTTCCTCAAATGACAAGCACATACGAGGCACCTATTAGGAGGCTTTTGTTCTTAAGAGAGTGAGTCCAACGCAGGGAAGGGTAATATAAATTATTAATTGGCAAGGTCAGATCCATCAGAGGCACATACAAAGTGTCAGTTTCTTGGCAGAGTGTCAATGTAGACAGGTTGTCATGAGAGAGGCCATGTACTGACATCAGATAAATGACTCTTCAAATTCCTTAAACTACTAATATACTCTGGGTAAATTTTTTTTCAAGTAACAACTCCCAGTTGTATTAGTCACGAAACATCTTTATTCTTCTAGAGAAATATACAAAGATAAAATATTTACATAGTTACAAATGCTCTTTCTGCAGTCAATAAAATAATGTAAAGGTGGGCTGGAGAGATGGCTTAGCGGTTAAGTGCTTGCCAGTGAAGCCTAAGGACCCAAGTTCAAGGCTCGGTTCCCCAGGACCCACGTTAGCCAGATGCATAAGGAGGCACATATGTCTAGAGTTCATTTTCAGTGGCTGGAGGCCCTGGCACCCCCATTCTCCCTCTCTCTCTCTCTACCTGCCTCTTTCTCTCTCTGTCTGTTGCTCTCAAATAAGCAAATAAAAATGAACAAAAAAATTTTTTTAAAGTAAAGGTACCAGGGGCAATTCTGTTCCAAATGATAAAAATAAAAAGTCTCACTTACAGTTTCAATTTTTCCCTAAGTGCTAACCTTATTTAAGGGTTCAGAAATGACTTTTCTATTTCAGAACGTTGAGAACTTGACAACACAGGAGTTGTACACCCAGTAAATACCTACATTTTATAAGCTGCATGTTCAAAGGATTACCCTAGGAACCAGGGTACATTCGCCCTGACCTGAGATACCAATTGCATAGGACCTTAAAACTCTATGCCCTGCACATGCAGCTGTAACCACTCCAGCAAACACACTCACTTGATGACACAAATCAATGGTTACTTTACTGTGAAGACTTGTCCATCGTCTCAAAATGAGTCATTTCAAAAAAGAATAAGGGAAAAAAAAAAACACATATGTTCCATAGCATTAAGAATTAAGATAAGAGAGATCTTCTATAGTCAGATTCAATTCATGTGGGTATGTGGACTATGCATACATGTGTATGTGTAACTTTCTGACTTAGCCATTTATTTAGTAATTACCACATTCTAATTATTTCTCCACCATCAATTCTTTGATGTTAGCATGTATCAGCACACATGTGTGGGTGGGTGCACCTGTATATGTGTTTATGTGCAGGTCAGAAGATGCCAGGTGTCTTCCTCAATGGCACTCCACAGTATTTTTTGATATAAATTTTAAAAATATTTTATTTATTTTTTTTGAGAGAGAGAATGGGCACGACAGGGCCTCTAGCCACTGCAAACAAGCTCTAGATGCATGTGTCACTATGTGCATCAAGCTTACATGGGTCCTGGGGAACTGAACCTGGGTTCTTTGGCTTTGAAGGCAAGGGTCATAACTGCTATGCCATCTCTCCAGCCCAACAGTATTTTTTTTTAAACAGGGCCTCTCACTGAGCCTGGAGCTCACCAATTTAGACAGACAGGCTAGAACAGCAAGCCTTCCCCAGTACTGGGATTACAGGCACATGTCAGGCTTTCTACATTGATGCTGAGGACAAGTAGTTTCTGGTAGTTTTCAAATAATATCACAACTTTACAACAAAATCCTCTTTAGAACTATTAAAACTCAAAACTGGAGAATTTTTGAATCCCAAAATAAATCAAACGTTGAGTAAATGTCTCATGCCACAGCTTCACCCACCTGCTGGGCTGCTTCTCCGTTCACCAAATGCGGCATCATGGCCACCTCCCCGTTGAGCAGGGGCGGCAGTTCCAGAGGGATCTGGTCGGTCATCATCATTGTGACGTACATTCATGGAGAATTGCCCTCAAACGGATTCCTGAAAGAGAACCACAATTTTTTTTTTTTTAAAAAAGGAGGACTCAGAGCCATGAAAATCACCTGTTACTGATTGACCCAGTCAGTCATCTGTGCACACTGTTATAAGAGCTAATGCCACCCAAATTAACTCTACCCATGCTTGTAAGTGCTGTGCCAGCCCCCAAGGAGCGGCAGAGAAAAGGCCCCAACAGGACAGCAATGACGCCCATCTCTAATCAGCCGTGAGAATGTGACCTCGTATGCCTCAGCTTTGTTCTCACGTAAAAATATTAAGAACAGGGCTGGAGGGATGGCTTAGTGGTTAAGGTGTTCACCTGCAAAGCCAAAGGACCCAGGTTTGATAAACCCCAGGACCCATGTGAGTCAGATGCACAAGGGGGCACATGCATCTGGAGTTCGTTTGCAGTGGCTGGAGGCCCTAGCGCACCCTAATTCTCTCCCTTTCCCTCTTTCTCTGCCAAATAAATAAATACAAAATATTTTTTTAAAATATTAAGAACATATGAGGGCTGGAGAGATGGCTTAGTGGTTAAGCACTGGCCTGTGAAGCTTAAGGACCCCAGTTCGAGGCTCGACTCCCCAGGACCCACGTTAGCCAGATGCACAAGGGGGCGCATGCATCTGGAATTCGTTTGCAGTGGCTGGAGGCCCTGGCGTGCCCATTCTCTCTCTCTCTCTATCTGCCTCTTTCCCTGTCTGTCACTCTCAAATACATAAAAATAACAAAAAAATTAAAAATAAATAAATAAATAATAAAATATTAAGAACATATGAATAATAATAACAGTCCTACCCCAAGGACCTTTCAGAGGATAAAATGAGATCACATTTTGAGATTATAGAAATGCCAAACAGAAGAAATGGCTAAGATCCTTCTCTTTAAGGAATTGACCAAAGGCCAAAGGCTGAAGTTAAATCCAGAGAACAACCTCTACTTATTACTCATCTGCCCCATTTATTAGGATCAAAATAACACAAGTATTTAATCCAAGCAGCAAACCAATGTTGACCACATATATACTGCAACTGTCGCAATTTATGACTTAGCCTTTCACTTGGTAATTACATGTTCTAAGTATTTCTCCCTCGTTATTTCTTAGATTTGACTTGAATTTGTTGCATATGAACATCATTTCCACTTGGTCAAGTTTTGAGCACTCATGCATCTTGGCATACCCAAGACACCCTGTGAAGTTGGACTCAAAGGCAGAGTCCATGGTTTCCAAAGAATATATGAAATTCATACACATTTTCAAAATAACACAGAGCCTATGTTCTTTTCAGAACAGTGTTTACTTCCTGTTGTATTTAGCTTTATAAAAGTTCAAGAAGAGCCAGGCCTGGTGGTACACAGCCTGAACCACAGCACTTGGAAAGCAGAGGTAGGAGGATCACTGTGAGTTCAAAGCCAGCCTGAGACTACAGAGTTCCAAGTCTGCCTGGGCATAAGTGAGACCCTATCTCAAAAAAAAAAAAAAAAAAAAAAAAAAGTTCAGAAAGAGAAAAATTAACAGTAAATTTCTATTGAGGATTATAACTTGTTCCTTAAGAAATTATTAAGAAAAGACTGGGGAGATGGCTCAGTGGTTAAGAGCACTTGCTACACAAACATGGGGGCCTGAAAGGGTTTGAGAGTTCAATTCCCCAACCCCAACATAAATAGCTGAGTGCAGCCATGCATGTGACTAAATCCAGCACTGAAGGGGAAGAGAGATCAGAGAATCACCGGGGGCTTGCAAAAACTGCAGCCCCAAGGATCTTGTGGCACTATGCAGGTAGGCCATGGGGGAAGACATTCGATGTCCTCCATGAACCTCCACATGCACACACATGGGGCACACGGATCTGCACACACACGACTACATACTACATAGCACACCATACTTGCTACAAATGTACATGTAAAAATAAGTATTGTACATTTGTGACATAAAAAGTTTTAGAAAATGAACAAAGTAGGACTGGAGATGTGGTTCAATAGTTGGAGCGCCTGCTTAGCATACATGAGGCCCTGAGTTCAATCCCCAGCACCACCTGAACTGACCATTGTGACATACATCTGTAATCCCAGCACTCAGCAGGGGGAGGCAGGAGGATCTTAAGTTCTAGGTCATCCTCTGCTACACAGTTAATTTGAGGCAAACTTGAGCTACATGAGACCCTGTTTCAAAACCTAACAATAACAACAAAAATACCCACAATTGAAAATGTAAATTGCCATTATTTCATAGTCAGTTTTTACCATTCATTCTAAAAGTGCTGGGTTGAGAAATTAGCTCAGTGATAAGAATGCTTCCCTAGCAAGTATAAGCCCTGAGTTCAGATCACACACACACACACACATACACACACACACACACATGTCCTTGGGGGTTGGGAGGTGGTTAAGTGGGTGAAAGTGCATTCTGGCAAGCATAAGGCACTGAGTTCAATCTCCAACACTCATATAAAAAGCCAGGCATAGTCACACACTCCTGTCACTCCAGTCCTGAGTGGAGGCAGAGCCAGGAGAATGGCGGGCTCCCTGGCCAGCCCGACTGACCCAGGTTCAGTGAGTGGCTCCATCTCATGGAAACAATGCAGAAGAGATAGCCAATATCCCACTTTGGTCTCCACACACATACTCACCCCACGACACACGTGCATTTACTATGCATACATAAGCTACAACCACACCATCCTCTCTGTGTCTCTGTCTCTGTGTGTGTCTCTCTCTCTTTCTCTCTGTCACACACACACACAATTTTTTTAAATCCCTTAAGGTTTCCAATTTAATGCTATTTGACCAATGTGAATAGTAGAACAAATCCCTTAATGACTGTCTTGGATCTGTCTTACAGATAGGTCTAACAAGAAGGTAACATCTTTATTCTGAATATTACAGAGGCCTCCCTCCCTCTACCCTAGCCACAAGAAAACCCTTCCCGGGAAATGTCAAATGATATGTAAAGACCACCCAAGAGATCACAAACTTTATTTTAAATAGGGAAAAGTTTACACTATTCATTATACCCCATTTGGAGAAAGTAATTATTTAAGCACCAAACAAGGAAGTCTTGTCCCAAGAAGGGAAGCACATTCCATAGTAAGTGGTCTTATAATTCAGTGTTAATAGTACCATCATGCTGCTTTATGAGGTAATTAATCAGCTCCTAAGGAAATAAAAGTACAGCCCGTAGACCAGTGGCTTATCCTGATGAAGCAAAGAGTCTTCCACATAAAGCCAAGATTACTCTACAGATATTACCATGACACAACTGACTTTGAATCAAGTGAACTGATGAAGAAAGAGTGTTAACACCCATTTCAGTTTTATTTCTAATGTACTTAATTCTACTCATGCAAGAAAAAAGAATGCTTACATTTTCACAAACGGACAACACTGCACAGGCCTATTTCTTAAGTGTTGTGTTTTATTTGATTGCTTTGTGTGTGTGTGTGTGTGTGTGTGTGTGTGTAGGCAAGGAGATAATCTCAGATGTTGTTCCTCAGGAACACCATCCACCTTGTTTGAGTCAAGGTCTTTCATAGGCCCAGAGCTTGCCAAATAGATTAGACTGGCTGGTGCTGCCCAGGGATCCACCTGACTCCATCTCCACAAAATTCAGGACATACCACCACACCCAGCTTTCTTTTGTCGTTTTTAAGTTTTTTATTTTTTATTTTTCTTGTTGTAGGATCTTATTGTAGCCCAGGCTGACCTTGAACTCACTCTGTATTCCAGGCTAGCCTCTGTCTCAAAGCGATCCTCCTACCTCTGTGCCGAGTGCTGGGGTTAAGGGCGTGTACCACCACACCCAGTTCCAGCTTTTTTACATGGGTTTTGGGGATCAACTTCAGGTCCTTGCGTTTATACAGGAAGTGCTTTTACCAACTGGGTCCCATACCTCCTCAGCTCGGATGCTCTCGAGAAGTGCAGATGGCTCCCAGACCACAACGGGCTCTAGGGCTCTCAGTGCGGGAGCCCTCGGCTCACTTCCGCAGACCCTCTCTCCGCTCACAGCGCTGGCCGTGGTGATACAGAGAGCGGCGGTGGCCTTCTCTCCTGTCCCCTTGGCTCCCTCCTACTGTGGTAGCACAGTCTGGTCACCTCCCAAATCATATGAAACCTGTTCTCTTATCGCTCAACAGGGTATCAGAGTAAACCAATGTCAAAGCCTGCTCCCTAGGTTTAACTGTAACTCTGTAACTCCAATCATTGGGGCAGAACATGAGAAAATGATGTAAAGGTATGGGAGGTTAGAGAGAGAGGGTGATCGGGAACTTGCTTAGGGCTGAAGGCATTTACACCTGTCTACATGGTCCCCTCAGCTAACGAACATTGCTGAAATTGGAGTACGAGTCTCAAATCCAAGTCACAGCATTATTTCCCTCCTGCAATATATCACAATTTTTTATGTAGGTTGTAGAAGTAGCAGGTGAGGAGACTGCATTGAAGATAGTTCTGAATAGATACAAAATTCAGATATTCCTCATCCCCTGTCACCACAACCAAACAAAACCTCAACACCATCCAGTTGAATGGAACCTGCCATCAACAGCTATCAAGGCACTTTCTTTCTTTCTTTCTTTCTTTCTTTCTTTCTTTCTTTCTTTCTTTCTTTCTTTCCGTCTCCTTCCTTCCTTCCTTCCTTCCTTCCTTCCTTCCTTCCTTCCTTCCTTCCTTCCTTCCTTCCTTCCTTCCTTCTTCCTTTCTTTCTTTTTAAGAAAGAGAGGGAGAGAAAGAGAGAGAGAATTGGCACACCAGGGCCTCAAACAATGCAACTGAACTCCAGATGCTTGTGCCACCTAGTGGGCATGTGTGACCTTGAACTTGCCTCACCTTTATGCATCTGGCTTATGTGGGATCTGGAGAATCAAACAAAGGTCCTTAGGCTTTGCAGGCAAGTGTCTTAACGGCTAAGCCATCTCTCCAGCCCTCAAAGCACTCTTAAGCATGGTTGTCAAGTTGAAAGTAGGGTATTCCACTCCAGATTCTGCAAGGGATAAGGCCTGTGGACGCCAAAGCCCAAGCCCTCACAGAGACTTGCAGATGCCAAATAAGAGAGAGAATGGGGAGTAATCATGAGTGGCACAAACATCTAAGTATTGCATTTTACCCACAAAGAAACCACATCCATTGCCATAAGGAGACCGTTACACTTGCTTTCACCAACTACAAATGAGGGAACCGGGGATGCCGCTCAGCTGGCAGAGTCTTACCTAGCGTGCACCTGACCCACCTAACCCTGGCTTCCATCCCAGCACTGCATAAACCAGACATGGTGGTACACATATGCAACTCCAGCACTCAGCAGAGGTGAAAGAAAAGATCAGAAGTTCAAGTTCAAACTCAGCTATGACTATATAGCAAGTTCAAGTCCCACCTGTGATATAAGACCCGGTCTCAAAAATAAAAAGACCTAGATAGGTAAATGCCCTTATTATTTTCTCCCTACTACATGATGGATTATCCACGTCACACATTGTTCAGCAGTTGATGCAGACTGCTGGGAACACAGCGAGGGAGAGGAAGACTAATAAGAAAGCCATCCGTGTGGACAAGCTCACTCACGAACACCACACATGCCTTATGCCACCCACCAGGCATGCCGTCCATCACGGAGAAAGAGGACGGACCAAGAAAGTGATGGGAGGCCACTGTGAACCCCGCCTAGTCCCCCACACCTGTGACCAAAGTTATTGTTCTTTTTCTTTCCTTGGGCTACCAGCTTGCCAGTTTCATAAATCCTCATGTTTACCAGAGGTGTAATTCAGTGTACCCTCAATAGAGTACAAGGTAACAAGATTCAACTAGACTGGGCTTCCATGCAGCCAACAAAACAACTTTCAAAAACAGTGGAATCTATGCTACACAAACACACACGAGATACTATAATTTGCCATATAGATATAATGCAAGCCATATAGACCAAAAGCAGTTCACAAATGCCAGGCTTGCAATGCCCAGCTACTTCACAAGGCAACAACCTATCAAGCTGTCCATGAAAATTGCCACAGAACAGAAATGACCTAGCACCAGACCACAGAAAGAACAAGAGAAAGGGAAGAACAATCAAAGAACGAAAAATATAAAATTCAGGATAAGCAGTAATGTCTCCTTGATTATCTACCCAATGGTAAAGGAGAAAAACAGCAGCCAGCTTACCAAATACAGATGGAAGTCAAATATCCAGGCTGTAAATTGGGAGCATTCCGGAGCAAAACCACTGACGATTCAAGGAGGTTTCGTCAGCCCGGGAGGTCTGGGTAGGCTTACCATGAGTAGTCACCGTTCAGTGGTAATAATGGCCATTGTTCACACCAGCAAGCTTAGTCATAACAAGTGGTTGTACCTGGGAGTTTCTGTAACACTCTAACCTTAGATAGCCAAAGAAATACATTCCTACTTTGAGGTTGTGTGTGTGTGTGTTTGTATGTGTGTGTGTGTGTGTGTGTGTGTGTGTGTGTAGCTGTGCATCTGTGTATACTGAGATTCTGGCTATGTAGTCCAAGCTGACCTCGAACTTGTGATCTTTCTTACAGGCATGTGCCAACCCAATTAGCTTTGTCAAGGTTTTATACTTAGAGCTCTCTCTCCTCTCTCTCCTCAGCAGTACCACTAAACCACTTTCCCTCAAACCTCAGGGCCATACCCTAAATCTCAGTTCTTAAATGTTCTCCAGTTGGAGAAGCCCAGCTGTCAGTTAATGTGTACAACAGAGAGGAACAGTCTCTGGAGCAGGACTCAGAGGCTCTCTCTCCCACAAGCCTCTTACTGTCCTCCTTGACCACTTCCTTTATCGTCAGCTTTTTAAAAAAAAATTTTTATTATTTTTATTTATTTGAGAGTGACAGAGAGAGAAAGAGAGAGAGAGAGAGAGAGAGAGGGAGGGAGAGAATGGGGGTGCCAGGGCCTCCAGCCACTGCAGACGAACTCCAGATGTGCGTGCCCCCTTGTGCATCCGGTGAGCCTTGAACCGGGGTCCTTAGGCTTCACAGGCAAGCACTTAACTGATAAGCCATCTCTCCAGCCCTATCGTCAGCTTTTTTGAGGAGGCTAAGGGACAAGCTGTGTGCTCTTATGATGATGAAGCCATACTGATGCTCGCCTCAGCCAGTCTCAGGAGCAGCTGTACTGACAAAACGTTCATTTTCTTGGCCTGGGTTCCTTCCGCCCTACACAGATGTGTATTTGAACAACCCAAAGCTACTTTAGGACTCATGCATTTTAGTCAAGGCAACACCATATTCACAAGGTCTTCCCACACGACACAGAGATCCCACAATGAATCCATTCATGAGACCTTTACAAAGAAAGGGAAGTGTGCTACACAACTAATCAGGAAAATTAAAAAGAAAACTAGATTAACTTTACAGTGCGCTTTTCTAATCCTCTGAACCTCACGCCTCGTAAACACAGAGCTTCAAGGATCTCCCCTATTCTCTTTCACTTTTATGCGGAGGGCCATCTCAAAGAATTTGGTAACAACCACAGACCCTTCCTAAACCTCTCCACCAACCACGCATCTGAACACTAAAACCACAGTGCTTCATACCCAGCCAGTTCTGTTCTGAATAAAGGGGACCGATGTCACGTGGCCTGTCTTCACATTGCCTGTCCCTTGCACGCCCCCCACACCCCCCCTCCCCGCCCACTGCTAGCCAGTCCCAGCCCCACCATCAAGACAAGGGCAGGTAGGGACTAAGCACTCTAGAAATGAAGCAAACAGCTCTGCACTGTTAGTAAGACGTTTACTTTCTTTGGAATATGTCCTCAAAGCTTTTAAAGAAAACCTCACTTAAAAATCGTATCACAAAGGGTCTTCAGTTTTTACATTTCTCTAGGCAATTGACTTATTACCTTTTCCCCTTTCTTTGCTTGCTCTGCTCCAGGAGTTTTCCATGGTGTTTGGCCTCAGCCAAACATACAGAAACATACAGGCCAAATTCATGAAAACCCTGATTTACAAGAGAGAGACCCGTTGATTTGTCTCTTAAGGCCAGAAAGAGCAATTTTACACAAGGAAGAATGCTGTTCTTGAAAGCCAAGGCCCTAATCACTGTTGGGAGTTCTTGAGTCTGAGAACCTGGCCTTCAAATTAGTAACAAAATGTCCTGGTGCTCACTCAATGGGCCAATGACCCAAATGTCCTTACATTAATTCAAGATGTGAGTTAGCAGTACAGTACACAAATTAGTTTCAGATGACAAGAGAAGAAGAAATGTTAACAGCACCAAGAGGAACAAAGTAAACCCATCAGAACTCCAGGAGCTGGGCCAGGTTGCATAAAGAGAGATGGGTCCCCTAGGCAATGGAAGCCAGGCCCAGGCCAGGCTCCCACTCACTTCACCAACACCCTGAGAAAACTGTGTCCTGAGTTTTACACTAGCCTGGGGTGGGTCACAAAACCCACACTGTCAGTTTTAACTTTTTGCTGCCATGGCTCCATTTCAAATGCACTTTCTCAACCCATCAAATAGAAGGACCTAGAAAGCAACTTGCAGATAATCCCAGCAGGCTCCTGAGTGTCCATAACACCACAGTTAACCACATCAACTAACAGTAACCATGACTCCACATGCTCCATAAAACTAGAATCTTTTTCCAATAAAATGCAGATTAACTGGTCAGTATCAAGCAATCTGAGCAGCATGCAATCGTTCTGCACCCCGCATAGCCTGCAGTCTAAAGAGGCTGTTGGTAGGGAGGTTCTATAAAATCAGACCTTGGTTCAGACTTCATGAAAATGTCTTTCCCTACTAAAAAAGGCCACGTGGGCAGTGTGTATCTATAGTCCCAGTTACCCAGGACCAAGGTAGATGGAACACAGACCAGACAACACAGTAAATCTCCATTTAAACAAGCAAAACAAATGATCAAAGAAACAGTTGACTCATCATTGTGAGGCTCCACTGTGAGTCAAGTTTGAGAACACTGTCAGAACTACACCAGAAGGGGCACTGGAGATGTGACTCTGTTTAGTGCTTGTTGGCAAGCATCAAGCCCTGAGTTTGAGCCACCACCACATAATCTGGGGATAGTGGCGCATGCTTGCGATCTCAGCACTTATGAAGCAGAGGCAGCAGGAATTAGAAGTTCAAGTGCATTCTTCACTACACAGCGAGTTCAAGGCCAGTATGGGCTACATGAGGCCCTGTCTAACAAAACATGGTGCGTGTGTGTGTGTGTGTGTGTGTGTGTGTGTGTGTGTGTGTGCGTGCGCATGCGCACGCATGCGTGCACGCACGTGTGCCTACACACGCACATATACACTAGAGAAATATAGCTATCTATGTAACACTAAAACTATAATTTTTCATCTGGGTTGGGAAGGCGGCAAAAACTATATCTTTAGGCAAAATGGCCCTCTGATACACTTTGTGAATCATCAGGAAATGGGTTTGTTTTGCTGTGCTGTATTTAGAATAGAGGAGAGGCATTTGGAAGATTACTAAGGAATTGCTATAGTCTGTATTTTCCTTTAAAATAATATAACCATAAGCTGGCTAAGGTTTTATGAGGGACTGCAAGACTAGCTTCTGAACTTCCAATAGAACCTGGAGTAAGTTGATTTATTATGACAGACACTTGTACAGCGAATTTACATTTGCTTATGTCCTGCCAGGAGTAAAAGAGAAAAAAAAAAACTAGAAAAGTCAATTTTGCACATAGAATCATATGGCCCAGAACCTCTCCCATTCAGGCGACCTCCATGTATAAATGTCAGACACAGGACTGTCAACATCCTCAAGTGCACTTCCGTCCTGTGCTTTATTGGCAAGCTCCAGAAAAACTGGAAGCAGAGGCTGACGGAGCTAGGAAGCCAGTAGGAACTGCCCTACACGCTCCCGGTGACTGGGATATCAAAATCGCATTCACTCCTCTATTTTTCCCATTTGAAAGCCCCCTTTACCTTTGTGACCCAAGACTGGTTTTGATAAGTAAACCCCTTGACTGACGTTTCCAGACCTAGAAATTCTGGAAATAGTTATCACCTTGAGCATCAGCAGGAAATAAAAAAAATATTAAAACAAAGCAGAAACATTGCAATTCTCATTACTCTGAAAACCTAAAGAAATTTGCTCCTCCATCCGCACACCTGTTGTGATTACTTTCCTGTGACTGAGAACGTGGCTTCCCAGGAACACTACACCAGCCTGCTGGCACTGGCTCGGCATCAGGAACCCAGTGTGAGGCAGCCACTGGGGACACACACACACAAATGGGGGGGATTCTGTGTACTTCCAGTTTGGACAAGCATGAGGAGAGGTAGGGTACTGTTAAGATGCTTCTCTCTGTGTGCTTGAAAATTGAATTAAAGAGAAAGGGAAGGAGACAGGGAGAGAAGGAGAAAGTGAACGATGCATGGCCAGAGGGAGGGAGGAAGGGGATACCCTAGCACAGCCTACTGGAAACTGAGTTCCACGCTGGGCTCTGGCAATAATTGGCTCTGAAGTTGGGCAATTCATTTTCTTTTATAAAAATACAGTATCCGGTTAGAGAGATGGCTTAGCGAGTTAGCACTTGCCAGTGACGCCTAAGGACCCTGGTTTGAGGCTTGATTCCCCAGTACCCACATAAGCCAGACGCATAATGTGGTGTATGCATCTGGAGTTCATTTGCAGTGGCTGGAGGTCCTGGTGCACCCATCCTCCCTCCCTCTCTCTCTCTCTCCCTCTCCTCCCCCTCAAAATAAATAAAAGTAAACAAAAACTTTTTAAAAAATTATAGTATTATAGAGTAGGCCTCAGCGTTCTTTTCTATTCTTACAAGACACTAATTCCCTATCATACTTGCCTCATACAAATAAACTAAAGCTTTAAAAACAAAAACACTCTAAAAACCTGTTGGTTTTACTTCCTTGAGTACAACTTGAGCCTCCTGCCTAAGACGAAAAATTTAAATCAAATGTTAAAGAAAAAAACATATTGAGCACATAGTGCTGGTAGGTGCTGTGTCTTTACGCCAATGAAATCTAATTTTACAGCTGAGTTCTATACAGCTGTGCAAGAAAGACTCTTGCCATGGCTTGCCACTTGAATGAAAGAAGGAGTGGTGATAATTGTTCATGCAGAAAAACCTCTTGAGACATGAGCAGTACCTGGAGGTATGTGCCCAGCTGGTTGGTTGAGGCACAAAGAGTCTGGAATTTGCCTTCTTGTCTGATATGTGTTCATTAGTGAGGTAAAAAAAAAAAAAAAAAATCACAGTTGTCTGAAAAAAAAAAAACAAAACTAACCTTCAAAACATTCTGGCTTTTTACATCCAATTATAAGCAAAGGAAATTTAGCTGGGAACACTTAACTCTACAGATAAATAGAGTCCCTTCTATTAAAAAAAAAAAAACAAGATTCCATGTTAAAATAAATGACACGCTCTTCAAGCAATAAGTGAAAAGGAACTGCTGGGCTGGAGAGATGTCTCGGGGTACGCAGCAATTTAGTGCATAAGGCCCTGGCTGTACAAGTGTGAAGACCTGAGTTCTAATCCGCAGAACCCTCACAAGTGCTGGGTGGGCATGGAAAGCTATCTGGAATTCCAGAGCTCAGGAGGCAGAGAAGGGGAATCCAGGGGCAGGCCTCCATAAGCGTGCACATACACACAAGTGAAAAATTGGAAAGAACTATCCATTGTGCTCTTAAGAGCAAGGAGGGAATGCTAGTCAGCCCCTCCCTGACTTTTCTGGGGTGATAGCTACTGCCTAGAATCCTCAATGAAGTCCTGGGTTCAATCCCCAATAGTGAAGAAAGAATCCAGGGGCTTTGCATTTTGAAATTTAGCTTTGAATACTTTTCAAGGGATTTGTATAATTTTTAATGTGCCAACCCCTGGTTATACGACTATTTGGTTAAAAAGCCCTATTCTCAAGAGGGGAAAAAAATTACACATGTAAGTATTTATATAAGACTATCTGTAATTTGAAGCTGAGTCCTCATTAATAGAGGTTACTTTCATAGCACCCCACACACCCCGAATTTTTACATAAACATAAAAGCAAAAGGGAAAAAATTACATCACTATATATACACAATCTCTCAGCCTCAAATCCACATTTCACATAAATAACAGCTCAGTTCTGCAAACATTAACTGAAAGGAAAGGGGCTTATCTACAAAAACACGTTTACCAACCAAAGGTTCGTTTGCTTTTGTTCCTTGTTTTTAAATAGTGGTTAAGTGAGTCTGTGGACATAATTAGACAGCTACCAGAACCCGTAGACTCCAGGTCTATTCATATCAGAGTATACCTCACACCCTTCCCTGATATCCTAAGGCAGACAGTTTAGCATCTCCAAGAAAACATTCCAAAGATGTAAGCCCTTCTCACACATACCCAAGCTAACTTTGCCACATACCTTTTCCAAAGATGAGAGTAACTAAAAAACATGCCTGAGAGTAGAAGTTACCTTGAAAGTCTCTTCCACCCTGTGGCCACTACATGGGGAAGGAAAGAAATGGGAAGTCAGAGGGCCCACTCTCTCCCCCACACCAGCTCACATCTGACCGAGCCGGCAGCTTGCAAACAGGCCCCGCTGGTTTGTCAGAGCTCTACACAGGGCCCTGCATCTCTTTCTCTTTTTTATTTTTTTTTAAATATTTTAATTATTTATTTATTTAAGAGAGGGAGAAAGAGGCGAATAGAGAGAGAGAGGACACACCAGGTCTTCTAGCCACTGCAAACAAACGCCAGACACATGTGCCCCCTTGTGCAGCTGGCTTATGTGGGTACTGGGGAATTGACCCTGGGTCCTTAGGCTTTGCAGTCAAATACCTTAACTTCTAAACCATCTCTCCACACACCCCCCCCCCTTTTTATTTTTAAATTTTTAAATCTGTTTCTTTATCTACAGATAAATAGAGTACAGATAATCAGTTCTCGAACACATTTCGTGTGGCTAAAATGTATTTATTTCATTTTTCCACCTGGAGATCCATTCTAAATGAAATGTACATCTCAATCCCTCGCAGGGAAAACAGTGTGCTGTGAGCACAAGTTCCTGCTTTCTAGAATGGTCTGAAAGAAGAGGCACAGAGCTCCCACCCTCCGCCTACTTACTGGTTGAGGCTCTTGGCCCGAACTTCATCCCTTTGAAGGGTGAATCGGCCCATTTACAAAGTAACTAGTAAGTCATTTGCTCCAGAAGTAGAAAGTAAGGGCAGTCGGGACTGGGGAGATGGCTCAGTGGATAAAACACTTACCTACGAGCCTGAGAACCTCAGTTCAGATCCTGAGGCCAGGGAAAGTCAGGCGTCACAGCTTATAGCACTGATGTCTGTAATCCCTACATGCCTAGGGCAAGAAGGGACACAAAGAATTGTCCCAAAGCTTTGTAACCAAGCCATCCTGGCCAACACACCAGTGAGCAACACAATGAAAGACACTGCCTCAAATAAGGGGGACACCAGAACTGCTCTCTTGCCTCCACACATGGCGCATGTGTGCTTGCATTTACACATGTGAACATGCACGTCCATACACATCATGCACAAACACACACACACACATGCCCCCAAAGAAAGTAATGCTAAAAAGCCAGTGCTCTTAGTGAGCTGATTATCCTATCTAAGGATTCCACAAGACACGCAACTGCTGAAAACAAAATGTATAGGTTAGTGGGTTTTAAAGATTAGCTACAACAAACATTCAGTACAAAAATTAAAAGGTAAACCAGGTGTGGTCTCTTATATCTTTAATCCCAGTACTTGGGAGGCTGAGGTAGAAGAATTACCGTGAGTTTAAGACCAGCCTGGGCTACAGGGTGAATTCAAAGTCAGCCTCGGCTACAATAAGACCCTGCTTCAAAAAACAACAAGAGATATAGAGGTGGCTTAGTGGTTAAGGTCTGCAAAGGCAAAGGACCTCAGTTCAGTTCCCCAGGATCCATGTAAGCCAGATGCACAAGATGGTGCATGTGTCTAGAGTGTGTTTTCAGTGGTTGGAGGCCCTGGTATGCACATTCTCTCCTCTTCTCTCCTCCCCTCTCCTCTTCTCTCCTCTTTTCTCCTCTCTTCTTTCCTTCCCTTCCCTTCCCTTCCCTTTTCTCCCTCCCTCCCCACTCTTTTCTCTCAAGAAAAAGTAAATAAATAAAATAATAAAATTTTTAAACATATCAAAAAATGACTTTCAAGGCAGAGGTAGGAGGATTGCCGTGAGTTCGAAGCCACCCTGAGACTCCATAGTGAATTCCAGGTCAGCCTGGGCTACAGTGAGACCCTACCTCGAAAAACCAAAAAAAAAAAAAGACTTTCAAAGATCCTCAATAAGAATCAAACTTCTCCCTTCTAGGCAGTCCTCTACAAGAACAATGGCTTTAAAATTTTGATGGGCCCCTACCAAGACAAAGGTTTAATAATTTCAAGGCATTTTCTCAAATACTTTAAAGGAGATGAGGCACATACATCATACTAACATTTACTCTCAAGGACTAAACATTGGAACAACAACAAAATGCAGGAATCAAATTGAAAGCTAATAAAGTTGTGGCCAACACTGTGCCCTGATTAAACACAGACACCAAAGCACTTCGCAGGAGGGCGGCTCAGCAAGTTCCTCACTGAGGAGAAGACTGTGAAGTAACCACCCTTGGTATGAAGGCTTTCAAGATTCTGTCCATTTTAAAGAACTTGGATGACAGTAACTTTGAAAGTCTCTTCTCTTACTAAAAGTAGTAATAACAATGTTCAAAAAGGACTTCGCAGAAAGGCATATTATAAAATAACATAAAGCAAAGGGAGCTGACCCACAAAATTCAACCACTGTTGAATGGATATTCGTAACCCACTCATTTTGTGTCAGGCACTGTCTAAGATTCTAAAATAAAGGCCGGAGGCCGAATGGCAGAGCCATGAAATACTATACCAGATTAGCTAAAACCAAATCCACACTGGGCACTGCTGAGGAAGCTCCACACAAGGTCCACAGACCTCCGTCTCCCTAAGACCTTTCAACCGAGCTAAGCCCCGCTGTCTAAATTTGGTTTCCAGCTGTGGTCTCTTTTCTAGCTCTGAAATCTGACAGGTGTTAGCGAAGGTGAACCTGTCCCCATCTTCTTTTCAGATCAGCCGGAAAGATACTGAAATGGTTCCTTTAATCAGCCCTCCCACAACTAAATCATATTTATTTTATTGCCTCGGCTTTGATGAGCTGAGTGGCTATTAGAAAACATTCTGGAAAAAGCAGTGTGCAGTGCATTCTTACACAACCCTATGCTTCCTCCAACTTATACTAAATGTATTTTCAAAGATTTCATCCACAAGGTATTTCAGTGCTGGTTCAATCTTTTTTTTTTTTTCAAAAACATATCTGCCCAACTGCAAGAAGAGGAGTAAATCAATGAGAATAGTATACATGACACAGAAAATCTGTTTAGAACGATGTTTTCTAACAAGCTCTATCTTGAGAGTAACTACATATGATGAAATTCTCCTAAGTTGCTGTGGGTTGCACTGGGAACTACACATGAAGGAGACTCCAGGTGTCCCTCAGCGCTTAGGAGGGACTAAGGCACACAGCGTTCGTATGAAATGACAACATGACACTCATGAGGACAGAGAAACACATGGCAGGACAAAGATGACGTGGGAGAGAGAACCAAGCAGTAACTTTGGATTAGCGCACTGAGGTAAAATGAACGATGTCTGCAAACACATTGCTGATAACTTGTACTAACGTTCTAAAAACACAAACCTTCAAAACACTGTAGAGAAGATTTTCTTTCAGGGGGAAAGAACTGTCACATGCCAAAGAATGTTCTAACAAATGTTTCCATTAAAAGGTGAAAATGACAATTGTCGTATACATGGCTTAAATGCAAACAGATGGATTTAACTGTGGGGCAGCATGGTGTTTGACTAGGTTTCCAAATACTGCCTACGAACAGTGAGGTGATCAACGTATGCTGATACTTAATTTGTGAAGACAAAGTCAGGAATCAACCTTCATTTATTTTATGAGTATCTATGTTCTGTTCCATGCAAGACAGTCTTCTGTATTAAAACTGGGAATTCTAAACTTTAAGGAATCCATTAACAGGCTTTAAGGTCTCTGGAGAAAACTATAAGTTTCAAACTTTTTTTTGACAAAAAGCCATGCTCTCTATTTCCATTTTAATATTCCTCCTTACATGTAGAAAAGACACCAAAAATAAATTTCAGGTAATATTACTGGTGACTTTAGAAAGAAGCAGTAAAATGGAAAAGCCAAATAACACTTTAGGATTGCTAATAGAAAACATCTCATGAACTCCACAAAAGGCATTAGAAATGTCCAAGGGCCCCCACAGTACACATTAAAAATTGTTATTCCCACAAGAAGTTTGTGTATAAAAGAAAAATGTTTGTATGTATATGTGTGTGTGCACAGGCATGTGTGCAGGTGTGGGGGGCAGGGTAGGGGACAACCTTAAGTGTTACCCTCAGGTACTCCACTCACCTCTTTTTAAAACAGAATCTCTCACCAACCTGGAGCTGACCATATAGGGTAGCCTGGCCAGCCAGTGAGCCCAAAGGATTCTCCTGTCCCCACCCCCTTCATGCCCTGACCACCACCCCCCCCCCCCAGTAATGGTAATAAAAACCCCAGACCAAATTTGGCTTTGGGTTACAGTGGACTGTGGTCCCACTTTACTGACTGCACTATATCTTTAAAGCACTTTAATGAAGCAAATTCATCAATTCATTTGGTAAGTTTTTGTTTTGGTTTGGTTTAGTTTGGTTTTGGTTTTGGTTTTGAGATAGCCAAGAGCCCAGGCTGAGCTTGAACTTCTCCATATAGCTAAAGATCACTGAACTTCTGATCCTTCTGCTTGGGATGGAACCTGGGACCTACTGTGTGGTAGGTAAACACCCTACTAAGTGAGCTTCATTCCCAGTTCCATTTGGTGAATGGTAGAAGCAGCAGCAGAAAGCTGGAAGAATAAAAACAACCTGGATGTTGGGGCCAATACTTCCTACCAGAACTGTGTACAAGCCGGAGTGCAGGGGAAGTATGGGTTTGCAGGTCAATATATCCAGACAAGATCCATCGGGAAGGGACTCCTAAGCCCTCTCTCCTATAATCAGACTTATGCCCTGGCCTGAAAGCAAATGATCAACACCAAGGAAGTCAAGACAAATAATAGTATGTGGCCATTCTCAGGAATAAAACTTATCTGCCTAGATCACTGTGCCCTCCCAGAGTGTTCAACTAGCCCATTTTAAATCCTGCCATAATTTCATTTAGTATTGTCTAGGGTCACTCCTTTACATATGTGTGTCTTCTAAAGAACCAAAACAGGGATTTGCTGAGGCATAAAGAAAACTCTTCAGAAGAGAAATGCAAGTTTGAAACACAGACCAATTAGCAAGACATTAAAATTCACTTCCCAGTGCAACAAGCAGAAGCAAAATACACCACACAAATGCTTTGCATCCAGAAAACACACTGAGAGACCAGAGACTTCCCTTTCATTTTTAAAAATAGATTTAACAGGCATATTAATGTTCCACTGGCCACTATAAATAAGTGAAACTTCAAAATATCTCTTTGCAAGAGAGTTCTAACCAGGCGCAGCCAGTCTGACCCCAAATGGAATGTGGATTTACATTGCTCAGAGGCACACTGTGTGCCTCACAAGCCCCCCATTCAAAGGAGGGCTCCACAATAGGTGCTCACACAGGAAGCAGGCCTCCACAAAGCACCTCAGCAGTTCCAGAGAACCTTCCAAGGCCACAGGATGGCCAGCAGCCCCAAATGCCATGTTCACAGGCCCTTGCTGCCTACACATCAGGGCCAAACAAAGCTGGTGTTGTTCACAACTGTCCCCGCGGTTCCTCCCAAGGTTGAAAGCAAAGCTGTCAATGTTACCATTTCATTTTTCTAGACAATCTCTAAGGCCATCAATTTAATCAATAAAAAAAATTAAAATCCAGGCTGGAGAGATGGCTCAGTGGTTAAGGCACTTGCCTGCGAAAGTCAAAGGACCCAGGTTCAATTCCCCAGAACACACATAAGCCAGATGCACAAGGGAGCACATACATCTGGAGTTCCTTTAAGCAAATGGAGGCCCTGGTACTCCCATATTCATTCTCTCGATATCTCTCTCTCTCTTTTTCTCTCTCTGCCTCTTTATTTCTCCCCCCCCCCCAAATAAACACATAAAAAATTTTAAAGATATTTTTAAAAATCCTGGCTAGGTCTGGAGAGATGGCTTAGCGGTAAAGCACTCACCTGTGAAGTCTAAGGACCCCGGTTCAAGGCTCGATTCTCCAGGACCCACATTAGCCAGATGCACAAGGGGACACACACGTCTGGAGTTCATTTGCAGAGGCTGGAAGCCCTGGCATACCCATTCTCTCTCTCTATCTGCCTCTTTCTCTCTCTCTCAAATAAATAAATAAATAAAAATGAACAACAACAAAAAATCCTGGCTAAAGAGATGCCTCACTGGGAAAGAGTACTTCCCATACAAGCATGAGGATCTGAGGGGCTCTGAAAATGTCTGAGTTTGATTCCCTAGCACCCACATAAACAGCTTCAAGTGCCATACATGTCTGTGATGCCAATCCTGTAAGCAGCAGAAACCAGAGAATCACTGGGGCTCAACAATGGCAAGCTCATGTACAAGGTGTGACTATTTGCACAGACACATAAGTATATTGCATAAAGGTGTGTGTATCTGTACATGTAGCACACACAGACACCATGCTATACACACAGATCCCTGGGCACTGAAATTATTTTCTCAAATACAGTGGAAGACACTCCCAAGACGCTTTTTTTTTTTTTTTTTTTTTTTAGCAAAAACAACTGGAAAGTGTCAGTATTAAACATGCGATTTAAAAATCACAATTTCAGGCTGGAGAGATGGCTTAGCAATTAAGGCACTTGCCTGCAAAGCCAAAGAACCCAGGTTCGACTCCCCACGACCCACGTTAGCTAGACGCACAAGGGGCTCACACATCTGGAGTTAGTATGTAGTGAATGGAGGCCCTGATGTGCCCATTCTCTCCCACCCTCTCTCTCTCTCGCTCGCTCCCTGCCTATTTTTGTATGTCTCTCTCTCAAATAAATAAATTGAAAATAAAATATTTTAAAAATCACAACTTCAATTGTCACCTCCTCCTTTCCCCTGAAGAGTGTTTTTCCTTAACCATTGTCCATCAGTTCTTGATTACAAAGAAAAAACAATAATTATTATGTGACTTCAATTAGAAAAGTAATACATCAGTAATATGTCAATAGAAAATACAGCCACTTAAAGGTCACTATCAAATCAATGAACTGGCAAGTGAAAAATAAATAAATCTGGCTGATTCAGTACAAAACTACCAGCCTACAGTCATGACTTCTTCCTCTATACTTTAGGATGGAAAGAAATACATCCTGTTTCTTTTAGAAATATGTTGGCCAAGCATGGTGGTGCACGCCTTTAATCCGAGCACTAGGGAGGCAGAGGTAGGAGGATTGCCATGAGTTCAAGGCCACCCTGAGACTCCATAGTGAGTTCCAGGTCAGCCTGGGCTAGAGTGCAACCCTACCTCAAAAAAGCAAAAAATAAAAGAAAGAAAGAAAAAGAAAAATGTTGATTCTATTCTCATTTTAGTTTCTTGCAAAAGACAAAGAATAGTCATTCCCTGTAGAAATATTTTCAGGCCATTAAATAATATAATGTTGAGCAAAAGGCAAGTCTCCTGGCTTGAATGTTTCTCATTTCTCAAATTAAAGTACTAGATTGCATAATCAATAGATCTGAGTATAGCAACAAGATTTCCATACACACACACATATACACACACACCCAAAGGTTGAGATAAGGCTGCTTCAATCAGCTGCTGTAGCCACACCAATCAATAATCCATTATGCCCCTACCTTGCTTCAGAAAGACACTCTGCAATAGGATGAAAACAAATCTGAAATATCACAAGATGCTCCTAGCATAATGTTTAGTGAAATGCATAGTCAGCTCACATAAACTTTCTGAAAAGACTAAGTGGAAGAGAACCAACATGTAACCTATGGCTAATAGAAGAATGAATGAGGTATGATTTTCCTTTGTGTTTGTGTCTTGTAAATATCTTGTAATGATCTATAATTTGCATAATGATAACTTTAAAAAAAACATACAATTCAATTACTTTGTACCATATCATTGTTCAAATACTTTCAAACCATGAACCAATAAAAAGGCCTAAAAGACATGGGTTTGTCCATATCTCACAGGACTTACTGCTATCCCTCCTCTCTGACTGAGGGACCTTGCAATGGTTAAATAAGAGATTTGGTAACATTTACAAAACCAGCCCTTGGGTCATGCTTTCTGAGTAATCCTTAGATTCAGCACGCTCACTGGGGCCCAACCCAAACAGCTAAAAAGGGAGGGAAAGGGGAGGAACAGGTTCTCCAGGCATATTTTTTTTTTAAGATAATAAGTGCTGCATAAAATCCTCTTCTAATTGCCAAAATAAATCAGACTTTCTGGGTGGAGAACTCTCTGTCAATCAATACAGAACAGCAAAGATAACCCCAATAATAGAAACTGTTGTGAACACACTCTAGCTCTGCTCACTATGCTGAGTCCCCAACTGGCACAGAGGAGTTCAAAAGCTGTCACTGTCATTGTAGGAAAGCACAGGGTGGGGTCAGATATGTTCCTTGAGTTGGCAGCAATAAGCTTCCCAACAGAGCAGCAGTAACTAACCACTCTTATTATCTCTGTGGATTCTCTCCACTCCACCCTCCCTCATCCCAAAACTTCTAAAAATATCTGTCCCAAATTTTTAGACCCACATTCCAATGTATTATAACATATAATACAGGCTCAATCTAAAAATACAGAAAAGCAAGAAGATGAAATTATTCATAATCATACCATTCAGAACCAGCCCCTGCTATAAAACAGTGACATATCTGTGTCAATCTTGTTCTTCTAGATGTTTGACATGTATAAACTCAGAGGGCTAGGGTTTACACAGGACAGGCCAATCTTCCCTTTTTCCTTTTATTCTTTGTACTTGATGATTATGACAGTGACAGTGGCAATTCAAACTAAGAGAAAAAAAACTAAGAGAAAACCAGCCAGGCATAGTGTTGCATGCCTTTAATCCCAGCACTCAGGAGGCAGAGGTAGGAGGATCACCATGAGTTTGAGGCCACCCTGAGTCTACATAGTGAATTCCAGGTCAGCCTGGGCTAGAGTGAGACCCTACCTCGAAAAACAAAAAACAACAACAACAAAAAAAAAAAAACAAACCTAAGAGAAAACCATATATGATCATCTTAGCACTTGGAAGGTAGAGGCTCAGAAGTTCATGGTCATCTTTGGCTATAGTGAGTTCAAGGCCAGCCTGGAATACATGAGACCGAGTCTCAAAAAAAAAAAAAAAAAAAAAAAAGACTCCTACGTCACACTTTACTTTCTTGTGCTGAGGTCTGAACCTGGAGCCTCACACTTGGTAGGCAAACACTCTCGCACTAACCTACATCCCCAATGTATATTGTAACTTCTTTTTATGGTGAACTTTCTAAATGGTTTTAACTTTTGAATCTTTTGTAATAACACTTGGGTTAAAATGCCAACACTATCTGCAGCTCTATTAAAATATTTTCTTGGGACTGGAGAGATGTCTCAATGCATAAAGTACTTGCTGCAAAAGCATGAGGACCTGAGTTTGGAGGCCAAGCACCCACGTAAAATGCCGGCATAATGATGTGTGTCTGTGATCCCAGTCATGGGCAAAGACGGGAAGATCTCAGGGACTTGCTGCCCAGCTTGTCCAGTTGTGAGCTCCAGGTTCAGTGAGAGGCCCTGTCTCAAAGACCGAGGTGAAGCAACCAAGTAAGACACTGGACCTGTGGCTTCCACACGCACACATGCCCACACATACATATGAACTCTTACACACAAAAAAATATGCTTTGGGGCTGGAGAGATGGCTTAGCGGTTAAACGCTTGTCTGTGAAGCCTAAGGACCCTGGTTCGAGGCTCAGGTCCCCAGGTCCCACGTTAGCCAGATGCACAAGGAGGCGCACGCATCTGGAGTTCGTTTGCAGAGGCTGGAAGCCCTGGCGTGCCCATTTTCTCTCTCTCCCTCTATCTGTCTTTCTCTCTGTGTCTGTCACTCTCAAATAAATAAATAAATAATTTTAAAAAATATATGCTTTTTCTACTTTAAAAATTTTTTCCCTCATGCTGTCTGGCACTGAACCCAGCACCTCATTCATGAGCACACTCATGCATGTGCACACTCGTGGTGCCTGGGATTGAACCCGGCACCTTACGCACATATACACGCATGCACGTTCATGCATGTGTACACTCATGCATGTGCATACTTGTTGTCCTGGGATTGAGCCCAGCACCACATTCATGTGAACACACTCAGCCCTTTTTTGCTGTTTAAATTTTTTTGTTTAGGAATTGGGGAGAAAAATCAGTTGCTAAAGTACTTGCTTTGCAAGCATGACACGAGTTTGATGCAACCCCCCCCCCAAAAAAAATCCATGTAATAAAAGAAAGTAGGTGGTTGCATACACTTGCATTCCAGTGCTAGGCAGATGGGAACAGGAGCATCCTCAGCTCCAGGCCAATGAGAGACTCTGTCTCCAAAAAGGACACCTGATGTGGTTAACCTGCCTTGACACATGCACGCACATATGAATCTGCACACACACATACATGAATGCACGCACACCCATCAATAAGACACGAGAACCAAACATGCGCATTAGCATCGCCTAACACGGTGAAGAGCCCCAGCGTCACGGCCTCCCATAGCCGCAAGCGGCCACTGCGGGGCCTTCTCAGGAGCAGCAGCACCTGGAGCCATCATCTCCTGTGACTGCACGGTCCTCTTCTAAAATGACTCTGAAGGACCTGCCTGAAGCTATTTGATAGTTTGCTTTTAGAAGAATAAAATGATAATGAAAAGCAGAGCAAAGTAAATATCCAAACCAGTATCACAGCCATTTAGTATCGTTAATTGTTATACACAGTGGACATGAGTCACTTTTATACCGGTGGCAGCATGGGGTCTGTTCAGAGCAGTATAACCATAAGCACAGAAATAGTCATGCTCTGTATTGTGGTAGCTGCGTGTCACTGGGCAATGGGAAGTTTTCAGCTCCACTGGATCCTATGGTACCATCACCATGACACAGGGCATCTTAAGGGCAAAATCCCCTCATCCGTCAGGTGGTCTAGTGGAAACACGAGTAAATGGACCGGGTGTCTGGTGAAGGGCAATCTTATTAGACAGAAAGCTCCCCTCCACCTCTCTGTCAAGACCACTGGCTGTGACAGCCCACCTTCCAAAGCTATGTGACAGGTCACCAAGAAAGATGCTTCCCCTTTGTTGCCAGCACAAGCTGGGCCACCAGGCAGTCATTTTGGGGTCTATGAACCCTCCCAGAAGCTATCTTCAGTTTCAAGATATATCACAGAATCCTAAGTCTGAAAAGGAACTTGGAAAAGTTCAGTTCTGACTCAGAATTGTAGAATATATAAACATCCCTAGCAGAGCAAAGCTTCAAAATATCATAACCCGGCATTTTCTTTTATTATACCATATCCTTCGGTTAGATATCCCAGGATTTCCTCTCTCAAACAGTCAGTGAAAAAATGTACTTATATGGAATAACAGGATGATGGGAATAGGCAAGGTCAGAATTAGAACTGTGTGTGAGTCAATGAAAAATATAATTTGCTGAGTATTTTTAAAACACCCTTACAAAAGGGAATCTTTCTCAGATAACGTCTGATACCTGTGCCTCCCTTTCATTTAATATCAATACCAGCAGCCCTAAAGTGAATCAAATCACGTCTACATTCTGGAAAAGTGAGGGATTAAATTTACCCTGCTCACTGTCTCCCTAGCCTCTTCCGTCCACTTTGCCCATGCGGGCCATGTAATTTATTTCTGGAACATTCCTTCCACTGAGCCCCTCCACACTCTCTCTGAGCAGAGCTTCCTCAGGCGGAGGTCAGAGGAGCTGCGTGACACGTGGACTGAAGGAGAGAGCGCTGCTTTGGGGGGGGGGGCAGGGCCACAGCACTGGCCGTTCTGGTTAAGGTTTCTCTGGGTATGGGGCAGGAGCTGACAAGACTCTTCACAGGGATCAGAAGAGATGGCTTAGTGGTTAAGGTGCTTGCCGGCAAAGCAGGACCCAGGATCGATTTCCCAAGGCCCATGTAAGCCAGATGCATAAGGTGGCACATGTGTCTGGAGTTCATTTGCAGTGGCTGGAAGCCCTGGTGCACCCATTCTCTCCCTCTCTCTATGTGTGTCCCCCTCCTCTCTCTCTCTCTCAAAATAAGTAAATAAATAAATAAGATTAATATTCAAGACTCCTCACCAGTGTCAGAACAGCTTTATTCATAACAGCCAAGACAGTAGAAATGACCTAATGTTCTACAAGGCGGTTGAGTCAACAAAGCTGCGTAAATGTAAGAACCTCAGTTTGGATCCCCAGAACCCAGGTGAACACGTTGCACAAGCATGGTGGCCCACCTGGAATGCCACCGCCTTAGAAATCGAAGCAGAGCAAGCTGGCTGTGTAAACTAGTCAAACCAATGAGGTCCAGGTTCAAGTGAGAGACCTGACCTCAGAAAACAGGTCAGAGAGAGATTAAGGAAGGTTAAGCACACATGCACACACACACATATAACCATGCACCGGCACATACACATGAACCTACACAGATACATACATACATATACATACACACATTCTTACATGACCACACCACACATATTATAATATACATAATATATATAATACATATATGAATATATATAATATATATGAAGTAGTGACACATGCTATAACATGAACCTTGAAAATAAGAGTCACAAAAGGCCACTTAGTATAGGATGCCCTTTAAGTGAAGTGTCCTGAATAGGCAAAAGTCTAGCAACAGAAAGAAAGCGCTCTGGGATTGCTTGGGCCTGGAGAAAATAAGGAACAAATGCTGCAACAATACAGGCACTGGAGATCCTATTTGCTTATGCAGAATTATTAGACATACCTGGACCTCTAGCCATTGCTAAGTGAAAAACAAATTCTTCCCAAGCACTCAGAGGAAACAGGATGGTGTTCCACTGCCACTACGTTTCTCCCCAGCCCCAGGCTTACTTACTGTGCTGAATTATTTCCCAAACTCTTCATAAGCAATGAGACTGCTGAGCCGAAAAAAAAAAAAAAAAAGTGGTCAGTTGTTTTATCACCAGTGAAGTCTGATGCAGCCCTGGGAGCCAGACCTTGGGGGCATGAGTGGGCCGCTCAGGTTCAGTCCACAGCCCCGGCCTGCCATTCCAACACGCAGAGTGAACACCGCACCCCTGCGAGGCCACCGCGCACTGGCTCTGACTTCCCAAGCATCGCTCCTCCAGATCCCTAACGCACACCGTTAGGTGACAGCCTGAGATTTTTCGCCTTGTATGGCTAGACCAATCAATTTGGAGGTTGCCTAGGATGTAATATTGAAAAGATGAACCGCTCAGTCCACTGGAGATGCAATAAGATCCGTGTCAACACTTGCCACTCACTGGTGAGAAAGCAAGAGCTCTCTTGGAGTTAACAGAGGTATCTTGAAGGCTGATCAAGTGGTACTAGTCTCTGGACTCCGCTCCTCATTCATTTGATATTTCAGAGATAATATTTATATCAGAGAATCCAAAAAGGGCCTCAAAAACTTGTGAACAGACATCTAATAATTAAGATGTTAGGACTAATCAACTCATCTAACAGACTATATCTGAGAGGTACCACACCCAAAATAATAATGCAAATGAGTAACAAAGTTGGAATCATGTTTGTTATTGAAGCCTAAAAAGTTGAGATGGTAAACTTGGGAATTCATCCCTCTGTGGTGCTAATATTTACGGTGCAGACTCCGGAAATCCAGTTCTGTTTTTATGACTCACTGTGGGATCGAGCTAAGAGTTCAAGAGACATCAAAATAATAAATTGAAAGTGAGATTTGCAAAGCCCCATGCCCTTTATCTTTACAGAATAGTCTGATTGAAATCTTTCTTACTGTCCCAAGACCCTCTGCCAGAGACTAAAACACACTGCAATTTCAATTATTATTTCAACTTCCCTACTTCTCAGGGCTCAGTGAAGCTAACAGTCAGCTTGTGTGTGGTGTGTGGTGCCCCTTCCATTAGTCAATGACTCAGGACTGAATGTCCCAGGGAAACCCTCCAAACCCCTGCAGACAGCTGGGCCACATCGCTTCCTGTCTCTGCAGCATGAGCACTCAGGAATTTCCTCACCCCTGTTGAATTCTTACTGGATTTTTCCAGGGTTTAAGAAAACCCTGTGATAAAAACATCTTGCCCCTAATCTTATATTGTATTTTTATAACATTCTATACAATGTCTTTGATTCATCTACTTCAAATTATTTTTTAAGCCGGGCATGGTGGTGAAGGCCTTTGATCTCAGCACTTGGGAGACAGAGGTAGGAGGATTGCTGTGAATTTGAGGCCAGCCTGAGTATACATGGTTAATTCCAGGTCAGCCAGGAACAGAGAGAGACCCTACCTCGAAAAAAAAAAAAAAAAAATTAAATGACAATTTGTCCAGAACTGATTTTTACTTGGCATAGTCCTGGGGGTGTTGGCTGATCACTATGAGCTTAAATCATATTAACACATTGAGATCCATCTTGATTCAAAGCTAAGTCTGTGAAATTCAGCATCCTGTCAAGTCAGTTCCCTATGCATGCTCTGTTCCACAAGGAAGTATTTTCTTGCCATTTAAAACAGAACAATAGATATTATTTGGCCATTGTTTATAAAGTTTAAAGTCTTGTAGTTGAATAAAATGTGACTTTTAAAATTTTGTTTTATTTTATTTGAAAGACAGAGAGAGAATGGGCATGCAAATGAACTCCGGCCATTGCAAATGAACTCCACACACATGTACCACCTTGTGCATCTGGCTTATGTGGATCCTGGGGAATCAAACTTGGATCCATAGGTTTCACATGCAAGTGCCTTAACTGCTAAGCCATCTCTCCAGTTCTAAAATGTGACTTTTTAAGATATTACTTTCTTCACACCTTCTATACAAGCTAACCATCTTAAGCATTGCACATTTCCTAGGAGAAATCTGCCACTTTGTAGCAAAGGATGGACTTGAAGGTCTGATCCTCAGCCGCCTCCTCTCAAGTGCTAGGTTTACAAGTGTATGCCACTATGGCTGGTTTATGTAATGCTAGCGAATCAAATCCAGTGCACACTAAGCAAGCATGTTACCCACTCAGCTTGTGAAATTTTTTAAAACCTCCCCCCCCCGATAATTCATGCACATGCATAAGTATTTTGATCATAATCCCCTTCTTTACCTTCTTTTGTCCTCTCTCCCCATCTCCCCATTCCACTGAGTCCCTTCTTCTGTCCAACTGGTCCTCTTTTACTTTGATGATGCCCTTTTTTATTTGTCCTTCCACATTATCTATGGTGGTAAATTGATGGGCCCAATATCATGCATGGTTTTTGCAGGTAATGACAGTTACATCCCAAGTGGTTCACAAACAATTACATTATAACATCATTACATTGATACAGACTTGTGCAATATAATGAATGGAATTTCATTTCAATTTTAAAGATATTTCTCACAGAAAAATCTCAGTGCCAGAGCCACCTGTCATATGTGTCAGTGAGTTGTTGGTCAGGGAAGGCCCTAGGGTTCTCACCATTGTTGGTGATTGCCCACCAGAACTAGATAGTCAGACACTACTGCTGAAGACAACACCTGCTTCAGTCCCAGGACCCTAGGACATCAAGCTGGAACTGAACCAAAAGCCTCCTCCCCACTGGCTAGCTGTCAAGAGTGATAAAATAGTGCTAAGCAAGCTCCTGGGGGACAAAAACTGTCCACAGTCTTACCCAGCAGTTGACCCTACAAATGACACAACCGATCAGCCAGGCAAGATGTGCCCACTGGTGGCATGCCTGTTACGAAGATAACCAACTGCTCTCTGGATTTGAGGCCTGCTTCTCAAGAAAGTACTGAAAACTTAATCAAAAACCTATGGCTGGGAAGATCATAGAGCCAAGGAGGAAAGCTATTACTGTAGTCTGGCTTGATGATATGTCATACCCATCAAGTTGCCCTAGGAACAGGTTGATGCCTACAGGGTAGTACTGTTCTCACCTTATACACATGGCAGTGACTACTGGAGAGCCTCAAAACTCACCAAAGTGCTGAGAAGAGGTGACAGCTGAGTGTTCACGACTGAATGAGACATCACTATTGCTATCATATCCTCCACAGCTCAGAAAACACTGGGAGTGGGAACAGACATGAAGTAAGAGCCAGAGAACTGGAAGAGCACTTAGAAATGCTGATTTCCAGACATGAAGCACACATTGCATTTGTGACTCACAGTAACTGTCATTACCTGCAAAAGACATGCATGATATTGGGCCCATCAACCTATCACCACAGATAATGTGGAAGGACAAAGAAAAAAGGGCATCAAAGTAAAAGAGGACCAGTTGGACAGAAGAAGGGACTCAGTGGAAAGGGGAGATGAGGAGAGAGAACAAAAGAAGGTAAAGGAGGGGATTATGATCAAAATACTTATGTATGTGCATGAATTATCGGGGGGAAAGGTTTTAAAATTTTTTCACAAGGAATTTTGTCATCAGACATATTTCCTGAAGTCCACAGAACACTTAGTAAGAGGAGCAATGATGAGATTTGGGCTAAATTTGAGTTCTCTTTTGAGTATCAGCTGCATGACTTGGGTTTCAAAATCAACTATTTGAACTACATTATCTGCAAATTCCTTTACCTAGAAATATTTTGGATTCTCCACTGACTTGGGTTAGAGTCACAAAGACTGAATTAGAAGAAATTGTCCCTAGAAAGTACCTCACTTAGCCACGCACCTTTAAAGAAAAATTATGACTGCTGGGTACACTCACTCGGGCCACACCTTGAATGATAAGCATTTGTATGCTGCCAGTTTTTCCAGTAACAAGATGTAGCAGGCCATTTCCTGGTTTTATGCTGCTCCTCCCTGGCTACAGAGATGAATGGTAAAGCTTCAAGATCCTCAGGCTACATGTTGCTTTCGTTTCTTGCCAACATGGACTGTATCCTTCTGTGAGGGGTCTTGAACTTTCCTCCAGTCTTCATATGAAACAAGATGACAAATGGAGAGCCATTTAATTCTGGTAGTCCCTGGCAAATACCAGAGATTCCAAATCATGTTTGATATCAGCAGTAACTATTCTACCACGAGGATGTGACTTCCCTTCTAGCAAGTTACAATCTATACTGATTTCAAAATTATAGTCTCAGCATTTATAATTTGCAATAGACATTTATAAATTAATTTGTTTGAATCAGCAGCATGGTTGAAATTCTTGTCACAATGCTGCTTAGTGACAGGGTAGGGTCCCTTGTTTCTCAAATCACTTCAGCTTTGGAACAATACTTCACTTCAGTTGATAAACTTCATAACATCCACACTCACATATACTCACTCTTACTTCTTCAGTTTCCAAAATGCTGCCCAACTGTCTGTGCCCACATCATCAGTTTCTAAGGACCAATTTCCAAGTCTGACAGGTGCTAAGGATGAGCAAGCCAATAAGTACTACGTCTGTGAACAACAGTCATTTTCCTAAGAGCAGCAAGCAGGAGTTTGCCACAATTAGGAAGGCATAACCTAAGTGCCCCAACTAAAATTTCATTAACTGCAAAGAGAAAATTAATCTCGTTCTTTTAATCTCTGGACCGAAAAAAAAAAAAAAAAAAAAAGGACATAGTTCTTCTCTCCCCTCTGTCTGGATTCCATTCTACACTTTCCACACTGCCTCAATCATGTCATCCCAGTTGACTTTCCTGGGAACAGCCTGGAAGAAATGTTAACTGTAACCCCAAATAAGGAAAAGTAGGGCTGGAGAGAGAGAGATGGTTCAGCTGTTGAAGAGGGCTTGCGGCTCCAGCATGGTGACCTGAGTTCAATCCCCAGCACTGACGTAAAAAGCTGGTCATGGGGCTGGAGAGATGGCTGAATGGTTAAGGCACTTGCCTGCAATGCCAAACAACCCGAGTTTGATTCCCCAGTACCCACATAGGGCCCAGTGAACAAACTGGTACATGCATCTGGAGTCTATTTACAGTGGCTGGAGGCCCTGGCATGCCCAATCTGTCTGTCTCTCTTCTATCTCTCTCTACTTGCAAATAAATAAATAAATATTATTTTTAAAAATTTAAGTTAGGTATGGTGGTACACATCTTTAAGGAGGCAGAGGTAGAAAGGTAAGAGGATCACTGTGAGTTTGAAGCCAGCCTGAGAACACATAGTGATTCCAGGTCAGTCTGGGCTAGAGCAAAACTCTACCTTGAAAAACCAAAATTTTTTTTTTAAATGTTTAAAACTGGGCATGGCAGGTGGGGAGGGGTAACATAAGGATTGTTGGGGCTCCCTAATCATCCAGTTTAACCAAAAGCTGGGGATCTCTAGGTTCACTGAAAGACTGTCTCAGGGAAGGGAAGTAAGAAAGAGCAACAGAGATCACCCAATGGCCTCCTCACATGCAAAAGAAATCAGCATGGAGACAAGCATTCACTACAGGCTGTGTCTTACTGACTCTACTGACTCCCCACCCCCAAATCCATCCCGGTGACAACTGCCACCTATGTACTGTGGGACAAACAGCATTTTTCCGAGCTAATATGTCCTATGTGGAACACAAGTTCTGTCATAAGTGAACATAGAAACCTGTAGCTGGAAGGTCTTTAACGCTGTCTTTTGAGGAGGTGATGTGCACAGAGAAGCATCCCAGGATTGACCTCTGTGGAACAAATAAACTTTCCCCAAGAACCAGTGACACTAGAAAACAATGTAAATCACTTCAATTCTCCTAATGAAAATGCATGAAACCTGAACTTTATAAAGACTGTAACAAGATCTAAAATATTAACACCTCAGTTACATAATTCCTTCAAGTAATAACTTTGCTCAACTTTTAGGTAGAGTTAAAAAAAAGAAAAGAATTGGAGCTGTAGAGATGGCTCAACAGTTAAGGCCCTTGCCTGCAAAGCTTACAGACCAGCATTCAATTCCCCAGCACCCATGTTAAGCCAGATGCACAAAGTGGCACATGTATCTGGAGTTTGTTTGCAGTAGTTGGAGGCTTTTGTGTGCCCCTTCACACACATTCTCTCTCTGCCTCTTTCTCTCTCAAATAAATAAATAAAATATTAAACATTACTGGGCTGGAGAGATGGCTTAGCAGTTAAGTGCTTGCCTGTGAAGCCTAAGGATCCCAGTTCAAGGCTCGATTCCCCTGGACCCATGTTAGCCAGATGTGCAAGGGGGCACACGCATCTGGAGTTTGTTTGCAGTGGCTGGCATGCCCATTCTCTCTCCCTCCTTCAGTCACTCTCAAATAAATAAATAAAAAGTGAACCAAAAAATTAACAAAAACAGAAATTTTAAAAAATAGACTTACTGGTCAAGCCCACAATTTAAAATGTAATTTGTAAGTCTAAAGGAACAGTTGTTTAATCTTACCCAGTTAATATCAATAAGTAAGAGACATTTCTATGTCTAGGAATTTGTCCTTTATGTTGGAAGGATTCTACAACTCAAATTTGGAAGTCTTTCAAGCAATCACAAAACTAACATTTATTTCTTCTTGATGAAATTTCCCTTTTCCCAAGCAACAATCATTTTTTAAATCTTCTGCACTTTCTGCCATTGTTACAAATTTTAAAATAACAATTATTATCTCAGTATTCCAAAATACACACTGTTAGGGACTTTAAAATGTTGTGTCTGACTGACGACCAATGTGGTCACGTGTTTCTAAGACCCTCACAGATTAATATTTAACAAAGACGACACTCACTCCCAGGGTAACGCTCTACTTCTCAATTGATGCATGGAGGCTACCTGCGTGAGTTGCCATCTCTTCCCTTTTGCTTGCCATCAGCAATCGTGACCAAAGTCTTGGGAAATCTAAACTTCAAATGGGGTGGAGGGCTCAGTTATCTAAGACATGCACATCCCAAGGGGCTACAATGCTCAAATGCCTACAGGAGCCCAGGAGATGATGTCAGTAAGCACAGTCTATCTATCCCTCCCACCCCTTTAACAACATGGCTAGGAAGAAGTATTTCTTCACATTTGACTTGATTTGGTGGAGATGATCTCATATATACTAGGCTGTCTTCAAGTTCACTGTGTAGCCAAGGAAGAGTTTGAACTTCTGATCTTCCTGCTTTTGCCCCCTGGGCACTGGGATTACAAGTATGGGCACTCCACCTGGTGGGTATAGTATGGAGTATAGCTGGTGGCATCAACAGAGAATGCGCTGTGGGGGAGGGGCACTGTGACAAACTGCAGAGCAAATGACAGTGCTCAGCAGTCCACCCTGGACCTTCACGACCACGAGGGAAAGCAGGCCCATGAAGCCAAATCTTCCAGCTTTCTAGGGGTTTGGTCATCGTTGCTTTTTTCTTTTATGAAATTAGAAATCTTTTAAGTCAAGTCCCTTAACTCTTCAATGCTGCTTCCAAGACTCCATGGACCCTAAGTGAAGCCACAACAGCACAAAGTCTGAAGGCCACATCCTGTGACCCGAGTTTAGAGATTCAGTCTCATAGAATCAGGTGAGAAGACCGATGGCATCCAAAATCAACACGCTCAACTGCTGGTCCAAAGCCGGCAGCACGCCCTAAGAGCCAGAATCAGTTCCCACAGAAGTGCGCACACAACGTACAGAGACTCAAGGAATCACTGCACTCACCAGGGGCTCCTGCTGTGGGGCGGGCACGGTCCACACTGAACAAAAGGACAAATCTCCATTCTTGGAGACTTCACAGTCCACTGTGAGGAAGTCATGAGCATAATGACTAATGGAGTATGAAAATGATACATCAGATTTTTTTTTTAATAGGACAGGGCCGGGCATGGTGGCACACATCTTTAATACCAGCACTCAGGAAGCAGCAAAAGGAAGAGAGCTGTGGGTTCCAAGCCAGCCGGGGACTACAGAATGACTTCCAGGTCAGCCTGGGCTACAGTGAGATGCTACTTCCAAAACAATCATTAATTAATGAATTAAAAGTTGGATAATACTGGAATCATGAGTACACCATACTCAGTTTCATATTTTATAAGTTTCTTTGAGCCAAAATGTCTTTAATAGATAAAAAGTCTGACTTAGCTAATAGACTACAGTGCTGGCAAATTAACTTATGCCTCAGTTTTTGTATCCATGAAATGCATTATTGCCTGACCTGCTTAACCCCTATTACTGTTAAAGAAACCACTTCAGAAAAATGAAAATATTATACTATTTTGGCAGTAAAATCAGAAGACTGTCTCATAACTTTTTCTAGACATTCAGCACACCGTGTGTGTGTGTGATGTACATGCATTATTTTGTTGGGGGTGATGTGGGTGTGCAGGTAGTGGCTGACCAGAGGTTGGTGCTAGGTATCTTCTGCAATCACTTTGTGCCTTATTTTCTGAGACAGTATGTCTCAAAGAACTTGGAGCTCACCAATTCAGCTAGACTAGCTACCCCTAAGGAGCCCCCGTCTCTTCCTCCCCAATGTAGAGATGACAGGCATGCACTACTACGACCAGCAAGCATGCATACGTGGGAGTTCGGGACCCAGCATGCACCCAGGCTGGGGACAGTGGCATGGCTTAGCCTTCTCCCAAGCCCCTCAGTCCGAAGCACTTGGCAGCTCCTGGCCCTTGTGAGGCAACTGAAGTCGCCAGCACTCCCTCCTCACTCTCACGCAAACAGTTCCGAGGTCACAAATCAGCACAGCCCAGGGAAACTCCAGAGGGAGAGTGGAGTGGCCAGACCTTGCCTTTCTATCCTCTCTAGTCTGAAATAAATTCTTATTAAGAACATGAGGGGCTAGCAAGATGGCTCCATGGTTAAGAGGCTTCCCACATAAGCATGACGGTGTGAGTGGCCTAACACCACCTGAATTCAATTCCCTAGCACATAACTATCTGGACATAGCCACACAAATGTGTCACCCCAGTCCTGTGGGGAGCAGAGATCAGAGAATCACAGGCGCTCATGAATCCACCTCAAGGAAACACACAATAGCAATGGAGAAGGAACAGCAGATATTCTCCTCTGGCCTCCCCACATACACAGGAGCATCACACCATACACATTACACACACACACACACACACACACACACACACACACACACACACACACACGAGCACGCGCCCACATGCGCATGCGCACATAACTTTCGGGTTGAGAGATGGCTCAGTGATTGAAGGCACTTGCTTGCAAAGCCTGAAAGCCCCGGTTCAATTATTCAGTAATAGAGTAAAGCAGATGCATAAAATGGTGAATATATGGAGTTCATTCTGAGTTGCCCATATCTTTCTCCTCCTCACTTTCTCTCTTTCTCTCCCTTCCTCCCTCCACTCATCCTTCTCTGTCTCCCTCCCTCTTTCCCCTAGCAAATATTTATTTAAAAAAAATAAGAACAGTGGGGAGGAGCTGGAGAGATGGCTTAGAAATTAAGGCGCTTGTCTGTAAAGCCTATGGACCTAGGTTCAATTCCCCAGTACCCACGTAAGCCAGATGCACCAGATGACAAGTGCATCTGGAGTTCATTTGCAGTGCAGAGGGGCCCTGACACGCCCACTTCCTCCCTCCCTTTCCCTCCCTCAAGGAAAGAAATAAAGAAGAAAGAGAGAAAGAATAAAAAAAAATGAAAGGAAAAGGGAAAAAAAAGAAAATGACTTTTATAATAGTACAAAAAGATTCCCCTCCATAGGGGTCTCATGCATAGGTCTCCCAGGGATACTAAAAGACATCAGAGCCATTTCCCTAAGTGATGACTATAATGAGCAACCTTGATAGACCAGAAACTCTCTCCCTTGGAGCAAGGTAGAAGTCAAGCAACAGACCTAATCTTATGCCTGCCTCCACAGGGCTATTTGTACCCTCACTTTACTAAAGCATACTTGGATTTAGTAGTATCCAAATGTGATCTATAATCCCTGTGAGTTTCTTTTTTCTTTTTTTTTTTTTTCAGTTTTTTGTATGATCTGACCACATCCTGAAATCATGGCAATGTTGATTTACAGAAGAAATCAAATTAAGTCCTTCCTGTTTTCCTCCCTTCTCATTCGCCCTATTATCCAGCATTTACCATTTTCCTAATCCATTTGCTTCCCAACAATTACCTGCTTGTTTGCTCCCTATGAAATTACTAGCATTGTGTTTTATCTACTCATCCATAACCGGGCAGAAAGCCAGGAAGGACATCAGTGCTCGGAGACCCCGCCACGGCTCTCTCATGAATGGGTCTTCAAAGTACACTACCACAGGCATCAGGGATCACTTCTACAAGTGAGGTTTGCAGAGAGCCATCTTGATAGGGGAGGTACTGTCTCCTTCTGGAGCAAGGAGCAAGTCCATCTACCGCAGGCTATCAGAGCAGGAGTTTTCCAGGCTTAGCGCGGTCGGTCTGCAGCTCAAGCCCCGAAACCGACTGGGAGCACACACTCTCTACCAGCCCTTGGGGCTTGGAGCAAGGACAAACCAGCGTGAGTGCGTATGCTGACATTTGTCCTATTTGGTGTGCCATGAATAATGAAGGCCTGTGTCTTTGGTTCCAGAGTCCCTGCTTCATCTTCTGCCACATCTGTGAAACAGACACAGGCCGTGGATAGCTTGTTCAAGAGAGGCTGCAGTGGAAGGCCAGACTCAGTGTCAAGTTAAAGGTTCACATACTTACTAAGACACGTCAATCTTGGAAAGCTCAAGCTCAGCATCTGCAAATCTTCTAGTCTTAACGGCATGCCTAATTTCTCGTGTATTTTATCACTTAAGCACATCAATGTAAGTATGCCTATTATAATGAAGCATCTCACTCCATAATAGGTTTCAGAAAGAGTAAAGAAATGCCAGTGGCATGTAGCTGTCACTAATTCATCACCTGACTTCTAAACAAGTAAGCGGTTTGAACTCAGGTCCCCATGCTTGTGCAGAGCTACATCTGGGCACTGCCAACCAAGTCTTCCACCCTTTCTCCCTTAACACAGAGGCAGAGACCGGAAAGTCCAGATGAAGTCAAATTTTTCGGAGTCTCAATCTGCTCGCCCCTAAGAAAGCCCAGCCAGTGGGACTCGTTTCTTCGCCTAGTTCTAACACCAGCGCTGTGCTGCGCGTGGGTGGGGCACTCTGCACAGTTTCCTTCAGGGCCCGGGTGGTTTATGAAGTGCTGTCCTGCTGAAAGCCTGGAGAATGACCTAGAGGTCTTCTCAGGATGCCTCTCAGCCCTCTAATCCCATGATGTGCTCATAATGGAATTTGGCTGTCCTCGCACTTAGAAATGGAGCTTGCTAGCTGCACATCTGGATCAGATAAATCTGCACAAACAGCATTTCACCAGGAGCAGAAACGCCAAGCATTCAACAGCTGTTATGTTACATCAACCTCGCAAATAACAAGGAACACCATTTATCCATAGAAAGGAAATGATTAGGACGGGCAGCGATAAAGCTGTTTATTGTTTTGTATTTTATTTATTTATTTATTCATTTTGTTTCTTATGGTAGGGACTCTCTCTAGCCCGAGCTGACCTGGAACTCACTCTAGTCCCAGGCTGGTCTTGAACTCACCGTGATCCTCCAACCTCTGCCTCCCAAGTGCTGCAACTAAAGGCGTGTACCACCACACCCAGCACTATTCAAATTATTTTTGTGTAGGAAAAAAATGTTTATAAGAGCACAATTATATATTCACTGGGATTCCATATTAACTTGTAAAATTGGTACAGAAAAGAATGCCCACACATGAGAGACCTCAAATGTTAAATATGATTCCCTTATTACCTGCAATTTGAATAAATGGAATTTCTTGAAGTATTGTGAACATGATAGGTTTCCATAATTTTCATCTCAACATACTACATGCAACTGTGAACAGAATCAAAGTGTACTCAAGGAATAGTCCCATCCACCGAACACAAGTGTTTCGAGTTAACAATTAATTTCACTAAGCTACTATGCTGGATAATAGGAAACAAGAGGAAACTATTCCCCTATAAAGAAGGAAAGCTCTCCCTGGCCAATTAGCTAAGTATTAACTACCTTACACTTTGAAAATTTTCTTAAGCCTAAAAGCTTAATACACTAATCTAATTGCTGTGAGGAACAACAGACAAAAGGCATGACTAACAACAAGTGCACATGAATACAAAATCTATTACCTATTAAAACCTCCCAAATGACAATACTGCTCATAACCTTATTTTTGGCATTCAAAAATGTACTTAGTCTATTATGCCTTTAAGGAGAAAAAGCAACTTTTAGCCAACACTGATTTTTGGAATGTATGTAAGGAATAAGACCTCTAAGATGTTTAACCTACAAAGTGCAAAACTCAAAGTAGAAGAGCTGGGGTATAGCTAGCTCACTGGTAAATATGGTTAGCATAAGGAAGGCTCTTGGTTCAATACCTATAAGAGAAAATTCATAAAACTAACTCAAAATAGTGTCCTCTCTTATAATTGTGGTAGAAGTTATGGAAAATCTCAATTTTAGTATAGTGGTTTCAAACCTCAAAATTTCAGATCTGTGTCCATAATTTTTCTTACAATATCAAGAAAAAACAGAGCAGAAGTCAGAGAACCAATGAGGAAAAAGAAAGTGCCACAATATCCAAGGCCCTGTTTCTGTTTATGGGGACACAGTGCAATTACAAATGTAAAGAAGGACAGAATGACATAGATGTCTGTGATTGCTACGTGACAGAACCCAAAGGGTAACTGAACTCTCACTTTGCGTAACTGACAAGCATGAGTAATGATGGATGTCTCAGAGCCAGTCCTAAAAGCACACAAGAATACAAGTGTCAGGGCAGGTAGATCTTAGGAAAGCCGAGTAAATAAAACATACCTTCCGGGCTGGAGAAGTGGCTTAGTGGTTAAGGTGCTTGCCTGCGAAGCCTAAGGACCCATGTTTGATTCTCCAGATCCCATATAAACCAGACACAAAGGTGAGGCAAGTGCAAGGTCGCACGTGCCCACTAGGTGGCACAAACGTCTGGAGTTCGATCACAGTAGCTAAAGCCCTGGGGCACCAATCTTCCCCCCACATCCTCTGTTAAAACAAACAAACAAACAAACAAAACACCTTCCAATCTTGACATAAGAATTTACAAGCCAAAATCTTTGACTAAAATGATACCCTGATGATCTACTCATCCATTTGCAAAAGAACATTAGCTAATCCCAAATTATTTCCAAAATTTGCCTTAAGTAAGTAGCTAAGAGGCAGCTGGAGTTCTTAACTGATGTGGTCTAGCAAGGTACTATCAGGAAACAGAGATAGACCCTTCAAAGAATCAAACAGGCTGGAGAGATTCTGGCTTAGCAGTTAAGGTGCTTGCCTGCGAAGTCTAGGGACCCAGTTTCTGTTCCCCAGGACCCATACAAACCAGAGGCACAAGGTGGTGCATGCTTCTAGAGTTGTTTGCAGAAGCTAGAGGCCCTGGCACGCCCATTTTCTCTATCTGCCTCTTCCACTCTCTCTCCCTCTCTCGCAAATGAATAAATAAATAAATTTAATTTTTTTTAAATTTCTTGAGGTAGGGTTTCACTCTAGTCCAGGCTAATCTAACAGATTGAGGAAAGCAAGATGATAAAAAGATTCTATATGCAACATGTGAAGCGCCCTTACAGTAACAATCAATGTCCTCTCTGCAGGATGGTGGTTTTTTTTTTTTTTTTACTAAAAGTCAACTTTGAACTCATGACAGGCCTGTGATACTATTGTTAGGTACAGGCTAGCACTGGGGATCCTGACTTCATCCCAGAGGCAACTTCAGAAGCACACGTCCCTCCTCTTCAAGATCCCCAAGAGAAAGGATGCCTTCGACCGAAGGGGTGAAAACTCCCAAACTATGGCCACTGCTGACGCTCGGTACACAAAGTACCGTGCACCACGAAGCTCTGCAGCCTTCCCTTCTTAACGACTCCTGCTGGGAAACGAATGCAAACTGCAAACATATTTTGGCACCTGCACGTGTGTGTATGTGTGTGTGTGTGTGTGTGTGTGTGTGTTCATTCATACATGTGTGGGCACACTGTGTATGTGGATACATGTGCACTTGTGCATGTGTGTGTGGAGGCCAAGGGTCAGCAGTAGGTGTTTTTCTCAGTCACTCTCCTCCACCTTGTTTATTTGAGGTATTCACCCATTTAACTAGACTCAGTTAGCCAGTGAGTCCCTCTGTCTCCACACTGCTGAGATCACAGGCATACACCACCACATCCAGCATTCTAGGCGGGTGCTTGGGATTCGAACTCAGTCCTCATGCTCGTGCTGAAAGCACTTTTACCCACTGAACCTTCTCCCCAGTCTCCAGCATGGACATTTTACTACAAGAAACTTGTTTTTTCTGCCTTAAGTCTGTGCATCCTTTTGTTTTGCCAACTGAAAACAAACCCCTAGTTGGTAATTTGGGATCGTACACGAGGCTTTCGCCACCAAGGTTGTCTAGTCAAGAGCGAGGCCTGTAGGCTGCCTTGTTGTTAGATTTGGTTTTCATTGTGAGGAACGACACTGAACAAGGAGGTAAGAAGCCCTACGCCCTCACCATACCTAGCACCTCACTTCAAACATTGCCCCAGATCTTCCTGTCTTTATTAGAAATCAGATTGCATCACTTCGGGGACCCTGGCAATGTCCCAGGTTGCCGCTCTCTAGGAATTCTCTCTCACCTCTACAAATGCCAGCATGGAGAACGTGAATGCTGGGTGAACTACCTCCAGCCAGCAACACGGGGAGAAACCCGGGGCGCCGCCACCTTGCTGGCCAAAACATAACCCCTGAAAGAAACCCATGTCCTGACCTCCCGGCTGCTTTCCACTGTCTGTAGACTCCTGCAGATTCATTCACCACTGACTGGCTCTTCCTGGTCCCTCTTCCTCCTCAACTAGCAGGAGCGGCTCAGGCCCAACCCCCAACACAGAATCCCAGGACATGCTGGCCCTTAGGTGGAAGTTCTAGATCTGATGAACTAGCCGACCTTGCCGGCTTCTAGAACCCCTCAGACTTTTCGATCAGCATGCAGCACAAGACCCTAAAGGCTCGGCTCAAATTCTGTGCTTACAGGATGACTTGTCTAGTCCTTGCAGGAATCCATGAATTCATTTTTTACTGCCATGTCTTCTAAATACTAGGGAAATGCTGACTTAGTTAAATACAAGCTGGGTCAACCCATACAGACCAAATTCTACCAAACCCTACAAAGCACTTGGGTTCTGTATGGTGAGAGTGAATCATTGCCTACATCACAGATTAGCTAAGCCCCAGCTTCTTTACCTTCTGCATCACAGTGTTAAGAACCAGTCAAGCAAACACATCCCCGTGGTCATCACATGACTGTAATGACCCAGGGAACCTCCTTTCTTTCAAAAGCTGTCTTAGGCCAGATCTTTCAAAACTTTTATGTCTCTGCCCCCATTTCAGAAACGACCCTCAAATCAGTGAGTACAAGGAAAGTTCCAGGTGGCAACTGGCAGAAAACTACCATGAAAGCCATGCGTGTTTAGGACAGACTGCCCTGGGACAAAGCCAGTGCTGTCACCTACCGCGACCTATCTCCCGATCGTTAGATTGTCATCTGCTCATTTCCAGTACACTAGGGTGAAAAGAGAAGGCAGAGAGCTGGGCAGATTGTGCAATGGGTAAGAGACGTGGAGGCACACACCCGTAATCCCAGTGTGGGGAGACACAGACAGGAAGGTCTCCTAGCCAGGCAGTCTAGCCTAACTGGTGAGCTCCATGCCACTAGAAGACCCTGTCTCAAAACAAAACACTCAAAGGTGTCCTCTGCCCTGAACACACACGACAACTTACATAAGAACACACACACACACACACACACACACACACACACACACACACACACAAGGAACAACAAAGAAAGCTTTTCTAGGAGCTGAAATTGACCACTTCCAAATGAACAAAAAGGAATCCACTCCATGCACATTTGCACATTGGTCAAGTGGCTCCACCCACCTCCTGCAGATGCAGATCCAGGCTCCAGTGATTGGACATCCACAGTCACTTCCTGAACTCCAAGACTCCATTATCACATAGTATATTACTATGTAGATTACAACTAATATGTCAATATGATACATATAATACTATATTATAAAACAGCTACCTCCAGATTCCAAACTCAAGGGAGGGTGCATATTAAGAACCAAGATAAAATGATGTCATCTCAGCTTGAATAACAATGTCTTTAAGAAGAGTTTATAGAAGACTTAAATCTTCAGCTCTAATTTGAGTATCAGAAATAATAAAATTGGGCTGGAGAGATGGCTTAGCGGTTAAGCGCTTGCCTGTGAAGCCTAAGGACCCCGGTTCGAGGCTCGGTTCCCCAGGTCCCACGTTAGCCAGATGCACAAGGGGGCGCACGCGTCTGGAGTTCATTTGCAGAGGCTGGAAGCCCTGGCGCGCCCATCCTCTCTCCCCCTCTATCTGTCTTTCTCTCTGTGTCTGTCGCTCTCAAATAAAAAAAAAAATAAAAAAAATAAAGAAATAATAAAATTAGGGCTGGGGAGATGGCTCAGTGGTTAAATGTGCTCACTTGAGGAGTCTGATGTCCTCGATTCGATTCCCCAGGATCCACATCAAGCCAGATACAAAGTACCACATGTGTCTGGCAGGAGGTCCTGGCATGCTCGCTCTCACTCGTTTTCTCTCTCTCTCTCTCTCTCTCTCTCTCTCTCATTGTGTCTCTCTCAAAGAAAAATATTTTTTAATAATATAGACTCACTCTATCTCTTTATGTTTTATTTTAATACTATTTTTTTTGTTTTGAAGCCTTGATCTACTTCACAACCACACTACGATACTACTTAGATGAATTTAATACCAGTTGCTCAAATTCTACTTCAGTCTGCCTATGTGAAGTTGTTACTAAGCAACTTAAAAGTGCTCAAGCTTTATTCTTTAGTGGAAGGTGTCAGATATGTCTATAGTGAGAGCCTTTCTACGTGAGATCACAGAAAAGAATTCATTAATTTTCCCTCTCACACAACCATGCAGAAGGCCAACATCTTTGTTCAGGAAAAGAGGACTATACTCATCAATTAAGTGTACCAGTGTTCTGGGGCTTCGCTTATAAGTCCAACATAAATTTCCATCTGTTAACTTGGCCTAGCAAGTTGTAATTGATATGTATGTAGCTCGGGATAAAGGAGAGGAAAGGCTACGAGAAAAGACCGCTCAATATTGACTTCCCACCCGGGTCCACGCAGTCCTAGTCTAAATGAATAAGGTCATAGTGAAGGCTTGCTTCTCATGCCCCAGCAGCATCTAAAGATCAGTCCTCATGTCAGAAATATGTTCCCATCTTGCCTGAGAAATTCCTAATCTGCCAATTTTTTAAGGTAGAAAAATTCAGACTATTTTTAAAGGTAAACAAATTACAACTTCACCTATGCACAAGTTTTTAAATGCTTCAGATTTCTTAAAGTACACTCAACTTACAACATCCATGGTCTTTCATTTTTTTTTAACCAATCAAATACTACATCTTCAGTTTTTCTTCCTTGGTTAATTCTACTAACCCATAAGCATAATTTGTATTTATTATGTGATTCTATCACTGGTTTAGATAATTTAATGTGTATAGTTTTGTTTTCTAACCACATGTGATCTTTGAAAATAAAGACCTATCTATAACTTATCTATTTTGTCCACTAAAATTTCTTCCTCAGTATATTACTTTGCAACAGGTATTTTTTTAAATATATTTTTTAACTTTTTTAATTTATTTACTTGAGAGCGACAGACACAGAGAGAAAGACAGATAGAGGGAGAGAGAAAGAGAATGGGCGCGCCAGGGCTTCCAGCCTCTGCAAACAAACTCCAGACGCGTGGGCCCCCTCGTGCATCTGGCTAACGTGGGACCTGGGGAACCGAGCCTCGAACCGGGATCCTTAGGCTTCACAGGCAAGCGCTTAACCGCTAAGCCATCTCTCCAACCCAAGCAATAGATATTTTTGTGATAACTCAACCTCTATAACTGTAATACTGACCCACTTCTACTCAGGACAATGTCACCCCAAGAAAAGTGTTTTTTTTTTAATATTTTTTTAATTATTTACTAATTTGGGAGAGACAATGACAGAGTAAGTATGTACATGCCAGGGCCTCTTGCCACTGCAGACAAACTCCAGACACATCCACTAAAATGTGCATCTGGCTCTATGTGGGTACTGGGGAACTGAACCCAGGCTGTCAGACTTTGCAAGCAAGCACCTTTAACCACTGAGTCATCTTCCCAGCCCTAGAATTTTACTTTCAAAGCCCACTTCATATTCCCAAAGAGTTAAAGACATTCTTGATGTCCTAAGAACCTGAATTCAATTTGCACACTCTGGTCACGTTGAATGGGAATATTCAGTCTTCCCTTAACCAAGCGACTTATTTGGTTAACCAATTAAAAACAGCACATAGACCTCTCTCTACAAGCTGTCATTTCATCTCTGCCAAGATATCCATTCATACGGAAAGGCAAGCAGAGCTCTTAGTTTGGATAGTGAATGTCTGACAAGCATGCCACTGCACAGTCAGAAACGACCATGTGTGACTGAACGCTAAAAAGGGGGAGATCTCAGAGAGGGCCGGGGTAGAAACACCCCCACAGTCCTGGAGGCTGAGGCAGAGCACAGGCAGACATCCTCATAGTCCTGGTGGCTGAGACAGCACTCAGGTAGAAACACCCTCACGGTCCTCGTGGCTGAGTGAGCGTCGGGGTAGACACATCTTCATAGTCCTAGTGGCTAGGGCAAGTCTCTGCACAGCACAGCTCCCCAAGAGTAGATCTTTGTTTGCTCACTGTGGTGCCCTCAGGTACGAAGTCCCAACACACAGTGAACATGTGTAGCATGAGTATTTGTTGAACAAATATATACAACACAGTGACCTTAGCAGGAAAAGAGCTGGAAGAATGTGCTTGCTAAATTTTATCTTGAGGACTACAGTGATGGCTTAGCGGGTAAGGCACTTGCCAGCCGAAGGACTCATGTTCTACTCTCCAGATCCCACCTAACCCAGGTGCACAGGGACGCAAGCCGTGCAAGGTCGCACATGCACTCAAGGCGGCACATGGATCTGGAGTTCGATTGCAGCAGCAGAGGACCCTGGTATGCCCATTATTCTCTCTCTCTGTCTCTCTTGCTCTCATACTCACATTAAAAGAAGGGCTGACTTCAAAAAAAAAAAAAAATCTTGAAATTATATTCCAGTTGCCATACTTGAAGAGTGTCTCACACAAGTATGCAGGGACAGTCGACCGGGATGAGAGTGAGATGAAACACCAACTCAACAAGAAAAAGTCTTCAAAACTGGGGCCAGGGCTAGCGAGATAGCTTAGCAGTCAAAATGCTTGCCTGCAAATCCTAAGGACCCACATTCAACTCTCCAGGTCCCACATAAGGCAGGCACACAAGGTGACGCAGTTGCACAAGGTCGCACATGAGCGCAAGGTGGTCCACGCGGGGTCTGGAGTTTGACTGCAGTGGCTGGAGGCCCTGGCATGCCAATATTCATTCTCTCTCTCTCTGTCTCATAAAAATATATAAATAAAATTTTTAAAAAAAGAACAGGGGCAAGAAACCTTCAGACTTGAGACCAACAAGCTAGCCAGAGTGGAGTTTGAGGGCTGTCATGTGAAAGAAGCAAGCCTGTTCTGGGTTGCTCCGGAGTAAGTAGTGTTTTTTGAACTACAGGTCAAAACCCATTCCTGGCTTGTATGATCAATTTAGTGGGTCACTGACTGGCATTCTTTCAGCAAAACACAGCAGGGAAGAAAAGAAGCACAAAGAGGGGAGAAGCAAGCACTGATGGGCAGAGTGTAAAATAGTAAAAAAATATGTGAGGAGATAGGGCTTTTGAAAACAAGTCTGTCTCTGACCATGCCAATTGGGTTGTGTGTAATAATGAGAGCTGTCAAAAATATAGATATGGGGGCTGGAGAGATGACTTAGCAGTTAAGGCATTTGCCTGCAAAGCCAAATGACCCAGGTTCAATTCCCCAGGACCCATGTTAGCCAGATGCACAAGAGGGCGCACATGTCTGGAATTTGTGGTGGCTGGAGGCCCAAGAGTACCCATTCTCTACCCCCACTTTCTCTGTCAAATAAATAAATAAATGTGTATAAAACAATAAAATAAAGACTTGGCCCATTCCTTCTCCAAGTGGAAGACCCCTTGCAGTGGCCAATGACAGACCAAGAGCTGAAGGTAACCTGAATGGCCACATAGGCCGATCCTGTGACTGTGTTGATTGCAAAAATAAAGATAACTAAACCAGCTGAGAGTCAGGGGAGAAGCAGCACATTACCATGGCTAACAGGATGAGAACCTCAGGCCAAGACACTGGGCTGACCACAGGGCTGGGCACTCCACAGGAGTGGAGCATTTGTTGACCTCCCTGGTTCCAGTCAAGTATTAAGTCCTTTTAATATAAAGCGACAAGGAGTATAGAACTGTAGACAATCAATTTACAAATTATCAACATACAGCTAATGGAGGCTCAGAATTTTAAACATGATAAACCCATTTAAGGAAAAATAAAAATAAATGAGTCATTTATAGTAAATTGATACACTGAATTTTCATTTACTTAAAATAATTTAAATAAACTTTTAAATATGTTGAGATATTTTTCCCCATTAAGGGAAAGTTAAAGCTTTCAGTTTTCAAAGACGCAGCCAGGCAAGGAAAAGAACCTCTTTGAGAAGTCTTAGGTAACCTTTAATGATAAAAGTGAAATACTATCTTTAGATAAGTACACAAAACCTTAAAAACCTGTGAAATCAAACCACCTCTTGCCATAAGACCTACTTGTGCATCTGCCCGCCAGCCCACCCACATTTTCACCCCCTTCCAGCCCTTTCGAGAAAAAGAAATGGCTCTTCATAACAACCCTGCAGGAACCGAGCCACTAATTTCCATGCAAACCGGCAACCATTTAAACCTCCTGTTCTTTCATTTTCTTAAGTTGAAAGGGCCACCCATCCCTGTGTTTCTTGAGGCAGAAGACACAAACAATTGTCATGATTTAGGGCAAATTCTCTCTCTTCCTCTTAGTCAAATTGGTAAGAAGTTACCCCACGTAAGGAGATGAGTGGAGAAGGAACATAGTCAAGTTCAGAGCGGAGGATGCAGCTCACTGGTACAGCATTTACCTGGCATGTACAAAGACCATCAGTCCAGCCCCCAACTTGGTATATAAAAAAAGACTTTAAAAGTTCGGATCCTGCTTAAGCTTCACTTAATCCTGTACATGTACAGAAACACAAACATTTCACACGCGCAAGGCGGGAAGTGACTGGAGGGAAGTTGGCAGAGTAGGGTGGGGACAGCTTGACCCTGGATGACATCAATTATGCCAGATGCAGTTCTCCAATAAGCTGTGAGTCCCCAACTGGCCATCAATCATGGGACCATGACCACTAATGGGCTTAGGGCCTGCCAAGTTTCATGTGACTGATGGTTATGAAATCGCTTCCTTTCCATGTGTCTCAAAACAGACTTAAATTACAATTTTTTAGCCATTAAGGCATGACCCATGCTATAAAATAGCAAGCTAAGGTAAATGCAATCACCATGAAGTCATCCTCTACAGCCAGATTTCCTAGCGCCAGCAACAAATATGGCTGACCATAGAGCCCCATCCACACATGTAAAACTGTGAACCCATCAATCCAAAACTGGACTAATCAGATGTCACAACAGAAAAGCAAGGTTTATGACCTTATATCAGTTTTCTTTTTCCTTTTCTAAAAGAGGTTGTGGCTGGGGAGATGGTTCAGCGAGGAAGAGTGCTTACCACACAACCATTGAGACCTGAGAGGGTCCGATTCAGCCCGAGCTGGACTCTCTAGATCCCACCTAAACAGCTGGGTATGGCCGTGCATGCCTGTAACCCTAGTCCCATGGCAAGAGGAGACCAGAGAATTGCTGAGGCTCGTGGGTCAGTCTTGACTGAAAAAAGGCAGCTGTGGTTTCAGTGAGAGACTCAATGTCAAGTGGAGAGGCCATCGAAGACACCTGACATTCTGGTCTCACCACGCACACTAAACATGACAGCGTGCACACGCGCAGTGCAAAAACAAAGGTCAAGAATGAGGCGTCTTTCCAAGCCCTCAGTATATGTCTGTTTCATATATGGGGTGGGTAATCTGATGTTGGCGATCACATATATACATCTATGGCTGGCCTAAGAAGTTAGGAAGTCCACAGAATCTATAAAAAGAGAAATCAGTCTGAACACCTAGTAGAATTTTGGAACTACTATTACCTGTACAGCAAAAGTGACCACCCCAGAGGCAGTCACAATGGCCACAGGCCATAGTTTGCCATCTGTATAAGAGCAAATGCAGAAAAACATCCCTTGGGACAGAAGCATCCATTCAACAGAAGTGTCTTTAACTAACTGGAAAAATAGCACATGACAAATCTGTTGATTTATTTGCAGACAACTGTACTTCAATCCATTGTTTGCAGGGTCAAAACCAAAGTCTCCCACCGTGGTCATCCATGGGCTATACCCCATTCTTCAAGGCACACTCCACATCCCCCAGATTCACGACAGAAGGCCTGGCTTCCATAAAAGAAGTCTAAAGGGCAGTGTGATAAAGGAAGAATCTATGGGGATGAAAAAAAAAAAAGGAAAAATGATTTTGTTTTCCTACCTAAAATAATGAGTTTCAGTGCAAAGGATATAAAGCAAGGTCACCTCATAACCTCACGCTACAGTATTATTCATCCATTCCAAGGTGGGGTCAGTTCTAGAACACTAATGGATAACTACATGTATCATTTGCCTGTGGCCAGTTCACTACAAATGCCTTTAAACAATACTGACCTGCTCCTGAAATGGTCATTCAAAGCATACATGGAAAATGTATTGACAACAAGGTCGTTACTGCAAACAAGAATTTGCTCACCACAGCCACTTTTCATTCCACAAATAAACCCTCACTCTCTTTCTAAGAAGTTACATCACTTTCTGGTGATACGTGCATAGTTCCCATCCTGGAGGAAATTCTGCCAAGTGGAAAAGCCAAAGTCTATGGGAACTAAATGATTCCCGAACCTGCAAGGGGAGCTGGCGTGGCAGCCAGGAAGAAGGCGTGCTTACCTGTCGCTCAACACTCAAGGCCCGACTATCCTCAACCTACCTCTGAAACCCAGCCCGGCTCCCTCCGCTCTCCCTGCTCCACTTGCGAACCGAACCACGGCCTGTTTTGAATGCCACCGCCACCATGCTCATCCCCACCAGCTGGAGAGGCCATCTCTCCCCAGGTATTTTCAAAGCAGTCTTCCAGATCCAGTGTTTAGCAGCACAAGGCTGGAGTAACTCAAGTCCCTCAACTGCAATGCTAACAGTTCAATCCCATAAAGTAGGAAAATGGCTGCTTCAAAACTGCCAAAGGAGAGGCCCGTGGACATGTTAAATTATGTCAGCTGAGTGGCTGCACTCCAGAGCCCATCACTATCTGGAAGCTCTGTCTGCATTTCCAAGTCTCAGAGATCCACCATGGCCAACCTACACTTGGTGCTCATTATCAACGTGAAGATTAGAATGAAACCATTAGGTTCAACAGCTCACAAAGACTGAGAGGAAGGCACATTGCGGGAGGCATCACCACATACATCTAAATGAAACCTGCCTTCGTTACCACCGGGTTTTCCAGTATGCCTCCGTGGGCAAGAGCTCTGCCAGCACCACTCGACCGAGCCAGACAGGCGGAGGAGTCCGGGAGCAAGTCCTTAGTTCCCCAGGCTTGCCTTTGGGGCCAAGTCCATTTTCCTCTCTTACCATCACTCCTTGGACTCTACAAAACAAGTGTCTACAAGACTGGAAAGGACAGAGGAGTTTACGAGGAGATGTTTCCAGATGTGGTAGTCTGGTGATCTCTGATGTCAGTGATCAGACGGAATTTGGCTCTGAGGAACTCTAGTTTCAATCATCCAATTATCTGATTTGTAAACCTATCTTCACTCTCATCAACATCACTGCTATCTAATGATACAATCACAGATTATCTTAATGAGGTCAAGATATAGACAGTCACAAAAATGTCATGATGTTGCTACCCCAGGAAAAGACCAACTCTAGCTTCTCCCAGGTCTCAGACACTAAACCCTCCCTGTCTGGTTTAAATTTAAGTTCACTAAAGCTGAATAAAATCTTAAATTCTATCCTTGCTCACACTAGCTACACGCATGACTGGGAGATTTACAAAAATTCTACTTATGGCCACTGTTGGGAAAGGCCTTCCTCCTTTTCTTTCCTCTCCTTTTTTCCCCCCTTCCTTCCTTCCTTCCTTCTTTTTATCTTTTTCTTTTATTTTTTATTTGTGACACAGTATTATGAAGACCAGGCTGGCCTCAAACTTGGTATGTATCCAAGGATGACATTTAACTTCTAATCCTCTTGTCTCTACCTCCTGCTGGGTAGCATTACAGGTCTACACCACCACGCCCAGTTGATGTAGTGCAGGGGATTGAACCAAAGGCTTCTTGCATGTTAGACAAGCACTCTGCCAAGAAAGCTACAATCCCAGCCCAAAGGACATGTTCTCATTGAAGATGAGACAAGAGATGAGTTCTTGCCATATGAACTACCAATAGTTTGCCTTAGAAAACAAGTGGACACTCTAGCCAGGTTGTTCAGGGCCAGGACCTCTAAAGACAAGTGTGAAAAGTTCACTCTGGCTCAAGCATTTATTAGCATTGGGATTAGGACTAGGTATCGCACCTTTCTAAACTTCAGTTGTATATCTGTAAAACAAAGGTAATTATACGATCTATCCTTATAGCATTGTGTAAAGATTGGATGAATTAATACTCTGATGCTCAGAAAAGAAAACACAATGCAAAGACTTCCTAGTTACTATTATGAAGCTCTACAACATGCCTGACAGTCTTGAGAAACGCACAAGCATATTGCAAACACATGTGCAAACATACACACAAATGAAGAATTAAAAATTAAGTCATTTTGGTGATTTTATTACTTACAATAAAATAAAAAATCTAGCCTAATCTCTGATTGATTAAATGTATATATAAAGTTACATACAGCATTAGCTTTTCCAAGTCAGGCTAGCATTACAGCATTAAGTTATAGAAATACATACCCCTAAACACAGATCAGCCTAGAAATTGGTTTCTTCATTCTATAAAACCTTAAGAAAAATTCTCAGTAATCTGCAATTAGCAACAAATGCTTCAATGGAAAATAAAGTAGAATTTAAATTCAACTCACCATAGCTTCCAAGCCAGTAAAGTCAAAATTAACACAGTGTAGTGTTCCACACTAAGTAAGACATCTCTATCCCCACCTTCCAAGGCCCAGGGATCATTACGGAAGAGGGAGTGGAAAGAATTTAAGAGCTAAAGGAAGGGGAGGAGTGCTTTGGAATACTGCCTTCCAGATACAACGTGGCTGCAATAGTCATGATGGGGCCAGCACTACCTACACAAGACTGTATAATATGACTGGGGTTGGGGAAGAGAAATGATTGACTTAGCTAAAAGACACTCTAATAAGCTTGTTTGAAACAGCTGAAAAAGAAATGTACTGATTAGAAATAAGCAAATCTTAAGAACACTATGCTCCTATACAATAGTTTAAAAGTTTAGGAACAATCTTGTGTTTTTTTTTTCCTCAATTAAAAAATAACAAGGCTTAAAAATAGGCTCACATTTAGCATTATTAAAGCAGGCATTTGGCAGCCATTATAGGTGTTTGAGTTATTATCCCCAATGACTGCATGCCCAGAGGAGTGGTAATTCCTTCATGTGACTTGGTTTTGGATTTGGTGTCATTTGTCACCAATTCCAAAGTAAACCACAGGGAAGATTAGCTAGCACACTGCAGAAATATTCAGGGGTCTTATTTGGAAACCACTAATTCCTGAATCCAAGACATAACTTTCCAAAGGGTTGGGGAGAAGGGCCTTCAGGTGGTTGCATTCTATTTGGGGACCCCAGTTTAGCACGAGGACATCTGAAATTGCAGTGATGGGAATGACACTGACTTCCAACTGCCTTCCCTACTATTAAAAATGAATGTCAAAATACTTTGATTACAGTTCAAGATACTGTTAGCAGGATGAAAATATCTTATTTTTCACCTGATTTCAAAGGTACAGAAGATATATATGTACAATTTTTCCATTACCGCCTGGCAATTTTGAGACAACATTATGCCCTTTGAGGAAAAGAAGGAAACTTGCAATTAAAGTGTTGCCTGATTTCTCCTTTTTTGGTGCCAAAGTAACCTTGGAAGGAGACCCTCTCTCAGATGAGGGTTTCTTACCTGTGAAAGGGAACAATGTCCACTTCATTTTCATCACGGAGTCACGGTGAGAGGAGCACAATAAGCATTACAGAGATAGCCATTTCGTAAACAGTCTGCTTTTTGTGTGTGCATGTGGGTTTCAGGGTTGTGAATGCAGGCACATGTGGAATTCAGAGGACAGCCTTGTTTTCTGAGATGGGTCTCTCCTGATGTTCACAGCTGAGCTCTCCCTCAAGGTGAGCCTTCCTCCTGTCTCTGCCTCCCTCCTCTCCGCAGGTGTGCTGGGCTTACAGATGCTCATGCTACATCTCTTGCTTTACATGGGTGCTGGGAATCTGAACTTGGGTCACCAGGCTTGCGCGGCAAGCGCTTTGTCCACTGGGCCATCTACCCAGCTCCCAAGTGGTATTGAAATGTAAGATGTCAGCTTGTTAACGATTTCAGTAGACCTCTAGAGCTCACATTCAGAAATCCGGAAAAAGGAGAGACGGGGGTGGGGCTCGTCAGCCAGATTCCACAAGTCCTTCTGGGAAATGGTGAAATCGGAGCCAGCATGCCACATGTTTCTCTGAAGAGTCCGTCCGGCTGTGAAGAGTCCAGTACGAAAGCAAACAGAGACGAGTCCTCAACTGAAGCATGCAACAATGACTTGTGATTGTCATTAATTCTTTTTTTTTAAATTTATTTATTTGAGAGTGACAGACACAGAGAGAAAGACAGATAGAGGGAGAGAGAGAGAATGGGCGCGCCAGGGCTTCCAGCCACTGCAAACGAACTCCAGACGCGTGCGCCCCCTTGTGCATCTGGCTAACGTGGGACCTGGGGAACCGAGCCTCGAATTGGGGTCCTTAGGCTTCACAGGCAAGCGCTTAACTGCTAAGCCATCTCTCCAGCCCTGTCATTAATTCTTTAAGGGGCTCAACTTTTGCTTTCATGAGTATAATCATTCACTTTATCCAGATAAAAGGTGAATGGTTTACAAAATATTTTAATCACCAAAATAAAACAAGTGAATGAATACTCAAGCACCTCAGGTTTTATCTCACTTAAATATTCAAAAAGAAGTGTGGGAGATGGCCATGGTGGCGCACACCTCTAATCCCAGCACTCAGGAGGTACAGGTAGGAGGATCACTATGTATTCGAGGCCCACCTGAGATTACAGAGTAAGCTTCGGGTCAGTCTGGGCTACAGTGAGACCTTTCCTCAAAAACAAAAAAAAAAAGTGGAGATGTAGCTCAGTGGTCAAGCACTTGCCTGACACACATGAAGTCCTGAGTTCAGTCTCTAATACTGCTAAAATAAACAAGATATTCAAAACTCTCCCCCCAATGAAAGAAGTAGCCAGCAGCAAGGTCAGCTCCTGAGGCTTAAATGCCCTCACTTCCTCATCCCTTCTCCACACCGGCCATGACCCGCTAAAGGCAGGAACTGTCCAGAAGAGCTGTCCAATTTCACCAGGCAGTGCCCAGTTAAGGAAGGTGACAGGGTCACTCTATAGCAAGAGGATGCGAGGACAACCCAATCACTACACCAGGAACAAAGAAATGTGTGACAGAAACAATTCATAGGAAACTATGAAATTTTAGCCAAAGGGTGCATTATATCCTTCCCTATGCCACACGACTTATCTGGCTCCAAAATTTACTAACTAACCTCAGGCAAGTCACTTGCTCTCATGTCTCAGTGATGAGCCTTCCGAAGAAGAGGTAAGGGGACCATGAAGAACCCATACCCAGCATTCAGAAACTGGTGTATAGCAAGACCGTAGACTAGAAATGTTGCTGGTCGACTTCCCTTCAATACTTTTTTTTTTTTTTTGAAACAGGGTCTCATATAGCCCAGACTGGCTTCAAACTTAGGAAACCCAGGGCTTTGTGCACGCTAGACAAACACTCTACACTGTACCATGAGCTACATCTCCATCCCAAACTTTTCCACACGTACATAAACTAATACTTTGCAAACAAATAAACAAAAAAACTGGTCTAGCCCAAATGCCTGGTCCGGTGTTCCAAAGGAGTTAACTACATAAGAGTTCAAGTGAGCCACGGAGGACCCGAAAGGGTGAGAGTACAGAGTTCTACGCACCAAGTTCAGGCTGAGGACTCTCAATCAATCTCTCTCTCTCTCTCTCTCTCTCTCTCTCTATCTATCTATCTATCTCTATCTCTATCTCTATCTCTCTCTATCTCTCTTTAACCTTCGTCCATTCAGCATCAGCTCTGGTCCTGGGAATACAAAAGTGAGTCTGCAACCCTGCAAGAGGAACTCAGCCAGAGTCTGGTAGGTGAAGAGACCTGAAATTATCAACAGCATTCTTGAAATGAGGTGTGGGAGATGTCACACTGTGGGTTTCAAAGGCTAAAAGGCTGGGTCTCCAGCCTGTGGCCTAAGTGAGGAGGTGTGGAACATTTAGGAGGTAGGTCCTAATGGGGTAAATGAAGTCAAAGGGTAAGGGGGGCCCTGAGAAGATACAAGGATCCTGCCCTTTCTCCTTTCTCTTCTTCTTCCTCTCCTGGTCCCTGCTCCCCTTCCCTCTCCCTCCCATGTCCTCTGCTTCCTGGCCTACGGCTTGTTCTGGACTACGATAGGACCAAAATGACAGAGTCAGCCAATCCCTGCCACTGGGAATCAAAATGAGCCCCTCCTCCTCCTTCAAGCTGATTTTATCAAGTGTTTTGTCTCAGGAGACAGGAAGCCAATGGAGAGTCTGTAGCGTCATTTCCAACATGAAGGATGGAGGAGTCAGGAAATGCAGATAGAAATCTAGGCAGATGTCCTGTCACCAGCCAGAGAAATAGGTAGTGAGGCATCTTGGGCACCACCTTTGACCAGCAAGCTGATCCCTGTCGTGAGGGCCACAGAGGGAACAAGATGCCCTGAACACTGTGCTCTCAGTGACCACAAAAGTTTCTACCATCAATTCCCAGAGGAAGTCTCTTCAAAACAAGCAGGAAGGAGAAACCACTGAAATATACTTCATAAGTCACAGGGGTAAGCAGCCCGGGGGGAGGGAGGCATGACTGGTTCTCCCAGCTCACTGAAAACTCCTGCACAAGTCCCTAAGAAGATGCAAACTTCGATGGATTTTAAAAATATTTATTGAGAACCTCCATACATACAGACAATATACCATGATGATAATCCTCCTTCCCTACCACTCTCCATTCTCCCCTTTTCAAATCCCACCTCCACTAAATCCCTTCTTCTTTCCAAATAGTCTCTCTTCCATCTCGATGTCATAATTTCCCCCCTGCTGTTATGCAGATCTTGTGTAGGTAGTATTGGCCTCAAGGCGATGAGTGCCACAACCACTTTTTGTCTGGAAGACAGTATTGTGAACAATCCTCCTCTTCCTTTAGCTCTTACATTCTTTCGGCCTCCTCTTCCGCAATGGTCCCTGAGCCTTGGAGGGTGTGAGAGAGATGTCTCATTCAGTGCTGAACACTCCACTGTCACTTCTTAATTGCATAGACTTTTCATAAGCCTGTTAAGTAATTTTGTTTCAAGGCTGATGACATATTACTTAACTAGTCCAAGGGTAAAGACTATACCAAAAACACACTAGAGATTCTGTCTCAAACAGCAAACTCTCGTTCCAACTATAGCTCTGAGACTCACGATGGCGTTTTTTCAAACATATAAAACATTAAGAAAATAGTCCTTTGTTTAAGCATCTTATGTAAACGAACTGGATTAATGTTGCATTCGTAAGTGCTATAATGTAACAAGAAAAGAAAAAGTGCCACTTGTGCCTTTGTAAATACAGAAAAGCTTCAAAGATTAGATTTATATTGCCAAACTCACTTCCATAGTTTTTTCATCCTTCTCATCAAAAAGGTGGTGGGGCAGGTGTGATGGCTCATGCCCTTAATCCCAGCACTTGGGAGACAGAGGAAGGAGGAATGCCATGAGTTTGAAGCCATGCTGGTCTACAGAGTGTGTTCCAGGTCAGCCTGGGCTAGAGGGAGACCCTGCTTCATTTAAAAAAAAAAAAAAAGGATAGTGGGACTTGAAAAGACACATCAATCAGAACTGGTCGGCTGTCCCCAAAGAACTCCTCATCAACTAATGACAATATCTTCTACACATCACCACCACCTGAAAAAGATCTCAACAGTGAAGGTTTAAAAAAAAAAGGTTATGGGTTGGAGAGATGACTCAGTGGGTATTGTTTGCCACTCAAGTATAAGGGTCCAAATTTGGCTCCCCAACGCCCACAGAAAGTGTGTTTGTAATCCCAGCCCTGGGAAGGTGGAGACGAGAAGGTCCTCTGGGCTCGCTGGCTAGTTGGATTAGCTGAACTGGTGATCACTATGTTCAGAAAAAGGGGGAAAAACTGCCTCGAAGAATAAGGTGGAGAGTGACTAAGGAAGACTCCCAAAGTCAACCTGTCAACCTCTGTTCCCATGCACACATGCGTGTGCACGAACACACAAACTATACACACACCATGTGCATATACACACACATATACGCACACAAAAAGCTAGGAAGCCATGTAAGAAGGCCTCAGGGCTTTCAGATGGTTCAGGAAGACTGAGCAGAGGTGAAGACTGAGATCTACGTAAGGAAGAAGGCCACTCGGACACTCGTCCACCGTCCACTGAGCAGGGACCTGAGGAGGAGCTAGCCTCTGGGGAAGGGAGCTGGTTCATGTCCTGTGAGCCCACATAAAGGACTCCAACAACGAGTAACCACAGCAAAAGCCTTTGCACTTTTCAATCAAGGCACTTGAAACGACTTCCCCGTGTGGAACAGCGCCGCCACCACCTCCAAGTATAACGTCAAACAGGGATTCTTTTTTTTTCTTTGTTTTTTTATTTTTATGTATTTATTTATTTCAGAACAACACAGAGAGAAAGAGGCAGATAGATAGAGAGAGAATGGGCGCGCCAGGGCCCCCAGCCACTGCAAACGAACTCCAGACGCGTGCGCCCCCTTGTGCATCTGGCTAACGTGGGTCCTGGGGGATCGAGCTTCAAACTGGAGTCCTCAGGCTTCACAGGCAATCACTTAACTGCTAAGCCATCTCTCCAGCCCAAACAGGGATTCTTAAAAGCTGTATCAACTGATATGTCAAAACCTGGCAGGAGCTTAAACATGTCTTCCTGAAGTATAACAGGCACTAACGCCACCTTCTCACGTGCAGCATTTTCTTCGAAAGCATGAAGGCGGGTGAATGGCCGCCTAACTCCCTGGGTTACTCAATAACCACCCGGGCAATGGACGGCGCTCAGGAGCGGTTCTTAATCTCAGCCTTGTGACCAAGCTGTACTGAAAGGCTCAACCTGGACAAGCCTGGAGTTTCCCAGAAGAAAATAAGTTTTATTTCCTGAAGCCTGTGATCCCCTGCAAGAGCAGGAAACATGTGACTTTTCCGGGGCTATGGGAGCTGACTGCAGAAAGGAGTTTCCTACGTGTTTTCTTGGGTGGACGCTATCTCTCTGAATCTCAATATTCTCTCCTGAAAAGGAAGAGTCACACCATTTCCCTTCCCACAGTTGATCTGAAGGAATACTACCTCTTGTGTGCAACTTTGTTTTTAAATTAATTTTAGGTTAGTATACAAAATGATATGGTATTTACACATATATGTATGTCAATTAATATAACATAGTATATTAAAAAATCTGAGGGCTGGAGAGATGGCTCAGTGGTTTACATACTTGCCTGCAAAGCCTAATGACCCAAATTCAGTTCCCAGTACACACCTAAAGCCAGATGCACAAAGTGGCATAAGCATCTAGATGGAGTTCCTTTGCAGTGGCTAGAGGCCCTGGTGTACCCAGTCTCTTTCTTTCTGCCTCCCTCCCTCCCTCCCTCTCTCTCTCTCTCTCTCTCTCGCTCTCGCTCTCTCCCTCCCTCCCTCCCTCTCCCAAATAAATGAAAAAAAATTTTTTAAATCTGGTACCCAGGGACTAGAGAGATGGCTTAACGGTTAAGGCACATGCTTGTGAAGCCTAAAGACCCAGGTTCAATTCTCCAAGACCCATGTAAGCCAGATGCACATGGTGGTGCATGTGTCTGTAGTTCATTTCCAATGGCTAGAGACCTTGGTGTATCCATTCTCTCTCTCTCTCTCTCTCTCTCTCTCTCTCTCTCTCTCTCTCTCTCTCTGTGTGTGTGTGTGTGTGTGTGTGTGTGTGTGTGTGTGTGTGTGTGTATGCGTGTGTCTTTCTCCCTCTGTCTTTAATAAACAAACAAAAATAAATAAAATAAAGCCCGGCATGATGGCACATGCCTTTAATCTGAGCACTCAGGAGGCAGAGGTAGGAGGATCACCAAGAGTTCAAGGCCACCCTGAGTAAATTCCAGGTCAGCCTGAGCCAGAGTGAGACCCTACCTCGAAAAACCAAAACTCAATAAATAATAAATAAATAAATAATCAGGTACCCAGAACAGCAAAGTGTACAGTCAATGTTTGGTACCATTGCCCATTCACTGTTCATCTCCCCAGACGCTCCCACCAAAAACGTCATGGCTGTCCTAGTGACCACAGAGTCATGAAGAAATGTGAGAAGAGAGGAAGTAGGGAAAACTGCCAAAGAACCAATGTGGGCAAAGAGTGCCTGATCAGAAAACACATGCAAGCCAGTGAAGCTTATGACCTCCACTTCCACAGCAGCCAGAGGGTCCTGGTTCTCCTTGACATCCAAGTCTCTTGGGCGTCCCTTGTAAATACTAATGCATCAGAAGGGGAACCGAAGGTGATAAAACAAGCATAGGCACCACACGGGGAACAAATGTATTCTAGAACTCCAGGGCCAGTTTCCTCTCCTTACTATCTCTGGGAGAGAGACAGAGGGGAAGGGGAGGAGGGATAAATCCGGAAGGTGGTATTTTAATATAAACACGACAAGCCCAGTTCTATCACCGCAAGATACCTTCTGACTTCAGCACAAAAGTCCTTTCTGGCCATCTGGAGCCACTCCAGGCACAGGGCCAAAACTTTGCAGATCTTTTACAAAGTAAATGACAGGTCAGTAACTGCCACGTCGCTTAAAGCACAGCCAAAGGGATCACCTCACATCCCGCTCGGCGCTCCCTGGAGCTTGACACGTGTACTAAAACCAAAGTGGCTCCCAAGTTCGTCTGCCCACTTTCCAGTATCCCAAACTTCACTTGTCACTCCTGAACAAGGCACCATTGTGTGTGTGCGCGCGAGAGAGAGACAGAGAGAGATCTTAGTACCCTACTTCGAAGCTGACAGGAAGTAGGACGTTCTGTAACCTTCACTGAAACCTCTGAATTACACTGAAGCTTATAAACGTCCATGACTGTTTCAGAAATAGCACAGGAACATCTACTTGAAATTTTAAATGTCTGTCCCCTGCAGGGACTGATGGCCATAATGCTGGGATCGTGTTGGGGTTACACAGAACGCAAGGCAATGGAGATAAGGGTTAGATCACTAGGAACCTGTAAAGGTGGTGAAAATGTCTCTTTTGGACGGGGGGGGGGCATGTGTGCTTGCACGTATGTGCCTGTGATATGTGCATGTGCACGTGCAGATGTGTACACCTTATGTCCATGCATGTAGAGGCCAGACAGTGCTTGGTGTCCTCCATTGCTCATCCACGTGCGGCCATGAGGCGGTCTGAGTCTCTTAGCGAAAGCAAAGCTGCCTCTTTTTTTTTTTTTTTTTTTTTTCAGTCCAACCGGCTGACTAGTGAGCCCTAACAATTCTCTGGTTTTTTGCGCACCTCAGGACTGGGGTAGCAAACATGCATGGCCACATCCAACTGTTTATTTAGGTGCCTGGGAATCAAACTCAGCGCGTAACAGGCCTCCTCAGGTCACTCACGCTTGCAGAGTAAGCACTCTTACCTGCTGAGCCATCTCCCCAGCCCCGGAAACTTCTGTTTAAGCCCAGTGGTAAGATTCCTCTCTTCATCCAGTACTAGGGCGAAATAGTGAATAAAATCAAAGTGATCAACTTCTCTGCCAAAAACACAAATCAGCAATGTCCAGTCAATTTCCTGTAATATGCCACTAACAGTGAGAGCCACCTGAGAGGGTAAATTTGACTCTCTTCCCCAGCAACACATGAGAACATGAAGGGGCTTCCTGAAAACAATTATTTGTTTTGGGGCAGTGTGTAAAGGAATGGCAGCTACTTCTGAAATTGCGTGTAGCACTGGAGAAGTATCTTATCAGGCAGAATACCTTAAAATGGAATTCTATAAGGTTTTATCTAGCAGATTGCCCCTTGAAGATAAGGCATAGGGAGGTAGTTGTACAGGTGAATGAAAGAGCTAAGTGCAGATTACAAAACTAAATTGTGGACAGCATTCAGGATGATAAGCCTATCAAATTATGGTGCTCTAACAAAATACCTTAGGCTGGGTATCATGAACAACAACAGCAAGTGGTTCCTTATGGTTCCAAGGTCTGGAAGGCCAAGGTCAAAGGACCAGCATACTCAGGGTCTGGTGTGGCCTCACTCCAAGCTAGAAGGGGCACCTTCTTGGTGGGTGCTCCCACAGAAGAGACTCCCCTGGGTGTCTTCCTATGCGTTATCATCATCACACCACATGAACCAGAGGCTCCCCTTCACACCCGTCACTTGGGAGGTTAGGATTTCAACATCCAAATCTTCAACTGCCACAAACATTCAGGCCCAGCAGGAGCTCACCCTTCTGGAGTGTGTGTGGGAGGGGGGTGGAGGGATGGCTCAACAGTTAAATGTGCGTGAAGGCCTGAAACTGCACATGTTCGAATCTCCAGATCCCATGTAACCACGTGGGCATGGACTGTAACCCCAGCCCCACAAGGGGAAGCAGAGAACAGGGAATTAGGAGTGAGAGACTCCAGCTCAAATAAGAACAGGCAGAAGAGCCGTGAAGCAGAGCAGGACAGCAGACCACCACAGGCGAGCTTTCCTGTCACACGTATGTACACAGGATGACACAAGGGCTCACACATGTGCATACACCACACGAACACATCAAACACACACACATGCCACATTATGTACACACATATATACAAGCTTCCCCCCTCAAAACAAAAACAGGAAAAGGAAAAGGAAAATTGGGGCTAGGGAGATAGCTTGAGCAACAGAGTTCAATCCCAAGAACACAGGTGAAAAGAAAGTCAGGTTGGACACTGTGCTCTGGTGTATCCAGCGCTGGGCTCCAGGCTGGGGAAAGACTGTCTCAAAAACGTGGACACCATGGGCTCGAGAGATGGCTTAGCAATTAAGGCTGTGGCCTACAAAACCAGAAGACTCAGGTTCAATTCCCAGGACCCACATAAGCCAGACACACAAGGTGGCACAAGCATCTGGAGTTCAGTTGCAGCAGCTGAAGGCCCTTCTGTGCCCATTCTCATTCTCTCTCTCTTTCTCTCTGGTAAATAAATAAAAATATATTTTTTAATGTGGACACCTGAAATTGTCCTCTTGTCTCTACATGTATGTACACTTGTGTGCTCATACACATGTATTTGCACACACAAGAAAACGCACACACATACATACACACAAATATATATATGAAAAAAACTTTGGCAATAAATTCACAAATTCAGAGCCAGAAAGGAGCTTATAAATCATCTCACCCTCACTGTTACCAGATCACCTCTCCAGCTCATCTCTTAGAGCCCTTTTTTCTTTCTTTCTTTTATGGGTTTACCTTCAAAGCAGAATGTGGTCATTACTAAATCAATGGCCTCTGAATGCCCTGAACCCATGCCAACTGCGGCCCCTGTGTCCTATCTCGGGAAAAAGAAAGGGACAGCAATCTTATCACGCAGTCACATGGAAGGCCACGTCCCAGTGCAGGAAAAGGGCAGAAACCTCAGGGCAGACTCTTCACTGTGGGTAGAACTACATTCCCCAGAGGGTTGGTGCCGCCTTCCCAGATGGAACTTCTAGGTGGATCTCACCAAGAAAACGGATGGACGCACAAGGGCAAAAGAGGAAGGCAAGAGCTACCGCAAAGACATTGGTGGCAGACATCTGATCCAGAGGATGACGAGCAGGGAAAGGCAGGCTTTGGGGCAAGGCTATGAGGTGAATGGCAAAGAACAGATTGGCACAGTGACTGGAAGAACTGTGGGCCATTTGAAGGAAAATAGGCAACAATCAAGACTTTCGTCAAAAGCATACATTAAGAAGAAGAGTAGAGGCCCTGATGCATCCATTTTCATTCTCTCTCTCTCTCTCTCTCTCTCTCTCTCTGCCTCTTTCTTTCTCTGTCTGTCTGTCACTAATAAATAAATAAAAATAAAGCAAAAAATATTTTTTAATTTTATTTATTTATTTATTTATCTGAGAGCGACAGACACAGAAAGACAGATGGAGGGAGAGAGAGAGAATGGGCGCGCCAGGGCTTCCAGCCTCTGCAAACGAACTCCAGACGTGTGCGCCCCCTTGTGCATCTGGCTAACGTGGGACCTGGGGAACCGAGCCTCGAACCGGGGTCCTTAGGCTTCACAGGCAAGCGCTTAACTGCCAAGCCATCTCTCCAGCCCAACATTTTTTTAAAAAGAAGCTGGATGGGAGTGGTGGCTCAGATCTGTAATCCCAGCACCAGATACTCAGGCAGTACGCAAGATCAGCTCCATTGCATAGCAAGTTCATAGCAAATTCTAAGTCAGCCTAGGCTACAAGTGACTCTGTCTCAAAAAAAAAAAAAAACCAAACTCAAACCAACAAAAAGGGATTCAACAAATAAGAAAGAGAGCAAAAGATGCAAGCACACAAGAAACAGCAAGGGTGCTCTCAGAGGAGGAGTCCTGAGGAGTAGAGAGTGAGGCGAGGCTCTGCTGCAGGGGTCCAGCTATAACCTCACTCCCTTCCCGGCCCGGGCGGCAGAGCTGCACCCAAAGCAGACAACCATTCTCTGACTGTAGCCGCTCACCCAGTCCTTCGCGCTCTTCTCACTCAGACCCTTATTACTCACTCACTTTTGATTGCTTCCTCACTATGATATACAGGCTTCAAGAGAGAATGAACAGAAATCAAAAGAAGGAAAGGAGGAAAGGCAGAAAGGAGGAGAGGGAGGGAGGGGAAGAGAGGGATTGATGAGTCTATTAAGACTTGGGCAGAATGCCAGGTCTGGTGGTACATACTTGTAATCCCAGCATGCAGGAAATGAAGGCAGGAGAATCAGTAGTTCATGGTCATCCTCAACTATATAGTTCAAAACCAGACTAGAATAAGGAAGGAAGGGAGGGAGGGAGAAAGGAAGGAAGGAAGGAAGGGAGGAGAGGGAGAAGAGGGATGGAGGGAGAGGAGAAGGAGAGGGAGGGAGGGAAGAAAGGAAGGAGGGAGGGAGAAGGTGGGAGGGAAGAGGGGGATGGGGAGAGGGGAAGGGAGAGGAGAGGGAGGGAAGGAGGGAGGGAAGAAGGAAGGAGGGAGGGAAGAGGGGGATGGAGAAAGGGAAAGGGAGGGGAGAGGGGGGAAGGAAGGAGGGAGAAAGGAAGGAAGGAGGAAAGATGAGGAGGGGGGAGGGAGGAAGGATGAGGAGAGGGGGAGGGAGGGAGGGAGGAAAAACTTCGGGCTGGGATGTGTCCTGGAGGGTAAAATACATGCCCCACGAGCATGAAGATCTGAGCTCAGATTCCCAGCACCCACTGAAAATGTTGAGTTCAGATTGCCAGTATCCACATAGTGTCAGGCAGCTCACATTATACTCTGAATACTGTAGAGGTAGAGATAAGAGAATCCCAGGGGTTTGCTGGCAAACTACTCTGGCCAAGTATGTGTGTGAGCTGTGGGTTCATTCAAAGACCCTGTCTCAAAAAATAAGGTGGAGGGTGATTGAGGAAGACACCCAATGTCAACATCTGGCTTCCACACACGCATCCATACACATTCACACAAAAACCACAAACACACACATGCAAAGAAACAAACTTGGGCAGAATCCGAAAAGCACATTCAACGACTATGAAATCTGCTCTAATCAAGTTACAAAATAGCAATCTTAACTCTTAAAAATCAACAGTGTAATGGGTGTGGGGGTACACACAGTCTCAGCACTTGGAAGGCCGAGGGAAGCAGATCACCATGGGTTCAAGACCAGCCTGAGCTTGGTCCAGATCATCTGGGCTAGAGTTAGACCCTGCCTCAAAAACAACAGCATCATCAATGAATGCAGTGTTTTGAATGCTTGGTTCCCAGCTAATGGCAATTTGGGAGGTAGGGCCTTGCTGGAGGAGGTGGGTGGTTGGGGCGCGCTAAACAATGTTCCAGCCAGGTCCCCCCGCCAGAGCCCAGCTCACTTTCCTGCTGCTGCTGCCCGGCCGCTGCTCGGCCATCCTTCCCCTGTCACCATGGAGTCTGCCCTCGAGACTACTGTAAGCCAAGGGAAATACCTTCCTGCCACTGACTGCTTTGGGTCAGGCGTTTCATCCCAGCAATGTGAAAGGAACTACAATGAGGACAAAGAGAAGTTCTCACTTCCAAGGAGAGAAATAGCAGACAACTAGGAGAGAGAGATAAGAAAAAAGTAGGCAATCTCCAAAGCCAAGGAAAGGAAGCGCCTAAGTCCGGGAAAGTAGGGAAGGGCCCAAGTACTTCAAGACCAGGCAGACATACCAGCGTCAGACCTTCAACTTCTCTGTGTGTAAGAAACCACGAAGAGGGCTGGAGAGATGGCTTAGTGGTTAAGCGCTTGCCTGTGAAGCCTAAGGACCCCGGTTCGAGGCTTGGTTCCCCAGGTCCCACGTTAGCCAGATGCACAAGGGGGCGCACGCGTCTGGAGTTCGTTTGCAGAGGCTGGAAGCCCTGGCGCGCCCATTCTCTCTCTCTCCCTCTATCTGTCTTTCTCTCTGTGTCTGTCGCTCTCAAATAAATAAATAAAAAATGAACAAGAAACCACGAAGAAGGGGATTAGAGGAGAAGGGGGCGAAGTGAGGAAGAAGAGGGAGAAGGGGAAAGGAAAATGGCAGACTTAACCTCACCCCATATTTTTCTTAGTTACACTGTTTAGCACATGTCTCAGGAAACAGGATCACACATCGTGCATTATCTTCTGGAACTGTAAGGTTAAAAAGAATGAACAGAGCCGGGAGTGGTGGTGCACGCCTTTAATCCCAGCACTTGGGAGGCAGAGGTAGGAGGATTGCCGTGAGTTCGAGGCCACCCTGAGACTCCATAGTGAATTCCAGGTCAGTCTGGGCCAGAGTGAGACCCTACCTCAAAAAAAAAAAAAAAAAAAAGAATGAACAGAGACCTCTTTGGTTCCCCCCTGCCCCGACTTTGTTAAGATGGTGTAACGTGTACAAATATCACCATTTCCAGTCCATTGAACAAAGAGATTAATGAACTGAGCAGTTTCTCAGAAGATTTCATGGAAGAAATCAGCCTGACCTAACTACAGTTCATATGTTGAAATGAAAATACAAGCCACCACTGTTTAACTGAATGAGATTCACTCCTTCTTTATGGAGTCTTCCCGTGGAGATTGTAAACGACAAAGTCAAAAGAAGTTGCTTTGAAATTGCTCTAAAACAATGTGACTATCATCCATACCTTTAAAATTTATGATGAAAAAGCAATCTACAAACTAGGCCATCTAGGAAGGACACAATGAAAACTGATCCAACTTTCATGCACTTGAAGCACCCAACAGACACTTAGGACAGACTCTACGGGAACAGGCGTCAAGGAAGAAGGGAAAGGGGGGAATGAGATCTCACCCGCAGGACCCTCCTTTTCCTGCAACAAATTAAACCCTTCTGAACCAGCTACGGGGAGTGGGTGTTTTACCTGTGGTCGTAGCCATTCTTTACTGCACACTAAAAAATCATCTTAGTCACTGCTTCTAGCTTAAATTGTCATACAGGGCCACGCAAGGGAATGCAAGCATGGCTTTTAAATTAAAATCCCACGTAAGCATCCTCCTGGTGCCAAACACGCGGCACCTCTCCAGCAAAACAACAGATGTCTCACTCCATCAGTAAGCCGTTCATTCAACAAACACTAATTGAGCACTCACTGTTTGCCAGAAGCTGCATGTAAGGCACACGTGGTACCTCCGTTCAAGGAATCCAGAGTCACTGGGAAACTAGCAGGAAGAGGAATCAGGATTGTTTCGGCTCCCTCCCTTCCCTCTCCTTTACAGACAAGCCCTACACCTGACTTGCAGGAAGTGAAGGGGTATATATTGTCCTGCCATCTCCTTCCTCTTCCAAAGGGGAGGCAGAAGCAGGGATGGAGTAGCCTACGCTTGAAGGTTGTCTCCCACCGGCCAGCTCTACCAGTTGGGAGATAACAGAGAGACACCTAGGTGTGGGACCAGCTCATAAAAGGCCTCACCCCAACCCCCCAACCCCCCCCCACCAAATTCTCACCTGAAGGTCTCAACAGGGATCTCACACTACCCCAGAGCAATGGGGCAGACAGCTGAAAGATGAATCTATAGTTTAAAATCAAAATCCACTACCGTTCATTACTTATAGTTAGTTGGGGGTTAACAATAAAATGAAGCCATGGAAGCCCTAAAAAGAAACATTAGCGAATCACAACTGGTCGCACTGTCCATTGTGCATGCTCTCACTTCAAGATGGGAACAATTTGGAAGGGGGAGAGGATTTAGGGGCTGGGGATGTAACGCAGTAAGTACAGTGCTTGCCAGGTAAACATGAAGCCCTAGGTTCAATGCCCAGCACTACATATAAAACTGGGCATAAGTGATGCACACACATAATTCCAGGGCTCAAGAGGTGCAGGCAGGAAGGTTAGGCATTTAGGACATCCTCAGCTATAGAGAGTTAAGAAAACAAAAACAGGTATTTAGTAAGCATCACAAACACTGGTCATCTAAAGTCAAGACCTCTCACCACTTACAGGAACTGACTACCTAACTCAGTCTTCTCTCCTGAAAAGTCGTTATGAATTCCCTAAAGGCCCGGGTAGTGAGATGCCTAATGGTTTTCAACCTTTCAAAATAAAGGTCCTCCTGAGCCAAAGACTGCAAAAGGAGAGGAATATTTGCCTAAAAGCTTTCATTTGCTGGATGATAGATAAACATCCTCATACGTAATCATCCGGCCAGCATCCTGGAAAGAAAAAAAAATCTTATGCTAAAGGTTAAGCAAGTTTATACAGGTTATCAGGTAAAAATGTTTTCAGTGATTACTTTTCCATGGCAAAAAAAAAAAATACTTTGTTGACTTAGAAAAATAAATAAGTGCCTCTATCTTGTGCCTGAGCCCTGATTTCTTGCCAGACATAAGTATTCCAGATACATTTTATAGTCTCACATCCTCTCTTCCCGGTCATTTCCCTGAGGGTTCCTCAGTGGGGTTACTGGTGTCGGCCATGGAGTCATCTGGGGCCTCTTGTCCGTCTCTGGGCGTCGGGATAGTTCTGCCTGCCCTGCGGCTCTTACAGTTACGCTGCCCGCGTACACAAAAACCGTTCAGCCGTCTGCTTCCACTCACCATTTCTCCTGGACCCGGTGAATGTGGCAGAGGTGGCACATCGCATGGCGAACAGTCGGCTGTCTTGTCTTGTCATATTGATGGATCTTGGATCTCCCCAGTATCCGCTGCCATCTCCTTTCTCCCCTAATGTTCTAGCATGGCTACCAATTCCACCGCCTTGACCGGGAAGTCTGAGGTCCATTTTAAATTAACGGAGCCATCTATGCATATCCAGCTACTTCGTGAATGGTCCATGCTGCCACTTGCAACCCAAAATCTCAACCAAAAAATAATAATAATAATAAAGCTGTATTTTTTTTTTCAGAGTAAAAAAACTTCATGCCCTAACACTCTTTGGAATTCTTCCAAGCCTTTTACTTCTTTCTTTCTTTCTTTTTTTTTTTTTTAATATTTAAGCTTCAAATTCCCCATGTGACAAAGCACAGTTAATGTGAGGAGTCCTGAGAGCTAACCACAGAGATACTCAAGAACTACAAGCTGGGGGGTGGGGGGAGGGAATTACCATGGGATATTTTTTTATAATCATGGAAAATGTTAATAAAAAAATTTTTAAATAAAAAAAATCGAAAAAAAGAACTACAAGCATCAGTCGTCCTAAGACCCTCACTGTGAAAAGTCTAGAAAAGAAAGCCATCGTTTTATAAATGGATGCTAACTTAGAAAAGGTGAAGAAACACTGCCCTGGGATGTATCATGTCACGTGCTGCAGCACCCAAAGGTGTGCTACAATGGAGCTCACATGGAAGCTATGACAGTAATCAAGAGCTGCATGCCTCCCGTCTCCTTGTAAGTACCTGTAGTGATACATAAGGAAAAGAAACATGGAGGGCTGGAGAGATGGCTTAGCGGTTAAATGCTTGCCTGTGAAGCCTAACGACCCCGGTTCGAGGCTCGGTTCCCCAGGTCCCACGTTAGCCAGATGCACAAGGGGGCGCACGTGTCTGGAGTTCGTTTGCAGAGGCTGGAAGCCCTGGCGCACCCATTCTCTCTCTCCCTCTATCTGTCTTTCTCTCTGTGTCTGTCACTCTCAAATAAATAAATAAAAATTCAAAAAAAAAAAAGAAACATGGAATCGGTTGGAAAAACGTCAGAGGCAAAACAGTAAGACAAGGGCGGCTTCCTGAAGACTTTTTGAATGAAGACTAAGAGAAAGAAAAATGCTCATGAAGCCCCCTTAGTTCACTGCTCCCTCCTTGTAAAGAAATGGAAAGTTCTTGACTTTTGCACTTTACTTAAAGTTCCAGGAAGCAGCAGAAAGCTCTATGTGTGCATGACGTGCGGTGACAGAGCTAATGCTAACACACGGTTTGTCCCCATGTGAACTACAGAGCCATTTAGGTGGGGTGAATCATTCCACCTCCCCTTGGCACAAAGACTACGACACCTGCTTTCTCCCAGCACAGGGTGCTTCTATGATTGTAAGCAAGACTCGGTGACTTAAGGTCCTCCGCTCATGATGTACTTCATGGGAAACTAGACGTTGGGGGTCTTAGAATGAATTTGAATGAGAATCTGGACTAGAACACCCCAATAAATGAGAAAACTGGGCTGGGAGATGGCTCAGGAGACAAAGCGTCCACCACTCAAGCCTGAGTACCTGCTTCGATCCACAGACTCCACATAAGGAAGTCAGCAGCCTTGGAGGGTTCCTGCAATCCCAGCCCTCTGGCTGAGAAGGGAGGCGAAGACAAGAGAACTGCTAAGCAGCCCAAGTCCAGCACAGCGACAAAGCAACAAAATTGAAAAGAACTCTGCTTCAAATGAGGTGAGATGGTGACAGGCTGTTGCAATTGTCCTTTCCCCTACACACACACACACACACACACACACACACACCATGGCATGCAGATGCTTGCACTCACATATACACAAACGCACACATGAATATACACACAGACACATTAAAAAAAAAACAGCAAAATGGCAATATACTCTACATACTTGGGCTGCATGTCACTGAGAATTCAGGCTGGAGCTGGGCTGCAAGCCTTCTCCCTGCTGACTGTCAAAAAGAGTCTTAACAGGGCTGGAGAGATGGCTTAGCGGATAAGCGCTCGCCAGTGAAGCCTATGGACCCCGGTTCGAGGCTCGGTTCCCCAGGTCTCACATTAGCCAGATGCACAAGGGGCGCACGCGTCTGGAGTTCTTTTGCAGAGGCTGGAAGCCCTGGCGCACCCATTCTCTCTCTCTCCCTCTATCTGTCTTTCTCTCTGTGTCTGTTGCTGTCAAATAAATAAACAAAAAATGAACAAAAAATAAAAAATAAAAAAAAGAGTCTTAACAGTCTTAACCAGCAGAGGACCCTGAAAGCTTTAGGGTTGAACGGCCTGGCCAAATGTGCCAACTGGTAATATAGTGGCCTGTATGCTACAAGGGAAACCAACTGCTCTCTGAATTTGAGGACTGCTCCATGGGAGGGAATTCATGCCTGATACTGAAAACCTAATCAAAAGCCTACAGCTGGGGAGGTCAAAATCCTTAGGGGAATCTACTTGTTTTAAAAGTTAAGGTTTCACTCTTAAACACAGCACAAAACTGGGCACGGTGGTGCACATCTTTGATCACTGCACTTGGGAAGCAGAGGCATTCAAGGCCACCCGAAGACTACGTTGTGAATTCCAGATCAGCCTGGGCTAGAGAGACACCCTACACCCCCACCCCAAAAAAGAAAAAAATCAGCACATAAAATTAACACTGGAATCAAAATTAGGTGCAAAACTAGGAAATGTAGGTGTAGAAGTAGTGTGATTAGGATATGTGATAACAGGTTCACATATCTTGTTTCTTTGTAACAATATCAATTTCTTTCCTTGTTATAGAAACCACAAAGTAACTTCCTGTCCTAATGAATCTGCATGTTTGTGCTCTCCAGCATGAATGTGGCATAGGGAACTGCAAAGTAATCGGAGGGAAAATTGTAACAAAGCCTCCCTTCAAATGGGTTCCCAGCAGCTAAAGAGGTCTGGGAGTAACCTGGCAATTTGCAAACGTATGGTAAAAAGGCAAGAACTGGGCCAGGCCTGACATTCAAGAAGGCTGTCTACACACCTAACCTGCTCATAAGCTCATTCATGATTTCCATATGGATAAGGGCCAAAAGTCCTGATAATCAAGACAGGAAAATGTCACTTTTTTAAAAACTTGCACTCTTTCACTCTAGCCCAAGAATCTATCTCTGTACAGCCCTGGATGATTTTTTTTTTTTTTTTTTTTTGCAAGTCAGAGAATTAAATTTTCTTCATTTCCAGCCAGGGGCCACTCAAACAAATATAATGGGTGTAGACAGCACTTCCTGCCTACTGTAAGAAAATAATGGGATTGCCATTATTAACAGTGCCCAAGGCTTGCACTGAGGTGGGGCTCTGAAGAAACTGACCTTTATTTTCATCATTTAGACTGCATTGACTGACTGGCTTTAAAAAGAAAAAAGAAAGAGGATGTTATTTTTCCCCCAGCATTAAGGTCTAACACTGGCTCACTCACTCTGGTTGAGCAAGACAGACTCCAAACCCAATTATGCTTTCCTTCAGCTATGTTTGCCTTCAAAAGAACTACAGTAAATAGCCAACTGAAACACAGTTCTATTTCTCGTCTCTTTTACTTTCTTGGAGTTACACATCCAATACACAAGAGGTCAGTGAGGTCAGGTATGTCTAAAGCAGAGAATGTTCGACTCTATTCATCAACACTTCTGACCACTCATCCTATGTCACTTTAAAGACATGTAAGGTCAAGGGGTAGGAAGGCGGCTCAGCAGGCAAAATATATGTCATAACTAAAGTATGAGGACCTGAGTTCGGATCACTAGTATCCATGTGAAAGGTGGCCATGGTGGCACATGCCTGTAATATCAGCACTGGGGAGATGAGATGGTTGGAGGATCTCTGGGACTGGCTGACTAGTCTAGCCAAACACATGAACTCTAGGTTCAGTGAAAGAACTTGTCTCAAAAAGCAAGGTGAAAGGTAGCTAAGGAAGACGCACACACATACACATAAAATCATAAAAAGTTTCCACGTAGCCAAGTGTGGTGGCACACACTTTTAATCCCAGCCTCAGGAGGCAGAGGTAGGAGGACTGCCATGAGTTCAAGGCCATCCTGAGACTCCATAATGAATTACAGGTCGGCCTAGGCTAGAGTGAGATACTACCTCAAAAACAAAAATAACACATTTTTTTTTTCAAAATAAAAGAAATGAGCATTCAAACACTAAGGTAGCCAGGTTTCAAGAAATACTTCCACACCTTCACCTGCCACGCACTGTCCCCTACCCAAGTGTCCTGATGCGATGACAGAGATGAAGGATGTGTCTGAGGTGCAGACCCAGAGATGAAAGGCAGGTCCTGGAAGCCCCATGGCTTCCCCCACCCAGGTCAAGGTCTGGGCTCTCTTAAAATCAGTCAGAGCAACATCCACCAAAAAGGATGAGGGAATGGAGGGAGTGGCTCTCCTTTAAAGTGACTCCCTTTGATCCTAGACTTAGAACAGGAAGCGGAACTGGAACTGTCACATATCTACTTAAAAAGAGACAACCTCTCTTTAGAGAGAGGCAGGGAGGGAGAGAGGTGTTGGGAGGTGTAACATTTGCCATATGAAGCAACGCTTGGCATTCAGAAATGCCTGGGCCCTCAAGAGCTTCCTGTACTCACGACTCCAGCCTTTGCCAATACTAGCTGACAGACAGAGACACGGTCAGACCTGGAGGATGAGCAGGAAGTGGCCACCTGAAAAAGGACAGTCACAGGGTCGGTGGTGAAACACACTAAGGGCTGAGATTCAACGGCTTTTACATAACGCAAGTGTCCTGAACCATCATCGTCCCATTAAGAAGAACAGCAACCACACTCTGCCAGCACAGGGTAAAGCAGCCCCGCGCCCACCGCACGCTGAGCACTATGGGAGGCTGAAGACACAGACGCACAACTTGCCTAGTCACAGCTCAAAATTCACACAACAATATCTTAAACTCAGACCTTCCTCCAGAATATTTAGGCTCTATCATCTCACTACATCTGATTTAAGTAAGAATTCATCTTCTGGGCTGGAGAGGTGGCTTAGCGGTTAAGGCGCTTGCCCGTAAAGCCAAAAGGCCCAGGTTCAATTTCCCAGGACCCACAAAAGCCAGATGCACAAGGGGGCGCACACATCTGGAGTTCATTTGCAGCAGCTGGAAGCCCTGGTATGCTCATTCTCCCTCTCTCTTTCTCTCTCTCTCTCTCTCTCTCTCTCTCTCTCTCTCCCTATCTCTCTCTCTCTCTCTCTCTCTCTCTCTCACTTGCTCAAATAAATTAATTAATTAATTTAAAAAATAATTTAAAACAAATAAAAGAATTCATATTCTTACCAAAAATATTAACCCCACGTAAGTGATTTTACATGACCCAAATATGAAAACTGTATGTGATATTCTGCTATTATTTATGGACCAGGGCTAAAGAATACTAAAAAATCAAACAGTTTCTCTAAACAAATATTTCCTTTCAATCTAACATAAACTTTCTAGAAAATCATCTACACTTTTTCATGAAGTGTTATGAAAGATATTTCTTGGCTATAATATCTTAAAAATATATATTGTGAAAAATAGTACTTGGCTATGATTTCTTGAAAAATGTTATGAAAGATATTTCTTGGCTAGAAATAAACGTTATTAAAGACATAAAAATATGCCAATCTGTGCTTTAAAAAAAAAACGAAAGAGCTGGAGAAATGGCTTAGTGGCTAAGTGCTTGCCTGTGAAGCCTAAGAACCCTGGTTCAAGGCTTGATTCCCCAGGACCCACATAAGCCAGATATACAAGGGGGCACATGCATGTGGAGTTCATTTGCAGCAGCTGGAGGCCCTGGCACACCCATTCTCTATCTATTTGCCTCTTTCTCTCCATGTCACTCTCGAATGAATACATAGAAGTAATCAAAAATAGTTTTTTCTTAATTTTAAAAAGAAAGAAAAGGTCAGCCGGGCGTGGTGGTGCATACCTTAAATCCCAGCACTCGGGAGGCAGAGGTGGGAGGATCACCATGAGTTCAAGACCACCCTGAGTCTACATAGTTAATTCCAGGTCAGCCTGGACCAGTGTGAGACTATACCTCAAAAAAGAAAAAAAAAAAAAAAAAGAAGAAGAAGAAGAAAAAGGGTTTTCATTTGGCTGCCAAGCAGAACATCTGACAGCAGGATAGAAGTGTCCCTCTACTGAACTCACCGATGACTCAGTGGAAATGAGAATTTGGAAAACTTGCATCCCACATGAAATGGAACAGGAATGAACTCACCCACCTGGGCAGTCCTGCATCCTTCCTAAGCACTCCCTTATCCGCTCTGATCACACCCACCCTCCCAGCTCCTAAAAAAAAAAGCAAGAAAAAGATGTTAGGGACATAGTTCAGTGGCCAGAGGCACTTGCTTACAAAACCTTCCAGAAAGGGTTCAATTCCGCAGTACCTAGCTGCAAGGTGGCACACCTATCTGTGATCCCAATGTGTCTACCACAATAGGAGGCACAGCCAGGAGAGTCCGAAGCTCACGGGCTAGCCAGTCTGACAGTTTGTAGTCTGGAAGTTCTTTTGATTCAGCAAAAGACCCTATTTCAAAGAAGGTGGAACATGGACACCTCAAAGTTGTCCTCTGACCTCCTCGCACGTGCCATGCCACCCCCCCAACCCACACACACAAATAAATTTTTAAGTTAAACACACTTAATCATTAGTTTGATCCTCACACTGTCACAAGATGTGAGGGTCTGTACCAAAAACTCCTGGGCACTAGAACAAGGTCCCAGTGCAGAAAAGGCACATGCGTAGCCAGCACTGAGGATCTGGGGTGTGGGGGGCTATCTACTCATGGGCACTGTACCACGGACGGTCTTCCTTTCACAGCAGGAGAGAAGCAAGAAGGGGCTTCTAACCACCCTCACCATTCCATGGGTACACTACCTCCACAGAAGCACATAGGTCCTCCCAGACCCCAAGAACGTTTCTGTTGACACCCTGGGGTGGCTCAGCCTTGGGGACCACATCTGTACTTGGCTGTCTTTGCCAAACCCATCCCACACAAAACACAAGGAGGGAAACAAAGTCAGTCCTCCCTTTAGAGCCCTGTCCTTAACTCACCTTCAGTGAACTCCCTCTCTGAAGATGGCATAGAAAGCTAAATGATTTCTAACAAAGGAAACATTTAGGAGTGCCAGCTCCCAGGTTTGGCCTGGGCCATCTGGGAAGGAGCAGGCTCCTCGGAATCCTGAGGTCATCTTTATAATTAACCACAGGAGCTGAAGTCCAGCTCACAGGGACGAGCCTCACTCTACCCAGGGCTGTGTCCCTCCCAGACCTGCGGCCATCTCTGGTACCACCCAATGCACCACCCACCCACATACACACACACACACACACACACACACACACACATACACACACATGATTCATCTTTAGAGCAAAGAAAGGATCATTATTCAGATAGGACTTACTTTTCCAGATGCAAATTATAGCTACAGTATCTTTCTCTATACACACACACTTACATGAAAAACATCCAGAACGAACAAAACTGTGCAACTGAGTGAAAAGACGTAACATTTGCAATGTGTCTGGACAACATGCATGTCACTACCATTTCTTAACTAACTGCTTCAGACTTTTCCCGCATACGGTGTTAAGTTTCTTACACATTACTTTCTGTGAGGTATACTTTTGTTCTCTGCGTTCTCTCATTCTAAGGTTAAACTGCTATTGTAGAAAACAATCCAGGGAAATATCCCTCTTGGGAGATGTACAGAATATTATTATTATATCAAAAATAATTTTGAGGTTTCTGGGCAATAGACAAGTTGAGCACATGGGAGGCACCCAACTAATACTTGGCCTCAATATTCAGCTACCCGAGGACACAGATACACATTGTACCAAGCCTGGAGAAAGAAACCAGGAATGAGAGTGGGGCCAGGCATGGCGACACATGCCTGTGATCGCAGCACTCAGGTGGCTGAAGGAGGAAGGAGCAGTAAGAGACTGTGAGTTAAAGGCCAGCCTGGGCTACAGAGCAACTTTCAGATGAGCCTAGGCTATATTATTGTGACTCTGTCTCAAAACCCAAAACACAAACAAAACAAGTAGTCAATGAACTATTGAGTAGCAGTCTAATACTGCCGACAGAAAGTTCTTTGAGTTAGTGAAGGTGACCACAGTCAAGGTTCTGAACATTTTTGGGCATGTCTTCTATTATCAGTTTATCTGGCATATGCCCAGTTCTGCTGGTAATACTGACAACATCCACAGGAAAAACAGAAAGGACATTTACCTTCTAGCATAATTTAATAAATAACATATGTGGAATGTACACAAGCACAGGATACATGTTTATACTTTATCTCAGGCTTGCAGTCACAGAGTATTTCACTATAGGAGATAGACACATAAATAGACATATATATGCATATATATGTGTGTTTTTTGTTGTTGTTGTTTTTTTTTTTTTTTTTTTTTTTTGGTTTTTCGAGGTAGGTCTCACTCTAGTCCAGGCTGACCTGGAATTCACTATGTAGTCTCAGGGTGGCCTCATACTCGTGGCAATCCTCCTACCTCTGGTTTTTTTGTTTTTTTTTGTTTTGTTTTTTTTTTAACAGGAGGGTTTCTGTCTAGCCCATGCTAACCTGGAACTCACTCTGAAGCTCCAGGCTGGCCTCACACTCACAGCAATCTTCCTACTTCAGCCTCACAGAGGCTGAGATTAAAGGATGCACTACCACACCCAGCTAAATGTTCTTATGTCTATATAAAACTGTTACCCAAGGGCCATTGGTTTACTTTTCCCCCCAAAATACATACACGCATGAGATGATAAAACTCCACCATAGCCCAACCTTTCTATTTGTTTCTATTTCTATTTGCCTTCTCATCTAAGTACGTTTCTCAGTTCACCTCTTTCCAGCCACTAGAGAAAACTTCTTTGATTTATTTATTTATTTACTTTTAGATCAAAATCCTTAAACAGATGGACTACCAACAGGGCCAGCTCCCCAAGTCTGAATTGCTCAAACTTGTCTAGTCATATCTTCCACTGAGATGCTTGATAAAATACAGATTCCCCAATCTACTCTCATACAGAAACAGTCGGAATCTTTTCCACCTCCTACCTCAGCACATAGCCCTGTAGTATACCAGGGAGATTCTTCTCTTATCAGTTCTCAAATTCTTTCTACCACACGCCCTTTGACCTTTCTCCATAGCTGAGTTTAGCATGAAATAGGGGCCAGTACTCTACAACATAGCTTCTTTTTTAAAAACGATTTCATTTGTATGTTTGGTGTGGGTATATGTGTGCACTGGGACGCATGTCTGTGTATGCATGTGCCTGTGGAGGCCAAAGGTCGACATCAGATAACTTCCTCTATCACTTTTCTGCCTTACGATGTGAGACAGGGTCTCTCACTAAACCCGAGGCATGCCAACTCAGCTAGTGTGGTCTACCAGCTGGCCCCAAGGGTCTGCCTGGTTCTACCTCCCTGGTACCAAGATTACAAGTACACGCCACACCCAGCATTGAGATAGGTTCTGGGGATCCAGAGTCAGGTCCTTAAGCTTACAAAGCACGTACCTTACCGAATGAGCCATCTCCCAGGCCACATAACACAGCTTCTTAAACTGTGACTCAGGACCTCATATGGGGCTGTGTTACTGAATGGAGGGCGGGGCTCACCATGCAAAGTTTGGCAAAAGTACTAGGTTTCTGAATGTGCAACTAAAAAATCAAGCATGTGAAGCCTCAGAGGTGTTTGAGGCAGTATCTTCCCACACTGCACCCTGTGACTTCACTGCGGCCTTGCTTCCAAGCCCACATGCACGCACGTCACGTACGCCTCACAACCCCATGAGCGCTGCTGGAGGCACCTCAGATCCAGACCTTTTTAAAATATTTTTATTTATTTGCAAACAGAGAGACAGAGAGAAGAGAAACAGAGAATGGATGCACCAAGGCCTCCAGCTGCCACAAATGAAGTCCAGATGCATGCGACACTTTCTGCATCTAGCTATATGTGGGTAGTGGGGAATGGAGCCTGGGTCATTAGGTTTTGCTGACAAGCACCTTAACGGCGAGCCATCTCTCCAGCCCAGATTTAAAACTTCTGTTATGTGAGGAACTTAAGTGTTATTACTATCTGTACAAAGTTTCCTGCTCTTATAGAAACATAATTGTTAGACTTCTTTTGGTTTTTTACTATTCATTTATGTCATGAGCATGTAAGGACAGGCTTGCCTGTCCAGAGTAGATAAGTTAGAAATTAAGAGTGACGATTTGCAGTGACGTAATGATAGATAAACAGACATGTGTGCATTAAGATTGATAAGTCTTAAAGTGTATAAAAAGAGACCCGAAGAACCGAAAGCATCTCTCTCGCGCGCCACGATGACTGACTGAGACACGCAGCTCATTAGTCCGAGACTGAGAACAACATCAGCGAGCCAAATCTGGAACGCTCACCAACGCAAACTCCAGATCGTCCGTAAGTCAATCCAAAGACTTACGCCGGCGGATCAAGACCGCAGCCGATCCGGTCTCCGGAGGCATCGCTACGGTGAAATCGAAAGTGAACGTCGCAGCTCGAACCTCGCTAGGAATCAGGTCGTATGATGTTAGACCTAATCAAGATATTGTTATGTTAGGATGAGTATTTGGGTTTATGTGTTTTTGGCTTTAGTTGCCTTTTGCATGATATGGTCTTGCTTGTGTGTTATAACAACATCAGTAAACTCTCTTGCAAACTTACCAGCGTCTCTTGTGCCTTCATCTGCAGAATCCTCTCTGTGTAGTGATAATCTAGAGAGTGCTCGCGACAATTTATTAAAGAGAGAGAAAGAGAGAGAGAGAACAGGCATGCTAAGTCCCCTCTAGCCAATTCAAACAAATTCTCGATGCTTGTGCCACCATGTGCATCTGGCTCACATGGTTTCTGTGGAATCGAGCCTGGGTCCTTAGTCTTTGCAGGCAAGTACCTTAGCCACTAAGCCATCTGTCCAGCCTCAATTGTGAGATTTTTAATATTTTCCTACCATCATTCTTCACCATGTATGCTTCAAGTCAGTGGATCTTTGGATTGTATTGCTAGAATGTGTGATTTCGGGCTCTTGAGTTGCTGACTTGAGTTTTATAAAAAAGAAATTACGTGTTGAATCTCGACTTGCAGTTAGAACAGAATTCCCACAATTTCTGAAACGGCCCCAAACATACCTCTGCATATTACATGCAAAGCAGTATTCTCACCACTGATGGTTATAATATCAAAGTATGAGATGGCTTAGTGGCTAAAAGCACTTGCTCACAAAGCCTGCTAGTCTGGTGTTCAATTCCCCAGTATCCACAAAAAGCCAGATGCGCAAAGTGACCCATGCATCTGGAGTTTGTTTGCACTGGGAAGCAGCCCTGGATGACCATTCATTCTCTCTCCCATATATACACATCAGCTCTGAAAAGCACTGAAGGTGCTCTGTGTCTCACCTATGAAATATTCAGACAAGATTTCATTCTTTTGTAAAAATAAACAAATACATCCTTTTCATTATAATGAAAGTCTGCAATAAATGGTAGAATTTAGTATACCAGAGAACTACTTAAAAACAAATGCTCTGGGCTGGAGAGATTGCTTAGTGGTTAAGATGCTTGCCTACGAAGCCTAAGGACCAATGTTCAACTTTCCAGATCCCACATAAGTGAGACGCACAAGGTGATGCAAGTGTGCAAGGTCATCCGTGCAACAAGATGGTGCACGCAAATGGAGTTCAAATACAGTAGCTGGAGGCCCTGGCATGCCAATTCTCTCTCTCTTACTCTCTCTAGTACACACTCTCTCTCTCTCTCTCTCTCTCTCTCTCGCTCTCGCTCTCGCTCTCGCTCTCGCTCTCGCACATAAAGAATCACCTGTCAGATTACTTCCAACATCTTAGCAAGGCATTTGGGGGGGGGGGGCGGCTTAATGTCTCTCTTATTAAAGGATTATTCTAAGCTACACAAATCTCCACAAAGGTGTCTTTCCTTTTTAATTATCTTTAGTGTGCATGGTAGCAAACACCTATCTCAGTAGTAAGGTTCATTGCCAGTCTCTGCTACATAAAAAGATCCTGTCTCAAAAAGAAATTATCCTCATCTGCTTTTCTTCCTCCCCCCCCCCCATGGTTTTTTCAAGGCAGGGTCTCACTCCAGCTAATCTTGAATGCACCTAGATCCTCCTACCTCTATAACTCTGCCTCCAGAGTGCTGGGATTAAAGGCATGAGCCACCATTCCTGGCTTCACTAATAATTTCTGAACTGACTCCAATAAACAAGCAAAATATACACAACTAAAGCCATCCTTGTAGGGATAAAGAAAGGCTTGCTTAAATGTTCTAAATCAAATAGCAAAGGGGGTGCGAGGGAATCCACAAAACTTTCCAGAGGATTTTTTCCCTGGAGGACTTTTGTTTCTTTAAAATGGCAATAAATGAAAATCTAGGTTTGTGCAGAATATGACTCATGCTGTCTTAATTTGCTTAATTAAGTACTTATTAGTTCCTTACTATGACGAAAAGAAAAATTCAACAAACTGTGGGAACACAAAATTGTCTATAATTAACCTGGCCCATGCTTCAAACTGATCAAGGCATCCTCTCCGAGTGCCTAACAAGAGGTAGTTTAAACCCAACCTGGGAGGCCATCATCTCAAACACAAAGACCCTAAGTTAGACTGGAGGCATAAAGCGTGTGCTTCACCTACATGAGCCTTGAGTTCCATCCCCACCACAAGAACAAGAAAAGTAGCTCTATTCAAAATAGTGATCATGCGATGGAGAGATGGCTTAGCACTTAAGGTACTTGCCAGCAAAGCCAAAGGACCCAGGTTCAATTCCCCAGTACTCAGGTAAAGCCAGATGCATGAGGTAGCGTATGCATCTGGGGTTCATTTGCAGTGGCTACAAGCCCTGACATGCCCATTCTTTTTCTTTTGGCCTCTTTTTCTCTCTCTCTCTCTTTTTTTCTCTCTCTCTCTCATAAATAGATAAAAAGTTTTTAGGACTGGAAAGATGGCTTAGCAGTTAAGCACTTGTCTGTGAAGCCTAAGGACCCCATTTTGAGGCTCGATCCCCCAAGACCCATGTAAGCCAGATGTACAAGGTGGCACATGCATCTGTTTGTAGTTGCTAGAGGCTCTGGCACACCCATTCTCTATCTGCCTCTTTCTCTCTTTCTGTCACTCTCAAATAAATAAATAATAAATTTTTAAAATTTTAAAATACTGATTATCCCTATAGCCAAGAGAGACAATGAGACCACCTTGAGAAGGATAAGTGTCCTAAAAAGGGCAGATACAGCGCCAACAGAAGTTTAAAAACATGAGACATTATCTAGAATGATGGCTCTGTAACACACTGAAGGCACGCTCAGAAGAATGGAATGTTATTTTCTCATCAGTGGGCCAACATCAAGAGCATTCTGTAAACACAATGTAGTCATTCTTCACACTGTTCCCTGCTTATATGGAGACCATAATTCTGGGTGTTCAGATATCAACTGGTGATTAAAAATATGAGCAGCCATGGCATGACTATCTACATAATAGAGTTTGCCCATCCATTTGTTATGCATCCAGCAATATGTACACACAATGTACATGGTGAATACAACAGAGACATACACCGTTCCAGTCCAGAAAAAAAAAAAATACACAAACATACTTGTCACACCCTGGCAATGTCATCATTTTCCAAGTGCTCAGGAATGAACAGCTAACACCTGTGTCACAGTACATCCAATATCATTTCCCCTGTAACCTTTTCTTATTTGAGATATGGTCTTATTCTAGCCCTGGCTGACCTAGAACTCACAGCCATCCTCCTACCTCAACCTCCTCCTACATCAGGTGCCTGAGTGCTATCCCTGGAACTGTTTGAACAAAGGTGAATCTTTCTACTAGAATTTTTAGCTGATATTTTCAATGTCTCTACTGTGTACTCTACCCATGAGACTTTGTTTCACATCCAATTGGTTAAGTGAAACTCTTGTTCCATCGTTGGATTAGCGATCCAAATAAACCCAATGTGAAATACTTCAAAAGTCGTGACTAGATACCAGGTACAAGTTCAGACGAACAAAGCAGAATATGACGGGCTTCTTCTCAGTACCCCCTGCCTACACAGGCTGTGCAGTCTAAGGAAGCAAAGAATGTCACTACATGATGCTCATCCAGAAGTAACTGAATGACTTAGATCATTTTGGGGGGCGGTGATCAAAGTCGTTCCTCAAGGGCTAAAGATGACATTCATGAATAAAGTAGAAATATACAGTACTTATACTGTGTCTGGTTCATTTCACTTAAACATCATTTTCAAAGTTCATTTATATTGTACTATGTATTGAAATTCTGTTCCTTTTCATAGCTGAATGATATTCCATTCTAAATATATACCAGATTTTAATTATCCATGTCATCTGCTGGTGGATATAGTTACTTCACTGCTATGATCACCAGTTTAAAAATATATGTTTGAGTCCTTGTTTTCTTTTGGTCTATACTTCAGAATGTAATTCTGAGGAATATGGTAATTCTGTTTGAGTTTTTTAATATTTTATTTTTATTTATTTGAGAGAAGGAAAGAAGCAGAGAGAGAAAATTGGCGCACCAGGGTTTCCAGCAACTCCAGATGCATGCACCACCTTGTGCATCTGGCTTACGTGGGTCCTGGGGAATTGAACCTTTGGCTTTGCAGGTAAGTTCTTTAAGCACTAAGCCATATCTCCAGCCATTTGTTTGAACTTTTGATGAACTACAAAACTCTTCTCTACAGCAATGTTACCATGTTTCATTCCCCACTGCAATACACATAACTTCTAATTTAAGGGATCTGGAAACATGCTGTGATTCTCTCATTCAGAACAATGCTGACGTATCTTAAGCACAGCAATTTTTCCCAAGACAAGAAAAACCACAATAGAAAAAGACAGAAACAATAACATGTAGAAAATTTATTATTTTTTTCTTAAATGATTTTAATGATAGAAAATGCAAGCTGGGGTTTTTAAATTGCTGTTGTTTGTTTTGCTATACTGGAGCCTTGTATAGTAGGCAAGTAGTCTATCTCTAAGCCACATATACCCACAGCTCCCCCTCCAAAAAAGTTTTTTTTAATTAAAAAAAATTTTGGTTATTTTTATTTATTTATTTGAGAGTGATAGAGAAAGAAAGAGGCAGATACAGAATGGACATGCTAGGGCCTCCAGCCACTGCAAATGAACTCCAGATGTGTGTGCCCCTTGTGCATCTGGCTAACGTGGGTCCTGGGGAAACAAGCCTCGAACCTGGGTCCTTAGGCTTCACAGGCAAGCACTTAACCGCTACGCCATCCCGAAGTTTTTTAATAGGAGAGAAAATGGGACAGAGTTTCCTTGAACTACATTAACTATTCTACATAATATAGCCTGTCCTGTAAAACTTAGGCAAATTTGCCCAGAGTCTTCACTGTGTGCTTCAAAACTCGTATGTCTGAGTAACTGGGCATAAAATAGGCCGATAGTTACTTACCGCTGAACAGTTCCTACAGCCCCACCAGAACAGTCTTGTTTTAGTGGGAGTATAGGAAGAAGATATGCAATTAGGTTATGTAAATACTACCTTCAGCGGGTGGAAGATAGGGCTCAGTTGGCAGAGTGCTTGCCAAACATACACCAAGCCCTGGGTTTGATACCTAGTATCACAGAAACCAGCCATTTTCTGTTGCAGCGACCTTCTCATTGCTGGGTCAAAACATCCAACCAGAAGCAGCTTATGAGAGGAAATGATTTATTTCAGGCTTACAGGCTGAAGGGAAAGTTTCATCATGGTGGGGAAAGCAGAGGCTAGACATCACATCTTGCCACAGCAACTGGCAGCAGGCAGGAAGAGTAAGCTAGCTGGCCACCACTAAGTGGGGGTAGGCTAAGGAACCCCAAGGACCATCCTGGCAACACACCCCCTCCAGAAGGCTTCACCTCCCAAACTGCCACCGGCTGAGGATTGAGCATGAGGCTTAATCACAAACACATGAGGCGCTGAGAGACACTTTGCAATCAAACTACCACAGAGCATATGCCTGTACCCCGAGGTAGAGACAGGATGATCAGAAGTTCAAGGTTATCCTCAGTTACATAGTGAGCCGGAAGCCAGCCTGTCTGGCAGCAGACCCTGTCTCAAAGGACAGCAGCAACATCCTTCGAGCCCTTCAGACTTCTCTTAGCAACCTGCCATCACCTGTTTAAAGATGAAGACAGAAATAAACAAACAAGTTGTTTGTAGCTGCACTCCATGGGCTGGACTGGAAGGCAGCCTGTGCTTAAGGCTCTGATTTATTATGCAGGTAAAAACTAGAGCCGGGCTTATACAGGCACACCCTCCCCAGTTCATGGAATAACATAAGAAAATGTTACTTTCATGGCCCCCGCAAGCAGCACCCACTTTCCAGGGCCCCACATTTCTCCACAGAACCCCAGCAGCAGATTCGGCTTCCGGCTGCTACACTGCAATTTCACAACTGCTTTGAAGTTTCCCCAACGTGCTAAAAGGGTTTGTTCTCTTAATTAGGTAAATATTTCTCTGGTGATCTATTCAAAGTTTTGACATTTACATATAGACCAGGAAGCCAAAGTTTTCCTAGCTTTGCCTAGATAGCTGCAAATTCCTAATTAGTTACACCCAGAACAATAGGGTCATTTTTATAGGGACCCCTCTTTCACAGACTGTGGAGAATCTAAGTCCCGTATGAATAAATTAAATCACTTTGTTTCCTGGGGTTTTAGAATCATCAATTATTTTTCAAACATAGTACCTTTGTTGGTGCATACCAGACAACTATTTTCAACATAAAGTTTTTTATACTTCTAAGTGGCTATCATATCAATTTAGCTTAAGCCCATTTTTCCAACTTTATAAGAATCTCCTTCAAGGGCTGAGAACAAGGTTGTACGTTGAATTCTTCCAACATGATTTAGATGCTTAAACCGGGGATGTGGCTCAGTTGGTAAAGTGCTTGCCTAGCATGCACAAGGCCCAGGGTTCAATCCCCAGCACCACATAAGACAGACACAGTGGTACATGCCTGTAGTCCCAGCACTCCAGAGGTGGAGGCAGGAGAATAATAAATTTCAATTCATCCTTGGCTGCATAGGGAGTTTGCAGATAGCCTTAAACATATGAGACTCTGTTTAAAAATATATATAATAAAGCTAATATAAATTTAATTTCAAACACCTAGAAGATGCTCCAATTTTGCTATTTCTCCAACTTTAGAAAGGTGCAAGAAACTGGTCAAGAAGTTTGGTGGTCGACACTGTTCTATTTACATTCCAAAAATCTGAGCAAAACACCTCTGCATGTGAATTGAAAATAATTGCATACCTCTGCCTAAAAAAAAAGAGAGAGAGAAAGAAAAAGAACAGAAGGAATATTCTACTAACCAAGTACCCAGTCTAGATGTAAATAAATGACTTCTGTGTCAATAAGGTATGAAAGGAAATTACACTCCCAACTCGTCATTTATACAAGAGACATTTTAAAACGCTAACAGTAAAACCCCAACTCAAGTTACCTTTAGTTCAACAGCAACTCATAAAAATCCCCTCAAAGACACACACATTTCACTTTTTTCAAACTGACAAGGAGGTTTAATGATACACAGGAATGAGACATATCCCGACAGTATGGCCGAGGACATCAGAACTTACAGGATGCAGAACATGCCTGTCTCAACTAAGGGCAAAGGAAGAGGCTCAAAGCCTGGGCTGCTTCCACACTGAGAAACATCCCCACTGGCGGGAGGCTGGGCACTGCATCTTATAGCAGGCCAAGTGGTAGATTTTGTTGTTGTTGTTTTATTGGGAGGGGGGCAGGGGTAAAGTACTTTTAAATTTTTATTATTGTGTGTAGGGAACGCACATGTGCTATGGCTTTTATGTGGAGGCCAGCGGACAACCGTAGGGTGTTGGTCCTCTCTTTCCACCTTTCTTTGAGCCAAGGTCTCTCTTTTCTTTGCTGCTGCGTCTTAGCCTGTGAGCTTCACCGTTCTCCTGGCTCTGCCTCCCATGATGGCAGGTGTGCTGGGATCATAGATACATGTGCCACTTTGCATCTGGCTTTCAAAATCTCCTGCCCTCCATTCCTCCAACCCACCTCTACGTTATCTTTGGTCTCTAAGGATGGATCCTTCAGACTAAATCTGTACCACTCAAACTGTCCCCTCGGCCAGCCATGACTGCAGACTGGCTTCCTCTTGGCTGTACCTTGGAAAGGACTCAGGTTCAATCAAGTGCTCCAAGATGGACCTGTGCTTGACTTCAACAAAATGGAAGAGCTCCTGATTCAAGAATCCCCAGCTCTTCAAAACATACCACAGGCTGGGCAGATGGTTCAGGCATTAAAGCGCTTACCTAATAAGCACGAGGACCTAAGCTGGAGTCCCAGAACCCACATAAAATGCCAGGCATGGCAATGTGTACATGTAATCCCATGTCTTTGGCCAACGAGTCTGTCTCAAATGAGGCAGAGTATGCACCTGAGGATAACTCCCAGGGTTACGTGCACCCACACACATATGAACATACACACACCCGTGTGCTTATGAGCATTTTGTTAATGGCTCTTCTACCTCACACTTGCATTCTCAACAGCCGAGGGGAACACGGGTTTACCTGCAAGTAGTGGTACAGGGTAGAACTTTCTGGTTTCACTACAGTGACCTCATTTAGTGTGAAGGAAAGTAACTGTAATGCCCATGGAAAGGCCAGTAGACTGCACAGAGCCCTGCGCTGACGACTCTGACTCTTCCATCCCCAGCTGCAAATGCTGAAAGCTCATCCAAAAGGCTGAGATAGCACCAAGGACTAAAGCCGTATGCTTCTGTCATGCGCCACCGGGAAGTCCTAACAGGGACTGCACTGTCCCACTCCATCTCAACATGGACCCTGAAACAAGCCCCACTCCCAAAGAACCCGGAGATAGGATGCTTAAGTTTTCAGTCACCACTAACTGGCTACTTCATTAGGAATGGGGAGAAAATAAAATAGGCAATCCAGAGCTTGAAGTTGGAGGATGGGAATGGGGTGAGGTGGGGTAGAGGGGAAGAAATCATTTTTCAAACTGGCCCATCACAATTCTGACATCACTGAAAACATGCAAATTCCATCGTGCCAGCTCCATCTGAAACTGGGCAATAATAAAACTATTGAGTTTATGTAAGCGTTGCCAAACACATTTCAATACACAAGCTAAACTCTGTGAGTGACAGTCATTTATAAAGTTATGATTTCTCCTTGTGTTAATATAAGGAGGCTTAGGTAAAGACAAGTTCAAAGGCTTACAAGGGACAGGCTGGTAAAAAGTGAAGTTACCCATTGATAAATGAGATTTCTGACACCAAAATGATGCTCATATGTGACCCTCAGCTTGTGCCCATCATTCAACATCTTTTAAGACTGTAGTAAGTCTCTTATTTGTATTAATCACCCCAATGGCCTACAAACTGAGCGACATAGTATAGGTTAAATTTGGTTTCCATATTTGGCACACTCACTAGGACATGATAATTCTATTTATAACACAGTTCTTACCCTGGTTCTTTGAAAATAGTGCAACACTCTTCAGAGTCAGGAATGGGTGCAACTGTCTAAATTACCTGATGCCTTCCTTGTAGTTGAATTTACAAAGAACTAGGAGCAATCAATGTATGTAATGAAAACACAGCCAAGTAAAAGCTGATTCATTCATGTCTGTCAGGATCATATGATGTCCTAGAGTCATGACTATTGAAGAGGACAGTAGATGCCAGTATCTTTATACTGGATGTGGGGGTTGCCTCTCAAAAATCCTAATACAAAGGGCTGAGAAGATGGCTCGTTCAATAAAGTATGTGCCACTCAAGCAAAGAACCTGAGTTAGGATTTCAGCACCCATGTAAAATGCTGTAGGTGGTGACTGACACACACCTGTGATTCCAGTGCTGGGGTGGTTTCCTGACTAGCTGCTCCAGCCAAATCGGTGAGCTCTGGACTCAGCAAGGGACCCTGTCTCAAAACCTAAGTTAGAAAGCAACTGAGGAGGACAGCATCATCAACATCAAGCCTCTGCGCACACACACATACACACACACACGCACACACATCACACAGACACAAACACACACACAAAAGAGATAATCATTTGTCTTTTCCCAAAGATAGTGCCCTTCCCCCACAAAGGGTTTAAATTATGGAATATTTATGGACCAAATCCAATCCAGATAAATGAATGCTTACTGTATGTAATGAGTTGGAACTTTCACTATTTTGCACAACATCAGAAAGTTGCTAAAATTCTTTTTGCCAAGTGAAACTACAAAAATGTAACAGATTTAAATTAAATCCTCTTGCAATTTTAACCCAGCACACATTCCTCCTAATTCATGAATGAATCTAGAGTTTAATATTTGAATTTTGTATTTGGATAGTAAAATTAAATGCTGTGGAATTCTCCAGCTACATTAGGGAAAATGCAGGACACTTTGTCTCATACTTATGAAGTGATTTGCAAAGAACAAGGCAGTGTGTAGGTGAACAGGAAGCTTTGTTGGCTCTGGTTTTTCCAACCTTATTAGTGATCAAAAGATCTTGCCTCCTAGTTATATCAACTTCTTTGTAACTCTTGTTTGTTCACCTAAAGCTTACTACATGCAGCCCAGGCTGGCCTTGAATTCGTGACTAGGTTTTCAGCAATTCCTATATACAATTATTTCCACTAAATAAGATAATGTCCACTTAATGTTCTGTCTATTGTTTTTTTAACTATGACATGTAAGCAGTTAAAAATAATAACGGGCAGGGTGGAGGGATGGTACAACAGTTAAGGCGTTTGCCTGCAAAGCCAAAGGACCCAGGTTAGATTCCCCAGGACCCACTCTAGCCAGATATGCAAGAGGGTACATGTGTCTGGAGTTTGTCTGCAATGGCTGGAGGCCCTGGTGCTCCCATTCTCCCTCTATCTCTCTCTCTCAACTCCTTCTCTGTCAAATAAATTAATACATAAAAATAAAATATAAAATAATAATAATAACAGGGCTGGGAAGATGGTCCAGTGAGTAAAAGTGCTTGTTCTGCAAGCATGATGGCCTGAGTTCAGGTCTCCAGCTCCCACGTAAAGGCGGAAGTGGTAGCCAGCATTTGTAATCCTGCTATGGAGAGATGGGAAGAAACAGAAGAATCGATAAACTTGTGGCTTACACACTAATGAGCAACAGAGACACTGTCTCAAACAAGGGGGAAGGCGAGGCCTGACCCCCCCCCTCCGCAACTGTCCCAACTCTCCTATTTACACATGCACACACCGTATAGACACGGATTTTTTTTTTTTTTTTAGTTAATAATAGTGTACTTATTTTCTCCATTCTTCCTGTGAAAGCAAATCAAGGTACAGCTAGCCCGCCTTTAAATTCCATTTAAGGGGTGAATCTAAATGATCTGGCAGTGAGGAGCTAAGAGACTCAAAAAAGCAACTCAACCCAGCTAAACCTCAGTGGATTTGGGAGTCAGAAAGCTGCATGTCGCAATGACCAGCATGGAGACCAATGGCCATTAGCAGAGATCTAAGAGATCTCTTACCAGCCACATTTCTCACACACGGGTGCCTCCCGACTGTCAAACTGAGCAGCACAGACTCATTTCCATCCCTGAAGAAATTCTACTGGACACTGGGAAAAAGCACTAGGAGCTGTGGGATCTTATGCAAGTTATTTCAATTCAATTCTGTGAAATTTAGGTGCCCTCGCTTATAAATTATACATTTCATATCACTTAAATTGAAAGCCTATATGAGATAACATATAGAAGGCGCAAAAGATTGTACATAATCCAGATTAAGAAAACCTGGTGAAGGCTGGCAAGATGGCTCAGCAGTTAAGGCACTTACCTGCAAGGCCTAACCACCTCAGTTCAATTCCCCCATACCCACATAAAGCAAGATGCACAAAATGGTGCACATATATGGAGTTCCTTTGCAGTCCTAAAGCCTTGAGGTACCCATTCTCTCTGCCTGTATTTCTTCTCCAATAAAAACATTTTTTAAAAGACAGAAAACCTAATGCCTTAGTACAATCCTACACCAGGGAGGTTGTCACACATCCGAAATGCCAGCATTCAAGAAGCTGAAGCAAGAGGATCACTGTGGGTTGGAGGCTGTCTGGGCTGCTTAGTGCATTCTAGGACAGCCAGATTACAGAATGAGACCTTGTCTCAAAGTAATTAAAAAATATAACCATAACCGTATACTGGAGTTTGGTCTATGACAATGACCTGAGGTCACCTCCTCTCCACAAGCCTCATTTTCCTAAGGAGAAAAGTGAAAGAAGTCCCTGTGACCTTCTAAAGACACTACCAAGTGCTACCAATTTCAGGTGCCCGGCAGAAGGGGGACAAACGCCCAGGGAGTAAACAACCAGCTAGGTTCCTGGAGGTCCTAAGGGATCCCCAGCATTTCCTCAGAAGCTCTCCAGTGCAGCCCATGCTCTGATGTGAGCTATTTATAAAGTCTGTCTAAAAGATTACCGAAATATCTTTCTGAAATTGTGTCTATTGTAGTTAGAAATCACCAGCCCCAATTCCATGAGATCTTGAAGGTTCTACCCTTACAGTAGCTTGTCTATTAAAAGCATTGAAACCAAAACACTCTAAAAGCACGTGTGAGTTTTAAAAGTTTAATAATGACAGCCTCTTTATTTTTACCATTACCAGCTATGCCTCATTTGTAGACAGCCAGTAAGTGCTTCTTCTCTGGTATTTCAACAAAATGAGATTTGTACCCGGATGGTTGAGGTCTCAGTGAAAGGCCAGAGACATGCCCAGAGATTTTACCCACTTTAACAGCTGCTGCCAAGGAGTGAAGAAATTTATTGAATCCAGTCAGTCAGCCTTCAATAAGGGGAAACACCAAGTGTCCCCACAAAAGTCACATAACCAGGACAGGGCCCACTATTGGCTGTGGGGCACTGCCCAGGTCCCAGGGATCCCAACACTCCAGAACAGAAAGTTGTGCAATTTTGTTCAAGGCCTGAAGGCTTAAATACACACATGTACGTATTATTCCAGACCAGATTCCATTTCTTCCGGGTCTGTCTGCTCCTGCTGACTCTCTGCCCACACCACAGGGCCTCCCTCCCCTTTCCCAATGCCACACCTCTGGCCACATTTAGCAAAAAGGGAAAAGTGCATATTCCCCCTCCCTTAGCTTTCTGTAGCAAGGCCTGGAAGCTGGAGGAAACTCAAATCAAATTAGCTGCACATTAAAAAATAAACAGACGAGCAATCAGGGGTGCCCACCCAACAAAAGACCTCACCCGTTCCAAAATATGATTAAGCCTGGGAGGGAAGAGGGGGAGGAGGAAGAGACTAGAAAGCAACAGGGATGGAGAGATAAACGTGTGCATTTTTGGCCCCAGCGTCAGCCCATCGCGGCCAAATTCTACATTTTGTTTAAAGAAAATGCTTGGGCTGGAGAGAAAAGAAAATAAAAAGTTGTAACTTTTAAGGAAGTCTGCAATCGGGCTCTGTCTGGATTAAAATGCCAGCGCTTTCCTTCGTCTGGGACAGGAGGGTGGGAGTGGAGATACGAAAACCTCCAACCCCAACCGCGCACTTCAGCGCGGCGCCCCGCCAACGGCGCCGCCCGGCGGCCCAGCCCGGTCTCCCGGGACGCCGCCGCCGCCACCACCACCACCGGGCTCCCGGGGTTCCCGCGGGGCGCGCGCTCCGACGCTGGAGCGACCCGGCGGGCACGGCCCCGAGCCTCCGCTTCCCCATGCCCGGAGTGACAGGCCCTCCCCACGCCGACCCGCCACGGACACCAGACGGTCCTCGCGGTCCCGATCCACCCGCCCGATCCACCCGGCCGCCTCGGGGTACGGATTCCTTCCTACCACCCGCCCGCCCGGCCCACCCCACGACCGGGGCGTCCCTGGACTGACCGACCGGAGCTGCGCTCGGCGCGCGCGCGTACACACACATGCACACACACACACACACACACACACACACACACACACACACACACACGCATGCACGCACCGGGTCGCCCGCCGCTTCCCGCCGCGCCCCGCTCCCCCGCCCCAGCTTCCAAAGCCGCCAGGCTCGCCAAGTCCGGCCTCGGCCGCCGGTTCCCGCCCCCAGCCCGGGGAAGGGGGAGAGCGAGCCGAGAGCGAGCGAGCAAGAGCCCGGGGGGCAGGACGGGGAGGGAGGACGTGGCGCGCGGAGGTGGCCAGCGGCGGGCGGGCGGGCGGGGAGTGTCCCGGAGAGAGGCCCGGGCTGGGGGCCAGAGGAGGACCGGCCGCTGGGGTCCCGGACCCTCCCCGAGCGCATCCATCCCCCGGGTCGCAAGTCCCCCTGCAGGGTGTCCCCCCCCAACCCCCGCCACCCAGGCGCAGAGGCGACGGGGCTCCCGGTCCCGCGGCGCCCGCCCTCCGCCCTCCCTCCACCATATGGAAATCTACAGCCTCCCAAAGTGACACGTCGAAGATTCCTCGGCCTGGCCGCCCGCCCGCCCTCCCCTCCGCCCGGGCCGCGTTCCTGCCGCGGCGACTGCGGGCGGGGGAGCGGATTCCACCGAGCCATCGGCCGGGGAGGAGGGGGAGCGGCGATGCCCCGCATCTACTAACCAAACCACCCCCTCTTTTTTTCCCCCTTTCCCCAACGCCGGGGCTGAGAGACGTGGGTGTTGGACCAGGACGGGCAGGGCAGCCCGGTTCCCCCAAACCCGGGAGTCCTGGGGACCCGAGCGAGCTCCGGGCGCTCCGCCACTCTGGGCGCCAAGTTTTCCCGGAGCTGCCGGGAGCGCTCCCCGGGGCCAGGAGCGCACTCGGGCGGACTCGGCGTCCGGCCCATCGGATCGCGGGGCGCGTCCCTTCCCCAACGCCCCGTTCCCGCACTCCTCACCTCTTCCCGGGCACAAACTGGGGGGTGGGGAGGGGCTCCCGACGCCCGCACTCCGGGTCGCCCACACCGTCCCGGCCGGCGGCCCGCAGGATCCCCGCCGCCGCCTGCGCCGCTCCCGCCCGCGCCGCTCTCCTCCGCCTCCTCCGCCTCCTCCTCCTCCTACTCCTCCGGCCGCCGCCGCCGCCGCTCAAATAACTACCAGGAGGGTTTGATGGGGGATTCCGCCATGTCAATGATGTCGGGACCACATGGGGATTCGGGGCCCGCCCACTGCCGTAAACCTCCGAATAGAGCCGCTTCGACAATCTCAAACTCAGCTTGCTCAAGGCCACTGTGGGAGCCTGGTTCGTCCCCCACCCCACACCACCGCCCCAACCCCAAGGCCTGGCCTAGCAGCATTGAAACTCCTTTGGAACTAGCTAACCTTGAACAGGCTGCTGGCCAAAACATCACCAAAAATGCAATATTTGCTCAGTAATCGGCTAAGCTGACTTGGTTTTTTTTCCCCCTTAACAAACATATTTCCTTTTTTTCAGTTGGTGACACTCCCCCCACCCCGCAGCACTTTTGAGTACTTTCGCACTCCCTCAAGCTTCCCACAGCATTCTGTTCAAGCGGCTCACAAAACAGTGGGCAAATTTTGATCCCAACGTTTAAATGTCGATGTCCCCTTTCAGTAACCAATAAGTATCATTATGTGATGATGCCATCTTGCTTTCCACCTGTATTTGTCAAACATGGCGTGGTTCCAGAAGCACAGGCTGACTCTAGCTGTCGAGCCTGTGCGGATTCAATGAAAAAGGAATGTATTCCTGTCACACAGGCCCCCTGAGGTTAGGCGACTGGTGGTATCCCTCAAGTTACCAAGGGGGTACTCTAGTACCAGAACAGAACTGAAGTTCGCAGGAATACTCTAGTACCAGAACAGAACAGAAGTTCGCAGGAATATTCATGAGCACTCAAACACTCCAAATAGCTCCACGCACATTCAACTATCCAACTACAAAGTTTACTCAGTAATGACCAAAGACCACATGCCATCCTCACTGACTGTGAACATAACAGTCAATAACACTGTTTAAACCCAAGAGACCACGTGAGTCCTAAGAACTGGCTTTGTTGGAGGCTGAGGAGGCAGCTGGGCTGGGGTGGCAAGAGGGAGCCTGGCATGGTGGCTTGCCTTCTCAGGGATGGGGAAGCCCCAGCAGGAGGTTCCTTGGGGCTTACTGGCCAGCAGTGGACACACGGGAACACATATGCATGCATACGTGAGGAAATGGCTTCGTTTTCCATTTGGAATTTGCAATTCCTTTTGGATGATAGTTCCATGCAAAAGGACCCCTCTCTTCTTAGTGGCTCCTTCCCTGCTGCTGTCCCCAAAGGGGCTCCTGATACCATCTACCACAGACACCATTCTAATCCCAGATCAGAGCCCTAAATGGGAAGGGAAAGTTGGTTAGAAGCAGAGTTCCCCAGTGTCCACAAACACAAAGACATCCCATTTGGGCCCAATGTCCTCTCCAGTCCCAGTATACATACCCTTTAGGCTTGTTGAATATATTGACTATAAAGTATGAGGGAGAATTTCAATGACTAGGTAAATGGGCCAACTTCAGAGAGAAAAAGGTTAAATCCAGGGGTCAAAGGTCAAGCTCAGCAAAGAAGACTAGAGGAGACAAGAAAAATTCAGAGGACAGACATATTTGTGACCATTCCAATAGATTGGGGCACTTTTTATAAAGAAGAATACATGTAGCCAGGCATGGTGGCACATTCCTATAATCCTGGCACTCAGAAGGCCAAGAAAAGATCACCAGGTCAAGGCCAGACTGAAATACAAGGGGAACCCTGTCTCCAATCCCACCTCCCCAAAAGAATTAATGTATACAAAATACTTTATAACCTACAATTTGTGCTCGTATATGTGATCTCAGTGTTATCAGCCATCTTCTTGTACCTAACACTTCACAACAGTTTTGGCATAGAAAGGAAACACAGCAAATGTTTGCAAATGATAGGAAGTATAGTGTACACAGGAAAAAGCAATGGATATGATAGCCAGACAGAAGTGATTAAAGCTCTCTGAGCCTAAACTGGCTTATTAAATCACCCTTCTGCTAAAAGGGTGATGATTAAGATCTCAAACACTAGATAACAAAATATTAATTCCTCCTTGAATGAATGAATGAAGACGCATTTCCTAGAGGGACTCATAAGACAGAAAATCAGAAGCTTCAAAGTAAAAGAGAAGACTTTGTGACTGAGGGCTCTGGACTACTGGGGGGCTTAAAATTGTGGGATTACTGAGGCATGAAGCAATTGAAATAGGTTTCAAGGTTGATTGTTTTCACAGCAGGATGTGGAACAAAGCTCATGTCAGAAAGGCATAATGGGAACCTAGTTTGAAAATGGTGAAGACTGGAGCCTTGTCGCTGGAAATGGAAAGAAGGTCCGCAACCCAAAGGAAGGAGATCTACCACCTGACATTGACAATCCAAGGTACCTGCTGCCCTCTGTCCTCCTTTACAAAACACTAGTCTCCAGAGACCTTTTCCTCCCAAGAGTCAAAGTCCAAAAATCATCAGTTGATGAATGAAAATACCTTGAAGAAGTTAAGATCCATCACAAAACATAGAGGCTATAAGCCTTTCTATCACCCATGGAAAGTAGGCTAAATCTCACAGAGGAAAGGGATTCAAAGTGGTCCATCCTCATCTCAAGTAATTTATAATGTAACAAAAGAAATGCAACACCAAACTGAGAGGAAACATCAGGAAACCTCGAGGCTTTGAAAAGTTTCAAGCCATTAAGCCTGAGAACACGGCACAGCCTGCAGTGTTTGGTTGGGCTTCTTCCATCGATGGTGGTGAGTGTGTGTACCCAGCATCCGCCAGCCCCAGCTGTGGCTCCTTCTCAGCATCCTTCCTCCTGGGCTAACTGAGGTTGCCACACAGCAGGTTCAGGCTTGCCTCTAATCTTAAAACCCAATCTTCACCTTCGAAAGCATTAACTCTTCAAATCTCCTACTTATTCTAATGTCCAGGGCCAAATCTGATACCAGCTTCTGTACGAACACTGACAAAAAGCCAATTAATCCTTTCCTTTCTGATGAGCATTCAGAATTTACTAGAATACTATCTCAAGGGCAGCCAGTTCGGTCAATAATGCAATCTAAGAACAACAGGGCAACTTCAATGAAATGCATACCTCCAAAACAATTTAACTACTCAAAGGTGGGTCCACCTTTTTTTCTATTGTTCCAAGCAAGACAAGGACAAATTTTGGCCAAACATTAAAAAAAAAAAAATTACAGAAAGAAGAAACAAACCATCTACAACAAGGAGATCTGAAAATAAATAAATACCAAAAATAAATAAATAAGAGCTGGACATGGTGGTGCATGCCTTTAATCCCAGGACTTGGGATCCAGAGGTAGGAGGCTTACCATGAGTTCAAGGCCACCCTGAGACCACATAGTGAATTCCAGGTCAGCCTGGGCTAGAGAGAAACACTATCTTGGGGGGGGGGGGCTGGAGATCTACCCCCACAGTTATCAGAATGATTAAGGTAGATGCTAAAAGACTCTTCAGCTCATGATTGCAGGCCCAAGGTTGATAGACTCCTATTCTGCTCCCAAAGCTCAACTTTTGCTCCCATGTCCAGGAGAGCTGAGCACTCAGCCTCAAGATGGAAGACCACAGGAAAGTCAAAGCCCTTCTTGCCAAGGCCGCCCGTACCAGCACTCCACTTTAAGGGCTGGAGAGATAGCTCAGTGGTTAAGGCGTTTGCCTGCAAAGCCAAAGGACCTAGGTTCAATTTCCCTAGTACCCACATAAACCAAATGCACAAAGTAGCGCACTCATCTGGAGTTTGTTTGCAGTGGCTGGAGGCCCTAGCACACCCATTCTCTCTTCCTTATTCCCCTCCCGTACCTCTTTCTCTCTCTCACTCTCTCTCAAATGAATAAAATATTTGAAAAAAAAAAAAAAGTAGCAACAAAAACTCCAGTTTCAGACTCAGGCTTCTGAACATACCTCTTAGCAGCTTTTCCTCCAGATCCTGCCACTGGCCAGTGGAGACAGACAAAATAACAATACACTTTCAACCACACTCACCTTCCAATGGACGGTCCATAACTGCCATTGGATCCCCAAAGACTCTCTTCCCCACATAAATGTCCTTGACATAATGTAATTTTCAAGAATCTCTCACCTGAGTATCTTCTTGTTTATCACCTCAGAAATCCAGATAACCAGTCTCCATTCCTAATTCCTCAGACAGGATCAGAACCCAGCCACAAACATTGGTCCCCATTCCTACTTCAATTTGCACAGAACACTTCTAATGTGATCATCAAATTCTGTGCTGATTTTGAGTAATTTCCTTATCCTATTAACTCATGTTTTTGTGCCATGGCAGGTTGCCACATGCCTTTAAGGAAGCAGAGTTAGGAGGATTGCCATGAGTTCAAGGCCACCCTGAGACTACATAGTGAATTCCAAGGTCAGCGTGGGTTACAACGATACCCCACCCATGAAAAACCAAAGAAAAAACAAAAAGGGAATAAATGTCCAGCAGGACATCCATTATATATGCAACTGATTTAATACTAACCAATATTAACTTATTAAGTAATGTTAATGTTTAATTTTATTAAATTTAGGGGTTGGAAAGGTGGCTCAGTAGTTAAAATGCTTGCTTACAAGCCTGATGGCCCAGGTTCCATTCCCCAGTACCCACATAAATGCACATATTGGTGCAAGATTCTAAAGTTTGTTTGCAGCAGCAAGAAGTCCAGGCATGCTATCTTCCTTCTTCCCTCTTCCTCTCTACTTATAAATATATAAAAATAAATAAATAAATAAATGCCGGCATGGTGACACATGCCTTTAATCCCAGCACAATCCCAGGCAGAGGTAGGAGGATCATGGTGAGTTTGAGGCCACCCTGAGACTACATAGTGAATTTCAAGTCAGCCTGGACTACAGCAAAACCTTACCTTGAACCCCTCCTCCACCCAAAATAACTTAAAAGAGCCACTTGCTCACAGACTCTCATTTTTGTGCCTGCCCACTTTTAAATTAATTAATTCGTTTCTGTATAAGATTCATTCTCCCATATCAGCCAATTAAGACATTTTGGATTTTGGATCTATCAACAACTCTTTCTTAATGATGTGACTTTTGTAAGTATGATAGGAATGCCTTTCATGTCACTATGCAAGTCACTAACAAAATCACAAGACAAAGCCAAGGACACACATAGTAGAAACTATTTTGTGAGGCACAATTGCTTATGAAGTTAAGATTATGTCCATCACTGAATTACCAAGAACAAGCCAGTTTGGCTCTGACAATCACTTCTTCTTAGTGTCTATCGCTATTTTCATTTCGTAGAAAGATTTCTGAATGATATCTAGATATACTCCTCACTAGTATACAAAAAATAGTACCCTTTTTCCTTTTTTTGAAGTAGGGTCTTGCTATAACCCAGGCTGACACCTGGAATTAATGTTGTAGTCTCAGACTGGCCTTGAACTCACAGTGGTCCTTCCAAGTACTGACATTAAATGCATGTGCCACCACACCCAGCACCTTCTTTTTCTTTTTCATATAGCATTTTATTTTTTGTTGTTTTTTCTAGGTAGGGTTCTACGCTAGTCCAGGCTGGCCTGGAATTCACTGTGTATTCTCAGGGTGGCCTTGAACTCACAGTAATCCTCCTCCCTCTGCCTCCCTGGTGCTGGGATTAAAGGCATGCGCCACCACACCCAGCACATATAGCATTTTTTAAAACAAATTCAAAATGCCCCCAGATACATAAATATATGCAGATATATATGTCTCATTTGGGATTCTATAACCAAATGCCATATACTAAGTTGCTTAAACATCTGAAATTTGTTTCTGAAAGTCCTAGAGACTGAGAAGTCCAAGATTAAGACATTGGCAGATGCCACATAAGGTGAGGGCTAGAGTCTTGCTGTGTGCTCATAAACAAGAAGGGAGGAAATCTCATGTCACTTTTATTTTATTTTTTTTATGTTTACTTATTCACAAGAGATAGAGAGAGAGGAAGAGAATGGGCATGCTAGGGTCTCTTGCCACCACAAACAAACTCCAGATACATGTACCATTTTGTGCATCTGGCTTTACATGGGTACTAGGGAATTGAAGCCAGGGTGTCATTCTTTACAAGCAAGTGCCTTTAACCCCTGAGCAATCTCCCCATCCTTCATGTCAATTTTTAAAATATTCTATTTTTGTATTTTAGAGAGAGAGAGACAGAATGGGCATGCCAGGGCCTCTAACCACTGCAAATGAACTCCAGACACATGTGTCACCTTGTGCATCTGGCTTATGTGTGTACTGGGGAATTGAACCTGGTCCTTACCCTTTGCAGGCAAGTGCCTTAACCAGTAAGCCATCTCTCCAACCGCACTCAAATCAATTTTAAGGGCACTAACCTGATCGATGAGAGCTCCACCCAGATGAACTCATCACCTCCCTGAAGACCCTTCTCCAAATACCATAACACTGAAAGTTAGGATTCAAGCATGTGAATTGGGAGCAGGGGGAAACAAATATTTTGTTTATAATAGAGCTCTTCCCAGAGAAGTGAAGCCAAGAAATATCTTCAGTTTAAGCCATACAATGTAAGCTAAACAAACTATAATATAAAACAATTTGGTCAAGAAAAAATTCTGAGATTTGACCAGAAAACAACACATTGAAAACAATCAATTTAATTGCAGAGAATTGTTGCATTTGAAATAATCTCTCTCTTTTATAACATCACTCTAGTATTGGTCTTAGTTCTTTTTAAAAAAATTTTACTGGGCTGGAGAGATGGCTTAGCGGTTAAGCGCTTGCCTGTGAAGCCTAAGGACCCCAGTTTGAGGCTCGGTTCCCCAGGTCCCACGTTAGCCAGATGCACAAGGGGCGCACGCGTCTGGAGTTCGTTTGCAGAGGCTGGAAGCCCTGGCGTGCCCATTCTCTCTCTCCCTCTATCTGTCTTTCTCTCTGTGTCTGTTGCTCTCAAATAAATAAATAAAAAATTTAAAAAAATTATTTATTTTTCTGCAGGGGAAATGGGGAGAGGGGAGAGAGAATTGGTATGCCAGGGCCTTTAGTCACTGCAAATGAATTCCAGATGCATGAGCCACCTTGTCTATCTTGCTCCATGTGGGAACTAAGGAACTGAATTAGGGTTGTTAGGGTTTATAGACAAGTGCCTTAACCACTGAGCAATCTCTTCAGTCTAGTTATTTTTTTTAAAAAAATTATTTATTTGCAAACAGGGAGAGAGAGAATGGGTGCTCCAGGGCCTCTAGTCACTGTAAATGAACTCCAGATGCATATGCCACCATTGCATCTGGCTTAAGTGGGTGCTGGGGACTTGAGCCTAAGTCCTTAGGTTTCACAAGCAAACACCTTAACTGCTGAGCCATTTCTCCTGCCCTGGTCATAGTTCTTGGAAGCATACCTTTTAGCATTTCACATGAAATTTCTGTCCACATTAGCTATAAGTAAAACTCTTTGTTTTATCAAGCACTATTATTATAGGACTTCCTGCTCCCCTTAAAGGTGCTACAAGAACTTTCCACTTCTTTCTAGAAATTTTCTCTGAGTTTATGAGCAACTTTTTTCAGCTGTCTGAAGTCAGAGAAACAGTATAGATTGACCTAGGAATTCAGCCAGAGCACTGCTAACACCTTCCCAGTAGGCCAGCACTCCCTCTGGTAGACTTGCTGTTCCATCTATGACATACTTTGTGACAATGGTCACCAGAGAGAAAGCCCTTGGCTTCCCATATCTCATTGTCGCTGTTCATGAAATCATCAAACAAACATTTACTGAGTACCTACCATATTGTCACTTTGTGGATTGTGACGAGGGTCCACACCACTAAAGCCCTGTGCTCTTAGAGAAACAATAAGTAAGCAAATATATAACTCCACTTGAGAAAAGGACCACAAAGGAAGAGATCCAGGTGTGGAGAGAGGCAAGGAGGCAAAGGGCAAAAGGCTGCTGGGATAAGAAGGTCTCTCTGTGGAAATGATGTATAAGATGAAAATCCCTGTTGACACACCAGCTTTGTACAGAGTGCACACAGAAAGTGGTGAAGGAAGTGGTGAAGGTTTTCTGTGTGCTGAAGCCCAGGAGAACTTGGGTGTTATATATATCCTGCAAGACCAGTGACTCTCAGTTTGAGAGACAGTAATGACACTGAACTAGTGGACAGGGCCAGATGACATACAGCCTTGCAGATCAGAGTGGAGGCTAAGATAAAAAAGCCAGTATGTATTTCAGGAGAGTCACATGGTATGATTTTTTTCCCCATGAACGATGGCTCAGCCTGACAGATGGACCATGGCACAAACACCTATTATATCACATCAGCTAACAGTTGTCAGCACGGGGCTGGGAAGATGGTTCAGTGTTTAAAGGGGCTTGATGTAAAGCCTGGGTTCAATTCTCAAGCCATCTATTGCAGTCAGCTTCCCATTGCTGGGGCAAACACCCAACGAGAAACAGCTTATAGGAGGAAAGGGTTTAATTCAGGCTTACAAATTCCAGGAGAGCATCATCAATGGCAGAAGAAGCTGGCTCACTTTCATAGATGCAAGCAGAGACACCAGCAACAGTGCGCACCACAACACTGGCAGCACCAAGAGCAGCCAGAGCTCACAGTGGCTCTTAGGCTGGATTCAAGGGTCTGCCCCCAGTGACACCTCCCTAGCCCAGCTGCTGGAGAGTTACAAGGTCAATGTGAGTCTATCGAACCATCTCACCATTCATGTGAGCCATGAAAAAAGTAGCACAAGTGTCTGCTGTTCAAGAGGCCCTGACATGCACATGCATGCACACACATGCACACATGCATATGCACAAGTAAATAAAGAAGTTTTTTTTTTGAGAGACTGTTGAAGGTCTACGTTCATTCTAATTATGAATTGAGCCATCTTCAGTCCACTAGTCCCAGGGTAATGGCATTGGCATTGAAATCAGTCATCAAGACAACAAAACATGGATGAGGGATACTTTGATAGAATAGAACAGAGCTCGTTCACTTGGTATTGGAGGGAAGGAAAACATTGGGGTCAAAAAATGTGTGAAAGTCATTGTTTTCCCAATTTTCACTTGTCCTGGGAACATTCACACAAAAAATCCCCGAAGGCTAAATCTATAAAGGATAGAGTCACAATCCCAGCACTCGGGAGGCAGAGGTAGGTAGATCACCGTGAGTTCGAAGCCACTCTGAGACTACATAGTGAATTCCAGGTCAGCCTCAGCTAGAGTGAGACCCTACCTTGAAAAGCCAAAAAAAAAAAAAAAAAAAAAAAAAAAGAAAGAACAAAAGAATAGAGTCACAGGGCTGGAGAGATGGCTTAGTAGTTAAGGCGCTTGCCTGCAAAGCCAGAGGATCCTGGTTCAACTCTCCACGACCCATGTAAGCCAGATGCACAAGGGACACAGGCATCTGGAGTTCATTTACATTGGCTGAAGGCCCGGGCATGCCCTCTCTCTCTCTCTCTCTTTTTCTCTCTGCTTCTTTTTTCCCTCTTAAATAAATAAATAAATAATATATATTTTTAAAAAAGAATAGAGTCACAGCCATCATGCAGTCAGTCCACACCCCTCGGTTCAGTCCATGACTCCGTGAGTGATAATAACAGTCATGACGCACACCCCAACCCCCCCCACCATAGACACTGGAGCTCATCTAGATTCTTCTTAGCACAATTAGTTTCACAGAGGATAAGAATGTTCTGCGAGTTCGAAGAGAATCTTCCTCCCAATCTTCCAAGAGATACGTATTCAGACATTCAGCTCCAACCTTGGACCCATGTCCGCACACTAAAGAAATACTTTGGGGATAAGCAGAGAGTGTTCTCAGGGAGTTGCCACTTTCATTCCATCCTCGTTGGAATATAAACCAGTGCAATCACCCTTATCTAATGCAAAGAGCACTGGCAGACAATCCAACAAGGGACCCATTGTCATGACAACTTCACCTCTGTGGGTCTCAGACTGTATCTGATTTGTCTGTAGATATGGACACCTGATGTCATTGCCCTCTATCTTTCTTTTTTCTTTTTCTTTTTCTTTCCGCCCCCCTCCCTTTCTGAGAGCAATGAAAAGCACCTCCATTGGGATTTCAGTGCAAATTGGCTACTTCCTTTTGTTATTGTTGTTTCGAGGTAGGGTCGCACTCTAGCTCAGGCTGACCTGGATCTCACTCTGTAGTACCAGTCTGGCTTTGAACTAACTTACAGTGATTGGAGTATCAGTCTGGCCTTGAACTAACTCACAGTGATCCTTCTACTTCTACCTCCTGAGTACTGGGATTTAATTTGAGAGACAGAGAGACAGAGAGAGAAAGAGAGAGAGAGAGAGAGAGAGAGAGAGAGGGAGAATGGGCATGCTAGGGCCTCTAGCCACTGCAAATGAACACCAGACGCATGTGTGTGCCTCTGGCTAAGTGGTCTGGGGAATCAAACCTGTGCCCTTTGGCTTTGCAAGCAGACACCTGAACAGCTAAGCCATCTCTCCAGCCCAGCTACTTCCTTTTGAACTGAAGATATAGAGCAGGCAGAAATGGAGAGGTGTGATCAGGTTACCTGCTGAGCCAAAGAGAGCAGCAAAATTTTATTGATTACCTAGGATGGGTAAAGTGGGGTCATTATCAATTGGCCACAGGCATGGTTTTTTTTAATAAAAATTGTTTATTTCTATTTATTTATTTGAGAGTGACAGAGAGAGAAAGAGGGAGGGAGGGAGAGAGAGAAAGAGAGAGAGAGAATGGGTGTGCCAGGGCTTCTAGCCACTGCAAACAAACTCCAGATGCGTGCGCCCCCTTGTGCATCTGGCTAACATGGGTCCTGGGAAATCAAGCCTCGAACCGGAGTCCTTAGGCTTCACAGGCAAGTGCTTAACCACTAAGCCATCTCTCCAGCCCAGCTACTTCCTTTTGAACTGAAGATATAGAGCAGGCAGAAATGGAGAGGTGTGATCAGGTTACCTGCTGAGCCAAAGAGAGCAGCAAAATTTTATTGATTACCTAGGATGGGTAAAGTGGGGTCATTATCAATTGGCCACAGGCATGGTTTTTTTTAATAAAAATTGTTTATTTCTATTTATTTATTTGAGAGTGACAGAGAGAGAAAGAGGGAGGGAGGGAGAGAGAGAAAGAGAGAGAGAGAATGGGTGTGCCAGGGCTTCTAGCCACTGCAAACAAACTCCAGATGCGTGCGCCCCCTTGTGCATCTGGCTAACATGGGTCCTGGGAAATCAAGCCTCGAACCGGAGTCCTTAGGCTTCACAGGCAAGTGCTTAACCACTAAGCCATCTCTCCAGCCCAGGCATGGTTTTAAAAGATGTTTTCTTTTTCCTGCCCAAGTACTCTGACCTTGCAGTCCACTATGTCTAACTTTCTGCAGTCATACAGATATATTAACGTACTTTTCTAATAGTTCAGAAATATCTCTATTTTACCATAAAGACACCATAAACTATTGTCTCTAAACTCACTGTGTCTAGTAGCTATGTCAGTCAGATGAGGCTGGTGTATGTTGGGCTTCGTCGGGTGTGTGCGGCACTGGTGAGGCATTCTGCTACTTGCTGTTGCTCTAGAATGACTATTCCATCAATAGAGAGCAGGCAAGGAGAGTACTGCACTGTTGGATGGAAAGATTTCCTCTGAATTTCTTGGTATTATGAAGGTGAAGGCTTTCTCATAAAGAAAATATTATCTTATTCTATTCATCAGAGTTACATATGGGCACTGGCAGGGTGAAATCTGTCAGGAGGTAATGAGAGTTTTAGCTAATTTCATTTTCCTCTGATTTGTGAACACCACGATCAATCTAAGTGTGAAATAGGCCACTTAGAATTATTACTCCTGGGACCATCACACCATCAGTTAAATCTGAGATATTTTCTTAGTTATCTTAATTTAATTTATTTATTTGAAAGCAGAAAGGGAAAGAGAGAGAAAGAGAACAAGTGCACCAGGGCCTCTTGCCGCTGCAAAGAAATTCCCAATGTATGTGCAACTTTGTGTATTTGGATTTACGTGGCTACTGGGGAATCAAACCAAGGCCACCAGGCTTTTCAAGCAAGTTTCTTTAACTGTTGATCTGTCTCTACAGCCTCAGAGACCTGTTCATTGAGGCATTATATTCAGTGTAGGTCTAGCATGCTTCCATTGCACCACGCTGCTGATGAGACATTATAGTCAGTATAATGATACGTTTATGCTAGTTTATGAATTACCATTACTATCCAAAATACAGAGTGGTGTATCTTAATAACATCATTGATATCCTGCAAAGAAACATAATAATATCTCTAAGTTAACGTCTTTTAGTGGTCCTTACATAATAATCCATGAGGACACATTTTATTCCCAATAGTTCATACTCTCTCTCTCTCTCTCTTTTTTTTTTTAATGAAGAAATACACTTCCTTCATTTAATAGGAATAAGAGAATTTATTTTGATTCATTTCTGTCCTGGCCGCTAAGAAAGTGAGAGGGAAACTTTGTTCCTGATTGTAGCAATTATCATCAGCCTGGGAATTCTTGTAAAGCCATTCTTCTTCTATCCTTATTGCATAATTCTTATTCATGTGATCTTGATCATAACGAACTATATTATCTGAATGTGTCCACTCTGCTTTTATGAGAGGTAGATACATTATTAAGGGCTGTTTTGGCTTCAAGTAACAGGAAATTCATTCAAAGTAGATAGATTGAGACAAAGCTAATTGTATCAAAGTCAGCATGAAACAATTTACACTAAGGATACTTTAGAATTACTGAACTGCAACTATAGACATTTGTAATTCTTTAATAAATAGAAAATATACATTTTTTGAGACAGTGTCTTTTGTATCCCAGACTGGCCTTGAACTCCCTAAGGTAGCTGAGGATGACTTTTAACGTCTGATCCTCCTGCCTCTACCTCCCAAGTATTGGGATCACAGCCATGTGCCACTACACCTAGTTTATGTGGTGCCAAAGACTGACCCCAAGGCTTTGTGCATGGTAGGCAAGCACTCTACCCACTAAGATATATATATATATATATCTCCAGTTACAGCCCCATTATTTTCCCTTTCTAGGAGAATTTTACTTACAACATTGTCCCTGTTCTTAAAGAATGTGTAATCTCAGTAATATCATTCCACATTGAAAAAGAATAGATAGCTTCATCACATGCTGTATTAGTTAGGTTACTTGGGTTTTTCAGAGAAAGAGAACCGATAGAACATATATGTACTATGCACGTGGGAGAGAGGGAGAGAAGAGAAGGTAGGAGAGGAAGGAAGGAAAGGAGGGCATAGCAGCTGGTTGCTGGTTGAATGACAGTCAGAGCACGGGAACATGCTGATTTCAACAAGCCTTAATGAAGGTTCTTCCCCTTGTGTACAGACTTCCCAGATGTTCATCAGTGCCTACCACCCAATCATAAGGTCTGTTAGTTTCAACCTAAATTTACCTGCTATAAAGCACATTGCTTTTGAATTGCTTATGTGATTAACTCATTAATGAGTATTCTAAATTACTGTGCTTGTGTGTATGTGAGCATGAGCACACCGGGGTATCTTGACCCTTCCAACACACACCTGCTCAGTTTTATGTTGGTGGCTTGGGAATTGAAGCCAGGCCAGTAGGCTTTGCAAGCAACAGTTTTAACCACTGAGCCATTTCCCCAGCACCCGTTATTTTCCTTAGAATTTACAATGTGGGGGAGTGGAGAGATGGCTTAGTGGTTAAGGCACTTGCCTGCAAAGCCAAAGGACCCAGCTTTGGATCTCCAGGACCCATGTAAGCCAGATGCACAAGGTCGCATATGCATCTGGAGTTCATTTGCAGTGGCTGGGGCCCTGGTGCACCCATTTTCTCTCTCTCTCTCTCTCCGTCTGTCTGCTTCTCTCTATCTCTCAAATAATAAATAAATATAAAAATCTTTTTTAAATTTACAATGTGTTGTGTTCAGGTGTATAATACAATCAATTTTCCCATGCCATTAGTGTTCGGTAGACCCGCTGAAGTCAGCTTCCTTTACCCTAGTGTAGTTACCACAGTGAAAGGCCATAGATCTCTTCAGAGAAGAGATACATTTCTCATTTCTTAGTGCTCTCCGTGTCTGACAAGAACAATGGCAAAGTGAACTGCTGAGCAGAGTCCTTTGGACAAGTCACAGCATGGCTGGGAATGCCTTCAAGACCAACTCATTGCATGCTGTCGATATATGTCTTCCCAGCTGTGACCCAAAGGACAGCTAATGGCTGCTGACGTAGGCTCTGTGGTACTATGGTGGAAAGTTCAAGGGCAGAAAGCCTTTTTGCATGAGGCCTGGGGAGATTTCTCAGTGGGTGAAACAATTGCCACCCCACATGAAGACCTGGGTTTGATCCTCAGAACCCACGTAAAATGCTGGGTATCATGGCACACACTTGTAATGCCAGTGCTGGGGAGGCAGAGATAGGGAATCCCTGGGACACACTGGCTCTCAGTTTAGCCAGAGACCCTGTGTCAAAGAATGAGGTAGAAAGAAACTGAGGAAGACACCTGACATTGATCGTTGGCCTCCACATGTCCATGAACTCACATGACTGTTCCCTCTCACACAGGCACTCACATATAAGTCCACATGCAAAATACAAATAAGGGGGCTAGGGGATGGCTTGGTGGTTAAGGCACTTGCCTGTGAAGCCTAAGAACCCAGGTTTGATTCCCCAGTACTCATGTAAGCCAGATGCACAAGGTGGTATACACATCTGGCCTTTGCATGGCTAGAGGCTCTGGGGCATCCATTCTATCTCTATCTGCCCCTTTCTCTCAAATAAATAAGTAAGTAAGTAAATAAATAAATAAATAACTTTAAGTCTAAATAATTAAAAATTAATGGCTGAGGGCTAAAGAGATGCTCAGTGGTTAAGGTGTTTACTTGCAAAGTCTGATGGCAAGGTACAATTCTCCAGTACTCACATAAAACCAGGTGCCCCAAATGGTACATGCATATGGAGTTTTGTATGCACTGGCAGGAGGCCCTGATATGCCCATTCTCTCTCTTCCTCTCTCCTTGTAAATAAATAAATCATTTTTTTTTAAAAAAAAAGGATGGAGCCAGGTGTGATGGTGCATGCCTTAAAAAAGAATAAATAATGGGGTTGGAAAGATGGCTTAAGTGTTAAGGCACTTGCTTGCAAAGCCAAATGACCCAGGTTCGATTTCCCAGTACCCACATAAAGCCAGATGCACAAAGTGTCATATGCATCTGGAGTCCATTTGCAGTGGCTGGAGGACCTGCATGCCCATTCTTTTCATCTCTTTTTCTATCTCTGCTTGCTAATAAATAAGTTAAATTAACAAATAAATAAATAATGGCTGGGGAGATTAAGGCCTAGTTCAAAGCACTGCCTGGTGATCAGAGTTTGGGCACCCCAAACCCAAGTGAAACCACAGTCAGTGACATAGCCAGACACAGAGGTACAACCCCAAACCTCTCAGAGCAGCTCGCCCAGCATTGCAGCAGTCAACAAGAGAGACTAGCCTCAATCAAGGCAGAATGTGAAGACTGACCCTAAGGTTATCCTCTGACCTCCACATGTTGGTCATGGCATGTGTGTGCCCACGCAGGCACATACATTATATGCATGCATACATACATGTACACGTACACGAAAAATGATAGAATTGCCATGTGTCTGTCAAGATATTCTACCCAGATGGCTGGGAATGCAGCTCATTTGGTAGAGTTTCTTGCATAGTATGCAATGCCCAAAGCCCTGGGACCGATGTACAGCACTGCATAAATATAGCAGTGTGCATCTGTAATCCCAGCAACAGGAGGGAGGAAAGGAGAAAGATCACAAATTTCAGCTGGAGAGATGGCCTAGCAGTTAAGCACTTGCCTGTGAAGCCTAAGGACCCCTGTTCGAGGCTCGGTTCCCCAGGTCCCACGTTAGCCAGATGCACAAGGGGGCGCACGCGTCTGGAGTTCATTTGCAGAGGCTGGAAGCCCTGGCACGCCCATTCTCTCTCTCTCCCTCTATCTGTCTTTCTCTCTGTGTCTGTCGTTCTCATATAAATAAATAAAAAATTTTAAAAAAAAGATCACGAATTTAAGGTTGGGCTTGGAAGATGGCTCAGTGGTGCTTGCAAAGCCTGATAGCCTAGGTTCAAATCCCCAGTACCCTTGTAAAGCCAGATGCACAAAGTGGCAGGGAGCCTGCTTCCGCTGAGAATTTCTTAGGAGTTGATTCATAGGATTATGGAGGCTGTGAAGGAAATCCTATCTGTAGTCAGAAGGCTGCAGACCCAGGAGAGCCGAAGGTACAACTCTAATTCCAGCACAAAGGCCTGAGAAGCAGGAAAGCCTAAGGGGTACAATTCATTTATTTTACTTTGCATTTTGCGTGTGGCATCTATTCACTGTACACAAATGATGAGTTTCATTATGACATTTTCACAGATGCATATATATCACGCACTTCACATATGCCCACCTACTCCAGAGGAACATTCTTCTACAAAAGCCAGCATGGTTGAAATCCAAGAATACATGATGTTTCTATTCTAGTGTGAAGGCTGGAAAAGACCAATGGTCCAGCTCAAGATCTCCAGGGGAGGACTCCTCCCTCTCACCAAAAGGTCAGCTTTTTTGTTTGTTTCTTTTTGTTTTTTTGAGGTAGTCTCACTCTATCCCAGGCTGACCTGGAATTCACTATGTAGTCTCAGGGTGGCCTCGAACTCACAGCAATCCTCCTACATCTGCCTCTAAGTGCTGGGATCAAAGGCATGCACCACCACACCCTGCAAGGGTCAGCCTTTTTGTTCTTCACAGGTTGACTGGAGGACAACCTTTTTTTAACACATCCACAGATTTAAATATTAACCCAATCTGAATACACCCTCATGGACACATCCAGAATAAATGCTTGGCCAAATATCTGGGCAAACTGTGACCATTCAAGTCAACATATAAAATTCTCCATCATGCCATGTCTAAGTAACAAAGGATGGGGTGAACCTCATTTTCCAGCTGTTCCTCTCCTGGCAGCAACATGCTCATAGAATTCCAGACAATCTAGGTTGATTTCATGTGGTCCATGAAAAGAGAGAATCTTCTCTCTCTCTCTCCCTCCTTCCTCCTCTCTCCCTCTTACACACATACTCAATCTCTCTCACTCTCATGTGCATGCACGTGTGTGTGTGTGTGTGTGTGTGTGTGTGTGTGTGTGTGTAAGTGAGACGGTCAGAGGACAACCTTGGGTGTCATTCCTGAGGCACCTTCAATCTTTTTGGAGCCAGGCTCTCTCACTGACCTGGGACTCATGAGTTAGGTCACACTGGCTGGCCAGCTCCATGGATCCACTTGTTTTCATCTCCCTAGCACTGGGATTACAAGAACACACCACCACATCTGTCATTTTTACACAGGTTCTGGGGATGTAACTCAGATTCTCAGGCTTGCAAGGCCAACTGAGCTATCTCTTCTGCCCTAGAATCTCTTCTGATAGACCAGGAGAAAGCACCAAAGCATCACTCTCCCAGAAGCCGTAGTAAATCCATTCTACCCTTTCATTGGCTCTCATTGCCTCACTTGTCAATCCCTGAGCCAATCACTATGGCTTAGGTATAAAGAGGTTCAGTGATTCCTTTACACCTGTCTGGGCTCACACCTGAAGTCTGGTATGGAGGAAACCAGGGAACAGCCAATGGAGGATGCTTCCCCGTGGAAATCTAGGGAAGTGGGAGAAGACATCTGGTAGCAAAGGTAGAGAAGTAGGTAGAGAACTGGGTGGAGAGGATGGGGAGGGCACTGTCGTAGCACAGGTGTGAATGATTGTGAGCACACCAGGAAGGCTCAGGACAGATCTCTGTTTTTTTAATACAGGAACATTTTCCATGTAGAAAGACAAGCTAAAAGTTTTCTGAATTTTTTTCTCTCCCTAAAGAAGAAGGGTTGCTCATAGACCGAAGAATGTGTTTCAGAGACACCGTCTCCAGGACCACAGTCATCCCTCACCCTCCATCTCCTGCGGTCGCTCTCCTCCCCCTAGTGCGTGGAGTGTCTCCATCTCCCAGTCAAGATCGCACAGTGGTTCAGATATGTTCAAACCTGGCAGCCTTCCTCAGAGAGAGAGGGAACAGTAGCATGTCCCCCAGACCACAGCTCAGGGCAGAAGCCATGTCAGAGGATGGTAGTGTGCTCCTTATGTTTGGCACGGGGCTCACATTATGAGCTGAATGGCAAAAGGGGAATAGTGTACTGAGAAGGGGATATGAGGAAAAATAAACAAATTTTATCACCAACTAGTGATGGTAGAACATAAGTAACTGAGGGACTGGGGATGAGTTTCATCTGTGGAAGATGGAGGAATATTAAAAAAAAAATCAAGGAATCACAAAGAAGGTAGAAAACTTGAAGGACATCTTTTATTTTTACATTTAACAAATCAGTGTTTTTTTGTACTCACTTATATGCAAGAGTAATAGGGCCTTTGACTTTGCTTTTCCTGAATCCATCTACAATCCCATTTCCAAAACTCTTCTGTTTGATAATATCTGATGATACACATTTTTATCAATTTTTCCCCCAACTTGCCCGATTTTAGTCTCATCTATTAATGCCCTACCTTACCACATGTTGGACACTACGTACGGATTTCAATGGTGAACCACAACAAATGGATGCACTCCTGCCCTTAGGAGCCAATTTTCTGAATCTCGTACTCCAAACTCATCCCACTTCAGCTTGACCACTATATTAGTGACTTTTCTCTATGACAAAATGTCTGACAAAAACAAGGAGCTGGAAAGATGGCTTAGCAGTTACGGTGCTTGCCTTCCAAGCTTAAGGACCCAGGTTCAATTCCCCAGTACCCTCGTAAAACCAGATGCACAATGTGGTACATACATCTAGAGTTCGTTTGCAGTGGCTAGAGGTCCTGGTGTGCTTATTCTTTCTCTCTCTCCCCCACTTTCCCTCTCCCTCTCCCTCTTTCTTATTAATATAATATAATATAATTAATAATTAATTAATTAATTAATATTATATTATATTATATTATATTATATTATATTATATTATATTAAAAAGCAACATAAGAACCAGGCCTGGTGGCACACACCTTTAATCCCAGCACTAGGGAGGCAGAGATAGGAGGATTGCCATGAGTTCAAGGCCACCCTGAATTCCATAGTGAATTCCAGGTCAGACTGGGCTAGAGTGAAACCCTACCTGGAAAAACCTAAATAAATAAAATAGAAGCAATGTAAAGAAGGGTTTGAGCCCACAGCTGGAGGAATACAGCCCATCCTGGCAGGAAAGGTGTGGCGACAGGAGGGTGGGGCAGCTGGCCACATTGCATTTCCAGCCAGGAAGCCTAGACAAGGTGAACGCTGGCACTCAGCTTTTTCTTCCTTTCTCCCTGGGCCATGGAAGGTATCACTCCCCATCAGGATGTGTCTTTGCTCTTCAGTTCAGCTCCAGGTTTTAACACAGACATGTGCAAAAGAACATCTCTCAGATGATTCGAAAATCCAGCCTCGTTGACCATGAAGACTAGCCATCACACTTGCCTTTCTAGCCTCGTCCTCCGTGGGCAGCTCCATTTCTCCTTCCCCAGCTCTGAGCACACCAGGATGTGTCCACCTTCAAGGACCTCCTTTACTGTGAGCTTTGTGCTGTTAGGCATCCACCCTTCACAACACGTCTGTGGGAAGTCCTCCCTCCTGTGCCCAGTTCATAGTCCTCTGCTCACTGCACACACCACGCTCCATGGAGAACATGGGCTCATGGCGATCTCTTTCGTGACACTGAAGAGCTCCCTGACGGTGGAGGACGCTCATCCCTCAGGCCCCAAACACAGAGACTGTTGAAGTTGCTTATTGCCACCATCAACTCTTGCATCGTATTCTGGTTGAATGTTTTTAGTTACTATAATTTAGGAATGAGAAAACTAATACTCTTTTATCTTCTTAAAGTGATTAAAGATGGGGCTTTTTTATGGGAGAGAGTGAGAGTGAGTGAGAGAGAGCATTGGTGCACCGGGCCTTCCAGCCGCTGTAATCGAACTCCAGATGCTTGCACCTTGTGTGCATGTGTGACCTTGTACAGTTGCGTCACTTTGTGTGTCTGGCTTACATAGGGCCCGGAGTGTTGAACATGAGTCCTAAGGCAAGTGCCTTCACCTCCAAGCTGTCTCTCCAGCCCTAAATTTATTCTTTAAATAGCATAAAAGTAGTGGGCTTTGCTGTTTTCAAACATGTCATTATATTTTGTTCTCATTCCTCCCCATCCTCCCTACTTGAATATCTTTTGTGCAGAAGCAATCATTTTCATCTTTGGTATGAGCTTTGAGAAATGTTCTTTGTGTGCACAAAAGAAGGTTTAGTCGACTTAACAATGGGATCTTGATGTCATATATTCTTGGACTTCACATGGCTTTCATTTCTCAATCTATCCTTAAGCTCTTCGCATGCCTAATCCAATCAGCTGTTTTCCTTCCCTTCTGGCACACTCCAAGCCAATTTTATTTCCTGAAGACATTTGTGCCTATTTCGTCTCTGCCCTATTTGTTTGTGACCTGCTATATCTGGAGGCTTGACATGCAGATGCTGGTCAAAAATGTAACAAACACTGTGGGAGGGAGAGATTGCTCAGTGGTTAGAGGCACTTGCTTGCAAAGCCTCATGGCCTAGGTTCAGCTCCTCAGTACCCACGTAAAGCCAGATGCACAGAGTGATTCATAAGTCTGGAGTTTGTTTGCACCCTGGCAGGAGGACCTGACATGCCCATACTCACTCTCTGTCTGCCTCTTTCTCTTTGTCTGTCTGTCTCTCCCCCATCTCTCAAATAAATAAATAAAAATACCTTTAAAAACTTAAAAACTTTTTTAATGGGATGAAGGGATGACTTAGTGGTTAAGGTGCTTGCCTGCAAATCCTAAGGACCCAGGTTCTATTCTCCCATACTCACATAAGCCAGATGCACATGGTGGCACATGTGTCTGGAGTTCGTTTTCAGTAGCTAGAGGCCTTGATGTGCCTACTCTCTCATTTTTTCTCTCTCTCTCTAATAAATAAATTTTAAAAGATTTAATTTAAAAATGCTACAGTGATTGTTTTGCCTCAACCCTTTGAAGAACTTGGATCAATTCAAGGTGATTACCAGAAAAGGCCAAGCTTTCCTCTCCTACACAGACACACTTGAATTAACCCTTTCTCCTTCCACAATAAATTCCCACCTATATTCTTTGCTGTATAACTTTATCGTTTTTAGATATTAGGAGTGTATTTTAAGCTATATTTTATTAAATTCCATAAACTTATTTTTTTGAGATAGGGTCTTACTCTAGCCCAGGCAGACCTAAAATTAACTATGTAATTTCAGGCTGACCTAGAACACACAGCGATCTTCCTACTTCTGCCTCTCAAGTACTGGGATTAAAGGCATACACCACCACTCCCAGATTAAATTCCACAAACTTCTGGCTCAGCATATCCTTCAAAACCAGGTCACTGACTTTGCCACATGTGGGCTTAGGAATGATTTCCAGTTTGCATTTGTTCCGTTCATTAGTTCTTCCAATGGTTTTGCATTTATTTTAGAATGTTTTGGCAAATCCATATGGGTGGATTAACTTCAAGTGCAGCAAATAGATACTTAGGCTGGGAAGGTGGAGACGGGAGGATCACAGGTGGGTGTGAGACCCTGCCTCGAAAACTAAGTTGGAGAGCAACTGAGGAACATACCCATTGCTGGCCGTTGGTCTCCACATGCATACATGCAGATGTGCATAGACACACAGAGATGTGCAAGAGCACTCAACCATGCACATGCGGGTACAAACACACCCAAAAGGTCTGTGTTAAAATTGCAGTCTCTAAAAGCAATTTAAAATCTGACACTAATGAAATGATTTTAAAAATAATGTTATTGAAGCAATGAATGGAGTAACTCCTAAAAAAAAAATCATGAATCAAAGAACTGTTATATGTGTGTATGTGTGTGTTTTGCTGGGGATCAAACTTTGGTGGACATTGAACTTTTTGAATGTAATAAGTTTAAACATTAAATGAAAGCCAGAAAGATTTCTTTGTGAAACTGGCAATATCTATTCTGGTTTGGGTGTTTTCCATGGCTCATACATTTCCTAAGATTTGAGATAGGCCATGTATATACTTTTCTACTCCCCTAATTGAAATTTGTCATATCCAACACTAAGCTGGAAAAATTGGGGTAAGTATACCACTGATGCAGACAAAGAAGAGAGCCTTTCTGACGTCCCAGGCTGGAATAAATGTAGCGTGGAGTGACGAGAGGAGAATGGGGCTGGTGGAGGGGTGGTGGCTGGCCCATGTGGAATGCACAGGGAAGGCTGTAATCCAAGAAGGTCGATTAGAAGTCTCAGAGTATGGCAGACCGCAGTGCTAACAGCAGAAAACCCTAATGCAACATTTACTGTGTGGCAAGGAATACATTTTACCCAGAGGTAATCATGTTTGTCTTTCATTCTGACAAGTAAAATATAGAGCAACTGGTCAGAGAATTTTAGGTTGAAGATAATTCCACTACTTTGTAGTGTCATACAAGAAAATTTCAATACCAGGCCATTTTCCCCCTCATCTTTACAAAGAACCTATTAATTTGGTCTAAAGCTTATAAGAGTTTTCTCTCTCCATGCATAAATAATAACAGGAAATATAAGAGTCCACTATGAGCTGGGAGATATTGAAAGCCTCACATGTACACGAATATATCAAATCCTCACTGCCAGGCTTTGAATATGACAGTTACTGTCCCTATTTTGCAGATGGAGGGGGAAAAAAAAGAAAAGAAAAAAAGTAAGTTGTTAAGCCCAAGTATAATAATTACCCACGGATGTTCGGGTGACTGGTCAAAAGAAAAGAACACAGGAGAGAAGGTAATATACAAAGACTATTTCAAAGACACCGGGTTTCACAAGACTCGGGATATTTGAAAAGAGAAATTGGGTCAAGGATGATGGAATGGTTCAGATATTAGTATCCAAGCACAGGACAGAGTTAATGGAGGAATGCTCTTTGGACCCACCGCAGGGAGACTAGTGCGATGCAGCTTCTATCACTCAAAGGAGTGATACAACTTAGCTTTCCTACAGCTTAGCTGGGAGGGGACCACATCTCTCCTATGGGCGACGTGGCTTTGCCTGTCCAGCTCTGTAAACACGTATTTGTTTGTTTCGCTCACCCAGGCTGTTTTATACCCTCAGCCTGGGACTCCACATGCCTTCCAGACCTGGCCTTTTTCCTGCTTCAAACCACGTAGCTTTAACAGTTCTACTTGTATCAACGGTGGCAAATACATCAAATGTGAACGCCTAAAGAGCTGGCAATGTTTAACCGGGAGGAGAGGAGACTTTGGTGGGGGCGGGTGGGTGAAGGCCACCATTGATAGCAACATCTCCAAATATTTGGAAAGCAAACGGGAGGAGGCTGTGGAGAGCAGAGGAGGCGGGTGGGGGCAGGGCAGAGCACCAACCAAGAGAGAGATGGCCAAGCAGGGTACGGTGAACACTTCTTCAACATTATTGCTCTCTCTGAAAGGTTTGTTTTTCAATTAAAAAAAAACTTTATTGAGGTCTATTTTATATACAATGAAAAGGCATCTATTCTATTATCATGAATAGTTTTCTGACATGTATTTATCTGTATGTTATATAAGCTTGTGTGCACGTTCATGTTTGTGCCTGTATAGGCCAGAGGTCCATATTAGGCATCGTCCTTGGTCACTCCCAACATCATCATCATCACTATTATTATTTCTTTTTTTTTTTTTGAAGTAGGGTTTCACTTTAGCTCAGGCTGACCTGGATCTCACTCTGTATTCTCAGGCTGGCCTTGAACTCACAGCGATCCTTCTACCTCTGCCTTCAAGGTGCTGGAATTAAAGGTGTCCACCACCATGCCTGGTGCCACGTTATTTTGTGACATAGCCTCTCAGACTGATCCTAGAGCTCGACTATTGCATTAGACTAACTTGTGTGGCCAGCATCTCCCCCACTCAGCCATCTCCCCAGCTTCCTCTCTTCATGAACTTTGGCAGGTGAATGCCCTTGGGCAGCTATTGAGATATAGTGCATCCTTATCAATTGGTGACGCTCTTTTGTTCCGTTCTGGCCACCTATGCCCCTCACCAGCCCTAGACAGCCTCTTATCCAATGTGGGTCATTCTAGATTACTTTGGCCTTTTGTAGGTGGTCTTTTTCTTTAAAATTTTATTGGGGCCTTTGACATACAAACATACTGTAATATTTATATTTAATATTAATATCTAATATTAAATATGGGAACACACTGAAACTTGGTAGTGCTCCCATCACATTATCCTCTTAAGCCCACACTCCCGAACCCCTATTCCACTGAGGACCCTCCTCTTTTGAGAGAATCCTTCCTGTCTTTTGTTGTAGATTTTTATATCAATGCCATCATAAGTTCTGTGGCTGTTTCTTTCATTAAGAGTGACATTGTTGAGCACTGAAGAGATTGCTTAGCAGTTAAGGCACTTGTCTGCAAAGACAAAGGGCCCAGGTTCAATTCCCCAGGAACCACATAAGGCAGATGCACAAGGTGACACAAGAGTTGGGATTTCATTTGCAATGGCTGGAGACCCTGGTGTGCCCATTCTCTCTCTCTCTCTCCTCCCCCCCAAAAAATATGTTAATTTTTTTAAAGAGTTACAGTGTTGCAGTCAGGTTCTGATTGCTGGCAGAAATCACCTGACCAAGAGCAGCTTGTGGAAAAAAAAAAAAAGGTTTATTTTGACTTATACACTAGAGGGGAAGCTCCATGATGGCAGGGGAAAATGATGACATGAGCAGAGGGTGGATATCATCCCCTGGCCACCATAAGGTAGACACCAGGAACAATGGAGTGTGCCGAACACTGGTGAGGAGAAACTGGCTATAACACCCATAAGCCCACCCCCAGCAATACACTCCCTCCAGGAGGTGTTAATTTCCAATTGCCATCAGCTGGGGAGACTAACATCCAGAACACCTAAGTTTATGGGGGACACCTGAATTTAACCACCACATTCCACTCTGGCCTCCATAAACTGATAACAATATATGATAGAAAATGTAATGCATTCAGTCCAACTTAAAAAGTCCCCATATATGTTTTTTTTTAATCAATCCTAATGATGTTAAAACATCCCCACAGTTCCAGGTCTTTCATCTGAGCCTTAACACCAAAAATATTTCCCCCAAACCCTATAATGACACAGAATAAATATTTACACTGCAAATGATGGTATTGGGTTGGGCATAGCAATCAAATATTCAATCAATACAAGATTTAAACAGCAAGCATCAAACTCTGTAGTTCTAAGTCCAATGACTCTAGCCAGTGACAAATCTCCAAGTCCGATAATTCTAACCAGCAACAAGTCTCTGGAGTTCCAATTCTGCCCCTCCAGCTAGGCTACTTACAGTCCTGGAAAACTTCATCCAGGGCTGGCAGCTCTCCTTGGCAGCCATCTTGTGGTCCTGGCATCTCCACTGGGTCTCCACTGCAACCCCCAGTTCATCCTCATGGCTTCATCAGGTCTCCATGTAGTCATCCAGCAAACCTGCTTCACACTGCCCATGGCCATTTAAAAAATACAAGACCATGTTGCAAACTCAGCAACCCACTCTTTTCTGCATTTCTTATACTCCACAATACCAGGTAGGGTACCAATTTGCTAATCCAGGAGGGAATAAAGCAGACTTTGAAGATCAGGACACTTCTTGAGCACTCAGGACCTTTCAAAAGAGTCTACATTCTTCCTGTTGCCCCAGTGCTGGCCCAATCTCAAAGATTGTATTCTCTCATATAATTGCAGCTGAAAGGGCAAAAGTTTCAGCCCAAACATTTCATTTCTGTGCCATAACCCTCTGCTCACACCAGTCCCTTTTTACGCAATGCAACCATGCACAAATTCTTAGGTCATGGCCATAACAGCAAGTTTCTCACACAAACTGCTTCTAGCCCAGTCCAAGCAAAGCTTTTTTCACCCTCATAAGCCAAACCTCATAGCCCATAATTCTTATTGTATTTTGGTCTTTCAACTCTGACCAGAATCATCAATCAAGCTGTACTTATAGAACTGCACATGTCTCTTAGGCCAAGGTTTCAAATCCTCCCACATTCCTTTTGAAAATCACTCCCCAAAAGGTCAAAGCCACACAGTCAGTGTCTAGCAGTAACCCCACTCTCAGTACCAACATTTCTATTACAGTCAGTTCTCATTGCTGGCAGAAATCACCCGACCAAGATCAACTTTTGGAAAAAAAAGGCGGGGCTTTATTTTGGCTTATAAACTCAAGGGGAAGCTTCATGATTACAAGAAAAATGATGGCATGAACAGAGGGTGGATATCAACCCCTGGCCAACATAAGATGGACAATAGCAACAGAAGCATGTGCCAAACACTGGCATAGGGAAACTGGCTATAACACCCCAAATCCTATCCCAACAATATACCACCTCAAGGAGTCTTTAATTTTCAATTGACGTCAGCTGGGGAGACTAGCATTCAGGACACCTAAATTTATTGAGGACACCTGAATCAACCACCACAATGGCATTCTTTGATCATTCATTTTGACTTGCCATACAGCAGTTGTCCATTGATCTGTGGGTAGACATTTGGCTTAGTCCATATTTTTGTTACCTTAAAATTGCAATGTTTGGGGCTGGAGAGATGGCATAGCAGTTAAGGTGCTTGCCTGTGAAGCCACAGGACCTCAGTTTGATTGTCCAGGACCCACATAAGCCAGATGCACAAGGTGGTGCATGCATCTGGAGCTCATTTGCAGTGCCTGGAAGTCCTGGCTCACCCATTATTGCTCTCTCTCCCTCCTTCCTTCCCTCCTTCCTTCCCTCTCTCAAATAAATACATAAATAAAAATAAAATATTTTTAAAACAACTAAAAATTTGCAATGTTTTTGTGGGCATCCATTTTCATTTGTCTTGGGTAGAACCTTATGAGGAAGGTTGTTAGGTTACATGGCCAAGTTGATATTTAACTTTTTAAGAAGGTCCCAATAAGTTCTTGGCCAATGTGAGTGTACAATTTTACATTCTTAGTGGTGTGATATTTCCCATTGTTCCACTCCTTGCCAGCATTTAGCACTGTGAGCTTTTTAACTGCATATTTCTCACGGGCAGATAGGGACATGTCATCACCTCACCATTTCAATGAGTTTCCTCAAAGACTAATGACTCTGGATGTGAAACTTACTTTCCGTGTATTTATTTGTGGCTTCTTTGCTAAGGTGTTCAAAACTTTTCCCTGTGTGTACTGAAGTGTTTGTCTTCTCAGTGTGTTGCCACATTTATTTTCTGAATGGAAGTTCTTTGTGAGGATCACATTTGGAAAATAAATATTTTCTCAAATTTGTATCTTTTTTTTAAAGCATTTCTTTATTTATGTGAAAGAGGGAGACAGAGAGACAGAGGAGAGAGAGCGAAGGGACCTGCCAGGGCCATTAACCACTGCAAATGAACTCCAGATGCATGCACCACCTTGTGTATATGGCTTATGTGGGTCCTGGGGAATTGAACCTGAGACCTTAAACTTCGCAGGAAAGTGCCTTAACTGCTAAGCCAGATCTCCAGCTCCATTTTTTTAATTTTTTTGGTTTTTCGAGATAGGGTCTTACTTTAGCCTAGGCTAACCTGGGATTCACTATGGAGTCTCAGGGTGCCCTTGAACTCATGGTGATCCTCCTACCTCTGCCTCCGGAGTGCTGGGGCTAAAGACATGCACCACCATGCTTGGCTCCAGCCCTATTTTTTAAATTAAAAATGTTTTGTGCTTTGTTTTGATTTGTTTTCTTTCTTTCCCTCTTTCTTTATTTTCTTCAGTATTATCTCACTGTAGCCCAGGCTCACCTGAAACTCACTATGTAGCCCAGATTCCTCATGGTGCTCCTCCTACCTCAGCTGCCTGAGTGCTGGGATTAAAGGTGTGGGCTACCATACTAAGCTTTTAACATTTTTTTTTTTTTAACTTATCATGTGCATGTGTGCAAGGGTCTCTTGCTGCTACAAACAAATTCCTTTCCAGCTTTATGTGTAGGTAGCTGGGGATTGAACCCAGGCTGGTAGGCTTTGCAAAAAGGGCTTCTAACTGCTAAACCATCTCCCCAGCCTCAATTTAATTTATTTTTGAGCCCACATCTTACAATATACCTTAGACTGGCCTGATACTCACTACATAGCTTCAAACTCATGGCAGTCTTCCTGTCTTAGCCTTCCAACCTCCTTTTTTATTTGTGATATTGAGGAACAAACTCAGAGCCTCACACATGCTAGTGAAGCACTTTACCATTGAGTAATATCCCTAGCTCTGTTACAATTTTCTTTTTTGTCAGTGTGTAAGTCTGTGCATGTGTGTGTGTATGGTGCATGGCCTCAGCGTGCTAATGCATGGACAAGTCAGAGGACAACCTCAGGCTGTCCACTTTGAGATAGGGCTCTTTCCTCTGTTTGCTGTTGCAAATATCAGGCCAGCAGGCCCTTCAAGTTCTGGATTCTCCCAACTCTGCCTGAAGTTGGCATAGGTAAGTTGAGATAACAGAACTGTGTGCCCTGCTTGCATCTGGATTTATAAGCATTCCAAGGATCAGAGCTCTGGTCATCAGGCTTGGGGAGCAAGCAATTTTAACCACTAAGCCATCTCTCCAGCCCAAATTTTATTTTCTTCACAGTGTCCTTCATGTGTGCATGCATGAGTGCATATGTGTGTGTGTGTGCAAATGTGTGTGGGTATGTGTATGCGTGTGTATATATATATATATATGTGTGTGTGTGTGTGTGTGTGTGCTTTGAAACAGGGTCTCCTTACATAGTGTAGGTTGCCCTCAAGCTCCTGGTCCTCTTCCATCTTCCCAAAGGCAGGCCTGTGCCAACCATGCCTGGCATGAGAAGAGAAAGTCTTTAAAAACACAAAATTCAACTTAACAACTTCTTTTTTTCCTTAATGGCTTCTGCTTTTGCATCCAGTCTGAATCACTTATTGTTTTTCCCTAGACGTCACACACTTTTAGCTCTAAAAGTTAGTCGAGATTTGTTTGGAATTGAATCATAAATGTTGTGTGATGAAAAGGTTATGGGTGTTTTGGTTTTTTGTTTTCTTTTTTGCTGAGAGAAGTCTTTATTATATTCTGTATAAAAATGTCCATGGGTGTGGTGATGCATGCTTTTTTTCCCAACACTTGGGAGATCGAGGTAGGAGGATCGTTGTGAGTTCAAGGCTGCCCTGAGACTATAGAGTGAATTCCAGGCCAGCCTAGAGTGATACCCTACCTTGAAAAAACAAACAAAAGCAAAGCAAAACAAAACAAAATAAAAATATCCATCAGGAAGAGGTCATAGGTTAAGGGCACAAGGTCATTAAGAACAGTTGGGTGGACAGCTCCAATAGCCTTCTGACCCTCTCTGACACAAGTCTTCCTGAGTGCCAGTGGATCCACAGGTCCAGGGTGAAAAGTGAGAGGGTCAGATGTTGAAGGCTTGGCAGAACCTCTGGCAGAGTTTGAGGGAAGGCTGGAGTGTGGGGTCAGGCCTGGGCAGAGTTGAGTTTCTAAGCTGGAAGAATTTCTCCTAGCTCTCTGATATCCCAGGACCACAGTCGCTCAGAGCACTAAGTGTCTCATTAGCTCTCTGTTTCTTTAGGGGGACGGCCCTCTGCAGAGACACTGGAACTGCTGAGTGGAGGGGCGGCTGGAGGAGGTTACAGGACACCACACTTGATGCTACCTTCTTGGGTCCTTTGCTTGGGTGACTCAGCTGGAAGGGGGATCCCAGAGTCTTTACTTCATAGTGGGCTGTCTGAGCCCCCATGGAGGAAGAGTGGGGCATGGGGTGCAGTTGCATCATCAGCTCCACAAGCTCTGTAAAGGCAGAGCAGGCCATGGAGAAGACCTCTCTGACCTTGGAGGAGGCTGACCTATCTTCCCCTCCCAACTCCCCTGACCATGGTGAGCTTAGCCATCACCTCTGGTCACTCTTGAAGTTCTTATTTTTGCACATGAATATCTACCTGCTCCATTTTTTGTTGGAAATACAATTATGGCATTATTTATTTATTTAAATTTTTTGAGGTAGGGTCTCACTGTAGCCCAGACTGACCTGAAATTCACTCTGTAGTCTCAGGGTAGCTTCAAACTCATGATCCTTCTACCTATGCCTCCTGAGTGGTCAGATTAAAGGTATGTACCACCATACCCAGCTCAATTATGGCATTACTAAATTACCTTGGTACCTTTACCACAAGCCATGTGGTATGTGTGTATCTAGGTGTTACTCTGCTCCATGGATGTCATGTCTGTCTTTATCCTGGCATTGCCCTACTGAAGAATGGAGCTTCAAACCAACTCTCACAGTATTCAGCATGTACACCTCAGCTTTGTTCTCCTTTTCCACAGTGATTCTCAATTTTGTATCTTTTGCATTTTCAGTATGTCTTATAGTAATCTTGTCAAATTATAAAATGAAAAGTCCTCTGATATTTTTATTGGCATTGCATTAAATGCAGGGGTCAGTCAGATATGAGCAAATTCATATCTCTAAACAGTACTGAACATAGTGCATAGCTCTGATTTTTAGACTTCAGTTTTTTAATAACATTTTGTTATTCAAGGTGTGGTGGTGCACACCTTTAATCTCAGCACCAAGAGGCAGAGGTAGGAGGACCTTTGTGAGTTCGAGGCCACCCTGAGACTACATAGTGAATTCCAGGGCAGCCTGAACTAGAGGGAGACCCTACCTTGAAAACCCAAACCCAAACAAAACAAAACTGAAGTGCTTTTCAATGAAAATTATTGTTAAGTATGTGGATTGAATATGAAATGTCCCCCATAGCCTCAAGTGTTTGTGATTAAGCCTCCTACGTAGTTTCCAGCCAGGGAGCCTTGCTGCAGGAGCTGTGTCACTGGGGGAGGGCCTTGAAGTCCATGGCTCCTGCCTACTGGGTGTGCAGAGCTAGCTTAGCCTTGCTGCTCTCCCCCTGCCGCTGATGAGTGACAGTGTGAGCCAGCTTCCTGCCCTTGCCAGGTTTTCTTGCACCGTGATGAAGCTTCCCCTGGAAACTAAGCCTGAAACAAACCCTTTCCTGCTATAGGCTGCTTTTGGTTGTGTGTTTTGTCCTAGCAGCGTTGGTATTTTTGATTTTCAAATTCTCATTGTTGCCAGTATAATTGATTTATTGATTTAATCTAATTGTGCTTCGGGAATTTTAAATTTTCATTCATTTGACAATTTCACACATGCATATAATGTGTTTTGATCATATTCACCCCTTCTATTACCTTCTCTTGACCCTTCCCATTCCTCATGAACCCTCTTGTGGTGGTTTGATTCAGGTGTCCCTCATAAACTTAGGTGTTCTGAATGCTAGGTTCCCAGCTGATGGAGATTTGAGAATTAATGCCTTCTGGAGGCAGTGTATTGTTGGGGGCCAGCTTATGGGTGTTGTAGCCAATTTCCCCATGCCAGTGTTCAGTACACTCTACTGTTCCTGTTGTCCTCATTGTGTGGACCAGGGGGTGATGTCCACCCTCTGCTTATGCCATTGTTTTCCCCTGCCATTGTGGAGTTTCCCCTCAAGCCTGTAAGCCAAAATAAACCTCTTTTTCCCACAAGCTGCTCTTGGTTGGATGATTTCTCCCAGTAATGCAAACTTGACTGCAACAGTAAAGTGGTACCAAGGAGTGGGATTACTGCTAGACAACTGATTGTGTGGCTTTGGCCTTTTGGAGCTGATTTTTTAAGAGGAATGTGGAAGGATTTGAAATCTTGGCCTAAGAGATGCCTTGCAGTGCTGTAAGTACAGCTTGATGGTCTATTCTTGTCAGAGTTGAAAGACCTGAATGCAGTAAGAACTATGGACTGTGAGGTTTGGCTTATGAGGGGGAGAAAGAGCTTTGCTGGGACTGGGCTAGCAGTTTGTGTGAGAAGCTTGCTCTTATGCCTGAGTTTGAGAGGTTGAGCAGGGTTGTTTGTTGTAGAAATGAACTGGTGTGAGCAGAGGGATGTGGCACAGGAAGAAAAGTTTTTGGGTGAATTGCTGTCCATTCAACTGTGATTGAGGGATTACAACCTTTGAGGGTGGGCCAGCTGACCAGCACTGGGGCAATAGTAAGAATGTCGACTCTTTTGAAGGGGCCTGAGTGCTCAAGGAGTCCTGTTCTTCAAATTCTGCTTTATTCTCCTCTGGATTAACAAATTGGTACCCTACCTGGCATTGTGAAGTATAAGAAATGCAGGAAAGAAAAAAAAAAGAAAGAAAGAAATGCAGGAAAGAGAGGGTCACTAAGTTTTCAACATGGTCTCGTGTTTTGGAAGTGGCCATGAGCAGTGTGAAGCCAGTTTTCTGGATGCCTGCATGGAGACCCCATGGGGCCATGAGGATAAACTGTGGATTACAGTGGAAACCCAGTGGAGATGTCAGGACCATGACATGGCTGCTAAGGAAAGCTTCCAGATCGATGATGTTTTCCAGGACTGTGAGTAGCCTAACTAGAAGGGCAGAACTGGAATGCCAGAGACTTGTTTCTGGTTAGAATTACCGGATTTGGAGATTTGTCACTGACCAGAGTTGTTGGGCTTGAAGCTACAGAGTTTGATGTTTTCCCTGGTTGTTTTAAATCTTATATTGGTCGAATATTTCTTTGCTATGTTCAGTGCCATCTTTTGCAGTGTGAATGTTTATTCTGTGCCATTATAGGTTTGGGGGGATTTTTTGGTATTATGGCACAGTTAAAAGATCATGGACTATGGGGATGTTTGAACATCATTGTGATTGATTAAAAATAATGGGGACTTTTACAATTGGATGAATGCACTGCATTTTACATCATGTATGGTTAGCAATTTATGGGGGCCAGGAGTGGAATGTGGTGGTTTGATTCAGGTGTCCCCCATAAACTTAGGTGTTCTGAATGCTAGGTTCCCAGCTAATGGAGATTTGAGAATTAATGCCTTCTGGAGGCAGTGTATTGTTGGGGGGCACACTTATGAGTGTTATAGCCAGTTTTCCCTTGCCAGTGGTCAGCACACTCTTTTGTTCCTATTGTCCACCTTATGTGGGCCAGGGGTGATGTCCACCCTCTGCTCATGCTATCATCTTCCCCTGCCATTGTGGAGCTTCCCCTTGAGTCTGTAAGCCAAAACAAACCTCTTTTCCCACAAGCTGCTCTTGGTTGGGTGATTTTTACCATCAATATGGACCTGACTGCAACACCCCTGTTCTTCCCACCTGGTTCCCCTTCTATTTTCATGTCTGAAAATTCTCAGTTCATACATATATTCATATATGGCTTCAAATATGAACAGGGATGAAAGGGGGCATTCCCTGAAAAATTACACTCTGGAAAGCTTATCTGCTTATGTTTGGAATTCAAAGATTATGAATTTATACTCAGCTGGCACAACTTGAACTTCAAGAATGAAATGTTAGCATTTCATGCACGTGGCACTCATTTCCTTCCTATTGACTGCAGTGCAATAACTTGTAGCACGGGTGCGTGTCAAGGGTCATTAACGCATCCTTCAGTTCTGAGTCCAAAGACCTGGCTTTCAATGTACATGTCAGTCCAGCAGTGTTGCCTGGGATCCGGACTTCTTCACTACATAGTGTTTGTGGCGGTTTGATTCAGGTGTTCCCCTTAAACTTAGGTGTTCAGCAGATAGCAATTTGGGAATTAAAGCCTCCTAGTGGCAGTGTATTTTGGGGGGGATATTTAGGGGTATTATAACCAGCTTCCTCTTGCCAGTGTTGGGTACACTCTTTTGTTGCTGTTGTTTATCAGATTTTGACCAGAAAGTGATGTCTACCCTCTGCACAATGCCATTGTTTTCCCCTGCCATCATGGAGCTTCCCCCTCAAGTCTGTAAGCCAAAATAAACCTTTTTCTCCCCACAAGTTCTTGTTTGGGTTTTTTTTTTTTTTTTTTGCCAGCAATGCAAACCTGACAGCAACAGTCTTAATGCATGAGGAGCAAAGAGTAAACATTCTAGGTGATAAACAAAGGTAAGGAACATATATTCCCATTTTCCTAAAAATCCTGAAGGACTAGGAGTTAATTTGATATCTCATAGAAACAAAGAGGTTCAAGTTAGGTTCTATATAGTAGTTGAGCAAAATAAAGCCAGCTAGAGTTCCTTCAAAGTTTCAGACATAGAATTGTCATATGACCCAGTGATTTTACTCATAAATACTTCAAAATATTGATTAAAGCTTGTACACAAATTTTTACAACACCATTCAAAACACCCTAGTGTTAAAAATACCCCGATGTGGGCTGGAGAGAAAGCTTAGCAGTTAGGGCACTTGCCTGCAAACCTTAAGGACCCAGGTTCAATTCCCCAAAACCCACGTAAGCCAGATGTACATGGTGGCACATGTGTCTAGAGTTTGCTTGCAGTGGTTAGAGCCCCTTTTGTGCCCCCCTACCTTTTTCTCTCTTAAATAAATACTTTAAAAAATACTCAGATGAGCCAAGTGTGGTGGTGCATATTTTTTTTTAAAATTATTTATTTATTTATTTGACAGCCACAGACACAGAGAGAAAGACAGATAGAGGGAGAGAGAGAGAATGGGCGCGCCAGGGCTTCCAGCCTCTGCAAACGAACTCCAGACGCGTGCGCCCCCTGTGCATCTGGCTAACGTGGGACCTGGGGAACTGAGCCTCGAACCGGGGTCCATAGGCTTCACAGGCAAGCGCTTAACTGCTAAGCCATCTCTCCAGCCCGGTGGTGCATATTTTTAATCCAACCCTTAGGAGTCAAAGGTAAGAGGATTGCTGAGTTTGAGGCTACCCTGAGACTACATAGTGAATTCCAAGTCAGCCTGGACTAGAGTGAGATCCTACCTCAAAAAATCAAAAGCAAGCAAACAAACAAAAACCCTCAGATGATCTGCATTGAGTGAGCAGATGAGCACAGTTGTCCTTCAGCACCTGTGACAAATTGGTTCCAGGATGCCCCATAGATACCAGAACCCATACTCTGTTGCCTGGGCTGACCTGGAATTCATGGTGATCCTTCTACCTCAGCCTCCTGAATATTGGGACTATAGGCATGAGCCACCACAATGATGGATCCAGAAATACTTCAAGGTTGGGGAATTGGCTTACTTGGTAGAATGCTTGCCTAGTGCTTACAAAGTCCTGGTTTGATTCCTAACACCAAATATACCAGAGGTACTGCTACATGCCTTAATCTCAGCAACACCTGAGAGATGGAGACTGGAGGATCAGAAGTTCAAGGTCATCTTCAGCTAGATAGTTTGAGGCCAGCTTAAGCTGTATTAGACCCTATCTGTTGCAGTCAGGTTCATGTTGCTGGTAGAAATCATCCAACCAAGGGCATCTTGTGTGGGAAATGAGGTTTATTTTGGCTTATAGGCTTGAGGGGGAAGCTCCATAATAGCAGGGTAAACAATGGCATGAGCAGAGGGTGGACATCACTCCCTGACCAACATAAGGTGGACCACAGCAACAGGAGAGTGTACCAAACACTGGCAAGGGGAAACTGGCTATAACACTCATAAGCCCACCCCCAACAATACACTCCCTCCAGGAGGTGTTAATTCCCAAACTTCCATCAGCTGGGAACCTAGCATTCAGAACACCTAAGTTTATGGGAGACACCTGAATCAAACCACCATATTCTGCCCCTGGGCCCTATAAACTGATAACCATACATGATGTAAAATGCAACGCATTTATCCAACTTTAAAAGTCCTCATAGTTTTTATCAATTCCAATGATGTCTATACATCTCCCTCATCCATTGTCTTTTAACTGAGCCATAATACCAAAAAATAACCTCAAAAAACCCCATAATGGCACAGAATAAACATTCACACTGCCAAAGATGGCACTGGGCATAGCAAAGAAATGTTCAGCCAATACAAAACAACCAGGGCTTACCTCAGTCTCCGTAGCTTCAAGTCCAACAATTCTAGTCAGTGACAAATCTCCAAGTCTGATAACTCTAACATATTTCAAGTATTTCAAGATCAACAAGTCTCTGGAGTTCCAATTCCACCCCTCCAGCGAGGTTACTCACAGTCCTGAAACACTTCATCAGGCTGGCAGCTTTCCTTAGCAGCCATCTTGTGGTCCTACAGATCTACAGGGTCTCCACTGCAATCCACAGTCCATCCTCATAGCTCCATCGGGTATCCATGAAGGCATCCAGCAAACCTGCTTCACACTGGCCATGGCCATTTCTAAAATACAAGACTATGTTGCAAACTCAATGACCCTCTATTTCCTGCATTTCTCATATTATTTTATTTATTTATTATATTTATTTATTATATTATTTCTCCACAATACCATTAGGGTACCAATTTGTTAATCCAGGAGGGTATAAAGCAGACTTGGAAGAACAGGACTCCTTGAGCACTCAGGCCACTACAAAAGAGTCTACATTAATTCTTCCTACTGCCCCTGTGCAGGTCAGCTGCCCCAATCTCAATGGTTGTATTCTGTCAAATAATTTGCAGGTGAATGGGTAGCAGTTTAGGCCCAAAGATTTCATTTTTTCTGTGCCATATCCCTCTGCTTAGACCAGTCCATTTCTATACAATGCAACCCTGCACAACTTCTCAGGACACAGGCAAAACAGCAAGCTTCCCACACACACTGTTAGCCCAGTCCAAACATAGCTCTTTCTCATCCTCATAAACCAAACCTCACAGTCCATAGTTCTTACTACATTCATGTCTTTCAACTCTGACCAGAATGGTCCATCAAGCTGTACTTACAGCACCGCAAGGCATCTCTTAGGCTAAGATTTCAAATCCTTCCATGTTCCTCTTGAAAATCAGCTCCAAAAGGCCAAAGCCACACAGTCAGTTGTCTAGCAGCGACCCCACTTCTCGGTACCACTTTACTGTTGCAGTCAAGTTCACATTGCTGGTAGAAATCATCAAACCAAGAGCAGCTTGTGGGGGAAATTAGGTTTATTTTGGCTTATAGGCTCGAAGGGGAAGCTCTATGATGGCAGGGAAAACAATGGCATGCACAGAGGGTGAACATCACCCCATGGCCAACATGAGGTGGACCATAGATAGCTACAGGAGAGCATGCCAAACACTAGCAAAGGGAGACCTGGCTATAAAACCCATAAGCCTGCCCCCAACAATACACTCCCTCCAGAAGGCATTTATTCCCAAATCTCTATCAGCTGAGAATCTAGCATTCAGAACACCTAAGTTTATGGGGGATACCTGAATCAAACCACCACACTATCTTTTTTTAATATTTAATTAATTTATTTACTCATTTGAGAGAGAGGAGCAAATAGAGAGAGAGAGAGAGAGAGAGAGAGAGAGAGAGAGAGAGAGAGAGAATGGGCACACCAGGACTTCTAGCTCCTGCAAATGAACTCCAGACACATCCGCCACCTTGTGCATCTGGCTTACCTCGGTACTGCGGTATTGAATCTAGGTCCTCAGGGTTGGCAGGCAAGTGCCTTAACTGCCAAGCCATTTCTCCAGCTCTAATACCCCATATTTATAGAAAAATGTATTTTAAACTCAAAACAAGAACAAAAATGTATACCACTTGGTAGCAAGATGGAGGGAGGTTTAAGAGAAGAGACATGACAAGTAATTGGAGTCCCACAATGAAAAGAAAGAAGTTCACAAAGGGAAAATAAAGCAAAAACAGACAAAATGAAACAACAAAACAAAAGCATTTGCTTGAATTGAGGCAAGAATATCAACTTTCAGGCAGGTATGATAAGAAAGGACTTTACATATGCATATACACAGCTCTTACGGCCAAGCATATTTATACAAGACTTTTGAACTCTAAAGATAATGACACGAATCTTATTCTTTTTACATTGAATCTTGACAGTTATCTGTGAAAGTCCTAGAATTAGATGGCCACTGAAACTCTTCTTTCCAACATTGGTGGCAGGAAGACAGTGACATACATTTTCAACTTAAATATATTTTTCCTGTTAGGGTGACAAAAAAAGGATATTTATAGATGTGTAAGAGTTCAGAGAAGTCACACATATTACTCATCCATGGGGAAAAAAAACAAACCTTGAAAAAGACTATTAAAAAGTAAAAAATGGGCTGGAGAGATGGCTTAGCAGTTAAGTGCTTGCCTGTGAAGCCTAAGGACCCCGGTTCGAGGCTCGGTTCCCCAGGTCCCACGTTAGCCAGATGCACAAGGGGGCACATGTGTCTGGAGTTCGTTTGCAGAGGCTGGAAGCCCTGGCACGTCCATTCTCTCTCTCTCCCTCTATCTGTCTTTCTCTCTGTGTCTGTCGCTCTCAAATAAATAAATAAAAAATATATATAAAAAATATTAAAAAAAAACAAATGGTGCTGAAGAGATGGCTTAGTGGTTAAGGCGCTTGCCTGCAAAGCCACAGGACCCAGGTTCAATTCCCCAGATCTGGTTAAGCCAGATGCATAAGGTGGTGCATGTGTCTGGAGTTCATTTGCAGTGGCTGGACGCTCTGGTACACCCATTCTTTCTTTCTCTCTCCCTCTCTCTCTCTCTCACTCTCTCAAATAAATACATAAAAATAAAACATTCTTTTAAAAAATGTAACAAATGGAATAGACTTAAAGAAGAGACATGGTTATAGTGAAGAAGTTACTCATGATATGTAACTTAAGACAAATGAGTGGTACAGGATTTGGAATGTGGAGTGTAACTGCTATATGAAGACACAGCAGTGAGGGACCTTTAATAATGCTCTGGAATGTAAAGAACTAATCCACCTCAGCAAAAGTGAAGAACTGTGGGAAGGAGGGGCCCCAGAAGAAAGGAAGCCCGAACTAATTCAGAAGGCTTCATCTCTTGGGAGGAGGGGGAGGAGTAAGGAAGTCTCTTCACGCTATGGTTATGGGTGGAGAGGGATGGAGGAGTAATGAAAGTTCTCAGTAGGGGGGTAGAGGGGAGAGTTGGTGTCTCATTTTCATGTAATAACAGGGAAATTCTCTGATTATGTAGGAGCACCAGGGAAGGATGTGTAACAATAAAATGCAAAGGGACAGCAATCATTCACAGTATGCATTGTAATGTTAAGAATGCAGAACATGGGACCTAAGTTTAAAATGCATAAGCTGAAGAAAGAAAGGTACGATGTGATGATAAAAGAATAATTAATGAAGAAATGAAAGCAGATCCTTGTGTGCATAAAAATGGACAACTAGTGAAATATAAAAATTATTTAAAATATAGCTGTTGAAATTGCAGAGTGAATAACTTGAATATTAGAGCTGATCAGTCATAGATAGATGATAGACAGATATACATAGATACTCACACATATGCATATAGGGTACATATATATAGAAATCAAATAATAAAACCATAAAGTAGGCTAGAGAGCTTGCTCAGTGTCAAGGAGCTTGTCTGCAAAGCCTAAGGACCCAAGTTTAATTCCTCAGTTCCCACTTAAGCCTGATGCACAAGCTGGCACATTTGCGTGGAGTTCATTTGCAGTGGCTGGAGGCTCTGGTGCACCCATTCTCCTTGTCATACTCTTTATCTCTCTATCTCTCTCAGATAAATCATAAAAAATTTAAAAAAACCCATAAAGTTAGATTCGATATGGATGCTTTGGTTTTCATCATTTGCCAATTTGCCTATTGGCTAAACTTTACTTTTAACTGCCCCTTCAATATTTGATTTCCTTTTGCCATGAGTCAAGGCACTTGTGCAGAGTAGCAAAACATTTGAACTAACCCCAACGCATGCGTTTCTTCCTGACTGGGACCTAACAAGGGGACACTCTACCAATTGTTTCAGCTCTCCTGCAAACAATCATCTTTTGGGAGAGTCTATTTAGTGCCATGTTTTCTGCAAGTTTGTGTGTTTTGTTGGTGAGTTTGCTGTTTAAAGTGATCTCCAAGTGGAGCGCTGGAGTGTTGCCTCATGTTGCTGGCATGAGCAGGCTCTGATAAATTGCAGGGCATGGTGGTGTGCCACTTTGGCATCACAACACTGGAGGATCCTGGGACTTGATGGCCAGTTAGCCTGGGGAAATTGGTGAGCTTCAGACTCAGTGAGATACCTTGTCAAAAAATAGATGGGGGCTGGAGAGATGGCTTAGCGGTTAAGCGCTTGCCTGTGAAGCCTAAGGACCCCGGTTTGAAGCTCGGATCCCCAGGTCCCACGTTAGCCAAATGCACAAGGGGGTGCACGCGTCTGGAGTTTGTTTGCAGAGGCTGGAAGCCCTGGCGCGCCCATTCTCTCTCTCTCCCTCTATCTGTCTTTCTCTCTGTGTCTGTCGCTCTCAAATAAATAAATAAACAAATAAATTTTAAAAAATTAATTAAAAAAATAGATGGAGTGCTGGAGATATGGATCAGAGTATTAAAGGCTCTTACTTGCAAAGTCTGATAACCTGGGTTAGATTTCACAGTACCCATGTAAAGCCAGGTGCACAAACTTAGTGGTGCATGCATCTGGAATTCATTTGCAGCAGCGAGAGGCCCTGGGGTACCCAAACTCGCTTTCTCTCTTTCAAATAACTAACTAAAACTATTTAAGAAAATAAGATGGATAGCACTTGAGCCAATGTTGACCTTTGGCTTCCTCACACACACACATCATGTTCCCCTGAACACATATGTAATACACACACACACACACACACACACACACACACACACACACAATACCAAAGGGAAAGAAATAAGAAAATCTCATGTGTAACTATGTAATGAATTTGAAACTGGAAACCTGCGAGTAGTGTATTAAAATAGTTAACCCCAGTAACCCCAGAAACTTGAACAAATCAATTTCTACTGAGTATTTTTTTCTTTACTATTTAAGATCAGTATGGATAAAAGCAGCAGAACCAAATAACTTCATATATGAATTCTACCAAGCTTTAAGGTAAGCAATTGAAAAATGAAACTATTGTGAATCCCAATTCACTATAAAAAGCCACAAAAATTAGCATACTAGGGCTGGGAGATGGCTTACTGGTTAAGGTGCTTGCCTGTAAGCCAAAGGACCCAGGTTCAATTCCCCAGGACTCGTGTAAGCCAGATGCACAAGGTGGCGCATACATCTGGAGTCTGTTTGCAGTGGCTAGAGGTAGAGGCCCTGGCATGCCCACTCTCTATTTCTCACTCTCTTTTTCTGTACCTCTCTCTCAAGTAAATAAAAATTAAAAAATTAGAATACTAAAAACTCAAAAAGGAGAGAAGGAGATGATCCCTGTGACCAGGTTGAGTTCGTGCTAATCATGCCATCTCTCACAGGAGCTCTAACTCCTGAATATGCCTGCTTCTTAGCATGCCATTGAGACTCGGAGCACAGTAAGAAGAGGGCAGCACATGTGCACTGTCCCTTCAGGCAGTGGCACAGTCCGGGTTCTGCCGATTCTCTGGCTAACATCCTCCCTGGAAGTGGAGGCCATTTTTGGTCCTGTATTGGACCTGCTTCTCTCTTCTACCTCCTTCGGTCTGGAGCTGTTGGCCTGCTTGCCGTTTTAGCGTTTGAAAGCACCACAGGGCACTTAGTAGAATTCCCCAAACTGAGCTGTCATATAGGGGCCTTCTATTGTATAGAAATCTCCTTGGAGTTGAAACATGTCTTCCTGGCATCATCCTGGAGGGAAACTCCTGAGAAAGCTCTACATTGAACTGAGGACTTCTTCAGGCAAGGAAGACCCTGGTATTCTGGAAACATCCCAGGTTCACAAGGCCCCTCCCAAAGGTGGTATAAAGTGTGAGGATTTACTGGGAGAAGAGACTCAGACCAGCCACACTGTCTGGAAGCCATGCAGGAAGCTTCAGAGATTTTAGTAACTTCTGTTAGTCATCACGTGTCCCTTGATGGGCTTTGCAGAGACACAGCTGCCTGTGAGTCAGCCCTGCTCCTGTAACCAAGCCCCTCTCTCACAGTCCCCTAAGTAACTCCAACAAACTCATCGGCTACCAAGTTGGACGTTGGTATAATTGTCACTCTAGCCTGTTATTGCTGTCCTATGCGAGGTGGGGGTGGGCAGGGAATAGATGTTGATATCTTCCTATAAAAAAATTAATGGGACACTTCCCAATAACATTAAGATGATGCGTGTTTGGCAGGAACACACAGACACAAAACAAGAGGCCCTGGCTGGGTGTTCAATACTGATCTGCTCCCTGGCTGGTGACGATTCTCAACGAAGGTGTCATCTGTCAAGGGCCTCACTGCTGCAATGTAAACTTTCCTTCATTATTAGTATTTTTTTTTTGAATGGTACTTGGAGACTAGTCAACATTCTATTCCCTATCCAACCCTCATTCACTAGTTTCTAATGATGTATTTGGCCTGAGCTAACCATCATGGCTATTAGATGGAGATTCCCAATTCCTAAATTTTCTTCTGCACTTAGTGGTTGGCATTTGGCTGGAAGGCAAAAAAAAAAAAAAAAAAAAAATCTTTTCTGATTTATTTGTTTACATCAATATGGACTGAGATTTCTGTTGTAATAGGTTATAATTCTTTACTATTATTATTTCTCTTGGATCAAATTATTTCCTATTTTGGCCACTGGAACCCATCCAAACTTTGTTTCCATGTCCTTTCTGGTAGATGCTATCTTTTGGTGACCATGCCACCAAGTTTTGTCATAACAAGATGTTCCATACTTAAGCTTTACTTTTCCAGCCTGGCCCTGAGATCAGCAATATGAGATAAGGTACTCTACAGGAACAGAATCAGTAGAAAAAGTACATCTATGGATTTTTTTGGTGCTGTCATATACAGTTAGAAGCTGGATAGTCCAACAAACAGGCACACAACCTAATCGCCACTCAGTCAGAGAAGTTGGTAGCCTCAGAAAAAGTGCGGTCAAGGATGTGTCCCCAGTCCAACGCTGTAGCTGTAGAAACTCTCTGGAGAGTCGAGGACATGAGGGGTGTCGATACTGCTGGGGAAACGGGGGTCTGGAATGACAACAATAGACTCCATTCACTCAAAAGAACTGACTTTCTCTACTGTTGTTCCATCCAAGCTCCCAGACTTTCAGGAAGGGTCTTTCCTCCTCAGTTTGCTGTCCCCTTTGTCAGGCCTCTGTGAAAATATCCTCATAGACATACATGGAAATCTGCGTCACTAAGCCCCCGGGCATCTTTCAGTCCAGGGAAGCTGGCTATCAAGATTCAAGGCTATCATATAAGCTGTTTCCTTAAGAACCCTTGCTTTGCTTTAAAAATATGCTTATAAAACCAAGCATGGTGGTGCATGCCTTTAATCCCAGCACTCTGGAGGCAGAGGTAGGAGGATCACTGTGAATTTGAGGCCATCCTGAGACTACATAGTGAATTCCAGGTCAGGTTGGGCTAGAGTGAGACCCTACCTCAAAAGATACAAAAAAGAAAAAGAAATTTATTTAGAAAACAAGATCTGGGGACTGGGGCGTATTTCAGTTGGTAGAGTGCTTGTCTAGCATCATTAGCACCCATAATCTTAGCACTGGAGGTGGAAGCAAAAGAGCCAGGAGTCCCAGGTCATCCTTAACTACATAGTAACTTAGATGCCAGCCTGGAATGGGTGGGGAGAAAGAAAGAAATACAAGAAACCAAGACCTGGTAGTCCCAGAACTTGGGAAGTTGAGACAGGAGAACTGTGAGTTCAAGATCAGCCTGGGATACATTGAGAGACACTGGAGGGAGAGAGAGAGAAACAAATCTGGGCGCTTTGTGTGTTAATACTGAAGCTTCTTGGCTATCTAAGTAGACAGAACTAAACAAAAAGACACTTAAGTGAAAACTACAATAAAATATATCAGTTTCACCAGAATGACTTTTTTTTTTTTTAACAAAAGCAGACCATACAAAATGTTGGTGAATTATGGAGAATGTCCATAGCAGTATTATTCATTATATTGAAAAGCAGACATAATTCAAATGTCTGTCAATTGCAGAGAACATAAGCAAATTTTTGAATATTCATACAATGGAATATTATTTGATAATAAGTAATGAAACAATGATACAGTCTATACTATAGTAAACCTCTATATTGGGCTGAATGGTGGCTTTCCAAATAATTTTTCTCATCTTTATTTCTTTTCTATTTGTTTTTATTTTCTTTCTTTTCTTTAGTGAAAGGGAGAGAGAGAGAGAGAGAGAGAGAAGGAAAGAAAGAAAGAAAGAAAGAAAGAAAGAAAGAAAGAAAGAAAGAAAGAAAGAAAGGAAAGAAAGATTTGGCATGCCAGGGCCTCAGCCACTGTAATCGAACTCCAGATGCTTCTGCCACTTAGTGGGCATCTGTGACCGTGCACTTGACTTACCTTTGTGCATGTGGCTTAGGTGGGATCTGAAGAGATAACAAACATCGGTCCTTAGTCTTTGCAGGCAAGTGCCTTAACTGCTAAGCCATTTCTCCAGCCCTCATCTTTATTTCTGATATCTGTGAAAGTTATTTTCTTTGGAAAAATAGGTCCTTTCAGGTATAATTTAGTTAAGGATTCTGAGATGGAGAGATGAGCTAAAACTATCAGGGTGGGTCCCAAATCCAACAGTGAGTGTCCTTATAAGGGCAAGGCATGTGAGGACTGAGGAGACAGAGGAGACAAGGCCACAGGTTCACACAGCAGAAGAAAATGTGAAGATGAAGGTAAAGAGTGGAGTGGCAGGAACACAATCCAAGAGTGTCAAGGATTACATCCAGCCATCAGAAGCTGGAAGAGGCAGGAACTATCCTCCCACTGCGCCTCAGGGAGTGTCTCCCTAACAGCACCTTGCTTCTGAACTCTGGCTCCAAGAATTGTCACAAATAAGTTTCTGTTGTTATAAGCCACTCTGTGTAATTTGTTGTGGCTGCCTCAGAAAATAAATACAACTGGAGAGCATTAAGAAAATAAAGCCAGATACCAAAGGCCACATACTGACTAACATGTACATCATTAAATATCCAGAAAAGACTAATTTTTTACTTAGGAAACAGAGCAGAGGATCTCAGGGGCTAAGGTAGGAAGAAACTGACCAAACGGGCACAAAGATCAGTTTGAGGTGACAGGAATGCTTTAAAAATAAATTGTGGTGATAAATTCACAAATAAAGAAACTACAGAAACATTTCATTGGAGGGCTGAAGAGATAACTCAGTGGTTAAGGCACTTGTCTGCAAATCCTAAGGACCCAGATTCTATTCCCTAGGACCCATGTAAGCCAGATACACAAGGTGGCACATGCATCTGGAGTTTGTTTGTAGTGGCTGGAGGCCCTGGCATGCCCATTCTCTCTATCAATCTGTCTGTCTCCTTCTCTATTTCTCTCTTTCTCAAATAAATAAATAAAATATTAAAAAACATTTCATTGTGGCTAGGTGTTGTGGCGGGATGGAGACAGGGAAGACAGGATATAAGAGTATAACTTGAATGGAATATAACCAATATGCAATATGTTCATATACTAAAGATCATAACTAATTTAAAAAGAATGTAAGAGTCAAATGAAGGGGAGGAGTGCTTGTAATACTATCCTTCAGACACAAAACAACCTTGAGATTTGTGACCACACAGTGGCTGATGTTACCTACATAAGACATGCATAATAGGAGGGAAAAGTGATGACACCAAAATGGAAGAGAGACTAGCTGGAAAGAAGAAGGGTTCAGTGGGGGGTGTTGGGAGCAGGGAAGGGAGGATGGCGGGAAACTATGATGATCATGGCAAATCGTCTATGTTGTTTATGGAAGTAGTCAATAAAAGTTTAAAAAACTATATTTTCTTCATCAGTGGGTAATATAAAAATGTGAGACATTCTTAACTAAGATACAAGATGATTAAATGACATTTATCTATAGAAATAGGAATATATATGTATATGTGTGTACGTGTGCCAAAGACAGCATAAACAAAATCAGCTGAAGAAAATGTTTATCATATGACAATATATGAGCATCTCTAGTAATGCAGGGTTATCTTGGACATTAACAAGGAAATGGCAAACCATCTAACAGAAGACTAGCCAAGGAGCAAGGAGATCCAAGACAAACAGGAACAGGTAATATAGTTAGATATATCAAGAAAAGCAAGCAAAAGGATGAAATTGAACCCATCAAGTGCCAATGGATACTCAATCTCAGTGAGAAAATAGCTGAACAATAACATTTATTGTTGGAGGACAAGAATTATCCCACATACCTCTTGAAGAAATTCAACTACTATCAGTCTATTTGCCAAGCAATCTTGTAATGTGCGTTAATATAAATGTATACATACACTGTGGGTCCACTCCTGGGTTCCAGTTTCCTATGTCATATGTAAATTGAGGCTTACTTAGAGTGTTGTTGATACGGTGGCAAATCAAGGACAAAGTAAATGCAGCCTAGTGGAGGAACTGGATGAATAGTTCAAGCTGTGTCCCTTACTATGAAATGCCCACTCATTTACATGGCTAAGAGATGAGATAGGCCAGCTGATTTGGAAATTCTACCAGACACTGTTGCCTGAGAACTAACTTCAGAGAAATACATCTATAAATTATGGTGGAGAGATTGCTTAATGGTTAAGGTGCTTCTCTGAGAAGCCTAAGGACCCATGATCAACTCTCCAGCTCCCAAGTAAGCCAGACACACAAAGGTGAGGCAAGTGCAAGGTCGCAAATGCCCACTATGTGGCACAAGCATCTGGAGTACACAGCAGTGCAATGGTGGCACATGGCCTCGGTGGGTAACCAGTGACTTTCTGATTGGCTAAGAGATCCACTTGTGGAAAGGAACCCATATCTGGAATTGGGAACCAGGTCAGAATCCTATGGAGACAAAGATTATGCTCTCCAATGACAAGCTCCCACTAGTCTTTGGCTAAAAGAGGGGCTACATCCATCAAAATCTCCCTAAATTAACAATGCATATCCTGTTTAACCTATGCTAACTTCACTCTCCATTGGAGAATCTGTTCGTCTTTTTCAGAAGGTAGTGAGACCCCTCGCATTTCAGCCAAGCCACAGCTGAAACCACAGAGGAATTGGGGAGATGAGCAAGAGTGTTGCTTCCACGGTGAACCTGATAATCAGAGCCAGAGTGAAGGAGACAGACCCTGAGGATACTCAACGCCTACCAAAGCAGAGATCGAGGCTCCTAAGAGCTCATCACTGAAGTAGACTTAAAACACATCCACCCAGGCTTAGAGAATTTTGTGCAAGAGGGGACTGAAAGATTGTAAGAGCCACAGGTTGGGACATCATATCCTGTGGCATTGCCTCCCCCCAGTGACTGACTGCTGCTCGCACAGTGCATAACCCATGCAAAACACCAGCAATGCCACTGAGGAGGGGGCAGGGAGGAGGGAAAAGATGGTTACCAACCCATGATGTATCCATACAAAGTATGTTCTTAATTCAAAAAATGTTAAGACACTAATTGGACTGAAGGCCTGCTCTATGGGAGGGAATACATGTCTGGTACTGAAAACCTAATCAAAAACTATGGAAGGGGAGGTCATGAGTCTTAGGGGTATAAAGCCTGCTCTTGTCTGGATAAATGCATATATTTCTCTCACCAAATTGCCCTGAAATCACTACACTTAATGATCATACTCATATATTAATACTACTCTCACTTCTGGTTAGACAAGCTTCTCTTTTGGGAATATGAGTTATGAAGTGGAAAGCAGGGGAGGGCAGAGAAATACCATGGTTTGTTGTCTGTAAGTATAGAAGTTGTCAATAATATATATATATATATATATATATATATATATAATAATATATATATTATTATATATATAAAACACAATATAACACAAGACAAAAAATAAGCTACTTATGTAATGCATTTAAAAATGTTCTGTTTATTGAATTTGAGAGAGAGAGAAAGGAAGAGAGACACACACAGAGAGAATGAGTGTGCCAGGGCCTCTAGCAACTGAAAACGAATGCCAGAAGCATGTGCCACCTTGTGCATTTGACTTACAAGGGTCCTGGGGATTTGAACCTGTGTCCTTAGGATTTGTTGACAAGAATCTTCACTGCAAAGCCATTTCTCCAGCCCTATAATGCTTTTTTGAGGCTGGATAAATATTTCATTCCCCAATTACCTTTTATCATGTGGCTTTTGTCCACATTGATGATTTAAGCCTAAATCATTTATTACATTGGTGATTCCAAATGAATCTGTTTTAGTATTTAAAAAACTCAAGTGAAGTCTATGGCATCATGTAAAGTTTTTGTTTTTATTTTTATTTATTTATTTGAGAGCGACAGAGAGAGAAAGAGACAGATAGAAAGAGACAGAGAATGGGCGTGCCAGGGCCTTCAGCCACTGCAAACGAACTCCAGATGTGTGCGCCCCCTTGTGCATCTGGCTAACATGGGTCCTGGGGAATAGGGCCTCGAACCGGGGTCCTTAGGCTTCACAGGCAAGCGCTTAACTGCTAAGCCATCTCTCCAGCCCTATGGCATCATTTTTAAAGCTCTGTTTTGTTGCATACCAGGTTTTGAGTGCTAAGTGATCTATGCAGTGTCTTTCTCTTTAACTTGGTCTGAGTAGACTAAAAATAAGGAAACTTACTTCATGCTTGCTCATTTTCTCCATGATCCAACTGAATACAGCTGACATTTTCTGTTTTCATTTAGACTCTTTGACACTTCCAAAAAAATGTAACATATTAGCTAATAAGACAAGTCAATTACACTTGTGATTTTGGTGTCTGCATCAGTAGTATTGATTAGGAAGATTTACCAGAATCAAGTTATTAATCTGGTCTCTATTTTTCTACACTTAAGCTTACTTTTTGAAATTTTTTGCCAAAGACTTGTTTAAGGACATTACCCACTACTAGTATTTTTCTGAATATGCCATTTAAAAAAAATCTGCCTCCATAAAATAAATTAAGAAATTTCAAAATACTGCATTTTTTATTGTCTGTTTTTTGATTATGTAGTTGGAGTCTTAGAAAATAAACTAGATCCTTTAGAGCACAAGTGACTAACACAGCATAAATTATTCTCAAGTCTATTTGCTTTGTCTAAATTATTTTCATTAAATCAGTGGTGGCTGAGGGTATCGCTCAGTGGTAGAGGATATATGTGCATGCATGCACACACACTCACAAGAGAAAGAAAAAAAAGAAAGAAAATCACTATGTGATTGAAAGAGGTTTAAAGTTTGTTCCAATGATTATATTTTGTTGCTCAATTAAAGATTTGACTGAAAAGAATCAAGCAAGTTAACTCTTTATGTGTAATGGGAACTCAGGTCCTTTGCCATTCTATTTCAGAGTTACATTTTAGTTTTGAAGAAGGGAACGGCTCTACCCCAGGCTGACATGGAATTCACTGTGTAGTCTCAGACTGGCCTCCAACTCCTAGCAAACCTTCTACCTCAACTTTCTAAATGCTGGCTTTAAAGGTGTGTGCCACCACACCTACAGCAGAGAGAGAGAGAGAGAGAGAGAGAGAGAGAGAGAGAGAGAGAGAGAGGGAATGGGACCACCAGGGCTTCTAACCACTGAAAGCCAACTCTGAACATTTGTGCATCTGGCTTTAAGTGGGTACCAGGGAATCAAACTCAGGTTGTTAGGCTTTAAGAGCAAGCACCTGAACTGTCCAGCCATCTCTCTCCCCTCAGAGTAACTTTTTCGAAATCATGCAGGCATTCTTAACGCAATCTAGACTTTTCAGTATCTATCACTAAGAGCACCTAAAAGGAAAATTGGGGGTAGTAGGAATAGTTTAGTGGTTGAGCACTTACCTGTCACATATGAGGCTCCAGGGTTGATCCCCATCCCTAAACAAAACTATAAAAAAATTAATCAGAAGGTTTCACGTAATTTTATCTATATAGATACATTAAGATCACTCATTGAGGAATTAGGTCAGTAGCTATTTTAACATCATAATCAACATTGTCTGTGTCTCTTTGCCTTGAATTGAAGGTAATTTTCGGTTCTTCTTTGCCAGCTCTTCCCACTCACTGATTGGTAATTGCTGGATGGCTCTAAAATCTCACTCTTGAATCTCGTTTCCTCTGTACTCCCCAAGGGATGCTTATGTAATATCCCCATCACTCCCAATTGCATAAAGCAAATGCTGCCTATATCAGGATGGTGTAGCAGATAAAACAAAGACCAAAACTGTAGACTTTTGGGTTTTGTTCCCAGCTCTGCTGTGTGGTGCCTCGGGCTGTGAGTTGCTGGGTTGGAAAAAGAGGCACTTGAATCAGGGAACTGATTATAATCTCTTTCCTGTTTAAAATTATTTGAAATTGTTAGGGCAGTGATGCATTTGTACTTAACAAATCAAATGGTACCATGTAGCTATTCATTAAAAACTATGCATGAGGGGGCTGGAGAGATGGCTCAGTGGTTAAAGGCACTTGCCTGCCCAGCCTGCCAGCCTGGGGTTTGATTGCCCAGTGTCCATCTACATACAGCCTGCTATACAAACTAGTACATGTACCTGGAGTTCGTCTGCAATTACAAGAGGCCCTGGTATTCCTGTGCGTGAGCATGCACATACGTGCATACTTTCTCTCAAATAAAACAATATTTTTAGAAATATATTAAAAATAACAAGGTCCAGCCAGGCGTGGTGGTGCATGCCTTCAATCCCAGCATATGGGAGGAAGAGATAGGAGGATCACCAGGAGTTTGAGGCCACCCTGCTACTACATAGTGAATTCCAGGTCAGCCTGGGCTAGAGTGAGACCCTACCTTGAAAAACAAACAAACAAACAAACAAAAAAACAAACAAAAAAAAAAGAAAGAAAGGAAAGGAAAAGAAAAGAAAAGAAAAAAACAAGGGCTGGAGAGATGGCTTAGCAGTTGCTTGCAAAGCCTAAGGACCCAGGTTGAATTCTCCAGGTCAACGTAAGCCAGATGCACATAGTGGCACATGCATCTGGAGTTCATTTGCTAGAGGTCCTGGTGTGCCCATTCTCTCTCCCTCTCTTTCCCCCTCTCTCTCTCTTTCTCTCTACCTTAAATAAATAAATCTTTAAACAATAACAAACATAAAAAGATTTATTAGTATGGATAAGGAGGAGGGACATAGCGTTGGAAAGCAGAAGCAGTGCAACAGAGGCTCACCAGAGCCTTGAGACGGCCCTGGAACCGGCATGACTCCTTAGAATGGTTCTGGGTCCTAGTTGAAGCAAGAGGGATCTACCACAAAGCAGGAACCAGTCGTGTGTGTGTGTGTGTGTGTGTGTGTGTATGTTTCGCGGCAGCTCTCGCTCCAGCCCATGCTGACCTGGAAGTCACTGCTATGTCACCTCAAACTGGCGGTGATCCTCCAACCTCTACCTCCTGAGTACTGGGATTAAAAGTGAGTGCCACCACGCCTGGCTTGGACCAGTTTATTGGATATAAGGTACGTGGCGGGGGGGGGCGGGGTGCCTTGGGAAAGGCAGCTCTCTTCTAGCAAGAGCAAGTCCTGCAGAGGACCTGGCTGTGAGCCCTCAGCAGACATTAGGAGGGTCAGGGTGACATGCACAGCTTCTACTGCACCCAGTCTCTGTGCCGTCACTTTCCTTTTCTTACACAGCTCTGCTGTTGCCCCTCAAGGTATATACTATGTGTTTTACCACTTTTCCTTTTATTCCCTACTAGGATATAATACCATGGCAACAGAGGCTTCCTCTCTTCCATTAGTTCCCAATACTGAAAAAGAGTGCCCATAACATAATAAGTAAATATTCAGTGGCTCAACAGATATACAGTTTGCTTACTAAATCCAGAAACCATTTCACATAGTGGAATACAGAAAATAAGCAAGACAGAGTCGCTCATGCCCTGCATGGAGCTCAGGAAGAAGTTGAAATTATTTACACACACAACATAAAGGCTGAAAGGCAACGATTTGCACTATCTTTATAGAAATGGGATTACAGGGCTGGACAGATTGATCACTGATTAAAGGCTCTTGACTGTAAAGTCTAACAATCCAGGTCTGATCCTTTACTACCCCCCCATAAAGCCAGAGGCACAAAGTGGGGAATGCATCTGGAGTTCATCTGCAGGAAACCTTCCTCTACCCCTACTCCATCTCTCTGTCGGCCTGTTTCTCTCTCTTTCAAATAAACAACTTTTTAAAAGTGGAATTGCAGGGACTGGGGATGTAGCGATGTTGCTAGAGTGATATCTGGTGTACACAAAGTCCTGGGTTCCAGGCCAGTACTGCAGAGACTGGGCGTGGTGACGCAGGCCTGTAACCCCAGCACTTAGGAGGTGGAGGCAGGAGAATCAAAACCGCAGGGTCACAATTGGCTACCTAGCAAGTTCAAGGGCAGCCTGAAATACATGAGACACTGTCTGAAAACACAAACAGGTGAATAAACAAACAACAAAAGTTGAATTATAGCCAAACAATGTTATTTAATTGAAATGATTACTGATTCAGAGCATGCCAACAATGATGGCTTAGTTATCTGTTTTCTTGGAAAAATAATCTGACATCACTGGGACACATTTATTATTTTTTTTTTTTGGTTTAGGAGTAAAGGATAGAAAGGAAAAAAAAATAAGAGATCTTGCTGGGTGTGGTGACACATGCCTTTAATCCCGGTATTTGGGAGGCAGAGATAGGAGGATCATTGTGAATTCGAGGCCAATCTGAGACTACATAGTGAATTCCAGGTGAGCCTGGGCTAGAGTGAGACCCTACCTCAAAAATAAATAAATAAATAAAATAAATAGGACACCAAAACCACATTTAACTGGAATTTTTATTAACCTACACTCTGTCCTTTAAAATGCTAGACAACACGGCTATAATTATATCTAGATAGATAAGGGATAAAATACTTTGTGACGAATGGATAATTTATAGCTAGTTTATACATGTAAATACCATTTTTCCATTACTTTAATCTCAGTGACACTCTCGATGTAATAAAGACTTGGAAATAACACTTCAGCTTTTATGTCATTATTGTAGACCACAGATGGGTCTTTCTTTTCAATTAGCCCATCTCCCTAAAAGCTACGTTTTCGATAACAGGCTCGATTTGCTTTCACAGCCAACTACACAGTTCTCTACTGCAGAGTTGAAGCAGGGCAGTGCCTTCTTGCCTGGTCACATTTTTTGCCAAAAATGTAAAAGACTTTCACCCTGTGTTTTCTGTGTGATAGCAAACACGACCTAACCATTTCAGTTCTTCGTATGGGACAAGTGAAGGGTTTGGCGTTTCTAGCACCTCTGGCATGGGAAATCTCAGATTGCTCCGTGTGCGTGAATCTGGGGAGCGGGGCTCCCCTTCCTTTCTTGCACATTACTGTGAGAAGAAACGTAAGTTAAGTCCCGGGGAGTGGGTCTTCTGTGGATCACTTCATCCTAAGAGTGAAGGAAGCTTAGAGAGAGTCAAGCCCATAAGAATGTCTGCATTGGGCTGGAGAGATGGCTTAGCGGTTAAGGGCTTGCCTATGAAGCCTAGGGACCCCGGTTCGAGGCTCGGTTCCCCAGGTCCCACGTTAGCCAGATGCACAAGGGGGCGCACGCGTCTGGAGTTCGTTTGCAGAGGCTGGAAGCCCTGGCGCGCCCATTCTCTCTCCCTCCCTCTATCTGTCTTTCTCTCTGTGTCTGTCGCTCTCAAGTAAATAAATAAAAAATTTTAAAAAAAGAATGTCTGCATTTTTATTAGTTGTTTATTGATGGGTTTATTAAACAGGGTCTCAGGTATCCCAGGTTGGCCTGTAATTCACTGTGCAGCTGAGGATGACCTTGAGCTTCTGATTCACATGACCCCACCTCCCCCAGGCTGGGACCACAGGCGCGCCCTGCCACACCTAGCCATAGCATCTCTCCAAACAGCTTGTGCATCCTGGGAGCAGCTGCTGGTTGCCAATCTATGCCTCATTTAGATGCTGGTCTTACTATGTGGCAATGCTTAGAAGACTTCTTTTTTTAAAAATTTTTTTGTTTATTTTTATTTTATTTATTTGAGAACGACGGACAAACAGAGAGAAAAAAGAGGCAGATAGAGAATGGGTGCGCCAGGGCCCCAGCCACGGCAAACGGACTCCAGATGCCTGGGCCCCTTGTACGTCTGGCTTACGTGAGTCCTGGGGAATCGAGCCTCGAACTGGGGTCCTTAGGTTTCACAGGCAAGTGCTTAACCACTAAGCCAGCTCTCCAGCCTCTTAGAAGACTTCTTTAAGCAGAGACCTTGTGATCACATAAAAGCATGTGAAGAGGACCACATTTGCTTTACCTGGCACTAGTTACCTGGTATTAATACCTGATACCACTTCCCACGTAATGGCCAACTACCTGACAAGAAGTCACCTGAGAAAGGAAGGGGTTTCACTGGGTCACAGTTGGAGGTCACAGTCCACGGGGTGGGAATAGTGTGGTGACAGGAGCGTGAAGCAGAGCTGGTCACGCTGACTCTGCAGTCAGGCGTGGGGATGCAGGCTAATGCCCAGCTCACCTTCTCCTTTTCATCCAGTGGCGACCCCAGGCATGAAATGGTGCTGTCTGCACTTAGGGTGGGCCTTCCCACCTCACTGACCTAATCTAAAATGTCTCTCACTTTACATGCCCAGGGATTTGTCTCCCAGGTTAATTCTAGATCCAGTCAATTTGACAAAATTAACCATTATGGTAGTTTTTTTTTTCCCCCTTGAATTTGTACAGCAAGTCTGGGATATACATCGCTTTAATAATATACTTTTCATATTGCGGATGGGAAAGCTGGAAGCCATAGTAACTCCGTAACTCCCGAAGATCATGAAGATAAAATGAGCAGAACTGGTCGCCATGTCTCAAGTGAAATTAAGCACATTCTGGGTGGCATGGCTATAGATTAGACTGATGTCCTTAAATTATGATTAAAAAACATTAAAAACAAAAAAAGAAAATTTTATTTATTTGTATGTGTGTGTGTGTGTGCGTGTGTGTTGTGATGTGTGCATGGGAGTGCCAGGGATTCTGGCCTCTGCAAACCATGTCAGATGCCCAGATGCGTTTACCAATTTGTGTCCAGCTTGCCATGGGTGCCATGGAATTGAACCCAAGTTGGGCAGGCTTTGCAACCACTGAGCCATCTCCCTAGCCTTTAAATTTTGATTTTAATGCCAGCATGTGGGGTTTTTGTCCTTTGTTCTTTTGAGACCGAGTCTCACACTAGTGATCTAAGACTCACTTGGTAACTGGGGCCAGACTTGAACTTGAAGCAATCCTCTTGGGGCAGCTTCCCAAGTGCTGGAATGCGGGCATGACTCACCGAGCCCGGCTGCGTCCCGTGTGCTCCGTACTGTGCCTTGCAAATGGCTAGTGATAGCAGGAGATCTGCTCTATGCTCCTGAAACCACGCTCTTCCCGCCACGGGGCACTGTGACCTCCACCTGTGACCCAGTGCAACCCCTTTCCTTTTTCAGGTGACTTCTTGCCAGGTAGTTTGCCACTCCCTGTGATGTAATGCCAGGAACTAATACCAGGTAACTAGTTCCAGGTAAAGTGGTTCTCTTCGCTCTTCATCTTTGGGGGGGGGGGTGGTCTTTCTACAACTTCACACAGTCACAGATTATTCTTGAGTTTCTCTTTGGCCCACCACAGCATCTTCTGATGTCCCTAAAGAGCTCTGAGATCAAGACCAACCCCAAACTCTTGATAGTGACTTCCATTTGAGGAAGACTATTCTTTACTTTTTTTGGACCTAGCATAAAGTGAGGGTGAAGTTATTTGGAAATGGGATTATCGCAGATGTAATTAGTTTAAGATGAGGTTTCACTAATAGAGAGTGGGCCATCTGAGAAGGGATGGAAGGAGTTCATTTTGGGGACATACAGGGAGAGCACTGTGTGACAATAGCCAGAGAGAGGAGTGTTCACAGTTATCAGCCAAGGAATGCCAGGCATTGGTGACCATTGTCAGAGGTTCAGAAGAGGAAAGGAAGGATTCTACCTGGAGTTTCAGAGGGGGGCACAGACTGGCTGACACCTTCATTTTAGACTTCTAGCTCTCCCCAGATTGGAAAAATAATTTCCATGTGCTTATGCTTTGCTATAGGAGCTCTAAGAAATAAATGTGGTTCCTTACAAAAATCATACAATAACACCTCATACATACCCGGGGACTAGGATGCAAATCTCCGTGGGTGACATGTGGCTGTGTATGCACACCCTCTTCACCCGAGCCACGTCCACGTGTGCAGTGGGGAAAGGGCACACTTACATACATTGCCCTGGACTGGGTCATGCTACACAGCACAACTTGGCCTGGAACTCACGGTCCTCCTGAGCACTGGGATGGCCCACCATCTGAACACTGCCTTTCTTCTCCTTCTTTACCTTCTGACTCCTCCCCAAAGAGCTCTGCTTCCTCTTCCTCTTTAGGTGAACCCGAACTTCTGTTTTGTCACATCCGGAGTGATTACTCCTATGACTCACGTGAGAGGTCTATGGGCTGAGCCAACAATGCCTGGCTATCAAGCCCAGATTGCTATGGACAAAAACCCAAACCAAAACAAAACAAAAAAACCACATACAGGCAATTAATTAAACTGAGACGGGGATTTCTGATTTATACCCATTAACAATTACTATGTGAGATATCACCCCCCAAAACTTAGCAACTTAAAACAAATTTATAATCTCCTTGTGTTTGAGGGCCAGGCATGCAAGAGTGGCTTAGCTGGCCAAAGGTCACTCCTAAGGTCATAGTCAAGCTGGAGGGTTCCACTCGACACTCACACATGACCGCTTCCCCAGGGAACTCTTTCATGATGTGTTTCTCCCAGAGCAAGTGATGAGAACAGGACAGTGACCAAGACAGGAGCTGTAATCCTTTACAAATCAGAGATGGGACATATCATTACTTCTGCCGTATCCTCCTGGCCACAAAGACCACCCTTAGTGCAGCATGAGGAGACAGACCCATACGGTCTGAGTGGCACCCTGTGAGGGAGACCGGAAGCCATCTTGGAGGCATGCATCACATTGTTCTCTCAGAGGTCCTCAACAGGAACAGCACCCACACTGGCTCAGGACAGTGCTTTGTTGTGCAGACATTGTAGGCATTGTTAGACATTCTCAACACCCCTGATTTTTTAAATTTAAAATTTAATTTAATTTTTTAGTTTGTTTGAGACAGTGAGAGAGGGAAAGAGGCAGAGAGAGAGATAGGGAGATATATAGAGAGAATAGGCACGCCAGGGCCTCCAGACACTGCAAATGAACTCCAGATGCATGCACCACCATCTGGCTTACGTAGGTCTTGATGCTAAATGCCAACACTATTCGTGTGACTATTACAATTGCCAGGAGATCCAGGCTAGCCTAAAACTACCTGGTGAATTCCAGGTCAGCCTGGGCTACAGTAAGACCCTAACTCATAAAAATAAGCAAAAAAAAAAAAAAAAAAAAAAAAAAGTGGATGTGTCTGAGGTCATCCTCTGGGCTCCACATGGATGCACACACATATGTGCAAATGCACCTGAACATGCATACTCACTTTTCTTTTTTGCTTATTTATTTGCAAGAAGAGAGATAGAGAGAATGAATGGGTGTGCCAGGGCCTCTAGCTGCTGCAAATCAACTCCAGATGCATGTGTCTCTTTGTGCATCTGGCTTTTACATGGGTACTGGGGAATTAAACTTGGACCATCAGGCTTTGCAGGCAAGCACCTCAACTACTTAGCCATCTCTCCAGCTCTTCTGCCCCCCCCCCCCCGCACAGAATTTTTTGGAAGGCAGTTTTGCTCATCTCTGTATCACCAGCACTGTGCCATGCACACACAATTTTTTAATTGTTCATCTCATTTGTTTGTTTGCTTGTTTATTGTCTGTGCCCCCCAAACTATCTCTAAGATATGTGGCATTCATTCCTGCCTGACCTATATGTGAGTCAGGAAGGCCTAGGCTTTGGGCAGTAATATAACTATGTGTTTTGTTTTGTATTTTTTTAAATTTTTTTTGTTCATTTTTATTTATTTATTTGAGAGTGACAGAGAGATAAAGAGGCAGTAGAGAGAGTGAGAGAGAGAATGGGCGCCAGGGCTTCCAGCCACTGCAAATGAACTCCAGGCACATGCACCCCCTTGTGCATCTGGCTAACGTGGGTCCTGGAGAATCAAGCCTTGAACCGGGGTCCTTAGGCTTCACAGGCAAGCGCTTAACCGCTAAGCCATCTCTCCAGCCCTTGTTTTGTATTCTTGAGGTAGGGTTTCACTTTAGCACAGACTGGCCTGGAATTCACTCTGTAGCCCCAGGCTGGCCTTGAACTCTCAGAGATCCTCCTGCCTCAGCCTCTTGAGTGTTTGGGATGAAAGGCACACACCACCACACCTGGATGAGGAGGAGGTAGGTACAAGAGAAGGTCACAGGAGGGGTTTATGATAGAAATACACAATGTATATGTGTAAAAATTGTCAATAAAATGTTTGATTATTTTTTTATTTTATGTTATTTGTTTTTCAAGGTAGGGTCTCACTGTAGTCCAGGCTGATCTGGAATTCACTATGTAGTCTCAGGATGGCCTCGAACTCATGGTGATCATCCTCCTAATTCTGCCTCCCGAGTATTGGAATTTAAGGCATGTGCTACCACGCCTGGAAAGTTTTTTTTTTTTTTTTTTTTTTTTTAAATAAGTATTTTCAAAAAACATTCAAGTAGCACACTGGCACCTCACCATAGGGTTTTGACATCACTAATGGAGTGACAGGCCTAAACTTGGGAGTGAGAAAATGAAGACTTAGTCCCCACTTCTCTCATTCCCAAGCTGACGCCTGGAGCAAGTTACAGCTGTCTGACTGCTTGGCCTGCTGCTGTGGAGGGGATGGGACGGGATGCTGCCTGGCTTCCAAAGTTCTCAAATAAGGTTCTGTAAAGAAGGTTGTGTAAATAAGGTTATGCAAACTCGGAGAGAAGGGAGTCACCCTTGGACCACAGTAAGCTCACTTTTTCCAGTTCGCTCGGATCCCCCTGACCCTACAAACAGAGAACCAGCTAATGCCCTGTGGCTAAATGATGGGCCGGGTCTCCAGTAAGGACAATCTTGGCTTACTCCTTCACAGTGGCTTTCTTTGACCACAGGATGACTGTAGGTGTTTATCATGGAGACACCTATATATTCCAGCTATACTCCTTCTATCTCGTTGCCTTCCCTGAACACTGACTACGGTTTGACTCTCTTAGGATAACTGCTGCTTCCCACTTCAGTCATCCACTACAGCTTTCGCAAGTTGTCTTTCTATCAAAACTGCAGCTAGGTACTGGAGAGATGGCTTAGTGGTTAAGGCGTTTGCCTGTGAAGCCAAAGGAAACAGGTTCGATTCCCCAGGACCCACCTAAGCCAGATGCACAAGGGGCACATGCGTCTGGAGTTAATTTGCAGTGGCTAGAGGCCCTGGCGTGCCCATTCTCTCTCTATCTGTCTCACTTCTCTCTCTCTCTCTCTGCTTGCAAATAAATAAATAAAATTAAAAAAAAAAAAAACTTCACCTAGGAATTTCTTCTCACAGTGGTCTACCTTCTGTATGCTGTTGGGCTTGGAGCACAGCTGCAGAAATTCATTCAACTTTCCAGGAGCACGTACTCAAGCTTACTCTCTCACTGCCTGAGCCATCAGCTCACAGAACTGTTCCTTCCATCATCTCTCTCCCTTCCATCTCCACAGCATCGACTGTGACCGCACTCACCTGAAGCTGCCCACTTCATTCCTTCCCACTGCCACTTCACCCTTGCTTTCAGATGATCTTGTCAGCTGGTTCACAAGAAGACAGAAAGCACAGCAGCTTGGGAGATACTCAGTTGGTGAAGGGCTTGTCCGGCAAGCATGGGGGTCCTGAGCTGGAGTTCCAGAACCTACATAAAACTGCTCAGCATGGGGCTGGAGAGATGGCTTAGCAGTTTAGGTGCTTGCCTGCACAGCCAAATGACCTAGGTTTGATTCCCCAGGATCCATGAAAGCCCGATGCACAAGGTGGCACATGCGTCGGAAGTTCATTTGCAGTGGCAGGAGGCCCTGGCATGTCTATTTTCTATCTGCCTCTCACTCTCGCTCAAATAAATAAATAAGTAAATAAAATATTTTTTTAAATGCCCAGTATGGTGGAATGCACTTGTAATTACATCACTGGGGAGGTGGAGACAGGCAGATCCCTGGGGCTCACTGGGATTAGTCTAGACTAATTGGTAAATTCCAGGTCCTGTCTCCTGACACTGGAAGTTGCCCCTGGCCTCCACATACATGTGCATATGTGTGCACATGCAACCCCCCCCCCACAAACACATTTACAAAGTCACAGATGAGGATGCACCCAATTTCCTGCCAACACCCCCTCCCTCCCCACGTCCTTACCTGCCCCTATGTCTAGGCATAGCTTCTCCTAGGACCCGCCACACTGATTCGAGTTTTCCCAGGCATTTTCCTCCAACTGCAATCCTCACTTCCAAATTTTACCCATGGTATTTTTGCTAGATCCTTCTCATTTCAATTATCTTCAAATTTTCTTTCCATTTTAATACAAGATCCTTCCCTTCCCACCCCAGACCGACACTTTTCTCCTATCCTGACACACCCTCCTTGCTCTGTTCACAGACTCCCCTCCAGAAGGCTCCAGTCTACTCCTCCACCTCTAGTCCGAACCCACCCTCATCTAGGTCACAAACTCTTATCACAGTCACAAACTGTCTTCATCTGGTCACACACTGCCCTGATCTGGGACACAAACCAGCCTCATATGAGACACAAACTGCCCTCATCCCAGGCCACAAACTTCCTTCCGCAAACTTCCTTCCTACAGCTAAATCTAATGAGGAATCCTAACGTGTCCTTGGAGTACTTGACCCATTGCTGCCTTGCCTAGCTGGCTTCTATTAGACCCCAGTCTCAGGGTTTCCCTTCTCCCGCCAGCTGCTCCATCTCAACTCTGTCTTGTTGTTCTATATAACTCAATGCTCCCGTCCCTGATCTTGGCTGGCTTCTCTTCCCCCACTGAGTACACTCCCTAGGTGACCTCATCTGTTCTCATGGCTACAATTTATGTTTACATGCCCATGACCCTGGAAAGCATGCAACTGAGCCTCAGACTTGAATTTTAAGCCATCTGCCTGCAGGATGTTTGCACCTGGAGCCTTCACAGCTCTGCCCGCCGGTGGGTCAGCAATGGGGCTCTTCATTTCCCAGTGAAACCTTCCCTCCTCTCCCAGGAATTCATCTCTCCCTTCCCCCACCCTGGTCCCCACATCCAATCAACAACTAACCCTGGAAGATTCTACCGCCCCAGACATTTCTCAGCTTCCAGGGCTTGCCTCTGCCTGTACTGACACACTAGATCATCCTGGTCACCTCTTCACTTCAGGTCACCACCAGGGCCTGAAAGTGTGCCTCTTGGATTCCCATGTTCCTGTTGCACACACAGTGATCTTTCTAAAGCCACAGTCCTGTCCCTTCCCTCGCCCCTGTTGAAATTCCTCGCTGACTCACTGCTGCCCTCGGGATTTAAGGCCTTTACACAGTATGGTCTCTCTTCCCCTGGGTGTTCCCACCATCCTGTATTTCTTTTTCCACATCGCTGAACTATCTTCTCTTCTATGGGGCTGTGTGCTGTCTCACCTGTTGGTTCTTTCATGGGGATTCCCTTGTTCTTTCCATCTCTGCAGCTTGCTTCCTTCTACACTGTTATCTTCACCTTCATGGAACAGAGGTAGATGTCACTTTCATCTTCATGATGCCTCTGCATCATAATTCTATGATAACATCCATCACACTTTAGTTACCCACCCCCCACCCCGCCTTGGGTTGTGAGAACATTGTGGAAAGAAACCTGTATCCTTAAGGCTCTAACTGTAGAGTTTGGACAGTCCGTGGCATGTGATACGAGCTCAATAACTACTTGGTCAATGGCAGTATTTATTCGTGTGAATGGTTTAGGCTGCACTATCTTGTTACCGATATCAGTGTTAGTCAAATGTAGCCTTTAGATGAGGCGAGGGCCAGAGTGGTAAGAGATGGATTCTAAAAGGGTAAGGAATCAGTTTTGCCACCTTCTGCAATGTGTTGTTGGAGCCAGAAAACAAGGTGTTCTCTTTCACCCCTGCTCTGTCTCCTGGGTGAGGGGAAAACACCTGTGCTTGAGCGAAGGCCTGCTGACCTCGGGTGTGCCATGCCAGAGATGACACTGGACAGGGCTCGTGGGCCAAGAGAGAGAAATATCTGCTGTTGTTTTCACAAAATAGGTAGAAAACAAATAAAAGATTCAGACGCTGGAAGAGAAATTATTTATAAAGATAGGACGGTTTCTGGGTCAGGGATGTAGCTCAGTAGGTAGAGCATGTGCCCAGTGTGCAGAAAGTTCTGGGTTTCATGATCTCCAGTGACTTATAAACTAGGTACGCTAGCGCATGTCTGGAACCCCAACACTCAGGAGGTGAAGGCAGGAGGATCAGAAGCTCAAGGTCATCCTCAGTTACCTAGGACGTTTGAGGATAGCCTAGGCTGTCTCAAAAATAAATGAAAGAGTGAATAAATAAATAACAACAATAAATGTTTTCTGAGCTAAAGTCTCAAGACCACTTAGCATTTTCTATTATTTAGGTAAGTATCTTGAAACAAGCTTATTACTTTGTCCTGAAAGGTTAAAAAAAAAAAAAGACAATTTCCCTATTTCCTAGTGATTGCATTCCACTCTGCCTTATTTCCTGAAGGAAAAGAGTGCACAGTTGTCAGGAATACCCACACACGGGTTACTGAAACACAATTATGCAAGAATCTGAGGAACGCCAATGGAAGGACAGCCTGGTATTCAAAAATAAATAGAAAGGGCTTCTCGTGGTTGCCACGTGTACTTTCCACTGCACCTCAGCTCCCCAGAAAACTTAATTTTTATCTGGTTTCTCTTCAGAACTGGGGAGAAAGAATGCTGGGCTTGGCCAGCCCTGGACTTGGACCCTTACACCCACTGCAGCAGTGTTATTGGTTCAATCCTTGAGGCCAGTACTGCTTCCAGCCCCAGGGAAATCTCAGCTCCAAATGTTTCCATCATTCCACCAGGGACTTCTTTTTGCAAAAGGCTTTGGCTGTTCCTTAAGCTTTTGCTCATTTTATCTTTTTAAACACATTTTGTACGGTTGGAACATTACAGGTTTTTCCCTTCTCCCCCCCCCCCAGATGTTTCTGGTTCTCAGGATGTACACCTGTGAAGCTGGGTCACTGGGGAAAAATGCTGGGGTTTTATTTACAGCAGGGAAGAATGTGATCTGCACAGTGCTTAAAATGGCCATTTTGTATCCAGGGTTCAATTGCAAGACCTGTTAGTAGAGAATATGCAGAGATATGAAAAAACAATTAAAGCCAAAATCATCTGATCATCAAATACCTTTTTGCATTCGTGTGTGTAGAGCATGTGGGGTGTGGTATGTGCACACAGGTGTGCAAAAGCATGCACACTGTGCACTGCATGGGGAAGCCACAGGAGAACTTTGGATCTCTGGCCCATGTAGTTCCTTGACACAGGATCTCTCCCTTAATCAGTGAGCTCCAGAGATTCTCCAGTCTCTGCCTGCCTCTGCCCCACAGACTGGCATTACAGATGTGTGCTTATGCCCTGCTTTTGTAAAAAGTTAATTTATTAGAGGGAGAGAGAGAAAGAGAGAGAGAGAGAGAGAGAGAGGGAGAAAATCAGCACACCAGGGCCTCTAGCCACTGTAAATGAACTCCAGAAACATGAGCCATCTTGTGCATTTGGCTTCATGTGTGTACTGGGGAATCAAACCTCGGTCCTTTGGCTTTGCTGGCAAGTGCCTTAACCTTATTCACTAATCCATCTCTCCAGCTTGCTTTAATTTTTTTAACATGGGTCTTGAGGAGTCGAATTCAGGCAGTCACAGACCCTCCAAGACCCCCAGCTTAAGCAGCAAGTGCTCTTACCCACTAAACCATCTTCCCAGCCCTCATTAAAGGTTTTTGAATGTGCATTCTGGTTCCCTCTCTGTGTCTCTTTTTAATGCGTGTATGTGTGTGTGTGTGTGTAGGTGCATGAATGTGTTGATGCCAGGAGTTGATTTCAAGTGTCTTATTGATGGCTCTCTCTATTTTATTTCCTGGGGTAGTGCTCTCACTAGAACCCAGAGCTCATAGCCTCAGCTAGTCTGGCTAGCCAGCTGGATCGGGGATATCTGGAGTCTTTCTCCCCTGCACTAAGATTGCATGCAGGCTCTGCTCACACCCAGCATTTTATTCATTGAGCCATCTTTCCAGTTCCTCTTACTGTTGAAAAAATATATTTTTGGTTTGTTGGGAGGTTGGGAGATACGAGCACCTTCCAGGGCATCCTTGTGGAGGTCAAGGGCAACTTTAAGGTGTCTGTGCTTCATCTTCTTTGAGACAAGATCTCTTGCCTCTGCAACTGAGCTGCCAAACTGCAAATAAACATCAGAGTAGCTGGCTTGTGATTGCTGCAGGTGCACTAGAATTGCAGATGCACGTGCCACTTGGCATCCAGCTTTCCATGCATTCTACGGAATTGAACCCATGCTGGCAGCCTTTGTAAGCAAGTGACTTTAACCACAGACCCAGCTTCATACTCCCCTGACACGATTCTTTTTTTTATTTTACAAAAAAATGTTATTTTATTTATTTATTCCATTAGACAGAAAGAGAAAGATGAGAGAGAAAGAGCAAGAGAGAGGGAGAGAGAGAGAGCGAGAGAGAGAGAGAGAGAGAGAGAGAGAGAGAGAGAGAATGAGAATGTGCAAACCAGGGTTTTCAGCCACTGCAAATGAACTCCAGACATATGCACCACCTTGAGCACCTAGCTTATGTGGATCCTGGATCCTGGGGAATTGAACCTGAGTCCTTTGGCTTTGCAGGCAAGCGCCTTAACCACTAAGCAAACTCTCCAGCCCCCACTCTGATACTATTCTTAATGTTGAGAATACAGACATAGAAAAAAAAGGAAGAAAAAATTTTCTGCTTTAGTTAAGAACGATTGTGGGAGAAGATGGACACTTTGCAACAATGACAAATAAGCAACATATGGTTTATTAGATGAAATTGTCCTGAAGTTTAAAAGATATATACATTGGGATGTCTGCTTTTCACCATGTAGGGGGGGAGGGCAAGTAGTCCTCTTGTTTGGTTGACACATGGCAAGAGAAAATCATCTGGTACAAATATCTGGTGCAGGGCAGATGCTCAGTGATACCCTTTCCTGTCCCTTTCCAACTTGAGCTCCCAAGCCAACGCAGGATGTCCTACAAAGTGCCTTAGAATCAGCTTTCAAATTCCACTCATTGCTGTCTTCCAGACATGAAATGGCCATTGCACTCATGACCTGCACAGACCTACAAAATGTTGGTCCTATCGACACTCTATCATGGATGATGGACAAGGCGAAAAGAAAGACATCAAAATAGAAGAGGGACTAAGTGGGAAAGAAGAGGCTTAGGGGAGGGAGCTACAAGAGAAGCTAATGCGAGAGGGTAATGACCAAAATGGATTATGTACATGTCTAAAAATTGTCAATAATTTTTACAAATTCCATTCATGGCAAGCTAGACTTTCTATCATGGACTTCAAAATATACTCTTCAAATGTTTTCCTATTTCCCAGTTCACTGCTGCTTCCACAGTTTTACACATTTGGTAGAGCAATAACCCATGGTCTTACTTTGTTCAAGCTTCTATAAAAATTGGTCCCAAATGGGGTTAGGACTGGAGCTCAGTTGGAGAGTGTCTACCTAACAAACAGGAGGGCCTGAGCTCCTTAACGTCACATAATCCATGCATTGGGACACATGCTTGTGAATCCCAGCATTTAGATGGCAGAGCCAGGAGGATCAGAAGCCCAAGGTTATTTTCAACCACATAGAGAGTTTGATGCCAGCCTGAGATGTATAAGACTGTGTCTCAAGAATTCAGACAAAGAAAAACAAAAACAATGTACCATAGGCTCAAGGACTGAGGAAAACAGATTTAGTTCTTACACTTATAGATGTTGGAAGTCCCACATCAGGTGACAATGCCATCAGGGTTAGATGAGGGCCTTTTCTGGGTTGTAGACTACTGTCTCCTCAGTCTCATACAGCAGAAACCCAAGGAAAGCTTCATGAGGTCTCTTTAATGAGGTCACTGATCCCATGCATGAAGCTCCACCCTACATGCTCCTGATACCATTACATTATGGGCTAGGATTTCAACATAAGAATTTGTGGGGAACAAAACAAAACAATCAAGACACTGAGAATAACTATTGTCAAACTCCTTTCTACCAAGAATAATCATCAAACTTTAATCAGCTATGATAACCTATGTGGTAGATTGAAGGTGGAGTCTCCCCCAGAGCTTCATGTGTTTGTGATTAAGCCTCATACTTGATCCCCAGCTGGTGGAGCCTTCGGGAGGCCCAGCCTTGCTGGAGGAGGCGTGTCACTGGAGGTGGGCCTTGGGATTACTAGTTCAGCCCTCTTGCTGGTTCTAGCTCAGGTCTCTCTTGCTGTTTCCTCCCTGCTGTTGCTATGTGACAATGTGAACCTACTCATAGCATGCTTTCTCTGCCATAAAAACTCCCATAGAAACTTTTAAGCCAAAATAAGCCCTTTATTTCCATCAGCTGTCACTGGTAGAATGTTTTGTCCCAGCAATCATGAGACGTGATATAATCCATAACCATCAAAACTGACTGTTACTGTTATTCTTTTTTACAAATTTATTACTTTTATTGACAACTTCCATAATTACATACAATAAACCATGATAATTCCCTCCCCATTCACTTTCCCCTTCACAACTCCACTATTCATCATATCCCCTCCCCCTCTCAATCAGTCTCTTTTTTATTTTGATGTCATCATCTTTTCCTCCTATTATGATGGTCTTATGTAGGTAGTGTCAGGCACTATGAGGTCATGTATATCCAGGCCATTTTGTGTCTGGAAGAGTGCATTGTAAGGAGTCCTACCCTTCCTTTGGCTCTTAAATTCTTTCTGCCGCCCTTCTGCAATGGACCCTGAGCCTTAGAAGGTGTGATAGAGATGTTTCAATGTTAAGCATTCCTCTGTCACTTCTTCTCACCACTATGGTGACTTCTCAGGCATCCCAAGATCACCAGCATCTGAAAAGAGAAGCTTCTGTAAACAAAAGTGAAAGTAGCATTAATGTATGGGTATGAACATTTAAAAAAGTGCTTACTGGAGTGTTTGACGAGTATAATATATGCATTTAGCCAGACACCAGCAGCCATTGCACCCCTAAGGATCATGAATTCCCCTGTCATAGGTTGTCGGAATCAGGCATGTAATCCCTCCCATGGATCAGGCCTCCAGTTCAATTAGCGAGCAGTTGTTGTCCCACATAACAGATATGCCACTATTGCATTGGTTGGCTCATTTGGCCTGGTTGGCCAAGTTCAAGGTTTGCAGTGTCCACTGTTGTTTATCTCCACTGGTGACCTCTCTCTTTCCTGTGGAACTGCATGCAGCATAGTTTTTTATAGCTTTCTGTCAGCTGGTCCACAGGAAGGAGGTTTTCAGCTTAGCTCCAGCAAGATTTCTTAGTGACCTTGTTGCCTAAGTATGCAGTCATTAGCAATCCATCTATTCCTGGTGGGAAACCAAGGGCCTTAGAAATGTCCTGTAATGTGTTGGAGGCATCAGGGAACTCCTTGGCCAACAACTTACTGGATGGTATCCCATCTCTGCAATGAAATTTTTCAAGTAACAATCTATGGCTTCTGTGTGTGCCATTGTCCAAAAAAGTAGGTTTTCATATGACTTGTTCATACCTTCTTAGATTTTGATTAACCCTCCCCCTACCATTCCTGTATTCAATCTCTTATCCTGACCTCACTTAGGCCTTTCCACCCCCAGTAATCTGTTCTTCTACTTACATATATGCACTATTATCCCCGTAAGTCCCCCCTCTCTTCCCTCCCTTATATTCACTTTCAAGCTTACTGGCCTCTGATACTGAGTTTTATTCCAACTCACATAAAAATCCAAACATTTGTAGCTAGAATCCACATATGAGAGAGAACATGCGGAGCTTGGCTTTCTGGGCCTGGGTTACCTCACTAAGCATAATACTTTCCAGATCCATCCATTTTCTTACAAATTTTATAATTTCTTTACCACTGAATAGAACTCCATTGTATAAATGAACCACATCTTCATTATCTCCTCATCAGTTGAAGGGCATCTAGGCTGATTCCATTTCACAGCTATTATGAATAAAATGGTAATAAACATGGATGTGCAGGTATCTCTAAGGTAGTGAGACAAGACCTTAGGATATATGCCTAGGAGTGGTATAGCTGGGTCATAGGGGAAATATATTTTTAGCTGTCTCATGAACCTCCACACTGATTTCCACAATGGCTGTAGCAGATTACATTCCCACCAACAATGTAGGAGAATTCCTCTTTTTCTGCATCATTGTCAGCATTTATTGTCATTTGTTTTCTTGATAATAGCCATTCTTACAGTAGTGAGATGGAATCTCAAAGCAGCTTTAATTTGAATTTCCCTGATGGCTAAGGATGCAAAACTTTTTTTTTATATATGTTTATATGCCATCTGTATTGTTACTTTTGTGAACTCTATTTTGTTCCATAGCCCATTTTGTAATTGGGCTGTTTGATATTATTTAGATTTTTGAGTTATTGTATATCCTGGATATTAATTCTCTGTATAGCTGGTAAAGATATTCTCCCTTTCTGTAGGGTGCCTCTTTGTTCTATTCATAGTGTTCTTTTCTGTACAAAGCTTTATAATTTCATGAGGTACCACTAGTTGATTAGTGGTTTTATTTCCTGAGCAACTGGGGTTATCTTCAGAAAGTTGTTGCCTATACCAGTATGTTGAAGGGTTTCCCCTACTTTTTTCTCTAGCTGTTTCAGAGTTTTGGGTCTAATATTAAGGTCCTTAATCCATTTGGGCTTAATTCTTGTGCACGGAGAGAAATAAGGATATATTTTCATCCTTTTACAAGGTTAATAATCTTTTTGATATATTCTGATACTCTGTTTGCCAATATTTTGTTGAGAATTTTTGTATCTATGTTCATGAGGGACATTGCCCTGTAATTTTCTTTTTTTGTTCTATTTTTGTCTGGTTTTGGTATCAGGGTGATTCTGGCTGTAGAAGGAGTTTGGTAGAATTCCTTCCTTTTCTATTTTATGAAAAAGTTTGAGAAGCAGTGGTGTTAGCTCTTCCATGAGGTCTGATAAAATTCACCAGTGAATCCATCTGGGCCTGTACTTTTTATAGCTGGGAGAATTTTTATCACTGCTTGGATCTCTATACTTGTTATAGGTCTATTTAAGTGGTTAATCTCATCATGATTTAATTTTGGTAGGTCATGTAAATCAACCAAAGCATCCATTTCTTTCAGGTCTTCACACTTAATGGAGTGTATGTTCTTAAAGTATGTCCTCATGATTTTCTGAATTTCTTTGGTATCTATTGTAATGGTGCCTTTTACATCGCTAATATTATTTATTCGTGTCCCTTCTCTCTTTCTTTTGGTGAGATTTGCTAAGGGTTTATCAATCTTGTTTACCTTTTCAAAGAACCAACTCTGTTTTATTGATTTTTTTTCTTTTGGTTTATATTTCATTAATTTCTACCTTAATCTTTATTATTTCTTCTCGTCTACTGATTTTTGGTTTGCCCTGTTCTTCTTTTTCCGAAGCCTTAAAGTGAAACATAAGTTCTTTCCTGTGACCTTTCTAATTCTTAATATAGTCACTTAAAGCTATAAATTTCCCTCTTAGGACTGCCTTCATTGTGTCCCAAAGGTTTTGGTATGTTGGTTTCTCATTGTTATTTGATTCTATGACTTAAAAAAAAAAAATCTGGCTTTGTGAGTTCAAGGGCCAACCAGTTTGTTCTTTTTGAAAGTGTTTTTATTTATGTATTTACTTGAGAGAGAGATTGAGAGAGAGAGAGAGAGAGAGAGAATGTGTGCACCAGGGCCTCCAGCCACTGTAAACCAACTCCAGATGCATTTGCCACCTTGTGCATCTGCTTACATGGGTACTGGGAAATCGAGCCTCAACCTGGGGTCCTTAGGCTTCACAGGCAGGTGCTTAACTGCTAAGCCTTCTCTCCAGCCCTGTTTTTATTTTGTTTTGGTTTTTCAAGGTAAGGTATTGCTATAGCACAAACTGACCTGTAATTCACTATGTAGTCTCAGTGTGGACTTGAACTCATGGTGATCCACCTAGCTTTGCTTCCCTAGTGCTGGTATTAAAGGTGTGAGCCAACATACTTGGCTTCTATGATTTTTTTTTTTATTTCCTTCTTGATTTCTTCATTGACCCATTCATCATTTAGTATTATATTGTTTAGTTTCCATGATTTTCTGTATGCTCTATAGCTTTTCTTGCTGCTGATTTGTAACATGATCCCATTGTGATCAGATTGATTGCAAGGAATTGTTTCAATTTTCCTGTATTTGTTAAGCTTTGCTTTGTGTCCTAATATATGGTCTATTTTAGAGAATGTTCCATATACTGCTGAAAAAACTGTGTGTTCTGCCCCATTTGGATGAAATGTTATGTAGATATCTGTAAGGTCCATTTTTTTTATGACCTTATTTAATCCAGATGTTTCTCTGTTTATTTTTTGCCAAGATTACCTGTCAATTGATGAGAATGGCGTATTGAAGTCACCCACTACAACTGTCTTTCATGTTATCTATGACCTTAATTCTAATTGTGTTTGTTTAATGAAATTGGGAGCACCCATGTTGGTGCATATATATTTAGGATTGTAATGTCCTCCTGTTGGAGTGTTCCTTTAAATAATATAAAATGACCTTCCTTGTCTTTCCTAACTAATGTTGGTCTGAAGTCTACCCTGTCAGAAATTAGGAGTTGACACCTGCTTTTTTTCTAGGCTCATTTACTTGAAGCAACATTTTCCAACTTTTCACCCTAAGACAGTGTTCATCTTTTGTGGAAAGGTAAGTTTCTTGGAGGCAACAAATAGAAGGATTCTGCTTTTTAACCCAGTCTGAAAACCTTTGTCTTTTGGTTGGGGCATTGAGGCCATTGATATTAAGAGTTATTATTGAAAGGTATGTATTTATTCTTGCCATTCTTCTTGTTTTGTTGTTCTTCCTGTTTTTTCTTTACTATCTTTTATTAACTATTATTTAAGTATGATTTTTTTCCAGTTCCTTATGTGTGTGCTTTTCTTTCTCTTCAGCACGGAGGATCCTTTCAAGTATTTTTTTCTGTAGTGCTGGTTTAGTGTTCATGTATCCTTTTAGACTGTTTTTGTTGTGGAATGCCCTTATTTCTCCATCAATTTGGATAGACAGTTTTGCAGAATAAAATAATCTTGGTTGACAGTTGTTATTTTTAAGAACTTGGAATATATCATTCCAAGCCCTTCTGGCTTTTAAAGTTTGTGTTGAGTAATCTCCTGTTATGCTGATGGTCTTACCTCTGTATATAACTTGATTTTCCTCTCTAACCACTTCTAATGTATTTTCTTTGGTTTGCTTGTTTTGTAGTTTAATTATAACATGGTGATCAGAAATTCTTTCCTGATTTTGTCTGTATGGTGTTCCAAAGGCTTCCTGTATCTGTTTCGGCTTCACTTTCCCTATCTGGGGAAAGTTTCATCTATGATTTTGTTGAAAGTACCTACTATGCCTTTGGAGTGAAATTCTTCTGCTGCTGTGCCCTGAATTCTTATGTTTTATATCTTCATAATATCCCAAATGTCTTGAAATTCCCATTCATACCTTCCTACTAGTTTGTTTTTCTCTTGTTTGGACTGTATTAGATCTGCCACCTGGTCTTCTAGTTTATATATTCTGCCTCTCCTTGATCCATTCTGCTGGTGAGACTTTCTAAAGAGTTTTCTATTTGACTTACTCTGTTTTTCATTTCTGGTATTTTTTATTGGTATTTTTTTCATTATTTCTATTTCCTTTCTCATGTCTTCTAAGGACCTTCCTATGCCATTGTGGTGGTTTGATTCAGGTGTCCCCATAAACTTAGGTGTTGTGAATGCTAGCTCCCCAGCTGATGGATATTTGGGAATTAATGCCTCCTGGAGGGAGTGTATTGTTGGGGATGGGCTTATGGGCTTTATAGCCAGTTTCCCCATGCCAGTGTTGGGCATATCCTCCTGTTGCTGTGGTCCACCTTATGTCGGCCAGGGAGTGATGTTCACCCTCTGCTTATGCCATTGTTTTCCCCTGCCATCATGGAGCTTTCCCTTGAGCCTGTAAGCCAAAATAAATCTCTTTTTCTGAGAAGCTGCTCTTGGTTGGGTGATTTCTACCAGCAATGTGAACCGGACTGCAACAGTCATTAAGTTGGTTTCCTTCATGAGTTTGTTTTCTTCTTTGATTCCTTTGTTGAATTCTTTGATTCCTTTGATTTCTTTGAGTATAGATATAAATATTTTTTGAAATCTTTGTCAGGCATTTCATCTATAACAGTTTTATTGGATGTCATTTCTGATGGATTTATAATTTTTGGTGGGATTGTATCGTCTTGATTTTTTGTGTACCTTGTACTATAATGTAGATATTTTTGCATCTTGAGTTAGTTTGATGCTTGGGTTTTCTAAATTTAATTTTATGTATCTTCAGTGTAGGAGTTTAACGTGCCAGGTATAGCTCTTATACTCCAAGAGTAATAGCAGATATGACCATAGATGTTGAGTTCACCTGTTATTCAAGTATTCTAGTAGACTATGTGGATAAACTCACTGGAAAATTCTAAAGTTCAACTGAGCAATTTACACATTCCATCAAAACTAGCACAGAGTATTTATGCAAGAGTGGCAATTAAAACAAACAGATAATCTAATACAGCCAAAGTCCCTAAGGGTGAGTGTTGCCCCACACCCTTAATCCCCTCAACTGGGAGGTGAGATTTGTGGTATGAAATAGGTTCCAAGTCAGCCTGGGGACAAGTCAGACCCTCACCCCAATAATGACAGAAGAAAAAGACAAATGCCATATAAATTGGTAAACATCAAAGGCAACAATAGTCAACACCAAAATATAGGTTATTTGATAATGGTAAAGCCAACCAAGAATATATCATTCACCTAATTTCCTGACATGGAAAGAGAGATTAGCACTTCCAGTGCAGGCTTATGTATCTGGCTTTGGGTAAGTAGGCCCTGTTACCTTTTGGCATGGCTTCCAGTCTCACCAATGCAGAGTGCCCACCTTGGTCCCTCTCAGTTGCACTGTGAACTCTGTTAGGCTTTTGGGGGTCATTGGATATGGCATTCTGATAGGCTGTGCTTGATGCATGCATCCAGGAGTGGGTTAGGGGTGGTGGTGAACGAGTTCTCCAGTGGTTTGCGGCAACGGCAGGTGGAGGAGGGGCGGCTGTGCAGGATGCCTGCAATATTACTGGAGCTGCTCAGCTGGTTCCATTTGGATTCTCCTTCAGCAGTCGCTCAGCTTGTCCTTGCTGTCCTCCCCTTCAGGTTTCTTGACTTTGTGGGGAGGCTGATGTGAGTGGAAAATCCCTCCACCTGGTTTCTGCTCTGCGCCGGTCAGCCTTGGGGATGTGCGGGCCAGGGCCGCCATCTCCTTGGCAGGATTCTTGTGTTTTCCTGCTTTCTAAAAGATCTGAGTCTCTCCTACTTCCCTGCTGTGGTTGGTAATAACTTGTACACCTTCACTTTTCAGTAGAAGAGTGTATTTTGCTGTTTTCCTGCTTATTTCCTTCCCTAGGCTGCTTTGGCATGTATACTATGCCACCATCTTACCTGGAAGTCTCCTGCTAATCTTTTTAATGAATTATTTTTATAACAAAAACCATCCCAAAACTACTGTATAGCATGCGTCGTGGCATGCAATAAGAATCCACAGATTAGGGCTGGAGAGATGGCTTAGCGGTTAAGTGCTTGCCTGTGAAGCCTAAGGACCCCGGTTTGAGGCTCGGTTCCCTAGGTCCCACGTTAGCCAGATGCACAAGGGGGCACACGCGTCTGGAGTTCGTTTGCAGAGGCTGGAAGCCCTGGCGTGCCCATTCTCTCTCTCTCCCTCTATCTGTCTTTCTCTCTGTGTCTGGCGCTCTCAAATAAATAAATAAATAAAATTAAAAAAAAAAAAAGAATCCATAGATTATATGTCCACTATTCTTGTCCTTAGAGCAATGAGCAACAGTGATGGTAAAACGAGTAGTAAGATAAATTGCAGTAGATAAACAAAAACAAAAACAAATGATGTGTGTGGGAGGGGTGATTTTGTACATTTGGAAGGAGAAATGGAGGTGAGCATTAAGGGGGATTCCATAGGGATGTGTGTTCTCTGAGAGGAACATCCAGGACTGTATAGTTGGAGGGGGCCAGGAGAAGTTATGGAGTGCCCAGGCTATTTGAATGTCCTGTGTGTTTAAAATACAGGTGTACCAGGCAGAAGTACTGTGGGAGGTGGATCATATGTGAGTGCCCATGTTGGTTGGATGAAGGTGGATATTTTATGTGGCCAATACTGTTGTACATTTTGAGATTTTGTGTGTGTGTGGGGGGCGGTTGTGTGTATGCATGTGTACATGTTTTTGTGTGTGTGGTGTATATACCTGTGTGTGGTATGGATGTGTGTGTGTGTGTGTGCAGGTATGAAGTCAGAGGTTAACAAAGTGTGTCTTCCCCAATTGCCCATTTTTAAACAAAACTCTCATTGAAGCCGGAGCTTCCATATTGGGCTAGACAAGTCAGCTAGCAAGTCCTGAGGGTCTGCTTGTCTCTGCCTTCTCAGCCACAAGCAAGTGTGCCTTCACCAGGCGTATATGTGTGTGCTGGCGATCAAACTCAGGTCCTCATGCTTGTGAAAGTTTGTTCACTGAGCAATCCCTACAGCCCACATGAAGTTTTGAACCAAAAATGAAAAAAAAAAAAAAGATACAGGCATGGGGCTTCCTCAGACATCGCTGGGGTCTCTTACTCCATGGGAGAAGCAGGAGATCTGAAAAACAGTGTGTGTTTTCGTCCTAGCCAAGAAGGAATGAGGTGCTAAACGGAATCAAAGCTGTGGGAATTGTTAGAAGGGTGGATTCAAGACACAAGATGCTCCTGGTCTCCTGTCATTGTGGTACCTCTCACCACTTGAGACTGCCGGGTTTCGATCTGGAATCTCCCTCATGAGACTGTAATCTCTGTAAGAGCAATCATCTCGCTTCTCTCCTGTGCTGTTTTCCTGATCCACACAATGGTTCCTTGGTACATAGTAGGCCATGATGACTGTGTTGAGTGAGTGGGTGAATGAATGGATGAAGCTGCCGCACAGAAGTAGAACTGATTGCTTGATTATGACTGACAGCGAAAGTGGGAGGCAAAAAGGTCCAGGTGTTCCATGAGTTTCCCGCCTGCTTGCAGGAAGGAGAGTCAACCTAAGTCCCTGACTGCCTTCTTGCCCATGTCTTTTTGCAACTCTCATGTGCACCTTGAGGAGAAAACTTTTCTTTTTTTTTTTTAATATTTTTTGTTTATTTATTTATTTGAGAGCGACAGACACAGAGAGAAAGACAGATAGAGGGAGAGAGAGAGAATGGGCACGCCAGGGCTTCCAGCCTCTGCAAACGAACTCCAGACGCATGCACCCCCTTGTGCATCTGGCTAATGTGGGTCCTGGGGAACCGAGCCTCGAACCAGGGTCCTTAGGCTTCACAGGCAAGCGCTTAACCGCTAAGCCATCTCTCCAGCCCGAAAACTTTTCTTTTTGACCACTCTTAGCATAGCTTTCAGGGCCTGTGATTTGATTAACATGTTATCACCATCCATTCGTTTTATTATGTTTGAATTTGTGTGTGTGCAAGCTCATATGTGCAGGTGCGTATTTGTGTGTGGGTGGACATGCATATGTGTGCATGGGCATGTGGAGGTCAGAGAATCCTTTGAGATAGGGTGTCTCATTGGCCTGGACCTCACCCATGGGGTTAGACTGCTTGGCCACTATGCCCCAGGGATCCACCTGTGTTTGCCTCCCCGGGGCTAGGATTACAAGTGCTCACCGCCACACTGGCACGCCACACATGGGTTCTGGGTATCAGACTCAGGTCCTCATGCTTGCAAGGAAAGCACTTTTCCTGTGAGCTATGCTCCCAGCTCTGTTTGGTATTGTTTTGATTGGAGATTTCATGATGACTTTGTCTTATTGTTTTGTTTTGTTTTCATTGAGAGTGCTTGATCGGAGGCCACTTTTCTGTTCTGTGGTAAAGTAGCAGGACCCATGAAGCATTAAAGGGTGTCCTTAACCAGTAACTCAAGAATCCAGGCCTGGCCAGGGTTCCCATTCCCAGCTCCCTGCACAGCTCATAGGCAGCTAGGCTCTAGGAGAGTTTCCTCTCCTCAGAAGTCATTGCTGGGCTGGAGGGATGGTTTGGTGGTTAAGGCGCTTGCCTGCAAAGCCAAAGGACCTGGGATCAATTCCCCAGGACCCACTTAAAGCCAGATGTACAAGGTGATGCATGTGTCTGGAGTTCATTTGCAGTGGCCCTGGTAAGCCCATGCTTTCTCTGTTTCTCTCTCTCAAGTAATAATAATAATAATAATAATAATAATAATAATAATAATAATAATGAAAGAATAAGACCTTAAAAAGAAGTTATAAAAAACAAAACAAATATAGAAAAGCCGGGCGTGTTGGCACACACCTTTAATCCCAGCACTCGGGAGGCAGAGGTAGGAGGATCACTGTGAGTCTGAGGCCACCCTGAGACTGCATACTGAATTCCAGGTCAGCCTGGGCTAGAGTGAGACCCTACCTTGAGTTCTTTTTTTTTTTTTTTTTTTTTTTTTTGCTAAAGGCGTGAACCACCACCATGCCCAGCTGTGGATGACTTTTATTATTTTTTTTGAGACCCTACCTTGAGTTTTTTTTTTTTTTTTTTTTTTGGTTGGTTTTTCAAGGTAGGGTCTCACTGTAGCCCAGGCTGACCTGAAATTCACTATAGAGTCTCAGGGTGGCCTCGAACTCACCATGATCCTCCTACCTATACCTCCTTAGTCCTGGGATTAAAGGTGTGTGCCACCATGCCCGGCTGTGGTGAGTTTTATTTATCTATTTTTTGAGACCCTAGCTTGAAAAACAAAAACAAACAAACAAAGAAAAGAAGTTGTGACTGCTTGTAGACTTTGGGGGAGGGGCATTTGAATCTTCTGGAGTTTTCTGAGCTTTGTTTCCTTCCTGAGCCTTGTAAGACCATTAATGAGGAACTCTTTCTATTTGGAGGAAATGGCTATAAAGGAGTTTGTGGGCCTGGAGAGATGGCTTAGTGGTTAAGGCATTTGCCTGCAAAGCCAAAGGATCCCGGTTTAATTCTTCAGGACCTGCATAAGCCAGATGCACATGGGGGATCATGCATCTGGAGTTTGTCTGCAGTGGTTAGAGGCTCTGGCACACCCATTCTCTCTCTCTCTTTCTCAAATAAATAAATAAATAAGACCATACACAGACAGACAGACAGACACACACACACACACACACACACACACACACACACACACACATATATATATATATATATATATATACATATATATATATATATATATTACAAAAAGGAGTTTGCCACAAGAATGGTGCACCCCACTGAAAGAATCTGGAATGATCCTTCCCAGGATAGTATGAGAATACCTTCTACCAGGGAGATGGAGATTGTGAGTTGGGCCATTTAGGATTATTGTAGATGCACTTCACCATAGTAACTGAGATGAACAACAGAGATGATGTATTGGCTCAGTCCTGTGCTTGCTTGCTTTCCTTTAAAAACATATTTTCATTTATTTATTTGCAAGGAGAGAGGGGCGGGGAATAGGCATGCTTGCTGTAAATGAACTTCAGATGCATGTGCCATTGTACATCTGGCTTTATGTGGAAACTGGGGAATTGAACTCAGATCACTAGGTTTTGCAGGCAAGTGCCTTAACTGCTGAGCCATCTCTCCATCTCCAGTCCTATGCTTTCTGAATCAAGCTTGCCCTTACTATCTCAGCATTGTCTTCTTCTCTGTGTTACATTATGTTCATCAGCTCTTTGTGACTTTCCCCCACATTTTACATGTGTAAATGGTGCCAGAAAGAAAGAGAGAAATTTTTCTTATCAACCATAGAAGAAGAACCCAGGGAAGTAAGCAATAGGTTTACCTTCTAAGTTACAACAACGTGCTGATCCAAATAAAAATTAAATGTTTGGAAGATAGTTTGGGAAGGATTGCTTGTGGACTACCAATAATCACATCTGTTTTAACTGTGTGCTGAAAATTACTTCCTTAAAGCATTTGTTTCTTTCCCAATGAAGTAATTCCATTATATTATTAAAGAAGTTTGACATGAAAAAGCTTGTTCAGAGATCTGCTCTTAAGGTCAATTTACAACCTTAATTAATATGGATTGGGAAGTGATTCTGCAATTCGTCCAGAAATGACTATTGCTGGATTAGGTTGTAATGAGTATTTTATAGAAGAAGCAATACGCAGTGTGTGTTTTTAGGCTTTGTCATCTGGTTCTACTCTTTGTTTGGCAACAGGGTTTTATACGTGGCTTGGTTAGTGCAGCCAAAATACTTCACAACTTGCCACTCTTCTCACAGATTTTCTGAGGCTGAAGCGCACAGCACACGCTGCCGCAGTAAGCATCTTAAGTTAGAGTCTCAGGGTCCCAGAATATCTTTTGTACCCACACATTTCCTGGTAGGCCAAACTTCACAAAATAAACACAGATGACCTCTCTCCCATCCAGCCTTCCGGAAAGTTTAGAAGTGATGCAACCTCTTGGCAACATGATGTGACACATTGCTTTACGGTCCAGGACATGAACTGTCCTCATTGTGCACAAGCGTGGACAAACAGGCATTTACATTAAGTCTGCTTCCGTCCAAAACCGAATCTCATTGACTTTAATAAGACCAGACGTTAAGTAAATGGACTCGCCTTGGGGGAGAACAAGCAAGCATGTGACAGCAGAGGAAGTCTCAGTGTTGCTTCACAGTGACATTGAAGACATAGGAGAACGTAGAAGCGGGTGTTCCTGTCGATACCCTGGTTCCCCTTCCTTTCTCCATTCCCCCTGCACGCAGGAAGAGCAGGGTCACCAGTCTACACCAGGATCTTCACCGGAGAGTCTTGTTTCCCCCATACAGAGCTGGCTGGCTCTGCTGGTTCCCTCTGCAGGAGAGCGTGAGCGGTGAGATTTCCTACTGCTCTTCAGACATCCCAGCTGTCTCCCTGCTGTTAACCCAGCTCTCGGCCCGCCTTCCTTCCCAGGCTGGCTTTCTCCGATGTCTTTCATTCACTGAACATAAATAAGGGGTGGGCAAGAGTCCCGTCGTAAAGTGTTTGCCCTTGCAAGCAGCAGGGCTTGGGTTCAGTCCCCAGTCCCCAGGTAAAAAATGTGTGATGGTGTGCAACTGTAATTCTGGCACTATAGGGCCAGAGGAAGGTGGATCCCTGGAACTTCCTAGCTAGCCAGTCTATCCTATAATAGGTGAGTTATGGGCTAATGATATACCCCGTCTCAAAAAGAGACTGCTTCAAAAGAGGTGTTCTGAAGATAATACCTGAGGTTGTCCTATGGCCTCCAACACATTTGCACACATGAATGCCTATGCACATACAAACATGTATACACATATATTCATGCATACACACACACACACACACACACACATATATATATATATATATGGAGAGGGGGGGGTTGTTCAGGAGTGTGTCCAAGACCACGGAGAGCACTCTGAGGCAAAGATGGAAGTTTTTATTCTGCGGGAAACACGAGCTGCCAGGACTGACTCTCAACAGCAGAGCAGTCAACTTGGGGTTACAGATAGTGGGTTTTATAGAACTCTTCAGTTGGGCGAAGGTGAGGAAGGGAAGCAATTATTTCTTTGTTCTTTACATTAGCCATAGGGTGAGACCAGAAGTGACCCAGTGAGAGATTAGGGGCCAGTAAATCTAGACTTGGAGCCTTGTTGGGCAAGGGAGGGATAATTGCTGGACAGTTTCTTGAGGGAGTGCGGATGACTCACTTCTCTGTTGCCCTCCTGCTGTAACTCCATGTTGTCCTTATCTATCTATCTATGCATGTGTCTATTATCTATGAATTTTTAAGCATTGACTAGTGTGTTGTCTATCCCCAAATACTTGTGAATAGTCCATACATGTGTTTTTGATTCTGAGATGAAGTAGATATGACTTTATTTGTTTTTTGACCTTTTTTGTGTGTGTGCTAATGGTGTTTGTTTTATTCTAAAGTTTTCTTTACAACTTTCTGGTTACTTATTTTTCTCTATGCCGAAGGCAATCCATACTGAGAAGTGTCAAAACCCAGATATAGGCTGGTGATATAGTTGGTAGTGTACTTACATGACATGCACAAAATCCTGGGTTTGATCCTCAGCAGTACATAAGCTGGACATGGTGGAATATACTTCAAATCCCAACATTTGGGAGGTGGAGGCAGGAGGATCAGGTGTTCCAGATCAATCTCGTCTGCAGAGTGATGTTGAGGCTAGTCTGTGATCTGTGAGCCCTTCTATCAAAAAAAAAAAAAAAAAATCACAGTTATTATACCTAACTAGGCATCCCCTAATTAAAGAAGTTTGGACGAAAAGGTGATCTGCTATGTTTTGAATCTTAATTGTCTCCCATAGGTTCATGGTTTGTATGCTTGTCCCCTGGCTTGTGTCTCCACAAGACTATGGAGCCTTTAGGAGGGAGGGAGTGCCTGACAGAAGCAGGTCCCTTCAGGGTGGGTCTTAGAAGGCTATAATTGCCCCTCCCCATTCCAGTCTGCATTCTCTGTTTCCTGGTGAAGGCAATGTAAGCAGCCACCATTGCCACAAGCTCTCATCACTGTGGACTGAGCTTCTGCTGCCACCATTCTACCCCTTCCACCATGGACAGAGGCCCTCAGAAACTGTGAGCCAAGTAAGTTGTTTATGAAAGATTTTCTTTCTTTCTTTTTTTTTTTTTTTAAGTTACAGCAACAAGTAACTAGTGCAGAAAAATTGATGCAAGAGAAATGGGGATGTTGCTGTGTTAAACTTGACCATGTGGTTTGTAGGCATTAGAAACTTTTTTTGGGGGGGGGGAGAAATGTAGAAGAGTTTAGATATATGGATTAAAGAAACTGTAGAATGCTGTAGCAGAGCTTAATAAGCTATTCTGGTGGACATATGGAAGAGCAGAATGCCAGTAGGAAGGTGGAGAGTAAAGATTTTGTTCTCATTAGGTTTGAAATAGAAATTAAGGACTCTATCAAGAATTGTACCAGAGGGCTGGAGAGATGGCTTAGCAGTTAAGACAAATGCCTGCAAAGCCTAAGGACCCATTTTGATTCTCTAGGTCCCATGTAAGCCAGGTGCACAAGTTGACACAAACCCATAAGGTACCACATGCACAGAAGGTGGTGCACATATCTGGAGTTTGATTGTGGTGGCTAAAGACCTTGTTGCACTAATTCTCTCTCCCCTGCCTCTTTCTCTCATAAAAAAACACAAAAAAAAGGATTTCATTAGAGTCCATTCATGTTCTATGCTGAAAATTCATCTACATTCTTCTATGTCCTTAAAGTTAAAGTGAGGCTGAATTCAAATGTAATGGACTAATTTATTTGGCATAGGAAATTTAAAGATGGCATAACATTCAAGCCATATAATTACTGTTTGCTGCTTTTAGCCACATTTATAGTGAGAAATGGGAGCAAAAAGTGGAGCCAAAGATGTAAAACAAATGTCCAGTTTGGCAAAGAATGGACTGTGAATACAGTGGACATTGAAGACAAAGAAGATGTAGACAAAGTGATTATTCTTGCAAAAGAGACTCACCATTGAAAAAGGCTGCACACTTTGTACTAGGACAATAAGGAAGGTTCCTTAAAGGCTCCTGAGTGTAAAAAAAGAAATGTAAGCCCACCTTTCATTTACAAAGAGACAAATCAAAGGGTACGCTGATGGAAAATAGCTATCTGGAGAAGAAACATACTCTCAGTTTAGTATCATGGGCATGCAGAGGCTCCTGCAGAAATGACCCAAAGCCACTGATGAGTAATATCATGCTGCTAATGTTTCCATACTCACCTTTGACTTGTGTAGCAGACCGATTCAGGTTTGATGAGATGAACTTCCAGACCAAGCACAGTTATGGAGGAAGGGATTAATTGAAGCTTACAGATCTAGGGGAAGTTCCATAATGGCAGCAAAAGCTGGCCTGCTTCCATAGGTCCAAACACAGAGAGAGAAGCACAAGCCTAAAAGCCAAACAACACAGCACAGCACGCTTCAGGAACTCCAGTTAGGCACACTCTGCATATCTTTAGATTGAATTCTCAAACCCACCACCACACCTTAAGATCTACCCAGTGACACCGCCTTCAGCCAGGTGGCTGCAGATGCAAACTACAAACTAATAAAACACTGAATATATTGGGGACCATCTATTCAAACTACTACATTCTACTCCTGGCCCCCAATGGATTCATAACCATCACACATTGTAAACTGTACTCAGTTCAATTCAAATTTCATAGGTCCTCACAGTCTTGATCAATTTATGATTAAGTTAAATACTTCTAACATATAAGGCACTGAGTAAACATTTTCAACTGGTATAATGCATAACAAGAAGAGACTAAAACAATGCAAACTCAACCACCATCAAACAAACACCAAACTTCTGCAGTTCAGGCTCAATATAACCAGAGACTGACAGTCTCCAGATTTTCCAGTTCCTCCCCTCCAACTGGACAGAGTAGCCAGGGAACATTCCATCCTATACCAACAATGCACCTATATAGCCCTTGCATAGTTCTGTATATCTAAAACATCTTCAGGTCTCCATGAAAACCATAATCCAAATTCATCTTCTAAAGGCTCTTTCAACCTATCAGGGCATCAGGCCCTGCCTCATGCCACATCTCAGCAGCAGCTCCTGGAACTGTGTGTAATTCACGACCACTCCTCACATTTTTTTATACTTCTGAAACCAATACCAGGTGCTCAGGACACAGCCATATTCTTAATTCAGGGACAAAATAAATCATAACTTTGAATAGTAGGTTCCTTCTCCAGTCAACTTTTTCCAAAAGAGTTTGTATTTCTATGATAATCTTTCCTCAGGCATCCTTTACATTATTTTAATGTAAAGCAGGTGGGTCATCTTCCTTAAGACTGCTAATGTGTTTGACAATAGCAGGTTCAGTAACCTAAAACCAGTCTTAGTGCCTGCAATTTTAGCTTGCTTGACATTTTCCAACATAATATCTTAAATATCTCAGTCCAATTATCTTCAGCTAAGCACGTCAGTCCATTACAAATATGACCTTGGTCAAACTTTCTAGGCCTGGGTATCAGGATGCAGCCAGCTCTTATGCCAATAGCCTAGTTCCAACAAAGTCCTCTGCAGTCTTTCCTTCCCCTTAGAAAGCTCATAAGCCAAGCCTCTAAGTTCAATACTGCCTGCACTTAGCATTCTCAAATTCTCATCAGAATAGTCCATAAAACTTGGCTCACCACTCCAGAGGGCATCTTCAGTTGCAAGCTCCAAGCCCATTCCCATTCCCCCAAAACAAAAGTTCCAAAAGACCAACATCCACATAAATCAGGTTCATCTCAGTCCACTCCTCAGTACCAACTTCTGTAGCAGGCAGCTTCAGTTTCACTGAGATGAACTTCCAGACCAGGCACAAATAATTGAGGAAGTGATTTATTGAAGCTTACAGATCCAGGGGAAGCTCCATAATGGCTGAAGAAGCTAGTCTGCCTTCACAAGTCCAAGCAGAAAGAGAAGCACAAGCCAAAAGCCACGCAGCACACTTTAGGAACTCCAGCTAGGCACACTTTGCATATCTTTAGATTGAAATCTCAAACCCATCATCACACTTTAAGATTGGCCCAGTGACACTGCCTCCAGCCAGGTGGCTGCAGATGCAAACTACAAACTAATAAAACACTGAATATATTGAGGGCCATCTATTCAAACTACCACAACTTGTATGGTCACAGAACGTAAGGAGAAAGTCACAGTCCACTGTCCATGCTTTGATGTGGACAGTCAGGTGGCTATCTGAACTGGCCACAGAACATGCCATCATCTAACTGGTGCCAGTTTTGCAAATTTGTTGAATGCAAAAGTTTCAGGGTCATGCAGGCTTACGCCAAAATTCCAGGGACACCCCACTGAAGCCAGACAATATCTGGTAGTGTCAGACCCTGAGTGGGCTTTGGATGAAGCTATGAGGGTGATACTGAATTTCAGTGGAAGACTCAGGACACTGGAGGTTCCAGAAATGTGAAATATCTGCAGAGAAAAGCTTCAGAAACTGAGGGGAACAGGCCCAAGGGACAGGCCATATATGCTGCAAATGGCAGAGACATAGAGGTGAGGCTATTGAAGTTAATTGGAGCTCAGATGGTGCCACATGCCCAGGATAGTGGACATGGAACTGCCAGATTTAATGCTTGCCCAGGTGGGGTTTGGTTTTGCCTTGGTTCAGTTTTTGCTTGCTGTATTTAATTCCTCACTTTTGGAATAGGAACACTGACAGCATTCATTATATGTTGAAAGCACACGACTCTTTGATTTTAAGGGGTGTTGCTGTCAGGTTTGCATTGGTGGCAGAAATCATACCACCAAGAGCAGATTTTGGGGAAAAAGGGGGTTTATTTTGGCTTATAGACCTGTGGGGAAGCACCATGATGGCATTGGAAAACAATGGCATGAACAGAGGGTGGACATCACCCCCTACCCAACATAAGGTAGACAATAGCAACAGGAGAGTGTGCCAAACACCGGCAAGGGGACACTGGCTATAATACCCATAAGCCTGCCCCCAACAATACACTGCCTCCAGGAGGCATTAATTCCCAAATATCCATCAGCTGGGAACCTAGCATTCAGAATGCCTAAGTTTATGGGGGACACTTGAATCAAACCACCACATTCTGCCCTGGACCTCCATAAACTGATAACAATCCATAATGTAAAAATACAATCCATTCAGTCCCTTTAAATGTCCCCATAGTTTTTTTTTTTTTTTATCAATCCTAACAATGTTCAAACATTCCCATAGTCCAAGGTCTTTTAACTTAGCCACAATACCAAAAAATCTCCACCAAAACCATAATGGCATGGAACATTCACACTGCATGATGGCATTGGCCATAGAAAAGAAATATTCAATCAATACAAGATTTAAACAGGGCAAGCATCAAACTCTGCAACTCTAAGTCCAATGACTCTAGTCATTGACAACTCTCCAAATTTGATGATTCTAACCAGCAACAAGTCTCTGGAGTTCCAATTCCACCTGTCAAGCTAGGCTACTCACAGTCCTGGAAAACTTCATCTGGGGCTGGTAGCTTTCCTTAACAGCCATTTCATGGTCCTAGCATCTCCACTGGGTCTCCCCTGTAACCCATGGTTCATCCTCATGGCTTCATAGGGTCTCCATGCAGGCATCCAGAAAACTTGCTTCATATTGCCCCTGGCTGTCTCCAAAACACAAGACCATCTTGCACATTCAATGACCCTCTCTTTCCTGTATTTCTTATATACTCCATAATACCAGGTAGGGTGCCAATTTGTTAACTCAGGGGGAAATAAGGCAGACTTTGAAGAACACTCAGGCCCCTTCAAAAGATTCTATATTCTTCCTGTTGCCACAATGCAGGTCAGCTGGCCCAGTCTCAAAGGTTGTAATCTCTCATATAATTGCAGCTGAATGGGCAGAAGTTTCAGCCCAAATATTCACTTCTGTGTCATATCCCTCTGCTCACACCAGTTCATTTCTATGCAAAGCAACTCTGCACAAATTGCCAGGACACAGCAAGCTCTCACACACAAACTGCTTCCAGCCTAGTCCAGGCAGAACTCTTTCTTACCCTCACAAGCCAAACCTCATAGTCCATAGTTCTTACTACATCCAGGTCTTTTAACTCTGACCTGAATAGTCCATCAATGGGGCTGGATAGATGGCTTAGTGGTTAAGATGCTTACCTACAAAGCCAAAGGGTCCAGGTTCTACTCCCCAAGACCAGTGTAAGCCAGATGCACAAGGGGGGGGCACACATCTGGAGTTTGTTTGCAGTGACTGGAGAACCTGGCATTCCCATTCTCTCTCTCTCTCTCTGTCTTTATGGGGGACACCTGAATCAAACCTCCACATGGGCCCACAGGTAATAGAGATTCTGGCCTTTTCAACAGTATTGAAACTCTTAAAGTTGAGCCTAGTGCGTTTTGCATTATGAGATGGCCATGGACCTTTTGAGAGCAGAGGTGAAACTTTGTGGCTTGAATCTGCTTATGCTTGTAGTGCTTGTCTCACAGTATGTCATGAAGTATGGTTGGAGTTGATTAACATTTAGGAGATAGAGCTTAATTGGAAGAAATAGACCACTAAGGGCAGGCCTTTGGAGGTTATGATCTTCATCAGTCTCTGCTTTCTGGTGTGTGCCATGGGAACAGCTCTTACCATTAACTGAATCTCTATTCCACCATCATGGACTCAGACCCTCTAAAACTTTGAGCCAAAAATACACCTCTCTTCCCTTAAGTTTTTCTGTCTGATATTTTGGTCTCAGCAATGAGAACACACATGGACCCAAGCTGTCTATAAGGCTCCACAACTCTGCCTCCAGTCTGTTACTCCCTACAGTGTATTTCCTATGACAATGCTTGTCAGGTATACAAAGAAACAGGTGTTTTTAATTCCAGTATACCAAGGTACCCTTTGTGATCCTACTGTATGCATCTAGTGCTAGTGGATATGGTGGACATTGGGTAATTCTCTAGAAATTCTGCATGGCTTGTGCTCTCACCAAGGGCAAAGGCCACTGGTGTGTAATGTTGTGCTGCTAATGTTTCCACACTCACTCTTGACTTATATGGTCACAGAATGGAAGGAAGGAGTCACAGTGCACTGTCCAGCCAGGGTGCTCTCTTTTTCAGATTATCACTACGTTATAAACAAACTTCAGATGTTACTGCTTTTGAGCATTGAACCAAGGTGTTCTCCCAAGCTGGGTACCACTTTCCTATCTTTCCTAAATGACAGACCCAATGCTTTCCTGTACTTGCAAGCTCAACTTAATTTTCTTTTAATTGAGATATAATTCTCATAAAATACAATTCACCATTTTGCAGTGTAAAGTCAGATGCTTTTCATATACCTATAATATCAAGAAAACAGCACCTCTATGTAACTTGGGAGGAGCTATCTCACCCAATAAGAAACCTCGTACCATGAGCTATCTCCCCTTTCTCACCTCCCTCTGGTCCATGGCAGTCACTCTATTAGACTCCATGGATTTTCTTCCCCCTGTTGACATTTCCTATAATGGCATCACATGCTGTGTGGGCTTTTGTGATTGAGCAGTGTTTTAAAGGTTCCAGAGTGCATCATTATTTGCTGCTTTAATGGATGACAGCGTTCCGTTGTGTGGCTATGACACATTTTATTGATCCATTCATAACTGATGTGCATTTGGGCCTCATCTATTTTCTGGTTATTATGAATAGCACTGCTAGCAACATGAACTAGTGTGTGTGTATGTAGCTTGTGTGGCGTGGTATGTGCACACGTGTGTGCAGATGTGTACTCTGCATGTGTGCAGAGGCCGAGGGGACCTTGGATGTCCTCCTCTTTGCCTCCTACAAGCGTGTCCTTGAGATGGAGTCTCTCATTGGGCCTGGAGCTGACCTTTATTCAGTCAGATTTGCTGATATGAAAGCCCCCGTGACTGTCACTAGGACTGCAGGCACACAGGATGACAGCCAGTTGTTTATGTAGGTACCAGAGCCAGCCAGGCCTTCGCGGGCCCTCACGCTTATATGGTAAGTGCTCTTTCCTGCTGAGCCATCTTCCCTGCCCTGTGGGCCAGTTGTTTTCTTTTTCTTTTATTTTAACCTTACTTAAATAACATGAAGCTTATACCATCTCTTTTTTAAAAAATTAACATTTATTTATTTATGTATTTTCAACAAAGACAGAGAAATGAACTCCACATGCATGTGCTACTTTGTGCACCTGGCTTTCTGTGAGTATTGAGGAATCAAATCCAGGCTGGCAGCCTTTGCAAGCAAGCACATTTAACCGCTGAGCCACCTACTCAGCCCTAGTTTGTAATTTCTTCCATTTTATTTTTTAAGAAAGAAATACAGAGCTGGAGAGATGGCTTAGTGGATGCTTATGCCACCTTGCACTTGCCTGTGAAGCCTATGGACCCTGGTTTGAAGCTCAATTCCCCAGGACCCATGTTAGCCAGATGCAAAAGGGGATGCACGCATCTGGAGTTTGTTTGCAGTGGCTAGAGGCCCTGGGGCACCCATTCTCTCTCTCTCTCTCTCTCCCTCTTTCTCCCTCTGTCACTCTCAAATAAATAAATTTAAAAAATTTAAAAAATAAATTAGGCCATTTTAAAACAAAGAAAGAAAGAGACAGAGAGAAAGTGATAGACATAAAGAGAGTGAGGATGGGTACCCTAGGGCCTCCTGCCATTGCAAAGAAACTCCAGATGCATGTGCCAGCCTGGGACTACAGAGTAAGTTCCAAGTCTACCTGGGTTAATGTGAGACCCCACCTTGAAAAAAAATTATTTATGAGAGAGCGAGAAATAAAGAGAAAGAGGGAGAAAGAAGGAGGAAAAAGAGGAATCATGGGCATGTCGCAGCTTCTTGGTACTGCAAGCAAACTCCCGGCACATGCTCCAGCTTGTGCATCTGGCTTTATGTGGGGGTTGGGGAACCGAATCTTAGCCAGTAGGCTTTGCAAACAAGTGCTTTTAACTGCCAACCCATTTCCCTAGCCCTCTTTCTTCTACTTTCTTAACTCCTAGAAAATGTTCTGAGAAGAAGCAACATTTAATAAGATGGAAATAGTTCCAACTATTAGCACTGTGTTTCTTTTGAACTATGATTACTTAGAGAATATCGTTAGCGGTTCTTTTGTGTGTGCACACATTGGGGTGGATTTGCTGCATCACATAGTACCTCTGTGCCTGACTGTCCAAGGGAGGCGAGTGCATGCATGTGTGTGTATGAGTGTTCCTAATTGTGTGCAGGTACTCATGCATGTGTGTAAGTGTGTCCATGTGAAGGTCAGAGGTCGATGTTCATGTCTTCATCAATTACTTTCCACTTTATATTTTATTTTATTTTTGTATCTTAGGGAGGGAGAGAGAGAGAGAGAGAGAGAGAAAACTGGTGTGCCAGGGCCCCAGCCACCTTGCACTTGCCTTACCTTTGTGCATCTGTCTTACGTGGGATCTGGAGAGTCGAACATGGATCCTTGGGCTTTGCAGGCAAACACCTTAACCACTAAGCCATCTCTACAGTCCTCCATTTTATTTTTGAAACAGGGTCTCACCAATTCAGCTACATTACAAGTTAGCCAGCAAGCCCTAGGGAATTCTACTGTCCCCTCCTTCCTAGCACTGGAATTAGAGAAACATGCCTTCCTACTCAGTTTATACATGGATGGGAGTTGGGGACCCTAAGCCAGGTCTTCAAGATTTCTTAGCAAGCACTTTACCCACTGAGCTAGCTCTCTAGGTCCAATATATATATATTTATTTTGTTTTAAAGAAGACTGTAATTTAGGCATGTGGGTGCACACCTATAATCTCAATACTTGGAAAGTGGAAAAAGAATTGGAAGTTCAAGGTCAATCTCTGGTACATACCATGTTTGATGCCATCTTGGACTACATGAGACCCTATCTCAAAACAAAACCAAAAAACAAAATAAAGCCAGGAATGGTGGTGCACACCTTTAATCCCAGCACTTGAGAGGCAGATGTAGGAGGATTGCCATAAGTTTGAGGCCACCCTGAGAATACAGAGTTAATTCCAGGTGGCCTGGCTTAGAGTGCAACCCTACCTCAAAAAAACAGAAAAAAAAATCAAAACTAAACCAAAACATATCCCAAACTATGACCACTTTAGTGGATATGTATGTATATGCATGTATGTATGAATGTATGTATATATGTATGTATATATGGTGCCTAAGCCCTTTTATTAATGCTGATCTCACCATTGGGTAGTGAACCTTCTTTTTACAGATGGCAGCAAATCCTGGGAGGCCCAAGACTCATCAAAATGACAAGGACAAAAGAAAGCCCAGGGCTTTAGTCCTGGATAAGCCATGTCTATCACACCACCAGGGCTCAGCGCACATTGCAGAGGTGGTCACAGGGAGAATATGAGTGTTGCTGTCGCTGTTAGCCAGAGAGCCATCTCTATGAAACTGGTGGACACCGAGGAGACTTAAAACTCATCAAAGTAGAAAAGAAGTTTGTCAAGAACTCAACACTAAACAACACATCTCTACCACGCCCTCAAAAGCTCAGGAAACATTGTGGAAGAAGGGATGGAAAGAACGTCAGGGCTATAGGCTATAAATGTTGTAGTGTTGTCATGAACTGACTGGTGCATACATGTCCCCACAATGGTTACTGATGTCTCCATAACACCAGCACAGTTCTGAGGCCATCAACATTTTGATAAGGTGGGTGGAGGAAGACAAAAGGAATGAGACAACAAAAGAAAGTTCCACTTTGAAATGGGAGGGTCCTTGGAGAAGGGGGCATGGGACAAAAAAAGATAAAGGGGTAGGATCAAATTAGTATATGTTCATATAATAAAGTTCTCTCCAAAGAGAACATATATGTATATAATATATAACACATGTATGTATGTATGCATATATATATATACATATATTGCACTGACCTTCAGAGTCACTGATTTTTGAGCCTTTATGATATGCTAGGTGATGATATTAAATTCTGTATGTGTGTGAAACACAATGTTCATTTCATCCTTGAGAGGCTAGCCAGTTTTAATGTCTCCATTATACAGGAAAGGGCACAGGAAGAGAAAGGAAATTATGCGAAATCATGCATCTAGAGTTGCAAAAGCTGAGATCTGAACCACTAGGCATGTCTGACCCCAAAGCTAACACTCTTAAGTTGCTACATTTCCACAGGTGAAAGCTATTAATATGGAAATCTTTCCAATAGGCTTATAGTGCGTGTCATGTTAGAGATAAACATATTTCATTCTTGAAGATTTGGTGAATTTTACCTTTAGTCTATTTAAGAATGTTCCTAGAAAGTACAGTCAATAGCTCTTATTTTTCATTTGGATGGGTTATTAATTACTTTCTTGTTGCTGTGAACAAGCACCTGAAGAGAAACAACTTAAGAAAGGAACCATGGATTTCAGCTCAGTTTTGAGGGGATATAGTCCATTTTGGTAGGAAAGTTATGGCAGACTGACTCATCACACACTAGGTGAGTCAGGAAGCAGGGGTGAACAGGAAGTGGGGCTGGGTTACACAAAATCTCAAGGCCCACCACCCCCAGAGACCCATTTTCTCCTGCAATTCTCCATCTCCTAAAGGTTCTACAAGTGCCACTAGCTGGGGACCAAGTATTCCAACTCATGAGACTGTGGGGGGATATGTCACAGTCAGGGTTTTGCATCTACGCTTTCTTCCTCTTTAAGCTGATATTATACTCTGAAAAATGTCATTCATCCCCAGACACCTACTGATCCCATCATTTGAATTAACACTCACTGATTTTACAGTTCAATTTTAACTTGAAGAAGACTGTTTGAAATTTACCTACTGAAGGAGACTCAGGAGAAAGCGAACTTCTTTTAAACAATTTTAGTTAGGTTCAGGAGCCAAAGAGAAGCAGAAGGCGCCACCCTACCTTGGCAGGAATGGAACTCATGTCTCATCCAGTGTCATCCACAACCAGCACCCTCTGCTGCCTCCATAGGCTAGCACTCTATTTAGGAGGGCTGGCCTTTGGGATCAGCCCCTTGACTCTGCAAACTAATCAGGCCTTCCCCTTACATACCTGAAAGAATCCATTTTTAAATTGACTATAAAGGGTTGACCATGCTGATCTCTGCCCTGTGATCTCTATCTGCACACATGTAAGTCTGGCTCTCCCCTAACCAGCTGGGTAGGGCAGAACATTGTTTCTTGGCCTGGGCAGTTTTCTGCTAGCCTCTGCTTTATGATTTGGGGTAACTCCTCACTTTAATTACATGCATGATTTTCCTCTGATAGAGTTTCATGTGAGTGCCATTCCTTAACACTCTAGATCTAACATGTGAGAATTTCCTCTAAACTTTGGACCTCCTACCTATGAAAATTCTCTAACCTTGGGGTAGCCATGGGTGTAACTCTCTTTGCTATCCATTTCTTGCCTGAATTTCCTGGTCTCTGCCATGGCACTCTCTTTATCTCTCTCCTATTTTTAATCCATCACCACTTGCTCTTAAGATTTTATTTTATTTTTTTTCCATGGGAAGGCTCAAGATGGGTACTGGAGCTTTCACATGAGTGCGTGTTTCTTCTAAATCTACAGAGGTCCTACCTTCCAGGTGCTTGTGGCTCTGCTTTGGCCTCTTCTTAAACCTCCATTTCTTCTAAATAAATCTCATGGACTATTCTATGCCTTCCACATGAGTGAGTGTTTCTTTTAAATCTCTACATAAGTTCCTAGGTCCCCATGGGCTTGTGGCTCTGCTCTAGACTTTTTCTTAGATCCAACTTCCTTTAAATGAACCCCACAATTTAGGATTTCTCCCTAAAGAAATGCAATAATTCTTAGCTTATACCTATCGAATCAATTTTTATCAATTCTTTATTAAAAATAGGATAAGGGGAATGGAGAGACAGCTTAACACTTAAGGTGTCTGCATGTGAAGTGTAAGGACTCAGGCTCAATTCCCCAGGCCCCACATAAGCCAGATGCACAGTACATGTGTCTAGAGTTTGTTTGCAGTGGCTACAGGCCCCAGCATGCCCATTCTCTCTATATATCTGCTTCTCTCTCTTTTTCACACACAATAAATAAATAAATAAAAATTTAAAAAAATAGGATAAAGAGCCAAAATTGTGGTTCATAAGTTTGAGCTCCCAAATTCTATATAACTAACATCTATTTCTTACCATTTCTTCTCTAGTTGGTGTATGCAAAAAAAAATATAAATAAATAAATAAAATAAGGTTTTCTTTTCTCTGTACAGATTTCCTCTTTCCTTTTGGGAAGTGAGAAGATTGAAGGCATGACTGCTAAGGTATACACTACAATGCCTGTTTCTGAATGTCTGTGTTCTAGCACACAAGCCCCAATTTCTTTGTTACTAGATGTGTGGGCTTTGATTAAGGTGTCCCCCATAAACTTACATGTTTTGAGTGCTAGGTCCCCAGCTGGTAGCAATTTGGGAACTGTAGTCTCCTGGAGTAGTGCAACATACTCTGTCTTCTGGGCTAGTTCATTCTTGTTGGTCTCTCCCTGCTGCTGATATGTGATGATGTGAACCAGCTTCCTGCCCGTGCTGTGCTTTCCCAGCCATATGAAACTTCCTATTGGAACTGTGAGCCAAAATATACGCCTTTCTTCCATCATCTGCTTCTAGTTGGGTGTTTTGTTCCAGAATGTGTGTTCAAAAGAGTAAGTAGTGAAAGTAAATAGTACAAGTTAATCTTGTAGGAGTGAACTATTTAAGCCATTTGATCATGAAATGGTCCCTGTTTGTGTTTTTTAAAATAAACACTTCTGTAAGTATAACTCATCTGTATGTGCAGGCTCCCTTCCTCCACTTTTTGTCACCCCTGTGACACATTCCCAGGAGAAGTAGGAGAAGTTAATCACTTCCTTCTCCTGCCTGCTCAGGCCACAGTGTGTCATAGCACTTAGGATGGTGTGTTGTAATTTGTTTGTCTGGCTGCTCTTGCTTTTGAGGGCAAGGCCCATGTCTCACTTATCTTTGTTTCTTCCATATGATGCTTAAAAATTTAAAAATGCCAATCAATGCTATTGATCTAAATATCTGTCACTATTATCTTTGACACACAGAACTTCAGGTGAGGATAGTAAAAAAAAAAAAAAAAAAAAACTCATTGTTTTGCAGTGGGGCTGAAAATCTTTAGTTAAAGGGCCCATAGGGCTTCCAACTAGGGACACTTCTCAATAAGTATGCTGGGATTTATCATGTGTGAATATGACTTAAAAATGGATATTTCACAGAGATGACATGATCTTTATGTCTCTCAGAAAAGTCAAAGCTGAATTCAAAATCCAGGCTATGTGTTTCTATTATCTTTCATCTTTACTGTGTTTTTACTGTTAACATGTTATTGTTAACATTTAGTGGTTAATACCACCCCTTCCTCCAACCAATTCACATTTTAATATATAGAGAAATATGAAGTTCTTTTTCCACAGCATTGAGGAAAAGCTGTGAAGAGCCTTCAAGTCCTACCCACAACTTGCCCAAGAGGCAAGGGCATACCCTTGCCTCAGGAAAGTAGATCCAGTCTCTCGGAGGTGGCCAGGCTATCCTTCAACACAGGCTTGATAACACTTCAACTTTCTCTGAGCAAGAGTGCTCAATACTGAGAAAATGGCCACCCCCCCCAGGAAGCAGGCTGGCTGGCCAGGATGTGGGGAGGGTGATTCAGCAGATCACGAGATTCCTCACAGGCTGCCCTGCAGAAAAGTCCAGGAGGCTCCCATCCTTTGCATGTTTCAGAAGACAGGCATGTGTCTTCTCCTCATGAGTTTGGTACGGTATGCTTCAGGAAAACAATTCATCTCCTGATGCACACAAACCGGAAGATTCCTCACAAACTGAACCACTGCAAGATGGCTGCATTTTCGTTTATCATGAGAGGGATTAACAAGGGGCACATGCCAACTTTATTTTGAATCCCACAGAGGGGAAAGTGCACGTTGAGGATCTCAGTAACCTGTAGAGTCAAGGATCTGGTCCGGGGATAAGCACATACAGTTGAGATACAGATGTTGGGGAAAGGGAATTTTGAGAGAATATTCTCTTGACTTTGATTGTGTGTGTGTGTGTGTGACGTGGGTGTGCATGTGTATGTGTGAGTGCAGGAGCACACATGCTATGGCACATGTCATGGACAAGGATGACCTTGTTTGTTGAGAAATGTTAGTAAGTAGGTGTTAGTGATGCCTTTGCTATATTTGAGGCAGAGTCTCTTGTTCAACACTGTGTTCGCAAGGCTAGCTGGCCCTCAAGTTTCCGGGAAATTCTCCTGTTAACTGTTCTCTACACACTTGAGATTACAGATACCTACCACAACTGAGAGGGGGGTAAAGTTAGGGTACCCGGACCCCTGAAGGTCAAAAGTGTGGGGAAGTTTGCACTCACTAGAAATCAAAGATGTCTGACTTCTTATCTCTTGCCTAGTGTCCCTGACCTGTTTTTTACGGAAACGGTCAGGACCCCTCCTGGGAGGGTGGTCTTTCATTGGATTTATACATTGTGGTTGGTCAACTTCTGGAACTTGGTTCCAGAGCTAATCTCTTCCTGAGACAGCCCCTGGCCCTAACCAGCCAGCTGGCCCTCTGGTTCACCTGAGCCAGAAGACTGCCCATCACCCTAAGGTTATAAATATCTTTGCAAGGGCACAGGGCGGGGAGGGGGCAGGCTCTCAGATCACTTGGGAACTTCTAGCTGTGGGTGAGATTTTCCCTCTGCTGGGCCTGGGCTGGCTTGTCCCAGGCGGCCCCACTGTCAGGAGCCCCCAGCCCTTACTCTCTGCGTGGGTTCTTTATCCCCTCAGGCTCTCCACATGGCAGGAGCTCCTTCAGCTGTCTTTTTTCTTTGCACAACTTTTTCCCAGGCCATCCTCATGGGATCTGTAGCCATGTGGGTGCCTTTCCTTGGCTCAACTTCCCTCAATAAATATAATAATTTAGTAATTATCCTCCTCAGTTTTCTTTTTTACTCAATTCTTTGACTAAAATTAGAAACAAACCTAGGGTTTGGTGGTGCGAGGACTTTTCTGGGCTCTTAGCATACTGTTACACAACTTCTGGAGGAGTCTGGGATCCACACTCCCGCACTCCATGACAGGTGCTCTCCTCAGCCCATTTCATTTTTCACTTGTATGTTTTCACTGAAACTGCGACTATAATTTGATAGCTAAAATTTTGAATAAACAAAACTAATTTGAAATGAACCGATTTATTTTCTAGCTTGCCACTTGGATCCTAAGAAGTAAAGTGTGATTCCCCTGAAATCCATTTTGAAGTGTTTTTTCCTTTCTCAGAGGATATTTTTAGAACAAACATTAACATGCAAATTGCATGGATAAATTCCCTCTCCTTCACGTTTGTCCGTGAAAAGTCAGACACAAAGACGGTTTTATTACTTTTAACCTTTGGGGAAAGTGCCATCAGGAACTGCCCGGAGTTTACATGAGTCTTTAACTCAAAAAACATACCTATGGCTCAAAACAGCTCTTCCGGAGAAAGAAAACTTACATGCCAGGGTGCCTCTTGGACTTCGCTATGGAGACAGCCTGGAAATGAATGGCATAGCTGAGGAAGGACAGAGCCGGGGAAGGGCGTTCTGAGATGCCAGGGGCTCCCTGCTGCTGGCTCTGTCCCAACACTTTGTCCGGGGCTTTTTCCCATGGTCCCTAAGAGCCTGGTTTTCCCACAGGTGAACTGGCTTGTCAGTACTCATTTTGGGGCTCCCTAGGGCACAATCTAGAACCAGCCAGGGTTTGGGGGGAGCTACCCCACAACTAGTCACCTCCATGCCAGCTAGGCCTTTCCTATGTGTCTTGTTTGTTTTGTTTTATTTGTTTTGAGGCAAGGTCTCACTCTCTTCCAGCCTGATCTGGAACTTACTCCACAGCTCCAAGCTGACCTGGGACTCACGGCTGTCCTATCTCAGCTTCCCCTGCGCTGGGACTAAAGGCGTGTTCTACCACGCCAAGCCTTTCCTATATCGCTGAGAAGAAAATACCAATCCAGCCAATCCCCTGTTGGAAAAGAAACTTTGGACTTTTTCTCTTTTAAGATTTATTTTAGGCTAGGGAGATGGCTTAGCGGTTAAGCGCTTGCCTGTGAAGCCTAAGGACCCCGGTTCGAGGCTCGATTCCCCAGGACCCACATTGGTCAGATGCACAAGGGGGCGCACGTGTCTGGAGTTCCTTTGCAGTGGCTGGAGACCAGGCGCGCCCATTCTCTCCCCCCCACCCTCCCTCTCTCTGCCTCTTTCTCTTTCTGTCTGTCACTCTGAAATAAATAAATAAATAAAACAAAAAAAAGATTTATTTTAAATTATTTATTAGAGACACATTGAGGGAGAGAAAGACAGAGAGAGTGAAAATTGGCACACCAGGGCCTCTAGCTACTGTAAACAAACTCCAGACATAAGTGCCACCTTGTGCATCCAGCTTACATGGGACCTAGAGAATTGAACCTGGGTCCTTAGGCTTTGCAGGCAAGTGCCTTAACCACTAAGCCATGCCTCCAGCCCAACTTTGAACTTTTATTGGCTGTAAGACAAAGTCTGAATTATTTCATATAGCACACAAGATTCTTAAGAAACTAGCTCTGACTACTTTTGTTTTCTGTTTCTTGATACTTGGCCTACTGGTCTCCAGGACCTGACACAGTAGCCTTGACACTCTCTGTCAGTCACCAAGACACAGGCTTTTATTCTGGACTGAATTGCTTCACTGATAATACCTAGTAAGCCCACTCTTGGGACTATGAACTACCAGCCATCTCTAGCCTTCTTCCTGTTATTGTCTAAAATCTGTATGGTGGGGTGTATTCAGGAGAGTGGGATTAATTTCTTTTATCTCTAGGTCTTCCATAAGTCTACTAAAACTTGAAAACAGGTTGTACCCATTTCTCTTTGAAGTCTGCTTTCACAAAGCTCTTGGAAAAGAGACCTATTTGTGCAAGACTTATAGATTCCTCTTGACTCCTCTGCAACCTGCTTTTGTCTTAGGGGTAAAATAATTAGAACGTGATAGGCGCTGCCTGGAGAGTTGCAGGCCGGACCTGCCAGCCCTTAAGAGCTCTGCTTGGGAACTTAAGGGTTCACAAAGGTTGGGTTTATTTCCACTTTGCCAATGCCTGAGTCAAATAGGAAGACGATTTAAACAAAGGCTATTGGGACGGGGATAAGTAAGCTAGTGTTCTAGTCCTATCTCTGACCCAAACGAGTTGTGCATCACTGGAGAGATTAGTTGAGCTCCCTGACAAATAATCTGTAGTCTATGAGGCAAAGTTCTTGCTAGGGATTTGGGGAGATGGCGAAGTTAGAGGGAACTGGGTGATTGAGCTCTTGAGACCCATGGTGGTGATGAAAGTGCCTGGTACAGACTTGGCACCTACAGTTGAGCCTTATTTTCTGTCAAGTTCCTTCTTATATAAACTTTAGAATCTATTAAGTATTGAGCAATATTTAGGGGCTGAGGGTGTGGCCCAGTGGGTAGAGCGCCTGTCCAGCATGTCCGAAGCCCTGCGTTCAGTCCTCAGTAGTGGATTAAAAATGGGCATGGCTTTAACATTTGTAATCCAAGCACTTGGGAGGTAGCGAGAGGAAGAACAGAAGTTCAAGGGTATCCCCAGCTACATAGGGAGTTCAAGGCCAGCCTGGGGCCACATGAGTCCTGTCTTTAAAAGAGAGATGATTTTAAGTGAGTGGAGGATATAACAAGGTTCTATGCAAACATGTTGGATTTCACAGAAAGGACTGAGCATCTGAGGATTTTTGCCATCAGTGGAAGGTTCTGGAACCAGTTCCTTTGCAGACAGATAGAGATGACTGTACTGAGTCCTCAAGAGATCAAAGGTCCATATCTCCCTGACTCCTTCACTCGCATACATCCTGGTGTTAGAGGAATTAGTCTGTCCTGTGTCTGCCTCTTGGGCCCTTGTGGGCTGTGAGGGAGCGCGGCCAGACCACTGCTCCCAGCAAACTTCACAAGTAGAGCTCTGGTCTGGGTTGAACTGTAACATCCAAAAACCACATATGTGTCAATCTTTTTTTCTTTGGTGTGAGTGGGGGAGGATTGTCTAGGCATGAGAGCTGATTTAGAAACAGAGTCATTACAAAGGTAACTCAGTTAAAATCAGATTATTGAGGTAGGCCCCAGTGTAATAGAATACACAAGTCCTTATAAAAGGAGGGGATTTGAACACAGTGAGATGGTGCAGGGGAAATGATGTGGGAACAGAGACAGAAGACAGCACGTGACTATAGATGCACCTGCAAGCCAAAGAATTCTGTGAACAGCTGGAAGACACCAGAAGCTATCATAGATAAAAGAAGTTTCTCTCTGACCGCCATCAGGGGTCACCTGGCCTTGATAGCACCTTGATGTGAAACCTTCAGTCTCTAGAATTGTGACAAAAATGAATTTCTTTTATTGTAAGACCCCCATAGTTTGGTTCTTGGCTATGGCAGTCTTAGGCAAAGGAGGTGGGGGGAGGGGGGAGTATTGTGTACATCCATCTCCTCACCGGGGTCAGTAGATTCAGATTGGTGTAACTATATAGCTAAGCTTGAGCAAATACGATACAGAGGGGTGGTGGTGGTGGTGGTGGTGGTGGTGTGTGTGTGTGTGTGTGTTTACCATTGTACACTATGTAAAGGTCAGAGAATAGACAATCTTGGATGTCCTCCTCAGGAAAGTCATCCACCTCTCTTTGAGACAAGTTCTCTCATTGGCCTATAGCTCACCAGTTCGGCTATACTGGCTGACCAGTGAGCTGCAAGGAATCTTCTGAGACCGCTTGTCTAGTGCTGGGATTATGGATTTCCTATCATACCTGACATTTCTACATGGGTACTGGGGAAGCAAATCAGGTTCTCGTGTATGCGAGGCAAACACTTAACCTACACAAGCTGTTACACCTTTCCTTTCTTGCCCCTCTTCTCTTTCTTTTCTTACCTTGCCACAACCTGCTTTGCTGTACTTACAAGCTGTCCTCCACCCTCTCTTCCAGGCCTGAGGTGGCTCCTTCACAAGGTGCATTTTATTCTGAGGTTTACTTAGAGATGCCAGGAATACAGAATCTGGCTTGAGTGAGGGGCCCTCAGAGTGTGGAAGACAGACCAAGGCCTCCTGCTTGGGCTGTTTGGGGAGGCTGGGGTGCGGATGGGTGGCCCCAGGGAAAGGAAGCCAAGGAAGGTAAACTTGGTCTTGAGTCATCTGTAAATTCCCCCTTGTGATACTGACATAATGGCTGCTGTATAAGAAGTCTCCTGAAGTCTTCCCTCTGGAATCTTCAGGAGGCCTGACATAGCATAGCCCTTGCCCTCTCCTCGGGGTGGAGAGTCCAAGCCTCCGCCCCACCCGGCCACCGTGTCTGCATCCAAGCTTTCCACTGCATCTGGGTCGGGGCTGCTTGGTTTCAATGGTGGATTGTTCCCTGCAGCCAGCGGCCAGCAGGGCTGCCAGTTCCAACACTTAAAAAACACAGGCTGCTTTTAAAGTAGAGGAGATGGGCGTTGAAGCAAGGGTTACAAGGGTTCCTGGTCAAATACACTACCTGCCTGTACTGGCGCTCCACAGAGAGGAGACCCGAAAGCTTACGGAAGGCAGAGAGTCCCCCTGGCTGCACCTCCCAAACAACAGGGAGGGAGGTGACTTTTTGTCTGTGCTCTGAAACAGACCTTTGATTGGGCAGGTTCAAAGCCCTCATTCTTTTTTTCCATGAGCACACCCTCAAAGTTGTATTTCTAGATTAGTTGCCATCTAACTGCACGCCATGGGCTTCTGGTATGTGCCTCAAATTCAGGGTTACAGACAAGATTGCAGACTGCCTTCCTTACTTTAAGAAGCCTGTAGCGATTATATGCATATATCTCAGTGCTGAAATGAGATGTAATTACATGATTAGATTCATATTTTAATTATTAGAAACAAAGACATTAAGAAACTATTACTAAAGTATTTTTCCACAAAAGCCAAATAGGGAAAACTAAAGAGTTAGTCTCTTCTGTTTATGAGATGAACTAATTTCTGTTTGGTACAGTCGGGATTTTTATTTTAATAAAAGGCATGAGTGGGTGATTTGATCATTACTGAATAGACCCCTTGCTCAGAAGTCAAAATACAACTGTTAACCAGGGGGCTTCAAAATTCCACAGGCACTTACATACAAAGAAAATGGAGATTAAAAAAGTAATCAAAGAGGATGGAGAGATGGCTTAGCAGTTAAGGCGCTTGCCTGCAAAGTCAAAGGACCTCGGTTCAATTCCCCAGTACCCATGTAAGCCAGATACACAAGGTGGCTCATGCGTCTGGAGTTGGTTTGCAGTTGTTGGAAGCCCTAGTGCACCCATTCTCTCTGTCTTTCTCTCCCTCTCTCACATAGACCCTCTGCCTCTTTCCCTCTCTCAAATTAAAAAAAAAAAAAAAGAAGAAGTAATCGAAGGCTGAAGAGGTGGCTCAGCAGCTCGGGGTGCTTGCGTGCACAACCTGCTGGCTAGGGTTTGTCTCCCAGCGCCTCTGTGAAGCCATGTGAAGCACAAGCATCTGGAGTTCACTGTAGCTGCAGGAGGTCCTGCCATAACTGTTCTCTCTTGCTCTCTCTCTCTCTTGTTCTAACCTGTCTCTGGTCATGCAGACATTTCAGTTTTGTTTGAAAGAAACACAAAAGAAGGACTGGGGAGACGGCTCCGGGGACAAAGTGCTTGCTGCACAAGCATAAAGAGCTGCATTTGGGTCACCAGCACCCATGGAAAACACAGGGGTGAACTGTGGCATGCCTCTGTTATCCCAGTTCCAGGGAGGCAGAGACGGGGAATCCTCGGAGTTCATCAGCTAGCTGTCTGAGTACATTCCTGGTTCAATGACGCACCCTTGTCTCATCGAAATAAGGTGGGGAGGTGATAGAAGAAGACATCTGCCATTGATCTGTGGCCTCTACACCTGGGTGCACACACATGTATGCACATTCCCCCACACTTGTGTCCGTACACATATGAACATGCACACGCACACTCACGCAGAGAAACCTGACATTGCCATTTCCATGCCCTCATGAAGCCCGGTGCGGGGGACCTCATGCGTGCAGATCCTACTTCTGCCAGCCGCTAATAGCATCTGTCTTTTTTTCCTGAAGTGATTAAAACACAGGAATGTTTCCTCTACCAGCCTTAAGGCCAAAGAAACACAATATGGGCATGGTGCCCATACTGACTCTCTCGATGGACTCCAGCCCACGGAATGAAAGTACCATTCTTAGGAGAAATCATGGGGTGGAGGGGTCTGGTATAAGACCACAAGTGCACCCCACTGAAAGAGGTGCACTTTCCTATTGTTCTGAGCAGGGCAGGAAGATGGGGAATAACATTCCGTGCACCTGCAAAGGAAACGAGCCTAAAACTTGCCTTATTTGGTACTTGGTCTAAAAGGCCACCTGTCTCATTTATCAAATAAGCATTTTTTTTTCATCCCTTTTACACGATCAAGCCCCGGTGCTCTGAGGAATGAGTCAGGGACATTAATTTGCCACTAAAGTGACTAATTGAAGTGATTGCCTTTTAATTTTTATCACATTAGAAGGGGCAAGGATCACATCTAAGGGTGTAATTTTTATTGCTTTTATTGATCATGGCTGAACTCTGACCAAGTTGCTTTTAAAGAAACAATGCTATGTTCCCAGGTTCTTCAAAGAAGCAGGACAGATTATTTAAGCAAATCTATAGTAGGAAGTCCAGAGCTGAACAATGCTGTAGCTGGTGTGTTTTGACTTTGCTATCTCCATGGTAACATGCATGAACAAATTAAGAAAAATATGAACAATTTGTTTTAAGGCTAGGACTTTGGCAAATCTTATTTAGTCTAATTAGTTTTAAAATTAATGATATTTGCACTGATTAAAATGTCTTCCCAGGGATTCTTATGCAAAAATCTATTGTATTTACTGACTTTGGAATAATTAAATGCCCACATTGTTGGAGTAAACTTGTGGTGGAGTGGGAATTATAAGCTTGCCTAAATTAAAATGGTAAGTATTTTGACAAAGGCTCTGTTGGTGAGAATTCAAAACAATTGCAGAAACAGAAGCTTTTAGTGTTGTTTATTTAGCACGTTTCAACCTCATTTCTTTATGACCATGTGAATGTATGTCTATGTATGTATATGTACATATTTGTGCATTCATGTACTCATACACATGTGCATTGCTTGTGTGGAGGGGTTTCTTTGACATGGGATCTCACCGTGCTATCCAGGCTGGCCTTAAGCTTGAGATCCTTCTGCCTCAGCTCCGTAGTGTTGGGGGTTATAGGATGTGCCACCACACTAGCTTAAATACATTTTTTAAATTTTTTTTTAAATTTATTTATTTGAGAGCGACAGCCACAGAGAGAAAGACAGATAGAGGGAGAGAGAGAGAATGGGCGCGCCAGGGCTTCCAGCCTCTGCAAACGAACTCCAGACGCATGCGCCCCCTTGTGCATCTGGCTAACGTGGGACCTGGGGAACCGAGCCTCGAACCGGGGTCCTTAGGCTTCACAGGCAAGTGCTTAACCACTAAGCCATCTCTCCAGCCCCTTAAATACATTTTTAATGAAGCTTATCTTCTGAGTTAAGAAAAATCTCCTGGTCTAGTCTGGCCGTGTCCTTGGAGTGAGCTGAGGCCAGGCTGCAGGCGTCTGGGAGGCATGAAGCATGACACTAGGCAATGCCAAAGTCTGAAATTTCACAGTTCACATTGAATCGAGAATGTTCGAAGCCAAGGCATAAAAGGCTGGAGAGAGATAAACTGCAATCCCCAGCGCCACAGCCCAAAGAGGCCACAGAATGGATCAAGAACGATTTTCTGCTCTGGGGCCCAAGAAGCACTTGTAGAGACTGAGGCTGTAGCTCACTTGGTAGAGCACTTGGCAGACAGGCACAAGGTTGGTTCAATCCCCCAAACCACATTAACTAGGTGTGGCGGTGCCCACCTGGAATCCTAACACTTGGGAAGTAGAGGCAGGAGGATCAGCTCATCCTCAGCTATATATCAAGTTTAAGGCCAGCCTGGGCTACATGAGGTCATGTCTGAAAAGAATGAAAGTATTGAACATGAATAGGAATAAGGGGCCTGGAGGGAATGGCTTAGTGGTTAAGCCTAGGGGCCCAGGTTCAAGGCTCAATTCCCCAGGACCCACGTAAGCCAGATGCACAAGGTGGCGCATGCATCTGGAGTTCACTTGCAGTGGCTGGAAGCCCTAGTGTGCCCATTCTGTCTCTCTGCCTCTTTCTCTGTCTGTCGCTCTCAAATAAATAAAAATAAACAAAAAATTTAAAAAAAGAATAAGAATGAGGAGGAAGGAGGGAAGGAAGAGAAAAGAGAATCAGAGTATGCCTCCTTCAGCTCTTCATGGTGTACAAGGGCACCTAGAGCTATGAGGCTTGGTGAAGAGTTAAAAAAGAAATTAAAAAAGGTGAAAACCCTGAGCTCTGAGTACCTGCACCTGGAGCAGAGCAGAGCGTAACATAAGGGCTCTCTACAAGGTTGGTGTTAAATGACCCCAACACAAAGAATCAATTGTTCCCGCTCCAACTTGCTAGACCTAGAGAGCAGGAACAACAGACAATGTAGAACCATGGGAGAAAGGAGAAAATGCCTAGAAGAGGCAAAGAGGGAAGGGGGCTGGAGCGCCTGCTGAATAAACATGCTGTGTTTGTTCCCCCCATTCTCCCCTTCCTCTCCGCTTGTCTCCTATCTCCCTTCCTCCCTCCTCCCTCTTCCTTCTTCCCCAACCCCTCTGTGAGACAGAGGCCCATTCTGTAGCCCTGGCTGGACTGAAACTTGCTATGAAGAAAGCAGGCTGGTCTTGAACTTGAAATGATTTATTTCTGGCTGCTAAGTGCTGGGTGACAGGTGTGTCCAGTCAACTGGGCTACGACACTCTCTTAACCAATCCTGTACCGGAGAGCACTGTTTGGTGTGCTGGCCCTGGCCATCCAGAGAGGACTGCTGCTTCCAACCAGGCCACAAAACAGGAGACACGTGTCCAGCACATCACAAGACTGCAAAATGGAATTTCCTCTGGAATTACAGATGGAGTGAAGCTAGCTCCCCTTTGCCTTTTATAACAGTTTGTAAGCCAATCACAGTGGCTCATGCTTATAACCCCAGCACTGGCGAAACTAAGAAGGCTTGAGATGAGTCTGAGGCCAATCTGGATTACATTGTGACTTTCAGACCAGCCTGGGTTACAGAGTAAGACTCTGTCTCAAAAAACAAGTCTGGCCTGGAGAGTTTGCTCAGTGGTTAAGGTGCATGCCTATAAAGCAGGACCCAGGATCCAGGTTCGAGTCCCCAGTACCCACATAAGCCAGATGCACACGCATCTGGAGTTTGTTTGCCACAGCTGGAGGACCTGGCACACCCACTCTCTCTATCTCTCTTTCTCTCTCTCTCTGTCTCTTTCTCTCTGCCTCTCTAGTAAATAAATAAATAAAATATTTTTTTAAAAAAAGTTTGAGTGGAGTTTAGATATACTGTATAAATAATTCAAGAGACAAGGTAGAAAATTAAGATAATGAAGTCAGTTATTGCTTCTCATTTTTGTATGTTGTTCATGCATATATTAGTAACTTTAAACTTTAGGAGATTCATCTGCTAACAGACCAGTCCTGATGTTTCTCCTTACACAAGCAACAGTAACCCTGCATATATCAGGTGACACGTAGGTTAGTTAGCTTGATTGTTACAGCTCATTCAAAATGAATTTATAGAAACCTGCGGCAGTTAATCTTTATGGTCACCTTGACTGGATTTGGAATCATCTAGGAGATATACCCTTAGGTGCGTCCGTGTCTGAAAGGGTATTTCCAGAGAGAAGACCCATCACTAATCTCATATACTGGGTTCCCAGACTGAATGAAAAGGAAAAGTGAATACCAGTGTTCTCTGATCTCTGCCTCCTGACAGTAGAGCAAATGTGAACAGCTGCTCATGCTGCCATCACTGTGCCTTCCTGCTATACTGGACCATATCATCTCTGAAGCTGTGAGCCAGAATTAATTCCTTTGCCCTGAAGTTTGCTTCTTGTCAGGTGTTTTGTCAAATTAGTAAGTAAGGTGATGAAAACAGTACCACAACCTCACATTGTACACCTTGAATACGTATGCAGGTTCAATCAGTCATATCTCAACAAAGCTGGGAAAATATGAAAAATCAATTAAGGGGCTCTACAGATGGCTTAGTGGTTAAGGCACTTGCCTATGAAGCCTAAGGACCCAGGTTCAATTCCCCAATACCCATGTAAGGCAGATGCACAAGGGAGCACATGCATCTGGAGTTCACTTGCAGTGGCTGGAGGCCCTAGTGAGCCCATTCTCTCTCCCTATCTCTCTCTCTCCCACTCTTTCTCTCTCTCTCCCTCTATCTCTGCCTCTTGCAAATAAAATATTTAAAAACATTAAGACAGAAAGATGCTTTCATTTTACTTTTTAAAAATTTTGTTTCCATTTGTTCATTAGAGACAGAGAGGGGGAAGAGAGAGAGTGAGAATGGGCATGCCAGGGCCTCTAGCCACTGCAAACAAGCTCCAGATGCATGTGCTACCATGTGCATCTGGTATATGTGGGACCTGGAGAATTGAACCTGGGTCCTTAGGTTTCACAGGCAAGCATCTTAACTGCTAAGCCATTTCTCCAGCCCTGAAAGATGCTTTTGAAATCACTGTGTTAAGTGTAAAAGTTAAAATTATAATGTTTCTGGAAGAAAATGGAGACAGAGAGGTGAGAAACAGAAAGATAGATAGAGACAGACTGGGGCAGCAGGAAGAAACTGCTTATCAGAATATACTGAACATCACAAACTGAGAGAAAATGTTTAAATATGTATCTGAAAGACTATGTAAAGAACTTGCTCAATACAATAATAAATACACAAGTCTTTTATGTGGCAAAAGGGCATGAAGTAATGTATGAAAATTTCAACAAATGCTGAACTCTACTTAGTAAACAAATATTAAACTCTTAGTGACATGCATGCTGAAATGTGTAGAGTTCTGATGTCTGTGACTTACTTTGAAGTGCAACAAAGAGTGTGATGAACTGGAGGATGAACAGAACAAAGATGCACAATAACGTAACTTACCAAAACACTATTTGTACAGCTCCGGTGGTGAATATTGTTATCAACAGTTGCTCACCATACAGACCTTGCTTTTTTGTGTATACTTGAAACATTTCACAACAAAATGTTGAGGAAAAACAATGGTCACGTGCACTCTAACCAAATGGCTTCATTGCTATTTACTCCAAAGAAATGAAACATATGCCCCACACATTATATTATAATCTGAAGTACAACAGAGCCCATCAGCAGGAGAATAGATGTACAAACTGTGATGTATTTATGCACTGGAGAAGTACTCAATTGTTCAATAACAAGAAGTTAATCATTGGCATATGCAATATGGACATTTGCATCCCCCAAACCTCGTCATAAACTGAAAGAAGCTAGAAATAAAATTCAGCAATGGGCAGTCAGAACCATGACCACCCATCAGGGGTAAAAATGGACTGAATGTGGTCCAGAGAACTCTGGGATGGTGGAATGTTTATAACAAGAATGGAAAGGTAGGATGTAGCAGTCGCCTTCTTGCTGCTGGGATAAGCCACCCAACCAGAAGCAGCTGATGGGAGGAAAGGGTTTATCTCAGCTTAAGCTTTTGAGAGGACGCTTCATTTATGGAGAGGAAGGCATGGCAGAGCAGGGAGCTGGGCTTCATACCTCGTCACAGCAGCAGGAGAGAAGCAGTCTCAGAGCGCCTTAGCTCTACACAGCTAGTAGGGATAGATGAACAAACCTCAAGGCATACACCCAGTGACACACCTCCTCCAGCAAGGTTCCACCTCCCAAAGGCTCCACCAGCTGGGCAATATGTAGAAGACTTCATCACAAACGCTTGAGGCTATGGGGGATATTTCACATTCAAACCATCCCATGAGGGTGGTTTACAACGGGCTCAAATGTACACTGAGGATCTGTGTATTCCTTCAGGTGGTGGTAGATGACAAATGAAAGGTAGTTATGAACCTTGAAAGAGAAGAGGCACGGGTAGCCAATTTCATGTGTGGAATCTAGTTAGCAGAACAAGTCAAGGAGTCTTGAGGTAGTAGAATATCCGGTCAATATTTCAAGGTGTAAAGGGCAAAATAAAATAGCAATGTGTTAGTTGATTTGTCACAGTACAGATCTCAGCCCCAAGTTCAACTGTGTAAGATCACAGCCACACTAGCATGGCTTTTCTTGTTTTATGACGTGTACAGATTAAACTACGGTAGAACAGATGTCAAATTTGATCTGTTGAAAATTGTCCTTTACTCATGGGAGAGCCTCTCGGGCCCTCTCTTTGAGTTGATTCTGTACAGAAGATGAGAAAGGTAAGAAGCTTGCTTTGTTTCCTTGCCCTCAGCAGGTTGGAAGCAGCAAATTAGAAATGGGAAGAAGGGAGTGAAATAGCCAGAGGCCTTCACTCAGACAGCAAGTGACAGCTCACAGCAGGTAAAAGGGATGAAAGGAAGGGAGAACTAGAAAAAGTTAAACTAAACAGTCCAGAACACAGCAGCGGGTGAGAGGCACTCCCACAGCTCAATTTATTTAAATAGCTCCTCAGGCAGACAGCATTTCACAGACCAGTCTGGAGTCTTTGTAATATGCCTTAAGAAGAACTGCAATTTGAATGTATCCATTGTACAATGTCTGAAATGTCAGGGAATTGCTATATTTTTTCCCACTTTTAACACCATATGATTAGAATGACATTTAAAGGTATATTGATTTTGGTCACAGAGATAAACTTTAGTGATATCTTTTTTTAAAGAGCTTTTGTAAATACCTATTCCTGGCTGGGGAGATGGCTCATGAGTTTCAAAAAAAAAGCACTTTGTATTCAAACCTGACAATCTGAGTTTAGGTTCCAGGAACCCACATAAAGATGGGCACTGTAGTGAATCCCAGTCCTCTTAGGGTGAGATAAGAGGCATAAACAGGAGAATCCTGGAAGCTTGTGGGCTAGCTAGCCTGGCCTCCCGAGCAGGAAACAATGACAAACCCTGCCTTAAACTAGGTGGAAGGTCAAGACCAACCTGTGAAGTTGTCAATGCCTGTGCTTACTCACTCGCTCTCTCACTCTCTCTCTATCTCTCTCTCTCTCTGCCTCTCTCCATCTCTCTCTCCCTCCCTCTCTCTCTCTCTCTCTCTCTCTCTCTCTCTCTCTCTCGCTCTTGCTCTCGCTCTCTCTCTCTCACACACACACACACAAAGATATCTTTTTAAAGTACCTGTTCCACAGCAATGTTGAATAATGCAATCTTTAATTTATAAAGATTATTAGTGAAGACTGACTCATTAAAATAATACATTAGGGACTCTGATTAAAGGGGCTTACTTGCTGTGCTGGTTTGGGTTAGATGTCCCCATAAAATCATGTGTTTTGAATGTTTTGTCCCCAGCTGATGGAAATTTGGGGGTTGAGGCATTGATGGAGGAGGTGTATTGTGGGGGACAGGCTTTGGGGTGTTATAGCCCAGTTCCCCCTTATCAGAACTTGGCTCACTCTCTGCTGCTGTTTGCCGCCTGCTGTGACAGAGGTGATGTCCAGCCTCTGCTCATGCTGTGCTTTCCTTGCCATCATGGAGCTTCCTCTCAAGATTATTATAAGCCAAGGGCTGGAGAGATGGCTTAGCAATTAAGCATTTGCCTGGTAAGCCTAAGGACCCTGGTTCAAGGCTCGATTCCCCAGTACCCATGTAAGCTCACAAGGTGGTGCATGCATCTGGAATTTGTTTGCAGGGGCTGAAGGCCCTGATGCACCCATTCTGTCTCTCTCTCTCTCCCTCTCTCTCTCTCTCTCTCTCTCTCTCACTCTTTCTCTGCCTCTTTCTCAGTCTGTCACTCTCAAGTAAATAAAAAATTAAACAAAAAATAATTTTAAAAAAGATTATAAGCCAAAATCAATCCTTTCCTCCTATCAGCTGCTTTTGGTTGGGTGCTTTGTCTCAGCAACAAGAAGGTGACTACAATACTGTCAAAGCCTATTGGCCAAAGTTCGATTCCTCAGCACACACATAAAGCCAGATGCACAAGTGGTGCCTGGGTCTGGAGTTCATCTGTAGTCTTAATGCTCCTCTCTCATTCCCTCTCACATAAATAAATAAAAATATTTCTAAATACATAAGATGATAACATCTATAAGAAAGAAAAAGGAGTTTTAGAAATGGCTCCGTAGTTAAAGGCATTTGCTTGCAAAGCTTGATGACCCAGGTGGGATATCCCAGTGGTACCCACGTAAAGCCAGACGCACAAAGCAGTATGGGCAGCTGGCGTTCCTTTGCCGTGGCAGGAAGCTCAGATATTCCCATATTCTCTCATTCTCACTCTTTCTTCTCTCTCAAATAAATTAATATTAAAAAAGAAAGAAAACAGAATGGTAGCATCCAGCCTCTATTCACAAAGCTATTTCTCTGAACTTTGAATTTTCCCTAGGTCCCTGGAATCCATCGCTTCTGTTCTTTGAGGACTGTAGACAGGAAGGATGGTTGTAGAATTCCCTCTGTATATTGATCATTATATCAGGTAGACTGTGGGCTTATTTTTAGCAGTTTTGTGAAAAGGAGAGCTCATTTTGTGAATTTTTTTATGTAGTACTATGATGGAGTCGACACCTGTAAGTCGGCAGAGGCAGCTGTAGCATTCCTGTGAACTCCGGGCTCTGTGACTTGGTGGCAGCTGTGGTGAGGGTACCACAGCTGTGGAAATCATGAAAGGTCTTCTTTCCGAAGTTGCTGGTCAGTGTTGAGCAGCATACCACTGGACACATTAACTTTATAAACACTTTGGATGCTGTTGTGTTCCATTGTAACTGCCTGTGCTTTTTTCTTGCATAAGACACACGTGGCTGTGACCTCAGGGCTGTTCTCAGCCCAGGCTTGTCTTTGGGACTTACATGTTATGTGGTTCCAGACAATCTAGGTTATTAAGTCATTCAAGCATCAATGACAAAAGAGATGGGGAAGACCCAGAGTGAAAAAGCAAATAAAGCTGTAGGGTCAGTACTGTCTTAGAACATGACCCTAATACACTTGTTTTCAAGAAAAGAGATGTTTTTTTCAGGCTGTCATAGATCTTAGAAAAAGGCGGCAGGTTGCACAAGTCAACATTGACATAGTTCTTATTGTCAGGAATGTTTTAAGACCCTCCATAAGCCCAGTGCTTGGTGCTCTTAAGAAAGGCAAGTTCAGGATGGAGGGATGGCTTAGTGGTTAAGGCATTTGCCTGCAAAGCCAAATGACCCAGGTTTAAATCTCCCAGGACCCACATTAGCCAGATGCACAAGGGGGCACATGCATCTGGAGTTTGTTTGCAGTGGCTGGAGGCCCTGGTGTGCCCATTCTCTCTATTTCTCTCTCCCACTCTTTCTCTGTCAAATAAATAAATAAATAAATAATAAATAAATAAATAAATAAATAATATTTATAAAAAAAGAAAGGCAAATTCACTTAAATCACTCACTCTATTAGAAGTATGTGTGAGTTCAGGGAATTGCATGCTTCTGTAATTCCAAGCGATCCCACTTACAGCCCTTTTGGGACCTACAGACATCTATCTGTTGTCATAGGTCTTATTGCTTTACAACAATTATAAACTCTTTTTTCTCAACAGTATAATATATTTTTATTGAGTTAAATAGAGTCAGAACTATCACGACAGGAATGTTCAACAGTTTTTTTCTTTCCTCTTTAATTTGGGAGAGTACTAGCTATCGGCATTCCAAAAGGTTGATCATCTCTTCACCTCAGTCTCATATTTGATCCCATAAAATAACATGGACTTTAGAATGAGAAATACATGCTTATCTAATAAATTCTATTTTCTAAGACAGTTTATCAAATTTTCTGAATAATTTCACTGAGAAGTTTGAATTCATAAATAAATATTAACTGAATGACTATTTTGAGTGAAACCCTTTGCTGGTCAGTGTAGAGAGAGGAAAAAGAGGGCCTACTTTTCAGCTTCAAGAACTTTAATCAATAGGAAACAGCAGAGGATAGAAATTTGCCTTTGTTTTTGGTGTGTGCATTCATGTATGCATGTATGTAGGTATGTGTTTGTATGTGTATGTTACGTGTGAAGGCCTTAGGAACTACCCATAAATACACTGTGAGCTTTTTTTTGTTTGTTTTTTGAGACATAGCCTCCCATTGGACTAGAGTTCACTAATTAGGCTATATTAGCTGATGTCCAGTCATCCTTCTGTCTCTGCCTCCTCAGTTGCCACATCTGGCATTTTATGTGGGTACGGAGGATCAAATGGGTCCACGTGTTCACAAGGTGAGTGCTTTACCCCCTGAGCTACCTCACCATCCCCTCCCCATTTTATAAACAATGAATAATTGCAAACATTGGGAGGAGCATAACAAATATTTAATTCCAAAGATATGAAGACAAAATTTCATGGTCAGGAAACATCTAAGAAAGTCCTGGAGCATCATTTCCTTCTGAGAAGGACCTTGTCTATTACATTTTCAGTTGGCTGCAATTAATGTTTCCAAGAGTAGCGGTAGTTGATGGCAGTCTGGGGACACCAAAGACTGATCAAGGTTATGAGGAGAAAGCCCAGTGCTTGGCATTGGACGAGTCATCTCTGGCACACTTGCCGTGGCCCAGGGAACATTGCAGAGCTAGTCACAGGAAGAGGATGGAGGCGTTTTCCCTGGTAGTCAGAGGAGCTTCTCTATGGACGTGGCGGTAGATGCTGAGGAGACTCAAAACTCATCAAAGTGGAAAATACGAGGCTGTTGGGAGCTCAGCACTAAAGAAGACGTCTTTTTCATCCTCTCCAAGGCTCAGTCAGGGAACATACTGGAAAGAGCCACAGGCTGACAGGCTGGAAGGAGTATTTTGGGCACTGTCCTCTGGACATGAACTGACTGGTGCAATTAGGAACTCACAGTGGTTGCCGGTAACCCAAGTCCCGGACAATTCTGAGCCCATCAGCATGGTGCCATGGAGGACACAGGAGGACAAAAGGAATGAGACATCCCAACAGAGGAAGGACTACCTAGAAAATGGAATGGGAGTGGTGGAGGGGAGATGAAAGAGGGTTATAGGGCAGGACTGTGATCTAGTTAGTGTGTTCATGCATTAAAGTTCTTAATAAAACCATGTTTTCTTTTAAAGTCCATGGGAGTGTTGATGGCATCTTGTCACTTCACACCACCTTATAAACATGTGTGATCATGAAGTCTGAAGACAATGATTGAAAATTCCATGAGCTGGCTATTATGCTGCATCCCTGTGACTGCAGCACTTTGAAGGTGAGGGCGGCTGGGTTGTGAGTTCAAAACCAGCCTGTGCTATATACTGAGACAGTCTCCAAAACAAAAACAGAACAAACAAAAATCCCTGAGTAGCAGCAAATCTAATCGAGTAGCTTCTTTTATACTGTCATAGGCTGCTAAATTTTCTAAACATTACCTCGATTTTGTTCACCTTTCAATTTCAACAGGATATACATTTTACTTCCAAAGACAAAGTCATAGTGTAGAGCACATCATCTTACTTAAGGTATAAAATAGAACCCCAGGACCTAAGTGTGCTTAATGCACTTCATCAAGATGACTTCATTCCTCTTCAGCAGTAACACGGAGAACCATGTTGGTGGGAAGCAGGAAATCTGAATTTCATGTAAGTGTTTGAATAATTTGCTAAGCTTCTTTCTAGGGCATGTGTGGTATGGTGTGTGTTGTGAGTGTGCATAGTGTAGGCGCGTGTGTGCCGATGTGCACAGCCAGGGGACAATACCAGGCGTCCACCGTCACTCTTGTTTTGTTTCCTTGAGACACAGTCTCTTACTGAACTCAGAGATGCCACTTTTGTTCAGTCTGTTAACCACTGGGGATTGAACATATGCTGGCTCAGGCCCTCTGCGGTCCCCAAGCTTGCACAGCAAATACTCTGACCCACTGAGCCATCTCCCTAGCTCCCTAAACTTGTCAAATTATCATAAAACAAAGCAAACAAGAAAAAAATTGAAGCCAGGAAAAAAAAAAGAAAGAAAATAAATAAACAACAACAACAAACACCACACATTGAAACCAAGAGAAACATTGGGGTGAATCCCAAAAACTCAACTTTATTTGCCAGAATGTTAGGAAAGAAGTCACATGAGAAGCTTTATTCCTCCTCTGGGGTAACTTACTCAACACCAGCCCAACTGTCACCAAGAGCACAAACCCAAAATCCTGAACCAGTTTGCTAAAAGGCAAAGGAAGTGTTCCACTCTTTGGGTTTCTCAGGTGTTCCCACTTTTCCCCAAGACAAACCACCACCCTGCCACACCCCACCCCGTCCACCAGCCTGCTAAAACAAAACAGTCACTGTTACGCCCGCCTGCCTGGGGCAGGGCAGATTGACTTTTGCTGCTGGACAACTTTGAGTACGAAGCATCCCTTTAGGTCTGTTTTCTCCCCCAATGCCTCACTTTGCTGACGCTCCCTGTCTTACTGAGCCTCGGTGACGTGAAGCAGTAAAACCCTGTGCAGATATGGTTACTGCTTATTTTGAGCCATGTATTCCTAAGTGCCTTTAAAAAAGCTTCTGTTGATGAAACCACTCTGTCCTTTCCTTTCCGGGTCCCAGGTCCTTTCCTGGGCTCCACAGGGATGTTCCAAAATTGCCCATGTTTCTCTCCGCCATCAATTACATTACTTCATTAAGGAAAAGGCTGAGTGGATTAGTGGTGGTTAGATTATGGGATTTGGCATAATACTTCCTGTATTCTTATCTGACTTGGCTATTGTTTCATTATTGCCCTAGGGGAAAGCTTAATGCCTTAATTTGCTGTAAAAACAAACACATATCAGAGATATTTACTTTGAAAAGGGGTCATGAAACATTGAGTGGATTCATATAAGCTTTCAATTATTTGTTGCATATTCAAAACTGAGGCAAAAGGAGCTAGTTCTGATGGGGCATTTCCTCTGTCTGGAACAGCATGCATACATTCCTATCCAGTCTTTGCAAGCTGTAAGGTATTCAGCACTATGGCCTCACCTCCAGAGCAGGAAGGCAAGTCTCGGTAATTCACCCAAAGATCACCAGCTATAGGAGGTGGAACTTGGATTAAAACTCCCTTCTCGTGGATGAGAAATCTTTGGTCATCTGGCTAGACCTCCTTTGCTAGCTAGACCTCCTTTGCTCAGCGTGGCCCTTGTGAGTACAGCATAACCAGTTAAAAATGTAGAATCTGCCTACTAAATCACAATCTGCAGTTTAATAACATTCACATGTTAAATTTTGAGAACATTGGCTTCTTGGATTGCTGACATTAGTGGTTAACTTTACAGCTGACTTGGGCTTGATTCTTGAGTTAGCCCCTGACATCTACCTATAACTCCCTAAATATCTGCTCCTCTCTCTCTCTCTACATATATATCAGATCCCAAGTAAAATGTACTATCACTTTTATTTATCAGTGCAACTGGTTCATGTCAACATCATAACCTCTCAATACTGTGGCATAATTGATTTTACATGATTTTTTTCTGTGCTGAAGTATACACCTTATGAGAGAGGAATTGGTTATATCCATCTTTATGTTTGTTGGGACTGTAAGATAGGTGATGGTTGATTCAATATATACATTAAGTATCGTTTTCTTAAATTCAAAATTTTTAAATATTTTTATTTATTTATTTGCAAGCAGGGAGTAGGCATGCCCATCTTTTGCATTGCAAATGAATTACAGATGCATGCATCACTTTGTGCATTTGACTTTACATGGGTATTGGGGAACTGAACCCAAGTGTTTTGGCTTTGCAAGCAAATGCCTTTAACCTCTGGCCATCTCCACAGTCCTCTCCCCAATATTTTTATTTTCCTCTGTTTTATCTCTTCCTCAAGTGTAGGTCTGGTCGCCACGCTGGACATCCTCAGTCTAGAGGAACAGCAAGGACTGGAAAGGATTTCTGTCACACAGGCCAGAGTGCTTCCGGCCCAGGAGAAGCGTGCAAGCTGTGGGTACTCTCAGAGGCACCAGACTCACCCAGTCTGGCCATCGAGCTCCATGGCTTGTGGGAAGATCCCCTCATTTCTTGAATTTCTATTTCTATTGTAACTTTTTTTTTCAGTACTGGGGATTGAACCTTTGTCCTTATACATGCCAGGCAAATAATCCACCACTAGTTTGTAACCACAGCTCTTGAATTTCCATGTCCTATCAGAGATGTGGAATTTGAGTTCTGCAAGGTAGGATGACTTTAGTCTCTCCCAACCTCCTGACATTTCTATTGCATCCAAATTCTTCAAACTACAATTCTATTCTTTATCTAAATTCTAAGCCTAAAGATAAAAACCAACCAACCAACCAAACATACAACCAAAATAACAAATGAGGGAAGAATGAGGGAAGAATATGTTTTATTTTATTTTATTTTTGGTTTTTCTGAGGTAGGGTTTCACTCTAGCTCAGGCTGACCTGGAATTCACTGTGTAGTCTCTGGGTGGCCTCCAACTCATGGCGATCCTCCTACCTCTGCTTCCCAAGAGCTGAGATTAAAGTGTGCCACTACGCCCAGCCAAGAATATGTTTTACTTTCTTTGATTATTATTTTTTAATATTTTATTTTTATTTATTTATTTGACAGAGAGAGAGAATGGGCATGCTAGGGCCTCCAGCCACTGCAAGCAAATTCCAGATGCTTGTGCCCATTAAGTATCTGGCTAATGTGAGTTCTGGGGAATCAAACCTGGGTCCTTTGGCTTTGCAGGCAAAATCCTTAATCACTAAGCCATCCCTCCAGCCCTGATTGTTAAAACAACCTGCATGACATGAAACCCTGCCTCAAAAATGAATAATCAGGGCTGATTGAGTTGAGGATGATCTTGAATTCCTGATTCTTCTGCCTCCCTCCATTTCCCAAGTGCTGGGATCACAGGAGGGCATCACCAAAGATGTCTAAGAATTCCTTATATAATTTGATCTTAATCCATAAAACAACTTCTCCTGGGGGAAAGTCATTCCCATGGAGGATATTTTAGGAGGTTTTCTTAACCATGGCCATTTCCTGAGCTGGCAGCTCTGTGTGTGACTTTATGGGCATACCACCTTGCATGTGGTTCCCGAGATTTCCTCTGTAAAATGTACTGAAGCAGACAGATGTGCAAAGAGCTGTTCAGTTGGGTTAGCGGTTAAGGCACTTGCCTGCAAAGCCTAAGAACCCATGTTCAACTCTCCAGGTCCCATGTAAGCCAGATGTATGAAGTGATGTGCTTGCTCAAGGTCACACATGCACACAAGGTGGTGCACACGTCTGGAGTTTGATTGCAGTGGCTGGAGGCCCTGGTGTGCCAATTCTTTCTTTCTTCTCTCATCTCTTACTCTCTCATAGAAAAATAAAAAAGGCCAGTCTGTTGGGCTTGCTTCAATAAACTATTTAGTTTTGGGAAGAAGCAAGAGAGAATATAAGTGAATATGCTTTCAACTCTTCCTGCCCTTGATTACCTTGTCACATGACTTGGTTGTGAGGCATATCTCAAATCTTTGATATTAGCAAAAGTTAAATTTAAAATTTGTAAATGATTTACCTACTCTTCTTAAACACACACACACACACACACACACACACACACACACACACACACGCACACACAGCATTTTTTTATTTTTAATTTGAGAAAGAGAGGCTGTAAAAGAACTCGAGTACCACTCATGGGCCACTTTGTGCATCTGAATTTACATGGGTAGTAGGAAATGGAACCCAGATCATCAGGCTTTGCAAGCAAGTGCTTTTAACCACTGAGCCATCTCTCCAGTCCCTCCTTTCTATTTTTTAATTATTAGAGTGAACTCAAATTTCCTCTGAGGTGAGATGATCACCTTGTCAGCTGGAGTGGACTGAGAAGCACATCGGAGGTGAGTGAAGCACAGACGTGCCTGTGTCTGCTGAGGGGGTTTCCAGAGAAGATTCAGGCAAGGACAGTTTCTGGCTCTGAATGTGGGGTGTACCCTCCCTCCAGCCTCAGAGCCTGGGTGGAATCTAAGGGGAAAAAGGCAACCCTAGTAGCACAGGCATTGTTCTTTCTGCTTCCTGTCAGCATGAGGTAAGCAGCCTTCACCATATACTCTCACTGCCTCAGTGCTCTGCTTTAGCACAGGCTCAGACTCAGCAGAGCTAAGGACTAATGACAAGCGCATCCATCTCGAGCCAGAATAAGTCTTGCTTCCCATAAATTGTTTACGTCAGACATTTTCAAAAGTATCACTCATGTGCACTTACTAATTCCTATCACTGCCGTTTCTTGACTGGAATAAAGAGACGCTGATACAGAGGGTACTCAAGGAATTCCATATAACTGAGAGGTGAAATTATCTACCAAGGCCCTGAAGTCCAGGTGTGGCCAAAGGGTTTGATTGTCAAGGTCATTTCTTTTGGGTGTTCTAGAGTTCACGGGATGGATTTAAGGCTTTTGAGTTTTGGCAGATCACCAATTTCCTTATGAAATTTTCATGGCTTATCGAGGAAAGCAACATGTTTGGGAGGCAATCTAAGACTGAAGAAAGGGAATAGTATTTATTTAAAATAGTTTCCATTGGCTTCAGAGGATTTCATGATCATTTCGCCATCACATTAGATTAACGGCAGTTTTCTCACTAGTACTAGAGAAGTGACTGACCTGCAGTAAGAAATGCATTTTCCAGAGTGAACATGGGAGGCTGGGCATGGAACCCATGGTACTTGCCTTGACATGCACGGGGCCCTGGGTTCCATCACTACCACCAGGGGCAAAGAAATCATGGTCTATATATGTGTTTGTAAATATTTGTAACTCCTCTGTGCCATATAGAATAGTTTTCATACAACAAAATACGGTGATTTACATATTATCAGGTACAAATAAAATTTGAAATTTTCACAAAGCTCCGATAACTATTGCTGGGTTTAAGAATTCTATCCTAAGCCGGGTGTGGTGGCGCATGCCTTTAATCCCAGCACTCGGGAGGCAGAGGTAGGAGGATCGCCATGAGTTCAAGGCCACCCTGAGACTACAGAGTTAATTCCAGGTCAGCCTGGACCAGAGTGAGACCCTACCTCAAAAAACCAAAAAAAAAAAAAAAAAAAAAAAGAATTCTATCCTAACACTGTCTTCCTTACATGGCATGGCTGCTGCCTTCGTGAGCTCAGTGACTGTCGTTACCTGCACAAGATCATGTACAATAAAGGGCCTATCACATTCCATCCTGGATAATGAGGGAGGGCATGAGGCCTCCATCCCTCCCTGGGGACTTGTTAGCAATTCATGATTAGTGCAGGAGTGGGAGACCTTTTCTGTAGTGGTGCATCCACTGCTAAGTTACACATGCGCTGATAAATAATCTGCCATCCATGCTTATGCAAGCAACCCCAATTACACACAGCACCTCTCTCTCTCCCTCTCTCTCTCTCTCTCTCTCTCGCACACACACACACACACACACACACACACACACACACACACAAGAAGACAAAGTGGACAAGGGTAGGAGATAGGAGGGAGGAATAAGAAAAGGTTATGGGAGGAGATTAGGATAAAAATACATTATATACATGTATAAACATTGTTAATAAAATTCTAGCTATTTATACTTTTATTCGTTTTTGAGGGTAGTATGTCTTGTGTTGTGTGTGTGTGGTATATACATTGTGTATATAGATTCAGAAATCCTGTTTGCACACATGCAGAGGTCTGAGGATAATGTCTTGTGTCTTCCTCTGCCACTCATCTGCACATTTCCCATGAGGTAGTCTTTCTCAAAACCCAGTGATTCACTGGTTTCTGCTTCTCATAGGACTGGGGTAACAGGCGTGCATGGCTACTTCCGTGCGTGCTGGGGGATTGAACTCAGAACACTGCAGGCCTGTTAAGACCCTCATACTTACATAGCAAGTGCTCTTTCTCTCCAGCTGCTCTAGGTTTTTTGTTGTTGTTTTGTTTTGTTTTTAGAGGTCTGCATACAATCTATTAAATTGACCTCATGATTATTAATGAGCTGCAAGTCATTACAACTTTGCTTTGGAAGTATCTTCAGTTTTCAGCCTTGAGCAGATGCTGTGGCATAGCGAAGATCAGTCTAGAGTCTTTGTTCACGTGCAGGGCGACAGTCTGTGCCAGCCCTTGAGATGGCTGCTTTAGGGGCTCTAGATGGCCAGTGTGGCCAAAACAAACCAAATCAAAACACCGTTTTCCATTTAGTGGAACTCGGTGAATTCTATAAAACATTTAGCCAAGCAGCTGTGGTTCAGCCACTCATAAGCATGTTGTGGTGCTTTATCTTAAATTTGAAAATCACGATAGCATTGTGTTGACAGAAAGATGCACCGAGACATCATTACGCTACCTCAATTTCCTTTATTATTAACAAGCCATTGATTGGACTCTTGCTGTTATTTTTCTCTAGCACATGGGAAAATTCACTCAGAGAGCGTCTCAGCCTCTTTAAACTTTTCTCATCTCTTTTTTGCCTTGATGTAATTCCATATTATAGGCTAAAAGTTTTGTTTTTGAGTCTTAAAAGTCTCAAATGCTGTGTCACAAAGACAGGTTTTTATGTGAAAAAAAAAAAACAAAAAACAATTAATTCTACTGCTAAGATGTCTACGCTAAAAAAGTTCCCTGCCCCATTCCAGATTTTTCACTGTTAACAATTTGTCTGAATAGTGGTTTTCTTAAACAAAAACAAAGAAAGGAAAAAAGAACTACTGCTTTTTTTTTTTTTTAAAACAAGTGTTTCTTTTCTGTTTGTTACTTTAAAATCTGCCATCTACTGACTTACATAATGGAGGTGGGGTCAGTGGAACTTAGCAGGTGGCCGCTGCAGAATCGCTTTCAATATGCAGGAGTTCTTAGCGAGGACAGAATCTTGAAGCATTTCAGTTTGGGAAGTGGGACATGGTTTCTGCATTTTGGGGTCAGAAACCTGGTTTTGGGATTTTCTAGTTAAGGTGAATTTTGCCCTTGGGTAGGGCTGCATGCAGGGAAGCAACCCATTGCAGGTTGTTGTTGAGTAGTTTAAGGCTTGGCTTAGGAATGTAAATTGAGTATATTAGGAATATTCTGACCCATGGAATTTGAAACAGTAACTTTGGTGTGTGTGGGGGGCATGTGTGTGTGCACAAATACGGGTCCCATACACAGTATGTGTGTGTGCAAATCTGTGCCCATGCACATACATGCAGAAGCCAAAGGAGAACACTGGGTTTCCTCCACTGTCACTCTTCCACCTGCTTTTCTTTCTTTTTTTTTTAAATATTTTATTTGTTTTGTTTGAGAGAGAGGAAGGAATGGAGGGAGAGAGAAAGAGGCAGATAGAAACATAATCCACCTTATTTTCTTGCGACAGAATCTCTCACCGAACCCAGAGCTGTTGTTTTTCAGCCTGAATGCTTACTAGTGTGAATGTAGCATGCCCCACCCCCACAGCCTCAAGTATTTGTGATTAAGTCTCCTACTTAGCTCCCAACTAATGGCGCCTTTGGGAGGTGGAGCCTTGCTGGAGGAGGTGTGTCACTAGGCACAGGCCTTGACGTTTATTAGTCCAGCTCTCCTGGGTGTGGAAAGCAAACTCAATTCTGAAACTACTTCCTTCCTGCTGCTGGGACAAGATGTGACTTCCTGGCTGTCTGCGCTGCCATGCTTCCCCTCCATGAATCTTCTCCTCAAACCTATAAGCCAAAATAAACGCTTTCCTCCTATATGCTCCTTCTGGTCAGATGTTTTGTTCTGCCAGTGAGAAGGGAGCTGCTACTGCCTGACTGAGCAGGCAGGCCTCGGTGATCCTCCCATCTTTTCACTCCCTCACCCCTCAGCACTGGGGACATGTGCACGTATGGCCATAGAAGGGTTTTCCATGTACATTGATGTTGGGGATCAAACTCCATTCTGTACACTTGTGCAGCAAGCACTGTTACCCACTGAACCTTATCCCCAGTCCCTTGAAATAGTTTCTTTTGACCAATATCTATATGTAGACATTTCTATGTATGAAAAAAGAAATTTTTATTCATAAGGGTTTTTAAAAAAAATTTTAGCAATCACTAGAACTAAGGAGCCAAGATTCAACCATGCCAGACAGCTAAATAGATCTAAGTCTCATGTGGTTAAAAAAAATAGACAGGGCTGGGGAGATGGCTTAGAGGTAAGGCACTTGCAAAGTCCAAGGACCCATGTTCAACTGTCCAGGTCCCAGTAAGCCAGATATACAAAGTGGCAAGTGCATAAATTTCGCCTGCGCACAAGGTATCTCACCCATCTGGAGCTTGATTGCAGAGGCTGGAGACCCTGGTGCGCCAATTCTCTCTCTCTCTCTGTCATTAAAAGAAAGATAGGCAAGCCAGGCGTGGTAGTGCACGCCTTTAATGCCAGCACTCAAGAGGCAGAGGTAGAGGATCGCTGTGAGTTTGAGGGCCACCCTGAGACTACAGAGAGAATTCCAGGTTAGTCTGGGCTAGAGAGAGACCTTACCACAACCCCCCCCCACCACAAAAATAATAGACAAATAGGTAGGTACACAAACAGATATGAAAAGATTTGAAAAACTCTGGGTTCAGGCTTTGCAAAATATCTCAGATTCTCCTGTGGTTGAGTTTTCAGGGCCAAGAATATAGTCCCCACCCAGGACCAGGGAGCCCAAGCTCCTGAGGAGAATATATGTCCACAGCTGTGATTTGGATGTGGTTTGTCCCCCAAGGCTGCCTGTATTAGAACCTTAGTTTCCAATATGGTGATGTTGAGAGGTGATGAGACCTTTAAAAGGTAGAGCTTCCTTCAAGATAATTAGGTCACAGAAAGGCATATTATTCTCTAGAGGAACTAAACCAGTAGGATGAATACCTGTTACAAAGGGGATTGATTGGGAGGGACTTACATAGTCCAACAATGGCTGTCTGTAAACTGGAGAGGCTGAGCTCAGTTGATGAGGCTGAACAGATGCCTCAGCAGCTACTGGCTGTTGAAGTTTCTGGAGGATTCCTAGAGAATCATTGGCCTTTAGTCAGTCCACATTTTTTTTTCTTTCCAAGGTAGGGTCTCACTCTAGCCCAGGCTGACCAGGAATTCACTACATAGTCTCAGGCTGGCCTCAAATTCAGTGATCCTCATACCTCTGTGCTGGAATTAAAGGCGTGTGCCACCATGTCCAGCAGAAGCCTCCAAATTTTTAGGTCAGAGAATCTAGGTTCTAATGTCAGCAAAGGATAGAGCCATGGAATGGATGCACTCACGAGCAGGAAGGAGAGGCAGGCAGGCTGAAGCATACTGTTTTCCTTGAGACTTCCTCACTTGCCCACTCTCCAGGAGGGTCTGCCTTTCTCAGCTAATCCTTCCTGGAAATGCCCTCACAGAGACGCGTGGAGGTGTTTGTGTCTCTTAGTTGATTCCTGATTCAATCAAGTTGGCAGTTGGGATTAGCTATCAGAGTCGTTATCCTCAGGAGGGATTAAGGTTGGGTTTGTGGAGTGAATTTGCTTTCATAAGAGTAAGTTGTTATAAAAGATGGGCATGGCTGCACCCTCTGGCTTTCTGTCTGGCCACATGATATCTCCCTATTCTTTCAGAATGTTGCAGTCAGGTTCACATTGCTAGCAGAAATCACCCAACCAAGAGCAGCTTTTGGGGAAAAATAGGCTATGCCAACATAAGGTGGACAATAGCAACAGGAAAGTGTGCCAAACACTGACATGGGAAATTGGCTATAACACCCATAAGCTGGCCCCCAACAATACACTATCTCCAGGAGGTGCTAATTCCCAAATCCCCACCAGCTGGAAACCTAGCATTCAGAACACCTAAATTTTTTGGGGACACCAGAATAAAACCACCACATCCTACCCCTGGACCCCATAAACTGATAACCATACATGACGTAAAATGCAATGCACTCTTCCAACTTTAAAAGCCCCCATAGTTTTTATCAATCCTAATGATGTTCAAACATCCCCATAGTCCAAAGTCTTTTAACTGAGCCACAATACCAAAAATAAATAAATGCCAGGTGCCACTTTTTACATTTGGCTTATGTGGGTGCCTTTGCAGTTGAAACCTGGCTGGCAGGCTCTGTAAGCAGGCGCCTTTAACTGCTGAGCCATCTTCCCAGCTTCTATAACCCCATAACTGTATAACTCCTGTGCCCACCTCCTCACTTAAACAAATAATGTTACAGTGAGGAAGGGAGACCTCCTCACATGTGGAGCATTGTATCAGGAAGTTTTTCTCTCCCTGAGAAATTTTTGTGGCTCTTTGCTCCTACCAGGAAGGAAAAAAAAATGCTTAGATTTCTCCCATTATTTGCGCACCGCCCTATGATTATAAGCCAGAATGCCAGAAACTTGACCAAAGTCTGGGGATGGGGGATCCTGCATGGAGTGGAATTATGCAAGAGAAGAAATGTTGCCTGGGGCAGAAAATTTCAGCAAGGAAGCTTTCAGTGCCAACCTTGGCCTCAAAGAAAAATATTCCACCCTCTTGAAGCTGTTACGATCACAGAGCAAGCAATGGCCTCACCAGCTCTCCATCCTAGACCTCCCCAGACAAACAGATGACAAAGCCAAGTTCCCACTAGACACATGTCCACATGCACTGAGGACGGTCCTGCGTGGTGTGAGTCACAAGGAACCAGGAAATCATATGAGAGTTTGTCTGTTTGGGGGCTAAAATCCAACAATGATTGGTACATTCCTGTTATGGTAGGGATTACCTCATCCTGAAGTTTGCTTAAAATGTTAGCAGACCCTGGGAGGACGTGGCAAAGTTTCTTTCTTGGCTCTTGTATGAGAAAAACTGGACTTGCTCCTAAATACAGTGACACTTGAGGCAAAGATTCAAATGAGAGCATGACATTTGCACATATATATTCTTTATTGCTGCTACCTGCACTTTTTTCTTTCTTATTATTTTCATGTATGTGCACTAGTCCTGTGTGTGCATATGAAGGGCAGAGAACAACCTTAGATGCTTCCCCAGGTATTGTCCACCTTTGTAGGAGACAGGGTCTCTTATTGGCGTGGAGCTCACCAGTTTGGCTAGTCTTGCTTGGCCAGTGAGCACCAGGGAGACTGTCTTTGCTTTCTCAGCACTGGGATTCCGGATGTGCACGACCATGCCTTGGATTTTTTACACAAGTACTGAGAATTGAATTCAGGTTCTCGTGCTTGAAGGTCATGCATTTTTACCCACTGAGCTTTCTCCTCGGCCCCTACTTGTACTTTGAAAAAGGGGTGTGACCTTCCAAGGTTCAGGGTCTAATGAGGAAAAGGTGGCGGAAAGAATGTAAGAGCCAAAGGAAGGGTAGGACTCCTTACAACGTGCTCCTCCAGACACAAAATGGCCTGCATATCCATGACCTCACAGTGCCTGACACTACCTGCACAAGACCATCATAAGAGGAGGCAAAGATCATGACATCAAAATAAAAGAGAGACTGATTGAGATGGGGAGGGGATATGATGGAGAATGGAATTTCAAACAGGAAAAGTGGGGGGGGGGAGGGTATTACCATGGGATATTTTTTATAATCATGGAAAATGTTAATAAAAATCGAGAAAAAAAAGAATATTTAAAAAAGGGGGAGGTGTGAAATGTTTGCACACAGAAAGTTTCTCACCCTTCTGGTGACACAGAAAAACCGAGCTACCTAACTTCTAGCTGCCTCGGACACCATAATGGTTCCATTGTCCTCTCTCAGACTGAGAGAGAATGGGCTTGCTCAGAATCCCCTCCAGTTACATCACCCTGGCTGGAATTTCAGGCGCTCAAAGTGGTTTCCCCCATTTGTTGGGTGCAACTGCTTCCTGTATGGGGTCTGCAGGATATCAACTGTTGTTCTTATCAGTTAAGACAAGAGTTCCCACTGTGGCTTAAGAGGGTGCCCATCACTCTAAATGGGGTGTGTGTGTGTGTGTGTGTGTGTGTGTGTGTGTGTGTGTGTGTGTGTATAGATATGCGTGGCCAGTGCACATGCACATGGAGGCCAGAGGACGATATCATCCTCTACTGCTCTTCTGCCTTATTTCGCTGAGACACAATCTCTCACTGAAACTGAAGCTCCCCACTTTTCAGTTAGACTGCCTGACCAGTGAGTCCCTGTAATCCTTCTGTCTCTGCTGCTTCAGCCCTGGTGTCATACATGGCTTAAAATTTTTTTTTGTTTATTTTTATTTACTTATTTGAGAGTGACAGAGAAAGAGGCACATAGCGAGAGAGAGAGAGAGAGAGAGACAGACAGACAGACAGAGAGAGAGAGAGAGAGAGAGAGAGAATGGGAGCCCCAGGGCCTCCAACCACTGCAAATGAACTCCAGACGTTTGTGCCCCCTTGTGCATCTGGCGAATGTGGGTCCTGGGGAATCGAGCCTCAAACCCGGGCCCTTAGGCTTCACAGGCAAGCGCTTAACTGCTAAGCCACCTCTCCAGCCCCCGTTGGATGGCTTTTTAAAGATTATTTTTTAATTGTATTTATTTGAATGAGAGAAAAAGGGAAGGAGGGAAAGAGAGAGAGAGAGAAAGAGAGAGAATGGACATGTTAGGTCCTCCAGCCACTGCAAAGGATCTCCAGATGCATGTGCCACCTTATGCATCTGGCTTATGTGGGTTCTGGGGAATCAAATGGGTCCTAGACATTGCAAGCAAATGCCTTAACTGCTAAGCCATCTCTCCAGCCCCATACATGGATTTTCACATGGGTGTTGAGGATTGAACTCAGGTCCTTTTGCTTGCATAGCAAGCATGCTTACTCCCTGAATCATCGCCCCACCCCGACTCAGCATGTTTGAAATACTTTCCCTTGTACATTAAAATTACTTTCTATTTTTCACTTCTTTTTAAAAAATATTTTTGTTTACTTTTATTTATTTGAGAGAGACAGGGAGAGGGAGAGAGGAGGGGGAGAGAGAATGGGCGTGCTAGGGCTTCCAGCCGCTGCAGACAAACTGAAAACACGTGTGCCCCTTTGTGCATCTGGCTAACGTGGGTCCTGGGGAATCCAGCCTCGAACTGGGGTCCTTAGGCTTCACAGGCAAACGCTTAACCACTAAGCCATCTCTCCAGCCCATACTTTTCACTTTTTAATGTGAGGCCTGGGGCTTCTGCCAGAGACATCAACAGAAACTAATATACCAGTGAATTTTTTTTTTTTTGTGTGTGTGTGTGTATGCACACTTGTGCACATGGGCACACTGTACGAGAGTGGAGGCCAGAGGACAACCTTGGGTATTTTTCCGCTCTGTCCACATGTTTTGAGAAAGGGTCTCTCTTGCCACTGCTGCTTGCAAGCTATTAAGAGTCTTCTGGCTCCGTGTCCCATTGCTGTAGGCAGAGTCATATAACAGATATGTGTGTCATTGTGCTCGGCTATGTGTGTGCTGAGGAGAAGTGAATTCAAGTCAGCAGGCTCATAGCAAGGTCCTTTAACTGCTGAGCCACCTCACCAGTCCTTAGCACATCATTTTAAAGAAATGTGATAACTGACTAAATGTGTTACCTCCAAAACCCAGTTCCTACCAGTAGGTACGTTGTGTATATGCATGGGTGTATGTGTGTATGCTGATATATTTGCACACGTGTGCATATATGGTGCATGGAAGCCAGAGGAAAATCTCAGGTGTTGCTCCTCAGAAATATTATACAAATTTTCTTTTGTTTCTTTCTTTTTAAAAATATTTCTGTATTTATTTACTTGTAAGTAGAAAGGGAAGGAGAGAGGGAAGGAAGGAAAGAGAAAGAACACACAGAGAGAAAATGGGCATACCAGGGCCTCCTGCCATTGCAAACAAACTCCAGCTGCATAAGACACTTTGTGCATCTGACTTTATATAGATCCTGGGAAGTTGTACCCAGGTCATCCGACTTTGTACACACTTTAATCCCCGAGTTATCTCTCTAGCCCCAAGTTTAATTTAATTTATTTTTTTGTTTTTTGAGGTAGGGTCTCACTCTAGTCCAGGCTGATGTGGAATTCACTATGGAGTCCAGGCTGGCCTTGAAGTCATAGTGATCCCCCCACTCTGGCTCCCAAGTGCTAGGGTTGAAGGTGTGTGCCGTTATGCCCAGCAAATTTTATTTTTGAAATATGGTCTTTCACTGGTCTAAAGACTCACCAAGTAGGCTAGGCTAGCTGGCCAATGAACCCCAGGGATTTTCCTGACTCCAAGTCTCCAGCATGGGATTACAAACATGTGCTACCATGCCTGTATTTTTTACATAGGTTCTGGGGATAAAATTCAGGTCTTCATGCCTGTGAGGCAAGCATTTTACATACTGAGTTATCTCCATAGCCTCCAATTCATACTTTAAAAATTAATTTGATCACATATATATTATACCACATCATACTCTTTTATCCCCTCACCCCTGCTCCCCTTTCCCTTGGGGCCTCCTCAGTGGGGATATGGTATTCACTGCAGGGTTATGAAGGCCTTGGTCAGTCTTTGTGCAGTAGCAGGGAGACCATGCCTTAGGGCATCCTTACTTACTCTAAGGCTCTAGCAATCTTTCCACTCCCTCTTCCTCAATGTTCTCTGAGCCATGGCAGGCTTGTTGGCAGTTTTATTTAGTGTTGAGTTCCCTATAGCCTCTGAATTTCTGCTTTAATGGGTTTTGATTGATAACCATGTCTGTCATCGTTGCCCGGGAGCTGGTTGTCAGGCTAGCAGTAAGAGCAGTATTCATGTGGCCACTTCCTTTGCAATTTTTCCTGGGTCCTGGCAGATGTGATAGAGGGGCACATCTTGGGGTGAGCAGTAGGCTATCTTTTTGTCTTGTCAATGGCTTTTGGTGCTCCTCTGTTTTCTCTTCCTTCTGTTAAACAAATCAGATTCTCCAACCAAGAGTGAGAGCAGCCTGGGTTAAAGGAGATATGCAGTTATTTGAGAGAATTTTTGGTGTGCAAGCCCACTCTTCTTCTCCAGGGAGTGGTGGGGGCTTCCTTCTGCAGTTTATGAATTTCCTGACCATGGAATTCTGACTTGGTTTCTAGTACCAGGTTTGAGTTCTCTCCCAGTGAACAGGCCTCATGTCTAAGTAGAGAATAGTTGGTTACCTGCACAGGCTGTGTGCCACTATTACACAAGTGTGTACTTCTTGTCCATCTGGTTGATTTTGTAGTCTACAGAGGCCCCTGCTTATTCATTCTATTGGTGACCATTGTCCTCCAGCGGTTCCCATAGGGCTCTCCATCACTATGGGGGCTAGCCAGGAGGGAGGTAGTTTCCCTTTTGATTTCAGCTTAGTAATCAGATGTTCTGTGAGCAAAGCCTATTCTGTCTTCAGCAATAGGATCTTACCTTTTAGCTCTGGCAGGTAATCAAATGTTTGGCTATGGCCTACATTGTTGTGGAACCTCATGGATTTCACTGGCCAAGAGCTCACTGAGGGTGGTAACTCAATTCTGGGCCTGGGATTTAGGGACAAGAGTCCATAGTTTTAAGTTTAAGCTTTTTCCACCTTCTGTCTGGAATGTCCCTCCTCCCCCTTCATTGGTGGTTGTATCTTACAGAATGCTAGCCAGAAGGAGGATTTCCATGGAACTGATTCATGTTGTCTTAACTTTTGTGTAATTCCCTCCTCAACACCCCCATCCTCTACCTCTCGAAGCTCCTATTCCTGACCCCCAGTCTGTCCCTCCCCAAGTTTATTAAGGAACTCCTCCTTTCCTCTCTTCCTATTTCTTCTCTCCTGCTCTCACTCTAGCTTTATGCCCATATTCCTGATCCAATGCATACCTTTAATAATGACTACAAAATAAATTACTGGACTAGAGTGATGACTTAGTGATTAAGGTACTTGCCTACAAAGCACTCACATAAAGCCAGATGCACAAAGTGGTGCCTGGACCTCTAGTGGCTAGAGGCCCTGGTGCACCCATTCTCTCTCTCCATCTATCTTTCTGTCTCTCTAAAATGAACAAATGAAATTGTCTTTGTTGTTTTGAGGCAGTATCTCACTGTAGATTAGACTGACCTGGAACTCACTCTATAACCTCAGGTTGACTGGAACTCACAGCGATCCTCTTACCTCAATCTCCCAAGTGCTGGGGCCAAAGGTGTGTGCCCCCACATCCAGCTAAATCAAATTCCTTTTATCAATAAGCTTGATGAGACAGCTGGGTATGATGTTGCAGGCCTCTAATGCTCTCACACAGGCAGTGGAGGCACTAGGTCGCTCTAAGTTTAGAGCCAGCCTGGGCTGCACAGTGAGAGCCTATCTCAAAAACCAGCAACAACAACAAATGAAACAGATCTCAACTAGGTATGTCACACTGGCTCTTGCAGAAAGAATCACTCAATACTGTCAATATTAATCTGAAGGGGAAAACTTGAATTGCTTATAGTTTTCAGTTGAAGGGAAAAATCTTTCAAGAGTCTGTCTATTCACGCATGTGTATACATACACACACACATACACACTCACACACTGGAGCCTCAGACAAGGAACCCTGAGAGGCACTGATTTATTCATATCAGGTCAACATTTCTGCTAACAAGGATGCTATGCTACCTCAAATTTCTGCAAAGTTCCTGTGATGGTTCATCTTCATGGTCAACCTGATTGGAATTACAATCACCAGGAGACACACCTCTGGACGTGTCTGTGAGACAGTTTCCAGAGGGGTTTAATGACAGAGAAGCCACCCTTCATGTGGGCAGTGCCATCCCATGGGCTGGGCTCCCAGACCGTGGAGAGAGGAGAATGTTTGCTGAGCACCAGCATGCATTCTTTCTGTTGGCTACGATGGACTGTACCCTCAAACTGGGAACCAAACTAAATCCTTCCTTGCTTAGGCTGCTTGGAGCAGGTCATTCATCACTAAGGCAGTGAGTACTTCTAGTGTCGGGCTAGAGACAGCAGTGGGGCACCAAGACTTCCAGCAAATGTGGAGACTATATAGAGAACGTATATTCGGTGCATTCTTATTTGCCAGGCTTCTCCTCCCATTTCTTGGAGTGGCTTTCATTCTCCCGAGCCTGTGCTGACACCCTCTCTGCCCTCCTGCCGTCTCAGGCCTGCAGCGCTCTCATAGTCCCACAATCCTAAGAGTCTATCTTCTCTCCATCTCCTCTCCTTATTCCTTCTCCACTACGTTTCCCTCTTGTGCATCCTTGGGAGCAATGGTAACAACTGTGTCTTGACATTTGCCATTTCAAAAAAATAAATAACTAACTACATTGACCCTAAACAATTATTAAATAAAATCATTATCTGCATTTAACATAAAGACATGAGGCTCAGAAGCTCTGTAGCTTTTCTATTTATTTATTCATTTTGGGTTTTTGAGGTAGGGTCTCACTCTAGCTCAGGCTGAACTGGAATTCACTATGTAGTCTCAGGGTGGCCTTGGTGATCTCCTAACCTCTGCCTCCCGAGTGTTGGGAAGAAAGGCGTGCACCACCATGCCGGGCTTTCTGAGGTTTTTCTCTACCCTGGGAGCTCACTGTAATCTCATAGGTAATGTGGCTGACTGGAGGCCCCACTCACCTCTTCTCCTCTTTCTATCCCAGGCTTCTAGAAGACAGAAGGTCCAGAGAGGAGAGAGTAAGCTACTTTCCTAGATAACATGTGGGTCCCCTCCCACCCAGATGGATTTAAAAACAATTCTTTAAACAAAAGAATCATAATATCATGCATTGCATGGCCTTGCACTTGAACTCACAGTGAGGTTTTAGGCATAAAGGCAAAGCAGTCCCCTTCTAGGAACAGGTATCTGTGAGGGAGACTGGGAGAGGGAGGTGGCGAAGGATGTAGTCAGAACTCCATGGGCAGAGAGGACTGGGAGGAAGGCAGAGATGCTGCTGGTTTACACAAGGACTTCTAGAGACAGGAGCAGCGTTGGATCAGGACCTGGTGGGCCAGGTTGAGGACAGGTGTGAAGAGAGGCACCTCCCATCTGTCAAAACCCGGCAAGGAGCCAGACCCCAGGCACTTTTAAGTAAAGCAGCAGAGGATGCGAACTCTGGAAGCCCAGAGGAAAAGGGCTGAAAAGAGATGTTGGGGGCATCCTGGACTCCCACAGAACAACTGGGGCAAAGAAGGCCTTGTAATTATACAAAAAGAAGCCTATGAAATATGAGTTTCCTTGTGACTGCAATTAACAAACTCTAGAGATGCTGAGTTACAGCAAAAAAAAAAAAAAAAAAAAAAAAGTCCCAACTTAATCATTGGTTAACCTTCCAGTTTTCCATAAACAATATACCAGTCCTGTTTTCCAATTATTAGGTTTTGAAACTATGTCTGGTGGCTCATATCTATAATCCCAGTACTTGGTGGGCTGAGGCAGGAATATTGCTATGAGTCCAAAGACTGCCTTGACTATATATAGTGAATTTCACATCAATCTAGATTACAGTCAGAGTCAGTCAAAAAACAAAAAGAAAAGAAAAGAAAAGGGAGAAAGAAAGGAAGGAGAGAAGAGAGAAGGAAAGAAGGAAAGAAAGAAAGAGAAGGGAAGGAAGGAAAGAAGTCAAAAGAGAAAGAAAGAAAAGTAAATTTGTCCTCAGAATAAAACAGCTGAAGACTGTTGTTCCCTAAGGAGACTGCCCATCGGGCCATGCCTCTGCCCGGCAGTGTGAAGGAGTGTGAGGGATGAGTCAGCCCCACCAGGTGCCCTCTCTGCCCCAGGCCCAGTGACCTCCGACAAAGTCCCCTGTCAGGCATGTAGGCAGGAGGTGCTAGTTGGCTCATCTCTTATACAACCGAGGCCAAGAAGAAAACAAAGGGAAAGTCATTTCCTCATTCTTCTTCCCCCACCCCCACAGGAAGCATATGTTCATCCTGAGGTGAGACTCTATATGAGGGCAGAGTCAGGGGGCACAGTACGATCTGGATTGAACTCATGGGAATAGACTGCTTAAGATGGTAGGTAACATGATCCAGTAAATAATCCCTACCCCCACCACCCATCCCAAGCCAGCAATCCTACGCAAAATTAGTGGATCACAAAATAAAAATATGTGCACATACTGTCGTGGTTTGATTCAGGTGTCCCCCATAAACTTAGGTATTCTGAATGCTAGTCTCCCCAGCTGAAATTTGGGAATTAATGCCTGCTGGAGGGAGTGTATTCTTGGGGGCGTGCTTGGGGGTGTTGTAGCTGGTTTCCCCTTGTCAGTGTTTGGCACACCCTCCTGTTGCTGTTGTCCACCTTACATTGGCCAGGGGGTGATGTCCACCCTCTGCTCAGCTGTCCTTTTTCCTGCCATTCTGGAGCTTCCCCTTGAGTCTGTAAGCCAAAATAAACCCTTTTTTCCCAAAAGCTGTTCTTGGTCAGGTGATATCTGCCAGCAATGTGAACCTGACTGCAACACATACATACCAAACAAATAAATACATAACAGATTTAAAAAAAAAAACCTGCAAGCATGTCTGTTAACTGCTCTGGAGCGTTGCGTGGTGGACAAGCAACACTAACTGTAGCCGGTGGCCCACATTTTAGTTAGGAGCTGCCTTCAGGCTGCCCAGGCGAGAGCCCCTGCTGGGCAGCTGTTTTATGACCTGGAGAACGTATTTAACCTTTGTGAACCTCAGCTTTCTTTCCCATCTATAAAATGGCAAGGGTGGTGTCGTTCATAATTGGTATGAGGATGGAATGAGGAAAAAACATTGGAGACTCGTGAGCTCTTGCTTATTGCATGCCCTTAAGAACAAAGGGGAACGTGGGAGGGGGAGGGAGGGTATTACCATAATCATGGAAAATGATAATGAAAATTGCCAAAAAAAAAAAAGAAGGACATCAGGACAGAAAGAAAAAAAAACAAAAAGAAACATAACCTTGTGGGTATGCTAGGTGCTCCTGTTTATACCAGGGCTTTTTTGTTTGTTTGTTTTGTTTTTCAATGATCACTTATCTTGCTTAATCAGAGGACATTTCTCTCTTTTGGAAATTGTTCTTATCTCTTGCTGAGCCAAGACCCTCCCCCTCCAAACTTCTCTTTGGATTAGAATTTTTGCTTTAGGTTAGTGTGAACGCTGGTTTTGGTAATCTTTGCAAACACTAAACTACAGACTGTTCCAGGTCCAAGGCTCTTTCCTTGACCCCAGCACATATGGTAGATCTTCCCTAAATACTTTAAGATAAACACAGCAGTGATTAGATATCCTTAGCTAAAAAGAATCTCTTATCAGAAAAAAACATAAACGTTTCTGAAATCCTTCCTGATCAGTCAGTAAGCCCTGTAGCCTAAAGGAGGCTCCTGACAAAACAGACCATAGCTGGCCCAGGTTTCAAACCTCTAGTGGGCTTGTTCTGGACCATGTGACCACCAGGTGACTGGGTGCTAAATCCCCAGACTTCTGAGAGCACAGCTACATGCCCAGGGACTTTCCAATGGTCCTGGAGAACTGAGCCTTGGAACTGTAGCCATCGAGTTGGTTTAAGAGGTGGGATTGCACTTAACTCTTTCCTGTTTTTGACTTTCCTTCTAGATCACAGCCCTACTCCAACCCTTAGCCTCTGTCTCCTGATTTGTTTGATGGTCAAATTCCATTGCTTGTTGCCAGAGCTTATGAGTGGAGAAGCTTGCTGGTCTCTTCCATCTCATCTTCACAGTGCTTCTGGGGTGAGCATTCTGTAAGATAGATCTGCCCCTGACTCCTGTCTCTCCCTACCTACTCAGGGTCTAGTCAGGCTGCCCTCTGAATAAAGTCTGCGTGCTGGGACTGGGGAGGTTAAGGGCTTGCTGCACAAGCTTGAGGATCTGTGTTCCGTTCCCAAGCACATATGTGGAAGCCAGGCCTTATGGGTATGCCTAGCATAGGGAGGAGGAGAAAGAGAACCTCTGAGGCTAGCCACACACACACAAACACACACATACACATACACATAAAACAATTAAAAAATAAAGTCTGAGGGCTAGAGAATGGCTTAGTGGTTAAGGCCCTTGCCTGCGAAGCCTAAGGACCCATGTTCAACTCTCCAGATCCCACATTAGCCAGATGCACAAAGTTGAGGCAAGTGCAAGGATGTACATGCCCACTAGATGGCACAAGTGTCTGGAGTTCAATTTCAGTGGCTGAGGCCCTAAAAGCCAATTCTCTCTCTCTCTCTCTAAAATAAAAGTAAGTAAATAGCCGGGTGTGGTGGCACACGTCTTTAATACCAGTACTTGGGAGGCAGAGGTAGGAGGATCACCGTGAGTTCGAGGCCATCCTGAGACTACATAGCGAATTCCAGGTCAGCCTGAGCCAGAGTGAGACCCTACCTCTGAAAACCAATAAAACAAACAAACAAACAAACAAAAGTAAATAAAAATAAAAAGTAAAGCCTGAGTTCTCCAGTTGGGTTCATGAACCATTCCAGGGTGGATTCCTGCTCCTGTCCCCCTTTCTGCTTCTCCATTGTCTCTCCCCCATCTTTGGCTCCTTTGATCTCTGGACATACAGAGCCATGCAACATTCCTGACCCAGCTCTTCTCTCAAGGTCATGCTTTCATGTCCTCTAGAAATGCTCTTCAGATGGTTCACTACTTTCCGCTCCGTTAATGACATACATACCCCAATCTATGGTACTCAGATTTTCCCTCTACCACAGCAGCCATCAGACTGGGTTAGAAAGAGCCACTTGTGTTCATTCTCCAGAACTTTCACGCCATGCACACCATGTGTTTGCCTTGGTGCCAGGGACAGGCTTACTTTGAAGTAAGCCAGATGAAGATCTCTACTCTCACGAGATAAGCAGTGATTTCATGACATACATTACATATTATATTCCAGTGAAAACCTGATACAAACATTTTGGAAGAAAATAAGTCAGATGAAATGTTGTCTAGGATGGTAGTGACATGATGAAAGGAAAGCTGGGGAAGGAGTTTGGTCAGTCTATGAGAAGAATTGAGTTGGCCGACCAGAGGCAGGAGAGAAGCCATTCTCTCTAGAATACTACAAGGCTACAAGATCTCCTTAACACTGTGGTCAGAATTCACACCTTTCTACATTCACAGGGTCTAGCCTTGTATCCAGGAAATAATAGTGTTAGCAAGTATTTGAATGAATCTGTTTATATATATATTTTTCATTATTATTATTATTATTTTTGTCAGGAGACCAGCCAGACCCCTAGTGCATGGCTGGAAGATGCTCCTGCAGAACCAATGTAATTTTAAAATGACATTTTTCCTTGGGGGTTTGCATGTATATGAGAATAAAGGTGGGTTTACACAAGCGTGCATGTGCATGTGGAGGCCAGAGGTTGATGATGAGTGTCTTCCCCATTTATTCTCCAGTTTAGTTTTGAGACAGCATCTCCCCCGAGCCTAAAGCTCATCAATTCACCCAGACTAGCTGACCAGCGAGCCCAGGGATATTTGTGTCTCTGCCTCCCGGGCACTGGGTTTGCTGGCTCACACCACCGTGCCTGCCTTTGACAAGCATGCAGGCCATTGGAATTCAGCTTCCTACCCTTGACCAAGCACTGTACCCCATGAGCCATCTCCCCAGCTCCTCCCCTTGGTTTTGAGTAGTAAAAACTAATCTTGATGTTATAGCTTCGAGCGGTTTTATTCTAGGAACCGTAACAAAAATATTCTTGCCACCATTCCAAAGGGTCAGAGCTCCTTTCTGGCGTTATTCTGTGGGCTCCCATGTTAGAAAGGTGGCTACCTGATCTTTTTTTTTTTTTTTTTTTTTTTTCACCATAAGCCATGCTGAGGAAAGGATGTTGTCACACTGAAGTTAAAGCACCGTAATCCTGCTTCTTGAGAGGCTGAAGCAGTTGGATTGTTAAGGGTTTGAGGCCAGCCTGGTCTACATGGTGAGTTGTATATCATCTTGGGCCACAAAGCGAGGCTTTATCATAAGTAAATAAATAAGTAGAAAATAAAAAGAAGGAAGGTAGGTCTCAGAGGTGGGCTGAAAAGCATTATGGTAAACACCTCACAGGAAAGGAAGAGAGAGCAAGGGTCTCTCCACTTTGGAGAGGACCAGTGATTCAGAGTTCAGCTTGTGTCTGTCTCTTAGATGTAACTCTAGGGCCAAAGCCTCTGAATAGGAGGGGAAAGAGAGAGAGGGAGAGGGAGAAGCAGGGCTATAGGCTTTCAGAAATCAAAACCCGGAGCAGCTTTATTTAACCACAGACACAACTGGACAGCTGCACCATGGCTTCCGCTGTGAGGAGGGACCAGTGTGACCAACAGACACAGTGCACGCGGGGGTGGCGTCTTGGTGATGAGGCAACAGGAAGTGCAATGCACAGAGGCCTGGGCTGGTCGTGAGCACACGTGCTTCTCACTCCCCAGGGACAGCTGGGAGGGCTTGGAGTCACAGTCACCGTCCTGCTCGAACAGACCCATGAGTCTGGGTTCAGGTCATCAGTGGCTCCATCAGTACTCTCAGGCTACAAAGTCTAGGGAAACATGAATTCAACAAAAACCCAAGCCCATTGCTTGTGTGGAAGAAACACCTAAGTGAAATTAAAGAACAACATGACTAATTTATTTCCAAGTATTGGATAAGGAGATGAAAAAAATTGTTTTTTTTTTACCACAATTCAGCTGTTATATTTTTTGACTGAATTAAAAATGCATTGTAAATGTCAACTGGTGACCTTGACTGTCCAAAACACTTGTAAAGTAAATTAATTAAAGTTCAGGTTCATGGTTCCAAGAATCCCATGACTAGTAGCTGTAAGGGATTGGGATTACACTGTTAAGAACCCTTTGGGAGATGAAGGAGAGGTGGTGGAGTGCTGGCCCAGCATGCATGACGCCCTGGGTTCAATTCCCGGAAAGGCATTAACTTTGAATGTCGGTGCTCTGCTGTAGTCTCATCACCAAAGAGGTAAAGACAGGAGAATCAGGAAATTCAAGGTCATCCTCAGCTACGTGTTGAGTTCAAGTCCCTGAAAAAGGAACATTTCTAATTCATCTGGGAGAAAGAAATTGATAGGCTTGGCAGTTTAAAAATGTATTCAAGGGCTGGAGATGGCTTAGTATTAAGGTGCTTGCCTGTGAAGCCTAAGGGCTCAGGTTCGACTCCCCAGTACCCATGTGAGCCAGATGCACACGGTGGCACACGCATCTGTAGTGCATTTGCAATGGCTAGAAACCCTGGCTCATCCATTCTTTCCCCCCATGCCTTCTTTCCCTGACTCAAATAAATAAGTAAAAAAAGAAAATAATTAATGTATTCAAGTCATTGCAAGCAGGTCATCTATGACTCCTGTTTGATGCGCACTTCTCAGCACTGTGTGCCGTGCCTCTGAAGAGTCTGTGTCCACGGTGAAGAATTAGAAGTTATGGCCACAAGCACATTTTCCCAAGTTCTTTTGGTTTCATGTTTTTTATTCCTAAACCTTGTTAACTTCTAATATACTTATGATGTGGATTTCTTCATAATGCAGAACACATTTCAAAATCCTTGTTTCTGGCAAGATTTTGCATCAACAAGCTACTTCCAGAAAGTGACTTTGTAATAACATTAGTAGAAATGCCTTTACAGTTTTCATAGGTGTTTGGCCCTTAAAATGTATGCCATTGAACTGGATCAAATAAAGAAACATTTGTAATTTCTAAAATGAGTTCATTAAGGAACTCAATTGTATTCCTTAATGTAAATAACTACCATGAAAATACCAAAAAAAGAAGATGAATATTAATTTTAAATGCCAATAGTAAAAAAAAAAGTTGTTTATTTATTTGAGATAGAGACAGAAAGGCAGACAGAAAAAGAGAGTGAGTACGGGTGTAACAGGACCTCCTGTCACTGAAAATGTACTCCAGACACATGTGTCACTCTGTGCATCTAGCTCTGTGTGCGTACTGTGAAACTGAGCCCAGGCCACCAGGCTTGGAAAGCAAGTGACTTTAACTGCTGAGCAATCTCTCCAGCCCTAAGTACCAATATTTAATGTTGTCTTTTCTTCAATTTACAAAAAAAAAAACAAAAAAACCCAGAATTCTAATTTGCAGTGTGTTCACATTTCGTAGTTCCCAATAAAATTATTATAAATATAGCATTTTAATTACAGAATATTAGGAAAAAGTTAAAATACATGAAAAAGAAAATAAGTAAAACAAACAAACAAACCATACTCCCAACTTGAGGACAATTACTGCTAGAACTTGGGGGCATTTTATATATATTGTACATCTATATTTTCCTCCATACAGCACACACACAATAAAACAAGGTATTTTACAATAGCTTTTATGGTCTTTTATATTTTTATTGGGTATGTTTTCTTATTCCTAATTTCTCTACTAGTTTGGAAACTATAATTCTATTTGTTTCCATGAATAATTATCTTTTTGTTGTTGAAAGAATTTTAAGTGTTTTTAAAAAACAATTTCAGGGCTGGAGAGATGGCTTAGTGGTTAAACGCTTGCCAGTGAAGCCTAAGGGCCCCAGTTCGAGTCTCGTTTCCTCAGGATCCACGTCAGCCAGATGCACAAGGGGTCGCACCCATCTGGAGTTTATTTGCAGTGGCTGGAGGCCCTGGCGTGCCCATTCTCTCTCTCTCTCTCTCTCTCTCAAATAAATAAATAAATAATAATAAATATTTTCATTTATTCATTTGAGAGAGAAAGAGGCAAACAGAGAGAGAATGAGGATGGGCATTCCAGGGCCTCCTACCACTGGAAAGAAACTACAAATGCATGTGCATCTGGCTTGGGGTGCTGGGAAATTGAGCCCAAGCCATCTGGCTTTGCAAGCAAGCACTTGTAACCACTGAGCCCTCTCCCCAGCCTTGTTAAAAGAATCTTAGATGCTTTTATCTCTGCTTATAAATGCTGATCTAGGGCTGGGCAGAGGGCTTAGAGGTTAAGCACTTGCCTGTAAAGCCTAAGGACCCCAGTTCAAGGCTCAATTCCCCAGGACCCACGTTAGCCAGGTGCACGAGGGTTGCATGCGTCTGGAGTTCATTTGCAGTGTCTGGAGGCTCTGGTGCACCCATTCTCTCTCTCTCTCTGCTTCTTTCTCTCTGTCTGTTGCTCTCAAATAAATAAAAATAGCCCCCCCCCAAACAACATCATAAAAGCTGATCTATTAATCACCTGCTGTATAGAATAAAGATCATTCAAACTTTAATTGTGCTTATGGTTTTACTTTATAACTTTAATTGATAGAATTTGAGATTTAGACCTAAACCATTGTTATTTTACAGAATTAATTTCTTTTTCAATACAGATCCTTAAAATGTATTTTGCTTTAAAACCATAATGGGACAAGGACAGTCTGCAGGTGTGAGCTCAGGTCTAGCTAGAGTCCATTGTTTTCTCATCTCTATGTGTTCTGATGCCCTCACCCCTGAGTTCTTTTTTTTTTTTTAAATTTTTTATTTATTTATTTGAGAGTGACAGACACAGAGAGAAAGACAGATAGAGGGAGAGAGAGAGAATGGGCGCGCCAGGGCTTCCAGCCTCTGCAAATGAACTCCAGACGCGTGTGCCCCCTTGTGCATCTGGCTAACGTGGGACCTGGGACATCGAGCCTCGAACCCAGGTCCTTAGGCTTCACAGGCAAGCGCTTAACCACTAAGCCATCTCTCCAGCCCTGAGTTCTTATCTCCCATCCATTCTGAGGAACATTGGATTGTGTCCCTCAACTGTGAGATACTGTATTAGGGGAGCCTGTTAGGTTTTCCTACAAAGTTCCTCTTGAATGCATAATTCTTTTCCTCCCTAGCTTGAAAGAAAATCTCCATTTACTGCTGTTATTTAATTTTCTGGAAATGTTTGTGGTTTTTTAGTTCCTTGAGGCAGTCAGTGGCTTTTCAATCTTGGCCACCCATTTCAATCACTGAGGGGGATTTTCTTTAGAAATGTCCGTGCCCAAGATCCATCCTATGGTAATTAAAAGAGAAAAGGGACGGGCTCCAGACCCTGCATGCTGCTTTTAAAAAGGCTGGCTCAGTGATCTGAGGGCAGAGTCAGGGTCGGGAACTGCTGCTTAAGAGACAAGCAAGGTGCTTGCTTGAATGCTCAAAGAATCTCTCTCTCTTTTCTATGCCATAAATTCTGCCTGGTAATCTTTGATGCTATAAGCTCAGCAATTTTCTCTATTGCTTCTTTGAATATTGCCTCCACCATATCCACTGGGTTTGTCTTCTGTTTTTGTTTTTGTTTTTTTTTTTTGTTTGTTTGTTTTTCTTCTTTGCATGTGTATATGTGTGTGGCGTGTGTGTTCATGTGGGTGCAAGTGTGTTGGGTGCACATGGAGGCCAAAGGTGGATGCCAAGTGTCTTTTACCACCACTCTTCACTCTGTCCTAGGGGTCCCCTCTTTCTGCTTCCCATGTTCTGAGATTGCACACCAGACTTCCTGCCTGTACAGCAAAGACTCTGTCCACTGAACCATCCTCCCTAGTCCCTTATTTTCTTCTCTTTCTTGATCCTTATGCCATGTTCATTGGATATTTTAGTTTACTCAGACTACTATAGGGAACAGAAATTTATTTTTTAGAGTTATATGGACTGGGAAGTGCAGAGTTTACACGTCTGTTATGGGGCTGTTACTTTGCTCCATGATGGCCATATTGTCACTGTGTCCCCCTGTGGCAGGGGCAATGAGTCTTTTAAGATCCTCTTTTATTAGGATGTTAATCTCATCAAGTCTTACCTCCCAATAGTATTACTTTTGAGATTATGTGGGTTTTTTTTTTTTTGTATGTGGTATGTGTGGTGTGGTGTCTGTCTGTGTTACATGTAGGGTATGCACATGTATGTGAAGATGCAGTGCCCATGTGTGCATGGTGGCCAGAGATAAACATTGGGAGACCGCCTCCATCACTCATCTGTGGGTTCCCTTGGGATGGAGTCCCTTACTGACTACAGAGTTTGCCATTTTCAGCTGGCCCCAGCAATTTTCAGGCATCTGCTCCTCATAGACCTGGGGGTTGCACATGTGCATGGTCACACTATTTACCTGGGTGCAGGGGAATTGAACTCAGGCATTCTCAAGCCCCCTTAGGCTCTCTCACATGTGCAGAAAGTTCTTGTTACTACGCCATCTCTTGAGCCCCGGGATTAGATTTTATTGTATGAATTTAGGGCGATACAAATATTAAGTCTATAGCATTGGATTTCCCGAATCTCTCTCATCTTTGCTTTCTTTCTACCATCATTTGATCCTTGCAAAGTCAACATAGATTTTTAATGATATTCTGATTTGTTAATTTCAGTTTCTCCGGTAGGGATTCCATTCCATCTGTTTGTAATTCTATAGTTGGATGTTCTGTACAATCTCTTTTTTACTTCAGGACATTTCTTTTTTGTGAGTGTTGCTCTAGTGCTATAAATATACACATCCTTTGAATTTTGGTGAGTGTAGTAATGAGACATACCTTAAAGCCTCTCCCTGTTACTGTCAAGTCACCTATTAAGTGACTCTTCAAGTGAGCTCCTGCAATTATTTTCACACTCATTATGTTCAACCAAGAATCTCTCCTTGATCACATTTTTTCCACTATCTTCTAAACACTCTTCTCAACCAAGCCCCAACTTTTGGGCTTCTGTGTTTGTCTCCTCCTTGTCCAATTTTAGTAAGAATTCTGCAAAGGGATTTTAGCAAACAACTCTTATCTTCATGATCCAGTTACTTTTCTCATTTATGACCAAATACCAGACAGAGGCAACTTAAGGGAAGGATTGATTCTGGCTTACAGTTTCAGCAGGTTTCAGTGCCCCGGGGCAGCAAAGGCAAGGCAATGGCACTGTGAATCAGCTGGTCACCTACTAGTACCCAATCAGGAAGCAGAGAGCTAGACTGGAAGCAGAGCTGGGCTATAACTCTCAAAGGCCTGCCCCCCCCCCCAAGCCCTACCTCTGTCAGGGAAGCCCCACAACCACCACAAACAAGGTCAAACTATTAGCATGTGAAGACATTCCACTTTCAACCCATAACATTCCAGTATCTGATCACACTGAATTTCTGACCGAGCTTCCATCATCTACCGTCCACCAGGTAAAGGCTGATCTGCCTTTAGCAGAATCTTGTTGGGTCATTTTAGCTGGCATTCCTCTTGTCCCTGATGTTTCCCTAGTCATTTTCCATCCCCCGATCCTTCACTCTATATAATTTTGTACTTTCCTTTATTGCTCTCAGAGTTGAATCTGAGACCTCTTCAGAACCTCATTGTAGGGGCTGGAGAGATGGCTTAGCAGTTCATGTGCTAGCCTGTAAAGCCTAGTGACCCAGGTTCAATTCCCCACTACCCATGTAAAGCCGGAACACACAAAGTGGTGCATGCATCTGGAGTTCATTTGCAATGACTAGAGGTTCTCCCTTTGAAAATAAAAAATATTAAAAAAAAAAAAACATTGTAGAAGCCCCCTCCCCTGAGTTCAGCCTTCCATCTTATTCTTCAAGTGCCTGCAAATAACTTTCTCTCTTGTGTGTTTATAAGTCAGTTAGTGTTTGCTCTGGGTCTTTTCTGGGTCATGGACCCTTTCAACAAATAGGTTAGAGTTGGATTATATTGCCAGAAAATTTGCATGTAGCTTTGTAGAAAAGCCCCTCAAATCTTATGATGTCTCTATAAAGGCATGATAGCCTCCTGCTTTCTCTGAACTTCAGTCCTCAGTCAGGGTTGCCTTATGACCAAACAAGTGAGAGACATGGGCTCAGAAATTGATGTGTTCCTGCTCACGCCTCTCAAGCCCATGTGAAGATGTGGTGTCTCCATTGCTCTGGAATAGGCTTGATGACATGACTAACTCGGGGGGTTGCAGTGGACCTTGTGACAGAGTTTATCCTCTACATCCCAGTCTCTCATTCTTGCCTTATAGCTGTGAGCAAATGTAGCATAGCTAGAATGAATTATTTGGATCTTTGTAGCAAGTAGTTTCACATTATCTGTTTTACTTAGAAATTTAAGTTGCGTGGCTATCAAGAAATTGAAGACAAAAGAACCCATTTAGAAAAAGAACATCAGAGCTAGGCATGGTGGAGCACACCTTTAATTCCAGCACTCAAGAGGTAGAGGTAAGAGGATTGCCATGAATTCAAGACCAACCTAGGGCTAGAGAGAGTCCCAGGTCAGCTGGGGCTAGAGTGAAACCCTGACTCAAAAAAACAACAACAAGAAGAAGACAAGACAAGAAAAGAAAGGAACATCAAGGGCTCAGTGGATAAAGTGCTTTCCTTGTAAGTATGGGGGACCTTAGTTTCGACCCATAGAATCCACATAAAAGCTGAGCATGGTGACATGTGCCTGTAATCCCAACCATTGGAGCGGGGGCAATAGAGGGTACCAGCTCGCTGGCTAGCCAGTCCAGCTAGATTGGTGATCTTTAGTCAGTGAGACCCTGTGTCAAAGGTAGAGCGTGGCCAATGAAGACACCCAGTACTGACCTGTGGCCTTCACATGCACACTGTACAGCCATACATGCATGCACACAAATAATCATACATGCATGCCTACTCCAAACACGCACACATACACACAATGAAGAAAAGGAACATTGATGTTGTTCAGAGTACATCCGGGTCCTGATGAGGTCCACGAGGAAGGAGCTCTTTCTGCCCTCCTTACCCCCCACCACCGATGTTGCTCCAGGATATTGATGCGCCAATATGAAGGAAGATGTCGTCTGAGACAAAATTATTTTCCTCCTATCATAGTAATATTTCTCTTTTTTTTTGTTCATTTTTTTATTTGTTTATTTGAGAGCGACAGACACAGAGAGAAAGGGAGAGAGAGAGAGAGAATGGGCATGCCAGGGCCCCAGCCACTGCAAACGAACTCCAGATGTGTATGCCCCCTTGTGCATCTGGCTAATGTGGGTCCTGGGGAATCGAGCCTTGAACTGGGGTTCTTAGGCTTCACAAGCAAGGCTTAACCGCTAATCCATCTCTCCAGCCCATAATCTTTCTTTTTCTGCCAAGATTCTTAAGGGAGTCTCCCTTTCACCTTGGAGTCTGGACGCCTCACAGTGCAGTCAAAGAGGTAGGTGATGTGCCACAGACTGAAGGCTCCCTTCATGGGAGTCACAGTAGTTTGCATGAAAGGATCTAAAAAGAAGAAGCTGGAGTGTTAGCTACGACCACAAAGAAAGCGGGTAAACAGAAGCTATGTTTTAATCTGCAGCCCAAAATAGCTTCCTATGGCTGGGGAAAAGATCAGCGGATAAAGCCCTTACTATGCCAGTGTGAAGAACGGAGTTCGGCTTTCCAGCACCCACACAAATGCCAAGCAGGTGTGGCGGCCCACCTGCAGTCCCAGAGCTCAGGAGGCAGAGACCAGGGATCCTTGGGACTAGCCGGCTAGTCAGACCACCCTTATTGGCAAACTCTGGGTTTACATGAGAGATCTTAAATAAAGAGGAGAATGGTCAAGAAAGACATATGATGTCACTCTCTAACCATACAGGTACACCCACATACATGCACACACACACACACACGCACGCACGCACGCACGCACACACGCACACACGCACACAGCTTCTTCCACACCAAGCAAAAACTAAATGAAAGCAAACTGTCAACTAGTCTGCCCTTCCCAGTGGCAAAAACATAACAATGAGAGACCCTGTGTCTGACAATGTGGAGGGAGGTGACCAACACCCCAAAGTACTTCCCTGACCTCCACACATGCATGTCCACACACACATACAATTCATATTGATGGTTAATTATCATTTTGAAAAATTAGAGACACACATATGCATCTAAAAATTTCTGTCCCTAAAGTAAATGTTTCTATAGCACGATTTTTCATCACCTTTAAAAATAGTTATTTATTTATTTGCAAGGACGGGGGGGGGGTGGAGAAAGGGCATGCCAGGGCCTCTAGCCACTGTACACAAACTCCAGATGCATGTACCACTTTGTGCTTCTAGCTTTATATGGGTTCTGGGGAATCAAATACACACCAGGCATACGCCAAACACATACATGCACACAGCAAAGAAAAGGACCATCAATGCTTTTCATTGTTTGGCTTTGTGGACAAGTGCCTTTAGTGCTGAGCCATCTCTCCAGCCCTTCCACTACCTTTTGCACGTCATGTTTACTTTTCTTTGTACTTTAAAATTATCTGTGAAGTTGTAGTCAGATCTGCTAGCTGTTCTGCCATACCTGTTTGTCCTCTGTCTCTTTGGTCATTTTAGAAGGGTTCTCTTAGTGACCTACCTCTGAAATTTGAAATGAAAGTATGTGATCAGCTCCTTAATCTAACAACCTCAGGAAGTCAGGGACATGTGCTGACTGGAGAAGGTGACTTCAACTCCCCTCCCCCACTCTCCTGTACCTTTTTGGTGGGAAATTTAACCTGCCTATCATATGATGTGACTTTAAAGTGTTTAGCTCACTGAGTTTTCAAATAGCTGTGTATTTATGTCTATTTTTAATTATTTTTCCCCTTGCTCTGACAGAAGCGACTTGAGGAAGGAAAGGATTATCTTGGCTCAGAGCTGGAGGATGCAGACGACCCTTGCAGAGAAGTCATGGCAGTAGAAGCGGGAGGCAGCTGATCACATTGCATTCACAGTCAAGAAGCAGAGAGAGAGAAAGGAACTTGCTATTCAGCGGGCTTTCTCCTTTTTATCCAGTCCAGAATCCCAACCCATGCAGAGGTGCTACCATATTCAGGGTATATCTTCCTTGGAAACACCCTCATAGACACAGCCAGAGGCGTGTATCTGTGATGGTTCTAAATCCAGTCAGGTGGACAAGGCAGATTTAACCATCGCATTGTGCGGCCATCATCTGGACCAAGTAATTGAGTATTCCCTGCCACCCACTAAGCACGCCCCTGATGCTGCTTACACTCAGGTCCCTTGTTCCTCGGACCTCTGTCACTGTGGGTGAGATGAGGGGGTGTTGGAGTTCATGCTGAGTGCAGTGATATGCCAGGAAGGGATGTTGTTCAGATCTTCAGAAAAGAACCTACCCCAGGAAACGCTCTTGGCTGGCCATCTCCCTCCGGGTGTGTTTCACTCTCTGCTCTGGCCTGGAATCAAGATTGTGCACATCTTGGGCAGTGCCTCTGGGGATCCTGGGTATTAGGCAGGGTTCCCTGGGGACGTGGAGCACATGCAGGTGTGCCTGTGCTTACAAGAGATGTTCTAGACTGTCTTACCCGGTAAGCCCCGCGTAGTCCAAGAATGGCTACCTGGGCACTGCAGGTGTGGAGAAGCTGGCAGCTGGTCAGTCTGTGAAGCTGGATGCCTCCCCAGTCCCAGTTGGTGCTGAGCTCCTCGCCCATTTCCCGGAGAGCTGTTGTCACTGAGTCCATGTTGGAAGGCCTAAGAAAGTGGAGTCTGATGTCAGCAGAAGGTGTCAGTGGTAGATGGACTTGCTCAGAAAGAGGTGAAGGCAGGCAGCCAGGCATGCACTGCTTTATCTGTAGACCTCTTTACATCTGGGCTGTGAGCTGGGAGGCGCTGCCCTATTTTATTGGTTTCTTTTTTTTCACTGATTGTGAGAATTCTTTTTTGTGTCTGGATATGACTCTTTATCAGTTATGTCTATTACACATATCTTTTAAAAATATTTTTTTTTAATTTTTTTGTTTATTTATTTATTTAAGAGCGACAGACAGAGAGAGAAAGAGGCAGATAAAGACAGACAGAGAATGGGCGCGCCAGGGCTTCCAGCCACAGCAAACGAACTCCAGACGCGTGCGCCCCCTTGTGCATCTGGCTAACGTGGGTCCTGGGGAATCGAGCCTCGAACTGGGGTCCTTAGGCTTCACAGGCAAGCGCTTAACCGCTAAGCCATCTCTCCAGCCCTAAAAATATTTTTATTTTTATTTATTTATTTGGCAGAGAGAAATAATGAGTAAGGGGGGGGGGAGAGAGAGAGAGAGAATGGGGACGCCAGGGCTCCAGCCACTGCAACTGAGCTCCAGACACATACACCCCCCTGTGCATCTGGCTTACATAGGTCCTGGGGAATCAAACCTCGGTCCTTTGGCTTTGCAGACAAACACATTAATTGCTAAGCCATCCCTCTGGCCTGCACATATCTTTTTTTGAATTGAGAAGTTTATTATTTGAAAATATTGCAAATTGACCATATTCCCATCAGATTCCTATCTTCTGTTCCCTCTCCTCTGCCTCTGTTCTACTGACGATCCCCCTCAGTGGTGTTATAAGTAATCACTGTGGGGTCATGAATGTCCTGGTCAGTTTCTGTTTGGGGAAAACAATATCTTAGTGTACACCTTTCCAAACTATGGCTCTTACATTCTTTCTGCTCTCTCTTCCACAACTTTTCCTAAGCCTTGGAGACCATGTTGCAAGTCTCCTTTAGTGATGAGCTCTCAGCAACCTCTGATTTTCTGTTTTCATGAGTTCTGAGTCTCTTCAGTGTTTACCACCATCTCCCTGGAGGAGGCTGTCAGGCCAGCAGTGAGAGCAGAACTCATGTTTAATCCACCATGTCCTCTGTGATGTTTCCTGGGCTCTGGAAGATGTATTACACTTATTTTTTTCCCACTCATGGCTTGCCTCATCATTTTCTTAATGTCTTTTGATAAACAAATTTTTATGTGTATATGTACTGTGTGTGTGTTCATATGTCTGTGGGCACACACATGTGTGGATGTATATGTAACATGTGCACATGCACATTGAGGCCAGAAGTTGAGGTCAGGTGTCTTCCTAAATCTTTCCCCACTTTTTTGTTTATTTTATTTTTTAAGGAATTTATTATGTAGCCACAAGGTGGCCTTGAATTTATGGCAATCCTCTGACCTCACCCCCCGCCCCATGTGCTTAGATTAAAGGTGTGAAGGTGTGTGCTACCATGTCCAGCTCTACTTTATTTATTTATTTATCTATTTTGTTTTTTGGGTTTTTTTTGAGGTAGGGTTTCACTCTAACTCAGGCTCTCTTGGAATTCACTATGTAGTCTCAGGGTGGCTTCGAACTCATGGCGATCCTCCTACTTCTGCCTCCCGAGTGCTGGGATTAAAGGCGTGTGCCACCACGCCTGGTTCTACTTTTTTTTTTTTTTTAATATTTTTTATTCATTTCTTTTCAAGCAGAGAGTGACAGAGAGAAGAGAGACAGAGAGAATTGGTGCAGAAGAGCCAACAGCCACTGCAAATGAACTCTAGACACATGTGTCAGTTTGTGCACCTGGCTTTACGTGGGTACTGGGGAACTGAACCTGGGTTTTCAGGCAAGTGTCTTAACTACTGAGCAATCTCTCCAGCCCCCACTTTATTTTTTGAGACAGAGTGATAGACTAAACCTACAGCTCACCAATTAATGAGGCTAGCTGAGCAGAAAGCCGTAAAGATCCTCTGTCTCTGCCTTCCCGGTGCTGGGGCTACAGTTGTACAATCCACACCCAGACTTCCACCAGTCCTGGAGGCGAAAACTCAGACCCTCATGCTGGTAATGCAAGCACTTTACCCACTGATCCTGAGCCATTGCTCCAGTTATAAGTTTCCAAATGTTCAACTTTTCATTTTCAGACAAGTGCTTTTGTTACCCTGTTGACACAAAGATCACGAAGACATTGTTCTCTTCGATACGTCTTTTCGGTTGACTTTTCACATTGGAGTCTGAGATCTGTCTCAAATTAATTACATAAGGAAAGATGATATTTTAAAAATACGTAGTTACTAAACTTCACCTGCAGTTATGTTTCTTTTTTTTTTCTTTCTTTTCAAATTTATCTTTTGGGCTGGAGAGATGGCTTAGCGGTTAAGCGCTTGCCTGTGAAGCCTAAGGACCCCGGTTCGAGGCTCGGTTCCCCAGGTCCCACGTTAGCCAGATGCACAAGGGGGCGCACGCGTCTGGAGTTCGTTTGCAGAGGCTGGAAGCCCTGGCGCACCCATTCTCTCTCTCTCCCTCTATCTGTCTTCCTCTCTGTGTCTGTCGCTCTCAAATAAATAAATTAAAAATTAAAAAAAAACTTATAAAAAAAGTTATCTTTTTGAGTGTGTGTGCACATGTACGTGTACCTGTATGGTTATGCGTGTGTGAGTGGGTGCATACCCACACATACCATGGTACATGTGTGGAGGTCGGAGGACAACCTGGGCTCAGTCCTCACCTTTCCCTCCTGAAAGAGGCAGGATTGCCCTCTATGGGTTCTTGCTCTGCTGTCCTTTGCTATACTCTCTAGAAGCTTCAGGAAAATTCTCAGATCTCCACCCCCCATTTCACTTTTAGCAGCCTGAGATTCCTGAAGCCCACCACAACTTCTGGCTTTTTTTATGTGAAAACTTTAATCTACTGATCTACCCCCCCAGTTCTCTTCTCTTTTTTCTCTCCCTTTCCCTTCTTCCCTTTCTTTCTCTTTCTTTCTTTCCTTCCCCCTTCCTTCCTTCCTTTTTCCTTTCTCCTTTATTTATCTCTTCTTTCTTTCTTTCTTTCTTTCTTTCTTTCTTTCTTTCTTTCTTTCTTTCTTTCTTTCTTTCATACTTGAGTGAAGCACTGCGCTGTTTGACAAATTTTGTGGGGGTCCCCCAGTGTATGGCTCCCAGGCTCATTGCTGCTGTGTAATATGCTAAGCTTCCTAGCTGAGGCCCTCAAAGATGGTCGCTGTCATATGTAGTCTGCTATAGGGCAGCCATACAGACCTTCCCATCATGCTTAACTCCACAGCATCGGTGAAAGTCTCTAGACCATTTGGAAACCACCCAATATACAGATATTGCAGCCACGCACAGGTTCTGTTTGAAGTACTCACCTCTGCTGCCAGCCAGGCTCCCCGCAACTTCCCCCGTCGTCGAGAGTCCGGGGAATCTGACAGGCCCACTGCCAGCCTTATGCCTCCAGGTCAAGCGGCTCCTCTGCTGGTTGGCAAGTTGGCTCTGGATGGCCTTCTTTAATCTGGTCTCAATTGCAAAGGATTTAAAAGAAATTCTTTGAAGTCTCTGGCATTTGTATGGTTTCCTTCCCTAGCTTCCAGTCTTGTTTAGGGTTTTACATATTTTAAAATTTTCTGGGTCATTTTGGGATGCAACTTGGAAGCAGGTGGTTGAAATACGTGTTCTCAGTGTCCAATATTTCCCCTGAAAAGCAGAAAGATGTCTTTGGCTTTTATTTTCAGCCTTGTGAGGATTGCAGAAAGAACTCTGTTAGTTCTAGCACCAAAATCATGGTTGTTGTTAATAGGAAACATTGTTTATCAATATTGACAGTATTTAACAATTATTTATTTCCCTATTTGTTTACTCTATGTTTGCACGTTTTAAGGGAACTTTTTGAAATGTAAGATCTTGTTATAGCAAACTGTATGTCCCTTATAACTGGTTAGTGTTATATAAACATTTATTCATGTTATTGATACCTTTTTTCCCTGAATAGATATTTAAATTAAATTTTTGAAAATTCCTGAATACAGAATTGGAAACATGGCTCAGGGGGTGAAGTGTTTGCTATGTCAGCATGAGGACCTCCTGATGTCAGGTCTCCAGCACCCACGTAAAAGTGCCAGGAGTGGTGACTTATACTTGTAATTCCATTGCGGGGAAGCGGAGACAGGAGGATCCCTTGGACTTGCTGGCCATCCATCTTAGCCTAATTGGTGAGCTTTAGGTTCAGTAAGAGAGCTTGTCTCAAACAATAATGTGGAGAACTATTGAGGAACATCTATCTCTGGCCTTCATATGCACATGCACAAATGTCTGTCTATATGCATATGAGTGTGCGTACACACATGCAGAAAATCCCATCAATGTGCATTCATATCTGTATGTGTTTATGTAGATTGAGGAAACATTCTGGAAAGATACACACCATACTTGAGGCAGGTAGAAAATAGATTTAGAGAAAGGAAGGAAACTGTTACTTAAACATCTACATGCTTAAAATATTACCATAAAATTGTTTTTTAAAACATTTTTATTTAATTTATTTGAGAGCATGAAAGACAGAAAATGAATGGGCACATCAAGGCCTCTTGCTACAGCAAACAAACTCCCCAGTCCATAAAGTAATTTTTTAAAATAAAAATTTCAGACAGGTGTGGTAGTGCACATTTCTAATCCCAGCACTCAGGAGGCAGAGGTTGGGTGATCACTGTAAGTTGGAGGACAGCCAGGATGTATAGAGTGAGTTCAGGTCAGCCTGGGCTAGAGTGAGAACCTACCTTGAAAATAAAATACAAATGTTGGCTATGGGAGATGGCTTAGCTGTTAAAGATGCTTGATTGCAAAGTCAGATCCAATTCCCTTTATCTATGGAAAGCCAGATGGACAAAGTAGTGCATGTGCCTGGAGTTCATTTGCAACAGCAAGAGGCCCTGGCAGACCCATAGGGTTTTTTTTTTTTTTTCTCTCTCAAATAAATGAAAATAAAATAAAATAAAAATAGCCTTCGTCTCTTTAGTTTTTAAAATTTAGTGGTTGATCATATTTTTATCTATTACTTCATGCCACATATTTAGGCAAATTCTATTTTTCTCATGTTGTAGATATCTGCTATTTAAGCTGCACACACACATTTGTTTACTATCCTTATAATTTATTCCTTGATGTAGAATTCATCCATAGGAACATCTCAAGCCAAGGGCTTAATCACTTTCAAAGTATTTTTCACTTCCTTATTTACCAGCAGAGCATAAAATTATCCATCTGTTCAACTTATAATTAGGTTTGGCAGTATGTAGCAAAAAAAATTAGAGCTAACAGTGCTCAAATACCTAAAGTCAATAACATTTTCTGCACAAGACACAAAAAGCCTTTGTACTGAGTGAAGTCCAGAGAAGAAAGGTGTCCTATGAAATGGCCATGAACTTGGCTTCTCTATACATACGGCTGCTGTGGCTTCCCGCCTCTGAGGCAGGCAAGCACACTGGAGATAGTTTAAGTACTTGGGACTTGGATGGAGAAGCAAATACAACCTCCTACACAACGCACATAGCAACTCGTTAGGAAGCCGGGACCCCTGCCTGTACCAAACTGCATGCCCTCCCTGCTTCACACAACGAGGTAGTTTTGTCCTCCTCCCAGTGACTGTTCTTCATGACCAGTGTCCCCTAAAATGCATTTTAAGGGACTGGAGATGGCTCAATATTTAAAGGTGCTTGCTTACAAAGAATGCTGGCCCATGTTCAATTCCCTAGCCATCCCACTGATATACAGCCTGGTGGCATTCATGTGAGGTGGCAAGAGAGCTTGGTGTACCCATTGTCTCTCCCTCTCCCCCTTCTCTCTCTCTCTTACACACACACACACATACACACAGCCAAGTATCTTTTTAATTTTCATTTATTTACTTGAAAGAGAGAGAAAGAGGTAGAGCAAGAAAGAATGGGCATGTCAAGGCCTCTAGCCACTGCAAATGAACTCCAGAAACATGCACCACCTTGTGCATCTGGCTTACATGGGTCCTGGGGAACTGAAACTAGGTCCTTTGGCTTGGCAGGCAAGCACCTTAACTGCTAACCCATCTCTCCAGCTCCAATTTTTTTTAAGAGAAATACTTTTGAGATAGATCCTGGATTGGAACAGTAGGAGGCTGGATTTGAGGTGTGCAGTAAGGGAAATTGTCCTCTAAGTGAACTTTTAGGGGAGAAACTCCTATTATCATGTTATGCTTATGTATAACTTGCCATATGTATGATTAAAATCAGATACATCATGGGAAGGAACTTTCATAATAGAAAAAAAATAACACCATATAACCCAAACCTATTCATTGAACCATGAGACCACGCTTAGCATCCAATCCATCTTCCCCTAAAAGTTCTATAAGGAGAAGCCTGAGACCACTTCCAGTTGCCATTGAACACTCTACACTCATGCTTCTTGCAGCCCCTTTGGCTGTAATTCAAACCCGTTCTTGATAAAAAGTCCTGTTATTTAAACTTCTTGTGTGTGCCTTTCTTCAGTGTGTGAGATACCAAGAACATGGAAACACCCAGAGACCATCAGTAACACTTCCACAACATGACTGCTGGAACTCAAGTAATTGAACCCCCATTCCAGGAGCAAGAAAGAGGAACATGGACACCCAGAGAAGAAGATTTACTTTTCACAGAATCCCATCTGGAGATCCAGAAACACTTGGCATAGTCACATCCAGTTGAAGGTAGGCCAGAAAATAAAGCCTTCTTGTAGAACACACCTGACGCCAAATAGAGCCAGGATTCTGTTGGTGAGAACATGGAGAGATAGACTCGCCATAGAAAACTGTCCTGCTCTGACACACCATGGTGTCCTTTTGTCATAAGTGACTCTTTATATCCATACATACATTCATGTATTCGTGTGTGTGTGCGTGCATGTGACACATAAAATTCTCCAGAAAGTAGATCCTGAAATGGAGATATGAAGCCAAATGTTCCTGTGGACAGTATCTCTTATGGATGGGAGAAAGTAGGACTGGCAGAGAGAAAAGGGGGCTTGAGCTACCTCTTTCAGAAGGAAGTATAGGAAGCTACTTTACAACTTTTCTAATCTTGAGTGAGAGGTCAGGGGTCAGGTCTCACCATGGGTCAGCGACTGAATGGCAGTGTTGTGGGTAAGGGTACAGGCCAGGGTTTGAGGCAATGTATCTCCCTGTCAACACAATTCCTGAGCTGGGGGAGTAAGTTTCTTTCGTCTAGGTAGTGTGATTTCATTTCTTCTTCTAGTTTATCTGAATAATGTTTTCACCCACTGTTATTGAATTTAACACTAAATTTGAATGTGTAATGTCCCCCGCAGTCTCATGTGTTTTGAATACTCAATCCTTAGTTGGTGGCAGTTAGGGAGAGTTGTGGAGTCTTTGAGAGGTGGAGCCCTGCTGGATGAGGTGTGTTGCTGGGGTTTTGGTGATGACATCCCAGCCTCTCCCTTGTCAGAGCTCAGACCCTGATGTTGCTTTTTGCCAGCTGCTGTGGCAAGATGTGATATCCAGCCTCTGCTCTACTATCCTTCCCCTGCCATGTGGAAAATTCCCCTCGAGACTACAAGTCAAAATAAACCCTTTCCTTTCACTAGCTGCTCTTGGTCAGGCATTTCTTCCCAGCAACACGAAGGTCACTACCCTAACCCTCAACATTCCACTTACTGAAATATTGCATTACCATCTGTATGTCAAAATTAGACAGTTGAGAAATGCTTACCCAGATTTTCTGCATGTGTTAACATAAACATTACATTTACCTTCAATTTGTTATTTGCTCCTTTAAAAAAAATTACTTATTTATTTGCAAGGAGAGAGACAGAGAGTGGGTATACCAGGACCTCTTGCCGCTGCAAACGAACTCCAGATACCTGCCCTACTTTGCATGAGTACTGGAGTATCGAATTCAGATTGTCAGGCTTTGCAAACAAGCACCTTAATCACTGAGTCATCTCTCTAGCCTTGATCCTCTTCTTTTGTAAAAAAGAAATAAATCCTAATTTATACAACCGAAGTTCCAGTCCCAATTACTTCCTCCCTGTCTAGAAATGTCTTTTCTCCTATTTGCATCCCACGCATGTATTTTTACATTATTAGCACAGACCTGAAACCATTGATCAACTTTCACAATTTAATAAGTAACTAACCTTTTAATAAATAACAAGCCTGATATTGATTAATAAAGATTCAAGATAAGACATTGAATTTGTAAATATCTTGCAAAACACAATAGAAAAACATTTTTTCATGGAACACCAACACACTGATTGTGTTCTACTTGCTAATTTTTCCTTTCTGGGCTGCGGTGAGGTAGCGCCTTGGAGAACACATATCACTCTTCTTTGTTAAAAATTAATGGTCTATGATCAAGAAAAAGAGAAAATTCTCTAATTTCTCATTAAAAAAAATTTTTTTTTCCAAGATAGGGTCTCACTCTGGCCCAGGCTGACTTGGAATTCACTATGGAGTCTCAAGGTGGCCTCAGACTCACAGTGATCCACCTACTTCTGCCTCCTGAGTGCTAGGATTAAAGGCGTGCGCCACCACAACTGGCTCAAATTCTCTAATTTCTAACAACAGAAATGAAAGAGGAGATGTTACTACTGACCTTATGTAAGTTAATAAAATGTTATATTGGAATACATTAAGTACTCATATATCAGTAAATTGGGTAACCTAGATGAAATGGACAAATTCATATTAAAACACAAACTACCTAAACAGATGTGAGAAGAGATAGAAAACCTAAGTTGTATAACAAATAGAGATTGACAGTCATAAAAAAATTCCTACAAAGATAGGCCTTAAGCCTAGATGGGTTCATTGGTGACCTCTGTTGAATAAGGGGAATTAATACAAATATTCCAAAAAATACAAGAAGAAGGATGAATTCCAAACATACTCTATGAGGATTATATTACACAGATAGGAAAACTAGGTAAAATCCTCACAAGGAAGAAAAACAAAAAATCAATACTTTCGTATACACACGCAAAAACCCTTAACAAAATACTAACACAGATAGATCAATGATTTAAAATGCTTGCTTGCAAAGCTTTATGGGCCAGGTTTGGTTCTCTAGTATCTATGTAAAGATAGACACATAAAGTGGTACATGTATTTGGAGTTTGATTACAGTGGTATAAAATCTTGGAATGCATATCCTCTCTCTCTTAGATAAATAAATAAAATATTAAAACTAATAAACCAAATTCAAAACACATTTGAGAGGATGATATAATATGATCAAGAAGGCTTTATGCTAGATATGAAGTTTGACTCAACATGTGAAAATCAATTAATGTAAGACATGACATTAATAGAATATATAGATTTGATACAATCACTACCAAATCTCCAGCTCTTCCCCATAACCCCTGGAAAAGCTGTGTGCTACTGACAAAAGGGTATATAAAGGGATAGAATGGTAGACGCAGAAATAAACCATTGTATTTACAGTTGATTGTTAGGTTGTCAAGATAATGCAGTGATAAATGAAAGGTCCTGACAACAAATGATGAGATAAGAATCCACTGAAAAAGAATGAGGTTAGATCTGTACCTCACATCATTTATGTTGCAGGCAGCTAACATTGCTGGGATGAACATCGAAACCAGGCACAGGTTATGGGCAGAAGGATGTATTTCAAGCTCACAGATCCAGGGGGGGAGGTCCATCAGTGCTGAGAGTAGCTGCTTCCATACATCCACGCAGAGAGCAACCATCACCAGGCAGCAGACACTGAAAGTGGATATCACAAACAGCAGCAAGCAGCAGGGCTCTGACTTCTCTGCATACCTCTGGGCTTGAAATCAGACCCATTTCCAGCTATCCCTTAGGGCTAGATGCCATGACCCCATCCCAGGGACACCTCCTCCAACCAGGCAGCTCAGCTACAGATCCAAGTTACAAGTTTAATAAAACACCAGAGTCTGTAGGGCACATACATTCGAATTACCACAAAATCTATAAAAATAAATGACAATGAATTAAAGGCTTAAATGTAAAGGCAAAAGCCCTAAAACTGTATAATATGATAGTTACTATTCATATCACTAAGAAAGAATTTACTGACAGACATAGGGAGTGCCGTAGTTAGTCTTTGTGTTGCTGGGACAAAGCACCCAACCAAAAGCAGCTGATAATAAGAAAGTTCGTTCATTTTGGCATCTAGTCTTGACAGAAAGCTCCTTGATGGCAGAGGAAAGATGGTAGAGCGGAGGCTGGACATCACTCCTTGCCACAGCAGATGGTAAACAGCAGTAGGAGAGTGAGCCAAGTTCTAACAAAGGGAGCTGGCTATACTGACCCTAGGCTTGTCCCCAACAACATACCCTTTTCAGGAAGGCTCTGCCTGCCAAATTGCCATCAGCTATAAACCAAGCACTCGAAACACATGAGATTATGGAGGGAGGACACCTGATTCAAACCACCACAGGGAAGAAGGGCTTATTTCTGCCTCATAGTTTTGGTGAGTTCGATCCATCCTGGCGAGCACAGCATGGCACCGCATCTTGTGTCGGCCTCTTGTTCACATCTTGTTGGATCAGAAAGCCAAGGAAACTTAGGCTGGGACCATGGATATCATCTTTAAGAGCCACTTCCAGAGACTCTCCTTGCTGGGTCAGCCACAGTTCCAAAGGTGCTTCACCCTCTCAAAACAGACCTACCAGCTAGGTACCAAGTACTCAAAACATGAGATTGTAGCAGGACATTTCCCAGGCAAACCATAACAGTCTGATTTCATTTGTATAATATTTCAAAATAAGCAAGCCCATGGAGACCAAGTAAGTCAGAGACTGCCAAGGGTTGGGCCCAGAGGAACCAGGCAGTGACTGCCAATGAATATGGAGTGTTTGTTGGAGAATGAAAGCGCTCTGGGATTATATAGCAGTGGTAGTTTTGCAACTTTATGATTATGCTAAAAAAAAACCCATTAAGGAGGCAGGAAAATGGCTCAGTGGATAGAGTGCTTGCCACTTTAGGTTCAATACCCAAATTTAGATCCCCAGAAGCCATGTAAAAAGCCCGACACTGTTGCAGGTACCTGTAATCCCAACCTGCCTAACAACAAGAAGACAGAAGACAGGTAGAGATGAGAAAAATCTTCTAGAAGTTGGCAGGTCAGCTAGCCCAGCGAACACAGCAGTGAGCAATGAAAGGTCTTCGCCCAAAGTAAGGTGGAAGGGCGAGAACTACCACCTGAGTTTGTCCTCTGACCATCACACGGGAGCTGTGGCAATTCACCCCAACACATACACAGACATACATACATACACAAATAGATAATTAAGTAAATATAACCTCAATTTCCCAATAAATAGATTCTCATGAATTTTACAGCTTAAAAGGGTGATTTTGTAGACAGAGAACTTTATTGAAGTAATAATAAATGTATTGAGAAAGGCATTCAAGAAAATTATTGCCATTGAAGCAGTTACATAAGAATCCATGCAAAAGAACCCCAATTTTGTTTTTAACTGATGCAGAAAAAAAATCCTAGATGGGTATATTAAGTGATAACAACCTCTGGACCTTTTGTTACTTCAGTTATCTATATTTATTCCCTGAATATAAAGAATGGAAAAAAATAAGGACAAACTTAAAAATGTCATCCTTGGAGTTGGAGATATGGTTCAGTGGTTAAGATGCTTGCTTGCAAGGCCTAAGGACCCTAGGATTGATTCCTCAGTGCCCACATAAAGCCAGATGCACAAGGTGGCACTTCTATCTGGAGTTCATTTGCAGTAGCTAGAGACTCTGGCATGCCCATTCTTTCACTCTACTACTCTCTCTCTCTCTACTTGCCTCTTTCTCTCATGCTCTCTCAAATAATAAATAAATAAATAACATATTTTAAAAATGTTATCCTTGGGGTTGGGAAGATGGTGCAGTGGTTAAAGGCTCTTCCTTGCAAAGCCTGCCAGCTTGAGTTCAAACCTCCAGTATCCACATAAACCCAGACACAAAACATGGCATATACATGTGATATTCATTTGTGGTGGCAAGAGACCCTGGTGCCCCCATCCCTTTGCCCTCTTCTCCCAACATGCACAAGTAAGTAAATAATTTTTAAAAAGAAGATATTCCACACACAAAAATGTCATTCTTAAGAGATTTCTCTTGTGATGAGAAGGGGAATGATTATTTCTATAGACCTGGATTCCACATGCAGAAGTGATTAATATGATAGAAATTGTTGCTTAAAAGTTCAAATTGGGAAAAAAAAAAAACCTATCAAGTTGACCTAAGTATACACACATGAATTCAAAATGTCTACCAGTTTTTGTTTACTCTTTGGTGAGGTTAAGGGTGAAGGCTGGGGTATGTCGGTGTTATGTTTGAACACATTTCTAATTGACAGGGTCTTTGTCGCTGGAATACTCTTCAGCCATAGTCTGGAAGTTGGAGATTGAAGCAAGGGGAAAACAAACAGACAGAATCCTTGGGCATTAATACAAAGGTCTATTTTCAGGGTTATTTCAGGATAAGTCTTTGTAGGATGTAGGAGCTGCTAGAAAGATTTTTTTTTCCACTTAATATGATTTTGATTAGATGTATGATCCTGAAAATTATTTGTCTTTCAGAAGTATGTGCTCCACCCACAGGACACCTGTAGGATATTCACAAAAAGAATGGACATCATGTCTGCACTTGATTTTGGCAGAAAGACCTGGAAAGTGTTGGGAACTGAATCCCCAAAGGCCATCCTAGGTCGTTGCTGTCCCAGATAACAATTCCGGGATTGTTATTGTAGGTGGGTTATTCAGGTTCTGATAACTGGACTCTGGCCAGTTACTGTGTCCTACAGTTGTTGAGGCAGAGTCTAGAGTGAGGTCTGCCACTCCACTGAGGACATGACGATGTCAACACGAATGGTCACCTCCATTGTAAGGAATTAAAATGTGGGCTGGGGATATGGTTCAGTGAGGAAAGTGTAAAAATGTGAAAACTTCAGTTCAGATCCCCAGAACCCATGTAAAATGCTGGGCATGGGTGGCACATGCCAGTAATGCCAGCACTGAGGCGGTAGAGACAGATTCCTCCTGAGGCTCACTGGCTAACTGGTCTCACCAAATTGGCGAGCTCTAGGTTTAAGCAAGAGACCCTGCCTCAAGATAGACAGTGGTGAGGAAAGGCACCCAACTTTGACCTCCAGCTTACATACATAGACATATACCTCCACATATACATTGACACATATATACATGTGCGCACGCGCGCGCACACGTGCACACACACACACACACACACACACATAGTCACACACTAAAAAAAAACTGAAATGTGATTCTTACTAGGAGAAAGGGGATAGAGGAATGGTCCCAGGACAGTAATAACCAGACCAGAATCTGTGGGATGCTTATGAATGGAACTCTACAAGAGATTTCCTGTGTTTGGACTCTGGAAACAATTATACTGAGCATTTGTGGTTTTATCTTCATTTTTATTTTTGAGTAGGCAGTGAACACATTGAATACCAAAGTTAAACCCCATGCAGATGGAAAGGAAACTGCCCTCTCTCACTCCTCCTCCAGTTACCAGCTTTCTCCAGGATCAGCCACGTGATTCCTCCTCAGCTACATCTCATCACCCTCAAGTCTTGACTAGAGAGATTTCACCGCCCCCCCCCCCCCACGTAGTGTTGAGCATGCTGCAGAGAAGAAAGTGGTGAGTCAGGAATGGAGAGTGTAGCCCACGTCCTGATCCTTCCTCTGAAGATGGGCTTGGCAGTGGCAGGATGGTTGGAGCTAAAGGAAAGTTAGTGGTCTAGGAGTTTTCAGAAGTACCAAGCACCAGGAGATGCGAAAGACCCCCGCAAGCTTGGGCATCTGTTAAGGGATATCCCTAAATGTTCAGGCTGCAGGATGTACAGATATTAGCCTTATGTGAGACTCAAAGTCTTTGTCTTCAATGTTACTACTGAAAGCTGAAGGAATGGGGCTGGAGGGAAGCTCTATCCTCTCCTATGAGAATGGAAGTGAAGCTGGGAAGATGGCTGAATGGGTAAGGTACTTGCCGTGGGAACAAGAGGAGCTAGGGTTGGAGGCCCAATACTCACATGAAGAGCCAGGTGTGGGCTGTGCACCTGTCATCCCAAACCATGGGGAGGCAGAGGCAGAAAGATCCCCAGAAATTGCTGGCTAGCTAGTCTAAGCTGAATCCATGAGTTTTGGGTTCAGTGAGAGACTTTGTCTCAAAAAATAAGGTGGAGGACTGGAGAGATGGCCTAGTGGTTAAGGCACCTGCCTGTGAAGCTGAAGGACCCAGGCTAGATTCCCCAGGACCCACGTAAGTCAGATGCACAAGGTGGCACATGCATCTGGAGTTTGTTTGCATTGGCAGGAGGCTATAAATAATAAAAGTGTTAAAATAATAAATAAGGTGGAAAACAGTTGAGGAAGACACCTCATATGATCAACCCCGGGCCTCCATATGCATGTATACACCTGTGTACCCTCCAAATATGCATATGCACATGCAGGAACAACACATACACACACCTGCATATGAAAAAGGAAGGGAAGTGAGTCCTTTAGCAAATCCAGATCGTATGCGGGTCCACCACAGGCCATACAAACACAAGCAGAGAAGAAGTTGCAAGAACTGCAGAACTGTATTTCCCTGAAACCTTTGCCTTCTTTGGCGGGCTGTGAGCCCTTCCTCTTCCTTTTGCTTCCTCTTACTCTGTCCTCAATGGCTTGTGAGGTCCATACAAGTACATCCTTCATTATTGTGTCACTTATTTTTGTCCCAAGAAAAGTGTATTTTAATAGAAAAAAAGACTTCTCATTTGACCCTTTGATTATATGCAGTTTTATGACTACTTAAAGAAAGACGTCTTATTTTCCTTAACCGTAATTCCCACATGTGTACAACGGATGACTACACACATTTTCCAGGCTCGTTGAATGAAGCACTTGTAAAAACACTCAGTGAGAGCTGGGGAGAAGGATGACTCAGTTGTTGCTCAAGCATGAAGACCCAAATTCTGCTCCCCAGCACCCTTGCTAAGGCTGGCTGTGGTGGCGTGTGTCTGAAACGCCAGCATGGGATGGTGGAGACAAGAGGATCACCAGGGTTTACTGGCTAGGTTGTCTGGCTCAATCAGTGAGCTCCAGGTACAGTGAGAGAGCCTGTTTTGTGTTTTTGTTTTTCTAAAAACAACAAGGTGGAGTATAATTGCGGCAAACACCCAATGTTGACCCCTGGCCTTCACACAAAAGTGTATATATGTGCATGTACATCTGCACAGATACATGTTTCAACATGTATAAAATATGCAGCACACACACACAAGCACACATGTAAAGCTAATTTAAAAACTACACTCAGGAGAGAATGGCTCCATGGATTCGGCCACGGGAGCCAGTATTATCGGTTTTGAGAGCCACAGTGCCTCTCAAGCCAGCGGCTCCTGAGTTTGTTGTCTTGCAACTCCCAAAGAATTGACAAGTGCACACGTGGGTAGGTCCTTGGCAAATGTTGTGTCACTCATGAGAGCTCCTTCAGTTGTGTGTCACAGCGGGACTATTATGTCACCTTTTCCAGGGGAAATTTGAATAAATGCTTATTCACCTCAAATAGGGCACTAATGACACATCAAAGCAAAAATCTCACCAGATTCCCACTTGGCAAACCAATGAGTTTATTGGGGTTGTTTACAGGAGCATGAATGACTCAAAGGTTGCTGAATCACCCAAAAGGACATGAAAACAGCACCCAAGCCATTCCCTGCATGATTGACAGGTGGCTTGGCTGGTCAAAATCTCCTTTCAACAGCAGTTGTAACGTGGAGGAGGTGCCTTGTGAATCTGGGACGTTTTTACATCCTGAGTCCTTAAAATTGTTTGAGTTGTTTGCGTGTATGTAGTGTGTGTGTGTGTGTGTGTGTGTGTCTGTGTCTGGAGATGCCAGGGCCTCTTGCCGATTTTCCATCTTGCTTACACAGGTAGCTTGGGAATTAAGCCCTGGGTCTGCAAGCTATGCAAGCCAGCACCTTTAATGGCTGACTCATTTTCCCAGTCCCAACTTCATGAACCTCGCTCCAACACGGACTGTTTCAATTACAAGGAAATTGTCTTAGAATGTGGACACAGAAGTATGAAAGGAAACAATGCTCAAGGAAGAGACAAACATGTGGTTTGCCTTGTTTCATAGCAAAATCCTCTTTAAAATTACCTCACTGCGTGAGGCCCACCTTAATTCTTGCTTAGAGTAGGGCTGCCAGTGAGCTACCCACCTGCTGCTGGACCCACCTCTTAAAGATTCTACCATCTCTTAATACCTCCACCCTGGGGACGTGCCTCTCACACCCGAACTCTTAGAGGACAAACCACATCCAAGCCATAGTACCACATACATTAAGTGTAAATGAAAGAAAGGAAGCAAATGTGTACATTTGCACATTACTGTTTCATGGGAATAAATGAGTTGAAAATGAAGACAATCTAACAACCCCAAATATAAACATGAATCATTATTATTAAAAAACAACCAATAGAGAAGCTTCTCATGTCAGATAGCGGTGACCACTGACACAACCCAAAAGGCAACATAGTGCTGAGAAGGAGGGACGAAGGAGTGCTCAGCCCTGAGACATCGCTATCACACCCTCCAAGGCTCAGGGTCCATTGCAGAAGAGGTGGCAGGAAGAATGTGAGAGCCAAGGGAAGGGTGCCACTCTTTACAATGCAAATATCCAGCCAGAAATTGGCCTTGATATCCACGACCTTTCAGTGCCTAGCACTACCTTCACAAGACCCTCATAATAGGAGGAAAAGATGATGACATCAAAATAACAGAGAGACAAATGGAGAGAGAAAGGTGATATGATGGAGAGCAGAGTTGTGAAGGGGAAATGGGGGAGGGAAGGAAATATCATGGTTTCTTGTCTATAAGTATAGAAGTTGTCAATTAAAAAAACAAGTATCAAAACCCTAATTTGTAAAAGGGTGAGATTCAGGAAACATTGTGAATTCCAGGTCAGCCTGGGCTAGAGTGAGAACCTACCTCAAAAAAAAAAAAAGAAAAAAAAGAAAAAGAAAAAAGTAACAGTCAGAAGATGGGAAGGAGTGCTTTGGAATGCTGTCTTCTGGACATGAAGTGGCCATTTGCATTGATGACCTCACAGCAGCTGTTCTTACCTGCACAATGTTTGCGCAATATTGGCCAATCAGCGATGTCATGGGTGATGGAGGAGGGAAAAAAGGCATCAAAGGAGAAGTAGGACTAGTTGGAGAGAAGAAAGGGTTCAGTGGAAGGGGGTATAGGGGAAGGGAGCTTTGTTTAATCTCTTCCTAATAAATCTTGCCTGCATACTCTTATTTTACCGCTCACCTTGTGTCTTTGTCATTGTTCGGCACAACCAGGAGAAAAAAGAACGGTAAGAGCCACTGGCCTTGGGAATTTTAGTGACCATTGAGTGTCTGAGGCTCTGACCTCCAGGCTAAGCTTTCCTAGAGCTGAGAAAGATGCTGATACTCTCAATACTTCCAACAGGGCTGGAGACATGGCTTAGTGGTTAACGTACTTGCCTATGAAGCCTAAGGACCCATGTTCTACTCTCCAGATCCCACATTAGCCTGTTGCACAAAGGTGAGGCAAGAGCAAAGTCTCACTAGGTGGCGCAAGCATCTGGAGTTCAACTTCAGTGGCTGAGGCTCTGGCATGCCAATTCTCCCTCCTCTCTCCCTGTTTATGTCTTTTGCTCTCTCTGTTAAAAAAAAAAAAAAAGCAACTTGCAATTGTTTTGGCTGGCTTTGCGTGGGTTTGGGGATTCTCGGTCTTGTTCAGCAAGCACTTCTAATCACTGAGCTACCTACCCAGCCCTACAACTTTTTTTTTTGTTTATTTTATTTATTTATTTGAGAGCAACAGACAGAGAGAGAGAAAGAGGCAGATAGAGAGAGAATGGGCGTGCCAGGGCCTCCAGCCACTGCAAACGAACTCCAGACACGTGCGCCCCCTTGTGCATCTGGCTAACGTGGGTCCTGGGGAATTGAGCCTCAAATTGGGGTCCTTAGGCTTCACAGGCAAGCACTGAACTGCTAAGCCATCTCTCCAGCCCGAGCCCTACAACTTTTTAACAAAAGGATTCCTGAAGACTGTGGACAGTAAGGGGTACAACACTCCAAATTTAAATTCTTCCTATGGAATGCTGTGACCCTGAGTGATGGGGAATGGGGGAGGTTTCTACCACATGAAAGGAATTTGGGGCCAAGGATGAGAGCTGGAGGGGGTTATCATTTGTTTCTAGGGGCCCGTGGGCCTCGATGGGCCTTGATCCTCTGAGGATGAGCTGTAACTTACAGACTGCTGTGCCGAGTGCCTTCTCCAGATGTCTGGCATGAAGACACTGGCCTTGGCTGGGAATATAGCTCAGTTGACAGACTACTTCTCTTAACAAGCAAGAGACCTGGGTTCTGTCCCTAGCACTGCATAAAACTGTGTGTGATGGCACCTGTCTGTGATTCCAGCTCTTGGGAAGTAGAAGCAAGAGGTTCAGAAAGCCAAGGTCATCCCTGCCACATACTGAGTTCTGTGGAGACTAGCCTGGGCTACATGAGGCCTTGTCTTAAAACAAGACAATAAATAAGGTATACACTGGCCTCATTTCTGCTTGCTGAGGAGAAAAAACAGAGCCCTCTGCATGCATGTATAGAAATGTCAGACTGAATCAGCATATAGTCCAAATTCCTTCCCTTTACAACTTTCCTCCTTTCCTTTACTTTCTGTTTTTTTTTTTTTGACACAGAGTTTTATGTAGCCCAAGCTAGCCCTGAACTTGCTATGAATGTTCAGGATGACCTTGAACTCCTGCCTTCCAAGTGCTAGAATTGCGGAGGTGAGGCACCATGTTTAGCGTCCACTTTTCTTAGTCTGAACTTCAAGAACCTCTTAACTTTCTCCCCATCCATCCACACTTACAACTTTGTCTTATACCGCTGGACTTATGTACTATATAACATTTCCTAAGTGATTTAAAATTATTTATTTATTTTTAAGCAGAGAGAGACAGAGAAAAGAGACACAAACAGAGAAAAAGAGAATGGGTGCACCAGGGCCTCTAGCCTCTGTAAGCAAATTCCAGATGCAAGTGACACTTACCTGACTTTCCGCAGAAACTAGGGAATCAAACCCAGATTGTGAGGCTTTGCAGGCAAGTGCCTTAGTGCCGAGCCATCTCTCTGGCCCTGTACTTTAATTTTTAAAACAATAGGAACAACAGCAATAAAAAACACTGGGGGATGAAGAGACGGCTTAGCTGCTAAGGCATTTGCCTGCAAAGCCAAAGGACCTATGTTCCATTTCCCAGAACCCACATAAGCCATATGCACAAGGCGACACATGCATCTGGAGTTCGCTTGCAGTGGTTGGATGCCCTGGTGTGCCCATTTTTTTCTCTCTCTGCTTCTTTCTCTCTCAAATAATAAAATAATAATAATAATAATAATAATAATAATAATAATAAATATTGAGCTGGGGATGTGAAATGCTTGGGGTAGGGTGTTACGGCCCTGGGTTCTATTTCCAATAACACACACACACCTAACATGGGAAACCAAAAGAAAAAAAAAAAAACTAATCTAAATCTAACAACCACAACAAACGATTAGTTTAATACTATTTGATAATATTTATTTCTTTATGTACATGTGGGTTCTGTGTTATAGATACTCTATTACTCTGCCTTGAAGACGAAAAGGAGGCTTACAGGAAAATCGAGCTGCAGCTGGACATGGTGGCGCACACCTTTAACCCCAGCACTTGGTAGACAGAGGAAGGAGGATCACAGTGAATCCAAGGCCCTCCTGGGACTATGGAGTGAGCATCAGGTTAGCCTATACTGGAGTGACACCCTACCTAGAAAAGTAACAACAACAACAAAAAAAGAAAAAACCAAGCCTCTCTCTTTCTCCTACTCTTAGCCCTCTCTTTTCCTCTCCTTCTATCTGTCTATTCATCCATCCAGCTTTCTTTTCTCCTCCCTCCCTTCCTCCCTCCCTCCCTCCCTTCCTTTTTTTTCTTTTTCTTTTGACAGTATCTGGCCGTGTAGCCCAGGCTGGCCGCCCGCCTCTGTGTCCCGAGCGCGGGGATTGCTGGAGTGCGCTACTGCACCGAGCTTGCCGCTTACCTGCTCTGACCGGTTGTCTTAGTGACAGAACCGAAGCTTAGTCTGGAAGCACAGTCCAGCAGGATAAGGAACTTTCTCGACTTTTCTCCAACTTCACGCAATGACTTTTCTTTCAGCCCCGCCCCGCTCCCCACTCTCTGGCATACTGGAAACACAGCTGTGGTGAGTGCAGTGCCTTTGCACCCCTTCTCTGTCCTCTGCAGGTCCCCAGTGTCACCGAGCCACACTGAGGCCTTCCAAAGTGCCCCTCGTCCCGATTGTTGCTTGAGCACTGTCTCATGCCTTCCACTGATTCCCCTGACTACCCCCACCTGAGATCAGGGCTTCCTTGTACCATTTCTGGTTGTGGGGGATTTATGTTCAACACCCATTCCACATCAGAGCCGAGGGAGCTGTTAAGAACTCCCTATCTACCACTGTTCATGAGTTCAAAGCCCGCCCACAGAAGTTCAACATAGCCCCTTTATGGCACCTGCCACATCACTGTCTCCTTCGCTTCGCCAGCTCTCCTTGCTCAATCTTCTTCTGGCCTGAGTCCTCAAAGCCCAGCAATATGAGAAGATTCCTTCCCTCTGCTACTTCCTGATGTGAAGAGAAACCGACTGAAATGTTTACAAGAGGGGTATCCAGTCTCTTGACATGGTGCTTTAGAAATGCACTGGGCCACGGATTAGGCGTGCCTGCTGTGAGGAGGGAAGGGTTAAAGCAGAAAAAGAGGCCCTGGGAAGTTGTTCATATTTCACAGATACCCTTTTGACACAGTACGATAGATAAAGTTTTCCTTTCTGGTTTTTTTTTTTTTTTTATTGACTGTAAGCATTACCACATGTTCTTACTTAGTCTTTAAAATTATATTTACGGGAGGCTGGAGAGATTGCTTAGTGGTTATGACACTTGCCTGGAAAGCCCAAAGACCCAGGTTTGATTCTCCAGTACCCATGTAAGCCAGATGCACAAGGTGGCACATGTGACTGGCATTAATTTGCAGTGACTAGAGGCCCCGGAGTGCCCATTCTGTGTCTCTCTTTCCCTCTCTCTCTTTCATAAATAATTAAATAATTTTTTAAAATTAAGTTTGAATAATGCTTGTTTAATAATATATGGCTTAAACTCCATGTGGACTCAGCAGTTTTTGTGTTCATTAGCTGTGAGGAGCTGTCACAGCTGACTTCAGTGGGACTAGACAGTTCCTGAGGGCAACGGGAGACGGGCTCTGTGATACTGGGACTTGAGGGTCCCCAGCAGTCTCTTGTGATTGCCGCTGGCAGAAGGCTTCGGAAAAACGAGCAGAAATGAGACAAATTTACCGGAGTTCCCCTCTTTGTGTTGAATGAGAAAGTTACTTCTGTTTGTGTATTGTACGTGTGTGGTGTGTGTTCAGATGGGTGTGTACACAGGTGCACATCATGTGTGCATGAGCGTAAAAGCCAAAGGTGCCAGGGGTCTTCCTCAGGTCCTCTCCACCTTATTCTTTGAGACAGTCTCTTGCTGAACCCAGAGCTCCCTGATTTGGCTAGATGTGCTAGCCATCGAGGCCCAGGGGTTCCCTGTTCCCCGCCTTGGCAGTGCTGGGATTCCAAGTGCACACCACCATGCCTGGTATTTTATGTGCGTGCTGAGGATTCAAACTCGGGTCCTCATGTTTGCACAGCAAGCACTTTACCCACCCAGCCCAAAGAGGTGTCTACTTATGAGGTCCCCAGTGCGGAACAATGCTTCATATTTTCATGCAGGTCACAATTGGGCAATAATACCAATTTGGGGCAGTATCTATACACAGAAAGCTAGGGAAATAAGCCAAAAGACCCCATTGGCTATTTCAAAAAATGTTGGGTTTCTTGTGCCTCTGGTACCAGGCACTATGCTGGATTTAATCCAATGTAGGATTCAAGTTTTTGCTCACACACTATAAGGCAAAACAGTCACTTCTCAGATTTTGACATCATGTCACATCAGAGGTGACAAACTTGTTGGGAGAGGAGGAAGAAGACTACGTATGTGGGTCAATGGATGCTCCAGGGCATAACCCTTATGTGAGCCGCAGGTTTGGAGGCCTGGCACACTTCACTATGTGAATCCGAAGTCATGTGCTTAACTCCTCTAACAGCTAGCTTCTCATTTCAATATTGATAATGACATCTACCTGCCAAGGGTGTTGTAAGACTTGGAGACAATATAAAATAAAGTAGGCATTAGGAAACAGGTAGCCAGGATTAGTGCCCTCATTGCCGACCAAAGTGTTTATGAGCAGGCGCAGGATCATGATGGAGAAAAGATGAGGTTACAAAAACAAACCAAACCAAACGCCACTAGCAAATCACTTACCCTGTCATGACTGTCCTTTTGGGAGTCTTAAAAGCTGATGCCTGCGTGATTTCATTCTATTACCTTTCCCCAGGCCCCGCTGAGTATTGTATGACATGTTTATTGGCTTGAGTAATTTTGCTTCTTGAGATTTGAGAATTTTGTAACACCGTCTCTGCTACTGAAGGTTCTCTGGGGAGTATCAAACCAAGACTAAGATTCCTTTTCAAATATTGACAAAAACGTAAATAAATAAAGTATCTTTTCCTGACACAGGCAGAGCCAAGATAGCATCTAATAAACAGCTGGCTTTATACCTAGGCTGAAAACAGTGCTGTTTAACCACCTTACCCCTTCCCTTGTATCATCATTCTCCCTCCCTGCCAATTCTCCCAGTTGAGCACTGGAAATTAAAAGCTGTAATTTGATGTCAAAGCAATTGTCTTGGTGCATTGACAAGACCTTCCAAAGGGCGGGGAGGAACACGAGCGGGGATCCGAGGGTGGCTCTGGGTGAAAGCGAAGGGAAGGTGGTCGCGATGTGGCTTATTATGGAGGCGCTGGACTTGAGAGAGGAGACAGTATAACAGAGTGTACAGCACCCCATTCGGCTTCCTGACAACTGCAGGAAGTTAGCTTCCCAAGGCGCACTCTCCAAACTTCTCTGGAATGATCTCTCCAGACTTCTATCAAGATGTCAATAATTCTCCCCAACTTGGCAAGTCTGGTAACCCGAGTGCTCAGCTCAGGGACTGCTATCAGTGACGTAGGAGGGCTTGGGGGAACTCTTTGACCTGTTTTATCTCAGCATTCTTTGCATAGGCGAATCTTTGCGTAGCCCTTACCAGAAGCCCGGTGTGGTCATAAACACCAGTGATAAAGAGAACTCACGAGATGGAGTCTTTCACTCTAAGACACTCATGTCACATGGGGTGTGGACCAAGAACAAGCAAGTCAGGGAAAGAACGGGAGAAGTGGTGGTGAGTGCAATGGAGGTGAAGACAGAACTCCGAGGAAAGGGCGGCATGATGGAACGAAAGGCTGGCAAGGCATGAGCATGACACTGTGGGCGGTTGATGAGCCAGCAGGATGGGACATTGGACCAGATAGTCACTGCATTCAGGCTGCAGGGTCTGGTAGCTATGGGGTCACCAGGCTGTGAGTTCCATCTGAAGAGAATAGGAGGCCCCAGGAGGAATCAAGTGGGGGTGAGATGACCCAGATATGGTGTATGAAAATCTTCATGGGGCTGGGGAGAAGTGCTGCCCAGGCAAGCATGAGGACCTGAATTTGGATTCCCAGCATCCATAGAAAAGCCAGGTGTGGCTACAGGTGTCTGTAATCTCAGCATGGACAGGAAGACGCACACCTGAGGCTTGCTGCCTAGCTAGTCTAGCTGAATGGAAAGTTCTAGGTTTAGTAAGAGATGCTGCCTTCTCCTCCAAGTGTATGGTGGAGACTGAGAAGGACACCAGAAGTTGACCTCTGACCTCCACATGCATAAGCGCACAGGAGCACCCACACCCATATGAACACGCATTTGCACATGCATGCACACCACCCCCATGCAAAAAAACCCTCCATGTTCGTTCCAGTTTGAAATTCTGTTATTCTGATGATCCCTTCCAAGTTCGAAGGGCCAAGTCATCCCTTCAATAGAAGAGAAATTTCTCCAACTTGACACATAGTCCTTTGGTTAGAAAAATCCTCTTAGGGGTGTGTGTCTCTGACATCATCTCGCACCCTCTCCATTCAGATGGAATGGGTTTAGCTCTGCCATTGTAAGAAATGCCCACCCCTGACCGTCCCATTCTACAGATGGTCATCGTCTCACTTTGTTTTCAAGCCCCTGTGAAAGTGGCTTATTACTTGTCAGAAGTCCCTAGCTCCAGAGAGTTAAGCCATCATGACTGTTCTCTCTGAAGTCACTTCCTTGCCCACCATCTACTGCAAAAGAAGTCTTCAAGCTCCTTGTCAAAGAGAAAAGAAGATGTCCCCAAACACATGCATTTTGTTCCATATCCCACTGGACTCTCCAGATTGCAGCTTCGGTTAGCATCCTAAACCCTCTGGGCTTCCGTGTTTTAGGACAGCCAGAGAGGACGCAGGCAGCGCCTCACGGCAGGGAACCCCAACTTCAGTGTCTGCTTGGGAACCCTTTACCTCATGACATGTGAGCAAATAACTGGCCTTTTGAGATTCCGTTTCTCATAGAAGAATATATCATTTCTTCCTCATGCCTCCACTTAGATCAGCAGTAGGTCACAGCTATGGGACAGTTTGTGGTTTACAGTTTGATGTGAGAGAAAGGGGGCTCTATGACTTTTGGAGTGCATGTGGATTGGGGTACCCAGAGCTGACTCTTTTCTGCAGCTGTTGGACAGTTTGAAGGATAAGAATCTCCTCTTTTTGTCCTCATTCACTAAGCTACAGACATCAGTCCTCTAATATCCTCACAAAGCCTGCTGGATGGATGCTCTGGCTGAGTGTGGTAATTCATTGTGGTACGTTCCTTTCTTTCCCTGGTGGCAATTTACAAAAAACAAAAAACAAAAAACAAAAAAAAAAAAACCCACCCAAAACAGGGAAGAGATGCCGTATGGCTTCCCCATGAGTTTTAGAGCTGGATTTAAAGACATGCTTACCACGTGCATATCAGATAGAGAGCTTTCCTACAGTCTGGACAATGTAGAACGATAGGAGGATGAACAGGCAGAAATGAGCGCCCTGACCACACGTAGACCAAAGGCTGGACGGACTGAGCAGCACGTCACAAAACAAACCTCCCTTTGCCTTCCACATCTATTGTCTTGGTTTCTAAAGCCTCCCATTCTGCCTTTCCTCAGAGCATCATGTAAATGGTTATTTTTAAATTTTCACTCTACAGGATTATCTGTTAGTTTTTCTTTTGCTTCTAGAATGTTGAGTCCTCCTTGCAAAGTCTTCCCATCTATTTTCCTTGAACGTGTAGGATTCTTGTTAACTGTGTGATACAGCGTAAACCAAACATTTGTGTGGTGTCTGTCTGCCTCGGAGATAAAACTGTGCATGCAGCCAAGGTCCTGGAAGACATAAGTAGCTTCCTTTGGCTCCAGGCATTTCAGGCAAGAAGTGGGGAGGGCAATAAAGGAGAAAGAGAAAGGGGAGAGAGGGAAGAGGAGAGGGAGGGAGAAGAGAGTAAAGAGAGAAGGAGGAGGAGGGAAGAAAGGAGGAAGGAATGAAGGAAGGAAGGGGGAAGGAAAGAGAAAAAGAAGGAAGGAAAGGAGGGAGGAAAATTCTATCTATATGGAGAATCACAATAGTGCACTGGGCAAGAAAGTGCTTTTCTTCTATTTTTTGTTTTAGCTCTTGATTTTTTAAAAAAAATATTGCCAATTCTCATAAATATAGACAATATACCATAATGATATTTTATTTTTTGAGAGAGTCTCATGTGGCCCAGATTGACCTGGAATGTGCTTCATAGCTGAGGATGGCCTTGAACTCCCAATCCTCCTGTCTCTGCTTCCCTTGTGCTGGAATCAGGCATGAGCCACCATGCTTGGCAGTAAGTGTATACTGTTCATAAATGAATAGCAGTAACTCTTCACAAAAAAATTACTGTTTGATATAATGTAGCCATCTCTGGATTTTGCTAGCTTAGTCTTATGTATAGTTTCTGTTGAATTTTCTTTTTCAAAAATATTTATTTATTTTAAAGCAGCAAAATACACACCACACACACACACACACACACACACACACACACACACGGAGAGAAAGAGAATAGACAGACCAGGGCATAGTGTTACTGCAAATGAACTTGAGATGCATACACCACTTTGTGCATCTGTCTTTACCTGTATACTGGGGAATAAAACCCTGGTCATTAGGCTTTATGGACAAGCGCCTTAACTGCTGAGCCATCTCTCCAGCCCTGTTGTTAGATTTTCTAAATCACTAAGTTATTCCAATAAATTAATACAAAGCCTTCAATTGCTAATAACATCCTTGTTTTTGTCAAATGACCAGGCTTATGGACATATTTTAATAGATAATTTTCCTCAATGTCACAAATCTGAGATCAAAATTCAACTTTAAAAGCTTTTCTACACATTGAGTTGTTCAAACCTTCTCCATGTAGGAGTTCAAGGCTGTCCTTAGCTACATAATTAGTTTGAGGCCAGCCTGAGCAACACAAGATTTCTGTATCAAAAAAACAAACAACAAACAAACAAACCCTTTCTCCAGAAGCACACCAGCTTATGAACTGTGACCAAAGCCATGATAAAGGGCTTTGAGGAATCAAATACCTGATGTGAGAAGCAAAGAGTATATGTTTTGTGAATAACTCATACATGGAAGAATACAATTGCCATAACCAAATGATTATAAAATGTCTCATCTACTATTTGGTAAAATAAAGATTTCTCTTATTACAGGAATGAATTCATTCCCTCATTTTCTAAATTAGAATTTTCTGGGGCTGGAGAGATGGCTCAGCATTTAACGTGCTTATCTGCAAAGCCTAATGACCCAGATTAGATTTTGTGGTTCTGAGACATAAAAGTCCCGGAATTTCCTAGAAACAGCCAAAAGAATTTCTAGATTCTTTCTTTCATTGTGCATCAGGACAGTTGGAACTGGCCAGTACTCCAGCTCCTAAGCAGATGAGGGCTGGAAGAAAGAAGGGAAGCAGAAGAAGGAGGACAGAGATGGGGGGACACATGGCAGAAGTAAACCTTAAGAACCAAGATGCACTGACTTCTTAAAGGCCAAAGGCATGCTTAACTCTGAAGTTTATTCCTTTGTAGTGTGGGTATGAGAGAGAGAGAGAGAGAGAGACAGAGAGAGGAACACAGTTTCTTGTACTTGAATCATTTCAAGTACAATCATTTGTATCACTCTGCCATTTCAGTTGAGTTCCCTACCACATTCTCCTGTTCACTGACCACTTACATACCCCTATCTCCCAAGCCCCTTTCCTGCTACCTGCCTGCACCAATATCCTGTGCTTACTTAACCCAACCATTCTTGGGCTGTTCTTAGTAGCCTTCCCTGGTCATCCTAACCCAGAGAGCAGTTTGCCTCCTGGGTCTCCAACTTGGTATTTGAACCGGCCATTTGGTCCATATCAATGACAGACCGCTGGGGCCACTTCTCCAGTCTCATGCCTTATCTGTTTAATTAGATTTAGCGCTTTTAAGAGTAAGAGATATTATCTTTTGTTTGGGACTGCTGTTTTTTTAATTGCATCTGACATAAGAGCTTAGCCTCCTTCACACACAGTAGTATGTAGTCAAAGCATTTGTTCATGGATGGTTAAACAGTTGAGACTGTATTTTGTATGTTTGTTTTGCTTTTAATTTTTCATTGTATATATTCATTGTACATGATACTATATCACATAAAGGCATTTACATATACATATATAAATCTCTCAAACATTGAGGGTATTCCTCTCTTCCTCCTCTTTCTTGATCCTCCAGCTGATCTGGAATGCACTATGTAGTCTCAGGGTAGCCTCAGACTCACAGTGACTCTCTTACCTCTGCCTCCCAAATGCTGGGATTAAAGGTGTGCACCACCACGCCCAGCCTCCCTAGACAGCTTTGCTTCAACTTGCATGTTCATATACAACCTAGGACCCACAAATGATAAAAACCATGTGATATTTGTCTTTGAGGATGGTTGTGTTTTCTTAATATGTTTTCTCCAGTTTCATCCATTTCTTTTCAGCAAATGAGATAACTTTATTCTTCTTTATTGCTGAAAAACATTCCCATAATGTATATGAACCACATGTTCTTTAACCATTGTTCTGTTGTTACTCTGGAGAACATATCTTTAAAGACTGCCTTGTTAGATAGAAAGTTAAGGTCAGTTTAACATGAAGACACTGGAGAAAAATTTCTATATGGAGAAGTGAACTCTTTCAAGGTTCAAATTTGCTGACTCTGGGTAAAAGATAATTCCATCTCTGCTCTTGTAGGTAATGCCTCACATTTAATAGAATTATTAAATAGCTTAGCATCCATTTCAACTTTTATACTTTAACCAAAAAGAAATTTTGAGGTGATCAGATCTGTGTTGAATCAGACAGGAGGAAAGAAAGCCATTGGTTATTGGAGTGGCATGCCAACTGCTTTCACAGACGTATCAGCATCTCCTGCTTCAGACTTCCCTCCAGGAGCAGCATTTCCCACAGTAGTCAAAGATCTACTTCAGGCTAGTTTCCTTCCCTGCTGCACTTTTGTCCATATTATACTTTGTTTAGCTTAGAAGACAGGTTTGGGTGGTTCTATTTTTTCATATCCCGGATGGGACTGAAATAGTTTGTCACAACAAGTAGTAATTACAGAGCACTTAATATCTGCAAAGCCCTCTGAATCTTTGGCCAGTTTGCTTTTGAAACAGTATATCTTCTGAATTTCCAGATGGAGAAAGGGCCACAGAGGTTAAGTGGCTTGCCTGAAATTTAATAGCATATTACTAATCATGCCCCAATACAAGTGGTCCCCAAGTCCCTAGTGAAAAAAAAATGTTATCAATATTTCCTTTCTAATTTTGAAGGAAAATATAATCCTAGAACTACCCATGAGCCATGGTTTTGTAGGATAGCAGGAGTATTTGCTTTGTGGTTTTTATTTGTTAAGAGGTTTAAAAGATACTTTAATAGAATAAGCTGATGGACGAAGTTTAAAGTAACTTAGCATATGAAGGAAATCCCTTTGTGGCCTGTAAAACTACAATAAAGCTTTTCAACACAGTAGCCAAGCAGTTGAAATTTCAGTTAAAAAAAAAAAAACCACTAAAAATAATGCTATCCCTCATCAAACAGTTTTTCGGCAATAAGACTTCCTCCCCCCCTTTTTTTGGACATCGCTTTATGCTCTGAGAGAAGGGGAGATGGGGACAGCTTGCTGGAGTTGGGGGAAGGTTGTTAGTGAGTGTGGTTCTGTCCCCTCGTTCCATCACAGCTTCCAGAGACTTGTCATCCCTGAGCTCTGTGAGGCTTGTAGCCTCAGATCTGGCTCTCCTAGATGAGTCATGGAGCTTCTTGATGGATACCCTTGAGATGAAAGGCAGTGGGAGGGCAGCTGGTCAGATGAGACTCAATTGTGACCAAATGCCCTTTAAGCATTAAAGTTTTGTTAGGAAGCTTATAGCATCATACCGCAGGATGGGCATGGTAGGGTCCAAAGCCAGAGGTAGGGGGGAGGGGTACTCTGGAAATCTGAAGAACAAAGTGAGGTGATCCTTTTTATGGGTTTCTGGGGGAAAGGGGTGTGTCTGGGCACAGACTGAATGGCGGTCCGGGAGGCAGTGGGACAGGGAGTAGGTGACATAGAAGACTCTGGTCCTTCACGGTCTTTAGAGAGGGGGACTGTCGCTGTTTTGAGCTACCTTGCTCAGATGATAGAACTCAGGGCCGTAACTCAGGTGCCTTTGAGGTCCCCTGGCAACAGGAGGCTGGTCTCATTTTTCTACCTGGCTCTGCTCCCCAGGCAGCAGTGGCCTAATACTTACTGCCCACAGCAAACACATTGGGCTGGAGAGATGGCTCAGCAGTTAGAGGTACTTGTTTGCAAAGCTTGATGGCCCAGGTTCACTGCCCCAGTACTAAGTAAAGCCAGATGCACAAAACGGCACATGCATCTGAAGTTCATTTGCAGTATAAATAAATAAATAAAATAAATTTCAGAAACAAAAATAGAAAAAGAGTTCTTCTTATGTAAGCATGAGAGGCAGTTTGAATTCCATCTCCTTCAGCTGGGAACCTAGCATTCAGAACAGTTTATGGGGGACACCTGAATCAAACCACCACAGACATCTCTTATGGGCCTCTGAAGGCTGGATGGATAGTTATTCTATCTTTCCTCTAGTCTATATATCATGACATGTTTTAGGGCTAGGGACTTAGGTCACTACCCTGTATGTAGCCCAGTGGCAGAGCATTTGCACAGTGTGACTAACACCATGGGCTGGATCTACAGCACGGGAAAACAAAACAAAATGACCAAAACACAACGAACAGAAAACACAGTGAGAAGGAAGAGATGTCTGCATACCCATGAAGATCTCCACAGCTTGGACAACATTGGCCCCATCTCTGAAACTACTTGTCAAGTAGGTTTGTATAATCTGAATAGATTTGGAGGATGGACATGGATGAAGCCACACATAAATTGATGCAAAAGTGACTTCTGGGGCTGGAGAGCTGGCTCAGCAGTTAAGGGTGTTGCTTGTAAAGCCTGATGCTGTGGGTTTGATTTGCAAGTATCCAGGCAAACCCAAGTGCACAAAGTGGCATGTACATCTGGAGCTCATTTGCAGTGGTTGTAGGTCCTGACGCACTTATCCACTTTCTTTCCTTATAAATACATAAAAATATTAAAGCAAAAAAGTGACATCCAGGGACAAGATAAATATTCTTATTTGAAGTGGTCAACTCTTTCATTCTTTGAGAAAAGGCCATTGAGGCAAATACTTGAGGCAAATAAACTGATTGTAATCTTTAGAATTTACGAGCAAGGAAAGAAAAGGGTTATCCTTCAGCCTTTCTCATAGTGGTTACATTCATCTCATGCCTTATAATGCCAAGTCTTTGGAAATTTAGCCCCTGGTGTCTGTTAATACAATTACTGTTGAAACAATTTTGTAATCTTCGTATTGATTTATTTTAATGAACCATAATTTTTCTTCTTCTTTCTATCTTATTAAAGGTCTGTTAAATCACAGAGGTCTTTCCTGCTCAAGGGGACTACAGATCCAAATGAAAATGTCATTTGGAAGTGATGCCCCCCAAAGCAGCCTAATCCAAGGAGAATGGAACCACAGCGCCCATTTCTGTCCGATTTCACAGCTGGAATGTTTAGGATCTATTTAATTTACTCTGTCCACCAGTGGATGGATCAACCTTGACATTAAAGATATTTCCCCAAGTTGGACATGGTGGTGCAGATCTTTAATCCCAGCAATCAGGAGGCTGATGCAGGAGGATTGCCATGAGTTTGAGGCCAGCCTGGGGCTAAAGAGTGAGTACCAAGTCAGCCTGGACTAGAGTGAGACCCTGCCTCAGAAACAAACCAACAAAAAGATATTTTCACATTAGCTTCTAATCCATCATTTGGGAGGTGGAGGCAGAAGAATTGAAGTTCAAGTTCATCCTTGACGATATAGCAAGCTCAAGGTCAGCCTGGGTCACAAGAGAACCTGTCTCATTGAAAAAAAAAAAAAATAGGGGATGGAGAGATGTCTTAACCATTACGGTACTTACGTTCAAAGCCAAAGGTCCCAGATTCGATTCTCCAGTACCCACCTAAAGCCAGATGCACAAGGTGGCTCATGTGTCTGGAATCTACAGTGGCTAGAGGCCCTGGTGTGTTCTCTCTCTCTCCCCTTCCTCAAATAAATCAATCAAATTTAAAAGAAAATCAAATAAACAAAAGACATAAAAGACATTTTACTCTTGTCTAGGCTGTGAGGGAGGAACAGGAGAACTCATGTGTGTGCACATGGGTAAAACCCAGCACTTTTAACTCCTTGTATCAGTGTTTATTTTTACTTTCTTTCTATGGAGGGATCCCAGGATAAATATCCATTAGTTGAGTTTCTGCATTAATGGCAGAAAAAAAAAAAATAACAGATGACATTTATTGGGTGAACTCTGTGTGAGAGGCACTGAGATATACTTTACATGATATGCTTTATTTAAAAATCCTATAATCGAACCAGGCATAGTGAAACATGTCTATAATCTCCATAGCACTGGGATGTGGAAGCAGGAAGAGGAAGAGTATAAGGGTAGCCTGGAATGCGTGAGACCCTATCTCAACAATGAAAACAGGACTGCAGATGGTTCTCAAGCCTGCTGACAGGAGTTTGGATTTCCAAACACTCATATGAAGCCAAATGCATGTGTCTGTAACCCCTGCTCACCTACAACGGGAGGCAGAGTCAGGACAGCCCCGAAGCTTGCTGGCCAGCTAGTCTAGCCCTGCCAGCAGCTAACCAGGAGAGACTCCATCTCAAGCAGAGAGGAAGGAGAGAACCAACACTCTAAGGTTCTGGTCTCCATATGCATGCTCTACACACACGTCATACACACATGTACACACAAAAATGGTTGAAAAAACAATGGCCAGGCATAGGAACACACACTTGTAATGTAAGCACTCAGGAGGCAGAAGCAGAAAGAATGCTACAAATTCCAGGCCAATTTGGTTACTGAGTTCCAGGCAAGCCAGAGCGTCATAGCAAGACCCTGTCTCGAACAACAGTAACAACAAAAGCACAAGCAACAGTAAACAAAATCCCTTATGATAACACTACTACAAAACCTGCGATGGGACTTTACTACTGTATGTGTGCTGATGAATGTGACTGAAGGTTGAGGAAGGTGATGGGAATTCACATGGTTAAATCACTCAAAGGAGACAGAACTGGAAACAGTTTGGGCAGTTCTGTGTACGCATGTTTGTATATATGTGCAGATGCATATGTGTGTGCACGTAGGGACAACATTGGGTGTCATCTTTAGTAATACCAGCCTCCTTTTCTTAAAATATTTTTTGTTCATTTTTATTTATTTATTTGATATTGACAGACACAGAGAGAGACAGAGAGAACGAGAGAGAGAAGAGAGACAGGGAGAGAGAGAGAGAGAGAATGGGCACACCAGGGCCTCCAGCCACTGCAAACGAACTCCAGACGCGTGTGCCCCCTTGTGCATCTGGCTAACGTGGGTCCTGGGGAATCAAGCCTTGAATGGGGTCCTTAGGCTTCACAGGCAAGCACTTAACCACTAAGCCATCTCTCCAGCCCTAGCCTCCTTTATTTTTGAGGCAGGGTCTCTTATTGGCTTGGAGCTCAGCAATTATGCTAGACTGTCTGGCCAGGGAGCCCAGGGATACACTTGCTTCCACCTTCCCAGTGAAGGTATTGTAATTACCTTTGAGTTGCTGGGATAAAACTCCTGACCCAATGCAGCTGACAAGAGGAAAGGATTTACTTCAGTTTTCAGCTGAGGGGAAACTTCATTCTGTCAGGGAAACGATGGGAAAGTAGGAGCCTGACATCACGTCTGGCCACAGCAGTTGGCAGGAAGCAGCAAGAGCGTGTGCTGACCTAGCACCGGAAAGTTGGGGCGAATAAACCTCAAGGTTTGCCCCCAGTGACAGATCTCCCACAGTAAGACTTGATCTCCCAAGTTGCCACCAAGTATTCAAAACACGAGTCTATGGGCGGGGGGGAGGGGATCTCAGTCCAACCACCACAGTGGGGTTACAGGCACGTATTGTTATGTCCACATTTTATGTGAGTTCCGGGGATCAGACTCAGGTACTCACACTTGTGGGGCAGAGCTTGGGCAGTTCTATCCAGAGCCTGTCCTTAGCCTTTCTCCTTGTCTCATTCAACTGTTCTTTGTGGGCTAACACTCACATTTCCTTGGGATAATAGGCTGTTGTCCACTAGTTACTGACCATTTACTCTATATATGGTACTGAATTGATAGACCCGAGAGAGAGAAACACACACACACACACACACACACACACACACACACACAAATCTGTTCACAAACTAAAATGGTAGAAAATGAAACATAGTTTATTATACAGAATACATGCTGAAGATCTGAGAGGATTTAGGACAGAGGTGCCTTATTTTTTGTAGATAGAAATCATTATTTCCTCAAAATTTGGAATTACTGGTTAGGAAAGGGTGCCAACTGTCAGTCTCTAGGGGAAAGATTTGAAGGTATATCAGTGTTTCTTCAACTCACCATCCAAACAACCTGAGGAATGTAGGAGGATTTTGCAGAGGCTACTGTATTACAATCATCTTACAGTGTTCTAGTTAGCTTGCTGAGTCAGTGAGCTCTGAGTTCTGAGAGACTGTCTCAATAAATAAGGTGGAGATCAACAGAGGAAGACCAGACATTAACATCTGATGTCCATATGTTCATACACATGTCTGCCTACACACATATGAACATGTACTACATACACATACTCATAATAAAAGAAGAAATATGTGTACAAAAATGAACCAGCCCCCCCCATCTCACACAACATTATAAAATGATTCTACATCAAAAGTAAATGTGAAATGAAAATCAGTTCAATTCTGGAACATACTATGGAGAGGTAACTGTGACTCCAGAGTGGAAAATATTTATCCAACAGAACACTACACACAAAAAGAAACCATACTAGATAAAGACTGACAATGGATTTCAAAAAATTAATAGCTTCCATGATCAAACCACAGCACTAACAAGTTAAAAAGACAAACCACAAAATGAGAGAATACATTTGCAATGCATAGACTCATGAAGGATCTATACCAAAATATTTAAAGAACTTCTACAGATAAATAGGGCAAAGGCAGATAGTTCAATAGAAAAAAAATGTGCACAAGACTTTTTGTTTGTTTTCTTTTTGTCTTTTTTGAAGTAGGGTCTCACTCTATCCCAGACTGATCCAGAACTCACCCTGTCGTCCTAGGCTGGTCTCCAACTCACAGTGATCCTTCTACTTGAGTGCTGGGATTAAAGGCATGTGTCACCACACCTGGCAAAAAATGTTTTAACAGAAGTGTCCCAAAAGAAGATACCCAAATGCCCAGAAAATGTTAATAGTCACCAGGAATTAGAATTATGACTTTCTTATGACCTCACCAGAATGACTAACATTAAAAGGGTTGATGATACCAACACCTGACAGAGACGTGGAGTAGTGTACACTTCTGGAGGGAACATAAGTGGGTACTAGTCCTATAAAAAACAGTATGGTATTTTTATCCCAAACTAGGACATTGCGTGTGCTCTCTCTCTCTCTCATATATATATATATATGATACATTCTTGTTTTATTTATTTATTTTTCCAAGACAGGGTCTCACTCTAGCCCAGGTTGTCCTAAAATTTACTCTATGGATGCATAGTCATGGCAATTCTCCTATCACTGTCTCCTCAATGCTGGGATTAAAAGTATGCACCATCTCACTCAGCACATTCTTGTTTTAAAAAGGCTTCTTTACAACAGCATTATTCAAAATACACACACACACACACACACTCCAATCATGCATCAACAGGATGGTGGTTTGAATGTAAGATGTCTCCCATAGACTCATGTGTTTGAATACACAATACCCAGCTGGTGGCGCTATTTGGGAAGGTTGTGGGAACATGAGGAGATAGAACCTTGCTGCAGGAAGTATATCACTGGGGGTGAGCCTTGAGGTGTTGCATCTGACCTTGCTTGCTCTCCTCCTCTCCCCACTCTTCTTCCCTCTCCTCCTTTTCCTTCTGGGTCTTTCCGTTCCCCTTCTCTTCCCCCTCCCCCTTTTCCCGCTCCTCCTTGAGGATGTGATGACATGAAACTGGCTTCCTGCTTCTGCCATGCTTTCCCTGCCACGATAAATTCTACTTTCTGAGAGAAACTCTTTCCTTTCTTAAATTGCTTCTGGTCAGGGATTTTGTCCAAGCAACAAGAAAGGAACCAATACACACAAAATAGGAAAATGGATAGATGAGTTATGACATATTCATACAATAGTATACAATTGAGGGGAAAATAGGAATATACTGAAGATACATGCAGCATAATGAATAACATAATTGAAGCTTTGAATGAGTAAAGCCAGACACAAAAGAATAAAAACTTCATGACAAGACATTCAAAATTCCCCACTTGCTGGGGGTGATGGTAAGCTAAAGCAAGGTAGTGGTTATACTACACACTTTCAAGCCACTTTCTCTTGGAGAGGCACTTGATATCTCCTGCAATTATAAATGCACTTCACTTGTGTTGTTGTGAAACTCTGCCTTTCTTTATAATTTGTTTTTCACTTGTCTTTTTCTTCCCTTCCTTTCTTCCTTTTCCTTTATCTCCTCTTTCTTATCCTCTTTGTGGAAGTAGGGTCTTATGTAGCCTGGGCTGACCTCAAACTCAGTATGTAGCTAAAACTGGCCTTGGGCTACTTATCCTCCTGCTCTGTCTCCTGAGAGCTGGGATTACAAGTATGCATCCCCTCACCTGACCTATGAGTGGTTAAAAGAGTGCTTACAAGCTGGATGTGGAGCTGTATAATCAAAGCACTTGAGGAACTGAGGTAGGGGCATTTCTGCATTTCCATACAAGCCTGGGCTATGGAGTGAGGTCAGCTTAGACTAGAATGAAATCCTACCTCAAATAAACAAGTAGATTAAAAAATATATTATTAACTTGCAGAGATTGCCCAGTGGTTAAGGGACTTGCATGCAAAGCCTAAGGACCTGGGTCCAATTCCCTAGTGCAGGCCTGATGTACAGGATAGCTCATGCAACTGGAGTTCAGTTGCAGTTGGTAGAGGCCCTGGCATGCCCATTCTTTCTTTCTCTCTTTCACAAATAAATAAATAATTTTAAAAAAATGAATTGTTTCCTTTTTCCGTAACTAACTTTGTTGTTGTTACTTTCATGTTGTTGGGGCCAAACACCCAGTGAGAAGCAGCTGATGGAAGGAAAATGTTTATTTTGCTTAAGGGGTAGTTTCAGCATGACAGGGAAAGGATGGTAGAACAAAAGCTGGACATCAAATCTTGCCACACCATCTAGCAGAAAGCAGTATGAGTGAGTTGTGCTCTGGCAAGGGGAAATTAGCTATAATACCCCTAAGCCTGCGCTTAGCAACCTATCTCCTCTAGAAAGGCTCCACCTCCCAAATTGCTACCAAATGGGGACTGAACACTCCAAACCCATGAGGCTATAGAGGTATTCCGCACTCAAACCACCTGCTTCTGACCCTGGCTACCATAGACTTATGACGATATCATGATCCAAAATGTATTCAATCTGACTTTAAAAATCCCTGTAAAAAAATATATATATATATTTATAATATATTTATATATATAATTAATATATATTCATATATATGTATATATTTATTATAATTTATATATATAAAATATATTTTATATATATATATATATATATATATATATAAATTCAATCTTGGGCTGGAGAGATGGCTTAATGGTTAAAGCACTTGCCTGCAAAGCCAAAAGACCCAGGTTCAATTCTCCAGGACCCACATAGCCAGATGCACAAGGGGCCTCATGCGTCTGGAGTTTGTTTGCAGTGGCTGGATGCCCTGGAGTGCCCATATTCTCTCTTCTCTTTCTCTCCCTGCCTCTTTCCTTCTCTCTCAAATAAATAAATTAAAAAAAATCAATCTCAACACTGTTCAAAAGTCCAAAGTCTTTTTAACTATAAGCCTACAAAATTAAAACACAAGACAGATACTCAAAATAGCGTAAACATTCCCAGTGATAAAGGAAGACATAACAAGGAAAGATAGACCAATGAAAGATTAAAAATTAGCATGGCAAAACATCAAATCCTGTCATTTCTTATTTGCATTGAAATCTCGAGGGTCCAAATTCTGACCCTTTGGTTGGACTGCTTATAGCCTGGGGTGGGGGGAATCACTTCAAAACCAACAGATCTTGTTGGCTGTCCCATAGTCCTGCATCTTCAAAGTCCTGGGTCTCCACTGCAGCCCATGGCGCTATGGCAAGGCCCCTAATGACCTCTATTCAGAGACTATAATCCTGCTCCACATAACCTAGGGCCCATCTCCAAATAACTGTTGTGCAAATACAGTGACCCTTTCATCTTGCATTCATCATACTTCCAAAACCAATACCAGGCAGACTACCAAATTTGTTACTCAGGTGTGGAATGAGGTCAACTTTGAAGAACAGGAAAATTCCTTCAGCATTCTTCCCTCAGGTGCCCTCATTGCAAAAGGGTCTGCACTCTTCCTACTGTGCCAATGCAGAGCAGCTTGCCTAATCTCTATGATGGTAATCTCTCAAGTAATCTCCACTGACCCGGGGTACTGAGGAGATTCACAGCTCATCAAAGTGCTGAAAATAAAAGGCTATGGAGAGCTCCGTGCTCAATGAGACATCTCTATCACATCCTCCAAGGCTCACAGGATATCATGGAAAGGGGCAGAAAGGATGTAAGAGCCACAGGGTAGAAAGGAACAATTTGGAGCAATGTCATTGGACATGTACTAACTGGTGCATTCATGACCTCACAAATACTTATACCTTCAAAAGACCGACACAGTTCTGAGCCCATCTACATTTTGACATAGAGGATAGACAAGGACAAGAAGAATGAGACATCAAAACAGAGGGACAACTTGGAAAGGTGAGGTTGATCAGTAGGGGAGAGGGGACAAAAGAGGGTAATGGGACTGGAGAGATGGCTCAATGATTAAGGTGTTTGCCTGTAAAGCCCAAGGACTGGAGTTTGATTCCCCAGTACACACATAAAAAACCAGTTTCACAAAGTGACGAATACATCTTGAGTCCATTTGCAGTGGCTGGAGGCCCTGGAGCATCCATTCTCTCTGTCTTTATCTTTTCTGTCTTTCTGCTTGCAAATAATAAACAAAAAAAATTGACAAAAAACCTGTGTATGGTGGTTCATTTCTTTAATACCAACACTTGAGAGGCAGAGGTAAGAGGATTTCCATGATTTTGAGGCCACCCTGAGACTACACTATGAATTCTTGGTCAGTCTAGGCTAGACGAGACCCTACCTCAAAAAACAAACAAACAAGAAAAAAGGGCAATGGGAGGAGAATAGGATCAAATTATAGTATATTCATGTGTCAAAACTGTCAATTAATGAAACAAATAGCGAAAAGACAACGAAAAAATGTTAAAATACATAAAAACGGAGTCTGACTTTTCATTTCTCAAACAATGTGCGTTTATTTCTCACTCATGTTACATGCCCATCATAGTTTGTGTGCCAGTTCTTCTCCATGTCATCTTTGAACTGTCAGAGCAACCTAAAACTGAAAAAAAAAAAAACCAAAAAAACAGCTAGCCAGTCTCATACAAGATTATAGAGCATCTTCTCCAACAATATTGTTTCCGCAAAGATAAGAGTCATCCACCATTACGTTTAGAGGGAAGAGAAGTCAAAATATTTGGTGAACTTTTGTGTTGCCTATCTCAGGTGGCCCTTAAAGAAGAAGCAGGCATTGTTACACAAGGCACAGAAGGGCTATAGAGGGTGAAGGAGTAGCTAGAGGAGAGATGAGAGATGCGTGTGTCTGAGCGAGGCCGGCCAATCCAGTCTGACGGTGAGAAACCCTGTTTTAGTTCCTTTCTCTGCGCTGGGATGAAACACCGACCCAAAGCAGCTCATGGGAGGAAAGCCATTCCTTATGGTTTGCAGTCTCCAGGGGGTTCCATGAGGGCAGGGGACAGCATGGCATGAGAAGAGGCTGGACATCACCTCTGCCACAGCAGGTGGGCAGCAGGAGCAGGAGAGTGAGCCAATTCTAGCAAAGGGGACCTGGCCACGACACCACCAAGCCCTCCCCCAACAACACACTTCATTCAGCAAGGTGCCCCCCTCCCAAACTGCCATTAGCTAGGAGCCAAGCACTCACAACACATGTGTTTACGGGAGACATCTAATTCAAACAACCGCAAACCCAACCTCAAAAACTCAAAAAGGGGGGACTGGAGATGTGGCTTGATGGTTAAGGCACTTACCTGCAAAACCAGTGGACCTCAGTTTGATGCCCCAGGAGCCACAGAATCCTGATCCACAAGGAGGCACATGCATCTGGAGTTCATTTGCAGTGGCTGGAGGCCCTGGGGCACCCATTCTCTCTCTCTCTGTCTTTGAATCTTTCTCTCACCCAAACAAATAAATAAATACCTCAAAAAAGGGGCTAGAAAGATGGTTTAGTGGTTAAGGCACTTGCCTATGAAACCTCAGGATCTAGGTTTGATTCTCCACTGCCTAGGTAAGCCAGATGCATAAGGTGATGCATGTGTCTGGACTTCCCTTGCAGTGTCTAGAGGCCCTGCTATGCCCATTCTCTCTCTTTTTCTTAAATAATAAATGAATTTTAAAAAAATTTAACTCAAAAAGGTAGATAGTGTCCCTAAGGATAACACTCAAGGTTGTCTTCTGGCTTACACACACGTACACACACAGATGAAAAATATGTAGTAGCCAGAGACAAAACTGGGCTTACTGACTCATAAGGTAATATCCAACAGGTGACAGATGGAGACATGCAGCTGGATGGAATTTACCCAACGAGAGACCCCAAAGAAGAAAGGAACATGGAACATGAGTTTTGCAAAGTGCCAAAATTTAGGGAGTGAGCTCGTCCTCCAGAAGCCGCGGAGAAGATGAAGAGGGATCACTGAGAGACGAGGAAGGCACGCAAACTCCGACCGGAGATTCAGACACGGCCTTTGAGAAAGTTTAGTACAGAATGGAATAAGAGAACGAGGAGCATAAAAAGGGAATAAGAAAATAGAGACTGAATTATTGAGGGGGATAAGAAAGTGTAATAAATTTGGCATTGAGCAGGTCAGGTGGGGGGGGGCATTTTCTTCAGTGGTGAAGGTAGCGAGTCCGTTGCTCCAGGAGCTCCTCGCCCACGCTCATACAAACAAGCCCTAAGTACACTCGTTGGGTTACCAAAGAGAAAATAATAATACATGAAAGTAGAAATGAAACTGACTGGAAATAAAGTGCCAGTGAGAGTGAACAAAAGAGGGTAATGGGGCTGAATATGATCAAAATACATTGCATATGAAATTGCCAAATAAATATAAAAATTAAAAGGCAGTAGCAAAAAAGAATAGGACAAAGTAAAAGGGCCATGTGTATATATGTGTATGTGCATACAGACACACGCACATATACATACATACATACATATATATGTATGTATATATGATATAAGAGAAAGATCAGGCTTCTGAAAAAGTTGGTTGGGGAACTTGAATACCTCCTTTAGAGTAAGGGTTTTCCTTAAAAAAACAAATTATGTTAAAATGTCACCACAACTCTTGGGAAGTTGCAGTGTAGTGGCCAAGAAGTTCACAGGGGTGGGCACCTGCCTCAAAAGGGCCCAAATGGAATCTCGCTCTCAGAACTGTGTGCGGCGCGATTGCCAATTCTCTGCTGGGTTTAGAAGTCAGCCAAATGCGAGCTGACAATAGCCCTTCACCCCTTATGTGGGTTGTGCCTGCCAAGAAGGAGGGTGACACAGAAGAAAACAGAATGACAAGCATAGGGTCCCCACATCCCCGCTCCTTACCATATTCACAGTTCATAAGAAGTCCACTTGTACTTTTCCATTATGGAATTTCCATTATGGAAGCCATTCAACTCCCCGGGTCCCCCTCTTAAGAGATGGGATTCGGTGTTCTACCATTTCATCTGGATCACTTAAAGCCATGCAGAGAGTACCTTCTACATCCCAGGTGCGATCTCCCAAGAACCGACAAACATTTGCTAAAATACGTAAATCTGTGAGGAAGAGAAAGAGGTTCTGGATAGAATTTAATAGAACATTTGTCTTTCCTTAAATTGCTCCTGGGTATTGTTATATGAATAGCAAAAATGTTGGACTAGAGTAAACATTAGGTTTTGAGTCATCTGTGTACTTAGTTTTCTTTCAGATATAGTTAGGGACACCATGTGAATTGGATTATTTAGTTGTTTTCATTAAACAGAATCATTTTTAAAACATAATGACAATGTCACTAACAAAAGGATAACATCTTTGATCTTTTTTTAAAGGAAGAAATTTCCATCTTTATGGTGTCATTGCAAGGTCGCAAGACCTAAAGGTTCTTTGTTTTTTTGTTTTTTTTTTTCTCCACACACGCTGCCTACCCTGGACCTTCTTACTAGTCTTTGGATCAGTTCCCAGTTGGCATCACATGCAGGCAACAAGACCCTTTTCTCTTTTGTACCCTATTGGGCAGTATCAATCTGGGAGTTAGTTGTAAATACCCAAACTCTGTCCTCAAGATTAGCCAGAAGTTGCCCTGGGGCCAGGCGATGAGGAATTGTCCCTCCACTTGCAGAATTTAGAAGTGGGGGGGTGATACGATGGAACTTTCAAAAGCGGCAGGAAGAAGCTTGTCTGCAATAAATCAGCAGTAAACAAGTGTTCGGAGGAGGATGCGGCTGATATTAATAGAGGCAGCATTTTTCTTTGAGCAGAAAAGATCTTTCAGTGAGTCCAGGATGGACAGCTTTCAAATCCCAGGCAGCCGAGTATTTGCAGGGCACACAATCTTAAGAAGGAACTTCATTGTTTATCTACTTGAGACCTTTCTTCCTCTAACTGGGAGGCAGTTGCATTCAAATGTCCAAATCACCACTGGCATTTGTAAGCGCACACAAGGCAGGCCACACAGTTCACTTTTTGTTTCTACGTCAAGGCATTCTGTTAATTCAGACAGTTACCAGTGAGGATAAGATTGTCAATGGGTATAAAAATGTGGTGTGACAAAGAGATGGTCTTTGGGCTCTGCATATAATTATTCAGAAATTTCTTTTTCTTGTTCAATGTGTGTGTGTGTGTGTGTGTGTGTGTGTGCGCGCGCTCGCGCAGGCACATGTGTGCCATGGTGTGTGGTGGCCACCTTTGCTGGGGTCACTCCTCCCCTTTCCGGTTTCAGAAACCCCTTTTCTGGTTTCAGGCAGGACTTCTCTCTCTGCTATTTGCTGTGCCATACGTGAGCTCTCTGGGAAATTCTTTCTTCGCCTTTCATCTCCCTGTCAGTGTCAGCATATTGGGGTTCCGGAAGCCCACTGTGGCTCCTGGCTTTTTTATGTGGGGTCTGAGGATCAAACTCAGGTACTCTGGCTCGAGCAGTTAAGTGCTTTTTCCACAGTCACCTCCCCAGCTCACGTTGTTTTAGGACATGGTCTGCCTATATACCCGTGGCTGGCCTGGAACTAGCTACGCAGCCTAGACTGGCCATGATTTATAATCCTCTTGCTTCAGCCTCCTGAGCCCTGGATTCCACACATGGCCGTTCAGGGGCTTGTTTCATGTGATATCACGTGTTTAGAGAGAAAAAGGCAATGGGTCAGAAGGCTGGTTCCTAAAGCTTGCTGTATAGCTTCCAATGTCAAATGGTGGATGAGCGCATGACTTTTCTGTGGACCTGTTTCCTCCACTGTGACCAGAGGTTATTGGAGAGGATTCTATTAATCCTCGGGCCGATGGCCAATCTGTGATGATTGGGCAATGGTTATGGCAAATTCACTAGCAGGAAGCCATACTGATTTTTTGTGCTCTCCGATTCCGTGGGTGAGACACCAAGACAGGTCCTTCAGCTAGACAACACTTCTGGCTGCTGGGGACTACTGCTGAGCTGCTCAGAGGGGCTCCTTCGGCAAATGAGGTTGGCTAGAGGGTTTAGGACAGCTTCACTCTCACTCTGAGCTGCGGATGAGCTCTGTCTGTTGACTGCAGTGCCTGTTCGCGGTGGCTTGAATGTAAAATGTCCCCCAGAGCCTTGTGTATTTCTGAGTAAGCCCCATACTCAATCCCCAGCTGGTGGAGCCTTGCTGGAGGAGGTGTGTCACCGGGGGGCGGGACTCGGGATTCTGTAGTCTTGCCCTGCTTGGCAGTACTAGCCGCACGCTCTCTCATGTTTCTTCCTTGCCGTCGTGGGGACGTGGCTCTCAACTGTCAGCTCTTGTCATGTTTTCCCTGCCATAATGAAACTTTCGTAAGCTGCTTCTGGTTAGGGTATTTTTGTCCCAGCAGCAAAAGCTAATTGTTCTCCTGTGCATCGCTTGAACCACAGCCTGGGAGTCTCTGGTCAGACTTCTAAAACAGTAGCTGGCTTCTTACATAGCAAACATCCCAAAAGAACTGAGATGTTCCCGTGCTGGGGAGATAACTGATTCACTAAAGTGCTTATTTTGCAAGCATTAAAACCTGGGTATCATTCCCAGCACTTATGTGAAAAAAAAAAAAAAAAGCCAGATGTAATGGCCCATGCTTATAATCCTAATGCTGAGGAAGCAGAAATAAGTGAATCCTTGGGGTTTGATGGCCAGCTGGTCCAGCCTACTTGGTGAGTTCCAGGCCAATGAGAGATCCTTTGTGGAGAGTGCCTGAGGCAGAAATAGGTGAATCTCTGTCTCAACCCCTCCCCAACTCAGTAGTTCCAATCTAGCTTTGGAAATCACAAAGCAACAACTGATCTTGGTGTCCACTTTACTTGATTGTTTGGAACCGTCACTCATTTCAGAAGTTACCTATTTTCTATTGATTATACAGCCTCAGATGTTTTCCTGTTCCCTTGAGCTTCTCCTGGCACCATCTCATTAGCTGGATAGGTTTACAAAGTGTAGCATACTGGCTCCAGCCCAACTTCACGGCCTCATCTTTCCCTGCTCTTTTGGGAGCCCAGTTCCCCCCAGCCGCAGCGGCCTACGTGGTCTCTTCAGAGCATACATGTTCATGCCGGCCACGTGGATCTCTTGCTCTGAGACGAACCTCCCCTTTGTCTCCATCGTCAAGCATTCCCTATCTTCGCAGGTTTTGCTTATGTACCACTGTATTGTGAAGAGGTTTCTGAATCTCAGGAATTAATTACTCTGTCCTTTCAATGTTTTCACAGGCCAACATATATATTTCTTCCAGTACTGGGAATTAAACCAGGGCCTAGCACATGCTAGGCAATAGCTCCCTCAACTGAGCTGTCTTCCCAGTCATGTCTCCTCGCTCCCAGGAAATATAAAAATCTTTGAAGAGAGGAACTACATCTTCATCCTGCTTCTTTCCTCAAGGGTCTCTCCCAGTGTTTCCCCAGGCCAAACACTGAAGGGCTGCAAAATGAATGAATGACCAACATAGCTTTGAAGTGGATAGGACTATGAAGTAGGACTTCTGCTATCTCTTTGTGTGTCTGACTTTAGCATCAGGGGAAGCATATGACATTAATATTTGCTATAACTAATCTTTAATTTTTCATATGGTTATATCTTAAATGCCGCTGAGCTTCTTTATTTTGAGTGTTTATTTTGTGGTGCTAGGGATTGCAACCAGGGTCTTGGGCTAGACAGGCACTCTGCCACTCAGTTATACCCTGTGCTCTCTCAAACCATCTTATATATAATGCTGGTCACAATTTCAAGCATTTACTAAGTCGTAATATCTGCAGATTAGAATTAGTATCCTTTCTATGGTTTTGTCTGTCTTATCTCCGATTCTTACTCTATATATTTCACTAATGTGAGATAAAAACACTTGTAAATGATGTTCTGGGTCCAAAAGCTATTCAGGTATTTCCCACATATATTAATATGCATATAACTGTGTTAATCAATATGTGAATATAGATTCACAAATGTATATACATTAGAACTGTGTAAACCAGGCATTGTGGTAATACTATAATCCTAGTACTTGGAAGGTACAGTAGAGGGTTGTGAGTTCAAGGCCAGCATGGGCACCAGACACAGCAAGTTCATGGTCAGTTTGAGTTATAGGGGATTTTGTCACAGAAGAAAGGGGTCCTGGGAAGATGGCTCAGCATATAGAGTGCTTGCTGCACAAGTGTGAGAACTGGATTTCAAATCCTTAGTACCCACATAAATGCCAAGTAGGTGTAATGGTCCACCTGTAATCCCAGCACTGGTGATGTGGAAATAGGGTATGCCAGGGCCACCTGGCTAGCTAAGTAGCCAAACTGGTGAGCTCTAAATTCTAATAAGAGACCCTGCTTCAGTAAATAAAGTGGAGACAGATTGAGGAAGACATCTAATGTCAACTTCTAGCCTCCCCATTTGCACACACATGTGTGTGTGCTCATACCCGCACACACCTGCACACACCTTCACAGTGTGTGTGTGCACATATAGGAACATGCAAACACATGCAAACATGCATACCATGCATGCCATGCACATACAGGAACAGCAGTGAAACTGAACACTGCACGTGAAGAATCTGGGTATGCTCAATGGAGTAATAAATCCTGAATGTGGATAAGCATATCCAGGAGGTCTGTGACATGACTCAGCATCCTTAGTGGGCCTTGACCTTGAATAAGCTGTTGTCATTTCATGGAGGTTTGCATACTGTTGTGTACTGTAAAAGAACGATAAGGTGGGTCACTTGGAGTCTGGAGCCAAAGGGCTGTTAGGGAGATTTGACAGAAAGTCTTAGACAATTCAGGCCCAAGCAGTGGAAGATGAATGAGCCCAGGTCTGTTATGCTGCAGCTGAGGAAACTGAGGCTCAAGCACATGCCACTGCCTTTGGACCTCGTGGTGTTTCAGAGGTGGATTAAAAGAAGGGCAGCTGAATGGCTCTCTTCCAAACAGCCATGCTCCGGAACACACCTGTTGGAGCCCAGACCAAGTTTAGTAATTGCTCAGTTATTTATGCCAGAAATGACATCATCCATCTATCTTGGAAGCCTTAGTGCCTACCCCTCCCCTTCGCCCATGGGTCTCTGAGGTGGGTAATGAGTCCCCCGATTTCATCCACCTCTGTGTGCCTTCAGTCCTTGACCTTTAAGGCTCCCTGGTGCCAGTGTGTCTGCAGCTGCAGGATCAAAGCCCCACAGATGAAAAACCCATGCTCAAAAGAGACGAAGACCAGTGAGTTATTGGGAAACCCAGCTACATGCCTCCCAGCCGTGTTCACCTGGGAAATGCCTGAATCCCATGTGTAAACACCGAGTCCTGAGACCTAAACACAACGTGCCAGCCAAAGCAGAGTTTTGAGCCTGGGTCTCTGGCCAGTCCAAAGCCACGTTCCACGTGGCTTCTGAAGGATCCAACCTGCTTGACACAGAGGACCCCATCAATATCTTTGTCATAGATGGATGAGCGAGACAACCTGTAGTGAAAGCTAAGAATGCCAGATGGAGGTGGGGATGGCGGTCTGCTGGCAGAGGTCATGCCTAGCATGTTTGAAGGCCTGGGTTTGAGTCCCAGCACTGCATTAACTGGGTGTGACATTCACCTGTAATTTCAGGACTCAAGAGGTAAAGGCAAGAGGATTAGAAGTGCCAGGTTCATCCTTGGCTACATAGTGAGTTCAAGCTTATCTCAAAAACAATCAACAAACAATAAACACACACATACACACACTAGGACAAAGACAACATCAGGGATGTTTTCAGTTTTCATTCAGAATTGGATTGAAATTGTGTTCCGGCTTCCCAGCATGCAAGGCAAAAAAGGAGTGATGCTCTGGACTTTATCTCGTTTTCATTGTGTAAGAGAATGCAGCCATTGGAAGCTCCAAGAGCTTTCTTCCCATCTCTGACTTGGGATACATAAGTCATGTGGAAAACCTTGTCACTGGACCAAAGGGTCATTATCTTGAGGACACATGAAGGTTATTCTTCGCAACAGTTTTTCAGTCCCCTCCAAAGTGTTGGCTGTGTAGTCTATTTAAAGAGGATCATTCCATTGGGGTTCCTGTCTGCTGGCATCTCCTGCTTCTTTTTAATCCTCAGGCAGGACCCACTGTTTAGGCTGAACCTCAGAACATTCTTGAAATATTTCCTTAGCCCTCTTGGTTACCCGGGCTCTTCCCTCACTAGTCTTATAGAGTAGCTAAGGTATTTTTGCAATCGACTATACTTAGTGTGGCACATAATCCTTGGCTCTGTTATCTTAGGCACCCCCTCAAGGGTCTCTTGACAAATAAAGTAACCCGAGTAAGGCCAAATCCTTGTTGATTGATTGGTGTGAGCTCTGCTGTCCCTCTGTCCAGTCTTGCTTTACAGCTCTGTTGTAGCTCCCTTCCAGCTCGGCCGAACACTCCAGACAGGCATTCTCTCCTATTTGTGGCCAACCTCCACGGTTTTTCCTCCTGCTGTTTGCTTTGTCTAGGATAATATTCATTTTCCTATCTGAAGTCATAATTCCACCTTGAGCTTATCTTCCTCTTGAAATTTGTCAAAGCATGCAAGGGCTTGCATGCTTTCAATTTACTTTTCACACCCGTACAGATTTCTTTTAGTCCCAGAATTCTGACTATGACAATTAATTTTGGCTCCTTTGTTTGATTATGTGAGAAAGCAGAGACTCCCCCAGAAAGGGAAATGGTTTACTTTCCTGTCCTTTTCTAGATAAGTATGTCACTCGTTCAAATGTCCTTTGTTTCCCTTCTGCCTCTTCTCAGGGCCTGGTTGATTTCAGCTTCTAATTCACACCTTTGCTTCTGGCTGGTACCCTGTGTACTTGATCAATAATAATTTGTGCACTAGGCTGTGTGGCTCACTCAGGGCATAGCGTGCTTGCTGAGCAAGCACGAGGACCCAAGTTCAGATTGTTAGCACCCACATAAAGGCCGGGTGTGGTGGCACATGACTGTATCCTAGTGCTGGGGGACAGTATCCCCAAGACTTACTGGCTAGCTAGACTAGCTGAATCAGTGAGCTCCAAGTCAAGGAGAGCCCCTGTCTTGAAAATAAGAAGAGCAGTTGAGGAAAACACCTGACTTCATCCTCTGGCCTCCACATACATGGGCATACATGGGCAGGCTTGTGTACCAAACACACATGTGCACCTATACACATATGAACAAACACACATGCATGCACATCCCACGTATGCTAAAAGGGGTTTAAAAATTGTGAACTAAGTAAAACAGATTATCATTCTTTATTTTATATTCCACCCTAATCTGAAGTGTATTTACAAATCAGAGACACTTTAAAGCACAAAAGAAAATATTTTGTCCATTTGGTTCCTTTTATGAAAAATATTTTTGTTTATTTATTTATTTGAGAGGGGAGGGGAGGAGCAGAGAGGAAGAATGTGTGTGTCCATTGCAAATGAACTCTAGATGCACGCGCCACCTTGTGCATATGGTTTACGTGGGTCCTGGGAAATTGAACCTGAGTTTGTAGGTTTTGCATGCAAATGCATTGACCTAGTCTAAGCCATATCTCTCAGCTCCACCACTTGGTTCTTTCAAGGCAGAAATGATAAAGGGCAAGTTTTGCTTTGTTCTAACATAGCTCAATTAGAATGGATCCATTCTCTATTTTTCTCCACGCACCAATAACTCTACTAAAAACAGCTGCTTTAACTCTATGACCTAAAATTTTTTTTTTTTTTAGGGTTTATACTATAAAAAGCCACTACAAAGCAAAGAACCTAGTCACCCAGGTAAAGCCTCCTACTTCTAAGATGGCAAATGGGCAGTAGGGGTCTTGTTTATAAGAAGGAGATTTACAGGCTAGGAAAACAGGGAGGTCTTTGTAGGAGTGTCTACAAGCAGGAGACATGAGGAGTGTTCAGAACAAAGAGGGGTCATCCTTGGAAACTACAGGGAGCTTTGATCTCCTCCCCCTCCCCCCCTCACAGAGCGGCAAAGAGGTAATCTTCAACAAGTCTCATCTGTGTATTTAAGTTCAACAACCCTTGCAGCATGTATGAACAAGCAGGAAGGTTGTTCAGATGGTAAGAAAAGAAAAGAAAAAAAAAAGCTCCAGGTTTTGTGATAAATATACTGAGTGTGAAAAAAAAAAAAAAATTCCGGTATAGTCTTAGCTAAAAGGAATCACAAAGACATAAAGGAGAGTTGTTTTAGCGAACATAAGAATGCAAATTTAGCAAAGTCATGAAAGCTTGGACATGTTGCGCTCTTGCCTCTAAGAAAACGTAAACTTGCTTTCTAGGCTTGAGTGTGCTTCCTAGGTGCGTAACAGTGAAACTTTGGCTAGGTCCTGAAACAATGGCTCACACGTCCAGACCCTCGACAACACAGAGGGTACCCCCAAGAGAACGAGGAGTAGGTGTGGGAAGACTGGGGTGTAGAGCCATCCTGGAAAACTGGGGACCCTTTTCAGATGTTTTCTACTTTTCTAGAGAGAGCACATGTATTTCTGCAAGGTTTACTCAGTGACTGTGAAATAACTCCCAGGAAGAGTCCCTGTTTGTCCCTCTTGAAGTGGCCATCTCTTTCTCTCTCTGCGAATACATAAATTTAAAAATATCTTAAAAAAAAAAAAAACTTAAGGCACAATAGGTTCCTGTCTGCCACTCTTTCTCTCGTTCTCCCTCTATCCCTCTCTTGCGCTCCGTTTCAGATGGAACTTCATAGAAGTTTCAGTCAAGGACAGCAGCAGAGGCCAGAGCTGGAGCTCGGCAGGCCTGACACCTTTCCACTGCAAACATGGGGGGCAAGTGCGACTGCTTGTCATCCTTAATCATTTTTCCCTCAGGAAATGTCATTGCTTCATTGCATTGCAAGAAAATGACGTCATAGTGTGGGGCTCTGATCCAAATTTCCCGACATTTATCCTGAGTCTCGTAACCTTTTTCAGCTGTGCGGCAAATGAAACACGCAAAAATGCGAAGGCCAGCCTGGTTCATAAAGGCATCTGCGATGGGTGAACTTTTGCCTATGTATCAGTGACCAAAATGCAGCCTGGTGTGCCTGTTGCATGGTGGGTATGGTATGGACCCCATGCCTAGGAAATGGACAGGAAATAGGCTTCATGATGTATCTGTGAGTTCTTGGCAGGAACCCATCCTCTCCTTACATTGGGCTTAACTGGTAGTGACAATGTAAAATTTAACTAGGATGCCTTGCCGGGGTTTTGTTCTGGCTGTGGCTTTTGTTATGAAACTCTGCGTGAAAAAGAATCATGGTCCCCACATTGATATTTCAGATCTCACATACTGCATTTGTGTCTCCGTGTCTTAGGGCTGGTTAAACCCCAGCCCAAATGACATTATGAAGCTATTTCCTGGAATGTCAAGGGCTAAAATTGCCCTGTCAAGAACGACTCTGTTCTTTCAGAGCTCGGATTGCATTCTTGCTCTGTTATGATAAGTTTTTTCCTTGCCAGGAAACCACTGGTCTCACATAATTTGCATACATCCAATGAGAGTGGTGGACTGCTCTATGGAGGTTTTCCAGAGACTGCATGACCACATCGTGGAAGAATCTCAGCTGGGGAAAGGGGATTTTTTCCCCCTTCCCTTAAGCCCCATTTTAAATAGTTTCCTTCCCACAAACTGATGTGTCCACATTCAAAGACTTGCAAGTAACTCAACCCACTTTTCTGCCCTGGCCCCTGTCACTGGCTCAGTGAGACCTAAGGCCACATGAATCTGGAAATAGATTGTTTAAAATGAAGGTCCCTTATCCTTTCCAATCTGTAAAATAGCCTTTTTTTATAGTCTTTTGGCACATTATGGGTGGAATTAGGCCATTAGTTCTCCCAGGCAAGGGCATAGTAAAATGTGTCCACTTCTTTTGACTAGAATTGACCTTTTATTCCTTGAATATAGCTTTAATATCATGGTGAAACCGAAACACCCACTAGTCCATGATTTCACCTGGTACCACAGAAATTATGTATTCACTTGAGAGTCTTAGAATTGTGCACACTTTTTTGTCTTTTAGAGACTGGGTCTCATGGAGCCCAGGTTGGTCTTGAACTCCCTAAGTAGCTGAGGCTGACCTTGAAACTCTAATTCTCTGACCTCTGCCCCCTAAGTGTTAGGATTCCAGGAGCATGACACCATACCTGGCTTAACTTGTGTGCGTTTTATTGAGAGTTTCTTGCTGTGGTTCTAGAAAGAAATTGCTGGACTTCACTGGCCCTACAAGTTGTCAACCAGGTAGCCAGAGCTCCAGCTGTGGACAAAATGCCCAATGGGCACCTTTGATTGTTTTGGCACAGAGTAGGATATAAATAAGAAAGCAAAATATAGGCAAACAGGGCATTCAGTACGAAGTGAGAGTCTCAACTCTTATTAAGGTTAATTCAGACATTGTCCTGACAAATTTGAAAACCCTGCGTGTGTCATCACCAAACCCATGGCTAGAAATCTTATCAGTGCATTAAGCAACAGATAAATGTGTGTTGACTGAGGGCCTGGGAGGCATGTACAGAACTTCTAGACACCAGCATTTCAGCTTGTGTCCTTGGACAAGTCACGTAGTCTCTTTTGGTATCAGATGTCACATCTGTGAAAGGAACATGTTTATGTCTTGTGTCTAAAGTGTTATGTCTAACTTGTTTATGCTCAAGTTTATCCATTCTCAATGAGTGGATTCTATATTGACTGGTATTCAAGGACATCCAATAGAAACATTGAATGAATTTCTAAACACCTTGCTCTTTCTGATTATTAAGGTGTATTAGTCACTCTGTGCCATGCATTGCAGATGATAAAATTATTCATTTCTCTCAGCAAGCCTATGAATTTGCTCCTCTGATTAGCTGCATTAGACCAAGAGGAAACTGAGTCCTTGTACTCAAGGGACAGAGGTGCAGGATTCATATCCTGGTTGTTTTCCATTCCAGAACCCCACTCATTTTCTGCCATAGGACACCAGTATATCTCACAGAATGGCTTCCTGGGACAGGTGACCCAAATCTAACCCATCACCAGTTCTCAGAAATTTCTCTGTGATACTAATGGTGCTGAGCTGGGCTTACAATTTGCAAACCACTTTTCTAAAGCATGAAGAGCTGCAGATAAAAGACAGAGACACGGAGGATGCACGAAGAGATCTCTGACCTCCCCGAGAAGAGTTCCTCCATTTCCAGTCATTAGATCACTGCATGGGGCGCTCTCTTAGGAATGATTGTACTGGAGGGAGCAGTGCAGATCTTGGGATACTTGTTAAGGAGTTGGCCTAATAGGTATCTAAGGTTGCTTCTGTGTGTGTGTGTGTGTGTGTGTGTGTGTGTGTGTGTGTGTGTGTATGCCTGCGTATGTGCGCATGTCCCTGTGTCTATAGGTGCACACCTGTGCGTGTGCATGTAAAGACCAGAGGTTGATGGTAGGTGAGGTCTTCTTCAGTTTCTCTCCATCTTAATCTTGGAAATAGTGTCTCTGGCTAAACCCAGTGCTCAACAATTTGGTTAGACTAGCTATCCCGCAACTCCCCGGAACTTCCTGCCTCTGTCTCCTCATATATGCTCCATCAGACCAGTATTTTTATGTGGGTGTTGAGCATTGTCAATCTTGAACACAAACATTTTATCCTCTGAGACATCTCCCCAGGCCCTAATCCAAGGTCCTTTATCAAGAGGTTTGATATGTTTTGTTTTGTTTTTTTTCCTGAGATGGGGTCCCATGTAGCCCAGGCTAGTCTTGAACTTGCTGTGTAGTCAAGGATGACTTAGAAATCTCACCTCCACCTTCTGAGTGTCAAGATTACACAAATGTACCACCATACCCTGTTAATATGGTACTAGAGATTGAACTCACAGTTTTGGACATGCTGGGTAAGCACGTTACCAAATGAGCTACATTCCCAGTCCCTAGGTGGTTTATTATTGGTGCCTTGGATAATAACCTGAGAGGCTTGTGGGAGGGTAATGCTGCAAGAGACCCCTCTGGGTCACAACTTCATGTTTTAATTGTGTCTTGCAGATTTACATTCACTTTGGGATTAGTAATGATACAAAACTGGTAAAAATGTTTCCTTTGGGCTGGAGAGATGCTAAGTGGTTAAGGTGCTTGCCTGCAAAGCCTAATGACCAGGGTTTGAATCCCCAGTACCCAGGTAAAGCCAGATGCACAAAGTGGTGCATGGCTCTGGTGATCGTTTGCAGTGGCTGGAGGCTCTGGAATGCCCATGCTCTCTCTCTCTTGGTTTACAAATAAATAAATGAAATATTTTAAAAGTTTCCTTCATTAGTAATATGGAGTTGCTTGTGAATGAAACTCACACAGGAAATATGGAAAATAAAAACAAAGCATTTATTGGCTACAAATTTATATCATAGACTTTAGTACTTCTGTGACAACAATATTTCCATTTTATGCCATCATATGTAAAATTTAAAATGGGAATGATGAAAAGGGGCCAAGACACGCAATTGTTTATAATTTCTATCACAAGAACACAGAGGGAAAAAGTTTTAAGATTAAATTTATTTTGTAAATATTTCAAAATAATGACCACAAATAAAGCCAATTTAAGAGGAACACAGATTCATTTTTAAGTGTCCATCCTTTTGACCCTAAGTAAGGGAAAGGAAAACACTTATTTGTACAGTTTATCAAAGAAAATACAGTGTCACCTCTGACATTTAATTTAGCCTTTAAAAAAATGGCACAGAAAAAAATGGCACAGGAGGCTGCTGAAGGATGACTCAAATAATGACACCATGGAACGCTTACAGATTTCAGAGAGAACAGTTGGTGGTAATGGTGAAAGGAGTGTCAGAAAGGTATAAAGAAGAAATATACGTGTAATATACGTTTGGTCATAACACAGGGAAAGCCATTGCTCTTGTGGCAGGACCTGGGTGGGGAGGTGGGGAAATCTCACTGTTAAATATTTCCTATGGTCATTTGCTGTTTGTGTTATTTGGATTGGATTGGCTTGGAGCTTTTCAAAAGCTAGCAGAAGATTCAAGGGAGAACTTTTGGAAATCTTTAATTGGTAGCCAAGAGCTTCAATTTGATTAGAACTGAGGGCAGGAAACACACATTTCTTAAACACCTCTCCAGTACCCTGCCCGGCAGGCCCTGCGTCTGCTCACGAGAAGCGAGAAGCGAGAAGCGACCTCACTCTGCATCGGGTGGGTGAGGAAGGGGCTTATCTCCCGTTTACAGAGGCTTAGGCTTAGGCTTGGGGAGGTTTTCCTCTGGCTCGCTCAAGGTTACCCAGATGGTAAGGGAGGGAGGCGACGACGAAACCTCCGGCGGCCTCACGTGGACTGTGCCCGCCTCCACGGAGTGCAAGTCAAGCCCAAAGCGCTCTGCGGACAGCAGCGCTCCTTGGCGTGGGATTCAAGCACGCTTCCCCATCGAGTCTTTCCTGGGGACTTAGACTGAATAGCCACAGTAAATTCTCCGTGACACGCAAATTGTTTGTAGGCTTGAAATATTACTGCTGGAGATTTAAGCGAGATTTTTGAGCTTCGGCTGGGAAGACATAAAATTAAGTTTAATATTGCAACCAGCTATCCTTTTGACCCTCACTCCCAGCACCACCCTTTTAAAATTTTTATATTGCACTTGCCACCTTTGAGCATATGATTTTATTTTTTTAAGCTGTGTGTATTATTTATTCTCTCCCTCCTTGAAAGTTGAGTGCTTTTTATTATTATTTTGTTGTTGTTTGGCTGTCAAGTGCATATCAAATGCTTAAAAGAAGGATCAGCAAATTCTTCTGCAAGGGGCCAGATAATAAATATTTTAGGGTTTATGGGCTACCTGATCTCTGTCACTACAACGCAATTCTACTGCTGAGAGCAGCCATGAACAATACATAAATCAGTGAGCAGGACTCTGTCCCAGTGAGACTTTATTTATGGGCATGGAAATGTGAGTATGAAATATTTTTCAAGAGTCATGAAATTCTGATTTTCCCCATCTACTTCAAAATTTAAAAGAAAAAAAAACTTCTTAGCTTGAGATTCATACAAAAAGAGACAGCCGTCCAGTTTGGGCCCACGCACACCCACAGTCTAGAAAGCAGTGCCTGGTACATAGTGTGAACTTGGGGAAAAGGAATGTACTGGGATGCCCCAGTGTTAAATATGATATCTCACTATCCTCATGCCTCTCTTGTTAGCTCCTCATCCCAGGAGAACAACAGCCAATTTAGGTAGTGCTCCAAGCTGCCCCCCCCCCCAGATCCATGGGAACAGCTGCTGTGCGCAGAAGGCTTAACTCAACACACTACAACACAGAAGGTCTATGCTAGAAGGGACCTCTCACACACACCCCTGGGACTGAAAAGGCCTTCTGCACCGACGCCACGGCACCATTGAAAGCTTCAGGCTATGTCTCTCCTATGCTCATCCCTATATAAAGATGAAAAGAGAGAGAGAATGAGCACACTTTGGGATCTCCATGTCAAGTGTAAACTATGAACATTAAGGTCATGTGTCAGCCAAGGTGAGGCAGTACAAGTCCATTATCACAGATTCAGAAGGCTGAGGCAAGAGTATCCTAGGGTTGTGGCCAGCCTGGTCTACATTGCAAGCCCCTGTCAAAACAAAACAAAACACAATTTTTCTCTTTTAAATAGAAGTGTATCTAGGAATATGTCTCTTGCCTAAGGCCATGAGATCAATGGCCAGCCAGCCCCACGATAGAAAAGTTAACAGTCTCAGATTCTGTAGAGAGGGAAAGTAAGATTTAAAACAGTAAACATTAGACAAGCGTGGTGGTGCATACCTAGAATCCCAGCACTTGGGAGAAAGAGGTAGAAGGATCACCTTGAGTTCAAAGGCAGGCAGGGACTACAGAATTGAGTTCCAGGTCAGCCTGGGCTAGAGTGAGACTCTACCTTGAAGAAAAACAACAAACAAAGAAACAAAACCCCTCCAAAATATTAAAAAGTAAAAATTTAAATAGAATTCTCTGGGAACTTCTGAGAGGGAATTGGTTTATCTTGCACCTAAATATTGCTTTGTGCTATGACTGGGGAACTGCAGCCTTTCATCATCTGCACCGTTTAATTCATGTGACCGCAGGAGTCTCTGGGGAAGGACGAATGGCATAAAGCACATGGATACAGAAATCCAAGTACCAAAAAGCATTAAAGTGACGATCATTCGGCCAATATGCCTCAAGAGGTTTTTTTCTCTGAGTCAGTAAATGACATTTGTCTGCTCAACATGCCTATAGAGTCCATCACAATGCAGCCCATATATCTGCATTAAAAGGGAAATAGAGGCCTGGAGAGATGGCTTAGCCATTAAATTGCTTGCCTGCAGAGCCAAAGGACCTTGGTTCTATTCCCCAGGACCCACGTAAGCCAGATGCACAAGGGGTTGAATGCGTCTGGAGTTCCTTTGCAGTGGCTGGAGGCTCTGGCATGCCCTTTTTTTTTTTCTCTCTCTCTCTCCATCTTTCTCTCTCAAATAAATAAATAAAAATAAAGTTTTTAAAAAGGGGAAATAGAGCAGGGTGTGGTGGCACAAGCCTTTAATCCCAGCACTCGGAAGGCAGAGGTAGGAGGATCGCCATGAGTTTGAGGCCACCTGAGACTACACAGTAAATTCCAGGTCAGCCTGGGCTAGAGGGAGACCCTACCTCAAAAGATGTACACACACACACACACACACACACACACACACACAAAGGGAAATAGATGTTGAAGATCATAGGGAGGGTAAGTTTTTATCCATGGTCAGTGAAATCTAGCAGGGTCAACAACATGCTACCTACATAGATATGTTCACAAGTAGTAGTGGTATTTTTTTCTACTTTTCCTTCATATATATCTATGTAGCCAGGTGTGGTGGTATACAACTTTCATTCCAGCGCTAGAAATGTGGAGATAGGATAATGTGGAGTTGAAGGTCAGCTTTGGCTACATGAAACCCTGACTCAACCCAACCTAAATACAGAAATATTTCACCAAACTTTAACTCTTATGCTAGTTTTGGTTGATATTTCAGTATAATATATAGTTAAATGGAATTATAAATTTTAGCCTACTTCATCTAGTTTTGTTCAAAAATCAAACTTTATATCACTTACTCACTTTTATGTAAGTAGAATGCCACTTATTAAGTTGGTAAAAGCTTACTTAGTATTGTGAATACTATTATATTCAATTTAATTGTGTGATACAATTTAATTGTATCTAAAACCATTTAAAACATAATAAAATGATGAGATCATTATTTTTATCTTATTTATTTATTGCATGTACATGTGTGTATTGCCATGCCAAATACATGCACCACTTTGCATATGACTTTACATGGGTACTGGGAATTGAACTTGGGCCTTCAGACTTTACAAGCAAAGCCTTTACCTACTGAACCGTCTCCCCAGCCCAAGATTTTTTTTTTGGTGAATCCGTTTATTGTATGTTTGTTTAATATTTAAGACATTTAATGAAAGTATTTATTACTCTGAAATGGACTGAGAATTACAGAATGGTCTCGTTCACTTTAATTATAGATGAAGAAATGGAATTCCTAAAAGGGGACATGAATGGCTCAGTGGATTAGAATGGTGCCTAGGTTTCTTGACAAACAAGGGACCCTTTTCAGGGGTACCATTCATACTGTCATGATAAGAGATAACCATCCTTAACATTAAATCTTGTCATCTTGTGTTATATTATATATATTATAGTATTATAATATATATAATTTCTATTTTCAAGCAGAGAGGTACAGAGAGAGAGAGAGAGAAAGTGTGTGTGTGTGTGTGTGTGAGAGAGAGAGAGAGAGAGAGAGAGGGTATGGGCATGGCAAGGCCTCCAGTCACTGCAAACAAACTCCAGGCCCATGTGTCACTCTGTACATCTGGCTTACATGGATACTGGGAATTGAACTCAGGTCATTAGCCTTGGCAGGCAAGCACCTTAACTGCAGAGCCATCTCTTCAGACTCCCTCATTTTTAATTAAGTAGAAACTTTTGCATGGACCCACCATTTCTCTCCTCCCTGCCCCATTCCACTGAGGACCCCCCTCAGTGAGATTGCTGCTGTTCACACTGGGGTTGTGGGTTATAATTTGTAAAAGCAGTAGTCAGAATTTGGAGGGGGGGCAATTCCTCTGGATATTCCCTCCTGACCTGTGACTCTTACAATCTTTCCACCATCTCTTCTACAAAGTTCTTTGAGCCTTGGTGGGTATGTTTTAAGTCTACTTTTAGTGTGGCCTCAGCAGCTTCTGGATTTCTGTTTTGCTATGTGTTGAGTGTCCTCAGCGTCTGTCTCCTTCACCCTGGCTTTGTCGCTCGCCATGGAAGCAGCACTCTTGCTCATCTCGCCAGTTCCTCTGTGGTTCACCTGGGCCCTGGCTGATGTACGGGGTGGCTCATCCCCTTCTAGAGAGTCATCTATCTTTTCTTGTCTTGTTGATAGATTGTGGCTGTCCTTAGTTCTCACTGCCTTCTATTGAGGCACTTTCTTAAAGTTTGGAAGGGGTTTTAGAAATATTTTTATTAATTAATTTATTTGAGAGAATAGAGAGACAAAGAAGTAGAAAGAGAGAGAGAAAAAAATGGGCACACCAGGGCCTCCAGCTACCGCAAACAAACTCCAGTTACATGCACCACTTTGTGCATCTGGCTTATGTGGGTATGGGAGAATCAAACCTGGGTCCCGAGGCTTCGCAGGCAAGCACCTTAACCACTAAACCATCTCTCTATCTGAGGTTTTCTTTTCTTTTCTTTTTTGGATTTGTGTGTGTGTGTGTGTGTGTGTGTGTGTGTGTGTGTGTGTGTGTGTGTGTTTGGAGACAGAGTCATACTGTGTATCCCAAGCTGGCCTCAAACTCATGATGTCGCCCAGGCTGGCCTGGAACCTGGAATCCTCCTACCTTGGCCTCGTGAGTGCTAGAATGGCAACCTAACATCACCACACCTAACTTGATGTCTGTTTGTGTTCATCTGGGGATGGCACAAATGTGAAAGTCATAGGGCAACCTGCCGGTGGTGGTTCTCTCCTTACCCCGGGTTTTGAGACAGGCAGGGTCCGCAGGCTGCAGGATTCTTTTGGCTCCACCGCCCACTGACATAGGTGCATTGGGATTATCAGGATTACAGACTTCGTGTCCTGCTTTGCATGGGTGCCGGGGATTGAAGTAGGATTGGCAGGGTTGCAGGGCAAGTGCCATTAGCCACTGAGCCACCTCCCCAGTCACCAGCCTTGCCTTTTGTTGTTGTTTTGGTTTATTGTTATTTATTTGAGAATAACAGACATAAAGAGGAAGAGGGAGGGAGACGGATAATGGGCGCACCAGGGCCTCCAGCCACTGCAAACAAACTCCAGACGCATGGGCTGCCTTGTGCATCTGGGTAATGTGGGTCCTGGGGAATCGAGCCTTGAACTGGGGTCCTTAGGCTTCACAGGCAAGTGCTTAACCTCTAAGCCATTTCGCAAGGCCTGTTTTTGCTTTTTGATGCTGGGTTTCACTCTAACCCACACTTACCTAGAACTCACTCTGTAGCCCAGAATGTTCTCAAATTCACGGTGATTCTCCCCCTCTATGCTGAGTACTGGGAGCCAGGGTGTGATCCACCTATCCCAGCTCAGTGTGAAGCTTTTAATATGCAGTCATCCCTTGGTAGCTGAGCAGAATTGGTCCTAGGACTTCTCTTGAATATGAAAAGCAATGCATGCTCAAAGTCCCATATATGATGTTATAGTATAGCTGTACCTTTCCCCTCAAATATCTTTTATCTTAAATAGGTTAAATCTGAGAACCGTTGGGATAAATAAGGCCAAGTCCATTATTTGCAAGATGTTTGAGTTCTCAATGATGTTTTTCAGAACCAAAGCCAAGATGAAAAAAAAAAAAAATCCAACAGAGAAGCAGGAGACCTGGGGTCTCAGTCCCAGATATGGATGTGTGTAGCACAGCCCAAGGGTGGTTATCAAAACCATCATCCTCTAAGGACTAAGCCGAGTGCAAGGAGAGGAAACTGGGTGGGGGGAGCATGGAGAAAGAGGGAATCATGAGATGGTACACTGAACAGACCACCATGGGTACTCAGCTCAATGCAGAAAGTGGTCAACAGTTCTCAGGGTAGTGGGGAAGTAAAGGAAGACTGACAAGGGTCATAAGCTTAGCTACCTACAGGCCCTTCAAGGGCTCTGTTTGCCATGGCACAGTCAGCGAAAGGAAAGCAGAGATGTGTTGTGATGGATCATGTTGTCAACCAGAAAAGATCTAGAATCACGTAGGAGACAAACCTCTGGGTATGTGTGTCACAGTTTCGAGAGGTAAGAAGGACTACCCAATTATGAGTGGAACCATCTTATGGGCTGGGTTCCCAAACTGAATAAAAAGGGAAAAAAATGATCTGAGCAACATCATTCATCTCTACTTCCTGACTGCAGATGTGATGTGACAGCAGCCTGTCACTCTTGCCACCAAGCCTACCCCACCGTGATGGACTAGAAAGTCAAACTATGAGCCAAAGTATTCAGCCCTTCTCCCTTCCTTCCTTCCTTCCTTCCTTCCTTCCTTCCTTCCTTCCTTCCTTCCTTCCTTCCTTCCTTCCTTCCTTCCTTCCTTTCTCCCTCCCTCCCTCCCTCCCTCCCTCCCTCCCTCCCTCCCTCCCTCCCTCCCTTCCTTCCTTCCTTCCTGCCTTCCATGCTGTGTTTGTCAGTCAAGGGAACAAGAAAGGTAACCAATGCATAAGTTATTATATAATATTGACTTAAATGAAAATTCTCAGGTTGGCGAGATGGCTTAGCAGTTAAGGCACTTGCCTTTAACCCAGTACCCACGGAAGTCAGATGCACATGTGAAAGCCAGATGCCCATGGTAGCATGGTAGAGTTTTTTGTTTTGTTTTTTTTTTGCAGTGGTAGAGGCCCTGGTATGCCCATTCTCTCTCTCTTTTTCTCTCCCTACCCCCACCTCTCGTTTTTCTCTGCTTGCAAATAAATAAAAATATTTTTAAACATTCTCTCATAATCCATGCCTTGGAGCATCAGGTTACGAATTCACAGCAAGGTATCACTTGAATCAGCTATGTGACCAGTTTAAGCCATGGATTGTTCAGTAGAAAGCTGCAATAGTCCTTGGGTGAAACTTGGAGGATTCTTCCCTAGCATTTACAATGGGCTTTTTATTAATGATGAAACAAGAACTTGAATATTTACCCTCAAAGTTAAAAATGTGACTCACAGATTAAATCCAGTCACTGCTTCCTCTCTCAAGATGCAGAAGTCTTTATTTGCATCTGTGTGGTCTCCTACCTTGCTCGCACTATAGCGATCACTAAGTCATCTTGGTTCTACTGTCTGAATATTTCCGAGACAGTCTTGGTTGTCCATTTGACTGGACTGTAAGAGATGGCTACAAAGTTACTAATCAGCTTCTATGTATGCATGTGAGGGTGTCTTCAAAGAAAATTGCCATAAGGTCAGTGAACAGTGCGAAAACTTGCCCTGTATGTGGGCGGCACCATCCAATGGACTGGAGCCGGGATATGGAATACACCATCCAATGGGGTGGAGCCAGGATGTGGAATACAACATCTAATGGGCTGGAGCCTGAGGGGAGGGGGAAGCTCACACACACCCATGCTAACCCTACTTGGGTGGGTCCACCTTTGCCATTGCTATTAGAAGCCAGATTTCTCAGCCTCTGGGCATAATTTTAGCCAGTGACTCTCCAAGGAGTTTCCAGACCTTCAGCCTGTGACTAGAATTGTATCATTGGTCCCTCCGGTTCCCGGGCTTCTAACTTCTAGAATTGAGCAGCTACTGGTTTCATTGGCTCTCCAGCCTACAGATGGGCCCTCTGGGCCTATCCATCCTCTGTCAAGTAAACCAATTAAATAAATTACCTCTTCATATTATATGTGGATTCTGTTGGCCTCTTTCCTCTGGAAAACCCTATGAATACAATCTATCACTTGTATTTCAGAGCCTGCTCTCCCCTGTCTGATTTCTTGCGCCAAACTCTTGTGTTCCTTTAGTCCCTGTATATCAGAGGAGGCCAAGGATGTATTCTCGTCATTTCTCTGCATCTAGCTTCAGCGTGATACATGATCAATAAATGTGCTGAGAAGCAGTATGAATAATGAAGACAATACTTATGGCTTTGAGTGTGTCATCCTCAGCAGGTGACAATGAAAATCACTTCCAGTAAATAGAAGACAGCCTCGACAAACCTGCACTGATTGCATCCTGTCGTGATCCCAGCTTTTACTCTATGAGTAAGAGCGGAAGGACACACTTAATTTGATTTTTTAATTTTTAGACAGGGTCTCACTATGTAATCAAGGCTGGCTCCTGCTTCAGCTGCCGAAGTACTGGGATGAAAAGCATGTGCCACCACTAAGAAAAATATATTTTTTACAACACACACACATTTAACTTTTTTAATCCAGAGTCAGCATATGAGAGAAAATGTGCAGAATTTGTATTACTGGGTCAGGCTTACATATTTAATGTGATGACCCATCCATGTCCACCACCATCCATTCTCCTACAAATGTTATAATTGCATTTAATTTTATGGTTGAATAAATTTCCATTGTACATATGGGTTCTAGTTTCCTTATCCATTTATCCATTTTATTGATTTATTTATGCATTCAATAGAGAGTGAGAGAGAGGGAGGGAGAGAGGGAGCACTCCAGGGTCTCTAGCCAATGAAAACAAACTCCAGACATATGTGCCACCACTATATCTGGCTTACATGGCTACTGGGAATTGAACCTGGGTCCTTAGGCTTTGCGCACAAGCGTCTTAAGTGCTAAGTCTTCTCTCCAGCCCACATTTATCTATGGATGGACACCTAGGCTGGTTCTGTAACTTAGCTGTTGTGGACTGTAAGCATAGCTGTGCTCTGAAAGTATCTGTAGGGTGCTGACTTAGAATCGACCTGGCGTATGCCTAGGTGTGACAGAGTTGGGTCCTATGGTACTTTCGTTTTGTTGAGAAACCTACATACTGATTTTCACAGTGGTTGCACATAGTAGCGACGAAGCGTTCTTCTTTCCCAAATCCTCTCTACCATTTGTTTTATTTTATTTTATTTTTATTTATTTATTTGAGAAAAAGAGGAAGAGGGGAAGGGGAGAGAGAGTGCGCTCATGGGCATGCCAGGACTTCCAGCCCCTGCAAACGAAGTCCGGATGCATGCGTCATCGTTTGCATCTGGCTTATGTGGGGCTTATAGGGAAGCAAGCCGAGGTCTTAGGCTTTGCACACTGGCACCTTAACCACTAAGCCATCTCTCCAGCCCTATCATTTATATTTTACATTTGATGACAGCCATTCTGGCAAAAACCTAAGGATATTGAACAATTTCTCAAGTGTTTGTTCACCACTTGCATTTCTTCTTTTGGGAGCTATCAATTCAGTTCATTAGCCCCCTTAATTTAATTTTTTGTTGTCTAATTTTTGTAGTTTTTAATATATTTAGGTTACTTATTCTTTACTTTTTTGTTTATTTTGTTTATTTATTTGAGAGCGACAGACAGAGAAAGAGGCAGATAGGAATAGAGAGAGAGAATGGGTGCACCAGGGCCTCCAGCCACTGCAAACGAACTCCAGACACGTGCGCCTCCTTGTGCATCTGGCTAACGTGGGTCCTGGGGAATCGAGCCTCGAACTGGGGTCCTTAGGCTTCACAGGTAAGCGCTTAACTGCTAAGCCATCTCTCCAGCCCTAGGTTACTTTTTAATTAAATTATTTTCATTTATTAGATGGGAGAGAGAATGGGCATGCTAGGGACTTTTGCCACTGCAAATGGACTCCAGATGTATGCGGCATGTTGTGCATTTGGCTTTAAGTCAGTACTCGGGAATTGAACCTGGGCCAGCAGGCTTATAAGCAAGCTCGTTTAACTGCTGAGCCATTTTCCCAGCACCTATAACCTAGCTATTAGTCTTCTTTTGATGTATAGTTGGCAAAAACTTTTTTTCACCATTCTCTAGGCTATCTTTTCACTCTGATAATTTAGGGAAAAAATATATGTATGTATTTATGTATGTACATATATCAGTACTTATTTATTTGCGAGGAGAGAGAGGAGAGAATGGGTGCCAGGGCCCTTTGCCACTATAAACACACTCCAGATGCATGTGCCATTTTGTGTATCTAGCTTTATGTGTGTACTGGGGATTCGAACCCAGGTCATCAGCCTTTGCAAGCAAGCACTTTAACCACTGAGCAATCTTTCCAGCTCCAGGAAAAGTATTTTAAAACATCTTCTGCTAACAGACTATAAATATATGTCCCTTATCTTTCTTTTTTAATTAATTAATTAATTAATTAAAGAGAGAGACAGAGAGAATGGGCATGCTAGCACCTCCAGCCACTGCAAACAGATTACCAGACACATGTGCCAGCATGTGCATCTGGCTTATGTAGGTTCTGGGGAATCAATACTGGGTCCTTAGGCTTTACAGGTAAACACCTTAACTGCTAAGACATCTCTCCAGCCCCCACTCCTCCTTTTTTCTTTCTCCCTCCCTCTCTCTCTCTGTTTCTTTCTTTCTTTCTTTCTGCGGTAGAGTCTCACTCTAGCCTAGGGTGACCTGGAACTCACTCTGTAGCTCTAAGCTGGCCTCACAGTGATCCTTTACCTCTGCCTTCCAAATGCTGGGATTAAAAACATGTGCCACCATGCCCAGCTTCATCTTTCAACGATCTAATGGAAAGCTTTTATTTTTTCCAAAGATGACCAACAAGATAATTCTGGTTGATCTGATAGGGCAGACAGAATATTGAACAAAGAAGCCTTCTGCTTTAAAACGGTTGAAGTGTATCAATAGAAATTTAAAAAAAAAAAAAAAAAAGGAATGTGGCCAAAGTGAACTGGAAGTGGTACGTAGCCTAGCCGCTGTAATGTGAGCTGTATTCCCAGAAGGCATCATGTCTTCAGCCAGTGTCCTAACTCAGACATATATAGCCTAGGGACTTGGCACTGTGGCTTCAGACAGGGATGAGACATCCATCCCATGTTTAAAAAATCTCCCTTTTCACTGTTCCATGTGCTGCTTTCTTCTGAATGCTAACTGCCTCAAAAGGAATGAAGATTTTATTTCAAAGATACAGACAGAGACAGATCTAGCAGGGTTCCTGGCCACAGCCCTGTGATCTGAGGGAAGAGCCAGAGAATACCCCTGGTGAGTGAAGTGTAGAGTTGGTAGAGGTGATGGGCTGCTGCCCGCGCGGTCCCTGCTGCGCCCTCGGGCCAGCATCCTGCAGTGAAGCCCTTGCTCTCGGCCAAATTACTTCCTGTCTCCCTCCCTCCTTGGCTGTGGGGAGTGAACTCAGGCAACCAGTCATAGCAACGCAGTGTTCTCTTTAGTTAATAGAAGGTAGAGCGTCAGACCCACAGGGCTACATCCTAAGGGGTATTGTGCTCATGTCTCAGTACCAGTGTAATCATTCAGGAATACTCTTCAGCACAAATGCAGTTTTATTTACATTCTTTGGTGCTTCTAGAGGTGGAGACTTATGGTTTTTACTGGCAAAGATTTATCTGTTGTTTTAAACATTTTCTTTCTACTTACTTTCTTTACTTATCTCTCTCTCTCTCTTTCTATCTCTGTTTTTGTGGTACTAGAAATTGAACCCAAAGTCTCATACATACTGGCAAGCACTCTAACACTGACTTATATTCCCAGCTCTTTATTTTCACTTAAAAAGTTTTGTGAAAGGTTTTCCCTAAGTTTTCCATGCTGGCCTTGAACTTGTTCTATAGCTTAGACAGGCCTTAAATTTGTGGTTCTACTTCTTCTGCTTCCTAAGTAGCTACAATGACACCCTGTTCCACCAGGCCTGGCTTATTCTAAATGTATTGGTTAACTGTTCAAAAATATATTCATCAGGGGCTGGAGAAATGGCTCATCAGTTAAGGCACTTGCCTACTAAGCCCAACAAACTGGCTTCAATTCCCCAGTACCCTCATAAAGCCATATGTGCCTGGAGTTTATTTGTGGCAGCTAGAGGCCTGGCACATCCATTTTTTTTTCTCTCTCTCTCTCTCTCTTTCTATCTCTCTGTCTGTGTATAAATAAATAAATAATATATATATATATATCATATATATATTTAAATGTAGTCATTAATAATAATATTTTAGATTATGATTAGGAATTAATAAGCCCGCCAGGATATTTCATATTGAAAGATGAAATGGCATGTCAAAAGGAAAATATGTTGAAAGCTTATATGAGTAACCAATTATTAGTAATTATTAGCAACTTCCTCATGATTATGATTACACACCTGGCTGGAAGCAACTTAAGGAAGGAAAGGGCTTGTCTTACAATTCCAGGTGAATGCATCCTATCATTATGAGCAAGGCATGGTGGCAGGAGCGGGAAGCTGGCTCATCACACTGCAGACAGGAAGAAGAGGAGATGCAGGCAGGTGGCATGGGCTAAAAACCCTCCCAGCCCACCCCAGTCACCAGCTTCCTCAGTGAGGCTGCAGCTCATAGTTTCCACAACCTTCCTAAACAGCGCCACCAGTGGGAGGACTGACTATGCCTACCCATGAGTCCATGGGAGATCTTTTACATTCAGACCACAGAAAACCTTATGATGATAGATGAAGTAAAAATTGGCAAAAACAGTTGTCAAGACCCTACTTGCCCTCCACTTACCACTCCTTCCTCCATCCTACTGAAATACGAGAACAGCTTTAGTCCTGTGTTTCAGTTCCCCTCATAGGGAGCTGTTTCACCTTGGTGTACCTGCTCATGTGTAATGCAAACATCCTAGGAATGCAGCTCCCATTTCAAAACATGAAAGCTGATTTTCGCCTGTGAGAAGCCTGAGAGAGATGGCTACACAGCAGTGAGCAAAATGTGACTTCAAGGTGACAGACACAGAGCGGGTACAACTGCTAGCATCCCGTCTAAGAGTGACAGGGGTCAGACACCTACACTCCTGACTCTGCCAGACCTGGGATGAGTCCTCAGCTCTGAGCGGCCATCTCAACATCCTCCTCTGTGAAATGGGTATGTGGCAGGAGGAAAGTGCCCAGAAAATAGTGCCCAGGATGCTATCCTGTAGTGCAGCCAGTCATTGCTCTTTCAGGGAGCAAACAGAGAGCGGAACTGGCAGTGGCATGCATTGTATATTTTACAGGATTCTAATTTCTACTCTGGTCAATCTGAGGAGACCACAAAATAGAATTCAAGAGGAAGAAATACACTGGATTCTTACTAAGTCATTGTCCAGCCTGAGTCCTTCCTGGATCCACCACTCAGGGGGATTTAAATTCTCAATAGCCCTTGAACAATCTTTCTGTAGCTGAATCTGAGGCCTCAGACTCTTAATACAAGAGTTGTATAAGAATTCATTTCATCTTGGGTTTTTTGTTTGTTTGTTTGTTTGTTTGTTTTGAGACAGAATCTCATGTGGCCTAGGCAGGCCTTGAACATGCTATGTAGCAAAGGGTGACTTTAAACTTCTGATTCTCTTGCCTCCGGCTCCCAAGAGTTGGGTTTATAGTCATGTGTTGACATGCTTGTTTTACGTTTTCATGTGTGCATGGTATGTTCATGTGTGCAGAATGCAGAGGTAGTTGGCAGGTGTCTTCTTCAATTGCTCTTCAACTTGTTTTTTGAGCGAGGATCTTACACTGAACCTAGAGCTGACCAATTCCACTAGATAGCTCGTCACTGTGCTCCAGAGAGCCTCCTCTCTGCATCCGTGATACTGGGATTACAGGCATATATCTCCAAGATCAGCTTTTATAAAGTGCCAGGGTTTCAAACTCAGGTCCTCATGCTTGTACAGCAAGCACTTTACCCACTGAGTTATCTATCTCCTCACTCCTATGAATTCATTTCAGAGCACATTCTTATAAGCCAGGTATAATCCTAGCACAAGGGAGGCAGAGGAAGGAGGATTGCTGAAAGTTTAGGGTTAGCCTGGGCTACATTAACAAGTGTCATGCCAGCCAGGAGTGAGACATGCCTCAAAAATATCAAAACAGGGGCTGGAGAGTTAACTCAGTGGTTAGGGCCCATGCCTGTGAAGCCTAAGAACCCAGGCTCGATTCCCCAGAACCCAAATAAGCCAGATGCACAAGGTGACACATGTGTCTGGAGTTCGTTTGCAGTGGCTGGAGACCCTGGCATGCCCATTCTCTATCTGCCTCTCTCTCTCTCTAAAATAACTAAATAAAATATTTTAAAAATATAAAAACAAATTAACCACATGTATATTTCTAACAATGCAGTGGAAGTCCACTCACCGATTTGGAACCATTGCTTAGCTGCTATTTTAACTATTATTTGGAGGAAGAGTGTGGTCCATTGATAAATATTCTGCCCACATGATTTGAAATTACACTTCCATGGTTTACAAGCATTTTTTATGTGAAGCAAACATGTCTCTCAATTCATTGAAAAAACCAAAAAGCAAAGCCATTGCCTCACATGACAAGGGGAGGAATATTTTCCTTCCCCCTTTCATTAAAAAAGCCACAAAACATAATAACAAATAATGAAAGAAAAATAAACGGAGCCATTCCATTTTGCAGAGGAGGCGGTAGAGTCACTGCAGGGGACAGCTACAATGTGTGTGATGTCCCAAGTCATATGTTTCCCATTGCTTTATTACTTACTGGGCTGAGAATGAAGACAATTGTGGTTATGGTGTTTTGGGTGCTTACAAAAAAATAAAAAGCCCTTACATTCTGTGTGGTGCTGTGTGGGCCCCATACTGAGTCCTGGAGTTTCAGGGTCACTCAGCATCTTGCCCTGAGCCTCCTGGGCATGTGGCGGTGCTTATTTCTGCAGTCCCCACTCCTTTCCACAAGGTCGCTGACATTAGGAAAGGCCCCCACATGCCGGAAACCATCATGTTTCTCTCAGGCATTTCTCACTGGGGTTTGGTTGGGTATCAGTGGAGTGCGCATTCACACCCTTTCACAGAGTGTCCCCTGACAAGATGACTTCACTTCCACTACAGACAGCATGGGGGAAAGAAATAATAGATGTGGTTCGATCTTGACTCATTTCTGAAAATCCGTTTTTGAACTCAGAAGGACAAGTCCTTGTGTGTCTGTGTGCGCAGGCATGTATGTGTGTGGGCGCATATGTGCATGAGAGCGCACATGCATGTGTGTGTACTGCATTGAGATGTTGGAGGTCAGCAGTGGGGGTCTTTCTCAGCTGCTCATTTTTTGAAACAGGGTCTATTACTGAACCCAGAGCTCACCAATTTGGCTGAACTATCTAGTCAGCGAGCCCTAGGGATCTAACTTCTTTTCTCCCTCCCTATCGCTGCAATGACAGGCACCCAGCGCCACACCCCGCTGTTCTTGCGGGTGCTGGAGACTGAACTCAGGTCCTCGTTCTTGCTCAGCAAGTACTTTACCAACTGAGTCCCCTCCCCAGCCCAGAGGAAAAGATTCTGTGAAGAATGTTCTCCATCAGAACATTGATTGCTACACGTGGATCGTTTTGCTGGGTATACGCTGGCTCACATTGGCGTTCCGGTACACAGAAGGCAGAGGCAGGGGGATCAGGAGTGTAAGGTCACCTTTGGCTGCATGATGAGTTTCAGGCCAGACTGGGTTACATAAGATCCTGTGTGGAACAAACAAGGTAGAAGGACTAATTGGAGAGAAGAGACTTGGTGGAAGGAGGCAGGGAGGGCGAGGGAAGGTAATGGGACAGCGTTATGTTCAAGATACATTTTATCCATGTATAAAAATTGTCAACCAAAGCCAAATAAGCAAACCAACAAATAAAAAAAAAACTTCTCTATAGTTTATTAAAATATAATACACAACACCTGTTTTCTTAAATCTGCCTTCAAACTATCACTTTTCTTTAAAAAAAAAAAACAATTTTTAAGATTTTTAAAGTCTGTGATGATCACTATTTTTCCATAGAAGAATATTAATTTTCAGAGTGGCACAAAGCCTGTGGACGAGAGTTTGGATCCCCAGAGCCCAGGTAAAGCCAGATGCAGCAGTACACGGGTTTGTGACTCCGTGTGCCCACAGGCCGGGTGAGAGGTAATGCCAAGAGCTTAGGCCTGGTGAACTCAGCAACAAACAACAAAGACTCTCTCAAAGCAGCTGGAAGATGGAGCTGACCCCAGGAGGCTGTCCTCTAACCGGCACACGCATGCGTAGCGTGCACGTGCGCACATGCCAATCGATGTTGTTATATGGAGAACACTCTTCGAAGAATTTTTTCCTGTGGGGCTAGGGAGAAGGCTCAGCTGGTAGGTAACACACTAAAGCAAAAGTGTTATTTTGAGCAACATCATGGTTTTGATTTTAAAAGCAATGAGAGGCTTCCATCAGGAGTGTGGTTCATAATATCACCATGTAAGTTAAATTTTAAAATATTAGAAAAAAATTAGAAAAGAAAAAGAAAAAAATGCTTCTCTGTTTCAGTATGTAGAGAATCTAAGAGGGAGGACGAGCATGGAAGTTCCGGTCCAGGACAGATTCACTTTTTTCTCCTAAAAGAGTTTCTGAAATTTTGACAGATGATATGCTGACCTCAGTGCTAGAAACTGTGCTCAATATAGCTGAGATTTCTGCATGGTGACAGACCTTTTTGGGCTGCGCATGCGGCCCCAGGACTGTGGGCAGGGCAGAACAGCGGTCTCAGTCACTCACCCTGGCTAATGGGACACAGTCTGTGGCCATTCCCAAACAAGCACACAAAGGGAACGCCACTCATTACATTTATCTAGAACTTTCATTCAAATTAGTGTTACAGCTTATACAGATAAGGAAACAGAACTCCTGTCCAGAAATGACATTGAGAGAGCCTCATGCTACGGGGAAGAAAAGTTTTTGTTTTTGTTTTTTTTTAAAGAAATCATGTATAAAAGCTACGGATATAACTCATTTTGCAGAGTGCTCACCTGGCATGCATGCACCAAGCCCTGGGTTCATGCCCTGCACTGCATAAACCACACTTGGGGGCCAAGGTCTGTAATCAGGAGGCAGAGGCATGAAGATCAGAAGTACCAGGTCAATACTAGGGAGATGGTTTGGCGGTTTGGATCACTTGTTTATAAAGCTTGATAATCAACATTTGGATAGTGCCCGCCTCCCCCGCCCCCCAGCACCCATATGAAGCCAAACACAAGTGGCACACGCTTTTGGCAAGGGAAGGAAGAGTTCAGAGAATTCCAAAGCTCTCAGCCAGCTGGTCTGGCATTCACAGTGGCAAAACAACAGAGGACCTGTCTGGAACGAGGTGGAAGGTGAGTGCTAACACCGCGAAGTTGTCCTTTGACCTCTACACATGTAACATGGTACAGACATGTCCATACATATACATGCCCCCCCCCCCACAAAAAGGAGTTCAAGGTCAGGGAGGGTGTTCAGAAGGCCCCATCCCTCTCTGGGGAGCTCTTAGCAGTTATGGTTTCTGGGAGAGATGGGGACTACTTAGGAAGAAGGAGGGTCTGGCAGGAGGGAAAAAGGGATAAGAGAAAGAATGGGAGGGGGAATCTGATCAAAATACTTTACAGACATGTAGAAAATTGTCAACAATAAAAATATTTTTATTTATTTATTCATTCATTGGAGATAGAGAGCAAGGGCATACCAGGGCCTCTTTCTGCTGAAAACCCCAGATAAGTGTTCTCTGTGTGCCTGGCTCTGTGGGTACTGATGAATTGAATCCAGGCTGGCAGGCTTTGCAAGCAGGCACCTTTAAAAGCCAAGCCATCTCCCCAACCCTAAAATGACTCTTATACAATGAAGTTCAAGGTTAATCCTCAGCTGCACAGTGAATGTGAAGCCAGCTGAAGATTCCTGAGCCCCTGTTTAAATAAGAAAGGAAAAAGGGTGACAGTGCCTTTAGTCCCAGCACTGGAGAGGCTGAGGGGGAAGGATCACTGTGAGGCCTGGAGCTACAAAGTGAGTTCCTGGTCAGCCTGGGCTAGAGTGAGCCCCTGCCTCAAAAAAGGAAAAAACAAACAAACAACAACAACAACAACAACAACAAAAAAACAGTAAAATAAAAAGTAAAGAAAGAAAGGAAGGGATGGAAAGAGGTACAATTTTAAAAGGTATCATTTTAACTAACTTCCATGGCCATTAGAAATTTGGGGGGAGGGTTCTATTCTGCCAGAGTTTCAGACATGGTAAGGCTCAGGTAGGACCCAGAAATTTGATTTAATAAGAACCTAGGGGAATGATTCAGTCACATAATTTGAGATAACCAGCACCTACATAAGTGCTGGATGGCTGAGGCAGCCTGCCTGTAATCATAGCACTCAGCGACTTCTGACGGCAACCTGGCAAGCCAGACCAGCGAAGCTGGTGAGCTCTGGACTTAAGGGAGACCCGGCCTCAGGGAAACGAGGAGAGCTACTGAGGAGCACACTTGACATCAAACTCTGCCCTCCACATGCGCATGCACACACATACACATACCCACATGTAAGCTCATGGGCATATATACACACATGTACCATATACATGTGCAAAAACAGCAACAACAGCAAAAATAGTGCTGGGCGGAGAGACGGCTCAGCAGTTAAAGATGCTTGATTACAAAGCCTAATGGCCCAGGTTCAAGTCCCCAGCACCCATGTAAAGCCAGACGCACAAAGTGGCACGTGCATCTGGAGTTTGTTTACAGTGGCACCAAGCCCTGGAGCACCCATGTTCACTCTCTGCCTGCCTCTTTTTTTTTTCTATCTCCATCTCAAATAAATAAATAAGTAAATATTTTTTAATTCTAAAATAAAAAAGTGATAAAAGCTGGATGTGGTGGTACACACCTTTAATCTCAGCACTCAGGAGGCAGAAGCAGGAGGATTGCCATGAGTTCAAGGCCACCCTGAGACTACACAGTGAATTCTAGGTCAGCCTAGGCTAGAGTGAGACCCTACCTCGAAAAACAAAAACAAACAAAAACTTGATGGCCAGGCATGCATGGTGCACGTGCCTGTGATACCAGCACTTGGAGGGTAGAGGCGGATGGATCAAAAGTTCAGGGTAATCCTCTGCTACATATCCCTAGGGGCTTCAAGGCAAGCCTAGAAAAGTCTATACCAACATCCTGACGTTATCAGTAGATTTTGAGAAATGTTTCACGGCTGTGGTGGACCCAAAGCGCTGAGAAGTCACACTCTAAATCGTATGGCCTCAGCTCACTATTCTCTCCAGGGACTTCATGAAGCTTCACTGTGAAGTTTCTGGAGCTAATTTACCAAACTCTTCATGTTTATTTCTTTCTTTCCCCTCTGCTCACATTTCATTTTAAACATGGATGTCACAGAAGTGTTATGTAGCAGGTGACAGGTAGGTGTGTAAGGAGCTATCCTATCTTCAGGGTTATACCTACAAGCAGGAGTTTTCCAGGCTCTGTGAAATGCGGGGTGGGGGGCTTTGCCACCAGAGAGCAATCACAAGTCCTAAACTTCCAGGTGCTTTGGCAGTGTGGGGATGGAGGGAATGTTGACTGGCTTGGCTCAACTCCTGGCAGGACTCATTGTAAAATCAACACCGTCCCTAAGAACGTACAGGATTTCCTTTGCAGACTCACGTAGAAACTGGAGAGGACAAAACTGACCACAAAAGCTATCTAGAGGGCCAAGTTCAGCATTTTAGTTTTGCCATTTAGGATAGACAGGATCAAGCTGGGAAAATAAAATAAGAAAAAAAAACAAAAAACCTGGCTAACACTACCCAGATGCACTTGACCCCAGTAGATCCGAATCTGAATCCCAAAGCCAGACGTGAAAGTTGGCAGTGGGAAGTCTCTTCCTACAGAAGGCTCTTCAACCCACCAGGAGATCCTTGTGCCGCCTACCAGAGGTCCTGCTTTAACTGGGCGGGGGCCAGGGTCCGCATAGGGGAGCGGTGGCAAGGCAAGGGGCGAGCAGAGTCAGGGTGAATCAGGGCTGATCAGGAGAAGCGGCTCTGAGTTTATCTAGTCCTACATCTCATTCATTGTATGATCTTGTTGGGTCAGTTAAATAAGCTTTTTTATTTTTCTTAAACAACAGGGTCTCATGTAGCCCAGGCTGGCCTTAAAGTTACTATGTAGTTGAGGATGACCTTGAACTTCTGAACCTTCTCTCTGTACCTTGCAAGTGCTGGCATTATGGGTATGGGCCACCCTGTTCAGTTTATGTGGTGCTGGGGATTGAACCAGTGGCCTCGTGCATGCAGGCAAACTATCAGTTGAGCTTTGTTGCCAGTCTTAAGAAAACCCTTGAGTCTCGGCATGTAAAGGTGTACAAGGTAAAAGCACCATGACACATAGTAGGCGGTTGGCAATGGCCATAGGATCAGTCGTGCTAACAGCCTTCCTGGGAAAAGAAAGTCCAACTTGACATTGAGGCACGTGAGCTTATTTGTTGACCTGTGAACAAAACCATTAGGGGAACTTCTTCTGTGCACTGACTAGGGACGGAGAGTGGTGCACGCATACCTTGGAATTCACGGGGCAGAAGCTAATGTAAAGCAGTGTTTGACTTATATTTGAAACATCAAGGATATGATCATAGTCAATTTTTACAGAAAGCCCTAAGGATTGGTCTCTAGTAGGAAACAAAATTCGAGGCAGGATCTCACTCTAGCTCAGACTGACCTGGAATTCATTATGTAGCCCAGGCTGGTCTCACACTCATAGCAGACCACTGTCCTCAGCCTCCCAATCCCTGAGATTATAAGCATGAACTACCATATTTGGCTCTAGAAAATTTTTGTTGTATAAGATTTAATGACAAAATAGAACAAATGATCAACTTTAATACAAAACTCTAAACTACAAAAGAACATGGCCAAGTATTATATGAGCATTTAAGTTTGAAAGCTGGGTATGGTGGTGTACATCTGCAGTCCCAGCACTTGGAAGGTTGAGGTAGGAGGACCACTAGGTGTTTGACCAGGCTGGGCTACCTAGTGAGCTCCAGTCTATCCTAGACTAGAGAAGAAGAGCATGTCTCTAAACAGTATTATTTTAGCATTGAAATTAAAGGTTAATTTATTTTACTATCTGTTTTCCCAAAAGAAATAAAATATTCTTATGGCTTCTCAGATTTAAAACAATAGGAAAGGTTGCATATTCATTATTTATAAAAACGCTTATTGTTCTTATTTTTTCTTGATTCTTTGAGGTGTAACTGACAAATAACATTGTCTAAATTTGAGACATAGAAGGTAGTGTTTGAAATGTTTATCACAATCAAGCAAACTTATCTGTTACCTGACATGTTTGTGTTTGTGTGCATGAATGTGTGTGGTGAGAACATTTAAGAGTTATTGCCTGGGGTCAGGTAGACTCCACTTTTGCCCGTGTGCATATGGGGTGGGTGGAGGCTGGTTTTGTTCTTGTAAGGTAGGAAGGCATCAGTTCCTCTGACATGTTCACAGGAGGCAGGAAGCAAATCACCAGATCCCCACACAGGACTTGTGGTAGGCTCACTGGCAGGAATCCTCCTGCATTCATCAAAATTCCAGACTATCTTCACAAATGCACCACCCAGGCAGGCCCCATAACCATGTGACTGAGATCCAACTCCCCAAATGGGACCCTCACTATCCCCTTACCCTGCCTGCCACCAGTGGCCAATGTCAAGCTACCACCGAGGGCAAGGAAGCAAGTACCAGAGAGTCAACAGGACCCTCCCTGGTCATTAAGTTGGCCAGGCACTCCACAGCCCCACCCAGAATTCCCAGGATAGTGAACACACCAGAAAGAGCTGGATCAGGCTCAAGAACACCCAGCCAAAGCCTGTGAATGTACTGCCTTCCCACTCTTACCTTGACCAAACTCAAACAAGACAATCAAAAGTATAACCACATCAAGATGGGCAAACCCAATGCACCAAGCCACAAGATCCCGACCAAGGACATCTGGCCCCATAGTGGAAGCCCCCTTGCAAACCTAGAGGAAACTCCAGCCATAGAACCCCAAAATGAAGTTATGATAAGTATGTTCAACAAGCTTAATGAGGCCATGGAAAAAGTAGTTGAGAACCAAAAATAAACATCTCACACAAGAATTTAAAGTTGAATTTAAACTTTATTTGGTTGAATGAAGAAAATCAACAAAAAGAATGCAAGAATGAAGAAAATGGAAACAAATCAGCAAAAACAACTCAATGAACATCTCAAAAGAATTGAAGGGAATCAAAATGAGCTTTATGAAAGAATCAAAGAAATTGTGCAAGGCCAACAATGAAAATGATCTCAACGAGCAGTAGAATAAACTCAATGAAGAAATAATCAAATGCAGCAATGAACATCAACAAACAAGCAAGTCTAGTCAAAAAAATGAAATTGGAATTATATAAAGAGATGGAGATGCTAAAAAAGACCATATTGTAATAGACAACAACAATGAAATAACTCTTTTAAAAGGCTCCCCCAAAAGCCTCATCAATAGAGTAGATCATTTGAAGGATAGACTATCAGAACTTGAGGATAAGACAGAGGACTGGCAATCTAAAAACAATGATAAATTTCAAAAACCATATGAATAGAATATGAGGGAAATGTAAAAAGACCAAATATTTGGATCATTGGCATATAAGATGGGAAGAAATACAGGCCAAAGTTATAGAGAATTATCAAAGTAATTTTTCCTAACTTCACAAAGAGAGCCTGATCAAAGTACAAGAGGTATTCAGAAGGTCAAACAGACATGACCAGAGGAGAAATTTCCCATGTCATATTATAGTTAAAACACTTAACACTGAAAACAAAGAAAGGGTTCTAAAAGCAGCAAGAGAGAAACAGCTTGTTACATACAAAGATGAACCCATCAAAATTACCTCTAATTTTCAGTGGCAACTCTAAAGGCCAGAAGGAATTGGAATGGAACATTTCAAATCCTAAAAGACCATGGCTCCCAACCCAAAATACTATACCCAGCAAAATTATCCCTCATAATTGAAGGGCAAAGAAAACCTTTCCATGATAAAAGCCAGCTGTATGATTGTATGAGCACTAAAGCAACCCTACAGAGACTATTACATTGAATAACACAAACTGAAGCAATGAACAATCACACCCAAGAATCCACAAGAGGGAAAAATAACAACCATGAGTAGAAAAAGACATGAAAACTTATAAAGTCAAAAACTTCCAAACTCCTCAAAGCTTCCAGCTTGATAAGGACTGAGTCTCAACTCAGAGTTATAACTTTAAACATTAATGGTCTCAATGGCCCAATCAAAAGACAGGCTAAAAATGTGGATCAGAAAAATGGACCTATCCATTTGTAGTCTAAAGGAAATCCACTTTACCTATAGATAAACACCACCTTATAGTAAAAGGATGGAAAAAGATAATTCAAGCTAACAGAAACAAGAAAGAGAAGGAGGGGGGGACTATACTGATATCAGACAAAATAGACTTCAAACCAAAATAAAGGATCTGTAAAGTATTATAATTTGTGAGGTAACCCAGGGCCCAGAAAGCCAAATGTCACATGCTCTCTGTCATACATGGATCCTTGCTACAAATGATTGGACTTCTATGTGAGTAGGTATAAAAGTCGATAACAGAGGCCACTAAGCTATAAAGGAGATATAAATGGAATAGAAAGGGAGGGAGGGGGGACGTAATAGGATAGTATTGTATATATGTAAGTAAAGAACAGATTAATGGGGATGAAAAGGCCTAAGTGAGGTCAAGAGAAGAGATTAAGTAAAGGAAAGGTGGAGGGAGGACTAATCAAAATCTGAGAAGACATAAATAAGTCATATGGGAACCTACTTTTTTTGGACAATGGAACACTCAGAAGCCATAGATTGTTACTAAAAAATTTTCAGTGCCAGGGATGGGATACCTTCCTGTGAGTTGTTGGCCAGGGTGGTCCCTGATGCCCCCAAAATATTACAGGCCATTGCCGAGGCCCTTACTTTCCCACCAGGAAAAGATGGTAAGACCCTATTGCTAAAGACTCCACTTAGGCTGCAAGGTCACTGAGAAATACTGCTAGAGCTGAGCTGCAAATCTCATCTATGTAGACCAGCTGACAGAAAGCTGGGAAAAGCTACATTGCATGCAGTTCAATGGGAGAGAGAGAGAGAGAAATCACCAGTGACACTGTAAGCCTTAAATTTGACCAGCCAGGCCAAATGAGCCAAGGGGTCAATAGTGGCATGTCTGTGATAGGGAAAACCAACCACTCTCTAACTGGACTAGAGGCCCACTCCATGGAAGGGAGGGGAGATATATCCCTGATACTGAAAATCTACAACCGGGTAGTCATGAGCCCTTGGGATGTAACATATGCTGGTGTCTGGCTAAAGGTATATAGTATGTTCACCAAACTGCCCAGCAAGCATTTCTTTTAATGTTCATACCCATATATTAATGCTACTCTTACCTTTGGTTAGAGAAGCTTCTCTTTTCAGATGGCAGTGACTTTGGAATGACTCAGAAGGCACCATGGTGTTGAGAAGAAGTGACAGAGGAGTGCTCAGCACTGAAATATCTCTATCACACATTCCCAGGCTCAGGATCCACTGTGGAAGAGGTGGTGGAAAGAATGTAAGAGCCAAAGGAAGGGTAGGACTCCTTACAACATGCTCCTCCAGATGCAAAATGGTCTGGATATCCATGACCTCACAGTGCCTGACACTACCTACACAAGACTATCATAATAGGAGGAAAAGATCATGACATCAAAATAAAAGAGAGACTAATTGAGAGGGGAAGGGGATATGATGGAGAGTGGAGTTTCAAAGGGGAAAGTGGGGGGAGGGAGGGTATTATCCTGGGATATTGTTTACAATTATTGAAGTTGTCAATAAAAATAAAAAAAAAAACAGAGATAAATAAGGTTAGTTCATACTCATCAAAGGAGCAATACATCAAGAGGATATTGTAATCATAAGCCTATATGCCCTATATGCACCAAACACAGGTGCAACAAATGTAATAAAGCAAAAGCTGTTAGACAGTAAAGCAGAAATAACCCCTCATGCAATTACAGTAGGAGACTCTAATGCTTCACTATCAACATTAGACAGATCATCGAAGCAGAAAATTAACCATGAGATAAGAGAGTTAAACAATACCATAGATCAACTGGATTTAACAGACACCTACAGAATAATCCACCCAAATTCAACAGAATACACATTCTCCCTAGCACCTCACATAACCTTCTCTAAAACAGATCATATATTGTTGGGTTATAAAACACGTCTCAACAAATTCAGGAAAATCAGCATAATACCATGCACTATATCAGACCACAGTAAAAAAAAGCTAGAAATTAACAACAAGGGAAACAACAGAAAAAGCCATCAATGCCTGGAGGCTAAACAATTCACTATTAAGTAATGAATGAGTAGTAGAAGAAATCAAAAAGGAAATTAAAATATTTCTGGAACTGAATGATAATGAAAACACAACATACCAGAACTTATGGGACTCAATGCAGGCAGTCTTAAGAGGGAAATTTATAGCACTAAATATTTTTCATTACAAAAACAAAAAGATCTCAAGTCAATAACTTAACCATCTAGCTGAAGGCATTGAAAAAACAAGAAACGTCCAAACTCAGAACCAGATGTAAAGAAATAATCAAGATTAGAGTATAAAGCAATGAATTGGAAATAAAATAAGACAAACAAGAAGGCTCAAATCAACAAGATAAAAAAACACAAAGGGAGCTGTTACAACAGACCTTAATGAAATTGGGAGAATAATCAGGACATAATTCATAGATCTGTTCTCCATAAAATTGGAAAACCTGGAAGAAATAGATGAATTTCATAACTCATACCATCTTCCAAAATAAACCCAGGTGAGATAAACTACCTGAATAAAGGCATAAAATAAAATGAGATTGGAACTGCAATTAAAAGCCTCCCAACATGGTCTGGAGAGATGGCTTAGTGGTTAAGGTGCTTGCCTGCAAAGCTAAAGGACCCAGGTTTGATTCTCCAGGACTCACATAAGCCAGATGCACAAGAGGGGTGTGCAGCATCTGAAGTTTGTTTGTAATAGCTGGAGGCACTGGCATATTCATTCTGTCTCTGTCTCTCTAATAAATGTATAAAAATAAAACTGTTAAAAACCTCCCAACAACAACAAAAATATCCAGTACCAAACTGTTTCATTGCTGAATTTTATCAAACCTTCATTGAAAAATTAAAGCCAGCTTTTCTCAAGTTATTATACACAATTGAGAAGGAAGAAACACTCCCTGATTCCTTCTATGAACCCAGTATTACACTAATACCAAAACCAGACAGGGACACAAGAAAAGAGAACTATAGACCAATATCCTTGATGAACTTGAATACAAAAATTCTCAATAAAATTCTTAATTCAAAATAAAATTCTTGCAAACCAAATTCATGAACACATCAAAAGTATCATCCACCTCAATCAAGTACTTTTCATCCCAGGGATGTAGGATTGTTTCAACATGTGGAAATTGATAAACATAATACATCACATAAATAGACTCATACTCAGGAACCACACGATCTTCTGAATAGATGCAGTAAAGGCCTTCAACAAAATCGAACATCTTTTTATGATTAAAACAGTGGAGAACATAGGGACAGGAGGACCATATTTCAACATAATAAAGGTAATATACAACAGCTTACATCATACTAAATGGGAAAAACTCAAAGTATTCCCATTAAGATGTGGAACTAGGGCTGGAGAGATGGCTTAGCGGTTAAGCGCTTGCCTGTGAAGCCTAAGGACCCCGGTTTGAGGTTCGGTTCCCCAGGTCCCACGTTAGCCAGATGCACAAGGGGGCGCACGCGGCTGGAGTTCGTTTGCAGAGGCTGGAAGCCCTGGCGCGCCCATTCTCTCTCTCTCCCTCTATCTGTCTTTCTCTCTGTGTCTATCGCTCTCAAATAAAAAAAAAAGAATTAAAAAAAATTTAAAAAAAAAATAAAAAAAAAAAAAGATGTGGAACTAGGCAGGAGTGTCTGTTCCCTCAACTGCTTTTCAACATGGTACTTGAAATCTTAGCTCAAACAATAAGACAAGAGAAAGAAAGAAAAGGGATACAAATTGGAAAGGAAGAAATCAAACTAGCCCTATTCACAGATGACATGGTTTTGTACATAGAGAACCAAAAATTTCCTAGATGTAATAAACCCTTTCATCAAAGTGGCAGGATATAAAAGCAACACAAAAAAATCACTAGCCTCCATATATATATCAATGACAACAATAGGTAAAAAGAAATCAAGGAATCTGTTATGTTTGTAATAGCCATGAAAAAAATCAAATATCTGGGAATCATCTTAACCAAGGAAGTAAAAGACCTATACAGTGAAAACATAGCATCTTTGAAGAATGACCTGGAGAAAGACATGAGAAAATGGGATGACCCTCCATGCTTATGGCTTGAAAGAATTAATATTGTTAAAATGGCTATCGTACCAAAAACAATATGCAGATTCAGTGCAATTCCAATCAAAATCCTGCACCATTCTTCTCAGAGTTAGAAAAGGGCAGTCTCAGAATTTATATGGAAACACAAAAGGCCCAGAATAACCACAAATGTACTAAGTAAAAGGAACAACTCTGGGTGGTATCACATACCTAATTTCAAGTTATACTGTAAGGCCATAGCAATAAATATAGCATGGTACTGGCACAAAGCCAGGCACATTGCTCAAAGGAATAGAATCATAGATCCGGGTATGACTTCAAATAACTATAGCTACCTGATCTTTGACAAAGTGCCAAAAATATTAACTTGAGCAAAGACAGCATCTTCATCAAATAGTGCTGGAGAAACTGGGAAAACACATGGAGAAGAGTGCATTTGGACCCCCTCCTCTCACCTTGTACAAAAATCAACTCCAAATGGATTATGGACCCCAATATAAGGCCAGAAACTCTAATTTGACTAAAAGGAAAAGTCAGGAGAACACTCCAAGATATAGGCATAGACAAAAACTTTCTGAATAAGACTCATGTAGCCTAGGGAATTAGGCAAACAACTGGGAACTCATGAAAATAAAAAGTCATTGTATAGATAGACAAGCCATCAAAAGAGTCAACAGACAACATACTGAATGGACAATCTTCACCAGCTACACCTCCAACAAAGGTTTAAAATCTAGAATCTACAAAGAACTCAAACACCTCAATAATGAATAGTCAAGCACCCTACTCAAGAAGTGGGGCAGGAAATTGAACAGAGAGTTTTCTAAGGAAGAAATACAAATGGCCATTAAACACCTCCAGAAATGGCAACATCTCTTCTCATCAGGCAAATGCAAAGTAAAATGACAGTGGGATTCCATCTCACTCCAGCCAGCGTGACAACCATCACAACAGCAAATGACAGCACATGCTGGCTGCGGTGCAGGGAAAGAGGATCCCTCGCCCACTGCAGGTGGCCGTGAGAACTTGCACAGCCACTGTGGAAATCAGTATGCAGACAGCTCAAAATGCTGAAAGTAGAACTAGCATTGGACCCAGCTGTACCTCTTTTGAGCATACACCCCAAAGACTCTACTATATACCTCAGAGACACTTGTCCAACCATTTTTATTGCTGCTGTGCTCACAATAGCCAGGAACTTCAAGCTTCCAGACGCCCAGCAACAAGCGAATGGTCAATGAAGACGTGGTGCATATACGCAACAGAATTCTACTCAGCAGTAAGGAAAACTGAAGTAGTCAAATTGTCAGGAAAATGGAAGAACTTCAATAAAATCATATCAATCGAGGTCACACAGGCCCAGAAAGACAAATGCCACATGTCCTCCCACATATGCTGTCCCTAGCCTAGATCAGTGTCAGTTAATTATAAGCCATTTTAAATATCAACAGTATGCTGTTGGTACTTGAATGAAGCTAGGAAAATGAAAAATGGGGGGTGGGGAGGGAGGAAAAGGGAGGGCTGCCCTGACAAGCTGATGGTCAGCAGAAAGAAAGAAAAAAGGCTGCCAGGCATGGTGGCCATGGTGGCACATGCCTTTAATCCCAGCACTTGGGAAGCAGAGGTAGGAGGATTGCCATGAGTTCGAGGCCACCCTGACCTGAGACTCCATAGTGAACTCCAGGTCAGCCTGGGCTAGAGTGAGACCCTAACTCGAAAAAAAAAAAAAAAAAGAAAAGAACAAAGGAGGAAGGGTGTAAGTGTGTTGCGGGGAATGCACAAAACTAATGGTAATATGAACCAGTTCCATAGAAACCTTCTTTCTGGATACCACTCTATAAGTCCTTCCCCTCAATAAGGTGGAGGGTGGATCCACACAGAAGAACCCCATGAAAGACAGAAAAAGCATAACTCTAAATATGCAGGCTCTGCCAGGTAAATTCCAGGGCCAGAATTGGGTCTTCCCCCACCCCCACCAGTGAGCTGTTTGTCATTGAGACACAAGGTACTCAAAATAATACTACAGGCCACTGCCAAAACACTTGATTACCTCCACGAGCTAAAAGATAAGGCCCTATTTCTGAAGATGTCCCAGTCTGCAGCCACAGGACATCAAGTGACCTTGCTAGAACTGAGAGAGAATTTTAGTTAGCACTCATAGTGCTAGAAAGTGCTACAAGACTGAATAAGCAAGAGATCCTGCCAGATGCAATATTCATCCAGCTGAGCAAGAAACACACACTTGTGCAATAGTGGCGCACAGCCAATGCAGGTAGTCAACTGTTCATGAATTGGACACAAGACCCACTCAATAGTGGGCAGCTCATTTCTGGTTCTGAAATTATAGATGTATAATATATAGATGTATGCCACCATGCCCAGGTTCTTACAAAGTTTAGGCCAGGCTACTCTATATAACAAGTTCCATGCCAGCCAGGGTTCTGTAGTAAAACGCTGCTTTAAGAAGAAACAGGGGTCAGTGCTGCAGAGATAGTCCAGTGGTTAAAGGCTTGTAAGGCCTGCCAACTCAAGTTAATCCTCCCTAGCACCCCACAGATGCAAAGTGTCACATGCCTTTGTGATCCCAACCTGCCTACAACAATAGGACGCAGAGCCAGGAGCATCTGAAGCTCATGGGTTCCTTTGTAGAGGCTGTCTCAAAGAGAGTAGAAGGCACAGACACGTTGAGGCTTTATCTGACCTCCACACGTGAATGTCCAATATACACATGCTTACATACACACACAAATAAATAAGTATAAGAGCTAGGTGTGTTAGCACTTGGCAGAAGGAGGCAGGAAGCTTGCTGTTCAGACATTCTGAACAAAAATCAGCAGCTCTGGGTTCAGTGAGAGTCTCCACCTCAAGAAAACAAGGATGAGTGATGGAGGTCGCCCAGTGTTCTCCTCTAGCTATCATAAATGTGCACATGGGGGACACACATGTGAATATGTCACATATACCTCCTCACAATACCATACACACAAAAACATGTAAAAAGAAATGAGCTATTCTTCAATGGCTAAAATAGTATTCTGTTATTACTTCAAAATATTTCCAGTTATTTATTTAAAAAACAATTACTGAGGAGCTGGAGAGATGGCTTAGCAGTTAAGGTGCTTGCTTGCTTTGTGAAGCCCAAGGACCGAGCTTCAATTCCCCAGTACTCATATAAGCCAGAATGCACAAAGTGTCATGTGTGTCTGGAGTTCAATTGCAGTGGCTGGAGGTCCTGACATGTCAATTCTCTTTCTTTCTCTCTCTCAAAGATATAAATAAAAAATAGTATTTTTTTTTTTTTTTTTGGTATTTCTAGGTAGGGTCTCACTCTAGCTCAGGCTGACCTGGAATTCACTCTGTAGTCTCAGGGTGGCCGTGAACTCATGGTGATCCTCCTCCCTCTGCCTCCCACGTGCTGGGATTAAAGGCATGCACCACCACGCCTGGCTCAAAAATAGTAAATTTTAAAAAATAATTAATGAACATCTATAATGTGTCAAAGGATGGATAACACAACTGAATGTGGTGCAAATAAGAATGAGAGACAGAAAGTGAGGGGCAGAGAGAGAGGTTAAGCATTTCTATGGAGTCCTTGCTTGGTACCATCAAGGAGTGAACAGGCACCCACTTCCCTTTGCTGAAACTTACGTTGACATTGACGTGTCCAGTTCAGTCTTGTGGAAAGCTTTTTGAGCCCGGCCAGGGACGTGCAGAACAAGGCAATGCTCAGACCCAGGTCAAGGGCCTGAAGCATCATGTGGTACTTTTCATAGAGGGCCAGGTCCACGCAGACCAATGGGAATTTTGCATACAGAAAAGGAAAGACAACTGCTTAACCAATGTAATTGTTCCCTGTGACCCCTGAGAAGGAGGAGAAGCCATAGGGGCCAAGGAGAGCAGATTCCAGGGCAATTACGAAGTACAGTGCACATCCTGTTGTGCTCAGAATCACAAAGGTGAAGCCAGCTTCCCACTGAACATGAAGCAGAAATGGTTACTTTGGGGATAAGAAACAGGAAAAAGAGATGGTGGGTAGGTGTCTCTTCTACCTAGAGGAAGAGCTGTGGGCCACCACCTGCTTCTTAGGCCCTGATATGCTTGCTTCCAAGCAACAGTAAATATGAAAGCCTGGCTACCAAAATGGTCAGGAGTGGAATGAACTTAATCCTATTATCTCTTGTTTAGTTATGTCCTAGTCTGTGTAGATAACCAGTTTGTGTCGGGAAAACAAGGAACAGGGAAAGAATCCCTTGTGTAGGACTCAGTGTGTGAGCCACAGCCTGAAACACAGCATCCCTTGGGAGCGTGTCGGGAAGGGTGACTCTCAGACCTCACCCAGAGCTTGTGAATCAGAGGCTGCGCTGAAACCACATCCGGAGTTGATCCACACATGCGCTGACCTTTGAGGAATGCAGGCATCAATCTACAATCAGATACCATTGTCTTTCTGTCTCATGTGGAACTATCTGGCTCTATACTGTTAAAATGCAAATTATCATTAAGTTTTTGTTCCTTTTTTAAAGAGGGTCACAGAGAGATGGGAAGGAGATATCAGGTTGAAGAACCCCAAGACTTCAAACTGCATTACCGGAGCCAAGGATGTAGCTCAGTTGGCAGAGTGCTTGCCTAGCACACGTGAAGCCCTGGGCTTCGTCCCCTACCACGTGTGACAGCCCATGCTTATAACCCTAGCACTCAGGATGTGGAGGAAGGAGAATCAAAAGTTCAAGGCTAGCCTTGGGTCTATCATGAGTTGGAGGTCAGGTTAGTCTACATGAGACCCTGACTCAAAAAATAATAATCAAAGAATTATAAAACTGTTATTAAGGGAAGACTACGTAGCTTAGTGGGAAAGTGTTGGTTCAGTACACATGCAGCCCTGGGTTCAGTCTTTATCAAACACGTACACACACGCACTCCCCCCCCCCCCAATTCTTAACAGCAGATGAGCCTATTGAACAATCCTTCAACTTCATATTGAGGAGCTTGGGAGATGGATGACACTCATGGGAACCTGAGCTTGGATCCCCAGAATGCACAGAATGCTGGGTACAGTGCCAGGCATTGTGGCACATGCCTTTTGTCTCAACAATTGGGAGGCAGTCTTAGGAGGATCACTGTAAGTCTGAGGACTTGGAGCCACAGAGTGAGTTCCAGGTTAGGAAAGAAAGAAAGAAAAAAGCTGGATATAGTGGTTTACATCTGCTGTAATCCCAGTGCTGGGGAGGTGGAGATGGGAAGTTACCTGTGGCTTGCTGGCTAATCTTGCTGAACTGGTAAGCACCAGGTTTAGTGAGAAACTCTGTCTCAAAAAAGAAGATGGAGGCCGGGCATGGTGGCGCACACCTTTAATTCCAACACTTGTGAGACAGAGGTTGGAAGATTGCTGTGAGTTCAAAGCCAGCCTGAGACTACAGAGTGAATTCCAGGTTAGCCTGGGCTAGAGTGAGACCCTACCTCAAAAATAAATAAAGAAATAAAAGTAAATAAGATGGAGAGTGAATGAAGAAGATGCCTGGTGTCAAACTCTTGCCTCCGCATCTGCACACAGGTGTATGCGCACACATAGAAACATTCGTGCATTCATACAAACATGGTATGCACACATATACATGCAAGCAAAAACTGAATTAACTAAGATAAAATAAAAACTGGGGCCAGAGATATGGCTCAGCAGCTAAGAGAACTTTCTTTTTTAAAATAGTATTTATTTGTTTGACAGAAAGAGAGAAAGAGGGAGAGAGAGAGAGAATGGATACATCAGGGCTTCCAGCCACTGCAGACAAACTCCAGACACATGTGCCACCATGTACATCTGGCTTACGTGGGTTCTGGGGAGTTGGGGGTCCTTAGGCATTGCAGGCAAGTGTTTTAACTACTAAGCCATCTTCCCAGCCCAAGAGAATTTTCTATGCAAGCATGAAGGTCAGAGGAGGTCTGAGAGATTGATCGTGTTTTATCTTCAGGAACCACATAAACAGCTGGTCATGGCCATGGATGTCTGTAACTCCAGTTCTGTGGGGAGCAGGGACCAAAGAGTCACCGGGGTTCATGAAAAAATAAAGGCTAAGTTTCCAGGATCAGTAGCGACTCTGGCTCACGTAAGAATGGGTGTAAGAGCAATGGCGCAGGATAACTGACACTCCTCTCTGGCCACCACAGGTGAGCATGCCCTGCTGCAAGTGAAAGCACGGGCCACCAGATGGGTACATCACGTGCATGCACACCACACCACACAAGCCAGGAGCACTAACCCTGGGTCTGTTTTCCCAGACAATAGTTATAGGAGCTTATACAAATTATAGTAAGAACAAGATAAAGCTATACACTTAAAATATAACTCATGAAATAACCCCAGTTGAGTTGGACTCCCTAGAACCCACATAAAATATGATTTATTATTGAAATCCATCACAGTATGATCTCAATTAGCCCCAAATCCATTATAACTGAGAACCACATTCTCTGTGTTGAGTTGACCTCACACCCACTGTCCCCTCCTCCCTGAGGCCTACGTACTTACCAGGTACCTCCGTGTCCACTGTCTGGGAGCCAACAGTACAAGCACTCCTGTTGCGATGCCCTGCGGGAAGAAAATGGGAAAGGTAATATCCATAAGAGGAGGTACCTCTGAAAGGACTTCAGTCTGTCTTGCAGTTTGACATGTTTACCATGAGCACTAGAAAGAGTAAATGGTGATATGGATTTATGACAGGTTGCCTCTTCACTGTGGGAGAGTTGGTAAGGACCGTAATCCTTAGTGTCATCCGACATGATTTACACCAGCTCACTGTTGCCTCTCTGTGTTGCTGTAGTTATGGCAATTGCCACCTCTGCCGCTGGCCACTGTAAGGCGTCACAATAAAAGCTTGGCTTTATAGCCTTTTTACCATGGTTTGTTTTCATTGATTCTCTCTCTGTTTTAAAAACAAAATCGTGATAAAATTGCAAATGGGAGGAAATGGCGCCGAGACTGTATTAATTACTTTCTATTGCTGGGACAATACGTCTGACAAAAATCAGTTTAAGGGAAGAAGGATGTGATGGTCAATTTGACAGGATCTAGGATCTCCTGTGCTGGGGCTCAGGCAGCATTCTCCTTTTTCTTTTCTATAGTCCAGGCCCCCCACCCGTGGTATGTGCCTCCCACAGCTAAGATGGATCTTTTCACCTCAATTAACTTAACAGAGGTATGCCCAGAGGTTAACCTAATCAGGATAACCCCTCACAGGGGATTGTGGGTCCTGCCACACTGACAATAGATATAAGCCATCACAGAGACCTGGCCTTCCCAGTGTGGCTTGATCTTTCGCTACATGCTTTCTTATAAGATTCCGCAGTTTCCTCCTGCTACTGAGCGACAAAATACATGACCCTTGTCTCTCAAGTCACAAAGATTATGATCACAAGGAATGTGGGCTGATTGTCCTCGCTGCCAGGGGGTCAGCTTTTCAAATTTTTTCTTCATAGTCACCATTCAAAGAAAAAGGCCCAGATTGCAGAATGAAAATAGTTAACAAAGGAAAGAATGGTATCACCAGCATTTTGCAATAGATAATGAAAACAGAATCTCTGAGCTCATGTTTGATTCAGCAGCAGGTCTGATGAAGGGTTCAAGACGGTTGTGGTTATTGAAACAAGACATCGCTTATTCTAAAACCATATAATATAAATCATTTGTTCCTGGTCAAGAAATATTTTTTTGAGGTCCAGAGAGAGAAAACCAAGAAGCAGTGGAGTGAAAGCAAAATACTGAGCATAGACAGGTCTAAAAATAGCACGATTTTGAGTTTTGACAGAGGAATAAACACGACTGTATGCACAGAATCAACATATTTAAGGAAAAAACAGCCCTTCACCAATGTGATTCTGTGGTATGCTGTATTGGAGCTCCAGGTTTGGCATATTTGTTGTTTTGAGACCTACTTTTCATTTTCTTGGCTTATTTTATTTTGAATGTTGGATTCAGAGAAACAAGAAAGACTAAAACATACTCACATACAACTTCTGTAGCTGAGCCTAAAATCCCAGACTTGGCATGGTCGCACCATGAAACTCCCCTGGATTAAAGCGGGACCAGCTGCAGTGGAAGGAGGCTCCTGGCATGCGCGTGCAACAGCGACCTTTCCAAGGGACCCTGGGAGGGCGGAGCCAGCACAGAGAGTACCACGGGATGGGGGGATTAATAGGAGCCACCGTCGCTGACGCTGCAGGGTAGGCCCAAGGCTACCTCCTGCTTTCACAGGCTGGCCCTCAATTAACCACCTCTGTGTCACTAATCAGAGTGAAATGCAGAAGCCAGAAACAAGTAAGGAAGACCTTTGCACTCAGAGAAGCGAGCTGACATTAGGGCACGTGCGGATCCCAGCTTGCCTTGAGTACTCGGGCAGGATCTTTCTTTTAAAAGTTAAGAAATGTTACGGAATTGCCATTGCCTGTTAGTTTTGGTTGCAGCCACCAGTGTGAATTTACTTTGTACAATATAGCATGAAGGCAATTTGGTAACTTGCTCAATTCACTGGGCTTATGGGACAGGCGCCTCTATAGCTGGGCACACCTATCTTTCCTTCCACCTCTCCCCAAACTTCCAGAGCACAACCATGCCCTCCATGCCCTGGGCGTTTTCCACAGAGAAAGAAAGAAGAAAGAAGAAAGAAAGGAAGAAAGAAAGAAGAAAGAAAGTGGGCACCAGGCCCTCTTGCTGCTGCAAACAAACTCCAGGCACATGTACCACTTTATGGCTTTATGTTGGTGACTGGGAAATTGAACCAGGACCGGCAGGCTTTGCAAGAAAGTGCCTTTAACCACTGGGGCATCTCCCCAGCCCATGTAAATGTTTTCAGCTCATGGGTGCACACCTGACAACCCGAAGTTCACCCTCAGGAACACAGTTCACCTGAGGCTTGGCCTAGAGCTCTCTAATTAGGCCAGACTGGGTGGGCAGCAAGGCCCGGGGCCTCCCTGCTCTCCTCTTCCCTGGTTCTGGGATGGCAAGCTGGTACCATGTCAGCCAGCATTTTTACTTCAGTTCCAGGGTTCAAACTCAGGTCCTCATGCTTCCAAGGCAAGCACTTGACTGACTCAACGATCTCTTCAGCCCTGTACATTTTGTTTTTAGATAAGGATAGGAAGCCAATTAAAAAGGAAGAAATCGGAGAGTAGGCGAGACCAGCCAAGAGGGAAAAGGAAATGTGAGGGGTATGCCTGAGAGACAACAATCTGGGAGAAGCAGGGTTTGTGGGGAAGGAAGAGATGGAGTAGGGAATGTGCTCAGCCCTCTGCTCTCCTTGATATACTATAGCCTTGCTTCTGGGGACTGGCACTGATCGCTGCTAGTCTTTGATTGCAAGGTAACTATGAGGCCTCCTACTACATCATTAAATTGCTTAAGTCAAGAATGCAGTTCCCAGAAACAGATGAATTGAAGGAAGCAAGAAGCATTCACACGGAAATAAACACCGGGGGTGTCCCATGAGTATGGGACAGCACTTATCCATTTGCAGGCATTCTTCTGGGTCCATGACAAACAAGGACTGCGGTGAACATGAGGCAGATGGAATAAGGGTGGTGACTTCATATTTACTGAGTGCTGTATTGATGGTGGGCATGACACGACACTCTTTGCCTGTCTTCATGCGTTAGTCTGCATTCTCTCACTTTTCCAACAGAGTGCTAAATAAAAGAGAAACAAGAGCACCAAATGACAAGTGCACTAATCAGGCTTGCAGCTCTCACTGAGTTCACAGTCAGCTCAGGAAACAATACTCATGTAAGAATGCCTGCAGCGGAGTGTTATGGAACACTGTGCTCAAGACACGGCGTGACTATTACGCTAACTGACAGCAGCTGTCATTACCTACGTAAGACCTGCATAAGGCCTATCCGCGTTCTGTCATAGGTGGGAGGTTACATGAGGACTCTATCCGTCCCTGACTATCTATAGGCAGTTAACGGTTGCTGGGTGAAGGAGAGACATTTTCTTCAGTGGTGTTGCCGCTGGTAAGTTAGTCGTCCATGCTCCTGTAAGCAGCTCTTCTTAAATTCATTGGAACACACACACACACACGCACATGCATGTGAATGTAGAAAGGGGTCTAGTTGGGAAGAAAGAGAAGGTTATCAGCAGGAGTGGGAAAGGGACAAGAGAGAGAAGGGGGTAAATATGATGTATATGATGCTAGAACTTTAAGGTGTCTTTCTTGGCTCTAACCCAGGAGTTAGGTTGCCAGAAAACTCAATAGTCACAATAAAACTTCCACTGAGTCAATGGCCTATGGGTTGCAAATTCAAAGAATTAAAATCCACAGGCAAGGAGGTAAAGTTTACAGGTTTTATTAGATGATGGATGGAATTTAAGATAAGGAAGAGAGGCACAGTCCTTAACCTAGGAGGCAAGAAGGAGTTCCAGAAAATGGAGGAGCCCAGCTCGAGACTCAGTGGGATCTTTTATGGAGCCCTCAGGATGGGCAGCTGGTATGATCAGTCCAGGCCTGACTCAGGTGTCTGGGGTCAGGATTTTTGGAAAGGAAAACATTTCTGGAAATCTTAATCCTCTAGAAACAGCCTTCTCAGAAGAGGGTGGAAGGACTCCCCCAGAAGACAGAGATAAGAAGACAGCAGCTCCTTCCTTTGACCTAGAGCAAAGTGGAATGGCTGAAATTTTTCTCCTTCAGGCCCAACGACAATGCCTGTATTTAGCCAAGAGAAAGCCATCTGCTTTGGGACTCCTGTTAGCCTTCAACTGCCTCAAAAATACGTTACCTACACATGTGAACACATCATAGTCAAACCCATTATTATATGTAATTAGCATATGCTAATAAAATTAATATTTAAAGAAAAAGAATGAGTTGAATATCCAGCACTAAATGAAACATCTCTATCACACCTCCTGTAAAACCCAACTCAGGGACCGTTGTGGAAGAGGAGGCAGAAAGGATCTACAAACCAAAGCATGGAAAAGTGTTCTTTGGAATGCTGTTTTCCAGACACAAAGCAGTGGCTGCGTTTGTGATCTCACAGTGGCTGTCAGTACCTGCACAAGACTTGTATAATATGAGGACAAAAATGAAAATGACATCAGTGCAGAAGAGGGGCTAGTGGGAAGGAGGCAGAGAGAGGTTCCATGGAGAAAGGACAGAGTAGCAGAGGACAAAGGAGGGTGGCGGGAGGGTCCTGTGATCATGGCACACTGTGTATATGTATGGAGGTTGTCAATAAAAAAGTTTAAAAGAGAATGTAAAATTAGGTAAGAGTTAGTGTTTGGTACTAAGCTCCTGCTCAGTAGATAAGGCAGCACTTCAAGGAGAAAAATTGACCAGGGTCCTGGAACAAATTTGAATGATGAGTGTGATTTCAATAAGAAGTGGCAGAGAGAGAGAGAGAGAGAGAGAGAGAGAGAGAGAGAGAGAGAGAGAGAGAGACAGAGAGAGACAGAGAGGGAGAGAGAGAAACCTTGGGGGCAGCCTGTGCAGAGGTGAGGCAGTGTCCCTGTGTTTGGGACTCAGGTGGGGAGGAGAGCAGAAAGTCTGAGTTGAAAGCTATGTGACGCCATGGTAAAGAGGTTCCTCAAAATCAGGCTAACACGTGTGGATTTTGCTCGGGGACAATCCAGCAACATCAGTGACTCCAAAGAAAGCTTGGAACGATGAATTGATGCTGGATTGGAGTGAATACTCATGGCTCTGTAGAACCTGGTTCTTAAACTTCTTATTTTTCTCTAGTCACAGTGAGCAATATATTTTGCAACATACCTCATTAGAAATCTAATTTTATTTTGAGGCAGGATCTCTTGTGACCCAGGCTGGCCTTGAACTGGCTGTGTGGTCAAGGTTGACCAAACTTCTGGTCCCCCTGCCTCCACTGCAGACTGCTGAAATCGTGTCATCTCGCCCATTGTATGCGCTGCTGGGGATCTGATGCAGGGCTTTATGTATATAGGCAAACACTATCAATATTTGTGTGTGCGTTTGTGTGTGTGTGTGTGTGTGTGTGTGTGTAATTATAGGTAGGGTCTCACCCTAGCCCAAGCTGACCTGGAACTTACTGTGTAGCCCCAGGCTGGCCTTGAACTCACAGCAATACCCCCACCCCAACTCCCAAGTGCTGGGATTAAAGGCGTGCATCACCACATCCAGCCAAGTTACATCCTAAGCCCCATAAATCTAACTTTGTGCCTAATACAATTAATATTTAATCTTTAGTATGTTAATAAAATCTACTGTTTTTTATTCTGTCCTATTCCACTCATTGTAAATGCTGCTAGCTATGAACTACAGTGATTTTATAATCTGTGCATGCAGAGATTTCTCTAATTTGGCTATTAGAATGACCTAAGTTAAAATCTGAATAGAGGGCTGGAAAGATGGCTTAGCGGTTAAGGCACATGCCTGAGAAGACAAAGGACCCAGGTTCAGTTCTCCAGGTCCCATGTAAGCCAGATGCACACGGTGGTGCATGTGTCTGGAATTTGTTTGCAGTAGTCGGAGGCCCTGTTTTGTCTCTCTCTCATAAGAAAATAAATAAATAAGTAAAATCTGAATAGAGAAGGGGGAGGGGCACAGTGAGCAAGAAGAGGAGGTTTGTGTAGGCAGCTCCGTCTTAGGAAGTTCATCATGCTGTGGCAGTTGGTTGGAGTGGGGCTTTGGGGGGTATTGCTGCCCCAGTGCAGGCCTGAAGCTGACAGCACAAGCTTCTGGTTTCACCCAAGGCTTTAGAACCAGAGCTGGGCCCGGCAGCCCTGACAAACTAGCTCCATCTGTCCTCAAAGAGTCGATTAAAGAAACGAGTCACAGGTGCAGAGCAGAGACAAGAGTGTGGGCCCCGTGGGGAAGAGGAGCATGTAAAATCCAGTGACCCCTCCACCGCCTCCCCCAAGCCCATGCTCACCCTCCAGACATGACATTTGGGCTTTGTTAAGAGCCTCAGATGCTCCACGCATCCCCTTCTCTCTCCTCTACCACCTGATTATGCGAGACCTGGGACTGCCTCCTGGGATTGGAACTCAGGATGCCTCTGGCCTAAGCCCAGGGAAGGCCACCCACCCCCAGCTTCTGCCCTTGCAAGTCACCCAAGGCCCCAACCTAGCAGGAGGCTCTCTCTCCCTTCTCTATAAATCTATCTTTCTGACCCTCATATGTTGCTCTCTCTTTTTCTCCTGCTCTCTCTCTCTCTTTTTCTTCAATCCCCTCTTCTCCCACACCCCCATTACAATAAAACAGATCCAAGAAATTGTCTGTGAGTACTGTGATCTGAAGCTTCCCCCACTCTTCAGATCACACTAGTGTATCCTGACTTTAAATAAGACCCTGGGCCCAAGAAACCACGCATTGGTCCTCCACTGTGATACCTTGAACCTGACATGTGCACGTAGCAGCCCAGAGCTATGCCCAACTATGCAGCTGGTCAGTGTGGTCTCACGTGGACCCATGGCTATCTCCGCTCCAGGAGGTGTGGCCCATTGTCTGAACTGTGTGTGAAATCTTGATCCAGGAGACAACCTCCGTCTCCACCTGTTACCAGATTTCAGCCTTTCTCTCCTCCAGCCTGAGATTCCTGGGGGAAATTCCAGTTCTCTGGGGACCATGGATTCTACAGTGTAATAGACAAAGGGGGACTTTCTGACTGGGTCTCTCAGAACACCTTCCTTCACTCAGGTTGGTCTGCAGACTCTCAAGTCCCGCCCATTACCATAAGAACTGTGGGTTCCTTGCCAGCAGAGACAGAGAGCGAATGGGTGCGTCAGGGCCTCCAGCCCTGGCAAACAAACTCCAGATGCATGAGCCACTTTGTGCATCTGGCTTTGCATGGGTTCTGGGGCATCGAACTTGGGTTGTTAGGCTTCGCAGACAAGCACCATAACCACTGAGGCACCTCTCTGGCCCCGGATGTTATAGTTTGAGAAGAGCTCGTTTAGAGGGAAGGGCTGAGTCACAAATCAATCCAGGTTTCAAACTGACTTCCCAAGGCAATGGAAGGGAAGTTGGATAAGAAAAGAATGGTTTAAATGATTGAAATGACTAGTTTATTTTTAGACAGGCTGACTGTAAAGAAGCTTAGGTTATTTAAGAGGAAAATTGACCACTGACAAATATTTATTTTTTATGACCAAACTTTCATCACGTTACTGGACTTCTCCTTGGACCATCTATGTACTTCCTTGTAAAAATCCTATTTTACCCAACAACCCTGCTACAGCTGTTTGTCAGGAAACTCCATCCTCAAAACCTGTGAAATCTGATCACCCTCAATTTGTATAGGTTTTCTCAACCTCCACCATCTCCCATGTGATGTCTGATCACACAGGCCTGAACTCAGCAAATATCTTGGTAGGTCAACATAACTAGAATTCCCTTTCTCCCTGACTTTTCCTCCTGGTGATTTCCTAGCCATTGCCCCCTACACTGTTCCTTGACTATGAATTCCTCCTTATTGTGCAATATTTGGAATTGAACTTAGTCCTGTACTGGTCTCTTTTCCCTTTTCACATTATTGAATAAAATCTGTTTTTCTTACTACCATATTGGTTTTTTGGTTTTTTTTTTTTTTTTTTTTTTTTGAGGTAAGCCCAGTAAGCTGGCCTTTTATTTTATGTGAGAGTGAGAGTGAAAGTTGGCATGCCAAGGTCTCCCGCCACTGTAATTGAACTTCCGATGTGTGTGCCACCTGGTGCACATGTGTGACCTTGCACACTTCTGTCACCTTGCGTCTGGCTTGTGTGACACCTGGAGAGTCAAACATGGGTTCTTGGGCTTCACAGGTTAGAGAGAGCCTTAACCTCTAAGCCATCTCTCCAGCCTGGGTGGTTTTTGTTTTTGTTTTTTACATGTGGGGTGTGTGTGTGTGTGTGTATGTATGTATACATGTGCATATGTGTGCTTAGGCATGCGTGTGGAGGCCAGAAGTGTCTTCTTCATTTGATCTCCACTTTAATATTTTGAGACAGAACGTCTCACTGGCTTGGGAGCTCACTGACTCGGGCTAGATTAACTGGCCAGCAAGTCCCCAGTGATACCCCTGTCTCTGCCTCCTCAGTTCTGGAATTACAGTTGTGAGCTTTTGTGTTGGTGCTGGGCATCCAAATGCAGGACCCCATGCTCGTGTGGCAAGTACTGTACTTGCTGAGCCAGCTCTCCAGGCCCTCTGGTGTTTCACTGGCATCTGGTAGTTGGAAGGCTCATAACTGCTGAGCTACCTTACAGCTAAGTCCTTTCTCTAACAGATGCGGAGCTGGGCCGGCATGGCTTAGTGAGCTCTGACCTTTCTCCCAAACCTCCAGTCTCGGTAGGGCTCTGCTAGCTGGGCTGTTGCTGAGCATTGGCCAAGGCCCGGGACCCTCCAGGCCTGGGTCCTGTGACCTCAGACTCCTCATCAGGGCTGGATGCGCAAGCCACGTTTTCCAGGATTAGTGGGGCTCTATCCTTAAGGAACTATGATCCACTGCCCGCATACTTCTTAGCAGCTGATGCCTTTAAATAACCTAGCTAAGAAACCCTAGAAAATCTGCATGCCATGTGGCTGTGAGAGTGGAGTTAGCAGAGTCTGGGGACCAGCATTTATGAACTTAGAGTCCTTGAATACAAGCTGCTGAACAAACACGAGCCAATAGATCACATGCTGAAAAATCTATCTCAAGTCTCAAAAGAAATACAGAGCCATTTGCGAAGGGAAATGCCATATGATTGAAATGGGAAACTTATCTTATCACTGGAAGAAGATGTACCTTGGCAACCAGGGAAGAAGTGATTGGCATGGGTGGTGTGGAATAAGGCAGAGATCTTTTGAAGGTGATCTTGATCAGACAAAACTGTGGCACATCAAGAAACTCAAGAGGAAGGTGACCACACTGTTCCACATCTTAGTGAGCATTTTTCCTGCTCTCCTCTCATGAGGGGGTTTTCCTGCTTTAGCATTAACACTGGCCTGACCTTTCATCCTTGCAGCCGAGCCATAGTTCAACAGCACAGGTGGTTCTGCATCACCAGAAGTCAGGGCATAGGTTCACTCCCTCAGTCAGAAATACTCATCAAATGATGTTTTCTCTAAAATCTACTATGTGACGCTTTTGTTTCTGTGTGTGTGGTGAGTGTGGTGGTGGTGGTGGTGTGTGTGTATGTAGTATATACAGTAGCGTGTGTAGCATATACAGTGTCATATATGTGGTGTATGTGGCAATGATGGTAATGGGGTGTTTAGTAAATATAGTAGTGTGTGTGTGAGGTGTAGGTGGTGTGTAGAGCATATACAGTGGTGTGTGTGGTGTATGTAGTGATGCTGGTGTGTGTGCAGTATACACAATGGTGTGTGGCATATGTGGTGGTGGCATATGGAGTATATATGGTGGTATGTGTGTTGTATGTGGTGGTGGTATGTAGTGTGTGGAGTGTGGTATGTAGCGTGTGGAGTGCATATGGTGTGTGCGTGGAGTGTATATGGTGGTGTGTGTGAAATATGCGTGGACCTGCCGGAGCCAGAGGAGAATGCTGGGTGTTCTTTGCTCATCTGCCTGTTTTCCTTGAAACAGTCACTGATTCTGGAGCTTGCCAGTGTTTGTAAATCCTAGTAATTCCTCGGTCTCAGGGTACCACAGGACTGGGGTTACAGACGTTGTGGCCATATGCAAGTGTTGACAAGGGTTCTGGGGACCCAAACGCCGGCAGACTCGCGCTGCCTGATGCTTGTGTGGCAGGCACTCTTAACTGTTGGCCATCTATCCAGCTCATGGTTCTTTTTTAATTTTTAACAAAAGAAGTGTATGCGTGGTGTGTATGTGTGTATGTGTGTGGGTGTGTGTACCGGTTGGGAGCAATCGGGAGTCTCTGTGTGCGGAGGCCAGAGGTCAATGCCAGGCGTAGTCCTCAGTTACGTTTCATGTAGTTCTTTGAGAGAGGGTCTTGTTCTGAACTGTTTCTGTGTCGGCCTCCCCGGAATTGGAATGATGCTCATTATTTTACATGGGCTCTGGGGATGTGGATTCATTTTGTGGCAAGTAATTTACCCACCAACCCATTAACCTGGCCCACAGGTGACTATGTTCTGAGTTCTAGAGATAGAGAAATAAACAGATAGAAGCAAAATTCTACCCTCATGTAATACACCTTTGAAGGGACAATGGTAAAAGGGAGATGAAGAAAAGAAGGGAGGAATTGAAAGTGTTCAGAGGGCCAGAGAGATGGCTTAGCAGTTAACATGTTTGCTTGCAGAGCCTAACAACCTGGCTTCAATTCCCCAGTACCCACATAATGCCAATGCACACAGGGGAACGTGCACTGAAGTTTGTTTGCAGCAGCTGGGGGCCCTGGTGTGCCCATTCTCCCTGTATGTTTCTCTTCTCTCTATCTCTCTCTGCTTGCAAATAAATAAATAAAATATTTTTTTCAAGTGTTCAGGGTGTCAATCAAACTCAAGAATGGGCTCTAGGAAAAGAATACCTCAAGCCAAGTATCTGAGTCTCTTGCCATAGTTGTCATATTTGTGAAGGAGAGATGTGAGCTAAGAGAAAGATGTCCTGAGAAGAGGTCCTGTAGGTGACAGTGCAGGTCACATGAGACAGAATAACAGAGTGAGGAGAGTGGTAAGGGATTAAGAACAGAGAGTTTGGACATAGGGCAGGGCTCAAGTGAAAGCCACGGTATTAGCTAGCATTTGAGTATAGCTTTAAAATTGGCAAAGCACTTTATTCCCCAATCTTTGTTCAAATTCATTCTCACTGAGCATCTTCGGGTTAAAACAGTTTCACTCATGGCCCCTTCACCTAGAAAACACCCCACCGCACAGGTAGGGGCAACGAAGGTGCTTCAGACAACAAGCCAAGAACATTAAGGCCAGAACTTGAACACAGGGCTATCTTCTCAAATCCTGTACCCTCGGACTTCACACTCCTGCTGCTACCCTGCATTCCGGACCTTTAATCTTAATCAAAGTTAAAACGAGTGTGGTCGTGGCTGCCTGTAATTCCAGTACTTGGGAGGGAGTATCAAGAGTTCAAGGCCAATTTCAGTTACGTGAAACCCTGTCTTACACTCCCCCTGACAAAACAAATAAAAAACAAACAAACAAACAAACAAACAAACAAACAACCTGACAATATTTGTTGAATGTAGTATGGGCCACTGTGCAGGGACGGGCAGAGTTGGAAGAAAGGGGCTGGAAAGCCAAATATGAGGATTCTCACTTGGAATTTCAGCATTATGAGGAGGAGGCAGGAGGATGAGGAGTCTAAGGCAAGCCTGACCTTCATAAGATCTGATCTCAAAAAGAGCAAGAAAGAAAGAGGAGGAAGGAGACAGAAAGGAAAGGAAGAAAGAAGGAAAGAAAGAAAGAAAGAAAGAAAGAAAGAAAGAAAGAAAGAAAGAAAGAAAGAAAGAGAAAGAAAGGAAGGAAGGAGTTAAATAAAGAATGAAAGAGAAGGAAAGAAAAAATAAAAAGAAGGGAAAGGTAGGGAGGGAAGATAGGTACAGTACTACAGTATAATCATGCTTTTTTAAGACTTTGGTTCATCTGGGGAGTGAAAATTTTAAAATAATTGGATACACCATGGGTAGGAATGTAAACTAGTCCAGTCACTATGGAAATCAGTATGGTGGTTCCTCAAAAATCTACAAATAGGGCTGGAGAGATGGCTGAGCAGTTAAGGCACTTGCCCATGAAGCCTAAGGACCCAGGTTCAACTCCCCAGAACCCACGTAAGCCAGATGTACATGGTGGTACATACATCTGGAGTTTGTTTGCAGTAGGGTGCCCATTCTCTCTGTCTTTCTCTCTCTACATCACTCTCTCAAATAAATAAATAAAAATAAAATTCTTTTTAGAAAATCTACAAATAGATCTACCATATGGCCAAGATATACCATCCCTGAGTATTTATTCAGTGCTTTCTAAGTCAACCTATCACAGAGATATTTGTACATCAGTGTTTATTGCAGCACTATTCACAGTAGCTGAGTTATGAAGTCAACATAGGGACCAACAACAGATGAATAGCTAAAGTGTTTTAGATATACACAATGGAATATTTTTAGCCATAAAGAAGAATGAAGTTGGGCTGCGGTGGTGGTGGCTCAGCAGTTAAAGGCATTTGCTTGCAAAGCTTGCCAGCTGGGCTTAATTCCCTAAGACTCCCATAAAGCCAGATGCACAAAGTGGCACATGCATCTGGAGTTAGTTTGCCATAGCAAGAGGCCCTGGCATGCCCATACTCTCTCTCTTCTTGAAAGTAAATAAATAAAAGTATTTTTCAAAAGAAGAATGAAATTATGTTGAGTGCAGGAAAATGGATCCGACTGGAGATAGTCATATTACGTGAATTAAGCCAGTCTCAAACAAATGTCATATATTTTCTCTCATGTGTGGTTTCTAGATTTTCTATAGATGTGTAAAATGTGCATATATATGACATGAAAGAAGAAGGTCAACAGTTCAGGGGAACAAAGGGGAGTGATGGAGGAGAGAAGGAGAGGAGCAACGGAGGGGAGGGAGGGGAACAATACACTCCAAGTACGGTGTACATTTGTGGGAAACTGTCCTTATGTGACACAGCACACATGTAACACATGTGCAATGACTAAGTTGAAAATAACAATGAATAAAAGCATAAGGCTGAAAACAGGGAAGCAGAGGCCAGGCCCATAGCTCAGTGGCAGAGCGTTTGCTTGGCATGTGCAAGGTCCTGCAAACAAACCTCAGACACAGGCGCCACTTTGTGCAGCTGGTTTTACATGTTTACTGGGGAACTGAACCTGGACCAATAGACTTTGCAAGCAAGTGCCTTTAACTGCTGAGCCATCTTGCCAGCCCCCTAACTTTAATTTTCTTTTCATGTATGTGTGTTCATGTTTGGGGCACATGTATGTGCACATGCATGTGGGAGGCCAGAGGTCCAGACCAAGGTCTTCCTCAGTCACCATCCATCTTATATCCTTTGAGACACGGTCGCTTGCTGAAACTCTTGTTAAAACCCACCAATTTGGCTAGACTAGCCAGCCATCATTCCAGCTCCTACTATCCATTGTTTAAGTTCTAGAACACTTTATTTACTTTTCTTGGTTAAAAAGTCAAATTGAAAAGGTAGATTCTTCCAGGCATGATAATACCAACTATAATAATAATTCTTCCAGGCTATAATACCAACACTTGGGAGGTGGAGGTAGAAGGATCAAGGCCAGCCTCATCTACACAGTACACTCAAGGCCCCCCGAGACAGAGTCAATGTAACCAAGGCTAGCCTTAAACCCGCAATCCTCTTGTAGCTTCCTAAGTTCTGGGATGAAAGGCCTGAGGCACTACACCCCAGAAGACTTTCTTGAATAACATTTCATTATAGTATACATGATATACAAATCACACTATCGAACATCAAAATAAAACCGAAACTGACTTGGTGGGGGGGTATGATAGAGAGTGGAGTTTCAAAAGGGAAAGTGGGGGGGGGGGTGGGAGGGAATGACCATGGGAGATTGTTTACAATTATGGAAGCTGACAATAAAAAATGTAAAAAAAAAAAAAAAACAGAAAAGAAAGAAAAAAGAAAATGTCTATGCTTCAAATATGGCTGATGTTCTAAATTCAGAATTCTGCAGAATATTTACTTCTGTGCACAGCTGGGAAACTGTTAAAGAACACACTCTTGGCCTCAGTGAATGAAAGAGCTTGCAGTGTAAGTGAGTCAATCTGAGTCCAGACTCCTTGCACCCACGTATAGCCAGGCAGGGTAGTGCCTGTCTATCATCTCAGTGTGCCTACTGTGAGACGGGAGGTGGAGACAGGGCAATCCCTGGGGGCTTGTGACCAGCTAGCCAGCTGTGTCCAGTGATAAACAATAAGGGGCCCTTCTTCAAACAAGCAGCAAGGTGAGGACCAACACCTGATGTTGACCTCTGACCCCCACACGTGTGTGCCATGTGTACCCTCCACTCACAAATGATTTTTTAAAAAAGTTTCTTTTGTTTGCCTTCTCCCTCCCACCTTCCTTTGTTTATCCTCTACATATCCAATGAAATATGCTCCTACCAAAACTGTATTCCAGATGGGACAAGCAATCCACACACTCCATCCCGTGAACCAAAACTTGCAGGAAAAGACCAGGAAGAAAGCAACAATGCCAGAGAAGACGCTGAGGCTCCCCAGAGACACGGGGACCCAGCCGGCAGCCTGGTAGAGGTTGTTCGTTTTCCCCTGACTTGTGTCCTTGGTGTGAGATGCTCTGTTACCAAAACGTGAGAGTAAGCCAGACCTCAGTAAACAGAACTTTCCTAGGGACAGAGGCAATGATGCCTCTGGGTGGTGGAGTTACTTAGAAACAAGAGTGAGTCTGTTTCCCCCAAGGTGAAAGGGAATAATGGAACACTTGTGTAAAGTGCACTTGATAATTTCTAATACTGGTGTATGTGTGTGAGAGAGAGAGAGAGTCAGACAGACAGAGACAGAGAGATAGCTAGAAAGGGAGGAAGGAAGAGAGGGAGGGAAAGAGATAGGGAAAGAGAGTCGTTTCTTGTTGTGGAGTTGCTGCCCTGGCTCCTTTCATCCCGTCCAGTGCTGGGGAGTGCCCACTTCCTGGCTCAATCACACTCTGAGGCTTGCTGACTGAGCTAATTGTTTCTGAACTCAACCTGCCTGGTGGTTACAGCATAAAGCCAACATCCTCTGGGCACAATAGACTCACATTCCCAGCAAAAGTTCCCACAAAACAAAGAAAAAAAAAAAAAAACCCAGCACCCAGATCACTTTTCATTATATTTAATTTAAGTGACTTCAAGCAAACAAAACTCTCCTTTCAAAGTTCAAATTCCAGTACAATTGTTTATGATTTATTTCCTTTTCTTAACACAGGGTCTGGTTGTAGAGCCCTGGCTAGTCCCGAACTTGCTATACATACAGACCAGGCTGGCCTTGAATTTGCAGCAATCCTCCTGCCTCTGCCTCCCAAGTGCTGCATTACAGCTACATGCCCGCCATACCAGGATGATTTTGCGTTTTTAATTTTTTCTATTTTTATTTATTTGTGTGGGTGTATACGTGTGTGATGTATGTGTGTATGTGCACACAGCCAAGACCGTGTAGGGGTTAAAGGGTAACCTTGGGTGCTTCTCCCCTTGCACCCTTTTGAGACAGTCTCTTTTCCTGCTGCCATTTGTGACCTGCACCTCTTATTACCATGGGTGCTTTGGGATTACAGACGTGTCTGCCACTCATATCTAGCTTTATGGGTGCTGAGGATACTGGAGCTCATTCAGACAAGCTTGTGAGCAACTGTCTTTAGTGCTGACCCATCCTCTAAGCCTGTTTGCATGTATGTATGTATTTACTTTTTGCTTTTTCGAGGTAGGGTCTCACTCTAGCCCAGGCTGACCTGGAATTCACTGTGTAGCCTCAGGGTGGCCTCAAACTCACAGTGACCCTCCTACCTCCACCTCCCTCCTGAGTGCTGGGGTTAAAGGCATGTACCACCATATCTGGCTTATTTTTTTAATTTTTGGGTAAAAGATTTTTAATATATAGTCAGCTTTAAATAGGACTAAGTTTCATTACAAAGTTCTGTATGTTCCCACTAATCTGGCTTCTCTTTATTATTCAATTTTCAAATCAGTGCAAAGATGTATACGTGTAGTTGTAAACAAACTTGGAGAAGTCATCAGCTGGAGAAAATTCTGATTTCCATTCATTCTTGAGTCATCTTTCTAATTTCAGATATTAGGTTTACATGTATTTAGGAGTTGTAGAAATTTTTTATTTTTATTTTTTGAGAAAGTGATATGTATTTGATTTTGACCTATAAGAGTCTGAGTGCCTCTTCCAAGATAATATCTTTATTTTTTCTTGAGACAGGGGTCTCATGTATTTATGATTGAGCCTCATGCATACATAGTCTTCAGCTGGTGGATCCCAGGCTAACCTTGAACTTTTGATTCTTATGACTCATGCCCCAACCTCTGGAGTGCTGGGGTTATAAGCACCATGCCCAGCAGCTCTGAGGTAACATCTTGGAGCTCTAGAACATTCTCCATAGTTATCTAAATATTCTTTTCTACTCCATGTTAATATCTTTTTCTAAAATAAAATGATGAAAAATAATTGTGTGCCTGGAAATGTGATGGCTTGAGACCATGGATTTGAGTCAGGCGGAGCTGGGATTGGACCTTGCTTTCACCCTCTACTAGGTCTGTGTCCCAGGGAAGAGTGAGTTATTTCTCTGAGTCTGTTTCTTCATATGAGAAATGGGGAGAACATTAGTGTTTATCTCACCAGGAGGTTGTTGAGAGGATTAAATGAGCTAATATATATAGCTGCTTCGTATTGAACTGGGCACTGCCAGAATGTTCAGGAACTTTCCTGTTACTACATTGAAATAGTCTTTCTTCAGCATTCTTTTGACATGGAGCAGTCATTACTAAGTTTTTTTTTTTTTTTTACAGGAGCACGTGTATGGGTGTGTGCACATTTATGTGCATGTATATAGTGGCCAGAGGATAACCTCAGTTGTCAAACTCAGGAACATTGCCCTTCTACTTTGAGGCAGGGTCTCTCGTTGGCCTGGAGCTCACCAGTTGGCCTAGAGTATCTGACCACTGATTCTTGGAGGTCCTCTTGTCTCTTCTCTCTCTCTCTCTCTCTCTCTCTCCCCAGTACTGGGATTACAGGCATGTACCACCATACCTTGCATGGTGGTTTGAATATAAACTGTCTTCCATCTCCTCAAGTATTTGTGTTTTAATCTTCCTACATAGTCTCCAGCTGTTAGAGCCTGTGGGAGGTGGAGCCTTGCTGGAGGATGCATGTTGCTGAAGGCATACCGTGGGTTGATGAGTTTAGTCTGGTATCTGTGTCGGGGTTGGTTAGTCTAGGCTACTAGCTCATTAAGACTGTTTTCTCTCTCTCTGCTGTGGATGTATGACAAGATGAGCCAGCTTTCCCTTTCATAATGAAGCTTCTTCTTGAAAGGGTAAGCCTGAAATAAATCCTTTCCTCCCATGTCTATTTATGGTCATGTGATTAGTCCCAGCAAAGCAAAGCTAAGTGCTACTCCTGATGTGGTTTGTGTGTAAACTGTCCCCATAGCTTCATATGTTCATGATTGAGCCAACAGGTGGAGACTTTGGGAGGTGGAACCTTGTTGGAAGAGGTGCGTCACTGCTGTGGGCCTTGGGAGTCTATAGTCTAACCGCCCCAGCTACTAGTGCTTATAGCTCACTCTTGCTGCTTCCTCCATGATGATATGACAAGAAGTGATGCCTGACCATCTGCTTGTGCCATGCTTTTCCTACATTGATGAAACTTCCCCTTGAAACTGTAAGATGTAAATAAATTATTTCCATCCATAAGCTGCTTCCGGTTCTTGTTGTGCTCTCCCAGGAACAGGAAGGCAACTTCTGCATGTGGTTGTGGGTGCTGGGAATTGAATGCAGCTCCTCTGGCTTGCAAGGCAAGCACTTTACCAGCTCAGTTCTCTCCTCAGCCCTTTCATTGCTGATTCTTTTGTCCATAACCTGAGAAGCATTAGGTTTGCATCTTCCTGATCAAGTTGGGAAAGGCTCCCAAAGGACCTGTTCATGTGCAGTAGACAGAAGTTTCTCTTTGACTCTCTGACTTTTCTGCCTTTCTAACTTTAGTATCCTTTTTACAGGTTGACCCAGATTTTGAACCGGTTGCATTTGCGGACATGCAGAATTCAGGAAAGCTGCACTCTGGTGTAGCTGCTCATTTTGTTCTTCTCTCAACATTATGGGCTGTGTTCTCTGATTTTTTTTTTTTTGTTTAACACTAGATAAATTCCACATGGGCAAAGAGCTTGTGAATTTTATGTACCCTTTAAACATGCTCAACCTCCCCAACAGCTAGAATTCTGTCTGGTACAGAGCAGATATATGTCATAATAAATATTTGTTGAATTAATTGATGAATTCATTAAATTTTCTAGCTATGCACTTGGGCCCCCAGGAGATACCCAAAGGTGTGTTTTTGTGTCCACCACAATCAATGCTAATGCCAATTTGTTCCCTCCATGCCCAGGGAAGGGGTCTGAAGGAAAGACAGACTTGTTTGTATTAGCATCAGGATAAGCTGTTTTGACTTTTTCCTTTACTTCTTATCTCAAGGTTAAAGCTGCATAGTATGTCAGTGTCCTGTGGGTCAGCTCACTCTCTCCTGGGCGCATGTTTGGAAAATAAAGACTGTTGAAATACTCATGTTAAACAGTACAAAGGATGGCAAACAGAGAACATTTTATGTTTTAATTTGGGGAAACATTTTGCATGATTGTAACACTCACAGGGTAACTCTGATATTGTCAGTGTGCCTTGTACATCTGACTTTATTAATGATCAGAAGAGGGTCTCCACTTAACATAACCAAAGACAAGAAGTGATGTAGAACAAGAGGCTCTTTGCTCTGTGTTTTCCCACAAGAAGTTTCCAGTCACACTAAATTTCATGAAAGCAAGGACACTTTCAGTGGAAAGAGGATGGGCGACACATCCTCTTGGAAAGCTGTAACTAGGCACCCAGAGCAGCCAGCATGCTAGAAAAACCCCTGCTCTTTCTGATGGCCCCACCTGGCTACTTCCTCGAAGGGGGCCTCATTCCCCATTGTAAAGAAAACAGTCTCTCTCTCTTTTTCTGTACTTGGCTGTGAGCTTGTCGTGTATGGCCTTTATTATTTGGAGGTATGTTCCACCTATTCCTACTTCGTCTAGAACTTTCACCATGAAAGAATGTTGAACATCATCAAATGTCTTTTCTGTGTCAGTTGAGATGATCATGTGATTTCTGCCTTAAGTTTATTTACACGGTGTTACCTCTACCAGCAGGACCAGCCCCAAACAATATATTTTAACTGCATAAAATGGAAGGACCAAGTGAAAGTCAGGCATAGAGCCATGCAGGCTCAACAAACCTTGGTGATCCTGATGAATGTGAGTCATAGCGGATGCAGGGGATATGAAGCCACGTCATTCTGCTCTCTTCACTGTCCAGATAAAGCCTATCATCCTAGCACAAAATGCTGGGACAGGTGTACTGTTATATAATGAAGGTGTACCACACACACACAGACACTTGGCTTTTTTCTCTTTTGGAGAAACAGTGAATGAGGCTGAGGATAGCATTGAACTACTAACCTCCTGCCCTCACCAAGCAAGTGCTGGTATTATATTCACGCACCACCATGCCTGGATAGACATAATTTGTGTGTGTGCGTGTGCACGCATGTTGAATGTGTGAGCAAGTGGAAGTCAGAGGTCAATTGCAGGTGTCTAACTGCACACTACCTCATTTTTTGAGGCACGGTCTTTCACTGGAGCTCCTCAGTTTGGCTAGACTAGCTAGCCAGCAAGCCCCAGAGCTCCTCCCTTTCCAACTCTCCAGAGTTGTAATTACAGGTGAGCTCTAGCTTTGATGTGGGTGCTGACAATCTGAACTTGGTCCTCATGCTTGAATAGTGAGCACCTGACTGACTGAGTCATTTCCCTAGTCCCTGGACAAAATATTGCAAGCTTATGCACTTTTGGTTCTTCCAAATAATTCAATCACTTCACGTAATTAAGGCCTTACCAGTTGTTATTAATAGTGCTCACTTGCCTCTGCTTTCTACTGACAGGTCACCTTCAGCTCTGAGTGAACCCTCTCTTCTCATCGTGGCTTTGGGCTCAAAGCACTCATCCCTGGATGTGGATTGTCAAACTGAAAGTCTTCCAATCTGTAAGATGTTGCACCTACCTAGGGAAGGATTGGTGTACCAGTTTGTAATCCAGAAGATATCTGCCTTTTGCATATCTGACTCTCAAGTGTGTTTTGAACTCATCAGAATTTCCCCATGGTTTTGCAGGGCTAAACATCTTAATTGTGCCACCAGCAAATATGCACACAACTAGTGTTTGGTTTGCTAGTCTTGCTAGCTGTGAGAAAACACTGGTGCGACTTCCAGCAGCCTCCCTCAGGCTAGTGAAGAGTTTCTTCTGGTAAGGCCACTCCTACATTGTCTTGTCATGAACTTGAGCACAGACTGAACGTGATTGTGACCAGGATTGTCACTGCTGGGTTCTTTGGCCACCAAAGAGAGGGGAAGAAGGTAAGCAAACAGAAAAAGAGAAATAGTGGGGATGTCTAGGGAAGAGAGGTGGAGAAAAGATGGAGAGAAAAGAAGGGCAGAGGAGAGGAATCAGAATGTAGAAGAAACAGGCTTGGTGGCTGTGATGGCTTGAGTGGATGTCCCCCAGTAGATTCTGTGGTTTTATTCACTGCTTGTAACTTGGCTGGAACAGGTGTTACTGAAGGTAGTTCTGAATTTCAGCCTAAGATATGCAAAATGCCCAAGTTTGGCCTGGGGTGCTAGTGTTTGCTTTGCTCGCTGCATGGGTCTGTGAAAGTGGGGCAGCTCCCTCTGCCATTATGGAACTTCCCCTCTATCTGTAAGCTTTAGTAAATTCCCATCCTCCCCAAACTGTGTCATATCTGGAGGCTCGTCCCAAAGTGTGACAGAATTGGTACCAGAAACGGGCCGTTTCCAAGATGAATCTGACCATGTGCATTTTGGTCTTTTGGAAGTTGTATGTTGGAAGAATGGGAAACTTGGTTCTTACAAGTGAAAATGCCTTCTGGAGCAGTAAGTCAGGTATTGTGGACTATGCTGAGGAGAGTCTCAAAATGCTAAGTACAGAGAAAATTATATTTGGAGGCTTTGCTTATGAACTTTCTAAGGGGAAGGAAAGACTACAGAGGACTTTGCTGGAACTGGGCTACTGGCATAAGGGCTGGCTGTGTTCTGCTGCCCATGCCCAGATGGATTGATCAAGGTTAAATTTATAATGGGCTGATTTGCTTGGCTAAAAACTGAGAAATTTAAGATTTAAAGTTCAAAAGAAATTAGCTAATTTAAAATTACTAGCACAAAGACTTGTTGCTGAAGCTGTGTTTATTGGATACATTAACATTTGGAAGGAAGATGGTTTTACGATTACTTTACATTGAAACAATGAAAAGGATGCTTGAGGAAAGACTATGATAGAAATACAAACTCTTTGGAAAGAGTTTAATGGAGAAGAAATCTGCTCTTCTGGGTTATAATTTATTTTGTCCTTGAATTAAAAATATGGCTGTCTTGCATACCTGGTATTGGCTTTGGAAACATAAAATAATACATGAAGTGGGTTATGAAGTACACATGGTTCCAGGAACCTCTGCCAGGATATGAGACAAGGTGTCATGACCCACATAGGCTGACAAAATTATTGGAAGATGGACTGTGGTTTTTAGTGGAAACCAAGATGTTTAGATCTACCAGAACTGTTCAAGGGCTACCATGAAGACTGTTGGCTAGACATGAAAGTTTTCCTTGGTTACTCAGCCCAGCTGGAAGGGCAGAATTAAAAATCTGGAGAGTCACCATATGCTGCCATCACAGAACACAGAGAGACCCAGCTGGAATCCAGAAGAGAGCCAGTCCCCAGATAGCTGCTAACCCATCTAGTGCTGGAAAGCAATTCATGAGCTATTGAGAGAAAGTGGCCAACAATTGTGTGAGCAAGCAGGGGTCTAAGCTACTCAGAAGCAACCAACCTGACAAGATGTACACACCAGTGCAATGGTGGCACACAGCCTTGGTGGGTAACCAATGGCTTTCTGATTGGCTAAGAGATGTGCTGAGTGGAAAGGAACCCATATCTGGAACTGGGAATCAGGTCTGAATACTATGGAGACAAAGATTATGCTCTCCAGTGTCAAGCTTTCACTAGTCTATGGCTAAAAGAGTGGTTACATCCATCAAAAGTCTCCCTAAATTAATGATGCTTATCCTATTTAACCTATGCTGACTTCACTCTCCATTGGAAAATCTATTTTTCTTTTTCAGAAGGTAGTGAGACCCAAGGAGATAAATAACCCCTCACATTTCAGCCAAAGCCAGATGAAACCACAGAGGAAGTGGGGAGACCAAAAAGAGGGCTGCTTCCATGGTGAGCCTGAAAATCAGTGCCAGGGTGAAGGAGACAGACCCTGATGATACTCAACACCTACCAAAGCAGAGATCTAGAGGTTCCTAAGAGCTCATCACTGAAGTAGACTTAAAACTCACCCACCTAAGTCAGAAAATTTTGCAGAAGAAGGGGCTGAAATATTGTAAGATCCACATGTTGGGACATCTTACCCAGAGGCACTGTTCCCCCCCCCCCAATACCTGACTGCTGCTCCCATGAAGCATAACCCACAACCCCATGAGAAATGCCAGCAACCACACTGAGGAGGGCCCCCAGTGGAATGGGGGCAGGGAGCAGGGAAAAGATACTAACACATGAGGTATCCATATAATGTATGGTCTTAAATTTAAAAATAATAATAATAAAAGAAAGTTGTCATCTATACATACACACAAAAGAAATATCCAGAGACTGTCAGTCACTGGTTATGATATTGGACTTGATCTATAGATATTTGATGTTTGCTTGATGTTTATTGAGTTTACATTGTTCTAGTCTCTCCTTACTATGCTTTAAACAGTTAAAAATGTTTGCTCTGGGGCTCGAGAGATGGCTTAGCTGTTAAGCGCTTGCCTGTGAAGTCTAAGGACTGTGGTTTGAGGATAGATTCTCCAGGGTTCACGTTATCCAGATGCATAAAGGGCGCATGTGTCTGGAGTTTGTTTGCAGTGGCTGGAGGCCCTGGCGTGCCCTTTCTCATTCTCTCTCTATCTGCCTCTCTCTCTCTCTCTCTCTCTCTCTCTCTCTCTCTCTCTCTCTGTCACTCTCAAATAAATAAATAAAAATGAACAAAATGTTGTTTTAAAAAAGTCTTTTTAAAAAAAAGTTTGCTCTGTGCTTTTATCTCTTAAAAGTATATAACTTGATTTGATTTTACAGGATTCACAGTTACAAAACAGTCTTAAATCTCAGGTGAGACTTGGGACTTTGGAACATTTTTAATTTTAATTTTAATTTAATTTAATTTATTTTTTTTTGTTTATTTTTTATTTGAGAGCGACAGACAGAGAGACAGAGGTAGATAGAGAGAGGAAGAGGCAGAGAGAGAGAGAGAGAGTGACAGAGAGAGAATGGGTGCACCAGGGCCTCCAGCTACTGCAAACTCCAGACGCATGTGCCCCCTTGTGCATCTGGCTAACGCGGGTCCTGGGGAATCGAGCCTCGAACCGGGGTCCTTAGGCTTCACAGGCAAGCGCTTAACTGCTAAACCATCTCTCCAGCCCTGGAACATTCTTAAGTTGATAAAGACTCTGTGGACCTTTAAAGTTGGACTAAATACAATTTACAATATAGATGATTGTAAATCTATTGGGAACCAGGGTGGAATGTGATGGTTTGAAGGGATGTCCTCCAATAGATACAGGAGTGTATTTCAAGCTCGTAACTTGGCTGGAGGAGGTGTTACTGAGGGCAGATCTAAATTCCAGCCTTAGATATGCAAAGTGCCCAAGTTTAGCCTAGAGTTCCTGGAGTGTGCTTTCTGATGGTGATGCTAGTGTCTGCCTTTCTCTGTGCATGGACCTGAGAGAGGGGCCATCTGCTTCCACCATTATGGAACTTCCTGTCTATCTGCAAGCTCCAATAAATCCCTTCCTCCCATAACTGTGTCTGGTCTGGAGGTTCATCCCAACACATGAGGCTGCCTATGACAGAGGCCCAAAACAGCTCTCTGCCTCACTCATAAACCCTGCCTCCCTCACACATCCTGCCTCCCTCACAGATTCAAAGCCAGGGTCTACACAGAGTTGATATGGAGATGTTTATATAGCAGAGAAAGGGGAAATAAAGAGAGGACAAAAAAAAAAAAATAAATGCAAGTAAGAAAAAAGTAGCTCCTGCCAGGCATGGTGGCATACACCTTTATATCCCAGCACCCAGGAAGCTGAGGTAAGAGGATTGCTATGAGTCTGAGGTCAACCTGGGACTACACAGTGAGTTCCAGGTCAGCGTGGGCTAGAGCGAGACCCTGTCTCAAGAAAAACGCAAAAGCAAAAAGGGTACCCCTAAGCACCCAGGTGTTCTTAACTGTTCAAGGTTACATTTGTTTTAAAGACTGCATTTAGAAGTAGCTTCTGAGTTTAACTAATTTAAATTTTAATTATGATTATCATGTATTTATTTGGCCTTGATACAGGGTCTCATTTGGTAGTGTTGACTAGCCTTAAACGTCTGGTGATCCTCCTGCCACTGCCTCCCACATGATGGGATACTACATGTGTATATTGCCCGATGAATCCTCTTTCTTCTTTCTTTAAGGCAGGGCCTCATTCTAGCCCAGGCAAACCTAGAAGAGTATGGATTTCCTGTAAAGCCTAAGGACCTGAGTTCGATTCCCCAGGACCCACATAAGCCAGATGTACAAGGTGACGCATGCGTCTGGAGTTTGTTTGCATGGCTAGAAGTCTTGGTATACCAATTTTTTCCTTCTCTCTCTTTCAAATAAATAAATAAATAAAATATTAAAATGTATTTCATTTGAGAGGGAAGACAGATAGTGAGAGAGAAAAAATGGGTGTGACAAGGCCTCAGCCACTGCAAATGAACTCCAGGTGCATGTGCCACCTTGTGCATCTGGCTTCAATGGGTACTAGGGAATCAAACCTGGGTCCTTAGGCTTGGCAGACAAGTGGCTTAACCACTATGCCATCTCTCCTGCCCTCAACATAATTCTTGATCTCATGTAAAAGGCAAAAGATAGAGAAAGGGAACTAGCCTAGATGCTTTTCAAATAATGAATGGAAAATGAAGATGTGATATAATTACATAATAGAGTTTTATTCATCTGAAAAGAAAAATGAACTTATGAAACCTGTAGGAAAGCCAGGCGTGGTGGCGCACGCCTTGAATCCCAGCACTCGGGAGATAGAGGTAGGAAGATCTCCATGAGTCCAAGGCCACCCTGAGACTATATAGTGAGTTCCAGGTCAGTCTGGGCTAGAGTGAGACCCTACCTTGAAAAACAAAAACAAAATAAAATTGCAAGAAAATTGATGGATCTGGAAAAGATTATACTAAGTGAGGTAATGCAGGTTAAGAAAGTCAAACTCCTAATGTTCTTTCTCGTATGTGGATCCTCGAGTCAAATGTTTAGATTTGTATTTGAGTTGCAGTAACACTCAGAAGTAGAAGCCAGGAACCTAAATGGGGGATATGTGGGAGGGAGGAGAGCGGAGGGCTTAAGGGGCAAGTATTGTAGATATGTAAATAAAGGGACAGAATACTGGGGATGGAATGGTCTAAGTGGGGTCAGCTGAGGGGATGGGGAAGAGGAGGGGATAGGAGGAGGGTTAATCAAAATCTAAAATGTTATGAATAAGACATATGGTAACTTACTTCTTCACCTGCCAATAATATATACGTTAAAAAAGAGAGGAAGCTACCATCCTGTTGACTAGTTCTGAGGATGCTGAAAAACTGATGCAGCCTTTTGGGGGAAAGAAGTCATCAGTGGTCTTAACCAGCAGTGGACCCTGCAAGCCAGACAAAATGAACCAACGGGGTACACTGATGTTATGTCTGTTATGGAAGAAACCAACAGCTCTCTGATTGCATTTGAGACCCTTTCTGCCTGGTGCTGAAAACCTAATCCAAGGCCTATGGCTCTGGAGGAAATGAGCCCTGGGTGCAGGGGGAAATGACTACTGTTGTCAAGTTAAATGCATATATTATGCCCACAAAACTGCTCTCCTAAACACTTTTATTTATGCCCATGTATTAATGCTACTCTCACTTTTGGTTACAGAAACTTCTCTTTTCAGATAATGTTGACTACTGGAAAGACTTAAAACTCTTCAAAGTGCCAAAAAGAAGTGACAGTGGAGTATTTAGCACTCAGTGAAACATCTCCATCACATTCTCCAATGCTCAGGGACCATTGTGGGAGGGGTGGTGGAAAGAATGTAAGAGCCAAAGAATGGGAGGAGTGCTTTGTAATACTGTCTTCCAGACACAAACTTGCTGTGGCGTCCATGACCTCACAGTGGCTGATGCCACACATCTGCATAACAGGCGGGAAGAAATGATGGCATCACAACACAAGAGAGACTAGTTAGAAAGAGAAAGGTTTCAGTGGATTTGGGAGAGGGCAAAAGGAATGTGGTCGGAGGGGATTTATGCTCAAGGTATATTTATGAAAGTTGTCAATAACAAGTTAAAAATGGAGGGTGGCTAGAGAGATGGCTTCACAGTTAAGACACTTGCTTGCACAGACTAATGTCCCTAGTTCAACTCCCCAGTACTCATGTAGAGCCAGATATACAGAGCGGCACATGCATCTGTAGTTCGTTTGCAGCAGTTAGAGGCCCTGGAATGCCCATTCACTTCTTTCTCTTTCTCCTTGCATATAGTGAAGAATAGTGGAGGCTTGCTAAAACCCTCAACAGCTGTCACTCACATTCCCCTTTTTGAAGATGATAAAAACTGAGGTTCTAAGACCGTAAATAACACAAATAAAAATGTCAAATTCTAATTTGGGGCTTTGGAATGCTTGCCTTGATTATAATTTTTATATTTCCCACTAGGTTAATATATTTTGGGGTCTGGAAACATAGCTCGGTTTATAGATTTCTTGCCTGGCTCCCATTCCCCAGTACCCCATAAACCAACCATCATCATACATGCTTGCCATCCCAGCATTCAGGAGGTGGATTAGGAATTTAACCCCATCCCTAGATGTAGAGCAAGTTTGAGACTATCCTGGGCTATACTAGGCCCTGTCTTAAAAAAAAAAAACATATATTTATATGTGTATGCATGTGTGCATGTGTGCATATGCATGTATATGTGCATATGGCTATTTTACCAAAGCATGTAGGGCTAGACTCCAGCTAAGGCCACACGGGCAGAGGTGGTGACAGTACAGACCAAGGAGGAGTTATCAGAACTGTCAGTGATTCCATTCCCAGCTTAAGAAAACATGAGTAGAACAGGACTCTTGGCTATTCTTTCTTTTCTTAATTCCAGGGAGAAAGCCCCAACCAACGTTAAGTTTCTGTGCACGACTATAAAAATCCACAGGCTGAAGGGATGGCTTGGTCACCTGCAAAGCCATGTTCAATCTCTCTCCAGATCCCACATAAGCCAGAGGCACAAAGGTGAGGCAAGTGCAAGGTTGCACATGCCCATTAGGTGGTGCAAGTGACTAGCATTCAATTGCAGTGGCTGAGGCCCTGGCACATCAGTTCTCAATCTCTCTCTCTCTCCTTCTCTAAAAACAAAGCAAAACAAAATCCAAGAACATTTTACCTAGAAGAACATGCCTGCTGATAGTTTCTTGCCTTTCAAAGCTTCAGGCACAGGCTACTGCCCTGCATGCAGAGTTGGTCTGGAACACCTGATGGGTGGATGTTTCCTGAAGATGTTGAAGAGCTGCTTGGTATGACAGAAATGGATGACATGACCTTAATTTGATTCAAACCTCTCCGAATTTCAGTGTCTTCAGTAAAATGTGGAGGTGGGAGTGGACAGTATTTAAGACACGTTACCGCCATGTTTCCACAACTAAATCTCAAATGAGCAAATGCACCTGTATGACTAGATATTCTCTCTGCCCTTCAGAGGTCTTAATCTAAGATTGTGGTCTGGAAGGCTGAGGTCATGTCTCAAATGTCCCCGTCTACCTGATACAAGCCAAGGGACAGTATATATTTTCACTCGTTGAGATCTAGCCAATCGTATTTTTGCTTGAGAGATTTCACCCAGAGTTCTTGGAACGAGGCTTTCCTTTGTGCCCAGCAGAGCACACAGAACCAGCCACAGGGAACCGGCAGCAATCTCTAAGTAGTAAAAACTTGGTGATTTCAGCCACATACTAATGGTTGAACCATAAGCTAATGGGTTAGTCATAAACTAATGCTTGCCTATGCTAAAAATTAATTAAAACTTGTTCAGAAAAATTAAAGCAGACACCTGCAAGACAGAATGAAGTCACTCCTTTCTCTCGGCTTCACGAAAAGGGGGTGAAAAGCCGAGAAAGAACTGGGACATTTAGAAGCATGGAGAGGCGAGGGTACTAGCAAGCCCTCCACCAACTGAGCTATGTCTCCCACCTTAGAAATGATTTCTGATCGATCAGGGAACAAAGTCCCTAGTCCTTTCCAAACAATGTGAGAAATGGCCAGGACCCTTCAGTTTTCATTTTCAAACAGGTCGATAATGCCAAGTGAGCTGAGCGTGTTTTCAAGTTCGGCTCATTCCCTCACTCCATGCACTGTTCTGCTCAGAGGCTCTCTCCTCTCAGACTCGCCTTCACCAAGGGTCTGACTCCTTCCCAGCTCTTCTCCAAGGCCTTACCCCCACCACCTAAGCCTCATCACTCTTGCCTTGAGTGTTTACTATGTGTCTTCCAGACCACAGTGGAAGCTCCAGGAAGAGAGGGGCCAATCACAGTATCCCTGGGCCAAGAACAATGTCTGGCCTGTAGTACAAAGTAGACAGAATCACTACCTATGTGAAGGTCTCATCTACGTCATCTGACTTTTCCCTAATTCTCTAGAAAAAGGAAATAAGAAAGATCATAAAATGGGTTGCTTCTGTGGCGTTCCAACTTTGCAAACTAGTGCTCCCGTTGAGTTTCATGTGGCTGATAGGTCAATGATATCAGAATATTTTCTGTGGACAACTGGCACATTAGGGTCACCCTTCCTTGTCAGGGGCTGTCTTCGGAATGAGCTTTGTTTACGAAGACTCCCACTTTTCTCTTTTCAATAACCCAAATTTCTGTTCTTCTCCCTCCCTCCCTCCGCCCTCTCTCTGAAATTCATGACAGGAGAAAAGGACATTTGTGGAGCTTACATGTCACCCTGTTCTAGGACAAAAGCCTTTCCACCTCTTCCTCACAACTGACACAAAACGAGTTGACACACAAGATAAAAGCTGGTCGGAGCAAGGCCACTTTATCTAATGGGCAAGTTCACTGGAAATACTGTGAGGCAATAACAATGAGAAGCACACGGGAATGACCCAGCTGAAGACTCACAGACAGAAAGAGCCAGAAATCGCATCAGTGATTAGCCACGCCAAGCCTGTCGTCTCGCAGAATGATTCCACCGCTAAGCTCCCCAGAAAACGTGTCAGTTGGCACGCCAGCCTAGCCTTTCTACGCCTGTGGCGACCGGCCGTCATCTGCTATGTCTGTGTTTAGCACTAGGTGTTGCTCTGTTGCTATTCTGGAGCCGCTTCTCTCTGATGTGCCTCAGGAGCCTCACCTCCCGTCACAGGCTGGCTTCTAGCACACTCTCTGCTTGTGCATGTTCAACTAGTTTCTCTGCAGGGAATGGGTATGGGCATGACATATTTAATCCTCTGGGCAAAAGTGATCAATAAAGGAAAGGCCACTCTGCAGTTAAATTTTTGTAATTGTCCGAATTCAAATATTTACTTAAACTCTGTTTTTAAGTTATGTGCAGTTCAAGGGGAATGACACTCTTAGCTGCCTGCTTCCTGGAACTGACTCTCTGCCACAAGGCCACAGATAAAGCTTGTTTATGGAAAAACAAAATGTTAAAAAAAAATGTTAATGCTGTTCTAGTTGGGGTTTCATACTCCCACACATACTTGCGTGGGAGAAAGGACAATGTTCTAGAACCTTCCACCATGGTAAGGTAACAGGACAGAAAGGCTTTAACCCCATCTAGCGATGGACGAGCCATTACTGTCAGGGAGGGTATTAGCAACTTTGCTCATTACTTGACTGAATACCGACAAGTAACAACTTCAAGGAGGAGGGTTTGGGCTCATAGTTCACAGGGACACGGTCCATCAAGGTGGGGCAGGTATGGTGATAGGAGCTTGAAGCAGCTGGCCACATGGCTTCTGTGGTCAGGAAGCAGGCAGAAATAAGTGTGGTGTTCATTTAACTTACTCCTTGTTATTCAGCCTGGGACCACACCCCAGGGATGATGCCACCCCCAGTTAAGGGTGGGCCTTCCCATCTCAACTAACTCAATCTAGAAACTCCCTCACAGACATGCCCAGAATTACTTTTAGGTGATTTGAGATTCTGTCAAATTGAGAATATGTATTAACCATCACAGAGAGTTTAAAAAGCATCGAAAATTTCAACTTATGTATGTTTTAAAGGCTCACTCACATAATGGCAGTTGAAGCAAGAGGATTTCTGCAACGTTAAGTCCAGCCTGGACCATTCTAGGTTACAGTGTCATAAAGTTAATAAGGAATCAAACATTCAATTATTATGTGTGAATCCTCAACATTGTTACTTGATTCTCTAGAGATGGATGAAGTTGGTATTTGCTCACGTGTAGATATGTTCAAATTCTACAGATTGCATATGGAATAACTATGCTAAACAAAAACTTCTAGATATATGTTACATACATAGTAGTATAGTATATAGTGACTACTCAAGTTATTTTTTCCCATTTTGGTTATTTTCTAGTCACTATAATGGCAGTAATTAAGTGACAACATTGATAACAATCGTAGGGTTTTGATTTTGGTTCTGATGTTTTGTTAGTAGTGCTGGGCTCAGAATCTTCTGAACTATCCTCAATCTCTAGTATTTTTCTTGAAAGAAAACTGGGAAAAGGGGTATGGAGCAGAGGAGGGGTGGGAAAAGGGTTAATCAAAATTATAACGTTATGAATAAGCCATACTGAAACCTAATTCCTTGCTAGCTAATGATATATTATATGTTTAAAAGAAAGAGAGAGAAGAGAGGGAGCGAGCTTGGGAGAAGTATCCTGTGGATGTGGATGCAGATGTAGATGCTGTGCCCAGAAGTCATGGGTTATTATCAGAAAAATTTCAGTGCAAGGGGGTATCCTGTCCTCCAGGTAGAGGGAGACCCCTGAGGCCCCCAAAACATTATGGGCTCTTGTCAAGGCTCTTGGTTGCCCATCAGAGCTAGATGGTAAGAGTCTATTGCTGAAGATTCCACATGCTAGGTCACTAAGAAGTGAACTTGGAGCTGAGCTGGAAGCCCCCTTCTTTTTGACTAAGTTGTCAGGATTCTGGATAGAGCTGTGTCACACACAGCCTGAAAGTCATCAGTGCTCTTCATCAGCAGTAGTTCCTGCAGGCTTTATGGGTGGCCAGCCAGATCAAATGTACCAAGAGGTGCAATGGTGGTATGTCGGCTGGTCTCTCATTGGACCTGAAGCCTGTCCACAGGAGGAAATTCCTGTCTGGCTATGAAAACTTAATCCAAAGCCTATGGCTTTGGAGTTCACAAGCCCTAGGGGGGAAGCTGCTGCTGTTGTCTGGTTAAATGGATATATTATGCTCATCAAACATCCCTCTAAATATTTGTTTATGCCCACCTATTAATGTTACTCTCACTTTTGGTTAGAGAAGTTTCTCTTTTCAGATGGTGATGACCAGCAGTGTGACTCAAAACTTAACAAAATGCGGAGAAGACACAGTGGAGTGCTCAGCACTAAGTGAGACATCTCTATCACACCCTCCAAAGCTCAGGGACCATTGCAGAAGAGGTGCTGGAAAGAATTTAAGAGCCACAGGATGGGGAGGAGTGCTTAAAATCCTGTTTTGCAGACACACAGTGACCTTGATATTCATGACCTCACATTGGCTGATGCTACCTACGCAGACCTGCATAATAGGAGGAAAAACATGACATCATAATAGAAGAGAGATTAGTTGGAAGGAAAAAGGGATTCAGTGGAGGGGAGATTTGAGAGGGGTGAGAAAGGAAGGGTAGTGGAAAGGGATTATAATTATGAAATTTTTTTGCAATTGTTCATTGATTTTTTGAGGTATGTCTCCCTCTAGTCTAGGCTGATCTGGAACTCACTTTGTAGTCCCAGGCTGGCCTCAAACTCATGGCAATCCTCCTACTTCTGCCTCCCGACTACTGGAGTTAAAGGTGTGCCATAATGTCTATATTTATAGAAGTTGTCAATAAGAAGTTAATAAAAAAAAGGCAGGCGGAAAAGGTTCTAGGGATGTGGCTCAGTCAGCAGAGCTCTTACCTGCATTCATAAAGCCCTGGGTTCAATCCCCACTTCCACATAAACAGATGTGCTACAGAATGCCTGTAGTACTAGCACTGACTACAGAAGTAGACAGGAGGATCAAAAGTTTAAGGTCATACTTAGCTACACGGTGAGGCTGAGGCCAGCCTGGGCTATATGAGACCCTGTTTCAAACAATAACTGAACAACAACAATAAAGAATAGTGGGAAAACTGAAGCCCGGTATCTTAATTTTATTAGAAATGATAGGGGGAAAATAGAAGGAAAGAGTACCAAATTAGCTATTAGAACCCATGACATAACTTTTCAAGGTAGGCCTGAACAGAGACTTTCTTGTCATTTTTACAGTGCTGGCCTATGGCTGACAGAATTAAATACTTGGTTGAAATTTGACTTTTTTTTCACCTTTGTAAGGCTTTTGAAACTTGATGCTTTTATAAAATGTTTTTCCGACAGACATAGGCCTACTTTCCTGAGCATTCTATTCCTTTACATCTTGTGATGAAGTAACTATGCTGTGTGGTTTTTCTATGATATTCACTGAGGACATTTAAAAAATACACTGAGCTTATTTTTTTTCCCCAATTCTCTCTTCACAGAGGTCTTCCTTTCGCTGTTCCTCATAACCTCAGTGAGAGCGTAAAGCATTGGTCCCACTTGCATGATCTCCCATATCAAAGAGGCCGAAGTGCTGATAGGCATCATGACCTGTGTTCTTGGAGCCAGGGGAGGGGAGAGGTGTTTATATGTCAAGTGAGTCATCTGTGTCTCATAAGGGTGAAATTACTTTTAATTTTCTTTTTAACTTATTTATTTGAAAGGATTTGCTAGGAGTGGGGTAGGAGGCAGGGAGGTAGAGCGAGAGAGAGGGAATGTGAACCAGAACTCCAGACACATGCACCACTTTGTGACTCTGGCTTTATGTGGGTACTGAGGAAGTGAACCCAGTCCATCAGGCTTTGCAAGCAACTCCTTTAAGAAATCTCTTTAGCCGGGCATGGTGGCGCATGCCTTTAATCCCAGCACTCGGGAGGCAGAGGTAGGAGGATCGCCGTAAATTCAAGGCCACCCTGAGACTACAGAGTTAATTCCAGGTCAGCCTGGACCAGAGTGAGAACCTACCTCAAAAAAAAAAAAAAAAAGAAATCTCTTTAGCCCCTTTTAAACTTGGTATTGACAACCTCCATACATGTTTACAATGTATCGTGATCAAAATTCCCTTCTACCACACTCCTTTGCCCTCTCTCCCACCATACCCCATCTACTGAACCCTTTCTCCTTTCCAACTAGTCCTTCTTCCATTTTCTGATTTATTTATTTTAGTTATTTATTAGAGACAGAGAGAGAGAGAGCGTGGGCACACACCAGGGCCTCTAGCCACTTCAAACGTACTCCAGATGCATGTATGTGCCACCCTGTGAATCTGGCTTATGTGGGACCTGGAGAATCAAACCTGGGTCCTTAGGCTTCACAGGGAAGTGCCTTAACTGCTAAGCCATCTCTTCAGCCCTCCTTCTTCCATTTTGATATTATCTTTATTTTTTCCCCCTCCTAGTATGCAGGTATATAGGTAGCGTTAGTCACTGTGAGGTCATGAATATCAAGATGACTTTGTGTCTGGAAGACAGCATTTTAAGGCCTTCCTCCCTTCACTTTGACTCTTGCATTCTTCCTGCGGCCTGTTCTGCAGTGGCCCCTGAGCTTTGGGGACTGTGGTAGAGATGTCTCACTTAGTGCTGATCACTCCACTGTCACCTCTTCTCAGAACTCTGAAGAGTGCTGCATGTCGGGCTGGAGAGATGGCTTAGCGGTTAAGCGCTTGCCTGTGAAGCCTAAGGACCCCGGTTCGAGGCTCGGTTCCCCAGGTCCCACGTTAGCCAGATGCACAAGGGGGCGCACGCGTCTGGAGTTCGTTTGCAGAGGCTGGAGGCCCTGGCGCGCCCATTCTCTCTCTCTCCCTCTCTCTGTCCTTCTCCCTGTGTCTGTCGCTCTCAAATAAATAAATAAAAATTTTAAAAAAAAATAAAAATTAAAATTAAAAAAAAAAAAAGAGTGTTGCATGTCTTCAGAGGTCACCTCCATCTGAAAAGAGAAGCTTCTATAACCAAAAGTAAGAGTAGAATTTCTATATGGGCATAAACATAAATGTTTAGAGGGCAATTTGGTCGGCAAAATATACCCATTTAGCCAAACAACAGTAGTTACTTTCCCCCTAAGGCTTATGACCTTAAAAGCCATAGGCTTTTGATTAAGTTTTTAGTACCAGACATGAATTCCCTCCCATGGAATGGGCCTTAAATCCAGTCAGAGAGCAGTTAGTTTTCCCCATAATAGACATGCCACCATTGCACATTGCACCAGTTGGCACATTTTCTCTGGGGGACACCAGCAGCTTCCCTGACAAACAACTCACTGGAAGGTATTTTCTCTCTGGCAATGAAATTTTCTTGCGGCAGTCTGTGACCTTGGGGCACAGCATTATCCATCTCCAGTTCTGTACAAACTCCCTTTTTCTTTTTTTTAACTATAGATTTCTAGCTAGTGAAGAAGTAGGTTTCCATATGGCTTATTCATGGTATCTTTTATTTATTTATTTATTTGAGGGAGGGCCTTGCTGTAGCCCAGACTGACTTGGAAATCACTCTGTAGCCTCAGGGTGGCCTTGAACTCAAGGTGCTCCTCCTACCTCTGCCTCCCAAGTGCAGGGATTCAAGGCGGGCACCACCATGCCTAGCTTTCATAGTATCTTTAATTTTGATTAACCTCTGCCGACTCCCCGCTCTTCCCCATCACTTCCCCTAAGCTCACTTAGATCATTTTCCCTTTCTACTTACAAATCTGCTGCATATCTGTCCCTCTACTTATATATCTACTACCCTTCCCGTAAACCCTCCCCTCTCCTCCCTTCCTCATAGCTCCTTTCAAGCTTCCCGGCATCTACTATTGACTCTTACTCAATTCACATACCAATTGAAAGATTCAAAGCTAGGATCCACACATGAGAGAGAACACGTGGCATTTGACTTTCTGAGCCTGGGTGACCTCATTTAGTATAATCTGTACCACATCCATTCATTTCCCTGCACATTGCATCATTTGAATTTTCTTTGTAGCTAAATAAGACCTCCGTGTGTTTATGTACCCCATCTGGATTAACTATATTTCAGCTGAAGTAAATGCTCAGTGATTGGGAAGAAGGAGAGAAATAGAGTAACAGTCATTGATGAAGTTTGCTCTGTCACTGTGAAAGCTACATCTACATAGGCAAGTCTGTGTGCATATGCATAGGGGTAAGACATGGTAACATATATGTAAATCGATTTGTCATTTACACACGTGACAACACGCATGCACATACATACTCTAAGTACCAATCCTTAGGCTTGGTTTTCTTTCTGCTAAATTGATCAAAGTTATAATATCCTGTTGTAGGGGCTTTAAAAATGTCCCCTATGAATCTCTTCCTTTCTATCCATCAGGAGGTTTATTACATAATTCTTAGGAGGGGACTCTACTCTTGCTGAAAAATTAGTTCCAGTCTGGTTAAAAGCTTATTTTTCAAGTGTGTGTGTGTTTTTCTAATGGAGACAAAATGCCTTTACTAGCAGCAAAGTAAAAGCCAAATTCCTGCCCTGTTGCCTCATTTCACATTTTATTATGCCGTTTCCTTAACACATTCTATGAATATTGGAAAGGAAACACGTTGTGTTTCAGAGACAAGGCTATGCCCATGTTAACATAAGCTGGAGTTTCCAGACTATGGCCACATCAGACCACATACAACACCCCCTCCCCCGGCATCCTCTCGTCACCCTTCCTTTGATCTAAGAAAAATAAAAACTAGAAAACATTATAAAACTCAATTATATGCATTTTGGGGCGAATGATAAACTGAGGACTTTCTGTTTTTTGGTTTGTTTCCAGTGCTAAGAACTGAATCCAGAGCCTCCTGACTGCTTGGCACACACTGTAGCACTGAGCAACTCCCCTGGCCTAACCATGGATGTTCATGTCATAGCAGGGTCCCAGTTGGCATTATTAAAGTACTAGAATTTCATTATTTTTTATGGGGGTGTTGGGATCAAGCTCAGGTCCTCATGCTTCGGAGGTAAACTGGCTGAGCTCTATTCCCTCCCCTCCCCCTCCGCCCATCTCATCCTCCCACCAGGGATTTCTATGTAGCCCAGGTAGCTCTTGAATGCTTAATCCTCTGCCTCAGCCCCCAAGAGCTCAACTTCAAAATGTGGATGCACTGAGGATAGGTTTTTGTTTGTTTATTTGTTTGTTTTGTTTTCCTTAAGAGATTACTTCTTGTCTACTTAACTTAATGGACATGGATTACTCTAAAGAAGTGTTTTTCTTAATTTGACATAGTAATTCTCAATTCCCAAAAGATTCTGAATCTGTATTTTTAAATTCTAATTTTATTTAATCATTTAATTATTCTTTCGTATATTTAGAGACAGTATTCCCTATATCACAGACTGGCTTCAAATCCACTATGTAGCTGAGTATCAACTCAAACTTCTGGTCTTCTGGAATAAAAATCTTACAATTTTTTTTTTTCGGTCAAAGGGTAAGGAAAAATTTAAATGTATTAATGTACATTGCCAAATTATCCCAAAAGTATTTCATCCTCACTTTTAAAAATATATTATTTTATTTATTTGAGAGAGAAAGAGGCAGAGAGAGAGGGGGTGGTGGAGGAGAGAATGGGAGCACCAGTGCCTCTGGCCACTAGTGATGAATTCCAGACACATGTGCCACCCTGTGCATCTGGCTTATGTGGGTACTGGGGAATTGAACCTGGGGCCCTAGGCTTTGCGAGCAAGAGCCTTAACATCTAAGCTGTCTCTCCAACCCCCTTCTCACTTTTTAAAAATCAGTGTGTAATCATTGAACAAAACAATGCATTTCACTATTAATTAAATTAACTGATTGATTAATTTATAGACAGGGCCTCATGCTGTTGTCTAGACTGGCCTAGAATTTATTATGTAGCCCATATTGGCCTTAAACTCCAGGCAACTGGCCTTTCTAAGTCTGTCAAATGCTGGCACCTGAAGCATGAACCACCATGCTTGGCTGGCAGTTTCATTTCCATCCATGAGTGTCATACACTTTGGCCCATTCACACACCCTCCCCCCATTAGCCTCTCCTGCCCCACTGCTTCTGGTCCCTTTCCTTTTCCTAACTAGTCCTACTTCTGCTTTTATGGTTTTAAAACTCTAGATTTTAGAAAAAAAATACAGGAAATACTAGGACAGGCAATCACAGCTATTGAAGAACTTGGCTTCTCCCTTGGAATCGTAAACTAAAGAATGACTGTCAGGATGGAAGCTGGGTACCCTTGTCTGTCTCCTTTACTTTGGAGCAGTCACCTGCTTGACTCTGGCCTGCTGTGTGACTGGCTAAGAAGTGTCGGTCCACCTTACCTGTCTTACCTGGCTCAAGGCTAAGAAGTGTCGGTCCACCTTACCTGTCTTACCTGGCTCAAGGCTGAGGGCACAGGTTTAAATCCCAGTCCTGAACCTGCACCCACCATGGCTTCAAGGAACAGCCAATGATGCAGGATGAAACACCTCTGGCAATTATCTATGCCAGAAAGGCTGTGCCCTGAGCAACTTGTAGGAACCAGATTTGTCCCCTCCGGTGATGACAAGGGTGGACAGATAACAGTTTGTCAAGCCTGGTGGTGGCTCACTCTTGTATTCCCAGCACTTAGACCGTGGTAGAAGGAGAGTTGCTGTGAATTTCAGGTCAGTCTGGGCTTCAGAATGAGACCCTGTCTCTAAATAAACAATCCACCTTTTTATTTATGTGGTGTGATTTTCATTTACTTGTTTGCCATTTCATTTGTTCTTTTAAAAAAGCTTTTCAGAACTAGGCTCTCTTTCTTCATAGCCTAGACCAGTCTCGATCTCTCTGAGATCCTCCTACATCAGCCACCACGGCTGGCTTATCTGTATTATTTTTTGCTTGTGTGTACGGTGGGGTGTGGGCGTAGGTGTGGTGGGCTGTGGTGTGATGCCTCATACAGTTTCCTTTGCCTACAGTGGCTGGAGCAGAACATTGATTGGGTGTTCTGTTATGGTGCCCTCCTACTGAGTCTTTTTTAAAAATGTTATTTATTTATTTTTAAACAGAGAGAGAGAGAGAGAGAGAGAGAGAGAGAGAGAGAGAGAGAGAGAGAGACTGAGAGAAGAGAGACAGAGAAAGAGAGAGAGAGAGAAATGAGCACATCAGGGCCACTGAAACTCCAGATGCAAGCGCCACTTGGTGCATCTGGCTTTACTGGGGTATTGAACTGGGGAGTTGAACCAGGGTTGTTAGGCTTTGCAAGCAAGTCTGAGCCACTATTTAGCCCAGGCTGGCCACAAACTCTCAGGGATCCTGGTACTTCAGTGTCTCAAGTGCTGGGATCAGACCCATTTTAAAGATTCTTGGGACTGGAGAGATGGCTTAGCCATTAAGGCGTTTGCCTACAAAGCCAAAGGCCCCAGGTTCAAGTCTCCAGGACCCACGTAAGCCAGATGCACAAGGAGGCGCATGCGTCTGGAGTTCGTTTGCAGTGGCTGGAGGCCCTGAGCACCCATTCCCTATCTGCCTCTCTCTTTCAAATAAAAATATTTTAAAGATTCTTCAAATATTTATAAGAGCAAAACTCTGAGACATTCTCGCTTTAGTTACAAGGGCCCAAGGGTATAAGGGAGGAGGGAAAAGGGAAGTCCATCAGTTAACAAGCTCCATGACAAAAAGAACAAAAGCCCATTCCACACCTGAAAGCCCCGTCCAGCCTTAGCTCAGATTCCATGGCAGTGCCTCCTCTGCTATCCCAACCAATCCGGAGTCAGCAATCACTTCTTCATGTGACTTTTAAGCTAGATTTTTTTCTTTTTGGTGGCAGTGGTGGGGGGTTATTGACATAGGGTCTCACTCTAGGCCAGGCTGACCTGGAATTCACCATGTAGTCTCAGGGTGGCCTCCAACTCACGGCCATCCTCCTGCTTCCGCCTCCCAAGTGTTGGATTTAAAGGTGTGCACCACCACACCTCTTATTTGCAGCCAATGTAGGTTCAGTGTCAACAACTTAAGCCTTTCTTCCCTCAGTTTGTGTGTATGTATAAAATATTGTGTCTGGCAGTATGTATGGTGTATGCACATGTGTGTGGAGCCTAGAGAGGTGTCTGGTGTTCTATTATTTTTTCAATATTTTATTTTAATTTATTTATTTGACAGAGAGAAAACAGGAGAGAGAGAGAGAATGGGTGGGTGCACCAGGGCTCCAGTCACTGCAAATGAACTCCAGACACAAGTGCCCCCCTGAGCATTTGGCATATGTGGGTTCTGGGGAATCAAACCTGGGTCCTTTGGCTTTGTAGACAAACGCCTTACCTGCTAAGCCATCCCTCCAGCCCTGTTGTTCTCTTATTATTCATCCCCATGTTCCTCTCCTGGAAACTGGGTTTATCCCTCAACCTAGAGACACTTCCCATCAGCAAGCCACCGTGAGCATCTGGCCTCCACCACTCACCTCCCCACCCAGCCTGGGGTTACAGATGTGCTTGGCCATGCCCAAGTTTTGGTATGCATTCTGGGGAATCAGACTTTAGAGTCTCTGGCCTGGGGGACCCTCACGCTTCAGCAGCAAGTGTACTTAGCTGATGAGCTATTTCTCCAGAACGTATCCCCTCAATTTAAAAGCAAAAAGAAATTATTTGTGTGTGTGAACAGATGCACATGTGGCATGATGCCTGTGTGGAAGTCTGAGGACAACTTTGGGGTGTTTTTCCTCTCCTTTTTTGACACTAGTTTTGCCACTATGTGAGCCAGTTTCACTGGCTCCAGAGCTTCTGGGGTTCCTGGGCTCCACCTGCCATTGCTGGAGGCACATGGAGATTACAGACACATGGGCCACTTTGTATCTGGCTTCACATGGATGCTAGGGACTTGAACTCAGGTCTGCAAGCTTGAAAAGACTATAACTGCTATCTCCCCAACCCTTCATCTCCAAAGTTTTGATCTAAAATGATGATCTTAACTCTGGTCCAGGGGAATTTTTCCAACAACTCGGTAGCCTTGTAGAAGCAGTAGGAAGTGGACTAAGGACCTGGTCCATTTATGGTGGGTGTGTACAACGGCTCAATATACCCGCATACTTCAAGAGCCTCTTCCCCAGAGCTTGGATCTGACATCTATAAACCTGGCCAGGCATGGCAGTGCATGCTTATGATCCCAGCACTTGGGAGGTAGAAAAGGGAGGGTCAGGAGTTCAAAGTCATCCTTGAACTACAAAGCAAATTCTAGGCAATCCTTCAGTATATTAGGCTCTGTCTCCAAAATCCTTTGTAAATACATGAATAAATAAATAGAATCATACATTGCATGACTGTGACATGGAGTCCACTTTGTACCACAGGCCATACAGCTCAAGATGACCTTGTGCCCCCACTCTGATACCTTTCTACCCCACTGCCTATGGTGACTTTTCTTCCCCTCCTCCTCACTCTAGGGTAGTTTTGGGGTGTACAGATTAGCTTAGCATATAAACCTGAGAACCTTTCCCCTTTCTTTTTGTCTCTCTTACTCAGTTCCTTCCTCTTATTCTACTGAGTTTAGGTGACAGAGAGACAGAGAAAGAGAGAGAGAAGAGAGCAGAGAGAAAAGAGAAAAGAGAATGAGAATTGACGAGGCACCTTGCACCTAGGGACAGCTGACAAAGAGCCTACAGCGTGCGCCACCAGCAGCAGGCTGCTTTTCCATGGATGCGTCCCTCTCTCAGAAAGCTACCCACACTTTCCCCCACCAGCTCTGTCACCCTCACCAGTTCACAAAAGTGCATGCACCACACTCTCATTCTCCCAGGCACTGTATATTTTGTCTCCTGACTTTTTCCTACTGTAAGTGCTAAGGGAAAAAGGAAACAAAACAAAACAAACAAACAAAAAAAAAAAACCCACTTTTTTTCTTTTGCTGAGATTTTCCTCATGCCCGTTTTCATGACAGAAGCAAATTCCCCAAAGAGAATTTCTCCATTGCAAGGAACTTACAGTGAGGCAAATCAATGGTTTGTTGCACCCACTTCTAGGGGAGATTGTTACTATGCCTTGATTGTGGGCCACCATTAGGACATCATCCACAGCCTTAGGCAGGATTAGAAATCTACAATGTACTCCTAAAACAATCATTCTTTCCCTCCCTGCTTACCACCCTCTCCCCCACTTCTTCTTTTTCTCTTCTCTCCTTTTTTTTTTTTTTTTTTTTTGACACAGATTCTCATGAACTTGAACTTCTGTACCTCCTGCCTCCACATCCTGAGACCTGAGATTACTGGCATTTACCCCCATTCTTGATTTATGTGCTACTGGGCATAAATCCCAGATCCTCACACAAGTAAGCATTCTGCCAACTGTGTATACCCAGGCTTGCCCCCTTCTATTTTTTCCTCTATTAAGACAGAGTGTGTAGCCAAGGCTGGCCTCAAACTCCTTATGCAGCTGAGAATGGTCTCGACCTTCCGATTTTATGCGGTGTTGGGGAAGGACCCCAGGGCCTCACGCATGCGAGGTAAGCACTCTCTCCACTGAGCACATCCTCAGCCCTTATGCTGTCTTTGTCCCCTATACCCTCAGCTCCCTGTGGTGTGTATCCTCATTTGCAAATGACTTAGACTTCAAAACTTAGCCTTTCTGTTATCATTATTTCTTTGAACAGATCCCACTCATTCATCATTGGCTTCAATAGTTACATGCAAAATTCTGTTGATAACATATGTAATTTGTGAAAAGCTACAAATTTACATAGCTTATTACCCATATGCTCCAACTGGTGTTCAGCCAACTGAACTGCATGGGGACAAATGCCAAGAAAGAAAAAGTGAGAAAAATGAGTCTATTCCTCATGTACTATGACTGAATTATATTTCAGCATTATCACGAGAGTCCATCTCTTTTAAACACTGCCCTAACAGATTGGCTTTTATTTCGGGGAAAAGGGTCTTACTTTAGCCCAGGCTGTCCTGGAACTCATTCTGTAGCTCAGACTGGCCTTGAACTTATTGAGATCCTCCTCCCTCAGCCTCCTGAAGGAAATTAAATTTTATTTATCTTTTCCCCACAATATCTCATGTAGCCTAGGTGGCCTCAACTTGCTATGCAGCCAAGGATAACCTTGGACTTCTGATCCCCCTGCCTCCACCTGTTGTACCACCACACCTGGTATCGGCTGTGCTGGGGATCAAGTCCAGGATTTTGTATAAACTAGGCCAGGATCTACCAACTAAGCTAAACCCCCAGCCCCTCAGAATCTACACGGATACACGGGTGACTTGCATACACATCAAAATTTAAGACATTGACAGGCGTGGTGGTGCACGCCTTTAATCCCAGCACTCGGGAGGCAGAAGTAGGAGGATCAGAGATCGCTGTGAGTTGGAGGCACATCCTGAGACTACATAGTGTATTCCACATCGGCCTGGGCTAGAGCGTGACCCTACCTCGGGGAAAAAAAATTAAGACGTTGACAATAATTATATTCATTAGAGGTAGTACAAACATCAGACTCTTGTTAAATAGAGTACAGTAGACATGTCTATTTTATTATAATTTCTTGTTATTTATCCTTTATTTTCTTTGGATACTTTTTTGAAATGAACTAATTTCAAGAAGATAAAGGAAAGCTTACAGTTGCCTTGGCAGGACTGAGGACCAGGAACAAAGGCAGGATTAGTGAAGGACGCTGCAGCATGCGCGGGTAGATTTCTATGCTGGAAACAGGATTCTGTGAGAAAACTGTATTACTGTAACCAGTGACGGAACAGCACTCTGGCTGGAATAAAACCCACATTTCTGAGATCTTGGAGCTAGGTGCAAAATTCCATCTTCCCAGTGCTTTTAGTCAACAAAGGAGTTGAGGTTAGACATAAACAATGAGACTGAGCAGATGGCACAATGGATAAAGCCACTTGCTATGCAACACTTCCAGATCCCAAAGCCACGATGGACTTTGGTACGCCCAGCACACCCATGTCAAAATGGGAGGCGGAGTCAGGAGAATTTCCCCGAAGCTAGTGGACCAGTTAGTCCGGTGAGCAGGGAGTAACAATGAACAAGAAGGAACTCTGCCGCCCATGAGGTGGAAGGCAAGGATGACTCTGGAAAGTTGTCCCTTGACGGGACACACACACACACACACAGTGGCATACCTACCTGCTCTATTTACACACACTAAAATAAATATTTTTAAAGTGTACAAAATTGCTAGCAGATTTCACTGAAAGTGTCTGAGGGTTAAGCTGACGAGGCTACGAGCTGCCAAGATAGTCAGAACACGTTATTTCTAGGTGTGTGCGTGAGGGTATTTTCTGAGAGCGATTGGCAGCTGAATCTGACACTGAGTAAACTCACTCCCAACAATTTGGCTGGACACCATTCTATTTATTGAGGCAGGAAGAACAAAAAAGCAACAAAAGTGCCAACTGGCTGTCTGCTTGTGCTGGGACTTCCATCTTCTGGCCTGCTCCTCGTTCTCAGCTTGCAACGTGGACTAGGTTATACCCCAATGCTCTCCTGCTTCTGCAGTTTCCAGGCCTGGGCTGGAGCTGTTTGGTCAGCTTCCATGGGCCCCTAGCTTGGCAACAGCACCCCATGGACCTTCTCAGCCTCCATATGCCACTTCTGCATCATAAATAATATCCTATGGGCCCTGTTTCTGTGTGGAGCTTCTGTAATTCAGGATCAAAATACAAGTCTGATTATCCCATTAGGAAAAAAATATATCCACACAACTAGATGTATACATGTATTTATGAGTTTTCTCCTTCAATTTGAGCTGACTTGGCAGTCCAGAAACCCAGGGGCATGCCGAGCTCATCCACAGCAGAGAGACACTGCCCTTTCTCCCTGGGTGTGGAGGAAGGCTGTCTTGACCACCTTACAAGCCAGCTGAAGGCATGAATTTGACCATGCACCTTTAATAAACAGACCTTACACGTGTGTAAAGCCAGGTCATTAACAGTTTAGCTCGTGTCCATAGGTCGACTTTCTTACTAGAAAATGAAAAATGATGCAGAGATGAAAATGTTTTCCAACTTCTTTGGCTGTTAGCCAATGTTTGCCAAGAAAATACTTGCATAATTCTCTGGAGGTCTCAAAGGGTGAGAAAGCACATGGGCAGGAGTCCAGGTGGCTCTATGTCTGGGAAGACTTACGATAATTACTATCATTAAAGAAACCTTAGAAGCAAGCTTTCATACATACTTCTAGTCTCCTTTTCTCATTGAAAACATTTGCTGACATAACAAATATGGCTTTTTAAATATAAACTACACTCTGAGAGTGTATAAACCAAGCAAATGTTTGAAAAAACAGTTTTCTAAGAAAATGCAGAGTGTTAATATGTAATAGAGTCTGAGTCTAGATGATTTTGAGACTAATAGATATAATATCTGATTTCAACCAGCACTGAAGTCATGAGCTAAACTGCTCAGCTGGTTGTATGTTTATTTAGATGATGGCTGAAGCTCATCTTGATGGGAAAAAAATTGCTTTTATTTTGATTTGGAAGTATATAAGATACAGGAGCTGGTTTAATGATGGTACAACAGAGCCCTACCCAATGAACTTCCAGTAGCTCAGATTTACATTTCATGACAAATAGAGCCTGGTTTAGCTAAAGTTTTAAAGTGCAGGGGCAGGGACTTTGGCTTAGTTGGTAGAGAGCACTTGCCTAGCATACCTAACCCTGGGTTGAGTCCCTAACATTGCATAAACCAGGGGTGGTGGTACACACCTGAAATCCGGCCCTTGAGAGGTGGAGTCAGAAATTCAGAAGTTCCCAGTTAGCTAGGCTACATAGTGGGTTCTAGGCCAGCCTTGGCTACATGAGAAAAAAACAACAGTAGTGAACGTAACTGGGTCCCACTGCTTCCTTTACTAACTCAGGTCCCCATCGGCTTTGTATCGTCAAGGGATAACCAATGCCCTGCTCAATAAGGCTCATGCTACTAGTCCTTCATAAATGTGTTGACTCCAACAGATACACCACTTTCACCACCTCCAGGATACCACTCAGTCTGTTCTCGTTTGCCTGATTTTACATTTGTTCCTAGACATCACTTAGTTCTCCATGGTCTGTTTATTTATTTTTTGTTTGTTTTTGTTTTTGTTTTTGTTTTTGTTTTTTGAGACAAGATTCCCAACCTGGCATGGAATTTTACTGGGTAGTTTGGATAAGTCTTGAAATCATGGTCATGCTTCTGCCTCAGCCTCCCAAGTGCTGGGATCACTGGCATATGATTGCATCCTACCTGTCTGTATTTTCCTAAAACAAAATACAGCAAGCTGGGGATGTAGCTCAGTTGATAGAGTGCTTGCCTAGCATGCACGCAGCCCTGGGTTCAATCCTCAGCACCCCAAAAACAGGGCATGGTAGAATGTGTCTGTAATCTCAGCACTGGAGAAGTAGAGGAGAGAGACCCCACCTCACAACAAGCAAACAAACAAATGCCCAGCAGACTACATCATTCTGTCTGGAGTGTCAATTGATAGTAACTGAATGCTCTTCTACTCTTAGGAACTTGCTCCTCTGCCCCTGGTTCCTGGCTCCATTTCGTCAGTCACTGTTCGTACACATCTCTGCACCTCAAGCTCCTTTCTTTCCCTTAAGCACACCACAAAATCTTGTCTCCTGGCTCTTGACTCTCCTGATCCCTCTGCATATATGGGTGCTCTTTCCAGAAACATCTGCAGTGTGCGCTCCTTTTCTTGTTTTCAGATGAGCTTATCAGAGAAGCTCTCTGTCACCTCTCCATCCCTACCCAGAAGCCTGTACTTTATTATACCTTGGTTTTCCCATTCCTCCCACTCCAGGAAAGCACTTTTGTTGTATGTTTTGTTTGTGCAATATTTAAGTCACTAAAACAGTACCTGCTACATATTAAGACTATTGTGAATGAATAAATTCTTATACTTGATGTTAAGCCCAAGAGCTAATAATAGATCACTATGATGAGATATAATGTTTCAGTTTTGGGCTGGAGAGATGGCTTAGCAGTTAAGGCCCTTGCCTGCAAAGCCTAAGGACCAAGTTTCGATTCCCCAGTACCAATGGTAAGGCAGGTGCACAAGTTGGCCCATGCATCTGCGTTCATTTGCAATGGCTAGAGGTGCGGGGAGGTCCATTCTCTTTCTGTGTGTGTGTGTCTCTTTCACTCTCTGACTTAAATAAATAAATACATACATAAATAAATGAAATTTTAAAAATATTTCAGCTTTGAAATAATGCTGTTTTAAATATTTTTATTGTGCATTCCTGGAGACATTACTCTCATCAAGTCTTTTTTTAAATTTTTGTACTGCCTATGTATGTGGGGGAGGAGAGAGACAATCATAGTTATTTGAATACATTTCTAACAAGCAGTTGGCATATAATTATATTAATCTAAAACATTACTCCTTTTCTATATGCTTTTACTCCTGTTTGCTTGTTTAATAATCATGTTAGTTTGTGTAAATGAGAACATTCCTAAAAATATAATTCAAAACTTTATGCAAACATTGAAAATTCAGACATGTCTATTGTGTGTTTTATTGGCTAATTTATAGTTTATTTGAGACAGGGTTTCATTTAGTCCAGGCTGGCCTTGAATTCCCTATATAGCTGAGGATGACTTTGAACTCCTGATCCTCCTGCTTCCACCTCCCAAGCACTGGGTGCACCCCAACACCCAGCTTGAGATATTCAACCTGTCACTAGATAGGGGAACTGAGGTCTCATTGAGGCTGTTGGACATTAAACAGCTCCATAGCGATGGAAAGTAGGTGAGTGAAAACACTTCTCTCTGCTGTTGCAATTGGAGCTGTAGCCATCAAGGTGTCACATGGCTGACCACCCACAAGCTAACTGTTACCAGGAGAAATTATGAAACCTGCAAATGGTCTACAGGAAGCCAAAATGGGGTTACAGAGACATGAAGCCTCTGTACACCTTGGTAACAGCTGCTCTACTTCTCATTAACAAAATTTTAATTTTTGACCTGGTCATTTTTAATGCACATGTTCATGCATGTGCAAGCTTTTGCATGCATGTCTGTGCGTGCCTGTGGAGGCCAATGGGCAACTTCCAGTGCCATCTTCAGGAATTCTGTCCACCTTTATAATTTCCTTTAATTTTTATTTATTTATTAGAGACAGAGGGAGGGAGAGAAAGAGAAAGAAAGAATGGGCATGCCAGGGCCTTTAGCCACTGTAAAGGTACTCCAGACACATGTGCCACCATGTGCATCTGGCTTACATGGGATCTGGAGAATCAAACCTGGGTCCTTAAGCTTCACAGGCAAGTGCCTTAACCATTAGGCAATATCCCCAGCCCCACTTATTTTGGGGGCGGGGGGACAGAATCTCATCAACCTGGAGCTCACTGAGTAGGCTAGACTGACTGGCTAGTGAACTCCAGGGATCCTCCTGTCTCCACATCACCAATGTTGGCATTACAGACATGTGCCACTGCACTCAGTATTTTTATACAGGTTCTGGGGATTGGATTGAGGTCCTCGTGCTTGTGGGGAAGGCTGTTTACTGGCTGAGATATCTTCCCCACACTCCCTTTCGAAAAAGAACATTTGAACCTAAGTGTACTGTTCCCTTGCATTCTGTTCCTGCTACAGTGGCTGAAGTGATTTATGTCAGCAGATAACTGAGGAAAAATACCTTGCTCTATATTCTGTCTCCAGACAAACACATGTATATTGGTTAATTAATTATCATTAACAATTAAACCTCAGGATTTGATGTTTGCCCTGCTGGTTTTCAGTTTTGCATTGGTTTGGTTTTTCCTAATTGTGTCCCCATTCCTTTCTTTAGGGGTGGAAGTATTTACTCTGTGCCATTGTGTGTAGGAATTATATAACTTGTGTTTTGATTCTTTGGGGCTCACAGTTGAGACTATGGACTTCTGAACAGTATTGGGACTAGAATGCATTTTGTATCTTGTGTGGCCATGAGTCTGTGGGGGCCAGGGGGAGAATATGATGGTTTGAACATAAAATGTCCCCCATAGCCTCATGTGTGATTAAGCCTCCTACTGAGTCTGCTTTGGGAGGTACAGCCATGCTGGAAGGAGCATGTTACTGGGGTGGTTCTTAGGATTTTACTGTTCAGCCCCCACCTAGGTAGCTACCTCATTCTTGCTGCTTTTTCTCTGCTGAAATGTGATGATGAGAACCAGTTCCCTGCTTCTTTCATACTTTCCCTGCCTTGATGAAGAAAACTTCCCCTCAAAACTGAAAGCTACAATGGAGTCTCTCTTTGCATTAAAAGATAATAGTTTGGGTTAGAGAGGTGCCTTAGCAGTTAAGGTGCTTGCCCGTGAAGCCTAAGGACCCATGTTTGACTCTCCAGATCCCACATAAGCCCGACGCACAAGGTCAGACAAGCACAAGGTCGTATGTGCACACTAGGGGGCACATGCTTCGGGAGTTCGATTGCAGAGGTTGAAGGTCCTAGAACAGCAATTCTCTCTCTCTCTCTCCCTCTCCCTCCCTCCCTCTCTCTCTCTCTCTCTCTCTCTCTCTCTGTGTGTGTGTGTGTGTGTGTGTGTGTGTGTCTGTCTGTCTGTCTCTCTTGCATTAAAAAATAGGGTTGAGCAGTTTTCAATGGGGAGGGAAAATGACTTGTGGCTAGTGGAGGCTATATCAGTACAAGTTTGGCAAGGGGAAAGTGAGGGGTGTAGATTCTCAACGTCTGAAGAAAAAGGGCATCAGAGGCTCAGAACTGAGGTGAGGTAGGTGAATAACAGAACCAAAGAAGAACCAAAAGATCAAAATAAAATTTAGAAGCCCAGTGATGTGGCTCTTGCCTGTACTCCCTGTACTTGAGAGGTAGAGGCAGGAGGATTGGGAGTACAAGGTCATCTCAAACTGCACACGGGCCATGTAGCCAAGGGTAGTCTTGAACTTGTTATGCAGCTGAAGATGACTTTGAGCTTCTGATCTTTCTGCCTCTAGCTCCAAATGCTGGGATTACAGTGTGTGTGTGTATGTGTGCATGTGTGTGTGTGTGTGTATACCATCACACTTGGTTTTATGCAGTGCTGGGAAATTGAACACAGGGCTTCAGCATGCTAGGCAAGCACTCTACCCCCTGATTACATCCCCCAACCATGCCATTCATTTGGAGTCATTATTGTAAATTAATGTAATGATTCACCATAGGGAAAGCCAGACAATAAACTTGAATAAACTCAGTATGCAAATAATCAATAGGTATGAAAGTACTAGTGATCAACATCAATTGTTATCAGTGAAATGCTGATAATAAGATTTGATTTAGATGCATTATAACTTTCAAGTTATAAGCAAAGGTAATTCTAGATTTTTATTTTCTTTGAGATAGGGTCTCATGTAGCTCAGGCTGGCCTCAAACTCACTAAGTAGTCAAGTCTGGATTTGTAGTCTTGAGTCTCCTGCTTCCACCTCCAAGTGCTGGGATTGCAGATAGATACCACCATGCCAAGTACTGTTTTGTTCACTTATTTTTTTTTTAGTGTGGGTTCTAAGAATCTAAACTCAGGCACTCTCACTTGTACATCCAGTGCTTTACCCACTAAGCCATCTCCCCAGTCCTGCTTTGAGAAGAACTTTAAAACCAAATCTTACTTTATTTATTTATTTTTTACAGAGAGAAAGAGAGAGAGAGACAGAGAAGGAGGGAGAGAGTGAGAGAATGGGCGCGCCAGGGCCTTCAGCCACTGCAAACAAACTCCAGACGTTTGCGCCCCCTTGTGCATCTGGCTAACTTGGGTCCTGGACATCAAACGTGGGTCCTTTGGCTTTGCAGGCAAATGCCTTAACTGCTAAGCCATCCCTCCAGCCTTGGAAGAACTGTTTTAAAAAGCATCACAGAGTCTTTAAAATGTTTATAGACTTTGGTCCACTTTTAGGAATCTACCCTAAATTAAGACACCAAGACCATAAATTGAATGCTTGATGAGTCATGATTTATAAATGTCGAAAAAAGTTTGAAAATATTCTAAAAGCTATCAATAAACAATTATAATGTCTTTTAATAATTGAATTTAATTAATTAAATAATTAAATTTATTTATTTAGAGAGAATTGGTGCGGCAGGGCTTCAGCCACTGCAATCGAACTCCAGACACTTCTACCACCTATGGGCATGTGCGACCTTGCGCTTGCCTCACCTTTTGCATCTGGCTTAGTGAGATCTGGAGTTGAACATGGGTCCTTAGGCTGCACAGGCAAGCGTGTTAACTGCTAAGCTATCTCTCAAGCCCTAAAAATATTTTTCAAAGAAAGTTTAATGACAATTTTAAAATTCAATTTACAAATACTCAGTGATATAAAAAGGATTCTAAATTAGTTACATAGCATTGTGGTAAGTTTGTAACAAATGCTTATGGGTTAAAAAAAAAATTTAAAGGAACCATCCCAATACTTTAACAATGAGCGTGCATTTGAGGCTTATAGATGATTTTTAGCTAAAAATGTTTTCCTATGGTCTCCAAAACTGGGTACTTTTGTCAATCACAAATGTAAACATAAAATGAAGATATATTACTTTTATATTGAGAATAAAAGATAAAAACTTAAAAGGATTTAGAATACCACTAGTGTGACAAAAATGCCAGTTTTGTAGTAAATATATGCAATTAGTGACTTTTCTCATTGCTGTGACCAAATACCTGACCAGAAATGAGTTAAGAAGGGAAGAATTTCTTTTGGCTCATTGTTTGAGGACACAATCCCTCATGGTGGGGGAGGCGTGGCGGAAACAAGACTTGATAGTCATGTCGCCTGCACAGTCAGAAAGCAGAGGAAGACAGAGCTAGGGCTCACCTCACTTTCCCCTTTGGATTCAGTCTGGAGCCCTTTTCCATGGGGTGGGGCAAGTCTTCATCTAGTGATGTGTTTCCATGGTAATCTTCAATCTAGTCTAGGTGACAATGAAGACTAACCATCACTATATATGACAGGATTTCTGTTGGTTTTTTTCAGTTTGTTTGTTTGTTTTGTCTTGGGGGACAGGGCCTCACTCTGTCGTCTAGGTTGGCCTTGAACTCAAGGCAGTCCTCTTGCCTCGGCCTCCTGAGTGCTGGGATTATAACCATGAACCAGTACACTTGGCTTTGCTGGTGGTGTGTGTGTGTGTGTGTGTGTGTGTACAAATGGGTGCACCCCATGCATGTGTGTGCAGAAGAACCTTGAGTGTCCCTCTCTTATCTCTCATGTACATATTTCCTCCAGACAGGGTCTCTCCCTGAACCCAGAGCTGCTGTCTACCAGCAAGTCACAGAAATTGTCCTGTCCCTGCCTGCCCTGGGCTTACAGATGAGCACGGTCACACCCAGCTTGTTACCTGGGTTCTGGGGAGGCGACCTGGGCAGTCACAGGCTGGAGAGGACCTCATGCTTAAGCAGCAATTTCTCTTAACTGCTAAGCCATCTCCCCAACCCACATGCAGATTTCTTGGTCATTTTTTTTTTTTCTTGACATCTATGAAAAAGAAACAGTCATCACAAAATCCCTTCAAGAAACCAGAAGTAATTACCCACATAGTCATTACATGTCCAAAATTTATGTTTTGACAGTCCATAGCTTAGGTTCATCTTTAAGTAACATTTGATATTTTCTCCTTGATTTTTTTTTTCTGCCTCAGAGAGGCAGAAATTGAGTTACTGTGAGGGCACTTAATTTGTTTTATTTCTAGCTATAGTTAATAGAAAGACCTATTATTATAGGTTAATGCCAAACGTCTCATGATGATTTTTAAGAAAGTGGGATGTAATTTTACAGCCTACTGCTTCTCGGACCAAAGCCTTCTAATTCTAAAGACAAGCTTGTAAGCGGCCAGTTACTTATATGCCTAATGCTTATCGAATCATCTGTGACTAATAAAACTTGAGAAAGAGGCGGGGGGGGGGGGTAGTGGAGGAGGGTTACTTAGCCTTTCAGTAACATGTTTGTTGTAATCTTGCCAAATTCCTCTTAGGCAATACCCGGTTTGCTCAGAGGGCCATGTGTATAATTGTAAAAATCTGTCAGTGTCAGGGGATTCAAAAGACATCAATTATTTCTGTCAACAAGGAAAGAGTGACGGCTGTGTGACTCTCCCATCATTAGGAAAAGATGTGCTCAAGGGAGAAAAATGCAGGCTAGGGAAGCCTGAGCAACTATAGGCTACAGGAAAACTGAGTTTCAAGCTGTAATTTTACCCCCTCCCCTTCTTTGGACTGAAATATTATAGTTTTCATTTCAAGCAGTGCCATGGGGACAGAAAGACGTTATGTAACTGGGTCCGTCTCGGCTGTATAATGGCCACTAAATACTTTCAAGTGGCCGGCCTTATTAGCAGTTTGCTGTACTGGGAGGCCACGGTGTCCTTTGGCTTTGGCAGGATACGATGTTGTGTAATGACTTTGGAACTGGCCTATATGCAAAACTGTATTCCAAATGAGTTGGAATTCAAGCCACATGACACGGTTTTCTCTTTCTGAAGCCGATCCTAAACGGACTAAAAATGGCAAAATGGTATTTGGACGGGCCTATGGATGCGGTGGGGGTTCTCCAGGTTTTATTTTTGCGAAGATTTCTGAAAAGGGTCCAGCTTTGGAGACATCCAAGCTTAGATTCCAAGTACAGCGCCCTGGGGTGCTGCAGGCCTGTAATCTTAGCACTGGGGAGTAGAACTCAGGAGCAAGTTAGAACTCAGGGCCAACTTAGTCTGCATGGCCCGCTCAGGACCAGTCACGGCTACATAGCGAGTCCCAGTCTAAAAAATAAAAAATAACCCAACAACAACAACAACAACAAAAAACCCAGCAAAAACTTACATATTCCCATGTGCTGCTCTCTAAGCTGTTTCTTTACTTGTAAATAAGCTTTACTCTAGGTAGTTACAAGAAGGCTATAGATGTACTCAACACAGGCCTGATTTAAATATGTCATGTAAGGCAGTGTTTCAGCAGCCGGCTTGCGATGGGTTTAGAAATGAGGCCAGTTTTTGCCACAAGTTGAAATAGACACGAAATGGAGGAGAACTTGATCAAAACGGCAAGGCCAGCGCGCGCTCTCCGTGGGCCGCTGCGGCCGAGTTGTAAAACTTTAGGGGAAGAAAGTGCGAACCCTGGGCGGCGTTGGCCCGGTCACCCCAGCCGGCCAGCAGCGCCACGCGCCCGGCGCCGCCCCGCCCCACCCCGCGTGAGTCCGGGTCCGGCTGGGCAGCGAGTTCCGGGCAGCGACTGGGCGCGCAGCGCGGTCCCGCTGTCCTCCCGCCGCGCCGCGTCCCCAAAGGCCACCGCCTGCGCGCAGGTGCTACGGCCCCGGGTCAGGTAGGAGCCGTGCCAGAACTGGGCTTGCAGGGCTTCCGCGGCCCGCTCCCTGCGTCCTGCCAGCCTCGCTTGGACCTGATCTCAGCAGCTGTGTGGGCGGCGCCCGGGTTACCCTCGGGTCCCCAAGGACCTGCCTGCGAGCCAAATTCTTGCGCAGTCTACGCGGCAACCAAAGCGCGCTCTTTTGCCCCAAGCGCTGAGACGCACCAGCTCCGGGTCCCCTTCGGCCACCGCCGCGTCTTCACATTCCACCCCCACCCCCACCTCCCAGAGATTGGGGAAGTCCTCGGTAGAATGCATCCTCTCCCGGCCGCCGCGGGGCTCCCCGAGCAGTGGATCTGTCCCCCACAAATTATCTCGCGCTCTGGTTCGCGTGCGCCGTTGGCTGGCGGGGATGGCGGTCTCCTGAGCCCCAGCATCTCCGACCAACCAGGAAGTGCTGTATTCCAGCGCCTAGAGCCCAGCCCGCGCAAAGCCGGGTTCTGGGCGTGTGGCCATACAGCTGCTCCCTGCAAGGCCCAAGATGTGATGTGATGACGTGGAGGTGGGACAAGGGGATGGGAACCAGGAGCAGGGCGTGTTCGGGGGACTTGTTTTTGTTTAAAGACCTTGGCATTTGGGACTTAGGTCTCAGATCCAGGGGAGTGCTTCTTCAAGCCATTGCATGTCTGTTTATTCCTTGAGAAAGGGGTCTCATGTAGCCTAGACTGATACATTCCCTCCCTCCCTCCCTCCCTCTTTCTTTCTTTCTTTCTTTCTTTCTTTCTTTCTTTCTTTCTTTCTTTCTTTCTTTCTTTCTTTCTTTCTTTCTTTCTTTCTTTCTGTCTCTCTCTTTCTTTGTTTCTGAGAGCAAGAAAGAAAGAATGGGGAGAGGAGAGAAAGAGAGTGGGCACACCAGTGCCTCTTGCCACTGTAAACAAACTCCAGATGCATGCACCACTTTGTGTAACTGGCTTTACGTGTGTACTGGGGAACCAGGGCGCAGGCTTTGCAATGCCTTTAACTGCTGAGCTATCGCTCCAGCCCTTAGACTGAGTTCTGAACTGGTTCTGTAGATGAAGATGAGCTTGGGCGTCTGATGCTTGGATTACCGGCATGCACCACGGTGCTCTGTTTATGCCACGCTGGAAAAGGAACACAGGGCTTCACTCACGCTAGGCAAGCACTCTTCCCAACGAACTAGGATCACCCCAGCCCACAAAGGTACTTCTGATGTCTTTCACAATCAGCCCAGAGCTACACCACACCTATGTTTGCTCCTCCTGGTATCAGATTATTGCCTCCTTTATTTCCCTCATGAAGTACTAACACAAATAAAATGCAAGCATGTGTGTGATTGAAGGTGTATGCACACTTGTGTTCACATGTGTGTGGGGCCAGAGGTCAAATTGATTGGGTGCCCTCAATTGATTTCCACATAACTTTTTTTAATTTTTCAATTAATTTAAAAATATTTGATTTATTTATTTGAGATACAAGGAGAGACAGAGAGAATGCACACCAGGGCCTCCAGTCACAGTGAATGAACTCCAGATGCATGCACTACCTTGACCATCTGGTTGACTACAGTAATGGGAAATCGAACCTGGGTCCTTAGGCTTCACAGGCAAGCACCTTAACAGCTAAGCTGTCTCTCCAGTTGTCCGCCTTATTTTCTGAGGCAGGTTCTCACACTGAACCAGGTGCTTCTGCATTTGACCATTGCTAGTTCTGTCCCCCGGTATGCGGAGTTCTGTTAACTTTAACAGCCTTGCTTATCAGTTTGTTGGTAACTCTTCGTGGCTCTCTAAGGGCTTCTGGAGACTGCCTTCTCTGAGATCGCTGAGGTATGTCAAGTGGGGTAGTTCATGGTGGTGATGCCATGGAAACTTAAAGAATGAAGGGAATCTAGTCTGAATTCTTATCAGACATCACTTTTATACACTGCCTGTCTGCATAGGAGTTTCTCTCAGTATTACACGTTTTGTGACACATATGATATAATTTGTACACAGACTTTTAGCTTGAATTTGTAAGCAGCCTTGAAATAATTGTTTTGAGACCTTTTGAACTAATTGTAGAAACTTCCAACTGACTTCTTAAGATCTTGTATACTATAACTTTCCATATACAAAGTGTGAGTGGTGAAGGTGTTGAGGAAAACGTATCCATACGCTGTTTGTCCCTGACCTGAAAATATTAATGCACTATGGTGTTAGGTCCTCCACACCCTCATGTGGTTATTGCCTCATGGATAACTAGGTTAGCAGTGTTTAGTAAGTTATATATAGTAACCAACCAGGTTAGTGGAATATAGTGGTGGGGGAATTTTGCTCATCAATTGCCTGATTACTTAGCATGCCTTTCTTTGTTTTTCTTTTCCTGTGTATATGTGTGTGATGACCATGTATAAGTGGATGTAAGGTGTGTGGGGGTGTATGTGCACATGTGTTCACATGTGTGTGGAGGCCAAAGGTCAATTTTGGATGTTCTTCTTGATCACTCTCCGCCTTGTTTTTTTTAAATTATATATATATATATATATATATATATAATATATATAATTTATATGTATATATAAATTATATATATTATATATAATATTAATATAATATTATATATTAATTATATATATATATATGTATATATATTATTGGAGAGAGAATGGTGTGCCAGGGCCTCCAGCCACTGCAAATAAGCTCCAGATGCGTGCATCACCTTGTGCATCTGGCTTATGTGGATCCTGGGGAATGGAACCTGGGTCCTTAGCCTTTGCAGGCAGGTGCCTTAACTGCCAAGCCATCTCTTTTGCCCCACCTTGTTTTTGAGACAAGGTTTGTTGCGTTGAACCTGAAGCTCACCAATTTGGCTAGACCAGCTAGCCAGAAAATCCTAGTGATTCTCCTTTTTCTGCCTCCCAAGTGCTGGGATTCATGAGCCCGCCACCATGTCCAGCGTTTATACAGGGGCTGAACACAGATTCTCATGCTTGTGTGGAAAGTACTTCACCCTTGAGCCCCTAATATTTTTTTCTTAATTTCACTTCTACAAAATTTTTTAAAACTTTAAAATTTTATTTTTTTTTTAATTTTTGTTTTTGCATTTTGAGATAGGGTCTTAACTCTATTCCAGGTTGGCCTGGAACTCGCTCTATAGCCCACACTGTCCTCAAACTCACAGCCATACTCCCAGCTCAATTGAGATGATAGATGTGAGCCACCCTGTCCAGCTAATTTTACTTTTATTGTGGCAGAATATATGCATGGCATTTACCAGTTTGACCCTTTCTAAATGTATGTTCAGTGGTATTAAAGGCTTTCATGTTGGGCTACCACATCCATTGTCCAGCCCCAACTTCTTTTCATCTTTCTTTCAGGGATCTGATAACACTTTAATGAAAATGATTATGTTGCAGGTTTTGCATTTTCTCACTAAGCAAGGTTTGATTCTCTTTGTGTGTGTGGTGTGTGTCTATTAATGCCTTTCCACATGCCTGTGGGTTTACAAGTAAGTGAGGGGCATGCATGCCAGTAAAGCCAGATATTGATGTCAGTCTTCTTTGATGGCTTTCCACCTTATTTTTTAATATTTCATTTTTATTTATTTATTTGAATGAGAGAGAGAGAGAGAGACAGATTGAAAGAAGACATAGAGAATGGGTACACCAGGGCCTCTAGCCACTGCAAACAAACTCCATATGCATGTGCCACCTTATACACTGGTTTATGTGGGTCCTGGAGAATTGTATCTGGGTCCTTTGACTTTGCAGGCAAGTGTCTTAATCCATCTCTCCAGCCATTTTCTAAAAAAACTTTTTTTCTGTTTTTTTTTTTTTTTTTTTTGAGGTGGGGTCTCACTGTAGCTCAGACTGACTTGGAATTCACTATGTAGTCTCAGGTTGGCCTTGAACTCATGGCGATACTCCTACCTCTGCCGCTTGAGTACTGGGATTAAAGGCGTGCACCACCATGCCTGGCTAAAACATATTTTTTAATATTTAATTTAATTTATTTATTTGGGAGAGACAGAGGCAGAGAGAGAGAGAGAGAGAGAGAGAGAGAGAAAGAGAGAGAGAGAGAGAGAGGAGAGACCACCTTATTTCCTGAGGCAAGGTCTCTCACTTCAACATAGAGCTCACCCAGTCAGCTAGTCTAGCTAGCCAGCTTGCCCAGAGCTCCCATCTCTCCACCTCCCAATTGCTGGTGGGCTTCCATGCCTGTCTGACTTTTATTTATTATTATTCTTTTTCCATAGCTTTAAAGAAATGCACTGTTTTGAGACAAGGTCTTACGTAGCCCAGATTGTCCCTGAACGTACCGTTTTCCTGATCCTCCTGCTTCCACCTCCCAAGTGCTGGGTTTACCAGCTGGCGCCACCATGCCAGCCCCTAGAGAATGCACCTTTCGAGAGGAGACAGGGGGTGAGCTGTTTGAATTTGTACTGGAAGCGTATTGTGACATTTAGCTGGGTAGGGTTATGAAAAGGGAAGGGAGTTCTTCTTGTCATTAATAGTTCCTATTTTGAGGATGTAACCAAAAACATGTAATCAGGGGGTTGGGAGATGGCTCAGTGCTCAGCAGGTAAGAGCACTTGTTGTATGAGCATGAGGACCTGTATTTGACCCCCAGCACACGAGCAGAAAGCCAGGTGTAGCCACACATGCCTGAACCCCCAGTGTGGAGGGCAGCAGAGACACACCAATCAGCCGATCTGACTGAGAAACTCCGTATCAAGGAAATAGCTTGGCAGAGTGGCAGAGGGCACTTGATATTCTCTTTTGGCCTCCACATGAGTATGCACATATGCACATATGCACACACATGTGGACACCCCCTCATACCAACACACTTAAAAGTAATAATAAAAATCAACCGGATATGGTGGCTCATCCCTTTAATCCCAGCACTCTGGAGGCAGAGGTGGGAGGATCATTGTGAGTCTGAGGGCAGCCTGGGGTCTAAAGAGAGCATTCCAGGTCTTGCTGGGCTAGAGTGAGACCCTACCTCAAAAAAAAAAAAAAAAGAATAAAAATAAGTAAACATTTTTTTTAAAGACCCATCATTTTGTCACTTTTAGTGGAGCTGTGTACCAAGTCATGTTTGAGCCCAGGTCAGGGCGTTGTTTTGGTAACTCAAGGCCATTCTGATCAGGCTGGCTGTTGGGGTTAGCAATTTTCTGTCCACTGGAGGTGTTTCCTATCTGGGCCACACCCAGGACCCAGTCCCCAGTGGCACCTGAGATGTAGGTGTTTAAATGGGCAGCTAGACTGAGTCACTGTGTGCAAGGGGGAAGCTGCGCAGCGCCAGGCCCGGCTCCGTGTTTACACTCCCTTAAATCCTAGAGCCACAAAAGAAAATGTAGTTGACAGGGCGTAGTTCAAAGTTGTTTCAGGGTTCAGATGAGAACCATGTAAGCTCAGCTTCCTGTAGGCCTGCGACATTTCTAGTCAGAAAGAGATTCCTGCACATCCGATCAGGTGGTCTGGGGGATCACCTGAACGCACAGTGTGGTGTGCGATCCGGACCCAGAGCTTTCAGGGCTGGCGTTATTGAACAACATTGTCTGCCATGTAACTGTTTTACGGGTTCTCGGCTGCTAAAGTTTTCTGCTGTGAAACTTTCTTAAGTTTTCCATTTATCGACTAAACATCGCAGTGACGGAACAAAACACCCTGTTGATTCGATCAACACCTCCATGGTGCTCGCATTTCACAGATGTGAGCGCATTTATGCTCCAAACAACTCCACTTTATAGATGAGGACGCCTGAGCCGCAGAGAGGTCACGCAGCACGTGGCAGCCCCGTCTCAGGGTTTGTGCTCTTACAGAAGAACAGTCTGCAGCTCTCCCTCAGTAACAAGGGAACTTTTTCTGGGTTTTTGTTCTCAGTGTCATGTGTGTGTCTATGCATAAATAGTTGGTATAATTGCATGCATAGTAAAGGCACGCAGTCACACAGCACCTTCATTTTTCTCTCTGAAGAACAAGGAAAAGTAGACTGCATTTGCATGTCAGTGGCAGGAGGTTATAGCCACTGCTGGGGCAGTGTGCTGGAGCCCTTCTGTGGAGCCAGTCCGTAATGTTTGGTTGTGAGGACTTGGGTCAGGGGTCCCGGAAGGGTCTGGGTAGGCCAGGGCTGTTCTTAGGAGTGAATGGTTTTTGCTAATCAGGAAACACTTTAGTTTTGCTTGTTTGTTTGTCTGTAGCCTTGAACTCACTAGATAGCCATAGATACCCTTGAACTTCTGACCCTCCTGTCTCTACCGCTCCAGTGCTGGGTTTACAAACCTAGGGCTTTGTGCGTGCCGGACAAGCGTTCTACTAACTAAGCTACATCTCAGCCCTTCTTCAATATGTAAATTCTTACTGTCACTGTACTGGCGCGGTTTGATAAATAAAAACCCAGTTTGTCTAAAGTGGCCTGAGCAGGTGTGGCGGTGATCTAAGCACCCTCTGGTTGAGGGAGACATCTTATTTTGTACATCGTTATTTTTAAAAATTTTTTGTTTTATTTTTATTTATTTGAGAGTGATAGACAGAGAGAAGGAGGCAGATAGAGTGAGAGAGAGTGAGAATGGGTGTGCCAGGGCCTCCAGCTACTGCAAACTGACTCCAGATGCGTGCGCCTTTGTGCATCTGGCTAACTTCGGTCCTGGGTAATTGAGCCTCGAACCAGAGTCCTTAGGCTTCATGGCAAGCACTTCACGGCTAAGCCATCTCTCCAGCCCCTTATTTTTGAGCCCTTGGGATCTGGAGTCAGGAACCTTTTGCAAGCCTCTGGTGCCCTAAAGAAAACCAGCCACAAGTGACACAGAAGAAGGACTTGCTCTAGTCGGTTCTCTAGAGCGAAGGAGAGTCAGTCCCAGGGAATAAACTTACAACTTTCATATTGAAAATAGGGAAAAAATACCTGTATCCAGAAGTTTTCAAAGTAGGCTTGGACAGCCCCTCTAGAAGAGGGAGAACAGGATTGAGTGGGGGAAAGGAAAGTGGAGGGATGGGAGGGGAGAGGAGACAGAGGAGAGGCCTCGGAGAGGAGGCTGGTCTGTCCACTTTTGTCAGCTCTCTGAAAGACCTCAGGGTCGCAGTGCTGGGGAAAGTCAAAGGCATGAAGATGATCTCTCCTCTGTATTATCTTCAAGTGATCTTAAGGTTATTTAAACTGCTGTTAATCAACAAGGTCTGGGGGCAGTGAGATACAAAGGAGCCCTCATTGGAATAGTGTAGTCTGGTTGACACCACTCTGTCAGTGGATTTCATATACAGCAGGGTGCTGGAATCCCTGGATTATATCAGTGGATTTCAAATATATCAGGGTGCTGGAATCCCTGGATTATATCAGTGGATTTCATATATAGCAGGGTGCTGGAATCCCTGCATTATATAGGTGGATTTCAAATATAGCAGGGTAAGCTGGGTGTGGTGGCACATGCCTATAATCCCAGCACTCGGCAGGCAGAGGTAGGAGGATCGCTGTGAGTTTGAGGCCACCTTGAGACTCCTTAGTGAATTCCAGGTCAGCCTGGGACACAGTGAGACCCTACCTCAAAAAACAAATATAGCAGGGTGCTGGAATCCCTGGATTATAGCAGTGGATTTCATATACAGCAGCGTGCTGGAATCCCTAGATTCGCAATTGTTTTGTTTGTGTGTATTCTTTGGGAGAAGGTGAGGTCCTGGAAGCCATAGATCTCTTTCCCCACTGCACAGTGGTGTGCCAGTGGGATGGGAGACAAGTGAAAAGGTGCATTTAATGTTTGAGAGGAGAGAGTGTGATTCATTTTACTAAAGGTTTATAGATATTTCCCATAAAGGTGGCTTTCATTGTTGGTGTATTCCTCATTTGTTTCACCTGTTAACTTTTTCGTTCCTTCCTCCCTCCTTCCCTCCCTTCCTTCCTTTCCTCTTTCCATCTATCTCTCTTTGTTTCTTTGTTTCTTTGTTTCTTCCTTCCTTCCTTCCTTCCTTCCTTCCTTCCTTCCTTCCTTCCTTCCTTCCTTCCTTCCTTCCTTCCTCCCTCCCTCCCTCCCTCCCTCCTTCCCTCCCTCCCTCCGTCCCTTCCTTCTTTTCTTCCATACATCCTTTATTTCTTCCTTCTATCCTTCCTTTCCTCTTTCCTTCCTCCCTTCCTTCCTTCCTTCCTTCCTTCCTTTCTTCCTTCCTTCCTTCCTTCCTTCTTTCCTTCCTTCCCTCACTCCCTCCCTTCCTGTCTCCCTCTCTCTCTCTCTCTCTTGTGTGTGGGCAGTGTCTCATACAACCCAAGATGGATGCAAACTTGCTATGTAGTTGAGGATATCTTTGAACTCCTGATCTTCCTGCCTCTACCTCCTTAGTTCTATGATTATAGGCATATGCCTCCATGCTGGATATAGCTACTCCATTCTTTTTTATTGTCTTTGGTTTTATCAAGGTATGATCTCAGTCTAGACGAGGTTGACCTGGAACTCCCTCTGTAATCTCAGGCTGGCCTAGAACTCATAGTGACCCTTCTACTGTGGATTAAAGGCATGCACCACCATACCTGCCTCTGCATTCTTTTAAAAATATTTAATTTATTTATTTGCAAGGAAAGCAAAGCAAGAGCAAGAGAAAGAGAGAAAGAGAAAGAGAGAGAGAGAGAGAGAGAACATGAATGAGAATGAATGGGCAACACCAGGGCTTCCTATTAGTGATAACTGAACTCCACATGTATTCACCACTTTGTGCCTCTGGCTTTACTGAGGAATTGAACCCAGGTTGGAAGGTTTTGCAAGCAAGTACCTTTATTGGCCATTAGGATTTTATTTATTTATTTATTTATTTTATTTACTATTAATTATTAGCCATTAGTTCTTTTACCTGGGCAGGTGGTTTTGAACCTATGGATACGACTGGGTGGAAAAGAACCTATCCAGTTATGCAGTGTTCTTGTCTCTCTTTTCCTTTTTTTTTTTTAAATATTTTTTGAACAGTGTTTTTTTATTTTTTTAATTTTATATTTTTTATATATTTTTAATTTTTAAAAAATTTTTAAATTAGTTTTCTATTCAGCAAATACAGGCAGTTTGGTACCATTATTAGGCTCATCCATGACCTACCCCCTCCCCATTGGCCCCTCCTTATTGAGGTATATGGGTCATGCCTTGTGGAGCTAGCCCACAGGTATTGGTATGATAAATGTCTCTGCATATCCTGACCAAACATGTGGCTCTGACATTCTTTCCGCCCCCTTTTCCGAAAAATTTCCCTGAGCCATGTTGGGTTCATTTTTGGTCTGCTTCCGTGATGAGGTGTTGGGGGCCTCTGAGGCTCTGGCTCTCTGATTTTGTAGGACTTGATTTTTCTCTCTGTTGGTCTCCTTCCCCCTTGTGCTGGTATCTGGTTCATCAGGAAAAGAGCATCCTTGCTTGTTTCGCTAATTTTCCATAGTTTCAGCTGGGGCCCTTTTGAGGTACGATGGGGTGGCTCTCTTCTTAGGATCTGCATCTATCTGAAAAAGGGAAGCAGATTCTCCAACGGAGAGTAAGTTAGTTCCAGGACAAATGAAATAACCCTTACCTTTTTTTTTTTTTAATAGAGAGTTTAAGAGGTGTAGGCCCTCTTGTAGCCCATGATTGATGGTAGCTTGATATTGGAGAGAGGGTTTATGTTTGGATATGATTCTGACTTGTTTCCCAGCTCCAGCTATGGGTCCCGTACCACTGAGGGGATCAGTGAGCCAAATCAAGAGCAGTTGGTTCCCCACCATGGCTGAGTGCCACTATTGCACTTGTGTGGGCATCACAACAGGTTATTTGTTGCTAAGTAGATTAGACCATGAGTTGCTTGGAGAGATATTGGTTATTTCCCCCATTTGCCCATGTAGCACCTTCTGGCACTAGACACGCTGACTGTCTGGGCACTGACTCTCTCCTGGCTTCCAGCCGTGCCATTCCATTTTATGCATCAGCTGCGTATGGTGTCTTCAGCAATAGGGTCTTATCACTAACCTTTGGTGGGTCATGAAGTACTCATTCTTTTAGGAAAACTTGTAGGTTTCTCTGATCAAAAGCTCATTGTGGATGATAGCCCCATGCTGGTACTGGGAGTCACAGGTCAGTGCCCACTAAGAAAATGAGGAAGAATATAACTAATATACAAGAGTTAGGGAGGAGAGAGAGAGGGAGAGGGAAGGAGGGAAGATGTAGAAGGTTTAGGTTAGATTGATCCTACCCTCTCCAGTGTCTTGTGGTTCAGGTATTTCCTATAAGGGCCTGGTGAGGGTTCAACCATTTGGTCTGCCTTTTAGGAAGTAGAATTTTAGGGTACCATTGCCGTTTGGGTCTAAATTAGTGTTTCCCACCCCTTTGATGCCCTCCTCTCCCTCCCTATCCATTCTAGTGTCTAGTCCATGAGATGCTTGCTGGGTATGTAAGGTATCTTGGGTAGATTAAGGTTAGGTGCTGCAGATGAGTGAGACCATGAGTGGTGATTTTTTTTTTTTTTTTTTTGTGATTGGGTAAGTTCACTGAGAATGATCTGTTCCAGGTTCACCCATTTTTCCTCAAATTTCTTTGTGTCATTTTTTTCTTACTGCTGTATAGAATTCCATTGTGTAGATATACCACATCTTAGTTATCCATTCTTCTAGTGATGGACATCTGGATTGATTCCAGCGCTTAGCTATTACAAATTGAGCCACTACAAACATGGTTGAGCAAATCTCTCTGGCCTGTGGCTTGAAGGTTTTAGGGTAGATGCCCAGTAAGGGAATAACTGGGTCTGTTGGTAACTCAATAGTCAGCTTTTTCAGGAGTCTCCATATTGCTCTCCATCCTACATTCCCACCAACAGTGGATGAGTTGAACAGTGTTTTTTTTTTTTAAGTATTTATTTTTATTTACTTGAGAGAGAGAATGAGAATGCCAGAGCCTCCAGCCGCTGCAAACAAACTCCAGATGCACGTGCCACCTTGTGCATCTGGCTTTCATGGGTCCTAGGAAATCAAACCCAGGCCCTTTGGCTTTGCAGGCGAGTACCTTAACCGCTAAGCCATCTCCCTAGCCCTTGTCTCTCTTTTTCTATTCGTGGGCACAGTGTAGGCTGGTACTTAAGGTTCCACCTCTCCCTGCCAACTGCATTCAACTTGCCTTTTCATTCGATTCCTTTCTAGAGATCAGAATGTTTTGATACCTGTCTGTCTCAGAGAGAGCGTGGTCTTTCTCTTTCCCCGTTATAGTAGTTCTAAGGTCTGGCTAAACATAGGAGCTGGGAATTAGAATACAGAGTCCTCAAGTTCCATCTAGTGTCTAGTCAACGAGGGTTCCAGGAACAAGTCTCAAAGGACTATTCTGTAAGTTCCATAAGACTCTCATGTCACCTGATACCTACTCGGCCCCTCCCGTGGGTTCTTACTGCCCTGTCTTGGCACCTGTGTGATTTGCTCAGTGACAGGTCAGTGGGTTGCTAAGCCCTGGCTCCCTTGCCTGGTAGTCTTGGCTTTAATGTTCGGACACAAACTCTGGTTCTGAGAGATTGTTCAGAGTCTGTTCATTGCCCCATTTCCCCCTCACTCAGGCCAGATGGATTCCTTTCCTCACAGTCATATCCCCAAATTCAAATTCATGCCAGGCCCAATTCCTTGTGCTCTGTTCTTTTGGAGCCTGTTACCTTCCTACAGTAGTGGGCCATCCTTGGTGACTAGCCAGGGAAGTGCCGGGTTTAATGTCTGTATCAGCCTGTGCACGACCTTGAGAGAACTTGGTTTTGACCTTGATGAGTGGCAGCTGTCCCTTTTCTAGGACCGTCTGGAGAGTTCTATTTCCAGAACTCATCCACTGAGGGTCTCTCATCAGCCTTTGCTGTGTGCTATTTTCTCCTCTCAGAGCACCCTCCTCCCAGTTGTTTTTGTGGCTTGTTTTTTTTTTTCTTATTTAGATCAATGTCAAAATGGTCACCTGTGACCCTCTTGGAAAGATTTTCCTTGGCAATCAGCAGTTGCCTCCCCTTTCATCCATACTTTTAAAAACTTTTAATTTTATTTAATTTATTTACATACATGTATATATATATATACATACATACATACATATATATATATATATATATATATATATATATATATATATATAGAGAGAGAGAGAGAGAGAGAGAGAGAGAGAGGTGGCCATGCCTGGGTCTCCAGCCACTGAAAACAAACTCCACCTTGTGCATCAGCATTTACGTGGGTACTGGGGAATCGAACTCCAGTCCTTAGGCTTTGTAGGCAAGCACTTTAGCCACTCAGCCATCTCTCCAGCCCTCTGCATCCATATTGCTCTGCCCATCACCACCTCATCCTCTTCTGGCTTTTTGCCTCGGGATACTTCACTGCTAACCCTTGCCACTGTCTGAAGTTCTTTTGCCCGTCTTGTTTTCTGGGTTTTTTACACAGAAATGTGAAGTTCAGGAGAGCTGGAATGTGCCTGACTCACAATAGGTGTTTGTTAACTATTGATTAAACAAGTGCTTTTCTAAATCATTATTATTTTGTGCTTGTTCAGGCACATGTCTTTGTGAAGGTGCACATGTATGTACAGATGTGAGCATGTGTGCACATGTATGTGTTTAGGTCAGAGAACAACCATGGGTATTGCTCCTTAGGCTCCATCCACTTTTCTTTATTGAGCTCGGGTCTCTCATTGGCCTGGAGCTCACTGATTAGGCTAGATTGATTGGCCAGTGGGGCCCAGCGCTAGAGATCCCTCTGTCTCCATGCCTGACCTTATATTTAAAATGACAAAAAGGAAAATATGGATTTGGAGACTAGGTGCTTATGCTTGCATTGCAATCACCTTGTAAAGTGAACCATCTCCCCCACTTAAAATTATCTAATGCATTCAGTATTGATATGAACCCTGGGTTCCTAATCCATTCATTGTCTTCTAAACCTTCTTTTTTGCCCTCATAGGTGTTAAACGCCACTGAGGTATCACTGAGATACCACTGCAATTTGGAAGAAGTGCTCCTCTTCACTGATGAGAAAGAAAACCTGGAACTTTCCATTGAATGACACCAGCTTTAATTTTCTGAGAACTTAGAAGAACTTGACTCCGTCACACCTGTTTGTCTTGTGGGTGAGTAACCAGCGAGAATGGATCTACTGAACATGAAAGTAACATGCAATTAATGTGATCTATGTGGAGGAACTTCCGTTTTTGAATCCTCACAGTAGGTTCTTGGAGAACGCTGGAGGCTAGGAGAGTATGCATTTGCTTAAATGTTATGCTTATTTTAGATTTACAAGAATTTACAGAGGTAGTACTAATGCCCTCATGTGATATTCAGGAGTGTTTAACCTTCTAGCTGTTGTGGACACGTTGGGTGGAGAACTGCTTTGGACCACATTCAATGGTTTCCTCTGCCATTAACATCTTACTGTGGCTTATGGTGTATTTGTTATGTTGTATCCCACTGCTAACTAAAATCCACACTTTGCTCGGATTTCCTTAGTTTTCCCTAATGTCTTTTCCTGTTTCAGTATCCCACCCAGAATACCATGCTCCATTTCAGAATTGAGAAGTCACATCCTGTTGGGCTCATGTTGGCTATCCCGGTTTCTGACTTCCCAGCTTTCTGATGGCTGGCAGTTTTGAGGAACACTGACTAGCTATTTACATGAATGCCTCTCACTTTTTTGTTTTTTAATGTCTTGTGAGCAGACAGAGATTATGGGTGAAGGAAGGAGAACCGCAGAGGTAAAGTACCATCATTACGTCGTTAACAGACATATGATCAGAATGACATCATGACTCATGCTGACCTTGAAATAATGCTTGTAGTTTTTTATTTTTATTTTTTTTTATTGCAAATTGACTTTCTCCTCCTGTCAATTCTGAACACTTTTGGAAGGAAGTCATATTTTGGGGGCATGGGGTTATACTCTGCCTCTTTTTTTGTTTTGTTTTGTTTTGAGACAGAATCTCACTTTAGCTCAATCTCCTCTGAAGAACTCACTCTGCAGCGTATGCTGGCCTTGAGCTCAAGGTGACTCTCCTGCCTCAGCCTTGGGAGAGCTGGGGTTAAGGCATGTGCCACCACAGCCAGCTAACAATCCAGTGGGAAGCAGCCACTGAGATTTGCAATCCTTTTGCATGCCAGATTTGTGCCTTCATCCCGTTCACTTACCTCTTTATTCACTTATTCATTGATGCCAGTAAATATGGACACATACCTTGGGCTAGAACACAGTAATATCTTACTAGTTTACACGGGGCTTGGGAACAATTGTATTTGAACAAAAATTCTCCTGGGTTTGCATGTGTCATGTATGTGTAATGCTGGACCTGGAACTCAGGACCTTGCTGATGTTAGGGAAGACTCTGCCACTGAGCTTCCCATTAGCCCCTGCTGCTGCGGACGTGTTATTATTATTAACCTGTGTATTTGTGATTCTCCCCCTTTCCCTTTTTAACTTCCTATTTTTTTATTTAGTCATTGGTAGCGATAAAAAGCAAATTACTATTTAGGCTTTAAGTATCATTTCCTGATTTTTTTGTATCTTTAAAAAATATTTTTATTTATTTACTTGAGAGAGAAAGAAAGAGCAAGAGAATGAGGCAGAGAGAGGGAGAGAGAGGTATATATAGAGAGAATGGACATGACAGGACCTCCAGCCACTGTATATGAACTCCAGACATATGTGCCACCTTGTGCATCTGGCTTACGTGGGTTCTGGGAAATCGAACCTGGGTTCTTTGTAGGCAAGTGCCTTACCTGCGAAGCCATCTCTCCAGCCCTTTTTCTTATCTTTTTTTTTTATAGGAATCATTACAACTGTAAACATTTAACTTGGCTTTAATTATTATTATTTGGTGTGGTAGAGATCTAGTGATGTTACTGTTTGTACTCCTTACAATTTGTCATCACCTGTCTTCACTAAGCCCTTCAGGAAGTTTGATAACACATGGGAAGTTAGGAGTAGTTTTGGGGGGGCAGGCTTGGTGGCAGAAAAGCAGGACTGAAATTGTAGTGACTTAGGATGTTAAGAGAGGAGGATCACTCTGACGTCCCTTTGAGAATCCAGTTTTATTTAGACAGTGTCTGAGGCCCTTCTCAGCATGGCTGACCCCGTAAGTGGTCACATTCATGTGGGGCTGTATGTAGGCCAGCTCTCAGTAGGATTAGGTAATACATGTCCTAGACCTGGGCCATGGGACTTGCCAGACAGGCTTTAAGAGGTTCATGTTGCTAGCAAATAAGCACCATCAAAGGAACCAGCATAACTCAATGGGAGAGTGTGTGCTTAGCATGCTTGAGGCATGGGGTCTAATCCCTGGCACCAGCAACATGTGTTAACTTGGAACATATTAGAGGTCATTATTGTATTGTATGGTAATCAAGCACAAGTTAAGCATAAAGAATAAACACACAGTTGAGTGGGATTGGCAATAAATAAACACACCAAAGCAAAACGGGAGTCCTCTTTTCACATCCTCTTGTCAAAACTTTGTTTTTCCCGATTCTATCCAGCATTTATTTCTCAAGTTATTTGTTTATTCAATAAGTCACAGGCCCTTAATATGATGATTCTTTGCTCTCTCACTTCCTAGGGTTAAGAACTCTGAAAGTCTTCTGTAGTTGAAATTGACCATATGTTTGTTGAGAAGGAAAGACTAGAAGTGATGAATATTGTGTTTTACTTATTATTTTTCTTTTGGGGGGAGCAGAGTCTCATGTATTCCAGGCTGGCTTTGAACTCACTATGTGGCTGAGGATGACCTTCAACATCAGTCTCTTTTCTCTACCTCCTGACTTCTGGGACTACGGGCACGTGCCAACATACTTGGTTTGTAGGGCATTGGGGATTGAATCCAGCAGGGCTTCATGCATGCTAGACAAACACTTTATCCACTGAGCTATATCCCCAGCCCTTGGAAGTTATGAATAGAATTTTACTTCTTTATTATGGTGCATAAATCAAGCTCATCCTGGAGAAGAACAGAGGCTGTACTCAAATAAGATCTGGGCATCGTCTGGCCAGTAGCCCCTCTGGCCCAGCACTCAGAGCTCATGTGGAACAAGGGACATAGCACAACCCCAGTAAAAAGATTTTTGGCCCACTAGGGGCTTCAGGGTCTGCATTGGCTCCTGGACCTGTCAGTCACCCTACATTCTCTTTTCCTCAGAGGTCAGGCTTGGAAAAGATTGTTTCCCCAAATAGGCTTTCGATGCATGTGTAGACCCCACCACCCAATGCTGCAAAGCTGCATTTTGAGTTCCTCTAGTGGAGGAGGTCTAAGTGGTTGTCATTCCCTGGCACATGCATATCATTTACTCTGTATTGTCTCCCACAGTGTTTCTGTCAGCTTCGGTCTTGTCCAACACAGTTTCCTGCAATTCTGATTATGTAGGAGGACAAAATTCCTTCAGTTACGTGGACTCAGTGGCCTGAGAAGGTTTCCTTCCCTTTAAAGTTTCCTTATGTGTCACATGTCTGGGGTCAGTGATACTTACATGTACCTACTGTTGCGCAAGTGAGTCATGGAAAAATGGAAAATGGTTCTGAGAATTACCCTCACATGACAATCATTATGACACACTCAAGGGAGACTGACAATTAAGGAGTCATAAGCCTCTACAACACTGTACAGATTGAAGGGAAAAGCATAATCTCAAAAACTCGAAGAATTTAGCTAACTTCAGTAAGCTTTACATACGAGGCCCCAAATAACATTCCATTTTCCCCATCATGAGATATTTACATATATTTTGGCAAAAGCTCATTACTTAAAAATATGCATTCAAGCCGGGCGTGGTGGCGCACGCCTTTAATCCCAGCACTCGGGAGGCAGAGGTAGGAGGACTGCCCTGAGTTCGAGGCCACCCTTAGACTCTATAGTGAATTCCAGGTCAGCCTGGGCTAGAGTGAAACCCTACCTCAAAACAAACAAACAAAAAAACGTAAAAATCATGAGCTTAGAAAAGTGGTACATACTTGTAATAAAAGTGCTTGGGAAAGCCAGGGGTGGTGGTGCACGCCTTTAATCCCAGCACCCGGGAGGCAGATGTAGGAGGATCACCAAGATTTCGAGGCCACCCTGAGACTATATAGTGAATTCCAGATCAGCCTGAGCTAGAGTAAAACTCTACCTCGTAACCATCCCCCCCCAAAAAAAGCACTCAAAAGAAAGATATTTATAATGTAGTGTGTTTGTTTGCTTCATTGGGATAGCTTTAAATTTTCCCTAGGTGTTGGAAATTTATAATCTTTTCAAAAACTATTTTTAAAAGTCCCTTGACATTTCATACATGTATATGATATATTTTAGCCATATTCACCTCCTACTTCCTTCTCTTATCCCTGGTAGTTCCTCTGTACTCCTACCTCTGCCTCCCGAGTGCCAGGACTAAAGGCGTGCCCCACCATGCCAGCTTCCCATTCCGTTTTATTAGTTGTTTTTTTTTTTTCTCTTCGTTTTCATGAGCATGTTTGGGAGGGTACTTGCTGGAGCATGGGGAAGTTACCAGTGACCACACCACTGGAGAAGATGACTACCTCTTCCTCAGTGACCATAACTACCACTCTCAGAATCTTACCATTCTCAGAGAGGGCGAGCCTCATGAGCCTCCCGCCCCCTGCTCCCCTCCCCCCGCCATCTACGATGGTCTGTTGGTGGACCCAATCCTTTTTAAAAAATATTTATTTATTTGCAAGCAGAGAGATAGAGAGAAGAGAGACAGACAGTGAGAATGGGCGCACCAGAGCCTCCAGCTGCCTCACACAAACTCCAGACACATATGCCACATTGTGCATCTGGCTTTATGTGAGTACTGGGGAATCAAACCCAGGCCATCGGGCTTTGCACACAAATGCCCTTAACCATTGAGGCATCTCCCCAGCCTGATAGACCCAACTGTATGCAGGTCTTTCACGGTTGCCACAGCTACAGTGATTTCATGAATGCCACAACCATGTCATGGCAATTCCAGAGCACTTCTCCTCATTGTCTGACTCTTACATTCTTCTTGCTTCCTCTTCCACAATGTTCCTGGAGCCTTGGAGGCAGTAACATGGATGGTCTGCCGAGAGCTAAGCACTAAACATTACTTCTTTGCAGCACTTGGACCAGTTGTGAGTCTCTAGTGTTTGGTTGGGCCTTTCTTGAGAAAAAGGGTCTCAAGTAGCCCAGGATGCCAGAAAAATATCTATGTAGCTAAAGATGACCTTGGATTCCTGATTCTTCGCCCTCTACCTCCCAAGCACCTTTTTTTTTTTTTTTTTTTTTTTTTTTTTGTTTTTTGAGGTAGGGTCTCACTGTAGCCCAGGCTGACCTGGAATTCACTATGGAGTCTCAGGGTGGCCTCGAACTCACGGTGATCCTCCTACCTCTGCCTCCCGAGTGCTGGGATTAAAGACGTGCGCCACCATGCCCAGCTTATGTATTCTTTTTAAAAGACTATATTTTAGGGCTGGAGAGATGGCTTAGCAGTTAAGGTGCTTGCCTGCAAAGCCAAAGGACCCAGGTTTGATTTCCCAGGACCCACATAGGCCAGATGCTCATGGTGGTGCATAGGTCTAGATTTAGTTTGTAGTGGCTGGATGCCCTGGTTCTCACTCTCGCACTCTCTCTCTCCAATTAATTAAAAAAAATACAAATAAAATATTTAAAAACAATCTTTTGGTTTATCTTGGATATCATTCTGGGAACATAAATTTACTTAATTCTTTTTCATTTTGTTTTGAGGTAGGGTTTTGCTCTAGCCCAGACTAACCTGGGATTCACTATGTAATCTCAGGGTGGCCTCAGACTCACAGCAATCCTTCCTGAGTGCTGGGATTAAAGGCTTGCACCACCACTCCCAACAATTTTTTTTTTTTTTTAATAACGAATGCTTTGCGCTGGAGAGATGGCTTAGTGGTTAAGCACTTGCCCATGAAGCTTAAGGACCCGGGTTTCAGGCTCGACTCCCCAGGACCCATGTAAACCAGATGCACAAGGGGTCGCACACGTCTGGAGTTCGTTTGCAGTGGCTGGAGGCCCAGGTGCGTCCATTCTCTCTCTCTCTGCCTCTTTCTCTTTGTCTGTTTCTCTCAAATAAATAAATAAAAATAAAAAAAATACCAGATGCTTTGATAAGTTTGAACATCATGAAGTCAGTGAGTGACTGTTCTTCAGTTTCCCAGTGTCTCCTTCCAGACAATCAGGGCATCTCTAAGTAACCCTTTCTGGTCAACCAGGTCATCCTTATGAAGTCACTGATGACGAGAATTTACTAATCATGTAATCTGTCACTATCCAGTAGCTTAAATGCACTATTTAATTTCCCATAGGTGCCTGTGCGTAGATTCAGTAGGTCCCAAGTTAAATTCACTGTGAGAAACAGTGGGCGTGTGGAAAGAACTTCAGTTTGTAGGCACAGTGACCAGAGTTCTGACTTGGGACCTGTGACTCAGTATGACCCCGCCCCCGCCCAGGCTCTGCGTGTGTGACAGTCCCCAGCACTCTTGTCTGCTTTGTTCTCTGGAGCTGGGGATGAATTAACTTCAGTCTCAGCCACTGCGAGTCCCCGAGGGGCGGGCTCACCCACCGGGCCTCGCTGGCAAGGGTCGGATGCAGAAGCCAGGACTGGCCAGAGCATTTGCGTTGTGAACAAGTTCCCAGCCGCTGCTGATGTTGCTTGTTTGCGGACTCGGCGTGGTCAGAGAACCACTGAGCCGGTGGCGGCTCAGCTGACACATCAGAACCACAATCCAAAGATTAACTGTGGTGAAGTAAGGGGCATGCAGAGGAAGCAGGGTGTGGAGACGTGGGCAAGAGATGACCAGGCTGGCTGGGGGATCGGAAGTCCTCATGGAAGGCGGAGAAATCAAGCTGCATTTGGAAGGGTGGGCAAAGCCTTGACAGGTGGGACATTTGCGGGGATGAGGGTCGAGTCCCTCACACAGGTAAGAAAGGTCCAGCATGGGCAGGTGGGGGGAGGGCTGCAGCTTGGTGTCAGGGAAGAGACAGTCAGGCACAGGTGGAGGTGAGCAGAGAGCTGGGGATGGAAGCCGATGTGTACTTGAGTTTGGGACTTTGCCAGCAAGCATGTTGAGAGCTGTGCTTAAGGGGGGCAGCTCTGGGGTTAAGGATGTAGCTCATATGGTAAGAGTGCTTGCTTAACATGCATCCAACCGTGGGTTCTATCCTTAGCACTCCATAGAAACCGAGCATGGTGATAGAAGCCTGTGATCTCAGTTCTTCAGAAGTAGAGGCAGGAGCATCGAGAGTTCAGCCTGAGCTACACAGCAAGTTCAAGGCTAGCCTGCTGCATGAGGCGCTATCTCAAAAAATGCAAACACAAAGTAAAGAAAAATGGCTCAGAAAACAAGAAGGGATGCTCTGACATTGTGATGGATGGCTTGGGAAGAAAGAGGGCAATTTCAGGAGAGCAGTATGGAGTTCCTGGAATAGTCCAATCAGACACAGGGATGGGTGGAGGAAGAGCCTGAGGTGGGAAGGGAGCCATTCTGTGATGTGCCCAGGGGAAAAGCTTCCGTTTGTGACTGGTTCTTCCTGGGGTTGAGGGTGAGGAGAGGGCAGGTCAAAGGAGCTGAAGGCTTCCAAGTCTGAGCTGTCAGGGAGGACGGATGGTATGCATTTCACAGGACATGGGATGGGGTTGGAAGAGGTTGCATAGGAAAGTGACCCTCTGGGACCTTGGCCTCTAGAAGAGGGGACTGGTCTACATGCTCTTAAGGGCTCTTGCCATGTGACTATGACCAGTGGCTTAAAGGCTACTGGATGCCTGAAATATAGAATACGGTTGAAGAAAAAATGGTTTATAAATAACAGGCACTTGTACATTAGTTCTGAAATTTTCATTTTGCTTATGATCTCACTCTTTCTTTTTCTCTTTTTTCCTTTCTTCTTTCTGTCTTTTTTCTTTGAGACAACGTCTCTTGTAGAATATTCACTATGTAGCTGAGAATGACCTTGAGCTTCTGATCTTCCTGCTTCTACCTCCCAAATGCCAAGATGCCAAGCGTGTACCACCATGCCTGGCTTGTCATCTTAATATGTTGATTTGTTCTTTCATTTCATATACTATGAACGTCAACATTGTTTGAATAAGTGATGTATGCTCATAATTTACATAAGTATAGCAGATATTTTAAACATCTGACTGTTTTTTGTCATAGTAATTATACCATGCATTGTCCATAGATCATTATATAATACAAAGTTATACAATGGTCAATTTTTAACAGCTAGCTTTCCAAGAGAAAAAGAAAAATGGTATTTGAGGGCTGGAGAGATGGCTTAGCGGTTGAGCGCCTGCCTGTGAAGCCAAGAACTCTGATTTGAGGCCTGATTACCCAGGGCTTTCGTAAGCCAGTTGCCCAAGGGGCGCATGCATCTGGGGTTCATTTGCAGTTAGTGAGGCCCTGGCGTGCTCATTATCTCTCTCTCTCTGCCTCTTTCTCTGTCTTTCTGTCTGTCACTCTCAAGTAAAAAATAAAAATAGGGCTGGACAGATGGCTTAGTGGTTAAGCGCTTGCCTGTGAAGCCTAAGGACCCCGGTTCGAGGCTTGATTCCCCAGGACCCACGCTAGCCAGATGCACAAGGGGGCACACGCGTCTGGAGTTCGTTTGCAGTGGCTGGAGGCCCTGGCACGTCCATTCTCTCTCTCTCTCTCTCTCTCTCTGTCTCTTTCTCTCTGTGTGTCTGTCACTCTCAAATAAATAAAAAAATTAAAAAAAATTAAAAAATTAAAAAAATAAAAAATAAATAAAAATAAAAATAAACAAAAAAATTTTTAAGGTATCTGTGTGTGTACATGTATACACACATGTCTACTATAAGTGTACGTAGAAATCTGGTGTGGTGGCACAGTGCTGCATTTTGTTGGAGGTGGTGGTAGTGCTGGCTTTGAACCTAGTTGTACCCTGAGCTTAACCCTCAATTCTTGTGAACTCATTTAGAATATAGAACAAGCCTTCCTCAACTAGTCTTCCTCATTCCACTCATCATAAGTACTTATATGAATAGACATGTAAATTTCTGAGGAGTAATATTGAATCATTTGAGTAAAATTTGCTATCTTCTACTCTTTAGGGAGAAACAAAATGTCTTAGGTGATAAAGAATCATAGTTGAAATGCAAGTCCGTGTGTGTGTGTGTGTGTGTGTGTGTGTGTGTGTGTGTGTTTGTGTGTATAAGTGTGTATGTACATGGAGGCCAGAGGACAACCTCAGGGGTTGTTCATCCACCTTTTTTGAGACGGTGTCTCTAATTACCCTGGAGTTCACCCATTAGGGTAGACCGGCTGGCCAGCAAGCCCCAGGGATCCACGTGTCTCTTCTTCTCCAGTGGTGGCATTATCAGCAGGCACCACCACACCTAGATTTTTTTCCCCACGGGTTCTGGGGATAGAACTCAGGTCCTCATGCTTGCAAGGTAAAAATTTTCCCCAATGAGCCATCTTCCCAGACCTGGAAGTCCATACATCTAGGGAAGAATAAAGAGGAATTGTTTATTTCAGTCACCTGTCAGGACTAAAATGGGAAGATTCATGAACAGTTCAGCAGCCAGAAACAGAGGCGCATGCAATGTAGGACAGTGTTCAGCTCTGTCTCAATTAGCATTGAAGACCTTGGGCCAAGCTTCTCTACCACATACCTAGATTTCCTTCTTTAAGATATTGATGTTGGGGCTGGAGAGATGGCTTAGTGGTTAAGGTGTCTGCCTGCAAAGCCAAAGGACCCAGGTTTGATTCCTCAGTACCCACGTAAGCCAGATGCACAAGGGGGTACATGCATCTGGAGTTCATTTGTAGTGGCGCACCCATTCTCTCTCTGTCTGTCTCCTCGCTCTCTGTCTCTCTCTCTCTGCTAGCAAATAAATAAAATAAAATAATCTTAAAAAAAACTTTAAAAATGTTATTAGCTGGGTGTGGTGGTGCATGCCTTTAATCCCAGCACTCAGGAGGCAGAGGTAGGAGGATTGCTGTGAGTTGGTGGCCACACTGAGACTACAGAGTGAATTCCAGGTCAGCCTGGGCTAGAGCGAGAACCTACCTCGAAAAACGAAAACAAAAAAAAAAAAAAAAGAGAAGAAGATATTGATGTAAAACAGACATACTTAGATAAAAGAAGTGTCACACACAATTTTTTTATTTATTTTTGTCATGTTGTTCATGTAGAATCTGTGTGGTGTGGTATGTGAGCTGATGTGATGTGTGTGGCATTGGCTTATGTGTATGCAGATGCATACTCCCCATGCGCACATATACAGAGGCCAGAGGAGAATCTATCACCCATCCTCATATTTTCTTTATAACCAAAAACTGCTATTTTTGTTCAGTAAGTCCCGGCTAGTCTCTGGGCTTTGCCCCAAGACTGCAGTTAGTTTCTACATGGGGAATCCGACTAGGGCACTTTTTGGCTATTTCAGGCTTCCATGTTTGCATAGCAAGCACTCTTACTAACCAAGCCATCTCCCCAATCCTAGCACACAATTTATAAATAATAAAAATAACACACGACATTATTTATAGTAAGTGATTCTACAGGTTTCTGTTAGGTTTTGCCAACCTTTTGTACCTATATGTAAGCTATAGTTGTTAACTGTAGCTGTTTTCCCTTAACATCAAGCTAAGCCGGAGAGAGAGGAGTGTCTCTGAACACCACTCGTCTGGTCAGCGTGTGGCTTGAGAGTCAGGTAGTTCTTACTAGAAGAATCGATCCTTACTTTGTGTTTATTCACGACATGGCTGCTATAAGCACCACGTGTTTCAGCAACATTTTATACAGCACTTTCTTAGTCCTATCAAAACGAAAATCAATTTGTGGTTGTGGTGATTTGAATGTAAGATGTCCCCCTATCATGCCATGTAGTTTAAATACTTGGTCCCGGGCTGGCGGTAATTTGGGAGAGTTGTGGAGCTTTGAGGAGGTGGATCCTCCCTGAGGAGGTACAGGGTTGGGAGTGGACCTTGAGGTTCGTGAGTCCAGCCCAGCCAGGTGCACAGAGATGGCTCACTCAGGCTGCTAGGTGATAACGAGAGCCAGCTTCTAGTCCTGCCATGCTTTCCCTGCCTTGATGAAATTTCCCCTCCAAACTGTAAGCTGAGGGCTGGAGAGATGGCTTAGCGGTTAAGTGCTTGCCTGTGAAGCCTAAGGACCCCGGTTCGAGGCTTGATTCTCCAGGACCCACGTTAGCCAGATGCACAAGAGGGCGCACGCGTCTGGAGTTCGTTTGCAGTGGCTGGAAGCCCTGGTGTGCCCATTCTCACTCACTCTCTCTCTATCTGCCTCTTTTTCTCTCTGTCACTCTCAAATAAATAAATAAAAATGAACAACAACAAAAAAAACAACTGTAAGCTGAAACTCATCCTTTCTTCCTGCAAGCTGCTTCTGATTGGGTGTTCTGTCCCAAGATGAACAATGAGAAGCTAACTGCTCCAGCAATTTATAATGAGAAAAGACTCCCATTATGGTCAGTTTCAACTTACAAGGCAACGGGAGGCGCTGCAGTTACCTTCTCGTTGCTGGTGCAGAAACAGCTGATGGGAGGAAAGTTGCTGATTTTGGCTCACAGTGTTTAGGGGAAGCTCCATGATGGTCAGGGACAGCATAGTGTAAGCAGAGGCTGGACATCACCTCCTTGCCACAGCGGGTGGCAGACAGCAGCAGGAGAGCGAGCTAACTACCCCTGGCAAGCTAGAAGCTAAGAAACCTCAAGGCCCACCCCCAATAGCACACCTCCCCCAGCAAGGCTCCACCCCCCACATGGCCATCAGCAGGGAAGCAAGCATTCAAAGCGCCTCAGTTAATGGAGAACACCTCATTCAAGCCACCGCAGAAAGAGTGGTGGAGTAACATAAAAGTGCACAGCGTTTCCACACGGGTGAAATAGCAAACAGTAGTAACTCCAAGTGCCTAGATCTTAATGGAATGTAGGCAGTCATAAAGAAGTGATAACTTTTGAGTATTTTATTCCTGCTGGGCTTAATTAATTTATTTCATTTAATTTTTAATCATTTCTGTGTCTAGCAACAGGACTCATAACATCCCTGAAGATTTAGTAGTACACAGTCCTCTGGAGCCAAAGATTGCCACTGGAGTTATGTTTTTGCAAGACTACTTTGGTGCCTATCTGTAGAAATGCTGTGACAAGAAGGTGTCTAAAGGCAGAGAAAAGAACCTTGAACTCTAGTTCAGCTTTATAGGAGAGGTGTAATGTATAAAAGTCTTATGAAATGTCTTCAGCCCCTGTCACCATGAGTTGAGGCTATCACAATGGAAGCATGAAGATCTCATTTGTTTTATCTTTAAATTTTGAAACAGCGAGGGTCTCATGTAGCTCAGGCTGCCCTCAAACAACTCACTATGTAGCTAAGGCTAACCTTGAACTCCTGATCCTTTGGCCTCTATGGCTCCCAGATACTATAATTACATGTGTACATCCCAACACCCAACTTTATGTTAAATTTATGTGAGACAGAGCCTCACCATGTAGCCCAGGCTGATGTTGAACTTGCTGTCTTATCTCAGCCCCCCATGTAGTTGTAAGTACATGCACACGTGACCACACCTGGCTGTGTGGGATCTTTAATAAGAGTTTCCTCCATGTATTCTTGGTGATGCCTGTGCCTTGGAACTACCTCCCATGTGGTTTTAGGGCCTTGTCCAAGCCATGATCTCTTTCTTTACTTTCTGGTTGATGATCACAGGCCAGAGGGCTTTGTGGGTGAAGCCTCACCCCTGTGTCTTGGAAGAAAAGGATCCAGGCTGGGCGTGGTGGTGCATGCTGTAATACCAGCACTTGGGAGGCAGAGGTAGGAGGTTCACCGTGCGTTCGAGGCCACCCTGAGATTACATAGTGAATTTCAGGTCAGCCTGAGCTATAGCGAGACCCTACCTCAAAAAAAAAAAAAAAAAAAAAAAAAAAAAAAAAAAAAAAAAAAAGATTAGGATCCAAAGATGCCCAAGGATGTCAGGTGTCAGCCCTTGAATTTTTGGGTTTGGAACCTGGGAGAGAAGGCTGGAGATGGACGCTGAGGTCTGCTGTGCACTCTGTGTTTACGTCTCTAGCTCCTTTGGTCATGAGGATCTTGAAGTTGCTGTGTTTTTCTGTGACTCACAAACAGGGGAAAGGTAGGTAGGCCTCTCCCGTCCGGCCTGTAGCTACGTGACTCTGCGGCTTCAGCAGTCGGGCTGGGCAGGAGCCTCTACTGCAGGCTCTCTTCCATCTACTGCAGGCTCACACACAGGGTGGGGCCTGAAGCCCCCTTTGCAGGCTCTTTGGGGGCAGATGAATGCATATAGCTCCCCTCCCTCCATATCCATTCCTACTCCCAGAGTATAAAAATCTAATTCTAGCCTGCTTGGCACCTACTGCTCTTCATTGATGGTACATGGAGGAGATAAAATCATGACACATGGTTGGGCCAGTAGCTGGAGTTGGGATGTGGAGAGTGGCTCATGGGAGGGTCAGGAAAGGAGGGCAGCATTGAGATCCAAGACGTTTGGCTCATATTTGATCTAAATGAACTAAACGGCTGAGGGGGTTCATAGAGTCCTAGGAATTCAGGAGGAAGAAGAGAGGGATGGTGGTGCTGTGAAGAGAGAAGTTTTGGGCAAGCCCTCTGTCACGGATTCTCCTCCACATGGGGGTGCAGAATGAGAGGAGACTTTGGAACCTCAAGCCACGTTTATTTAAGGGATGGTGCTGTACAAAGAGCCCAGGAGCCAGCAGTTATGTTGAGGGAGCTGTGAAAGGAAAGATGTGGTGCCAGCAAATATGCCCAGACTCCCCAGTGTGGCACACACCGGGACCAGATGGACCCAGTTATTTTGTGTATGTGTAGAGAGTGCTGCTGGTGGAGGTGTGTGTGCAGATGTGTGTACTCTGTGTGCACACGTGGTGGTCAGAGGAGAATGTCAGGTTTTCTTCACCTGTTCCTCACCTGTTGGTGTCCTTAAGGCAGACACTGTCTGTCACTGAACTTGGAGCTGCCACATTTTTTTTTTTTGTTTGTTTGTTTGCTTGCTTATTTGTTTTGGTCATACTAGCTGCCTTGTAAGCCCTCTTGATTCCTGATTTCTATGCCCCCCTACAGGTGAACTCCAGACACATGCATCACTTCGTGCATCTGGGTTTAAGTGGGTGCAGACTTTGCAGGCAAGCACCTTTAGCTGCTGAACCATCTTCCCAGCCCCCCCATTTGTAAAATATATGCATATACATGTGTGTGTTCCTGTGCAGGCACATGGGCATATGTGTGTCTGTATATGGAGACCAGAAGACAACCTCGACTGTTGTTTCTTGGGCACTGGCCTTCTCTTTAGAGACAAGGTTTTCCACTGGCCAGGGAGCCCCAGGGATTCATCTGTCTCTGCCTCCCCAGTGCTAAGATTTCAAATGTATGCCACCACACCTGCCTTCTTTACATGGGACCTGGCTTTTTTTTTTTTTTTTTGAGAGAGAAAGAGAAAGAATTACTGTGCCACTGCAATTGAACTCCAGATGCTTACGCCACCTAGTGAGCATGTACAACCATGAGCTTGCCTCACCTTCATGCATCTGGCTAACGTGGGATCTGGAGAGTTGAATATGGGTCCTCAGTCTTTGCAGGCAAGAGCCTTAACCGCTAAGCCATCTCTCCAGCCTGGTCCTGGCCTTTTTTTATACTGGTCCTGAGGGGTTGAACTCAGGTCCTCATGCTTGTAAGGTAAACATTTTACTTACTGAGCTATATCCCCAGTCCCCAGTGAATACACTGTGCTTAGGAATACTTTTTGGGTTTCATCTATTCAGAGTTAGGACTGCGATCTGTTAACCTCATTCCCTTCCTCCCTCTGCAGGGGAGTCAGATTGATTTCAGTATGGCAGACGGCCCAGGGGCAAGTAGTTCTCTACCATGTCCATACATGAATGTGGCCTTTTGGTGTGTGAGGAGGAAACAGATTTACTGGCCGCTAATAGTGTAAGAAGGGCTGATGACTTCCTGTTTGGTGTTCCTTCTTGTCCGTTCCATGTTAATCACTTTGTTTTCTCCTTAATCCTGGCCTGACTTTTTTTTCCCTCCACAATTGTCAGCTGCCTGGTGTGTCTGGCAGTGTTTCATTGTGACTTAGTGATACAATACGGTCCAAGTTGGCAAGGTTACTGCCCAGAGAGTATGTGTCACTTGTGGTAGTTATGGTCACAAACATCCAGAATGCCCAGTGCTCCTGAGCAGACAGGCTTTGGAATGGCCACGCCATTCTGCATTCAGTGAAAAGTACAGCACAGTCACAGAAAGGCTCATTGCTTTGGGGGAAAGACATGACTCCAACCTGAAAGGGAGGGCCTATCAAGGGAGTTAGCAGAGGGGTGGATTCATTTTTTCCCTTTCTTTTGTAATGCATGTGGGTATTGTGCATGTGTGTTTGTATGTGTGTGTGTGCAAAGGCCAAAGAACAATCTTGGGTATAATTCCTCAGGCACTACCTACCTGCCTTTTGTGAAATAGATCTCTCATTGGTTTGGAGATGGCTAAGCAGGCTAGACTGACTCACCTGTGAGCTCCAGGGATCCTCCTGTCTCCACCTCCCCAGCTGGGGTCCCAAATGTGTGCCATCATGCATGACATTTTTACAGGGTTTCTGGGACTCAAACTCAGGGACCTTGTGCTTATAAAGCAAACACTTTAGCACTGAGCTATCTTCCCAGGTCCAGAGCATATTTTCTGTAGTACAAAGCTGTTGAATAAATGGACTTGGATTGTAACCACAGGGGTGCCACATGAAATTCTATTCCCTGGGAATTAAAGCTTGTGGCTTAGTGAAGGCATTTTCTTGCAGATGGTGAAGATTCTTCTCATATTTTTTTTTTTTTGCTAAAGCACAGAAATATGAAAAAGTAAAGATGGGCTTTTACTATGGCTGTGTGTCTCCTTTTATCCTTGTAGACACTTATGTGTCCTCACAAACTTAAACAGTGCCATTCCTTATAACGTCACAACGTACATGTAGAACTAGTTTCCTCTTACACTGGTTAGGGCTTGTGGTTTTACTTGCATGTGCATATATCTGTGTGATATGTATGCATGTGTATGCAAGTGTATGTGCATGTATGTGCGCATGTGTGTAGAGGCCAGAGATTGGCATCATGTGTCCTTCCTCTATTACTCTCCACCTGTGGTGGTTTGATTCACGTGTCCCCCGTGAACTTAGATGTTCTGAATGCTGAGTTTCCAGTTGATGGAGATTTGGGAATTAACACCTCCTAGAGGCAGTGCATTGTTGGGGGCGGGCTTATGGGTGTTATAGCCAGTGTCCCCTTGCTAGTGTTCAGCACACTCTCCTGTTGCTATTGTCCATCTTATGTTGGCCAAGGGGTGATGTCCACCTTCTGCTCATGCCATCATTTTCCCCTGCCATCATGGAGTTTCCCCCTCCAGCCTGTAAGCTAAGATAAACCTCCTTTTTCCCCCACAAGCTGCTCTTGGTTGGGTCATTTCTACCAGAAATGCAAACCTGACTGCAACAGTAAAGTGGTATCAAAAGTGGGATTGCTGCTGGGCGTGGTGGTGCACGCCTTTAATCCCAGCACTTGGGAGGCAGAGGTAGGAGGATCTCTGAGAGTTCGAGGCCACCCTGAGACTACATAGTGAATTCCAGGTCAGCCGGAGCCAGAGTGAGACCCTACCTCGAAAAACCAAAAAAAAAAAAAAAAAAAAAAAAAAAAAGTGGGATTGCTGTTAGATACCTGACTTATGTAGCTTTGGCCTTTTGGAGCTGATTTTCAAGAGGAATGTGGAAGGATTTGAAACCTTGGCCTAAGAGACGCCTTGCAGTGCTGTAAGTACAGCTTGATGGACTATTCTGGTCAGAGTTGAAAGACCTGAATGCAGTAAGAACTATGGACTGTGAGATTTGGCTTATGAGTGTGAGAAAGAGCTTGGCTTGGACTGGGCTAGAGGGAGATGTGTGAAAAGCTTGCTGTTATGCCCATGCCTGAGAAGTTGTTCAGGGTTGCTTTGCATAGAAATGAACTAGAGTGAGCAGAAGGAAATGGCACAGAAAAAAAAAAAAAAAAAAAAACAAAAAAAACAACTTTTGTGTGAACTGCTGCCCATTCAGCTAAAATTGAGAGATTACAACCTTTGAGACTGGGCTAGCTGACATGCACTGGGGCAACAGGAAGAATGTAGACTCTTTTGAAGAGGCCTAAGTGCTCAAGGAGTCCTGTTCTTCAAAGTCTGCTTTATTTCTCCCCTGGATTAACAAATTGGCACCCTACCTGGTATTGTGGAGTATAAGAAATGCAGAAAAGAGAGGGTCATTGAGTTTGCAACATGGTCTTGTGCTTTGGAAATGGCCATGGGCAGTGTGAAGCACGTTTGCCTGCATGGAGACCCCATAGAGCTAGGAGGATGAACGTGGGTTGCAATGGAGACACAGTGGAGATGCCGGGACCACAAGATGGCTGCCAAGGAGAGCTGCCAGCCCCTGATGAAGTTTTCCAGGACTGTGCGTAGCCTAGCTGGCAGGGCAGAATTGGAATTCCAGAGACTTGTTGCTGGTTAGGATCATTGGATTTGAAGATTTGTCACTGCCTAGAGTTGTTGGACTTGAAGCTGCAGAGTTTGATGTTTGCCCTATTTAAATCTTGTATTGGTTGAATGTTTCTTTGCTATGCCCAATGCCATATTTTGCAATGTGAATGTTTATTCTGTACCACTGTGGGTTTTGGAGGGATTTCTTTTTTTGGTATTATGGCTCACTTTGAAGATCTTGGACTATGGGGATGTATGAATATCATTGGAATTGATAAAAACTTTGGGGACTTAAATTTTTTTTTAATTTATTATTTATTTGAGAGTGACAGACAGAGAAAGAGTGAGAGAGAGAGAGAGAGAGAATGGGCATGCCAGGGTTTCCAGCCACTGGAAACAAACTCCAGACACGTGTGCCCCTTTGTGCATCTGGCTAATGTGGGTCCTGGGGAATCGAGCCTCGAACTGGGGTCCTTAGGCTTCACAGCCAAGCGCCTAACCACTAAGCCATCTCTCCAGCCCCTATGGGGACTTTTAAAGTTTGATGAATGCATTGCATTTTACATCATGTACAGATATTGGTTTATGGGGCCCAGGGGTGGAATATTGTGGTTTGATTCAGGTGTTTCCCATAAGCTTAGGTATTATGCTAGGTTCCTGGCTGGTGGAGATTTGGGAATTAATGCCTCCTGGAGGGAGTATATTGTTGGAGGGGGGTGTTTATGAGAATTGTAGCCTGTGTCCCCTTGGCAGTGTTTGGCACACTCTTCTCTTGCTATGGTCCACCTTATGTTGGTCAGGAGGTGATGTCCACCCTCTGCTCATGCCATCATTTTCCCCTGACATCATGAAGCTTCCCCCCAGAGCCTATAAGCCAAAATAACCTCTTTTGTCCCACAGGCTGCTCTTGGCTGGATGATTTCTACCAGTATTGCGAACCTGACTACAACTCCCATTATTATTATTATTATTATTATTATTTTATTTATTATTGAGGTAGGGTCACACTTCAGCCTAGGCTGACCTGGAGCTCACGATATAGTTCCCGGCTGGCTGTGCACTCACAGCGCTCCTCTTATCTCTACTTCCCAAGTGTGGGATTAAAGGTGTGCACCACCACACCTGGCTTCCAACTTATTTCTGAGGCAGGCTCTTTCACTGACTTTGGAGCTCACTGATGCAGCTAGACTAGATAGCCAGCCCCAGAGATCCTTTTGTCTCTGCCTCCCCAGCACTGGGACCATGCCTGTCCTTTTACCTACACACTGGCGATCTGAACTCAGATTCTTGGACTTCCTTGCATGGCAAGCACTTTATCCATGGGGACATGTTCCTGGCCCACGGAATTGTGTTCCATTGCGCATCTCAGAGAGTCCAAGGTAGCGTTTCAGTCCCCGTGTGAAAGCAGTGTGAATGCAGGCAGTTGAGAGTTGGCATGGTGGCACTGGCATCACCTGGCTCTCTGTAGCTCCCAGCGCTGGAGCTCCCGGATGTGACCTTTGTCAAAGATGAGTGCGACTGTTCCACATGTCGCAGCCTTGCCATGGACGGAGGATGGAGGAGAGGTGTGCCGCCTCCCTTTGAAAGACCTGTCTCCTAAGTCTGACACGCTCCCCTGACCTCTCACTGGTTAGAGCTTAGTCATGGAGACCGCCACACCTAAGTGGAGGCGCTTTTCCTAACTCAGCCCAAGCCTCTCAATCATCATCCCCTCTTGGCCACACTAAGAGCTATATGGAGAGTGAGTCTTTAGGAGCTTTCTGGATGGTTCTGTCTCAGGAGGACTTCTTGTGTGTGCTGTCACCTGTAATAACTGCAAGGTTAAGAACTAGCCAGGTTCACCACAGGTACAGGTTTAATAGATTATAGGTATTTAGGGGTTTATGACAAGAAATTGGCTTATTCATCTGTGAGGCTGGCTTAGCAAACTGGAAATATGTAGGGAAAATAGTCACACGGCACAGGCAGGTGTTGAAGCGTGGAGTGGCTGAAATCAGGGGTCCTAAGCCTTCTTTTCTGTTTCTATTAACTTTAAAAATTGTGTGTGTGTGAATGTGTATGTGTGTATGGGTGTGCCAGGGACTCTTGCCACTACAAACAAATACCAGACACATGTGTCACTTTTTTTAATACCCTGGCCTATGGGCTTATGTTGGAGAATTGGGCATTGAATCTGGCCTGCTGGCTTTGCAAGCAAGGGCCTTTAGTCACTGAGCCATCTTCCCAGCCCCTAAACCTTCTTTTCAACAGATTACTTTAGGCTTATCCAGCAGAATCTTCCCTTTTTTGGGGGAAGGGATTCGAGGTAGGGTCTCACTCTAGCCCAGGCTAACCTGGAATTCAATATGTAGTCTCAGGGTGGCCTGGAACTCATGGTGATCCTCCTACCTCTGCCTCCTAAGTGCTGGAATTAAAGGTGTGCCCCACCACGCCTGACTCAATCTTCCTTTTTTTAAAAAAAAAAAAATTAAATATTTATTGGGGGGGGAGAAAGAGAGAAAATGGGAATGCCAGACCTCATACTGCTGCAATGAACTTCAGACACAGATGCCACTTTGTGCATCAGGTTTACCTGGTTATTGCAGAATCGAACCTAGGCCATCAGGCTTTGTAAGCTAGTGCCCTTAACTGCTGATCCATCTCTTCAGCCCTGAGCATTTTTCTTTTCAATAGCTAATGTCAGTTGACCAGGTACCTGCAGCTGCAGTTTCATTTCACAGCAAACAACTCAGGTCGGTACTTGACTAAATATCTCGGGAAAGGTGTGTGTTCTGACACACATTGTATGGGCTGCAAAATGACTTCTGCCTCCTTCTGTCCCCCAATTCACTGGAGTCAGTGTCCCTGTAGGTAACCCTGACTGGACAGGCATGACAGAGGGACTCCTGGGATTGTGGCTTAGTTCAGCAAAGCTGCCACATCACATACTATGGATTTAGTTGTCAAGTAGGGGCCGACACAGGCACAAACAAATCCATGTGTGCTTCTTCCTTTCTGGTATCTGATGAAGGTCGATGGGTGCTGTCATTATGGACTAAGGTGAGACTCTGCTTCTACTTGTGCAGTTCATTGTTTCTCTACTCTGTTCTCCTTTTTGTATGCACCATTGATGGTAAAGATGTTATTTCTGATGTTTTCAACAGGTGAGTGAAGACATTTGAGGCTTGCCTGTCACTGTGAACTCATCAAAGTTGATGCCACTTAATTTTTGCTTTTAAAATTAATGGATAACTTGCCTACATTTTTAATTGCAAAACATTTTATGTTTCATTTGCATATTTTTTTGGTTTTCTGTTATTAAGAGATCTTGAAAGGTTTAATACTTGTACATATAAAAGAAGATATTCTGGGTATTAGACCCAAATCTAAACACAAAATTCATTTGTTCTACACACGCTTTACACACACCATCTGAAGGTAATGCTCTATGCTGTTTTAGTGAGCATCTATCTGATGCATATGAATCTAGCTATGGAATGTTCCATTTGTCTGGTCAGGTTGGTATTTGAACAGTTCAGATTCTGGAGCACTTCAGAGTTTGCATTTTCAAGTTGGAGATGTGCATCCTGCTAAGTGTTCATTTTAATGTGTTTTAAATACTTTATTTTTATTTATTTATTTGAGAGAGAAGGAGAGAGAGAGAAAGAATAGGCATGCCAGGGATGCCAACTGCTACAAATGAATTCCAGATGCATGTGCCACCTTGTGCCTCTGGCTTATGTGGGTACTGGGGAATCAAACCTCAAATCTGGTTCTTTAGGCTTTGTAGGCAAGCACTTTAACCACTAACCCATGTCTCCAGCTCTGATTTTAATATTTTGTTTTTGATATTTGATACAGGGTCTCATGTAGCCCAGGCTGGCCTCAAAATTTATATGTAGTGAAACTTGGCCTCAAAGTCCTGCCTCTCTGCTTCCCAAGTGCTGGGATTACAAGGGTGTATCACTATATCCAGCTCTCCACCCCCAGCTTGTTTTCTCTTTTTTGTTGTTTTGTTTATTTTTTATTTATTTATTTGAGGGCAACAGAGAGAGAAAGAGGCAGATATATATATATATATATAGAGAGAGAGAGAATGGGCGCGCCAGGGCCTCCAGCCACTGCAAACGAACTCTAGACACGTGCGCCCCCTTGTGTATCTGGCTAATGTGGGTCCTGGGGAATCGAGCCTCGAACTGGGGTCCTTAGGCTTCACAGGCAAGCACTTAACTGCTAAGCCATCTTTCCAGCCCTTGTTTTCTTTAATTATATTAGAAAACGAAAATTAGAATGTGTAGGAAGTGATAATAGTTATTTAGCAATTTACTTTATACTTATATATTAAAGGATTTTTTTAGACCAGAAATTTTAAAGCAAAAGGAATCCTCTACTGACATCTAGGATTTTTTTTTATTTTAAATAATCTCCCACCTCTACAGGTACCAAAGTATGGGGAAATACGTATTTAGAAAATGGAATCTGATGTTAAGTTACCATTTTGGAGCTGTGTAAAGCCCCCACTTTTTACAACATATTTTTTATTTATTTGTGAGAGAAAGACAGAGAGAGAGAAAGAGAGAATGTGCATGCCAGGACCTCTAGACATTGCAAAAAACTCCAGACACATGTGCCATCATGCGTATCTGGCTTTTGTGGGTACTGGGGAATCGAACCTAGGTCCTGAGGCTTTGCAGGCAAGTCCCTTGACCTCTAAGTCATCTCTCCAGCCCAAGCCCCCCCTTTTAAATGAAGTGTTTGAAAAACTGGATCTTGTCTCAGATTTCAGTTCTTGCAAATAGAAATTATTAACTTTTGGTAGGGACATAGTTGTATGTGTGTGTGTGTGTGTGTTCAGTTTTTTTGAGGAAAATACATATAGGACCTTTATTATGGGATTTTCCTACCACATTTAAGTAGTTTTGGGTGCCATTCACAATCAGGGTACTTCTTCATTTGTGACAGCAGTTTGTTCTTGAACCATTTCGTTTTGCATTCTGCGTCAGACAAGACTTTCTCAGAAACTATTGTGGTCAGGGTGCCGGGGCAGGAGGGGAGATTGAAAGGCTATTCTGAGGTTCATGATTGTTTTTGGTTTTTTTTTTTTTTTTTTTTTTTTTTTTTTGAGACATAGTCTCAGGTAGACAAGGCTGACTTCAAATTCACTGTATTTCCAAAGCTGGCCTTGAACTTCTGATCCTCCTGCCTTCGAATACCTCCCCACTGCATCTCAGGTGTGGGGACCACGCTTGACTTCATGCTAGCATCTTGACTGAGTGATGAGAGGTCATGAAATCACACCAGACCCAATGGGCAGGGTTCCGTACCTACAATGTGTAAGAATGAAGTGGGAAGAACTGTAGAGGAAAAAAAAAACCAACACAGATTCAGAAATGCATTGTAAGAATGAATGAGGACTCTGGGGCACACAGTGAATGTCGCTGCCTGTCTTAAGATATGAGCCGAAGGGCTCCTACTGAGGTGTGGTTGCACCCTCTCTTCCTCCAAATCTCTATGCTAACATCACCCATCAGAGAGGCCTTCCCTGACCATGTCCCTAAACTAGTCCTGACCCACTCCACCGTGTGGCTCTGCTATGACTCCGACACTTGATAGCTATGTTTTGTTTCAGAGCTGCCCTTCTTCCCCTGACCCTGTTGAAATGAAAGCCCTCTGCGAGCCTGTGTATTGTTTTGTTGGTTGTGTCCTTTGTAGTGTCTGCAAGTGTGCATGCAACTCTGTTATATGCTTGAGGGACCTATACAAAAGGGGTATGGGCTGCAGAGATGGCTCAGCAGCCAAAGACACTTGCCGGCAAGGCCTGCTATCCCAAAGTTCAATTCCCCAGCACCCATGTAAAGTCAGATGCAAAAAGTGGTGCATTTGGTGTTCATTTGCAGTTGCAAGAGACTGACATACACGCACATGTACACGCACACACACATGCACAAATGAGTAAATAAAAATATCAAAACGTCAAAAGGCACAACTTACAGAATTCTGTTTATACGGCTCCCTTAAATCAACAGTATTTTTGGAAGAAAATGTACTTACTATAATGCAGAGGATATTGGGTGAAACCACCACAGACCAAAATTTGAATCCATTTTACCTTTTGTGTTCGTAAGCCTCAGCATGAAGCTGGATAGTGGAGGCTGTGCTGATTGGAGCAACTTAAAATTGTGATCACAACATAAGCTTCATGAAGCCGGAGCTGGGGTGGGGAGGTCGCCTGTACACTTTTGTATTCTCATAGACTAGGCTGGCCTTCAACTCCCAGTCTTCCTGGGTTAGCATCCCAAGCACTGGGATGACAGGACTGTACCATTGTGCCCAGTCAACAGCAGAAAATTTAAGCTCAAATGAGCCATTAGAGTTGGCAATAGATGCCTCTATACAGTACTGTATCACATGTTCTTCCACGTCTTCTTGAGCCATCCTTGACTGCAAGCAGCTTTTGTAAACGTGGAAACCTACAGTAACTGTGCCAGGCCTCCTTGGCTCGGGAGTAAACTGAATTTCATCATTTCACAGTGTTTTCCGAGGTCAGTTATTAAGACATATGAAAAATTTCCAGCAAAATTCCATGAGTGTGGAATAAAAGTTTAATCATATTATTTTATTTTTTGCTGTACATTTTTTTAAAAAATGGGGTTCATGTAGCTGGTCTAGAAGTCCCTATGTAGCTGAGGATGACCTTGAACTTCTTATTCCCCTTCCTCTACTCCTAAGTGCTGGGGTTACAGGTGTATGCCGCCACCCTGCCCGGTTTATTGGTTTTTATTTGGAAAACAGATAGACTGTTAGGAAACCAGTACTAAACCAATTAGCATACTGAAATCCTAACTGAACGGGTTCAATTGTACAAGAGATCCGGGCAGCCTTGGCCTTAAGGTCATTTATTCCCACACTGTCAGTAGCGGGAGTGGGCACACCTGGCCTCATTCTCAGCAGCCGGTCACCCGAGCATCCTGCTCCTCTGTTAGTCACCCGGCTTGTGAGTGTCGAGGTTCATAGACTCTCCTTTCAGAGCTTACAGGAGGAAAAGGCTGGGACATGGCAAGCAAAAAAGCCTATTTTGTTCTTCAGACCTATAGTCATAGTTTCCTTTAAAAATGCTTTTTATTAATTTTAATTTTATTATTTAATTGGCTTACAAAGATTTGGCATCATTATTTATTTATTTGCACATATGTGAGTGTGCCAGGGTTTTCTTGCAGCTGCAATTGAATGCCTATTGGCCTTTATGTATCTGGGAATTGAACCTGGGCCAGCAGGCTTTGCAAGCAAGTTCCTCTAACAGATGGGCCATCTCCCCAGGCCCCATTATGGCATTTCAAAGTTTTTTTAGTTGATTCACCCCTCCTTATCTCCCCACTCGTGTTCCCCCCCTTGCATCCTTCCCTTTCTCCTTTCTGCTTTATGTCACATGTATTTTTTGGTTTTTGCGAGGTAGGATCTTACTCTGGTCTAAGCTAACTTGGAGTTCACTCTAGCCCAGGCTCATCTTGAACTCACAGTGAACCTCTTACCTCAGCTTAAATTCAAATGCTTACACATTTTATTCAATTATAAATACAACTTAAGAGAAGGAAAGAAAACAGAGCTCATGCCCAAGAGGGATGAGCTGCGTTCCCCAAAATGGGGAAGCCCAGAACTTAAGAGAAGGAAGGACTGCAGAGCTCTTGTCCATGGAGGCAAGAGGGGGTTTCAGAAGCCCACCAGGAGAGAAGGAAGGGGGGAGAGCACAGCGAGCTCCTGCCCTTGAGGCGAGATGGCAGACGTGGGGAAAAGGCTCCATCTCAGGATTTTAGGCTTTACCCATATTTTTAAAAATCATCCTCATTTTTAAAATATATTTTATTTACGAGAGAGAGAGAGAGAGAGAGAGGGAGGGAGGAAGGGAGAGAGGGAGAGAGAGAGAGAGAGAGAGAGAGAGAGAGAGAGAGAAAAGCTGGTGCGCCAGGGCCTTCAGCCACTGCAAATGAACTCCAGACGCCTTCGCTTCCTTGAGATCTGGTTTAAGTGGTTCCTGGGGAATTGACCCGGGGTCCTTTGGCTTTGCAGGCAGATTCCTTAACTGCTAAGCAATCTCTCCAGCCTGATCTCCTCATGTTTAAGTTGAGCCAATTCTTGTATCTAAACTTTAGTAACTTATCAGAGGAAATATTTCTTTTTCTCAACTGATACTCCAAGGAGAGACCATTCTCCCTGCTGGGAAGGTGTATGTCTGTGACCTTGCATCAAAGCTCGCCTTTGGTGCTCCTCTCTTCCCCCACTCAGCAGGCATTCACCACTGTACTGCAAATGTTATCCAAGGGGAAAATGGCCTTCATTTTATTTTCTGGGGACGGTGCCATCCCCACTGGTCACAGTATGTGCCAACGTAGCTGAGAATCCTTTAGAATCACAGATGCATCACATTTTTATAGGTCAGCATTATGGTCTGTGCGCATTTTGTGCCACCAGCTCTTGCAGTGTTCAAGGAGTGTCTGCCATCAGAGGACACCAGAATGTTCCTTTAGTCGAGAAAATGGAGGCTTTTTCAAAGGGAAAGTTGTTTGATCTCAAGAAAGAAGGGAGGGAGAACCTCAGTGGAGATACTACATTCTGAGCAGCCAGACAGGAGATCTGTGTGGAAGACAGAAGACTGCACCCTAATGACATCCAATCCATTGTACTATGCCAGTGAGGATCAGGCCAGGTGACTGTTCATGCAGACTGCAGAGAAATCTAGAGGCCAGGAAGCAAAGTGGTCAGTGATTGGCCAGCTTCCCCAGGGCAAGGCCTGCTCACAGCTGTTCCTTTCCTGTCCTGGTTGCCTAGCACCCTTCTGGAGAGTGCATACTCAGTAACATTGTTTAATGAATGGCTAGATGGAGGCTGAAAGTTTAAAACTAATGGTAGCTGATCAATGAGGGGAGTTGGTTAGCATTAGACCTATCTATGAGGCATTGCATGTGTTGAAAGATATGCAGATGCTCCCCAATTTATAATGAGGTTGTATCCTTATAAACTCATTATAAGCTGAAAATAGCAGGAGTCAAAAAATGCATTTAAGGGGCTGGGGAGATGGCTTAGGGGTTAAAGGTACTTGCTTGCAAAACTTTCCAGCCCTGGTTCTATTTATCAGGACTCATGTAAGGCTAAGAGTACAAAGCAACACATGTATCTGGAGTTCATTTACAGTAGCAAGAGGCTCTGACATGCCCATCTTATTTCTCTATTTTTCTCTCTCTTTCTCTTTGCTTCTTTCTCCTGCTTTCAAACAAATAAATATATTATCTTAAAAATGCATTTGAGAGGGCTGGAGAAATGACTCAATGGGTCAAGTGCTTGACTTCCAAACATGAGGAAACTGAATTTGCTCTTCAGTGCCCATGTAAAAATGGGGTGGAGAGATGTCTTGGTGGTTAAGGTGTTTGCCTGCAAAGCCAAAGGACTTTGGTTCTATTCTCCAGGACCCACATAAGCCAGATGCACAAGATGGTGCATGTGTCTGGAGCATTCTGTCTCTCTCTCTCCTTTTCTCTCTCCAATAAATAAATAAATAAATATATATTTTTAAATGCCTCATGAGGAAGCAAACGTTCCAGCACTGGGGAGGCAGAGGCAGGAGGATGCCTGGAGCTCACCAATGGCTAGGCCAGTCCAGCTTAACTTGGTTAGCTCTGGGCCAATGAGAGGCTCAAAAAGAAGCGAATGGTATTCTTGAGGAACGACACAGGAGGTTGTTCTCTGGCTTTATGTGCACTTGTACACCTGCACACACACGTATCAACATACATGCAAACATGCATACATAGATGCGTGTGTGCCATCACATACACATGCAAGCAAAACACTTGTAGACACCGTAGAGTGTCCGCTGTTTACCCTGTGATTACGTGGCTCACAAGAGCTGTGGCTTGCAGCCACCACAATGCATCACAAGAGACTGTTGTATCACTTGTTACTAACCCAAGGAAAGATCAAAATTCAAACTTTGAACTACAGCTACTGCTGAATGCACATTGCTTGTACCTTGCGGTAAAGAGGAAAAATTATAACTTGAACCATGCAAATTGGGAACTGTCTGTATGTGATTGGTTAAACTGTTTGCCTGTGAGGTGAGAGTTGGTAGGGAAATTTTTATGCTACTATTCCAGTGGAAATTCGGTCAAGTTGAGATGTTTTGTTGTATCTATTATATAAGTAAGTACGTGTTAAGACTAGGTTTATATGTTTGAGTAAGTAAACCACATTTGATCATAAATTTTTATAGGCTGCAGCCATCAAAATTGTACTTTGAGCTCCCATGCTCTCTGAGTGCCTGCGATGTTTGATTACCTGCTAGTTCTGGGCAAATAGCGTTCTAATAGACTCCATCTGATCTCCATTCCCTGGAGGGATCAGATGTGGTTCCTCCTTAGTTCAGAAAGACAAACCAAGACTGGGTCTTTTCTTCAGCTTGTAGCTTCCCAAATTTACTTTCATTAATTTATCCAGGGTGAACAAACCCTATGCACTTGCTTAAAATCAAATTTACTGGAGATCGACATAATTGTTGGTTCTGAAAAAATAATCATTCACAAATAGTCTGGAAGAGTTTATTGATGAGATAAATGCTCTACTAGGAAAACCTGCCTTGAAAATTTTATTAATCATTTTACTCCTTGTTGTGACCAGACACCAGACAAGATCAACTTAAGGAAGTGTATCAGTTACATTCTTGTTGCTGGGACAAAATACCTGACCAGAAGCAGCTCATGGAAGCTTTTGGTCCCAGAGGGTAGGGTCGCTCATGACAGGGAGGGCATGGTGGACTGGAGCAGAAAGAAGTCACCCTGGAAGAAAGGAAGCGGAGAGACTGAACTGGACTTGGAGCTGCTTGTAACACCTGAAGGCCCACCCCAGTGACCCAGTTCCTCCAGCAAGGCTCCACCTCCTAAAGATTCCACAGCTTTTCCCGTCAGCCACCAGCAGGGACACAGTGTGTCTGAGTCTGTAGCCACCCACCTTACATCCAAAGCACCTCAGGAAGGAAAGGGTTTATTCCCGTTTACAGTGGGGAGGTAAACACTCCAAGGAAGGGGAGGCAACAGGTTCCACAGCCTTCCCAAATGAGGCCATTAGCTGGCGACCAAGTGTTCAAACACATGAGCCCACGGGGAACATTTTACATTCAACATACAACAGCCAGGTGTTTAAACTTCATTGTATTTTAGATTGATTCAGTCAAATAAAATATATTATCTTCCACCTGTTATTTTTTAATGTCGCTAGCTACAATTATCCATGTGCTTCAAATTTGTGACACAGTGCATTCTGTTAGGCAGCACTCTTGTAGTGGCCAAACATGCTAGGATCTAGACTTCTCTAACTGATGCCATTTAAATAGGGATATACTTTTGTAGGATAGATTGGCACCATCTCACTTGATAAGATGTAGATCTCATATGAATTATTTTATTACTAAATACCGAATGCTGAGTATGCCATAGAGCACCACACCTTATTTTAACTGTTTTTTCTTTTTATGATTCCCTCTGAAATTTGCATTTGTATTGCAATAGCTAACACTACCTACTTTTAATATGCCAGGCACTGTGAGAGGTATCCAAAACAAAAGCAGTAATTTGTATGGACTTCCAGATTCAAATACTAAGTGAGAGAGATGGGCGTGGTGGTGCATGCCTTTAATCCCAGCACTTGGGTGGCAGAGGTAGGAGCATCACCATGAGTTCGAGGCCACCCTGAGATTACATAGTGAATTCCAGGTCAGCCAGGGCTAGAGTAAAACCCTACTTCAGGACAAAGAAAAAAAAAGTTTGACTCTGTACACAGAAGAGCGAATGCCTGGGTTCTTTCTTTTTCACTTGCTTGCTCTACTCTCTCTCACATGCACTCTCCTTATTGCTTACATTTTTAAGAATAAATTCTCCTGAAATAATTGCTTTTAGTCATTTTTTGTTATTGTTTTAGATTTTTCAGTTGAAGTATATATTTTGAGCTGGGGAAATTGCTGAGTGGTTACAGACACTTGATTGCAAAGCCTGTGGCCTGGGTTCAATTCTCCAGCACCCATGTAAAGTCAGGTGTAGAAAGTACTGAAAGTAATGCGTACATATGGAATTCATTTGCAGTGGCAAGAGTCCCTGATCTTCCCATATACTCCATCTAATTTTATCTTTACCACTCTCAAATAAATATAACTAAAGTTCTTTAATTTTAATTTTAATTTTTTGTTTTATTGAGGTAGGGTCTCATCCAAACTGACCTGAAATTAACTATGTAGTCTCAGGGTGGCCTTGAACTCAGATGATCCTCCTATCTCTGCCTCCCAAGTGCTGGGATTGAAGACATGCACAACCCTGCCTGGCATGAAATATTTAAAATTTTTATTTTATAATATTTATTTACGAGAGGGGGGGGGGGAGAGGGAGAGGGAGAGAGAGAGAAAGAGAAAGCATATAAACAGAGAATGAGCATGTCAGGGCCTCCAGCCACTGCAAACAAACTCCAGATGCACGTGCCACCTTGTACATATGCCTTTATGTAGGTAATGGGGAATTGAACCTGGGTCCGTAGTCTTTGCAGGCAAGCACCTTAACAGCAAAGCATCTCTCCAGTCTGTAATAAAATATTACTTTAAAAGCATTTATTTTGTCTCAGGTAGCCATGTGTTCCTTTAGGACTAGAAAATATAAGTCATAGATGCATGGGCTGAGTGAGAAAAAAGGCAACTTTTTCTCTTGTAGCCAATTTGTTGAGAAGGTTGACAATCTTACCTACTTCTTATGCCTCATATTTCCCATTCCATGAAAAAAGAAAAATATGTATCTGCACAAACTTTTAAAAAACATTTTATGTATTCCCATGCAGAGAGAATGGAGATAGAGAATGGGCACACCATGTCCTTTAGCCACTGCAAGCGAACTTCAGATGCATGTGCTACTTTGTGCACCTGGCTTTATATGGATACTGGGGAATTGAACCCAGGTCATTAGGCTTTGCAGGCAAGCACCTTACCTGCTGAACCTTGTCTCTAGCCCCATATACAAACTATTTTTAAGGATATGGGGTAAAAATAAGACACTTTGGTCTTTAGAAGACCAAATCAAATCAGTACAATTTGTCCAAACACAGAATATTATGCCATCAGCAGGCCTGAAAATGCTGGGGCATGTTGTACTTAAGAAGGTGGGTTTAGGAGGCAGTACCTTAGTTCAAATCCCAGCTCTACCAACTGTTCCGTTCACTCATTCTAAGAGCTCAAGATCAATGTGCTTTTCTTCCAATTTGCCGCTTCTCATCCTCCCCTTTGTGCCCATGTGGTCTAATGGTTCCATCTCCTCTCCTTATAGTCATGGTCCCTGGTCATTGTGTTAGTATTAATTACTTTTCTTGTCACTGGGACAAAATGCCTAACAAAGGGAAACTAAAGGAAAAGGGCTTATTTTCACTCACGGGTTGAGGAATTTGGTCCATCCTGGCAGCAGTAACATGAAGCAGCTGGTGACATTGTGTCTGTCATCAGGAAGCAGAGAGAGATGAAAGCAGACACCCTACCTACTTGCTTTCCCTTTGGGATTCACTCTGTGTCCCCAGACCCTGAAAAAGGCTGCCACCCATATTCTTGGTGGGTCTGCCCTCACACACATGCCCAGAGGTGCATCTACGAGATTCTAAATCCAGTCCTTTTGACAATGAATATTTACACCATTCCAGTTGTGATGACGTCACTTGCCTCTCTTCCTTCTGTTATACTGTCCAGCAACCTTAGTGGTGTTAAAATGGAGATCAGGTAGGCACAATTTCCCTCATGCCTAGAAAACACATATATAGGCAGCTCTGATGCTGTTAGCTTGACCACACTGCCCTCCATCTACACTCAGCTCTCTTGGGTAGCCGTACAATATTCCCCAATGAATTCCTTCTCTTACCTCCCAAGTGACTATTACATATCTTTATTTCTTCCCACAAACCTCCATCTCTTTCCCGCTCTCTTAGCTAATGATGTCACATGCCATGGAAAAACTGGAAGTAGCCAAGATAAAATTAACCCCTCCCCCACTTTCAAGTCCTCCCACATGGGCAAGCCTGTTTCCCACCTTCTGCTCCTTACTATGGTGGTGAGATCTCCATGACGCCCATTGTGACTGATCTGCTGCCCCTTCCCCATGAGAGCTATGAATCTTCCCACCAGCATCATTAAAGTTCCCCGTCTTTGTTTGACTGGATCATTTCCATTATTCAAACATTCTCTAATAGCTTCCTTCTCCAAAGGTGTTTCCTTGAATTATGTTCTGTGAAATAAGGCACAACAAAACCAAATCTTCACCTTCTCACTCCTATGTGGAATCTAAGAAGTTGATACTCTCCAGTTCAAAAGCAGAGTATTGGTTACCTCTGCCTGTGAATGACGTGGGGAAGGAGGGTGAATAGATGATGGTTGGAAGATCCTGGGATGGTTTGATGGAAACAATAACATCTATGTTCGATAGCACACAGTAGGATAATTATGGTTGACATCAGTTAGTCGTATATTTTACAATAGCTAGAGGGTAGGATTTTGGGTGCTCCTTACAGAAACAATACTAAAGGCTTGAGGTGAGAAGTTTTTACCCTGACCTCATCTTGATGCATCATGTATTTATATTAAAATGTCACACTTTATCTCATTGTGATAGTTTGTTTATTTTCATTTATTTATTTGACAGTGACAGACAGAGAGAGGAAGAGGCAGATAGAGAGAGAGAGGGGAGGGAGGGAGGGAGGGAGGGAGGATGGGCGCACCAGGGCTTCCAGCCTCTGCAAACGAACTCCAGACGCGTGCGCCCCCTTGTGCATCTGGCTAACGTGGGTCCTGGGGAATTGAGCCTTGAACCAGGGTCCTTAGGCTTCACAGGCAAGTGCGTAACCACTAAGCCATCTCTCCAGCCCTCATTGTGATAGTTTGAATGGATGTCTCCCCTCCCCCCAAATAATTCAGGAGTTTTATTAAAACTTGTAACTTGGTGTCACTGAGGAGCTATCCTAGGGCCCAGCCCTAAGGTATGAGCGTGGACCCAGAATTCTAATCAAAAGATATGCAAAGTGCCTGAGTTCTGCCATCCTGGGTTCCTGGAGTGTGTTTACTTGTGCTGGTGGTTTTTTTTGTTTTTTTTTCTTCTCTACTTGGACCTGTGAAAGGCGGCCGGCTCCTTCTACCATTATGAAACTTCCACTCCATCTGCAAGCTTCAACAAATCCCTTCCTCCATCACTGTGCCTGGTTTGAAATTTCATCCTAGCAACTGAGGCTGTCTGCTCTACTTATAGACAAGCTAAACTACTGCTTCACTTAAAAAATGTAAAGATTGCCACTTAATTTCTTATCCCCCTCTACTTTGCTGCGTATCTCTGTTTTTTAAAGCAAAACTCTTGGAGTAGACGAGCCCATTTTTGCTATCTTTAACTCCTTACACACTACCCCACATTAAAAAAATGACAACTTGCCTTTCTTATTTTATTTATTTATTTACTTATTTGCAGGGCTGAGGATTGAAGCAGGGGCCTCGCACATGCTAGGCAAGTATTCTGCTACTGAGTCCAGCCCCTAGCTGTTCCTTACCCCACGCTGCTTGTTTGCTTTTCAAAGAGAAGCATGCCCGGTAGCCCTGGTGGGCCTCAAACTCCCAGTGTAGCTCAGGTTGGCCTTGAACTTGTGGCAATCTTGCCTGGGCTTCCAGAGCTCTGGAATGGTAGGAACACATCACCATGGCCAGCGGATTAGTTACTTTTCTCACTGCTGTGAGGAAATACCTGACAAAAAGTATCTCAGGGAAGGAAAGGGTTTGTTTTGGCTTATAGTTCCTGTGTAGTCCCTCATGGGGTGAAGGTATGGCAGGAGGCGTGGGGAGTCAGCAGGTCATGTAGTAACCTAATCAGGAAGCAGATAGTAAACAGGAAGTAGAGATAGCTCAAAGGCCCACCCTCAGTGACTCACTTCCTCCAGCAAAGTCAACCCCCCCCCCCCACCCAGCACCTCCTAAAAGGTTCCACAACCTTCCCAAACAGCACCACCATCTGGAGACCAAGTGTTCAAACACATGAACCCATGGGGGACATGTTAGCTTCAACCGTCGACACCTGACTAGCTTTCTGTTTGGAAGAATATTTATAGACTTTGAAATGCACGGATCTTAAGCCTACGATTCTTCAGGGTTCTGATGACTGTGTGCCCAATTCTGAAATTCTTAAGCCCTTGCCAACATATAGAATGTGACTGCTGTCACTGAAAGGTCCCTTATGCTCCTTCCGCATCAGCCCTCTCACCACCCTCCCATCTCCTTCCAGAGAAAACACTGTTTTGGATTTTCCCCACTCTATGTTATTTTTTTACTTTGCTGGGAAATCCTAAAGATTAAAGTACACAATAGTCCCTCTTCGGTGTTCTGTCTCCCACTGAGATCAATATTCTTTACATGGCTCCATACCATGTATATCAGTAATCCATCCTGTTGCCGAATACCATTCCATCCTTTGACTACACAAGAGTTTGCTTATTCCTTTTTCTTTTTTGTTTTTGTTTTGTTTTGTTTTCTGAGGTAGGGTCCCACTCTAGCTCAGGCTGACCTGGAATTCAGTCTGCATTCTCAGGGTGGCCTCCAACTCACGGCGATCCTCCTCCCTCTGCCTCCCGAGTGCTGGGATTAAAGGCGTGCGCCACCACGCCCCGCTTGCTTATTCCTTTTTCTACTGATGGATGCCTGGTTGTTTTCAGTTTGGGGCTATCACGAATAAACTTGCCACCAACAAGCACAAAGTCTTTATGTAGAGATTTGTTTCATTTTTCTGTTGGGCAAACACTTGGCAATGAAATGACTGAGTCATACGGTAGGCATATGTTGGTTTTATAAGGAACTGCAAGAAATTTTCTTAAAACGGTTACTGTTTGATGCTCCAGCCAACAGTTTGAGAGTCGCACCTGACTCTGTATCTTGCTACCTTTGGATGTAGCAGCCATCCTTGTGTGACTGTGTGTGTCATGTATGTGAGTGTGCACATGGGTGTACAGATACACTCACAGGTGTGCAGATGCCAGATATCCTTTCCCCACGCATCCTCTCTCTGAACACAGAGCTGCAAATTTCCCAAACCCCTGTGATTCTCTGGTGTCTCCAGACAAGTGTAGTCACACCCAGCTGTTTATACAGATCCATTCAAGTGGGTTCAGGCCCTTTCTGGCCTTCATGCAAGTGGCAAAGCACTCTTACGCTCTGACGTCTCTCTAGCCCTTAGCCGTGTTTAGTGATTCTCATGTTGGTGAGGAGGTTGCAGAATCACATTTTGTTTCTTTATTTTAATTTCTCTGACTCAACATTTGTCACTTTTTCATGTGCTTTTGGTGTGTTTTTGTTCCCACCCCCACACAGGGTCTCGTGTTACCCAGGCTGGCCTTGAACTCGCTATGTAGTGGAGACTGGTATTGACCATCTGATCCTCCTGTCTCCACCTCCCAAGCACTGTGATGAGAGGTATGTTCCTCCACACCCTGTTTGCGTGCTTATGCGTCATCGGCTTATCTTCCTTTGAGAATTCCCTGGTGAAATTTTCAGCCATCTTGTATTGAGTTGTGGTTGCTTATGAGTTATCCTAGATATCAGCCCCCTGAAAACAAACACACAAACAACAGATCTGTGGCTTGTACATATCATCTTCCAGGCTGAGACAGCGTCCCAGGTACACCAGGTCTCCCTCAGAAAATGACCTTGAACTCCTGAACCTCCCAAGCGCTGGGGTTACAGGTGTGTACCACCGTGCCTGCTTCATGCCTGCATCATGCTGGGGATCAAACTCAGGGCTTCATGCATGCTGGGCAAACAGTTGCTAATTGAATTACATCCCCAGCAACCTCCCAGTTGCTTTTCCACACAGTCGTGCAGCCCTCATGAAGGAGTCTGCACCGTGTACCTTAGCTCTGACCCCTCCCGCAGTTTCCTCCTGGGACTATCCCAGTATTCACCTAAGTAATATGCAACCTCTGTCCACACTTACATGGTTTGAGTAATCGTTTAAAATAGCAATGTTTCCCTCACCTGATTAAAAGGTCACAGAATCTTTCTATTATATTTAGAAGAAAAAAAAATAACCCAGACTGCAGTGATATCTAAAGCCTACCATGACCAGACCTCTTTGTCTTTCTCTGACTTGCCCTCTCGCGTAGCCCTAAGGACACCAGCCCTCTTGTTGTTCTTGACCATGATGGGCCAAGTTTGCTTTGCTTGGGGCCTTTGCAGCTTCCGTTTCTTTTGCCTGGAAATTTTCCCTGGAAAATGACATGGCCTGTTATGTTTCTTCATTCAGGTCTCCGATTGAGTGGCCCCCCCTCAGAGAGATCTCTTCTGACTGCTTGGGAGGGAGGGTCGCGACCCCCCCCCCCCCCCGCTCCCCATCGATCTCCAGTCCCTTCCTGTGTTCTTGTCTTCATAGTACTCACTTCGCATCGCCTGGTTTTATGTATGAGAGACCATATACTAGGCCTAAGATCCAGGCCCTGGGCATGCTAGACAAGCATCCTACCACTAAGCATCATCTTTGGTCTCTATGTGTGTTTGTTTTTTAATAGCATCTCAGGTAGCCCAGGCTGGCCTCAAACTCACTATGCAGCCAAGGATGTTCCCTGAACTTTGGATCCTCTTGCCTCCGCCTCTGCAGTGCTTGGGATGGAACCCAGAACTTTGTGCATACCAGGCAAATGCCTGAGTAACATCCTGGCCTCAGATATTCAACGTTTGTCATAAAATAGTCTTTGTGTTGGATGATTTGCCCATCTGAGGCTGATGTTAAGTGTTCTGCGCATCTTTAAGGTGGAATGATCATGTTCCGCAGTTTTGTTGTACTGAATACATTGTCTGTACTTTTGATATTTTTCACCTATGTCATAAGTTGATTGGAATATAATCCCCTGATGACACATGCAAAGTTCAACGCTATGGCATACTTAAGTAGCTAACCCTGACAACAATAGAGCGAATGCCTAGGAGCATAATTAGCTGGCTAATGAGCTTGCTTCTGCTAGGGTTGCGTGATTAAAAAAAAAAATCCAAGAAGGCTTTGCATGGGCCCTGGGCCTGGGCTGCATCTCAAAATGCTGGTGAGGAGACAGTAGGACATCTCAGATAGGACAGTGGCAGAAGCCTAGAGGGAATGGGCGCTTAAATGGTTTGAAAAATTGAAATAAGCCAGTGGTTGGAAGGAATGGTCTAGTGAGAAGCTGTGTGATACTGATGCAGAGACAGGATAGGAACAAAAGCAGGCGGCTCAGGCTAAAGGCAGTATCGGGGACAACAGGAAACCCTAACTTAAATCCGATCAGAAAAGAAGGAGATGTTGGGCTGGAGAGATGACTTAGTGGTTAAGCGCTTGCCTGTGAAGCCTATGGACCCCGGTTCGAGACTCAATTCCCACGTTACCCAGATGCACAAGGGGGCGCACGCGTCTGGAGTTCGTTTGCAGAGGCTGGAAGCCCTGGCGCGCCCGTTCTCTCTCTCTCCCTCTATCTGTCTTTCTCCCTGTGTCTGTCGCTCTCAAATAAATAAATAAATAAAATTAAAAAAAAAAAAGAAGGAGATGTTTCTAGGGAGTAGCAAAGAAGGTAAATTATTCTGGGCTTGTTGCTGCTAGTTGAGTGCCTTCTTACAGACAGGGCCCAGGCAGGTGTCAAGCTGTCTTCCTGTGCAGTTGTCACTGTGGACCGCGCTTAAGCCAGTGTCAGGAGGGTGTGGTGCTTCTGTTTCTGGGGCCCAGAGACCAATTTTGAACTTAAAAAAATGATTCGCAAGCAGAGAGGTAGATTGATAGAGAGATGGGGGAGGGCAGTGAGTACAGGCACACCAGGGCCTCCAGCCACTGCAAATGGAGTTCCCACATTGTGCATCTGGTTTTATGTGGGTACTGGAAATCAAACCTGGGTTGTTAAGCTTTGCAGGCAAGCATCTGAGCCACTGAACCATCTCTCTAGCCCCCATTATGACCTTGCTGTTCTCTGAGGCCAAGTCTCTTGTAGTCCAGGTATAAAGAAGACTGAATTGGTATATAACTAAATCTTATGTAGAACCCAAGTAATGTATGTAGGAATGATAGCATGTATTAAGGCAGATGGTATATTTACATCAGGTTTTGCTTCCTAAGTTTTTATTTTTAGTTTTTTAAAAATATTTTTATCTTGGGCTGGAGAGATAGCTTAGCTGTTAAGCGCTTGCCTGTGAAGCCTAAGGACCCTGGTTCGAGGCTCGGTTCCCCAGGACCCACGTTAGCCAGATGCACAAGGGGGCGCACACGTCTGGAGTTCGTTTGCGGTGGCTGGAGGTCCCGGCGTGCCCATTCTCTCTCTCTGTCTGCCTTTCTCTCTGTGTCTGTCTCTCTCAAATAGATAAATAAAAAAAAATAAAAAATATTTTTATCTTATTTATTTATTAGAGAAAGAGAAAAAAAATAGGCATGCATCTGATGGGTACTGGGGAATCAAACCTGGGTCCTTAGGCTTTGCAGGTAAGTGCCTTAACCACTAGGCAATCTCTCTAGCCCTAAATATTTTATTTTTATTTGTAAGCAGAGACAGATAGACACAAAGAGAAAATGGGCACACCAGAGCCTCTAGATGCTCCAGACAAACTCCAGATGCATGTGCCACTTTGTGCATCTGGCTTTATGTGGGGACTGGGGAATTGAACCCAGGTCATTAGGCTTTTCCGGCCAGCATCTTTTTTTTTTAAATATTTTTTTAAATTTTTTTTTTAATTTATTTATGTGAGAGCGACAGACACAGAGAGAAAGACAGATAGAGGGAGAGAGAGAGAATGGGTGCGCCAGGGCTTCCAGCCTCTGCAAACGAACTCCAGATGCGTGCGCCCCCTTGTGCATCTGGCTAACGTGGGACCTGGGGAACCGAGCCTTGAACCGGGGTCCTTAGGCTTCACAGGCAAGCGCTTAACCGCTAAGCCATCTCTCCAGCCCTCGGGCCAGTATCTTAACTGCTGAGCCATTTCTCCAGTCTCTCACCCATATTGTATCTTAGGATTAATGAGCTAGCCTATAATGAAAAAAAAAAGTTCATTCAGTTTACAGATTGTTTTGACTGTTCCCCATATCATGCTTATTATATATGTAATAATTTGTCCCTTTGACTCCTTCCCATATAACACAGTATTTCCTTTTTACACTGATGGCGATATAGCTTTGCATATCTAGTACAACACAATATAATCTGCTGAACAAAATGTGGAGTTTTGTTAATATGTATGCCAAAATACAAGTTAACTAACCTTTAATTTCTACATTTGCCTAGTCTTTTCTGTCTTGGTCATAGCCAAGTATCATGTGCCTTCTAATCATGGTCACTGAAAAACTATAATGAGAAATTGTGTGAATAAAAAGATAAAGTTCAAGGGGGCTAGAAATGTATCTCAGTTGGCAGAGTACCTTCCCAGCATTCATTTAGCTTTGATCCCCAGTAGTGTATAAAAGCAAGTGTGGTGGCGCACACTTGTAATCCCAGCACTTGGGAGGGAGAGGCAGGGAGTTCAGGAGTTCACATTGTCCTGAGCTACATAGCAAGTTTTGGGCCAGCCTGAGATATGTGAGACCCTGTTTCAAAACTAAAATTAAGGGTTGGAGAGATGGTGTAAATGTTAAGGCACTTGCTTGCGAAGCCTAGGGATCCAGGTTCAATTCCCCAGTACCCATGTAAACTAGATATGTAAAGTGGCATATGTGTCTGGAGTTCGTTTGCATTGGCTAAAGGACCTGACATGCCCATTCTCTCTCTCTCTGCCTCTTCTTTTTCTCTCCCTTTTTCTCAAATAGATTAATAAAAATACTTTAAAAATAAAATAAGTATTTAAAAACTATGCTTGAGGGCTAGAGAGATTGCTTAGTGGTTGAGGCACTTGCTGGCAAAGACAAAGATCTCAAGTTTGATTCCCCAGTACCCACACAAGATGGCACATGCATCCAGATTTGTTTGCAGTGGCTAGAGACCCTGACATGCCCATTCTCTCTCTCTCTCTCCTTCTCTGAGCCTCTCTTTCAAATAAATGTAATATTAAAAATTTCTAAGAAATATGCTTGAAATTATACGGTTTTAGGGTTGGGGAGATAGCTCAATGGGAAATGTGCAAACATGAGGCCCTAGGTTTAGATCCCCAGCACCCATGTAAAATGCCAAGTGTGGTGGCATGTGCCTGTAATGCCAGCATTGTGGATGTGGAAAATTCCTGGGGCTTGCTGACTAACTAGACTAGCCATAGTAGTGAGCTCCACATTCAGTGAGAACCCCTGTCTTAAAAGAAAAATAACGGGCTGGAGGGATGGCTTAGCAGTTAAGACATTTGCCTGTAAAGCCAAAGGACCCAGGTTCGATTCCCCACGATCCACATTAGCCAGATGCACAAGGGGACACAAGCGTCTGGAGTTCATTTGTAGTGGCTGGAGGCCCTGGTGTACCCATTTTCTCTGTCTTTCTCCCTCTTTCCTTGTCAAATAAATAAATAAATAAAAATAAAATATAAAAAAAAAAAAAAGAAAAGATACTTGGAGAGTGACTCAGGAAGACCCCTACAGTGACCTCTAACCTCCACACACCTACCACACACAAATACACATGCAAAACACAAGAGTGATATCATTTTGTTGAAAGTTACAATAACATGAAAAGGTTTGCCTTTAGTGTACCTCGACTTTTTTGTGACTTCCAATTTTCATGATGTTACATGATGGAGGGCTAGGCCAGATTTCAAAGTAATTAAGAAAATAACCTTTTTAAAAATATAAGAGAAGTGAAATAAAATACATTAGTTCAGAGGAGCTGAGACAGCCATTTCAGAATAGGGAGAGGATAGGAGGACAATGAGTGTCATTGTCATGACCGCAGCCCTGGCAACACGCGTCACCGAGTAAATAATGGAGGCCAGTGAGTAGCGCCAGGGAGACCAGAGCAGAGTCACGTGGAATAGCTCGTCGTGGAGTTTCTGACTACTCGTTTCAGTGAGGGCTTCGCTTGGGGTATGACAGATGGAAACCTAGATGCGTGATAGATTGCAAAGCACATTCAGCTGCATCTCCAGTCAGGGTGAGATGGGCGAGCTTTGAGCTGGAAACCCAGGGAGACCAGAGAACTGCAAGGGCCAGCTGACTGCTGATGGCAGAAGTGGGTCGGGTGAGAGCCTCTGTCCTGGGGAAGCAAATGGAGGCGGGGGTGCTGGGGCATTCCTCAGTGGATCAGGTACTCTCAGCTCTAGTCCGAGTGCCTGAGTCAGGTCCCCAGCGTGCTGATGGCGAGATGGGAGGCAGAGAGAGGAGTTTCCTCCACCAGCTAGCCTGGCGCACACAGCAGTGGGTAGCAACAAGACAGCCTGCCTCAAAACGAGGTGGAAAGTGATGACAAACGCCTGAAAGTTTTCCTCTTTCCTCCATCACAGTGCACACACACACACACACACACACACACACACACACACACACACTACATACATACACACCAGAAAGTAAAAGAAATAAAAAGAAAATAAATATATGTTTGTATGTACTGGGGAATTGAACCTGTGTCCTTTGGCTTTGCAGGCAAGTGCCCTAACCACTAAGCCATCTCTCCAGCGCCCAGCTGAGACTTTTAACACAACGATGGCACCATTATCCCTTCACTAACTTATCTAGCTGAGCAGAGGAGAGATCTCCAAGACTGTGCTGATGCCATAGGCTGATTTTGTATAGCTGTTGGGCAGAGAAGAGGTTAATATTTAACTGAGGCTTTCCTTGGGAACATTAATCACATATGTTGGCAAACTAGATCCAATAAGAGGTGGTTTTGAATTTTATGACTTTCTTGAGCATGAATATCTTCATATTATCTAGAGATACCCTACTCTTTTGGGAGAAACATTTGAATGATTGTGAGCCGCACACCGCATGTGACATTAATGTGCTCTTATAACTGGTTCTTCCTTCCAACCTGCAAGAACTGTTTCCCTGGAGGTTTAAGCATTCCAGTCTTCTCTTGCTTCTGCCAGCAGGTGGGGTGCTGGCTCCTTTCTAAGTCACCAGCTACCTGGCTCGAGGTTGGATTTGCTCTCTCACTGATGGCTGAAATTGTCTCCCTCCTGCACCTTTTTTTTTTCTTTTTTCTTTTTCTTTTCTTTTCTTTCTTTCTTTTTTTTTTTTTACTACAAACAAAACAACTGTGGAGCTTTGATCTGGATAGAGGAAGTGAACGAAATGGGTGTTAGGTCTGAGGTCTTGTGAATTTCATAGGTGTTGAGTAACTTTAGTTTTAGCCAGAAATATATGCATGTCTTTTTTGGGGAAAAAAATGAATCAAGTTTTTTTTTTTTTTTTTTTTTTTTTTGTATTTGGTACAATAGTAAGGTTTAGAAAACAATAAATTTAGGAAACACAGATCATCACGTTGAAACTTTATTTAAATAAACTGGAACTTTGTTTAAACAAAATAGAAACAAGTCATTCATTTTAAAAACCATTCTTGGAGTTAAAAGATAAAGGTAAATAGTCTTTACTATGAGCATGCTCTTTTGAAGCTGAGCTTGGGGCTTTTCTGTTTCTTAAGCAATATACTTTGCTTTGGGGTTTAAGTGTTTTAAGGGTATTATTATCAATTTCATTTTTCTAGAATAAAAACTAAATTTGGATTTCTTACTTTGAGGCCATACTGTGTGCTATTACAAGGCAGTTAACAGTTAAGGGAGAGGATCTTCTGATCTCACAGATGGGTCATAAATGGAAACCAGGAGCTCTTATTATGAAGGGGATTTGTAACATTTGCAGACACCATATCACAGTCAGACATGAGATGGTTCTTTGACAGTTTTCTCTTGAACTTTGTGAATTTCTTTTTTTAGAAAAATATTTTATTTATTTATTCAAGAGAGAAAGAGGCAGATAGAGATAGAGAACGGCTACATCAGGGCCTCTAGCCATGGCCAACAAACTCCAGACCCATGTACCACCTTGTGCATCTGGCTTACATGAGTACTGGGGAATTGAACCTGGGTCCTTAGACTTCACAGGCATGCAACTTAACCTTTAAGGCTGGAGAGCCAGCCCTTGAACTATGTTAATTTCTGAGTGTTAGTGAGTAACATTTTATGCAAACACCAAAAAAAACCCAAAACTAATGGTAGTATGTGAGTTTGATTCTCAGACATAATAGTGTTGCATGTCCCTCTTACACAGTGTGAAATTATACTGTTATGTGTTTAGTGATCAGCACCCTACTTAAGCAACAATAGCAAACGTCATTTCACGGTCCTCATAGAGGGCAGTCTGTATTGCCCTTGTTAAAGTGATTCATGTGAGGGGCCAGAAGGGAGGGAGAGTTCTCTTTGTTCAACTTTGTGCAATGGTTTTCTTGCGCAGCCCAGAGCAAAACTGAATTCAGCCTGCAGCCCAAGCTCAGTGTGTGGCTTTTCTTTCTCACAACAGCCAAGGGTCTATTTAACATAACGGGGAGTGGCTTCAAGTTCAGTACTCCAGCTCATAGGCTCCCATGCTTTTGTGGGCTTGGCTGGCTTCAGCTGCCTTGAGAAGGAGGCCGCCTGAAGTGAGCTTGGGAACAGGACTGCCTTCCCTGTCCGGGAGCGTTCTCAGGGTAATCGGTTTTCCCTTCTCCCGACTCTGGACGCAGTTTCCTAGGAAGGAGTTTCCTATGAAGGCAGGATCCCTTCTGTAGAGAAAGATGGAGCCACCGCTTCCCCAGGGGCGCCGGGTCAGTATCACGCTTTCTGCGCCTTGCCAGGCTCTTTCTGTGCTCCGGGGGTGAGGCTGACCCGCGGGGAGAAGGGTCGGCCGGGGCTGCGCTCCTTCAGCGATTAACACGCGGCCCCCGATCCTATGGGGGTCGCGGTCAGGTTTGCACGGGGCACACACAGGTTGGCAGCGTTTTAAGCAAGCAGAAGCTGGGAGGAAATGACAGGCATGTGTTGGATTGGATTGACAGTCTAGAGGTCTGTTCTTGTTGGTAAGCATTTTCAGTTCCTTTTCCAGAATTACTTTCTCTGAATCTTCATAGTGTGTCTTCGGGGGGATAAGCATGGTTTTATTCTAGGCGATTTTCTCTTACTTCTTGAACACTAAGCAGCAGGGTGTTGTAAGCTAGTAAGCCCTGTTGTCTCTCCCCGCTTGTCTGATGCACCCCCGCCCCACGGGCCTACTACACCTTCAAGTTATAATGAATCAGATTGTCCCTTTAATTTTTGCTTAAAAAAAAAAAAAACAAAAAACTTGGGGCTTTTCTCGACTGTTCCATCGAATACCCGCACTGGTCAGTTTGAGTAGAGCACACAGGTGGGCCAAGCCGAACAGAACCCCGTCGGCACTTGTCACTGTTTATTTACAAGTGGCTCCTCAGACTAGGAGGGTATCCTAGGAGTAGACCGAACTGTAAAAAATCAAGTCTGACCCATAAAACGTAAAAGCCATGTTAATAATATTGCTAAAGAAATTAAGCCAATAAAATTAAGAGTTAGGAGGAAAGTTCTACGTCTCATTAAGTTAAAGGTCTGGAGGGCAATTTTACCTATGTCTGTCTGACCCCAAAGTAATCTGGCAATGAGATTGTTCTGGAAGAGTGGTTCAGTTTGGTGATGTTCTACAGTTTGTTCCTTTTAAGAGATAGTTTCTCTGTCTTGAGTGTTTACGGATGTTCCTTTCAAGGGGGGAATACTCGTGTTTTAAAATGTGTTACCAGACATCTCTCACTGCCACTCGAATCTCTTTCTGTTGGAAAATGTGGAGTATCAGAAAGGTTCTGTTCCTTCACGTTCTCCTTGGTTATAGAAGAAAAGATTGAGGGAGAAGGGAGAAATACACACACACACACACACACACACACACACACACACCATGTTTAAAGAGATATTTTTTGCTGAACTTTAAGGATGTTATCATTTCTCTATGCTAAAGTTGAAGTTATAAAGTTATAGCTATAGATCATTTCAGGATTATAAAAGTGTACTTTATACCCTTAAGACATAGTTGTAGGCTACATTATTGTTCCTGCCTCTTTAAACTGCAAATCTACTTGGTACCTTTAGCTTTTCAAAAAGCACAAAGATTGCTATGACTTTGCTAAACTTCAACTATTAATTAATTAATTAAATATATTAATATTAATATAAATATGCACATTATTACTGCATATAACTATGCTATTATTTAATCATTATTATCAAATCTTATTTATTTCGATTTTTTTGAGGCAGGGTCTTACTCAATAGCTAGGAGTGGCCTCAGACTCACAGCCATCCTCCTACCTCAGCCTCGTGGAATTGTGAGAGTAAACCATAATGCCCAGTGTTAATTTAAATCTTAAAGGAAGACATTACTCACTCTGTTTAGTGGTACCTGATGATTTTAAAGAAAAACAGTAAAGGCAATGATTGCCTCACTGATCATTTATTTGTGTTTAATAGGTATGGATCAAATCTTTAAAAATTCACTCAGAGCGTGTTCGTGTCCTGGAGATCCCAACCCTTATGTTCCACAGTGCTTCTCAGCTTTTTGTCTAGTGATAGCAACATAGTAAAACGCCAGTGAGTGAAACAGAAATAAGTAAGGGAGCAAATAATAGAATAAATTAAATGGGAAACTACCTAACATCCAGATTTTAGGGGCTTTCCCAGAGAATATATGCATTAACATAATTTCATTTTTCTACATAAGAAAAGGAAAAATGAAGGGTATATAGAAGAGTGCTCAGGATCTGAAAACGGGGAGAAATATCCAAGCTAATCTAGATGGTTCTGGTTGTAGGTCTGGAGGGCTGGTTGCGGTTCTCCTTGTCTTGCTGGGCTGGTTTTGTGTCCTTACATCTCTGCTGTTTGGGCTCAAGTGAAGCAGATGCAGACATTTTTCTCCTTCAAATCGAAGGTTAAATTTTACCCTCTTTCTCTTTATATATGATATGTGTAACTGTGCTTGCGTGTATGAGTGTGGGCACACATGGGTCACGTGTGCCTGTGGAAGTCAGAGCTTTTGACCTTATTTGAAACAGGGTTTTTCTGTTGTTCACAGCTGCATATGCCAAACTAGCTGGCTCATGAACTTCTGTGGTTTCTCTCATCTCTCACTGCTTCCACTGGGAGCATTGGGATTGTAGATGCTTGCTACCCTGCCCAGCTTTGTGTGGGTTCTGGGGATCAGAACTCAGGTCCTCATGCATGTGCAGCATTTTCCCAGTCCACATTTGGCTCTTTATAGACCATCACATCCAAAGGTGAACTTTGAGTCCATTTCTTTTTATCCAACATTCTTTCTCATTGATGTTCAAGGCCATACATCTCAGATGGTCCCCCAAAGGCATGTGACACCAATTTACATTTAGAATGAATCTGTTTTCAACTTGGAGACAAATCCCTAGGCAAACTATCCCTCCTTGAGTTGGTCCTCCTGAAGCCCTGGGAAGATTAACTGGTAGTAGACTAAATCTTGCAGAAAAACAGTAGGTAGCTGGAGAGTTGTGATGTCGCTCGGTTTTCTGACAGTCAGAGCTTGACAGATTTTTCACCTAATTGGTAGGTTCAACTCATACCTTGGGTCCCTCCCTGTTCCCACAGTCTTGGTCTTTACAGTAGTTGGTTTGGCAGCCTTAAGCTCTTGATCTGTACTTGGTAGCAAGTAAGATGTATTCTGTGACTGTGATTAACGCAGCACGCCCTGCCTATTCCATGCTCAATGCCACGTTCTTGTCCTGCACCATGCTCACTCGAGGTGCTGGCGTGCATGCGTCCTGTGTGTCTGTATCAGAAAGTGCAAAGCCTCAAACTTGGAAATTCCTAACATTAACTTCTCAAAAGGATTTCAAAGGCCAAGGAGTCTCTTCTTAGAGCTCAATGGGCCACACCCTCTCCAGTTCCTTGTTTTACTTTAAAAAAGCATTTTATTTTTATTTATTTATGAGTGAGAGAAAGAGAGAGAGAGAGAGAGAGAGAATGGACACACCACTGCAACTGAACTCCAGATGCGTGTGCACCTGGCTTACGTGGGTTCTGGGGAGTTGAACCTGGATCTTTAGGCTTTGCTAAGTCATCTTTCCAGCCCAGTTCCTTGTTTTATTCTAAGGAACTCAGATTTAGTTTGACCTGACATGGCCTGGGATGGTGGCTGGTCCAGTCACATCAGTAACATAGTGATGGTAGCTTTAGTCATGACAGTCTTCAAAGCCTCTTGTTTTGTAATCACAACCACTTTAAGTGCTCCATTGTCTGTTTTAATCCCCGTTTTGCAGTTGAGGCACTGTTCCAGAAATGTCAAGTAAAGTGGGTTCACTAGTAAGCAGCAGTAAGAGTATCGTGTCTTAAAGGGGGTGCTGTGGTGGTGGGAGACCGATAGGTTTGCGGTTTTAGAAAAAAAAAAATCACCCCGTGTCTATCATCAAGGAGAAGCAGCCATGGCGATACTGACATCTGCGCCCATCTTCCTAGCTAAGGTGTTTCTGCTAACCCCTGTTAGGCACAGAGCCTACCTTTCCCCATCAAGGCAGGGGTGTCTTTGGACTGTGCTTTCCCACCTGTTCCTCTAGTGACCAATAGCAAGAACCCAGTGACCAATCACAGGATATAGAGGTTGTATGTAGCCAGTGGTGACCTGTTCCCATGGAGAATTAACCCACCGCGTTGCATATTGTCTTTCACTAACTAAAGCCAATCTTGGAATCTAGGGACGTCTCAAGGCTAAAATTATAAAACCATTAATGCTAGGCACTTAGATCTCCTGATTGCTTAGTTTTTGTGTTCGCTTCATTCCTGCCCAGGGTGACTTCCTGCAGATGGTCAAAGCTCTGGTTACTTTGTTGGTCTCTGGGCTCATTGAAGCTCTGTGAAAAGCCAAGATGTGGATTTCCTTTAAAAACATAAGCCTGCACTTGGAAAGTGTTAAACAAATAACTTAGGACTTGACTAAATCCATGAACATGACATTCTCATAATGTGTGGCAATGTAGCCCAGGTATATTAAAGAGCTGTCAAAAAACAAAAAGTAATAAAAGAATGAAGTTGCTTTTCCCCAAATCAGTAGTGAAAATTATGAAAGGAAAATGGGCAATCTATTTGAGCTTTCCAGATAGAAGTGTAAAAGCTTTGTACACAAAAAATATTCACTGAGATATCGTGAAAAAAATTAGAACCAAAAACATAATTGTAAAGGAAAATTGTATGATGAACCATTGAATGTTATTTCTGAAAAACTGTAAAAGGAGGAAATGGTGGAGTGGCTATGTGTGTGTATGCAGATTTGTATGCATGTGGACACACATCGGTGTGTGGATATGCATGACCATGTGTGTGGAGGCCAGAAGTCTGTGTTAGGTGTCTTTCTCTATTTATCTCCATAGTGTTTTTGAGACAGGGTCTCTTAGTGAACCCAGACCTCACCAATTCAGCTACACTAGCTAGCCAATACACCTAGAGGTTCCTGTTTCCTCTGCTTCCCTGTGCTGAAACTACCATGCCTGGCATTTCCATGGGTTCCGGGACTCTGAACTCAGGTCCTCATGTTTGTGTAACAAGAGCTTTACCAAATGACCTATCTCCTTCCTGGTTATCTATTTGTACTTTGCATACTTGGATGTGTTTAAAATATCCCTAGATCTATGTGTGTTATGCTTAAGGAGAGCAGAAAGGATGGTCCCCTTAAGGTAAATGGGGTTGAGAAGTTATTATTATTATTATTGGTTTTTCGAGGTCAGGTCTCACTCTAGCTCAGGCTGATCTGGAATTCACCATGTAGTCTCAGGGTGGCCTAGAACTCATCCTACTACCTCTGCCTCCCGAGTGCTGGTATTAAAGGTGACGCCCAGCTGAGAAGTTATTTTTTTAATGTATATTTTTATTTTTTGTTTTTTTGAGGTGGGGTCTCACTCTGATCCAGGCTGACCTGGAATTAACTATGTAGTCTCAGGGTGGCCTTGAACTCATGGCGATCCTCCTATCTCTGCCTCCCGAGTGCTGGGATTAAAGGTGTGCGCCACCACGCCCAGCTGAGAAGTTATTTTTGAGGTGGGATTTCTACTGGTTTACATTTCCTTCTCTGTGTGTGGGGGAGTACATGTGAACGCCACGGCATGCATGTGGAGGTCACAGGTGCCAACCTTCATTTTCTACCTTGTTTAAGGCAGCTCTGTTGGTGTTCACCCCTCTGTTCACCAGGCCAGCTAGCTAGCTGACAGTCTTCCCCCTACATCTCCTGTCTGCACCTCCCTTCTTGCCTCAGGTGTGCAGGGATTACAGATGCATGAGCGACAGCATTTGGCTTCATGTGAGCTCCGGGGATCTGAATTCAGGTCCACACTCTTGCACAGGAAGTGTTTGATCCACCGAGCCAACTCCCCAGTATGTATATTTTCTTCTTGTTCTTTTCTGTATGTTAGCATTTTTTTAAACATGGTTACTTGGTATTCAGGAAAATAAAAGCAAAAATATTTTCGTGGAGGAAAAGAAACAAAGTTAAACAAAGTATACCTAGGTATACTTTAAGGTAGTGTGAACCTGGGTCAACAGGCTTTGCAAGCAAACATCTTTAACCACTGAGCAATCTCTCCAGCCCTAAGAATGATTTAAATATCTTCAAATATATAAAGTTAAATGTTTCTTTGATTAGAATTTATCAAAAATTTTGATAATTTAGCAAAGAATTTTATTTATTTATTTTTATTTTATTTTATTTATTTATTTTTTTTGAGGTAGGATCTCACTTTAGCCCAGGCTGACCTGGAATTAACTATGTAGTCTCAGGGTGGCCTTGAACTCACAGAGATCCTCCTACCTCTGCCTCCCAAATGCTGGGATTAAAGGCATGCACCACCATGCCCGGCTTTAGCCATGAATTTATTTTTAGGATAAAAATTAAAATATGGACTGAGAAGATGGTTCAGCAGTTAAAAGTACTTGCTTGCAAAGCCTTCAGATTTGGGTTCAATACCCTAGCCAACCACATAAAGCTGCACAGACTTTCATGTTCAATGGCAAGAGACCCTTGTATGCCCATACACATGCATGTGCACACACACACATACCCATAAGTTAATTTTTTAAATTAAAATAGGGTGAAACTGATTAGGTTAAGGTTGAGGCAAGATCAATTTTTATGCAGACATTATTTTGGAGAATAGTTATCTTGCTGGGCTTAAACGTCATGTTAGGAAGTTGTGTTTTTATTTTTCCATATCTAGCTTAAGACTAATATTTTGATCAGGTGTTATAACTGACCAATTACAGGATTGAAAATTTCTTTAGAAGGTGCTCACTTTAGTGCTTGAATCAACCCATGAAAGGCTTTTGGATGAGTTCCCAGCTTAGCCTGATGTCTTGGTAACAGTTGTGTGGTTTGAAAGCAGAGATGTAGGGAGAACAAGTCGACATTCTGCAGCAGTCCCTGGTAGGATGATTGGCCTCAGATAATGATGATGGAAGAAACCTTCGAACTGTAGACCTTAGTCTTCCGCCTCCTCATGTTACTGATGACATCACTGAGGGCCACAGGCTTAAGGAGGCTCAACTGGTGCCTTTTGGGGGTGCTTGGAGGCTTCCACTACTGCTCTTTTTAATGTCCCCTCTGACCAGTTCAACACATTGTAGTAATGATCAGTGAAGGTATAGTTCCATTTATCCTAGCTTGGTAAACGTCCAGCCCTCACTGAATGGCGTTTGCACAAGGGACAAAAGGCTGGTGATGGCTTCCAAGGAAAACCAGCCCACCTACAAGAATAGCCATGGTTCTCATGGTGGTTGTTTGAACATTTTGTTCCTGGGTCCTGGCCTAGTGCACATCCACACATCTGGTTCTCACATTTCTTCAGGAGAAAGCAGCCTCATGTGAGGACTAGAGGATACTTGATACTGAATCTTGGAAAATCTTGGAAGTAGTTTCTTTTTTGTTGTTGTTGTTGGCTTTCCTTTCTTTTTCTTTCTTTCTTCTTTCTATTTTTTTTCTTTTAGTTTTATTATGAGACAGAGTCTCATGTAGCCAAATCTGGCTTTGAATTTGCTGATTACCTGAGGACAACTTTGAACTCCTTATCCTTCTGTCTGTACCCTCCCTCTACATCCTGGGATTAGAGGTGTGGGCCATGAGGCCTGACTTGAAAATTATTTCTCAACAGCTTTATTAATATTCTATGATTTATAATTTTGAAGATATGACCATCACCACAATCCATTTTGGCATATTTTTCTCATCCTAAAAACTTGTTTTTGAGATATTGCCTCAAAAATAAAAATTTTATTTAAAAAAATAAAATGGGGCTTTTTCCATTTTTTGGAACCCCCTCTTGCCTCCTCTTCGGCAAAAGCTTTGCAATCCTAACTTTTCTTAAGTTCTATCTATAATCTCTATCATATAATATTTCTAAACTTAGGCCTCAAAAAATGTTTTTAAGGACTGAGGAAGCAGCTCATGTGGTAGAATGCTTGACCGTGCATGAATCCCTGTTTGCTCCTCAGCGCCATGTAAGGCAGGTGAGGTAGCATATGCCCGTGACCCCAGCACTTAGGAGGGAGAGGCAGGAGGACAGGAGGATCAGTAGTTCAAAAGTATCTGGGCTGGAGAGATGGCTTAGAGGTTAAGCGCTTGCCTGTGAAGCCTAAGGACCCCGGTTCGAGACTCGATTTCCCAGGACCTATGTTAGCCAGATGCACAAGGGGGCGCACGCATCGGGAGTTCGTTTGCAGTGGCTGGAGGCCCTGGCACGCCCATTCTCTCTGTCTGCCTCTTTCTCTCTCTGTTGCTCTCAAATAAATAAATAAAAATAAACAAAAAAATTAAAAAAAATTTTTAAAATATCCTTAGCTTCATGAAAGTTCAAGGCCAGCCTGGGCTACATGAGGCTGTGTGTCAGAAAAACAGAAAAAATAAGATTTTATAAAGGAGTGGGGATGTATAGCTCACTCATGTGAGATGATGTTCATAAGCTGTGTTGTATAATAGCCTACGGTATTGCTGGGTACACTGCTGCTTATTGGTGCCATCTTGAGGGAATGACTCGGTGTCTTCCATATTTATAAAACAGCAATGATAATGCTTGACATAATTAAATGAGATGACTTTTATAAAATGCCCAGCACAGTGCTGATATTTCATGTGTTAAATGCTAGTTATATCATTCCTTGAAAGTAAACTGTTAGATGTTATTTTATTTCAGTTTTTTACAAGTTTGTTTATATTCTACTAGGAACTTGAGTTGGCTTACGAGAATATTTGCACATTACTAAACACTGCACAAAGACAACATTGAAACCAGGATCACAGATAGCAGTGTTAGTAAGAAGATAATATCAAAGGAAAGAATAAATAATAGTAATAGCAGCTAACATTGACTTGCCTTTCTTGCTCCCTACCGTTGTCCCTCCATCACTCCATTTCCCTTACCTCCCTTCTTTTCTTCCTTTTCTACTTTCATTTCTTTCTTGTGGTGCTAGGAATAAATGCAGGCTTTAGACTTGTCAAGAAAGTGCTCTACCACCCAGTTCATCCCTAGCTCTGACGCAGCAGGTTATCATTGAACGTTCCTTTCCGTTCCTTTCCGTTCCTTTCCTTTCCTTTCCTTTCCTTTCCTTTCCTTTCCTTTCCTTTCCTTTCCTTTCCTTTCCTTTCCTTTCCTTCCCTTCCCTTCCCTTCCCTTCCCTTCCCTTCCCTTCCCTTCCCTTCCCTTCCCTTCCCTTCCCTTCCCTTCCCTTCCCTTCCCTTCCCTTCCCTTCCCTTCCCTTCCCTTCCCTTCCCTTCCCTTCCCTTCCCTTCCCTTCCCTTCCCTTCCCTTCCCTTCCCTTCCCTTCCCTTCCCTTCCCTTCCCTTCCCTTCCCTTCCCTTCCCTTCCCTTCCCTTCCCTTCCCTTCCCTTCCCTTCCCTTCCCTTCCCTTCCCTTCCCTTCCCTTCCCTTCCCTTCCCCTCCCCTCCCCTCCCCTTCCCCTTCCCCTTCCCCTTCCCCTTCCCCTTCCCCTTCCCCTTCCCCTTCCCCTTCCCCTTCCCCTTCCCCTTCCCCTTTCCCTCCCCTCCCCTCCCCTCCCCTCCCCTCCCCTCCCCTCCCTTCCTTTCCCTTTCCCTGCCCTTCCCTTCTCTTTCCCTTTCCCTGCCCTTCCCTTCTCTTTTCCTTTCCTTTTCCCTTTCCCTTTTTCTTTTCTTTTCTTTCCTTTCCTTTCTTTTCTCTTTTTTCTTTACTTTTTTATTTTTTATTTGTTTTAAATTTATTTATTTATTTGCAAGCAGAGAGTGAGAGAGATAGAAGAGACAGATAGAGAGAGAACGGGCACACCAGGGCTTCCAGCTACTGCAAACGAACCCCAGACACATGTGCCCCTTGTGCATCTGGCTTATGTGGGTCCTGGAGAATCGAACCTGTGTCCTCTGGCTTCGCAAGCAAATGCCTTAACCACTAAGCCATCTCTCCAGCCCTTCCTTACTTTTTTTGATACAGCACAGCTAGAGACTATAATTTTTATTTATTTATTTATTTTTTTTTTTGAGGTAGGGTCTCACTCTATCTCAGGCTGGCCTGGAATTCACTATATAGTCTCAGGGTGGCCTCGAACTCACAGCCATCCTCCTACCTCTGACTCCCAAGTGCTGGGATTAAAGGTGCGCACCGCTACGCCTGGCTTTGGAGACGTTATTAAAAGGTAGAAAGAAAGCTGCTCAAAAAAAGAAAAAAAAAAGTGGGGAAGCACACTTACTAAAATAGGTGTGGGTTTTTCAAGGGTCAGAGTTGCCGAGGGAAAAGAAACATACCCAGGTATGGGCATAGACTTTATCCATTTTAGTTCCTTTCCTTGTGGCCTGAGGGAATAGTACCAAGTCAGAAGTGGGCAGACACAGTCAGATGAGAGCCCCAGGCCGAGAGGACCTTTGGCCATATTTATTCCACCCCCACAGCTAGGACTCTCATTGTGAAAGGAAATTTAGCACCTCATTAAGTAGTATAGTATACCATAGTATGTGTGTGTAAAACACTTATGAGTTAACTAGAATCGGGGCTCAAACTGTCTCCAAAACTGTTCAATTAGGAGACACTGTTTGCCTACTCAAGACCACCAGTTTCCTTGATAGTAATTCCATTTCTTAGAACGTGCTAACCCAGAGTTGACTGATGCGCACTTTTGTCCGTGTCTGCGCTCCTTGATTCTCCACTGTTTGTACTTTGTGAAGCCAGTGCCTAATCAGACAGTCCCCAGCTGTCACAGTTATGTCCCTCAGCCTCCTCGCTCTCTTGCTCAGACATCTACCTCCTTGTTTGCTGTACTTTACGTTACATATTCCAACCTACTCCTTTGTCCCGAGTTTCCCATGCTGATGGGCTCAGCTGACTCCTGCATGGTCTCCAAGGTTCCTCTCCAGTGCTTGGCTCTGGGCAGCTCTAGAAGACGGCTTCTCCCCTCACTTGTCTCCAGAGTTCTGGCCCAGGTCTGCAGGAGCACACCAGGTGTGGAGATCTGGGGCTAAAGTAAATGCAAGGTCGTGTTTACCAAGCCCACTGAGGAGGCTATTGTGGAGGGTGCTGATGTGGGGTGATATGGACACTGAGGGAACACCCTCATTTTAGGAAACACGGCATTTCCTGAGGCCTCTTCACTATTGGATGTCTCCCCGTGTTAGACAGTTCTCCTCTATGCTGGAATTACACCTTCTCCATGCTCCTGATTTATTCCTTGGAGTCTCTTGTATCCGTAAGTTTTGAGGTGTTTGACAGGTTTCTAATTTTTCCAGCATAGCACCCCCAGATTCTGTCAGCTGTATCTCATAATGTGATTTTCTGATTTGCCTCCACTCTGGTCCCTACTCTCAGACTGTCTGTGCTTTGCCATCCTTGAGGTCCTGGGGTCATCCTACTGAACACTCTGTCCCAAATGCACTGAAAGCCTTGCTGGCTTGGTTCTCGGCTGCTTTCCTACAATATTGCTTGCTCAAACAGCGCCAGCGCTGAGAAACAAATAATATTAACATATGACATATCTCGATTCTTACAGCCGTAAGGCAGTGTGTTGCAGTGCCTTCTATACGTCATATCATTTCATGGTCACGTACTGCTGCGGTTGTCGTCACTGTGTGTGTTCTTGAATCTAAGGCACTATTATTGGCCTGACACACCATCTCTCAAAAGATTTGCCAGTTAACAGAAGTCAATTAATGGTTTTCCTCCCCGTGCCAGTCACCTTAGATACAGACATAAAGCACAAGGTCATGTCCATTTCTAGGAAGTTCACATGTGTGTTGGTGAAAGGGGGCGGGCAGAAGGTACATCTTACCTAAGCTATCTGTGTTTTCCCAATGAGCAAACCAAGAATTTGAGTAACTTGGGCAGCGGATGCTACTCGGCAGAGAGCTTGCCCAGCATGCACAAAGCCCCTAGTTCAGATCCACAGCAGTGCAGAAGCTGGTGGTGGTGTTCACCTAAAATCCAGCATTGAGGAGGCAGAGGCAGGAGGATTAGAAGTTCAAGATCAAGCCAGGCGTGGTGGCGCACGCCTTTAATCCCAGCACTCGGTAGGCTGAGGTAGGAGGATTGCCATGAGTTCGAGGCCACCCTGAGACTATATAGTTAATTTCAGGTCAGCCTGAGCCAGAGTGAGACACTACCTCAATAAAAAAAAAAAAAGGAGGAAAAAAAAAATAAGTTCAAGATCATCTTTGGATACATAGGGAGTTTGAACAGCTTGAGATACATGAAACCCTGTCTCAAAACAATAAAGCACAATCCTGGGCGTGGTGGCACAGACCTTTAATCACAATACTCTGGAGGCAGAAGTAGGAGGATCACTGTGAATTTGAAGCCACCCGAGACTACATAGTGAATTCCAGGTCAGCCTGGGCTAGAGCAAGACGCTACCTCAAAAAATAAAATAATAAAGCATAGCAAAATACCCTCGTATAACTTGCCTCGGCCTTTAGAAGGCAGAGCTATATCCAGACCTAGTGACTGTGGCATATGCATTCGTCCTTCCCTTTCTCCCTCCCAAGTAGCCCTGCCTAAGAAAACGCTTAAGGCTTTCTCACAATAGTCATTGCCAATCTAGGTGAACAACTGCCTGTAATTGTGTGTGTGTGTGTGTGTTTGAACCTGAATTTAGTTATCTGTATTCATTCCATTCAGTTTTGTCTTTTTTTGTTTTGTTTTTTTGAGGTAGGATTTTACTGTAGTCCAGGCTAACCTGGAATTCACTATGTAGTCTCAGGATGGCCCTGAACTCACAGCAATCCTCCTACCTGTGCCTCCCCAGTGCTGGGATTAAAGGTGTGCGCCACCACACCTGGCTTTGTTTTGTCTTTTTTTTTTTTTAAATATTTTATTATTTATTTAAGAGAGATGGGAGAGAGAGCGGAAGAGGCAGATAGAGAGAGAAGAATGGGCACACCAGGGCCTCCAGCCACTGCAAACGAACTGCAAATCCATGTGCCAACTTGTGCATCTGTCTTATGTGGGTACTGGAGGGTTGAACCTGGGTCCTTAAGCTTCATAGGCAAGCACCTTAACTGCTAAGCCATCTATCCAGCCCCAGTTTTGTCTTTTTGTTTGACAGTGAACAACATTGTATGTGTCCCTTTGTCCATATTTTGAGATCTGATTGTTAGGTCAGAAGGGAGCATGTTTTATAACTACACAAACACAGCTAAACGATGCCAAAAAACGGAGCATCCACTAACAATGCCGCTGGCAGTGTGGCTAGATTAGGTCAACAGTTCTCGTTTTTAATAGAGTCCACTGCTGGCTTCCTGTGGACTGGGAATGTGGATCTGGGGTGGAGGCTCATGTCCAGGATTTTCTTCCGGCATTGCCGTTGTCTGTGACTTACCTGGACAGGGCTCCTTCACTAGTTAATATGTCTCTGCGTTGCCGTGGCCTCTGGACTTGGCGTTGACTCAGGCTCCCTGGGGCTACGCTGTCCTAAACTTTGCTCTGCTACTCACCCTTCAACTTCTGTCGCGCTCACCGTCTTCCTTTCTCTTCCCTGTGCAACCCTGGATCATTTGATGCAGTTCACAGAAGAGCTATGAAGCCGGAGGATCATTCTTGACAGTAATAAGCTGTGAATACTGTGAATTACAAACAGTTCTTTTAATAGAATCATGGGGGCTGCAGGTGAGACACTTTGCAAACTTACCAGAAAACCCCTAGGTAATTAATAAGCCAGAAATCCATTTTACTTATTTATTTATTTATTGGAGAGAGAGGCATATAGAAAGAGGGAGAATGAATGGGCATGCCAGGGCCTCCAGCCACTGCCAATGAACTCCAGCACATGAGCCACCTTGTGCATATAGCTTACATAGGTCCTGGGGAATCGAACATGGGTTCTTTGGCTTTGCAGACAAGTGTCTTAATTGTTAAGCCATCTCCCCAGTCCCAGAAATCCTTATATATATATATATTTTTTTCTTTTTTGGTTTTTCGAGGTAGGTTCTCACTCTAGCTCAGGCTGACCTGGAATTCTCTATGTAGTCTCAGGGTGGCCTTGAACTCACGGTGATCCTCCTACCTCTGCCTCCTGAGTGCTGGGATTAAAGGTGTGCGCCACCACACCTGGCCAGAAATCCTTTCTTAATTGTTCTAGTTCTTTATAGATGAAAGCAAGGAAGGAACAGCAGAGAGTACTGACTCTGTCTCACTGAAGGCATTGAGGAAAACGACAAGAGGGTAAAACTGTAGAAGAAACATTTCTTGTCGGGCATGGTGGTATATTCCTATAATCCCAGCATTGAGGCAGGAGGATCAGAAATTCAAGTTCATTCTCAATCACATAGTGAATTCAAGGCCAGACTGGATTACATGATACAACTCTGTCTTGCAACAAACCCAAAAGAATATAGAAAGAAAGAGATATTTTTACTTATATGTTATGGTATTTTCTTAGCTTTGAGAAGTAGACTTGTGAGTGATCAAGAAATAAATGCAATTCTTGTTTTATTTTTGCACAATTGGAATAAAGATAAAAAAGTGAGTCCGTGTTTTGCATACCGCCGAGACCCCTGCTATTTGCATTATGGCTTTTGCAGGCGGAGTGATGGCGTTGTCTCTCCACTGACCCCAGTACCGTGCGTGGAGCACAGGGAACTCACTCAGCCGACTTCTTAGGCTCTGACTCACGGTCCCACCTGACTCAGCTCTCTTATCGGAGGAGGAGGTGATGACCTTCACCTTGAAGCTGAGCAATATGGCTACTTTCTGTCTGAATGTGGCATGTCACTTCAAAAGAAAATCATAAACCTGACTGAAAAAAAAATTCACGCTGGAAAGATTGCTTAGTGGTTAAGGTGCTGGCCAGCAAGGCCTAGGGACTGAGGTTTGATTCCCATGTAAGCCAGATGCACAAGGTGGCACCTATGTCTGGAGTTCATTTGCAGTGGCTGGAGGCCTTGGCACACCTATTCTCTCTCTCTCTCTCTCTGTCTCTTTCTTTCTGCCTTTCTATTAAGTAAATAAGTAAAATATGTTTTTTTGGTTTTTCCAGGAAGAGTCTTGCTGTAGTCCAGGCTGACCTGGAATTCACTATGTAGTCTCAGGGTGGCCTTGAACTCACAGCAATCCTACTACCTGTGCCTCCTAAGTGCTAGGATTTATTTATATATATATATATTGCTCAGCTTTCTTTTTTTTCATTTTTCTTTTTCTTTCTTTCTTTTTTTTTTTTTTTTGTTTTTCAAGGTAGGGTCTCACTCTAGCTCAGGCTGACCTGAAATTCACTCTGTAGTCTCAGGGTGGCCTCAAACTCTCGGCGATCCTCCTACCTCTGCCTCCCGAGTGCTGCGATTCAAAGTATGCACCACCACACCCAGCACTTTTTCTTTTTCTTTAAGTGTTTTTAGTTATTTGCAAGCAGGGGAAGATAGAGAGGGTGAAAGAGAGAATGAGAATGGACATGCCAGGGCCTCTTGCTGCTACAAATGAACTCTACTTTTAAAATATTATTTATTTATTTATTTTGAGAGTGAAGGAAAGAGGCAGAAAGAAAAATAAAAGAAAGAGAATGGGTGTGCCACAGACCCTAGCCTAGCCACTACAACCAAACTCCAGGTGCATGTGCCACCTTGTGCATCTGGTATATGTGGAGTCTGCAGAATTGAGCCCGGGTCCTTAGACTTTGCAGGCAGGTGCCTTAACTGCTAAGCCATCTCTTCAGGCCCTACACATGAGCTCTAGATACATGTGCCACTTCTGTGCATCTGGTTTTACATGGGTACTGGGAAATCGAACCCGGGCCATTAGGTTTTGTAAGCAAGTACCTTAACTGCTAAGCTAGCTCTCCAGACTCTCCTTTTTAAAATTTTTAATATTTTCATCTATTTATTTGCAAGTAGAAAGACAAAGAGTATGGGCTTTCCAAGGTCTCTTGCCTACAAACTCCAGGTACATGTACCACTTTGCGCATCTGGCTTTGTATGTGGACACTGGGTGATGAAACCAGGCCTGACAGGCTTTTCAAGAAAGCACCTTTTGCTGGGCGTGGGATTAATATTTTTAATAAAGAAAAAAACCCTCAAGTATAAATCTGTTTAGCTTTTGTGCTGTACTTGTGCTCAAAAATGTGTTAATATTCAAGAGGATGGATTAACCTCGATAAAAAGAACTCCTGGAAGTTTAAGAAGGTAGTAATACCATAGAATGGGTTAAGGAAATAGCAATGTCATAGAGATGGGTTAAGCAAAGTAGTAATACCATAGAGATGGGTTATCAGTCATGTATGTATACACTCATGGAATCCGAGCAGATATGGTCTTCTGCACAGGACAAGCTCATCAATATTCCATTATAAAGGCTGTAAGTTTGCATTGCAGAAAATGTTTTTATATTCCTGAGTGGACATCATTGTTTAGCAGGGCAATAAAAAAATAACCAAGTGAAAGCGATTTTTCTTATCTTATAAAATCCTAATTTGTGTAGTCTGAACTTTTTTTTTTTAATTTGACTGAGAAATTATTTATTTATTTATTTATTTATTTATTTATTTGAGAGCGACAGACACAGAGAGAAAGACAGATAGAGGGAGAGAGAGAGAGAATGGGCGCGCCAGGGCTTCCAGCCACTGCAAACGAGCTCTAGACGCGTGCGCCCCCTTGTGCATCTGGCTAACGTGGGACCTGGGGAGCCGAGCCTCGAACCGGGGTCCTTAGGCTTCACAGGCAAGCGCTTAACCGCTAAGCCATCTCTCCAGCCCATGAACTTTTTTTTTTTACTGAAAACTTTTGTGATAGAGTCCCCAGTATCTAGACCCCCCTGGAGAGAAGGTCAGTGAGGATGAAGTCTAAGTGCTGTAACATCACCTGCCTCCTTCCCAATGCCCTGCTGCACTGCACCTTTTCTCACTTCCTCAAACTCCTATGGCCACAGCAGTAAAGTAGAGTGGGCAGGTAGGAGACAGGGCAAGAATTAAGCAGGACTTATCAATGGGATACACAGAGCTTGGGAAAGATGCTAAGGATTTTAAGATAGAAGGATGTGTCCCAGGATTCTGGTTTATACAGCTGGGTGGATGATGCTTCAGGTTCCTCCAGGAAGCAAGCATAGGCAGAGGTCATGCTTTCTGATGAGAAGATGAAGACATCTGTACTGCGGCTGGGGATGTAGCTCAGTTGGTAGGGCGCTTGCCTAACTGCTCAAAGGTGTTGAATTTGATCCCAACTCCTAATAACCCAGGCCTGCTAGCACGGGTCTGTAGCCGCAGCTCTTCGGATCAGAAGTTCCACTGAATCCCCGGCACCATGGCACGAGTTAGAGGCCAGTCTGGACAACATGAAATCCTGTCTCAAAATCTCAAGTGGTGACTCTCTATAGGATTGCCCAGTAGGGAAGTTCACAGGCACCTGGAGGTATAACTCTGAATTTCAAGAAAAAGAACCTGGTGGAACCATTACCGCACATCCAGTGGAAGTTGCTCGCAGTATAGAGATGGTGTCTGCCTTTGGTAAGTTGTGAATCTGTCAGAAGAAATAGCACACATTTCCCCAACGGAAAAGACAAATGCATATTGGTTGTATAAGCCAGAGCTTTTGGGCAGCAAGGCAGGAAAACTCTGAGAAGAGAGCAGAGTGGGGACGGGTGCTCCTAGGGTCCTGCAAAGGGTGTGCACTGGGAAAACAATGTTAACACGACTCCATCACAGTGGCCAGCGAGGGAGGAGGAAAACTGGGACGGCATGGGAACCTGGAAGCTGAGGGAAGAGACCTTAAGAAGGGTGGAGGTGAGGGCTATGCCACAGAAATGCCGACTAAGATTGGAACAGGGAGGCGATGTGAAGATTTTGCAAGACTCAGGCGGTAGATGCAAGTGGAGGTCAGATGTAATATCTTGGAAAATGAGGAAGGGATGGTGGAATAGAAAGGTCAAGTGGACAAGCTACTTAGAAGCTGGTTTAGAGAGGAGGTGGAAAGGCCTATAGGTACCTGTCTGTACAGTTAAGTGCTTTGTCTCTGGGCACAGTTGGATGACACCGAGGGCAGATAGTTGGATTAAGCCTGGGTTGGGTTTTCCCAGGCAACGAAAGAACAACAGGACAAGCAAGTGGTGGCCTGTGTCAAGATGATACACCCAGCTCCATGAACAGGACTATATGGCCAAGAAAGAGCTGACAAGGAGTCAACCTCTAGCTGGCTAGACACAAGGCAAGTTTTGGGTATCAAAGGAGTTCTGAGATAAACGTTGTGTATACCATATAGGGTTATGTTGGGTGGAGCCAAGAGGAACGTCAGAAGCATTGCTTTATTTTTGTTGCAGTTATTTTACTTTTCTTTTTCTTTTTTTGATTTTTCAAGGTAGGGTCTTGCTGTAGCCCAAGCTGACCTGAAATTCACTTTATAGTCTCAGGGTGGCCTCAGTCTTATGGTGACCCTCGTACCTCTGTCTTCCAAGTGCTGGGATTAAAGGTGTGCACCACCAAGCCTGGCTTATTATGTTTTGTTTTGATACAGGGTCTCATGTGGCTCTCGCTGGCCTCAAATTCGCTAAATATCTGAAAATGACATCGAAGTCCTCATCCTCTTGTTTCCACTGCAAGTACTAATTAGAATTATAAGCATGGGCTACCATGTCTGACCTTTTAATAATGATTCTCAGGGAAGATCGTTGGTCATTTTGTCATAGGCCCAGCATTTGAGATGCTTTGCAACCCGGGAGGGAAGGTAGTACCGCAAATACTGATGTTCACCCACCACATCGGAGAGAATGGAGCTGATATTTCCATTGTCCTAACTATATTATTTCCTTCTCTGCCTTTACTTTCATCATCAACATTAACCAGAATCCATTATGTTCATTTGAATAAGTGGTTTGGTTAGGTCCAAGGCAAGAAGACTGATTGACAGGTCTCATGTTTTGATTAGGAGAATTTATAGGGAATTGGATTCATCTGAATGAAAAGTTATAGGTAATGGAGAAAACAGGGAATGTGAACTTCAGACGTCTGGATTTGAGTCATTGACCTGCAAGTGAAAAGTATCACTAGTCATTTTGAGTTATTTTCAGATGAAAGGAGAATTACAGACGATATTCTACCCTGGAGTTTGATTAGGAAAATTAAGGTACATGTAGGCATGGAAATTGCATCCCTTCTCTCTTCTGCTCATACCAGAAGTTCTTCTAAGTCTTGTTCATGTTGAGAACCTGTGGACACTAGTGACTTGGGACCTAAAGACAGCATTGCATTTCAGGAAGCTCATTCTCCTGGGAGAGACAGAGCCAGGCAGAAAGAAATGATGTCAGCGGTCCTGGCAGCACTAAGGAAAGACATCTAACCCAGCCTGGAGGGCGGGGGCAGGCTTCCTGGAGGAGGCAGCATCCAGGAAGGATCACCTGGCATGATTGAATACATTAGGCCCAGCAAGGGATTAAAGGAAGGCCAGGCCACAGGGAGCTCACCAGGAGAGAGGCCTCGGAGTATTGTGTGTTTGGTTCAATCCAGCTGAGTAGGATAACATAGTACTTTCAAAAGTTTGACCACAAAGTCATAGTGAGTGAGAAATGGTAACCAAAAAAGCGAACATTCATATAATTGGGTTGCCTTAGAAGGTTACAAAGGCTAATGGGGAAATGCCCTAGGAATAGGAGAAGTTGGTGAGGTCTCAAGCAGAGAGGAGGTTTGAAAACAGACCATGGATTCTCTTCAGTTAGTTGAAGCTTGACAGCTTTTCTCTTATTTTTTTTTATAATTAATAACTATCACGATTGTAAACAATATCTGTGGAAATTCCCTTCCTCCCCCACTTTCCCCTTTGAAACTCCACTCTCCATCACATCCCCTCTCCCTCTCAATCAGTGTCTCTTTAATTTTGATGTCATCATCTTTTCCTCCTATTATGATGGTCTTGTGTAGGTAGTGTCATGCGCTGTGAGGTCATGGATATCCAGGCCATCTGTTGACAGCTTTTCTTTAAAAAAAAAAAATTATTTGGAGGGAGTTGGATTTTTTTGTTAGTTTATGAAATAGGATCTCACTCTATAGTTTTGCCTGCTCTGGAAATCACCTCAGTTGTCCTGTCTCAGCCTCCTGAGTGCTGGGCTTACAGGCCTGACCAGTCACACCTGGCAGCGGCCTGTCTTTAAAGGTAACATGTTTTGTTCACGGATGCACCCTTCCTGACTCTCAGAGATGTCTGGCAGCAGTCAGATATCCGCAGAATAGCTCTGATCCTTTGCATCATGCCCAGTAATGTGGCATCTCTCTTCTTCCTCCTTCACCCTCCTCCTTCTTCTCTTCCTCCTCCTCTTCTACCTCATTTCATGGAATCTTGGTGCAGCTTGAATTTATTATGTAGCCAGTGCAGGCCTTGAACTCCTCCTCCTCCTGCCTCCTCCTCCTAAATGCTGGGATGACTGGCACGTACCGCCACTCCCAGCTAGGAAATGATTTCTTGAGAAAGGACTGTCCACACCCACTGGGCGTGAGTGTGTCAGCAGCTCAGAAGTGGTCTGTCCTGCCTATCAGGTTGTCTTGCTGACACAGTGCAGATGTGGTTCACACTGCATTATGTGGAAAGAATCCACCCCTGAACCAGACGCGTACGGGCAGGCAGCATGCAAAGGCGCCAAGGTCCTGGCTAGGCCTTTCTTCTTCCCCGTGAGTCTGGGCTTCTCGGAGCATTGAAGGAAGCTGGGTCAAGTGAAGTCCACGTCCCCACATGTGCCTCACTCTCCCGCCCGAGTGTTCCATCCACTCATTTCCTTAGTCTAAAAGCTTGTTCCTTCTGGTCCTAACGGTGTCTTCTGACAAATGCAGGCACCATACAGGCTTACTCAGTTGTATTCCACTGATTTCTCCTTCCCACACGCGGAGTGAAATAGCATGCTCCACCCCAGTGGATCGCTTTTACTTTCCTCGGTTAACATTTCTCCCTGAAGACTAAGTCCATGCAGAAGACCAGACTGGACCTCTTTAGAATAGCTGGAGTTTGGATGACAATGAAGGGTGGCGTCCGTTCTCACAGATGGGCTGCAATCACCATCACCTCTGTTGTGTGGCTGTAACTGTCCAGATCTACGTTCAGGTCCGGCCAGTCTGGATTCCCAAGGAGCTCACAACATAATAAAGAGTGAATGGACTTCAGTTTAGAAAAAAAGAAGTATTCATATATGTAAAAGTATTTGGGTTTGTGCAATGGAAACTGAAGGAATGACAAATGTGCCGAGTTATTTTCCACAGTTTGCTTGGTATTGAGCAAGTAAGTCTAGTACTGAGGTCTCATTTTTTACTTCATTTGATTGGACTACCAATGCCCAGTGATTGACCTCTCTCTTTAGTTATGCTCACTGTTAGCAGTTATGCCTGTAGTATTAACTATGTGTTGAGATCTTTTGTGTCAGACACTGGCTGAAGTTTTTAATGTATACTATTCCATCATCTTATGAGGCAGGATTATGCTCAGTTTAAAAGCACAAAGGCTCAGAGAAGTTAAATAATGAAATGTTATTAATTAGAAAACTATAAAGTCGGGCAGGGGATGTAGTTCAGTTTGTAGAGTGCTCACGTAGCTAGCAAGCCGTGGGCTGCATCTCCAGTACCACATGAACCAGGTAAGGCGATGCATACATGTAATTACAACATTGCATCAGGAGGCAAGAGGATAGAAGCTCAAGGCCAGCTTGGATTACGTGAGACCTTGTTTCTAACAAAAGCAAAATTAAAACAAAAAGAAGTCCAATTTATAATAATAACATATTACAATTGTAGTAATAACAGCTGACATTGTATTTACTTGACACTAACAATACTAGCAGTGCTAAGCTAGTTTTCACCACAACCCAATTCCGTGGTCAGTATTGCCCGCCTAGCTCTGCCTCCCCCGTCCTAGTGGACTGTGATCTCAGAGTCTCTCGGACCACTCTGTGTACAGATTTACAGGGATGCCAAAGAGTTGTCCCTAGACTGGCAGGGCTTGCTTGGCGAGCAAGCAAGATCCTTTAGCCGCAAAGCCTTCTCCCCACCCCTTCTTCTGGTTTTTGTTTTTAAACTTTTATTGATGACTTCCACAAATGGAAACAATATGCCATGATCATAATACCCTCCGACCATCCTTCCTTTCTCTCCTCCCATACCTTCCCTTCTACTAAATCCCTTCTTTCCAACTAGTTTCTCTTTTATTCATTTTTTTCTATTTTAAAAAATATTTATTTATTTATTTATTTGAAAGTGACAGACAGAGAGAGAAGGGGGCAGATAGAGAGAGAGAGAGGGAGAGAGAGAGAGAATGGGCGCGCCAGGGCCTCCAGCCACTGCAATCGAACTCCAGACACGTGCGCCCCCTTGTGCATCTGGCTAACGTGGGTCCTTGGGAACCGAGCCTCGGACTGGGGTCCTTAGGCTTCACAGGCAAGCGCTTAACTGCTAAGCCATCTCTCCAGCCCAGTTTTTGTCTATTTTTTAATAGCATACACATTTTCCATGTTGTTCTCAGTCCAGCAGAGCCCAGGTCCTGGGATTTGTGCTCACAGACCTCAGAGGAGAGACTTCAGGCTTTGCAGTTCTGCTCACTTCTGCCTACTTGATCGTCCCTAAGTACAGTTGTTCAAAGAGACATGTGTTCTCGGGCAAAGGTGTGGCAGGCTGGAGTTTGGGCTGCCCATCACTTTGGGGATAAGAATGAACCAGGACAGGGTGATCTTTCTTGAGCTCAACATAGGCTTTCTCCATGACATTCCTGACTCCGTGGCTGCCCGTTGAGCTGCTGTGAGTGACTGTGAATCACGCTGGCCCAACTTTGGCCTATTTCACCACTTTTACCATCATCACTGCCACATTCCCCAAATGTATTCTTACCAAAAATAACCTCATGGGCTATAAAGACAGTTTTAAGTAACACTCTGAACCAGGGAAAGAAAATGTTTTTTGTCATTTTAATACAGATGAACCTATTCTTCGGGAAAATATTTATTTTGCCCATATATTGCTCACCCACTGAAACCCTGGTGATATCAGTTTGCCTTAGGGAGAACAGCGTGTCTCACTTGGCTTACCATAATTAGGAAACCAGGATAAAGGGTGTTCCCATGAACTCATGTGCAGCTGCCATCCTTTGAAAGGTCAATCTTTAATTATAATTGAAGTTTATTTATTTAAATTTATTTATTTATTTTATTGAAAATTATTTACAATAGAAGGATATGATGTTTTGATGGTGTTACCATAGGGTTTTGTTGTTGATACCAATTTCTTTCTATAAATTTTATTTTGTTTTATTTTTAAGACAGTCTCACTCTAGCCCAGACTGAACTGGAACTCACTATATAGTTCAAACTGGCCTCAAACTCAGCTATCCTCCTACCCCAGCCTCCCAAGCGCTGGGAATATAGGTGTGAGACAGGCACATTAAGTAGCTCAGGCTGATTTTGAACTCCTGGCCGCTCTACCTCAGCCTCCTGAGTGCTGGGATTATAGAAGTGTGAAGTCAGCCGCACGGTTGTGCAGGAACTGCCTCTCTCACACAGGAGACTTATCGGGAGTGGCCTGCCCATGTTTTATCTTCAAATACACACGTTTGTACGTGCATTGTCATTCACAGAGAGAGGGACAAGCCCTCTCAGATGCCAGCTCAGAATCCCTCTCTAAACAGCCTGACATTTGGGGCTCGGTTTGCATCTTCTGGGTGGGGTTGCTCAGAATGTGTTATGCTACCCACCATTTAATGATTCCTAGAGCCGAGTTTTTCTCAGTAATCTCTCTCTCTATAAAGTGCTATGCACAGGCAACTACATATCCATATAAGACAAACATTTTCTTTTCAGAAGGGGGACAGGGTCTTACAACATAGCCCAAGGCTGGTCTGGAAGTAACTATGTATCCCAGGCCGGCCTTGAAATAGCAGCAATCCTCCTGCCTCAGCCTGAGTACCAAGATTACAAGTTTATACCCCCATAACTGGCTTTCTTCTCTCTCTCTCTCTCTCTCTCTCTCTCTCTCCTCTCTCGCTCTCTCTCTTTCTCTCTCTCTTTCATGAAGAAGCTGAGCACCAACTAAACTCACTTTGCCCAGGTTTACTCAAGTAAAAAGGAAAAACAAACTAGGGAGGTGATTCTACCGAGGTATGATTTACTTTGCCCGTGTCCTCCACCTCTTTGACTATATATAAACGGGATAAGGACATCAGTCACGTCACAAGTCTGTGGTCAGGAAAGACCGAGTCAACATATGCAAAGCGTCTGGATCCCTGCCTATGGCCTATGCATGGCATGAACTTACTTTGTGTTTTCACTGTAACCTCCATACGTAATATGGGTTTCTGTGAGTGGCAGGATAGCTCAGTGGAAAACCCATGGGCCTGGCACCCTAATTTCAATCCTAGCCTACATCATCTGCATGGAGCCTGAGCTGAGATTGTATGGCGGGGGCCAGGAGTATTCTATGAGGACTGGATGATGCATGAACAGCCAGAGGGAGAGACGAGGAGAAGTGTGGGGAGGAAGACAAGGCTGGTGGCTATTCCCAGAGAAGCGGCCAGTTCTCTCAGGCATAGAGGGTTTCTTCCAGAACCACCACAGGCACCAGCGTTTTCCACACAGGGCCTGGAAGAAAGAAGACAGGCATCATGTCTCAACCACGTGGCTTTGTACAGCCTCTCAGGTTGTGTGGCTTGCCTCCTGTGCTCTTCCAGCCCAGCCTCCTATAGCTCCTCAGAAAGCAGGACTCCATGTCTCTAGCACTGTCAGCCCTTCCTGGGAATGTAGAAGCATCAGGATGAGCCAGGGCCTCCAAGGGCCTGGGCCGTCAGCGGAGCCTGGGGCCACGTTGAGCGCTGTGGAGGTGATGCTGAAGCCTGACCCTCACCTCAATGGAGGCGGAGATGACAGATTGCCTGAGGAGAAAAACTGTGATTAGGATCTGCAGAGTGGAGAATTCACGGAGGTAGGGGGAACTGGGCACATTAGGGACCATCCACTGACTGGGTCCTTAAGGTCTGCTGCTCCAAAGTGTGCATCTCCAGGGTACTGCTGTGGCTCTCTCCCCATTCACGGATAGGTACTTAAATGTAACATATCTTTTTTTAAAAAATTTATTTATTTATTTGAGAGCGACAGACACAGAGAGAAAGGCAGATAGAGGGAGAGAGAGAGAATGGGTGAGCCAGGGCTTCCAGCCTCTGCAAACGAATTCCAGACGCGTGCACCCCCTTGTGCATCTGGCTAACGTGGGACCTGGGGAACCGAGCCTCGAACCGGGGTCCTTAGGCTTCACAGGCAAGCGCTTAACTGCTAAGCCATCTCTCCAGCCCAATGTAACATATCTTGACTTTAGTGGCTGGCCCAGGGCAGGCCTTGGTGAGTGTAGACATTGCTTTCCTGTAGCGCTTGTATCTGCCTCTGGAATCAATGTGAGGGACAGGACTGAGACGAGCCAGAAGCAGCTGGTAATACCTCCTACAAAGAGAGTAATTAAAGTCTAGAAACACCAAAGGAAGCGGTGGGGAAAGCTCATGCCAGACAACAGGCATGATAGATGTTTCCACAAGGTTCTCCAAAGGTGTCAAAACATTTCGGAAGTATCATGTGAATCAAGAAGTGACTTTGGGGTGGTTGGAGAGATGGCTTAGCAGTTAGGGCACTTGCCTTACAAAGCCTAATGACCCTGGTTCGATTCCCCAGTAAGCTAGATGCACAAGGTGGTGCATGCATCTGGAGGTTGTTTATGGTGGCTAGAGGCTCTGGCATGCCCATTCCCTCCTTCTCATCTTCTCTCTCTCTTTCTCTCCCCTTGCAAGTAAATAAGAATTAAAAATAAGAAAGAAATGACTTTTAACTGAGCAAGGTGACACATGTCCAGGAGGCTAAGGTAGGAGGATTGCCATGACTTTGAAGCCAGCCTCAGGCTACAGAGTGAGTTCCAGGTCAGCTTGAGCTAGAGTGAAATCTTACTTAAAAAAAAAAAAGGAAAGACGAGAAATTCTTTTGTGTTGTCTAGAATGTTCTGTCCTGTGGAAATAGTGGCATTTCATAAGACTGGTTGGTGCTTGTATGTCATGAGGCTTTTCTGGTTGAATGGGTGACAACGGCTGTCCCTGAGTCACTGTCATTGCATATGCTAAGATGTAATACAGTTACAGCAACTGTACAATACCAGCTGAGATTTGCTAATGGAAAACTAATGGTATTTCAAGAATCATGCACGTGTGTTGTTTTGTGTTGCTATAAATTTGCTCGTGTCTTGCTGGGGAGTAGAGAGAGTGTGTGTCTTCCAGTTCCTGTGGGTACTGAGAGTTATTTGTCACCCCCTTCTCTAGTCCTGACACCTCGGGGAGAAAAGCGTGTCACTGTTGAACCAAATGGAGGGTTTGATATGAAGGTTGGAGAGAAGGAGAAATAACGGAAGAGTTCAAGGCTCTGGACTCCCTACTTCAGAGCCGATGTGGAGCTCCAAGGGAAAGCAATGCTTGGAATTAAACTTAGAACCAGGGGATGGAGAGATGACTCTGTGATTCAAGAAGCTTGCTTCTTAAGCCTGCTAACCTGAGTTAGATCCCCAGCATCCATATAAGGCAATTCATAAGGTGGCATACACCTCTGATTCCAACGTATGGGAGGCAGAACCAGGAGAGTCCAAAAGCTTGTGTGGCTGCTCAACTGACATTAGCGGTGACCAAAACATACATACACACACACACACACACACACACACACACACACACACACACACAATATATATATATATATATATATATATATATATATATATATATATATATATATGTGTGTGTGTGTGTGTATATATATATATATATGACACAACAACAGCAAAACAGTATCAAGAGAAACCCTGTCTCAAACAATGTGGAGTGTGGAGGGAGAAGACTAATACCCCAGGGTTGTCCTCTGACCTCCACACTTGTGTTGTGACACACGCATATGCATGCCTTCACACACACACACACACACACACACACACAAACACATAAAATCTTAGGACCACAGACATAGTAGTGAGCTGTCTACACAGGCTCTGGACAGGAGAGGGGATGTGTGATTCCATATCATAGCACTTGCTTTTGGCACAGTTACAAATAGAGGATGGCGAAAAGACCAGCATGTAGCATTCGGATCAGCCAGAGCCATGCTGCAAGCTGGTGTCCTGATCTGGGTCAGCCTGTCTCATCTGTAGACTGGGAGGCATGGTAGTGCCAGCTCATAAAGCTGGTGCCAGGGCTACTTAGCCTGATGCATGAGGAGCCCCTCAGCAAGAACGTGGCACCCTAAGTTCCTCTTAGAGATGGCTGTGTTGGTCACCATTGCTTCCTAAGCCAGGGGACCCAGGTAACATTAGTTGCAGTTCCCAGAGGGGACAATGACCCTCAGGAGCTAGTGGTTGACCAGTTCATTAGAACACAATCACCATGGTTATCTCACCTTTCCTGACACTGTTGTTACCACTGATAACTAATTTTCTGATTAGGATACATGACAGGCCTCCAGTGGCATGGTGGTCTTTATAAATATTTCAAAGATACAAGAAGATATCAAAAAGTTTTTCTTCAAACCTTTTTCTCTATTTAGGCTGAAAATCAAAATACACAAATGCCATTTTCTTTACCCAAAGCTAGCTAAACAAAAGATATTTATTCAAAACTTAATACGTCACTAGAGGATTAGTTTAGGACCTAAATTCTCTCTCTCTCTTTTTTTTTTGTGCTTTAGAGAGCATCAAATTTGTTACAGGTGAACAATTTCCGCATACTACTTTTAGGGAGTTGTGATAAGAGTTCTTAAATTACTATCAGCATTATGAAAAAAATATGAGAAAACTGGAAATGTCCATTAACCAATTTGGTTTTCAGTAGTTTAATTATAATTCACTTCACATTCACAGTGTGGTAAGGTGCTTGCCTCTTAGTCATGAGAATGTGAGCTCAGATCCTGGGTACAAGCACGGGGTGGCAGCATATGTGCCCACCATCACAGCACGGGGGGTTCGGAGACAGGAGGGCATCTGGGGCTTGCTGGCTAGTCCATCTACTTGAATCAGGTGAGCTGGTGAGCCTCAGCTTCAGAAAGAGACCTCCTTGTCTCAAAAATAAGATGGAGAGTGATTGAAGAAGACATCTACCTTCAACCTCTGGTCTCCACATGCATGCGTCCACATATGCACACATACAAATGTGTGCCCACAGATGTTAACATGCATATACACATGTATGCTCACCACACAAACAAAAAAAGTGAAGTCCATTGTGCTTATGTCTCTTGCTAAGCACAAACCACTTAGGGAAAGAAAAATGATGCAAGGACCCTGATGATGAAAGCAAGAAGCAATTCACATTTATCTTCATGGAATGACCACTATGGTTGCATTGTTATCATTTCTCCTTTCTAAGCTGTCTTTTAAAAAAGAATAGCCGGGTGTGGTGGCGCACGCCTTTAATCCCAGCACTCGGGAGGCAGAGGTAAGAGGATCGCCATGAGTTCAAGGCCACCCTGAGACTCCATAGTGAATTCCAGGTCAGCCTGGACTAGAGTGAAAACCTACCTCAAAAAACCAAAAAAAAAAAAAAAAAAAAAAAAGAATATATAAGACGCGGAGTAAGAGTCTCCCAGTGATTTTCCCTCCCCCAAGTCCAGTCTCACGGCCGGCGGGGGGGTTGTTTGTTAGCTGGACTTTGGAGTCAGCTCCCAGGTCAGGTCCAGCTCTTGTGACAAGATTCCTCCCTGTTCTAAGCGTCTCTGTAGAGCATGGTGAGTGGGACTCAGCTCCTACGGTTGTCGTAAAGATTACAAGAGCTCATGAAATTCGTTTCTTTGTACAGTACCTGGCAGGGAGAGCATGCTCAGCAAATATTAGCCAATGTCAACATTTACTTTAAATATCAATAATTAGAGTTGATAATGTTGCTGTTATTTTAGCTGAGGGGATGTTTATGTATTTATTATGTGAGAGGGAAGATAGCTGCTTCTGTTTGATGCTCTTCTCCCCGATTGTGTTGAAAACAGAAATCAGAAGAATAATATTCTATTTCTTCTCCAATTTTATCACCAAAATAACTAGAGGTCATTCAATGTTCACTGCAAGATTTCGACTTCTAATATTCAGAAGCCGAGAACAGAAGAAGAAAAAAAAGCCTACTTACTTCCAGGATACACATGCAAACAGAAGCTAAACACAGCTGCTCTTATCTCCTCATAGGCACATCTCTTCTTGGTACAGAAAGAGATAAAGATCTCGCAGTATAGATTTATAAGGAGGAAATAAAATGAATCACATTATCCCAAGTGTAAACACTGGCAGCTTTATCCCACCACTGGGCAACATAGGCTTGTAACTTGGCAGCTGCTCACCCCCAGGATGGACGATTTTGGATGAAAGAACACTCTCACTTGAAAACATATAGGAGCTTACCACTTGGTTTTGAATCATGATATTAGACATGTTACTTACTGTTGGATAAAAACTCAGAATTGGGGTTGGAGAGATGGCTTAGTGGTTAAGATGCTTGCAGGCAGAGCCAAAGGACCCAGGTTCAAGTCCCCAGTACCCCTGTAAAGCTGGATGCACAAGGTGGCGCATGCATCTGGAGTTCGTTTGCAGTGCCTGGAGGACTTGGCATGCTCATTCTCTCTTTCTACCTGCCTCTCCCTCTCTCTCTCAAGTAAATAAATAAAATATTAAAACTGTTTTTTAAAAAATATTTTTAAAAATTCAGAATTAAACTCTGTGAAGGATTTGGTGAAGGTAGAGATATATAGATTACTTGGTCTATTTTCCATTGTCTAGTGATTAAGTCTTCACAATTATGTAAATAAATCCACAGATGTTTTGCATCCACTGAAGTTTCACACGACCTTATGTTTCCCATCATGTCAATTCAGGAAGCTATAGTGACATGTTTCCATCACTGTAATGACTATGGGGCAGCGTAAACTTCTCTAAGGAATGGAGTTTAGAGTAAGGGAAAATGCTTATTATCATGGAACATAAAGAAACTTCACGCAAAGATTACATTTGTTGGCATTGAAGCCACACAATGAAGTTAATACTGTGAACCTCTACCTCCAAGAGTTTAGAGCTAGTCAACTCTGCTTTAAAAACTCAGCCTAAGACTGGAGAGGTGGCTCAGTGGGTAAGAGTGCTTGCCATCCAAGCATGAGGTCCTGACTTTGATCCCCAGCTCTCACTCATGTTAAAAAGTGGCCATGTGGGCTAGAGCTGGCTTAGTGGTTAAGGCACTTGCCTGCAAAGCCAGGGGACCTTAGTTTAATTCCCCAGGACCAATGAGAGTCAGTGATGCATGCGTTTGGAGTTCATTTGCAGTGGCTGGAGGCCCTGGAGCACCCATTCTCTCTTTCCATCTCATTCTCTGCCTCTTTTTCTCTCTCAAATAAATAAATAAGAATAAAATATTTTCTAGAATTGGGCATGCTTATAACCCCAACCCTGAGAGGGGTGGAGACAGGAGACCCGCTGAGGCTGATCAACCAGGAAAAACATCAACTACAACCAAGGAGCTCAAGACTCTCTCAGGGATATAAGGCAGGGCAGCAATAGAAGACACCAACATCTTCCTCTGGCCTCTGCATGCACACACATGAGGCGTGCACATCTGCACACACACATGCATATACTACCACGTGCACACAAATGTGCATACAGCAAACACACGCACCAAGGAAAAGAATCTTCAACGCTGACACAATCTGAAAAGCCCTTTGTAGTATTTTCTTACTCTTCCTTGAGTTTCCACAAGTTAGCATGCTTCTTTTCTCCCCATCTGAAAGAACTCTTTGTATTGGGAAGGTAAGTACATTATCAGGGAGGCTTGATAATTTTAGTTCTATGAAACTACATTTCATAGAGTAATTATACCTTCAGGGTAGGGTATGTTAGTAATATTAATAACATAATTGTGCCAAAATAGTGCTTAGCATATAATAAATATTTGATGATAAATATTTTTAAATCAAGAGCTTTTAAAAAAGCTTTGGGTTATTTTTTCACTCTTTGAATTTCTACAAGTTAGCATGCTCCTTTTTTTTTCCCATCTGAAAGAAGATGATGCTCATTTTAGTTTGATCCAGAGGCTCTTTCCTACTTTCCCCAATGTGTTGACCAATTCCTAGTACCTTAAAATTAATGTGCATTGTTCACATTTTAGCACTTAGTCCAAAAGCAAGGTCATTTGGAATAACTCTTGTTTTTCTTTGTTACTATGAGAAACTTGGCAAAGTTAATTATAAGTCTGCTTAAATAAAACACAAACTAAAATCTTTCAAAAGTAGCATGGGACAATTACGTGATGTAATTTCAGACTTGTTTTTCCTTATCTCATTTCCTCAAAACTTTTCATTACCTTGTATTTTAAATAAAGCAAAACTTGGCTCCTGGCTGGCATCTAGTGAGTGACTATTGAATTAGGACAAAAAGAAACATGTATTTTAGTTGTGACCAGAGGCAACACCTCCTCAATAGGGCTGAACAAGCAGTAATTAGGTAATTCAGGATAGAAAGTTCTCTACTCTCTTCTTTCACTTCAAACCCACTTAGACTAATTTCTGGGGATAGTAAAAGGGTTAAAGTAATTAAATTATCAAGGAGGCTTAATAATTTAATGGCCTCTTTTACCTACAATTAGGGTGTTATGGTTAAGGAGATGTTAGGGATAAAATGATCCAATCTCACCTTATAGGTGAGGAAACAAGACCCCGAACATTGAGATAGCATTGTTCTATGGAGACTGAGCTGCAAGAGGAATTCATTTCTGGTTCTTTCCATTAGAATCAGCTCTTACACAGACGTGCCCCAAGGTATTTGTTTATGTTAGCATGGTGCTTTCCATGACATTTACATATCTCCAAAAATTATGATGTAGAAATGTGAGGGATAGTTAAAGGAATTAGAGACAGGTAGAGATGGGTCCATAATTTGTTAATAGTAGGCTAACAATTTGAATTTAAACTTCTTTGCAGCCAACATGGAGAAACAAACATGAGTGGTTATATAGCTCTTAGAGAACTTAGACATATTATTACATGTACCTGGGCAGACACCATTTGTCTCCTCCACGTTGGCTTTGAGTGTGCAAAAGAGCTTCCTGTACCAGACACAGCAGGGTGGGAGGTTTTAGGGCTCAAGTATCAGGAGGGTTGTCCAAGTTTGACTGATACCCTCCAGCCTCTGGGCAACACCCGTGAGTGAGAACCCCACGAAATACTTCTTTTCAGTATACTCTATTCTCAGGAAGCCCCGAGACCCTGGATGAGGCCTGGGATGAACTTTGGGATTATGTAGCGATTTTCCTTCACCCAAAGCAGGTGCTCCTTATCTCCAGAGACTGGCCACATCCATCTTCATGTTGCCACTCAGTGCATTTCACATGTTCAGTTAATGTTGGGATTTGTAGCTCATAAATGAGCCTATGCAGAGGAATTAGTGGTGGGGCAGTCCTTCCGTTTTAAGACCTGTGCAGCAGAGAGATCATTTCTATGTCAGGCAATACACACTTTTCATCCAACTTGATGACAGTGCTCAAAGCTTAAATCTCAGTATTTGAAATGAAAAAGAAAATCTATATGAACCCTTCTTCCCTGGGTACTGATGTGCAATGGCTTGTGTTATGAAGTGTCAGGATGCAATAGAACCAGTTTTCTTAAAAAGGAGAGAGAAGTATAATTCTAACACCTCAGGTATCTTTAGGAACAGCTGTACTAATCAATTTCCTTTCAGGACTCATGCATACCTCATGCAAAGTCACGGCCAAAAACTCCATCAGTCAAAGAGGTAATAGCTTGTCTTTGCTTGGGAAATCACCTCCAGAGAAAATGCACAAAGGTTATGCTATCAAAAAGTTATTTTTAAATCTTCATAGTTGGATAGGAGCAATGCCCTAGATTTCCTTTAGGAATTATTAAGTTGCTTATTTTATAAGCCTTATCTATTTTCCATGTATTTATTGTAATAACAAAATGCTATTTTCCTCTGAATAAACATTCCCAAATCAATCTACAATAAATCCTCCACATTCATTCAAGTTTGTAACATGGGATAACAAAAACATTAGCATTTTAGTCAATGTCATATTGCTTTTTCTTTCTTCAGGATGAAGTATTCCACTTCATTTTTAAATTTTTAAGTATTTTAATAATTTATTCAGTTATGTGTTTGCATGTGCATGTCTGTGTGCATATGTGTGTATGTGTATGGATGTGCCTAGGCTTCTTGCTGCTGCAAAGGAGTGCCAGACAGATGCACGACTTTTTAAAAAAAATGTTTAAAAAAAATTTTTTTTTGCAGGGAGAGTGAGAGAGAAAATGAAAATAGGTGCATTAGGGCTTCTAGTCACTGCAAATAAACTCCAAATGCACATGCCACATTGTGAATCTGGCTTTATGTGGGTCCTGGAGAATCTATTCTGGGTCCTTTGGCTTTGCAGGCAAGTGCCTTAACTGCTGAGTCATCTTTCCAGCCCTGCATCACTTTAAGTGCCTGGCTTTAAGTGAGTCCTGGGCAGATTTTGCAAGCAAGCACCTTTAACTACTGAGCCCTCTCCCTAGCCCCTTTCACTACATTTTAATGTACAAGCTAGGAACCCTTAGTTGTGAATGACCTTGATTGAAAGATAGCTTGACATAACCAGCACTCACACAGAGCCAGGTCACTTGATTCTTTCTATCGTACTAAAGCCCGGATTCAAATGGTGTGATTTTCCACTACTAAAATATACGCGAGCTTACCCTTTTCTTCCTTCTCAGTGCCTCTGCTCTGACCCTGTTGGAAGTTAACATGTCACTGACAAGCGAGCCAAGGGTAAACACTTCTGCACTGCAGAAAATCGCTGCCGACATGAGTAATCTCATTGAAAATCTGGACACGCGGGAGCTCCACTTTGAGGGAGAGGAGGTGGAATACGACATGTCTTCCAGCGATGCCAAGACTCAGGAAGGTGAGGACCGAGGAGCCAGTGGGCGAACTCCTCAGGGCTGGTTGGCAGAGTAGTGGGAAATAACCAGCCCCTGGCCCACCCTCCTTGCATAGGTCACACTTGGCCCATCTTTCTTAGAAAGTGTCCTGCCACTTCCACTGACTGCAATAACCCCGTCACTTGTTTCTCTTTTCGTAGTGTGTATCCCCTTCTCTGCTGTTTACAAGACTCAAGGCTTTAAGGAGCCCAACATACAGACGTACCTCTCCGGCTGCCCAATCAAAGCGCAGGTTCTGGAAGTTGAGCGCTTCACGTCTACAACAAGGGTTAGAACTTCGAGCAGTGACTGTGTTTGTGACTGTGTTTTGTTTCTGTTTGTCACTTCCAAGTACTCACCATCTCTCAGGATTTTACTCTATTCTCATACTGCTCTTTCCTAGCTTTTCTTAATGGGTTTGCATGTTCATGGATATGGGCGCATGAAGTGGCCACTCAGCTTGTCTGTCATTCCTCAGCACTGTCTACCTTTTAAAAAATAAATAATTTTTAAAATCATTTTATCTATTTATTTGCAAGGAGACAGAGAGAGAATGGGTGTGCCAGGACCTCCTGCCACTACAAAGGAATTCCAGACCCATGTGACACCTTGTGTATCTGCTTTATGAGGGTCCTAGGGAATCAAACCCATGTTGTTAGACTTTGCAAGCAAGCACCTTAACCACTGAACAATCTCTCCAGCCCTCTACCTTTTCTTGATAGAAGGTCTGTCACTGGCCTGGGGCTTACCAACTAGGCCAGACAGGCTGGCCAGTGAGCCCCAGGGACCGTACTGTCTCCAGGTCCCCAGTGCTGAAATTGTAAGCATGTGTCATCACGCATGGCATTCTTCCTTTCTTTTTAAAAATATTTTATTTTTATTTATTGATTTATTTGACAGAGAAAGGGGGGGGAGAGAGAATGGGTGTGCCAGGGCCTCCAGCCACTGCAAACGAACTCCAGACATGTGTGCCCCCTTTTGCATCTGGCTCACGTGGGTCCTGGGGAATCGAACCTGGGTCCTTTGGCTTTGCAGGCAAGTGCCTTAACCACTAAGCAATCCCTCCAGCCCCATGCTTGGAATTTTTACATAAGCTCAGGGAATTGAGCTCAGGTCCTCATGCTTACAAGGCAAACACTTTATTCCTGAGTTATTCTCCTATTCTCTTTCCCTCTTTTGAAACAATATTTCTTCTTTTTAAAATAGCATTCTAGCCAGGAGTGGTATCTACCTTTAATCCAAGCACTAGGGAAACAGAGGTAGGAGGATCACAGTGACTTTGAAGTACATATTGAATTCCAGGTCAGTCTGAGGTACAGTAAGACCCTATCTCAAAGGAACCAAAAGAGGAAACAATAAATAAAAATGGCATTCTATGCCATTTATTGCCCTAATAAATTGCAAGGTACCTCTCTTTCCTCAGTTTTCTATATCATTTGGACTCCTAGAACATATCCTAATTAGAATGCCAAATATAAGTCAAGGAGAAAATGACTTTTCCTAATGCTCATTTAGCGAGAAAAAGCTGGTGACTATTTGGCTCTTCAAAGACACAATGGTGGCCAGGGAGATGGCTCAGCACTTAAAAGTTCTTATTGGCAAAATCTAACAGTTGAGGTTCAATTTGCCAGCCACCTACATAAAGCCAGGCACTAAAAGGTGATGCATGTGTCTGGTGTTTGTTTGCAAGGGCAAAAGGCCCAGACACACATGCACACACATTAATTAATTAATTAATTAAACAAATATTTTAGAAAAGCAAAAAATGTGTGCCGGGGCTGGGGAGATGGCTTAGCATGTTAATTTTTTGCTGTGACCTGAGTTCGTATCTCCACCCTGCCTGTAATCCCAGGGCACAGGAGGTGGAGACAGGATAACCTTGGAGCCAGCTGGCCAGCCAGACTAGCTGAACCGACGAGCTCCGGGTTCAAAGGAGACCTTATCTCGATGGATGAGGTAGCACGCAATCAACCTCTAGGCTTCATCCACATGCATACACATATGTGCGCCCCACACATACAAGCATGCATACCCACACATAACACACACATAACACACATGGAAAAGGGAGAAATGCAAACATGATAGGGTGTTGGGTTGGAAGGTGCTCTTACCCCAGAGCACTGCCGAGAGGATTCTGCTGGTGAATTTTACCTGTCTGGCTTGCCCCTGGGCCTGCCTCCTTCAAGGTGCAGTGCACTTGTTGACCTTGAGCTCTCACAAAAACGTTGGAGTGAAAGGTTTTCACTGGGCGAGGCTGAGCCCTTGAAAGCTCAGTGGACTCAGAGAAGCTGGAGGAACAGCCGCTGTCTCTGAGCGGCCAGGTCTGGCGGGAGCCGGGAGTTGCTCAGCATGCTGCTCTTTGTTCCTCAGGTGGGCACCGGTCCTGGGCGAGTGAGGCCATGGCTGGCCCCTGCCTCCAGGCCCACGCAGGTAACAGCCTTTGGTCCGGAGCCAGTAGCCTGGCCTCCTTCTTGTCTCCTGCAGGCTGCTGGGCTCCTCCTCATTCTCTGGCCCAGCTCCGTGCTTGTCTGTGCCAACTCCCGTCTTACACTACCTTGGAGTCTGGCCTTTGTTTTAAGCCTTTTCCCTTTTGATGTGTTTGTGGTGCATGTGGACGTGTGTGCAGATGCACTTGCCTCTTACAAACACCCACAGAGGCCAGAGGAGAACACTGGGTTTCCTTCCCTTATCACCTTATTTCCCTGAGACAGAGTTTCTTTCTGAACCCAGAGTTTGCCATTTTTTTTTGGGGGGGGGTTACATTGGCTGACCAGTGAGCCCCAGCAATCCTCCTGTCTCCACCACCCCTCCTCAGTGCTGGAGTTAAAGGAATGCACAAGCACGTCTGGCTTTTATGTGGATGCTAGAGAATAAAGCCAGGCTGTCGTGCTTGCATAGCAAACACTCCTACTTGATCACTGTTTCTTCTCTCTCCCTCTGCCCACTGCTTGGTCACCTGAGTCCTCAGTGTTAATTATATCTCTCTGTCATTTCTTCTTTACCTGGTGTCAGTTTTAAGGGTGTGCACACAGGTGTGTGCATGAGTAGGTGGTGTGCGTATGTACAAGGGAAAGGATTCATAGGAGTTTGCTGTGGTATAACGTTTTGCTCATGTAGTTCATCAGGTGAATGTTTAAGAAAATATAATTTCTGTAATCAGTGTCTTTAACAATGTTGCTGGATGAACTATTACTAAATAAGTGGGCTGGGCTTCGGTACACCTGGATGTTACTTGCTTGTTATTCATTGTTCATTGAGAGCTTTGAGAACTTTTCTTGTCTAAGGTACCAACTACATTTTTTCATCCATCATCACAGGTACCAAGTATCAACCTGTACACTATAGAGTTAACACATGGCGAGTTTAAGTGGCAAGTAAAGAGGAAATTCAAGCACTTTCAAGAATTTCACAGAGAGCTGCTCAAATATAAGGCCTTTATCCGAATCCCCATCCCCACCAGAAGGTAACTATTCCAGCATCAATATCAAGTTATTCCAGTATACAAGTTTGATAGACTGTGCCTTTTATTCATTGTATAGGCTAGATGTTCTATTGCTAGGAGGTATTTTCAATTCAATAGCCCTGCTGAAAATAAGCCATCTTTTCTGGGTGCAGTGATGCAAGCCTGTCATCTCAGCATTTCAGAAGTTGAGGCAGGAGGATTAGGAGTCCAAGGCCAACCTTAGCTGCATAGTTTGGGCTGCATGACCCCCCTGTCTTAAACAACAACAACAATAGTAAGCCATGTGGTAAAATGATACTATGAAACTCAGTCAATGAATAGTCTAGCAACCGTTTGCATTTTGAGTATGTGTCCATGTTGTAGACATACATTTAGAAGACAAAATGTCAAAGGGGAGGAGCCGCGAGAGATGCCCAGTCTGCCCCGTTCATCTGAAAACATGATGCAGGAAGAGCAGTTCTTTGGCAGAAGGGTAAGTCCTTTCTTGGCTATTGGGAATGTACTGGACAACACCGGAGAAGCCCAACATGTAAGGAGGGGTGCGGAGGGTCTGGCTGCCACTTCACTCACCCACTGATTGATGGACCTGGCTTCTCTGGACAGAGTTAGGCATACCCGGAGCCCTGAGGCCATGGAGAAGTGTTCTGTCCCAGAAAAGGCGCAGCACTAGTGGTTAGGAGGCAGCTATCTTCCTTGCTGGAGCTCCTTTGGGGTCACCGAAGATTAGGCATATTCTTACAGGTTTTGAGATACACTTTTTAAAACGTTATTTTTATTATTGTTATTGTTGTACGTGTTTGTGTATGTGCAGGGTTCATGTGTGTGCATATGCCTCTGGAGGTTGCAGGACAACCTTGGATGCCATCCCTCAGGAATGCTGCCTACTCTTTGTTTTTCTTGTGTCTGTGTCAGGGAGTGCCACACCTATGCCATGGCGTACATGCTGAGGTCAAAGAACAATGCCAAGGTGTTCATACTCTCTCTCTCCACCTTCGTTGAGACACGGTTTCTCTTGTTTTACACCAGGCTAACTCGGCAGTGAGCGTCAGGATTCTTTGACTCCATCTCCCATTGTAGGCACACTGAGATCATGGAGGGTGGGCACCACTTTGCATCTGGCTGTATGTAGATGCTGGGAAGATGGAATGCTGGTCATCACACTTAGGAGCAAGTGTCTTTGACTACTGAGCAATCTCCCCAAGCCTGTTTTTTTTTTTTTTTTTTTTTGTTGTTGTTGAGACAGGGTCTCTTTTTGCATTGATGTTCACCAATTATCCTATACTGACTGGCCAGAAGTCCCCGGGATCTGCTTATCTGCACCTCCCAAGACCTGGGATGATATAAGCCCATTACCATATCAGCCTTTTCCTGTGAGTTCTGGGGATTGAATTCAGCTCCTCATGCTTTCATAGCAGGCACTTTACCAACTGAGCTGTCTCCCCACTCCCTTGAGGTCTGCTCTTAAAAATTGTATACTTCAGCTGGGTGTGGTGGTGCACGCCTTTAATCCCAGCATTCGGGAGGCAGAGGTAGGAGGATTTCTGTGAGTTGAAGGCCACCCTGACACTACAGAGTGAATTCCAGGTCAGCATGGGCTAGAGTAAGACTCTACCTAGAAAAACCAAAAATAATTGTATATTTCTATGCATTTGCTTTGATATTTGTAGTAGCTCAACTTAAATAGTTGTAAGGTCATGTTCCTACCCCATCCTTGGCCTAGTCAGGACTTGACATGGGTAGGAGGAAGCACCAAGACACACGCTAAGAAAACTCAAGACAAAGAACCACCTTTGCTAGCCTGGCTTCAGTTACTGTGGCTGCCAAGGCTGGAAGATTAATTTTCTATTAGCACAGAAGTCATATGTTCATTTTTATCTGGTCAGTTTTAGAATATAGTTATTTTTCAGAGGAAATAACTGATTTTTCGTTTGTGGTTATCATCCTGTCTAATACCTTTTATTGAGAGTTGAAGAGATGGCTCATAGGTTAAGTGTGCTTCCTACTCCAGCGTGAGGGTCAAGGGGGCTGGAGACCACCAACCAGAGTTCAAGTCTCCAGATTCCACGTAAAATAACAGGGCATAACCACACACTCCTGTATCCTCCTTTCCTCAGAGGAGCACAGACCAGAGGCTTTATCAGATCCCTGCAGGTTCCAGAATCAGTAGAAAGAGAGTCCTGATCAAAAGCAAGACCACACAGAAGAGTGACGGAGACAGACATCTGACATTCCACTCCAGCTACCGCAAGCGAGTGACCTCCTGCTGCAGGCGACATATGGGGACATGCATACCCCACACTTCACACCATACACACATCATGTGCGCACATGCACACACACACACATGAAAAAGTAAAATAAAATAAAACCTTTCCTGTATAATAGAATGAAAATTATGACATCAAAATGGAAGCCAGACTAGTTGGGAAGAAGAAGGGATTCAGTGGAGGGGTGCTTGGGAGTGGGAAAAGGGTAGCTGATGGGAGAGGATCATGTTCATGACATGTTGTTGATATTTATGGAAGTTGTCAATAAAAAGCTTAAAAACTCCAAAATAAATATACAAATAAATATTCATAAAACAAAACCCATTTTAGAGCACTAGCCTAAATATATTTCAAGATACTTAGACATAAAATTATACAGCTTTGGGAGACTATGTGCACATGCATGAATCCAGCTGCAGATGAGTGTAAGCTAGCCCTTCGTGATTCAGCAGAGGGTACAACTGACATGTGTTGTCCCACTGCCCCAAACCTATAACCCTGCACACATATACATCTTAACATAGTTGAAACCAGGATACACCTTGCTGGAAAGTCTTTTTCTTGTTTTGCTTGAAAGTTGATTAAAAATTGTGAGCAACAGGCTGGAGAAATGGCTTAGCAGTTAAGGAGTTTTCCTGCGAAGCCTTAAGGACCCTGGTTCGATTCCCCAGGACCCACATAAGCCAGATGCACAAGGGGGCACATGCGTCTAGAGTCTGGAGTTTGTTTGCAGTGGTTGGAGGCCCTACCGTGCCCATTCTCTCTCTCACTCTCTCCTTCTTCCTCTCTCAAATAAATAAATAAATAAAAATTTTGAGCATCCTTCAATAAGTGTAAGAACTTAAAAAATACAGGTTTCTGATAAAATAGTATATGCATTAAAGCTATTATAATGGGCTGGGGATATAGCTCAAGTGCCAGAGTGCTTGCTAAGTGTGTGGGAAGCCCTGGCTTCAGTCTCCCACACTGTGTAAGGTGAATAGACATCTGGTGCCTGCCTACCTTTAATCTCGGCACTGCAGTGGGGAAGAAGGAGCAAGAGAATAAAGAAGTTCAAGGTTATTCTTGGCAACACAGTGACTTCAAGGTCAGTTTAGAAGACCTCCATCTCCAAACAAACACTGGAACAGCTAATTCTGAGAAAGCCCTGTTTTGATAACTATGGAGGACTGAAATAAGTAGGTCAGGTCTTATTATCAATCTAGAGACTGTGTAAACATGTTGAAAGTATGAGAAGAGACTGAGATAGTAACATTTCAAGGAAAATATAAGAGTTATACCTTACATGAGTTAAGATGGCATTATTAATCATAAGATTAATAATGATGGATGATCCCATCATTGCTACCAATTACATTTTCATGAAAATGTGACTATGTTAAATATTATTTAAAATACTTCTATTGCAGAAACAACTGGAAGATTACTTGACAAAGATATTAAAAATGCCTATGTACAAGAACTATCATGCCACAGTAAGTACTATTCAGCGTTTTGAAGTAATGTATACAACAATAAATTGTAAGCTGGGTGTGGTGACATCCCTATATGCTCAGAACTCCAAATGGTTGCTGTAGGCAGATCCCTATGGGTTCAAGACCATCTTGAGTTATGGAGGGAATTCCCAGTCAGTCTGAACTATAGGGAGACCCTGCCTCAAAAGTAAACAAAAATAAATCTTGGACTGACTTTTGGATAATTCCATTGACAAAAGTGCTTTTACCCATGTCTACCTTAGTACTTGAATTAAAATAAATTAACCAATTTGTTTTGACAGCAACTATGTCGTGTATAATGAAATGATGTCCTTTTAAAATATTGAATAAAAGTTAATATGTCTGAACCAACAGATTCAAGTGAACTTCAAATGCTACTGCAGGCTAGATTATCTACAAATCAACTCTCTTCTCCCCATGCTTCTAGAATGATGCCAAAAAAAAAAAAAAATCAAGCTCTGAAGGAAAACTGTTGAGTAATAAGTGATGAAAACAGTTAAGTCGAGTTGAATACCCTGAGATTATACAGGAGCCCACTTTGATTGCCATCTGATTGGCCTGTGTTTCCATTTGAAAGTGAGACGCATGGGAAAGCTAGGGAGAGAAAAGCCTCTTGAGGAATGTTAGGAAAAGAGAGAAGGGTGGTAGGGCTTAGAAGAACTGTGGAGGTGAAGCATGTGGGGCCTGCAGCCAGCAAGCAGGAGGAAGTGGGCTTGCAGTGTCAGCAGACCAAGAGCTCTGCATCTCTTGGGGTCCTGGATGGGGAGAGGGTGTTTTGAGAAGATTAGCCTTCAGTTCCTCAGAGCTCTGAATAATGGAGGATGTGTGGGTGTGAGCGCAGCCTATGTTGCTGTGGGGTGGTACCCATGGGACAAGGTATACACCGACTTCCCGAGTCAGCCCATGCTGGGGCTTGGCCTCTGCATTACAGGAGGGCATCCCGTCAGCACGTGGACAGAAGAGGAAGGCCTCCGGGCTTTTAGCAGAGGAAGTGTGAGCGCCTGGCTCTGCTGCTTCTCAGAGACAGTAGCTGCCCCTCTCCACTGGTGTATTTGGAGCCTGTTCCAAATCGACCCGGTATTAGTGACGATTCTTGTGGCAATGACAAAAATGCCTGACAAAAGCAACTTAAGGAAGGAAGAGTTGATTTCAGCCTACAATGCTAAGATACAGTCCATCATGGTGGGGAAGTTACGACAGTGAAGCTTGAGGTGGCTGGGAACATGGTAGCTGTCCTCGGGAAGCAAAGAGACATGAATGCTGGTGCTCAACTTGCTTTCTCCTTTTTACTCAGGGTGGGGTCCTGGCTAGGGGATGGTGTGACCAACAGTTAAGGTGGGCCTTCCCACCTCAATTAACCTAATCTAGAAACTCTGTCATCGGCATCCCCAAAGATTTGCCTCGCAGGTGGTTCTAGGTCCTGTCAAAATGTCAGTCATTGCTAACCATCACTTCCCCATTCCACTCCTCCCTCTGTGGCATGTTAGCTTGCACAGGGATGTTCCATGGACTTGTAAGAGCTTCTGTGGTTCCATACTTTTATGAAGCATTTTTATCAGTAAAACTAGAGATTTTGGGTCTCACCAGAGGTATGACAGGAGGGAGTCTTGTTCTGTCTGGGATTTAGGAAGGTGTTGTTGAAACAACATAAGGAATAAAGATGGCCTGTTGCGTTTACCAGAAGTGCTGCTTCCATTGCGTCCTCAGAGATCAGACATGCAACCTTCCTCAATGGAGAACTACTTCATGTGTGCCGACGCCCTTATCCTTATGCACCAGTGTCCCATTTCTCTTACTGTCCTGTCTGCCCTGTGGCTTTACTTCCATGATTACTGGTGGGCTTTAGAACTTGATGAGTTCTGTCTTCTCTTTCCATGTACTTTATTGCCTTTGATATTCTGATGTTAAAGAATGTTTGTTCTAATTACATTTCCAGTCACAAAAACCTTTTCCAAGTGGAGCCACATTGTGGTAACAAATCCCAAGTTACCTTAGAAACATTGGCTCTGGAGAAAACCTGGTTAGAAGCCTCATAAATATCCAGACCCCTGGGGCCTGAAGAGATGGCTTAGCACTTAAGTTAAGCCTGCAAAGTCTAAGGATCAAAGTTCAACTCCCCAGAACACATGCAAGCCAGATGCTCAAGGTGACACATATGCACAAGGTGGTGTACATATGGAGTTCGATTGCAGCGGCTAGAGGCCCTGGTGTTTCAATTCTTTCTTCCTCTCTCTCTGTTTCTAGTTGCTTACTGAGCTATCTTCTTCATTAGTTGAGTTAGCCACATGATTTAAGCACAGGATATGATTGGAGATATGTGAATTCTCTAACATTACTTCCCTTCAGTATTTAATTTAATCTGCCCTCAAGACAAGATTTATAAGCTTTCACATCATGCTTTTGAAATAAGATGGACATCTTTGTGTTGACTTCAATAATAGTGAGAAATATTTAAATTTCCAACTACAAAAAGGATATATATACATATGTATATAGATAGTATGTTTATACGTTGAGACTGACATGCTACCCGCTGCCCTAAAAAGACACTGTTGTGCTTATACTTTATATAAAGCAAGCCTCTTTGAAGTTAACTCAGATCCATGGGTCATAGGTCAGATTCTGTGTTCAAGGAAGAAGATGGAGAAAACTGTTTCTTGGGACCACGATTTTAATTTTAACTCTAGGAGATGAAGGAAGCACTGGAAATCTCAGTAAAAGAGAGAGAGGGATGCTTCTGAACGCTGAGTACAGACGGGGATTCTAAGTTCTGGGATGAGGAGGAGCATTGCCCTGTAAGAGAGGGTCCTTACAGAGGTGATGTGCTGAGGTGGGGCCCTGGAAAAAGAAGTATTTCATCTTCTAGCCCAGGGGCACTCACATACCACGGGGTGGTTCCTGAATCCCAGATCTAGTCTGAGCGTGGCAGGTGGGAGGGGGGAGAGGCGGGAGGAGAGGAGAGAGCTCGGGGACTCTTACTCTTCAACTCTAGGATTATCTACATCCTAAAACCCTGTACCTCTGCCAAAAATCTCAGCTGATTCTTCTCAGGAGAGTCTGTGAACTAAGCTACAATGATATGGTCAGTTTAGAGACATCTTGGCATCCTTGCAGGACCATAAAGATTGGAGGGAGACGTACTGTTATGGAATTTCTGTAACAGCATTTACTCCGAAGGAGCTGAGTCAGGCTTCAAAACACTGTTTAGATTCCTTCACTGGCTTTTGAAAACACCCTTTGTTCTTTCATCTTTCTTTGTTTTAGTTTTTATTTATTTATTTATTTATATTTATTTTAGAGAGTACTAGACAGAGAGAGAGAGAATTGGCATGCCAGGGTCCTCAGCCACTGAAATCAAACTCCAGACTCTTGCGCCACCTATTGGGCATGTGCGACCTTGCACTTTCCTCACTGTTGTGTGTCTGGCTAACGTGGGACCTGGAAAGTTGAACAAGGCTCCTTAGGCTTCACAGGCAAGCACCATAACTGCTATGTCATCTCTCCAGCCCTTTCCTCTTTCTTTTACACAGTTCATGCTAGTTTTTGCACTCAGACAGCTACGTCTCCTTCCAGGATGATGAAGAGAGAGCCATTGTCTTTACTTCCTCATTGTAATGGAGACAGAGTATCCTGGGATTGTGATGGGTTCATCACCAGCTAGCGTTCAGAGATTCCTGCAAATTCATTCCGTTTTCCATGATTTCTTGTGAGATGGGCACACATGTGTTTCATTTCTTCTCTTGACACAAATATGTACTGAATAGTGGTATTTAACTGAGTTGTATAATGACATTCAGAAAACCTCCCGGAAATTCCTGTTGTGTTCTGCGATTGCAATCCACTATCTGGACATTTTAATTACTAACTGGAAAAAGTTTTCTCCCTAGGGAATTAAAAGGAAGAAGAATAAAAACAGTAATTTTTTTTCCCTAAGATTAAAATCTGGACATGGAACACAAAATATTTTCCAAGAAAAGGCCCCGAATTGATAGGGTCATGTTACAGTCCTAAAGCACATATATCAGCAAACTCCCATGACCAGAATACTTTTATCTCTGAGAAGGTGATTAGCCTGAAATCTTGGATAAAATATCCCAAGATCAGTAATACTGAGGTCACATCTCCCTCATTTTCTAAGAGGAGTAACTTTAACTTGGGAAGAGTAGATAAGGAACAGAAACATACACACAGTTTCTGCTGCAACAGAGAGAAGCTGTCTGGAATAGAGGCTGCGATTGTGGATTGAGCATGAATCTTGGAGTCTGGGGGCCCTATGGGCCTGGATCCAGCCTCCACCTTTTCTCCACAGATGGGATACCTTAGTGCTCTGTAGCTCTGTTAGCTGGTCCTCCTTGAAAATGTCCATTCCTGAACTACCCCAGCCTGCTCCCCCCACCTTGATGCAAGCAAGCAAGCATCTTTAAACACTGAGCCATTGCCCCAGCCCAATTTTGTTATCTTATAAAATTATGATTACTAGATTATTTCAGAAAAAAAAATGATGTCACTTATGTTTGTGGCCTATGGACCACCCTTCTGGAAGCTCTGTCTGCTAGCTTCCTGCTTGGCCCCTTCCTTCAATTTTTGCCCTCCCCTTATAATACTAGGACCAGTAGAAAGGACAATGAAGGTATGATTGCTAAGTAATTTTCAGGGTTTATTTGTCCCCTAGGGTCTGTTGCTTCTTGGCACAGAAATATTTTCACTTCTCCCTTTTTCTACTTTCTATTTTGAAATAGCAATTTGATAAGCCATGATGGTATTTTTGGCTTGAGACCACTTTCTACTTAGTGCCAAGAACCTTGACACAATCATTTTTCCTTCTCTTCCCCTCCTTCTTTTTTTCTTTCCTTCTCCCCTCCCTTCCTTTCTTCCTTCTTCCCTCCCTCCGTTTCTTCCTTTCTTCCTTCCTTCCTTATTCCTTCCTGCCTTCTTTCTTCCTTTCTTCTTTTTGAGACAGAGTCTCTTATAGTCAGGCATGGGCTACCATGCGGAGGATTGAACCCAAGACCTTATGCTAGACAAGCACCTTACTAACTCAACTACATCCCCAGTCTACATTTAATTTCAATTCGATAAATCTATATTAGCATGTTTATGGCCAGACAGGTCTTTCCTTTCCATATATGGTTTCTTCTTGGAGCCTCTTCTAGCTTAACCTTTACAAGCCATTGACAAAAGTTATTTTTTTTTCTTTTGAGACAGAGCCTTGCTATGTGGCTATGGGTGGCCTGAAACTCACTGTCCTAGAATTTGTGACAGTTCTCCTGCCTTAGCCTCTTCCTTAGCCTCCTGAAGAAAAAAATTAAAATTTAAATTAACATGCGATTTATAATTTTTTGCAGTATAAACTTACGTTTTATTTAGATAAAAATACTTTACATTTAGTTAAGTTTGTTATTCTTTTTTTTCTTTTTAAGGTAAGGACTCGCTCTAGCATAGGCTGACCTGGGATTCACTTTGTAGACTCAAGCTAGCCTCAAACTCACAGTGATCTTCCTACCTCTGCCTCCCAAGTGCTGGGATTAAAGGCATGCATCACTATGTCTAGCTAATCTTATTATTTTTATTAAAATATAATTATTTATTTATTAGAGTGAGAGGTAGAGAGCATGTATATGGGCCCATCAAGGCCTCTTACCAGTGCAAACAAACTCCAAATGTATGTACCTCTTTGTACACCCAGTTCACATGATGTTTCAGTCAGTTTTACATTGCTGGGATGAACCTCCATTACAGACACATGATGGGAGGATGGGAATTTATTTGAAGCTTACAGATCTAGGCACAGTTCCATAATGGCGGGAGAAGCTGGCCCCCTTTCACAGGTCCATGCATAGAGAATACTACCACCAGGACCATAAGCAAAGACACCCCAGGAACCCCAAGCAGAGGTCAAGCACTCCGCGTATCTTAGGCCAGAATTCTAGATCCACAACACACCTTAGGTCTGGACCCTAGGATCCACCCATGGAGACACCTCCTCCAGCCAGGCAGCTGGAGATCTAAAGCTTTAATAAACTCCTGAATCCACTGGGGACATCCATTCCAACTACCACACATGGGTACTAGGGAATTGAACCTGAGCTGTCAGGCTTTGCAAGCAAGCATCTTTAACCACTGACCCATTGCCCAGCCCAATTTTGTTATCTTATAAAACTGTGATTACTAGATTATTACAGAGAAATTTTGTCATCATTTACTTGATGATAAGAGATGTGTGAATAGGAAAATATGTACATATTAAGCAAGTTGTTCCCATGATTTGTTTTTCTTTGGTCTCCTGTAACCCAAGCTCTATCAAACTCATATGCAGTCAAGGATGACCTTGAACTCCTGATCTTGCTGCCATCACCTCCTAAATACTGGGGTTACAGGAGTCTATCACCACGCATCATTGTCTGAATGTTACTTCCTGAAACCCGTGGGCTAGTGCATTTTCCAATTAGGATGTATTGTCACATTTCAGATAAGAATGTGTGGCACTGAGACACCATGTTTTGTATAAGAATACTCTAGGCCCTGACTTTTGGCATCACTGTTTTAAAAAGTTCTATTTTAAGATATATTTAATTGAGAATTTTTTACAAAAGCATTTCACTGAGCCTCACAGGCTCATATGGAAGTCGTCGTTGCAATGAGACCGAGCTAAGTGTGATGTGCTGGTAGGCCATCAGAGGAAGTGTCATCTGGGCATATAACTGGGATTCACAAAGTGAAAGAACAGTTTTCCATAAGAAATTTATATATGATTAGAAATATCTAATAGTAACTTCACAGGAAAAAATTATAAATATCTCAAATCTGTCAGCAGTTGTGAGTTTCAATTAAATGCTTGCATTTCTTTCTTTTCTTGAGGTAATTTGCAGAAAGTAGGTTTTGAAAATGTAAAAGGACTGAAATAAGTAACTTTTAAAATCTCCCATGGTGCGTCAACACCTCTCACCCATGTTCCCTCCCTGTAGGAGAGAACGTTTCAATTTGGAGGACATAGCTACAGAGCAGTCCCTAATACGTGTGTTTTTTCCTTTTTACGCATAAATTTATCTTTCTTCTTCCCCCACCCTTCCTCATCCCTCCTTATTTCTTTTCTTTCCTTTATTATTATGTTTTCCTCTTCTGAAGTATGATTTTTTTCTTTTTACTTCTTTTCAGACAGAATTCCTTGACATAAGCCAGCTGTCTTTCATTCGTGACTTGGGACCAAAGGGCCTGTAAGTGCCGGGGGTGGGTCTTTACAGAGATGTACGAGAAGTTGGTGGGCATTCCTATCAAGTGCAGCAGCTTGCCATAGTGAGAGAGTGGCTTCTCCCCCAGTGCACTTAGAGCACCTGCAACCATCTACCCACATAAGCAGAGGCTCTCCATCTTTCTCATGTGCTGATAGCACAGATTCCTGCTAACCCAGCAGTGGTAGTATTCAGTGCACACAGCAAGTGTGATGTGTGGGAGAATGAGGTAGAGATCCAATATATAAGACCCCTTCTACTAATCACATAGCAAATGGACCATTTAAAAGGAGTACTGTGTAACAGATATGGTGTGTACGTAATGTGTATGCTGTATAACAGATGGGGTTTATTCATGGTTATTTTTGCCTCACAATATTAGGGTTTAATCATATAAAGAACCTAAACTTTTAATTAATAAGTGCGTGAAGGGTGATGCCCAAAAGAACTGTAGGGAAATTTATATGACTGACAGTGCCTTGGTTTGTTTAGTCTCAAGCTGTGAGGTTGAACAAGCCAAGTAAGGATTGTAATCTTGAATGTGACAGGTTAATTTGTTGACTCTTTCAGAGAAGGAATGATCATGAAAAGGTCTGGGGGACACAGGATACCTGGTCTGAATTGCTGTGGTCAGGGAAGAGCCTGCTACAGATGGTCAAAAAGGTAGGACTTGGGAGTTCCACATGTTTGCTTGATTTAATAAACTGCATTTGGGGAGCACTTACATACTAGCTTTAAATGACAAATCATTTGGAAACCATGGCAAAGTAAGGTTTTAAATATATATGTGTGTATATAATTAAAGATTATATGAATATAAATATATAATTAAAGATTATATATATACATATAGGCCTGTATCAACTGGGTTGTGTCTTTCTTCCTCTCTTCCCTTCTTCTTTTCCATTTGCTTTCAATTTCTTTCTTTTCCTTTCCTTCTTGGAAACTGGGCCATGGCATTGTGCACGTTAAGCACGCATGTGCACGCGGACACACACACACACACACACACACACACACACACACACACATGATTTATTTGAGAGAGAGAACAAGAGAGAGAATGGGCATGCCAGTTGCAACAAACTAATTCCAGATGCATGTGCCACCTTGTATATCTGGCTTATATGGGTCCTGGGAAATCGAACCTGTATCCTTTGGCTTTGCAGATAAGCACTTTAACTGCTAAGCCATCTCTCCAGGCCTAATTATATATATGTTTTGAAGAAAAGTTGGGGTTTATTGAGAAATAGTTTCAATATAGATTTAAGCACAAATATTAACAGAGAAAGATGCTAAGGGCAAAGATAGTGCATACACAAGGCAAGGGAACAAGTGTAATTATACTTTAAAATCCAATTTTTTGTATCCACTTGAATAGTCTATTCAAGACTGAACTAGTATGCAGTGTGTATAAGTTATGTACATAAAAACCCAGTGGAGGTGTTGGAACTTGATATCAGGGGCAGAACATATGTGCTTAATGTACACAATGCCCTGGTCCAGTTTCCAAGAAGGAAGGGAAAAGAAAGAAGTTGAAAGCAAATGGAAAAGAAGAAGGGAAGAGAGGAAGAAAGACACAACCTAGTTGATACAGGCCTTAAAAACTGGCCTGCTAAAGAAAGAGACTCAATACCCATAGGGATGAAGGAAATGTCAATTCACAGCAAGATACTCTTTCATGTCCACTAGCATGACTCTAATCAAAAGGACAGACTAATGAATATTGGTGGACTGTGGAGAAACGAACCCCCATCCATTGCTGGCAAAAATGTTAGATGTCAGCTAGTTAGCAAAACACTCTTTCCAGTGTTAAATAATTGTTAAATACCTAAGCAATTCAACTCCTAGGCATTTATCTAAGAGCAAAAACTAATATGTCTATACCCAAATTTGTCCGTCAGGTAAAAACAAACAAATGTCCATCAGTTGATGAATGAACAAAATGAGGCATTTCAACACAGGGAAAATATTATTTAGCTATTGATGAGAATGAAGATTGTTTTTAGTGGTAATGAAAATATTCTGTAGTCACATGTTACCAATGGCTAAATACTTTTGTGAACATTCTAAAAACAACATTGACTTATGTACTTTTAAAGGTGAATTTTATGAAATATGAATTATATTGCAATAAAATGTAAGAGGAATGAAGTCTGCTACAATATAAATGGACCTTAGAAACAATGTAAGTGAAAACATCAGATACAAAAGGGCACATTTTCTGTAATTATTTATATGTATTATGTAATGCTTTTTTCTATGAACTGTCCAGAACTGAAAAATCCAGGGATTAAAGAAGATGAGGTTTTCCAGAGGGTGAGAAGTTTACTTCTCCTAATTTAGTTGTGCAAACTGGTATGCTCTTTATGGAATGATAAATATTCTAAAATTAGATACTGGTAATGGTTTTAAAACCATATGTATAAGCTTTGCAAATATGTTACCAAACCACTGAACTATATACCTTAAATAAAGAGCCAAGCATAGTGGCACACACTTGTAATCCCAACACTTGGGCAGCTGGGCAAGAGAATCATGAATTTGAGGCCAGCCTGGGTTACATAATGAGACCCTGTTTCAAAATGAAGACAAATATTCAGAGAAAAAGGAAAGAAAAAAATAGCATAATTGGGAAGATTTTTGGAGATGATAATTTTAGATTTATATTTGTACAAAAACATTTATTATGATTAATATAATCCAATAACTATATCAATTCCTTTGATGTATTCAACTGAACATTCCTTGAGGAAGACAGGATTTGTTGCAACAATAATGCACCAGGATTTTGAAAAATCACTAAAATATTATTTTTAAAACTCAGATTTACCATTATGCAGAGTCTCAAATAAACTTCTTTAAGTTGTATAAGCTTGGGCACAAGTAAAATTACAGGAAACCCAGAGACCAGACCCCCACTTTAGGTATCTGCTCACCCCAGATTGTACAGAACTTGGGGTGATGATGAGCTAAAGATGCAAGGGTCTAAGGGAGCTGACTGGAGTGGTGGTGCCAGGTTCCAGGAAGCCCTAGTAGAGAAGAATGGGAAGAAAGAGCAAGGAGAGAGCTCCCTCCATCACTGCTGACTCCTGTCAGGTTTCCTGGGATGAGATGATTCACATTTTCAGAAAGTGTTTATCAAATGAATCAGTCAGTAACTGACAAAAACAGCATTGGGTGTGTGATTACCTACCAAAGGGAAGCACCCCACATGATCCCACAGTGTGTAACTGCTGAATATAAATTTAAAATTAATCTATGACGAATCTTCACCGAAACATCCCTGTGGAAACAAGTCCTGGTGCTTGTGGAGCTCTGAGGAAAAAGAGGCAACAGGGAAGTAGAGGAATAATAAAGGTGATGTCAGGTCAGGTGGTGATGAAAGCTTTGGAGAAAGACCACGGTCCTGAGGTTGTGAGGGGCCTGGGAGTTGGAGCTATGACAGAAGCCCCAACAGCCAAGGAAAGAATCCCTGAGGAGTCAAGTTCTGGGTTATAAACTCTGCAAGAAGGGACAGCTGGGAGATGCAGGGAAAGATTCTGTTATAAATTTTCCAATGAAATCATGTTTCCACGAGGACAATGGATAAAAGATAAGATCCTCTCCAGCATAAAATGTGTCATCATTTTAAATTGTGTGAATCTTTCAGTTGAAGATTAAAGTCCAGTTCCACGTTAGCATTTCTTGAGTCACATTGGAGGGATTTAAGCTATCAGATATCTTCTGTAGATGATAAGTAAGGTACAACTGATGAAATTAGTTGGGAACCTTTCCCACCGTTGAAGATTGAGGTGATGGTGTCTAAATGGGAGCTACTTGTAAAGGTGACATTTATCCATAGCTCTTACTTTTTCTTTTACTGTTATGTTGTTTATTTTTCTTCTGTAGCCAGTAGTAGTACCCTGACCACTCTCTTAATTTATTATATATGGACAAAGTTCAGTAAGGAAATAGGGCAGTTTATTTATCTCCAAGTTTATTTCAAACACAAGTAAAAGAAGGCAAGACATATGTAGACTTATTGGACAGTTAAAAAATTCTGCTTAAAACATTTAGTTACATTTATTTTGTTCCATTTATTTAATGAATCCTTTGTACCTGGTAGTAGACTTGCTTTAAATGTCTTGAGAAAGACAGGTGTATATGTGTCCAAAAAAATACATTTAGGGTCTAGGGAGATGGCTCAGTTGCTAAAGTGCTTGGCAAGCAAACATGGGGACCTGAGTTTGGATTCTTAGCATTGTGTAAAAACTGGGTGTGCCAGTGCATGCCTGTAATCCCAGAACCTGCTTGGGGGTAGCCACAGGGGATCCTTAGGGCTTTCTGGATAGCTAAGCTAGCCAAATTGCCAGGCTTTAGGTTCAGTAAGAGACCCTGATTCAAAAAATAACATGGAGAGCAAATGGAGAAGACACATGATGGCCTCTGCCTACACAAACCTGTATATACATACGCAACACACACACACACACACACACACACACACACACACACACACACGGCAGTTAGCAGTTTCATTGTTGGGCTACAAACTACATAAAGAATTAAAATTTTTAGATAGTGGCAATATTTATTATCATTAATATCACTGTTGTTGTCCTTTGAAACAACATCTCACACTGTAGTCCAGGCTATTCTGGAAGTCACTATGCAGGTGAGGCTATTCTGTAACTCATTCATGATCCTCCTACCTCAACCTCCCAAGTTCTGGGATTATAGGCATGAGCCACCATACTGGACCTGGCAGTAACCTAATGTAAATGGCTTTATTCACACACTGAAACTCATTCAAGAAAGCCCTATTTAGTTAGGGTGGTTGCTCTGCCTGCAGCCTTGCTCTGGGTTGTTAAAGACTCTTGCAGATCCTGGGCAGATGAGCTGGAGAGAACAGCTTGTTCTGTCCTCACGGAGCTCCTCCTAAGAAAGTAGACAAGTGAATACCCACAGGTACACCCCGGAAGAATCTACAGCAGGACAGCTGGGTTGAGCAGGGCAGAGGGTGGAAGACAGCTCTTTTGTATGCAAGTATCTCCCTTGAGAGTGAAGTTTAACCTGAAATTTGATTTACAAGATGGAACCTGTCCATGGAATTGTCTGGAAGAATCTGTTCTAGGAATAAGAATAACAAGTGAAAAGGCTCAAAAAGCAAGCTTGAGACTGGAGAGATGGCTTAGCCGTTAAGGTGCTTTCTTGTGAAGCTCAAGATCCAATGTGCTACTCTCCAGATCCTACATTAGCCAGACACACAAAAGGTGAGGCAAGCACATGGTTGCACATGCTCACTAGATGGCACAAGCGTCTGGAGTTTTGATTGCAGAGGCTGAGGCCCTGGTGTGCCAATTCTCTCTCTCTCTCATTAAAAAAAAAAAGTTCCTCACAGAATACAAAACACACACACACACACACACACACACACACACACACACACAATCTTGGCAAGTGTATCAGTTACTTTCTCATTCTCTGAACAAATACCTGACCAGAAAAGCATCTTAGGGGAAAGAAGGGTTTGTTTCTGGGTTACAATTCTGATGGGCAGTTTCATGGTGGGAAAGGCATGGTGGCAGCAGCAGGAAGTGGGCTACTCATATCAGCAGGCAGGAAGCGGAAGACTAGCAGGAAGAGAGGCCAGGGCCTCTTCAAGGCCTGCCTCCAGTGACCCACTTCTTCCAGAAAAGCCCCCTATCCTAAAGGTTCCACAGCCTTCTGAAATAGCACCACCAGCTGGGGGCCATATTTGAACACATGAACTCACAGGACACATTTCACATTTAAACCACAGCAGCAAGCATAAGGCCAAGTCGAAAGGCATGGGGAGGGGCCCGTGAGAGGGACTGGGGGAGGCTGGCAAGAATTAGAGCTAGACTAGGCTGGCCTGTGGTTAAGCTGTGGATCAGCGCTTCATCCTTGTGCCTGACTCCTTTCTTGATGTTAAAGAAAAAAAAATTGATTGATATGAGAGAGAGAAGTCTGAATAGTTTTAATCAACTGCAAAATTTAAGAAGTTTTAAATGGATATGGTGATACGTGCTTGTAATTCCAGCACTCAAGAGGCTGAGGCAGGAGAATTGTTGTAAATTCAAGGCCTTGCCTCAATAAAATAAAATAAAATAAAATAAAATAAAATAAAATAAAATAAAATAAAGTAAATAAAAAAATAAAATATAAAATAAAAAAACACTAAAATAAAAATAATAAAATAAAAGTAAATAATAAAATAACACAAAGCAAGCTAGGCTTGGTGGCCCATACCTATAATCCCCAGCATAGAGGAGGCTGAGGTAGGAGGAGCACTGTGAGTGTGAGGCCAGCCTGGGCTACAGAGTAAGTTCCAGGCCATCCTGGGCTACAGTGAGACTCTGCCTCTAGTTCATTAGTTTAAAAAGCAAACAATAAATAGCCTGAGGTTTTATTGATTAAGATTAGTTTTCCAGGGGCTGGGGATATGGCTTAGCAGTAAAGGCACTTGCCTGAACAGCCAAAGGACCCAGTTTTGATTCTCTAGGACCCACATAAACTAGATGCACAAGGTGGCACATGCTTCTGGAGTTTGTATGCAGTGGCTGGAGGCCCTGGTGTGCCCATTCTCTCTCTTTCTCCTTCCATCTCTCTCAAATAAATAAATAAAAATATTTCTCACAAAGATTAATCTTCCTCCTTAAGACTCCAGCAGGCAGAGCCCTGCTGGAGGAGGTATATCATGGGGGGAGGTGGGCATTTTTTTTTTTTTGATTTGTTGTTTACTTATTATTTAGGGACATACTTGGTATGGATACACTAAGAGTTGGTATCATCCTTTCTCTCATTCCTTCTGGGGGCAGGTTTAGAGCCCAACCCTGCTAGGTGTGTCAAGAGCATTTTTGTGCTCTGAACAAATGTGCGTGCTGGTGTTGGCTTTTTTTCTCTCTGCAGTGGATCTGTGGAAGTGAGCCAACTTCTTCTGCCTCAACAGGACTTCCATTGGAATTCTATAAGCCTGAAATAAGGCCTTTCCTCCTGTTGCAGTCAGGTTTGCATTGTTGGTAGAAATCACCCAACTGAGAACATATTGTGGGAACAAGAGGTTTATTTTGGTTTATAGGCTTGAAGGGAAACTCCATGATGGCAGGGAAAATGATGGCATGAGCAGAGTGTGGACATCACTCCCTGGCCAACATAAGGTGGACCATAGCAGCAGGAGAGTGTGCCAAACACTGGCATGGGGAAACTGGCTATAACACCCATAAGCCCACCCCCAACAATACACTCCTCCAGGAGGCATTAATTCACAAATCTCTTATCAGCTGGGAAACTAGCATTCAGAACACCTAAGTTTATGGGGGACACCTGAATCTACCACATTCCACCCCTGGCCCCCATAAACTGTTAACCATCCATGATGTAAAATACAATGCATTCAGTCCATCTTTAGAAGTAGCCATAGTTTTTATCAATCCCAATGATGTTCAAACATCCCCCTAGTCCAAGATCTTTCAGTTGAGCCATAATATCAAAAGTCTCCCCAAAACCCATAATGGCACAGAATGAACATTCAAAATATGGCATTGGGCATAGCAAAGAAATATTCAACCAATACAAGATTTAAAACAACCAGGGCTAACATCAAACTCTGTAGCTTCAAGTCCAACAACTCTAGTCAATGATAAATCCCCAAGTCCAATAATTCTAACCTGCAACAGGTCTCTGGAGTTCCAATTCTGCCCCTACAACTAGGCTACTCACAGTCCTGTAAAACTTCATCTGGGGCTGGCAATTATCCTTGGCAGCCATCTCATGGTCCTGGCATTTCCACTGGGTCTCCATTGCAATCCACAGTTCATCCTCATGGTCCCATGGGGTCTCCATGCAGGAATCCAGCAAACCTGCTTCACACTGCCCATGGCCATTTCCAAAACACAAGACAAGTGTTGCAAACTCAATGACCTTCTCTTTCTTGCATTTATTATACTCCATAATATCAGGTAGGGTGCCAGTTTGTTAATCCAGGGGGATATAAAGTAGACTTTGAAGAAGGGGACATTCCTTGAGCACTCAGGCCTCTTCAAAAGAGTCTACATTCTTCCTGTTGCCCAGTGGAGGTCAGCTGACCCAATCTCAAAGGTTGTAATATCTCAATTGCAGCTGCATGGGCAGCAGTTCACCCAAAGACTTTTTCTTTCTGTGCCATATCCCTCTGCTCACATCAATTCATTTCTACACAAAGCAACCCTGCACAACTTCTCAGGACACAGGCATAACAGCAAGCTTCTCAAACAAACTGCAAACCCAGTCCAAGCAAAGCTCTTTCTCACCCTCATAAACCAAACCTCACAGTCCATAGTTCTTACTGCATTCAGGTCTTTCAACTCAGACCAGAACAGTCCAGCAAGCTGTACATATAGCACTGCAAGGTGTCTCTTATCCAAGGTTTCAATTCCTTCCACATTCCTCTTGAAAATCTGCTCCAAAAGGCCAAAGCTACACAGTCAGTTGTCTAGCAGCAACCCCACTCTTGGTACCACTTTAATATTGCAGTCAGGTTCACGTTGTTGGTAGAAGTCACCCAACTAAGAGTAGCTTGTGGGAAAAAGAGGTCTATTTTGTCTTACAGGCTTGAGGGGAAGCTCCATGATGGCAGGAGAAATGATGGCATAGCAGAAGATAGACATCACCCCCTGGCCAACATAAGGTGGATAATAGCAACAGGAGAGTGTGGCAAATACTGGCATAGGGAAACTGGCTATAACACCCACAAGCCCACCCCCAACAAGATAACACCTCCAGGAGGTGCTAATTCCTAATTCTCCTTCTGCTGGGATCCTAGCATTCAGAACACCTAAAGTTCATGGGGGACACCTGAATCAAACCACCACACCTCCCATAAGCTGCTCTGGCCAGATGCCTGTCCTCAGCAACGAGAAGGTAACTGCTACAATCACGAAAAAACAAACAGGAAAAGAGCTTAACATAAAGGCAGTTGACTCTGATACATGCCTGTTTTAAAGAATACTTGGTTTTTGTTCAAACAGAAGCCACTGACTTTGGCATTCTGTTTTCAAGGGCGAAGGTGATAGACACCAAGGACACTCAATTCCTCAACTCAAACCAGAGATCCTAAGAGCCCATCACTGAAGTAGACCTAAAACAAACCCAACATGGCTCAGGGAATTTTGTTGAAGAGGGTGCAGAAAGATTGTTAGAACCATAAATTGGAACATTATGCACAGAGATATTGCCTCTTTTTTTATATATATAACTGATGGCTAACCCCACAATGCACAAGTCACAATCTCCATGGCCTTAACCAGCATCCCCAACAAGGATGGTCCCTTTAGTGGGCAGGGATGATGGAAAGGATGGTACCGACATGTGCTGTTTGCATACTGAGTATGTCCATGACTAATAATAAATAAATTAAAATGTAATATAAAAAAATCCTGGTTGGCATTAAAAAGCCTCATATTTCCAGACTGCCACCACTTTCAAGAGCATGGAAAGATACATTTACTTAGGCACAGGTGACCCTTGACTGTGGGTGCCCTCATAAATACCCAGCTCTTTTATTTTCTCCCTCCTTTCCTTTCTCCCACTTTTTTCTTTCCTTCTGGAGACAAGATCTCAAGTAGTTTGGGCTGGCTTCAAACTCAATATGCAGAAGAGGATGGATGACCTTGAGCTTCTGATCCTCCTGCCTCCAGCTCCATGTTGCTGGGTTACAAGCATTCATAACCATGTCTTGTGGAAACTGTGCTAGGGATTGAACCCAGGGCTATAAGTGTGCTAGGCAAGCATTCTACCAGTTAAGCCACATCCCCAGACATTCCATTTCTGTAGGTGAACAAGGTTTAGTAGTCTAGAGGATCATTTGTGTGAATAAAAGAGAAGTGCCCAGTTCTGGCAGGCACTGCCTGAGGTCGTGATTTGAAGCCTTTGGCCATGGTAGTTTTACCATGAGCTCAGAAACTCAGGAACATTTCTCTGACTTGCTACCTACTGCCCAGAGTGAGTGTTTGTTGGATGGGATCCTTCCATTGCCATCCACCTGGTCCTTTGGTGTGCAACTCTGGTCAGAGCTGCCTCCCTTGTCATTCATATACCCTTGACATCCAGGCAGGCAAAGTCACAAGCCTGGCTGTCAGACTGTCAGCCCTGCCAGCTCGTTCTCAAAGCGAGAGGCTCTTCCTGATAGGCCACTCCATGCAGCCAAGGCAGAAAGCTGGACCCATGCCACGCTGTCTGCTCTCTGGCTTGAGCACAAGCCAGGTGAAAGAAGGAATTGTCACAGATATGTGACCCTTAGTCTGATTCACTAGCAGCTGCATGCCTGAACTCCTTTCTTAGTCTCATCAGTGAGAACCAGTTACTTTTTGACACCAGGGCCTTGGTATTCACACTGAGGACTGCTCTAACATGTCTTATGGATTGCTTGGTTTCTGCATGTGCTCAAGATTGTTAATGAGTGGCTAGAGAGATGTCTTGGCGGTTAAGGCACTTCCCCACAAAGCCTAAGGACCCAGGCTCAATTCCCCAGTACCCACATAAGCCAGATACACAAGATAGTGCATGCATCTGCAAGTTTGTTTGCAGTGGCTAGAGGCCCTGGCATGCCCACTTTCCTCTTAAATAAATAAATAAATTAAATATTTTTCAAAATTGTTATCAAGAACATTTTTCATTAGGTCTCTCCCTTGCTTTCTGTGAGGTCCCTAAAGACAATATTTATTTGGAATTTGCTTTCCATGTGAGCTTCTCGCCCCTTGTAACCCTACCTAGTTTGATGGTCATTCTACCTCTGCCTCCCTAGTGCTGGATTACACTGAGACTCCCTTTCTCTTTGTTCATTCCACAAGAATAACCAGGAAACTCAAATATACTTTGATGTGTTATCTCTTGTTATATTAACCTTGTGGCTAGGTGTTTGATAACTGTGACCTTGATGGTTTGTCTTTTATTAACCATATCATGTGAACACCCTATGCAGCATGTCACCCACCACATCTTTTATGGGAAGGGCAGCCTCTCTATGAAAACTCAAATAAATAAAATAAAACTATGTGGGCATCAATGTAGATATGACTGCATTAAGTCTCAAATTATAAAGTGCTAAGATATAATGTGACTTGCAATGTCAGTAGAAATCATTTATTTAGGTCTCAGGTGTTTTGTCCTTACTGCTCTATACTGTGGAATTATATAGCATGCTTTATTTGGCAGATAGGTAATGACACATCCATTGTTACTTTGTTCAGTTAATGAGTGATTGGCTTGCCAGTTATGGGCAAATATGCCAACCCAGTGTTAAGCAGCCTGATAAAATTGCATTTGTGTTCACTTAGAAGGGATCCATCTCTTCTCTCTTGTATTTCCTGTTGCCCATGTCAGCCTGTCGTCCACATCCTTACTACTCAGAATGTAGTCCTGAAAAACCATTCCTACTGAGATTGGTGGCTATACAGAGCCTTGTATCTGGCTGCACTGAATCTAACCAGGACCTCAAGGTGCTGGGTATGCACCCTACAGTGTGAGCAGCCATTTACAAACTGGACACCCCACACTTTTTCATCACACACCTCTCAAGACATAGATCTAGTGATATTACTGTTCTCTTGTTTTATGAGGGCATCAGGGATCCTATAACAATTTATTGTTTTAATAAATTATAAATTTTAATAAGTTTAGGAATTATCTTTATGTTTCTGTTAATAGCACAGATTCTTGGGATGGGGAAATGGCTCACTGAGTAAAGTGCTTGCTATATAAGCATGAAGACCTAGTTCAGATCCCCAGCACCCACATAAAAGCTAGGTGTGGGAATACATGCTTGTAATCTCAGCACTGGGGAGGCAGGGACAGGAGGACCCCTAGGGCTCCCTGATCAGTTGATCTAGATGAATCCATGAGTTATAGGTTTAGCAAGACATCCTGTCACATCTACCTTGCCCTTCCTGGAACGCCCATACTTCCTCTCTCTCTCCCTCTCTCCTTCCCCCTTCTCTGTCTCCCTCCTTCTTTCTCTCTGTTTATAAATAAATAGTAAATAAAATAAGAATGTAAGAGCCAGAGGATGGGGAGGAGTGCTATGGTAGTTTGAATGTGAAATGCCCCCAGAGCCTCATGTGTTTGTGATTAAGCCTGATACTCAGTCCCCAGCTGGTGGCAGTTCGGGAGATGAACCCTGACTGCAGATGTATCGCTGGGGGCCAACCTTGAGGTTTATTTACCCATCATGCCAGTGCCAGTTAGCTCACCCTCTTGATGCATTCTGCCATATGCACACGTACCTGCACACACACACACACACACACACACACACACACACACATAGAGCACACACATGCACATGAAAATAATCCAACACAAATTCTCAGCCCTTCTGTGTGCATTTATTTCTTTGATGTTTTTACTTGTTTTCTTCATGCACATCCCAGGAGATTCTGGCATAGGGGAAGCTTGAGAAATACTCGTCTCCTGCATGTCAGGCCATCCATTTCCTGGGTCTTGAGGGCCTCACTGTGTCCTGTGCTGATTGTTGCCAAGCTTTCTGTGGTCACTGTTTTCTCTTGCGCCCTCAAACTCACAAGCTTCTCCCCACTTATGTGGTGTATGCACACCCTCTCTTCCCTCCCGTTGGTGAGCTTGACTGTGCTTCCCTCTGGGCTCCACTTGTTGGCACCGTGGCTGGCCTTGCTCAGACAGCACCTCGTCACAGCTGGGACCAAGGGCCCCTCTTCCTTTTCCATGTCATCTTCTCCTCTTGTCTGCTTCCTATCCCATTTGGAAGATTGGTCGTGGTTTGTGCTTCCATTAGCCTAGGAAGCTCCACTATGTGACTTATTTCTGTGCTCTGTCCACTTTGTAAACACCCAGCTGGCCACCTGCTTGTCCAGTGTTAAGCTCTTACATATACATTGAGCTGAGTGGATAACCTTTGAGAAACTCTCCTTTCTCACTGAGTATCATCTATTGAAGGTCCTTAAACCACAAATAATTTACATCAACAGCATATGAGGAGCACTGGGAGCTTAGTAGATTTTCTAAAGCGAGGTTTTACTACCTACCGATCAACTTTTGTGTCTTTCATGACAGTTTACATAAGCAAACACAAGTCCATTGCACTCTTTAGTAGCTGGGGTTCCTGCCAATGCCAGAGACCTTCAGGGCTTGCCTTTAGTGCTTAAAGAACTAATGAGCTGTTTTGAATTACTGGATGTCAATAATTAGAGAAAAATAATCAATTTTTTTTTGTTTGTTTCATGATAATCCCTACCCTTGCATACTGGGAATTGAACCTAGTACTTGTACATGTTAGGCAAGCACTGAGCTACATCTCCAACCTTTGGTTTTTTTAAGCATAAGTTCCCCATGTTAATCATGAAATCTCTTAGAGTGTTCACTTAAGACTTGTCATAATAACTTATTCTTGATTGTGATTCAAACAGCGTTACCTCTTTTTATGTTCTTACAGGTGGTTAATAGTGAAAGATTCTTTCTTACTATATATGAAACCAGACAGTGGAGCTATTGCGTTCGTCCTCCTCGTAGACAAAGAATTCAGAATCAAAGTGGGGAAGAAAGAGACAGAAACAAAATATGGACTTCGAATCGATAATCTTTCAAGGTAGAAACTGCACATACTTAAAAATTACTTCTTCCCAAATCAGTCTCTCTCCCTCCCTCTTTGTATTTTAGAGGCAGGGTCTCTTTCTAGCTCAGGCTGACTTGGAAATTAAGCTGTATCCTCAGGCTGGTCCCAAACTGATGGTGCTCCTCCTGCCTTAGTCTCCCAAGATTAAAAGTGTGTGCCACCGCATCAGGCTTCCCCCACCAGATGTCTTAAAAATAAATTTTTTCTCTCAACTTTAAGTGATAAAAGAGTAAAATAAATTTAAATGTTAGAAACGTTTATTTGGAACTCACTCTCAACCAAAATTAATACAACTACTTTTTCCTTGTATATATATTTTAAGAACAGAATAACATTTATGAGACAGAATAAATGGTCCTATGGGAAGATATATGCCTATTTGAACAAAATTTACTGCTCAGCTTTTCAATTTACTAAAGAGTGATAGTTCACATTTTATAAAATTCAAATTTTGCTTGATAAATCAATATCTTTTATTGATATGTACCTTAAAAGTAGTTTGATGTAAAAAATCTACTTTTATAGATTTTGAGAAAGATATCTTGACAAGATACTCAAATGTGCATGCATTATGTATTTTATTATTGATTATATGTGACTTGAAATAGGTTTCTGACTAGAAGCTTATAATTGTACCTTGCGTATGTGGGGGTTGCATATGTATATGTGGAGATATATATATCTGTATTATTTGCCCTCATATATATGCATGTGTCATTTCTGTATGCATAGCTGCAATGTAGATATGTACACCCCTACTAATATGTTTGTATACATGTGTGAATGTGTGTGTATACATGTGAGTGCTTGTGTGTAGGTATAGAACAATGATGAGCACCCCAAAGCTCTTCAGAAGGGAGCACTGGGATTGCTGTAGGGAGCACTGTGGAGCTGCTCTGCAGTCTCCTTCCTGGCATTGTTTACCAGCCACAGTTCTCAGCAGTCCTTGAAATATTTCCTGCATTCCTCTCTTTCTCCCTCACTTGTTTCCTTCACTCACTTGTACATCAAATGAATCCACTCAAATCCAGGACGTGCCAGAAAGTACTCCTTGTCACCAGTCATTTTATCAAACCATCTCACTTTTCCATTGATGATTTAAGGCCCTATTTCTCTGCCTTTACTTACAAGCCTCCCTAAGCACAGGTTTCCAGCTCAGTGGAGGCAATTCTCTGTACCAGCCTTTCTCCAACATTTTTCTTGCCTCTTCCCACTTTCTCTTTTTATTTTTGTTCTTTAAAATATTTTATTTTTTAGAGCTGGAGAAATGGCTTAGTGGCTAAGGCATTTGCCTGCAAAGCCAAAGGATCCTGGTTTGATTCCCCAGGGCCTACATAAGCCAGGTAAACAAGGTGGTGCATGCATCTGGAGTTCATTTGCAGTGGTTGGATGCCCTGACATGCCCATTCTCTCTTTCTCTCTCCCTCTCTCCCTTTTTTTTCTCTCTCTCTGTATCTCTTTCTCTCTCTGCCAAATAAATAAATTAAATATATTTAAAAAAATTATTTTCATTTATTTACCTGAGAGAGAGAGGAGAGAGAGAGATTGGACACTCCAGGGTCTCCAGCCACTGCAGATGAACTTCAGCTGCACGTACCACCTTGTTCATCTGGCTTATGTGAGTCCTATTGAATTGAATTTTGGCTTTGTAAGCAAGCACCTTAACTGCTAACCCATCTCTTCACCCTGTTCTTTCTATTTTCATGTTGAAATAGTTTCCTCTTACCCTCACAAGGTCTGCTTATCAGTCATGTCTCTCAAACAGTCATTTTTCCCACACAACAGGTTTCAGAGGCATTGCAGCTCAAACACTAGGTCAAACCCAGACCTGAGCCCTTTTGCTCCTGTTCCCAGGAACTCACGTCTCTGTGGCTGCACTTGCTGGATACACACCTCTCCTCCCACTCCGTTTCTCCCCCTCCCTGCTTTCATACCTCAGCAACATCAGCCCCTCTGTTAGACATCCTCCCTCTAGGATATATTGAGAGGAGCAATTTGAGCATCCATAATCTTTTATTTATTTAAGAGAGAAAGAGAGAGAGAAAGGAAGCACCAGGGCCTCCAGCCACTGCAAAAGAACTCCAGATGTATGCATCACCTTGTGCATCTGGCTTATGCAGGTCCTGGAGAATCTAACCTAGGTCCTCTGTCTTTTCAGGCAAGTGCCTTAACTGCTAAGCCATCTCTCCAAACCATCTTCCCTAATCTTTATGAAGGATTATTTTGAAGTCTGTGAACATAACCCCTTCATGGTTTTCATGAGAATTATTGCAACCCCTCCAAAGAAAAACCCCACAAAAACCCAATAAAACAAAATGTTGCCTCCTGGCTAGTCCTCTTTTTATAGTAGCTCATTTCTGCTTATATGGCAGATAGGTAGCTGGATATAACTCCTATTTTCCTTGGAAATTCAGTCTTGGATATATTATTTTCATCTCTTGGCAGCAGTCACTAATTCTGACCCTTGGCATCCAATAAACTTTCCATAATCTATTCAGAATTCATTTCAACATTTATAAATCTGTAACATGTTTGGATAGTTTGGTAATGGGACAAAAGAAAACTTAGTGAAAACTAGCTTATAGCATAGAGAATTTATCAGTCATGTTGGGCAGTTAATTCTAAAGCTCAGACTATGCCATTAAGATATATTTTCTGAGCTGGATGTGGTGGCGCACACCTTTAATCCAAGCACTTGGGAAGCAGTGGTAGGAGGATTGCCATGAGTTCAAGTTTACCCTGAGACTCCATAGTGAATTCCAGGTCAGCCTGAACTAGACTGAGGCCATACCTCGAAAAAGAAAAAAAAAAAGTTATATTTTCTGGGCTAGAGAGATGGCTTAGTGGATAATGAGCTTGCCTACAAAGCTTAAGAACCTAGTTTCGATTCCCCAGTACCCAGGTAAGCCAGGTGGACAAGGTGGTGGTGCATACATCTGGAGTTTGTTTGCAGTGGCTTGTGACCCTGACATGCCCGTTCTCTCTTTGTCTTTCTCTGTCTCTTCTTTTCTTCCCTTGTCTCTCAAATAAATAAAATAAAGCTGAACTTAAAAGTTACTAAAAGAAAAAGGATATATATTTCCCCATTCTGTCCTCCAAGATCTGCCTTATCCTCAAATTGGTCTCCTCTTGGCAGATGGCTACCCACTACCCTCACATCAAAGTCAGTTGGAAGGGAGAGAGTTCTCCCAGCATTCCTGGGTGCTTAGATTTGTTCTCACTATGTGGAATTGGCTCATGTGTTCCTGTCAGGACTTACTAGGAGTAGGGTAGTAGAAGACAGTGTTTTGCTAGTTTTGATAGACTCAGGAGAGCAATGGTGACTCACTTTGAGCACAATCAGGATTATGTTTCCAGAATCCAAGAGATTGGACAGTATGCAGTACCCTAGAGGAACCAGGGAGAGCAAGATCTCACCTTCTCACCGGGTGCCTCTTATACTGCTGTTCACCACCCAGGGTACTTCTAGGTCTACCTCGAATACCTTGGGACAAGTTTGTATGAGTGAATGAGAATCCAACAGTTTATTTTTGACATATTAAATATTTTCAGATATTCTACCAAAACTTTTTAGAAGCCTGCTCTTTTGATGATCTTTGCCTAAAAGTTTTAATCTCTATTTGCTATAGTGTCAAATAAAATGATATGTTTGACTTTGTTTTAAGAAGTGGACCACAAAGTGACTGCCTCCTACCCCAATCTTGTTTTTTTTTTTTTTTAAAGGACACTTATTTTAAAATGCAACAGCTACAGACATGCCCGGTGGTGGGGAGGGGCTATCGAAGAATTTATCCAGAAGCATGGCACCAATTTTCTCAAAGACCATCGGTTTGGTTCGTATGCTGCTATCCAAGAGAATGCATTAGCTAAATGGTGAGAGTTTGCTTGTAGGAATTCACATGTCTCCATTCACATATCTATTATACTAGTATAGATTCATCTGGGACCATTCCAAATAAACAAACAAAAAATAATATTTACCAAAGTCCTCTCTTTCTGAGGCCATACTGACTATATGAATATTGTTAGTATTCAAGTTTTGGTTTAATTTTTTTTTTCATGGGGATTTTAGTCAACTGTAGGTTTGGAGGTATGGTTTTTGGTTTTTGGCTATTTATTTACTATCTATTTTAGGAGTTTTACTTTGAGGTAGGGTCTGATGTAAACCAGACTGGCCTTGAACTTGCTATGTGCCCAAAGATGACCTTGAGTTCTTGGTCCTCCTGCTTCTACCTCCCAGGTGCTGGGCTTACAGATGTATGCCCCCATGACTCTCCCAAAGTCTGATTTTTGCAGTGTTTTTCCATCCTAGGGATGTAACTCAGCTGGTCAAGGGCTTCCTTAACACATAGGAAACCTTGGGTTAAATTCTCAGCAACACATAAACTGGGTGTGGAGGCATGCACCTATATTCTCAGCCCTCTGGAGAGGGAGCCAGAATCAGAAGTTCAAGGTCATTGGTGGCTGCTTACTGAGTTGGAGGCCAGCCTGGGTTACATGAGACTCTGTCTCAAAACAAACAAACAAAAAGCCAAAATAACTTCATATATGCCTTTTTAACAACAACAACAAAAAAACCTTCTTATATGTCTTGGAGATATAAATGGACGTTTGGGGCTGGAGAGATGGCTTAGCAGTTAAGTGCTTGCCTATGAAGCCTAAGGACCCCGGTTCAAGGCTCAATACCCCAGGACCCATGTTAGCCAGATGCACAAGGGGGCGCACATGTCTGGAGTTCATTTGCCTTGGCTGGAGGCCCTGGCGCGCCCATTCTCTTGCACTCTCTCTGTCTTTGCCTCTTTCTCTGTCACTTTCAAATAAGTAAATAAACATAAAACAATTTTTTTAAAAAAAATGGAAGTTTGTTTAAACCTTTAACATGCTTTCTACTTAGGAATTGGAATATGGGCTGTTTTAAGGCTGAGAAGAAAACACAAAACAAGGCCCTGTTGGATCCTGGATTTCATTAACTTACTACCCTCTAAGCAGAGATTGCTTGGGCCTTTACGTTGCACTGATCCTACGTAATAGACAGTAGGTCAAGGCCATATTTACAACCCTTGCTTTTATTCACACAAAGCAAAATGCAGATTACGCAGTGCTACACATGGTTTGTTTTAATCTAGGATATGTTTATCATTTTCTCTGTTTTTTTTTTTTTGTCTTTTTTTAGTTAAAAAAATAAAGTCAAGAGCAGCAACAAATCAAATCCCTTGTTTTGCAGGTACGTGAATGCGAAAGGTTACTTTGAAGACATAGCAAATGCAATGGAGGAGGCAGAGGAGGAAATTTTCATCACGGATTGGTGGTTAGTATTTGTCAGCAAGGACTTTATCTAGACGTTTCTGTGTTTCCCATCACACAGTGTGAAAACTGGCACAGTGGTTTAGTCCAAGGTACAACAAAGAGAATAGCTTCCAGTGAGAAAATTGCTCAAAAAATTGGCCTTCAAGTAAATTCTTAAAATATTTTGCTTGAACAGTTTTGTTCTTTCTTTCCATTTGAAAGCAGGCACACAAATATGCATTTTATTTTTTATTTTTAAGATATTTTAGCAACTGTGTCATACTACAAATATGGCTGTGGAGATAGAGGAAACCCATTCTCTCCACACATCTTTCTCCCTCTTGGCATGTTCATCGCTAGGTCCAATGAACATGCTCCTGAATTGTCCCTTTGAAATTGGCCTAGTTCCATTTGTCTGTTACCGGTGAAAGGCCCTTCGTAATGGCCGGGCAGCCCTAGGACAGGTACATCAGGTTTCATCTTTCTTTTCGCATTGCAAGCTTCCATGCGAGCTATGACGACTATGAATGCTACTAGAAATCTCGTAGCTGAAGCTCATTAGCTCCTGAGGAGTTTGACATTTGGAGGTGGTGCAGTGTGACCTCGGTCCAGTTACCTGTCACCCCAGGGAAAGCCCGGCACATATGCCAGCACTGCTGGATGCAAACAAAAATGTCTAGACTATGTTATCCTTCAAGGAATTTCAATGTCACAAACTGCCCCCTTGTTTCTCCCTCCCTCCCTTCCTCTCTGCTTTCTTCCTTCCCTTTTTCCTTCTTTTTTGGAGACAGGGTCACACAGTATAACCCAGGTTGGCCTAGAACTCATATATACCCAGGATGACCTCAAAACTCATGGTGATCCTCCTTCCTCCAAAGGTTTTGGGATGATAGGCCTAAGTCATCACATCCAGCTGGAATTCCCCTTGTTTATCTCTATATGAATCTAAAAAAAATAACAATTTATATTCTTTTTAAACATATATTTTTATTTATTGATTTGGGAGAGAAAGAGGGAGAGAGAGGAAGACAGAGAGAGAGAGAGAGAATGGGTGCACCAGGGCCTCCAGCCACTGCAACTGAACTCCAGACACATGCACCCCCTTGTGCATCTGGCTTACTTGGGTCCTGGGGAATCGAACCTGGTCCTTTGGCTTTGCACACAAATAATTTATATCCTTTTAATTCTGGATGTGGGGATAGGGGAAGGTAAAAGCAATGTGAGTCTAGCTTCTATTATTTTACTTTAGTTATATGAAGATTTTTACTTCTAGGACCTTCTCCCAATTTCAGCATTATTGACATTTGGGCCAAATCATTTTTTGTTGTGGAAGCTGTACCACGCACATAGGCCATGGAGTGGCACCTCTCGCCTGGCTCGCTTAGATGCCTGTAACAACCAAAATATCTTTAGTCATTGCCAAATATTGACTATTTTCTAGACACAAGAATTAACTAAAGATTAGTGTAACACTCTTGTTCATTTGTAAACTATTTCTGAAACTTCAGCAATGACATGAGAGTGAAATGATTTTGAATGGATGCTACATTCTCGTGATTTATGCAAGGACATGCTGTGTCCTTCGAAGGGGCTACACAGTAAAACATAGACTCTTTTTTAAACATAGAAAAATACTTCTGAATTCAGCAAGAGTGTGAACCAGGATGTTATTTCTTCTCATAACTGCACCAGGATAGCGTGTTATTACAACATGCATTTTGCAATGAAACCTTGACTGTAACTTCCCTCTTAACGAATTGAGGACATTCTTGGTTTGGTCAGTCCTCGCTCTAGAAAGAGCAGTCATATGTCATGAGGGTTTTATTCCTTAGCAGCAGCACATGTCATGGTGCTCATGTTTTCAGGTGTGTTTAGGACATGCGCTTGGCATTTTTAGAAATAACTGTCCACTGAACCCTTCTCCTCTCCTTCCTCCCCTCCCCTCCTCCTCCCCCTGTTCACAGGGCTAGGGATTCTCTTATCTTCTTTGTAAATCCTTCCCTCTGTCTCCCTCCATTGTGGCTCTTCAGACATCCTAGCTAAAGAAGTCGTTCCATTCCCTTCTGGTCTCCATGGTTTCTGATGAGCAACATTAAGTAATATGTCATTTTTACAATTCTTCCTCTGTGTGTAGTTTTTGGCTGTTCGCTTATGCCACTTGGGTTTATGTTGTTTAGGGTACTTTCAGAATCTTGAATTTGTAGTTTAATATTTCTAGATAAATTTGAGAAACTCTCTTACTATTATTTTTTCAGACTTATTATTGTTGTGGATATTTCCTCTTCTAGGTCTCTAATGACTTGGAAATACATCACTTTACTATTGTCTCTTTTCTCATTTTAAAATCTTTCTTCTCTTTGTTGTTCATGTTGGATAATGTCTAGTTCACTACCTTCAGCCTTACTGCTTCATTTTTCTGTTACCTTCACTTAAGTATTGGGCCTGTAAAGTGAGATTTCTGTTTATTTTTTCTTTCTATTTTTGTGATAATTGCATTCTTATTTGAAAATTCCTATTTGGTTCTCTATAGTGTCTGCTTCTTTGAGATAATTTCACATATCCAGAGTGTTCCCCCTTTTACGTTGCAGTATTTTTATATAAATCTGACAAGGATTTAAACTATGGAATGGAGTTCCAATATCCACATCACCTCACCTTTGGAATCTGTTTCTATACAAATTGAGGGGTTTTTTTGTTTGTTTGTTTTGTTTTGGTTCATTATATTCCCAAATTGAGGGTTTTTTGTTATTGTTGTTGTTGTTATTTTGTTTTGGTTCATTGTAATTCCCAGTACTTGTTTTATTCTAGAAAAATTTAATACTCTAAGACTCTAACTCTTATTTAAATCATATGTGTAGTATTGTTACATTTTCTTTTTTAAAATTTTTTGTTCATTTTTATTTATGTATTTGAGAGTGACAGATGCAAACAGAGAAAGAGAGAGAGTGTGGACGTGCCAGGGCCTCTAGCCACTGCAAACAAATTCCAGACGTGTGCGCCCCCTTGTGCATCTGACTAATGTGGGTCCTGGGGAATCGAGCCTCGAACCAGGGTCCTTAGACTTCACAGGCAAGCGTTTAACTGCTAAGCCATCTCTCCAGCCCTTGTTATATTTTCTGGAGTAGGCAGTTGACTTATTTGTGTTTAGGTAAAAAAGTTCTAACCATTCTTCAGTGCTGTGGTCTTTTTTTGAAGGTTCGGAAAGATTTTATTATAGCTTAGAGCTTTAGGAAGGAGAGCCTTACAAGAAAGGTGGCTTACGGGAAGGGAGGAAGGCATATATCTTTGCACAAGGAGGCAAGAATGGTTTGAGACAGAAAGAAGGAGGGAGGAGGGCATATAATGTTCTCCTGACCAGGACAAAGCAGGAGTGGGGTAAAACCCACCCAGAGACCCAAATTGGGGTGTTTCATAGGTTCTGAATGGGGGCTGAGCTAACCAGTCTTGGTGCCAGGTTCTACATCTGAGTGGGGGCCGCATTCAAGAGCTATGATTCCAGGCTCAGATTTATCCTCAGCAATCTTAATTCCAGGAGAGAAGAACTCTTTTCTAGGGAGGGACTCCTGTAGAGTTTAAGGACAACAGATCTAGGGAACTCCTTTAGGCAGCAAGAGATAAGGAGGAGCCAGATCCTTCTGTGACCTCTAGCAAAGTAGAGACTGCAAGGGCCGGTTCAAGAACATTCTTTGCTTTTAATTTTGGGGTCCTGTCACTCTGAACTGCTCTGAAGAAGTAACTTTATCTATTGTTAGGGAACTGGGGTGATGACCAATCAGACATCTTTGAGCTGAGTAGGGTTGTTGAGGGTGGTAATTAGAGTAACTCTCTAGTGTGTCTATCTGAAGGACCCCAAGAGCGCATTGGTATAATTCAGGAAGACAGTCTTGGATAAGATGTTGGGGAGAAAGGATAAAAGAAAGGAGTTCAGAGGAGGCGAGCACTAAGCAAATTGGACCTCTTTGGGTTTCTCATTCTTTAGACTCTCAGGCCTTGGAGGGCGGTTGAGGGGCCTCAGGTGAATGGAGCTAGATTGTCACCAGACCTTCCGAATGTGGGCTGACTGGAAGCAAGAGGAGATAAAGTTAGATTAGCCGCTGAGAACACAAGGTCCACACATGAGCAGTTACTCTTATCAGCGATGGCGAACAATTCTCTTTTCACCACAAAGATCCAGAAATCCATGTCTAAAGCTGTTCACCAAATGGAATGGTCTCTACCGTTCTTAAAGATCTTGTCCGGCAAAGGAGACATTATCAGAATTGTCAAGACACATATACAACATGCGGCCTTGATAACGGCACAGATGTGGCTCTGAGGTGCTGAGCACACCCACCTAAAGTTACACTGCTTTGTTCAGTGGCCACTTTCATCAGTGGACCTTTGAAGTTCAGATAGAGAACTCTCTGGGCCATGTGGCCCAGAGCATGTAAGGGACACGTCACTAGCTAGCCATCTGTTTCTTGCCGACTGCTTCAGAGCAAGTAGGCAGCCACAGTTTAACTTTTCTATTTCCAAGGTCTGTTGTGGCTCCTCAGGAGCACTCTTGGTGGCATGGGAGGAGCTGTGTGACCATCACAGCATTTGTGCCATCTGTTTGGCTGAGTCTGGCCATGCTGACCATGTGGCTTCCTGCGGAAGCATTGAGGGTTTCCCCCTCTTTTCTGCCTCTCTTTTTGCAGACTTACAGATTGGTTGGAGCCCAATCTTTGGGTCTCTGTATCATCCCTGATCATTAACATAGCTGACTTCCCAAAGTTGTAGTTCCTTCCAAAAGTTCTGTTGTCTTTTGGGCCTGCTTGACCTGGGAGGTCAGGACCATGGCTGTGGTTCTTTTGTGTGTGTGTATGAGAGAGAGAGAGAAAGAGAGAGGGGAGCGGGGAGAGGGCGATTGGGAGGGAGAGAATTGGCATATTAGGGCCTATAACCACTGCAAGTAAACTCCAGACCTAGCACTAGGGCCACCTTGTGCGCATGCACAACCTTGTACATGTGTCACCTTGTGTGTCTGGCTTACATGGGGCCTGGGGTGTTGAACCTGGGTCCTTCAGCCTTGTTGGCAAACGCCTTAACCGCTAAGCCACCTCTGCAGACCAGGGCTGTGGTTTGAACGTCTGTTTTGTTTCTGAAGCCCTTGCAGTGCTATTAGGATCTGTTCCTCCAGCTGCATGCCACCTAGTGGTCAATCTCGAGCTAGTTGGTAATCTGTTTCTTCCTTTGGTTCTCCAATTCCTCGGCATGCTATTTAGAAGCAAACCTACACACATACATACACGGGCAATTACAAACAGATTTATTGTATTGTTTTCCTAAGATCTTCTCTCTCCATGACCTTACAACCATTTTATTTCTCTGTGTGTCTGTGTGTGTACCTATTTGTGTGTGTATGTGGTATGCGTGCATGTGTGTATGTGTGTGTGTGTGTGTGTGTGCAAGTGCACATGCATGCCTGTGGAAGCCAGAGGACAATCCTGGGTGCCATTCTTTACCTAGGACAGGTCTCGCATTGGCCTGAAGATCACTAATTAGGATGGATTGGCCCCCTCTCCCAAACTCTGGGATTACAAACACACACTACCCCACCTGGCTGCGCTTTGTTGTTGCTGTCATTTGTAATGTGTGTTCTGGGGGTTGAACTCAAGTTCTCATGCTTGCAATGCAGGCATTTTAATGACTAAGCCATCTCCCCAGCCCCTGTTCTCAACTCTTTCTAATTCCTTCCATCCCCACTTTTTGGTATTCTCCCCAGAAAAGTGAGTTTTGACTTAACTTGCTCAGACACATGATTTCTACAATAGTGCCAGGGTCAAGAGCCAAGCCATGGAGCCTTCTGCCACTCTTGGGATCACTGTTGTTCAGACTAGAGAGGAAAGTACTGCCACAGAGACGCTTGTGCCTGTGAGCTCTCTGCCACAGCCCCAGGAAGTGCTCAGAATCCCTTTCTTTCTGGGCAAACCTGATCTTGAATTCTCTGTGCCAATTTTATCTCTAGGTTTTTCCCTCCAGACCAAAGAACCAACAGAAAGAAACAAAAGCAAACCAATAAACTCATGACTGATTGTATGGTATTTCAAATTCTGTTGCTGCTCTTTAATATGTAGCCTTCCCATTCATGAACATTGCATACGTCTCCAGTTATTTAGATATTGTTTATTCTTTTTCAGCACTGTTTTATATTTATCTATGTACAGGTCCTATACATATGATTTTGTTACGTGTGTTTGTGCTTATTTTTGAAGTTATTGTAAATGGTACTTTAGCATTCCTTTTCTACTTGTTCATGAAGAGCAGAAAGAAATAGAAATCAGGGCTGGAGAGATGGCTTAGTGGTTAAGTGCTTACCTATGAAGCCTAAGGACCCTGGTTCGAGGCTTGATTCCCGAGGACCCACATAAGCCAGATGCACAAGGTGGCACATACATCTGGAGTTTCTTTGCAGTGGCTGGAGGTCCTGGCACACCCATTCTCTCTTTCTCTCTCTCCCTCTTTCTCTGTCTGTTACTCTCAAACAAATAAAAAATAAAGTAAAACAACAAAAAATTTTAAAAACAGAAATCAGGGCTTGAGAGATTTCTTAGTGATTAGGGCACTTGCCTGTGAAGCCTAAAGATCCAAGTTCAATTCCCCAGTACCCACATAAGCCTGATACACAAGGTGGCACATACATCTGAAGTGTATTTGCAGTGGCTAGAGGCCCTGGTGCACCTATTCTCTCTCTCTTTTTCTTTCTCAAATAAATAAAAGATTCATTAAAAAAGAAATAGAAATCATTAGGCTTTTGTGTATTGTCTTGTGACATTGCTAAGTGCACTCAATAGAGTTAGCAAACTTTTTTTTATAGATCCCTTAGGATTTTTCTCCACATATAATTGTATGAACTATGAATAATTATGAGTTTTCTTCCTTTCAAATTAGTTTGCCTCATATTTTATTCTCTTGCCTTATTGCATTGGCTAGAATCACAGGTAAAATTTTGAAGAGGAGGTGAAGTATGGATCTCTATGCTTTTTCCCCAATATTAAGAGAAAACTATTCATTCTCATAATTATATATAGTAGTAGAGATATTTTAATAGCTGTTCTTTATTGAGCAAGTTCATTTATGTTTGTAATTTGCTGTTTTTTATTGTAAATGAGTGTTGAATTTTGTCAATTTTTTTTAAAACTTGGGGGCATTTTTGAATTGCTCCTCATTTTGTTCTTGATTTTTTTTCAACTAATGTGTTTAATTCCACTCATTGATTTTTAAACAAATCTTGCACATCTAGGTAACCTTATTTGATAATGATTATTGTCCTTTTATGAGCTGCTAGAGTTTTGATGACTTACGCTTTATGACAGTTATTCTACAGTTTTCTTATACTTTGTTTGGTTCAAGTGTCAGGATAATTTTGGCCTCATTAAGTGAGGTAGTAAGTGTTCTTTCTTAAAAGGGTTAAGTAAAATTGATCTATAAAATTGTTAGAGTATATAATTTTCCTTGAGAGAAAGTTTTAAATTATGAATTCAGTAGGGTTTGTTTGCATGTATATGTGCATTGGTGTGTGTTCATATGCATGTGCGAAGGTGCTAGTGGGGGGGGGGTGGTAAGCCAAAGGCTGATGTTGCTTGTCTTTCGCAATTGCTCTCTACCTCATTTCCCCCCATAATTCTGGCACTTGCATGGTAGGCAAGCGCTCTGCCTCTAAGCTGTATCCTCAGTCCTATTTCAGTTTTTGAGACAGGGTCTCTTACAAAATCTGGAGCTCATCCATTCAGCTAGACTAGCAAGCCAGCAAGCCCTAAGGATTCTCCTGTCTCTGCCTCCCCAGCTCTGAGAGGTTACAGGTGTTCCACATGCTTGGAATTTTGTGTGGTTGCTCAGGATCTGAACCCAGGTCCTCACGCTTATATGAAAAGCACTTTACTGACTGAGCTATCTCCCCTGCCCAGGATTCAGTGTTTCAACAGATACTTAATGAGACTGACTTTCTTCTATTTCTAGATTAGAAATGTTTTTCAAGGATTTTTTAAGATCACCACCAATACTGGTATAAAATTAATTACCATATTCTCTTATTATCCATTAAATATTATTTTAAAATGTTTTGTTTATTTATTTGTAAGTAAGAGAAAAAGAAGGAGAGAGAGAGAGAGAGAGAGAGAGGCAGATGGAGGGGTGGGTACACAAGGGCCTCCAGCCACTGCAAACGAACTCCAGATGCATGTGCCACCTTGTGTATCTCTGGCTTACATGTGTATCGGGGAATCAAACCTGAGTCGTTAGGCTTTATAGGCAATCACTTTAATTGTGAAACAATTTCTCCAGCCCCATGGATTATTATAAGCATTTTGGTGATTTCCTGTACTTCAGTCATTTTTTTGTATTATTAATTTGTGCTGCTTCTATTTTTTTTTCCCTAAGTACTTGCTAGGAGTTTGCCAGCTATAATGATTGGCTTTCCACTAGGCCAACTTTTCATTTTATCAAACTAACCTATTGGTTTTCAGTTTAATATTTCATTGAGTTCCAGTTTTATCTGTATTATTCTCTTCCTCCTCACTTGGAGTGTAATTTATTTATTTTTCTATATTTAAGATGGGAGCTCTGACCATTGATTTTGACTTTCTTCTTTATTTTTTGCATATAAGCACTTAAAAGGTAAAAATCTAAGTAGTACCTTTACTTAAAGGAACATCTTTTTATATAAATATATATTCTAAATTCTATTTATTCATTTATTTATGAGATAGAGAATGGGCATGCCAGGCCCTCTAGCCACTGCAAACAAACTCCAGACAAATTTGCCACCTTGTGCATCTGGCTTATGTGGGTTCTAGGGAGTCGAACCTGGGTCTTTAGGTTTCACAAGCATGTACCTTAACTACTAAGGCATCTCTCCAGCCAACTCAATATGGAGGGTACATCTCTGTATGGAGGGTACATCCTACCATCAATATCATCATGCAGTAATTTTTGTTACCATTTTTTAAAAAAAAATTCATGTGTTTATTTATTTGAGAGACAGAGAGAATGAGAGAGAGAGAGAAAGAGGAAGAGAAGAAAGAGGCCAGATAGAGAAAGAACGGGCACGCCAGAGCCTAAAGCTGCTGCAAATTAACTCCAGATGCATGCGCCACCTTGTGCGTCTGGCTTACCTGGGTACTTCAGCTTTGTAGACAAGCGCCTTAACTGCTGAGCCATCTCTCCAGCCCTTGTTACTATTTTCTTCTTAGTGGTACATGCAGCAGTGATGTGTCATGTGATCGCTGGTGTGCATGGTGTATTGAAACACTGCAGTATACAATTCTTTCGAACCTGGCTTGCCTACTGTTGCTTAAAGAAGACCATGCATAGTGAGCCAGTGAGTCATGGCTACTTACTCTTTGCCACGTGTCCTTTGCTAATACTTCATTTAGAGCTTGACCAGTCATTTTTTGTTTATCATTTTGCACATTATCTTCAAAATCGAACCCCCCTCCGCCAATTTTGTTTTTGTAGACTATCATGATCCTTCAAAGTAGTAGAATGTTCTGCACCTAGAGCACACAGTGCTTGTGGGTTAAATAAAAAAAAGGACCTCATTTCACAGTATACTACTAAAAGTGGCCCCAGACTGAGGCTGTCTGAAGCCTTAATGAACTTGTAAATCAAAAGCATTGTCCCTGTGTGTACGCGACTTGATGTTTCTCAGCTGGGGTGAACTCACCATGCACAGATATATTTTTCTACTTAACCCTGACTGCTTTTCAATTTTTCTTTTTGTCATTGTGGGATATTTTATTGCTGTTGTTACATTCTTCATATTATGACTATACTCTTTTTACACACATCCCAAGCATTTAATCCCACTTGCTGTTTTATGGCTGTGACATCCCCTTCAGCCACTGAAGAGTGGTGGAAAGGTGTTTTTTTTTCCCCACTTCCAAAAAATGGATTGAGGGCGAGGGCTGGAGAGATGGCTTAGTAGCTAAGGCACTTGCCTACAAAGCCAAAGGACCCAAGTTTGATTCCCCAGTACCCATGTAAGCCAGAGGCACAAGGTGGTGCATGCGTCTGGAGTTGGTTTGCAGTGGCTGAGGCTCTGGTGTGCCCATTCTCTCTCTCTCTCTCTCAAATAAAATAATTTTTTAAAATTGGATGGACAGTTTTTGTAATGCATATAATATATTTTAACATAACCCCCTCTCTTTAGCTTCTCTTGTCTTCCTCCCCTTCTATTGAACACATTCTTCTCTCTAACTAGTCCCTCTTCTATTTTGATGTCTTTTGCCCCTTCCTTCACCATCCGCAATGGGATGCTCATGGGCCCAATATGGTGCAGGTCTTGTGCTGGTGGTAATGATAGGTGCAGCGAGGTCCTCAATGCAACAGTCACTTCATGTCCAGAAGACAGCATCTCACAGTACTCCTCCCCATCCTCCTGCTCTAGCTTTCTCCTACCCCTCTTCTCCCATGTCCCTGAGCCTTGGAGAGGATGGTGTAGATGTCTCATTTAGCATTGAACATGCCACAGCCATTTATTCCTCTTCTAGTTTCCTTTGGTGTTTTCCTATTGGTTGCTGGGTGACATTTGTTCACCCATAGATGAGCTTAGACCTTGTCTCCTAGTCTAAATTATAAGGACCTACACTGTATGCAGTCCTTACTCTGTTCCTTATTGGTCTTGTCCAATATATATTTCCTTATAAATGTGGAGTTGGCTTCTGTGTGCGTACTCACGTTTATGCAGGGACACATGCGTGTGCATGCATATAGAAGCCAGAGAGCAACCTCAGGTGTCATCCTCCGAAACAGTGTCCACCTTCCTATCGGACAGGTCCACTCACTGGCGAGGCTGGACTGGTTGGCCAGCAAGCTGCAAGGCTCCTCCAATCTCACCCTTCCACCAGTGCTCACATTACTGGTATAAACCTTCATGCCCAGCATTTTCATGTGGTTGCTAGGGTTTGAATTCTGGTCCTCCCATCCAAGCACTAACCAGTCCCAACCCTGCTTAGCTTCCGAAATGAGAGGACATTGGCTGGTATGGCCGTAGACTGCATTCTGGTCCTTATGCTTGCACTTTACCTACCGAGCTATGCCCACAGTCTCTTTGAGGTCGTTTTTAATGGAATAAAATAGAGTATGCAAATGATTTCATCTAATCTCTCACTCCTACGAACCGTGTTTTATTTTTTTTCCTGTTTGTGGAGTATAGATGACCATCCTGGCACTCTAGAATTTTAAGACTTTAATCCTGACAGTTTCTTCCTGTTCTCTAGAATTCACATTTCAGCAGAGAGGTGAATGTTAATTCTGCTTGTTTTTTGCTCATTAAAGAGGAGCAACATCAGATACAGATTTTTTTTTATTTAAAAAATATTTTTTGTTTATTTTTATTTATTTGAGAGTGACAGGCCGAAAGAGAAAGACAGAGAGAATGAACACACCAGGGCCTCCAGCCACTGCAAATGAACTCCAGACACATGCACCCCTGTGCATCTGGCTAATGTGGGCCCTGGGGAATCAGACCTCGAACTGGTGTCCTTAGGCTTCACAGGCAAACGCTTAACTGTTAAGCCATTGCTTCTGCCCAAATGCAGATTTAACTCATGGTGGCTTGACCCCAAGGGAGGGTGTGAGTCTCCTGTTCTATTAGCTGAATTGTGGCTCTGTCTACTAAGGGCCTCACTCTCACATTTGCAGAATTTCATATATGAGGATGCCTTCTTCCACCCCATAGACACTACTATTGAAACTGGAGGTATGTGTGTGTACAAGTGCTTGAGTGATCCTCACATAAGAATGTTTACAACTCACCATAATAGAACATTCTTGAACACAGAGGCTTTGTCTCATTTATTGAGAAATCCAAAGTTGGGCAATACTAAGGTTGGGGAAGTAGCCTAGTGAGTTCAAGGCTCCTTAGAATGAAGGTATAATAACACCCCTCCAAGAATTATGCCCCCATACAGCACCTGTTCTAAATGTGGAAGTGGGGGCAGGGTTTTCTATCTGTGTGGTGTGGCATGTGTACATGCGTGTTTGTGCACGCACGCTTGTGTGTGCGCCTCCCATTCAGAGGAGGGCCTACCATTTTCATTATCTTTGAGAATCGTATCACAGTATCACCATAATATGCAAATGCTAACCAGACCTGAAGGGCCCTGCCTATTTTCCTAGCATGCAGAAGGCAGAGGCAGGAGATGACCATGAGCTTGAGGCCGGCCTGCATAGTGACATCCAGTCTCAGTACAAAAACAACAACAGCGATTGGGGAGATCAATATCTTAAGTGGTAAAGTGCTTGCCTTGCAAGCACAAGGGCCTGATTTGATCCCCAGAACCCACCTGGAAAAGCTTGGTGTCATGGCGTGCATGTATAATCCCAGCGCTGGGGAGGTGGAGATGCCCGGGGCTTCCGGGTTAGTCGACATGGTGAGTTCCAGGCCAGTGAGAGACCCTGTCTGAAAAACAGGGCGGTGTTTCCGAGGATGACACCCAAGGCTGTCCTCTGGCTTCCACATGCACGCACGTCTACGTGCACGTGCATATGTACACACATGAACAAGTGCATACAAACAACAACAACAACACAAATAGAATGAGCAAATATGATAGTGGAAGGCCGGCTCTGGGAGAAGGAAGGAAAGGGAGGAGAACAGCACTGAATGGACAATTAGTATCTGTGAGTGTATACGTATGTGTATAAAAGAGAGAGGGTGAGGCCCTCTTTTAATGCTGAAGATCGAACCCAGGGCCTCAGACATGCTAAGCACACACTCCATCATTGAGCTAAGCCCCCATCGCCTCATCAAGATGAGTCTTATTTTTAGTTTCATTTTGTTTTGAGTGGTATCTCATGTAGCCCAGGTAGTCCGCAAACGTGCTCTGTATCAAGGATGACTGTGAACTTTGTGATCTTTCTTTCTCTGCCTTCCCAGTTCTGGGAGTACAGATGTATGTTGCCATGCCCAACTCTGAGTTATTATTATTATTATTTTGGTATTGCTGAGCTTCCTTTCCTTATATAAAGTTGTATGTGGACTGTGGCAAAGATGACTCTATACAGACTGTCACAGCCTCTGGGCTGAACCTCCCTGGATTTCTGAGACACATCAGAACCTGACATTTTGTTTTAGCTCCTTGAAATCTTGGTTTTATGATTTCAGGTTGAGTCCAGAAATCTTCCTGAAACGCCCCGTGGTTGAAGGAAATCGCTGGAGATTGGACTGCATTCTTAAACGAAAAGCAGTATGTATTTTCACGACAAATGCTGGTAGAAGGTGTCTAATGTTTCTTGCTTCTGAAATTCTTTTTTTTTTCCCTAAAATCCTTCATATATACTTACAACTTTTTACTATAGAGTTTGACAAACAAACAAACAAAAAAGACAAAACAAAAATAAAAAAAAAAAACACCAGGATGCTACTTGTTTTCCAGTTCGTTTGGTTTTGCTTTTCCCCTCTGTTTTAAATGCAAAATATTTTAGCCTTATTCACAGCCTGGGGCATATTCACAGCTCTAATATTTGTTTGTTAGCTAGTTGTGGCCAGCTAACTTTATAGCAAAAACAAATTGTAGCACAATGTCATCATTGAATAGCAGATGATGACCTGCAATGCAGCACTTGATTTCATTGTTCTGGCTTGTAACAGGAGACCAGGCATCTGGAGAACAGTTGTGGTCAGGCTGGGGGAGCTGGAGGAGGAGAGTGTCGGGAAGGGAGCCTGTGCAGAGCTAGGGTGCTTGTTTCCAACAGGGGGCCAGTTTATGGCCATAACACATAGCATTTCCTGTACCACAGTCCCTGTAGATACTGGGTGAGCACTGAATGTCTTCTTTGTTTATAACAAGAAACTAAACAGTGCAGGTTCACTAACAACTACGTTTATACTGCCAATGAATCTTGTTTATGTAGTGGACCCTCAAGCAAATTCATTAAATTACAATAAGTCTGGATTTATTATTAATCCTGTTCTGAAACTGTCTTTATTTTATTTTATTTTTTCTATCATGAAGCATTCCAGCAGCTGTTCAGATTCTGATTATTTGGGAGCAGGCTGATTTCTCTTGCAGCCTTTCCACTCTTCGCCTATCCCTCCTTCCAGCTTTCTCTTCCACTATTCACTTTCCAATGCCCCTTCCCTGTACTATTACAGGCAGGGTGCCACAGATATCCACAGACAGAACTCCCTGCTGAGGCACAGGGAAAGAACAAAGGATCCATTTTCTTTCAGACACATCCTCTGTCAATCAATCATCATCATGTTGATGGAAAGCGTTAATTCATTCCACTCACAAAGCTGCATATTCCTGTCCTATAAACTTTACCCACATAGTCCTTCAACAGTCCAGTGCTCGCTGAGCGTCTGCCATGAGCTGTGCAGGGCCTGAGTTGCAGGGAGCAGGGTTCTAGTCCTGCCCAGGGAGGTTCTCACTGAAGGACTCATGACCTTACAAGTATTGTCCTGTCCGTCAAATGAGCTGTACCTTTCCCCATGTTTTTCTCTCTGAGATGACACCTTTTCTGAGTGCCACACTCGCTATTTTAGGCTTCAGTCCGCATGTGGTTGTTGAAAGCCCACCACGTGCTGGAACTTGGCTGACCATACGTGGACAGACATAAATGAAAGCTGCGATCCCCGAGCTGAGGGCAGTTAGGGATCCACAGCCCTATCAGTCGAGTACAGAATAACCAGACTTGAAGGCAGGAGGGAGACCATTGGCCAGGCCTCACAGGGAGCACCCCAACCCCACAACATGAGGATTATGGGACATGGAGAGCAGGCAACCCTTTCTCATAAGGAAGAAATATTCAGATGTAGTAAATATTGGGGAAATAAGAATACCCTTAGAGGTCAAGGTAAGGTGATAAGGTTGGCTGGGCTCCCACTAGGACTGTTAGTTACAGCTAGGATGTGGGGCCTAGGGAGCCATGCCAGTAGTAGAGGGTTTTTTTTTGGCGGGGGGGGGGGGTGACCAGCCAGGAGATTCTGTGGAGGTGTTCAGGGAAGGACGGGAGGTTCCGTTGAAGTGGTGTGTTGCAAGCTGAATGTGGTGGTGAGAGAGAGGGTAGAGAACTTACATTCAGATAGCTAAAATCTTCCTCCCTCCTCCTCATTAACCCTCCTTCATAACTCTGCTCTCCATCATATCCCCTCCCTCTCTCCATTAGTCTCTCTTTTAATTTGATGTCATCATCTTTGTCTCCTATTATGAGGGTCTTGTGTAGGTTCTGCTAGGCACTGTGAGGTCATGGATATCAAGGCCAATTTCTGTCCAGACAGTTGCATGTAAGGAGTGGTACCCTTCCTTTAGCTCTTATAATCTTTTAGCCACCTCTTCCACAATGGACCCTGAGCCTTGGAGGGTGTGAGATATTTCAGTGCTGGACAGTCCTCTGTCCCTTCTTCTCAGCACTCTGTTGCCTTTGGGGGCATCCCAGTGGCCACCGCCATCTGAAAAGAGAAGCTTCTCTAACCAGAAGTGAGAGTAGCATTAATATATTATTATGAACATTAAGTGTAGGGCAATTTGGTGAGAGTAATATATGCATTTATCCAGACAAGAGTAGGCTTTATACCCCTAAGGCTCATGACCTCCCCTGCCATAGGCTTTTGATTAGGTTTTTTAAGTACCAGGCCTGAATTTCCTCCCATAGAGCAGACCTTCTGTCCAATTAGAGAGCAGTTGGTTTCCCCCAGAGCAGACATGCCAGTATTTCACTCATTCAGTCATTTGGCCTGTCTGACCAAACTGGAGGCTACCAGTGACCACTATTTTCATTGCAGCTGACTTCTGTCATCATAAGGCTGAATACAGTGCAGCTTTTTCCAGTTTTCAGTTGGCTGGGCTACAGGGAGAAGGTTTTCTGTTCACCACCAACTTGATTTCTCAGTGACTTTGCCTCTCAGGCATGTGAAATCTTCAATAATAGGGTCTTACCATTCTTTCTCATGGGAAACCAAGGGCCTTGGCAATAGCCTACAATGTTTTGGAGGCAACAGGGACCTCCCTGGCCAACAACTACTGGAAGGTATCCCTTCTCTGGCACTGAAAATTTTCTGGTAACCATCTATGGCTTCTGGATGTGCCATTATTCAAAAAAGTAGGTTTTTCATATGCCTTCCCTTCCTTCCTCTCCTTTATTCCTCTTTTTTCTTCTGTTCCTTTCCCTCTTTCTTGCCTTTCCCTCATCCTTTCTGTCCCTCCCTCACACATTCCCTCCCTGTTTCCTCCCTCCTTTCTCTACATGGGATGGACCCCAGCATACTAGGCAAGTGGGCTGTCCCTGAGCTATATCCCCAGCCCTGGAAAGCTACATTTTAGATGTAGAAATGTGAGGGGTCATTGAGACCCCCTATGGAAACTCAAGAAAGGAAAGGTAGCACATGCCCACCGAGGCTCAGAGGTAGACCCTTTGAGGCTGGAACCCCATCCACTTCCTGCCCCTGACATGTTCATGGCTGCCCTCCGTGTGCCTGTCTGGTTGCATGTAGTCAATGGTGAGGCTTCTTTTTGCTTTTATGACTCTGAACCTCAGTGAAGACCTGGTGAACACCGTACTCTGGCTTCATAGCAGTATTGTGATTCCAGTTCATCCATTCTCAGAGGCTTATAGTCTTTAAATTATGGACTATGGTTTTCTAATTTCCTGAGGAAATAGCAATAGTATGAAAGATTAATGACTTGGTGGCACATTTAGTGGAATGCTCCCCCTTCCCCTCTGTGTATCTATTTGTACTGTGGTCATAAATTTTTTAACACTCACATCATTCCAATCTAGCATTTCATATGCATATAAACACTGTTTTGCATAAATAATTTAGCTTCTGAAAGCCACATGCTAGCTTCACAAAGAATGGGTTTGAAACTTAATGTTTATTTTTGCATTAATGGGTCCCAGAGGTCCACAGGTTTGATTAAAATGAATATTTGTTTCTTCAATCTGATTGTATAGATGTTTTTAGAGGAATTAAAAAGTATCTCTGCCTCAAAGCTAACAAGTAGCTAAGAGCTTTTACAATAGCAGTTTGTTAGGAAAAAATATAATAATTTGTTTCTTTAGTAACTACAAAGCTGATATCTTCCCCTTTCTTTGTCTCTTATTTGTTATTATTATTGAGAAACGTTGCACAAAGGCCATTCAAGGGAAATCTTTCTTTCCTCCATTAATATTGCTAGTTCTCTTCTCTAATTAAAAAGTTCACACACACACACACACACACACACACACACACAAATATATATATAAATTATAGTCATGTAAAATTTAGGACCCATATATGAATGAAAGCATGTGAGCCTGACTTATTTTGCGTAATATAATTATCTTCAGTTGCATCCCTTTTCCTGCACCGAGCATAATTTTGTTCCTTTTGTGGCTGAACAAAACTCTGCTATGTACATGTGGCACATTTTCTTTATCCACCCATCTGTTGCTGGTCACCTCTGTGGATTCTATGACTTCACTCTTGTGATTAGTGTTACAATATACGTAGATATGCAAGAATCTCTGTGATATGTTGATTTAGCGTCCTTTGGGTATACACCCAGGAGTGGTGTAGCTGGGTCATATGGTAATTCTCCTTTACATTTTCGGAAGAACCTTCATGCTGATTTCTAGTGGCTGGACTAATTTGCATTCCCATGGCAAGAAATAAGAACTTTTCTTCCTTTCCCTGGAGCTTCCCCAGCATTTGTTATTTGTTTTCTTCATGATAGTCTTTCTAGCTGGGGTGAAATGGAATCTCAGTGTTGTTTTAATGTGTGTTTTCCTATTAGCTAAAGATGCTGAAATTTTTTTTTTGTCTGTTTCTTGGCAATTTGTGCTTCATCTTTTGAAGACTGTTCCTTTTATCAGCTCATTTATTGATTGGATAACTAGATTTTTGATATTTAGTTTTGTATGTTTGAGATATTAATCCTCTGTCAGTGTAGCTAGCACAGATTTTCTCCTGTTCTATAAGCTGTCTCTCCCCTGAATGTTTTCTTTCCTATGCAGAAGTTCTCTGACATCATGGGATCCCATTTGCCAATCCCTAGTTTTATTTCCTGAGCTAATGGGGTCCTTTTCATAAAGTCCTTGCCTGTGCCTATATCATGAAGTATATTCTTTATGTTTTTTTTTCTAACAGTTGCAGACTTTAAAGTGTTACATTAAGATCTTTTTGCACAGGGTGAGAGATAGGAATCTAGATAGATCCATTCTTCTACATGTGGATATTCAGTTTTCCCAATACCATTTTATGAGGAGGCTGTCTTTTCTTCAATTTATATTTTTGGTACCCTTATAAAGAATCAGGGGCCTGTAGCTGTCTGGGCTCATTTCTGAATTCTCTTCTATTTCATTGATCGCTGCGTCTGGTTCTGTGCTGGTTGCTATGTCATTTCTCTTCCCATGGCTCCGAAGTATAACTTGGAATCCGGTATAGTGATGCCTCTAATACTGTTCCTTTTTCTTCAGGATTGTTTTGGCTCTTCAGTATCTTTTGTGCTTATATGAGTTTTAAGAACTTTTTTAGTGCTGGAGACATGGCTTAGAGGTTAAGGTGCTTGTCTGCGAAGCCTAGGGAACCAGGTTTGATTCCCTAGTACCCACATAAGTCAGATGCACAAGATGGCTCCTGAGTCTGGAGTTCTTTTGTGGTGACTGGAGGCCCTGGCATGCCCATTCTCATTCATTTGCTCTCTCTCACTCTTTCTCTCTCTGTATAAATAAAAAAAAGACTTTTTTTTTTTTTTTCTGTGAAAACTGACACTGAAATTGTGATGTGGTTTGCATAGAATCTGAAGATTGTATTTGGTAGTATAGTCATTTTCATAGTATTAATTCTGTCAGTCTATGAGCACAGGAGGTCTTTATATCTTCTAGCATCTTCTTCAGTTTCTTTTATTTATTTATTTTTAAATATTGTTTTAAAATGTTCACTGTAGGAGTTTTTCCCTTCTTTGGTTAGATTTATTCTGAGATTATCTTTTTGAAAGCTCTTGTGAATGGGATTGCTTTCCTGATATTTGATCTCAGTGTGTTCATTATTAGCATGTAGGAAGGTGCTTCAAAATGCACTTTTTAAATTACAAAATTAGCATAAGTCATCTTTTGTAAATTTGGCTTTCATTTTCCAAAATATTTCCTACATTTTTATGAGCCTCCACTTTATACCAAAGCAAATACCTTTGTTCTTGACAATAACTTTCCTTTGTCATTTATAAAGCTTAACATAGTGTTGTAATACTATGATAAAGCAAAGAAACTACTGCTTTATTATCACAGGAATCTTGCCACTAATTAACTATTTATTATAGCTGTATGTGTAAGTAAATAATCCCAAACCCCATTATATTTAATGACTTCCTTATTAGTCATTTGTAGTTAAGATAAAAAAGGCTTAGAGTTTCTACTGTATTTCCTTGAGAATAAGTTAATGAGGAAAGACATAGTGTGGGAGAAAGTGTCAGGCATTAATAAATGAAGGGTAATGATATAATCGATTAGTGCTAACCTCTCTCTGTCCTCTATTGTTTCAAAAATCCATTAGTTATGCAGGTAAATGGAAGACTTCAGGATTCCAGCCAAGTTCCCAATTTGCAACTACTGCCCTTCATCAGTAATGATGTCATATGCCCTGAAAGTGGAATTTTATCCACTAGAAACAAATGAACCTGATGAGAGATGTCAGGTATAATGTTACATAATTTAGGTTGAAATTTAGAGTCTTAAACTTTATATTATATCCTTTTATATTTTATTTATTTATTTAAGAGAGAGAGAGAGAACGAGAGAATGGGTGTGTCGAGGCCTCTAGCCACTGGCAAAAGTAACTCCGGACACATGTGCCACCTGCATCTGGCATATGTGGGTACTGGGAAATTGAACCCAGTTCCTTAGGCTTTGAAGGCAAATACCTCAACCACTAAGCCATCACTCCAGCCCCCTATAATATATATTTTTAAACATTTTATTTATTTATTTTAAAGAGAGAGAGAGAGAGAAAGAGAATGAGCACACAAGAGCTTCGAGCCACTGCAAAGAAACTCTAGATACATGTGCCACCATGTGCATCTGGCTTATGTGGGTACTGGGGAATTGAACCTAGGTCCTTGGGCTTTGCAGGCAAGCACCTCAACTGCTAAGCTATCTCTCCAGCTCTATATCATGTTTCTTAATCTAGGGTTTTATTAATTTATGAGAGAGAGAATGATGGGAATTCTAGGGCCTCTTACTACTGCAAACAAACTCCAGACCCATGTCCCATTTTGTGCATCTCACTTTATGTGGGTACTGGGGAATCGGATCCAGATGGCAGGATGTGAAAGAAGCAAGTGCATTTAACCACCGAACCATCTTCCCAGCCCCTTTATATTATATATCTCCAATGAGGGACTTTCTTGGATAGCCATTTTTCAGTGCTGATTCCTAAAAATGCTTAATGGAAAAATAGGTTTGAATGGTAGAGGAGAAAAATAAAATCATCACATTTTTCTTTAGAACCCTTGAGACACTGATGAATTACAGATCATTCACTGGCAAGACCACCAGAAATTTATGTGTTCACTGTGGAGTGTGTGTGTGTGTGTGTGTGTGTGTGTGTGTGTGTGTGCGTGTGCGTGTATGAGTGCAGGCATGCGCAGGCCACAGCATGCATGTTGAGATCAGAGGACAATTTTCAGGTGTCGTTCCTTGCGTTCCGCCCCATTTGAAGACAGGTCTTTTATTGCTCACTGCTCTGTTTTCCATACTAGCTGGCCAGTGAGCTTCCAGTGGGTTCTCCTGTCTCTGCTTTCCCTCTCACTGAAGAGGGATGGGATTAAAGATGCCTGCCAGTGCCCAGATTTTACATGGGTTCTGGGTATCCAAACTCTAATACTGACGCATACACAGCAAACACTTTATCCACTGTACAATCCCCCAGCTCCCTCCTCTTTTTTCGTTCAGTCAGGTTATAATGTAGGCCACGTTGGCCTTAAGCTCACTATATAGTCTAGAATGATCTTGAACTTCTTTCTGGTCCTCCTGTCTCTACCTCCCAAGGGCCAAGATTATAGTAGTGTGCTACCATGCTTGTTTTTTTTTTTAAATATGTTCTTTTCCCATATTTTCATATCCTTACTTTTGTGCTCAAATCTACACTTACATATTTGACTACAATCCTAGTTGAATAATTTTCACATCATGTGTGAGTTCCAAAGAGCAGATGGTAACTGAAGAAATGGAATGACATATATAGTCATTTTACTTATCTTTTTTTTTTCAGAATAAAGGTGATTCTTTTTCTGTACTCAAATCTCCTTTAATATACTCTATACTCTAGCATATAAATTTTGTGTGTCTCTCCAAAAAGGGCCAACACATATCAGGCATTAGGAACGTCACTTCTGGTGAAATGATGTGGAATTTAGGGGCCCAAACATGCTTCTTGGTACTGACAGAGCAACACCAGGAACTGTATGTTTGTTCCATGGTTTTATATCCTGTGATCTGCTACCTAAAATGTAACTCATATTACTTTAAATTGTATAGCTTTGCAAAAAGATCTATTCTTATTCTAGATGGTTCAAGCCTGTAAAACTTATTAAGTTTTTAATTCAGATTTTCAATGTAAACAATGACTAATTGTCATAAAGTATTCATTTAAATTTTAACTAGATGATTTTTTTTGTCATTATAGCTTATTAGATAGCTGCATCTCTAATACAATTGGAAACATTACAGAAATATACTTGGTATTGACCTCTGTGATATTAAAATGCTTAGGTATAATTTATTTATCTATTTCTCTCTGTGTGTGTGTATGTGTGTGTGTGTGTGTGTGTGGTATGTTTGGTGTGCAGTTCATTTTGGGTGTATGGTGTGTATGTATAAGATATGTATGTGTGTGGGAAAACGTGCATATTTCGTGAACATGTATGTGGAGGCCAGAGGAGAATTTAGGTGTCCTCCTGCACTGCCCTTTGGTATAGTTTTCTTGAGACAGAGGCTCTTCTGCACCTGGAGCTGTCATTTTCAGTCAGGTTGGCTAACTGATGAGCCCCAGTACCTCTCTGTCCTCACAGGACTGGGGTTACAGGGGTGTGCGGCCATGTCTGACTTTTCCTAGATTTAATTTAGATGCATGATCCAGTATGCATGTAATATTCTTCACAATGCTTTCAGAGCAAAAGCAGTCCTCAAAGTGTGGATGGGGATAAACAGAGTTTTCTGAAGGGAAGAGATTATTTTCTATTTTGAATATGGTGTGGACAGGTAGGGGAAGCCAGAGTTAGACAATGGATGTTTTCTGCAATCCCTCTCCACCTTATTTATTAAGACAGCCCCTCTCATTTGACTAAGAGACAATGTCATTTTAAAATATTTTTATTTTTATTCATTTACAAGAGAGAGAAAGAGAGATAGGCAGGGAGAAAGAGAGAGAAAATGGGTATGCCAGTGCAACCAGGTGCTGCAGATCTGTGCGCCCTCTTTGGCATCTGCCTTAATGTGGGTCCTGGGGAATCAAACCTGGCTCCTTTGTCTTTGCAGGCAAGCACCTTAACCTGTAAGCCATCTCTCCAGCCCTACAATGCCTTCTTGATGCTTCATATTAGTACTGTGATTTTACAGCTTGTGAGAGCTCACCAAGCACTTTGGATTTAATTTGATACTTAAATGTATTACATCAGCCTTGTCTGTTTTCATTTAACTCCACAGTTTAGGGAAGGAGTAGCGTTAATTGGTGTGTCCATGTTAGGACAAGTTTCTGCTGAAACTTGAGGACCTTTGAATGCTAGACAAGCTCTTTCACTAGTGAAATAGAAAGACCAATTGAATTGTAAATTAAGAGGATGAACCAACACATTCATTTTTGAAGAAATACTTTCTCCACTTAACTTTTTCTTTCAGGGAAGAAAAATTCTATGAAAACTATGCCCAGAAATGCTTAAAGGATATTAAACATAAGTTATCACATCAAAATTTCTCGTCACTGCTGCTTCAAGTAATTAAGGCTTAGTGTCAAGAAAAGTAAAAGAAAACCTACTTCTGTCATGTGATCAGGTCAAAATTTTTCTCAATGACAAGTGTTTGAGGGTATAAAAATGGCAATAATGTTGGACATTTTCAGTAGCAGCAGTTACAATTTCAGTATTCTGTCTCAGTCAGTCCTTGTACTCTCTTGATGAATGTTGCAAGAATGAAAGGGAGAAATTTTTTGTGTTCTTTGATTCTCTTTCTTTGTCTGATCTTTCTCTTTTTCTCTCTTTCTCTTTCTTTCTGAGACAAGGTGGCCCTAAAGTCACTATATAATCTAATATGACCTTGAACCCCTGATTTATTTGCTTCCATCTCGAAGTGCTGTCTGGATCTTTATTATTATTATTTTTTGCTGTTATGTCTTGATATACTTTTGTTTTACCTCATTATATTGCTTTTTCATTAAATATTTTATTATGCCAGTTTATAGAAGAAAGAGAATCTGACACAAACAAAGGAGGAAGACAAGGAAACCCGTATCCCGGGGGACTCTCATGCTCTGTGTTTTCTCTTGCGACAGCAACAGGGCGTGCGCATCTTTATCATGCTCTACAAGGAAGTGGAGCTTGCCCTGGGCATCAATAGTGAGTACAGCAAGAGGACTTTGATGCGGCTGCACCCCAACATTAAGGTACGTGTGTTCATCTCAGAGACCAATGCCTATTATTCCATAGGCTACTTGGGGTGTATTTTCTCTTTGACAGCCATAATCTAAAGACTTCCCTAATGTTTATTGTGACTAAAAACCAGTGAGTCTTCAAACATAAACAAAATATACTTTCTTCTTGTTTTATTTATTTATTTTCAAGAGTGAGCAAGAGAGAAAGAAGGAGAGAGAGAGAGAGAGAAAGGATGCACTAGAGCCTCCAGCTGCTGCAAACAAACCCCAGACACATGTGCTGTCTTGTGCATTTGGCTTACATGGGTCCTGGGAATTGAACTAGTCCTTTGCTTTGTAGACAAGCACCTTAACTGCTAAGCCATCTCCCCAACCCCTCTTCTTGCTTTTTAAAAAAAATCCTTTACTCAAAGTAAAGTGCTTCATTAGTGTTCTCATACATACTTTGGTGGCGTTGTTCCATTTCCACCACTCCCTCTCCTGTCTTCCTGCCCCTTCACTTTTCTTGTTCACTCAGTAACCATTATTTTCCTTTTATGCCATATTATTCTGTTGTTTTCTTTATTCTCTCCTTCTCTTTAAACTTTTTTGTTCTCTTTCTAGTTTCGTGACCTATACATACACTCCTGAACATATACACACATATATTAAAATTAAAATCTAGGGATTCTCTCTCTCTCCCTCTATCTGTCTTTCTCCCTGTGTCTATCGCTCTCAAATAAATAATAAAAAATGAACAAAAAATATTTTAAAAAATTAAAATCTAGTATCTATATATGAGGAAAATATGGCATTTATCTTTCTGAGGCTAGGTTACTTCACTTAATACAATAATTATCAGCTCCACACATTTCCCTGATAATGTCATGATTTGATGTTTTATGGCTAAACACACACACACACACAACCCATTACACATTCTACACACACATGCACACAATTTGTTTTAAAGCAAGAGACCACATGTGCTCATGCACAGGAGACAGAATATATGTGACATGAAAATAGAACAAGGGGCTATTTGATGGGAGAAAGGAGCGGTCTAACTGGCCCATAGCCTCAGGTATTTTTGATTAAGCCTCCTACTTAGTCTCTAGCAGGCAAAGCCCTGTTGGAGAAGGTGTGTCCCTGGGGGCTGGATGTTGAGTCCAGCCCTAGCTGTATATTGAGAGTCAGCTCATGTCTTCTTCTGCTGGTTGCTGTCTCTCTGCTAAGGATGAAGTGAGCCAACTTCTTCCGCCATGATGAAGCTTAATCTGGAATCTGTAAGCCTGAAATGAACCCTTTCCTCCCCATAAGCAGCTTCTAGTTGGGTGTTTGTCCCAGCAACAAAAAAATAAAACTGTAACAGAAGGAGACCAGCAAGAGGAGATGAGGGATAAAGACATTATTAATAACAAAGAATACTCTCATATGCATAAAAATGTCATAATGATGTCTATTACTGTATATAATTTATATGCTAACTTAAAATATAAACTTAAGACAGCAAGAAAAGGAGAATCACAAGAATTTTTCCTTAGAGACAAATGAAAATAAAACAACATATCAATACTTAAGGGACACAGCAAAAGCAGCATAAAGGGAATATGTGTAGCTATGAGTGGCCAACTGGAAAATAAGTAAATGTATCGAAGAAGGAGCATGACGGTGGGGACAGAAGAAGGTGCTGGAAGGGGATTATGATCGAGGTACATTGTGTATATGGATGTTCTCAATAAAAAATGTTTTCTAAAAAACAGAATGAAGGTCTCAAAGAACATTTTAACTTTACAACCGAATCATCTGGACAAAGAAGAAGGAGATAACCTGAAAGCTAGCAGACATAGAGGACTGGAGATACATGAAAGAGAGAGAAAAAAAGAATAATACAGCAAACCCAGTGAAACCCAAAGTTGAATCTTTGGAAAAAGTCAAAAAAACTGAGAACTCTACTTAGTTCATCTAAGAAAAAAAGAAAATAAGATTCTAGTTACTAAAATCAGAAATGAAAGCAGGGTCTTAATTACAAATTCTACAGACATTTTTTTAAAAGGGATTCTGAGAGGGTACTATGACTGATTTTTATATAAACAAGTTGTATATTCAAGATGGAATGGACAAAATATTCCAAATCTAACCCAGGGGGAAAAATATCTGAAATCTACTAGACTTATAACTTAAGGATTCCAGGTCATCCTGAACTAGAGTGAGACCCGGCATCCAAGAAATAATTATAATACTAAGGTGAAATAGCAGTATTTCACCTTGGTAGCTATCAGAATATCAATTGAATTTGTTAAACACCACTCCAGGGATAGAAGTTGGTTAAATATTTCTAGAGGGTTATTTTTTTTTAATGCCAAGCATAACACCTCAGTTCCTTGAGCTGGCTTTAATGACAGTAAATTGTGACTTGCCAAAAATATGATATTTGGTCTGGAGACTAAAAATGAAGATGGGAACCAGGTACGGTGGTCCACACTTGTAATCCCAAGCCTTTAAGGAGTTGAGATAGAAGTTCAAGGCCTACCTGAGTACTATAATGAGAGTCCATCTAAAAAAAAAATGTAGGTGGAAATTTTTATCCGATGATACTAAGTATAAAATTAGAAGTTTGAGTGACTCTCTGGGACTGGGAGGTAGCTCAGAACGTAAGAGTGCTTGCTGCCCAGAGTTTGATTCCCCAGAACCCCCGTAGAACTTATCTTCTTGTAGCTTTGACAAATCACCCAACCAGAAGCATCTTAGAGAAGGAAGAGGATAATTTCAGGCCTCTCATTGCAGGAGGAAGTTTCATCATGGCTGGGAAAGCATGACAGAGCAGGAACCTGTCACATATTTGAGTGGAAGTAGTTTAAGTACGAGGCTGGGAGCTTGACTAATAAACCTTAAGGTCCTCCCCAATGACACACCTCCTTCAAGAAGGCTCCACCTCCCAAATTACCACCAGCTGGGGAGTACTGGGTTTAATCACACGTGAGGCAATAGTGCACATTTCACATTCAAACTACCACAGCCCCCACTGACAGCTGGGCATGGCAACGTGTGCATGTGACCCCAGTCTTGTGGGGAGTGGGAATGAGAATTACCAGGGCTCTGTGGTCAATCAGTCTGTCCAAAAGTGATAACTCTGGGCTTGGTGAGAGGCTGTGTCAAGAAAACATGTAGGTGAGCGATCAAGAAGGACATACACCCAACATTATCCTCTAGCTGCCATATGCGTGTTCACATGTGTGCGCACCTATACACCCACCACACCACACGTAAACCACACCAACCCACACACACTACACACACAAACACACGGGAGCAAAGCAGGGGTGCTTTGAGGAGTTTCTTTTGTGTATCTAGAACATATATTGGTCGTCTAAAAATTTTTAAGTGCTTTTTAGGGAGGAAATAGACCTGCATTATTCTGGCATGAAAGACATTTATAAGAGCAGGTTTCATGTGGGCTTCTCTTCTCTGAAGGTGATGAGGCACCCGGACCATGTATCTTCCAGCGTCTATCTATGGGCTCATCATGAGAAACTTGTTATTATTGACCAATCTGTGGCCTTTGTGGGCGGGATTGACCTGGCCTATGGAAGGTGGGATGACAATGAGCACAGACTCACCGATGTGGGCAGCGTGAAGCGGATCACCTCGGGTCCCTCTCTGGGTTCTCTCACAGTAAGTACATGTCACTTTTGTGGAGCTGAAGAAATGGACGGCCTTGTCTGAGTACATATTAGTGGTATGGCTGTCCCATTGACTCAGAGGTGGGGCTTCCTCACAGGGCCCAAGAACACTGAGTCAAACAGCAGACACACTGGCTTTCCTCTTCCCCCCTCACCACCCAGCTAGCATGGAGCCCAGCCTCTCTCACCTTCAGTTTCTTCTGTTATAAGAAGAGAGAAAATCGGGCTGGAGAGATGGCTTAGCGGTTAAGGCACATGCCTGTGAAGCCTAAGGACCCAGGCTTGATTCCAGGTCCCAGGTAAGTCAGATGAACATGGTGGTGCATGTGTCTAGAATTAGTTAGCAGTTGCTAGAGGCCCTGGCGTACCCATTCTCACTCTCTATCCCTCCCTCTCTCTGTCTCTAATAAATAAATAAAAATAAATCTTTTAAAAAAGGAAGAGAAGATTCTACCCAATGTGAGAGTAGCATTAATATAAGGGTATAAATATTAAGAGAAGTGCTTACTGGGAAGTTTGGTAAGCATAGTACATACACAAGCCCATCATAAGAGGAGGAAAAGATCATGACATCAAAGTAAAAGACTGATTGAGATGTGGAGGGGATATGATGGAGAATGGAATTTCAAAGGGGAAAGTGGGTGGGAAGGGAGAGTATTACCATGGGATATTTTTGTAATTATGGAAAATGTAAATAAAAATTGAGACAAGATTTTTTAAAAAAGGAAGAGAGAAAATGATTTTACACGTGGCTCCTTCGTTTTCCATTTAAATTAAGGATTTATTTTCAATTTGGGAAAAACATAAAATTATGTGTCCATCACAATGCATGTTAAGTAACAATAAAAAGCCTTAGTAAAAGTAGTTGGTGGAGCTGAGGTGTAGCTTTGTAACAGGACACATACTTAGCCATGGTTTTTCACATCCTCTTACTTATAGACACACCGTAATCTAGGTTCATAGCAAAGGAATTTTTTATTGGAGCAGCAAGTTGACTAGTAACTTCTCAAAGTATCTGTAAAGTCAAGAGCTAACAAATATCTATATGTTATAGACATATCTATAAAAATATCAATTTGGGCTGGAGAAATGGCTTAGCAGTTAAAGCACTTGCCTGCAAAGCCAAAGGACCCAGGTTAGATTCCCCAGGACCCACATAAATCAGATGCACATGGTGGCATGTGCGTCTGGAGGTCATTTGTGCGCCCATTCTCTCTCTCCCTCTTCCTCTCTCTCAAATAAATAAATAAAAATATATGTTTTTCAAAAAGTTAAGAGAGGGTTTGTCTTGGCTCACAGTTTCACAGTCTACCATGGCAAGGAAGGCGTGGTGGCAGGAGCGTGAGGAGGCTGGTTATGTGCTTCCTCAGTCAGGATGCAGAGTGAACTCAGACCCACCACCAGTGGCCTGCTTCCTCCAGCAAGGCCCCACCTCCTAAAGGATTCACAACTTCCCCAAACAGTGCCATGAGCTGGGGACCAAGTACTCAAACACACGAGCATGTGATGCCATTTCACATTCAAACCACATGCTACAACAAGGGGAACAATTGTCAGAGACTCCTAATGCTTATCAGAGGAAGGAGTTGGGTAGCTCACCAATAAAGGTAACTAGTGAGGATGAAAAGGGGTTAATTGGAATGAAATTCCATGCTGGGGTTTATGCAGTGCTGGCAACTGAACCCAGAGCCTGCCTTGAGTTTGCTATATCGCAAAGGGTAACATTGCACATCTGATTCCCCTGCCTCCACTTCATGATGTGTGACACCATGGCCAGATTTTTGTCGTACTGGGGATAGAGCCCAGGGCTTCTGGCTTCGTGCATGCTGAAGAAAGAGCCACAGCAAGGTCCCTGTGTTCCCTTGGGGGTGTGTAAACAGCTCACAGGAATCCACTGCCACCCAGTGACTGACCTCAGAATCTACGGAGTGTCTGTTCTGGGGCCTGCATAGCATCTCAGTTGTACTTGAGTGAAGGGATCCCATTTCAACACATCTTATACAGTGTCTTTTTTTTTTTTCTTTTTAATATAATTTTCTTAGGCTGCAACAACAGAGTCTATGGAATCTTTAAGCCTCAAAGATAAAAATGAATCTAATAAAAATAAGCCCATCGTGAACAGTGTGGCTGATATGAACTCCAAGCTGAAAGGCATAGGGAAGCCTAGAAGGTTCTCCAAGTTCAGCCTCTACCGCCAGCTGCACCTGCACCATTTGCACAATGCGGACAGCATCAGCAGTATCGAGAGTGCCTCCAGTAAGTCATGGGCCTTGCCAAAAGTGCTCTCAATTGCACTACGAGCCTCTAGTCAGTTACTCCATACCTATCTTAAAAATCCATGGCAGTATTAAATAAAAAAGCTGCAAAGATTTCTGGTGTCATCCTGGTGTGCATCCACGCAACTTCAAGGCTATGTTTGTCCCCCCCCACACACACACTTTTTAAAAATTTATTTATTGTTTGGTTTTTCGAGGTAGGGTCTCACTGTAACTCAGGCTGACCTAAAATTTACTATGTAGTCTCAGGGTGACCTCAAACTCACAGCAATCCTTCTACCTCTGCCTCCTGAGTGCTGGCATTAAAGGCATGTGCCATCACACCCGGTTCACACACCGTTTTGGAGACAAGGTCTTTAAAAGTTTTTTTTTTTTTTTTTTTTTTTTTTTTTTTTGGTTTTTCGAGGTAGGGTCTCACTCTGGCTCAGGCTGACCTGGAATTCACTACGTAGTCTCAGGGTGGCCTCGAACTCTCGGAGATCCTCCTACCTCTGCCTCCCGAGTGCTGGGATTAAAGGCGTCCGCCACCACGCCCGGCTTTTTTTTTTTTTTAATAGCCCCTCCTGTTACCTTTTGTTTTGTCCCCTTCTCCCTTCCTTTTCCACCAAACCACTTCTTTCCAACTAGTCCTTCTACTTTGATTTTTTTTTTTTTTTTTGCCCCTCTGCACTGTGCATGGAAAAATGTTAATGGGCCCAGTAACATTTTCATTTTGCAGGTCTTGTGCAGGCAGTGACAGCTGCTATGAGTCAGGAATGTAACAGCCACTCCATGTCCACCTCCGAGAGACTGTGCTCCAAAGCACTTCTTCCCACCCTCCTGTTCTTACATTCTTCCCAACCCATCTTCTGTAAAGTTCCCCAAGCCTTGGCAGGGTAAGACAGGGTCTTCTGTAGCCTGGGATGTCCTTGAGCTCAATATACAGTCGAGGGTGACCTTGCATTTCTTATCCTCTTGCAGCCATCTCTTAAGTGCTGGCATTACAGGTGTGTGACACCATGCCCAGCTTTATGCGGTGCTGAGGACCAAGCCCAAGGCTTCATGCATGCAAGGCAAGCGCTCTGACTGAGCGCCTCCCCCAGTCCCCTTTGCCTCATATTTGAACGGGTTTATTGCCCTGTCATCGTCAGTAGTCATATCGACCACTGTTTGTGTTTCTGCTGGTATCTCAGTGACTAGGGCTTGGTAAAGTATGGAAAACTACCAAGGGAAAAAGGATGCATCAAATACACATTATAAACGGGGCTTAGAAGACATTTCACCTTGCTTCCCATCCAGAGACCCACCAAGCTTATATCCCAGACTTCTAAGTCGAATTCCTGCCCCTTGAAGACCTGTCTTACACAGCGTTCTGTTTCACTGATTCTTAGGACTGACTTTCTAGCCCTGCCAGGTTTAAAAATGATTAAGCTTGCTTTCCAGTTTAGAAAATTTGACATATATAAATATATTTCTTTTTTTACAAAAAAGAACTCTCCGCTTTCTCCAGGTTATTCTAATCACTATAGGAGTCATCAGCATTTAATCCATGGTTTAAAGCCCCACTTGAAATTCTTTCGCCCTTCCAGCGAATCTGAGCAGGGGCGCCCTAGACACAGTGTTGGTAAGTGACACATGAGTGGCAGAACCCCAAGAGCTTCAGCTTTCATTGCACCGTCTGCTGCATGAACTCAGCAAGTCGTGTTTCCACGTTGGCTTTCTGTGCGCAGTTTTCATGCCACATGTTATGCAGAGCCGGCTCTGTGCAAATCATGAGATCCGTACTCTAATGGTAAAGAGAAAACACATCCAACAACCAGACAGCGTGTGGTGTGGAAGGCAGAGGGCCTCCTCTGTGCTCACCCGGTGAGACTTTGTGAGTGGATGGGTCCTGTCTGTTCGGTCTGGAAGTAATTAGATTGGGGTAGGCAAGGCCAGGAAGGCACTGTTGGCTAAGGATGTGAGTAGAATGAAAGTACTGGAATGGAAAAGGGAAAATACCTTCTTCAGCTAAGATTCAGTTTTCTGTTTGACTAGAAAGATATACATTGTTGTCACTTCCCAAAAAAATTTGAGGAGATGCAATTTTATTTGCTTAAAATCTTGAAGGCTTTTATATAGAAGGGTCACAGTCATTGTGTGAATGTTTAGAAATTGTCTTCTGAGACCTTTTGTGAGAATAATGGCATAATCAAGGGATGAATGAATGAGGACTTAAATTTCGGTGGTGGCAATGAAGGACTTGGCAACTTCAGAGCACAAGGATGAGGAACTATCCTGATTAATGATCAGTGTGACATCATCCACTAAGCACTGTCATGTGCAGACTGTCTGTCACTGCCCCACATATGGCAGTGCTTGGAAGGGATATTGTTAACTTCCCAGATGAGGAACCTGGGAAGAGATAACAAGGGAGTCACTTGCCAGTGATAGTCCAGCATATCAGCATCCCAGTGGAGAGAAGTCAGATTTGTGACTTAGCAGACATGCATTTTACTACACCGTGACCTTTGAACTGCAGCCTGAAAGCCAAGCTTCTCTTACACTAGGAGATTAGGGGTTCAGAGGCCAGCAGATATGTGAAATATGATTGACTGGTGAGCCTGACTAAGCTGGACCTTGAGCAATTGTTCCCAGTACTCATTAGAGACCCAGTGTTGTTAACATGCATTAATTAACTATATGTAATACGCTCTAATGTAACTATTCAATACATCTATATTTATAAATTATAACATCAATATGCATTTAAAATGGAAAATATATATGGGAACATGCTTTATTTATTCCAGGTCCAGATGGTACTCGGTATACATATGGATTCAGGAACAATTTCTGGTAATTCCTGTGCCTGGCAAAGCTTCAAAGTCCTGAGAAGCTTGAAGCCTCTGGAACTCAGGGGTGCATGCATCTGTCAATATTTAAATGAGTTAGCTGCAGGTCCAGGAGGCACCTGGTCAGTTCAGTATGTGTCCTTGCTGCTTCAGCACTGAAGTTCAGTGGGGAAGGGGATGGCTCATTGGTTGAAGACACTGGCTTGCAAAGCCCAGATTCAATTCCCCAGCCACCCACATAAGCAGATATTCTTTTGCGGCAGCAAGAGACTGTGGTGCCCAGACACACACACACACACACACACACACACACACACACACACACACACACACACAAGCGCAGAGAGAGAGAGAGAGAGAGAGAGAGAGAGAGAGAGACTTATATGAAGAAAGGAATGATGCAAGTAGGTTCCTAGTACATTTAGTAATTCAGACCAATTCAGGCTAAGGGTGTGAGACTCACTGTGGTGATGTGAGGATACAGACGTTTGATTTTCTGTTGTTAATGGGAAGTATCTTGCACATCCATTCACAGCCCCCTCTCTCAAACACTGGGTATGTGTTTACAGTAAGAGAATGAGAACAAGCCAAATGTCAGCTAGGGCAATGATGGGGAACAAACATAGTGAATGGGTCACCCATTCGTGGAATTGTGGTGTCATTAAAACTGTAAGTGGCAGTATGGAAACCTGTAAACAGTTACCTTGTTTATCTAAATAACTATGGCACCTGTGACTATGCCAGTCACTGTTTTACGTATGACAGACATAAGAGCATATATGGAATAGCACGAAACACAGCTGGTTGAGGAGTAGGGCTGGGAATTACATACACAAGCAGAGGGTTAAACACAGTGTATCAGCCAGTGAAGATTATCACGGAGCCCGGAGCCCAGTGGAGCAGCCTAAGGGCAAAGGCAGAGGGAGGTGCTGTCATTTTATAGAGGATGGTTAAAGAATGTAGTTTCAGCTGGAGATCCAAAGAGAGAAGAGGAGAGCAAGAAACTGCAGGGAGGTGTCCCAGCAGCAGGGCTAGCAAGGGCAAAAGACTCAGGGCACAGGGAGATTGGTGCAGTCTAGGAACGAGGCTGGGTGGGCTGGGCTGGGCTGCGGAAAAGGTGAGAGGGGAGGGGACTGGGCATAAAGGAGTGGAGCTTGGAGGCTAAGGGCTGAGGAGGAGAACAGGACAAAGCCTGGGATGCTGGCGTCTTTGTCATCAACTCAGGCTGCTGACGAGGGCGCGGAGAATGTTGCTTGAACTCCCAAAGACAAGGCAGCCGCAGTTATAGAAAGTCACTTGGCAGCCAGATACAGCACTGCAGATGCCAGAAGCCCTCTGGACCTGCTCATAGATGCCCGCGCCGCCCCTGGCAGAGAGCAGAGCACCTAGTGAGTATTTATCCCTATTCCCTAGATTTGCTATGAGGAGGACCCTCTTTTATTTGGAGTAGTTGACACTTTGGCTAGGAACAGAAACAAACAGTGAACAGCTGAGTTCCATTAAGATAATTTTTTTGGAGACTAGCAATTGGCTTTCATTTTTCTTTCCATATTATAACCATTGATTGTAATTTTTCAACAAGTATATGGATGTCAGTATTAATAGCTTTGTTTCTCAATTGATGAAAACTAGTTATATGTATGCATATATATAATATATATTATAATATATATATATATAATATATATTATATATATAATGTATGTATGTATATGGTCACCACATACAACTAATCGTCTATCTCAAACTTAATAATTATTTGTCTGTATTTATTTAGTTAGTTAGTTTGGTTTTTCAAGGTAAGGTCTCGCTCTAGCCCAGGCTGACCTGGAATTCACTATGTAGCCTCAGAGTGGCCTTGAACTCACCGAGATCCTCCTATCTCTGCCTCCCAAGTTCTGAGATTAAAGGCGTGTGCCACTACGCCCTGCTTGCATTTTTTTTTAATTTGAAATTTGTCCCTTTATTTAGCTCATCTCATTCTTTGTCACACACACACACCTCCCCCCTCCCCCTATAGAGCCTACAGGTGAGTGAATAGATGTTCTTTGGCCTCTCTATCTCTCACAGTAGGAAAGTCTGTCACTGGGAGAAGTTAGTAGATGCCTATTTTATTTATTTTTTTTTAATATTTTTTTGTTCATTATTTATTTATTTATTTGAGAGCGACAGACACAGAGAGAAAGAAAGATAGAGGGAGAGAGATAGAATGGGCGCGCCAGGGCTTCCAGCCTCTGCAAACGAACTCCAGACATGTGCGTCCCCTTGTGCCTCTGGCTAACTGGGACCTGGGGAACCGAGCCTCGAACCGGGGTCCTTAGGCTTCACAGGCAAGCGCTTAACCACTAAGCCATCTCTCCAGCCCTAGATGCCTATTTTAAACATGGGTTGGTTTTGTTGTTAACATTAATAATGGAAATCATTTTTCACAGAAAATTTCTATTGACATTTGGAAAGTTACTAAGTTTGAGATTGAATCTTAGTGGTGTGCGGTTACAGCATACACATACTTGTTCTGCAAACAACGCTGACTGCCTCCTGGATGTCACAAGCTGCACCAGGCAGCAAGGATATAGGTGCCCACTGTGAGGGGTTTATGGCCTCATGAGGGAAGGGAGTGAGAGTGTTGCTAGTGATCTCTCTTTGGATCTTTGCAGGCTCTTGGTTTTTTTTTTGTTTGTTTGTTTGTTTTCAAGGTAGGGTCTCACTCTAGCTCAGGCTGACCTGGAATTCACTATGTAGTCTCAGGGTGGCCTCGACCTCATGGCAATCCTCTTACTTCTCCCTCCCGAGTGCTGGGATTAAAGGCATGTGCCACCATGCCCAGCAAGGCCCTTGGTGTTTATTCAAAGAACTGAAGACGTGTACACAGCTAGCAAATCGGTGACACATTTTATTAGACACTGAAGCAAAAGTTGCAGAAATGTGGACGAGTATGCTGCAAGGAGGCGGTGGGCTTCTCTAGCTAAATTGCCCTTTTTACGGGGTCTAGGAAAAGGAGCAGCAACCAGTGGCTGGGGGCGGGGGGGGTCACAGCTTGGGTGTTTCTCTATTTTCATCAACACGCTTGGATTCCATAAGCCTTTCATGCTGTGTGTGTCATTCCCATGATGAATCTGGTTTGTCATACGTAGGTAATAGTGGGTAAATAATGTGCATGTGTGTGTGCGCGCGTGTGTGTACGGGGGAGTCTCTCCCAGAAAGTTTTCTCAGAGGACACAGTTTCCCCTACTGGGCATGCACCCAAAACTGGTTCAGGCTGGGTTGGCCACTGGCTTTCTTCCAAGATATGTTTCAGTAGTGTTTGAGTGGAAACAAGGTGTCACCATAGCGTTAGGAGGGAACAGCAACTCACTCCATTGTGGAGAGAAGCAGGTGTGTACAGCTGCACGCAGGTGAGGGTCCCAGGCTGCTAGGTGCATTGTTAGGGAAGAAGTGTGTGCGTCTTGCTTGGCCCAGGTGGTGTCCCAGGGTGCTAAGCTATCCCTGTGCTTTCCTGCAGCAAGCAGCTGTGTCTCAGAGTCAGAGACCATGGGAGTGCAGTTCCTCACCGGACTCTCCCCATTGGGATCCAACTCTCTCTAGGGCAGGCAGCAGTTGATAAGTCTTGTGAAGAGTGACAAGATCAGACCAAAGAGAAAGAAGAATGTTCCAAGCAGAATGGGTCACATTCAGACTGCAGGGAGGCAAGGCAGACCAGGCCTGTCAAAATGCAGTGAAAAGTGCAGTACGCTAGGACCCGAGGATGGTTAAGGGAGAACGAGGACTAGAAAAATAGATTGGTGTCAGCTTGGAGAGCGTCTTTTGTATCTGAGTCCCTAGGACTTGCACCACCTGTAAACAGTTGATTAGGAAGGTTTTATGCACTGAGTTTGTATTGTATAGACAGTTCTTCAGAGATGTGGTTGGAATGGGGGGTTCTAACTAATCTAGAACTCTTAATGACTACTTCAAACACTGTCATTTATTCATCCACCAAATGTGTTTGCAACCCTGCCTATTTGTCATGTGCCTCTTTTGTGCCAGGACCCACATTTGTGATTTTTCAGCTCTGTCATCTTCCTGCTGTGTTGTTTTATGGCCAACACATCCCCTAAGCTTCAAGCTATTGCACTCAAGGCATTTACTTTTCAGTGGAACAGTGTCTCACAGCTCTTCGTGGAGTGCTGCCATTGACTGCTGCTTGCGTGTGCCGTGGCTGCAAGCTTCTGTTTGCTGTTGTTACATTTTTGATGGATACTGCTTGTGACGCTGGCAATACAGAATGCTGGAGACCAAACGATCTTAGCCGTGACCTGGGGGAAAGTCTTCCTTTTGCACACAAGGCATTTATGACCCAAAAAATTGAAGCTCGGTATCATGTAGGCACTTAGCTCCAGGACTGGAACTTGGGCTGCCTGTAAATAAGAGGGTCTTGTTTCTTAAGATGCAAAAGCACAAAGGTTTTGCAAGAATTTCTCATGAAGTGTGCACCACAGTAAGAGGAGAAACCATGTTTGATGTCTCTCCATTGTCACCTGGCTTTAGTGCTGTCCCAAAGCTCCACCTCAGGAGTTCTTTCATCACAGATATCCCTGTGATCAGTTCTCCCCCTGGGCTGGTAGGTGGTGGGCTAACTTAGCAGCTTAACTACTCAAGAATGTTAGATCACATGGTCTAATGGCAAATTTGGCTATGGTCTCCTTTGCACACTGAACACTCATCTTGTGAGGGTGGGAAGAGATTATCAGCCCACGGCCTCTAAACAAATGGGCACATTTTGCACTGGTTACAAAGCTCAGGAAGAAAAGTGAAGGTACGCTTGCATGTTTAGAAAGGCAGGGTGGAGTCTCTCTTTGGGTTAACCCAACTCTGGGCCTCTGAGCAAGTCTTGCTGCTTTCGCAGACACGGGCTCCATCCGCAGCGTGCAGACCGGCGTGGGCGAGCTTCATGGTGAGACCAGGTTCTGGCATGGGAAGGATTACTGCAACTTTGTCTTCAAAGACTGGGTTCAACTGGACAAGCCTTTTGCTGGTGAGCGTCATGGCGGTGGGAGGTGGGGCATGGTTTTGTCTTTTACTTTGGAACATCTCAACAGTATGCATGTGTATGATCATGTCTTGTTTTATCTTTGTCTTATTTACTCTGTACTTCTTTTTTTTATTAAGAACATACTCTGTATGGTTATATCGTGTATTGGTACCATCCTTTCCCTCCTCCCTGCTCCGAATGCACTAGGGACCCTCCTCAGTGGAGTTGCTGGTTTTCCCCATGGGGTTGTGTGTTATGCCTTGTGGGAGCAGCAGTCACTTATTAGGGGGCAACGCTTCTAGGCACGACATCCCAACTTGTAGCTCTTACAATCTCTCTGCCCTCTCTCAAAATTCCTGAGCCTTGGTGGGTGTGTTTTAAGTCTGCTTCAGTGTTGCGCTCTTAGGAGCCTCTGGATCTCTGCTTTGGTAAGTATTGAGCATCCTCAGCGTCTGTCTCCTTTACCCTGGCACTGATTGTCAGGCTCACTATGGAAGCAGCACTCTTGCTCAGCTCCCTGATTTCTCTGTGGTTTCAGCTGGGCCTTGACTGAAATGTGAGGGGTGGCTTATCTCCTTGGGTCTTGCTATATTCTGAAATAAATAATAATAATAAAAGAACCAGATTTCTATGTGTGCACCTTTTGGCATGGGGGAATCCAGGAGTTGGGGTCCCAGGGACTGGTTAATCAGGAAACTCGAGTGAAGGGCCTGCTTCTATAGCACCCATGCAGGGTCCAGGCCACCTCAAGCCAGCAGGTGGACCAGGACCAGGGAGCTGGGAGGTGGGAAACTAACAGAGACCTCTGGCCTACTCACTGGACTCATGCACGCTCCTGTAGAGGGGGGCCAGGAGTTGGGGACCCAGGGGCTGGTTAATTTAGAATGCAGAGCAAAAGGCCTCTTTTTGGTTTTGATAATTTAAAGTATATACTTAAGAGTTTTTACGTGTAATGATGACAAGAAAACATGAAATGGGGCTGGATATCTTAAACAACAAGTCTCCTATAGACCTATGTTTTGGTAATAATCTTTGATTCTTCAAGAGATGGTAGCTATAAAAATTTATTGACAATCTCCATGAATATATATAGCATACCATGATCATAATCCCCTATGACCACCCTTATTTGTCCGTCTTTCCTTATCCCCCGTCCACAGGTCCCTTCTTTTTTCCATTTTGTCTCTGCTCTATTTTGACGTCATTAGTTTTTTTCCCTTCATGTTATGCAGGTCATGTGTAGGTAGCATCAGCTGCAGTGAGTTCATGAATATCAAGGTCACTTTGTATCTGGAAGATTATATTACAAAGCACTCCTCCCTTCCCTTTGGCTCTAACATTCATTCTGCCAGCTCTTCCTCAATGGTCCCCGAGTCTTGGATGTTTTGATGAGATGTCTCATTTAGTGCTGAACACTCCATTGTCACTTCTTCTCAGCATATTGATGGAGTTTTAAGTCTCCCCAGTGGTTACCACTATCTGAAAAGAGAAGCCTGTCCTATCAAAAGTGAAAGAAGTATTAATGCATGGGCATAAACATAAGTATTTAAAGGACAGTTTGGTGAACATAATATATCCATTTAGCCAGACAACAGTACTAGTTTTGACCCCCAGGGCTAATGACCTCTCCAGCCATAGTCTTCTGATTTGATTTTCGAATCCAATAACAGAGCCGTTGGTTTCTACCATAACAGGCATGTCATCATTGCAGATGGTAGCTTTTGGACTATCTTTTATTATTTATTTATTTATTTGAGAGAGAGAGAGAGAAAGAGAAAATGGGTGTGCCAGGGCCTCTAGCCATTGCAGATGAACTCCAAAAGCATGCACTACCTTGTGCATCTAGTCCAGACATGGGTCCTGGAAAATTGAATCAGGGTCCTTAGTCTTCACAGGCAAGCGCCTTAACCAGCAAGCCATCTCTCCAGCCCTTGAATATCTCTTATGCATATTCTCTCTATCCTCCTTCATTAGAGTAGCATATTTCAGATGACAATATGTTTAAGAGGTCATAGAGATGTAACGTGCATATTCAGCCTGCCCTTATTCCAGCAAGATCAAAAAGGGAAAAGCATATCAAGCACACAGCCTTGGAAAATTTACACCAACTCACATTCTGTTTTACCTGTGGGTTCCTGTTGCATGAGGGCTGGTGAGATAGCTCAGTTGGTACTTGCCTTGCAAATATGAGGACCTGTGTTTGATCCCCAAAGACCACCTTTCGAAAACAGCCAGGTGTGGTTGCTCACACTTGTAATTCCAGCACTGAGGAGGCAGAGACACGTGGATTTCTGGAGCTCATTGACCAGCCAGTCTAGCTGACTTGGTGAATTCCAAGCCAGTAAAAATAATCTGGTCTCAGAAAAGTTGGATGATGTCAAAGCCATAATGCCCACATTTTTTCCTCTAGCCTCCCCATGGCCCTGCACACACCTGAATGAGCACACGCATACATCCACAGGAAAATACTGAGCGAGATGGAGATGTGTAAAGGGGAGGTGTGTGGGAGGCTACGTTCTTTTGGTGTCCAATCTGTGTTTCACGTGACCATAAATATGTTCTTTTTGTCAAGAGATACACACATAATGAACCTTAATGCCTAAGCTGTTGTGTGTTATAACTGGGGCCAGAGGGTTTCCATTCCTGGGGCAGAGTTACTGATGGATCCTTGCCTGGAATCTGGGCAGATTTCATTGACAGGTACTCCACTCCCCGTATGCCCTGGCATGACATTGGCTCTGTTGTCCACGGAAAGGCAGCTCGGGATGTGGCACGTCACTTCATCCAGCGCTGGAATTTCACAAAGGTACTGAAAATGTCACAACTATGCCCACATGGAAAGGGGCAGAAGGCTTCTGTGGCCACAGTTGTGACCTCATCTACTATTGGGTACATCAGTGTCAGAGTACCCAACTTGTGAAAATTATTTTTTAAAAAGGAAATGTTCCAGAACCTTCATGACATACAATTCAACATGCAAAGGGAGTGGCGCTGAGACCATGATTCAAGTCCATTGAACCTTGTAGAATTGGTATTGACTGAGGTTTACAGAATTGGACTCAGTAGTCATGGAAGGCTTAATGCAGGGTCTGGAAGACTTGTAAATGTGAGGGCTACAATTGTGAAGCACCTCCCAGTCCTGGCTGCCCTGGGCTCTCATGGCACAGGGCTGGGGGAGCTGGCTTTGAGCAAGGTGAGCAGGTGAGGTATAGTCGTTTCTGTTCTTCCCATGGTGACCCCATTATATCCCTAGGTTCACTGGGAGAGCTGACTCTAATGCTCATCAGCAGTGCTCTTAAGCACCCACTTTGTTTGGTTGAAATGACAAGGACTTGTCCCTTCTGATAACTTCAAAAATCATGTTAGTTCCACAAACAACTTAGAGTGTCATTTTACTTTTCATTTACATAAGCATTAGAAAAAATTAGTGGAGGATCTGGTGAAAATATTTTAGACAAAAATTGAGAGAGGAGCTGGAGAGATGGCTCAGCAGTGAAGTGTGCTTCATGTAAGCATGAGAGCCTCAGCGAGCCTGGGATCACCTGAGTTCGAATCTCCAGATCCCATGTAAACAGCTGGGCATGGCCTCATTGCCTGTAAGGGAGCAGAAACTAGGGAATCGCCAAGCTCCTGTGTCAAACAAGCTCTGGCTCAAATAAGAACAGGTGGAAGAGTGACGTAGCAGGACATCTAACATCCTGTTCTGGACACAAAAGGCAAGTGCACCCCACTCCAGGCAAATTCAGGAGGTGCCCAAGGGCACATATACACGCATGCACCACACATACCACACGACGAAGCACATTCAGAGATTTACGTGAATAAACAAAGTATTATTTTAACCTACTGTACTATCAAAGTTTCAAAACGTTGCCAATATCCAGAGTTAGATTTGAAGTTGTTTATGCTGTTGGAAAGATCAGGTGATACACTGCCAATAAATATTAAGACATGCAATTTTTAACGCAGAGAAAATATTTTCAGGCATTTACTAAAGAAATAATCTAGTAAAGTAATTCATTTAGTTTTTTGCTTTTAATAATTCAAATAAACTAGAATTACTAGAATGTTCCTGATAAAGCTTACACTTTTTAAAAAATAGGGTCTTGCTGTGTAACCCAGAGTGGCCTAGAACTTATGGCAGTACTCCTGTCCTCAGCCTCTAGCATTTTGGGATCTATAGGTGTCCATCACTATGCCCAGCTGGTAGGAATTTCTTAAATAAATTTTGATTCTTCATTCTATTTTACCACAAAATTGCTTAAAAAGTGAAATAGCACTATATTTCTGGGCCAAATCATTTACAACATAGTAAAAATTAGTTTACAAAATTCAGTAACTTTAATCCTGTATAACTATAGATTACATTTCATCCTTTGTCACAAACCTAAAAGAACATAGACTGACTACAAAAAGCAAAAGAAGAAACTATGATAAATGAAAGCAAGCATAACCTCCAGCCTTTTGCTTAGAGAAACGTTCATTAATATTTTATTTTGGTCACACAAGCCTATCTTTCCCTTCTAGGGAAGAATGGACTTCTTCTCTCATTCGGCTCCTTTTGTGTGTTTTTCACTGTTGTTTTTACTTCAGATTATGAAACCAAAGTACCGCTCCCTGTCGTATCCTTTCCTGCTCCCGAAGTCTCAAACCACAGCCCATGAGCTGAGGTATCAGGTGCCTGGCGCAGTCCACGCCACAGTGCAGGTAAGTCTGGTTCGCTCTTCTGCAGTGTTCTACTGAGTAACGTCTCGTGACTGAACTAAGTGCCTGCACCGTTACCTTCAGATTTCTCAACATGGATTTTTTCAAAGCAAATATAAGTAGACTCATATTTTCTATTCAAATCGATTCAATTCACATTATTTATAAAATGCAAGTATGCCTCTACTAAACACATGTCTCTATAAGCATCACAGTGGAGGCACAGCTGTCCCGTGATTCCCTGAGAAGTCACTAGCAGGAGGAGCGCAGTAACCCCTGGGCTGGAACTGCTCACCCAGCCGGAATGGGGGAGAAACTGCATCTGGGAAGCTAGTGGAACTTCAGTCGAATTTTAGTGCTTAATTAACCAGATGCCTTGTAGAGGCTCTTTTATAGGAATAGGAAGTTGTTTAAGAGAGTCACAAAAGTTTACAACCTCCAGTCCAACCATCTCAAATTACAAACAAGAAAACTCAGCCCCAGTGGAGCTCGGGGTCTTAGCCAGGACCACCCAGTAGTTACCAAGAGAAGCTTGAGATCCTCATCAAGTTCAATGTTGCTCAGTCTGCTCCCTTAACTAACAGTAGCTCAAATGTGTGTTTATTTATTTAGTTGAGAGAGAGAGAATGAGAGAAAATGGGTATGCCATGGCCTCTAGCCTCTAGCCTCTGCAAACGAACTCCAGACAGATGTGCCACCATTTGCATCTATCTGGTTTTATGTGGGTACTGGGGAATCAAACCCAGGACCTTAGGCTTCCTAGACAAGTGCCCTAACCACTGAACCATCTCTCCCCCCAAATGTTTTGAAGTCATGTGATGACCAAATGAGGATAAGCTGTAAGCTGTCTTTGACATTACCTTTTTAGCATTAAATGTATATTTTTGGGCTGGGAAGGATGGTTCAATAGGTAAATTACCTGCTACACAAGCGTGAAAACATGACTTCAAATCCCCAGTACTCATGGGAGTGGCCAAGTCCACCTCTAATCCTAGTTCTGGGAAGGCAGAAGGATCCTTGAGGTTCTTTGGCTCACTGAATAAGTCGGCTCTGGGTTCAGTCAAAAACCATGTTTCAAACAATAAAGTGGAAGGTAATTGGGGAAGACACTCAACATTTACTTCTAGCCTCCATACGTACATGTGTGTGCACAAATAAGCACGTGTGCGCACACGTGCACACACACGCAACATGTAAGAAAATATTCTGCTACTGACATCATCAAAGTGGACTAACATAATTCAGACATGGATTATAGAATTCTAGTGACTGTCATTTTATGAAGGAAGGGCTGGTGTTGGAAATTTAGCTCAGTGGCAGGCTGCTTGTCTAGCAAGCATAAGAATTGGGTTTGGTTTCTGGAACCAGAAAAAGAAAGAAAGAAAGAGAGAGAGAGAGAGAGAAGGAAGGAAGGAAGGAAGGAAGGAAGGAAGGAAGGAAGGAAGGAAGGAAGGAAGGAAGGAAGGAAAGAAAGAAAGAGAAAAGAAAGAAGGGAGGGAGGGAAGAAAGGAAGGAAGGAAGGAGAAAGGAAGGAAAGAAAGACAAAGAGAGGAAAGGAAAGGAAAAGAAAAGGAATGAGGAAGGAAGGAAAGAGCCTAAATCTATTACCTTGTCCTGTGTGCAAATAGAGGGGTGTGCCTATAAGAAATAAAGATATTTTAAAACACAGACAAAATAATAGAATAACAGGGATAAACCACTTGAGTACCTATAGCAAATAAGTATTCATCTCAGTTTAAGAAGATTACTAATTTAGGCTTGGAGGCACAGATAGTTATACAAATTTATACATTAGTTGAATATTTTATGAACCTGTTTATTCCACATGAAGGAAGAAAAATTACTCATGCTAGAAGATAAAATAAGAATGTTGGCATTAAGGAAAAAGAGAATTGAAGATTGAACTTGAATTAAAATTGGTGTGGTGGTCAACTTATGAAAGGTAGCCAAAATTAATGTAGTTTCTGTCAAAAAATGCATTGGTAAGGACTGTGGGGGTTTTTGTGATCAATCAGGGATGTTTAGTGTAGTTCTGTTTATGCCAAGATATGTTCACTTATTCATTCATTGCTTCAGCCAACTTACGCTAAAGTGCCATCTGTCTGCACAGTGGGGTCCTAAGAGCATACATAGGTCCTGCAGGGGCAGACAAAAATAAATAAATTATCTGCTTCTGGAAACTGAATTTGCTAGGGACAGAAAGCTGTGAATTTGGATAATTCACTTAACAGTGCAAAGCGTGTTCTCTGAAAGTATGGTTCAGTAAGTTACACGCATTTGGTGTTGAGAGATGCAGCTGGGTCTCTTCTCCAAGGAAAGAGACCACCAGCTTCAAAGACTGCTGCAAAGCATGGCTCCAGCAACGGGAGGAATGAAGTTAGCATGAGGTCAGGAGAGGGGTCCCCAGTGCTGGCCTGGTGTATTGAAAGCTGGTCCTACAAGCCCTAGTGACTTGGGAGGGATTTTCTTTTCTTTTTTTCTTTTTTTTTTTTTTTTCCTTCAGCTATACAGACATAGGGCTCAGGAATGTTTTGTGAAGGTTAACCAGGGAAGAGTGTCCCAAGCTGCCTTTACCTGTGAAGTGCTGATGACTCTTCCACAAGAGCATTTTCAAGGTCAGGGAAGTGCGTGCCAGCTTGCTGATCTCTTGAGTATGGAATGGTATAGTGCTTTTGTTGTGCTAATATGTTATGAAGCCACTGAGGGGCAAAGTGGAGCAGGAATTTCCAAGGGTTATTTGATAGATTTCTCATTTTATTTCTTTTGTTTGTTTGTTTGCTTACTTGTTTTTCTTTTATATGGAAGCAAAATAGTATATGCAAGAGGAAATATTTTATTTTATTTTATTTTTGAGGTACGGTCTCACTCTAGCTCAGGCTGACTTGGAATTCACTGTGTAGTCTCAGGGTGGTCTCGAACTCACAGTGCTCCTCTTACCACTGCCTCCCGAGTGCTGGAATTAAAGGCGTGCGGCACCATGCCCAGCTTCATTTTATTTCCTCTCATCTGCCTCTCTGTGAATAAACACTTGTGGGCTTGATGTTAATACCTATGAAAGGTTTAATAGAGTGCCAGAACATGACAGCACAAAGCAAAACTTAACAAATTCAGGAAAATTGAGATAATTCCTTGCATTCGATCAGACCACAATGGAATTAAACTACAAATCAATAGCAAGAAAGGCTATAGAGCGTACACAAAATCATGGAAACTAGACAATACACTACTACATGATGAATGGGTCAATGAAGAAATCAAGAAGGAAAGCAAAAAATTTATAGAGTCAAACAATAATGAGAACACAATATACCAAAATCTCTGGGACACAATGAAGGCAGTTCTAAGAGGTAAATTTATAGCCTTAAGTGCCTATATTAAGAAATTAGAAAGGTTGCAAGTAAACAACCTAATGCTTCACCTTAAAGTCTTAGGAAAAAAAGAACAAGGCAAACCAAAAAGCAGTAGATGGGAAGAAATAATAAAGATTAGGGCAGAAATTAATGAAATAGAAACAACAACAACAAAAAAAATCCAAAGAATTAATGAAACAAACAGTTGGTTCTTTGAAAGGATAAACAAGATTGATAAAGATTGATAAACCCTTAGCAAATCTGACCAAAAGAAAGAGAGAAGAGACACAAATTAATAAAATCAGAGATGAAAAAGGTAACACCACAACAGATGCCTGAGAAATTCAAAAAATCAAAGGCACATACTATCACAGCAAAGATAGAACAAAAAAAGAAAATTACAGACCAATCTCCCTCATGAACATAGATGCAAAATTCTCAACAAAATATTGGTAAACAGAAGACAAGAATATATCAAAAAGATCATTCACCCTGACCAAGTAGGCTTTATCCCAGAGATGCAGGGATGATTCAATATACACAAATCTATAAATGTAACACATTTTATAAATAGACTGAAGGACAAAAATCACATGATCATCTCATTAGACAAAGCGAAAGTGTTTGACAAAATCCAACATCCCTTCATGATAAAAGTTCTACAGAGACTGGGAATAGAAGGAACATATCTCAATATAATAAAAGCTATTTATGACAATCCTACAGCCAACATATTACTAAATGGGGAAAAACTGGAAGCTTTTCCATTAAAATCAGGATCAAGACAAGGGTGTACACTGTCCCCACTTTTATTTAATATAGTTTTGGAAGACTTAGCCATACCAATAAGGCAAGAGACACACATAAAAGGGATAAAATTGGAAAGGAAGACATCAAGTTATCATTATTTGCAGATGACATGATTCTATACATAAAGGACCCTAAAGACTCTACTAGCAAACTGTTAGAGTGGAACAAAACCTATAGCCATGTAGCAGGATACAAAATAAATACACAGAAATCAGTAGCCTTCATATATGCTAACAACAAACACACAGAGGATGAAATCAGAGAATCACTCCCATTCACAATTGCATCAAAATAAAATAAAGTACCTTGGAATAAACCTAACGAAGGAAGTAAAGAATCTCTATAATGAGAACTTTAAAACACTCAAGTGAGAAATTGCAGAAGACACTAGAAAGTGGAGAAACATCCCTTGTTCCTGGATTGGAAGAATCAATATTGTGAAAATGGCAATCTTACCAAAAGCAATCTACACATTTAATGCAATCCCTATCAAAATTCCAAAGGCATTCTTCATGGAAATAGAAAAAAAAAATCCAAAAATTCATTTGGAATCACAAAAAACTTTGAATATTTAAAATAATACTGAGCAACAAAAATAAGGCTGGTGGTATCACCATACCTGATTTTAACCTATACTACAGAGCCGTAGTAACAAAAACAGCATGGTACTGACACAAAAACAGACATGTAGATCAATAGAACAGAATAGAGGACCCAGATGTAAGTCTAGGTAGCTATAGCCACCTGATATTCAATAAAAATGTCAAAAATACTCATTGGAGAAAAGACAGCCTCTTCTGCAAATGGTGTTGGGAAAACTGGATATATATCTGTAGAAGGATGAAAATAGATTCTTCTCTCTCTCCATGCACAAGAATTAAGTCCAAATGGATTAAAGACCTTAACATCAGACCTGAAACTCTGAAACTGCTAGAGAAAAAAGTAGGGGAAACCCTTCAACATATTGGTCTTGGCAAAGACTTTCTGAATACAACCCCAATTGCTCAGGTAATAAAACCACAGATTAATCACTGGGACCTCATGAAATTACAAAGATTTTGCACTGCAAAGGACACAGAGAATAAAGCAAAGAGGCAACCTACAGAATGGGAAAAATCTTCACCAGCTATATATCTGATAGACGATTAATATCTAGGATATACAAAAAACTCAAAAAGTTAAATAATAAGGAATCGAACAAGCCAATCAAAAAATGGATTGTGGAACTAAATAGAGCATTCTCAAAGGAAGAAATATGAATGGCATATAAGCATAAAAAAAAAGGTTCTTCGTCATTAGTCATCAGGGAAATGCAGATTAAAACTACATTGAGATTCCATCTCACTCCTGTCAGATTGGCCACCATCATGAAAACAAATGATCATAAATGTTGGCGGGGATGTGGAAAAACAGGAACCCTTCTACACTGCTGGTGGGAATGCAATCTGGTCCAGCCATTGTGGAAATCAGTGTGGAGGTTCCTAAAACAGCTAAAGATTGATCTACCATGTGACCCAGCTATAGCACTCCTAGGCATATATCCCAAGGACTCATCTCATTTCCTTAGAAGTACGTGCTCAACCATGTTTATTGCTGCTCAATTTATAATAGCTGGGAAATGGAACCAGCCTAGATGTCCCTCAACTGATGAGTGGATAATGAAGATGTGGCACATTTATACAATGGAGTTCTACTCAGTGGTAAAGAAAAATGAAGTTATGAAATTTGCAGAAAAATGGATGGATCTGGAAAGGATTATAGTAAGTGAGGTAAGCCAGGCCCAGAAAGCCAAGTGCCACATGTTCTCCCTCATATGTGGATCCTAGCTACAGATGATTGGGCTTTTGTGTGTGAAGGAAAATACTTACTAGCAGAGGCCAGTAAGTTAAAAAGGAGATATAAAGGGAAAAAAAGGAAGGAAGGAGGGTACTTAACAGATTGGTATTATATTTATGTAAGTACAATGATTAAGATGGGGAGGTAATATGATAGAGATTGGAATTTCAAAGGGGAAAGTGGGGGGGGTATGACCATGCAATATTTTTTATAATCATGGAAAATGTTAATAAAAATTGTGAAAAGAAAAAAATAATAAAAATAAAGAAAATTTGTTTGGTGTTTTTACTGAAGACTCCAGAGGAGAACACTACGCGTATCAGGACTGATGGCGCAGGGCAGGGGCTGAGGCCAGTAAAGACTCAGGCGGCACTGGTGTAGGTCTGTTCTGGATGATACAGATTTTGCAACACTACAGCAGGGATCAAAAAGAAGTGCAAAGTGCTAGGCAAACACCTCTGGAGACATAGAGAACTGGTATGTATCATAAGCTGCATTCATTGTTTGTTTCTTCTTTCTCTTTTTCTTTGTTTATTTCTTCCTTTTTTGAGGCAGGGTCTCACTCCAGCCCAGACTGATCTGGAACTCACTCTGTAGCTCAGGCTGGCCTTGAATTCATGAAAAGTCCCCTACCTCAGCTTCCCAAATGCTGGAATCATAGTCATAAGCCACCTGGCCCAGGATAATAAAATATATTCAAAACCTCTCAGGTCAGGAGTACACTGTGTGATGTGAAATGTAGATAGTGTGGTCGTGTGGGTCCTCCACAAGTCCTGTTCTTTCTTGGAGATTTTCTTTCCCTGCAGGAAGGCATTATTATGGGTGTGAGTCAGATAGGTGCTCCCTTCAGGTGACAAAAGAGAAACATTTTATTCAATATCTTCCATAAATGAGACACCCATGTAACTGTGTTGACTTGCATTTATGCCTCCTGATAGAGTTCAGATCCTTTATCAAGCTCAAGTGCCCACCACTTCTGACTTTTTAAAATACTTATTATTACATTTATTATTAAAAATAAACCACTGCTCAGAATTTGTACCTTGACAGCTGAACTCATTTCTGTGAATCATGGAGAGAAAATGAAAATATCTAAATGAATGACAGAACCATAAATACATTTCACTACGTGGCATCCATAGAAGACAATTTCTACTAAAATCACCAGGAAGGACAAGTTAGAAAATGCAACACTATTGATGAACTATTTAATTTCAAGTTTATAATTTCTTTTATCCTTCTAGTCATCCACATTTCATATCTTCACGATGAACTCTTCAGCATTTCTGTCTATAAAGTGAAAATCACCTCCAGGCTGACTAACGTGAAGGCAGGGATGTGGGGAACAACTTGTTCTTCACCTCCAGGCACTAGAGTAGAGTTGGGGTTCTTCACCTGCCCAAGCCTCTCTTAAAACTTATATGTAGGTCTGGGGCTATAGCTCAGCTTGGAGCATGCTTGCTTAACATGCATGAAGCTCCGGGTTGCATCCGCAGCACTGCATAAACCAGGTGTGGTACACACCTGTGTAATCCCAGCCCTTTGGAGGTAGAGAGAGAAGCAGCAGCTCAAGGTTATTCTTGCTATATAGAAAGGTGGAGACTTGAGATGTATGAGAACTTGTATCAGAAAAAAAGAAAGCCAAAGAGGAAGAGAAAACAAGAGAAAGACAAAGGAAAGACATAATTTTACATTCATACATTTTGCACGTTTTGTTTATTTGTTTTTGAGGTTCTCATTGTAGCCCAGGCTGACTTGGAACTCACTCTGGAGCCTAGCATGGCCTTGAACTCACTGTGGTTATCCTACCTCAGCCACCTGAATGCTGGGACTAAACATATGAGCCACCATGCCAAGCTTGTATTATTTTTCTGCTAGGGCCCTTCCTCAATTTAAAAATTATTAGACCTATCAAAATTTGGAACGCTACTGGTTTTCAATAGACATTTTTTTCAGAAATGATGAGATAACTATAGTTGGGAAAACTGTATATGCAGGAAGTAAATCTTTTTGAAGATAAGAATGTCAAAGATAAGTAGAAATAGAAAAAATATATTAATTTGCTACATTTCCCCTCTAGTGTTAATGTTCTGACGATAGTACTTTCATCTTTTTCCCTGGATATAAACACTTATTTTAAAACCTTTTTTTGTTTGTTTTGTTTTGGTTTTTCGAGGTAGGGTCTCACTGTAGCTCAGGCTGACTTGGAATTCACTATGTAGTCACAGGGTGGCCTCGAACTCATGGTGATCCTCCTACCTCTGCCTCCCGAGTGCTGGGATTAAAGGCGTGCACCACCATCCTGGTTTATTTTTAAAACTTTTTAAAAACATATTAATTTTTTTGAGAGAGAGGGGGAGAGAATGGGATGCCAGGGCCTCTAACCACTGCAAATGCACTCCAGATGCATGTTCCCCCTTGTGCACCTGGCTTTTTGTGGGTTCTGGAAAATTGAATTTAAGTCCTTTGGCTTTGCAGGCAAGCTCCTTAACCACTACCCCATCATTGTAGCTCAATTTTTAAAATGTCTTGTTGATAATTTTCACAGATAACATCATGTGTTTTTATCATAGCCTTCTTTTGCCCAACCTCCATTCCTCTTCCACTGAGAAGCCTTCTTTCCCGCAGGCATTAGGTTGTCAAGTCATGAATGCATAGGGTTTAGAACGTAAGAATAGGATCTGGACCTCAGTGTATGTTTTTCTTTATTTTTTAAAATAGAATAATTTTTTATTTATTTGAGAGAGATAAGGTGGGGGGAGAGAATGGGTACACTAGGGCCTCTAGCCACTGCAAACAAACTCCAGACCCATGCAACTCCTTGTGCATCTGGCTTGCATGGGTGCTGGGGACTTGAACCTGAGTCCTTAGATTTTACAGGCAAGCACCTTAACATCCAAGCAGTCTCTCCAGCCCTCCTGTGCCTTTTCTTGCAGCCCTGTTTGCACATGCTGGCTAATGCTCTACCACTGAGTGAATCCCCAGCCTCTTGTTTCCCAAAAGTCCAATAAGGGACGAAAAGGTAGCCTTTGTATAAGGTACTTCATCTTTAAAGGATTTAATACCATAGCCACCCTCTTAATGTCATATGACTGTAGCCAAATGACTGTGACTCCACTGGGAAATTGAATAAAACTCACCCTAAAGGTCATTAATTTATTTTTGTTGATATTGACCTCAACATTACTACGTAGCAGAGGATGCCCCTGATCCTACTGCCTCACTGTTTAAAAATTATCTTTTCTTTCTCTCCTTCAACCTTTCCTTTGGTTCAGACAAAAGATCGACGTCACGAATAATTTCACCATCATGTGGATGGCCAGCACTCAAAAGAGAAGAGGTTGTGAGCTGGGCATGATGGCACACACCTTTAAGGCCAGCACTCGGCAGGCAGAGGTAGGAGGATGGCTATGAGTTAGAGGCCATCCTGGGTCTACATAGTAAATTCCAGGTCGGCGTGGACTAGAGCAAGACCCTACCTTGAAAAAACAAACAAACAAGGAAAAAAGACAAGAGGTTGTTAACAGGAAAAGCCTGTTGTAGTTACCCTCTGGTTGCTGGGACAAAGCACCTGATCAAAAGCAGCTGATGAGAGAAAGTCTATATTTTGGTTTACAGTCATGCAGGGAAGCCTCATGATGGCAAGGGGAAAGCATCGCATGGGCATCACCTCTGCCACAGCAGGTGGTGTGAGCAGCAGTAGGAGAATGAACCAAGCTCTGGCAAGGGGGAGCTGGCTGTAACCCCCTTAAGCACCCCCACACCCCACCAAACAAACCTCCTCCAGAAAGGCTCCACCTCCCAAATTTCCACCAACTAGGGACCAAGCATTCAGAACACAAGTAGATAGGGAACATCAGACTTAAACCACCACCGACCCTGAGAGAACAAAACACCCTTTAGGCCTACTTCTAGATTTTTCTTGCCTGTATTTCTTCATTTCTGACTGGCCGAGTGAGGCTCAACAGCCTAAGCACTTCCCTTGCCCCTTGGGAGCCTCTGACTGAGGGACATGCAAAAAGTTCTCTGGACCTAAGCAGTCTTTGTTCTATGATTGAGTTGGAAGCCTAGGAAAATGAAAAGGAATTAAGATATGCACTGAACTCATAGACAATAAAAAACACGGCAGTGAGAACAAGTCAAGAAATTTGGGGCAAATACTAAGCAAGTTATGAAGGCTTTTTAAGAGGAAACTTCTGTTTTTTATGTGCTGGTTCATAGGCCCAGTGTATGAAGGGGATTAGAGCTGTGGTGAAAGAGAAGACTGTGTTTTAAGTTAAAAAATAGGACACAGTACAAAGGAAAATGACTGGTCCCAGTTACAATTTAGAGTTTAAGTCATAAAGTCAGAGCTATGTCATTTCCATGTACTCTTAAGGCTGGGTTTCATACTTGGGGTTTGAAAAGTACAAGTTAGATTTCACCCCCAGGGCAGTGGGGCCACATCTCTGCATGTGAGGGGGGGGGGTCTTGAGGTTTGTCTCAGTTACATAGGCTTGTAAACAGAAATCAGATACAGGCTGGTGAGGCCAGTGAAGAGCAAAGAAGAAAACCAATCTGAAACGTAAAAACAAAAAAAAAAAAAAAAAAAAAAGGAAATCACATCTGGAAAAATGGCTCAGAGTTAAAGGCACTTGCTTGAAAGCCTGGGTTCAATTTCCCACTACCCATGTAAAGCCAGATGCATAAAGTGATGCATGTTTCTGGAGTTTGTATGAGCAAGAAGCCCTGACACACTTATCTCTCATTCTCTCTCTGTGTCCTTGCAAGTAAATGATTAATACAAATAAATAAATATGGGCTGGAGGGATTGCTTAGTGGTTAAAAGGCTTGCCTGAAAAGCCTTGGGACCCAGGTTCAACTCCCCAGTACCCACATAAAGCCACATGCACAAGGTGGCACCTGCATCTGGAGTTCCTTTGCAGTGGCTAGAGGCCCTAGCATGCCTATTCTCATTCTCTCTCTCTCTCTCTCTCTCTCCATATATATATCTGCATATATATATATATGTAGACAGATATATATATATCTGCTTCTTTTTCCTTCTCTCTCCTAAATAAGTAAATGAATACATTAATTAATTAAATATTTAAAATAAATAAAAAAGGAAACCAACCCAAAAAGCTCCACTTTCTTGACTGTTGATAGAACTTTCTAGATCATCAAGAACATACAGCAGTGGAGATGATTTACCCATAACTTCAGGGTCCCATGGGACAAGGGTGCAGGCAGAGCAACAATGAGAAACCATTACTTTCCATTTATCCTGTGGTGACAGGCAGATGTTTAACTAATTAGAGAGTAAATGACTAATACTGCTAACACTGGTTAAAAGAGAACTTTCAAGTTTGATCAAAACTGGTTTAATTTTTTTCAATTGCTTTCCTTTTTGAATCTCTCTCTCTCTCTGCATGTGTGTGTGCACGCGCACATACATGTACGTGTGTAGGGAAGCCAGAGGACAACCTTGGGTATCATCCTCAGGTACACTGTCCACCTCTTTTTGAAGCAGATCTCTCATTGGCCTGCAGGTCACAAATTAGGCTAGATGTCCGGGCCAGCAAGTTCCAGGGATCATCCTGACTCTGCCTCTTCAGTGGGATTGTGGAGTGGGTCACCATACCTGCACTTACATATGCATTTACATAGGAACTGGTGATTAAACTCAAGTCCTCATGCTTGCTAACTGTACCCCTAGCCCCTGAATTAGTAATGTGAATAAAAGTTCTGGGTTTGCACTTGGCAGTGGAATATGTTATGCTGAATGCTCTCAGGAGGTGATGACTTCCTGTGCTGAGCTCAGCGGTACTGTGGGTTGAGGACATCAGGGGATGAGGAGTGCACTTGTGTATATTGTTTACCACAAGCTGAAACAGGAAACTTCTTTTGGTTTTATGAGACAGAGAGAAAGAATTGGTGTGCCAGGGCCTCCAGCCACTGCAGTTGAGCTCCAGACGTGTGCACGCCCTTTTGCGCATGTGCGACATTGCGCAATTACGCCACTGTGCATCTGGCTTATGTGGGGCCTAGAGATTCGAACATGATTTCTTAGGCTTCACAGGCAAGCACCTTAACTGCTAAGTCATCTCTCCAGCCTGAGAATTCTTTCGGTGTGTAGTTACTTACTTTAAACATCTGAATGCCTCCAAGAAGGGAACCAGTTGCCTTGTCCTTCATGAAAAATGACAGATATGTGACCTTCCTGCTTCCCCTTCACAGCAGCCGTAGCTAATCAACCTCAGAGATTCCCTGGTATACCCTGCCCCAATAATCCTGTCTTCAACACAGCTGTCCAGGAAGCCACTCCAAGTTGATTAGACATGACATGTGACTTGGCACTGACTTGACATTACTAATTTTTATCTTTCATGGTGAGTTTGTCAAGCCTCGTTCAGGACAAGTTTTGAGATTCAGAAGGGAAAGAAAGCATTATATTTGTGGATCTGAGAGAAGTCTAAGATGTTACCTTCAAAAGTGACATAAACTTAGCTTTGACTTGACAGACACATGCACAGAGCCTCCATTACTAAGTGCCACAAATTATTGTTGGCACTTTGGGAGTTTTTACATTAATCTTTAGGTTAGCATACCAAGTAGTGGGTTTCATTATAGCAAGCGTTGTGGTATGCCATTTTCTTCACAGAAGCTCCAGTGGAAATAAAAGATGGGGGGAAGAAAAAAGAAAGAGGTAAGGGTGGGAAAGGAAGGGAGAGAAGGAAGGAGACAGTGGAGGAATAGAGCATCTTGACGTTAAAATGGCTTGTCCAGGGGGAAAGAGCAAGTAAAAGAGCAAAGTTCTAACAGGAATCTGGAGGCCAATCTCTCTTGCGCCTGCTGCAATGCTGCACTTGTTTCCAGAGTTCAACACACTTCAGTCAGGATGTCTCGATAGGACCTGGGGCAGTGGCTCATGAGGAAAGTGCTTCAGTGCAACCATGAGGACCTGAGTTTGACCCCAGAAACCAGAGTGTTAAAAAATAGGCATGGTGGTGCATGTCTGTAATTCCAGCACTGGGAAGGTAGACAGGAGAATCCTTGGAGTTCTCTGGCTAGCCAGTCTAGTCTAATTGAGCTCCAGGCTAATGAGAGACCCTGTTTCAAAACAAAAAGATTGCTGACAGTGCCTAAGGATAACGCCAGAGCTCCTTCTCTGTCATCCACATGCATGGACCCGTGTGCACTCGAATACACACACACAAGCCAAAGAACTTTGTCAACACAGTCTGCATTTCCAGGGGCATGCTACTTGGCAACCAACTTCAACATTAGTTTAACTAGACTAAGAACTTACCTGTATTATTTCTGTCTAGAGAACAATAATGCAGTTTCTTGAAGATGTTGCCAAAGCTGAGATATCTTCTAGACTTAAGTTTTATTTATGAGTTTCCTTCTATAACATTCAACTATTTGTGTCCACAATTACATTTTCCAATTCATTGCATATGTTTATCTGATAAAATTAAATAAAATGCTGCCAGGATTATTTTTTTTAAAATAATAATTACCTCCTATTAGATAGAGATTTAACATATTAAGGTTGACAAATAACAATGATTCTTTTCAGCAAGTACTATTTTTGAATTTTAGTAGGCTAGAGATAATTTTTAAAAATAACAACTAGTGGAATATTTTAAGTATGTAGTAGACATAAGACAGATTATGTCTTGAATCATTTTTGTAGTCCTAGGAAGTATAGTGATGTTCTATTCATTTTATTTAAAATTTCAGTCAGTCTCATGAAAGATAGTTTCAGCATTCATTTTCAAATCAGAAATAGAAAATATGTTTTTATTTTGATTCTCCTATGATATTATGCAATTGTTTAACAAAAACCAAGATGTATTTACTGGATACTTACATACGGATTTCAAACTGCAACACCAGCTAGAATATTGGTTGCTAGGACAGACACCTAGCCAAAAACACTTTATGAAAGGAACAGGGTTTATTGCAGCTTACAGTTTTGAGAAGTTTGATTGTGGCAGAGGAAGCATAGAAGAGGGTAGGCATCACATTTTATCACATCAGCTGGGAGGAAGCAGCAAGAGTGAGCTAGCTAGACAGTAGGGCTGGGCAATAAACTTCAAGGTTCTCCCCAGTGACACACCTCCTCTAGCAAAGCTTTACCACATAAATTACCACCCTCTGGAGACCAAGTACTCAAAACACATGAGCCTGTGGGGGACACGTCACTCAGATCATCACCAGTGGCAAGCCAAGGCTGCTTCAATGATAGAGCCGCGAATCTTCCAGGGTCCTCTAGTCCATCCTGCCATGCACAACCAGTCTGCTTAGCAGCATCTCTCATGTGATCTGCCATACTCCCTCTAACTCTATCAGCATTTTGTGCATGTGTGCACGGTGTGGGCACATGTAAGTGTTGGTGTGCATAGACATTAGGTGTCTTCCTGGTTTTAGCTCTTGATTTTACTCAGACAGGAGGTCACTGTTTCAGAGTATCTAGCCAGCTGTTTTGCACTGGGGATTCACTGTCTCTGCTTCCCATGTGCCTTTTTGCCTACCTGTATTTATGTAGGTGCTGGCAAGCTCAATTCAATCCAAACTCTGGTCCTCACCCTTGCACAGCCAGCGCTTTCTCTCTAAGACATCTTCCTAGCTCCTAACACGGTCATTACTAATCACACTCACCTACCACTTACTAGGTGCCAGGGTTCCTGCTATGCCCATCACAGTCATCTGTTGAATTTTTCAACAGCTTTATAAAATAGATATTCCAACACAGGGGACAGAAATTTTGTGCAAAAGAGTAACTTAATAAATGTGACCAATTTCAACAGCCTATTAGTAGGTGAGGCAGTTCTTCTCTACATCTCTTTATCAGTATATGTAAACTGAACTACCCTATAACTGTGGGTCTGTCCTAGGGAAAAAGTATGAATGGTCATGTTACTTACAGCCACCTGAAGAACTTTTTGAAATACTCATTGTAGAAAACATAACATGTAGCATCCTGTTTTTTGTTGTTGTTGTTGGTAGTGGTGGTGGTGATGGGGGTTTTTCGATATAGGGTCTGACTCTGGCCCGGGTTGACCTGGAATTAACTATGTAGTCTCAGGGTGGCCTCAGACTTATGGAAATTCTCCTACCTCTGCCTCCCAAGTGCTGGAACTAAAGGCGTACACCACTTCACCATCATATAACATCCTGTTTTAAATAAAAATAATCCTGGGTGGAAGAGGATGTATTCAGGATGTGCAGTGACTCCCCCTGCATCCCGTGTCACTCAAACCATGATAACCCCTAATTTACAAAAAACAAATAATGGGTGACTTCATTACCTGCATAGGATGCATCTCCACTGCCTGATGTTTGCTCGTTGATGTCTTGTAGTTGCTCCGCTCTGCTGCTGATTGGTCTGCTGGTATAAAGTACCACGAGGAGTCCATCCACGCAGCATATGTCTCCGTAATCGAGAACAGCAAGCACTATATCTATATTGAAGTAAGTTCTCCTGCCTTGCCAGGTATCACACAGAAATGGTAATGGTGGGGACCCCAGTTCAGGATTTCCATGTTAGTAATCATGGGCTGATGTACGAAGTGCTGTAAAAGTGCGGATTCATACCATCTGGATTTTTTTTTTTAATTTTTGTTGTTCATTTATTCATTTGAGAGTGACAGAGAGAGAAACAGACAGAGAGAGAGAGAGATTGAGAATGGGCGTGCCAGGGCTTCCAGCCACTGCAAACGGACTCCAGATGTGTGCGCCCCCTTGTGCATCTGGCTGACGTCCTGGGGAACCAAGCCTCGAACTGGGGTCCTTAGGCTTCACAGGCAAGCGCTTAACCACTAAGCCATCTCTCCAGCCCCCATCTGGATTTTTGATACTCCCAGCATACCTGAAATACACTCTGGAATCTTTGCCTCAAGACTCTGAAACAGAATCCCCTAAACCCTTGTGCTAAAATGAATCAAGTCACTATAATTTTATTTACCCAAAATAATCCCACTGTGGATGTGTAAGTGTTCATTTGGCTTGGATGGCGATTTTGAACATGAAGCATGCTTTATCCCAGGAGACCACCCCCCCCACACACACACACACAGAAAGGTGCTCAAATACAGGTGATTGGATGCCTCCATTTGGGAATGCTGGAGTAGGGAGGAATAGCAAAGAGAATGTGGAGAAGGAAAAGGTGATAATGTCAAGGCAGGAGCCATGTTCCTCAGTTCCATATGAACTACTCATTATTAAGCCTTTTTAGACCCCAGAGTTTGTGTTCAGAGTGTGTGAGAAAATCTGGGAACATTGAGTTTTCTTGGGAACTTTAATTGCACTTCAAATGGGTGTAAAAATAGTACAGAGCACTTGAAAACCCCTGAGAAAAAAGAGGAATCATGATAACGGAAAAATAGCTGCAACCAAAAACAGATCACTCTCCTTTATCCTAGTTTTCTTTTTCCCATTGAGTAAAAATAAAATGTTTATGAAGATGAGGTGGATCAGCTGGGAAAAACGTTCTAGTTCTCTTTGATTTTTCCTTGAACCCTGTAGATCTTTGTCTCTGTACAGTGACAGTTAATTAAGCATGCTTATGCTTTACCTGGAGAAAAAGAAGGCTAATTGAAATATCAATGGGCTAAATCCAATGTGGTACCCTGTGTGGGCCCACACAGTAGATAAAGGACATTAATAAAAAAAAAAATCTAGTTAGCTGTGTTCAAAGACTGCACAGCTTATAATATGTCTAGTATTATTAGCTCTGGCAGTTCTACCTCAATTACATAAGATATTAGAGATGGTTTCTCCATACCTAGTCATGCCACTTCACCTTTTTACTTTAAAAAAATATTTTATTTATTTATTTGCAAGAAGAAACAGAAAGAGAAAGACAGAGACAAAGGGAGACTGGGTGTGCCAGAGTCTCCAACCACTGCCAACACACCCCAGATCATGTACCACTTTGTGCATCTGGCTTTACATGGGTGCTAGAGAATCAAACCCAGGTCTTTAGGCATTGCAGGCAAGCATCTTAACTGCTAAGCCATCTCTCCAGCCCACTGTTTCTTTTTAAATAGTATGAATACCAGCTTTTCTTTTTATAGTATTTATTTTATTTTATTTGAGAGAGAGAGAATGGATATACTAGGGCCTCTAGGCACTGCAGACAAACTCTAGACACATGTGTCACCTTGTGCATCTGGATTTACATGGGTACTAGGGAATCAAACCAGGTCCTTATGCTTTGCAAGCAAGTTCCTTAGTTCCTTACCCACTGAGCCATCTCTCCAGCCCTCCAGTTTTTTTTTTTTTTTTTTTGTCATATTAGCATAGTATCGAAGTCAACTACTCCTAAGAAGTTCCAGGGCGATATTCATCTAGCCAGTGTAAGCAGTCAGCATTGACCCTGCTTTTCCAATTAAAGCAGTAACAGATATGGCATGTGGCCCTGTCAGGGCTTATAGCTACTGAGAAATACTAAGCATCTCTGAGATATGAAATCAGTAGGAAAAAAACCGACAGTTTGATTGCCACCAAGATTCCAATGCTTGAATTATATTCTCCAGTGAGTTTCTCTTTAGTATCTTCCTGTAACATTGACTTTGGGAAGCTTTTGGTAGATTTGTGCACTGAAGGGTAAAAACCTGTGTTCTCATAAAAATACTATTGCTACCAAAGGATGAAAATCATATTTTGAATTATTATTTATGCATATTCCCGGAGATGATTAGCACTTACTTACTCATTTCTATCTGAACATTCTTTTATGCAATAAACAAAATCTTTTAATCACTAGGATAATGGTTAATATTGTAGCTATTTTCAAGCAAGTGTTTTTCACCACTGAACCATGTCCTCTGCTCTGTAGCTATTTTTAGTAATAGTTTTAAAGTATATTTTCATTGATATGTGAATAACAGAAGTACTTAAAGAAAATAATAAACAAAAATATTTCTATTTTATTAGTGTACACACACATACACACCAGATTTGAAAGTACTTAAAATAGAAGTTCATGGACAGAGACCCAGAGAAAAGCAACAAAGTTAAAGCAGATGCTAGAGAATATTTGTAGAACTGGACAGAATTAGAGCAGACTTCTGCCATATGTGTAAACAGAGCATGAGATAGGATACTTACCAATGTAGAATTTTAAATCATAAGCATTTATACAGTGTGGGAATCAGAAAGAAACCTAATTTGGGAATGTTCTTAGCATTCTAACAATGTAATTGTGACATTTGTGCAGATGAAACAATACTTTCGTAGAGACCTGGAGTCACAGGAGGCATCTCTTATGCATCATCCTTTACTTCTTTGGGGATTCAGTGGCCAGATTACATCATTGTGTAAAACTTTTCATAACCCGAATGAATTTCTTGTTATCTGCCACCTTCCCTTATGCTGTAATTGTACCACTAGCAAAATGAAACCTTTTGTGATTATCCTGTTTTTCTCATAGAACCAGTTTTTCATAAGCTGTGCGGATGACAAAGTTGTGTTCAACAAGATAGGAGACACCATTGCCCAGAGGATCCTGAAAGCCCACAGGTAGTGTCCTGGGGTTTTCAACAAAATTTTGGGTGAAGTTGTAGAATTAGCTGCCTGGTATTTGCTGCTGAAATGACTAACAAATGCTCATGTTTAAATGCTGTCACCTCCTAGCCAGCTTGAACACTGTTCAGCCAGCACTCGGATTCCTTGAATCTGAGTCAGTGGCTAAGAATTTGTGAATCCATTTTGGTAGGAATCTGACTTCTTCCAGGGTACAACCTGTTCTTCCCGTCTCTTTCCCACACACAGGGTTGGTGTTTGGATTTATTTAATGGCAGACATAAACATAGGAAAATAGATATAAAATTTGCCATGGGTTATATTTAAATGATTGTTTCCGCCTGTCTATTTCTTCAGCTGGTGATGTATTTCTTAATAGTTTATTGAGATCATGTCCACATGCAATGCACTAACTTAACTACACTGTCCAAGTGTTTCTAGCCATATAAAAAATAACCATCACCTAACCAACATTAGAATGCTTTGATTGCCCATAAAGATGTCGCATATATATTAGCAGCCATTACCATCTGCTTCCTCATTCCTTGAGCCCCAGCAGCCATTAATGGGATTTCTTTTTGTATACATTTGGATGTGGGCATTTAATGGGATCAGGTAACATGCGGCTTTTTTGACTGGCTTCTTTCACTTAGCATCACATTCTCTGTGCTCATATGTGTTGTTGCATATGTCAGTACTTTATTTTCTTTTTATTGTCATATAATAGTCCATTATATGAATATGCTACAATTTATTTACCTATTCATGAGTTGGTATACAAGTGAGTTTTTTTCTCATATTTTGCTATTATTATGAATAATTTTGCTGTAGGCATTCCTTACTAGTTTTTATGTTGATGAAAATTTAATTTCACTAGTGGACTTGTTGGGTGATCTTGATGACTTCTATTTAAAATTTTTGAGAGATTGACTACATTCAAGCAAGCCACACCATTTTACCTTCTCATGATGTATGAGAGAGCTCCAATTTTGCTATACTATTGCAAATGCTTTTCATTATAGTCTTCAAAAATATTAGATGTGAAAAAATAAAAATTAAAAAAAATATTAGATGTGGACTTGTATTTTATTGTGGTTTTATCTTGAATTTCCCTTGTGACCAATGGTATTGAGCATATTTTGTGGGCTCATTGACCACTTTTGTGTTATCTGTGAAGAGCTGCCTATCCAAACCCCTTGCCTATTTTTTCATTGAGTTACTTGGCATTTTGTTGTTGAGCTGAAGATCGTTATACAAGTCCTATGTGAGGTGCATGATTTGCAAATATTTTCTTCCTTCAAGGGATGATCATTTTACTTTCTTGATAATGTCTATTGAAACATAAAAGTTTCTAATACTGAAGAAGTCCAATTTGTCCATTCTCTTCTCACTTGTACATTTGGTGTCATAGCTAAGAGAACACCGCCTGGTTGTGTATCACAGAATGTATGGATATTTTCTTCTAAGAATTGTATAGTTCCAGGTCTTACATTCATATCTTTGCCTCACTTTGAGTTGTGCTTTGCAATTTATGTGAGTAATGGATTCACCATTATTATGTGTCATGTTACTATGGAATTATCTCAGCACTATTTGTTGACAAGGCAGCTCTTTCCTAGTTGAATTGCTGTGGCTTCTGGTGGCCAAATTCAGCTGTATGTAAAAGTACCCAGTAAGCAGAATCACAATATCTCACTATTTTAAGTCATGGAACTTACACAGTGAAGAATGTTAAATATTTCCACCTCTGACATGTAAACCATTTTCTTGATTTCCAGTGTCATGTGGTACTTTGATATCTTTCTTTCTAATGCACAGTTCAGGTCTGCATCATATTACTGACTCTTTGCTGTGCTTTGTGACAGCAGGTCATGTAGATTTGGATGATTGCTGCTGTTCCTATCCTTGTTTTTCAAATTAAAAGCTGATCCTCAATGAGTCACATGACTTCTCTGGGCTACTCTCAGCTATAGGCCAGTAGCTTTACATCCAGGCTTTGAGTTTTGGGCCCAATGCCTTCCTTGACATCACATAAATCCAATCCCCTGATGGTTAGGATGAAAGACCCATTCCAAATTTGGAGTTGCCTCAGGCTGAGCTAAGTGGGCCGGGCCTTTATAGTACCTTCTCACTTCTAAACAATCACCAAGTCACACTAACCCCAGGGCATGGGGATGACCTTGAGTGAGACAAGTCTTTGTGGCCCATGGGGGATGTAATCTAGAGAAGGACTCCACCATCAATTAGCAGCTGATCCCTTATGAGGGAGCCATCTCCATTCCAAGCTGAGGGGTTGAGGAGGTGTGTCTAGCACACTGTAGTTTGGATTTCCCCCTTGAGTGCACACTGGAATCACCTTTCGGCTTTTACAAAACCACATGGCTTGACTCCACTTCAGGCTTACCATATTATAAATTAGTGGAGTGGCACCCACAGAATTTTATAATGCTACAAAGAGGACCCCAGGGTAGAGCCAAGATTGCCCAGAGCTTATCTTGAACAGCAAAGATGGCCATAAATGGTAACTCCGCTGTGTACTCTTCTAAGCAAACTTTATTCTTTGCTGTCTCAACTACTTTGTCAGGTCCTCATTGCACAGTTTCTAAGATGACTTAAAAATGGCCTTACTTACATGTAAACATGTGCACACAGTAATTTCTTGCATCCTTATCCTTTCCCATCTCCCAATTCTACAAGATAATTTATGTCTCAATGGCAAAATTTCATTACATTTCTGCCCATCTGACATTTCATTGATGCAGTTGGTGTCTGCTTTGTTTAGGAAGCCCATTTGGCAAATAACAGAAAAAAAAAAAAAAAAACAGTCTTGTGAAATTGAAGCAAACCACAGAAGTACATTAAGTTGGAGCTGGGCATGGTAGCTTGCTCTTGTGGGGAGGCAGGGACAGATAGCCCTTGCAGCTTGCTGGCCAGCCAGTTTAGCTGACTTAGCAAGCTCAAGCCCCGTGAGAGACCCCGCTCAACAACAGCTATGGATGGCACCTGAGGAATAACAACCAAGCTTGTCCTCCGGCATCCACACACATGTATACCCACATGTACATACATGCATACACACACACACACACACACACACAGAGGAAATACAGTAAATTGGCATATGAGTTCACCAAACTGAGCAGTGAACCACAAATTTTGGAACCGTGATCAGCTAATAGGTAGAATTGTGTGAAACTGAAATTGGTTAATGTTCTTTGTAGTATGTAGTTATATTTAATACATGTAAGCTTTGTTTTCAAGTGTTTTGGAGCCAGAAAGAGTATCTTACTTTGCACATAACTTGTTTCTTAAATGTGGAGTTTTATCATACTCTTAGCAATTCAGAGCAGTGATCCTATGAGCTACTTCTGAGTGAAGCAGAACTTGATAGGAGTATGGGAAGGCAGCATCTGTCTTTGACTGCCTCATACTTGGTGGCTCACAGGCACACTAAAGACTGGCAGATTCAAGTTTACTTTGTAGAAACAAATGAGAAACAAGTCCATAGAACTTCAAATGAACGCTGTGCCGTTGACCTCAGATCGTGCATTGCCTTGCTTTCTCTGATAGCCACATTTTAAAATGGTACAGGTGTCACACTTTCTGTGAACACACACACATTCTGGAAACATACTGTACAGTTTCCCCTTCTTTGCACCCCCACATTATCATTCCTCCCCCATATTACTTAGAACTTTAGGTCTGGAGAGATGGCTTAGCGGTTAAGGCACTTGGCTGCAAAGCCTAAGGACCCATGTTTGGCTCTCTAGATCCCATGTAAGCCAGATGCACAGAGGTGAGGCACGCACGAGGTCACACGTATGCACAAGGTGGTGAAAGTGTCTACAGTTTGATTGTAGTGGTTGAGGCGCTGTCACGCCAATTCTCTCTCTCCCTTTCTCTCTCTGTCTTTATCTCTCTCTCAAAAAAAGTAAAAAAATAAAAATAAATAAAAAATAATTATAACTTTAGAACATTTTTTTCACTTAATCACTTGAAGTTTGTGGGCTGCTGTCTTTTCTTTTTGGCTCGTGTGTCGTACGCATGTTTGTTTGGGTGTGTGCATGAGTGTATGGAGGCCAGAGTATCTATCCAAGCTCGCCCCACTTTACTTTTTCAGAGAGGGTGTCTCACCCAGACTAAGTAGCCAACCAGGCTCAGAGATCCTCCTGTCTCCTCCTCCGCAGCGCTGGGATTGCAGGTGGATGCCACCCTGCCTAGCTTTTGCGTGGGTGCAGCAGCGCACACTTCACTGACCGAGCCATCTCCCTCAGCTCAAGGGCTGCTGTTCTTAGAGCAGGTCAAGGCAGAAGTCAAAAGTTCCTTTTGCAGACTATTTGCAGTGGAGCGTCTCCTTTTCTCCAGAGACCCAAGCCTGCTCCTCTGCTCTTCCTTTACAGATTCCTTATTTTCTTCTTTTGTGTGTGTGTGTGTGTGTGTGTGTGTGTGTGTGTGTGTCTGTGTTTTTTCAAGGTAGGATCTCACTCTAGCTCACGCTGACCTGGAATTCACCTCATGGTGATCCTCCTACCTCTGCCTCCCGAGTTCCGGGATAAAGGCGTGTGCCACCACACCCAGCTCAGATTCCTTATTTTCTACTCACAGAGATGCAGAACTTCCCTGCCAAGGTACATTCTCAGCAACAAGGCCGGTTTCACTGCTGGAAAGGCTTAGACTACAGTGCCAAGCACACGGAGGGAGCCGACAGCAGCCAGCCAGCTCTGACCGAGGAGTGTGGGCCTTCATTCAGGGCCCCCGCCCCCACCGCCTTGGCTAGGTCTTTGTTTTCCTGCCAGCACTGGAATGGAGCCTCAAACCAGTTCTCCTAAGCAATTTATCTGCTGCCTTCATTCCTTCTGGTTCTTTCTCCACGGCCGTCATTCCTTATAGAAATGGATTTTTGCAAGGCCTCCACATTCTGATCCATGACTGTGATCCTCAGACAGTTCATTCCTTGCTGCACAAAGACAAGATGAGCCAGGAAACTCCCTGTGAAAGAAATGTGTAAACCTCTCTCAGTGGTGAGACTAGCTCCTGCTTCTGATGACTCCAGTGTGTGGCAGACTAGGGAGCAGAAATCATAACCCTTGGCCTAAAATCGACTTTCATACCATACCATAGGTAGGATAGGACCAATGGATTGAGATAAGAATGTATTTTCACATTGTGTATTGTAAATGAATGGTTCATGGGACTTTATTTATTTATTTACGAACCAGTGAGTGGCTTATAGAGCACGGGTGAGGGGTTACTTATAGGAGCATGGGTGACTAAAAGGCAGCTAACTGTATCATGTGACGTTCACTCCAGCCTAAGTGACAACTTGTGGGTGCTGTGTCCCTAAAGGTCACCACAGGACTTGCCGCCAGTTGGTTTCTGCTTCTGTAGCTGTGGTGAGGGGTCTTGTGATTCTTGTAAGTTTCAGAAACTTCCCCAAATTGGGAGTTATATATTTCTTGAGTGTATTGAGCCTTTCTTTCCCTCCTTTGCTTCAGTTCCCTGATGTTATATGACACCCCACCCCTTCTCTAACATTCTTTCCACCACGTCTTCCAAGCTGTTTCCTGAACCTTGCACAGGGTGACATAGATGTCTATCTATGGCTAAGCATTGAGTCACTGTGACATATCTTTGCTTATTATTTTTGTATTTTTTTTTTAGCCTTGCTTATTTTGACATGCAAAAATTTCTGCCTTGGGAGAAAGCCAGGAAGTGAGAGTATATTTCACATGATTGTTGTAAAAAAAAATTGAAATTCAATGACAAGTGACAGTTGACTGCATGTCTCTGTGCTAATGATGAACTACACTGAAAGATATACCACTAAAATATGCAATTTAAAAAATTGCTAACCTCCTTATGGTTCTTACAACTGTGGGAGAGCTACAGTCTGCCCATAAGTGGGTAAGTGGGTGATATGAGGAATACACACAGTGAACTCTAGAATTCCTGGGGGCCAGACGTCAGCAGACCTGAACTCCTTCCAGCTCTGTTATCCTGAGGTATGTGAGCCTTTGACTCTTAATCAGCTTGATCGTCTGTCTCCTCACCAACAAAGGGCATGCTAGCGCCAATGTGTGAATGTATGTGAGAGCAGCCTGCACGCGGTAAAGCACCAGTAAATGTAAAAACACACCATAGCTTTTCTAAGACACCAATCGTCTGAAATGTGTTACACGCTGTAGGTACAAGGGAGGATAAATAATCACAGTAGTCAAGTCAGAATTCATATTTATGCTAGAGACAGAAATATGTCAACTAAGCGGATATTTATTTAAACATTCCTGCCAGGCACAGAGGCACTTGGGAGGTGGTGCAAGTAGGAGATCTTTACTTTAATTTAGGAGCTGAATGCTGCGGAATCAGAAAAGAATTACTTTGCAAAATAAGAACAAGTAAAGAAAGGGAAAGCTTTTTTTTTTTTAATTATTTATTTATTTATTTGAGAGCGACAGACACAGAGAGAAAGACAGATAGAGGGAGAGAGAGAGAATGGGCGTGCCAGGGCTTCCAGCCTCTGCAAACGAACTCCAGACGCGTGCGCCCCCTTGTGCATCTGGCTAACATGGGACCTGGGGAACTGAGCCTTGAACCGGGGTCCTTAGGCTTCACAGGCAAGCACTTAACCGCTAAGCCATCTCTCCAGCCCAAGGGAAAGCTTGTTTTACTTTCCTACCGCGGGCTTTCATTGCAGGAAGTGGCACGTGTGCATGAAACACTTTGTCCCCAGTTGATCTAGCAGAAGGGTTCCTATTTAGAACCAATCTTTCCATTTCTCATTATTGATTTGATAACACACTTCTGAGCATAATGTGAGGTCAGGTTTGTCATATCACAGCAACAAGAAAACAATGCACCAGGACTCCACTTTCTGTTCTTTTTAAAGCTTTTTCCATTTCTACAGAAGCAGACACTTGAATGTTAAGCTCCCCTGAAATCTATGAGGGATGTTTTATTTTAAAAATTTGAATTATAAAAACATTTTGTTTATTTGTGTGTATGTGTATGTGCGTGCACCCATGCCTGTGTGTGTATGGGTGCACTACATGGGCTAGAAGACAACCTTCATGGTGTTCCTCAGGCACCATCTTGCTCCTTCAACAGAGAGTCTCTCTCTGACCTGCAGCTTGACAAGTAGTCTAGACTGGCAGGCCAGCAATTTCCAGGGATCCACTTGATTCCATCACCCCACAGTTAGAATTACAAGCTTATACCACCATTCCTAGATTTTTAAAAATAGTTTTTCATTTGACAGATAAAGAGGAAGAGAACAGGAAGCGCCAGGATCTCCAGCCACTGAAAATGAACTCCACAAATGTGCACCCCCTTTTGCATCTGGTTAACGTGGGTCCTGGGGAATCGAACCTGGGTCCTTTGGCATTGCAGGCAAATGCCGTAACCACTAAGCCATCCCACCGACCCCACACCTAGTTTTTTAAAACTTTTTATTGACAGCTTCTGTGATTAGAGATAATATAAATCATGATAATTCCCCTCCCGCATCCCCATTTACTCCCTCAAATCAACACTCCATCCGATCCCCTCTCTCTTTCAATTAGTTTCTTTTTTATTTTGATGTTATCATCTTTTTGGATTCTGGGGATGGAACTCAGGTTCTCCTGCTTGCAAGGCAAATATTTCACTGCCTCAGCTGTCATCCAAGATCCTGTTTTATTTCTTAAAATAATTACTTGGTAGATAAAATCTTCTGAGGTTTAAAGAGTATCTATATCCTATCATTTCCATGTCCTATTATTTTGTAAGAAGTTGAAAAGGCATGCTTGGCATGTTGCAGAAGCATTATATTAAAGAAATTCAAACTTCAGTTATTATAAAAGGAGTACAAAATACTTTAGGTATGCCAATTGCTATCCATACTTTTTTTTTTTTTTCTTATGGAGTACCTTCCAACCTCAATGAAGTCCTGGACAATATACTGGGACACAGATGACATCAAATTATGGCAGGATAACTTTTGATTTAGATCATGTAATTGCTTTTATTCTATTCCAAAAATATTATTCATGGTCATCTCAGCAGATAGATACAAAAATGGGCACAGGGGAGGAGCCAGCAGTCATTTTGAGCCTAAGCTTATGTCCTGTCAGAGGAGAGGGGAGGGGAGTACGCAGGAGGAGAAAAGGGAGAGAGGGAGGAAGGAAGAAGAGAGGGAGAGAACTAAAAAATATTTGCACATGTGGGTGGGTGGCGCCAGGGCCTCTTGCCCCTGCAAACAGATGTCACATGCTTGCACCATTTTTGCATCTGGCTTGCATGGGTTTTTGGCACCTTTAGCCATTGAGCCATCTTCCCAGCTCCCTCAGAACAGTTTAATAAAGGATTTTGTAGAATCTCATTTGGGGATATGTGTGCCAAGTATGCTATTAAGTCTGGGATGAAGTATAGGTCAGACATGCTAGGCTAGCCCAACATTCTAACATTTCAAAGCTTGCCATTTATAAAGGATAAGCAATGAAAAACATTCAATGCATGTTTGCACAACATATAATATGCCATACCCTATCAAACCACATGTACAACAGGTAAAATCAGTGTTAAGTTGGATGGATGTTTCTCATGCAGTCATAGATATTAGCCCATTTCCTCATATGCAGTTGAGAAAAGTGAAGCCAGAACCATGTATTGTATTTTCAAAGGCGTTGCCAAGTACAAAACTCAAAGGGTCATGTCCCAAGCCACCAAGAAGCTACAGATCCAAGCCGCACATAACTGATCCCACCATGTTCTAAAGTTCTGTTCACAAAAACCCAAGAAACCCCAACTGCAATTATTCTTATTTTTGACAGTATTCATTGCTGTGAAATCTCCAACAATGTGATGATTTATAGCAGCTATTGAAGTTCACAGTCATGAAATATGACCTGCAAGTCTCAAATTCTCAGCAAAAAAAAAAAAAAAGAAAGAAAGAAAAAAGAAAAAAATCTCATCACTAGAGAAGCACATTAAGTCTCTTTGGAGGTTTTCTTAGAAATAACTGAGGCCCAGCTGTTGGGGGACATTGCTTCTCACTACCCTGCACTGTGCACAGAGACAAAGTACGGGGAAAGGGAAAGGAGGAGGAGGTTTCCTAAGAGAGAACAAGGAAAGAGTGTGGAGATTGTCACCTGCATGAGTCATCCAGCAGCCATCTGCATGGGGCCTGCGGCTCAGCTTTGAAGGATGCAGACAGAGTCCCAGCAGTCACAAAATTTTACATATTCTTTTGCACAACCCCATATCCCAACCACCCTAAAACCATGCTTTATTTTTATATTTCTCTTCTTCCAAGTTAATATACCTACTTGTATTCTCTGTTGGATTGTGACTCATTTGTTTTTCCTTTAACTCACATGTGTAGTTTAGCCCCCCCCCCCACTACCCTGCCACACAATAGTAAGAAATGACACTTAGGCCAAGTATGGTGGCACATGCCTTTAATCCCAGCACTCAGGGAGGGAGGCAGAGGTAGAAGGTGACTTTGAGGCCACCCTGAGACTACATAGTGAATTCCAGGTCAGCCTGGGCTATAGAGAGAACCTACCTCTAAAAAATATATTTTTTTTAAAGCAAAGAGAAATGTCACAGGAGTTTTCTGATTAGTGGCCCAACTGAGTGATTTCTCATTGTTTCTGCATGCAGTCTGTCAGTCAGGGTACTATTCCTGCCTCCCGCCCCTCCATACTCAGTCATGCTAAAGGCCTGTGGATCTTTGGAAGGGGCTCCCAGATTGTTGCACTGGTTTCTGGTTCTGGAGCTTGGGTTCTCTTTCATGAGCTCTGCCATTATTCCCCAGACACATCATGTGAGCCAGTGGGCTACACCCTTGATTTTTTTTTTTTTTCCTCTTTTTCCTCTGTGGCTCACCTGAAAGTAAAGCTGAGATGCTCAGGGCTCTTATAGCTTTGTGCTTAAAAAGGACTGGGCTTGAGCTGGGGAGATGGTTCAGCAGTTTAGGTGCTTGTTTGCAAAGCCTAATGACTCTGGTTTGATTCCCCAGTAACTACATAAAGCCAGATGCATGGAGTAGCATTTGCATCTGGAGTTCATTTACAGTGGCTAAAGGTCTGAGAGCACCCGTTCTCCCTGTCTGTCTCTCTTCTCGCTACTTCTCTCCTTGCAATAAATAAAAATATTTTAATAAGAAAAAGGAGTGGATTTAAGGTGGGGAGATGGCTCAGTGGATAAAATGCTTGCTGCACAAGCATGAGGATCTGAGCTTGGATCTTCAACACCCAGGTCAAAGCTGGACATATTGCCTGTAATGCCAGCACTGAGGGGGTTGAGACTGGAGGACCCCTAGAGCTTGCTGCCTAGCTAATCCAGTCAAATCAGCGAGCTCCAGGTTCAGTGAAAGACCATGTCTCAAAAAATAAGGTGGAGGGGGCTGGAGGAGTGGCTTTGCAGTTCAGGCATTTGCCTGCAAAGCCAAAGGACCCAGGTTCAATTCCCCAGGACCCACATAAGCCAGATGCACAAGGGGACACATGCGTCTGGAGCTCATTTGCAGTGGCTGGAAGCCATGGCATGCCCATTCTCTCTCTTTCTCTCTGCTCACCTCTTTCTCTGCAAAATAAATAAATAAATAAAAATAAAATATTTTTTAAAAATATGGTGGAGGGTAACTGAGGAAGACACCTCTGGCCACCACAGTAAGTACACATACACGGGCATTCGTGCACATATGAACACGCATATGCACACACACATAGATTAAAAACAAGAGTGGGCTGACCCTGTTCCCCTGGAATTCTTCTCAGGATTGGAGGATTGCCAAGTGACTCTAGCACTCTCCTGCAAGTTTAGATGGTTGTTCCCTGGTTCCCTGAGGTGCACCCTAGGAGCAATGTCCGCTTAGGAACCTCATGCACAGAATAGAAATGGCTAACACCTGTGAGGGAAGTGACTGATCATTGCGCAGTATCAGCTTCCCTTGGCACTGGAGCCATTATTCACATAGTTCTGGAAGGAGTTTATTTTTAGGACTCAATTTTAGTGTCTGCAAGGGGAATGGTGAATGCATGTCAAACTGGCTGTCTATAAGATAAGCAGCTAATTATCTTTTTGTTATTGGACATATATTTCCAATTTTTACCTCTTATGCATAATATTGCTGGAAGAGTTAACTGAATTTGGGGGTTGCGAAAGTGGCTCGGTTGGCAAAGCCTTCATTGTGCCAACATGAAGATCTGAGTGCAGATCTCCAGCACCCTCAAAAACGGGACCCCTGGGGCAAGCTGGCTAGCTAGAGTGGTGTAATCAGCAACTCCTGAGTTTGAATTTAAGTGAGAGAGCTTGTCCAAATTAATAAGGTTGAGAGTGATTGAGGGAGACACCCAATGTCCACCTCTGGCTTCTGTACTCATGTGCATGCGTGTGCACTTGCACACATGTGAGTGCCCATGTATATGTGCACACACACACACACACACACACACACACATTTTGAAATTTGAAATGCAAACATACTGTAACAGGAACGCTGAGGGTGTAAAGACTTGACCTGAACTCAAGTGGAGGAAGGAACCACTGACCCGACAGTAGTTCTCATGGCTTGTCACCCTCCAGCTTGTGCCTTGCTTGTATGCATAAATGATTTTGCGTGGAAGGGACTTGGGTTCTGCCCCTAAGCTGGTGACCAGCCATGTGCACCTGCTCCAAGGGTGCTGTTTCTGGAGGAGATTAGGTGTTCAACAGCCAGGATGACTTGGACTGGATCAAAGAGACAGACTGGACATAGAGATAACTAGAATCTTCCATTCATTGGCTCTCATTCAACCACTATTTTATAGTTTGAAATTCCAGAGCACCCTCTCCTCTTTTTTATAACAGCAGTGAAATTGAAGTCACTTCTCTTGGTGTGCTAGACAGTTTAACATTGCCGATGTTCATGAAGTTGAAGGACTGATGCATCGCAAAACATCAAAGATCTCCATGTGGCACAGAGAGTCCTAAAATCAGCAAACATGGATGCGGGGAGCCTCGCAAACTAGTGTGCAAGAATGTTTTACAGGATTTCCATATGCCAGGGGCTGGGAATGGCTCACTTGGTAAAGCACTTGCTTTGCAAGCATGAGGACCTGAGTTTGATCCCCAGAAGCCCCCAAAAAAGCCAGACATAGTGGTACATGCTGTAATCCCAGCACTGGGGAAGGAGAGAGAGAGAGAGAGAGAGAGAGAGAGAAGAAGGAGGAGGAGGAGGAGGAGGAGGAGGAGGAGGAGGAGGAAGCAGCAGCATCCATGGAGCTCTCTGGTCAGTTTGAGAGACCCTGTCTCAAAGGATTGGACAATATTCCAAAGTAATGACCCTCAAGATAGTCCTTTGGCCTACACATCCACACACAAGTATGTGCACCCACACACATGGAAAAAGATTTTCAGCCGGATGTGGTGATGCACACCTTTAATCCCAGCCCTTAGGAGGCAGGGGTAGGAGTAATGCCATGAGTTTGAGGATACTCTGAGACCACATAGTAAATTCCAGGTCAGCCTGGACTAGAGTGGAACCCTACCTCAAAAAGAAAAAATCCAAAAAAAAAAAAAAAAAAAAGGCAAGCAACAACAAAAAAAGATTTTCATAGGCCACATATGTGCCATTCTTAACCCTCTACATGTTAGCTCTCCATTTCAAAGTCTTTCTTGCTTTTAAAAATACAAGGATAAAGAGCTGGGTATGGTGATACATGCCTTTAATACCAGCACTTGGGAGGCAGAGGTAGGAGCATCACCATGAGCTCAAGGCCATCCTGAGACTAGACTACACAGTGAATTTCAGGTCAACCTTGGCTAGAGTAAGACCCTACCTTGAAAAACAAAACAAAAATAAATAAATCAATCATAAAAAATAAAAATACTAAATGAAAAAATACAAGGATAAAATAGAACCATCTACAAATGGCCTCACAAATACGGTATTCAAGAGTAGCACTGCCACTTATAAGACCTTTTCAACAAGTGAGATGTGATTCCAGTGGATCAGCACATCTACCAGAGTATTTTAAATCAGTGAGAAGAATTAGAAACCATCTAAATGCCTTTTAACAGAGGACTGGTTTAAACATTAAGATATGGCTATTTGGTAAAGTATAATGTCCCAATTATTAAGAAGCAAGTAAGTCTACATTCTGCTGTAGAAGGAGTGCTGAGATACACGATTAAATGCCAGAGACTAACATTCAGAAAAGTATTCATAATATTCTACTGTTCATGTAGAAGAAAAGATTACATATGCGTGTAACTCTAACCCAAAAGCACATGGAGAAAATTGGTAATAATAGTTGTCCCTAGACTAGTTGAACAGAAGGTCTTCAGTGGAGGGGGACAGGAGAAGGGGGCAAAAGAGGGTGGTGGGAGGTGATTATGGTCAAAGTACATTGTACAGGGACAAGAGAGAGGGATTTTTTTAACCATTTAATCTCCAACCCCTTAAAATTTATTCTCTGCTGCTCATTGGAAAACATTTAATCTGATGGTTCCTCCAAGTATTAAACATAGGACTCAACAATCCCATCCTTGATTATACACCCAAAAGAACTGAAAATATGGAGTCAGACAGATACTGTATGTCAATATCAATAGCAGCTTTATTCCCAATAAGGAAAAAAGCCAACTGCCCACCTGCAGATGGATGTGTCTACAGAGCAAAGCATATTATTCAACCTCAAAAAGTAAAAGAACCCCCAAACAGGTGACAAGAGTTCTCACTTAGCAGGCACAGAAGTTCTGTCCGGGATGAAAACAAAGTTTTGAAATAGATGTAGTAGTTGCACAAAATTAGGAAGGCAACTAATGACACTGAATTCTATACTTAAAATGAGCAAAATGCCCAATTTTATGTTACATATGGTTACCGTGATAAAAGCTCTAATTAACTGTAATTAAAGAAAAAAAGTTCTATGCAACTTAACCTCCTCTCCGCTGAAAGTTGCCCAGATACAAACATTCTTCCAACATGACCCTGGCCTCCCCTAGTTAAGGCTCTGCTACTGACCGCTGCCCAAAATAGAAAGCTATGTGGACATGCACCCTGTTGTTAGAGGACCTTCCTCCCCAGCCCAGGCAGTGGATGTGCCGGTCACTATCCTGCAAGGCCCGGAGGGTGCGGGGTAGACTTCCTGGGTCAAGGCTGTGGGAATGAAGAGAGGCAGGGCCGCCCCAGTTCTGACTGCAGGTCTAGGGCAGCTTGACAGCGGAAAGCGGCCTCGAAGCTCTCACTTTTTCTGGAAACGGTGGAGGGCAAATGGTATCAATGTTTAAATGTTCATCTCGACTTTTTTCTTTCTTTTATTTTTCTTGAGTGTGTATGCATTGTGTGTGCATATATGCTACAGTGTGTGTGAATGCCTTGTGTGATATGTGTGCACATGTAGGCCAAAAGTTGGCCTCGGGTCTCCTCCTTGATCAGATGATCATGCTAGCCAGGAGGATCCCCTGTCCTGGCCTCTAGTGCACAGGGAAGACAAGGGGGCATCCTTGGCTGCCTGGCATTTACATGGGCTCTGAGCATCTGAAGTCAGGGCCTCAGGCTTGCCCAGCAACGGTTTCATCCGCTGAGCGTCTCCCATCCCCTCATCTGGACTTGCAGATGCTAGCTCTAGGAAAATGGCTTAGGTCTTTCTTTCTGCTCTTTCTGTCATCCTGTCGACCACTGAGAGATTGTGCCTTTTCTCCTGATTAAACCGAGAACTTGGACAGTTGACATTTTCTTTGTTTTCTTTCCAATTCAAACTACGTTTGCCACCTAGTGAGTAATCCGTGCCATGACAACCGCCTGTTTTCAAACCTCCCGGTTGCCCAGTAGGCAGGGGCGCTCAGGGGTCTCCTAACTCCATCCTGTTGCTGGATTTGCCATTGCATATGCCCTCACGAATATGTCTGCATTCAGAAACACCAGTAATGAATTAATTCTGAGGCCTTGACGGAGTACTGATATTCACTAGAAGGAACACTTGAGTTGTTTAGAAGAAAATGAACCTTAAAATATAAGTATTCTGAGTTTAAGCAGAAGAAAGTGAGAATAAGACTAGCAAGAACATGCTCAGGTGTTCCGTTGTGACTTGCTGGCTGCAGGGGATGCCATGTTCATTTCTGGTCTCTCTTCTTCCCTTACACCTGACCCATGCAGACCAGGGCTGTAAGAGTCTGGCCCTGACAGCAAGAGGTGCCTCGTTGTCTGAATGTCTGAATACAAGTCAACATAACGAGGCCCGCTTTCTTCTTCTGTTGTTTTATCATTAAGTAGATTGCTTTTCCTTCAAAAGATATCATTAATGAGTTGGGACAAGGGGACCAAAACAGATTGTGTTACATGTGCCGGGGATTAAAAAATAAACGTTAGTCACTCAGAATTCTTAAAGAATTTCCAGTAACATTTTGCAGCTGGAACCTTAGCATTCCTGAACGATGATTGCTTTTGTTTTGGCAAATATACTGAATCTGTTATATCTGTTTGCCCTGAAGATCGGGGCAGCGGAAACTCAGCTCTTCCTCGGTTATGAACGGAATGTTTATAATAAATGTTTATAATAAATCTCAGCCTTTGAGATAGGTACTGTGGATATAACTTGAATCTGTAAATGTGAAATTTATAAATTAAATAACATGCTAAGCATAACATAACCCTAAGACCCAACAATTCCACTGATTATCAAAAAAACTGAAAATTTGGACTCAATAGTTATAGACTACTGAGTCCAAGTTAAATAAAATTTTATTTAAATAAAATGCTAATAAAAGAATCTTTATTGAAATAATATATTTTATAAATTAAGATATATTTATATGGAGAAAACTATTGCAATAATATTTTCAAAACTTTGTCATAAGTTAATTCCTATACCCTACTTTTGTAAGCTCCACGAAAGACATTTTTTTATACTGAATTCTTAACTGCAAAAGATTATGTTGTAGAGGGAATGAGAGAAGGTGTAATTTTCACTTTCCTTCCAAAGTCAGCTTAGTTTTCAGAATAATGTGATGGCTTAGCCTGGCAGCGTGTGGCCTCCACGCAGCCTCCTGAGCTCTGCGATGTGTACAAGCCACTCCCTCCCTCACTAAAGCCATGTGAACTGCTTGCTCGTCGTTTTAGCCGGTGCTTGATTCTGCTTTACTTGTCTTTATTTTTTGGTGAATTCCCACGTCTCTGACTTTTGCAGGGAAGGCCAGAGGTACCGGGTGTACGTCGTGATACCGCTTCTGCCCGGGTTTGAAGGAGACATCTCAACGGGAGGCGGAAACGCCCTGCGGGCCATCATGCATTTCAACTACAGGTGCCCACACCCCGCCCCCCCCCCCCTTCTGTGCTAAGCTCTTGTGTGTGGAAGCTGGTGGAGGGAACGGCAGGGCTTCAGTGAATCATTCAGGAGAACATTGAAGAACTGGCACTTGCTTTCATTTTCCTTTTAAACCTTTGTGACTAGGTGATGAAATTCAAAATGCACCAAAAATCCTAAGTGGTGGCCTTCGGGACCCATGGCAAGTTATTTGCATATAATATTGATGAAAACTTATCTTTGTATTACTCAAAAGTAGTTGAGGAGCCTTCCATGTTCTTTTCAGTGAATAGAGAAGTAAGAAAATTAAATGCTTCAAAGGGCATAATTTCAGTGCATTTATTAGCAGGTCCCACTACAAGGTTACTATTAATAACCTCTTTTACAAGATGAAAATTCTGGTGCTGGACTGCTAGCTGGATCAGGAGATCAAGCATGAGGACCCGAGTTCAATCATGTAAATCCATGTAAAAATGCGGGTGTCACCGGCACAAGCCTATTATCTAAACTCTGGGGAGGACGAGACAGGTGGACTCCTGGGCTCACTGGTCAGACTCTCTAGCCTACTTGGCGGGCTCAGCTCCTGGCCAGTGAGAGACCCTGGCTCAAATAAGGAGGATGGAGGCCAGGTATGCTGGGTCACACATTTAATCTCAGCATTTGGAAGACCAGCTTGGGCTACAGAGTGAGATCCAGGTCAGCCCAGGGCCAGTGAGACCCTGTCTCAAACAAAAAAAAAGAAAGAAAGAAAAGAAAAGAAAAAGAAAAAGGATAGCATTCCTAAGATAAGACAAGACACCTGAGGTTATCCTCTGATGTCCACATGTATCCCCCCAACATATACAAACACACCATGAATACAGGCAAAAGAGACAAAAAGAAGGAAAACATAAATCCCTGTCTCCTAGAATTTTAACTCTTTCTTTTCTTTTATTTTTTATGTGAGAGAGAGAAGAGAATTGCCATGCTAGGGCCTCCAGCCAATGCAATGGAACCCCAGATGAGTGTGCCCCCTTGTGCACATGTGCCACCTTGAGTACTTGCATCATTTTGTGCATCTGGCTGCGTGGGACCGGGAGAGTCGAACATGAGTCCTTAGGCTTTGCAGGCAAGCGCCTTAACTGCTAAGCCATCTCTCCAGCCTAAATCTTTTCCTAATTCCTCTTTGTTAAGATTTTATGGAAATGGTGAGACTTACCCTTGATATATTTTTTATTTGTTTTATTTTTTAATATTTATATTTATTTATTTGTAAGGAGAGAGAGAAAGATTGGGAACACTAGGGCCTAGTACGTGGGTACTGGGGAATCAAACCCGGGTTGTTAGGCTTTGCAGGCAAGCGCCTTAACCACTGACCATTTCTCCAGCCCCCTTGATACGTTTTTAAATGTGAGTTTCTGTACTCACTCACAAAGGCACACGTGGCTTCTCCAAAGCTTGAGCTTTGGCAAGTGGAGCTATGAGAGGGCACGGAGGGGTTGTTGAGTGGACAGCACAGAAAGAGACAGAAAAGCACACCTGATCTCTCTGGGTCACTCACCTGGGAGAGAGAAGGAAGGTGAAGAGGTGAGTGGCCAGGTCTGGACAGGAATCTGGCTCTCAGTTACCAGCTCTGCAAGCCCACAGGGTTGAGGCCCATGCCCAGTCATACTGTCAGTGAGTCAGACATGCTGCACACTTTCCTGGACACCTCTTGATTTTCAAACCACGTGGAGATCCACGCTTTTCTGATCCAACTCTTTTAGAAGGGTGGGAGGGGCAAAGAGATCCTTGCACAGGGCCAAAAAGAGACAGGCTTGGTCTCTGTCAAATTGGGATGGGAGCCAGATGTCCCCTGTATGGACAAATTCCAGAGGACCAGGACAGAGTCTGAGGGCAGAGTCTTGGAATATTATTAGGGTGGAACTGTGTGTGTGTGTGTGTGTGTGTGTGTGTGTGTGTGTGTGTGTGTGTGTATGTGTGTGTTTTGAGGTTCAAGCTGGCCTGGAACTCACTATATACCTGAGGAGGACCTTGAACTTCTTCTGATCCTCCAGCCTCCACCTCCCAAGTGCTGGGATACAGATTGCATCACGGTGCCTAGTTTATGCAGTGGTGGAGGTGAAGGCTTCTATTCCAGGCACGTCCTCTACCAACTGAGCTGCATCCACAGCTCTGGTTTGGGTTTTTGGTTTGGTTTGCTTTGGTTTTTCGAGGTAGGGTTTCACTCTATCCCAGGCTGATCTGGAATTCATTATGTAGTCTCAGGCTGGCTTTAGCAATCCTCCTACCTCTATCTGGGATTAAAGAGTGCTGGGATTAAAAGCCTGCAACTACCACACCTGGCTGGTTTTTTGTTTGTGTTTTTTATTGTTTTTTTTGTTTTTGTTTTTTTTTTTTTAATCTTTTGGTTATCTCTGACTTGTCAAGCTTTTGTCTGTTCATCTGTCAGGGTTCCAAGTAAAGGTTTTTGTTGTTGTCTCCCATGAGGTAAATTTGCCTGGCTGCAGTGTAGGAGAACTTGAATTGTACTTTGGTCTAGGAAACGAGGAGTGAATGAACATTTGTCCATTTCTCATGTTATCTGATTTGTTACACAAGAAACAAAGCTTTTTAAGTTTAAGTCACTGACATAATGCTTAGTTGGATTTTTATCTGCTTCCTTGGCCATGCTGGTGTTATTTTTGGAATGTTGTCAGTTGTAATTATTCCCTGGAACTGTTTTCTTGAGTTTGAACCAGCTGAATGAAACTCACATTTGGCTTTTGTCCACCAGCCCAAACGACAACTTTTATTATGCATAAGCAACTGTGTGTGCTGGCATCTTTAACAATATCACCCTTTCCAGACAGAACTCCGTTTTTAATTACTTTCATAGGACAGGCAGATGGCACTTAGAATCTTTGTTTTTCAATTCCTTAGAATTCTTTCACTTCTAGTCTTGAGAAACCAACTCATTAGCACAGTCAGTTATTTGAAACTTTTTTTTTTTTTGCATTGACAGGTTTTGCTGACTTTTAGAAATAACTCAGTATAATAAGTTTGCTTAATTCCTAAATTTCTCTGCCAAGTGCTTGCCCTTTTCACCTCAGAAAGCAATATGACTTTGTAAGAAGTGTTCTTATCTATGGAGCCATTCTAAATTTATCTTTGCTGTCACCAAATTTTGTTAAGGAAAGTTCATTCACAGCCAATGGCTTTAAAAATAGCTTCTCTTTCTGAAAATTAGCCTCAATTTTATCTTTCCCAATGACTTACTTCAAAACAACTACTTTGGTCTGGAGCGATGGCTCAAGGGTTAAAGGCATTTGTTTGCAAAGCCTGTCAGCCTAGGTTTAGCTCCCTGATACCCATTTAAGCCAGGTACACAAAGTGGCACATGCATCTGGTAGTTACTTTGTAGCAGCAAGAGGCCCTGGCACTCCCATAGTCTGTCTGTCTGTCTGCCTGCCTGTCTGTCTCTACTCTCTTTTCCAAATAAATAATACAAAATATTTTTTTAAATGACTTTGGGGCTGGAGAGATGGCGTAGTGGTTAAGGCACTTGCCTGTGAAGCCCTAAGGACCCAGGTTCAAATCCCCAGAACCCACATAAGCCAGATGCACAAGGTGATGATGCATGCACACAGGTGGTATGTGATACATGTGTCTAGAGCTCACTTGCAGTGGGTAAGACCCTGGCACGCCAATTCTCTTTCACACACACACACTCTCTCTCATTAAAAATAATAAAAAAAAAAAACTACTTTGTCCTTTTAGTGGAATTACAAAAGAGATACTCATGTTATGTTTTAGCTTTAAAAACAGTGCAGAGCCCCTTCCCGTGAAAGTGCTTGTTCCCCCCTTACTTGGGTTAGGATTATGCCCGCAGATACTTCTGGCTATGACTGGTTGGCTGAAATCTCCGTAATTATTCTCTTACATACTTTCAGAACCATGTGTAGAGGAGAGAATTCCATCCTTGGACAGTTAAAATCAGAGCGTAAGTAACTGCTTTCCTTTTCCTCTGAAGTTTTATTTATTTATTTATTTGTTTGTTTGTTTGTTTTTCATGGTAGGGGTTCACTCTAGCTCAGGCTGACCTGGTATTCACTTTGTAGTCTCAGGGTGGCCTTGAACTCAGAGCGATTCTGCCTCTGCCAGGATTAAAGGCATGTGCCACCATGCCCAGCTTTTTAATTTTTTTAAAACTTTTTAATGAAGTACAAAGAATCAGTAAGATTAGATATTAATATGAGGTGTCAATATTCATGAATATTTTCATCATGTTTTTACAGAACTCTATTCACAGAAGTTTCTCCACAGAGTACTCACCTGAGGAGCTGGCGTGTAGCTCAGTAGGTAGAGAGCCTGCCCAGCATGCACAGGGCCCTGGTTTTGATCCCTAGAACCACTGAAACCACGAGTGGTGGTAGATGCCTATTATCCCAGCACTCTGGAGGGAGCGACAGGAGGATCGGATGTGCAAGGTCATTATATTAGTTACCTTCTTGTTGCTGGAACAAAATGCCTCATAAAAAATCCGTTTAAGAGAGAGAAGTTTCATTTCAGCTTATGGTTCCAGGACACTGTTCCTTGTGGCAGGAAAGGCATGGTGGCAGGCGTGAGGAAGCTGGCCACATGCAGCTCACAGTGGGGAAGCGACAGCAACCCACGCTGCTGCTCGGCCAGCGCTCTCCTTTTCATACAGTCCAGAACCTTGGCCTTTGGAGTAGTGCTCTTCAATTTCAATTAACCTAGTCAAGATAATCCCTCAAGGCATGCCCAGAGGCTAACCTAATCTGCAGAATCCCTCAAAGGTATTCTAGGTCCTGTTAAATTGACAATTAATGTATACCATCACTATTATCCTCTACATAATAAGTTCAAGGCTAGCCAGGGCTACAAGACACCTCGTCTCAAAAAAAAAAAAAAAAAAATCTACAGAATTGTACACTTTATATTTTTCCAGTAATTTTTTTTTTTTTTTGCAGTTCTGAGGATTGAGCTCAGTGCCTTGCACATGCTAAGCAAATGCTTTACTACTGAGCCATATTCCATTTACTACTGAGCCATATTCCCCACCCCCTGATTTGTACTATTTAAAAGGGTGAATTTTATACTATGTAATTTTGGTAAAAGGTATACATTCTATGAATTTTTAAGTGATGGGAAGCTTTAAAAATAATGGCTTGAATTGCCTACGTACATATACATGCACATATGCATATCATTGTTGTATGTTTAGTAATTTTTCACTAATGGTCTGTTCAATTTATAAAAATTTAGAAAACAACTTTAGGTATAAGATATGTATGTTCATCTCCAATAACATATACTTAACACATGTGGTGCCTAGTTATATCCAAGACAGAGCAAATTTACCAGAGAACTATCTGTATTTTGCTAAAGGTATTTTGCTAAAACAAAACTAGGAATGCCATTCAGTGCTGGCTGGCAGTACAAAGGTGAGGCTATAGCAGAGTAAATTCAAAACAAGCTTATTTTTCAGTTTCTCAACTGTAAAAACGTTGATGTAAGGCATTATTGTTGGCTCCTGCCTTTGCCATTCAGGGAAAATAAATTGGATTTTAACACAAGAAGCAATTTCAGTGGTGAGCCTGCTTGTGAGAAGCTCTCCAAGCACCTGGGAACAAGTCAGAAGCTCAGGCATCTCAGTGGGAAAATGTTCGGATCCTAAACATAGAGAGAAAAGATTAATTACACAGTGCCCTATCCTGAAGTCAAAGGTCATATTATTGGTTTTATTTTTGTTAATATGAAATGGTTTTTAAAGACGTGAACTAACCGGGCAGAGAAATACAAATCTCCATTGTTAGTGTTTCCAGTGATTTTAAATAACAAAACTTGCTCCTGCCAATACCTTAAAACTTCTGAAAAGAAATCCAACCATTTTAATTATCTGATTTTCCAATTTTCAGAGACCTAATGTTTAGTTTAAAGCATCTTTATTATCATTATTATTATTATTGTGAATCACAGCATTTTAGAGCCATGTTAGTACAATTTAAGCATCAAGGGTATTCAGTGAGGATTACAGAAGTACATGTATCTCATGCTGTATCTTAAAAAAATTATTGACAGCCTCTATACATATAGAAAATATGCCATGATCATAATCTCTTCCCATTACTCCCCTTTTTCCTCCTCCCTTACCTCTGTCCCCATGAATCCTTTCCTCTTTCCAACTAGTCTCCTCTTTGGAGGTCATTGTTTCCCCTCCTTCATGCAGGTCTACTGTAGGTAGCTTCAGCCCCTGTGATGTCATGAAAGTCAAGGCTATTTTGTGCTGGAAGATGGTATTATAAAGCACTCCAGCCCTTCTTTGGCTCTTACATTCTTTCTGCCACCTCTTCTGCAATGGTTCCTGAGCCTTGGAGGATGTGATAGAGATGTGTCATTGAGTGCTAAACACTCCACTGTCACTTTTTCTCAACACTTTGATGAGTTAACTTAATTTAATTTATTTATTAGAGAGAGAGAGGATAAGCACACCAGGGCCTCTAGCCACTACAAACAAACTCAAGATGCATGTACCAACTTGTGCATCTGGCCCTCCTGGATTCTGGAAAATCAAATTTGGGTCCTTAGGCTTTGCAGCCAAGCACTTTAACTGTTAAGCCATCTCTCCAGCTCTTTAATGAGTTTTAAGTCTCCCCAGTGGTCACCACCATCTGAAAAGAGAAGCTTCCCCAAACAAAGATGAGAGTAGCATTAATATATGGGCATAAACCAAGTAGTTTGAGGGCCAGACAATGCTAGTAGTTTCCCCATTAGGACTTGTGACTTCACCAGCTATTCGTGCTGCAAGTTTTAAGTAACAGAAGCCATTAATAACTTTTGATGCTTTTAAACTTTGCCTTGTAAGCCTCAAGAGTATCATACAGAACCTCTCTTCTTTCAAGGTACACATATAACAATGTTAATAGCAGTTTTCTTCTGGGACGTGACATGTGAAGTCTATAGATTCTCAGATATTTTCTCAATACATAATTTGGAAATTTCTCTGATACTTGTCTGTCTATTGCTTCTTACTAGAGTTTATATACATTCCTAGATTTCCTCATTGCTCTCATGAGCTTTACTGCCTGGGCAAAGCTGGGGTGGGGAGGTGGCATGGGCTGCAGGCTACATGTGTGTCTGTCTGATTTATCTTTGCTCACATGTCCCCTGCCCTGCTGTGGAATAGCACAGCCCTGAACCTCAGCAACTGTGCACTATGGTAACTCTTCCAGCTCCTATTTCTAGCAGCTACTCACCACTCATCTTAAATAATTGAATTTTAGGGGCTGGAGAGATTGCCTAGCAGTTAAGCACTTGCCTGTGAAGCCTAAGGACCCCGGTTCGAGGCTCAATTCCCCAGGACCACATAAACCAGATGCACAAGGGGGCGCATGCATGTGGAGTTCTTTTGCAGTGGCTGGAGGCCCTGGTGCACCCATTCTTTGACCTGCCTTTCTCTCTGTGTCTGTCGTTCTCAAATAAATGAATAAAAATAAACAAAAATATTTTTAAATAAAAATAAACAAAAAAATAATGGAATTTTGAACAATTTCAGACTTACTAAACAGTCACCAGGACTGTGCTTTGACCTTCATCCTGTTTTCAAATGCTAACATTTTACCTCTGGATAGATCCAAATAACTAGAAGGCTGCTGGTTGTTTGTTGTACTCTAAACAATTTTAGAATAAGTTGTGGTCATTACATGCATTTACTCTTAATTATATGCATGCATTTCTGACAAAACAAAGGCATTCAATTAAGCAGCAATAACCCAGTTGTCCCAACACAGTGAAGTTAGTGTTGATGTGCTATTATCTAGTTTACCAACGTCACTGAAATGCTGCAGCCCACCATACTTGTGTCCATTTAAAGCACACAAAGTTGCTAGGTTTAGTTCACAACCACAGGTGGCTTTTGGCCGACACATTCCTTCATTTTCCTTTAATATGAAGTGAATCATTTTGTGTGGTGGGTGGGGGAAAGTGCTCATGATTGTGATCGTTGAAGAGAATGGCAAGTTATTCTGCAGAACGTCATTCAACTCAAATATGTCTGCCATTTGCTAATGAAGACTTCCGACAGTAAATGTTTGGGCAGACATAGCTCAGAAGTGCGGAGTTCTTTGTGGGGCGGATGTAGGTTACATGGTGGTCATGTGTCCCACGGTTGGTCATGACCTTCTTCATTAGTGAAGGTAGTTGGGGCACAGTTCTATACCATGAGGTAACTCTTTCCCCTTTGAAATAGGTGTTGTGGGGCAATATGTGGAATCTGTATGAACATGCCGTTTCTCATTATTCACCTACTTGTTTTAGCGTACACTAATGATCACTCACCAAACCAATTATCATATGATAACTACCAAATGCTCACTTCCTAGTTCGATCATATATTCTATCTCTGTTGATGACTTTTCAGTTAATCAGCTATCACTCTACTTTGAGGGATTTTGTTCTTGACCTCCCAATTTATTTAGGCATTCATCCATCCATTTATGCACATTAGTATGGACTGACAGACCCTTGTTTTATGCAGTGGGTTATAATTTTGGTGTTCAGCTTTCCCAAGTTTAGTTAGTGAGGGCATTTTGGAGAGTGACTTTGTGTCCTTTGGCATCTTCCTGAACCTTCTGTTTTCACTGATAAAAGTAAGGTATTCCAGGTTTGTACATCTCCAACACAAGTCCTATAAGCAGCTACTTTTCTAAGGAATGTAGATTATTTTAGTGGAAAAGATGGTGTTTAGAAACCCAAATCTGAGGACTAGTAATTATTATTGTTATTGGAATTCTAATTGTTCTAGGCTCAACATACCAACTCCATTCTCTGTCTCCCTCCTGCCCTTCCTCCTTCCTTCTCTCCTTTTTTCCCTCCTTCTTTCCCTTCCTCCCTTGCCCTCCTCTCCCCTTAGAGTGTGAGGGAATCAACCCAGTGCTTCACCCATGCTAGGCAAGTGCTCTTCCCCTGAATTCCACCCCCAGCCCCAGAATCTGTTTTTACCAAGTCCCACAGACATGGACCTTATGTATGGAGAACCACTGGTCCCTGGTATATTGTTCAACATGTGAACTTTTAATGGGAAATGACTGGAAGGATAGTTGCTTTGGTAAAGAATTTGCTCCATATTTTCATTAAAAAGGTGCTTTGTTTCCTAATACCTTATTCTCTAGCTCATAAGCCAGCAAAAGATGGCACAGAGAAATAAAAAGCTGAAATATCTGGGTGTGGCATTGTGGCACATGCCTTTAATCCCAGCACTTGGGAAGCAGAGGTAGGAAGATTGCCATGAGTTCAAGGCTACCCTGAGACCACATAGTGAAATCCAGGTCAGCCTGGGCTACAGTGAACCCTACATCAACCAAACAAACAACAACAAACGAAAAGGCTGGAGAGATTGCCTAGTGATTAAGGCTCATGCCTGTAAAGCCTAAGGACCCAGGTTTGATTCTTCATGTCCCACATAAGCCCAGTGCACATGGCGGCACATGTGTCTGGAGTTCGTTTGCAATGGCTAGAGGCCCTGGCACATCCATTCTCTTTCTAGCTCTCTCTCTCTCCCGCTCTCCCTCTCTCTGTCTGTAATAAATAAATAAATAAATATTTTTTTAAAAAAAGAAAATACCGGATAAAAAACTGAAATACTGTCTGCCACTTGGACTTTTGTCTATGATCCAGTCACTCACGTATTATATTAACTGTTTCCTTCAGCACTGTGCAAGGTTGAAGATATCAAGCTGTGTTAAGATCCACTTCTTATGCTATCATAGGAGAACTGAGGGATTACATAAGTGCCTAAGAAAATTAGCTATTTTGAAACTATTTTCCAAGGGTTTTACAGACATGAGGAGCTTCAAAGAGTAACTGCTTCTCTGTCTCTCTGGCTACAGAAGGCTTGAAATGGGGAGATGGTGATGAATCATAGTCCCTGTGGAACTTTAACACACAGGGGAAAAAAATGATGTGCAGCATCTCATTTACCTGGAGCCACAGTTACTTTAGGCACATGACTCACAAGTACATCCACAGAGCAGTTCCTGTCAGCCACCGCTCTGTGCGATCACACATTGACCTATGGGAAGGATTGCCTGTCGGTGGATTAGCCCCCACACAGAACCTAGGAATGAACTTCTTTCCAAGATATCCAGACTCCAGAGCAGCCCCAAAGAACATCAGGAGCAGAGCAGGAAGCATCAATAATAAATGGAAAGTTCAGTCAGTGAGTTACCACTGGATCTATTACTGCCTTCTGATTAAAAAAAGAGTTAAGACTGAAACTCCTTTCACATTAGGATCCATGACAGCTTGGTCCTGGGGCATTTGTTCTTCGCATTGCACGTTGCTTAACAAGGGCATATGCTATGTGAGAGAGGGACCATAACTTGTTGGCAACTAACACTGAGGCCCGGGTGGGTAATGGTCACAGCTTGGCCAGGTGTGGAATGCAGTTCTTGTCCTATGAATGGGCCTCACATGATGAGAGGGAAGAGCAGGGCTTTGAAGTAGAACCCTTCTCTGCCCTGAACAAAATCCCCTGAAAGCCAGATGTAATAAGGACCCTTCATCTCAAAGGGAAAGGATTTTTCTTTTAAGCTACCAATATTTCTACTTACCCCAAAGTCAATGAAGTTGAACTACTGTTTATGGGCCAAGTGTGTTGCACATAGTTTATGGTATCAACACAAACTTTGCCTCTGGTTTAAACAACAGTAGGCCTCAGAGAAGACAGAAGCAAATGCCACACTGAAATCTCATGTTATGCATTCTCTCTCAGCTCTCACCATCACTCTTGAGTTGGTTATTCATTAAATCATTAACAGCAAAGGTTCACACTTGAATTCATTTTTGAATTGCTTCAGCAAAAGGAAGACAGAAAGCATTTTTATTTTTTTTCACATATAGCCATCTAGACTCATCACATAGGCTCCTCTTACAGTAAAAATAGATCCTACATAAATTCTGAAAGAGAAACATAGATTAGAAGCTCAGGGGATGACTCAATGTGTCCGCATGCTTGCCATATAGTTACAGGGGTCTGAGAAAACCTGAGTTTGATCCTTAGCACACATGTAAAAAAAAACTGGGCATGCCACCACAGTTCATGGAATTTTGCAGAAGAGGGGCAGAATGAATGTAAGAGCCACAGGGTGGGGGGGGGGATATCCAGAGCCATTGTTCCCCCCCTCCACGGTGATTGACTGCTTCTCTCACAACTCATAACCCATAACTCCATGGTACATAGCAGCCATTCCACTGAGGAGGGCCCTCAGTGGTGGAATGGGGGCAGGGAGGAGGGAAATGATGGTACCAACATATGATGTATCCAAACAAACTTTCTACTTAATAAAAAAAAAAAAAGGGAGGGCTGGACGGATTGCTAAGTGGTTAAGGTGCTTGCCTGTGAAGCCTATGGACCTAAGATATCTCTCTCCCTCTCTCTCTCTCTCTCTCTCTCTCTCTCTCATAGATAATTTAAAAAAAAAAAATTTAAACTTCTTTTCTAACTTGAGTCTCCAGCAGCCTGGCTGGAAGAGGTGTCACTGGGGGCAGATGTTGGAATCCAGCCTGAAGGCATGTGAAGAACAGTTTGGGCTCTGGCAGTTGGTGTTTGCAGGTGTTGGGTTCCCCCTCTCTCTCTCACTTTCTGTCTCTTCTATGATGCATACTAGAGTGAGCCAGCTTCTTCTGTCCAGCTAGCAATTCCCCCTGGACTCTGTACGCTTGAAATAAACCCTTTCCTCCCATAAGGTGCTTCTGGTTGTGTGTTTGTCCTAGTGGTGACAAGCTAACTGCAACATATCCCCACATGAAACCACACATATTAAATACACACACGTGCACCAATAAGAACTATGTAGTATATATATTCCAGTGTGTTATAAATAGCCTGTTTAAGTGGTATATTTTTATTAAGGAATAATAAAGTGAATATGCCTTGGTTGAGTGTGGCCAAATTAATTTTAGTAATTTCTTTTTTTTTTAATTTGCAGTTGGTAACCAATGGATAAATTACATATCATTTTGTGGTCTTAGAACCCATGCAGAGCTTGAAGGCAACCTAGTCACTGAGCTTATCTACGTCCACAGCAAGTTGCTAATTGCTGATGATAACACTGTTATTATTGGTAAGTATATGGCCTGTGATTGCATTCCTCAACAGCTTGATCTTTCTTGCTATTCCATGCTTCCTTGGCAATTAAAAGAAATCCAGTGATATAAGCTCTGAAACCATTTGAAACCAGTTACTTATTCTAGCATCCTTTTCAACCTGTTTTTTTTTTTCCTCCTTTCTTCTTTTCTCTATAAAGAATCAGAGATTTAGATCCATGAAATGGACTTTGTGCAAATTTCAGTATTTGGGGTCAGCAGCTTAAACCAGTTACCTATTAACCTGCCTGACCTCATTAATCCTTTACTTTTTTTTCTTTTTAGAAGTATGTGTATGTGTGTGCATGTGGCATGTACAAACGTGGGCTTGAGCGTGTCATGGCATGTATGTGGAGGTCACAGGTGGGTCTTTCTATACCATCTTACTTTGACAGAAGGTCTCACTGGTCGCTGCTGTGTGCACTAGGTTAGCTGGCCTACTAGCTTCTGGCGGATCCTCCTGTATCTGCTTTTCATCTCTCCATAGGAACACTGGGGCTACACATACTCGCACTGCTCTGACTGGCTTTCCGTAGGGTCTAAGAATCTAAAATCAGGTTCTCCCACTTGACCTGCAAACACGTTACCCCCTAAGAAATCTTCTCAGCTTCCACATGCCAAGGTCTTGGGGATTGGAGAGGGCAAGAAATGGACAGGGAAAGTGTTTCATACAGGTACCTTGTGAGTGACTTGTATCAAACCAACCTTTCCTACAGATCCAAGCAGAAATGCAAAGTCAGAAGGATGTTAAAGTATGAATCTGTCTGCTTGATGGTATCTTTCCTGATGTTTTGATGGTATTAACTAGGATGTAGAGCAGACAGCTTTGTTGATGTATGTGGGGCTGTCAAGGGAGTGTATCTTAATGAAATGATATAACCCTATTTTAAGTCTACATTCTTTTAAAAATATTTTTATTTATTTTCAAGCAGAGAGAAAAACAGAGACAGAGATCATGGGCGCTGCAGGGATCCATTCACCTTAAACAAACTCCAGATGCATGTGCCACACTATGCATCTGGCTTTATGTAAATACTGGGGAATCAAACCAGGGTCATTAGCTTTGCAGGCAAGTGCCTTAACCATTTAGCCATCTCTCCAACCTTACTCTCTTTCCTTATCAAGGACACACAGGGCTTCTATAAATCCCTTTTCCCACTCATGGTTAAGGAGAGAAGTCTTGTGTATGTTCTCAATTGGACCTACTGGGCCAGAGAAATGGAAATTCGCCTTTATTCTAATCTTACACAGACTGAAAGCTTCATTTTTACCATCAATGGGGTGTTTTGCCTGTAATATTATGTTACATGAATAAATAGCAGAAGGACAGTACTAGAAGCAGGGAATTAATAACCAGCCAGATAAATGAGTGGATGAGGGTGACAGCATGTTACCCAGAGAGATGACATGCCCCACTGTTGGGAATTGTGCTCATCTGTTTTAAATAAAATGTAGTTTCTCAGCTATAATAAGATAATTCCCTAGTCTTTATAGAAGTTAAATGTCATAAAATGTTTTGAAATTTTTTGGCAGTTATATGCCTTTTTCATCTCTATTCTCCAGTGAGAAAAGAAAAAAAAATTCCTATCTTGCAGTAATGAGACTGCCTTATCTAGAATATGAGTTAAAAAGCGAGGAAATGTTTCAAAGGAAGAAAATGTATACCTTGCAGTGAATGTAGATGTACATGTAGACTATATCTGTATATGTACATGCATTTGGGGAGACACCAGAGGGATGGATTCTTTTAATGTTTATGCAGGAGGTTAGGGAAAACATCATATTCTTCTCTATGTATTGCTCTTAAAGAAATCAAAATGCTTTGGGGATTAATTTACTCCACCTTGTCCCTCAAATACTCAAGGATCCATTTAAATTCCCCAAATTATTTTGACCTTGTTCTTCAACAGCCAACCTCAGAATATATTTATGTTAAATTTGGCAATTACATTAGGAAGGGAAACATGCTGATATTTACTGATGTGGAACAACCTGTAAACAAAGCCAGGTAAACTGCATCTGATCTTCAGCAAGGTGTCAGAAGTCTACCTTTGAGCAAGAAGTGAGGGACATAAGCATTTCCGTCCAAAGGTCCTGTTCACTTCCAGCTGGTTTTACTTTGCATGAAGTATAAGTGCAAAATACTGCTCAGTAATATAGCTATTAAGTGAGTTTGTTGAATTTTTAAATTGGCTTGTTTTCTAGAAAGGTCTCTGGGCCCTTGAAGAGTAGTTTATTTAGGCTAGCAGTAACTGATCAATTTCATATGGAATTCTCTCCTTTTTCATGAGACAGGAGGTCTCACAGAGCTCAGACTGGCCTTAAACTCTCTCTATAGCTGAAGATGACCTTGACTCCTTACCCTCCTGCCTCCACCTTCCAGATGCTGGAGTTACAGGTGTGCACCACCACACCTGGATAAGATCTTTTTCATACATAACTATCATTGCCTGCTGCTGCTCTGGATGTCCTGCTCGTCATGAGATCTGTGACCAAGTCCAGTTTTCTCTCTTTCTTTTCTTTCTTTCTTTCTTTTTTTTTTTTTTTTTTTTTTTTTTTTTTTTTTTTTTTTTTGAAGTAGGGTTTTGCTCTAGCTCAGGCTGACCTGCAATTCACTATGTAGTCTCAGGGTGGACTCAAACTCACGGCAATCCTCCTACCTCTGCCTCCTGAGTGCTGGGATTAAAGACATGTGCCACCATGCCTGGCTAAATCCAATGTTCTTACGCTCCTTAATTGTAGTACTTAACTAGGCTAACGTTTCTGTGCCCTCTCCAATCCCCAAGACCTTGGCATGTGGAAGCTGGGAAGATTTCTTAGGGGGTAACGTGTTTGCAGGTCAAGTGGGAGAACCTGATTTTAGATTCTTAGACCCTACGGAAAGCCAGTCAGAGCAGTGTGAGTATGTGTAGCCCCAGTGTTCCTATGGAGAGATGAAAAGCAGATACAGGAGGATCCGCCAGAAGCTAGTAGGCCAGCTAACCTAGTGCACACAGCAGCGACCAGTGAGACCTTCTGTCAAAGTAAGATGGTATAGAAAGACCCACCTGTGACCTCCACATACATGCCATGAGGCTATTATTGAAGCGGAACTCAAGTCTCCCCTGTTGACTAAGTGAAGTGATTGTTTTCAATGTCTACTAACCCACTGCAAAGCACCGAAGGGGAATGAACACAAATAAAACATGAACAAAACAATTAGTAAAACGTCATTGTCTTCATAGAGCTCCCGGGCTAGAGGAGAGGAAAAATCCTTATACCTAATACCAGAAACTCTGGGTGGATACTGCTGAGCCACAGCCAAATGGTCCAGAGGCCATCAGCTTATGTGGTTGTCAGGGAACCTATGTGTGGTCCTGAGTATCAGTGAGTATTAGAAGGGCAAGCTTGAGAGTGACATGTGAGGGTCTGTGGTTGAAGGGGTGCCTCAGTGAAGAAGGATTCTGCTTATTTTAGAAAGGAATGGAGCCTCGGGCATCCATCCTGGCTGCCTTAGGATCAGTACATGTATGATTTTGGAGGAAGTTTGCTGACATGGACAGAAGCTGCCCACAGTTGGCTCTTGGCCCATCCCCTCCACCTTTAAGCTAGCAAGATGGCATCTCTGAAAATACCCAACAGTCTCATTCTCCTGGAATCATTTCTTCCCATTAGTTCTCTTCACTTTTTTGTTTGTTTTGAGACTTACTCTGTTGTCTAGGCTAGTCATGACAGTCCTCTTATCTCAGCTTCCCAAGGGCTGGAATTACAGGCATGAGCCACCATGCCTGGCTTCCTCTTCACTTTTATTGATGCATCCAATTGCATTGGTCCATCTGCATCTGCACCATGCAACACCATCACCCTGATTATTGGCTTTAATTCCATGGGAGTCTTCATGCCCTTTGCTGTGGAACTTGACACATTCACAGATGTTGGAGATTAAAATTTGTATATTTTGAGAAACATTATTTATCTTACCACAAATGGGGTCACAATTTCTTAAACAGGATGTAATTTTTAAAAAGTAAAAACCAGGGCTGGAGAGATGGCTTAGCAGTTAAGCGCTTGCCTGTGAAGCCTAAGGACCCCGGTTCGAGGCTCGGTTCCCCAGGTCCCACATTAGCCAGATGCACAAGGGGGCGCACGCGTCTGGAGTTAGTTTGCAGAGGCTGGAAGCCCTAGCGCGCCCATTCTCTCTCTCTCCCTCTATCTGTCTTTCTCTCTCTGTCTGTCACTCTCAAATAAATAAATAAAAAATTTTTAAAAATGTTTAAAAAGTAAAAACCATGAAGGCAAACCTAACTGCATTAAGAGCTGAGAGCAATCATATGCCTATAATTCCAGCTCTCAGAAGTTTGAATTTGAGGCCAGCCTGGGCTACATAGTGAGTTCCACCTCAGTCTGGGTTATAATGAGATCCTACCTCAAAAAAAAAAAAAAAACTTTATTCATTAAAAGATAATGTAAAGAGAATTAAAATATATGACATAAATGGAAATAAGATATTCACAGAATATTTAATATTCAAAACACATAAGGAGCCCCTGTAAACCAACAAGAAAACTTAATGTCCAGAGAAAAACAGAGAATGGAATTGCATAACAGTTTTACCCAAACAACATATCCAAGGCCTATAAACATGAAAAAAGGCTTGTGTTCATCAACGTAACAGTGACACAAATAGTGGTCTGCCTTCCTCTTTTTTATTGGTAACTTCTGAACATGTACATGATTTGTTTTTATTGTAACTTCATCCCCTTACCTTCTTTTGTCCCCCTCTACTTCCCCTTCTTTCCAAATAGTCCCCCTTCTACTTCGATGTAATTGTTTTGTCTTCATCCATGACGATATGATGATGGGCTCAATATTGTGCAGGTCTTGTGCTGGTAACGAGAGACACTTTGAGGTCATGAATGCAATGGGCACCATGTGTCTGGAAGACAGTTCCAAGGCACCCTTCCTCATCCTTTGGCTTACATTCCTTCAGTAACCTCTTCTAAAATGTCCTGTGAGCCTTGGAGTGTGTAATTGAGATGTCACATTTAGTGTTGAGCACTCCACAGTCACTTATTCACAGCACTTTGATGGGTCTTGAGTCTCTCCAGTAGTCATTACCATCTGCAAAGAGAAGTGTCTCTAGCCAAAAGCGAGAGCAGCACTAATCCATGGGCATAAACAGAAATATTAAGAGGGCAAACAAGTAACAGTTGTTAAAAATTCCTGGGGCTAGGGATGCAGCTCCCTGGGTAAGCATACATGCACAGAGTCCTGGGTTCCATCTCCAGTAAGGCACAGACTGAGTATGGTGCTGTTATCCCGGCATTTGGGAAGTGGGGGCAGAGGATCAGAAGTCTAAAGTCATCCTTGACTATATGATGAGTTTGAGATCAACCTGAAATAGAGAAGACCCTGTCTTTAAAAAAAGAAAAGAAAACATAAACCTAGACTGTAAAACTTCAAAATATTTAGCAATCTAAGTTTAGCAGAGTTCTGGCCACAGGGACCCCATGCAGTGCTACACAGCACAGGTTGGAAACCACTTTGCAAAGTATTCTGGTGTCACCTAGGAAAGTCACACGCCCCGTGCTCAGAGTCCATGCCTTCATGCTGAACCTAGAGAGTTGCTCACTTCTACTTAGCCAGGGACAGATATACAGCATCTCATGCCAAGTGGTGTAGCACCCAAAACTCGGGGAGCAACCCCTAACCTCCATGGATAGTGGAGTGAATAAATCAGCCATTGGTGTGTTTACCAAAGGCAAATAAATATGTTACAATTAGGTACAGAAAAATCTCAAGTGATTATTGAGCTGATTACTATTATTATTTCATAATTATCTACTATGTGATTACTGGGGTATAAACAATAGCAAGTCATAAATGAAATGTTTTCTATTTGTACAACATGCAAGGCATGATGCACCGCCAAGTTCCGTGGCAGTGTTCCGTCATGGGGAGGAAGATGCGAGAGGGATTCTGCCATGCTGTGGCGTTATCTTCAGCCTAGGTGCTCAAGTCAGTGATCATTTCTTAGTGCTCAGGTATATATACATGTTTTCATATGCTGTTTGGATTTTTGCTGCATCTCAAAACATCATGACATTCCCTTTTTAAAAAGGTAAGTGAGGGGGGCTGGAGAGGTGGCTCAGCAGTTATGATTGCTTGCTTGCAAAGACTATTGGCTCAGGTTTGATTCCCAGGACCCACGGACAGACAGATGCACAAAGTGGTGCAGATTTCGTAATTCATTAGTGTTTAGGAGCAAGTGTGGATATAACAATACACTCATCCATATCTCCTCAGCACTGTCATGTCTAGTAGGCTTATCTTTCTGTCCCTTTCTTCAAACTCCTATTAAATAGTAGCCTGCTCACTTCTCTAGTACAGTTGTCCAAACAACTCCACGTAAACTCGTGTGTGAGTGTGGGGTGTGTGTGTGTGGTGTGGTGTGGTGTGGGATGTGTGTGCCATGGTGTGTATGCATGGGGAAGTCAATGTCAAGTCTGTCTTTGAACTCAGAGCTCACTGATTCAGCTAGACTAGCTAGCTAGAAAGTCCAAGGGACCCTCTCTGTTTGTACCCCAGCACTGGGATTCCAGACGCGCACCACCACATCTGACATGTATGTTAATGCTGGGGACTCAAACTCAGGTCTTCATCTTGCCTGGCAAGTACTTTACTGACTGATCCATCTCCCAGCCTCACGTCAACTCTTGAAATACCAGAATCAAACCCTGTCTCTAAGAATCTTGGCTCATAAGGCCAGTGCTATTTTCCTGCCCTTGGAAGTGAGGGTCCACTGCCACAGGAAGGGGTTTGTGAGGATTTTGTGCATATGTGGGGGAGGGTTCAAGCTGGCTCCCACCCTAGGATTCCAACAGTTAACAGAGCATCTGCACTTGAATCCAGCAGTGACAGGGGCGGGGCCCAGTGGCGACCCATTTGAGCATCATGAGAATGTCATTAAAGTGTCCTTTCAGTTCATGCACCTAGTGGAGGGTGCTTAAGCCAGAGGGAGGCTTTGATACAAATGCCACTCAGCAACATTTCAGATATGCCTGGGTTAACAAGTGTCTGTAAGCAATGCTATAGTAACTCACATTTACAAAGCACCTTATAGATAGGTAAGTGTTCCCACAAGGTCTCAATTCCCATGATGACTCTGCAAAGTCAGGGTTATTAGCTGCCTAGGAAACGTCAGATTAAAACAGAGAAAGATTTAAGTGACTTTTCCAATTAATGCTGGCCAACTGTCAAGTCCTTGGATCCCGTTGCAGGTTTTACTGCCTCATGACAATGAATAAAGGACAGTTTGTTGCTTGCAGATCAGACAAAATGTTGCCAAGGTTCCCACATTGTGCCTCTCCAGTTGAACTCCCAGATTACTGTGGGGTGCTCTATCTTTCTCTGTCCACCAGGGCCACTATGGCGACACCATTCCCATCTGTAGTCATCAGCTCTGTGACAGGATTCTGGTGTATGTCGTGTGAGGCTCATAAGGTCATCTTTGTCTCATGCGCAAAATCTCATCACTTGCTCTTGAGTAAGGACCATGTCATCTTCCTGATTTGGCTGGCCCAATCACCACGTGCAGCCTATGTAAGCACCCTGACCTTCTTGTCCATGTCTGCAAAATTAAGGGCAGAAGGGAAAAGAAGAATAAAAAAATTGTCAGTCAGACATCTTCTGTATCTGTAGGACACTTCAAGGATTGAAAAGCCCGAATCCATGGTGATTAATGCAGAAGACGTCGGCTTCTGAATACATAGCACAGTTCTGCCAAAAGCTCAGGTTGAACTAATATGAAACGATTTGCCCTTCCCATGTGAAAGTCGACATCCTCAGCTCATTTGGATTTAAAAATAGAAGGGAGGGAAGTGAATAAGGAGGCTGATGGTGTGCCGCACAAGTGAGGCCAGGGTGGAACAGTCCTTAACCATCCATCACAGCGGCACTGGAAGATAGACACTGGGGACTGGGAAGGTGTGCATGGCTTCTAAACAGCTCTTCTAGGCTGGGCATGGTGATGCACACCTTTAGTCCCAGAACTTGGGAGGCACAAGTAGGAGGATTGCCGTGAGTTTGAGACCACCCTGAGACGACATAATAAATTCCAAGTCAGCCTGGGCTCAAACAAGACCCTACCTCAATAAAAACAGACAGCAACAAAAACCTTTTCTATTCACCATTTTCATACATGTGCATAGTGTATTTTGATCATAATCCCATCCCATTGCCTTCTTTTATCCCCCTCCCCCTTCTTTTCCATGAAACCCCTTCTTTCCAACTAGTTCCTCTTCTGTTCTGATGCCGTTTTTTTTTTTTTTTTTGTCCTCCTCCACCATCCATGATAACATGTTGATGGGCACCGATACTGTGTAGGCCTTGTGTAGCTAATGATAACGTCTACAAGGTCACAAAGGCAGTGGCCACCATGTGTCTGAAAGATAGCATTCTTTGGAATGTGCTCCTCCCCATCCTCTGGCTCTTGCTTTCTTTCCACCCCCTTTTTTGCATGGTCCTAGAACCTTGAAAAGTGTGACAGATGTCTTGTTTAGTGCTGAACTGTCACTTCTCAGCACTTTGACAAGTTTTGGGCCTCCACAATAATCACTGGCATCTGCAAAGAAAAGCTTTATCTGACCAAAACTGAGAACACACTGGTCTCGCAGTGGCTTTTCCCACTCCTTACTTAGCAGGTAAATACAAAGTACAGAGCTTGTTCTTTTAAGGTTTTAAAATATTTTATTTATTTATTTGCGAAAAGATAGAGAGAGAGAAAGAATGGGCACACCAGGACTTTTAGCTGCTGCAAATGAACTCCAGTTGCACATGCCACTTTATGCATCTGGCTGTGTGTGAATACTGGGGAATCGAACCTGGATCATTAGGCTTTGCAGGCAAGTGCCTTAACTGCTGAGCCATCTCTCCAGCCCCAGAGCTTGTTCTTAATGCTAAAACAAAGCCATCTAAGTGGATGCTGTCATAAGCCTCTTTGCTTCCTTAACTTGCTTCTGTCAGCTGGAATCCTTTGAGACTCGGTAGAAGATTCAAAACAATAAGGAAGGGGTATTATTTCATAAAGCACTAGTGTTAGTTTGGTGGCTAAAACCATGAGTCTTTCTTCTTATGTGTTTGTTGGGTCCCTTGTGGTTGCAAAATGGCTGCAGAATCATATCTTTATGCATCCTTTCAAGTCTGTATGGAAAGTCTAGGAAAGATGCCATTCATTTCTTCTTTCCCTCATATAAAGGAGAAAGCTTTCTCAGTACCCTTGGGAAGCTTTCCCACATGTTGCATCTGCTAGAACAATGCTACATGCCAGTTCCTTAGCTGGTCACTGGCAGAAGTCATGACATTATTACGGCTGGCTTAGACTGGTCAAGAATCACCACTGGGCTGACTCTCAAGAGGCCCCACCTCCCCAAGAAACATCTTCCCTGGATTACTTGACCAAAGTGAGCATTTCGTGGGTGAGAAGAATTGAGCAGGATGGGCACCAGGCAACATTGTCTCAAGAAGGTTTTGCAGTTTTGCTCTCCATCCTTACAGGCTCTGCCAACATCAATGACCGGAGCATGCTGGGGAAGCGTGACAGTGAAATGGCTGTCATCGTGCAGGACACAGAGACGGTCACATCCATAATGGATGGAAAAGAGTATGAAGCTGGCTGCTTTGCCCAAGGACTTCGGCTGCAGTGTTTCAGGTTGGCCCCACAAACTATTGTCTCTTGTCAAGTGTTAGGGCCATGGACACTGTGGTCCAGGGTTACCTTTTGCCCTTAGCACTCCTGACACGTCAACGTTTCCTTGTAGTTTTTGAAATTTATTTATGTGATGTGTGTGCTTCTGCTCATGTTTGTGTGTGTGTGTTTGGTGGGGGAGAGGAAGGGAGGGAAGGAAAGGAAGGAGAGAGAAAGAGAATGCATATGTGGAAGTTGGAGGACAACTTTCCGGTCGGTCCTCACCTTGCTGTGTTTGAGGCAGGGGCTCCCCTTGAATTCACAGCTCCAGCTTTTACATAGGATCTCGGGAGCTCAACTCAGGTACTCCGAGTTGTGTGACAAGTGCTTAATCCACTGAACCATCTCCTGGCCCTAGAGTCTTCACTTATACAGCACGCAAACATCTTAATTTATATTTTATTTATTTATTTTACTGAGAGAAAGAGAGAGAATGAGCACAGCAGGGCTTCCATTCACTACAAACTCCAGATGCATGTACCATTTTGTGTACATGGCTTTACATGAGTACTGGGGAATTGAACGAACATAGGCTGTCAAGGCTCTGTTAGCAAGTACCTTTAACCTCTGAGTAGTACCTCTATTCCAGAAGCATTTTATATCTTTATTAAAATATATTATATAAGCTATTGCTCGTTACCATTAGGTTTCATTGGACAAACAACCATTTTAAATATATTCATGGATTAAGGGCAAGCCAGATCAAACCATCTAGGTAGGGCCTATTTAAGTTTTCAAAACTCAATTTCTTTTGGTTTGTGTGTGTGTGTGTGTGTGTGTGAGGTGGTGTGCCTATACATGTATGTACGTGTGTGTGGAGGTCAGAGGGCAGCCTCTGGTGTTGTTCCTCAAAATACTATACACTATTTTTCTTTTCTAGAGCTCACCAAGTAGACTGGACTGGCTAGCCAGTGAACCCCAAAATATCCTTCTGTCTACACCTTCCCAGCATGCTGGGATCATAAGTGCATGCTACCGTGTCCCACTTTTCTGTGTGGGTTCTGGGGATTGGAGTCAGGTCCTCATGCTTGCCAGGCAAACACTTTACCAACTGGGCTCTCTCTTTCTAGCTCATCAGTTCCCATAAAAAAATCCAAGTGATAACAGGATATAATGAATTATTAAAAGTATTGCAGGGGTTGGAAAGACTGCACAGTGGTTAAAGGCACTTGCTTGCAAAGCCTAACAGCCCAGGTTTGATTCCCCAGTACCCACATAAAGCCAAACACACAAGGTGACCCATGCATCTGCAGTTTGTTTGCAGTGGCAAGAAGCTGTGGTGCACCCATTCTCTCATAAATAAATAAATAAATATATGTATTGCAGTGACTACTGGTGTCAGATTTAAATGTGGGATCTTTGCATCTCAGATTTCAGATAACTCCAGCCTTAGTGCCTAGTCTTAGCAAAGTGTGAATTTTGACCAAATCTGTGCACGAGCGCAGAGATCACTGAGCTAGGAAGCAAGTGTTATGGGACCCCAAGTGATCAAGTGCTGTTGTGATCCTTCTAGAACCTTCTAGTTAATATTACTCCTCTGCTCATTACCATCCAATAACTTTGTGTTTCAGAAGTAAGACAGGAATAGGTGACACCCTTCCAGACATACAGATCTCACTCTTGTCTCTCAGCACCCTGGTCCCTTTCCTGCCTCTAAAGCCTGCAGGAAGTACAGTTTTCTATTGGTAAAACTGTACTTGCCATGTGGCCATTTCATTGCAGCCTCTAGAGTGAGATGTTCCAAGTGTCTCTAACATATGTAAGGTCTTGCTCCGTGCTGTTTGAGAGAGGGCTTGCCCTGACTCACTCTTGCTTTGATCCTTCATGCACATAGATTCCATTTTAGGAGCCACTCACGCTCTGAGGGCATGGTCTAAGCACTGAGCTGCTATCAATACAGCAGCGGTCTCCTGCATCCCTTCTCGTCCCAGTGGACTCAGTTTCCACAGGGACATGAGTGCCATCCTAGATGCATTCACTCTGTGCTGTCTGCTGAAGGAGCTCAGCAAAGCCATCTCTCAAGATCAGTCTGTAACAACTTTCATTGCTGTAGTTTTGCTTTTATTACTAATTGCTTTGCCCAGCAAGAATTTTTTTCAAGCCATCAATATTCCAATGAACTGCTAGTAATTTGTTTTGTTTAGCAGGGGAGAATTTAAAATTAGTACCCTGCTAATGCACTTACGGAATGCCTGTTGCAGCATGTGCAAGGAAATAACTGTTTCCCATTGTAAGTTAAAAATATGTGTCATGTCTTTTCAGTTCTCGAGAACTTAAGTATTCTCTTTAGAGTGGTGGGTTTATTTCTAAATTTTCATATTGTAGATGGAAAGCCTTCTGATTTACAGCACATTTTATATAGAAATTTGGCAAATACAGAAAACTTAAAAGAAAACTAAATTCATCTGTAATTCCATAATCTAGCATTAATTATTTTAGTTTAGCACATAAATTTCACATATTCATGGGGTGTTATGTGATGTTTTGATATATGTCTTCACTATGTAACATTCAAACCAGGTTAAGAATATTTATCCACACAAACATTTAGCATCTCTTTATGATCAGAACATTCAGTTACTTCTTCTACTCTGAAATACACAGTACTATCATTTTCTATAGTCAGCCCACTGGGCTATCAGAACACTTTCCTCCTGTCTACTCTGCTTTAGCTCCTGACAGCAAACCTTTCTTCATCCCTTTCTTTTCCCTATTGTCCCAAGTACTGATAACCACCATTCTACACTTAACATTGCTGAGGTCATCTTTTTTTGTGTTCTGTCTCAGAGATCATACAGTACCTGCCTTTTTGTGCCTGGCTTATTCACTTACCACAGTGATCACCAGGTATATTTTTAGAATAAGTGATGTGATCATTGTTTTATGCTTGAATAGTATTGGTGAGAATGGGCACACCAGGGAATTCAGGCACTGTAAATGAACTCCAGATGCATGCACCACTTTGTGCATCTGGCTTAAGTGGGTCTTAGGGAATTGAACCTGGGCCCTTTTGCTTTGCAGGTAAACACCTTAACCACTAGGCCATCTGTTCAGCTCCAGATGTCTATCTTGACATGGTGGCTTAATTCCAGTACTGGGATTATAGGATCACATGACAGCTCTACTTTTAGTTTTTGCAGGTACCTCCATATAGCTTTCCTGTGATGGCTTCATATTCCTACCGTACAATAAGGGTTTTCTCTACACATCCTCACCAGTGTGCTAATGAGTTTCTCATTTAATATATAGCACTTTACAATTTACTGCACATGTATGTTATTTTAAAAAACAAAAGTTGAACCTTGCAGGTCTTCAATATTCTTTATTATTTACATAATGTTACATATGTTTTATTATTAATTTTATTATATATTTATGATAAATATATATTACCTCAGAACTAATATTTGTAATATTCTTTATTACTTACATGTTACATGTGTTTTATTATTTATTTTTATATGTTTATTATAACTTTATTATGGATTTATTATCTCAGAACTAATATCTGTAGTATTCTTTGTTACTTACATAATGTTATATGTGCCTAATTATTTGTTATATATCTAGTATAAATTTATTATGGATTTATTATCTCAGAACTAATATCTGCAATATTCTTTATTACTTATATAATGTTTACTGTGTTTTTCATGTAAGTAATTATCTATAACATTTTAATGGCTGCCTCATATTTCATTGCATGTGTATACCATTTTCCTTAAACTAATACCTCATGGCTTGACACATTTTTTGCTAATATTCAAAAATGCCTTTTATGTCAGGAAAATCTACCAAATTTTCTTAGACAAAGGAATTTTCACTCTTATAGTATTATCATTAGCAATGTTTTAAAAATATTTTTACTTATTTGCAAGCAGAGAGAGAGAAGAGAGGAGAGAGAGAGACAGAGAATGGGCATGCCAGGGCCTCTAGCTTCTGTAAACGAACTCCAGATGCATATGCCACCATGCATCAGACTTTACATGGGTACTAGGGGATTGACCCAGGTCATGAGGCTTGCAGGCAAGTGCCTTAATCACTGAGAAATCTCTCTAGCAATGTTTAAAAAGGCTTTTTTTCTTCTGTGTTTACTGAAGGATATAATAATAGCTATTTATTTCATTTCAAATGGAAGTTAGTTATTTCAGCATGCTTTTTAGGGGCTTTAAAAAATGTGCTTATCCATCAAGAGTAATTATTCTTTTGAGAATTATTCTTTGCCCATTTTTCAATGTTTAATTTCTTTAATGACCTATAATTACTTTAAATATGAGATACTCATCCCTTTATTGAATATGGTACAAATATAGCTGATCAATGCTTTTTTTATGCAAGAGACCAAGAGTGAGAGTGACAGAGAGACAAGGAGAGAACACTGGCATGGCAGGTCCTCCAGCCACTGTAACTGAACTCCCATGTGTCACCTTGCACAATTGTGTGACCTTCTGTGCATACATCACTCACAGGCATGCACCTTACCTGCTAATCCATGTCTCCAGCTTGATCAATCACTTCTTAATCTTTTTTTTTTTTTTTTTTTTTTTTTGATTTTTCGAGGTAGGGTCTCACTCTGGCTCAGGCTGACCTGGAATTCACTATGGAGTCTCAGGGTGGCCTCCAACTCTTGGAGATCCTCCTACCTCTGCCTCCCGAGTGCTGGGATTAAAGACGTGCGCCACCACGCCCGGCAACTTCTTAATCTTATCAATCAACTTTGAGAGGTCTTATTAACCAAATTTAAATTTATTAATTTTTCCTTTTTTTATAATTTTTTTTTTATTTGAGAGCAACAGACATAGAGAGAAAGACAGATAGAGGGAGAGAGAGAGAATGGGCGCGCCAGGGCTTCCAGCCACTGCAAACGAACTCCAGATGCATGCGCCCCCTTGTGCATCTGGCTAATGTGGGACCTGGGGAACCGAGCCTCGAACCGGGGTCCTTAGGCTTCACAGGCAAGCACTTAACCACTAAGCCATCTCTCCAGCCCAATTTTTCCTTTTCATCTATATGCTCAGAGTACCTTCAGCCCAAGGTCATTAGCTTATATATTTCTAGTATTTATTTGACTTTACAGTGTACAGTTAACATGGACAGCTTATTGTTTTTATGATTTATTATTGTTTTATTATTTTTGAGGCAAAATCTTACTGTGTAATCCAAGATGGTCTTGAACTCAATTTCTTCCTGCCTTAGCCTCTTGAGTACTAGGATTACAGAAATGTACCACTATGCCTAGCAGGAAAATTTATTTTAATGTAGCTTTTCTTTCTTCTAGTAAATAAACTGTTCCAACATATACCATATGTAGGAATATTTTGCCTATCTTTTTTTCTTTTCTAAGGTAGGATCTCAGACTGGAGAGATGGCTAAGCAGTAAAGGTGTTTGCCTGTAAAGCCTAAGGACATAGGTTCAATCCCCAGTACCCACATAAAGCCACATGCACACAGTAGTGCATATGTATCTCGAGTTAATTTTTAGTTGCTGGAGGCCCTGGTGTGCCCATTCTCTCTCTCTGTGTGTGTCTATTGGCTTGCAAATGAATAAATATTTTAGAAACGAAATTAAGTAGGTTTTTAAAACAAGAGGTCTGGAGAGATGGCTCAGCAGTTAAGCTACTTGCCAGCAGTGGATAACCACCTGGGTTCAGTTCCACAGGATCCATGTAAAGCCATAAGCACAAAGTGGTACATGCATTTGGAGTTCATTTGCAGTGGCTAGAAACCTGAGAACACCCACTCTCATTCTCTCTTTATCTATCTCCCCCTTGTAAATATAAATAAAATACACTTAAAAAAAAACAAAAAAAAACAGACTCTCATGTAGCCTAGAGTAAGGATTGCCTTGAACTTCTAGTCTTTCTGCCTCCACCTCTGAAGTGCTGGGATTACAACTACACACCTCCATGCCTATATAATTGTGTGATGTTCAGTGACTCTTATACCTGATACATTTTTTGGGGCTTTCTCCATTCTGTCTGTTATATCAGATTGAAAATCTGTTTTCTTATATGCCAGTGTGGTACTTTTCATCTTTGCTACTGTATATTTTAATAGTACTTTTTGAAAAATTTGAATGTATTCTTTGACAATTTCATATATGGCTTTGGTCATACCTCCATTTATGCTCTCTTACCCTCCTGCTGCAGTCAGGTTCCCATTGCTGGTAGAAATCATGCAACCAAGAGCAGCTTGTGGGAAAAAAAAGTTTATTTTGGCTTACAGGCTCAAGGGGAAGCTCCGCAATGGCAGGAGAAAATGATGGTATGAGCAGAGGGTGGACATCACCTCATGGCCCACATAAGGTAGACAACAGGAACAGGAGAGTGTGCCAAACACTGGCATGGGGAAACTGGCTCTAACACCCATAAGCTTGCCCCCAACAGTACACTCCCTCCAGGAGGCATTAATTCCCAAATCTCCATCAGCTGGGAACCTAGCATTCACAACACCTAAGTTTATGGGGGACACCTGAATCAAACCACCACATCCACCTCTCACTCTGTTGACCAGCTTCTTCCCAACACCCCTTTCTCTGACTTGTATCTTTTTTTTTTTTTTTTTTTTTTTTTTTTTTTTTTTTTTTTTTTTGGTGCTTTACGGAGTTTAATTAGGGTAGCTTGCATGAGCATGGGCAACTTGCCAGTGGCCACACCTCTGAAGGCCACTTCTACCACACCTCTTCATCATTACTATTCTTTTGTGTCAGAACAGTTTTTGCTATTTTGAAGAATATTTCTTCCATATGAACTTTAGGACTGTTTACTCACATCTTCAATTCTCTTATACTTATTATTTTGTTTAAATTACTAATATAGCATATTTATAGATCAATATAAAAGGATCAACATTTGCTGATATTTCATGGGCTGAAAAACAGGGTGCAGGCTTCAATTCATTTTCTCATTCTTCAGAAAGGTTTTAGGACTTTCACGATGGGAAGCTTGTTCTTCAGTAAACGTTCATTTTTTTTTTCTTTTATGCTGATCTTTTACATTTCCTGAGAAGTTAATTTCCAGGTGCTCTATTTTTCCTGGCAATTTTCATGGTGCCCTACAAAGAAGGCGATTGTTCATGATCAATTATTTTTCAAGTTACCCCAGTGGCAAACACAGATGATATATTAAAAAGCACTACAGAAACCTCACAGCAATTTTGGCCTCTCTTTATTAGGAAATGTTCCCAAAGATAAATATTGTGGCCTAAAGCATGGCCATTTTCTCACTTTAAAACATGCAGCTTCAATCCATTTTCCATCTGTGCTATTTTTGAATAGAAATTGAGAGACACATTTTGATGTGAAATCAATTCTAAATAGAGACAGAATCAGCCATTAGGCTACTGCCCCGAATGTCACAAGTGTGAGCAGAACAGTTCATTAAGTCCTGGAAAATTATCCAAACTTTACAGCATGCCTCCATCACTCAAGGGGAACCGTTACCACACAAGTAGAGTTCAGGATCACTTAAAGTGACAGGCAGGAGGAATAGAAAGAACAGAAATAACTCCTTACCATTTCTTTACCCCCTTCTTACCATTAAATATTAAACACACATTGTCATAAAATCAAAGTTATTTTCTTTCAAATCTTACTCTTCAAAGAATTATTTTATATTATCTTATTGTGCACTTTAATGTAATTTTCTTGTTATTAAGTACTGGCGGGCAAGATGCTTTCTTGCTAAATGTTGCCCATTACAGACTTATTTAAATATCTTTCCTATAACAAGCTTTGTACTGGTCAGTTGGTGGTCATATTGCATCACCTCTTATTCTATATTAAGAGCGAAGTCACAGAAATGTTCTAGGCTTGGGGCTGGAGAGATGGCTTAGTGGTTAAGGCACTTGCTGTGAAGCCAAAGGACCCAGGTTCAATTCCCCAGTACCCATGTAAGCCAATTGCACAAGGGGATGCATGCATCTAGAGTTCATTTGAAGTGACTAGAGGCCCTGGCACACCGATTCTCCCTCTCTCTGTCTTCTCTCTATCTCTCACTCTTTCTCTCTGCTTGCAAATAAAATTTTAATTTTTTTTTAAAGAAATGTTTTAAGCTTACTTCTCAGAAACTTAGCCTTGGCCCAATATAAAGGTTGATTTATTGTCAGAGCCTAAACTGTCCTTCAAAAATTTTATTTTGATTCTCAACTAGCAATGTGCAATAATTCTCTTTTAAATCTTATTTGTAAAGTTATTCTCATGTAGTGTAATGAAGCATTATTTGAGGTACAAATAGAATTTTAAGGCAATAAAATTCAAAAATTCCAGTGAGGCCATCATGAAGACTCCATTTATTTTAAAGAATTTTTATATATCAGAAAATGTGTGACTAAAACTGAAATGATCTACCTTTTACCCTTATGAAACTGGCTGAGTTTTTTCAAGTGGGTTGTGTTGGAGATAAGTGGACTCTTACAGCCTTACTTCAGACAATTTTGCATATTCTTTGTCCTAGGAATTTTAATTTCAGATCCTCTCCTAATGAAATAACTATAGAAGTTCACAAAATGTTATATGTGATGAATAAATTATGTTCAGTATAGTATTGTCCATAATGATGAAAAATTGGAAAGCACACAAATGTCCCGCTCAAAAATAAGTGTTTACGTAAATTTTACATACCATTAGAAATGATGTCATGAATGTACATTAGTTAAATACCAAGAGCATAACAAGTGAATGATGCCCACATTACTAAACCAAATGGTTAGCATATCCATTACTTTTCCTGTTCTTGTGGCCAAATCATTGATAAGAAGCAATTTAAGAAAGAATTTATTTTGATTTATAGGTTTTTAAAAATAGTTTTGTTTATTTATTTATTTAACAGAACAAGAGGGAGAGAGAGTGAATGAGTATGCCAGGGCCTCCAGCCACTGAAAACCAACTCCAGATACATGTGCCACCTTGTGCATCTGGCTAACATGTGTCCTGGGGAATTGAACCTGGGTCCTTTGGCTTTGCAGGCAAACAGTGCCTTAACTGCTAAGCCATCCCTCCAGCCCTTGACTTATAGTTTGAGGAGATACAGGTGTCATGGTGGGGATAGTATAGGAGCTAAGTGTGGCTGGTCACATTGTACCCACACTCAGAAAACAGCAAGGCAGTAAAGCTGGGTTATAAAGTGTCAAGACCCACATCCAGTAGTGAGGCCCCACCTCCTAAAGATTCCACAGCCTTCCAAAACAGTGTCACCAGCTGAGGATCAAGTATTCATGCACACGAGCCTATGGGGGACATGCCACAGTTAAACCATAATAGTTTTTATATGAATGTGATATAATCCTTAATATATTTCTCCATATGGTTATAGGATACCATGCCCTCTGACTTTTGTCGTTGTTGTTATTTGTTTGTTTTTGATATTTTTTGAAGTAGGGTCTCACTTTAGACTAGGCTGACCTGGAATTCACCCTGATGCAGTTCCAGGATGGCCTTGAACCTAGAGTGATCCTCCTACCTCTGCCTCCCAAATGCTGGATTTAAAGGCGTATGCCACCACACCCAACTCCCTATGTCTTTTCTCCAGCTTTGTTCATGGGTCCTCTTCCCTAACTGCTACCCTGAGTCCTAACCCCTGTTTATGCTCACTTCTCTAGGGAACTCAGTTAAACTCATATGGTTTTATGAACATGATGAACTAGAATTCTCAGATTTCTATTCCCAGGGAAGCCTTCTCTACCACACTATGGCTCCAGTTAACAAACAGCCTGCTCAACCTGGCTACTTGGCCACGTAATAGAAAACTCATCAGGCTCAACACGGAATTCCTGATCTTCTCCCATGGGCTTTTCCACAGAATTCTTGGTCTTAGCTTACAGCAACAATGCTCAGAAGAAGTGGCAAAGGACAGAAACCTGTTTGCTATCCTTGGTATCCAATATTTTCTCATTCCCTGCATTTACTCTACCAGTAAAATCTACTGGGTCTATCTTCATGTCAACTGCCAGCCCAGACCAAAGCCATCATTGCATGTCACCTGTATTGTTATCATGGCTCTGGAATGGTCTGTTCAGCCCTTTCCCACACAGTCTGTTGTTAATGCAGTAGCTGTATATGCATATTTTAAGACAGGGTCTCTGTCATTTCCAGCAGCTATATTTTGATTATTTTTTTTGTTTATTTGTTTGTTTGGAGACAAAGTCTCATTCTGTAACCCTGGCTGGCCTAGAACTTGCTATGTAGACCAGTTGGGCCTTGAATTTACAGTGACCCTTCTGCCTTTGCCTCCTGAGTATTGGGATTACAGTCATGTATGTCTCAGCAGCTATGTTGTAATGTGTGAGTCAAGTCTGATTATTCCTTATATACCTATGGTGTGGTTGCATCTTATTCAAAACCAAAGCCTTTATAAGACTTATATTCCCTTTGTCCTTTTCAGTTAAAACAGACTTTTCTGGTGTTTTCTGAAAACACAAGGCGTAAGAGAAATGGCCTTGGACTCTACATTTTACTTAAATTACTAGTGAACTCCAGATTTTAGTTTCCTCCTTATGATATGAGAATAATCTTTCCCATCTACCTCATAGGACAAAGGTGGAAGTGCTTTTCAGTCATACAGTCTTCTTGAAGAACAAGAGTGTAGCAGACAGCTTCAGGTTAGCTGAGATGAACTTCTAGACCAGGAAAAGTTATGGAGTAGGAGATATTTATTGAAGCTTACAGATCTAGGGGAAGTTTCACAATGGCAGAAGAAGCTGGCCTGCCTTCACAGGTCCAAGGGGAGAGAGAGAGAGAGAGAGAGAGAGAGGGAAGCACAAGCCAAAATCCACACAGCACATCACACTTCAGGAACTCCAGCTAGGCACAGTTTGCATATTTTTACATTGAAATCTCAAACCCACCACCACACCTTAAGATCCACCCAGTGACACTGCCTCCAGCCAGGTGGCTGCAGATGCAAACTACAAACTAATAAAATACTGACTATATTGGGGGCTGTCTCTTCAAACTACCACCAAGAGTAATCATTACTTTCCAACATAACCTCTGAGAGACTTGCCCAGCTTTTCTTGATGATTTCTTGTCCCTGATTTATATATGATCAACTCAGACAAAATCTAGTGTGTTAACTTCTTTCATGCCTGATGGATGACAGGTCAGCTATGATTTGGTTTTATTTGGAATGGCTTCTTCCTCCCTCCCTCCACCCCAACCCCTGCAAAAAACTGACTGTGTCTGAGTGCCTGGCTTACTGTTACCATTGGAATCCCTGCAGGCAGTAAACTTATTTTTCCCAATTACTCATTTTGGAGGGTACTTGTATTGCAGGGTTGTCCTTGGCTATCTTTCTGACCCAAGTGAGGACATTCAGGACCCAGTGAGTGACAAATTCTTCAAGGAGATTTGGGTTTCAACAGCTGCTCGAAATGCTACAATTTATGATAAGGTGAGGTTTGCTTATTCCTCCCCCTATCCTTTTTGCTTTTCTTAGAATTTCATGACAAATTGCACATCATTATTTCTGCATTTTATGGATACAGAATATTCTTAATGAGGATAAAAGAATCAATATTACTGCAGGTTGAAAAAATACCTCTTTGTAGACATTGAAAAGCAAAGATCCAAGGGCTATAGATGCAGCCCAGTGGTACAGTACTTACTTACATAGCTTGTATAAGGCTCTGGCTTTGAGCTCCAGGACTCCAAATAATAAAGAAAAGATCAAAAGGCACCACGGGTAATGGTTTTGATGAGGCCTTAGATGAGGGCCTCCTGTCTGATGCAGCAATCTCACCAGAAGCACCTTTGCCTCATGGCTAATAACCTTTGAACACTTTTATTGATGAAGAAAACTAAAACACAAGGAATCCCAAAATTATCACACCTATGTTCAACCCAGTTTACCAGATGAGTGGTGACATAACTATGTATAGCAACTAGGCTTTCTGAGCTTTCTTTACAACCTATAAATTGCAAGGGATATTCACTGAGGTGGCTATAGGGATAAAAAATAATCTATTAAATGTGTTACATATGATGTAGGTAGTAAGCAGTGTCTATCACAGAAGTCTTATGAAGTTATATAATGATGATGAGAGATGGCCTTTGTTGGATGGTTTGAATTTTAGTAGTGTTTTAAACCCAGCTACAGTTGATATATAGCCAATGCATCTCCTGGTAACTTCTGTCCACTGGATTTAAAAGAGAATAGATAAGAGTTGAATGCTGTCGAAGAGTAGAATAGGTTACCTCAGGAAGGAGCTAGCTACCTGTCATGGAAAGTATGACTAGCTGTAAGAAGTTGGGGAAATATATTTTTAAGGCATTTATTTATTTATTACAGACAGAGAGAGGGAGAAAGAGAGAGAGAGAATAGGTGCTCCAGGGCCTCCAGCTACAGAAAACGAACTCCAGACACATGTGCCACCATGTGCCTCTGGCTTATGTGGGACCTGGAGAATCCGGGTCCTTAGGCATCGCAGGCATGCACCTTAACTGCTAAACCATCTCTCCAGCCCAGGAAAGTGTATTCTTCAGGTCTTCCAGAGTTCCTTCCAGATTTCCTGGAGACTTCATTTTTCTTAATGAATCATGACAATTGTTAACGTTGCCTCTTTTCTTACTGTGGATTATAGGTCATGATCAAACAGGATAGAGTTTTCAAAAATACTATGAATGTGTTGTATAGTCATATTTGAGTTCTGAATTAGTGCTGGGGGGAGGGAAGCACTAAAAGACATTCTGAGAATAGAATAAATGTGAATATGACATTGTGAAATTAATTTTCTTAGGAGAAAGAATGGTGTCATGATTAAATAGGAGCATGCCTTTACTTTTAAGAAACACCTCCTGAAATGTTCTGGGAAAAGGTGTTCTGATGACAGAAACTCATTTTCAATCAGGAAAATATTCTGTGACACTCAGTTAAGGTATTGATACACATAGCTTTCAAAGTGAAAAGTGAAAGGAAGAACAATGAACTTTTCTCCTAAACTTTCTGATGAACTTCTTGGATGATTATTATCCAAACAACTGGCCTTAATACAAGGTAGCATCATGACATTGCTTATAGGTAGCCTGACTTTATTCTGTGGTGGTCCAGTCTTTAGATGATATAGGGATTCAACTATGTTTGTTTTTTTTAAATGAAAATAAATCTAGCAATTGGTTTGTGCAAATAATAGCCCCAACTGTCTGTCTCTCTCTCCTTTCTCTCCCCTCTCTTTTCCTCCCTTCCTTTCTTCTCTCTCTCTCTCTCTATTCTTTCTTTCCCTCTCTTTCTTCCTTTCCTCTTTTTTTTCAACAAGGACTTACTATGTGGCCACAACTGAATTAAACTTACAATTCTCCTTCCTCAGCTCCCATGTGCCAGGATTAGAGGCATGCACTACTATACCCAGAAGTGAACAGCAGCTCTTAATTCTGTGCCTTAACATGAAATTAATGTGTGTCCTAAAACAATGTTTTTCTTACTGGATGAATATTTTTATAAAGGGCATGTGCTTTCTTTAAAAAAAAAATTCCTCAATTGCCAAATGTTATTTTACTCAGGTGTTCCGGTGCCTGCCAAGTGATGAGGTCCACAATTTAACGCAGCTGAGAGACTTTATCAATAAACCCATATTAGCAAAGGAAGATCCCATTAGAGCTGAGGAAGAACTCAGAAAGATTCGTGGGTTCTTGGTGCAATTCCCCTTTTATTTCTTATCTGAAGAAAGTCTCCTGCCTTCTGTTGGAACCAAAGAAGCCATTGTGCCCATGGAGGTTTGGACGTAAGACATGTCTTCATGAGCAGCTCAAGGACTTCCAACCCAAAGACCACATTGCACACAGTGACTTCCTGGGGACCTCACAGTCAAAGCCAGGCCTGATGCACTCTTGTGTCTAACACATGGACCCTTTGGCATGTCTGGGCAAGGCAGCAATCATACTGATGTCAGGACACTGGATATCAGGAAGGCTTTATAATTGCCTTCCTTGTGAAAAGGAGCTGTATTCTTTTTGGTTGCACTGACTCACCAATGTCACAGATGTAAATTCCATGATCTATACCAAAACTCATTTCCTTTGCTAACAAGAATCTATCTATAACCAATCCAGGTTGCCTTACCATTATCTGGGGTACATTTATGCAGCCAGTGTCTCCTGGATCTGCCCTCATTTTGTACTCTGGACAGTACTTTCCCAGAGATTGTTGCTTCCAGAAAGATATTGTGCCACTGCATCAAGATTCTTGAAGGTTCCCTGAGACGTCCTGATGATCTGATCCTCAAGTACAGCTATTTACTAGGACAAGGGAGTGCTCATAGTTACTTGTCAGTCACTTCAGGGACAGAACAGACTTGACACAACAGCCCATGTTAGGTGCTTCTAATACCATTGACAGTGTATCTCAACACCACCAAGCAAAATGAAGAAATTAAATTCCAATACTGAAGAAGACATTTTTTTTTCCCTTTGCTCCCAAAGGCACTGCCACACTGTCAGCTTGTGATTGAGCCCAGCTGATCATACTTGTAAACATGTGTAGGAGATGTGATTCCATAGTAGCCAGAGAAAATGCAGACCAAGTATGCCGCACCAGAAACCCCCACCAATGGGACTCTGATCCAGATGAGAGATAGGATTCCTCAGAGTGCTGTAAGATTTCCTGTCATCCTTAGCCACTGGATTGATAGAAAATTTAAATTTCTCTAGTTTATAATCAAGCCATGACTGCAATTTTGTCTTGCAAGAAAATCGAAAGACTGCCTAACTCCTAACAGGTTAATGAGCCTAACCTTACTTTTTTTTCACCATATCTTCTTCTTTGGGGTGGGGGGAACTAATCAATCACAAAATATATGGCACTTTGCTTGCATAGCTAAATACACATTAACATTCCAGCAGGGTTTCCAAAGAACGTTGGGTAATTATTAATCCATATTGTCCTAGTCTGTGAGTTGTTCTGGGAACCCGCTTTAACTTTCAGATGGTATGGTGCTCTTTGTAGACAAAAGCTCAGAGAGACTCTCCCATCCTGGAGAGCCCAGGAGGTTCCAAGAAGCCTAGGACGCAAACAAGTGGCACAGATACAGTGGGTGCATGCAGCGAGAGATTGCCCGAGAGGATCTCCTCTGGACTGTTCATCAGAACAAGCCCTCCATCTGCTTTTATGAACAAATACTGCTGTTGGAAAGATGGCACACAGGACCACAAAGCCAGTGACATGGGTTAGTAGAAGAGCCAAGAGAGGATTTCACAGTGAGAAACCATTTCACCAATGAAGTGGGGTTTTATAACCAATAATGGAAATGAATGTTTTTATGAATAAATAACTTATTTCTTATATGGCTGAAGGCGGTAAAATGACTTCATATGGATGTTATATTTTGTATTGGAAAAAAAACAGTTAAATTGTATTTGAAGTACTGAATGTATGAGTAATGCCTAAAGGTTTATTACATCTTATTTTAAATAATTTTAAACCTTAGAATATTCAACAAACTTGCTCTTGGATTTTGTATAAGATGTTCTCATAAAACCCTAAAAAATCTTTGGACTGAAAAAAATAGCTTAGTTGGTAAAGTCTTACCTAGAAAGTATGAGAATTGGAGTTCAATATCTAGTACCTGTGAATGGCCAGGTATGTACCTGTAATCCCACTGCCAGGATGAGTTGAGTTCCAGCTAATGAGAGACTCTTTTTTTTTTTTGTTTGTTTGTTTGTTTGTTTTTTAAAGAAGTACATGGCATTCCTCTGTGCTGTGTTCTCCACATGCACGTGTACCTGTACCCACACATACACATACACACATAAAAACAAATAAAAATGAGCCAAAGTTCTTGAAAGTATCTCTAATACATCATGTAATCCATTCTCTCCCCATCTCATAGATGAGGACATAGGAGCTGAAATTGGATGAAGGAATGACTTAAGCCTACTGTTGTATTCCGCTCCAAGTGCTTGGGATGCACTTCCACACAGACACAGTTTATGGGAGGAAGGGATTTATTTCCAGCTTGCAGATCCAGGGCCAGTTCCATAACAGCTGAAGAAGCTGGCTCCCATTCATAAATCCAAGCAGAGAGACACCATCAAACAGCCAGCACCAGAAGCAAGCACAAGAGGGTAGCGAACGAGCAGAGACCCAGGCAGAGCTCAGACTGCTCTGCATACCTTTGGGAATCAGATCTGCCCCCAGGTGGCTTCAAATCCAAGTTACAAACTTTAATAAAGCCCCCGAGTCTATGCAGAAGGGGACGTACATTCGCACTCCCACACCTATGTCACTCTGCCTGGTGGTAGAGCCAGAGATAACAACATTGCTTCAGCCTCATTTTATCCTTGCCCTCATATGAAAAGATGCGATGACAGGATACATCTGTGCTATTTTCAGCCTTGTGATATTACATGTTAAGGTACTTGTCTGTCTCCACCTACTAGAATGGAAGATCCACAGGGGAGGCACTTCACTACACATTGTCATAGTATGGCTCCAGAGCCCCAGACTCTACCTAGTACATAGGAGATGCCAAGAAATGTCTATGGTATGAATAACTGAGATAGAAAGTGAGCTAATGAGATGAAATCATATTGAATTTCAGGCAAGAAATCTCAATACTGGTTTCTGTGGCAAGTTTTACTACTCCATCTTCTCAAAGATAAGATGTTTATCTGCAAAAAAGTGACAAGATTTACTTGGATATAATATGGGAAGTTTTGTGCAAAAATGCCGTTTTCTGAAATAAGTTTTCATGATGAAATATTGTGCAAAGGTGCATGGACATGCTGTATGCCCAAATTGCTTGTCATTCCCTGACTCCCATCACTACCTACTAGAAGTTCATATAACTTATCTTGACATCACGGCACCTGACAAAAACTTGACAAAACTTGAGAATGTCATTAGTTTAAAGCCCTGAAAATCTGTTATCAGTCTGTTCAATGTTTCCAACTGACCATGACCTTCTGAAAATGCCTATAAACGCTTACTCAACACCCTTATAGTCTCAAATAATTCTTATATATCCAGGAAGAAAAATGTTGTGCCAGGAAATGAAAGGTAAGAAATGCTCCTGGCCTGTTGAAACCACTCACCTTGGCCACACTTAGTGATGGAGGATACCAGGACATAGCAAGTCAAATGCAGGGATTTGCTCTGACTCAGACCCCCAGCCATGACTCACCCTTGAGGTGGGGTGCTCTTAATTATGAGCTGTCATACATCACAGAGACACTCAAAGAGTGGATTGCATGATATATTGAGAATATAGTGATCGTCCAAGTGCCTTTCATAAGATAATTTTATCTGTAGGTTTTCAAAATATGGACAGTTAATTTCATATGTAAGATCCTGGGAAATTAGAATAGATTGTGAATTAACACAGCAGGCTGCAAAGTCATTTGCAGATGTGGGACTAGGGAGAATAGAATTTCTAAAAGAAACTACACTTGCTTATTTTTTTTTTTCAGTTACCTATCAAAGTACAGGTTTCATAGTGGCATAGTCATACTTACATGTCACTGTGCTTTGTTCTCATTCAGTTCCCCTCCACCATTCCCCTTTCCCCTTTTTGGCTGGTTTATTTCTTCCTTCCCAGCTAGCTCCCCCTCTGCTTCCTTATCACATAAGTATTTCACTCCCTTTCTATTTTCCCCCTGAAACTCTTCATTTCTTATCTCTTTTGGAATGCCGCCTTATTAGGCCTTGCATGAATCTACTCAACTTAGATAACTGGAATGTGAGATCAGAGTACCCATATGGCCAATTTCTAGGGAGTGCTTACTTTCTTGCTTATTGAAGGCTACCTTGCCACTCTGTGGTCTCCTCCTGGTATGAGCAGGAGTAGGAGGGAGGAGGAGGAGAGCACAAAGATTTCATTGTTCCTAGAATTAGGCATTCACCCCTCATCAGAGACTCACCCTTATGACTTCATCTAACGTGACCCTCTTAAGGGCCGAACTCCAGGCATTATCTCACTGAAGGTTAGGGGTTCAACGAAGGAATTTGTGGCTGGGGAGAAAGCTCAGTCAGTAAAGTGCTTGCCTTGCAAACATGAGGACCTGAGTTTGATCTGTAAAACCCACATGAAAAAAGTCAGATGTAGTGATGCACACTTACAAATCAAGTGTGGTGATGCACTCTTGTAACTCCAGAGCTGGGGCTTGTTGCCCACCCAGACTAGACTACTTGGTGAGTTCCAGGCCAGTGAGAGAACCTGTCTCACAAAAGGTGGGTGGCACACAAGCAACCCTAATTCAATGGGTATTTAAAAAATTAGTGAAAGTAAAATGGGATTAATGGGGAATAAGAATGGTGGGAGGGGTATAAGAGAGAGCAATTGGGAGAACAAGAACAAAAATTAATTATGTACATGTATGGAAACATCAAAAATGGAAATAAATTTAATTGTTTTTTGAGAAGTTGGATGCATCTGAGGAACAATAACCAAAGTTGTTCTCTGGCCTACCTCATGTACACACACCTGCATAAAGGAAAAGAAGGAAGACAGAAAGAAAGAAGGATTTGGAATATGTAGTTGTTACGTTCTCATTGTGGGACAAAATAACTGACCATAAGCATCTTACAGAAGGAAAGGATTTATTTCACCTTTCAGTTTTGAGAGCAAGTTTCTGTCATGGTGGAGGAAAACATTGCAGGAGCAGACAACAAGTGTCACATATTCACATCAGCAAAGAGGAAGCAGAAAAGCTCAAAGCACCAAGTAGAACTGGACTATAAGACCCCATTTCTCACCTGCAGTGACACACCTCCTCCAGCAAGGCTCCACCGTTTAACAACTCCACAACCTTCCCAAACAGCACCTCCAAATGGGGATAAAGTACTCAGACCTAACTCAATGTATGGTGGACCTTTTACACTCAAATACCACTGGGCAGGATGCAAGCAGAGTATAACAAGCCTCTGCAGTAAATCATATGCTTAGGTCATGCTTTTTTTTTCAAGGTAGGGTTTCACTTTAGCCCAGGCTGACCTGGAATTCATATGTAGTCCCAGGCTGTCCTTGAACTCACAGTGATCCTCCTATATTTGCCTCCCAAGTGCTGGGATTATAGGCATACTTTTAAGTGACTGACAAAATATTTTTTAACACAAGTTGTCATTATTTTTAACTGGATTTTGCACAATAACACTCTCAGATGCCTGTTTCTCTCTGTAGCAGAGAACAAGAGGATCCTTCATATCTCTTCATCTCTATCTCTCTATTTCATAAAAGAAGAAAAATATAAAAGATTTTAAATGTGTCCATAAATATATTTTCATTTCCTTAAAAGTACCTCTGAGGTCCGGCACTCTTGGAAGTTTGAGGTCTAACATGAGTTGACCTAGTCCCAGGCTTTGAAATCTTCTGAAATTTGTTGAGAAAGGCATTTCATCATTGCCATAGTGGTTCCTCATGGTATTTTAATTCACACATGAAGTCCCTCTTGCTCTCACTTGAAATTGGAATGATTAATTGAAAGAATAGGCTTAGTATAGTGGTTCACACCTGTAATTCTGACACATGGGAGATGGAGACAAGATAAATAGGAGTTCAAGGCCATCCTCAATTGTATAGTGAGTTTGATATCAGCCTGGGATAAATAGGACCCAATCTCAAAAAATTAAAATAACAATTTTTTTTTAATTCATGGCTCAATTTTTAAATTTTACCTTTATACCACTTATAGCTATTAACTTAAAAAACAATCAAACTTGGATAAACAAAAATGTATCACAATATTTAAAATTTTAAGTTTTAAAAAGTCAGGTTGGAGAGCAGTCTGATCTAAAGAGTAAATTTTCCTTGAATTAGTCACACAATGGGAACAAGGACACGTTTATTGATACACTCCACTTTAAAAATTCATGTCAAAGTGCCTTTGGCAGGTGCGGCCTTACTAGAGGAGGTGTGTCACTGAGGGCAGACCTTGAGGTTTATTTGTCCAGCCCTCCTAGGTTTTCAGAATTAACTCATTCGAGACTACATCTTTCTTTCCTGCTACCGTGACAAGATGGATAGTGCTGAGTACCTGTCCTGCAGTGGATTCCCAGCCATGATGAACCTTCCCCTCAAAACTCTAAACCAAGGGCTGGAGGGGTTGCTTAGTGGTTAAGGCATTTGCCTGCAAGGCTAAAGGAACCAGGCTGGATTCCCCAGGACTCATGTTAGCCAGCTGCACAAGGGGGCACACACATCTGGAGTTCGTTTGCAGTGGCTGGAGGCCCTGGCGTGCCCATTCTCTCACTCTCTCTTCCTCTTTCTCTATCAAATACATAAATAAAAATATTTTAAAAACCATAAATCAAAATAACTCTTTCCTCTCATAAATGACTTCTGGTTGGATGTCTGGTCCCTGTCATGAGAAGGGGTCTGCTATCTAGGGCATGCACACCATGGCTGGGACAGTGAGTGTTGAGTGACGGTGTCCACTGAGTCCTCCCCGATACTGCACAGAGTGGCCCTAGCCACACCCCTAGGGTCAGGTTGTCATATCCTGGATGGCCTCTTGGTTTTGTAGGTTAACCTGTACTGGAGCACAGCCATGCACACTGCCTTACACGCCTGCCTGGTAGAGCTCACATGCCTTTGATAATGCTTGCTAAACTTTCTAGAGAATATACACTAATCACCTTGACCAAGCAGATGTGGGGGTGTTTGATTTCCTCCACTAGTAGAGCTGTCTAGCCCTTCTATCACAGGGCTCAGAATTTTATAATGGGTTTTATGTGTCAAGTCCTTCTGGGAATGAAAATTACATGGGGTTTGGTTCTGGAAGTGATATAGTCAGCTACAGTAGGCTTCTCCAGCTGAGCATACATAAACATGATTGGAAGTATCGGCAACTAACACTACATAAAAGCCAGACCTCAGCGGAGTTCATACTCACAATGAGAACCGGAAACTCACCAGTCAGTTTCCCTCAGTTTTCCATCTTGAAACGTTCGAAATGTGCATGTGCAGGCTTGCTTCACAATCAGTGCTTTCTGTACCTGGCACCTTAGTAGTTTTATTAAGATAGTTTTATTAATTGAACAATTAAAATTGCAACGCCAACATTTTTCCTCACTAGTTGAACAATTAAAGTGTTGAATCATGCCCCTCTATTTAAAAAGCATTCCTTGTTCTATGTGTCTGTCTTTCTCCCTCCCTCACTTCCTTCCTTCCTTCCCCACTTCCTTTTGAGGCAAGGTCTCTTGGTTCCCAGCCTGGCCTGGAACTCACTATGTAGCCAAAGGTGACTCTGGATTTCTGAGCTTCCTGCTCTCCCTCCCAAGTGTTGGTACTGCAGGCACACGTCACCAAGCGTGGGTTACACAGTACCAGGAATCAAACTTCATGCACGCTAAAAGAGCACTCTGTCAATTCCATTACATCTCTAGTCTTGTGTTTGGTGATTTCAAAGCCAGTGTCGGTGTATTTGAAATGGGGAAGACAGCTCTGTGAGCCTGTAGGATCCTCTTGTGCACAGGAGCGGGTCCCCAGGCAGGCAGAGTACAGAATCAGTATTCTCTGCCCCCAGAGGCTCCTTCCACACAGGAGTCATCTGTAGCAATGAGGCAGTGATTAGGTGATTTTATTCTAGAAGATGGATGTGGCACGTATTGAACATGCCCCCATTGGGGTCCTGAGGGGTGCTTCAGTGAACAAGTCAGACCTCTCTTGTGGTCACCCCTTAGCAATCAGAAGTGCAGAGCTATTTCCATTCTTGAAATTACATGGCTTCCAATCAAAAGCAGTGGATTCACGTGGGGAGGACAGCAAACTGGAAGATGATCAACGTTGTTCTTTGTGAACACTGAGGTTAGGGACAGGGAAAGATATCACCACAACCCGTGAGGAAAACGACATAACATTAGTGGTTTTGCTGGCCACCGCATCTTCTAAGCACTCAGGTCATGCAGTCGATATGCTCAAAGTGCTGCGCATGCTCTCTGGACAGGGCCATGGCCCTCCCACTGCCCTTGGTTCCCTTTTCAAGTCCCTGTGGCCTTACACTCAGGTCTGTGAGGTACAAGAATGTCACTTCCACAACTCATGTTGACATTTAATTTCTACAATAACAACAGGAAGAGATGGGACCTTGAGGAAGACATGCATACTTCATCAGAGGTTGGCTCTCATGAATGGTCAATGCCATTGCCATGCGTCTGTTAATTACCACAGGAGGCTGTGGTCAACCCCATTTCTCTTCTGGTCTCCAGTGTGCTCACTGCCCTTCTGCCATTTCTGATGCCGCACAGATACCCTGGCTCAATATTGCCACATGCTCCCAAACTACCCAGCTGCAGTGGCTAACATTGTTTATAAATTTTCCTGTCTGTGTTTTCTATGTATAGTAGCACAAGATGGAGTAAAACAGCAATCAAATGCTAGTACTTTCCTGGTGAAGGGTCTGAGCTAGGGAGTGGTAGGTACAGATGTCTGAGAGGAAGAGATATTAGGTGTTTTCACCTAAATTCTCACTATGCACCCACTGGTATTTTCCCATGCTAAAGACAAGCCCAAAAGAAAGTCTGAGCTGATGTCTCACAGGCCAAAGAGACAGTGTGAATTTCTGAAGTGCCTCAGCACACTTTTTTCTCCTAGTGCTAGGGATGGAAGCCAGTGTCTAACATATCTTGCTAAACAAGTGTTCTGTCACCCCAGTATAACTTTCCACACTGACTTGTAGAATAAACTCTTGCTATGCTTTTTAATATTTTTTTTCTCAATTTTTATTAACATTTTCCATGATTATAAAAAATATCCCATGGTAATACCCTCCCTCCAACCCCCACTTACTCTTTGAAATTCCATTCATATCCCCTCCCCATCTGAATCATTCTACTTACATATATACAATACCAACCTATTGAGTACCCTCTTCCCTTCCTTTCTCTTGCCTTTATATCTCCTTTTTAACTTACTGGCCTCTGCTACTGAGCTTTTTCCCTCTCACACAAAAGCCCAATAATCTGTAGCTAGGATCAACATATGAGGGAGAACATGTGGCGCTTGGCTTTCTGGGCCTGGGTTACCTCACTTAGTATAATCCTTTCCAGATCCATCCATTTTTCTGCAAATTTCATAACTTCATTTTTCTTTACCGCTGAGTAGAACTCCATTGTATAAATTTGCCACAAATTCATTATCGACTCATCAGTTGAGGGACATCTAGGCTGGTTCCATTTCCCAGCTATTATAAATTGAGCAGCAATAAACATTGTTGAGCACGTAATTCTAAGCAAATGAGATGAGTCCTTAGGATATATGCCTAGGAGTGCTATAGCTGGGTCATATGGTAGATCAATCTTTAGCTGTTTTAGGAACCTCTACACTGATTTCCACAATGGCTGGACCAGATTGCATTCCCGCCAGCAGTGTAGAAGGGCTCCTCTTTTTCCACATCCCTGCCAACATTTATGATCATTTGTTTTCATGATGGTGGCCTATCTGACAGGCATGAGATGGAATCTCAATGTAGTTTTAATCTGCATTTTCCTGATGACTAGTGACATAGAACATTTTTTTAGATGCTTATATGCCATTCGTATTTCTTCCTTTGAGAATGCTCTATTTAGCTCCATAGCCCATTTTTTGATTGTCTTGTTTGATTCCTTATTATTTAACTTTTGGAGTTCTTTGTATATCCTAGATATTAATCCTCTATCAGATATATAGCTGGCGAAGATTTTTTCCCATTCTGTAGGTTGCCTCTCTGCTTTATTCAGTGTCCTTTTCAATGCAAAATCTTTGAAATTTCATGAGGTCCCAGTGGTTAATCTGTGGTTTTATTGCCTGAGCAATTGGGGTTGTATTCAGAAAGTCTTTGCCAAGACCATTATGTTAAAGGGTTTCCCCTACTTTTTCCTCTAGAAGTTTTAGAGTTTCTGGTCTGATGTTAAGGTCTTTAGTCCATTTGGACTTAATTCTTGTGCATGGAGAGAGAGAAGAATCTATTTTCATCCTTCTACATATACCTATCCAGTTTTCCCAACACTATTTGCTGAAGAGGCTGTCTTTTTTCCAATGAGTATTTTTGACATTTTTATCGAATATCAGGTGGCTATAGCTACCTGGACTTACATCTGAGTCCTCTATTCTGTTCCATTGATCTACATGTCTGTTTTTGTGCCAGTACCACACTGTTTCTGTTACTATGGCTCTGTAGTATAGGTTAAAGTCAGGTATGGTGATACCACCAGCCTTATTTTTGTTGCTCAGTATTATTTTAGATATTTGAGGTTTTTTGTGATTCCAAATGAATTTTTGAATTGTTTTTTCTATTTCCATGAAGAATGCCATTGGAATTTTATGGGGATAGCATTAAATGTGTAGATTACTTTTGTTAAGACTGCCATTTTCACAATATTGATTCTTCCAATTCAGGAACAAGGATGTTTTTCCACTTCCTAGTGTCTTCTGCAATTTCTCACTTGAGTGTTTTAAAGTTCTCATTGTAGAGATTCTTTACTTCCTTGGTTAGGTTTATTACAAGGTACTTTATTTTATTTTTTGATGCTATTTTGAATATGTGTGATTCTCTGATTTCATTCTCTGTGTGTTTGTTGTTAGCATATATGAAGACTACTGATTTCTGTGTATTAATTTTGTATCCTGCTACATGGCTGCAGGTTTTTATCAGCTCTAACAGTTTGCTTGTCGAGTCTTTAGAATCCTTTATATATAGAATCATGTCATCTGCAAATAATGATAACTTGATTTCCCTTTCCAATTTGTATCCCTTTTATGTGTGTCTCTTGCCTTATTGCTATGGCTAAGACTCCAGAACTATATTAAATAAAAGTGGGGACAGTGGACACCCTTGTCTTGTTCCTGATTTTATTGGAAAGGCTTCCAGTTTTTCCCCATTTAGTAATATGTTGGCTGTAGGCTTGTCATAAATAGCTTTTATTATATTGAGATATGTTCCTTCTATTCCCAGTCTCTGTAGGACGTTTATCATGAAGGGATGTTGGATTTGGTCAAACACTTTCTCTGTGTCTAATGAGATGATCATGTGATTTTTGTCCTTCAGTCTATTTATATAATGTATTACATTTATAGATTTGTATATATTGAACCATCCCTGCATCTCTGGGATAAAGCCTACTTGGTCTGTAATTTTCTTTTTATGTTCTATCTTTGCCTCGTTTTGGTATCAGGGTGATACTGGCTTCATAGAAGGAGTTTGGTAGAATTCCTACTTTTTCTATTTCATGGAAAAGCTTAAGCAATGGTGTTAGCTCTTCCTTGAAGGTCTGGTAAAATTCTGCAGTGAATCCATCTGGAACTGGGCTTTTTTTAGTTGGGAGATTTTTTGATAACTGTTCGGATCTCTATGCTTGTTATAGGTCTATTTAAGTGATTATCTCTTCTTGATAAATCAAGGAAACCATCCATTTCATTCAGATTTTCATACTTTGTGAAGCATATGCTTTCATACTATGCCCCTATGATTTTTTTGAATTTTTCTGGAATCTGTTGTGATGTTACCTTTTTCATCTCTAATTTTATTCATTTGTGTCTCTTTTCTCTTTCTTTTGGTCAGATTTGCTAAGGGTTTATCCATCTTGTATATCATTTCAAAGAACCAACTCTTTGTTTCATTAATTCTTTGGATTGTTTTTTTTTTTTGTTTGTTTCTATTTCATTAATTTCTGCCCTAATCTTTATTATGTCTTCCCGCCTACTGGGGAATTGAACCTGGGTCATTGGTTTTGCAGACAAGTGCTTTAATCGCTAAGCTAACCCTACAGCCCACCTTGCACTTCTTTTTTTGGGGGGGGGTAGGGGCTTAATCGAGCCCAGTCTGACCTGGAACTCACCATGTAGTCTTAGGGTGGCCTCGAACTCATGGCAGTCCTCCTACTTCTGCCTCCTGAGTGCTGGGATTAAAGGTGTGCGCCATCACCCCGGCTTCATTGTGAGATTTTTTTTAATCATTGTGAGTTTTTTTAAATTTTTATTAGCATTTTCCATGATTATAAAAAAATCCCGTGTTAATTCCCTCCCTTTCCCCCACACTTTCTCCTTTGAAATTCCATTCTCCATCATTTAACCTCCCCATAACAATCATTGTACTTACATATATACAATACCAACCTATTAAGTACCCTCCTCCCTTCCTTTCTCTTCCCTTTATGTCTCCTTTTTAACTTACTGGCCTCTGTTACTAAATATTTTCATTCTCATGCAGAAGCCCGGTCATCTGAGGCTAGGATCCACATATGAGAGAGAACATGTGGCGCTTGGCTTTCTGGGCCTGGGTTACCTCACTTAGTATAATCCTTTCCAGATCCTTCCATTTTTCTGCAAATTTTATAACTTCATTACTCTTTACCACTGAGTAGAACTCCATTGTATAAATGTGCCACATCTTCATTATCGACTCATCAGTTGAGGGACATCTAGGCTGGTTCCATTTCCCAGCTATTATAAATTGAGCAGCAATAAACATTGTTGAGCACGTAATTCTAAGCAAATGAGATGAGTCCTTAGGATATATGCCTAGGAGTGCTATAGCTGGGTCATATGGTAGATCAATCTTTAGCTGTTTTAGGAACCTCCACACTGATTTCCACAATGGCTGGACCAGATTGCATTCCCGCCAGCAGTGTAGAAGGGTTCCTCTTTTTCCACATCCCTGCCAACATTTATGATCATTTGTTTTCATGATGGTGGCCAATCTGACAGGCATGAGATGGAATCTCAATGTAGTTTTAATCTGCACTTTCCTGATGACTAGTGACATAGAACATTTTTTTAGATGCTTATATGCCATTCGTATTTCTTCCTTTGAGAATGCTCTATTTAGCTCCATAGCCCATTTTTTGATTGTCTTGTTTGATTCCTTATTATTTAACTTTTGGAGTTCTTTGTATATCCTAGATACTAATCCTCTATCAGATATATAGCTGGCGAAGATTTTTTCCCATTCTGTAGGTTGCCTCTTTGCCTTTTCCACTGTGTCCTTTGCAGTGCAAAATCTTTGTAATTTCTTGAGGTCCCAGTGATTAATCTGTGGTTTTATTGCCTGAGCAATTGGGGTTGTATTCAGAAAGTCTTTGCCAAGACCAATATGTTGAAGGGTTTCCCCTACTTTTTCCTCTAGCAGTTTCAGAGTTTCAGGTCTGATGTTAAGGTCTTTAATCTATTTGGACTTAATTGTTGTACATGGTGAGAGAAAAGAATCTATTTTCATCCTTTTGCAGATATATATCCAGTTTCCCCAACACCATATGCTGAATAGGTTGTCTTTTCTCCAATGAGTATTTTTGACATTTTTATCAAATATCAGGTGGCTATAGCTACTTGGGCTTACATCTGAGTCCTCTATTCTGTTCCACTGATCTACATGTCTGTTTTTGTGCCAGTACCATGCTGTTTTTGTTACTATGGCTCTGTAGTATAGGTTAAAATCAGGTATGGTGATACCACCAGCTTTATTTTTGTTGCTCAGTATTATTTTAGAGATTTGAGGATTTTTGTGATTCCAAATGAATTTTTGAATTGTTTTTTCTATTTCCATGAAGAATGCTTTTGGAATTTTGATAGGGATTGCATCAAATGTGTAGATTGCTTTTGGCAAGATTGCAATTTTCACAATATTGATTCTTCCAATCCAGGAACAAGGATGTTTTTCCACTTCCTAGTGTCTTCTGCAATTTCTCGCTTGAGTGTTTTAAAGTTCTTATTGTAGAGATTCTTTACTTCTTTGGTTAGGTTTATTACAAGGTACTTTATTTTTTTTGATGCAATTGTGAATGGGAGCGATTCTCTTATTTCATCCTCTGTGTGTTTGTTGTTAGCATATATGAAGGCTACTGATTTCTGTGTATTTGTTTTGTATCCTGCTACATGGCTGTAGGTTTTGATCAGCTCTAACAGTTTGCTAATAGAGTTTTTAGGGTCCTTTATGTATAGAATCATGTCATCTGCAAATAATGATAACTTGATCTCTTCCTTTCCAATTTGTAGTGCTTTCTCTGCGTCCAACGAGATGATCATGTGATTTTTGTCCTTCAACCCATTTATATAATGTATTACATTTATAGATTTGCATATATTGAACCATCCCTGCATCTCTGGGATAAGGCCTACTTGGTCAGGTGAATGATCTTTTTGATATACTCTTGTATTCTTTTTGCCAATCTTTTGTTGAGAATTTTTGCATCTATGTTCATGAGGGAGATTGGTCTGTAATTTTCTTCTTTTGTTCTATCTTTGCCTGGTTTTGGTATCAGGGTGATGCTGGCCTCATAGAAGGAGTTTAGTAGAATTCCTTCTTTTTCTATTTCCTGGAAAATCGTAAGAAGCAATGGAGTAAGCTCTTCCTTAAAGGTCTGGTAAAATTCAGCAATGAAGCCATCTGGGCCTGGGCTTTTTTCAGTTGTGAGATTATTGATAACTGTTCGGATCTCCATGTTTGTTATAGGTCTATTTAAGTGATTAATCTCATTTTGATTTAATTTAGGTAGGTCGTATAAATCTAGGAAAGGATCCATTTCTTTCACATTTTCATACTTTGTGGAGTATATGCTTTTATAGTATGTCCCTATGATTTTTTGAATTTCTCTGTATTCTATTGTGATGTTACCTTGTTCCTCTCTGATTTTATTAATTTGTGTCTCTTCTCTCTTTCTTTTGGTCAGATTTGCTAAGGGTTTATCAATCTTGTTTATCCTTTCAAAGAACCAACTCTTTGTTGCATTAATTCTTTGGATTGTTTTTTTTGTTTCTATTTCATTAATTTATGCCCTAATCTTTATTATTTCTTCCCGCCTACTGATTTTTGGTTTGCTTTGTTCTTCCTTTTCCAAGGCTTTAAGGTGAAGCATTAGGTCGTTTACTTGCGACCTTTCTAATTTCTTAATATAGGCACTTAATGCTATAAATTTACCTCTTAGAACTGCCTTCATTGTGTCCCAGAGATTTTGATATGTTGTGTTCTCATTGTCGTTTGACTCTATAAATATTTTGATTTTCTTGATTTCTTCATTTCATTCATTTCATTTCATTTAGTAGTGTATTGCTTAGTTTCCATGATTTTGTGTATGCTCTATAGCCTTTCTTGCTACTGATTTGTAGTTTAATTCCATTGTGGTCTGATAGAATGCAAGGAATTATTTCAATTTTCCTGAATCTGTTAAGATTTGCTTTGTGTCCTAATATATGGTCTATTTTAGTGAATGTTCCATGTGCTGCTGAAAAGAATGTATATTCTGCAGCCTTTGGATGAAATGTCCTGTATATATCTGTTAGGTCCATTCCTTCTATGACCTCATTTAGTCCAGATGCCTCTCTGCTTATTTTTTCCCAGGATGACCTGTCAATTGATGAGAGTGGGGTGTTAAAGTCACCCACCACCACTGTGTTTGGTGTTATCTGTGACCTTAGTTCTAATAGTGTTTGTTTGATGAATTTGGGAGCCCCCATGTTAGGTGCATATATGTTTAGGATTGTAATGTCCTCCTGTTGGAGTGTGTCCTTAATTAATATAAAGTGACCTTCTTTATCTTTCTTGACTAACGTTGGACTAAAGTCTACCTTGTCAGATATTAGGATAGCAACCCCTGCTTGTTTTCTACGCCCATTTGCTTGAAACACCGTCTTCCAACCTTTCACCCTAAGATAATGTCTATCCTGTGTAGAAAGGTGAGTTTCTTGGAGACAACAAATTGTAGGATCCTGCTTTTTAACTCAGTCTGCAAACCTATGTCTTTCATTGGGGCATTGAAGCCGTTGATGTTAAGAGATATTATTGAAAGGTGTGTATTTATGTTTGCCATTTTTTTGTGTGTGTGTATGGTTCCGGTTCTACCTGTGCTCTCTTGTGTTAACTAGTATTTGAGTATTGCTTGTGTTTTTCTAGGTTCCTTATATGTGTGCTTTTCCTTTTCTTCAGCATGGAGGATTCTATCAAGTATTTTCTGTAGAGCTGGTTTTGTCTTCAAATACTCCTTTAACCTGCTTTTGTTGTGGAATGTCCTTATTTCCCCGTCTATTTGAATGGATAAGTTTGCAGGATAAAGTAACCTTGGTTGACAGTTGTTATCTTTCAGAACTTGGAATATATCACTCCAAGCCCTTCTGACTTTAAAAGTTTGTGTTGAATAATCTGCTGTAATCCTGATGGGCTTGCCTTTGTAGGTAACTTGATTTTTCTCTCTAACTGCTTTCAGTATTTTTTCCTTGGTTTGTTTGTTTGGTAGTTTGATTATAATATGACGAGGAGTGGTTCTTTCCAGGTTTTGTCTGGCTGGGGTTCTAAAGGCTTCCTGTATCTGCATTGGCACCTCTTTCCCAATTTGGGGGAAATTTTCTTCTATGATTTTGTTGAAGATACCTACTATGCCTTTGGAGTGGAATTCTTCTCCTTCTACTATGCCCTGAATTCTTATATTTGATCTTTTCATAGTGTCCCAAATATCTTGAAATTCTCACTCATACTTTTCTATGTCTTTCTCTTTGTTGGACTGCATTAGATCTGCCACCTGGTCTTCTAGCTTAGATATTCTCTCCTCTCCTTCATCTATTCTACTGATGAGATTTTCTATAGAGTTTTTAATTTCATTGACTGTGTTCTTTATTGCTAGTAATTCTGACTGGTTTTTCTTTATTATTTCTATTTCCTTATTTATGTCTTGTATTGCCTTCTTTATTTCATGAAATTGGTGTCTTGCATCTTCTTGGATTCCTTTGATTTCCTCTTTAAGTTCCTCTTTAACTCCTTTGATTTGTTCTCTGACTTCTTTGAACATATTTACAATCATTCTTTTGAAATCTTTCTCAGGCATTTCCTCTATCTCATTCTCACTAGAGGTCATTTCTGATGCATTAATACTTTTAGGTGTATTTATATCGTCTTGCTTTTTAGTGTTTCTTGTGTTATAATGTATATATTTTTGCATCTTGGGTTAAGTTAATGCTTGGATTTTCTAGCTAGCTGGTTATTCTTAGCTGTATCAGTTGATTTGATGTTATATATTTTCAGGGTAGGACCTTAAGGTGATAGGTGTGGCTCTTAAGACTCACAGAGTATCTACAAAGGTGCTCCTAGGGGTTGAGTTTCCTTGCTATGGGAGTATTCAAGTAGGCTGAGTGGAATAAAATACAGGTAGATTCTAAAAGTTAACTAAACACTGTACCCATTCAATCAAAAACAGCCCCAAGTATGTATACCAGAGTAGTTATTATTACAACCAGATCCTCTATCAACATAGAGGTTAAGATTTCTGGTCTGATGAGGGATCCAAGTCAGCTTGTGACCAAGTGAGACCCTTCCCTGGTGCAATCCCATATTGCCTTGGATGATTTTGGTCTCAGTCAAGTTGCTGCCTGGTCGTTGGATTGCTGTTCTGATTTCTGGAGCTGGGCACTGGCTTTTCCTGGGGGGCCAACTGAGCCTGGCAACTGTGGCCCTGCAGATCAGCACCCCCGCTGCTGAAGCTGCTGCTGCTGGGCCCACCGCTGCTGCTGCCTCTGCTGCTGCTGCTGCTGTAGCTTCCACTTCTGGAGCCACTGCTGCTGCTGAAGCTGCTGCTGGGTCCACTGCTGCTTCTGCCACTGAAGCTGCTGCTGCGGGACCTGCTGCTGCTGCTGCTCCTGGGTCTGCTGCTGCTGGGGTCTCTGTTACCGGTGCCGGAGCTGCTGGGTCCCGCTGTCGGCCAAAGTTGGCATGGCTGGTCCTGGGACCGCTGCTCTGTTCGCTGGAGCTGGGCTCAGGCAGTGGGGGAGGGGAGGGAGCCACAGCTGCTCTGGTTTTCTCACTGTTCCCTGTTTCTTCTACCTCATGGTCTGCTCCTCCGTTGCTCACTGCCGCTCTCCCTTCACGTTTCCTGAGTTGTGGAGAGCGCCGGTGTGAGTGGAAGCTTCCGCACCTGGCTTTTCCTGCAGCTCGAACCAAGTCTGGCACCTCCTGCAGTTGCCGGAGCTGCTGGGGCTGCTTTTCCCGCCTGTGCAGGCTCTGGATGCTCTGGATCTCTTCTACTTCTCCGCTGCTGCTTCACTTTCCTATACACCTCACTTTTTAGTAAAAGTGTGTATTTTGCTGGGGTTTTTTTTGGTCTTTTTTCCAGCCAGGCTGCTTTGGCGTGGTACCTACGCCACCATCTTAACCGGAAGTCCATTGTGAGTTTTTTAATACATGCACATGTCATTGTACTTTGTTCTTTTTTATCATCCCCACTGACCTCCTACTGGTTTCCCCCCCACACTATCAAATCATTCCTCATTCTGCTTTCATGTCAGATATATCCTATTACCTTCTCTCATTCTCCTTCTACCCTCTCTCACCTTTATATGTCTTCATCTCTTTTCATAGGCACCTTTCAGATTTCATGACATATATATATATATATATATATATATATATATATATATATATGCGCATATATAAAAATATAAATCTATATTCAACATATGACAGCAATGTGATATTTATCTTTCCAAGCCTGGTTTATCTTTACATCATCTTTACTTTCATTTACTTTTTACTTTACTTTCATCATTTTCCTACAAATGTCATAGTTTTATGTCATTACAGCTGAATACACTTTCACTGTATATATGTACATTTTCTGCATTTATTTGTCTGTTCATAGATATCTAGTCTAGTTCCATCTTGGCTATTGTGAATGCTATAGTGATAAGCATGTATGTGCAGATATATCTGTGGTATTTTTACTTAGCGTCTTTAGAGAATATACTCAGTAGATATGTAGATAGGTCAAGATGGAAGTTCCACTTTTGGTTTCTTGAGGAACTACCACAGGCTTCTCTAGTGTATGTTTCCACCAGCAGTGAATAAAGGCTCCCTTTTCCCCAGATTCTTGCCAGTAGCTTTTGTCATTTGTTATCTTGGTGACAGCCTTCTTACTGGGGTGAGACAAAAATCTCAAGGCATTTTTAATTTGTGGGTCTATAAAGGCTAAGTATGTTGAATATTTTTCAAATATTTATTGGCTATTTGTGCTTCTTCCTTTGGAAACTGTTTATTTAATCCATTGGCCCATTCATTAATATATTTTTTGTTTTTTTAAAGTTTATTTATTTATTTGACAGAGTGAAATAGGGACAGAGAGATAGAGAGAGAGAGATATATAGAGAGAGGGAGAATAAGCATGCCAGGGCCTCCAGCCACTGTAACCCCTGTGCATCTGGCTAACGTGGGTCCTGCACCCATAATTTCTTGAGTTTCCCTCACATGGGTTAGGTTCAATCAGCTGTCTTGGATCAGAAATAGAGAGAATGGAGAAGCAGAAGTCTGTCAAAGGTGATGCTTCCAACACCAGAGGATTTTCCCTCCATAACTATACATGAAGAAAGAGGCAGGATGAGGATTTGAACAGAATGAGGCAACAGCATTGGGCAGAATGAACCTCTAAGTTCCCATGGTAGTACAGACATGATGGAGGTTCCTTAAACAGCTAAATCTAGAATTAGCATACAATCCATCAGTCCATTTCTGGAATGCTAACTACAATATATAAAGGAAATGAAATTAGTACACCAAGGAGATATTGACACTTTTGTGCTTATTGCAATATTACTCAGAATCACATACAATAGCAAAGGTATGGAAACAGCCTAAATGTATATCAATAAATGATTGGATAATGGATAAAATGTGATATATATATATATATATATATATATATATGGAGAGAGAGAGCACATCATATGAATATGTTTATACATATAATAATGTGCATAATAACATATACTATTAGCCATTATAAAGAATAAAATCCTGCCATTTGCTGAAATATGGATGAACCTAGAGGATATTATGCTAAGCAGTATGAACCAGACACTAAAAGACAAATGCTTATGGTCTCATTTATATGTGGAATCTTAAATGGTTGAAATCATAAACTCAGAGAATAGAATGCAGTTAGGGAGAACTTGGTTAAGGGGAGCAATGCTCAGTTTTAAGATAGTTTTAGGGCTGGAGGGATGGCTTGGCGGTGAAAGCACTTGCCTGCAAAACCAAAGGACCCAGGTTCAATATTCCAGGACCCATGTAAGCCAGATGCACAAGGTGGCACATGCATCTGGAATTTATTTGCAGCAGCTGAAGGCCCTGGTATGCCCATTCTTTCCCTCTCTCTCTCTCTCTCTCTCTCTCTCTCTCTCTTTCTCAAATAAATTTATAAAAATAAAATAAATAAGCCCTTTGCCAAACTGCTTCCTTTACACCCCTCCTGACCACAAAAGTGGTGGTGTGGAATGATGTATATTTTATTTAGCTTTATCATTTGGATTATTTCACAAACCATTAACATATATTTCTTCACTGACATCCCCAAGAAACCTATGCAGGGACTCATAATATAGTAATTTTGTCCATTCTCGTTTCTCTAAAGGTAAGGGTCTTTTATTTCCATACTCTGTATTAAGCTAATCGTAACAGCAAGCCTGCTGGGCACAGTACACAAGCATGAGCTGAAACATTGCAGCTGTCCCTTTTGTCATGTGGTTTCCTGTCTTACCATACGATATGTGAAGCTCATTAGAACGCTCCATAAAGCTAGGAGAAGAACCTAAAGAGACAAAAGCTGTTTTTATGCTAGAGAAATGCAATGAGAAGTAGAATTCTAAGTCTTTTCTTGGTATTTAAAAAGTCACAATTATTTTTTTTAATTTAAAACACTTTCAATGTTGATAGTAATAAAACTAAATGTCAAGTCAATAATACCATCTGAATGATTATGGAAAATAAAAATTAAATAGTTTGCCCAAGACATTTGCCTTGTCACTTTCTGTACAACAGATAAATGGTCTAGTTTAGAAGTATCCCAGGAAACTTAGTAGTCAACCCTTGTGGTTTATGGAACACAACAAAAGTAGTCCTTAAAAATGAAGACAAGCCAGATGTGGTGGCATAGGCCTTTAATCCCAGCACTAGGAAGGCAGAGGTAGGAGGATCGCCATGAGTTAAAGGCCATCCTGAGAATGCAGAGTGAATTCCAGGTCAGCTTGAGCTAGAATGAGACCCTACCTCAGAAAAAAAAATTAAGACAAGTAATGTTGAGTCTCTTTATCATAACCTTTCTTCATTCCTAGGAAAATTAACATTGCAATATATTGTCTAGGTAAAGACTTGGAGACCCTGTATAAACCTGAATCGAGAAGTTCTTGCATGGCAATTTCAAGTTCCTTCTCCCACTTCTATAAGGACTTGCTTTTCTGCCCAGAACATTTGAACCAGCTTGCACACAGACCATCCTGTGTTTTTTTCAAAAATTTTTTATTGACAACGTCCATACCTATAGACACTATACCATGATCATAATCCCCTCTCACCACCCTCCCTTCCCTCCTCCTCTCTGTGTTTTGAAACTGGTCTGTGGTGTAACTGGCTGCATCTCTTATCACTCATTCACATGCTGACATTTTCAATATCTGGATTTATTTTTCCATCCTTTAATTTTTTTTATTTATTTGAGGGTGAGAGAGAAAGAGGCAGGTAGAGAGAAAGAATGGACGTACTATGGCCTCCAGCCACTGCAAACTAATTCCAGATGCATATACCACTTTGTGCGTCTGTCTTATGTGGGTACCGGGGAATCGAACCTGGGTCCTTAGGCTTCTCAGGGAAGCACCTTAACTGCTAAGCCATTGTGGTGGTTTGATTTAGATGTCCCCCATAAACTTTTGTGTTCTGAATGCTAGGTTCCCAGGAGATTTGGAAATTAATGCCTCCTGGAGGCAGCATATTGTTGGGGTCAGGCTTATGGGTATTAAAACCAGTTTCCCCATGCCAGTGTTTGGCACACTCTCCTGTTCCTGTTGTCCACCTGATGTTGGCCAGGAAGTGATGTCCACTCTCTGCTTATGCCATCATTTCCCCTGCCATCATGGAGCTTCCCTTGAGTTTGTAAGCCAAACAAACGTTTTTGTTTTTTTTGTTTTTTGTTTTTTTCCCAAAGCTGCTCTTGGTCTGATTTCTGCCAGTAATGAGAACCTGACTGCAACAGTCATATTGGTACCGAGAGTGGTGTTGCTGCTAGACACATAACTGTGGGGTTTGGGCCTTTTGGAGCTCATTTCCAAGAGGAATGTGTAAGGAATTGAACCGTGGCTTAAGAGACACCTTGCAGTGCTGTAAGCACAGATTGATGGACTATTCTGGTCAAAATTGAATGACCTACATGCAGTATGGACTGTAAGGTTTGGCTTATGAAGGTGAGAAAGAGCTTTGCCTGGCCTAGGCTAGAAGTAGTTTGTGTGAAAGGGCAGGAAGTGAACAAATTTCAAAGAGTACATGTTATGAATTGTTGCCTACATAGACACACCCATGAAACCACTGCCTGGTCCTGGGCTGTCTTCATCACCCTGACTGCACACTTCTCCCTCTTTAGTATTCCTCAACCCAGTAACTACTACTGTTGTAGTTATTGCTGAGACAAAACACCAAAGCAAAACAGCTGATGGGTGGAAAGGATGTTTTGGCTTACAGTCTCAAGGGGAAGCTTCATGATGGAGGGACAGCATGGTACAATCTGAGGCTGGACATCACCTCTGCCGCAGCAGGTGGACAACAGCAGCAGGAGAATGAGCTAAGCTAACACTGGCAAGCTGGGGGCCAATATACCTCAAGGTTCACCCCAAACAACACACCTCCTCTTGCCAGTCTCCACACTGTTGCCATCAGCTTTGAACCAAGTATTCAAAGCACATCTTTATGGGGGACATCTGATTCAAAGCATCACAGCTACTATTTGGATTTCCATCACCATTGATTGCTTCCACTGCTTTTGGTCATTTTTTTTTCCCCCCAAGGTAGGGTCCTACTCTAGCCCAGACTGACCTGGAATTCACTCTGTAGGCCCAGGCTGGTCTCAAACTCATGGCAATTCTCCTACCTCTGCCTCCTAAGTGCTGAAATTAAAGGCGTGCACCATCATGCCTGGCTACTATTTTTTTTTTTTCACTGTTCTTTGATATCCCACTGTATGAGTAAACTATAACTTAAGTGTTCTACTGGTGAGAGATACTTGGGCAGTATCCTGTTTGGCAGAGTTGTTGCTAATGAAACTGCTATGGGCATTCTTAAACAGTATATTTGAATAAACCATGATAGCACAGCGTTTGGCTTTATGGGCTGAGCCTGTTCCTATGGGTTCACATGCAGTTCTGGGGAGGAGATTAGCCGAGGGGAGCAGAGGGACTCAGGTGTTGAACGTGGGGCCTCATAAGAACTTTCCACTATGGTTTCAGGTGAATTTGGAAGTGGTCCAAGAGGTTATGGGGCAGGACATCAACAACATCTGATGCACAACTCCAAAGGCTGAATTGTTGATGCATGCAGAGCATATTCACAGCTTGATTGCTTAGTCAGAGGTGGCAGTTAGTAGTAGTGTTACAAACTAGACTCTTAGCTGCATCAGCCTTTTGAGTGCTGGGAATATAGGGATGTGCCCCCCCCACACACACACCAGGATAACTGGTTTCTTTAGCATCATGTTTTTGAAGTACAGCCCTATTGTAACATTATCGCTGTACCATCCCCCACCCCATTCAGCAAGTATAAGGACCCCATATCCCCACAGATACTTGGTACTATCCAACCATTTATCATAGCTACCCTGGAGGGTGTGAAATAGTATCTCATTGGAATTTTCATTAGCATTTTCCTGATGACTAAAGAAATTGAACATGGGGCTGGAGAGATAGCTTAGCAGTTAAGGTGCTTGCCGTCAAAGCCTAAAGACCCATGGTCAATTCTCCAGAACCCACATAAACCAGATGCACAAGGTCACGCATGCACACAGGTGGCACATGCATCTGGAGTTCGATCACAGTGGCCGGAGGCCCTGGCAGGCCAATTCTCTTTCTCTCCATCTCTCTCATAAATAAAATAAAAAAATAAAGTTGAACATCTTTTAATAAGCTTATTGACCTGTGGTTATTGGAATATAAGATGTCACCCACAGCTACATGTGCTTGTGATTAAGCCCTCTGTGTCACTAGGAGAGTGCCCTGAGGTTTCTTAGTTCAGCCCCATTGGGTGTTCATAGCCCTGCTCATATGAGCTAGCTTCCTGCTCAAACCATGCTTTTCCCACTATGATGAAAATTCCTCACACAGCTGTAAGCTGAAATGAATCCTCCCCTTCTATAAGCTGCTGCAGGTTAGCTGTTTGTCCCAGCAATGAGTCGGTAACTACAACATGGCCATTCAAATATCTTCTTTGGAGAAATGACCACCTAGAGCCTTAGTTTTATGCTTTTCTGTTAGATCTGACAATGCATACTTTCTTAATATAAATATGCCTCCCGATAACTTATTGTACAGTGTGGGATATGTTTGTACTAAGTGGTAACTGTTTATCTGAAATTCCCATCTAACCAGAACATTGCATTTTATCTGGCAATCCTCCTGTAAAAGTGACCAGAGAGCGACGAAACACATGGGCTTGGAGCTGTGAAGGTCACCTGAAGACCCAGAGGCTGGAAGGCAAGCAAAAGTAATTATAGCTACATAAAAGCAAATATTTAGCTTAGAGGAGGTAATAACAGTCTTATTGCAGCAAGCTAGCTTCCTCATAGAAATGGTTCTGTTTTATACCTTCCTCTCAAACATCATGTTGCTCGGAAGATAAAAGTAAACATTTTGAAGATGAACACCATTCATCTGAGCTTGCAGACAAAACAGTATTTTGGTATTATGGTTCAAGATGATAAACCTTGAGATATGTCTACCACTGTCATTTTCTTCTATGGGCAAAAAAGTAAAAATGGCCATGTAAAGCTGGTATGACATGGTGATATTGTGACACCCTTGAGCTCTTGCTAGGATTGCTTGTGTTTGAAAATTTGGGTTTTCAGTCTGGCATCTATGAAGAAAGGTAATTCTTTATGTCAAAAGTCTGGTCTGACCATGTGGTGGTTTGAAGGCATGTCCCTCATAGACTCAGCTAATTTTTATAAAGATTAAATTTACTACTTAAGTCTCCAGCAGGTATAGCCATGCTGGAGGAGGTGTGGTGTATCAATGGGGGTAGATCTTGAGCCCAGATATAAGCTATGCAGATAGCCAGCTTGAACTCTGTTTATGCTGGCTATTTCTCTCTCTCTCTCCTACAGATGTATGATAAAGTGATCTAAGTTCTGCCATGATGAAGCTTTCCCCAGACTCCGTAAGCCTGAAATAAACCTCTTCCTCCCATAAGATTTTTCTGGCCAGATGTTTGTTCTAGAAATGAGAAGGTAACTGCAACAGACAGACTATTACCATAATTAATGTGACTGTGGATAAGAGCAGAATCAGCAAGACTCTACAAGTGATGGGTAGAGAAAGCAAGCATGCAAAAACATGCATGGGAGGGTGGGTGAAGCAAGAAGGGGCCTGACAGGAGGAACTTTTGTGAAGTAGACTAGAGAAAGCGAAGATACTTTTGAAAACAAATTTACCAATAGTACTTAGGTAACCTGAAAGTATCTGGAGTTAAAAAATCTGTGGATAATATTAACAGTGATACAAAAATACAACATCCCAAGCAGATCAATCAGCCTGAGTCAAGTATACCACCAGTCTCATAAATAAAACAACAGAACTAGGCCGTGTTCTTTAACAGGAAATACTACAGCCTCCAGAAGAACTCTTGTCCAAGTCACACAAAAGGTTTCTACTGTATCTTGACAGAAAGAGCATTATGTGTAATATAGGATATGTATAATTTTGTCTATGCTGATTTTATGATGAAATTTCATTACACATTTCATTACACATTAACTTTACATGTTTTGAAGGGCTTGTTCAAGGGCAAGAGATAATTAGCAAGCAACTGGGATCCCTATTAGAAGAAACACTGGGCAGATGTCTTTTTCTCTAGGATGCAGACATTTTGCAGGCTAATGTCTTTGCCATTCTGATCAGCCACCTTTGTACAGACTAATGTCTTGGAGGGTTCATTTTTTTCCCCCATGGACCTCGGTTGTTACTTTTTATTCTAATGCAGTGAAAGAGATTTCCAAACAAAATTTCAAACTTTATTTTTTTCATTAACTTTTTTAGTTAAGAGTACTAAATAAAGGGTTTCATTATAACATCTTTTAAATTTTATTTTATTTATTTATGAAAGAGATAGAGATAGATAGAATGGGTGTGCCACTGCAAACAAACTCTAGGTACATGTGCCACCTTGTGCATCTGGCTTTATGTGGGTACTGGGGAATCAAACCTAGGTCATTATCCACTGTGCAATCTCTCTAGCCTCATTATGACATTTTCATATACACATGTCATCGTGCATTGCTTGTATTTTCCCCCTACGACCTTCTTTTTTTCTCATTGGTCCTGTTCTTCTCACCCAGAGTGCCCTTTCTGGGTTCCTGTCATGTACATGCATATTGTATATATGTATATGATGTGATTCTACACAAAACATGTGATGTTTTGTTTTTATTTCTCTTACTCTCACCTTATAGTTCCTCTCTACTTTAATGATAAATGTGTATTTAAATCTACATTATCCATATGAAAAAGAGCATGACTTGTTTATGAATCTAGCTCATTTTTCTTACTGTGATAATCTCCAGTTCCGCCAATTTTCCTCCAAATGACATAATTTTATTCTTCTTTATTGCTTAATAAAACTCCATTATGCACACATAACATCACATTTTGTTTATCCACTCATGCTCAATATCAAATTTTAAATGCAAGCTTTAAACTATTAAAGAAAGTAAGCAAACATTTAGAACTTAGCTTCTAAGTAAATATTGACAGTGAAGAGAAAATTGATTTGCATCTCAAAGTATCCATTCAAGCTCTGTCCACATCTTTGATAATAGACTCTTCACAAAATATGCACATTGGTTATCTACATATTAAGCATTATAGTGAACTAAATTAGTCAAGGAGAAAACAATCTTCAAAATCTTCCACTTGAAGGAGAAAAATTATTAGATGACAATAAGATTTTCAGCAGAGCCACACAGGAAATTCTAGGAAGTACAATACAGATATATTAAGAACTCTACAAAAGAGAAGCCATAGCTAAAGAAATAATAGAATAAAACTTTTCTATTCAAAAAAAATAAATCTGGGGGCTGGAGAGCTGGCTTATTGGTTAAAGTGTTTGCCTGTGAAGCTTAAGGACTCACATTTGACTTTCCAGATCCCATGTAAGCCAAATGCACAAAGATGAGGCAAGCACAAGGTCACACATGTTCACTGTGGTGCAAGTATCTGGAGTTCAATTTCAGTGGCTGATGCCTTGGCATGCCAATTATTTTGCTCTCTCTAAAATAATACAATAAATAAATAAATAAATAACAGATCTGAATCTTAAATCAAAAGGATTCCTTACCCCTCAGATAAAATAAAGCAGCCAGGCAAGATGTGCCCACTGATGCAACACTGGCATGACTGTTTTTGGTATATTCAACTGTTGTCTGGCTGGATTTGAGCCCTGCTCCATGGGAGGGATATCATGCTTGGTACTAAAAAACCCAATCAGAATCCTGTGGTTGAGAAAGTCATAGACTGCTCAATGCTCAACACTAAATTAGATATCTTTTTTACACTCTCCAAGGCTCAGGGAACACTTCAGAAATGGAAGAGCCAGGGGATGGGGATACTATCTTCCAGACGTAAAGTGACTGTTACTTTGTGACCTCGTGGTGGCTATTGCTACCTACACAAGAAGTGCACACTATTGAGTTTGTTGACATTTCAACACGGGTGACTGAGGAGGGCAAACAAATAACATCAAAACAGAAGAGGAACCAGTTGGGGAGGAGGGATTCAGGGGAAGGAGACAGGAAGGGGCAAGTTGTAGTCAGCACCACACTGCTGGGATGAACATCCTAACCATGCGCAGTTAGGGAAGGAAGGGATTTATTTCAGTTTACAGATCCAGGGGGAAGCTCCATCCATGGCCAAGTAAGCTACTTCCATACATCCAAACAGAGGGAAAACTGTCACCAGTCAACAACACCAAAAGCAGCAAACACAAAACTGGCAGCAAGCAGCAGGGACCTCACCAAAGCTCAGAGCTCTTTGGGCTGGAGTTCAGATCTGTCCCCTAAAACACCTTTACTGCAGGATCTACCCACAGTGACACCTCCTCCAGCCAGGCAGCTGGAGATCCACCTTCCAAGCTTTAATAAAACACCTAAATCTATGAGGGGGCATGCATTAAAACTACCACAGGTGTCAAAAGGAAAAATCTGAGGGGATTATGGTCAATATATATATGTTATATACATATATGAAATATATATATTATATAATATTTTATATATATGTAACTATATATATAATATGTATTACATATATGAAAATTGGCATTAAAAAGTTTTTTTTAAAGAAATATATATATATATTTTTGGTTCTTCAAGGTAGGGTCTCACTCTAGCTCAAGCTGACCTGGAATTCATGATAAAGTCTCAGGGTGGCCTCAAACACATGGCGATCCTCCTATCTCTACTTCCTAATTCTGGGATTAAAGGCATACACCACCATGCCCAGCTAGAAATAATTTTTTTAAGAGAAAATATCTGAAATCAATGTTGCTAAACTGGTACTCTGTAGAGTTGCAGGATGAAAGTGTTCTCCAGCTAAGAACATTGTGTTTTCACAAAATTTCTCCTAATGCCTTATAATACACACCTTAGGAAATGCTGGCTTTTGCTTAAAATCAATTTTGTTTCAGAAATATGTATCTGTAAAGGAGAATTAAAGGCAACAAAATGTTAGAACACCTTATCTCTGGGTGATTTTTTAAATTCACTTTTATTCTTTATGCTTTTGCGACTTTCTAGAGACTTTATCATGCTTTTAGAATCAAAATTAGTCAGTCGTCTTAGGTAATAGGAATATTTTCCATAACTGAATGTGATATACCTCAAGACAAAAGAGGGCAAACAAAATATATGCATTTAGAGAGAAAGAGGAAATATGGCAAAATATAAACAATTGCTGAACACAAGAAGCTCAGTACATGAAGACTCCCACTTTTCCAATTTTCATACAATTGGCATTTTTAAAAATTTTATTTATTTATTTGAGAGCAACAGACAAGCAGACAGAGAAAGAGGCAGGTACAGAATGGGCATGCCAGGGCCACCAGCCTCTGTAAATGAATTCCAGACATGTGTGCGCCCCCTTGTGCATCTGGCTTACGTGGATCCTGGGGAATCAAGCCTCGAACCGGAGTCCTTAGGCTTCACAGGCAAGCGCTTAACCACTAAGCCATCTCTCAAGCCCATGATTGACATTTTTCAAAATAATTGTTAGGCAGATAAAATATACCCTCAGGGCTGGGGACATGGTTTACACACACAACTCGAGCTTGATCCATAGCACCCACATCAAAGTCCTGGTGTGGCTGCGCATGCCTGCAATCCAACACATGTCTGCAATCCAGTGCTGAGAGTTGGGGAGGGTGGGAACAGAAGGAACACCAGGGCTTGCTGGCCAACCAATCTAAACTGAAAAATGGCAAGCTCCAGGTTCTGTGAGAGACTGTCTCATGGAAATGGGGCAGAAGCACTAAAGAGGACACATTTAGTTCTCCTCTGGCCTCCACACATTGCACATGGAGTGTGTGTATCTATACACACACACACACACACACACACACATCACATCACATACTATACATGCCAAAAAAGTATAAAACAATAAAAAATTGATATATGATCATCTAACAGCATAAAATATCTATATATCTCTACATATCTGTGTACATATGGTCATGATTTACTGTGGTTCAACGTACACAGATTATGACTATACAGTGGTGATCAAGTGGTACAAGCTTGAGGCAACTGGGCTTTGACTCTGGATTTACATGCTTTATGAAGCTGACAATATGCAGCATGATGCTACACTGTGGACTGGGCTGTGGCAGAGAGTCACAGGTCCCAGTCGTCCGTGAGAGTTCAAGGGTACCAAAAATACTCCACAGTGTCTTATGTTGTTAATCTAGTGTGGTGGTTTGATTCAGGTGTCCCCCAAACTTATGTGTTCTGACTACTAGGTTCCCCAGCTGATGGAGATTTGGGGATTAATGCCTCCTGGAGGAGTGTATTGCTGGGAGCGAGCTTATGGGTGTTATAGCCAGTTTCCCCATGCCAGTGTTTGGCACACTCTCCTCTCCCTGTTGTCCACCTGATGTTGACAAGGAAGTGATGTCCACTCTCTGTTTATGCCATCATTTCCCCCTGCCATCATGGAGCTTCTCCGTCGAACCTGTAAGCCAAAATAAATCACTTTTTTTCCCCCACAAGCTGCTCTGAGTTGGGTGATTTCCACCAGCAATGTAAACCTGACTGCAACAGATATGATATTCAGAACACTGGGTTGCTACATGAATGTGATTGTTTTGTTTTACTGTCTTCTGGATATTGAACCTAAGACCCCTTGCATTCTAGGCAAGTACTCTAGCATTAAGCTATATTCCCAGTGGTGTTTTATATCTTTATTTCCAGATGGGATATTACTAATTTGACCAGGATGGCCTTGAACCTTGTAAGCCCATGCAGGACTTGAATTTTCAGTCCTACTACCTCACCCTCCCAAGTAGCTAGCCTTAAAGCCCTATACTTTTCATCTTAAAATGAATTGATTGGGTCAGAACTCTATAGTAAGTCAAGGAGTATCTATAGATAACACATAGAAGAGTTCTATGAAAATGTTTGTGGAATAGTGGTTCACTCTGGAATCAGAGATGAGATTGGTGAGCTGCTATGTAGATTTTAACTTTAAGGAATCAAAATTGTCAGAGAAACATTCCTAAACCCATGACTATAAGTTTATGTGTTCCAGAAATTTATGAGGTGATTCTAGGGCCTGGTTATCAACAGAAGATTTTCTAGACTATATTTTCAGCTTTAAGCTAAAGGAATAAAATCCTACTGTTGGAATAGTACCAGAGCCATGCAAGAGGGCACGGGCTCACTCCTGAGCAGACAGAACAAGCCTGACAGCTGTGTGCCTGTTTCCTATGAAACTCTTCATGTGTGAGGGTTCTCAGGGAGACTTCCTCCAGCAGGAACACATCACTGAGGAGGAAGGCTCTGGAGGAGGTCTAGAGCTCTCTCAAAACTCTGTACCCATGAGAAGAAGTGACAGAGTGCTCAGTACTGAAACATCCCTATCACACCTTCCAAGGCTCAGGGTCCATTGCAGAAGAGGTGGTGGGAAGAATGTAAGAGCCAAAGGAAGGGTAGGACTCCTTACAATGTGCTCTTCCAGGCACAAAATGGCCTGAATGTCCATGACCTTGCAGTGCCTGGCACTACCTACACAAGACCATCAGAATAGGAGGAAAAGATCATGACATCAAAAATAAAACAGAGACCGTTTGAAGGGGGAGTGGATATGATGGGGGTGGAGTTGCAAAGGGCATTGGGGAGGGGAATTACTATGGTTTAGCATTTATAATTATGGAAGTTGTCAATAAAAAAAAATAAAATTTACAAAGAAAAAGAAAAAAAAACCCTCCAAACATGGGATGTGCATTAGTTACTTTCTCATTGCCTGGAACAAATATCTGGCCTGATGCAACTTGTGGAAGGAAAAGGGCTGAATTAAGCTTACACTTCTGAAAGGCCAAGCCCCTTGTGGTGGGAAAGGTATGGCGGGCTAAGAGGAAAGCTGCAGTCATCTAAGTAGACAAGAAGGAGGGAGGCCATTGCGCAGATGGCTGAAGGGTTAAGTGTTCTTCCTTCATAAGCATGAGGACATGAATCCACATACACACACACAAACACACACACCTATGCATATACCATGCACAACAACACTCTCTCTCTCTCTCTCTCTCTCACACACACACACACACACACACACGAAAAATTAAAAACAAATTAATAAAATAAATAGAGTTCTGGGTGTGGTGGGGCCCACCTTTAATCCCAGCACTGCAGAGGCAGAAGCAGGAGGATCACAATGTGGACCCACATAACGCGGTCCAGGCAGCTTGGGCTACAGTGAGATCCTCCTAGCTCAAAACAAGTAAATGAGATGAGAGAGGGAATCACATGTGAGGCTGTACTATAAAACCTCAAGGCCCAGTTTCTCCAGTTAGGCTCTGTCTCCTAAAGGTTCCACAACTTTACCAAATAGCACCACAAGGTGGGGATTAGTATTCAAGCACATGAGCCTACAAGAGGCTGTCTACGCTCAACCCAGCACAGGAGGCTACCGCAGCCCACCACGACAGGACCAACGTGTAAGAAAGTCCAGAATGGCTTGCATCAATTCTCGACACTGAACTTTTGAAATACCGTCTTTCCCTAGCTTGTTACTAAGACTAGGTTGTAAATGAAAAGGGGGACCCTGCTACTTTCCCTGTACATTCTCGCCACCATTTCCTCCCCCGTGTGTATTTTCGTGTACTCATGACCTTTGCATTGTTTCTGTTTGCAACAGCTCATTTACAATTCTGGGGACTGGGAATATGGCTCAACAGGCAAAAGTGCTTGCCCTGCAAGCATGAGGACCTGTGTTTGGTCCCCCACACCTGTGTAAGAAGCTGGGCATGGCAACTCATGCCTGTAACCTTGGTGCTGAGTGAGGGGAAGAGACAGGAGAATCACAAAGGCTCCCTGGTCAGCCAAACTGATGGCGGCTCCGGGTTCCGTGAGCTACTCCATTGCTGGGAAACAATATGGAGCAGTAATAGAGGAGGTCACAGGGCAGTCTTTCTCTGGCCTCTGCACTCATGCACACAAGATACATGTATCTACACACGTATGTGCATGTGCTGTACAGCCACCCCACAAACACATTCCACAAATAAAAACAAAAATAAAACTCCATGCTCTCATTCTTTTTAACCTGAAGGATCAGAGGTGATATCTTAGAGGCACTTAAGATTATTCTGGGCTAGAGAAATGGCTCAGAAGTTAAGGTGCTTGCCTGTAAAGCCTAACAGCCCAGATTCAATTCCACAGCACCTACCTAAAGCCAGATGCACAAAGTGACACATGCATCTGGAGCTCGTTTGCAGCAGCTGAAGGCCCAGGTGCACCCATTCTATCTGTCGCTCTTCTCTCTATCTCTCTCCACTTGCAAATAAATAAGTAAATATTTTTTAAAAGATTACTATTATTGATTCTTTGGGCAGTGGCATAAAGATGGCTGTCTACATTGGAACTTAATTGACCAGGTTAAGTAATAAGGTATTAAGATTTCTTACAAGAAGATCCCAGTAAAAATGTAGCCAAGCACATAATAACTGCTCAACTTTTGTACATGTTATGTTCTTCTAAATCAAACTAAATTCCAAGTCCCGTCTTGCCAACATGCTGAGAAATCAGTATGACTCATCATCAAGGAGATTCCCCCCTTGCCCTAGAGCTATTTAAGAAACTCATGAACCTCAAACAGGTCAAATAATTTGGGGACATGTCTCCAGTCATGTGCACAACTCAGTCCTAATGGCTGGTAGGAATAAAGGACCTTCATCCAGACATGAGCAAGAAAAAAAAAATATGACAGTTCTTTCAATTCCATTCTGGCATAGGGTTATAGCAATCATCCCAATAAATACTTTCCCCTGCATCCATGCTGGATTAGTGGAATTTTCCTTGCTGTGACAAAATTTTTGGCAACAGGGCTGGATAGATGGCGTAGCAGTCAATGCACTTATCTGTGAAGCCAAAGAGCCCAGGTTCAATTCCCCAGGACCCACAGAAGCCAGATGCATAAGAAAATTCATGCATCTGAAGTTCATCTGCAGTGGCTGGAGGCCTTGGCACACCCACTCTCTCTGTCTATCTGCTTCTCTTTCTCTCTTGCCCCCCCCAACTCAAATAAATAAATAGAAATAAAATATTTTTAAAAGTTCCTAGCAACAACATCTTACCAAAAGACACTTTTATTTTGGCTCACAGTGTGAGAATACAGCCCCTCACGGTGCGGAGACCTGGTGGGAGGAACATGGGACATATGGTCACATTGTAAGTGTGCAGTCGGGAAGCAGAGAGAGGTGAATGCTGGTTCTCCACTCCCTTGTTTCTGCTCAGCCATCTCCCCAAGCCCCCAGCTGACATCTTGGTCTAGCTGAGCTAGATCCAGAAGCCTCCTACAGAAGTTGTGAGATTATAAATATGCATGTGTAGTTTTAAGCCTCACAGCTTGCATTATTTTTTTACATAAAATTAATACATTTTGTCTTCTGGCAATATATACCTGATACTGCAACATTACTAGGTATTTTCTCTTTGCAGTCATATACCCTTTAAAAGTTGTGTTCTTCCCTAGTGTATATAGAGACTCACTGCCTTGTATTACCTCTGGGTCCTCTGTGTCTCTAAGTCCAAAGTACACTGGGATGGCTGGCCACCTTAATAGCACGGTAGAGCATCACCCTGTATAGAAGTGTCCACCTCTGTCTTTCTCCTTTCAAATGAAGTGGAGGCTCTTTCTCAAGGGGTCTCACCTCTTTGTTTTCTTAGTCTCCATTTTCTTCCCTTAGTAGGATATTCTATGAACCAGAAAGTAGTATTTCAACCCAGGGAAAACCAAAATGGTAATGGCATGATGAAGAGATGGCTTAGCTGTTAAGGCACTTGCCTGCCAAGCCTAAGATACAGGTTCAATTCTCCAGGTCCCACCTAAGCTAAGATGCACAAGGTGGCACATGCCTCTGAAATTCGTTTGCCGTGGCTAGATGCCCTGGTACACCCATTCTCATTCTCTCTCCCTCTCTCCCCCCCCATTTCTTTCTATCTCAAATAAAAATAAAATAAAACATGGTAGTGGCATAGTGGTGAAAAGCGGGCCAGGGTATGATATGAAAGGGGCACAGACACTCTAACGCTCAAAGCTTCCAAGCTGGAAGTGGAAAACCTTTCCCTAGTGAGTGGAAATCTGGACCATATTAGGTGACTTCTCATTCCTTTCTTGATAACTGACCCTGTTCTAAAGCAAATAGGAATTCAGATAAGAAAGAAAGCATGAACTCACTCTCGGACATTTGTTACAGGCTTGGGCAAGCACAGGATTTTTTCTCTAATTCCCCATGAGATTGGTTCAAACTGAAGCAGAACTCTGATGGAGAAGAACTCAGGCCTGGCCAAACCGACTCTGCCACACAGATTACCCCAAAACACCTCTGCAGGCTGGGGTCCCCCACAGTGCCTCTTACTAGTTTTTGTATCTTTCTAGCAAATTCTTTCTCACTGGCGCACTGGGCTGATCCTCGCTTCGTGTACCCCTGCAGTCAGCCCTCCGATCCCAACCACGTGGCTGACACTGGCTTCTGGGTGCCCAGCCTGGAATCTAGAGCCCCTGTATTCAACAAGATCCATGGGCCAGCAAATTTGCAAGGACTAGCCTCCCCAGCACACAGGAATGGCCAGAGTTCCCATGCGGACTCGGTCTCCATCTGTAGCCCAGTGCTTAGGTCCAACCAGCTCTCACGGGGATTCTCTGGGCTGCCTTATGTTTCCAGCCCCCTTCCTTCTTGCTGCTCTTGGGGGGCCGGGAGCACTAGATGTGGTCCACGAGGTTCACACGTGAGAATTCATGCAGGTCAAAACCAGACAGATTTATACAGAGAGGACTTCAAAGGGGAAGAACGAAAACTTTGATAAACATTCTCACCCTAGTCCCCTCTTTTGGGGACGGCTGTGGAGGAAGATATAAAAAGGGAAGTTTATTCAGTATGCTGCGGCGTGTGGTAGAATTAATTAGCTAATAAAAACCACAGCACACTTCTTAACCCCCCTCCATTCTGAATAAATCGCCAGAGAAACTGTTCTGCTAGTTCCCAGATGGCCCAACTGTGAATCTTAGTTATAAGATTTGCCTAGGGTTCTGTGAAATGATCCATCAAGAGTAAATGTGGGGCCCGAGGAAATGCTCCATCACTAAAGTGCTCCCACTGCAAAGATAAAGACCCCAGTTCAATCCCTAGAACCAAAGGGGGGATAAAAAAAGCTGGCTATAGTGGAGCATGCGCACAATCCCAGTGCTGGGTAGGCAAAGACAGGCTTGTCCCTAGGACGGCCTGCTCTGTTAGTCTGGCAGACTTGGCGAGTTGCAGGCCAGTGAGAGACCCTGTTTCAAATTGAAGGTGGGTGGTGTTCCTGAGAAACGTCACCACAGTTGTTATCTGACTCCCATATGCCCTCATGCATGCGCGTGAACCCTCACACGCCCTAGTGCGCACACACACGTTCATGCACACACATGGGCAGCAAGAAAAAAAAAAAATGTCCGTAGGCTCGCATTCCCTCAGACTCAGCTAACCCTGTAAAATAGGCATCTCTGTAACCCACCCAGTATCACAATCCTGCTCTCGATGGCTTCAAAACCCAGTGGCTTGGCTTGAGATGGTGATAATGTGTTCTTGCTTGGTACCTGCGGGTTGGTTGTGGGTCAGCTCCTCTAGACTGTGGCCACCTTGGCTTTTCAAATTGTTTGCTGGGCCATTGAGCTGCACGGAACATTTTCTTCTCTTGATGATGACAGAAATACAAGAGAGCAACAGAAGACACGGTTCCTGTGAAGGACTAACCCTGACCCAGCCCCCAGTCCTTCTGCCCACATTGCCTTGTCCACAGCATGTTCAAATCCAATATGGGGGAGGGAGAAATGATGGCTTAGAGGTCAAGACACTATCCTGCAAAGCCTAAAGTCCCAAGTTCCATTCCCCAGTACACACATAAGCCAGATATATAATGTGGTGCATGTGTCTGGAGTTTGCAGTAGCTAGAGGCCCTGCCATGACCATTGTCTCTCTCCCTTTTAAATAAATATTTTAAATCCAATGTAAACTGGGCATGGTGGCACATGCCTTTAATCCCAGCACTTGGGAGGCTGAGGTAGGGAAGATCACTGTGATTTCAATGCCAACCTGAGACTGCATAATGAATTCCAGGTCAGCCTCAGCTATAGCCAGACCTTACTTTGAACAAAAAACATCCAATGTGGATGCAAAACTGCATTGCAATGATTTTGATACTACAGTAATAAGACTACAAAACAGTGGCTAACCAGGCAGTATACAAAGCTTCTGGTGGCATCGGTATTCCCTAGACACAAAGGAACTGTCACCAAGTAAGTTCTAGATTGCACTCTGAACACCTCTGTATTAATTTGTTTGCCCAACAGAGCTGTGACAAATGGAGCTGGTGACACACACACACATACGTCTAATGCATCCTCCTCCTCAGATTCTGGCTTTCCTCCACAGAAGATTTTCTGGGACTCTATTTGACTTCAGCCTTCCTAATTTACTGCTTGGATGAGTATACAGACACGGGCAGTTCATGGAAGACTTTTCCTGCTCTGCTCCAAGCTAGATAAGAGCCTTCAATCTTTCTAGGGGTGGGGAACTCTGCTTTAAATACTTTTGAATATAGTGCTTTGTCATTTTTAGAGGTCATGGTTTTGTTAATTCTTTCATATATTTTTCTGCAACTGAATATGTCTCTTGTCTCTTTGTTTCCCAGGGACTTAAGGCTCTGGCTGTGTTTGCTTGACTACAAATCAGGTTGGCAGGGAAGGAGCCAAGAGGCAAGGCTCAGTAAAACTGGTGATTGCTGCCTTGACATATTGCCTATTACTGAAAATTTGTATTCTTCATCTTTCTCCTCACAGGGTATTAAATTTTGATTAAACCCAGGGACCTCTAACTATCTTCCATAAATAGGAAGAGTTCTGCAGAGGCCCAGACAATGTTTCTGTATGCAAAATGAGTTACTAACTTATCATTCTAATCGTTTCTATGTTTATCCCCCTAAGTCCTAACTACTTCTTTCAGATTTGCAATAAATATTTCTACCAGCTCATGACATTCTGGATACATATATATATATATATATATATATATATATATATATGTAGCTCTATTTCCACAAATTCCATTACCTTCAAAGGAAGTCTCTACCTCTGTTTGCCAAGATTAGGGACCAGAAATATCCAGTTTAAAAAAAAAAAAGGCTATTAGGAATAATATAAACAGAGGTCAGCATCACTGTTTTGGGGTATCTGGGACACAATCCAGTCTTAACAACAAAAAATATTATCAAGGGTTCAGTGAGTAAAGTGCTTACTACATAGCTGAGTATGTAAATTTGGATCCTTGGGTCCTACATAAAAGACAGAAGCTAGCCCGGCATGGTGGTGCACACCTTCAATCCCGGCACGCAGGAGACAGAGGTAGGAGGATCACTATGAGTTTGAGGCCACCATGAGACTGCATAGTGAATTCTAGGTCAGCCTGAGCTAGAGCAAGAGTGTACCTCAAAAGAAATGTGCAAATGTCTGGAAAAGGAATGCAAAAAAGAAAATAAAAAGATGGAAGCTGTGGTGGTAATTCAAAACCATTAGTGGCAAGATGGGAGGCAGATCCAGGAGCATTTCCTGGAAGGTCTCAAAGGAAACAACGAACAGCAGTGAGAGAGACCATGCTTCAGAGCCTCAGACTATGCGAAAGGACCCACCTGAATGTTGTTCTCCGACCTCTACATGCCCAATATAGCACTGGCATCACCCCCCCACTCACACATATAAATAACATCAGAACTCATTGTCTCAGTCTCTGCTAACATCTTGGCATGCACTCTCTCAGCAAACCCGCACAGTTCTCGAGGAGAAACCTGACTGATAAGGCCTTATAGATATAGATATAGACACAGACTGGAGTTGGATTTGGATTGCATCTGACCTCCAAACTTTTCACCTTGGAAGGGTCCATAAACCCTGCCTTCACGGAAGAGGGGTCTACAGCGAGTCTCCATCCCCCAGCCCAGGAGTGTTAGGAGAGTGCGCATCTGCTACAAAACATGCATGCCTGCATGAAGACTGAGTTGGCCCCCCTGCATTTACATAAACACTGGGAAGGCAGAGACAAGGAATCCCCAAGAGTCACTGGCTGCCTAGTCTAGCTAAGTTGGTACACTATGGGTTCAAGTTCAAGCTATGGGTTCGGTTTTGAAGAATAAGGTGAATAAAGAATAAAGTGATCGAGGAAGACACTCGGCATCACTCGGGCCTGCACACAGATGTGCACGTCCACCTGTACACATATGTATGTGGGCATGCACACTCACAGACACCACGTACACAAATAAAATAAAATGCAACATAAAAGGAAAGTGATGAGTTCACGGGCTTGGAGGTGCACACTTGTGATCCCAGCACTTGGGAAGAGGAAGCAGAAAGATCAGGAGTTCAAGTCCCTCCTTGCCACAAATCAAAGCTATATAGTAAGTTCTAGGTCAGCGTGGTCTTCCCGAGACCGTGTCTCAATTTTTTTTAAGAAAAAAAAATATCCCTTTATGAATGTTTTTGGTAACAATTCATTAAACATTTTATACAGTAGGCTATTGAGAAGTTAATTTATTCATTAGTGAAATGAAGATAAGAGTTGCTACCACAAAGACAGGTACCCGAATATTAAATGAGATATTAGTATTAAAAGCTGTTGAAAAATAATTAGTTGAAAGATTCCTTATACTTAGCAGAGAACAGAAATTACCTCACTCTGGCCTCTAGGTGGCGCTAGAATCTAAAAATGAACAGCGTTCTGCCTAAGCTTGCCCTTCCTACTTGGAGTTTTCAGTGTAGCTTTCTCCTGAATTAACTTGAGGACCAGACACCCAACTTCAGTTCCAGTTTTCTTGCCTCAGTCACAGGTTTTTTTTTTTTTTGTATGTGTATGCTGTACATGTGTATATGTGTTCATGTGTACATGTGTGTGCGTGTGTGGGTGTGGGCATGTGTGTGTGTGTTCATGTGGAGGCCAGAGGTGAACATCGGGTATCTCTTTCAATCACTCTCTACTGTTGAGATAAGGTCTTTTACTGAACCAGGAACTCACCAACTCAGCTAGACTAACTAGCCAGTGAGCTCAGGGGGTCTTCCTGTTTCTACCTCCTCAGTGCAGGGATTACAGGCTCTGAATTCAGCCATCTCCCCAGCCCCATATACACACAATTTTTAAAAATGTCTAAATTTTGTTGACTGAAAATCCTCTGATTAAATAGGCTCATTGGATGCTAGATGAAATACAACCAAGTAGAACCAATTCCTAGATGTTTAGGAACACACACGCGCGCACGCGCGCGCGCACACACACACACACACACACACACACACACACAAAACAAGTAGCAGAGGTAAGATTTGCCAAGCTTCAGGATAGTGGTTTCATCAGCTGAGAAAGACAAGGTGTTTCAAATGTATTAGTAGATTCTCAAGTGACCTACAATGTGACTAGACAATCACTTATTTTTTTTTTACAACTACCATAATTGTAAACAACATCCCATGGTAATTCCCTCCTTCCCTCACTTTCCCCTTTGAAACTCCACTCTCCATCATATCCCCTTCCATTATTAATCAGTCTCTCTTTTATTTTGATGTCATGATATTTTCCTCCTATTATGATGGTCTTGCATAGGTAGTGCCAGGCACTGTGAGGTCATAGATAACCAGGCCAGTTTGTGTCAGGAGGAGCATGTTGTAAGGAGTCCTACCTTTCCTTTGGCTCTTATATTCTTTCTACCGTCTTATCCACAATAGACCCTGAGCCTTGGAAGATGTGACAGAGATATTTCATTGCTGAGCACTCCTCTGTCACTTCTTCTCAGCACCATGGTGCCTTCTGGGTTATCCCAAGGTCACTGCCATCTGAAAAAAGAAGCTTCATTAACCAAAAGTGAGAGTAGCATTAACATATGGGTATGAACATTAAGAGAAGTGCTTACTGGGCAGTTTAGTGAGCCAGACACCAGCAGACGTTACAACCCTAGGGCTCATGATTACCTCTGTTGTAGGTTTTCAGTATCAGGGATATATTCCTTCCTATAGAGTGGACAGCCAATCAAATTAGAGGGGGGGTTGGTTTCCCCCATAACAGACATGCCACTATTGTACCCGCTGCTCATTTATTCTTTAAATTGCATTTTTTAAAATGGGGTACATGGGTCTGGAGAGATGGCTTAGTGGTTCAGGTGCTTGCCTGCAAAGCCTAAGGACTCATGTTCCATCTCTCCCCCAGGTACAACATAAGCCAGATGCACAGTGATGCAAGCAAGCAAGGTCACACATGCACACAAGGGGGTGCACAAGTCTGGAGTTTGAGTACAGTGGCCAGAAGCCCTGGTATTCTAGTTCTCTCACTCTCTCACCCTTGCATAAAAAGGGAGTCTGTTGTACTTGCCTAAAAAAGAAATAGGGTACATGATAGATACCAAAATAAATAGAGCATTATTAATGAGAGTCATTCTTCTGTTACTTACAACGCAAATCACTTCTAATAACATCCCTCTCCACTGTCTCATGACCTCCACAGGGTCAGGATCCTGTTTTGGTCACCACTGCCCAGTCTGGTTCCTCCCCATATTCATTCTTTGGCAAATGATGGATTAACAACCAGACCTCCTGTTTAGCATCTTAGAACAAGAAATCCGGCCTGCTGTCATGGCCTGCAGAGCTGTGTTTGAGCCAGGTGGGGTCAAGCTAGAGACCAGCTCCCTCCACTAAACCCAAAGTGGTCTACTCCATGGAAGGGTCCCCAGACTTCAGGCCAGTGATTGAGTCATAAAAATGTTTCTCCTACCATTTTGATTTTGTTACAATGAGACCCACTCTGAGTTTGGGAAAAAGGCATGTAGACGGCCACTCCACGTGTGATGGAGCCATTAGTGACAGAGTCATGAAGCCACACCAGATGAGGCCAGCATACCCGCGGCTGTGGACGTCCCAGGGACAAGAACTGGTTTTTGCCAGCAACAGTCTGGATCATCTCCTGGACAGCCTCCAGACCACTGAGAATTTTTGTCCCTGATCCATTCCATAACAGATCCAGGGTACCTCCAGGCACTTCCGAGTCCTTATTTTCCAGCACATGGCATGACAAGAGATATGCCCACGGAGCGGGGGGCACAGTGAACCTTCAGGCCTGACTCGGACCTCTTGGAGATGCCTTTTTACCCTAACTTATCCTGTTATTGTGCTCTGCTGTTCAATAAGGGGCTCACAGGGCCATTTTCTGCTGGAGCTCTGGTATGGCCCACTTCGCTCTTTCAGTGGCTGGCTGGGCCGCATCAGGGGAGTATGAGAGGCTAGCTATGCCCCATGATGCATCCTGCCAAAGTGAGAGTATTGAAACAGCATGAGCAGACACGCGCGGGAGCTGCGCAAAGCCACTGCTCATCCCACAGAACTGCTCAGAGTTCGTTTCCTGCAGGGGAAAGGCTTTGCAAACCAGCTCTGGCCTCCCAAAGCCCTCTCCACAGTGGAAACAACTCGGCTTCTAAAATACAATGCTGTAGTAGCTTTAAAAAGCAGTATTTAAGCAGCATGGAAGGAGCCTATGAGAAATTAATGCAAAATCAATTCAGGCACATAATTTACATCTGCTGCGATCCTCAGAATGGCTCTCTTCTATAACTGGAAATCTATGGACCTAATTTTGGGATGACTGGAAGGCGTTTTACGCCTTCTGGCATGTCACTGAGCAATCTGTCACCAGGAAGGAAAACCTGTAGCCTTCTGGGCCAGCAGAAGCTGGGCTTCGGTGTGGGGAGGGCAGATTGTGTCACTTACCTTCCCGTTGCTGTGAATCAATACTCAACCAAGAGGGTAGGAAGCGGAGGAAAGAGATCTATTCTGGCTTACAGTTTTGAGGGAAAGAAACTGAGGAAACAGGTCACTGGGTAAAAAGCTTCCTGTGCAAGCATGAAGACCTGAGTTTGTTTCCCAGCACCCACATAAAAAGCCTGGCATGGTATTGCACATCTGCAATCCCATTACTGGAAAAGCAAAGACAGCTGGATCCCAAGGACTTGCTGGCTACCTAGTCTAGCCACATAAGTGAAGGCTTTGTTCAGCAAGAAAGCCTGTCTCAGGCTGGAGGGATAGCTTAGCAGTTAAGGCATTTGCCTGCAAAGCCAAAGGGCCCTGGTTCGATTCCCCAGGATCCCCATTAGCTAGATGCACAAGGGGATGCATGTGTCTGGAGTTTGTTTGAAGTGGCTAGAAGCCCTGGCACACCCATTCATTCCCCCTTTCCCTCTCTCTCTCCCTTTTTCTGTCAAATAAATAAAAATAAAATAAAATAAAATAAAATAAAATAAAAACAAGAAATCCTGTCTCAAAGAATAAAGGGATGGAGAGTGGAAGAGGACACAAGACATTGATCTCTGGTATCTACATGCACACACACACACATACACACACTCACCAGCAAAAACAAAAGAGCACACACTTAAAATCCACACCCAAGGATCCAGGTGGTGTGCATAGGTCTAGGTCTGCCCAGATCTGGTCTCCCCTGCCTAGTGCACTTTACTCTTTCTAAATACAGTGCATAGCAAGACCGGATCTTCTCCTGTGACGAAGGGGAAGGTGGACAGTGACTGCTCAGATCTCCTATGCAGCAGGCAAGTCCTCTACCAGGTGAAGCCAGAATCTGGCTTCTTGCTGAATCACCGTGTAAACTCTGCCTTGCAGCGGGTCGTCTGCTTGTTTTCCCATCAGCCAACAGTACAGTGGGCATGATGCTGGTGTTTAGTTTAATTATGTGTGTGTGTGTTGGTGGGGGGGTGGTTCAAGTTCCACAGCCCATGCATGGAAGTCAGGGGAAAACCTCGGATGTTGGTCCTTGCCACCCATCTTATTTGAGGCAGCATCTCCTGTTCACCACTGTGTTCACTAGGCTAGTTGTTCAGTAGGCTACTTGTCCCACAAGCTTCTGGGAGGTTCTCCTGTCTTCACTTCCCATGTCACTGCAAACATGCTGTGATTATAAATGCCTACTCCAGAGTCCAGCTTCATACTTTGGTTCTGAGGAAGCAATCTAGGGTATAGGGTACTTTACCCACTCAGCCATCTCCCCAGCCTTCACTGGGAGTTAGTTTTTTTTTTTTGCCAAGACACATTTAGAGCTCCAAGTTTTGAACAACTAAAATAAAGGAGGCTGAGAGGACACACCAGAGGACGGAAGCCGAGTGAGGACGAGGGGGCTCGGGAGTCTTGGGTAATCTGTAGAGCCCAAGAAACGGGGACTCAACCAAGATGAAGTTGGCAAGAGTGTCCAGTGACGTAAAAATGAGTAAGACAAGGACTCTGGTGTCCACTGGACCCCACCTTTGTGGGGGGCACCTTTTGCCTTGGGAGGCAGCTTTGTGGGGAGATGAGGTGTGTCAGTTACTTTCTCACTGCTGTGATAGGAAAGCGGTTTCTTCTGGCTTACAGTTTTGAGACAAAGTCTCCTGACGGGAAAGGCATGGCAGGCACTTGTCACACTGTCAGGCAGGACACAGAATGCCAACAGCAAATGGGATCAAGCCATAAAAATACCTCAAGGCCTGCCCCCAGTGACCCACTTCCTCCAGCAAGGCTCCTCCTATTGAAGGTTCCACAGCCTTCCTAAACAAGTACCACTAGCATTCCAGCACCTGAGCCTCGTGGGGAACTTTACACTCAGACATCAATAGCAGAGGCTATGTGTTGAGACAGAGAGAGGAACAGACAGCGGACATCTATCTGCCTCACGGCCTGATGTCACCACAGGAAGAGACATGGCTGGGTATTTACTGGCAGGTGGAGGCAGTAGGAGAGACTTCTCATGTTACCAAGACTTTCTTGTGACGTTGCACTTCTCTAGCCAGTGCTGAAACCCTAGACTAGGGAATGCTCATCTCACCCAAGGCACTGCCTTCCTGAGAATGCTTTAGGTGGTCATACATGGCAAAAAGCAAGTCTGCCCTCTCAGAACTGCCTTCCTGTAGCTTGTGCTGAAAGCAGAAATCCTTCAAAACCTTTTTAACAGCCGGTAGTGATGGCTACGTGAGGAGGAATGTTGTGAGTTCAAGCCCACCCTGAGACTGCAGAGTGAGTTCCAAGTTAACCTGGGCTAGGGTGAGACCCTACATCAAAAAATTAAAAAAAAAATTAAACAATTTTTCTACATGTAGATTATGTCTTTTGATCACACATTCCTCTGATGACCTTTCTTGATACCTCTCTGTCCTCCTTCCCCGGGACCCTCTTCTATTTTGATGGTACTCTTTCTTGTTTCTTATGTGGGGGCGTGCAAGGCCCACTGCATTTAGTTGAGGTAGCCTGCATGGGTGAGCATGGGGATTATTAAGTTAACCAAGTGGGTCCTTCCAGTGTCTGTAACCACTGCAGAAAATAACTCCCATGATCCCCGCCACCAGTGACTGCCTGTAGCTCTTTAGAAAAGAATGAAGACTCCATCTCCTTGATGGAGGGAGTATCATTGGGCCAAGTTTTGGGTGGGCAGAAATACTTTCTAAAAACATTTTAAAACTTTATTGGGGGGGGGGGGATTGAATGGGCATGCCAGAGCTTCCAGTGACAGCAAACAAACTCCAGATGCGAATTTCTTAGTGGTTAAGGTACTTGCCTGCAAAGCCAAAGGATCCAGGTTCAATTCCCCAGGACCAATGTAAGCCAGAAATCCTTTCTTTGTTGTTGTTTTAATTTTTTTAAGTTTTTATTTATTTATTTGAGAGCAACAGACAGAGTCCAGCCACTGCAAATGAACTGCAGATGCGTGTGTCCCCTTGAGCATTTGGCTAACGTGGGTCCCGGGGAATCAAATCTCAGTGCTGGGCTGGATAGATGGCTCAGCAGTTAAGCGCTTGCCTGTGAAGCCTAAGGACCCCGGTTCAAGGCTCGCTTCTCCAGGACCCACGTTAGCCAGATGCACAAAGGGGGCGCACACATCTGGAGTTCGTTTGCAGTGGCTGGAAGCCCTGGCGCGCCCATTCTCTCTCTCTCTCTCTCTCTCTCTCTCTCTCTCTCTCTCTCTCTCTCTGCCTCTTTCTCTCTCTGTCACTCTCAAAGAAATAAATAAAAATGAACAAAAAATTAAAAAAAAAAAATCTTGGTCCTTTGGCTCCACAGGCAAGCACTTAACTGCTAAGCCCCAGAAATCCTTTTTAATCAGATGGAAGTATGGCCACTTCCTTATTTTTAAATATTCTATACTTTTTGTTTTAGTTGCCTGATCTTGGGCAAGTCACCTCAGTTTTCCAGGCCTAGATGTTCTCATTTGTGAGAGCGTGAAAGGATATAGCTCACATGTAGGAGAGCAGGGTTTAGAGTAAAGAGGGTACTATGTGCTGTTGTTTGTCAACCTATGGGCAGGGGGCAGTATGGGACATCTGTCCTGCATGCCCAAATAGCTCACTAAATATTTCTGCACTAGAAGTTTAAAAAACAGATCCTTTCTTCTAAAGTTTTTCCTTTGTTGCAAACAAATTGGCTTTGAAAATATAATACCACACAAGCTCCTTTTCAAAGTATCAAATATAATACCAAGAAATTCCCTCTAAAATGTTTTTTTTTTTTAAATTACTTATTTATTTATTTGAGAGCGACAGACACAGAGAGAAAGACAGATAGAGGGAGAGAGAGAGAATGGGCGCGCCAGGGCTTCCAGCCTCTGCAAACGAACTCCAGATGCGTGCGCCCCCTTCTGCATCTGGCTAACGTGGGACCTGGGGAACTGAGCCTCGAACCAGGGTCCTTAGGCTTCACAGGCAAGCACTTAACCGCTAAGCCATCTCTCCAGCCCTAAAATGTTTTTAATATTTATTTATTATTGTCATTATTAGTTTTTCTTTTTTGAGATAGGGTTTCCCTCTAGTTAAGGTTGACCTGGAATTCACTATGTAGTCCCAGGGTGATCTCAAACTCATGGCAATTCTCCTACCTCTGCCTCCCAGTGCTGGGATTAAAGGCATGCACCAACACACCTGACTTTAAAATGTTTTTAATATTTATTTGAGAAAGATGGAGATAGAGAGAGAGAGAGAGAGAGAGAGAGAGAGAGAGAGAAGGGGAGAGAGAAAAGAACAAACAGGCAAGCTAGGGCCTCCTGACACTGCAAATTAACTGCAGATGCATGTGCAACTTTGTGCATATGGCTTTATGTGGCTACTGGGGAATCAAACCTGGATCATAAGGTTTTGTAAGCAAGAACCTTTAGCTGTTGACCAGCCTCTCCCGCCCTTTTTTTTTTTTTTTTTTTTTTAAGAGCCAGGCATGGTGGCACATTCTCGAAATCCCAGCTCTCAGGAGGTGGAAGCAGAAGCTCATGAGTTCAAGCTTATCTTCCTTTTCATGTGTTTGAGGCCAGCCTGGGCTAGTTGAAAATGCTGTCTCAATAAACAGAACAACACACAACAAAACAGAAGCCAGCCTGGCAGAGATGCCCTGACTGATCAGACATGTGAGAGAGAGAAACTACGACATCTTGTTAGAACAGAATGGTCACGTGAAGAGCCCCCTGCTGCCCTAGTTGAGGCACCCTTGGATTACAACTTCGCTCTCTTACCTATGTGCCTGCTTGTCTCCCCCACCTCCGCCCCCCCATGCAAACAGGAGCGGAACAGCCCCTCCCGCTCAGAGACTTTCTTTATCTCCTATTTGCCAGTGCCTCAGTGACTTCTCTAGAGTAGTCTGTACCCATACACCCCTCTCCTTCCCCCTCCCCCAGAAACTCATCAAGGAGACCACTAGCTTTTGTGCCTCTGATATCCACATTGTGCGCCCACCCCTCCTGACCTCATGATGCCATGTTGGCATAGTGCTTCTAACTTGACTGATGGAAGCTTTAACTCTAAAAAGGCATCTTTTTAAATTTAATTCATTAATTTAAGAGACAAGGAGAGAAAGAGAGAGAGAGTGCAGGGCCTCTTGCCACTGCAAACAAATCCTGGACACATGCACCACTTTGTGCATCTGGCTTTATATGGATACCGGGGAATTGGACATGGTAAAGAGCATTTTGTTTCAACTTCTTTCTCCTGAACCAGGCTGCTCTCCCTCTTGCGATTTATCACACGACAGGAGTCTGTGAGGGAGGCTGTGGCTATGGAGAGTGGGGTGAAGGCAGCCCTCTGTCTGCTGGGAGAGGCCCAGCGGGGGGCCCTGGGGAACAGGATCAGGCCTCAGACAGCATTCGGTAAGGTACAAAATCCATAGCCAGAGTCGGCTGATGTCCCTGCACTGTTTGGATGCAGGACAAGTCCCAGGGACAGCCTCTAGGATAAATGCCCCATCACAGAGGGAGCAAGTCCTCCTTGAGGAGAAAAAAGGGCTTTCTTAAACAAAACAAAAACAAACAAACAACACACACACACAAACAAACAACAAGAACCACCCTGAAAGAGGAAGGCCGTGACAATCTCACCCAAGCAGCCTTTGAGGATGGCATAGAGGAAGGTACACTTTTGAGCAAGCCATCTAACTTCAGACTCTCAGCTCCTCATCTGCCCAAAAAGGGAGTAAGAGAGCCAGCCAGGGGTAGATGGAAGGATCTGAAGAGGTAACTCAAGTGAGGTGTCTCAGGGTGCTAAACAGATAACATCCGTGAGGTGCTTCGTGGTGCTGGACCCCCCAAAGACTACTTCTCTTAAGCCAGAGAATCCAGCTCTTACCTCCCTTGACTTTTGTCCTTCACTGAAAAGCAATATTTCTAAATGTGTCATCAGCTTCTGGAAGGAATAACACTTCCCTTCCTTGTTCCCACAAAGCTCTAGGATTGAAGCAGGGAGACTGGGAATGGTGAAATTGTTTTTCTTCTTTCTAAAGGTCAGACCCTAAATTTGTGTTTCTCTTACTGGTTTCTCTCTGACTCATCTGAGTGCCTGAGGTAGATTATACATTTCCTGTCTCATTTTCTTCACCTAAAAAATGGACTTCATTTCATCATTTTCTCTACCTGCCTTTCAGCTCTTTACTGTTTTGAGACTGACTTCCATATACTATCTTCAAATACTTGATTTTCCTCTTTCAGGGTATGTTTTAGTTCCTTTTCCAAGGAATGAATGGAGTGTTTTTCCAGAGGCATGTTTGGAGAGCTATACCAGAGAGCCCTGGTTCTCAGCCCCCCTGGACTACTGGTTATGTCTAGAGGCAGTTTTGGTTTTCACCTCTGTGGGACAGGAAGTGCTATGAACATCTCAGAGTACAAGCAAAAGATGCTGCTAGCCTCCTACTACGTGAAGGACAGCGCCCCCGACAGCAGAGTCATTGGCCCAGAAGAAGGCTCAGTGAGCAAAGTGCTTCCTGAGCAAGCATAAGAGCCTGAGTTTGGGGTTCCAGCCCCACATGATGGCACATACTTGTAATCCCAGCCCTGGTGCAAAGAGACAGGTGGATCCAAGGAGCTTGTGGGCTAGCTAGTCTATCCAAATTGGTGAGCTGTAGGTTCAGCAAGAAACATTGCTTCCAAACAATAACATGGAGAGAGGAAGACACCTGAAGTTGATGTCTGACCTACCCACTCACGCACGCACGCACACACACACACACACACACACACACACATGCATGCATGTGTACCCATAGGTATGTGAACATTCATACATACATGCATGCACACACGTATATGTATACAAAAACTAAAAAGGAAATGAAAAGACTCATCTTACCTCAACTGCCTCCATCCTTCTAAACGGTTAAGTGGAGGGAGCCCTGATCTGCCCTCTATCCTATGACAACTTTTGTCTTAATGGGCCCACAGCAGGAGAATTTTGGTGTACAGCCCACCTTCCTCCACGTTCCCTTTAGCATTCCCCCCTTCACTGGTTTGAGTTGAAGGGAGGTCTGTTTCCCAAGCTCCTTCTGCAGACTGGGGACTCCACATGACACGGGGGACCCTCAGGGCCCTGTTTGTCATCAGGTTCCCATGACACAGTCTCAAACTGAGAGGCTCCTCCCTCTGCATTCGGCTGCCAAGTCTGTGTTGTGCTCTTCTGTCTGGGGAGAGTATGACACCAGATTTATCTGCTAAAAAAAAAAAAAAAAAAATGCTTACTAGCTCGTTTTTTTTTTTTTTTTTCAAACTGAGGACAAAAGCTAAATGGTTGCACACTGAAAATCCTCTGATATGCACATGTCCTACTGCCCAGATCAGAGCCTCCAGGCTTGCAGAGACAACTGCTCTTGTCTGGACAGCTTGACCACAACACAAGTCCAAAGAAGATACCACTTTTCTTTGTTCCTATGACACTGATTTCTGGTCCATGTCCAATTCCAGGGCTCCCTATCCTGTACCTTCTCCCAACAGGGGGAAAAAAAAATACTTGGTAAATGAATTTTTCCTCATAATGTTTAGAGATTCAATATGCTAGCAATTGTGGTAAGCTTTGCAAGGAAATGTTGAAACCAAAGACACAAGCAGCTGAAGGTTCTTGGATGACCCTGAGGGGCTGTTGGGTCAACTGGCCCCTCCAGATATTTCTCCACAGCTTATATAGGAAGGGCTGGTGTAAGCAGGAAACTACTCACATTCACTAAACTACACTGGGCTCTATGGAACTAAGATTCCCATGTTATTCTTGCCATATTTTATACCACATCAAGTTTCTCATAAGAAACACATGTATTTCCTAGGTCCCTATTTCCCTGAAAGTCCATCTGTAAAATGCTTACAGAATGGGCATACAGCCCAGCAGTAATATATATATATATATATATATATAATGTATTATATATACATCATGTAATACAGGTTATACTCTTATCCCCTCACTGCTGCAGCTCCCATTTCCCTGGGGCCCTCCTCAGTGGGGCTATGGTATTCACCGTGCCTCTTATTATTCCTGCCCACTCTGTGGCTCTTACAAACCTTTCTACCCCTCTTCTACAATGTTCCCTGAGTCATGGCAGGCCTGTTGACTGTCTGTTTTAATGTTGAGTCTAGCCTCTGGACTTCTACTTTGATGGGTTTTTATTGGTCACTGTGTCTGTCACCATCACCCTGGAGCTGGTTGTCAGGCTATCAGTAAGGGCAGTATTCATGTTGCCACTTCCTCTGCAATTTCTGTTGGGCCCCAGCAGATGTGGTAGTGGTGGCACATCTCATGGTGTAGCCAAGTACTCTAAGGGCTTCATAGTTATTCCTCATGCCACTATGCACTGGTCATTGGCATCACAATTTTAATAGAGGATAAAAGGAGACTTTAAGAAGTTAAGTCATAAACTCCAGGTGCAAAATCAGGATTTGAACCTAGGAATGTTGATTATGATGTTGTATAATGCTGCAGTCTGATAAGACAAGCTCCTGTATATTTTCAGAGAATATAGAAAAACTAAGCGCTGAGTTCTAGATTAGTGTCCTTCTGTGTTCTAACTAGTGGGGGAATATGTATTTGTATGTAGTAAGTATGTCACTGTGCCCATTTGCCCCAGGCATGTCAGACAATGTTAAGTTCAGAGGAGAAGAAAAGGCTCCTCCAGATCAATGGTTTTCATTTTGATTACTGCTTCCTCTGTACTGCTAAGAAGGCAAGGAACAGAGGACACGGAGCAGAGTTGCTCAAAGCTTGGTATCCAGACCAGCAACATCATCAACTCCTGCAGACTTATTGGAATCCAGCATCTTACTCTTTTCTTTTCTTCTCTTCTCTTTGTCTGTCTTTGGTCACAGGATCTCTAACCTAGGTTGGCCTCAAACTCCTTATCTGGCTAAAGATAAGCTTGAACTTCTAATTCTTTTGCCTCTACCTTCCAAGTGTTTAGGATTACCAGGGCAACCACCAAATCTCGTTTTATCCATTGCTGAAGATCGAACTCCAGGGCTTCCCACATGCTAGGCAAACATTCTACGAACTGAGCCACATATCCAACCTCAGAATCCAGTTCTGAAGCTATACAGACAGTGTGCTAACAGAGCTCAGGACTGTCGCTGCCATAGACACTTAGCTTTACCCTATCTCTAAATGCAAAACCTATAGATTTTTCTTCCACCTCCCCGTTGAGCCATCTTTGTCTTTGTCCTGCCTGCTGTACCAGTGGCCTTCCTATCCCACGTCCCTCACTTTCTTCCAATTCCCTTCACCACATGCATTCTTTGACGTTGTCATGCGACACCACATTAAATTGCTCTGATGCCCATCCTGCGTCACTTATTTTCTTTGCTGATATTGTCATGCAGCTGTTGGGATAAAATCCCAGCGCCTTGGATTGACACTCAAGAAGCCTGAAGATAGCTATCTCTGGGGAGATAGCTCTTAACCTCTGTACACCTAATTGGCAAGTCATGCAGATCCACCGACTGCTTGCTACCGACTGAGGCTTTCTCTCCCTGAGGCCTTTGTCCTGTGTTGTTTTCAAGGCCCACTCCCAGTCAAGTGCACCATGAGTCTTCCTTGATATGCGAACTACAAATTCACTCATAGAGTTTGTTTCTACTTCTCCCATCATTCTCATTTAATTATATGTTTGTGAATGGTTTGCATTTCTCCCTGCTAGCTGGTAGGAGGGCAGACCTGTGTCTTTTTCCTTCTTTGCACATTACACACTGGCAAAGTTTAATGCATAGTTGTTTGAATGAATTAATGAATGCTTAGAGCCATGTAAAAACAGAAAGACGGGCCTGGGGAGATAGCTCAGTAAGGTAAAACTGCTTTCTACACAAGCCTGAGGGCCTCAGAGGGCCTGATGCGCCATGAGGTCCTGAATTCCACTTGGTAGCATCTACATGAACAGTTGGGTGCAGCCAAGCACATCTGTACTCCCAGTTTTGGAGAAGGGAGACCAGAGTTTTGCTTGTATTTGCTGGATAGCCAGTTCAAGAGTGAGACTCCCTCCAGGAAACATAGAGACTAGAGACAGGGGATACCTGATGTCCTCCTTATGTGTGTGCGCAGGGCATACATACCTGCACACACACAAACATGTATACACTCTGCACACCACAGCACACATATTATACACATTTACACATGCATGTGCACAAAAAGTGAAGACATTCTTACTTTTCTAAAAGTTCCCATCCAAATCACTCATACTGTTGTTTCCTACAGAAATATTATCTGGTTCATGCCTATCAAAATCAGGTCATTTTGAAGGCAGAGATTATAACACAAAGTTACCAAAGGCATCTACGGTATTTGAAAACCAGGTCCTTGTTCCCACAGAACCTGTGGTTTGAGTAACAATATAGGAGAAGCAAATTGTAAATTTTGTTGCCAACCTTCACCTTCAACAGCAGGCTAGATAGTGAAGTCCTAGCAGCTTCATTTGCCAAGCAAAATTAAACCAGAAGTCACTCTCAGGGAAACATTCCCCGGGGCCTTGGAAGTCTCCGGTTAAAACCGGGGCCCGGGCGCAGGTGGTGGCTCAGTGGTAGAGTGCTTGCCTAGCATGTGTGAGGTCACGGTTCAATTCCCAGTACTGAAGCCAAAAATTACTGGCCTGGCTCGGTTCCAAAGTCACAGACCTCCTGGCCAGACAAAATTAGTTATGTAGGTAGTAAAATGCTCCCTCCCGATCTTGATAATTTCACTCATTGAACAGCTTCTGTTAGGCAAGCTAAAAGAAACCGAGCAAAGGACATTTTTCAGGCCTTCATCCACCAAGCACGGGGACAGAAACCAAAGCAGGGCCCTGGGTTTCCCCTTCAACAGGAAGCCTGTTGCCATGGAGAGACAGAAGCCTTCCCGGCGCTTCCAGAGCAGCAGGATTCTGATTGGCTCAGCAACGCCTGGGACTCGAGGGGAGAGAGGCAGCCGTCCAATCACGGGCTTCTGGCTTTCAGCTCCGTGGTGCCAGGCAAGCTTCGCCTCTGCCTCAACAGTTGTCTTTTCTTGGTAAAGATTCTGTAATCCTTGGAGCGCCTAGCGTTTCTCTAGGGCAGTGGCTTTTCCTACTGGCCTCCAGGGGACAAGGAATAGATGGGGAAATGGCACAGCAGCCCAGGCTTGTGCTGGCTAACCCAGCGGAGACCCGAGGCACCCACCCACCCACCATGGCCTCTTCTGCTTCCACCTCCGTGACAGAAGCTCCCTCCACGTCATCTCAGCCCCGGGGTGCACTCAAGAGGATGCTGCCTTTGCTCCTCCCCCATTCTGCCCTTACTTTCTGTCACACAAAGTTCTCATAAGAAGCCACAGGAAGCTCTTCGGTCCATATATCATTTGTGTACATCTCTGAAAACCTTTCTTTTCTTAAAAAAAATAAATTATTTATTTGAGAGAGAAAGAGGGAAGGGGCGGAAGAGAGATAGAGAGGATTAATGAATGGGCTCTCCAGGGCCTCCAGCTGCTGCAAATAAACTCCAGACACATGCGCCACCTTGTATCTGGCTTAGGTGGGTCCTGGGGAATCGAACATCGGTCCTTTGGCTTTGCACACAAGCGCCTTAACAGCTAAGCTGTATCTCCAGCCCCAAACCCTTTTTTAAAAAGAAGCAGAAGAAAATTATTTGGAGTACTTATAACTGAACCTAGACCCTTAAACATGCTAGCAAACACTCTGACAACTGAGCCACATCTGCAGCCTGTGACAGCCTCTTCTTTGACTGTCATGAGGAGTCGGAACACCTCTCCTTTTGCAGACAGCTCAGTAATTTTTTTGTTCTCTGAGAAGTAGGGCATAAGCAAGCAGTGCATGTTGGAGTTGGTGTCACGGTGAGGCAGCCATCTGGTGATGCCAAAAAGCCCTCTTGTATAGGACTGAAATATTTAGTATGCTGTAAAAATGATCAGTATATATTACAGATAAAGATGATTACAAATAACATTATAATATAAATACCTTTCAACCAATATGAGTGAAGAAAGGACCAAAGGGATAAATATTAACATTAATAGTGATTGCCTCTGGTAAATAAATAAATAGGCAGGTTTCTCTCCTTTATTTTTTCCCCTGTGCATTCCTGTGTTTTCTAAATTTTCTGTACTAGTTGTTTTGATAAGAAAAAAAAAAACAATCAAAATGTTTTCAATTGTGTAAATAGATCAATGTCTCAGTAAATAGGTCATTAGAGGAAAAGGTTGGATTATATGCCAAAAGAAGACAGCTTAGTACATTGCATGGTACAGGGATAAAGTATGATGCTTCCCCTTGGCAATAAGGGGTGAGCAGGGGCTGCTGGGACTTGGAATAAGCTTCAGTTTCTATTTGCCAACTGAGACCGCAGGGCTGAGGAAACAGTGGGCCCTGTTCTAAAGATGGGGAGGACCATCTGAGGAGCAGACAAGATGTCCCCTGCCTTCGCTTGTGCTCCTTTCCCAGGGAGAGCTGGCTGGGTGCTTCTTCAGGGGATGGGTCTACAATGGGGCACTTCGATTCTCTATTTAGACACAAATACTATCTTCTGCTAGCTGTGGGATAGGAAAATTCTCTCGGCATCACCCATATGTCCAATTCACTGAAAGCCAGGTGTGCTGCTGTGCATTCATATTCCTAGCACTGGGGAGGCAGATTCAGGAGGATGGTGAGTTTGAGGCCAGCCTGGGCTGCATAGAGAAAGATCCTGTCTCATGTATAAGGCCCTAGATTTGAGATCCCCAGCACTGAGTGAGAGTGAAAGAAAGAAGAAAGGAGAGAGGGGGCAAGAAAAGAAAATGAAAAGGAAACCTGTAGGGGCTACAGAAAATTGCCAAAGATATATCTTCAGATATTGTCATTCTTTCCCCCCCTCCCTCTCACTCTCCTTCTCTCAGTTTAATGTGCCATGGCACACATGGGGTTTGAGGACCACTTTGGGGTGTTGGTCCTCTCCTTGCACTGTGTTTTTCAGATAGGGTCTCTTGTTTTGCTGCTGGAAAGGCCATTCTAGCTGACCTATAAGTTTCAGGGCTTTCCTGGCTCTGATTCCCACTGTGATTACAGATGTGTGCTGCACTCTGCTTCTGGTTTTCTGTAGGTGCTGGGGGCCACACTCCAGTCAGTAGGCTTGTGAATCAAGTGCCTTTAACCACTGAGAAATCTCCCTAGTCCTAGGAATTCTCATTCTTTTATTTTGTTTATTTATAAGCAGAGAGAGAGAATGGGTATACCAGAGCCTCTTGCCACTACAAATGAACTTCAGATGGATGCATGTGCCACTTTGTGCATCTGGCTCTATGTGGGTACTGGGGAATTGAACCCAGGCCACAAGGTTTGCTAGCAAGCACCGTAACTGCTGAGCCATCTCTCCAGCCAAATTCCTCATTCTTTACATAAACAAATGATGAACTCCACAACCCAGGCAAGGATAAAAGAGCTAACCCCAAACCTCTCTGAACATCAGAATAATCGGAAGTCACCCCGGCACCTGCTTTGAGGAAATAGACTGCTAGATGGCATGAATGCATAGCAGTTTGCAGCTAATCACTAGGAAGGATGGAGAGAGGAGGGAGGATCAGCCTGGTCAGTGCAGCAATGAGTAGATGATAGAATATGAAGTCCAAAATTTGGGTATATTGGACCATATAAATTATTATTTTTACAAAATATTTTATGTACTTATTTATGAGAGAGATAGAGAGGGAGAGAGAGAGAAGGGGCACACCAGGGCCTCTAGCTACTGCAAACAAAATCCAAATGCATGCACCACCATGTGCATCTGGTGTATCTGAGTTCCATGGAGTCAAACCTGGGTCTTTAGGCTGTACAGCCAAGCACCTTAACCAGCAAGCTATCTCCCCAGCCTCATAGAAATCATTTTTAACAAAATTGACCCATTCTCAATACAAATTTCCTTCTAAGAGGGCTGGAGAAATGGTTTAGTGGTTAAGGCACTTGCCTGCAAAGCCAAAGGACCCAGGTTCAATTCCCCAGGACACACATAAGCCAGGTCCACAAGGTGGCACATGTGTCTGGAGGTTTTTTTTTTTTTTTTTTTTTTTTTTTTGCAGTATCTGTATGCCCTAGCATGCCCATTCTCTCTTTCTCTCTTCTTCTCTCTCCCTCTCTCAAATAAATAAATAAAAATAAAACATTAAAAATGCTTCAAAATGGTTTAAGAGACTACCTTAAGTTTAGTATATTGTTAAAATTAATTATTGTATAGGGTTGGGGATTGATCACTGGCATTTTTTTCCATCCTCCATCTAACTCCAATGGGTGGCCAAGGTTGAGAACCACTACCCTTTATTTCCAGCACATACTTTGTTGGGTGGCGGCAGTGTTATTCCTAACACACCCATTTGTGATGGAATTAGGGTGTCACTAGCCAGGTATATCAGTTCTTCTTGTAATTCTATAAATCAGCAAAGTTACTAACAATAAATTTCTTTCTAATTAATTATCTAGAGTCATTTTCTTTTTCTTTTTCTTTTTTTTTTGAGTTAGGGTGTCACTCTAGCCCAGGCTGACCTGGAATTCACTGTGGAGTCTCAGGGTGGCCTTGAACTCACAGCGATCCTCCTACTTCTGCCTCCCGAGTGCTGGGATTAAAGGCGTGCGCCACCACGCCCGGCTAGAGTCATTTTCTTTTGACTATACCTAAGAGCCTTGGCTGATAGAAATTATAGTCTCTTTGATGCTAAAATCTAAGTTCCCTCTTCTGGCTTCAGCTTTCTCAACCTTCCAACAATGCTTGACACAGTTGATCCTTTTATTTTCTTCTTAAAACCCTTCTAGAAGACTTGGCATTTTATGAACATTTCAAACAGTCCTCCAAATCTAGTAGCCACTCCTTCTGTCCCTTTTCTGATTTCTCCTTCTATGTTTCTAAATAGTGACTATTTTCCTAACTCAAGATGATCTCATCTAGTCCCATGATTCTAATGTCATTAACATGAATCTATCTCTAGCCCTCATCTTTCTCTTTGACACCAACCTCATATCTGACATCTAAGCATACACACCGAGTGCAGGATATCTAATGGTCTATTACTCAGACTTTCCATCACTGTAACAAATACTTGAGCAAAACACCTTAAGGGAGGAAAGATTTATTTTGGCACACTGAGGTTTAAGTCCATTATGGTAAGGAGGGTGTGTCCAAGTAGGGCAATTCACATCATGGTGGCTAGGAAGCAGAGAGAGAAATCCTTGCACAGCATCCTCCCAGGGATTGTCTGAAGGAAATTCAAAACTGCTAAACCTCACCAGGCCTCCTCAGCTTTTGTTTTTAGTGTAGGTAGAAGCCTCCCTGATTCTGTAACTCTTGCTTCAGTAGTATATGGATGATGTCAAGGCTTATGCAGACAGCTGGGAGTGCCTGGGCACATCAACCAACAACTGGCATGAGAAGATGGGAGCACAGTTGTCTTGCCTTGAAGTAGAACAAACGTCTATGTGACAATACTGACACATGATTCCACTCTGCTGCCACCTGGTAGGTTGGGCTAGGCTCAGTTGTGCACGAATTTACTCTTAACACCTGCTCTGTCTAGCTTCATGATTGCCTTACAGGTGTATTGGTTACTCAGTTCCTCTAGAGAATTTCAACAGATATATACCATATCTCCATACCCCCAGAACCTGCCACCACCCAGCAGTGGCTAAGGCCCCCTCAACCACAGATCCTGCCAGGTGGCCCCTCTTCCTGGACTGCAGTTGTTCTGGAGTTGCTGGTAACAATGCCACTCCTCCTTCTGCCTTTGGGACTAGGAATGTTACATGTGTCTAATCAGTGTTTCTGTTTGGACTCTTATTGTTCTCTTAACCTTGACAATCAAGGTTTTTTTATGGATAAGAAGTAAAAGAGAATACTGGTGATCAGAGGGGAGAAGAGAGGAAGGGAGTAGGCAAAGGAAGAAGAGAAGAATGCCTGTCTAACAGAGTGGTTGGCTGAAAGCAAGTTATATAACGTGTGGCCTCTGCATCAATGAAAGGATTTCAGCACAACAGCTGAGGCTAGAGGATTGTTCAGCTCCCACACTGAGATCTGAGATGTGTACTTGATGACCATCAAGTACATTAAGAGATTTTAAAATCCAATTTACTTGTGAAGTAGGTAAATAACCCAAACTGTCATTTTAAATCAAATATTTATTGCAGGTTGTTGACACTGAAAGTATTCAATTTAAAGTTGTTTGGAATAAAATAAGGGATGTTCTAACTGAATATTGCCACAGGTATAACTAAGGATATCAACCAGACTGATATAAATATTTTCTATATGCTAATCTGAAGGCATAGGTAATAGATTAGAATATTTTGATCTCTAACTTCTGCATTTATCACCTTACATCTACATGAAATTAAGCATTTAGTTAATGGACAATTATCAATTCTGGTTAATGAAAATTTTGATCTTATAAATAAAAATGTCCATAATGTCCCCAGATAATTATGCCCACCTAGTAAATCCTCAGTTTCAGACACATCACTTGTTCTCCCAGTCCTGGATGAATTGGGTGCTAACAATTTTGAAAGCCGTGGTCTATCTGCACTTTTTGAGAAGGTTCTCACAAGTCCATATGGTGCCACTTCCTGGATCGAGCAGTTTTACTTTTCATGTTCTCTGCCTCTTAGTTTTGTCCTAAACCACTGCAGGATCACCAGTGCTCATCACTGTAACTATTATCTGGCCAGAGTGTGATCCTGTTGCATGCTCTGATCTGATACAAGAACCCTGAACACACCTGAACCTGTGAGGTCTGCAGAGAGTGGCAGCATTAGGAGTCTCCATGCACTGGCTTTATCTGGGCTAGAGCAGAGCAAGAATTGGTACTCCTAGCACTGTTGTGCCTCCACCTGGCTGAATCCCTCAGGCAGGGCTGATCCTGGACCTTCACCTTGAAGAGGAACACATGCAGGATTGCATTTGTGGGCCCTGGGAACTCTAGTTCACATGGGTATTTTTAGACAGTGTGGCTCATGTCTTTAAAACTTGAGGCTGAATGTGTAGCCATTTAGTATGAACTTCTTTTCCATCTACTTTAAAAATATATTCTGAGGGGCTAGACACTTACTTGCAAAACCTGATGGCCTACGTTCAATTCCTCAGTACTGATGTAAAGCCAGATGCACAGGATGACACATTTCTCTGGAATTCCTTTGCAGTGGCACTAGGTCCTGGCATGCCCATTCTTTTCCTCTTGCAAATTGCACCCACACACACGCACACATACACACACACACACACATACACACACGCGCGCACGCACGCAACCACAATGTTTGGAGGGGCTGGGGAGATGGCTTAGTGCTTAAGAAATTTGCCCTGCAAATCCTAACAACTCAGGTTCAGTTCACCAGTACCCATGTGAAGCCAGACGCAGAGACAGAAGCTGGTGCCTATGTCTAGAGTTCTTTTGCAGTGACTAGAGGCCCTAGAGTGCCTATTCTCTCTCTCTCTTGTTGTCATAAGTAAATAAAGTATTTAAATATATGTATTTGGATTTATTTATTTGAGGAAGAGAGTACGGGCTTCTTGCTGCTGTAAACAAATGCCAGATGCATGCACCACTCTGTGTGTCTGGCTTTACATGGATACTAGAGAATTGAACCCAGGTCTGCAGACTTTCTAAGCAAGAACCTTTGACCTTTTTGAAATCACTTATTAGTTATGTTCTCCTTTTCATGGAGTATTCCTGCCATGGAACCACATTGTTTGTCATCCCAGGGCAAAATCCTTGGGATGTGGGGATCACATTGGGACTTTCCCCAAGGCTGCTTTCAAATCTAATGGCTCCAAATCAATTATCAGGCAGATTCTCGGGGATAATAACAGGAATAATAAATTGAGGTTGTTTTCCTAAGTATTTTTTTATTATTGGTTAATTCTGAGCAGATGCTTAGTAATCATTTCTAAGATGTACATGCATAAGAATTTGACATTTTAATTGCATGGCTTAGATGCAATAAAACCCTACCAACAGAATTTTTGGAAGTATTGAATGTCCCTCTCTCAATAGCTAAACCTCTATTGTTTTGGACAAATGTTTCCATCTCCCCCATACCACTGAAAATTTTATTACAAGCAAATAGAATGACATAAGTGTACTGTCTTTCCTCAGAGAGATTTCATCATGCTCTGAGAAGGGAAGCATGACTTTGAGAGCTGAGACTAGAATGATCTCAATAGGTAAGAGATCTGCTGATGCATAGTTTAAAAGGGTCTCTGGGAAATGTGCTTAGATGAAATTCTTCCAGGTGGTGAAGTTATGAGTAGTTGCTGTTTACTTCTTTTGACCCACAGTGGGATGACTGACATTATTACTGGAGGGAAATAAACAATTTGAGAAAGGGAAGGTGCCCAGGCATGGTGGTGCATGCCTATGATCCCAGAACTTGGGAGATAAAGGCTGTTGGATGAACATAAATTTGAGGTTAGCCTGATCTGCATAGGGAATCCTAGACGATCTGTGGGCTACAGAGCAAGAACCAGTTTCAAAACACAAACAACAACAAAAAGGAAGGAAGGAAAGAGGGAGGGAAGAAGGGAGGGAGAAAGGGAGAAGAGATTGTTAAACTACATGTTATATGGTTTATAGAATGTGATTCTTGATTTGATAGTCAGGAAACTCTGAAGGTAAATGAACTCATTTGAGGTTGGATCCTCTTGAACACATTTCATACTTATGTATATGTTTGGTCAGCTGATCCTTGTGGACACACATCTGCCTAGGTCATGTTTAAGAGAAATAGTTTTTTGTTTTTCTTTTTTTCTTCAAGCTACAAAAGAAAATTGCAGCTGTCAGGGAATGAAAGATTACATAAAGGAACCTTTGAGAAAGAAACCATTTTCCCTACCCGTCACTAGCTCCACCCAGTACCCAAGACCATGATAAAGATAGAAACCCTGTGTGGGGAAGTTCCTACAACACAGGGCTGCTTTGTCAGGGGAGCCTGTGACCGCTCTCCCAGCAGCTGTGCGGCCTTAGGTCAGCACGAACAAGTCTCCTGCAGAGGGGGAGCCCCACCAGAAGCTATGCAAAATGTCTGCAGCTAGAAATGTGTTCTTAATGCCTAGATGCACTATAAAGAGCTAGGAAGGTTGGGGAAGTACAAGAGAATCCTAGAAGTAATAATCTGCCTTTAAGACTCCTTTAAGACTCATTGCATGTTTATTGCCGCTGTATTTACAACAGCTAGGAACTGGGATTAGTCTAGATGTCCATTGTCAAATGAATGGATAATAAAAATGTGGTGTATATACATAATGGAATTCTATTCAGAAGTACGGAACAATGAAATTATGAAATGTGCATGAAAATAGATCTGGAAATCATCATATTAAGCAACGTAACACCAGCTCAGACAAACCAAAACTGCCTGTTCTTGCTGATATGTGGATCCTAGCCGTATATGTGTATATATATATATATATATGAACGAGCAGGAGGAGGGGCCCAAGGAGGGCTAAAGGACATACATTTCATGTAAACAGAAGCATGGAGGATTTGGGGGACAGGGGAAGTAGTGAACAGGGGGATTAAGGCGAGGAGGAGGCATAAGAATCAACTGTAACAAGTTGTTTTGGAAAATGCCAGAATGAATATCTGTATGCCAACTAAAAATAAATAAATAAATAAAATGACAGGAAAAAAGAGCCACTGTTCTCAGTGTACTTAAATTTTCTTTCTCATCTCTCTCCATCATTGATTCAAACTTTCCTCCTGATACAAACTTCTTTGCCCCATGGATCATCTCAAAGAATCAAGAGACAGAATTAGAAAGTAAGTCAGCTGCCTGTGCTGTGTAATGTCTCTTCCTATGAGCAGGAGATAGAAATGGCTCTGTAGGGACTAGAACAAGAGCTCAGATTTAAGGGATTTATAGGAAAAGACCTAGGAGATTACATCATCAGGCCCAGGATGGAAGTCTGGGAAGGATCAAACATGAACTCCAAAGCCACACAGTCTTGTGACACTTCCACATGACTGGCCAGGCTCAGTGGCCCCTGAGGCCTGGAAGCCCATGGTGTCAAGAGAATTAGTATCATGAAAATGGCCATCCTACTGAAAACAATCTACAAATTCAATGTCATCTCAATCAAAATTCCAGCCCCATTCTTCACAGAACTAGCAAAAAACAACAACAACAAGGTTTATAGAGTTCAAATGGAAACACAAAAGAGACATCAAAACAAATGATCAAAAATACTAATACTACTAATAATAAAACAATCACCATGTTTGGTTTCAAGTTAAACTGCAGAGCCATAGTAATGAGACCAGCATGGTAATGACACAAAAATAGACACATAGATAAAATTCTAATACAGATCAAAATTTAATACAGGGCTGGAGAGATGGCTCAGCGGTTAAGGCACTTGCTTGCAAAGCAAAGTTCAATTCTCCAGTGCCCACATAAAGCCAGATGCACAAAGTGACACATGCATCTACAGTTTGTATGCAGTGCCAGGAAGCCCTGAAGTGCCCATTCTCTCTGTTTGTCTCTCTGCTTGCAAATAAATAAATAATTTTTAAAAATTTAATATGTAAACATACTGTAATTTGATCATAATACCTCTTTTGTCCTCCACCCCTAGGTCACTGACCCCAACCTGTTCCCAAGTAGTCTCTCTTGCAATTTGATGTCACATTCTTTTGCTCTCTTGTCCTCCATCACCTATGTCAATATGTTGATGGGCTCAGTATTGTGCAGGACTTATGCGGTCAGGACATCCACTGTGGGGTCATGAATGCACTGGTCACTGTGTCTGGGGGATTGTGTCCCAAAGTGCTCTTCCCCACTCTATGACTCTTACATTCTTCCTGCCACTTCTTCCATGATGTTCTCTGAGTCTTGGAGGGCATGATAGACATCTATGTCCTTCAATACTGAGCTCTCAACATCCTCTAGTTTCCAGCACTTTGATGAGGTTTATTTAATTTCCTCAGTATCCACATGCTTCTTCAAAAACACGCTAGTGGGGCTGGAGAGATGGCTCAGCAGTTAAGGCGCTGGCCCACAAAGCCAAAGGATCCAGGTTCGATTCTCCAGTACCCACATAAAGCCAGATGCACAAGGTAACAAATGCAACTGGAGTTAGTTTGCAGTGGCTAATAGCCCTGGCATGCTCATTCTCTACCTCTGCTTCTCTCTTCCCCCTCTCTCTCTGTCTCTTAAATAAATGAATCAATAAATAAGATATTTTTAAAATAAAAAGATATAGAAAATCCGGGCATGGTATAGCATGCCTTTAATCCCAGCACTAGGGAGGCAGAGGTAGGAGGATCGTCATAAGTTCAAGGCCACCCTGAGACTACATAGTGAGTTCCAGGTCAGCCTGGGCTACAGTGAGACCCTACCTCGAAAAATCAAAAAAAAAAAAAAAAAAAGATAGAGAAACAAGCCAGTGGTGAGAACAACACTAATATTCTTTCCACCAGCTCCTCCCCAACGTTCCCTGAGCCATTGTGGGTGTGATAAAGATCTTTCCATGATCACTCTCATCACCTTGATGAGTCTTGGGTCTCTCCAGTTGTCACCCAAAGTGAGAATGACATAATCTATTAGAGGGGAATTCACTGGGCATAACATATCCACTTAGTGATATTTTCCTCTTTGGACCTTTGACCTTCTGATGCATATGTTTTTGACTCAGATTTTAGTACCAGGCATGAATTTCCCCAAGAAGCAGACCTCAAATCCAATCAGAGAGCAGTTTGGTTACCCCCATAACTGACTTGCCACTCTTGCAACAGAAGGTGCATCTTGCCTGGCCGGCCAGCTGTGTCGCTTGCAAGATGCACCCCTGGTTAAGACTTCTCTCCCCAAGCAGGCTGCAGAACAGTTTCCAACGTTATAGCAACCACCCAGCAGGGAGGCAGCTTCCAGGTCAGTCCTGCTTGATTTCTGAGTGTCCTATGACTAAAGCATGTGGTAGCTCTAGCAATAGGTTCTTGCCCTCTGGTGCTGGTGAATAACCAAGTTCACTGGCAATAGTTTGTATGTTTTTTTTTTAATTATTTATTTATTTGAGAGCAACAGACACAGAGAGAAAGACAGATAGAGGGAGAGAGAGAGAATGGGCGCGCCAGGGCTTCCAGCCACTGCAAACGAACTCCAGACGCGTGCACCCCCTTGTGCATCTGGCTAACGTGGGACCTGGGGCACCGAGCCTCGAACCTGGGTCCTTAGGCTTCACAGGCAAGCGCTTAACCGCTAAGCCATCTCTCCAGCCCGGTTTTTATGGTTTTGGAAGCATCACAGGCATCCCTAACCAACAGGTCATTGTGAGCTTTCTAACCCTTGGTACTGGGAATTTAGTGTCACAACCTCTGGCTTCAGGCATTTTCCACTTCTGCTCAAACTCTCAAGATCTCTCTGTCTCTCTCTTTTTAAAATATATATTTTTTAATTAGCTGAAGAAGTAGGTTTCCATATGGCTTATTCATAAAATCTTTACTTTTGTGGAACCCTCTCCTACCTCCTTCTCCTCTGCATTCCCCTCCCCCGACCCCTGTGTTCTATCCTTTTGCTCCCCCCACCCCCAACCCCTCCACCTGTCTCCTGGTCTCTTTTTGCTGCCTTTCTCTAGGCCTCTATTCCTAAGTCTTACTCCAACAATTCAAAGCCAGGCTACACATATGGAAGATCATGTGGCATTTATCTTTCTAAGCCCAGTTTACCAAACTCAGTATATTTTTCAGATTCATTCATTTTCTAGCCAACATTCATAATTTCACTTTTCTTTACAAGTAGCATAAACACTCACCGTGTATATGTAATACATCTTCATAATCCATTCAGTTGATGGACATCTGGGTCGATTCCATTTCCTAGCTGTTGTCAATAGATTATTAAGAAATATGACTGAGTAAATATCTCTAAAATACAGTGTAGAGTCCTTAGCATATGTGCCTAGGAGCTGTATTAACTGGGTCATGTAGTAGTTCAGTTTTTATCTTTTTGAGAAACCTCCACACTGATTTCCGTAGTACCTGTACCATTTTACCTCCTGACCAACAGTAAACAAAGATTTCTATATCCAATGCATGTTTTGGGCCTCTTTGTTAAAAACACAGCCACCTGCTTTTTTGACAAATATGCCAAAAATACTCATTGGAAAAAAGACAGCATTTCCAACAAATAGTACTGGGAGATCTGGATATGTACATGTAGAAGAGAAAATGTAGACCACCTGTCTCTCACCCTTCACTAAAATCAACTCCAAATGAATCAGACTTTAATGTAAGACCAGAAACTCTGAAACTTCTGCTAGAAAAAAAACAAGGAGTACACTACAAGATACAGGCATCAGTAAGAGCTTTCTGAATAGGACTCCAGTCACTCGGAAATTGACAGATCAAAATTGACAAGTGGGACCAAATAAAATTAAAAGAAGAAAGAAACCTTTTGTGCAGTACAGGAAATGGTTGAGTGAAAAGTCAATCTACAGAATGGGAGAAAAACCTTTGCCAGTTACATATCTGACAGGACTAATATCTAGAATATATACAAAACTCAAAAAAAAAAACAAAAAACCTGAACATCAAGACAACAAAAACCCCAATTAAAAATGGTTGATGGAACTGAATAGAGTTTTCAACAGAAGAAATACAAATGGAAAATAAAAATTTTTAAATATTTTATCTGTTTATTTGCAAGGAAAGATAGGTAGATAGATGATAGATAGATAGATAGATAGATAGATAGATAGATAGATAGATAGATAGATAGATAGATATGGAATTCACCAGGGCCTCCTGCCACGGCAAACAAACTCTAGATGCAAGTACCACTAATTGCATCTGGCTTTATGTGGGTACTGAGGAACTGAAACCAGGTCTTTAGGCTTTGCAAGCAAGTACCTTAACTATTGAACAGTCTCTCCAGCCCATGTATAGTAAATATTAAGAAAAAGTGCTCAGCATCCTTAGTCATCAGGGAAATGCAGATTAAAACTGCTTTGAGAGGTAAGAATAGCTAGGCTAGCATCATAAAACAAACAAGAAAACCAAGTTCTGGTGAGAGTATGGGGAAAGAAACCTGTTGGTAGGAATGTGAGCTGATGCAGCCACTGTGTAAATCAGTATGGAGGTTTCTCAAAAAGTTAAAATCAGAACTACCTTATGACAGAGAAAAGACACACCACTCCTGGGAATACATAGTAACGACTCTCCATTGTACTTCAAAGGATACTTGCTCAGTCATGCTTCTTGCTGCTCCATTCACAGCTAGGAAATGGAACAACCTCAGGGTCTATCAACTGACGAAGTGATTATGAAGATGTGGCACGTATACACAATGCGGTTTCATTCAACTATCAAGAAAAATGACATTATGAAATCCTTGGGAAAATGGGTACAGGTAGAAGAGGTCATAATGACCGTATGAACACAGGTCATAGTTAACATAGACCCAAACACTGCAGGTTCTTTCATATGTAGATTCTGGCTTCAAATCTCTAGATTAGTGGTTATAAGTCAGAGTGTAGAGGCCAAGAAGCCAGAAAGAAGTTGTCTGGGGAGGTATTTTTGAGGGGGAGGGGAAGTAGAACAAACACACTGGACATAAAACTTGAGGTGGGTAATAGTGGGAGATAAAGGTTCCGGCAGGGGTGGGGATAGGGGGTGAGGGAGGGGCAGGGGATGCGAGAGGGGCCAGGCTGGCAAGAGGATGAATCAGAACTAAAGATATGTGAAAAAGTTATATGGAAACATACTTGATGAGCCAAGCAAAATATAAATTTTCATAAACTTTTGAGGGGCTGGGGAAATCGATAAGTGGTTAAAGGGATTTACTTGCACTGTTTGATGGCCTGTGTTCAATTCCCCAGTACCCATGTAAAGCCAGTTGCTTAAAGTGGCACATTCATCTGGGGCTCATTTGCAGTGACAATAGGCCCTGGTACATCCGTTGTCTCCCTGCCTCCCTCTCTCTCTCTCCTCACAAATAAATAAAAAAAGTGTTTCTTTTAATTGTTCGAATGAAGGTTTCCTACGTGGGAAGATAAAACTGCTTCCAGAAGCCATCTTTATTAATTATAAATCCAGGGCCAGAGATGACACACCTCCCAATAACTTGTTGGCTTGGGATGCTGCAGAGTCCCCTCAAACCATATAGACAATTGCCATTGCGCTTGGTTGCTGTAGTGGTTTGAATGTAAATTGTCCCCCAGAGCCTCATGTCTTCGTGATTTAGCTTCAGACTCAATACTCAGCTAGTGATACAGTGTGGGAAGTTTGTGGAGCCTTGCTGGAGAAGATATGTTTCTCAGGGCAAGCCCAGCCCTGCTTGCCACATGTAAGCTTGCTCTCTCTACTTTACCCATGCTGATGGAGAGGTGTGATGCCTGGATGTCTGTTCCTGCCATGGTTCCCCCAACATGATACAACTTCTCCAGGGGCTGAAGAGATGGCTTAGCAGTTAAGGCATTTACCTGCAAACCCAATGGACCCAGGTTCAATTCCCCAGGACCCATGTAAGCCAGATGTACAAGGTGGCACATGCATCTGGAGTTCATTTGCAATGGTTGGAGGCCCTGGTATACCCATTCTCTCTCTCTCCCTCTCTCACTTTCTCTCTCCTTTTTACTCATTCTGTCTTAGATAAATAAATAAAATATATTAAAAAATACTTCTCCTGAAGCTTGAAAGAAGGCCTTTCCTTCATAAGTTGCCTCTGGTCTGGTATTTTGTCCCAGTAGTGAGAAAGTAACTGCCACAGTTTCACAACAAAACTCATGATAAGTCCCCCTTATAAAGAAAGCATGTGCTTCAATGGCAGAACATAGAGAAAGTAAGCTGGGACTGAACTGGAGTCTTCCTCTCTACCAGACGGTGCTATGCAAGCTGCCATGAACAGTCCTACCCAGCTGTGGAACCTGTGTATTCCATAAATGACATGCCAGATGAGTTATGCCCACTGATGCAATAGTGGCATGAATGTTCTGGGAATAACTGATTGCTTTCTGATTGGATTTAAGGCCTGCTCCATAGGAGTAAATTCATGCATCATACTATAAGTCTAGCCAAAGAAAATGTAGCTGCAAACTAATATTGTTGTTTGAATAGTTCATTTGTGATATGGAGATAATCTACACTAATTGTGTGAATGAAGAAATAAAGATTCAGTGAAGTGAAATGACTCACTGGAGCCGCTTGATCAAGCAGCAGCTGAACCAGCAATAGCAGACTCGTCCTTGGACCCTTATGCTAGGAGTCTCCCAGCCAGACCATGCCACCCACTCCTCTTCACCTCCTTGAGTGGAAGTTGGATCTGAGAAAGCCCTTGCCCTCTATTATGAAAGATGATGTTGGGCATCTTCCTAGGATCATGATCATGGGGCTCAGTACTTCCACATACAGTTATGTTTACCTAACAAGTCATGCCAGTGATGCTCCCATGGTTTATGGCTTTCTCACACTTTCATTTGCTTACTTTAAGAGCATATGGAAAGGTTCCCTCATTGAATCTCCTCAAGCCATAATTTGGGAACCAGTTCTTCCTCCATATGACTTCAGGCAACAAAACCAACAACTAGGACTAAAAGTTCTAAGATCCTTTGGGCATCATTTCAAGTTGCTGAAAGTTATTTTTTTTTAATTTCTCTTGAAATATTTGGAGAAACTAATTAATAGTCATAAAGCACTTTGAGAATTAGGGATGAAAGGATTTGTAGATCCACGCAATATTAATATACGTAATGAATACCAATTGACAAGACTGTGAGTAAGAATAATGGGTATTCTTTGCAAGTGATCAAACTAAGTCACACAGTGATCTGCTACTTGGACTTCTTTTTCTTCTCTCTACTTGGATTGTGGGAGTTTTGTCAACTTCAAAAATGTGCAGTCTATGCTTTCAGAGAACACTATTGATAAATTTATTATTTAAATTTATTATTTATGAGTCAGTAACAATGGATGCTACATAGTTGACTTTTATAATTTCTTACCCTTGAAAACTTGCTCAAATTCCCTCATGTGATTTCAACTAGAATCTATTTTTGGATTCCTTATCCAAGCAGCTTTCTATTTAAGAATTCAGTCCAGGCTTGGGAAATAACTCAGCAGTTGTTGCTTAAGCATGAAGGCCTCTCTGGACAGACACCACCAAGTTTGATTTCCCAAGCCCACATAAAGAGCCAGACATGGCCATGCACATCTGTAACCCAGTCTGCAAGGGGGCAAAGGATGGAGAACTTCTGGGAATCGCTGATGGACAGCAGCTTCAGGTTGGGGGAGAGACCCCATCTCAAGGAAAGAAATATATGGATGAATGAAAAGAAGATACCCAAAACAGAATTCCAGAAGTTTCTGAGAGCTGAACAGTAAAGTAGACTTATAACACCTGCCAAGGCTCAGGGGTGGAGAGTTAGTAAGAGCGACAGGGTGCAAAGGTGTGTCCAGAAGCATTGCCTCCCCCAGGATGACTGACTGCTGCTCTCACAACTCATAACCCAAAAGCCCATGGTTATTCAGTGGAATGGGGCTGAGGAGGAGGGGAATGGTATCAACACACGATGTGTCCATACAAAGTTTCTACTTAATACAAGTAAATAAGCAAATATGAAATACATAAGAAGATACCTGATGCTCTTATCTGGCTTATACACACATGGGCATGGGTGAGCATATCTGCATGTACCACACATCACACAGGCCATAGTACACACACATGCAGACACACACAAAAAGAACTCAGTGCCCTTCTGTTTTGCCATCTAGACATGGACTCATTTTGCCCAAATAAGTTGGTAATTATTATTTATGATAAGTTTGAAATGAGAAGGTAAGATCATTTTGGGCTTTATCACATTATTCGCTATGAAAAAGAAGGAAGCAAACCAGAATGGAATCTTTTTAGAATTAAATTATTCTATTTCTGTAGGCTGTTAAGAAATTCTATGTTGGCTTTACTCTTGACTTAGACATATTAGTGAGAGTTTCTAGGAGGAGCTTTTGTGATACATATGTATCAAACACCATGAAGACCTCAGAGGCTACATATAGGAAATGTTCACTGAGTATTTGTCAAAGGAGCATGTGAGTGACTGACAGACAGGCCAATGTTGTCCAAATACAGCTGGGCCCATAGATGATGTAAGCATTCTGAGGTAAGAGGTAAATTTAGAGAATACCCTCTGGTTACTGTACATGATGGTTCGTTTCTAAAGCCTGATTTGGATTCTCAGACAATTGCTTAAGCTTATTTTGTGACTGACAGTGGCTAGACTTCTCTGTGGTGACGGAAACTTGGTTCATAAAACAGAAGTTTGGTTACAAACCATATGTGAAAATTCCTCAGCTACTGATTCTGAGAAGAGAACAACACAATTGTAGACATTCTCTAGAGAGCACCATACCATACAAGTGAAGTTATAAAACAGAACTACTTAAGTTCAAACCCTAGTCAACACTAATGGCAACATTTAAGCATTACTAAGTACTTTTTTTTTTTTTTGGTTTTATGAGGTAGGGTCTCACTTTAGCTTAGGCTGACCTGGAATTAACTATGTAGTCTCAGGGTGGCCTCGAACTCACGGCGATTCTCCTACCTCTGCCTCCCGAGTGCTGGGATTAAAGGCATGTGCCACCAAGCCCAGCTACTAAGTACTTTTTAATGCCTTACGAGGGAGTCACTCCATTATGCACACATATACCTTGAGAAATAATTTATGCTGGAATGTAAACGGATTGGGATTTGGGCTCAAGGTTCTCTGATTCTAGGGTCTGTTCTCTTTTCCTTGTTATGCGTGTGTGCTTTTCCATGGGTGACTGTGGGTACTTCTGCAGCATGTGTGTATAAGTCAGAACACCACCTCCAATGGTGGTTCTCACCTTCCACCTCACTTGTTCACTACTGCATATGCCAGCTAGCCAGCCTATGAGCTTCTAGAGAGGTCCCTCTCTCCACCTCCCAGCTCACTGGGAGTGTGCTGCGATTACAGATTCTTGTTACTGAATCTGATTTTATATGGGTTCTGGGGATTTGAACTCTGGTCACTGTGCTTGAGCAGCAACTATTTTGTTTCCAGATTGAGCCACCTCCTCAGCCTCTAGGGTCTGCTGTCTTTTTAAAAAATACAAATTAATTTATTTGCAAGTAGAGAGAGGTAGAGAAAAGAGAGAAAGTCAGAGAGAAGGGGTGCACCAGGGCCTCTGGTCACTGCAAAAGGAACTCCAGACATGTGTCACTCTGTGCACCTGGCTTTACATCAGTACTGGAGTCTCAAACCCAGGTAATCAGGCTTTGCAGGAAAGTACCTTAGACACTGAGCAATCACTCCAGCTGCCAAGGGTCTGTTCTCTTAATCACCCATCAGTGATAGCTGTTAGGGCCTTTGTTACCTTAAATGAGTTTCTCAGGGATCATATTTAAAACTGTGAGTCTTTCCACTTGGAAGCACATGTATCCCAATGTCAGCCTCTTCGTGGCTCATCTCTTTGACTCCAACCACAGGTCCATGGACAATTGCTCTCATCTCTCACAGTGTTCATATAGACTTCACTAATTGTCCACAGAATGATCACATGACCTAAAGAGGCCCAGTCATATCATCTATATCATCTCTCTCCATGGATGCATACACAACACACACATATATATGTATATATATTACTCCAGTCAGGCCACTCAAGCACTAGAGGGCATATTATAGTATGAATATGGAATGTCCTTTCCTGACTCCATTGAATGCTTGGCTCCTAGTAGGTGGTACGATTTGGGGAGGTTCTGGAAACTTTAGAATGTGAGGCCCAGTTAGAGGAAGTAGGTCACTTGGAGGGAGGAGTTTGCTCTTCACGGTACGCCTGGCCTCCAGGCTCTTCCTTGCTGTCTGCATCCTGTCCACCAAGAGCTGAAGAAGGCTCCTCCCACTATCACCTGCACCTGCACTAGGATGTCTTGCCCAAGTACATGGAGCCAAGCAAACTCTGAGACCGTGTGTTGCAGTCAGCTTCACGTTGCTGCCTCTAGACCAGACACAGTAATGGGAGGAAGGGAATGTATTAAAGCTTACGGATCCAGGGAAAGTTCCATAATGGTGAAAGACACTGGCCCCTCTCACAGGTCCATGCAGAGAGAGAAAACCACCAGCAGCAGCACAAGCAAACATACTCCAGGAACCCAGGCAGGCAGGGCTCAAGCACTCTGCATATCTTAGGCTGGAATTCAGATCCATCCCCAGAAACCAGCACCTTAGGGCTGGACCCCAGCATCTGCTCAGTGACACCTCCTTTAGCCAGGTAGCTGGAAATCCATGAAAGTTTAATAAAACCCCTGCATCTATTGGGCAACATCTATTTAAATTACCATACAATGCACCAAAAAATACAATAATAAAAACCCTCTCTACATGGTCTGGTGTCCCGTGACTGTAATCCCAGCACTCAAACGACAGAAACAGAAGAATTGGTACAAGTTTGAGACCAGCCTACAATATATAGACAGACCCTATCTCCAAAAAAAATTTTAAGAAAAGCCAATCAAACAAAACAACTATTTTCTCCTTCAACTTGTTCTCTGAAGTATTTTGATTACAATGATGCAAAAGTAACTAATAGTGAGACTTGGCCCAGTGGTAAAGCAGAGAGATGGGGGCCAGGCTGTTTCCATGCCAGTAGAGTGATTCTGTGAGAGACACTGGAAGTGACATAATGACTGAGGCAGAGGGGACCAATGGAGAAAAGACCCCACAAGACTCACATCAAAATTACTCCAAAAGGGCTGGAGAGATGGCTTAGCGGTTAAGCGCTTGCCTGTGAAGCCTAAGGACCCCAGTTCGAGGCTTGGTTCCCCAGGTCCCACGTTAGCCAGATGCACAAGGGGGTGCACGCGTCTGGAGTTCGTTTGCAGAGGCTGGAAGCCCTGGCTCGCCCATTCTCTCTCTCTCCCTCTCTCTGTCTTTCTCTCTGTGTCTGTTGCTCTCAAATAAATAAATAAATAAAAATTTTTTAAAAATTACTCCAAAGTTCTAGTAGCTCTTCTGCTATTTTCCCAGTGTTGTTAAGGGGCCATAAGCTTCTGTAATTTGGGTTAATTTTTCTATTATGGAGGAAAAATAACAAGATGCTTCCAAGTATATAGCATTGGCCCTATAAGTCTCTATGAACACATTTATGGAGAGTCCTTATAAAGCATCCAGGTTTTAGGTATTGTCACTTTGGGACTACAGAGGAGGATTAGGTAAGGATATTGGTATATGTTTACTTTCGTGTCAGTTGTAGAAGAGAAACCCAGTAATGTACAGGCCATTAGCAGGGAGGCATTGTGTGGTTAGTGAGGCTAAATTTATCCTGAAGCCAAAGATCTCTAGACCCAACCTATCAAAGCTTAAGGGCAAAGCAATCAAATTGCTTCTAAGAAACTTAACTGTCTTTCAGGAGCCAAGTTTACTATTGTAAAAGTTTACAACAAACTAGGCATGGTGGTACATATTTTTCATCCCAGCACTTGGGAGGCAGAGGTAGGAGGATTGCTGTGAATTTGAGGCCACTTTGTGACTACATAGTGAATTCCAGGTCAGCCTGGGCTAGAGAGAGAACCTACCTCAAAAAAACAAACAAAAAGGGGGGGCTGAAGAGATGGTTTAATGGTTAAGGCACTTGCCTACAAAACCTAAGGAGCCAGGTATGATTCCCCAGGAACAATGCAAGCCAGATGTGCGAGGTGACACAGGCATCTAGAGTTTGTTTGCAGCAGCTGGAGGCCCTGGTACACCCATTCTCTCTCTCTCAGGTAAATAAATAAAGTATGTTTAAAAACAAAGTATACAACAAAGCCCAGTGCCATAAATAAAAGAAAATGAACTAAAAAAAAAATCAATGTCTGTCATTTAAAGAAAAGGAACAAAAGCTATGACCCATAATGATGGTAACAATCAGTCAGTACAAACAAAATTAGAAGTTAGACAAATGGAGTAATCAGGGACAAAAGATCACCAGTTAGTAGAAATATTCTCAGTATGCCATATAATATAAAAAATTAATATCATGATAACAGATGTGGAAAGTATTTTTAGAAACCCTTAGGAAAATATTTATAAATGAAAATGAACCATTTTAATTAAAAATACACTAGATAAAGTAACAGATTAAACTACAAAATTAAAACTGGCTACCCAGATAAGATGTACTCACTAGTGCAATAGTGCCATGTCTGTAATGGGGGTAAAAATCCCTCCTCTGATAGGACTAGAAGCCTGCTCCACAGGATGGAATTCACCTCTGGTACAGAAAACCTAGTTAAAACTTATGGCTGGGAAGGTCATAAGCCCTATGGGGGAAGCTACTATTGTTGTTGGATTAACTGGGTACATTATGCTCACCTAATTGCCCTCTAAATATTCATGCTTATGCCTACATGTTAGTGCCGTTCTCATTTTTTGGTTATAGAAGCTCCTCTTTTCAGATGGTGATGACAACTGGGGAGACTCAAGACTCATCACTGTGCTGAAAAGACGTGATAGTGGAGTGTCCAGCGCTCAATGAGACACCTCTCTCACACTCTTCAAGGCTTAAGAACCTTTGTGGAAGAGGTGGTTCAAACGTTGTAAGAGGCAACAGATGGGGCGGACTACTTCTGGAACACTGTCTATCAGACAAAAAGTTAACAGCAATCTCACAGCAGCTGCTGTTACCTGCACAAAACCTGCATAATATTGGAAGCATCAACACGTTGTCATGGATGATGGAGGAGGGTTTAAAAAAAGAACATCAAGATAGAAGAGGGACTACTTGGAAAGAAGAAGGGGTTCACTGGAAAGGGAATAGGAAAGGGCGACAAGAAGAAGCAATGAGAAGGGGTTATGATCAAAATATATTAAGATACATAAGAAAATTGTCAATGAAAAGGTTTTAAAACATTTTTAAAAATACATGCAGTATAAAGACCTAAGCTGGGCGTGGTGGTGCACTCCTTTAATCCTAGCACTTGGGAGGTAGAGGTAGGAGGATTGCTGTGAGTTCGAGGCCACCCTAAGACTACATAGTGAGTTCCAGGTCAGCCTGGGCTAGAATGAGACCCTACCTCAAAACCCTCCCCCAGAAGAAGACCTGAGAATACAAATTACTAAACCCATAGTTTAGAGAGAGAGAGCTTTATTTTAGTGAATGGAGCCAATAAAATTTGGGAGTAAGCATCAAGTAGTGTAACATGGAAAATGGAGTTCTAAGGGAAAGGAGAGAAGGGAAACAAAATGTGAGGAAATGATAGCTGACAATTTCTAAAATTTAATAAAAGTGGTAAATGTATAGATTTAAAAAATCTCAACAAGCCTGAAACAGATTTAACATAAAACACATTAAAGCACATAATAGTTAACTTGTTGAGAAATAGTGACAAAGAAGAGTTCTTTTGGGGCTGCCATGGTGGGGGGGGGATGGATGGGATGGAAATGTGGGGGTTGTGAACAGTAGAAACTCCATGCTAAAAGACCATGGAATGACATCTATAGAGCACTAAAAGAAAAACAGCAATAGCCAGTAAATATATTAATGTGTTTATGTGATAACACATTCAATATCTTTAGCCATCAGGGAAATGCAATTTAAAACTACACTGAGATTGTATCTCACTCTAGTCAGAATGGCTGCCTTCAAGAAAAGAACCAAAAGGACTAAAGTGCTAATGAGGGTGTGAGCAAAGAGGGACCCTTATTCACTGCTGGTGGGATCTAGACTGGTGGTACCGTCACTGTGGAAGCCAGTAAGGAGATTCCTCTAAAAACTACTAGTACTGTCCAGCTACCACCCTACCACCCTGAATGTGCCTGATTTCTTCAGACCTCACAAGCTAAGCAGGGTCAGGCCTGGTTGGTACTTGGATGGGAAATCCAGTTATAACACTCTTGGGTATTCACCCATAGGAGTCTAAGTCAGCCTACCGATGAAATACGTATATATCCATGTCTATTGCAACACTATTCACTGCAGTCAACTAGATATATTTATATACTCAGTAAACATCATCTGGAAAAATAAGAAGAAAAAATGTTTATAAGCTGATATCTGGCAAAAGTAAATGTGTCATGCTTTTAATACGTAACACAATGAACACAGACAAGTTGTGTTATTTACAGGAGATTCTGTAGAGGATTCCTAGGCTTGGAGATGAGATGTGCAGGTGTGTTAACTGATGATCACTCACTGTTGTGCTCTTACCTGCGTTCTCAGGAAGTTAAGTCGCCACCCGCCCAGGGTGGGAGGCAATGTACACTCAGTGGCTGTCTGTTGGCTTCAAACAGCCCTCTTAATCAAGGCGACACATTCCTTTTCAGAGGTCCCTGGTCACCCAGGCTGAGTGGGTTTCAGCTGAGCCAACTGCAGGCTGCTTCTCTTCTCAGGGGCTGCATCCTTTATTCCTACTCCCTCACTAAATCGCGTGCATTAGAAACCTCTTAGGCTCTTTGAAGGAACCTGACTGCTGAAGTTATCTTCCTGTTGCTGAGGCAAAGTACTCTAGCAAAGGCAGCTGATGGGAAGAATGTCTTTATGCTGGCTTATGGTCTCAAGAAGAAGCTCCATGATGGCAGGGAAAACATGGCATGAGCATAGATTGGACATCACCTCTCTGCCAATATCAGGTGGACAACAACAGCAGAAGAGTGAGCCTACTTTTGGCAAGGGGGGGTGTTGGCTGTATCTTCCCTAAGGCTGCTCCCAACCACACCTGCCCTCCAGCAAAGCTCCACCTTCCAAATAACCATTAGCTAGGGACCAAACATCCAAAACACATGATTTTATGGGGGGGGACGACACTGAATTCAAACCATCACACTGACCCAAGGTAATTTTATGCCTTGGAATTTTCCTCTGATGATGGGATTCTGGAGTTGACTCACTCATCCACCACATAGAAATGTGGACTTACATCACTGGTGGTGTGTGTTGATAACTTTTGCACACCGTAACAGAACGATTACCAAAACCTTCAATGTGAGACCGCAGGGATGTACTAGAGACGGGAACTGGAAGGGACACAGTATTAGCTCTAGCAGTATCTCTGGTCTAAATACTTTGCAACCGAGTGGCCAAAGCAAAGCAGTGTGAGCAGGACAATGGGGATCCAGCATTTAAGGAGACCCTCATTTCTTTCTTCCAGAAGTGCAGAGTGATCTGAGAGCTGGGCACAATCACGGTAAAAGAAGTAGAGCTCCAAGAACATATGGATTTTCAGTGCTGGCGAGCTCTACACCAAAGCCAGAACCCTGATACAAAAGGGATGAAGCGACTAAGTCTTCAGATGGGCATCTCTCAGCAAAACTCATCCTGAGAAGCCTTACCTATGGCCTTGCTGCCTTCCTCCCTTACTTGAGTGCTATGAAAAATCCTCAATTTAGGCAGATACTTTGTAAGACTATGCATGCCTTTCTTCCTTAGGATCTGCTCTTAATTACCCACCCAGCACAGAAGCTAATGACTAGGGCCAAAAACTAAGTAAGACCTGGTTGGGAGAGTGTTGAACTGACAAAGGAAGGGGGAAGGTTACATGTCAAAGCATCTGCAAGGTGGATGATATAAGTCACTGGGAACCAGGATGGTTTTACCATGAAGACCTGGGATACTATATTCAGATACACATGTGGGGGGTGTCAATATGCGATTGCTGTGTGACTTATTTCTGGGGGAGATATGAGCAAACATCTATTTACCCCAGACAGGACACCAGCACCAGACCAAATAAAAAAATCCCACCCAAGCCTGGCTTAGTGAACCAGTGAGCTTATCGGAGTTGCAAGAGCATAAATGAGGGGTTAGTTACAGGAACATGGGCGGCTTGAAGCTGTATCATGAAAAGCTGACCCCAGCATGGGTGGTAATTCGTGAAAGCTGCATCTCTGGGCTCCCTGCATGTCCTGCAAATAGCTCCCTAGGCCTGTCTTTCTTCCAGAAATTGTCATGCTGATGGAGTCTTGGATGGGGCCTTGTTTATTTTGTAGGTATTAGTAGCTTCCTGGTACTGAACTATTTTGTTTACTTCCTGAACTAAGCTAAGTTTCACTGAGCTTCTGAGTCATAACAGTCCTCTATCACAACTGATCAGTATCCCACACAGCAGATATTAATACTTTGGCAAGAGTCAGAATATGGCGCTCCTAAGAGACATGATAGATAGGCAGCTGTCAAGGTCTTAACTGTGCACTTTTTCTCTCAAGTTTCTTTGTCATCGAGTGCCCAAATTATTAAGTTAATGATACCAGTACCTCCAGAATCATGTAAGAAAACAATGGCCCACACTAAAGGAAACATGACATGTAAAGCATTTTTTCTTCTTCGTTTTTCAGAGTAGGGTCTTGCTCTAGTTCAGGTTGACTTGGAATTCACTATTTAGTCTCAGGCTGGTCGCGAACTCACAACAATCCTCCTACCTCTGCCTCCCAAGTGCTGGGATTAGAGATGTGCGCCACTATACCATTCTAGAAAAGAATTTTTAAAAAGAACAGAAAAGTGAGCCGGCTTAGAAAGGTTCTAACATATAAACTTAGAAAAACTAGCTAACAAGTTCCCAGGAAGGCAGTTATGGGATAAATTTTGTCTTTTCCCAACTGCATCCTTGAAACATTGATGCATGTTTCCCCAACGTGACTCTGTCTGGAGACAAGGCCCTCAAGGAGGTGATTAAGGTCAAATGGGCTGAGAACAGCAGGGTCCTAATCTGATAGACTTGATGCTACAAAGGTAGCAGAGATGTGTCTCTGCGTATATGCATGGAGGAAAGGCCTCATGAGAAGACTTGGCGAAGAGGAGAATTTGTAAGCCAGAAAGTAAAGTCTCACTTAGAAATCAAATCAGTTGGCACCTTGATCTTGGGCTTCCAACCTTAACAACAGTGAAAAGGTAAGTTTCTGTTGTTGAGGCCACCTAATCGAGGGTGCTTTGTTATGACAGCCCAAGCAAACAGACACAGGGTGTCGTCTGGAAGAGGCTCTTATACAGGGTGTCTGGGGGATGCGCTGACCTCCAGGCAAGAGAAGGAGATCTGGTCAGAGCTCAGCATTGTGAAGACTAGCAGCAGCTGTCCTCTAAGCCAGGGCACCATAGTGCTAGGTTTCCTAGAAAGACTGACAGTCTCAAAAGGCAGAAGTCATGGGGAAACACTCAGGCATCAGCACAAGGTAAACATAATGAATATACCAGGTAGCCAAATCAGAGTGGAAGCCAAGCATGTCTGACCCACAGGGACTGGCGGGGAGGAAAAACAGCCTGCAGTGTTTCTAGGGACACAAGAGATGGGAGCTGATGATAATGTGTATCATGAATTCTTGCTCCCAAAATTTCTTTGTTATCAATTGTCCAAATCGTATTCCTTCTAATTCCCTAAACTAGTCACGGGGCAATTTCCCCAGCTCAGAAATGTCCAATTTGAACAGATGTACTTAAAAGGAGCTGGTAGGACCTGCTCACTGATTCTCCGACTTGTTGAAATGAGAGTTATTCAAGACCACGACAACTGGGCCCTCGGGCGTTCAACTTGGGCTGTTAGTTCTGTCATAGATCCTCCTGCCTCTGAGACCTTCAGACTTGGACTGAGCCGCACTACCGATGCTCCAGGGCCACTATGTAACATTGTACGTGTATGTGAAAGTGTTGAAATGCCATCAGCAAATGAAAGCTGCCCTTCATGTTCATTATTGGTGAAAGGCAAAATTTCTTAAGGTCTCTGCTCTTTAGACAGCTGCACATGTGGGGGTATTGTCCATATCTCTTTGTTCAACCTTATCAAAACACTTATGTTAGCCAACATGGTATTTCAGATGACCACAGCTATAAATCTAGTGACATGTGTTACCACATTTTGCTTTCTGACCTATTTCTTTATGAATATGGCTTTTGTGCTCAGAGTTGTAACAGTACTGTTATTCTTGCAGTATGTTATTATCTCCTATTTGATTGTTTAAAGTATGCTATAACATGATATGTCATATTTTTGGTGTTTTTCAAATATCCTCTCTTTCAAATACAACCAAATGTATTTTAAAGAATTTTTAAATTATTATTTTTAATTTTTTTTTTCAGAATCATAGCTTTAGAATTTTGATCTTCTGGAATTTTAGGGCTTTGGGGATTTCAACATTTGGAATTATATCTTTTGGAACTGTGGCCCAAAACTATGTGTCAGAGAGTGGGAAATAAATCCAAGTAACTTTGGGGCCAGTCTAAATAAACTTCTGGAGACACAGTGGGACCGAGAGCAGGCTGAGATAAGCTCTAGAGGCAAAGCGTCCACTACAGTGTCTGGACCATCCAACAACCCAGAAAGAGGCACAACACTGCTGGATGCTGGAGGCAGCATGTTCCTCATTTGAGTGTGCTTCTCCGCGTCCTTTATCTGGGTGATCAAAAAGCCGCTAGTTTTGAAGGAGGCCCAGAGCAAGAGAGGGCTCAGGAATAGGTCTGGACAAAGCTGGGCAAAACTCTAAGCCACATCAGGGATAGGGTCCAGTAGGTTTAAAGATGTTTGGAGGCTATGTGGCAGGAGGGACAGTGGGCGAAGCCTTTGTTGTGTCCATGTAGGTGACTTGTAGCACAGGAGCTAAGGATTTGCCATCAGATCTTCCACACTGAACCACTACTTTTAAGACAAACAGCTCTGAGCCGGGCGTGGTGGCGCACGCCTTTGATCCCAGCACTAGGGAGGCAGAGGTAGGAGGATCACTGTGAGTTCGAAGCTATCCTGAGGCCCCATAGTGAATTCCAGTTCAGCCTGGGCTAGAGTGAGATCCTACCTCAAAAAGCAACAACAACAAAAAACAAACAAACAAAACAACAACAACAAAAAATGATAAACAGCTCTTGGCCTGATACTGGGCCTGGGTAGAGACTGAACATTTTACCCATTTACCACTAAACCTGAGCTGCCAATCATGAAATGGGCTCACATCTAACACACTAAGCTATAAGGTTGGGTATTCATAGCAACACTCATCTTCAAATGGAGGTGTATGTGTGTGATTGAGCTCAAAGATGCTCTCCAGGCATAAGCAAGGCACGAGACAAAAAGTGCCCGAATGCGCAGGGTCCCCACCCTTGCCGTCTTTCCTCTCAGCTTCCACCTGTGGGTAGTTGCCAACAACCAGGTACAGGGAAAGGGAAGAGTCAGGCCTGGTTTCCAGATGGTTCTAAATAATATGCAAGTAAGCAGCACCAGAGAGTTGGCAGTTGCAGCTCTACTGACTATCCCTGGGATACCCCTGAAGGATGGGAGTAGGGGAAATCCTCCTAATGGGCATTACTTCAGGCAGGGAAACTGCTTCTTCTATTGGCCTACCAGAAGAAATGCTCCCAGCTGTATGGATTCACTAGACGTTGCTCAGTTCAGCAGAAAGCTGTTGTGGTAGGTTAGCAGGGAGGGAATGAAAGATTCTTATTCTTGAAACGCCTACATTTTAGGAAGGTCCTTTAACGTATATCCAACTTTCCACTCTGTCATAGTGCTATAGGTGTAGATACGAGTCCTGGGTGGGCTCCCACTGATATTTTCTGGTTCTTGTCTCAGGACAAGGAATTTTACCAGAGATGCAGGATAAGTAAGAAAGAGAGACAGTGTAGTAAGACAGAGAAATGCACTCCTAAGAATGGAAGCAGGCTAGCCAGCTGGGAAGAGTCACAGCCTCAAAAGCGCATGGCCCTGTGTATGTCACTTGCATGACGCCTGCTCTCCCATGTCTGCGCATCATGGCCTTTTCTTGTGCAGGTTCGGTTGCTACACGTGGGTAGCATTGGGAAGGTTGCCATCGCCTCCTTTTTTGTGTTGATCTGGATGCTCTCAAACCATCTTCAGTTTGCCTTCCTTTCCTTTCTTCCAAATCTCTAATAAGATTTAACATCCGGTCTGATCTTAACTTCTTGCAAAGAAAAGAAGAAAGGCTGATGGACACGTAGATAGAAGACACACTCAGACCCATGGAAGGAAAGAAACCCTCCACCTCTCCAATCCCATGAAATCTTCTGCCAAAATGGCTGTATCCCAGGTTGGACTTGATGAGTTGATGAGTTGGTTGGTTTGTATCTGTGCTTTGAATGCTCTGGTCTCCTCAGACCCTTTCCCACTGGGAGGCCCTTTGTGATGAGAATAACTTTATCACCAACTCCTAAACCTGGGGGCTCATGTTTTGGATTAGGACTGATAAGTGATGCAAAGGTACTGTCACTGGAGTGTCATGACCAGGTGGCCAGGTGACCAGGGCAGAAAGAACCAGCTGATCCTGAACAGCATCACCTTGTGCCTGGACTGATCTGCTGGCCACAGGTTAGCTTCTTGGGGAAGCTTTTCTGATAGTTGTTGTTGGGACTAAACACCTGACCAAAAGGAACAGATGGAAGGAAAGACCTCCTATTTAATATATTGTTGACCTATTAACATTGGAATAGGGGCTGGGGAGATGGGTCAATGGTAGAGTTCTTAGCACACAAGTGTGAGGACCTGAACTCAGGTCCTCAGAGCCCATGTAAACGCAGGGCAGGTGAGACAGCCCACCCGTAATCCCAGAGCTCAGGAGGCAGAGATAGAGGATCCCTGGGGTCATCTGGCTACCTACACTACTGAATCAGTGAATTCTAGACTCTAGGAAGAGACCCTGCCTCAGTAACTAAGTTGGAGAGCAATTAAGAAGACACCTGATGTTGACCTCTGGCCACTGTGCACACATGCATACATGTAGATATGCCACACACAAACATGCAAAGAAAAACAAGAGTAATTTTTTTTCCAGTGAGGTATGGTTTAATTCCAGACAAACCTGGACTACCAGAGTGAGACCCTATCTCAAAAACAAAACAAGGGCTGGAGAGATGGCTTACCAGTTAAGACTCTTGCCTGCGAAGTCTAAGAACTTATGTTCGAATCTCCAGGTCCTATGTAAGCCAGACACAGTGATGCAAGCACACAATGTTGCACATTCTCCACAAATGGGCACACACATCTGGAGTTCATTTGCAGCAGGCTAAAGGTCTTGACACACCCATTTTTCTTTTCCTCTCTCTCAAAATAAAAATAAAAATAATAATAAATATATAAAAAATAAAAACATGGAAATCATAGTCAAATAGTATTAACTAAAGCCTGAATAAGGCTTACTTAGCTATATGTCTTCTTAGTAGCTATACATCACAACCATTTTGAGCTCCCTACCCATCTATTCCATTTCTCCTGCCTCAGCTCCTGTAATGTCTTGATTAAATTCTTTGTCTCCCTCCCTTCTTATTCATTTATTCTTCATATAGATGAACCCACCCCCAAAATTTATATGAGCCAGGCCCCAAACCTGCTGAAACTCTGCATTGCAACACATTAGGAACATCTCATTTCCTTTGATGGCTCTCTCTAATCTCAATCAACTGACATCCTCCTCTCTCTGCCCATGTCATCTCATGCTAACTACTTGTTGCAATACTATAAGAGAGGACAGACTGACTGCTTTGGAAAACCCAAATGAGTACATTTGCTGTTATAAGGAATGAATGTGAGCCGAGCATGTCAGCGCATGCCTTGAATCCCAGTGCAAGGGGGCAGAGGAAGGAGGATCACTGTGAGTTCGAGGCTAGCCTGGGCTAGAAGTGAGACCCTACCTCAAAAATACCAAAAAAAAAAAAAAAAAGTTGGGCATGGTGGTGCATGCCTTTAATCTCAGCACTCAGGAGGCAGAGGTAGGAGGATTGCCCTGAGTTCAAGGCCACCCTGAGAATACAGAGTGAATTCCAGGTCAGCTTGGGCTAGAGTGAGATCCTACCTTGAAAAGCCAAAAACAACAACAACAACAATAAAAAAGAAAATGAATGTGATAAATGTGAAGATACTAAAATATGAAGGCTTTGGTCGTACAGCACTGGAACTGTCTAGGGAGCGTTCAGCTATGACTTCTTCCAATTTCCCAGCCTCTGTCATCACCTTTTCTTGCCCAGAAGATTCTGAAGCTTCCTCAGTTTCTGTACTTGCCTCTTACTCCCCAGCCAATTCATAGTCTATTCCCAGACCCTGATCAAATGGTCCCTTTCCAATGCAAAATGTTGTTCTGACCTATAAAGGAATATGTGTCTGTATTACAGTCTTTTAGTTACCCTAACACTCCACTCAGTTCTGACAAGCATCTCTGTTGTCTTGCATACCAAGTACTCTTACTGCTTCACTTGTTTCTTTTCCTTTCTTTTCTTTTTTTTTTTTTTTTTTTTTTTTTCGAGGTAGGGTCTCACTCTACACCAGGCTGACCTGGAATTCACTATGTAGTCTCAGGATGGCATTAAACTCATGGCAATCTTCCTCCTTCTGCCGCCTGAGTGCTGGGGTTAAAGGCGTGTGCCACCATGCCTGGCTTTCTTTCGTATATTTTCTCAAAGTAGTGTGGCCCTCTAGCCCAGGCTGACCTGGAATCCACTAAGCAGTCTGAGGCTGGCTTCAAACACAGCAGCTCTCCTACCTCTGACTCCAGACTGCTGGGACTAAAGGCGTGTGCCACCACGCTCAGCGTTGTCTTCTTTTTTTAACATGTGTGTTATATGTGGTGTGATGTTGTGTCTGGGAGTATGTACATGTATGTGCACATATGTTTGCAGGTGCACAGAAGCCAGAGGACAACTTGGGGTGTTCCTCTGCTACTCACTGTATGTATTTCCTTGGGGTGGAGTCTCTTAAACAGGCAATTCACAGAGGAAGAAATACAAATGGCAAACACACACCTAAGAAAATGTTCATCATCCCTAATCATCAGAGAAATGCAAATTAAAACAACGATGAGATTCCACCTTACCCCAATAAGGATGGCCAACATCAAAAGGTCAAATGAAAATAAATGCTGGCGAGGATGTGGAGAAGCAGGGACACTCATTCACTGTTGGTGGGAATGCAGGATGGTACAACCACTTTGGAAAGCAATATGGAGACTCCTGAAAAAGCTGACTATAGAAATACCAACAGACCCAGTTATACCATTACTGGGCATGTACCCTAAAACCTTCAAACCAAAAGCCAGAGAGATTTGCTCAAACATGTTTGTAGCAGCTCAATTCGTAATAGCTAAAAGCTGGAATCAACCCAGATGTCCATCATTAGAAGAATGGATAACAAAGATGTGGTATATCTACACAATGGAATTCTATACAGCAGTAAGAAAAAACGACATAAAGAAATTTGAGGAAAAATGGTTGAACCTGGAACAGATCATTCTCAGCGAACTTACCCAATCACAGAAAAAAAATCGACACATAGTCTCACTCATCTGCCACACCTAAACTGAATCTGCCCAAGATGCCTTACATACCCAGCAAGCACCTCATGGACTAGACAATAAGATGGATGGGAGGGCGGGGAGGGAATCAAAGAGTGGAAAACAGTAATCTGGACCCAAACGGCAATGGTACCATAAAATTCTACTTCCTAAAAGACAGACCAAATGGCTGAACCTTCACTAGACCCTTACAGGAAACACCTGAACCACAAGACACTGGAGAGGGTAGGATCAAGACTGACCTAAATCTCCTACATCTTCCCTCCCTCCCTCTCCCCCTCTCCCCTCTATCTCTCTCCTCTCTAACTCTTGTATATTAGTTATCTTTTTCCTCAATTTCTTAGTGGACACTGACCTGTAACCCCCACTTCCAGCTTGTGCCTACCATCCACAATGAGCTTTTGATCAGAGAAACCTACAAGGTTTCCCAAAACAATAACAGACTTCTGTCAGAGTACTTGATGACCCACCAAAGGCCAGTGATAAGACCCTATTGCTGAAGACTCCATACACAGCTGACGCGTAAAATGGAATGACATGGCTGGAAGCCAGGAGAGAGTCGGTCCCCAGACAGTCAGCGTGTCTAGTGCCAGAAGGCGCTACATAGGCGACTGGGGGAAATGACCAAGATCTGTCCAAGCAACACATTGTTTAACCTAATTAGCAACAAATAACCGGATGTGATGCCCACACAAGTGCAATAGTGGTACACAGCCATGGTGAGGAATCAATTGCTCTTGATTTGGCTAACTGATCCACTCAGTGGTTCGAGACCCATAGCTGGAGCTGGGAAACAAGTCAGAACCATACCCAAACACAAGCCCACTCTACAATATCAAGCTACCATCAATCACGGGGTATAAGAGGGCCTACACCTATCAAACTGTCTATCAAAAAAGTAAGTGTTATCTCAATTTTCCGGGTGCTAACTTACTCTCCGTTGGAGAATCTGCTTCTCTTTTCCAGATAGATGCAGATCCTAAGAAGAGAGCTGCCCCAACATACCTCAAAAGGGGCCCAACTGAAACTAAGGACAACTGGTGAAATAAGCAAGGGTGATGTTTTCCTGTGAACCACATACCAGCACAAAGGGGAAGGAGATCAACGCAGACTAAAATCAACTCCTACCAAATCAGAGAGCCAAAGCCTCAGAGGTCCCCAACACCTCAGCACTGAAGCAGACCAAAAATGAACCCAACATGGCTCAGGGAAATCTTGCGGAAGAGGGGACGGAAAGAATGTCAGAGTTACATGTTGGGTCATGATTTGCAGAGACATTTATCATACTAATAACTGGGGGCTATCTCCACAATGCACGACACATTTTCATTAACAAGGAGGGTCCATTGGGAGGGGGTAGATCACAGATGAGCCTAAATAATGGTACCAAACTGCCTGTATTCACTGAAATGAAAACTAATAAATTAAATTTAAAAAAAAAATAAAATAAAGGCAGACCTGCAGTTTTCATAGGCCCCTGCCAGCCATTCTCTGGTCTCTGTTTTCCACAGAGAGAAGGGTGTGGCCATGCCCAGCTGCTTTTTTTGGGTGCTGGGAAATCAAATTCAGGTGGCCTCAGGCCCTCATGCTGTGGCAATTGTCCTTACCCACTTAGCCATCTCCCCAGCCTTCACTTGATTCTTAGAACAAATTTTCCATGTGTGGTCGCAGTCTGACCACTGACGACAGTGCATTTTTTTGATGGTTAAGTAGCTTGTCTAGATTCACATGGTCAGCAAGGGCAGGACTGCGACTGAAGCCCAGTTATCTATGGCGTCAGAGCTCGGCACACACAGGACGCGCTCAGCAAACAGTCTTTTCAAAAACTGCATTGCACCAGGTGCACCAAGAGATAAGGGGGACCATTTCATGCCAGAGAAGTTAGAACTGTGAAGATCAGAGCCCCAGAGATTATTTCTTCATCACAAGGCCAAAGAATTGATTAGATTCCAAAGATCATGGATGAAGGAAGAGTGAAAATGAGCAGGAGTGGAGAGCGAAATATTTCTTTTTTTTTATTTTAAAAAACTATGTTTCTGACCTGATTCCTCTCTCCTTTATCAGAGATGGACATTTTCTCTTTCGCTGCCTGCCAGGCCATTGCTCACGTATCCCAGCATGCAGCGAGTCACTCGCTCAGTCATCAACACAGAAGCTCCGGGTTGGTCAGTACATGCCCAAGGACCACCAGAGGGTGTAGGTCCTCGACTTCCTCACATATATTCACCCACCCACCCCAAGGGAGAAATGTCACCTAGATAAACAGTGATGTCCCAGTGATTAGAATGGACAGCAACGCATGCGCAGCTCCAGTGGAAGGGTTGAAGGGAAAGGAACAGTAAAGTCAATGAGCCTTACGTATCTCAGAAACTGTTCTTGGTTTTCTCTTGGCATAGGACAGGACCCAGCCTTCTCTTATAGACAGGGACTGAAATGGGGCGTGGCATCATATAATTATTACTGCTATTAATATTAATGTGTGGATTTCACTTCCATCAACCCATCTTGATGACCTCGTAATGGGGTTCATCACAGGTCTAACTAGTCTAACGCTTCCAGAATGAAATTTCTTCATCCAATGTGGACTTTCTTGATGAGATGCCTCTGGCTTTGTCATGTGATCAGCTCTCCTGGAGTTGAAGGCAGGCTGCTATTTCATCTTAATTTCTTTTTTCTTGTCTCACCCTTAGGGATTTTTGGATCAGAGAGTTTATTAGCTGGGTTCACTGGCTTGTCTCCCCAAAGCCTGAAACTATTCTTCATACTTAGCCAAAGCCCTTTCTCTGTGAGAATGCCAGCCACAGGAGCCCAGACAAGCAGGTGAAGACTGTTAAGTCATGCTTGCTAAAGAAATCTTCAGAACAAAACCCCGTCAGGCAAATGTGTGATGTTCTCAGCAGTGGTTGGAATGATCATGTTCATAATCTGCAGACAGTTCTATAATTCTAAAGACTGAAATACTCTGAGAGTTTATATTTTTATATGTATTTGTTTGTGGATGCGTGTGTGTGTGTGTGCGTGTATGCATGTGTGTGTGTATGCATGTGTGTATGTGTATGTGCATGTGCGTGTGTGTGTGTGTGTGTGTGTGTGTGTGTGTGTGTGTGTGTGTAAGACAGAGGACATCCTCGGGTATCAGTCCTCAGGTATGGTCAATGTTTTATTGAGACAGGGTTTCTCTCTGGCCTGGAGCTTGCCAAGTAGACTAGACTGGCTGTCTAACAGGCCCCAGGGATCTGCCTGTCTCTGTCTCCCAGGCCTTGACTGGAATTACAAGTGCACCACCATGCCTGGATCTTCTTAATGTAAGGCCCTGGGGGTCGAACTCAGCTCCTCATGCTTGGAAGACTAATCATTTAAGTGACTGAACCATTAAACACCCGTTGCCTTGTTTTACACACTTATCTGATGGTCAAAATATGCCTGAACTGGTGAGAAGTTGTTTATCATCTTATGATCTTTACCTCATTTTGGATGAATATTTTACACATTGTGTTCCAAAAATTACATTACTGTGTAATGATCAGGTAATCCTTGTGAGAATGTATGTGTGTATTTATCTGAAATATTCTAAATCTCAAAACACACATATAAAACCATTACTGATACAAATAAGAAACTGTAGATTTCTAGTATGAAAACAATCGTAAAATGTTGTCCTTAGCTTCTCAGCCTTTTGGCTAATATCAAGTGTAAAAAGTCCTGCTTAGCATTCCAGCTGGAGAATTGCCAAGGGTTTGAGGTCACTCTGAGCTACATAGTGAACACCAGGCCAAGTCAATGCTATAGAGAGAGATTCTGTTTGAGGAAAAACCCTCTTTCTGATTAGAAAAAAATAGATGCTGCGTTAGTTTGCTTGCCTAACTTCGGCGCCATCAGTTTTGCAGCCTGGATATCTTCTCACCTTCGGCTGTACTGGGCGAGGGTTGGCCTCTCACCTGGGCAAATTTACAAATATCTCCTTATATGCACTCAAAAGCATGGGAACACATCTGTTTAGAGTGTGTTAGGGTTAAAATAGTCCAGAATAAAAAGCTTGCGGTCCTTTGATTAATAGATGTCATTAGTAATACCAAAAGATTTAAGAGAATACTTCTGCAGTTTGGAAAGAGGGCTAAACAGAGAGAAGGAGTTTATGCCAACAGGCAACTAGCATGGCTATGTGTGGTAATTAAGTTTAAGTGGTTTATACTGGTGGATCAAAGGAACACCCGAAGCACTACAGATAAGATCCTAGGCTCAGGCTGAAACTGGAGTGGGCTGAAACCAGCCCAACAAAGTCACCTGTAAAGATTAAGACAGAAAGACTCACAGCAGAGGGCGAGAAGACCAGAAATCCCTAGGACTTCTGATATAGGCTTGCCTTCCGCGGGTAAATATTTGCTTTGTTCTCAGAGTTTTGAAAATATGCATGTGTGGTATGCTAGCATGAGTTTTCTGCCTGCAATAGGACTTCAATAAGGTCTAGAATGAAACTTAATATTAGTAGGGTTGGGAGGATGGTTTAGTCAGTAAAGCACCTGTCTTGTAAGCCTAAGAACTTGGGTTTGATAACGTGAATCTACATATAAAAGCCCAGTGTGGGGCTGGAGAGATGGCTTAGCGGTTAAGCGCTTGCCTGTGAAGCCTAAGAACCCCGGTTCGAGGCTCGGTTCCCCAGGACCCACGTTAGCCAGATGCACAAGAGGGTGCATGCGTCTGGAGTTCGTTTGCAGTGGCTGGAGGCCCTGGCGGGCCCATTCTCTGTCTCTCTCTATATATATATCTGCCTCTTTCTCTGTCTGTTGCTCTCAAAAAAAAAAAAAAAAAAAAGCCCAGTGTGTTGTAGGTACTTGGCTAACAAGCCTAGCATAATTTCAGCCTAGAAAGTTCCAGACCAGTGAAAGACTTGTATCCAAGAAAAAGAAAGAAAGGAAAAGAAAAAGTAGATGGTGCTAGAGGAACAATATTTGAGGCTGTCCCCTGGCCTCCACATAAACATGCACACACATGCATACGCACCACATACACATGTGCATACACAATGCTAGCGACAATAATACTTGACATTATACTGACTTCCTGTTATATGCTAGGTATCTAACCATATCATTTCATACACACCTCATACAGCCTTTCTTTATAGTTGGGATAATAATAGTCCTCATGTATTCTGCCTATTTACTGATTAACAAACCAACCCAGATCTCAGTGGCGTAAAACAATGATTCCTTATCTCTCCTGACCTATGAATTAACTGGAATCCTCTGAACAGTTCTTCTCTGAGGAGTCGGGCAGTGGCTATGAGAAGCAGCTGGAGCTGTGCCTGACATCTACACAACATTTCCACTCATGCGTGTCTCTTCAGCTAGGCTAGGCAGAACATATGTGGCCTGGCTTGTTGTTGCTTCTTCTCCTGTGTCTTTTGCCCAGGTCAGTGTGGGATTCCTCAAAACACTGTAATAGTTTGAATGTAAAATTTCCCACAGGCTCATGTGTTTAAACATGTGGTCCCCAGTTGATGGCACTGTTTTTGTTTTAGGAAGGTTGTAGAAGCTTTAGGAGGTGGGGAGAGGGTTACTGGGGGTTGTGAGGGCACATTATCCTGTTCCTCTTCCCACTTCCAATGCCGCAGCTGCAAGCCATCCCTTGTACCATGCATTCTCCACCAGGACGGACTGTATGCTCAAATCAAAATCCATAGTAAATCCTCCCTCCCCTGGTTTGTTTCTGGTCAAGTATTTGGAACAGGGGAGCTACCTCAAGGGAGTTGGACTTCTTTTTCTATTTTATATTTATTTATTTATTTGATAGAGAAAGAGGGAGAGAGAGAGAATGGGTGTGCCAGGGCCTCCAGCCACTGCAGATCATCTACAGATGCGTATGCCCCCTTGTGCATCTGGCCATCATGGGCCCTGGGGAATTGAACCTGGGTCCTTTGGCTTTGCAGGCAAAAGCCATCCCTGAAGCCCAAGTTGGACTTCTTATGTGGTGACTTTCTTCCCCGAGATGAAATGTTCCAGGAAAGCCAAGTAGAAGTGCTAAGGTTTCTTTGGAAGCGACCTTAGAAGCCTTGCTGAGTCATTTCAACCAATTCTCCTTGTCAAAGTAAACCATAGGACCAGCCCCCACCAGGAGGTCCTTCCCACGGGTATAGATTCTAAAAGGAGTATGTCATTGAGGGATAGTCTTTTGAAATTAGCAAATATATTTACATATTTATTTCATAACAAGTAGACACTTGAAATTTATAATAAATCGTGTTACAGAGGAGGGAATGAAGACTTTGCAAAGTTATCTGTCCAATGTCAAACACCTTGAAGATAGTCCAGATAACCAAGTCCTGCTCTCTATGATATATTCTACTTGATCTATGAAGTCAATTAATTAATTTGCTAAAATAACATTATCAGGACTCTGTACAAACAGAGAAAAACATACTGTCTTCATCCTCCAAAATCTCTAGAAGGCTTTGAGTTAGATGCTTAGGTTTGAATCCTGATTCTGTAACTCTGGGCAACTCGTTTAACCTCTTTGACACTCAATTTCCTCAAAGGCGAAGAAGGGATAACATGTCTTCCTCTAGAACTGGTGCAGAAATAAAACAAGGCATGGGAGGTTGATCCTGATAGTAATAGGATATTATATAAATTGAGGACCTACGTAGGAAAAGCTATAGAATCATTTAAAGGGGAGAATGACTCTTGCTTTCTAGTGTATTTGTGTGCACCACGAGGTGTGTGCATGTATACATGTGTGTGTGAGGATGAACGCATCTAGGGTGCATGCGTGGGAGGGCATCAAGACGATGTACCCCTCTATTGCTCTTCTGATTTGCTTCCCGGACACAGTCACTGAACCTGGAGCTCTCCAGTTTGGGGCTAGGTTGGCTGACCAGGGAGCCCTTGTAACCCCTCTTATCTCTGTTCCACTTAGTGTTGAGCTTTCAAGGAAACATGGCCCTGCCTGGCATTTGACACCAGTGCTAGAGATCACACTCAAGTCCTGATGCTTCCACAGCAAGTGCTCTGAAGTGCTGGATCATCTCCCCAGCCCCGAGAGAGTGTCCTCTGAAATGGGAATATGTTCTCTGGGCAATTATATATTGGAAGTAGTAGGTAACTTGCTTTTTGTCTTTATAAGGGGTTCACAGGTAAGATACTGTCTCAAGTCTTCAAAGGGACTTTGGACTTTTGAACAGTGTTGGGAATGTGAGAGACAATAGGGACTTTTGTAGTTGGAATAAATGAATTTTGCATTATGAAATGGCTGGAAGTCTATAGATGGCAAGGGTAAAATGTTCCAGCTTAAAAGTAATATGTTTGACCTGGGCATGTTGGCACATGCTTTTAATCTCAGAACTTGGAGACAGAGGTAGGAGGATTGCCGTGAGTTCAAGACTACCCTGAGACTACATAGTAAATTTCAGGTCAGCCTGGACTAGAGTGAGACCGTATCTCAAAAAAAAAAAAAAAAAAAAAAAAAAACAAAAAAAAAAAAACAGTCATGTGTTTTGTTGTTAGGTTGACAGGGAGTAAAGCTATGATGGTTGATCCTGATCATCAACCTGACTGGATTTAAAATCATCTAGAAGACACTTTTCTGGGCATGTCTGTGAGACATTTGGAGGAGGGTTAACTTAGGTGGGAAGTCCCGTCCTGAAGGTGAATGGTGCCATTTCATGGACTGGGGTCATGACACAAATAATAGGTGGAAAAATGAATGGAGTACCCACATTCAAGTCTCTTTGCTTCTTGATTGTGGACTCACTATGACCTGCAGCCTTAGGCCCTTACCACCATGCCTTCCCCACCGTGACAGACTGAGTCCACAGTCTGTGAGCCCAACAAACCCTTCCTTCCATAAATTACTTTGGTCAGGTGTTGTTTCATAGCAAAAGGAAAGTAACTTAGGCATATACTCAAGAGTGGAATTTCTAGGTCAAATGGTAATCTCTTGAGAAACTACCAAACTACTTTAAATTAGGCATTTTAACTTCTAAATTATAGTGGATTTTTTTTTCTTTATAAAACTATAGATGTTTATCTATGCATCTGATCATCACAGGAAATCCTTTTTTACTATAGTGAATTTTTATCTCTTTAGCCCAATGCATTAACACTGCTGTATAATCTATGTAGATTAAGTTTGGGGGGATGGAAGTTATTTTTAAACCTTTTGAAATACTGACAGTAGCTTGAGTAGTATCATTTTAGTAGGCCTCCAAAGGTCTCTTAAAACAGCCTCTGCATATGCTGGAGTTTAGGCTCCTTAACATCCTTTCCCATCCTTTCTTCTCCCTTCAACTAGAAACAACACATACCCACACACTTATACACTGGATAAATGTTTCTCATAATTTTTTTTTAATTTTAATTTATGGGCTAGTAAAAAATCAGTGACATATATACTTGTCCAATTTACATTTTACCAAATAAGACCATTAAAAATATTATCTGGGGGGAGGGCTGGAGAGATGGCTTGGTGGTTAAGGAGTTTGCCTGCAAAGCCAAAGGACCTTGGTTCAATTCCCCAGGACCCACGTAAGCCAGATGCATAAGGTAGCACATACGTCTGGAGTTTGTTTGCAGTGGCTAGAGGCCCTGGCATGCCCATTCTCTCTGTCTCTCCCTCTTTCTCTCTGACTCTCTCAAATAAATAAATAAATAAAAATTTTGAAGTACTAAAATACTATTTGGGAGCTGGAGAGATGGCTTAGCAGTTAAGGCGCATGCCTGAGAAGCCTAGGGACCCAGGTTCAATTCTCCAGGTCCCACATGAGCCAGATACACATGGTGACAGATGTGTCTGGAGTTCATTTGCAGTGGCTGGAGGCCCTGGTGCACCCATTCTCTCTCTGTTTTCTCTCTCTTTCTTGGTCTCAAATAAATAAATAACTTCTTAAAAAATACTATCTGGTATCACTCTGATTTTTTTTGAAAGAAAAGCGTTTTGAAGACAGTTTGATAAATTATTTTAATGGTTTTTAAAATAAATGCTTTATTTTATGTTTCTCATTTTGCTATGGAACAGTGGGAGAAAAAAAAAAATCCCTCATGGACCAGAAAATCACATGAAATAACACCAAGGAGGGACCTGACTGGGCCAACCAGTTGTCCTGAAGTTACTATCTCAGGAATTTCCCTAACTTCACCACCTGCTCTTATCAGGAGATGCTGCCATTTCCTAGAAAAAGGCATTCCCTTTACCTCTTTCTTTCCCCAAAAGTAGATTATTATGCCCCACAGGTCCCCAGCTTTCATGTTTTGAATGTGAGCAGAACAGTGAGGGATGGCCTGGAGGGGCTGTGCTTATGTACAGCGTGCAGGCCTGGGGTGTAAAAGGTGAGCAGCGTTGAGAAACAGTGAGAAACTCCTCTTAGATCCGAGGAAGTTTTCTTCAGTTGAGTGTAGTACTGGATGCCAGATGCCCCAAAATGTGTGTGAGGAGAAAGAATTAGGGACAATAAGAAATGTCATTGTGAAACAATGCTGGGATAAAGTAGGCCCTCTTTATTATTTTTAGGAATTTTCAATTTAAAAGTTTGAATAATTAAAAAATATAGTCTGGACTTCATAATTCAGGATTCATAAAGGTCATGGAAATATGAACCATAATGATATTAAGCTTTGAGACTTGATCTCCTATTACAACTGCATATCTTCCCCTCCTCTCCAAGGCACTTCTGTTCTATTCCTCTATCTTCTAAGTACATTTTCTCTTAAGAACCAGAGAAAATTTATTTATGCAAGGGAAGTATTTATGGACACATGGATTTGAGGATAATTATCCTTTCAGAGGAGGGCATGTAAGTGAAAAGGTAGCCTCTATTTATTCTTTTTTAATTTTTTTGTTATATTTACTTATTTATTTGAGAGCAACAGACAGAGAAAGAGGCAGAGAGAGGGAGAGAGAATGAGCATGCCAGGGCCTCCAGCCACTGCAAACAAACTCTAGACCCGTGTGCCCCCTTGTTCATCTGGCTAACGTGGGTCCTGGGGAGTCGAGCCTTGAACCAGGGTCCTTAGGCTTCACAGACAAGCGCTTAACCGCTAAGGCATCTCTCCAGCCCCCTATTTATTCTTTAACTCATCCATTTGCTTAGTCATCAAAGAAATTTACTATTTCCTAAGTAAATAATTTTCACATAAGATAAAATTAATACTTATGCCTTGGATTGAAAAACATGTCTGCAGCCATGCAAACAAAACAAAACAAATCACAAGGGGATAGAAAAGTAGTATTTAGGCACAGGGTGAGGAAGTTAAATAGGCGAGTGGCAGAATTCATAACAATTTCCAGGAGAGAGGACAGCTGAGCTGAAGACTGCATATAACAGTTTAAGAATCAGATATGGGCGGGGAGAACATTCCCACGAGAGAGAACCAACCCGAGACTGCGGAAGAGGAAGGCGGGCAATGGAAGAGGATGGTGCGGCAGGACCGCACGGAGTTCAGAGGATGAAGGTGGATCTGGGGTTCCCTCAGGGACCGACGGAAAGCCGTGAAGCGGTTTCCTCAAAGAGGAGGCATCAGGCTGTGCTCTTAGGAAGCTTTTCTAGTACGGCTGGGGGAACAGACTCACAAGTGGGCTAGGTGCAGAGACCCATTAAGCAACACACACAACTGGGCAGGTGAGAAGGCTTCCAGAGCAGCGCTGCCACATGCCATAGATAGTCAGCTGGGTCTCGAACAAACGGGGGTGACATTTGGAAGGTGCAATTGGACCACTCTTGCCTATTTTGAAAGGCCCAGGGAGTTTGAAGGCATCAGAGGAAGAAAGTCAAAGCTCGCTGGAGATAGTCTGCATTGGTGCCACACCCCCAGAATGGAGCCAGCCACACAGAAGGCGTTTAGTGCCCGGCCCTTTAGTGGAAATTCCAGAGTACACCAGTTATCCCTTGCTGCATACTAACCCATCCCTAATCTTTTTTTAAAAATTGTTTATTTATTTATTTATTTATTTATTTATTTATTTATTTATTTATTTATTTGAGAGCGACAGACACAGACAGAAAGACAGATAGAGGAAGAGAGAGAGAATGGGCGCGCCAGGGCTTCCAGCCACTGCAAACGAACTCCAGACGCGTGCGCCCCTTGTGCATCTGGCTAACGTGGGACCTGGGGAACCGAGCCTCAAACCGGGGTCCTTAGGCTTCATAGGCAAGCGCTTAACCGCTAAGCCATCTCTCCAGCCCCACCCATCCCTAATCTTGATAATTTAGGCCTGCAGCCCTTCATTTTTTGCTGGCCTGTGTACCGATTAAGTGGCTAGTTCGGCTACTCTGGGTCAAGCCTTGCTGTTCCCAGAATCACCCATTGTCACTTGCTCAATCATCTGTAATCTCCTGCTCAGCTCACTCATGGCTGGATGGCTTTCTGACTGAGGAGCTGGGTGAGTGAGTTACCTCTGTCCTATCATCTAGTGGTCCGGCCTGGGCTGGATTCCATGGTGACCTCAGTTCCAAGTGAGTTTAAAGAAACAAGCGATGCCTTTTGAATTCTTGCATTCAGAGTGTACATTCCATCACTTCTGCATTCTGCTGACCAAAGCAAGTCCAAGACCACCCAGATCCAAGGGGTTGGGGAGAACTTTCACCTCTTGATGCAAAGAAAGAAAGAGAGAAAGAAAGAAAGAAAGAAAGAAAGAAAGAAAGAAAGAAAGAAAGAAAGAAAGAAAGAAAGAAAGGGAGAGAGAAAGAAAGAAGGAAAGAAGAAAAGAAGAGAAGAGAAAAGAAAAGAAAAGAAAAGAACAGCACACTGCAAAAGGCGTGGATGCAGCAGGCATAACTATAGCCATTTTATAGTCTTCCACACAGGCAGAAGGAAGTGGTTGGGAAGACACTAGGAAGTAAGGCTGTTCTGCACATAACTAGCATGAAGGAGGACCAGCGAGCCAGCATGACTCATGAGTAGGCTTGGGGATGGGGTGATGTAGTACAAAAGTGCCCTGGAGAAGGATGGAGGGGCTGGACCACACAGGGACTTAAAGGCTAGGCGGGGGCAAGTTGGACTACATTCAGCCCTCCCAGCACTTCATCAAAGTTTGTTTTATTGAAACAACTCAAATTTCTTGTTTATTTATTTATTTGAGAGAGAGGGGGAGAGAGGGAGAGAATGGGTGCAACAGGGCCTCTTACCTGCAAACAAACTCCAGATGCATGCGCTACCTTGTGCATCTGGCTTACGTGGGTACTGGGGCATTGAACCTAGGTCCTTAGGTTTTGCAGGCAAATGTCTTAACTGCTAAGGCATCCTTCTAGCCCCGAAGTTTGTTTTTGAGCCAGATGTGATGGTGCATGCCTTTACTCCTAGCACTTGGGAAGCAGAGGTAGGAGGGTTTCCATGAGTTCGAGGCTACCCTGAAACTAATTCCAGGTCATCCCGGGCTAGAAAGAAACCCTATCTTGACAAAAAAAAAAAAAAAAAAGTTTGCTTTGGGCAGGCTGGGGAGATGGTTCAGTGGGTAAAGCACTTGCCAGGCAAGCATGAGGATCTGACTTTCAGTCCCCAGGACCCACCTAAAAGCTGGGTATGGTGATGTAAATCTATAATCCCAGCTCTGGGGATCAGAGACAAACAGACATCTGGGGCTTGCTGGCTATCTCTAACCAAGTTAATGCATTCTAGGTTCAGCAAAAATCCCTCAAAGAATAAGGTGCACAGTGATTGAGAAAGATTCTTCAGGGCTGGACAGATGGCTTAGTGGCTAAGGCATTTGCCTGCAAAGCCAAAGGAGCCCGGTTCAATTCCCCAGGACCCACATAAGTCAGATGCACAAGATGGCTCATGCGTCTGGAATTTGTTTGCAGTGGCTACACCTATTCTCTCTCTCTCTCTCTCTCTCTCTCTCTCTCTCTCTGCCTCTCTCTCTGTCTCAAATAAATAAATAAACTATAAAAAAGAAAAAGATATTTGATATCAATCTGTAACCTCCACATGCACACACACATATGCTCACACACAAACATGCATGCAAACACACACACACAAATAAGTTTATTTGTGTGTATACAGATGCGCATGTGTGTGGGATACAGGGTTTCACATAAGCTTACTTCCAACTCACTATGTCGCCAAGGATGTTGTTCAGACTTTAATCCTCCTGCCTTCAGCGTCCTGCCTCCTCCTCCACACCTGGTTCATGCAGTGCTAAGGATTGAACTTGGTGCTTCCTGCATGTGAGACAAACACTCTATCAACTAATTCACACTCCCAGCCCCCGAAAGTTTTTGAGATTGGGACTAACGCCATTACTTGAAACCTCAACAGGTTTTGGGGGGTAGCAGCTCCTTGTAGCCCTTGAGTATCTGTTCAGGGTTGGCACAGTAGCTATAAGCACCAGACATACACAGTAGGCAGCAGCCTCTCCTGCTGGGTCTTGCCTCTTGTTTCTCCCCCAAGTCTAAGGCAGAAAATGGAGCCATAGCTGACACTTAACCAAAAGAGTATCATGGCTTGCTAAGACCCTAGGAAGGCACAGAGCCTCAGTGGTATGACACATATTTGGCAAGCCAGGCTAGTGTTAGGTATTTACTTCTGTTCCTGCATGCATGTTTGTTTCTATTTTGAGGTAGGATCTCCCCACATAAGAGAATCTGCCCTTGAACTCACACCCTAAGGATCCTAGGCTGGCCTTGGATTCAGAGACTAATAAAGTACTCTCTAGGGCTGGAGAGATGGCTTAGCGGTTAAGGCATTTGCCTGCAAACCCAAAGCATCCCAGTTTGATTCTCCAGGACCCATGTAAGCCAGATGCAGAGGGGGCCACATGCATCTGGAGTTCGTTTGCAGTGGCTGGAGGCCCTGGCACTCCCATTCTCTCTCTATCTATCTTTCAAATAAATAAATAAATATATTTTAAAAATAAAGTACTTTCTAGATAACAAAAAACAATCAAAATGAATGAAATGAGCAATTTCTTTTATGTGGGGAGTATTGATATTAAACCTTTTGGAAGAACCAACTCCTTTCAAAATCCAGTCATATGCACATTTGAACTTCAAGTCAGCTCAGCATATCCCTTGGGCAGCCTTGAGCTTTTCTGGATGCTTCTGTGTTATAGTCTTGGGAACTTAGCAAGCAGAGAAAGGCTGTAGCAGCTGCTCAGACATCTGGAGGTGAGTAAGTTTGAATCCAAAGCTAACGTAACTGATGAAGTCATTGCCATTTAAAGATAACTCACTCCAGAGGTCCTTCAGGTGGACCTGAATGACAGAAGAATTTATATCAGTCACGGTCAAGTTGGCTCTGTGAGGTGGAATTGGGGCGCGGGTGCTGCTCCTCTGGTGTATCATGTCATTGCTTCCTGCCCTCCTCCAGAGACCCACTTCTCCAATGAAAACTTGCAGCCATGCTATTAGGATCTTCTCCTCATCACTACAGCCTATAACTTGGTGCTTACCAAGAGTCGGTGCATGAAGGAATGTTCAGGCTAAAGCAAAGGGATTAAAGAGACGGGCAGTGCCGAGGCCAGATCTCAACCAGGCTGCTGCTTCTGGCTGTGTTTCAGGCACAGGTGGAAGCTTAGCCTCTCTAAGACTCAGGCTCATCATGTATGATGTAGCGTGAGAGGTTTGAAGGGGAAAGGTACCTATAGAGGTTCTACAAAACATAAGTGTTCAACAAAATGATGAAAATAGGCAAGTCGTAAGAGGGAAACATCCCTAAACTCTAGCAAGCTAAAGGTCTACCTCATATGCTCAATGTGCTGAAAAGAAAAAAAAAAAACAAAAAACAGTTCGCACCAATTCTACTTCTCTGAAACTGGCAGGGTTTCCTGAGACCAGTTTTCACTGCTTCATGTTCACAGCTTGGGTCCCTGCAGCCTCATGGCTGTGTTCGTTACTCCATCGTATGGTGACGGGCTACCTGACAAAACAAATGAAGCGGGGCTAACCTCGGCTCATGGATGAGCGTTCTGTCCATCATGGGGAAGGCACGGTGATTGATGGCACTGTGAAGCAGTGCGTTAAATGCAGGCGCAGTCAGGAAGCAGCGGGCGAGGAACGCTGGTGCTCAAACCACTTTCTTGTTTAAATGCAGTCCAGAACCCCAGCCTATGGAATGGTGCTGGCCACATTTAGCGGGTCTCCGCACATCAATTAACCCTATCTAGAAACTCTCTCCCAGGCATCTTGAGGGTTGTTTCTTAGATGATCCCTGTCAAGTTTACAATCAAGATGAACCATCTCAACATCCTTCCCCTTCCTTTTCTAGGGCCAAGCTCTTAAAACACAGCTCCCATGTCAGTATGATGTTGACCAAATGTGTCCTTTGCTAAGAAAAACTCATGCATATTGCAGGGGATTCAATTGTGTCCCCTAAGTCTGGACATCTGTGAGTGTGATCCTTTGGAAATAGAGATTCAGCAGATACAATCAATTTAGGATGGAGTCATACTGGCTAGTGTGGATCTTTAACTCAATGAATTGTATTTGCATAAGAGAAATAAGAGAATGATTTGAGCAGAGGGACACAGAGGGAACAACACTGTAATGTAACAAAGGAGGCAGACTGGAGCAATGTATTTAGAATGCCAACAACTGCCAGCAACCACAAGAGGCCAAGAGAGGGATCTGCAGAGGGAATAAGGGTCTGCTGAAACTTTGATGTCAGATCTCTCCACTGGAACTGTTAGAGAGTAAATTTATGTTGTAAACCACTGGATTTGTGGTAATTTGTTATGATCACCCTTGAAAGCTCACACACCTACAAGAAGTCTTACCTTTCTCTTTTTCATTTTTTTGTCCCCCCCCATCTCTGTGTGTGTGTGTGTATGTGTGTGTGTGTGTGTGTGTGTGTGTGTGTGTGTGTGTGTTATGTACAAGTATGTATTTGTGTTGGCATGTGTTTGGGATGGCATGTGTGTATGGGTGTATGTGCACACGTGTGTAAAGGCCAGAGTTTGCAGTTTGCATCTGGTGTCCTCCTCAACCACAATCCATTTCATTTACCAGGACAGTCTTTTTGTTGAATGTGCAGTTCACCAATGATCTAGCTAGCTGGCTTGCTGGGGGATCCTCTGTTTCTGTCTCCCCAGTACTAGGACTCCAGTGACTATCAAGCCCACCCTGTATTTACATGTGGGCTGTGGATTTTAAGTTTCACATTTGTTTGGCAAGCACTTTACCAACTGAGCCATCTATCCAGTCTCTGCTCTTTTTTTTTTCCCCCAGTTTTCAGGATTTGTTCTCAACCTTTTTGAAAAAAAAAGTAAAGAAAATTCCATATCCAGAAACAAAAATTTTCAAGCAACAGAATGTTTTCAGAAGCATGATATTTAGTTTTCACAGGAGCAAAGAAGGGGAGAAAGGGCATAGATAAGAAGAGACTCGGGCCAAAGGGAAGCCATGACAGCAACTGTGGGCATCAACAGGGTAACAGCTGGCAGTGTTGGCTGGACTGATTTCCAGCTGAGTGGAACCAGGTGGCAATGGCATTCCCAGCTGCTATATATGACAGGTGTCCTGACATCAGCCTGCCATGGACAATTGTAAAAGCCACACAAGGTCAAACAAGAAGTCAGGGAAGGAAGTGCCCATGCCAGATTCTTACCAGGCATTCAATCATTCCTCCCATCCTGCCTCTTGAGAACTCTGAATTTGCTTTGCACACAGAGGACCCATTTGGCATGCAGATGGAATTTCTACATAAATCGCTCCTGGAAATTCGGGTTTAGTGCAAATTCATGGTATTGATCTGTAGTCAAACCTATAGCCAGTTGTAAGTTTCCTACCCTTTTTGGATATGATCTGTGGGACTGACGATCATTCTGTCTCTCTTACTTTCATATTCTAGGATTTAAGTCCAAGTGCCCACTGGTAGGCAGGACTAGGATCTAGGAAGGTAAACAGAGCAATGTTGTAAAAATACCAGTGCTCACTCAGAGAAGCACAGAAGAATAGCAATTGTCTGTTGTTGCAAATAGCTGTGGGTCTCTCTACTGACCTCAGATGAATGGGAGAAAACTATCATATGCAGTTTCAACTAAAATTTCAATCTGTGCATAGTCAATAGCTGATTCCACAGTTTTCTAGAATCATTCTTGGGGTCCCTCTACGAGCAGGTCTATAAACTCTGCCTAGAGTGTTATAGGGCTTCTCTACCATAATGTTCCAAACTTCCACATGTAAGCCTGTTCCAAAGGCCTACCAACCACATAGTCAGGTATATCACAATAACAACCTCAATTCTTGATGCCAAATTTCTGTATTCTCGTTGCTGTGACCAAATACCCGAGGACAAGCAGATTAATGAGGGAAAGAGCTGTTTATTTCACTCTGCAGTTCAAGCAGGTGCATCCCGTCATGGCAGGGAAGGCAAGGTGGAAAGAGCAGGGGAGCAGTTGATCACCTCACATCCAGAGTCAGGAAGCAGAAGTCAAACGGGAAGTCATTCAGGCTATAAAAACTCAAAGCCTGACCACAGTGCTCCACTTTCCCCACCAGTGCTCCACCTTCTAAGTGTTACACAATCTTCCGACACAGCACAATTGGTGAGGGACCAACAATTCAGACATATAAGCCTATGAGGGACATTTCACATTCAAACCACAACACAAATATTTATTGCATACTGGCTCTGTGATAGGCAATTGACATGCCTCCTTCGTCCATCTTAAAAGATTATGTCATGTTATGGTTATGTCAGCTAAGGGAGATTCTCACATGCTGATTCCTAATTCTTCATCCATCTCATTGGTCACACCCTCATCTAGTCCATGGTGCAGGGACTCTGGCAGAGGCTGGGTAAGTGGTTGGACATGACATTTGTCCTCTCAAGATCTGGTGGTTACCATTAAAGAAGCTCAGGTTAGGTCACTAAATGATGAGAAGCTGCAGAGAGAGATGCTCTTGGACATTCCAGCCAAGCTCCCAACTTCATGTTATCAAGGAAAAGATGCCTGCAAAGCCAGGACAAAGAAACCTCAACCTACACAATAATGAAAATGTAATAGGGGCAGGGAAGATGACTCAGCAGGTAAAAGAGCTTGATGCTTACATCTGAGGCCCTGAGAGCACCAGTGTTTGATATCCCAGCTCCTAGATAAAAAGCTGGGTGTGGTCATACATGTCGGTAATCCCAGTCCCATAGTGGGTGGAGACTGAAGATTTGCTGGTGTTCATTTACTGAAATCAGTAGCTCTGGCCTGAGGGACAGCCTGGCTCCAGGAAATACACCTACGAGCAATAGAGGAAGACATCCAGTATTGCCCCCTGGCCTCTACACACATGTACAGAGCATGCACTTCTGTACACACATGCATACACCACACATACGTCACCCTATACATGCCTCCTTCTCCATATAAACAAACCAAAAAAAAATTTTTAAGGCATACACTTGGGTTGAAGAGATGATTTAATGGTTAAGGCACTTGCCTGCAAAGCCAAAGAATCTGGGTTTGATTCCCCAGTATCTATATAAGCCAGATGGAGTGGCGCATACAACTGGAGTTTATTTGCAGTGGCCAAAAGCCCTGGCATGCCCATTATCTCCCCCCCCCCGCCTCTTTCTCAAATAAATAAATTAAAATAAAATAAAATAAACATTAAAAAGGCATAAACATAAATCATTGTTGTTTGAAGCAGCACACTATGGATTTGTTGATAGTACAGCAAATGAAAGCCAAAAAAGAAATGCACAAATAAACATGCAATTTAAAGTAAGAAACTATGTAAATTGGGACTCAGAGAAGTTGGATCTATTGTCAAGATCATTTAGTAAGATGATAACTCTAAAGATATGCTCAAATCCCATGTTTCTTATTCTAAAAAAGGTCTATGTGTGTGTGTGTGTGTTAGCGCATATGTATGCAGGTGCACAGCTGTGCATGTGTGTAGAGGCCAGAAGGCAGCCATAGGTGCCATGTTTGGGATAATCATCCACTTCCGCTAAGACAGAGCCTCTCGCTGGCCTGGAGCTCACCCATTAGCATAGACTGGCTGGCCGGTGAGTCCCAGAGGTCCTCCTGTCTCTGCCTCACCAGAAACCTGAAACCAAGTTCCCTTCGAAACTCCTCTTCTCTCCTGGCTTCCCATTCCAGCAGCTGTTTTGTGCATCCGTCGCATCACTTAGTCCATAAATCTGGAGTTACCATTGACTTCTCTTCTTTATACACTTCTCAGCCAATCTACTAGTAAATTCTGACAGCTGTGACTTCAACATACACTTCTGAATCTGCTCTCTACTATTCATTTCCCCCTTCCCTGACCACTGAAGCTCCAGCTAGGATCATGACATGGTTGAACTACTATAATGGCATCTGGGGAGAGGAAGCAAGGAAAGAGGAAAAAGAAGGGAAAGAGAAGATAGAGTGAGACCTGCTTATATGACAGCTCTTGCCACATCCCCACCCAAGCCCCCTCAGTTATCTTCAGGAAACAGAACTGAAGTCTGTTAGAAAGAGAGGTCTGATAGTTCTCTTGTCCTCTAGAAAAACAGAGGAGCTGAGTGTGTGTGTAGCATATCCCCCTGCAATCAACCCAGAAGTCAAATTCCACATTTAGGGCTGGAGAGATGGATTAATGGTTAAGGCACTTGCCTGAAATGCCAAAGGACTCAGGTTCAATTTCCCAGGGCCCATGTAAGCCAGAAGCATATGGTGCATGCATCTGGAGTTCATTTGCAGTGGCTGAAGGCCCTGGCATGCTCATTCTCTACTTCTCTCTTTCTGCCTCTCTCTCTCCCCCTCTTTCTCTTTCTCTGAAATAAATAAATAAATAAAATGCATTTTAAAAAATTCTACATTTAACTTGGAAGATTACAATTGGGGAGATTTCTCAGTGGTTAAGGCACTTGTTTGCAAAGTCTAAGGATCCAGGTTTGATTCCTCAATACCAACATAAAGCCAGATGCATGAAGCGGCACATGCATCTGGAGTTGATTTGTAGTGGCTGGAGGCCCTGGCACATCCATATTCTCTGCTTGTCTCTCTTCTCTCTATGTCTCTCTGCTTGAATATAAATAAACAAAACATTTTTTTTAAAGATTACAATTAGACTACAATTAGATTACAATTAGGGCTTGAGAGATGGCTTAGCAGTTAAGGCGTTTGCCTGAAAAGCCAAAGGACCTCTATTCAATTCTCCAGGACCCACGTAGGCCAGATGCACAAGGGGATGCATGCATCTGGAGTTCATTTGCAGTAGCTAGGGGCCCTGGCACACCTATTCTCTCTCAAATTAAAAAAAAAATAGCTGGGTGTGGTGAAGCGTGTCTTTAATTGCAGCACTTGGGAGGCAGAGGTAGGAGGATTGTCATGAGTTTAAGGCCACCCTGAGACTACATAGTGAATCCCAGGTCAGCCTCAGCTAGAGTGAGACCCTACCTTAAAAAAAAAAAAAATTACAATTAGAGGTAACTCTACTAGCACGATCCTTTATCTTCACACAAAAATGTTGCTTTGGAAGATCTGGGCAGGAGAAGGTTAATTGACTAAGTAAAACCAAGATTTCCAATAAAGAATGTTCCTTACAAAACAAAAGCTCCAGGATGTGTTAGCTCAATAAATAATTCATTGGACTGCCTATTCACTGACTAATAGAAAAATATTGTAGCTTGCCTATGTGTCAATCAGTCTGCAGTTAGTTAAATAAACACTCTATACAGATGTCACTTGTAAAACCCAGATTTATACATTAATTGTATGTTTTACTCAGGAAAAACATATCTGAGAACTTCATTTCAAAGGCTGTTAAAATCTCATGGACTTGAAAAGGTTGCCTGACATCTTGTAGGTCAGATCTGGGGCTAGGAAGATATGACCCTGGCAGTGAATGTACAACAGCCAAACACTCAAGTGTCATTTTGGTTCTATTTACTACCCTTAGAGAAATACATTGAAAACTCTGATCCCCTGGGCCTCCTGGAATCCTCCAAACTGCAGGGGGCGGGGCTGCAGCAGCAAAGGCAAAGTGGACATCTGCCAGTACCCCAAACTCAGCTGCACTAGGAGCTACAAATTCTACTGCAGCCATGTCCTGAAAATGAAAAGGACTAAGGAGAAAGCACAGTCAGTAAAGCCACCTTATAACCATGAGAATCTGAGGTTGATCCCCAGAACCCCCATTAAAAAAAAAAAAGCATGGTATAGGGCTGGAGAGATGTCTTAGCAGTTTACGTGCCTGCCTGCAAATCCAAAGGACCCAGGTTCAATTCCCCAGGACCCATGTAAACCAGATACACAAGGTTTCACAAGCATTTGGAGTTCCTTTGCAGTGGCTGGAGGCCCTACTGTACCAATTCTCTCTCTCCCTCTCAAATAAATAAAATATTTTTAAAAGCATGGTGTGCTGGTACATGCTTGTATTTCCAGTGCTTAGAAGGTAGACATGGGTGGGTCCTACTATGTTCCATGAATTATGCCAAGTGATTTTATATGCTTTCTTTCAGAGAGGAGAGAGCCCTGAAGCACCAGGGCTTCTTGCCACCGCCAAATCCAGATTCATGTACCACATTGTGCCTCCAGCTTCACATGGGTTCTAGAAAATTGAACCTGGACTAGCAGGCTTTTCAAGTAAGAACCTTTAACCACTGGGCCATCTCTCCAGCCCCTGCCCTCTTAATCTGTTTGTAGATGAAACATTTAGAACATGAGAAATCACAGCAAACACAGCATTAATATCAGGAGTAATACGACACGAAGAGTCTGTAGATCCTGATAAGACACAGTCAGGAAATAAAATCACCTCTGTTATGCTTACAAAATATGCCTAGCCAGAACTCACCATCAGACAATCCCAACCCACCTTGAGGAATGTCTCTAAAAGATACGCGTGGGCAGCCTTCTTCAAGTGCATCTAAGGGATGAAGATGAGGACACTGCCAGTCTGCTGCAGATCCAAGGAGACGTCCAAACAAGGCAAGTAAGTGTAGCCTATGTGCCTGAACTACATGCTGGTTCAGGAGGACAGAAGTGGGACAACTGCACATTGGAAAGTGGCATTTTTTAAAATTTATTGTTTATTTTTATTTGAGAGTGACGGGGGGGGGGGGAGAGGGAGAGGGAAAAAGAGGCAGAGAGTGAGAGAGAGAATGGGCACACCAGGGCTTCCAGCCACTGCAAACGAACTCCAGACGCGTGCGCCCTCTTGTGCATCTTGCTAACGTGGGTCCTGGGGAATCGAGCCTCGAACCAGGGTCCTTAGGCTTCACAGGCAAGTGCTTAATCGCTAAGCCATCTCTCCAGCCCAGAAAGTGGCATTTTTATCAATGCTAATTATCTAAGGTTGACCACTTCATGGTGGCCTGAAAAAGATTAGTAAGTGTAGAAATTAAGGAATATTATGCCATTTTATGCTTTTGAGTGTGTGTGCGTGTGTGTGTGTGAGAGAGAGAGAAAGAGAGGTGCAAGTTATGCATGTTTGTATGTGTATGCATGTGCATGTGGAGGCTAGATGTTGACACCAGGTGCCTTCCTTGATTACTCTCCAACTTTTTTTTTGTGGAGATGAGGGTTTCTCACTTGCATGCAGCTCTCACCAATTTAGCCTGCCTTGGGAATCAGCCTGTCTCTGCTTCCCAAGTGCGGGGATGACAAGTGGGCCTGGCAGGCCTTTAGGACAGCGCTGGGGATCTCAACTCAGATCCTCGTGGTTGTTTACGCAACAAGCACTTTACCAACTGAGCTGTCTCCCCAGCCTCACTTTCTAGCTTTATAAGCAAAACCTTTCTTCAAAATTAAGTTGAAAACGAAACAAAAGCTCAGGTGTGGTGGTGCACGTCTTTAATCCCAGCAGTCTGGAGCAGAGGTGGGAGGATTGCTGTTAGTTTGCGGCCACCCTGAGACTACATAGTGAGTTCCAGATCAGCCTGAGCTAGAGCGAGACCCTGCCTTGAACCCCCCCCCCCCACCAAAGAAAAAGAAGGCAAACATCAAATGTGGCCTCCACCCAGAAGTCTGGGGCGAGTGAAAAGGTGCTATTGTATTCAGAGTGAAAACGGTTCCCTTTCAGCAACAATGGATGCCATTTGGAGTTCCTACTTGGAGTTGTCTCATCCAGGAGATCAAGGTAGATCAATTCTCTCATGGATGAAAAGCTGCTGGAGGTAGAAGAGGTGCATTCAGGGCTCTCATCTTGCAGGAAAGACACTTGAAGCTCAGAAAGACATGAGGATGATGGGATGGGTCCCACTCATCCTGTGACAGTTAGAAAGCCGAGATTAGAACCTAGACACTATTTGTATGCCACCACTCACCACTGAAAGATGACACCTCTCGTGCTGGAGAGAACTCCAGCCCAGAATCCACCGTGTTTGGGTGCTATCCATTACTTTACCCACCTGCCAGAGACACGCTTCTATGGCCAGATTATAATTCACTCAATCACTCGTTCAATCAATATGATATTGAGTGCTTCTTCGTGCTGTGCACTTGAAGGGATAAAGAGATAGCAATTACCAGAAACACTCTCCCTGCCTCTGTGAATAGTCATGGATATCCATCCAAGCTCCACCACCAGTGACTTGGATGACTCTGGGAACATTCCAATATGCCTCTAAGCCTCAATTTGTCCTTCCAGAACCCAGAGAAGGCAGGATTATTCAAAGGCTGTTCTGAGTGTAAAATAAAATGTTGCTCTTGGCATACGTGGCTAGCAAGTAACACTCAGTAAATATTAAATGTTATTAGGACTTATTTTTTTTTTCTCTTCAATCTGGAAGCATTTCAGTTATTGTTGTTTGTGGGAGTATCTGGATGCACTCAGAAATCCTATAAAATACTTCTTTTTTGAATATTTTATTGAATTATTTATTTAAGAGAAATAACAAGAGGCAGATAAAAAGAGAAGGAGCATGGCAAGGCCTCAAGCCACTGAAGCGAACTCCAGATACATGCTCCACCTTGCACAACTGGGAAATCGAGTCTGGTTCCTCAGGCTTTGTGAGCAAGTGCCTTAACTGCTGAGCCATCTCCCCAGCCCTCCTATAGAATATTTCTAAAGGCATTGAAAATTCACATTTAGAAAGGTGGTTTTTCTTCCAAGAGAGTAATTTCCCTTTCCCCATTCCATTTCTTTGTTATTTTCAGAGGCAGCTAAACAATAAAAAGAAGGGCAAGAAAGGCCAGCTGAGAAAATTGGCACAGAGCAAGGAATTCAAATGGGACTTGTAATATGCAGAGTACCTGATAGGCTTTGTCTGGGTTCAAATGAGCCTGTTCTTAGAGACCACTGCTCCTAGCCTCTTTATGGGCATAATTTGAATGCCACTTTAGCCAACCTTTGATTCTTTCCACAAATGGACAGAATAATAGATAACTGTGCATAAAACAAGATAAGCAGAGCCCTCTAGTGCTGCCGGGAGCAAGCTTTATGGGCGTTCCTCCTGGCTGTGATTTCCCGAGATGACTCCCCTTTCCCCTTCCACCCTGTCCTCAGTGCCTGCTCCCAGGTACAAGGACAGAGTGAAACTACTCTATTTCTCTCCCTCCAGTTCCTGTAGCACATAGCAGAAGACCTTCAAAACACAGTGTGGGGCTGGAGAGGTGGCTTAGTGGTTAAGGCACTTGCCTGCAAAGCCAAAGGACCTAGGTTTGATTACCCAGGACCCACAGAAGCCAGATGCACAGGGGGCGCACGCAGCTGGAGTTCATTTGCAGTGGCTGGAGGCCCTGGTGCACCCATTCTCTCTCCCTAACTACCTATTTCTCTCTCTCAAATGAAAGAATATAATAAAATATTTTAAAACATATATATATATATATGTATATGTATATATATATATATATACATGATGTGTTCATCAAATGTATCTTAAATAAGTCCATTAAGATTTAGTAAACCTTAGAAAGCAATCAGAAATAAACTCAACAGTATTGAGAGATGCCAAGATCCAGTCACATGTCTGTCTTTCCACATACTAATGACCAAACAGTTATGAAAAATGTGCCTCGTCAGTGATATTGGAGAAGTAAATGCAAGCCACAGTATGACACCATCTTTACCAAATCAGAATGGCTACAATAAAAATGGAAAATAATATAAGTGGGGTGAAAATTCAGAGAAATAACTTGTGTGTGTGTGTGTGTGTGTGTGTGTGTGTGTGTGTGTGATTTGTACACACATCTGTGTGTGTGAGAGAGAGAGAGAGGGAGATGTTGGGTGTCTTCCTCAGTTTTTATCCATCATACTATTTGAGACAGGGTCTCTTGCTAACCATGGATTTCACTTATTTGGCTAGAATCACTAGCCAATGAACACCAGGCACTTCGTGTCTCTGGTTCCCCAGACCTGGGATGACAGGTGCACCTCACCACACTCAGCACTTTCAGTGGTCATTAGTATACAACATCTGGTCCTCATGCTTGTTCTGAGACATCTCTCCAGCCCCCAGAATATACTGTTGGTTGGAATGTAAATCAGTAAGCCATTATGAAAATAAGTATGAAGGTTCTTAGGAAAACTGGCACCCAAACTATGTATGATACAATGATTCCACTATTGAGTACATAGCCCAAGAAAAGTGAAAGCAGCACATCAAATAGACAGATAGAGTCCCGTTAAGTACTTACTGCAGCAAGCCAAGATATGGAGTCAAGTGACGCGCCCCTCAACAGGAGCATGGGTAAGGAAAATGGGTTATATGCACACGTTGGAATATTATTTGGCCATAACACAAATGTAATACAGAGAACTGAACACCAAATCAGACTGCCAACAGGCCTGCCGCAGCTCAGGGAACTGCAGAAGAGGGACAGAAAGGTTGTAAGAGCCACAGAGTGAGGAGGAATACCCTGAGGCACAGTTCTCCAGCTATCTCACAGGGACTAACTGAGGCCTTGTGCCCCACAGTGTAGACACCATGATATCATGGGGAGCCCCCCCCCCAGGGTGGAAAGGGCCCCAGGGTGAGGGGATGAAAGAGTGTATAACCTCTTAGTACAACCTGTTATATTATATCTAAAATAAAGTTTGAAAAAGATGAATGAAATTCTGTATTTTGCTACCAGATGTACAGATAGAACTGGAGGACATTATGTCACGTGAAATCACCTGGGTATAGAGGAGTAGCTGCTATGTATTCTCACTCATATGTGGAACCTAGGAACTGCTCTCATAGAAGCATAGGATGATAGTCACTGCAGACAAGGTAATATAGGAGAGAAGGGAGGCATATGGAAGTCAGCTGGTGGACAGTTATGTAGGGAGAATACATTATAGTCTTCCACTGTACAGTGGGTGGCTCCAGTCACCTACACAAAATGTTTTGGATATATTTTTTAAATTTTTTATTTATTTATTTGAGAGCGACAGACACAGAGAGAAAGACAGATAGAGGGAGAGAGAGAGAATGGGTGCGCCAGGGCTTCCAGCCTCTGCAAACGAACTCCAGACGCGTGCGCCCCCTTGTGCATCTGGCTAACGTGGGACCTGGGGAACCGAGCCTCGAACCGGGGTCCTTAGGCTTCACAGGCAAGCGCTTAACCACTAAGCCATCTCTCCAGCCCTGTATATATTTTTTTTTTAAGAAATAGAAAAGAGGAGTTCAGAAGCCTCCAATACAAATGACAAGTGTTCAAGGAGATGGAATTTATTACGTTGACTTAATCATCACATGTTTTATACTTGTACCAGATTAACTACTTGTATCCTATAAGTAGGTTCAATTATAATACACCAATTACAAATTAAAAAATATATTTACCTGCCCACATACAGGTGGGTGGGACTTAAGTAAATAGGAAACAATTGGTTTGATGGAAGGATTTTCAATGAGACCAATGATAGTCAATCAAGCCACCTGTGGATCTACTGGGCTATATATCTGGAAGCAGAATTCATGAAATATGTGGTATGTGTATCTTCCTTGATAAGCAGAGATGGGTCAGTATTTTTTTAAGCATTCTGGGTAGTTGTGGGGAACATGGAAGTTAAGAAGCCATCTGGCAGAAATTTCCACAGTAGAATATCAGGCATAGCAGGTGTTGGTGTTTGTTGTCATAGTTTCAAGTTTTTTAGAGGTAAGAATCTGTGTGGCTGATCCTGGGTCAAGCGTGAACCTCAATTCCAGTCAGTGTGGTCTTGGGCAACATACCACGCAAGCAGGTTTGCTGGTGATCCTGTGCCCGTGTCAGCCCAGGCAGTGCTCAAAGAAAACGAAGGTTCCATTGCAGATTGGGCCAACACATAACACATAACAATGTGCTTGACAGATATGTAGAGCTCTTCCCACTTTTACAGAGGAATTTTGGGCAGTTGGCAATACGTGAGCAATGCAAGACTTAAAAAAATAATAATAATCAGGTCAATGGAGAGATCTGGAAAAGAAGTTAGAAGAGGAATCAAGTGAAAACAGGTAAGATGGTGTTCCAAATCCTGCCAGGAAGTGATCTGAAGGAAGTGCCAGGAGGTTGAGAACATGCTGCAGTGGGTCAAGCGCTTGCTGCTCGAGAATGGGCACCCACATAAAACCCAGATATGGTGGCTGACAATTGCAATCCCAGTGCTGGGGAGATGGAGACGAGAGGGTCCTGGAGCTTGTTGGCTGACTAGTCTAGCCGAACCAGTGAGCTCCAGGTTCTGCGAGAGACCTTGTCTCAGAAAAGAAGGTAAGGAAGAGAGCAAGTGAAGAAGCCATCCGATGCCAACGTCTAGCATGCACGTGCGCGCGCACGCACACACACAGCCTCCCTTATGAATATGCATACACACAGGTACATACAACATACTCATATATGCATGATAAGGAAAGAGATCCCAGATTTGGTGTGCTCCCTTGTAGTAGAAAGAGAGACGGGTAAAAGAGGAGAGAAAAGAACTCAACAATTTCCTGTACTCATGAGCTAAAATACACCAATTATCAATAGAGGGCAGGTCTTCCTGAAACAACTTCTTTTTAAAAATTTTTTTTTTAATTTATTAGAGAGAGAGAAAGGGAAAATGGGTGTGCCAGGGCCTCATGCCAATGGAAACAAATTCCAGATGATGGTGCCACCTTGTGCATCTAGTTTACATGGATACTGAGAAATCCAACCCAGGTGCTTAGGCTTCTCAGGCAAGCACCTTAATGGTGGAGCCATCTCTCCAGACCTGAACCAACTTCTTGAAAAGTCCCCTGGAAGTTTCTATCATTTGGTTAAGTGAGTCAGATCTTCCTGCAGGAGAGCAATGGATTGCTATGACATCATTTACTGTAGGCTTGTAGCCAAGGCCAAGTGCAGCGGGCAGGGCAGGCAGAGAGAGGGCAGGGTACAATCTGCAATCAGCGTACGGTGCTTGTGAGTCTAGAGGACAACTTCAGCCAAGCACTTGTTCTTGTCTGAAGAGAAGTTTCCTCAAGCTTGCCTGTCTTCCCCTTCAATCACGATCCCTCCCTACTCCCCCACACTTTCCAGTGTCAGTGTTGAGTTATTTACTTACATAAAAGCATAAGGGGCTGGCCAAGTGTGGTGGCACACGTCTTTAATCCCAGCACTCAGGAGGCAGAGGTAGAAGGGTCACAGTGAGTTCAAGGCCACCCTAAGACTACATAGTGAATTCCAGGTCAGCCTGGGCTAGAGCGAGACCCCACCTCAATAAACCAAAAAAAAGAAATAATAATAATAATAAATTAATTAATTAAAAAAGACAAAAAAGAGCATGGGGATTAACTAGACATAAGCCACAACAGGGCTGGTCCTCTTCACAGAGCCCAGAGGAAGTTGTTTGAGGTTCTCTGTGTGACTAACCACTGTTCACAGAGCAAAGATGGACCTGCATGAGGTGGGGATGAGAAATGAAAAGGAAATATGGATTGATGGTCAGGCTGCAAACATTAGAGCTCACTTGTCAGAAAACCTGCCCTGCCTTTATCGGTTGCAAACAGAGTTCTGGGTTCCACCTTCCCTGATTTGATCAGGTAACTTTCTAGTTTCCAGGATGGTGTGGGCTCAGCAGAGTAAACAGGCAAAAGCCTGCGTGGTGAAGGAAGCTGTGATGCCAAACGCCATGACTTGGGAGTGATTCAGTCATGGCTTTTGGAGAGCTTCCCACGCCTGGCTCCACATTAGGGGTATACTCAGGCACAGGAGCACAGGACTAGGCCCAGGAGCCAGGCTGGGACTATCCAAGGCACAGAAGGAGGCCTGGTATTGGAAGGCAGGGGCCCAAGAGCCAAACAGGTTCTGCTCAGTTCTGCTCAGTTGCACAGTTTTGCTGCCTCTGAAATGGGAACAGTAAGCACCTCGGGTGAGGTCAGAGGTCAGCCAGAGTCAGCAGCAGCCCAGAGTACCTGAAAGAGTATGAGGGTTTGCTCTGTGAAAGAGCTGGTTAACCAACCCATCCATCAGTCGACTTAGTGTTTTGATTTCTTCCTCCCCACCCCGCTACATTTTGGCAGATCTAAGTGTCAGCTGCTCAGTCAAGGAGGGCGGAAAAATGGAGAAGAGAGGAGAATTCATGGTAAGGATCAGCCATGAGATAGAATTCAGGTGAGCAATCAGCTTCCTCCCCACCCCAGCCAGGTGGGTCCTCATTCCAGGTCTGTGGAGAGGCCAATACAGGACTCCATGGCTCAGAATTCCCTAACCATTTGGACATCAGATCCACGGGAGGTGAGAAGGGAGCTAACCATCCTCAGAAAAGGGAGGTCCTCATGTCACCTTCATTCTGGGTGAGTGTCTTGTCACCCACACTTAGGGTCTCAAGTGTGGAGTTGTCTGTCTACCTTCATCATCCTGAGGCCAGGAGTGTAGTGTCCACTTGTACCTGCACTGTCTTTGAGCACCCCATCTGTTGGTTCCCATATTACCTGCCTAATGCTAGGGGCAAGTCTGACTTGCTTAGGATGCTTTGAGTCTTGTCTTTACAGCATTATCAGTTCTGTATTCATTCTAAACCCTTGGAAGACTGATAGAAACTCAAAGAAAAAAATACTTCCTGGAGATGCAAATACATACACACATATTTTTTTTTCACACCACAGTATCTCATGAAGCTTTTCTTCATTCCATTAAGTATTTACTTTTATTCGGCTTGAGTCTCTTTTAAATGCCCAGAAGTATGAAAAAGTCACCAAGCACTTGGCTGGGAAATTCATGTATCTTTACTGGATGGAATGCAAACATCATCCCAACCCCCAAGACTATGACTTCAAGCAGGAGCATTACTTTCAAAAAAGAAAGAAAGAAAGAAGAGAGAGAAAGAAAGGCAGACAGTGGGAGCAATGGATTAGTGGTTAAGGCTCTTGCCTGCAAAGCCAAAGGGCCCGGATTCAATTTCCCAGTACTCATGTAAGCCAGGTACACACGGTGGCACATGTATCAGTAGTTTATTTTCACTGGCTAAGACCCTGGCATGCCCATTTTCTCTCTCTCTCTCTCTCTCTCTCTCTCTCGGTCTCTCATTTTCTCCTTCAACTACATAACAATAAATATTTTAAAAGTACCTCATTTAAAAAAAAAAAAAAAAAAGCAAAAACCTAGGCGCGGTGCTGCACGCCTTTAATCCCAGCACTCGGGAGGCAGAGGTAGGAGGATCGCCATGAGTTTGAGGCCACCCTGAGACTACAGAGTGAATTCCAGGTCAGCCTGAGCTAGAGTGAGACCCTACCTTGAAAAACCAAAAATAAATAAATAAAAATAAAGTACACTTTTAAGAAGACAGATGCTCTAGGAAGCCAGTTTCTTACAAGCTCATGCACACAAAAGCAATAGCCGATGGTCTCATGCACACGAGTGCTTTTTCAGAAGGAAGAAATGCTACAGGTGCTCCGGTGAGAAATGGGCCTCTCCCACGCTCCTCTCCCTGGCAGCCCGAGGCACTGCTCTAAGTCTCCAGCTGCTGCTTCTGGTGGCTTGTGGAAGATGAACTCTGATCTCTTCCCAACCTGGAGACCTTTGTAGTTTATTGAACTGCGTTATTATAGCTGTGGAAAGAGTCAACCAAGGAAGGGCTCTTTAGTTGCTTAGCAATGCAACTCTTCTTTCATAAGCCCCGTGTGTACTATTTGTGGAAAGTGTTTCAAGAAAACACAGAACCTTTGTTTTTGACAATTAAAACAATAACAACAATAACTAAGGCTGAAGGTGTAGCTCAGTATTATAGTACATGCTTAGCATATGCAAGGCGCTGAATTCAATTCGTAGCACCCCCAAAACTGCAATAGAATTTGTCATGACGTGAATGTCTCTTTAGGGGGCAGAGTAGTCATCATTACATCATATTTTCCTAAGTGTACTTCATTTTGGGGGGATACTATTTCATTTCATCAAATTCTCATTATTTTAGATTCTATTATTTCAAGGAAGAGTTCAATCAAAAATACTAATTTCTCCAGTTAGTGTAGAGGCAACTAAACAAAAACAAATAAAAAAAGAAAAGAACAAAATAGACAAAAATAACCAAGTAGTAGTCCAGAAGAAGATGGAAAGAAAGCACATAAAAAACTATAACTGTATCAGATACACACTGCAGATATAAACATGTTTGCTGGAAACATCGTCCCACATGCCATTTGTTTCACCAAATATTTGGGTGAAATCTCTTGTTTGAGATTTAGAATTCAAAGACTGGCTGGTGGTGTCATCCTGAGCAAGCCTCCGAGCTCCTTTCTCATTTGTAAAATGGAATGATCATACACATTGTCCTTGAGAATTAAAAGAGAAAGTGAAAATAAAAGCAAAAAGAACTGAAGGTATCTACAAGTATAGCGACAGAAAAGGTTAGCACAGTTTCTTGTCACTCATAACAGGAAGGCCACAAAGATGCCCATTCCGGGGCTGGAGAGATGGCTTAGCGGTTAAGCTCTTGCCTGTGAAGCCTTAGGACCCTGGTTCGAGGCTCGGTTCCCCAGGTCCCACGTTAGCCAGATGCACAAGGGGGCGCACGTGTCTGGAGTTCGTTTGCAGAGGCTGGAAGCCCTGGCGCGCCCATTCTCGCTCTCTCCCTCTATCTGTCTTTCTCTCTTTGTCTGTCACTCTCAAATAAATTAATTAATTAAAAAAAAAAAAAAAAGATGCCCATTCCTCATCCTAGCTGACTTTCCTTAACAGAGGTTTGACAAACTTACGCAGGGCTTCTCCTTGTGGGTTAAGGTTGTTGGGAAAGCCCCTCTTAGGGTCCAGCTTCCCTCTGGCAAGGATCACCCTGAGCCCAATCTTCAACCTCAAGTGCTGTCTCGGGGCATGGCGGTGAGCTCATAAGCCTGCCTCTCTGACTTCAGCTTGGCCAGCTGCCCTGGCTCAGCTGGGCTCCCTATTCAAGCTCTCAGTGAGTCACTGTCCTAGATTCCAAATGCTGACATTCAGCCTTCCATCTGGGTGGTATAGCGATGAGCGTGCAATTGTGGCTTTGACTGAGTCCACCTGTGTCTGCTGAGCCCCAGCTTTGTTGATAGCACATCTGAGGCTGTAGGTGAATTAATTTTTAATAATTAGCCTGATACTAATGCAGTGACTCATAATTTATATTCATACTATTACTTGGGTGTTTCCCTCAAAACAATGTTCAATGATAGTTTGATAGCTATTCGTTTCCCATGTTCCAATAAAGAAATATGGGTTGAGATGGTGCATTAACATGTGATTAGAACATCTTGCCAGGCACTTTAATCCCAGTACTCGGGGAGGTAGAGGTAGGAGGATCGTTGTGAGTTCAAGGTCACCCTGAGACTACATAATGAATTCCAGGACATCCTGAGCTAGAATGAGACCCTACCTCAAAAAAAAAAAAAAAAGAAAGAAAGAAAGAAAGAAAGAAAGAAAAAGAAAAGAAAAGAAATTAATAGTTTCCTATTGGTTCTATCATTTTGCCCAAACTCCTTAATTTTGTTGCCTTTATAGCCCCAGGTCATGTCTTCAGCTTCAACCCTACTGAAGCTAGCTGTTGTTTCTCTAAGGGAGTTGCTCTCAAAGTATGGCTTGTGGACTAGAAGCATTGGGTTCCTTTGGGAGCTTGTAGAAAATGCAAATTCCCGGCTCCATGTAGACCCTTGAATCAGACGCTATTGGGAGGAGTCCTGGTAATCTTGCTTTAGCAAGCCCTCTATGATTCTCTAATACAAGTTCAAGTTGGAGAAGCATCATAGTCCATGACATTCATTCTCTTACCATCAAGACTCCAAAACGCTGCTCCATCTACGCTGAACGTCCTGTGGCCCCATTTAGATCTCTAAAGCTTACATTCTTTTCCATACTCCTCATCCCTCAAGCATCCCATCCTTACCCTAAGATCCCTTGAGCATAGGAACCCTGAACTGTCACAAGTCCGAGAACACTTCCTGGGTTGGGTGTACCATGACATGTCCCCAGAGATACCGCTAGGAAAGAATCTTGTCACATTTCACACTGTTTCAATTTATCTCTTACATTATAGGCCACATGCTTCCTGAGATCAAGCAGTCAAACTTCCATTGTCAACTTAGCAGGTTTTGGAATCACCAAGGAAACACACTTCTGGGCTTGACTATGAAAGTGTTGTTTAACTAAGGGAAGACTCACCTGAATGTGGGTGGCTACACTACATATGATATCCAGGGGATAGAAACCAGACTGTATACGAAGGATAAATAAAAATGAGGAAGCCAGCTGAACAAGAGCACTCATCTCTCTTTGCTTCCTGACGTAGATACAATGTGACCAGACACCCCATTGTCCTGCCGCCAAGTCCTCTGTGCCATGGTGGACTGTAACCTTTCAACCTGTGAGCCAAAAGAAGCTTTTCTTTCAGCAAGTAGCTTTTATCAGGTATTTTGTCATGGCAACAAAAAAAGTAACTAATGCATCTTATCTGTTTCTCTGTCCTCAGGGTGCAGTGTATACAGTCTGGAGGCGCTTAATAAAGGTTTGCTGAATGAAGGAATGAATGATGATATGAATGAAAGAAATCAATCACCATATAACACATCTAAGACTTCAATCTGTGTCAGCTACTTCCAAACCAGACAGGGTTATGTATGGAAAGTGCTCAGTATGATGTCTGGATCATAGAAATCACTCCACAAACGTCTACCTTCTTCCTCATTTTGCTTCCTTTCCTCCCTTTGAAAATATTTTGCCCCAAAATTCAAGTACTGAACAAGGGCAGTGTTCTATTTTTATTTAGTCAGCGTAGGAAGATAAAGAACGTTTCCAGCCATCCACCCAAGGTTTTCAAGAGCACTCCCAATCCCAATCAAAGCATTTGACCATCCCAAGAATAACTTCCTGTTGGCCAGTTGGAAACTTGGTATTCTTTCCTTCCTGTGTTTGCATTTCACTTTAAGCTCTGTTTAACAAAGTACCATGACCATCTGTACCTCTGGAATCCAGGATTCCCAGCCACAGCACTATGGCATTTTGAAAATGATTCTTTGTGTGTGTGTGTGTGTGTGTGTGTGTGTGTGTGTGTGTGTGTGTGTGTGAAAGAGAGCGAGAGAGAGGTGTGTGTGTGAGTGAGGATGCACAAGTGATACAGATGTGTGGAAGTCAGACATCAAAATTGGGTGTCTGTCCTTTTCCTTACTGTCCACCTCATTTGAGGCAAGGCATTTCACTGTTCACTGCTCTGTTCCATAGGCTAGCTGGTCTGTGAGCTTCTGGCAGATTTTCCTGTTTTTAGCTCCCTTCTGACCACAGGTGTGCTGGGATTACAGATACTAGTGCTATAGTGCCAAGGGGGCTGGTTATCCAAACATACCCATGCTTGCCAGGCAAGTTCTCTATCCACTGAGCCATCTCCCCAGCTTCAGGCAATGCCTTTTGTTGGGGAAATGCCCTGTGTCGTGTGTTCTGCATCATTTCTGGCTTCTATTCCCTGGATACCATTAGCATAAGCCCATGGACATGGCAAACACACATCCTTCCCCCTACTTGAGAAATGTCTTTAAACATTGCCAACCCCCCCCCCCCAGGGAGTAAATAAAATCTACTCCTTCCTCTTGTTGAGAAACACTGAATCAGATCTATGATTAGCACTTGCTGGATTTTCTTTAATCTCCCACCCACCCACCCCCAAAATGATCCATGGAAAATAACTTGCTGATAAGGTGGTAGTTTGCCTCTACACAATGCCTAAAGACAAGGATATTAATCTACATTAAGGCATAAGAATTTTACACATCTTCAATATGCTCGAATTCTCGATCCATAGCCCTTACTTGTGTAAGTAACATGACCTCAAGTCTGAGACAAGAAGACATTTTACTTATTCTGGCCCTGTGTTTGAAAGACATATGAATGATACTATCTTCTTCCTTCCTTTCCTTCTTCCTTCCTTTCTTTATTTCTTCCCTTCCTTCCTCCCTCCCTCCCCCTCTCTCTTTCTTTCCTTCCTTCCTTCCTCTTGCCCTCCCTCCTTCTCTCTTCCTTCCTTCCTTTCTTTCTCCTTCCTTCCTTCCTTCCTTCCTTCCTTCCTTCCTTCCTTCCTTCCTTTCTTTCTTTCTTTCTTTCTTTCTTTCTTTCTTTTTTTTGTTCTTTCTTTCTTTTTCTTGAGAGAGAGAGGATGAGAGAGAGAATGGACACACCAGGGCCTCTAGTCACTTCAAACAAACTCCAGACACATGCTTCACCATGTGCACCTGACTTACGTGAGTTTCAGGGAATCAAACCTGGGTCCTTAGGCTTCACAGGCAAGTACTTTAAACACTAAGTCTATCGCTCCACTTAAACACTAAGTCCGTCCCCCATTTTCATAATTTTTAGGTTGGGGCAAGGAATTTGATTTTAAATGACGGCTTTCAGCCTCAGTGTCCTGGTTAAATACTCTTCAAGATTAGAGAATGGCACAGTTGCATCACGATACTTAATGACTTTTAAAAATAATAATAAGTAGGCCGGGCGTGGTGGCGCACACCTTTAATCACAGCACTTGGGAGGCAGAGGTAGGAGAATCGCTGTGAGTTCAAGGTCACCCTGAGACTACATAGTGAGTTCCAGGTCAGCCTGGACCAGAGTGAGACCCTACCTCAAAAAACAACCATAAAATAATAACAATGATAATAACTGAAAGCATTTAAAAATGAATTGCGATGCACATAGGTTGGATAGCTATACACTTTGTACTTTTAATCTCTAAATAGTTTTGTTTTCTCTTTTCATCATTCCCCTGTGACCTCATTTTATTTCTATACAGCTTTGATAGTTGATCTGTCATTCTATGATCAGTGTTTTTTTCCCCCTGTTGTCCTTTATTTGAAATTTCTCACAAATCTGTAGCTGTCTTGCTTACACCAAGGATCTCAAGATTCCCTATAGATAACCCACCATATGCAAGTATGTCTGGTCCCTACATCCATCTAGGTTCTTGAATCCTAAAAATCCTCTGGAGGCTTTATATCTAATGTCCACAGTGGACCTCTTGTTACCCTTTGGCCTGTGTGGACTCTTTAAATATATCATCTCACTTCTTCTCACACAGTCCACACAAGTCACTGATAGGAAAACCTTCAGCTTCAAGAAACACAACCTCCATGGTCACCTGCACTCTTTTCTAACCTTTTTGTCTATTTCTTTTTTTGTTCCTTTTTAAATTTATTTTATATTTTTTTTATTAACAACTTCCATGATTGTAAACAATATCCCATGGTAATGCCCTCCCTCCCCGCTACTTTCCCCTTTGAAACTCCATTCTCCATCATAAGTCCTCCCCCTTCCAATCAGTCTCTCGTTTATTTTGATGTCATGATCTTTTCCTCCTATTAGGATGGTCTTGTGTAGGTAGTGTCAGGCACTGTGAGGTCATGGATATCCAGGCCAGTTTGTGTCTGGAGGAGCACATTGTAAGGCGTCCTACCCTTCCTTTGGCTCTTACATTCTTCCACCACCTCTTCCACAATGGACACTGAGCCTTGGAAGGTGTGATAAAGATATTGCAGTGTTGAGCACACCTGTCACTTCTTCCCAGCACCATGATGTCTTCTGAGTCATCCCAAGGTCACTGCCATATGAAAAGAAAAGGTTCTCTACCATAAGTGAGAGTTGCATTAATATAAGGGTATGAACATTAAGAGACGTGCTTACCAGGCACTTTGATGAACATATACATTGAGTATATTCATTTAGTCAGGTAGCAGAAGATGTTTCACCCCTAGGGCTCATGACTACCCCTGTTTTAGGTTTTCAGTATCGGGGATGTATTCGCTCCCATGGAGCAGGCCTACAATCAAATTAGAGGGTAGTTGGTTTCCATCATGACAAATGTGCCACTATTGTACCCACTGGCTCATTTGGCCTGGCTGGAAAAATATAAGGCTTGCAGTGTCCACTGTTAAGTATCTTCACTGGTGTTTTCTCTCTCTCCTATTGGCTTCTTCCAGCTTTTTGTCAGCTGGTCTACATGGAAGAGGTTATCAGCTCAGTTCCAGCAGGGTTCCTCAGTGACCTTGCAGCCCAAGTCTGTGGAGTCTTTCACAATAGGGTCTTACCATCTATTCCTGGTGGGAAACTAAGGGTCTTGGCAATGGCCTATAATGTTTTGGGGGCATCAGGGACCTCCCTGGCCAACAACTTACTGGAAGGTATCCCATCCCTGGTACTGAAAATTTTCTAGTAACAACCTACAGCTCCTGAGTGTTCCATTGCCCTAAAAAGTAATTTCCACTTGATTTATTTATATCATCTTAGATTTTGATTCACCCCCCTCCACCTTTCCTTTACTCAATCTCTTCTCCTGACCTCACTTAGGCCTTTTCACCCCCATTAATCTATTCTTCTACTTACATATATGCAATACCATCCTACTAAGTCCCCCTCACTTCCTTTCTCTTCCCTTTATATCTCTTTTTGTCTATTTCTGAGAAGGATTTTCCAAGGATTCACTTAAGCCCCATGCTTTGTGATTTGCCCTTATCTCTCAGTTTCCAGGGTCTTGGTGTGTTTGAACAATTCTCTTTTCTAAATCTCTCCTTTGTTATACATTTATCTAAACCTCATCAAGGCTCTCTCATCTAAATAAAACTCTTTTCTTATCCCAGTCATCAACTATGTTCTGAGTTCATATGACCTCTAATTAACAACTAAATTCTCCATAGATGTTTATAGAGAAGAGGGTCATAAGCTTTGCCAAACTTTCATCCCTTCAATTCAATTTCTTCTTATCAACAGGCAGGAAGGAGAGAGAGTACACTCTGGACACCCAGAAGAAACAATGTCACAGCAGGTTGTCTGATCCTGCCATGATTCCCCTGTCATGATAAAACTTCCCTTCAGGACTGTAAGCTGGAGAAATAAACCATTTCCTCCCACAAGCTGCTTCTGGTGTGGTGTTTTGTCCAGCAACAAGAAGGTAACTACAACAGCACAGCAGAGCTCACACAGTGGCAGAAGTGTGTGGTGGTGGTTATTCACATGGTGGTGGACTAGGAAGCTAAGACACTGGCTGGAATGGAGGTCAACATAAACCTCTCTTCCCTTAAGTTGTTTCTGTGTGGTACTTTGGTCCCAACAATGAGTAAACTGACTAATAAAGTCATGTTATAATAATTACATTTGGAAACTTTTTTGAAGAAGTCTAATAGAATATTTAGCCATATAATGGTAAGTAGTTCACTGTAGGTAAACTCCAATCTTCTCTGATTTTTGGCAAAAAAAAAAAAAATTATATGCTTGTGGGTTAAATACTTGTTCTAAAAATATTTATTAACCTTAAAGCAACATTTTTTGTTAATTTATAAATACAACTATTTAGAGATTAGGTTTATAGTGGGAAAATAAAAGAAATCCTTCAAAGCAAACTTGTTTCTGACTTATCATTCACTTAAGGCTGACTTTATTCATTTAACTACTTTTCATTCCTACAATTTTAATTAATTTGAGTTTCCCTTGAAAGTAGAGATAAGAAGACTTCTAAAGAAGCAGCTTATTTTTGAAATAACCGCAGGAAATAACACAGGGAAAATATGCAATCCAACAAAGTTTTTGTTAAGAAGTAAGTCTCCATATGAACAACTGTGATTCACATCTGCTTGGCATTTCCAAGGAATTGAGCAGACCATGGCCTGAAGTTGTCTCATCATAGGATGGGAGGCTTGATGTGGTCGACCATCTTCTTTGTCACCCTGGCCTGATGTAGTTATCTAGAAAACATACGTTTAGGGTTATCTGTGAGGGTGTTTCCAGAGAGGATTAACAGAGGAAGGAACACTCTGGATGTCCATGGCACATGTGTCTAGAGTGCATTTGCAGTGGCTAGAGGCCCTGGCATGCCCATTCTCTCTCTTTCTCTCCAAAAAATAAAATACTGGCCTGGAGGGATGACTTAGCAGTTAAGGCATCTGTCTGCAAAGTCAAAGGACCCAGGTTCAATTCCCCAGGACCCACGTTAGCCAGATGCACAAAGGGGTGCATGTGTCTGGAGTTTGTTTGCAGTGGTTGGAAGCCCTGATGCACTCTCCCTCTCTCCCTCCCTCCCTCTTTATCTGTCAAATAAATAAAAATAAAATATTAAAAAATATTTTTTAAAGGAGAATGAGTAGAACACTAGCATTAATCTCTGTTTTCTGACTATGGTCACAATGTGGCCACACATCTGCTGCCATACCTTATCCACATGATGCACTATGTCTTTTCTTTAAGCTTGAGACAAAATAAGCCCTGCTTTCCTTAAGTTACTTATGTTTGGTGTTTTGTCAGAGCAACAAGGAAAGCATGTACTACACCAGAACATGTATCCATTGACTTCTAAAAAGTCATGAACTGAAGCTTCCCTGGGAACCATTATTCAACCCATTCTGCTACTCTTTTTGCCTGGAACAGAATTCTGGGCTCTACAATCCAGCTGAGCAACCTTCCCGGCTAGGCTATCGAAAAAGCTTTGAGGAAACAAAAACTTTCACACCTCATATGCAAAGCAGTGTGGTTACTTTTGAAAACAAGTTGGTGGTTTCTTAAAATCTTAAACCTGGGGCTGGAGGGATGGTTTAGCGGTTAAGGCATTTGCCTGCAAAGCCAAATGATCCCAGTTTGACTCTCCAGGACCCGTGTAAGCCGGATGCACAGGGCAGCCCATGCATCTGGAGTTCGTTTGCAGTGGCTGGAGGTCCTGGGGTGCCCATTCTCTCTCTCAAATAAATAAATAAATGGATAAAATACATTTTTTAAAAATTAAAATCTTAAACCTATAGTACCCATATCATCTAGCAAATCTGCCTGGGTTAAGTCAGAGGATTGGAAACATGTGATTGAACAAAACCTTTTTACACAAATGCTCATAAAACTGCTTTTTTTAAATAGGAAAAAATGGAAATATCCTAAAATATCTATGGTCCAATGAATGAATAAACAAAATGTGATATATCTGCCTAACAGACTGTTTTCTAGCCATTAAAGAAATGACAGACTGACACATGTTGCAACATGCATGGACCTTGAACACATTAAGCTAAGTGAAAGAAGCCGGTCACCAAGAACTTACATACGATTTCATTTAAAGAAAATCTCCAGGATAGGTAAATCCATGGTCTTGTGGACCAGAAAGTAGATTGGTGGTTACCTGAGACTGGTAGTAAGGATGCATTAGAGGATAAGGCACTCAGTATGTCGAGATGGAAACCTTCAGCAAGTATTGTAAGTTGACTGCAGTTTCCTCTGCTGCACCCTGGAAATAATAAGGTAAATCCACTGTGGTGAATAAACTGGGCAACACACTTAAGGCACCCGACACAAAGCACCTACTTAGTAAATGGTGGTTCCCACCATTGCTACTACTGTGCCTGTGATTCTCGTTAGTGGGGAAAGAACACAGGGAAGAGAAGCACAGCATACAAGACAAAACCTCAGACAGCAAAGGGTGGGCCCAGGCGCTCTGGGCAGAGACTAGGCCTTTGTCCATCACTCAATCCTTATAAAGGATTGAAGTATGCTCTAATTAAATCCCAACTGCCAATCTAGTCAGATAGGTTTTTAGAAGCATGCATAGAAATGAAAATCTGCAAGGACGGCAAGGAGTACAAAGATCCCAAAAGGCTGCCATGGACTCTGTGAGCTTCATGAGCAGAACTTTACAATATGAATTATATCCAAAGAATTTTTTCTGGGCATCTTCGTAAACCAGCCTCTACTGGTATTCTCATTTAGTCCATATAATAACAACACAGGGTTAGGTATTAGTATTGACCCCTGTTTTTTTTTTTTCTAAAACCAAAAACAATCATAGAAGCTGCAGAGGTGTAGTTCAGAGGCAGAGCACTTGCTTAGCGTGTGTGAAACACTGGGTTTGATCCTGGCATTAATAATAAAAATAACAATATTTAGAAAACAATTTCCCAAAGTCACACACCTAGAAAATGCCCTGCTATAGTGCGAAGTCAGGTCTGTCCAAATCCAGACTTTGTGCTATTAAGGAAAGAGAGGAGCCAGCTATAAGAGGAATGGAATGAGGACAAAGATGGCTCTTGAAGAGCAATAATGTTAAGCTACGGACATTCTGTTTAGATGGCCTCTTCCAGGGCTGTGACCTCTCCTCCTGTCCCCCGCCCCAGCCTCGTGCACATCACCCAGGGACACATTTACTGAGAGGTGCTGTAACTGGCAAAGCAACTGCTCACCTCCCCCACCCCATGAGCATGAGGGGAATCACTCGGTATGTATGTAGTGGGGTTGGAAGACAGGAACAAATTAGAAACAAACGCCAGAGACTGTGACAAGAATGAATAGGAGATAATGAAAGATCAGACAGATGTGCCCAGTTGAGGTCAGGAGGAGGAAAGATAAAGAGAGCGTTTGACACATGAGACAGGGGAAGAGAAAGGTATTTTGGTCCTGGATACTTCAGAGGTGAGCAGTCCAGGGGACAAGAATCTTTGTGAGTCCTGGGACTTAAAAGGACAGGGAGGCACTCGGGGGTCAGAAAGGGGAGAGAAGAAAGGTAGGGGAAGAAGGAAGAAGCTCATAGGAAAGTCTCATCTACTTTGCAGTTTCACCAGAGATTATTGCCGAGCTGTTTATAGTATTGATGGTGAGGGTAAAAAATAAAATAGATTAGCAATTGGCCTCCTCACTCAAAACAAAAAAAAAAGAGAACGCAGGAAGTTATGATGAGTCAGTAATGAAAGTGACAATGTTTTTCTAGTACTGAGCAGGTAATCGTGTGTAGGTTTTTAATATATCTGATCAAAGGAAAGGAAACTGAGGCTAGGAAGATGGTTCAGTGGATAAATACACTTGCTGCATAAACCTGATGGTTTGAATTTAGATCCACAGAACCACATGAAGCCAGATGAGGTAGAAATGATTATCTGTCATCCCAGTGTGCATATAGCAAGATGAGAAACAGCCAATACAATTTACAGAAACTTGTGGGCCAGCTAACCTGGTATATGCAGTGACAAACAAGAGAGACCCTGCCTCAAACAAAGAGGAAGATAAGGGCCCACACCTGAGGGTGTCTTCCAACCTCCACACGTGTCCCATGGTGTGCCCACACTTCTGCATGCTCATACAGACAACTCACAAACATACAGACACAATAAAAAAAGAAAATTAGATGGGAACATGCATCCACCTATGAACCATACGTAACTTTCCTCTGGTATCCAGAGTGAACTGGGTCTAGAGCCCCCTGTGGATAAAATCCTTAGGTGCTCAAGTCCCTTGTATTAAATATCATAGTATCTGAATATAAACTACACACATCATTTCATGTTATGGTTTGGATATAAAATGTTCCTCCCAGTGGCCCAGGTGCTGAAGACTTGGCCCATAAGCTGGTAGACTCCGTCATTGCAGGTTGATTGAATCATGAATACTCTGACTTAGTCAATGGTATTAATCCATTGGGAATTTAGAATTCAATGGCATTATTTGGAGGTAGCTGGGACTAGGGGGTGAAAGTTGGAGAAAGTTGGTCAGCCCAGGGCATGGGCTTGGACAGGTTACCTTATTTCAGCCTCCTTGAAAAAAAAAAAATCCTGGTGCTTCCTGGCTGCCATGAGGTAAGTGGTTTCAATCATCATATGTTCCCATCACCATGATATTCTGCCTTGTCTCAGGCCCAGAACAGAGGAGCTAGCTGACCTTGGACTAGAACCATGAAACTGAGCAAATATAAGTTAAGTTATGTTCTTAGGTGCTTCAATACGGCTACTAAAAGCTACTTATACATCCTCTACACTTTAAATCATGGATGTCCAACTTTTCAAAAAACACATATTTTTGTAAAAGAAAACAAAACATATTTTGTTAGTTATTTGCAAGGAGAGAGAAAAAGCCAGAGGGAGCAAGGATGTCAGGGCCTCCTGCCATTGCAAACATAGTCCAGATGCAGTCATTGTATGTGGCACCTTGTACATCTGGCTTTATGTGGGTCCTGGGGAATTGAAACTCTGCCTTCAGGCTTTGTAAGTAAACACGTTTAACTGCTGAGACAGCTCCCCAAGTTTTTGATATTGCACCATGATGTTGTCATCTATACATGTGTTGGGGCACATGCATAACTATAGAGGGACCCATGCAGCTTGTTGGCCTACACTTGGGTACATCTGTTTTAACTCATCTGTAGGGCTGGATAGATGGCTTAGCAGTTAAGATGCTTGCCTGCAAAGCCTAGGGAACCAGGTTCAATTCCTCAGGACCACAAAAACCAGATACACAAGGTAACGCAAATGTCTGAAGTTCGTCTGCAGTGGCTGAAGGCCCTGTCATGCCTATTCTTTCTCTCTCAAATAAATAAATAAATAAAGTAAAATATATTTAACTCATCTCTAGATTCCTAGTGATACCTGATACTTCATACAATACAAATTCTATGCAAATACTTGTTATGCTGTACTGTTTGGGAGCAATTATAAGAAAAATACATTTGTATGTGTTTGGTATATATGTATTTTTTTCCAAATTATTTTTCACCTGTAGTTGGTTGGATTAAGAGATGGAGAACAAGTGAAAATGGAAAGCCAACTGAATTTCAGTTATGGAAAGTGTGATTTCAACCCAAATGTCAGCTTGGCAGTAACCAAATTTCTCCATTGACTTTGGGATCCAAACTTTAAATACTTCAGCAGAGGTATTCCTCTGTGACCCCAGCTCCACTCCAGCTGTGCAATCTCACATGGCTCTAGCCACTTACCAAATGAATGACTGACAGGGCCAGTCTCAAAACCCTAGTTCATAAGACTTTGTCTCCCACTAAAGTTATAATAATATTTTAAATTATATACCCAATTATCACACCTGAAATTTCTCAGAAGTTTTGATTTAACCTCTGGTTAAAAAAAAAAAAAAAGAAAAACCAGCTGTGGTGGCACACGCCTTTAATCCCAGCATTCAGGAGGCAGAAGTAGGAGGATCACTGTGAGTTCGAGGCAACCGTGAGACTACATAGTGAATTCGAATGAGACCCTGCCTCACAACCACCCCTCCCCCCAAAACGAAGTCTTCCATGGAAAGTAGATCAGCTGAAATAAATTTGAGAAGAATATTCATGGTGGCTTAAAATCCAATAATGCATTTAATAGCATATTAATTATTTAACCTTCAAAACTATTGAGTTATTACCTGTTAAACGGAGCTTCCAAATCTAAATTATGCCCAGGAACCATCCGGAAGACAACATACTTTCTATTTTCTTAAGGAGGAAAGTTCTCCATATTGCCATATAAGAATTACATGAGCTGAACAAGGTCTAGCAGTTAACACAGCTGTTTCCTGTGACGGCATATGCATCTCTCACAGGAAGGACGATGTTATCAGTCCATTCCTTCTGCCCACGTGTAAACTGGGTGGCACAGTGAAAAGCACTGGTTTCCAAACATTTTTGCAGATTAGCAAATTCTTTTGTTTGTTTGGAGGTAGGGTCTCCCTCTAACCCAGCCTGACCTGGAACTCATTCTGTAGCCCGGGCTGGCCTCAGACTCATGGGGATCCTCCTACCCTCAGTTTTCAGAGTGCTGGGGTTACGAGTGTGAGCCACCACACCTATTTTTTTCTTGATTATTAAATGCATATTTAAGAAGTCAGGGTTGGAGAAATGGCTTCACCATTAAGGAGCTTGTCTACAATGCCTAAGGATCCAGGTTCGATTCCCTGGTACCCAAGTAAGCCAGATGCATAAGGTGGGGCATGTGTCTGAAGTTTGTATGAAGCAGCTGGATGAGAATGGCATGCCCATTCTCTCTTTCTCTCTCTGCCTCTTCCTCTCTCCCTCTCAAATAAAAAATCAAGTCACTCAGTACAGTCCACATTCAAATCATTCCCTTTTTCTGAGATATTAAAATATCTATAGGTAAAATGTTTAACTCTCCAGATCCTACGTAAGCCAGACACACAAAGTGACACAAGTCACACATGTGCCAAGGGAGTGCACGCATCTGGAATTTGACTGCACTGGCTGGAGGCCCTGGTGTGTCCATTCTCTCTCTCTCCCTCGCTCTTTGTCTCCCTCTCAGTCTCTAATGTAAACAAAAGGCCAGTCTGTTGGGTTTGCCTCAAAAAAGGTTTTGCAACTGCTTAAAAGGAGTGGGCCACAACATAACCTGACTGCTGAATAGCCAAGAGCTCTGTAACATGCCCTTATGTAGGTGGTTTCTAAACATGATGGCCTTATTCCTTGCAATTCTACAGGTTAGAAAGGTTGAGATCAAGGAGCCAGCATATCTGATGTTCCTTGAGAGCCAGTTCCTTACAATGCCACCTTCTAGCTGTGTGGTGGAAAGGAATAGAATAGCTACTTTTCTGGCATCTGTTTCACGAGGGCATGGGTCCAATGGGTGAAGTCTCTTTCTACAAGAACTAATCATCTGGCCAAAAAGCCCACCTCCTAAAGATGTCATCTTGAGGAGGGTTAAGAATTCAACATATAAATTTGAGAAAGAGAAACAAGCATCCTGGCATAACACGGTGCAACAGAAAAGTCTTTGGTATGGTTCTGTTAGAGCTTCTGAAAGCACGATGCAACCATGGGCCATTCCATTGTAAGTGACATTTCAAGACAAGTCTACAGCAGCCTCTCACTGCTTGCTTCCCTGAGACTTACCATCAATAACGACAAGTGTCCAGAACCTCTAGTCAACCCCCTTCTGCATCCTATTTTTTTTCCTCAGATTATCTACCTGAACCTTGCTCCAAAGCCCTTCTGTCTCTCTCAGCTTGCCCTCTTTGTCTTTAACTGATGCTTTATTGTGTTTACTCCTAAAATTGGATTTTGTCTCAGACAGAGATTATAATCTACTCCCATTGCCCTCATTATTTACTCAGATTAAAAAAGTATGCCTTGCTTATCATAGGTACTCAATAAATATTTGGGAATGAAGAAGGAGACACCTGGGAGGATACTTGTTTCAAAATATAAGCCCCTAACCGGGCATGGTGGTGCACGCCTTTAATCCCAGCACTCAGGAGGCAAGATGTGGGAGGATTGCCATGAGTTTGAGGCCAGCCTGAGATTGCATAGTGAATTTCAGGTCAGCCTGGGCCAGAGCGAGACCCTACCTTGAGAAACCAAAAATATGTATGTATGTATGTATACATACATACATACATACACACATACACACACACATATATATACATATATACATTCATATAAATATGAATTTACTCTCTGAGAATGGATAAACAACTGATTTCTATGACCAGTTTTTTCACTCAGTTTTAGCCAGAGGACTCTTGGTTTACAGCCAGTTTCATGCAAAGTCAGAAATATAAATGCTAATATTACAGAGGTAAAAAGATTTTCTAATATTTACTAGCTTCAAAGTAACATTTCTATCTATCAGCACCTGCACTAATCTTAATTTATTGATTCACTTTATATTAAGTGCCATTTTATGCATGTGTGGTGTGTGTACATGTACATGTGTATACGCCTATAGGTATACACTTGTGAGGGGTTGCTTGTGGATGTGCGTAGGCATGTTGAGGTCAGATGTGGATATGAGATGCCCTCCTTAGAAACCCTTCATCTTATTCTTTGAGGCAGGGTCTCTCACTGAACCTAGAGCTCACTGTTAGGACCAGATTTGCTAACTAGTAAGACCGAGGGCTCGGCCTCTCTCGACCTCCCCAGAACTGGGACTACAGGCCTGCACCACCATGCTGGGAATTCTACATGGGGGATGGGATCCAAAGTCAAGTCCTCAAACCTGCATGGCAAGTACATTATCCACTGAGACATCTTCCCAGCTCCCTTTCATATCAGTTTTTTTTTTTGTTATTGTTTATTTATTTGAGAATGACAGAGAGAGAGAGGAGAGAGAGAGAGAAAGAGAGGGAGAGAATGGGCATGCCAGGGCCTCCAGCCACTACAAACGAACTCCATTGTGCATCTGGCTATCGTGGGTCCTGGGCTGGGGGGGGGATCAAACCTCGAACCAGGGTCCTTAGGCTTCACAGGCAAGCCCTTAACCTCTAAGCCATCTCTCCAGCCCTCCTATCAGTGTTTAATTCAAGTGCTCACTAAAGACATTTAATATTACAGGCACTGTGCTAAATGCCAGAAGAAAAAAAAAAAAAAATAGAACTGAACCAAAGAAAGTTTTGTCACCAACAGGTCCACGGTGGAAAAGAAAACCAACAACTCTAGTGCAATGGCTGCAGTGCCACAAGAGAAAGAAATGCTCCAGCTCCACCTGAAACCCATCCACGCAGTGACATGAAGAGAGCGAGATCAGTCTTGAGACGTTTGTCGTCTGCCTCCTTCAGCTGCTTGGGCTAGACAAGCCCTCTCTCCTCCCCTCACTCTGGGCTCTCCAGCTCTCAGAACCGACTCCACCAAGCTTCTTAGCTCCATTTTTGGCACTTCCTCCCACACTAAACCAGCATGAAATACGACTCATTTAGCTTGTAGCTCTCAAGCAGCCCACACATTAAGGGAAATACGACCAGTTGTGTACTTTACAGTTTCCTTAAGATAAAAAGCACACCATCAGTGGAGACTACTTTAAATGTCTGGGCCCCAATATGGTATCATAGAAGATGAGGAATCTGGTGGGAAACAATAATGATAAATACAGCACTTTCTTTTTTCTGTTCCCCGCCCCCACAGCCTCCAGTCCTCAGAGCCCTTTCCTGTTAACTCATGGCACTGAGTAAGTCACAAAGTATCTTTGGACCTTGACTTCCTTATCTGTAAAACATGGGGGTTGGAATTGGTTATCTTTAAGGTCCTTTCCAGCTTTCAAAGTCTGATAGAAAGTTTTATCTACCCTGTGACTTCACATCAAGATCCAGCTGGTTTCCCTCCCCTCCTCAGTTCTGGCTAACCTGTGGGGTTGTGTGGATATGAAATGAAAAAAAGGAAAATTACTGTATGTGTATGGTGGGTTACAAAATTAAATAGGTCACGGCTCTGTAGAAAGGTGATGTGGAAAAAGTGTAAAAATGCGAGATAACAGGAAACAAAGCTTCAGGGGCTTTTAACATGGGCTGGACAGACCATACTGGTGAGAAGAAATGTCTTTTCATAATTTTTAGTGTGCTTGGCCATTACTATACGTGTGTGGAATGCTTACTATTGCAAGATATTAAGTCATGTCCTAGAAACAGAGGGAAAAGCAAGCTGCAAATTTTACTATTTGGCCAAGTTACAATTAAATTTAAAACTGCTTTAGGATTTGAAGAGATTAAGTGGCTTCTAAAACATTATAAACAATTAAACTTTTATAGTAAATATTGAAGGATTACAGCTGTGTATTAAATTTTCTATGCATATTTGTTATCAGGAAATTCTGAAAGAATAAAAACAGAAAATACTGGTATGAAAAGGTTTGCCAAATTTCTGGTAAAAATAGTTTTCTGTATTTAGAGAAAGTGTAATATTGGTATTTCAGAGAGTGCTGTGCTTGTCTTTGAGATTTGATGGTGCTGAATTGTTAAGATAAGTGTTCCAGGTTGGCTTAGCTGTTAAGGCACTGGACTGCGAAGTGTAAGGACCCATGTTTGATTCCCTCGTACCCATGTAAGCCAGATGCAAATGGTGGAGCAGACAGCTAGAGTTCATTTGCAGTGGCTAAATGCCCTGGTGCACCTATTCTCTCCCTCTCTCTTTCTCTCTTTCTCTCTCTCTCTCTCTGTCATAAATAAATAAAGATAAAAAGAACAGAAAATCCCCCAAGACTTATTAAATATTAAAGGGATGTAGTCAACCTCTGGCTTTTACACACATATGTGCACTCATGTACAGGCGGTCATACATACACATGTACCTGCACACATACGAATGTGCACACATACATACATACATGCATGCATGTGTTCCATATACATATGCAAAAATAAAAAAAAAATCATTCCAGAGCTGGAGAGATCTTCAGCAGTTAAAGGTGCTTTCTTGGAAAGCGTAATGGCCTGGGTTCAATTCCCCAGTACCCACATAAAGCCAGATACACAAAGTGGCATATGTATCTGGATTTTGTTTGCAGTGACAGGAGGTCCTGGCATGCCCAAACTCACTCTCTCGGTCTCTATCTCATGAATAAATAAATAAATAATCATTCCAAGGATAAGTGGGATTTTAATAAAATCTATCATCTATCATTTGTGGGAGCAAATGAAAGAAAGTTAATCAACTGTTCGTTTATTTTTTTTCTTTCTATTTCAGAATCTGACTTCAAGCAGCCCCATCCAGTGGCCTTGCTCTTTCCCTGGGATCACATTATATTGAATACAGTATACTGAACTTCAAGCTTTTAGACACCTTGATGTCCAGCATAGAAACAGAAGCAGGAAGGGAGCCTAAGAGAGCAAACCCACTGGAAAGTAATGAAGAATGTTACCAGGGAACACATGTGGCCACTATGCGAGGCAGAAAATAGTAGTAGGGTCCAAGAAGGCCAGAATGAATGTTAGGAAAATAAGAAACTGGAGCTTTTATTTTCTAAAGAAGAGCTGTTTCAGATGATGGTAAACTTCTTTTTCTTTTCTCAATTTTTATTAACATTTTCCATGATTATAAAAAGTATCCCATGGTAATACCCCCCCCCCACTTTTCCTGTTTGAAATTCCATTCTCCATCATATCCCGTCCTCATCTCAATCAGCCTCTCTTTTATTTTGATGTCGTGATCTTTTCCTCCTCTTATGATGGTCTTGTGTAGGTAGTGTCAGGCACTGTGAGGTCATGGATATCCAGGCCATTTTATGTCTGGAGGGCGCACGTTGTATGGAGTCCTACGCTTCCTTTGGCTCTTATATTCTTTCTGCCACCTCTTCTTCATTAGGTCCTGAGCCTTGGAAGGTGTGATTGAGATGTTACTCAGTACTCCAGTCACTTCTTTCCAGCACTATGAAACTTTCTGAGTCATCCCAAAGTCACTACCCTCTGAAAAGAGAAGATTCTATACCCAAAGTGAGAGTAGCATTAATATAAGGGTATAAATATTAAGAGAAGTGCTTATGGGGCAGTTTGATAAGCATACTATATACATTTTTCCAGACATCAGCAGATGTTACACCCCTAGGGCTCATGACTACCCCTGATTTAAGTTTTTAGTATCAGGGATGTGCTCCCCTCCATGGAGCAGGCCTCCAGTCCAATTGGAGGGAAGTTGGTTTCCACCATGACAGATGTGCCACTATTGCAGTGGTTGGCTCATTTGGCCTGGCTGGCCAATTATAATGCTTGCAGTGTGCACTGTTGAGTATCTACACTGGTGGTGTCTCTTTCTCCCATTGAACTACATGTAAAGCTTCTTCCAGCTTTCTGTCAGCTGGTCTACATGGAGGAGGTTATCAGCTCAGTTCCAGCAGGATTTCTCAGTGGCCTTGCAGCCCAAGTATGTGAAGGATGGTAAACTTCTTATTGAGCCCTTGGAGTCAGATTAAAAGTACAATGAGCAGGCTGGAGAGATGGTGTGGTAGTCTGACTAGATGGCTCCCAATATATTCAGTGTTTTATTAGTTGGTAGTTTGGATCTGCAGCCACCTGGCTAGAGGAGGTGGATCTTAGGGCCCAGACCTAAAGTGTGGTGGTGGATTTGAAATTCCAAACTAAAGATAAGCAAAGTGCCTAAGTTTCTCTTGGAGTTCCTTAAGTGTGCTGTGTAGTGTGGCTTTTGGGCTTGTGGCTTCTCTCTCTCTGCTTGGACCTGTGAAAGCAGGCCAGCTTCTTCTGCCATTTTGGAACTTCCCCTGGATCTGTAAGCTTCAATAAATCCCTTCCTCCATAACTGTGCCTGGTCTGGAAGTTCATCTCAGCGAACCTGAAGCTGTCTGCTACAGATGGCTTAGTGGTTAAGGAGCTTGCTTGTGAAGTTTAAGGACCCATGTTCAACTCTAGGTTCCACATAAGCCAGATGCAAACAGTGATGCAAGCATGAAAGGTCACATAAGGTGGCACACACGTCTGGAGTTCCATTGCAGTGGCTGGAGTCCCTATCGCACTAATGATCTCCCTCCCTCTCTGTCTATTGCTGTCTCATTAAAAATACAAAAAAAAAAGAGGTCAGTGTGCTGGGCTTGCCTCCCCACAAAAAAGTGAAATTAGAAACAAAGGTCAGCTGGGCGTGGTGGCACATGCCTTTGATCCCAGCACTAGGGAGGCAAAGGTAGGAGGATCACCATGAGTTCGAGGCCACCCTGAGACTCCATAGTGAATCCCAGGTCAGGCTGGGCTAAAGTGAGACCCTACTTTGAAAAACAAAAAAAAAAAAAAAAGAAAGAAAGAAAGAAAGAAAGGTCATCTAGTAAAAGTCTATCATCTGTTACATGAGCATTGACATCTAATAACACGGTCTGAGAACATGAATATGATTTGCATAGTTGATTCTCCTTTTAGACATTATCAAACTTTATGTTACAGCCTGGTTAAATAGTTCAGTTTGGTATAAGAAATTCAAAACCCATATATCCTCTTTGCTGATTTAAAAAAATATATATCTGCGTATGTTTGTGGTATGCATGCAAGAATGTATGCACATTAGTATGTGTGTGGGTGCATGTACATGCATGTGCACATGTGTGTAGAGGCCAGAGGTTGGTGCCAGGTGTTCTCCTCAGTTGTTTCTACTTTCCTCTTTAATTTTGCTTCTTGTATTTTTATCTATTTGTGAGAGAAAGAGAGATGAGGCGTGGGCACACCAAGGCCTCTTGCCATTGCACACAGTCTCCAGATGCACGAGCCTCTTTGTGCATAGGGTTTCGTGCGTGTACTGGGGAACTGAACTCAGTCGGGAGCCTTTGCAAGCAAATGCCTTTAACTTCTGGGCCATCTCTCCTGACCTCCACCTTACTGTTTGAGACCAGGTCTGTCACTGAACCTAGGGTTCCCCAAATCATCAAGTCTAGCTCTCTAGAAAGCGTTGGGAATCTTTTTGCTCTGCTTCCCCTGTTCTGAGATTATAGACACATGCTGCCATGCCTGGCTTTTATGTGGATGCCAGAGATCTGAACATAAGTTCTCTCTCTTTCTCTCTCTCTTTTTGGCTTTTTCGAGGTAGAGTCTCACTCTGGCTCAGGCTGAGCTGGAAATCACTCTGTAGTCTCTGGGTGGCCTCGAACTCACGGCGATCCTCCTACCTCTGCCTCCCAAGTGCTAGGATTAAAGGAATGCGCCACCACTCCCAGCCATAAATCCTTTCTTTAGTGGCAAGTATTTTATCCACTGAGTCATCTCCTCAGCAACTTTTCTTTATTTTATTCACTGAAAAATTTATCTTTTAATTAGCACATTTAAATACTTAGCCATATTTTCATATGCTACAGTGTGTTTGGTTTATAGGCAACTCTGGTCAATATGACTAAAAGGGCTATCTACTGAGGGCAGAGAATTGATGGTAAGGCTTTAAGAATATGGTTTTGTTGTTGTCGCTGTCCTTGTCATTCTTGAGGTATATCTTACTCTAGGCCAGGACAGAACTCACTCTAGTCCCAGGCTGGCCTTGAACTCACAGGGATCCTCCGACCTCTGCCTGCCAAGTGCTGAGATTAAAGGCTTGTGCTACCACACACATTTTTTTTTTTTTTTGGTTGAACATGGTAAATTTTGTCTTCCAAACTACTTTATCTTCTGTCTCTGTCTCGCATGCTTTCTTCAGTGTGATTTATATACTTCCACTGGCTCTGTGTGTCCTCCTCTCAAATCTCAGTAGACTTGTGACAATTGAGGAGGCTAGACATCAAGAGATAATACAACCTTTTCTAAAGCATTGATGCAACAAACTACCTTAAAGTCAGTGACTTTAAAAAACATAAACTATATAAGCACATGCATTAGTTACTTGCCTCATCACTGTGACAAAATGCCTAACAAAAACAACTAAAGGAAGGAAGGTCTTTTTTTGGTTTCATAGATGGAGGGTGCATAGTCCACCACAGCTGGGAAGGTGTGCTGGTGGGAGTGGGAGGTGGCTGTTTGCATTGTGTCTACAGTCAGGAAGGAGAAACAGAGAGAGAGAGAGAGAGAGAGAGAGAGAGAGTGTTAATGCACTCCGTTCATTTTCTCCTTATTTCCTTTATATTCAGGCTGTAGTTTGTTTTGTCCAAAATGGGTTTCACTGGGCAAAACCAAGTTGTGACTAGGATTCCATTCATTTCTGAAAGTTCCTGGGGAGAACTTCTCAGAATTTGGAAGCTGTTCATATTCCCTGGCATGAACCTCTCCCTTCTTTCTACAAACCTGGTCATGCCACCCTTCTCAGCTATTCTCCACATCACATCTTTTCTACCTCCCATTTTCACTCCTAAAGACTCCTGTGATTGTGTTGTGTCCACTCTGATGAACGAAGAGTATCTCCCCATTTCAAATTCCTTAAGTTATACCTGCAAAGGCCCTCTGTCTGATAGGTAACATAATCACAGGCTTCAGGAACTGGAATGTGGATGTATTTTAGGGCCATTATTCTGCGTACTGTGGTGTGCAAAGGCAGAATGGATATTTTGTGGGTGTACCTTCCTAAAACATGTCCTCTAATGCTACACATTTCAGCTGATAATTTTTTGTTATTCATTGTATAGAATTCATCAGGCTAGCCCTGCTCCACATTTCCCACTAAAATAGATGACACCTTAAGTATTCAATTTATATTCATTTGTATAGCATTATACATTATTTACATAGTTTCAGTGTTTAAAGATAGTACAATATATACTCTACAGATTAGACAAGAATATTGTTGTGCTTTTTCTCTCTTCTTTCTCTTCATCATGATGATAGAATCATTTATTTCAAGTTATTATCATTTCTTTGTATTGTATGAATTAGAAATGGTGAGGATATAAAAGTTTTCATTTTTATTTTCTGGAATTTAGGGTTTATTTGGCAACAAATAACATAATATCCAACCAAAGGTGGCTTAAGATAGGAAAAACTTAAATGTTATCAAAATAAATTTAGACCTGTTGTTCCAGGGATAGTTAATAGGGTAGTTCAGTAACATCATGGATGATCCAGTGCATTTCATCAAATTGCTTTTTACCCAGGCTAATCTAGAATTTGCTAGACTTTTGTAGACCTAGCAAATATACTCTCACACAACCCTGTCTGAAGATGTGTTAGTTGTTCCTTGGTGTATCACAAATCCAATGGCTTTAGCCCCCCCACCCCCTCCCCCACACAAAATGTGTTATTCACTGTGTTTTCTACAGGTCAGGGATTTGGATTCTGTCTCTTTTATGCTCTCTCTAAAAAAACCACAACAAGAAAAAAAAAAAAACATTTCCTTTTGTACAGCTTTTTTTTTTTTCAGTAGAGCAGCATATTTTCTAATAATGATTTCAGAGATGGTCAGCCATAGGAATCCTTATGTAACTGAAATTATGTGTGACTGTTAAATGATAAATGAATTTGTAAAGATTCCTAGGCTAAAAGTAGTTCCTGGGATGGAGAGGTGGCTTAGCAGTTAAGGCACTTGCTGCGAAGCCTAAAGACCCACATTCCATTCTCCAGATCCCATGTAAGCCAGACGCACATAGGTGAGGCAAGCACAAGCTCGCACGTGACCACTAGGTGGCACAAGCGTCTGGAGTTCAATTGCAGTGGCGGCGGCCCTGGAGTGTCAATTCTCTATCTTTCCTCTTTGTCTCTCTTTCTCTCTAAATTAAAAAAATAATAATAAAAAGCAGTTCCTTTGGAATACTTTGTTCTACTATTCGCTTCCATTGTGCTAATGAGCAGATAACTAGTTAGCATGTTCTTTGTAGCTCGCATGCTCTGAGATTCCATCATGATGTGTTAAGGGGGGATTTTGTACTTAGGCATTAGCATTAGATGTGAACTTTCAACCTAAAAGTACTGGAACATTTTCTGTATTTCTTCATTCTTTAATGTTTCCATACATACCTGGATCTGTATATCTTACTAATTGAATATCGAACTTTTGGATTTATTTGCTGTGCTTTTGAAAATTTCTCTCTCTGTTTTATTCTTTCTTCTGAAACCTATTTAAAAAAAAAGAAGTAGTTTCTTATGAATTCACCCTCTGGTTCAGTCTGTGTTAGCTCAGCATGTTGATTAAGAGCCCGAGTCCAAATCCTGATCCAGTAACTTAATTGTGTTATTCTGGGGTAAGTTACTCCTTCTGTTCTTCATTCAGTTTACTTGTGTGTAAAATGAATATGCTAGTAATACTGATTATTTTGTAAGATTATAAATATTAAGTGTGTAAATAGACAAACGCTTTAATTCATCTGGGTTACCCAAAGAAAATGCCTTAGACTAGGTCACTTATAAATAGAACTTTGTTGCTTATGATTTTAGAAACTGGAAAGTTCAAGGTTAAGACATTAACACTTAAGTGTTGTGAGGAGCCATTGCTCATAGATAATCCCCCATATTCTTATAGAGCAGAAGGGCACTGCTTCCATTCACTGACTTCATGATCTATCTACACAATAAGGACAATGCCTCTACTACCATCTATTCTGAGGCTACAATTCAACATTGAAATTTGGAGAGACACAAACATTCAGACCATAGCACATGCTCAGAAGAATCTGAGTTACTTATAACATTGATAATAAAATTTATAGTAATTCACATTATTAATCATATTGTTATTTAAACTATTCAATTTTATTCTAATAACTGTGTTCTTAGTTTCCTAACTATTTTTTTTAATAATAACCTTGTTTGGTGACTATAAGTTCCTTTGTTTAAAAATGCATATTTCCACCTGGAGAGATTGCTCAGTGGTTAAGGTGCTTGCCTACAATGCTTAACAACTGGGGTTTGATTCCCTAGTACTGATGTTAGCCAGATACACAAGGTAATACATGCATCTGGAGTTCTTTTGCAGTGGCTAGAGGCCCTGACATATCCATACTCACTCACTGTCTCTGTCTGTCTCTCTCCATCTGTATCTCTGCCTGCAAATAAATAAAATATTTTTTAAAGGTAAATGCACATTTTTAATGCTCTACTTTTATTTGGGGGCTTGATTTTGTTTGTTGATTGAAATGCTGTCTCCTTGAGTATCACATTCTTATGAATGATGTGTGACTGAGTTGTCCATGCCATCTCATGTTTGGGACTCTCACCTGTTTCTGTGTGGTGCCAATTCTGATTGTCTCTTCTGCTTATTATGGTATGAGGGGAGCTGAATAGGACGCTGTGTGGGGCAAGAAATAAAGACTGTTCTGTGTGTGTGTGTGTGTGTGTGTGTGTGTGTGTTTTGTTTCTTCCAGGGTGATTGGGGATCAGTTTCTGGGTGCTATCTTCTCTCACTGGCCCAGATGCCCATATTGGTCCATACAGAGCTGAGGAAAGTGATGTTCACTACCTTTTCTTCATAGCTCTTATCATTATCACTTTGTATCTAAAATAATCTCAGTTGTTGACTATTTACAACATATTTACATGGCTTGCCTCTGTGAAAGCAACAACTTTGCATGACCAATGTATTATTTTCAGGGCTTGGTGTTGATCTTATACAGAATGATCTATATGTGAATGAATGAATGTGTTCTTTGATTACAAGTTCACAATGAACGTACCTGTTCAGGTCTGAGCTTGAATCTGCCCCAGTTTTCCCAGAAGTTCCACCTCATATAGTTTTGTCTTATAGATCCTGCTTGCTTTAGAAAATCTGGATAAATGGAACCTCCAATATTGTTTTTTAGAACCTTAGTGAATGTTTGAAAACATTTTTTTTTTTTTTTTTTTTTTTTTTTTTTTTTTTTTTTTTTTTAGTTAGAAGCGGTAGTACACACCTGTAACCTGTATTGGGCAAGTTAAAAAAATAAAATAAAAAGGACCAGAAGTTAAAGATCAGGTATAAAATGAGTTTGAGGTCACCCCAAGCTACTGAGGCCCTGTCTCAAAAGCAAACAAAAGGAAGAAAAAACCAATACAATTTTTCCGTTTTGTCTGGGGATATATGCTGGCAGGTGTATAAAGTATGCTTTTGACACCATCAATAGTACTTTTAGTTTCCACAGTGTGATTTTAGTTGGAGCATAGCTTGGTGATTTAAATAACACTGAATATAATAGGGTCCTTGTATTCCTTTTGATTCTCCATTAGTAATATTTTTAACATACAAAAATGTTTCAAATATATAAAGACCAGTGTCATCAATGCTCATAATTAACCATCTATATTTGATCATTCCAAACATTTAGCAATACTTGTTTCAGAGCTTTAAAAATAAAAAGTAGCTTTCACTGCACTGCTTTCCCTTTCCACTCCTTCCTTTTCTTTCCTGCTCACCATCCGGAAGTTGATTTGCTTACTTCCTGTCTGTGCCCAGCTTTCTGTGGATCACAGAAGACAGGCTTTCAAGCGGAGCATACATGGTGCTGGCTCCCTCCATCCTTCAGATTACAGCAGGAGAAAAATCTCCCCTTGGCCACGTCCTGAAGGCCTTTCAACTTGCTGTTCTCTATCATCTTTATGTCATCACTGTATATCTAAAATAATCTCAGTTGTTGGTGAATAAGCTTGTTTGCCTCTGTGAAAGTACTGTCGAGGCCTCTTGGGTGACTACAAGCCTAGGGGAGACATTCATAGCCAATCAAAATATAATGGTATTGTTTTATTTTCCATTATGTGTATTTTAATGGTTTTTTTTTTCCTTTTCTAATAGGCAAGCATTTCTTGATAGCCTTTACAGTAGTAATTTATGTTTCCTTTTAAATTAAACATGACCAAAACAGGTATTGATTTAATGAAAAATGTTATGTAGTTTAAACATAGACAGTATGTAGATATAGCAACAATTTATAAAGTTTATGTTGAAATTAAGACACTTGGCCTAATTAAGAATGTTCAAGTTCAAGTGATACGTGACCTAAACTGACCTCTGCTTTCTCTCGCCGCCCAGAGTCATTGTCTATCTTCAGCTATTAAAAACTGCTTGGGGGTCCCTCCTCCTCACCTTCCTTTACCAGCTAAGGTGCAATTTTCTATGTGGGTACTCCTTTTATGGTATTTCCTGTAACCAGCAGCCCTGCCTGCACCTGGCTTTCTCACCATCCCCTGCAACTTCATGAAGCCTTTCTCCACTTAGTGCCAACTGCAGTATTGCATACCTATATGATTCTCTTATCTAATTCTAAGTCTTAGGGTAGAATTTCTTCATTCTAGGATCATAGTCTGAACAGGCTCCTCAGGTCAGAGAAGGAAAGATTTGTTTTCGATGGTTCAAACGATCATCTGGGGCAGAAAATGAATGCTCTCCGTGGGCAAAAGTGGTTCTCTCATATTTCCACATTTGAAGTTTTAAAAGCAGTTCTGTTTATGGATCTCAATAGATGATTTTAAATTAATTTATTTTCTATTGAGGTAATACGTTAACCTGTTGTTTAGGTGAAGGGAAAGAAAAGAAAGGGATATGGACAGGGTAAATGATAATGATGGATATGATAGCTTTGTAAGTCATTCCCTCAAGGTGGCTCACGTGGGTGACCAATGTCAAAGCAAGTCTTTAAAATATAACATTTTAAAACAACTCACAACCTTTGAAGGCAAACGCTCCGGTACCACTGCAGCTGTCGCAACCACGAATAGCTTTCAAGTTCCGTGGTGGAGATCTACAATACTAGTGAATCTATGCAGTCCTGTCCACAGAAACAGCACCAGAAACCGAATGCTGTTTAAAAATCCTTTAATGCCTGCCGTCAATATGTCATTCATTCATTCACAGACTCATATCTTCACTTCAAGATTTAAAAGACCAGTGCAAGCCTGGCCTGGTGGCACAAGCATGTAATTCCAGCCCTTGAGAAGTGGAGGCAAGAGGATATCGAGTTCAAGACTTCTCATGGCCATAAGTGAATTCGAATCCAGTATGGAGTACAAGAGACCCTGTTTCCAAAATATTAAACCCAACTCGGACACCAAGAAATAACTCCCCCCCACACACACACACAAATCAAAGCAAAACAGAACACCCCATGCATGCACTTGGCCTCTTCTCAGCAGAGGTGAAAAGGGGTGCCCTCAGAGTGCCTGTGGCACTGTGGGGAGGGGATGGTGAAGTCAATGTCAGCTTCTCTTCCAGAGGTGGCAGAGTCCAGAGAGGAAGAAGGGCTGCGCGGGGGGTTTGAGGGAAGTGACTTCACACTCGCGATGACAAAAAGTCATGCTGCCACTGTAAACAAGAGCCTTCAAACGCGAAAGCGGGCGAAGTGGAATCTGTCTGGTGCGTCCATCTTCTCCGCAACGTCTTCCCCTGCAGGAGCCAAACTTTCTCCATCCACAGTGACGGGTCAGCGCGGAAGCGCCGCCGCCTGGCACAGCACCGCGGGCGCGCCGGGGATCGGCGTGGGGCGGCCGGGCCCCGCGTGGGCTCGGGAGTCCCCTGGAGCATCATTCTCTCTCCCGCACCAGGGGAACAAGCTTCTCTTTTCAAACTCGGTCATTTCCGTGGGGAATTGCGGCACGAGCAGGTCCTGGGTGTGGCGATGTCCAAGGGGAGCTCAGAGCGCCCAGCTTTCCCGCCGCTGGCAGACGGACAGACGGAGGACGGACCGAGGACGAGCGGCCGCAGCCCGCGGTCTCGTCTCGTCTCATACCCCGGGGGCAGCGCGTGGACGCGACCCCGCGGCCTCTGCTCAGCGCCCGAGCGCCGCCGGCTGCGCGCTTCTCCCCAGCTCGCCGTGCGCCCGGAGGCGGCTCCTCCTGCCGGCACACAAGTCCTTATATGCACCGGTTGCACCAGCCCGCCTTTACTCCAGCCCCACAAATAATTAATGGGACGAGGGAGGACATCGCTCTTTTGTATTTCCTCGCCCCTCGCCCCCACTCAATCCCTTAGCATTAGAACCAGTCGAGGAACCCCAAGATGCCATTTTGGTGCAGTGCACCCATCGGATACCCGAACCTAGACCTCGAGCCCCCTTGGGAAACGGCGGCACTATCGACACTCAGGATCAGCTCTGCCCATTCAGGTCCCGGAGCCCACCAGAGCCCGGACGGAAAGGGTGCGCGCCCCTCCCCCACCCACGCTGTTGCAGAGGGACCGGGTCAGGAAGCGCTGCCTCTCCCCCGCCGCAGACCACGCCTCCTCCACCTCCCCACCCCCCTCACTCCTCCCAGGAAGCGGTGATAGACAGTTCGGTGTGGTTCTCCACCCCCAACCCCCCCCACCCCAGCTGAGTGGAGGAGTTGATATGTCTCATTATAACAGCCAATGCAGCCGCCATCCACGCACAAGCAAAGAAACATGTCCCATTTAAATACACCCACGCAGCCCCAGCGCCCTTAGCCGATCGGGGCGCGCAGCCCACACGCACCGAGGCTCCCGGCTGGCTTGCAGATCCGCTTCAGGTTGGGCTCCGGGACCCCGGCGGACCCACGCTCCGAGGACCGGGATCCGAGTCCTCGGGCTGGGGAGGGGAGAGGCCCGCGAGGGCGGGGAGGGCTGGGCCCCGGGGCCTCTCGAGCGGACACCCGCATGAGGACGCGAGCGCGGTAGACCAAGGTGGAATTTCCAAGGGAGAAGCAGCTTCGGGGTGATTTTTGGTCCATTTCTCCGGAGACGAAGTAGACATGGCGAGCGACTCCCCGGCTCGCAGCCTGGATGAAATAGATCTCTCGGCCCTGAGGGTGAGCCGAACGTGTTTTCTTCTGCTTTCTGTCGGGTGGTCGGGGTCTGGGCAAAGGCGGGGAGGGTGGGGGGTGATGGTGGAGGAGTGGTTCGATGCTTGCACCGGGGCTGGGGCTGGAGGTGGTGGGGAGCGGAGAAGAATGCGGCGGGGAGACCACCTGCATTTGCGTTTTGACTCGAGCGCACCTCGGCGGAGTCCCCACGCCGGGGCTGGTCGGCTCCTGGGCTCCCGCGGCTGTGGCTTTGGCCAGGGCTCCCCCAGAGCTCGGGCAGCTTACGGCAGTTTCATCTTAGGTGGGCGTAAGAGCATTAAAATGAAAGGCTCGCGTGTGCGTGGTGTGTGTGGTGTGTGTGTGTGTGTGTGCACGCCCCTGGCAATGCAATCAGCCGTCTCGTGCCAAGGCGCGAGACCCAGCTGCCCCTTTCTGCAGGGAAGAATCACCGCGCGAATAGACACACTGGTCCCTCAGGTTTTCCAGCTACCTTGCAAGATGACATCGGGGAGTGTGGCTGTCCCCATCAGCGGAACCTGCCGCTCCGCTCCGAGGAGCCCCAGTGATTACTCCCAGGGTTTTTGTAGATGGCAACTGCGACCCCTCCCCCTGGACGCCAGGGTGCCCACTCAGCCTCACCTAGGGTCTGAATTCAGCCCTGCCTGCGTCCCTCTGACTTTGTGGCTGTGACATTTCCGTTTCATGGCTGAACTTAAGCGGGAGATGGGGATGTTGCTACCAGCTTTCTCCCAACCACACTGGAACTCCCTGGAGTGTGTGTGTGTGTGTGTGTGTGTGTGTGTGTGTGTGTGTGTGTGTGTGTGTGTGGTGTTTTCCCGGGTCGGTGTCCAGTCCTTTGTAGAACCTTTTCCGTCCCCCCTTCCAGCCACTCTGCTACTTATCGCCTTCTCGTGAATCATTTCAGATGCCTTTTTCATTGTATTGACTAAGACATCAGCGATATAGAATCCATTTTGCTGTTGTTTTGAGATCAGACTACCAGGAATCCCAGTGCAGCCTCTCGATGCTTCCCCACCCCCATCCCCAATCCCAGCACACTCCTTCAGGAAGGGGGGGCAGAGCGTTCTTGCCATTTTAATTAGATGCTGTCTGCCAGGAAGGGGGTGAGGGGTGGTGGCGGTGGCAGCAGTGGGGAATCTGAGGAAGACTGGTCACCAATCTGAACACGACTGACTTCTTCCTCTCCTGAACTAAAAATAAAATAAATTGCCAGTGTATATATTTGATCCATGGGAGGGTGGGTGAGGCCAGATTAAGGGTGGCTCTTCACACCGACCGGCAGTGTGGGCGCAAGTTCACTAGCTCTGGGAGGAGGAATACATTGTTCAATTGATGCCGAGTCTTGGGGCCATTTACCTGGTGACGCTAATGCTGTTCTTGACATTACTTCTTCACAGATATTTTAGAGTTGTCTCTGGTTAAAGTGATCAAAGTGATACTTTTTCTTCAGGTTCTGGAAGCCTCTTTCCCTACCTTTCCTATTTTAATCCTTGCCTCTTTCCCTTAATCTTCGGGCCCCAGAGGTAAGGTTTCGGCCAGGTGGTGCGCTGGGTCAGGAAGGACCAGGGTTTGATTTGCAGTGGGCTGTGATAGTGGCCAGTTGACGCTTGTGCATCTTACAGTAAGGCGTCTGTTTCTCTGGTGCCCAACCGCCACATCCAGAACCAATGGGCGGCTGGGCATGGAGGTTGGCAGCGGAGTGCACGAGTCTGTGGCTTCCTGTTCACCCACTGTGAGCTCGTTTGGCCCACTTTCTGCCTGGAAGTTGCTGCCAGTGGGTTAATCCGGTGGATGGATGACCCAGACTTGGGGAAGGGGGAGTGGTCAAGAGGAAGGGGGCCTGAACAATGGGCCAGGCTCAGGATTTCCCTGAGCTAAATTCTAGACATCTTTCCTCTCATGGAAATCACACTGATGTGATTTTAAATTAAGCCCCATCTAGCGTCCTATGGGCTTTTTCCCACCGGAATGTTTTTTTTTTTTTTCTTCTTCTTCCTGAGATACCAAGCAGGGAGCCAGAAGGCTGGGGAGCCACCGGGAGGGATCACACTCCGGGAGCCCGGTGCTCGGTGCAATCTGTGTTTTGAACGCATCTTGGCGTTTTTCACTCAGATTACTCTTTGTGGCCAGGGCAGTTGAATGAGTTCTCCGCCTGGTTTGCTGCTTGCACCAAGGTGTACAGTGACCCAGGGCAACAACCATCCTTTTAGGGTGACTGGCGAAAACTGCTGTCTGTAAGGTTTACAGACGCACCTCACAGGGCTTGTGGCACATAATGTGTGCAAGCTGGTTTTTCTTCAAAAGCGACTTGGCCATGCACACAAATCCGTGCATAGTTAGTCCCACGTCCCAGAATTTGGAAAGGTGGGCACCTAAGCCTGCCTGCTGAGCACCTCCTGGGGAGTGTCTGACCCCTGAAATGCAAGCAAGGTCAGTGGCTTCTGGGAGAATTCTTGCAGCCCAACCAGGCCTTTCCGTTTCAGCGGCTCTTTAATGTACACAGTCCAGTGCTGCTTTCACAAACCCTGGGCTCAGTGCTTGAAAAGCAGGTTGTGTCTGGAGAAGCCTGTCTCTTCGTTTTTTCTTTTTTCTCTTTTTGGTGGGGGGCTTACTGTTCTCAGCCACTGATCCCAGTCTGAATTTTCCCCAAATAGGAACAATGTATATAGTTCAAACTAGAACAACCAGTGACAGGCCTGCATGGTTAAGTCATGCATATTTTTTTATGTATATATAATTTGGATGGCTTTTAAAAGTGAAATGAAGCGCAGGGGGTCTTTGGTTAGAAAAGTGATCATCAGACGTCCATTTGTTGATTGCTGGTTTTTAAATAAACCACAGTTTGGCTGTGGGGTGGAGAAGTTTTGTAGATGTAAACCTGGAGTTGTAGAACCTTTGGCCATGCTTTTCACATAACACATGGGAAACTGAAACCCAGAGAGGTGAAGTCTGTTGCCCAAGGTCACACAGCCATGGGGAGATAAGAGTGGTCGGAAGAGAGAATCCTGGGTTCCTGACTCCTCAATCAGTCCTCTCTGCTCTAAGTCACATTGTCTGGGCCGAAAAGGAAATCAATGATACATTTTCTGCCTGAGCACAAAGAAAAAAAAAGGCAGAGAGAAATCATTTCACCAGGGTCATAGGATTTTATTTCTTCAGAGTGGGGAAGCAACTAAATTCAACATATAGAGACAACCACAGAGCTTTCGGGAACCTTTGGAATTCGTCTTCTCCAGCTTCTCTTCAGTGCATTATCTGCAGGCAAGTGGCTGGCTGTTTGAAGCATGCAGGGCAGATGGGTGCCCTGAGCTGGTACCTCTCCCAGTAACCCATCTCCATCTGAACATGTCCCCAGGGGTCCGTCCAGACATGCACATGATTCCGACGTCTCTGCATGTGAGATTTATGGAGTCTGTGCATGCTTGGTATAATCAATATGGATATGGCTATGACATACGATATTATGGAGAGAAACAAGCCATGTGGGTGTATTAAGATGTGTGTATACGTACGCAGGTTACATAAACAATTTACTCATTCAGACCTGGGCTTGAGTCACATTTGCTTCAAGACATTGCAGTATTAAAAGATGAAACATACCACCAGGATGCTCTGTTTCCTGTGAGTTAGCTCAGCCCAGAATGCTTTTTGGAGAGGTGTGTGTGTGTGTGTGTGTGTGTGTGTGTGTGTGTACTGGAACATGCTGGCTGTCTTCCCCTTAGCCACAAGTTCAGGTGTTCGAGACTGGGGCCTCCTATTCTCAGCTTGTGACAGGTCTCACATGTTTCTATTTGAACAAAATGAGATGACCTCTACTTGCCTTCCCTCTATCTCCTCACAGCTCATCTTTCTCCCTCCAAACCCCACTGAAGCTTTGATGTTAGTGCAGGCCTTACATCTTTTAGCTATACTTCTCACACTTGTGTTACCATGGGCGTGCAGTTCCCCCCACTTTTTTTTTACACGTGTAGGTATCTGCTGTGGGCATGTATGTGTATAAGCAGGTGTATGGGAACTCAAGTATTTGGGTGTGCCTATACATGTGTGCATGTGTGTGTAGGGTAACTTTGGGTGTTGCTATCTGCCTCTTTTTGAGACAGGGTCTCTCATTGGTCTGGAGCTCACCAATTAAACTAGACTGGCTGGCCAATGTTCTCCCGGGATTCCCTGTCTCCATTTCCCTCACACTGGAATTAATGGCATATGCCACCTCTCCCAGCATTTACGTGCATTCTGGGGATTGAACTCAGGTCCTGCTTGCAAGGCAAGTACTTGCACAGACTGAGGTATCTCCCAAGACCATGGCTTTCCTTCTTTTTCCTCACTAGATCAGGGGCTCTTAAGGACCTGCAGACTTTGAACCCAGGGAACCTATTAGTTGAATAAATGAATGAATGGATGAACAAATGAGTGAATAAGCGAATGAAGCTGTGAACACCAGTTTCTGTGTTCTCCTCACAATTCTTAGCAGATTTGGTAATATAAAGTAGGAAGGACCAAAACTGCTTGCCTTCATCACACTCTGGCTTCAAAATGAAAGACAATGTTGATTGCAGTGCATGGAGAATCACAAAGCACTCTACACATATGTGATTGCAAGATTGAACAGAATTTTATGAGAAACCCAATCCCACCAGCATTTGATCACCACAACTGTGTTTCCTAAAATAAAAAGAAAGAAAAAAAAAAAAGAAAGAAAGAAGCTAGGAAAAAAGATGGTGTTGAGAAAAGGATATCAGAAAGGGCCTTTTAGTTTTTGTTTTTTTAGATAAGCTGTTACTAGTTGCATCATACTCTGGAGCCCAGGCTGGTATTGAACTCACAGTTCTCCTACCTCAGCTTCCTGAATGCTGGGATTATTGGTATATGCCACCATGTCTGGTTTGGAAGGTGCTTCTTCTTAAAAAGCTTCTTAGCGGGTCTCAACTGTACTTTCCTTTTCATGTGTTAATACGACCTTGTCAGCTTCTCAGGAGTCCTCAGTTGAACTTGGCTCCAGGACCATCATTCCTTGCAGGGGAGATAGGCTCAGCTCAGAAGATTTCGGCGGATGACCATATTTGTAGATTAGTATCAGATCAGTCACCAATTTAATTCATTAAAACAATTTTCTCTTCCTCTTTTTCTTTTTCCTCTTTTGCCTCTTTATGGATGATTTATTCATTAATCAAATGTGAATACGTTTATTGTGCCATGCCTTTTCATACTTTTTTTTTTTTTTTACTTGTTCATAGGGATGTGTGTGGAGTGGAGTGGGCACTTAAAAATGATACACTAGCCCAGTACTTAAAACCTGGTCAGTGGTCTCTTGGGTCTTAAATAAATCTTGAAACATTATTAATTGATTACCCCAGAGCATTTAATTAAATTCAGTCTAAAATGAGATTTTAGTAAAACCTAATGAAGTGATAGCAGTATCTTCAAGTGGCAATAGCATGGCACTATTTTCACTAGACACACTGTTATTTTTTTAGGTACTTTCTGTACAATGGCATTGCCTTATAATAAAGTAGGGCACACTAGTAATTTTCAGAACATCAGAGCAATATGCATAAGCATTTCTAGTCTTCATTACTGATTGGAGTAATCTTTAGTACAAAAGCTAATATGTCATGGTTTGCTGTCTGCATAATTATCTACTTAGGAGGTCATAGACTGTTTTGTTGAAAGAGTCCTGAGTGCTTTGCCTTCATTGAGGTATCATATTTCCCCTCCTTATCTCTAAGGCTCTTTGAAAGCTTACCATTTTGAGTCTTTGGTTGGCCTTTTCTTCTTGCGGCTCTAGAATGAATCCATACCCTTCTTGTTGGAGTGCCGAGCCTTCATCCAGTGAGAGTGGTCCTCACATCCACCGTGTCTGGGCTGTGGTGATTGAATCATGGATGCCATGCCCAGCTGAGCGCAACCAGTCTCTGATTTCATTTCTGATAGAATCTGAGATAACTTTACTCTGAAAGGTGCTTGAATGTCACATTGCTTCTTCCATCCTAGGAAGAAATGAGCTCTCCGAGAAGAGAAACTAAGCTAGTTTGTTAGTAGCATACTAAGAACATCCAGAAAATTGTGATTATTTTAATTGAAATGTTATTCCATGGGAATAAATATAAGGTTCCCAGTGAGGAGAGGGAGAAAGAACGTAAGAGAGAGAGAGAGAGAGAAGGCAAGCTTAACTAGAAACTTCTGGAGGAATTGTGCTTGAAATTTCTCCCATTATGTCTGGAAGTTTCTTTCTAGAGAAAAATAGTCCCTTCATTTATTTCTTGCCAAGGCTGACTCTAGTTGTGTCAGGAAGGTACCTCCACCAGGAAGGAGGATTGCCATGAGTTTGAGGTTACCCTAAGACTACATAGTGAATTCCAAGTCAGCCTTGGCTATAGTGAGACCCTACCTCAAAAAACAAGCAAACAAACAAAGTAAGTACCTCCTTAATTCTGAAAACACATTTGATTTTTATCCCAAGTTTGTATGTACTTTCTTACCACCTGTTGTATGAACCCTCTTTTCTCTGTTCTTCCTTGGAATGATTTCCCTAGGCAGCACTCATGACCAGACCTGCTTCCCATATCTCCACCTGGTCCGTACACTGCAGCCGTGTTAGTCTTCCTAAAGCACTTTTCCAGTCCTCACATTTCTTTTCCATGACCTTTTCTGACTCCGCAGCCCAGGGGCCAAGGTCTGCCCCAAAGCAGGATGGTAAGGCCAGCTGTCATTCCAGGCGGGCTTTCCTCCACGTTCTGCAGTCAGAATGATGAGGTTCCTCCTACCACAGGGGCCACTTCTTTCCCTTGTTAGATGTTCTTTAGGGTACATCCTACCTTATTATCCTTTCTGATGCCTACTGTCCCCACAATAAACACTCACAGGTCAGTTTCCCCACACAATTGTTTATGGGTTTTCCCAGGTAGAAGTTTTCCCTGCCCCTTCCATGTTGTCTCAGAACTGACTTCGCATCACCTCTTTCATAACACTCAGGATCTTCTTAGTGTGTGTTTACACACATACACATGTGTTCATATACACATATGCATGTGTGTATGTATGTGTACATGCTCATGTGCACGTGTGTATGCACACATATTTGCATGTGGAAGCCAGAGGACAACCTTGGATGTAGTTCTTCAGATGCCAGCCGTATTTTCTGAGACAGAATCTCTCACTGGTCTGGAACTTGCCAATGAAGCTAAACTGTCACCTAGCTCTAGAAAGCCACCTGTATTGTCCTCCCCATTGCTTGGAATACAAGCATGTGCCACCATGCCTGGCTTTTTAAATATAAACAGTCCGGCAAACAAACCCATAGGTTCAGATCTGTCAATGGTTTATCAACTGGGTAATCCCCTCAGCCCTTTGATTGTGCATATTACTAGACAGTAAGCTTCCTGGATGCACTGTGTACATGTGATCTTCCTAGGGACCCCTGCCAGTGTCTTTTACTTGTAAAGGTGCTCAAGAAATACATATTAAATAGGCAAAATACATAAAGTGACCAGAGGTGGTGCTGCATGTAGAGGGGGTGGAAACTGTGTGAAGGTGTGCCCATGCTGACCACAGCACAATCTCAGGGAACATGGGTTATTATATCCTACAGGTTGCATGACTCTGGAGTTGCCTTTTATTTTTATTTTTATGTTTTGAGAGAAAGAGTTGGAGATAGAGAGAGAGAGAGAGAGAGAGAGAGAGAGAGAGAGAGAGAGAATGGGCATGCCAGGGCCTTCAGTGGCTGTGAACAAACTCCAGATGTGTGTGCCCCCTGTGGCGCATGTATAACATTCTGTGCTCATGTCACTGTGCGTCTGGCTATGTTGGACCTAGAGATTTGAACATGAGTTCTTAGGCTTCACAGGCAAGTACCTTAATGGCTAAGCCATCTCTCCTGCCAGGGGTTGCCTTTTATGGAGGGTACATCTCCAGTGGATGCCAGTTACATAAAGCACAATTTCAAGCGCACCAGTCAAGTGACATCATTTCAAGGTCTGTGGAGGGATTTCCACTTCTAGACTCTTCTTACTATGGAAACTGCTTCTGTTTTCTTTATTCCCTTCTCTTGAACAGTTTCAATTGTTGTAGGTTAGGATCCAAAGGCTGACCTGAGGTGTGTGTGTGTGTGTGTGTGTGTGTGTGTGTATGGAGGATATTACAACTGTAGCATTCTCATGATATTTCTGTTATATTATTTTTCTTGGGACCAGGGGAACAAATATCTGTTTACTCCACATACGGTACCAACTGCAAAGAAAGCATCCCACCTGAACCTAACTTGGTGAACCACTGAGTTTACTAGGGTTACTTAAAGGACCATTGGGGACTGAAAGGTACTTGTTTCAATGACAAGCTCACCCCTGCCTGGGTGACAGCTTTGGAAAGTTGCATTCCCAGAGCTGCCTGTGGAACTTAAAGGCAGCTCCACAGAGGAGAGTCTCCTCCTTGTCACATGTTGCTTACTGCTTATATAACATTGGGGAAGGGAGCCTTGTAAGTCCTGTAACTTAAATAGCTTCATGAGCCTTAAAAGCCTACCTCTTCTCTCCAGGAGGGAATCATTCAATTAAGAGGGAATAGCTATACAACAGTTTACTACAAATGTTTTTATTCAAAAACAATAATAAGAGTTGAGAGGTCTTTATTTTTAGGGTGCCCACTGGAATATTACATGTTTTTATCTTGGCAGTGAGTAGAGAGGGTTTGAGCGATGGTGGGGTCTGGTGGAGAGATAGCATTAGAGGATGGGGGCTCAGTGCCATAGTGCTGCATTTGACCCCCCCCAACACCTCTGAGCTTTGGTTTGTCCACTCATAAGAGGAGTGCTTTGATCTAGAAAATGCATAGAGGTTTCTTCCAATACTGTCACTCTTCTGTGATAAAGTCTTGAATATGTAAAACCTAGGTCTTGGAGAAACCAAGAAATTAGAAACAAATCACCTCAGTGAACTAGGAATTACTATTCAAAAGTTATATCCCTTCCTTATTTTTTTGTGTCTGTGTGTGCAGTATAAGCAGCTTGTGTGTGTGTGTGTGTGTGTGTGTGTGTGTGTGTTATCTATGTATGTGTGTATGAATGTGTGGGTGCAGACATGCATGCCTGATGAGCACCATGTGGAGGCACACTGGGCTTCTAATTCTATTGCTCTTCTATTCTATTTCCTTGAGACCAAGTCTCTCACTGAACCTGTAGCTCTCCATGTTTTGGGCTGGACTGCCTGTCCGAGAACCCCAGTAATTCTGTCTGCTTCTGCCTCAGCACTGGGGTTACAGGTGTTCTCAGCCATGCCCAGCTTTTTACATGGGTGCAAGGAAATCAAACCCAGGTCCTCATGTGGCCTCGTGTGTAGACAGAGCCCTTTCTTACCCCTGAGCTATCTCCCTACTTCTTCTTTCTTCATTTTTAGGTGACTTATTTTTCCAAACATTAGGCTATGATTTATGCTTTAAAATATAGATGTGCTCCTTGAAGACGGGACAGCAGGAGGAAAGCTGGTGGTGACTTGTGCTGGGTCTTGTGTATGCTATTGCTGCTGGGCATCCTGGAGTAGGCTCTAAAATAAAGGAAGATTCTCAAGCACAGCTTCTCTAATCAGTAAAATTGGAAGCTTGACAGTATGGTTCAAACTGCAGACTAGTAGACTTCAGCAGTGTATATGGACATTGAAACTTGGTTGACTTTATAGTCGAAGACCCTGAAAAGTCATTACCACCCATAGACAAGAGTTATTACAGGCCCTGGAAGGCGGAGGCTGCCCACCACACTAAGAGCCTTTCTCCGATGTGTTATCTTTCCAGCTTATGAGAGTGCTGTGCCGCTGGGCAGGGAGGCAAGTCCTTGATACATGTCTCTAACATAACACCCCCTCCCACCCTATGACTACCCAACCTGGGATTTGTTGTCAGTAAAGCAATTACTGCGACGTGGAATTAGGAAAAAAAAAACTACCTGCTCCACTAGAACCCAAACTGACGGATGTTCTTGCTGTGTATTCACCATTATTCCTAGTGTTTAGAACTATGTTTGGAACATGATAAACACTGATTCAATAAATACTAGTTGAGAGCTGGAGAGATGGCTTAGCAGTTAAGGCATTTGCCTGCAAAGCCAAAGGACCCAGGTTCAATTCTCCAGGACCCACATAAGCCAGTTGCACAAAGGGGCACATGCAACTGGAGTTCATTTGCAGTGGCTGAAGGCCATGGCACACCCTTTCCCCCCTTCCCTCCCCCCTCTTTCTCTCTCTTAAATTAATAAATAAATAAATAATAAAAATACCAATTAAGTGGATGAAATTAATTGTCTAAAAGATCACATTTATTTATACTTTATCTCTCCAAAATTTGTATATGGCAGTTTCTAATAAAAGTTGTACATAGGATAAAGCTTTCTTTTTTTCAGGCAAGCACAAAACTGGCCTATTTTTTTATGAGAGAGAGAGACAGAGAGAGAGAGAGAATTGTCATGCCAGGCCTCCAGCCACTGCAGTCAAACTCCAGACTCATGTGCCATCTTGTGCACATGTGCAACCTTGCAGGCTTGCAGCACTTTGTGTGTCTGGCTTAAGTGGGATCTGGAGAGTTGACCATGGGTCCTCAGGTTTCACAGGCAAGTGCCTTAACTGCTAAGCCATCTCTCCAGCCCCAGATAAGGCCATTATTAGGACATTAATCTATGGAAGGGTGAAATGAAAATAAAAGGAAGTTGTTTTTGAATGTCTGTATAGAATAAAAGGATAGGATAGGATAGGATAGGATAGGATAGGATAGGATAGAATAGAATAGAAAGAATAGAATAGACATCTGTCTTTCTTTTTAGAGATTAGTGATCCAATTTACCTGTCTTTAATAAGTAGAAATGGGGGCTCAGAGAAGATCCTTGTCTTGTTGAAGGACAAATCCCAAATGCCATCCTATCATGCCATGTTCTCACTTCGATTGCTAACATATAGGCTAGCTTGGAGTATCAGTTTTCTCCACCACCACACAGAAGTAAACCTGGCATAGTGTGGCTACAAGGATGGTAACAACGTTGCTTGCATGTACAGCATATTCTTAATTGTTAAGCAGCCAAATCCAAGGGTAGAGGAAAGCCTAGCTAAGTTAAATTATAAATGAGTAAAGTTGGCTCAGTGCCACAGGTCTGCAAAGCCAGCGACTCAGGGAGCTAAGGCAGAAGGATTACAAATCTGTCTGGGGTATGGTGTGAGTTCAAGCCCAGACTGGGAAACTTAGTGAGTCCCTGTCTCAAAATAAAATAAAAGAATTTGGGGGTATAGTGCTTGCTAAGCATAAGTGAAGCTTTGGGTTTTGTCCCCATAAGTATGTAAGTAAGAAAGTTAAGTAAGTCAATAAATGTATCAGTAACTAAAACTGTTTTTTTGTTTGTTTGTTTGTTTGTTTGTTTGTTTTTTGCCAAGAGAGTCCCATTGTGGAGACTTGAACTATGTGTAGGAACTAAGACACATGTAACCAGGATGACCCTTGGGGCTTCAGGGTCCAGAAATGCAGAGTAAATGTGAACAAAGACTGCTGAATTGTTAAAGATGTATTTAATTAAAAGAAGCTCAGAGAAGAGGGGGTGGGAATAATGTAAAAGCCACAGGGTAGGAAGGAATTTCCAGACGAAGACATTGCCCTTCCCACAGTGACAAACTGCTGCTCTCCCAACTGTAACCTACAACCACATGGTGATTACCAGAAATCCCACTGAGGAAGGCCCTCAATGGAGTAGAGGCAGGGAGGGGGGAAATGGTTTTATATACAGTGTGTTCATACAAAGTTTCCACTTAATAAAACAAGTAAAATTAAAACTAAAGAGAAAAAAAGAGCTTTCTCTTCCTCTCATTATAAAAACAACACATGGTCATCACAAAAAATTTGGAAAATAAATTCAAAGCAAAAGGAGTTTTTTATATAATCCTTATGGTAACCAGGTACATATACTGTGGTATGTGGATTAGTTATTTCTTCTAATGTCTATGGTTAAACAGATAGCTTTAAAAGAATTAAGGTCAGGTCTGGAGAGATGGCTGTTTGGTTAAAGGTACTTGCTCCCAAGATTGCTGATGGAAGTTTGAATTTCCTGTGCCTATGTAAAGCTGGTTACAAAATGGCTCAAGCGTCTGTAATCCCAAATGGGAGGTAGAATCAGTGAATCCTAAAGCTTGTGGACCAGCTAGCTTGGACTTCCTGGTTGTAAGCAACAACAAGAGAACCCCTGCCTCAAGCAAGGTAGACGGAGAGGACCAACAATTTCAGGATGTCCTCTAATCTTCACATGTGGGCTGTGGTGTAAGTGTGCAGGTGTGCACGCACACACACACACATGCACATGCACACACACACTCCAATATAGCCTGAGGTTTAATCCCCAGTATTTGCAAACCAACATGACCAACAAGCAAGCAAACAAGCAAACTAGCAAACTTAACAATCAGTCTTTCCTCATTCTACTAGTGTTTTACTATGAGATAGTTCTAAAAATGTGTCCAAGGAAATTTCCAGCCTATGTAAAAGTCTACAGACTACCAGGATGCCTGTATGTTGCTGGTGGGAATGGGTAAAGTGGCAGTGTCTTGTTGGAAAGTAGTTTAGCAGTTCTTTAAAGTGTTAAATTATAGATAGAGTTATGATTTGACCTCGTAATTCCACTCCTAGCTACAAACCCAAGAGAAGTGAAAATGTATATTCACACAAACCATATGCATAAATCTTCATTATAGTCTTGTTGCAGTTAGCCTTGAATTGCTGGCACAAGGCACCCGATCAAAGCAGCTTGTGGGAGGAAAGGATTTATTTTTGTTTCCAGACTCGAGAGGAAGCTCCATGATGGCAGGGAAAACTGTGGCATTAGCAGAGTCTGGGCATGACCTCCTGGCCAACATCTGGTGGACAACAGCAGCAGGGGAATGTGCCAAACACTGGCAAGGGGAAGCTGGCTATAACACCTACAAGTCTGCCCTTGATAATACACCATATCCAGGAGGATTTAGTTCCCAAATTGCCACTAGCTGTGGATCAAGCACTCAGAACACTTAAGTTTATGGGGATCACCTAATTCAAATTACCACAAGCTCTGAGGAAGAAAGGACCCAAATGCCCCATTTGCTAATGAATGCTATATGAAATGTAGTTTGTCCAGGCAATGGAATAGCCTTCATCAATACAAGAAAGACCTGAGTCATGCTATACTAAGTGAAAGAAGAAAGACAAACACCAGTCACCACACATATCATTCTGTCTATAAGTAGTGCCCAGGCCAAGCAAATCCATGGACAACTAAGTAGTTTAGTGTCTGGAGGGAATGCAAGACCATACCTTGAAGTGCCTGAAGTGAGATGGTCTCATTGTTGCACAACTGCATGAGCATCCTACAAAACACTTGTCCGTTCACAAGACTGAATTTTAACCCATGTGAGTTAAAGCTTCCCAAGGCTGCTAGAAGGAAGTGTGTAAGTGGGTTAGTAGTGCCCTCTGCAACAATTATTCCTCATGACCGATCTTGTTTTCACAAAACTTGTATGTACTTTCTCCTCAACATTAGTTTGGAGCATCTTACCATTTCGTTTATAAATTTTATTATTCATCTTAAAAATACATTTGCCACAATGCTGTTATTATGCCTAAAATATCACTATGTAATACAATATTAAGTCAAGATTTAACTTTAAAAATCATGTTTTATTTTTATTTACTTACTTGGGAAAGAGAAAGAGGCAGAGATAAAGGGGGAAGGGGGAGAGAGAGCCAGAGACTACAGCTTCTGCAAACAAACTCCAGGTGCATGTGCCACCTTGTGCATCTGGTTTACATGGGTCCTGGGGAATCAAATCTGGGTCCTTAGCCTTTGCAGGCAAGTGCCTTAACCATTAAGCCATCTCTCCAGCCCCCAAATTTAACTTTTTAATCATGCTTTTTAGGCTGCTGGGAATGGTACTGCAGAGATGTATCACAGTGGATTAACTCATTCCTGCTGGCGCAGCTTGAGGTTCTTTTCAGATTTCAGCTTCTAGAAACAGTTCTACAATAGACATCCTTGCACATGTGTCTCTGCTTGCATACTACTCTCTAGGGTAACTCTCTTAGAAGTGAAATTTAGAATGAAAGCATATAAACAATCTCTAAAGTTCTTACGAAGTAAGTGGTATCATTTACAAGTGCTTATAAAAGGCTTAGACAAATCAATGAAAGAGGTAGGAGGATCGCCAAGAGTTGGAGGCCAGTCTGAGACTACATAGTGAATTTCACATCAGCCTGGGGCTCTTCTGTTCAGGTCCCTCATCCCCATAATTGAGGGCTATGATAGCTGGAAGGAAGGTTTCTATGGAATTGATTCATGTCGATATTATTTTGAGACTTCTTTCATATGGATATAGATATTTAGATATTTAAAGATTACAGCACAAGGTTTGAGGTGTAGCTCAGTAGTGAAATGTTTGCCTTGGATAAACTCCTGGGTTTGATCCCCACCATTACAAGGAGAAGAAAGATTTACAATGGAGAAAACAGAAGATGGAGCTGGGAGCTGGGAAGTTGAAATATCCTTGGGGCTGGGAAGATAGCTCAGCTGACAAAGTGCTTTCCTTGTAAGCATGAGGACCTGAGTTCAATCGCCAGTACCCATGGGAAAGGCTGGTGTGGTGGCAGGCACCTGTCAGCCCAGCTCTGGGGAGGCGGAGATAGGTGGATCCCTGGAGCTTACCAGGTAAGGGACCCTGGTGAGCTACAGGCCAATTCGGGACCCTGTCTCAAAAAGAACTGGTTGGCATATCTGAGGATTACATCCAAGGTTATCCTCTGACCTACACACACACACACACACACACACACACACACACACACACATAAATTGCACACATACATTCATCCATACACATACAGATATGCACATGCATATGTGTAACACACATGCAACAATTCTACTTTCCATCTGACTTATAAATCAGAAACTAATAAAATCTACACAATTTTATGGTTGTCACTCTTACAGAGTCCAATTGCCTCAATTTACTAGGTTTTATAACCTAACTTTCCATTTAAAATGCCTATAAATTATTTATGCCTTGGGTAAAAAATACAGAGCTTCTCATAGACATGGTTTCGTCATTTCTATCTCGAGGTATTTCTTGTACTGCCTGTAATCAAGTTATAACAGGGAGGTAGGCGGAATAGCTTGTAAGCAGTAATTGCAAGCTGTATTTAAATAATAATAATAATATTTAACATTTATGGAGCACTTTATATCTTCAAAGTACTCGTGAACATTATCCAATTATATACCCTCACTGATTATAATCTGGATATAAGTGCAGTTAAATCCAGAACAGGGCATGAGAAAGTATGCATGGAGATGTTAATGCCTGCTATGCTTTGAAAAACCTATGCAGCGATTAGAGATTAGAGTTTGGAATAACTTTGCATTGTGGCTGAAGTCTGATGGTGGCGTTATAGTGTATCTGTACTTTTATTCATGCCCATACTCTATTTGAGCTGATCTGAGTGATTTACTGACTCAGTGTTGATTGTGACTCTTTAAGATGTTGAATATTAATAAGTGAGGTTTAACATGGGGCTGGTTAATTTCTGTGTGGGAATCATAGATTAAATGGCACAGTAGGTCCATTGCATTGGAGGACTGGAGAGATGGCTTAGCAGTTAAGATGCTTGCCTGCTAAACCAAAGGACCCAGTTTTGATTCTCCAGGACCCAAGTAAGCCAGACGCTCATGGTGGTGCATGCGTCTGGAGTTTGTTTGCAGTGGCTGAAGGCCCTTGTGTGCCCATTCTCTCTCTCTCTCTCTCTCTCTCTTTATTTGCCTCTTTCCTGCTGTTTCTTTCTGTGTGTCAAGTAAATTTTTAAAAAACACCTTAACATTATTTTTTAAAAAGAGAGACGCATTGGAGAAAGGAAACATCTTCAGCTTGACCATATTCAGGACTTCTTGCTGTTACTGCGTATGTCAGTACATCACCCCCTTCCAGGTATACCCTTGTGTTGCCAGGTTAGATTGTGATTAGAGCAAGGAACTGTGCGGCTAACCCAGCAGGGCGTGGAGAACTCGGGAGCGGGCAGATCCTCAGGAAATGTTATCTTGTGCATTGTGATTTTCCTAAGAGAAGGCTCATTCTTCAGCTGCTGGAATGAGTGGTTCTCAAAGTGAGGTCTTTGACCAACAGCTTTGGAGGATCATGTCTCTGGTCCTATTTGACTGATCCAGAAGTTTTCAGGAGGGGGCCCAGCAACCTGGGCAGCAGGGAGTTCTGTTCATTCCGGTCTTCTTTTGCGACTCCGAACCACTGGTCTAAATGTTTCAAAGACAGCTTTTCTTTCACAGTTTACCCATTCATCCAGCAAATACTTTGCACCTGCTGTGCAATGAACACTGTGCTAGGTGCCGAAGACACAGCAGAACAGACATAATGCTGACGAATGAGAGAAGAGCTATTGAAAGAAACAATCGTAATACGGTTTAGTAAATACAAGTTGCCACTGAAATATATTGAAATTTGAACGTGCCTGAACTATCAGTGAGTAAAAGTAGTGATTCGTAGAAGGTGAGTGCAGCCTTTTCCTAAGGCCCCAAAGAAACAGTGGGTAGCACAGGTTTTAGGAATACGGACTTTAAAACTTCACATTAGTATTCTCTTGGATTGTTTTTTTTTTTTTTTTTTTTTGTAACATGAGCACATAGCTAGGCTGGGAGTATGGCTGAGTAAATAACTGTTCATCACTCAAGGCTGAATATCCCGCCACCACCACTACAAGTAAAAATCCCAGAGGCATGGACTTCTGTAATCCCAGCATGTTCGTACTCATGGGAAAATGGAAGGTGAAGACGACAGCATTTTCTGAAAGGCCCTTGCTTAGAACAGCAAAGAACAGCAGAGTGACAATCCTGAGAAAGAAACTGTGCCTCAAGCAAGGTGGAAAGTCAAAGACTGACCCAAAAGTTGCCCCTTGATCTCTGTATGCCCACTGTGACATGCACACACCACACACAGAAATACTTGTACACCCACAAACATGCCCACAAAGAATTTTTTTAAAAGGGAGATAGTGAGTTAAAAATTCTGCCATGTTCATGATCTTGGACTGTTTTAAGGAAGGAACTCCTTAGCTTGTTTGTGTGTTCACATACGTGGGTGCAAATGGAGGTCAAAGATTGATACTGGGTGCCTTCTTCAATGGCTCTCCACCTTAGTGACTGAAACAGTCTTTTCTTTGAAACCCAGAGTTTGCCAGCTGGGCTGGTCCCACTAGCCAGCTTGCCCTTGTTACCAGCTCCCTAGCACTGGCGTTCGGGAGAGCCATCACGCCTGGCCTGCATCGATGTGAGTGCCTGGGGGTCTGAGCTCCATCCTCATGCTAACACCACAAGCACTGTGTCAGCCCCTTGCTTTTATTTTTATTAGCAAGTTTATACAGAACCCAGAAAAGCCCTGCATTCGTGGTCGACAAGACACAAACTTGTGGTGTTAATTTCCCTATGGGCCTATAGGGATTTAATTTAAAATAATTTTATTTATTTATTTAATTGACAGAGAAAGAGAGTGAGAGAATGGGCATGCCAGGGCCTCCAGCCACTGCACATGAACTCCAGATGTGTGCGCCCCCTTGTGCGTCTGACTAACGTGGGTCCTGGGGAATAGAACCTGGGTCCTTCAGCTTTGCATGCAAACAAACACCTTCACGGCTAAGCCATCCCTCCAGCCCTAGGGATTTAATTTAAAGCCCTAGCAGGTGCTGACTTTTACCTGAAATTTGAAGGGGAGGAGAAAAAAAGAATCCATATTGATATACCTTTAACCCTTCTTTTATTTAGAACCTAAAATCTTCAGGTGATTTTTTTTTTTTTTTTCCTTTGAGACCTGGTTAAGAGAATGGATGTTTGAAATCCAGAAAGCAGGGCAAGTTAAAGCACTTCCTGACTGAGAAATGCTGTAGCATTTCTTTGTAACCTCTCTTCCTCAGCCACAAAAATTCCCTGCATTGCTATTCAGTCCACAGCTCTTAGATAAGTGGACTGGTTCTGTTGCATGTCTGCTTATTTGGAGGGTGGTTGATGCTGATTGTGGGTGTCAGAGCAACTGTATGTCCAACCCTGCAGTGTTCATGTGTCTAAAGTTTATTCCATACTCACTGCTGCGAAAGATGATTTGAAAAACAGCTCTTAGGAAAGAGATGGTGCTAGAGAGAGAGAACGTGGTAGGTCAAGGTCTCCTAAGAGCATGGTCGCCTGAGCTCAGTTCCTAAAACTTAATATTAAAAAGTCAAGTGTGGGGCTGGAGAGATGGCTTACTGGTTAAGGCACTTGTCTGCAAAACCAAAGCAGCCAGGTTCGATTCTCCAGGCCTCATGAAAGCCAGATGCACAAGGTGGCACATGCATCTAGAGTTTGTTTGCAGTAGCTGGAGGTCCTGCATGCCCACATTCTCTCTATATGTTCCTTTCTCTTTGCTTCATTTTCTCAAATAAATAAATAAATAAATAAATAATTCAAAAAGAGGCCAGGTGTGTTGGGGCATTCTTGTTATATCTTAGCATTGAGGAGGTAGAGACAGACCCGGGGCTCGCTGACCACGTCAATCTAATCTTCTTGATGAGTCCCTAAGAATCTGGAAGATGGCACTTGAGGCTGTTCTCCGGCCTCCACACACGTGTGCACGTATGTGTGCTTGCATCATACCACACCATCCCACTTACGCAATAACACACAAGAGAAAATAGTTTGCTAATGACTGCTAAGCTAGATGGGAAACCTATTTGGTTAAAGATGATTAGGCTTTTGCAAAATATTGGTAACTTGAGAGGTAGATCCAAGTGACTCGGAAGAGGTCTTAATGACATTGGAATATCGGTGAGTTGCTTATTTTTGTCAAGAATATCAACTACTCTCTAAAAGGATAACACATTCAGTCACCTGGAAGATTCTCTTCAGAATGAGGAGGGACAGCTTTCTCCTAGTGGGGGCGATGTCACCAGGCCCTTGCTCTGGACAACTAATGGCTCCTGGTCCTTGTCGTCTCATCTCCATCAAAAAGACTCAAATGAGACAAGGTGAAAAGTAGAAAATAGGGTTTATCAGGCTGGAGAGATGGCTTAGCAGTTAAGGTACTTGCCTGATGAGGCTGAGGACCCAGGTTTGATTCTTCAGTACCCATGTAAGCCATATGAACAAGGTGGCACATGTGTCTGGAGTTCATTTGCAGTGGCTAGAGATCTTGGCATGCCCATATTCTCTCTTTCTATCTCCCTCTTCCTTTTTTTTCTCTCAAATAAATACAATACAAGAAAATAATTTAAAAAAAAAAGAATATAGGGTTTAATCATAGAATAGCCAGCATATTCTCAAGGACTGAGAGAGGGCAATGACCAAAGAGACCATTTTACCAATCTATATATTAGCCAGGCTTGATATTATTTCTCAAGTGGGCCTGATGTCCTCCTGTCCTGCTAATGTCTAAGTAGGTACAAAACAGTGTTGTCTTAGGCTTTATCTAAGGAAACTGTGAATCGCAAATGGCCTCACAGCCATTTGCTTAGCTGTGCTACCATTTGCATAGATGAAGTGGCATTTGAGTTTGGGAACATTGCTGTTTTGGACCTGAACTCTGAAAACTCCCTCAATGCCTAGGAATGCTAGGGATCTGGAGCCTGATAGTCCTGGTCCTTGTCTCTTATCTGGGATGGTTAGCAAGGACCTACTCTCCCTAAAATGCCCTGCCCTGTCATCTAGCAGGCCGAGTCATGGAGAAGTCCATTTTCTTTCCAGGTAGACCAGTAATGAAGAGCATCTGAGCACCCAAGTGCTGCCTAGGGTAGGAATGGTGTATAGAACTAAGCTATGAACACTAGTCTGGTTTCTCCAGGAGTATTTGAAAAATGTAACCCATGCCAGTTCTTGACTCATAGGTTCTACACACAGGGGCAGGAGCGAGAGGAATGGTGTTTCTTCTACATCATAGGTAACCCACTCTAAGTTACTTCTTTGTTTTCCTCTAGTGATTCAACTTCAGCAACGGGAATCTCCTGGGACCTGCCCAGCTGGGTACCTAACTCTCCCTGGAGCTCATTGTACTAGAAAAGGCATCCCTGGTGGGTCCTCTCCTTGAGAAACAGACAGGAGCCTTCCCAAGGAGGCAGCCCCTCTGTGGATAGAGGAGATGCCCCAAATTCAGCAAAATATGATGGGAACTTGAAATAAAATCTCAGCAATATGGGCTGGAGAGATGGCTTAGCAGTTAAGCGCTTGCCTGAGAAGCCTAAGGACCCCAGTTTGAGGCTCCATTCCCCAGGACCCACGTTAGCCAGATGCACAGGGGGGGCATACACATCTGGAGTTCATTTGCAGTGGCTGGAGGCCCTAGCATGCCCATTCTCTCTCTCTCTCTGCCACTTTCTCTCTCTGTCTGCTGCTCTCAAATAAATAAATTAAAATTAAAAAAAAATCTCAGCAATGTAAGACGATGTCCCAAGTAGAAGTGGACTTTCTAGAAGGGAAGGCTGTGCAGAAGAGGGCTGAGCTTACTGTACTCGTGGGATGGCTGAACAAATTGCTTGCCAATCCTCCTGGCCCTCCTCTGATCTGTGTGCATGTTTGCAAAAGGTACTTGTTGGTTTCAAAGCAGCAGGGAGTTTCCAGTAACTACTGGCTTTCTGTACCTTTTGTGGTCAAGTCTGTTTCTTTTCTCTTCTGAGAAAGCAGGGTCTCTGTTTTCTGTTTCATCACTCGAAACAAGACAAATTGCCTCAAATTTCAACAGTCTTGTGACCATTTTATAAGTAAGTGCTGGTATCCCACACTAGCAATTATGATTTTGCCCTCACTGGGACTCTGTTTCATGTAGGTGGTGTGTCCTCATTGGTCTTGCTTGATTCCTTGATAATTAATTCCCTTTTGACAAATATTTTGATCAAATTTCCTATAACAGTTAGTGGTATGGCATTGGGTTTTGATCCTGAGTGATTTTAATTTTAAGCATGCTTTCAACTGGACACTGGTTTTTAAAATATAAGTTCAAGTCAATTTAGAATGTAAATAAATTATGAGGTCCTATGAATGTCACAGGTCTCAGATCTACCCATGAAAACTTTATTTAGACTATATTTCATCCACAGTAAATGTAAATATGAATTTAAGGCTACTGTACCCCGAGAATATGAAAAAAATCTGACAGTCTTGCATGGTGCTGGTGGGATTGCGATGTGCAAAATACAGCTGGGTTTCTTTCTGAAAAAGATTGAGTGGAAACTTCCTGTTTGAGCTAGGGGTCCACTTCCTGAGCTTCACAGATTGAAATGGAAACATATGGCCATTTAAAAAGGGTACATGAGTGTTCACAGTATTACCTCTAAGGAACAAAAGATCGGGGGAGGGGAACAACTAAGGTATCTTGTCAGTTGCCAAATAGACTAGCTAACAAGATGTGCTTCTGTACAGTGCAAGTTTTTTGGCAGCCCAAATGAACACAGTATTGACACATGGAAAAACCTGAACAGTATGTTATGAAAGAAGTCAATAGAAATATCACACGGTATAGAATTCCATGTGTCTGAGATGCCGAGAAGACAGGTCTACAGAGCGAGCAGGCTTATGCTCAGCAGGGGCTGGAAATGAGCAAGGGGAGTTTTGACACAGTAATGGGCATGAGGGCTCTCTTTTCACGATAGAAATACTCCAAAGTGGGATGGCAGGACCATGAGTGAATGCTATGGTATGTAAATTACACCTTCATGAAGGTGTTAGGATGTAATGTGCCTGAGACACTGCTTTGTAGTTGGGCCAGTTCCATACACCACAGGGCACATTCCTTGGTCAGACCACAAAGTGGCATTTGGAAGAAGTTCAGCTCTTCAACACCTGGAAGGGTGCAGGCGCCTGTCCTGTGTTCTACGTTCCATTTGCTCTTGTTCCATCCGTTACTCCCGAGGACGTGTCATGTTTTATGGGCATAGCAGTGATACCTTCCTTCAGTGTAAGGAGCTCTAGATAATGATAGCCCACGCCAGAGAACGCAGGGCTGTAGAGCCTGGACTGTAGGATGCAGCAGGGCCAGTCTGGAGCGTTTCTTCACTATCTTTATCTGTTCTGAGTGGGTGGGTGCTTTGAGTCACCTTTGCATAGAACTTTTCTTCAGACCTGATAGTTACAGAATATGTCCCCCTTCCTTTCCTCTCCTCCGCCCCCTCCCCCCTCCCCCATAGGAGACTGAAAGCCCTACACAGTCAACTTGTCATGCTCTGTTGTGAAGCCTTACATCCTTTCATTCACGAGGTGAATGTCTTCTTGTGACTCACAGCAAATAAGGCTAAATGCTTAACTTAGTAAGGCCTTCTGTGATCTGACCATTCCTTGACTACCCCCAAAAGCTAACTCATTGTTGTTGTTGCTGTTGCTGTTTTTCCCGATGTTTTTCAAGTTGCTGTGAGTTGTGGAATGAGTTTAATGTGCTGTGATTAATCAATTTTTAGAAAAAAAAGATTAGTTAAAATAGAGGAGAAAAATATCGCTGCTCACCAGTTGTATATGTGTACCTAGCCAACATTGTGGACTATATTCCTTGTCTAGGGAGTAAGGAGGTCTGAGATCAAACCATAGTACCGAATATGACTCGCCAGAGGAATTCTAATTTGCGAATTCAGGTTGAGTAAATCAACCTGGGACCATGAGTCTGTACCCCTGTAGCACCCACACATGATGAGGAGCCGTGATAAACTGCAGCTTCTGACATCCTGACACTAGCCTATCAAATGTTGGTCCTTTACTTATTATTTTGTTCTACAAGATCAGCACAGTGCTGGGTCCTGGCGGCAGTGGGGAACACAGAAGTTACAGTCTGGCTGGCTAGGGGGAATGGTGAGGGCAGCCAGTTCTTCTGGTGAGAACCCCTCTTTCTCTGTCATGGATGGCAATTCATCTCTTAGAGTGTGACTCAGAAGAATTAGACCCATCTTCTCTACTTTTCATGAAGTTCAATGACATTTGATATCTGTGTCGCCAGGAAGACCATTTGTTAAAAGCAGTTCTGCTCAGAGAAGAAAAATTTTCTAGCGTTGTGGGAGCAGGAGAGCTAAGTCTTCAGTGGCACTTGTAGATGGAAGGGATGGCAGTCGCAAAGACAGAGAGTGAGGTGGCAGCTGTCAGTATAAAGATATTGCTGGAGGGCTGGGGATATGGCTTAGTGGTTAAGGTGTTTGCCTGTGAACCCTAAGGACCATGGTTTGATTCCCTAGGACCCAAGTAAGCCAGATGCACAAGGGGGCACATGCGTCTGGAATTGGTTTGCAGTGGCTGGAGGCCCTGGCGAGCTCATTCTCTTTCTCTCTGCTTGCCTCTTTCTCTTTCTCTCTCTCTGTCATAAACAAATACATAAATAAATAAGTAAATAAAATGTTGCTGGAAACTGTAGCAACTGTAGCAATTTCTGCCCAGAAATTCCACTAGGAAATGAAGGGAAAGGAAGAGACTTAGAAGTTTCCAGAACAGGGAATAGAACTGCCTCGGGAGCTAGGTTTCCTCGATCATTGTGTCTTCCTCCAGGCTGGTACGATTGACACCACAAATGGAGGTGCTGAAGCCCAGAGGCTTCTCTCCTATGTTCTGGAGAGGCAGGAAGGATGTGGCCCTTACTTCACAGTAGAACATGATGGAAGGTTCATCAAACCAATGGAAACTTCCAGTTTCTGGCTGCTTGTGCCAGGTGCTCAGGAAAGGCCCGGGAGGCAGGCAGCTCAGTAAAGGGAATTATGGGCCAAGGTTAGGATAAGACTGCAGTTGGATTAAGACTTCCACAGAGAAATGTATGCTTCAAGATGTGCTCCTCAGCTTTGCAGCTCCCTGAATGGCACTGTGCTGTGTCCAGGCCATGAAGTCTTAGGTCACAGGAAGAAACAGCTGTAACTTGGACTGACCTGCAACATAATTTGTACAATAACAGTAATTGTAATAGAGGTATTGCTCTAATAATAGCAACTATCTTTGCCAGTGCTGCCATTATACATTATTTATCTTGATATTACACGTTATTATAAAAGACACTATGTTTATAATAGCAGGAAAGTCTCTTGACCCAGTGCAAGTACTGTATTAAATATTTTAATAAAGGTCTGGTCTTACTGTTGTAGTTACATTGTGTAATAAAATATGACTCCAATTTTACTGATATGGAAACTGAAGTTTATTTAAGTGGCTTATCAAAAATTATGGGGCCTGTTTTTGAATATGAGTTAATCTGATTTTAAAAGCAGTGGGATGTAAACATTCCATGCTCACATGGTGTTAGTGGTATTTTTACTTCCTGCTTTCTAATTACATTGTGGAAGCACCCAGTTGCTGGATTTCCAGGGAAGGGTTTAGGAGGGTTGTGGGACCCTGACATTTTGATTGTACATGTGGTTTAGGGGCTGCACTGAGGGTGGGATCGAGCCTGGAGCATGAGGATAGAGTAGTGAACCCCCTAAAGGAACAATTATTATCTAGAAAATTCTACTTGCCCCTCTTTATGCCCCGATCAGCTCTCAGAAACCCCTTTTATTCAGACACCTTGTTTTGAAGAACCAAGCCACTACAATTAGTTTGTCACCGGGATCTGCTGGTGACATTATATGCTTCTTTGTTTTTGTGTCACCCAAACCTGTCTAATCTTAAAATCCTTTGTCCATATAGCCATTGGTGGCTTGATAAAATTTCTTATATTCTTATTATTGTTTTTTTTTTGTGTTTGAATGTATGTGTATAATGCATGTTTAGGCATAAGCTTGCCACAGCGTGTGTGGAGAGATCTGAGGACAATCCTGGGTGTTTCTTCTTACTTCCGTCCTTTTGAGACAGGTCCTGTCTTGCTTGCACACTTCCAGATTCTCCTGGCTATACTTCCCACTGCCATAGGTTCCCCAGGATCAGTTTTATGCAGGTGCTGAGGAAGCTTGAACTTGGATTGGCAGGCTTGCAAGCAAGAACCTTTAACAGCTGAACCATTTCCCCAGCCCAGCACTGATGGCTGGAAATGATGCTTAAGGACGCGAGTGGTGTCTGGTTTACGTTTATATTCTATAGTATGCTTAATACACAGTTCACTGTGAAGCAACTTCTTGCCATCATTCTATTTGGATTCCTTTAAAAACTATTTTATTTATTTATTTATATTTTTAGAGGGAGAGAGAAAGAGAGAGAGAAAGACACACAGAGAGAGAATTGGTATGACAGGGCCTCAGCCACTGAAATTAAACTCCAGATACTTCTGCCACCTAGTAGGCATGTGTGACCTTGCCCTTGCCTCACCTATGTGCTTCTGGCTTACATGGGATTTGGAGAGCAATCTCTCTAGCTCCCTATTTAGATTCTTCATTTCATAATGCACACAGTGGAGGGTAGGCTATTCAAAATTTTGTAAGTTCATAGAATTTGATAAATGCTATTGTAGTACTGGAAAACCAAGGCTTAAGGAAGTATGGAGACTCCAGAGGAATTGAAGGAGCCCTCTCTTAGTTGTGGGTAGGTCTTAATGTTGGTCTCTGTCCTATGCGACGAGGTAGAATGGGGCCTCAAATGGTGAGATGGTCTTTTGCTCTTGCTTCTCTTCCTTCCCTTCAGACTTCATTCATTAACACAGCAGACTATCTAGCTCCCAAACTTGGCCTCAGTCAGGGCAATGTGGGCTGGCTTTTGTTGGTGACAAGCCACTGTGAGTACAGCAGTTGTGTTTCCTATGCTCAGTGGACTCTCCAGTGCACTTCCTGAGTCACAGCTTCTCCAGGATGCAGCAGGAACACACCAGAAACCCCGGGAAAGGACACCTGTCCCTCTGAGTGCAGACGGTAGCTGGTGGAGTAGCTGGCCATCAACGCTCTGATTTCCTCAGCATCTGTCATCACTGGCACACTTAGGTGCTCAGAAATCTATTGAATGAAGCCATCTGAAACCTTGTAAGTATGCTTCTAAAGAAAGTCTGTCTCCTGTATCGGTTACTTTCTCATTGCTGTGGCCAAGGACCTAAAAAGAAACAACTTAAGGAGGAAGAATTTATTTCCCCTTATAGTGTGAGGTTACAGTTCATCATGGCAGGGAAGGTATGGTTTCAGGAACTTGAAGGCACTGGTCACATTGTGTCTGCAATCAAAAAGCATAGAGCAATGAATGCTGTGCCCAGCTCACTCCTTTTTGTACGGTCTGAGGACACTGATCCATGGAATGAAGCCCCACACGGTGAGGGTGGGTCTTCCCATCCCAGTTAACCTAATCTAGAAACTCTTTCACAGATAAACCTAGAGATGTTTTTTTGTTTTTTTTCCCCATTGTGCTTCTAAATCCAGTCAAATTAACGAGATTATCTATCAAACTCTCCCTAGCTAGTGCAGGGTTAACTAGGGATGAGAGACAGCAAGGTGTGGTGCACACCTTTAATCCCACCACTTGGGAGGCAGAAGTAGGAGGATCACTATAAGTAAAAGGCCAGCTTGAAACTACATAGTGACTTCTAGTTCAGCCTGGTCTGGAGGGAGACCCTACTTCAAAAAAAAAATAAATAAAATAAAATAAAATAAAATAAATAAAATAAAATAAAAATAAAAAATAAAAACAATGGTGCAAGTATGGAATGTGGTTGGCTTGTGCAGTTCAACAATGCAACAGGAATTAGACTGACAGTGCCAAAGCAGCCTGAATGAGGCCAGTCTGCCCCGGGACAGGAGAGGACCAAGCTGGCCCTGGCCGAGGTGGTTGAGCGTATGGAGTGTCTACAGATACAGGCCATCTCAGGAACAGATCTTAAGGGCCCAAGGGGTCCAGGTAAAAGCCTCTTCCTTCTTCCTACACCGAACACTTCTTTATTTCTCTAGCTTTTAGCTTGTGAATGTTGATGGCCTGCAGTGAGTGTTCACAGGCTTTGTGGTCTCCTTCCAACCGTAGGAGCAGAAGGCCTGGAACATTTGAGTATTTTTGCATACATAGTATGTGTGATGTGGTGTTTGCACGCGCATGTGCAGATGAGCAATCGGGCAGTCTTGTGTGGAGCCCAGAGCAGAATGCCAGGTGTTGGTGTCTTCTAACACTCCTCCTTGGGTTTCCTTGAGATGGGGGTCTCTCACTGATGCCAGACCTTGCCATTTTGGTGAACTCCAGTGACTCTGCTCCATTCTCTGCCTGCCCTGCCCCTCCACAGGAGTCGAGTTCCAGATGTGCATGGCCACGCCCAACTGTTTACTTGGGTGCAGATGCTGAGTATCAAAATTAGGTGGCCTCAGACCCCTGTGCTTATGTGGCAGGCAGTGTTATCCACTAAAGCTACCTCCTCAGCCCTGACCTGGCACTTTAATGGCCTTCCTGAAATAAAGCAAGGTGGAAGGAGCCTCTTTTCAATACATCTGCAAAATATCATGTAGCAACAAAAACTACCACCATGTCGCCCTAAGCTTGGATACATCTTCCTTTCACAAATACCGAGTGTTGTATTTTATAGTAATTAGCTGTGACTATAATGGACTATGACTTCAGTGGATAGAATCTTTGAGATCACCTGTATTAAGTTGACTCTTCTTTCTTGGATAATAGTGAGTACAAATTCCAGCCATAACCAAGGGATTAATAGATTCCAAGCTTTTATAAGCTTTGGGGTAGCAATAAAAAGAACAAAAACTGGCAGAGAAGCAGTCACACTTGATTTAATTATTTGGGGTGTCACGAGATTGCTGACAACCTGGCTAGGTGGTTCTGATGGGGTGCATGGGCTCAGCTAAGGATCATGTATGGAGGACATACTGCTTCTTACAATGTAGATTCAGGCTGAAATGTCCCAAGACCTTTTAAAAATACAGGAGCATAAATGAGTCATGGCAGTTCTGGCATCTGGCTAGCACCCTCATGATGACACGTTGGCAGTGAATTTAGCCAGATCATTTCTTGGCAATTCCACAGAGTCACCTGTAGGAGAGGTGACCATGAAATAATTTGGGCTCATTTGTGAACTTGTAGCTTATCTCATTTATTGTCAGAGGCACAGGGAGTGGAATGACTTAGAGGGTACTTTAGGGATTTGTACCTCTAATGTCCTTTCCAAATCATTACTGGATTTGAGTCCTGGCGCGAGAGCTGACTGGCTTTGCAGCCTGGAACAAGTTAAATGCAAAATCTCTAGCCTTTTTCTACAGCTATGCAGTGCAGATAATATTAGTATATATAGGGCTACTGCAAGAATTAAAAATGTATTTCACATTAAGCACTTAAGACAGTGCTTGCCATACCTCGGGCAATAAATGTTTAACATGTTTAATACCAGCATCTCTATTTCACAGACTTTGAGAGAGGTCCTGAATCTGGTGCTGGGAAAGTTATGGGTACATGAAGGTTTACAAAGTAGCTGCTTATGTCGTAGTGGTATAGGAGATATAAAAATGGATGTATTCAGCGAGAGCACCAGGGCTGATGGCCAGTGTATGGGGATGGGGAGAAAGCGGCATTGTAAAGCAAGGTGGGGAGAGTCAAGGAGCTGAAATAACTTCTAATATCAGCAATGGAGTGTGAGTACCAGCGACATGAATTATTGAAGTGGGAGAAGTGGCAGTAGTTCTCAGAAGTAGCTTTTCACTTGTCTCGTGTTGTCCTTCCCAGGAACAAGCTGCATCACTCCCAGCTTGGACCGATGTGTCTCTGTCCTGTCTGACACCCTCTGACTCCATTGTGACATCTCAATCTTCTTGGAATAGGTCCTGGAGAAATGATATATATATATGTGTGTGTGTGTATGTATGTATGTGTGTGTGTGTGTGTGTGTGTATATATATATATATATATATATATATATATATATATATATATATATAATTTTATCTTATCTATGTATTCTTTATTTATTTGTGTGTGTGTGTGGCATTGTGAGAGCATGTGTATGCATGTTGTATGTGGGTGAGTGCACATGAAGGCACGTGCATGTGGAGAGAGGTCAGTATTGGGTGTCTTATTCATTTGTCCCATATATTATTTTAACTTCTTTTTTTTTTAAAGTACTTTTTAAATTACTTTATTTATTTGAAAGAGAAAGGGGTAGTAAAAGAGAGAGAGAATGGGCATGCTGGGACCTGCAGCCATTGCAATTGAACTCCAGATGCATGCTCCACCTTGTGCATCTGGCTTGCTTGGGTCCTGGGGAATCAAAACTGGGTCCTTTGGCTTTGCAGACCAGCTGTTTCTCTAGCCCTTTGTTTTAATTCCTTATCGACAACCTCCATACATATACACAATGTACTCTTTTTAGAAAAAATTAATATTTATTTATTTATTTGAGACAGAGAGAGAGGGTCTCACACACTACATGACAGTAAGGGGAAGCTGACTTATAATGCTCCCACGTGAGGTATTTTCCCCCGGGGATCTTCAGGCCCTTCATGATTGCTAGGAAGCTGCAACAGATGGAAGTATCGCAGTCCTAAAGACAATCCAGGTCCAATCACGCAACATCTCTTTAACAAATCCATGTGTCAGGGCTGGAGACATGGGTCAGCAGTCAAGACACTTGCCTGTGAAGCCTCAGGACCCACCCAGGTTCAATTCCCCAGGACCCACGTAAGCCAGATGCACAAGGGGGTGCATGCATCTAGAGTTCATTTGCAGTGGCTGGAGTCCCTGGAGTGCCCACGTTCTCTCTGTCTCTCTTTCTCTTTCATTTGCCTCTTTCGTTCTCTCAAATAAATGAATAAAGTACTTCTAAAAATCCACAAGTAAACGTGAGGAAAACCCTCAGGAGCATCCAGGAGGGCTTTCACCAGGTTCTGTCATGTGCTTGTTGAAGCTCATTGTTGCAGTCAGCTCCTTATTGCTGGACAAACGCCTGGCCAGAAACAACTTATGGGAGGAAGAGTTCATTTCAGGCTTCCAGAATGCAGGGGAACACCATCAGTGGCTGAAGCAGCTGGCTCACTTCCACAGATCTAATCAAAGAGAGCTAATCAACAGTTAGCAAACACCAACACCAGAAAGTACAACAGCCCGAATGTCAACAACTGCTCTTCACACACTTTAGGGCTGGGGTGAAGATCTGTCCCCAGACATACCAAGATCCTGCCCTAGCATCATACATCTTCCCTGGTAGAGCTCCACCCACTGTAATCTCAAGATTCCAGCATCGGTCTATGAGGGCACACATGTACACCACAACTCTACTCATCAACTAAAGGAATGGAGGCCTTAGGACTGGCTTAATTTACTCCTGTGTCACTGGGGAGGGAAAGGATCCACTTCCTTGAGAACAAGGAAAAGTAAACACCCAAATAAAATTCACAGCTTTGCCAGCAAGAGAGACTGTTATTATAGAGGTCTGAGGCTACATTCAGCTTTTTTAAAAACATGTTTTCTGGGAAGTTGTACTTGGTGGTCTATGGCCCAAGAGACCCTCATAATTAAGTGGCAAACACTCTTAACCACTGAGCCATCTTCCCAGTCAATTACCTTGTTAATTAAAAAAAAATAAAACTATACTGAAAGAATTTCCTTGTATGGAGCCCTGAACATTTTGGTAATAAATGCCCAAAGAAGCTAGCTTTATAAAGCTGTGCTAAGATCTAGTATGGAACTACCATTGTGTTCTGCTTGAAGTAGACATGTGTGCGTGCATGCACACACACACACACACACACACACACACACACACACATTATATGGATACAGAGAATTAATGAAGCATAATATTCCGAGGCATTTTTTTAATGTTAGACATTATTTTCTTTTATTTCCAAGAGATTTTTCATTTTGGGTTATTTTGATACAATTTTTTTTTTAATATAGTTGCCTCAGGAGGGAAACAGGCAGGGTGGCCCGTTCAGCTTTCTGTTGCTATAACAAATATCTGAAATGAAGCTATAAAAAGGCAGGGTTAATTTCTGCTCACAGGCACAAAGGTTGCAGTTTATGGTTTGCTGGGTCTGTTGCATATGACAGAACAAAGGCTGTCATTCACCTAAAGGGCTGGACAAGAAAAAGGGACAGAGCTGGAGCATAGCTCCAGTGATCTGAAGACCTCCCACTAGACCATGCATCCCAGGAGCTCCACAGGCCACTGGGAAATATGGAAGACCCAAACTGTAGTAGTGGATCTACCAAATAAGTATGTTACTCACCTTACTGGATTCCCTGAAAGCATGATATTTGACCTGGTACATATTGGTCTAGTTCCACTCTTCCTGTTTCACACAAGCAAATTGTTTAAACTCAAGGTCTAGACTTTGCTTTTCACACATTTTCACGTAGCTATCTTCCTCTGTGTTCACCATTGAGATAGAAGCTGAAAACTTCACAATGTTTTTTTTTCTCCGCAAATTTGAACTGTTCTTTTGCAATGTAACAGCAAATTATTTATTAAGATTTTTAAAAATTATTAACTTAAAACGACTTGAATGAGCTCTTGATTGAAACACTGTTAATTTGTTGTGTTGGTCATGTTTAGAAGTATAGTATTTTTGTTGTTCAGTGTAATGGCTTTTTGGTTTGTTTTTCAAAATGAATGCTTTAGAGGCAAAGTTCATTCTGTTCATTGTGATTGAGCTACCGGAAACGGAATTGAAAAGCTGGTTTCTTGAACAAGAGTTATGTGATGGAAAGTGGGGTTTTTATTTTGCATATTGTTTATTTGGCAAGACAGAGCAATGTAAGACAGTGTTTTATAAGTCAGTAGATCTCAAACGTTAGCCTTACCGGGAGAGTTTATGAAATCACCGATTGTTGGGCCGAGAGTCTGTAGGTCTGAGGTGGAGCCCAAGAGCTTGCATTTTAAGAACATAATTCTGCTGCTTATAGTCTCAGGACCTTATTTTTAAGAACCACTGCCATAAGTCCTGAAGGAGTGGTAAGGATTGAAAGCTCTTCAGGGTGCTAGGGAGGAAAGCTAAACCCCAAGTCTTGCTTGGTATGTGTCTGGGGCAAGGTAGGATCTGAATAGGACTTTGATCTGAGGGTAACAGAGGCCTGAGCAAGCAGAGGGAACTGTGTGCACATGAGTGTGGAGGCAAGAATGAGAGAGGCTTGGTGGAGGGATGGCAAGACCATTGCAAGGTGGAAGTGCTTCTTAGCTGAATACTAATAGGGAGTAAGATGGGACAGGCTGGTACACACTGCATTTCTGAGGGTCTTTAATATCTATTTAAAGAGTTGTATTATATACTGTTCAGACAAGGAGCTGGGGTATAGACCCAATTCTAGGGGCTAAAATGTATGCCATAGAAATTTAACTTAAAACAAATGAAAAAATAAAATCAAGCCCTACCTGGTATTCTCCTGTCCTCTCTTCCTCTCCCCTTCCTCTGTCAGCTCCTAAGGCAATCCCGAACTCATAAATATTGGATATATGAGTGAAATGAGTGTCTTAGCAAGTGAAGCTCAGGGCGTTGTAAAATGAGACTATTGTTGAAATTCTAGGAGATGAAAGTTTTTTAAATGAGCCAGGCATGGTAGTGTGCACCTTAAATCCCAGCACTTGGGAGGCAGATATAGGAGTATTGCTCTGAGTTTGAAGCCATCCTGGGACTACAGACTGAGTTCCAGGTCAGCCTGGCCTATAGTGAGCCCCTTATAAAATAAACTATTTTCTTTTTTAAAAAATTATTTTATTTATTTGAGAGAGAGGCAGAGAAAGAAAGACAGGCAGACAGAGAGAAAATGGACTAATAGGGCTTTTAGCCACTGTAAACAAACTCCAGACACATGCACCACTTTGTGGATCTGGCCCATATGGGTCCTGGGGACTTGCACCTGAGTCTTTTGTTTTTGCAGGCAAGTGCCTTAACTGCTGAGCCATCTCTCCAGCCCCTATTGTATAAAACTTTTGCAACATTCCTGTGACCTAATAGAACGAACCTCCTTCTCTCCCTGAGAAGTGATCTGGTGCTACCTGAAATAACAGCCCTTTCCACGTAGCCCGTCTTGCTTCCTTGTGATCTCAGCACACAGGAGGTGGAGGCAGGAGGATTAGCAAAGAGTTCAAGAGAAGCCTGGACCACATGACACACGATCTCAAACAAATAATAAGAATGACATGTTCCTCTACATACCCAAGGTACTTCTGTGATAGTCACCTTCCACCATTATCCCTTCTTGTACCTCTTGCTCTCCTCACTGTCTCCCCACCAGATAGTTTCCTTCCTGCCTTAGGGGTAAAGTCCATTGTGGTCAGAAGGCGTGGTGTCAACATGGTGAAAGGTCACATTATATCTACCGTCAGTAAGCAGAGAGACATGAATGAGGCTCCCTTTGTGTTCCTTTCATTTAGTTTGAGCCCCAGCCCATGGAATGATGCTACCCTCTTTCAGGTAGTTTCCTCCTCAGTTAAACTTGTCTGGAAACACCCTCTTAGACATACCTGGAGTGTGTCTCTATGGTGATTGTAAATCTGGTCAAGTTGACAATATAAATTAATGATTACAGGTATATTCCCAGGAGTGTCATAGCAAGATCTTATTATAATTCTATTTTTAGCTTTTTGAAGAACCTCCCTAATGGTATCCATACACAGGTTTTATTAAATCCTTAACATAGGAGTTGTTAGAGTAAAGCAGTTAGCTCCATGGACGGACGGGGAAAATGGAGCCTCTGGCTTTGGCACAGTGCATTCGACAGCAGCATGTGATTCCTGACAGGACTGTGTTGCTCCAGGTTGTCACTCTAGAACTGGAGTGTGGGAGAAAGGTGAAAAATGAAATGTAGAGACACACTGGTTGACAGGCTGATTGACTCTTTAACTCGCTCAATCAACAATGTTTCAGGCACCTGACTGAGCTCTGGGGATCTGTTTCAGAGAACAGCAGAATGGCTGAGTGTAGGATTCTGGTGGCGTAGCTCAGAGGGATGAGTCCAGACGTTATAGTATCTTACCAGAAGAGAAGGAAGAAGAGGAAGAGGTTCAATGTATGATCACAGCCACCAGTCACTGAGGATACTAGATCTTTCCACCATGAAGAGAAGTCCAGGAAGGGTTTTAGAGCCAAGCATTACAGCAGAGCATCACAATCACTGGCAGGGTAATGACTTTGGAACGAGTGCTCCCTTAGCACAATAGGAGTGTTACCAAAAGGGAAGAAGGGATGGGGTGGCAGAGTCCCTGAGGAAAAGCCCGCCCAATAGTTGTTCAGGAGGAAACTTAGTGTCAAGATCTAGGTGAGGTTAGGGCATCTGAAGGTTGGAATGACTACTTTTCTTTTCTGAAAGTGAGCAAGACCTTTGGGGGCTGGTCAGCAGGAGTAGGAGGCAGTGGATAATAGTGATAAGCCATTATCTTCCAGTCTTACAAATACCTCCATCTTTCCAAGTTCCCAAGGCCAAATCCTTGGGAGATGTCCTCAGTCTCTTCCTTTCTTTGCACTGCTCATTGGTTCTGTCACAAAACCCCATCAGTGCCATATTCCTTTGGAAATATATCCAAAAGCCAGATGCTTCTCATCTGATATGAACCGTCACTAGCATATTTCTCCTAAAGAATTGCCAGTAGATTTCTCTCTTCTTTTTGTTTTTGAGAGAGAGAGATAGAGTGAAAATTGGCACAGCAAGGCCTCAGCCACTACAGTTGAACTTCAGATGCTTGTGCCATCTAGTGGGCATGTGTGACCTTTTGCTCGCCTCACCTTTGTGTGTCTGGCTTATGTGGGATCTGGAGAGTCAAACATGGATCCTTAGGCTTCTCAGGCAAGTGCCTTAACCACTAGGCTAGCTCTCCAGCCTCGATGTCTAAGCAATCTTTTTTCTCCCTCCTTGACCCCAAACCTGTTCTGTCTGATTTAATATGTAGCATCTGGATTAATCTTAATAAAACTTAAGCTGGATCATACCACTTCACCAAATCTACCAGAGTCTTCTACTCCTTTTATTCACTCAGTGAATTCTAAATTCCTTACAATGAGGAGAAAGGCACTCCCAGGTCCTACCCACTCTCTCCACTCATTACTACACATCTTCCTTATTCTGAAGGTGACTACAGGATACTCCAGTCTCCACCTTCCCATAACTTTTCTCCAAGCATGTGCTTGGCTTCCCACCTCTTTAACATCTTTTCTTACATGTCACTTGTTAAGTGATGTTTGATGAGGCACTTTATAAATTATAGCTCCAAAGGACATGGTGCCTTCTAATGCTACGTCCTTTGCATGAGCATTTTGTTGCCTGTCTCTGTCTTATAGATTAAACACCATAAGAGTAAAGGTTTTCCCTTGGTTTTGTTCATTCTACATCCCTCATGGTTAGAACAACTCTTAGAAGGTTAACTCCCGGGCTGGTTAAGGCACTTGCCTGCGAAATCTTAAGTACCCAGGTTCAGATCCCCAGTACCCATGTAAGCCAGATGCACAAGGTGGCCCACACACCTGAAGTTTGTTTACAATGGCTAGAGGTCCGGGTTTGCCCATTCTCTCTCTCTCCATTGCCTACTCAAATATATAAATAAATAAAGTACAAAAATATTTACACAAAAAGAATGTTAACTCTAAATGAAATCTTAATTTATGTGAGAGAATGTGGGCATGGTAGTTGAAGGACATGGGCTTTGGAGGATAATAAGAGCTATGTTTGTTAAGCATGATACTCGATGGTATGTGCTTACTTGCTTTATTTAGTTATTTAATTTTTTTATGGTGGTGTGTTTTGTGCATATGGATGTATGTGTGCCATGGTACACACATGGAGGCCTGAGGACAAATTCAAGATCCTTTCCTTTCCTTCCACCATGCCTGAGACGGGCTCTCCCTTGCTTTGTTTTCTACTTTGATTGAGTGTAGCTGGCTCATGAGCTTTCTAGTGCTCCTTGCTCTGCTTCCTCTTACTGTAGATATGTTGGGGTTGTAGATGCATGGGCCACTTGCCTCTAGCCTTATGTGTGTGTTAAGGAATTGATCTCAGTCCAGAAAGCTTACAAGCACCACCACCTTTTAACCACTGAGCCATTGCCCCACACTCCAGATTAAAAATATACATGACACTTAAAAAATTGATATTTAAATTGATACACAGAAACATAAGGGTGGTACGTATCACTGGGTTACCATCAGATGTTGAATACATATATACATTGTGTAATGTTTAAGCCAGGTTAAATATTAATCTTCTTAAACACTTACCATTTCATTGTGGGAATAGACTTTCAAAATCCTTCTAGAATTTTGAAATGTCCAGTGCATAATTTAAGAGCTACTTGCTCCTATCCAACTGCAACTTAGTGTTGATAGAGAAGTGTGTGAGGTGCTTTAATGTGGTGTTGTATTTGGATCTGACACATAGCATGTGCAGCATGCATTTTATTCCACTGTGTAGGGAAGCACAGAGTGCTGGGAGGTAACACCCCTGCATAAGGTTGACACGCTCACACTGGTTGTTTAGATTATGGAAGCTTCTCATATGCCTCAGGAAGGAGCTCACAGGGGTCAGACTTGGAAGTCAGGAAGGATTGTTCTCAATTAGGAAATGGAAGAGAGGAAAGCAGCTAAAAATGAAAGGAAAAATATTAGGAGACTTTTTTTTCCTTTGAGACACGTCCTCTTTCTATAGTCCAATCTTATCTGAACTCGCTATGTAACCCAGGGTGGCCTTGAGCACATAGTGGACCACCTATCTCACTCTCCTAAATTCTGGGATTGTAAGCATGAGTCACTATCCCTGGCTAGAAGAATGATTTTCTACTGGAAATTATATTTTGCAACTTAACTGTATTTGCCATTTCTATTAATAGTCTTTATTTGTCTTAGTATCCAAACTTAATTTCCCTCCTTCCTTTCTTTTTTCCCTTGCTTCTCTTTCTTTTCTTCATTCTTTCTACTTCTTTAATTTTGGACTGACTCATGACAACTGTACATAAAACATGCAATGTGATATTATCATAGACTTGGTTTTACTTTTATAAAAATGGACAGAGTAATTTATGTTAACAATAAAAGAATCTCTTTCTTAAGAAAAGCAGAAAAGAGAATGTCTTAAGGCACCTTTTGTTTAATGACCTTGACTTTTTCATAGTAAGTAAGAAAGAAAGAAGCCCGTTTCTTTGTTGACAGTGAGAAGAAGTGAGTGAGGGCTTTGGTATGGAGTTGATCTACTGGAAAGTCTGTTGAAGATGCATGAGTTCAAGATCAGGATTCTCAACTTCCTTGTTACTCTTGTGGTTCTGGGACTAAAACTCAAGGCCTCCCACATTCCAGGCAAGTGCTCTACCACCAAGCTATACTCTTGCTCTCCAGTAGGACCCTTAAAGTACTTAGGGCTGACTTAGATTAATAACTCCACCAATGAAAGGAGGTCATCCGTGGATGGCATCTTTGAGATCATTTCATCTGGCTCCCAACTTGTAAACTTTACCAGCCGGGATCTATTTTTTTCTGTGGTGGTGGATACTCATACAGTCTTGCTTTGATTTTTATTTTTTTGTTTATATTTTTTTGAGGTAAGGTCTCACTCTAGCCAAGGCTGACCTGAAATTCACTATGTAGTCTCAGGGTGGCCTTGAACTCATAGCAATCTTCCTACCTCAGCCTCCCGAGTGCTGAGATTAAAGGTGTGTGCCACCATGCCAGGCTACATTCCTGCTTTTGATGTAACTGATAATTTCCTTATTGTCCTTATCATCTTCTTATCATCTTAATCATCTTTTTGCTTGTGTAGGTGTGTGGTGTGAATATGTGTGTGTGTGTGTGTGTGTGTGTGTGTATTCATGTGTATGTGGGTGCAGGTGCATGATGTGTGTGTGTGTGGAAGGGTGGAGGTCAAGGGGAATGTCAGGTGTCTTCTTCCATTGCTTCTCCATCTTATTTTTGTGAGACATGGTTTCTCACTGAATTTGGAACTCACTGATTTGGCCAGCCAAGCTAGCCTACACGTCCCAGAGATCCTTTTATCTCTACCTTCCCAGTATTGGGATTATACCATGCCCTGCATTTTTTTTCCATGGGTGCTGGGAATCTGAACTCAGATCTTCATGCTTACATAGTAAACATTTTACCCACTGAGCCATCTCTCCAGCTGTATCTTCACTCTTTTTAAAAAATATTATATTTATTTATGAGAGAGAGAGGGGGGGATGGGTGCACCAGGGCCTATAGCCACCACAAACAGTCTTCATTATTCTTGAGTAAATGATTTCTCCATTTAGACCACATTTGAATCTCATTCTTCAATGATCTTCTTTGGTGACCTTCAACACTCCCTTCCTGAGCTTTATGTTCCTGTGGCTGGACTTAAGAAGGCTCTGGTCCGAAGGGTTGACAGTTGGTGCTGGGCTGTGGTAGGCGGGGTTGATGGACCAGAGCCAGTGGGAGAGAGGAAAGTTTGGGAAGGTCTAGAAAAGGTGAGTTCCAATTCAAGGAGGACAGAGATTGGAGGTAGGGGAGACTGGAGGAAAACTCATTCCTTAAAACCAACAACAAAAAAATTGTGTTTATACTCAAAGGTGATTTTGAGACTTAAAAGAACACATTTTAATGTTTATAATGTTGCCATTTTTTCCTTTTTTGTTTTGTTTTGAAAAATAGAACCCATATTGTTCACTGTCAAATGAAAAAATACCAAAAAAAAAAAGCAGTGGGATGTTTGCTGGGTAGGATAAAATATAAATACTATATAGCATGGGTAATAAATAAGCTTTTAAAATTATAATTTGTGTAGTCTAATTATAAGCACATCTCTTTATACTTTGCCAATGAAATGTTCAAAAGTTGGCATTTATACCACTGTGAACTGATGTTGATATTTATAACACTCACATTTAGTTGAGAATTATTAGTATAAGTATCAGATTTTAAGAACTTTCCAGATTATTTCCATTATAGCTTTTGAAATTGGCATATGCAAAACAATTGTTGATTTTATTTTCTTAAAAAAATCAAACATTAAATCTGAGTGCAGACATTCAACCCAGCGTCCCGTGTAAACACATTTTTTTCAACTATAAAACATTTAGTTTTCAGTGATGTGAGTGATTATAGTCATTTCACCCACTGGCTAGCATGTGCCCAAACTTTTATAGCCATGCAGTAAAAATCTCTATTCACCATGTAGTCACGTCTCCTATTGACTCATTTACGCATTGGCTAAGATTTCGGTTAGCTGTAGTCATGGAAGCTGATAGAAACATGGGAAAAAACTCAGCCTGGGCTTCGATGGCAAGTAGAATCCCCTGTTTATGTTGGAGCAGGGTTGCAATGGGCTATGCAGATGGGGTGCTTCATCCAGGGCTCACTGGTGCAGGTGACAAGGTTCTAAGGTCTCATCTTCTCAGAGCCAAGTGAGGAGATGGCAGAGCACTCTGGAGAACTCACTCTTTCATATCCATGGGGACAGTTTTGTTTATTAATCAGTTTCACTGGACATTGGGCTGTCAGGGGTCAGGGCTAACTTTGGGTCCCTTGTTATACATACTTGGATCACAGTGTCTAGCAGTTTCAAGATATATTAGATATTTAATGAATGCATTATTTACAAAGCAGACTTGTCCTTCACTTTCTGGTAGTATTTCTTTAAAAATATATTCACAAAACACATCCCTTCCATTTGAGGAAGTAGAGTTTAGAAAACACAATAAGTAATGAAGTTAGAATTGGATGATAGGAAGGGGAAGAGAGGACAAAAGGTAAAGGGTAGAATGAAAGTGGGGAGGAGGCCATGTTGTAAGGGAGAGCATAAGGAGGTGAAGTAAATGGGAAAATATAGGATAAACAAAGAAAAATTTACTTAAAAGCACCACAATGAGAACTGGAGAGATGGGTTAGTAGTCAAGGCATTTGCCTGCAAAGCCAAAGGTCCCAGGTTTGATTCCCCAGTACCCACATAAAGCCAGATGTCCATGGTGGCTGGTGAGTCTGGGATTTGTTTGCAGTGGCTAGAGACCCTGGTGCACCAATACACACGCACTTTCAAATAAATCAATAAAAATAAAATATCATTTTAAAAAAACCATAAGGATACCTAATTCTTTGTATGCTAATAAAAATGAATGATATAAAATAACCAAAAACCTGGGCACTTAGTTATTCCTGAGATACATGAATATTATCTTTATGTGTACAACCTGATTTACTAATTCACAGTAGAGATGCCTCATTTGTAAGTAATGATGTGTGAATGCATATAAAGAAGCAAGGGTATGCGTATCTCTTCATGAAGAACTTTATGTGTGCATTTTCTATCTTATTAATCTCTATTATGTTTAGATTGACATTCTAAGAGAATGTGCTGAGTTCTATCTTCGTAAAGACTGCTACAAAGGATTTATCAGTATGTTCTCACTTTCCAGAATGTTCTCCGATTGGTAGAAACTTTGTTCAGTCCTGTTTTAGTCATATGTTTAACTTGGTGTCACAAGAGCACTGTTAGCGAAAAGCACAAAGCACAGACAAGTTAAGTCCCACAGACTCTGGACCCGTCATCAGGAGGACAGCTGGATTCCTGTTTCCCAGCTAACTATATGTGTCTGAGGCGAGTGTTTTCATGTTATAGCAGTTACCTTCTCATTGCTGGGACAAACCCCGGCTTGTGAAAGGCAAGGATTCATTTCGGCTTACGTTTCAGGGGTGGGGATTCTTCATGGTGGAGAAAGCATGGCACAAGCAGGGATCCATTGTCACATGGAGCAGGGAGGTAGTGGCAGGCTTAGGACTAAATGCTGGTCTTACAAATGCTTTTGCAAATCGCCAGAGTACCTAAAATACATCAAGGCAGCAATTTTCAGAATTACCTAGGGTTTATGCTATATTTGAAATTTGCTAATCTTTCCCCTCTGCCTCACTTAGGAGCACTCCAGAGAATGACAGAATCTTAGAATCTCCAAGTGAGACGTACCTTAGTCTGTTTTCTTTTAAAGGTGAGGAAGCCAGTTTCCTTCCCAGGTTGTGCCATCGTGTGGTGGCTGGACCATGACCAAATGTGTGGCCATTTTCTCCCAGTCTGCACCTTGCTCCAGGGAGCCTTCCACTTGGGAGCTCTTCTTAGAAAAGAGCCTCCATTGCTGAAGTAAAGATGCTTCCTATATAGTTTGCCTCTGGCTGAAATCTATCTGAGATGACATTGCAAAACTAGGTCATGGTACTTCTTTGAGACATGCCTTAGAGAAAGTGTGTCTTTCAAAGCACTTTGTTGACAGGCGGGTGGCTGCGAGACGCCCAGGCAGAGGCTGTGTTCTTGAGGATTGCCACCGAGGGGGGCTAGTCAGGACTGAGGTTCAGGGATCAGCTTTCCATGCAGTGCCTGATGACATGGGACGTCTTAGAGATGTCAGAATTCACCAATAGACCGAGAAACTGAGAGAAGTAAGTACAAGTTGAAAAGTGGAAAGAATTTATGTCATAAGGTTATAATACCTTTGATAACAGATGAATCAATTCAACAATCACTAGAGATAAAATAACTGTAGCCATTGAGAGTTGGCTCGGTAGATAAAATGCTTGCTATGCAAGCATGCAGTCCTGAGTTCGCAGCCTCAGGGCCTACTTAAAAGCCAGATGTGGTTGTGAGTATCTGTAATCCTAGCACCTGGAAGACGGAGATAGGAAAATCCCTGGGGCTTGCTGACTAGTTAGTATGGTCCTAGGTTCAGAGAGAGACTCTGTCTAAAGCCATAAAGTGGAATGAGACTGAGCCAGACACCTGATGTCAACCTCTGTCCCTTACATTCATGCACAAACCATGTGCACATGCATCAGCATGAACATCAAAACATGCATACACAAATGCATAGGAACCACACATGCAAAAGAATATTTGAGGGCTGGAGAGATGGCTTAGCAGATGAGGCGTTTGACTGCAAAGCCAAAGGACCCAGGTTCGATTCCCCAGGACCCACGTTAGCCAGATGCACAAGGGGGCGCATGTGTCTGGAGTTCGTTTGCAGTGGCTGGAGGCCCTGGTGTGCCCATTCCCTCTCTCTGTCTCAATCCCTCCCTCTTTCTCTGTGAAATAAATAAATAAATAATAAAATGTGTGGTTTTTTTTTAAAGAATATTTGAGAAAACAAATGTCTGTAACAATTCTCTTTGAAGAGTGTTAGCAAAGATGCAGGTGACATGAACAGTCGCACCATCCTGTAAGTGTAAGTCACAATACAAGCATAATTTGCTAAGCAACATGCTACACAAGGTTTATTAGCAGAAACAGACGAGAGTCCAGAAGCTCTCGGTAAACGCTCCCTGTGCTCTCTCAGCTGGAAGCAAGGGGTGATGATCTTGGCTTATCACTTACTGATTTTTTTTTTTAAATCCATGGGAAGGATACCTTGAGTTTCCCATTTCTTCAAAAGTACATTTTTTGATGAGTAATTTTATTATTAAATGTTCCATGAAATATTTGAGGCAACTGAGTAAAAGTTGCAAAAGCTGAAAAAATACTGGTACTTTTTTGGCAGAGAGATAATCAAGGAGCACTTAAAATGCAAACAATGGAGGCTGGAGAGATGGCTTCGCGGTTAAGCGCTTGCCTGTGAAACCTAAGGACCCTGGTTTGAGGCTTGATTTCCCAGGTCCCACGTAAGCCAGATGCACAAGGGGGTGCATGCATCTGGAGTTTGTTTGCAGAGGCTGTAGGCCCTGCTATGCCCATTCTCTCTCTCTCTTTCTCCGCCTCTTTCTCTCTCTGTCGCTCTCAAATAAATAAATAAAAAATAACCAAAAACAAAAATTTTAAAAAATGCAAACAAATAGTGTATGGTCTGAATTTTATTAATTCAAAATTTTCAACATCTATTAGTGAGCTGTGTGCTGCATGACCTGTGGCTAGCCTCTTAGCAATGGGAAGACTAGCCAAATGTCAGCACTGCTGTCAAGGAACTGATGATTTTAGTGGTTGAGGTAGCAGTAATAAGAACTTTCCTACATGTGGTTTTGAAGGGAGAGAATGCAATAGAAGTGGGAAATATAATTTTCATAATCCAATAAATAAAGATTTAGAAGACCTGTCTCTTCCAATTAGTATTAAGGATATCCTTTGCAGGCTAAGCCCTGTTGAACTCAGGATATAACTCTTACAAATGACAAGACATATGTCATTGGGACACATTTTAGATATGGAAAAGGCATGATGATTACCTGTGGGTAAATGATGATCAATTAGAATTTACCTTTAACCATGGGGAAACAAATGAACATAGGAGATGACAGTTTTTAAATGATATTGTCCATATTCAACTTTTCTAGTTTCTAGACTGTATAGTGCATTTTCCCCTTTGAGGTGTACTATCCAATCCAGTGTGTGTATTTATTTTTTAAATCGACAAGCATCTTCTGGTCTTTTGTTTCTCCTGACATTAATTCTTAAGGAAACCTGGCAAATTGTCTTGTAGAATGTCCTACTTTCTGGATATGGGGTGATTTCCTCAGGAAAACATTTAGGTTAACTATTTTTAGCAAACATACTTCAATGGCTGATGTTAAGTAGATGTTGCATGAGCAGGGCATATGTCAGGTTTCAGGTCATCCTCCTACTTCGTGATGGCTAGTTTACTGTCATGTATGTAGGACTCTAAGAAATAATGTAGTCTTCTTTTGGATTTTTGTTTCTTTTCTTTCTTTCCTTTTTTTTGCGGGGGGGAGGATAGGGTCTCATGTAGCCTAGGTTACTTTTGAACTTCTTATATAGGCCGGGCTGGCCTTGACCTTCTAATCCTCTTGCCTCCCTCTTCTGACTGTTGGGACTACAGTGTGCACCACCATGGTAGTCTCTGTGTTGTTTATATCTTGGGTTTACACTGACTATGAGACACGTTTGTGATGGAATAATCTGAGTCAATGAGAAACTGCTTGGTTGGAGGAGGGCAGAAGTGCTCATCACTATGTTTCTCATCAACTGAATGGCATTAGCTCCATAACTTACGTAACATTATTCTGTCATAATTGAAGTAATAGTTGTTATGGTTTCAGGGAGTCTTAATTCAACATTTATCTATTTATTTAAATACTTGAAATCAAATCCAAAGCCTTTAACATGCTAATCAAACACTACTACTGAGCTACCGCCCAGATGTTTTGATTCTTTTATCTCATGTGTAAGAATTCTTTCAAGTGGGAAGAAGAGATTTCAACAGGGACATTGGTAAGCTGCATTTCTTCCTTCAGGTACCGATGGATAACTTGTTGCATCAGGCACAGTTCTGTGCACTGGTGACACAGTTGGGAAGAGTAAAAGATCTTACTCTTGCCCAGCTTTCAATCTACTGGAGGAGACTAGTTATAAACAGAGAAATTCAATGGCTGTGAGATGTAAGGGTTATAGTACTATGCAGAAGTCACAGGGGAGAGGGCCACATTGCCTGTCAGGGCATAATCAGATGAGTTGATGGCTTCTCTGAGGTGGTGATACTTGTGCAGTAAATATAAGTTACATCATGAACAGGTTAATTCTGAGAATAGTCCCATGAACAGGTAAGGGTACTATAATAGGTATCTTTATATTGCTGAAGAAAAAAAAAAAAAAAAAACACCTGGCCAAAGCAGCTGATGGCAGGACAGGGTTTATTTTAGCTTACAGGCTTAAGGGGAAGATTCATCTTGTCAAGAGAGTATGGTAGACCAGAGACTGGGCATCACTTCTTGCCATAGTCCCTGGCAGAAAGCAGTAACTACATGAGCTGAGCTCTGACAAGTAAGAACAGGCAAGTATACCTGTAAGCCTAGCTCCAACAATATTCCACTTCCAGCAAGGCTCCACCTCCTAAACTGCCTCCAGCCGGGGGAGCAAACATTCAAATACACTAGTCTATGGGGGACACCTGATACCAACCACCACAGAGAGAATACACTCTATCCAAGGAAGAGCCAGGCAGCTGGTTGGGCTTCTGAAGGGCAGTGAAGAATGTAGGAAGAGTATTCAAATGCATTCTACACAGAGTATGATAACAAGATGTCCCAGGAGGTTGGACTATAGATTCTTCTTTTATTTAAAAGGAAAACAATTAAGAAAACCCCTGAAAGTGGTTTGTGTAAAAACAGACTTTCTACTGAGGCTTTTTTTCCACTCAGGGTAGAACTACATTAAATTCCATTTGACTATTTTGCTTTGTGATGATAATAAAGGTATTTTAACCAAAATGCAAAATAATAGTGTATTCCACTCTTCCAGCTGGATGCCTCTTTCTGAAGATGTTATGGAATAGTTTTAAATCCCAAGGTGCTGTTAATGCATTGAAATAAGAGTTGGAAGGTTGGAGTGTATAGCCTGGTATGTTGGAAAGTGTTGAACCGTGCCTGAGCTTATCACATATCTTGCTGAGATACACCCTGTGGGTATCTGATGGGGTAGTTGGGAAAATGGAATGACATTGTGGGTTTGAATGTTTTGTAAGCTGTAGTGCTCTGTATGAGCCTGAGGCTTTATTATCATTCACATCTTTATTTTAGTTTTGCTAAAAAGGTGCAGTCTATCATAAACCTTTCATTTGAATGGAAAATGATAAATGCTTACTTAAAGTACAGAACATGACCAATATACCTTTAAAGACCCGAGGAATCCATTATTTAGCAGTTCCTCAAACCAGCATGTTTGAACTGAGGAAGGGGTCACTTTCCACTCCATTTTAGGCTCTTAGAAACTGGCAAACTCTGTGTGAGATTCCATCTAGGGAATCTTCTTGTGTTTCAGGGCTGGGTTAATAAACTAGAAAAGCTTTGTATATCATAGTGAAGTGAAAATCTGAGAGGAATCTGTCCACTTAAGTTAAACTGGCAAAAATTCATCTAGTCTCTAACATGGGTAGGTGGATGGATGGATGGACTGGTAGCTAGATTAGATAGCTGGTACTGTGGCAGAGGGCAACATATGAAAATGGATATTGATAATAATGTATAGCTAACATTATTTACCACTTAGATACCATTAGATTTATCAGTCACAAATCTTCCCCTAAACCATATAACTAGTTATTATTTAATTTTATGGAGGAGGAAAATTCAATTTAGAGGGATGAAGCTGGTTAATCAAAGGTCATCTAGCCAGAAAATGGCAGAGCTGATATTTGATGTCAGGTCCATCTGTCTGTAACCCTGCACCCTTAACTCTCTGCTCTGTATAGTTGTAGGCAGGGTCATTGAGAGATTTTGTTGTTGTTGTTTGTTGTAAGGAAATCAACATAGTGATAGAAAACTCAGGGTTAATGCATCACAAATGAAAAAGCTACATATGCGTGAGGTAATGAACAGATTAAAGTGGGAAGGTTTGGTCTTGGGAATCTTGTTTAAAGAGGACTGCTTTTGGCAGCCTTTCAGCAGGGGCATAAAGGGATCCACAGGACTAAAAGTGAATGAGATGAGCCAAGGTTTGTGCTCAGGGGACCTGGCCAGTGCAGGCATTCAGAGCTAGGAATGAACAAGGTATATATGTTCATGGACAAATGATTTTATATCCTATCACACAATAGTGGTGTGATAGGATCAGAATGATGGTCTGAAAAGTAGAGGAGGGCAGACCAAGAGTCTAGATTTCAAGCAAAGTGTGGTCTCACACACACACCTTAAATACAGCACTAGGGTAGGTGGGTATACAGACTGACTGGTCAGCCAGTCTGAAAAGAAATGGCAACATCAGATTCAATGAGAAACTCCATCTCAAGGAAATAGAGCAGAAGAGCAATAGAGGCAGATACCAAACATTCTCCCCTGGCCTCTACACATGTGTGTGTCTACATAAACCACATATGTACTCTATCCATAAAGGTGTGAGGGTTTTTTTTTCCCCCCATTACCATTAAAGATCCTTAGACGGCTCTGTAGCTGGATCATGATTTAAAACTGGAATGGTGTATCTGAGAAGACTCCAGTGGACTCAGATTTAAGGAACTATTAAAGTTGAAAAAGATTGAGTCAAATTAAAAAAAAAATCACTTGAAAGAACTTATGTGTTTATATATGTCTAGTAAAAGGAAAATGGACATGGATTGCTTCATTTGTGTACATAGATTATACAGTCTCCTAGAATTGCTTGAATCAGTGTTAGAAGGCATGGAGGCTCGAGAGGGGCCATGCTCTCCCAGGTACTCTTCCTGCAGGATGGCCTGTCCCTGTCCCCAGTGCTCATGTGTTCCCATCTCATTCATGTGGTTGGATTTTGCTGTTTCCTGTGTTCTTTGTGGTCGACATAATAAAGCAGCTACTACTTATTGAAAGCCTACTATGTCCTGAGAGTTCCTCTGACAGGAGTAAGGCAAACTAGTCACATCACTGGCACAGTAATTGGTGGAGTTGGGATTGGGATCATCACAGAAGCCTTGTGAATGCAATTTCTCAAGTCTGTCTTTCACTTGCTAAATGCTTTTGTGCATGTTATTAAATATTTTTCTATCAGAATTTCCTCATCTGTAAAACAGAGATGGACATAGTAACCAACTGACACAAGTGTTAAATTAATAGTTTTTTGTGATAAAGTTATCAGTTATTATCACTAAGTCCTTCTGTGGGCTGCAATATGCTAGTCCCTAGGAAAAAAAAGACTTAAATTATGGTACAAAGAAAAGAGGAACATCTTTGAAAAGTCATTTCAGTTTGTGCATATTAATTTGAAAACTCTAATTAGATGTCTATTTATTCCCTGGGATTTTCTTAACCCAGTTTCCTTATTGGTGCCATTCCTTCATTTTCTTCCACTCTCTGTATCAGCAGTGATTTCAAACATCTGCTCTGGGTTGGACATAATCATGGTAAAACAAGAAGGAAATCGATGTCTGCCTTTGTTAGTTATTTCTGCTTGTTGCTCTGTTCAAATACCTGACCCAAAGCCACTTAAGGAAGGAAAGGTTTATAGGAAAGGTATAAGGTTTGGCTTATGGTTCCAGGAGGATACATTCCATGTGGCAGGGAAAGTGTGGTAGCAGGGGAAGGAGGCTGAACTGGTTACATTGTAGCCAGGGTAAGGAAACAGAGGATGAATAGGAAGTGGGCCTGCCCCCCCAGCCATGACCCACTTCCTCTAGCAAGGCTCCACCTTCCAAAGCTTCCACAACCTTCCCAGACATCACCACCGGCTGGGGACCAAGTGTTCAAACAGATGAGCTGATGGAAGCATTTTGTATTCAAACCACACCATGGCATCACATTCTTGCTTTGCCCTTAAGAGAAGATATAGCTTCTTCTCAAAGGGAAAAGAGTTACTAGACCCATCCCACTACATTTTGTCCTTGTGAGACAAGGATAGATTTAAGCAGGGTGTTTTGAGCTTGCTAAAGAAATCTCTGGACAGATTCAAAATAGTCTATTATACAGCCAGAAACCAAAGACTCAACCCTCTGTGTTTGGTTATAGTTATCAAAAAGGGGACAAGAAAATGTTCTGAACAAACCAAGTCCCTTGGGACTTACTAGTAACATCAAACTGAAAAGTCCTTGCCTTGTCCTTTGTGAGCTCTTCCAGGGCCTAGAACACCAGAGATACTCATTAGCAAGTCACTGGTGGGGACACACCATCTTGTCATTGTGAAGCGGGCTTTTCCAGGAGCAATTTCCTCCTTGCCTGGCCTTAATGAGCAGTTTTCTATGCAGATATATTCTCTGGTGCTAGTGGTATTGATTTTTGGTGCTAATTTAAGATCACCTGAAGTCATCCTGCTCATATAATAAATATTTACAATGAGAATTCAAACCCAAGTTTGTGTTGCCCATGGTCTGAAAGTGTGTATTGTGGTACTATATAATTGTCCTCTCCTTTGCCTGGAAGACCAGTGCACAAGATGATCAGTTATGTCTTTCAGTGACCAAAATTTGAAATTAAATCTACTATACCTCCTTGAAATTACTAATGGAATTGTATTTTTACACAGAAGGCATTTGAAAATATCTGTAATATAATTTTTTTTTTCGAGATAGGGGCTCACTTTGGCTCATGCTGGCCTAGAATTCACTATGTAGTCTCAGGGTGGCCTTGAACTCACAGCAATCCTCCCACCTCTGCCTCCCAAGTGCTGGGATTAAAGGCATACACCACCACACCTGGCATAAATTTTTTAAGCTTTTATTTATCTATTTATTTGATAGAGAAAGAGGGAGAGAGATAGAATGAGCATGCCAGGGCCTCCAGCCACTGCAAATGAGCTCCAGATGTGTGCGCTTCTTGTGCATCTGGCTAATGTGGGTCCTGGGGAATCGAACCTGGGTCCTTTAGCTTTGCAGGCAAATGCCTTAACCACTAAGCCATCCCTTCAGCCCTGTAATATGAATCTGACTACTAATATAGTTGACTAGTACTCCTCTCTGTCTTGAAGTTCATGAAGTCCCAGGGGAGTGGGCAACTACATGTGCACAAATAGGATATCTAGGGGTTCATTCTTTGACATGGAGAGAACTATGAACTAAAAACTGCAAACTCAACTGTCCTGCATACCCCCTTCCTTTTGAATCTGGGCAGGTCTATGACCACTTAAGCATTTCCAATATGGCAGTTGTTAGTATCTACCATTGTTGGAGCAGAGTGTTTAAGAGGTTGTAGTCATCATTACTGTGCTCTGGGAGAAGCCAGCTGACATGGAAGCAGTCTGACTACATTGAGAACACCACATTCATTGTAAGGAAGCCCTAGGGACAGTCCTGCAAAGATTGTAAGGAAGAGCTGCCCACTGTCCTCCTCGGGAACTGAAAAATGCTTCCAGCTTCAACTGCGAAGTAAGAGCCATGAGGACCATAAAAGGAAATGACATTGTCATTTTCAGCCACTAAGTTTTGGATGCGGTACATTTTCCAGTGCTTCCAACTATGTGGTGTTGTGTATTTTTATGTCCACAGCCTGGTGCTGGGACCTGTTGAGACTAATATGATCAGGGCATACACATTTCTACTTTCCATCTGAAGTCCATTTCCTTTCATTGTGCCTTGTTTGTTAGAACAAAATGATTATAAATAGAAATTCAGATTTCTATGGCATGATACCTATGTAAAGCTACTGTCGCAGAGACCAGAAGGAACACTGGTTTAGATTAGTATGAGGATTCGTCAGCTGGTGGAAAGGAGAGAGAGTGAGACCAAGTCTGGGTAGACAAGAAGTTAGGTGTGAGGTAACCTAGGAAACCACAGCGGTAACTTGGTAGCTGTGTCTCCTGATAGACAGATGTCCTTTTGTGGTTTAATGTCCTTGAAGCTGCACAAAAAGTCAGCCACCAGGGAGCTTTTCCTAATTGACCGACATGCGCACTAACAAAGGGTCTGTATCCTCAAAAGACCCCGGATTCATTATAATATCATTTACATTGAGGGTCTCATTTCCCTTTTGGGCTTCATGGAAAGAAATACCCTAAAAGAGAGTTCTGGCCCACCATGGTTTGGTTTTGAAAAGGGTCACTTCAGTTGGATGAATGTGCCACCCACTTCATAAATATTCATGAAAATGTCTTAAAAGTCTATAATGCAGAACGCAAGTTGTGAGGCTCCTTCCTGGTCAGGTAGGTAGTGCCGAGGGAAGGACTAGGCCTGCTGGTTCCTCCCTAGGGGTTGAGGAGGATGATGAGCGTTGGATGACTCAGAAACCTCTCCTGGCCACCAGAGAAAAACCACACTGAGTCAGGAGTCTTTTCAATGCAGGAACTCGCAGAAACAACTCGCTTTATTACTCTAAGCAGTTGCCTATATCATGTTGGGGATGATGGCGGGGATTTTAGGATGGAGGGGAGAGGTAAGGGCCAATAGTAAACTTTAACTATCGAAATGGTAATTACAATTGCCACACGGAAATAGCCGGCCAGAAGCCATTAGGTGTCTTGCTGACTCTTAGCTGGCCAGAGACAGGTCACCAAACTTTAGCTAGGCTCAGGAAGTTCCACTAGGCCTCACACCTGGGCCTTTCAGAGCCCAACACCAAGTGGCTGTTCCCCCTGCCTCAAATAAGCCTGCTCTAAACTCTCAGCTGGAACTGTACTGTGCGTTGCTTTTCTAAATAAACTTCGGGGTAAGCAGTCCATGTCTCTTGGCTGAATTCATTGGTGCAAGAAGACAAGGACTGAGGAATAACCATCACCTGCTAACAAGATGATTGGATTAGGAATGGAGTGAAAATCTATAATTCAGTGTTTGCACTGAAAATGGAGACAGAGAAAAAAAATGCTGGTCTTAATTACTTAGTATTTGGCATGATGAATGTGAAGACAATTTACAGTGACTTTGTACCGACATCCCTCTGGCCCTCTGTGTGATGTATAGTGTTGGAAGGGACAGGACAAGGCCTCATCCTAGTTTTGACCACTGTGCTTATCATATGGGTAGTAGGGGCCATGTGGACTTTTGGGGGGCCTGTTATAAATACTCAGGAGTTGAAGACCATGCATGTTTATAATGTACTCCTCCTTATCTACAGGCAATTCTTTCCAAGACCTCCAGTGTTTGCCTGAAACTTTGAATAACCACCCAACACTAAATAAATGATTTTACCCCTATACATGCCTATGATAAAGTTGAATCTATAAGTTAGTCACAAGAGAGTACCAATAAGCCATAATAAGGTGTACAGTTATACCAGCTGCCTATAAGCAAAATTATTGAAAACTTATGAATTGTATATTTCTAGAAATTTCCATGTAATTTCTAGGCAGTGGGTAATTTCAGATAGCTGAAATAATAGAAAGTAAATGTTTATACAAGGAGGCCAGTGTAGTATAAATGTGACCCTTCCAGGAGTTAGTCACCGGGAATCTAGGTACCAGCTAGAAGAATAATCATCTTTCGGATTTTGTTTCGGCCTTTCCTTCTGATTAATGGTCAGTATATTGAGGTTTTGTTTCACCTGTTGACATATGTCACTCATTTAGTTCTTTCCATATACTTGGCTAATGTTGGAGAGTCTAAGGAAGTTTCTTCACAGATAAACTCACAAAGCAAGGTTGGAGAGATGGCTTAGAAGTTAAGGTGCATGCCTGGGAAGCCGAAGGACCCAGGTTTGATTCTACAGGTCCCACTTAAGTCAGATGCACATGGTGGCACACACATCTGGAGTTCATTCACAGTGGCTAGAGGCCCTGGCATGCCCATTCTCACTCTCTCTCCTTCTCTCTGTCTCAAATAAATAAGGATGAAATCTTAAAAATAACTCACAGAGTGACTATTCATGTTTCTTTTGCATGTGTATGCATGTATGTATATTTGTATGTATATGGGTTCATGTGTATGAATGCCAGAGGTCAGCATTGAATGGCGTTCTCAATCTTTCTCCACCTTATTTTTCAAGGCAGAGTCTTTCACTGAATCCAGAACTCACAAGTCAGCTAGACTAACTAGGCAGCAAGTCCCAGGGATTCTATCTCTGTTTTCCCAGCTCTGGAATTGCTCGCTTACACTGTCACTCCTGACATTTATGGGATTGGGGATCACAACTCATGCTTGTGTGGCAGACACTTTACCCACTGAGCCATCTCCCCAGCCCCAGAGCTTCTGCCCTTGATGCTCATTTTTCTTTAGTTCTCTACCTGCTTTCCAGATGGTTACTTTCTTTTAGATCTTTAGTCCAAGGATAAGTAAGCATCATGTTCTTTGCTACTGATGTATGCCTTAGTCTTTAGTATACCAGTTATGCCAGTTTCTGGTTTTCTCAGATTTTACCCTGGGGTATGAACGCAAATAAAACCACTCATTATGTGAACAAAATGAAGAGAGAAATAACTGTTAATCACCATTAGACCCCCACGTGAATGAATATGAGCAGTAAACAAGTGGGGTGCAAATATCCCAAGCAATACTCTTGTTGGATGAGGGACGGTTGTGAAGGAAAAGGACTGAGCGGGGCTGGTTACAGCGCTTCTGCAGGTGTGTGCTCACACAGTGTTCTTCCGCAGTTGGCAGGTGAGGAGAGAGCTGACTGGAGACGCTCAGCTTGCTGTACTGCTGCTCTGGGGTTTGGCTAGAGGGGAGGCATGAGAAATAAGATGTTTGGTTTGTATGTCTGGTGTGGCTTTTTAACATGTTACTTCATTTAATGTCATAACAGCTAGCTGAGTGTGCTAGGATTATAATCACCCTTATCTGATCATGGGGTAAACTGAGGCAGAGGAATGAGGGGACAAAGCTGAGTTGGTTAATAAGAGCCAGAGTTGCTTGCTTCTGGGGGTCTTCTGTCCCAAGAGTAGAACGTCCTGATCATCCGGCCCCAAGCAGGAGTGTCTCAGAGCAGAAGGAATGTTCAGCACCTTGCTGGGGGAGCCCTCCTTCACAAGGCTTTGCTGCCATGACAGCTTCCATTGTGGCTCAATGAGGGCTTCAGTGTTTCCACTTAATAAGAATAAGAATTAAATTAGGGCTTCTAAAAATAAATGTTTTCTTTCTCTCCCTCTCTCTCTCTCTCTCTCTTTTTTGCAATTTTTTTCCCAAGTTGAATGGGAACAAAAGTGGTGATGTGACATTTGAGTCTTCTGGGCAGACTTTCTCCCTTGGGTACATTTAATGCACACACATAATTGATAATAAGGTGCGGAACATAGACATAATGTGAGAGACTGTTATGTTTACTTTGTCATCTTGTTTAGAAGTTACAGCCACTAGGATGATTTTTATGGAAATTGTATCTTGTTATGATTCCCATTTTACTGTGTTTATGAGCATTTTCTTTTATCTTTTAGCCATTTATGGCCATTATGATATCAGAACGTGTGCTTAAGAGTAGAGAAGCCATTTGTAGCAGGTTGTGAAAGCTGACTCACGACTGAGATGACGGGACAGACTGGAGATGGGCAGCTGCCAGGGGCACCTGAACCCTTTGCTTCCTGGGCTGTACAGTGATATTTTCTGATACCCGAATGAGCCTGGTCAGCTAGGTGGGCACAGCTAGCTGGGATTCTCATGTGGTAGCAAAGATGCTGGCATTCTACTGGGTAAACTTTGGGAAGCAAGAGCCTCAAAAAAGTACTTGTTATAGCATAATTAACAACACCCAATCTTTGGAAGGTTCTGTTCTTTTGCCTGCTAAACGGCATGCCCCAGGGCTGGTAGATGGTTCAGGGGAAGAAAAGAGTCCTTAGTCAAGTGTGAGTACTCACAATCCTCAGACCCCAGGCAAAAAGACACATGATGGGATTCTGTACTCCTGGTAGTGTGATGGGAGGTCGAGGCAGGGGGATTTTCTGGAAATCTCTCAGGTGGGTGTGAGATGGGGAGTGGAGCAGCAGTATAGCAAGAAGAACCACAGCAGAGTGAGGTTGAGGGGAACCTGCCCCACATGAGGGAGAATGGCGGGGACAGGCCCAAAGTTGTCCTCGGACTTCCACACAACATGTGCGTGCACTCACACACACACAGACGCGTACCCAACAACCACACACGTACACATGAAAACAGTTTTAAGGGTGTGCAGCAAGGAGGATTTGCAGAGGGTACGGTGCGCTTTGACAATCTGCTCTTTGTCTATGAGAAAGAGAGAAAACTAAACTGTTGAGAATACTATGACCTCAGCCAACATAACTGCTTTAGTAATGCGGTCCCAAGTGTCTTGCACCTCCATTCTACTTTAAATGAAAAGAAATGAACTTGGATTACAAATGAAAGCGTTTCTGCCCTGAGAGCTGGTAACTGGAAAGGAAGTTTGCAGAACATTAGCATCCTTGAAGGCTGTGTGCACGTGCACTTGCTTTCTCTTTGTGACATTCCTGCCAACACTCACTGTCCCTTCTCTCATGTTTGCTTCCCCCTCTTAAGCACTGCCAACAAACCTTCTTCAGTTTTCTTCTACCTCTTTCCCTCTCATTCTTCCTCTCAGAAGCGCTTTTCACTTCCTTATTCCGACTAAATGCCAATGGTGACCCCGTTCATTCCCTAATCTCCAGCTGTGAGTACCTCTTAAACTCCTGACCTTACTGCCCCGGACACTCTCCCTGGAGAGGCAGCTTCCTGTCTCCCACCACCTCTCCTTGTTTCTGTTTCCTCCACCAGGCACAACTGGCGCGGGGGAGCACCCCCACCCGCCCCCCATCACTTGTGTTCTTCCTGCCTGGTTCGTTTTTCTGTAGGTAGGGTCTCATGGAATCTGTCAGGATCATTGTCAGGAAATTGCTGTGTTATCTGAGAAACAACCCAAGGATTTTGAACAATATTACATTTGTGGAAAGGCTGTCTGTAAAATGAATGGGACAGGGTTTCTTACTTTGACTGGCTCGTCTGTAAAATCTCTGCTCAGGGAGAGCCTTCCAGACACTGGTTGCACTCAGGTTAGGGTTGTTCTGCTGTATATAGCCCAAGGTTTGGGTTCTTCTTTTTCTTTTTACTAATTAAAAAATCTTCTTTATTTGCCCAAGGTGGAGGGGTACTGAGATAGGATCGGCCCTTGCCATGTAGCCCAGGCTGGCCTCAAACTTCTGAGTTCTAGAACTGCTGGTGTGCCAGCGTACTCGGCTGGGAATCTGCTAGTTCACCCAGGTGAGAGAAACACGGAGCTGAGCTCCGGTTTATCCTCATTCGTGCACCTGCTGCATGGATGCTACATTCCACTGCACTTCGTTCAGACGGACAAGCAATGCTGTCCTTGCATCACTGTGCTTACAACGACAAGGCTGGAGTGATGCTTGCCAAACTTCTGAACTCCTGGAAAGGATATTTAAGATATGCACATAGCTATTTTATCATCAACACAGTTCTACTATAAACATAATAGAAATAGCCATTTCGATTATCTGTGAATTAAATGCAAGAGCCACTAAGTATATTATGAGACATAAAATTCAATTTTAATAGGGTTATTTCAAAATATGTACCATATAAAAGTACAGACCCTATTGTCCCCTCTCCATGGATTGATCTGGCTCTAGCTGGGTGCCATGAAATGGTGTCTGATTTCTATCAGCCAGGGAAGTACTGTTGTGACATGGTCCTGGGCTCTGTGTTAAGAGATATCGTTGGGCAGCAGGCATCACCCCTGGACCAATGACAAGTAGGTGTTGCTTTTGTCTCCTTTGCTCATGGACAATAGATACCTAATGATTAACCTGATTGTGTGCTTGTGGTCCTGGTATTATAGATCCAAGTGTGCTTATCAACTTTTACGGGATGGGCCATAATTTATCACAAGAGTTTCATTAACTGTGACATCTTGCCCAGCCCATTCCTTTCCTTCCTCTCTGGAGCTGAGGCTCTTCTGAGAAAGTCAAATACTCTCACTTTGCTTACAGTCCTCACGTGACTGTAACCTTTCTGGTCTTTTATTAAACAGAGTTCTTTGATATCTACGATTTTTTTGGGGGGGGTGTTCGAGGCAGGGTCTCACTCTAGTCCAGGCTGACCTGGAATTCACTATGTACTCTCAGGGTGGCCTCAAACTCAATGGTGATCATCCTACCTCTACCTCCCAAGTGCTGGGATTAAAGGCATGTGCCACCATGCCTGGCTTTCTATGAATTTTTATGTTAAATATTACTGACATAGGTTAGGAGCAAGGTAGCTTTCTTTTGCAGGTGGTCAGCTAGGGACGCAGGCCAAAAAGAACTTGGATGCCACTCTGCCCTGGTGAGACTAGAACTCCAATCTAGTCTAATTCAGCCTGATCAAAATAGTCATAAGGAACAGTTTCCAGGTTCTTCTTCAAAAGTTCTTCCTGAGCTTATCCAGGCTTGACCCCACCCTGGGCAGGCTCTCTCTCAGTCTGTGCTCTCTTCCTGGACCCACCGACCAATCAAGGTCCTAGATACACACTTGAACTTAACAATGAGGCTCACCCCTATTGGATTCCTAACACACACACACACACACACACACACACACACACACACACACACACATACTAGGTATATATTCCTACCTAATCCAGGTTACCACTTGGATTTCCCCTGACTTTTCTCTTGGGACACCTCCCAGCTGGGAGAAGCATTCTCGTCTTAGCTTGGGAGCTTTTCTGCCTGTCTTCTCTCTTATTTCTACTTTCCCTTAAAAGAAATCATTCATAATTTACCCTTCCTCGTATCTGCATTGTTTTTAATACTTTGGTAATGATAGATAAGAACTTGAGGCTCAAGAGCCACTGGATTGGGGGGTTCTAAGCTGATCCAGAGCCAAGCTTCTCAAGTCCACAGATTAGAGGCATGTGACACCAGGCCTTGTGACCATGGTGACTTTGGCAGAGGGCTTCTGAGTTGCTTGTTACGATGTTACGAGGCTGTTTTACAAGCCAACAAAAAGTTACATGAGGGATGCTGGTAAAATGCTGCTTATAGGGCCAGGGAGGACACTGCATTGCTCATCTACAGCAATTCGCCCATCACATTTTCCCATTTTTTATGTCATTATTAAATCCACTAGAAGTTCCTCCCACTGATGTAGATTGGCTACATTCGAGTCCCCAGCCTTACTAGTGGATGGCCTTAAGTGACACATTTCTTCCCCCTCCCTGTGCCTCCATTCTCTCATCTGCAAAGTGTGAAAAGCTCCTGGAAGAGTGCTTTTGAGAGCATCAAATCAGTCAATCTCTGCAAAGCACTCTCACTCTCCTCGATTTTCAATTCATACTGTTTTGAGAATTGTTAGACCTGAACTAATGGTTTAAACAGATAAGGCTGGTTTTGGGCTTATAATTATTATATTCGAGATTGGAATGGGCTGATGTACTGTAGCTTGGCATAGAAAAGCTAGTGTCTAGAGTGAATATTCTAACTGAGTGGAGAAACAGTTCCAATTTCTACTCCAAATGCTATCAATTATGAGCTTAGGAAAAATCACTTAACTGCTCTGAGCTTTCCACTCCCTCTCTGCGAAAATGGGGCAAATAATATTTTCCTTGCCAGACTGATGGGACTCTTAAAGAGAATTAATTAGCATAATCAATACCTCTCTCTCTCTCTCTCTATATATATATATATATGTATATGTATATATATATATGTATATGTATATGTATATGTATGTATGTATGTATACTCTTTTATTATTAAACTGCACACACTGTAATAATCAAGTAGGTGGCTTGCCTGAATTCTAGATTCTAGATTCCTCACATTTTCTTTAGCTCAGTAACTTTTTTAAAAATTTCAAGGCATAAACTATCTTTAGTAAGAGCCAAACATTTATAAGATCAGATTGCTCTTGTTTCTTAATGAATGTCTTACAAAGATTGGTTGAATTAATGAACTGAGGGAAATCGGTTGCTGCGACAGGGAAATAAGTTGACAAATGTTAATTTGTATTCTTACTTATTCCTTATGGTGGTTTTCAGTCAGGCTTTTCTAAACGTAGGGCGGAGGATGCTTTTCAGTACCGCAGTGGTGGTGTGTCCTGGTGGCATTTGATGGCAATGACCAGGAGTCCCATACTTTTTGAAATGTACAGGACACTGGCTGGAGAGATGGCTCAGTGGGCAGAGTACTTGCTTGAATAAACATGAAAACCTGAGTTTGGATCCCAAACACCCAACTAAAATACCTAGTCACCCCAGTGCAGGGGAGGCAGAGATAGGAGGGTCCCTGGGGATTGGTGACGTGTTAGTTTAGTCAAATTGGTGAGCACTAGGTTCAGTGAGAGAACTTGTCTCCAAAAGTAAAGTGGAAAAGCAGTGATGAAGGCGTCTGACATCGACCTCTAACTTCCACCTACACATGCAAACCAACCCATACCTCCACACACATGTGCTGAAATGTGTGAGACATCCTGGTTGCAGAAAGAATTGCCCTGCTCAGAACGTCCATGGACCTGCTAGGAGCAAGGACACGTACCGTGTCTGATTTCCATATACTTCCATAGGCTGTGCTGAGGTGTATGTCAGAGCTGCTGTCACAGAAAACAAGTTCCGTGCTTCCTGTGCTGCTAAATCGAAAGTGCTTCTCCCACTCCTCTTCTCTGCACTGACTTCCATCCAAGGAAGCCATGTGGTATGACCTGTGCGCCTCTGATTCTCCGTGTGGGGGTGTGATACGGGGCGTGAGATGCAGGTCACCAGCTGCAGTGTGAGTGGAAACAGAGCTGCCAGTCTATCACTCTGAATGGGAGACGACATCCTCTTATTCGATTTGTTTACTTGTCATTTGTTTTGGAATAGGTAGTACATTTCTAGGGCTCATAAAAAAAATTAAGAACATAAAGACAGCTACTTTCAAAACTCTTACTCTCCCCTGTCTTTTGTAAGAAGTCAATATTTTTAAGTGATGTGTGAGCACATGTGTGTGTGGGTATGCATGTGGGTTTGTGTGCTTGTAACTTTGGGTGTTATTCCTCTCAAAAAAAAAAAAAAAGCCATCCACCTTCATTGGAGACAGGTCTTTCATTGATCTAGACCAATCTAATTTAGCTATACTGATGGCTCTCCTGTCTCTGCTTCCCCAGGGCTGGGGTAATGAGCATGTGCCATGCCCATGCCCAGTAAGCACCGTACCAGCTGGACCATCAGCCCAGTCTAGGAGTTTGTTTCATTAGTGTCTTAGGCTTCCTCATACAAACAGATGGGTCTGTTCTGGTCTCCACTCACCCTGCCTTCTAATACAGAAGCTTTTTTTCCCTGTTGGTTTGTTAGCTGAGTCTTTTCTCTAGTCCCCTTTGGAGTGTCTTCACACTCTTCCCAACGTGCGGGCTCCCCTGTCTCCACGCATGTAGCTGCGAGCGGCATCACTGTCTGCTGCGTCTCCCCTTCCTGGAGCCCCTCCTCTGCAGTCTTTGTGCAGTTCCAGTGAGAACTGGTGAGCCGTGGCCTGACTTCTAAGGTCTCCTTTCACACACCCCTTCGTCGCACGTGGGTTTCCCATTCACAGATCCCATATTCTGGTTCTGAATTTACCCCCTTATTTTCATAAAAGTACAAATGTTAGAAGCTTTCAGAAAACCCGTGGAAATTTTTCAGACATTCCCTATTTGTCATTACTAAATGTCATTACTGTGCACTCATGATTTTGATAGCTAGATTAAAAGTTATACTTGGACTGGAGAGATGGCTTAGCGGTTAAGCGCTTGCCTGTGAAGCCTAAGGACCCCGGTTCGAGGCTCGGTTCCCCAGGTCCCACGTTAGCCAGATGCACAAGGGGGCACACGCGTCTGGAGTTCGTTTGCAGAGGCTGGAAGCCCTGGCGCGCCCATTCTCTCTCTCTCCCTCTATCTGTCTTTCTCTCTGTGTCTGTCGCTCTCAAATAAATAAATAAAAAATTAAAAAAAAGTTATACTTTATTAATAATATAGTGGTCATATGGGTTATATATAACTTGATGAATTTATTTACCCCTTGAAAGCATTTATTTATTTTCCCTGGATGTATTTCAAAATTGTTCTGCCTATAATGGAACAAAATTGGCTAAGAATCAATATAGGAACAAAAATCTGAATTTTGGGCTGCTTCTCTGATTCTAGTACCATATTTTCCTCTCAAAAATGAAGAGTGCTTTTTTTGTGAATATGGAAGAAGAATATGTCTCGGTGAGAAAATTAAGCCTTAATGAAAGAAGGATAGCCCAGCTTTGGTCCCTGTGTCACTCTCGGTTTTGTGAAGGAAAGATTTTTCATGAAACCTCAGGAGTAGGAGCAGCATTACCTCTGTTTCTTCATGGTTCTGGAAACCATGAGTCATGCTGTCTCACCCTTTTCTGTCCCTGCTTCACGGCTGGATGATTCAGGCCATATTTGAGACCCACTTTAGCTTTGTGGAAGGGTCCTGTTTACATGTCCATTCATGTCCATTTAACACCAAATATATTTCAGCTTACCCTTTGGGGTATATTTTTTTTTAGCACAATTGTCCTACTTTGGTGTCTTAATTTTGTTCCCCATGTGTCATTTCCAACCTCCACAAAACCTTTTTGAATGAAGTGGGGGCAGCACTGATGGAATACAGCTCACGGTGTCTTATCCTGAAAGCTTCACACGGCTTTCTAAGCAGAACATTATTTTCCATTCAGTTTTAAAAATTCTTTTGCTTTGTTATATTTATAGTTACAATGGTACCAGTTATCTGTACCATTATCACAATCATGCTCAGCCACTAGCTATTGAAAACTAAGTACAGAACTACAGAAATATGTGGCCATTAGCACTCTCTGGTTTTGGGGAGTTTAGCACCCTACAAAGGTTGTGAATTTTCCTGTTAATTGAAGGGTAAGTGCTGGCTTCTATTTTGTGGGTGCCTAAGAAACAGATGTGATCATTTTGTGTGGTTCCAGAAATAAACCACAGTAATGGCAGCAATGACAATAACAGTTAACTTATACCGAGTTCTCATTCAGTATCCAACATTGAGTTATGTTTAAATGCATTATTTAATTCTTCCATAGGCCCTGTGAAGTTGAAATTAAATTCTTTCCTTACTCTGCAAGTGCTTGAAGCTCCCTTCATCTGCCTATATGCTTTGCGCGGGCCTCTGCATTGGAGCACCCCTGGGGAAAAGTTGCTTCATGATGCACCTTGGGCATTACAGAGAGAGTGCCCGTCATACCCCCAACTCTGAACAGCACCGTGGCACTACTGTGAGCCTTTCGACCTCACAGACCTGCTGCTCCTGTTCTCTCACTTGCCCTGTGATTCTTGCTGAGGGGAACTGCAGACACTCTCTTTCCTGGGCTATCCTCCTGTTGCTGGGGGACCTATCTCCTTTAGCTTTTGTCATTTCCACCTTCTAGCCAGTCATTGTTTTGCTTTGTTTTTTTTTTTGAGGCATGCTCTTGCTCTAGCCAAGCTGACCAGGACTTCAATATGTAGTCTCAGGGCAGCCTTGAACTCACAGCAATCCTCCTACCCCTGTAGGATAAAGGCATGTGTTACCATGCCCTGATCTATCTAGGAATTCTTCTTTTTTTAAATTTTTTTTTACAGGGAGGAGGGAGAAAAAGAGAGAGAGAGATAGAGAGAGAGAGAAAACTGGAATGCCAGGGTCTCAGCCACTGCAATCAAACTCCAGATGCGTGTGCCACCTACTGGGCATGTGTGACCTTGCACTTGCCTCACCTTTGTGCATCTGGCTTACATGGGATCTGGAGAGTCAAATGTGGGTCCTTAGGCTTCACAGACAGGTGCCTTAGCCACTAAGCCATCTCTCCAGCCCCATCCAGTAATTCTTTTTTTAAAATTTTTTGTTGTTTATTTTATTTGTTTATTTGAGAGCAACAGAGAGAGAGAGAAAGAGAGAAAGAGGCAGAGAGAGAGAATGGGCACACCAGGGCTTCTAGCCACTACAAGCAAACTCCAGACATGTGCACCCCCTTGTGCATCTGTCTAACATGGGTCCTGGGGAATTGAGCCTCGAACCGGGGTCCTTAGGCTTCACAGGCAAACACCTAACCACTTAGCCATCTCTCTAGCCCACCCCATCCAGTAATTCTTAAGTAGCAGTGGGCATCAGATCATCTGGGAACTTTTAGAAACTCTGTTGCATAGAGTTATTCCTAAAGCTGAAGGCTCAGCTGGCCTTATCCTGGGTATGAATCTCTGGGTAGGGTTAAGAAGACAGAAATGCTTCCTGTGTCCAAGGGTGGTCCCTAACCTCAGCTCTGCTTCCCAGACCTCTACTCTTCTTTTATCCAGGTCTATATCTGTTTCACCATTATTTCTTTCACTATGTACTCTCTACTTGTGTCTGAACTATGTGGTGGTTTAATTCAGGTGTTCCCCCATAAACTTAGGTGTTCTGAATGCTATGTTCCCACCTGATGGAGATTTGGGAATTATTGTCTCCTGGAGGGGCTGTATTGTTGAGGGTGGGCTTATGGATATTATGGCTAGCTTTCCCTTACTAGCATTTGGCTCTACTACTGTTGCTATGGTCCATCTGTTGTTGGTCAGGAGTCAATGTCCACCCTTCTGCTCATACCCTTATTTCCCCCTGCCATCATGGAGCTTCCTCTCAAGTTGATAAGACAAAATAAACCTTTTTTTCCCTCACAAGCTGCGCTTGGTCAGGTGATGTATGCCAGAAATACTAACCTGACTGCAACAGTAAAACTGGTACCAGGAGTGGGGTTACTGATAGACACCTGACTGTGTGGTTTTGGCCTTTTGGAGCTGACTTTCAAGAGGAATGTGGAAGGATTTTAAACCTTGGCCTAAGAGACAACTTTCAGTATTATAAGTACAGCTTGATGGACTATTCTGATCAAACACAGACCTGAAAGCAGTAAGAATATGGACTGTGAGGTTTGGCTTATGAGGGTGAGAAACAGCTTTGCTTGGACTGGGCTAGCAGTTTGTGTGAGAGGCTTGCTGTTATGCCTGTGTCCTGAGAATTTGTGCAGGGTTGCTGTGTATAGAAATGGACTGGAATGAGTAGAAGGGTATAGCACAGAAATGAAATATTTAGTCTGAAATTTCTGTCAGTTCATCTGCAATTATGGGAGATTTAAACCTTTGAGATTTGGTTAGCTGACCTGCATTGGAGCAACAGGATGAATGTAGAGTCTTTTGAAGGGGCCTGAGTACTCAAGGAGTGTCCATTCTTCAAAGACTGCTTTATTTCCCCTGGATTAACAAATTTGCACCCCATATAGTATTATGGAATATAAGAAATGCAAGAAAGAGAGGGTCATTGAATTTGCAAAATGGTCTTCTGTTTTTGAAATGGCCATGGGCAGTGTGAAGCAGTTTTGCTGGATGCCTCCATGGAGACCCAATGGAGCTGTGAGGATAGACTGTGGGTTGCAGTAGAGACCCAGTGGAGATGCTGGGACTTTTGAGTTGGTTGCTAAGGAGAACTGCCAGCCCCAATGAAGTTTTCTAGGACTGAGAGTAGCCTAGCTGGAGAGGTGTAATTGGAACTCTGGAGACTTGTTGCTGGTTAGAGTTATTGGACTTAGATATTTGACACTGACTAGAGTTCTTGGACTTGGAGCTACAAAGTTTGATGTTTTCCCTGCAAATCTTGTATTGGCTGAATATTTCTTTGCTATGCCCAATGCCATCTTTTGCAGTGTAAATGTTTATTCTGTTTATGGTTTTTTGTGGGGGGGGACTTTTTTAGTATTATGGATCAGTTAGAGAACCCTGGACTATGTGGATGTTTGAACATCATTAGGTTGATAAAATATAGGGACTTTTGTGGTGGGACTGAATGCATTGCATTTTATATGATGGATGGTTGTCAGTTTATGGGGGCCAGGGTCGGAATGTGGAGGTTTGATTCAGGTGTCCCCCATAAACTTAGGTGTTCTGAATGCTAGGTTACCAGCTGATAGATATTTGGGAATTAATGCCTCCTGGAGGAATTTTATAGTTGGGATTGGGCTTATAGGTATTATAGCCAGTTTCCCCTTGCCAGCATTTGGCATATTCTCCTGTTGCTATAGTACATATGTTGTTGGCCAGGAGGCAATGTCCACCCTCTGCTCTCATGCCATTGTTTTCCCCTGCCACCATGAAGCCTCCCCTCGAGTCTATAAATCAGCAGTGCAAACAGCTGGCTTATAGACTGCAACAGCTTCAAACACAAATTAGCATTTTTCTTCTTGACTCTGTAAGCATTGTTCTCCTACTACTATTAGACAACCCCTTGGAGAAGAGTTTATAAGACTGACCTTTTATTATACTGATTTTGTTGGGTGTCCCTGAATCTTTCATATAGGCCATCAAGCAACCAAAGCTGTAGGATGTTTTGAGAATCTGCCTCATCTCAGCATCTTTGGGACACATGTTTAAGATGCTCTTCCTTAGTATAAATCCCTCCTGGTTCTCCTGCACAGTATACTTCATGGTTTAAGTGCTTCTAATTTTTAAAGAAATATTAGAATAAAATAGAGATAGGCCTGGTGGTGCAGGCCTGTCACTCTAGCTCAGGAAGCTGAGGAAGGAGTATGACAAGTTTAATACTAGCTAGGGACAGTCTAGTGAGATCATGTCTAAAATAAACAAACAAAATTTAAAAAGAAAAAAAAATTGGCTAAAGAGATGGCTTAGTGGTTAAGGTTCTTGCCTGTGAAGCCTAAGAACTCATGTTTGAATCTCCAGGTCCCACATAAGCCAGACGCACAGTGATGCAGCACTCCACGTCACACATGCACACAAGGCAGCACACACATCTGGAGTTCATTTGCAGAGGCTGAAGGCCCTGGCGTGCCCATTTTCTCTCTCTCTCTTAAAAAAAAAAAGGAAAAAAAAAAAGGTTTGTGTTGTGGTAGAGCCTGTGTTTAGCATGTATGAGACCCTGGGTTCAATCTTTAGTACTGAAAATGAATTAATGAGTAAACAAAATAAAATTTAATTTTTTTAAAAGACCTTGGGATATAGAGTGCTTCCTGGCGTGTGCAAGGCACTGTGTTCAATATTTAGCATCCCAACCCTCCAAAGAGGATAAAATAGAACTTTTACTATTTCCAAAAAGTAAGATGTAATGTGGAAGGGTATTGTTAGAGGAGTAATATTCTGACAGGAATCTGGATCTAGGCTTTTGTATGAGGAAATCAAGTTGAATTTGGCATAATACTATATAAGCAAAAGTTTAACAAAAACATTGTTTTAGGTCTCAGGCTTTCTCCTAGAGTGAGAACATGATTTGGGGCCCAAGCAAAAAAACCTATCTACCCCCAATGTGAGTGACATGGAAGCTAAGCCAGATGTGCTCCTCACTGCAAAGTATTCTTGGAGTATTTCTGGGGGCCCTTGCTGCTGCCCTGTCCTGTATGGGTCACCATGTGCACCCACTATGGGTACCCACAGTAGAATAGCTCAGCATGTGGAACTCTGCTTCTTTCTGATGTAATTTTTTTTTCTTTCTCTCTCAAACTAAGTGAAGCATTCTTACTATAGAATACTTAGAAGATACTAAAAAAAAACCTTTACTTTTCTTACCACTATTGTTCTTCTACTCAGCTGTGGATGCCACTAAACAGGTTGCTGTACTGCTTTACTGTTTCTTATTCATACAAACACTCATATACGTGTCTTCACTGGTGAAATTTGGATCAAACCAGATGTAGTATCATTTGTTGTTGTGCTTTGGGAAGAGTCTCTACCATGTCATGAAAAATTCTTATCAACATGTGTTTTTTTAATGGCTGTCTGATATTCTGTCTTAAATATATTCATAATTTATTTAACCAATCCCCTGTTGTTGAACATTTAGATGGTTTCCAATTTGTGCTCTTATAAATAACTAATGCTACATTTAATAACCTTGAGCATAATTGCTTGTGCATTGCTGATTATTTCTTTAGGACATGTTTCTAGATGCTTAGTGTAGCTGGGCTGCAGGGCAAGGCCAGCACTCTTGTGATTGATTGGCCTCTAGCGAAACCATCCTCGCAGAGGAGAGAGGCTCAGGGCCAAGGGATTTTTTTTCCCCTTCTGCTGTTCCCATCTGTTTGAGTTCTTTTAGACCAGGGATTTTTAACTGTTTTCCAGTTCCTACTGCTTTTTACTTGAGAAATTTTTATATGACCCTTGGTATGTAGGCATATAAAATAGGTATACAAATACAACATTTATTGATAATAAAACAGAAAGAAATTTATCTTAAGACAGTTTTTGGCATGCATATAATTGTATATGCATTTACCAAAGAGGAGAGCAAACTGCATTCTAATGAGAGTGGTATACTTGTTTATTTTTTACAAAAGAATTAAATCTGAGCTGAGTATTTGATGCTATGGGCCAGAGAGCATCTTCAGTGTTTTTCAGGGTGACTCAAAAAAATCTTGACTTTATAATCGTCAATACTGACAATGTTGCTTTGCATTTGCATACTATAAAATGTCAGAAGTGCATTTAGAGCCATTTCAGAAATTGTTCGAAATTCTGGTCTAATCCCAAGCCAAAATTCATTCAGTAATTTTTTTTTTTTTTTTGACGCTCAAGTCAGCAGCTGAAACATCAGTTGTTAAAACCAACTATTCTACCATGAAACAACCCCAAGACACCCTAATTTACTACTTACATGCTCAATGGTAGGAAAATATTAAAAGTCTTTGTTTCTAATAATTACATCATTGTGTTTGATTAAGAGCAGAAATCTTTGTATGTACAAGGAAAACACTGTACTTCCTAACACGCAATGATTTTCAATGTGAGCCAAAGTGTTCTGGGCCATTTTGGTTGGTGTCATTTGGGGTGTTGGTGTCATGTGGGGTGTTGGTGTGGTGGCACAAACAGTGCAAAGAGCTCAGGCTGTGTGTGCTTAGCCAAGGCTGCAGTGAAATTCCACAGTGGAACACCAGCGATCACTGCTAGAAGCACCTTGAATTCATGACACATTAGACGTTTGATTTTGACTTAAGTTTTGGTTGGTGGGAGTTTAGAAACCTTTGGCTGTTGCTGCATTTTTCATGACTTCGACATTCAGTGACCTTCCCCCACCCCACCTGGGGGACATGAACTGCAGGTTAAGATGGTCTCTGGGGGGAGGGGAAAAAAGGATGGTCTCTGGATTGATTGTTCCATTTCAGGAGACTTTAAATTATTTCTTTGGAATTGGCACACAGGCAACTCTGTCACAGGATGAAATGGAACAAACACATACTTCCAAATAATTCCCCATTTGCTCGAGGCTGGCTCTGAATTTTCTCCGTTCTTTACATGTTTGGGAGAAATATTGCTTTCAAAAGCAGCAGGACAGATAATCAAGTTTGCAAAATGTTTGCCTTGTAAACATGGGGACCTGAGTTCAATGGCCAGAACCCACATTAAGAAGAGTCGGGCACCATGGTACACACTTGTAATCCTAGCTCTGTGGAGGTAGAGACAGGTGGACTCGTGGGGATCATTGGCCAGCCAGCCTAACCTACTCAGCGTGTTCTAGGCCAGTGAATGACTCTATCTCAAATAAGGATAGATGTTGCAGTCAGATTCGCATTGCTGGTAGAAATCACCCAACCAAGAGCAGCTTCTGGGAAAAAGAGGCTTATTTTTGGCTTATACGCTCGAAGGGAAGCTCCACGGTGGCAGGGGAAAACAATGGCATGAGCAGAGGGTGGACATCACCCTCTGGCCAACATAAGGTGGACACAGCAACAGGAGGGTGTGCCAAACACTGGCATGAGGAAACTGGCTATAAAGCCCATAAGCCCGCCCCCAACAATACACTCCCTCTAGGAAGCATTAATTCCCAAATGTCCATCAGCTGGGGAGCTAGCATTCCTAACACCTACGTTTACGGGGGACACCTGAATCAAACCACCACAATAGATGACACCCAAGTAACAATACCCCATGGTGTCCTCTGGTCTGCACACTCACATATATGCACTTGTGCTTGTACACACGTGCACTCACAAGGACATGCCTACACGTGCACACAAAAACCAGTAGCGGGGTCTTTATCATCTGCAAGTTACTGTCCTTACCTCTGGAGGTACAAAAGTCCCTAAGCCTCGGGGGTTTCATGGCAGCGTAGGACAGAGACAGGAAGAAGACTTGGTGTGGAGGGCTAGTGCTTTGGGTACAGAAGAGGCTCTCCCATTCTTGGGACCAAGACATCAGCATACTAAAGAACACCTGTGATGCACACCCACTGCTGGAGCTGAACCTTCTAAGTAAGCAACCATTCCTTTGTAGCAAGGGAAAAGTGTGCCAAGAGAGAATAGCATGTGCAAAAGCATGGAATGTACTGGTTAACAACACGGCGAGGGGACAACCTGTGATTACGTTTCTACAAGTGCGTGTGTGCAAAACCTTCTAGCCTCTGCCATACCAGCTGATGGGTCTCTGGGGCTGGAGCCAAACGTCATGTAACACTGACTTGTATATAGGACACAAGGATTGTATATAGGACACAAATTATGGACAAACTGAAAATTACGAAGGGCTGTGGGGGTCAAACGAGGAGTGTGAATTCCTTTGTGAGCTATGTGGGGAAAGTCAGCTCCTCTGTCACAGAACTGGTATAGAGGGGGGAAGACAGATGTCCTAAAGTTGCTCATGAATGCACTAAGCTGTATTTTCCTGTACCCTAACATACCACAGCATGCATCCCCCATCCTAATATTCCACAGCATGCATACCCCCCAAAGAACAATTTGATGCTATTAGCTCTTACTGCCCACTTCACACTTCTTGGGGGGGAGGGGAATACTGAAGTATTAGAATTGCACAGTGACAACTTGCCATTGAAAAGTTGGCTTCGGGTTGGCGAAAGGTGATGGTCTGAGGTGGAATGATTTGAAACGTGCTAATAGTAAAGCATCAGTTATTTTGGGAGCTCTCAAAGTGCTGTTATTTACCGTGACTGGTGTGAAAAGAATCAGTAAATGGGAAAATTGTGTCTTGGCCAACATAAATTAAACTTCCACATATCACCACGTTGTACATCTTTCCTCCAGCATTTCCTAGTCTGTACGGATCACTTCATATATAAAACCTGAGAATTCTCTAGCAGTGTGCATCAATAATGAAATGTTAGGGTTCCCCAAGGGCTACTCAGACAGAAATTTGCTGTGCTGTGTGTTTTTATTTTTTTTAAGTGAACACATTTTTATTTAAGAGATTTCAGATACGATTCCTTCATTACCCATCAAGGTTTTCTTAGCTTCTTCAAAGCTGCAAGTGAAGAGTTCTTTGGAAGAAATTCCCTTTTATTAAAGAAAATTTAGCAAAAATATGTTTCATGGAGAGAGGGGTGGGGGAGAGGGAGGCAGTGATTGGATTCCCAGAGAGAATCCCTCCACCCCCTGAGGGGATGGAGATTTTATTTTTTTGAGGTAGGGTCTCACTGTAGCTCAGGCTGACCTGGAATTCAGTATGTAGTCTCAGGCTGCCCTCGAACTCTCGGCGATCCTCCTATCTCTGCTTCCCAAGTACTGGGATTAAAGGCGTCCGCCACCACACCCGGCAGAGGATGGGGATTTTATTTTACTTATTGACAATTTTTATGCATGCATATAAAGTATTTTGATCTTGATCCCCTGCCTTGACCTTTGCTTTTTCCCTTCCCCTTTCCACTGGATCCCTTCTTCCCAACTAATTCCTTTTCTACTTGGATGTCTTCACTTTTCTTTCTCCTTTCTTGTGTTCATGACTCACTGAGTTCAATTAGGGTTTTCTGCATGAGTATGGAATATTTACCAGAGCATGTGCAACTGCATCACTGCAGAAAACCTCTCCCACACCCCCAGCAGCCATTCACTGCCAGTGGCTCTTCGGGGAGGGATGGGGCCTCACACCTTCTGTACCATCCATGATGAAATGTGTAAGAGCCCAGGATTGCATAGGTCTTGTTCCTGTAAGCGCCGTTGTTGTGAGGTCATAAGGGTAATGACCACATCACGTTGGGAAGACAGCCATAACCCTTTTTAAAAAGAACTCACGGTTACTCCAGTTGTGTGCTCAGTCCACAATTCCTTTGAGCTTCTTTTATCTCGGCTTGAGTTAAAGATAAATTCACGACAACTTCATAGCTGTCCATGTGAGATATTTCATAAGCTTCTAAAACTGCAATGTGGATTCTCAGAAAGGTTATTTTCATATTTTCATTCAGCCCATTGGAGCAGTTGAATATTTTGCCCATTGTCACAACATACTGTTTGATTTTTATTTGTTTTGATTTTTGTGTTTGTTTTGTTAAAATTGGTAACTTTAGACAATAGAACTAAGTAGAAAAGAAAAGTGTATATTTTATTGTAGAAAGAGTTTCATAGTAGACTTTACATTCTATGGTCTAGTATATTTGAATTGTTTCAATATATGATTTTAGGAAATTTTATATATATATATGTTCTGTTTTAAATGTAATACTTTTTTATAGCTTGCCATTTTGTAAGAGGTATTTGATTTTATTTTTCCCTCTGTTCTTAATTAATTACACTTCAGTTGGGATCAAGAGAATATGCAGTTCATATGAATAGCTAAGCAGTCAGCATATTTTCATGTTAAGCACCATAGGGAATTTAGAACTCCCACTTTTCAGAGCTTCCCCACAATTCTCTGAGCAATGCTATAATGTAGGTCAAAGCCACTCAGAAAGTCCGTATTAACATTCAGACACATTTTTCTGTTGGCCCTCTTTGCAGCCCCCTCCACATAGCTAACGTGACGGTAAGTGATGTACTCCTTGGTCGGTCACCTTACTCTGTCCATCAAGCTGTGCGTGACCAACAGCAGAGAAGTGCAGCAGACCATGGAGAACAAGGCAGGTGCTGAGTAGGAAAATCAAAGACAGACGCCCTCTGCACTCTTGCACTGGAGGCTCCAGAGACCGACACGCTGGGCGGTGTGATTTGCGTGAGTGGATGGATTTTCCCAACACCAACACCACATTTCAGAGGCTCTAGTGAACCTCTTGTTCCGCAACTGCTCTCCTCCCACCCTGGCCTGCTCTCTTAATGTGATCATATTTCCACCAATTCAGACCTTTGTTCAAAAGCAAATTTCTTTTAAATTTTAGAAACATGCTTGCTGGTTTTGTGGTCTTGAAAAAAAAATTGGCCATGTCTTATAGATGGGCACTGTGTAGGTCTTCGCTGTTGGTCCATTTCATATTCGGTTTCTAGTGGATTTTATCATGGAAATAATCTCCCAAAGTTAATTAATTGAATCTACAAGAAAAACGTTCTAGAGGTAGTACTGCAGATGGAAGGCGATCATTAAGAATGGCCAACTTTGCTTTTGCTCATCATTCACAGGTAATTCTGACAAGGTGGTGCCTACCCGCATGACCAGTACAAGTGTAACTGTTAAACATGCTAATGAAGAGATTGTACTGGAATTAGGGATCAACACTTGACTGAAAAGTTGGTTTTGCAGCCCAAATCAGTGTTATATTTTTATCTTTCTGTCTCCTGAGATTAATATAAAATCTAGTGAGTCCAGGTGTGGAGATATGGCTCCTTGGAAAAGTGCTTGGCATGGAAGCATGAAGACCTGAGTTGATCCCAGGCATCCATGTATTATCAAGATGTGATGGTCTAATCCTGGCTTGGAGGAGGGGACATGGATATAGGAGGATCCCTGGGATTCACAAGTTCACTTGTTTAGCCCAGTTGGTGAGCTCTGGGTTCAATGAGAGACCATGTCTCAAATAAATAAATAAATAAATAAATAAATAAATAAATAAAGTGGAAAATTATTGAGAAAGACACATGATGTCAACCTCTGCACCTCACTGGCCTACCTACCTACCTACCTACATACATACAGGCAACAGAAAGGGGGCAAGAGAAATGGCTTAGTGGATAAATGCTTGCTATGTGTATATAATCAGAGCTTGTATCTCCAGTACCTATGTAAGTCCTGAGTGGACATGGTCGCTTGCCCGTTATTCTAGCACTTGGTAAATAGAGAGAGGGGATCCCTGGGATTAGCTGCCTAGCTAGACTAGTCTAATTGGTGCCCTCTAAGATCAAGGTGAGAGACTCTTTCTCAGGAACATAAAGTGGGTAGCAATCAAGGAAGATGCCTGACACCAATCTCTGGCCTCCTCATGGATGTGCACTCAGGTGCACACACTTGCCTACAGATATGCACCCATGTATATATGAATCACACACACACACACACACACACACACACACACACACACACACACACACACAGAGCTAGAGTCCTATTCTTCAAAAGGTTACACAGAGTTAGAATATTATTGAGTGATTCCACTTTTACCTAATCTGTATCCAGGAGACATGAAAACTTACATACACACGAAATGTATCCAAGCGTTCGTAGATCATTAGATACAGCAGTGAAAAGATGGAATCAACCCAAATGCCCATAAACTGACTCATCAAAGGAAGAAGGATGGGTAAATAAAATTTGGTTTCTATAAACAATAAAAGTGTTATTTGGCCTTTAAAATGACTGGAGTATGATGCATGTCGCTGCATGAGTAAGCTTTGAAAACATGGTAAATGGAGGAAGCCAGGTACAAAAGGTCACATATTGTGTGACCTCATTTATATACAATGTTCAGAACAGGAAATTTATAAAGGTGGAAGTGTATTGGTGGTTGCTTATACCTGGAGGTGCTGAGCATCAGGGGATGCAGAGTAATAGCAAAAGGGTATGCAGAAGTGTGCTAACGTAGTGATGTTTGTGGTGATGTTTGGCCATATTTATGAGCTCTAGACTAAAAAAACCACTGAATGGTTCACTTTCATGGAGGGGTAGTATGGTCTGTGAATTATAACCCAGTTAAGCTTCTTTAAAACAAAGTAAGAAGTAATGAACGTGAAAACCATAACATTCAAGCTGTTTGCATGGGATGTTAGATTGAGGCACACCAGGGAGGGACATCTGAGCGCTTTGGTGCAGTAAGGCTCTGTTTCTAAGCTAGGTCCAGAATGTGGATGCTCACTGTGTTCAGTTACTACCGTTTTTCTTTAAATTGAACACATGTATCATAAGTATCTGTGATATATTTCATTATAAAGAATATGTAAAACATGAAGTAAATTGTGTTCCAATATACAAATTAAAAATTTATCCTTCCATGGACACTTGATCTCATTGTCATTCATCATCACTAATGTCATCATTTTCTAGTATTTCTTGAGTGCTGTGTGCATTAACAGTGTCCCATGCAACACAATAGGTCATACAACGTGGTCTGTGTGTCTGATTGGATGCGATCTGTAATTCCTACAATCACCTCATGGGAAGTGTCTCATAATCTCTGTCTTTCTAAAGATACAGCTAAGTCATGGGGAGGTAAAGTGTTCATAATCAAAAAGAGCTAAGTTAGTAAGGGCATTGGAATTTCAGTCCCTCACAGAACACGTGGAGCCTGTGCTTTGAATAATGATGACATGATAACTTGCTATTTCACGAACTTCTGAAACCCATACCTCTGGGATAAACTTCATGGAAGTAGTAACGTTCCTTTTTTCCAATTAAGAATCACAGTCTTTTTTCTTCTTCTAGCAGCCAAAAATATTTATTTTGTAATGGAGAGAAGATATGATTTCTAGGAATACAATTATATTGCATATGTGTTTTCAAATGGTATACTTCTTTTGCTCTCTCCTATCCTTCCAACACACTCACCCTTCAAATCTTAACTACTGGACTCTTGCCAATCTGTGAATCCATTTTCAAAAAGAAGCTTCACAGGTGAATGCAGTGTTTGACCCAGCCAAGTGAGCAAAATATTGTGTAGAATTTTTGAAAAAAAAAAATATACACACACACATACACACACACACACACACACATACATACATTGAGAGAGAGAGAGAGAAGGAGCATGCCAGGGCCTCTAGCCACTGCAAATGAATTCCATGTGCCTACATCATGTTGTGTATCTGGCTTATATGGGAACTGGAGAATTGAACCTGGGTCCTTAGGCTTATCCTTAGCCTTAACCGCTAAGCCACCTCTCTAGCTCAATATGTGAGTTTTTATTGCAACATAAGAAAAAGAACAGTAGAACAGAAGTGAACTTGGAGGCCATAAGTATCGGATTCTCATTTTTCAAGTAAGAGAGACGCAAGTGCAGAGAAATCGAGAGTGGAAATTGTATCTGATTGCTGTTAACCTCTATACACCAAGCCTCAAGAGACTGATCCCAGGTCTGTTCCTCCCTCCTGTCCTTGCAGTGGTTGCTTTACTCTCCCACTCCGTGACAGGCATGTCTTCATGGCTTTGCTGCAGGAACAAACAAGATGCAGCGTATGTCATTTTAGTGATCAGCGTGCACTGGGGGAGGGAGACCCAGTATAATAACGCTATAATGAAGGATAATGGCTGAAGATATCACAAGTGAACATTTGTGTCAACTCTGGGGTGGACATGCCAGAGGAAGAGATTTCAGAAAGTTAGTACTTGAGCAGACTCCTCAAAGCGGTGTGAAATGGAGAGAAAATGGGAATAGTGAGGAAAATGGCCACAGCTTAGCCAGAGGCTAATGATGAGAGATGGCGCAGACAGCATAAGCCGAGGCGTGTTGTGAGTACTGCTTGCTCCATGCTCACCCACAGGTAAAGGGAATTTGCTAGCATAGACATGGGAAGAGTCACATGTGAAGATGTGTTCTAGAGACATTACCCTGGTAGGGGCCTCTGAAGGTACTTTGCATAAAAGAGTACAACCTTAGGGAAAAGGTGGCTTTACTCAGTCTTGTGAAAGCATGAAACAATTGCTCGATCACATCCCCAATTCTTTGGTCAGTTTTTTTTTTTTTTTGAAAAGGTGGAGACCAATATCTTAATTTTCACACGCATCTTAATTCCAGAAATGTAAAAATGTGCATTTTTAGGATCAGTGTATGTTCTTGATAAATATTTACCAAAAGCAGAACCGATTTTTTTTTTCTTTCTGTTAGTGTCCTGGGAAGACTTAAACAGAATAAAAACTTGAGAAGTTAACATGACATTTGCTCTCTAAGTTGTATGACTTCCCTTATTGTGATACATTTTGACAAGGCAACAAGTACTCCTGATAGCATTTGGGGGACACAGACTTGGGAGATATGAGAATGAGAAGACTCCTTTGTTGGGGAGTGTTTAAATGAAACAGTATTTCTCAAAGGGGAAAGTGTGGGGGTGGGGAGGGAGGGAATTACCATGGAATTTTTTTTATAATCATGGAAAATGTTAATGAAAAAATTCAAAAATAAAATAAAATTATATATATATATATATATATATATATATATATATATATATATATATGCCCCCCCCCAAAATGAAACAATATTTCATTTAGACCTCAGGACAAGTAGGAGAGACATGCTTGGGAGCCATTACCAGTGGACACATCACGTGGCTCAAGAAGTGGGTGAAAATCAGTGGCGAAGTCAGGGTTCAACTAAAACAAGTCCCTACCTTGGGGGCACTCCCAGAGGGGAACTGGTGTTTGTAAACTTGGTGAGTGAATATGTGTGTGTGTGTGTGTGTGTTCGTGTGCATGAGAGATCTCTCCATATCTATATGTATATCTCTATCTATATATCTTCTATCTGTGTATCTATATGTAATGTATACTCATATATGTGCAGATATGGTCATACACAGAAACCACAGGAGGCTCCTGGGTGTCCCTTCCTTTATTGCTCATCAGCATGTGTCCTTCAGACAAAGTCTCTCATTGAACCTGAAACTGCTCTCTTTTTTTGTCATGTCTAGTGAGCCCCAGCAATGTTGACTCCCCATAGGACTGGGGTGAATATGGCCATGCCAGGCTGTTTCATGTGGGGGCTGAGGAATCAAACATAGGGTGAACTGGACTTCTCAGGCCTTCATGCTTGTACATCAAGAGCTCTTACCCGCTAAGTCATCTTCCCAGGCCCCTTGGTGGAAGTTCGTCATGCTTGCTCTCTCTTGCTAGAGCTGAGTGTTTCCTGGGCCTGGTTCTGCCTCTCCTCTTTTTCTCAATAGTAGCTTGGTGGCGGGGGAGGGGGAGGATCCAGCCAGGCCTGTTTAAGCGAAAAGGGTATCTGGGTGTGCCTTGACCTCGGGTTTGAACCTTACGCCGGTGGCTGCCTTGCTTCGGTGCACACCGCGTGGAGGGCACGGAGACAATCCAAAAGCAGGAGCAGGCTGCCAAGCCTGGGTCCATTCTTCGCATTCTCCCGTGTTTGCATTTGTGCTGCTGGAGAGAGAGCGCCCTGAGCTGGGACAGAGGGGTGGAAGGAGATGGTGGGAAATGCTGTCTGCCCGGGATAGTCTGATAAAGCTGCCTCTTCTGCGGTGGTTCCTAGAGATGTGACTTATATGGACATGCCCCACCAAGTTGAAGGAAGAAGTGTGCTGTGTTTGTTGGAGAGTGCAATAGAAAGATTATGGAGCTGTGTTCTTTTGGGAAAAAAAAAAAAACTGATGTGGTTAGTCTATTACTTTAGGCTTCTATGCTAAACTGGAAAGAAATACTCACTTTAGGGCCGGGGAGATGGTTCAGTGGGTGAAGTTCTTGTGGCACAAGCATGAAGACCTGAGTTTAGAACCTCATCACATGTAAAAGACAGGCCTGTAGTGGTTCATGCCTGTAATCCAAGCCTTGGGGAGGAGGCAGGGGACTCCCTAAGGCTTGCTGGCTACCTAGTCTAACTGAAATGGTGATCTCTAGGTTCAGAGAAAGACCTTATCGTAAAAAGCTAAGGTGGAGAGCAACCAAGGAACACCCCCTGAGTGTCAGTCTTTGGCCACCACATGCACACACACACACACACATGTACCCACCCTCATAGGAACATAGACCACACACATATGCAAAGAGAAAAACCCACCATAAATTATTAAAGGAATAGTCTTAATTACGTACATATGCATGGGAGTTCACAAAGTAATGTGACTGAAGGAATCAGTTAGAACTTGGGACCTATATACAGTCTTAGTAAGAGGTGATGAGTTATAGCAAGGTGATAAGAGAAAGGATAGGGTTGAGGGCTAGAAGGGGCAATCAATTTTGGAAAGGGTAAAATATGAGAAACTGATGGATGATAAGGGCTATTTCAGTAAAGCTTGTTCATGCAAACAGAGAGTAGGGCCTCCAGTGATAAGCTGGCTCTTTTATTCTTGGCAGGGGTAGATACCGTCACAAAGGGTAATTTACACCCTGCGTTGAAACAGATAGGGAGAGGGTAGACAGTTTCTTCTGCATCTGCTGTTTGCCTGTTTCCTTCTGTCCAAAATTACCCTTATGCCAAAGTGACATATTCTGGAGTGGCAAATTATTATCTCCTTCAGTGCAAATACACTTTCGGCTAATACACACACACACACACACACACACACACACACACACACACACACAATCACACACACTACAAAGCATATAAAAATAGCATCTGACGTGAGGCCAGCAAGTGTAGATGAAAGAGAAGTCACCGCAGCATGGTGACGAGTGTGCATAAGCCCTACCCGTGGTCAATGCTCGCTCTAGAAAGGAGTAGGAAGGTGGCTCACCCTTATTCTTGGGTTTCCCTCTCTCAGGCAGGTCACTGCTTGATGTTTGTTTCTTCCCTTATAAAATGGGCCTGAACATACTACCCGTCAGCTTATGTTGAAGGACTATGGAAAGGTCATCTTAGATTCCAGACAGCAGAGTCATTTCTGATGATCAATGCTTGGATTTTATTCCCTAGAAAAATACATATACACATGAAATCTTGTTTTAGAGGGTTCTTAAGACACCCATGGGCAGAGGGCAAGAAGTACAGGGTAGAATATAGCTACAGTCTTCAAGAAACCTAAGCCAGAACATTTGCCTTATAAAGGATAGATGTGTGGTTAACACACACCATCTCAACTAGGTAAGGAGGTCAGGTGATGGCCTTGAACTTCCATGTGAAAGCTGATGTGTCAAGATGGGGCCTACCACTGTCACCCAACATTCATGTCTTACCTTTGGAAGCAAATTCCAGGTGCAGCAGGGAAGTTTGTGGGTGACTTTCACAAACTTAACCAAGGCATTTCATTCTATTAAGTGAGTGGCTGTGTGGGAGACCCCAGGAAGTGGAAGCCCTCTGGAGGAGTTTGTAAACAGTAATTGCTCAGTGCACCAGGGAACGATGCTGAGAATGGAAGGCCCGAGAAAGAGATCAATGGCAGTTACTACAACAAAAGGTATCAAATTAGGCTGCAATCTTGTGCCATTATTATTTATTATCCACTTTTGGTCTTGTTTGTTCTGCTTTCAGGGATGGTGTGGAAGTTGTTAACACGGAGTGGAGGTCTGACAAGAGCACGTTCAGTTAGGTGGCATTTTAATAGCTCAACTAAAGTGCTGTGAGTAATTCCTCAGCATCTCTTGAACGTGGCTGGTGGTGTGCTGGCATTTGGGGCAGGCAGAGGCCCTTGCAGGTTAGGCTTTGCTTCCGCTTGGTCTTCAATGGCAGAAGGGCACAGAGATTGTTGCACTGCTGCCTGAAAACCAGTATGCTGGAAAAGCTTTGCCACTGAAGGATCACGGGAGCCTTTGGTACATGAGTCAGGAACTCCGGGAGAATCCATTCCTGGAAAATGCATATGTGTAACATGTGGTGTTGGTTGAGTGGTGCTTCTTGGGACTGGGTATCGAGTCTCACCAGTTGCTAGCCTCAAAATGTATATGATAGCTGGGTGGAAACAGCAGGATTCTTTCAGGGGAGGCTGGTAGGGTGCTTGTGGTTGAAGTCTAGTAGTGAGAGGCCCACAGCCTTGCTCAGTGGCAGTTTTATTGCCATTTCTTTGGGAAACCCTGATCAATTCCCTAATTACTCTACTGTAGGCGTATTCATCTGCAGCTGCTCTTCATTCAGCATGAGATCTGGCAAACTGAGGATACTGTTTTCCTAAGAGAATATTCTGTGACCACATCCATGGCCCAGAACAGGTTGCTCTGTGTTTTATTAAATGATTCATAGATCCCCTAATGGTGGGCTTAATGGGCATGAAACATCTGCCCATTAAGAAGCCATGTAGGGAGGCACTGAGAGATTCCCGTAGCAGGCCCTCCACACATGCCAGGACTTCCCAGTGACTAAATGGGTTCGAGACTTTTCAGCCATGGATACCCCAGTGTATAGTAAAGAGCTGGTAAAGGGCAGGCATTTGGAAAATATTTAGACAGTTATTAATTTGTCATTAAAAAAAGCTGTACAAGTGATGAATATGATGACATGATCTTTTATTTACACGTGTATTGGTAGCCATATGTGTATGCATGATTATGTGTGTGGCACAGGCAAATGTACAGGTGTGCCTGCGTGTTGTATGCACAGGCATGTAGAAGCCAGGGGTTGACATTGGATGTCTTCCTCAATTGCTATTCACCTTTTTTTTATTTTATATTTTTTGATGTAGGGCCTCTCACTGACCTGGGGCTCAACAAATTAGCTAGACTAACTAGCAAGCAAGTTCCTGCCCTCTCTCTACTTCCCTAGCACCGTGATTAAAGGCTGGTTCTGAGGAGCTGAACTCAGGTTCTCCTGGTTGCATAGCAAACACTCCACCCAGCGAGCCATTTCTCCACCCACTAGCTTTTTACATGTACTCTTAAAAATACGTAAGTTTATATATATATTTTTTTATGGTGCTCTGACTGCCTCTGATTAACCAAACCTTTGCAAGAAGAGAATAGCCCCTGTTAATATTATGCGTCTGGGGGAGGCTGTTTTTATTATTAAAAACAAGGTATTTGATCCAGGCCTTTTAACAGCAGTTGTTTTTAGAAAAGCAAGAACATTTGTTGGTCTTTTACAGCAGGCAAGAGACATCTGTCAGGAAGAAATGAACCTGGCATTTTGCTTGGGAGGGAAGAGATGATGCCAGGAGCCAGAGGCTAAGACGCGTGTCAGCACGGAGTACTGGAGGATATGTGGAAATACCAAAATGCATGAAACAAACCTAATTATTAGTTTTTTCATTGCTAGAGGTGGTTAAAGTAAACATAAATCTTACCAAGCAACCAAATGCTCTGTTCACCGGCAGGATTTTGGACAGATCTGCCCTTGTCGCTGTCCTTGTTGCAGATTTTAAGGTCATTGCTTTGTTTCTGCTGGATCCCAAGTTCTGAGTCACTGGGCTGCTTCTCCTTTACACTTCTGTTGAATCACCTTCACTTACTCATAAGCCATTGTGACAAGGAGCATCAGAGTCTCTGGGCCAGTAAACGTGTCACAGGCCTCATGCTCAGTGGTTTGTATCTCATAATACCACCCCTGGCTTTGGTTTAAGCCAAGTGGTTCTCACAAGAAAAGATCAAGTGATGGAGTACAATTACTGTCATTATTTTAATTTTATTTGACTTAGTCACATAAAGTCATACCTTTTCCCAATAATATCTCCAGCTGTGTATTCCTCAAATTTCACACATCAAAACACACACACACAAAAGCAAAATCATTTAAACGTAGTGGATGAGAAAAACACAAGCAAGAGATGTTTGGAAGTTGAACCATTCCTAGAAAGAACTAGACCCAGGGAGGAAGATATGAGAGCTGAAACCAGATTTAGGAATTTGGCTTGGCCTCAGCTCAGTTTCACACCAGTGACAAATACTGGTGCCTCTACATAGCAGAAATGCTACCTGCCTGTGTTATGTGCTGTATAGCCTGGGTTAACTACCACGTGTAATCCAGTAAGAAGAGTGAGAGTTTCTGAAGTGTAACAAAACTGCTGGTTTCTCTGCGAACCTTGGTTACTGAGCCCGGAACCATTCCTAGGATCACTAGTGATATTTACATTCTTGGATTGCTTATTTTTATCCCTTGATTCTTCTAAACCAAAGCGGCCCTCTTAATGCTTGAGTTATTTTTCAAACCTTTTAATTGTGAAATAGATACTGGAAAGTCTACAAAACAAACATGTTTCGCTCATTTAATTAATACCAGTGTGAGCACGTCTCCATTCAGGAACAGAATAATCCTACCATTTGCCTCACAAAGCAGCCTCACTAATTCCAAGATCTGGGAGAAGCAGGGGACTTTTCATTTTGGTAAAATGTATGACTTTGTAATTATCTGTAAAGGGTCATTCCCTTTTAGGTATTAACATTGACTATCTGTGAATAATAGCACTGTTTAACAGGGGTCCTGAGTAACAGCTTTGCTGCTGCCTTCAAGTGCTAAGGACCGCATGTGCATGCACAAGGCAAGAGCTCTACCATCAAATCACATCCTAGCCCTTAGAACTGTTTTAATGGAGATTTCTGATTGAAATTTATAAGTTACTAGATAAAAAATTAAAAATAGGATTTCTTTTGTTCTCTCACTTTTTCTAAACAAGTTAATTTTCTCAGAGTCCATTCTGTGTGGAAAATAGAGAATTAAAGTTTCATTTTTGAAAATACTATGTGAGAGAGTGACATGGAGGGAGAATTGGCACACCAGGGCTTCCAGCCACTGTGATCAGACTCCAGATGCTTGCGCCACCTGGTGTGCATGTGCGACCTTGGGCGCTTGTGTCACTTTGTATACGTCCGGCTTACGTGGGTTCTGAAGAGTTGAACATAGGTCCTTAGGCTTCCAAGGCAAGCTCCTTTAACTGCCAAGCAATGTCTGCAGCCCCAGATGCTTTCATTTTAAGCTTTGGGACTGTAAACTGTGAACAAACAGGTGAAATAAAAGCTATTTACTGAATTTGAAACGCTATAGGTAAATCACGTAGTTCTCAACACACTTGCCCAAACACTCCTCATGGTGACAGAAAGGGCAACAGAGACCTTGGAGATATTGGATAATTTTAATTGTGAAATAAGTACTGAAAAGTCTATGAAACAAACAGATTTTTCTCATTTAATTAATACCACTGTGAGCACATCTCCATTCAGGAATTGAATAATCCTATCATCTGCCTCATGCCAAGGTGTTACCTAGAAGCCTGAAATTCACCAGCATCTTTCTGCATTTTTATGATCTTATTGATTAATTGATTGATTTGTAAGCAGAGAGAGAGAGAGAAAAGAGATACAGAGAGAATTGGCATGCCAGGGTCTCCAGCCACTGCAAACAAATTCCAGACACATGCGCAACTTTGTGCATCTGCCTTTATGTGGGTACTGGGCAACCGAACTGGGGTCATTAAGCTTTGCAGGCAAGTGCCTTGACCACTGAGCCATCTCCAAACCTATTCTGCTTTATTTTTAAATGTGAAAACAAACTTTTTCATGCTTGATTTTTGAAAAAAAAGAATAAGTAGCCATCCACCAAAGTCCTTATGGGAAATAGGCTTTCTAGGAAGATAAGCTATATTTGAATGTGTCTTCACAGATTCCCTGGCACTGAGCTGCTTCTCTCAGAGGAACGAAGGCACATTTTTATCTAACACACCTCATCTCTTTTTCCCAAAAGAAAAAGTAAATAGTAACTTGTTTACGCCTTCTTGTTCATCTCGGTAAAACTACTTATTTACTTCCTTAGCACTTGTAAAATGCCCCTGTGGGCTGGCGTCTGGTAGGTGCTTAAGAAGATTAGGATGCACAGAGTGCAGCCTCTCAAAAGAAGGAGCAGTAGGAAGATAGTTGAGTCTACCAGTCTCTTTCCATTTACCCAAACCCACTTTCATCTGTCAGCCTTCCTCAACTGTGTATCTGTACTGAATTCTGCTTGTCTGATCTCTGCTAGCATTTATGTTGTGATCTCTCTGTCCATCTGTCTGGTCAGAGTGGGAATCCCAGTCACTGTCCCTCCTAATTACTACACTTTTTAAATACATTGAAAATGAAAAAAAAAAGTATTAACCTTAAAAATAAAACAGAAAGATGTTAATAAATTCCCTCAAGGGGAGAGAAAGTTCTATAGGAGAGTGACTAACCCCCACAAGGCTATCAATCTTAGTTTCCCATCCTGGTAGCCCTGAGACACCCTTATAGTTCTGTCTTTAGCTCCAGGGCTGAGAGACCCCAGGACTGCCCTTCCCTAGCATTTCCCAAAGCAGTAGACATCCCGAGACCTTTTCTTACCATGCCAGGTGGCCCGACAATACAGAACCAGCTGCCTCCTTGAGCTCTCTTCTCATTCCTACGTTAAAACTCCACCCGAAATCCTAAATTGGGGTTGGCTGTACATATTCTACAGTGGCCTTCATGTGGCATTTCTCATCCATGTGTCCCTCAAGGGTGGCTAACACTTGAACACGGACCATCTGTGATATTCACAATGTGTCTTAGTAAAAACTAACAAAAGGGTTCTAACTATTGTTTTGTTTTTCACAATATTCTTTAAATTTTTTTTAGACTCATTTCAATTTTAGTATAACTCTTAAGAATCAGGCAACCTGCCAATTTTTGAATTTCAACTTTATAGGAAAAGAAATCAAGGGCGAGAGGATTTTCATGGGTTTGCTTCTGTCAGAAAAAATGATAAAAATGATAAGAGATGACATCAGTTGTATGCTCTCTTAACCAACAATCATCTCCCCACTCTTCAGTTATAGTTCATGTGTTTAAGTGTGGATTATTACTATTTAGACATGCTCCTGGAAAGATGGCTCCTGTCATAACATCTGAATCCTTGGCAATGCCCAGCAGTTCAGTCTACCATCCATGTGGCAGAACCAAGGGTAACAACTTTCTGATTCACTGAAAGTCTGCTGGATGTTTTCCATAATTTCCAGTTCTGGCCATATCTCTACTAGGTGTGGCTGACCAATACTTTGAGGACAGGATTATGCATTTAAGTCTACTCACAATCATATTAAAATGGCATTGTGATTCAGTAGGGTTGGGCAGGATCAAGTCTCACCAGGTTCCCAGCTGGTGATATTGCTAACCATGGACCACACTTTGACCAGCATCTTCACAAGTGAAGAGACCCTGCCTCAGAGAGATGAAGACAGCTTTCCATACCTGGAGGGAGAGCCCCTTCCAAATCTGATCTTACTCCCTAAAGAGTTGCCTTTGGGGCAGTGAGACAGATCCAACCAGGAAGGTCATCGTTGGGATATACTTTAATATATAATATACTTTAAGGGAATGCAATCAGAGGAACTTAAATGAGAAATATGGTTGCCACAATAATTTTCCTGCTATCATTCCGATATACTTCAGGAGCATTAGTGTAAGAAACATGTTCTCCCTGCCCATACGTTATTCCTTTATTTAAAAAAATAAGAAACATAGAGCTGGGGAGATAACTCAGTCAGTAAAGTGCTTGCCCAGACCTTAGTTCAATCTCTAGAACCCATGTAAAAAATGCCAGACACTTGTCATGCCAGCACTGGGAAAGTGGAGACACCCAGATAAATCACTGAGACTTGCTGGCAGCCAGTCTAGCTTATGCGACAAAATTCAGGCCAGCGAGACACCCTGTCTCAAAAAAGGTGGATGATGCCTAAGATGGACAATACCTGGCCTTGCCCTCTGGTCTCTGTGTGCCCTTCCCTTCATCATGCACCCATGCAGGTAAATTCTTCCCACCCCGCATGAACGTACATTAAAGAAAAACAAGAAATATGAGTAGAACTGGATCTTAGAGGTCTAGTACATCTTTGAATGACAAAGACAGGATGGATCCAGACAGGAGGAACAGAATGAGCATATGCATACAGGGTGTCTGGAAATCGTGAGGCTGGAGCTGCCATCCAGGGAGAGGTATGCTGCAGATGTACAGATGGGTTTGGCTTGTAAGTACAGTAGATAAGAGGAGCCAGTTTGCAAGATTTGCACTGACTGAAAGAGATGTGATGGCACATCGCAGGTCCCAGTAATTGAGCATGACTCAGTTTACTGTAATGTAGCTCCTAGTGACTGTAATGAAAGGGAGCGTCATGGTTACTCTCAAGCGTCACTTTGATTTCATCCAGAATCACCTTAGGAGGCACTACTGGGCATGTCCAAGTGAGTTTCTAGATTAGGGTAATTGAGGTGGGAAGACCAGCCCTAAACATGTACAGCATCATGCCACGGGCTTGGGTCCTGGACTGGAGAGAAAGGACAGTTAGCTGAGCATCAGCAGTCGTGTCTCTGGTTCTTGACTGAATGTAATATGACCAACTGCCTTAGGCACCTTCGCCACTGTGCCCTCATAGTGTGGGCCACAACAAACCTTTCCTCCATTAACTTGCTTTTATCAGGCATTTTGTGACAGCAACAAGAAAATACCTAACATAGTGATCTATGGTCCATACCGCAACACTGACATCTCAACAATGTGGTGGCCTGTGTATCGAAGCACAGAATTGCTCCATCACAACCTCTCATGCTGTTTGTATAGAGCTTGTCTTCCTAAAGTCTCTTTGCTTATGCCAGTAAAAAATATGTTCCCTTTCCCTCTTTCCAAAATTTTCCAGGCCAAGAGAAAGGTGTTTTTCCACATTCCTAACAAACATTCTTAAAAGAGGCCTTGTTCCCTTAGTAGCAGTTTATAATGGAAAAAGGAGAATTGAGTCAAAATGCAGCCTTGGTCTGAATGGAGACTGGTTTTCCTTTGTGTGAATAACCAGCATTCCAGTCAGGTTGCTACGGTGATGCTGAGATTATAACTGTTCGTGCCAGCAGTCAGCGAATGCTGCTGCTCAATTAGTTATTCTTAGCTGCTAGGTTACCTTGACAGTGGCTTTTAAAGCAGGTTTTGAGTTCAAAGGCCTTCCAATGAGCAGTCAGGAGATTTGTTCTGCTGTCCTCAGTGGGATGCAGGGACTTCAAGTCCCAGCATGCTCTGGTTTAGGTATGTGGTCAGCCATGTAAAAGTAGGTGCCATTTTTAAAGTTTTTACCCCTTCATACTAAGAATGAGCTTCCTGAATTTCCATGCTTTTAGCTTGATCTGTAGGGCTTTCCCAAACTACCTTTGCATGTTGAGGGTTGGAGACAGTAGAGAGAGTTTTGGCACTGGACATAGCTTTGTTTTTATTTTCTTTTGTGAAAAATCCAACTCACAGGATTGATACAGAGATGATACAACATAACTTGCCAAGTGCCCTCCATAGAATCTGGGGCATTAGAAATAACCAGTGAAAAGTAGCTCGTCTTAAATGCTGTTTGAGCTAAACAAGACAGAAAACCCAAATTAATGGGTTAACAAAGACAAAAGTTTATTTCTCTCTCATGGTAACAAAATCCAGACACACATGGGCTAGTATGGGGGCTCCCTGGTCACCAGAGGCTTAGCTCATTTTACTGTCCTGCTATGATAATCTAGCATAAGGCTTGCATTCTTTAATTCATCTTAGCATCAGAAGTGGCTGGAGGTTTCTAGACACATCTGCATTTCACGCAGCTGGGCGGAGAAAGGGAAGGACAAAAGAGTCCTTCCCTACCAGAGCCTCACATAATTCTGCTTCATTGCCACTGGCCAGAACTTAGTTACATATTCACTCCCAGCCATGGCAGATCTATGGTGTGTAGCCTCTCAAATGAAATTGAGGATTTTGTTGCTAAGCAGTGGAGAAAATGGATATTGGATGGTATGGTACAATCCTTGTGACATTTACTTAAGATACAAGTCTCAGTCACCTAGGAATGACAAGGGTCTATACACCACCATTTGTCAACCTGTGCTCCATACAGCACTAGGATATTTTTTGAAGAGGATGCTATGGCCAGACAGGCATAGAAAAGGTGGCAAGTTTTATCATCCCTGAAGATTCATATTAATACATTCAGAGCTATGAGAAATCCTGCTGTGAAGACATCCATAACTTGCAAATCTTTTTTGCCCCAATTTTTTTATTGAGAACTTTAATAGGTGAACATATTACAAACTAGTCATATTCCCACCAGTTATGCTCTTGGGTTCACTATCCCACACCTCCACTCTGCTGAGGGCCCCACTGAGTGGGCTTATCAATAATCACTGTGTGTTCCCAAATTTATGTGACAATGGAAACCCAACACCATGGAAGCACATAGTGATACATAGACATTTGACTATAGCTTCTTTTTTAAAAAATTAATTAAGTTTTTTTCTAGGTAAGGTCTCACTCTAGCCCAGGCGGACCTGGAATTCACTATGTAGTTTCAGGTGGCCTCGAATTCCCAGCAGTCTTCCTACCTCTGCCTCCCAAGTGCTGGGATCATGTGCCACCACACCCTGTTTTAATAGTAGCTTCTTGAATTTGACAAAATGTTTTTAGGTGCTTGATCAGATAGAACAAAGCCACCATTCCAGAAATTATCTGCCATACAAAAACAGCCAACTAACTAACAAAAGTTCTTTATTTTCCAGGCTAGCTTACTCACCGAGTCGAAAGCCTTGGAAACAAAAATATTTCAGATGCAAATGAGGCCCTGTAATCACCAGTGTATCTGAGTTGATATTAACCAGTCATCTATGCCATTAATGGTTACACCAAGTGATGGACTGGGATTGGCTTGTATCTCTGCCTGCCAGATGACAGGCTCTGCCCAAGTTGGCTGTTGACAGGCTCTTGGCTGTTTCTACCTGGCTCTGAGCCATCCTACCCCTCTCAGGATGAGAGAGTTAAAAACAGACCCCAAGAGCCAGTATTTTCTTTCTTATGTACTCTGAAGGGAAGGCCTGGATCCCTGATCTTGAGGCATTGTTCCTGTCCATTCTAGTTTGCATACCTTGGGCTCATCAGTGGGTCCTTTCTGTTGTGGGACAGACAACAGAAAGGGGCTGCTCAGAACCTGACTCAGTTTGCAGCAGAGTGGGTCTCTCTTGCTCTGGCTTTGCTTCTGCTGGTCATCAGCTACGTAGTTACTTGTGGATACAGGGAGAACTGCTGAAAATGCTTTCAAGCAAATGTACATATCATCAGTTTGTTGCAGGCAGGTGGTAAATGGTCCTGTTAAGGCTCTTCTCTTCAAAATAGAACCTTGGATGGTTTCCTAATCTTTCTTACTTAATTATTTAGGTAATCAGTTCTTGTCTTTAAAGTCCATCTGCTGCAGTTGCTATCTTTTTCCTTCATCTAAGCATCTATGCAAAGGCCAAATGCCAAAGTATTTGCTCGTCTTGTTCCCATCACTTGGACCTCGTGTTGCTGGAAATACAAGAATGGTGCCTTGCCCTGACAGGTCTACAGGGACCTAGCCTTTGCATATCTCTGTAGTCCTTGTGATATGTTTCTCCAAGCATTTGTAACTTCTCTACAGCAACCTGCTGATGGGGTGATGGGATGTTGTCCTGTCTGTAACTCCACTACTGCATGGTCTTTACCATCCCCATAGTCCCAAATTAAGCTCACCCTTGGCCTGTTGTAGGGAAGTGTGCAATAGTAGGTTTGGATTCCACATATTTGGATTGGAATGCTGTATTTCCTAGTGGCCAATGCTGTTATTCGCTTGCGCACCTTTTCATAACCCCAGCAGTGGTAGTAAGAAACTTTTGTTTTTTAAGCCCTGCCATGCATTGTGCTAGATGTTTTATATGTATGATGTTTTGTATCCTCTATACAATCCTCTAGGGGAGGTATTTTTAATCTTCATTTATAGTCTGCTCTTGGCTATTATCTCTGCTTCTGTTTAACCTTGGGCAAGTTACTTATTTTTTTTTAAGGTAGGGTCTCATTCTAGCTCAGGCTGACCTGCAATATACTGTGTAGTCTCCGGGTGGCCTCAAACTCTCGGCAATCCTCCCACCTCTGCCTCCTGAGTGCTGGTATTAAAGGCATGTTCCACCACACCCGGCTGCGTTAATTCTTTGAAGCCTTAGTTCCAACTCAAATTGGGCTTAGTAATATCTGTTTCCCTGATTTCTATAGGGATTTAATGGGAAAATATACAGTAAGCACTAAGGACATTCCCTATCTCAACGATAGCACTAATGTCTGTTATAGCTTGAGATGCAGCCTCAGGTCTTATAGCTATTAATGCGAGGAGCCAGGTTTAAAATCCAGTTCTAAAGGCTGCCTCTGAAGACCAGCTTGACCTACAGAATCATGAGTAAGGCAGGTGAGCGGTGGCAGGCGACTTGGCAAACCATCCTGCTACCAGATGCTGCAGGTGGCGCTAAGCCGAGAGCAAACCAAATAGGAGTCTGGGAAGCTCTAGGCTCTGTCCTGGAAGCCCACAGCTCATCCAAAAGCCACCAGCATTGGCAGCAGCATTCTTACAGGCCTGAATGGGGCTATGCTGTGTCTCTTCCAAGAGTTGGGTGGACATCTAGTATTAGTAGGAGGGCTTCAGTCAGTACCTGCCAGGTGAGCTATACAGGGGCATGCGGTGTCCTGGGTTCAACCTAATTCAGGACCTCTGTTCCTGAAGACTCTGGAGTGTATTCACAAACAGAGTGCATCCTTCAAAATAAAGCAGACTAGGTAGTAAGTAGTACCCCAGATTACAGATGAGAAGATCAGAAGATGAGGATCCAAATGACACTTGCAAGGGGAAGAATCCTGATTTAAACTCTGACTCATTTGTACCAAAGCCATGAAAAGTCTGCATAGTTTAATGTGTATTTTACTGATGGGCAAGTAATAGAAACCAAGTGCTCCATTTTACTTTACTATTTGTTTGTTTACTTATTTATTCCATGCAAGAGCACACCCAAGGTCGTGTGCATACTGGGCAAGCACTGCCCTGACTTATAGCCCGGCCTTTATTACATGCATATCTTTTGTGTTGTTTTTGTATTTTTTAGGTAGGGCCTCGCTTAAGCCCAGGCTGACCTGGAATTCATTATGTAGTCTCAGGCTGGCCTTGAACTCACAGCGATCCTCCTACATATCTTTTTAATTAGGTTTTCTTCTGTGTTTCTGTTGGGTAGCTTGGGCCTGTATGCTGATAAAGATAAATTTCTGGACTACAGGCTAGATAGTGTAGAAATGGTCTTGGACCCTTTTTCTGCATGCCTCTTCTCATTGTGGTAGTTTAATGACAGTATGGGTAGCTGCATGTGTCCCTTGGATTGGAAACATTTTAGGCTCCTACTTTAAATAGTGCATAACACGGTGGATGGCTATGGAGGGTGCCAGGTGCATATCAGAGGTCAAGAAAACCCACCTGTGTAAGGCAGCACTAATGACTGCTCCGACTCCCACCATATTCGAAGGGGGACAGTAAGAAAGAACTTGCCTCCAGCCTGGCTGTGACTGACCATGGATGGGATGGGGGATGCTGAGTCAGCAGGAGGCTTCCTTCCGCATACTTCCTTTGGAAGAGGATGGTGTGGGGAAAGCCTGGAGGCTCAAGATAAATACGTCTGGTTCCCCCATTGTTCCTGTTTGCTTCGGCCTGCATTGCCTTTGTAAGCATATGCTTGTCAGTTAGGGCTGAAACCGAACAAAACAGCTGCTAAATATGGGTCTAAGAGAAATAACATTTTGGTCATTTTTAGGCGGGTGCATTTCGAGTGAGCAGAGCCATCTGGCACACGTCAGTGGGCAGTCTGGTAGTTGACATGTTCTGGGTGTATATCGGCCATTGGAGTTTTGGTGGCATCTACCTGCCCTGTTCAAAAGACCAGTGGCTTCAAGACAAATATTCTGTCTGACCAACAAGCCCCGGTGCTCCTCCGTGATCCTCCTGTCTCCGTCTCTCTCAGTACTAGGGTCCTGGAGTCTGCGGGGCAAGCTCAGGGCCTCATGCTTACACAGCAAGCGTTCTTACCCACGTGCCATCACTCCAGCCCCAGTACCTGTGACACTAAGGAAGTGCCATCCTCACCCGAGACTGAGGACAGCCTTTGGGATTTAGTCCCAAATTGTCATTTAGTGTTCCCATAAATCTAGTATCATTCAGGGGACCTGGAAGAATTAAACTATAACTCAATGACTGAAAATATCAATAACTCTGCAGCAGTCAGCCCGAGCTGCCAGGGATACCCAAATTTCACTAGCTGAGGGAAGAGAAAATGTATTCCAATATCCCAGCAGTCCCCCAAACCATGGTGTATCTTTTCAGTTGCCTCACATTTCTAAAGAGACATTTGTTTGTCCATAAATAACCTACGCCTGCTTGTTCAGCCCATGGTGATATTATGGGTGAAGAGCAATAGGTTTTCTTTCCCTGGCTTTGTTAGTTTTATGGTCTTTTTAAAGGTAGCAATCTATGAAAGACAGACTGGATTTTCTTGCGGCATGATCCTTGTTTATTAGCTGAACCCATTTTTAAACAGAATAAAAGGAAGGAAGGCAGTGGAGATTTATTAAAGTCCAGGTCTAGCCGCTTCCACAGTCTTTACCACGACCCTGAGGAGTGGGGTTGGTATCCTCATTTTAACTATGTGGAAGCAGGCTTAGAGCAGCGAGGAGATCTCTGGCTAGCGAGCCAGTTTCATGAAGCTGCCAGCAGAGTGGTTAAGAGCTCAGGGTTAGAGCCTGACCAGGCTGGAAAAGAGCCTGGCCCTCCTGCTCAGCAGTGATGTGACCTTGCCCCAGTGTTTCTTCTTTCTGTACCTCAGTTTCCTCATCTGAGAACTACCAACAGTCCCAGGCAGAGGAAAGAGGATTTTTGTGAGTTTGAAGCCAGAAGTACCAACAGTATTAGCAATTGCTCAGCCAGGCCTGGTGGTACAGCCCTGAGAAGCTAAGATAAGAAGATTGCAAATTGAATACCTGCCTGGGGAGAGAGTGAGTTCAAGGCCAGTCTAGCAACTTAGTGAGACCTTGTGTCAAAATAAAAATAAAGGCTTGGGATGATCTCAAATGGTAGAGTGCTTGCCTGGCATGTACAAAGCCATGGGTTCAAATTCTAGCACCATGAAACCTGGGCATGGTGATCCATACCTGTAATTCCAGCACTTCAGAGGTGAAGGTAGGAGGATCAGAAGGTTTAAAGACCAGTCTTGACTATCTAGAGAGTTTGAGAACAGCTTGGGATACACGAGACCCTGTCTTCAAACAAACAAACGAACACACACAAAAACCAACATAATTCAAAGTAAAAAAGAAGACTGGGGTTATAACCCAGTAGTGGAGCTACTTTCTTAGCAAGGATGAGGCCCTTGATTTATTCTCAGAACCACAAAAAAGGAAACAAACACACCACCCATTTGGTCGAGTTGTGATAATTAAGTTATTTATAGAAGATCTTGAGATATTCCCCCAGCACATCAATGTTCATGAAATGCTAGCTGCTGTTGCGATCTTGTTTTTGTATTATAATGAATGATTAAATTGCCATTATCAATACTTTCTAAATAGTAACATTTTCTTTCAGGGAGCAGCCTGCCTTTTGATGTGCAGTTATATTTCATTATGAAATAATGTAAACTACTCCATCATGGAATTAAATTCTCTTCTGGGCTTCTCAGCAAAGGTTAAGATCTGAATAAAGGCATGTGTAGCCAACAGGGATTCCTGACTTTGTAAATGTCACTGGTTTGCTCTCCTCTCCTTGGACTACATAACCTTCTTCTGCGCTGCCTAGCCTGGCTTTAAGAGCAGCTAAGCAAACAAGAGAGGGAGAATTAAGCCGGCTTGTCTCTGGGCTTCCTTGTCTCTGTAACATGATTATTAGGTACAGCATCCTCTCCTGCTGTGTCACCCACAGCCACATCCTGACAGCCTGTCATACCAAAGGGTTTCATGAATATCCTTAGCACTGAAAACACTATAAGGCTTCATCCCTGCGTGACAGCTTTGTGCATTTGGGATTGATGTAACTAACGGAGCTGAAGTTAACACTGACTGGTAATAGCTTGTCGAGAGTGAATGTAAATAACATACGTTTACAAGACTTTGACTTTAAGATTGTGACTCTTTTCCATTTGGACTTTCCTTTTTTAACTTCCTCTATACATGTTGTGGATAATTGGGAGTAGGACATTAGCCCTTTGCAGTAAATAAGTGTAGCAGTTATGTGTGGTCACTGTATAGGATTTCAAGTCAGCCTGTGTCAGCCTTAGATATAACTATTTTAGAAAGATGAGTGCATTGGATAGATAAAAGGAGGGAAAAAAGAACCAATTGAAAGCAAACAGTCCCATAAAAAGTAATTAAGGGCCACTGCACGAGTAGGATGGAGTGAATGGATATTTTTGGGGGGCAAGATCATTAGCACAGGACCTTTAGGGAAGCCCTCCTTGGAGTGATGGCAGAAGAAGTAGAATTTGTGGGAGGATTGTGGGGTATCGTGGAAGACAAAAGAGGATGTGTATTGCCGACAAAAGTGGTGCTCAGCTGTATGGATGCCTCAAAGGGGACAAATACAAAAGGGCTGAGAAGGGAGAATGGATGTCATGGGCCACCGTGGGGAAAAGTTGTTTTTTTTTTTGTTTTTTTTTTTAAATTTTTATTTATTTATTTGAGAGCGACAGACACAGAGAGAAAGACAGACAGAGGGAGAGAGAGAGAGAATGGGCGCGCCAGGGCTTCCAGCCTCTGCAAACAAACTCCAGACGCGTGCGCCCCCTTGTGCATCTGGCTAACGTGGGACCTGGGGAACCGAGCCTCGAACCGGGGTCCTTAGGCTTCACAGGCAAGCGCTTAACCGCTACACCATCTCTCCAGCCCGGGAAAAGTTGTTTTTGAGGCCATGTCAGAGTGGAAGGAACTGCTCACCCTGCTTCAGCTATGTCACAACTGTGGAAAGGAGTATGTACAAGCTACTAAGCTTGCAGGCTCCCCGTGATTCTCCTGTCTCCACCCTCACACCTCTCTTCTTGCTATTGGCATGCTGGGATCATGTGAAATCAGGGCATGTGAATTCAGGTGAGGCAAGGTCTTTCTGCACTGAACCGTCTCCTCAGGTGAGGAGAGACCTTCTTTGGGGTCAGGTGAAGTTCTGCTTCCACCACCGCACAGTTCCACTCTGTCCTCTGACGGGTCCAGTCCTTCTTCATTCCCCACACATGTGGAATCCAAAACACAGTGGAATAAACTTGCTCTGTGTAAGTTTGAGATACTCAGGGTCTGTTCCTTTGGGGAACCAACTACACATGATGATTCTTTCCAGTCTGGTTGGTACTCAGGCTTTATGTTCCTTTGATCTTTGCCTCTGAGTCTTTTCGCACGTGTCCATCAAGACATCTTCCCTTTCCCAGTCACTGACAGTACAAATCGCTGCATGGAATCTCTGGTACTGATTGTCTGGGTCACATGCCCTTGAAGAAAGGACGATTCAAGGAGAGATTCAAAGCCTCAGAAGCCAGCTGCCCACGTCCTCTCATATTAACCTCACACCTAAGAAGGGATCCAGGAAGTAGGGATATTTGTTCTGCACCTGTTTCTCTTCCTTCCTGCCCTCCCTCATGCCCTTGATTAATTCCCAGGCTCCTAGGGCAGCCACTGGTTGCCATCCTGCTTACCTCCCTCCAGCCGCCCTTCTTTTCTTCCCTCCCCCACTGTCTGACCATTTCACTCCCTTCCTCCCTCCTTCCCTTACGCACCATATCCAAGGCTGTCCTGCAACTCACTATACAGCCCAGGTTAGCCTCAACTGTAGAGCATTTCTCCTGCCTCAACCTCCTGAGTGCTGGGCTTACAGGCATGAGCCACCACAACCAGCTTCCTCTTTCTTTCACATTTTTTTTTCTTGTCATGATATTTCAAGCAAATGTAGAACTTCTTTCCAAGTATGTTGCAGAACATTGTTGAACAAACTACTGGGAAACAGCTTAGACAAAAACAGCAGCTGCCACCAGCTATGGTTTCATTTTTAAATTTTTTTCTTTCCCTCATTTCTTTCTAATTCTTTTTATAATAAAACTTACTACTATAATGGCCTAGATGTTTAACAAACTAATTTTTCCTTTACCTCCTGAGCCCCCTACCCCAGGTGGCTCTGACAGTGTCCTTTATTGACGGGATGGTGGTTAACTTAGAGCTCTCATCTATTCACAGGTTTCTCCCACTTTGTGCTGGAAATTTATCTTCCCTCCTTGTGAGGGCCAGTGGGCATGGCTGAAACTTCTGGCTTTTTAATTCTATAGGACACCAGCCTGGAGAGTGGTTGTTTATCCTTCTGGCTTTGTAAGAGTTGGTGATACTAATTTTAGTTTTGCTCAGTGATTTAGAGCTTGTTTTATTTATTTTTTTCCTTTTTAATGTGGAGTCTTTGAAGGCACATAGCCATGGGCTTTTCTTGATTCTGACTGAGTAAAGTTTTTTTTTAATTTTTATTTATTTATTTATTTGAGAGCAACAGACAGAGAGAGAAAGAGGCAGATAGAGAGAGAGAATGGGTGCGCCAGGGCCTTCAGCCACTGCAAACAAACTCCAGATGCATGTGCCCCCTTGTGCATCTAGCTAATATGAGTCCTGGGGAATCGAGCCTTGAACCGGGGTCCTTAGGCTTCACAGGCAAGCGCTTAACCGCTAAGCCATCTCTCCAGCCCTGAGCAAAGATTTTAAAGACTTTAAAAAGCTCTAACTAGCTGGGCATGGTGGCACATGTCTTTAACCCCAGCACTTGGGAAGCAGAGGTCGGAGGATCACCATGAGATTGAGGCCATACTGAGACTACATAGTTAATTCCAGGTGAGCCTGGGCTAAAGTGAGACCCTCAGCAAACCAAATAATAGTAATAGTAAGCTCTAATTCATTGCATCAAATACTTTTGTCTGTGCTTACATGAGACTAACAAAGCAGTGACTCTACTACAGTAGCCCTTCTTCCATTCAGTGCGACTATGGGGTGGGATTCCTTAGGATGGGAATAGACTCATCAGAGAGAGTGCTCACCAGCCATGCACAAAGACGTGAGTTCTCTCCCAAGCACCGCATGAGCTGGATGTGGTATTGTACACCTGTAATCTCTGAACTCAGGAGGATTCAAAGTTCAAGGCCATCCTGGTCTACATAGGACACATGAAACCATGAGACTCTGTCCACAAAAAAAAAAAAAAAAAAAAAAAAAAAGTTGGGCTGGAGAGATGGCTTAGTGGTTAAGTGCTTGCCTGTGAAGCCTAAGGACCCTGGTTCATGGCTCCATTCCCCAGGACCACATTAACCAGATGCACAAGGGGGCTCATGTGGCTGGAGGCCCTCGCATGTCCATTCTCTCTCTACATATCTATCTGCCTCTTTTCTCTCTCTTCTGTCACTCTCAAATAAATAAAATAAACAAAAAAATTAAATACCTTTAAAAAACTGTGACCAATGTTGGGTATGAAGATATTGTCAACCATGTGGAAGACATTGTGTGAGACCTTTACTCTTCAAGGTAAAAGCCACCTATTGCCAGACACTGCCAGTCAAGGCAGCTAATATTGGGACCAGGTCTGTCTGAATCTTAGGCTCTGGCTCTCCCCCCCACCCTTTCCTGCATCTAAGCCACCCACCATAATTACATTTGGCAATGTTCTACTATGTTGCCTGGGAATGGACTACACTTTGGGGTCTTTCTCATATCTCCATGTAATTTTTGTTAAATTTTGAGCCTAACACTTAAAAATTAGATCTCTTATTAAAGAAAATGCTTGTTTTTTCTGGAGAAATTGTTAAGTCTGGCATTATTATGCTCTTACAATGACAGGATCTTATTAGCTGTAGCTAAGTACCACATTCTCCCTCTCCTTCCAATGTCCCCACCTCAAAACTCTTTAATAATTTCGCCATCCAGGGCCACATCACTAATTTGCCTTACTTACCTAGACTTTGTAGGCACCTAAGCTTGGGAATTCTGGTTTATGACTTTAAAGAAGTGGTTTCTTTTCATTTAGGAATTAGTAGGAGTAAAAGTTGATTTCTGCCTTTAAGCTGAATATTATTGGGTTTAAATTTTCTTTTCAGCTGTTTGGGATTATAATTCAGTGATAACAGTAGTAACTATAGCATGTTTTCTGAGCCCTGTAACACTGAGGTCATGCCATCAATTAGTGGACAACCTGATGGTGGCAAAGACTTGCATAGTGAGTTTGTCTTTTTGTTAAATTTTATTTATTTATTTGAGAGAGTGGGGGGGAAGAGGCAGAGAGAGAGAATGGGTATATCCAGGCCTCCAGCTATTGTAAACAAACTCCAGATGCATGTGTCACCTTGTGCGTCTGGGTTCTTAGGCTTCACAGGAAAATGCCCTAACTTCTAAGCCATCTCTCCAGCCCCAAGTTTGTCTTCTAAGTACTGCCCTTACCCTGTGGACACTGCAAGAGCAGGATCACTGAGGTGAGATGTAACTCCAAGGGAGGGCACTTGGAGAGATAGCTTTGTGATGTCTCTTGGTGCCTATGAACTCCCATTGGGAAGAACGTCTCATGACTCAGGACCATCTTTCTTTACTTCAGCACCCACCCCAAGTGAGCAATGCAAACATGTCAAGAGAAATAGCCAAAAAGATTACAAAACTACTCTGAGTGATGTCTTTTACATTTCCATAAGGGCAGTTTTATTGGATAGTGAGAATGAAAGTCATTCTTTTTGTTTTAATTAAAAAAAAAAAATCTCCCTTTGTCCTCTTGTTTGATTTAACTCCATTACATAAAAGTGGCAAATAGAATCAAAATGAATTTGATTAATTTAAGAGCTGCAGCTGAATGAACTTTTTAAAATTTTGGTTGTATTCAATATTAAAACATGAATGACTCCCTTCCCATAACTAAAGTGATTCATTTGCTTATCTTAAATCAGAAATTTTTTTCTGATTAAAACAATGCCCGGAATAGTGTTTTAAAATTTGTATTGTTTATTTTCTTTCAGGACCCTGCAGGGATCTTTGAATTGGTGGAACTTGTTGGAAATGGAACCTATGGGCAAGTTTATAAGGTACGTGTATCAAGCTTGGGCGCAGCTGATGTGTGGTTTTGCTACATGAATACTGAAAATCAGTGCTGTCTGTACTTGCTCACAAATACCTCACAGCAAATTCAGACAGAGATAGCATACTTGGTAACCAAGTCTTCATCCTTTTGAATATACCTACGGTCACACATTGCCTAAGTTGGATTCTGTGGCTTGAATATTTCCCCTGGAGCCTATGACAGCCTTTGTATCTGACATAGGAATCTAATGTTGCATATTCAAAAGTCATTACGTGGTTAGTTTCCTCTACTTTAAGCACTACCAAAGGAGCGAAGGATGCCATTTACTTTAGAAATTTAAGCTATTAGTCTATTGCAGCTGGAGAGGTAGAATTGCCATTGGCCTTGGGCCCAAGTTAAATGAGTTTACTGCATGGCGTTCGGAGAAGACTGGATCCCACATAAGCAAAGTCCCATTGGCACCAATGAATTCCACAAGTCAAGAAATAATTAAAAGTTCAACCTAAGTTGGGACTGAACTTCCTGTCCCCCCCCCCCTTTTTCTTTACCAACATGTTCTTAGAAATCCAACCAAAAAGGTTTCTAAAAGTATTTTCACCTAAAAATGTTGAAGAAAAATTTTTAGATGTGGGTTGGTTACTGTTTTGAATATGAAAAGCATATAAAAATCAACTTTTCTTGGATTAAAACTTAGAGGGTTTTGGTGAATGAGTTGCTGAAATGTCTTCAAAATAAGCTAGCTGTTTCCTCATGATTATTTTTAGGGAAGTAGCCATCATTGTCCCAAGTGGTGTTGATACAGGACTGGCCCTCCACTACAAATTACCTCACATTGTTCTATTAAAAAAAATTCCAAGCTGGGCGTGGTGGCGCACACCTTTAATCACAGCACTTGGGAGGCAGAGGTAGGAGGATCACTGTAAGTTCAAGGCCACCCTGAGACTACCAAGTGAATTCCAGGTTAGCCTGGGCTAGAATGAGATCCTACTTCAAAAAAACAAAAAACAAACAACAAAAAAAATTCCTCCCTTGAGCACTAAACTTCTCTCAATTGAATAAAAATATTGTAGAAGTGATTCAGTTTATAATATTTTTGATACTGTCACATGTCAGGAATATGTGTATGTTTTGGGTGTTCTTACATTTTATTTGTTCATTTATTTGCAAGGAGAGAGAAAGAGAGAGAGAGAGAAAGACATTGGGCATGGCAAAGCCTCTAGCCACTGCAAACAAACTCCAGATTCTTGTGCCACTTTGTGCATCTGGCTTTATGTGGATACAGGGAATCGAACTCAGTGCCTTAATTGCTGAGCCATCTCTCCAGCCTGAAAATCTGGGCTTTAATCATTACTGGGAATAGATATGCTCACACATGTCTTTATTTACTGGCAAGTAGCCTTTGGTGTTCACATGAGGAGAAAATTTCTCCCTTGGAAGAAACTCTCATCTCCTCAAATGTCAAGCCCTTACAGTTAAAAAAAAAAAAAATGGAGTGTACCAAACTGCTTGATGCTGATCTTGTCTGACATAGGAAGAAATGTGTCTTAGAAAATGCTTTTAAATACTTTCAGTGAAGATAATTAGGTTGGAAAATTGTGTTATTACATTCTGAGAAATTGGATTGAACTTGCGAAGTAATGTGCCTAATGAAGTCAACTCTGATCTTGGCAGAAAATGACTCTGGATTTCCTGTCAATATGGAGGAGCCACTGTTACATGCTGTATTTCAAGGGTGCCTTTGTAGATTACTTCCCACCTGTAGAACAAATATGTGGGATGTAATTCACAAGTGGAGCCATACTTTCTTGCAAGAGAAGATTACAAAGGCATTCAACTACAAATGAGAATGTTTGGAAAATCCAGAATGACCCCCAGTTTCATGAAACCTCATAAGAAGGAGGGAATAAGATGCAAGAAAGGGGAAATATTTTGCCACTATGTTACTTATTATTCTGAAGGATTCTGTTCTCATGGTATGTACGATACTTGGTACCTTCCAAGTTGAGAGACTGCAGAGAATGTTGTGTGGAGTGATAAGACTTTGGGATAGGAGGCTTGGCCTCTTTTCAAGCCCATGAGTTTTGTGGCTGCCACAACTTCTCTGTGCCACTCCATACTTAGTTCACGGTTTGGTTTCTAGGCAATCAGGTGATATTAAGTGACATAGCTGATGAATAGAGACACCTGCACTTCCTTAGGACCAATCCAATGCTGCAGTTGCTCTGAGAGCTGCAGTCTTTAAAGATAATAAAATCGGAAAATCTGAATACCAAGAAACAAGAAGCTTAAGCAAGCTAAGTTAGAAAGGAATATTTCCCTCATTTCTAATTTCTGTAGAGTTAGTGCATTTCTAAACTATTCTAGGAATAAATAAAGATTTTATATCCTTAGGGGGAGCCTTCCATATAAAATCATATGGTAAATAGTTTCTTATATTAAATATGAAATATTTGGTTTTAATTACTTATAATTAAGTTAATATTGTAACTTTACCTTTTGGTGTCCCTGAGTTTCACAAAATTACATATGATTTTCTGAATAACCAGATAGACTTTATTTTGTGGAATATTTTTCATAAAACTTAAATAAGCTGTTCTGTGAGGGTCATAGCATAATTTCATCTTCAAGGAGTTTTAACAATCTTCATATGATCAAATATATAAACATTAAGAGATCATTTCCTGAGGTACATTTGCATTTCATAAAGATCTGAATTAGAAATATAAATGTTGTATATTACAGCTATCTAATAATATTTGTCATTTCAAAATTGCCTCTAGTCTTACTCCAAAATCTAACTCATGGTTCACTTTTCTTGGGAAGGTTACATTTGCTTATTATCATTTCCATATATCAGGTAGCAATTTGGTGTTTATTTAGTGTTTTATCTTTAACTTTATTTGTAGCTTACAGTAGGAATATAATTTTAAAAATATCAAATTTCTCTCAGTGTGTCGGATTAGGATAGTACTTTCCTGCACCCATGGTTCAGTGAGAAAGTTTGTTTGACAAAAACTCAAGGTGGAGAGCAATTAAGGAAGACATTTGTCACTGAACTCTGACCTCTACACATGAGCATGCATATATACACACATGCACACCAAACACATAAACACATGCAAAAAAAAAAAAAGCAGCTCAAAGACACACTCCTTTTTGTTAGTGGTACTGGTCGTTCATCACCATGCCACCTGCTGGGAGCCTAATGGAATCTGGACATGGTTTTTGTAAAATAAAGTAATTATTTTAATAAGTCAGAATGTTTGCTGGCAAAATACCACTTCTAATTAACCACATACTTAAAAATAAATGTTGGTCTGTGACTCTATCCTGTTTCTTAATTGCCCTCATGAAATCTACAGTGTTATTGCAGAATTTAAGTCATTGTATCCCAGAGTGACAAAGTGATGTGGGAATATGGTGGATTTCTCATTATTTCTCATGTCTCTTTTCAATCCTCCTTAAGCTTGTGAAGTGCAAGTTCTGCTGGTCTTAGTGCTAGAGAGAGGCGCTGCACATTGTGCAGGTCCAGGGGCTTAGAGAGTTCCTCCGTCATCTCCTTTGGCCAGCTGGCTGCGTCCGCCCTTGGCCACTTCTGATCATACGAAGCTCATCATAGTTGGTTCATTTCCCTGAGACGTGGGGCATGTTTGCTACCCCACTGAACTGAATTGTGCCTTCCTGGAATGTTTACCATCCAAATTCCACTTCATACTCTTGGAGCTACTTAAAACCCCAAACATAAAAAACAAAAAATCTTCCACAAGAAAATCTTCTCTCTCTTTGCCCTAAATCTGATTTGTCTCCACTGCTCTGGGCACCAGCATCTCCGTGCCTTAGCATGTTTGCATATCCTCGGGGCTCTTCATCATTACAACTTCTGTTTTGAAATTATTTTAATGTATTCATTAAATGTTTCATACTTGTTAACGGCTTTATGTTTCAGAAGCCCTTTTGTGTATATAACTTAATTTTTACCGTCATTTCTCAAGCTTCTTCTCCCCTCAGGGACCTTGTAGCTGTAGTTTCTCTGCCTTGAACACTTTGCTGGAGTCTATTTTAATATCAGCTCCTCCTCTGCAGGTCTTCGCTCAGCTCTTCCTGGCCAAGGAAGTCTTTTTCATCCCTGTGTCACCTGTCACTAGCTACCACCTCTGCTTCCCTCTGCTCTGGACTCTCTCTTCCACCACAATCTGGGGCATTAGCTAAATGGTCGCTCTCTGGATTAATTCATTTTTGAAACCATTTGGTACCAAACCATTTAAACACATAAGTAAGGAAAATGAGCTCAAAGGCTCTGCCCAGTCTGTCATTGTATCTAGTTTGACACACAGTGGACGATGACAATTGTGGAGTCCAGAATTGGACTGTTTCCCTTCTTGTTATTTTTTTTTCCAGTTTTTTTTAACTTGTTCCATAAGATACTGGTATGTTTACTTCAGAAAGATATATTTGCAAAGAAGTCTAATACATAAAATTGTCTTCTTGTGGTTTTTTGTGTGTGATGGATATGGATATTATGTTAAATTAATTATCAATAATCTAATGCTGGAAATTTATAAAATGGGCCCAAACAATTTTGTGGGTTCAGTCGGCTGGCAGAAGTTCTCAAGTACTATGCAAAATGAGTATTTGGAAAGTTTTTAAATGTATATTTCTAAGTATTATCTTCTGAAATTTGATGCAATACAACCTTGGTATGATCCAAAAATATACTTTTTCTAAATTTTTTATTTAGTGTATGTGTGTATGTGTGTGTGTGAGTGAAAGAGAGAGAGAGAGAGGGAGAGGGAGAGAGAGGAGAGAATAGGATCTCCATGGCTTTCAGTTGCTGCAAACAAATTCCAGAAGTAGGTGCCACCTTGTGTATCTACCGTATGCTGGTACTGGGGAATTGAACCTGGGATCTTAAAAAGGGTTGTCCCTAAGTAATCCAACTCAAGCCCTGAAAATCATGTTGTCAAATTACATGAGATTTCTTCAAATGCATATTATCATGTTCTCCTCATTAACCATTCATTGAAAAATAAAGCATTTTATTTTGCAAGCTGATTAAGAGTGGTATTAGAAAGGTAATCCTATGACATAACCCAGGGTGCAATATGGCTTCTTATAGTCTGTTGCATATATTATACTGTTTGCTTCTTGTTTGGCAAGGAGTTAGTATGGGAGAGTGTTGTGTTTCTTACATAATAGTGGTATTTGTTGTTTTGTTTTTCAATAAAAATTTACAATATAAAGAATCCATTCTTTCACATTTGTTGAGTGACAATGAAGAAATCTCTGTGCTTTGTGTGGGAGTAATATGAAGAGAACAGAGGTGGGTCCAGCTCTTAAGAAGGATGGCATCTCATGACCCTGTTATGATGTTGAATGCTCACTGTGTGCCAAGGTTTTGTAGGTTTCGTAGGTTTAAGTTATTCCAAATCATGGTCATGGTCCCACTTCATAGAAGGAGGAACATTTACTAAATCATATGCTTACTTTATAGCATGGTTTCTCAATCTCAGTACTCTTTAAGATTTGAGGGTAATTCTTTTATTATTATTATTATTAATTACTTCTAAACTTTGTATGGTCACATCATGTTAGCACCATCATTTCCTGCCTCCCTGCCCCCATTCCACTGAGGCCCTCCTTAGTGGGATTGCTGCTGTTCACCATGGGGCTGTGGAATATGAGCTGGGAGAGCAGCAGTCAGTTATTGCACATGGAGACTGTCCTTGGCATTGCACAATGTTCAGCAATGCCCTGGCGTCTAACTCATTAGACTTTAGTAGTATTCCAAGTTGTGACAATCAAATTGCTTCCAGATATAGCCAAATCTTCTCTTGCTAGACAAAATCACCTAGAGTTGAGAGCCACTCTCACAGGATAAGAGAGAATGTCACAACTTTCACCCAGAGGCAGTGAGGTTATAGAATGCAGAGCAATGTTCACTGCCCAGACATAGAGGAGAGGGTGTGGGAAAAGATGAGGACCTCTCCACTTCTAACGGTGTCATCCATCATTTTAGATGAAAGGACTTTGGAGCACTGCCGAGGTGGATTCCCAGTGTGGCTCTGCCTGGCTCCGGCAGTGTGAAGATAACCATATTAGTTATTCCAAATGTGAACTCCTCATTCAACATTGATAGTACAGAGTAGGGTTCTTATGAAAAATGACGTGTGAAATAAGTGGAACCCCTCAGTGTGTTCCCAGTACATATTGGCATTCAAATAACTTTTCTTCCTTCTCAACACTTATGCCAGTTCCTTCCATGGTCATGACTTTAAAGAATATTTTATGATCTGACTTTTTTATAGACTGAGAGAAAGAGACAGAGAGATACACACAGAGAGAAGTGATGTGCCAGGGCTTCAGTCACTGAAATCCAACTCCAGATACTTGTGCCACCTAGTGGGCATATGCGACCTTGTACACGCCCCCCCCCCTTTCATGTGTCTGGCTGAAGTGGAATCTGAAGAGTCAAACATGGGTCCTCAGGCTTTGCAGGCAAGCATCTCTACAGCCCCATTTTATGATCTGAAAGAAGCATTCATAAGAAAATGAACTCAGGTATTCTACCCATCTTCAGGCCTTACCTTCCTTGTTTGACCTCTGTTTCTAAGCTGCTCAAGAGAACATTATTTGTAGTAAATATGATATTTAAACTTCTGGAGTGGAATTTGAAGATATAATTTGCATTGAGGTGTGACAATTGATCATGAATGTTTTTTTAATATTTATTCATTTGAGACATAAAGAGACATATACATGTAAGTACATACATATAAACGTCTCTACTACTGAGGTTTGATTAGTGCCATTGTCACTTGTTACAGGGTAGGTGATGGAGAACTTCATGCAGGGTGTGGGAAAGTCAGTTCCAATGCTGGTCTCCCTTCTCCCTCAGTGATGTGTGCTGTGTGTTAGTAAGTAAATGATTGCCTTTTGGGATAGCCTGGATTCCAGCTATAGATTGATTCTTACATTCTTACATCTTTTCTCATGCCTACATTGGGCTCTTTAGGAAAACAAAGATTGCTGGGTTGAGTGGGAAGTCTCTGGCTTTGATTTTGCTTCATTAAAATGTTTTTTGTACAGGTGTATGGTGTGTACACATGCATATGCAGATGTGTGTGCAGTGCACATATATGGGGAGACAGAGGAAAACTTTGGGTACCTTCCTCTGTTGCTCATCTGTGCACTTCCTTGAGATGTGGTCTTTCCCTAGATTTAGAGCTGCTGTTTTTGGTCAACCAGCCTATGGTGGTTTGATTCAGGTGTCCCCCATAAAGTTATGTGTTCTGAATGCTTGATCCCAAGCTTGTGACCATTTGGGAACTGGAACCTTGTTGGTGGTGTGCTATGGTATTATAGCAGGCTTCCCCTTGCCAGTGTTTGGCACACTCTCTTGCTGCTGTTGTCCACCTGCTATGGCAGAGGTGATGTCTAGCCTCTGCTCATGCCACATTTTCCATTGCCATCATGGAGCTTCCCCTTGAGTGTGTAAGCCAAAATAAACAACTTTCCTCCTGTCAAATGCTTTTGGTTGGGTATTTTGTGTCAGCAACAAGAAGCTAACTACTTCTTGTGATACACTAGTCTCTATCTCTATATCCCCATATACTAGCCTTATAGTTCTGGATAACCATGTCTAGCTATTCATGTGAGTTCTGGAGTCAAACCACATTGGTCTCAGGCCCTTACAGACCCTTGTGCTTAAATGGCAAGTGGTCTTAACCATTGAGCCCTCTCCACAGTCCCTTGTTGGAATTTGCTAGATAGTTTACCACATTTTCTATGTATTCTGTAGACATGGAGTCTAGTGACTAGAGAAGTGGCTTAGCTCTGCTGACATATGATGCCCTCTTGAAGGGAGTGATATTACATTTGTATTGTTTTGTTGGACCCATTATTTTTCAAATTTATGTAAGATCAGAATCTGCTTTTCCTTTCCTGTGATTAACTCCTACCCTGAGCTAGCCCATAGGACATATGTCAAAGTGGTGATGGGAATGCTGGTTGCACTTCTGTGGCTTTCTGTCCTCTTGTCCCTTTGGATCTGGAGACAGATGGTTCACATAAAATGTGGCTGAAGAGCTGTCCTGGTTTTGTAAATCACACTTTTGGGCCTGGTGTTGTGTGTTGATCTTCAAAAGAGATTTGATACCATTTAGAATAGGCACATTTCACCTATTAAAATAAATTAACGCTACTTGAAGATTCATTCCATTAAAAAATATTGTACCTGCCACCGTATCCAAGCACTGACATTCTAAGAGTGAAACCTGTGATTTTTTAAAAATGCCAAATAGACATGTATTTACAACATGTCTTAAGATGCTGCAGTGCATGCAAAGCTTGTTCTCAGACTCATTTAATCAGAGCTAAGTCTTTAGGACTACTGACTAATATCAGAGTACAGTCTCTTTTCAGGTGACCAGAGTGGCAGCTAACAACTATAGTCATTTTCTTCAATAAGTAGGACCACTTATCTTTCAAATATATTGAGCAAGAACTGGGGAGATGGTTTAGTGGGTAAAGTGCCTAGCATGAGGACCTGAGCTCGTATCCCTAATACCTACAAAGAAACTGGGTGTAGTGGCATATGTCTATAATCCCAGCACTGGGAAAGTGGAAACAAGATGATATACACCATTCCCTGGCTAGCTATTCTAGCAGAATCTGTTAGAGACCCTGTCTCCAAAAATAAGATGGAAAAGTGATTGAAGAATATGCTTGATATTAACTTCTGGCCTTTCACGTGTGTGTGTGTGTGTGTGTGTGTGTGTGTGTGTCACATGCATACACATTCAAATAGAAATAAGCTGTCCAAATGAGCTTTTCAGCCTCATAGATTTGTGTCTAATTAGACTCATATAGTCAGTCAGGTGTAATGAATTAGATAGTTGTCACGTGAGCTCAAAAGACCTTGATCTTTGATCACTTTCTCTCCCAGGTTACAAAATCTTCAAAATTTCTACCAAACTTGCTGCAGGGGCCTCTGCATAACTTGATGCTACTAGTGGTTCTTAGCCCTCACTGTGCATAGCAGTCTCCTAGGGGGCTGTAAGAAACTCTAGCTATCTGAATCCAACTCTATGCACTTGAGTTTAGTTGATCTGCTGTTGGTCAGGGTAAAGTCATTTTTCCCTAGACTAGCCAGATTCACCCTGGAGCGAATGCCACTGGGTAAAGGTGTGGCCAGTCTCTCAGGTGGCTTAAATGCTCTTCGGGGTGGTTTTGGCTTTGAGCATGAAATACGACTCTCGTTTCCTGGGATTGTCTTTATATGTGCTCATTGGTGGCTGAGGCTATAACCCTACCCACTTCATGATGAACATTGCAAGGTTTATGTATGTGATATGTTGCATAACTCTGCTCTTAGGGGAGCGAGATATGCAAATCAGTCACTTCATGTATATTACAAGCCTCCCAATGGCAGAGAAGAAAAGAGAGTCCATTTTGTGAGGCTATGGAGAGCCCTGAACAAGCTTCCTGTGGGAGGTCTTGTAGTTCCCTTCTTGTTGCCGGGATAAAGAATCTGACCAAAAGCAGCTGCGGGGAGGAAAGGATTTATTTCGGCTTATAGGCTCTTCTCCAGAAGCTTCACGATGGCAGGGGACAGCATGGCATGAGAAGAGGCTGAACACCAACTCACTGTCACAACAGGAGCAGGAGCCAAACCAACACAGCTAAGCTAGGGGCTAGTGGTGCACACCTTTAATCCCAGAACTCGGGAGGCCGAGGTAGAAGGATCACTGTGAATTTTAGGACACCCTGAGACTACATAGTGAACTCCAGGTCAGTCTGGGCTAGAATGAGACCCTATCTTGAACACCCCCCCCCAAAAAAACCCACAAAAACCAGCAAAAAATAACCCCAAGGTCCGCCCCCAGCAACACACCTCCTCCACAAAGCTCCACCTCCAAAACTGCTACCATCTGGGAGCCAAAATTCAAAACACGTGAGTTTATGGGGCACATCTAATTCAAACCACCACAGGAGGTGACAATAGTGTTGAAAGATAGGTGGGTGCATCCAGAAACAAGCTAGGCAGACAGTCTAGTGGAAGGGCGCATTAGCTCCAAAGGCCCAAATGTCATTGATTACGTGGGTCAGGATCACTGGCAGAGGAAAAGCGAGGCCAGCAGAGTGTAAGATTTGTGCCAGACAGACCACAGACAGGTAGCTCTTCTGCCTTTGGGTCTTGGCCATGTGTGCTAGAGCAAGGCATTTCAAGTGTTAAGTACAGATGGTCTCTGACTTGCAATTTTTCAACAATCCAGAGGTGTGAAAGAGAACCATACTCTTCATATTATTGATACAATAACCAATAATCTCCATAAGATTTCAGCATATCATACAACAGGCTTCGTGTTGATTTTGCTCAAGCATAGGCTACAGCCTTCTGAGCAGGAGCATAGCACCCTGGACTAAGCTGTGATGCTCACTCAGTATGTGAGTTGCACTAAACATATTTTAGAATTATGAGTTTTGCTGGCGAAATCCATCATAAATCAAGGAACACGAGTGTAATGATCAGATTGTTCCACAATGACCTCCCGAACTCCTTCCACGTATGACATCCTGTAACTCTAGGTAGAACCCGTGACTGGGAATCTGACACAGGTTCCTTCCACAGTACCATTTACAGGCTATGATTTTCCAACTATAAAACTGATCACAGAAATATTCTAAACCATTAGCAAGATGATTTATATACTGAATGCTGTAAACATTAGTAAGAGACCTGTTCGTCCTGGTAGCATTGCTTGGGGCAACTCTGTGGAAGGTCTAGACACTTGAACATTTTCCATTGATACAGAGAGAGGAATGATGATATATACTTTCTTTTGTTCCATTCTGGTGCTGAGGGTTTCACTTGTGCTAGGATAATGCTCTGCCCCTGGACCATCCCCCCAGCCCATAAATACATAGGCTTTTATATCAAATGTAAAGATGTCCACATTTTCTATGATGGCCACATATGAAAAAACACTCACGTGCTTACCTGTGAATTACAGGGTTTAGATTTGGTTCAAAATATGTTTATTTCACCTCATGTCAATAAATGAATTGGCAGATAGCTTGATACACAACACCCTTATGACACAATTTTTGGATCTCATAATACCATTAGTGAGTTGGTGGTAATACAGTACTTTCAGGTAATTAAACAATCAAAAGTTGCTACATATTACCTTTGTTCATGGAGACTTTTTTGTAACTTGTAAAATAAACTCTAACAGGATCATTGGCACATAATTTAGGAGTGCTTATACCTACAACTGTTTTGTGCATAGAAACCATATCAGACACTTTACAATGAACCACCAATTCCTTGAGCTCTGAGATTGAATTTCTTATTGCTATAACATAAACTCAAATGAGATTTTATAAAATCCACTTGGACATTTTGCATGTACAAAAAGATGCATTTGATGTTTTACAAACAAACACAATCAGATCATATTCTCCACTGTGTAGGAGCCTTACTGAAGGCTTGGGATGGGGAGGGGCGCCTGGCCTGGCTTGGCCCAGCTGAGGCCTACTTGCAACAGGATTGGGTTGACATGAACTGCTGAATACTGTGGCCTTGGGCATGTTTTCAGATCTTCATCCCATCACTCACTGGAAGAGGTCATGCATAGACTTCTGTGTCTGTCTTATTTTCATCTGCTACAAAAGAAGGAAAGTGTAACATCTGGTTCCCAGAAAACTCCAAATACGTACAAAGGGATGACTCCAACAATAATTATAATTTGTCTTTGTGGACTGCAGGGAAGAGCTGGAAAACAAACTGTGTGAAGAGTTTAGTTTCCTTTAGGGAGAAGATGCTGTGTTTCAGAAAACTTGCCCATAATCACAAAATATAGTGCAGTAGGACATACAGTCTTTAGCAGGCCATTAGCATGTTGGAGTGGATGATTTTCCTTAAAGCATTTCTTGCGAAGTTCAGCTTTGATCTGTGTACCATATTCAAGGAGGTGGGATGACAGGGAGCCCACTTAAGTGTTTTTATCATCAAATTTACCCATTTTTAGCCATGCTCTTTTTTCTTTTCCTATTGTGGAGAGACATACGTTATACTCACTTTCAACGAGGAATTCAGAAGCATAACGGTTAGCACCTTCACAGTGTTTTGTAATTGTGACCAACGTCCATCTACAGAACCTTTTCAGCTACAGAAACCAAATCTGCAGACACCAACTTTGAAACGACTGAGGCCTGCCCCGTTGGCCTCGGCCTCTTGAGCACATAGCTATATAGTCTCTAGGATGACTTTGAACTCACAGCAATCCTGCTGTCTCTGTCTCCCAAGTACTGGGTATTTGGGTGTGTGCCACCATGCCTAAACCTGGTCCCTCTTTCTAAAAATATTCCCAGTAAACTTAACTGCAGATATGGCGACACCTGGATTTTCAGCACTTTCTGTGGGTGATCATCCACACACAGCTTGTCCCCAGGTGACCCGTGTCTGACACCAGGAGCACAGCTTCCCATGTTCAGAAGCTGAAAATGGCTGAGGCTCTGATTTCTTTGCATGTTTATACCTCAGTCATACGATCCTTCATAGGTGGAGGCCAGCCAAAAATATACAGGTGTTTTGTATTGAATCCCATACAGGTATTGTGAGTGCTTTCTATATCGGAAACTTTCGGGCTATGTTTATTTTAATTACCATTTTATAAATGATATTACCCTTAATCTTAGAATGTACCAGCTATATTTTTTGATCTTTTATTGTTTTATTACATTTTTTTATTAAGTAGAAAGTTGTATGGATGTCCATATCATCATTTCCATCCTCCCTGCCCCCATTCTGCTGAGGACCCTCCTCGGTGGGATTGCTGGTCTTCCCCCTAGGTTTGTGGGTTAGGAGATGGGACAGCATCAGACAGTCACTGTAAGGTGCCTCTGGACACTCCCTTCCACTCTGTGGCTCTTACAATCTTTCTGCTCCCTCTGTTCCCCCAAATTTTCTAAGCCATGTTGAGAGTGTTTTCAGTCCACCTTAGTGTTGTGCTCTCAGCAGGTTCTGGATTTCTGCTTTGGCGCATTTTGAGTATCTTCAGTGTCTGTCTCCATGGCCTTGGCACTGGTTGACAGGTTTAGAAGCACTCTTGCTCATCTCACCTATTCCTCAGTGGTTTCACCTGGACCCTGGCTATTGCATGAGGGGTGGTTTATCTCTTTGTTCTCGCTGCTATCTGAAAAAGAAAGACAGCTTCTCCAAAGGAGAATAAGGTCAGCATAGGTTCAATGGGATAAGCATTATTAATTAAGAGCGATGTTGGTGGGTGTAACCACTGTTTTGACTAAAGATTGGTGGGAGCTTCTTGTTGAAATCCATGATTTTGGTCTCCATAGGATTCTGACTCAGTTTCCAATTCCAGCTAAGGGTTCCTTTCTGCTGAGCAGATCTCTTAGCCAATCAGAGAGCCATAGGTTACCTACCTAGGCTGGGTGCCACTATTGCACAGGTGTTTCCATCTTGTCAGGCTGGTTGCTTTGGTATGGCAGTGCCCCCTTTGGCACACAAAGTTATTAGCCATTTTCCCACAGCAGCTCATGTAGCACTTTCCAGCACTATATGGGTGGACCATCTGGGGGCTGGCTTCCTTCCAGAATCCATCCGGAACTTTCGATGTTCTGTGTCGGCAGCATATTGGGAGTTATAAGCCAGAGCCAAATGTTTTAGGATTAGGCTTCATCTCACTCTCTCCAGAGAACTTCTGACCTAATAATCCCTGCATACTCCTGTTGAGGGTTGTTATTTTAGTAGCTAAACATCTTTCTCTACAGGTAGGCTCAGTATTTAATGTAAGAGCAGAATGTTCTGAAGGAAGATAGTTGGGGATTACTTTATGCAGATGCCCTGTAAATGCATGCTTGCCTGACAAATTATCCATTCACAGAAAGATGCCCACACATGAATATTTCCTGACAGTTCAGTGAGGACAGCCCCACATTCCCAGGCCCACATTCTTACAATGTGACCTCAACCTCTGCCAACCCCTCCAGCCTCTCTAGTCCATCCTGACTCCTGCTTTATGCCTCAGTGGTTGTCTGCTGCTTGAAATTTATGAGCGTGGCACACGGCTCCCATGGATTTGTCCCATCTCCTTTCCAGAGTCTTACATTCTCTAGTTCAGTGACCCTGTGTGTTCAACTAGGGTGTGCTTAGAGCCACTGCCCCTGTGTGCTTAAAGCCACAGCCCCTCAAGCAGAGTGCAATGTCCTTCGTGGGCCTCGCTGTCTAGTCTCCCCAGTTTTAAACTCAGAGCTCGGTGAGGTCAAGGACATTCTTGTGCTATTCTTGTAGTGCCAGTGTGTAGTAGGCAGATAAAAATATCAACTTTAAAAAAGGACGCCAGGTTACTGTTTGTTGAGTTTAGAATGCCTAAACTCAATGGGATATGCACAGCTTTCATTTAATTTTGGCTGATTATATATGGTAAACTAGGAGACTGACAGTATATTCAGTAGGAGAGAAGGTAAGCATCCAGGAGCTCAGGTAAAGCCATGTCCTTCTATGATCCCATATAGCAGAGGAGGATAGAATAAAAAAATTAATAATTTCATATAGCCATACAATGGAAGAGGGATAGGATAAACAAAATAATTTTTTAAAAGTTTCATATAACCCAACTGTCAACCCGATGACCCTATCCAGCTTGAAGAAACCAGATCGCTTGTTGCTCCAATTCCCTAAAGGCAGTTAGGGTTACCTCTTCAGAGTGGGGACTGAGGCACTTTAAAGGGAACAGCATCCTGGAAAGTCAAAGCTAAGAGTGTCCCTGAGCCCTCCTTGGAGTTTCCACTTTGCTAGAGGTCAGAGAGACAGATGTCTTCTCCTTATTTCTCACTGCTTAAAGGAGTTCCCTAGCTCCGTTTCTCCTTCAATTCAAGCTGAGTCCCTCCCTAGGAAGGAGTTCTCCTTTCCTAGAATTAAGATTCCTGTAAGGATTTAACCTGAACCTGGCATTGTGGCTAGAGAGTTCATGTCCCATTCAGAACCTATGAAAGATCCCAATCTGGGTCTCTAAATGGGATTTACCCTGTTCATGTCTTGTCATGGGCAGGAGCTCTCTGTAGTCTCTCTTCTTTCCTGCTCTTAAGCACTTTAAATTCTGTTAACTAATAAACTGTCTCTAAACTTAAACAAAAATCAAATAAATTAGTTTCATGGGCATGATTATAAACTGTCTCTGTGGCTAAATATAAGGAAACAGCATCCTTTGAATTTTATTATTTTTGTGTGTGTTATAGTGTGCATGGTATGTCTGTATAGCACATGTATGTATGTACGCAGATGCTCGTGTCCTGGGCACATACATACCGAAGCCAGGCAGGGGAGAAGGTAGGGTGTCCTGTATTATACTTCTGTGTTGTTTCCTTGAGACAGAGTATCTCACTGAACCTGGGGCTGATGTTTTGTCGGCCAGACTAGCTGACCTTCATACCTTAGCAATTCTCCTATCTCCACCCACCTCAGGACTGAGGTTACAAGGTGTGATTGAGTGGCCACCACACCCTATCTATAATCTTAGTACTTGAGAGGTGAGACAGGAGGATCACAAGTTGGAGGCCAACCTGGACAACCTAATGAGATTTTATTTTTTTGTAAAAAATCTTGGGCTGGAAAGGTGACTTAGCTGCCAAAGTGCTGGCCTACAAAGCCCAAGGACCTAGGTTTGACTCCCTAGAACTCATGTAAGGCAGATGCATATGGTGGTGCATGTGTCTGGAGTTTGTTTGCAGTAGCTAGAGGCCCTGCCACACCCATTCTCTCTCTCTCTCTCTAATAAATAAATAAACAAAAATAAATATTTCAAAAATAATTGTTGGCTAGTGATGGCTTAGCAGTTAAGGCACATACCTGCAAAGCCAAGGGATTCAGGTTCAATTCCTCAGGACCCATGTAAGCCAGATGCACAAGGTGGCACACGCATCTGGAGTTCATTTGCAGCAGCTGGAGGCCCTGACATGCCCATTCTTTCTATATATATCTGACTCTCTATCTCTCTCAGATAAATAAATAAAAATAAAAAGATTGATGTTATATATTAAAATTTAAAAAATTAAATGAAAAAAGATGTAAAGCAGTAACATCATCACTTGTTTCATTATATTATTCTAATCTTTGCATCTAAAATACTGTACATGATGGATGGCTGTGATTGATCACAGATTCTGAGCACTTTGAAACATTACATTTTTACATAACAAATAATAAAGATAAGGGAATTATTTTCTACAATATCAGAGCTGGCATGCCTTGGACTTAGGACACATTACTATAGAAAATATTTACATGCTGATCATCTGAAGCAGTCAGATGATTCTTTTTGCATAATTTATTTTTTAGTGAGAGAAGGGAAGGAATATCACTCCTCTAGATTCCTTTCAAACTCAGTTGTAATGGCTAGGCACATGATGTTTCTTTTTTCTAGAGACATCGTATAGTTGGAATGGAGCTTGATAAATGTTTGTTGAATTGAATTGATTTATTCTGTCTGCTCAGTTGTGTACTTTTATGAGCAAAGGGATGAATCTTGCTGCTCTGGAGACTATGCAAATATTTGCAGGTGCATAATCTGTATTTTTTTCTCTATCCTGAACAGATGTTATAGGCCAGTTACCTATAACATGGTGTGGTGGTGTAGTATGTTGCTTGACCTTTTTTTTTTTTCCTTTATTTTCCCCTATCAGGGGCTGTGGAGGGTTTTGTGTTTGGGGTTGTGGGTGAGGAAGATCAATGAGAGAAAGGATGGAAGGAAAGAATTTCTGGGAAATGTAGTTGGGGTCAACTAGCTAATTTATTGGGAAAACCAGATATACCCATGAAATTACTCTCCATATCTAACCCCAGGGAGGACCACACTATTCCTTTTTTCTTTTTCCCTCCCACAGATATTTGGACATGTAGTTCCTAGGAAAACCAACAATGCTTCCACAGGCTATTATCAAACATTTCAATGATATTGTTTCACTCACCGTCCTCTTTCTTTCTCTTTATGTATCAAAACAGTGAAAACCCAGGACAGAATGCCCTCTTTTGGATGAGGCAGGGCTGTTTATGAAGCTCTACAGAGGAGTTTTCAAAATAAGGCAGATTCTGATTCCCCCTCCCCCCAACACCATTAATGGCTCAAGTGATTTAAGCTGAGGCAAAGGAGCACTTTGTGACCTAAATGCTTAGTACATTTTGTTCGGCTGTTCTGCACCCACTCAGGTACCTTGAGAGATACTTCAGAACTTTTACCACCGCTCATGCCTTGAACGACCCTTCACCAAGCACTCCCCTTCACCCCTGCAAGGGCGTAAGGGAGAGGATACGGGGTGCCGAGATCTCTGAGTAACCCCAGAGCTCATGGTCAGCAACAGGATGGAAAGAATGAATGGTTCACAAAGAGCAATGGCTGTCCGTCTTCTTGGGGCTTCAGTTTATCTGTTGCTCAAGAAGACTTGCTTGAACAAGACTAATACCTACAGCTAATCATCTGAGTAAATATGTCATAAGCTAAGGTGTGGCCAAGAAACCAGTGTTGATAGAGGATGAAGAAAAACATGACACACACATACACACACACACCAAGCCTGCCCCCCCCCCCCGCGAAAAAATCAAAACAAAGTAGCAACCTCCCAAACAGGAAGCTCTTTGTTTGAATATTGTTTTCCAGTCTGGAAGCACTGGTTTATGAATAGCTGGTTACAGTGATGAGTAACAGCATGGTCAAATGTACTCCTCAAATTTGGCATTAATCCTACCCATTGTGGTATAGTTCTTCTCCACGTCCGTGTATTTTTGAGCGTTTACAATGCAGATAGGTGTCAATGGCGTTTATCTTTACATTCTAGTTGTCACATCACCATTTCCTCCCATGAACGATAGTATCCATGATCAGTGTTGAACAGATTCCTCAGCTCATGTCTCTGCCTCTGCATTTCTGAAAATCAAATTCAGGATTAGTTTGTATTATTTCCCTCATTGCTGACAGAAACCATGAGCATCATAGGGTCTAGCTTTTCAGCAAGCCAGAGGTAAACACGCAAAGCACAGGGGTAGCAGGCCCTTAGCCTCGTCACAGCCAAGGATGGCTACCAGCTGTCTTTCAGGTTCTGGTCAGAGATAAGAGGTTTTATTTTGAGGTATCATTTGAGCTTAGTTGTTCAAATATCTGTGTGAGTCTGGGACCCCCTTAGGGCCAATTACTTCTGTGTGGCTGGTATTATTTCCATGATAAATATGAGAAAGGAACTCTCCTCCTTTGTTGGGGGGGGGGGCTTAGAATAGGAACAATGAAAGCTCCTAGTTCTCAATACATACATTGGCACACCAGAGCCTCAGCCACTGAAATTACATTCCAGACACTTGCACCACCTAGTGACATTGTGCAACCTTGCACTTGCCTTATCTTTGTGTGTCTGGCTTTGTGGGATCTGGAGAGTCAAACATGGGTCATTCAGCTTTGCAGGCTAGAGCCTTAACTGCTAAGCCATCTCTTTAGCCCTGTAACTTTATTCTCTCTCTTTGTCTTCCCATTTGGTATTTGTGCTGACAGTTCCATGCTTTACTGGAATTGAAGTTTTCTCAATGATGGTAGTAGTTCAAGGCAGTACTTTCCTAGAGGAACAGTGTCAGCCCATGGTAGATATAAGCATAGGTCAGTAGTAAAATCCTTGTCCCTCAAGCATGATGACCTTAGTTCAACTGTGTAGCCACGTGAAAATGCAAGGCATGGTGGTGTGCATCTAGAATCACAGCACTGGGAAGGCAGAGACAGAAGTATCCCTGGAGTTTATAGCTTAATGGGTTGGCGCTAAGCCAATGAGAGACTCTGTATGTCTCAAAAAAATAACACAAAGCAAAACGAAAGTATGGACTGTGTTCCTGAGGGTGACATCCAAGGCTGCCAGCTGGCTTCCCCATGCATGTATACATAGGGCTACTCACACATGTGCACCTGCACATACATGGAAAAAAAAAAGACAAACTCCTCCTTCTAGCTCTGAGGATTTTTTTTAAAAATATGGCTATCACACTGACCAGCTGCTTCCCTTCAGAAGTGTTCAAACGCTTTATTTATATTCTCTGACCATTTTCATAATGTAGGCAAAAGGCTATTCTATAGCTTTCAAGTGTCCCAATATTTCTGTCATATGTCAAAGTCAATGGCCTTTAAAATATCCCATTTAAGAGAAGTGACTCAAAGGTAGAAACCTAGCCAAAATATCTTACTATTCTAGCAAGTTCTTTGGGGTAGGTCAGTCAAGTAACCTTGATACCACTTCTGCATTTCTGAGTACATTAAAACCTCATTAATTTTCAGAGAGGAAACTTAGGTTAAACTTGACCTTCCAAACTGCTTTAGAAAGAATTTACCAAGCAATTTAATAGAATAAACAAAAGTTTGAAGAAGTTTGTTGCAAAACCTCTGTCCTTAAGTGCCTTCTTCAATGGAAATAAACTCCTTTGTTTATTCCCATTGATATGCTAATCAGAAACAGTTCTTTAATATTAAAGTGTGTCCTTTAAGGAATTTATACTTTTCCCTTAAATTTGTACTGGTTAGTTAAACTATACAGCAAAATTATTCTGTATTTACATATTGGTACCCACCTTTGCATCCGAAGTATAATCTGCATTGGGAGGCTCTGCTGAACATTTCTCTTGAGGATTGGCCATTTTGGACAATTGGAAATGATAACTTTCTTATTCTTCGGATATGTGAACACCAGACTATGTGTGGCTAAGTCTCAGGATAAATGCTTTTAATCTCAGCTAGGAGGAAATTGTTTCTCTTCATCCTTGTACCGAGATAGCCTTGTGGAGTCTGAATAGATTTTTTAGAAGAGAAGAACATTTTGATAATCAGTAAGGATGAGAGTGTGGAATGAAAGTTTAAAATATGCGAACACATTCTTCTGTTTGAAGCACAAATTCACATTCATCCCAGTACTAGACTCTCGCTACTCCCAAGTGTGGCCTGCTGCCCAGCCGTGTGTCACCTTCTGAAAGAATGTTAGAAACTGGAAGTTAAGTCCTCCCAACTTTCTGGTCAGAGTCAGCTTTTTATAAGATGTCCAGGTCTTTTACATGGCCACTGAAGCCTGGGAAACATGAAACAAGGCCACCTCCTTGGCCCTGACAACCAAAAAAGGCTGGACTAGTGAAGCACGTTTCCTAAGGAGAAGGCATACATTTGGGGTTCAGCATTTCCCAAGGAGAAGGCATACATCCGGGGTTTAGCAGGAACAGGGTGCTGGCGAAGGACCATTTGGTCTTGGCATTAAGCACTTGGTTCTCCTGGTGACTCCTGGAGGGAAGGCCAGGTTGGATATCCAGTGCTGATTGGCTTGCCTTACAACAGAGAGATAAGTCACATTTTTAAACCAATGAGGAGAAGACAAATCATCTCAGCTCTGACAGTAACCAAGACACATGATGCGAGTCTTGTAACACCTAAGAGCACAGCAGATTGGAAGACGTTGGCTGCGAATGCGCATTGGAAATTTTCCTTCCGACTCTTATAAACTCAATGATTGCCCTGTGCTGGATCCTTCAAGATACATCAGAACTTTATCAGATGCTGTTATATTTCATACAAAAATGGAAATAAGAATATGAGAATAAATGAATTTCATTTTCCTTGAAAACAAGACCCTAAAGAAAACCTGAGAAGGATGATACCTAATGCAATTTTGTGTGAGTTCCTCCTGTGATTAATCATGTAGAATATCTAAGATGGCTTTCTTTCAAGAGATATGTCAGATTTTATTACAGTGATGAGTAGAGGACAGATTTATTCACACACACATATTACACAGGCTTGCATTTGTATTTACATGAAGTCATACATGTATATACAAACCTTTCCTCCTAAATAACATAGCTTTTCCTAAAGGATACGTGGGTAAGAAGAAAGTGTCCAGTAACTATTAGTTATTGTTCTGGAAAGTAGCAGAGCAAAGTGGTTAAGTGCATCAACACTAGAGTAGAAGCCCTCAGGTCTGGAATCTTGGCTTTGTCACATATGAGCTGTTTCACCTAGGGTTAATTGCTTACTTTCTCAGTACCTTGGTTTTTCTCCTCTGAAATGATAGGAATGGCAATAGTTCCTACACTTCATAAGACCTAAATGAGATAAAGCACAAAAAACCCCTAGATAGAGGATTCCATGTATATAATGAATATAAAAATAGTATTAGCTCTTTTTGCCGGGGTGGGGGGGTAGTTCAAGGTAGGGTCTCATTCTGTCCCAGGCTGACCTGGAATTCACTCTGTAGTCTCAGGGTGGCCTCAAACTCACAGCGATCCTCCTACCTCTGCCTCGCAAGTGCTGAGATTAAAGTCATGCACCACCACACCCAACATATAAGTTCATTTTTTTCCTGAATATCCTGGTTATTTTTTTTTTAATTTATTTTTAAGAAGGGCAGTAGGAAGGAAGAGAGGAAGAGACAGAGACAGAGAGAGAGAGAGAAAGGGGGAGAATGAATGAGAATGAGCATGCCAGGGCCTCTTGCCACTGCAAACAAGCTCCAGATGCATGCACTGCTTTGTGCATCTGGTTCTATGTGGGTACTGGGGATTTGAACCCTGGCGGTCAATCTTTGTAATCAAGTGCTTTTAACCACTGAGCTATCTTTCCAGTCAGTTTTCTGGTTTTTATTTTATTTCTGTAACAGAATTTTAACTTTTGTAGGGGAATTATTATTCATTTCCTCTTGTTTATTTAACTCTTAATGTTTATTTTTTTTCTAGGCCTAAGAGTATTTCAACAAAGGAAATACCCAAATGTAGGATTATCAGATATAATCTTGCAATATCTTCAGATATTTTGATGATTTGGGGAGTTGAGATGATTTGCATGGTAATTCCAGAAATGTACCAGAATCCCGGGTCCAGTGACTTGACTAGTCACCTGCACCTACATTCAGTTATGGGCTCCAAGTACTATTCTAATACATCTGAAAGCCTGTGTTTGCTTCCTAGCAGACCTCAATTCAAACCCTGATTCAGCTTTACTGATAGATTCAGTTTAAAATGAGGACCATGGCACAGTTGGGTTATTGATACAGCTGAGAGGATTATATGAGAATTTTACTCAGTCTCTTGTAGTGATGATATACTTAAGTCTGTTATGGTTTGAATACTGGTGTTCTCTCCAAAATTCACATCAGAATTTAATCTCCTTTTAGAAGGATTAAGAGGTGGGACCTTCAGGAGATGATCCAGTCTTGATGACAGAATCCTTACACATGTCATCAATATCCTCAAAAAAAGAGGTCGGTGGAAATTAGCTAGGCTTTCTTTGGCCCTTGGGAGAATTACTAAATAGTGCCATCTATGAGAAAATTACCTGAAGGGATCAAAATGCAGACTATACCCTCACCAGATTCCAAAGCTATGGTGTCTGAGAAGTCAAGTTCTGTTGTTTGTGAATTACCTAGTGTACCTATCTCATTGCTGAGACACAACAGCTGACCCAAAGCAGCTTATGGCAGGAAAAGGGTTTAATTTAGTTTACAGTACTGAGGGGAAGTTTCATCATGGTGAGAAAGGCATGGAGGCCAGAACAGGAAGCCCGAATCCCATGTTACCAGTCAGGAAATCGAGGAAGAGTAACAAGTGTGACCGGGCTGTAAAACTGCAAAGCCTACCTCCAGTGACATACTTCCTCCAGCAGCCCTCTACCCCTAAAGATTCTACAACCTTCCCAAAACAGCACCATTAGCAGGGAATCAAGTTCAAACACATGAGTCTGGAGGGAATATTTTGCATTCAAACCACAAGACCCAGTCTCAAGTATTTTGTTATAGCAGCATGTATGGACTAAACCAATGTTTAATTATAAAGACTCTTCTACATGTTCATTGTGCACTTGGGGAGAGAGAGGATCAGGCCTGCTTTTAGACTCTCTGGGAAGGATTATGTGCCTTCTAAAAACAACATAAGAGCCAGGCATGGTGGTGCACGCCTTTAATCCCAGTACTCAGGAGGCAGAGTTAAGAGGAAGATTACTGTGAGGTCAAGGCCACCCTTAGACTACATAGTGAATTCCAGGTCAGCCTGGACTAGAGTGAAACCCTACCTTGGAAAGCCAAAATAAATAAATAAATAATATAAATAAAAACAACATAAGGCCTTCTTGCTTTGGAAGCAGGTATGACCATTCTGTTTGAGTTAATAGTCCTTAAGATATACAAGAAAGAAAAGTCCCCACCCAGAGGGCTACTTTTAGAAATTCCTGAGTACTGTTCACTGACTGATCCAGGGGCTCCAGGGGGATCTCAAGTCCTCAAGACATTATGAATTTCTTTCAAATACTAGGGCGGAAATATCCTTGTCTCCATCTAAAACATGATGGAAATGGAATGATTATAGAAATGTTAGAAATTCCGTGACAGGCTAGGGCTGTACTACCTTGAACGTGCTCAATCTGGCATTTGCGTAGTTCTTAGATGGGAGAAGTAATGGGACAAAAAATTATTCTGACTTGCATTATCCTCTTCTGACAGGACCCTAGATAAGCAATGAGTGACGGTGTGGCAACTGCGTGTAGATCAAGGGTAAACACTCTTGTGTGACACACCGCCTTGGGAGTCAGGAGTCAGCCTCCACCAGACCCCAGCTGATTAGCTTACGCCCTGGGGCTGTCTGACCTTGGTAGCATTATCCCAGCTGGTAGAATAGGCCTGGCTGATCTCATTTTTGAGTGAATGTCTATTCTTGTGGGGAATCTTTATCAATTATCTGCCTCCACCCTTACAATGGAAGAATTATTATTGTAGGATCATTTCATGCCTTGGTAAAAGAGGTGCTTTGTCCCCAGTGGCTGTTTCTTGTTCTCTGAGCAGTGTGAATCATTAATTCTTAACATCATTAGAATATATGACTTTAATAGAGTTGAGCAATCAGACGATTATCTAAAAATTCTAATTGCCCCTCTAAATTAGTAGTGGAACTTATGTTGATAACTCAGATTTTTTTTTTTTTCTTGAGGGATGAAGGCAGTTATGACCTATATAGAAACACCTTTTGGTATTTTTAGCTCACGTGTTCCTTAAGCTTAAGTTGCTTATATACACCAACTGCATGGGTTTTTTTTTATTACATTTTTTGTTGTTATTGTTGGCCCTGCTGTTTTTATTAGAATCTAGAGTTTTTACTTAATATTTTTTTCCACAAAACTAGCTTACTTAGTTAATATTTTAAAAAGGAATGGAAACAAAATTCATTGTGTGTAAATACACTATAAACTATCATATAGTCTTCTCAAATTAGAATGCTTGCTCTTACCTTGAGCATCACAGTGGTGTTTGGGTTGTTGTACTTTATAGAGAACCCCTTTTACCTCACTTCTGAGGCTCCAACGCCTTGTGCCAAACTGCAGGTGGTGGGAAGTCTCAGCATTTTTGTGTTTGTACACCTCTGGCTTCCCTAAAAATAATTAAAACTTAGACTCTCAGATGACATTTCTATTAAATCATCCTTTCAACCAAAGAGTTCAATTATTTTCAAATTAATTGGGCACTTTCTTCAGCCGTAAACTGCTGTCGGTCATAGATACTTTGTCTATTGCTCCTGCTACACACGTTAGCCTGGAATTGTTTCATCCTGACACCAAGAGAGAGGCTTCAGTGGGAGGGGAGAACTGTGGAAGAAAGCAAACCTAAAATATATCTGAAGGCTTGATTTTCATTCTTAACGCTCAGCTTGATTTTCCCTCTGTAATACTATGAGTTATTCCTGTCTCTTTTTAAAATTGTCTTATTGTTAGTTTTTGCATGTGCCTGTGTGTAATATGTGTAAGGTGTGGTGGGTGTGTGACGTATGCACGCGTGTGTTTAGGTGTCGCATGCACGGAGGCCAGAGGAGAATGTCGGGTGTCTCCATGTCCGGCTCATCCATGTGTTTCCCACTGATTTGGGAGCTTGTCATTTTCAGGAACCTTGGTGATTCTCTGGTCTGTGCTCTCCACAGAAACGGGGCCACAGACATATGTCACATGCCATGCCCAGCTGTTGATGTGGGTGCTGGGGCATCAAAATCAGGTGGTCTCAGGCCTCCCCAGGTCCTCCTGCTTGTGTGGGAAGTGCTTTTATTTGCTGAGTCATTTCTCCAGCCCTGTAAGATTATTTTAACATAGTTCCTACAGCAAGGCAGGCTAGAACAAATTCTGTGGCTTCCTGCTGCTGCATAGTATACAGCGGCGCACTCCACGGAGCACACGTCTTCTAGCTTGTTCTGGTTTGGAAGCACAAACAAGAGGCATACAAGGCACAGAAAGACTCCTTTGTGTGTGGTGTGCATGTGGGGGTGCATGAGTGTTTGTGTGCGTGGGGGTTCAACAGAGCGCAGGTGTCTGTGTTGACACTGAGTCTCTTCTTTTATTACTCGACCTTATTTGCTAAGACAGGGTCTCTTGTTTGAACACAGGGCTCACCAATTCAGCTAGTTTAGCTAGCCAGCTTGCCTTGGGGATCCCCTGATTCCACCTCCCCAGTGCTGGGATAACCATGCCCACATGGCATTTGCATATGTCCTAGGAACCTGAACTTGGGTCCTTACACTTGTGCAGCAAGAGCTTTCTTAGCCATCCATCTCCCCTACCCAAGGCTTTAAAAACAAAAACAAACAAAAATAAAACCTGCTGGATGTGGTGACGCACGCCTTTAATCCCAGCACTTGGGAGGCAGAGCTAGGAGGATCTCTGTGAGTTCAAGGCAACCCTGAGACTGGGTGAATTCAAGGTCAGCCTGGGCTAGAAAGTGAGACCTTACCTCAACAAACCAAAAAACAAAACAAAAAATATCCTAAGGGAAGGTATTAGGTTTATGATGAATTTATTTAATGTTAAGAACGATCCACCGCAGATAGTATCCTACCACTGTTGTGATCTTGGGGTGAGTCAACTGCACTGGAGTTCTTAGAGGGCAGTAGAAGAACCCTTATTGTGCTCCTCTGTGTCAAGATAGTTTACCAACACTCCTTTCTTGGGGCCCAGTGAGTGACTTGCACAGGAAGCTATTTCCAGCCAAGAGGAGGCGCAGTCACTGTGTAGACACAAGACTCGTCTTTTCTTCCCGCTGCTCCTCTCTGAGATGTCACTTCCCGAGGCCTCTGGTTTTAGGAGGAGGAGGATGTATTTCCTCATTGTCCTCTCATTAGTGTCTTACGGAGGTCAGGCTGTGAGAAAAGCTCTTGTTTGTGAGATCAGCCCTCGGATCTCCAGCTGCCCCTTTCAAACCTTGATGCCACACTTGAAGTTATCCAGGCCTCTGCTGTTGCCACCACTCCCACGGCTCCTGGAGGTGGTGTTTTTCTTTTTCAAGGATCTTTGTTAGATGCTTGGCTCTCTTGAAAAGAAATTCCCAATGAGTCAGCCAGTTGCTGATTTCCTCATAGGTGGCACTAGCTAAGTGCCATCCTAATTGAGGTGAAGCTGAGGAAGTGGTCCGGATCAGGAAACCATGCACCCCCAGTCTAATGTAGCCTCTGCCTCTGCACACACTAGGACTTACAGACCTGGGAACCAGGTACCACTTCGACGCAGCATGGGCTGCCATGGGGTGGGGTGTCTTGTCAGTTTTCCTTTTCTACTTCCAACAAATGGGGAACTAGAATATCATGACTCCAAAAACCAAGTAGGGACCCCCTATGATGTCAATATCTCCTGTGTTTCAATCCATCACTGTGGTGGTTTGAATAGAATAGATGGCCCCCAATATATTCAGTTGTTTGTAGTTTGCATCTGCTGGCTACTTGGCTGGAGGCAATGTCACTGGGTAGATCTTAAGTTGTGGTGATGGGTTTCTGATTTCAATCTAAAGATATGCAAAGTGTGCCTAGCTGGAGTTCTTGAAGTGTGCTCCTGGCTTTTGACCTTTAGGCTTGCGCTTCTCTCTCTCCGCTTGGACCTGTGAAGGCAGGCCAGCTTCTTCTGCCATTATGGAACTTCCCCTGGATCTGTAAGCTTCAATAAATCCCTTTCTCCATAACTGTGCCTGGTCTGGAAGTTTATCTCAGTGAACCTGAAGTGGTCTGATACAATCACCAAGACCAACTCACTCTATTTTTAAAAAATATTTGATTTATTTATTTATGAGAAAGAGACAGATAGAAAGAGAGAGAAAATGGACATGCCATGGCCTCTAGCCATTGCATACTAACTCCAGACACATTCCCCCTTGCGCATCTGGCTTACATGGGTCCTGGGGATTGAACCCGGGTCCTTAGGATTCACAGGCAAATGCCATAACCGCTAAGACATTTCCCCAGTCCCCTCATTCTATTTATTAAAATAGTTCTTGACTTCCCTCTGCTTTTTTTTTCTGTCTGCAACTCTCTTGTCTGACTGCAGGCAATGACGATCTTTCATCTGAATGCCCACAGTGGCCTGTCCCCTGACATTTTCTTTGCAGTCACTCTTTGCCACTGTGCAGCTAGTGAAATCATATTATAACGCTGATTTGATCATGTCCTGTGTCAAGCATTTTAAGTGGTGTTCCATTTGATCAAGAGCAAACATGGGCTGCAAGGCCAGCTCCATGTGACTTCAGCTTCCGTCTCCGCTCTAACTTCTGTTGATGTTTCTCTACTCTAGGATCCAGACATATCTTTCTTCTAATGCAACAGATCCAACTTTCTCCCTTCTACCTTAGGACCTTCATGCATTCCTACTTCCTGGAATATTCTCTGCTTATTAATTCCAAGTTACTTCTTTACAAATCCTTCCCTCATTATCCAGCAGTTCCAGCCTCACTGGACTGTAAGCTCCCTGAGGGCAGACACTTGCCTACTTTGCTCACCATAGAGTTTTCAGCACCTAGTGTAGTATAGAATACCCAGCTAGATGTTTAGTAAGTAAAAGAATAAACAGAGCTCAGTGTATGTATTATATGCTGAGTATCTACATGAACAAATAAAATGGTGTTACACATTAAATCATCTGAAAAGATTTAGTTATGGTCCATACACCTAACAGGGAAGAAGGTTATAGTACATGTTTTCAAGTTCATTTGTTTTTTGGTTCAGAAATTACATCATTAATCTGTAACTTTTAAAATATTTTATTTTTTATTTATTTGACAGAGAGAGACAGAGAGAGAATGGGTGTGCCAGTGCCTCCAGCCACTGAAGACGAACTCCAGATGCATACGCCCCCTTGTGCATCTGGCTAACTGGGTCCTGGGGAATCGAACCTGGGTCCTTTAGCTTTGTAGGCAAATGCCTTAACTGTTAAAGGGGAAGGTTTTATCAATAGTCATCCAATTCTTCATAGATTAAGTATTTTATAGTAATTAATGCAATTCTTTTGTACCTACTCTTTTACCTATCTGGATGCCTCTCTTCCAGACACCCCATCATGTGCTTTTTATATTCTCCTTGTCCCTGCTTAAATGCCATTTTATTAGAGAATCATTCCCTGAGTACCTCACAGAAAGTAACACTTTCTTTGATCTTCCATTACTTCTTTTCCACCATGATTTTTCTTTATACAATCGTCACAGTCTGACATCCATCCATCCATCCATCCATCCATCCCATTCAACATTATATTGCACGCTCAATATAAAGATTCAGTTTTTGTCTATTCTGTCCTTTGTACTGAGAACAATGTTAAACACATGGTTGACACTCAAAGCACATGTTCCAAATTGTATAAGTGACCTTTCTGATCACTGAGATAAAATACCTGACAAAAAATAAGTTTAAGGGAAGAAGAGTTTCTTCAGTTTACAGTCTGAGACAGTCCATCAAACCAGGGAAGGCACAGTGGCAGGACCTTGAGAAAGCTGGTCACATTCAGCCCACAGTGAGAAAGCAGAGAGCAATGAACGCATGACTCTCAGCCAACTCTCTCCTTTTACTATAGTCTAAGACACCAGCCCACATTGAGTTAACTCAATTAACTCAATCAAAATAATCTCTCCCAGGTAATTCTAGGTCCTATCAAACTGACAGTGAATCTAAACCATCAGTCACGGTGAAGAAAACGTGGATCTTTTATCTCCTTTCCCCAAGAAAGAAGTGAGGAAACAAGTTCCAGTTTCATTCTTTGACCTCTTCTTGCCCTTCATCAAAAATTGAGTTCCTTCCTGGAGAGATAGATGGCTTAGTGGTTAAGCGCTTGCCTGTGAAGCCTAAGGACCCTGGTTCAAGGCTCAATTCCCCAGGACCCACATTAGCCAGATGCACAAGGGAGCGCTCATGTCTGGAGTTCATTTGCAGTGGCTGGAAGCCCTGGCACGCCTATTCTCTCTCTTTCTCCCCCTCTTTCTCTCTGTGTCTGTCACTCTCAAATAAATAAATAAAAATAAACAAAAATAATTTTAAAAATTGAGTTCCCAGGTTGCTGTCTGTCTTTGCTGAGCAGCTGGCCACACTCAGGGTCAGGAGTGAGGTCAAGGTCCCACCCTTCCAGACTCTGCTTCATTTCGGCTCTTGAATGCCTGTCAGACATCCTTGACACCTAGATTCTGTGGCTCCCAGGGCTTTCTCATGCGCCTACATTTGAACTACTGCTGCTTACACCTTGGATATGTGGTAAAAGTTTAAGAAAATGCCCAAACTAACCTTTGGGTGTTTTTGCCTAAAAATAGCAGCTTGTTCCTCATGAAGTGGCAGCTTCACCCTGCTTTTGCATTCAGTTCTTCTCCAGGCGAGATGTAATATGACAATGGAAGAGGCTGGTGGTCACAAGCCAGAACATTGCAGGGTTCATTAATTACTTGGAAAATGGTGCTTGGGTTGTGGCCAGAATCCCAAACAAAGGGAGGAAACAGTTCCTGCTCCTCAAGTGACAAGTTGATGAGTGAGGTAAGAATGGAAATCGTTTGGGTGAGTGAAAGGGAGAAATCTTTAGAAGCAGCAGCCTTGTTCAGGAACAAGTACGCAGTGAAGGCATATCCCCAACCCCAAGAGGGGTGACTGGTATCAGCTGAACCACAGAAATCATTCTTGTGCCTGGCCAGGGGAGGAACTCATTATTATTGCTAATATCAAGTACTGGGAAGACCAACTTAGGAAAAGTGCCGGTAGTGTTGGAGCCTGAGCATCACCTTATGATATGTGCATAAATTATGAACCTCTGAGTTGGTTGGTCCTCATGAGAACTGTCTTGTAGGTCAGAGTTAAAGACACTAATCCCACAAGATAGGATCCATGGTAAGGCTATATGTAGCCAAACATCTTAGCAATTTGTTGCACTTAAATGCTGGTAGTTACAAACAAAAGAAGTCAGTTCAGAATCATGAGAACTTCTTAAGATTGATGTGAAAATAGGCAATGTAAGGAAAATATAATTAGCAGGTTAAACACTGATTGAACTTAGATTATATTTTGAGTCAGTGTTCATTAAATTTCCCCTGTAACTTTCTCAAAATGGGTAGTGAGGACTGATCATGTCATACTTAGCAGAAATGAGGCCATCAATAGCTCTTCTCTTGTGTGAGATACTTTTCAGTATCTGAATGGCCATATTCATGTCCTGTAAAAACTGCTGCATGAAGGAATAAGAAAAATGAACACAGAAATGCTCAGCCCCACCCCCTCACCCAGTAGTACCACCATAAAAACCCTACATGGAGGAAAGACTTTCTTGTCATAATTCACTAGCCTATAAGGAATGCAAAGGGGGCTGGGATACAGTGTTTGCCTAGCATGTATAAAGTCCTAGGTTCAATTTACAGCACCCCCCCCCGACACACACACATTTAGAATACAATTTTTAGATGGCAGTGACTACTGGAGAGACTCAAAACTCATCACGGTACTGAGAATAAGTGACTGTGGAGTGTTCAGCACTAAATGAAACATCTATTTGACCCTGTCCATGGCTCAGGGAACAGAAGAAGGGGCAGAGGGCTTAGTGGTTAAGGCATTTGCCTATGAAGCCTAAGGACCCAAGTTCGATTCCCCAGTACCCACATAAGCCAGATGCACAATGTGGTGCATGTATCTGGGATTCATTTGCAGTGGCTAGAGACCCTGGTGCACCTGTTCTCTCTCTCTAATATATAAATAAATAAAATATTTTTAAAGGGAGTTGAAAGAAAGTACGAGCCAGAGTATAGGGAGGGATGCTTTGGAACTCTGTCTTCAGGCATGATGTGGCCATTGCATTCAGGGCCTCACAATGACTGTTGTTCCTTGCACAAGAGCTACAAAATATTGGTCGTATAACATCCTTTCATGGATGTTAAAGGAGGGAAAATTAAAAAAAAAAACACTAAAGTAGAAGAGGAGGAACTAGTTTGAAAGAAAAGGGGATTCACTGGAAGGTGGCATGGGGATAGGGACAAGAAAATATAACAGGAGGAGATTATGATCAAACTATATCACATGGTCAAAATACATTATATACATTTGTGAAATTGTCAATAAAAACTCAGTGAATGTAAAATAATCAGGCTTTAGTTTACATGCAATACCTTGGAATTTCTGCCTCCTGTGTATAACACTTGTATTACTTCTGTTTTGTAGTGAGAATACAATTTACACATATTGACTTAATTGTACACAATTCTTAAGCTCACTCTATAGTGGATTCTAACAGGTGTGCTTATAATATGCCAAATGAATTGTCTTTGACTCTGTCCCATTTATGACTCCATAAATAGCTATGAATTCCTGTTTTTGTGATCTCTGTTATACGTATTTAATCAATGCTGAAGATTGAAGCATATTTGTTTAAATGGACATAAAAATCCACCTCTCATCTAAAGTACTATCTCAGCTGAGCCTGACCTCCCCTGGGAACCATTTCAGAGAAGGGATGGTCTATTCCACGAGGCCTTTCATCTCTCGTTGGTGGATAGGGAGCAGTTGGTTGAGTGAGTCTGGGTTAGGCACACTGAACGTGAGCTTCTGATGAAGAGAGTCTCCATGGGTTACCCAGTCACCTCAGTGCAGCCTGTATTATAGCTGCCTGAGTCTCTCAGTAGCCTGACACTTTGATGCACTGGATATGGGACTCTTCGGCTATCCCAACATGCCTCTCAAATAGCTTTCTGCTCAAATTGTTGCTCTACCTTGGAGGAGAATAGCTTATTCATTTCCATATTTATAGATATCTTTTTCTGAAGACCAAATGATTTTGTGTTACTGTGATGAAGGGGACAGAGGAGGAACAGAGATTGCTTCAAGTGGGCTGTGTGTGTGTGTGTGTGTGTGTGTGTGTGTGTGTGTGTGTGTGTTTCCAGAACACTTTTGGAGAAACTGACTACTTTGAAACCCATTTTCACACTGGGAAATTAATTTGGTCCATAGACATCTTTGGCACACCACTTCTAAGCCTAGTTCTGTGTGCGACATTTGAGGACTGTCTGCAGGGAGCTAGCTGGAAGTTGTATGGGAAAAGTGATTGAGGGTCACATGTTAAGAATAATTAACAACGTGTGCTGAAAAATATTCCTGAAGGACTGGAGAGGTGGCCTAGCAGTTAAGGCACTTGCCTGCAAAGCCAAAGGACCTGGGTTTGACTCTCCAGGACCCATGTAAGCCAGATGCACAAGAGGCACATGCATCTGGAGTTCATTTGCAGTGGCTGGACGTCCTGGCGCACCCATTCCCTCCCTCCCTCCCTCCCTCCCTCCCTCTCTCTCTCTTTCTCTCTCTGTCTACCTATTTCTGTATATCTCTCTTTCAAATAAATAAATAAAAATAAAATATTAAAAAATATATTCCCGAAGATTTTAGCTCTGTGCTGTGTGATCAGTCACCACCCTACTTCATTCTATTGGTCTGTTCACCAGCTTGAAGTAAAATTGGAATGAATTGAAATCTAAATGCTTGCAACTGATTTATTAGATGAGGCTTATTGATAAACATAGGCTAGTAAATCAGATCCTAATGGCCCAACAGCTATCACAGTGCAGTTAACATTATCGAGGCACAGTCGTGTCTGTTGTAGGACGTGGTTACAACAGTGCATTTACTGCTCTATCACAATGTGAAACTAATGTTTGTTTCCCATGGAAATTTAGACATGCACAGAAAAGTGTAATGGAAAGCTGTTATCCACAATTCAATTACCAGATTATTTTTACTTTTAAAAATGTATTTTTAATGTCATTTATTTGAGAGAGATAGAGGGAGAAAGAGGCAGAGAGAGAAAAAGAGAGAGAATGAGCCTGCCAGGGTCTCTAGCCACTGCAAACAAACTCCAGATGCATGTGCCACCTTGTTCATCTGTCTTATGCGGGTCCTAGGAAATGGAACCTGGGTCCTTGGGTTTTGCAGGCAAGTACCTTAACTGCTATGCCATCGCTCCAGCCCTAAAAGTGTGTTTTTTATAGCTAGGATTATATTGCACATATATAGAATCCTGAAACCTTTTAAATATAATATTTTGCGAATATTTTTATGAAAGAATGGAAGTCCATTCTGTCCATCCACAGTTTTATAATTTATTCTAATTTCTTGAGGGAATGAATAGGTTTGAGCATAATCTTGATTTATTTTGTATATTGTATAAAATATGCCTAGGTATAACTAGGCAAAGACTCATTGGCAGAGCCAAATAGGCTGGCTAGCCTATTTGAAAATTGCATTGAAAATTGGTTCATGGCTGATTTGTGATAGCAAACTGTACATGGTCACGGCCAGAAGACCTGCCTTCAGGCATGCGAAGTAAACAATCTGAAAGTTACTTGGCATCTTCCAAGAAGTCGAGTTAGATGGTTCCATGACTGGGAAAACAGAAAGTGTCAGAATTCTAGCCAACAGGAGCATAGCCATAGCTGAAGGGGTTCATCTGACAGGCCTTGCTATGTTTAACTGGCCACCATTATAAAGGACCTAGTTGGACTGTGCTGAGAGTTCAGGAGAGTGACATAATTTAACATATGTGGACCTTTTTTTTCAAAAACAATATTTACTTGTTTGGTGGAGAGGGAGAGAGAGAGAGAGAGAGAGAGAGAGAGAGAGAGAGAGAGAGAGAAAGGATGACTTCTTCTCAAGCCATGAAAGAACCTTGTAAGTGTCCTTCTGGCCTAATGCCACATTGGTCCAGCAAGAAAGACCTCACTCAGCCTGTAGACTGGAACGGACAGCTGGATATGAGATTTGGGAAGAAACAGTGATTAATCAGAACCGAAGTGGAGAGATTAGCAATGTAAGTCTACCTTCCTCCCTCGCATATGGATGAGAGTTGGTGATCAAGAAAAGGTCACTGAATGACTATGACTTGAAGAGCAGAGAAAAATGAGTACCATCCAGTGGGCATAGCAGAGAGAACAATAAAACTACAGACCGTGGGGCCTGGAGAGATGGCTTAGCAGTTAAGGTGCTTGCCTGCAAAGCACAAGGACCTAGGTTTAACTCCCCAGGACCCACATAAGCCACATGCGCAAGATGGCACATGTGTTTGGAGTTTGTTTGCAGTGGCTAGAGGCCCTGGCATGTCCATTCTCTCTCTCTCCACCAAACAAGCAAATATTAGTTTTTGAAGAAAAAGATAAATACATAAAAATAAAGTTAAAAAACTACAGATAACCATCATATGTATGCCTTGACATGGGGTGACACAAACACATGGCTCTTCACCCCAGGTAGGGCAGAGAAGACAGACCAAAGCAGGATTACAACGGAAGCAGTTTCGGTGAACAGTTGATTGGAGTTTCTTACAGGGTGGGGTGAAGGGCTGCATACAGGAGTGTGGAAGATTCAAAGGCAGCTGCCATCACTAAAAGCCCACCCCAGCATAGATGATGACTCCTGGAAGCTGCCTCTCTGGAGCGCAAATGCAGGGATGGGAGACTCCACCACCCTTGATGGCTTACAGGCAGCTCGGGGACAGCCTCATTCCCAAGCGGCTCTTTTTATATAAAGTTGCGGGGGGGGGGGGGTCCTTGAAACCTTTTGCCTGACTTGCTCACTTCCTGAGTTTCCTGAGCTTCCTTCCTCCCACCGGAAGAAATGCTTCAATTTCTAATTAACATTGGTCCAAGTCTGCCCTTACCCATTCCTGCGACCTCAAGGAGTGCTCATGTGCCCTTTCAACATTTGCAGTCTCTCAGATTTACCTTCTTGAATCCTCGGAGCATCCTTCGCCTCTCCTGGAGAGAATGCTTCAGTTCCGAGGAATCTGCTACACAACCGTTCGTGTGTATGTGGGTGCTTATGTGTGCACACGTGGGCGTGGGCTTATACATGTGGAGGCCTGCAGTTGATGTCAAGGGTCTTCCTCAGTCATTCTCTGCCTTGCTCTTTGAGGCAGGGTTCGACCTACAGCTCACCAGCTCAGCTGGATTAGCTAGCTAGTGAGCTCCAGGGATTTTCAGTCTCTGTTTATGCAGTGCTTGGATTACAGGTGTTCATTGCCACACCCAGCCTTTTCCATGGGTACAAGGGATCTGAACTCAGAGCCTCATGTTTTAACCACCAGGACATCTCCCCAGACCTGTTACCTCTTTTATTATTGAAATAAGAGCTTCTCTAGTTTAGAAGCAGAGCGAGAAAGAGTGGGAATATTAATATATGTGACATAAGCAACTACTTGTTTGATTGGGAATGCAAGACTTGGAGTGGGGAGCCACAAAATAAATGCATGTTTGTTCAATCTGTAGTATGATAACGGCTATAGAAAATAGGGCCATGTGAGGGAACCTCAAGAAATTACAGCCTCAGAGGAGAGTGGCTAAGATCAAGTACTAGCCATCTGTGTCCTTTACTGTGTCGGAACATCTCTTCCCTCTGTTCATGTGAGAGACATAGATTCAGGATCCATTGCTAATTCCTAGTTTATTATGGCTTTTATTTATTGAAACAGTATTGATATTGATGGCATTTTAAACTTTTATTTTGGGAGGTGTTGCAATCAGGTTTGCATTGCTAGTAGAAATCACCCAACCAAGAGCAGTTTGTGGGGAAAAAAGAGTTTATTTTGGCCTACAGGCTTGAGGGGCAAGCTCCATGATGGCAGGGAAAACTATGGCATGAGCAGAGGGTGGACATCACCCACTGGCCAACATCAGGTAGGCAATAGCAACAGGCGAGTGTGCCAAACACTGGCATGGGGAAACTGGCCATGACTCCCATAAGCCCGCCCCCAACAACATACTGCCTCCAGGAGGCGTTAATTCCCAAATCTCTATCAGCTGGGAACCTAGTATTCAGAACACCTAATTTTATGGGGGACACCCGAGCAAAACCACCACAGGGAGGATCTGTGGCTTGTATAGTATCCTTTATTTTTGACAATTTTGCACATGTATATAATATATTTTAATGATATTCACCACCCCATTACCGTATCTGATCCCCTCCCACTAATACACTTCTTCTGAACTGAGCACCTTCCCACTTTCCTGTGTGTGTGTGTGTGTGTGTGTGTGTGTGTGTGTGTGTGTCCAACTGAGTTAAATTAAGCTTGCTTGCATGAACATGGGTGGGAGGTTATTTACTGGAGCATGGACAACTTAACAGTGTCTTATACCAATAACTGGGAGGACTGGGGTCTTGTTATTTCTTCCCTCAGCCATAGAGGCATGTTGACTGGCTCAATTTTCTGCAAGAAACCACAGCTGCTATTAGTTCATGATGTAAGAGCCACGTTGTCTCCAGAAGACATCATTCTGAAGCACTCTCCCCACCTTCCAGCTCTTACATGCTCTCTGCCCCCTTCTTTTGTCATTGTCTAGTATTCTTGAGAAAAATCCTTCTAGAAGTGAATGAAATGGCAGAGTGTTTTATTTAGTCAGATGATCTTCTACCTTCTAGGTAACTTGGCCTGTGAAAAATCTAGAAAGTGGCCATCATAGAAGATGCAGTGGTCAGGTTTTGTATATATCTATCTGTTTTTATGGATAAGAGACTAAAGTTGGAATAAAGGAGCTAAAGTTTCATTAAAAGTCTTACTGACTCCAACGCTAGAATGAACTAAGGAGTTATTGCCCTGCTCACTAAGTAGGAAACCTTGGGTCAAGCTGTTTTGCTTCACCCAGGTACCAAACTTATTTTATTTTTGACAGATATACATACACACACACACACACACACACACACACACACACACATATATATGTATGTATGTATGTATGTATGTATGTATGTATGTATGTGTATGTATATGTATATGTATATGTATATGTATATGTATATGTATATGTATATATATATAATGCATTTTATCATGTTCACCTCCCATTACCTTCTCTTGTGCCCAACAACCCCCTCCCACTGAACCCCTTCTTCCCAAGTAGTCCCATTTGTACTTTTGTTTTTGTTTATTTTGCTGTTGCCTTTTTAAGGCAGTATTTCACTGAAGCTCAGGCTTTCAGACTGATGTAGATCTCACTCTGTAACTCATGGTGCCTTTGAACTTATGGAGATTTTCCTACCTCAGTACTGGAATTAAAGGTATGAGCCACCATGCTTGGCTCACAAGAGAGAAAGAGAAACAGAGAGAGAGAGAGAGAGAGAGAGAGAGAGAGAGAGAGAGAGGGAGGGAGGAAGAAAAACAGGGAGGAGAAGAAGGAAGAAAGAGAAAATGAAAGAAAGAAAAAAGGAAAGAAAGGGATTCTGGTTTCTTCTGTTAATATTTTGTTTTTATTTATTTGTTTATTTGAGAGAGACAGGGAGAGAATGGGCATACCAGGGCCTCCAGCTGCTGCCAAATAACTCCAGACACATGCGCCACCTTGTGCACCAGGCTTACATGGGTACTGAGGAATTGAGCCTGGGTCTTTTGGCATTGCAAGCACTCACCTTAACTGCTAAGCCATCTCATCTATTCATCCCTATAGCTTCTTTACCATCTTTGGGCTTCCTCACCTGGGCTTTCTCCTTGCTCAGAACCTGTTTCCTGTTTTCCTTTCTCCAACTTCCTCTTTCCATGTAGCCTGGGCTGTCTCAAATTGTCAACTCAATGCTCTTGACCCCTCACTCCAGTAAAGGCCATGTTCCTCTCTGTTTTTCTTCTCAGGAATTTTCTGCTGGGACATGAATTGTCCTGGCCTCCTGTAGCCACACTACTCTTTATAGAACTTCTCCTGGTCTATCTCACGCTTGGCTGGCATAGGCACACTAAGGCCCTGCTTATGTTATTATCCTTGTTTTGAAGATGAGGAAATTTTCTCAGAGAGGCGAGCCTGCAAAGCCTGCTGGTAAGGGTGGAGTTGTACAAAAATCCAGAGGTTCTCACAAACTCTGGGCTTCTCATCCCAGGGAAGGTTTCAGACAGCGCCAGGCCGTTCATGAAGGGAACTGTGCTGTTAAAACTGGCCACTTGGGAGACAGAGGTAGGAGGACCACTGTAAGTTCCAGGCCTGCCTGAGACTTCATAGTGAATTCCAAGTCAGCCTGGCTAGAGCGAGACCCTACCTTAAAAAAAAAAATAACCAAAGGAAAGTTGGAAACTTATTTAGGAGACTGCACAAAGACTAATAGCAACATCAGTGGGTGCTTGCTACACAAGCATGCACAAATATCCAGTAGATAATAACTCTAACGTGCCCATTTGCTGGCCTTAAATATGATCATTTTTTGGTATCATTTATGGTGTTGGAAATTAAAAATAGTAGCTCTTCAGCAATCCCTCAGGGTTGGTTGATTAAGTTCGCCAAAAGCTTTCTTGTGTTTCTGGAAATACCTAGAGTCTCTTCCCAGATCCTGGGGACACTTCACTGACATTGCCCCTCTGTCAAGCAGAGCTCTGACCTGGAAATGAGCTGTAAAATGTATGTCACTTGAGTTGCAAAGGAGCCTGTGGGCTTGATTCTTGGAGACTTTCAGGCCTTTGATGGAGGCTGTTTATGCTTGTTTTTGACTTAGCCCAGGCTGCTTGGCCAGCTGTTCGTACTGCAGATGGCATTGCTTTGTGAGGTTGGAATTTTAGGTGACCACAGAGAAACAGAGTGAGAAGAGGTAGCCCTGGAGACAGGGAGGAAACTCAGAAAGGTACTGAGGCCTGGGCTTATGCCTCACTGATAGAGCACTTGCCTGGGTTGCAGGGAGGCTCTGGGTTCAGTCCTCAGGTTAGAGATGGGTGTAGGTTTTGTTGTTATTGCACAGTGTAATTCATATTGAGAAATTTTTCTAGAAAAAATAAACAGTGGAAAATAAAAAAAAAAATAAAAAAAATTCATTTTGTCAGTCTCAGTTATTTGGCAAGGTTATTTTTGGGAAATAACCTTTTTGGAAAGATACTCTATAATTATTGGGAAAATGAAAGTTACCCTGAGACATACTATGCATGCTGGGTGTAACTGACATTAAAAAGAATGACATCATCAAGTGTTGAGATGATATGAAGCAATGGGAACTCTCATTGACTGCTGATGAGGATGTAAAATATTGCAGTCACTTTGGGAAATGCTTGGGTTGTTTCTTACATTCTATTTCCCATGATTTATGATTTGTCAAATCAAATAGATTTTTACTCAGGAGAAATGAAATACACACTGGCATGAAGGTCTGTATGTGTGTGTTCACCTCTGTGTAGCACAATAGTCAAAAAATGGAAATTATGTATTTATCTGACATTTGGGAAAAAAGAACAACAAATCTTGGTACCTCTATATGTTAAAATAAAATACTCAGCAGTAAAAATCAAATAGGAAGCCATTACTCTAAGTGAGAGAAGGTAGCCTCAAAAGACTAATTCCATCAATAATCATATTCTTGAAAAGGCAGAAAATAAGTATGGAAACATTAATGGAGCAGGAGTATGGTTAGAATGCATATGTTCATTTTCAGAGCCACAGCTTCTGCCCAAGGTAAGCTGAGGCCACCTTGATTTATTATTTTACTCTTATCTATGTACCTCTCTGCCTGACCCCAACCTAATCCCTATGGCAGCAGAATAACCTCCTGTTACTAGGGAAAAACTAAGCAGCCTGGGCAATGAGCTTGGGTCCTATCTAGTGCCTCCACTGATCCTAGAATGGAAAATGAGTTATAAAAGCAAAAGACTGAAGTCCCTCTCTGTTTGTGATGACCCTACCATGATCTTTCATGGCATACTAACCCTTGTTTAATACACCTTTCCTCCTCCTCCCCTCAACAAGAAATTCCAGTTCTAGTTGCTCTCAAGTGATCAGGCCATTTTAGTTACTTTTACAATTATGAGAATTTAACTGTAGAAAGGCAAGAGGGAATTTTGGGGCATAGTTATGGTGATTACTTGACTATGTACCTTGGTCAATATTCATTAAGTTGTAGGCTTCAAAAAGAGTGAGTTTTGTGCTGGAGAGATTGCTCAGTGGTTACGGTGCTTGCCTGCAAAGCCTAAGGACCCAGGTTAAACTCCCCAGGACTCAAGTAAGCTAGATGCACATGGTGGTGCATGTGTCTAGAGTTCATTTGGAGTTCATTAGAGGCCCAAGCATGACCATTCTCTCCCTCCCTCTCTCTCTCTCTCTCTCTCTCTCTCTTTCCCTCTCCCCCTCTCTCTTTCTCTCATAGATAAATTAAAAAAAATAAAATCTAAAAGAAGTCAAGTTTGCCCCTATTTTTCAGATGGTGATTAATTCCTTCAGTCAAGTTGCAGATACAGAAATCAACACACAAAAATCAGTAGCCTTTCTATATGCAAAGGACAAGTATATGAAGAAAGAAATTAGTGAGGCTGTCCCATTTTCATTAGCAACAAAAAATTAATTACTTTGGAATAACACTAACCAAGGATGTGGAAGACTCATATAATGACAACATAAAAAAAAAAAAAAAACTCAAGAAAGAAACTGAGGAGGACTTAAAAAGATGGGAAGAACACCCATGCTCCTGGATAGGTAGAATTAATATTGTGAAAGTGGCAATTCTACCAAAAGTAATATATGGATTTAATGCAATACCAATCAACTCACCATTTTTGACACAAGCTCTCACATTAGTCTGGAGATCACCAAGTAGGCTAGACTGGCTGGCTGGTGGCCCCCGGGATCCTACTGCTTCTGCCTCCGTAGAGCTGGCATTGCAAGCTCATACCACCCCATCTGAATTGTTAAAACGTGGATTCTTACCCGGGTGTGGTGGCACATGCCTTTAATTCCAGCACTTGAGAGGCAGAAGTAGTATCACTGTAAGTTCAAGCCCACCTTGAGACTACCTAGTGAATTCCAGGTCAGCCTGGGCTAGAGAGCAAGACCCTACCTAAAAAAACAAAAACAAAAACCTTGATTCTTGGGATCAAGTTTGTATTTTCATGCTTGAATTTCAAGAAGTTTACCCAGAGAGCTAACTCTCTAACTTCCCAGGCCTCGGAAATTATTTTAAACAGAGAAGATAACACATTGCTAATGATTTGTATCCCTAAAATGATCCTGAAAGGCACTTCAAGTGACAGTCATCTCTTAAGAGCACTTGTGCAACAATAGATCCTGTCATCAAAGGGATTATAATTGTATATGGTAAAACAGCTGCCAAGGCAGTAGAAATTAGCCACACAGACTTTATGATTTTAAATTTAATTCAAGCTTTCCTTTCTCCATACATTGCTTTTTCCCCAAAGAAAGTATTGGGGTATGGTGGGGGTACAGAAATGGGGATCACCTCTGGAAGCAACCTGGTGATGTCAGTGTGGTGCAGAAATGGCATCATCTGAACAGACCCACAGGTGAGTCTGTTTTCTCCAAGTTTCTTTGGCACTGACGGAAGATAGTTAATCTTTAAAAGAAAGAGGACTGGAGGGAGAGATGACTGGTTAAAATCATTTATGTACAAAGCCTGATGGTTTGGGTTTGATTCCTCAGTACCCATGTAAAAAGCCAGATTCACAAAGTTGCACATATTGGCTGTTTGGTGGTTTCTCTCTGCTTGGATCTGTGAAACAGAGCCAGCTTCTTATGCCACTGGTAGAACTTTTCCTGGATTTGTAAGCTGAAGTGAATCCCTTCCTCCTATAAACTATGTCTGATTGGATGTTCCTCCCAATCACGTGGAGCTGATCGCAACAGTGTTTATCTCAGATGCAGCATTTAATTAGACAAAGGGTTAATAGTATATGATGTGTTGTTCTGCCACTGTTCTTTTTCTTGAAGATTTTTAAAAATCTGTATCTTGTACTGAGAATGTTGTAGCATGTTAATACCTATAAATGTAACAGCAAATACACATGCATACAATAAAGTAATTATTCCACTGGATACCAGAATTCTAGAAGGGAGGTAATAGTACCATCTTCCCCAGGGGCAAATTAGGTGATGGATATTTTATTGATCCTGATGCCAGCTGTCAGTGCAGGGAGGTGTTACCCTTAGTGAAAGTGTTACTAACCAGCTTCACAGCAGCTGACAATGTATAGAGCTTGTCCTGTGTGACCCAGGAAAGACAGACTGGCATTCATGATCTCCAGATTCATGAACGCCTTGTGAAGGACTTCTTGTCTTCTCTACTTCACAGGAGAGGAAGCTGGGGTGTCAAGAGAGAAAAGTAAATGTCCAGCAGGATCCATGTCCTGGCTGAGGTTTTGATGTTATTTATGTCTTTTATTTCTTGGCCCCATGCACTCCCAAGACTTTTTTCTTTTTCCTCTAGGGCTTTTGGTGGGCTTTGGGAAGTTCTTTCTTCCTGAAGTGGGGGTGAGGACTTGTGATGATGATGGTGGTGGCATGAGTGTTGGGGACAAGCAGAACACTGGCCATTGAACACTTGTTCTCAGGCTCCAGGGAGAGGATTTCTGGGTTTGTCATGTCAGAAGATGTGGTGGTGATTAAAGGATAGATGTACTATTTTAGGTTAAAAGCCACCTTTGGCAAGAGGAGGTCCCTGTATGTATTCTTAGCACACTGGGGAAGGGAAAAGGGAGCTATCTGGAGCCATTCTAGAATTCCCCTAGTCTTGGGAAAGTAGGAAATATTGGCCCAGGATGGGGCCCACAAATTTGGATCCTCATAGGGCCAAGCAGGTGATCTTAACAAGTGAACTAACCAGTCTTTTAACCGAAGGAGGTAGCACTATTTCCTACCTATTGTTGCCATGGGAATTGCTGCCTAGAGTTGTCAGTTCTTGCAGTTTTTTTTTTTAATTTTATTTCTGAGGAGCCAGATTTCACATAAAATTCCACATTATTAAATTGGAGTTTAAAATTAAAGAGACACAGGCATTGTCTTCCTCTCTCAGAAGCCTACTGTTATGGTCAAACAAAATATTTTCAAATAGAACTTATCTTGAAGGCCTTCTGCTATGGCCTCTGTCCTAGAAATTTTGAGTGCAATAACGACAAATCCTACTGATGGAGAGGTGGAGATGGGTGGATCACTGGAGCTTGTGAGCTAGCTAGTCTAGCCTGAGTGGTGGGCTCTAGCTCAGTGAGAGACCCTGTCTCAAGGGGGATGGAAGGTGTACCTGAGTAACAACACCTGAGGTTGTCCTCTGGTACACACACACACACACACACACACACACACACACACACAAGAATACACTTATACCCATACATACTTATGTACAAAGAAAGACTGTACTGCTGGCACTTTGGGCAGAGTGATTCTTTGTATGAAACTCATATATCCAGACTTCTAGAATCTGTAGCCCTCAGCCTTGCCCACTATTGCCTTCCCATTATCCTGCAGACAGAAATGTTTCAAATTGGCAAGGAGTTCCCAGGAAACACATTTCTGTGCTCAGCCAAGATTTCCTCCAATGTCAATACAGGCAATATCCATCTATTTCTATTTGTATTTCATTTGCTACGAGTAGTCTTGAGCCAAATAGAATGCTTGAACCTCGTGGTGCAGTTGTTCTGTGTTACATTCGTCCTTCTAGCCCAGATGTTTCAGTGGGCTTTGTTGGGTTAAGTGCCCCTGGCCTTTGCCTCTGGCTGGATGAGAAAGTGTTGGGCTGGTGGAGGGATTACCTGGGTCCGTCTTTGTCTTTCTGTGGTAACAGTAGTCCTGCGTAGCAGACCTTCTGTCCTGAGGCTGTCCCCAGCAAGCTAAGTTGACAGCATTCTGGCCAGGTTTTTAATTTTTTTTTCTTAAATTTATTTTAAAGTGACAGACAGAGAGAGAGAGAGAATGGTCACGCCAGGGCCTGTAGCCACTGAAAATGAACTCCAGACACGTGTGCCCCCTTGTGCATCTAGCTAACATGGGGCCTGGGGAATTGAGCCTTGAACCAGGGTCCTTAGGCTTCACGGGCAAGCATTTTAACCACTAAGCCATCTCTCCAGCCCCCAGGCTTTTTTTTTTTTAAATTTATTTATTTATTATATAGAGAGAGGCAGAGAACAGGCATTCCAGGGCCTCTAGCCACAATGAACAAACTCCAGATACATGTGCCACTTTGAGCATGTGGCTTACATGGGTACTGAGGAATTGAATCTCAGTTCTTAAGCTTTGCAGGCAAGTGCCTTAACCACTGAGCAATCTTTCCAGGTCCTGGCCAGTTTTAAAGCTACAATATATGACAATGGTAGGTTACACATACTGTTCAGGAAAAGGATAATTTTCTGGACAATAGTTTGTCCATGTTAAACAATGTTCAACCACCTCTGAAGAAATTTTCAAAAATTAAAAATAAAGTTTTATGTGCACTTACACTGTTTATAAAGCTAATTCCACAAGTCAACAGTAGGCGTGTTAAAAGTACCACTATAGAATTGCACACATTTTTGTCTACCTACATGATGTCACCGTGTGATCCTTTAAAAGAAATTTTTCTGGAGAATTTTAATAACATGAGAAATACCATATTTATCAAAAGAAAACTGCCTCTATGACTACATATGAACTCAGCGTTAGAGCTACAGTTGTATGTAAACTTAAAAACACAAATGTTTATCAGTAGTTTTCCAAATATTCTACAGTGAAAAAGCAATGTTACTTTCGTAGAATTTTTTTTTTCAATTTAGAATAGGTTTAGGTACAAACCAAAGTTGTAAATATAGTAGAGGCTTCCAGAGCACTTCACCTAGCTTCCCTTCAGCATTTATTTATTTATTTATTTATTTATTTATTTATTTATTTATTTATTTTATTGCTTACTTGATGGTAGGGCACACCCCTGCACACATGTGTAAGTCACCTTTCACTTTGTTTTGAGGCAATGTCACTTGTTTACAGCTATTTTTGCCAAGCTAGCTGGCCTGCAAGCTTCTGGAGGATTCTCCATCTCCACCTCTCACGTCACTATGGCCGGGTGGGCTGACAGGTATGTGCTACCATGTCTGGCTTTACGTGGATTCTGGGGATCCAAACTCAGCTACTTCCTCTTGCAGAGTGAACACTTGATCCACTGAACCATCTCCTTGGCCCTTGTATTACCTTTCACAATTAGAATTGAAGCCAGCAAAACAATAATAAGAAAAAGCAAGATGAATTTTCATAATTATTTTCCAGGAGGCTTTCCAAAGGAAAAACAATTTTTGAATATTTCAATAAAAACAGATACATAAGACTTAGACCATCTTTTTTTTTTGCAGCTTCCATAATTATATACCATGGTATATAAACCATGGTAATTCCCTCCCCCCACACTTTGCCTTTGCAACTCCATTCTCCATCATATCCCTTCCCCCTCTCAATCAGTCTGTCTTTTATTTTGATGTCATCATCTTTTCCTCCTATTATGATGATCTTGTGTAGGTAATGCCAGGTACTATGAGGTCATGGATATCCAGGCCATTTTGTGTCTGAAAGAGTCCATTGTAAGCAGTCCTACCCTTCCTTTGGCTCTTACATTCTTTCCACCACATTTCCCGCAATGGACTCTGAGCCTGAGAAGGTTTGATAGAGATATTTCAGTGTTGAGTGCTCCTCTGTCACTTTACCTCAGCACTGTGGTGCCTTCTGAGTCATCCCAAGGTCACTACCATCTGAAAAGAGAAGCTTCTCTAACCAAAAATGAGAGTAGCATTAATGCATGGTTATAAACATTAAGAGAAATGCTCACCAGGCATTTTGGTGAGCATAGTATATACATGTAGCCAAACACTAGTAGAGGTTACACCCCTAGGCTTATGACTTCCTCCATCATAGGTTTTTAGTAGCAAGCATGTATTCCTTCCTGTGGAGTGGGCCACCAGCCCAATCAGAGAGCAGTTGGTTTCCCCACAACAGCCACACCACTATTGCACCCATTGGCTCATTTGCCCTGGTTGGCCAAATTTAAGGCTTGCAATGTGCACTGCTGTTTATCTCCACTTGTGATTTCTCTCTCTCCCATGGAACTGTGTGCAGCGTAGCTTTTTCCAGCTTTATCAGCTTTATGTCAGCTGGTTTACCCAGAGGACGTTTTCAGCTCAGCTCCAGAAGGATTTCTCGGTGACCTTACAGCCCAAGCATGTGGAGTCCTCAGCAATAGGGTCTTACAATCTATTCCTGGTAGGAAACCAAGATCCTTGGCAATGGCCTGCAATGTTTTGGGGGCATCAGTGACCTCCCTGGCCAAATACTCACTGGAAAGTATCTTTTCCCTGGCACTAAAAATTTTATAGTAACAAAATATAGCTTCTGGATGTGCCATTGTCCAAAAAAGTAGGTTTCCATATGACTTATTCATACCCTTTTAGATTTTGATTAGCCCTTCCCCCACCTTTCCTTTATTCAATCTCTTCCCCGACCTCACTTAGGCCTATCATCTATTTATTTTGATTGTTTGTATTTTGACCTGCTTTAACTGAAATCCTGAGCATTTTCATGCATCCTAAATAGAGCAGGAGAATGGGAACATTAAAAATTCCAGCTTTACTTCAATATTTGTCTTGAAACAATTTAAATGAACATGTCATGCATCATTGGTTTATTTTGGATTTCATTCCTAACCAGTGTATTTGAAAGTAAAGAAGTCATGAATGACCCCTCTCTGAGCTAGTTGCTTGCTTCTGCTCTCAGTTAGCTGCATACAAAGCTGGTTTAGGTGTGTTGATGGCGGAGTTTGAGATGCATCTGAAGTGGAATTTACCAAGTAGATGCTATTTTAATATTTTGTTTTGACTGATTGGCTCACCAAAGATGGAAGCTAAAAATAAGTCTTGTCACTTCAGCAAGCCAAGCCATCACAGTGAATATTAAGAAATGACAGCAACTGGGGCTGTAGAGATGGCTTAGTAGTTCAGGTATTTGTGTGGCTAAGGACCCAGGTTTGACTCCCCAGATCCCATGTTAGCCAGATGCACAAGTGGCACATGCATCTAGAATTTGTTTGCAGTGGCTAAAGGCCCTGGAACACCCATTCTCTCTCTCTCTCTGTCTGCCTCTCTTTCTCTCTCTCTAATAAATAAATAAAAGTAAAATATTTTTACAAAGGAAAGAAATGGTAGCAACTTTTAGATGATTCCCTTTGCCATGTTCTTCAATGGGAGCCTTTCTCAGGAAGGGTCCATGGAGTATCTGTGATATCAGGAGGAAGATGGCTTGTTTTGGCTGTGAATTTGGATTGAGCAATTGTCTGTGCCTCACAAAGAATAGAGCTAGTTCACTACAGGTAAGAAATTGCTACCTAACCCCCTTGCTCTCCACCCAAGAGGATCAGGATGTAGGCAGCTGTTTCAGAGGCCCTCACAACGTCTTGCTATTTTTCTTTTCATGGTTTCAAGGGCATATGTTGTTCCATTTGAAAATTTAGTCACAGAAATTGTTGAGTCTCTGTTAACTTATGTTTTTCTGATGTTTTGTGAGAGGCTGTCTGTGTCTCTCATCCCTTCTTTTTGCAACAAGGCCAAACAGACCTGTTCTCCCTCTCGCTTGCCAGCCTGTTCTCTTCATGGTGTGTGTGTGTGTGTGTGTGTGTGTGTGTGTGTGTGTGTGTGTGTGTGTGTGTGTGTGTGTATGTGTGTTTTCTAATTTAGGGGCCTGTGAGCTACATACTGAGGGCTTGATCATGGCTTACCAATGATCATGGCTAGGATGGCAGGTTTACAGGACAAAGCAGTAATTTTCATTTAGATTGGGTTTGGAAAATACAGCAGTAAGATACAGTGTAAGTGAGCATTCACCGAAGATGTTCCCTATCTGCCTAAGTAAGAGTTCTCCATTGATGCAAGGGCTCTGTCTTCCCTCTAGTTTCCAAGACAAGATTCCTGGGTGTGAAAGAAAAGAAAACAAAACACAAAGCCCATGCTTCTGTTATTAGTATCCTCTGCTTCCCTTCTGAGTCAACATCCTTAACTATCAGAAAATCTATATGGTCTATGTCTAGAAGACCAACCAAAGGGAGAAGCCAAGAAAATGAACAGACAGTTCAGTTGGTTGTCATCAATCCTGTGGGGAAATGACTCTGCTTGCTTCAGTCATTGCCGGCAGGTAGATTAAGTTGCTGTAGGAATACTATTGTCTGTGAAAGAAGAGAAACTGGTCTTTTCAGAGATACTCCAAAGCAGCTGAAATATGTTTTATATATTTTGTGTAGTACTCTAATTTAGTGGCACTTAATTGATTCAGGGTCAATATATAACAAGCGCATGCATGTTTGGAATGGAAAGCCAGCACAGCTAGCTGTTTATGCAGAGCAGAGCTGACTCTAAACATGGCCTCTGATGCTTCCCAGGAAGGGAGAGGCTTCTGCAGTATTGTCCCTTTGCAAACCTTCCATTGCTTAGACAGTAGTCTTCTGTACGATAGTCAATGCTGCCTAGTGGAAAGTGCCTCTGAGGATGATGCCTGAGGTTGTCCTCTGGCCTCCACATCCATGTGCACACATGCACACAGCCCTCCCCCCACAAGCACACATACACATGCATGTGCACACATGCAAGCAGTCGTCTCTGGCAAATACAAATACACATGCATACTAAAAAACTAGCCAGGGGCTGGAGAGGTAGCTTAGCAGTTAAGGCACTTGCCTGTGAAGCCTAAGGACCCACCCATGTTCAACTCTCCAGATCCCACAGAAGCCAAATGCACAGGTGATGCAAGCATGCAAGGTCACACATGCACATAAGATGGCACACACACCTGGAGTTTGATTGCAGTGGCTGGAGGCCCTTGCATGTCAATTCTATCTCTTGCTCGCTCTCTCTCTCTCTCATAAGAAAAATGCACACATACTCAAAAAAAAAAAAAAAAAAAAAAAACCCTAGCTGGATGTGGTGACCCATGCCTTTAATCCCAGCATTCAGGAGGCAGAGGTAGGTAGGTAGATTGATGTGAGTTCAAGACTACTCTGAGACTACATAGTGAATTCCAGGTCAGCCTGGCAAGACCCTACCTCAAAAAAAAAAAAACCAAAAAAACCCAAAACCAACCAAACAAACAACCCCTGCTTTCTTTCAGTTTTACCCCCCACCCCCATCTGCTTTTGATGCTGCTGAGTGGATTTTGAAAATCCTGTTGTAGGATCCCTGCCAGGGGTCTTTCAAAGGATATTTGGAACTGAAAAACTGTTTCCTTATCCCTCAAAGCTGGAAACCATGAAGAAGCAAAGACAATTTCTGCTAGTTTTAATGAACAGTCTTTGCAGAATCAGCTCCTTGCAACTTCAGTCGTTCTCGTGGATCAGAAATAGCTGGAAGTAGGTCACACTGTGAGAACGCTTCAGACTGCGCTTCACACTTTATTGACTTCGCTGGGCTCCTTTCAGGCGCAGGAGCTGATGGTTAGCTAATGACAGGTATACAATAGGGGTACTGATCCTCTCACTTCCTTTATTTTGCCGTCTACTCCTTTGGAATATCAGGGGAGCCTGCCATGTGCTCAGGGTTTTAACTTATTCATTTCTCATCCTCACAGCCACCTTGAATACTGGACATTTCATTGCCATTTTCTGTATGAGGGAACCAAAGTTCCAATGGCCCAAGGACACATTAGGAAAAGATCAGAGATTTGACTACATTTCTCTGATGTTATTGACTGCATTACCTTGCAAAATATAGATGTGTGAATGTACATGTACATGCACATGTATATGTATTTGAAATGTATTACTGAGAAATGATTAAACTGAACTCAACATTGCCAAGTGTTAATGTTTCGTAAAGCAATGAGAAACACCATTATGTCAAATCAGTTTTTAAAATGACAGGGACAAAATACTTGTTGGAATTGAGTATTTAGCATGCAAAAGGCATTATGATTGAGAAAAACACACAGTATGCAAATAAACAAGTATCATTATGTCAGATGGCTCTAGTGAAAAATAAAATGGCATTAAGAGTCTGCATATGTGCATGCATATGGGTGTGTGCATGTGTACTGAGGGGCCCTTAGTTCACAGACCACATCAAGAATAGTGTGAAATTTCACCTTCCAAGACTAAGGGTCTAATGCGGAAGAGGTGGCAGAAAGAATGTAAGAGCCACAGGAAGGGTGGACTCCTTACAACATGCTCCCTCCAGACAAAAAACTGGCCTCGCTATCCATGACCTCATAGTGCCTGACACTACCTACATAAGTCCATCATAAGAGGAGGGAAGGATCATGGCACCAAATAGAGGAGAGACTTATTGAGATGGGGAGTGGATGTGATGGAGAAGAGAATTTCAAAGGGGAAAAAGGGAGGTTGAGGGGGGTGTTACCATGGGCTATTTTTTATAATCATGAAAAATGTTTAATAAAATTGAGAAAAAAAAAAGAATAGTGTGAAATTTAAGAGAACATATGTGAGTGCAAGTCTTTTAGATAGCTTGAGGACAACTGGGGAAGAAACAGTAAGTACAAAGGCCCCGAGGTAGGGCGCTGCTGCTTTATTTGAGAAAAGGAAATGAACGGTCTTCATAGGGCTTTTGGGGACTTCTTGCCACAGCTAAGTCTTCTGTGTGATGGACTACCTTTGTTCTTAAGAGATATAGAGTCCTGTAAAGGGAAGGGCTTACAACATCTCCTCCCCCACCCCCGACCTTCAAAGCTGAAGAGATGGAGAACCTGTCCCATCAACATATTTAAATGCCTCCACCACAAGCAAAAAAAAAAAAAAAAAAAATCATTTTAAATGAACATTTGAGTCCTACGTACTGATAGGAATTTTAGGCATTTGGCTTTTTTATTGCCAGTTATTGCATCATCTTAAAAGAGAAGCTTTTAAATTAATTAAACCCATTACACCTGAATATTTGATTCCTGCCAACACATAATTTAAAACCCTCACTTCAAAATGATTTGGGAAGGATTAGTAAGCCTATTAACATGTCCTACACTGTTCCCCTGGAGATGAGGTATGCAACTAGTTTCTGGAGAGGGGCAAAGTGGCCCTGTGAAAGTGTTGTTTCCATTGTAGGTCAGATAGGCAACCTGTTGTTTCTCCGGCCAATAGGGTTACTATGACCAAAAAAATGCATAAGTTTAAACAACAAGCTTCTTATTATTCCAAGGCTGGGGGTGAAGATGAGAGGGCTCCGCTGAGCAATGAGGCTCGCTTCCTCACTCACAGTCTTCTCGCAGGAGCAGTGGTCCTTCTGGGTGCCTCTTACAAGCATGCCCACCCCATTCAAGAAGATTTGGCCTTCACTATCTCCCAAAGGCCCTACATCCCAGTACCATCACACCATGGGTTGGGGTTTCAACAGATGAGTTTGGGGGGAGGGCACAAACATTCATGGAGCATGGGTCTGGGCTGGCTAAGATTTGAGATGGAGATGAGCAGTGGTTATGGATGGTGTTACAGAGGGGAGGCTGTGCTCTGTCTCAGTAACACATGGCTTCAAATTTCAATGGCTCCATGCTGTGTACTCTTATTTCTTTCTCCCCCAAAGTTGAAAGCCTGTGTTCTGGATGGACAGCTTCCCATCAAATAATGCCATGGACACCCTGGTGACTCCCATCCAGTCCAGGGATAGCATAGCTATTCTCCCTCCTTTACTATAGATTCAGCGTTTTTACAATGCTTCTTGTGTTATTGGCAGCGGAGTGGATATCTTATAGGAGAAAATAATTCTAAGTATGACCGTTGTGAGTTGGGGTCTTTCTGAACATTTACTAAATAGATAAAATGTGCTAAGAAGAGAAGATTTGATGGCGGAGTTGGTAGGACAAACCAAAAGCACTCATTGTTGACATATGGATTAAATGATATCATTACCTGTTGTGGCACAGAGACCTTTTGTAGAGTATGCACCTTCTTGGCCAGTGCATGGTCACCAGACCTGAAGCTTTCACATCACCTGGGAACTTTGAAATATAGTGAATTTGCGGGGATGGGAGATGGCTCAGCGGTTAAAGGCACTTGTCTACAAGCCTGCAAGCCTGAGTTTGATTCACCACTTCCCACATAAAGCCACCAGCAAAGTGAAACATGCACTCATGATCCCACTGGCCCTGTGGCAATGGGAAGCAGAGCCAGGAAAATCCAGAAGCTCACAGGCCAGCTAGACTGGTATGCAAGTAGTGGCTAAACAAGAGACTCTGTGTCAAAAAGAAGGCGGAAGAGGACAAGGTTGTCTTCTGACCTCCACATGAGTGCTGTGGTGCACATGCTCACACACAATCAGACATTAAAAATATAGTATGGGGCTGGAGAGATAGCTTAGTTGTTAAGACGCTTACCTGCAAAGCCTAAGGACCCATGTTCTACTCTCCAGATCCTATGCCAGCCAGATGCACAAAGGTGAGGCAAGGGAAAAGTCGTACATGCCCACTAGGTGGCACAAGTGTCTGGAGTTCGATTTCTGTGGCTGAGGCCCTGGCGTGGCAATTCTCTCTTTCTCTCTCATTCTCTCTGTCTCTCTCTGACTTGCTCCATCTAAAATAAAATTTTTAAAAAGTAATGAATACTGAGCTTTGTCCCAGACTTACACAATTAGAAATTCTGAGGAAGGGGCGCAACAGTGTGTGTTTTTCTGATTATAGCTTAATCTAAATCCAAGGGATTGGCATGAAGTGTTCTTCTTGAGGGAGAAATAGATAGACAAAGACCTTTGAAGATATTAGGTATAGCAATTGTGATTCTTTTAGATTACATGCCTGTTTCTTTTGTGTGTCCACTTACAATACTTAAAGTGAGTATCAATAGCTACAAAGATAGCCAAAAACAGTTAGGTACTTAAGATTAGCAATTTTTCTTTTTATAAACACCACATAATTAAGTCAAAGAAATGTGCTAACCAATTTTAAAGTGTGTTTTTTTTTTCCCCAGCACTGGTGGATTTCAATGCTTGTGTATTTCTTGTTTTACTGGTTTTTTGTCCTTCTTTGTCTACCCCAAACACCTGAAAGGGTGATATTTAGTGTCCTGAAATATAAGAAACGTAATAATACAAATATTTTCAATTCTCTTTTCCCTGGTCATATAACATGTCATCTCAGTGAGCAAAACTAGGTAGAGAGAGTCCATGAGGATCCAAAGATGTCATTCTGGGCTTCAGATATAATGTCTGCACACAGAGGAGGGGGCTTGGGAACAGAGTGGGTTCAACCTGCAGGGGCTGTGGGACTTGTTTCCTGGTCAAGTGCTTGCTCTCAGCACGGTTGGAAGAAGGTTTCCCTGAGTGCTTAGCCTCCCGGCCTTTTTGCAAAAACATTGGTTAATGTATCAAACCCCCAAATAAACCCCTTCCAAAGTGGTCAGCTAGTATATGTGCCCTCAAACCTCTTATATCTTGGCTGTGTGTGTCAGCCACACAACTAAAGATGCCAGAGAAAATTCATTCATCAGTTCAATTTAATTTTTGGATAAATACCAAATAACATTTTAGGATAATTATGTCCTGTAACTGTTAACATGTAATGTTTAAGAGTTTGAATATAGGATAAATCTAAACAATTGAATAAGTATAAACATCAGACATTACCAGTTGTTTAGTCTACGTATGCCTCTTATTACATTTTCATATTATGGGAAATACTTCCACTAAGTCAGTTAGTTTATCTGTAATTGGAATTTAATTTGGCTTCCTGACATTTTTTTTTTTTTTTTTTTTTTTTGAGGTAGGGCTCACTCTAGCCCAGGCTGACCTGAAATTCACCATGTAGTCTCAGGCTGGTCTTGACCTCACAGTAATCCTCCTATCTCAGCCTTCTAATTAAAGGCATGCATCATTCCCAGGCACATTTTTTGGCTAATTAATTTTTATTAGCCCAAATTCTTGTGAGTCTGGTAAAGATATATATGTATATCTAGGAGGCAGCTTATGATTCCCAGAGCTTACTAACCCCCTAGACATGGCCTATAGTCAGCAGAGCTATTTTGCTTTTGAGGGGGTCTTTGTGGAACATCATGACGTTCCTGCCTTCCTGCTGGCTTGGGGTTCCCCTTTCTTCCTCCTATCTTGCTGGAGACTGTCTATTTGCAGACAGAAGGGCGGAGGCATTCTCAACAGCACCAGCTACACCGAGTTCTTCCCTTACCGAACTTGGCTCTCCCTGAAGATTAGGCTCAGCTTCCCATATAGGAGCTAAGTGACACCTGAAAATCTGAGGGACAAACTCTCCCCAATCCCAATGACATTTCAGGAAAATGAGTTAATTGCAATTCCCTTGTATTACTCCCCCCCACACACACCTTCTTTTAATATTTGGTGAATCACAAAGCCTCTAATTCTCAAACCAAAGTCTTTGTGTAGAATAATTGTCACCCATGTAATTACCAACAATTAGGTGAGTAAGAGCACCTGACCCCACCAACTCAGGTTCTAATGAGACGGGTGCAGACAGCCTGGGCAAGAACCAGACTAAACAGGCTCAATCCGCCTTCTGCATGACAATAGCAGAGAGTAAAGTCATTTGTTCTTTGTGTCCCAGATTCCAGTTGCTGCTTTGCTCTAGAGACCTTCCATGCTTGTTTAGTTCTCGATGAAATCAACAGGAACACAGAACTCCGAGAAGCCCACAGGGGTGAGAGGCTGACCTAATTTGAATGTCCTCATAGTTCAGTTACTCAAAAGAATTGAAGCTTTAAAGGTGCAGAGCCTTGGAGCTTGGCAGCAATTCACCCGAACTCCCCTAGGCTGGGAGGTGGCAGAAGATCACCAAAACCTTCCGTATCTCTTCCTTCCTTCTTCCTTGAATGCATGCAGATTTCAGGTGTTTGAAAGGCACAGAAAGTTTTGTCTGGATGGACTTCTGCTTGAGGATGTCCAGCAGTTATTGGCCATTGTTGTTGGGGTTACAATGTGGAATGAGGCAGGGGTATTCTTGTGTGGTGTTTTATGCATAAAGATGGGTTTTTAGATGCACTGCAGTGATTGGTTGTGTCATTTCTGGTTTCCATGGAGATTCTTGGGTATAGAAAGTAGATTAGAAACACACCAGTTTGTTGATGGTGCAGACTATATTCCCAGTTCGATGTTAATGGAACCCTCAACTGAGAACATCCGAAAAGCTTCTGGGTTCTAAATTGTGGCTTACAGAGAAGAGTTTGAGGACCCCCAAAGTAGCGAGTGGGGAAGTTTCCCTGTTGTCTCCTGCCACTCATGGAGTAACTTTAGTTTTCAAAGAATTTAATTAGAAGACACTTAAGTTACTTTGTCTGAAGCTGTCTCATCCCTCCCCTCAGAATGTATTGTGCCTGCATTTTGTATTTTCTGTTTTTCTGGGTTCCCTCAGTTGTAACTATCACATAGACCCTGAAGTCCCTGAGGGCAGAGTGGGTCTACACTATCTATTGACCCTGAAAGTGTCAGAACCTGAAAAACCATAGACACTCACCAGATGAAATAATTAGGCTCTAGAGCAGTGCAACCCTTTGCACGCTATGTCTACAGTGGATGATAACAGTTTTTAAGGACTGTGTTAATTACCTTTTGTGTGGCTGTGACCAAATATCTGATGGAGCAACTGACGCAAGAAAGGGTTAGAGTCCGTTGTAGCAGGGAAGGCTTGGTGGCAGAAGTGTGCCATGCTGGTCACAGCGTGTCTGTAGTCAGCAAGCAGTGGGTGGACAGAAATGTGACTAATAATTTCAAATCTTAAGCCCCACACCCCAGTGACCTATTTCCTCCAGCAAGGCCCTACCTGCAAAATAGGGTCACCCAGTGGGAACCAAATGTTCACATACATAAACTTATGAGGAACATTGCACATTCAAACCACAGGGGCTAAGAGTTTTCTGAAGATGTAGGAAGAAAAGCAGAGGGTGTGAATTGTTAATTTCAGGGTTCTGTTATGAGATCATTTTGTAATGCCTTTAGCATTCTTCAGGCCATTTTTCCCACAACAATGGGAAAATAAAGCTGATATGGTAAAGTAGGGGCAGTGACTTCCATAAAAGGCCACATATTGAGTGCTATAGTTTGGATCTTGACTCTTGACTTGGTCCCCACGATGGTACTGTTGGAATGCTTCAGGAATTTTAAGCTGTCCCTCCTCACTCCCTTTTGCTTTCTGGCCAGTAGATGAACAGTTTTGCTTTTTCATATGCTCCTTCTATAGAGTGCTGCCTCACCAATCGCCCAAGGCTAGAAGGCTAACCAATCAAAAACAGAACCTTTAACGCTATGAGTCAAGATAAACCTGCATCAGGCATTGTATTCTAGTAACAGGAAGCTGATTTGCACTGTAAAGGCCCCTGTCTTGAGAACCCATAAACAGCCACACACAATGCAAAGGAACCACGACTGTGTTCCAATTAGACTTCTCTTATAGACACTGATGCGTGAAGTTCTTATTGCTGTCTCATATTGTGAAGTAATGTAGAGTTTTAAATTTTTCCCATAAGCAATTAACAAGGGAACATAATTCTTGATGGACCATATTTTATAAATGCATCTTGACGATGCTGGGAGATATTTCTTCAATGGCAGCTGTGGTTGCACCTGGGAATTAGAAGTAGGACTGTGAGTGGATGGATGGTATTTGGCCTTTCTATGAATTGTTTTGTGATTTAAGTATGAAAGATTCTGACAAGATTTGTACCAGGAAAATTAGTTGTGTTTAATCACAAAAAATATAATTGCCCCACCCCACAAGACCCTGAGCCTGCATCTGGAATCTATAAATACAATTCACTTGTGGTTTTTGGCGATGCTCTGAGCTGTCCATATTAACCTTTACTAAAATACAGCTTTTGGGAATTCCCTTCCTTAGGGAAGAATTGACAGCTAGGAAGTGCTTATGTGTTGCAAGAGTAAGAATTTCTTCTCCAGGGATGTCGAATTTAAGATAACATGGATGTACACCAAAACCCCACAAGCTATACTGCAGATTCAACCCACAAACACAGATGTCTATGTATGTTACTGAAGCACAAAGGTCCTGAAAGCAGGTGGTGTCTTTGTCCCCTGATGACAGTTTTTTTTAAAAATAAGGTTTCACTAGATTTTCAAAGATTTTGGTTAAATTGGAACTGACAGGCATACTAATTAGCTGGGTTTGGAAGGGACTGGACCAGGTGAAATTGAATTACAATGTGCTCCAAATTGTGTTCATTTTCTAAAATGGTGGCTGGGAAGACTTTCAGCTCCACTTGTCAGTGATTTCATATCTTACTACTTTTATGATTCCTTCCCTGCCTGGTGTGTTGGCAATCTGAAATCTTTTTGTCCACATGTAATGTGATAGCCTGTTTTGCTGTGGTCCATCTGTCTCCCACTGGAGGTGAAAGTGCCTTTCAGAAATGGCTTGGTGGGCATTATTAATCTTTATAAGCAAAGAAATTCCTTGAATAATTTAATGGCCAAATGGCATCAGGGGGGATTTGGTATGAAAATGAATTTTCCTGTCAGCTTTAAAGTCACAGCATGCCCTGCCTTTCATCCGTGCAACTCAAATATCAAAATGAAGGGTGTTTATGCTCTTTTATGTAGCTTTTCCTATTATACATCACCTAACAGCATAAGGAAGAATCTAGAACATTACTTGTTTACTCTTTTTTTTTCAGTTAAAGCAAAACACAAACCAGCCAGCAAAAAGAAATCCCTTCCTGTACTCTACATCAACAGATGCTGTGTTTGACCTTGAGACTTAGGGGCAAATCTATTCTTGTTTACATGTCTTGAATTTCTTTGGTTTGCAGGCAGCAGTTGAGACTGAGTGTATGAATGATTGAAAGAAAATCAGTCTCAACAGCTGTTGTTAAAGAAGTCATTGTTCTGTCCCTCTTTCCAGTTCACAGTTACATAGTGTTTTAAGAATCCTTAAAAAAAAAAAAAAAAAAAAACAAAAAAAACTTTTAATTGGCATGCTCCTGGCCACAGATGTTTGGGTGTCTGGTCTTCCATCTGATACCCTGAATCATTGTGAGGTGCCTAGGGCTGGAGAAGGATGCGTTTGCCTCGCAGGGTTGTATTGTTCATGCTCTGGTACTAGAGGAAGGAAAACCTGCCAGTCCGGTGTCAGGCAAGCCAGCCAGAATGGGAATATTGATAAGCAAACACAATCATTCTCTCTGATGGCCTCTTTACCAGGCTGTCCACCTGCTCAGTCTATTGGAAAGTCATGGGAAGGCTTTCTAAGAAATATGAGGGCCATGTGAAATTACTCTGCAGGAAATATGCCCACGTGTTCCTCTTCATATTTTGTTAGGGAACCACTAGCAAGTGTGTATTTTTTTTTCAAATTGAAATCATTAGGTATACCCTGAATGCTTTTGCTTCTTTTTCTGTAAATTATGTGCTTGAACATGAAACCTTTTTTTGTTGTTGTTGTTGTTTTCCTTTTTGGTTTTAGTGCATGATATTGAAGCCAGGGCTCTGTGCAAGTTAAGTTTACAGGCTATAACTAGCCCCAGAGGAAAACCTAATGATGAGAATTCAGAATTAAGAGAAGACTTCGACTTTTTGGGTGGTGTTAAAACCAGAGATTCTTTTCCTTTAAATGTCATAAGCTATGACATTTCTTTCCACACCACATCTTAAACCTGAGCAAACTGGCAACATCCATTTCTTTGGCTCCCTTTGGAGGAAATTTCACTGTGCATCTTCTTTCTGCCTTCTTGACTGATACATCTTTTCATCTGTGGGCCATCATAGTAAGGCGCCTTACTAGCCCCTGAGTAAAGCCTCCTGTGTTAAAAAAGAAAAGTACTTAATTTTATTTGCCATTTTATAGTCACAAGACAAAGCATATTAGAGTGTTGCCATAAGTATTTATACTGTTTTCGTGTGTATGTGTGTGTGAGTGTATGTGAGTGTGTGTGTGACCACACATGTGTTCATGGGTGCATGTGCAGGCATGAGTGGATCAACATCCTGCAGTCCTCTGCCATCATTCTCCACCTTGCTCTTCTGAGACAGAATCTCACATGGAAACCAGAGCTCGCCTATTCACCAGCCTAGCTGGCCAGCAAGCTCTAGTGATCCTCCTGCCTCTGCCTTGGCAGCACTGGGGCTATAGGTGTGACCACCACACGTGGCTTCCATGTGGGTGCTGAAGATCCAAACTCAAGTCCTCATTTTGCTCCACATGCGCTTTACTCACTGAGCCACCTCCCCAGCCCTGGAACTCGGAAAATTTAAGCGAGAAAATTTTGATCTATCAGCTGTGCCTGCTAATTCAACAGAACAGGCATGTTGCCTAGAAAGAAGGACTTTTCACCTACTAAGTCAAGTCCCATAAAAGAAGGTGCCACACTCCTCTGACTTGATAAGTAATGGGGCAAATAAATAGACTGGCCAGCTTCCTCTGGGAATGAATCTTTTGCACACACTGAGTAGACACAGGGCAACTATCTCGTATTGGTGTCCAGAGTCCCACTTCAGAATACATTCAGCATCCCTCCAACATTACTGATGTTTTCAGTTCAGCATTTATGGACTGACAATTCCTCTAAAGAGAAAACTCAGACCTGTGTGTTCTCAGAGGAACAGTTGTTTTGGAAAGCTCTGTGGACATATCCATTAGAGCATTTGGATATGCAACAAAGTGGTCATAACCTGTTGGAAAATGTCTTAAGAATCTTTTTTAGTATCTTTCCCTGTATGATTTCCACCACCATAGAAAGGTCTCGGGTCTTTTGGTTGAATACATTAAAAAACTTACAAAAGGCTAAAAGGAACTTTAATAAATCAGATTCTCTAATCAACAGCTCACAAATCCATTTTATTTGGTCAGGTATCCAAAATAGATGTTTAAACCCTGTTTGTCTAACAAACAATTACTGAGCCATCCAGTCAACTGAACATGTAGTTCTTTAACTGTTTTTCCTCCATAAAATCTTCCGAAAGCTTTTAAAACATACCAAGTAAGGATATTCAAGGTCTGTTTCAGAAAGCACAACAGTAAAGTCTATTAATTTATCAGTAAAGTTATCCCTGACTGATGCTTTAATTTATCTTTATATTGAATTTGTTTCATACTCAGGTTATAACTTTTTGTACAGAATTCTTGCTCAGCAGTAAAAACATTTTATACAAAGTTACAGAAAGTTGCCCATTCTGGTACTGTGTAATGTAAAAGGACAAAAACTTTCTCAAGATAAAACTTCATCCCTGAAGCTTTAGCATGAAAGTTTTGCTTGCTGTGGGCAGGGATATGAGGTCAGACCTCAGATCTTTGTGCCTTTACCCGGCAAGCCAAGCTGCACCCTCAGCTGTGTAACTTTAAACACTGAATCTGGAATATATTTCATTTGTACCCACTGGGTCTGTTGATAAGCATTGGCATCCATGGGAATGAAACATATTACATTAATGTGTCAAGTAAAAAAATTGATATTTTATTTAGTTATTTTGAGAAAGAAAGACAAAGAGAGGGAGAGAGAGAGAAAGAGAGAGAATGAGCATGCCAGGGCCTCTAGCCACTGCAAACTCCAGACACATGTGCCACCTTATGTGTGTCCTGGGGAAACTGAACCTGGGTCCTTTGGTAAAATTTTGAGGACTTATAATAAACGATTTAAGGGCTGGAGAGATGGCTTAGCGGTTAAGCGCTTGCCTGTGAAGCCTAAGGACCCCAGTTCGAGGTTCGATTCCCCAGGACCCACATTAGCCAGATGCACAAGGGGCACACATCTCTAGAGTTCGTTTGCAGTGGCTGGAGGTGCTGGCGCACCCATTCTCTCCCTCCCTCCTCTCTCTCTCTCTCTCTCTCTCTCTCTCTCTCTCTCTATCTGTCTCTTTCATTCTCTGTCTGTCACTCTCAAATAAATAAATAAAAATAAACCAAAAATTTTTTTTAAAGTAGGTTTAATCCTGATGCATTGCAGAATTTGCTTCTATCAGTTTTTCTACATCATTTTGCTCCATTGCCAAAAGGATAAAGTCCATGAGCTATGTGAAAAAGTGAAGCTTAAAAATAATTAGCTTTGGAACATTTATTATTCACTGTTTTTATGATACTATGTCTAGGGGTCTTAGAGGAATAAATATGAACAGATTTATGATACTTCCTATTGAGAGCTAAATTATTCAAAAGTACAAATTGAGTTTTTAAAATTTCTTGTGTGACATTTCTTCAAACTTTTCTATGACCATCTGAGTATTTCTCAGAAACTTAGGACCATTAATAAGTAAAAACTTGTACACACTTTGGAAAATGATTGCTTGATCTTGATATTTGGATTATTGTACTTTTCATGTGTTTGAATTCTGTTATGTTTACCCTTTGACCTGGCATTAAGTAATTGACACACTCCTACTAAATAATTTTACAGATTATCTTTGAAGGCCAAAGAACAACAGCAAACCTATTTCCAAAGGCATCTTTGTCCTTTCACAAAGCCACATTCATAATAAAATAGATATTAGGATACTCCTTTCGACAGTCAGTCAGGGGACTTGAAAAGGGATAGGTTTGGATCGAGACAGGTCTAGTTCAAATCTAAGCCTCTCTTTTGGCACTTTGATTTCACACCTGTCAACTCCCTGAAGCTTAAGGAGGGGTATTCTCCTGAAATCCAGGCCCTGCACTAGGAGTTAGAGACACTTTCCTTGCCTCTCCTTAGGAGCCCAGTTGCTGTTCTGTGAGAATGCTTGTCGCATTGGCATCTTTTCAGTCCTCTAGTGAGTATTGTCAGGTTCAAAGAAGGGTGCTCAAAGCGCCATGAGACAGGGATGCTCCTGACTGCCAGGACACCGTTTACAGCATGCGTGCTTCTGGTGCCCAGCTTAAATGATAAAGCGATGAAGGTGCACTAGAGATTTGGAGGCTTAAATTGCAGGGTTTTGTGAGTATGGAATGAGTTTTCTTTCTCCTTCCTGCTGTCACCAGTCCTGTGCCCTGGGCCCTGTCAGGGCACTCAGGCAAACACGTGTACAGATGCAGACCATGAAAACCATGAAATAGCTCTTTCCCTTAATTGAAGCTCCATATGGTGGACTCCTTTTTCGGTCTCTTAAATATTTTTTTTATTTCTTTTTTATTATTTATTTATTTGAGAGCGATAGACACAGAGAGAAAGACGGATAGAGGGAGAGAGAGAGAATGGGCACGCCAGGGCTTCCAGCCTCTGCAAACGAACTCCAGACGCGTGCGCCCCCTTGTGCATCTGGCTAACGTGGGACCTGGGGAACCAAGCCTCGAACCGGGGTCCTTAGGCTTCACAGGCAAGTGCTTAACCACTAAGCCATCTCTACAGCCCCTTTTTCAGTCTTTATAAGTGAATACACCAGAACTTCTTCCAGGGAACTATTGTGTTATCAATAAAGACATCTAAAAGCCGGGCGTGGTGGTGCACACCTTTAATCCCAGCACTTGGGAGGCAGAGGTTGGAGGATCACTGAGAGTTTGAGGCCATCCTGAGACTAAATAGTTAATTCAGGTCAGCCTGGACCAGAGTGAAACCCTACCTTGAAAAACCAAAATAAATAAATAAATAAATAAATACATCTAGAAACATCTAGATCACGATGGCACATCTGTTGGTCACTTTGAGGGCATTGAGGAGACATCCCTGGGCAGTTAGGGTGTGATCTCAGGTCCCCTGGAAAGGTACCTGATCCTTTCCAGATATCTGAGGTCAGCAGTGAGGTCCCTGGCACTTCTTATTGATATCGTCTCATCCCAGTCATGATTACTTTGGTTTGTGGACTCGTCAGGCTCAAAGCAAAACGGAAGAGCTTTCCTGAGTCAGAACTTGGCATACTTTGCTGTGAGTCACTCCTTCTTGGTTTGGTAGCTAATCTGCCTTCTCAGGGCTCTAAACTCCAGTTGGCCATTCTCCTGAGAAGAGATTGAAGGCCTGTGGCATCATCCTATTTATGTACTTCTCTGGTACGATCTCTTAATTATAAAGGATATATAATTATTCATGTAACTCCTATGATATGTAGCAAATGTAATATATCACACAATTAATTATAAAATGATTAAGTGTAATTACTTGTATATAGTTCTCAGTGCCTCAGGCAAATCTAGAATGCAACAGTAGATGCCCAGGAAATCACAAACTTCTCCAGCGCTCGTTGTACTAACATAAGAGCTGTCACTGGGGCAGGAGGACAGAACGGCTCAAATACTTGTACTATCACAAAAATGGTCACTGGGGCATGAGGGTAACATTCTTCAGTACTCCTTGTAGTAACACAAGCACTGTCACTGCGAAGAGGACGAACTATTCAAATACTCCTGCAGTGACACAAGAACTGTCACTAGGGCTGGAGGATAAGGTGGGATTTCATCATTTCCCTGCTCAACAAGGTTCAGTGGCGTTTTTCCGTACTTGGAATAGCTGGGGTTCATGAGCCCATGAGCTCCTTTCTTTCCTCTTTTTATCCCTTTAGGCACCCTTTTTTCCATTTGTATGGTCTATTACCTATTCCCCTAAATGCTATGGTTTCTATTTCTGGGACTTGGTTCACACTGATTGGTCAGCAGGGTATAAATTTTATTGATCCGCATGTTAAATTCTGCTGATCCCACAAGTCTGAGTTCAAATGCCTCCTCTTTCATGAAAACTTCCCTACTTCTCCCAATCAGAATCAATCATTACTTCCTCTCTGTTCCTCACTGTTGGCATATCATGTATGCCACTATTACCTGGTTAGGCTTTTCTCATTCCCACCAGTATCTCGTAAATTCACTGACCTCTCCACATGCTCATCCACACTTGTTTCATAAAAGCTTTATCCCTGACATCATACCAGGAAAGATGAGAATGTAATTGTGAGGGCAGAGATCGTATCTATGCTCTGGGAGTTTATGAGCTGAAAATTATTGTTTTATTTCTTTATTTTTAGTGCTAGTGATCAAGCCTAGAACCTTAGACAAGCAAGGCAAGCACTCTACTAGTGAGTGATCAAAGCTAAAACTATAGCTGTGGTAGGAACAAGGAAGACAGATCTGAGCATCCTCTCTCTAGACTGCTTGATGTCAGCCAAAGCCTCTTTACTAGGGAAGGAATTAGGATAAACCAGCCATGACCAATACTGGGTTGTAAGTGCTCTGTTGTGGCTGAATGGATGTGGGGTTGCCTAGTACCAAGTACCTGTGAATAATACTTCATTTGGAAACAGGGACATTATAAATGTAGAAAAAAAAATAAAGAGGGAGCTCACACACGATGCATCAGTTCTAATCTACTATGGTTAAGGGTCCAATGTGAAGAGGAGCAAGGGCCAAGGAAACAGGGGAGCACACGTGTCTCGACAGACGCCTGTGGGGAACCATCTTGCAGCCAAGGAGCATCAAGAAATGGCGGCAGCCACCGGACGCTAGGAGAAAAGCATTTCTTCCTTAGGCCTTTCAGGAGGAGCCAATCCTAGTGACCCCTGAATTTCAACTGTCTAGCCTTGAGCACTGGGAGAGAGAGAGTCTGTGTTTTAGGCCACCCAATTTGTGATACTTCGTTTAGGCAGCTCTGGGAAGCAAATGCACTCTCTCAGAGGGACCTTCATAGGACCAGTACACAACACCACAATGCACTGATGTGTGGGCCAGTGAATGGATTTGGATGAAAGAAAGAACAAGTGAATAGAGTACTTTGTTTACTCTCATCAGTGGTAAGAGACCAGGGTGAGCTCAGCATATTTGTCCTGTCCCAACTCTTGATTAAGAAGGAAAAGAAATGCGGATTCACAGTGAACATTGGTTCAAGAGGCTGAACCAGTTACTTAATTGCCCATGGGGCTGTGTCTAGAAATAAAGTTGTGTTTTTGTTGCCTAGGCTAGTAAGGAAGTACAACAAGCTATTGAAGCTTTAGCAACCTTTCTTCCCTTCCCTCACAAAGTGAATCCTCTTCCCCCAGCTCTTCTTCTCTCACGCACTTTATGTTGTCGATTAGCTGGCTCCCTTCAAGATAAGACCATTGTAGTTTTGTTGTTTTTTGCGATTGCCAAAAATGTGTTATATTTTATATTTTCAGAGCATGCTACAGTCCTTTCTTGAGTTCCACAGCACTCAGATGTTAAAATGGTTTTGGGGAACTGGGAAAATGGCTAAGTCAGCATGGGGACCTGAGTTCAGTCCCCAGCACTCACTTAAAATGCGTCTGCTAGCCTAGCACTGGGGAGAAGAGATAGGCAGATTCCTGGATGTCACTGGCCAGCTGTTATAGCCTAATGGGTGAGCTTCAGGCTAATGAGAGAGACTCTGTCTCAAAAGAGGTGGATAAAGCCAGGCATAGTGGCCCACGCCTCTAATCCCAGCACTTGGGAGGCAGAGGTAGGAGGAGTGCCATAAGTCCAAGGCCACCCTGAGACTACATAATTCCAGGTCCACCTGGGCTAGTATGAGACCCTACCTAGAATAAAAAAAAGAAAGAAAGAAAGAAAGAAAGAAAAGGAAAAAGAAAAAGAAAAAGAAAAAGAGAGGTGGGTAATGTGTCTGAGGAATGAAACCCAAGATTGTCCTCTGGCTTCTACACTCACATGCACATATGCATCTGTACACACGCACGCACGTGCACACACACACACACACAGACACACATGTGTGAGCATGCTGTGCACACACATGTGAAAATGCTTTGGGTTTATAAGGGGATAAGAATTAAAGGACCAAGATGCTCAGTGACAGTTGAAAGCAACATTAAGGTGGAGTGCTGCCCACCTTTTTTCTTCATCGATACCTTCTTCTCTTCGGGGTCCTCCTCACTCTGGCTTCAGTGCAGGACCAAAACGTTCATGACAGCTCAGACCTCACAATCCCTACTGCACTTTGTTTTATGTAGTGTGGTTGTGTGAGTTTCCCTAAAATAGAATGTGGGTTCCTGGAGAACAGGTATCCAAGCTCAACCAGTGGGCATGCATGGACTGTCTATTCAATGCATGAGTACATGAGTGAATAAGGCTGAGTTTTCCAGGCTTTCTAGAGGCAATTCCCATTTTACACATCTCAGATCATACCCATGGAACTCTGTGGTGAGTTTCTGGGCACATTACAAAGGACAGGCTGGCTGTAGGCCCTGCATGGATTTCTGAGCTTCTGACAGATGGACATTTTAAGTGAGAGGGACATTTTAAGGCTGTCTTCTTGAGGCTTCCATTCAGAAGTGGCAGCCAAGGGCTGGTGTCAGCAAAGGCCAACCGGCACGGTCACTGTGGCTCACATTCTCCCAAATCCCAACATTTGCTCTGATATGGAAGTCTCCAGGCCTTCCTTAAGGAATGTGGTTGTTGGATGACTCCAGAAACGGGGAGAAAAGCAACCCTCATGTCTAGAGAATGAAACTTGTTTCTTTCTTTTCATGTATCTGTGAACATCTTCTGATAGGCCAAGTATTCAACATTCGTGATAAAGCATGATGTCCTGGGTCATTCTGTATTCTTCCTATAGGGAGTCATACCTCTACATGCTATCACAGGATTCAGGCATGTCTCACATTCTTGGCTCAAAGTACACAGCAAAAGGAAAAGACCATCTCTGAGCAGCTAAGTTAACAAAGCAAACTAACTGATTAAGCTGTAGCACATCCTCAGAGAGCACGTTATAGGCCTTCATTCTTAAGCTCAGAGGAGTGGGCTACACCTCTCGGGGTGATGGGTCTGCTCCTTCCCTCTGTGTTTATTGGAGAAGGGTTGAGACCCTTTTTCTTTTGCTTCTCATTAAAGCTAGAATCTTGCTTTAAGGAAGTTTGGCTGTATAACTTTGATTTCTTTTTACATTCATTTGTTTTTAATCACAAATGAATGTCACACTGTTAGAATTGTTTAATCATAGGTGAATCTGTCACTGTTAGAGTTATTATTTCCTTGCAAGAATATTCTTTTATGGAATACCTGTTAGCAAAGGGCAGGATTAGGGGCTTTGCTTTCTGAGACTGGCAGGTAAGGAAAATGAAATAAGTTATATCTATAAGCCAGATTGCTGCTACAAATTCTGTATTGCTCCATCAAACCACCTAACCTTTCACATGCTCAATTTCCTAATCCTGCATTAAGCAGTCTGAAGTTGAAGATGCCTAAATTCCCTTCTAACCCATTGTTCTGCAAATCAGGCTATGTTTAATTTGAGTATTTTGTGTGAAGCTAGAAGTTATTAAACAGTTCTAAAATAATGACAAAAGTAATTATTTTTGTCAAAATTGGACACACGAATATCTTTAGGGGCAGTCTTCCTGGTTTTCAGTTTATAAACTACCTGTTGGGAAAATCTCTTATTGTTTTTAAACATTTGCACTGTGACTTCTTCCACTGTCAACACACTGTCTGTGATTGCAAAGCAATTCTGATTCCTCTGAAATGTCATCTCTTACTTGATTTAGCATGTGGGCAGAAAGCAGGATTCACATGGAGCACTTCAGCTTAGTAAGATCTTGAAGGTCAGAAGTACACCAAATAGCACTCTGTTGTCCAGTACTCTTGTCTTTAAGCATTGGTAATTACCATGAATAGTAGCCAAAGGGGCTGGTTTGGGGCAGTAAACCAGAATTCAGGTGCATTCATCTTGTGGAAACCAAAGTGGTTCCTATTATAAGAGATGTCCAGGTGAGGTGGCTGAATTAACCAGCTGGGCACTGTGCCATTCTTGCAGGAAAAACAAAAAAGTGAGAGAGGTTATTAAGGATCACCACAATAGATGAATGAAACAGGTGCATTTGCTGGATGCATTTTAGAAACTTTAAAATTGATGATGTACCAGATAAAAAGTCCCTGGTTAAAAGAAGACACCCGGCAGGAAGATGGACGGCACCCCATTACATAGATCTCATGACTCCCTGGTTACCCACCAAGGACAAGGCACTTAGAACAAATGCATCTAAAGGGACTTGTGCAGGTGGAAGTTACCATCCAGTTATTAGGGACCCACCAGAAAGCAGTCATTCAAGATAATCAGATTTATCATCCTGTATCAGTTACTTTCTTGTTGCTGGGACGAAATACTGGACCAAGGGCAGCTTAGAGAAGGAAAGAGTTTACTTTGGCTTACATTTCCAGAGAGTAGAGTTCATCATGGTGGAGAGAGCAGGTCAGGAGCCAGAATCCAGCATCCCATCTGAGAGGGGAAGTAGAAGGATACAGAAACAGCAAAGGGGTCTGGAGTGGCCCACCCCAATGACATACCTCCTCTAGCAAGGCCTCACTTCCTGAATGTTCCACAAGCTTCCCAAACAGTACCACCATGTCTGGACTATGTATTCAAATACGTAAGTCACAGGGGACATTTTGCATTCAAACCACCATAGTCCTTTTTCTCCAACTTATAAAATACTTGATAATGAAATTATTTACAATAATATATAACATACAATTGCATAGACATTTTTCTTATTAAGGTTATGCATTTCTTCCCATCAAAAGTTGGTAATTGTCCCATCTGGAAGTAGCATTTATTAACTTCAAAATTTGGTGTACTCCATCCTGTCATTTTTTTAGGCTCCATATTTTGGGCATACCACAAACTCAGTGGTGCACACATCTTTAAAATCAGATGGGTAAACATCATCTTGCCTTTTCTGATCTGGAGCTGTCCTTAGGTAGCTGAGTATATGAATGAAATCAGTGCTGTTACAAACTCTCCCTTGCCCCTTCTTTTCCCATAGCCCAGTGGGCTAAAGTTTGTCTTGGATATATGGTCATCCCTTGAGGGGAGTATATGCCCTTGTTTATATATATGATGTGTGTGTGTGTGTGTGTGTGTGTGTGTGTGTGTGTGTGTGTGTGTGTGTTGGCTCCTGCAACCCTTCCTACTCTTGCCAATCCAGCTAGCAAGTCTTATATGGCTAAACTTGGGCTTAACTGAACTACAACAAAGTTGGCAATAAAGGAGAAAAATACTAATGGTGGGCTTTATTCTCTAAAGTCCTGTGTAAAACAAGTAGTGTTTGATATATCCCTGCTCTAACAGAAACTTAAGATAATGAAAAGCCTGTGAAAATGTTCTTGGGGAATCTTTATAATTGGTATTCCAGGCACCAGCTGGTGCCAGCACACATGTTTGTTTTTTTTGGGGGGGGGGATTCTTTTTATTTTATGTCTATGTGTACGTGTGCATGGGTATGTATGTGCATGTTCATATATGTGTGGCTGTGGCTGTGTTTGGTGCACTAACATGCATGGAAGGCCAGAGGTTGATGTCCAGTTCTTCCTCAGTTGCTGTCTAAAACATTATCATCATCTTCATGATCATCTTTGGCAGCACGGTCTCACTGTAACCCAGACTGATCCATGACTTATTATGTAGCCCAGGCTGGTCTGAACTGGTGATCTTCCTACCTCAGCCTCCTGAGTGCTGAAATGAAAGGTGAGATCCATCCCACTCTGTTCTGTTCACTTTTTTTTTTTTTTTTGAAACAGGGTCTCATAGCAAACCTGGAGATCAGTGGGTTCTAGAATTAGCGGAGACCTGGCTTGGAATTAGGGATTCCTTTCATTCTTCACATTTTGAATGTTACTGTCCCAGGAGTATGGGTTTCTTCACCTGGGAATCATGAAGCTTTTGCACACTTCCCAGGTGTTTAGAGAGCTTAAGAAGAGAAATGTGTAAGTAGAGATATGTGTGGAATTCCTAGCATGCAATAGAGCTCAGTGGAGACATTGCCCCGTCTGCTTTTCATAGTGGCTTCTGAGAAGTGCACTGAAGGAATGCAGTTAACCAAGTAATCAGTGAACATTGGTGACAACACACTAATGCTTACCAAAAAAAGCACTTTGTACTGTTTGTATAACCTGAGGAAAAGGTTCTCATTCTATATCAGGATGTGAAGCTTCCTTCCCAAGCAAGCTCCCATAAAGCAGGCTTGATATGAGTCTCAGAATTGAAAAGAAAGTTGTTTCCTGTGCTTTATTGGGGGACAAGCTTTCGTATTTGCACAGAAAGCTCGCAGTTTATCTTTTTATTATATCCTTGCCACAAGAATGTTGGTGAGTGGGGGGAGGATAGTGAGTGGAAATTGGCATTTGAGAACCACTTTGTCTTTGAGCTGAAAGAAACTCATGTTTGGAGAAACAGATTTTAATATGAAATAGCTGGATAGAACTATGTGCTTCCCCAGTGCCTGATATATGCCTGGAAGGAAACAGACAATTTGATACTTTTGCTTTGTCTGTGGCAACCCTTGTGATGGGTGTGGCATCAGATTTCCATTCTCTTAGCCACATGCACAGCATGATATTAGCAGACATTAGTGCTATTTTCAGGTACTATCTTTGAAAATAAAAAAAACTTTATTAAATACTTATATATAACAAGAGATTGTTTAATAGAAGTATCAAATAAGAAAATGGGTTGAAAAAAATTTCATGCAAAAGTCAAGCAAAATTCTCCATTTAAGATTTCCCTGTGTAGCCTAAGTTGGACTTGAACTCATGACCCTGCCACTGTAACCCTGCAAATGATGGGAATACAGGTGTGCACCACCATGGCTGGCTAAAGTCTGTCTGAAGAAGACCCCTTTTCCCTGATAAAATCTCACAGAACCTCTTCACATTCTTGTAAGTGGGGACTCCAAAAGCTTTTGTTTATGCAGATTACATCTATCAACATTTATTGTAGTGCCAGTAAGTGTGTTTTATTAAATATATAGAAAAATTGCTATGCATGTGTGTGGTGTGTGTATGCATGAGAGTGTGTGTACACATGTGTGTAAGTGTGCCTGTGCATATACATGTGTGTACGGAAGCCAGAAATTCACTTCAGGAACCTTTCTATAGCCCTTATTCATTGAAATAGGGTCTTTCACTGAGCTCAGAGTTTATTGAGTTGGTTAGACTACGCAGTTACTAGTGAGCCATTTTTCCCTGGCGATCTGCCTGTCCTTGCCTTCCTGGCACTGTGACTGCAGATGTGCATCACTGTGTCTAAGTTTTACATGGATGTTGAGGATTCCAACTCAGATCCTCATGCGTATGTGACAAGTACTGTAATCCACTGAGCATCTCCCCACCCCAGTGAAGAATGTTTTAGGTACAAGAGCACACGAACACACCATCCGTTCATTGCAGAGTGATGACATCTTGTGGCATGTAGCCTCCTGAAAATTCCACCGTAGGACTGTGGAAGATGGAAGTGCACAGGGCGTGTGACATCATAGTATTATTGTAAAGATTGTTGGGTCCCGCAGACCCTTTTAAAAGGCCTCAGAGCCCCTTAGAGGACCCTCAAGTAGCTTTGTTCACAAGGATAACATAAAGAAGGCTAAATTTCACAAATAGCTTGTGGTCTGAATTTGGCCCTATTGACAAAGAAAGAAAAGACAACAACCAAAGAAAAAGTTGTTCATATTTCTGTAATTATTTTCACATATTTAGCTTAGACCTATCTGTCAGAAGACTGGAGGGAACATCCTGTAATCACAGAGCATGAGGAACTTCTTCACCCATGGAGTAAGTGAACGTGGAATGTATGTTCAGCCTCCAAACTGGGAGACACTGTTTTAAGTGGGTGTGTGTACAGGCCAGAAAACAAGCTGGGGTGTCATCCTTAGGAACACGGTCCTCCTTTATTTGTGACAGGGTCTGTCACTGGCCTGGAGACAAATGCTCTTTTCCCAGTTAGCCTATGGCAGTGGCTACAAATCCCCTGGAATATTTTCCTTAAAATACAGTTGCAACTTACAAGTCATGTTGCCTGCCCTCAGAAACACGACAGGCATTTGGAACCTCGAACCTAACTTCATGTTTCATGAATAAGCATGAAGCTTGTTGCTGACTTGTTCTCTGGGCTGAGCCGTTTCCCTCACCAGGACAGCAGAGCACACTTGCTTTCTCTCCTTGCCCAGTTTGTTATTGCAAGTAAAGCCAAGCTTGGAATCACTGGGTATCACTGGCCACCAAGAGCATATTTCCTCCTGTGATTGTTTGTCTTTCTAGCTACCTGGGGCTTTAGGCCCTGCCATTTCATTCTTTAATGCAAATCCATTTGAATGAATCATTGATATCCAAATATACTTCACTTTTTAGAATGTGTCCAAATGTCCAAAAGACCACTGGTCTCTGAAATGAAAAGGGTCATACATTTGATGTGCTTTGTTTTCCTGCTTTAAATTTACAAGTCACTTGGCATGCCCTCAGAAACATGACTGGCATTTGGAACCCAAAACCTGTTTTCATGATTCAAATTACATGACTTCATGCTCCACACGTGCAGCTATGTAATGTTGAGCAGGTGAAAGAATTCCACATGGACTTCCATATGAAATATTTCCTTTCATGGGCAAATAATGCTTCGGGTCTTCAAGTGTTGTGCTTTATGTGGCCTTTTTCTTTGTGGCTTTCCTTCGTGGTCTGTTCGAAGGGAAAGAAGAACAGGTGTTAGGGGCTGGGGAGAGGTGCTTGCCTTGAGAACCCATGCTAAATGCCAATCATATTGGTGTTTACCTGTACTCCCAGCACAGGGGAGGCCAAGACAGGCAGATCCCTGGAACATGCTGGCTACGTTCAGGCCAATGCCTGACACTGTCTCGAGGGAGGTGGATAGCATTTCTGAAGATGAAAGGTTATTCTCTGCCTTCCACACCCACATATGTACACACATGCATCCCCACCCATGAACACACGCATACCACAGACGCATATACACATGAATCAAAAAAGCAAAGGAACAATACTTAAATAACATGTCTATATGTTGGCCACCTTCAAGCCGCATTAGTACTTCTGCTGTTTGTTAACACTCTTCCCAAGCCCCTTCCTCACTCATATCTCCTCCATGCTCCATCATTCTAAGCCCCATTATCCTAGCTTCTCCTCTGTTTTCAAGGTTGGGATTTCATATCATTGGCACTTGCTAACTCAACAATAGCATTTTTATGCTTTATATAACTCAGCTGTCCTCAGGCTGGGATTACCTCAATTCCTACAGACATCCTACCTCCCCAAAGTATTCCTTTTCTTACTCCTTTTACATCTCACCTCTGTCTCCTTCCAGAATCCCATATTGTGTGGTCCACCATGGGCCACATGGCCAGCCAGAGATATGCTCAACTGACATGCATATACACTGATCTGTCTGCACATGCTCGGTCTGATGTGTGTACATGGTGATCGGCCTCATCTCCAGCTCTCTGCACACACCCATACACTCTGGAAGCTGATCTTGTGGTGGGCTTTCATGACTGCATCTTTACACAGCCCCTCATGTTGCCTTCTCCTTGCGGACAACAATGCTTTCCTTATACACCAGACTCCCAGGTAAAGCTATGCACGGAATACTTGATCCACCCGTGTTAGCTGCCAGAAAGTTTTATTGGAATAAATTCATATGGCTGACAAGCTACAGATGCAGAGGAAACATGTGAGTTGAACCTTGGGTTCCTGGCTTACATGTTAAGGCTATACCATGTAGCACCCAAATTCATAATCAGAAGGCAAATGAATAGATATATAATCTGATTAGTTTGAAATATAACATGTATTATGTTTACACATCTATTATACATTTAGAAAAATAAAGATGTGTGCAGTGTTTTCCTAAATAATTTGCCTCATGTAGACCAGTTCTACACTAGGCAGATACTTGGATATCTGAACTGTGTGTTTCACAATGTTAATGTCAAATTCTGACAAGGAAAGATCCCCAGATAATTTATTTAAATAGGGCCAATGCTATATAATGGAGCACAAAGGGTCTGGAATTGGGGGACTCAGGGGTAGAAAAGGCTGCTCAGGTTCTCTGGAGTTTGAAAGTGGGGTGGCCTGACTGCTTCCCTCTTCCACATTTTCTTAGTAGTAACTGCCTGAGTACACCTTAGTTGAACAATAAAAGATAAGTGCTGTTTTGATCATGCTTAACTATGGTAGAAACATTACTTCTGCATCCTGTGATAAGACAGAAACTTTCTTTTATTTGGCTTTATGAGTTTTGTGTTTGATGTAAGCTCTGTTGCCTTTGTACTGAGAGACAATTTTATTACCGCGTCATTACCCGACAAGCTATGAAAAAGAAAATCACTTTGTAGTATGAATTTGCTTCTGTAACAGGTACACATACCCAGAAAGGATGTTTGGTAGTGATAGGAAAATTGGATGATGTCAGTGAGAGATGGGTTGGCGTGGGGCAGGTGGTGGAGGCCTTGTCCACTGTCCGTGGCAAGCACTCAATGTCTTTAGCAGGTGCAAAGGGAAGTGAGAGAGGGTGGGAGGCAGGACTTCTAGTTATTATTTCTCTGTGTACATAGAACATCGTTTCATTATCTTCTCTTTAGATACAAAAATTTATTGACAAATATGATGAATTCATTCAAAAGTAAAATTCTGCCAGAAGTGTTAGGCATATATTTCCTTGACTATTCTCCATAGAATTCATAATTCCAAAGAAAACATAAATTCTTAATTTTGGGGGGTCCCATGAGTACTTGGGTTAAATGACAATCACGAGAACGGCATACTCATATGCCTTGTTCAAAGCTGTGAAATCTGTTGCTTATGTCAGGTGCTGAGTAAAGGGTGTAGATTTTGCACTGTTTCTCACTGGCCTGAGTCCCAAAGGAAATGTGACCCATTTTCTTAAGTCTCTACTATACTAGAACACATGAATCTCTTTGCGTGTGGCAACCGAAGTATCTGGACCCAGTCCAAAGTAGAACTGTGATTTCTGGACTGTCCTGTCTTCCTGACCAAGCCACCTCCTTCTGCCATCAGATGGGCTTATGAGGCTGACGACACAGGCTTCAGCCAGGTGACCCCTGAGAATCACTGTTTTCCATGGTCCCTTGGTTGTCACTGGCCACTTCAGGCAGCTGCCTAGTTCTGTTCTTACATGCTTTCCTACCTTTTGTTTAATAAAAACAGTTGCAAATAAAGGAGAAGAGATGAGGGAAAATACGGTATCTGCTTCTTTTCTTTTCATCCTAAATGGCCAATTGTGAATATCTTACTCGAGTTTGCTTTGTTTTGCCCTATGTATGTTTTGTATGTGTCTGGACAATTTTTCATAACCTTTTCAAAGTAATCCACCAGTGTCATGCAATTTCATCCCCATATATTTCAACACTGTCACTTTAAAGCAAGGCTTGTTCCTACATAATCATTAAACCATGAAATAGTAAGGAACTTGACACTGATACTTCATTGGATGCACAAGTCTGCGTTGAGAGGGGGGGGCCTCGACAATCCCAGCAATTGTATCTGGTACATGTACAATGTTCATTGCCTCTATTTTTCTCCTTGCTCTAGACTAGGTCCCCACATTTTTGTCTCATATATCCATGCTGAGGGTTATTGAAAAGGCTGAGGGGATGGCTCATCAGGCAAGAGCATGAGGGCCTGATTCCCCTCGACTTCAATCCCAGCACCCACATCAAACACTGAATGTGCTCAGACATGCCTGTAACCCCAGACCTGTAGAGACCGGAGACTTGTTGGGGGTCACTGATCAACAAGGCTGACCTAAAGTGACAACTCTGGTCTTAGTGAAGGATTTGCCCCAAGAAGACAGGGAGACAAGTGATAGGAGACTTGGACTTACCTTCTGGCCTCCACATACCTGTACACAGGTTATAAACATCTGACATACACATGTATATACCACTCATCTCCCCCCGCCCACATACACACAGAGTTCTAGTCATTTGGCACATAGTCTCACAACCTAGATATGTCTGTTCACTTCCTCATGATTAGACTTATTCTTTTTACAAAGGACCCTTTCTGCTTCATCATATCAGGAAACCCAGAGTGTTTGCTGGTCCAATCCCTGATTAAACTAGCACCCCACTACATGTTTTCATAACAGGTATTTTGTCTTTTTGTGGGATATGAAGAGAAATGGCCTTGAGCTCACTGTGTAGCTGAGGCTGGTCTTGAACTCCAAGCTTCCTGCCTCCATCTCCAAAATGCTTAAATTACAGGCATGAGCCACCCTGTCCAGCTTTATTATTTACTGATGTTTTAAAATTAAGTGTACTGTGGGTTAATTTTTGAGGACTATATGATTCCTCTGTTTCCTCTAAGCGACTCAGATCCATGGTTATGTTATCCATTGAGAATTCTTACCTGGATCATTATTATTTTGGTGGTCGCTGAAACCCAGAGTCTTTTATTCGAGCATGAGTGGTTATGGAAGGACTAAGTAGGAGCATGCAAGTGGAGTTTGGGGGCAGAAATGGCTCCAGGATGCTAACTGAGCACACATAGATCCTATTCATCTTTGTACTATTTCTGGCGCGATCATGTTTGGCACAGAGAAAGGCCTAGATAAACGCTGTGGTTGAGAGAATAATAAAATGAACACTTCACAGTTTCTTTTTAATTAGTTCAAACAGTTTCTGCTTAGAACATTAGGTTATTTCCCCGAGAATAGCATGGATGCTTGAAGGCTTCATTAGCGTGCACTGTGGTTTTTACAAGCATGCAGCATTTCCTCCATTACTACCATTTATATTGCAAGCACACTTTTTTTCCCCTTTCTCACAGTTCTTTGCCCAGAACCATACAGAAAACAGCACATTTCCAAATCCTATCAGAAAATGCTGCTCAATCTACCAGAAATAATGTCTGATATAATATACTTTTTCTTTCTGTTCTCAGAAAAAAATCTCTCTAGTACAGCCATCAAAATATGCCTGATGTTTTTAACCCTCCATGCAAACATGGGAGAAGTAAACCATCCTGCCATTGCATATGGTACCACAAGAAATGCATGGTCAAGCTTCAAAATTGTCAGTGGTGAATGCTGTGTGTTATTGCTTTGTTTTTCAAGTGCAATAGGGTCACAAAGTTACTTATAAATTTTCTCACATCCAAAGATTTATAAGAAGGCTATCATTCTGGCCTTCTCTCCCAAGCTCAAAACAAAGACTATTTTGGACAACTCTTGTGTCCCATTTGTCATTTTAAAATATTTACAAGGAGGGAGAGAGAGACGAGAGAATGTGATTACCAGGGCCTCCAGTCACTGCAAATGAACTCCAGATGCATGCCTCACTTTGTGCATCTGGTTTTATGTGGGTACTGGGGAATCGAACCCGGCTGTCAGGCTTTATAGACAAATGCCTTAACTGATGAGCCATCACTTCAGCCCTCATTTGTTATTTTTATTATGATTTCATTTGATTTAGTTTGGTAATAGCCTAGCAAGTTATTGGCTGAACTATCTCCCAAGTCTCCATTTGTCTTTGTAAGCCCTCTTTTTCACATAATTAATGATGTTTAATAGTTCCAAATACATTTATGTACCCATAATGTTTATTAATTATCATGATTTTAGTATTACCATCTGTGGTGGTTTGAGTGTAAAGTGTCCCTCATAGCCTCATGTGTTTGTGGTTAAGCCTCATACCCAGTCCCCAGCCGCTGGAGCCTTTGGGAGGTAAATGCTTGTTGGAGAAGGTGTGTCCCCCAGGCAGGCTGTGGGGTGTTATAGCTAAGCTCCACTTATCTTGCTCCATTTATCTCACTCGCTTTACTTCCTTCCTGCTGATGTGAAGATAGGACACATGGCTGCCTGCTCTTGCCATGCTTCCCTTGTCATGATGAAACTTCCCCTCGAAATTATAAACCAGAAGGAATCCTTTTCCTCCGTAAGATGCTTCTTATCTGGTGTTTGATCCCAGCACTGAGAAGGTGACTGCTACATCTGTATAAGTTACTTTCTGTACAAGTCCTGTGTAAGTTACCCAACCACATGCCCCTAAGGAGAGGAAAAAGTTCTTTTTTTATTTGATACTTTTTACCTATTTATTTATTTGTAAGTAGAGAAGAGAAAGACAAAATGGCTGTGCCAGGGCCTCTACCTGCTGCAAATGAACTCTAGATGTGTGTGCCCCCTTGTGTATCTGGTTTCATGTGGGTACTGAAAAATCCAGCCCTGGTTGTTAGGCTTTGCAGATAAGTACCTTAACTGATGAGCCATTTCTCCCAGCTCTCATATACTTTTTAAAAAGAATAAGTCTGGGGCTGGAGGGATGGCTTAGTGGTTAAGGCGTTTGGCCTGCAAACCCGAAGGACCCAGGTTCGATTCCCCAGGGCCCTTGTTAGCCAGATGCACAAGGGGGCTCACGCATCTGGAGTTCATTTGCAGTGGCTGAGGCCCTGGCACCCCCATTATCTCTTTCTCTTTCTCTCTCTTTCTCCCTCTTTGTCAAATAAATAAATAAATAAAATTTAAAAAAAGAACAAGTTTGTTTCTAATGTGTGTAGGACCCAGCATCAAAACTTTTCCGCTGAACACATTTAGGAATTAATATCTGCCAACAATTCACAGGAACTTAAAATAGTGGGGTCAAGCTCGGGGCACAGCTGAGTGAAGGCTGCAGTCCTAGAGCTCTTCCACGCTGCTCTGACAGCGTGAGGGTCGACTCTAATAATAGCATTGTAGCAATCACTAAAGATTTGACACTTTCTGGTTTGGGCTGTTTCAAAGATATACTGGTTTTAAGGAGTATGTAGAACACAATTCCAGTGACTCCTCATGTCTCCATGGTTCTAGACAATATTCTTTTAAAAAATATGATTTTATTTGTGGTACATAATGCACTAATGAGGAAATAATGACAAGTAAAGCGTACAGGCTCAGTTCCGATGCAGCTCTCTTTCCCTCATCCCCTGTCCCACCTGTATCTTCTGCCTCCTTTTACACTTTTTCACTCCCTCTTTTGCACCTCAAGTGGTCCCCTGTCCTCCTCACTCCTGTTCCTTCAAACCTTTTCCTCATTTTCATGAGCCTTTTTTTTTTTTTTTCTGCACTGAAATCAGTCTAAGTCACTGTGCTGATGGCACCAGGGTTGATTTTCTGCGATCTATGGAGACCCAGACTAGATACCGGCTAAGGGGTGGCTGACTAGAACAGACCAAATATTCTAGAAGAGGCTCTCCGGTGCCCTGCGCGTGGGACTTCCTGCTGGTGTGCCGAGGCCCAGGCAGGAGCTCCAGTTGCCTCTTCCTACAGGCCACACTCAGAACAGCAGCCTGACTCCTGGAAGGCTGCGCACGGTTTTCTTAATTCCCCTGGAGGGACGACCGGAAGGAAGAGCTTTCAATTAAACTGGGACTTTTTCAAGTAGCTAATTGAACTTAGAAAGCAGAGAATCGGTGGAGAAGGCAGGATGAGAAGGCGACATAACAACTGCTGGAGAGGAAGGACCCTGGGGAGCGAGAGACAAAGGGCGGCTCTGGCCACAGCCCGCGCTCCGCGTGTGCGGCCAGCGCGTGCCCAAGGGGCCTGGCTGCCCCCTGCCTTCCTGCGCGGACAGCCCGACACTGCGGCCCTTGTAGTCCGGCAGGAAGGAGTGATATTAATATCCAAAGCTGTCCTCACCCAATGAGAGGCAGCTTTCCAGAAATGGCAGCTTCTTGCACCCCTCCTCGTTGGCTTTGGGCATAGTTTCCCAAATCTTAGGCTCCAACAGACCCACAGCTCTCTTTCTCCTGGGCATGCAACCAGACCCATTCCTAACCTGCCACGCAGAAGTGCCACCACAGGCTGAGCTGCCTGCCAGTGGGTCATGAACCAAAGGGATGGACGTCTCACCTCAGCCCGGCCCAACAAAGCCTGCCGCAACGTCTGTTGTGCTGCCGCTTTTGTCTCTTCCCGGTCCCCTGGCCTGATGTGACGAAAGTAAGCTTGAAGAAGGCAGAAACTTTGTCACCTTTCATCCTTTCATGACAAAAAGGATGAAAGATGACCACAGACCAGAGCTCCTCGGAGGTAGTGCAAGAGTCTTCAGGAGCAAGGAATAAATTTCACTGTGCTAAGCTACCGGGATCTACTAGAATGATCTGTTCTACTGGGACTCTTTCTCCAGCTCTTATCTGCATATTGTCTAGATGGTCACTTAGTAGTTTTCTTAAATCAACTCAATTTTTTGTGAATTGTGATATGATAAGGAAACTTTCATTATTCTCACAAATGGAAGACAGTATCACGACAGAGGGAGACAACTAAAAATAATCTGAGTGGAAACAAAACGAAGTTATTCATTTCTATCTAAACACTATTGCCTGGAGAAGTCTTTTGAGCTCTACTGCTGAGGAGGGGGAAATTAGGCACTATTCGAAAGGTGTCAAAGGAATAGTAGCATCAAGCTGAGATGTATTCCTTGACAGAATCCGAAGTTGAAAAAGGATTGAGAATAACGCTACCTAGTGTGAATCAATGCTACCTAACTGGTACCTCAGGCGTTTGTTCTACTGCGGATACGCAGTCTGAGCTTGGGACAAAGAGACTTACTGAGTGGAAGGTAGGTATGAAAATGAGTTGAAATATACAACATAGAGTACTTACTTGGCATAGAAGGTAAAATGGTGTGTGTGTTTCCTGTAGGAGCCAAGTAAAAGGAGACTTTAGAACACAGAAATATAGCAACCTATAGAACATCATTATAAATCTGATCTCTTATGTCTATTTAGCACCTATCTTGCAACTTACTATACATTTATCAATAATGAAGACATCTGGAGTTTCCACTGTTAGGATGATAGAACATGTCAGTCATTCTATAGACAACAGACCTAAAAAAAAACCCAGGTAACTGAGTGTTTCTGCAAGCAGAAGCCAAGGACCAAGGAGATGACCAACAGAGGGTAAAAACAGATGATGAGGAGGAGAGGGGACAAAGGATATGCTAAAGCAGAAAGGATTGGGGTGCAGATATAAAGGGCCATGATGATGATCAGGAGATGAGGGAGGGAGGAGAATCACCTAAGACAAAATGTGTTTGAAAATGCCTTCATCCACCTGATACTTGGTATGTTAATTTTTAAAATTAAACAATCACAAGCAGATTTTGTCAAGCACTGGACATGTCGGAGAAAGAATACAGTGCAATAGGTTCTTTGGATTTTGGCTTTGAAACTGTATTCATGGCATATAGAGTATAGCTGAACTTGTAATTTAAAATGTTATCTTTCCGAGTAATAAAATGACAGACTGTGTTCGAAAAAGTGACAGGGGGTACCAAAAAGAAAAAAATTTGAGTAAGGGAATTCCCAGGATGTGGATATATACTCTCCATCACCCTAGAGAGACTCACAGCAATGTAATAGGTGAATAGAAAACTGCAGGGAGGCACGATGGATGCTCACTTCAAACAAAATTCATGCGCAGATTTGCACAGCAAATTTCCTGTTAAAATATATATCTCAACATTGCTCAAAGGAATATAACAGAATGCTCGGTCTCTACATCAGTATCAGGATGTTCAGGCTCCAATCTAAATTTGCTTTGCCTGTACAAAACCTGGAAAAAATATGACCCAAGAGAAGACCAGGAGAAACTGACAAATGCTAGAATTACTAATCAATGAGTCTAAAGCAACAAACACTTGTCACATAAAGAAAGGATTCTTGGGCTGGAGAGATGGCTTAGCGGTTAAGCGTTTGCCAGTGAAGCCTAAGGACTCCGGTTCGAGGCTCGGTTCCCCAGGTCCCACGTTAGCCAGATGCACAAGGGGGCGCACACGTCTGGAGTTCGTTTGCAGAGGCTGGAAGCCCTGGCGCGCCCATTCTCTCCTCTCCCTCTATCTGTCTTTCTCTCTGTGTCTGTCGCTCTCAAATAAATAAATAAATAATTTTAAAATTTAAAAAAAAAAAGAAAGGATTCTTGTACAAATGAATAAAAACATGAAATTTGGGTGGGAAAATATAAAACGTTAGCAAAAAAGGGGCAATTTTAGAACAAAATTCTAGGATTGGATGTTTTTAAAAAATGCTTGTATTTAAACCTAATTAGTAAAATAATAGGAGTAATCAAAAAAAATTTTCAGCAAACCTAAAATATATATTAATAAAAATAATTTCTGTCATTAAAAAGAGAAAAGATTTTGAAAAATGAGCAGAACTTTGTGGCCTATATGACAAAAATTATCTCTAAAATGTGTTCAGAAGTAAAGGAGAAAGAGTGGAGCAGAAAAAATAATGATGAAAAATTATGGCCATTTTTCCCAAGTTCATGAAAAACATGTTTATAATTTTGAAAATGTCAATGAAATCCAAGTAAGAAAAGCACACACACAAAAAAAATCCACTTGAAAACACATAGTGGTTAATTTAAATTTTTGAAACCTAAAGACAAAAATCTTGAAAGAGATGAGAGGAAAACAGCATGTTCTATACAGGGTAACTGATTTTAGATGATTGTGGACTTCTCTTCTGAGGCTATGAATCCTAGAACAGAGTGGAACAGTCTATTTAAAGGTCTATAAGTGGAGGAAAATAAAAACCTGTAATACCAGAAATCCAAATCTAAGGAAAGTAGGCTTTGAGAATAGGAACAAAGACATTTTTATACCAAAGAAAGCATAAGAAATTCACTGCCGTCACATCTGTACTAAAGAGAGTTCATTAATCCATGGGGAATCGCATGAGAGGAAGACTGGGTTCAGGGAGCAATGTAGGCCATTAGAAATGGTAGACATTTGTGTAAATAAAAAAGGTTATATAGATAAAGAGATTGTGCATTCTCTCACTGGATTTAAGATACATATAATAAGATACATTATCGAACAAAATGAAAGCACTCACCATCTTGTGGAGTTTTCCAGATAGGTAGATAATGCATACGTTATGTGACCAAGGTCAAAAGTACAATGGAAGCATGTTAAATGGAACATATACTTGCAGTGCTTTGTACATTTTCCACAAAGTAGGGCAATGTAATTCTGGTAGGCCTGAAACATCATATTATAATCTTATAGCACCACTAAAAATAAAGATGATATGAAGAGGCATGGCTAAGATGACAGCATGTAAGTTGGAATGAAATTCTTACAAACAATAGTACTGGAGGGATAAGGCTTAGTGGTAGTGTGTTTGCCTAGCATATGCAAGGCCCTGGGTTCAATCCTCAGGACTGAAGATAGAAATTGGAGTGGCTGTGGTACAAATAGACTAATATAGCAGAGAGCAAATCTTTTTTTTTTTTTTTGCTTTTTTTTTATAAATTTTTTATTTATTTATTTGAGAGCGACAGACACAGAGAGAAAGACAGATAGAGGGAGAGAGAGAATGGGCGCGCCAGGGCTTCCAGCCTCTGCAAACGAACTCCAGACGCGTGCGCCCCCTTGTGCATCTGGCTAACGTGGGACCTGGGGAACCGAGCTCGAACCGGGGTCCTTAGGCTTCACAGGCAAGCACTTAACCGCTAAGCCATCTCTCCAGCCCTTTTTTGCTTTTTTTTTATTTATTTGAGAGTGACAGACAGAGAAAGAGGCACATAGAGAGAGAGGGGTGGGGGGAGAATGGGCGCCCCAGGGCTTCCAGCCACTGCAAAGGAACTTTGGACACGTGTGCCCCCTTGTGCATCTGGCTAATGTGGGTCCTGGGCAACAGAGCCTGGAACCGGGGTTCTTAGGCTTCACAGGCAAGCGCTTAACCACTAAGCCATCTCTCCAGCCCCAGAGCAAATCTTTTTTTTTTCTCAGTTCTATGGATGTTATAGAAGATTTACCATCCATTCTTTCCTTCCTTCCTCTGTTCTCTCTCCCTCCCTCCCTCCCTTCCTTTCTTCTTTTCTTCCTTCCTTCCTTCCTTCCTTCCTTCCTTTCTTCCTTTCTTCCTTCCTTCCTTTCTTCCTTCCTTCCTTCCTTTCAAGATATTTGATTGGATTAACTGGTCTCATGGGCCCCACTAGACTTTGTTAGAATGTCTGATCACCTTCCACAAGTATGTGACTCTCATGGTGATAATATTGTTCCTTCATTAGTGGGTAGGTGCTATCTGATGTCTAGCATGTCCAAGTCTACATGATAAAATCCTTATTTCATACATACCACTGACTTATCTTAGTCCCCGTCATGTGCCAGGTTCTGATGCTGGGCCCTGCATATGCCGCACAGCACTTAACACTCCAGTAATGCCCATGGGGGAAAAAAAATATGGCTTCCCTATTTTAGAGAGTCTTTAGTGAATTGTTTGGATGATGCAGACGATGATGTTAGCAAGCTCTACCTCCAGCTTGGCTTGAATCTGAATCCCTTCCCACACCTCTTCGTGACTGAAGTTTATCATATTTCAGTGTTAACACTTAATTTCTCACCATCATTCATCCACAGATATTTTTGAGTACCACAGAATAACAAGTTTCTCCCCAGAACTCTCATCCACTGTTCATGGTGAGGGTTGAGCAGGCCTTTGCAAGAGCCCAGAGGGCGAGAAGCTCTTTCCCCATCCTCCTCTATGTCTCTTAGAAGCATCAGCCGACAGTCTGTCCACACTTGTCAGCATGATTTGCTATTCTCTGCTAGGTCAGGGAATAAACTCAGGCTCAAATGTATGTTTTTGAAGGGGCTAGATATGAAGTTACATATCTGGGCTCAAATCTAAACTGAGGCCTCACCTTACACTTTTAATTTGAATCTTCACTCTAGGAACCTGGTGGTGAAGAAATGTTTTTCTAAGTGTTCCAGCTCTGCACTGACTCCTGGCAAAGCCAGGCTAGTGAGAGGATAGGAGCAGAGTCTACACCTGCCAGTGATGTCTAGCATGCCATGGCACAATATCACAGGAGGTTGTGACACTTTTCCCTGAAATGGGGGAGAGTTGTTAAGACCTTACTAAAACCAAGCTACAAGTTTACTTTATACCATAGCATTTTTCTTCCTCTCTTGTTTTTGAGACAAGGTCTCCCTCTCTAGCTCAGGCTGGCCCTGTCACTCATAGTCGGCTGGCCTCAGCTCCCCAAGGTCTGCGATTATATGTGCATAGCACTGTGCCCCACTCTAGCCCCGTAGCCTTATAAAGAAGCCTTCCAGCACATTAATCTCAGGTGATCTTACAAGTGCTTTCAAAATCACAAGCGACTTAAGTCTAGAATTTAACTCCCACTTGGGGGTATAATCTGGCCACTCCTCCCTTCACTTGCTACCTCAGATAAAGGGTTGCCTGCAGTTTCCTTCTGTGCCTTTTGAAGTATTGTTCCCGAAAGTTTTTTTTTTTTGTTTTGTTTTGTTTTGTTTTTATGAAAGTGTGCATGCTATCTTTTCGAATGGTAACTCTTCTTGGAACAACAAACTTGAAGAGGGGACGATAAAGGAGGAAGCTCACTCACTTTGACCTCGTTAAATCGTGTTGTCAGTACTGTAAATAGTGACCTCATTTGACCTGCTATTTGCTAAATTTGATTGGAATCGAAAGTTAAAATCTTCTAAAGCAAGGCATCATGGGATATAACAGAATCCACAGCCAAGTCTCAAGGGGTATCTTAAAACAAGACTTGGCAGAAATGTTTAGGGGAGATGAGAGCCAGTATTCTAAGTAAGAGCCAGTATTCTAAGTTACAGCCAGTAGGGACAGGAACACTATGAGATTTTGGTTCTCTACAACTTGGGTGATCCTTCTTGTATGTTCTTATTTCAGTGTGTAGATTGAAAATGAAGGAACAATTGCAAAAGTAATTGATTAGATTCAACCAATGGCCTATTTTAGACACACTGAGCTTGATGAATTTGAAAAGGATAATGTATAATATAGCAGTTGATATAAAATTCTAAGAATAGAGGTCAGAACTAGCAGTTAACAATAAGAATTTTTGTTCACATTTTTAAATTGACTAAGAAACTGAAAAGGTTTTCAATAGCAGAAAGTACTCAGGATCGTCTTGTCTTGCTCCGAGGAACATAGCAGGTCTCCCCAGCTTTCTGCCTGAGCATATTCTTGGAAACAATGCCACCAAGTAAATGTTGGTGAACAGATCACTCTGTCTGATTTTTCCTTCCCTCTCTCCCTTCTTCCCCTCTCTTCTTTCCTTCCTCCCTCTCTCCTTTTCCTCCCTCTATCCCTCCCTCCCTCCCTTCCTTATTTCCTTCTTTTTTTCCCTTTTTCCCTTTCTCTCTTTCTCTCCCTCTTCTGCTCTGATCTACCTTTCTTGACAAAGTTTCATGTACCTGTGATTCAAATTCAAGTAGATGGGCTCAAACTCACTATGTAGCTGAGGATGACCTTAAACTTCCGATCCTCCTACCTCCATCTCCCAAGTGTTGAGATCCCAAGCATGTTCCACCACTTCTGGTTTTCATGAGGGGCTGAGGAACAAACACAGGGCTTCCTCTACCCACTGACTTATATCCCTGGCTGTAGATAAGTTTTTCTTTGAGAACAGCATTGAGAAGTGGAGCAGCCTTACTGACCAAAGACTGGCATTGACCTTCTCACCAACATAAAGTCATATGAAAAGATATGAAAACACACAATAAAATTCTAGTGTTGTTGCACTTGAACACATATTGATTGGCACCAGTGGTCCTCATAACTGCCACCAATCTTGTCAAATACAGCATTGCATGGTCAACACTACTGTGTACATGGATGCACTTCATGTGAATTTGGTGTGTATATGGTATCAGGTAATAGCCATTGAGTCAGCACAAATGTTAAACAAGTGTTTCTCTCCAAGGAAGCATATATGCCTCTACAATTTTGTTTCAGTTCACAATGTGCATCCTTGCATTCTTAATGTATAGAAGAACAACTTCTGGAGAACTGTGGGATGACCTATATGCTTCCAGAAATATCTGAATAAGTCCTTTTTGTACTCCTACCAAAACATGCTCCCCACTGAACTTCATGTGAATAGCAAAGGCTTTTGCAAGTTTTGTTTTTGTTTTTGTTTTAGCTCATGTCCTATATACTGTGCCGGGGACCAGGTGTCTATTATTGTGGTGGGTGGAGGAGGAGGAAAGGAGACTTTGAAGAATAATAGCTAACCCCAAATCTCTGTTTCCCTACCATCCTGCTAATTTAGATCTACCATCTCCAGCAAGATTGGGTGCATTCAGGGTAGGATGGGAGGATGGATGCATTGAGGATGTGGGGTGTCTGTAGACTGACATGCTGTTCACGGCACGTTAGAGGTATCATCCCATGCATGTTCCTTCTCCCTCGGCAGAAATAATAAGGAAATGTGAGGCAAGTGTTTGTTTCTCATGGCACACTTGTCCACCAAATGACCACGTTCCAGATAGCCAATTTGCCCCACATTGATTTTACTAATGGAAAGAGGAAAATAACAATTTCTATCTGTAGTAGTGTTTCACAGCCTCATAATACACTCCAATTACTAATTCCTGAAACTTATCCCCAGACACGATTATCCAGTTGTCCTGTGGTTACATGAGAATTAAGAAGAACAAAAAAAAACTCTATAGCACATTTTAATGTAGAGAGCCAGGGTTTAAAGCTCCTAGGATAAATCCTTCCTGATTGCCAATAATAGAGGCAAGAAGGGAGGAAAAGGCTTTGTCTTATTAGTATCTAATAAATAAATTGTAAGCAAAAAGTGGGTGTTCCTGAGCACTAAGGGTGGTTTTCACTAGCATTTACCATCTTGTAGGTACTGTATTCACATAAGCTCAGCTCGCCTGTTCGCAGGCATTAGGTGCAGTAGAGAGTCAGTCCCAAGTGTCAGATGGCTCAGTCATGATGCTGTGGCTGCAGGCATTTGAATCAAGTTCTTCTCTAAAAAACCTCATCATTTTTCACTCTGTGGTACCACATCCTCTTCCTTTCTCAAACACCCTTCTTTTCCATACATGCAGTGGCAGTCAGGATAAGATAATATGCATTACCACTGCCCACCAGCTCAGCTGCCTGATCATTGCTGAGGCATTGCAACGTCTAAGTGTTTGCCCCAGTTTTGGGCCAAAGCAACACATTATCCAAAGCTTATGTAAAATAAAAAGTTATACCAGTAATACTATGCTTGGATTTTTATGATAGAGAAAAGGTGGTTCCTATCTAGGGAAGACAAATAGTATATGCATTTTAATTAAGAGATGGGATATTTGGCATTTGTTTGTTTTCATTGAAAATGTATGGGCCTACTATCTTAAAGTAGGGCTATGATGAAGGTCAAGGAAAGAGTGTGTGTGTGGGGGGGGTGGTATGTGATGTGTGGATGTGGGTATGATATGTGCACCTGAACAGACGTGTGCATCCCATGAGTGCCTGTGGAGGCCAGCGGAGATGTCCTCCTCCATTGCCCTTTCACTTGTCTTCTTGAGACAGAGCCTCTCACTTAATGGGGAGATGGCAGTTTGGTCAAACTGGCTGACCAGTGAGCCCCAGTGATCAAGTGATTCTCCAGGATCTGCCCGTTACATGCCTGGGGTTATAGGCCTGCATGGCCATACCTAGGTGGTGGTGTTTCAAGGTAGGGTCTTGCTCTAACCCAGGCTGAACTAGAATTCTCAGGGTGCCTCAAACGCATAGCAGTCTTCCTACCTCAGCCTCCCAAGTGCTGGGATTAAAGGTGTGTGCCACCACAATCAGTTTGTTTTTTTTTTTTTTTAACATGAGTACTGGGGTGAGACTCAGACCCTCTCACACTCTCATGCTTGTGTAGCAAGCACTCTTACCCACTGAGCTATCCCCCAGAGCTGAAAGGTTTTAAGATCACTTCTCCCGCATTCCAGTTCTTTATACTATAAGCACATGGCAACGTTTTGGCTCCTGTTCAGAATGAATTTTCTACATTTCTGTCTTTTTTTGCCAATGCACATTTTACACAAATCCTCCCTCTCGCCCCTCCTTTCAATAATCTACAGGAAAGCAGACCTTACGAATTTGAGTGCTTGCTCCCAGATCTACTTGTTATTGTGTGGGTCCATGTTTGCTAGAGCTTGAGGAGAATTTATAGTCCTTTGAGCATCATGGAAAGTATGAAAGATGGGCCCTTGCTCAGTCTGTGACTGGAAGAAGCACAAACTCGCAGGGATTTCTCCCGACTTGGCTGAGGTAGCTTGCTCCTTGAGAAATGCTGCATGTATGAGGACAATTTTTGCAGAGAACTATTATTTGAAGTGAACCCCTTCTGTGGAGAAGGTTTCCTTATTCAGACATGAGCCCTTTGCCCAATAGGTGTTCTCAAGGCTGGGGTGGGTTTTTTTTTTTTTTTTGTTAAGATAAGAATCTCCTATTCTAGAATCCTTGGTGGTTCTCTGACCCTTAGTAGGTCAGAACCCTTGGAACGGTTGTTAAGTGTCAGATGATTTAAGTCACTTTCCCACAGTTTCTCATTCATAGGTCTAAGTTAGGCCTGAGTGTACGTTCATGAACAAGTTCCTGAAGGAAGCTGATGTTTCTCTCTGAATAAGAGCCAACATGGTGTTGCAATCTGGTGTTTGGGCTTTAGAAGGTGACTGCCCGGGCTGAGGAGATGATGCAGTGGTTAGAGGCCCTTGCTTACAGAAGTGACTGCCATTCAGCATCCCTGAATAAAGACATGTTATAGCTACTTCTTGCCTGTACCCTAATATTTCCCATTGGAAGGAGCCTTGGGAGTTCCAGAGAGATGGTGAGGTGTAGTAGTCCTGACAAATGTTTCTCTTTTCCCATATTATTTTTTAAAATATTTTTATTTATTTTATTTATTTATTTGACAAAAGAAAGAGGGAGAGAGAGAGAGAATGGGTGCATCAAGGCCTCCAATCACTGCAAATGAGCTCCAGATGCATGTGCCCCCTTGTGCATCTGGCTAACGTGGGTCCTGGGGAATTTGAACCTGGGTCCTTTGGCATTGCAGGCAAATGCATTAACCAGTAAGCAATCCCTCCAGCCCATCTATTCCTATATTCGTAAATTCTGGGGATGCCATGCAGTTCTATGGGAACCAGCTTTGGTATGGTGGCTTACTTCAACTTCTAGAACCGCACCTCCCTGTGGCATGGCGGGACTTCTCACCTGCCTTCCCCACAGCCTGGAATCCCACCTTTTCTTTGGTTTGCATATGGATTTTGGTGCCTTGCATGGCTGTGAGGAGACGTGTGTTGGTGCTGAGCTCTTACCTGGTAGTTTCAAGGCTGCACTTGGCAGACTTGGGTGAGATGCAGCATTCAGTGGTGGCTGTTATGGGGACAGTTAGTGCCAGAGTTTGAAATTCCCCGAACACAATGATTCCAGGGACCTACTTCCCTTTGTTATAGAAGGCTTTCTCATACGTTCAAGTTGCCAAGTCCTCCTATGTAATTCTCATTCCCATAAATAAATAAATAGGAAAATATGATAGTTATACTTTTATGAGTAAAAGAGAATATGATCCAGGAAACATTTCAGGGGACTATATGACTTCTTAGACCATGTGAAATTCAAGGGCAGCCTGGTCATTTGCTAATATGTCCCATCCCTTAAAAAAAAGAGAAAAACTTCAAAGACATTCAGTTTTCACAATTTTAAGGAAAAAAAAAGGGATTCTTTTCATAAAGAACATTTTCTTTCTTATTCGTAAGCAATTTTGTCTTCATTGGAAGGTGGTACAGGATGGGCCTCTGTGCATCACAGCTCTAGTCCTTGTGCCGGTGAGCCCAGCCTGGGAGGAGCCAGCCTGCATCACTTGGCTGCTATACAATTTCATACAGAAGTTCTCTAGGCCTTTGTAAGTTTACGGCTCTACCAACACTCCCACTCCAGAATTCAACCATTCTCCTTCTCTCACTGGGAGGTTTTTTTTTCTTGAAATATATATATTTTATTTATTTATTTAAGAGAAACAGGCTGAGAGAATGGGCATGTCAGGGCCCCCAGCCACGGCAAATGAACTCCAGACACATGAGCCCCTTTGAGCATCCGGCTTATGTGGGTCCTGGGGAATCAAACCGGGGTCCTTTGGTTTTGCAGGCAAACACCTTAATCGCTAAGCCATCTCTCCAGCCCTTCACTTGGAGTTTTATATCATAAATTTTCTCCTGGAATCTTTCTAAGGAAAGAAAACTGTTTAAATTTTCCTCAGACTGCATATCATTGGCTCATAAGTTTCAGAGAACAGCTCATTATCACTGTTTAGTTACCTCTAGTTTTCTCTTCATTTTCATGTGCTATTTTTAAAAGGCTTCCAAAAGAATACCATTAAGAGAATCCAGAGATTTTTTTTTTTTTTTTTTTTGGCAGAGATGATGGTTACAAAAATTCTTTTGGCCAGGCACCAAGGCGATGACCTATAAATACTGCACGCTGCCTTGGCTTCTCCTCTGTGATTCTCTGCAATGGAAATCTTGGACCAGTGCCTTGAGTAAAATGTTATTTTGATGATAACCAAAGATTTCATCCTGTCCTAGAATTAAAGATGCCGGTTGTAGATTGGAGGATGTCATCTAGCACCAGAATTCAGTGTCTATCAAGTTCGTGACCTGAGTAAGGAGAGGGTCGCTCACATCATCACTGTTTGAAAGGTGGAATATGAGGCTAGGGAAGTAGATCGGCTGTTAAAGTGCTTACCTTCCAAGCATAAAGACCTGAGTTCAATTCCCAGAATCCACTTAAAAAAGCTGGGCACAGTGGCATGAGCTTGTAATTTCAGCACTGGTGAGATGGAGATAGGAGATCCCTGGGATACATTGGCCAGGCAATCTAGCCTAATTGATGCATTCCAGGGTGATTTGAGACCCTGTCTATAAAAGGTGGATGGAATTCCTGAGGGAATGACAGCCAAGGTTGTCCTCCGGCCCCCAAATGTACACATACACATATGCACAAATACACATTTAAAAATACAGCAGTAGGGCTGGCGGAATGGCTTAGCAGTTAAGGCATTTGCCTGCAAAGCCAAAGGACCCAGGTTTGATTCCCCAGGACCCATGTTAGTCAGACACACAAGGGGTGCATGCATCTGGAGTTCGTTTGCAGTGGCTGGAGGCCCTGACACACCCATTCTCTCCCTCTCTCCCTCTCTCTCTCTCTCTCTCTCTCTCTCTCTCCCCCTCTGTATGTGTGTGTGTCAAATAAATAAACAAAATAAAAATATTTAAAAATACAGCAGCAGCACATGTGTAGTGTGGCATCAAATATTACTCTCACTGCCCTACAGTTATAGTAAAATCTGGAATGCTATCTGAGATGCCATTGGAAGTGTATTTGTGTGTGAGAGAGAAAAACAGTACATACTTGGTACAGCTTTGGTGTTAATATGGGGGATATGAGAAATGTTAGTAGTATTTGAGGGACGTTCCCTTTTCATTCTGAACAAGGTACCCAGGAGGAGCCTTGTTCCACTCCCGTATTTCATCCCAGCAGCTGCCGCACAAGGTGGGTTCTTCACGGGTGGATAAAAAGCTGATGTAGAAGAATCTTGAGTAGCTGACTCACTTCATCACTGGTAAATAGCATCAGGATTTGAGCCCATACCTGTAAGAATTGAAAGTAAAGTCCTTACATACTTCGCTACTCTAAGGAAAATTCTGGTTGGAAAACTGTGGTCTCCTGTGGCAACCATGGCTGCCATTCCTCTTCCTGTCCAGCTTTGAATCTTTCCTGTGAGAAAGCACACAGAGGGCTGCCTCCAGCCATGCTTTTTCTCCATCCAGGGCTTCACCCTCACACTCTTCCTGTTCTACATGTTCTCTAGTTCTTCCTGATCCCGAGCGAGTCAGCTGTATAGTAACATGATAGCACATAACATGTAACATATAGCAATAGAGAAATACCAATTTATCTTTCATTTTTAAAAAATTATTGCATAGAAGTGCATTAATAATTAATAATATCTGATATCAACTCATAAACACTGTGTTAATGTTGACAATTGATATATGTATTGGGTAACAAGTAATAAAATACCAGTTCTTATTTGTAATAACTGCATATTTCTGAGGCTTACAGATGTGATAGTAAGAAAATTCCATATACTAGTATGTATTGGCATTGATTCCTTTGAAGGGTTGTATATGTTTATTTCATCTTTTGATACATTTCTAAAAGATTTCTTCCTTGAAGACTATTAAGAGTCAGTTTAGACTTTAAAGCATGATGGTTTTTAAGGGGTTTTTAATCACCCAGGAACAATGAAGTAGCTAATATTTGACACGTATGGAAATATTAAACCTGTTTTTTCAAAGATTTACCATGCACCATGCATACTGCCAAGCAGGTAAACACATAGTTTCATATCAGTCCTATGAGCCACAAATAATAAAACATTGAGGTGGAATTATGATGATGGCTCAGTGGGAAAAGCACTTGCTGTTCATGGATGAGTTCAGATTCCCAGCACCCACATGAAAATGCCAGGTTGTGGTGGCAAGTTCTTGTCACCTCAGTGCTGGCGATGTGAAGACAGGGGCTAGGGGCTCTAGTCGAATTGGTGAGCTCTAGGTTTAATCATAGACTTTCTCTCAAAAACCGATGTGGAGAGAGACTGAGGAAGACACCTGGCATTGACTTCTGGCCTCCACATGCATGCACATACATGTACAAATGCACTACACACATATATCTGCATTCACACACTTAAACATGCATATATACATACATACCATATATACAAGGGGAAAAAAACTACCAAAGTTCACAGAAATGATTAAGCATTGACCCAAGTACCCAGAACTTCTAAACGGGTGCTGGAGACACAGAGCCATGTTTGTGATGTTCAGTTGTCTCTTACAACCTTGTCTCATCTGTAGTGACTTCAGTTGTGAGAACTCTTAAGGTTCACCTGATACTTGATTATCTATGTGATGGGCAAGGTCAAGGTCATTCCAAGATGCTCAAGGCTGGAGAAAGTGGCAGGTTGTTGTGGTTTAAAGAAGTGGTGTCTTCCCACTTATGAACTCCACGTGTATCAGAGGGGATGGCCAGGACATAATTATTGATTGGAAAGAAGACAGATACTAGACAAGAAAGTACTTGACTGATTGCATTCACATAAGCATGTATCTGAGGAACTGCACATCCTGGTTTCTTGGTGGACTTTTTTTTTTTTATGGTGCATAGGTTTTTTTCCTAGCTGTGTTTTACCTGGGAAGGAAAGAACATTATATAGCCAGACTGCTCGGGCTCGAATTCCAATTTTATCTTTATTTGCTTAGGCAATATACACATCTCTGTACCTCAGTTGCCTCATCTGTAAAATGTAGAAGATATTAATACCCCTTTGTTGTATTGATTAAATGAGATAGTATATGTGAAATGCATAAAACAAAGGTGTTTTTTTTTTTTAAATGTGGCTCTGGCCATAATCATCATTGTCATTACTGTTGTCAGAGATGCTAAGTGCACTTAACAATGAACTTAGAGGTAGCAGCAAACAGCAAATTATGAACCACTGGGAGAGTCCTCCAAACAGCAGTACTGAAATGGGTACAGCCAGTGGGTGGGCATTTAGCACAGCTTGCAGGAACAGGGTAATTTGGTGTAACTCTTGGGGGATTAGTTAAGAATCTTCTTACCAAAAATTCTAATAGGGGGATTGGGGATATGACTCAGTAATTAAAGGCACTTGTTTGCAGAGCCTGCTGACTGGGCTTAGTTTACCACTACCTACATAAAGCCAGATGGAAAATGTGGTGCATGAGCCTGAAGTTTATATGCAGAGGCAAGAGACCCTGGCACATCCCTCATACTCACACACACACATGAAAGCACAAATAATTCTGAAATGGAATAATTTCTGTAACCCGTGAATTCGGCTTTCAGTAACAATTTACACACTTAAATTATATACAAGGCTGTTTATTGAGGATATTAATAATGTATAAAGGTTTATATTTATGGATACTGAGAAACTTGATAATTCACAAGAGAAAAGAGTAAGCTATGTACATATACACATACATACCCATACAAATCACACACACACACACACACACACACACACACACACACACACAGGAGCTCTCATCAGAAGTATTTTCCAATAAGTTTCTTTCTTATTTCTTTAAAGCTAGAGGTAATAGATTAACAATTACACTTTCAAACTTTGCCTACACATTTTTGGGAGGGAAAGACAGTTATACAGGTTTGTTCAACAAATGTCCTCTAAATAGTGAGGATCACGGAGCTTTGCTAGATTTTTCTCTCCTAAGGAGGAGTGAGGAAGATGGCTGGGGTCGGCCCTCATCATATTGGAGGAGCACTGCCGTTTTGTAAATGGCTTCTTAGCACATCACTTGTCTCTTTCCCATTTGCTGTTCCCATAAATTGAATTGACCTCCAGGCCTAAAAGATTGTGATGAAAAAATGCCAAGGACATAGCATTCAGACTGGCATATTTCCTTCCTCTTTAACCAAATATATGCCGCATGCATGTCTTGTTACTGCCCTGCTGATAACATTTGGCCTGGAGTGCTGAATTCTGGTGATGGTGATGTGGAATAGTTTCACACTAATGTCCACATTGAGATGCTGGCAAAAGTCATTTTAATGCAAGTATAGAAAGACTGCTGTTTTCTGACAGGTAGCATCCCAGTGTATAGCAATAGAAATGCAAGGCCTACAATATGACTGTCATGTGAGGTCGGGAGAATTACATGTAAAGATGCATTGTTCTCAGTGCTATCTAATGGAAACAAGGATCCCATGGGCACCTTTTACCTTCTCTAAACAAGTAAACAGTTGTCACACATCCTGAGACATGACATATCAATTTTCAATGAGAGAGAGAGAGAGAGAGAGAGAGAACACTTAGAAATGGACTTTTTTCTAAAAATTAACTTGACTACAGTAAACATTCTTTCCAAAAAACTCTCTGTTGCAATCAGGGATCAATGAACTATTTCTTTCCTCCTCATTCTTTTTAATTGGACTATAGAGTGACTGTACAATGAGCTTTTTCTGCAAAGATTGATGGTAAATAGCTTAGTCTTTGTAGACTGGACCATCTTTGTTGCAGCTACTTTGCTCTACTTCTTTAATCCAATCTGTAAATGACTATAACCACATTCCAATAAAACTTTATTCACCACAGTCATGAAGTTATTGAGATAGTTAACCCTTGCTGTAAACAATCATTCATTTCCTAGGCCAATACATATAAATTGTTCAGGCAATTTGCCAAGAAACATACACTTATAATATTGTTTTATTTAAAATTTATTAATTTGTTAAATCAAATAATGCTAGAAAATGTCCAAAAGCACAAAGTCACTTTTCATATCTCTTGTCTAAAAGATTCTTTGTCTTTTTGCTGTTTCTTTTGGATATTCCCTTCAAATCATAAAGTAATACTTTTATTGATCTTTCTAGTTTGTTAGTTTCAGACATCTGCTGACTTTCTGCTATGATAGTTGAGAATTTAGTTACCTGATATCCTTAAGGGCCCTTTTCCATCAAGATATGTTTTTTTTTTTTTTTCCTCCACTTGTTACTGAAATGAACATTCAGGGCAAAAATTACCTTCAACTAGTTGGAAAGAAAGAAAGAATGCAGTGAAGGAAGGACTTGGGAGGGGGAAGTGGGTAACATTTCTTCTTATATTCTTTTTTATAACAACAACCTTGAAACTTTTTCTTATTCTGCAATCATACATCTTCAGTCCTTCGTCAAAAGGCTGAGTGTAAAATGTGAAAAATCACTAAGTAATACATTGACTTGTTTACAACAGAGCTCATGGTCACTGTCATTCAATGTTCGTGTCTGTAAGGCTTTCTAGCTTTGAGAGGATTCCTGTTTTCCTGTCTTTTGCTTGCCTTTTTGGTCCTTGAATCCCAAGTTCAACCACAACAAGGTCTACTTCATGGGCCCTCTGCAGGCTCTCCTCCCTCAGCTTTCCCATCTTTCTGTTCTCTAGGAGTGTGGCTTACTTTTAATTCTAGAAATTTCCTTTTCCAGGTCCACTGCACCTCCAAAGTTATCCTGTCCTGATTGGCAGCCACCTTCCACCTTCCAGTTCGGTTATGCCTAGCTTCATTTATTTTGTGAGGAAAGGGTGTGTGATGAGATAAGTGAACCAGTCCTCTAGCATTTGGAAGGTTTTGATGAGCATGCTGAGTGTAGAGTTCTACAATTATAGTTCCATTCCTTTGGTGTCTCGATAGAGGTTTCGATGGTTAACTGTGCAGATTGAGTGGAGGGGAAGAGTAACTTCTTAGCAGGTACGTTGTCTTCTGTCTTACAGGCTTTCTCTCGAAATCTTGGATGCCATTTTCCCCACTCTAATTAAGATGTTTAAACTATTTTCAGTACTGGTTTCTTCTGGCCTCCATTTATACATCCTGCTTACGCTATTCCTGGGGGTGACCCCTGGTTGCCCACTTGTAATTGAGAGACCATTTGCCAACATCTTTGTGACTCTCCATGTGGACTTTGTTTTATGGTGACTGAGTTGGCCCTAAATATGGTGCCTTCTGCCTTTAATATTTTTAGGAAAAAACATGACTCCAAATTCTTTCTTTTTAGGACAAAGATCCAATTACTTGTCAGTGGAATGGAACAGGACATATGGTAGGGCTCAGTGGTTAGTTGTTACATGATAATTTGAGCAGGGTATATGTGTGTGTATGTAGTAAGTGTGATATGCTGTGTGGTGTTTGTGTGTGGTATATGCATATGTGTCTGCAAATACCTCATCCATGTACAGAAGCCTGAGAAGAACATTGAGTGTCTTTCCTCCATCACACATCCACTTGTTTCCTTAAGACAGACTCTCTTACTAATTCTGGAGCTGCTTACTTTAATGAATCCTAGAGAGTCTGTGGTCTGTTCTACCAGGAAAGTGTTGTCCAGAGTTCTGCAAGGCATTTAGATCCCACCAGTGTCTTTCTACAGTCAGAGTCTTTGCTCTTATATCTTCCATCTGATCTCTAGAAAGAGATGTTTGTTTGGACTTCCACGGGGCCCCATACATTTTTCATTTAAGTGCTGTAAGTTTTCTTGAATATTTTAAAATATTTTTATTGATTGATTAATTTTGAGAGGGAAAGATGTAAGAGAAAGATGCAGACAGAGAGAGAAAGAGAGACCTCTTGCCACTGCAAATGAACTCCAGACACATGAACCACTTTTTTTTTTTTTTTTTTTTTTTTGAGTGAGGCTGATGGGAGGAGAGAAGATAAGCTTGTGTGTGGTGATCAGATGCCGCTATTCTTTGTCACACCTTGCTTTCAGATTATTTTATTCTGCTACCCACGATCTAGCTGTGTCTGGATTGGCCTGCTAACTGTTCCTTCACTTACATGAGAATTAACCAAAACCTGTGACATAAAAGACCTACATTATAACATTCCCTCTACTATGAATTCTCCTCAGCTCTTGCTTGGTTTGTGAGATGCTTGACTTCCACTGCCTACACACACTTGGGGAAGATTTTCACATTATTTGGGCTGCCTAATACTGTGAACTGCTTCTGAGGTGATTTCTGGTGCTTTCTGGCTCCAGCCTCAGGAACACAAGACAATGAGACTCAGTTCACTCATAGGCTAAGTATAGTCCACATGTGATCAAGTTTCATGTTTTGGTCCTGTAAGTGCTAGGCATTCCAAATTAACTCCCCAAGAATTAAAGAAATTAGAATGAGAACCTTAATATTCATATGTGTTTTATCCTTTCCCTATATGCTAAAGAATGCTAACTAGCTGGTCTACCTGTGGGACATAGGACCTGGGAATGCTTGGTTCACCATAAACACAGAAAGAGGCACTGGCCCCATGTCTGTGGACTATAAAATGAGGGAGAGAAATGAGGTATCCAGGACATCTGTCCATGGCCGCTTAGGAGGACTTACATTGTGCTGATTGTTCCAGGCTTCCTCACAAAAGTTTAAAGTAAATTAAACTGTTAATTCACAGATTTTTCTCATTTTGGTTTCCCTTGTAGAAAAACAAATAGTTTCCTAGGTTTATTGTCAGTTGTCAGAAAGGGGCATCATTCCTCTGCCACTTTTTCTGTAAGCCATATTCACATTTTTCCCTAATAAAAAGGTACTTGTTTTGGTTTTCATTTTTGCAACATGTACCAGAATTGTAAATTGTGAGGCTCTCTGGGCCAAAGAACTCTTAAAAAGCTGAGGCTGGGAAAGAGGCTCAGTGGATAGAGGAATCACCATACAAATGCAAGTACCAGATGGAGCTCAGATCCCCAGCACCCATGCAAAACCTGGAGGCAGGAGCTGGCGTCTGTAATCCAGAATGCCTAGTGCAGGACAGCAGGCAGAGACTGGAGAACCAGGAGAACAAGAGAACCTGCCTCAGAAACGAGGTAGAAGGTAAAGATTGACATCCTGAGCTGTTCTTTCACCTCTACGTGAGCACCATGGCACGTTTGTACACGCACACATAATGCATGTGCACACACAGTTATTTATAAAAACAACAACACTGTAGGTTTCTGATTTTAGAACTGGTTAATTTTCAAAGCCTTGTCACTACCTCAGGAACTGTCTGACACAATCTCCCGTGAGGCTTCCTGATAAGCCTTGGCAGTGGCATTCCATACAGAGAAAGGGCTCCATCTGATTCCTACTCAGGCCCATTGCCTTGTGTTCACTTTGGGTCTTCAGTATGCCCCAAACCCTTTATCAGTAGAACTATAGTATATTTTGAAGAAAGTTTGAGGGAGTTGGACATAGTGGAAGAAAATTAGGTCCTTGGGATGCCCTCAAAAAGGGTATTTGGCACTATGGCTGCTTCATTATCTGTGTCCCAGCCTCCATGAGTTGAGCAATTTTTTTTTTGCTGCCATATGCCTACATACTCCCTACCATGATAGGCATGCCTCATCACAGACCTAAAATCAATAGGGCCAAGTGAACACTGACTGAAACCATTGAAACTGTGATACAAAATAGCTTTTTCTTCTCTTACGTTGATCTCCCCATAGTTTTGTCACAGTGATGGGAAGCTAAGATGCCTCATGTGAGCATGAGTTCATCATTTCCATAACCACATCTCTTGTGTACAAAAGTACCCTTGAGAACACCCTTTGTTTGCCCAGTGTGCATGGACTTTTCATGGAGTTTGTCTAGATTTGCCTTCAGAAACGTGGCATGTTGGTTTGAATAAGATATCCCCCAGAAACTCATGTGTTCTGGATGCTTGGTTCCCAGCTGGTAGAAATTCGGAAGGTGGAGCCTTGCTGAAGGAGATGTGCTGTTGGGGGTATGATAGCGAGCTTTTGCTGGCTTACTCCCTTTTTGATATTTTCACCTACTTTGGCAGAGATGATGTCCAATTTCTGCTCATGCCATGTTTTCCCCTGCCATCATGAAGTTTCCCTTTGAGACTTTAAGCCAAAATAAAAACTTTCTTCCCAACAGCTGCTTTTGAACGGGTGCTTTATTCCATCACCATAAAGTAACTACAACACTTGGACATGTTTACAGTTATAAAAAAGCTTCTAAGTAGTGACCCATGGGCAGTCTTTAATGGTCTTCCAGTTAAACAAGATACTTCTCTGGGATAAGAGAGTCTCTTTGAAGATAGAACATACTATTGTGGATATTACACCAAAATGCAATAGGTAATAAAGAGTTAGGTAAAAAGAGATAGCAGCTAGCAAGCTTAATGCACTTGTTTCCACAGACCACAAGCTCCCTCTGTCCTATGATCTGACACTAAAATTTGGTCACCTATATAAATAGGTGCTGTGTAGACCTTCTTCTCATGAGATGACATGCTATGGCAGTCCCACTTACAGAAGTTCTCCCTCGATAGAAGGCATCGAAACTCACACATGGGCTTTGAAGAGATCAAGGTCTCATCAGATGACTTAAAAGGCATTAAAACTAATGAAGTTACAAATTGGTCCTAAGAAAATTAGTGTTCCTGCATATTTATTGACTCATCCTACATTTACTCTGCCCATGGTAGGATGGCATTGTGTGAGATGTTGTGAGAACTTCAATGCAGGTCGTAATCACTACCCCTTAGGACACTGATGAGCTAATAATAGTGGCAGGTTAGGAAAATAATACAGTACAACTATAGTACATAATGTTACTATTGAAATGTTAATTATATTATGGGATATAATTATAATATGTTTAATAGAGTGAAAATATATAATAAGCATAATGTGGTACAAAATGGGACACACTTAACCCAAGCCAGTGACCTTTATGTGGTACTACTGTCTGCTGTTTATTCATAATTATGTAAATAAAGATAGCCTAACATTTAAAAAAATTTTTTATTAATTAGTTTTGTATCCAGCAAATACAGTAAGTTTGGTACCATTATTAGGCTCATCCATGACCTACCCTATTGGCCCCTCCTTTTTGAGGTATATGGGTCGTGCATTATGGAGTTAGCCCACAGTTATGGGTAAGACAAATGTCTCTGCATATCATGACCCAACATGTAGCTCTGACATTCTTTCCACCCCCTCTTCCACAACTGTTAATAAGATTTGGAAATATTAAAATATGACTTTAAAATATTTGGGAGAATCAGGCGTGGTGGTGCACGCCTTTGATCCCAGTACTTGGGAGGCAGAGGTAGGAGGATTGCCATGAGTTCGAGGCCACCCTGAGATGACATTGTAAATTCCAGGTCAGCCTGGGCTAGGGTGAGACACTACCTAGAAAAAAAAAAAATTTGGGAGAGACTTCCAACTTGTAAATACAATACAGCATAATTTAAACATTTTATTCCTTTATTAATTTTTATTGTCATTTAGTACTATGGTTTGGTTATGACTTGTGTGTGTGGGTCTCTCATGACATCATGTATTGAAATTTACTTTTCATTCTGAGGTATTGAGAGGGTGGTAACTTAGTTCATCCATCCATGGTGGGTAGGGATTAGGAAGTGGTTAGGATTAGATTATGGTGTTAGAGTAGAGGCTATTAATTAAATCCTGGTGGCTTCATAGGAAGAAGGAGAGGAACCCAAAGTGTGTGCATGCTGTCTTGCTCCCCGATGTTCTTCCTCCTCACCTTAGGACACTAACAGAAAAAAAAAAAAAAAAAAAAAAAAAAAAAAAAAAAAAAAAAAAAACTATAAGCTCCTCACTTTGGGCCTCCAGGAGGCACAACCTACCAGTTTTCTTCACAGCTTCTTGTTCAGTAGTGTTGTGATGGTGACAACAGAAAGCACACTGGTACTATGGGCATGAGCATATGTGTCTGAGGGGAGATGAAAACAGATTGCAAAGAAGCCCAATGTCATCAACAAGGCATGGGGCTTTGCTCTCGTCCCCTGGCCTTCTCCCAGCTTCTCCTCCTTTTTCTTTCTAGATCTCATGTTAGCATTATCAGCCTGGAAATCACCCTTTAAAAGAATGTTTCTTAAGGTCTTAGTGAAAGTCCAAAATATAACCATGTCAGAATGAACACTTTTGATTCTTCTATATCATTTGTATGGAAAATGTAACTCTTTGACAGAGTGTATGTGATCTTCAGTAGCAACTCAGGGCTTTAGTGGATATTGTCGAGTATACCATTCAACCCTACCTGTAAAAACAAATGGTTAAATAAATAAATACTTAGATAGCTCATCTATGCAAATAGTTTCTTTTCAGGTGATCCTTATAGCTCCTTGTAGGAAAAGCATCTTTCCCTCATTGATTCTGGGACCTGTACCCCTTTCATTTTGTAGTTCTGCCGTTTTTAAAACAGTTTTGCACCACTAGTTGCAATCAAACCAATGGAAAAGCTTTGATCAGGAGAAGAGGAACCATACTGGTAGGATATTATTGACCAAGATTCTAGTGCAGCTTGCATATCACAGCTATTTATATTTGATCGGCTATAACTATGTGACTTATAACAAAGATAAAGTGTGTTGTAGTCTACTGTTCCAGGTTTCAAAACATCTTCCCGTCTTCAAGGAGCTTAGTATATATAAGTAACAAAAATCAGAACTGCCATGAGAACTTGAATAAAAAGAGCTTTCCCACAGAGTGCTTTGGGGCAATATGGAAGGTAGAGAAAAGTTTCAAGTGGATAAAGAGCATTTGGTTGTGGTCTTTGTACTGGTTACTTTTCTCATTGCTATGACTGACACTTGTGAAAAACAATTCTAAAGAAGAAAGGCCTCATGTTGGCTCATCCCATCATGGCAGGAAGTTGCTGTGGCAGGATCATGAGGCTGAGGTCCTACTGTGTCTGCAGTCAAGAAGGAGAGAGCACTGACGGCTGGCACTCAGCTAGCTTGCTCCTTTTTGGTCAGCCTGGGAACCCAGCCCCTGGGAGGGTGTCGCCTTCAAGTAGGGTGGGTCTTTCTATCTCAGGTAAGCTAGAAACTCTCTTGCAGAGATGTAATTAGAAAAGTCATGGAAAACAGTTGAAAAGCTGAGTCAGGATCCTAATGTAAAGGAGTCATCTCCCATAAATATTCTCTACCATGTTAGCAGGCTCTATGGTCAGAGGACACCAGGTTAGGAAGAAATAGTCCCTAAACTCAGTTTAATAGCAGAAGCAGACAGGTGACCAACTATATACTATAATTAAGTCACTGGCAGGTGCAGCTATGTAATAAACTCACATATGCAATGATAATTATCATTTAAAAACCATCTACTATGTTCGATACTGTTTGTGACTATTTTATATTTTTAACTCAGTCTTCATGATAGGTCTATGAAGCAGTAACTTTTGTTGTCCCATTACGTAGGAAACTGGGGTACTCAACATGAAGTGACTTCCCTAAAATCATCAGACTAGGTGAGGAAGAAGCAGGATTCAAACCTGATCTCATGTTGTCAATCATGACATTTCCAGAGAAGAGTTGGGTTAGTAGGAAGAGGTAAGAGAGAAGCCCTCAAGGTGGGCAAGGGTATTTTAGGAAGTAAAATTAACACAGGGAGTTGGATGGAGAAAACATCAGGAAGATGGTTGGAGATTACATTTGGATTTTATAATACACATGATTTGGGCTGCTAGTGTGATGGTTACCTGGGGTTTCTCATGATGGAGATGTTTGGTGTTGAAGAGCTTACCAAGATTCTCCCCCACACATACTCTGACCACCCTCCTCATCACATTGACAGACAGTGTGTGATCCCTTGTATATACATCTCTGTATGAAGTGTGATGTCAATAAGGCCTAAGATCTAGTATGACTATCCTTCTCTAAGCAGTTCATTTACTCATTTAGAATCTATTCTAGGGCTAGAGGGATGGCTTAGCAGTTAAGGCATTTGCCTGCAAAGACAAAAGACTCAGGTTTGATTCCCCAGGACAAACATTAGCTAGATGAAAAGGGGGTGCATGCACCTGGAGTTTGTCTGCAGTGGCAGGAGGCCCTGGCGTGCCTATCCTTTCTCTCTTTCTCTCCCTCCATCCCTCCCTCCCTCCCTTTTTCTCCCTTTCAAATAATTAAATAAATATAAAATATATTTATAAAAGAATCCATTCTACAAGCTGGGGAGTTGGCAATGTGCTTGCCCCAAAAAGCATGAGAAATTGTGTCCAATCCCTAGTATCCACATAAAATATTGGGAGTGACCATGTGCACCCATAAGCCCAGGAGAAGCAGAGACAGGAGGATCCCTGGGGCTCTCTGGCCAACCAGTCTAGTTTAACTGGAGAGCTACACTAATGAAAGACCTTGTCTATAAAAAGGAGATGGAAAGTTTCCTCTGCTCTCCACACACATATGTATACACATGCATGCACACCCATGTAACATGCACACACAATGCATACATACATACATATATATATATATATATATATATATATATATATATATATATATACACATACATACATACATACACATATTCATAAAAAATACATTCCAAGATTTTAATTCAAACATAGTTTTAAATAAATGGATCCTGCATGATCATAGCACTTGACCTCAACTCTTGAGGAACTTATAGTTTGATGGGTACCCAGCCTAACTGTGGTGGCACCCACATAGCACCTTCAAAACATGGAAAGATGGGGTGAGCTGAGAAAACAAAATGGTCTTCACAATTTCCAACCAAAAATTAAGTTATTCAAAGTGAGTGTGCATGTGTCAATACAGAATCAGTGTGGATGAGTGTGACCATGAGTATACATGTATCTATAAGGAATCAGTGCAGATGAGTGTGACTGTGAGTGTGCATGTGTGTCAATAAGGTATCAGTGCAGATGGGTATGAAATCTCCTAGATAATCAGGACTTCTGAACTTCTCTGAAGCTCTTACAAGTAACAAAGGAAAATCTCTGTGGTCCTTGGCTTAAAAGAGTCGCCCTTGCTTCCTTTTCTGTAAACGTTTCCATTCTGATCTTGATGCAGTGTTGAGAAAAAACCATGTGAGCAGTGACTCCCACATCACCTTCTCTGGGCAAGGTAAGGGACATGCCAGTCTTTGTAGCAAAAGCCACTTCAGTATTCCTTCACTGAGGTCGTTCTGAAAAAAAAGAGTAGCCATGGTTATGCTTTGTGGGACAACTGTAACATAATAATGGAAAAATGAACTTTGAGACAGCCAGAAATATTGTTTTTATGGTTCTTATTTGAGTGGTTATTAATATGAATTAGAACTATCCAAAGAATTAAATAGGGAGATGAGTGGGGTACATTGTATAGTGAATGTTGTCTAAGACACTAAATACTCCAACGTGGCACCAATATATAATGTGTATGTCTACAAATATTATCAGCATAAATAATTCATGTTGCTTTGCATTCAGTCGATTAATGGCATCGTTGTCATTTTATCAGTTGTGATGCCAGTGCAATCTTGTGCATTGTGTTTAAAGAACACTCAGGGCAATGTTTCCATTGTGCGTCTGGTTGCTGTAATGTATTTATTCACTTAGACAGATGAAATGAAATAGTGTTTAATATGCGTGTCTGCATTACACTCGAGACTGTAAATAAATTACACAGTATTATTCCCTTTCATTGTCAGAAAAATTATAGATATTTTCAAGTATCTAAAATACTGCCACTTTGCACATTTAATTACAATTTTTTGAAGCTTTTCAATGGATTTTGAAGAACCCAAAGCATTTCAGTTATTAAAAAGAAAATTTTGGTAACTTAAGTGGGCTATAGCAAATGAAATTTTAATTACTGTGAAATAAATGCTCTAGGGCAAAGGATGTATAATTTAGTTGGGAGAGTGCTTGTCTATCCTGGATGAAGCCCTGTGTTCAGTTCCTATCATTGCATAAAACTGCGTGACGGCACATGCCTATAATCCCAACAATCAAGTGGTGGAGAGAGATGGATCAGATGTTCAAGGTCATCTTTACTTGCATAGTGAGTTCAAGACCAGTCTGGGCTACAAGAGATGCTGTCTCACAAAGGAAGATAACTTTGCTACTCAGGGATGGATAGAAATATTTCTAGAAAGTATTCATTGCTATAGGCTAGCCTTGCCTCTGTCCTTCTAGTCCTCTTTCTTACTCCCTGGAGCTTGGATCACTGGTGAGTCCAGAGCCTTCTCTGGCAACATGCAGCCAAGGTCTTCTTGCTATAATTCCCTTCTTGATTCACTTTTTCCTGGAAGAAAATTCCAGTTCCTTCACATAGCCATTCTCAGCTGGAGGTTGGATGTCATAGGGTGATTGAAGTCATTGTGTTCAGACTTGGATGGCTGGTGTCTAAGAACACCGGAGCTGAAAAGTAGTTAAAGCATTGAAACTGGATTTTATTCAGCACTTTTGCAATAGGGGGAAAGAGCTTTAGGACTGAATTGAAATCAGAAGAGGCGAGTATTGATAGCCAAGGAGGATTTATAGCCAAGGAGTGAGGGGTAGGGGTGAGATCAGTAGATGGAAAGCTATGGGGTTAGAGTATCTGGCTAACTGGCATAAGAAGATTCCAGCTGCAGGCAGGCTGAGGCAACCAGGTATTACCTGAAGGATTGTGGAGGAAGAAGCAGGGGATCATATATTGAGGGTAGAGGATTCTGGCTAAACCAGCTTCATAGAACGCTTGCTAAAATTGCATGATGCAAAAACAGACACACAGGTCCAAAATTCAAGGCTTAATTGGGAAGAGAATTTAGAACCCGACCAAAGCTTGGTCAGATAGGAAATCTTAGTAGTTAAGTGTGTTTTTTCAAAAGAAGAGGTACATTCTATTTTAAATAAGGAGAAATGAACTCCAAATCAAGCTTATATTGAGATAGTCTTCTGGAAAGACCAGAGAATGGAGTCCTGCTATATAACACAGTGGAAGAATGGTGCAGATTCCTCTTGTGATGAAGAGGAAAGGAGGAGCTGAGGAGTTACCATGCATGAGGATTGGATTTGGCAGGGAGTAGGTGTGAGGTGGGTGTTTTCCTTGCAGTATGGTGTATCTTACCCCTGGTATGCAGCTTGGCATAGACAGTGAGAGCTCATGTATTAGCTAAATATAGTACACAGGACTCCATATACTTTTTCTACTGATGACCCTCTTCACCCTAGAAACTTGTACATGACCATGGGCATATAGATATATAAAAAAGTTACATTTGCAAATCAAGCTTTTACAGACAAAATATCCTATTTCAAAATAGTTCTTCAGTACACATATATTTTATCATTCATTAATGATAATGGGACATTTGCATAGTGAGTAGTTTGTTAATTTTTACATAATGAATGAGATCTTGGCTGAATAGTTGATCCTACAGGATGGAGAGTCTTCAAAATTTTAAATTGATCAAAATTTTGATTTGGGGGCTGGAGAGATGGCTTGGTGGTTAAGCACTTGCCTGTGAAGCCTAAGGACACTGGTTCAAGGCTCAATTCCCCAGGACCCACATTAGCCAGATGCACAAGGGGGCACACTCGTCTGAAGTTTGTTTACAGTGGCTGGAGGCCTGGTGAGCCCATCCTCTCTCTATGTATATATATCTATCTCTCTGCCTCTTTCAATCTCTGTGTCTGTCACTCTCTAATAAATAAAAGTAAACAAAAATTTTTTAAAAAGATTGATTTGGTTTTATAATTGTCAGTGTTGAGAATGCTGTGTCACATATGTAGAGCAAAATGGCAGAAATACGTTTAGAGCCATTTCAGGCATTGCTATAAATTCTGTTATAGTCCTAGCCCAAAATTCATTTAATGATCTTTTTTGAGGCAAGACCAACAGACTGACCTTTTTTATGTGAAATAGAGAGAGTTGGCATCCCAGGGCCTCCTACCACTGTAATCCAACATCAGATGTGTGTGCTCACTTGTGCACATATGTGACCTTGTACGCTTGCATAACTTTGTGTGCCTGGCTTATGTGGGGCCTGGAGAATCAAACATGAGTCCTTAGGCTTTGCAGGCAAGTGTCTTAACTGCTAACACCTCTCCAGCCCCATTTACTGATTTTTAAATGAAACTAATATCAGTGACTCAAACAGTAATATTTATGTTTTATTGTTGTTTTGAAGTAGGGTCTCATGTAGCCTCTCTGGCCTACAACACACTATGTAGCCAGTGATATCTTCCTGCCTCTAGCTCCTAAGTAGTAGGTTTATAGGCATGTACTATAATGCTGGGCTTTCAAACTGCAATTTTTTAACTCAACACGATAACAATCATTGCAATCCACAATATACAGGAGTGTTGAAGAAGAGACAAACAAAGAGCTTCGGACAGGACTTACTAGCATTTCATGGCATAAGGGCATGCTCAATGCAGAGTGCACATGTCACATGTCCAGACCTAAGGCTACCCTGAAGTCCCATGCTGCAACACAGGCAAGTGCTGCCAGAAACACCTCAGATTCATTACGTGTCTGATTTTGAGTCAATTCTTGATCATTATGCATTCAGAAACCTTTTACTGTTGCCAGATTTTGTGACCACCACATTTATCTACCTAACACCGATGAGGTAACAAACTGGCACTTGAGAAGTTGGAAAAGTCTGCTCTATTCTCTTGCTTCCTTTCATAAATTACTAAAGTAAAATTTCACCTCTATTTTACCTGCCCTATCTAAAGGCTATGGTCATGGGGAACAGTAATTTATCCATATGATGACATAGTGTTAGTAAGTTGACTGTCAGGAAGGTATTTAGTCTATAGAGATGGGGAGATATTTCAATAAGTAAAGTGCTTGCTGTGCATGTATGAAGAACTATGTTTGATTGCCAGAACCCATGTAAAAAAGCCAGTCATGCTTGTCATCCCAGGTCTGTGAAGGCACACACACACACACACACACACACACACACACACACGCTAGTGTGTCATCTCTGGAGTCAGAAACACAAGAACAAAGCATTTTGCTATCCCACTAGTTCACTGTAGAGTGAGTTCCCTCAACAGGAAAAGTGAACTCATGTCAGATAGTGAATCTGCTCCCAAAAGAAGGAGTCAAGTCAGACCTGGAAGTATCTGATTCCTGGTACAAGCTCCTTCCAGCCCTGCCATTCTTCTTTGCTAAATTAAGTATACTCCTATGCGGGGTCTTTTTTCATTTTGGAATAGTTTGGCCCATGTTTTCTCAGAACCTGCTGAGCCAGGAGTTCTTTGGAACTGTACTGAACAAAGCAGAGAGAAGAGTGCAGACCTGAAACAGCCTTGGCTGGCTTTCTGAGAACCTTTTGGCTCCCCCTTGCAAGATGGGGTTCTATATTTACCAGTGATTGCACTGTGACTCATCTCTTCCACGTTGGGTGGATACTACTGTAACACCGAGGTGACTTGATCAAAAGTCTCCTTCAGTTTATACCCTTAACAATAATTTAAGTGGTATTTAAAAGTCAGGTTTATCCCACTAAATAAAGGATGGATTTATCTGGGCTCATTTTTTCCCAAGGTAGGCTGTCATGTAGCCCAGGCTAGTGTTGAATTGGCTTTGTAGCTGGAGATGATAAGTTCCTGATCATCTGGCCTCTGCTGCCCTGGGGTTATACACATAGGTCACCAGGTTCAGTTTATGGGGTGCTGGGGAATCAAAGCAAGGTCAACTGAAAATGCCTTTGCCTTATGTAGGCTTCTCATTATAAAAGAACCATTTTATGCAGCCACCAGAGTGAAATGTTTTTGGAGTTTCACTGGCCAGGCTGTTCTGAACAGATTCAGGGTGAGAATAGTCTAACATTATGATCATCTGCTTTGTGGAACAGAAGGAAGCCAGTTTAACTGGAACTGGATGGATTTCTTAACTTGGAAGACACTGGCTTCTGATGTCTCAAGTAAAGCCAGAGAAAGGAAGTATTTTCAAGACTTTTTTTTCAGGTTGTTTTTCCAAACTTCTGTTTGGTTCCCTTTGTGAGAAATGTCCTCTCCTTCCTGCTTCGGACCAGGTTTTCCCATGCAGGCATCCAGATTTCACAACACACTTGGATTCAACACTTGGCACATCTCAGAAGTGTGGGAGAGCAGGGCTGTGTTTGGATCAGCTGACTACCTAATCAAGAGGGTGGAGAGAGTCCCAATCCCAGTGAGCATCTCAGAAAAGAGCCCAGCCCTGCTCTGAGTGCTCAGGTGACAAAGTGGGGACACCTATCTGAGACAATCCTCTCCATTCTGGGAGAGGCTTAAAAGGAAACCAAGCTAGAGGTTGCTTATATATTCTCTCTTTCTTTCTCTCTCCCCCCTCCCCTTTGTCTCTCTCTGGTCTCTGAAACTGTTTACCTGCCTCAGCCTCCTGAGGGCTAGGATTAGAAGTGTATGTGTTGCCATGCCAGTAACAACATTCTTGTGTTTTAAAAATGTTCCCACACATTAGAACTTTAATATAACTTCCTTTTAGTTAAAAAGAAATTATTGTTTTCTTTCAGTTAAAAAAAGTAGGAGCTGGAGAGATGACTTAGTGGTTAAAGTCATTTGCCTGCAAAGCCAAAGGACCCAGGTTCAATTCCCCAGGACCCATGTAAGCCAGATGCACAAGGGGCACATGCATCTGGAGTTTGTTTGCAGTGGCTAGAGTCCCTGATGTGCCAATTATGTCTCTGTCTGTCACTCTTCTATTTCTCTCTCTGCTTGCAAGCAAATAAATAAAATAAAATAAATAGATGCAGAGGGCTGAATAGATGGCTCAGTGATATTAATGGGAGATTCTTCAGTCATTCTTGCTCTTACCATGACATAACAAAGGGGAAAACCAGTGCTTAAATACTAGTGACTCAAGCCACTCCTCCTTGAGTCCTCAACTTCTGTCTGGTCTCATTTTAAGATTGCCCAGGTATGTAACCTTGCTGAAATTAACATCAGTTATTTTATCTTTGATTCTTGCTCAGAACTGGATCTCTGTGTGAAGATGATTTCAATTACTAATTTCTCAAAAACTTTAGCAACTCCTGAATATGTGTTTGTTGGAAACACATGCTTGAGTCACAAATGCAAAGGAATTAAACATATGGAGAGTGGCCTTCTTCTGAGTTTTCCCTTCCACCCATTCTGAAATGTGTGCCTACCAGAGTGAATGGAGGTCTGAAACCACAGACTGTTGTCAGCATTAAGGACAAAAGAATCAAGTTCCACAGAGGCAGTTCATATACCATGGGGCTGTTCTGAGAGGAAGCCAGAAGTTGTTTTGACAATGAGCATCTCCATATCTTAAAAAAAAAAAAATGTGGGCTGGAGAAGTGGCTTAGTGGTTAAGGTATTCGCCTGCAAAGCCAAAGGACCCAAGTTCGATACCCCAGGACCCACATAAGCCAGATGCACAGGGGCACATGCATCTGGAGTTCATTTGCAATGGGTTCATTCTCTCTCTCTCTCTCATTGCAAATTAATTAATTAATTAATTAATTAAAAAATAGCCAGGCATGGTGGCACACGCCTTTAATCCCGGCACTTGAGGCAGAGGTAGGAGGATCTCTCAGTCCGAGGCCACGCTGAGACTACATAGTGAAATCCAGGTCAGCCTGGGCTAGAGTGAGATCCAACCTTGAAAAACAAACAAACAAACAAAATTTTTTTTAATTTATTTATTTGAGAGCGACAGACACAGAGAGAAAGACAGATAGAGGGAGAGAGAGAGAATGGGCGCGCCAGGGCTTCCAGCCTCTGCAGACGAACTCCAGACGCGTGCGCCCCCTTGTGCATCTGGCTAACGTGGGACCTGGGGAACCGAGCCTCGAACCGTGGTCCTTAGGCTTCACAGGCAAGCGCTCAACCGCTAAGCCATCTCTCCAGCCCAAATTTTTTTAAAAAAATCTATGTGTAGTGTGGGGGGTGTATCATGGCAATGCATCTGGCATCCAGAGTAGAACTGGGTATCCTCCTCTACAGCTCTTCCATATTTTCTGCTGAGAGATGCCAGCTAAAATTGGTCCTACATCATGATTTCTCTATACTTTCTGCAATTATTAGAAATATTTTTAATTTTTTTCTCATTTTTTATTAACATTTTCCATGATAATAAAAAATATCCCACGGTAATACCCTCCCTTCCCCACCACATTCCCCTTTGAAATTCCATTCTCCATCATATCCCCGCCCCATCTCAATCATTCTACTTACATATATACAATACCAACCTATTAAGTACCCCCCTCCCTTCCTTTCTCTTCCCTTTATATCTCCTTTTTAACTTACTGGCCTCTGCTACTGAGTTTTTTTCCTTCTCACGCAGAAGCCCAATCATCTGCAGCTAGGATCCACAAATGAGGGAGAACATGTGGTGCTTGGCTTTCTGGGCCTGGGTTACCTCACTTACTATAATCTTTTCCTGATCCATCCATTTTTCTGCAAATTTCATAACTTCATTTTTCTTTACCTCTGAGTAGAACTCCATTGTATAAATGTGCCATATCTTCATTATCCACTCTTCAGCTGAGGGACATCTAGGCTGGTTACATTTCCCAGCTATTATAAATTGAGCAGCAATAAACTTGGTTGAACACGTACTTCTAAGGAAATGAGATGAGTCCTTAGGATATATGCCTAGGAGTGCTATAGCTGGGTCATATGGTAGATCAATCTTTAGCTGTTTTAGGAACCTCCACACTGATTTCCACAAAGGCTGGACCAGATTGCATTCCCAACAGTGTAGAAGGGTTCCTCTTTTTCCACATCCCTGCCAGCATTTATGATCATTTGTTTTTTCTTTTATTTTTTTTTAATTTTTTAATTTTTATTTTTTTTTAATTTAATTTATTAGTTTTCTTTTCAGTAAATACAGGCAGTTTGGTACCATTGTTTAGGCTCATCTGTGATCTACCCCCTCCCATTGGACCCTCCTTGTTGATGAAAATGGGTCTTGCATTGTGGAGTTAGCCCCCAGTTATTGGTATGATAAATGTCTCATTTTTTCAGGAGTGAGATGGAATCTCAATGTAGTTTTAATCTGCATTTCTCTGAAGACTAGTGACGTAGAGCATTTTTTAAATGCTTATGTGCCATTCGTATTTCTTCCTTTGAGAACTCTATTTAGCTCCATAGCCCATTTTTTTCATTGGCTTGTTTGATTCCTTATTATTTAACTTTTTGAGTTCTTTGTATATCCTAGATATTAATCCTCTATCAGATATATAGCTGGTGAAGATTTTTTTTTCCCCATTCTGTAGGTTGCCTCTTTGCTTTATTCACAGTGTCCTTTGCAATGCAAAATCTTTGTAATTTCATGAGGTCCCAGTGATTAATCTGTGGTTTTATTGCCTGAGCAATTGGGGGTTGTATTCAGAAAGTCTTTGCCAAGACCAATATGTTGAAGGGTTTCCCCTAATTTTTCCTCTAGCAGTTTTAGAGTTTCTGGTCTGATGTTAAGGTTTTTAATCCATTTGGACTTAATTCTTGTGCATGGAGAGAGAGAAGGATCTATTTTCATCCTTCTACAGATACATATCCAGTTTTCCTAACACCATTTGCTGAAGAGGCTGTCTTTTCTCCAATGAGTATTTTTGGCATTTTTATTGAATATCAGGTGGCTATAGCTACCTGGACTTACATCTGGGTCCTCTATTCTATTCCATTGATCTACATGTCTGCTTTTGTGCCAGTACCACGCTGTTTTTGTTACTATGGTTCTGTAGTATAGGTTAAAGTCAGGTATGGTGATACCACCAGCCTTATTTTTGTTGCTCAGTATTATTTTAGATATTCGAGGGTTTTTGTGATTCCAAATGAATTTTTGGATTGTTTTTTCTATTTCCATGAAGAAAGCCTTTGGAATTTTGATGGGGATTGCATTAAATGTATAGATTGCTTTTGGTAAGATTGCCATTTTCACAATATTGATTCTTCCAATCCAGGAACAAGGGATGTTTTTCCACTTCCTAGTGTCTTCTGCAATTTCTCACTTCAGTGTTTTAAAGTTCTCATTGCAGAGATTCTTTACTTCCTTAGTTAGGTTTATTCCAAGGAACTTTATTTTTTTTTTTTGATGCAGTTGTGAATGGGAGTGATTCTCTGATTTCATCCTATGTGTGTTTTAATTTTTGATTAAGTGGCAAATGGTTATACCAGTTTTCTTGGATGTTGTACTTTGCTAGTGTTCTTTTGAAAACACACTTTACGAATGACACTCCATCATTTTTTTTCCTACATCTAGAGAATACCGAGTTCATTTCCCACTCTTACATTGCATGTGAGACAGTAGGGTCATAGATACCTCCAATAAATGCTTAACAGTGTTCAATGGTGCAAATCCAAGCCAAGCCTTTATTTGCAGATCCTCTTGAGACCACTGGATGAGAGAAGGCAAGAAAGGCTATTATTTATACCTGATGGCAGATTTTTCTTATTTATTTATTTGCAAGGGGAGAGAAAAGAAATATGGATGTGCCAGGGCCTCTAGCCATTGCAAACTCCTGACACATTTGCAATTTCCTGCATCTGGCTTTATGTGAGTACTGGGGAATCAAACCTGGGTGGCTCGGTTTTGCAGGCAAGTGCTTTAACTGCTGAGCCATCTCTCCAGCCCTGATGGCAGATTTTCAGGGAGCCCTGTCCTCCCCAACCACCACCAAATACAGTTCCTCACAGTCATGGCAGAAGTGTGGAATGCCGTGACAACCTGAGAGAATGTTCTACATCACTTTTGGGTTCTCACTTTCTATACCTGTTAAGTTCACTGGTTGAAACTTCGTTCCCAAATCACAATGTAATTGTTATACTGTAGTTTAATTTTTCCATGATTAGGAGATTGAGCCCTTTTACACTGCCTTCCTCTTTCTTCGTGTATATCATAATAGTAGCTAGCCAACTGGGATTTGTTCCAGCCTTTGGAAAGTGGCTTCAAGCAGGAAGAGTCCTTGGAGCTAGATGAGGAAGAGGCGTTGTAGACAATCTCTTCTGCTTTAAACTTCTTCCAAGCGCTAAGAAAAGCTCACTGGCTTTTTTAGCATGTCTCACACAACCTGCTCCAGCTTTTACCTTGTGCTTCACAGCTTCCTGCCACACCCACTCTCAAACCAATCACTTGCAAGAATGCTGAGTTACCAGGATGGATCAGGCATAGTGTCTTGTCAGTGCTAGGAGAGCAACATTGACGTTTCCTTCATGGGGCCGATTTTTGTGACAGGCAATTGATGACTTCATGTTAAGAGACTTGAATTTGGTAGTAATGTGATTGCTTTCCTTTGTGTTTTAACCCCCAGTTTAGCAAATGCTGCTCAGCTTGGGGAGCCAGGTGTAAGAACCTCAATTGATGACTAATGATGGGCAGCTTTATTCCTCTCCTGTTTAGTGTCCTGAGTGTCTGAGAGAACTTGCCTCCAGACATTGATCTTTCCTCTTTCAGAGTATTTTTTGGTGTTATGCGCTCAAGGAAACCTCCAGATGAGACAAATTGAGATGTTAAACATTAGCTTTTGTTCTTCCTGTCAATTTCCAGGTGAAAATGATGGAGAATGACATTCAGGTTCTTTTCAGTGAGAACATGGGTGGTATGGGATGCAATGGCAGGCATCAGGCAGGAACTAAATCTGATTTGACTGCTCTGTTAAAGGGCAGTGAAATCAAACAAAGTGGGCAGTTCCATAAACAGAACTAAGGGTAGGCAAACCTCGAGGTCAGTCTGCTGTGGTTGAAGGGCAGTTAATCAGCATAGGTGTGAAAAATTCCTGCAGTGAATGAGCCAGATCCCATCCTATCTTGTTCCACTGACCTCAGAATCAAACCTACCATTGATCCTATACCTGAGTTGAGATTCAAATGGTTATAAATAGGAGTTCTCCTATGTGACTCTACTTGTCCCTTTAACCTGGCACGTTCTTATCCAGAAGTCACCTCAAATGTAATGCCCTGGTTTTTCCAACAACACCTAATCTAAAGTTTGTATAGTTTTTATCAATCCCAATGTTCTTCCAACATTCCCATAGTCCAAGGTCTTTAACTGAAACTAAAACAACTGAAACATAATACCAAATACCCCCCCAAAACCAGAATGGTACAGAATAAGCATTCACACTACAAAGATGGCATTGGACCTAGACATATATTATATATATCTTGTGCTTCACAGTTTCCTGCCACACCCACTCTCATATATATATTGTATTGGATATATGTAGGTATGTATGTATGTATGTATGCATGCATGCATGCATGCATATATATATATATATATATATATATATATATATATATATATATATATATATATATATATATATCTCCAATACAAGATTTAAAACAACCATGGCAAACATCAAATACTGTAGTTCTCAGACCAACAGCTCTAGCCAGTAAGTAAGTAAGTCTGATAATTCTAACCAGCAACAAGTCTCTGGAGCTCTAATTACACCCCTCCAGTTAGTCTACTCACAGTCCTGGGCAACTTAATCTGGGGCTGGCATTTCTCTTTGGCAGAAATCTCGTCATCCCAGCATCTCCACTGGGTCTCCACTGCAACTGAAGTTTTATCCTCATGGCTCCATCGGGTCTCCATGCAGGCATTCAGCAAACCTGCTTCACACTGCCCATGGCCATTTCCAAAACACAAGACCATGTTGCAAACTCAATGATCCCCTCTTTCCTACATTTCTTATACTCCACGATACCAGACAGGATGCCAATTTGTTAATGCGGGGGTGGGTGGGAATAAAGCAGATGTTGAAGAACAGACACTCCTTGAGAACTCAGACCCCTTCACAAGACTCTACATTCTTCCTGTTGCCCCAATGCAGGTCAGCTGGCCCAATCTCAAAGGTTGTTATTTCTGTGCCATATCCCTCTATTCACACCAGTCCATTTCTACACAAAGCAACCCTGCACAAGTTCTCAGAACATGGACATAATAGCAAGCCTCTCACACAAACTGCCTCTAGCCCAGTCAAGACAAAGCTCCTTTTCACCCTCATAAGCCAAACCTCACAGTCCATAGTTCTTACTGCATTCAGGTCTTGCAACTCTGACCAGAATAGTCCATCAAGCTGTACTTATAGCACTGCAAAGTGTCTCTTAAGCCAAGGTTTCAAATTCATCCACATTCCTCTTAAAAATCAGCTCCAAAAGGCCAAAGCCACACAGTCAGGTGTCTAGCAGCAAATGACACCACTCCTCGATACTAACATTGCTGTTGTAGTCAGGTTCACATTGCTGGTAGAAATCACCAGACCAAGAGCAGCTTGTGGGGAAAAATGAGGTTTGTTTTGGCATACAGACTAGAAGGGAAGTTCCACAATGGCAGGGGAAGAAAATGATGGCATAAAGAGGGTGGACATCACCCCTTTGCCTATATACAGTTGACAATATCAACAGGAGCATGTGCCAAACACTGGCATGGAAAAACCAGCTATAACACCCATAGCCCGCCCCCAACAATTCACTGCCTACAGAAGGTGTTAGTTTCCAAGTCTCTATCAGCTTGGAACCTAGCATTCACAACACCTAAGTTTATGGAGGACACCTTAATCAAACCACCACAGTATCCTCTTACCCCAGACCAACTTGCTCTTGTGTTTTGAATTCCTATTTTTCTGGACACCACACATCATTGTCTGGAATGCTCTCTGTTTGCTTGTTTCATGTTTATGTTCACAAAAAGAGAACCTTTGCTTGCTTACCCATTAGTATTGCCCCAACATTTAGAACAGTCACCTGTTATATAAATTTAGATGAATACCTAAATTATACTTAAAAAAAGATTAGAAAGACTAGAAGTTAAAATAGATACAGTTGAGCCAGGTATGGTGGTGTACACCTTTAATCCCAGCACTCTGGAGGCAGAGGTAGGAGGATCGCTGTGAGTTCCAGGCCACCCTGAGACTACATAGTGAATTCCAGGTCAGCCTGGGCTAGAGTGAAACCTTACTTTGAAAAACCAAAAAAATAAATAAATAAATAAATAAATAGATACACTTGGAATTATGATACAACCATTTACCTTGATTTTATAAAAATCATACTCATTAGTTGATCTCAACAACCAACATTTCTTAATTAATGACTAGAAACTCTTTGGGGCTAAAGACACTGTTGGAAAGTAGGTTGACATTTGGTAAAGGAGACAGACATGTATATAAGTAAATATGCATATGTTAGGATTGGAGTTATCATATTAAGGCAATGAAGATACAAACTGGTTCCACCTGGGAATAAACTTTGGAAGACTTGTATGTAGAAGGTAATTCATAAGCTAGATTGCACATATATTACTATTTTCAAGCAAGAAAGTAGAGAGCACCCTGGCTGGGAATTCCCATAAGCAAAGGTGTCAAGATGTGACAACATGAAATGAAATTCCATGGAAAAGAAATGCAATGATCTCAAAAGGTCCAAAAGTAGCCTTGTCCAGAGGAAGGTGAAGGTGGGGATGTGGTACCAAAGCTGAAGCTAGACATCAGACAAAGGCCCTGTGTGGGTCACTTTGTATATTACACTGAAGGTTTTGACTTTCATCCATGGAATATGAAGAGCTTTTAAGAAAAAATTGGACCAAGCAATGTAGCTAGTGGAGTTATGCTTTAGAGATATATTTAATGAAAATAATTGATTATGTAAGAGTAGAGCTGGCTTGATGCATGGTTTCTCACATAGTCTCTCACATAGTCCTGGGTTAATCTATGGACTATTACTTATCAAATAGGACGTCTAATAGCAGCTGTCCATTTCTTTTCTTCAGTGTCTTCAATGAAAATATTGGAGTACTAAGAATACAATTTATAGATGGCACAAAAGGGATTGTAATTGTTAATCTGTAGGTTGGCAAAATTACAGCTGTCTTTGAAATGTGGAAACACTATGGAGCAAAGTGACATTGCATAGGCCTCTGTGGTCATCTTATACCTCAGGGGAACCAACAGCCTAGCCTGCTTCTGAAAGCTGGCTTTTGGTCTCCAAATCTGAGCAGGGACATTGACCATTTGGGGTGGGGAGAGAGCTTTAGTGGAGGAAAAAAGTTAAGAATTGTGAAGCATCTGAGATCCATCAGGGGTAATTATCTTGGGAAAGGATGGCTGAAATAGTTGAGCAATCTTTAAATGGTTGAAGGACTATCATATGAAAGAGAACTCACTTAGAAAACTGAGAAGCTGACTCAAGTGAGGCAATGATAGATTGTATGTCTGTGAACTTGCCACCGTTTAGTTACCCATAGAGGTTTGCATTTGTGTAGTATATTTAAGTGTGTATTTGATGTGCCTGCCATAATGAAGAAGGTAAAAGCCAAGATATGAGTGGACAGATTTTTAGGCCACATTACAAAGGAACTTTCTTTGTCCTCTTGAAATATCTTCCATACAGGCTTCTTGAATTTAAAATTCTTTTGTCACCAGGTGTGGTGGTGCACGCCTTTAATACCAGAAATTGGGAACAGAGGTAGGAGGATCGCCATGAGTTTGAGGCCACCCTGAAACTACAAAGTGAATTCCGGGTCATCCTGAGCTAGAGTGAGAACCTACTTCAAAAACACCCAAAAAACAATTCTTTGGTCCACTTTGAAGTATACTCTTGAAGAGGTTCTAAGCTTCAGAGAGAGGAGCTCTGCTTGGAAAGTCAGGGTCTTATTACTAAGGTGACCTACTAAGACATTTGTGGTAGAGTTTCAGCCTCAGTCTTCTAGGCACTGATTTTTTATGCTGCTGAATTCAGGGTCCAATGCCAAATGATGTTGTTAGTCATTGCTCCCACATAGCATACACAATTAGCAATGATGATGGAGAAGGAACTATTAACTCTTTGCAGTATTAGGACTTCCAGGCACTTGATTCAAAGATTCTATTTGGTTATTGTTTGGATATAAAGTTAGGCCTGCTATCACATGCAGGCAATGACAAGAAAGGCTCTATTAGTTTTGAGTGTGGCCTTCAGTATGACTAATATGGATGCTTCCAATGGGTATGCATATTTGTATGTAATGACTCGAGACAGATTAATTTACTCTAGAGTGGTTGAGTCCTATGAAGAATAGACTCATGTGTTTCCCTAGAATAACTATCTACCCACAACCACTTCCAAAATCTAAAGCAAAACACTTTTAAACAAAACAAACAAACAAAAAAGCCACAAAAAGGAAACACATTTGTGAGCATTCGTAGGTGATTGAGGTGATATAAGGATAAGTAAACTAGCATCCTCAGCATTTCCCAAAAGCATCCCGGTCACCACTCCAGGTTCTTTATATGAGCTTCTCACTCCAGGACCTCGAAAGCCCTGAGGAGTGAGCACAGATGAGGAACTGAGGCTCACAGAGGGACCTGCTACCCAGCATGCCACCGGCAGGTCAAGGAATTAAGCAGGGTCCATGAAAACAGCCAATAGAATTGTAATCCAGAATTTTCCTGTGATATTTCTACCTCTCCTTTGGCTTATCATCTTTTTTAAAGGGATGAAAAGATTGACCTGATAGCACAGGCCTTTAATCCTTTGAGAGTCCAAGGCAGGGAGGAACCCAGGATCACAAGCTGCTGATGGCAGGGCAGGCTTTACTTTGGCTTACAGTCTCAAGGGGAAATTTCAGCATGGCAGGAAAGCATAGCAGAGCTAAGGCTGGACATCACCATCTTGCCACAGCAGCTGGCAGGAAGTAACGAGAGAGTGAACTGAGCTCTGGCAAACCGGAAACTGGGCTATAACACATCAAAGCCTACCCCCAGCAACACACCTCCTCCAGCAAGGCTCCACCTCCCAAGTTGCCACCAACTGGGTACCAAGTATTCAAAACACCAGAGGCTATAGAAGACATCTCATTCAAACCACCACACCCTGCCTCAGAGTGAAAAGTTAAAAGAGAGCTTGAGATGGAGTTCAGTGGTAGAGTGCTTACCTATCATTTAATCATCAATTCTGAGAAGAGAGAGAGAAAAGAGGTAGAGAGAGGTATGGTAGATAGATGACAAGCAAATGGCTGGGATGTGTATTAGTCAGGACAGAAATAGAGCCAGTAGAATTAACATGTATTATAAAGGAACTTTGTTTGGTTAGTTTACAGGATACAGGCTGGGAAGACCAACTATACCTGTCTGAAGCCTCGAGAGTCTGAGAATTTGATAGCTGATCACAAAACTGGATGCCTCAGTAGTTCTAATCTAGCACAAAAGGACTGGATTCTTCATTCCACATGGGAAGGATAATGAACCTGGAGTACACTGTCCACAAAGGATGGCAGAGATAGGGTAGATACACATACCAGGAATTAGGATGGCAACCAGGAGAAAGGCCCTGTGTTTTCTCAGAGCTTCTTTCTATAGAGTCCACCACCAGAAGGGCTGCCCACTCTGGGGGAGGGTTTCCATTTCTCTGTCAATACTTTCTGAAAACACCCTCGCAGAGCCACTCAGGAGGTGTGTCTCTTACTTGATTTCTAATCTGATCAAGTTGATGATAGAATTTAACCATTCCAGGAAGACTTATTAGTAGATGGAACTTTAAGGTTGAAATTACATATACTAACTCACCAGACTTCCTGCTGTCATTGTTTCTTATAACCTCAGGGTAGAAAGAAATTTAGAGGATTTGTAATCTTTTATTGTATGTCATAAAGTCTTTTGAGAAATTATGTTATAAAAACATTTCTTTAAATCCACCATTCTCCATATGTCATGTCATGTTATGTCAAACATGTCAGGCTAAAGGTCAAGCCGATCATCTCCAAGCAAAGATTCCCTCAAAATGGTAGCATGGGGCTGGAGAGATGGCTTAGCAATTAAGTCACTTGCCTGCAAAACCTAAGGACCCAGGTTCAATTCCGAATATCCACATAAATCCAGATGCACAAAGTGGCACATGCCTCTGGAGCTCGTTTGTAGTGGCCAGAAGCCCTGGCTTGCTCATTCTCTCTCTCTCTGTCTCTCTCTCCTTCTCTCTTCCTCTGCTTACAAATAAATAAAAATAAGTAAAACTTTTAAAAAAGGTAGTATTCATGGTAGAATGTTGGTGAAGCCACCACCAACATCTGCTACCAACCCCACCTAAGAAAATACTTTACACAGATTCCTGATTCAGTCCTATGGTGGTAGAAGTGGCTGGGGTTGTCTTAAACCAACAGATCACAAAGCTGTACAAGAGCTTGCACTTGGGGTACAGAAGACCCTGGTTGGGCCTTCTGGCGCCAGTGCCTCTACTGGCTCCTGCACACTGCAGTGTTGAAATGGACTGTGAACTTTACATTGCTGAGTCTCCGCTCTTTCCACAGTGCGCACTGTATGCCTTGGATGGAGGAAGGAAGGAAGCAAACAGAAATCTCTGTAAAGTATGACTCATCAACCCTTAAGTAGTCTATCATTGGTGGTCTTACAATTTTTTACATATACATTATACATTTCATAAAATCAACCCTCATTCTAGGAAAAGATTTGAAAATGAAAACCTGTAATATCTCAGCAATAACTGTCACCATTTGGTGAGAAGTTACTCAGTGAAATCTTTCGATGGTTAGCTTTGGAAAAAGTACTTCATTTGACCCAAAGAAATTTTGTAAAGCATCTTACCCACTAACAACAACAACAAAATTCTGTTGAGTTTTGTAAAAGGAATAGGTGAGCCCATTTGTTTAAAACAAACACTGGATTTTCTTGGGTTTTAATAATCTAATTAAAACTTAACTAAAAAAAAAAAAAAAAAAAAAAACTCATTGGAAACCAGATGGCGCAGCTACCATTGTGAGCCGAGCATATCCCTCTTGTTTTCTAAAGTGTGTGTCAATTTAGCTGCACAGAACTCATAGTACAAAGATGCTATTTATTCTGGAAGCCCCTGTACCCTAGCTACCCTCTCCATACACATGGGCCAAAGCCAAGCATCTGCCCCCTCTTGAAAATTAATGCTTTCAGGAGATGAGAGCTAGAGAGAGAGAGACAATGAGAATGAGAATGTAAGGGAAGTAGGATGGGACATCATTTTCCTGGATTTTTAATCTATTAATGGAGTACATTATTTGGTGATTCTGGTAAAAGCATAGAAAGAGAGATTTAATATCATCAGGACAGGTACCAAGTGTCATTATCGTAAGGTTTGGCAGTACAGGAAAGGGATTTGGCTCAATCTTTCAATACAACATGGTCAAGTAGCAAATTAGAGCAGAGAACAGTATGAGTGTCAGTGGAAACGTCCATCGATGGTAAGGCAGGTTCTGGCCTAACTGACCTATTGAGATTGTTGCTAAGACAGGTGATGGGACATTGCATGTGGGAAGGCAGAGGCAAGGAACATGATTAGACATTGGGGAGACTTGGATATTGATGATAAAGCAGACCTAGCAGAGCTTTTTCTGTAACTGCATAGTACATGGAAATGCATAGATGGGCCTAGGCGAGGGTTCAGAAGCCCGAATGATGTTTGGCCAGGCAAAGAATCTTTGTCACATCCTCTATATAGCACAAGACAACAAGCTCTCCACTGCAGCTTGTACCTCAAGGACATCAGTTAGTGAGGACAAGAAGAAATTTAACAGGTAATAAAAAAAAAAAAAGATAATTTGTCTAGATTTCTGGATAACTGATGGGTAAGGGGCAAGGACAATGAAAAAGTGACAGTTCACAGACTCCGCACAGTGATGAAGACACCATGGATCGTTAAGTGTAAAGTGTCCAGTGCTTGCCTGAAGTTGGTTGTGTGAGTTCATGACCTTAGGCTATCAAGCTAGGAGGGTAATTTTGTCTCTGTATGTTTTTGCATACTTGTATGAGCAGGTACGCATGCTCACGTGCATGCGCATTCATATGTGTGTGAATGTGTGCACATGAGGCCAGAGATCAACAGCAGGTGTCTGTGCAGCTCTCCATCTTAGTGTTTGAGGCAGGGTTTCTTCTTGAACCTGGAGGTCATCAGCGAAACTAGCTAGGCAGCAAACCTGAGGGGTCTTCCTGTCTCTACCTCCCCAGCGCAATGATTACAGGCATGCATCACAGCACTTGGCTTTTATGTGGGTGTTGGGGATCTGAGCCCAGGTCATCTTGTTTGTGCGATAAGCACTTTACTAACTAGCCACCTCCCAAGCTCTCTGCACTCTATCTGTATAGTAGGCTCTTTTCCATTGACGGAGCAAACTGTAATGCACAGAACCCTTTCTGCTCTTTCTCCTTCAAAGGTTTGGTATTAGGTACTCAGTAGATCATCAAGGATATGGTTGGACATTTTGGCTGACAGGGTCAGTTTCTAGGAGACCAGGAAGATTCCAGTAGTGGTAAATACCTGCTAATTGAAAGCTGCCAACTTTTCCTTAATCCAAAAACCCGAGCCAGTCCTATCCCATGAGCCATGGGAGGGGTTCATTAAGGGTGATTTCTGAGGATAAGCTGGCTTCTTCTTGGCTTAAAAGTTTATGCTTAAATATTGGGTCTATTCTTGAAACATGCTGTCAGTCCTCTGCCTGAATGAACAACCTAACTGATACCTTCCTCCCTCTCTTTCTCTCTCTCCCCCCTCCCTCCCTCCCTCCCTCCCTCTCTCTCTCCCTCTCTCTCTCTCTCTCTCTCTCTCTCTCTCTCTCTTTCTCTTTCCATGCACGTGCATGCACACACACACACACATACATACACACACAAGATAAAACACACAGCTATTGATTTTGCGGGACATAAGCTGTGCATATGAGAATTGTAAACATAGATCACTATAGTAAATTATAAGGTTGATAACCCTGGACATTATTAGGGAGAAATCAAAGTGAGATAGCACATTTCTTTTTTTTTTTAATTTAATTTATTAGTTTTCTTTTCAGTAAATACAGGCATTTTGGTACCATTATTTAGGCTCATCTGTGATCTACCCCCTCCCATTAGACCCTCCTTGTTGTTGAAAATGGGTCATGCATTGTGGAGTTAGCCCCCAGTTATTAGTATGATAAATGTCTCTGAAAATCATGACCCAACATGTAACTCTGACATTCTTTCCGCCCCCTCTTCCGCAAGATTTCCCTGAGCCATGTTGGGTTCATTTTTGGTCTGCTTCAGTGCTGAGGTGTTGGGGGCCTCTGAGGCTCTGGCTCTCTGATGAGATAGCACATTTCTGTCAGTGAGCCTGAGTGTGGGTATGTATGTGTTTGTGTATGCAGAAGGAACAAACAAGACTCTTCAGCCATGTATGAGTAACTAGGAATAATTGGTTATAAGATCGTAATGAATCACTATCATTAAATTGCCTTAGCTGATACTTCACTAGGAAGATAATCAAGTCTCTCAGAGTTTCTGAAAACAACAGATGAATAACAATAACAAAAAAAAATTCACCAGAGCCATGTGGCATGGGTGGAACTGGGCATATTCTGGGAAAAAGTCCCTAGTAGAAATGGAGAGGAGATCTTAGTGGGTCCTGTTTAGAAGAAATTTCTCATTATTTGTTGTAACTTGGAACTTAGTTTACACCCAACCAAGAGGAGCCTGGCTTTGGTTTGCCTTTAATGGCAACATAGGGGACTTGCACAGCTGCTATAGACAGCTGCTTTAAGGGCAGGGTATCTTTTGGCCCACCTTTCTTTGACTGAAAGGGTAGCCTTGGAAACCTATGAAGGGAATTAGTAAACAGGGTAAAAAACATGTTAGTAATGCCCCCACCTGCTAGGCTTCTGTTATTGCCATATTGTCTGTGAAAGTTGATTCAGGTCAGTAGGGAAATCATTAGTGGGAGAGAGTAGTTCCTTAAGGGCTCCTAATAATTGATAATGAAGGAGTTTGGATAGTGCCTTTTCTCTGTTCTATTTCTTCATAGTAATAGGAGTTTTGATAAAATATTAATCATAAAAGATTTTTTTATCATTTCCAGTTGCTCAGAGATATTAAGAGATATGGCCACAAAGCTTTGGGATAGCTTGATTTTACTGCCCATGTGTCTGGCCAGAGATGACACATACACTTTTTATCTTGCTGCCATCATTCTTCATGAGGCTGCAGAACATCAGTCATTACTGCAGTGGAAAGAAGAAGATGAAAGCAGGAAGCACTGATATGTTAGCACAAGATGATATGTTTGTCTATAGTGGCAAAGGATGGTCTGAATTCAGGGTCCATAAAGGCTCTATGACTTGTGCCTCGGGAATGAGATTCATCAGCAATGAAACCAGAACCCCATCCAGCAGCTGGTATTACAGAGGAGTTCAGAGAAGCTATGTTGCTTCAGCTCTCTCTCTCTCTCTTTCTCTCTCTCTCTCTCTCTCCATATATATGTGGGATTCCATCTTCCCCTGTAGTGTAATGCGATCAGCCTGGGCAGGGATGAAAGAGTAGGGATGACTCCACTCCACAGTGTAAGATCAATTGCAGCTTAGTTGATGGCAAAGATGAATGGGGTGTTAATGCCCTGAGAGAAGATGCTCTGGGCAGTTGATCTCCATGGCTCTTAGCTGCCAGTGGAAACCCTAGCTGGGCTTTGCAAGTGGCATGCATCCTCAAGTACCCATCATGTCTAGCATGCTTTTATTGCCATCAGAACGTTATTTTCCACTCTGAGAAGACAGATCACAAGGACAGAGTGCTGTGATGGGTATAAGTATGATTTAAAGAGAGCTACTGTGACAAATACAGTTATCATTCTGTGAGCATCTACCTTGTATGTCATATGGACTTCTTCCACTCCTATCTGTTGAAGGAGGCATTACCATTCTCAGATGAGGATAGTGAGCCCAAGAGTGGTTCAGTGCTAAGGGCAGAACTCAGATTTAGACTCCTAGAATAGTGAATAAATTTACAACTGCTACTATGGACAGTTGCATATACTCATTTAAAACTTCATTTCTGTTGAGCCCATGAATAATGAGTTTCTAGTCTTACAGGCCTTTATTAGTACCACTAGTATAGTTCCTTGATTCCTCCTGGACGCTAAGGTCTCTGCAGATCTCAGCACATTGGTGAGCAGAGCCTTTCTTTGAGATGAAACAGGCTCTAGCTGCGTCCTTCATGAATTTTATTTCTCTTCTCCTGGCCACAACTCTGCAGCTACTTGCTTTGCCAGCCCAGCTTCCGTCCATAGTAAAGATTCTGTAGTGGGGACTTTTAAGTTGAAAGAAAGTAGGGAACGGATGTCCAGATCTAAGGAAGTAGGCATGTATCTCAGCAACAGCTCTTTGGCTAGTGTTATTTTCACATTGAACTGAAAACACACGGTCACACCCTCACCCTGGGGGGCTGGGGCATTCCCCATGAAAGGGGCCAACATTTCTGCAATGTCCTCAGACTTTAGTTCATTTTTATATGTGACTTCATTGCCTGTCATCATCCCAGGTAGACTGTTTCCAGGGAAGGCAGTGGACACACAGGGAGTGATGAAAAAGCCAGCCCTCAATCTGCAATGGTGATAGTTCATAGTCTATCCATTCCCCCCAACAGTAATCAATGGTTTCTTGTTAGGTCAGGAGGAAGTCAGTCAGATATTTCCGCAATTATTAATCTACGTTAAGGCTCTCCAACCACGAAGCTAAGAAGAAGGTGGCTATATGAGCACAGAATATTTCTTGAGGTGTTTATGAAGTAGGTCCCCAGAACTATTTGTGACCAGCCCTTCATCCTTCATATGTAAAGCTTTTGCTTTTGAGCACTCATGAATGTTGCAGAAGAGAGTTCCCCTAGCGTCACACATGGTTAAAATAACATCTCTCCATTTGCTTCTGGATTATTTTTTTCTAGCAGAATGTTCCATCTCCTAGACTGTGCCACATCAGATAGCTAACCTCTTTATAAATTTTGCTCTTCTAACTTTAATTCTCAGCTGGTAGATTTCTGGACTGTGGGCATTGAAAATTGCAGAGTCATTTGTTGAATTTCTGGCAGTGTGAGAATTTCTAGTTGTTTGCTTTTTGTTCTTATGTACATTAAGTAGACAAAATACTTGAGGAAGCAAGTAGAACATACTTGAGAAAGAAACAAAACCTCAAGACAACTACAAAACAACAGCCATGCTCAAAACAGGTCAGGGAGTAGAGCAGTGGTTGCATTTTATTTTTGCCTTGCTGGGAATTATATTTTTATTCTTCTCTTCCTCTGTGTCAGTGTTATTAAATGCCTATTTTCTTGGGTCTTGAAATAGTTGGTTTTACAGTTGTTTTCCTTTCTGTGAGTCTATAGAGCTACCATCCTGTAGTGTTCCCAGAGTGCCAGATCCTGCCTGCCCCACCACTAATGGACCCCTGATCTACTGTGAGTATAAACTGAAGAGATGGGGCAAATCTGAAAACTACAGAACATTTAGAAAGGATACAGCAAACATTTTCTGTGGTAGTGGCTTTTCCATATCTTTCCAATAGAAAATTACTTCTGAAACGCTAAACAGTGGCCATGATGCCTGAGAATAGAAAACAGAATGAGTTTTGCTTCTCTAGGCCTGTGGCATAAAATGTTTTGGTTTAGGCCCTTGAGCTTGAATGTGTCTCATCCTTTGACTCATGAGATAATAATGTATTTATCCTTAGCAGTTTTAAAGAGGCAGTATGGTGGTTAAGTATGTGGTCTACCTAGCAAGACAGCTTTTGGAAATTTGCCTCTGCAAGATGTTTGCAAATCTGTTGATGAGCAGGTGATGTCTAGGTAGTAACTAGAAACATAGCTAAAACTTATATCCAGTGTTGGCAAAACAGGATGCTTTCAAAATAATGCACAGCCTGATTCTGAAACTATTTTAACTCTAGATAAGTTATGAAGCATCACTTGGAACTCATCACCATTTGAACTCAGACCATTTTAGAAAAATTGGCTGTTTCCTCAGGGGAAGTAGGGATGCAAATCTTGAAAAATCTTCTTGGCTTATTTGAACCTGGGATTTTCTATAGCCCAAAGTGGCAATTTATATTTTCTCTGACTATATGGGGTTTTGTGATCAGATGTTTCTTTTTAAACTTCACTCCTTTATTTTCCCAATTGAACTGACATTGAATAAACACATTGCAACCTAATGGTTTCTGTCTGCAGGATAAGATGTGTTTATTGGGGGCAGAGGAGGTGGTTCAGCAGTTAGAGGTGCATATTTACAAAGCTGGATGGCCTGGGTTCAATTCTCCAGTACTCACATAAAGCCACATACCAACGTAAAGCCAATTGCACAAAGTGCTATATGTGTCAAGAGTGCATTTGCAGTGGCAGAGGCCTTGACATGCCCATCCTCTGTGTGTGTGTACCTGTCTCTGTGTCTCAAAAAAAAAACTAAACTAAATATTTTTAATTTTCTTAAAAAATATTTGCTTTTTATCTAAATTTAGGCAACAAGGCTAAGGTGAGGTAGCTTTGCAACTCATGTGATTTTCAGAATGGCTTTGTCATTTTGAATCATTGTAAATTCCACGTGATTAATCTGCATCTAAATTACTTTTTATTCTGCTTCTCAAATCACAATTCTCAAATCCATTAGCATGCTACAAATAAACATATTTATCTTATCTGATCACACTGGAAACCCACACCCAATTTTCTGCAATTCACTTCCCTTGCATATCACTTCTGTTCTGATTATGAGATAAAATTAAAAGAATGGATTCCTTATTTTGTATTATCTATTCACAAACTTTATCACAAATTGATGGATATATGCTCAGAAACACAAACAAACAGAGTTTGTATTTAGTCCTTAAATGTTACCTGTTCAGTGATAGGTAGATATATGTGCCTGTGTTTGGCAATAGGTCAGAATCTTCATTCAGAAGGGAAAGTTGATCAGCAATATTAGCATTTATTTATTTATTTTATTTTTCGGGTTTTCAAGGTAGGGTCTCACTCTAACTCAGGCTGACCTGGAATTCACTATGTCATCTCAGTGTGGCCTTGAACTCACGGTGATTCTCCTACCTTTGCCTCCCAAGTGCTGGGATTCAAGGTGTGCGCCACCATGCTGGCTAGCATTTTTTTTAACAAAAATCCCCAAACATTTAGGGATTATAAGCATGAACACAGCACAAAACATACAAGTTATGTTTGTACCTAATTTTTCTTTCAGTAATAAATGTACTTAGCAATTGAATTTACAGTTATAAGTAGAGAAGTTGGGCTTATGTGTAAGATTCTGTGGTAGATATGGGCAGGAGTGAGCAAATATTAAATAAACCTTAAGAATTCAGTTCTCCATTCCCGGTGGAAGAGCCTCGCATGGCATAAATTTGTTCATTGTCCTTTCATCCTGTAGTGATGTGATAGATAAAGGGCCAGAGAACTGGAGACTGAAGTCAGCTTGGGCTACATTGGGGTAAGAAGGATAGGAGAATGGCTGTCAAGAAAGTCAATTTATCTTTTTTCAGATTACTTTCATGCTTTATAAAAAGCCTTTAATGTAGCCAGTCTACATTAAGAAGATCAGTATAAATGAGTGATGGAAGGTCTCTTTTACAGATGCTAGAAGTTGCTATCATTTTCCTGTTAAAATTAATGTATCCATAAAATAAAAGAACAATGTAATGTAGTTATTAGTCATTTACATCTTGATGTGAATTAAAGACTTAAAGGCAGATTTTTAGAAATGAAGTGCAAATAGGCATGTTAATATATGATTGTTTGAGCCTTTGTCCAGCAAAAAGATGGTGGAAGGCAGACTAGACATGTTTTCCAGTTCTGTTTTTGTGTAAGTGATAGAAAGCTGCCCAGCTACTTTCTTCCTACTACTAGCATGTCCAGAGTGTTATTCATAAAGTCAGTTTCCCAATCATAAAGATCTAATTTATTTTTTTATTAGCGAGAGAGATGGGCATTCCAGGGCCTCTAGCCACCACAAAGAGACTCCAGACACATGTGCCACCATGCACATCTGGCTTATGTGGGTTTTGGGGAGTTGAACTTGGGTCTTTAGGCTTCGCAGGCAGGTGCCTTAACAGCTAAGCCATCTTTCCAGCCCAGGGCCTAATTGTTAATTTTGTAAGTTTCATTTTTGAGGAATTAGTTGGCTGGATTTAGTTGATGAGGGTTTTCTTTGAGGAAGATGATGGAAAAATATAATACTTATTGTTCAAACTTACCTTAAGGTCTTGGTTATCTAGCCAGCTGAAACTTCTTTTATTAGCTGTTATATTTGAGAGATACTTTTAAAAATATTTTCATTTTATTTCTAAGGAGAGAGAGAGAGAACAGATACTATACCAGGGCCTCTTGCCATTACACCCAAGCTGTAGATATATGGGCCACTTTGTGCATCTGGCTGTATGTGGGTATTGGGGAATAGAACCAAGACAGGCATACTTTCCAAGCAAGTACCTTTAAATACTGAGCTATGCTTTGAAAGAAATTTTTAAAAGGTGTGGTGGTTTGAATGTGCAGTGTCCCCCAATGGCACATATATATTTGGACACTTGGTTCCCGGCCCATGGAGCTGTGTGGGAATGTCATGAAGCTTGAGGAGGTGGCTCTTTCCTGGAGGAAGTGGGTCAGTGGCGGTGGGCTTTGTTGTTTTATCTTGTGGCTCCACTGCCTCTTCGCTTTCTCTCCTGACTGTGGGTGCAATATGACCACTTAGCTTCCTAGTCCTGCTGCCCTCCTTCTCTGCCATGGTGAATGCATCCCTGAAATTCCAAGCAAAAATAAATTTACCGTGAAGGCCCTTCTTATTATCAGTGATTTTTATCACTGTGATTAATACAAGGTGTCTTCTAAAATCAGATCTATGAGAAAGAAAATTAACTTAGCTGCGTCCCTTTCCCTTCCCTTTTTTTGTCCTTTTGAGATGTCACCCAGGCTGACCTCAGACTCATGATCCTCCTGCCTTAGCCTCTCAAGTGCTGGGATGACCAGCATGCACCACCACATATGACATAGCTTAGTCTTTGGTCCCAAGTACAAAGTAAGGGTTGAGGTAATAGAGGAGGAAATTGAGACCTCATTGTAGATTTGGGTTTGGGCTGGACTTACCAGACAAGCCAAATTCAAGGGTGGAAGGAAGAAGCTAAGAGGTGTTCTTACCATCAGAGATCTTCCCAGACCCACTGAGTCTGCCATAACTGTTGCTTTTAATATTACCATGTACTTCAGTGATTTTGACAAATTCAGTGAGAGTCATTTCCTTCTACTCAGGGAAAACTGCACATTAGAAAATATATAACTGCATCTATCTGCTTCACACTACTTAAACTTTCCTAAATGCCCATTTATGTCCTTGCTCAGTAAGATCCTATCTGAGTCTTACAATATTTAGGATTCAGATGGTGTCACAAGGACCTAAGGCAGCTGCACACCCACCAACCCCATTTCTGCTTTGCTTTGTGACAAAATTTGGGCTAGAGTTTCCTGCACGTAAAAATGGAACTAACCGAGCTTCCTTCCTGCAGCAAATGTGCGTGTCAAAGAACCAGTCCCATGCAATGACGTCAAGTACAGCACTAAGGGTCTTCAAGCTGGTGGGCCAATGCCGACTGCAGAGTTTCACCATCTAAGTGGGAGGAGCAACGCAGCGTTAGCACAGTGATATGGAGTTATATGTTAACACACACACTCCCTGTCTTATCAAGAGGTAGTTTCTTTTTTTTTTAATATTTTTTTGTTCATTTTTTATTTGTTTATTTGAGAGTGACAGGCACAGAGAGAGAGAGACAGATAGAGGGAGAGAGAGAGAGAATGGGCGCACCAGGGCTTCCAGCCACTGCAAACGAACTCCAGACGCGTGCGCCCCCTTGTGCATCTGGCTAACGTGGGACCTGGGGAACCAAGCCTCGAACCGGGGTCCTCAAGCTTCACAGGCAAGCGCTTAACCACTAAGCGATCTCTCCAGCCCAAGAGGTAGTTTCTTAATGCTATGAAATGAAAATCTAGTAATAATGCAGGTAAGATTAGGCACAGAATGCCGTGTCTTTTGATGATTTGACTTTCATCCTCTCCTTCCCTCTGCCACACCCCATTTTAATCATACCTACCATCACAACAGAACATATGAATCTTCCCCCAGCTACCCAGCCCTCTGTGGTCCTTAGCTCTTAAGCTTAGAATATTTAAGTAGAGGGAAAGTTTGAGACCAACCAGTCATTTTTTTAGTATCTACCGCATGCCTGACACTATCTTGTTACCAGCTGCGGAAATGATGAACACAGTCAAGTATGAAGATGCCAGTTATGGAGGAAAGTGACTGGAGGATAGCTAGACTGTTTCTTCTTTTTTAAGTCTGTCTTTGGCAGAGATAGTAAGTACAGAACTGGCACAAATTGATCATACACACAACAGAAATTATCTGTATCACAGAATACTCTTTCCTTCAAAGAAAGGGCTAACCCCCACCCCTTATTTGAACAGCATTGTAGTGGCTCTGCATTTGGGGATCTGTCTTTTGGTGATCCACTGTACACACCCCAAAGCTGCTTTGTGGTCTCTTATTAATGTTAGTTTTCCAATGGTTTTTATTCAACTTGATCCCCTCCCTTTTTCCATACTTGTTTAAAATGATATTAAATGCAACAAATCAAAAATACTCCCTAACAGATGGGCCATTATTCTGTTCCAATATTCAGAGGAATGTGATGATGGCAATTTCACAATGATTTAAGCATCAATAGTATTAGTGCCTAGAGACAAAATCCATTTTAAGTGCAAGTCCTGGTAATTTTGTTAAGTAAAATTGGATGCACTATTTATATTAAGTATCAGATAGCATGTGTGTGAAATTCAGTTCTTGATCACTGGGCCCTCCTAAGTGTATATGCTCTGCAGGTTTGAGTTGGATGTGAAGGGGGAAAAAAATCTCATCTTAATGAGCACCTGGCATTAGCCTTTATTTCATTCTCATGTCCCTGTCCAGGTAGCCAACCTGCCTAAGGGCAGAAGACTGCTCCCCTCAGAGTGATGGTAAAGTAGATGAGTGTGACATTAGGTTCCGGGACCATCCCAGGTTCAGTCATCTCAGGTCGTTGACAGCTCACTGGAGTAGCTTCATTCCAAAACATGAGTCGTGTCAGTCATTTTTAGTTTCTTGGTGCGTGCATGCGTGGGTTTTGGTGTGTGATGGGTTGTGTATATACAGTATGTCCACCCTATGAACAAACACGTGTACAGTGTCCAGAGGGGACCATCTCAAGCACCATCTGCCTTTTGCTCACCTGCCTTGTTTTTCTTTCCTTTTCTTTTCTTTTCTTTTTTTTTTTTTTTTCTTCTTGACAAGCCCCAGCCGTTCTCTCATCTCCACCTCACTTTCCCAGAGGACTGGAGACACAATTGTTTACATAGGTGCAGGGGAATTGAACTCTAGCAGTTTCAGGCTCCCATGTTGAAATCACAAATGATCATAAGCAATGAACCATCCCCTCTGCCCCGTGGTGCTCGGGAATCATCATTTCTTCACTGATTCCTCACTTCTTCCTCCTTTGGGAGGGGTTTCACACCGATGCCCTGGTATCTTCCATTCATTGAGGTTCTTCCAGACTCCATGCAGGTACCATTGGATGCTTTGGAATAGTCTCGCCTCCAGTGGACTGTTGCTTGCCTATAAGCTGGCTGATTCCATATGTAAACATTCTATGGTGACATATCTGCTTTCAGATGTACTATAACACATTAAATTTATGATCATTTGTTATTTAAAGCCTTTACAGGAGACATGCTATGTCTCATAGTAATCTTGGGCAACATTATTGATTAATGTAACAGAGGACTGAAAATATAATTCTGTGGCAAAAGGCAGAAATTCCTAATGTAGAGGAATAGTGAAAATTTGTAGCATTTTTAGGACAGTATAAATTTTACAAAGCTTTAATATTAGCAAATTTAGTTTCATAATGGCCTTTGATATGATTTCTCCACTTTCCCTGATGGGTACTGAGGCTCAAGGAGAAGTGAGTGATTTGCCCAGAGTCCCAGCGCAGACTGGAGGCTGTCTGGCCATGGGGCAGCCTTGCTTCTGCCTTCCACAGCTGAGAGTCGGAGTCTCTTCTGTCCTCTGAGTTAGCTGTGTGGGCTTGAAGGAATGTGATGGAATATGTTAATATTACTGGGTCCCGATGTCACTAATGGACCTGATATTTCTTTTCACAGACTTTCAAGTCTATCAGGTTTGAGCCAAGGAGATAGCGAATGAACATAATTCTGCTTTCTGGAAATTCCTGAACAGGTTGGGGGACCAGGGCTAGGGTTACATCCAAATTTTTGAAGTGTGGAAGCTTCTTTAGCCAACTTCTATGAAAGAAGCCCATTTAGCCACCAGGACCACCATCTCAGGTGGCCAGTCACCTGCTTCCCAAGGCCTGACCCAGTAAGGGCTAAAGGAGACCATCACTACCAGAACACAGAGCTTCCCACCAGACAGGAATGAGCTACATGTGGCAAAAGACAGGTCAAGACAGACTGAGGTAGATGGGAAGTCTTCTTGAATGCATGGTGTCTGCATTATGGAGGAGAAGTCTGGTGAACCTTGGGTGTAGTCATATCAAAGGCAGAGAGCCTGGCCCTTGCATGTGAGGGTGTCTGTCTTGCTCTCCTCACTGTACAATGGGGTTGTGATTGGACCTATTTCACATGGGACATTGGCCAGTGATCCATGTAAACCTTAGCTTAGCAAGCACATTCTCCATAAAGCTAGCTGCTGGTTACAGGTTCGTGAGAAACTACAGTGATGAGGCTAGATGGAGAGAACTGCTGAGGTGGGTTGGATGGGTGGATAAGCCCCAACTGGCAGGGGAAGATCCTGTCTGCCTCAAGAATGAGTGAAACGAATAGCTGTGGAGTGATCATCCGTGAGAATGCATGAAGACACTTTCCCACAGGCCTTTGACGTAAACATGTAACAGAGAGCAGCAATTGCTAATGCCACAGGCAACGCATTCAACATTTTCTCATTTGTCGTTTTTGTGACGAATTATTTAAGGTGGAAGTTGGTAATGTTTACCACCATTCTTTCATTACTTGTGTCTTTAGATCTGTAAGGTCCTAAGGGAAACCCAAGACTGGCAGAGTAGTAACCAACTGCAAATGAAGCCCCTCATTTGCAATTTCTTCCATTTGACCCCACCTCCTCCACCCATTGGATTGGCAGCAGGCGCTCTGTCTTCTCTGGTAATGGAGGTCCTGAGAGATCCTTAATCAAAGAAAATGACAGCTCTATTAACATCTGAAGGAATCTCATACTCACATTTGCATCCAGAAATGTACCTGGCTTGAAAATATGCGCTCTAACATTGCTTTATCTTCCTAAATCATCCTGAGCGTGCACTGTAGTTGACAGGTATTTGGATCTGGTATTGAGAAATGACGGCAGACATGCCACTTTGGGCTGGATTTATGTTTTATGAGGTAAAATGGTTTTTAACTATTTTTTTGTTGCCGTGTTAGCTAGCTAGCTACCTTTAATGCTTCTGTAACAAGAAAACAGTATGCAAAGATACATCCTAGCAGAATTTCATAAGTTTCCACTTTCCAGGTAATAGTCAGAATACTGAAAATAAAACTGTCACTTTCACTTGCATGATAAGTCAAATTTATAGCTTTCTTTCAGTTAGAACTTGGTCCTTGTCTGAAAGCAAAATCGCCATTTTATTATTTCATGTTTCACAGATTGAAATAAAAAGGTGCTAAGTGAGACGATTTAATATAAAAGATCAAAGGATTCAACAGCAAAGGCCTCCACCCCATCCTTGGCTTTGTCGTTAACTACCTGAGATTCTGAGAAAGGCCCCTAATTTTGGCTTGTTTATAAGTGATAAACATTATGTACAGTTGAATTATGGGACCAGGAATGGCATCCCGTTCTTACTGCTCAGACTGTAGACTTACCATGACCCAGGTTCACTCTGGTTCTGAAATCATAACTTGGTAGCACTCCAGTCTCAGAGCCCAGCCTTCAGTGCCTCTGGTTTACACTCTCTCACACCCTGCACACCTGCTCTTTGTTGTTGAATAAGCCCTCCGGTCTCCTCAGTTGGTTTCTCCGACTCTATGAAACTTTAATAACCTGTCTCTCCAGCCTTAGGCCTCATGATTCCTCAATTTAATCATTTTTAGCCAACATGTGCGGTCTCCTCAGCCCTTTGTTCTTTCAGATTATTCTCCTTGCAGACTCCTAAGAACATTCCACATGTCCAATTTATTTTCTGCCTTTTGGCTCCATAACTCCACTCAGCACAACTCACTAGGGGACTGTGCGTGCCTGCATTCTCCAACCCTTGAGCAACTTAGCCAGAAAGTTCACCTCTCCTCTGGTCTCCTCCCTTTCGGCCCCTGCCTTCATGACAGAGCGCACAGAGCCTGCTTCTGGGCTCCGTCGGGAGAGTGCCACCAGAGGCCAGCTCTTGCGCACTGGACCCAGGCGCGTCTCTCGGCCGGGCTCCCATGCTCACTGCAGTTCTTCCTTTCTTCTGTCTTGTCTTGGCACAAGACTTTCCCCTGCATGTGTAAGAATGCCTTCTCCTCCTGTTCGGGTCTTTTTCACCCTTTTTCCTGTCTTTCTCCCCCTTCTTCTTGCATCACCTTTTTGTTTGTTTGTTTGTTTTCCACGTTAGGGTTTCACTCTAGCCCAGGCTAACCTGGAATTCACTATGGAGTCTCAGGGTGGCCTCAAACTCACGGTGATCCTCCTACCTCTGCCTCCAGAGTGCTGGGATTAAAGGCATGAGCCACCACACCCGGCCATCACCATTCTTTTTTATTAGTTTTTATTTGAGAGAGAGAAAGAGAGAAAGAATGGGTGCTCCAGGTCCTCTAGCCACTGCAAACAAATTCCAGGCTCATGTGCCACCTTGTACATCTGGCTTATGTGGGTCCTGTCAAGTAAACCTGGGTCCTTTGACTTTGCAGGCAAGCGCCTTAACGCTAAGCCATCTCTCCAGCTCCCTGCATCACCTTTCTCATTCCTCTGCAGGAGCACCATCCAGGTTTCCCTTACTCCGCTACATCTCCTTATTTCTTGATGACATCCAATAAGGTGTCATGTTCATCTACTGACATCAAAATATTGATAGTATTAAAATGTACATTCAAATAAAACCATGGGTTTAAGTTCCATGAGGCCGAGAAATAACATTTATTCCTATGTGTATTTGAGTAGGAGATTAGTAGTTAGTGAATGCATCTTTGGGCAGAGAAGGAAATGATCCCGTTACTATTGAATTAATTTTTCTAAAAATTAAAGTATGTTAAACATGGCTTTTCCAATTAAATACAGTAATAAAGTTCATTTCTGTATGACCTTTGTAACTTACAGGCCACTGGATTCAATTATAAGTCAAAAAGTTTGTTTTTATTATTATTTGTTTCTTTGACCATACTGGGGATTAAACCCAATCCTATACAAGTGTTCTACCACTAAACTACATTACCACATCTCTTTTCATCTTTTATTTTGAAATAAGATCTCATGAAATTATGCAGATTAGCCTTAAACTCACTGTGTAGTCCAGGCAGGTCTTGAACTTATGATTCTCCCCAGGAGCTTGGATTGCAGGCCTGCACCATGAGGCCCAGCTAACATATTTACCCACGGCTATGATAGAAACAGTATGTTGCCAGATCAAAGAATGACATTGGGCTGAATAATTAAAACTCAGGTGCAGGAAGTCCCCTATTCCCCTTTCCTGCTACCAGCATTTATTATCCTATTTGAGAAAAATCTGCCCCTAATAAGCGAGTGCATCTGAGAAGTGCTAGAATGCTGTGTATTTGAGTTGCTCTCTGCTTTTAGGTTGATCTTGGAGGACTTCCAGCCTTAAAGTAGGGAGGAATATTCAGGTCCCCTGGATGAGGAAAACTAGGTCAGTTTCTTTCTTGCAGATGTTCTGGGAAGTTAGAATTGTATTTCCTTTTTTAAAAATTTATTTTATTTATTTATTTGCAACCAGAAAGATAGACAGAGAGAGGGAGGGAAAGAGAGAGAATAGACACACCAGGGCCTGTAGCTGCTGCAGATGAACTCCAGATACATGTTCTATTTGTGCTTATAGCTTTACGTGGGTACTGGGGGATCAAACCCAGGTCATTGGGATTTAAAGGTAAGTGCCTTAACTGTTAAGCTATATCTCCAGCTCAGAATTGAATTTCCAAAGAATTCATCTGTAAGATTTTATTCTGAGGTGCTGGGGAGATGGCTCAGTGGATAAAACCCTTACGCCATAAGTGTGAGTGTCTGAGTGTAGGTTCCCAGACCCAACTATAAAATCAGGAGGCTCCTGTAGGCTTCTGTAGTCTCAGAATGTCTGCAGGAGGTTGAGTCAGGAGAATTTCCAAGAAGCTCTTGGGCTAGTTAGGCTGGTAAACCCAGAGGTGAACAAAGGGAGACCTTGCATTCACGCATGCATGCACACGCACACACACCCATACTACATGACATGATGGATGTTGGTCTGCTTTTGAGGAGGTCTGTGAAAATGGAACAATAGAAAATAAAACCATACTTATCTTGTTAACTTCCTTTAGGAGTAAAATCCATTAAGATGAAATTAAATTTGCTGTATAAAGAAATTAAATAATTTTAATAATTATTTTATGTTATGATGAGGAGCCCTCAGAGATGGATACAATTGTTGGTGGATGTCTTTTTAATTTTTTTGTTCATTATTTATTTATTTATTTGAGAGTGACAGACAGAGAGAAAAAGAGGCAGAGAGAGAGAGAGGGAGAGAGAGAGAGAAAATGGGCACACCAGGGCCTCCAGCCACTGCAAACGAACTCCAGATGCGGGCGCCCCCTTGTACATCTGGCTAACGTGGGTCCTGGGGAACTGAGCCTCAAACCGGTCCTTAGGCTTCACAGGCAAGCGCTTAACCTCTAAGCCATCTCTCCAGTCCTAGTGGACAATTTAAAGCTGTGTAATGATCTGGTGGTTTGATGGTTTTGGTCTTGTTTTTGTTTTGTCTTTAATTTACTATAGATATTATTTTCATTTTTTAAAAATAAAATTAGTGTTTTAAAATATTTTATTTAGGTTGGAGAGATGGCTTAGTGGTTAAGGTACATGCCTGTGAAGCTTAAGGATCCAGGTTCTATTCTCCAGGTCCCACATAAGCCAGATGCACACGGTGACACATGCATCTGGAGTTCACTTGCACTGGCCGGAGGACTTGGTGTACCTATTTTCTCTCCCTGCCTCTGTCTGTAATAAATAAATAAATAAAAATAGATCTTTTAAAAAATTAAAAATTATATATTTTTAATTTTTTATTTGCAAGCAGAGACAGAGAGAGAGAATGGGCACACCATGGCCTTCTGTCACTACAAAGGAATTCTAGATGCACGTGCTACTCTCTGCATCTGGCTTTACGTGGGTACTGAGGAATCAAACCTGGGTCATTAGACTTTGCAAGCAAGCACCTTAATTTCTGATCCATCTCTCCAGCCTTGAAATTAATATTTTTGTTTTGTTTTTAAGGCTTTTTTTGGTAAAAAAAAAACTTGACCACATTCCAGTATGCACTGAAGTCCATTTCAGTATATAGAAATAATGTCATTTCCCATTTTTGAAATTAAATGCCATTTAGGAATGGGCCCATGAACTGTTTGCATTTATAATAGGTTGTGAATGCCCGTAAAGGAATTATAAAGGCTAGATAAGTATCCAGGAATTTATTATGGACAACAAAAATGAAATGTTGACTCAGATCAGCCACAGGACTCAGTCAATCTGGTCACTCTTGATGCATCTTAGTCCTTAGCAAGGATTTCTACTCCCATTCTTTGTAAAACTCATGAAAAGGGTTGGAGAGATTGCTTAGTCATTAAGGTACTTGTCTGCAAAGCCTAAGGACCCAGTTGGACTCTCCAGATTCCACATAAGCCATATGTATAAAGGTGAGGCAAGCACAAGGTCTCACATGCCCACTCGGTGACACAAGCGTCTGGAATTTGATTGCAATGCTTGAAGACTTGGCGTGCCAATTATCTCTTTCTCTCTCTTTCTAAAATAAATACATAAATAAATATTTAAGAACTCATGAAGAGTTAGAGATTTGCCTAGAGCTTTATTAAAAAATTGAAATCTGACCAAAATTTTAAACTGAATGTATGCATTTTCACTCCTTTGGCTCCTCTGAGTTTGTCTTCCAAAGATTTTTCATGCTTCCTGAATTTATTTCCTGAAACATTTCCTCAAAATATTTTTTTTAATTGTGAAACCAGGAATATTATGTTTATGAAAAGTATTCTGTATCCTTTAAAAACTTCATCTATATCATTGTTGTATATTTTTAAACATTCAAATCTAGAAGCTGTTGACCATCAAGGGTGATACAATAATATAGTCACTACTGTTAAATTACTGTCACTGGTTTATTACAAATAAGACAGATTTTTCTTGGCTAAGGGCTTTAAAGTGTCATATGCTCTAGTTCAGTAGTTGATGATGTGAAGCTTGGTTATTTTGCTGAAATGAGCACTGTACTTATGCTCTTAATGTGCTTCCTAGAGGTAAGACCACCAAGAAACAAACCCCTAGTGTTGCTAATGTGGATTTTTTAATTCAATGCTAAAGAAATTCACATTTCATCTTCTGAATAGTAGGCAGATACCTGACTCCCAAAATGGTTGCAGTCCAGTCCTGGCTATAGGCTGGAGTTAAGCTTGTTATTGTCACATAAGATGCCATTGGAAGAGGCATTGTTTCTGAGTCTTTGGCCTTATGCCTGCCCTCACCCACAGCTGGGGAATAGGATGTAGGGAAAAGAAATTTAATTCTTCTCACTTCCATGCAGGTAGCCTCAGCTGACTGATTCTGGTAATGACCAGCTCCATCTTTCCACACTGGTGCCATGAAGCAGTTGTCAAATGTTTTGGTTCTGAAAATATTGCCTTATACTTGCCAATTGTAAGGTTGCATCTATCAGTTCTGCTGGTAGGAATAAAATTTGGAGGTGTGGTCATCTCTATGTCTATATCTGTAGTATAAGTTTTCAATGTCCATATTATTAATATATAAGTACAATAATTATATATTTAGGTAAATTAATTTTATTTGCTATAAAATCATTTTGATCACTAAGTCTGTTAATTTAATCTTTAAGCTTTAGAGAAAATTCATATAAAGGGAGGAAGACAGTACTTTTCTTGCTTCATTTATTCTGCTGCAAGTCAAGCAAGACTGTTTCTTAAAAAGTTGCCTTCTCTAATTAGACTACTTGTTCTATCATAATTGTTATGCTTTCAAGATGAAAATGCAGATACACACACACACACACACACACACACACACACACACACACATATATATATAGAGAGAGAGAGACAGAGAGAGAGAGGGGGGAGAGAGAGAGAGAGAGAGAGAGAGAGAGAGAGAGAGAGGGAAACACTGGAGGAGTATCTGAAAGGTAAAGAGTTCATTGCTAAAACATGTGAGTTGTTTGTGAGCACACACTACCAGGCACTGATGTGATATTGAGGATAGACTGATGAACAGAACAGTCCCTGACCTTGAGACTCTTCCATTGTAGTGCAGGAGATGCCTAATACACACAGTAAATAAATACAATGTCTATGTGAGTTGATCCTTAAGTGAGGGGAAATGGCAGTAAGAATCCAGGAGGAGAGGCTGGGGAAAGAGCTCACTTGGTACAGTGCTTGCCTTGTAAGCATGAGGACTTGAGTTCAATCCCCAAAACATGTATAAGAATGTTGATAATGACAGCATGCACCTAAAAATCTACTCTAGAGAGACTGAGACAGGAGGATCCTTAGAGCTTACTGGCCAGGCAGTCTATCCTAATTGGCAAATCCCAGGCCAATGAGAAACCTTGTCTCAAAAAAACGGTGAAGATAGCACAAGAGATTGTCCTCTGACCACTACATGCACCTGCTTTCTCTCTCTCCTCTCTCTCTCACACACATACTCACACACATTTAAAAAAGAAAGAATCCAGGTTGAGTTGAAATTTTAGAAATAGTGTCAAGGGAAAGACTTTGGGTGCCATTGGCGTCTAGACCTAAAAGCCCTTGGGCACTTGGTTAGAGAAGAGCACTGGGTCCGCAGTGTGGTGAGAGAGAAACAGCATGAGACACGATCAGAAATAGATTCATAACACACTAAAAATCTTTGATATCTCTGTCATCCGTGCATGGTACCAAATGTTTCTACATATGTTGATTTAATCCTTACTGCAATGTACTGAGCTAAATATTTTATGTCTATTCTACAGATGAGGAACTTATAAACCGAAAGTCTCTCTAGGACCCAGTAAGTCATCCAGGGGCAACTTGTACCTTCCTGAAATCCTTTTCCATTCCTCTATTCTGCTCTGTAGGGCCTGTGGAGCCTAACTACAGATCCATGTCCTCCTTCCCTGATAAGAAGAGGAGAGGGTTGCAATAGTCAGCAGAATGCTCTCCTTCTCTTCTCGCAATCCCTGGTTCATCAGCATAAGCTGCAGACATGAAAATGTGGCAGAAAGGAGAATTTCACTGGAGTCAGGGAAACCTCACCCTCCTGGAGAGAAAACTACCTGGCAAGGCAGTCATATTGCAGCTAAATTTAGCTATAGATCAATGTATTTGCTAACTCATCAGCTGTCACCCCATTCAGGCCTGCCCAGAACTCAAGGCATGTCTTACTTATTTTAAAAAGCCCTTGTTCTTTCTCAGGTTGATATCATATTTCTCGCAGCTTCCACCCTCCAAGATTTCAGACAGAGTATGTCTAGCATTACTGCTTTGTAGGGGAGGGTACATATTTCTTAGAGGCACTGGGTCCTTGTTCCCAGCAACTAGCTTCCCAGGGATGGATGAGTTTGCTATTAAGTTGCTAGTCTATGACAGTAGCTCATGGAAAGATGAACATGTAAGAGCCATTTTACATTCATAACATAATTTTTAGTTGTCTAATGTCCTTTCTGTCCTCTCGTCCTCCTACTCAGAGAACATGATGGAGGTTCTGCGTTCAGAAGTCACCACTGCAGGAACAGTCTGTGCCAACAGGGAAGGCATCTGTGGGTAGGGGGATGTTTCGGCCCATGCAGAGATCTAGGTGTTGCTCTGTTTGAAGTGGAATAATTATCAGGCCATAGCATTTCTCTCTATAGAGGGAAGGGTTCTTACTTGGCTGCTAGGTTCTCTAACCACCTCCAAGAAACTTCAGTTCTCATGTGCTTAAGTACTCAAAGGTGACAACTGTTTGAAACTGATGTAGGACTATGAGGCTTCATTTTTAAAAAAAAAAATGAATTCTACTATCCATATTTCTTGGAAACAGATCATGTATAGCAATTGCAAGATCAAACACTCCTGTTTTGAGAACTTGGATACATTGGATAAGGCAGATACCTTTATCCTCTTACATATTTTTTTAGCTTAGGGATTTATCGTGTTTTACATTTTAATCAAAATAATGTTATTGCATCAAGCTGCCAATAGTTAACACCCATAAACATGAGAGGGCTGAAAAAGCTATGAAGATTTATTAAGATTATGAAGATTTATTGAGAACTAAATATTATGACCAAGTAAAATTGGACAAAAATTTTCAAAGGGACATGGTTTCCAAAATTAACATACTCAGCAGAAATTGTGCCTTTATGCCCAAGTATCACAAGCCAGATTCTGTTTAGAGCTAATGCTACTTTGTCTGTATTTTAAAATTCTAGCCATTGCCATTTAATTAGGAGGAGCCACTAAACAGCTTGGAAGAGGCCAGTGAGATGCAATAAAGCCAGAGGCCATAGCACTGGGGATTATAGTGTGTGGATCCTAAAGACTGAGGGAGGCCACTTGGGATTTGAGAAGTATTCCTTTATCTAAAACACACACACACACACACACACACACACACACACACACACACACACATATTTGTAAAATTCTACTAGCAAAGGCAGAACAATATCACTCCTGTTCACCCCATGAGCAATTCCTGAAGGGTGATCTTATCTTGTCATCTCCATGACATGAATGGTTTCTACATAGTCTACAGTGCCCATTGGGTACCCATTAAATGTCAAACTCTTTTCTCTCCTTTGGCCCATTGACATTTAAGGCTCAATAATTCCTTGTTAGGGAAAAGGCAGTAGTAGCCTTTGCAATATGGAAGGTTTAATAGCATGCCTGGCCCCTCCCTAGCCAGTAGATGATAAGAAGCAGCAGGAGTCAAAGCAATCAGATGCCTCCAGACACTGTCACATGTAACCTGGAGAGCAATATTACTGTGTTGAAAACCACTACTTTAAAGTGTCTGAGGTACAGTGTAACTGCAGTTTTTAGCATAAAATGTGCACTACATTTTAAGCAGCTTCCCTTCTCCATATATGCATATATATATATATATATATTTGGAGAGAGAGAGAGACATGTTCTTATTATAGCGAATACATTCAATTCACAGCCATCATTGTCATCTCTCTTTTTTCAGTGGGAATCATTATAACTTCAGTAGATTGCTCTGAATTTCATCTGTCGCCCCTGCTCAGATTCAACTAAAGCCCACTGAGATTGACTTTCGTGTCAGCAATAGAACCGAGATTCAGTAGGACATGAAAGCTTCCCTTTCATACTAGTCTTATTACTTCAGATTTGGTGGGCCCTAATTATGTTCCTGTGCTTTCCCGGTTGACATTTCTTTTGTTTTAATTAAGACTTCTGGAGGTTTGAGGACACGTGGGAGAGGGTTTATTCATTAGCAGCCCAGAGAAAGAGTCGGTTGGGGCCCCACTTGTGCCCCCAAGCTGGGAACACTCTGGCCCTTGTGCTTTGTAACAGTCTTGACTTTGCCGCTGTTGGCGGCATCTGCAGGGTGCCTGAGACTCACTGTGGGTGGACAGCTTCCTTCTGAAACACAGCGCTGTCTTTTTATTATGACTGTCATTTATCCTCCCAAGTCCCCTTTCCCATGGTGCCTCATGGTCCACAGCCAGCACCTCCCACTCTTTCCCACAGGCTGTAAATCTCTGACTACAGGGTCCAGTATCAGGTGTTACTGACAAAACTGTGCAGACCTAGGAGAGGCGATGGTAGATCCCTGATCCTGTCCTCAGGGAACCCGGTGAGATTATGAACCAGCTGGGTGCAGCTCACTCATCCTGGAAAAGAAAATGTAACAAGGCCTTGCGAAACAAACCCCTTTGATTGCCAGGCTCTTACCTCCAGGGATGGGCCCCTTTCCTTTATCACTCTCAAGCAGGGTCAAGTTCTATGGGACTCCTCCTAGGCTAAGCCCCTGATGCATCACCCGAGTCTACTGGTGATTTGTGGTAACACACACACACCGGGCCTAGAAACTCCCTGTTTCACTTCACAATAAACACCTTTTGTAAGAAGCTATCCAAGGCAAAGGTGGAAGGTTAAACAGACCTCAGGCACAGTGCCTTCCTCTGAGATACTCTCCCTTCTGTGGTACAGAGACCAGCTGCCCAGGCCCCTGAACCATTAGACCCAAAGGCATGCGGAAACTCAGGGAGGAGAGGGCTTGTTCCCATACAATTCATAGGAGCTGCTCAAAGGTGCTGAGGGCTATTCGCTTGCACACTTCAAACAGATCATCTTTGTGGGAGTCACCACCGCTCAGCCATTGTCATATCCACATGCCTTACAAACACTACTTCCTAGACTCTAGGATTCCATGGAGTGGAAATAATTTCACTCAGCCACATGCACTGGAAAACTGGAAGCAACCATTGGAAGCCAGCATCAAGTTATGTTTTAAGTTCTAGAAATTCACATCTCACTGGTACACCTTGTTAATACCAAAATATTTATATGACGAGTCCTGTTTAAGTTGAATAGCTCCTGCTTCCTGACAAAAGGTACCAGAGATTCTAATTTTTTTTTCCCCATTTTACTGCTTAGTTATACACTTCATTTTGAGTCTGAGGGCTTCTGAGTGTCATTCTAGTGTTCTAAGTTCTGCCCCCTCACTCGGGGGACAGAGAAGATGATTGTGCTGGGAAGGAAGGGACAAAACATCTAGGGAGATCAGAGTTGTCCTGAGCATACGGTGTCCTCATTGCTTAAAGCCACGTCTAAGGAGTTTAGTCTTCCCAGAAATGAGTGGAGGAGCGTGACAAGTGACCATGGTCATTATACGGCAGTATACGGCATGTGAGCCAGTGAGGTCAGTGCTCTTGTGCTGACTTTGGGGGTTGAGGAGAGGCAACTGGGAACATGTTCTCGGCTTCAGGCCATGGCCCAGAGACTGGCTCCGCTGCTTTCTGAGCTCATCTCACCCCTCAGCTTGCTGCCTCGTCACTGCTGTCACGTCAGCTGTGCATGCCATTCTTGGATGCAGGCACTCGGCTTCCTGCCACAGAATCTGCATACATTAACTATTGTCTGCTAGAGATTGTGACTGTTTCGCTTCTCTTTAAGCAACCATTTTGATTTATAAACGGAGCCAGGATGGCAGCCAAGAAGACTGAGGCATCCCAAAATCCAACAAAGAAAATGAAGCAAGCTCTCGTCCCCCCATCTAAATCTCTGAGGGAGTCCCAGCTCTCAACAGGCCCAGCCTGGAGCACTCTTAAAACCTTGAGAGATGCCAGGCAGAGGGAGTCACAGGGAACGCATCGAGCAGTTACGTGGGGACTCTGCTGAGTCGCCTTGCTTCACCTTTGCCACAGTTCGGGAGCTTCGGTGAAGCTGGGTCACAGTACTCCAGACATGCTGAGTAGAGCTTTTGAAGTTACCAGTGAGTGGCAAGTGCCACCCAAGGGAACACAGGGGCTGCCTTTGACCTGGAAAAACACCTAGGAGCAGACACTGTGCCAAGAATGTGCTGTGAATATTCATGATCCTATTTTAATGCTCTTTGGAATCTCTCCGCAAAGTTCTCTTGCCTACCTCTCTAACGCATGACGTGATTTTATCAAAGGAAGGTAGAATTCCTGAAGCTGCCCAGATAGGCAGGCGTCTTAACTAGGGTTTGTTGCTCTTAACCAGAAGCAGGGAATCAAAGTTCACCCATGTTCTTGTCATGACAACATAGAAGTAAAGCAACAACAACCAATGTTTGGGTCTCTGTGACATGCGGGGAAAAGAAAGGCTTCTCTATAGAGTTTAAAAGAACTGTGTCCACTGAAACTCATTTTCCACCTTCTGTCTGAGTGAAATGGTTGTCATCTGTGCTCACAGCATTACCCAATCATCTGGGCCCATAGTTGGTGGCTGAGCAGAAGAGGCAGTAAGCTGGCAGTGAGGGAAAGTGATATGGTCATGTGAACGGACTAAGAGCTCAGACACAATCTTCACATCTCTCTCCTTCACTCATTCAATCTGTTATTTAGCCAATATTTGCTGAATCCCTTCTGTGTCTTACACTAGAAGAGACGGGGGGAAATGTAAGTCTAGTCTGTTCCCAAGCCTGTTGCATTGGCCTTCTGGGTATCTCGAGGCTCTGCGTACATCTGACATTCTCTACCACCTCATTCTCATCCAGTGGCCATCACCTTTCAACTGACTCCAGAAAGGAGCATGACCCATTGAGCTGAGGGCAGTTCCCAGAGAGGGAGCTGGTTGACAGCCATCGTGTGTTTGAGTGGGTACTGGAGAATCTGGGTGGTACCCCGCAGCATCAGTGACTGATAGATAGACAGATGGCTAGACACAGATAGATGTAACCAGAACAGTTGATCTGTCAAACAACACCTGCCATTACTACATGTTCTTTGATGTGATTTTTTTTTTTTTTCTTTTTAAGTGCTGGGATGAACCGAGGGCCTTGTTGCTACTAGACAAGTGATCTGCCACTGAGCCACACCCTTAGTCCTCCTGTTAGATTTAATTTATTTTTGTGATTCCTGCTATTACACATTAAAGAAGAAAAAAAAAAAGCCCACAGCATTGGCTAGGATCAGCAAGGCTATCACAAAGCGTGGCAGAAATATACCATGGTGGTGTGCTCCTTCACCACTGGGAAATTGCAGAAGCTTTCCGCACTAAAGACGATTGTTGCTAAGCTGATTCAAAGGAGAATGACCTTGCATGGGAGGCGAGGTGGCGCTGGTGAGGGGACTGTCTGCACTTGCCTGCTCCACTGGAAACAAATGTATTCCCATGACCTAGAAACGAAAGCGCTTTCTCTTGCAGGCTAGCCTCGGGCTAGCAGCCTGGAAGCCTCTTGCCGTTCCTCAGGAAACAACAGCAGCGACAGAGGGGAGCCTTCTGAAGCTATCTCGCACCCAGCCATTGTTTCTCCCTCGCCTTCATCTTAGGGAGAAGACAAAGGAAACACTGAAGTGTTACGGTTCTTCATGAGCTGGATTTTCCCTCGGCTCTGAGTCGTTTCATATGGAACAACAATTGACATGGTTCTTTACCTCAAAGTGATGTAGAAAAAAGGAAAAGGTAGAAGGGGAGTGGAGAGGGTTTAGGAAGATGTCGGACCTGCAGCCTCAGGACCCATGACCCCAAATGCTTTAACTCCCCTCCTTCTGATGCCCCTACCCAATCTTTCTTAGGAACGGGTGCGATATGCTTTGGGACATTTTTTGACATTAGGCTTTTGATCATTTCTTTTTCCTGCTAGATCTCAGTCTATTCATTAACTTTTGTTAATGTTGTATGTCTTGGTAGTTCACTTTTTTATTAAGAAGTGACTCAGCATCTACAAGAGTATTTTTAACTCTTTGGTCTCCCTTGAGAAATTTCTTTCTTTTCATAGAAATTTAATTTTTAGTCCTTCATTGGGTCTGCCATTTTAGACTCAAATTTTGGTGGGGTCTGTCTTTGTATTTTTTATTTCCCATATAAGTGGAAATCAATTAAAATTGGTAAAAATGTAAAAATTTCATTTCTGTCCTCCCCTGTGACAGTAATATCCACCCTCACTACCCTGCCTGTGAATGAAAAAATTAAAATATGAAAAGTTTTGCTTTAAAAAAATCATGTAAGGGCTGGAGAGCTGGCTTAGTGGTTAAGGCATCTGCCTGAAAAGCCCAAGGAGCCAGGTTCAATTCCGCAGTACCCTAGCAAGCCAGATGCACAAGGTGGTACATGAGTCTGGAGTTCATTTGCTGTGACTAGAGGCCCTGGCATGCCCGTTCTCTCTCTTTCTCTCCCTCTCTCTCTCTCTCTCTCTTTCTCCATCTCCTTCTCTTAAATAACTAAACAAATAAATAATCTTAAAAACTATCATTTAAGCCAAGCATGGTGGTGCAGGCTATACTGGCAGTACTTGGGAGGTGGAGACAAGAGGATTAGCACTTCGTAGTCATTTGAAACTTTGGCTGTTAGTAAACTTAAGGCTAGGTTGAGCTATGTGGAACATTGTCTCAAATACAAAGCAATGGGGCTGGGAACATTGCTCAGTGGTTAAAGGTGCTTGCTTGCAATTGCTGCCAGCCAGGGTTCCATTCCCCCAGTACCTGTGTACAGCCAGATGCACAAAGTGGCACATGCATCTGGAGTTTGTTTGAAATGGCAAGAGACCCTCTGTGCCCTCTTTCCCTCTCTCTCTTTCTTGCTGATCACAAACTAATAAATAAAGCTATATTTTAAAATATTTTTATTTTTACTTATTTGGAGAGAAAATGAGAAAGAGAATGAGAGAGACAGATAGAGAGAGAATGGGCATGCCAGGGCCTCCAGCCACTGTAAACAAACTCCAGATGCTTGTGCATCAGACTTACGTGGCTCCTGGGGAATCAAACCTGTGTCCTTTAGCTTTGCAGGTTAGTGCCTTAACCGCTAAGTCATCTCTCCAGCCCTAAAGGTATATTTTTTTAAAAAATCATGTTAAAGTTCCACTGGCACAGATTTATAATGCAGGAGCTGGATGGCACAGACATGGGAAAGGGGCGATTACATCCTGAGGGATTGGTCTCATTAGCTGTGAGATTGTGGTCTCATCTCTAAAGAGAAAAGCATTGTTGGGTGCCTTAGGGTTCTGTTCTTACTCAATTTATTTTTGTTTTTATGATGTTGCCTGTTTGAACAGTGGCTTAACCATGGGTGCCTCGGGATTTTAGTGATCTTGAGGTCAGCTGATTCTGTCTTAACCTGGATCTTAACCAGCTCTGATAGCCTCTGGTGATGCTGTCAGGGTCCTTTGTGGTCCTTTGTGGCCCTCCCAACCATCACAGTTTGACAGCCTGGCAGCCTATATGCCCCTCGTGATGCCTTTGCCTGGGATAGAGCTGAGGCTGTTCATTGTTCTGCCTGCAGGAACTCATTTAAGCCCAGACCGCCATTTCCATGTGCATTCTTCGGTTATCTGTCAAATCCATCATGAACTGTTATCTCAGCTTGGAAATGCAATTTCAAGTGGAAAATAGAAGGGTTATCTTTCTTGTATGTGTTCATAGTGCTCACTGAAAGTGAAAGCCAAAATGACTACATATTCTTAATTCTGTGTATGATTATGTCTGTGCATATGGTTGCCCGTGTGTGGATATGCATGCACGTGTGTGCGTGCGGAAGCTAGACATTGTTAATGGGTGTCTATTTGGATCACTCTCTTCTTTATCTCACTAAGGCAGGGTCTCTCAATTGAGTCCAGAGCTCACCAGTTCAACTAGCGTAGGTACCCAGTTTGCCCCAGAGCTTCCTGGTCTCTGCCTCTGGCACACTGAGATGACGGACAGACCTGTATGCCCACCTGGCATTTACAGACCCATACTCTGGTCCTCATACTTGTAAGGTAAATACTACTAACTGAACCATCTCCCCAGCCCACTCTTAATTTAAAAAATAGCAAACACTTTTTTTGTTTTCAAGCTTTCCAATGTCTTCTGTATAAAATACACCATGAATGGTTTTCTCTTGTCTCCCATGGGCTTGGACCCGTACCATACTATAGGCTAGCTCTACTCCACCATAGTGTACTGCTCTTCACTAGATGCTGGGATACCCTTATAAAAAGTTATTCATTCAGAGGAGATTTTCATGCTGATGAAGGATATAACCACCATGTGAACAGCTCTGTAAATGCATGCTAGCAGAGGTGCCTCACGGGCACCCATAGAAAGGAGAGGATTTGAGAGGCAGAGTGTGTCTAGACTTAAGTGATTGTGGCTCTGCCTGGACCAGGGGATTCAAGGTTTGATTAGGGGAAAGGCTGTGCTGATAATGAAGGCAGAGGGATGGAAGGAAAGGAGGAGGATAAAAACAGAAAGAGGGAGGGGACCAGTGATCTTTGAACTCTGTTCAGTGATGGAAACAGGGTCATGTTCATTGGTGGCACACAGCTGACTGGGAGGGAGGTGCCAGAGAAGAGATACCTTAATCAAATCTAGAAACAGCAAGTCTACTGGGGAGGCCAGGGCTGTCCCAGACCAAGTAGACAATTCATCCAAGAGGCTAAAAACACCATGTATTTAAAGAATTGCAAATGGTTGGCCCACAGAGTCAGATTGGATAGACCGCTACCAGCGCCATTTGATAAGAAAGAGCTCAGCCCATGGAGGGCCTTAAAAGCCACGTGTAAGGGCTCCATTCGTCCAGCCCAACCACTATCATTCAATGAATTTCAAGGAGTATCAGCTGGGTGATATTTGTATTTGTCCACAAGTTCCCTGCCCTCTCTTCTTTCTGTAGGAGAGAAACAACATTGTTTGAAGTGTGGGTTTCTGATCCTTGTCTAAGCAAGCCTTTGATTTCTCTGCTATGGTTGTTTGACTCCTGGAGGTCACTCAGTGTGTCTGGCCAGGGTTCGCTGTAGGAGACCTTTTGAGATATTGCCTGTGCTCCACAGGGGAATTAGAGTGCCTGACCCCAGGTGCTACATAGCAGCAGCAAATCATTGTAGAAACTAAATTTCCAAGATGCACCTTGGGATGGAAGGAGTTACCAGTGGCAAGCCCTACTCCCACTGACCACAGGCTCCATACATTCTCCCAATGGGAAACCAGGAGCCCAGGGGAACCTAGTGTCCATAGAGTCTATATGAGAACCAGGCCCCTTAGAATTCTGGTTAGAGGCTCTTTGCTCAATCCCATACAACCCTTTCCTCGAATTACCTGTAAGTTGAGATAAACCTGAAAGGTAGTGCCTGTGACCATATTGCATGTCTGCATTACCATCATTTGTTCTATTTCCCAAGTGATGAAGAAAAAAAAAAAAAGGAAAGAAAAAAATTTGAATGAGGGGTGAAAAGAGGGTATGCAGCAAGATTAGAACCAGAGCCAGTAGATTTAGATGCTGAGGAGTTTAAGGAAAGGAAAGCAGAAAGAGGAAGATGAAGGTTGATAGAAAAGAAGAGGAGCTGAGAAAGGGGAAAGATTCAAGAGGATAAACATACAATAGATTTCAGTTAGAACATTGGTCCAATGATGTGTTTGATTATTTTTTTTAATTGGCAAGGGGCCTGGGGAGATGGCTCTGTGGTTAAAAGTACTTTCTGTTCAAGCCTTTAGACAAGAGTTTGGAGCTCAAGAACCCACATGCAGCCAGATGCCAGTATCACATGTGTCTCCTTCATCCCAACATGCTATGGCAGTGGGAAGCAGAGACAAGAGAATTCCAAAGCTCACAGGCCAACTAATCTGGTGTTTACAGCAGCAAACAAAAGAAAGACCCTAACTGACTTCTACATATGTGATGTGATGTGTGTGTGTGTGTGTGTGTGCACCCACACCCACACACATGCACCGTACACGCACGTACACACAAATGCATATACAAGTAGACTCCACCAAGCTAGCATGTTTTTCCAAAATTCATCCACTAGATCTAAATCACACTAAACCAAACACCATTTCCCAGCCACAGTATCATCAATAGCCTCTCTCCCTGCTTTGGTAATGTACACACCTCCCACGCCATCTGTGGGTAGGTACTCACTAGTCCAGGTGCAGAAGTACCAAGGGGCACAGTCCTCTGCCTTCGCTAAGCAAAGGAGTAAAAGTCCACAGCAAGACAGGGTCATAAGTAATGACAGCAGGTGTATGCTGGCAGCAAAAATACGCCAGGCACATCCCAGCATGTCTCTTTTCATCTTCAGTGAGGTGCTGCGAGTTAGGTATTTGGTTCTCCATTTCTCAGATGAGAAAACTGAGGCTCCAAAGATTTGTTTAAGGGCTGGAGTGATGGCTTAGCAGTTACCGTGCTTGCCTGTGAATCGAAAGACACAGGTTCAATTCCACAGAGCCCACATAAGCCTGATCCACAAGGTGGCACATGCATCTGCAGATCGTTTACAGAAGCTGGAGGCCATGGCATGTCCATTCCTTCTCTCTCTCTCCCAATCTCTCTCTCTCAAATAAGTAAAGAAATATAAGAAAATTCAAAAAAGATTTAAGATTATAATGGGAGCTATACTGAGCTGATCTGAAATTTGAATATGCCCCCGGCAGCATGACCGAACATTCTTAATGGAAAAATCAAATACCAAATCCTGTTGGAGTACCAATAAAATTTCATACAGTAGCAAAATTCACATCTGACTTTGTATGATAGATTGCAGTCAAGACTCAAGCACAATAAAAATATTGCATAAGTTTACCTTCAAGCATGAATGTACGTGGTATAGAAAACACAAAAGGGTATTGTGTTTAAATTTGAGTCTGCACCCAAAATACCTTTATGTAGGTGCAAATATTCTAAAATTTGAAATAAAAATCCGGAAACCTTCTAGTTGCAAGCTTTCTTGAAAAGAAATACTCAATTTGTAGAAGATGTGTTTGGGGAGATATAGGAAAATGCATTTAGAAGTAACAGGATGGTCATTGCTAGTGTCCGAGAGTCTGCTGTACATATTAACTTTCCTCAAGGACAGGCAAAGGAAAACCTCTTCTAGGGTTGCATCCTGTCCATGACCCGGTCTCTTCTGGTTTCACTGTGTGATGACTGCTTTACTGTAATTCTGAAAGCCAAGGAGGCCCACCTGGGTGGGGGGGAGGGGGTTAGCCCTATCTCCCTGACCACAACTTGGATTAAGTATTTCACTTCAAGGCTCCCTTTAAAGATAAGTCAACAAGCTCAGATAAATTAGAGCAGTTATATCCAGTTGATTTTGTTGGTTTCGTGCAAGCTTTACCAATAAACATCTACAGCCCACAATACAAAATATTTTCAGAATTATAAAGGGGTAGAGAGATGGTTCAGGGGTTAAAGGCACTTCTTTGCAAGGCCCGATGGTCTGGGTTTGATTCCACAGTACCCATATAAGATACATAAAGTGGCGCATGTATCTGGAGTTTATTTACAGTGACAGAAGGCCCTAGCCTGTCCAGACATTCTCTCTCTCTCTCTCTCTCTCTCTCTCTCTCTCTCTCTCTCTCTCTGTGTGTGTGTGTGTGTGTGTGTGTGTGTGTGTGTGTGTGTATGTTCCCTCCATGTATGTTTCTCTCCCCTTCCACATAAATCTACCTGTCATGCAATCCTTTGAGAAAAGGAGAACCAAATTTCTCAGTCTTGCATATTTTAACTTGACAGCCTTTTTGAAAATATATCCAAAAAAAAGACTTATAAAATAAACACTAACTAGAATTGGATCTTCAAAGCATTTAATTTTTGTGTCAGTCTATCTAGCCACTAACATAGTAAAGTACTAGGCAATTGTTTTTATAGGGTTGGAACTAATATTGTTAATTTCAGCTAAATCTTCTTACATTTGCTTTTCCTTATAGGGTCGTCATGTCAAAACGGGCCAGCTGGCAGCCATTAAGGTCATGGATGTCACAGGGGTAAGGTGCCTTTATCTTATCATTTCAATATCTCCTTATTACAAAGAAATAAGTAGTAGATAAAAGATTATTTTCCAAAAAAGCAATCTTCCTAAATATTTAATATTTTCCCTATGTTTCTTCACATTGAAAAGTAAGAAACTGCCAGGAGCTGACTGAGAAAACCATGGAAAAATCACTAATTAAATTCAACACTAATACCCTGCCTTAGGTTGTTAGAGTGAATAATGTGTGTTGATAATTTACATAAACATAACTGTGGATATTTGCATATGAAGGCACAGGAAGGATTGCAAGGTATTAAAAGAATTATATTGAGATTACATGGAAGAGATGGGTCTTAAAAGTTCCCCCAGTGATCTTCCTAACACAAAAGTAAACAAGAGCTTGGACATCTCCCAAATCCTAGTAGGATACTCAACATGAATATTCTGCAAAACAAAATATTTTTGACCGAATAATCACATAACCACAAATTCTTATTGAGTGTAGAGCAACATTGAACCAAATTTCTGCCAGGCTGATCAAAAGCAGTTTGAAGAATAGACTTTTCATTTTAAATACAATCTAATGCTTTCAATCCTTTCACTGGGACCCTTTAAAAATATTTTAATACCTTTTCAAGAGGAGAGAATGGAAATCAGACTTGAAAGGTTTCACTGGACATCAAAAGCATGCTAGTAATGTTCTATTGTCCTGGGAATTCTTCTAAGATGTCAGTCTGCTATACATAAAAGCTAAAAGACCAAAGTCTCCATTTGGCCCAGAAGTGGAACACAGAATAGAAACAGGCATAGAATGAATGAATCACAAAAAAGTATCAAGAACCAAGATAGAGATAAATTATATATATATATATATATATATATATATATATATATATATACACACAGTAGGTCTGCATATCAGCCTTGAAGCCCTGGCGTGTTACTTGTAGATAAGCATGTTGAATGATCTATCATGACACCAGTTTTACTAATTTTCACTTACAGCATATACTTTACTAACTCATTTATTCTTTTTTATTGTCTAAATTCCACTTTAATTCCCACTGAAAAAGTTTAATTAATAAAAGCAAAACCTTGTTCCAATATGTTCATAACCAGTTGAGTGACATCAGCTTCTTTTTGCTTGTTTTAAACACACTATTCCAGTTTTAGTGGCTAAAAACAGTGAATACAGCCCAGTTCAAACAGATAATGTACAGTAGTTTATTAAGTCATTTGGCATCAACTAAAGAATGCATGTGGATTCTGTAAAGTAGAGTTGGGCTTTACCACTTGCAGCAGAGGATTCAGCATCATAGAAATGCCTTGCTCTTTCATATTGAAAGGATTCTAGCAGTTGATGGTCAATGGATGTGTGGCACAAGTGTGATAGGATAGCAGATGGTTTTATCTTTCTGCTCTGTCATTAGCACTCAGCATCCCTACCTATTAGGATCACTTCATGGCTCATGGCCATTACATATTTCCATGGATCACACACAAAAGCATAAGGAGAGGACCTCCAAGCAATTTTTTTTTTCTCTGTGTACATCACCACTTCTGCTTTCACTGGCTATATCTAGCTGCAACAGAAGCTATGGATTGTACTTTCTTATCTACTATGAAGCCAGTTAAAAATACAGGTTCTGCAAGTTGGAAATGAAGATGGAGTGGATATTGGGATAGTGAATTAGCAGAGTCTGACACAAAAATCAGAGTCTGGTTATGCGACCCTCTATCTAGAACCCCAGAGTAAATGGGGAGACTCTTAACAAAGCTCCAACCACAGAACAAATCAGAATTCATTCTGCCATTTTGATGGAGACAATTCAAAGATGTCATCCTGGAATTGAGCCAGACCTCTGCATGATAATATGCCCTTGGCGATTTAACAATTAAGGGCTGCAGACAGAGTCCATGACATCCGTGTAGATGGGTTTGTTGCGTGGCTCTGCAGAACTGTGGTTGAGTTCCACTAGCATCATGAGCGCTGGTACAGCAAGTGGTTTGTGGATATGCACAATGTGACTTGAGAGCAGACATTCACTGTTACTCTTCAGCTTCTGGTTTTCTGAGTGAGGCTTTAAATTGTTAGCCATCTTGCTTGGGATTGAAAAAGTTGTACAGTTATTTAATATTATTCACTCACTCATTTTGTAGTGTGTGTGTATGTGTATTGTACAACATGTAAACATCAGAAGACAATTTAAAGGTGCCAGTCAGTCACTGTTCACCACTGCGTCCATCAGGCAAGTTGGTTTATTAGAGCCTCAGAAATCCTGCTGTCTCCACCTCTCTTCTTGCTTTCAGTGTACTGGGGTTGGCTACAGAAGCCCGCCACCACTCCCAGCTTTGACATGAGGACTGGGGATTCAAACTCAGCTACTCAAGCTTGTGAAACAAGTACTTTATCCACTGATCCACTGATCCTCAGCATTTATTCCAGCGTATAGACTTCCAAGTTAAGGAACATCAGTTGGCCTTTCTGAATTGGATTTCTTGGGGAAATATTTTTTGAAAAATGATGGAGAATTTTTTTTTTTCCTCAGTGGTCTCAAGGCTGGTACAGATAGATGCTTGTGGCTAGGAATGCCATCCCATCAGATACAATGCATGCTGTGTAGTGTTTGAGTTCAGTGGTCTCGGAGAGCCCATTTCCAGAAGAGCTGGACAGGGTTCTGTGGTTTAGTCACAGTACTGACATTACTTAGCCACTGGTTCTCCACAAAAGCAGACATGGACCCACAGCAGGAAATGGTTTTCTTGTTGCCCTGGCATCTGGTATGGTATCAGATGAGGACTGCATCATCCCCTCCATATCATAGTCAACATAAGATTTCCTTTGTGAAACTCAGTATGCTGCCTTTGGAAACACTATTCCATTTTGTCCCGTTGTCTTTTGTGTACTATGGAATGCAGCAAGCAATTCTTACCAATTATTATAATTGTGCTCATGATAGCTGCTCTGTTAAAAATGGAGTTGAATTCTCAAAGGTTGTCTTTGTTGATTATATGCTGTGACCCACTGTGAAGCTACTATAGTTTATTGTAATGAAATTGATGAGGCTATAAACTTGAAATTAATTTTTAAATTCTTGTTTTTATTCTGTACTGCTTCCTTTTTATAGAAAACAGTCGCAAAGAGAAGCAGATACAGTGCCTATATCCTTCCAGTTTTAGAGCTGAGGCATTTTAAATTTTGCCAAATTGGCTTCAGAATTACAGCTTACATTTGGTCCTGATCTTTAATGTTCATTCAAATACCAAAATCATTATGGAAACTCTCCCTTTCATTGCTTTGTAGGGATTCCTTCCCCAACTGGATTTGTGCTCCTAGATGTACCTACAAGAGGAAATGACCATCTAGAGTCATGTTTCTCCAAGTGGACTGCCAGGTTTTGAGGACCATCAGTGGCCATATGTTGTCCACAAGACATATGCAGATTCCTGGGTGTGCTGTAGAATTTCAGAGTATGGCTTCCAAATCTGCCTTTTCTCTAAGTTCCTCAAGGGATACCACTAGTGTCAGAGACAGGGCTTTGCTTGTGTGGGATCTCTTTTCTAGGGTTCCTTAATAACCTTTAAATATTCCTCATTTCCACTGGAGTAAAATTTTCTAGTGTAAACTAATCATTTTATAATAACACCCAAAACTGCAAACAGGATTGAGTGAAATACAATGTTATAAGCTTTCACTTTAACACTGACTAGTCATGATTATATTATTCAGGGAATTTGGGGTTGTAGTAACAAATCCCTATTCACATTGAAGGAAACTGAAAGGGAAATTTATTGTTGCTTGTAGACTAAAATAGAGACACTCAAATCTCAACAGAGGGGACATGGCTCAGTGATTAAGAGCACTTGCTATACAAGCATGAGGGCCTGAAACTGCCCAAGTTTGATTCACTGGCACCTGCATAAAGAATTGGGCATGTCCATTCATGTCTAAAACCCCAGCCTTATGGGGGAAGGAGACTTGAGATTCACTGGGGCTTTTTGACTGGGGGAAGAAAAAGCAGAAGTGGCAGCACTGGGTTGAGTAAGAAACTCTGTGTCAAGGAAACATGCAATGAGTGGAAAGAGGAGGATGCTTGATATTCTTCTCTGGCCTCCCATGCACATGTGCATCTGCACACACATGCATATACTACATATATATCCCATCACATTGCATACCACAAATCCTCTATACACACACTCCAAAAAAATAAAATAAAAACACAATTAAACAAGAAATCTCATCTGGGTCCAGGTGCTTCCATGGCATGATGGGGAAGTTAGTCTCTGCCTGCCTCTGGGCTCAGCTTTCTTCCTGTCAGCAATGCCAGATTCATGTTCTAATTCCTTCATGATTATGAGTCTCAGTGAAAATGCCAGTCTGAATGCCAGTAGCCTCTCTTGGGTCATGCCTCCATCCTTTAATTAATCTCTGATTCTTTTCAGCCAGGTCAGGGTTGGATGCCTGGCTCTCAAACTTATCATAGTGCTGGAGAATTGGGAGGGTTTATACCTCAAAGAAAATCCCAAGAGCTATTATAGAAATAGGTGGGAAAGATGCTAGGTAGGAGAATCCAATTCTATATCATTATACTGTGTTCAAAACTGATTTGGGCCTTAGGTGTTTGTCTAGTTACATTTTTATATAATAGTGAAGAGCTGGGGAGATGGCTCAATTAAGTAAAGTGCTTGGCATGCAAGCATTAGGACCTGAGTTTAGATCCCTCACACCCATGTAAATGCCATACACTGAGGCAAGCTGGCTAGTTAGACTAGCCCAACTGGTGAGCTCTGGGTTCAAATGAGAGATGGTGTCTCAATAAGTAAGGTGAAAATAAATAGAAGACACCCAATGCCAACCTCTGGCCTTCACATGCATGTGTACACATGTGCCCAAAGCATCCACACTCATATGCAGTCATATAAATACAAACACACACACACACACACACACACACACACACACACACACACACATTCATATAATAATAGCAGTAGACACTAACCGTGATAGAGTGACTATGTTCCATAATTCCTTCAAATGCCTTGCATATATTAATTAATTTGCTTTCCTCAATCACTTAACAAAAAGAAGCCACTTCAAGCCGGGCGTGGTGGCGCACGCCTTTAATCCCAGCGCTCGGGAGGCAGAGGTAGGAGGATCGCCGTGAGTTCAAGGCCACCCTGAGACTACAGAGTTAATTCCAGGTCAGCCTGGACCAGAGTGAGACCCTACCTCAAAAAAAAAAAAAAAAAAAAGAAGAAGCCACTTCATACCTGCGAACCAGATGTATGAAATATCTTGCTCAGTGTAGCTTGGCTGTTTTATGGTGGAGTGACCATTTCAGCTTGAGCAATTTAATTCCATCCTTTGAACCTCAAAGCTATAGTCCTCAGTTAATGTAGAAAGGTGCTATGTATACTGAATGGCAACAGCAAGCAGGACAGACAAGGCACTGCCTCCTGAAATCGTAACACTCCAACAAGAGCAGAAGACATAACAGTTAAGTAGCAACTGTAATCAAAGGGCTGATTTGCTTTCAAAGAGTGTACACAATGCCAAGGAAAAATTTAAGACAAAATCCGTCTAACAGGGTGGGCAGAAAGGTGTTTCTCCATACCATGAGAAAGTGACAGCTATGTGGATAGTCCTTACTTAGCAGGTTGGCAGTGGTGGGAGAGGGTTAAGTAAAGCCTGGCTCCTCCATAATAGAGGCACCTTGGGACTTCTGTTTTTTGTTCAGGTAGATAAAGTACATGGTGAAAGCTTTTTAACAAAAAAAAAAAAAGAGAGAGAGAGAGAGAGAGAGAAACAAATGCCTTTTGTGTCTGTAATGCCCTCACCTTTGGGACTGTTTCCCGTGATGCAACTCTGTACTGCATGTACAACTTGGCAGGCTTCTCTGCTACTACAAATCAACCAGCTAACCCTCCCGCTCCATGCACATCTCAGCGCCTGTTCTTTCAGATTCAACCCCTCCAGTGGCTTATGCATGTCTGTGTCTCTGCACACGTGCTTGAATGCTGAGTGCATGGCTCAGATACTGGGTTTGCTGTGTATGTATACTCACATGTTTAAGAGATCATTTAAAACCAAAAGAAGGGATAAAAGGAGAGAGGGAGGAAGAGGAGGGGCAAATCCTGGGGCTACTGTCTATACCCCTAAAACTAAAATGATGAGGACGTAAAGGGTTTGCATTCGACGGTGATGTTCATTTGTGAACCTCTAACCCTTTGATCCAAAGTACTAGAGTCAGCTTATTAAATTGCTCTCTTTTTAAAGTAGAAGCCATTTGGTGCCATGATATTTTTGGTATGATCCAAAAGTGATTAGCCTCCCTGTGCATAATACTTGGGATATAAAAGGGGTTAATTTACAAAATAGAGACTGACCCTCCTCTTAAAGTGACCTTGTGGAGTTGTAATCTCAATCATGCTCTTGGTCTTTTTGGAAGCCTTGTCTGTCTCACTGGACCACGTCATAAGGCTCGACAGCATGTGGCATCGTTAAATAAGCCCTTGTCACCAGTTGTCATAGGCTCCCTTTCTGTTTTGCTGACTTACTTAGGGCCGTCAATGCCCTAGACTAGAACTCTCAATAATCAGTAACCCTGAAGCTATAATAAATTGCATGTTTCCTTACAAGACCACGGAAGGTCAAGATAAAGGTTATACGTTGCAGCTGCAGCCCAGTGACCCAGACTTCCATAACTATGTTTGGAAATAATACAACTTAAGCTTAAAATTCGAAGTGATATGCAATCCTGCCCTCTTAGCCTTGTTATTTATTGATTGTTTGGGGTTGAAAAGATTAATAGTAACATTTATTTTATAGTATACTTTACAATTTTCATATCTCTCATTTACTGAACACAAAAACCACAGGCTTGTAATATCTGGATTTCAAGATAGTTGAGAAAACTCGGGATCTAGAAAAGATTACTTTTTTGAGATCTTGCAGCACAAAAAAAAGGTGGAGCTAGAATTCAAAATAGCCCCCAACCTGTCCAACTCATTCTTCTGGTCCTAAATTCATATGCTTTCCTGGTAGAAGATTTCTGTTTCCCTTGCATCACAGTGATGGGCATAATTCTTTTTTTTTTTTTTTTTTTTTGAGAATTACATCTTGAAGGACACTGTGATTTAATGTTTCCATGAGGTCTTATTTGATTAATGATATGTTAGGCCTGTTTAAAGCCTATCACCCAAGCACTTCCTGAGGACCCAAGAATGAGGAAGCAAACCCTTGGGGAACCTAACCTGAGTTCTCACTGCTGGCGGGAACCACGACACCCATTGCCCATGGAAAATCATTGCTTTTATTATGCCACATAGATGCCTTTGTCTTTTTATTTAGTTATTTATTTTCTTTCTTTTTTAATTACTTCTTAAACCATGCAACACTGTCTTTTATTAGGCATAGGGGTTTTTTAAATCTGTCTCTCTCCAAATACAGGCAGAAATAAGTGTGTCACTTAACATATTGGAACCTGCAAACTTATTCATTACCTAGAGGAGGGAATATTATGCCAAACAATCTTAACCAGGAGGCCAATTCATCTGCCAACCTCCGAGAACATAGAGATGGATGTGATAAGCAGACTGGCCCCCATCAGCTCCTTCATTCAACACCAGTCCATAACCCCTCTTCAGGCCGAGATCAGCAGCTTATTTCTTGCCAGCAATCATTAACTGCCCAAGAAGACTTTCATCATCAGCTTCTGCTACAGAAATCTGGGCTATTGGTTTCTTGCGCACCACCAGAAAATGTGTTGATGCTTGAGGGGAAATGTTGTGCAAGGCAAGACACCGGTCATCCTCGAAGATGATCTTGGCCGGGATTTCCTTGCGTATGATCTTCTTGAAGATGGTGTTGCCTCCAGGCTGGGCAACCTGAGCTTTGGATATCTCACTCGCCATCTTGGCCTCCTTCTCCTGCCAAGCATCCAAGGGTGAAGTCCCCAGAGCTAATGACTGTCTTTTATAAATTATCGACAACTTCCATAATTATAGATATATAAAGCATGATAATTCCTTCCTCCCTCACTTTCCCCTTAACACTTCCACTCTCTATCATATCCCCTCTCCCCTCAATCAGTCTCTTTTATTTTGATGTCATCATCTTTTCCTCCTATTATGATGGTCTTGTGTAAGAGCCAAAGGGAGGGTAGGACCCTTTACAATGCACTCTTCTAGATCCAAAATGGCCTGGATACCCATGACCTCACAGTGCCTGGCACTACCTACACATAGTTGCCTTTTTAGCAGAAGCAGCTTGCAGGACTGGGTTGCCCAGAGAAACCCTCAGAATGATTTTCTCCCCTTCTAGTTAAGCTTCTCTAAAGTACCTCCACGCACATCCCACCCCCATCCACAAGTATTTGACTCTACACAGTTGAAAACAGCTAATATTCACCGAAATGTGCCCTTTGAGGTGCACTGAAGAAACCCGTCAGCAGGTTGAAGGTGGGTGAAGGTTACTGTCTGTCGTCGGAGACCTGCGGCAAACGTGTGGCCTCTTTCTGCTGGTGGCTGGAAAGAGCTGCGGGAAAGAACACCTTGGGCAGCGGTTGCAACATCCCATCCCTTCCTCAGATACCAGCCCAGCCCCGCACACCCCCACCCCGGCTCCCTTCCCCACTGTTGCAAATCGCATGCATCTCCTTAGCTCAGCACCCCAGCTGCATTTTCTGTCTTGAGACCACCTGGTCTTCAATGGCGTTCAGCCTCGCAACGTGTAATACGCTTTAGCTCCTCTGGGTTTGCACATTTTCAGGATTGTTTGCACTAAAAACTTATTTCTGCATGGTCAGGAAATGTCAGCATTTTATTTTTCCCCTTTCTCTTTTTATCTGTTTCTTCTCCTCTCCCATGCTGCTCTTAGCATTGGGCCTATTGTAGATATGAATTATTCATGCTGCTTCCCAGGCATTTTGCTGGGTGTGAGGGATATTATAAAGACCAAACCCCAGAGGCTGGGAGATGGCTCCTTGGTTAAAGCACTTGTCTTGCAAGCCTGATGGCCATAGAACTCCAGGACCCTCGTAAAGCCAGACACACACGGTGGCCCAGGTGTCTGTAATCCCACAGTGCCGACAGCAGTGGGAGGTGAGTCAGAAGGATCCCAAACCTCGTGGGTCAGCTAGTCTGCTGTTCTCAGCAGCAAATAACAAAAAGACCCTATGTCAATCAAGGTAGCAGGATGGACACCCTGTCTGAGGTTTCTTCTCAAATCTATGCTTACACCATAGCATGTGTACACACACACACACACACACACACACACACACACACACACAAACAAACAACAGCAGGAAAGTTAAATCTATGGAGTAGAGAGTCATTTATCAGAACAACCACAGTACTGTATGGCACATACCTCCGTTCAGTGTGAAGAAGAGTTGCGGGGGGCGGGGATAAGAAAAGACTTAACATCGCCTGTGAAAATCAGGGACTATGTTCTTGGGAGATGTCCGTTAAACCCTATCTTTCATGATGTCTAAAACTCATGTGAACAGACAGAGAGATTAATACAGCGGCACCTGAAGGAGGCTACAAGGGGGAAGAGGCAGAGGACACACCTGTCTCTCAGGTTATGATAATGCAACATCCTGCACTCAAAGATAGTCTGTACTTAAAGTCACACCTCCCACTATTTTGGAAAAGAAACTTTTCCATCAACCTCAAAACTAAAACACACTTGCAGTGCAACTGATGTGTAACATATCAATAAATTGAAATTCTGGGAGAACTCACACACGCACTCTGCCAGTAACGTGAGACTCAAGCTGGTAGACTCCAAGTAGCAACTAAATGAATGAAACTTGCATATCAGGAAACTGACTCAGTAAGAGAGTTGTCTCTTTTCATGTCCACACTGCATTTCTGTCTTTTCTTTTCATGTTTAGTTTCCTGAAGGTGATGTGGGTACTCCTGCTTTGTGAACTCCCTCAGATCCGGGGAACTTCCCTTGCTCCCTTGCCTGTCTTTCATTGGCTTCAGTCGGGGACTTCAATAAAAGTAGACTTCAAAGGAAATGAACCTAACAAAATTTAAATCTGAGAGCCTGTTTTTCCCTTTCACTTTCCTAGTGTGGATATGACCAGTGATAGAAACAGGACAGACAGACCCAGTTCCCTGATGCCAAGTGTGGCTTTCATCTCATAGCCTGACCATCTTGTTCTCCATGGGGAGAGGTTTGATTTCTTCTCTCCCCCCAGCTGGTAGTATGCTACATTTGTTAGCTATAAAAAATAAAAACCAGGGCTGGAGAGATGGCTTAGCGGTTATGCGCTTGCCTGTGAAGCCTAAGAACCCCGGTTCGAGGCTCGGTTCCCCAGGTCCCACCTTAGCCAGATGCACAAGGGGGCGCACGCGTCTGGAGTTCGTTTGCAGAGGCTGAAAGCCCTGGCGCGCCCATTCTCTCTCTCTCCCTCTATCTGTCTTTCTCTCTGTGTCTATCGCTCTCAAATAAATAAATAAGTAATTTAAAAAAAAATAAAAATAAAAAAAATAAAAACCAGATGACCCTTTTTGTCTACCACTGTGTGTGTTGTAATTATTTTTACTTTAGTCAATTCTCATCGTTATCCCTTTCAGGTCCATGGCCAAAAACTTCTTGGGAAAGACTGATTATTATGTTGTTGATATAAATGGTATTGAAGAATGGAGTTTTCCTCATAATGATGGGTCTTCATGAATATTATCTTTTGTCCTAATACAGGATGAAGAGGAAGAAATCAAACAAGAAATTAACATGTTGAAGAAATATTCTCATCACAGGAATATTGCAACATACTATGGTGCTTTTATCAAAAAGAACCCTCCAGGCATGGATGACCAACTATGGGTAGGTAGTACTGTACAAATATGGTTTTATTATATGGAGCATGGAATACTTAGCACAAAATTTCTCCATCCTCTTGACTAGAGTTGAAGCAACTATTTGAAACCTTTACCCCATGATTTCCATAACCTTATTTCTTCAAAGCTTCGCCCCACCTTCTTGAATACCTTTCCATCTTTTCATTATCTGTAAATCTTTGTTCTATTCCTTACTGCGGACCATCCCCAAAGCCAGCTGCTAATTCCTGTTTTTTCTTCTCACACAATCTTTCGGCAGTTATTATATTTTAGGCACCATGCTATTTAATGTTTGTCTCATATCATTCATTCCAATTTGCAAAGGACAGCATTAGTAGTTTAAGGTGATGAAACTCAGCTCATAGGGAGGCAGAGTCAACTGTCCCATGGCCTATGTAGTTGGTAGTGGATCTGGGCACTCGCTGAGCTCTTCATTCTTTCTCCTTAAGCAGCACTGACATGTAGATGACTCTGATACAGAAAGATAAACTCCTCTTTAAATGTCTTTATTTATTTATTCATAAGAAGAGAGAGAGAGGATGGGCACACAAGAGCCTCCTTCTACTGCAAATAAACTCCAGACAATATGCCATTTTGTGCTTCTGGCTTTACACAGGTGCTAAGGAATCAAACAAACCTAGGCAGTCAGCCTTTGCAAGCAAGCACCTTTAACTGCTGAGCCATTTCTCCAGCCCCTAACTTTCAACTCTTAATAAGCAAAACCCATAACAAAGTATCTGGTAGCATTGTAAAGGGTTCTGCAAAGGTCGTTTCCTTCCCTAAACTCCCTGTGCCTATGCCCTCATCCTGTATCATAGACAGTCTATGAGAACATTCTGAATGACTGTCCCACCAAAAACAATCCAGCATTTTTAGTCCCATCATTACCCCTGATGCGCACAGTTCAGATTGTCTTTTCACATTTTGATTTCTGCCACTGGAAAGTTTTCTTTTTTATTCATGCAATCCTTCAGCAGTTTTATACCTCCATGTTGATGTGATAGCATTAGAAGTGATTGGCATTCCTTACCAATTTTTTTAATTCTTCTCCTTGTGCAGGCCCTAAACTGCTTGATTTCCTCCCCTACGTCTCTTAAGCCTTTGTTCATCTCGTGAGATGCTGTTGGATTAATGACTCTGGAATACCCTCTTAGCCACTTACTATTGTGCTCATCCTCCGGAGGCCATGGTATATGTATAATACACAAAACTCACTCTTAATCAGGTGCCTGCTAAATACCAGCAACTGTGCTAACCTGTGTGGCTATAGTAATGAGTATTTCATGGAAATTTCTCAAAAAGATCAGTCTTGGATCGAAATTACTATGTTAATGCATAAGACATGTACAGTCCAACTGAGAAGACAAATTGTATCCAGTGACTGCAACTGGTGACCAAAAAAAAGTTATGATAATGCTAGCTCAAAAACTAATAGGATGTTCATTTCATTTGGTATTGTGCATTCAGTACTTAGAGGCAGAAAACTCATACAGTGGTAAAGTCATTTACTTCTTGCTGAAAATTTTAGTAATTTAACTTTTGAAACATTTGTTTTTAACTTTAAAACTGGCTTTTCCCCCTTGTATTTTTCTTGGGCATGGTATTAGGACCAGTGCTTCTTCTTTTTGTAAATTAGTATCTTTTGTTGGATTGTCCTAGCTCCTCATAATGATAAGAGCTAGGATTATACATTGTATATCTCTGTCCTCTTCATCTCTTGGAAGGTTCTGCGTAACAACAGGCATTTACTCATGGATACAATGGTCTCATTGGCTCAAACTTGGTTTCTTCTGGTACTTTCTGAAATGCAGCTTCCCTGGGACCTACATACAGGCTCTGTAGAAAACGAAGAGCTGGCATGAGCTGGAAGGCCTGTGTGTGTGTTTCCCAAGGACTTGTACATTGTCAAGAATCCAGCATTTCAGCAGCGACCCTGTGGCCTGCAACAGATGACATGTAGAGAATGATAGCTGTACATCCGCAGTTCCTCACCAACGCTCTTTGCTCCCTTCCAGTCTCCATAACGTGGAAGGGAACCAGTTATCCTTGTTTCAGTGCTTGGGATCGAGCCCGTTGCCTTGAGCGGGCTGGGCAAGTGCTCTATCACTGAGCTCTATCCCCAGCTCCTAGCTTGAATCCTCTCCATTTTTAATGAAGTTTAATTAACAAACAAAAATTGTATAATGGAACGGGAGAGATGGCTCAGCAGTTAAAGTGCAAGCACTCTAACAACCCGGGTTCAATTCCCCATTACCCATATAAAGCCAGATGCACAATGGTGCTTGCTTCTGGGGTTCCTTTACAGTGGCTGGAGGCCATAGTGCCCATTATCTCTCTGTCTCTCTTCTCTCTATCACTCTCTGCTTGCAAATAAAGGGAAAATATAGTTTTTAAAACACTGTGTGTTATGTTGGTTAGACTGTGGAGAAAAGTGAGCTTTTGAACATTGTTGGTGGGAATGCCAATTAGTACAGCCATTGTGGAAAACGCTATGGTGGTCATTCAAAATTAAAATAAAAAAATCCAAACTAGAGCTACCATATCAACCAACTGTTCCATTTCCAGTATGTAGCCAAAAGGAATGAAATCAGTATGTCCAAGAGATATCTTCACAGCCACACTAGTTCATTGCGGCATCATTCACAATAGATGAGGCATAGCAATTTTTATGCAGTCTGTGGTCAGGGCTGTAGTTCTAATTAAATGCAAACATGAATGTAGCTTTTGAAGCACTTCCCAGCTCCTTGCTTGAGGCAATGCAGCTGTTTCTAGATGAGTCACCTGCCAATCCTTTTAGGAGAGTAAATAAATAGGATGGGTGAATTTTCTTGGATTTGAGTATTTATTTACAAACTATGATTGAGGGAGGAGAGGAGTAGTCAAACAGACAACCAGTTTTCACCTTTATCCTAAGCCCTGGACTTTCTCCCCATCCAGGTACGTGGCCATCGTGTATATGCGGGTGCATGCAAAGGTTAGCAGTTGATGTTGGTGTCTTCTTTTTTAAATTGTTTTTTGAGACAAGTCCAATAGACTGGCCTTTTTTTTTTTGTTTTTTTAATACACAACAGCTGGGGTGGGGAGAGACAGAGAAAGGGAATTGGCATGCCAGGGCCTCCAGCCACTGCAATCAAACTCCAGATGCTCATGCCACCTTGTGGGCATGTGTGACCTTGCTCTCTTGCATCACTTTGTGCGTGTAGCTTATATGGGATCTGGAGAGTCAAACATGGGTCCTTAGGCTTTGCAGGCAAGTGCCTTAGCCGCTAAGCTATCTCCCCAGCCTTGGTTCTGTTCTTCTGTCACTGTCCACCTTGTTTTTTGAGTCTGGGTCTCTCATTGAACCTGGACCACACTGTCCATTTAGACTTGCTAGCAGGCAAGCCCCAGGGGTTCTTTTGCCCCCTCATCCCTCTGTGGGATTACAGGCATATGCCACCACACTCTCAGCTTTTACATGGGTTCTGGGGATCTGAACTCAGGTTTTCCTGTTTGTGTGGCAAGCCCTTTACCTACTGAGATATTTCCCTAGGCCCTAAGCCCTACTTTTTTTTTTTTTTAACTGAAAAGACAATTTATTGTCAATCTTTCGCTGAGTCTCAATGAAGGTCATTGACTTTTCTAGATCTCAAACTTCTCTGAAGGACGATAGGGGAATACAATGCAGATTGTGTGAAATGTGACAATTTACTTTGATCTCAGAATCTGAAGGCACTGACGTTGGTTTCTTCCACTGCACCCCCACCAAAAAAATAATCTTCAGTCTGTCTTAAAGTTGGCATTTGAGGAAAGCAGGAAGCCTTCTTTGCATTTTTTATGGGCTGAGGAGAGGTTGGGAAGTATACTTTGCATATGAGTCACTGCTGGTTCTCATCTTGGCCAGTTGGTCTTCCTGCAGAAATGATGTGGCTGCTGAGAACCAGGGATATGTAAGTGCTCATTTACATAGTTGTCACCATTCATTCATTCATGCATCCATCCGACATACATATGTATGTATATCAAACATGCAACTAGGTGTAAGATACTTTCCTAAGCACTCACGACACATCAGCAAATAAGTGATTAAAGTTCATAATTCAATGCAGCTTACATTCTTGCTGCAGATCATAAGCAATAAGCATGATGAATAAGACAATTACAGAAGATTCTGGAAGCTGGTAAGTGCCTGTTATAGCAGGGGCTGGCAGGGAGAGCAAGAAGGGGAGTACGGGTCAGACTGTAGGGTGCTAAGAATTGAATGTTTAGAACATTCTCCCCAGTGTATACGGTGAAACCTGACCAAGACCCTAAGCTCCCTCTCCATGACAGATTGGGAAGTAAGGCTTATTTAGGGTTCTAGGGGGCAACCTGAAGTCTTGAGCTTGGTAGGCAAGTCCTCTACGACTTACCTATTCCTCCAGACTACAAAGGGAAACCTTTGGGGAAGTGATTAGGTTGTGAATGTGGGTCTCTTATGAATGATATGAGTGCCCTTACAAGAGCAACACAGAGAGCTTTTTCACTCTCTTCTCAAGAAGCCAGTAGTTTGCAAACAGAAGGTGACCCTCACCAGAACCTCCTCATGTAGCCTCCAGGATGCTGAGAAATTTCTGTTAGTCACATAGTCACAGGGGCTTTGCTATTGTAGCCTGACCCAAGTAAGACACAGTGATAAGTAGAGTGGGCAGGGTAAGCGAGTTCTGTTCTGGATAACCCGTAGAAGGGCATTCTAGCTCTGCTATTTTCTGAGAAGAAAAAAATAAAATAAAATAAAATAAGAAACCAAAATGATGAGCCACTGTGGTTGAAATTGAGTGAGAGGAAGTCGGAGACTCAGGAGAGACCCAGGGCCTAGATCCCTCATGGCTATACAAGCCATTTGGAAAGATCTCAGCTTTTACCCTGAATGAAGTTGCAAAATCACCTGAGGATTTCGAAGGTGCAATGATGGGATCTGACCCACAAAATGGAGGGACCGCTTTGGTTGCTGGGTGGAGATGATGGTATAGGGTCCCGGTAGACACAGGGAGACCAGTTAGGAGAGTATTTTAGTGAATTCACCCCTTTGCTGAATTTGGTAAAGGGGGAAATGACAAAAAAGTGACAGTAAAAGGCTCTGTTGGATGGGAAGACAGACATTCTGACCACCACTGTCCAACTGCTTCCAAATCACTGAGGATGATGGAAGGCTAGGAAAGACCTCCTGGCAGAGGGGAAGAATCTTTTTCTTCCTAGTTGCATTTCTACATGGTAACAAACTCATGAGGAACTTCGGGGGTGGGTAGTAAAGAACATAGAAACACAATCATCAGGTAGCTACTATTAGATCACAATTTGGTGGGTATTTGCTGACAGAATATAATAGTTTTTCCTGTTCCAGGGCCACTGCCTAACTAGATTTGTGCCAACTTCTATTAATGAGGACAACACTAGATAGTACTTATTACCTACTTATAATGCTAAGTTCTGTTCATGTTATATCATAATGTTTTGACAATAACATTGTCATGTTATTTAAGTAGATCTTTATAGCCACTCTACAAATTAAGTGTCACTATCTCCATTGTGCAGATCAGGAAATTAGGCTCAGAGAAATTAAAATTTAAAAATCCAGTGTCATCATCACTCATTGACCAGCTCGTCACCATTCTGTGCTGTCTGATGTCAGAATCAAGCCCTTCAACAAAATTCTTCTCTCCTTTTGATCATGAAAAATGTTCCATTTTCAAAGGTTGGTGTTCCAGATAGGAGTAGAATTTTTGGTTGACTTTATGTCAACTTAACTTTAATCTTTATTCCTCACTTTCCTCAGTATTCAAAGGGGATAGAAGTCCTGCTAGCTATTAGTAAGACTGCCATGAAGTTGGAGAAATATATTATTCTGAAAAGTGTAGTAGGCCTTTTGGGTCTATCGTTAGATATTTATGGTTTTGACTAGTAGTAGTTTGCCATTATTTCAATATCATAAAATATCCTTATGTAATGCATAAAAACTTAGCCTGTACAACAAAGAATAGCAGGTGCTAACATTTATTCCCTGAGTGTAGACTGACTCCATGAACTAGGCCGCAGGTATTCCTTGAGCCATGGCTGGTGCTCAGAGGGCTCTAATATCTCACCAGGCAATATATGTGTTGCTGCAGGTGTGTGATTGAATCATAATCCGCGTGAATTCTATCAGTCATTGTAGAGATAAGCTCTTGTTTAGTACCAGCTCTTTGTGGAAACACGACTACTTCTGATAATGGCCATGTAATTTTCCTTTATCAACTGCTTGGGGCCCGATCCGGAAATCAAAAAAGGGATCCCTTTCAATAAAGATACTGATCTCCGGGAAACAAGTGGTGCTCTGACACCCGGCCCTGCCATCTCATTGTCACAGGCCTGTGAGGTGCCTCGGGTTTGCTGCAAGCCAGGCTAATGCCAGGAGGCAGGGAGACCTGCTATCCATGAAATAGACTAATTTCTCTAAAATCAAAGCATAAAACACACTTTTTTTCTTTTTAAAAATTTATTGACATTTTCACATGTGTATAGAATGCACTTTGATACCACTCCTCCCCAATTACCCTCTTTCGTTCCTCCTCCCACTAAACCCCAGGTTCACATTTAATCCCCATCTCATGCCCTTTTTATAATCCACTAAGTTAAATTAGGGTCACTTGCAAGGTCATGGGTGAGAAGTTATTTACCGGAGAATGGGCAACCCACCAGTGACCATATGACCCATCCTCTCCCAGCAATCACCAGTTGCCACTGGCTACTGTAGAAGGTCTGAGGTCTCATGAATCCCTATCCATCCATGATGGAATATTGAAAGCATCAATCATATGAAGGAAATCAGAGCTGCCTTGAGTTCCCAAGTGTAATGACCATGTTGTATCCAGAAGACAGCCTTCCGTGTACACCTTGCTGTCCCTTTGAGATCACCATAACAATCAGAGTGCTAGACTATTGTTCACAAGGAAATACATTTTTCTCATTAGCTCCTGAAATGTAGAGTGGTCAAGTAAGATGGCAGGCTGACATGGCTCAGTAAGAGAATGGCAGTGCTGAGGACTTGAGAGTTAAGAGGTCATATGCATTTGAGAGGCACTGAGTCCACTGGGACTTGACCTGGTCACTCACAAATTTGTATTCGAGCCTTAGCTGAGGCAGGGACTCTGGCACTGAGTTTCTGTCTCAGGAAAACGATTATTGGAGGAGCTGGGGATATTATGTATTCAGTAGATTGCTTGCTGCATGAGTGAATGGAAATGAATTCAGGTTTGCCTGTACCCACATAAATGCCAGGCCAGTGTGGCAGCACACACACCTGCAAACCCAATGCTCAGGAGGCAGAGAGAGGAGATCTCTGGGGAAAGCTGACTAGACTAGTCGGTAACAAGCTCTGGGTTCAAGTGAGAGACTGTCTTACTTCAACAGTACAATGATACTTGACATTAAACCCTGGCCTACATACACTCCACACACACACACACACACACACACACTCACACACACGCACACACTTGTATGCATCCCCACACATATCCATACACTCATGCACATACATACACAGTTATCACTGAACTGGGTCTGAGTTTGCGGACTCACAGCCCAAAGAATCAAGTGTGTGTGTGTGTGTGTGTGTGTGTGTGTGTGTGTGTGTGTTTGATTCACATAAATTATGAGTGTTTTAATTAAAGAAACATTAGAAAATAGGAGCAGTTTCATATTAAAGACTGGATTCTTGAAAACTTTTAAAAAATAAACTGATCCTAAACTATGGGGCCAGAAATCTCAAATAGATGAGATGATGTCCCTACTTTGCTAGAAATCCCAAATTGTATGACAGAGGTTTCCCGGTTGTGTAGAAGACAGGTGCCACTCTCGTTTGTGCCCGAGGACCCTTGTCCTCTTCCACACACACTCACCTCCATGCATTGTATTACATCCCCAGCCCCTGTGTAAGGTCATCTTAGAATAAGGAATGAGTTTATCTAAGACCTGACTCATTTAACTACCAATGAAGTATACGTTTTAGAATCTGCACTGAATGTCAGCCCCAGTGCCCAAACCTAAGTCTGCTATATTTGGGATATTTATTGCTATTTCATTGTAGCTGAACTCATGCCCACTTCAGTCTGGGCTGCTTTATGACATCACTGTACAATGATATTAAAAATTCAGCCACCTGTAGGTGAGCATTTTAAGTTAATTAGAATTTCTCTTAGTTTTGTGTATCAGAAAGGATGCCCTCCTGGTTTGAAAAAGTTGTTTTAATCAGTGGCTGTCACTTTCACAGGCAAAGGGCTTCATTCATAGATCACTTGGTTAGAGGTATATTGGCAGTGTGTGTTTATGAGTTTGCAGATGCACCAAGTGGAGACCAGAGGACAACCTTGGATGCCATTATTCAGACATTATCCACCTTTTGTAAAACAGAGTCTCTCAATGAACTGTAACTTTCTAATTAAGCAACTGGCTGACCAACAAACCCCAGGAATTCTCCTGCCTCTGCTTCCTCAGCACTGGGATTGCAGGCATGCGCCATCATGCCTGCCGTTTTCTACACATGTGTGAGGATCTAATTCAAGTCCTTATGATCGTAAGGCAAACACTTTACTGACGGATCTGTTTCCTCAGCCTGTGAGCAGAAATGTTTAAAAGGTTGAACTTAATAAGCACAAGGCGTGTTGAAAATAGCAAGAGAAGCCAGGCATGGTGGTGCATGCTTTTAATCTCAGCACTCAGGAGGCAAAGACAGGAGGACTGCCATGAGTTTGAGGCTACACTGAGACTACACAGTGAATTCCAGGTCAGCCTGAGATAGACTGAGACCCTACCTGGAAAAATCAGAAAAGAAAATAGTAAGAGAGATTGTTAACCATTTCTGTGGCCATCACATGTCTGTGTGAACACACAGTAGAAGATGAACCTAAGTTAATAGCTTGCAAGGTCCTGAGTTCAGTTGTTTTAAAGTATTTATTTATTTGTTTATTTGAAAAGGGAGAGAGAGGCAGATGGACAGAGAGAGAAAGAGAAGAGAGAGAGAGAATGGGTGCACCAGGGCATCTAGCCACTGCAAGTAAACTCCAGATGCACACACGACCTTGTGCATCTGGCTTACGTGGGTACTGAGGCATTGAACCTTGGTCCTTAGTTTTCACAGGCAAGTGCCTTAATAGTTAGGCCATCTCTGCAGCCTCAGTTCAGTTTTAATACAGCCATTTTTATGAACTGATGGGTGATTCTCTGAAAAAAAATAATGGCAAGCTGATTTCTTCTGGGATCCCAACGAATTCCATTTGAATTGGTTTAAAGTGCTTTTCACCTTAACAAAAAGATGACTTTTTTGTATGCTCAAAGTTATTTTGTGAATGATTGATGTAATCATTCTTTTTTTTAATTTTTTTAGGATGGACTTAAACAAATTTTATTGCAATTGCTCAAAAAAAGAAAACATTAAGAGACTGTATCAAACCCATTGTCATGTAACTCATGAAACTTTAAAATAGGAGATTAAACATTCCTAATTATATTGTGATTCTCAAGGTCCTCAACTAACAAGATGCTTCATCGTAAATCCTGAGGCTAGCTTTTATTTTGTTTTATCTTTTCCCACTTTGACCTGTCTGAAAACTTGCTCCCCTATTCGCAAGCCTAAATTTCTATTTGGGGGCCTGGGGAGATGGCTCAGTGGGCAAATTCCCTGTTGCATAAGCACAAGGACCAGAATGTGGAAACAGCACCCATGACAAGTGGTGGCCATGGTAGTTATGCACCCATAATCTGAGTGTTGAGGAGGTAGATATAGGGAATTCCCGAGGCTCACTGGCGAGCTGCTGTGGCCCAGTTGGTGAGCTCTAAATTCATGGAGTCTGTATCTCAGAACATAAGGTGGAGACACTAATATAGAGATACTTGGGCACTCATGTTTACCGCAGCTCTACGTGCAGTACAGTAGTTAAGAATTGAAATCCACCTTGATGCCCATTACAGATGAGTAGATAAGGAGAGTGGGATGCATATACACAAGAGAATTCTATTTGGCATTCTAGAAGAGTAAAGCTATGAAATTTGCCGGACAATGGATGACCCCAGAAAGAATTGTATTAACTAAAGTGACCCAAACTCACAAAGACCACGTGTACATGTTCTTTCTGGTATACAGAGTTTAGCTTGCAACCTGGGGAAAATGTGACTAAAACCTATAAGGATGGAACTATAACCAAAAAGCAAATATAACAAGAAGAACTGGAAGAGAGGTGAGAGAAGGACAGAAGGACACATGTGTAACAGAGGATGGAAGACACCAGGTCAAGGGAAGTGGGGATAAGAAACAAAAGTCAACTAGGACAAGTTGTATTCTAAAATGCCAGAATGAATGGAACCTGCAGCTCTGTACACTAACAAAATAATAAATTAAATTAAATTAAAAAAAAACAGTGGAGGGCTAGAGAGATGGCTTAAGGGTTAAGCACTTGCCTGTGAAGCCTAAAGACCCTGGTTTGAGGCTCGGTTCCCCAGGACCCACATTAGCCAGATGCACAAGGGAGCACACGCGTCTGGAGTTCGTTTGCTGGAGGCCCTGGTGCGCCCATTCGCTCTCTCTCTCTCTCTGTCTCTCTCTCTCTCTCTCTCCCTCTTTCTCCCTCTTTCTCTGTCTGTCACGCTCAAATAAATAAATAAAAGTAAACAAAAAATACTTCAAAGAACAGTGGAAAGTGACTAAGGAAAACACCCAATGTCAATATCTAGGCTCTCCACACATATGTACACAACGTGTACCCACCCATACACATAGACGTGTACACACATGTGTGCACACCACATACATAGACACATGCCTGCCCAAAAGAAAAAAAAGGGAAAGAAAAATAATGCTTTTCTTTGGTTTATCATTCTGCAATGCAGAGTTTAGCTTTCTTCCACCCTTAACGTTAATTTCTATGGTTGTATGTGCGAACACAATGCATGGAATGAGTTCCTCCTGCCTACCAAGCAAAAATCTAAGGAGGATCTGGCCTGCCTGCTGTGAAATTTGAGCTCAAACTTGGCTAACTCCTCTGGCATTTCCTTGAATGCTGTCATTGACTCTGAGATGCCTGTGTGCTTAAAGCATGAGACTGTTGAGCATTTCGGGTGGGCCTATCTTGTGGGCAGGCTTCTGGTTGCTAAAAATACCAGTTGGCCCAAAATATTCAGATGGGCTTTGTTCGATTCTCAGCACATAAACTCGTCTGTTGTCCACAAGGCTTGGGACGCACTACATCCTTAAGAACCATCATTTTATCTTCAGACAACTTAGAATTGATAGTCCAAGAATTCTTTATTCATGTCTAAAAATAACATTCAAAAGCCAAAGAGTCCACCCCCCCAAAAAAAAAATATGCTAGTTTAAAATGAATACAAAAAAATAACTGTTGGAAGTGTTTTTCACATTTGTGATTGCCAGGTTTTGTTTTATCTCAGTTAATTGATTGAAATGATAAATGGAATATATATATGTAAATACATATTATATATATTCAACACATTTTTATATTTCTGTACACAGGCATTTTATATTGTGAAACTTAAAGAACCTCTAGTGAATGAGGGAGTTTTTTTTCTTACAAAGTTGCTGAATTGGAGTTTGGTTCACACCTTCATAAATCATGCAGATAGGCTCCACTGGCTATTCCCAAACACACACGATAAAAATATCTCTGGCCTCACTGAGGTTTCTGGACCTTCAAGGTCACGAGGCTGGCTCATTTTGGAAGTGCAGGTTCTTGGAAGTTGTCTATGTGATCTTTTCTTTGCAGCTCTTCAGCTGCCTGGTTCATTTCAAGTGCGCTGTCATTTACCTGTTTCTCTTCCCCCTTCCTCCAAAACGTCCCTTCATCATGAGAAAGGATCGGTTGATGGTGATTTTACCCTCGTAGGTGACTGCAGAGTGACATTTGGGAGGAACAAGCTTCTGTCAGGTTATTCTGGGTTAGTGCCTGCAGTATTAAAATACCATCCTGAGGCCTTGTTTCTTGTTACAGGAACCTAAAACCAATTAACTAGCAAGTGAATGAATACTACAGGGGCCTTACAAATCACCCTAGCTTCTGAGAATTAACCTTCTTAAATGACTTTAGATATTATTGGGGTTGGAAGGGAAGGTTAGAAGTGACCATATCTCATGATTCTATTCCAAGGTCTTTAGTCCGTGTGGCTTGTAAAGAGGTAAACTCAGGGCTGTTTCAGAGTTTCTGAAACTCCTTTGGGGTCAGCTGCATTTGATGACTGTGCCTTAGACATTGTTCTGTTGGTTTAGGGAGCAAAGATGTCTCCTCCTAACCTGTCTCTTTTTTTTTGTTTGTTTGTTTGTTTGTTTGTTTGTTTTTGTGGTGCTAGTGATTCCAGGGCTTAACACACGGTAGGCATGTGCTACAGCCCCAATCCCTACTTCAATATCTCTAAGAAAAAGACTTGTACTTTCTTAGACATATAAGATAGCTGACAAAAATATATAAGAATCAACCATGCAAGTTGTAAAATATGTCAAGACTGTTTTTACAAACACTAACCTTTTTTTAAAATTTTGTTCATTTTTATTTATTTGACAGAGAGAGAGAGAGAAAGAGGCAGAGAGAGAGAGAGAGGGAATGGGCGCGCCAGGGCTTCCAGCCACCGCAAAAGAACTGCAGATACATGCACCCCCTTGTGCATCTGGCTAATGTGGGTCCTGGGAAATCGAGCCTCGAACCAGGGTCCTTGGGCTTCACAGGCAAGCACTTAACTGCTAAGCCATCTCTCCAGCCCAACACTAACCTTTTTTATTTAGACAGAAATAACTACCCCTATCCAAGCAATTCCAGCAATCCTTCTGGGAGTGTTTGTGGTACAATGCTCTTTTTAGAATTCTCCCTTCAGTTCCAGGACTGGTCCCCATCTGCCTAAAAACCTCCCCTGCCTTCCCCTTTAACTGAACTTCCTTTCCTTCCTCCCCAGTGGTATGAATGTTATTTCACTTTCTGACCTACTTATTTGATATTTATGAGTTTTCATAAGGTTCTTTTCCATATCGCTGTTCTCTCCACCTCCATCACCAGTACCTTCCAAACAGAATGATTATCTGTAATATAGTGCTGCATATTCTTGCAGTGTGGTATGAACATGAGCAAAATGTCTTGCCATTCCCTCATTAACAGGGGTAGAAATGCCTATGCCTAGCGCCCTTTCACTCTGTCTTCACCATCCAAGTGAGGCGGACCTCTAGGAGCTATTGACACTGTCCTCCAAGTCAGAAATTCTTATCTTGCTGCTTTTCTGAGAGTGCAAACATACCAATGGCTAGCAAAATAACCAATACAGATATCTTGAGATTTATGGGAGTTTTATATAGGTTGATACTGTTATTTTGTATTTTATCATAATATTAATGGTGGGGAGGGGTTGTTGCTGAACCCACATTGGCTAAGGAACATGTGTAAGCTCACAAAGCTAGTAGAGAGAGAAACAGGCTTTCTCCCTTGATGTAGGTACTTAATGAGTGTTCACTATGGATAAGATTGCAGACTATATTAAACGGTATTTCCAAGGATTTACAAAGGAATTGGGGGAAGGAGAATAATTCATCAATGTTAATTTTTAATAAGTCGCTAAACCATAAACCACTCAGACCATGGTAAGTTCTCAGTAAATGCCAGTGAGTATTACCGCCCCAATACAGTCTTTGAGAACTATTTTTCAGGGAAGATACTCATGATCCATTATTTCTTCTTTCTTTGCAAAGTTATTGACTGGCTGCTCATGGGCCTGGCCTGTTGATCCCTGTCTCTGTTTATTAGTGGGGTGAGGATACTGGTGGGAAGGAAAGCTACCCATTGTGCGGTAGCAGTAATTATCAGTGTTGCTATGATGCCGCAGGAACCCACTGCTAGCAAGTCCTGATTTCTTTCTTTTTCTTTTTTTGTTAAAAATCCCATTACATAATTTAACAATCGTTTTGTTCCATAGTGAGATGAAAAGAATTTAGCAGCCTTCAGCTGGAGCTGAATGGAGAGGCAAATTGCAGAAATCACTGGCATTAGTGCCTGGCTAGAGTTGGATTGTTTCTTACTGAATATTTGAAAGTATTTTGTCCAATCTAATTTTGAGAGACTGGAGTTGCTGGGCTTCCACTGCTTTCCGTGGGGACTATAATTACACAGCTGAATTGGGCCCATGGGCAAGACATTTTCTCCAGCTCACACAGGAGCCATGGATGCATTTGCAGGAGGTTTGGTTACTGTGTTTCTTAAAATGGGATTTGAAGAAAGGGCACATGTTTTGCTCACTTGGGAAAGTGCTCTTTTCTTTCCACCTCAGTGTGTGTCTTTGTGCCATCCTGCTGACACTGAGCCATGAGTTGCTGTACAATGGCATGTTCCCCAACATTGTTGGATGAGGAATGCCTCCACATATAGCATCAGATGGAGCCCAAGCCCACCCTAGAAGCCTTAAGCCAGGGGATAGCCCCACTCCATCTGCATGGGCATCTACTTGCCCCACTCTGGAGTTGGTTTGAAACAAATCATACTTACAAAAACATTTTTTTTTTATTTTGGCAAAATACACATAGCATCAAATTTACCTCAACTTGAAAATGTCTAATTCATTGACCTTTGGTAAGTTCTTAATGTTGCACAAACATCACCACTGTCTGATTCCAGAATTCTTCATTACCCTGAAAGAAAACTTTACACAGTCACTTCAGCTCACCCTACCACTATTGTAGGCATTCACTAATCTAATTTTTGTAGTTTGTATGAATAGAATTGTATACTATACAGTCATTTTGCTTGGCCCTTTCTACTGAACTGTATGTTTTAACAATCTGTCCATGTTGTACAATGAAACAGTCATTCTTTTCCATGACTGAATAACATTCTGTTGGATGCATTTATTACAGCTTGTTTTGCTTATAATCTACCTGTTGATAGACATTTTGATTGTTTCTACTTTTGTCTATTGCACCTAGTGCTAATTTGAATACTTTAGCAAAGGTGTTTGTTTGAACATCTGTTTTCAATTCTCTGGGCATAAATCAAGAAGTGGAATGATCGAGTCCTGAATTGATCCTGTGTTTAACTTACTAAGGAATTCACAAACTACTTACCACAGTCATTGCACCATTTTATATGATGCACCATTGGCAATATATGAGGGTCCCAAGTTATCTACACTTGCAAATTAGCTTCATCTTAGGGGGTATAAAATGATAGCCCATTGTGAGTTGGTTTGCATTTTCCTAATGACTTATGATGGAAATGACTTTTCATAAATCAGTCATCTATATGTCTTATTTTTAAATGTACTTATTTATTTATTTGCAAGTGTGTGTTATGAGTATGCATGGGAGCGCCAAGGCATACTGCCACTGCACACAAGTACTAGATGAACCCAGGTTGGTGGGCTTTGAAAGCAAGTGACTTTAGCCACTGAGCCTCCTTTCCAGCCCTTATATGTCTTCTTAATGTCCATTCAAGTCCTTTGTTCATTTTTCCTTCCTTCATCTATTTATTGTTTTTTCTGAGACAGGGTCTCACCTATGTAGTCCCAGTTTCAGACTCAAGGCAGTCCTCTTGCCTCAGCCTCCCTAAGTGCTAGAATTAAAAGCATGCACCTTGCATACCTGACTCTTCTGCTCACTTGTAAACTCCTTTAAGCTGCATGGTTTTGTCATTGAGTTCTAAGAGTCTCTTGCATATTCCTTAGACCCTTTTGTATATAATTTGTTAATATTTTTAATACTTTGTGCAGTAGCTTTTTAAAACTGGTTTTTGCTTGGTGGGAGTGTGAGTGGTGTGTGCACTTGCGTGTGTCCCTGTAGTCCCCATTTGCTCGCCTACAGTGAGGCGGGCTTACCTACAATGGCCAGTGTGGAAAGTGGGGTGTCCTGCTCCATTATTCTTTCATCTATTCTTATTGAAACCATAGTAGAGCTTTCCATTTATTTTTTTCACAAGCTCCCGTGGTTCCTGGGTCTCTGCCCACATGGCCACATCCAACTGTTCAGTCTGGATATTCAGCCTCAGTCAGTCTCGGGCTATCTCAGGCTCCCTGCACTTCATCCTTGAGCCATCTCTCCAGCCCACCTTACTTCCTTAATCATTTTTCTTTACTGCACAAAAAATGCCAGCAAGCTTCATGTCAAGTGGAGAACATTTTTTCATAACCACAAACCATTATCACACTTCAGTAATACTAGTTTCTTAGTCTCAACAAATATCAACACGTACATTAAAGACTTTAGTAGTCTCAGAAACTTCAAGCCACTTTTTTGCATGTGTCATGTGCATGCAAGTGTATATACATGTTCATATGTTTGGGGGCACATACATGTCCACATGCACATAGAGGTTAGAAGCCAACGTTGGGTGTAACCCTTGGTCCCTTTCCACCTGATCTGTGGGACAGAGTCTCTTGCTGAACCTAGTGCTCACTGATTCAGCTAGACTAGGTATCCAGCAAGCCCCCAAGGATTTGCTTTCTCCATCTCCCCAGTACTGGGGTCACAAGCACGTGCCCTGCCTGACTTTTACATGGTTGCTGGGGATAAGAACTCAGATCCTCATGGGTTCATGGATAGCACTTTACCCACTGAGCAATCTTCCCAGCCTTTTAACAGCTAATTTTAAAATCAGTGTTTAAATAAAGCATAAGCATTTCAATCTGTTGAGGAATTTTCAAGTGTTGTTATGTCCTTCAGTTTTCCTTCCATATCTTTCTTTCTCCCTCCTTGAATTTTAGTTCTGATGACACATTTGTCTAGACAGGTTTACTAGTTAAGATTGAAATTTGCTGGTTGCATGCTCCTGATGCAATGTGTCCCTCAGTCCTCTTATTCCCCATACTTTGTTGGTTGGATGGACCTAGTGGTTGAAGCATATTCAGGTTTGTGGTTCTGTTTGGTTTGTTTGTTTTGTTGGTTGATTGGTTTGGTGTTAGAACTACTACCTCACAGATGCAACTCATATAATTTTTTAGATTTTTATATGAGCAGCTGGGAATAATCACTACCTATACCTGTTAGCTGATTAAGAAGTTCAGAAGAGGGCTGCAGAGATGGATGAGCAGTTAAAGGTGCCTGCTAGCAAAGACTGGTGGCCTGGTTTCAATTCCCCAGTACCCATGTAAAGCCAGATGTACAAAGTGACACATGCATCTGGAATTATTTTTTCAGTGGCAAAAGACCCTGGCACACCCATATCCATTCCCTTTCTCCTCCTTTCTCTTTACAAATAAATTTTAAAATGTTTCCAAAGGTACAAGAGGCTAATTTGCTAAGTTGCTTATATCTTTCTCATTTACAAGGCAGTCTACTCATGTTTGTGAATAGACATTTTCCATATTTTAGTGTGTGATTGATTACCGAGTTTTAGAATCTGAATAAGAAAGCCAGGATACAATCTTAAGTTTCCCTCTCATTTACCAGCTCTCAACATTATAATTTGGGCCTTTGTTTTCTTCTAGTTTTGCCAGTTTTATTATCAGGCAGATGATTTACCTTATTAGTTCCTTTAATTAAGTATATTTAATGTGTTTTAGATAATACCATTATTGTTCTTGTCATTGCTCAAAATTATCCTATCTTTGGAGAATGCAAGTTTTTTTAATCGACACTGAATCTTTTTGACATGATTTTTATCGTCTTTGATAGCTCCTTGCCTATTACATATGAAAAATGTTCAACTGTATGGTGGTGGAATATAGTATATTGTCATACTCTCCAAACTTCCCCCAAAAAATCTTCCTATAAGCCTTGAGATTTCCAGTGACCCTCCTGGCAAGATAACAAGAGTACTCGTGTGAAATCGCTCATCAGTTATCAATCAAGTCTCTGCATGTACTGCAAGAATTAGAAAGTCACACATGAAGCTCATTTCTTGAGTTTTCATTGAGTTCCTATGAAGCGTGTAAAATAAAAGAAAGCATTGTTTCATGGCGGATTCTGCACCCTTATGGTAACTTGAAGGACCTAGTACCCTCATGCTAATGTCAGAGAAGTGCATGTGGATTTTAGTACACCTTGCTTTTGGTTCTGCCTCTAACTATCAAGTCCTCAGTTGATTATAATCATTCTTTAAAAAAAGCTTCTTTCTGTATAATTACAAAAGAGCAATGGGAGTACTTTATCAGGAGGCACTTGTTGAAAATGATTTAAAGGAGAAAGAATGAAATCGATGTTCTTTGCCTAGCCTACAAAATGGGTGTGAAAGTATCTAAATGTCTTTTCTTCATCTAGTCCTCTTTGGTCATTAAGTAAGGGTAGTGTTTATTTTCTGCCTGTTTTATAAAGTTGCTGAATACTATAATGACTTTATATTTATAGAGTGCTTGGAGCTTTTTGGATGAAAGGTGCTAAATTAGAGTTTATTGTTTATTGAGTTTATCTGTTGGGCCCAACCTCCTGGGAACATTTGCTGGAGTTAATTAAAAACAGATAGTCCCTATTCTGACAGCTTATAGTGCCAAGTCCAGACTAATAACATAAACAGCATGCACCCTGTTATCCCAGCTTGAGATGGACTGGAGGATTGGAGTTCTTGGGACAGAGAAGTGGAGGGAATGAGCCTACTACTTCTTTGGGAAACATGAGTTCAGTAGCTGAGTAAAAATAAAGATATTTTCAACTTTGTCTGAGCCACTTCTTGACATCATTATACATATGTGTGTATACAAAGATGGAGATATGTATATATTTGTACAATATGGAAAGTTATATCTGTATACAATATGGTAAGTTTCTCTCTCTAATTTTATGTGTGTGTATGTGTTTATACATATGATATGGGAAGTTTCCTTGACTTCCAACAGGTCAAAAAACTTAAGAATTCTTTTTTTCTTCCTATCATCTTTCTAAGAAACTAAGATAAAAGTTTAAATAAACATCAAAGTTTATGTTTTATGAAGACATCTTTCTTACTAGAACATACAAGTTGATGAGTACTGTGCAGTGTAACTATGGTAATGGCTTGTTTCCTTCCTTTACCAGTTGGTGATGGAGTTCTGTGGTGCTGGCTCTGTCACTGACCTGATCAAGAACACAAAAGGCAACACGTTGAAGGAAGAGTGGATTGCCTACATCTGCAGGGAGATTTTACGGGTAGGTAACAAGTAGATACTGGGCTGCCTTCCAATATCTTCACGTGATATTGGATGTCTTGGGAGATGTTCCATTTTTTTTCCTAGCCTTCTAGTGAAATTCCTAAGTGTAGCAGAGATCTCTTTAAGGGGTTATTCCAACAAGTTGGGCATACTGGCACAAACATGTCATCCTAAAATTCTAAAGGCTGAGGCAGAAAGATTAAAAAAAATAATAATTAGGAATAGTCTTTGCTACAGAAGGAGGTGCTCTCTTAAATAGATGAATGGATGAATGAATGAAAAGTTTATTCTAACAGTGATTACGGTGATAGAGGCTTGCCTGCAAGGCTGCTCTGATGGTTCAAGGCCCATTCTGGATAGACCATGTGTCCTTTTATTTGAAAGGTCAACACAGAGGATGTCTTCTAGCAAATCCAATGGTGTTTCCAAATCAAAATCTGATTTAAAGTCATAAAAATAAGGTCATACTTAGGAATTGTATGAGTTTTTTGTTTTTTTGTTTTGTTTTGTTTTGTTTTTGTTTTTTGAGGCAGATACAGCTAACCTGGAACTCACTCTCTAGCCCAGACTAGCCACAAGCTTAAGGTGATCCTCCTACCTCACCCTCCCAAATGGTTGTTTACAAGCATGAACTACCACACCTACTTTCAGGAAAAGTTTTATTTTAAGACATATTTTAATTGGTCATTTGAGGGATATATTTTCATCCTAACTAATGCTATAATACCTCCTTAGCATGTAACCTGTGTAAGAATTACCTCAATTTACTATTTTCTGTGCAAACGAGCTAGTTGAAAACCACTTTTACCTTTAAAAATCCTTTTAGGGCTGGAGAGATGGTTTAGCGGTTAAGCGCGTGCCTGTGAAGCCTAAGGACCCCGGTTTGAGGTTCAATTCCCTAGTACATACTTTTGCCAAGAAATCTCATAATCAGTCACTAAAGATATCAGGATGCTGGAGAGATAGCTCAATGATGAAGGCTCCTGGCTACAAAGCCTAATGACCCAGCCTTGATTCCCCAGTACCCATGTAAAGCCAAATACACAGTGGGGCATACATTTGGAGTTCATTTGCAACAGCTGGAAGCCCTAACAAACCCATATTTTCCCTCTCTCTCTCTCTCTCTCTATCTATCTATCTATCTCTCTATCTCCCTATCTGTCTATCTATCTATCTATCTATCTGTCTGTCTGTCTGTCTGTCTGTCTGTCTGTCTGTCTCTTCCCACTCTCTCACTCTTTTCTTGAAAATAAATTAGCAAATAAATATTTAAAAAAAAAAAAAAAACAGAAACACCGAGCATGGTGGCACACACCTTTAATCCCAACACTCGGGAGGCAGAGGTAGGAGGATCACCGTGTGTTCGAGGCCAACCTGAGAGTACATAAAGAATTCCAGGTCAGCCTGAGCTAAAGTAAAACCGTACCTCGAAAAAACAAAAATAAAACAAAACAAAAACAACACTGACATATTTACTGAGCTAAATTTAGTAAGAAAAGGTGATGGAGTACATTTAAATTCATTCAGCGTAATATAATCTTCTCTTGCAACTAACAGAGCATAGAGTATGTGTACTGAGCATTCTTACTAGAATGCCTGAGAATAATTATTCTTTATAAACTCTGCCTTCTTAATTTAAAGGAACTCAAGTTAAAATTGGTTTTATTGAGTGTTCAAAATGTGGCCTGGAGAGACAGATTAAGTGCTATGTATGTGTAGATGAATAACTTTGAGAAAAAAAGGAATATATAAAAAGATTATGTCTGGGACTGGAAAGATTACTTAGTGGTTAAGGCACTTGCCTGCAAAGCCAAAGGACCCTGGTTTGATTTCCCAGGACCCATGTAAGCCAGATGTACAAGGTGACACATGTATCTGAAGTTCATTTGCAGTGGCTGAAGGCTCTGGCATGCCCATTCTTTCTGTCTACCCCCCTTCTTTCTCTCTCTCTCTCCCCCTCCCTCTCCTTCTTCTCCCCCCTCTCCTTCTCCATTTCTTTGTCAAATATATAAATGAATAAATAAATAAATAAATTTTTAAAAAGACAATGTGCAGATAAAACCAGATTAAGCAAAAGACAAAAAGAAGCTTATAATGATAAGCATGGAAAAGTTAAATATTTAGAAATACATTTAAAGAAAGAGATAGATGACTTCTACCATATCCATATATATATATATATTATATTCCTGAGAAAAATGGAAAACAGCCTTTAAAAATGAAGATTTATGTCCACTCCATGCATAGGGATATATTCAATATTATAAAAAATATCATTTCTGTCCAGTTTAATGCATGGTTTCTTTGAGCTTCCAAAAAAAATCTCCATAGCAATATTGGTTGGCAGTGATGGGATAATTTTTAGAAATCATATGAAAAAGTAAAGGGTCCAGAATAACTAAAGCAATGTTTTAAAAAAAAAAAAGACACAAATAGTAGACGATTGATACTCCCAAGTTTTCAGAATTTATCATAAGGCTGTTCAAATAGAGTGGTATTGTCACAAGATTAAACAGGGGCCCAAGGATGTGTCCCAGACTGCACCCATATCATGGATACCTTCAATGACAAAGTAAATATCTCTGTGGATGGGGGAATATGCTTTCACCAGCACATGGACCATCCATGTGAAAGTATAAAATCTGGGCTGGATAGATGGCTTTGCAGTTAAAGCACTTGCCTGAGAAGCTGGAGGACTCAGGTTTGACTCCCCAGTACACATGTGTGCCAGATGTACAAGGTGGCACATGCATCTGCAGTTCTTTTGCAGTGACTAGAAGCCCTGGGCACCCATTCTCTCTCTCTCTCTCTCTCTCTCTCTCTCTCTCTCTCTCTCTCTCTCTCTCTCTCTCTCTCTCTCTTTCTCTCCCCCTCCCTCCCTCCCTCCCTCATCTTTTGTTTAGTTTTGGTGAGTTTGTTTTTGTTGGCTTTTTTATTGTATGATTTTGTTGTTTGTGGAAAATAAGAACAGAAAAGCAAAATAAAAGAATAATATCACTTGGGCACTAAATAACTTTTCCAGATAAGTACTAGCATTACGTACTGTGCCTCAACACTCTGGTTTTAGGTTTTAATTTCTCTGCAAACTATGTGAGTGTAGTTTGTAGAGATCATTACCACTACAAAGAAGTCAAAATTGTAGTAACTCCTGGGGAACTGGTGTGGACATCACTGGGTGTTTGATTTATATAGTCAGCACAAAATCACAAATATGAATCACTAAAAATGACAGTAATAGATGTCAACTAAGGAAACAAATGGATTCTTTTTAACTTTTTTATTGACAACTGCCATAATTATAGACAATCAACCATGATAATTCCCTCCCCTCCCCTAATTTCCCCTTTGCAAATCCACTCTCCCTCATATCCACTCCCAGTTTCAATTAGTCTTTATTTTATTTTGATGTCATCATCTTTTCCTCCTATTACAAAGGTCTTGTGTAAGTAGTGCTAGGCACTGAAAGGTCATGAATATCAAGGCAAATTGTGACTGGAAGAGTGCATTGTAAGCAGTCCTACCCTTCCTTTGGCTCTTACATACTTTCTGCCACCTCTTCCACAATGGACCCTCAGCCTTGGAAGGGGTAAAGTGCTGAACACTCCTCTGTCACTTCTTCTCAGCACTGTGGTGCATTTTAAGTCTTCCCAATGTACTCCACCATGTGAAAAGAGAAGCTTCTCTAACCAAAAGTGAGAGTATCATTAATATAGGTATGAACATGAAGAAAAGTGCTTACAGGGAAGTTTGGTGAGCATAATACATGCATTTAGTCAGACAACAGCAGGTGTTATACCCCTAGGGCTTGCGACCCCTCCTGCCATAGGCTTTTGAATAGATTTTGGGTACCAGGCATATATTCCCTCCCTTGGAGTAAGCCTCTAGTTCAATTAGAGAGTGGTTGGTTTCCCCCACAACAGACATGTCATTATTGCACCCATTGGGTCATTTAGCCTGGCTGGCCAAACTTAAGGCTTGCAGTATCCACTATTGTTTATCACCGCTGATGATTTATTACTCCCTTCCATAGGGCTGCATGTGACTAATCTGTTTTCAGCTCAGCTCCATCTTGATTTTTCAGTGATCTTGTAGCACAAGCATGTAGAATCTTCAGCAAAAGGGTCTTGCAGTGTATTTCTGGTGGGAAACAAGGGCCTTGGCAATAGCCTGTAATGTTTTGGGGGGCATCAGGGACCTCCCTGGCCAATGACTCACTGGAAGGTATCCCATTACTAGCATTAAATTTTTTTCTAGTAACAATCTATGGCTTCTGGGTGTGCCATTAACCCAAAAAAGTAGGTTTCTATATGGCTTATTCATAACATCTTAATTTTTTTCTTTCTTTTTTTTTTAAGGTAGGGTCTCACTCTGGTCCAAGCTGGCCTGAAATTAACCATGTAGTCTCAGGGTGGCCTTGAACTCTTGGTGATCCTCCTATCTCTGCCTCCCGAGTGCTGGGATTAAAGGCGTGCGCCACCACGCCTGGCTAACATCTTAAATTTTGATTAACCCTCCCTCCACCCTTCCTTTACTCTTTGATCTCACTTAGGCCATTATATCCCCCGTAATCTGTTCATCTATTTACATATATACAATACCATCTCCTTAAGTCATCTCCTCTCCTCCCTCCCTTATTGCCCCTTTCTACCTTACTGGCTTCTGCAACTGATTTTTATTCCAACACATATACAAGTCTAAACCTTTGTAGCTAGGATCCACCTATGAAAAAAACATGTGGCATTTGACTTTCTGGACCTGAGTTACCTCACTTAGTATAATCCTTTCCAGTTCCATCCATTTCCATGCAAATTTCATAATTTCATTTTTCCTTACCACTGACTAGAACTCCATTGTATAAATGCACCACATCTTTATTATCCATTCATCACTTAAGTGACATCTAGGTGGGTTCCTTTTCCTAGCTATGGTGAACAGAGAAGCAGTAAATATGAATGTACAAGCATCTCTAAGGTAGTGAGAAGAGTCCTTGGGATATATGCCTAGGAGTGGTATAGCTGGGTCATATGGTAGATCTATTTTTAGTTGTCTCAGTATCCTCCACACTGATTTCCATAATGGCTGTACCATTTTACATTCCCACCAGCAGTGTAGAATGGTTCCGCTTTTCCACTTGCCAGAATTTATTGTCATTTGTTTTCCTGATGATAGCCATTCTGACAGGAGTGAGAAGGAATCTCAAAGTAGTTTTAATTTGCATTTCTCTGATGGCTAAGGATGTAGAACTTTTTTTAGATGCTTATAAGCCATCTGTATTTCTTCTTTTGAGAACTCTTTGTTTAGTTCCATAGCCCATTTTTAAACTGGGTTGTTTGATTTCTTATTATTTAGTTTTCTGTGTATCCTGGATATTAATCCTCTGTCAGATGTATAGCTGGCAAAGATTTTCTCCCATTCTGTAGACTGCCTCTTTGCTCTATTCACAGTGTCCTTTGCTGTGCAAGAGCTTTATAATTGCATGAGGTCCTTTTTTAATATGCCTAAAACCAATGGGAAGGAAAGTCTTTGACTAGCCTCCAACAAATTTCATTGTGCTTAATTAAAATTATGGAACAGAAGATAACTTTTAACTTTTAAATTCAAATAATGTCCCTGAAGGTTAAATTAACTGAATTTTGGTTAGTTTTCTCTGCAAACTGTTCAAGTGTGGTTACAAACTAGCCAATACAACTCACAGCACTCTGAAAGCCAAAACTCATTCTAGTAGGAACTTGATGGTGTACTATTTTCTTCAGCACAGCACCATGCACATCTGTGGATTGCAGTTTCCTATAGTTCAGCACAGCCCTATGAACACATAACAGATATGAATACACTTTATTAAGTATCTCTGGGTGAGTTTGATTTTCAAGAGAGTGTTAACATTCAAAGGTCTGCATGCAGCACTGGAGAGATGGCTCAGTGGGTAAGATCACTTGCTGCACAAGCATGAGGATCTGAGTTCAATACCAATGCAAAAAGCCTGGCAAAGCTGTACATGTCTAACCCTAGTGCTGGGTGTAGAAGAGACTCATTAGGCTACCTTATCTAACTGAGCTCCAGGTTCAGTGAGAGACAGGGTCTCAAAAAAGAATAAGGCAGAAGAGCAACAGAGAAGTATACCAGGTGTCCTCCTTTGGCCTCTGCACATGTATGCAGATAGCATGCACATCTGCACACAAACATGCACACTCCACACACAGTTTGCATGTTTGCATAAGTTCCTGTTAACTCACTTGCCTCTCCATCCCTCCAGGGGCTGAGTCACCTACACCAGCATAAAGTAATTCACCGAGACATTAAAGGGCAGAATGTCCTGCTGACTGAAAATGCCGAAGTTAAACTAGGTAAGTACAGAATCCAGTGAGCCTAGAAATTGCTGGAATTCATAGAATTACTTCAACAGCTCTTCTGAGAAAAAAATATAAAGGTAAGTTTTTCATTGTGGATTTGAAGGGCATTCCGCTAAAAATGGAAAGGAAAATGTTTGCTTTGTTTAATTAAAAAAGATTTCCTAAAACCCTTGTGAAGAACGAATGGTATGTAGTATAGTGAATGGGATCATCTGCCTTAGTATTGGACAGAAATAATTGAGATTTTTTTTCAGTAATGATTAGAAGTGACAGACCTTGAAATTATCTCCTGTATTTCAGTTTGCTTATATGGTTGCTGCTATGACAGAACACTGATGACTCTAGTATTTTTATTGAATATATTCTCAGTTGAATATATTTAGCATAATCAATTCCTACTATATTTTCATAGCTTGAGTTGTGTTAACATTGATTTTTTTTTTATTACCCATAGCACCTATACAGAATAGCTGCTTACTAGTCAACTTCAGGAACACATTGATGACCCCTTTTCTTCCCTCCAGAGGTGTCCATGGGAGCATCTTTTTCTTTGGCATATCCATGAGAGCCTTCCCCCAGCAAGTCTGGGAATCCTCTAGTGTGTTTGCCTCCCTGAGTTGGATCATGAGCTCACAAATATCCTATAGGGTGCACATTTGTTATCTAGAAAAGAGTCAAGTTGATAAAATTGTGTGTTTTCAAAATGGCCTGGAACTGGGAGATGGTTCAGCAGCTAAAGCGCTTGTTGCTCAAACCTGGAAGCCATGGTATGATTCTGTAATCCCAGTGCTCACAGGGAAACATGGAGGCAGAGACGGAAGACTGTCCCAGATGCTAGACAACCAGCTTAAATGGCAAAATGCGCAGTGACTGAGAATAGTGAGATAGAAGGTGGGGACTGACACCCCAAAGTTATCTTGTGACTGCCACATGCATGCCCACATTCATATTCATGAACACATATACCATAATAATAATAATAATAATAATAATAATAATGATAACAATAACAAGGAGATGTGAACATTTGCTCCTCCATTTGATTAAATATATAATTTCCTTTCTTTACTAGCGTTTGGAGCTAAACTGTCATCTCATGAATATTCCCTTATAAGAACAAGAGCATACATTATGCAGACTAAGGAGTTGCATATGTATTGAGTGGGTGATCCAAGAGATTCAGTCATACATACAATTTAACATTACTTATTGAGAGAATATTTTATGCCCGTTTTCTATAAGACACTTATTTATCTCCTGCAAATATAAAAGCCACCTATGTAGATGTCATGATCCTTTTTAGGATTAGGAAGCCCAAGGTCAGAGGTGGCAAGCTGTAGGACTATGTGAGCTTCTGCAGTCTGATTCTGGCCCTTAGGGCTCCATCACTGTCTGTGCACTACCCTCTGTGGCCACCCAGCTTGGCTGTTGTTAAATACCTATGTTTGGTCTCCATGGAGTCTTTGTGTTACCAAATGTAACACTTTGGGGCATTTCTTATTGATATACTTTATACATGTAATTTTAAAAGTACATGTTCGGGGCTGGGGAAATGGCTTAGTGGTTAAGGCATTTGCCTGCGAAGCCTAATGACCCCGGTTTGATTCCCCAGAACCTACGTAAGCCAGATGCACAAGGGGTCACATGCATCTGGAGTTTACTTGCAGTGGCAGGAGGCCCTGACATGCCCATTCTCTCTTTCTATCTGCCTCTCTCTCTCTCTCAAATAAATAAATTAATTAATTAAAATATCTTTTTTAAAAAGTACATGTTTGATGTATTGAAAAGGTAGAACCAACTGACATGCCCATTGATAGAGGAAAAGTAAACAAGATGCAGCCTGTAACATACAATGGAAAATTACTCTGCACTAAAAGTCAATGAAATTCTGGCATGTGTCACAATATGAGTGAACATTGAGAACATTATGCTAGGTGAGATAAGATAAAAACTGTATGATTCCACTTATATGAGTATTCATATTTATAGAAACAGGGACCAAAGAATGAGCTGTTGGGTTGGGGTACAGGAAATAAGGAATTCTTTCTCAGAGGGTGCAGAATATTTTTGGACAGATGAAAAAATTCTGGGATGGATGGTGGAGATAGTTATACAATCTTAATGTGCTTAATGCCATGGCAATGCACATTGAAAAATGGCCAAAATGGTTACTTTTTGTTATGTATGTTTTACCATATTAGAAAACACATATTCAGGGCTGGAGAGATGGCTCAGTGTTTAAGGTGCTTGCCTGCCAAGCCTTACAACCCAGGTTTGATTCCCAGGACCCACATAAAGCCAGATGCACAAAGTGGCGCATGCGTCTGGAGTTTGTTTGCAGTGGCTTTAAACCCTGGCATGCCTATTCTTTCTTTCTGTCTCTCTCTTCTCTCTTCTTTTTACTCTCTCTCTGAAATAGTTATTTTTTTTTAATTTAAAAAAAAAAACAGATTCATTCTATCACCATATCCACCCTAAGGACATAGACTTATTCAATCATCTTTTCCTCTTCAGTGGACTTTGGAGTCAGTGCCCAGCTAGATCGAACAGTGGGCAGGAGGAACACTTTCATTGGGACACCCTACTGGATGGCACCAGAAGTCATTGCTTGTGATGAAAACCCAGATGCCACATATGATTTCAAGGTATGATATCTTCATTGTTCTTCGTAAAACTACGACTGACCTCTCATTCTGTGACTGACAGCGGAAGAATTCTCACATGCTTTTAGATTGATTATTTATATGGCCCAAGGGGAGAACTGAAAAACATTGTTTGAATCTAACATTGTAAGACATGGAAGTGAGAATTGTCTTAGTGAATTTACCCAACATATCTGATTGCTAATCTATTTTTTAAAAGCTAAAATTACTGTCTATACTTTTTAATTGACTTATTATTTTTGGAAACAGATTAGATTTACATTTTAGTTATAGTTTAGTTTTTGTCAGTCTGCTCTTTTTTCCTTTTGTTTATCTACTCACACTTTTCGTTTAACTGACACATAAACTAAGCCAATTTTCATATTAACGTAATGTACCAAGTAATGTTTCAACATGTGTGTGCTTTGCATAATGTAAAAATCAAGTGCAGCATGCTCATTTCTTCATTTATCATTACTTTGAGGTAAAGAATTTCAGAGTCTTTCCTTCTGGCTTCTTGAATGGACAGTGAATTCTTGATATCCTTACTATGCAATGATACCCAAGAGCTTCTTGTTTCTTTCTAACTGAATATAGTACACACTGGCCAACTTTTTTCCATCCCCCACCTCCAAAGTTTATATTCTGATAGCTTTTTATGTTGAAAGAAACCAAGATATGCATTTGTCTCAGCCCCCCCCCCCTTTTTTTTGCAAGTGAGAGTAATAAAACTTCTCCTTTCTACATATACTGCACACAGTCTGTTATCTGGGCTTTCTTTCCAATTAGAGAATAAAATGAGATGTAGATAAGCATGTTATGGTATTTCTCTAGCATGTCGTGACGTTCCATAGAAATTTAATGTGCCCTTTGTTACTTTGGGTTATAAACTGAAAATCTGCTATAAATTCAAGTGGGGTGCAGTAGGATTTTCCAGGAAACTCTTCTCCTCTCCTAGTCAACTCTCTGACATGAGTTGAGGTTGCAGCCTGTCATAGCGGCACTGTGGGTGGCATGGTTTCTTCAGCCAAGAGTGGGGACCAACAGATCCACAAGAACTGTAGGCTTCAGTTGTGCCCTGGGAAGGGAGGGAGACACCCTGTGGGCAATACTTGATACTACCTTGGTTTAGTTTGGAGGAACATGGACTCCTGGAATAATTACTGAGCCTCTTTAAATACCCTTCTCTTACAGAGGAAGAAGGGAGGTCTTCACAAGTGAACACCCAGTTGGTGATTTTCTCAGGGCTGCGACTGCAGCCCACATGTTCCACCACTTTGTTCTGATTTCTTTTTTTATTTTTTGGTTTTTCGAGGTACGGTCTCACTCTAGCCCAGGCTGACCTGGAATTCATTATGTAGTCTCAGGGTGGCCTCAAACTCATGGCAATCCTCCTACATCTGCCTCCCGAGCGCTGGGATTAAAGGTGTGCGCCACCACACCTGACTTGTTCTGATTTCTTTACAATAGATTCTCTCTACCTTCAGGGGAGTGTGGGTTTATCATGTGATTTATTTATTGATTAGTGTTGATTACTTATTAGATTCATCTAAAATGTCTTTCAAAACTGCTGCGAATTTTACAAAACTAATGCAATGCATCAATGCCAGGAATCTGTAGGAAATAAGTCTGTTGGGACGCTGGTATTGTCTGAGGTGTCCTAGACTTCTCTATAAAGTTCACATTTCCCAAACAAAGATTATACATTTGGAGAGATTCATTTAAAGATCATTTGCTTCCCCACATTTGTGGTTATTGAAATCAGGTCACAGAGATGCAATGCAGAGTCTTCGTATACAAGATCTTGGAGCATTGACAAAATTATTTGCCTCTTTGGGAAAATGCAAGTTTGAAGGTCTTGAAAACATAATCATCTCCTCATTCCTCTAAAGTTTGTTCCTCGAATAACTTGACAGCCGTCTGTCTGAAAAGAGCTACTGTGTTAAAAATTAATCTCCTGCCAAAATAAATGTCATTTATTTAAACTGCTGATTACTGGCACATTTCAATAATATCATTTGCAAATCCCACCAGAGGCTCCACTACAAAATATATGTCCCAGGCCAGATATATGTATTAAAAATGGCCATAAGCAATTCTTCAAACCATGACTGTATTTAATAAGTGTTAACTAGTCTACATATGGACCATAGATATTTTGGGCTGCTTTGAAATATACCATGATGGGCTACAGAGATGGCTTAGTGGTTAAAGTGCTTGCCTGCAAAGCCAATGGACCCAGGTTCAATCCCCTAGGACCCACATAAACCAGAAATGCACATGGTGGTGCATGCATCTGAAGTTTATTTGTAGTGGCTGGAGGCCCTGGTGTACCCATTCTCAGATAGATAGATAGATAGATAGATAGATAGATAGATAGATAGATAGATAGATAGGTAATCTTCCTCTTTCTCTCTCTCTCTCTCTCAAATAAATAAATAAAAATATTTAAAAAGAAATATACCATGAGTTCTGGGTTAATAGCTGTCAGTAAAGTGCAATTACAAACATGAGGAGTTGAGTCCCGATCTCTGAAACCCACATAAAAATGCTGGGAATAGTGGTGTGTGCCTGTAATCTCAACACTGAGGTGGGGTTGGCATTCTTGAAAAAGCTACACAAGTTGTCCTCTGACCTCCACATTCACAAACAACTGTCCCTTCACACACACACATACACACACACACACACATACATATAAATTTTAAAAACTAAAAGTTTTGTTTTAAAAAATCCATGAAGAATCAGAATGTGGGATTTTCACCCCCGTCTTAGCATGTTAAGTATGGTGACTGGCTTATTCCATATGGGTCACATGTTCTGTGACTAACGTAAGTAAAGTAAGCAGAAGGACCCTTCCTTCTGGCCACCCAAAGCTTGGCATAAAACTGATATCTGGAGCCTCCTTTTGCTCAGACTGTAGATTAGAAATACTGTTTTGAACACTGTAGAGTGCGTGCTACAAAACATCATTCTAGGTGTGGAGAAAGCCTAGTGTGTGAGTAGCCACAGGGCATGTCATGCTGTAGTGTGACATCAAAAACTGGTTCACGTGACTACGTCCATCCTGAGACATTAAAAGCTGAAGGCTACTTTATGTATCTTTTATAATCAAATAAAGTTCCCTGACTGGGAGAATAAGTTCAACAGTATTTTGGGTATATTGTGAATTTGTTCAGTGGGATTGTAAGGTACGTAGGTTCTGCACAAGCAGGACAAAGTCACAGTGAGAATATGAACTTCAGTGGTCACCTGCCATGGGGAAAGGAAAGAGCAGGACCAAGGGATAGCGAATATGAGGCCCAGAGGAAGGCCGGGGGCTCTGTGAGGTGTATTTCAGCCACTTCCTGCCTTCACTGTGGGCCAGGGAAGAGAAGATGCTCACCTTGAGATAATACCGCCCTTGGTTGGCACTATATCTTATCCTGTTTTCTGCGCAGTATTCCTAGGAATGTGGGCTGTCACCAGGGGGCAAGGTGACAGTAAGTTGACTTTAAAAATCATTTATTCACTCAGTGTGTATTATTAATTGAATACCCACTGTGTGTAAGGAATTAGTAGAGCTCTTTCTGTTTAAGTGGTTTCCACATGGAGAGTTTACTTGACACCCCCAGAAAGCCCAAGGATTGTGTCCCGTGAGTCTGATAGTCCATTTGACCCAGCTGATGTCTTAAGTCTCAGCAACCCATGGTAGCACTTAGGGCTCTCATCTGCTATAGAAGAGAAGGGAATTTGAAGACCACTGGGGAGACACCTTAATCAGTAATGTGTTTGCCTCACAAACTTGAGGACTTGAGTTTGATTCGTGAGAATATCAGGTGTGGTAGTGTACGCTTTTAACCAAGTGTTGGGAAGGCAGAGAGAGGCGGATCCCCCGGGCTTGCTGAGTAGCCAGGTAAGCCTAATTGGTGAGTTCCAAGTCAATGAGGGACTGACCCTTTCTCTAAAAAAGACAGAGAACACTCATGAGGATGACACTCAAGGTTGTCCTCTGGCCTCCGAACACACACATTTTGTGAGATTCTCTTCCAGCAAAACTGGCTTTAAAAAATAAACACAAAAGGCAAAACCAGAAGCATGTAGTTTGGCTTTGTTACGTGATTTTGCATTCATTATTACTGATGGATGATGATTTGATTTGTCCTGAAATGTCTTTAAAAACTGCTATAAGATTTTTTTTAATTTTTATAAGAAGGCAGTTCAGTATGATGAGGGCCCCTGTTGGAACAGTCAGCTGGGTTTGCACTTTCTTGTGCAGTCTGGTTTTGCATGTGATCTTCTAGGCACAGCAAGGAACTCACTGAAGACAGAGCTTCCCTGAAGGAGGAGTGCCCGCCTCACGTCCGCCTGACATGCTAGCTTTCCCCTGGAGGCCCTTCCTTTCTTGTTTCCAGAAATTCTGTCAAAACACTTCAAGTGAAAGGAAAGGTTTCATTTCCCTGATAAGTGTGCGGGGCAATAATGAAAGCTTTCCCACTTCATAATAAGTATTCAGAAGATTTGAAATTAATAAAACTGTTCAAATCTCCTAGGCTGTTTAAACTGTTATTTTTAAAACTTACTTGGAATTTTATTTCAGTTGAATGAAATCTGCCAGGCATTTTATAGTCCTGTGTATTTATTACCTTAAGAGGGCCACCCACCAAAGAAAGTTCTCAGGGGCCAAATGCCATTCATTGGAAACTGGTTGAATAAAGACCAAGTCCTCTGTCCAGTGGAATGGTATGCACCACTTAAGCAGAGAAGTAACATGGGTCCTTGGTACCCAAGTGTTAGTAGCAAAAACAACTAACAGTGTGGTACATATAGAGTACTCCTATTCCTACCCACCAGCGAACACACACACACACACACACACACACACACACACACACACACCCCACAGGCCATCTAGGAAGACCATAGGAGTATTTTACCTGTGAATAAGGGATGTGGATGGTGAATTTTACATTCTCATTTGATATATCCTTCTGTCCTGTTTGATCTTTTTGCCTTCAACAGAGCTTGCTCTTATCTTAAGCTGGTAATGTAAGAGATAAGCGAAGCCCAGGAAGTGGCTTGTCCACTACGCCCACACCATCCGGGTTCCTCCCTGCATATCTGCTCCGGGCTGACACTGGGTGTCACGCACCTACACTCTTTTAAGACACTTGTCCTACGGGTGTGGTGGATCCTCTGCAGGTGTAGATATGTCCTCTGTGTTTGGAGGAATTATGACCTGGCTGTAGAGAAACCACCAGGCAACTTCTGCATCATGCAACCAGGCTTTATTCAGGCTGTGTGGAAATACTCTTTTGGGAAGGAGGTTCAGCTGGAGTGGGCTGTGTAGCGGGACAGTCATGGTGAAGCAGGTGCCACCTGAAAGAGCTGGGCATGCACGGTGACAAGTGGGCCATTTACACTTGCAAGTCCAGGCCTCAGTCTACCGAGATCCAAACACAGGGGTGTCTTTATTCGGTCAGAAGGAAGGCGATATAAGTAAACCTTGTTAGTGGCACCAGCATGAAACTCAGTGTATCTCTGTGGCTCCGTGTTCATGCCACTGACTCAAGATTGTGCTGGCTCTTTCTTCAAGCAATGTATCTATCCCATGCAGGAAACATAGTCTCCTAGTTTCCTTTGTACCAGATAACAAATTCACAAAGACAGGAATGAAAAGTGTCCCTGAGTTTAAATCCTTTGAGTCCCTTGAGTTTTTTGAAATGAAATATGAAATGGGATTATTAATAACTGCCTATAATTTACACACTCAATGTCCCTGGACTTAGTTCTGTTTAGGTATCATTTAGTATGTAAGTCTGTGATATGTAAATGAGTGAGGCTTTTGAAGTCACACAAGACAGACTTTGGGGCTGGGAGAATGGCTCTGTGGATAAAGCACTTACCGTGCAAGCATGAGTACTTGAGTTTGGTTCCCCAGCACCCACATAGAAGTTACAAGCTGAAGCACAGGTGTCTGTAATCCATTGCACCAGGACAAGAAGGGAGATGGGGCAAGAGAATCACTTGGAGGCTCACAGGCCAGCTAGCTTGGCGTTTGGGGTGGTGAACAAGAGAGCCTGCCTCAAACAAGTGGAAGCTGAGAACTCACACTCAGAGTTGTCCTCTGACCTCTGCATGCACAACATGGCACACACGTGTCCACACTCCCACGTGTGAACACACACACCAAAAAAGATTTCGCCTTTTACTTGTTAGATTACTTCCAGGGGATTATTTAACCTCTCTGAAGAAATAATGAACTGTATACTACATGTAATACAGTAAACAAGTGTATATGTATTCATATATATGCATCCATTGTGTGTATACCTCCTGTGGTTCTTGTGGAGACCCTTCAAGCTATGCCCTCTCTTCACATTGCAGTGAGGAGGTGGACTCAGAGTCAGTAACACCTGCACCTGGTCACCAAGCTACTATCAGTGTCAGAGCTAACAGTCAAGCCTAGGGCTCTTAGCTATGGCTAGAGCACAGATCTTTGCCACCCTGGATGGCACACTGAGATTCTTCTCGTGCCACTCTTCCTCTTGCTTGTCTAGTTTGCTGTTGAATTTCTTCCACTGTGCTGGGCAGCTCAGTCCAAAAGAAATTTTCTCTTGTTCTGTTCATTTGACTGTGTGTGTGCTGACCCCACCCTATCCCCCCACCACGCCAAGCCAGAAGTCATACCTTGTGGCAGCCTCTCAGAGGCACTGGAATTTGTCTCTGTTCTTTTTGTAATTTTCACAGGGCTGGGCTATTAATCCTGCCATAGGCCAGGCTGCACAGCGCCTCTGGAATAACGAATGGCCCTGCTTCTGCCAACATGAGTCACACCATAGCCACAAAGGAAACTTATCTCTCCCTGACTCTTTCCTACCTTGTTCCTTCCTCTTCCTTTCCAGTCTCCTGTGATCTGTCTTGCCAGTTATTACTGGAGCCCATTCTCCTATATTTAAGTTCTGAAGTGTTTTGGGTTTGAACAAGGCCTGGTAAGGACATTTATGACTTTCCAGCACAAGCAGTTAAGCATAGCTTGCACACAACTCTGGGTCTATATGGCCAGGAATGGAAATATTCCTCTTGGAAATCATCATAAATCCAGCACAGAAATGCTTCAAACAATGATATGAAATTAAGGCTTCAAGAAGCCTGGTCGTGTGACTTGACAAAGGCTATCCTCGGGGAGATTGGATGGTGTAGTGGGGTATCTCACTTAAAGGATGTGTTTTGCACTCTTTTTCTGCCCACCCCTGCTTCATGTGGCATACACCCAGAATCACTAGCAAGTGAGACCTCTCCATTTCCCTACTGCCAAGCAATGCATCCTCATGTGACTACTACATACATATGATTATTTGTGGATGTTGGTGCCTGAACTTATGTTCCTTCCACCAGCAGAAGTTTCGAGGCTGAACAGTACAGAGCTGTTGTGATGCTCATGGTATCTTTCAGAATGCAGCCTCCTACTTTTCTGTCCTAATTCACTGGGTGCCATATTGCCTCATGGTGGCAAGATGGATGATGAAACTCTAGGCACCTGTTTTCGTTCACGGCACTAAGAAGTGGGGAGTTGTCATGATGTCAGCCATATTCCTCCTGTACTCATAGTGACGGGAAGCAGAAGCTCCTGGGAGATGTCAGCTTACGTCTTATTCGTCATACTTTGTCACATGGCTAATGTCCCATCAGGGGCCAGGGCTGAGTGGCTTTTGTATGCACCGCAATGGAGGCGGCAATGGAAATGAGCTTACTGAGTAAAGTGCTTGCTGCACAAGCAGGAGGGTCTGGCTTTGGAGCCCCAGCACCCATGTAAAACCGGGCATGGTGGCACATACCTGTTATCCCAGCACTGAGGAGGCAGAGACGCAAGGACCCTCAGGGCTCACTGACTAGCTAGTCTAGTTGGCGCTGTACACGGTAGGGTCAGTGAGAAACCTTATTTCAAAGGATAAAGGGGAGCCAGGCATGGTGGAACACACTTTTGTATTAATAAATTTTTTCTTTACTTTAATTTATTTATTTGAGAGTAACAGACAGACAGACAGAAAGAGGCAAATATATAGAGAGAGAGAATGGGCACACCAGGGCCTCCAGCCACTGCAAACGAACTTCAGAGACATGCTGCCCCTTGTGCATCTGGCTTACGTGGGTCCTGGGGAATGAAGCCTAAGGAACACACTCTTAATACCAGTACTCAGGAGGCTGAAGTAGGAGGGCCGCTGCAAATTCAAGGCCATCCTGGGCTAAAGAGTGAGTTCCAGGTCAGCCTAGGCTAGAGACCCTGCCTCAAACAAATAAAATTAAAAGAAGGTAGAAAGTGACTGGGGAAGATACCCAGTGTCAACCACTGGCCTCCAAACACACATATACATGTGCGTATGTACACACACATGCTTCCACACACATATGAACATGAATATGTGCATCCATACATACTACAAGCATATACATGAACAAAAGAAAAATATGGAAATGAGGCTCAGGAGATGAATTGGCAAGTAAAGTCACTTGCTGCACAAGCATGAAGACTTGAGCTCGATCCCCAGAACCTACATAAAAAGTAGGCCTGGTGGGCAGCCGAAGAACCCAGATTCAATTCCCCAGAACCCATGTAAGCCAGATGCACAAGGTGGCACATGTGTCTGGAGTTGGTTTGCAGTGGCTAGAGGCCCTGGTGCACCCATTCTCTGCCTATGTACCCCCGCTCTGTCAAACAAATAAATAAAATACTTTAAAAAGTAGGTTACCTGGGCTACAAGAGCCCTTGTCCAACAAAGAAAAAAAAAAAAGAAAAGAAAAGCCAGGGCTGGAGAGATGGCTTAGCATTTAAGCACTTGCCTGTGAAGCCTAAGAACCCCAGTTCGAGGCTCGATACCCCAGGACCCACGTTAGCCAGATGCACAAGGGGGCACACATGTCTGGAGTTCGTTTGCAGTGGCTGGAAGCCCAGGCATTCCCATTCTCTTTCTCTTTCTCCTTCTTTCTCTCTCTGTCTGTCACTCTCAAATAAATAAATAAAAATGACTATATATAAAGAAAATCCAAACCACAACAAAAAGCAGGAATCAAATAGACAGTACACAAATAAACAACAACAAAGTCAGAAAAGTTTGTCTCTCACACATTTATAGAATTGTATAATGAGTTGACATTTTTGTTTTTTATAATAACATCCCACTGAGTTTCTCAGGTCAAAGTAGCAGTCCTGGCAGTAATGTTTTTGGAAAGCCTGAGATAAAAGTTAATAAAGTAATATGACTATTTTTTTTAATTTTTTTGTTTATTTATTTATTTGACAGCAACAGACAGAGAGAGAAAGAGGAAGAGAGAGAGAGAGAGAATGGGCATGCCAGGGCTTCCAGCCACTGCAAACGAACTCCAGACACGTACGCCCCCTTGTGCATCTGGCTAATGTGGGTCCTGGAGAATCGAGCCTTGAACTGGGGTCCTTAGGCTTCACAGGCAAGCGCTTAACCACTAAGCCATCTCTCCAGCCCTAATATGACTATTTTTTTAAAAAAGTAGGCATGGCTGTGGATGTGTGTAACCCCAATTCTGAAGGGGGCAGGAACAGGAGGATCACTGGGGCTCACTGGCTAACCAGTCTAGCTGAAAAACCAGGAGCTCCAGGTTCAGTGAGAGACTGTCTCAGAGAAGTAAAGCAGAAGAGTAATAGAGGACACCCAAATCTTCCTCTGTCCTCTGCATGTGTGTGCACGGAACAGGTGTATCTACACACACACACACACACACACACACACACACACACAAAGTACCTTTGAGTTAGCCAACAGTGTCTGCCACAAGCACGTGGAGGGAAAGCCTGAAGATGAAAGTAGCAAGCGAAGGCAATCCATATTCCCGTGTTCTGGAGCCCTGCGTGTGCCAGAGAGAAATCTCCACTGGGCGTTTTCTTCCCTATGCTGGCCCCGAGCCTCTCCTATGTCTATGCACCTTCTAGATGTGTGGGCGGCCTCGCCAGCTCAAAGCTCGCTGGGCTTGAGGCCCTTGAAAGCTGACCCCGCAGAGACCGTTTAGGGGTGGGAGCCCAGCTTCTCTGGGCATCTTTGCATCTCTTTTCATGCTGCTGGGATACTCAGATCCTGGGACACTGGGTAACAGCTGGGGGGAAAATAAATCCTGAGCATGCTGGGGAATTATCAAACAGCACCGAGACCTTTGGAAGTGACCCTCCATTTCCTGGCTGTTCTTGCTGCTTTCTGCCTGAGTGACACTGCCCACACAGGAAGTGACTCAGTGTTTGCTTCATAGTCCCCAAACAATTTGCCTGTCTGTCAATCGTAAACCCAGATACAAGAGGGCTAGCTGTGTTTTCTTGAGCCAGTTACTGCTCCTGAGCCAACCAGTAGCAGGAAGGCTCAGCCTCCCCTGCGAGCTCCGGAAATGACCTCACAAACAAAGCCAGGGGACGGACGTGAGAAGCAGTCAGTACTGGGAGGTGCACACACTGGGAGTGTATGCCTTGGATCCATCCTGAAAAAGGAGAAAGTGAAAGGGCAAGTGTGCTCTCAGCTGCGTTCTAAACAGGGAGATGACCTGGAATCCCAGGCCATCAGTGCCTGCAGGCCCATCGCGACCCTCAGTGAACCCCAGAACCCCCTTAGTACTAGGTTAGCATGTGCCTAGCCACCTGCTTTAAGGTGAATGCAGTCTAGGTGAGAGGCTAAGCACCCCAGAGAACTCCCTGCACGTTATATAGGACTCTCCTCAATACTGAACAAGCCTAGCTGTCACTCACCAACTATGGAGAACTAGTTCTGGGGAATGATTCAGCGTGCACGCACACCATAGTTCTCTTCTGGTTATGTCTCTTCTCTCTCTCTGTTTTTTTTTTTTTTTTCATGTAGTCTTGACATCTGCTTGATGGGAATAGCAAAAGAAACTTAACTTTGATCTCTCTAATAAGAGTGAGGTTACAGGCAAGAATCTTGAATAATGTACAAAGTGCATGAGATGCTTAACATGTAAGGAATGAGACCATACATATCAGAATGAAGGTCATTGAACCAAATTTCCAATTAGATTTTCTTACCCATCGGCTGAGACATGGGAAGAGCAAGTGTCTTTTGTAAGTTTTCTTCCCTGGTTTTCCTTATCCCTTGGTTTAAGACTTCTCATATAGTATTTAGAGATCACTGAGAGGTAAAAGCAGGAACATTGGCCTTAAAATATTATATAAAAGGCCGAGCGTGGTGGCACATGCCTTTTAATCCCAGCACTAGGGAGGCAGAGGTAGGAGGATCACCATGAGTTCAAGGCCACCCTGAGACTGCAGAGTGAATTCCAGGTCAGCCTGAGCTAAAGCGAGACCCTACCTTGACCCCCCCACCAAAAAAAATTATATACAAGGAAGTTGAATTTAAGGAAGTCTGTAGTGTAAAGATTTCCATGTTACATAACAGTTTGCTTCCAACTCAGAGGATATTTGATCTTCTGTGCTGAAATGCATTGCTCTCCTAAGATTGTTACTACACATGTTACGCGTATACAGAAATGGAGAGGGCACAGGAAAGGAGAGGAAAGAATAGTGAAATGGGGAGGAAAAATGATTAAAATTATATTTGAAAAATATCAGAATGATACCTAAAGTGCTGTATATGACATAGAAAATAAAATAAGACTAAAACATATGCATAGGGCTGGAGAAATGGCCCAGCCATTAAAAACTCGGGTTTGGGGACTGGAGAGATGGCTTAGCAATTAAGGTGCATGCCTGTGAAGCCTAAGGCTGTGGGTTCGATTCTCCAGGCCCCACAGAAGCTGAATGCACAAGGGGGCACATGCGTCTGGAGTTTGTTTGCAGTGGCTAGAGGCTCTGGTATGCCCATTCTCTCTCTCTCTCTCTCTCTCTCTCTCTCTCTCTCTCTGTCTCCCTCCCTCTATTTCTCCTCATCCCCTATTTCTAATAAATAAATAAATAAACCTTAAAAAAATACCTTTGCTTGAAAAGTCTAATGGCCTGGGTTCAATTCCTTGGTACCCACCTAAAGCCAGATGCACAAAGAGGCACATGCATCTGGAGTTGATTGGAAGTGGCAGGAGGCCCTGGCAGCATGTCCATGCTCACTCTCTTTCTGTCTGTCTCTTTATTTCTGCCTCTGTCTGTCTGTCTCTCCCTCTCTCAAATAAATTAATAAAAATGCCATACACACACACACATCTATAAACATAATGGCGAAGCAGCTATTTTGGCTTTGAAGCTGGATGGAAGACACAGATTTGTAGAGACACCGAGTTGACTTGTCCGTAGGCAGTTCTGAAATAACTGCAGGCTTAACCTGGCTGCTCTGAGCTGATGAACTGATGCATGTCTTTGCCTTCTTCTTTTGCAGAGTGACTTGTGGTCCTTGGGGATCACCGCCATTGAGATGGCAGAAGGAGCTCCGCGTAAGTACCTCCCTCTAAAGTGAGCTCTGCCGTGGATGGCTCTGAAGGTTGCATGGGCTCTTCGCCAGGGGCTGAGCTGGCCTGCCTTTGGCGACACGGTGCTCGGCATGGGTCTGATGTGGCCTATTTGGAAAGCAGAGTTCTTAGTGAACCAGGACTCTGTGCATTCCACACTAGGATCTTTCATCTAGAAAGGAAGACAGTATACTTTGGGGAGTGTTGCTTGGCATACGCACTTCAAACAAAACTGGGAGCAACCACTAAGACTGTGAACTCCAGTGCCCGAAAACTCACAGCTGAGTTTCAATGTGCGGTTTACACAGACACCCAAATTCAGCAACTGTCCCTCTTCTTAAAACACTGCTATTTAGCTTTAGATTTTCTTGTTCATATTTGAGACAGAGTGACCAGGCTTTGGACAACTTTGACATGTGCCTAAGTCCCTTGGGGCTGGGAGTATTGGAACTATAGAACACTTTTGGTGGAGAGGAGAACTGAGACCTTACCTCACTGAACTCCATAAAGAAAATGCCACTGGGGGCATTTAAAGGCTGTTGCTGGGAAAGACTGCCTGCGTGTCCAGGGTTCAATTCTCCTATACCCACATAGAACCAGATGCCCAGAGTGACTGGAGTTTGTTTGCAGTTGCTCCTCTCTCTCTCTCACTGCCTCTCTCTCTCTCTCTCTCTCTCTCTCTCTTTCTCTCTCTCTCTCTTTCCTCCCTGTCCCTTCCTCCCTCCCTCCCTCCCTCCTCACAAATGAATAAAGAAAAATATCAGAAATGCTCCTCACTGAGCGGGCCTCTCCCACGGGCCACTCGTGTTGATAACCAGGCTCATGAGAAACACCAAGGCACACCCTGTCTTGAAGAGAGATTTCTTTCCAGGCATCTATGATTTAAGCAACCCCCAAATACTTGAATGAACCTGCCTTGGTCTGCAGGGCAGTCTGAGACAGGTCCACTTACCTTGTCTCCGCCCTCCTGCATTCAGGGTGAGGCTTGTATAGCAAGGGCTCCCTGACCCTGGGTGGCTCCCATCTTATTTCCTTTCACACAGAACTTTCCCCCAGTAATGCCCTTTCATGTTTAATACCACACCCTGCTGTCTGCTTCTCAAAGGACCCAGACTAAAGTAGGCCCTTCACCTGTGTTGTGACAGGCCATTATTAAACTTAGGAGTTTTCCCCTTCAATGTTCCATTGTCTTCTTATTTCTCTAGAGCTTTTCAACTCCATCTACAGCATGATTGATGTGGAGTGTTTGTTGACAACATTCCCTCTGTTCACAATGACATTTGTGAATCAGAAAAGTAATGTACCACACCCTTGAAACTATGTTATCATCTTGAGTGTTAGACAGGGGTAAAAATAATCTTTTACCCACAGAATCCTGTGGTTAGGGGAGCAAGTATTCTTAATCTGCATACAGAGAAAACAAAGTACTCTAGCTGTTTGAAAAGTAAACTAACAAAATATTTTGGTTAAAATAAGAATGCATAAGCATGCACACAATAAACGATTGTGTCAGTTTACAAGTTGAGATATATTTATAACTTTGTTTTTCTGCCAGATTTGGGGGATTGACTTAATGCCCTGGTCATCCTGGGACCTGGGAATTTAAAAACAAAACTAAACCTATCTTGCAACCTGATCTTTTAGCCAGTGGGGAAGTCTGGAAGCAGAGTTGTCTGAGAAGGGACTTTAAATTCCAGAAGTCTATGTAGATAACACTGTTTGGATAAGTCCCCAGGGGATAAGAGCCACCCTAGCTTGGAATACCTCTTTATATTATGGCTTAGGCTTTCCTTAACTACAAGTAACCTAACTGACTCCATTGTAATTGCTATCTGATGTTATTTTCATTGAATGTCACATGGTTATTTACAGAAAGGATGTCGGCCCTTTAACTCACTTTCTTTAGTATGAAGTAAACATATGTCCCCCCCTAGGAATGTAACTTTTTGAAAGGTATGTGTCTTATAAGTGTCATTTAATTAGCCATCAGAAATACTTGGCAACTGGAAGCATGTAGATCTTCTGACCACACGTCCACAGGTCCTATGGACTCAGGCATTCACTTAGTAGCATCAGCTGAGCAGCTAGGATGGACTTTGTGTGGCTTTACCTCCTAACTGGAAGTGGCCCTTGGTTTGCTCTCTTGCAGCTCTCTGTGACATGCATCCCATGAGAGCCCTGTTCCTCATACCCCGGAACCCAGCGCCTCGGCTCAAGTCTAAGAAGTGGTGAGTATGACCTTCAGTGCTTCCGAGATCTGAGGGTTAAGTTTTCCTGTGATAGTCTGTTTAATTAGCCAAGACGTGGGAGTCCTCCACACTGGGTTAAACTAATACTACAATGTGGCAGGTGACTTTCCATATGCTGTCATTCATCAACAGTAGCTTCATTACTTCCTGTCTATACAGCACGTTGTTAACCTTGTACCTTAAGGCACGAAGCTATTAGCCAAAATAAAGGCAGAGTCATAACATGAAAATGTCTTGATTTATGACTTCAGGGAGATCACAGCACCACACATCTCATCAGAGACAGTGATGGTTTGGAGTCAGCTCATTCAATTGGCTGACTTCTGTTCCTCCAGACGTGGTTTCCTAAGCACACACATGCGCACCTGCTAACACTTCATGTGCCTTCCCTGGCATGGGCAATTGTTCTGTATGCTTTTATGCCTCAGTATGACAGCCACTGTTGCTGCTGATTTGTGGTAGCAATGTGACCTTTGCTTTCACTAACTTTATTCTTGCAAAAAAAAGGTGACTTCCTACAAACTCCTACATGCAAATGCTGCTCAAGAGGGGTGGAGCTCGTGCTGGGAATTGTGTCAGGTGAATGATGGCTGAAGTTTGGGAAACAGAATTCTACAGGTTATGACCTTTCCACGCTCTTGTATACTTACCACAGGGTCTTCATATCTTATTCGGTAACGAAACTGCATCCCTTCCTTTTGACAGACATGGTTATCTTCCCTATATATTCTTCAGTCTCTGGATCCTCCCACATTGGGCCAATTCCTGCCCACTGGTGACCTCCTGCCCTTTTGTCTAGACAGAGAGCCTTGACAGGTAGACCTGGAAGGGCCAAGTCCGTTGTTTCTTTTCATATGACTTCATGCTCAGGCCCTTGCCTGGGGCCCTCACATTTCCCACCCACAGGTTCACCCTCATCATAGAGAGAAGGCTTAATTAGTACCAATCAGCTAGTAATGGCATAGCAACGCGCATGGAACAGGGCAAAGGCATGTGCACAGAGAGAGGAAGGAAACAGGAAAGCCGTGGCACACGGCAGCCTCCCGAGTTGGCAGGCCGGCAAGGGGAGAGAGTGAGTTGCTATGGGTAACCGGGAGGCAGAGCCTTCCCTGCTCTCCTTCCTCCCCAGAGGGTCACGATGGCACCAGACTTGTTCTCTCCCCAGCAACAGCCTTCCATTGGGCACCATGCAGCATGTGGTCACAGAGGGCCGGCGGGCCTTTCCTTTTTCCTCTGAGATCCCTCCTCCCCCCCCTAGATCTGCCTCATGAGGAAAAGAGCCAGTTCTCTTCTCTCTCGTAGAGTAACGGGGACACTGCAAAGACCCCTTCCTGCCAGATTTCTGCCTGGACGGTGTGCCAAGCCTCCCAGGAGAGCTTGCTGTACACCGAGGGTCTTACATCCTGTGTTCTATGTCATCTTCTCCTTCTCTCCCTTCCCTATTCCAGGGCAAGTGTTTTGAGTTTTTCCACAGAAGGACAAGTTGTCTACAGGCACATGTAATTTGACTGTACTAATGACTTTCTCATTGCTGTGACAAAACACCTGGCCAAAGCCACTTAAAGATGGACGATTTGTTTTGGCTCAGTGTTTTGTTTTGTTTTGGGTTTTGGTGTTTTATTTATTTATTTATTTATTTTTATTTATTTATTTTTTTTTTGAGGTAGGCTCTCACTCTAGCCCAGGCTGACCTGGAATTCACTGTGTAGTCTCAGGGTGGCCTCAAACTCATGGTGATCCTCCTACCTCTGCCTCCTGAGTGCTGGGATTAAAGGCATGCGCCATCATGCCTGGCTGCTTGGCTCAGTATGTTTTAAGAGGGGATGAAGTCCACCATGTAGAAGGAGCATGAGGAAGATGTCCCATCGTGATATGTCAGGAAGCAAAGAGAGGCAAATACTGCTGCTCAGCTGGCTTCTTTTTCCTGTTGTTCATTCTGGGAGCCTGAGGGATGGCACCATTCCAGGTAGATCTTCCCTCTTCAGTTGAACCTTTCTGGTACTGCCCTCACTGACACTCCGAAGTGTCTCCTTGATGATCCCAAATCCAACCAAATTGACAATGAGGATTGAATCTCACAAGTGCCCCTTGTCAACCTGACACCAAAACACATCACAAGATGAATGCAGCTGGACTCTTAGCCATAATGTAACACACATGGCCTCCAGCTTAGTTCCCCATTGAATCTGTAGTTCTCTCTGAACACTCATAAGGTAGTCAAAGACCACAATTCTCTGAGCATTCTGTTTTTTTGAACTCCCAGCAGAATGGTCCACTAATCTCTGTCTAAAATATTCTAGGGTATCTTTTTTTAAAAAAAAAAAAAAAAATATATATATATATATATATATATATATATATATATATATTTATTTATTTATTTATGAGAGAGAATGGGTGAGCCAGGGCCTCCAGACACTGCATATGAACTCCAGATGCATGTGCCCCCTTGTGCGTCTGGCTTACGTGGGTCCTGGAGAATTGAACCAGGATACTATGGCTTTGCAGGCAAATGCCTTAACCACCAAGCCAACTCTCCAGCCCTATTTTAGGGTTTCTATAGCTCATAGCTGCAAAGACTTACAGCTTCCTTTAGCAAATCAATTTTTAAGTGTCTACTAATTACATAGTCAGCCCCATTCCCTGTACCAATTTTCTGTATTATGTGTTACTTTTCTCCTGCTGTACAAAACGGCCAACAAAAAATAGCATAAGAAAGGAAGGGTTTTCTTTGGGTCATGTTTTGAGGGGTAACAGTCCACCATGGCAGCAAAAGCATATTGGTGGGAACACGAGGTGACTGGTCACGGCGCAGTCAGGAAACAGAAAGATGAATGTGGGGTCTTAGCAGGCCTTTCTCCTTTCAATTTAATCAGGGCCCTTTTCTGTGGGGTAGTGTCATCCACATTCAGGGTGGATCTTCCTTCCCTAAATAAATTTCTGTGGAAACTCCTTCACAGACATTCCCAGAGGTATGTGTCCTGGGTGATTCCAAATCCAAACTGACAATGAAGACTGCCTGTCATACTGGCATGGTGAATCCACACACTAATCCTAAAATATTTTTTTCACTGATAACACTGAAGAATTTGGCAGCTAAGTTTAGTATTTATACTTAAGGGGATGGAAAGATGGTTCAGCAGTTAAAGGAACTTTTGTGCAAAGTCTGAAGGCCTGGGTTCAATTCCCCAGTACCCACATAAAGCTAGATGTACAAAGTAGCACATGCATCTGGAGTTAATTTGCAGTAGCATATGGCCCTGGTGCACCCATAGTCCTCTTTCTTTATTTCTCTCTCTCTCTCTCTCTCTCTCTCTCTCTCTCTCTCTCGCTCGCTCTCTCTCGCTCTCCTCTCTCCCTCCCCCCTCTCGCTGTCACACTGTCTTCCTCTCTCTCAAATAAATAAATAACTTTTAAAAAATATTTTGATGTCTGATCTTTTTTCTTCCCTAAAGGTAAACAGTCCTTTCCTGCTGAGTAGCTCCTGTAGGAACAAGAGGTAGTCCTTCTGCCCCAGATACCACGGCTCCTATACCCCAAAGCTGATGGCCTTTGGCATGTGGTTGTTACCCTTGTTTTGCTTTCCATTTAACTTTGGCCTAGATGGTTCCTCTGAATGCTCCCCAGCCCCCCAGAAGGGCAAGTAGCCAGACTCTCCCACAGTGTCGGCTTTCACAGACATTGCTTTCAGAGGTCCAACATGCACTGCCCTCGCCTGAGAAATGCACACTTTAAAAGGAATGCAGCCTGCTTCAAACTTCTGACGATGAGAACTAGTTTTGAAGGAAGCCACCTGGATAAACAGGAGCATGGCTGTTCCCTCCATCAGTGGGACCAATAGAAGCTTTTGTGCCTTATGAAGTGAAGGCACCTCTGGAGGCTTAGACAGCACAGCTGCATGGTGAGGGGCAGTCAGAGAAGTGTGACAGTGGTTGACTCAGACACGACCAAAGATCTTCTCACTCTCTGTGTCTTTGTCACCCACAGTGAGCAAATGGTGAAGCTCCATTTCCTTCTCCTGTCTTCTGGGTGTGCGTGGATAATCCCATGGATAACAGGTCTTATTCCAGAGGATTCCTCCTTCCTTCTCTTCCCACCTCTCATCCACACGCCCACCCTGTACAGTATACTCACTGTCAGGGCTACTCTTAAGGGACATCTGGGGACCTGGCGACTCAGCTCCTAATAGCACACTAATAGTTCTTTCCATCTGGCCCTTATGTTGGAAGAGTCCACAAAGGAAAAAACAGGGTTCAGCTGAGATCAGTGGAAAAATCCAAACAGTTCATACAGAAGATGCCCTGGTCCACCCTGCTCGCATGTGTTCTGGGTACAGAGTTAGACACCCGGGGAAACTCTATGGAAATCATCAGATGCAGCCTCATGCTCAGCATTGCTAGGGCCCCCGAAACCCCAGCCTCCTGCTCTGACTTGAAAGCTTACTGTCACATGTTATTTTATATAGCTTTGATCCTTTTTCAAAGAAAAAAGTATTTTTATTTATTTGAGAAGAAGAGAGAGAGCGAGTCATTACAAATGAACTCCAGACACATGTGCCACTGTATACATCTGACTTACGTGGGTACTAGGGAATCAAACCTGGGTCCTTAGGCTTCACAGGCAAACACCTTAACATAAGCCATCTCTCCAGCCCAAGTTTTAATTCTTATCCATGCTATCATTCACTTTTGCTTTGAGATATGACAAAGTTCGTGTGTGTGTGTGTGTGTGTGTGTGTGTGTGTGTGTGTGAGTTTATGTGAAAATAATGATACCATAAAGCAAATATTACACATGTTTCATATACGCTGAATTTGCTATATAGCACAGGCTTTTAAAATCAATCATTTTTTGGTATAATCTCTTAACTCAAATATGCATAAAGTAATTCCCTTGAAAACTGCTATCTGGTCCAATGCCACATAACAAAGTTTTTGGTCCACAATGGGCCACATCAGTGGTGCTATGAGACAGAATCTCCTAATGACACCCTAGCCATCTTAGTTTGTACAGATACACTCTGTGACATTCACACAATGACAAAAATCATTTTTCAAAACCATATCTTTGTTATTAATGCATGGCTACATTCACCACAAATGGAGGTATAAATAAGATCAAAATCCTGAAAGGCATTTTCTGTGTTTCTCAAACCCAGTGATCATCAGAGAAGGCTTGATATGTTATCCCTACAGTAATAAAGTCATTTATGCTTCCAGCACTTTCCTAAGTATTTCACATGAATTAACTTATTTAATCATCATAGTAGTCTTTTGAAATCATTTCTGTAATATCATCTGCATTTGTACCTAGAGAGACAGGCACAGAAAGGTGAAGTGATTTTCTCTAAGTCACCCAGGAAGTGATGGAGCCAAGTAGAGACAGTGGGGGTAGTTCTGCAAAATAAGAGTTGGGCCATTGCAGATTATGGAGATCAAATCACATGTCGGGAGTTTGATGATGACCACAGATATTTAGCCCATCTGATTAGAATGGCACTTTGAATTCCCCTATCTTAACATGTGAACAGGATAGATCTGGGAAGACAGAGCATTGGTGAGACTTGTGGTGGAGTTAGAACCTTGGACTGTGAGCACCCGTCATTAACCATCTGCTCTCCATGCTGACTCCATCTGGGGGGGGGGGGGAGGCGGGAGGGGCAGGTGTTGTTGTCCAAGAGATAAAACTATATTGCTAGCAGTAGAGATTCAGGTGAGAAAGTTATATAAATGTGCTTTGAACACATTCAAGCACTCGGGAAAGAGTTCAGTGATGTTCAGCATGGGTGAAGTATTTTCATTTGTAATTAGATGTGCAATTAGCATATTGATTCCATGGTCCCTGACTTAAATAAGTGATAGAGGATCCTTCCTGAAGATGTAGAGGATTTGTTTTGTGTTGGTTTGGTTTGCTTTTTAATTTTTTGGGACATAGGATCTCTCTACATAGCCCAGGATGACCCCAAACTCATGACAATTCTCCTGCCCCAGCCTTCCAACTGCTGATATTGCTAGCATGCCTGCCTTGAAGATGTGCTTTAAATATTATTTTCTCTTTAAAAAATGCCTGTTATTAAGACATGAGATCCATCACCAGTTTTGAGTTCTGCACAGGCACACTAGATCTTTGGGTACAAAGGAATTCAGTTTATTCTCTTGTGAGGTTTGCCCATCCAGGAGAGGTCTGTAAAAAGGGACTCTCATGCACAGTACACATTTCACTAACCTCCTTGGGTTCTTTTCTGCCCTGGATGTCTGTAGATTTCTCTGGCTTCATTTTTTTTTAAGATGCCAGTATACAGCCTTTTTAAGTCTGGGTCTCATTTTTCAAATTGAATGTGATTTATTTTATTTATCACCTCTAATTAATAGCACAGCCCTTTATTAAAAAGAAAAAAGCAAGAGCTTCCTTCTAGCTACCCGCAAGCAAAAGAGAACTCCCTTTGACAGTCCTTGTGAATATTTAGTAGCTTCCTATCGTTTGCTTTTGTTTTCATCTTTTTAATACTGGTTTTCATACCTAGAAAAGACCTGTGTGGGGCTTGTCTCTTTATTCAAGGTACCTTTGAAGCTTTCCTGTTTATTCCATAGGAGGGTTTTATTTCATCATGCTCCCCACACACACACAGGATCTCCTAAGATAATACCATGCTTATACATGTGCGGATTTTTTTTGATTCATCAGAGAAAGAAAATCAAATCCACCCTCCAGATCTCCCTTTCTATCCCTAGCAAACACGAATATGGCCACAGCACAGCCCTTGTCCAGCACTTCTGCCTTTCTGTTTCTGTTCATTCACCAAACACATAGAGGAGGTGGTGGGCCCATGCTATAAAGGTGGCTTACATGCTTCCTGACCCTGATGAGAGCTACCAGTGTGGAAGACACAGAGTTATGGACTGAAGAGCATCATCACAAGCAGATGCATAGGATCTACCCTGTTTTCATTATTCCTAACCCACAGTGGGGCCCTACCTGATTCATCTTGACGAGGGGGCAGCAGCCAAGGATTGAATATTGCTTTTATTTTTCCTTGAAAAATACTTTTAAACTTTAAATATAGCTTAGAAATTTAGGAATATGGCTGGAGAGATTTCTTAGTGGCTAAGGTGCTTGCCTGCAAAGCCTAAGGACCCAGGTTTGCTTCCCCAGTACCCATGTAAGCCAGATGCACAAGGTGGTGCAGGTATCTGGAATTTGTATTCAGTAACTGGAGGCCCTGGCGCACCCTTTCTCTCTCTTCTCTCTCTCTCTCTCTCTCTCTCTCTCTCTCTCTCTCTCAGTTCCCCCTCTTTATCTCTCATTCAAATAAATAAAATATAAAAAAAGACTGTAAAAATTTAGGAAGAAAAAATACCAATATTTAATTACTTGAAAAGTACAGAATAACATGAAAAACTGCTTTGACCTAGACAGAAACAGAGGGTGGCCCACACAAGTTCCATCTTATATTTTAATGTTAAATAGTATTCGGAATATGGTGTTGTGTGCAGAGAGGACACTTGTCAAGACTCAAATACTTGAATTCTGGAATATGTGTCTATTCTGTAAGACATACAATGCAAGCGTATATATCTTGCATGTGCAGTCATCAGTGTACCCACAAGAGGGAGACATAGAGCACAAAGTGGAGCCCTCCTGCTGTAAGGCAAGATGACCAGGGTTCCACCAAGGTCTTAGGGATGAAATGCTGAGCTGTCAGCCTTGGAATAGCATGCTGTCAAATCGTGAGCTTAATTATTTATGACTGTTGGTAATTCCCTGGAACTTTCAGCAAGCATGAGCATGCCCAATTTGTAAAGCATGACCAAAGTCCACCATGCTTTTGACCTCATGCTGGTATCTGTGTCCAGTGCTTCCCTGCCCCCAAGCCTCTTTGACATAAGTTTGATTTTGGAAGAAATAGGGTCTTTCTAGAAGGACGTAGATGTGATCTTGGGTGTTCGCTTAGTTCTTTAAAGTTAAATGTCCAAATCCTTTGGTTAAAGGCAAAAACACGCATACATACTGTTCTTATAAGTTAGAAAACAAAACCAAAAGCAATTCTGAGATTACCAATTAACAATGTTTGCCTAGTTCACGCTCACTTGATTACATGGGCACGCTCATGTCCACGAAGTCCACCCCTGGCACCTCTCCCTCCTTCCTGGGTTTCACTTTTCTGTCTCATTTAGGCAGCTATCTTTGGTGGCGTTCCCTAACATACAATATTTTTATTCCTAGCTTTGAGTTTTCACTGATTTCCTTTTTCCTGGGGAGAATCTTTCTCCTGACCTCTTTTTTAATGCACATGTGTACATGGTCATGGGGGAATTCACGCATGTGTGCAGGAACACATGTGCATGTGTGTATCTGTATATATAGGGGACCAAGGTACCTTCCACCCTTTCTGGACGAGGTTTCTCAGTGGTCTGGAGCTCACTGGTTGGGCCAGAGTAGCTGGCCAGTGAGCTGGAGGAATCCCCCTGTCTCTGCCTCCCCAGTGCTGCCCCTATAGAGTTGCATCCCTACGCCCCACAGTTTTCACATGGGTTTTGTGGATTGAACCCAGGTCCTCGTTCTTGCAGAGCAAACACTTGCCTGGCTTTCTAGATATGACTCCCATAGAGATCTTCTTTTCTTCTTCGTCCCTCCCAGGGTAAAGTCCTATCTACACTTTGTGAAAATGCTTCCATGTGTACAACCACCAGCATGTGTTACCTCACTTGTATACTGATGGTGATGACATCTTTGCTCTTCATTGTACCTAATATAATCCGAGGCATTTTTGCCATTGGTTGATCCCTATGCTGACCTGATGGGACCTTTTTATTTCCCCCTTAATTCCAGCATTTCAAAAGATATTTTTGTGTCGCTTTACCTTGTCCCTTTTATCTGTGGGTTTCATCTCTTTTGTTTGGCAGGTCAAAAAAATTCCAGTCATTTATTGAGAGCTGCTTGGTAAAGAATCACAGCCAGCGGCCAGCAACAGAACAGTTGATGAAACACCCATTCATCCGAGAGCAACCGAACGAGAGACAGGTCCGCATCCAGCTGAAGGACCACATTGACAGAACAAAGAAGAAGAGAGGAGAAAAAGGTTAGCTGCACACTGGTGCTTCGGCAACAGAAACAACCTGTAGACTGAGCGGTGGGCTCCTGGATCCAGAGGCGACTGGGGAAATTTCACTTGAGCCTGTGTTGCCCTTTAGGGGAAGGAGCCACCTGTGAGGTCACAGCAGCTAATGGAGTGAAATCACTGCTCAAGTAGAATCCTATGAAAAACTAGATCCACTAGGAACATTGCCTCTTCCAGGCAATGAACAAAGCCACGATGAGTACAACCAGGAAGCACTTTAAAATGGCACAGGATTTTCTGAATTCACATGAATATTCACATTTAGGAGACTAAAAATCGACAGCAGAAACCTAAAAATGTCATCTAATTGAAGTGGGTTTTTTTTCTGTAATGGCAGACTTAAGCATTTAAGTTTTTGGTGTTCTGAGGCTCATTTCTGATGCAGTTATTTCAAAGAGAGCACACATTTTCTTATACTTGAAGTGACATAAAAGACCATTAGGTTGCCATGTTAGAAATATGGGCCCTTGGATTCTGAGCTGAAGGTCAGTAAGTGTACCTTTTTCATTCGCAGGTGCACAGTTTTTCTCTTCTAGCACATAGTCTTTGCCTTGAGTACAGATTGGGGGTCCAGGGACGGTGGCCCAGCTTGGAGACTTGCAACTCCTCCATAAGCATCCTGAGGGAGGTGCAAGCCCACAGGGTCTGGGCAGGGTTTCTGGTCATGTGAGCATAAGGTAGGGCAGTAGGGAAGGCTGGGAAACTGGACGAGAGAAGTGGAGAGGACAGGCAGTAAGGGCTTGCTGGGTCCCAGTAGTGGGAGACAGTTTCGGGCTGGAGAGTGAGCAATGGGAGGTGGTGAGTGAAGGACACACAGGCAGGACACCAGAGCACTGGGTAGAAGGGGGTGAGTGGTGATGGGCTGCCCTCTTCTCCACCTTCTTCCCCTTCTCCAAAGTGCAGGGGGGAGTGAGGTTGCTCTCCCTGGGCGGCTTGCCTCCTTTGCTTCTGCAGAAAACGAGCCTAACACAGCAAGGTGAGTGAGCTGAGGCTTCCGGTGGGGCAGTGAGTATACTGGCTTGGACGATAAGGTCAGCAGAGGACCAGAGGAGGAAGAGCAGTGACCTCCTCCTCAGTGACCAGTCCAGAGAAGAGTTCCTTCTTCGGTAGCCAGCCTCAGGGGCTCAGATGAAAGTGGGCAGTCAGCGTCGACGCAGGAGTGGAAGGTCACAAAGCCCCTGTCTCCCTTTCTTAGGGGGTGGGCAAATATAAGACGTCAACCCCAAGGAGTGAGGAGGCCATCCCAAAGGTATTTACTAGGCCTGAGGAGAAATCTGTAGGTCAGTGTCACAAAGTTCTAGGACTGACTTTTCAACCGCTCTTGTCCATCGTGGATGTGGACTACTCCATGAAGTCAAAATATTTAAAAGAATATTTGAGAGCAGTGTGCCATGCATCCAACTGTTAAATGCCAACTTCTGTAAGAAGAAACTTTTATCACACTATGGATATACCAAGTAGGTTAAATATTCAAACTTGTTTTTTTAATTATTATTTCTTACGTATTTATTTGAGAGAGAGAAAGACATATAGAGAAAATCAATACAGAGAGAAAGAGAGAGAATAGGCATGCCAGAGCCTCTAGCCACTGCAAACAAACTCGAGACACATGTATGTTACACCTTGTGCATCTGACTTATGTGGGTACTGGGGAATTGAACCTGAGTCCTTAGGCTTTGCAGGCAAGCACCTTAACCGCTAAGCCATCTCTCCAGCCCCTAAACTTGTTTTTTAGATTCAAATTCTAACTGTGCTTTCTTTCTGTCAGTTAACTCACTCTAGTTTTCTTTTTTTGTTGCTGTTTATTATTTATTTATTTATTTGAGAGCAATAGGCAGAGAGAGAAAGAGGCAGAGAGAATGAGAGAGAGAATGGGCATGCCAAGGCCTCTAGCCACTGCAAACGAACTCCAGACTCATGCGCCCCCTTGTGCATCTGGCTAACATGGGTCCTGTGGAATCAAGCCTCAAACTGGGTTCCTTAGGCTTCACAGGCAAGGGTTTAACCATTAGCCATCTCTCCCTCCAGCCCTTAGTTTTCTTTTATTTAAAGAGGGGTTGTAAGCATAGTGATAATAATAGTACTCATTGCCTGTCATTACTACAAAGATTAGAAAAGATGGCATGATAGATAAATGATATGACATAATATCTGGAACATAGTTGAACTCTCTTAGCCACTTACATTTAGTCAGTTTTTTACTAACCTATTGTTTTTGGGGTGCTATCCAAGGGTGCCTTCTGAAAACTCATGACCCATGAATAAGATTGGGCAAGTTTGTGGTTCAGTTGGGGGTCACATTTTGGGGCACAAATCCTTGAGTGCAGATCAGAGCTCATGATGACAGCTCATTCTCTGTAGCATAGAAGAGTGGAAGTCTTGAAAATAGGTATAATTCAGAGATGTGTCAAAGTGCAAAGAGCTGGGCATCAGAATTAGAGTCCTGATCTTATTATTGTCTATTTCACAAGGAAGAGGATTTGGTCCAGTGGGACCTCTGACCCTTTTCTCAGCTTGACCAAGTGACTGGATTTGATTCCTCTTACACTTTTTGTTTGTTTGTTTTTATATTTCAAGGTAGGGTCTCATTCTAGCTCATGCTGACCTGGAATTCACTATGTAGTTTCAGGCTGGCCTCAAACTCACGGTGATCCTCCTATCTCTGCCTCCTGAGTGCTGGGATTAAAAGTGGGCACCACCATGCCCAGCTCCTCTTACATTTTGCCATTCCCAGTTGGCTTCTTTCTGAACAGCTTTTGGTAGATCAAGAAATTTTACTTTGCACTACTTTCTAATCTTTTAACTTGATTATTTATTTATTTGACAAAGAAAGGCAGGGAGAAAGAGAGAGAGAAAATGGGTGTGCCAGGCCTCCAGCCACTGCAAACAAACTCCAGACATGTGCGCCCCTTGTGCATCTGGCTTTTGTGGGTCCTGGGGAATCAAACCTGGGTCTTTTGGCTTTGCAGGCAAATGCCTTAACTGCTAAGCCATCACTCCAGCCCTTAACTTGATAGTTTTAGCTTAAGATATGTTGACATGTAAAAAGCAATCAGATCCAATTCTGATGAAATACTGAAATTGAAGATTCTGGTGAGGGCTTTACCTTACAGAGTAGAAATAATTTGAGTAATTGTGTTTCTTTCCCTTACTATAATTTCCTTTATTAGCTAAAACTTGTCCATCCTACTTTGAACTCTCTGTTTATCCATTTTTGAAAAGTTTCGAATATTAAACTTTCAGTATGAGGGAACATAAAGACACTATGCAGGTTGGTGAAATCATCCTTTAAGTAGTCTGAAAGGCCCATACTTATTCAAATGGTTTAAATTTATGCTGCCAAATTGCAATTCTAGGATGGCAAACACACTTGGAACTCATCACATTGTTAGTTTCTTCATTATCTTCTCAGTATGTAAACACTGTTAAAGGCAAGGCTTTTAGTCAGTAGCTCTTGCCTTGTGAATGCTGCCTCCTGCTGGTGACATCGCAAAATTGCAGTTTCAGTTCCTCCAAGGGATGCACAACTGTCTTCAGAGTGATAATATGAACTCACAGCTGTGCAGAGATGGCCTTATGACAGCTGTTTTTGCTTCAGATCTCCTCCAAAGATTCCTCATTGCCAACAGAAAAGTCCTTAGCATGGCATAGTGGCTGTGCATCAGTGATTCACTGTACCCCTGCTGGCCTTTCTACCTCTGCTTTTTCCACATCCAGATACCTTGCTACTTAGGACTCGGCATTTCCTGAGTGTATCATACACTGTGATATGAACAGCTTCACTCATGCCCAGCACATTAATCTGCAGCCGCCTGCAGAAGGGGTGTCAACACATACGTCACTTCCTCCTCTGTGCATTACTGTTTCTTTCTACCATTCTGAGCAGTGGTGATAGCTGCTCTTTTATCTCTTTTCTTGTTACCTTTTCTGCTTACCATGTAGGATGTGAGGGGGAAAACATAAACCATTTATTTTCACTCTGGAAAACTTCTGTATTGAGTTCTAACTCCCAGGCTGACCTTTACTAATGTGAGGGCATTGGATATATGGCACACTCTCTTATCATTGACTACTTCCCTTTTGTCAGAGGATAATTGTGATAAATAATTTGGACACATAGCTATATTATCTAACACCAGTTGCTCACAGGAGACACAACCAATAGTCATTCCCTTACTTTATTTTGGTTTTTTAAATATTCACACACGTGTATATTATGAATACTCATATAAGCACATTTTTCTGCCTGCCATCCCCTTTCTTCAGAATCATGAAAGTACTGGTCTTTAATTGACTTGCTCATGTTTTCTGACCTCTCAAAAGCAAAGGTTCAGTTAAATGATCATGTATTACCTTATTTAGTATTTTAGTGGGTTAAATGAATTTCCCTAGTGGATCAATCAAAAACTATCTTTCTGTCCAGAAGCAAGGTGGTGATTAAACCCAAAACCTCATGCATGCTAGGCAAGTTCTCAACCACATGGCTATCACCCTGAGCCACACCAGCTTACACATACATCTACATATACATGTATATATAGTAGTAAACGATAGTAAGAAATAAACTGGCAGTGTATGGCTATACTTTTGTATGACTACCAGCACAGTAAGTTTGTTCACACCAGGTGCTGACAGGTGAGGAATTCGTTGTGCTGTGAAGTTAGGACCATCCCAGCACCACTAGTCAATCAGAATTTTTACCTCCTTTGTTAGTTAGTTCTGTGTCCATGGTCTGTGGACCAACCATGGCTGTGAAGAAAGGGGTGTAGTCTTCATGAAACAACAGTCCCATACTGTGTGTTAACCTTCTGTGAGTCTCTCTCCAGATGAGACTGAGTATGAGTACAGCGGAAGTGAGGAGGAAGAGGAAGAGAATGACTCCGGGGAACCCAGGTATGAGGGCAAAAGCACGCCTTCTCATTTCCGTATTCTAAACTGTGCTTGTGTGAAATTCATTTTCCTTCTGAGTTATAAGTTCATTTCTAAGATTAACCTGGGTAGTTTTATTTAATTTATTGCCCACAAATGCACTCATTAGTTTGGGGAAATGTCCCTAGGCAGACTCTTACAAAAATGGGGAAATCAGCACATTCTTTATCCTGTCCCCAAGATTTATGGTCCCTACTCAAGACCTTGTTTCTTCACGTGTGTAGAAGTGGAAAGGAGGCTAATGCAGGACTGAATTTCAACGTTTTGAAGACCTAAGTCTTGAACTTGAGTTATTCAGTTCGTTACTATACCCCTTTGCAAAGTGCTTTCAGATGGCCACTGTCCTTGTCATAGGCCCTGCTATTTCAGTGAATCCTAAAAGAACTGGATTCCGGGAAATCAATTACGCTAGAGGTGACCCCCTCAGTAGAAACTTGCATGTGGTCACATGTTGGGCTCCACGCGCGAGTATTTCCTTTATGACTGTTGTTTGTACTTCTTGAGGTTGACTTGTCTTTGATTCCAACTTCCTTGCCGTCTGTGTTTATACATAATCAAGGCTGGTGCACTCACAGGGCAGGGATTCTCTTTGGTGAGAGAACTCTTTCGGCAGAGCTTGGTGAGTCAAGAGGCCCAGGCGTACCATCCCAGGGTGCCAGTACTGTAACTGTCCGGCGGCATTTACTGGGTGATTGCCGTATCACTGGTCAGGGAAGGGCCGCACTGCTGGGATGAGCTAGACACCACGTGTCCACTCCCCTAGCAAGCTAGATTCTTGCTAATGGAGCAGAAGAGGGTGAGATGGAGCCTACAAGGCCATTCGTTTTTTCTCCTTCACCTGCCACGGGACTTCACAAGGTCAAAGACTGAAGGAAAATCCTATCCTTCTGTCATAGCACTTTGGCTGTCCCCATCATAGCTGCATAAAGATATGACTGTCCAACAGTGTCATGGGACATGAATAGTCCTGGGGGCAAGAACCTCTAGGGCAGTTTTCGGAGAAGCCATGCTCTGTTTTCCAACAGTTTGCCCAGATGGCTGGGTCAGCCCTCTGACCACCCTCTAAAGAACTGAGAAATGCTATCTATCCAACACTTGCTAACTGTGTCTCAGGGGTCATTATGTGAGCCACCCAGCTATAATTATTACATCATTGTATCACAAGGAAGATTATGTGTGCAAGTCCTATTTTATGAATATGGTTAATTAATCTTTATGAAATTCTAAACAGTGAAAAAAAAAATCACTGGTTGTCTTAGACATGAGGCGCTGGCTCAAGGATGTCAGTCAGGTCATACACAGAGGTAGTAGTTGAACCACTAATATAGCTCAGGTTTCCTGATGCTAATTCAAAAATCATTTAATGTTAACGGGGCATTCTTGTATGCATGTGAAGTGTAGAAAACACAGCATGTAGCCTGTGCATATAAGCACTGTCACTTTGGAGTGCAGGCCATCCCTCACTCCACTATTTAACTCTGTCCCCATTGCTCCTGCCCTGGGTTAAGTCCTTACCTGGGGTCATCATGAGTGTCCTACCTGTTAGCACGTTGCTTACTCTGGTCCCCTTGCACAATGCTGTCGGCTGTGGAACCAGCAGATCTGTGCATTACCCCTCCGCTTTTCCCTGGGAGGCCACCGTCTCTAACCATCTCTTGACCCATGCTCCTTCTCACCCCTTCAGCTCTGGGAGGACACGCTGGTGCTCAGTTCCTAGACAAGGGCACACCTGGCCCTAAAATAGACTCTAAACTTGCTTTTACTTCTGCCTGAACATCCTTCCCCCCCATTCATTCGTACCTGCCCTCTTGATGACACCATTTAAAACAGAGCCCTTAACTCTCCCTTCAGCGCCCAGCCACTGTTACTTTTTAACCATCACCCTTTGAAGCTGCCCTTTTTCTTGTCCTATTACTTTCCTATTAATTCTTGACGTTTTATTATTTGTAATAATTTCTCTGTTTTCCCTGCAAGAAAGAATTTTAGCTCTGGAATAAGAATTAGTCCATCTCTTACAAAGGCTCTTCTTGGTTTAAGAAAGAAGAGTTCAGTCTAGGGACAGTTCAAGCCGACATGTGCTTAGCAGAATAAAGCAAGGCTTGCACTGTAAAGATAGATTGGAGTGGGTTGTTCCAAAGTACCATCGTAGCACATAGGTTCTGCATTGTAGATTTTAAATTCTTATGAGTCCGCATGATGTGGGTGGCATATTCATGGAATAAAATGATCCTTTTCCCTCCCAAATCATGGAGGACCAAATCTCCCTTCTAGGATACTGCTTCCAAAGATCCTCTAGAAAAGCCCATGAGGGAGGGAGAGTCAACATTACAGTAGAAATGATATTATAAGGAAGCTAAGTTCACATGTGTGGGAAAGTGTCCAGGTCCTTAATATTTGATATGTTGAGGACAGCCTTTCTGCAACCTTAAAGATACTTAAGCACAAAGGGGCATTCTGACCCTCAGGAGACACAGCTACCAAGATCATCTGGAGTTTTCCCGGTTACCTCATTTCTAACTCCTTTGTGTCAGTGTCCAAAGGCCCATGGTTGATCTCATGGCCATCTATTGATTAAGAGAACTGAGGCTTCATCATGGGGCCAAGGTTTTATAATAGCCTGTAAGGCTCTGCACACCGGAGCAGGGTCTAAGCTGTCTCTTAGGACCCCAGAGCCGCACCCACTCCTGCCTGCCCTCTACCTAACCTCTGGCTGGTACCATGCCCTGGAGCCGTTCACAGTACCTGTCACGTGGCAGATGCTGGGAGATATGTATTTCATGTTTATTTGGGTAGAGGCTTCCAAAATCAATGGCTACATTTAAACTATTAGGAGTCATTTTCCACTTCTCTTTAGTAACTATCCAGAGCCAAACAGCCTATGACTTAGTTGGCTGCCTGAAATTAGATTGGAGTAGGGAAGCCCTAAACTGGCAGTGACATAGGGGCGGCTTTTTTTTTTTTTTTTTTTTAAATCTAACACACACACACAGCACATTATGCTTGAACCTAATGGAGCAATCAGTGGCATTCTCCTTGGCTGGAACCAAGTCCTTCAACTTGCTCACGAGTGTTCCTTTTTTTTTGTTAGCTGTTCTCATATGTGGAGGAGATAAAATAAAGCTCAGGACTTGTACACCCACTAAACTTTTTTTGTCATATGTGTGTGTGTGTGACATGCATGCATATGTGTTTGAGTGTGGGTACATGTCTATGTATGTGTACAAGCCTGTGCCAGCCATAAGATAACCTCAGAAACACCATGCACTGCTGTTTGAGATAGGTCTCACTGTCCTGGATTTAAGCCTAGACTTGCCAGGAAGTTCCAGGGGTTTTCCTACCGTCACTTCCCCAGTGCATCAGTATTGGGGATTGAACCCAGGTCCTCTTGTTTGTCAGACAAGAACCTTGCCAACTAAGCTATCTTCCCAGTTTTCCCCATAAGTCTTAGGAAACAAATCATTGCTTGCTTGCTTGCTGTCGCGTGCCCCCCCCCTCTCTCGTGTGTGTGTGTGTGTGTGTGTGTGTGTGTGTGTGTGTGTGCACGCACATGCACAGGGGTGGGGTATGGAAGTGGATGGTCCTAGAGGAGGGCATGACTCTGGGGATGCGATGTCCCTCTAGGGCTGGATACAGCACATGTGTGCGGAGTAGCCACACTGAAAGGGAGGTGGGACACTGGTCTCTTGCAGCCTCCCTGGGAGCCACAGGCAGGATGGCCCTTGCCTGCCACATGCACGATCCTCATGCTTTGGTCCGTCCACAGCTCCATTCTGAACCTGCCGGGGGAGTCCACGCTGCGACGGGACTTCCTGAGGCTGCAGCTGGCCAACAAGGAGCGCTCGGAGGCCCTGCGGAGGCAGCAGCTGGAGCAGCAGCAGCGCGAGAACGAGGAACACAAGAGGCAGCTGCTGGCCGAGCGCCAGAAGCGCATCGAGGAGCAGAAAGAGCAGCGGAGGCGGCTGGAGGAGGTGAGGGATGCAGGGGCCACCTCGAAGCGAGGCCGCCCACCTGCTCCGTGCACGCACACTCTGACCACAGAGGAGGACAGAGTCCAAAGCCTCACTAAGTAAGATCTGCTTTGCTCCAGGAATGCCGGGCAGGACCAATAGCCTTCAAGTCACAGTCACAGATCGCCCAGGTGGTGAGGCATTCTGTGACCACTGTACTGAGATAGTGTCTGTTTTCCCTCTAGCATGTTCTGCTGCCCCTCCCTGCATTGTTCCTTTTACAAACCGATGACCACCATGTTCTATATGTGCCTCTATCTTGCTGCTAGGATGGAAGCTTCATGAAAACACAAGACAAAGCAAATAGTACACACCTCAGAAACATTTGTGGAATGGGCGAGATTGAGCGCAAATTGAGTGAGTCAGGGAGATCAAGAGGCAAAATGCAGGTGGTAATTAGACCACGGGGAACAGCTAGATAACTGAAAGGTCAAGTGTAGCAAGGGGAGCCTGAGTGTGGATTCTCTTCTGAACACTGGGGACCGTGCTCCCCACATACCCTTCATGCCCACCACCAACCAGAAGGCAAGACTGCCATCAGCAGCAGGCATCAATGGCATCTGGCTGGGAGCTTTGCTGTCAGCCACTGTTTCTTGCATAGCGTGTCCCATGCAAGTCTCTCACCCTGTTGGTCCTAGAGACCTTTGTGTAAGCCTCCTTCTCATGACTCTTCTTGCATTTCCAAGGACTTCTTCCTCTAATCGAGCCTCCAGGCAATGAGAAACCAAGAGTGTGTCACTATCTGGGAAATCAGGCAGTGCATCAGTGGCTGACTGACTAACTGCATGGAAACAGCATTGGTAATTTGAGAGGTTTCCAACAGCAGCCTGCTCTGGCTCATGGGCCTATGGTTCCATTCACATTGCAGAATGGGGTGGTGAGCGGCAGTTATCAGGAACAGGTTAATTATTAAACAGTACATCATGGTCCAAACTCCCTGGTTAAATCAGTGAATCCTGGCATCCCCATTATATCCTTGGACCACTCATTTCAGATAAGCAGCAGCCATGCCCTACAGTGGCACTGTTACATTTATTCAGTGGTTTCTTTGTGCCAACTATAGGGCAAGTAGCTGTTTATATCCACTATCTCATATTTCATTTTCTCTTTGCATCTATCCAGTATCTTTCAGGCAAAGTGCATGTGGTTCCTATTTAACAAAGGATAATAGAGAGGTAGATATGAGCAAAACGTGTGATATTCACATTTAAACTGTTATAATGAAAACAATCATGTACTAATTTTAAACATAGGAAAGAAAGAGGAAATTTGGGTTCAGAGAGAGGAAATGATTGAGGCAAAGGAAGGCTACACCCTGTTCCCCTTCGTCAGCATTCTAGCTCGCCTTTGCTGAGGCAGTGAGCACAGGTGTGTCATCTGAGCCATGAACTCTGAGCCCCAGTACTGGACCTTGAGGCTTCCGCAACGGCATGAAGGGTGTAAAGCGCTCCCTCACCTATGTGTCAGTTTAGCACGCTGTCAGCATAAAGAACGCTCATCACGTGGAGGCTTGAAGTCCACCTGCTGTCCTGTGTGAGATTCACAGTGTGGTACACGGAGGCCCTGTGCAGCCATGGGGCAGAAATCTCCAAAGCCAGCAAAGGCAATAAAATGGGGGACAAGTGTGTTAGGCCACTCCCCAAAGTGACATGCAAAGTGTAGAAATGGAAGGTGTGTGTACAATCTCTGGTTTCCTCCCAGACACACATTGAGATTCTTAGGCTGGCCCTTGCAGCTGCCTTTGAATATGACCTCCTTACGCTGCCCAGGCCTTGCATGGCTTGTTCACTGGCCCCTAGCCTGGGCCGATACACTTTCCTCCAGTCTCTCAGGCCTCCCAAGTATCTTGGTCTCTGTTCTTTGGATTCAAGCCCTATGCCTTCCAGCTGGGATGAAGCATTCTTAGGCACGGCCCTCAGAGTTCTGCCTGGCCTAAACCTGATGACCAGCACTCCCCCAGACCCCCTTGATGAGGGTATCATAGCCTGAAACATAAACCACTTGCCTTTTCTCCTTCTAGGTACTGATTCATTACTCTTCATTTCAGGCTGAAAGAACTGACCATGTAGCTCTATAAAATCCCTGCTGCCAATCCAGAACACATTTAAAATCCTCAGCAATGCAAATATGTATACATAATGATGTTCCCTTATAGGAATGAATTTTCTCTTTTTTATTTTTAATTTTAGCCCACATGCTCTTAGTCCTTGGGTCTAGGTCCTCAGTGGATGCAAAGTCTTCCCAGAGTGTGCCTCATCCTGCCTTATTTGTAGTTGTCATTTCTTCTCTTTCCCCCTCCCCTCTGTGTGACCTACGAGAGCTCCCTACATTTATTCACCAAGCTACTTGAGTGCTAATTTCTACTGATTACGAAGCACAGATCATATGACAGGCACTTTGTTCAGTACCTTGCATGGACTGTCTCATTTAACCCTCATGATAATCTCACGCCAAAATATTTGCAGTGAGTTCACAGAGAGATGTATTATTAGTTACTTGTTGCTGTGACCAAATGCGTGACAAGAAGCAACTTAAGGGAGGAAGGGTTTGTTTTGGCTTATAGATTGAGGTTATACTGTCCATCCTGGTGGGGTGGGCTATAAAACTTCAGCGTTCCAGTTCCTCCAACAATGTTCCACCTTCTGATGGTTGTACAACTTTCTAAAATAGCATCATCAGCTGGGGTCCAAATGTTCAAACACATAAGCCTCTAGGGGACATTTTATATTCAAGACACAAGAGGTTATTAACTTGATGAAAGTCACACAGCTCAACAAGAAATTGGAACTGTACTCTAAGCTCCAAGCCACTGCTCGAGGGGTGCTCGTCCATAACCTTCACCTGCCTGGTCTTTTGCCCTGCACAAGGGAGGGTATCTGAGAAATAGCAAAGAAGCTGTGCCCAGTAGTGCTCAGCTTTGAGCTGGGCTCTCTCTCATGCTCCCAGTTAGAGCTATTGCAAGGCCTCCCCGTGTCCTTCTGCAATGGCATTTATGGGATTGTCTCCCATGGAGGTGTCAGAGATGAGCTCAGTAAGCTTAGCATCGCTGGAGACACACTTTGACAGCCTGGCTTGCATGGAAGGAATCTGCAGGCATGAGGGCATGAGCTCTCTGTACTGTGTGATAGCGGATAGGAACCTGGCTCCTCAGCAGAATCAAGAATGCATGCAGATATAGGCTGTCAGTTGATTATACCAGCTTTATTTGGGTTCTTTATCCTGCCCTAGAGTGCAATAAAGAAGAAAGGAAGTGCAAAGTGATCAGATGACAATGAATTCAGAACCTGAGTAACAAGAGTTCTGTCACCAGAGACTCCTCTCCTAAGTCCTGCCCCTGCTAGAGCCCGTAGTATGTCTACCGCCCTGGCCTGGGGTGACTGTCTGTGTTTTGGGTGTCCAGAGCATGCCTGCACAGAAACAGCTGTAGTCTGTAGCTCAGCCTGAGAAGTTAGTTCTCTTGAGAGCAGAGAGAGAGAGAGAAATTACCTTTCCAGTTCTGAATAAAGGTCTCCTAGCCACCCTCAGGTAACATGGGGTCTGTGTGGGCTATAGCCTTCATAGTTGGTAACCTCAGATGTCATCTACCCCCAGAGGTTTCTAAGGAAGTCCTGTGTGTCCGTTGGTGTGTACAGGCACCCATGTGGACATGGCTAAGCTCCAACCAGTGGCTGTATGTTCTCAGAAAGACTTTGACTATGATCTGAAGGAAGTCATGTATTCTCTTAAGAAAAGGAAGTGGCTTGTGGCTGATTAAATCATGGGGGCAGACTCAGGTGTTGACCAGTGATAAGGCACCATTTATAATTACCAGGAACCTGATGGAACTTGGCCAAGATGAATAAACTCACCAATGGTGAGATTAGCACCCAAAGGACCTTTGATACAGCTGAGTAAGAACTTCTGTTTCTTAGCTGAAACAAGTACAGCCTGCTTCACTCACCCGGCAGTCATGTTGCCAGAATGGGCCCTGCAGCTATCCCTGGTTCTACTCTGGTTACAGACTAATTTGGGCCAGACCCATGGTAATGTGTGATTTTGCACAAGAATTTTGAAATGGTATTAGTGATTTGTGCTTATTTCAACTTGCTGAGAGTACTTGATACCTCTGTTATTGTAAGAGTACCTTTAAGTCCCAAGAATGAATCATATTGACCCCAGGAACACTGGCATACCTCGTGACAGTAAGTTTTTTCATAGAATATGTTAAGTTGTTCTAGAGTCCTTGGTTTCATTTAGTATTCTTGAATATCAACATCACACTGTTGTCAACATTATAAAAGCAAAAGACTCAGGGCTAGGAAGATGGTAAAGTGCTTGCCACACAAGCTTGAGGATCTGAGTTCAGATCCCCAGCCCACATGTAGAAGCTGAGCATGACAGTATGTGCCTATAATCCTAGCACTCGGAGGTGGAGACAGGATGATCCCTACAGATTACTAGCTAGCTGGACTAGCTGAATCAATGGGCTTTAAGTTCAGTGTGAGACCTAGTCCCCCTCCAAAAAAATAGAAGGTGGAGTGTTGGAAAGATGGCTTAGTGGTTAAGGTGCTTGCCTTTGAAGCCTAAGGACCCATGTTTGACTCTCCAGATTCCACGTAAGCCAGATGCACAAAGGTGAGGCAAGTGCAAGGTAGCACATGCCCACCAGGTGAGACATGGGTCTGGAGTTTGATGACAGTGGCTGAGGCCCTGGCATGCCAATTCTCTCTGTCTGTCTGTCTCTCTCTCTCCCTCACTCTAAAATAAATAAATAGAAGGTAGAGATCCAATTGCAGAAGACACTCAAGTTTTCACACACATACACATTTGCATACAGGTGCCCATACACATGCAAATGTGATCCTAAACATGCATGCATATATATATATATATATACAGGTAAAGTTTCTAGCTTATGTGTGTGTGTGTGTGTGTGTGTGTGTGTGTGTGTGTGTGTGTGTGTGTGTTCTATCACAGGAATACCACTTGTATTTTCTACCTACCAAGAAAGGGGCACAGAATTCAAAATAGAAACTGGCTGTCTAAAGACATGACTTGCCTATAAATGTCTAAGCTTTTAATTGTGATGAGGACTTTCCAGTGTGTTGGGCTAGATTTTTTTTTAATGTGAGGCAGAATTGAAACCTGTTCCTCAAGCCTGTTGGCAGTCATTCCCGAAATAAGTAGTGCTCTCAGTTGTGCAGACCTTATGCTATCCACTGAGCTACAGGTTGCCCTCAGGAAGACTGGATCCGACAGGGAAACTAACACCAGGCAGATTACCAATGGGTGGTCACTCACTGTCATATTGACTATTGCATTGGGACAGAAGCCCCCCACAATGGCGTGAGCTGGGCCAAGGAATAAGGATGCTCAGCAGGGAAGCCCCATCACAATCCTGCAGAGGTCTGTAAGTCATGTTAATTAGTTTAGGGTTCAACTCTAAGAGGAATGGAGAGCTATGCAACCAAGAGAATGTAGTCAGTGTCCCTCTGCAAAGTGGAGTGTTGGCTGCTCCAAGGCATGAAGTGTAAGCAGACAAGGGAGACCAGTTAGTTCAGGCATCAGGATGACACTTTGGATGGGCAGTGGTTGAAGGGATCCAGAGCTGTGGAGCACACAGGACGCGGGGGGCCATTTGATCTGAGATGAGGAAGAGCAATGACAAAGCTCCACATCAGCCGGAACTTGTGGGTGGAAGAAGAGGGGTTATCTCAGCGCAGATACAGCAAGATTGAGGTGTGCACGAGGTCGCCAGTGGTGAGGTTGGATGGCATCGATATAACCACTAGAGGGGGGTTGCAGATGGGGAAAAGAGGAACTGCTGATTCATGGTAATAGAAGCACACATTGAGAAAAGAATCTGGGCTGAGCTCTCAGGACTCAGAAAAGGGGAGGAAAAGCCAGCAGAAAATTGATCAGGAAGCAGATGGTACATCCCAGAGGAGCTCTACACTCAAGAAGCTCAGAAAACTGATAGGTAGGCATGAGGATATGAGGATCTTGAAGGGTTCAGCTCTATAGAAAGCTGCCCAGGGACCACCAGCGTCCTCTGGTTTCAGGGACAAAGAAGCACATGCATGGCTTCAAGAGAGCACTTCCGTTTCCTTGTTGTATGACGGAAGGGAAGCATCCTCTCTGGGAGCTAATGGACCTGGACTTGGAACGGAAAGAGATCCCTTTAAGTGAGGATGGCACATGCTACCACGTGCTCTTGGCTGTCTCCTTCAACCCCTGCCCCCACCCCATTGCCTGCATTCCACAGAGAGCATCAGAACGTAGAGGCATGTAACTATAAGAGAACTGATATTGCCAAATACCAAATGGGGAACAAGATCATACCCCTGTTGTTAGGAATACCCAAGGCCTCTTAGGGTATGGCCTTGAATCCAATCTAGTGCCTCCATGGGTCCTAACACGTAGGTAGAGTCACAAGGAGTACAATTTTCTCCCTCCCCCAAAAGTTACAGGAAGAAAGCAAGAAGCTTCCTTTGTTCTTTGAATTGTTGAAACACCCTCCTTCTCCATCCTTTATTCTCTCTTTCTTTCTCTCTCTCTCTCTCTCCCTCCCTCTCCCTCCCCCCACCCATCTCTCTGGCTTCAGACCTGTCCTGATAAACTTTCATTCTAAAAGAGCATTTCATCTCAGTGTCTCTCATGGAACCAGCCTGCTCTCCCATAGCCCTCTCTCTCTTTTATCTAACATTGAGTAGCCAAGCTTCCCCCCGCACACACACACCAAAGCTATCCTTGTGCAAATGGGTGAGAAGTAACTATTGACTGCTAATAGACAGACATGCTTCACTTCTGAAGAATGCCAGATCCCACCAAACATTTCCAGAGACCCGCCTCGTGCTTCTGTGTGGAGAACTTTCTGCAGTTAGGTGTTCATCCGTCTGTTGGCTTGCACTTGCTCTAACTGCTTTTTACTTGGGGTGGGAGGTCAGCCTCACAGAAGCTGTCCTGCAGGTGCTCACACCCGGAGAACACTGTGGTGCAAGTGGATATTCTCTGAATCTAAATAGTTTCTTCCTGGGCTGGAGAGATGGCTTAGCAGTTAAGCGCTTGCCTGTGAAGCCTAAGGACCCCGGTTCGAGGCTCGATTCCCCAGGACCCACGTTAGCCAGATGCACAAGGGGGTGCACGTGCCTAGAGTTCATTTGCAGTGGCTGGAGGCCATGGTGTGCCCATTCTCTCTCTCTCTCTCTCTCTCTCTCTCTCTCTCTCTCTCTCTCTCTCTCTTTCTCCCTCTTTCTCTCCCTCTTTCGCTCTCGCTCTTGCTCTCTCCCTCTTTCTCTCTCTCTCTGTCACTCTCAAATAAATAACAACTCTCCCCCAGAGCATGGAAGGGAAGCTGAATATCTCTTGAAGGGTCATAGTATAGTATCTACATATTGAACTTCCAGAACATCTCTTGTCAGCAACATTTGGGATGCAGATAGCTATGAGTTCTAGGCTAACCTGAGCTACGCAGTGGGTTCCAGACCAGCCAGGCTACTTAAGAAAAACCCTGTCTCAAAAAAAAAAAACCTCTAGACCCATATGGTGACAAGGTCTGAATTCCTGCTTTCTTCTTTGCTAGATATATGGCCCTGGGTAGGTTCTTTAGTTTTTCTGTACCTCAGTTTCCACAGCTATAAGACTGAGTTTGTCAATAGTACTGTGCTGCTGTTATTAACATGGGTACTTTTAACTAACAGTAGAGGAAATTTTTTTCCAAAGTTTGATCATGTAGTCAGTGAAACCTTGCATTTATTAAAATAGATGTATGCAGGCAGACATCTTCTCATGTTTTTGTGGGGGGCAGGGCGCAGAATAGCTCTTCATGCTTTGATATCACCAGCATCCACTCAGAGACTGGTCATGTTCTTGCTAGGCCTTGTTCTGCTGTTACCATAAATGAAACAGGCTGGTAAGGTGGATGCTTGTGGTCCAGGACTGTGTGCCCATGATCCCTGACAATGGTGGTGGTCACATGCGTGCGTAAGTCACATTTGTGCTTCAGGATGCCTTGCAGTCTGCATGGATACAGGAAGTCACATTGATCAGTAGATCCTAGAGAACTTCATATGTATAATTTATTTGAGAGAGAAAGAGGTAGATAGAGAATGGGCACACCAGGGCCTCCAACCACTACAAACTCCAGACACATGTGTCGCCTTGTGCATGAGAAGCTTCCTGAGACTGGGGAGTTAGTTCCTGATCCCTCACTCCCTGAGTCTTAAGAAAACTCCCTCCAGGCTGGAATGTCTTAATTCTGAGGAAACTGCTACACAACACCTGCCTTTGCACTTACCAACAAACTAAACTTAGGCAAGATGCTGGCCTGAGTGCCTTCATTCCTTTATCCATACAGTTGGAGTGATAGCCACATGTGCCTCCGTGGTGGGGAGAACTGATGAATTACTAAGAGTGTGAAGTTGAAGATCCTGCTGGGTATATAGGAAGCACTACAGAAGTTTCTTATCAATAAGAATTCTTATTTGTCTTTGGTATTTTGATTATACTGGTTTGAAATGAAATCAGGGATGTCTGACCACCTCCTCATCATTCATGTACCTTATTCATAAAAGAAGATATGGAATCCCAGCTGGATTTGCAAGGAATTGTGCCCTTGCTCTGCAGGGAGGGATTGGCTTGAATGGTCTTTTCGAAATGAAACCTTAGCAGATATTAAATGGACAACTGAATGCCCAGAGATTCGAATGCCTTGTGTCACAAGTCCAGCTCATGTGAAGCTTGGAGCAGACATTCCCATTTCAAGTGAGGGGCACGTGTGATGTATAGTCCACTTAAAAGACCACAGTGCTCCTTTCATTCCGAGTGCCTTTGATCAGAGAGCCCCCATGCTACGGGGATGGTTTGAGGCACTTCCCGTGAAACCCGACTTGATCCTATACCAGCTGTTCTCTGGTCCTCTGGAGGCCAAGCCAGGTCGGCCTCAGTCTCAGTGGTGTCCCCTCTCCCCATCTTCAGGAAGTCACCCAGGATGAAAGCAAGAAGAGCTCTCCAAGGGCAGCTTGGACTCTGCTTCAACTCTTTTCATTCTGAGGTGGTAGACGTTTGCCTACGCAGACCCTTAGAATAAAAAGACTTAGAAGGGCAGCTACTTGGCCACCTCATTAAAGTGGAGGTCAAAAGGTCATATAACGTTCACTCATTCATTAAACACTATTTTTTGTTTTTGATTTTTTTGTTGTTGTTGTTGTTTTTCAAGGTAGGGTCTCACTTTAGCCCAAGCTGACCTGGAATTCCCTATATAGTCTCATGGTGGCCTTGAACTCATGGCAATCCTCCCACTTCTGCCTCCCAAGTGCTGAAATTAAAGGCGTGTGCTACCACGCCCAACTTCATTGAACAGTATTTTTAAAGAGCACTGTTGTGTTCTTATTGGGAGCTGTGCAGAAACATCTTACTGAATTTTATTTCCCCAAGCCTTACTTTCTTCCCTACCTACCTCCCCTCAAAGAAACAATACATTACAAGTAGAAATATCCTCAAATGTAGATGTTTCTCTGAGAGTATATAATAATAAATGTGATATATGTAAGAGATGGACCCAAAATCAAGGTTTGGTTCTGTGACTTTTCTTCATTCCTAAATAAAGACTAATATAGTTTACAGAAGTTAATACAGCAAGTAAAAATAAAATATATAAAATAGAAATGCATATACAATATAATAGGAGCATAAAGCAGGACCTGGGCTTGTTTACAGAATACCTACTGAACCAGGCCTCCAGTGCAGTTGCCCAGACTGGCTATGATAGTCCCTGAGAAGAGAGGCAAACACAGGCAGTCAAGATCCATGTTGTCCCTCAGAGAGGAGAAAGCTGGGGCTGGAGAGATGGCTCAGTTTTAAGTGTGCTTCCTGCACATGCATGAGGGCCTGAGCGAGAGAAAGGAGAAAACTACTTCCTTGGGAAAGCTTTCTGAACGAACTGACAACCTTCACTTTGGTACTGATTGAGTTCTGCTGGGGATGGTGTCGGAGGCAGAATTCCTGCCAAACATTTAGTGATCGCTGTATTCAGCTCTTCTGGTGACAGTGTAAAATACAATTTCACTTCTACAAGAGCTGGAACACTCCTATGAACATTACACTTTTATTCTGACTTAATCCAAAGGGGCTGGAATTATGGCTCCAGTTAATAATGCTTTCTTGCAAAGCCTAACAGCCCAGGTTCAATTTCCCAGTACCCATGTGAAGCCAGATGCACAAAGTGGCACATGGGTCTGGCGTTCATTAACAATGGCAGGAGGCATGGCACAACTCTACACACTCTCTATCTTTTTATTTCTCTCCCTCTCTCTCTCTCTCTCTCTCTCTCTCTCTCTCTCTCTCTCGGTTGCTGTCTCTTTCTCTGTATACATAATATATGAATGGATGAATAAATAATCCAAGGAGATCATTATAACAAAATATAAGGAGAGAAAGATGTACTCCACAGACTTTGTGACTATCCAGAAGATGAGGATTTTTTTTTCTTATATTCAGGTCCGTAATACTAGTATTCAGTGGTTGAGCTAATGTTGTGGCCATAATACAGACTAAAAGTTCTGCACAGTCATTTTGGAGTAAGTGAAGGGAGATAGGGCTAACATTTCCTTGGTAAAATTAGCAGTTCGCTTGGAAGTAAATTGCACAATGTTCACACGAGGTGTCCTAAAGGGACCCAGGCACAGGGAGGCTCATAACCTCTCCCTGTGATGGTTATTCTTCAGTGTCTGCTTGACTGGATTTTAAATCACTGAGGAAACACACTTCTGGTTGTGGCTTTGAGAGTTTCCTGTGAGATTTAATTGAGGAGGAAAGAGCCATGCATCCCATGGGCTGGGAGGTAGACTGAACATAAAGGGGAAGGAGGAGGAAATCTGCTGAACAAGTGTTCAGTTCTCTCTGCTTTCTGACTGGGGACACAATATGACCTGCCACTTCACATTTCTGCCACTTTACCTTTTCCACCATAATTGGCTGTACCCTCAAACCATGAGACAAAATAAACCCTTCCTTCCTTAATTTGCTTTTGTTAGGTATTCTGTGGCAGCAGTGAAAATCTATGCCACCTCCCCCAAGTCATTCTTGGTGGTGTATACCCCTAGAAGATTTTTTTTTTTAATGTGGGAGGGCTTTACCAATATATTCCATGGAGGAAAGCAGAGATAATTTAAGCTTAGAAAATGTACAGGCTGGGTGCTATTATTCATTTCTCAAGTCGGGGGGGGGACACTTTTATGAACACCCGGCATGTCTAATTTTTGAGGGACATAACTTTTGGCATTGCATCCAAGAAGATATGGATAAGAATAATTTGTAGGCCATTCACCATGAGTGGAGCACCTGCCAAGACCTGTTCAACTTCTTGGTTGAAGCCATTATTTTTGATAAGACTTCTGTCATCCTTACATGTAATTCCCATACAACATCAAAATACAGAATCTCTGCTCTCCCGTTCCTTCTTGCTTAGTCTTGGATCCCTTATTTTATTTTCATACTTTTCTCTAGGAGGACAAGGAGGCATGCTATACCAGGCTCCTCTATTCCATTTTAAAAGCACATTTCTTGATCCTGTGTGCTGTCACTCTAAAATATCCCCCATGAGGACAGCCTAAGAAGGACATGGGAGAGTAAAGGTCTGATCTTAAATTCTGGGGAGTAACTTTGCCCCTAGAATCATTTGTCTGGTGCATAGTATTCAGTACAACTCATGTCTGCGGTGCCAGGCCCTGTGTGAGAACCAGGGGAAGATGGCTCAGTGGGTAAGAGCACGTACCATGCAAAAACACGAGGGCCTGAGGCTGCCTGAGTTCAATACCCAACTCCCATGTGAAAAGTTGGGCCTGGTCACACACACCTGCAACCCCAGTCCTTTGGGTGATGGAGGTGGGGGAGTTGCTGGGGCTCACTGGTCAGCCAGTCCTGCTGACAAATGAGACTCCACCTCAAGGAGACAAAGCGGGAAGAGCAATAGAGGAGGATGCCTGACATTCTCCTCTGGCCTCCACATGTATGCACACACACACATTCATGCCTATGCATAACACACCTCACCATACACACTATATGCCAAAAAACTTGAATGGAATAGCGACCCACAAACAGCTTTCAACCTACATCATAAACGATAAGATATAAACAGACATAGACATAAACTATGATGGAATATAAGCCAGTAGTACTAGTAGGAAGAAAATACAACAAAACAACTGGAAAAGACTATGTCCAATTAAACACACTTTGGTGGGGCAGAGGGCTTGTGAGATAAGATCTGACTATCTAGTTCTGGCTGGCTTCAAACTCATGGCAATCTTCCTGCCCCAGAATCCCAAGTGCTGGGATAATAGGCATGTACTATTGTGCTGGGTTCAACACAATTTTATGCGCTCCTGCCTTGTATCAGTGCCTGTGTAAGAGGTTGAGGACTGAGCAGGAGCTAAGCATGGGCCTTGTTCTCAAACAGCTGCTTCTGGCAAGAGTCACCGCGGATTTGTAAGGGGTCTTCTTGAACCCACAGACTTCCTTTGGCATGTTTTCATTGTCCCCCTCAAACAGCCTCATGCCTGGGAGGAGAGAATACCAACCTGAGTCACAGCAGCTGGAGATTGGCAGGGTGCCCTCAGAAGGTTGAGGAAGTCATTTATTTTTTCAACTTCACCACGGGAACCAAAGCCCTGGCAGATGTCTCCACGTGTGGCAGTGGCTGATCTGATGAGATCACTGTTAATTATTAGTCACTTCGAAACATCCTTCTCAGAAATTGCAGAGTACCTGGGCAGCCCGGGCCCTCTTCAGGTGCCATCAATACTGTACACACCTTGTGTAGGGACTTGAGTGGCATGTAATTATGAAACAGTATTGATTCCCAGTGGAGGGGTTGAAAATAGACAAATCTTCCACATAAAAAAATCAGCTTAATCTTCAAAAGACTTGCCCCCCCCACCACCACCACCACCACCAAAGAGAGAGACCAATGGTTGGAGTAACAAACTTGAAATGTTAGCTAAATTAGGGCGATTTCCTGCCAGGAGCCAGATCTGTACACATAATTATTTTATTCTCTGTGCTGGCACAGACTCGCTTTCGTTGGATGTTGGAAACGTCTCTGTTTTGGGTCTGGTATCCAAATTATTCAGTCACTTCTTATGATGATGTTTCCTCCTCATGTCCTCCAGAATAATTTTTTCTATAAAACAAATAATTGCTAGTTTGAGACCAACATGCCCCTGCTTTCCAAGCTCTTCTCAGTCACACTATGCTGCATGCTCCTTGGCCAAGAGCTTTACCAACTCTCCTAAGCCCCATTGTCACCACATCCTGCCTATTTTATTTTGGCCTGCTTGTAATATCTACGTGAAGGTTGGCATCCACAGTAATCATGCTGGAGCTGCGGGAAATCTGAATCATTTTACTCTTTCTCCCTTTTGTCTGTTAGTGACTTTTCTTATTGCTGCAGCTAAATGTATAAAAAGTAGTAAAATTAAGAAGAAAAGGTTGATTTTGACTTACAGTTTTAGGGGATACAGTATATCTTGGAGGGAAAGGCATGACGGCAGAAAAGTGAGGTGGCTGATCACATTGCTTCCACATTTGGAAGCAGAGAAAGAGAACTGGAAGAGGTCCAGGCTATAAGACCGTAGGGTCCCCAATGGCCCACTTTTGACAGCAAGGCTCCATCTCTTAAAGGCTCTCCAACCTTCTGAAATGCCACCACCAGATGGGGACCAAGTGTTCAATCACAAGAAGCTCTAGTAGACATGTCATATTTAAACTACAGCACCATCCTCAGCAGAGAGGTTGAACAGAGATCCCTGACATGCCTCTGCTATGTTATTGATGCCCTACCATTTCATGGCTAGTTCTGTTGTTCCCTGCTTGTCAGCGCCCAGTGCTGCTCTTCACATGGCTGTTGGGGAGGCCTTGTGAAAATACAAGTCCTAGCATGTCATTTGGCTACACGAAGCCCTCCAGGATCTTTTTGTCACAATCTAAGATGGATAAGTAATTGTCAGTGTGGAAATGATTGGTAATGATTCTCAAAAGTCCCTGCTTATCTCCCAAGCTGCAGATGTTATTGGTACACACACACACACACACACACACACACACACACACATATTACAGATCCGGAAGATCACAGCAAGAGCAATGGCAGCACAGCTTTTGTAAGACAACTGTTCCCCTGATAGTTGGCTTGTCCTTGTGATGCAGTCACAAGCCACTCACTCCTGAGGCATGGGGGATACCTCATGGGCTTCCCCAGCCATGTAGCGAGGTGTCACTGGCATTGTCACAGGAAATGGACTCCTGATGTGTTCCCTCAGGAGCTGCTTATTCAAGGAAGAAGAAATCTGAAGTTTAGTACAGAGGTCTGGCAGAAAAAGCCAATGGCTTTTCTCAAAAACAGTGCTCCTGGCATGCTGTATGGGAAAAGGTTTTGTACGGTGTGACCATCCCGTACGTGATTGCAGAGTGCTCAGCACGTCTGGCCCTTCACACGTCTGACTCCTCATGCTAAGTGCCAGTCATGTTTCACCAGTTGCTGGGACTGCCTCAAAAGACTCTCACATACCCCCTCATACTTTCCAGTTGTGATGATTACTCTCTGATTGTCAGTTTGACAAGATTTAGAGTCACCATGGCAACAAATCTCTGGGAATGTCCATGGGAGCTCTTCTAGATTAGGTCAATTGAAATGGCACGGCCCACCCTTACTGTGGACGGCACCCTTCCTTAGGCTCAGCTCATAGACCAAGTAAAAAGGAAGTGGTATTCATCACTCCCTGCTTCATGGAATGTAGGCACAGTATGGATGGCCAGCTGCTTTATGCTCCTGCCACCATGAAATAAATCCTTCCTTCCTTCAGTTGGTTTTATCAGGTATTTTGTCACAGCTTCAAGTTTGGTAGCTGATATACCACTGTTCTAGAAATGGGGGACTGACGCCAACCTAGGTGAGAAACATACGTTCTTAAAACCTCTTGGCTTAATTTTAAGTCTCCTAAAATTTCCTCTCCTGAGAGTAGAATGAAGAGCCTGATTGATCTGGTATCATTCTGTCACTCCACGTGTGTCTTCATTTGTGGTAACCATTGATCTTGGGTGATGGAGTCATATTGCCAGCTTTGAAATCAGGCAGTGATGCTTAAGTGGCAGAAAAGGGTTCCTTGAACAGGGCCATGACCTTGAGCAATTAATCTCCCCCTGTGTCAGTGTTTTCCATATAAAGTGGAAATAATACTATCTGCCTTGGAAGTCTTAGGTGAAGACTACATAAGATAAACCACGAAGGTGTCCTTGTCAGGCTTATCAAGCGTTTGAGGTGACGGTGACAATGGTGTTTCTTGGGCGCGAGGCTCTGTTCCAAGCAAGAAGGTATAGGAGGCCAGGCACCGGGAGGGTGGCAGAGGTAGGAGGATCACTGTAATTTGAGGCCACCTTGAGAGTACATAGTGAATTTCAGGTCAGCCTGGGCTAGAGTGAGACCTCAAAAAAACAAAAAAGAAGAAGAAAATGACGAAGAAGAAGGTACAGCTGCCACTTAATGAACACTCTAGCCATCAGAGCAGTATGGCGTGGGTGTGGTCTGGGTGGAAGTCAGCAGGTTCTAGTCACTGTAAGGCCTTGAAGGTCCACTTCACTCATCTGATTCTTAGGCTCTCCATCTTTGAAATGTCTGTGTGACATGGCATCAGAAAGACTAGATGATGTAAGTCTTATAAAGAGACCTCAGGAGTGGTTGTGTACGTGACTCACAGGCCAACCTCTGGCTTGCAAATTCCCACTACCAACGGGGCGAGCACAGGCCACACGAGCACGGACAGTCCACCCGTGCAGTAAAAGCCAGGCTGCTCGTGAGCCCAAGTCTCCATCCCCCCCCTTCCCCACCCAGGGGAGACGCGTGGAGAGCTTGGCTTGAACATCTCTCCCGGGGAGCTCACGTCCACCCCGGGCAGATCTCCCTGCTGCCTTCCTGGCCCCCCGGCTGGGGCCGGCCACCACCGCAGCGTGCGCTTGTTCCCCCCACAGCAACAGAGGCGCGAGAAGGAGCTGCGGAAGCAGCAGGAACGGGAGCAGCGCAGGCACTACGAGGAGCAGATGCGCCGCGAGGAGGAGCGGCGGCGCGCCGAGCAGGAGCAGGTACGGCTGGGCGGCAGCGCCGGGCAGCTGTGCGTGTGTGGGAAACCTCGCGGAACTTCTCTGCTGAGGGTTTTGCCCTTTCTCAAGCAAGTATTCTGGCCTATTCAAAAAGTCAAATGCACAGCCCCAGCAATGTCTAGGACTTGCTACCCAAGCCAGAGAGTCCTGAAGTGCCTGTGACCCTGTGACTCCCTGGCATTGAAACATTAAAAAATAAAATAAAATAAAATACCTGCTCCACTATTCCATTGCTCCCAGGTGCTTTACTACTCAGGCAGTGTCTGGGTTTTGCAACTCTGAACCATCAGTGCTGGAATGATGCTCTGACAGCAAGGGAAGCCGCAGGAAGCCAACACTGTGAGCAGTGGCATTCCACAGATATTTCATCCCCGCTGTCTGCACAAGAGCCTCGGAGCTTTATGGCATTGTTGATTCCAGGCCGTCCATAAAGACAGGAGCCTGTGCCGGGAAAGCTCGGGCACAGACGGCGTTTATTAAGACCACTTAGATCGGTCAAGTGCCAAGCCGCTCAAAGGGCTCTTGCAAGCAAGGGGCTGTGCTTTTGACCAGGTTGAAGACCTTGGCTTTGGTGTGGGCCTACTCCTCCTGTGTGGTGGTGTTGGGGTGTTTCTTTTTTTTTTTTTAACCCCTTCCTTCTGCATTTACCTGACATGGCCACTCTTGTCATCTTTGCGATTACTGGTTCTCTCTCTTTCTCTCTTTCTGTTCCTCCAAATTCTCTGCTGCCTGCCTCTCCAGGAGTACATCAGGCGACAGTTAGAGGAGGAGCAAAGGCAGTTAGAGATCTTGCAGCAGCAGCTCCTGCATGAACAAGCCCTACTTCTGGTAATGGGAAAGCCACGCGCCACCCAACTGCTTGGTGTTTCTCGTGCCTCATGCGTGCGTGCGTGCGTGTGTTTGTGTGTGTGTGTGTGTGTGTGTGTGTGTGTGTGTGTGTGTGGTTCCTTCCCCTAACATGCCATTTCAAAGGACAGGGCACTTCCCAGCCTCCTGGACCACACAGTCTCATAGAAACTGTACATTTCCTGACCCATATTGCCAAGTCCTAATACATTTAGCACACTTTATTAACTCCATCTATTTGTGAAACTTGAACATGAATCCAACCTCATTAGAAGTTCAAACTGCTTTTGAGGCCCACTGTGTTTATTGCAGAATAATTTTTACAGCCATTTGCAGCATGCTGGAATATAATCACAGCAAAATGCACCTCACCCTTAAGAACCCACTCAGCTCTGAAGTCATATTTTATTTGCAGACTATTAGTTTTACCCTCACGGGGGAATAGTGTATGTTCCAGGCTCATGTGACAACCATGTGAAGGACATTTTTTATTATGATGATCATAATGCTCTCCAAATGGACTTCTTAGTCTATCTTTAAAAAAAAAAAAAAAACAAACTTGTTTTAACTTTATTTATTTATTTATTTTTAGCCCCATGGATAAGCCTGCTAATAGCCTTTGTTGGTCCAGGTTTTATAAAACTAAAGATCATCTGGATGCTATCTCTGGCTACTTAGTTTTATATTTGACTGCCTATGTTTTAATGCTTTAATTACTAGATTAGGAAGTGGAGAACTTCGTGTAGGGGTCAGTACCCGCCATCCAATGTCCTCATTATTGTCATTTTCTCCCTTGGAGCTCATCATAGACAAGCCACTTTGTAAGTGGTGGTGGTCTGCAGGGACTACTGTGAAAGCAAGTGTTGTTATCAAATTTCACGTTGTCGTGCAGACCCTAACGCAGACGTGAGCCTGTGTTTGTGAACTCTCTGCCCATCTCCGTAGCTGTGTTAGGATGTGACATCCTCTGCGACTGGTGCATGTTGCCTCCCTTGCATGCTTTGCCGCTGCTGCCCCAAGGTTCCCCTGTGGTTAATGTGGTGTTTTCTCTGCCCCTCCTTCCTAATCTGGGTAGGAATATAAGCGCAAACAATTGGAAGAACAGAGACAAGCAGAACGGCTACAGAGACAGCTAAAGCAAGAGCGAGACTATTTGGTTTCCCTCCAGCATCAGCGACAAGAGCAGAGGCCCTTGGAGAAGAAACCACTGTACCATTACAAGGAGGGGATGAGCCCCAGCGAGAAGCCAGCATGGGCCAAGGAGGTAAGTAAGAAAGAGTGACCATATCGTATGGGCCAGGCTTCCCATAGTCAGTTCATCCGGTGGACGTGGAGAAATCAGCTAGTGCTGTCGAGTTGGAAGACGGTGCATCCTGAGACCCAGGCTTGTCTTCTGGAAGAAATATGTTGTCATTTCTGCAGGGAAATAGTGACTCTTTGGATGCTACCTATGGTGCTTTCCTTGGGTGTCTGAGTATGTTGAATTTTTTTATCAGGAAGGGCAGGAAGGAAAGCCCTAATTTTTATGAGTCCAGTTGGATTTATGACATGAGGATTTTAGTGACTCTCCTTGGAAGAATGTGGTTTAAGACTTAGGTAATTCTGGGCAGAATCACCTCCTATCCATACCTGGCAGCTGTTATAGTCACAGTCGCTACTGCTGACCCTTGCCTCACTCACAGGGGCATCAGAGGTTCACAGCAGCCCTTGGACCTGCAGTTATGATGTGTATTTTCAAGACCTGAGGTCACTCGTGGTTCACAAATACTTCCAAAATAATGGCCTTTTATTTGTTCAACCATTAAACAAAGAACATTTTCAGGGACTCGGCCCTATTGTGAGCTATTTTTTAAAACTCAATTAGAACTATTTTCATGGGAGAAAAATAAAGGTGTGACGACAAAATGGGTAAACAAGCAAAATAGTAACCTCATGCAAAATCAACCACCCTGCTTGGGAGTCACTGTATCACTTCATGCATATGACACCCTGGTGTTCAATGCTGTACGTTTATGACACTCAGTTCTCTTCCTTTTGCATGTGTAGAAATATGATGTGTGCATTTTCATGTGTGTGCAGTTGAACACTCATGTGTGTGTGTGCTTACGCACATGCACTGACGGGGAGATCAGAGCAACATCAGATGTTGTTCCTTTAGGCATTGTCCCCTTTTTTGAGACAGCTTCCCTCGTTGACCTGAAGTTTGCCAACTACGCTAGACTTGCTGGCCAAGGATCCTCAGGAATCCACTGATCTCCACCTCCCCAGTGCTGGGATGGCAAACATGTGCCACCATGCCAGGCTTTTTTGTTGTGGGGGTTTTTTTGTTTGTTTTTCGAGGTAGGGTCTCACTCTAGCCCAGGCTATCCTGGAATTCTCTATGTAGTCTCAGAGTGGCCTTGAACTCACAGTGATCCTCCTCCCTCTGCCTCCCGAGAGCTGGGATTAAAGGTGTGTGCCACCACGCCCAGTCCCTTTTTTGGTTTTTAATCTGGGTTCTGGAGATCAAACTCAGATCCTCATGCTTGCAACTAAACCACTTTACTGACTGAGCTGTTACCCTAACCCCAATTATCTTTATTTCTTTGTGAGCATAGCTAATCATTTTAAAAGTGTATTGGGGGTTATTTCATATTTATATCTAGCTTCCTTAGTTATTTACACCTAGAGCTTTAAAAGATTATCTAGAATCCAATATTATTAGAACTAGATTTCTTACATAATATCCCATTTTTATAAAAATATTTCCTTTTATGTTTCTACTTTATCTTACTTGACATAGAAAACACTGGAAATTATGTTGTCCATTGTTAATCATGATGGTTAATAGGAGACAGCTATCAAATAACTGATATTTTGCTCTAAAAATTTGTAACTTTATATACAGTTTAAATCTTTTATAATGGTAATGTACTAGTTTGGTAGAAGAACCTCTTTTAAACTTTCAGGAACTAGGTCTGGACAACAAAATTGTTCTGGTTTGAGATAAGGAACATCTTTGATCATTTTCCCTTATGCTCTGCAAACATGTCCCAAATACTCACGTTTGTCTATAATCACTGCCAATTTTTCTTAGTTCACCAATTCAATCAAAAATTTAATATATAGTAGTGACTCCTTAATAATACACCTGCTTCTTCTGGCTAAGCAGAATCACTGTGCTATTAAATAGCTTCCTGGCTGACAGAGATGTGCCATCTTCCCCCACTGCTAAGCCATTTCCTAGTCATGCTGGGTTGAAATCCTCAGCTAAGCCAGACCCACAGCATCTAACCTTAGCAGGTGTTCAGAAGTGTGCAAACCTGTCCTCTGCAAAGCTAATGGCAGCAGCATCCACAGCAGTGAGTGCCTGCAGCTCAAGATCTCTGTTTGAACATCACTCATGAAGGAAGATGGACCAGCTTGTCCCATTAGACATGGCTTAGAAGAAGAGCTGATGCCTTGGGAAGCTTTTAGGACTAACATGGGGTGGCTGGAGCAATCTTTCTCCTAAGGACATATCCCAGCTTGGGAGTTATGATCTAACATCACTGGTGTCTCCTCTCACATCATCTGCAAAATGACAAGTCGTCATTTTTCCATTAGGTCAGTTAAGGAGGGCCTTAGAGACTGACATGGGCCAAAGGGCAGGAGAGGCGTGAATTCATGTCTCTTTCCAGTATCCCTTTGTTTCTGGAATGTGTGTGTGTTATACATGCATGTGTGTGTTTATGTTCTTATGAGTGTGAGCATGTGTGTGCAGGTATGTGTATATTATATGTTCCTACATGTGGAGGCCAGAGAACATCAGGTCTCATTCCTTATGTGTGCTGGACTCCTGTTTTTGCGATAGGGTCTCTCATTGGCCTGACTAGCTAGCCAGCCAGCTCCAGAGATTCGCACTTTTCCACCTCCACAGCATTGGGATTACAGGCGTGAACCACAGTGTCCAGCATGCTAAGTGTGTGCTAGGGATAGAACTCAGGTCCTCATGCTTTACATGAGCTGACTAAGCTATCACCCTAGCCCCATACCATAACTCTTCTAAGAAATGCTGCATCTCTGAGTGATCTGTCCTTGATGCATGGTCAGCTGGCCTCCAGTGTTCCCATTTCCCAGCATCAGTTTGAAAAATGGACATCTGCAGATCCCATTGGAAAATACCATAATTCCTTGCAAAGCATCCCAGCATTCCTTCTGTCCTGTAGTCACGTCCCTCATGCACAATGCACAAATGAGCCAGCAGATGAAGGAGAGCAGGTGCAGCTGCCAACTTCATCAGCTTCCACCCAGCTTGTTGTGATTTGAACTTTTCCACTGTCTTCTGGCACCATGTCCTCGTCATTAAGCTTCCCGGCCCACCCTCTCTATTCAGAACTCTGAGCAGATCAGGCATTCTTGGGGACAAGTTAATGTAGATACCATCACAACAGCTTTACAGACCTCCAGCTTTTCCTGTACTTCCTAGCCAGACTCCTAGCAATGAAAGAAAACCAGCTGCCTGGTGTTGAAATAACACAGCTAGGTCATCAAGCACTCTGGAAATGGGCATCCCTGGCCACCACAAACCAGGTCCACCTCTGCTGGATGACATCTTCCAAGAGCTCAGGGTTTCCATTCACCAGTGTTCTTCCCTTGGTCCTCACATTCTTCCAGGCACATGTTGGGACAGTCTAGGGTAATTTCATTTTTATTTTTTTGGTCTTTTTTTTTAATTTTTTTTTTAATTTCATGTTTAATCTTCTCTTCCTAGATGTGGTTAACACAACCCAGCTTCCCAGTTACCATTAGTCTACCCATTTCTCCAGTCCTATTTTAGAAGAAAGATAAAATACTCCAGTTACAAAGAAGTAAAAGCACTAAATTTGAGGTTGAAACAACTTTTGTAAGAAGAACCAGAAAAAAAAAAAAAATCTGCCTTGGCTTGATTTATCATTATGTAACACCCACATTAAATGCCTGTGAAGATCCTTATCTTTTTGATCTATTAGTATATCTTATCAGCAATGTAGGAAACTTTTTTTTTCTAAAGGTAGCCAAACAGGGCTGGAGAGATGGCTTAGCTCTTAAGGCGCTTGCCTGCAAAGCCAAAGGACCTAAGTTCAATTCCCCAGGACCCATGTAAGTCAGATGCACAAGGTAGCGCATGTGTCTAGAGTTCATTTGCAGTGGCTGGAGGACCTGGCCTGCCCATTCACTCTCTCTTTCTATCTATCTGACTCTTTCTGTCTCTCTCTCTCTTTCTCTCTCTCTCAAATAAATAAAAAAATAATAAAATATTAAAAATTTTTAAGTAGCCAAACAATAACACATATTTCAAGACTGGAGGTATGGACAGAATGAATAGCTTATTGATATTTTAACTATCAACCAATAAAGAAAACTTAGGGTAAACTCTTTATGAGGTAGAATAAACAGGTAACATTTTTCGTTTTCCAGTGCATCCTTAGGCAATATATAAATTTGAAAACATCCTCACTAACAAAGACCAGGCAGCTGGGTCCAAGCCAGTGGCCCTGTGCTACAGAGTCTGAATTGTTCTGGCTTGGAGGCCAAGGGAGATACTACCCATCCATCTGTCCATTGCAGTCCTTTTTATTAAAACCAGCTTGGTGCCTTCGTTTCAACTGTCTTTTCTTCCTTCCTTCCTTCCTTCTTTCCTTCCTTCATTTCTTTCTTTTTTTTGATTACTCTTGCATCCACTTTTCTTTGCCAATTTGAGTCAACAGTGTCTCATCACCCTTGTGATGTGGCGATGTGCTTTTGTGTCATCATTTCGTAAGCAGAAGAGTTTGTTGCATCTCTTATTACCATTCCCATTCGTTTGTTAGATGCAATAAGAATAAGTGAATATACCTCATTGTTTGCACATCTAGTTGGACTACTCCGTCCTTTCTTTCAGGAGTATTCTTCCTGGCTTGAATGTTCCATTGGCTTTGATTTTTAGATTTCAGCCAAAAAGAAACATGAATGGATCTGCATTAAAAGGCTGGGTTGGTATGTTCACCTCTTTCAAATGAGTATTATGTGAGCTTTTATTTTAATTTTTTAGCGTCCCATCATGTTCCATGTCTACAGTGTATAGTAGTCATCTGGTTATAGTTGTATTTGGCGAATAACTGCCTGAACATAGCCAGGAGATCTCTATATTTTCTACCAGCCCATTAGACTTTGAAATCCACATATATAAAAATTCCTCTACTTGGGTGTCTTTGTTGTGGTATGATAAGGGTTTTGTTCTTTTTATACAACCTACTTTATTTGCGAAATTCCCCAATTACTGTTTACAGAGTTCTCAGCTCAGCTCCTATCATGCATCAATTTCTGTTTATACTTCTTGAGGTTTACTATAAAAGAAAACAAGAAAGAAAGAATATGGAAGTTCCATTGAGTTCCAGTGCTTCCCTTCCCGGCAGGGGCTAGTGCAGGTTTCATGCACTCTTGTCGTACAGCTCCCTTCTTCATAGCTGGGAGGGCCATAGATGACGCTGCATGTGCACATGCCAGCTAAGAAGCATTGAGTAAATGTAAGTGAAATACCATATTCCACGTGGTTATAGTTTGTTCTTAGTTGTTGTGCTTTGTTTTGTTTGATCACATACACACATATATATGTGTGTATATTTATAGATATACATGTATTTAATATGTATATATATAATGTGTGTATATATACATGTATATAATGTATATATGTATGTATGTATATGTGTGTGTATGTATGTATGTGTATGTGTGTGTGTGTGTGTGTGTGTATATCCCTGTCATGGATAAGTACTTCTCTACTTCCCATTCACACAGGTCTTGATTTATTTCTGGAGTACTAGTTGATAGTGAATCTTGGTAAACTAGTTCAGGTCCTTAGTTGCAGACAAGCCTGCATTTTCAGCACTGCAGATAGATGAGTCTTTTCTATGCTGAGAGATACCCCAGTCTTGCTCATATACAACTGCTTGTGCAGTTTTGCCTGAAAATGATGTGACTCCTGGATCAGAGTCTAAGTGTCCAATAAACACTCAAGCTGAGTTTATTGTCTTTCTGCAGCATAGCCAATAAAGCACAAAACCAAATTATTGTGTCCAGTTACAGGGTAAAAAGCAATTCTTAAACAATTATGTTCAATTCAGCAATTAAGCACTGGCTCTAATGTCTGCAAAGGCCCAGTGAATCCAACATATTATGAAATATTTAGAGCTCCAGCAAGACAACATGTTACTGGGCAGAACTTATATGAAATATAAAATGCCATGCCCCATATGACTTAGCAAATACACTATGTAATGTTTTTCAATTCACTTTTGTAATTTTGTTATGAGATTTTCAACAAATATTGATTATAATGTACAAATTGTTTTCTGTTGTACAAAGCAGTTTGACAGTTAACCGTCTCTAGTCTTCTCTCTGTATATGTTTAAATATATTTTTATTTATTTGAATTTTTCTGAGACTTGTAATCAATTTACTTTTAGATCATAATTCTTGTGCTGAATGTATGAATATCACATATACATGTATCTCACAGGTCTTCCTATAGTACCCAGTGAAAGCAAATTTTATTTCTGAAACCAATGTTTGTCTGTAATATTACAGCAAACAATATAATATTTTTACAGAGGCGACCCAAACCTTGTCAAAGTTACTTTAGTTTATATCTTAGAATGATTCTTTTTTCCCCTTAAAAATGTTTATTTTAATATCAAGAGAAATAGCAGGAAGAGAGAAGGACAGAGACAAAATGATTCTTTTAGTAAGAAGAAAAACTGCTTTGATAGTAAAATTGAGGAATGTCCACTAATCTTGTCTTTCCTATTCATTGCTAACTCCTTGACCCCCAATCCTTAGCAGCCCTTTTGGTGGAATGGCCCTGCCCCTTCCCTTGCTGGAACACCCTGTGCTGGTGCTCCTGGTGTCCGAGCAGCTCTTCTGCAAGTAGCCTTTTTAATGTCCTCAGCCACAGTGAAGCTGTTCTGGAATGAACCCCAGCTCTTTCCTTTTTTTTTTTTTTTTAATTTTTTTATTTTTGAGGTAGTGTAGGGTCTCATTTTAGTCCTGGATGACCTGGAATTCCCTATGTACTCTGAGAGTGGCCTCGAACTCACAGTGATCCTCCTACCTCTGCCTGCCGAGTGCTGGGATTAAGGGCGTGCACCACCACACCCAGCTGAATCCCAGTTGTTAGTTGTGTACGTCTTGACCCTGGGAAGGGGGGCACTTGGTCTTCTTCTCACATGTATACCTTCTGTTCAGTGGGTAGATGTAAATTATCCTAATCTGGGACAGCCTCTGCTTGCTGTGTATGTGGCAGGCGCTGGTTGGTACAGTACCCAGCTTGCTCTCTGGGAAGCACCATTTCTAGCAATTCCCTGGATGCTTCCTCTCCAGTGCTGGCGACTTGGACAGCCTTATCTCCCTAGGGACTTTAGCACAAAGCTTTTTGGAGACAGATGTGTAGCCAGATGTCATATTTTTTGCAACCTTTCTTTAGGCATGCTTTTTTTAAAATTTTTTAATTTATTTTTATTTATTTGAGAGCAACAGACAGAGAAAGAGGAAGAGAGACAGAGAGAATGGGCACGCCAGGGCCTCCAGCCACTGCAAATGAACTCCAGACACGTGCACCCCCTTGTGCATCTGGCTAACGTGGGTCCTGGGAAATCGAGCCTTGAACCAGGGTCCTTAGGCTTCACAGGCAAGCACTTAACCACAAAGCCATCTCTCCAGCCCTAGGCTTTCTTTTGTGTAAACTCCAACCTAGGAAGTGTCATCATGTTGGACCCATCCTTTCATCATTTATTGAGTGTAACAATTGGTTATTTTCCTTTTCGTGTGTGAATGGATATGTGGCATGTGTGCATGTGAGGACATGTGTTTGTTGAATATGCAGGTGTGTGTACATGTGTGCACCTACCTGCATTTGGAGGCCTAGAGGATGACATCACATATCTTCCTCAGTTGCTCTCCACCTTGAGTTTTGAGACAGTGTATTTCACAGAACTTGGAGCTCACCAATTCAGCTAGTTAACAAGTCGCAGGGGCCTCCCATCTCTACCTCTGCAGTGCTTTGATGACAGGCACCCACTGCCACGCTAAGCTTTTATGTGGTGGCTGCATATCCGAATTCAGGCCCTGATGCTTGTATAGCAAGCACTTGACTCACAATTGTCACTATATATCTTAGGATGTTGCAGGTTGAGACAGACTAATGGTAGAATCTGCGATGTGAGCTGGTATTTCCAGGAGTTCATCATTAACCTCTAATCAAAGCCACTAATTTTCTTTTATTAATAGTTTATTTATTTATTTATTTATTTTTATTGACAACTTCCATGATTGTAAGCAATATCCCATGGTAACTCCCTCCCTCCCTCCCCCACTTTCCCTTTGAAACTCCACTCTCCATCATATCCCCTCCCCCTCTCAATCAGTCTCTCTTTTATTTTGATGTCATGATCTTTTCCTCCTATTATGATGGTCTTGTGTACGTAGTATCTGGCATTGTGAGGTCATGGATATCCAGGCCATTTTGTGTCTGGAGGAACACATTGTAAGAAGTCCTTCCCTTCCTTTGGCTCTTACATTCTTCCTGCCACCTCTTCTGCAATAGACCCGGACTGAGCCTTGTAAGGTGTTATAGAGATACTTCAGTGCTGAGCTCAAAGCCACTAATTTTCTATGAAATTCAGGACCCTCCTTTCTACACTGTTTCTTTCTGATAGCATATTTGCGAACATATGTGACCTTCAGTCCTATGATTGACAGAATACTCACTCTACTAATGAGTTGCTGCTTTTAGTTGCAAAGAGAATTTTTATCTCAAAAAAAAATATTTTGGGGCTGAAGAGATTGCTTAGATGTTAAGGTGCTAGCCTGAGAAGCCCAAGAACCCACGTGCAATTCTCCAGAACCCTTGTAAGCTAGATGCACATGGGGATGCATCCATCTGAAGTTCAGTTTCAGTGGCTAGAGGCCCTGCTGCACCCATATTTTCTGTCTCTTTCTCTCTCTCTCTCTCTCTCTCTCTCTCTCTCATAAATAAAGAAAATTAAAATTAAATATTTTAAAAATATTTTTGTTAAAGATGGAGTTTGGGAGAAAAGACATTTTTACTGTTGTCTTTTAATATGTTGCCTTTTACTGTGTATTTAAAACTGAGAGCATCTGCTAGTTAAAACTAATAATAACTACAAGTATTCCTCACTCTGGACACATCTGGGTTTTGAGTCTGGGATAGCAGGTGCTAGAGTAGAGAAACCAGGTGTTTCTTTGAAATGCACCTGAGGTGGCTTGGGTAGTGCAAGGGAGTTTGTGCAGTGCATATATGTCCTAGAGGAAGATGGGGGTGTGGCTCCATGGATCAGAGTTCCTGCCCAGCATGCAGGAAGCCCTAACTTTGATCCCCATCAACTCATGAGCCGGACATGGTGGCACCAACCTGTAATCACAGCGCTTGAGAGGATGAGGCAGAAGGATCAGAAGTTCAAGGTCATCTTCAGCAACATAGAGTTTCAGGCCAGGTTTGCATAGGACCCTGGAAATAAGAAAATGACTAATATTAGATCAATTTCAATGGTACAGTAATATTCACCTTCATTTTCAAAAACCTCTGGCATTTGGATGCAGTAGATTGTATGCCTTGGTTGATCCCTTGCTGTCTTTGTGGGGCTGTTGTATCTTTGTTGTCTTATCTCAACACTGACCGTTCTTCTCCATGCAATAGCCAAGTAATTGTAGCCTATGTAATACTTTGCGTACATACACACACACACACACACACACATATGAGTACATACACACACAAAATATACACAGTTTGATTTACGTCCCTGACCTTCTTGCACATGGAATTTCAAAGCCAGAGTGAACTGGGTCCATTTGTACAAGCCCTACACAGCCAAGATGAAGGAACAGATGCTCAGATTGCCTCCAGTAGAGGTAGGAAGGCTGATTCCTATGATGTGGCTTTTCTTAGCCTACTTGAGGATTGAAAACTAAAGACTTACTTACTCTGTATAGGAAAGTGGGTCTGCCTCTAGAAAGAGTCAACATGGGCCAGGGAAGATAGGAAAGAATAATTCCCTTGAATTTTTATTTCAGGCACTAAGACAAATGAAAACTTTTAGCTGCTGCATAGCAATATGCAGACAGACCTAAATTTTGAATCAGCAGAAGAGATCTAAGAATTCACTCTGATAGGTCATCAGGGTGGGCAGACTTGAGAAGCCTACACATTTGACCCTAAAGAAAGGTAGGGGCTGAGGAAATAGCTTGTTTGGTGAAGTGCTTTTGAGCAAACATCGAAACATGAGTTGGGGCACCTAATATATAAAAGCTAAGCAAGGGGTTGCATGTCTATAATCCCAGCACTGGAGAGCTTAAGACAAGAGAATCCTCAAGGCTCACTGGCTGGTGTAGCCTCATCTTCAAGTTCAGTCAGATACCCTGTCTCCTGAAATAAGGTGAAGAGTGATTGGGGACCCAAACCTTGACCTCTGGCCTCCACAGGCATGTATACTTGCCCACATACATATGAACATGGATACATCCATGCACACATACCACACATACACAAAGAAATATAAGACATGACAGATGGTTATGGAAGAAAATTCCTAGGTCTCTTAAAGTTGACTCTGAGGTCTTCTTCCATCATGTCTTTCAGTGTCCATCTTGGCAAACTCTTTCTCTTTAAAGCCATCCTCCACAACAGTTGCCGTAAATATGATGAGTGGCAACTTTGACCAGTTTTCAAAGTGCCACTGATTCTGTGAACCTTTCCTGGGCTGAGAGAGACTCTGGAAAATAAGGCAAGAGGGAAACAAAAGGACTCAAGAGGAGAGAAGAAAGAAGGAAAAAAAGATGCGGGAGGAAAAGAGAGCACCATGAGTGGAGATGTAGGGAGCAGCACCAGGCAGTGGAGTTCAGGCTGAGAATGGGGAGGAGCAGTGTATTTCAGGGATTGGGTAAAGGCAATTGAAAGGAAATAGGCCTGAAGAGAAAAAGAAATGGTACAAGAAGTCTGAGAAGTACAGATCGCTTGCATGAAACTTCTCCCTCCTGTTGGCCATTCCTGTGGCTCATCTCCATCCCCCATCCCATGGGGCAACAATAAGCAAATTTCTATTATTCCCAAGCAATCTTAATGACTACTGCAGTTGCCTTTGGTAATCTAGGATCTACATCATCTCTGCCTATCCCATGGCTTTGCGATCAATCGACATGATGTTGTTAGCTTGAGCAATACAAGAGAAACTCTCAACAGACTTGAAATCTTAGCTAACTGAAATAATACATAGTAAAGGGTAATGGAATGCCAATGGCTTGAGTGTTTTAGACATCTCTAAGACAATGTGGGGGACTTTTATAATTCTTAGTACAGAGCAGAAATGGAGAGGGAGAGAGTTCAGGCTCTTTGAGTCAACCAGAGGGGCACAAAATGGCTGTGCAAATAATAGCAGAAAATATCTAGAAAGGCCCTGATTTCTATCCACTAAAAGTCTCCTTTCCTTTGACTTTTAGGTAGAAGAACGGTCAAGACTCAACCGGCAGAGTTCACCTGCCATGCCTCACAAGGTTGCCAACAGGATATCTGACCCCAACCTGCCCCCAAGGTCCGAGTCCTTCAGCATTAGTGGGGTTCAGCCTGCTCGGACACCCCCAATGCTTAGACCTGTTGACCCCCAGGTATAATTATTTTTTTCTGTTTCATTGGATGTAAGTCCAAGAAAACTTACTAAAAGCCTAGGAGATTTTAACATGGGTTCAGACATAGGATCAATCAGATGTTACCTTTAGTAACTGAATTTATAGTAATATTAAGCCCCACAGTATCTGAAGGCTGAAAAATTCTGAATCTGAAAAAAAAAATGTCACTATCCTTAATCTTGAGTCAATCACAGAGTCATTTTTTGGTAAATTGACTGCTCTGGATACTCTGGAAGATTCTGCAGCATGGGGATAAATACCCTTCTGGTTATTGCAGGAATTCGTATGTTTTCCTTTCAGGTATGGTAGATATACATAAACAATCTTTCATTTCTTGGAATTTGGGCTGGAGAAATTCAGTGGATTTGGATAAGCAACTTTACCTTCTAAGCCCATGGTTCTCCAGGTGTGGTCACCAGATCAGTAGTCCATTCCCCATAGACTTGGTAAAAATGTATAGGTCTGCTTCAGACCTACTGACCAAAAACTTAGGGTGGATCTGGCTCTCAAACTAAAAAGCCTTCCATATGATTCTGCAACCCTTCTGAGTGTGAAGACCACTGTTGCAAGCTATTGGGTCAGGAAAGGATATCATTTTGCCTTTAGGAAAGGAGGAAGTTTTGAGATGTTCTGTAAAATTTTTAAATTATGAAATAAAAAGTGAAATGGATTTTGAAATTCCATGAAAGAATAAAGATAATACAGCCTTTCTCACCCAAATATCTTAAATGTCTTCTAGGATCAAGCTGTGGTAAGACTTCCTTACCACATTTTGAGGTCACCTTTGAAATATTACTGCTGTTTGAACTGCAGCTTAAAAGAATACTGATAAAATCAAGGATATCTTGTGTTTCAAGTTGGCTGTAATGAGTAAGATTCATGATTTTGCAGCCGCAGCCAGCTTTAAACATCTTCTCCTTGACTGTTTTTTTTTCATATAAAATTCTTTCATGCTGATCCTTCAAAAGGGTACATTTGGGACATGTTCAGAGACTGGGGAAAAGGTTCAGTAGAGAAGAACTCTGCCACATAAGCATTAGAGTCTGAGACTTCCCAAACTTAGTCCCCTGTGCCCATGTAACAAAAAAAAAAAATGTGTGGCCACAAATGCCTGTAACCCTAGGACTGTAGTGGGGGGCAGACACCAGAGCATTGCTAGAGTTTGCTGGTCAACCAGTCTGACCAAAAAAGAAAAGCTCCAGATTGAGTGACAGTCTGTCTCAAGGTATGGAAGAGTGACAGAGGAGGACACAGGACCCTCTCCTCTGGTCTCCAGACATGTGTACAAGGGGTGTGCACATTTGCACACAAACATGCATGCAATAAACATACATAATACACTAGACATAAAATACACACACACATACATACATACACAGTGGGCCTGTGTTTTGTACTAGGTAATTTAATGTGCTTTGTTTAATGTTGTTTAATATATTTAATGATATTTACATTAATATGAATTTTACAAGGTCTATTCTGGTTGAAGCAATACATTCAGTAGAATATAGCTTTAATGCTTCTTTGACTTATCATTGATAACATTCCAACTGAAATTGCAGAACAATGATGGTCTGGCAGGTGCCTGTACAAAGCCAATAGCAAATTAATGCTTGTTGAATTAACAGCATAATTTAGTAAGCACTCTAGAATATATTTCCCAGCCAAGAGTTATTGACTAGAGGCCAGACCAAGAGGATAGATTCAGAATCCAGTGATCAGCATGGCAGACTTCCTAAAGTGGGGGACAGGCTCAAATAATTATAAGACACAGTGAAGTGTGAGCAGTGAGATGGAACAATGGGTCCCTAGGATTCCTTATTTTAGTGAGTTCCCTTGAAGTCCCACATGGAAGTCTTCAAGACATCCCTACATGAGTCATAACACTGCATGGCCTCTTGTGAGACTTACTACTCTCCCAGAAATGTCCTGGTGTCAGGAGACAGCGAGCGTTGTCAAGGGTGAGAGTCCTCACCATAGGAAGGCGTACACAACAGAAGTTAGGCACTTGGCCTGTGGCTGTGGAACAATGCTAGGTTCCAGTTCAGGCTCCAGCACTTAACCTGTGATCTCCAGGTCATGTCTTAGCTTCTCTGCACCTTCCTTTGTTCATGTGTGAAGTGAGGGAAATGGTTGGGTCCACCCCATGTTGGACTCAGTGAGCTCACAAGAAGGAAAGATAGAGCAGTTCTCTGGAGCAATAGTACTTCCAAGTCAAAGCTGGGGATTAGAGGAGGGAGCTTATCGTTCTGGAAGGGCTTACATATGTCTGGCCAGTATATGTTCCCTGGATATTGTTACTACTGTTATCATCTCACTCCTCCACTGACCTTAGCAGTCCAATCTAAACCATTTAGCCTGTTGCCAGGAAGCCTTTGCTCTAAATGGGAGAGTCGGAAGTGTTGCATAGAGTGTGCTGCGCAGTACTGTATACAGCAGTATCCCAGCTAATGAGGTTTACCCGAGGCACAACTATTGCCAATTAAAAAGTGTCCTGTCGGTAGTTGTGATGGGCTCTGCTGTCCAGTTCTTCTGTCAAGAGCTTGGTTGCCTCTTCTGCTGATTGTCTTCTAATAATGCTGCCCTGATGTTGGTTTGTGCTTAGATCCCTCAGCTGGTAGCCGTGAAATCCCAGGGACCTGCCCTGACCGCCTCCCAGTCAGTACACGAGCAGCCCACTAAGGGCCTGTCTGGGTTCCAGGAGTCTCTGAACGTGACCTCTCACCGCGTGGAGATGCCACGCCAGAACTCAGACCCCACCTCGGAAAACCCTCCTCTCCCCACTCGTATTGAGAAGTTTGACCGAAGTTCTTGGTTACGACAGGAAGAAGACATTCCACCAAAGGTAGTATTCATATGGCTCAGTGTTTTCTTTTCTTTCAGAGTAAGGGCAAAGGTGACCAAGCCAAAGTACTTCCTTCTCATGCCTATCTTTGTCCTTTTAGTCTTGGATTATCATCTATCGTTTTCCCCCCAGAAGAATTGAGGCTCAGGTATATGAGTCCCTGGAAAGTAGTATGTCTTCTATACAGAATCAGACCTCTTCATCCTAGTCATTCCAGACTATTTTGCTATCAATATTAAAAAAAAAAAAAAATCAATGGAAAAGCTAGACATGGTGGGTCAGGCCTATCAACTCAGGAGGCTGAGGCATGAGGATCATGGTGAGTTCAAGGTCAGCCTGGGGCTACAGTGAGACCTTGCCTCAAAGACATCAAAAAAGCAAAGAAAGAAAGGAAGAAAGGAAGGGAGGGAGGGAGGGAGGGAGGGAGGGAGGGAGGGAGGGAGGGAGGGAGGGAGGGAGGAAGGGAGGGAAGGAGGGAAGGAAGAAAGAAAAATTTAATGGATATTTTTATTTACCACTGGATCTACCTCTAGACAACTTAAAACCTCAAGATAAAGTGTACAAAATTCACTTACTATTATTTTTAACACTAGACTTAATAGGTTCAGAAGATGATCTTGCTTTTGAGATAGTTTAGTGGCTGTACTTACAAACTGCTCTTTCTATATGGTCATGTTTACTGCCATCCTTAACTGCTAAAGGTTAAACTGAAGGGTAAGGTGAATGTTCTTCCCACTTTACAAAACAATCCTATTGTTGTTTTCCTGTAAAAGCATTGTTTATGCCAACAAATGTTCTTGAAAGTGCCCCTGCATATTTCCACATGCCACCTGGATGTCTTTAAAATACTGGTTCAGGAATGCTCTCTCTTGAGCTCAGCACAGGAAGCTGTAACAAATGGAATGTCCTGCAATTTCGAGAAGAAAAAAGAATCCTACTAGCACTGGAAAAAAATAGCTTTTAATAATAAACAAATATTTTTTCATCTTCTTAAAATGATCTTATAGCAGGATTTCCATTATTTTAACAAGAAAAACTGTAATGATGGCTTTTGTGACTGTTTTTGTTGTTGTTGTAGAAGCAGAAATTCCATCAAAAAGAGCTAAATTCAATATGAAAAATAAATTGCACACAAAAGCTGAAGAAATGAAAGCAGAAGTTATTGCCCCACCCTCTAAAATCATGAGTGTATATACATAATGGTAGTAAGTTCAAGTCACTTAAGATACTTAGATTGGGCCCCTCTCTACAGATGCTTGGGTTTACAAAAAGAAAAGGGAAAATAGCATTAGTAGTATTTATTGTGTACAGGTATTCATTCCAATTTGGCCAACCTCTTTTACTTCCCTGACCCATCTCTATGTTAAAGCAAATTATAATAAAAGAATTTTTGCAGAGCATCTTAACAATGGCACTTTATATTGAAAGTAATTTTCTACAGTTGGATTCATAAAGTGATTCTATTAAATAATGGACTTCTTTTGGTACACTTTTTCAATATTTGATTTTATAAGCCAGTGCCTGTATGTTTCCAAAAAGGAAATGTATTTGAATTCTACCTTGCACTTTTCCCAGATGAGACAATAATACATTTTTCTACTATCTCTCTCAGTCTCACTGGTACTCCCACTGGCTATTTGAAGCCCCCTACAGTATTTTCAATCTTAAATCAGTTTTCCATGACATTTTCTAACTGTCATAATTGTTTTGGGTGTGGAGTTTTAAATAGTTATATCTCACTGACCAGGAAGTGAAAACATTCAGATGTTTCCATGTTATACTAGTAATCTAGTATACTAGAATCTATGGGATTGCTGGTATATGACTTTGTATTAGTTACCTTCTCATTGCTAGGTCAAAATACCTGACAAAGATTAGTGCAAAGGAAGAAGGATTTATTTCAGCTTACAGTTCCAGGTCATGGTTTCTCATGGCAGGAAAAGCATGGCAGCAGAGTTGATCACATTCAGTCTAAACGTGTGGAAGCAGAGAGTAATGAATGCCAAATTCTTGGCCATGTCTTTCCTTTTCATACACAGTCCAGACACCCATTGCATGAATGGTGCCACCCATAGTTAGAGTGGATCTTCCTGCCTCAGTTAATCTTATCTAGAAACCCCCTAAACAGACATGACAAGAGATTTGTTTCCATGGTAATTCTAATTCCTGTTAAGTTGACAACCAGAGATTGATCATAACAAACTTCTATCTGAAGGCCTGAACCATTTCCAATTTCTCACTGGATTTCATAATCTAATAGTTAACTTTGATATGAATTAAAAATAGACCAGGGGATGAAAAGATGGCACAGCAGTTAAGGCACTTGCCTACAAAACCCAAGGACCCATGCTTTATTCTCCAGATCCCAAGTAAGCCAGATGCACAAGGTGACACAGCATGAAAGGTCACACATGCACACAGATAGCCCATGTGTCTGGAGTTTGATTTCAGGGGCTGAAGGCCCTAGTGTGCCAATTCCCTCTCTCTCTCTCTCTCTCTCTCTCTCTCTCATAAAAAAATAGAATGGTTGTCTCTCTCCTAATGCAACTTTCATTGAAGTAAGAGCACCACCAAAGAGATATCGTTTATCTATCTATATTCTTGCCTATATAATGGAGGATAATTACTATAGCTCAGTAAGTTAAAGTTATTTGTTTAGCCTCTCTTAATTTGTTTTTATGATCAAAAAGACCATTCATGGTTATTTATTGTGCCTCATTGACTTTTTCCAGTGGGTCCTTATTTGATTTTGTTTAGGAAGTTTAATATTTCTTTGAGTAGTATAGTTTCATATATCATATAGTTTCCATGATTCCTGGCCAGTCTTTGAATATGAAAAGGCTTCTCAGACAATAGCCTATGGAAGCTGTTTTATAAAAAAATTTATGAACTCTGGTTTTCTTCCAGGTGCCTCAAAGAACAACTTCTATATCCCCAGCATTAGCCAGAAAGAATTCTCCTGGGAATGGTAGTGCTCTGGGACCCAGACTAGGATCTCAACCCATCAGAGCAAGGTAAGGGGAGAAAGTTGGCCAAGATGAAGGCGAAAGCTCCCCTGGCCATCATTGCTTTCCTTAAAAAATGTCTCTTGTACTTCAGAAGTATATTGGCTTGCAACTGGACTGTAAGTTTTGAAGGCCTTTATGACTTCAGTAGATTTTAGAATACCATGTACACTGAGGGCTCACAAACTTATGAATGAGTAAGTGAATGAGCTAACTCTGGACTTAATGGAGGGAGGGGGAGTTTTTTAACTAACAGCTTTGAAAATCTAGGAGCAAAATTACACATACAAGTATCCTTACACTGCCACAAATCATTGCTTAAGAGACCATTTTATGGAGTTAACAGAACAAAATGGCCTGTTGTGAGGTGAGTTTTAGCATCAGGTCAAGCATTGTGGCCTGGGAGCCGCTAAGTCATTACAAAGCAGTTGCCAAGGAAACAGTGACCCACTGAAGAACTGCACCAGCATAGAAATGTCAAAAGAACCAGATTCCATGAATAAATCACCTCAGTGGCATTACGGAGGATCTATAAAATGGTTATGCTTCTGTGACTTTCTATGTCCTTCTAGAATGTTCCATGGATAATGCACAAAAGTTGTACCCCCTCACACTGGCTGGGGCAGAAGTCTTAAGAGCTGCTAGGAAGTAAACAGTATCTTCACAGTATCTGGGCAGATTATATGGTAGCAGATGCTATTTGTTGCTGTTATTCAGATTTTTCATGATGAATTCATCCCTTTTTAGGACCTACTGAAATAGCAAGAGGCCTCTACTGAGGCTATAAAAAGGATGCTCTTGGGCAGGCTTCATTTTTCCTCATTGTGTTCATAATAAGAGAATGACCCTCAGAGAGAGAGTGGAGGACTGTTTATACATATCTTTAAGATATAGAATGCTTTTCCTCTTCATCTAAAAAGTCTTAGAAAGAGGTCAATCCATAAATAAGATGGAGCTACGGTAAGAATGCCCTAAGAATCCCTTTAGGACAATGATGCCAGCTCATTCTGAGTGGAGTTACCAATTTGCTGAGGCTCTGAGTGAGCCATTGCCCCCTGTGACTTCTCAGGTTCATTTCGATCTGGTGTTGCTAAGCAGCATAGGTTGAATGGCAGGCACTGTGACCAGGCAGCCGGAGGCATGCCAACATGGGAATACCTGCTGAACTTTATCAATATCCCTTTTCACATGGAGATAAATCTCCAATTATCAGCACTTCTTGCTCTTTTGAACTCTGCCCTGGGGGCTCTGTTCATTAGATCAGTTGTTTAGAATTGCATCTGCTTAGACCAAACATTACCTCAACTTTAAAATGTTTTGTTCTGTCAACCAAAAAGAAAGAAGGATGACTCTCTATATAGCCAAATAAGAAGCAGCTTTTTATTCCCTCTGAAGTGCTATTTTAATGACATTAGGGCTTAAGATAATTGGTTTTTTATGTCCAGTGGCATATAAAATAAGAACTTTTCCCTTGGAACACTTCAGCATTTTATTTTGTGCAACAACTGCAGACTTTGTGAACAATGGCTAACATTTTTCTACTTACAGAGGTAGAGAGGAAGTGAGCTAAGAGGTCATAATTATTCACCAACAATGAAAGTCAGACAGATTTGAGGTAAGGGGGGACAATCCCCATCTCTGCAGGTAGAGCATACGTACTGCTTCAGCCATCACGTACCTCCGTGTGACTGACTAGCATTTACCATATGATCACTTTATATCCCCACATTCTGGTGCTTTTTTTTTTTTTTGCCTGTGTATGTGTATACATGCAGGTATATATGTGTGGGGACATGCGTGTGTTTTCTGGTGTGGATACATGTGTGAGTTTACTTGTGGAGACAAGAGGTCTATGTCGGGTATCTTCCTCATTCTCCCTCTTATTCTTTGAGTCTTTACCCCACAGACGTTTCCTCCTGGACTTCTTTAGCTTTGACCATCTCAGTAGCCTGTCAAAAGGGAAAGGGCTAATACACAGGATTATTGAAAGCTCTCCTTACATCATCTTCCTTCCATCTCTGGATGTGAGAAAGTTCTATAGCCAAGGGCTATGGAAAGAAACTTCACAGGACCTGAGCACTAGAGATGTGTTGTGTTGGGGCTCAGCCTCTCCTACCTTAGTCCTTAAAGGTTTTTTGTTTGTTTGTTTGTTTTTTACCATTTAACAAATAATCACACATCTATGAAGCCATTTTTAAAAAGATGCTTTCATTTGCCTTTATTGTGACTTTTGTTTCAGTGCTGAGAATTGAGTCCAGGGCATTGAGTAAGCTAGGCAAGTGTTTTACCACTGAGCTACATCTCCAGCCATGGGGATATGATTAAATAATTTTTCCTTGACAGTACTTCTAAGCTATACTCCCCATACTTGGTCACGATTTCTTTGGTGTTCTTTGTTGGTTTTTTTTTTCTTCTCACACTTTCTTTGAAGTGATTCTCAAGGGGTACTAAAAAATTAGCAAAGTTAGAGTCAATTCCAGTTAAAATTACACAGCCTAATAAAGGAAAGATTTGATGTTTTATGTTCTCTTAATTCATTTGTGAGATTCAGCTAATATATGTTAAGTACCCGTTGTATGCTGAACTGTAAGTGGCCCTGGGACCAAGTGGTTCCAACTAAGATTGCCCACAGCCCATGGGTCCAACCATACCTACTATTTGTTGGGGTAGATGTATCATTAGAGACAAAATTATGTTTACTTCACTTTCTTATTTTCCACTGGAGTGAATATGCAAATTAACTTATTAAAGAAAATAGATCCTCTCTTCTTTTATGGCCAACTGAGGGAACCCAAATTTAATATGATACTATTTTAACAAAGCAGGAGGCTGGTTCCCTGAGTCACTGCATACTGGGGAGGAGGTTCTCTTGGTATGTGCTCTGAAGTGACTGAGACACAAACCACTGTACCAGCCAAACAAAGAGGGAAAGAATGCAAATCCTAAAGGTTAAGAAGCTCAGACTTTGCATCCTGCATTTAGTGCTGAGAAACCCCAGATAAGGGGGAAGACATTAACTTGTGGCTACAAGTGTGTGTGTGTGTGTGTGTGTGTGTGTGTGTTGTAGTAACATGGAAAATGGTATGTTGGAATCAATAATAAATTACAGAATATCCCTGGATGAATTTTGAGTCAGAACAAATGCAGTGTTCAGTTATGTACCTATAATGAGACAAAATCAGAACTTTTCGATTCTGAGCACGTTTCCTTCTCATAAGAATAACTGTTATCTCACTGTTCTGCTATCTACACTCCCTATAACTAAATCTAAAAGAGCCCTACCAAGAACATGATTTTAAGTAGACACCAGGGCTGGAGGGTTGGATCAGAAGTTAAGTGTGCTTCCTACAAAAGCATGATGGCCTGAGGGGGGCCTGAAACTGCCTCAGTTCGAATCTTCAAAATCCACATAAACACTCAGGCATGGTCACACATGCCTCTAACCCCAGCCCAGCAAACAGAAACCACGACCAGGGAATCGCCTGGGCTGGTCACCAAGCAGGAAGCTCCAATATCAGTAAGGGCAGAGCTTTGATTCGTGTGTTCTTTTAAAGCAAATTAACATTTGATCAAAAAAGTACATTCAGAAAATTAAAAGATTTAAATTCAACCAGAAAGAAAATAATCAAAACTTAATGGCTGTATGCTTAATTTCAAAATATAATTCCCTGCCCCATCCCAAACCTATCTTCTTTCTTATGGCTTATTTGTTCTCACTGGCTGTGTCATCACAGAACAAAGTCTAATGAATTTTGGCAGTCATCCAGTTAATTAAAGATTTGGCCCACTTTGTAATCCTTTATTCTCTGTTTTGACTTTTTTATATGAGTCCAGTGGATGGAATAATCAATCACATTTTTACTTCAGTTTGTTTTGTAGACAGCACTGTCTGCTGGATAGAAAAATGTATGAATTAAGAGTTAGTAATTAAAAAAACACATTTTTGATATTTTCAAGTTCTTACATGTTTGGATCTGAGTGGTCTTAGTTAATTTATGACCAAGAGAAACCCGTTACTTAATGGAATTCTGAAACTGAACTTCTGTATGAGCATTGATCTCAGACCCACAGTCCCTATAGCCAGACCATACAAACAGAATAAGAGAAAAATATGAGTGATGTGACATTTTGTCAGATTATTCATGGTTTCTAAAAGCATCAAGGTAGAAAAGGTATTGTCAAGTTCCTCTCATCCTCTGTGGGGTTACATAGGAACTAAACACTTCTTTCAGTCTTCAGTGGCAAAAATAGCAAGCTAATAAGATCAGCATTGATGCTGGCTAGCTGGAGTGAGGAGGATGTGTGCTAATGAGGCCGAGGTCAGGAATTTAATACGCATGGGAGCTAATTAACTTCACACAAGAAAAGGTTCCAAGCCCGGCAGACACATGTGCATCCCAGCTAGCCCTGTAGACGTCCAAAGCCTCATCCCACAATAGGCCCACAGCCTCCCTCTTGGTTGGCCTACATCTCTCCTGGCCACCAGCAAGCTGTAAGAGCTGGTGGTGAATGGCCTACCTTTTCTCTGATCACCCTGCTCTCCTACCCTTTCCAGACACAGGCTAGGTACCCTGTCCTACTAGTATTTTTCTCAACATCCACAAGTGCCAGGAAAACTGAAGCCTTTGCCATCATTGCTCAAACCAGGTTAAGACTTCTTAACCACTGATCCAAGGCCCAGCACACTAATCAAAGTTCTGCCTGTTCTTATTTTGACGTGGGGTCTTACTGATACTGGAGCTTGCTGCTTGGTGACAAGCCCAGGTGATTCCCTGGCCTTGGCTTCTGTTTGCTGGACTGGGGTTAGAGGCACATGAACTGAGGCAGTTTCAGGTCCCCTCAGGGCCATCATGCTTTTGTAGGAAGCACACTTAACTTCTTATCCATCCAGCCCTTGTTACCACTGATCCAACTCCCTTTTTACAAATTAGTTAATTAATTAATTAAACATTTTTATTTACTTATTTGTGATGAGAGAGAAAGAGAGAGTAAGAGAATGAAAATGGGTGCACCAAGACCTCTTGTCACTTCATAGGAACTCCAGACACATGCACCACTTGGTGCATCTGGGATTACATGGGTACCACGGAGTTGAATGTGGGCCAACCCAAGCTGGCAGGTTTTGAAAGCAAGCACTTTTAAATGCAGATCCATCTCCCCAGCCCAGCCAGGTAGGCTTAGCATCAAGTTCCTTTAAAAGTTGATCCATCTCCCAAGCCCACCCTCTTCTTCCTAACACCACCCATGACACTTCTAGTTGCAGGAATTGTTCCCCAAACACCGATGATATTTACGGCATCATTTTCCCATGTTGTTCAGAGCCATGTACTGGTCAGTGTTGTCTCTACTATGTACATCCCATTACCACAGTTCTGTTGAGGCTTCACCATGTGCCCTGTGGCTTGTGCTCCTACATCCCTCATCCTGATCCAGCGAGTCTCACAAAGCAATGTTTTCATGGATAAATCAAAGGAAAGCTACATTAGAGCACGTAGCTGGATATTGTCACCACACCACATCCTCCACGGAAAACATTTCAAAGTATCTACCACTGACTTTCTCTCAATAAACTTTTTAATACAAACAACATGACAATACCATTCTCCAGAATAAGAAAAACACCAAGAATTCTTACTAGGCCCTATATTAATCTATATTTAGTTAGCAGAAAAACAAATATTTTTAGAATTTATTAATTATACATACTAATTCCCTGACTACTACTATTTAATAAAGAAGTATGGAAGAATTCATTATTTAAGAATTATAGAAATGCAGTTATTTCCTTATGAAAAAATTGCCATATGAAATATTAAATAAATTAGCATTGATAATTCCAAGTGTTTTCTCATCTAAGGGTATTTGCATTTTTTATCCAAATTTACTTCAACCCATTAGATACAAACTGTTTCCACAAAATGGCAACCATACATGAAAAATACTGCTAAAATATCAAGAACTTTTTGATTCTCCTGAAGTTTACCAATAGTCACCCTGCAGTTGATTTTACTAATACATTGATTTAGTAACCAACTATAAGGGCAAATATCTAGATTTATATGCAAATTAATAAGTTAGGAGGATATAGTAATGCTTGCACATGTTTTCTATTAAAGTTACCCAGGGTTTCTGGCCAGCTCTACTCAACTACAGTTTAGGCAGATATCTCAAAACAAGATTGTATGGTTTAAAAATGTGAGCTGGGTGTGGTGGTGCGTGTCTTTCATCCCAGCACCAGGCAGAGATAGGAGGATAACTGTGAGTTTGAGGCCAGCCTGAGACAACATAGTGAATTCCAGGTCAGCCTGGGCTAGTGTGGGACCTTACCTCAAAACAAACAAACAAAAAAGTGGATGTGAAAATGCCGTAATGAAACCCATTTCTTTGTATGCTACCTTAACAAATTAATTGTAAATAGATTATATGGTTTAATTTTGCTAATAAAGATGAATATTTTATGGCCATGTTATTGGTAAACTACAAGTATCAAGCTTGAGGACAATGGTGTTTCAAACCTATAAATCTATATACGAACCATGTAACACTAAACTTAGTACAGAATATCTGACACATACTTCTTACCCTTGAGCTGGCCAGAACAAACTGAAAGCATAGCATGGCATTTTTTTTTAATTTTAAACATTTATTTGTTTAGATTTTTTTTCCTAATTAGATATGTACATACTCAGTGTGTAAACAGCACATGTTGCTACCATCCTTAGCATCCTCCCTGCCTTCCCCCCTCCAAAGGGACCCTCCTCATTGGGGTTGCCAGTTATCCCCATGGGGATTGTGGATTGTGCATTGTGAGGGTAGCGATCAGTTAAGGGGAAGAGGCAATGTCTCTGAGTATAATGTCCCAACTTGTGGCTCTAACAATCTTTCTTCCCCCTCTTCCGTGAATTTTCCTGAGCCATGTTGGGTTTGTTTGAGGTCTACATCAGTGATGAGGTCTTGGGAGTCTCTGTGTCTCTGGATCTCTGGTTTTGTAGGAGGTGAGTGTGCTTTGTGTCTCTCTCCTTCACCCTTGTGTCGGTACCAGGTTCACCAAGAAAGCAGCACTCTTGCTCATTGCCCTAATTCCTCTGTTGTTTCAGCTGGGGCCCTGGCGAGGTGCAATGGGCCAATTCTCTCCTCAGGTCCTGCATCCATCTGAAAAAGAGAAGCAAATTCTCCAATGGAGAGTGAAGTCCACTTCAGATAAATAGGATAATCATTCTTAGTTTAGAGAGAATTTAATAAGTGTAAGCCCTCTTGTAGCCCAAGATTAGTGGGAGCTTGATATTGGAGAGCAAACTCATTATTTGGATATGATTCTGACTTGTTTCCCAGTTCCAACTATGGGTTCCATTCCACTGAGTGGATTCATTAGCCAATTCAAGAGCAATTGGCTACCCACCATGGCTGTGTGCCACTATTGCACTTGGGTGAGCATTACATGTGGTTGTTTGCTGCTAAGTAATGAGTTGATTGGATAGATGTTGGCCATTTTCCCCCAGTAGCTCATGTAGTACCTTCTAGCACTAGACAAGCTAACTGTCTGGGGACTGACTCTCTTCCAGGTTCCAACCAGGTCTCTCCATGTTCCATACCAACAGTACATGGTGTCTTCAGCTGCAGGGTATTTCCATTAACCTTTGGTGGGTCATCAAGTGCTCTGACAGAAGTCTCTCTTCTTTTGGTAAACCTTGTAGGTCTCTCTGATCAACAGCTCATTGTGGATGTTATCATGGCATTTTAAACAATGCCTCACTGCATTAGAACCACAACATGGTAGTAACTTCATCCACAAAGACATGAGCCTGCAAGAAAACAGAGGGTGCTGGTACTGAGTCACACCTTCCCTCTCAGAAACTGGGGGTGGCAGTAGATTTGATCTTTCTGTCTTGGATCTCCCTACCCAAGATTGTGTAAATCATGGACAAAAGAAGAGATCAATGTGTTTTAAGCTAAAAGAAAATTTAGCAACTTGGAAAATGGTATGTTTGAATCAGTAATATGATACAAAATACCTCTGAGTGAATTTTGAGTCAGAACCCTCAGTGCTCAAGTATGTACCTGTAATAGGATAGAATCAGAACTTTCTTATTCTGAACATGTCTCCTTCTCACAAGAATAACTCTTTGTTATCTCACTATTGCACTGACTATACTCTCTGTAACTAAATCTAAAAGAGCCCTGCTAAGAATATGCTTTTAAACAGACACAAAGGCTAGAGAGTTGGATCAGATCATCATTTTTTTAACAAAATCCTAAAACCCTCAGCAACCACCTACCACCACCACCACTGCTAGATATCTCTTCTCATGCAGCTTTGCTCTTCTCCCGTGGTGGCCCTGCTTTAGGCTTCCCCATCATTCAGGTGAGGCATGAATGAAGTGGTCTGCATCTTCCTAAGCCAATAGAGTGCACAGGCTATCTTACCACTGCCAGATCTCAACGGCCTGACCCAGTTCTTAGTATGAGAATGCTGACTGAATAAATGCTTCTCTTCTGAAGGCAGTAAAGATGAAGGTGCATAAGACACAAACAGCTTCTAAAAGTTGAGGGCCATAGCCAATTTGCTCTTGAGTTAGCATTTAATAATAATTATTTTAAAGCCTCTCTTTGATAGTAGCTTAAGAACCTAAGAGATTTCTGTATGAAAACCATTTTAAGAAATCGAAACTACAAAGCTATATGAACAAAGGATTTGATCAGTAGTTCACAAAAGAGGACTTATAAATGGAAAATAAACATGAACAAAACCTTATTCTGCATCATTAGTATTTTTAAAATATTTTTATTTTGTTTATTTATTTATTTGAGAGAAAGATACAAGAGGCAATGAGAGAGTGAGGGAGAAAGAGAGAGAGAGAAAATAGGCACACCAGGGCCTCCAGCCACTGCTGATGAATTCCAGATGCATGTGCCACCTAGTGTATCTGGCTTACATGGGTACTAGGGAATCAAACTTGTGTCCTTAGGCTTTTGCAGGCAAATGACTTAACCACTAAGCCATCTCTCCAGCCCATTAGCAATATTTTTAAAACCACATTAAAACAGTGGAGCATAAAATCAGACCAGCATTCAAAGATGAAGAGTAACAGACTACAGTGAACATTGTTGATACCTATATGCATTCACCTATGCCCCAGTTCATGCCCTTTCCCCATGAATTCTCATTGCAGGAAATAAAGGCATAAATGAGTGTTGCAGCCCAGATAGATGGTTATCTCTGTGTTGTTTTCCACAGCAATGTATTGGAAGCCCCTTAATAGAGAAATGATCAAACTAATTCATCTCTATGATGTCTTATTATGCAGCCATTGCTATTTTCATAGATTTAAGAAAGTGCTCACAATATGATATTAAAGGAGAAAAATAGGAAGCAAAGCTGAATATATGATATGTTTCTGTCTATGAAAAGGAAAAAGACTGGAAGATAAGTCATCAAATTATAAAATATAGTTAACTGTCTCCTGGCTTGGAGATTACATGTATTCCTTCCTTATTTTTAACTTTTCATATGTTTGAAGTTCTTCATGATGAACATTGGAAGAAGCATTTAAAGGGGAGCCTTGGGCTGGAGAGATGGCTTAGCTGTTAAGTGCTTGACTGTGAAGCCCAAGGACCCTGGTTCAAGGCTTGATTCTCCAGGACCCACATTAGCCAGATGCATAAGGGGGCTCATGCATCTGGAGTTCGTTTGCAGTGGCTGGAAGCCCTGGTGTGCCCATTTTCTCTCTCTCTCCCCATCTGCCTCTTTCTCTGTCTGTCACTCTCAAATAAATAAAAATGAACAACAAATAAATAAATAAGTAAATAAATAAATAAAGGGGAGCCTTGTTCATTTTTTAATCTCTGTGTGTGTGATACATGTATATATACATAAAAGTGAGGGTGTACATGTGCCATTGCATGCATGTGAAAGTCAGGAGACAACTTTGGGTGTTGACCTCACATTCCACCTTGTTTGAGATGGGGTCTCTTATTGCTTGCCATTGCATATGCCAGGCTAGCTGGCATACAAGCTCTTGAGAGTTCTGTCTCCACCACCCATTACATCATAGGAGCACCAGGGTCATACCAACTCACTACCATGTCCAGCTTTACATGAGTATTGTGGACCTAAGCTCAGATCTACTAAACCAGCAAGTGCTTTACCCATTGAGCCATCTCTCCATCCCAAGAAAAACCTTTTAAGATTTGTGGGCTGGAGTGATAGCTCAGCAGTTAAGGCATTTGCCTGGAAATCCTAATGACCAGGTTTGATTCCCCAGTACCTACCTAAGCCAGATGCACAAAGTGATGCATGCATCTGGAGTTCATTTACAGTGGCAAGAGGCCCTGGCATTTCTGTGTGCTCCCTCTCTCTCTCTCTCTCTCTCTCTCTCTCTCTCTCTCTCTCTCTTTCTCTCTCTCTCTCTCTCTCTCTCTGCATGCAAGTAAAATAAATATTTTTAAAAATAAAAACACACACAAAAAAAGATTGCCTAGCAGTTAAGGCACTTGTCTATGAAGCCTAAAGACCCATGTTTAACTCTCCAGATCCCACGTAAGCCAGAAACACAAAGGTGAGGCAAGCACAAGGTTGCACATGCTCACTAGGTGGCAAAAATGCCTGGAGTTCAATTGTAGTGACTGAGGCCCTGGCATGCCAATTCACTCCCTCTCTCTCTCTCTCTCTCTCTCTCTCTCTCTAAAATAGAATTTTATTTTTTTTAATTTTTATTTATTTATTTATTTATTTGAGAGCGACAGACACAGAGAGAAAGACAGATAGAGGAAGAGAGAGAGAGAATGGGCACGCCAGGGCTTCCAGCCTCTGCAAACGAACTCCAGACACGTGCGCCCCCTTGTGCATCTGGCTAATGTGGGACCTGGGGAACCGAGCCTCGAACCGGGGTCCTTAGGCTTCACAGGCAAGCGCTTAACAATTTTAAACTGTAATTTTTTTTAATTTGTCATATCAGAGCTAGTGTTTTCATTGTGCTGACCAAATAATTGAGTTTAAAATGCTCTTCTAGTGCCTCGCCAGCAGCTCTACCATGAAAGCACAGCTACCATCTTCAGCACAGTGTGTCATAAGCATTCTCTTTATCCCTTTACACTAGAGTGGAGACTCGAGTATGCTAGTGTGTACAAATGTCAATTCATACCCAGCTTTATTAATGAATAATAAATGAAAATTTTATATATATATTTATGACACATCATGTGATATTTTTATATATGTATAAATTTTCCAGATGCACAGGCAAGAGGACTGTGAATTTCAGACTGGATTATATAATGAGATCTGGTCTCAAAAAAAGATCTAGGGGGCTAGAAAAATGTCTTAGCAGTTAGGGCACTTGCCTGAAAAGCCTAAGGGTCCAGGTTTGATTCCCCAGTACCAACATAAGCCAGATGCACAAGGTGATGCATGCATCTGGAGTTCGATTACAGTGGCTAGAGGCCCTGATACACCTATTCCTTCTCTCTCTATCTACCTCTTTCTCTCAAATAAATAAATAAAATATTTTTAAAAGATCTACTTCAATCACACATTATTATTAAATATAAACGCCATGGTGTCTATCTCCAAAGCTTGTTCATCCTCGCTAAATCTGTCCTCTTTGATTAGCATTTCACCATTTCTCCCACCAACCCCTACAGCCCCTGATGACCAACATTCAACTCCACTTCTCTGAATCACATTGGTCCACATAGTAATGAGATCATGTAATAATTGTTTTTTTGTGTGTAGTTGATGCATATATTTATAGACTGTAAATGTGACTATAAATGTTTTAGTCACTCATGTATCAGGAGACACAAGTTGATTTTATATTTTGGCTATTACAAATAAAATAATAGTGAATATATAAATACATATATGCATATAGATATACACATGGATACACATACATATATACATACAACACTGCTTTCATTTCCTTTGGATATGTAGAAAGAATTGGGATTGCTGGATCACATGGTAGTTTTGGTTTATTATTATTATTTATTTGAGAGAGAGAGAAACAGGTAGAGAGAGAGAATGAGCACACCAGGGCCTCCAGCCAATGCAAACAAACTCCAGATGCATGAGCCCCCTTATGCATCTGGTTTACATGGGCCCTAGGATTCAAACCTGGGTCCTTTGGCTTTGCAGGCAAGTGCTTTAACCACTAAGCCATTTCTCCAGCCCAATAGTTCTGTTTTTAATTCACTGAAGAATCTCCAGAGTGTTTTATGTAATGTCTATACTAATTTATATTCCCAACCAGAGGAATACAGGGGTTTCCTTTTCCCCACATTCTCACCACCACTTGTAATCTTTCCTCTTTTTTGATAATAGCCATTCTAGCAGGTATAAGATGATAACTAATTGTGGTTTAAATTTTCTATGTTTCTGATGGTCAGCGAAGTTGAGCACTTTTACATACACCCCTTAGCTAGGTGTATGTCTGTTGAGGTCCTTTGCTTATTCTTTTTTAAATTTTTATTATTTATTTATTTTGTTTTTTTGAGGTAGGGTCTCACTCTAGCTCAGGCTGACCTTGAATTCACTAGGTAGTCTCATTGTGGCCTTGAGCTCATGGCTATTCTCCTACCTTTGCCTCCTGAGTGCTGGGATTAAAGGCGTGCGCCACCACACCCATCATCCTTTGCTCATTCTTACAGTAGAGTTATTTCTTTTCCTGTTGTTGAGTTGTTTGAGTTCTTTACATAATTTGAACTTTAGTGTGCAACCAATGTACCCTACCATTCATGCAGCAACCCTGATCTCCGAAGAACTGAGCCCGTCTTGGAGAGCCCTTTGCAGAGGACCAGCAGTGGCAGTTCCTCCAGCTCCAGCACTCCCAGCTCCCAGCCCAGCTCCCAGGGAGGCTCCCAGCCAGGGTCGCAAGCAGGATCCAGTGAAAGAACCAGAGTTCGTGGTAAAGCATTCTCACCTTCCCCTAGTGATGCTGCCTGGGAACGGAAGGGAAGCCATGGACGGGGAAGGGGGATGATTTCCTGACTCTGCTTGGTATGCATTTGATTGTGTGATGCCTAAAAGCTCTTAGCTCCTCTCCATTTTCATATCCTCAAGGAAATGGGCCACCATCCATAACTGTGTATGTAAGACATGAGACTTGAGCAAAATTCTTCCCTAATTTAAGGCACTGGTATGTTCCAGGGAGAGCTCCAAGTATTCATGTCATTTGAAAATATCCATTCCTTATTTTCAGAATTTCATGTATCACCCTGTCTTGTTCCCATGGTGCTAGTCAACCTTTTCAGGATTCTGAACACACTTCATAATCCTAGGTATTTCTCAAAAGAAAATTTGATAAAGACTAATATAGAACAAATATACACAAAGTAGGATATAAAATGTTCACGTTAAAATATATCTTTGAGGGTAGAAAGATTGCTTAGCGCCTCACAAGTGTGAGGACCTGAGTTCAGATTCCCAGCACCCACATAATGCCAGTGAGTGTGGTGGCCTGTCTGTAATCTTCGTTCTCAGGAAGTAGAAACAGAGCCAGATAGATGCAGTGAATCTGCAAGCTCTGGATTCCAGCAAGAGACCTGCCTCGAGAAGTAATGTTGCAGGTGACCAAGGAAGATACTCAACTTCAACCCCACACCTCCATATGTGCCCATACACATGAGAACATGCATATACTCAGAATCACACACACACACACACACACACACACACACACATACCTCCTTTGGTTGCTTCTATTCAATAAGTAAAAATGAGCCTGCCTCTCCAAGCATTTAATTCAAATCATCCATCTTTGCTCTGTTTTCATTAATGAGAAAACCCATGAAAACATTCATATTGTCCAGGTAATTACACAGAGTGATATATTATTCAAACTAATCGAAATTCATTCTTGCTGAGTCATGTTCTTTAAGAACATAATTTTGCTTCTGAGCGATAAAGACCAGTATTTTCAAGTACAATTTGATAAATATTAATATACTTATTAATCACTGTGTCTAAAGAAAACTGCCACTTCTTTATTGTTTTCTAGCCCCTGCAATAACCCTGCTTCACCTCCAGTTATCCCTTTTAGGTTTCAAACAAGTAAAATAATTATATATGTGCTTTGGAAACCTTAACATTTGATGTGGCGTCCATGTCTTTGAGTTGGGACATGGGCTGGCCCATGGCTGCCCCTATGTAGTATTCATGTTGGTGAGACATCCCAGAGCTCTGTGTTTGTAGCCTTGACCCACGCATAGATTTTCCTCAGTTAGGGACCTTCTTTCTGAGTATCAGCAACTTTATGTCCTTACTTAGAGCAAGAATTAAAGAAAATCTATATTATTTATATTGTTTTAACTCTCTGTTCTGGTTCAGGCTGAGTTCTACTATTCTTCCTTTCAGCTGCCTGCTTCTGGGTTAGAAAGGTTCCTATGTCCTTGATATATCCCTGCCAGGAAAGACCCCTTTATTTTTCTTATATTTTATTTATATATTTTAAAGACAGGGAGAAATGAATATGGCCTTTTGCCACTGCAAATGAACTCCAAATGCATGTGACACTCTGTGCATCTGCCTTTACATGGGTACTGGGGAATTGAATCTTGATCAACAAGCTTTGCAAGCAAGCGCCTTTAGTTGCTGAGCTATCTCCCAAGTCTGGGAAGACTACTTTAAAACATAACAGAAAACTCTGGTTCTCCTAGACTGTGTCTTGTCTCCTCCTGAGTTCATAAACCACACAGAAGCTCTCTGACTGTGGCCACAGGGAGCCTCCTCATCCTTGCTCTGTACCCCATTACAGCACCTGCCCTTTCTCACCAACATCTTCCTGCCCTTCTTTAAAAGGCTCAGTATACTTCCCACCCCATCTAAATCCCATTCCATCAAATAAAACTTTTTCTTTCTTTCTTTTGCATAAACTTATATCAAATAAGTTGTACTGGTAAACTTATACAAGTATACAAGGGGAAACATGAGAAGCCAAGTCTACAGCCATAACTTAAGAGCTCGTTTAGGATAGTGATTGAAAAGATGACTTCCAGAACTCAGAAAGAATTCCAGCTTGATCTCTAACTACATCTCCACCTAAGGCCAATTTTTTCTTTCTAAAACTGCATTAAACTTCAATTTAGGAAAATATTACCACACCGTTGGGGTGGGCTACGGATTCACTGAGATGACTGACAGAGAGAACGTTTAACACTATGCCTGATGCACAGTAAGGACCCAGTAAATGATGGCAACAGCCCTGCTTGCCATAGTTTCTCATTATTACTAGTGACTTCTAGGTTTCAGGCTCCAAGTGTCTGTGTGATTTTGTACCCTTAGCATTTATCATTTTTCCATGGAAAGGTTCATAGATTTGTCTAAGTGGGCAGCACGCATATTGATCGACAGGGGAGCGTCTTCGGGGGTGGGGGAGTGCTCGGAATGAGAATCATCACTTTAATGGTCACAGCATGTCTTTCTTGACCCTGGTTTTCCCTCTAGCCAACAGTAAGTCAGAAGGATCACCCGTGCTCCCCCACGAGCCTTCCAAGGGGAAACCCGAAGAATCCAGGGACATTACCCGGCCTAGTCGACCAGCTGTGAGTGCTTGCCTTTCTCAGAATTTTGAATTCTCATTTACCAGAGAACATTTATAATCAAGTAGTAAGAGATACGTGCTCATAGTCATGAGCAAACATTGTTGGGATGAATAGGAATGGATGCTAGAAGCATCCAGAAGGAAGCTATACCTGGTTTGGAAAGAGCTAAATGGATCTTGGGGTGACTTCCTCTGTCTCCCAATATGTTGTTGCTCATACTATGCTACACTGTTTTTATTAAGTTTTAAAAATTCTTTTTTGTTGTTGTTTTTTCAAGGTAGGGTCTCCAGGCTGACCTGGAATTCACTATGTAGTCTCAGGGTAGTCTTGAACTCATGGAGATCCTCCAACCTCTGCCTCCCAAGTGCTGCGATTAATGGTGTGCACCACCACGCCCAGCCTATGCCACAATTTTTGACCAGCAGCTTTGACAAAAGATGTTCAAACTAGCAGTTAAGGATACCTGAGTTCTTCCTCTGGATCTCTCTTATCTAGTCTTCATTTTCTCCATGTTACTTTTCCTATGAAGTATCATTAGCTGTGTGCAGTTTTTCATGCCTTTAGGAATCATCTTTTATGAACCAAAACATTAATAGGCCTGGTGTGACTCGGCGCCTGAAAGCTTGAAATTCAGCTTCCATAGCTCCCATACTGTAACAGTGGACTCCACCTGGCTATACAGAAAGAACTAAGTGCATGCTGCCTGAGAGTTGAAAGTAGGGAAGCAATTTTGGATAAGTCACTACTATCCACCTCTTTTATTTCAATTTTGTGAGAATCTCCTATAAAATGAACGTAAAGCCTCTCCCACTTGCTGTTTGGTTGCCCCTACAGTAATGAGAAATATATTAAGTAATAATGAAAGGAATTTGCATATTCAGTCTTCTTGTTGCCTTTTTGTCCTTATCAATTTTGTACTAACAATTCCAATTTCGTGTCTAACCTGCCTGTTTCCTCCCGGCTCTCTCCTTCTGTGGATTCTTCTGGACGGGGTCCCTTTTATCGCAGAGCTATAAGAAAGCTATAGATGAGGTTAGTATTGCCTTTTCTTGGTCATGATTTCACAATATGGAAATATTAACCTGATTTCTTGAAATGAACATTCAGAAAGGAGACTGGTCAGATCAAGGGTTTAAATCCCACTTGCAAGCAGTATTCTCCTAGGAAGACAGACTGAGACCCTCTCAATTACCCACAAAAGGCTTCAGAGCCCTTTGCACTGAGCAAACATGCTGTACTCCACTGTCCTAATCAGGGTACGAGCAAGTATGATTGCTTTGTTACCACATAGTTCCTCTTCCAGTACCTTCCAGTTGCAAACTGGTACTTGCCATTCTTGCTAGGAGACAGCTCAGAGGTCTTAAGACATCACTCTAGCACGTTAAAAATGTACAGTGTGTGATCTGTGAACAGAGAGCTACTGGGCATGGTTAGGTTACTTTCCTGGGACATTACCACCAACAGCAGCAGCAGCAACTTTAGTTAGTGAATCCAGGCAAGTTAAGTGACTTGATTTCCATATCTGTAGAGACATTTTTCCATTAGAAAAATATGTGGCTTTGTCAACTGTAGGTAGCTTGCTAAGAAGGATGACTGCCTTACTGCTGTTCGTCAGACCTGCATGAATGCAGCAGCGTGGAATTGTTCCTAAGAGTCAGGCCTTGCAAAGAGCCTTATGTGCATGGAATCCAAAGGCCATTACAGCTTTGAGGCTGAGCTCTGCTGAATACTGTATTCCTCTGTGTGTGTGTGTGTGTGTGTGTGTGTGTGTGTGTGTGTGTGTAAGTAATTATTTGGAAAAAAGCACTGGCTTCAGGAAACAGCAAGCTGCATTGAAATCTTGGCTCCCCCATTAAATAGTCAGCTAGTACGAGTCTCATGAATTCTCTGGGCCATTTTTCTTGACTGTAAAGTGGGAATAATAATGTCTGCCATCGCTACTCACAAAATTGTTTAGGATCCCTCAAGTCATATGTACAACGTCATTTCATAAACTATAAAGTGCTGTGGACAGCCAAGGTTGTGGAGGCTTAAGTCACAGGCACAGAACTAATTTTCTAAGAAGGGGAAGCATGTCTCCCATGCAGCTGATTTCTCCTTTTCAGATTTATGGCCACCTCACCATTCAGAGTGGTATAGAAAGTCACTGTCCTAGTAACCAATCACTGATAATAAAGGAATGAGACTCTGTGTGCCCCCAGCATGTGGATGGCATTTATGGAAAGGGAGCAGGGAATGTTTATAATTGATCTGGATCCTGGCCTTCCTTGCTTGTCTTTTTCCTTCAGCATAGTGAGAAGGATGAGGGCAGGGATTGCCACAACTCTTACCAATTCGCTGCCAGAACAGAAGAAGAAAGAAAGTGATTGTCTGACACTGTTGGAGCCAATACAATGGTGTGTGTGTGCGTGCGTGCGTGCGTGTGTGTATGTACAACTTAAGAGGAATTGCATGAACCCAGAAAATGGCATGGAGGTGGCTATCATGAGAGAATGGGTTCTAGAGGGTTTCATCTGGCTTACCTGGATACTTTTAACAGAGGCTTTATTTTTGGTATAGGTCACCACAGTAGATAGAGGGGGAGAAGCATCAGAGGCATAAATTGTTGAGGGGATATGGGATGCATGCCAAAATCTTCAGGGCTGTGTGACAAGAAAAAATAAATAAATAACCTCCAGATGATCAGACAGCTCTACTTTTGGGTCCTTGAACTGGAGCACAGAAAGTACAGGGAGGCAGTCCTGCCTCACGCAGTGGCTCTCAGTCACGTTTACTCCCCCCCGCACGTAGACAGCGGCATCGGAATGGCTGCGGCTGTCCCACCTGGAGAAGGAAGATAGTGCTACTTTCAGCTTATGGTTACAGCTGAGGGGCGTGGCTGAGCACTCTCCAGCACAAGGGAGAATTCCTCACAGTCAACAATTACCTGACCCCAAATATCACTAGTATCACAAATGGAAGATCTTTAACTAAGCCCTCTCCTTTTTTGATCCCTACATTTTCTTAGGGTTTCCCTCCACCGCCATTCTGCTATTGGGATAACCCAGAGTAGAAAAAGAGTCCTAAAATTATTTTTAAGAACTTGTTTGTTAGTGCTGGCTTACTAGTTTTATTTTTCATTAAAAAAATATCTGGGGGCTGGAGAGATGGCTTAGCGGTTAAGCACTTGCCTGTGAAGCCTAAGGACCCTGGTTCGAGGCTCGGTTCCCCAGGTCCCACGTTAGCCAGATGCACAAGGGGGCGCACGCGTCTGGAGTTCGTTTGCAGAGGCTGGAAGCCCTGGTGCGCCCATTCTCTCTCTCCCTCTATCTGTCTTTCTCTCTGTGTCTGTCGCTCTCAAATAAATAAATAAAAAATTTATAAAAAAAAATATCTGGAAGAGAATCCTTTAATATGGCATTCCTTTCCAATGGAATATGAAATTTTGTAATAGTCTGTGGTTATCAAATAAAGCCTTTGAAAATAAATTCTTTTTACCTTGACATAATTAAACATGTGGCCTGAAGATTATATACAGAAGCAGACATTGACTATACCATTATCCATTCAACACAGAAATCTGAAAAATTCTAGAGTACCATTATAGACAAGCTAGAAGTTGAACAATAATTAGTGTCCAAATTCCTTTTCCTTCAGATGAGAGCATTGAAGTTAGATTTGCGCCATGTCATATCTTTAGATTTACTAAAAAGGAAAAAAAAAATAATTAACACATAAAAGACCGTCTTAAGATTCCTCAGCAATATAATGGCTGAGGAACTAAAATTTGAATAAACAAAATTATTTCAAAAAGGAGACCAAAAAGAGCACTTTTTGAGGCAAAATGGGCATAACTGTCAGATTAAATAAGAATGAAAAATTATATCAAGGTGAATCTAAAAAGTCTTACCTCAGAGAAGTCTTTAGATATGAGCCTCTTAACTCTTCACATTTACACAGTAGTTGAAAAAAAAAATCTCAGCATCTTGCCATAGTTCTTTTTCAGTTAGTACTTTCTTAAATATTTTCACACTAAATAGCAAATTTATTTCCCTCTTTTAATACTTTTTACCTTCAGGCTTGAGACAGCCCAGCAGTAAATTAACATAAAGACTCATTATATGGAGAAAATTGGAATTGTCAGAGAATGAAATGTGGGAAAATGGATCTGGACCCAGTGGTGTCAGTTTTACATCACATCTATTTTCTGTAACTTTGCTGTGGTACGTTTTCCGTAGTGGATAGATGAAGGGTGAAGTTTGAGCTAACCACATAGACTATTTGCAATGGACTGGGAGTATGATTGTTGAGTCACTTGTTAATTCTGCCTTTCACATAAGCCTCACCCTCCAATCTGTTACCATTCGAGCTTCAGTGGAATTTGCAATCATTCCCAATGTCTCAGGAAAGCATTTCCTAATAAGACTGACATAAAAATTTCTGACTAAAATCAAAATTATAAACTAAGCCAGAACTTTAATGTGTCTGTAAACATGCCGTTTATGAAAATATGGGTCATTTAGCAAGTGAAACTTTCTTTAAGCCATTGGGTTATCCACTAAATGTTTATAAGTAATTTTAATCTTTTTAATATCTCTCTTGTCTTGTTTTGAAATGTCAGAGATGAGAAAATCCATCCCCTAGGGGAAAATGTGTCATTGATTTAAATAAGCCATATTGATAGTATTACATTTCATTTAGAATTATTGATAATAGAAATAAATTCTTTTTAAACCATATTCTCTCTTTAAATTATAATAAAATGTGTTTTAATGGTAAGTAAAATCTTAAATATTGATTATATTCTTGGATGACTCTTAGCATGGTCTAAATATATGAAAACCAAAATATAAAATAAATTTATCCGATTTGTTAGTATTTTAGTGGTTTGAAAGATTATAATACCCTTTTCCTTTTAGAGCCTTAACAGAAAGGTAAACAGTTTGTCCCCATTGTTTCCAAGCATGCTTCTCATACTCTTTTCATTTGATAAAGATGACTGTTAGCCGCGATCAAGAGAAAATAAGTAGAATGCTGAAATCTGGATAGTAGGATTTCTTGGTTTGGGTCCCTTGACAAAGAACCCACAGTGAGGGGGGAAGTGAAATTGAAATAGCCTAAAATTCTATGTGTATGGAAGCTTTCCTGTTTAACACAGCTGTGTTCACTGTCCCAGCTGGGATGAATACATCCACTGTGACTGGGCTCATGTGTCCTAGCAAGTGTGTGTGCACAAGCTCCTGCAAGTGTGTGCGTGACTATAATGTACAATTAAAATTTCCAGACGCTTCCTTTCCACAAGGGCGTAAATTCAAATGACTTCAGGACAAATTTAATAGACATTATTGTTTTCCTTTTTATATGCATAACATTAAAAATAAATGACTCCTTTACCTAATGTCTTGAATGTCCTAATGTTCAAGTGATGCAACAAAAATGTTCTCTACTATGATCCTAGTCTTAGCCAAAACTATAGTATGTGCCTTGTAGGCGGTAATAATAGAAAAACCTAACAGTTCATTGTTGTCTCAAAATAAAATTATAGTCACCATTCAACTGTACACATTGACCACACCTTTTCTTTGTAGCCAATTGGGATAGATGATCTAACATCATAGATGTCTGACATCAGGCAGCTTGGATGAGTACATCTCTAACTGAAATAAAGAGAGAATATGGCCATAAAAATTCAGAATTTAGTATTTTTCAATGAGTTTCTTTCTCCCTAATCCCCTGTCTCTCACTGAACGCTCTGATTCCCACATGGGTCACTAAATAGGGAGAAATGGTAAGACTGATGTCAAATTGCTTTTTCCTCATTTGCATGCTGTGCACCATGGGCAGTTGAACCCATGCAAATTAGAGAGGCCATGCTTTTGCAGAACCGCTTCTCCCTGCCTTGCTCTGAAAGCATGTAAAATCAGAGGTAGTTCAGATGTTCAGCACACTGCCTGCACTGTGTCTTGGTGATTAAATACCACATCATCACATCCATAAGGCTAGAGGTTTCATCATACTCATGGAAAATTGGAAATTTATCTCTTCCTTTGGGTGTTTGCACATTCATTTCAGCCTTATTTGTCAGGGTTTCTGCCAGGTGACTGGAATTTCAAATTTAAGAAAATGAAACACCTGTCGTTCTGGAAGAGAGCTATTTGTTTGCTTATTTATTTATTTATTTATTTATCTTATTGTTTCTCTTGAGTAACTCAGTTCTGCAGCTATGAATTCCAGGGGCACTAGGGTTCGAGGTGAGTCATCATTGGATATGGTGCCTCTGCTCTCCGGGGAATGATGACACACCAAGTCAACCTTGGGAATTGCTCTGTTCTGTGACTAACACTAGATTTTGGTAGTAGCTATCATAAGAGAGGAAAAGCCATTACTGTGGCTTGTCAGGATTTCTAGAATACTGGGGAACAATTTCTAATTCCATGTATTTTTCCCCACTAACTCTCAGGGTGACTGGTTTCACCCTCTCAAAATAAAGAGAGAAAATAATGTTTATATATATGACTGTGCACACAACAGGGCATATACATATGTATTCAGAACTGAGCAGTCTTAGTGTAGCTCATGGTTTTGAACAAAGTTTAAATTGATTTCATCTTTCTTTTCTAGCTTCTACACACCACAAGCATCGTTTTCTTAGTTCCATGCAGTAACTGTGTTTGCTCACAGTACTTGATAGAGCTTTTTATTTTATTGTTGCTTAAGCTGGAGCAATGACTTGCTGGGAGCTGTAGCTTTGGGCATATCTACAATTTATGTGCTGACAAACTTTTCTTTTGTAGGATCTGACGGCATTAGCCAAAGAATTAAGAGAACTCCGTATTGAAGAAACAAACCGTCCACTGAAGAAAGTGACTGATTATTCCTCCTCCAGTGAGGAATCAGAAAGTAGTGAGGAAGAGGAGGAAGATGGAGAGAGCGAGACCCATGATGGGACTGTGGCTGTCAGTGACATACCCAGACTGATGTAAGAGGACTTCTTTTGAGTTGGGGGTCTCTCTAGATTGTTCAGGGGAGTCCTGAGTTCTGGGCTCAAGCACTGTTTCTGGCTCAGCCTCTGGAGTATCTGGGACCCCGGTGCATGTCACCATATCTGGATCCAGACTACTTCTTTAATGCTCACCAGGAATGGGCTAGGTTTCCAAAACAAAAGGACAAGAAATATTAACTAAATGTAAATTGGATGTAGGTCACTGACTAGGTGAATTGGCTTTGGGGATTTGGGGTTCTTATTAAAACACAGTTCCGTAATGACTTCTCTCCCTAGACATTATCATTTAGAATATTGTTTCCAGGACTATGTATGCATCCTCTGCCATGCCTACCTACCGTTTGATGACTCATTCTCATCATTCTCAGTTCTTTTCATCTCTAGAACAAACTGTAGTGACAGCAAGACCAGTGGCATGCTTCTACCCCTAGAATTAAAAGAGTGTGATCACGGGCAGTGATGTTGAGAGGCTGAGATGAACAGGAAACATACATTCCATCACCGTCCAAGCCACCAGTCAGGAGGAATGCACGCGGCAGCATGTCACAGCACCCCACAAGAGTCAGGAGTCAAGTGATCATGCAGAGAAGCTCTAAGTGTTTGACTTAAGTATCCCCTGTTAGGAAATGTTCCTTCATCTTCCTCAGTGTCTCTTTTAATAACCTTTTTCTCTGTCACTAGTGTCTTCACTTGTCAATCTGCTTATAGTCTGATTTTGGAATATTTATATCTATGCCTTCCTCCCTTAGTGGTAGCCTTTGCTTAAGCAGTACTTCTTTTAAGCAGTGATTGCATTCTTTATTCTTTATTCTTTGATGTGTGTATGTGTGTAAGTTATATGCATGCATGTGTGTAGGTGTACACACCCATGTGCACACTGTGGAGGCCACAGAAAGATGCCAGATGTCCTCCTCGGTCACTCTTTCCCTTTAATTTCCTCCTGTTTCCACTCCTCTCCACACCATGCCCAGCTGCTTTATTTATGCCAGGGGTAGTAGAATTTAGATCCTAATTCATGTGCCACAAGTGTCCTGACCACTGGGAAATCTCTCCAGCACCCTGTTTTTATTTTATTTGTATTTTAGCATGAATGCAAAGCTTAGTTTTTATTTTACTCATTGGACAGGACTTTCTGGGAATGTTCCCACTCTATTGTGTTTCTCCAAATCCTAAATAAACATATGGTGGTGTTGCCCTGACAAACATAACTTTGATATAATGAAGGACTAACTTTCCCAGCTTCATTCAATTCATTTGCATAATTTTGTGGTTTAGCTTAAGTATTCCCATCAGACCATCTCACTCTACATAGAGAAGATGAAATAAGGCCATTAATTATTATACTACTCAACAGAGACTAGAGAGATAGGGGTGGGCAGCCTGCAGGTGATGCCATCCACTGATTAAGCATCATTACTTTGAAGCAATTCTGAGAAGCAAATCTATTGGTATTATTACACCAAATTATTATTGTGCCAATACCACACTTATTATCTTATTGTTGGTTACTCACTTATTGACAACCATAAATATTATTAAATATGACATTTTGAAACAAATCATTATTAAGTTGCTCATTTAATAGAAAATAAAATCATTCTAGAAGCAAAATCACTGATCCATAACATTTCTGCAAAACATGCTTGTCCACTTGGGTTTTTCTTGACTCAGCACTGTTCAATTCTTCAAGCAGATATTTGGAATTCCCGCTAAGCACATAACTAGCAGGATGAAAGTCAGCTATGTAATTCAAAGATTGCTAAAATCCACATTCTGGTTAGACAGTGTGCTGAAGACTTTGAGACATGTGGGAAGTACATACTTGTGCTGTGCCTTCCAAAGCCTTATATTCTCATTTACAAAGACAGAAGTAAACTTGGAAGAATGCATGCTAATTTGAACATTTTGGAGAATAACCAAAATAATTTGTGGAGAAATGTTAAATAAAGTCTTTTCAATTTTTTTTTTGGGGGGTGGGGGTTTCCCCGAGGTAGAATCTCTCTCTAGTCCAGGCCGACCTGGAATTCACTATGTAGTCTCAGGGTGGCCTTGAACTCATGGCAATCCTCCTACCTCTGCCTCCCAAGTGCTGGGGTTAAAGGTATGTGCCACCATGTCCAACTATCTTTTAAGTACTTTTGTAATGCTATGAATGGCATTCCCTGCCTTCCCTGTGAAGGAAAATATGGGGTATCTCCCCTGCTGCAGTAACATCCACCTTTCTAAGATTCTCCAAGTTCACTGTACAGTGCTGCTTTCTGATATCTAGTACTCTCCTGTCCCTTTGGAAGTGAACTTCCCACAGACTAGCCTGCAGAACAGCTGGTCCCCTCTTCTGCTCTGCCATGTTTATCTTGTGTGTATCCCTGAATTTGCATGTAGTGCCTTCAGTCAGGATTACTTATTATGTGTTTTCTTCTTGGGACCGCAGGGCCCTTGAGAGTAGGCATAGTGCCATATCTATTGCTCTATTGGCAGAACACTTTTGGTTTCTGAAATAGAGAGGCTCACCAGTAAGTAGGACTTCAGCTTAATCACATGGAATTGAAATTACCAGACCTGATTTCAAAGAATGTATGGCCTAATCAAAGGGAAAGGGGTGGATGTACATAACTGTCAGTAAAATATAAATGAATGCAGGGTAGGATTAGAATTCCAGGCAGTGTAAAGAGTTGAAGGAAAGGGATAGGAGGGTGAGTTTGCTGGGAACACTGTGGCAGTGCAGGACAGGTTCTGGACTAGGAACTGCACAACAATACTGTGTACTTTATCTTATGGCCATTGAGAACTATGAAGGGATCTTGAGAGACATTATTTCAGTAAGATGTTTTGAAGCCTTTCAGAGGACCTATCACCATGATTCAGGTGAGAAACGATAAACTCAGGTTATCATGGAGCCCTTATGGTAGAGGAAAGACTTGATGTGGTTCTTGAAGACTTAATAAATCTTAGATACGTTGATTTGCTCATTATTTAAAAGATATTTAAGGACTGGAGAGACTGCTTAGCGGTTAAGCGCTTGCCTGTGAAGCCTAAGGACCCCGGTTCGAGGCTCAGTTCCCCAGGACCCACGTTAGCCAGATGCACAAGGGGGCGCACGTGTCTGGAGTTCGTTTGCAGTGGCTGAAGGCCCTGGCGCTCCCATTCTCTCCCCATCTTTCTCTCTCTGTCTGTCGCTCTCAAATAAATAAATAAAAAATGAACAAAAAAATTTTTAAAAGATATTTAAAACATATTATTATCTAAGTTATGTGTCTAGAGTGAGACCCTACCTCAAAAAAGAAATCCCTTTGTAAAAAGCAGTAACTTCTTTACGAGTAGAGTACTTTGAGGCTTCAGAGCTTTTTGTATACATTCTTGCCTTTATATTCTTTTGTTAAGATAAACCTTGCTGTCTTGTGCTATATGTTTTTAGAGCAGGAAAAAAAAGTATTATAGCACAGTTCCCTCCTATAAAGTGTATACAAAAGAGCTCTTCAGAAATGGAGTCCAGTCTTTCAGACAACAGCTATGGATTCTACTATTCAAAATAAGATTTTTTTTCTCACTATATACAGCTTCATATTTGTTACATAAGATATAACATTATGAGTAAACATAAATAAATCTGTGCTCCTTAACTAACTATACTATTTCCTAATACCACAGGAATAGAAGAAAAATAAGTAGAGTAAGATAAGCCAAAATTGCACATGGTTACTTCTGGATTATTTGAAAGACTTGTATTTTCTACATACCCCCAATTATCTGATGGACAGGAGCTACTTCTGTAATCAGGAACGTTGAAAGCTTGATAGCATAGGGAGAAGGGAAAGTGAGGCATGCAAGCTGACTTCATCCTGTCGCACAAGCTGAAGAGGAGCCCTTTGTGTCAGCACCCTCCTCAAATCCCAGCATACCCCTCGAACAGAAAAGTACAGAAAGCCACAATCCCCACCATCATCAGAGCCACCTACTGCTAGCACTGTTCCCGGACTTCAGACAGCCTCGCAGTTTGGACAATGAAAACCACGTAGCTTTATGCTTGTTCCTTCCGTTCTTGCTAAAGCACTATAGTTCCGGCCCCGTTGCCTGCCTTCTCAGCTTCTGAAGCGCTGCTCATAAGTCATTTGCCCGCCAAGCCCTTGTTTAGGCACTGGGTGAATAATGTTGCAGAAGGATGATGGATTAGGCCTTATTCCTAGTTCTCCCCATGCACTATATCCCCGGGGCCTATGATTCCTCCTAACATATCCCAGCCAAAGTGGTTCCTTTACCAGCCATGCCCTTTTCCACTATGGGCCTTTCCTTGTGATGCAGTCAGGTGTGTGTTGCTGGCACAAATCACCCGACCAAGAGGAATAAAAGGGTTTATCTTGCCTTACAGACTCAAGGGGAAGCTCCATGATGATAGGTGGAAATGATGGCATGAGCAGAGGGTGGACATCACCCCCCAGCCAACATAAGGTGGACAATAGCAACAGGGGAGTATGCCAAACCTGGCAAGGAGAACCAGGCTATAATACCCATAAGCCTGCCCTCAATAGTAACACTGCCTCCTGGAGGTGTTAATTCCCAAATCTCGATCAGCTGGGCACCTAGCATTCAGAACACCAAACTTTATGGGAGACCCTGAATCAAACCACCACACCTTGAGCAGCTTTCCCCATATTCTTCTTCCCCCCCTTAAGTCTTGTCTTGTATATGAGTGCATTTGTGATGCTCTTGTGCTCTTATGGATGACACCTCTTTTTGTTTAGGAACCAAACCTTGTTCAGCTTTTATATGGACTAGCCAGTACCAAACCCAGGAGCCCTGAGCCATTTAGAAAGCAGGTGCCCAAAGGATGCCTTGAATTGTAGTAAACCAACATCGCCAGGAGCACCTTGACAAATCTAATTAGAGGAAATTATTGTTCCAAGCCTGCAACCTAATTACAGCAAATTTCCTGTAGTTTTCCTTTGAATCAATAGTGGTGTTTTTGTTTGTTTTGATTTGGGTTTTGCAGTCTTTATAGGATATTGGACAGCTAATTTTTCCTACCCAGTTTTCAGTATTAGGAAAGCCATTCCTAAAACAAAGGAATCTATTAACCATAAATGTTACAGTTGTTTTAGCCTTAGTAGGTTTCTTTAAGTTAATTTTCTTCACTTTTTTTTCTTATAAATGAATTTTATTGTAAAGTTTTTAAAAATTGCGTGTGCATGCGTATTCATGTGTGTGCACGTTCATGTAGGTGTGAGTGTGAATAGAGGCACATGGATGCCAGAGCAGATGTGGAGGTGAAAGAGCCCTTTGGGGTCAGTCTTCACCTCTGTGCCATGTTTAAGGCCAGGCTTCTCTGTCCAGATTCTCAGTCTGCTGCATTCACAATCCGCTTCCTGAGGAATTCTCCCATGTTCACTTCCCATCATGCCAATGCGTGTTGGGATTGCAGTAACCTTCCAGCTTTTATGTGGGGTCTGGAGATTAAACTCCGGTACTTCTAGCTTGGGCGACAAGGGTTTCATCCATTTAGCCAGCCATCTCCCTAGCCCCCAATAAGCTTTATGTTTTTAGAGGACTTGCAGATTTACAGAAAAATTAAGGAGATAATAGAACCCTCTATTACTGGCCCCATCTTGCTCCCCACATTCCATTTTCTCTAGTACTACTGTCTCCCATTAGCATGGCACATGTGTTATAAGTAATCAGTCAATATTGATGTGAGATGAGTGAGGTTTTCCAAGTCTTTGCCCTAATGTCCTTTTTCTCCTGCAGCATCCCACCCAGGCTGCCATGTTGCATTTAGTTGCCTTTGCTTTGAAGGAAACAGTGTTGAAGACTTTGAGCTAGGCATCCTGTAGAATGTTTCTTTATTGGAATTGTCAAGGTTACTTAGGTTAGTGTGCCCCCCCTCTCTCCTAACAGAAGTTGTTCATATTTATAGCGTTTTTTTTGTTTGTTTGTTTTGTTTTGTTGGTTTTTCAAGGTGGGGTCTCACTCTAGCCCATGCTGACCTGGAATGCACTATGTAGTATCAGGCTGGTCTTGAACTCACAGTGATCCTCCTACCTCTGCCTCCTGACTGTTGGGATTAAAGGTGTGCATCACCATACCTGGCTCCTATAGCATGTATTTTTGTGTCATGATTTATACATTTCCCTAGGATTCCACAACTTCATCATTTTTAAAAATATTTTTATTTATTTATATATTTGACAGAGAAAGAGGGGGAGAGAGAGAGAGAGTGGGCACACCAGGGCCTCCAGCCATTGCAAATAACTCCAGATGTGTGTACCCCCTTGTGCATCTGACTAACGTGGGTCCTGGGGTATCAAATGTGGGCCATTTGGCTTTGCAGGCAAATGCCTTAACCACTAAGCAATCCCTCCAGGCCAACTTCATCATTTAAAAGAATTATTATTTATTTATTTGAGAGACAGATAAAGAGGGAAGGAGGGAGAGATATATTAAATGGGTACGTCAGAGTCTCCAGATACTGCAAACAAACTTCAAGCATATGTGCCACCTTTGCATCTGGCTTACATGGGTCTTAGGAAATCAAACCTGGGTCCTTTACCATTGCAGGCAAGTGCCTTAACTGCTAAGCCATCTCTCCATCCCTCCACCTTCATCTTTTAAATACGTGCATATACATTAATGTTTACTCTTTACTGTAAAGTTCTGTGACACAACTGAAAATTATTTTCTTCTGCACTAACCACCAACTTATAAAAGCTTGACACATCCTGGTGAACCCAATACTAAAGATACTTTTTGAGTTCTAAAATGGCAAAATTTAACACTAGTTGCCCAGAACATTTAAACATGCTAATATATATGCCTATAACTAATGACTAATCAATTCATAGAAAGGCTGTTTTGAAAGTAAGCTTGAGTTAAACCTCTAGTAGGGACATTAAACAAAGCCTTTGACCTAAAAGCATCAGTGATGTATTGAGCAGTCAATAGATGCCATTTGTGTGACACACACAGTCCATGACATTGAAGAGACCACCACGGATGAGATCTGGTCACTGCAGGACTGAGTATAATCAGAGGTGGAGATGCACAGAGGACAATGTGAAGGCACAGTGAGCCAGCCAAACCCTTCTAGAGGGCATGGGATGGATTTGTGCCTGAATGGCCAATTCTTCTCACTATAAGCATCATCACAGTTGCATAAATTTTGTATCACAGATTTCAAAGTATAAAAGTTAATCCAAGGGGCAAAAACATTGCTTACAAACATTCAGCAAACTTTAAAAACAGTGGTTAACAATGTATATAGTCTGTTTACTAGCAATTAACACATAGATCAAATTGTCTTCATAAAACTTAGACCTTCAAAACAGATACAGAAAAATTGAACTCGATAGATGAATTAGACACACAAGCATTTAAAAGAGGATATTAAAAAAAAAAAAGAATTGTTGTACCAAGTCTTTGCTGTAAAATTTACATGGACAGGTCATAATAATTTTAGTAAAGTAATAATGAAACTGCACAATTGAGGAAGGCATTAATTGAAGTATATGGAAAACTAATTGAGGAATTGTCTTGTTGAAATTAGCTTGAAAGTCAATTTTTTCATGAAAATTCATCCATTTATAATTGGAAGCCTTTGCTAGAATCAGAACATTATGATTTAAAACAAATAATGGGACTGTCCATTGCAACGGAGAACATGACCATAGCATGTCAAACTGGCTATGAGTACCAGTCCAGCCTGAGATGCCACAGTGGCAAAGAATGTCTTTCTGACAGAGAGAACAAATGACCTCTTTCCTGGAAGGTTCTTAATAAATACTTCATTTATTGGTTTATTGGCTGTATACCATGTTCTTCCACATGATAATTTAAGACAGCTAGAGAAAAGGAAAAATGCAGATAAAACGGAATTTCAAATATATGAGCAAAGAAATCATAGTCTGGGGACTAGAGAGGTGGTTTCATCTGTAAAGTGCATATTACACAAGCCTGAGCTTGAGCAGATCCTCAGCACCTATGCACAGTGCTGATTGTGGTGGCACATGCCGGTAATCCCTGTGCTGGGGAGGCGGAGGCAGGGAATCTCTGGGGCTCATTGGCTAGCTAGTCTAGCCAAACCGGTGAGCTCTAGCTTCAGTGAGCGACTGTCTCAAAAAGTACATTGGAGAGCTATCAAGGAAGGCACCCAACATTAACCTTCGGCTTCCACATGCACACACATGCATATGCACACATCCATATGTGCCCACACACATATGAGCACACATATACACAAATATAAAATAAGTAAAAATTTTAAAAAGAATTTACAGTTTTAAGAACTATCATAACTTAGCAATCTATTAACATGTTAGGAATTGTCAAAAACTTATTTTTCTCATGTTTTAGAATACTATTAGCCAGGCATGGTGATGCCTAACTTTAGTCCCAGAACTCAAGAGGCAGAAGTAGGAAAATTATCATCAGTTCAAAGGCCAGCCTGAGACTACATAGTGAATTCCAGGTCAGCATGGGCTAGAGTGAGACCCTACCTCAAACCCCTCCCCCCACAAATAAGAACATTATGCACGACTTTTTCTTGGAAATAAAATGTTAATGAAATAGTCCTTTGCATTTTTCCAGCCATCTTAATTCTAACCCATATTAAGATTCACTTCATCTATTGCTCCAGTTTAGTTACTTTGAAGTAAATGTCTTGCTATACATTTTTCTGGTGAATTCAGCCTCATCTTTTTCCTTCTTTATTTTCTTAAATCCAATGAACCTTTATTTATTTATTAGAGAGAGAGAAAGAGGTAGATAGAGAGAAAGAATGGGTACACCAGGGCCTCCAGCCATTGCAAATGAACTCCAAATGCATGTGGCACTTTGTGCATCTGGCTTTCTTGAGTCCTGGGGAATCAAATCTGGGTCCTTTGGCTTTTCAGGCAAGTGCCTTAACCACTAAGATATCTCTCAGTCCTCCTTCTGTATTTTACATGAGAATTCTTTTTCTATTACTTGGGGTTGAACCCAAGACCTTGATCGTGTTAGGTAAGTACTCTATCCCTGAGTTACAGCCCTAGTCTTTGCACAAGAGTTCTTTAAATGGGTCTGCTGTGATCCAGAAATAGCATAAATCTGGTGTCATTCTTAATTCTTGTAGTGACTGTTTCATTAGGTCCTCAAACCTGATAGTACCCAAGAATCTACAGATATTTTTCAAATGTAAGAAACAAAATTAAAGAATAAAATGGCATAAGTATTTTCCAGGAGAAAAGCAAATCTTAATCTTTCTTCATATTCTCTTAAAATCCCAATTTACAAAAAGTTAGATGCTCAAATAGAACAAAATAAATGGTACTGAAAACTAAAATTCTAACATTCTAAAACCATGTCACCTGCCTGATTCCCAGTTTCCCAAGCTCCTAAACCATAGAATTTTGGGCAGTGAGCTTGAGACACTTCACTGATTTCTGAGGGCTGGTGAAGCTCATGTGTGGTGCTCCTGTCTCGCCATGTCCCTGGTTGAGCACTGGAACGATTGGTACCACAGAACACCTAGAAAATTCAGTCAGGACAGGCTTGTGTACCATTAATACCGGCATTCAGGAGGTAGAGGCAGGAGGATTTCTGAGAGTTCAAGGTCAGCCTGAGATTATATAGTCAATTCCAAGTCAGCCTGTGCTAGAGTGAGACCCTACATGGAAAAACCAAAAAAATAAAAAATGTTAAAAAAGGAAATTCAGTCTGTGCTTTGAGGAGCATGGCAATATCCTGTTACCATCTCCCATAATATCTGATATACAACAACAAGAAAAAACAAAAAAAAAGTCAATGTATAACAAAGTGGGGTGACTACAGCATGGTTTAAAAAGTGGTGTATGCTATTTGAGGAAAACCCCCTACTTTGTATCTACTCCAGTGGGCCCAACTGTTGGAATGCCTTTGATAAATCATTTATTGGCTTAATACCATATTCTCCCAAATGAGAATTTAAGACAGCTAAAGAAAAGGAACGATACAGATAAAACTGAAATTCAAATACATTAGTAAAGAAATCACAGTCTGGGGTGACTTAACCCACTTATTTAATAAGTACTTTGTATTCTCACTGTATGCTAAGCTCCATGCTGGGTTCTGAGCATGTACTGGTGAGTAGAGAGGCAAGAACTCTGCCCTCATGTGTTCATACTTTAATGAAGGAGGAGAAAATGAAGAGAGAATAGATAAAGGATTATAAATCATGATAACTATTTAAAAGGGTGAAAAGGGCTGGAGAGATGGCTTAGTGGTTAAGCGCTTGCCTGTGAAGCCTAAGGACCCCAGTTCGAGGCTCGGTTCCCCAGGTCCCACGTTAGCCAGATGCACAAGGGGGCGCACGCGTCTGGAGTTCGTTTGCAGAGGCTGGAAGCCCTGGCGCGCCCATTCTCTCTCTCTCCCTCTATCTGCCTTTCTCTCTCTGTCTCTCGCTCTCAAATAAATAAATTAAAAAATTTTTTTAAAGAAAAGGGTGAAGAATAGAAAGGGATGGTGGAATTAGACAGACAGTGAGAGATGGCCACTCAGTGAAAGTGGTGCTTTAAAAAATAAAATCAGATTGCTGGGCGTGGTGGCTCACACTTTTAATCCTAGCACTCGGGAGGCAGAGGTAGGAGGATCGCCATGAGTTCGAGGCCACCCTGAGACTACATAGTTAATTCCAGGTCAGCCTGGACTAGCGTGAGACCCTACCTTGAAAAAAAAAAAATCAGATTGCTGGGCATGGTTGTGAACACCTTTAATCCTAGCACTCGGGAGGCTGAGGTACAAGAATCACTGTGAATTCAGGGCCATCCTGAGAGTGCATAGTGAATTCCATGTCAGCCTGGGCTAGAGTGAGAGCCTATTCCAAAAATAAAATAAAATAAGGGCTGGAGAGATGGCTTAGTGGTTAAGCACTTGCCTGTGAAGCCTAAGGGCCCTGGTTTGAGGCTTGATTCCCCAGGACCCAAGTTAGCTGGGTGCACAAACATCTGGAGCTCTTTTGCAGTGGCTGGAGGCCCTGCTGCACCCATTCTCTATATATATCTGCTTTTTTTTTTCTCTCTCTCTGTCTGTCGCTCTCAAATAAATAAATAAAAATATTTAAAATAAAATCAGGTGGACAAAGGAGAGCCAGACAGGAGCCAGGGTGGGAAACATTTTCCAGGCAGAGAAGAGAGCAGTTGTAAAAATAAGTCAGGGTACCTGCTTATTACAGAGGGCAGTGGGAACTGTGGGAAGGTCACTGAGCAAGGGTGCTGATTTTTAACATTTTCTTTTTAATGTGGAGAGCAAGAAGCTCACTCACAGGCTTAGTTGAGAAGAGACTAGAACAGAGGTCAATAGGGGTTGTTACAGAATTGAAACCCCAGTCCAGGCACCTCCTTAATGCCACTGGAATATATAAATAAATACTATAAATGGTAAATTTTATGCCATGTGTATTTTACCACAATAAGAAATTTCTATGGGTAGGAAATGGTATTTCCCTAAATTTGCACCTTGCTGTGAATACGGTTCCTTCCCATTTCAGACCAACAGGAGCCCCAGCGAGCAATGAGCAATACAACATGGGAATGGTCGGGACACATGGGCTGGAGACCTCACACGCAGATGCTTTCAGCAGCAGTATTTCCAGAGAAGGAACCTTGATGATTAGAGAGGTAAGTTGATATAACAACTGTGAAGACAAGGTGCTTGCTGTAAGTGGTTTTGTATTAGAGCTCTTACAGAGAATGCTTACAGCATGTATTTTAGGCACCATGGCTGGCATGAGGGCCAGGGAACAGCAAAACCTGTGCTGCTGAACATGGTTCAGTGATTTTAATGGTCTAGCATCTTCTTTCCTGTGTCTTTCTTAGCTTTTGCAGTATGGCTCAATTACATTAGTCCCAATTCTTCAGCAGGAGCCATGCAAATCCAAATATAAAATTTGAGCCTGAGGATATAAAGCTGGCAAACACAGATGTTTCCTGCAGCAATAACACAGAAAGGAGTGACTTTTCTGTGTAGCACCAGTGGCTTTGTTAGCCTCCTCCCTGGGGTTTTATCCTTATGGATTTCATGTAGAAAATGCTCAGGAGTTCCAATAAATGGTACTATCATCTTAACTCTTTAAGTGAACATTAAAAAAAAAAAGCAGTAGGCTAGTGGGGTGAAGGAACAAAGAAACAGAATATATATGTGCACCTTACCATCTTCAGGGTTATTCTTTTTTGAGGTCTAGGAGCATTGTTTCAATTGGTGGAAGCAGCTTTCACTCTTCCTTTCAACATGTGGGAGTTCCCTGATATGTCTGTGCTAACCAAAATGGGGTTGATAGCTGGGCGTGGTGGCACACGCCTTTAATCTCAGCACTCGGGAGGCAGAGGTAGGAGGATCGCTGTAAATTCGAGGTCACCCTGAGACTACATAGTGAATTCCAGATCAGCGTGGGCTAAAGTGAGAACCTACCTCAAAAAAAGGAGGCGGGAATGACAAATTAGAATTCATCTTCTCTTCTTCACTTCATCTGGGTTGGGAGACATGGCTTTACTTATGAAGAAAATAATGACAAGTGACTTTGGGAAAATGTTATTTCTGTGGTGTTAATGTGAAATAGCCTTCATGAACTTGTATGTGTGATCCCTTGGGCCCCACTGGTGGTACTCTTAGAAAGATTGTGGAACCTTTAGAAGGTAAAGCCTTGCTGGAGGAGATGGGTCACTGGGGATGGGTGTTTGATATCCTGTCTCAACTTCCTATCATGCACTGCTCCCAGGCTTTGGATGCAATGTGACCAATCACCTGCTTCTGATGCCATAGCTTCCTCTGCCATGATGGACTGTAAGCGCCTTGAACTGTGAGCCAAAAGAAACTCTAACTCCCTTGAGTTGCTTCTTCTCAGAGGTTTGGTCACAGCAACAACAAAGTAACATATATCTGACCTCCCCTGTGTCTGTTTTATCATCTATAAAACTTCATAAATAACATCATAGGGCTTAGAAGAGAAGAATTGAAAAATGAAATGAGCCAGTTAGTAGATGTAAGTTCAGTAAGTGCCAGCTATTTTATTTTATCTCACCCTCTCCATAAATTCTATTCTCCCTTTTCCATCTACTGCAACCTACCCATCACTCCAAAGTATAAATACACATCAAGGGTTGTTCTCCCTCTTCAGCCAGGACAGGACTGAGAAGGCCCAATTGCAGGCTTTGGCTCCTAAAAATGCAGAGGGCATTTCACTCTCTTGAGGAAGAAAGGAACTGTAGTTTTGAGATGAATAAGGCCTCTGAAGTAATAATGGGCAGTATGGCTAAATCCAGAAGACTAGTTCACAAAGCAACTTTCTAGGATTTCATTTAATGGCTTTGTCGAATCTTTCACATAGGCTCTAAAAATTCCGTTCGCGTATGCCCGGAATGAAAAACGAGCTTGACTGCTGGGGATGAGGATGTGTAGTGCTGGTACATAAATCTCCCCGTGTGGTGAATGGATCACCGTAATACAAGTATAAGAGGCCTTCTATCACTACAGCTTAACACATGAGAAGAAAGAAAAAGAAAAAAATGAGAGGCATGTACTAGAGTGACTTATATTTTAACTCCCAGTGAAAGGACTTCAGTTCCTAATGTGATTGAAAATTTGCCTGAATCTTTATGACACAGTCACTACCTCCAACTCAACATTTGAAGGCACATTTTCAGCTCTGTAGTCAAACCACGTCCAAGTGTCTCCATCTCATAGAATACGCCCAGGATACTATCACTACAACCAGCCACTTTGAAATCATAACGACCTATATCATATGTGAACTTAATCTGTTGATGGAGGATGCAATAGAATACTGTGTGCAGATTTTCAACACATGGCATGGACTGGGATGTAGAACGTCTTTGTGCTCATCCATATGGGATGTCCAGGCATGAAATTCAGAGACATGGTTGGGCCTCTGCTAATGAGCTTCTGGAGGGTATGCATCTGGTGCAGGACAATATTTAATAAGAAGGTGGGAAGAGTCATGGTGTTTCCTTTCTTCAGCCATCTCAGCGGCCTGAGGTAGTGGTTAATCTCCATTGCTAACCTGACTGGAAACACAACCATCTAGTAGACGCACGTCTGAGCAGGAGAGGCATTTGGTGTGCTTTGGGTGCCTCACTGTCTGGGATTCATTCTCTGCTTAGCCCTTCAGCTCTTCCTCTGTTAGCCAGTGTGCATTAGTCTGGGAGCTGGGGAAGAATGCTATTCATCCAAGAGAAACTGAAATTCTAAAGGGACAGGTGTGATTTATGCTGTTGGGAAACTGGGGGGAAATGTTAAGAAGCTTTTCACTGCTGCACAGGAATTGGAAGGAAGGAAAATCTGTCCAGTGTGCATAAAAACCAAAGATAAGATAAATGAGAACTGAGCTCCCTAAGTGTCATTTAGAAGATGAAATGCTCGACCCTGGGAATTAGCAGTCCTACAAGCTCCAGATGAGTGCTGTGACAAAATGAATCCAGAATAGGCTCCTCTGGGGACAGTATGTAGTCCACAATTGTGTTGCCAAGAAACAAATAGCACTTAGCTTTCTGGCCATTTCTCATGGTTCCTCGTCAATGACTCACCCCTCCTTTAGGATCGTGGAAGTGTTTTATTTCTTACACCACAGAGGTGCCTACTTTTACTTCTAGGTGGAGGAAGGCACAGATATGCTACTGTAAAGTCAAAACGGGCTCTAGAAGGAAGAAGTCGGGTACATTCATTATTTTTCTTTTTACTATGACCAAATAGCTCGGGAAAGCAACTTAAGGAAAGGAGGGTTTATTTTGGTTCACAATTTGAGGGTGGCAGCGGGGAAGGCAGGGTGCTGGGAACATGAGGTGGCTGGTCACACTGCATCCACAGGAAGCAAAAAAGAATGCTGAGGACTTCAGTCTTTCCTGCTCCTTTCTGCCTTCTGTTTCCTTGGCACTCGGCCACATTTAGAGTGCATCCTCCCTTAGCCAAAATTCTCTGGAAATGCCCTCTCCTGCTCAGATGTGCGTCTACTAGATGGTTGCATTTTCAGTCAGGTTAGCAATGGAGATTAACCACTACCTCAGGCCGCTGAGATGGCTGAAGAAGGGAAACACCATGAATTTTCACCCACACCAGCTTAAAGGGTAAGGGGTGTGTTGGCCTGTCTGGTTTCCAGCCGTTTCGTGTTTAGCAGAATACTTCACACTCAGGCATTCAAAACTGTTGAATGAGGAGATGGTGGAGAAGGAAAGAAAGAGGGTAAGAAAGCAGAAAGGGGAAGGAAATCATTACTTGGATCTGCTCTAAGAATCCTCAGTGACCTAATTACTTGCTAACTCAATATTTCAGGACTACAACAACAAAGGTAATAATCAACAAAGAAGAGATAACCTACAGAACAGGGAAAATATGTCCCAGGAACTAATATTCAGAATATATAAGGCCTCAAAAATCTTAACAGAAAAGAGAAAATGATAACGATGTTTTTTTTTAAATGGGCAAAACAGATTTCTCCAAAGAAAACATGAAAATGACTACCAGTTATGTGACAAAATACCCAACATCATTAGTGATCAAGGAAATATATATCAAAATTAAAGTAGGGCTGGAGAGATGGCTTAGCGGTTAAGCACTTGCCTGTGAAGCCTAAGGACCCCGGTTCGAGGCTCGGTTCCCCAGGTCCCACGTTAGCCAGATGCACAAGGGGGCGCACGCGTCTGGAGTTCGTTTGCAGAGGCTGGAAGCCCTGGCGCGCCCATTCTCTCTCTTTCCCTCTACCTGTCTTTCTCTCTGTGTCTGTCACTCTCAAATAAATAAATAATTTAAAAAAATTAAAGTAAAGGGGCTGGAGTGATGGCTTAGCAGTTAAGGCACTTATCTGCGTAGCCTAAAGACCCAGGTTCAATTCTCCATGTCCCACGTTAGCCAGATGCACATCGTGGCACATGTGTCTAGAGTTCGTTTGCAGTGGCTAGAGCCCCTAGCATGCTCATTCTCTCTACCTAATGCCCTCTGTTCCTCTGTCCTTCTATATCTAATAGATAAATAAATAAGTAAAATGATTTTTAAAAGTTTAAATCTCAGTAAATATCACATCCCCCAAGTTAGAATGGCTAGTACGAAAAAGACTAAAAATAACAAGCATTGGCAAGGATGTGGAGAAATGGGATCCCTTGTATATTGTTGGTGGGAGAGTCACATAATGCAGTCATTATAGAAAATAGTATGTCTATTTCTCATAAAATTAAAAATAGCACCACCATGTGATCCAGCATTCCACTACTGAGTATATGTTCAAAGGAAATGAGATCATTATATCAAAGAGCCATCAACACTCCATGTTGAGCACTACTCACTGAAGCCAAAACATGAAACTCTCCTAAGTGTCTATCAGCTTATAAGTAGATCAAGTAAATGTGGTCAAAATACAGAATATAATATCATTTGTTACATGGATGAAGCCCTGCCATTTATGAAAATGGGTAGAATTATAGAAAACTACACCAAGTAAAATAAATTGGACAAAAAAAGACAAAGACCCATGTGGTATCACTCATATTTGGAAACTAAAACAGTTCACCTCAAAGAAGTTGAGAGTGGAATGGAAATTATCAGAAGCTGATTAAAGTAGGGAATGGGAGACATGGACAAACATTGACCAATGGCTATTAAGTTACACTTAGCAGGGAAAAAGTGCCAGACAAGCAAATAGAGTAGTTTTGAGGGACCAAAGTTAACTTTAAATCTTCCTTCTTCCCTGTGATTTTTTAGAGGGAGTGGCTCTCTAGAGCACTGGTTGCAAACTTGTCAGGTTGTGCTACCCTATCGGTAAAAATTTCATAGCCTACATGTAGAACATGCATAGTGTTGTCCCACAGCATTTATACATGTATTATAAAGTATCTCTAAAAATTTTAAAAAGGTGCTGTGGTTTGGATGTGAAATTCCTCTCAGTCCCATGTGTTTGAAACCTTGGTTCCCAACTAATAGAGCTGTTTGGAAAGGTTGTAGAACCTTCAGGAGGTGGTGTCTTGCTGGTGGAAGTGGGTCACTGGGAGTAGGTTTTAAGGTCTTATAGCCCAGCTATAAAACCTCAAAACTTCCCATGAAGCTGTCTCCTGCTTTTCTAGCATTTGCACTTCCCATGAGTCTCTCTGCTTCCTGGCTGTGGATGTGATGGGACCAGCCAGATTTTTGCTTCTGCCACTATGTATTTATTCCCTACCACAATAGACGGTATCACCTTGTACTGTAATACAGAATGAACCTTTTCCTCATTTAAACTGCTTCTTTTCAGAAATGAGTAAAGGAACCAATACAAAAGGGATGCTATGTTTATAAACAATATTTCAAATGCTTTGCTAGCCATGATGACTCTATTTCTTCAATACAAAGCACCACAGTTACTGGTTGAAAGACTGAACGTTAACAACAATAGATGTAAATCCACATTTTAAAATAATCTTCTGGCTCATTTTAATGTTTTTGGAGTTCCTGACAGATCTGATTAGTTAATCATTGATTTTGCCTTGTGAATGACAAAAAGCCCTGTGAGTTGGGTAAACATCATGTCTGCACTCTCTTGGAATCGTGTTCACATGGAATTATGAGTATTATTTTCATCTCACTGCTTATTTTCAGCAATATTTTCAGCCATATATCTGTTTTGAGGAATTAGTTCATTGTAACCTAGCAATCTGACCTAAAACAGTTGATCTCAAAGTTGAGAGTGGAATGGAAGTTTCCAGAAGCTGAGGAGAGTAGCAAATGCATACATGTACAGATAATGCAGTCCTGACTTAGCACTACACCTGTGATGTCCCACAGAGGACCCTGGCAGCAAATGTAACTTCTCACTGCCCCTTATCTGGAGAATAAGGCCTTAAAGTCAAACTATTTACTAAATGATAGCAAAGCTTAATATCTTCTTGTTTCTTAGATAAAGTATGAGTATTACCTTTCCACTCTCCAGTAGTTCAATTTGGAGGACCTTGTATATAGGAAGTGTGAGGAGTGACATTACTCTGTGATGTTTTATCCCTCATTATGACCCTTGTGTGTTGTGGCCCATAGACCACTGGAGAGAAGAAGCGATCTGGCCACAGTGACAGTAATGGCTTCGCTGGCCACATCAACCTTCCAGACCTTGTGCAGCAGAGCCATTCACCAGCTGGGACCCCAATCGAGGGCCTGGGGCATGTATCTACTCATTCCCAAGAGATGGACTCTGGAACTGAAGTAGGTGTTGGGCAATAGCCACAAAAATTCTGTCCTTATTTGTGGATTTCTAACTCCTACTTTCTTCAAGAATGAGACTTTGAGAAACTCTCTGAATGCGTATATTTGTTTGTTTGTTTGTTTTATTACACATATAGCTCCTTATGCAAATACTGAAATAGATAAACCATAGACAAAACAATGAACAGTTTTCAGATATCATGTAGATTAATGCCTGTTTTTACAGATGAGAGTACTAAAGTTCAGAGAGTTAAATGACTTGGCCAAGACACACAGCTAGCTTGTGACAGAGTTTAGTCCAGTAATTGGACCTCTTCTATCATAGGCCAGTGAGAGAAACTTCAAACTATTGAGATTCCACAGCCAATGGCTGAGGTTCATAGTTCCACTAATTTAGTCAAATTAAATTTGACTTAAGTAAGATAATATTGAAGTGAATTATTTATGAAAATAGATAGGCTCTCACTGTCTTGTAAATAGACAAATGAGTGGTTCTGACTCCAAATTGCACAGGAAGGAAAAAATGAAATAGTACAATTTCTACCTAGAAACAGTCCCAGAAAAGAGCCCAAATGAACACAATCAGGCAGTTCTTTTAGGCATTATTGGATGAGCTAACAGGCATGGTCATATTTCATCATAGCCCAGTGAACCTCACATAAAACCCTGAATATTGTTTTGTCTTGTTTTGTTTTGTTTTGTTTTGTTTGTTTTGGTTTTTTTGTTGTTGTTGTTTTGTTTTGTTTTTTGAGGTAGGGTCTCACTCTAGCCCAGGCTGACCTGGAATTTACTATGTAGTCTCAGGGTGGCCTCGAACTCACAGTGATCCTCCTACCTCTTCCTCCCGAGGGCTGGGATTAAAGGCATGCACCACCACGCCCGGCTTGAATATTGTTATGAAGCCTATGCACTATCATTTTTTACGTTGCATACATGTTGTTTGACATGTCCTATGGGAAAGAACTGGGAGACTGATTGGAAAATTCAGCATCCTTTTGGAACTTTGCATGGTGCAGGCATTTTCCACCTAAACTGTTCTCTCAATACCAAGGAGGATCCCACAGGACAGAACCCTGTTTCATATTCTGTTCACTCTCCAGCTCTAAGAAGGAGTTTTAGCACCTGCCCCACCTCCTCTATGGACATGGAAAAAGCAAGAAAGTGGACCTAAATGTTCTGTATTTGGGAATAGGGATCCTACCTTGAGGAGGATTTAAAGATTTTTATTTCAAAAAATGAAGAGGAAATCTTGAAGTAAATCAAGTTGTGTCTTGTGGGTTTATAATTGGGGCATTGGCATGTTGGTTTATTTTTAGTAAAAAACTGGAAGATAAAACAAAAAATGGGCTGGAAAGATAGCTAAGCAGTTAAGGTACATGCTTGCAAAGCCTGACAGCCCAGGTTTGATTTCCAAGTATGCACATAAAGCCAGATGCACAGAGTGGTGCATGCATCTGGAGTTCGTTTGCAGTGGCAAGAAGCCCTGGTGCACACATTTGCAATTTCCCTCCTCTCTCTCTCTCTCTCTCTCTCTCTCTCTTTCCCTCCTTAGAAAGAAATATATTAATATTTTTTAAAAACTGAAAATCTAAAGGCAGGTGTACCCCAGAAAGGCACTTATGATGTTGAATACAGGTGTGTTTGTGATGTGAAAGGATGACTATAGTAGAAAAAAAATGAAGATAACAGACAAAAGAAGCAGAAGGTCATAGAAGTTCTTTTGATCTAATTCAAATATGGACTAATTGTGCAGTGTCCTGATACTAGGCTTATTATTCACTAGTATAGTTTTGAGTTTATGATTTCATTGTGCTAACAAGCTTGTGAGGTTTATTTTTAAAGTAAGCTCTCAAAGTGCATTGCACTCAACCTCCATATCTTCATAAAGTCCCCAAATAAAGCATAGAGTATAATCATCCTCTTAAAGAAACCATCATGGGGGCTGGAGAAACTTCAGCTCAGCAGTTAAGGCACTTACTTGCAAAACCTAACAACCTGGGTTCGATTCCCCAGTACCCACATAAAGCCAGATACATAAAGTGGCATGTGCCACAGAAGTCTGTCTCTCTTCCCTCTGCATCTCTCTGCTTGTAATCAAATAATTATTTTAAAAGACTATTTAATCAATATGTGATTGATTTGACATAAAAGTAGAGACAAGTTCTGTCACCATGGTGACCTTATAGATATTAAGGTGCCATGTGTCATCCAAATGCAATTTTCTTGCTGAAAAACATGTTAGTCTGATCTTTGATGGAGCCCAGTGTGCAATGCCTGGTGAGTAATTGGGTCCCAGAGGACCCTTGAGGGAGGCCTACACTTTGGGGACTGGAACATGAGCAGCTGCGAGAACTGATGAACCTGTGAACTTGGTGAAATCTGAGCAGAGTACTGTTAGCAGTGTTTGCCCCTGCAGAATTGACTTACCTGCTGCTCTTGCTCTTGCTTACCAATAGTATGGCATGGGGAGCAGCACCAAAGCCTCCTTCACTCCCTTTGTGGATCCCAGAGTGTATCAGACATCTCCCACTGATGAAGATGAAGAGGATGAAGAGTCAACAGCTGCCGGTAAGCAGTTCTGCCCTAGGGTTTTAGAAACAACTTGGTTGCCTTTTCAGTTTGGCCTGATAAAGAAATTCATTATTAAATCAGCAGTTAAAGCATTTCATGCTCATTGCCATGTCTTACAATGAAGATTTTAGCATTATTTTTCTTTAGGTGAGTTTCCTAAAATAAATTTCTTTCTCTTCCATCTCCCATTTTTTTTCTGTTTTGCTTCTGGAAGAAACCCAGAAGTATCCAGGGACTTTAGGAAAAGCTGTTCCTCAAGGATCTCCAAACTTACCACATATTTCCCAAAAACAGTTTCTGGGTACAATGTTATGCATGTAGTAATATAACACTGGGCAGTTATAAGTGCATGTTGAGTTGTGTTGAGTTCTAGATGTGTGTTTGCATCATAAATCTGACTGACATAGAGGTAGTCTTGCTTTCTGGCCTGATGCAACTCACTAATCATTAAAGTCAGCTTAAACCAACCTGACAATATAATTTGGATCTTAAAAAGCAACTGTTTCTGCATGTTTTCACAAGAGGTAGTGATGGAATATGCGGCGTTGTGAGATTAATGTTAATTTTATAAATCATCCAAGTAGTGTCTATAAGCCTATTTTGCTAATGAATATAATACTGCTTCCAGGAATGACATTCTTAATCATACTAAAAATGTATAAATATAGTTCCATAATTTCTATGCCTTTACTATAAGACACTAAGCAAAGAAAAATCACAGTGTTTTGACACCCCGTCTCCAAATTTCCAGTGGTTATCTTTTAAGATGCCATAGACTTTTCTGATTTTTTTTTCTCTCAAAGCTCTGTTTACTAGTGAACTTCTTAGGCAAGAACAGGCCAAACTAAATGAAGCAAGGAAGATTTCAGTGGTAAATGTAAACCCAACGAACATCCGTCCTCATAGTGATACACCAGAAATCAGAAAGTACAAGAAACGATTCAATTCAGAAATACTTTGTGCAGCTCTGTGGGGTATGTGCATATGTTTTTATTCATCAATTATTTTATCCTCAAATGTTAAAAAAAAAAAAAACTGTGGGTCTTACCATGAGGAAACACTAGGAGAGTCATAGTTGTTGAGCTGGTTTGGGACTGTCTTAACTTCAAGACAGACCAAAAGTAGTTTTATCTATAGGCAGAACTAATAACATAATTGTTTTAGTTACCTTTGTGTTGCTGTGACAAAATACATAGCCAAAAGCAGCTAATGGGAGAAAAGGGTTTATTTGGGCTAAAAATCTCTAGGACACAGTTCATGATAACAGTAAAAGATGGTAGAGCAGAGGATGAGCATGACTTCTTGCCACAACTGCTGGAAGAAAGCAGAAAGAAAGTGAGCCGAGCTCTGGCAAGGGGGAGCTGGATATAACACCCTATACCTGTGCCCACTAACACACCTCCTCCAGCAAGGCTCCGCCTTCCAAATTGCCACCAGCTGGGGACCAAGCATTCAAAGCACATACTTGAGTTTATGGGAGGCATCTGATTCAAAACTATTGACACCGATACTGAGGATAGCATCTACAGTGATGGACTAAAAACCAGCAACAGATACATCAATTCAATCACTGCCCCTTGGGTAATAGATTGACAGTTAAATGAAGTTGTAGGAATGTACACCTAACCATCTGCTGCTTAGTACAAACAGTGATTGTAAAGAGGAGCCTTAGGCAGAACTGTGAAATGAGCACAATTGTCTTTATGCCCCTTCTGTAACCACCTCTTCTTTGTCTTTCCCTGTAAATCCCACTTGCCTCTTTCCCCCAGGTTCCCCACACATTTATTAGGTGTAATAATTTCCGATGCCTACCATAGTAGCTACTTACCCACACTTTAATGTTTACGTGACATAGTTTCTTGGGTTTCACAGAGACCCAGGTACAAATAGTTAAAGCCTACAAAAATTCACACCTTCACCTTGGGTATTTCTTAAATGTACAGGTGTAAACCTTCTGGTGGGAACTGAAAATGGACTGATGCTTTTGGACAGAAGTGGGCAAGGTAAAGTCTATAACCTCATCAACCGGAGGCGATTCCAGCAGATGGACGTGCTAGAAGGATTAAATGTTCTTGTGACAATATCAGGTATGTTTGCTGGGCTGACCAGCATCTATAGGTAGGCATGCATGAGAAAGGTGATCCCTGAAGTCGGAAGAAACAGTTAGCTGTGCCCTGCTTCACCCAGCCAACAAGTGGCATTGTAAGGTACAACAGGGTAGCCAGAAGAAGATCCCCATAATTTGCACTGCTGAGACTCTGACTTCCATAAGAGCACATACCTCAGCATTAAATCTGAATGAGGCAGAGATCACAAACACTGTATATTGGCCAGGACCATTAGGCAGCTAGATCTCTGAAAATTATATAGTGTGGAATACTGGTTCCATTTAGAACATTCTGACTCCCAAATAAGAACTTTTTTAAAAATGGAGGGCTGGGAAGATGGCTCAATGGGTAAAGTGTTTGCCATTCAAGTATGAAGATGGGAGTTTGGGTCCCCAACACCCATGTAAAAGCTGGGTATGGCAGTGAACACCTGTAATCCCAGTGCTGGGGAGGCAGAGACAGGAAGACCCCCTAGGCCTGCTGGGTAGCTCATCTAACCAAATCAGTGACCACTAGGCTCAGCAAAAGACCCTTTCTCAAAAAATAAGATGGACAGTGACTGAGGAAGATAGGTGGTATCAACCTCCATATGCACCAACATGAATAGGCATCCACCCCCTCACACTCTCACCATGTGAACACACATACACATATGAAAAAGATGGAGACATACCCTTATTAGGTAGAGAGTAAGTCTCACTACTGATGGGTGAAAAATGCAACCTGATTCTAAGATTATTGAAAAGAAAGATATTTTTTGCTCTGTTTCCTTCCTGATAATGTTTGAAGGAGTTATAAAAATGACCTTTTTCCCTCCCCACTCCATCAGTTGTGAAATCAAGAGTACTACTATGTGTTAGAACCACCTGGAGAGAAGGGAAAATCCAAGCATACCTCAGACCAGGGTCAGGATTTCTGGGGATACAGCTAGGCCCAGTATTAACCATGTTCAAGGCTAGCAGGAGTTCCCATCATGCAATCTGATTTGAAGGTGTGGCTCCATTCCCAGCCTTTCTTGCACAGAAGACAACCTAGAGCTTCTAGGTTGAACCCTGAAAAATGTTTAAGTCTCCAGCTGTACTTGTGTTTTGGGAAAATGCCTTCTTTTAACACTGAAATTCTCTCTTTACCTTTCCTGAAAGCTTAGAGTTTCATCATCCCCAGATATAGGCTACCCAAGTACATTCTTCTTGTTTTATGACTGGAGTTCAACTATGTCTACTCCTTTGTCCAGGCTAATTGCTTTCTTGATTACTATACAACAAAAATCAAAATGAAACTACATCTGTAAGCCGCATCTCCAAAGTGGAAATGCTACCAAAAAGTTCAAGTTCAGGCTTTATTATGTGTTAGTGCCATGTCCTCATTCTTTGGGGTGTAACTGTTTCCTCTTGTGATAAAGCACACACAGTTGGGTAAAAGAGAAAATGAAGGTAGGATTATAAGATTCTTGAACTTTCCTGGGATCCCTGCTAGGAAAAAATGCCCACCTGCCAACAGTCCTTCATGAGATTAGATCTAGAATGTTCTGGATTCTGTTGCACAGTTAGGTCTTAACTAATTCAGCAAACATGGGAAAGAGAAGAGTATCTTGCTCAAATAAAAAAGAAAACACTAGAAGCCTGGCATGGTGGTGCAGGCCTTTAATGTCAGCACTCAGAAGGCAGAGGTAGGAAGATCACTGAGAGTTCATGGCCACCTTGAGACTACAGAGTGAATTCTAGGTCAGCCTGGGCTAGAGTGAGACCCTACCTCAAAAAAATAAAAATAAAGAAACCACTAGAATCTGTCTTAACCACAAGTCCTGGCAGAGGTAACACTTGGGTAGTGAAGTTCTAGAGGGGCTCATTATTATGTCCTCACATACCCACAGATGTCAGTAAGAGCATGAAACAAAATTGATATAAGGAAGAAGAGAGAAAAGGCGATCACAGGAACTTGAAATTAAAGCTCTATTATTTCAACAGGAAAGAAGAATAAACTACGAGTTTACTATCTTTCATGGTTAAGAAACAGAATACTGCACAATGACCCAGAAGTGGAAAAGAAGCAAGGCTGGATTACAGTTGGAGACTTGGAGGGCTGTATACATTACAAAGTTGGTAAGTCTCAAGACATAGGATTGCAAATTTGGCAGATCTACTCAATCAGAATTGTTTGGTTAAGTTTATTCACTATTTTTTTGTCTGATAATCAATCATGTTTATGTCACCAGTTTAAGATATTGCTGGAGTCTAAAATGTACTTGAAATATTTCCTTTAAAAGTTAAATTGATGAAATCCAAGGAGAGTGTTTGTAATAAAGTGCTAGACTCTAGTCTGAATTTTCATAGGTACTTCTTTTAAAGACTCATTAAAATAGCAATAAAAAAAATGCCATAAACAGGGCTTGAGAGATGGCTTAGTGGTTAAGCACTTGCCTGTGAAGCCCAAGGACCGCAGTTCAAGGCTCAATTCCCCAGGACCCACGTTAGCCAGATGCACAAGGGGGCACACACGTCTGGAGTTTGTTTACAGTGGCTGGGGGCCCTGGTGCACCCATTCTCTCCCTCTCCCTCTCCCTCCCTCTCTCTCTCTCTCTCTCTCTCTCTCTCTCTCTCTCTCTCTCTCTCTCTTTTTCTCTCTCTGTATCTGTCGCTGTCAAATAAATAAATGAAAAAATATTTTTTAAAAATACCATAAACCTACAAGGTCAAAAGGATTAGGTAAGAGAAACCAGAAAATAAGAGATGTCAATAACATTGAACAAGGGTAGCTTGGTGACCTGGGACAAACAGAGGAGACCAGGAAATGCTGAAATCTACATCTGTAGTGAGAAAAATTACCAAAATAGCTCATTCATTCCACAGAACCCAGAAAGACCCAAATAGGCCTTAAGAAAGTCAAAGGTAGAAAGTCAAAGGTAGAGATGTAACACTGGTCTGAAAATAGGGCCATCAGAAAGTGGAAGAGCTGCAAATCCTCCAGGGTATAATTCCCACCCCAGTATCCCCAACCCCAACAGTTCACACAAAAGAAGGGTTTGCACAACCAATGTGAAGACATACACACACCTTTTTTTATTTCTTTTTTGGTCTGTTCAGGTCCCAAAATGTTGGCAACCATGCTTGTATTTTAAAGGAAGAATTTGAAAGATTGGAAGATTTGTCTATGGCAATACTAACTGGTCAGGAAAGAAAAGTGCTAACATTGAAGTTGTGGGGAAAAAAAAAAAATCTTGCTATGCAGTTTCTCTAAAGTGGCTTCTGGCAGTTGATCAGCCCACCTGCATCAGACCCTAGAGAAATCTTGCATGAAAGAAACTTAAACAGGAAGTAAGGACATTAGAAGATACAGGGATAAGTAGGAGTAAGAGAAAATTTCAGAAGGAGAGAATAAAAGAAGTGACATTTTATAGAGAGTAGAAAAATTGTGTCTGTGACAGAATAAGGTTATTTTCAAAGGGAGAGTATGAAGCGGGAAATCAATAAGAGATAAGAAATAATCTTGCAAGCTAAAGTATATTAGCAAGAATTTTAATAAGTAATAGTGTTAAAAAATATCAGTGTTAATGGAAGATAAAGATAAGAAAATCTAAAAAGTATAATGAACAGGAGGCAAGAAAAATATAAGGAAAGAAAGTATCAATCCAAGTGGTTGAAAATATGAATTTTAGAAAAAAAATAGAAAATAAGTAGAATGGAGAGAAATATTAAAGAAAGATTATAAGAACATCTTCTGGCTTGACAGCCTTGATTTCAGAGATTAAAATGATTTGGGGTACCCAGAATGGTAACAAAAAAAGACTCGCAAGAATTACCAAAAATAGACCCAGAATCAGAGTCTAGGAGCTTTGAGGCAATAGAAGATTAGAACTAGCATGGTCTTCAAAATTCCAAGGGAAAAAATATAATATTTTAAAATTCATGAAATACAGTATTAGGATTAGAACCAACTCTTTGAGAAGGGGGGAGAAAGAGAGAAACCAATTGAGATTTATTATATTGAATTGGACCACTTAATGATAAACACTGAGAAGTCCCAAGATTTGCAGTTAGGAACCTGGAGATCTAGGACAACCAAGGGTGTGATTCTAGTTCAAGCTCAAAGACCTGAGAACCAGGAAAACCGATAGTAGAGTTCCAGTCTGAAACCCGGCAGACTTCATAGGCTCTGTACCTTGGGAAAAGTGATGGTTCAGCCAGTTTATAGATCAGAAAAGCTACTGCTCAAACAGGCAGGAGGACTCTGCCTCTGTATCTACTCCAGTCTTCAGTCGAAAAGATGAAGGCCGCCACATTGAAGAAGGCACTCCGCTTTACCCAATCTACTGATTCAAGTGTTACTCTCATCAGTGCCTTTTTTTTTTTTATTTTCACTTGTGTGTGTGGTGTGCACACTTCTGGCATTTGGTGTATGCATATGTATATGCTCTTGTGGTACCTCATGTGCTCAGAGCAGAACCAATCCTTATTGAGTCAGAATCTCCTATAGACCCCAGAGCTTGCACCCCTCAAAATGAGCTCCAGTGTTTCCCTTGTCTCTGCTCCCCTATGGAACTAGGGTTGGAGATGTATGTGGCCACACTGTGAGGATCATGTGCCAGTGGTATCTCAAGCCTTAATGCTTCCACAGGAAGTGCTCTTAGCCACTGAGGCATCTCTCCAGCCCCAGTTTAAAAAAAAAATCCTTACAGAAACACCTACAATAGTGTTTGACCTAATATTTCAAAACTGTAGCCCATAAAAATTAATGCACAAAATAAGTATCATACTATGAAACCATTCATCAGCTTTCAGTGAAGAATGAAGACATTTTAAGACATGTAGTATTTCCAAAAATTTACATTTCATGCACCATCAGAATAATGTGGAGTGTCATATTCCACAAAAATAAAGAACTAAAACCTTGTGATTCAGAAAAGAGATGAAGAAAATGCCTAAATGATGGTGAAGGATCCTTGGAAGGACAAGGTTGCCATATACCTAGAGAGTCATGAGTCCTCAGGGAGCAGGACAATGCAAATATCTAGGGAGTATCCTCAAGAAAAATAAAGTGGCATGAATAGATAATAGATTATGGTCATGTTTGGCCATATTGAAGGGTATTTCCTAGCATAAAGTTTATTTTTGCATAGAGATAGTACATTAGAAAGTTACATGTCCCACTGGGATAAACCTCCAAACCAGGCACAGTTTATGGGAGGAATGGCATTTATTTAAAGTGGACAGATCCAGGGGAGGTTCCATGATGGCAGAAGCTGGCTCCCTTTCACACATCTAAGCTGAGAGAGAAAAGCCATAAGCAAGCACATTTCAGGAACTCAGCGGAACTCAGACACTTTGTATATTTTAGCTTGGAATTCAGAACCGCCTCAGGGCTGGACCCCAGGATCTGTCCACAGTGACACCTCCTCCAGCCAGATGGCTGTAGATCTGAATTATAAGCTTTTATAAGCTCCTACATCTATTTGGGGATATCCATTCAAATGAGCACAGGTAGATACATAGACAAGTGAGGAAGTAGAAAATGAGGAAAAGAAAGAAATGAACTGTTAACATGGTATATGCATGTTCAGCTAAAAAGAGAAATAAGTACTTCATATTGCTTTTTAAATTGGTGTGTGCACATTCGTATGCTGTGTGAGTACCAGTACAATGTTTGTGTTTGTGTACAAGCCACACATAGGTCAGAGGACAAAATGAGTATCATTCTTAGGAACACTGTCCACCTCTTTTTGAGACAGGGTCTAACCTTGGCCTGGGCTCAACAATCAGGCTAGATTGGCTGGCCAGCAAGCTCCAGGGACCATCTTGTCTGCCTCTCCACCCCTAGGGTTACAGGTGTACTCTATCACACCTGGGATTTTATATATTTTTATTGTATCATAATAGGAGGAAAAGATCATGACATCAAAATAAAAGAGAGACTGATTGAGAGGGGGAGGGGATATGATGGAGAATGGAGTTTCAAAGGAGAAAGTGGAGGGAAGAAGGGCATTACCATGGGTTATTTTTTACAATTATGGAAGTTGTCAACAACAACAAAAAAAAAAAAAAAAAGAATTGAACTCAGGTCTTCATGTTTATGAGGCAAACTAAGCTATTTCCCCAACCATGCTTCATATTGCTTTAGCCAAAAATTCTAAATATAACCACATTGGTGATGTGAGAAAGAAGTATATTTGTATGAGAGAGAAGAGATGGTATACAAGGTTAATTTAATACTGTGAAGGCAGTGAATGTCTACATTTGGATGAAAATGAACAAATAATGGAATACACACTAGAAATCTGGAAATAAGTGGTTAAAAGAAGTGACCATGACTGTGTGTAGGAACAGAAATCCGAACTGAAGCAGACAACTATTTTTCATAACTCTTTTAGTAAAATCTGAATTTTTAAAGTATGTACCTATACGTCATATTCATCTCAAAGGTTAATGAAATATGGGAAATGACAATGCAAGTGGTAGAAAGCCTTTAGATGTCCTCACCCTTCTCCAAAGTTGCCTGTAATAGGATCTTGGAAAAACAGGGTGACGTTTTAAATCCATAACCCATTTGGTGCAGTCAGTGGGGAAAAAAAAGTTTTATTTTGGCTTATAGGCTCAAGAGGCAGCTCAAGGATGGCAGGGGGGAAACAATGGCATTAGCAGAGGGTGGACATCACCCCGCTGGCCCACATAAGGTGGACAACAGGAACAGGAGAGCGTGCCAAACACTGGCAAGGGGAAACTGGCTTTAACACCCATAAGCCCGCCCCCAACAATACACTCCCTCCAGGAGGCATTAATTCCCAAGTCTCCATCAGCTGGGAATCTAGTATTCAGAATACCTACGTTTATGGGGGACACCTGAGTCAAACCACCATATTCCCCCAGAAACTGATATCTATATATGATATAAAAATACAATGCACTCAGTCCAACTTTAAAAGTCCCCAGTTTTTATCAATTCTTTTAACTGAGCCATAATACAAAAAAAATATATATATAATGGCACAGAATAAACATTCACACTGCAAAAGTTGGCATTGGGCATAGCAAAGAAATACTCAAGCAATACATGATTTAAACAGGGCAAATACCAACCTCTGTAGTTCCAAGTCCAACAACTCTAGTTAGTGACAAATCTCCCAGTCCAATAATTCTAACCAGCAGCAAGCCTCTGGACTTCTAATTCCACCCCTCCTTAGGGTATTCACAGTCCTGGAAAACTTCATCGGGGCTGGCAGCTTTCCTTAGCAGTGATCTTGTGGTTCCAGCATCTCCATTGGGTCTCCACTGCAATCCATGGTTCATCTTCATGGCCCCATGGGGTCTCCATGCAGGCAATCAGCAAACCTGCTTCACAATGCCCTGCCCATGGCCATTTCCAAAACACAAGACTGTGATGTAAACTCAGTGACCTTCTCTTTCCTGTATTTCTTGTACTCCACAATAGCAGGTAGGGTGCCAATTTGTTAATCCAGGAGGGAATAAAGTAGACTTTGAAGAACAGAACACTTCTTGAGAACTCAGCCCCCTCCAAAAGAGTCTACATTCTTCCTGTTGCTCCAGTGCAGGTTGGCTGGCCCAGTCTCAAAGGTTGTAATCTCTCAATTGCAGCTGAACAGGCAGCAGTTCACCCAAAGATTTTTCTTTCTGTGCCATGTCCCTCTGCTCACACCAGTCCATTTCTATGCAAAGCAACCCTGCACAACTTCTCAGGACACAGGCATAACAGCAAGCTTCTCCACACAAACTGCTAGCCCAGTCCAAGCAAAGCTCTTTCTCACCCTCATAAGCCAAACCTCACTGTCCATATTTCTTACTGCATTCAGGTCTTTCAACTCTGACCAGAATAGTCCATCAAGCTGTACTTACAGCACTGCAAGGCATCTCTTAGGCCAAGGTTTCAAATCCTTCCATGTTCCTCTTGAAAATCAGCTCCAAAAGGCCAAAGCCACAAAGTCAGGTGTCTAGCAACAATGCCACTCCTCAGTACCTCTTTACTGTTGCAGTCAGGTTCTCAGTGCTGGTAGAAATCACCCAACCAAGAGCAGCTTGTGGGAAAAAGAGGTTTATTTTGGCTTACAGCCTCCAGGGGGAAGCTCCACGATAGCAGGGGGAAATGATGGCATGCGCAGAGGGTGGACATCACCCCCTGGCCCACTAAGGTGGACAGGAACAGAAGAGTGTGCCAAACACTGGCAAGGGGAAGCTAGCTATAACACCCATAAGCCCACCCCCAACAAAATACACTGCCTCCAAGAGGCAATAATTCCCAAATCTCCATCAGCTGGGGATCTAACATTCCAAAGACCTAAATTTATAGGGGACACCTGAATCAAACCACCACAGCCTACAATCATGTGTACTATAGACAGAAAGTAGAAACAGGAGGAAACATTATAGAAGACATCAGAAAGCAAGAATCTAGTCACTTATGTTACTGACTTGTCTTGGTGAAAACCTGAGCGTGCGGTCTTCTGACAACTACAGAGAGTTCTGTCTGTTCTAGACCAATCTCGATGCCCCATGCCTCCAAGCAGCAGTTCCAGACCCACTGACAGAAGTACTAGATAGTAAATTAGAAGGCTCCAGATATGGCACTATGCCCTTACTATTGTACAAACTGTGCCTTTCAGGACAAAGAGACTATCTTTACACATAATGGGCTTATTTTATGTGCATTTATTCAGAGAAAGTAAAGGAGCTGTTTATTGGCAGCATACATAAACCCTTGATACCTACAAACATCACCACAGCCACAGTCATATCTGCACAGCTGCTCCACACCTAGCACCGTGCCAGGCACACAGAGGCCAGTGAAGGCAGGAGCGGATGTTGAAAGACACAGTATTAAGAAACTAGACCACATGGGGGAGTATTTTTCCACAGCAAGCTGGTGAGGTTCAAGCTATTAACTGTTCCACTGTGCCTTTTTGTTTAGGAATTGGAATCATTTGGTCTTTCTTTATGCTCTGGAATTATAAATTTCCCTTTGATCTGATTATTGGGCAAAGAATCGAATGCACAGTGCATCTTTCTCACATAGCAATGGATAGTGTATTGGAAATAAAATGTCTCTTTCTTTGAGGATATTCCTTGCTCTCAAAGGAAAACATAGTAACTAAAGTGCTATTATGGAAACAATTTTTACAGCTCAGTCAAAACATTTCTTTGAGAAATTCCTTTAAGTGGCTTACTCTTTATGATGGACATTTGTTATCACAAATATTTCTAGTGATCAAATTTCATGACATAAACTAATACTGAATAATTTTGGAGCCATAAAATTAATGGCTGGAAATAATATAGTTTCTGAATATTACCTAGAAATGTTTTCCTAAACTATAATGTCTCCAATGTCCTGTCCAACCTACAGATCTTCCATCAGCCCTTCTAATGTCTACCTTCTCGTAACTGCTATCTTGCTCATTGCCTTGATGTGCCTTCCCATTGCACACTGACCGATAGTCAGAACACACAAAAAGGAAATGTAACCAGAAAGCAGTAACTGATAATTTCCACCAGGATCTGAGACCAGCTTATTTTTCAGAAATACTTTTTTTTTACTTCAGTCATCCATATGCAGTCCCTAATTTGCTTCCCTTGTGAGATTTGAGCTGACACCAGTGAGAGTTTGTAACACATGACTGTACCAGCATACTCAAGTTCATATTTCAAAAGTATAAACTAGGAATAACACACAAAAATGTTGTTTATTCACAAGTCATGTTTAAAATGTTTAAATGTTGAATACCTAAAATATTTTTCTATTTCTTTTATCCTATGTATACTTAGGCTAGTTTGTTTTTAATATTATTTATTTATTTGATAGAAAGAATGCACCACTACAAGTGGACTCTAGACACATTCATCACTTTTTGCATCTGGATTTACAGAGGTAGTGGGGAATTGAACCCAGGCTGGCAGGCTTTGCAAGAAATTGCCTTTGTACTGAAGGGATGGCTTATCAGTCAAAGTGTTTGCCTGCAAAGCCAAAGGACCCAGGTTTGATTCCCCAGAACCCATGTTAGCCAGATGCACAAGGGGGCACATGTGTCTGGAGTTTGTTTGCAGTGGGCTGGAGGCCCTGGAGCACCCGTTCTCTCCCTCTCCCTCCCGTCCTTCCTTCTCCCTCTCTCCCTCTTTCTCTGTCAAAATAAATAAAATAAAATATTAGGGGGAAAAAAAAAAGCTTTTAAAAAAAGAAGGAAATTGTCTTTAACCACTGAGCCCTCCAAGCTTTTTTATGGTACGCAATAATTCATTATACATTTATAAAGAATCAGAAGGCATGGACTGTGGAGATAACTCAATGGGTGAAGCACTTGCCACACAAGTGTGAGTACCTGAGTTCAGATCCCCAGACCCAATGTCAAAGCCAGAAGCTGTATGCAGTGGGATTCGAAATCCCAACACACTTACAACAAAATGTGAAGCAGGCACGGGGGAACTTTCCAGAGGCTCTTGGGCCAGCTAGCCTGGCAAGTGCATCAATGGACAAGAATGAGAGACCCTACCTCAAATGAGATAGAGGACAAGGACCTCTGACCTCCACACATGCCGCATATGCACACCTAAGCACAAAAACACACAAGGAACCAGAAGACTGGATACTCTCACATTCAATTGTGAATCTTTTCCTAGGTGTTGGGGGAACACATCAGGGAATCATTTCATAATGAATCCCTGTTGGATGGGGATGTAGCTCAGTAGTGGCAATGCTTGCCTATACCTGTGAGGTCCTGAGTTCAGTCCCCAGCCCCACACTAAAAAAGGAAGAGTTTCAGTTATAAAGTAACCAAGTAGAAACCTAAAATTTGATCTAACTGCATTAAATTTTTCCCATCTGGTATTCTTATGATGAAATATTCTGTTTGTACTAATATATTTTAGGAAAAAGAAGACTGGCATATATATTATTTATGGAGTACAGAATTTCTAAGAATAGATTCCTCATTTAATAGTGAAATATCCAGAAAGCATATAAAGGATTTTTTTAAATTTTTTTACTGATTTATTTGAGAGAGCAAGAGAGAAAGAAGCAGATATAGAGAGGGAGAGAATGGGCACACCAGGGCCTCCAGCCACTGCAAACAAACTCCAGACACGTGCGCCACCATGTGATTCTGGCTTACATGGGTCCTGGGGAATCAAAGCAAGATCGTTTGGCTTTGCAGGTAAATGCATTAACTGCTAAGCCATCTCTCCATCCCTCACATAAAGGATTTTGAAATTCCCCAGTCATCATTCTACATATTGATTATTATACTATCAGATGCACACAGGGACAGTAACTAAGAGTTCAGACAGCAGGATGTATTCTTCCATTCATTCATTCGGTAAACATTCGTTGAGTACTACTTCATGTAAGGCAATAATGATTTAGGTACTCAATCATTTTACCAAGTTTCTACCCATGAAATTTAGGATGCTTAATACTCCATTTTTCTAAAGAGTAAAAGGATTTGTTAGAAAAGATTTATTAGGACTAGAGAGATTGCTCAGTGGTTAAGGTGCTTGCCTGCAAAGCCTAATGACCTGGGTTTAATTCTCCAGTACCCATGTAAAGCCAGATGCACAAATGGTTCATGTGTCTAGAAGCCCTGGTATACCTATTCCCTCTCTCTCTCTCTCTCTCTCTCTCCTTACAAATAAATGAAAAAATAATTAAAGGCGGGATTTGTCACAGTATGTGCAGCCCTTAAAAATGAGCCACTAACAAAACCGAGAAATCCTAACATTCCATCTTCCATTAGAAGCACAAAAAGCAATTATTTCATTTAATAAATAGAACTGAAGTCTTAATAATCAGGGAAGAGCACCCTAGTGTTTCCACCTATTTCTTCATCTTTCTATCATTTGCTTTCTCCCACTTATATGCAGTGAGCATAAAATCCAGGTAAAATGCCAGCAAGAAACAATGCAGGGCTAGAGAGATGGCTTAGCAGTTAAGCGCTTGCCTGTGAAGCCTAAGGACCCTGGTTCGAGGCTCGATTCCCCAGGACCCATGTATGCCAGATGCACAAGGGGGCTCATGCATCTGGAGTTCATGGGCAGTAGCTGGAGGCCCTGGCGCGCCCATTCTCTCTCTATATATATCTGCCCCTTTCTCCCTCTGTCACTTTCAAATAAATAAATATAAACAAAATTTAAAAAAAAATTTTAAAAAGAAATGATGCAGATTCTTATCACAGTGAATATTCACATCCAAACTTAGTCTTGCACAATTGCATCTTTAGATAAAGAAATATATTTTAATGGAAAACTAAAATCTCCTGGTATTCTGCCAACCAGGTACACAGGATACTAAATCTGTATGTTGTTTTTTTTTTTTTTTTTAAGTGTGAATGAAGCCAGGCGTGGTGGCACACGCCTTTAATCCCAGCACTTGGGAGGCAGAGGTAGGAGGATTGCTATCAATTCTAGGCTACCCTGAGACTCCATAGTGAATTCCAGGTCAGCCTGAGGTACATGAGACCCTACCTCAAAAAATAAAAAATAAATAAATTGTGGTTTCTGGAAAGATGTTCCAACATAAGAGCCTTTGAAGATCTGAAATCTCCTGAGTTCAAATCCCCAGGATCCATGTAAACAGCTTCTTATGACCACACATATCTGTCACCTCAGAGAATCAATAAGCCTCACAAAAACCACAGAGAGAAACTCAGTCTCAAGAAAATACACAGATAACTGATTTAGAAGGGCACAAGTGCTCCTCCGGCCTCTGCATGTGTGCACAAATGCACATACACATACAAACACCACACATTCCACTACTCTACATGCCACACATGCAAAATAATAATAATAAAATAAAATTTAACTTAATTAAAATTTTAAGACAGATTCCAAGAGCATCATCCTCAACTATGGAAACAGGCATGTATACAGGCATCTTGTGTCTTAGATGTTAATACAAATAAAGTTTGAGTAAATCAGTGTGTTTTTAAAATTCATATTTTTTTATTACAGTTAAATATGAGAGGATCAAATTCTTGGTGATTGCCTTAAAGAATGCCGTGGAAATATATGCCTGGGCTCCTAAGCCCTATCACAAGTTCATGGCATTTAAGGTAAGAATGCAAGTTACTTTCTCCTTTTACTTTCACTTCCTACCAGTGGTCTGTTTTCCATATAAACCCATACCAATTTTACTACATATAGTAAATTTCTTTTAAAAGTGATCCTTGAATTTGTTTTTCCAAAAATAGTATTTAGAAATACCATAAAGTTCATCAAGTATGCCAGACATGGTGGTGCACACCTTTAATCCCAGCACTTGGGAGGCAGAGGTAAGAGGATCACTGTGAGTTCGAGGCCACCCCAAGACTACATAGTGAATTCCAGGTCAGCCTGGACTAGAGTGAGACCCTACCTTGAGAAAAAAAAAAAAACAAAGTTCATCAAATTAACACTTACATTTTCAGTCCCTTTGAGATTTGTGAATTACTGTCTTCAAGAGATATTTAGTATGGATTGCTAGTCAGAGTAGACTGTGTGATACTACACAATGATATTTATTGTAAAGCCACTGAAACTTGAGTACAGTCTGATACTTGTGTGAAAAGGACAGATCAATGACAACACTGTCTCCTTGTTAAACTGAGCCTCCAGATCTAAGGATCAGAAGCCTTTCTGGGTAAAACTTCTAAGGCTCACTTGATGTTCACTGCTCTCCTCTGCTGGTCCACCTCTCCGAATGGAGTACTGAATAGTCACTCGTGGGAATGACTTTGTTTCTCTGTGCTTCCATTCTGATTCTCTTGGTGTTTGTTTGCCTGGTCTGCGTACATGCTCACCATGGCTGGATGGGTCACCCAGGATGCTCATCAAGAGTGGGACGGTGGACCATATGCTTATCTCATTAACCCCATCCCATAAAAGCTGACTCCCCACCTGTCATAAGTCCATGAGTTTAGGCACCCTAATGTGTTCAGAACTCCATACTCCAACTATGGCCAATCAGTTTCTTCCAGTGTCTCTCCTTTTGTATTTCTCTCTGGCCCTCTCTTTTTCTTCCACCTTTGTGACTGTGGTAGCCCTTTGGCTTTATTCTTTCCTTCCACTGTGCCATAAAAAGTCAGGGTTGCCCAGGGAACACTGTTGGCCTTCATTGGGAATGTACCACCCTCTCCAATCTTGTCCCTCTAGTTCCAATGGCCCCTTGTGATGTTCTCTGGAGGACAGGCTATTCAGTGGACATGGGTACCCCTTCATAGCTCACTTTTATGGAAAGACCTGTTTGGAATGTGTTACATCCATAACAACAGTGCACGGAAAGCTCCCCAGGGCTAATGTGGAGCTGCTGTACAGCCAAGCTCTCCCACCAGAAAAGCCTTTCAGTCGCAATCCTGTTCCCATCGTGACTCTGAAAGCAGTGCCATCAGGATCCTAGCCACAGCCCATGAGTGAGACCCAGCCCAGAAAAGGGAAGGACAAAGGCAAGGACCTGAATGAGCCTTCTGTGGGGACAAGGACACGAGACAATAGCAACAGATGAAAAGAGAGGGGGTTAGATGGCAACAGTGTGATAGTTACTCCCTAAAAATGAGAAAAATAAAAAACCCTAGAGCTCGGGGTCAAATAAAAGCACAGCAAGGAAAAGAGGTAGGAAACGTTTTGCAACTCTTGGTACGTTGGCACTGGATCCAGTTGCAGAGAACTTTCACAAGCTTAGCTAATTCTTCTTTTCCTGTCTCCTTAAACCCTGGGAACCAATTCTATCCATGAGTCCTGCAGTGTTTCACCCCAATCTCCTTCTCTTACCTCCTAAACCTACTCTTAGATCACAATATTACATTTAGAAAATGTGCCACCTAAGACCCACTAAGTCTATTGAAGAAACATTTTAGCCAGAGGATGCCCATCTGCCCATCCCAGGCTGTTCTAAATGGGAGCAACCCCAGCTGGGTGTGGTGACCCTTTGGGAAAGTGGTGCCTGCAAGCCCTCCAGATGGCAAAGGCCAGAAGAGAAAAGCAGTGCCCAGATGCCACATCTGCCCCACAAACGTGACAGCATTGAACCATCTCTGCCATTTGGGACAGAAAGGGGAGAAGGGATCAAAACAGATAGTCCTGGAGCCAGATGCAACCAGACCTAAAATAGAGATTTTTTTCCTCCCTTTTCAGCTGAACAAATTAACATGCTTCAGACAATAGCCAAGGGAAACTTATTAAAATAACCTCCTTGGATGATGTGGGTACTAATGAGGTTATTCTTAAAGTCTTTTTCAGATCTTCAGCATAAACCTCTGCTAGTTGATCTCACGGTAGAAGAAGGTCAAAGGTTAAAAGTTATCTTTGGTTCACACACTGGTTTCCATGTAATTGATGTTGATTCAGGAAACTCTTATGATATCTACATACCATCTCATGTAAGTTCCAGGAATCAGACTGTCTCATGCTCCCTGCATGTAGGAGATTTGATTTTGTATTTTTAGTAGAAGTTACATTAATCTTTGCTAACTAGTAAATTAGATGGCCTTTGTGAATCACTACATAGACAGAATGCTTTTAATGGTAAAAATGTAAATCTGCCAAATTTGTGTTACTTTCTAAAGCTGGGGATCACATAATAGAATTTATTTTGTATGGACTGGTGTAGTAGACAGCCTCGGCTCACTGAGATGAACCTTCAAACTAGGGATAGTTATGGAAGAAAGGGTTTATTCAAGCTTACAGATCAAGGTAAAGCTCCCATAATGGCAGAAGGTGGTCCTCTTTCACAGGACCAAATAAAGAGAGAGAGAGAGGGAGAAAGAAAGAAAAAAAAAGCAAGCAAGCAAGCACACAAGAGGAACTCCAGGCAGAACTCAAGCACTTTGCATATCTTTAGACTGGAATTCCAAATCTACCACCACACCTTAGATTTGGACCCTAAACTCAGCCCAGTGACACCTCCTCCAGCCAGGTGGCTGAAGATCTAAATTACAAACTATAGTACAATCCTGAATATATTGGGGGCCACCCATTCAAATTACCACAACCGGAAGGTAGCTCAATGGATCCCATGCTTGCTTTGCATGTGTCACAGACAGATCCCCAGCACCCACATACATGGGAAGCAAGAATGGTGCCCCAGTGTTTACTCAGGAGGCAAAGGCAGAGGGTCTCTAGGGCAGCTAGACTAGCCACATTGGTAGGCCCTGCGTTTGAGAGAACCTTCCTCAGTAAATACAGTGGGGAGAAACCTAGGAAGACACCCAGTGTCAACCTCTGCTTCCCCAACACACACACATATATATACATCCACACAAATACACACACACACACAAATAAACTTTTTGTATTTATTCTACTTATTGCCTCTTTGGACTTTAGGTTAAATTGATGTGTATGGCTAGAGAAATGGCTCAGATAATAAAAGCACATGTTGCAAGTATGAGGGTCTGAGAAGGCCCAAAACTACATGAATTCAATACCCCAGGACCATGGAAACAACTGGGCATGGATGTGTTCATCTATAACCCCCGTCCTGCGAGAAGCAGAGACCAGAGAATTGCTGGGGCTTCTGAAAACCATAGCTCCTTATTCAGAGACAGACTTTCTCAGGGAATATGAGAATTATCAATAGAGGGGGACATCCAAATGTCCCCTATGACTGCCCCATGCCTATGAGCTCATCTTCTGTACATGCATGCAACACACACACAACATACCACATGCTACACATCAAAATAAAGAATATGTTTTATACCAAAAAAATACATTTTATGCAATACAGGAATTCCCATGTTTCGTTTTTGAAGGATGATTGGTTCACTTGATGCTGGAGAAAGCCAATAGTTAGTTAGATACTAAGTTCTTGAAGAAAATCTCCTTTCTGCTATCCTAGTTCATGTCATAAGCCTGGGGGCAGTGTGGTGGTATGGAGGTGACATGTTGGAACTCAGACCCTGTTTCCAGCATGTGTGTGCTTTTGTTACAAGGGACATGTAGGCAGCCTCTCCAACCCTCAGATTTCCCATCTGTAAAACGGGAATAGAGGTGCCTAACCTGTAAGATGATCACCAGATTTGTTAGGAAATCTGTGGCTTAGGGAGGTAGCTCAGTCAGTAAAGTGCTTATCCTGCAAGCCTGAGGACCCGGTTCAACACACAGAACCCATAGAAGAAATCCAGGAGAGGTAATATGCCCTTGTAACTCTGCACTGGGGAAGTAAGGACAAGAAGATCTCTGGGGCTAACTTCCTAGCCAGTCTAGCCAAATTAGGTTAGTCCCAGGCCAGTGGGAGACCCTGTTTCAGGGCAGTACCTGAAGGAACACTCAACGTTGTTCTTGGCCATCTGTTCACACATGTGCACACCAACCCAGGCATGCATAGACACACACACACACACACACACACACACACACACACAATAGGTCATTGATCTCTAAGTACCATTTCCAGGGCCTTACATTATCATGAGTATTCTTACTAATAATATAATATTCAAGTTACTCTACTGATTCTGTGCCTAAAACATTGCTCTTAAGGAAGGCACTACATGGATCCACTTATTAGAAGGGCACAGTATAAGCTGTGTGTCCTGAATGCAGTCCCAAGGCCAACTCCATGGTTAATGGGTATTTTGAGAGTTTGATGCTTTTAAAGAAGCATTTGTTTAAAATATTTTTAATATGTTCTAAACACAGTTGTCATATACCACTGCATTGAAGCTGTTTGCTTGTGTGTGCATCATCAGTGAGAATGCTGGAGCCTCACTGTGGTAACCTTTAATCCCTGTATCCCTGTCTGTCCATCACACACTAAAATGTTGTGACATTGTCAGCCAGGAGATTACAAAAATACCACACTTATTTTAATAATGTGGGTTTTTCTTTGAGTGCTAATTCTATTTTTTCTAAAGAAACTACCAATTTGGATTATTCTGATACTTAGTCCCCCAGATAAATACCCTGTGTTATATTCTCATAGCCTACTCATTAGAAAGCTTGTGTTTTCATCCATTTTGGAAGTAGTTACTCTAGTGGAAAATCCATAAACTTCAGTGTCAGCAAAACATGCTGAAGTCTGAATTCTACCATCATATAGTTGTCCAGCTTCAGCCAAATTCTACAACCCTCTTGAGACACATTTTCCTCATCTGTAAACAAAGATATCTACCATAGGGAGCTCTGCTAAGTACTAGAAATTGCATAGATAGGGCAGTGTGTGCATGATACTCCACAGACATAGGGTTACTGATCATAGAAACAAGTAAGTTGGATTTTTCATCTAGTAACTAGATTTGTGTTTATCAGGGCATTTGATAAAGTCAGTGGTTAAAGAAAATTTGTCCTTAAATTGAAAATGAAACCTTTTTTGCAGTTCTTAAACAGAAAAGTCAATAGGTTGTCTTTTTTTTTTTTTTTAGTATAATAATGCTTGGCTTTTCTTTTCTTCTAGATTCAGGGCAATATCACTCCTCATGCTATTGTCATCTTGCCTAAAACAGATGGGATGGAAATGCTCGTTTGCTATGAGGATGAGGGGGTGTATGTGAATACCTACGGCCGGATCACTAAGGATGTGGTGCTCCAATGGGGAGAAATGCCCACGTCTGTGGGTAGGTTAACCATTCCTTATCTCCTTCAGCAGTTACATCCCCCAAATGAAACGAAAGTCAAGAAATGTGAAACAACCATTTGATTCCACAAAAAAAAAGTCTGTGAATAACACTTGTAAGACTTGCTTTGTCTGTTTATCTCAATTTGTTTGTCATTTTTGTGGTTAAGATGTGAACAGATGCTATGAGTTCTTGCCCATCTAATGTTTTTAATGCAGTTTTGGAAATTCCTTTTGACAGCCTACATTCATTCCAATCAGATAATGGGCTGGGGCGAGAAAGCTATTGAGATCCGGTCAGTGGAAACAGGACATTTGGATGGAGTATTTATGCATAAGCGAGCTCAAAGGTTAAAGTTTCTATGTGAAAGAAATGATAAGGTAAATCCGTTTCAACATTTGCATTAGTGTTTGCATTTTAAGAGACCACCAGGTACCTGTGAAACCTTCATTTTCCTTTATACTGATTTGAGTCACATCTGTGTTAAAAGATCAATAGTATCTTGAAATGGCATTATTTGGTTTGATTCATGTGAACATCCGCAATATATGACTCACACATGAAATCACACATAAAACATGTAGAAATGTGTTGTAAACTCTTGGAAACTAATTCTTCTCTGCACCTAAGGAAGGTGGCCCATCATTAATCATCTCACAGTGGGTCAGCTTTAGACATCCACTTGTAGGCCTCTCACAGAATCATGTTAGATTCACCCTTAAATATAAAACCTCTGACATGTAAAGATATGAACATTTAACAAATGTCACCTATACCTTAAGAAATGCACAACCACAACAAACTCAAGTAGTGCCATGTCCTGTCTCATTCCAGCCATGTTTCTTCCGAAATGTCATAAGGGGACTGTGTTCTAGTGAACGTGGCTGTGTTTGTGTGCTATGATCAGTCACCTCAGAGGGCTGTCCTGAAGCTGTGCTGCTCTATCGTGTCTTCCCTGTAGAACACCCCTGGGATTTTAGTAGCTAAACTGTACTGTATTTGTCAATGCACCCTTTGTGACTGTAGTCAACATTAGCAGTGATGTCCTCAGGGCAGCAGACATAAATGCTTATAGAAGAGAATGGAATGGGTTGACCTGTTTACATCTCTTTGCTCATCCCAGTTCCCCAGGCTGGTCTTCATCTGACCCTGAGGATGTGGATCTACACTATATTTGGCCTTGGCTCTGACCTAGTGAAGTATGGGTGGACAGCAGCTAGGAGAGACCAGTATAGTGTTAGGGACTTAATCAGAAAATAGACCTAACTAGTAAGACTCTAACATCTAGTCAGTCTCTGTGGATTCTAAGACATGGAATGTTCTAGTCTTAGGGGACCACTGGTTCATGATGACTGGCACCAACAAGCCTGTTCCAAGCTAGGGCCATGCCCCAAGAGAAGGCTAGAGCCACACCAGTGTCATAGGCCTGAAGCTTTTCCGTCGGGACATACAACAAGAGCCCTCTCTTTCCCTCTTTGTGGCTCCCATAAGTACTCACTCCATTGTGTTTCATCGGCCCTAAGAGTAGCTTTACTTTCATATGTAGCATTAGCTGAATGATAAGCAATCCCATAGGCTTCTTGAGAAGTTGTAGGCAGAGAGCATTCTTCCAAAGAAGCTGTGGAAATGAAGTAGCAGAGACTTCATACTAGTGACAAAGGCCAGTACCTCAGACCACAGTTAGGCATTGGCTGACTGAAGGGCTAGGCCACGGCCCAATATATTATTTTCCTGGGTCAGTGGCTCATTGACACCCAGCTCAAGCAAGCAGTAATCCAAGTTTTGCTCACTTCTTTCAGCCTTGATAAAATGATTGAACAGGCTCATAGCTAATGGACTGCAGTTCTGCTGAGTCATACCATTATCTCATTTGGCCTAAGTATCTGCCAACATCAGCAGAGACACTAAGTGTTAACTCCTGGGATGCCAGATTGAATAGGTATTCAACACTTCAACCTGGATGATGACAACCATTTCAATTTAGCTTGAACTTTAAACATTGAAAACGGAAGTTAGGTAACAATCAGTAGGCCCAAAATTTGCCCATGATTTTGAGAAGTTTAAGGGATTCTCTTTCATCCTGAAGTCTGACTCCACGTCAGTTCTAAGGAAGAGAAGGGGAGCCTGTGCCTTTCTAGAAATCATCACTGTCCTAGGCCAGCAGTCTATCACACTAGCCTAGCAAGAAATGCCCTCTTAAAACGTGAGCGTCCCGCAGTCAGGACTGTAATTAGTAATACTAACAAGCATAAATAAGGGCAAGGGTGTTTCTATAAGATGCACTGTCTCAAAAGTCACTTTATAAACACTGTCCATTGAGACTTAAGAACTGACACATGACGAGGCTAGGACATGTGAGAGGAAATGGATGGACTGCAGTTGAACTAACTTGTTTTTAATTTCAAACAGGTATTTTTTGCATCCGTACGATCTGGAGGAAGTAGCCAAGTGTTTTTCATGACCCTCAACAGAAATTCCATGATGAACTGGTAACGGAAGAGCACTTGGCACTTATCTTCATGGCGTTCTTTCTAATGTAAAAGAACATAACTCGTGTGGACTTACGCCAGTCTAGAGGCACAACCCGAAGGCCACTTTCCCTTTTTCCTCTCCCTCCACCCCTCCCGATACAGTCCCTCTTTCAGTGTTGCAGCCTGGTTGAGAAGGAGAGAAAGAGATGGCAGGAATGTCCGGGAGATCCCCAAGGATGCTGCATTGTCTGTGGATGGAGACGGACCTTGTGCTCTTCGGAGTTAGGGTTAGAAGCAAATATTGTGTGCTGTTATGATTAAGCTGTGTTTTTGGTGGCTTTTACATTTGGGAAGTTTTTGGTTTTTTAGGATTTTTTTTTTCATTTTTTTCTTTACCCCCTTACTTTGTAAGAATGGGGAAAGAATGTATACTCAGAAAATTTGTATTTTCCTTTTTTTTCCTGTAATTCTGTCTGCCTGCTACCTTTAAGTATATGGTATGTTGTAACTGTTCAATGGTGACAGACAGCACAATAGATGTACCTTATCTCCTTACGCTAAAGGCCGTAATCGCAGAGCGGGATAATTTAAGAATTCTCTTGCCTTCACCAACCCAGAGGTTGCCTTTGGATAGCAACTGGCTAATAAGTTTTTAAGAGAGAAGAAAAACACTTGTTTTCCCCTCTTTTGGGAAGTAGATTTTAAATGGCTAACTGCTAGCCTTAACCTAATAAAAATCAACTACCACGTTTGTGAGTCTGACAGGTCATATTTGGATATGACCCTTTCTAGAACAGAGTATGCTGAATGGGCCAGAAATGCCAGTGAGTGGAGCGGACCTAGTGACTGAGGAAGGGCTCTGACATGCAACTTTCCCTCGGCTCTTATGCAACAGATCAGGGTAAAAGATGAGAAGGCAAATGAGGTCAGACAGAAGGAGCTGAGAAACAAGCTTTTATGTCTATGTAAATACACACACATCCTTTTTTAAATGCACAAGGCCTATAGCTAAGAGGTCACTTGATTTGGGCTTCATTAGAACTGGGTTCTTTCTGAGAACTGGGAGTGCATGATATGCAAGCTGTAGACATTCCTGGCTCTCTTCTGAGGGTGTGCCACTCTCTCAAGATGAAACTGTGACTGAGAAGAACTAATAGTAAATGTTTCTGAGCTGCCTGTGTTCTTCCTGGGTCAGGGAATTGAACTCCCAAGCCTGTCTCAGACACAGCAGGCATCATAGCTCAGATTTTTAGGGAACTTGAAAGCAAGGCTTTGGCCAAAATCCTAAGACCCTGATCACTATACCTTCCTTCAAATTTCCCAACATATGGTAAACAACATCTGTGCAGCGATACGTATGTATTTAGTTCAGGTTGGCTGTGTTCTTATAAACTCTTACTCGGATGATTTGAACCTCCAAGTGACTGTCTGGGATTTTTTTTTTTTCCAAAGCTACAAGCATGGCCGCCTGTGGTATCAAGGTGTTGCAAAACAATATCTGTGTTGCGCTTCCTGTTTTAACCTACCTCGTTCTGTTTGGTTTTGTTTCACTGTTCATCACAGCAGTGTTAGCTCCAGGAGACATATAGAGAGCTCAACTGGCAATCTCAGGCTTATTGACTATTTTCAAAACAAACAGTAGTTGACCAAATTGTTCTTTTAAAATTGAAGGGGGAAAAAAAATCCAATGATAAAAGCTAATGTGGCTTGCTTTTGGAGAAAGCAATTACTGTAAATGGATCAAAAAAGGAAATAAAAATGTGTGATCCTACTGATTTTGCCTAAATAAATGAGCAGCTGATGTACTATTAATGAGAACGAAACACACATTAGGAAAACAGTATCTTTTTAATCTGGTAGTTTTTCCAAGGGGGTGGAAAAGGGAAAATATTCTGGAGTGAGGTGATGATGCCCCCCACAATGGTGGCTGTCATTAGCAGTTATTTTAAGCAGGTAATACAGGAATACAGCCGAGGATAATCTTCAGATGATTACCAAGATGTCCTCATCATGGTCCCTTTAGTTCTCAAAAGCAATGAAATCCCCCCCCGTTCTCATTTTTACTGCTGTGGTTATGCTGCCAAACAATATTGTTTTCACAAATTCCATGCAACAATTTCAGCAATAACTTGGGATTGAACTTAACAACTACTGTCATTGGATGCATTGACTTGGGTCTTGTCCTCGAATGTGATTGCCACCAGCTCTTTATATTGCTGCTGTGGTATTTTAAACCAGAAGCTTCTTTAAATTATGTTGCAAACTGATCTCTGTTTTTTTTATGTTTTGTTTTGTTTTTAATTCTAAGTGATAAGTTTGAAACACACAGCTTTAAATGATTTTTTTTATTGTGGGATTTTGGGTACAGTTAAGAAATAAAAGGGATTCATTGTGTTTAAACATAAGGTAGTTTGTGAATGTATTTTTTAAAATCTAGATTCATTGAAACAAAAAATCATAAGGAAACATATTAATGCAGTCTTGTTTACAGTATGTACAGTGACATAACACCGAACATGAGCTTTTTCTGGTGCCAAGAAAAATAAAACACAGACATTAAACATCAAGCCATTGCCTTTTATATTTTTGTACAAATATTTTACACTGAGTAGAAGGCAAAACCAAATTCAAATCAATCTGTGCTCTTTAAAACATGTTTATAGAATACCTTTAAGCAATTATCTTCAAACATAGATTTGGTAATTATTATAGGCCTCATTCTGGACATACTGACTATACTGGAATGGTGTCCTTGTGGCTCATTCATATAGTTTCCAACTTTTTGTCCTGCTTTTTTGTGGGGAGGGGATGTTCTATCCATCTGTCTTAATAAAAAAGTCTTTCAGGCCAGGTATGGTGGTACACACCTTTAATCCCAGTACTCAGGAAGCAGAGGTAGGAGGAGCACGATGAGTTCAAGGCAAGCTCGAGACTACAGAATAATTTCCAAGTCAGCCTAAGCTAGAGTGAGACCCTACCTTTGAAGCAAGCAAACAAACAAAAACAATAAAAATGTCTTTTGTTGTGATCTCACTTTTGGGGATTTTTGCCCCTAAACACTATTTCATCTTCTTTTTGTTTTTGTACAAAGAGAAATTGAGCATCTCTCCACATTCAGTGTTAGTGGAGCCATCAGTCCCCACTGCACTAAATTAACAACCCAGCAAACCTCTGAGCCTGCCCACACTGTAGTTCAGGGGATGGGTCCGAAAGGTGACCTGGGAGCTAGTCAAGGATTTTGTAGTCTGGATCCCTGCACTCCAATGGCTCATAGACATGGCTGAACCCCATAGCCCATTCAAAGAATGTGAGTCTTCCCTCTTCCAGCTTCCTTCAGACCATTCACTTACACATAATATAAATAAAAGCAATGTGCATTGTTTCATGTAAACGCTGAGATCCATTTAGATAGACCTCAGTTTCCTTAGAAAAATTTTAACAATGATTCATGAAGACCTAGAAGAGATTTTTCATTTGTTTATTTTTCAACAGGGTAGATTAAGCTATGGGTGAAAACTCCCACGGCCACTTGGGTCGGGGCTCCATTTTCTAACACTTTGACAGTGCTTTCTGAAATATGCTCTGAACATACCTTGCATTAAGTACATATTTTTCAGGCATCTTAATTCCTGGCTGTCACAACCTACTAACAGTCTTCTGTCTGCTCTTGTGATGCATTGGTAATTGTGTCTCTGGTCCCTCCCGTGCAATAGCTTACAAAAGGGCATGATATTTAGGTTGGAGCCATTTTGGTTTTGTCCATTGACAGACAAAGAAGGTATGAAGTCTGACCTCACAGTCGGCAAAGTATGAAAGGATGCTTTCCCTACTGGTGTGTGTACTGGTCCCTGTCACTGCATTCTGGAAATGTGCAAGAGCTCTTTGTGTGTTGTCTTTGAAAGTCGGCTTGAACAGACATCACCCGCTTTTGCGCTGGTCGCTTGCAGATATAAGATTTGCTACATTATTTTTGAGAAAGAAGATATGTGTATCCATCAAGCTTGAATCTTGACCTGCTGCAGATCTACAACATGCTGACAATAATTCCACACCTCCCTGCCATGCTCCCTGTACTCCAAACTCTCTGACACTGTGTTCTGGCCATCAGCAGTTTCTGTAAATTACCTGTTAGTTCACTAGTCTCTGTAGTTACCTTTTAGTTCATTCTACAAAAATTTAAATCTAAACAAACAAACAAACCAGCCAAATAGCCAACAATAAACTTCCCCTGAGGCTCCATAATTATAAAATCTAAGCCCCAAGATCTAAATTTTATTATCTTATTGATATTCCCAGAAATGCCACTGTATTTGGGCCTTGTTTGGTATAACAGTATCAGGCATGCTAACAGGAGCTGTCCTTTGAGGAGTTTCAGATAAAGTGGTTATAAAAATGATCTCTTGTCCAGAGCCTCAGCAAAGAAGAGAACTTCTTAAAAATTTTCAAGTCCCAGATTAACAATATGTACACTTCTGCCAAGTATTTTCTAGTGTTGTTTTGATTTCCATACTGTATCATTGTTCTGGGAATTTTTCCATAGACAGTTATGATACTTAACAATTTGCATAGCATTAAACAGTATGAGATTACAACCTTGTGCTTTGAACTTTATTCTTATGCATGTGCCAGTCAATGAAGGGCCAGAATGCACCAAAATAAAAATCCCTCTGAAAGTTTTTAAACAAAAGTCCCTGAATAAGCTTCCAACTCTTTAAAGTCATATCAAAATCTGACTGTGTGTTCATGCTGCCAAATATTAGATGAAATCTAGAAAACACAGTTGAAAATAAAAATGTCCTGAAGTTTCCAGTTTGGGGGCTATGTGATGTTACCCTTCAACTAACTCCCTCCTTGCATGAGAGAATTTTTTTCAATGATTTATTTTTATTAGTACCAAGTGGCTTGGCGGAATTGAAACCAAGCAAATGCTGATGGAAAAGTGAGTTTGAGATGCCAGCAAAGGATCCATTCTTGGTACATAGGAAATGTATGTGCCCAGTTAGCTCCTTCCTTCCCTGATTGCTTGCCCCAGGGTGAGTGTCCAAGACTAGCAATAACAGTGTGACTTCTTGAGCTAGAGAGATGGTTTAGCAGTTAAGGCACCTGCCAGCAAAGCCAAAGGAACCATGTTAGATTCCCCAGTACTCACATAAAGCTAGATGCACAAGGTGACACATGCATCTGGAATTCATTTGTAGAGGCTAGAAGCCCTGGCATACCAATTCTCCCTATATATGTCTCTCTCTCAAATAAATAAATATTATATATATACATATATATATAGTGACTTAAGAAACATCAAACATCTCAAAAAATGACAGCCTGGGTGAATTTTAAAGTTGATCTAAAAGAATCCTTGCTTTATATTTTAGCTGTCTACAGTCTTAACATAACTAGAAAGATGCCACACTTGTAATATTAGAAGGGAAGATAGTATTTTATTGTGCCTATAATTGTTTATACTTTAAAAAATATTTTATTTTTATTTATTTGAGAGAAGGAAAGAGGGAGAGAGAGAAATAATGGGCATGCCAGGGCTTCCAGCCACTGCAAATGAACTCCAGATGCATGTGCCACCTTGTGCATCTGGCTTATGTGTGTACTGGGGAACTGAACTGAGGTCCTTTGGCTTTGCAGGTAAGTGCCTTAATTGCTAAGCCATCTCTCAAACCCATTGTTTACAGTTTTTTAAAACTAGTTTTCAAAAGTGCTACAAATTGTCAAAAAAAAAAAAAAGTATCTGAACCTTGATTGAGTTATACCTGTATATCTTCCCAGCATATTTTTCTAGTCTGAAACTTTTTCTTTTAGGTATTCATTCTCCTGTCTCCATGGAGAATTTCTTTAGGAAGTTCTTTCTTAAGCTAAGACAAGGTTTAGCCATACCTATGCCCTGAAATATATTATTTTATGTTATTTCTGTCTGTTATGTCTGTCAAAATATGTATGGTGAAACATTAATAGCAGTGGAACAACTGCTTATTGCCACTTCCTGAGCATTACACTCTGCTCTCCCTCACATCCATTGCTTTGCAACTCTTGTCATCAGCCTCTTAACTCCTTGTATTCGCCCCACTCACTCCCCCTCGCTGCCCTTGGATCACTGTTTTCTTAGTTCTTGATGATTTCCTTATCCATGTCAACACTGCTACAAATATTCTACCTTCTCAACTTTTTGTTCTTGTCCAGTGAAACATTACCCATTGCTATGTAAGCTTCTGTAGTGAGTGAGGGCTGAGTTTCCCATTTGCAGGAAGTGTGTCATATTCATCCTCTCCAAACACGCTATAACCTTTGCCTTGCCACATTTCCTTCTGTCTTAAGTCAGTGTTTCCCATTCTATGAGGATTTCAGTCATTCCTGCCTTATGTAACCCTCCTTGGCCCCACGACCCCTTTTCACTTTCATTTTATTTGTCTGTTCCCCTTCAGAGAAAAGCTCAAGAGGAATTCTATACATTCATCATCTAAATTTCTTTCCTTCATCTTTTGAATGACTCAAATTGGTCTTTCACCATAGTAGGTCTTGCTAAGGACACCAGTGATTACCTTGCTGAACAGTGCCAGTGAGGGCTCTGATTTCAAGATGCTCACCTGTGATTTTCAGCACAAGAACTACTTCCTTTTTGATATTTTTGTGTATTTATTTATTTGTTTGCAAGCAGAGAGAATGGCTGTGCCAGGGCCTCCAGCCACTGCAAATGAACTCCATGTGCATGCACCACTTTGTGCATCTGTTCTTATGTGGGCACTGGGGGATGGAACTCGCCACTGAGCCATTTCTCCAGACTAAGCTTGAACTACTTCTTTTATCCTGGGACCTCCTCCGCATGTTCTCTCATCTCAAGTTTCTGGCATTCCCTAGTACTAGGTATTCACTCTCTAAGTGAGCTCTACAGTCTTGGGGCTTGGAAAAAAAATCCCCATAATGACAAAACCGTATCTGTATTTCTATCCCCAACCTCTTCCTGAAATCTACATTTAAATGACTTATCATTGTCATTTGGATGTGCAGTTAGCATTTAAGGATTGACATGTTCTAAATCAAACTAATTTGTATCCACCCACCAATCAATATATTCTTACAGTTGTTAATTTTACTCTTGCACATACCACATCCAATCCGTTTTTTTAAGAAATCTGGTTTTCCTTAGCTTCAGAATATGTCCTTAATCTGATCTGGGCCCTAGTCACTTTTAAGATACAAGGAAAAATATATTGCCTTTCCATTAAGCCCTCCAATGTCTTCCCAACTCACCATCACATCCTTACATAGCCAGTAAGCCATAGCAGTAATCGGTACTACTTTTGTCCCTCATGAACCACCATAACTCCTTTGATCTCATCTATGCTTTCTGTGCACTTGGCTCTCACCATGAAGGTCTTCTTGCTTCACCAAGAATATCTTCAGAGCATTCCCCTATCTTGGAGTCTCTTCTCTTCCTCTGACCCAGTCCAGATACCCACATATCTGCATTGCTTTCTCCATGCCTTTAGGTCTTATCAGATGTACATAAAATAAACACCACTCGCTAGTCATTTTCTGATTTATTGCCATCAATAGCTCTTATTATCATCTTCTTTGCTCCCTGCGCTATTTTTGAAGGGTGTTGAAGGATATCTGGCAAACAGCAGTACTAAGTATTTGTAGGGATAAATGAATGGATGGAAGAAAATAGACTGTCCCAGAATTAGTGTTATAGAACTATGAGGTTATTTAAATTTCAATATCAAAATTAAAAGTGTTTTCAAAGTCTCTAAAACCAGAAAGCATTGGTTAGCTTTTATATAAAAACAATAGACAGCCCTATAAATTTTCTTCTCAGGTAGTCTATTATGGATTGAAGACATCTAGCTTTTACCCTAGAAATATCCTTTATTGCTTCATGAGTGATCTTCACCGACCAAGTTGCAGCATTAGAGGAGAGGCTGGTGGACAGAACCTTGAGAAAGGCAGCAGTTTAAAACTCTTAGACATCTTATGACCCATTTTTAAGCTGTTGTCGTTCCATTAAGGGTAGCATTTAGGGGTGGGCAGAAAGGATTCTGAGTTCTGTTTTCTGAAATAAATGTTACAATCACAGCAACAGTAAAAGTACCCTCCTGCCAAATACAACTTCACAAATGGCCTCATGGCGTTTGGGTCTTAACAAACTTCCAAATGGCTGTGGTTCTTAAACCTCCCTGGGCCGCCTCCAGATTGGGCAAGTAGTCCCCTCCACAGGCTGTTGTCGCATGAAGTTGCATTGTAGGATGTTGACACATGCCTTCTTTCAATGAAGTTATTGTCTCGAGTCTTGCAAAGGGCACTCCTTTAGTTCAGTTTGTTCAATCATGTATTTCCCTGATTTCTGAATGACAGAAAGATTTTTAAAATAAAGAAGATATGGCTGGAGAGATGTCTTAGTGGTTAAATCGTTTGCCTGCAAAGCCAAAGTATCCTGGTTCGATTCTCCAGGATCCACATAAGCCAGATGCACAAGGGGGCAGACATGTCTGGAGTTTGTTTGCAGTGGCTGGGACCCTGGTATGCTCATTCTCTTTCTCTCTCTCTCTCTCCTCTCCTCTTCTCTTCTCTTCTCTCTCTCTCTCTTTCTCTCTCTCTCTCCCTCTCTCCCTTTCTCTCACTCAAGTAAATAAATAAAATGTATTTTTAAATGTTTTAAAATAAAGAAGATAGTAAAATGATATAATCTAAAGTAGTGTAACAGGGAAATAATTTTTGTCCCTATCTTATTGTCTGTGTCTTCTCATAAACACATTGAAGTAAAAGGATGGAGAGCATCTCATTCATTCTATATAGCTAGGGTCAAGATCTTCTTCTCTTCCAGGACCAAAACCATATATTGGGGTTCCATCGTGCTTACATGCAGGTACCCAAAATCCTTTTCAAAAGATAAAGGGTTGGATCCAGGTACAGATAAGAAATGTGAAACAGGGCTAAGAAATCTCCAGAGTGTCACAGCAGTTGGGAACAATCTAGAAGCCACAAGCTCTAGTTGCTAAGATAACAACAAAATGTTTTCAAAATAAATTTTCAATAAAATTGATTTGAAAAAAAACAAACCCTAGCCTGATAGCTTCCTTCATTCCCACAATGGACTAGTTGGGAAGAAGAGAAGATTCAACAGGAAGAAGGTGGGGAGGGGAGATAAGAGAAGGTAATGGGAGAGGATTATGTATAAAAGACATACACTTGTATAAAAATTGTCAAAAATAAAAAATCAATAAAATGAACTATATTGTGCCAGCTTTACTAAAACTTTCCATCTTTAACAAGTCACTTACTCCATGTTGTGTGACAGCAAGTTGATACAGAGCCAACTTTCTCTAATAACTAATCATCTTGGGTTTCCAAAATTCAAAGTCAATTTATCAAGACAAGTCATAAGAACAAGGAATAGCAGAACTGTGGTTGGACCAAATATTTCAGCCTTTCACGTAAGGCTGCATGATATCAGGGTAGGTTTTATTTTCAACCAATTTAATACAGTAGAGAATCAGAGATAAAAGGCTTCACTAGAGCACAAAAAACGTACAATAGCTACTCATAAGTAGACCTCTATCAACTAGCAAGGTCAACTCATCACTGGGACAGGCAAGAGGACCAAAAAGGACAGCAATGAGTTTAATAAAGTTCACTTAAAAGCATTTGGAGATGGCCTTCCCTTGTGTAGGTATCAACAGGTATTTGAAAACTGATGCTAAAAAGAGATAGCTTCATTTTATTAAATATTCTAGTTGGGCAAAATTAAATGTGAGCCTTTTTCTCAGTCTTTTTATAAGATTTTGGAGTGGATGGGGAAGGCTTCACTTTTCATTTTGAAATTTCCCTGAAGAGTGAAATACAAATGAACATAGTGACACTACTCTAGAGTAAAGACAGACCTTTCCATCTCAAAAACTGACAGGACAGACACAAAAAGGAAACCCTCCAGTGCTGGAGCAAAACAGGTACCCACCCTTGTGTCCATGACTTTAGCACATGCTGCCGGTCTCCCTAAGGTAAGTGGCAGCACCCTCCTGAGACACCCCAGAAACCTCCACAGGTGTCAGTGTCACCAGAGAGGGCCACGCTGTGAGACCGAAGACAACGTCAGACCCAGATGTCATTAATTCATCATATCTCAACCGCCTTGTCAGCCAAAGAAAGACCGGTTCCCAATGTTTTAAAACATGATAAGTTCTGGTCATATACCTCAGGAACTTAAAACTTAAAAGGAACAAACTGTTCGAAAATACATTCAATGAAGCTGTACTTTGTGAGCCACATCCATTCGGAAATCATACGTACATACTACGTGATGGAACTCCTGCTTGGAACTCTGAATCCCTCAGAAGCCCCTGTCTGTGTCTTGTTTGTATTGGGGATACAGTAATGGTCATTGATCCAATTCATTTAACAAGGCTTCTTAATTCACTTTCAGGTATAGAAGACTCAAAGAGCATCACAGTATTTTCACTTGTGCATGGGTATATGATGTGTGTGTGTAACTTCACATGATTTACACTGTGTGTGTCTACAGGTGCACTTCCATGTGTGTGCATATGCATGTGAAGGCCAGAGGTCAATATTGGGTATCTTTCCCTTTTTCCACCTTAGTTTTATGAGACAAGATCACTAAACCCAAAACTCATTGATTTGGCTAGACAAGCTTGGCAGCAAGTCCCTGGATCCTTCTGCCTCCACCTCCCCAGTGCAAGGGACCTGAAGCTTTTTATTTTCCCCACTAAGCCAGCTCACCAGCCCTCAATCTCATTTTTAAAAAATATTTGGGAGCCAAGCATGATGACGCACATCTTTCATCTCAGCACTGGGGAGGCAGAGGTAGGAAGAGGATTGTTGTGAGTTTGAGGCCATCTTGGGACTACAGAGTGAGTTCCAGATCAGCCTGGGCTATAGCAAGACCCTAACTCGGAAAACAAATGGGAGCAGTTATGATCTGACTTTTGATGAGCCACAAAGAGAATAGCCAGCATGCTCTACCCATTGAAAGTTAACAAAGTGACCAGTAATTTACTTGCTGCCTGTGCTATGGCCAGCCCCACAATGGATGCCGAGGTAGAAACGGCTCATGAAGAAATGATTGCTGCCTGGAGTCATGCAGTCTCTCAGGCAGCAGGGGAGCTAGGAAGGCAACGGGTAAGAAACAAACATGCTCAGAGCCAGAAAAGCAAAGGAATGCAGAAGCTTCGGTGGGACCAAAGTGAAGGAACATGGAGACTTCCAAGAAGAGGTGGTCTTTCTTTCATATAGGCTTATTGTATAGAAAAACAAGAGAGAGGCCAGCCAGCCAGCCTGAGCTGTTGGTGCAAAGGCCCTGAGGAATGGAAGAGTCTGTGCAAACAGAAAAGGCAACTGGTTCGACATCACTAGAGGAAGTGCTGACAGAGCAGGCAGAAAGATTTTCTGGACACATGAGTATACAGCACACTTCCTGGGCCTCAATGCACCCTTCTCACATGCCACAGGGGCTCCAAAATCCTGGCTCAGCCCACTGCCTGGGCCCTGCTGAGCAATGTCTGGTGAGAGAATAACACTCTTCATAATAACAATTAAGATAAAAACTATCAGGACTGGCTGTGACTCCTATAGGCAGTGTCACCATTCATCCTGCCCTGTGAGTATATCATGTTGTGCCTACTGTTTTGGGACACCCAGTTGCATCTTGTAAAACTAAGCCCTAAATTTCTTCACGGAGTCCCACCTTTGATGCATGAAATTGTCCTCTTGTCCCACTTGCCCAAACCCCTAACCATAATCACCTGAATACTAATTACTAAGGCAAACTTCTGGGCCAGCCCATAGTGAGTGAGCAGGAATCTGCACGTTTTGATGCCTGTGGTCCTAAACAACCCATCAGACCCATGAAGAAACATTACACTTGTTTCTCCATCTTCCCCTGAAATAGTCTTGTGTTTTTCCAGAATGTATAGAAATCAGAGGTGTCGGGGCCACTATGCCTTTCACATGCTGGGGAGGCATCTTGGCTGTCTGCTGTCCCAAATAGGACTTTGGAAAGGAGGCTGGGGTTAGTTGGAACAGCCACCTAGGCGGTCTGCCCTTGCATCTCACCTGCAGTGGGCACATCGTTGGGGACACAATTCTTCGATTCCCTAAAACTTTTTGTGCTCAGAAGGAACTTGGGTTTTCTTTAGGAACTTTGCCATATTGCCTCAGCTCAGAAGACCCTGCTAAGGGCAGACTGATACTTGTTAATGGAAGCAGGCTCTTTATTCTTGTCTTCTCGAAGTTAATTCAACAAATTATAAAATGCCCTTTTAAAAAATATTTTATTTATTTATTAGAGAGAAAGAGACAGATGAAGAGAGAGAGAGAAAGGGCTCGCCAGGGCCTTTAGCCACTGCATACAAACTCCAGACACATGTGCCCCTTTGTGCAGCTGGCTTACATGGATCCTGGGGAATCGAACCTGGCTTTACAGGCAAATGCAGTAAATGCTAAGCCATTTCCCCAGTCCCCTAAAATACCCTTTTTAAGTATAAAAATGTAATAAGTGCCCTTAAAAAGCATATTTATTACTATTGATTTTGTGTTATTTGCACACACTTTGTTATTCTCACTGACTGCTTGGAGCTCTTTTTCTTTTTTCATGTTTATCCCCTTTCCATTGCTAAGTTTCAAGCCTACACTTGTTTCTAGGGTTAGGTTGAGATTTTTATAGCTATCATTTATTTTAATACTTATCTCCTTTTATATACAGCTTGCCTTCCTTTTTCGCCTTTCTATTTCATTTGGTTATCTTTATTTCTATTTTCTTGTGATTTTAAATTCTGTGTTTTGCCATTCTCATTCTCTGAATAGTTTATACTTGCTTTTGCACTTACTTTTGTGTGTTATTTTTAACCCTTTTCTAATGCTTATTTACATTTTGTCTATAGTTTTAAACAGTATTCATGTTATCCTCTCCTAGTACTAGTCAGGCCTGATGCTGCTTAGCTTCCGAGATCAGATGAGAGCAGGCACATTCAGGGTGGTGTGGCCACAGACTGTATTTGTGCTCTTTATTTTACTTATCTTTTTTTTTTAATTTTTTATTTATTTATTTGAGAGCGACAGACACAGAGAGAAAGACAGATAGAGGGAGAGAGAGAGAATGGGCGCACCAGGGCTTCCAGCCTCTGCAAACAAACTCCAGACGCTTGCGCCCCCTTGTGTATCTGGCTAACGTGGGACCTGGGGAACCGAGCCTCGAACCGGGGTCCTTAGGCTTCACAGGCAAACGCTTAACTGCTAAGCCATCCCTCCAGCCCTTATCTTTTTTTATTAATATCTTATAGCTTATTTGTTGTTTCATCTATTTCTTACATGTTCTGATTTTATTTCCAAACACATTTAAAATCTTTCTTACTGATTTAAGAAAAAGTGTGTGTGTGTGTGTGTGTGTGTACATGTGAGTGCCATGTGTGTGAATGAAAACCATTAAGGTGTACATTCCCCTACCATCTTTGAGATAGGGTTTTTTCCTTGTTGTTTTGCCGCTGTGAATGCCAGACTAGGTAGTTCACATGTTTTAGAATTCTCCAAGATGCTCCTCCCATTGTGTAGGCACTTCGGGATCATAGACGTGTATGTTACTTTCCATCCAGCTTTACATGGGTACTGGTAAGTCAAATTTGGTTTGGCAGGCTTACAAATAGGCATCTTCATTTGCTGAACCATCTCCCCAGCCCCTTCCTGATTTTAATTCTCAATTTAGAGCATAGCCTATGTCATCCCTTGTTTGTACACAGTGAAATTGAGATTGAGAGTTAGAGTGAAATTTTCCAGATCTCAAAATGTGTAGCTTAGGAACCTAAAAAAGAAGCTCTTTTGATTGACAGCCTGGTGTTCCTCTTACCAAGTACTCCAGTGTCAGTTGGTAGGCAAAGTGGACCCCTCTTCTATGAGATAAAAACTCAGTAACAGCTCACTAAGGAGCATTTAGTTAGCTAAAAGAAATGGGAAAAGGAGAAAGTGAAAGGCATTATTTCAGAATATGAAGTCAGAATACCATATGCAAGTTGGATGACCCTAGGTCAATCATCGTCCATCACTTTGCTCATTCTGAAAATGAGTGATGAGCCCAGCTGCTTCCTTGCATCCAGATGAGATCTGTGTAAATTCCACCCATAGTTCTTCTAATAATATGCCCATAAAACCCAAGAAAGTTTGCAGGAGTAATTGCATAAAAGGACTATTAAATGTTGTATGTCTATATATCTAAAAGACAGAAATCTGGGCTACAGTCCAGTGGGTAAAGTTCCCACCATGAATGCCTGAGAATCTAAGTTTAAATCCCTGACACCCACATAAAAGCTGGACACAGCAGAACAGGTCTGCAATCCCAGAGCTGGCGGGGGTGAAGGCACAATGATCCCCAGGGCTCATCAGCTACTTAGGCTACTTTAATTGGTGAGTTCTAGGTTTAGTGAGAAGCCCTGTATCAAAAAATAAGATATGCCAGGCATGGATACACACACCTTTAATCCCAAAATTTAAGAGGCAGAGTTTGGAGAGTTTAAGGACACCCTGAGTCTACATAGTGACTTCCAGGTCAGCCTGAGCTAGACTGAAACCCTACCTTGAAAATACAATAAATAAATAATAAGGTGGAGAGCAATTCACATACATGCTCATGTATCTGCATCCACATACACGTGGATCCACACACAGATGAACATGCATACACATACATGTGCCTACAACACAGAAATACATATACAAGAAAACGAGGTCTGGGTCTATGCTGTTCTCAATAATCAAGATCATATATTTTCTCCCCCACATACACTTTTTAAATAACCAAATCTCTTTTTTATTTATTTTTTATGAGAGAAAGAGAAAGAAATGACATGCCAGGGCCTCCAAACACTACAATTGAACTCCAGACACATGTGCCAACTTGTGCGCGTGTGCGACCTTGCATACGTGTCACCTTATGCATCTGGCTTATGTAGGATCTAGGAGTTGAACATAGGTCCTTAGGCTTTATAGGCAAGTGCCTTAACTGCAAAGCCATCTCTCTAGCCCCAAATCCCTTTTTATTAGCTTTGCTTGATACATACTTCCATCTGATACTTGGTGTTTATGCTCCTGCTACATTATACATGGGCCTGCCTTACTCTGCAAGCTCACGTTGTTTAAAAAGAAAGAAATCAAAATAAGTACACCTCAACGAAAGATCCATTACACAAATGCCATCTTTAGACTTCTTACCCACTATAATAATTTAAATTAATAGCCCCCAATATATTCAGGGTTTTATTAGTTTGTAATTTATATCTGTAGCCACCTGGCTGGAGATGTCACTGGGTAAGTCCTAGGGCCCAGCCCTAAGGTGTGGTGGTGCCTTTGAGTTCCAGTCTAAAGATAAATAAAGTGCTGAGCTCTGCCTGGAATTCCTAAGTTTGCTGTATGGCGTAGCTTTTGGGTTTTTTTCAGCTGGGGGCTTCTCTTTCTCTGCTTGGTCCTTTAGGAGGGTCAATTTCTTCTGCCATTATGGAACTCCCCCTAGATCTGTAAACTTCAAGAAATATTCCTTCCTCCATAATTGTGCCTGGTCTGAAAGTTCATCTCAGTGACCTAAAGCTGTCTGCTACAGAAATTTGTACCAGAAGTGAGGTGAGATGAATCTAACCATGTGAATTTTGGTCTTTTGAAACTCTTTTTTTTTTTGGAGGAATGGGCATGGACTTGGTGTTTGCAACTGAAGATGCCTTCTGGAGTTGTAAGGCAAATATTGTGGACTATTCTTGTGAGAGTTTGATAACACTAAGTATAGAGAGAATTGAACTTGGAGCACTGTCTTATGACCTTCCTACGGGGAAGGAAAGACTGCAGAGGACTTCGTTGGAACTGGGTTACTGGCATAGGGCTGGCTGTGTTCTGCTGCCCAGGCCCCGAGAGTTTGGTCAAAGTTAAATTTGTCATGGATTGATGTGTGTGGCTAAAGATATTGGACTGAGAGATTTAAGATTTCAAGTTTTGAAAAACCTCAAACAAGTTAAAAATTATCGGTACTGAGACTAGTTTTAGGTTGCTAAAGCTATTACTGTCAAACATATTAACAATCTTAAGGAAGATGGCCCAACTGCTTTACACTAAAGCAACAGAGAGGATGCCTGAGAAAAGACTATGATAGAAATACAAATTCTTTTGAAAAGAGTAGACTGGGAAAAAAAACTGCTCTTTAAGGTCATGATTTATGTCCTCCCTGACTAATAATATGACTGTGACCTACACACCTGGTATTGCTTTCAGAAACATAAAAAATGCATAAACTGGGCATAAATTATACACAGTTACAGGAACCACTGCCAAGATGCACCATGGGACAGGGCCTGATGACCCTCATAGGCTGGCAAAGCCATTAGAAGGGCTACTATGGAGGCTGTTGGCTAGGGGTGGAGGTTTTCCTTGCTACCCAGCCCAGCTGGAAGGGCAGAATTGGAAAATCTCAAGACTGCCAGTCACTGGTTATATCAGACTTAAACTACAAAAGTTTGATGGTTGTTGAGTTTACATTGTTCCAGTCTCTCCCTGTTATGTCTTACGACAGTTAAAAATGTTTACTCCGTCCCTTTATATGTTAAAAGTATATAACTTGTTTGATTTTACAGGACTCACAGCTAAGAAATAGTCTTACATCTCAGAGGGGACTTGAGACTTTGGGACTATCCAAAGTTGATAAAGACTGGAAATTTTTAAATTTTGACTAAATACAACTTACAATATAAGATAGTTGTAAATCTATTAGGGGCCAGGGAAAGAATGTGATAGTTTAAGTGAATGGTGCCTGGTATATTTGGGTTTTTATTAGTTTGTAATTTAGATCTGCAGCCACCTGGCTGGAAGAGGCATCACTTGAGTGGATCTTAGGTTCCAGCCCTAAGGTATGATGGCACATTTAAATTCCAATCTAAAGATTTCCAAAGTGTGCTGTAGCTTTTTTTTTTCTTTTTTTCTTTCTTTGGCTTTGGACTTGTCTCTCTCTGCTTGGTCTTTTAAGAGGGGGGCAACATCTTCTACCATTATGGAACTTCCCCTGGATCTGTAAGCTTCAATAAATATATTTTCCTCCATAACTGTGCCTGGTCTGAAAGTTCATCTCAGCGACCTAAAGCTGTCTACTATACCCACCAAAGCAGTGGCTTGGCCAATCATAGTCTCATGCCCTGTCTGATTCTTCTTCCTCCATTCCCAGTAATATTGCACCCACCACCTTCACGGAAACTCCCAGTAACAATCAGGAAAGGCATTTACCTCACACATCTTGTGTGTACAACACATTTTGTGTTGTTTCATTGCTCAGGAGCATCTGAAGTGGTTATCTTGTTGGCAGAGGTGGCTCTGCACAGCAAATTAAGGCATTAAAAACACTGAGTTTTCACTCAGCAAAATATCTTTAAAGATAGTGGTTGTGTCAGGTTGTATGTTCTAATGATACGACAAAAGGTTCACAAATGTCCAAGCTTGTAATCACTAGAAATGAACAAGAAGAGAATCTGTCACTCAGGATACTAACCTTAAGGGAAAACTCAAAACTCTTTGCTCTTTAGAGTCTTGAAGCCATCAGCAAGAGATCTACTGCTTATCCTAGCTGTGCTCTTTTGCCTGTTGTGAAAGTCCAAAGTCATGAATCTCCTGGGACCTCAGAGTCTAGCCTCCCAGCAACTATACCCTTGAAGGGTTGATTGGCTCAAGTCACCGGGAGGCTGCAGCAGAACAAAGGCTTCCCCATGTCAGCCTTCTTTCCACTCTTCCTGAAGGTTATTATGCTTTGGGGTATCCATCTGCCAAGGCATGGAAGCACTTGTTCTCATCTGTGACAAAGCAAAGGCAGTGGCTTTGGCTGCTGATGATAGAATCCAGCCCTAATGTTGACTAGATCCTTGCAGGTGGCCCAGAGAGAGAGAAACGTGTACCTGAGCTCTTATTACAGCAAAGCAGAGTTCAAGGTGAGCCACCCGAAAAGAATTTGAGCAGAGTGGGAAAGGAGTAAGGAGAAACCAGGCAAAAGACAGAGTGCAGTTCAAGGGCAAAACACGCACCTAGAGTGGGCAGGGTGGCAACTACAAGCCAGGGCTGAACTACACAGCTACCCTGGACCTCCAGAGATGCTCTGACCCAGCATGCTCCGAGGACTGCAAAGCAACATGACCTACTAAAATGACCTTCAATTTTAACAGTCTCACTTGAATCACTGAAGAACAAAATAAAGGCAGCTTCTTCCCTTCCCACCCACCAAGCACCACAAAGTGCTTGAACAAATCCACTCTTCCTTCTCTAAGATAGGAGATGACTGCAAACACTGGGGAAGAGCCATGTCCAATTTGGATACGCTTTATTAAAATCCTGTCAAATTTGACTCAGTGTATCTGAAGAGATGCTGAAAGCCTGAATTTGGTATTTGCACACACACTTGGTATTTTCTGGGGAGGATATGAGTATCGAAAATGGCTATTGCTCTGCTCATGAGACAAAAGAATACTTGGGTCAACAACTTGTCCACCAGCAAGTTGCACCATCTGCTTGTTACAGTACATTCCTGGAACTCCTATCTCATAAATAGCTGACATGAGAATCATTTCCCCCTGACACTGCTCCTTTCATTGGTGACCCATTGGTCAACAACATGGAGCAACATTGTTTGTTAAACCTCAACAATGACCTCATGATCTTCGCTCCTGGGTTTGTTGTTTTTTATGTTGACCTCATCAGCTTCCTTGGCACCCTGCAAATGAGCAGCAAACAGTTTTCAAGGCAGTGGCAGAAAATAGCTCAGTGTCTGAAAATGATTAACCTGCCAGCATTAAAGAGATGCAGAAACATAATAGAAAGATGCCTTGCAGAGCATTGTGATCATTTAGGTATAATTCATTAGAAAGGAGGTTAGGAACAAAGAGTTTTAATAGAATTCATTTAAATAGGATGATCCAAGAATTGCAAACAAAAGTATTCTGTGTGCAGCAGGACCATTCAATTTAAGTTGAATTGCCTGGTGATTAATTAATTTAGAACAGTGCTCACTGAAAAATTGCCATAGACACACATCTGTCAAATGAATTTGCCACAGATTGTCAGGCCTCTAGGGTCGGAACCGTCCAAATCCAGGAGACGTCTGCTTGGTAGGTGACCTCTTGCTGCATTAATTATAATTGCCCTCATTGCTAAATATCACAAACCCCAGGCTCAAAGAACACAGCTCATCAGTCCATTTGGAGGTCTACAGGGCGCCACATTAGCTTTCAGAAAGAATGTTCACTAAGAACCAGAATCACAGAAACTGAGAGCCGAAAAGTACAGCTGACAGCAGCAAGTCCTTCCTGTGTGCGAAGACCTGTTCTAAGGAGGGTCAGAAGGGCCCCAAAAATTAAAGTCAAAATGGCTAGAAGTGAGAAATATCCACTTGCCTATAAAGGGGAGTCTAGTCCTTCCTTATGTTTTTTGCCTTAAAGGAGTCTTCCTGGCTTTCAGCTTGCTACAGCTGGAAATGTCACTTTCCTAGAAGGTTACTCCCTTCCTAGACCCAATTAATCTGTTCACGTTTTATCTCTTCTTTCCTGGACACCTGGCATGAGAATGACACTGACCAGCTCAGACCCCACCTACTGAATGAACTTCCATGAGAGACCCTAAGCTGAGTCACCAGGCTGGTTTTGCCTGCTCAGGGCCTCTTCCACTCACTGGGAGCTTTCTGCTTAACTTTCCTTAATTTCCGAGATTTCCCCCTCCTGCCCTACAGCAGGAGCTCTGCCTTCTTCCCCTCTCTTAATACCTATAATAAAGCTTTTCTAAACTTCACCTTCTGTGATCTGTGCATCTCATTCTCCCAATTCATAAGACAAGAACCTGGCTGCTGACTACCCAGCACCCTTACTCCTGGGCTAACACCCAACTAAGAGTGAAGAATGGCTCTGTTGCTCTCATCAAAGACACCCCAAGTAATCCAAGGAAGCTGGTGCCAAAGCTAATGATCTTCCACTGCAAGAGACTTGGAGTTTATCCAGTTTGTTTTATAGATGATGTCCACAGAAGTCAAACAAGACTTGCCCACAGTCATATAATCCAGCCCCTCGGATGACCAAACCATATCTCTCAGCCCCAGGGGCAGAGCTCCAAAGCCTTGTGGGCATGAATTTCATGTTAAAAGATGCCTTCAGTTCCAAAGAAACATTCCAGGCAGGATGAATTCTCCTTGCCAGAGTCATAGCCAACAAGCTCAGAGTGTCAAGCTATGGACTTCTGCCTATGTTGACAGAAGTAAGAATGCTATTGGTCCTTCCTCATGCTCTTTCTAAAAACAGGCAAGAGTATCAAAACACCTGAGCTAGACTGAGAAAGCATGGACCACTTGTCTGCAGATTCCAGTGCCACACTGAGGGAATAAACTAAAGGAAACTTCTTAAGAAATCATTAGATTAAAATCTTGTCATAACATATATCAGGGAAATAGAGAAGATTCAAAGGGAATAGTAGAATAGAAATATTCTAAGCAAATGAAAATCACAGAGGTGACTTCTTAGGAGGTATCTGGGTCCAAAGTGGCAGCAGAGGGTAATTTTAGTCTTTTCTATAACTTATGAATCTTCCCCAAAGATAATGGTCTCATGAGATTTTGTTTAAACTGATATTCAAATGAAGTAGATATTTTTAAAGGGGAAAAAAAGTACATGAAAGTGTGTAGTGCTTATAACTGTACAAACTATAGGGTGGCTTCTCACTGGGCACCTGTGGCCTCAGTGTGGGGCATGGGGAAGCTAACATCACTGCTATAATCCAGGGAGTCATGACAGTCACAGTGACTAGGCTGTCAGTTTTCCTTGGTGTGTGCCTAGAGCCATAGGTCTGCCTTTGGGATGTGACCAAGATGTCTCACAGAGCTGACTGCTGACGATAACCTACTGTGCACTTAAAATTTTAAGAGCATGGACCTCATGTTAAGCATTCTTACCACAATTTTTACAAAAAGAATAAAATACCATCAACTGTCTGTAATGTCACTCTATGATCCAAATACAAAGTTAATGTACTATAAAATTGAATGTATTATGTCTTTTTTAATACATGTGGCATGTGTGAAAATGATCTTACTCAGAAGGATCTCTAAATGTTAAATAGTCCCTGTTTTCCTGTTATTATGGTTAAAAATGAAAGCTAAACCCTTCATATTTGTCAAATTTTTGTCATTGTTCCAAAATATCTGAGCACATAATACATAAAAAGATGCAGTGTGGGCTCACCATTTCCAAGGTTTTAGTCCACCCTGGTGAGGGGAGCATGATGGAACAAAGAAGCTTACCTCCTGGCGGCCAGAAAACAGAGAATGCCTACAGCATGGGTTTCCTCCTCCATGTGTGTCTCCAGCTTAGGGGACAGTATTGTCGATATTCAGACCTGCCTTCCCCCTTAGTTAATGCCTTCTGGACTCACCAGAAGTGTACTTTGCTAACCTTTTAGATAGCTCTCAATCCAATCAAGTTGACAGGCAAGATTAGCCACCACACTGTGCATGTCATGTTGACCTAAAAAAGCAGACCCATTTGTTGCTATGTTAATTTTTTTTGGTTAAGTGTCATTAGAGGAAAGCAAATCTCAGGTGAGTTATGATATAATCAGTGTCTTAATCTTGAATAAAGCCATTTTTTGAGACCATGAAAAGAAAATTTTCTTGTTTCTTTTTCCATGTAATGTGTGCAGAATATTATATGATTTATTAACACCTTATTTAGATTTATATCATTCACTAGATAATTATGTTGTGATGTATATACATACATATATACATATAATCCATATGTCCATCTATGCCTTTACCAAGCATAAGAAACAGAAATGCTTTATATCTGAAGACGTGTACTTGTCTTCTGAAGAAAGAGGAGTTAAGTTCAAACTTTTTAATTATTTATTTTATTTTTCTTTTATAGTAATAATTAGTTCTTTATGTATTTTTTCATTTTGGATCTACTGCTACTATATTACTAGGCTATTACCACTCCCTCAAATATCTACCTTTCTTTCATTTACTTTAATTTTTGTTAGTATCATAAGTTATATTCTCCCAGATAAGCCTTCAAAACATTTTTTATATTTTATTTTTATTTATTTGAGAAAGAGAGAGAGATACAGTAATAGTCAAGTAGAGAGAGAATGGGCATGCCAGAGCCTCCAGCCATTGCAAACGAACTCCAGATGTGTGTGTCCCCTTATGCATCTGGATTATGTGAGTACTGAGAAGTTGAACCTGGGTCCTTTGGCTTTGCAGGCAAGTGCCTTAACAGCTAAGCCATCTCTCCAGCTCCAAAATATTTATTCATGTTCAGTTAACTTTTATTAAAGTATAATTTGATCTTTTCTTGGAAAAGAATGGCATAGGAATTCCTACTATCTGAAGAACAAATAAATTTCTGTTTTAGTTCTGGATGGAACTCAATTCCCTTAGAAACAAATCCACATTCCACCAAATAGCAATAAAGTGATTCTCCACATGGAATATGGTAGCTGGAATTCATAGCTCTAACTTAAGTCCTCCAATGCACCATTCTGACATTGGTTCCTCAGCTTCTCCCATTAGCCATTTGGTGTGGGAACTGACCCACCTCTTTTCTGCCCTAGAAAACTATTTTCAGAGCATTGGGATAACAAAAGGAAATGCACATAGTAATGGCATGTAACTAAGTAGTCTGGATTACAAAACATGACTGATTTTCTGAAATCCACAGGCATTGAGCTATCGTCATAGGAGTAAGTGAGCAAAGAGAACACGGCCATACAATTCCTGCTTTTGATCTCCCTGGTGTTGACTTCCTTCCCTTTGTCTTGGCTTTAATAGTTCTGAAAGACCTAAAATAGTCAGTCCATCATTTATGTATGACTCACATTTGTTCTGACCACGTGAATCCCCTGGCCCTGGCCTTGGATGGTGAAACCATATGGAATTTTATAGCTACCACCTCAGAACAAGTAGTCTCTCCCCTGGTCAAAGACCACACATCTCTTACTCTGACAAGTATCGTGTCACAGAGGCCATTTACCACTAAAAATATGTTGCTGTTTTACCTTAGTAGAGATGAAAAGAAGATAGAATATCTCCAAAAATGTTAGGAAAATGAAATATAAACCAAAGAGGACCTTGTATTGTAAAGAAAATGGACCAAAGCATATTTCTTTGAGATAATAAAAAACAAATCATTTCTAATATTTTCACCAAGGTCAAGGAAGGCCTGAGTTCCATTTGACTTTTCAAAAGGAAGGTTCCACTTAAGGAAATGTAATTCATATTCAGTACTGCAAATAATAATAGTAGCAAATTGTTATTATGAGCATGGAACTGTTCCACACATGACACACTCTCGTTATGTACTATCCCTCTTAATCACAGCCCATTCTGAAGAGAGAACATTGTAATGTGCCACAGTCTACAAACAAGGAACCTATAACACAGAGACTTTAACTGACCCAAAATCACATTGCTAAATATGATAAAACAGGAAGTCAAATCTAGCAGTGTGCTCTAATAGAAGATAGAGAGGAATCCTGGAAAAACTGTGTCTATTGCCTCATTGTCAATCCTTCAATAAAATGGCTATCTCTTAAAAGATGCTAATCAATTAGTAAGTCTTCCATAAGAAGTTGTTGTGTACAAACTTGTAATATTCTAGAAGCTAGAGATATAACAATGGGAATAATAAGCAAATTCTGGCAAAAAATAAGTATACAAATGAGTACGGATATTATCAAGCACAATAAATAATTCACAGAGAATAACTATGATAATAAGAGACTATGGGGAAATATCTGTCTTAACTAGGGTAGTGATAGAGGCCTTCTTACAAGGAAAAAATACCTGAACTCAGACTTAAATTATGAAAATAGGCATCCACCTTTGGAAGAGTGGTTCAGATGGAAAGAGCTAACTTGATGTACTCAACAATAGGATATCTATAACAAAAATAATCAGGGACAAACACAGAAGGATATATAAGAAAAGAAAGCAAGGAATTAAGGAAAGTTTTAATCATAGTGATGTTTCCTGATTTTCTGCTGCTTTTAAAAGATCTCCCTGTCTATTCTGAGGAAAAAGAGCTACAAGGCAACAAGAGTTGAAACAGGCAGAACAATTTGGGATGTGACTGCCTACAGTCAAGCAAGGCATAAGATGATGGTTCATTGGGCTAGGGTGCTGGTGAGATATGGTTAGAGTCAGGTTTATCCAGAAAGTAAAGTGAACAGACCTTTGTGAGACTATAGTGAATTCTTAACAGGAGAACTGCTTCCTGATTTGGAACAATGTTGGTACCACTCATTGAGCTAGAAAAGGCTTACAGGAAAACAGCCATTAAGTAGCAGTAGGGAGCAGAGGAAGCAAGTATTCTGCTGACATAGGATAAATCTGATATTGAAACTCACAGAGATGTGGAATACTGCACAAAACTTGGCAAGAGAAGCCCAGTGCAGACTAGGGGTTTTGAGGTGTTATAGTATATTATAGCTGTGCTGTCCATACATTAAACATAAGCCATATTTTGATATTGAATACTTATAGTGTAGCCACCAAGACTAGCCACTGAAGTTTTCATTTTAATCAATTAAAATGTGAGTGGCCATGTGTGGCTACTGCAGCTTTATTGAAGAGCACAGATCTGAAACATTTTTATCATTATAAAACCTTCTATGAACATTTCTGGTATAGGTGATCCATGAAACCATGAGACTCAATTAGATCATGTAGAGAATCGCCCATCAGACAGTCTTGCAAAGAGTGACTTCATAATGTAGTGATAGTCTATGGCCACACCACCCTGAGTGCACCCAATCTCAACAGAGTGTTGTGACAGACAAAAGCTTGCTTAAAGAAGATTGAAGAGAGAAGGGAAAGTAGTGTGGGCAACTTTTTGAAGGGTTTTACCAAGAAGGGAGACAAAGAACTGCAGCAGCATCTTGGAGTTCAAGGGAGATTGTGCTCCTTCCTATTGGCACTCATAAGTATGACTATCCATGAAGCAGATGACTTGGTATACAACAGAAATTACTCATTTTTCTTGATTCCTTGGGAGGGGTTGAGGGTAGACAGTTGCAAAAGAAATATGAGGAAGAACAAGAATTGCTTCCATCCACCCTGTCAAGGGCAGAGCCCACAAGCACCAAGATGGGATTTTAAAGCCAATACTGCAAGATGACATGTAAGAAGATATGTGGGCATCTACTGTAACAGTGGTAATCACCACTGCTATTGGAGAATCTGTATTTTCCATACCTTCATGTGCATCTTCTCTAAAGGTGATAACTGACCCTAAAACTAAACAACTTGCATAAGTTCTACAGAAGTGAATACAGAAGCCCAAAGTTATAAATGCCACATCTGAGGGTGGAAAGAGAAATCAGAGTTCTGTTCATGGAATTTCCAGGTTTCAGGAACTAGCCATTGAGGGAATAATTTAAAATAAAATTAAAATTACCATTCACACACAAAAAAATGTCATCTGAGGCTGGAGAGATGGCTTCGTGGTTAAGGCACTTGCCTGTGATGCCTAAGGACCCATGCTCAAATCTCCAGATCCCATATAAGCCAGATGCACAAAGGTGAAACAAGCACAAGGTTGCACAAACCCACCAGGTGGCGCAAGCATCTGGAGTTTGATTACAGTGGCTGAGGCCCTGGCATACCAATTCTCTCTCTCTCTCTACAAAATAAAAAAAAAAACTTTAAAAAAAGTTAAAAAGCAGGGTGTGGTGGCACACACCTTTAATCCCAGAACTCGGGAGGCAAAGGTAAGAGGATCACCATGAGTTTGAGGCCACCCTGAGAATTCATAGTGAATTCCTGGTTTGCCTGGGCTAGGTTGAGACTCTACCTCAACCCCCCACAAACAAAAAATTTTTTAAATAGTTAATTAATTAAAAATTTTTAAATGTTATCTGCTAGAGGACATTTACAAAAGAGATTTAAATACATTATTCAAAAGCAATGTTGAATCTGCTATAGAAAATGATTTTAAAAATTACATACAACCCATAACCCCATGGTGACTACCAGCAATCCCACTGAGGAGAGCCTTCAGTGGAATGGGGCAGGGAGGAGGGAAATGGTGCTAACACATGATGTGTCCTTACGAAGTTTCTACTTACTAAGAAAAAATAGAAATACATACATAGCAGAAGGCATAGACTCTTTGTGTTTGGATTAGAATGCTAGTGCTACCATTGTGGCTCTGTCCCTTATAGTAGACCCCCCCACCTATCTTACATGATATAAAGAGTTCTCTGTTCACACAATAATTCTGACATTGGACCTCTTAGACACACAAGAAACGATGTTGGGCAGGCAATTGATACCAAAGCTCCCTGAGTGTGCAGGGAGATAGCTTTGGGCCTACATTTATCTGTCTTCTTTGCTCATTTTCTTTCACCTACATCTTGCTGTTGCATTTGATGGACCAATATACAGAAGATAAAAACAATTTCCTGCCAGACATGGTGGCACATGCCTTTAATCCCAGCACTTGGGAGGCAGAGGTAGGAGGATCGCTGTGAGATCAAGGCCAGCCTGAGACTACATAGTGAATTCCAGGTCAGCCTGGACTAGAGTAAGACCCTACCTCGAAAAACCAAAAAAAAAAAAAAAAAATTTCGTGGGAAGTGGTGGCCTTGGTTATAGAGACCCCTCATGGCTGCTATAGGGACTTGGGCTTGGCACTGTGGAGACTGAGCTCAGAGTCTGGTGGGTGGATGTGTGCTGAGCCACATTCCACCCCGAACCCAGGCTCTGCACTCCTGATGCTGTGGGGTGCTGATGAGTGTGCCCAGGCCAAGGTGATGGTGAAGTCTTTCTTGGGCCAGAACATGCTCTGAAGTTCCTGGGACCAAGTGTTCGCTGCCTTCTGGAGGTGGTACCCAGATCCCTACAGCAATCATGTCTTCACTGAAGACACAGTGCACCAGGAGTTGACCCCTGAGCTTTTGTCTCTGAGACCCCTGACCAAGACCAACAGGATGCCTTGCTGGGCCCAGAGCCAGTTTCCTGCCAATGTGGCTCACACGGTGTACATCCTGGAGGACTCTATTGTGGACCCACAGAATCAGACAATGACCACCTTCACCTGACACATCAGTCATGCCCGGCTGATGATAATAGAGGAAAGATGTGCTTACTGTGTGAATTTTGGCAACTGCTGGACAGAAAATGGCCAGGAAGCCTGGGTCTCCACTAGCTTATTTTAGGTCTCCAGAGCTGTCCAGGAATTTGGTGTTTGCCCATTCAAAAGCAATGTGACCAAGACAATGAAGGGTTTTGAATACATCTTGGCCAAGCTGCAAGGGGAGACCACTTCCAAAACACTTGAGACCAAGAGGCCAAGGAGAAAGCGAAGGAGACAGCACTGGCAGCTTCAGAGTCAGCCAACCCTCACCAACAAGGCCGCCACCAAACAGCAGCAGCAGTTTGCATAGCCCAGCAGTCAGTGCAGCTCAGCCCTCTCCTCTGCTCTTATTCTTTAATTATTAAAAATCAACTTGCAGCCCTCTCTGCTATTGGGGTGGTGGCTGGACAGGTGCCCTGTTTAGCCTCTCAGTACACCAGGCTTGGTGTCCATTCTGAACCCTGACTGTTTCTTCCCCCTCTGGGCAACTGGGAGGTGCAGCAAGATTCAATGACTTGCCCAAGATCACAAGCGGTGTGCAGGTGAAGTGGCAGTGAATGATGGACGATAAGCTGTGCCAAGGCAGGGTCCTTATTTGATTCTCTGATATGTCCCAAATGCCTGGCATAGTTAGCATATAATAGGCATTCAATACGTACTTGTTGCAGTTTCAAAAAACAAAAACAGTTTCTTTCCAATTCTTGTATGGATGAGATAATAAAACCAAGAACAATGAGGAGACCTGCAGATTCAGCATGGGAAGATTAGATTAAATGACATAAAGATTTTTAATCTTAATTCATTTTGATTTGGTCTTTTGTTTTATAATTTTTTCCTCCCTACAGGTCTTAAAAAGTAAAATAAGATATCAGTGCTGGGAAGCTACAATGGATGTATTTTTCCCAACTTGTCCTGCTAAGTACAATATCCAGGACCATAAAATAAATACAAGAAGATTATGAAAACTGAAGAGTAAAAGTTTGGCTAGATACCTCCAAACCTTAGGAATCATAGTAGAATACTGGATTTTCTTTTTTCCTCATATATACTAAACATGGAACTGAAGAAGTCAGAACCCAAAAATATCAATGAGCGCTGACCACCACCACCCTACCCCACCAACCCACCCAGCACCCAAGCCTTTTCTCTCTCTGGCCAAAAGACAAAGACAGGGAAAGCTTAACAACATGGGAAACTTTCCAGAATAACTGCTTTATTCTGGCCAACCATCATCACAAACATAACCTAACATGACACAGTGCACCCACCCCACCTGGTTTAAGCTGGAGTACCCAATGGGAGTCTTTCCCCAAACATTTCCCCTTTCTTTGAGTCAAACATCAGAGCAATGGTAAGAGAGAAAAAAAACTGAATGCTAGCAGAGTCCCATACTCAACAGTCAGAAACCAAAATGCTCTCAAAGACCTAAAAGCAAACGAACTGAAGGTCATAAACCAAAATTCTTTCAAAGCAAACAAACATGATGGATACCTTAAGTCAAACACTCTGAAAGCAAACTGTAACAAGGGATTCCAACAAGGATGATCTTAAGACTGGATCACAGGGCTGAAGAGATGGCTCAGCAGTTAAAAGTTCTTGCTTGCAAAGCCTCATAGCCCAGGTTTGATTCCCCAGTATCCATATAAAGCCATATGCACAAAGTGGCACAAGCATCTGGAGCTCATTTACAGTGGCAAGAAACCCAGGCATCATGTCCATTCTCTGTCTCTCCCTTTCTCTCATAAATAAATAAGAGTATTTTAAAAAACTAATTTGTGATAAACAAATGGACCATCTTCCAAATCTAGGAAGTCTGAGCCCCAAAACGAACTCACAAACGTGTACTTAAGGAGACAACATATGATGTTTGGGCACAAGGTAGGGTCTATGCTGGTACCTAGCTCTGAGCAGGTGTAAGTGGAAGTGGCTTGTCTGGGGAGCCCCATATTGGGTGCTGTAACTGTCAACACAAAACACAAGAGTATCACCCCAAAGGGGATAGGAGATACTTTATTCTGGAGCCCAACATGAGTGACCACAGCCCTGGAACACAAATTCAGGTTACCCCCAAATTCCATGTTCTAATGTGTTAGTAATTTCATGAAGGTTTCATAGTTATAGAACAAAAGAAAGCCAAAAGCCAAGGTACTTTTCAAAGACATTGGTGGAGAGCTCAGGTAGAAGGGTTACAGCAAAGCAGGGAAATCTGGGCTGTGTGCTTCCATGCTGCCTGCCGACAGTGGTAGCCTTTGGGCTGGTGGGAGCTGGTGGTCGGTTAGTACACTGCAAAAAGGTTTCCCCTCATAACCCAAGAGTCACAAGGATGTCAGCTCAGACACAGAGGTGGGCAATTAATGGCTTTTACAAGCTAAACGTAGCCCAAGGTGACCTGACTGTGACTCTGCAACACCCCATCTCTCCATGATCACAGTCTGTCAGTCCATCCTACCTTGTTCAAAGTACTTGTCAAGAACTTGAGTCCACATACAGTAGGGCAAGAATAGGAGTGGGGCCCGGGCGGGCCGGTAGGAGGCTATGCAGACAGGAAATGTGCTGGTCGTATGGACCACAGGAGCATCAATGGAGAGGACAGAATGATTTTTCCATCTCTCCTTGGCAGCCGACAAAGCCACTCGTTTTGTTCTTGATTCGTCTGTTGTGTACGCACGTGGTACATGCGCACATGTTCGTACACACGTGGGTGCACACGTGGAGGGCAGAGGCTGAAGTCCTGTATCGTCCTCACTGACTCCGCATCTTATTTTCTGAGACATCCGTCACCGCTCCCGGGATCGTCTGCCTCCCAGCACTTGCTGACAGGCCCACACTGCCACGCACAGCTTTCTTTAGAGGTGCTGGGGATCCGCACAGCTTGAACTTTACCAACTGAGCCACCTCCCCAGCTGGCCCTGCCCCATCAGTTTTACAATGGATGTACTGAACTTCTTCAGGGCGGAGATCTCCCATGCACCTTTGTGCTCCTGTCTTGGCAACTTTGCACTCATCCTTCTGTCCTTACTGGCACCTAAGTCACAGACAGGAGAGCAACAAGGTGCTCTGAGATCTGCTTCCCTCTCACGCCATGTGTAGGGGAAAAAAATTAAATTAAAACTATATGTATATATATTCATATTCTTCTGGCTTTGCTGAAAAACGGGGTAAAAATGAGGTAGTAAAGGAGCTGGGGGCCTGGGAAGGTTTTTTTTCTGCCCTATCGCCATGTACAACCCTTGACACCTGTTACATTATCAATGAAGTAATTAGAATTTGACATGAAAGTCTTAAGAGTGTAAAACCGAGGACAATTACACATCTCTGGGTTTGCAGCCCAGTGGCGATTTCTGGAAGGTTCTGGCACTCACTGAGGTGATCCCACTTCAAGCACCACGTACCAAAAGCCTGACTTGATTCCATAGCCTAGAGGCAGATGGCCCGCATCTGCTCCTCTGCGCACTGAGAAGGTGGCTAGCAGCAGCTGTTGGGGGAGGGGGGGCGGTTGCTAAATCCACCGCGGGTCCCGACCCTCACCCTGCAGATGACCTCACAACCCTAAACCGAGCGGAGTCCAGATAAGAGCGGAAGCGCGCCTCCAATGGTTTGGGCGCCTGGGTGAGCGGTGCGCTGGGGAGGAGCGCCTGAGTCCCGGGCTCTCAGCCCCACGCAGCAGCGCGTAACAGGACACGTCAGTGACCCAAGTGGACGAGCGGCACATGACAGCGACAGCGACAGCGACAGTCCCTCCTGAGCGCGACACGGCGTCCTGCGCGCTGGGCTGGTGAAAAAAGAGCTGCGGGAAAACCCGAGGCCCTGCGCGCATCTGCACGCGCCCTGCGCCCTGCGCCCTGCGCCCTGCGCCCTGCACCCTGAGCCCTGCGCGGGGGAAACCCGGGGTCAAGGCCACTGGCAGCTCTCCGGTCAGGATTAGCGCTGCCCAGGTAGAGACTGGGACTCACATTTGCTCACGCATCTGCACCAACACATACCAAGAATGCCTGCGTCTCGCCTTGCCCGCGATAAACTAGCCCAGGCTGGGTCTCACCCAGCCTGTCATCTCAGGGCCTCAAGAAAGTTTGGCCTTGAATCATTTGCCTCCTGAAACCGGGTATGTCAAGTGCTGCCACCTTGCAGAAATGACAGAAATGAGATGAGGTTTGGGCAAAATTAACCCTGTTTCATCCCCTCCCCCGCCCCGCCCCAGTGTCCCTCTTCTGCTGCTGCTCTTGTTACACTTCTGCTTTTGACTGGCTCCGTTTGAACCTCCGTGAAACCAGTGGCCAACCGGACTTGCCAGGCACAATTAAAGCTAAAATAACGTTGATATGTCCTGAGCTTCCTTAGGGACTGGATGTCGTGCAGACTATCTGGAGAGAGACATGCTAAATACATGCCAGCAGGTTTATTTGGGAACCCAGCTAACGTAGCGAGTACACGTTTCTCCACAACACTACCCTCCTTAGACAAGGTCTCGCTATGCAACTAGGGCTAGCCTGCAACTCACTATGTAGCCCAGGCTGGTCCCAAACTCAAGATCCTCATGTCTGGGCCTCCTGTCCATTTGCCAACCACATTCGCATATTTCATTTAATCCCTCAACCAAAGTATTTTGAAGTTATTTCTATTTCATCATATTGAAACAAATGAAGGCTCAGAAAACTCACTATGGCTCACTTGCTTTAAGGTGACTTCCAATAAAGTGGTTTTTTGCTGACCTCTCCAAAGTTCGTTAAGGTAATCATTCAAGTCCCCAAGAGCCTCTGCCACACACACCCGGCCCTGCTGATTCTTCTCCATAAAGCAAAATGTGGTGCGCGCACACACACACACACAGACACCTCCTTTGTCTTTCCCTCAACATGACATGTCTCAGCATATACAAACACCCCAGGATTTCTGTTTTCCCTGTTCCCAGCTACTGCCACACTCACTTTTTTAATACCTTGACCACCTCTAGTTTGTAACTCACACCTACAGGACCTGTTCCCCTTTGCTTTCCGGGTGAAACAAAGGCACCGAAGCCACAGGTCACCGAGGTATGGGACATATCGATTGGCTCCCCATCGATATTCAGCCTCTGTTAAAAAGGTTAGACTTCGCCTCTTGGCTGCTCCTCCTCCTACAATGTATAACCAGGCAGAGCTGAGGACCCACAGGCAGGAGTTGGTCATCCACACTCAGTACAGGAGCTGGGACTCGGAGGAGGACTCCAGCACACACAATGACAGAAGATAAGGTAAAGCAACCTTGGGGGCTGGTGGCATCTGCCTGCCTTTGAGGAAGTGAGTAGTGTGGAGTCTGTTTCAGCAGTGAGTTTGTAAAGCTTTTGGAGACGTTGGGTGTGATCACCACAGAATAAACTCTCTTCTCTTTATTTGGCCAATTAATAATTCATTTGGCTGTTAAGAAAAAGCTGTTTCTTTTCCAGTAATCAGAGTTTTTAGGGTACTCACTGTTTTCTGACAAGTCTGCATTGCTTTTTTTTTTTTTTTTTTTTTTTTTGCAAGGGGCTTGTGTAACCGTATTACTGATGGAATGTGCTCCTGCACCCAAAGGGCACGTTCACCTGAATCTGATTGTGAAAACCAACCTGGGATCTCCAGAAATGCCCCTGTGTGAAAGACGAGAGAGGAAAACAGGACTTCTCTAGACTAAAAGAGACAAAGAACTGACAATATGTTTAAAGTGACCTTAGACCATGGAGGAAAGAAGAAAAGAGCTTATAATAATGTGGGAAAGTTGGGAAATTTTGACTGTGGGCTGAATCTTAGTTAATATTAATATATCAGCATTGCATTCTTGGGATAGTAGTCAATTATCTAGAAAGATGTCTTTGTTCTTGAATAATCCATGCTGTACTTAGGAATGGGGAGACATAAGTATCTTTAGTCAGAATGACGCACTAAGTAAATGACAACTATTGGTGAATATAGATGTGGTTGTGGATTGTCCATGCATCATTATTTCAATTTCTTTGTAGTTCAGATCCCTTTCAAAAATAAAATGTTCAAAATAATATTTCAGTATTATTCCCTTATACATTTCCCCCAACCAAATTCACCCTCCTCCCCTGCTGTGCAATAATACAAGTTGATAAATCTGCACCCTGTAGGATTAGGATCCTATGTTTGGGCCTGGCGGGAGTACTTTAAGTACTTTTGTAGGAGCAGGTGGCATGGTTTGCAGCCTATGCGATGGAATCAGCCTGACTAGAATGTCAGTTCAAATGGTATCTCTTACCTGCTTAAGACCTGGGTTAAGTTATTCAACTGAACTCTGGGTCTTCTATATTATGACAAAATTAGGACATATTGTGGTGCAATATGTGATATTCACTGTCCTAGTCACATCATATATAAAGTAATTAAAGGATAATATGAGCGAGGTTTAGATGGCAGGCTTTTGAATGTGAACAGTTAAGCACTCACATAACCTTATTCAAAGAACAATCAGCATAGCCAGAGTTTATGGGGACTGTACCCTATGATAAAGAGAAGTGTTAACACTTAAAATGTAGCATGCAGGTGAACGTCAGTAGGTAACTATATGGACAGGATATAGATTTGGCACATATGGTGACAGTAGCATTCAAATAACTAAAATTTGGAGGATGCTGCCAAAACAAAGGCGACGTACCTGACAGAGCTGTCTCGGAGATTTTTAAGCTTCATTTGAAACTGTAACAAGCTCCCTTAGGGCCATGGAGATAAGGTGAGGGAAAGTTCTTTAAGAACCAAGGAACTGTCTAACAATGGAACATGGAAAGTCTGAAATCCCATATAAACAGAAAGGTTTTTCAGCTTTGTAAATCCACCCAAAGTGTGGAGGGATAATCAGGGGACTGTGGCTCAACAGATATAGGCTGTCACTCTAGACATGCCCATAATGTGCCCAGAAGTCAGACAAGTGACTTCAAGTGAGAAATGGAGGAGTCAGACAAGCGCCCACTGCTTTGTGAGCTCCCTTGCAGTCTGAAATTTCTGTGGCAAGAGAAGTCCCTGGGTACAAGGTCACCTTTGCCTTTGCATGAAATTTAGAGAAAAATGCATATTTTTCCCTACCTAGTCAACCAATAGTTGCTAGAAAATCTGCTCTCTTATTTGGTGAAAGGTTATGGACATCACCTCACAGTCCCCAATGAGGATATCTCCCAGACTTGCTGTGTAGTATTAGGCATTCCCTTATTCATTGCTGAGCATGGTTTCCAGAGTGGCGAGGATAATCTTACATACTCTGCATTATTGTGAATATTTCTTGTGAAATTTGATTGGATGTCACCAGAGATGGCTCATCAGCTAATGGCACTTTCTTAAAAAGTTGGTGGATGGTTGGTTATTTGACAAGAGGGATTAATGAGATGAGCATACGACTGAAGAGGCATTTGCTCTACAGCCCTCTTACTGCTCAAGGGAAAAACATATTATTTCCCTTGCTTGGATTTTAAATATTTTATTTATTTATTTATTTATTTATTTATTTATTTATTTGAGAGAGAGAGAATGGGTGCACACGGACCTCCAGACACTGCAAACAAACTCCACATGTTTGCTCCACCTTGTGCGTCTTGCATATGTGGTTATTGGGAAATCAAACTTGGGTCCTTAAGCTTTGCAGGCAAGTGCCTTAACCACTATATCATTTCTCCAGCCCTCATGCAGGTCTTTTTCTAAATTATTTTTATTTGAGTCATAGAGAGAAAGAGGAGAGAGAATGGGCACGTCTGAGCTCTAGCCACTGCAAATGAACTCCAGACACATGTGCCACTTTGTGCATCTGGCTTATGTGGGACCTGGAGAATTGAACCTGGGTCCTAAGGCTTCACGGGCATGCACCTTAACCACTAATCCATTCAGTTTTTATCATGCTCTTATCCATTAGCTTTTGTCAGAACAATTTTATAGGCAAAGAAACTGGAGCCTAGGCACAGTAGGAGTCCCCTAAGCCCTTGTCTGAGTTTTCTGACTTCTACATGTACTTGTTTGTTTCTTTCCCATTAAGTGTCATCTGTCTTTGGAATCACAAAATCAACATCATATTTTGTTTCATGTTAAGATTCAGCTAATTGCCTACTCCATCCTTCCATGTTTATCTTGAGCATATTTTAAATTAGACATGGGAGCTGGTTTCTCTAACCAAATATCATTAAACCCAAGGGTTGGAGATATGGCTCAGTCAGGAAAGTGCTTGTTGTGCAAGCATGAGGATCTGCATTTGGTTCCCCAGGATGCACATAAAAGCCAGGAACAGAATGTTGTTCCTGTAATCCCAGCATTAGGGATGCAGACAGAAAGATCCCTGCATCTTGCCGGCTAGTCTAGCCAAATCCAAGAGCTCCAGGTTCAGTGAGAGATCCTGTCTCAAAAAGTTATGTGGGCTTCATTTGCAGTGGCTGGAAGCTCTGGTGTGCCCATTCTCTCTCCCTCTTTCTCTCCCTCTCCCTCTCCCTCTCCCCCTCTCTCCCCCCCCCTCAAATAAATAAATAAAAATAAAATATTTAAAAAGTAAGGTGGGGTGTCTAGGGAGATAACTCAGTCGACAAAAGCACTTGCTGCATAAGGATAAGGACCTGAAGTCCATCCCACCAATACCCACATAAAAAGCCAGGCATGGGGGCTAGAGAGATAGCTTAGCAGTTAAGATGCATGCCCGCAAAGCCTAAGGACCCAGGTTCAATTCTCTACATCCCACATAAGCCAGAAGCACATGGTGGTGCATGTGTCTGGAGTTTGTTCGCAGTGGCTGGAGGCCCTGACACGCCCATTCTCTGTCTCTCTCTCTCTCTCCCCTCTCTCTGTCTCTAATAAATAAATAAAATAAATCTTAAAAAATTTTTTTTAAGCCAGGCATGAGCTGGAGAGATAGCTTAGTGGTTAAGGCACTTGCCTGCAAAACCAAAGAACTCAGGTTCAACTCCCCTGGGCCCATGTAAGCCATATGTACAAGGTGGTACATGCATCTGGAGCTCGAGGCAGCTGAGATTGCCTTCAACTGACAGCCAGGAGGACCACACAGTGCTCATCCTACAACTGGGAAAAAATGAATTCTACTGTTAAAGAAAAATTTTTTCTATAGTCTCCAAAAGAGAACACAGCCTGCTAACACCTTGATTTCAGTCTGCAGAGAATTACACTGGACTTCTGACCTGCAGAATCATAAGATACATCAGCTTGCATTGTGTAAAGCACTGAGTTGGCATAACATGTTTCGGCATTAACAGAAAACCAGTGCCAGGAATAAAGGACAGCATCCACACAAGCAGGCTCCAGGGCATGCAATAAGCATGCTCAGTGTCAAGCTCTGAAGTTGTGTTTTACTGCACCTCACATCAGATCCTCCAGACTGTTATGATGTAGACCAAAAGGGGAGTAAGTAGGTGAGAATGCTCCCAAGGCACCAAGTCCTACAAACCAGGTGAAGTTCCTACCCTTGGAAACAGCTTGAGGGGGAAAGTATTTGAAAAGAAACCATCCATCCAGTAAACAGAATCCCCTCTTAGCTTTGGCCATTTAAACCAATGAGTATTAGATGTCTAGTTATAGAGAATACTTTAAAGTCTCAATCCTGAGAATTATATACCATGTACCTGTGTGTACACATACATTTTATACATAATGTGTTTATGTATTCATATTATTCATATATTCATATATTCTTTATTTCTAGATACTTATCTAGTATATATTATCTAACACATGTGAGTGCATATGTTCTTTGGGACTATGTATGTACATGTAAATATATATTCTACATATAGGTATATAAATACTAATGTATATATTTTATGCAAATAATATCTTTTAGGACTCAGCCTCCAGATCCCCTCTTCACACAAAGAATCTCTGCCTTTTTACTTTTGCTTGAATAAACTTCACTCTGCTTGACTTCCAAAATCACAATAATATATGTAGTGTCTTTTGCATCAACTTTGAGGTCTTTTTTTCAGGGAAAAAAGTTCCTGAAAGCTTTCTTTCCTGCATAAAAGCCACTTAAAATTGGTGAAAAGAAAGTAAGTTTCATAAGCCTGCAGGTTCTACAAGGCCACCAGAGGCTCCAGCCTAGTAGAAGGTCTTAGATGGCCCCCAGATGTAGTGAGCCACCCAGAGCAGAGCCTGGTTTTACAGCCACGAGCCTGAAGGACTTCCAGGGTCCTCAGGATGGTTCTGGGATGATACTTTATTGATGATGGCACTGAAATTTCTAGCCTCAAGCTCTACTGGGGCACCAGGGCCCTAGTTAATTAGTTACTCATGCAGTAGTGCAGTGATTTACAGCCTCACAATGCAGACAGAAACCCAGAGCTCCTTTTGGGGAAGTGGCTTGAGTTACATATTCTTGAAGTACAAGTGTGGAAATTAAATCTATGATGATATGACTCATTCATGCATGCAAAAAAAATGCCGGCCTATTATATTCATTTTAAATTTTATATTATATAGCTATGCATGAAATATTTTCCCTATAAAATATCAAATGACATAAATTTTAAAATGTTCCTTTTTCCCCTTTCTCCAACCTCACATTTCTTCTCAGTGGTCATTATCTTGTTATTTATTCTTCAAAGAAACAATCTCTGAGCTAAATTATGCACAAGTCAAATAATATTCATGTTTAATCCTTCTAAAAAATATTAATAGAGCTGAGTGTGGTAGCACACACTTTTAATCCCAGCACTTGAGAGGCAGAGACAGGAGGATTGCTGGGAATTTGAGGCCAGCCTGGGACTACACAGTGAGTTCCTGGTCAGTCAGGACTAGAGTGAGATATTTCTTTAAATACATACATACATATATATATATATATATATATATATATATATATATATATACATATATATATATCCCATTATATATATTATATATATATCCCATTATATATATTATATGATATATATATAATGGGATGAGGCTTTAGCTGAGTGGTAGAACTCTTCTCTAGCATGTGAAAGACCCTGGGTTCGATCCTTAGCATGAGATAAGTAAATGAGGTTAACCAACTTCCTTTACCAGATATATGTCAGCATGTATGCTCAGAATATTCTTTTTAACTGCTGTATAGCATGTTGTATATGTGTGATGTATCCAGATATCTTTGGCCATTCCCATTGAATAGAATTCAGAGTCTTTCAATAATGTTGCTATCACTCACACACTCGCACTTCTCTATTGAATATCCTTATATATGAATCTGTATATATAATACAGTTTCAATAAGATCACTAGACAAGCAAATTTGAATTGCTCAGCAGTCTTTTTATAGTTGCATCCACTTGGAGAGAAAATAATATAGCTCAGCCTTTAACTCTGCACTCAATAGATTCATAAGCTGAACAGTATCCTTACCTGGATAGTGATGTAGATCATGAATAATACTGGCTGATGTCTCCTATATGGTGTTGGGGTGTTTTGTACCATGGAAATGTCCAGAGAACTCCTGTGTCTTTGTTGCTGTAGCATGACTTTTCCTGATGATATATGTGGTGTACCTTGGCAGTTTCTTTCCATCAATGGCCAAATAGATTTGGATACATCACATATATACAACATATATGCTGACATATTTAAGTGGTAAAGGAAGTTGGTAAACTTATTTATTTATCTCATGCTAAGGATCGAACCCAGGGTCTTTCACATGCTAGAGAAGAGTTCTACCAATCATGGGGAGCCTGAGAGAAACCCATGCTGTAGCCTGAAGGGAGGTTGGGTAAGAAGTGGCCTGATGTGTCCCAGCTCTGTGTTTTATCCCCCAGATCACTGGAACTTTGGCTTTCACTGTCTTCACTGCCGTGCTAGGTTCCTTCCAGTTTGGATATGACATTGGTGTCATCAATGCACCTCAAGAGGCAAGTAAAGCACGTGGAGTTGTGCTGGGGACATGCTTTGTTTGTTCTGTCTGCCCCGAGTATCACAGGTTCCTTACTCTCAGAGATAAAGTGTGTCCACGTGGGGAACATGGGGTAATTCTGGCTGGCCAAGTACAATGTGCATGGTTGTGGAGCTGATAACTTGGACTTGACCTCCTGGTTTACAACACTCTCAGAAAGCAAGCGCAGTGAATTCTTGATCTCTGACTCTGCTGCTCCTGAACTCAGAGGAAACTCTAACTAGAGACAGGAGCTGGTTGCATCATTCAGTCAGAGCAGTCGCTCATGTGTGAGTGAAAAAATACCAGGGAATAAGGGAGGACAGTAGAAGGAAATATTTCATTCTGTGTACATCTACTAGGCACTTCTTGTCTGTGCTGGGCCCTGACTCTCCTCAACTACATTAGTTACCATGCCCTGATTCCTGTCTCCCATAGTCGATTCAGCATAAAATAACACAATATTTTAGAGCTTCAGCCAAGAGGTCTAACAGTTTGCATTTCTCTATAATGATTATTTGCATGGTACTACAAAGAAATACAGCAGAAGCCAGGCATGGTGGTGCATGTCTTTAATCCCAGCACTCAGGAGGCAGAGGTAGGAAGATCACCATGAGTTCAAGGCCACCCTGAGACCACATAATGAATTCTAGGTCAGCATGGGCTACAGCGAAACCCTAACTCAAAATTCCAACGAAAAAAAAAGAAAAGAAAAATACAGCAGATAATTTCTACAAATTTTTTTTTTTTTTTTTAGTATGCTTACTCTGTTAGGCAGTGCATATTCAGAAGAGAAATTGTGTTCTTTCCAGATCCTACCTCTGGTTAGTGAGGAAAGTTGGGCTTCATGCTCATGTACTCCAAACTAGACTGAGGAGATCCCCAAGGTCACGATGTAACTTGTAGCCACTTCCTAGCGTATGTGTCAAGCACAGTGGTGTGAATGGTGGGAGGGTCAGGGAGAAACACACAGAGACCTGGGAAAGACCTGGCATAAGGTAAAGAGACAACCATGTGTCGGGTGCCTTCCATTCTGTCTGCTTTCTCAGATTCTGCAGAGTGTGAAGGTGTGCTGGGCACCATCCATTATGTGAAAAGCAGTGTCCTTGAGCTTAAATATATGCTCCCACTGGGTGCCCATCATCATGAGTGTGGCGGGTCTCCCTCTGGGTACCAGGGAATAATGCTGGGGATCAAGAGACCAAGGTTGTAGACTTCCTGTGGGTGATGACAGTGTGCAAATTTAGCAGGATTCCTCTGACATTCAGATTGGCGTTGCCATGACTTAGGAGTTCATAGAACTCCTGCTGTTTTTGTAGAAGACCTTTTCATTCCCTTACTTGGGCCACCCTGGCCAGTCAGAGAGAAAACCAGCATGGAATCTCTGCCCATTCCATCCAGAGCTTAAACCAGCGACTCCTACTGGTGTCCAGCTACATGTCCCCTCTGCAGCCCCTCTGTGTGAAAGAGCTGCCTAAGCATCATTATATAGGAATGGCCATTAAGGATTTTAGTTTTTCTTAGTTGGATGACATTTTGAAGTATGTTCAAGTATTTTTAAATCAGTTTTTCATGAGCATGAAAATTACAAGTGCCTATTGTTAAAAAAAAATAAGTAAGAAAAAGATCACCCATAATTATTCAATGCCATAAACTGCTAAGAATATTTTGTATATATCCTTCTAGCATGTTTTTCTGTGCATGGTATCCTTATAAGGCAGCCATCCAACGAGACAAATGTCTCTGTCAGACCTTTTATAAGGGGATGTCAAATCTCTCTGCCATTCTGCTGGCTTCACCTATAAATAGGATTTTATCCATAAGTGGTAAGAGAGTGGCTGCTACCAATGTCTCCATCAAAGAGGGCTCCGGGTTCACTAACCAGAGAAGTGACCACATGATCACTGAGATGAATGGAGTGAAGGAAGAAGAGCTGAGGAAGTGCTTCTGCTTGCTTGTACTTTGGCGGTATACTGGCCACTTCAAAAACTACAATTCTATGAAGCTTCATTTACCCGTACCTTCTGTGTTACATGGTACCTAAAGGGGACCCATAGGAGACATCTTCATACCTTGAGTCTACTAAGTTGTTTGGATTTTTGGATTTAATCATCTATACATTTGATTTTCTTGAACTCTATAGCTAAATTTATAGATGACTACATGGCTATAACACCAGTCTTTGAATTTTTATATAGTTAGGGCTGAAGACATGACTTAGTAGTTAAAGGTACTTGCTTGAATTTTATGTAGTTTGTGTGTTTGTGTGTGTGTGTGTGTGTGTGTATTATTGGAGATTGAGCCCATTGCCTCACACATTCTAAGAAAGGTCTCTATTACTGAGCTATAACACCAGCCTGAACTTTGTCTTTCTAACTTCAGGTTTTTGTTTGGTTGGCTGGTTTTTAGTTTTTTGAGGTAGGGTCTCACTCTAGCTCAGGATCCTGGAATCCACTGTGTAGTCTCAGGGTGGCCTTGAACTCACAGCGATCCTCCTACCTCTACTTCCCAAGTGCTGGTATTAAAGGCGTGCATCACCACACCTGGCTCTAACTTCAGTTTTCACTCATATCTTTGCCAGTTTATCTTTAAAAACTTTCATGCTCCTATTAAAATATTTCTGTGATTTTAAATTCTGCTTTGGAGAAGCAGCTTTGGCATAAAATGTGTCTTCTCTACCTGAAGAAAATTTCAGCCTAATAGTTGTCAACACTGAACGCTTGAAAAGTTTTACCTCAAAATCCAGATTTTTGGTCTCCACTAAAAAAAAAAAAAAATACATAAAATGTGTAACATGAAGTAAATTGCCATTATAGCTTCTTCCTTTGGTAGGACATATACTACATTCCACAAAAAACTAACCAGTGCTGATTTTCCCTCTAGTAGAGGATTTATGTCAGCGTACTGTCCTGAGATATTCCACACCTCCACCACTCCTCTATTTCTGCTTAGTGCCTATTGGCTGAGTTTGTCACCCATTTTATAGAGTACAGTCAGCTATAAATAAATATATCCATATCTATGTGTTTACAGTGCATATAACTGAGATGGACCTGCAAACATTTTAAAGGAAAATCAAACAAATATATATGTAGAATTTTGAAATATTGGATTTCCTTTTATTTCCTCAGATAATAATATCCCACTATAGACATATTTTGGGTATCCCACTGGAGGACCGGAGGGCTACTCATGACTTTGTTGTCAACAGCACAGATGCACTGCCCACATTCACACCACCAGTCCTGGACACAACAGCAGCCCTTTGGGCTGAGGAAGAAGCTGTGGCATCTTCTCACATGGTCACCATGTTCTGGTCCCTGTCCGTGTCCAGCTTTGCAGTGGGTGGAATGGTCGCCTCATTCTTTGGAGGGTGGCTAGGGGACAAGCTTGGAAGGTAAGCAAATTTCATAAATAAACGTAACCACATAATTTTAATATTTTGGTATTGTTAGAAAGTGTATAGAGAGATAACATCTTTTTTCCAGGAAAATGTTTGTTATTCCTTGTTTGGGGGAATTTTTTATGCTACTGAGAATTGAGCCTGGTGCCTCATGCATGCCAGACAAGTACTCTACCACCCAGCTGTATCTCCAACCCATTCCTCCGCTTTGAGATAATGTCGCATTTAGTACAGACTGACCTCAGACTCACCCACTACATAGGTAGGTCTGGCCTTGAACTCCTGATTTTCTTCCTTCCACCTCTCAAGTGCTAGGATTTTAGCATGCACCATGAGGCCCGGCTCTCTGGGAACAGTTGTTTTTTAAACTCGTGATCCTATGAGATGGGTTAATGTTAGACCAAATCAATACAAAATGTTGTTGTAATAACCTATTACATTCTAGTTAATTGTGGCGTTTACAGGAAAAAAAGATAATTTGGTATGCATTTCAAAATGATCACTTTGTAAGGTTGAGAATATATTAGGAAACTACTGCACACAGGGTTAATTTGGAGAGTCTAGATGGGAATGTTTCAAGCTGGAAAGTCAAGTTGCTTCACCCAATTATACCATTCCTCAAACATACAGTTTTCATTTTTAAATTAGAATTGGGCATTTGTATCAGTCAAATCATAAGGTCAAGTTAATAGCCCCAACTCCCAAGAGCTCCATGTACTTGGCATGGGGTTTCCAGCCGCTACTATTGCTACTACTGCTCTCCCAGAGCCCCAACCAGAGATGAAGCAAGATGAGGTATGTCTCAGCCCCATGGTCAGTACATGCTCTGGACATCAGTGGGACTCTTTGCCTTCTAATTCACTCAGTCACATCACAAAGAATAGCAGTGTGTGTGTATGTGTGTGTGTGTGTGTGTGTGTGTGTGTGTGTGTGTGTCCAGGATCACACATGCCACAGCACATGTGTGGAAACAGAGGACAGCTATCAGATCAATTTTTGTCTTCCTCTCTCTCTTTTCTCTTTCTCTTCTTCTTCCTCTTCTTCCTCCTCTTCCTCCTCCTCCTCCTCATTCTTCTTTTCCCTCCCTCCCTCCCTCCCTCCCTCCCTCCCTCTCTCTCTCTCTCTCTCTCTCCCTCTTTCTCTCCCACTAACTGATCACTTGCCTCCAGCTCCCAAGTTCCTAGGAATCTCTCCTGTCTCTGCTTCTCATCTCACTGGGATTACAGAAGTCTACCACAACTTCCAGTCTCTCACATAAGGTCTGAGGATTGAACTTGGGTACTCAAGCTTGAGCAGCATGTATTTTTCCACTGAGCCTTATCCCTAACCACATACATTTCTTTCTTTAATATATTTTTAAATTTTTATTTATTTACTTATTTTATGGATGCAGAGGAGTTGCCTGTATTCCACTTTATTTGAGACAGGGCCTCAAGCCACTGCAAATGAGTCTGACTGGCAAGTAGCTTTTAATGTGGACACTGGGGTATCAAACCTAGGCTGGCAAGCTTTGCAACCATACATCCTTAACCTCTGAGCCACCACCCCACCTCCTACACTATTATTTCTTTAGATTTACTTACTGTTTTTGAGACAAATTTTGTTCATTATTTACCTTTTTGCATACCAGATATGAAAAATTTAGGGAATGCAAAACTTTTAAATGAGTAATAATATACTAACCAGCTTAATAATTCTGCATTAAAATTCATTTTGTTTCCCAACTCCTACTACAAACTATAGCTTTAGGCTCACTAGTTATTAAAATTCTGATAATTTCCTCCTCTAATGTTGAAATTTTATATAATTATGAGACTATAAAGAGTTTTCTTAATCTAAATTTCATTACTCTATTTAAGAAAGAATTTCCTTTATGATAAAACAAAATGATCAGTTTCTTACATTTTTATGAAATTACTGGTATTGGTTGAACTTTAAATCAGATGATGGCTCAGTCAGTAAAGACTTGCCTCACAAGCATGGGGACCTAAGTTTGTCCCTAGTAGCCAATAAAATGCTAGGATGGTATAATATGTCTGTAATCCCAGTGCAGAGGAGGCAGACACAAGAAGGTTCCTGGAGTTGACTGGCCAGCCAGTCTGACCTAACTAATGATCTCCAAGTCAATAACAGATCTTGTCTCAAAGGGACGTGTATGGCATTCCTAAGCATGATCCCCAAGGTTGTCCTCTTGCCTCCCTATGCACACATGTGTACATGCTGCCACACACATGGCCATAGACACACATGCATAGTTTTTTGGTTTTTTTTTGTAATCAGAACATATAAAAGCTAGCATTAGTAAGCTGACTTCCATCATTTAAAAAAAAAGTGCTGGGCCAGGCATGGCAGCTCATGCTTTTAATCCCATCACTTGGGAGGCAAAGGTAGGAGGATCACTATGAGTTTGAGGCCACCCTGAGACTACATAGTGAATCCAGGTCAGCCTGAGCTAGAGCCAGACCCTACCTCAAAAAAACAAAAGAGAAAATAAAGATAAAGATCATTTCAGTCTGTACCAAATTGTTTAATCAGCAAATGAAGAATTGACTATGACTATTTCTAAAGTAAATCAAATTAAAATTTAAAATTTAAATGTGAGCATATCAGTCTTTTTTAGCTGTGATCTTCCAACCCTAAAGAAAAAAAAAAAAACTTAAGCCATTTTTACTGATTTAGAGATGAGACTCCAACAGGTCTAATGACTTATCCTGAAACATTCACTGAGTATTCTAGGAATAGAACCTTATCACCTGAAGGCTTTGAACCCAAAGTCAACAATGGTCACACCCCAGAACAATGTGAAATGGCCATTATTTAAGTGGTCTATTACAAAGTGAGTCTTCTTCCAGATATTAATATAAATTATCTCCCTTGAAAAATAGACATAAAACTCATCGTTTAAACTTAAAACCAAGATAAAGCAGTTCACTGTCTCTCCTAAAATGATTCTTTTCTAAGGAGAGTTACCAGGAAGTAACATAATTATTGGTAAGATCATTTCTACACTAGTTAAAAGTAAGCAAATAAAAATGTGTTCCATTGTTTTTTTAAGTCTTTCCTTGAAATTGTACAACAGTCAATAGAAATCTACGACCACCATTTTCCTAATAGAATAGACTTATAGCTGGCTGGTAACAAATGCTTTCCTAAAACTATTCGATTTGCATGTCCTCTGTCCTTACAAAGAGAAAAGGTATTTCCTAGTAGTCAGACCACAGAAACACTTGTCTTTCTGCACTGTAGCTCTGGGGCAGCACTTAATCATCATTTTCCTATCTTTAGGTAGTTAATAATTTCCTTACATCAGATTCCTCTTGCTACTATAATGAATCACCACCAATTGGGTGACTTACACAGCACAAATTATTTTTCTTGATGTTTTGGAGATCAGAAGTCCAATGGCAGTTTCACTTCACTGAATGTGAAGAGCTCACAAGATGTGAATAGGGCTGGTTCTTTCTGGAAACTGGGAAGGGAAAATTCTTTCCTTGTCCTTTCCACTTTTCACTTGCCAATGTCCATGGTTTGTGTCCCCTTCCCCCATCTTTGAAGCACATCACTCTAGTCTCTACTTCCAGAGACTACTTCTAGTCTTGAATACTTCTGTCATTGTCTCTCTGTCTCCTCACCCACCTTCCTTCTTTTATGATGACACTGTGATTTCATCATTGGGTTTACCAAGATAATCAAAGACACTCTAAAATCTTTAACTCGGGTTGGAGAGATGGCTTAGCAGTTAAGGTGCATGCCTGCAAAGCAAAGGACATTGGTTTGATTCTCCAGGACCAACATAAGCCAGATGCGCAAGGTGGACATGCATCTAGGGTTCATTTGCAGTGGCTAGAGGCCCTGGAGCACCCATTCTCCTCTTCTCTCTCCCTATTTTTTTCTCTCTCAAATAAAAAAATAAACACTTTAAAAACCTTTAATTCAGTCACATTTTTAAAATATTTAAAATGTTTTATTTATTTATTGGCAAGTACAGAGATAGAGAGAGAGAGACATAGAGAGAGAGTATGGTTGGGGTGGTTTGAATAGAATAGATGGCCCCCAATATATTCAGTTGTTTATTTGTTGGTAGTTTGCATTGTGCAGCCATCTGGCTGGAGGCAATGTCACTGGGTGGATCTTTGGGTGTGGTGGTGGGTTTCAGATTTCAATCTAAAGATATGCAAAGTGCACCTAGCTGGAGTTACTAAAGTGTGCTGTGACTTTTGACCTTGAGGCTTGTGCTTCTCTCTCTCCACTTGGTCCTGTGAAGGCAGGCCAGCTTCTTCTGCCATTTATGGAACTACTCCTGGGTCTGTAAGCTTCAATAAATATCCCCTTACTCCATTACTGTGCTTTGTCTGGAAGTTCATCTCAGCGAACCTAAATCTCTCTGCTACAGTGGTCCTGCCAGGACCTCTAGCCACTACAAACAAACTCTAGATGCATGTGCCACTTTATGTATCCAGCTTTATGTGGGTAGTAGGGAATTGAGCCCCGAGTCATTAACTTTTGCAGGCCTTAACCGCTGGGTCGTCTTTCCAGCCCTGCAAAAATACTTTTTGTTGGGTGTGGTAACACTTGTAAAGTCTAAGAAGTGAGACCTGAACTCATGGGGGACATCATTCTGCCTACCACAGGGCTGTTAAACAATCATTATGGTAAGATAGTATTTAGTGTTATGTTCCAGAAAAAGAAAACATGCTTGGTGTTTAAGTTATTTGCTTAGAAAAACCCTGTCCATCCCAGCAGAGTTTGAAACAGTGAACTAGAATATAGCAACATACTTACATGTCACTGTGGCATAAACATTTCCATACCTGTCCACTGAGATTCATTTACTGACCTTTTTATTCCTGGCTTACCTTTGTAAAAAGCCTTTGAATATTTTTCATTTGATTACTTTTGAAAGTGATATTTAGATTGCTATGGTCAGTTTTTATTTATGTATTTGAGAAAGAGAGAAAGAGGTGGACAGAGAGAGAGAAAATGGGCACGCCAGGGCCTCAAGCCACTGCAACCGTACTCCAGATGCATACACCACCTTGTGCATCTGACTTTATGTGGGTACTGGGGACTCAAACCCTGGTTGCTAGGCTCAGCAGGCAAGTGCCTGAACCACTGAGCCATCTCTCCAACCCCATATGGTTAGTTTTTAAAATACATTTTACAATTTCTGGTTATGGTGCCTCACACCTATAAACTCAGCATGTAGGAGGCTGAAACGTAAGCATTGGCATGACTTTAAGGCCAGTGTCAGGCCAGCCTGGGCTAGAGAATGAGACCATGACTCAAGAAAATCATATTTTACATTAGTTGATGTTAATTCACAGATTCTGAAACATGCTGGTTTGATGTTTAAAAAGGATAATTATGATTATGACAAACTATTAAAAGTATGTTTTGACTTAATCAAATAATGTTTCCAAAAGGAAATTTTACTTTCAAAGTTCCTCCTTCTATCTATATCAACTAACATTTTTTACTACTGAAAGAAAACAATGAAGAAAAAAGTTACAGATAAGAGCTACAGAAATGAATTTATTTAACACCAAAAGTTACCATTAAAAGCAAACAAGGTGGGCTAGAGAGATGCTTAGTGGTTAAGGCACTTGCCTGTGGAGCCTAAGGATCCAGGTTTGATTCCTCAGTACCCACATAAACCAGATGCACAAGATGGCACATGCATCTAGAGTCCACATGCAGTGGCTAGAGGCCCTGGCACACCCATTTTCATTTTCCCAGTCTCTCTCTCTCTCTGTCTCCCTCTCTCTCTGCAAATAAATAAGTTTTTAAAAAAATCATAGCCAGGCATGGTGGTGCATGCCTTTAATCCCAGCACTCAGGAGGCAGAGTCAGAAGGATCCCCATGAGTTCAAGGCCACCTTTAGACTACATAGTGAAATCCAGGTCAGCCTGAGCTACAATGAAATCTTACCTCAAAAAAAAAAAAAATTTTTTTTAAGCCTGGCATGGTGTCACATGCCTTTAATACTAGCACTTATGAGGCAGAGGAGTAGGATCATTGTGAGTTCAAGGCCAGTCTGGGACTACAAAGTGAGACCATACATTAAAAAAAAAAAAGACACCTTACAGAAAAATTGGTCAGCTGGGCATAGTGGCTGAAACCTGTAATTCTAGCATTTGGGAAGGCTGAGACTGGGGGGATCTTGTGAGTTGAAAGCCAGCCTGAAATATATAAGACCCTGTCTAAAAGAAACAAACAAACATAAAAAGCCAGGTGTGTTGGTGCACACCTTTAATCTCAGCACTCAGGAGGCAGAGGTAGAAGGATCACCATGAACTCAAGGTCACCCTGAGACTATATAGTGAATTCCAGGTCAGCCTGAGCTAGAGTGAAACCCTACCTCGAAAAAAAAAAAAAAGAATAAAGGAAGGAAGAAAATGTGTAGGTCAGGTCAGGTTATGAAATTTAGCTTCTTACTAATGTGTTAAACAAGTCAAAATGCACCCTTTATTCAAGGATCCTGTACTAACTCTTACAGTGAAATAAAAAATAGTTACTCAGGTAAAAATAACAATTTGGAAACAATGTTATCACATTTTGATGCTGAATTTATAATCCTTACTTTATAACGTTTCAGAATCAAAGCCCTGTTGTCAGCCAACAGTCTTTCATTAGCTGGAGCTCTCTTGATGGGGTTTTCTAAGTTCGGACCATCTCATATCCTTATAATTGCAGGAAGAAGCATATCAGGACTGTACTGTGGTAAGTGATATGACACATACATGCCATTGTCTGAAAATTACTCCACTGGCAGATGGAGAAACATGTAGATTTGTTGAACATAATGAGGTCTCACAGAAGAAAGGCACTGGAATACTGTTGGAGTCCTGCGTTGGGGAACTGGGGCAAGTAAGTGGGAAATGTGATGTTATCTTTGTTCTACTCACTCCATTAACATCATTTCTGCTTGTGTGATCTCAAAGTTCTTAAACCTGATTCTCACTTTCTTTTTCTAAGATGGGAAGAGGATAATAACATCTGCCGTATAGGTAATTGTGAGGTCAACATAGTGCCTGGCATGTCTTAAGGGTCAGAAATACTAGCTGTTATCAGCACTGTGGGGCAGAACAGTTAGAGGCAGCTCCATTCACACCCCAATCCTGCTCTGAAGGTCCACAGAGTGTCTATGTCCTTCATCTACAAGGCCTGGAGTCCTGGGGCCCACCTCCTACACCACACTCCCTCATGTTTGATTTCGGACATGGTTGTGTGGAGCAGTAAAGTGGTGATATCCACAGGGAGAAGGAACCAGACAAAAGGGAGGGTAGATATCCCTCCTGTGAACTTTATTTTTGAATACCAGGAGTCAGTACTTCTTGGAGATAGTGTTTCAAACGTTTTGAAGCAGAGGTCTGAGGGAAAGATAGGAACATTCACTAAGACAAAAGGACAAATCCTGAGTGACCTTCTGAGTGCCTGTGAATCAGTTCTGGTGGATGGAGACTGACATTTGAACCTGTTTCACAAACTGCATTTGCTCTGCAAAACATTGATATCCACAAGGAAAGGGAAGAATAGTGAGAATAGAAGAATAATGGGGATATAAAATTTGTATGTAAATTATTTCTAACACTTTCATTTGCAGAAAAGATGATAATTCCATTTGTCTCCAGCAATCAGTTGAAGCAAAAAATATCTAACTTAATTAAATTTCACTCTTAATTATTTTCAATGTTAACACACACACACACAAAAGTAAAACCAGAAAGTCAGTGTCTTTAACAAGGTGATAAGTCAACTCACTTGTGGAAGGTACTATGGATGTAGACTGAATCAATTCTGACACCATCTCTATCCGGTCTTGGACATATTAGCTAAATCTATGTCTCAGTTTTTTTCTTTTCCAAAAAGCAGGTAACAATAGTATTAAAAAGCTCTTAATCATTTTCTTTCCTCTATGTTTCTATAGCTGAGAAGCTGGGAACATAGTTCTGTGGGTAAAGTGCTTACATTATAAACCTGAAAGCCTACACTCAATCCCAACACCCATGCCAGGCTGAGTGGCGCACACTTGTTATCTCAGCACAGGGGAGAGAGGCAGAGACAGGAGGGCCCTTGGAGCCCGTGTCCAGCCACTCAAGTTTAATTGGTGAATTACAAACCAAAGAGATTCCAAACTTGTCTCAAAGGAATGTTCCTAAAGATGTCACGCAAGGCTGTCTTCTGGCCTCCACCTGCACATACACACATGTACACATGCACTCACATACACACACATGTGTACTCACAAACACACGCATACATATGTACACATTTGCACTAAAACTAGTTTAAAATACAGTGTGAAAAAGATAACATTTTTCTCAGACTTAAAAATCAAACTATATTATGGAGCAACATATAACTAACATTGCTAAGTAACTTATACTTTCCAACCATCACTTAAAATTATGACTGGCCTTATTCTTATTATTAAAGTTGCTAAATGTTATAGTAAATGTAATTTGAGTTCAAGTTCCTGTGACCTTATGCCTGAGAGCTTACCTATGTCATTATGTTCTTAAAATATAGTATTAGATATTGCAGAAAGAGAATCTATCCTTAGATAAGATAAATGGGTGGCTGTTTTCTTATTTAAGTTCAACAGGTACATGTTATAGTCTCTTATAAAATTCTGAAGAGGCATAGATGCTTTATCAAGCATGGATATATACATTTGAGATATTTAAAGCAATTTAAAGAAAAACAATTTCTCTAACCAAAAGTGAGAGTTGTATTAACATATGGGCATGAACTTTAAGAAAAGTGCTCAGGGCTGTTTGCTGAGCATAGTGTATGCACTTAACCAGACAATAGCAGCCATTACAGCCCTAGGGCTTGTGACCTCCCCCACCATAGGCTTTTGACTATGTTTTCAGTACCAGGCATGTATTTCCTCCCGGGGAATTGGGGGGAGGGCACCACTCCAATTAGTGAGTGGTTGGTTTCCTCATAACAGACATGCTACTACTGTACTTTTTGGGTCATTTGGCCTGGCTGGCCAAACTTAAGACTTGCAGTGTCCATAATTCATCACAACTGATGAATTCTCCCTTCCATAGGGCTGCATGTGGCATAGCTTTTTCCAACTTTCTGTCAGCTGGTCTACAGGGAGAAGATTTTTAGCTCAGTTCCAGCTAATTTATTGGTGACCTTGCAACCCAAGTATATGGAATCTTCAGCAATAAGGTCTTATTCTCTATTCCTTGTGGGAAACCCAGAGCCTTGGCAATGGCCTGTAATGTTTTGGGGAGTATCAGAGACCTACCTGGCCAACAACTCACTGGAAGGCATCCCAAACATGGCATGAAATTTTTCTACTAACAATCAATCTATGGCTTCTGGGTGCACCATTATCCAAACAAAGTAGGTTTCCATATGGCTTATTTATAGCATCTTAAATTTTTATTAACCCTTTGCCTGCCCTTCTTTTACTCAATCTCTTCCATTGACCTCACCTAGGTCATCGCACCCCCAGTAATCTGTTTGTCTACTTACATATATACAATACCATCTCCTTAAGTCTTTCTTCTATTCCCTTCCTAATAGCCCCTTTCTAGCTTGCTGAACTCTGCTACCAGTTTTTATTCCAACACACATACTAATCTAAACATTTGTTTAGATCCACATAGGAGAGAAAACATGTGGCATTTGGCTTTCTGGACCTGGGTTACCTCACTTAGTATAATCCTTTCCAGATCCATCCATTTCCCTGAATATTTCATTATTTCACTTTTTTTTTAAAACTGCTGAACAGAACTCCATTGCATAAATGTACCACATCTTCATTATCCATTCATCAGTTGAGGGACATCTAGCCTGGTTCCATTTCCTAGCTATTGTGAATACAGTAGCAATAAACATGGTTGATCCAGTATCTCTAAGGTAGTGAGAAGAGTCCTTAGGATATATACCTATGAGTGGTATCTATGGGCTATGTGGTCTCTTTTTAGCTGTCTCAGAAAACTCCACACTGATTTCCACAATGGCTGTATCAGTTTATATTCCCACCAACAGTGTTGAAGGGTTCCTCTTTTTCCACATCCTCCCTAGCATTTATTGTCATTTGCTTTTTTGATGATAGCCATTCTGACAGGAGTGAAAGGGAATCTCAAAGCAGTTTTAATTTGCATTTCCCTGATGACTAAAAATGTAGAATGTTTTTTAGATGTTTACAGGTCATCTATATTTCTTCTTTTGTAAACACTCTATTTAGTTCCATACACTCCCCCACTTTTTAAAATTTTTTTTTATTTTTATTTTCAAGATAGGGTCTCACGCTAGCCCAAGCTGACCTGGAATTCACTATGTAGTCAGAGGCCAGCCTTGAACTCACAGCAATCCTTCTACCACTGCCTCCCAAATGCTGGGATTAAAAGTGTATGCCACCACAACCTGCCCATGCCTGTTTTTAATTGGGTGGTTGGATTTCTTATTATTTCATTTTTTGAGATCTTTGTATGTCCTCGGTATTAATCCTCTGTCAGATAATTATAGCTGGCAAAAATTTCTCCCACTCTGTAGGTTGTATCTTTGCTCCATTTACAGTGTACTTTGCTATGGAAAAGCTTTGTAATTTCATGATGTCCTAGTGCTTTTATTTCCTGAGAAACTGAGGTTATATTCTATATATCTGGGTCCTCTATTCTGTTCTATTAATCTGCTGTTTTTGTGCCAGTACCATGATGTTTTTGTAACTATGGCTCTGTAATATAGCTTAAAATTAGGTATAGTGGTATTGCCAGACTTATTTTTGATGCCAAAAGTTGTTTGGGTTTCTTTGTGCTGCCAAATGAATTTAGGATTATTTTTTCTATTTTCGTGAAGAATGCCATTGGAATTTTGATGGGAATTGCATTAAATGAGTAGATTGCTTTTGGCAAGATTGCCATTTTCACAATATTGATTCTTCAATCCAACAACATGGGATGTCTTTCCATTTCCTGGTGTCTTTTGCAATTCCTCTCTTGATTGGTTTAAAGTTTCATTGTAGAGATCCTTCACTTCTTTGGTTAGGTTTACTCCAAGGTACTTTATTTTTTAGAGGTGATCGTGAATGGGAATGATTCCCTGATTTCACCCTCAGCATGTTTGTTGTTAGTATATAGGAAGACTACTCATTTATGTGTGTTTATTTTGTATCCTGCTACATGGCTATAAATGTTTATCCACTCTAACCATTTGCTGGTAGAGTCTTTAGGGTCCTTTATATATAGAATCATATTATCTGCAAATAATGACAATTTGATCTCTTCCTTTCCATTTTTTATCCCTTTTATGGGTGTCTCTTGCCTTGTTGCTATGGCTAAGACTTCCAGTACTATATTAAATGAAAGTGAGGACAGTGGACACCCTTGTCTTGTTCTTGATTTTAGGGGAAAAGCTTCAGAATTTTCCCCATTTAGTATTATGTTGCCTGTAGGATAGTCATAAATAGCCTTTATTATGTTGAGATGTATTCCTTCTATTCCCACTTTCTTTAGTACTTGAAGGGAAGTTTTGGAGTTTGTGAAATGTTTTTTCTGCATCCATTGAGATGATCATGTGAGTTTTGTCCTTCAGTCCACTTATACAGCATATTACATTTATTGATTTGCATATAACAAACCATCCCTGCATCTCTGGGTTAAAGCCTACTTGGTTGGGGTGAGTGATCTTTTGGATATATTCTTGTATTCTGTTTGCCAATATTTTGTTGAGAATTTTTGTATCTATGTTCATGAGGGAGATCGGTCTGTAATTTTCTTTGTTCTATCTTTGTCTGGTTTGGGTATCAGGGTAATGCTGGCATCATAGAAGGAGTTTGGTAAGATTCTTTCCTTTACTATTTTATGGAAAACTTTAAGAAGCATTGGTGTTAGTTCTTCCATGAAGGTCTGGTAAAATTCACCAGTGACTCCATCTGGGCCTGAACTTATTTTTAGTTGGGAGATTTTTTATAACTGCTTGGATCTCCATACTTGCTATAGGTCTATTTAAATTGTTAATCTCATCTTGATTTAATTTATCTAGGCCATACAAATCAAGGAAATCATCCATTTCTTTAAGATTTTCAAACTTAGTGGAGTATATGCTCTTATAGTATATGTGTATGATTTTTGGAATTTCTCTGGTATATGTTGTGATGGTGCCTTTTTCATCTCTAATTTTATTAATTTGTGTCTCTTCACTCTTTCTTTGGTCAGATTTTTCTAAGGGTTTATCAATCTTGCTTATCCTTTCAAATAGCCAACTGTTTATTTTATTGATTCTTTGGATTATCTTTTTGGGTTCTATTTCATTAATTTCTGCCCTAATCTTTATTATTTCTTCCCATCTACTGATTTTTGGTTTGCCTTGTTCTTCTTTTTCCAAGGCTTTAAGGTGAAGAATTAAGTTGTTTACTTGTGACCTTTCTAATCTCTTAATATAGGCACTTAAAGCTATAAATTTCCCTGTTAGAACTGCCTTCATTGTGTCCCAAAGGTTTTGGTATATTGTATTATCATTATCATTTGATTCTATGAATTTTTTATTTCATTTTTGATTTCTTCAATGACCCATTAATCATTCAATAGTGTACTGTTAAGTTTCCATGGTTTGTGTATGCTCTATAGTTTTTCTTGTTATTTGTAGTTTAATCCCATTGTGATCACATAGAGTACAAGGAATTATTTTAATTTTCCTGTCTTTGTTAAGATTTTCTTTGTGTCCTAATGTATGATCTATTTTAGAGAATGTTTTATGTGCTGCTGAGAAAACTGTGTACTCTGTAGCATTTGGATGAAATGTTCTGTAGATATCTGTTAGGTCCATTTGTTCTATGATAGCATTTAATCCAGATGTCTCTCTCTATTTCTTTTGCTGGGGTGACCTGTCAATAGATGAGACTGGGGTCACCAACTACAGTTGTGCTTGGTGTTATCTGTTACCCTAAGTCTAATAGTGTTTGTTTCATGAAATTGGGAGTGCCCATGTTAGAAGCATCAATGTTTAGAATTGTAAAGTCCTCCTGTTGAATTATTCCTTTAATCAATATAAAGTATCCTTCTTTATATTTCCCAACTTTATATTTTATACTTTCTTTGTATTTCTTAATGTTGGTTTGTAGTCTATCCTGTCATATATTAGGATAGCAACACCTACTTCTGCTTGTTTTCTAGGCCCATTTGCTTGAAATACCATTTTCCATCCTTTCACCCTAAGATAGTGTCTGTCTCTTATGGAGAGGTGAGTTTTTTGGAGGAACAAAGAGAAGGATCCTGCCTTTAATCCAGCCTGCAAGCCTATGTCTTTTTGTTGGGGCATTAAGGGCATTTATATTTAGTTATTATTGAAAGATTTGTCTGTATTCTTGCCCTTCTTCTTGTTTTGTAGTGCTTCCTGTTTTTCCTTTACTCTCTTCTATTAACTATTTTTTGAGTATGGTTTATTTTCTCCTGTTTCCTCACATGTGCACTTTCTTTACTCTTCAGCATAAAGGATCCCTTCAAATATTTTCTGTAGAGTTGGCTTTTGTGGTCATATATTCTTTTATCCTGTTTTTGTTGTGGAATGTCCTTATTTCACTGTCAATTTGGATAGATAGCTTTGCTGGATAAAGTAATCTTGGTTGACAGTTGTTACCTTTCCGAACTTGGAATACATCATTCCAAGCCCTTCTGGCTTTAAAGTTTATGTTGAGTAATCTGTTGCTTTACTGACTGGTTTGCCTTTATGAGTGACTTGGTGTTTCTCTCTAACTGCTTTCAATATATTTTCTTTGGTTTGTGTGTTTAGTAGTTTAATTGTAATATGGTGAGGAGAAGTTCTTTCCTTGTTTTGTCTGTTTGGCATTCTAAAGGTTACCTGAATCTATATTGGCATATTTCTCACTATTTGGGGAAATGTTTTTTCCATGATTTTGTTGAAGACACCTGCTGTGACCATGGAGTAAAATTCTTCTTCTTCTATGCCCTGAATTCTTATGTTTGATCTTTTTATAGTGTCCTAAATGTCTTGAAATTACCTTCCTATTAGCTTGTCTTTATCTTTGTTGGACTATATTAGATCTGCCACCTGGTATTATGTTTAGATAATCTGTTCACGCTTTCATCCATTCTATTGGTAAGACTTTCTACAGTTTTTATTTGACTTACTGTGTTTTTCATTTCTACTATATCTGGTTGGTTTTTCCTCAGCATTTCTATTTATTTACTCATGTCTTGTGTTGCCCTACTTATTTCATTAAGTTTGTTTCCTATATTCTCCTTCACAAATTTTCTTCTTTGATTCCTTTGATTTCTTCCTTAATTTCTTTGAACATACGTATAGTCATTCTTTTGAAATCTTTGTCAGGCATTTCATCTAAATCAATCTCACTGGAAGTCATTTCTGATGGATTTATAATTTTTGGTGGAATTATATTGTCTTGATTTTTTGTGCTTATTGTATTATAATGTAGAGATTTTTGCATCTTGGGGTAATTTGATGCTTTGGTTTTCTAATTATCTTCAGTATTCTTAGACATGTAAATCTGACATATGTATTCAGGGCAGGATCTTAAGTTGCCTGGTGTGGCTTCATATTACTCCCAGAGTAACAGCAGAAGTGACCCTAGATTTTGGGTTACTTGGTATGCTTGATATACAGTATTCTAGTAGGCTGGGTGGAGTAAACTATAGGCTAATTCTAAAATTTAACTGAGCAATATATACACTCAATCAAAAATAGCATGGAGTATTTATGGAAGAGTGTGTATTAAAATAAACAGATAATCTTTCAAAGTCAAAGTCCCAAAATGTGAGTGTGTTGCCCCACACCCTTAGTCCTGTCAACTGGGAGGCTGAGATTTCTGGTCTGTAAAGGGTTCCAGGTCAGCCTGGAGCTGAATGAGACCCTACCCCAAAGAAGAAGACAAAGACAGTATAAATCAGGAAGTAACAAAGAAAAACTCCAAAATACAGCTTATTTAAGAATGGCACAGCTAACCACCAATCAAATCTAACACAAAACCTGCCCTGACATGGAAGGTGTGATTATTAATACTTCCAATGTAGGCCTATATGCTAGGCTTTGAGGCAGGTATTGACCTGATGTAAGTAGGCCATTACCTTTTGGGACAGTTCAGTCTCACCTATGCTGTGTATCTACTTTTGTCCCTCTTTACTGCACTGTGGGTTTGACTAGGCTGGCTGGGTCACTGGGTTTGCTGCTCTGATCACCTGTGCTGGGTGCTGGGTAGCTGATCTCCCTTCCTCAGGTCTCCAGTGGTTGTAAGTTCTTGAGGTTGGGGGAGGAGAGGCTGTGGAGGATGCCTGAAATTGTACCAGTGCTATGTAGCTAATTCCCATGATCCTCTTCCTCCGGTGCCACTCAGCTGGTCCCTGCTATCTTCCTTCAGGTTTCTTCACTTTGTGAGGAAGTTGGTGTGATTGGATAGTATCCCCTCCCCCCCCCCTGGGGTTCTGTTCCTTTGAGTCAGGCAGGGGTTGGGGCCTCTAGCTCTCCCCAGATCTGGGACTGGGACCACAGAAGTACCAATTCTGCCCGCTTCTGTGCTTGCTAGAAGCTCTGGGTCTCTCCTGCTTCTCTGATGTGGTTGATAATTCCTTACACACCTCCATTTTTGAGTAAAAGAATGGATTGTGATGTTGGCTACTATACCACCATCTTAACCATCTTAACCAAGTCCCCTGGTGTCCCTTTCTTATCACTCATCGAGTATTTCCTGAAGACAGGGTCTCTTCCTCAACACAGAGGTGCTGTCAGTGAGCCCCACTGATTCACAAGTCTCTGCCCCACAACTGAATCCCCAAGGTGTGGAGGTACCTTAAGATTGATGTTGGGTGGTAATGTAGATGCAGAGTGGGAAAGTGGTTAAGGAACCTAAAGGCTCTCCTGCCTACCCAGTTCTGCCACCAGAGCAACCCATATAAATACAGTTTTCAGAAAAGATGTTATCTAAAAAAGACTGAAGAAACACAAATATTTTGTAAAGACCTAGGCCATCCTGTTTTCTGTGGTTTTCATGAATGTACACATAATCAGACATGTTGAAATGGTGGTGTATCCAGCCATTTGCTAATTGCAATGCTTGGTGTTTTCTTAAAATTTAAAAATAAGATTAGCTACAGGGTTTCTGTTTGAGACTGCCTATCTATCAAATGAAAGTGGATGGTTTTATGCAAACAATGTTTTGTAGGCTGGGGTGATAGGGAGATGCTCAGTAGCTAAGATCACTGGACACTTAAGCATAAGGACCTCTTGAACCAGAGACCAAATGCTAAGTTGGATTCCCCAGAACCCACTTTAAAAATCTGGGTGTGGCCACAGATACCTGTAACCCCAGCCTGTTGTGGGGAGGTTGGAGGACCGCTGTGAGTTCAAGGCCAACCTGGAACTACAGAGTAAGTTCTAGATTAGCCTGGGCTACAGTTAGACTCTACTTCAAAAAAAAGCGAACTATTCCTAAGACATTCTCCAGCCTCTTTTCTCAAAACAATATAAGGAAATATGATATAAAATAAATAATGCTATGGATTGTTTTTAACTAGACATCATGGGAAATTCCCAAATAGATAATTAAGCATTAAGTTCTATTAATATTTCTAACCACACCTTTTTTAGCAAGGTGTTCTATATGAACTGTGTCCGTAGCAGGAGACAAGGGTTCTTTTCAAGGGACTTTCAATAATAATACTGTCTGTAATTAAGCCAAATTCTCCTTGAGATATTCCAGGCCATATTGTGATGTCTCTGTGTTTATGTTTCATACAGGGCTAATTTCAGGGCTGGTTCCAATGTATATTGGTGAAATTGCTCCAACCTCACTCAGAGGTGCTCTCGGGACTCTTCACCAACTGGCTCTTGTCACGGGTATTCTTATTAGTCAGGTAAAGTCTCATGGTCCCCTACTTTAACCATCTTCTACTCCTCCACCCTCTCCCTCCCTGACCATCCATTCTCACTGAAGACCAGCATAAAGGGGGGAAATTTTCCAACAGTGGAGTACAGGAGGTATAAAAACATAGGCTTTTTAGCTCAAAGGTAGTAATTTACCTTTACTACTTACTTTTCTCCTTGGAGCTACTAATGGCATTGGCCTTGGACATGAGACTTTTAATACTGTTACAAAATTAAATTATTCCAATTAGAGTCCAAAAAATGTCAGGGTTTTTTTTGTTTTGTTTTTTTGTTTTTTGCTGCTTGGGTTTTCTTTCTTTAGAGAATGCTGCTTGGAAATCTAATATGCAGATGATTATCACAGGAGCTCTTGTACATCTAGCTCTATTTCATTCTTCTACCCTGTGGTCCCAGAAGACTCTTTGTAACTCCATTCTTATGATGATGCACAAGAAAGTTTGTAAAGCATTGTAATGAGAATCATATAGTTGGTTCCCATCATGTAATTGCTCCATCAGTGAAATCTCATCTATGAAACTCCATAATAACTAAGTTCTGGATAATTTAAGGAAGAATGTTAAAGTAAAACCCCAAAGTTATACATGATTTTAACAGAGAGTAATTCCGTTTGCCTGGAGACCACAAGCAGGTGTTTCGCTTAGATATCAAAATGTTTTCTTTAAAATTGAGTTGCTTCCACTCCTAACTTCCCATTACAGTGAATGAAAACAAGCCTAGATGAATTCTGTGTGTACAAACTCTCCTTGATTTGGTTAAAATGATATTCACTAGTCACTGTCTTCATCTTGTGCCTATGTGACAAGGTTACTGGGGATTATGCTTGCATAGTCCAAGTGCCTTTTCCACAAGTGGTTGAAGAAGGCAGACTCGAAGCATTGTACAGCTGACATGCACGCTCCCTGTCCTTTCAGATTGCGGGCCTCAGCTTTATTCTGGGAAACCACGACCGATGGCACATCTTGCTGGGCCTGTCTGCTGTGCCAGCCCTCCTCCAGTGTCTGCTACTATTCTTCTGTCCAGAAAGCCCCAGATACCTTTATATTAAGTTGGAAGAGGAAGTTAAAGCAAAGAAAAGTAAGTTTATAGGTTATTTTCCTTTCTGTCCATTATTTTGGAATTGCAGCTAATGCAAGACAGTGTTACAAATGGTTAATCTTGAAATGAACATCAATGCCTTATAAATGGAGTCAGTAATTACATGCAAGAAGAACGTGTAAAATCACTTTGCTATAACCAATGTATTGCATTTCACACCCACAAGTATGTTCCCTAGCCAGAAGCCCACAAAGAGGCTCTTGGACTCACTGGAGGCTTCCAAAAGACCCTTCCAAAAATTTCACTTCTGTGACCATGAGGGCCATAGTTTTCTTTCTCTTAAAATGAAGCCAAATGTTCTACTTTGCTTTTTGGAAAAAAAATTTAACAAAGGACTGGAAAGATGGCTTAGTGGTTAAGGCACTTGTCTGTGAAGCCTACAGATGTTCTACTCTCTAGATCCCACATTAGCCAGATGCACAAAGGTGAGGCAAGCACAATGTTGCACATGCCCACACGGTGGTACAAGTGGCTGGAGTTTGACTGCAGTGGTGAGGCCTTGGAGCGCCAATTCTCTACCTCTCCTCTGTTTGTCTCTCTCACTCTCTCCCTATGAAAAAAAAAATTTTTTTTAAGATTTCTCCATGCTTACAATGTGAAGCAACAAAAAGGGACATGTAGAACTAAATGTAATAAAAATAAACGGATTTTTGTTTGATCTGACTTGTTTCAATCTGACCATTTTGGGGGACAGGCTTGAAGAGACTGAGGGGAAGTGAGGATGTCACCAAAGACATTAATGAGATGAAAAAAGAGAAAGAAGAGGCATCCAGTGAACAGAAAGTCTCTGTGGCCCAGCTCTTCACCAATTCCAGCTACCGGCAGCCCATCATCGTGGCCCTGATGCTGCACATGGCTCAGCAGTTTTCTGGAATCAATGGTGTAAGTTCAAGAACAACTCCTAATCTGAAGCAAGAAAAGGTTCAAGTAACAAAAAAACATTTTCAAAGACTGACATCAAATGTTACTACAACAATGTCTGTGGAGTAATAATGAATGTTCCTTGCTTTCTGCAATGGCTTTCTAACTAAAACTAGCTCACAGCTTTAAAAAATGTCCACCACCAATGGTACTGTGTGTCTGCTAGAAAAAGCAAAGGCTGTAGTGAACATAAGGCAGGAAAGGGAGAATTAAAAATAATACACTGTAAGATGCTTCTAGAGTTGAGCATGAAGGTGAGGATGTTTTGATAGTATAGGCAAGAGTCCACAGTTCCCTTTAGTTATGTAAATGAAGTATACTAGATAGTTAGAAACACAAAGCAGTTTATTAAAATTTTCATCACAAATACGTATTGTACATTGATCCTATTTTCCACATGCTCTACTACCCTTTTTCGTCCCCCTCCACCTACTACTAGCCCCTTTCCACCCTCCAGACTTGTTTAACAATATATACACATACGTGATTTTATGTATCTATATAAAATCTATGAACCACAAATAGGAGAAAACACATAATATTTGTCTTTCTAAGACTGGCTTAATTCACTTAATATGTGATCTCCAGGTACATGCACTGTCATGCAAATGATATAAATGTGGTCATTGTTGTGCCTAAAAACTCAATTGTGCACATATACCACATTTGTTCTGGACATCTAGGCTGGTTCCACAAGTTACTATTTTGGATAATGCTGCAGTAAGCATTGTGCAAGTATCACAGAGCAAGAAACTGCCCCTGCATTTGGGAAGACAGCACATAAAAAGACAATGAAGTGAATTGGTACGGTGTTGGTGAAAGAGGGTAACAGATCATATGTGCTTGAACAGCACGCTGGGTGCTACACGAGCTAGCATTTACATTCTGAAAGGAAGTCCCTGCATCATGCAGATGAGGTGGTTCTACTGGCAATCAGCTGTGCAAGAAAACATGGAGTACTTGTTAACCAACTTGATTTAAAAAAATCATTTCCCTCTTTGGCTGCACTTAAGAATATGGACTGGGTCCTGGGGAGATGACTCAGTGGTTAAAAGGATACACTTGTAAAATCTGACAACCTGAGTTCAATTCCCAAGCCACCCATGTAAGCCAGATGCAAAATGTGGTGCAAACATTTGGTGTTTGTCTACAGCTGCAAGAGGCCATAGTATGACAGTATATTCATGCATACACCCACACACATGCAAATAAATATTTTTTTCAAAAGCATATAGATTGTACTACATATAGCAATGCAATCCCACATCTGCAAGGGACACTGTGGAGGTGACTAATGGATGGTTAGAGCCTCCAGACAGGCAAAGAGACTGACTCTCATCAGGTAAATGAAGGAAAGGAGACCTGAGATACAGCTTGCTCTACTAACCAGGAATTTCTCTGCTGTGGTCTCTTTCCTACTTTATGAAGTCCTTGATGTTTAATTTTACCTACTACTCTGCACAGTTGTGAGACTCAGAGACCAACTTCAGTTCTATCTATGTATCCCAAGACATAACACCTAATTCTTCCTGAACACCTGCTACAGCCTGCACCCTAGTGCCTGATTTCAAAGAGACATTAAGGATGTTTGAGCCTCAGGCTGCTGAGTAGCCTAAAATTATGGGACGGTATGCAGTGTATTCATTAAACATCATCTGCACGGTCCCCAGTGTCAGTGTGACCTGTGGAAAGAAAGGTACCAGCAAAGGAGACCTATGTAGGTGGTAAAAGCATGCAAAGAATTATGGAATGGCAAATGGATCAAAAAACTATCATGTGGGCTGGAGAGATGGCTTAGCGGTTAAGCGCTTGCCTGTGAAGCCTAAGGACCCCGGTTCGAAGCTCGACTCCCCAGGACCCACATTAGCCAGATGCACAAGGGGGTGCACGTGTCTGGAATTCGTTTGCCGTGGCTGAAGGCCCTGGCACGCCCATTCTCTCTCCCTCTCTCTATCTGCCTCTTTCTCTGTTGTTGTTCTCAAATAAATAAATAAAAATATTTTTTTAAAAAAACTATCAGGAACATACAAATATAGCTAACTTTAGAATAAAAGTTATTAGAGAAGTTATGAAACCAATGCCTCCATCCCTCATATGTCTAGTGAAAAAAATTCTGGATCAAATGTGATCATAGGGCTAGAGATGTAGCTTCATGTTAGAGCATTTGCCTGGCATGCATGAGACCCATTCCATAGATTAAAGAAAGAGAGAGGGAGGGATGGAGGGAGGGAGGGAGGGAGGGAGGGAGGGAGGGAGGGAAGGGGAGGGAGGAAAGGAGGAAGGAAGGAAGGAAGGAAGGAATACAGGAAGGGAGGGAGGGAGGAAGGAAGGAAGGAAGGAAGAGAGGGCATGAGGGAGGAAAGAAGGGAAGGATGGAGGGATAGAGGAGGGAGGGAGGAAAGGAGGAAGTAAGGAAGGAAGAAAGAATGGGAGGGAGGGAGGGAGGGAGGGAAGAAGGGAGGGAGAAAAGAAGGGAGGGAGGGAGGAAGGGGTGGAAGGAAAAGGGAAGAAGGGAGGGAGGACAGGAGGGAGGGAGGAAGAGAGGGAGAGAGGGAGAAAAGAAGGGAGAGAGGGAGGGAAGGAGGAAAGCAGCCAAGCAATAGCAACCAGGGAGAGAATATAATTGTTTATTTACTTTTTTAGATAATTGTTAAGCAGTGCCTTATATCAAAGTTTAGCATATTCATGCAGCATGGCCCAAAAGTTCTATTTCTTGGTATAAATCCACACATAGTTCATCAAAAGGTTGTTAAGGAGTATGAACAGCATATGTCTTATGAATGGCACTGTTCATAATAAACACCCTAAAATAGCTTCCTAAATACTCATCAGAAGTAGAATGGGTAATAAATTGTGACATACAGATATGACAAAGCACTATATTGTAATGGTAAGGAATGGTATACAAGCATATGAAATGATAAGGATGAGTCTCAAAGATAATGTTGAACAAAAGAAGCCACACACAAAGAAGTGCATTTTGTGTGGTTTCACCTATGTCAGGTGCAAGACTTGGCAAAATTGATCTATGATGTTCTATGTGGGGAAAATGCTTCCCATGGGACAACTGAAAAATGGACATACAGGGTTTTTCTACAGAACTGGAAGTAAGTCATTACTTAATCTGAAAGTTCTTTACACAGGCATGGCCATTTTTAAAATTAGTACACTTTAGGGCTGGAGAAATGGCTTAGCAGTTAAGGCATTTGCCTGTAAAGCCTAAGGACCCAGGTTCGATTCTCCAGGACCCACATAAGCCAGATGCACAAGGGGGTGCATGCATCTGGAGTTCATTTGCAGTGGCTGGAGGCCCTGGCATGCCCATTCTCTCTCTTTCTCTCTCACTCTCTACCTCTTTCTCTCTAAAATAAATAAATAAAATATATTAAAAAATTACACTTTATATGTATGTTATACCCCAACAAAAAGTTTAGAAATTAACAAATAAAGGAAATGCAGTAACAGTTTTCAGCTGAACTAAGAACTTTTAAGCAGTGAGGAGCTTTAAATACTAAAGGAAGACTGCCCTGGAAGTAGAGGGTGGGGAGAAGTGTCAGGAAACTCTAAGGACCATAAATACACAGAAACCACATAGATTTATTTATTTATATTTAAATATGTCTAGCTTTGGGGATATTGGCAGGAGGCTCCCTGATTAAAGCTAACTTGCTGACACTTTACAGATCTTCTATTACTCAACCAGCATTTTCCAGTCAGCTGGGATCAGCCAACCTGTTTATGCAACCATTGGAGTTGGTGCCATCAATATGGTTTTCACTGCAGTCTCCGTAAGTCAATAGTTAGATAAGCTCTCTGTTTGCTCTTTGGTCCAGAAGTGGGTGTGGATGATGGAACTTATGATCACAAGGAATCAATGGCTTTGTCCATGTGCACTCGTGTGTGTGTGTGTGTGTGTGCGCGCGCGCACGCGCACGCGCTTATGTACCTAAATGAATCATAGGGAAGTCCTCTCTGTGAACACATGAACCATTGCCCTGAGATGAGGCATGCCTGAGGTGGTGAGTCACTGGCTCTCCCACTGTAGGGATGCCTGTGACTTACTGGTGAATTAGTAACTTGCTGGGACTTTCTCTCATGTATGACCCTGGAATCCTTCTCCTTTCTTTGGGTTTTAAACTCCTTAAGACTAGCGACAGCTTTCCATTCTACCAACACAGCATTCTTTCTTTGGCTTCTTCCCCTCCATGGTGGAAATACTTTTTGTATCCTGATGTCTTGGGAAAAAAAAAAAATTTTAAATAATAAACAAGGTTCTCTTAAGTAGATATCTAAGCTTCTAAGCAGAATTAAACAAACTTGGCAAATTCCTATGATATTAGGGCATTGGGCAGAACATCCAGGTAATTCATAACTATGTCACTTCTCATGGCAAATATATATATATATATATATATATATATATATATATATATATATATACTAACTACATGAAATCAAAGTAAAAATAGCATAAAATATAAAATGTTACTGTTTTCTCCAACAAAAGAGGTTTTTCTTAAAGCCAAATATGATCATGAGGAATTATCTAATATCTTGACAGTAATAATATTTAACACACTAAGAAGAAACACAAAGATAAAATCTCAATTAATTAAATTCATTCTAGAATGAGGGTAATTTGGCTCATGTTTAGCTTTGTATACAAAATGTTCAAAATACTTTTGGGTTTGAATTTTGGTCATGATACTATACTCAACTTACTTTGGTCACTTGGCTTTTATTCTCTACACATGAACTTTTAAGTATTACCTTGGTGCGGTCAATAAGTGACAGCCTGGCTCCCAAGACTGCATTCAACAGTGCTGGACCTTGGAGAGAGAGGGAACAAACAGAATCCCAGCAGTTCTACAGACAGGACTTTGAAGATAATGCCTGGCTAAGCCAAAAGGCCACCCTAAGTCAACAAAGGCCATTGCTAGGTCTCAATCCAAGGGACTATTTGTCCTGAAATGTTTTTTTTTTTGTTTTTTTTTTTTTTTTTACAAATCTACCTCAACGCATTTTTACAACATAGAGATTATTATTCAAACATGTTGCTTACAATAGGATTGGCTATATAAAGCATCAAGTTGAAGTCTGAGAAAATTTAAAGCATAAAATACTGCAGAATTTTCATTTTTGCACTCTGTACCTAACCTCATGTGAGTGGCAAGAACCGTTCTAATTATAAAAGTGTCTTAACTATTTTTAATATAGAAATTTTAGAGCTTATTCTAAGTTTTAACATGGACGAAGACAAAAGTCATTTCTAATCATCTCAGTATTCCAAGACAACATTTAAAAATTGAGATTTATTTTCAAAAGTTATTTTAAGTGAGTATGATAGTTGTTCATACCTGTAATCTCAATACTCAAGAAGATTAGGAATTCAAGGGACAGCCCAAGCTAAATAAAGGATCCCTGTCTCAAACAAAACAAAACCTTGTTTTAAAGTTCAAAATCAGAGAAAGGATAGTATTTAAGTTACCCAGTTTCTCTCACTCAAATTAATCAATGTTATCAAATTCTGTATATCCTTTCAAATAAACAGATGCAAATAGGGATGACAATAATATATCAATGTTTCACTAACATAGAGGCAACATATTTTATTTTCCTGGATAAGTGTTTAGAGAGAGACTTTCCCATCAACACACAGAATGATGTTTCCATGTTTTTTATGTTTTCTTCCACATGAAGAAAGTGGTGGGAGAGTAATTCTGTAACCTGGAGAGAGAAAACAAAGTGGAAATAAATGTAGAGAGACCAGGGAGGCATGATGACTCTGGAGGAGAAGCAGCAGTTGTCAAACACCAGCGAAGCACCAGGACTCTGAGGAAGACATTCAGACTAGGGCAGAGACCAAGGCCATGGCCCAGCAGACACCCCAGTCCCTGACCATGCTTTGCTCCTGGTCATATGGACCTAAGTGAACACCCCACCTCCAGGACAGAACACAACTCAGTTTTCAAGACACAGTTTAGAGATCACACTTTGACTACGAATTGTTCAGAGACAAACAGATAGGGGAAGAGCCTTTACTCTGTCAGAAATATTCCTATTTCTCTCATACCTGACAATACCATATCAATTCCATATGTCATCCAGTTAGCTTTGAAGTCATAATTAAAGGGTTAAATATGTATAGCAAAGTTTTATAAACTTGAGAAAGGCGGGGGTTTTTGTACTTCCTTTTCAATAATTAACTGTGAGTTCTTGGCTTGTCACCCTGCCTGAAGTGATTTAAAGCTCTGGTATGAATGTGCCTCTGAGATGATGAAAAGGGCTTATGCTGTCAATGAGAAAAATGTTTCTCAGATATCTTCTGACAGAGTTCATCATACTATGGGTATTGGACTGCTACTGACTTACTGTTAGATTGATGAACCTAGCCAATTTACTTACCAAGGCGATAAAGTATGAAAGATTGTGTGTGTGTCCTTTTGACCATCTGTATGTTTCTAGCCTTGGCAGTGTTCCATGGATCAGATGGGCAACTCTCTTCAACGAACATTGGACTTGGTTAAAAGCAAATGTGAGCCATTAATGCATAGGATCACAGACTCAAAGGAATCAATGATAAATTTCCTCAATTGGGATTTAAAAAAATAAAAGCACTCTAACCTTTTCCTTTAAGCACACCAAGAAGGGGTAGAGCTAGTTCAGTACAATGACAAAATTCTGCATGTTGCCAGGTCTCCCACTCCCCACATTGCAATGAGCTCTTTGACAGGAAAAACAACTTTGTATTTAAGTTAAGGCAATAGTATTCTGTGGCTCCTAAGACTGAGATGGCACTTTGTGGACTTTCCTAGGTACTGCTGGTGGACAGGGCTGGGCGGCGCTCTCTGTTTCTGATCGGAATGATTGGGATGTTTTTCTGTACCATCTTCATGTCGGTGGGGCTCGTGCTGCTGGTGAGTTGGGGAACTAGATGCGTTTTTGGTACCAGATTAAAATGTCTCTGTCCTTCAGGCGTAAGTGTTCTGTCGTATCAAGGCACTCGAGGTTCACTTATAAAACAAAGCCAGCGGAACAGTCAAGAGAAACGGAAAGGAAAGGGGAACTCACTTCTTAGGATTCGAGGCTAAGTATCAGCATGTCACCTGTGCTTAGTATCCAGGGAGGCAGTGTAGCCACGTGGTTAGAGCACAGGCTCTGTTGCTGGCTGCCTGTACGACCACAGGCAGGTACCTTCACTTCCCCCAGCCCAGTGTCCTCATCCACCACTTGTCACATGCTTTGTCTGGACACCTTGGTATGAGTGGTGGCAAAGGATTCAGAATCTTTTTCTTGCCTGACACAGGAAGAGTGACTAGAGGTCAAGATAGATAAATAAATAAAAGTCCTAAACCAGAGAGCTGCCAGAGATGGAACTCCAAGGCTTATGCAAGATTATGAGAGAGTAACTTCTACTGGCTCACGCACACATATCAGGGCGCATTGCCCACCCCTGAGCTGAGAGGTACCTGGCTGAAAGAAACAGGGGCTAAGGACCCCCATCCAATCTTAGTTTTTCTTTTGGTTTTTTCTTCAGGATAAGTTTGCTTGGATGAGTTACGTGAGCATGACAGCCATCTTCCTCTTTGTCAGTTTCTTTGAAATTGGCCCCGGTCCCATCCCCTGGTTCATGGTGGCTGAGTTCTTCAGTCAAGGACCACGTCCCACAGCTTTGGCACTAGCTGCATTCTGCAACTGGGTCTGCAATTTCCTGATAGCTCTGTGTTTCCAGTACATGGTGGTAAGCAGCCTGACTTGTGCACATTTGCAGAACAGGAGGCAGGCCTGGCAGCTGGTAACGGGGCTGTCTGCTCTCTTTCCAGGACCTCTGTGGACCCTATGTGTTCTTCATCTTCTCTGGGGTGCTCCTGGCCTTTACCCTGTTCACATTTTTTAAAGTGCCAGAAACCAAAGGGAAGTCTTTTGAGGAAATTGCTGCAGAATTCCGAAAGAAAGGTGGTGGTTCGACCCAACGACCAAAAGCTACAGTAGAAATGGAATTCCTCAGAGCTTCAGAGACTGTGTAACAGGAACAAAGCAGAAAGGGAACCACGTGTTCTTAAATGATTCCTTTAGGATTTTATATCTATAACTTAAATATCATTTTATTTTTAAAGGGTTTTATGGACTCTGACCAGAAATGTCAACAAATATTACCAAAGGAAGTATTTTTTTAACTTAGTGAGTATATTTTTGATGATAAGACTCTGTAATAAGTAAACCAAAGAGGATAGCTTATTTGCTACTTTAAAGGACAAATATGTTCTAGCCTTACTTTTTATTGCATTATTCCCCTGGAACTGAAGCAATTTCAACATGCCACTTTATTACTGTATTAAGTATGTGACAATAAGCCTGGAGACATTGCTGATATTTATATATTTAAATATGATTAACCTGGAGTTTTCTTCCCCACAAATCTGGTACTGAAGGATATGACTACTGGCAGTAAGGGTCATGTTCGTCTCTTCCTCACCTTCTGTCATATGTATTAGAATTTGTATTTTGCTTAAAATTTTTATTTTTTCTGTATTTTCGTGTGGAATGGCTTATTGGGTATATTAAAACATATTTATGAAGAAAGATTCTTTTGAGGGTAGCTACCCCAAAACTTTTCAGTACTCAGAAAAAAAATATAGTTTCTTTGATGGATTTTGCAAGATTAAACATTCAAAAAGCTTTACCTACTCATATAGATTGGATCATCAGTTTATGTAGCTATCTATTACAAAACTATATGGCTCCCTTACTAGTTCAGTGCTCAATGTTAATTTTGTTTTGCTTTTTAACATTTTTTTTTAATTTTTTTTTGTTTATTTATTTGAGAGCAACAGACAGAGAGAGAGAGATACTGAGAGAGAGAGAGAGAGATTGACAGAGAGAGAGAGAAAGAGAATGGGCACGCCAGGGCCTCCAGCCATTGCAAACGAACTCCAGACGCGTGCGCCCCCTTGTGCATCTGGCTAATGTGGGTCCTGGAGAATCGAGCCTTGAACCGGGGTCCTTAGGCTTCACAGGCAAGCGCTTAACCGCTAAGCCATCTCTCCAGCCCTTAACATTTTTATTATGTGCTTATGTGTATTTATATGTGTATTGTGCATAAGGGTGTGCACATGCCATGGTGTACTTATGGAGAGTCTCCTCCCTCCACCCTGCTTGACAAAGGGTCTCCTTTGTTATTTTGTGTTTGCCACTTTGTTTCTTGTGTGCCAGTCTAGGTGGTCCCTGAGCCTCCTGCTCCTCCTGGATCCGCCGCCCCTTGCCACAGCACCTTGGAATCACTGACACATAGGCTAATTTGTACACAGCATGTGGGTGGGGCTGAGGAGCTCCACTTCAGCCAGAATGCTGGCAAGCCTTCAACTGCTGATCCTTCACCTTAGCCCTGTTTTGTTTTGTTCTGTTTTGTGTTTTCTTTTTGAAGCAAACCTAACAGACTGACTTTCTTTGGTTTTTAATGAGATAGAGAATTGGCACGCAGGACCCAGCCACTGCAATCGAACTCCAGATGCACGCACCCCCTTGTGCGCATGCACAACATTGTGTGCTTGCATCACTGTGTGTCTGGCTTACGTGGGACCTAAAGAGTCAAATATGAGTCCTTGGACTTCGTAGGCAAGCGCCTTAACTGCTAAACCATCTCTCCAGCCCCCTTGTTTTCTTTTATTAATTGACCATAACATTATTGTCTCAGCTGTTATAATAACATAATACCCTCAAACCATCATGAGGCAGGTATTTTATATAGCTCCTCCTCAAAACTAATAAGTGGGGTTTTGTTTGTTTTTTGTTTCCCAAGATAAGGTCTCATCACAGCTCAGACTGACCTGGAATTCACTACATAGCCTCAGGGTAGCCTCAAACACTTGGTGATCCTCCTACCTCTGCCTCCTAAGTGCTGGGATTAAAAGTGTGTGCCACCACACCTGACTCTAAATTCTAATAAGTTTGATCAATGTAAGAGAAATTTATAGTTAAAGTTCATTAAATTAAGTTCATTAAATTTGAAGTAAAGTTCAGTAAAAAATATTTTCTAAATTATTAGGGCTCAAAAAAGTTGGAAAGGAGAGCTTGAAAATTCCTGAACATGTGCTCCTAAAACTTCATGTAGGTTCAACTTCAAACAATAAAAATCCTTATTTAGTATTTCTGGAAACACCTTTTCCTCTTTGCCATATGCACATTCCATCTGGACTATTCCATTGTTGTGGCTAGTGTGTGTTCCATGTTACCAATGTGCCAGGCACATTCTGAGTGTTTTTTCCTATGTAGGCTACTTGAAACTGTGCAGATTAAACAGGCTTTGGCTTACAGTGAGAGCGAGTCAAGCAAGTGCAGCTCTGATGGACAGCAGGTAACTAAGTACCTGCAGCCTACCTTCCCACAAAGTAGAGCACCGGGTCAATCTGCTGTTTACGTTTGTTTTAATGAGCATTAAAGAAAACACTTTTTTATTTTGACTAGTTTTTTTGTCAGATCTTATGTTAAAAGTACTTGTTGAGAATAAAAATCCCCCATAAATACTTTATTTATTTTGTTTTGCCCTTCCTCTTTCCTTCTCTCTCCTTTCTTTCTTTTTTTAAATTTTTTTTTTATTTTTTTATTAATTAGTTTTGTATTCAGCAAATACAGTCAGTTTGGTACCATTATTAGGCTCATCCGTGATCTACCCCCTCCCTGTGGCCCCTCCTTCTTGAGGTATATGGGCCATGCACTCTGGAGTTAGCCTACAATTATGGGTGGGATAAATGTCTCTGCATATCATGACCTGACATGTGGCTCTGACATTCTTTCCTCCCCCTCTTCCGCAAAATTTCCCTGAGCCATGTTGGGTTCGTTTTTGGTCTGCTTCAGTGATGAGGTGTTGGGGGCCTATGGGTCTCTGGCTCTCTGATTTGGTAGGAGTTGATTTTTCTCTGTGTTGATCTCCTTCACCCTTGTGCTGGTACCCGGTTCACCAGGAAAACAGCACCCTTGCTTGTTTCGCCAATTTTTTTTAGTTTCAGCCAGGGCCCTTTTGCCTCCCCTCCCTTCCTTCCTTCCTTCCTTCTTTCCTTCCTTTTTTCTTTCTTTTTTCTTTTCTTTTTTTTTTTTTTTTCTTGAGACAGAGTCTTATCATGCAGCCCTGGCTCCCTGCAACTTGCTATGTAGACCAGACTGGCCTCAAACAGAGCAATCCCTCTTGTCTCTCCCTACTTAGTGCTGGGATTACAGATATGTGCCATTATAACTGCCCCCCCCCCCTTATTTTTCTTGGTCAAAACTGTTCATACACACAGTGAAATCCAAACAAACATGAAATTATTTCTTTTCACTTAAATTTTTTTTTCCACTTTGAGTGAAATCAAAATTGAGCTTAAATAGGTCAAGCAATCTGTGTGCTAGGCTGTGAATTCTGAAGGAACTGTTGGGATTCCAAGTAGGGCCAGAGCTCTAGTCCTCTACTTCGGGAGGATGACAGCCTTTGGGAAGCCCAGTGTCTCAATGATACAGGAGGTTAACTTTTTTACAAGGGTTGAATATACTATATATAAGATTATGATTCCTGGTCCCATTTACTAAGAGAATAGTTAAGGTGTTTTTTTTTTTAAGGAATCACTTTTGTTTTTTTTTTTTTTTGAGGTAGGGTCTCACTCTGGCTCAGGCTGACCTGGAATTCACTATGTAGTCTCAGGATGGCCTTGAACTCTCGGCGATCCTCCTACCTCTGCCTCCCGAGTGCTGGGATTAAAGGCGTGCGCCACCACGCCCGGCTAGGAATCACTTTTAAGGTGGCTATTACCCACTGTTTAGAACTCAGGAGAGGACCATGTCATATTTCCTACTCCCAGCTTTCCTCTACATGGTCAGCACCATGCTGTGCAGGAAGTAAGGCATTGTCCCCCACACTTCATAAAGCTCACAGTCTAATAGCAAGTTCAGGAAGACCAAGATGCCAGTCACACATCTGTGCCTCTTGCTTCCAGGTTCTTGGGATACAAACAGGCACAATATTCTCACCTCAGCACTGCACTGAGGGTTAAGTAAAACATGCTAAGAACAGTGCCCGGTAGGAAGAGGGTACTTAGCAAAGGTTATCTAAAATTCATATCCACAGAAATGCTGCTAAAGAGCTGCAGAGAGGGATCAGCAGTTAAAGATGCTTACATGCAAAGCCAGGCAGCCTGGTTGGCCCAGGTTCAATTCCTCAGTACTCATGCAATGCCAGATGCACAAAGTGGCCATGCTTCTGGAATTCGTTTGCAAAAACCCTGGTGTGCCTATTCATTCATAATTCATATTAATTCATTCTCTTTACCTTGCAATAAATAAATAAAATATTTTTAAAAATAAGACCCAAATAAATAAATAATAGGAAGTCTGTATTTAATTTTTTTCCAAAGGAAAGCTGCTAAAATAGTTATGTTATCATGTATAAGACAGTGCCAATGTTTCAAATAAAAGCAGCTTATAAGTTCATAATAATATTTTCATACTTCAAGGGGAAAAATTCATAGAAAAAAGCAATGGCCAAAACCAGAGTGGATATGGGTTTATCTAATTCCTAAACTTTTCTTTTGTCTGTTATGCTATGCTATGCTATGTTTGTTATGTTATTAGGTCTGTGGTATGTAATATGCTTTCCTTGGGAAACATTAAATGTGGAATAAAACACTATATACCAGATTTAAATGTAATATATAACAGGATTATAATCACAGGACAAAATCAAACCTTGTTGGTAATTCTTAAACACTGCAAAAGTCCTGTATAACAGGAGGGAAAAAAGTAATGACATCAAAGTAGAAGAGAGACTAGGTAAAAAGACGAGATTCAGTGGAGGGGGGATTTGGGAAGGGAAAAGGGGTGAGTGGTGGGAGGGGGATTATGATCACAGCATATTGTTTACATGTGTAAAAGTTGTCAAAAAGTAAAAAAGAATTGCAAAAGTGCTATTTACATGTAAACCAGTGTACATGCATTAACTACGTCTCATTGCTAGCTTAATTGTTGTGTATGTAGTGAACGGAACAGTGTTAGATAATACCTGTGCTTACAGTGTTCTAAACAGTGATGCTGCATCAAGCAGAGGACATATCTGTCTATTTCTCATTACAATTCTGTATTCCTGACATGGGGAGTTTAAAAAGGTCATTGTCAACCATTCTGAACACTCTCCTGGTATTTTTATTACATGAAAAGAAGGATAACAATAAATTGGTTTTAGCTAAGAGCCCTATGTGTTTTTTGTGTCTATAGATGTATTTCTGAATGTTCAATGTTGCTTCATTTTATATGGGAAATGACCACTTTAGTAAACATAGATGTTGTTTATAATGTAAAGTTGTTTCTCAAGGTATTTTCCGGATAGAGAAATAGCTTAGTATTTAAGACACTTGCCTACCAAAGCCAAAGGACTCAAGTGATTCCCTAGGACCAATGTAAGCCATATGCACAGGGTGACACATGTATCTGGGGTTCTTTGCAGTGGCTGGAGGTCCTGTTGTACTCATTCTTACTCTCATTATCTCCATCCCTCTCTATCTGCCTCTCTCTCTCCTTCAAATAAATAAATAAAAATATTTAAAAAAAATTTTTTTAAACTAACTTGAAGGCTAAATAGAGTAAGAAAAGAATTAATGACTTTTTGACAAAACTGACTTAATTCAGTAAATATTTATTTGAACTCCTATATTGAACTTGATATTTTGATATAGTTCTGTGAAAGATACAACAAAAACTAAGAAGTTATTATTCACTTACATTTTCATAATGACTCAAAAACAAAAGATTTCAGTGCTACAAAAAAATGATAAAGAAAAAAAACTAAGCAACTACTTTTCAGATTTTTAAGTTATCATTTAAATTTGCTCATCATATGTTTAAATAAGTGTAAAGGATTTGTTTTGTTTTGTTTTGTTCTGTTTTGTCTTGTTTTGTTTTTCATTTAGGGTCTCACTCTAGCTCACGCTGACCTAGAATTCACTATGTTGTATCAGGATGGTCTCAAGCTCATGGTGATCCTCCTACCTCTGCCTCCTCAATGCTGGGATTAAAGGCATGTGCCACCACGCCTGACTTGAGGATGTATTTTTTTCAGACTATAGTATATATTATCATTAATAATCACTGTGCACCAGAGTGATTAGGAATACCATTAGGCATGGCACACAACCCCCCACACACCTGTTTCCCACAGGGACTGTCTCTGGCCTTCCATGATTCCAAAGTGAATCCCAAAACCCTGCATATGTATGTGTGTGTGTGTGTTTGTGTGTGTAATTTAATTAAAAAACAGTGTAAGGGGCAAATGCTACAAAATGTCAGCTGGCAAAAATTCACAGGATTACTAAAACCTGTAGAAATACTCTAGCAGGATTTTTTTTAAACAAAATTTGTGTAATGCAGTTTCTTGAATTATGCAAATAAAGGTTTAAGCTATTCACAAGAAATTACTGTGCTTTAACCAATGGAACTAAAATATTATAATAATTTGTAATTCACCACGAATCACAAAATTACATATATAAATGGAAGCTTTTCTATAAGCTTTCCATATATATGAATTTTTATAACACTTTTTAAGTTAGAAATTTTGCTATATTTTTATTCTCATATTTTCTTTCTATTTCCTCAAAAGAACTTTTTCCCCAAAGTAATAAATAGGATATAATTTTTATCATATTCATACTATAGATTTCTTCAACAAAGGTAACTATAATTCTAACTTCTTAATTTGTTGTGTCTATAAAGATCAATATGTTAAGCCACTTTTTCTTGTATTAAGTATGCATTATTATGAGTGCACAATTGATAAAAACTTGTATTATAATCTTCATAAAACATAAAAAAGTGATTTTATGAATTTATCTCAGTGAAAAGTATGGGGTCTGGAGGCATGACTCAGCTTTACAGCACCTGCCTGGCATGCAGAAGCCCTGGGCTTGAGCTCCAGCACAATAAATAAAGCAATGGATGAGGTGATGGGATATTTTATAATTAATTTATCTATTAATATATCAATAATTCTTATTGCTAAAGTAAATCAGTGTTGGGTATAAATTGTTAATTTTTGTTAGAGATAGGAGTACTGAAATCATGTTTTCATAAATAAATAGAAATAGAAGGAGCCATGTAACTGAATTCCATGAACCATTTCTACGTTATGGTACAAGAGAATATAAACATTATCAGAAATAACTTTCAGAGCCGAGGAGACTGTCCAGGGAGTGGAAGCACGTGCTACACAAGCATGAGGACCTGAGTTCAATTTCTCACATGTGTCAGTTACGTTCTCATTGCTAGGACAAGATTCCCAACCAGAAGCATGTAGGGAAAAAAAGCATCTATTACAGCTTACCATCTAAGAGGTAGTTTCAACACGGTGAGGGAAGCATTGCAAGGACAGGATGCCAGAGTCACATTGTCACATCTACAGGGCAGAAATAGAGAAAGCAGTGAATGCTGAATGCTCACCGAGCTCGCTCCTTTTCGTTCAGTCCAGGAGTCCAGTCCATGGGATAGTGCTGCCCACTGTTAGGGAGGGTAGCCCCACCTCAGCTAACCTAATTTAGAATTAGATTAGTTGAATATCCCTCACAGACTTAGCCAGAGATTAGTTTCCATGATGATCCTAAATCCTATCAAGTTGACAACCAGAGATTAACTATCACACAGCACCCACATACAAAAGCAGGGTATGGTTGTGCCTGACTGTAACCTCAGCATGGGCCAGTCAGTCTGGCCAAAAAAACAGTCAGTTCATGGTTCAGCGAGGGATGCTGTCTCAAGAATATAAGGTAAACTGGGCCTGGCACACACCTTTAATCCCAGCACTCGGGAGACAGAGGTAGGAGGATCACCATGAGTTCGAGGCCACTCTGAGACTACATAGTGAATTCCAGGTCAGCCTGGGCTACAGTGAAACCCTACCTCAAAAAACCAAAACCAAAACAAAACAAAAGAATATAAGGCAGAAGAGTGACAGAAGAGGACACGTGACACCCTCCTCTAGCCCCACAGGCACATGTATGAGTGCACACATATACACGTGTACCACAACCATATTCCATACACATACCAACATTATTAATAACAAGAATCCTACCTATCATTATTGTTATTATCAGAGACTGGGATATAGGTTATTACTATCAGAGACTGGGATGGATAGTCCCATTAACACATAAACCAAGTCTGATGGTGCACATCAGTATTCAGGAGGTTGAGGCAGAAAGATTACCAGTTCAATCCCAGCCTGGACCACATAGTGAGACTATGTCTAGTAACATAAAAAGGTGAAAAGTTTAATATTTAAGAAAAGCATATGCTGTGATGTTAGGAAAGAGAAGACAGCGATGAGTGAAAACTGAATGAAAATGTAAAGACATTTGAGATAAAACAGTGAAGTTGTATTGGTCACTTGTATTGGAAGGTCAGGCCTTTGGCACACAGGATTCCTAGATTAGCTCACATAAACCAACTGCCCTGAAAAGCCTGTTAAGAGGTCAGCAATTTACTCATCTTGAGCAAGTCATTTTCATTTTCTCAGCTTTATCTAATATATATATTTCTTATCATCAGATTTATCTGAGATTTTAATCTTGTGTTCTTTCCCACTTGTTCATATTCTTTCCCTTTTGCCTATGGTCCAGCTCTACAATTCCTGGAATATAAATCAGCATATTACAGAAATACTTACATGTCCATGTTTAGTACAGAACTATTCACAACAGCCAAGATACCAGTGGTAGTTTGATTCAGGTGTCCCTATAAACTTATATGTTCGCTTGATACCCAGCTGATGGCGATTTGAGAACTGGAGCCATACTGGAGTTATGTTTGGAGGTGTGGATTTATGGGTGTTATAGCCAGCTTCCCTGTGCCAAGTGTTTGGCAAACATTCCTGGTGCTGATGTCCACCTAATGTTGGCCAGGAGATGATGTCTAGCCTCTGCTCACTCTACATTTTCCCCTGCCATCATGAAACTTCCCCTCAAGTCTGTAAGCCAAAATAAACCATTTCCTCCTACATCCTACTTTTGGCTGGGTGCTTTGTGCCAGCAATGAGAAGTTGACTACCAAAGTAAAATTGGTACCTGAAGAGTGGGGTCGTAGTGTCTAGAAACTTGACTGTGTGGCTTTTGGCCTTTTGGAACTGACTTGTAGGAGGAATGAGGAAGAATCTGAAACTTTGTCCTAAGAGACGCCTTGCAGTGTTGTAAGTACAGTTTAATGGATTCTGATTGGAGTTGAAAGATGTGAATGCAATAAGAACTGCATATGGACTGTGAGGTTTGGCTTATATGGGAAGAAACAACTTTATAGGGACTGGGCAAGAAGCAGTTTGTACAAGAGGTTTACTGCATCTTTCCATGTCCTGAGAATTTGTGCAGGGTTGCATTGTGTAGGAATGGACTGATGTGAGCAAAAGGACATGGCACAGAAAGAAATGAAAGCTTCAGGCTAAGGTCAACAGCTCAGTTCAGCTGCAATTACAACCATTGAGGTTTGGCCAGCTGATCTGCACTGCGAAGGCAGAAAGACCATAAACTCTTTTGAAAGTAAGAGGCCTGAATCATAAAAGAGTGTCTTGCTCTTCAAAGTAGGCTTTATTTTGCCCCTGGATTAACAAGTTGGTAGACCACCTGGTACTATGGAGTATAACAAATACAGGAAGGAGAAAGTCAATGGATTTTCAATGTGCTTTTGTCTTTTGGAAATGGTCATGGACAATTTGAAACAGGCCAGTTGGATTACCTACATGGAGGCCTAATGGATTCATGAGGATGATCCATGGGTTGCAGTTGTGCCAGCAAAGATAAGTTGACTATAATATCAAACCAGCTTAGATACTCCCAAAACAGATGAATGGATAAAAATTATATATGTACGTACGTACATATGTATGTACACACATACATACATACATACATACATACATACATATATATATATATATATATATATATATATATATATATATATCACATATATTTTACAAATGACTAAATGCTATTTAGCCATAAAGAAAAGTGAAAATTTGGCTGGAGAGATTGCTTAGTGATTAAGGCACTTGCCTACAAAGCCTAAGGACCCAGGTTCGGTTCTCCAGGTCCCACATAAGTCAGATGCACGTGCATCTGGTGTTGGTTTGCAGAGGCTAGAGGCCCTGGCGTGCCCATCCTCACTCTCTCTTTCAATCTCCCTCCCTCCCTCCCTGTCTCTCTCTCTCTCTCTGTGCCTCTAATAAATAAATAATAAAAATAAAAATCTGAAAAAAAGTAAAAATTTATCATTTGTAGGAAAATATTTAGAGTAGGGATCATGCTAAGTGAAAAGTCAGACTCATAAAGATGAACATTATAATCTTCTCTAATATGCACAACATTTCTACATATACATACATATATGTGCATACATATGACATGAAACTACAAGAGGAAGACCAGTGGAAGGAGGAAAGGAGGATAAGAATGTACCATGGGGTTTTATATATGTTTAAAGTACATTACAAAAAATAATGAAGTACAGTGCATGCATGCTGAAAATGTCATAATCAAGCTCATTATTTTCTACAATCAATATACAGTAACAAAAAAGGAATTCTGAAAAAGGGAAAACAGAAATAAAAAATATGACAACTAGAATACTATACTACAATTAAAAAGAACAACCAACTGATTTGTGCTGCAATATGGAAATTACTAGACAAGGTGAAGGGAACTGACTCCCAAAGCCCCACAGAGGGCTGGAGGGATTGCTTAGCAGTTAAGACATTTGCCTGCAAAGCCAAAGGACCTAAATTCGATTCCCCAGGACCCATATTAGCCAGATGCACAAGAGGGTGCACACATCTGGAGTTCGTTTGCAGTGGCTGGAGGACCTAGTATGCTCATTCTCTCTCTCTGTCTCTCTTTCCCTCTCTATCAAATAAATAAAATGTTTAAAAAAAAAAAAAAAAAAGAAAAACCAAAGCACCACAGAGAAAGGAGAAGTGTTCTCAGCTGAATTCACAGCCACACTTGCAAGCAGTTGGTGATGACTTATAAACCAGCCACAATGAGGATCTGTTCCTTACTTCAATGGTGGTATTTGTTTATTTGGCTTCACATTTCTCTAAACCCAGAATTATACAAGAACGAGTTTTACTGTATGTAAATTTTAAGAAGTAATTTTTAAAATTTTAAATTCTGATGGAACTATCTTCTTGGATCACTTTAGTGTTATCCACATCTTCTGCTATGGGTAGACATTAAAAGCCCAGATCAAAACCAAATCAATTAAGACTTACTGGGTTATCAGTGGCAGAAGAGGAATATGGCAACCATCATAACCCAGAGCTATACTCCTCAAGCACAAGGTGAGCTTCTCTTATGATTTTATTATTGTTATTTGACAATTTCATACATGCTTATATTGTGTTTTGATCATATACACCCGCACTGCCCTCTTGTATCTCCTTCCTACTCACACTAAATTCCCTTTTCTTCCCAAGTTCCACTTCTACTTTCATGTTTGTGTGTGCATGTGCATATGTGTGCTTATGTGCATGGATGTCTGTGTATGTGTGTGTGCACTATATAGTGCATTTGCATGACTGATCTGTGACACTGCAGCCCTGAAGAAACCAGAGCGAAACAGGCGAGGTCTGCAGCTACATCAATTGTCACCCATCGATCAACACAGTTAGGACTGGCTGTGTATGTGTGTGTGAGTGTACGACTGTGTATGTGAGTGTGAGTTCCACTGAGTTAACTACGTCCACTGGCCATGAGCATGGATAGGTGGTTATTTACTGGAGCATGGGTGACTAGCCGGTAGGGACACCACTAAAGAAGATGACTGCTCCTTCTTACCAACCAGTACCTGCCAAGAGCTCACCAAGGAGAGGAGGGGGGGGTCTCACAAGACCCCCCAACCCATGACCCATGCCAGAATGTTGAAGGGCCCAAGCTTCTACAGGTCTTATTCAAGTAACACAGCTACTGTGAGCTTAAGAGTGCAACCGCCACTGATGTCCAGGAGATGGCATTTTGCAGTCCTGACACCCAAAACATCTTTCCAGAAATGTCAAGGTGACATGACTGATCATTGCCAGACCTTCCAAGGCAGAGCTACTAATAATTAGTAAAATGGTCCCAAAAATAAAGCACCAGAAAGAACATGAATTTCTACTATAATCTACTATCAAATTCTGAGTGACTGAAGACGAAATATGAAGCCCACTGTCTTCACATGTTGTCATATCACTGAGGTGGAAATCAAACACACAGCACTGATCTTGTGACACTGCAGCCCTGAAAAAATCAGGGTGAAACTGGCGAGGTCTGCAGTTGCATCAACTGTCACCCATCAATCAACACAGTTAGGACTAGCTGTACTCAGAGCCTCTGACAAGCAGTCCAGTTTAGAATTGTTCCCCAGTGATGGTGGTGATTATTTTTATCTTCTAATGTTATAGTTTAACTAACTCACTAATGATTAAGACAATTTTCAAGACCAAGCAAGCCCCACTAGCTAAATGGCTGTTGCACTTTAGTTAACATGCAAAGGATGTCCGCTCCCTGCAGTTAGCTAATAATGCATTATAATTAATAGCACTTGGGGAAAGTGTCCTGTCAGCAGGAGCCCTGAGGTTGTTTGCCTAATACAGCAAGATGCTCTCCACTGGTGCCTTTTCTGTTTCATCAACTCAGGAACTGGCCCTGTCCCCACTCTGATTCTTTTCATTCTATAAGTAATTAAGTTGCTAGCTCCAAAAACTCATAGCCCTCTTTTCATTAGAATTTTCTTGAACTGACACATGGGATGCTGTGTGACAAAGGTGACTAACCCAGTCTCACTTTCACATCTCTAATTCGGCCTTGAGCAAGCACGGCTCCTTCACGATGACAATGCCAGCATGCAGAAGCCCTGGCAAGCCAGGACAGCAATTCATCCCCTCCTTCTCACTAATTTGCATGCATATGTGTAGCCATGTATATATTACATTGTTCCATTATATTTAATTAGTAAAGAGTCTATTTAATAGTTACATAAAGAAACTGATCCTAGACATCTTAAACAATTAACTACATCACCTAAAATCCAATTTGCTGGATTATAAAACAGGAGGTGGCAGTTTCTGAGGACAGAGCAGTTCAGTGAAATGTAAGTAAAACACCAGCAAGTAATAACTTCCATGTGGCAACCGGCACCCTCTTTTTTCATATCATTATTAATGTCAAATAGGAACAAACAGAAATATTTTTAGAAATCCAGTGTCCATTCGCACATTCGCCTGCCAATCTCTGTCATCCTCCCTTGCTCCTTCATGTTCCAGAGGAAGGACTACAAGAGAAAAGAATGAGGTACTTGTTCCTCACTTCCTACTTCCCAAAGGCAGAAATCATGTAAATATAGAATATTCAAAGGGGGGAGCAAAATGAGCTCTATATAGTGTGAAACAAGAACCATCATTCTCTTGGTTCTGCAATTGTATTACATTTCAATTCTAATTGCTATTAGAAGCTTTCTTTTTAAGGCACTGGAAGTGGAGAGAGGACAAACAACGAAAACAAATTCTGTCTGAAAAATGCCATAATGAAACCTAGTTCGTCATATGCTAATGCATTCATAAATTAAAAAATGAGTCTGAGAAACAGAGTTAAGCAAGTTGTACAAGCTCACTCAGCTTCAAACACAGAAATTCAAGATTCAAGCTGAAGTTGTTTGATTTTTGAGTTCCTGATCCTGGCTCCCATGATATGCTGTGTCTAGTCACATTTATAAATTTTAACCACAGGTAAGATGAATCCATGACTTTATCTGCCTTTTAACAGGGTGTTTGTGGCACAAGGCAACTTCTAAGGGAGCTCCACCATCAGCTCCTCTGCTGTCTCACACTTCCACCTTCACGCAGCACTGTCTCACTGCCCGTCATGAGGCAGACACTGACGGTGGACACTCTGTGTGTGTTGTTGTAGTCACAGCTTCCAGTGGGTCAGAAGCAGGAAAAAGCTATAGCTCTAGTGTGAGTCACTCTGAGATAACCTCTCCAGTTTCTCTCCATTCTTAGCTTTGTTCTCAGGGGATGCTGATGCAGCTAGGTCTTAGCACTACTTGGCAACCCCTTCCATGGGAAGACCTAGAGCTTAGTCAAAGGGAACACTGCAACATAGCCATTCACCCATTTTTGCTTTTTCTCATCACCACTATGGAGGAGGGACAAGGAAAACATGTTTTCAGATTAGGCATTAGGCTAGGATGGCAAAGGAAGTCCTCCTGGTTCCTTCACAGCTCAGCCCAGTGTAGCAAGCCCATGGTGTCTCATAGGACTTAGAATCAATCAATCATGAGCTGTGTCCCAGAGAAAGTTTTTTCAACTAGCTCTCCACAGAAACCATACTGGTGGACTGCTTACCACCTATGTTTTCATCAAAGAGAAATTCAAAGAGTAAGATTCTCCAAAGCAATGGAATAGCCATGTTTAAGCCTGAGAAATGTAAATTCCTATACAGAATGTGGTGGAAGAACTGCTTGACTTACAGGCATCAGCAATTTCTTTGTCAGACACGTGGGGACCTTGGTTTAGATTAGAGCAAGCTTGGGATCCAAGGCAGGTCAGTTAAAATCACAAGTGTCGGTGTATTTCTTTAAAGAAAGAGATGGCCCATCATCGCTCTCTTTAGTATGTTGAAAGACTGAGAAATCCAAACGCAAGGCTGATATCCAGGTACTTTGGACATCCAGCTCCTAAAGGCACCTAGATGGGCTGCCCGCCCGAGTGGTCTTTGTCATGCTGCATTTGCCGTGGTTCACCTAACCTCAACCCTGACGGCTCAGAAATCACTCTGCTAGGTCCCAGGTCTGCCTGGCCAGGCACAGGGAGCATAAAGAGGTAAAGAACAGAGATTGGGCCCTTGACCTCAGCTTCACCCTAGGCTCTATCCTTCACCAGCTGCCAGTTACTTAACCTCCCTGTATCTCAGTTTCTGCGTTTTAGGGATGGTGGTGAAAATAGGAGCTGGCTTGTAGTATTGTTATGAGAATTAAATGAGTTAATACTAAAGTAGTGTTAAGATCTGGCTCATAGCACTATATGGCATTATTACAAACCTGATAAGAAATAAATATCACTATCCAAGTGGTAAGTTCTTTTGCAATGAGGAAACAGAGTAGTTGAGCAACTGGAGACTCTATTTGACCTGAGCAAGGGAAGTTAACTCAGCAGGGCTCTTGGAGAAAGTAGCATTATCAGCCAGGCATGAGAGCTATTACAACTGAATCATCTCCATTGTGTTTGCCTTTGAGATAGCTTCATGTTAGATGTTTCTTCTACACATATTAGTGTGTTTATCAGGCAACAACTGTGGATATTTGATTGCTCTGGTTACTACATAGTTCTTTTTGCACTTGTCTATTTCAGCAGCTGTAATAATAACAATGATGTGAGTACTGACCATATTCATCATACATATAAATATTCTCTCATACTACTGCTATAAGTATTATTACACAGGAAAAAGTCAAGATGCAAGCAGCTTTGTCCGATATAGCTCTCTGGGATTTTTTTCCTTTATAGTTTCCTTCCCTAGCCCACACATTTGCCTGGATGACTACTGATCAGCATTTAAGACTCACTTCCCTTCTCTAGAAAACAGGCTCTAACTCCCCCTCTGAAATCTCCTCCTCGAGTAGTTTTCTGTATCACCTACACGAAGCGCTCACATTAAAATGTCCTCAGCTGTTTGCTACTCTATGGCAAGCGGGGCCTTCTCATGACTAATCTCTTTCCAGAAGGTGCTCAATATTTTGCAGCAGATATTATTCAGTAGAATAAGCATAGTTCCTGATATTGGATAGGTCCTTTGGGGAATCATGAGATCTATAATGGTAAAGGGCTTACACGTCTCATGAGCGATAATCTTTAAGGTCCATTACAAATCAGAGGCCATAGTTTGAGACTCGGATTTGAGCCAGGCTCACTTGATGATGACCTTCATGAAGAAAAATGAAGTGCTTTCAAGAGGAAGATAAGAAAGGAAGTTTCTAATCAAAATTAGCCAAACTATCTAAAAGTGGAAGACTCCACTAAGTTCTTTTAAAACACACACACACACACATTGTAAATTCTAATACTGTATACTATACAATAAATGCCTACATTGTTCCTAGGTATTACATTAGTTTGACTATAAATAATCCAATTTAGGCAATATTCTCTAAGAATAAAGTGCAGTTATATAATGCAGATTATGACATGAAATGTTATGCAGGAATGAGAAGAGCTGTGTCACAGGATCCACCCCTCCCTGTTACCAAGTGGCCAATGTAGTCATAGCACAGAGCTCCAGGCTTTCTGCACTGTTGAACTCTATTGACGGTCACTGTGACCTTCACAAGCTGCTTCACTCAACAGCCCTTCTTGTCTGGAATCCAAGGGCTTCATGAAGTGGAAATCAGTTCAAACCTGACCAGCACACATCAACGCCCACTTAAAATCTATTACAGGGGCAAGGGATATGGCTCAGCGGTTAACCACACTTACTTGCAAAGCCTACTGGCCCTGATTTAATTCCCCAGCCACCCACATAAAGCCGGATAGCCATTTGTTTGTAGTAGCAAGAATCCTGGCAGGTTCACACACACATACTCACACACACACACAAACAAATGACAAATTTTAAAAAAATTCCAAAGCATAATTGTTTTCGTTAGTCCAAAACACATCAAAAACCTTTCACATGACACTACTCTCACAAACTTTTCTTGGAAGTGAGCTCAATAAAATGACCCACAGACCCTGTTGTCTTGTTTTCAATGTGGCTTCATTGCAAGAAAAATATTTTGAATGAAGTTTTACAGAAGGCTAGCTTTGTGTGGATCATAGTCTAAATGCTACCATAGACAGGAGAGGCCACGGAGTGCAGTCTCCAGTTCTCTGTTTAATCTGAGGGTTGTGGGAATACTAATGCCATCACAGGATTCAGGGCAAGATAACGCGCATGTGTCCTGATGCAAATCTATAAGTTGAAGCTTGGCATGTGTAGATAACAGCACCACTGGAATGCAAAAGCAATTTAATGTTCACGGGCCTCCCAAGTGCATTTCAGAGTCCACTTGTAGCCCAGATAAGCATTGGCATCTGGAATTCTGGATTTTATCCAAGGGATTCTGCAACTTAGTATACTGTCTGGTTATTTTGACTTGAAAAAAAAAAAAACACCTTATGTCACAAAGATGTTTTAGGAGGGACATAACTCTGTGGGATACTCTAAGGTCGCTACTTGCTCCCTATCTTTGCCTAAAACTACAGCATAAGCAACACCAAGAGGGAACCGTAATGTACTCTGGACTTCGGATGGTGTGGATTTGCCAATGTAGGTTCATTTATTGTAGCAAATGTGCCACTCTGGTGGGGGATGTTGGTAATGGAGGAGGTTGTGTACATGTAAGGGCAGGAGGTACACAGGCAGTCTTACAGAATCCTCTCAGTTTTTGTTGTGAATCAAACAACATAGTAAAAAATAAAATTTAAGTTAAGAGCCGGGCATGGTGGTGCATGTATTTAATCCCAGCACCTGGGAGGCAGAGGTAGGAGGATCACCATGAGTTTGAGGCCATCCTGAGACTACATAGTGAAATCTAGGTCAGCCTGAGCTAGAGTGAGCCCTTATCTCAAAAAAAAAAAATAAAAATCTAAACTAAAAGGCCCTTGTCCTGAAGCAGCCTATTTCTTTTATACAACTCTAAATATTGGAAATTATTAAATGAAAGTGAAATCTGTCTCACTGAAATCATGTCCATCTTCAAGGGAGAACACATCTTCCAGATAAATCTTACAGGACCCATGCCCATCCCATTATCATGACTTTTTAACAATCCAAATATCCAATGGCCTAGTTTCCTATGAACATGACCATCACACAAATTAAGTGAATACCAGGAGCCATGCATCCTTTAATTGGTTTACCTCTAATAATTAGTCTGTCACATCAGCACCTTTGGGTAGGCATGATTCAATTTATATCAGCACCTTTGGATGTGCATGATTAAATTTATATCTGCACTGTAATAAACATGGGATAAACTGTGCAATAATAAATGACATTTTCATTACAAAAAAATAAAGTGAAAACTCCTGTTTGTGTCCTGTTGACAGCTTACTGTTCGCAAAGTACCTCCTGCTATTACTGTCCAAATTTCTGATGACTGTTTACCACAGGTGACTGTGGTGTGCTTGGACATGCCAAGCCATTAAAGACTGCTGCAAGCCAAATGGCCTTTCTACCACTCTCATCACCTAACTGCCACTGTCTCTTACTTTGGCCTAAAATGGCCTATCTGCTTAGCTGCTTACAAGTACACTAAGCTATCATTCATTTAAAATGATAGTTCTTGACCCTGTCTGTACATTCAAATCTCATGTGAAGCTTGAGAAAAAAATTTCCCATACTTGGTCCTACCCTCCAAAGAGTCTAATGTAATTATTTGAGGATAGGACTGGTCATTTCATTTTTTCTTAATTTATATGTAGTGTGTGTGTGTGTGTGTGTGTGTGTGTGTGTGTGTGTGTGTTGAACATGCAAGATCATAGGACAACCTCATGTAATTTTTCCAGGTAGAGTCTCACTCTAGCTCAGACTGACCTGGAATTCACTATGTAGTCTCAGGGTAGCCTTGAACTCATGATGATCCTCCTACTTCTGCCTCCCGAGTGCTAGAATTAAAGGCATGCACCACCATGCCCAGCTCAGCTTCAAGGTGTCTGTCATGTCCTTCCATACTTTTTGAGACAGGATCTCTCTCTTGTCTTGCACCTGTGTATGTGCCAGTCCAGTGGGCCCACAACTTTCCAGATTCTCTTGGCCCCACCTCTCATTATTATAGTTTCTTGGGATCACAGATACTTGTGCCACTTTGTGTCCAGCTTTAGATGGGTGCTGGGGAATTGAACCTAGGCCTGCAGATTTGCAAGCAAGCCTTTAACTGATGGTTCATCTTCCCAGGCCCCTCGTGATTTCATTTTGAAAGCTCTTTAGGTAATTTTAATATGCCACATGAGTTCAGAATACCAATTTAAGCCTGTAAAGGTACAGACAAAATATTGCTACAGCATCTGAGTGGTGGGTTTGCATAGAAATTCTATTTTCTCACTGTTTTATTTACTGTTTTCTAATAATCAGAAATATTAAAAGGTTTAAATTGCATGTTAAATTTTTTTCAAAAAAGAAATCAAGTTCATTTAAGCACAAAATTACATTATTCCCTATTACTATTGAATTCATATGATAGATATAATAAATAAGAGATAAAATATGGAATAATACATGAAAATTTTCTTTTAAAAATAAGGCAAATGGGATTAATGCAAATAATTCATGCTCCTAATTGTGATGGGGAGAGCCTTAACATGCTATCATAATTTGAAAAGTTTTTATAGCTCCAGGACAGAAACGCCTTTCAGTGTCCAATCTGTTCCTTCTACATCTTTGATGGGCAGGATAATGGCAGCAACTGAGCTACAGGTAAAAATATCCCTTGATGAGGGACATGCTAAGGATTTGGGGAGACCTTATGTAAAATAGTAAAATTCTATTTTCTTGGTGAAATTCACTATGCCTTTCATCTGCTTTGCTTCTCACTAGATAACTTCCTCTTTCCATTAAAACTGACATCCTTGGGCTAGAGATATGGCTTGGTGGTTAAGGTGCTTGCCTGCTAAGCCTAAGGATACATATATTCAATCTCTCTCCAGATCCCACATAAGCCAAACACGCAAAGGTGAGGTAAGCACAAAGTCGCACATACACATTAGGTGGCACAAGCATCTCAAGTTCACTTTCAGTGGCTGAAGCTCTGGCACACTAATTCTCTCTCTCTCTAGCTTGCTCTTTCTCGAAAGAAAGAAAGAAAGAGAGAGAGAGAGAGAGAGAGAGAGAGAGAGAGAGAGAGAGAGAAAAGAAAAGAAAAGAAAAGAAAAGAAAAGAAAAGAAAAGAAAAGAAAAGAAAAGAAAAGAAAAGAAAAGAAAAGAAAAGAAAAGAAAAAGAAGAGGAAACTGGCACCTTCACTTGTTCTCTCAAGCTGACCTGCTTAGGTGTCTAAGGCTGGGAAGCCCAGTTTACATGTATATAACCTTAGTTAGGTTTTTGAGTATTACTCTACTCACTTGTAAAAAGATTTCTTTTTAACTTTCAAAGTCTTTTCTGACACTTGAAAAAATAAATGGTTGCCTCAGATCACTTATTTAGTAAGCAACAATGTTAAACTTTGGGTTATATTTCTCAGTGTAACTTACCTTTTAATTTTATTATAAAATCCTGGTACTGCTTAATGCCTATGCTTTTTTCTGATTTGGACAAACCCTCATTGTTTCTGCCTGGGTTTTTCTACTTTTCTAGCCCCTAAAATTGCCTTCCTTTGAGTTGTTAGTCCTTTCATGTCCCTTATCTGTGCTGGAGGTATAAGGACCAGTGTGAGAGGATAAAATTCTTTCTGGTACTACTGAAGGTTATGTACACAACAGAAGTACTTTAAAAATGCCCCTCATTTATTTCTTTTTAGTATTCCCATTATTGTTGTTGTTCCTGTATCTCTTTTTCTAAGACAGGATCTTGCTTATCTTAATATAACCACTCATATCAAAAACTTGAAAGACAAAAGATAGCAACAGAGGAAATTTCAAAGCCAATCTCCAAACCTAGAAATATCTCTCTGTCATTGCTGCCCATCTCTGTGTACATGTATATGCTTTTCATTAAAAGTTATTGTGATGTCCAAATATGGACCCAAATGGCAATGGTACCATAAAATTCTACATCCTAAAAGGCAGACCAAATGGTTGAATGTTCACCAGGCCCTTAGAGGGAACACCTGAATCACAAGACACTGGAGAAGGTACAATGAAGACTGACCTTAATCTTCTATAGCTGCTCTCTCTCTCCCTCTCTCTCTCCCTCTTCTCTCTCTTTTATATTACTTATCTTTTTCTTCCTTCTCCTCGTAGGCACTGACCTGTAAGTCCCAGTACCAGCAAGTGGCTATCATCCACAATGAGCTTTTGATCAGATAGACCTACAAGGTCTCTTAAAAGAATGACAGATTTAAAAAAGGTGGGGAGCTGGAGAGATGGCTCAGTGGTTAAGCGCTTGCTTGTGAAGCCTAAGGACCCTGGGTGGAGGCTCAATTCCCCAGGACCCACATTAGCCAGATGCACAAGGAGGCGCATGCGTCTGGAGTTCGTTTGCAGTGGCTGGAGGCCCTGTCAAGCCCATTCTCTTTTTATCTATCTATCTATCTATCTATCTATCTATCTATCTATCTACCTACCTACCTCTTTCTCTCTGTCACTCTCAAATAAATAAATAAAAATAAAATCAACAAAAACAAGAATGACCGGTTTCTGTCAGAGTACTTGATGACCCTCCAAAGGTTAGTGGTAAGACCCTATTGCTGGGCTGGAGAGATGGTTTAGCGGTTAAGCGCTTGCCTGTGAAGCCTAAGGACCCCGGTTCGAGGCTCAGTTCCCCAGGTCCCACATTAGCCAGATGCACAAGGGGGCGCACGTGTCTGGAGTTCATTTGCAGAGGCTGGAAGCCCTGGCGCGCCCATTCTCTCTCTCTCTCTTCCTCTATCTGTCTTTCTCTCTGTGTCTGTCGCTCTCAAATAAATAAATAAATAATTTTTAAAAAAAGACCATATTGCTGAAGACACCATATGAAATTGACATGTAACATGGCTGGAAGCTGGAAGAGAGTCAGTCTGCAGACAGTCAGAGCATCTAGTGCCAGAAGGTGCTATATGGGCAACTGGGGGGAAATGACCAATATCTGTCCAAGCAACTCATGGTCTAACCTACTTAGCAGCAAATAACCTGTCATGATGCTCACACAAGTGCAATAGTGGTGTACAGCCATGGTGGGAATCCAACTGCTCTTGATTTGGCTAACTGGTCCACTCAGTGGAACAGAACCCATAGCTGGAACTGGGAAACAAGTCAGAACCATATCCAAAAATGAGCCCACTCTCCATTATCAAGCTACCACCAACCATGGGCTACAAGAGGGCCTACACCTAGTAAATTCTCTCTTAAAAAAAATTAGGGTTATCCCATTTATCTGGTGCTAACTTTACTCTCCATTGGAGAATCTGCTTCTCTTTTTCAGATAGACGCAGATCCTAAGGAGAGAACCACCCCATCATACCTCAAAAGGGCCCCAGATGGAACTAAGAATAATTGGTGAAACAAGCAAGGGTGCTGTTTTCTTGGTGAACATGGTACCTGCACAAGGGTGAAGGACATTGACACAGAGAACAATCAACCCCTACCAAACCAGATATCCAGAAACAGGCTCCAAAAACCTCATCACTGAGGCAGACCTAAAATGAACCCAACATGGCGCAGGGAAATTTGCTATAGAGGGGGTAGAAAGAATGTCAGAGCCACAGGTTGGGTCATGATACACAAAGACATTTCCTCCTACCCATAACTAAGGGCTAATTATACAATGCATAACCCATATACCTCAACAAGGAGGACCCAGGGGCAGAGGGGAGGACAGGGAGGCTAACAATGGTAGCAACTTGACTGTATTCACTGAGTACAAAACTAATTAATAAAAAGTTATTGTGATGTCAACATTATTTTGTAATTTTTCCATAATAATAGAATTGGGACCTTTTTCTCTGGCACCATCCTTGCTGGCTCCATTGTAATGCATTGTATAAAACATTAAGGTTCGTTTAACCAACCCTGCATTACTGAGTACCAGCATCCAATTTTCAGCTTTGAAAGACATCCCCAATCAAATTGGAGCATTTTTATTCTAGAAGTATAATACATGTATTAAATGGCACGTAAATATTAATGGTTTGACAGTTGGGGGTAATTTTGCTTCAAATTGATCATTTTTGTGGTAGGTGAGGGCATGTATTACTTTACTCATCACTGTAACCAAACACCTGACAAAAAGCAGCTTAAGGAAGAAGGGGGCTTAGTTTGGCTTACAGTTCCAGGGGATACAGTCCAGCGTGACAGGGAACACCTGAAAGCCAGCTCTTCACCCTCAGGAAGCAGATGATCAGGAAGTGGCCTCTGGCTATAAACCCTCAAGGCAGGGCCAGAATCACTTCCGCAAGCAAGGCTCCACCTCCTAAAGGTTCCACAACCTTTCCAAACAGCGCCGCCAGCTGGGGACCAAGTGTGTACACACATGAGCCTATGGGGAACCTTTAATATTTAACCAGGACTGCTAAACTACGCACAAACCTCATGCCTATTGATTTCCACAGTGGTGGCCCGTCATCATGTTTGCTGTGAAATGAGTAAGGCGGGCAGTTCCACGTGGCTGGCCAGCACTTTTACCACAACTATAAGCCAGTTTAGGATAACCCTGAAGTTTAACCCCACTGCCCTTTACTAATGCTATAGATTAGTAAACACAATTGAGATTATACACTGCCTCCCCTGAAAGTGCTTATAACTCAATATTGAAACATAATTTTACATAAAACAAAATGTAATTAGTCTGAGAAAATAGCAGTGGTGGGGATACCACTGAATATTCGGGTGTTTAGAAAATGACAAGGAATGACCAAAAAAAATTTCTGAGTAGGGAGTCAGTGAAATTTTCATAAAAGAAATGACATTTCATCAGGGCTTTGATGATAAGCAAGGTCATATTTTGACTGGCAGTTGGTAAAAGGTTATTTTGGGTACAGAGACATACAAAGCAAAATACTTAGGTGAAAGAAAGTGTGTGGCATTCATTTTGTTGTTGTTTTTCCAAACAATGGCACAATGTATCAGGAGAAGTGGAATGAACGCAAGGTAACAGATAATGAGAGAGACATGGGGAAGTAATTAGTATCACAGTACAACACTTTGCTGAAAAGCACAAACAGAAGGAAAATAGGAAGCTGAGAGAGGGGAAAGAAGTGCATCAAGGAGTTTCCTTCACCCCCAGTGGCATCTAGTACAGGGAATTTCTTTAGTAATCCTTGTAAGACATTAAGGAGGGGTCAGGGGAGAGGCAAGCCAAACAGAAATAGGGAAACTGCCCAGCTGCAACTCTTCACGTTGTAGTGACTATAATACTGCAAACCAGAATGGAAGCCACAAAATTAAAAAGCCCAACTCACAATCTTCATACCTTCATCCAAACTTCTAAATTACTGTCCAACCTCCAGGGTATTCTCTCTGCCTATTTAGCTTTGTTTGAAAAGCACTAGCACCATCTGGTGACAAAGTCACAGATTGAAAAAAAATTCAGACTTGCATAAGATATGAATGACATAGTAATGTCTTTAATATAGTAAACTCATCTACACCATCAACTACAGTTAACAGCTAATGCTTTACCACATTCCCTTTACGTTCTTTCACTCTAATCATCTCAAAGTATATGGAAAACACAAACATACTACAGTTTCAAAATTCTCATTCCTAAGAAAACAATATGCTTGGGCATCGTACTTCACGCCTGTAATCCTAACTCTTGGAAACCAAAGCAGGAAGATTGCCATGTCTTCAAAGCCAGCTTGGATATCTTCTGTATGACAACAAAGCCACATTATAACCTAAAAATTAACAATAATTTTGAACCATCACTTAACATTCTATATGTATCCAAATTTCCCTAGTTGCAACACAAAAAAAAAATGCTTTAAATTTTTAAAAACTCAGGATCTAATCAAGCTTTCTCCTTTGCACTTGTTGGTGTGTTTCATGCCTCTATTTTCATCTAGAACAATATGTACTACTTTGTGAGGGAAAGGGGTGCCGTAGGCAAATCATGTTTAAAGTATCCAGGCTAATCAGCTTGTAGAATATTGCACTTTTGGGACTTGTCAAATTATTACCTCATGATTAAATTAATATTAAATGTTGAGGCAAGAATATTTCCTCAGTGAGTTTCAAACATCTTGGTGCATCATCTCAGGAAATGCAATGCCAAAGCTAGGAGATGGCTCATAAAAGGTAGGTAAAAGTGCTTACTTAAAAGCCTGAGAGCCTAGGTTTGGTTCCCCAATATCCATGTAAAGACAGATGAGCAAAGTGGTGGACACATGCATCTGGAGTTTGTTTGCACTGGCAAGAGGCCTTGGCACACCTATATCCTCCCCACTCTCTCAAATAAATAAATGAATGAAAATATCAGTGGGGAAAAAAAGGAAATGCAATGCTAGACTGTTCCACCATGGATGTTGCTATTGCATCATTTGGTTAACATAGTAACTTAGTGTCACAACTGGGATGCTAACATTGAGAATGTGGGTATCATCTTATCCTCTAACAAATTTTCCTTGGGGTTTAACATATGTTAAGGATTCTTATTTGAACCAGTATTAAAATCAGTTTTAGGGGAATTGACAGATGGTGATTTCTAGTACTATCAATCCTTTGAAACACATTGACCTAACTAAATAAAACTGATAAAACACCAGAGAAAACAATTGTGATTCAAGTTGATTTTGTTCAATTTGTCCATAGTGAAATACATTTTAAAGACAAAAGAAAAAAAACTTGAAAATCAATCTTAAAACTTGGTATACTATCTGTAATCACAAAGGCATTATAATTCTGAAATTGTTTTATATATATTATGGAATAAAGCAAATAAATATACTCATGGAAAGCACATATAAAATGAGATAAGGACAAATTTTATGTTACATTTTAATTGAAACTGTTGATATGAACTTACGATATAAGAAAAAATGCTTCTTGGGCTGGAAAGATGGCTTAGTGTTTAAGGTGCTTGCCTGCAAAGCCTAAGGACCCATGTTCAACTCTCAAGATCCCACGTAAGCCAGATGCACAAAGGTAAGACAAGCACAAGGTCACACATGCCCTCTAGATAGTTCAAGTATCTGGAGTTAGACTGCAATGGCTGAGGCCCTGGCACACCAATTCCCCCCCCCCCTTTCTCTCTCTCTGTCTCTTACTCTCTCCAAAATTTAAAAAAGTTTAAAAAAAAAGAAAACATACTTCTTCTTTCCACCCACTAACCATTTAAAGCATGGATGTCCCAGTAGAAATAATGCATCTAGCACCGAGACCATGTTTGTCCATATGCTTACTGACCATTTGCGATTATCTCTTTGTGAAATGTCTGTTCAAATACTCTCTTTTTATTGAGTTATTATTGAATTGAAGTTCTTTCTGTGTTCTGAAGAGCAATTAATCATGTTTAGGAATGTTTCTCATCCTATGACCATATTGTTTATTTTCTAAGTTTTTATAGATTTTTCACTCATGATGATATACAACTCAACTGTTGTTTTTGTTTGTTTTATCTTTATTTATTTATTTGAGAGTTGAGAGCGAAAGACACGGAGAGAGAAAGAGAGAGGAAGAGAGAGAGAAAATGGGCGTGCCAGGGCCTCCAGCAACTACAAACAAACTCCAGACGCGTGTGCCCCCTTGTGCATCTGGCTAACATGGGTCCTGGGAAATCAAGTCTTGAACTAGGGTCCTTAGGCTTCACAGGCAAGCACTTAACCACTAAGCCATCTCTCCAGCCCCCCAACTCAACTGTTTTAATAGCTATTGCTTTTCTGTATCCTGCCTCAAATCTTTTTAAATATTGCATGTGAACATGTGTGTGCAGGTGCATGTGCATATGTGTGTGATATTTATGGAGGTCAGAGGTCAACATAATGTGTCTTCTTCAATCATTCTCCACCTTACTTTTTGAAGCCAGACCCCTGTTTGCTATCTTCTCCCACCTCCCCAGTCTGGATTCCCTGTGCCTGTCTGCAGATGGACACCTGTTTGGAATAAGTAGGCCAAACTCCTGTTCCCATGCTCCTCCCACCTCACTGCTCTGGGTTCCCTGTGCTGGTCTGTGTGCTGAAGGGCAATGCATGAAGTAGGGCAGATCCCTGTTCTCTTGCTCTTCCCAGTCCCTTGGTCCTGGTAGGTCCCACTGGGCCTTGCTTGGGGAGACCTGGTCCCTGTGTGAGTTATGGAATCAGGCATTTTGCTTTGGTATCCTGACTAGTCACTGGGTACCAACATCCCTGTTCACCTATGTCAGAGGGTGCATGGGCCAAAGGACAAAAACTTGCTTCCTCCTCAATAAAATAGTCTTCCTAAAATGGGTAGACAACTATGAAAAAAATCCAACAATAGTCAGAAAACAGAGATCTCTACTAAGGATGCCTAGTCCTACAATAGATGTCTCCAGTGAAATCAGAGAAATCCACAGAAATTCATTCCCAAAATGAAAACACAACCAATGAGACCCTAATCAAAAAGTTGCTGAACGAGAAGCAAAGTATCAAAAAAAAAAAAAGTACCAATGAAATCAAAATCAGAATCATCTCCTAAAGCTTTCATCTTTTAACAGCAGGCTTGATTTGATTGAAGAAAATGTTAGAACACTCCAAGGAGATATGAATAAACTGAAGGTAAGTCAGGAAATGGAAGAGCTCAACAACTAGTTGGTTAAGCTTAATGAAGACTTGATTAAGTGCAAAAATAAACTCCATGAAGTATCAAGAAAATCAGAACTCAAAGTGAAATCATAGCTCAAAAAAAAAAAAAAGATGGACACAATGCAAAATAACACAACACAAAACAAAAATCAAATAGAAATTATAAAAACCTCTCTAGAACCCCTCACTAACAGAGTTACTCATGTGAAAGACAGACCCTTTGACCTAGAAGATAAGACAGAAGAAACTGATTGGGAGCCAAAAACGTTACTAAATTCAAAACATCAAGTGGGGGGGCTGGAGAGATTGCTTAGTGGTTAAGGAGCTTGCTTGCAAAGCCAAAGGAACCAGGTTTGACTCCCCAGGACCCAGTTAAACCAGATGCACAAGGGGGCACACACATCTGGAGTTCATATGTAGTGGCTGGAGGCCCTCTCTCTCTCTCTCTCTCTCACTACCTGCCTATTTCTGTATATCACCCCCTCTCTCCCTCAAATAAATAAATAAAAAGAAAATATTAAAAAGAAAATCAAGTGAACAGAATATGAGGGAACTGTGAGACACCCTATGACCAAGCATCTAGATCATGGGTATTCCAGAAGGAGAGGAAATATAGGCCAGAGGCATAGAGACCATAGTCAACCAAATTATTGAAGAAAAATTTCTGAATCTCTCAAAGAGAGGCCCATCCAGATATAAGAAGCCCATAGAACACCAAACAGACAGGACCAAAGAAGAAACTTGCCAAGACACACCATAGTTAAAATTCTTAACAATGAAAACAAAGAAAGAGTGTTAAAAGCAGCAAGATGGAAACAATTCACACCATACAACAGTAATCCCATCAGAATTATACCAGATTTCTCAAACACTGAAAGCCAGAGGGCCCAGAATAGAACACTTCAAAGTCTGAAAAACTTATGGCTTCCAACCCAAGCTACTCTACCTAGCAAAAGTAGCCCTCATAATAGATGGTGAAAGAAAAACATCCCATGTAAAAAAAAGTCAACTTTATGATTATATGAACACAAAGCCAAACCTACACAGAATACTTGAGAAAATTCCACACAGAACAGTCAAACAACCAATCTCAAGAGCCAACAAGAAGATCACAATAACCAAAATTGACCAGGCAAAAAATAGTACAAAACACAAGAAAGCACCAAACCCTATAAAACACTTCAGCATGGCAAGGATTAATTCAAACTTCACAGTAATGACCTTAAATATTAATGGCCTTCACTCACCCATCAAAAGACACAGGTGCCGGGCGTGGTGGCGCACGCCTTTAATCCCAGCACTCGGGAGGCAGAGGTAGGAGGATTGCCATGAGTTCAAGGTCACCCTGAGATGACAGAGTTAATTCCAGGTCAGCCTGGACCAGAGTGAGACCCTACCTCGAAAAACCAAAAAAAAAAAAAAAAAAAAAAAAAGACACAGGTTATCAGGATGGATCAAAAAACTGGACCCTTCTAACTGCTGTCTTCAAGAAATCCACCTCACCACTGAAGATAGACACCTCCTGAGGGTGTAAGGTGGAAGATGATATTCCAAGCAAATGGAACTATAAAACAAGTGGGTGGTACTATATTAATATCTGATAAAAATAGACTTCAAACCAAAAGTAATCAAGGGCAAAGAAAGCCACTCTTTACTCATTAAGGGAATGATCCAACATGACCACATCACAATCATAATACCAAAACCCAACAGAGATGCAAGAAGGGGAAAAAAAAAATCATAGGCCTATATCCCTAATATACTTAGATGCAAAGATCCTGAAAAAAATCTTGCAAACCAAATTCAACAACACCTCAAAAGTATTATTGACCCTGACCAAGTAGGCTCATCCCAGGAATACAGGGATGGTTTAGCATACAGAAATTGGTCAAGGTAAACAGGTCTGTTGGTTAGTTACAGGAAGTGCCTGGGGGTTGTGAGGTAGGCCTATAACCAGGAGTCTCCCATTTATCTGCCCTTAAGGAGTTTGCTCAACAATGCAGGCCTGGGGTGATGCTATTCAGACCAGCAAAGCCTCCTGTATACCTCCCATTAGCAGAGCCTCCTGTTTAATCTACCATCCCCATCTGCTTCAACAAGTGTTTCAAACCATTCTTTTATGTACTCCTACAAGGAAATTACTTCTATTTTTCTCTAAGCTAGGTACCACAAAATATAGAGAAATATAACATTTTGCTCACTTTACATATATAAAGCTCATAAAGCCCAAATAATATTTAATGGGGAAAAACTCAAGGAGTTCCCACTGAGATAGGGAACAAGACAGAGGTGCCCGCTCTCACCACTGCTCTTCAACATAGTACTAGAAGTAGTAGCCCAAGAAATAAAACAGGAAAAAGAAATAGCTTGGATTCAAATTAGAAAGGAAGAAGTTAAGTTAGCCCTATCTGCACATGACATGGTCCTATATATAAGTGACCTGACATTCACCATCTCAAAACTTCTAAAGGTGATAAATTCCTTCAGCAAAGTGGCAGGATACAAAATCAATACACAAAACTCAGTAGCTTTCCTATATGCAAAGGACAAATATACAGAAAAAGAAATCAGTGAGGCTGTCCCATTTTCAATAGCAACAAAAACAATTAAATACCTTGGAATAACACTAACCAAGGATGTGAAAGACCTATATAATGAAAACATAAAAACAGCAAAGAAATAGAGGAGGACTTGGGAAGATAGAAAGACCTCCCAAGCTCCTGGATAGGTAGAATTAATATTGTAAAAATAGCAATTCTATCAAAAGCAATATACAGATTTAATACAAGACTCATAAAAATACCAGCATCATTCTTCACAGAGATTGAAAAAATGACCTCAAAATTCATATGGAATGGCAGACGGCCTTGGATATCCAAACATATCCTCGGGGGACAGGGGGGAAACACCTGTGGCGGTATCAACATACCCAATCTAAAGCTACATTACAAAGCCATAGTGACAAAAACAGTGCAGTGCTAGAATAAAAACAGAAACATAGAACAATGGAACAGAATTGAAGATGCAGAACTTAGGTCAAGTAACTATAGCTGCTTGATCTTTGACAAAACTGCCAATAATGTAGGCTAGAAAAAAGACCATCTTCAACAAACGGTGTTGAGCAAAGTAGATGACCATATGAAAAAAAATGAAATTAGACCCATTTATTTCTCCATACACAAAAACCAAGTCCAAATGGACTAAAGACCTCAGTATAAGACCTGAAACTCTTCAACTACTGGAAGAAAAAATAGGAGGCACTCTCCATGATATAGGACTGGGAAAAGACTTCCTTTAAAAAAAAAAAAAAAAGCATGCCAGGAAATTAAACAAGCACTCAACCAATGGGATCTCATGAAGCTAAAAGGCTTTTGCACAGATAAACATACAATAAGCAGAGCCAATAGATGATCACCCACCAAATGGGAGAAAATCTTTGCCAGCTATACTACTGACAGAAGCCTAATATCTAGAATCTACAAAGAACTCAAAGAAACTAAACAATAAAAAAAAACGAAACAACCCACTCCAAAAGTGGGGCAGAGAACTAAATATGGAGTTCTCAGAGGAAAAATTATGAATGGCTAACACACATTTAAGAAAATCTTTAACACCCCTAGCTATTAGGGAGATGCAAATTAAAACAGCCAGTAGATTCCACCTTACCCCAGTAAGGATAGCAAACAATAAAAATCAAATCACAACAAATGCTGGTGAGGTTGTGTAGTAATAGGAACATTCATTCACTGTTGATGTAAGCTGGTACAACTGCTATGGAAATCAATATGCAGACTCCTGAAAAGGATGAATACAGATTTTACAAATAGACCCTGTTATTCCCTTACTAGGCATTTACCATAAAAGCTCCACGTCTCAGTTCAGAGATACTTGCTCAACCATGTTTACAGCTGTCCAATTCACAATAGCTAAAAACTGGAATCAACCCAGGTGTCCATCATTGGATGAATGGATAACCAAGATGTGGTATATCTACACAATGGAATTCTACTCAACAACAAGAAAAAAACTGACACATTGAAAATTGTAGAAAAATGGTCAAACTTGGAACAGATTATCCTAAGTGAACTCATAGAATCACAGAAAGACAACCACATGATCTCACTCATCTGTGGTTCCTTACCTGGATTAGCCCAAGTATCAACATACCTGAATAGCATCTCGAGGCTTGGACAATAGGGAGGGTAGGGCTTAGGGGAAGGGAAAGGTGAGGGGGGTTCTCAAAACTGAACCCAAATTGAACTGGTATCATAGAATCCTACATCCTGGAAATCAGAGTAAAAGGTGGAACCCTCAAGAGGACCTTAGGGGGAGCACTTGAATTGAAGGGCCCTGGAGAAAATGAGATTAAACCTAACCTCAAATTTCTCCTGTTTCTCTTTCTTCCCTGTCTTTTTCTTTTTTCCCTTGGCACTGGCCTCTAATTCCCTGTATCCACAATGAGCTTGTTTATCTGAGAGACCAACAAGTTCTCCCAAAACAAGCAAGACAGACTTCTGTCATAGCACTTGATTACCCCCCCCAGAGATTAATTTTAAGACCCTACTGCTGAAGACACCATACACTGTCCACAGATCATAGACAGACCCAGTTGGAATCCAGAGGAGAGCCAGTCCCCAGACAATTAGCCCATCTAGTGCTGGAAGGTGCTACATGAGCTACTGGAGGAAAGTGGCCAAAATCTGTCCAAGCAACTCAAAGTCTAAGTGACTCAGAAGCAAACAACCTGATATGATGCTCACACAAGTGCAATAGTGGCACACAGCTATGGTGGGTAACCAACTGCTCTTGGATTGGCTAACAGATCCACTCAGTGGAAAGGAAACCATATCTGGAACTGGAAAAAGAAAGTCAGAATCATATCCAGATAATGATTCCATTTTTCTTTGTCAAGCTCCCACTAACCTTAGACTATAAGAGGGCCTACACCCTTTTAATTCTCTCTAAATTAGTCATGGTTATCCAATTTAACTGGTGCTAACCTCATTCTCCACTAGAGAATCTGATTCTCTTTTTCAGATGTGTGGAGGACCTGAGGAGATAAACATCCCAGTGCAATCCACCCTGGCCCTAGCTGAGACCACAGAGGAATTGGGGAAATGAGCAAGAATTCTGCTTTCTTAGTCAATCTTCTATCAGCACAAGTGTAAAGGAGAGACACACTGAGGACGTTCAATACCTACCAAACCACAGATCCAGAGGCTCCTAAGTGCCCATCACTGAAGTAGACTTAAAATTATCCCAGCATGGCCCAGGGAATTTTGCGGAAGAGGAGGTGAAAAGACTGTTAGAGCCATAAGCTGGGACATTTTGCACAGAGACCTTGCCTCCCCACCCCCAATAATGCATGACCCATAATTCCCATGGGGTTGACCTGCATCCCAAATGAGGAAGGCCTTTTCAGAAAAGGGGCAGGGAGGAGGGAAAGTATGGTACCAACATGTGTTGTTAACATACTAAATATGTCCATATCTAATAAAAAATAAATGAAACAGTTTTTAAAAAGCAGAACAGGGATGGAGGGATGGCTTAGCAGTAAAGGTATTTGCCTGCAAAGACAAAGGCCCCAGGTTCAATTCCTCAGGACCCACATTAGCCAGATGCATAAGGGGTACATGTGTCTGAAGTTTGTTTGCAATGGCTGGAGGCCCTGGCATACCCATATTCTGTCCCTCCCCCTTTCTCTCTGTAAAATAAATGAATAAAAATAAAAAATATTTTTTAAAAAGCAGAGTGATCTCTAAGACAGGTAAATAATTTGAACTTGAGTCAACAAATAGATGACCAGGAAAAAGAGGAACTGGAGAGGAAGGAGAGATGAGAGGATACCAGACAAACTATGAAATATAGGCAAAACAGGAAATAATATTGGGGTGTTGAGGTGTAGGGTGGGGAGATTCAGGAAAAGGGAGGGTGGGGAAGGAAACTACACAAAACCAAAAGCTAAAGCAGTCAGCACAACAGGAACCTTCCTCATGGAAACCAGTATACAAGATAGAACCCCCAATTAAGGAAAGTGGATGGACTAACCAAATTACATAGTAGAAGGCTTAATCCTTAAACCACGGGCTCTAGCTTGTGAATCCCAGGGTCAGATCTAGGTTATCCCCTACAATGGACAGGTGACAAGGGGGGTTGTGAACCCCCACCACACACACACACACACACACACACACACACACACACACACACACACAAATGCAGTCCTTTGCAAGTACTGGGTTACCAGATAGAGATAAAAAGAAATGCTCTATTGCTGAAGACACCACAGGCTGCCATCTCAGACACCAAAGGACAATGTGGGAACACAGAAGAAAGCCAGTCCTCCCTGGCAAACCCTCATGATGCTGGAAATTGCTATGGGAGCTACTGCATGACAGTGGTCACCAACAGCATGAATAAGCAGGAGACCCTGCAAGTCACACAATCTGCCAGCGAGACAGGAAGTATACACTTGTGAAGTAGTGGCACACAGCCTTTGTGGGTAACCAACTGCCCTCTGATCAGACATGAGGTAGGATCAGTGAGAGAGAACTCATAATTGCTACTGGGAACCAGGTCAGCACCCCATGGTCAGGAAAATCACAATATGCAGAGAGAAGTCCCCACTGTCCCCTGTACAGGTCGAGTGAGTAGCCTCATCCAAGTGTCTCTCAAATGCCTACCTATATCCCCTTTAATCAAAGCTGCTCTCACCCTTGGTCAGAGAATGTACCATCTTACAGATGGCAAAAAATACTATGGAAGTCCACAATCCATCAACATAAGAAAAGACATCCAAATGCTCACAATGAGATGTGCCATCTCTACCACATCTACCAGGATCCAGAAGAAATTGCAGAGGAAGCAGCAACACGAATATTGGTCCCAATGCTAGCCCAATATTCACATCCAGGAAAATAGCAACAAACACTGCGATAAACCTTAACACATCATAACAGAAATACAGAGACTACAGAGAAGTCAACACCAACCAATAACATACCATCCAAGGCTCAGGGACTATTGCAGAAGAGGGGGTAGAAACAATCTGTGGCACAGCTCCCCCCAGAGATGGAGGCCTTAATTACCCCACACTAATATACATATATACTCTACAAAACACTCAACAAGTAAACCACCTGAGAAGGGCCCTCAGGGAAAAGAGGACTGGGGGAAGGGACATATTACAACCTATGTTAAAACATTAATTAACTAATTAATAAAAAAAGATTTAAAAAAAAGACTTTTCATGAGGATAATACAACCAGAAATATATGATAAATATTTAAGCATACTATAACAATAAAATTTGACAGAAATGAAGAGAAATACTTGTATTTCTAACTACAGGTTTTGATGTGCCCATAAGAATTTACAAGAAAGTGTACCCATACACATACACATGTGCAGAAATACAAATTTGTAACTAGTAAATAATAAAAAACAACAGGGCTGGAGAGATGGCTTAGCGGTTAAGCACTTGCCTGTGAAGCCTAAAGACCCCGGTTTGAGGCTTGACTCCCCAGGACCCACATTAGCCAGATGCACAAGGGAGCACACATGTCTGGAGTTCGTCTGCAGTGGCTGGAGTCCCTGGTGCGGCCATATTACCCCCCCCCCCCCGTCGTTCTCTAATAAATAAAAATCTAAAACAAACAAACAGGTATTCAGGTTGAAAGTAAGAAGTAAAAACTATCCTGACATACTAGCTCATACTTTTACCTCCCACACTCAAGAGGCTGAGGTAGGAGGATCACCATGAGTTTATAAGCAGTGTGGGCTATAGAATGAGTTCTAGGTCAAACTTGGATACAGTGAGACCCAGCCTCAAAAACAAAACAAACAATACAAAAATAATAATATTAAAAATTAAAATACAAATAAAGCTGTCTTATTTTCAAACGACATGAAATTGTTATGAAATCTAAATAAAAGCTTATAGAATTAATAAATTTAATTACCAAGTTGTCATGAATGTTATGACTACTATATACAAGCAATTAAATTTCTATAATCTAAGAGCAAATGGAGAGAAATTTTTTAAATCACTATTTCTTTTTTTAAGCTTTTAAAAATATATCATTTATTTACTTATTTATTTGAGAGCGAGGAAGAGAGAGAATGCAGGACCTCCAGCCACTACAAATCCAGACACATGTGTCCCCTTGTGTATCTGGCTTATGTGGGTCCTGGGGAATCGAATTGAAGTCCTTTGGTTTTGCAGGCAAACACCTTAACCAGAAAGCATCTCTCCAGCACTTAAATCACTATTTCAAATAGCACCAAAATATTGAATGTTTAGAGATAAATCTAACAGATGTCAAAGTTCTATTTATACAAAGATCTACAGAATATCCCTTCCATAAAATTAAGAAGACCTAAGTAAATGGAGAAATGTGTTTTGTTTATGGATGAGAGGATGCAATATTATTAATGTGTCAATTATCCTTCAGCTGATTTTTAAAATTAGCAACATGGTACAGTAGGTACCTTCTTACTGCTGGGACAAAGTACCTGACCAAAAGCAGTTGATGGAAGGAAAGTTGTCTATTCTGGCTTATAGTCTCAAGGGGAGCTCCATGATGGCAGGAGAAAGCATGCCACGAGCAGAAGCTGGACACCACTTCCTTGCTAACATCAGGGAGACAACATCAGCAGGAGAGTAAACACTAACACTGGCAAGCTAGGGTCTAAAGAAAATCTCAAAATTCTACTACCTAAAAGGCAGACCAAATGGTTGAACCTTCACCAGGCCCTTAGAGGGAACACCTGAGTCACAAGGCCCTGGAGAGGGTACGATGAAGACCGACCTTAATCTTCTAGAGCCCCTCCCTCCCTCCCTCCCTCCTTCCCTCCCTCCTTCCCTCCCTCCCTCCCTCCCTCTCTCTCTCTTCTCTTCTCTCTCTCCTTCTTCTCTCTAACTTTTTTATATTACTTATCTTTTTCTTCCTTCCCTTCATGGGCACTGACCTATAACTCCCAGTACCAGCAGGCCAGCAGGTGGCTATCATCCACAATGAGCTTTTGATAAGGGAGACCTACAAGGTTTACTGAAAGAATGACAGATTTCTGTCAAGAGTACTTGATGACCTACCAACAGTTAGTGGTAAGACCCTACTGCTGAAGACACCATATGAAATTGACATGTAACATGGAGCGACATGGCTGGAAGCCAGAAGAGAGTTAGTCCCCAGACAACGCGTATAGTGCCAGAAGGTGCTACATGGGCGACTGGGGGAAAATGACTAATATTTGTCCAAGCAACTCATGGTCTAACCTACTTAGCAGCAAATAACCTGTTGTGATGCTCACACAAGTGCAATAGTGGCACACAGCTATGGTGGGAATCCAACTGCTCTTGGTTTGGCTAACTGGTCTGCTCAGTGGAATGAAATCCATAGCTGGAGCTAGGAAACAGGTCAGATCTATACCCAAAAATGAGCCCACTCTCCATTATCAAGCTACCACCAATTGTGGACTACAATCAGGCCTACACCTATTAAATTCTCTCTTAAAAAAAAAATAAGGGTTATCCCATTTATCTGGTGCTAACTTTACTCTCCATTGGAGAATCTGCTTCTCTTTTTCAGATAGACACAGAGCCTAAGGATGGAACAATCCATCATACCTCAAAAGGGCCCCAGCTGAAACTGAGAGTAATTGGTAAAACAAGCAAGGGTGCTGTTTTCTTGGTGAACCTGGTACTGGCACAAGGGTGAAGGAGATCGACACAGAGAACAATCAACTCCTACCAAATCAGATATCCAGAGACACACAGGCTCCCAAGACCTCACTCATCACTAAAGCAGACCTAAAGTGAACCCAACATGACTCAGAGAAATTTGCAGAAGAGGGGGTGGAAAGAATGTCAGAGCCACATGTTGGGACATGATACACAGAGACATTTCCTCCTACCCATAACTGACGGCTAACCCCACAATGCATGATCCATATACCTCAACAAGGAGGGGCCAGGGAGAGAGGGGAGGACATGGAGGAGGCTAACAATGGTACCAACTTGACTGTATTCAATGAGTACAAAACTAATTAATAAAATAATAATAATTTTAAAAAGAATTCCTTACCAGTTTCACACAAATACACTGCAGATTTTTAAATATCCAAGATGCTTAAAATCTGTCATTCAAATCATTTTGCTAGTTATGAAGTATAAGTACAGCACAAACAATCAGGTTTCAACCTGCCCTAAATGTCTAGGAAAGCTGCAAGGTAACCATTGCATATCTTGCTGGTGGAAGCCGATTTTGTCTCATTTCCTTTTTCTGCTACTTCTTTCTGAGCCTGGTACCAAGCCATGAGAAAGTACTTATTGTGCAATTTACAGACAGATTAGATATACTAAGCGGTTGCAGGAAGGCTTCATGGTTAGAAATGTCACACATGTAGAATGAGGGCTAGAGATGGCTCAGTGGTACAGTACTTGCCACACAAACATGAATACATGACTAAGTTCAGATCCCCAGAACCCAGGTACAATACTGGGTGAAAAAAAAAAAAATCTCAAGGCCCACACCTAGCAACACAACTCCTCCAGCAAGGATCCACTACCCAAATTGCCACCAGCTGGGGAACAAGCATCCAAAACACATGAGTTTATGGGAGACATTTGATCCAAACCCCACACATGGCCAAAACAATAGGTAAAGAGTAAAGTTAGAGTGATAATGCAAACTGGTTTCAAGAAGTGTGATACAGCAACCACAACTAAAGCAAAATACACAAGCATGTATATCAGAGGAGCAGATTAGAAAGACCAGAAGCGAACCCACGTAATACATGTAGATAGCTGATGCTTGACAAAGGCAATACAATAAAGGAGGGCCTTTTCAGTACATGATGAAGAAAAGTGAATATTCATATGCTCAAATTGCACTTCTATCCAAACCTTACAAAATATACAAAACACTCAATCCACATATTTCAAATGGACCAAAGTATAAAACACAGTTCTACAAAACTTCTGTGGAGGTGGGGGGAAATCAGGAGAAAATATAGCTAGGCATGGTGGTATGTGTCTATAATCCCAGCTACTTAAGTGGCTGAGGCAGGAACATCAAAAGTTTGAGACCTAACCAGTTATGGTGGTGCACGCCTTTAATCCCAGCACTTGGAAAGCAGAGGTAGAAGGATTGCTGTGAGTTCAAAATCACCCTGAGACTACATAGGGAAGTCCTTGTCAGCCTGAACTAGAATGAGACCTTACCTCCAAAAACAAAAAATAAAAGTTTGAGACCTGCCTGGGCTACAGAGTACACAGTCATCTTTAGAAATATAGTTAAACCTCATCTCAAAGAAAATCAAGGCCGGGGAGGCGGAGGTAAGGGCAGAGCTCAGTGGCAGAGTGATTGCCTACACACACAATGTCCTGGGTTCAATTCCCACTACTGGAAAAACAGCAACAAAAAATTTTTATGATCTTGGCTTAGAAAAGATTTCTCAGGGCTGGAGAGATGGCTTAGCGGTTAAGCGCTTGCCTGTGAAGCCTAAGGACCCCGGTTCGAGGCTCGGTTCCCCAGGTCCCATGTTAGCCAGATACACAAGGGGGCGCACGCGTCTGGAGTTCGTTTGCAGAGGCTGGAAGCCCTGGTGCGCCCATTCTCTCTCTCTCCCTCTATCTGTCTTTCTCTCTGTGTCTGTCGCTCTCAAATAAATAAATTTAAAAAAAAATATTAAAAAAAAGAAAAGATTTCTCACATCAATACCAAGAGCACTACCCACATAAGAACAAACTAATCGACTGGATTTTATCAAAAGTAAGAGGTGAGGCTGTAGATGGAACTCAGTGATGGAGCACCAGTATAAAAAAGGCCAGGATCCAATCCCCACAGCACCACAAGAAAAAGAAAAGGAATGAAACTATTCTTCAGAATATTGTTAATACAATGCAAAGATAAGCCACACACTAGGAAGTGTTTGCAAAGCACATTGCTGATACAGAGTTCATGTTTAAAAGATCTAAAACCACTTGAAACTCAATAATAAGGAAACAGTTGAATAAAAATGTGAACAGTAGATGTGAATAGACACTTCAAATGCTAATTAACTATATAAAGAAGATTCAATATCACTCATTATTAGGGAAATACAAACAATTATATATAAGGAAATGTGGAATAGCTAAAACCAAAGTATCTAAGAATTCTAAATGCTGATGAGAATGTAAAACCACTGTGCATTCACAGCTAGGAAGCATGCAATATTGTAGAGCCAGTTCAGAAGAAATTTTGATGGTTTCTTCCAAAAACATGACAAAGCAATCCCATGCCTAAGTATTTCTTCCAGAGAAATGGAAATTTATGTTAATACAGAATCCTGTACAGAAATATTTACAGAAGCTTTGCTAATAATCATTATAAACTAGAAGGCTTCCTTTAATAGGCATATAAACCATAAACACTTATAGCATGAAATACTATTCAATAAAAGGGAATAAAGAATTGATTCATATGACTATGTAGATTAATCTTTAAAACATTTTGCTAGGTGAAAGAAACCAGACTGACCTAAAATACTATATATTGTTTAAGTCCATTTATATGGCATTCTGGAAAAGATAAAACTGTATGCATGGAAAACAAATCAGGACTTGCCAAAGGATTGAGGAGGTATATGGCCATAAGGGACAAGAAAGGTAATTTTAGGGAGATTTGATTATTGTTTTTTAAAATTTTTTAGTTTATTTTTATTTATTTATTTGAGAGTGACAGAGAGAGAGAGAATGGGCACACCAGGGCTGCCGGTCACTGCAAACAAACTCCAGATGCATGCGCCTCCTTGTGCATCTGGCTAACATGGGTACTGGGGAAACGAGCCTTGAACCAGGGTCCTTAGGCTTCACAGGCAAATGCTTAATCACTAAGCCACCTCTCCAGCCCAAGATCTGATTATCTTGAGTCATTCATTCATGAGTATGCATTTGTCAAAACCCATAGAAGGGCTGGAGGGATGGCTTAACAGCTACGGTACTTGCCTGCAAAGCCAAAAGACCCAAGTTCAATTCCCCAGGACCCACCAAAGTCACTCACAAATAAATCAATAAAAAGAACATGTTAAAAAAAAAAAAAGAAAAGAAAAGAAACCATGGAAATGTATACTGTATACTTTACATTCAAATTTTAAAACCAATCCACATTTTGTAGAATTCCAAGATACAATACACTGCTACAAATGAATCTATCTGGATTACAAATGTGTGACTTCACTACAACAGGAGCTGAAGAAAGGAGCTAACCTAAGTAACCACAGAAAATGTGTTTTTGAACTAACAAATGGGACCTTGTGAAGTCAAGAAGCTTCTGCACAGCAAAAGAAATGGTTAATCAAGTGAAAGCACAGCCCACAGAAGGGGGAAAATCACTGTTAGCTGTTCATCTGCCAGAGGATTAATACTTAGTATATACAACAAATTCACAAAACTAATGAACAGATAAACCCAAATGGCCAATAAACATATGAAAAATGTTCATCCTCACTAGCTATCAGAGAAATGCAAATCAAAACAGCACTGAGATTCCATCTCAGTCCAATCAGAATGGAAGTCACTAATAAAACAAATAAATGCTTGCAAGCATGCAGACAAAAGGGAACCCTTATACACTGCGGGTGGTACAAGTGTAAGCTAAACTAGACCAGCCACTATGAAGTCAGTGTGGAGGTTTCTCATAAAATAAAAATATATTTTCCATATGAACTCACTATACCATTTTTGGGAATTACCAAAAGAACTACAAATCAACATATTACAATGATAATTGTACCTCAATGTTTATTAAAGACAGCCTTATTCACAATAGTTATGGAACCAACCTAGGTGTCCAACTAATAAAAAAACTGGATAAAGAAAATGTGATAAGCATACACAGTGAAAGTTTTTTCAGCTATATAACAAAGGTGCTGAACAAAGATGGATGCAACTTAAAAGAGTCATGTTAAGTAAACTAAGCCAGTGAACTAACAAGCAGATAGTTCTCAAAAGATATTGTATGCTTTCTCTCATCTGTGGTACATATATTTTTATATAAAAATCAGAGAGACAAATAGATAGATAATCAAAAATGTGGTGGTGCATGCCTTTAATCCCAGCACTTGGGAGGCAGAGGTAGAAGGATCACAATGAGTTCACGGCCATCCTGAGATTACATAGTGAATTCCAGGTCAGCCTGGGCTACAGTAAGATCCTACCTCAAAACAAAACAAAACAAAACAAAAAAAAAAGACTTCCGGTTAAGATGGCAGCGTAGGTACCACCCAAAGCAGCCTAGGGGGGAAAAAGACCAAAAAAACTCAGCAAAATACACACTTTTACTAAAAAGTGAGGTGTACAGGAAATTGAAGCGGCAGTGGAGAAGTAGAAGAGTTCCAGAGCATCCAGAGCCTGCACAGGCGGGAAAAGCGGCTCCGGCAGCTCGGCCAACCGCCGCGGCTGTGGTGAACCAGAAAGCCGCCAGGCTCGGCTCCAGCCGCAGGAAAAGCCAGGTGCGGGAGCTTCCCCTCACACCGGGGCTCTCCGCAACTCGGGAAATGTGAGGGGAGAGCAGCAGCGAGCAGCGGAGGAGCAGACCGCGAGGTAGAAGAACACGTGGAACAGCGAGAGAACCAGAGCAGCCGCGGCTCCCTCCCCTCCCCCACCGCCTGAGCCCAGCTCCGGCACACAGAGCAGCGGCCCGGGACCGGCCACGCCAACTTGCAGGACCCAAGCAGAAGCAGAGTTCGGCAGCAACATCAGCGGCTCCAGCACCGGTAACAGCGGCCCCAGCAGCAGCAGACCCAGGAGTGGCAGCAGCGGCAGACTCAGCAGCAGCAGCTTCAGGGGGAGCAGCAGCAGTGGACGCAGCAGCAGCTTCAGCAGCAGTGGTGGCTCCAGCAGTGGCAGCTACAGCAGCAGCAGAGGCAGCAGCAGCGGTGGGTCCAGCAGCAACACCTTCAGCAGCAGTGGCTACAGACCCAGCAGGGGCAGCTTGAGCAGCAGCAGTTCCAGCAGCAGGGGTGCTGATCTGCAGGGCCACACTTGCCAGGCTCAGTTTGCCCCTCAGGAAAAGCAAGTGCCCAGCTCCAGAAATCAGAACAGCAGCCCGACGACCCAGGTAGCAACTTCACTGAGACCAAAATCATCCAAGGTAACTGGGATTGCACCAGGGAAGGGTCTCACTTGGTCGCAAGCTGACTTGGATCCCTCAACAGACCAGAAATCTTAACCTCATTGTTTATAGAGGATCTGGTCGTTATAATAACTACTCTTGCATACATACTCAGGGTTGTTTTTGAATGAATGTGTACAGTGTTTAGTTAAATTTTAGAATCTACCTGTATTTTATTCCACTCAGCCTGCTTGAATACTCCTATAGCAGGGAAACTCAACCCCTAAGAACATCTTTGTAGATACTCTGCGAGTCTTAAGAGCCACACCTAACACCTTAAGGTCCTACCCTGAAAATATATTACATCAAATCAATTCATACAGCTAAGAATGCACAGCTAGCTAGAAAATCCAAGCATTAACTTAAACCAAGATGCAAAAATATATACATTATAACACAAGAAACACTAAAAAGCAAGACGATATAAATCCACCTAAAAGTATTAATGCATCAGAAATGTCCTCCAGTGAGAAAGAGTTAGAGGAAATGCCTGAGAAAGAGTTCAAAAGAATGATTATAAATATGTTCGAAGAGGTCAAAGAACACATCAAAACAATCAAAGAAGAAATCAAAGAGGAAATCAAAGAGGAAACCAAAGGAATCAAAGAAGAGGCAGGACACCAATTTAATGAAATAAAGAAGGCAATACAAGACATAAATAAGGAAATAGAAATAATAAAGAAAAACCAGTCAGAATTACTAGCAATGAAGAACACAGTTAATGAAATAAAAAACTCTGTAGAAAATCTCACCAGTAGGATGGATGAGGGAGAGGACAGAATATCTAAGCTAGAAGACCAGGTGGCAGACCTAATGCAGTCCAACAAAGAGAAAGACAAATTTATAGAAAAGTATGAGTGGGAATTTCAAGATATTCGGGACACTATGAAAAGATCCAATATAAGAATTCAGGGCATAGTAGAAGGAGAAGAACTCCACTCCAGAGGCATAGTAGGCGTCTTCAACAAAATCATAGAGGAAAATTTCCCCCAAATTGGGAAAGAGGTGCCAATACAGATACAGGAAGCCTTTAGAACCCCAGCCAGACAAAACCCAGAAAGAACCTCTCCTCGCCATATTATAATCAAACTTCCAAACACACACACCAAAGAAAAAATATTGAGAGCAGCTAGAGAAAAAAATCAAGTTACCTACAAAAGCAAGCCCATCAGGATTACAGCAGATTATTCAACACAAACTTTTAAAGCCAGAAGGGCTTGGAGTAATATATTCCAAGTTCTGAAAGATAACAAATGTCAACCAAGGTTACTTTATCCTGCAAAGTTATCCATTCAAACAGATGGAGAAATAAAGACATTCCATGACAAAAGCAGGTTAAAGGAGTATTTGAAGACAAAACCAGCTCTACAGAAAATACTTGATAGAATCCTCCATGCTGAAGAAAAGGAAAAGCACACATATAAGGAACCTAGAAAAAACAAGCAATACTCAAATACTAGTTAACAGAAGAGAGCGCAGGTAGAACCAGAAACACACACACACACACACAAAAATGGCAAACATAAATACACAACTTTCAATAATATCTCTTAATATCAACGGCCTCAACACCCCAACGAAAAGACATAGATTTGCAGACTGGGTTAAAAAGCAGGATCCTACAATTTGTTGTCTCCAAGAAACTCACCTTTCTACAAAGGATAGACATTATCTTAGGGTGAAAGGTTGGAAGACGGTGTTTCAAGCAAATGGGTCCAGAAAACAAGCAGGGGTTGCTATCCTAATATCAGACAGGGTAGACTTTAGTCCGACGTTAGTCAAGAAAGATAAGGAAGGTCACTTTATATTGATTAAGGGCACACTCCAACAGGAGGACATTACAATCCTAAACATATATGCACCTAACATGGGGGCTCCCAAATTTGTCAACAAACACTATTAGAACTAAGGTCACAGATAACACCCAACACAGTGGTGGTGGGTGACTTTAACACCCCACTCTCATCAATTGACAGGTCATCCAGGGAAAGAATAAACAGAGAGGCATCTGGACTAAATGAGGTCATAGAAGAAATGGACTTAACAGATATATACAGGACATTTCATCCAAAGGCTGCAGAATATATATTCTTTTCAGCAGCACATGGAATATTCTCTAAAATAGACCATGTATTAGGACACAAAGCAAATCTTAACAAATTCAGGAAAATTGAAATAATTCCTTGCATTCTATCTGACCACAATGGAATTAAACTATAAATCAGTAGGAAGAAAGGCTATAGAGCATACACAAAATCATGGAAATTAAACAATACACTACTAAATGACGAATGGGTCAATGAAGAAATCAAAAAGGAAATCAAAAAATTTATAGAGTCAAACGATAATGAAAACACAACATATCAAAATCTCTGGGACACAATGAAGGCAGTTCTAAGAGGTAAATTTATAGCCTTAAGTGCCTATATTAAGAAATCAGAAAGGTCGCAAGTAAACGACCTAATGCTTCGCCTTAAAGCCTTGGAAAAAAAAGAGCAAGGCAAACCAAAAATCAGTAGACGGGAAGAAATAATAAAGATTAGGTCAGAAATTAATGAAATAGAAACAAAAAGAACAATCCAAAGAATTAATGAAACAAAGAGTTGGTTCTTTGAAAGGATAAACAAGATTGATAAACCCTTAGCAAATCTGACCAAAAGAAAGAGAGAAGAGACACAAATTAATAAAATCAGAGATGAACAAGGTAACATCACAACAGATTCCAGAGAAATTCAAAAAATCATAGGGACATACTATAAAAGCATATACTCCACAAAGTATGAAAATCTGAAAGAAATGGATGATTTCCTTGATCTATATGACCTACCTAAATTAAATCAAAATAAGATTAATAACTTAAATAGACCTATAACAAACATGGAGATCTGAACAGTTATCAATAATCTCCCAACTAAAAAAAGCCCAGGCCCAGATGGATTCACTGCTGAATTTTACCAGACTTTTAAGGAAGAGCTAACACCATTGCTTCTTAAGCTTTTCCAGGAAATAGAAAAAGAAGGAATTCTACCAAACCCCTTCTATGAGGCCAGCATCACCCTGATACCAAAACCAGGCAAAGATAGAACAAAAAAAGAAAATTACAGACCAATCTCCCTCATGAACATAGATGCAAAAATTCTCAACAAAATATTGGCAAACAGAATACAAGAGTATATCAAAAAGATCATTCACCCTGACCAAGTAGGCTTTATCCCAGAGATGCAGGGATGGTTCAACATACGCAAATCTATAAATGTAATACATTACATAAACGGGTTGAAGGACAAAAATCACATGATCATCTCATTAGATGCAGAGAAAGCATTTGACAAAATCCAACATCCCTTCATGATAAAAGTCCTACAGAGACTGGGAATAGAAGGAAAATATCTCAATATAATAAAGGCTATTTATGACAAGCCTACAGCCAACATACTAATAAATGGGGAAAAGCTGGAAGCTTTTCCACTAAGATCAGGAACAAGACAAGGGTGTCCACTGTCCCCACTTTTATTTAATATAGTTTTGGAAGTCTTAGCCATAGCAATAAGGCAAGAAACACACATACAAGGGATATAAATTGGAAATGGAAGAAATCAATTTATCATTATTTGCAGATGACAGGATTCTATACATAAAGGACCCTAAAGACTCTACTAGCAAGCTGTTAGAGCTGATCAAAACCTACAGCAATGTAGCAGGATACAAAATAAATACACAGAAATCAGTAGCCTTCATATATGCTAACAACAAACACACAGAGGATGAAATCAGAGAATCACTCCCATTTACAATTGCATCAAAAAAAAAATAAAGTACCTTGGAATAAACCTAACCAAGGAAGTAAAGAATCTATACAATGAGAACTTTAAAACACTCAAGCGAGAAATTGCAGAAGACACTAGAAAGTGGAGAAACATCCCTTGTTCCTGGATTGGAAGAATCAATATTGTAAAAATGGCAATCTTACCTAAAGCAATCTACACATTTAATGCAATCCCTATCAAAATTCCAAAGGCTTTCTTCATGGAAATAGAAAAAACAATCCAAAAATTCATTTGGAATCACAAAAAACCTCGAATATCTAAAATAATACTGAGCAACAAAAAAGAGGCTGGTGGTATCACCATACCTGATTTTAACCTATACTACAGAGCCATAGTAACAAAAACAGCATGGTACTGGCACAAAAACAGACATGTAGATCAGTGGAACAGAATAGAGGACCCAGATGTAAGCCCAAGTAGCTATAGCCACCTGATATTCGATAAAAATGCCAAAAATACTCATTGGAGAAGAGACAGCCTCTTCAGCAAATGGTGTTTTGAAAACTGGATAAATATCTGCAGAAGGATGAAAATAGATTCTTCTCTCTTGCCATGCACAAGAATTAAGTCCAAATGGATTAAAGAGCTTAACATCAGACCGGAAACTCTGAAACTGCTAGAAGAAAAAGTAGGGGAAACCCTTCAACATATTGGTCTTGGCAAAGACTTTCTGAATACAACCCCAATTGCTCAGGCAATAAAACCACAGATTAACCACTGGGACCTCATGAAATTACAAAGATTTTGCACTGCAAAGGACACAGTGAAAAAAGCAAAGAGGCAACCTACAGAATGGGAAAAAATCTTCGCCAGCTATATATCTGATAAAGGATTAATATCTAGGATATACAAAAAACTCAAAAAGTTAAATAATAAGGAATCAAACAAGCCAATCAAAAATGGGCTATGGAGCTAAATAGAGAGTTCTCAAAGGAAGAAATACGAATGGCATATAAGCATCTAAAAAAATGTTCTACGCCACTAGTCATCAGGGAAATGCAGATTAAAACTACATTTGAGATTCCATCTCACTCCTGTCAGATTGGCCACCATCATGAAAACAAATGATCATAAATGTTGGCAGGGATGTGGAAAAAAAGGAACCCTTCTGCACTGCTGGTGGAAATGCAATCTGGTCCAGCCATTGTGGAAAACAGTATGGAGGTTCCTCAAACAGCTAGAAATTGATCTACCATATGACCCAGCTATAGCACTCCTAGGCATATATCCAAAGGACTCATCTCATTTCCTTAGAAGTACGTGCTCAACCATGTTTATTGCTGCTCAATTTATAATAGCTGGGAAATGGAACCAGCCTAGATGTCCCTCAACAGATGAGTGGATAATGAAGATGTGGCACATTTATACAATGGAGTTCTACTCAGTGGTAAAGAAAAATGAAGTTATGAAATTTGCAGAAAAATGGATGGACCTGGAAAGGATTATACTAAGTGAGGTAACCCAGACCCAGAAAGCCAAGAGCCACATGTTCTCTCTCATATGTGGATCCTATCTACAGATGACTGGACTTCTGCGTGAGAATGAAAATACTTAGTAGCAGAGGCCAGTAAGTTAAAAAGGAGACATAAAGGGTAGAGAAAGGAAGGGAGGAGGATACTTAATAGGTTAATATTGTATATATGTAATTACAATGATTGTAATGGGGAGGTAATATGATGGAGAATGGAATTTCAAATGGGAAAGTGTGGGGGTGGGGAGGGAGGGAATTACCATGGGATATATTTTATAATCATGGAAAATCTTAATAAAAATTAAAATAAAATAAAAAATAAATAAAAATTCAAAAAAAAATGTCTAAGGTCACAAATGGACTAACAGAAGAGGACAGGAAGGAGGGAGACAGTAGGGGAACGTAGGGAAAATATGTTTAACATACAGGACATGTGAAAATGTCCTGGGGCACAGTACCACAGACAGTGAATATATATAATGCTTCTACAGATTTTATAAAGACAAAAGAAAATGATAACAAGAACAACACTCAGTAGGTATGTTTCTCATCAGATAACATGTTGGCAATTCTGAAACTACATATAAATTAAACAAGTAAATACACTGTAGACGGCAGAAGCATGATGTCTTACTGTCAGAGAAAGCAGCAGTGGGAAGACAGAATCAATCTGTATTAACCAGAGGCATGAGTATAAGCTCCTTAAACACACAGGAGATGGATAAAATAAATGCACAAAGGCACATTCAAAAACAATTCCCTCAGCAGGCCTGAGTTGCTAAAACCTGTAATGTTCCCAAGCCTCTTTGTGTTGAGTAACCCTAGGTTTGCTCCTGAACTCTGTGCTCCTGGAATGTTCTGACCAGTATTTTGTATATTTGGAGCTTAGAAGTTATGGACTACTTTGAGATCATTTGTGCAGTCAAGGTAATTTGTATAATCAGTGTGATTTATGCCAAACACTTTTCTTCCATGCATGCAGAACTTCAGAAATCATATCCCCTGCATCTTTATGTGGCAGACATGCACCCCACAAAAAACAAACAAACAAACAAACAAAACTCTTCACTCCCATGTTCAGGCAAGATTCTGTAGTAAACAGAACTTTGAAAATGGACTGTGCTCACTTTATTACTGGAGTAATCCCTGAATTCTGTGGAAGCTCCTTGGAGGAGACTGGCGAAAGTTTGTCCCTAAGTTCCTCCAGACGTCATTTCAAGGTCCTTTTAACCTTTGCTTTATTTGCTTTCTATTCTCTGTTGTAATAAGCCATAAAGTTGATGACTTTTGAGTTTTCTAAGTTACTCTAAGAAATACTGAATCAGAAGGTGGTCTTGGGGATCCCCAGCACATACACAGTATGACACGTGTGTTAGTAATCTGCATTTGTTTCCTCATACTGACTATTCAAAGAGTCCAGAAGCAAAGGGCATGCCTAGAAAAAGTCTAGAAGCAGGGAACATGCCAGTAGCCAAACAAGCTCTTTGTCAGTAAACACCACTGAATATTGGGCCACAAACTATGAAAACAGAATATATAGCCTGAAAGTAGAATGTGGACCTAAGTACCTAGAAGCTCCAAGTTCTATTAGATTTATAACAAAAAAATAATATGAATGGAATAAATAGTCCCAATGGAATGGTGGATGCATGAAGCATATTAGTATTAGCAAAATGCCAAAATTCATATGGCATTAAAGTTGTACTTCAAGAGCTAAGATGTCTAATGATATCTAAAGAAAATACGATGCTTCCACAGCCACCAGAAGGATATACACATAATCAGGTTTTAGTGAATCTCAAACTTGTCTTAAATCAACAACCCTCTACTCATGTTAATGTCTTGATTAAATATCACAATGCAAAAATGCCCACACATTAAGTAAAAGAATTCCAGGTATTGGGCTGGAGAGATGGCTTAGCGGTTAAGCGTTTGCCTGTGAAGCCTAAGGACCCCGGTTCGAGGCTTGGTTCCCCAGGTCCCACGTTAACCAGATGCACAAGGGGGCACACGCGTCTGGAGTTCATTTGCAGAGGCTGGAAGCCCTGGTGTGCCCATTCTCTCTCTCTCCCTCTATCTGTCTTTCTCTGTGTCTCTCGCTCTCAAATAAATAAATAAATAATTTTTTTAAAAATTTATTTAATAAAAAAAGAATTCCAGGTATTAAACATGACCCAGACATTTGTAAGAATATATTTAATATATTTCACCCATTATGTTTTCAGGTAACAGGAGGGAAAATACAGCACAATTTTTCTTCCTCTTGTTAAGGCACTGTCATTTAAACATGAACCTGGGGAACTTGAAATACTGAATGCAGGTTTACAAAATGAAAGAAAGCATTGCAAGAGGTGTCAGATGGCAGTGAAATCCTATGTGTTTCTGAAAAGGAGAATCTCAGGAAGAAAAAACAAATAGCAGCTCTATCCATCTTGTTTAGAGACTTGCAGTTGAAACTGCTTAAAGTAGCAGGTACAATGAATATTGTCACAAATTGTGTTAATTTTTGAAATGGTGTGGGTGCTGACTACAAGTCATATAAAAAATAGGTTTAGGGTTGTTTTGATACCTGTATCCTGTATTTATAATAAAAAGATGTTGCATGGGGACTGATGCATTTCTGTTAAAAGATGTTCCTGTTTGGTACATTTAACAGACACAATAAATATTTGTTTATAGTCTTTGTTTAATAAACCATGCATTTAAGTTTTTTAATATTTTTTGACAACATTCATAATTGTAAATAATATCCCATGGTAATTCCCTCCCTTCCCCTACTTTCCCCTTTGAAACTCCACTCTCCATCATATCCCCTCCCCCTCTCAGTCTCTTTATTTTATTTTGATGTCACATGCATTTAAGTTTTAAGTGAATAAGTGATTTTGAGATTGTAGTCTTAAAATGTAAATAAATTGTGGCACATGTCCTCAGGGGAGGAAAAAAGTATTATTTATATTGCTTGCTGTGGTTTGAATGAGAAATGTTCCCCAGAGGTTCAAGTGTTTGAGCACTTCATGATTGTGGGACCTTTAAAAGGTGAAGCCTCAGAAAAGACAAATGCCACATGTTATCTCTCATATGTGGTTCCTAACTTGGAACAACTTGAGTTGATTATAAGTTATAGTAAGTATCAGGAGTATTGATAAGTGTGATGGATTGAATTGGTTGTCCCCCATAAACTCATGTGTTCTAAATATTAGGTCCAGACTGATGGCAATTTGGGAGTTGGAGCTTTGCTGGAGGACCTGTGTTGTTGGGAGCAAGTTTATGGGTATGTCAGCCAGTTACCCCTTGCCAGTATTTGCCACACTCTCATGTTGCAGTGTGCCTCCTGCTATGGCAGAGGGAATGTCCAGCCTCTGCTTATGCCATCCTTTCCCCTGCCACCATGGAGTCCTTTGTGATTATAAGCCAAAATAAACCTTTCCCTCCCATAATCTGCTTCTAGTCAGGTCCTTTATCTCAGCAATGAGGAGGTAACATCAATAGAAAATTTGTACAGAGAAATCTAGAAACTTGTGTGGGCTTCTTGCTTTTTGGAAGTGATTTGAAGGAGGTATAAATGTGAAAGGATATGACCATTGGCCTAACAGATGCTTTACAGAGCTGTAAGCAGAGGTTCACGGATCATTCTGGTCAGGTTTGAGAAACCTAAATGAAGAAAGAACTATGGACTGCTGAAGCTTGGTTTATGAGGGGAAAAGTTCTTTGTCCAGACTAGGCTAGAGGCAGTTTATGTGAGAGGCTTGCTGGATTCTTTCAATGTCCTGAGAACTTGTGTGGGTTGTACTCCATAGAAATGGACTGGTATTAGGAGATTTATGTAGCACAAAAAGAAATGAAAGCTTCAAGATGGAGAAAGCACCCACTCAGCAGCAATTGTTTGAGAGATTACAGTCACTGAGGTTGGGTTGGCCTGACTGTTCTGCACTGGGACATCATAAAGAATGCTGACTCTTTTGAAAGTAGGGGGCCTGAATGCTAATGGGATTTTCTTGCTCTTCAATGTCAGCTTTATTCCCCCCGGAATAACAAATTTGGTGGCCCACCTGGTACTATGAAAGTATAACAAATGCAGGAAAGAGAGGTTCATTGGATTTGCAACATGCATTATGTTTTGGAAATGGCAACTGAGAGATTTGAGACAGGATTGTTGGATTCCGTGCATGGAGAACCAATGGAGCCGTTGCATGGATGAACTGTGGTTTGTAGTATAGTCTTGAGGATGTTTTGGAGTTTCCAGGGAATTGAAATAGCCAGAGCTGCTGGCTCAGAATAGTTTTTTCCCATGGCTGTGAGCAACCCAGCTGAGGGGGTGGAATTGGAAATCTAGAGGCTTCATCACTAGCTAGAGATGTTGGAATAGGAGCTACAGGATTTGGGTCACTAGGGGAAGACCTTGAGATTTTATAGCCCAGACCTCACTTCTTATTGACCGTAGATCCAATGTGACCAGCAACCACCTGCTGCATGATAGACTGTATACCCTCAAATATAAACTAAAATAAACCCTTTCTTAAGTTGATTCTAGAGAAAACTAGTTATTGCAAAAACCTGGTGCTGAAAAGTGAGCCCATTGTTGTTAAAAAACAGGCCATGTGGCTCATAGGCATTTGTAACTGATTTGTAGGAGGAATGGGCAAATTTGGAACTTTGTTCTAGAAAATCCCTAGAATACTTTAAGCAGAGCTTAATGGGCCTTTCTGGAGAGAATTTGGAAGACAAGGCAGGGAGGAATGTGAACAGTGATGGCCCAATTCATGAGATTTAAGAAAGGTCCAAGGCCTCTATTTTCTTAAATATTTTATTTTTATTTATTTATTTCACATAAAGGAAGAGGCAGAGAGAAAGAGAGAGACAATGGTATGCCAGGGCCTCCAGCCATTACAAACAAACTCTAGACACATGTGCCACCTTGTGTATCTGGCTTACATAGGTACTGGGGAATTGAACCTGGGTCCTTTGGCTTTGTATGTAAGCACCTTAACCACTAAGCAATCCCTCTAGCCCCCAAGAACTCTAGTGATACAGCAGTTATCTTTTTGTTGCTGGGACAAAATACCCAAGCCAGAAGCAGCTTATGGAAGGATAGGGTTTATTTTAGTTTACAGTTTTTATTGTTGTTGTTGTTTTGTTTTTGTTTTTGGAGTTAGGGTCTCACTCTGGCCCAGGCTGACCTGGAATTTACTATGTAGTCTCAGGGTGGCCTAGAACTCCTGGAGATCTTCCTACCTCTGCCTTGAGTGCTAGGATTAAAGGTGTGCACCCCCATGTTTGGCTTGGCTTACAGTTTTTATGAGAAGGTTCATCATGGTGCAGAAGCATCACAAGAGCAGACAAGCAGGCATCACACCTCAACAGCAGCAGAAAGGAAGCAAGATAGCAAGCTCATAAGCACTGAAAATGGAGCTGGACTAGAAAATCCTAATGCTTTGCAGTTCCACAGGAGAGAGAGAAATCTCCTGTGGAGATAACAACAGTGGACAATGCAAGCCTTAAATTTGGCCACTCAGGCCAAATGAGCCAATGGGCACAATAGTGGCATGTCTGTTATGGGGAAAACCAATCACTCTCTAATTGGACTGGAGGCCTGATCCATGGGAGGAAATACATCGCTGATACTGAAAACCTACAACAGGGGAAGTCATGAGCCCTAAGGGTGTAATATCTGCTGGTGTCTGCCTAAATGTATATACTGTGCTCACCCAACTGCCCAGTAAACACTTCTCTTAAGGTTCATACCCACATAGTAATTACTCTCACTTCTGGTTAGAGAATTTTCTGTTTTCAAATGGCATTGACCTTGGGATGACTTACAAGGCACCATGGTGCTGAGAACAAGTGACAGAGGAATGCTCAGCACTGAAACATCTCTGCCACACCTTCCAAGGTTTAGGATCTATTGCAGAAGAGGTGGCAGAAAGAATGTAAGAGCCAAAGGAAGGATAGGACTCCTTACAATGCACTCTTCCAGACAGAAAATGGCATGGATATACATGATCTCACAGTGCCTGACAATATCTACATAAGACCATCATAGTAGGAGATAAAAATGGTAGCATCAAAATAAGAGAGAGACTGATTGAGAGGGGTAACAGGTGTGATGGAGAGTGGAGCTGCAAAGGGGAAAGTGGGGGAGGAAATTACCATGGTTTACTGCCTGTAATTGCAGAAGTTGTCAATATAAAAAGTTTGTCCCCCTTGATGCACCTCCTCCAACAAAGCTCTACCCCCTCCCACAAGACTCCCCCAACTGGAGATTAAGTATGAGGCTGTTGTAGCAAACTCCATCAATGGCAGAAGAAGCTGTTTACTTCCATATATCCAAGCAGAGAGGAAAAACTACAGCAAGCAAACATCAACACCAGCAAACACAAAACCCCGAGAGCTTAAAATGTTCTCTCCACACACTTTTGGGCTAGAATTACATCCACCCCCAAACATACCTTAGGGCTGGACTCGAGGATCCTCCCCAAGAGAGACCTCCTCCAGCCAGAGGGCTAGAGACCCAAGTTACAAGTTTGATTTTAATAAAACATCTGACTGTATGGGGACATACATTGACACTATCACATTCAAACTATCACAGAGGCTTAATCATAAACACATGCAACTACTGGGGACAGTTTACATACAAATCACTACAATTGGAGCTAAGATAATTCCATCACAAGACTCTAATACTGGACATGGAAATAAAGGATTTGGTATTTGCTCTGTTGAGTTTTGGTCTTGCTTTGGCCTTTTTTCTTTGCCATGCCTCTGTGATGGTTACGTTCTATTGTCTACTTGGTCAGCTGATGGTGCTGCTTGCTGCCTTCCAGCATGGACTGGATTCTAGCATGGACTGGAGACCAGCATGGACTTAAAACCAGTGGCTCTCAAGAAAGCCTTCAGGCCTTCAGTGCTGGATTTGGGACTACTGAGCCATCCAGCCAGGTAGTCTGAGCAGCTACCACATTCCTTGACTCTTAAGCTTACAGACTACTATTGTTGGATGCTATAAGCTAACACAATAAATCCCCTTTCCAACACAACTCACTCTATCGGTACTGTTCCTCTACAGAACTAATTCAGCCTCCACTCCTATAATTTCAGAATGGGAATGTTTACCCAGTGTCATTGTATATTGAAACTATGTAACTTGTTTTTGATTTATAGGTGCTCATAGTTAAGAAATTGTTGAGTCTAGAAAAAGATTTTGGATTTTTGAGCACTGGTAGGACTAGTAAAGACTAAGGGGATTTTTGAAGTTAGAAGGACTGAAGTTTGCATCATGAGATGGCTGTGAGGCTATGGGGAAGAGAGGCAGAATGTTGTAATTTGAACAAGAAATGCCCCCCATAAATTCATGTTTGAACACCTGATCCCCAGCTGATGGTGCTGTTTATAAAGGTTAAAAAACTTTTATGAGGTGGTAGAATCTTGCTGAAAGAAGTGACTCAGTGGGGTCTGCCATTAATATTTTTGTAGCCCAGCCCCACTTCCTATTCACTCTCTTTGCTTCTGGCCATAGATAAAATGTGGCCAGCTTCCTCCTGCTCCTGACTCCATACCTTTCCCGACATGATGGACTGTCTCCCCTCAAATGTAAACAAAAATAAATCTTCCCTTAAATTGCTTATTGTCAGGTATCTGGTCACAGCAATAAAAAAGCCCATACATGACAATATTGCTTCTAGGCCTTTTCAGTTGGTAGAGCTAACACATACAAGTATGTGCTAACCTATGAAACACACACACAGGAGTGAGATAGCCATGAACTAATAGTAAGGCTGAACTAATAAAGCTCAAGGTCTGCCCCACTCCACCTATGACACACAGCTTCTAGCAAAGGCCCTGCAACTTCCCCAAATTTCTACCAGCTAGGGAACAAGTATTCAAAATGTATGAGGCTATGGAAGGCATTTTACAATTAAACCACCACAACTACATAGATCATTCTAGTCTCCTCTCCTTTATTTCCATAAATTCTTTCCAAACAGTGAGAAAACTGGCTTCAATTCTGCAGTCCATGAGCTGTTAGTTCATATGTTTGGGGAAAACTCTTTTAATTTTTTTAAATTTTATTTGTCAGAGAGAGAAAGAGGCAGAGAGAGAAAGAGAATGGGCTCACCAGAGCCTTTCAGCCGCTTGTGCACATGTGCAACATTGCATACTTGCATAACTTTTGTATCTAGCTATGTGGGACCTGGAGATTCAAACAAGCACTCTTAGGCTTTGCAGGCAAGTGCCTTAACCTCTAAGCCATCTCTCTAAGCCAGGGAAACATTTTATCAACCAGAATCTAGTGCTTCATGCAGTTCCTTCTGGATTTAGCTTCATAGGCTCTACCATTTCCATAATAATCCAGGTCAGCACCCACTCCATGGCCTTAACTAGGAAGGTGAGAATTGTCTTATCATACCATCTGTTGTCATTAGCTTCACTTTGTTGGTAGAAAGCACCCAACCAAGAGCAGCTTGTAAGAGGAAAGGGTTTACAGACTCAGTGGGAAACTCCATGATGGCAGGGACAATGATGGCATGGGCAGAGGGTGAACATCACTTCCAGGTCAACATCAGGTGGAAAACAGTAGCTGGAGAGTGTGCCAAACACTCACAAAGGGAAGTAGGCTATAACACACATAAGCCTGCCCCCAAACCATACACTGCCTCCAGGAGGCTTCAATTCCCAAATTGCTACAAGCAATAAGTTTATGGGGGACACCTGAGTGAAACCACCATGCCTTCATTCCTTGTTGGAACCCCTATTCTCATACATGATTTATTTCCATTTCATAGGTTTCTCATTACTGTTGTAAAGTTGCATGGATTATGACAAATGCAGTGTCATGTATCTACCACAAATTAAATGCACCTGTTTCCACAAAACATGTATTTTGATCCTAATCCCTAAAGTGATGGGATTATAGGAAAGACAGCTTGGGATATGATTGGGTTGTGAAGGGCACAGCGTCATGGTGAAACTAGTGAATGTCTTAGCCCACTCTGTATTTCTATAGCAGAGATGTCTAAAGGCTGGAATCTCCAAGATCAAGGCACTAGAAACTGGTGAAAACCTCATCACTGTGTCTTCAAAGGTAGGTGGTGGAAGCACAAAAGAAAATAAATGCTCAGTCCTTACATGGTAGAAGAACAGAAGATAGAAAACCCAGTCTCACGTGCACTTTATAAGGAAGTAGGAACTCTTTGAACTCACTCTTTGGGGTGGAGGCCTTTAGACAAAAGGATCCCATCTTCTAACATTGATGTATTAGAGATAAAATTTCCATCACACAAATTTTAGGGAATTCTTCAAATTATGACCCATCTCTTAAATTTATAAATATAATATTAAAAGATGGTCATGCTCGTATGCTTACGTATTCTCTATATATTTTTTATGCTACAATGGTAGAGTTGAGTAGATGCAAGTGACTGAATGGCCCAAGTATAAGATACTTGTGATCTGGCCCTCCAATGGAAAAGTCCACGGAACTTTACAGCGGATGCTCTTAGTCCTTTGTTCACTATATTCTGAAGGTAGAAATCTACACTACTCATTTAACACTTTTCTAAAATAAACATTTAAAGATGTAATTTCACCCACATTACTGGGTTTGTTGTGTGTATGTACAGTTTGTGCACATGTGCTAAGTACACATATCCTGCGTGAATACCTGCAGAGGCCAGGAGAGGACATCAGGTTCCTCTTCTATCACTCTTCTGCCCTATTTCCTTAAGACACTCTCCCTAAGCTTGCCTTATGAATAGGAAGTCCCACTGATCATGTTTCCACCCCCATCAAGACATGCAAGCATAGGGAATCATTCAGCCACCTAAGACACTGCTTAACTTGAGCAGTGAACATACTCTAAAATAAAAGAAGTGGATAGAGCCAAGATTAGATGGAAGCTAGCCACATCTGACTTTTGTTTGTTTTTTACTTTATGTACGTCTGCACAATGAAGTTGGAAGATACAGCTCTACAATCTATTTGAATCTGTTCACATTACAAAAGCAGAACATAGCAGTCTATGTTACACAACAGTGAAAGAGCTCAACAGATCATCTCCAGGACTACATGCTGACTGAAAGTGAAAGTACTACTTGAAGAAAAGGGGTAGTTGCTGCCATGAGATACTGTAATGGAGTGAAAGGATGAGAAGAGTTCTAGAACTCTGTGGATAAGATGGCTATTTTCAATAGGAAGGATATTTTAACCCAAAGGTTGTTTAATCCCTAAGTTCTACCTTAAAGAAAAAAAATCCAATTAAAAGGCTAAGATTTGGTCTGAGGCAAACAATAGTTTCAGCCTATGAATTGTTGGAGTCAAGTCTTATTTGTAACGATTAGGTAGCTGAAAGGGAAGACCCTGCAAGAATGGGGATACCTGGAATGATAAAAAGCACTCCAAATTTCCAAATCTTCTGGAAACACTACCAACAGCACATACTCAGGTTTAAAGCAGCTATTTCTGCCTTGTCTGAGGAAATTGTCTCTCCCTGAGGAGGAAGGCAGTAATTCCACGATGCCGCACCCTCCATTGTTACTTAGGCCAGAATCCAACCCCAACTTGGAAGCTGCAAGCTGAAGGTAAAACTAAAGTATCTGGAAGTAAACATATGGTCAGAGAAAGAATTTCAGTGGCTGGAGGGATGGCTTAGCAGTTAAGCCATTTGCCTGCAAAGCCAAAGGACCCTGGTTCGAATGCCCAGGACCCACGTTAGCCAGATCCCACGCATCTAGAGTTCCTTTGCAGTGGCTGGCGACCCTGGCGTGCCCATTCTATCTCTCTCCCTCTTTCTCTGTCACATAAATAAAGTATCTAAAAAAAGAATTTCAGGTGTCTCTTGACATCAACAGGAGTCTGCTCTTTATCACAGAGCTTCCAAGAAGTGCCTGATATCACTGAGCACCAAGGTCTGTAATTTAATTCCTTTTCCATCTTCGCTGAACACTTCCTAAGCACTGTGGCCATAAATTCTGCAGTCTGAGATACAGCAACACTAGTATAGATTCTTTTACATCCTTCTTCACAATTTCATGGATGGAAGATTTGTTCTTACCATATATCTGAAGCTCAAAATATAACTTTGTATTAAGTCACAAACTCAGCTTTTTTACTTAAAATGATCACTTTAAAGCTTATTTTTAGTATATCCAAATTGCCAACATTACTATTCTTATACTTTGTGGCCATTAAGAAAATAAGGATTGCTTGCACACATACACACACTGTAATAACATGATAGTTGATCTGATAATGAAGGTAGCTACTGACCGCATGTGCCAGACTAAGGGACGATTCATGTCCTGGACAGAAAGTAGCAGGGCAGCATGAGATTTCATCATTTCTACTCAAAATATCATGTAATTTAATATTCATGTTATTTATTTCTAGAATTTTCTATTTGATATTTTAAACCATGGTTGGCCAAAGATAACTAAAACTGCAGAAAATGAAACCATACATTGGGGGGGGGACTGTAGTAAAAAAATGGAAATCACTTGTGGAAATGGTGGGTGCCCAATCACAGAAAGGAACTCAATAAAACTAAATAATCTTAGTTTACTAGTGTGGGTATATGTCGGTATGTTGTGCTATAGTTTGGATCGTGAATGCCCTCCAAAGCCCATGTGTCAAAGGCTTGAAAAACACAGTGGCAGTATTGGAAGATGGTAGACCTTTAACAGAAGCATCTTAGGAGGGCTTTAGGACATTGTGGGTGTGCCCTTAAATGAGGTTTTCCTCCTTTCCCTTGTACTCAGGCCATGATGTGAGTGGTTTTGTTGCACCATACTCTCCTGCCTTATATGCTGCCTCAACACAGACTAAAAAGCAACAGGGCTAACTGATCATTGACTAAAACCTCCAGAAGTGTGAGCCAAAATAAAAATGTTGTCTTTATAAGTTGATTGTCTATAGTATTTGTTACAATGACAGAAAATATATTAGTTATCTTCTTGTTGCTGAGACAAAATAGCTGACAAAAATTTATTTAAGGAAGGAAGCTTTAGCCCAGCCTACAGAATGGCAAGGCAGTTCAGCAGTGAGGAAACAGAACAAAGAAATGAATGCCAAATACTCAGATAGCTTTATCCTTTTTATACAATCCAATATCCCACCCCAATGGGATGGTCCTGCCTACAGTTAGTACAGGTTCTCCCACCTCAAACAATTTAATCTAGAAAATCCCTCATGAACATGACTAGAGATTTGTTTCCATGTTGATTCCAAGTCAAGTTGGAAAACAGATCAACCACCACAGAAAGCTAAAACATAGCATGTATACAGCTATCTAATACAGTTTGCTGGTTTAGTTAATGTCATTCTGAGACCATTTTAAAGGTCATTGATATGGTTGAAACTTATATAGAGCCAGAACTGGATTTTTGAAGCAAGGTGCCTTGTCAAGGGCTAGATAAGAAGTCAAAGCTAGAGCAACAGGTATTCCATCTTCCAGAACATTCATTACCTCTGAGAATTTTATCACTGACATGTAGGTTGCTCATTCAGAACATTACCTCTGAGAATTTCACCACTGACATGTAGGTTGCTCATTCTAATGCATCAGGTGAGAAAATACAAAAGTTCTTCATATAAAAGCTCTCAAGTCGCATGATTTTTGACTCTTTGGAATTTCCTTCAAACCTGGAGTTCTTCCTCATCATTCCTATACATGTCTTTTACTTAAACTCACAAGAGCTGGGTTTTGATGCTGTCATCTAAGAAATACAATATTCTCTCTCTTTGTTTCACTCTGCATAATTAATCCCAAGAGATTTCAGCCATACCCACAGCTATTAGCATTGCCTATATTCTGATGATTCATGTACTTCCACTTCAGGTAGACATTTTCCCATAAGAATTTTAAACCTACTCTTCCCAAAAGTGAACACAACTTTCCCTCAAAATTTGCTTCTTCTCCCACATTTTCTATCCCAGTGAATGATACAACCAATCCCCTAATATTCGCACCATAAAATATTGAGTCTTAATTTGATTATTTCTTCTTTACATCCTGTGCCACTCCATTTTGACCTCTAACATTCAATTAATTATGACATCCTTTCCATTTTCCCTTATAATGCTCTTCTGTCTCTTCATAGGTACTACTTCATTGAGGTAATTATTTTCCTTATAATTAATTTTCTACTTCAGATTTTCTACTGAAAAAGTCTCTGTATCATGACCAGAATGATCTGTCTAAATAAAATAACATACTCTTATTTTCTCATATTGTTTCAGTGATTATTGCCCTTGAGAAAATGTCCAAATTCACTTGTCTCTACAGTTACAGTACATACATTTCCAGTAAAAAATAAAGCTGAAATTTTGTTACCTACAGGCCTTTGTACTTCCATCCCATTTTGGCTCTAATGTATTTTACAAACCTCTTCTGTATTAGCTTTTCATTGCTATGTGCTGACATAAACAACTTAAGGGAGGAAGTATTTGTTTCAGCTCAGTCAGCAAGGGTTCATGCCTTGGCTGCCTGGCCCCATGCACCTGGACAGAACATCATGTGTGGGCAGCACATGGCAGAGAAGCTTCTCACTGAGGACAGGAAGCATAGGGGGACAGGAAGGGGCCAGGAACAAGAGACCCTGAAAGGCACACCCCTAATGACCCACTACCAGTTAAGTCTCACCGATTAAAGTTCCCAGAAATCCAAAATAGTGCCACCACTTAAGCACTAAGCCCCAACTTGAGATTTTTGGGAAGACCACCTCACATCCAAACCATGACACCTTCCTATTTACAACTTCTACCCATTTTTCAAATCTGAAATTAGATTCTCATTCCCAGAGAATTAGTCTCTATAGCTTCCAATCCAAACAGCTACCAAGCACTTGAGATATTGCTAGTCTGAATTGAGATGTTAAAGGAAAAACATACACCATATTTTAAAAGCTTAGTAAGGAAAAAAAGAATGCAAAGTAGCTTAGAAAAAAAATTATATTGGTTATACATGGAATAATATTTTGGACATATTTATTAGGCTAACAAAACATTACTGGAAATTAATTTCACCTTATGGGGTTGTTGGAATGAAATGTCCCTCATGGGATCATATGTTTTAAATACTTAATCCCCAGTTGTGGCAATTTGGGAAAGTTGTAGAGACTTTGGGAGGGAGAGACCTGCTGGAGGAGGTGTGTCAGTGGAGGTGAGGCTTAGAATTTTATATGCCAAAGCCCCCTTGTCAGAGCTCGCTAGCTTACTCTTGCTGCTTCCTCTCAGCTGAAGTGACAGAACATGATACCTTGCTACCTGTTCTTGCCATGCTTTCCCTACCATTATGAAACTTTCCCTCAAAGCTGTAAACAGAGGGCTGATGAGATGGCTCAGCAGTTAGGATTCTTACCTGCAAAGTCTAATGATCTGGACTGAATTCCTCAGTACCAACATAAATCTGGGTGCAGAAAGTGACATACACATCTGGAGTTTGTTTGCAGTGGCACTATGCCCTGGCATGCCCATTCTCATTCATACATTCATTTTCTTTCTCACTCTCACACACTCTCTCTCTTTTTCTCTCTCTCTGTCTCTCCTTGCAAATAAATAAGAATTTAAAAAGAAACCTGTAAGCTTAAATAAACCCTTTCCTTCCCATAAACTGCTTTTAGTCAGATATTCTGTCCCAGCCTTAAGAAAGTAACTGCAACAGCTTATAAGCTTTTCAGTGTGCCAGTACAAAAACTCAAAATCATATGCAGATTGCCTTATATATCAAGTGAACATCCCCTAGACTAAATAAGGAAGCTTTTCAGTACCCTATAGTTTTTTTATATATTGTTTTTCTTTGGAAATTACTGGATTGTCTCTTAGACTGGGTTGGCAATTTATAAACCAGGTGTTGTCTTGATCTACATGGGAATTTCAGAGGTAAGGAACTAAAATAAGTCAGTACTCATTTGGGGGGGAGTTATATCTGGCTATTTTGTATACACAAAAAAATTCACTTGTAACCTCCAATTCAATAGTGGTGGTTCTTTCTAGGTCATTTGTGAATGTGTACAGAGATTTAAATATGTACATTTCTCTAGTGAAGGTCAAACATAGCACTGCTCTCCTCTAATTGTTTCAACTGTCAAACCTTAAACAAGTGTTCTTTTCGGTCTATTTACTACCAAATGTGTGCGTGCATGGGGAGGGAGTCCATTTTTCTTTGTCTTGTTAGCAATTTTACTGTTTAAAATCGTTCCCAAAGAGCATGTTGAAAAGCCATCCGGTGTTCATAAAGCCCAAGAAAGTTGTACTGTGCTGAACAGAAAAAAAAAAAAAAAAAAAAAAAAGCATGTGTGTAGGTAAAATATCCTCAGGTGGGCTGGGGAGATGGCTCAGCAGTTAAGAGCATGTAACAGTTACCTTCTTTTTGTTGGTTGGACAAAATACCCTACCAGAAGCCAGTTATGGAAGGAGAGGGTGAATTTTGGCTTATAGTTTCAAGGGAAAGTATCATTGTGATGGGAAAAACATGGCAAAGCAGAGAAGCTGGGTGTCACTTCTTGTCACAGCAGCAGGGAGGAAGCAGCAAGAGTGAGCTAAGCTACCCCTGGCAAAAGAATTCCATCTCTCTCAAGGCTCCACAACTTTCCTAAACTGCCACCAACTTGAGACCAAGTATTCAAACCACTTGAGGGCATGGGGGATATTTTACATTCAAACCACTACAGGAGAACATGGAGTTTTTATTCTCAGGCAGAACACTGAGTTTATAAAAGGTGAGTATGCTCATGCATGTCTATAATGGAGACAGAATCTCTGAGGCTTGCTAACTGATGGCAGCTCAAGGTTAAGGGATAGACCCTATCTCAAGGAAACATGCTGAGCAATAAGAGATGACAGCATATGTTCTCCTCCATCCTCTATATGCATGCATATGGCTCACACTTCTGTACACCCATATGTGCATACATCACACACCACACCAATCCTTTACACATACACATATACAAATACCATCAGGGACAAGTTATAGTTGCTGTTGGCCACAAATTCAATGTTAATAATACATATTGAATAAGGTGTCCTGAAACAGAAACACACATAACATAACATTGATCATTAACAAAAATGTGACCATAGGCTACAAGACCTCATCTTGGATTTTCCCTAGGAACAAAGGCTCAGTATTGGCTGTTTCCTAATGTTCCCAAGGCTTTTGGAAGAGGGAGTTGTACTTGTTGGATGAACTAAAACAGTCATTTGACTCAAATACAAATCTTACTTGAACGCAACTTATAATGGCAGATAGAGCAGTGATTTCAATCTTGGGTCTGTGACTTACTAGCTGCATGATCTGTGGCATATGACTTTTCCCTGCCTTTTGTAAAACTCAAAATTCTGATAAGGGCTGGAGACATGGCTTAGTGGTTAAGGTGCTTGCCTGCAAAGCCTAAGGTTCAATTCCTCAGGACCTATGTAAGCCAGATGCACAAGGTGGCACATGCCTCTGGAGTTTGTTTGCAGTGGCTAGAGGCTCTAGTGGGCCCATTCTGTCTCTCTCAAATAAATAAATACTTTTAAAATAACGATACAGAGAGCTGTGGTGGTAAAATCACACAAGTGAAATACATGTTAAGCCTATCATTTATAGGATTGTGAGAAATGCGCAAGATTACAATGCCAAATCACAGGGCAGCAAGAACTGGGATAAGTGGAAAGTAGTTTCCTAAAGTCATCTCTTCAGGGTGGGATACTTGTAGTGAGAACGAAATTATAAAGGGGTTATTCATCTCTTAACTTTTGTGTTTAATCATATGCAAGTTTTTGGGCTCTGGGTAGATTTGGAAGACAAACCAATGGTTCCAACACATTATGCAAAGAAGAAAACAAACTTCTAGGGGATGTCAAAGCCAGGAAGAAGGAAGAACTGAGTAGAACTCATTTCTGGACAGACACCTTTGCCTCTTACGTCTTTGTAACAGCCTCTATCTGGTATGAACAATGGGCTCATTCATGGTATTTCAGGAGTTCCTACTCCTGGGAACACTTAACAATTGATGAGACACCACACTCCCAACAACTTCCCATAGGTTTAATGCACACCATTTAAACGCGCAGCCATTTACTAAAACACTGCGCCTGCGCTCTTCGATTTCTAAGCATTTGGTGTTTCCACCCCAAAGTGGGCCCACAAGCTCATACCCACACTAAGCTCCCTCCACTGCCACAGGAACACTTGGGGAATCCACAGGACTCGCGAGTTCTGGAGGCGTCACGTGACATCCGCCACCTATTCGAGGGCAAGGGCCTCAGGGCGCGGGGCTCGGCTCGTCCACGGGGTCCCCTGGACTCAAGCAGGAGGGAGCACGCTGCCGGGCTTCGCTCAAGGACCCGACTCCAGAAAACACCCGGCACGCCGGAAGTGCACTAATCCGCAGCACGTGGGGTTGCCAGGGCGCGCTTCACGTGACGGGGCGGGGCCTCGAGAAGCCGGTGGCCAATGGCAGCCCAGGGGGCGGGGCCTGTGACGCGCCGGGGCCTATCCCGGAAGTGGGACCGCGGTGGGGGCGGGGGCCCGGGGTGTGGAAAGTGTGGCGGCCCCGCCCCGTGTCTGCGAGCCGCCGCGGCCGCCACCGCCGCCTTGCCGCCGCAGCTGCAGGGGACCGGCGGCGCGGACGCAGCGAGCAGGCGCTGGGTGCCTGCGGAAAGAGAGGTGAAGACACCCGGGGAGGAAAAGCTGGTGGGGACGGGGACTGCGGAGAGCAGCGCTGGGTACCGCGCGCTCAGCAGAGTCCCGGCCGGAGGGAAGCCGGGAAGATGGATGGGAGACGGGAGGCGAGCGCAGGACCCGCCGCCGGGGTTCAGGCCCTTCGGAGCTGGGCTGGGCCGGGCCGGGCCGGGCCGGGCCGGGCCGGGCCGGGATGGGATGCTGATGGAACAGCCGGCGCCGGGGCGGCGGCGCTGCGGGTGGAGGGCGGAGTGCGCGTCCGCTGCTGGAGGGCCAGGTGCTGCTGGCCGAGTCCCCATCCTTCCGAGGACGTGAGGCCTGGGCTGGGGCCCCGGCTGCGGGATCCGGACGCAGGATGAGGGCCGGGCAGCCCCGCGCAGGAAGGTCGTGGGCTGCTTCTGCGGTAAGATGATGGGGAACGGGACCCCGCGGCTCCAGCGCGGGGCAGCATCCCAGCAAGGTGTCCCTCCCCACACCCCCATCATCCCAAAGCGAGCTCCTCTAAGGTTTCCCTCCCCACACCATCCCACTCCTGGCTGGAAAAGTTTGTAGAGGCCTGAATTAACCACGTACCCACAAATCTTGAATGTGTATACTATAAATGCAGAAATAACGGACCCGTGATGCTTAACGTTGTAACCTGCCTAAAACGAAACCTGTCCCCTGCCTTGCGCGCCCGTTATTAAAAAGCAAACAAACTTTTTACGTAGTTCCCTGGGGGGGAAAAAAAAACTGCCATCTCCAACAGCCCACCATGGCAGATGAAATTGATTTCACCACGGGAGACGCTGGGGCTTCCAGCACTTACCCGATGCAGTGCTCGGCCCTGCGCAAAAACGGCTTCGTGGTGCTCAAAGGACGACCGTGCAAAATAGTGGAGATGTCAACTTCCAAAACTGGAAAGCATGGGCATGCCAAGGTAAGTGCCCTTCCAAGTCGTCCTTTGGCTTTGGCGTTTAGAATGATCATTTTTATTCCATTACACATCATGAGATTTCTGTACTTAAAATTTTGAAAGAACATTGCTTTCCTCCTCCAGTTTCTGAGTGATCTGTATTACAATGAATGTTTTCCTTTATTGGATCCTTATAATCTTTCATTAACGAGAAACTGAAACTTTCCTGAATCCCAGTGGCCTGGAACCTCACCTTGTTTGCAGTTGTGAAAACCTGTTCTAACAGTTAAAAGAAACCTGCTTTCATTTTTCTTATGCACTCTTGTAATGGAATTACTGGAATCTCTTATTACATGGAGTCATGACATGCCGCACTATTTAATTGTTTGCTACAATTCAGTTCTATGACCAGTACATTTTTTTTAAGAAAGTAAAATTAGATGACCTTGGAAGGCACTGAAAGAATTTGTTGTAATCAGTATTGGGATTGTACTCTTGTGTAATGAGTGATATACTTGGCAGAGATTAAATCATTTTCCTGGTCTCCTTCTCTGCTAGGTACACCTTGTTGGAATTGATATTTTCACAGGCAAAAAATATGAAGATATTTGTCCTTCTACTCACAACATGGATGTTCCAAATATTAAGAGAAATGACTATCAAGTAAGTATGAATTTCCTTTAGAACGTTGGTTCTTAAAGGTGCATACATTTTTCTGTTAGCAACTCGTAATTTTTATAACCAATTATTAGGCTCCACCTTTCTTAGAGATGGGAGAAATTGTGTTTTTTACTTAAATATTAATGGCTTTTCTTTTTGAGACAGTCTCATTTGTCCCAGGCTGGCCTCAACCCACTGTGAAACCAACGTTGACCTTGAACTTTCTTACCCTCTTTTCTCTACCTCCTGAGAATTAGAATTATGCTGTGTTGGTGATTGAACCCAGGGTTTCTTGAATGCTAGGCAAGTGCTTTTCCAGCTCAACTGCATTCCCAGCCCCTATCCATGCATTTTAAAAATATTAAGCATTCCTCAGTGTTCTTCAGAGGAAGTTGTGCAAGATACGCTCATTACACTTACCATAAGTAAGCCCAAAATTTATTATAAGTGAATAAGTCCAATATTTAGTAAAGTTACTAAAAAGTACTTGTAAAATATTTCAAATATAATCAACTCCCTTATGGATGTTTTATTTCTTTTCACTAATCAGAACTTAGACTTTCAAGGGCTGGAGACAGATGGCTTAGCAGTTAAGGTGCATGCCTGCGAAGCCTAAGGACCAGATTCGATTCTCCAGGTCCCACATAAGCCAGATGCACATGGTGGCACATGCATCTGGAGTTTGTTTGCAGTGACTAGAGACCCTGGCATGCCCATTCTCTCTCTCTCTTCTTCTCTGCCTCAAATAAATAAATAAATAATTTTTTTAAAGTAACTATTGGAATCATGTTCCTACCAACTGACTTTTGTTAATGAGTGTAAGTCAAAATTTGATATTCTTTGTAAGAGCCAAAGGAAAATTAGGACTCCTTACAATGTGTTTCTCCAGAAACAAAATGGCCTGGATATCTATGACCTCTCAGTGCCTGACACTGCCTACACAAGACCATCATAATAAGAGGAAAAGATCATGACATCAAAATAAAAGAGAGACTGATTGAGAGGGAATATGATGGAGAGTGGAGTTTCAAAGGGGAAGGTGGGGAGAAGGAGGGAATTACCATGGGTTTTTGTCTACAGTTATGAAAGTTACCAATTAAATTTAAAAAAATATTGACATTCCTGGGCTAGAGAGATTGCTTAGAGGTTAAGGCACTGGCCTGGCAAAGCCAAACACCCCGCCAGGTTCAATTCCCTAGGACCCACGTAAGCCAGATTCACAAGGTGGCACATATGCCTGGAGTTGGTTTGCAGTGGCTGAGGCCCTGGCACACCCATTCTCTCACCACCCCCCTTCAAATAAAATAAGTAAATAAATAAATCAATATTCTTAAGTAGGGAAATAACTTGAAAGTCATAAATATAAACTACATGGTCACTGAATGTGGTAGAGAAAAATATAAAACTATGTGACTTATTTATATTTATGTAATTAATTAATTTATTGACAGTGCTGTGACCTTTTATTAAGTTATATGTGTAAACTTAAAGTTTTAGTCCCAATTAGTTTCAGATAGGTCATGTTTAATGATAGCATTTTGCAGTGTGGAGTATTGATGGTAGATAAATAATTGGCTTCATAGAATTTGAAGTCCTATATTATCGTAACTCAAGAAGTTTTTGCAAGTTTCATACTTGTATCAAGCATACTGAAAATCAAACTTTATCCTACATAAATATAAGCTTGACACTTAGGTTTGTCTTTATTTCATTTATATTTATTTCCTTATATACCTTTCATATAAGATTTTAAGAATATATTTGCCCAGTAATTTTCTTTTATTCTTTCCAATAGGCATACATATTTTTGTAGTTTGAATTTAGCAAACAGTCTTCTTTTTTCACCTTCCCATTTCAAATGTTCTCTAGACTGCTTTAGTGTGTGGACCAATTTGAATTGCTTTTAGTCTAAAAGCAAGCGATTGAATAAAGGAGATCTGGGTTTCATCTGATTTCTACCATTTTCTATCTAGATGATCTTGTGAGAAGATGTGATACGCTTATCTAAGCCTGTCTTTCAGTCTACAAAACTAGGGTAGTGTGAGGATAAAATGGGAAAATGTACCCATAAGAGATATGTATACCCCAAATTAGTTCTGTGGTGCTCTCCATTTTCCTATATCAAAATTGCATTTAAACATTTTATAGTTATGTATGAAATGTTATATGTAGTTGTGGCACTGAGTAGGCACTCAGTAAGTGATAGATAAGTGATAGGAAAATGAATATACTTACTCAGTGTGGCAGTTACTTTTGCTAACAATGAATTTACCACCCTAAATGGGGAATACTTCTAATATTCAGTATTCATTGGTACTTATCCTTCACAGACTGCTTGTACCTTTTGCGTGTTTCAGAAAGATGGTTCCAGTGGTTCATATAATTACTATTACCAAATTAACATGGCATTCATTGGAGCTCAACATTTAACATAAAGGGAAACACTTATTTGGTTTGGATTTTGAGTATATAGTAAAACTAAGACTGGGGTTTTATACCCCTTGGCTCAGGTACAAAAGTTTAAACACATGTCTAGTAACACAGTAGCCTAAGGCAGAAGGAAAACTCAAGTGTGATATTTTCTCCATTTAAAATTCTAATATTCTGTTCATACAGTTTATACATTTTTTTGCTTGGTGCTCATGTGTGCATGTGTGTTTAGATGTGTATGTCCACATGTACTTGTGAACACATGTGTGTGATGGACAAAGGTTAATGTCAGATGTCTTCCTCAGTCACTCTCCATCTTATTTTCTGGCAGGGTTCTTTACTCATCCTGAAGCTCACCTGGTTCAGCTAGTTTAGCTAAGCAGCAAGCCCAAGGATCTTCCTGTCTGTCTCCCCAGGACTGAGAATCCAATCACACAGCTGCACCCAGCTAATGTACCTAATTCTTAAAAATATTTTATTAAATTATTTCTTTGGTCTCTGGAGGATTTTGGTGCCTTCTCAATTTTATATCCAAGACAAGTTACTCGTTTACTCCTTCTTCTCCCACCTTAGTATGTAGTCTGTATGGAAGAGAGGATAGCAAACCATTCTGGCTCCTGCTATAGTTACCTTCCTGTTGTTGGGACATTTGTCTGTTTCACTTTTGTTGTTGTTTGTTTCTGTTTTTTTGAGGTAAGGTCTTCCTCTAGCCCAGGCTGACCTAGAATTTACTACATAGCTTCACAGTGGCCTCCTACCTCTGCCTCCCAAGTGCTGGGATTAAAGGCATGTGCTGCCACACTCGGGTTTATTTCACTTTTCATTTTAGGAATTTTCAAAGTATGGAAATCACCTTGATTCTGCACTTAGCCACTACACAGCCAGTTTTGCTTCATCTCTGCCACACTCCTTCATTGTTTGTATTTAAGATAGTCTCACCGTGGAGCCCAGGTTTACCTTGGACTCACTGTCCTCTCTCTGCCACCCTGTTTCCTGACGTAAAGACACTGCCACCGGGCTAAACTGTATCTTACACCTATTTTTTCCTTCATTTTTTTTCTATGCCTCTTGGTGGGTATTTCAAAGCTAATCCCAGATAGTACATCATTTCATCTATAGTTTTATTGTACATCTGTAAAAATCTGAGAACTTAAGAAAAATACACTATTACCCCTAAAAAGTTATTACTTCCTTAATGGGATCAAACATCTCATTGAAGCGTACATTTTCCTGATTGTTTTGTTTTACTTTTTGGAATGCAGTGGTCAATGTTGTTTTATCCTTTAGGTTGGCACAGTGAGTTTGATTGATCTAGCTCCTAATCTGCTTGACCCTGCAGGTTCTACTTTCACATATACACTTGAATTCATTGTAGAAACTGCTAACTGACAATGAGCTAGCTTTTGGTTTTTGTAGACCACTGAAGATGAGCAATGAAGTATTTCTTCACTATGAACTTAAGCATTTAGACATGTTTGTGTTTCAATCCATTGTCATTAGCACTCATATTGATTCTAAAATTGTTCTGTCTTTCGACAGTAGAAGCTTATTCAAGCTAATTTCTGATTCCCTTTGACATGGACCTAATTAATTAATGAATGGTCTTTGATAGTTCCTTATACTCTGGGATAATAGCTTTCTTCAAGTTCACCTCCCAGTCAGAACAGATTTTTCCAAGGAGCACTAGATTCTTTTAACAGGAAAGAAAGATGCCATATTCTGGTACACGTAAAATTTCATACTGGTCAAGAACCTGGTATACATGCATGATGTCTCTATTAAAAGTTCTCTGACCCTGACCTCTGCTTTCCATCACTAATATCCAAAATAAACAGTGTTTTGAATTGAATTTTTTTTTCCCCTCACGGTTTTTTGAGATAGGATCTCATTCTAGCCCAGGCTCACCTGGAATTCACCATGGAGTCTCAGGGTGGCCTCAAATTCATGGCAGTCCTCCCGAGTGCTGGGATTAAAGGCATGTGCCACCACACCCAGTTTGGGATTGACTTTGTTTGTTTGTTTGTTTGTTTGTTTTTGCAGTAGGGTCTTACTGTAGCCCAGGCGGACCTAGAACTCACTGTATACCTACCTCTGCCTCCTGAGTGCTGGGGTTAAAGGCTTGTGCTACCACGCCCAGTTGAGAATTGACTTCTAACAGTGTCACCATCACCATCTTCCAAAACTACAGTCAGAGAAGGCTTTAAGAAGAGAGAAAAAAATTTATCCAAAAATAGGCATGAGACTTGACAATAGCTTTTTCCTTTGTGGAGGACAAGGAGGATACATGTAGTAAGAGGCCATCAACTTACATGACCTGGAGTGACCAGAGTATAAGGACACATTTAAAATGGAAAAATCTGGTAGATACCGCCTTTGTCAAGTGATCAAAGTTAACATCACCAGTAGTGGGACACATTGCCTTCTTTTGCTTCCTGATGTGCTTGATGCACATGGACACATGGTTTATATGTAGTATTTCTAAAACCACTTTCATTACCTGAATCACAAGAGGAGAGAGAATAAACCCCAAATAAGAAACATACTATCTCACAGTAAGCCTGAACCCTTCACATGGATATCAATGTCATGAAGTACAAAGAAAGGATGTATAGAACTGTTTCAAATTCAAAGTAATGAAAATGACATACAGCAAATAAATGCAAGCTGTGATCCTGGAATTAGAGTGAGAAGTGGCTATCAGAAACAATATAAGAACAACCAGCAGATTTGAAAAATGGACTATAGAGTGAATAGTAGGTTATCAATAAATTTCCTGATTTTTGAAAAAAAAAAAAAAAACAGTTATATAAGAGTATGTCTTTGTTCTTGGAGAAAACATACTAAAGTTTTTACTTCCAGAAAGTCACATTCTATGAAACACTCTTGGATGATTCAGAAAAAAAAAAATGTGCAAAAACATATTTTGTATGTTGAATATGTATAAAGAGAAAAATGTACAAGTGATTAACAAGGTATAACTCTAGGTAAAGGATAGGGATTTTATTGCATTGTTCCTGCAACTTTTCTGTAAATCTTAAGGTTTACCATCAAGTATTTTTCTGTAGTTTTATTTTTTAATTTTTTACAGGGGATTTTTTTATTTATAATTTATTTTGTCATTGGTATGCAAAGAATTTGGTTTCATTTTGGTGTTTTCAAACGAATTTTATTTTTTGATCCCTTTCCCATTCCCTCCTTCCCCTTAATATTTTTATATATCAACTTATTTTAATAAGTTGCTTTATGTTTACAGATAATTAGATGGTTATGTAGTAGTTGTGGTAGACAGCTTAATGTTGTTGGAATGAACATCCAAACCAGGCACAGTTTAGGGAAGGAAGGAATTTCTTGTAAGCTTGCAGATCCAGGGACACTCCATTAATGATGGAAGAAGCTGGCTTCCATTTATAAATCCAAGCAAAAAGAGATAAACCACCAGCAGCCAGCAGCACCAAAAAGCAGCAAGCACGAGTCTGCCAGAGCTCAGACTGCTCTGCACACCTTTGGGCTGGAATTAAGATCCACCCCCAGTAACACCTTAGGGCTGGACTCCAGTATCTGTCCTCAGTGATACCTCCTCCAGCCAGGCAGTTGAAGATCCAAATGACAGGCTTTAAGAAAACACATGAGTCACTTGGGGGGGGGGTACATTCAAACTACCACAGTAGCTATATTTTTGTCTTTGAAATATTTTATATATTTCATTCCAGCATATTTAATAAATTTTAAAAAGCACTGTTTATAGATAATAGAATACCAGTATTGGGCTATAGAGATGGCTTAGTGGTTAAGGCACTTGCCTGCAAAACCTAAGGACACATGTTCAACCTCCCAGGTCCCATGTAAGCCAGACACATGGTAACACAAGGTCACACATGTGCACAAGGGTTACACACATCTGAAGTTCAACTGCAGTGGCTGGAGGCCCTGCATACCAATTCATATTTTCTCCCCCCCCCCTACACACACACTTAAAAATATAAAGGTCTTTCTCACATTAAAAATAAAAGCCAGTCTGTTGGGCTTGCCTCAAAAAAAAATAGCATTATTATTACTTGAGGTTCCTCTATTTCAGTTACTAGTGGCAGTGGGAACCTTTAAGCTTGAATAATAGTCAAATTCTACTTCAGGGAATTGCTGAAAGAGCAGAAGTCAGGCAGATCTGTCTTGTAAACATCTGATCAGTTGTTGGACTCCTTGCTCTTCTTCACTGCTCTCCCAGCCTCCTCAGAAACATTTCATTGACTAAAACTATTAATTGGCAATGTTGATCATTCTTGTATAGGAGCTCTAGGCAAAGATGTGAATCCCTATGGTAGGTGGAGCTTGTGTATCATTCCATAGACAAGATTTGCTCATGTGTACGTGGAACAGAATGTTGAAACTCAATCTGCATGTAATGCTGACTTACATTACAGTGGTTAAAGGGGCCAAGGTTCACATCTCTGACTCCTTTTGTATATGTTAATGTTAGCAGTTGGTAGGCTTAATGAATGTCTTTCATGAAGTCTTTTAGAATCAGAAAGCAGGGGCTTGCTGTTTTCCCCATTCCTGTAATAAAAGAAATTGAATTATGTTAAAAAGTATGATTTTTTTTTTTTTTTTTTGCAGGTTAGGGTGATGACGGGTTGTTTCATTAATTTCAGAGACAAGCTAGTGTTTGAGTTTTTTCCTCAGTCTATTATTAGCAGTGAGCAGAAGAACAAAAATTTTCCACTTAATTTTGCTTGTAATCAGATTATCAAATGCAGTGTTTTGAATAATGAAAATAACTCCTATGTCCACTTCCAGAAAAATAATTCACTTACATTAATTCCATGTACTTACATGATGGTTAGATTAAAGTAGAGTTTTATTTTCTGATTGGAGAATTTCTAACATATTGTTAATTAAAAACAGCTTTTTGTGAAAGGCAGCCATATTTGCTTTACGTTTGTAAAAGTGAGTATTTCAGGATGTACTTTACCAATACAGAGGTTGGCTGTGAAGGAACTACTTGCACTTCTCTTCTGGCTTTATCTCATATTCTTTTGTATTTTGGAATTTTTTTTGTTTTGTTTTTCGAGGTAGGGTCTCACTCTGGCTCAGGCTGACCTGGAATTCACTGTGTAGTCTCAGGGTGGCCTCAAACTCTCAGCGATCCTCCTACCTCTGCCTCCCAAGTGCTGGGATTAAAGGCGTGCGCCACCACACCCGGCTGTATTTTGGAATTTTTAAGTGCCAAGAATATATTAGTGTATTACTGTGTTCTTATATAAATTAATGTCCATTGAAATTTAATTATACAAACCTCTCAGGTGATTGAGCATGATCTAACCAGTACACATGATCTAATTTCTCCAAATAGCTGATATGCATTCAGGATGGTTACCTTTCCCTGCTGACGGAAACTGGCGAAGTTCGTGAGGATCTTAAGCTGCCAGAAGGTGAACTGGGCAAAGAAATAGAAGGAAAATACAATGCAGGAGAAGATGTACAGGTAAAGACCTATGGGAAAACTGTTTCAAAACTGTTTCAAAAATCAGTATAGGGCTGAGGGATGGCTTAGCAGATAAGGCGCTTGTCTGCAAAATCAAAGAACCCTGGTTCGATTCCCCAGGACCCATGTTAGCCAGATGCACAAGGGGGCACACATGTCTGGAGTTCGTTTGCAGTGGCTGGAGGCCCTGGTGTGCCCACTCTTTCTCTCCCTCTTCATCAAATAATAAATAAAAATAAAATATTTTTAAAAATCAATATATAAAGGCTGGAGAGATGGCTTAGTGGTTAAGGCATTTGCCTGCAAAGCCAAAGGACCCTGGTTCAATTCCCTAGGACCCACATAAGCCGGGGGCCACATGCATCTGTAGTTCATTTGCAGTGGCTGGAGGCCCTGGTGCACCCATTCTCTCTCCTCTTCTCTCTGCTTCTTTCTCTCAAATAAAAATAAACTAAAAATAAATCAATATACAAAAATTTTGGGCTGAGCATGATGGCAAACACCTTTAATCCCAGCACAGGCAGAGGTAGGAGAATCAGCTTGCATTAGAGGTTACCCTGAGACTACATAGTATATTCCAGGTCAGCCTGGATTAAGGTGAGACTTTACCTTAAAAAAAAAAAAAAATGGCCTAAAGTAGTTGGCATAATATATGTGAAATGCAACTTAAAAATACTACTAATAAAGCCAGACGTGGTGGCGCATGCCTTTAATCCCAGCACTCGGGAGGCAGAGGTAGGAGGATTGCCATGAGTTCAAGGCCACCTTGAGACTCCATAGTGAATTCCAGGTCAGCATGGGCTAGAGTGAGACCCTACCTCGAAAAACCAAATATATATATATTACTAATAATAATCCCTATAAGGCAACTTTACCATAATACCTTTAAAGGCCTGTTGCCAAACAAAGTATCAAAGTCTGGTTTTATTTGTTTGCTTTTGCTGGACTGACACTATTAACTCCAGTTTAGTTTTGAAGACCTGCCTATGAGATATTTTTAAGGATTACAAAGGACGGGCTTGGGAGATGCTCAGTAGATAAAGCTCGACTGTAGATAAAGTAGATAGAGTACCCGAGTTCAGTCACCAGAGCCCACATCAAAAGCCAGAAGCCCAGGTTTGGTAATCATCGAAGCACGTTTGCACCGACCGTGAAATGGAAGGTGGAGACAGAACTTCCCCGTGGTGAGTGCAGCAAAGAACACCAGAGCAAGAAACGCTACCTCAAATGAGGCAGGCAGGAGGGCTAACCTGGAAGGTGTGCTTTCGCCTCCTCACTTGTGCTGTGGCATGTTTGCACCTGCGCTCTGCAAATGTGTGTGTGCACACGCAAATTAGAAGGAAAGGGTCAAAGTGGAGGAGACTTACTCTTCATTGCAATGGTCAGAAGTATAATACCAAGTAAATGGTGAAAGGTATATATAGTTCTTCTCCCTGTTCCTTGAAAACTGTCAGAAAGAACCACATCTGCTTAGATTTTCATAATTTCCTGCCTCTGAACTTGGTAAAGAAAGCAGATTATTGGTTTTGGCTTGCCCCTTTCCAAACTTGATACACAGGGTATCCACAAATACAGATTCTGATGAACAAGGTCTGTCTGCTCTATGTACGTGGTACCTTCTGACTAACCTTTTGTCTCCTCCCTCCCAGGTGTCTGTCATGTGTGCCATGAGTGAAGAGTATGCTGTAGCCATAAAGCCCTGTAAATGAGCAGGATGTCGGGCCTGAGCAAACTGTTTAGGCCTGGTTCAAGTGCAGACCAACAGTTTGGTTCTCAGTTGTCACCAAAGCTATGGCCTTCATAAGCAACCTCATGTTTTCTTTTGTTTGTATTGTTTTGAAATTGTGCTGGGTTAGTTTAAGTTACCAACTTAAAAAAAACTTAAAAAAAGCAAAACGTTCAATTTTATAAGTAACATTCCTGTGGTTTTCATTATGTGAGTGGAAGAAACAGACACAACAGCTTCCACACATGTCACTTGCCTGAGCAAGTCACTCCCGGGCTTTAGTACAATGGTTAACAAACCAGGGACTCAAATCACACGATGTAGCATCTAGTGGAATGGAAATACCGCGCTGTCATGTTTAATTGCCCTGCGTTAATTTTGGACTTAATGTCATAGAATTCATAGCTTGTGGAATGGAATAGTCAGTTTTACCTTTGTGTGGCAAATGCAAAACCCTAAACAAAGTGTCAGTTTTGGTAGCCATGTGCAACCATATGTCGTCTCTGTTCTAGTATTTTTTGTCAAACTGATTGCCACTTTATACCCATAGTATTGGCTGTAATGACAGAAGGACATTGAATTGTTGGGTGAATCTGAGCAAGTCTGACAGGTGGTGAGGAAGACAAAAGACAATGGCAAAGGAGATGTCAAAAGTAGACTCTTGAGGCCTTTGTAATCAGCTTAAAAATAGGAAGTGGCTTTTAAATTGTATTTTTGTTTTTTAGTTTTGTCCCCCAGCATTGAAAATACTGACCTGCTTTACAGGGTACTATGCAGTTCTTCCTTTCCAACCATGTTGAATAAGTGTGCACATTATTCCATAATCCTGCCTTTCTAACTGTTTTGTTTTGTTGACATTAGACTAAAACTGGGAATTCTTAAGTTAGTTTGGAATTCTTGGCTTTAAATTGAATGGTTCAATTTATGTACATTTTGCTAAATGAAAGTAAATCATGGAACAAATGTTACTTTATATGAACTGAAAGTGTGCTCTTCCTGGTTGTCTTGCAACTTAATTCAGTTACTGACGTGAAATGTACTAGGAAGGAATTCTATAAACTTGGATTATTTTAAAACATGTTAGGTGGCAGCCTTGCATTTCTGTTTACTCTTGGGTTGTATGTGCATTATGTCCGGAACTTGAGAAAGGTCCTTCAGGGTTTGTGAGGACCTTGATACTAGCAGTCATTATATTAGAGTGAACCTGAACAAAATCACTTTCCTGGTGATGCCTGGATCTTCCAACGCCGGTTCTGAGATCTCCTGTTGTGGCTGGACCTCAAAGGCTTTTGTTCCTGTCATCTGGAAGGAAATGCATATGATTATGTAACTGATCTAATCAGTGACTTGAAATACATTTGAAACATAAGAGCCCAAGGTTTTAGTTGCTTCATTTGTACACACTTTTAAAAATCTTTTGGCCTCAGCAAAGTAACTGGTGAAGAAGCAAGGAAGAGAGCCCTAAAGCACAAGCAGTGTGGAGCTTTCAACTGACTTTCATATGGCACGTTAGCTTTTGCTCATCCAAAGCACAATTAGGAATTAGGCTAAATCCCTTCATTTTCTACGTTTGTGCTACATACTGCTCTAGTTTTTGAATGTTCTATCTAATGTGTATCTTGTTTGAACCGGTTAACTTGTCACAGGAATTCTAGAAAGTTATTAATCTGTTTTTGTTTGCTGGTCACTCAGCTGGCCCCAGTTAATAACCACACTAGTATTTTGATTTACTTTTAATTCTGGATTAACATGCCCTTGTTCTTCCTAACTTGTCAAACTTCACATAAATATGTTTTCGGTTTCAACATCAGGGTATGCAGATAATAATGACACATCACAATCTCCATCTCTTGACTGGCAAGGCTATTTATGCATAAGGATTTCATTTTAAATAGTATATGAAGTGTATATACTCTAACATACAAGTATAAATTTTAAAAAATATATGGGACTGTTTATTTTCACATAAGTCAGTAGACGTTTCTCTAGAATAAGATATTTCATTTATTAAAGCTTTATTAAATTATATAAGAGGAAGCAGGGAACATATATTTTTAACATAGAGCAGAAATGATATCATTCTTTTTTGACATCAGAGAAATGTTAAAAGTCGATTCCTAGTATTTGTTGTACTTTTTGTAGATATTCAATTTCACAAATTATAATGTATAGAATGTAAACTGTCATGTTGCTAACTTACACAGTAATACTCATTTTTGTCTGTACCCACTTCACCAATTTATAGGCAGTATTACCAGGTTGAATATTTCTTTGTAGCACCACAGGTTTTATTCTACTGTGAAGACTTTGTTACACTTGGTTACAAAGCTGTATGCCCTCTCACAGATCAAACCTTTGCTCCTCTGGCTCCCCACGTGCTGCTTTCATGCTTCCTCCAAGGGCTGCCAGTCACTTATTGCCAACCAAGCTCTTGACTCTGTCTCCTTTAATGGTACAAACTTCTGTGCCAGTACTTGACACTGATTACCAACACTCCTGCAGCCAGACCATGATATCTCTAACAGAAGATAGTGCGATGAAACGTTAGGGCTATAAAAATCTGAGACCGTGCACATAACACCGTCGCAGCACCGTGTGAGCGTGTGCGCCTCCACACACAGCTTTGTGTCTCTGTTCTTGTCCCAAAGTCCTTCCAACTGTCAAAAGTACTGTAGACTGGTAGTGCCTCAAATGTGGCTGCTTTTTAATTTACAACTTTTTCAGAATTTGTTTTTGTATATTTTAAGATTTCTCAATTAGATTGCTTCTAGTTGAGCTGAAATTGGATGCATTATTCTCAGGGCTGTTTGTGCTAAGAGCTGAACTTCATTTTATTTTAAAGCTAACTGCCTGAAAATATATTGCAAAATTTTCCCATGTCATAATACTTTAATACATATTAAAATATCAGTAATAGCAGCATATTTAAGGTATATGGTGGTAGTTAAAAATGGGAACATCAGTAGCAGCTATACTGGAATCTTGCCATAGTTTTCATTTTAGAATAGAATTGGGCAGTCTTAACTTGGAAGCCCAACCTTAGTGATGTAGCTGATAGCATTCTCTTGGCATAGACCCCCAAGGAAAGTTTCAGAGCCAGACATTGATACACTGGCTCTCAGGCATGTTCAAGGTACCTTAAAATGTTTACAAACTGAATTCTATGATCTAGGAACACATTTACTAAAAGAAACTATGACTCTCTGGTATAAGAGCAAAATTACATTTCCATGAACAAGGATATTGTGTGCTTTCAAATCTTCTAATATTATTTAGGAAGAATATGATTTTCAAACCTTTTTCTGTTAACATCCAGACAAGTTTAACTTTTAATCCATTACACTTTCTCTCTGAATTGGGTATACAGCATCATTATTTGATTTAGAGGGAGCATTTTAGTTGGATTTAGCTTACAGAACACAGATGTTCTGTGGGAACCGGACTCTAAGTCACTGTAATTTAATGTTTTTCCATTAAATAAGCATCTGAACACCAACATAACTACCAATTGAGGTCAAGTGCCTGAAAAGTGGTCTCTACATCTAATGAGTATATTGTCTTTAGGTGACAGAAGCGTCTTCTAGCAATGCATGCCAGGCTGTCACTTGATAGAAGCATGCCTAATGCCAAACTATGCCACTGCTGCTAGTCACTTCTTAAGACAGGTATGAACCTATTTCACAATAAAAAGAAAGTTGCTTTCCCTGAAAGCCATTTCTTGATACTGATAGGATTTGGTTTATCTCAGTTCAAGATTTTACTTTTTTAAAACACTGGACACTAAACTGTAGTCAGCAGTGACTGAACAATTTGTCATAAAATCATGGTTGTGTTCTTTCTTAGGGCGGGTTCTTTATTGTAGTTAACATCTACCATAAATAAGCACTCCAGGTTACCACACTAGAGTATACTGCAGATCCCTAGTTCTAAACTGTGAAATGGAAAGGACAAGTTCATGTTACAATGTACTTTCATCCTGTCCCAGAAGGAAATAGATGAAATGACATTGTCTTATCCATTGGCACTTTATTGGTGATATATTTTATTTGACTTGCATATGGGATAACTTTTTTTAAGGATAACTCTTGATTTTACTTTCAGACTCAAATGTTTTCGTTAAAACTTGAAAATTGTAAGGTATGTAGTATGATATTATTCTTACGCGTTTTACATTTTAAAAATGGATAAAATGCAAATGTTAAGACTTCAGCTATGCTAAAATATCCTTTAAGATATATATATATATATATACACACACACACACACACATATATAGGTGAATCTTATCAATTACAACATTTTGTTACATTAAAATATATTTGTTAATTTAATCAGTTATATTAGATAAAAATAAACTTAATTTCACAGCACGTACCATTCTTGTATATGTACATTAATTATGGGGATGGCTTTTGAGACAAAAACTTACTTTGTGGTACAGGCTGTCCTGAACTTATGATACGGACCTGACTGGCCTTTTCATACTACAAAGATGTATTTACTGTGTGTGTCACTTTGAAGGGAAAATCCAACTTAAATTTTTATTGTTTTTTAGAAGTCTAGTTCTTATAGGTGTGCTACCTTTATGACAAATAACATTAACTTCTAAGTGTTAGTTCCAGGTGAGTACCAGTTTGTCTTCAGTTTAAAACCTTGAAGTTGTTTTTGTAGCTGGCCATGAAGGTGCACATACTCTACTCTTAGCACTCAGGAGATGAGGCAAGAAAGTCGCTGTGGGGGTCTGGGCAGGTGGCTCAGCAGTTAAAGGCACTTGCACAGCCTGCTTCAGTTCAATTCTGAAGTCACCCTCATAAGCCAGAAACAAAGAGTGATGTGTGCGCGCACACACGATTTTTTTTAAAGGCTGCTGTGAATTCAAGGCCATTTTAAATAATGAACTTAAAGGGTACATAGCAAGACTGTCTCAAAAAATAAAAACGTTCAATTTGGGTTTTTTGTTTCTTTTATTAAACAAAGTCTTTCTGTATAGCCTGGCTGACCTTGAACCTCTGATCCTCCTGCTCCCACCTCCTGAATGCTAGGATTAAAGTATATACCACCATACTTGGCCATTACTTTTTTAAAAACATGTAAAGAGTTATTTTGCTCAAAATAGTGAAAGTATCTTCCCATCTCTGTGTGAATCCTTCTGGAGACGTTTAGCATGAGAAGTTACTGGTTTTCTCAGCCATGTCCCTGGGATTGGCAGGCTCCTTGCCTACCACCTGGGATCACTGTCCTTTCCACTGTGACCTAAGCGGTGATGAGACCTTGAAGCAAACGATTTGCCCTTCTTCCAGTCTTCACTATATCTCAACCAAACAGGCTAGACAGGTTCACCCTTGGGTGGCTGTTGCAGTTACCTTTGTATTACTGAAATGAAACACCCCACCCAAAGCAGCTGATGGGAAGAAAGGATTTATTTGGGCTTAAAGTCTCAAGCAAAAGTTTCCTGGTGGCAAGAAAAGGATGATAGGCAGAGACTTACAGTAAGCCATATGGAAATCTATTTCTTTGATAACTAAATAATACATATGTTTGAAAAGAGAGAGCTTGTGCAGAAGCACCTGTGGAGTTGGATGATGCTGTACCCAGAAGACAAAGATTGTTTCAAGAAAATTTCAGTGCCAGGAGTAGGATACCCTCCAGGGAGAGTTGTTGGTCAGGGTGGACCCTAAACATTACAGGCTATTTCCAAGGCTCTTGGTTGTCTACCAGAACTAGATGGTAAGACCTTAGTGTTGAAGACTCTACTTGCTTGAGCTGCACGTCACTGAGAAATCAAACTGGAGCTGAGCTGGAAGCCTCCTCCCTGTTGACTAGATGTCAGGATGCTAGAAAGAGCTTTGTAGCCTGTTGGAGGAGAAACATTATCAATGGTCTTAACTTAGTGGACTCTGCAAGTTTTACAGCTGGCTAGCCAGGCTAAATGTACCAACTGGTGCAATGGTGCCATGTGTGTTATGAGGGAAGCCAACTGTTCTCTGATTGGATTTTAGGCCATGCCACAGGAGGTAATCCCTGCCTGTACTGAAAACCTAATCAAACACCTATGGCTGGGGCAGTCATAAGCCTTAGTGGAGAAACTACTATTGTCTGGCTAAATGCATACACTATATCCACCACAGTGCCCTATAAGTATTTGTGTTTGTACCCATAAATTAATGCTACTCTCATTTTGGTTAGAAAAGCTTCTCTTTTCAAATAACAGTGACCACTGGGGATACTCAAACCTGACCAAAGTGATGAGAAGTGAAGTAGAGTGTTCAGCCCTGGGACATCTCTGTCACACCCTCCAATGCTCAGTAACCATTGTGGAAGAGGTGACAGAAAGAATGTAAGAACCAAAGGAAGGGGAGGAGTGTCTTGTAATGCTGTCATCTAGACACAAAGTGGCCTTGATATTCATGACCACAGTGGCTGATGATACCTACACAAGACCTGCATAGTAGGAGGGGAAGAAATGATGACATTGAAATAGAACAGAGACTAATTGGAAAGAAGAAGGGCTTCAGTGGAGGGAGGTTTGGGAGGGGGGAAGTGAGGATGGTGGGAGCAGATATGATCATGGTATATTGTCTATATGTACAAAAGATGTCAATAAAAAATTCAAAAGAATTCTAACCCCAGTATTCATTCCCATGTTGGATCTAGATTTGTTTCATATATAGCCTTTATTGCCTTGAGATATGTTCCCTCCATCCCTAGTCTCTTGAGAATTTTATCATGAAAAAATGTTTGGATATTCTACATCTATTGTGATTATCATGTGAATTCTGATCTTGAGCCCATTTATGTGATGCATTATATTGTAGATCTGTTATGTTTAATCATCCCTGTCTCTGGAATGAAGCCAACTTGATCATAGTGAGTGATCTCTTTAATGTGTTCTTCAATTTAGATTGCAAATATTTTATTGAGAATCATCAGGGAGTTGATCTATAATTTACTTTTTTGCTGTGTTTTTATATGGTTTTGCTATCAGCATAACATTGTAAGCATTTGTTAAGAAAAAAAGGGGGCACTGGAGAGATGGCTCAGCAGTTAAGCGCTTGCCCTGAAGCCTAAGGACCCTGGTTTGAGGTTCCATTCCCCAGGACCCACGTCGGCCAAATGCACACGGGGGCGCACGTGTCTGGAGTTCTCTACAGTAGCTGGAGGCCCTGGCGTGCCCATTCTTGCTCTATCTGCCTCTTTCTCTCTCTGCCTGTCACTCTCAAATAAATAAAAAATAAACAAAAAAAAATTAAAAAAGAAAAAAAACAAGTTTGAGCCAGGCTTGGTTGCACATGCCTTTATCCTAGCACTCAAGAGGCAGAGGCAGGAGGATTGCCATGAGTTCAAGGCCACCCTGAGACTACATAAGAAGTTCCTGGTAGGTCTGGACTAGAGCAAGACCTACCTTGAAAAATCAAAAAAAAAGAAAGAAAGAAAGAAAAAAAAACAGTTTGGAAGCATTATTTTTCTACTCTATTTTATGGAGTAATTTGAGAAATACTAGTTAGTTCTTTAAAGTTCTGTTTGGATTCTGCAGTTAACCCATTGGGACCTAGGACTTTTTAGTCAGATTTTTTTTTTTTTTAATTTCTGCTTCAATCTCATTGCATGCTATAGATCTGTTTAAATTATCTCAGGGCTGAAGAGATTGCTTGGTGGTTAAGCCACTTGCCTGCAAAGCCTAAGGACCTAGGTTCGATTCCCCAATACCCACATCAGCTAACTGCACAAGATGTCACATGCATCCACAGTGCTTTGCAGTGGCTGGAGGTCCTGGCTCGCCCATTCATTTTCTGATGAGCCTCTTTCTCTCCCTCTCAAATTATCTCATCTTGGTTTAAATTTAGAGGATCATATGTATGTAGAAATTTATCCATTTCTATTCAATTTACCAATTTGGTAAAATAGAAGTTTTTATATGTCTTTATGGTTTTCTGAATTGTTATTTTTTTTATGGACACTTAGTTGAAATTCTCTTAACATTTAAAATACAAAAGGCACTGACTTTTTAAAACATACACCAGGTATGTTTAGTTAAAGTGTATACAGATGAGGTTCTTCTCTGTCCACAGTCCCTATCTTCCCCAACCCCTGGCTGAAGCAGCCTCCAGCCTCCCTGACCTCCAGCATCTATAGGGATTTCTGGAGGCTGTTTTGTATACAGCTGTAGTGTATTTTGTCAGCTTTATTTTGTGTGAATGTCCTTCCCTGACATTTCCATTCTGTTTAAAAAAAAAAAAAAAAAACCTTGTTAATAGTCAGAGATGTTTGCTTCTCTCCCACTGGCATTAATGTTTCACCTCACAATGGTACATTGTGAACTTCCAGTGAGGAGCAATTTACTAAAATAGGGTGGCCTGAGCTGTATCCACCTTATGGCTGCACTCTGATATCAAAGTGAGGAGAGAGGAAACAGGTAAGGACTGTGCAAAGGCATAGTGGCAAGTCAGGAGTTTCTTTAGGGCAGAACAATGAGAGAATTCTGGCCACCAGATTTAAATAGATCCCTGTGCCCAATTTTAAAAGGGAAGAAAAGACCCAAATAATTATCATTTCAAACACAATTGAATTTCAAGGTTCTCCCTCCCCAGACAGCTCAAATATTGCAGTTTAACAATCTAGATCTTTCCAGGGAGAAAGGGTAGAGCTCTCACATTCACCCTGACAGCCTATGTTAGGCCCCAAAAGTACCTGCCACTCACTGCTGCAGTTGCTCCATTTGCAACTTTTGTTTCAAAGCCAACAGGAAATTGGGGCAGGGTTGATGGCCTAGTGATTGAAGGTGCTTTTTTGCAAAGCCTACCAGCCCAGGTTCAATTCCCTAGCCTCACACATAAAGTCATATTGTACATTCATTTGCAATGAGAAGAGACCCTGGAGCATACACAAACACACAAATAAAAGACATTTTTAAAAGACAACAGGAAGCACCAAGGTCATACAGAAAGTGGTTCTGATCCACAATGCTGCCCTGGAAAAAGCCATACTTTTTTTTTTTCTTTTAATTACAGAAAGTGACAAATCAAGAGCAACCCAAACTGCCGAATGGACCTTCTCCAGAAACACCATCAGACTCCACTGGTGTCTAGGGCAGGGACGCAGAGCACTTCTTGTCAACATCTTTCAGCTCCTCCTCTCTCTCCTACATCTTTTGGGATCAATTCCCAGGGGACTCGGTTCACTCACACAGGTGGCATCAGGGTGGTGAGCACGACTATGGATTTTCTGAATTTCATTGGTATTTGTTATAATGTCTCCCTTTTCATCTCTAATTCTAATTCGTTTATCAGGGTCTTCTCTTATTTTTGGTAAATTTAGCTGAGAGTTTGTCAATCTTCTTTATCTTCTTTTTTTAAAAAATTAGACTGTGGTAGTTTAAATGGATAACCCTCAATAGATACAGTTTTATTAAAACTTCTTATATTTCCAGCTACCTGGGTGGAGGAGGTATCAGTGGGTGGATCTTAGGGTCCAGCCCTAAGGTGGGGTAGTAGATTTGAAATTCCAGTCTAAAGATATGCAAAGTGCCTGGAGTTCCTGAGTGTGCTATGTGATATGGCTTTAGGGATTTTTTGGGGAGAGGGGTGGCTTTTTTCTCTCTGCTTAGACCTGTGAAAGCAGGACCAGCTGCTTCTGCCATGATGGAACTTCCCTGGATCTGTAAGCTTTAATAAATTCCTTTATAACTGTGCCTGATTGGAAGTTCATTTCAGTAACTTGAAGCTGTGTGCTACAGTATGGGTATTTTTCCCAAGAAGAGTGCATTTATTTTTTTTAGATTTTCTTCTTTAATTTATTGTTTTTTGTTTTTATAAAAAGGTTGCACACATATATCCCCTCTCCCATGCCCCAGTTTTACTGAGGGTCTTTGGTGGAGTTATTGGTATTCACTGTGGGGACCATGGGCATCAGTCAGTCTCTTCAGGGATGTAGGAAACATGGTGTCTCAGGCTGTTCCCACCCACCCTGAGACTCTTAGAGTCTTTCCGTCCCCTCTTCTGCGATGTTCCCTGAACCTTGGTGGGCAAGATGAAGACCTAATTTAGTATTGTTTTCTCTGTAGATTCCATCTCTGTTTTGATGAAGTTTGAGTGACCACAGTGCCTGTCACCATTTCCCTGGAACTGGTTTCCAGGCTAGCCGTGAGAGCAATATTCATGTCACCACTTCCCCTGTAATGACTTCTGAGCTGGGGCAGATGAGGTGGAGGTGACCTGTCTCATGATAGTTGGTCTCTCTTGTTCCACGCCCCCCCCCCCCCCCCCGTGTTCTCCTTCGTACCATACACAAGCAGCGTCCCAGCTGCCCCACACCAACCACCAGGAAACCTGGAGCTGGGGAACTCAGAGACCAGGCCTACTCACACCACCTAGTGCATTCTTGAATAGAACTGTATTTGAGTAAGAATTCCATACAAGAGCCAGGCATAGCGGTGCATGCCTTTAATCCTAGCATTTGGGATGCAGAGATAGGAGAATCACCATGACTTCAAGTTCACCCTGAGACCGACTACACAGTGAATTCTAGGTCAGCCTGAGCTACAGTGAGACCCTACCTCAGAAAAAGACAAACAACAACCAAAAGGAAAAAAAAGAATTCCATACAAACAAAGTGTATATTTTACTGTGAGAAAACAAAAAGGAAATATTTTCATTACAAAATGTCTAGGTTGTTGTTGGAAAGCAAGTTACTCTCTAGCAAAGATGTATACTTTTTGTGTTTTTTACAAATGCAGTATTCAAGCATCAATATTCCTAGTAATTCAGGACAGGCTCCCAAGATGGAGTTACAAAGGACAGCAGAATGGCAACAGAAACAGAAGGACGTGGGCTATCCACATTCTGCAAGAAACCACCCATCCATCATCCCTTCCTTGCCCAACAATGCCCCAGGTCATGGTTTCCTGGCCCCTTATCTCTTAAGTCACCTGCTCACTGTTGTGGTCTCACACCCTAGCTATTTGAAATGGCCAATGTAAAGAACAATAATTCAACAAAAATAGGGAGTATGTGTGGTACTTCAAATGGATGTCCCTCAATAGATCCAGTTCTATTCAAACTTCTTAGATTCTTTTTCCTTCCTCACAGTCCCTCAACTGAAAAGGCCCCATAAAGTCCACTACTGAAAAATTCAGGCTGGCTGTGCTCCTCTCTTGTGAGTCAGCCCTGGCAGCTCGTGCTTTTCCCCAATTAAAGCTTTCATCTTTGCCTCAGAGTGGATTGTGTGGTCTTGATCACTGCAAACCTTACAACTCCCACCTCTCGCCTTGGCCTCCAGCTCCCAGGCAGTCTCTTCACAAGCCTGTTCTGCCAGAAACTTCCACATGCATCAGGTGCATCTTCTCAAAGAGGCAACTCTTTTGTTCCACTGATTCTTTTTTTAAAAAAAATTGTGGGCTAGAGAGATGGCTTAATGATTAAGGCACTTGCCTGCAAAACCAAAGGACCCAGGTTCAATTCCTCAGGACCCACATAAACCAGATGTATAAGATGGCACATATGTCTGGAGTACATTTTCAGTAGCCAAAGGCCCTTGTATGCCCATTCTCTCCATCTGCCTCTTTCTGTCTCTCTCTCAAATAAAAATAAATAACATTTTAAAAAATATTTTTAAAAACTTTGTGTGTGGAGAGGAGCAACCAGGTCTCATGCTGTTATAAATGAATGCCTGACTGACCATATGTGGGTGGGTGGGGAAATGAACCCTGTTGGCAGGCTTTGCAAGAAAGCACCTTTAAGCCAGGTGTGATGGCACATGCATTTAATCCCTATACCCTGGAGGCAGAGGTAGGAGATCCACTGTGAGTTTGAGGCCACCCTGAGACGACATAGTGAATTCCAGGTAATCCTGGGCTAGAGTGAGACTGTACCTCAAAAAAAAACAAAGGAAAAAAAGCACCTTTAAGCATTGAGCCATTTCCCCAGCTCCTCCCATGCTAATTCTTTACATTTTTTCCATTTCATTCATTTCTTCACTGATTTCAATAATTTCTTCATTTCTGCTTGTAGGGTTTAGATGTTCTTGTTTTCTCAAGGCCTTAAGTTTCATCATTAAGGTTTATGTGAGTCCTCTCTGTTTTCTTTAAAATTATTTTCTACATTTTATTTACTTGGATTCAGAGAGAAAGGAGAAAGAAAGAGAATGGGCATGGTGCTAGAGCCTACAGACAATGCAAGTGAACTCCAGATGCATGTGCCACTTTGTGTATCTGGCTTTTTACATGGGTACTGGGGGATCAAATCCTGGTCAATAAGCTTTGCAGGCAAGTGCCTTAATTGCTGAGCCATCTCACCAGGCCCTTCTGTGTTTTTTTAGTATAGACACTTCCTTCTTAGGACTATTATAGTCCAAAGATTTTATTTTGTTTTCATGGTCATTCAATTCGAAGAGTTTGGAGTTCCTTTACTTCTCAATAACCATTATTGCATAATATGTTATTCAATTTAATAATACATTGTTAAATCTCCATAAGTTGGTGTGTGTGTGTGTGTGTGTGTGTAGTTGTTTTTTCCATAATGGTAGAAGGAACTGGCCCCCTTTAACAGGTCCATACAGAGAGAGATACAGTAACCAGCATCATAAGCAAGCACACTCCAGGAATTGAGGCAGAGCTTAAGCACTATTTATACCTTGAGGCTGGAATTCCAGATCCACTTCCAAACACCTTAGGGCTGACCCTAGGATCTTCCCACAGTAACAACTCCTCCAGCCAGGGCTGGAGGTCTAATTCCTGAACCTATTGTAGGACATCTATTCAACCTACCACATTCTGCCTCTGGCCCCCAATAGATTCATAACATTGTAAATTGTATTCAGTCCAGCTTCAAAGGTCCCTATAGTCTTCACCAAAATCCCAAGTCTCATCTGAGATTTAAGATTGTCTCTTAGCTCTGAGCACTGTAAAATCAGTAATTGTAAAATCAAAAATTTTAATTTATAATAGCACAGAGTAAATATTTCCAACTGCCATAAGGCATAATAAGGAGAGAGAGTGGACCAATGCAAACTCAATAATCATCAAGCAAACATCAAACATCTGCAGTTCAAGTCCAATATCATAACCAGTGGCTGAAAGACTCCAGATTTTCCAATTCTGCACACCCCCCCCCCAGCTTGGCTGAGTAGACAGGGAAAACTTCCATCCCAAGCCAACAGCACTCCATGGTAACCCTTGCACAACTCTGGTACATCCAAAACATCTTGGGGTCTCCATTCAAAGCACAGCCCATCTTCCAATGGCTTCACTAGCCTCTTTTATCAGGGTTATCACACCTTGTCTCATACCACATCTCAGTAGCAGCTCCCGGAACAATGTGTGCACTTCATGACACAATCCATGCATTTTACATGCTTCCAAAATGAATACCAAGTATGCAGGACACAGCCAGGTTGTTAATTCAGGGATAAAATAAATTATGACCTTGAAGAACAAATTCCTACTTTTCAGTCAACTCTTCAAAAGAGTTTGCATTTCTACAATTCAATCTTTCCTTAGGCATCCTTTCCATTGTTTCAGTATAAAGCAGTTGGGCCCTGATTAATCATGGTAATATTTTCTAACAATAGCAGCTTCAGCAACCAACGTCAGTACTAGTAACTTTAAACTTGCTTGCATTTTTCCAACTTTAAATCTTAAAATTCTCAGTTCCATATCTTTAGCCAAGCACATCAGTCCATTATAAATTTAACCTTGATCAAACTCTCTGGGCATGGGCAGCAGAACACAGCCCTTGTGTCTGTAGCACGGTTCCAACAAAGTTCTCTGCCATCTTTTCTTCCATTTTGAAAGTTCATAAGCAAAGCCTCCAAATATAATTCTCTCTGCACTTAGCATTTTCAAACTCTCACCAGAATAGTCCATAAAGCTTGGTGTACTGTGAGGGTCCTCACTATTCCCCGGGGATCATTGGCTACCAATGTCCAAGATGCAGGAGGAGTTGGGAGGGAGCAGGGTGAGCGCCCCAGGCAATGGGAGACAGTCCAATGGGTAGTGCTTTGTCTTGTTTATTTGAAAGGGGAGTGGGTTTGAAAACACTTGAGAAAGGTTGAGAAGGCACATTTGACTATAAGGTGATTTATACACAGGTTTATGGGTTGTTATTGGCTGGTGTTGGAAGGCAGAAGTTGTGAGGGAGATAACAGAAGTGGCAGAAAAAGTTACTTGACTTCAACCACATATTGGATGTCTACAGCAGCAGGGAGAAATGTTTATTACCATATAAGGGTCTCTTGGGCAGCTGGCCACAAGTTCAGGAACTGTGGGAGAGGGTGAGCAGAACCTTAGACTATGAAGTGCTCATGTGCTTTGGGATGAGGAGGGCCCGCTGGTCCCGTTTCCTCTGGGCAAAGATGAGGCACACTACATACAACCCCGCAAGAAGGGAAGGAAGGCCAGCTCTGATGCCAGAGTGGGTTCCTAATGATAAGGCCAGCTGCAATCCCCAGAGCCCTAGGTTCCCAGCCAGGTCCAACATCCCAGACCAGCTACCTTATAGTCTCAGCCCATGTTTAGCAATGCTTGACAACTCCCCCTTTGTTTTTATAATGAGGCATCATCCTGAGTGAATTTTTTATAGTTTACCATAGGTCCAGATAGAGTTACATGGTACATGAGGACCTGATTAGTAGAAACCTTAGTAATAGTTATTTGTTATCTGAGAAATTTGATGAGACGGGGAGGGGGGGCTACAAGCAATAGGGTTCCTATAGCAAGGAAGGGGCTAAGGAGAAGTCAAATAACTAAAGGGTTAGAGAGGTGGTGGGGTTCTTGAGCTTGCAGCAGTCAAGCAGCTTCTTGTGGAGTTTTGTGAGAGTTTTAACATTTTGCTTAACAACATTTGATTCATTAACAAAAAAAACATTTTTTCTCAAGACCATACATATCCCCCCATGTTCAGCAGTAATGAGGTCTAAGGCTGGATGGTTTTGAAGTATCACACCTGCAAGAATTTTCAATTGTCTTTGGAGAGATTCAAAGCTGTTGGTCACTGGAGGCACCCAGAGAGTGTCATGCTAAGGCCCACCAACAGAGGGATGAAAATCTCTCTCAGTTGGTGCAGACAGAGTTTTTAGGCCACTTTTTTTTTTTTTTTTTTCTCATGGACACCTGTGGAACAATCAAGACTGGGGAACAAGTGGGAGAGGAAACATTTATGCATGGGTTGGTTAGCCCTTCACACCATAGGAGAACGGGTGTCTTGATACAAGTGGTCATGGTGATGGAAATATTGAGCAGGCATTCAGTTCTGATTGGCTTAGAGCTGGAGAGGCAGAGAGGCACACCTTGACCAGCATAAAAGAGGGTGAGCCCTGTCGTTTGCAGAGACAGGGACACAGTGCACACATGGAAAAACAGGGTTTTTTAGGTTTGTTTGTTTTTTTTGGAACAGGGCAAGAGATAAGAAAAAGTGTTTTGTCCTTTTTACCTTTAGGGGTCCAATTGAAGGAACCCCAGGATGGGGACCCCATGCTCTGCCCGGATATGGCGACACCCCAAATCACTCACAAGAAGCGGTCTTGATGCAAACTGCAAGAGGATTTTATTCCAAGCGCGCTGGGGCCCACAGTCGTACACCGCACAGGGGTAGAGGACTTCAGAGCCCCGAATGCAGGAACGGGACAGTTTTTATAGGGTTTCTAACAAAGCCTGTGCATTAGACCAATCATTTTTTTAATATCAGGAGCCCGCGGGGTGCGAGCCAGTCAGTTTGTGCCACTCCATAGTTTCTAAGCCAATTAGTTTAATTTGTTCAAGCCCCTCGTGGACCAATCATTCTCTTATGACCTTGGTGGTCAGCATTTGCGCAGGTCCTTAGGTGGGGGTGGCAGAGTGTGGTATCAGTCTCCTATGACCTTGGAGGTCAGCATTTGCGCAGGTCCTTGGGTGGGGGTAGCAGAGTGTGGTATCAGCCTCCTATGACCTTGGTGGTCTGAGGCAGGCTGCTACAGCTTATGGTGCGAGCTACTAAGGCTTACAGTGTGGGCTATTAAGGCTTATGGTGCAGGCTATTTACAGAAACCAAATAAGTGGTTCACTTCATTACTCATTTCCCATCCTTGAGGGCTATCTCATGCCCTTTTTACCTAGTTTTATATTAGAAGCGGGCTCTGATATAATGAAAAGAGGGATTCTTTACTTGCTTCCTACAGAGAGTAAAGCCTGGAGTTTGAGGTATGCAGGGGCCCGCTTAAGCTCCCTTTGGAGCGTGATAGTATTTCTGGGCTTCTGAATTCTTGGGCCTTTCACAATCACCCTAACTTTAACTCTATTTAATTTTCCCTCTCATGAGAAGACACTCCAACTGCTGTTAGGGGTGAAGGGACATGGAGACGTAGATCCTTACTACTTCCTGTTGAATGGGGCACGAAGTTGTGGCAGTTAGAGAGTCTCTCCCAGAGAGGGTAACTATTCTAATGGACCCTGGAAGTGCATTGGTGGAGTGCAGGAAGATAGTCTTGGAAGAGAACATTAGGGTGAAAAAATAAAAGTAAGAAGTTAATGAGAAGTGAGCACAAAGAAAACTGGTCCTTTTTGTGGTTGAGGGAACCGAGGTAGATGGAGTTGGATTGTTTCAGGACCATCTGATCATGAGCTAGCTGAGATTCTTTTCCAGAACTGTTTATCAAATGGCACAGTAGTGTTTGATGTGGCCTGAATCTGTTTCCATATGGCTTGTAAAACAGATGAGATATTAGCAGAATTATCAGAAACATATATACAACATTTAATCTTGATAATAGAGAGATACTGGGTTTCATTAAAGGCTGTACAAATATATTTTTGGTCTCAGAACTGAATTGTATATTTTAGATTTGAAAATAACCCTTTTGACATCTATAGTTGTTTTAATTTAGTACAGAATTACAAATATTACAGATGGAGAAATTTTTTCCTAATTTCTTGTTTATTTCCCCTCTTGGAAAGCTCTTCTTGTATTACTTAGTAGGCCATATATACATATAAGGATTTTTTTTAATCTTTGGTTATAAATTTCTCTCTGAGTGTTTAAGACCATGCAGATAACCAAAATTTAATTAAGAATTGATTTTGGAGGTCACTTTTGGCTCTCCAAAGAGACTTTAGGATAGCCCTATAGCTTATTGGTGTTTTCTATTTGTTAGGATGAGTTAGGGCTGTGCTGGCCAAGTAGTTTTTTCTTCTGTGGGAAGCCAGGAGGACTGATTGCTTCTCAACTGTGACTCTGCCATTTTAGACTGTACACAAAGTTTTGTTTGGGTCTCTGTATCCTCTCTTCTCAGGAAGACAGGTGACTTACTAGGGGGTCCACGTAGAAGTGTCCCATCATCTCCAGTGGCCTCATGACCTGGGAGCACTGGCCAAAATATTGGCCTTTTTTGCTCTGATGATTCCAGTTGGCTTCGACTTCTACATAGGTGATTAGCACACTTAGAAAGGAAGTCACACCAGCCTGGATGTGTGTATATAGAGAGCACATTTGATTACTGAAATAGATTTAGTTAAAGAATGGCACAAGAGCTTAAAATCATTTTGTCCAACCTGTGGCAGCATAAGCCATATCTGAGGCATAGGAAGTAGGCACATCTTACACTTTAAATATCTAATAGTTATAAATATAAGCAGAACCTATTGTCAGTCTTGAAAACAATACCAATTAATTTACAAACAAATTAACCAATTAATTTAACCTAGAAATTATCAGAAAAAGGATAAGTAAAACAGTATAAAGTCTTAGCATCTGTGTTTGAAAATATCTTTGGTTAATTTACATACTTGTGTGGGTAACAATTACCCAGACAACATGGGAAACAGAACCACAGAGTTTGAAATTATATTTTTTTAGATGGAGGACCATTGTTTGAGCATGAGGCTGTATGTACCCTGTGATAGTTAAGGTGTTGTCAACTTGATCTGTTTAGTAATCCACAGGCTGCTTCTAGGAAGGATCAACTAAAGGAGGAGGTCTTTCTCCCAGGGTGAGCCCTTCCCCCAGAGTGGGCGGTCCCGCTCAGAGAGGGACTTGATATAAGGAAGCTCTGGGTAGAAGAGTTCCCTTTTCCTTCCTTCCTTCCACTTGGCTGCCGGAGCTGCTCCCTACCTTCTAGCGTGGATTGAAGACCAGTGCGGACTAAAGACCAACATCAACTGAAGACGCACGTGGATCGAAACCCAGCGGCTCCTCAGGAAGCCTCCAGGCTTTCCGGCTCCTCAGGAGGCCTCCAGGCTTTCCGGCACCATCTGCAGTGCCGGTCGGGACTGCTGAGGCATCTGGCCACGTGGACTGAGCAGCTACCAGGTTCGGTGATTCTCAGGCCTGCAACTGCTATTGGACTACTGTAAGCTAATCCAATAAATTCCCTTTATAAAATAATTCATTCTAGTAATTCTGTTCCTCTAGAGAACCCTGACTAATACATACCCTAAAGTAAGGAATATATCTTAAGAGTTAATTTTGTTATAAGCACTGGACTTGAAATACCAGAAATGAGACAATTACTTTACATACAATAGAGCAGAATCTGGTCCATTTTGAGCCAAAACAGCCAGCTAAGTTTTTTTTTTTTTTTTTTTTTTTAATTTTTATTAACATTTTTCATGATTATAAAATATATCCCATGGTAATTCCCTCCCTCCCCACCCCCACACTTTCCTGTTTGAAATTCCATTCTCCATCATATTACCTCCCCATTACAATCATTGTAATTACATATATGCAATATCAACCTATTAAGTATCCTCCTCCCTTCCTTTCTCCACCCTTTATGTCTCCTTTTCAACTTACTGGCCTCTGCTACTAAGTATTTTCATTCTCACGCAGAAGTCCAGTCATCTGTAGCTAGGATCCACATATGAGAGAGAACATGTGGCGCTTGGCTTTCTGGGCCTGGGTTACCTGACTTAGTATAATACTTTCCAGGTCCATCCATTTTTCTGAAAATTTCATAACTTCATTTTTCTTTACCGCTGAGTAGAACTCCATTGTATAAATGTACCACATCTTCATTATCCACTCATCTGTTGAGGGACATCTAGGCTGGTTCCATTTCCCAGCTATTATAAATTGAGCAGCAATAAACATGGTTGAGCATGTACTTCTAAGGAAATGAGATGAGTCCTTTGGATATATGCCTAGGAGTGCTATAGCTGGGTCATATGGTAGATCAATCTCTAGCTGTTTTAGGAACCTCCACACTGTTTTCCACAATGGCTGGACCAGATTGCATTTCCACCAGCAGTGCAGAAGGGTTCCTTTTTTTCCACATCCCCGCCAACATTTATGATCATTTGTTTTCATGATGGTGGCCAATCTGACAGGAGTGAGATGGAATCTCAATGTAGTTTTAATCTGCATTTCCCTGATGACTAGTGACGTAGAACATTTTTTTAGATGCTTATATGCCATTCGTATTTCTTCCTTTGAGAACTCTCTATTTAGCTCCATAGCCCATTTTTTGATTGGCTTGTTTGATTCCTTATTATTTAACTTTTTGAGTTCTTTGTATATCCTAGATATTAATCCTCTATCAGATATATAGCTGGCGAAGATTTTTTCCCATTCTGTAGGTTGCCTCTTTGCTTTCTTCACTGTGTCCTTTGCGGTGCAAAATCTTTGTAATTTCATTAGGTCCCAGTGGTTAATCTGTGGTTTTATTGCCTGAGCAATTGGGGTTGTATTCAGAAAGTCTTTGCCAAGACCAATATGTTGAAGGGTTTCCCCTACTTTTTCCTCTAGCAGTTTCAAAGTTTCCCAGCTAAGTTTTAATATGACACTTGATAAATATGTTTTGAAAGAAAACAAAGAAACACCATTTGAAAAATATTTTAGCTTAATCTTGATAGCCATTGGTTTTATGTACTGTAGAAATTTTATTAACATAAAACAATTTTATGTTTTATCCATGACTTAAATTTGATAAAGCTTAAATAAGCTATCCCAACATATTTTAGCTTGAAAATTAGTTTTTTGTTCCTTAAAAGCTTGTAAACAGTTGAAAAATCATTAACTTTAAGCATGGTATTTAGGTTTAGCTTAAAATTCTTTCCTACATATGCACATCTTTATCCACATACTTTAACATTCTGATCTTAGTCCCACTCAAAATGCATTTTTTTTTCTTGTTTTTTGAGGTAGGGTCTCACTGTAGCTCAGGCTGACATGGAATTCACTATGTAGTCTCAGGTGGCCTCAAACTCACAGTGATCCTTCTATCTCTGCCTCTTGAGTGCTGGGATGAAAGGTGTGCACCACCACGTCCAGCTTTAAAAGGCATTTTTAATGAGTATTTTATGTCCAACATTGAAAAATTCCTCCCCAGTTTCTTCAAAACACTCATCTCACCCCATAATAAACCATATTTTTATAAGACTATTAAGAGAAATTACACCAAGTTGATTAATCCTATTACTTAATCACAAGCAAGTAATCTAGATAAAAACAATTTTTTGTTATCAATACCTCTAACACACTTGGAAACGATTTTATTAGGAGTAACTAGGGCAAAATTTGTTTCTATCTTGAGGCAGGCTGGCCTAGAAGTCAGGCCAGTTGCCTCCTCCTTTTAAGTAACAGGACATTACTACCTTTATAAAATATCTGACAAACTATAAGTCACCACATCAGAGTTTGTTTTGTTGTTTTCAGTGATCCTCTATGTAAGTTAAAGTTGACCTAGAACATAAACTCAGTCATTGTATTTATGATATCATGTAACAAATGGCATTATTTACATAAAACTTCAGTGTACCATAGGCTTCAGTTAAATGTGACCTTTCTTTTTTTCTGCTGCTTCATGGTACTGGTGCTGCAGACAGTGGCTGGGCAGGGCTGAAGCTCACCTACACCTTTGGATCAGCCCCACCTTGCTCCTGGGCTCTCACCTGTGGTCTGTAGGCATGGAGGGAATGGTCGAGATGACTGTTGGCCCAACAGCCTGAGTCCTGCATTGTGAAGGGGAAAGAATAGAGGGTCCACTGGAGAAGGTCAGGGACCCCCCAGGACCACTGGGGGCTGCTGGGAAGGTTGCATCTGTACAGGCTGAGGTTCCATTGTGACAGAAGTCAGGGGAAATTTTCTTCCTGAACTTTTCATTTCCTAGCCAGGTAAGCTATGCAGGTCCATGCATCTGGGTAACATGGATCCCCAGAAACTATGAGGGGGGGGGGGTGACTTGCAGGACTTTTCCCCAAAAGAGCTGGCCACCCTCTGGGAAAGCTTAATTTCCCTAACTTTCAGGAGAGCACTTAATCTACCAATCTGTGATTCCTTTTGGTGGGAGACAATATTATTTATGATAGAAAAAGAGTGGTGTAGCAGACAGATTCAGGTTCACTGAGATGAACTTCCAGACCAGGCACAGTTATGGAGGAAGGGATATTTATTGAAGCCTACAGATCCAGGGGAAGTTCCATAAATGGCAGAAGAAGCTGGCCTGCCTTCACAGGACCAAGCAGAGAGAGAGAAATACAAGCCAAAAGCCAAAAAGCCACACAGCATACTTCAGGAACTCCAGCTAGGCACACTTTACTTATCTTTAGATTGAAATCTGAAACCCACCACCACCCCTAAAGATCCACCCAGTGACATTGCCTCCAGCCAGGTGTCTACAGAATGCAAACTACAAACAATAAAGAACTGAATATAATGGGGGCCATCTATTCAAACTACAAGTGGAAATGCCAAGACCAGAAGACAACATTCCCCAGGGCTGAATAGCAATGTGGGGGATTCCCCAATTGTCTGGACATAAGCCTATCCACAAGTTTGAGAGACCAGTGACCACCCTAGAGGCTTTTACTGGTCAATGTGTTTACCTGTTTGTTGATCATGAAGAGAAACAGATAGGAGGTTGTTGCCAATACCAAAACTGGGCTGTCTGGGTCCGAACAGTGGACTAGGGGCCTTTAATCAATACTGTACTGTAGCCCCAGTCAAAAGATGTCAGTTGCCTTCTACCTTGACTGGTACCACATGATGGCATGAACCAAAAGTAAAGAAGGAAAAGAAGAAAAATAGCTTCTCTCTGATGGAAGTAAAAGAAACCCTTCTGTCTCTGATGGAGAAAGTAGAAACCTTTCTCTCTCTGGTGGAGATGGGAGCCTCCCTTCCTCTGATGGAGGACGGAGAAACCAAAACCTGCCAGCCCTGGCTGGGGAGGCAACCACAGAGCCCCACATTTGGTGTCAGCTGAGGGTCCTTGCTATTCTGGGGGCTCATTAGCCACCAACATCCCAGGCACTGGAGGAGTTGAGGGGAGCAAGGTGCGTGTGATGGGCAATGAACCACCTGGGAGACAGGCGATGGGTAGTGCTTTGTCTTGTTTATTCGAAAGGGGAGTGGGTTTATAAACACTTGGGAAAGGTTGAGAAGGCACATACAGACTATAAGGTTATTGTATACATAGGGTTATTGGTTGTTATCTAATTGGCTAGTGTTGGAAGGTAGAAGTTGTGAGGGAGAAGTTGCAAAGGAGATAACAGAAGTGGCAGAAAAACGCTACATGTCTTCAGCCACATACTGGATGGCTACAGCAGCAGGGAGACTGTTTATTACCATATAAGGGTCTCTTGGGCAGCTGGCCACACCTTCAGGAACTGTGGGGGAGGGTTAGCAGAACCTTAGACTATGGAATGCTCAGGTGCTTTGAGATAGGGGGAGGGGCTCCTGGCCCCATTTTCTCTGGGTGAAGATGAGGCACACTACAACGTCGTGAGAAGGGAAGGCCAGCTTCAGCACCACAGTGGGTTCCCAACAATAACGCCAGTTGCAACTCCCACAGCCCAAGGACCCGGCCATGTCCAACAGCCCAGGCCAGCTTTCTTACAGTCCTAGCCCATGTTTAGCAATGCCCAACATTACTGCTGTGGAAGGCATCTTCAGTTCCAAGTACCATGTCCATGCCCATTCCACCTAACCAAAAGCTGCAAAAGACCAAAATCCACATGGTCAGATTCATTATGCAGCTACATCCCACTTCTGGCACCAATTCTGTTATAGCCACCTTCACATTGCTGGGATGAACTTCCAAATCAGGCTCAGTTCCAGTTCATGGGAGGTACAGGATGTACTGAAGCTTACAGATCCAAGGGAAGTTCCATGATGATGGAAGAAGCTGGCCCCTTTTCAAAGGTCCACACAGAGAGAAACACCATCAACAGGCACATTCCAGGGACTCAGGCAGAGCTCAAGCACTCTGCATACCTTTAGTCTAGAATTCCAGATCTTGCCACAGTGATACCTCCTCCAGACAGAGCTGGAGATCTAAGTTACATGCATTAATAAACTCCCAAATCTACTAGGGGACATCTATTCAAACTACCACAGCAGATCTACCCATCTTCTAGGGTCTTCCTCAGTTTCTTCAGTGTTTTGAAGTTTGTATTGTAGATTTCTTCATTTTCTTGGTTAGGTTTATTCCAGGGTATTTGTTGTCACAATAGTAAATGGGATTTTTTTCCCCCTTATTTCTTTCTTAGCATATTGATTATTGGTTTATAGAAGGGCTACTGATGTTTATATGTTAATTTTATATCCTGACACTTTGCTAAAAGTAATTATTAGCTCTAAAAATTTTCTGGGGAAGGGTTGGCGAGATGGCTTAGTGGTTAAGGCACATGTCTGTGAAGCCTAAAGACCCAGATACTCCAGGTCCCACATAAGCCAGATACACATGGTGGTGCATGCATCTGGAGTTCATCTTCAGTGGCTAGAGTCCCTGGCATACCCATTCTCACTTTCTCTCCCTCTGTCTGTCTGTCTCCCCTCTCTAATAAATTAACAAAAATTTTTTTAAAAACATTTAAGTTTTCTGATGAAAGTTTTAGCATCTTTTATGTTTAAAATCACATTATCCCCAAGTAAGAATGCCTTGATTTCTCCCTGCCCTATTTATATCCCTTTTGTTTGCTTGTCTTATTATTCTAGTTGAGAATTACAGTAGTATACACTAAATAAAATTGGAGGAGTGGACACTCTTGTTTTGTTCCTGATTTTAATGGAAATACTAGAATTCCCCATTTAGTATTATGTTGGCCATAGGTTTATTGTATATAACATTTATTGAGATATGTTTTATCTGTTCTCAAACACTTATAAAGAGAATCTGGGTTTTGTCCAAATTCTTTCTTGAGCTATTGAGATGATCATGAAAGTCCTATACTTGAATCCATGTAGATATATATTACATTTATCACTTTGCATAGGTTTAACCATCCTTGTGTCCATCCTTGTACTATGGAATAATGCAAAGTTGATCATGATAAATCGTCATTTTTTATGTATTCCTATATTTGACTTACAAATATTTTATTAAGGAATTTTTGCATCTACGTATAGCAGATAAATTGCTCTATAATTTTTTTCCGGTTATGGTGTTAGGGCAATATTGGCCTGTAGAAGTAGTTTTGTGCTATTCCTTTTTTATTATTTTATGACATAGTTTGAGAAGTATTTGTGTTAATTCTCTGTTGAAATAGTCACCCGTGACTCCATCCAGGTCCGAACTTATTTTACTCAGATTTTTTTTTCTTTTTTCTTAAGAGGAGGGAGTCATAGATCCCACCTCTTTTTTTTTAATTTTTTTTTTATTTATTTATTTGAGAGCGACAGACACAGAAAGAAAGAAAGACAGAGAGAGAGAGAGAGAGAGAGAGAATGGGCGCGCCAGGGCTTCCAGCCTCTGCAAACGAACTCCAGACGCGTGCACCCCCTTGTGCATCTGGCTAACGTGGGACCTGGGGAACCGAGCCTCGAACTGGGGTCCTTAGGCTTCACAGGCAAGTGCTTAACTGCTAAGCCATCTCTCCAGCCCAGATTTTTTTTTCTTACTTGAGGATTTTTTTTTTTACTTTTTTTTTTTTTTTTTTTTTTTTTGGTTTTTCGAGGTAGGGTCTCACTCTGGTCCAGGCTGACCTGGAATTAACTCTGTAGTCTCAGGGTGGCCTTGAACTCATGGCAATCCTCCTACCTCTGCCTCCCGAGTGCTGGGATTAAAGGCGTGAGCCACCATGCCCGGCATTACTTGAGGATTTTTGACCCAATATCTACAGATGAGGCTGCGTGGGGTTTCATTTCTACATTGTCTTTGCCAATTTGGAGAATGTAGACTGTGTCAATTTTTTTTTTTTTTCCTACAGATTGTAGGCATGGGCTCAGCCAAGCAAAACTCTTGGTGGAAACCTCCTGTTCCCAAGGGCTCAGGTCCTTCTGTGTGGCATGTTCTAAGAGCCATGTGGGCAAATATAATGGATTTTTGTCCCAGTACAGTGTCACCTCATTTTCCTCTGTGTATATGTGTGATTATGTGTGTGTATATGTGTATGCAGGTGAATGTTCACCTGTATATGCATACATGTGGAGGTCCATGGCTGACAGTGAATATCTTCCTCTCTTATTTCCACCTTATTTATTGAAACAGGTTCTCTCATTATTGGTGGTTCATTCATCTAGATTATGTAGCCTGCAAGCCCCAGGGATTCATGCCTGTAATACTCCTCCATGCCCCCCTGCCCAATTTTGTGATTAAAGGCACATACCATATCTGATTTTTACACAGGTACTGGTGGTTCAAACTTGAGGCTTCATGCTTGTGTATTAAGCACTTTATCTAGTGAGCCATGATATTGGGTGATGTTTTAATACTGATTCAATCTCTCTGCATGTTATATATCTGCTTAAATTATTTACCTCACTGTGAGATATTTTTGGTAGGTCATAGGCATCTAGAAGTTTATCCATTTCTTTTAGATTTTCTAGTTTAGTGGTTTTAAGATATGTCATAATGATTTTCTGAATTTCATTGACATGAACTTATTTTAAGATATGTTTTATTTGTTCTGTTTCTCAAACACTTATAAAGAAAAGCTGGGTTTTGTCCATTTTAATTTCTTTTATTAAAATTTTTATTTATTTATTTGAGAGAGAGAGAAAAAAAGAGGCAGAGAGAGAGAGAGAGAGAGAGAGAGAGAGAGAGAATGGGCATGCCAGGGCTCCCAGCCACTGCAAACGAATTCCAGATGTACACAACCCCTGGAGTATCTGGCTAACATGGGTGCTGGGTAATCTAGCCTCGAACCAGGGTCTTTAGGCTTCACAGGCAAGTGCTTAACCACTAAACCATCTCTCCAGCCCCATTTTGATTTCTAAATGTAAGGGTTTGTCAATATTGTTAATATTTTCACTAAACTCTTGGGCTGGAGAGATGGCTTAGTGGTTAAGGAACTTGCCTGGGTTCAGTTCCCTGGTACCCATGTAAACCAGATGCACAAGGTGGTACATGTATCTAGAGTTTGTTTGCAGAGTGACTGGAGGCCCTGATGCACCCATATTCTCTCTCTCTAATAAACAAATTAAATTAAAATTTTCTTTTTTAAAAAAACAAATCTTTGCTTCATAATTCTTTGTATTTTTTATTTCTATTTAATTGATTGCTGTCCTGATTTTGAGTTTGGCTAGTTCATATTTTTCCTAAAGCATTAAGGAATTACTGTTATTTATTTGTGACCTCTATGATTTCATAATATAGTCACTTAGCACCATATACTTTCTTCTAAGGACTAATTTGTTTACCATAGGTTTTGGCATTTTGTATTTTAGCTACCATTAGATTCCAGGAATTTTTTATTTCCTTCTTGACTTCTTTGATGACCCATTCATCATTTAATAGTGTTGTTTAATATTCAGGGGTTTCTGTATGTTGTATATTTCCTCTTGCTGTTGATTTGTAACTTCATCCCATTGTGGTCAAATGGAATATAAGTAAATGTTTCCTGTATTTGTTACATGACCTAATGTTTTAGAGAAAAATCCCATGGATTTCTGACAAGAGTATGTATTCTTGAGTGTTTGGATAGAATATTCTGTGGATATTTGCTAAGCTCATTTTATCTATGGTGTCATTTGATCCAAATGTTTAAGTTTTTTTCTTAAAAGGTCAGAAAACAGCCAGGCATAGTGGCACACACCTTTAATTCCAGAACCTGGGAGGCAGAGAGGTAAGAGGATTGTCATGAGTTTGAGGCCACTCTGAGACTACATAGTGAATTCCAGGTCAGCCTGGGCTAGAGCAAAACCCCTACCTCAAAAAACCAAAAAGAAAAGGCCAGAAAATGCTTTATATTTTTGTTTTATTGATACCTCCATACATATAGATAATATAGAATGATCATAGTCCCCTTCCACTACTTCTTCTTTTCCCCTCCCCTGAATCCCTTTTTCTTTCCAACTAATGTTTCTTCTATTTTGACGTCATCATTTTTCCCCTCCTATTGTTCAGGTCCTGTGTAAGTGGCATTAGCCACTGTGAGATCAGGAATATCAACCCCACTTTGTAAGCACTCCTTCCCTTCCTTTGGCTCTTACATTCCTTCTGCCAACTCTTTCACAATAGTCACTGAACCTTTGAAGCCACGATAGAGATGTCTCAGTGCTGAAAACTCCACTGTCACTTCTCAACAACTTGATGAGTTTTTGAGTTGTTCCAGCGGTCATGGCCATCTGAAAAGAGAAGCTTCTCTAACCAAAAATAAGAGTAGCATTAATACATGGGTATAAACATAAGTATTTAGAGGGCAGCTTGGTGGGTGTATGTATGTATGTGTGTATACACACACACACACACACACACACACACACACATATACATATGTATATGTATATGTATATGTATATGTATATGTATATGTATATTTGGATAGGCATATCCATACATTATATATATGGATCTATCTATCCATCCATATGGATATGTAATATATATGTAGGTATCCATATATCTATTTAGCCAGACAATAATAATAGTTTCTCCCCTAGGGCTTATGATCTCCTCTGCCATTGGCTTTTGATTAAATTTTCAGTACCAAACATGAATTCCCTCCCATGAAGTGGGTTTTCAAATACACTCAGATAACAGTTGGTTACCCCCATAATATACATGCTACCATTGCACTAGTTGATACATTTGGCTTGGATGGCCAACTGTAAAGCATACAGGGGTCACTGCTGGTTAATACTGTTGATAACTTGTGTCCTCTAACTGGCTGCATAGCTCTTTCTAGAATCATGATGGCCAGTCAACAAGGAGGAAGCTTCCAGCTTAGCTCCAGCTTGATTTCTTACTAACTTGAAGCCAAAGCTGTGGTGCCTTTAGCAATAGGGTCATATCATCTTGTTTTAGTGGGCATCTTTTTTTAAATTTTTTGCTAGGATGACCTGTCAATTTGTGACAGTGAAGTATTGAAGTTACTCACTATCACTGGGCTGAGGTTAATCTGTGATTTTATATCTAATAGTGTTTGTTTTAGGAAACTGAGTATACCCCATGTTTGGTACATATATATTTAGAATAGTAAGGTGCTCTTGTTAAATTGTTCCCTTAATCAGTTTAAGTGACTGTATTAGTCAGGGTTCTTTGGAAGAACAGAACTGCTAGAATGAATTATTTTAAAAAGGGGATTTCTTGGGTCAGCTTACAGTAGTCCAATAGCAGTTGCAGGCCCGAGAATCACCGAACCTGGTAGCTGCTCAGTCCACGTGGACAGAGGCCTCAGTAGTCCCGACCCGGCACTGCAGATGGTGCCAGAAAGCCTGGAAGCTTCCTGAGGAGCCACTGGGTTTCAATCCACGTGGGTCTTCAGTTGATGCTGGTCTTTAATCTGCACTGGTCTTCAATCCACGCTGGAAGGTAGCGATCAGCTCCAGCAGCCAAGTGGAAGGAAGGAAGCAAGGAAGGAAGTTAGGTAGGTAGGTACTCTTTTTACCCAGAGCTTCCTTATATCAAGTCCCCCTCTGAGCAGGGCCACCCACTCTGGGGGAAGGGCTCACCCTGGGGGAAAGACTTCCTCCTTTAGTTGATCCTTCCTAGAAAGCAACCTGTGGATTACTAAATGGATCAAGTTGACAATGCCTTAACTATCACAAGTCCACCCCTTGTCAACTTGGCATCAAATCATGTCTCCTTACATTATACTTAATTTCCAAATGAAAACAGTAACAAGCTCATAATTCCACCAAACATGGCATAACTATCCCACATACAACTGGAACCACAAAATCTTCCCTCCAACACAAAGTTTAGTCTCTAATATAATGGGTCTAATATAAATTCAATAATTAGCTAATGATATAATTGTAATATTTGTGTAGATACATGCAAACACTCTGTTATCAAGGCAGGACAGAAACATTGCAATCACAGTCCTCATTTCTGTAACTAGTCACATGGCCTTAGCTGGTATTTGTAAATGCCTTTTTCTACTACCCATTCTGTATTTCCTCCACCTTCAGCAAGCACTTCAGCAGGTCTTGGTTCTTTCCCTGCAGGGGTAAACCCATACCTTCATTCCTGAAGGATCTGGACCATTTATCATACTACTTCTATTGGGTTGTTGCAGTCATCCATTGACTTTGACAACAGGACATGGTAACACTAACAGACACCCTAAAGGATCTCCTGCGCTACAGGCATACTCTTTCTTACCTCCATTGTGGAGGAGCAGTCCAATTTCCCCCAGGTAATCTGGATCAATCACCCCTGCTATCACTGTAACTCCTTTCTTAACCTGTTCACTCAAGGGCATTAGGAGCCCAAAGTGACCAGTGGGAAGTCTTAGCTTCCAGTTCAATGGAATGTTCTTTGAGTCTCCTGGCAAAAACACTCCCCCCTCTGGGACCAAGACTTGTAGTCCAGCAGACGTAAGTTTGCAGAAACAGGAAGCAAAAATCTAGCTAATGCAATTTATAATAGCTGGGAAATGGAACCAGCCTAGATGTCCCTCAACTGATGAGTGGATAATGAAGATGTGGCACATTTATACAATGGAGTTCTACTCAGCGGTAAAGAAAAATGAAGTTATGAAATTTTCAGAAAAATGGATGGACCTGGAAAGGATTTTACTAAGTGAGGTAACCCAGGCCTAGAAAGCCAAGCACCACATGTTCTCTCTCATATGTGGATCGTAGCTACAGATGACTGGGCTTCTGCATGAGAATGAAAATACTTAGTAGCAGAGGCCAGTAAGTTAAAAAGGAGACATAAAGGGAAGAGAAAGAAAGGGAGGAGGGTACTTAATAGGTTGATATTGTATATATGTAAGTATAATGATTGTGATGGGGAGGTAATATGATGGAGAATGGAATTTCAAAGGAGAAAGTGTGGGGGGGGAGGGAATTAACATGGGATTTTTTTAATAATCATGGAAAATGCTAATAAAAAATTTTTAAAAATCTAGCTAATGGGTCACTTGGGGTGATGGTAAGTGGAACCATTCCCATTTCCACCCCTTGATTCCTGGACCCATGAATCGGGCTATGGGAGAAACAGTACCATATATAGGACACTGATTCAGAGCATATACAGCTTGCTGGAGGACAATCCCCCAGCCCTCCAAGCTATTGCCACCTAGTTGGTGCTGTAGCTGTTTCTTCAAAAGGCCATTCCACCATTCTATCAAGCCAGCTACTTCAGGATGGTGGGGCACATGGTAAGACCAGTGAATTCCATGATCATGAGCCCACTGCCATACTTCCTTGGCAGTGAAGTAAGTTCCTTGGTCAGAAGCAATGCTGGGTGGAATGCCATGATGGTGAATAAGGTGTTCTGTAAGCCCACAGATGGTAGTTTTGGCAGAAGCACTATGTGTAGGAAAGGCAAATGCATACCCAGAATAAGTGTCTATTCCAATAAGGACCAACACTGTCCTTTCCATGATGGAAGAGGTCCAGTGTAGTCAACCTGCCACCAGGTTGCTGGCTCGTCACCCCAAGGAATACTACCATATCTGGGGCTCAGAGTTGGTCTCTGCTGTTGGCAAATTTGGCACTCAGCAGTAGCTGTAGCCAGGTCAGCCTTAGTGGAAGTTGTTGCATCTCTGCCACCATGGCCACTTTGTTCGTGGGCCCATTGGGCAGTGACAGGGGTAGCTGAGGCAAAAGGTTGACCACTATCCATGGAACAGGTCAGCTTATCTACTTGATTATTAAAGTCATCCTCCAATGAGGTCACCTTCTGATGAGCATTAGCATGGCACACAAGTATCTTTATATCCTTTACCTATTCAAAGACTTCTATCCACATACACCTTCCCCAATTTTCCAATTGTGCTCCTTCCAAGTCCCAGACCATCCAGCCATGCCATTAGCCACAGCCCATGAATCAGTGTATAACCGCACATCTGGCCATTTTTCCTTCCAAGAAAAATGCACAATCATATGCACTGCCCGAAGTTCTGCCCATTGTGAAGACTTCCCTTCACCACAGTCCTTCAGAGTTGTCCCAGAAAGGGGCTGAAATGCTGCAGCTGTCCACTTCTGGGCAATGCCTGCATAACGTGCTGTGAACCATCTGTAAACCATGCCATAGACCTCTCCTCCTCAGTCACACCCCATGATGCCATAGGTGCATGGTTAGGGACAGAAGGCATTGCAACAGGAGTAGCAACCATAGGCATTTGAGCAACTTCCTCATGTAATTTACTCGTACCTTCAGGGCCTGCTCAAGCTCAATCACGTATATACCACTTCCACTTAATGATACACTGCTGCTGTGCATGTCCAACTTTATGGCCTGGTGAGTCAGATAACACCCAGCTCATAATGGGCAGCTCAGGTCTCATAGTAACTTGATGGCTCATTGTCAAACGTTCAGTTTCCACTAAGGCCCAATAGCAGGCCAAGAGCTGTCTCTCAAATGGAGAATAATTGTCTGCAGACGATGGCAGGGCCTTGCTCCAAAAACCCAATGCCCTCTGCTGTGATTCACCTATGGAGGCCTGCCAAAGGCTCCAAACAGCATCCCTGTGTGCCACTGAAACCTCAAGTACCATCGGATCTGCTGGATAATACGGCCCAAGGGGCAGAGCAGCCTGCACAGAAGCCTGGACCTGTGGAAGAGCTTTCTCTTGTTCTGGGCCCCACTGAAAACTAGTAGCTTTCCTAGTCACTTGGTAGATGGGATAGAGTAAGACACCCGAGTGAGGAATGTGTTGTCTCCAAAATCCAAATAGGCTCACTAGACATTGTGCTTCTTTCTTAGTGGTAGGAGGGGCCAAATGCAACAACTTGTCCTTTACCTTAGAAGAATATCCCTGCATGCCCCACACCACTGAACTCCTAGAAATTTCACTGAGGTGGAAGGTCCTTGAATTTTGGATGGATTTATTTCCTATCCCCTGATGTGCATATGCTGTACCAGCAACTCCAGAGTGGTTGTCACTTCCTGCTCATTTGATCCAATTAGCATTATGTCATCGATATAATAGACCAACATGACACCCTGTGGAAGGGACAGGCGATCAAGGTCCCTGCAAACTAAGCTATGACACAGGGCTGGAGAGTTAATATAACATTGAGGTAAAACAGTAAATGTGTACTGCTGACCTTGCCAGCTGAAGGCAAATTGCTTCTGGTGGTCCTTATGGACACGTATGGAGAAGAAAGCAGTTGAAAGATCAATAGCCACATACCGGGTACCAGGAGATGTGTTAATCTGCTCAAATAAAGAAACCACATCTGGTTCAGCAGCAGCAATTGGAGTTAGCACCTGATTAAGTTTCTGATAATCCACTGTCATTCTCCAGGATCCATCTGTCTTCTGAACAGGCCAAATAGGAGAGTTAAAGGGAGATGTGGTGGGAACCACCACCCCTGCATCCTTCAAGTCCTTTATAGTGGCACTAATTTCTGAAATCCCTCCAGTGATGTGATATTGTTTTTGATTCACTATTTTCCCTGGTGGTTGGAGCCTCAGTGGCTTCCATGTGGCCTTTTCAACCATAATAGCCCTCACTCCACAAGTCAGGGAACCAATGTGGGGGTTCTGCCAACTCGTAAGTATACCTATCCCAATTATGCATTCTGGGACTGGGGAAATAACCACAGTTTGGGGTTTGGAGTTTGGGGACCCACTGGACCCACTGTCAGTCTAACATTTGCCAAAACTCCATTGATCACCTGACCTCCAAAAGCACCTACTTTAACTGGAGGGCCATGGTGCTTTTGGGGGTCCCCTGGAGTCAATGTCAATTCAGAGCCAGTGTCCAGTAGGCCCTGAAAGGTCTGATTATTTCCTATCCCCCAGTGTACAGTTACTCTAGCAAAAGGCCACAGGTCCCTCTGAGGAAGCATAGGTGTAAGTTTAATATTGAAACTTTTGGCGGTTGCAGGAGGGTCCTTCCTCGAGGGGACCCAGCCACCCCTTCAATCAAGGGGCTCAGGTGCTATAAACTGGCTCAAGTCTAGAAACTGATTAAGAGGTCTTGATTCCCTGTTGCTATAATTCAAAGTGGCTTTATGTTCCCTTGCTCTGGAACTTTTCTGCTTGTACAGACCAAGAAGAAACTCAGTAGGCTTCTTATCTATTTGACTTCTGGGAACAACATGATTAATCAGCCAATTCCAAAGGTCCATACGAGTCATACCTTTATGTGCATAATTTTGCCTATGCTGTCTGTTACAAAAAACACATTCACCCTGCCTTTGGCAATTCAGCTCTGGCACTTGGCCCTTGTTACCCCAAGATCCAGTTATGCCCATTGCATCTAAATCACCTAATGCAGCAACTGCAGCTCCCACTGTGAGGTCTTCTTTACATAAAAGACCAATGATGGGAGACTTTAAGTATACTGGCGTTCCCCTCACAAATCTGTGTCTTATAGTCTTAGTGAAGGGCACATCTTCTGGATGCTCCCATTGTGGGGGCAAAGATGAGTTTACATGGCACTACCACTCCAGCATTTCAAGTTCTCTGAGCTTTTTAATCCCTTCATTGACATTAAGCCAAGGGATGTCAAGCAGCTCGAGCTCACTCACTGTAGGCCATCTTTGGATCCATACTTCAGCCAACCAATCAAAGAAACTCTTGGCACCCCTTCCAACTGCTGCACTGTTAAATCTAAAATCTCTGCTCAATGGACCTATTTCAGTAAATTCAGCCTGATCTAATCTTATGTTCCTTCCTCCATCATCCCACACCCTTAAAATCCATTCCCACACATATTCCCCTTGCTTCTGCCTGTACAAGTTAGAAAACTCCTTAAGTTCTTTAGGGGTGTACCTCACATCCTCCTGTGTCACACTTTCTATCTCACCTTTAGGGGCCTGCCTAGCCTTTCCTCTGGTTATAGGCCTAGAGGCAAAGATGGGTGGAAACTGAGAAGCACCAGCACTTCCTGCTGATTCCTCAAAGAGGGATGAATTCCCTCAGGCAAAGGTGGGGAGGGTAATACTTCAGGATGTGAGGGTGGGGATACAACTGCTGCTAAGGGAGGGCAGGTCATATTTTCATCCAAAACATCTTCAGAATCTAACACTTGGATGTCCCCAGGTTCTTCAGGGTCTTCCCACACATCACCATCCCAAGTCACAGGATCCCACTCTTTTCCAATCAGTGCCCTCCCTTTAACTTCTGATGGTTGGTGAGGCTGGTATTTGAATTTACGTTGCAAGTTAGCCAATCTCACAATGAGAGCTTGGGTTTGGTTTTCTGCAATCTGAGCCCTGTTCTGACTAGAGAGGAGACTCTCCTCCATGGCACCTTTAGAAACCTTGAGATCATGTATGTGAGTCTTAAGCTTGGAAATATACTTTTTGAGCTTCTGCCGTTCCCTCACTAGTTTGTCCAGAGATGCTAAAAGCAGCCAACCAGCCTCATCATTGGTCTTACTTTTCCACAAATATTCAAATGTTTTAAATACAGAGTCACTAAATTCCTTGTTCTTCACAAGACATGACTCAGGGTCACCAAATACATCTATCTCACGGAGTTCTTGAAATAGTGCACACCATGGATTATTAGTTCGCTCCTTATTTCCAGGAAAAGCACTCTCCTTATCACTATTAGGGCCTTTAGTAGCATTGAAATTGGAGAGCCAACCCCAGATAGCACTAAGTCCACTAGAGAAATACATCCTTACAATTTTGTTTCTCTAGAACCACTTCTGGTACCAAAATATGTATTAGCCAGGGTTCTCTAGAGAAACAGAACTTCTAGAATGATTTATTTTAAAAAGGGGATTTCTTGGGTCAGCTTACAGTAGTCCAATATCAGTTGCAGGCCTGAGAATTACCAAACCTGGTAGCTGCTCAGTTCTCATGGCCAGATGCCTCAGCAGTCCTGACCTGGCACTGCAGATGATGCTGGAAATCCTGGAGACTTCCCGAGAAGCCACTGGGTTTCAATCCACGCGGGTCTTCAGTTGATGCTGGTCTTTAGTCCGCACTGGTCTTCAATCCACTCTGGAAGGTAGCGATCAGCTCCAGCAGCCAAGTGGAAGGAAGGAAGCAAGGGAGGAAGGAGCACTTTTTACCCAGAGCTTCCTTATATCAAGTCCCCCTCTGAGCAGGGCCACCCACTCTGGGGGAAGGGCTCACCCTGGGGGAAAGACTTCCTCCTTTAGTTGATCCTTCCTAGAAGCAACCTGTGGATTACTAAACATATCAAACTATCACAGTGACATTCTTCTGTTTTGTTTTGGTTTGAAGACTCTCTTTTCAGATATTAGAACAGCAACACCTGCTTGTTTCCTAGCTGCATTTGCTTGAAATACCATTTTCCACACTTTTTTTCATAGAAAGTTCTTTCTCCTTCTGACAGCTTTGCTGGTTATGGTAGTCTGTATTGATAGTTATCTTTCAGAATTTGAAATAATCATTTCAAGATCTCAGCTCTTAAAGTTTCTGTTGTGAAATCTGTTGTTATTCTGATGGGCCTGCCTTTATAAGTGACTTTTCCCCCCACAATATACGTTCTTTGTTTTGTATTAGTATTTAGTTGTAATACAACAAGGGAAAGTTCTTTTCCTATCTTTGCTGTTTGGGATTCTAAATTCCTCCTGTATCTGGAGTGGCATCACCAATAAAATTGGGAAAAAATAATTTAAACTGTCTACTTATGCCTTTAGATAGAAATTCTTCTCCTATGCCCACAATTCTTTTTAATTAATACATACTTTGTATGGACACATCATGTGTTGGTACCATCATTTCCCTTCTTCCTGTCCCCATTGCATTGAGGACCCTCCTCAGTGGAATTGCTGGTATTCCCCATGGGATTGTGGGTTATGAGTTGTGAGAGCAGCAGTCAGTCATTGTAGGGGGAGACAATGCCTCTGGATACTCCCACCCAAGCTGTGGCTTTTATGATCTTTCCACTACCCTCTTCTGCAAAATTCCCTGAGCTATGGCAGGTGTGCTTTAAGTCTTCTTTAGTGTTGAGCTCTCTCAGCAGCTTCTGGATTTCTGTTTTGCTATGTTTTGAGTATCCTCAGTGTCTGTCTCCTTCACCCTGGCACAGGTTGTCAGGCTCTCCATGGAAGCAGCACTCTTGCTCATCTCTGCAATTCCTCTGTGGTTTCACCTGGGCTCTAGCTCCTGTGTGAGGGGTGATTCAGATCCTGCCAAGGAGTCAGCTATTTTTCCTTGTCTTGTTGATAGATTTTGGTTTCCTTTGGTTCCTGCTGCCTTCTGAAAATGAAAAGCAGATGCTCCAGTGGAGATTGAGATTGGCACAGGTTAAAGCAGATAAGCACTATTAAAGAGATTTTAATGGTTATAGACCCTCTTTTGTCCAAAAACTAGTGGGAGCTTGTCATGAAACCACACTCTTGGTTCCCATAGGAATCTGACTTGGTTGCCAGTTTCAGCTATTGGTTCTTTTCCACTGAGTGGATCTCATAGCCAATCAAAGAGCCATTAGTTACCCACCAAGGCTGGGTGACACCATTGCACAGGTATGTACTTCTTGTCAGGCTGGAAGCCTTTGAATATCAGTGTCCCCTCATACAGAACGTTGTTGGCGGCTTTCCTCCAGCACTTCATATAGTACTTCCCAGCACTATACAAGCTAACCATCTGGGAACTGGCTTCCTTTCAGATTCCAATCAGATCTCTCAATGTTCTGTGTCAGCAGCATGTGGTGTCTTCAGCAATAGGGTCTTACCTTTTACTACAGGCAGATAATAAAGTGCTGTGAATTAAGTCTGTCTTGTTTTGGAGACCTCATAGGTTTCTCCAATCAACAGCTCAATGTGGGTTGCAACCAATTTCTGGTACTGGGAGTTACAGGCCACAATCAAATGTTTTAAGCTTAGGTTTCATCCCACCCTCTTGAGTGCCCTTCTTACCAGGTAACACCCCCATACTCCTGTTGAGGGTTATATCTTTTAGTCTACTATCCAGGAGAAATGTTTCTATGGTACCAATTCATTTTGGGTTTAGTTTTGTGTGTTCCCATCCCCCCTCCAAACCCTTCCATACCTATTATCTGCCCCTCAAGTTGCCCATCAGTTATGCCAGCAAATCAAGCTGTTCCAGGTTAGGAACCACAGATGAGTGAGAACATGTGGCATTTGTCTTTCTGTGCTTGTGTGAGTTCACTAAGTATGACCTGTTCCAAGTCTGTTCATTTTCCTATTAATTTCATTATATTATTTTTCCTTACTGCCAAGTAAAATTCCACTGTGTAAATATATTACATCTTCATTATCCATTTGTCCAATGATGAGCACCTGCATTGATTCCAGAGCAAATATCTCTACAGTGAAGAGTGCAGCCTTGAGGGTAGATGCCCAGTTGAGGAATAACTGGGTCAGTTGGTAGATCTACATCTTTTTCAGGAGTCTCCATATGCATTTCCATAGTTGTTATACAAATTTGCACTCCCACCAACAGTGAATGAGGTTTGTCTATCCCCACATCCTCCCTAACATTTATTGTCATTTGACTTTTTTTTTTTTTTTCTTCGAGGTAGGGTCTCACTCTAGCCCAGGCTGAGTTCACTATGTAGTTTCACTATGTATTCACTATGTAGTCTCAAGGGTGGCCTTGAACTCTTGGTGATCTTCCTACCTCTACCTCCCAAGAGCTAGGATCAAAGGCATGTGCCACCACATCTGGTTTCATTTGATTTTTTTAATGATTGCCATCCTGGCTTGAGTAAGGTGGAATCTCATAGGTGTTTTAATTTGCATTTCCCTGATGATTAAGAATATTGAACATTTTTTTTAAGTATTAGCCATTTGTATTTCTTCTTCTGAGAATTCCCTATTATTCAGTTCTCTGCCCCATTTTTTGAGTGGATTGTTTGGTATTTTATTGCTTAGCTTTTTAAAATGTATTTTATTTTTATTTATTTACTAGAGAGGTGGGGAGGGAGGGAGAGAATGGGTGCATGAGAGCCTTCAGCAACTGCAAACAAACTCCACATTCATGTGCCACCTTGTGCATCTGGCTTACGTGGGTTCTGAGAAAATCAAACTTGGGTCCTTTGGCTTTGCAGGCAAGCGCCTTAACTGCTAAGCCATCCCTCCAGCCTGCTTAGCCTTATAAAATACTTTTATTTATTTGCAAGAGAGAGAGAAAGGCAGACAGAGAGAGAGAGGAGGAGGAGGAAGAAAACAAGCATGCCAGGGCCTCTAGCCACTGCAAACAAACTTCAGACACATGTGCCACCTTGTGTCATCTGGATTTACGTGAGTCCTGGGAAATTGAACCTGAATCCTTTGGCTTTACAGGCAAGCACTTTCAGTGCTAAGTCATCTCTCCAGCCCATGCTTAGGTTTTTGAGTTTTTGTACATTCTAACTATAAGGCCTCTGTCAGTGGTATAGCTGGCAAAGATTTTCTCACATTCTTTGAATAATCTATTAGCTCTGTTTATGGTATGTTTGTCCATCCAGAAGCTTTTTAGCTTCATGAGGTCCCACTGGTTGAGTGATTGTTTAATTTCCTGAGCTACTGGGATTTTGTTCAGGAAGTCTTTCCCCATTCCTATATCATGGAGAGTTCCCCCCATTTTTTTCATCCAGTATTTTGAGAGTTGCAGGTCTTACATTGATGTCATTACTTGATTTGGAGTTATTTTTGTGCATGGTGAGAAGAGTGGGTCTAGTTTCATTTTTCTACATGTGGTCATCCAGTTGTTACAGAACCATTTGTTGAAGATGCTGTCTTTGCTCCAATGTACTTTGTTGGCACCTTTGTCAAAGCTCAAAGAGGCAAAGTTACTTGAACTAAGGGCTGGGTCTTTGATTCTGTTCCATTGGTCTTTATGTCTGTTTGTATACCAGTACGATGTTATTTTTGTTACAATGGCTTTATAGTATAGCTTTAGATCAGGTATCGTGGTGCCTCTAGAGATGTTTCTTTGCTAAGGATATGTTTGGATATCAAAGGCCTGCTCCATTCCACATAAATTTTGAGATCATTTTTTCTCTCTAAGAATGATACTTCGATTTTTTATTAGTATCACATTACTCTGTATGTTACTTTTGGTAGAATTGCCATTTGCACAATATTAATTCTACCTGTCTAGGAGCATGGGAAATCTTTTCATCTTCTCATGTTCTCCTCAGTTTCTTCTGTATTTCTATGTTTTCATTATATAGGCCTTTCATATCCTTGGTTAGTGTTATGCCAAGGTATTTGATTTTTTTTTTTTTTTTTTTTTTGCTATTGAAAATGGTATAGCCTCACTGATTTCTTTCTTTTAAAAAATATTTTTAACTTTTATTTATTTACTTAAGAAAGAGAGAATGGCACACCAGGGTCTTGAGCTGCTGCAAATGAATTCCAGATGCATGTACCACCTGTCCATCTGGCTTATGTAGGTCCTGGGGGAATTGAACCTGGAATCCCTGGCTTTGTAGGCAAGTTCCTTAATGGCTAAGCCATCCCTCCAGACCTTATTTCTTTCTTTGTATGATTGTCTTTTGTGTATAAGAAAGCTACTGGTTTTTGTGTGTTGATTTTGTATCTTGCTATTGTGCTGAAGGAATTTATCACCTTTAGAAGTTTTATGGAAGAATGTTTCAGGTCACTTATGTATAGGATTATGTCATTTGCAAATACAGCTAATTAGACTTCTTCCTTGCCAATTTGTATCCACTTAATATCTTTCTCCTGTCTTACTGCTTGGGCAAGGACTTCCAGTACTCTGTTGAAGAGCAGCGGTGAGAGTGGGCAGCCCTGTCTTCTTCCCAATCTTAATGAGAACTCCTTGAGTCTTTCCCCATTAAGTATTATTTGTATGCCCATAATACTTATATTTGAGCTTTTTGTGGTGTTTTGAATATTCTGAAAGACTCACTTGAACCTTAATTTACCTTGTCCTTGTTGAGATGCTCTAGTTCATCAACCTTCTATTAAAGCTCAGATATTCTATCTTCTGCTTCAGCCATTCTATTGCAAATTTTATATAACTTGTGGTTTTCTTTCATAGTATTTGTATTTTTTCTTCATTATTTCTATTTTTACTGAATTATTATTTCATATCTTATATCATCAGTCTTCTTATTTCATTCAGGTGTGTGTGTGTGTGTTCCATAGGGGTTCATACAGGAGTTTGTTTTCTTCTTTACTTTCTGGGTTTTTTTCTTCTTTGATTTCTTTGAACATAATTCTAGTCATTCTTTCAAATTATCTCTCTGGGATTTTATCTAATACACTTTCACTGGAAGCCATTTCTGTGGGATTAGTAACTTAGAGGAGTTATGTTGACTTTTCATGTTGCTTATATTACTGCATTGGGACTTATGCATCTAGGGTTATTTTGTTCTTGGAAATTTTTTGCCAGCTGTATTCATAAATGCATAGTTCATAATCTGTATCTTCAGTCCAGGAGCTCAATTATCTGATGCAACGTCTGTATTACTCCAGAGTAGAATATTAACAGAAAGAGTTACAATTGCTGAATATGCCCACTCTGTAAGTGTCATATTAGCAATAACAACAGGATACTTTTGACCTTAGTAACTATTGAAGGATAAACAAAGATGGTATGGAATATATTAGGGTTTTGTTACTCAAATTAGAAGTGAGAGTGTGAGGAGAGGGAACAATATTAGAACAATTTTGAAAAAAAAATGAGGTGGGAAAATATCTGGGTGGGGAGAATTGACATTTTATTAGGAATCCACCATTTTTAAAACTTGGTACCATTATGGTTGGTTATAGTTGTGAAGTATAAGGAGGAGGAGATAAAAAGAGGTTATAAGAAGAGGGAAATCATATGAATTGGAAAGAGTAGTGGAGATTGCTCTAGCATAGACTGGATAGAAAACAATACAGAACAATCTCAAATCCTAATTGAGCAAATACAAAGAAAAACCAGTACAGGGTATATAAAGTGTCCCCTATAGCCTCATGTGTTTGTGATTAAGCCACATATTCAATTCCCAACTGGTGGAGCCTTTGGGAAGTGAAGCCTTTCTGAAGGAGTTATGTCACTTGAGGCAGACCTTGAGGCTTAGTAGCCCAGATTGCCAGTGCTAGCCATATGACTCTTGATGCTAATTTGCAGCTAATGTACTGAGGTATGATACCCAGCCTGTGTTCTGCCATGTTGTTCCCTGCCATGATGAATCTTCCCTTTTAAGCCTAAAATAAATCCTTTTTCCCCATGAGATGCTTCGGGCTGAGTGTCTTGTCCCAGCAACAAGAAGGCAACTGGTACAATATGCAAGAGTGGGGATGTGGGCTGGAGAGATGGCTTAGCAGTTAAGGTACATGCCTGTGAAGCCTATGGAGCCAGGTTCACTTCTCCAGGTCCCACATCAGCCAGATGCATGTGGTGGTGCATGCATCTGGAATTTGTTTGCAGTGGCTGGAAGCCCTGGTACACCCATTCTTACTCTCTCTCTCTCTCTGTGTCTCTAATAAATAAATAAAAATAAAATAAATCTTAATAAAAGAGTGGGGATTTAAAAATAGTTGCCATTTTTTAAACTAAAAATGACAAAAAATTAACCATAACATACAATAAAAAGACAGCACATATTAAATGCTCATTAAACTAAAAAGGAAAAAGATTTCATCAGTACATATTTCTGGTTTATTAGTGTTGATTTTGAATTATCCTCCCTGGAATGTTTCATTTAAGAACCTGCACTGACAGATTCTCACCAGATTTTAGGGCTATGTATTGTTTTCATGTTTAGACCAGCTATCTTTGGGATGAAGTTTTTTGTTGTTGTAGTTTGTTTATTTGTTTTGCTGAGTTCAGGAGTCAGCTCCTTCCCTTGTGCACTCTTGGCTTGGCTCAGCTTAGTGCTATGTTGGAGAAAGGAGACCTTGGCTTCACCTGCAGTCTGTGTTCCCACTACTGGCATAGTGGGGGAGAGGATTTGTGAGTATGGTGGTTCCCAAAGAGCTCAACTAGCCCTTATTTTCTGTGTCATCTTCTCATCCTGTAAGGCCTTTGTGCTTTGAGCTTTTACTAAAGTGTGTGTCAGTATGTATTTCCTGTAAATGATTCTAATTGGGTTGGTTGGGCTTCCTGAATCTGAGAATTCAGCCACTATGTGTGTGTGTGTATTAAAAAGAAAGAGGGCTGGAGAAATGGCTCAGTGGTTAAAGGCACTTGCTTGCAAAGCCTAACAGCTAGGGTTCAATTCCCCAGGACCCACATAAAACTAGATATACAAAGTGGCACATGTATCAGGAGAACATTAGTAAGAGGCCCTGGTGCACTCATCCGCCCCCTCCCCCCCGTCTTTCTCTCATTCTCTATGAAGTTAAAATAAATAAGCAGAGGGAATGTATATGATCATTATCCATATATCTTTTTTTTAAAGTCATCAATGCTCTTTTTTTTAAATTTATTTATTTGAGAGCGACAGACACAGAGAGAAAGACAGATAGAGGGAGAGAGAGGGAATGGGCACGCCAGGGCTTCCAGCCTCTGCAAACGAACTCCAGATGCATGTGCCCCCTTGTACATCTGGCTAATGTGGGACCTGGGGAACCAAGCCTCGAACCGGGGTCCTTAGGCTTCACAGGCAAGCACTTAACCGCTGGGCCATCTCTCCAGCCCCATTATCCATATATCTTTTGGATCTCCTAGACGGTATAATTTAGTTTAGAACATTCTTATTTAAAAAAAATATTGATTTGAGAGAGACAAAGAGGCATATAGAAAGAAAAAGAGAGAGAATGGGCATGCCAGGGCCTGTAGCCACTGCAAAAGAACTCCAGATGCATGTGCCACCTTGTGCATCTGGCTTATGTGGGTACTGGGGAATTGAACTTGGGTCCTCAGGCTTCTCAGGCAAGTGCCTCAATCACTAAGCCATTTCTTCAGCCCATAGAACATTCTTTTTTTAAATTAATTATTTTGTTGTTGTTGTTTATTTGACAGAGAAAGAGGGAGAGAAAGAGAATGGGCATGCCAGGGCCTTCAGCCACTGCAAACGAACTCCAGATGCATGTGCCCCCTTGTGTATGTGGCTAACATGGGTCCTGGGTAATTGAACCTGGGTCCTTTGGCTTTGCAGGAAAATGCCTTAACAGCTAAGCCATTCCTCCAGCCCCCATGGAACATTCTTATTCTGTCATCTTTGTCTTTTAACTTACCTTTCATATCTTTAAATTTCCTCACTTGCTGCTCTTTCTCCTTGCTTTCCTCCTTCCTTACTTCCCTTCTTCCCTTTCCACCTCTTTGCTCCTCCCTCTCCCTCTCTTTTTCTTTCCTTTGGACAAAGTTTCAATATGTTGTTCAGACTGGTCTCGAGCTGTAGCCAAGCAAGCCTCCTGCCCCACTCTCACAAGTAGTTGAGGCTACACCATGACCAGCTCCTTTGAATTTCCTCTTGTATTCCAACTGCTGTTTTATTTTCCTCTTCTGCTGTATCTACGCTCCTAATTAATTTATCTCCTTTTGAACTTAAATTTTATATTTTAAATTCCTTGCTTTTATTTAGTCAATTTTTAAAATATCAGTGAAATTTTACTGTCTCTGATTTTCTTTTCTTTTTTTCTTTTTTTTCTTTTCTTTTCTTTCTTTCTTTCTTTTCTTTTCTTTTTTTTTTTTTTTTTGGTTTTTTGAGGTAGGGCTTCACTCTAGCTCATGCTCTCCTGGAATTAACTACGTACTCTCAGGGTGGCCTCGAACTCTGAGCAACCCTCCTACATCTGCCTCCTGAGTGCTGGGATTAAAGGCGTGTGCCACCATGCCTGGCTTGTCTCTGATTTTCTTGTTTTGAGATATTTTTAGCTCTTAAGATTTTAAAAGTATTTATGTAATTTATTATATACAGTCTCTGTGGCCCTGATTTTGTAGTTTAGGAAATATTGTAGTTGCATTCATATTGCTGGGACAAACACCTGACCAACAGCAGCATATAGAAGGAAAGAGTTCATTTCGGCTTACAGTCTCAAGGGGAAGTTTCAACATGGTAGGGAAAGGATGTTAGAGCAGAGGCTAGGCATCATATCTTGCCACAGCAGCTAGCAAAAAGCAGCAAGAGAGTAAACTGAGATCTGGCAAAGGGGAAGCTGGACTATAGTACTCCAAAGCCCCCCCCTCCCCAAGCAACACACCTCCTCCAGCAAGGCTACACCTCCCACATTGCCACCAGCTGGGGACAAAGTATTCAAATCATATGAGTCTACGGGGGACATTCCACATTCAAAGTACCATAGTGACATTGGTGTTCTTATTTGTTCACAGTTGCTGGTTTTCCCATGTATTTTTGTAATTCAAAAATTATTTTCCTGGGGGCTGGAGAGATGGCTTAGCAGTTAAGGTGCTTGCCTGCAAAGTCTAACAACCTGAGTTTGATTCATCAGCACCCATGTAAAGCCAGATACACCAAGCGGCACATGCATCTGGAGTTTGTTTGCAGCGGCTGGAGGCTCTGGCATGCTCTCTCTCCTGCTCTTCTCTCTGTTTGCAAATAAATAATTAAAGTATTAATAAAAATTATTTTTTATGCATTTCATCATCTAATAAATTCCAGCCCATATTTCTGGAAGCCTAGCTCAAGGAATCTTCATGCCTAGATCTAAAGATCTACTTCAGAGAGCTTTTGCATTCATTTCTGCCTGGCACTAATCCCAACACACATTAACTGCATTATCACTTTGGAGCCTCTTCATGGTATCTGGGTAAAGCTGCTTCAAACTTCAAATACAGATGAACGTGTCTTGTCATTTTGACCTCCAGATGTTCTTTAACTTTTCTATCAACTTACCCATGAATTAAAAGTAATTTATAACACTGTATTTTAGCCATTCTAAGGTGGCTACAAAAGTGAGAGATTTTTATATAAATCTAATCTATGATGTCATTTCTGGTTTGGTTTTTTTGTTTGTTTGTTTGTTTGGGGTTTTTTTTGGTTTTTCAAGGTAGGGTCTCACTCTATCCTACACTGACCTGGAATTCACTATGTAGTCTCAGGGTGGCCTCGAACTCTCATTGATCCTCCTATCTCTGCACCCAAAGCCACCATGCCTGGCTCATTTCTGTATTTTTTAAACTTATATATCTGTACAGAATCCAGTATTGTGTAGTCTAATGACTAGTTTATAATTTTTTACAAATATATCTGTCATATGTGATATTAGTATGTTTATATAGCTGGAAAGGCATGCTTCTCTTATTGTTCTAATTATTATTGGCTGTTTAAATTTTTTTGTTGTTTATTTTTATTTATTTATTTGAGAGCAACAGAGATAGAAAGAGGCAGATAGAAAGACAGAGAGAGAGAGAGAGAGAGAGAGAGAATGGGCGTGCCAGGGCCACCAGCCACTGCAAACGAATCCCAGATGCGTGTGTCCCTTTGTTCATCTGGCTAACGTGGGTCCTGGGGAATTGAGCATCGAACCCGGGTCCTTAGGCTTCACAAGCAAGTGATTAACCGCTAAGCCATCTCTCCAGCCCTTTTTTTAAAAAAAAATTTTGTTTTTATTGGCTCTTTTTGCCATTGTTTAATGTTTCAGAATGAGCTGTCAAAATATGAAAAAAATGTCGAGTTATGTTAATATATGTTGTGTGGAAAAATTCCACATTTTGGAAAGAATATACATTGTTTTTCTTTCCATCTGCACATTTCTAAATAATATTTTAGCTTTTTCTAGGTAAAATTTTAACTTTTCTTCTAATCAACAGAAAAAGAAATTTTCTTACATTACAGTACTAATTAAGTATTTGAATATAACTGGTAATTTTGAAATACCTGTGATTCCACTACTACAGACACTTTTTTTGTTTTTTACAGACACTTTTGCTTGATTTGCTTGGCCAGCAGTAAGGAGCCCTCAATTCAACCACAACCGTCCGCTCGGGGGCGCTCGCGCGAAACGCCATCCGCTCCGGGACACGCCTCCGTTTCCTTGGTGACAGGCTGCGCGCGGCTTCTTTACTTCCTGTTCCGGGAAGTGGCGTGTTACGCGCCCGGCGCGTGACGCAGCGCGGCTCCGGTATAAATGCGTGCGCGCGCCGGCGCTCGCTCTCTCCGTCGGTCGGGCTGTCAAGATGGCGCCGGTGAGCGCGTGCGGGGCGCGCGGGAGGGCTCCGCTGCAGGGGGAGCAGCTTTTGTGTGCAGCGAGTGGGAATGGCCCGCTCGGGGGCACCGGAGCGGAGAAGGGGAGACAAGGGCGGGGTCTCTACCTGGCTAGCAGCCCCGAGCTGCTTCTAGACCCTGCCGGCTGCCTCGCGGCCGGGCCGAGCGGGGCCGCGGAAGGGGAGGCGTCTGCACCATTGCTGCCGCCTGCCTTAGTGACCCGAAGGGGAGGGGTTGGGCAGTGGGGCCTCTCCGACGGCCTGGCCGGAGAGCTGCGGTTGCCAACGCTTCTGAAAACTTTAGAACAGAGGAGTAGGGAAAGAAGCTTATTTTTCCTCAAGTGTCCTCTTTTTAGCAATAGTCAAGTCGTGACCTTAGCAATATGACAAGCGCGATGCAAACACTTAAATCGTTAACAGTGACAATTTGAATTTGGCTGTATGTAGACAGCTAAGCAAGGCAAAGGCTGAAGCCCCAGCCGAGGAATGGGACCATTCACAGCCCCTCTCCCCGGATTTGTGTGTTGATCAGCACACCGTTTGCCTCCCCTAGCTTCCCCTAGCCACAGTATTGGGGTTGGTCTCCCAGCTAAGAATGAATAAAGTCCTTCACTCATCTTGTGCCATTTCCAAGTTTGGGCTATTATGAGGATGGGGAGTAGTTCACAAGCTACCCGGAAGGCCACCCCTGGTGTTAATACACATTTGGATACCTCTAATCCGGTGATGACAATTTCTCAGTAAAATCTGGATAGGTTGAAACTGGATCAAAGTTTGACAACACGTACATGAAAATGTCAACCCATGATTGCATATTGGCCAAGTCTTTAAAAATGTACATACTTTTCTAGCTTCATTTGATTGTGTGGCCAATTTATGTAGCCTTGATCTGTTTTTTTTTTTAAATTTCAAAAACCACTACCAGATAAACTACTTAAGTACCTGTAATAGGATAAGATTTGAAATTCCATAGCCATACGTGGGTGGAGTCCGAGCTCTGGCATGTAATGACCTGAAGTTAGAATACTACCTGTTTCCCCTCCCCCCCAAGCTGGACTGAGAGTAATGGTAGTGTTGGTTCCTGGTGAATAGTACAAAGTTGTATCTGTAAACTATGTAAGTTAACACCACCATTATGTTTGTGTAGCAGAAAGACAAGAAGCCTAAGAGGTCAACCTGGAAGTTTAATTTGGACCTTACTCATCCAGTGGAAGATGGGATTTTTGATTCCGTAAATTTTGTAGGTATCACTCTACTTGACTTTTTTCTGTCAACAGTACTTCATAATTTTAGTATGATACTCAATATTAACCTAAGCTGTATTCCTAGGGTGCCTTCCCTAGTGAATATCTAGGGTTCCCTTCCCTAGTTTTGTATTTTTTCTGTTTGAAAATAGGAGCAGTTTCTACGGGAGAAGGTTAAAGTCAATGGAAAAACTGGAAATCTCGGGAATGTTGTTCACATTGAACGTTTCAAGAATAAAATCACAGTTGTTTCTGAGAAACAGTTTTCTAAAAGGTTGGTGCTCGTGTTGCAAATTTTAATGGAACATTTTATAGGCTATGCAAATGTAGCATCTTGATGTTTGCAAAAATTCTCATGATATATCAGAAGTGTTTGGAACTTTATAATAAAGGCCTGGATGGTTGGGAGAGATACTAGTACCTGAGTGCCAACTGATTAGGCTGGTTTGTCACAGCATTTATAATTGTTACACTATAGGAAGCCTCTGTAGGAAATTACAGGCCCTTCTAACATAAATTTTATTTAACTTTTGGTGCTTCAGTATTAGAATATGTAATATGTACTTGGGAAATATTCCAGCTTGCTGAGGAAAACAATATTCCTCAGTGTTGTTATGCAGCAGAGGCAGCTGTCATTTCTGTCCTACATACTAGCTTCCATCATTTAAAAAAATTAGCTTGTAGATAAGAGGTGAGAATGTAGATTTCATAGAATATAGATTAACATGGTTGGAACTGGTTGTGTCCCCCTGTCAAACATACTTCCTAGAAATAAAGATGAACTATGGGGAGGGAGTCAAGCATAAGATGAATGTGGCAGTGCATGTTTCTATATACTACGCCTTTCACAGTAGAGTTTGACCAACCGTCTTAATTAGTTCATGTTTTTGTTTTAAAGGTACTTGAAATACCTTACCAAGAAATACCTGAAGAAGAATAATCTTCGAGACTGGCTTCGTGTGGTTGCATCTGACAAGGAAACGTACGAACTTCGTTACTTCCAAATTAGTCAGGATGAAGATGGCTCTGAGTCTGAGGACTAGTTGGCCTTCCCTGCAGGGCTTTGTTTGCTTTTAATCAAACGAAGTAGTAAGGTTTTACTAAAAGTGAAACTTCCAGTTTGTCAGTGAATAAAAATCATTAAACTTACTACTTAAGAGATGTGCATATGGTTTTGGTTTTCCTTGATTTTTTTTTTTTTTTTTTTTTTTTGAGGTAGGGTCTCACTCTAGCCTAGGCTGACTTGGAATTCAATAAGTAGTCTCAGGCTGGCCTCGAACACATGAGACTCCTACCTCTGCCTCCTGAGTGTTGAGATTAAAGGTGTGCACCACCATGCCCGGCCCTTTCCTTGATAAATTTTTATGAGCAATATTTAATTGTTTACAGCTAGTAGGATTTTTTCCTAGGATATCCAGAATATAAAGTAAAGATAATGTGTAATAGAAGTTATTAAGGAAATTTATACCTATTTGGAAGATACCTTTAGTATATAAATGCTTTCATTGTCTACAACTCATACATAATTGACTCACTGCTGCCCCCTTTAAGTTGTGTGAGTGCATGCTAGAACAATATTTAACCTATCCCATTAAGTCTGGGGAACTTACTTGTCTAATTGGAATCCTGTTTCTTCAGGATGCTCCTCATTCTAAAAATGTCAACTGTCCGGATTTTAGTCAAGAGGAAAAGGGTGCACCAGAGCCTGTACATCAGATCATGTGCCACCTTGTGTATCTGGCTTACCGTGGGTACTGGAGAATTCAACCTGGGTTAAAGGAGTTTGAAATAGTTGCTTTTGTGAGCTTAAAATGCTCTCTAGTCCTGAACTGTCCTAAAATAACAGCCTCCTTTAGAAGACTACTTACCAGGTCCAAAAAAGGGGGGTGGGTGTCAGTTTCTCAATCTGGGCCATGCTGAATTTTGAGTGCTTTTGTGATGTAAGACAGAAGCAAGAAGTTTATTTAATAGTTTAGAAGCCTAAGGATATGGGTAAATGCTTCCACATTAATTTTACATTCAATATTACACCAGTATCTGAGTACATATGCTTTAAAGAAGCTGCATGCTAGGCATTACTTGAGAAAACAATCTAAGATTTCATGGTATTTGATTCCACTACCTACACTGGGGCTGTTGAGCAGGTCCAAGCATTTCCCCACTGAACAGTGCTTCAGATCCCTACCAGGAACAATGCTAACACTACTGGGGACAGAGTTGGGATGTGAACCTTGTTAGGGGGCACATCATATCCAAGGTATAACTGTTTCTGTAAAATTTTGTAGAGCGTGGCCCATTGCTTTACATATATGTGCCCTGGCAGAGTTGATTGTTATCTCTTTAAAAGAAAAAAAAAATGGCTTTAAACAGGCTAAGGGATCAGTTCCCAAGCATATATCCACAGATTATTGGCTGAGAAATTCAGCTCCTTGCTCTGGTTGCAAAGGGTCTGCGCTGGACAGGATAGATAAAAGTCACAGCACATGATCTCAAACCACTCTTGGAACAGGGGAAGGGGATTCCATAGAGGTAGGAGTCCTAGGAGGGGGAGTCAGGCTGGCCACCACTGTGGTTCTCCAGGAGGTAGAGCTGTGTGGTGATAGGTCCTCAGCCATTGTGCTGAGTGCTAGGGGACGCTATCAAGAAGAGTTCAGGTATGACTTAGATTACAAGTGGATAATTAAGGTGTCATTTTGTTAGTCAAAGCTAGATAGAATTATGTTGATATCAAAGCTCTTAATTAGATGATGCATTCTGGACACGTGACTTCACATTGTAAAGCCAACTATATCCTGAAGATTTTCCTTGCCTTGAAAGTTGGGGATCTGAATCAAGTAAGCTGGTGGGAAATTGCTGAAGAGGCAAGAGGATTAGGAATTTGAGGCCAGTCTGAATCAACTAGGATATTTTGTATTATTTTATTCTTATTGTTTTTTTTAGCTTATTTTACATTAAAAAATTTATTTGCAAGTTCATCTTTATTATCTACCAAGTTTGAGGTCAGCCTATAATATGTATGACCCAGTGTAAAGTCAGTATACAAAGTGATGTATGTTTGTTACTGTATTTTGTTCTTACCCTGTCCCATTCTTTCTGGTTCCCTTACTCCAAATAGTTTCCACTTTTGCCTTTATGTCACATTACTCTCTCCCTTAAGAGCTCTTCCTCTGCTGTCAAGGTTCCCTTTCTACTTTTTCATGACCTACAAACATACACATATGCACACACACATGCACATATATAAATTTAAATCAAGAGTCCACATATGAGAGAAAATGTATTTGTCTTTCTGAGTCTGGGTTCTGTTGCTTAACATAATACTCTTCCAGATGCATCCTTTTTTTTTTTTTTTTTCAAATATGTTCTTTCCTTTTGGGAGTTGAGGAGACAGGATCTCATGTAGCCCACTGGCTCTGAACACCCTATATAACTGAGGGTGACTTTAAACTTCTGATCTGCCCACTTCTATCTCCTGAGTGTTGAGATTATAGAGATAAGCCTACGGACCAAACTCAGGTCTTTGTGCATACTAGACAAGCACTACTGACTGAGCTACATCCCCTGAGTAAAACCCCATTGTGCATATGTACTACATTTTCTTCACTCATCTGTTTGCCATTGAGATTTTTTATTTTATTTTTTGAGGTAGAGTCTCACCCAAGTGGTGGGATTAAAGGCCTATGCCACCATGTCTGGCTTTTTAAAATATATATTTTGGGCTGGAGAGATGGCTTAGTGGTTAAGCACTTGCCTGTGAAGCCTAAGGACCCCAGTTCGAGGCTCGGTTCACCAGGTCCCACGTTAGCCAGATGCACAAGGGGGCGCACGCGTCTGGAGTTCGTTTGCAGAGGCTGGAAGCCCTGACGCGCCCATTCTCTCTCTCTCCCTCTATCTGTCTTTCTCTCTGTGTCTGTCGCTCTCAAATAAATAAATAAAAAAATTTTTAAAAAATCTTTAAAATATATATTTTGTTTACTTATTTGAGAGAGAGAAAGGCAGAGAGAGAGTGGGTGTGCCAGGTCTTCCAGCCACTGCAAACAAAACTCCAGATGCATGCTCCCCCTTGAGCATCTGGCTTTTGTGGGTCCTGGAAAATTGAACTGGGATCCTTTGGCTTTGCAGGCAAATGCCTTAACTGCTAAGACCTCTCTCCAGGCCCACCTTAGTTTTTGAGACAAGATTTCACTGAACCAGGAACTCTGATTTGACTAGACTAGTAGCCAGCAAGCCACAAGGATTTTCGTGTCCCTGCTTCTCTAGCACTGGGATTATAAGCACATACACACCTCTGCACCTGTTTTTTATGTGGGTGTTGGGGATCTAAACTTGGGTCTTCTTTCTTATACTTAACTAATTTTCCATGTTACCAAGCAGATATATTCTAAAGATTATCAATGAAGATTAGGTCCTGAGGATTTTTTGTGGTTTTTAGTTTGCTTATGTTAGTATCATATTAATCATATGGTGTAAAAATACTCAATGTGGGGCTGGAGAGATGGCTTAGCGGTTAAATGCTTGCCTGTGAAGCCTAAGGACACCGGTTCCAGGCTTGGTTCCCCAGGTCCTACGTTAGCCAGATGCACAAGGGGGCGCACGCATCTGGAGTTCGTTTGCAGAGGCTGGAAGCCCTGGCGCGCCCATTCTCTCTCTCCCTCTATCTGTCCTCCTCTCTGTGTCTGTCGCTCTCAAATAAATAAATAATTTAAAAAAAATACTCAATGTGTTCTAATACATTGTGGGTTTTCCTTTAAAAACATGCTCATTTATTTATATGTGAGACTATGGGCAGGCCAGGGCCTCTTGCTGCTACAAATGAACTCCAAATGAATGTGCTATATTGTACATTTGGCTTTATGTAGGCACTTGGGGATTGAACCTAGTTCTGCGGGCTTTGCATGTAAATTTAATCCTAAGCCATTTTTCCAGCCCCATTATGGTTTCTCATATTAAAACACCAAGTGTTCTGTCTTTGGCCAATGGGAATCTCTTCAGATTGACTCTTGTATAATTTGGTATGACTATTCATGTTTTTACTGCTTCCTTGCGTCCTAGTATGACAGGATAATTCAAGGTTCTGCCAAGTTTCTTTCCTTGCTCTGGAATCATCCATTTGTCTACAAAAAGACTGAACTGTTGGGGCTGGGAGAGGGGTACTAAATATGCTTCTTTCTAGTGAGCTGGTTATTGCTTCTAGGCTTTTCCAGTGGACAGAGAGAAGGAAATACTGTTTTTTCTTTTTGGTGAAGGATGTGGGCAACAACTTTTCTTTCTTTCTTTTTTTTTTTTTTTTTTTTTGGTTGTTGTCGTTTTGTTTTGTTTTCTGAGATAGGTTCTCATTCTAGCTCAGGCTGACCTGAAATTCACTATGTAGTCTCAGGGTGGCCTTGAACTCGCGGCAATCCTCCTACCTCTGCCTCCAAAGTGCTGGGATTAAAGACGGGCGCCACCTTGCCTGACTAACATTTTTTTTTAAAGAAAAATAGCATTTGAGCTGCAGTGATAATGTACCTGTAGGCCTACTCAGGAGACCAGAGGTTTGGGGGAAGCCTGAGTGATACTGTAAGACCTTGCTTCAAAGAGGAGGAGTGCACGGCGTGGTGGCGCATGCCTTTAATCCCAGCACTCAGAGGGAGGATCACCATGAGTTCAAGGCCACCCTGAGACTCCATAGTGAATTCCAGGTCAGTCTGGGCCAGAGTGAGACCCTACCTCGAAAAACCAAAAAAAAAAAAAAAAAAGGAGGAGGAAGGAGGGGAAAGGAGAGAATGGAGAAAATAGCTAAATTTATATGACTGATTCAATCAGAAATTAGGATGGGGGGTGGAAAGATGGTTCAGTGGTTAAGAGAAATTCCTGTGCAAGTATGAAGGCTTAAGGAGCACTCAAGATAGAACCTTAGGAACCACGTAAACAGCTGAGCATGGGCACACATGGCTGTAACCCAGTTCTGTAAGGGAATAGAGACCAGAGAATTTCTGGAACTCCTGGAAAAAAGTAAGAGACTGGCTCAGATAAGAATGGTAGAAGAGTGATTGGGCTGGACACCTGACATTCCACTCTCGCCACTGCAGCCAAGTGTACCCTGAGACAGGCAAGCACACGGGGCACCACATGGGTACATAAACATGCATACACCACACAGAGAGAGGGAGAGAAAATAAGGATAGGGGCTGGGGAGAGATGGCTTGCACTTATTTTGCAAGCCTGTTGACTGAGCTCAGATCTGCAGCGTTCACATAAAGCTGGATGCTCAATGGTGCATGTTTATGTAACTGCCATGTGACTATGGCAGTGGGAGGCGGGGTTGGAAGAATCTCAAAACTTGAGGGGCAGCAAGTCCGGCTTCCTCAATGGAAAACAACAAAGAGAGGCCCTTCCTCAAATGAGGTGGAAGGAGAAGACCAACACCCTGAGGTTATCCTCTGGCCTCCACACACTCCAATGGCAAGTGTGTGAACACACAAGAAAAAAAAATAAGGATAAGAGGTTTTTTTTTTCTTTTTGGTTGTTGGAGGTAAGGTCTCACTCTAGCTCAGACTGACTTGTATTTCACTATGTAGTCTCAGGGTGGCCTCAAATTCATGACGATCCTCCTACCTCTGCCTCCTGAGTGCTGGGATTAAAGACATGTACCACCACACCCAGCAGGATAAGATAGTTTTGACTTCAAGTGTATACCCATATCTCTTTTTTCCATGCCAAAAATTCTAATTTTTCAATGATAATACAAATGTTTATTTGCTTTTCTTCACAGCTTACATACAATAGTTTCAAAAAAGCATTATTGGGCTGGAGAAATGGCTCAGTGATTAAAGACACTTGCAGGGCCAGGCAGCCTGGGTTTGATTCCCCAGTACCTGTGTAAAGCCAGATACATAAAGTGGTGCATGCATCTGGATTTCGTTTGCAGTGGCAAGAGACTTTGGCATGCCCATTCTCTTTTCCTCTCCCTCTTTCCCTGCGTTTAAATAAAAATATTTTTATAAATTTATCAACATTATTACTTAGAAAATTATGATTTACACCTTGAGATTGTTTTGCAGTCTTTTTGTCCTTGAAACAGCTTTGTGTTTGCAGTCACTGGAAATGACTCACTGTCTGGACATGGCAAAAACTTGATACATAGATTTGTTTATTTCCTTTTTTTTGATTTTAAGTTTGCTTAAACCAGATTTATGTTTTATAATTCCTGTAAAATATTTACAAGAGCCCAAAATTCAGTGTACAAGACAAAGTGTGATCTGGTTTCTGAATTCTTTTCCCTATTTCCAGGTTATACACTTCAATGACATTTCCTGCTAGTGCATGCTCATATGCTCCCATTTCTTAAAATGTAGACCTCTGTTTATCCTTGTTTATAATTCAAGCATCCAATTTTACCATTCTATCATTTATTACCCCTGATTAAAAGTACTAGGTAGGTTCATGGCTTCGGTGTACTGCTCTTGCCAGCCAGATTCCAGAAGGGACATTTAAACATGTCACTATTCACATGGACAGTCTTCCAGCACACTGGGGTGGCACAAAATCATTGTCCTCATTTTTCAGATGAGGAAACTGAATTTTAAGTTTATGAACCTGACCAGGGTCACCTCGTGGCACATCGTCCCCCTGGGGCCTCTGGCACATGAGCCATGACTAGCCTGTGATGCAGTAGAGGAGCCCGTGTCACATGTCCTGCCTTGGTGGCTTAGCTGCTGTGTAACCTGGGGTTCCTCCCAACTTAATATAGGCACTTACAACTATAAGTTTCCCTCTTAGGACTGCCTTCATTGTGCCCCAAAGGTTTTGGTACATTGTGTTCTCATTATCACTTGATTCTATGAGTTTTTTTTTTTTTTAATTTCCTTCTTGATTTCTTCATGGACCCATGCATCATTTAGTAGTGTATTGTTTAGTTTCCATGATTTTGTGTAGTCTCTGTAGTTTTTCCTGCTATTGATTTGTAGTTTAATCCCATTGTGATGAGATAGAGTACAAGGAATTATTTCAATTTTCATGTATTTGTTAAGATTTGCTTTGTGTCCTAATATATCATCTATTTTAGAGAATGTTCTATGTGCTGCTGAAAAGAATGTGTATTCTGCAGCATTTGGATGAAATGTTCTGAAGATATCTCTTAGGTTTATTTGTTCTATGACCTCATTTAATTCAGATGCATTTCTGTTTATTTTTTGCCAGGATGACCTGTCAATTGATGAGAGTGGGATGTTGAAGTTACCCACTACAATTGTGTTTGGTGTTATCTGTGACCTTAGTTCTAATAGTGTTTATTTGATGAAGTTGGGAGCCCCCATATGCATATATGTTTAGTATTGTAATGTCCTCCTGGTGGAGTCTTCTTTAATAAGTATAAAATGACCTTCCTTATCTTTCCTAACTAATATTGGTATGAAGTCTACCCTGTCAGATATTAGGATAGTGACACCTACTTGTTTTCTAGGCCCATTGCTTGAAACATCATTTTCCAACCTTTTGCCCTAAGATTTTGTCCATATTTTGTGGAAAGGTGAGTTTCTTGGAGGCAACAAATTGAAGGATCCTGTTTTTTTTTTTTTTTTACATATTTTATTAATTTATTTGAAAGAGAGAGAGACAGAGGAAGAGGCAGAGAGAGAGGATGGGTGTGCCAAGTCCTCTAGCCACTGCAAACAGACTCCAGACACATGCGCCCCCTTGTGCATCTGGCTAATGTGGGTCCTGGGGAATTGGGGTCCTTAGGCTTCACAGATAAACACCTTAACCGCTAAGCCATTTCCCCAGTCTGGATCCTGCTTTTTAACCCAGTCCACAAACCTATGTCATTTGGTTGGGGCATTGAGGCTGTTGATATTAAGAGTTATTGAAAGGTGTGTGTTTATTTTTGCCATTTTTATTGTTTTATAGTTCTTCCAGTTTTACCTTTGCTCTCTTGTATTAAGTAGTATTTGAGTATGGTTGGTTTTTTCCAGGTTCCTTATATGTGTACTTTTCATTTTCTTCAGCATGGAGGATCATTTCAAGTATTTTCTGTAGAACTGGTTTTGTCTTCAAATATTCCTTTAGTCTGCTTTTGTTGTGGAATGTCCTTATTTCTCCATCTATTTGAATGGATAGCTTTGCAGGACAAAGTAGTCTTGATCGACAGTTGTTATCTTTCAGAACTTGGAATACATCATCTTAAGTCCTTCTGGCTTTTAAAGTTTGTGTTGAGTAATCTGCTGTGATCCTGATGGACTTGCCTTTGTGTGTAACTTGATTTTTCTCTCTAACTGCTTTCAATATATTTTCTCTGGTTTGTGTGTTTTGTAGTTTAATTAGACTAAGATGGTGAGAGTTTCTTTCCTGATTTTGTCTGTTTCCTGTATCTGTACTGGCATCACTTTCCCTACTTAAGGGAAGTTTTCTTCTATGATTTTGTTGAAAATACTCAACATATCTTTGGAATGAATTTCTTCTCCTTTTAGTATGCCCTGAATTCTTATGTTTGATCTCTTCATAGTGTTCCAATTGTCTTGAATGTCACATTCATGCCTTCCTATTAGTTTGTCTTCCTCTTTTTTGGCCTATATTAGATCTACCACCTGGTCTTCTAGTTTAGATATTCTGTCCTCTCCTTGGTCCATTCTACTGGTGAGACTTTCTACAGAATTTTCTATTTGACCTACTCTGATTTTCATTTCTAGTATTTCTGATTGGCATTTTTTCATTATTTCTATTTCCTTACTCATGTTTTATATTGACCTACTTATTTCATTAAGTTGGTTTCTGTGTTTTCTTGGGATTCCTTCAGGAGTTGGTTTTCTTCTTTGATTTCTTTAAACATAGATGTAATCATTTCTTTTGAAATGGTTGTCAGGCATTTCATCTAAATTAGTTTCAATGGAGATCATTTCCGATGGATTTTTAATTTTTGGTGTGATTATATGGCCTTGATTTTTTGTGTTTCTTGTATTATAATGTAGAGATTTTTGCATCTGGTTAATTTTATGCTTGTGTTTTCTAATTATTTGCAGCATCCTTAGCCATGTAAATCTGACTTTATATATCTTCATTGTAGGAGTGTAAGGTGCCAGGTGTACCTCTTATACGCCAAAAGAAACAGCAGAAGAGACCCTAGGTGTTGTGTTTGCCTGTTATTCAAGTATTATAGTAGACTGGGTGAGACAGATTATTGGCAAATTCTAAAATTCAACTGAACAATATAGACATTCAATCAAAAGCCACACAGAGTATTTATACAAGTATAGAGATTAAATTAATCTAGTAAAGCCAAAGTCCCTAAGGGTATGTGTTGCTCCACATCCTTAATCCTGTCAACTAGGAGGTTGGGAGTTCTAGTATGAAATGGGTTTCAAGTAAGCCAGGGACCAGTCAGTCCCTATCCCCACTAGTGACTTAAGAAAAAGACAAAGGCCCTAAAAATCAGGAAATGTCAAATGCAATAATAGTCAACACCAAAATACAGCTTATTTGAGAAGGGTAAAGCCAACCAAGAATATATCATTCAAATGTAATACATAACCTTTCCTTCATGGAAAGAGAGATTAGAACTTCCAGTGAAGGCCTGTGTATCTGGTTTTGTATAAGTAGTCCCTGTTACCTTTGGGGATGGCTTCCAATCTCAGAAATGCTGAGTGCCCACCTTGATCTCTGCTGGTGCCTGGTGGCCAGGGGTGAATGAGTTCTCCGGGGATGTTCAGGGCCCTGATGTTTGGGGGATGGGAGACTGCAGGGTGCCTGGAGTCCTACCAGAGCTGCTCAGCCAGTCCCATTTGTATTTCTTTCAATAGCTGCTCAGCTGGTCTCTGCCATCTTCCCTTTCAGGTTTCTTGTCTTTGGGAGGAGGCTGATGTAACTGGAAAATCTCACTTTGTTTCTTCTCTTGCCATTGTGCACCCCTGGCCAGGAGGGTCATGGATCGGGGCTGCTGGTGCCTCTGCGGGATTCTGACCAGTTTCCTCCTTTCTGGAAGATCTTGGTCTCTCCTGCTTCTCTGCTGTGGTTAATAATAATTTATACATAGCCAGGCGTGGTGGTACATTTAATCCCAGCACTTGGGAGGCAGAGGTAGGAGGATCGCCGTGAGTTTGCACCCACCTTGAGACTACATAGTGAATTCCAGGTCAGCCTGGGCTAGCGTGAAACCCTACCTTGAAAAACAAAACAAAAAAAATTAATTAATTAATAATAATAATGACTTATACACCTTCACTTTTCAGTCAGAGAATGTATTTTGCTGTGTTTCTGTTTATTTCCCTCCCTAGGCTGCTTTGGTGTGGTTTGTATGCTGCCATCTTTTTTTAAAAATATGTTTTTTGTTCATTTATTATTTATTTATTTGAGAGCGACAGACACAGAGAGAAAGACAGATAGAGGGAGAGAGAGAGAATGGGCGCGCCAGGGCTTCCAGCCTCTGCAAACGAACTCCAGACGCGTACGACCCCTTGTGCATCTGGCTAACGTGGGACCTGGGTGCGGGGCTCCTTCCCGCTCAGGTAGTGCCGAGGGAAGGACCAGGCCTGCTGGTTCCTCCCTAGGGGTTGAGGGGATGATGAGCTTCAGACGACTCAGAAACCTCTCCTGGCCACCGGAGAAAAACCACACTGAGTCGGGAGTCTTTGCAATGCAGGAACAACTCGCTTTATTACTCTGAGCAGTTACTTATATCATGTTGGGGACGAAGGCGGGGATTTTAATGTGGGAGAAGAGGTAAGGGCCAATAGTAAACTTTAACTATTGAAATGGTAATTACAATTACCTTGAGGAAGTAGCAGGCCAGAAGCCCTTAGGCATCCTGCTGAGTCATAGCTGGGCAGAGACAGGTCTCCAAACTTTAGCTAGGCTCAGGAAGTTCCACTAGGCCTCACGCCTAGGCCTTTCAGGGCCCAACACCTGGGGAACCGAGCCTCGAACCAGGGTCCTTTGGCTTCACAGGCAAGCGCTTAACCGCTAAGCCATCTCTCCAGCCCTATGCTGCCATCTTACCTGGAAGTCCTGGATGGGCTTTTTCTTGTTGGCAGGGAAGCTGACATCTGGTTGAGGCTGAGCGTAAGCATGGAGCAGAAGGCATATTCAAAGCAGAGCTGGTTTAGGGACACTTTGGGGAACACAATGACACAAAGGTCACTGGTCCTCTGGGGAATCTCTGAGTACTATGTTGTTAAGGAGTCTTGAGAATTTGGCTTTGTAAAGTTGAGTGGCTTGTGATGGTTCCAGACAGTGGGAAATTGCTTAGGTTGGTGGCTATGAGTGAACAGGAGTTATTCTTTATGAATTTTATCTAGGAGGGGAAATGAATTAGAGCTACAGCCAATAGAATAAAGCAACAGTAATTCCTTATATTGCCGCAAGGAGTTATTTTCGTGGTTTGTGGGCATTATTTTTAATGCATAGACATCATTTCTACATCGCTTTGTTTTTAACTTGCTCTCTCATAGTTGCAGAGTAACTGTGTCTAATGTTTGTGTTTTTTGAAAAAAACATATTTAATAAACTACACTGGTGTGTCTATGAATGCCAAGCTATCTCCTGGCTGCTTTTCTAACTCTCTCAAGGGTTAAGATTCATTACATTGCAAATGACAGAAAAACCCAATCCAAATTGATCTAAGCAAAAAATCAGTTCTAGGCTAAGTTCTCAGTTGGAATTGTGACTGGTATCCTTCCCTAAACATTTCCCTGAAATAAAGGAGGTGGAAAAACCAATAATGGCTAACCCTGGAGCTGAATGTTGGAAGCAAGGACAGGCCCTCTGACCCCAACCATGTGCAATGTGGGGAGAGGTTGGAGGAAATCAAGAGTGCATCATTTGTACTCAAAAAAGAAGTAGAGGGCTGGAGCGATGGCTTAGCAGTAAAGGCACTTGCCTGCAAAGCCAAAGGACCTAGGTTTGATTCCCCAGGACTCATGTAAACCAGATTGATAAGGTGGCACATGTGTCTAGAGTTCATTTGCAGTGGCTGGAGGCCCTGGTGCACCCATTCTCTCTCTGCCTCTTTCTCAAATAAATTAAAATTAAATATTTTTTTAAAAGGAATAAACATTTAAATGTATATGAAAAGACAAAGGACCTATGACAGCTAAATCCATTTTGAAAAAGAATTTGAAAGGAGAGCAATAAGTATAACACACACAAAACAAGTAATAATGGTAAAGAAATACATCTTTTTATATCTTTTTACTGGAAAGTTTTGTGTAAGATAATTGATATGAACACTGCTACATAAGGAGGTTATAATTTTTTTATGTCAAAGTCTCTAGCAACCAAAATTCCAGGTGAACTGTCTTAGAATTTACTGGGGTGTAATCTCAGCTGCACTCTAAAATCACCCAAGTGAGATTTTGCACACTATCCAACCCTGTTCCTCCCTCAGACCAAGTACATCGGCATTTCTGATGCTGGACCCAGATGATTCTAATCCTCCCAGGGTACAGAGCCACTCATTTAGATAATCTCTACTGCCTTTTCCACCTATAGAGAGGTCATGACTCTTACAAGCAGAAAGTTAAGCTGGCATGATGGTACATGCCTTTAATCCCAGAACTTGGGAGACAGTGGTAGGAGGATCGTCACCCTGAATCCTGTAGTGGATTCCAGGTCAGCGTGGGCAAGAGTGAGACCCTATCTTGCAAACTCAAAATAAATAAATGCAGAAAATTAAATACTCTTAAGGTTATTCTATGGGTGAATAAGGACATGGAATAGAAATGAGCTTAGGGTACAACAGAAAGATATTCTTGCAAGGATTCTAAGTATTTTGGATATTATTTACTTAAAAAATGGAGAAGTACATAAAAATATCCAAGTATGTATGTACAAGCATGTATACACTACGGTTTAATTCCAGTTCCTGGGAAGGATGCAATTACATACATTTCCCATTAGGTGGTGCTATATCTTTGTTGCAGTATAAGTTTGTAAATGTATAAAAGGGACATTTTATAGATGTTAAATTTTAGAGCAAAACAGGAAAGAATTGCTTATTAAAATTCATGCCATAAATTGTTTTTCGACTAGCCTTGTTATTTCAAACATTTGAAATATCTTGAGTTATTAATCTGGTGGGCTTTATACAGGCTTCATATTTTACATATATTTCAGGGATAAATATACTTAATAGAACTTTGTTTTCTATGACTCCCTTCAAAAGGCTCCCATTTATATTCTATTCCTAGAGGAGTAGCTATTAATATAATGTTATAAAATTTTCATTGTAACCAATTATCAAACCTTATTATTATTCTGAAACAAGTAGCCTTAATCTTGTATTCATTGGCATATTAGAGGCTTAACATATGGGAGCATTAGCTCCTTGTAGCATGTTATTTCTTATATACATCCAAAACTTATGCTCTACAACATTATCAATCTTTAAAATGTGTCTGCTGGGTCTATTCCTCACATGTATTTTTAATTAATTTATTTGCAAGCAGAGGAGAGAGAGAGAATGCATGGGCATGCCAGAGCCTCTTACCACTACAAACAACCACCAAATGTATGCACTACTTTTTGTGCCCCAGCCTATGTGATGTTGTACCTACATTCAAGGCAGGCCTTCCTCCCTGCCCCATAGTTAATCTGTGGAAATTACATTGGACACTCACTCCGAGGTGTCCTTTAGTAATCTCCTAGGCTGTCTCTATCTAAACATGTTGACAAAATTAACCATCACAAGTTCACTCCTTATCCACTTGACACCCAAACACATAACTTGAAACCAAAATGTTCTATCTTTCAACCAAAGGAGTCGTGTCTGTCTCCTAATGCAAAATGCATTCATTCCATTCCTAAGAATCCCCATGGTCCCAACAGTTCAAACATTATTCAAAACATTAAGTAAGAAGTCTTATCTGAGACCATAGGCCAATTTAGCAATGAGCCCATATACAATTTTTTTGTTTTAATTTTGTATTTATTTATTTGAGAGCGACAGACACAGAGAGAAAGACATATAGAGGGAGAGAGAGAGAATGGGCGCGCCAGAGCTTCCAGCCTCTGCAAATGAACTCCAGATGCGTGCGCCCCCTTGTGCATCTGGCTAACGTGGGACCTGGGGAACTGTGCCTCGAACAGGGGTCCTTAGGCTTCACAGGCAAGCGCTTAACCGCTAAGCCATCTCTCCAGCCCCCATATATGATTTTGCAAAGAATTTCCATTCTTCTGGTCAACAATGGTATAGAGTACACATTCACATTCTGAAGAGTTGGGAGAGGGGCAAAGTAAAGAGGAATGGGATCAAATCAGGATAAAATCTGGCAAGACAGGCTTAAATTTTGTGTATGTATTTCTGGCGTATAGTGGCCAAATGTAGACTTTTAACTGTTTGGACATCTTTGCTCATGGTCTTGCCATTTTCTTTAATTTTTTTTTTTTTTTTTTGATAGGGTTTTACTCTAGCCAGGCTAATCTGAAACTCACTCTGTAACCTCAGGCTGGCCTTGAACAAGCAGAGATCCACCTTCCCTGGGGCTGGGAAGATGGCTTAGCAGTTAAAGGACCTTGCTTGCAAAGCCTTCCTGCACTCACGTAAAGCTGGATGCAATGTGGTGCATGCACCTGTGATCCCAATGTGCTTGTGATAATGGAAGACAGAACCCGAAAAAATGGAAATTGGAGGGCTAGCTAGTCAGATGTTTGTTTATTTGCAGTCTGGTGGGTCCTTAGCAGTAGCTAGAGCCTTAGTCTACAAAAGCCAGAACAGTCACCTCGCAGTTGTCCTCTGACCTCCACACATGTGCCCATACACACACCACACACACACCGCACATACAGAAAAATAAATAAATAAAACCCTATATGTAAAGCTGCCTAGATTTTGATGCCTGGGCATTTCCCACTCATTTGTGTGAGGGTTCTGCAGGCATCTATGACTGTACAAGGAAATAGACATTGTGTATTGCTGAGGTTCTGGGCAGAGAGTCTGTATTTGTACTCAGTACTTCCTCAACGAAGACTACGGAGGATGGGGCTGGAGAGATGGCTTAGCGGTTAAGCGCTTGCCTGTGAAACCTAAGGACCCCGGTTTGAGACTCAATGCCCCAGGACCCACGTTAGCCAGATGCAAAAGGGAGCGAATGCATCTGGAGTTCATTTGCAGTGGCTGGAGGCCCTGGCACTCCCATCCTCTCTCTCTGCCTCTTTCTCTGTCACTGTCAAATAAATAAAAATAAACAACAACAAAAAAAATAAAACTAGGGAGAATGAAAGCTATCTCAAAGCCTTGCTGGGAGTTACAATGTCGATGTATTAGGAGAAACTCCTCCTCCCTCACTTTCTAAAGAGGGCTGTTACTTTGCTGGCAACTGGACATAGAAACTTGCAGGCTGGAGGTGAGAGACTGGAGGAAGGAAAGGAAACTGGTGGAGCTGGGAGCTCGATGAGGAATGAGGGATGAAAGGAAAACCCCAGGAGCACAAAGCTAGAGGGGTGTGTGTGTGTGTGTGTGTGTGTGTGTGTGTGTGTGTGTGTTTGTCTGTTCATGTGTGCACACGTGTGCGTGTGAAGGCCGGAGGACAACCTCGGGTATCATTCCTCAGGCACCATCCATCTTTTTTTGTGACAAGCTCTGCCATGGTCTGGAACTTTCCAAATAGCTAGATTGACTGGCCAGAGAGCCTCAGGAATCCCCTCCTCCCCGAGGCTGGGATATAAACCCACAGCACCATATCTGGCTATTTTTATCTAGGTTCTGGGATCAAACTCAGGTCCTTATGCTCAAGATTATCTCCCCAGCCCTCTAAGGTCTCTTCTTTTGTTTGTTTGTTGCTTGTGAAATGCTCAGTAAAGTCTATGTTCAAAAGTCTCAAACTGGAGCTGGGGATATGGCTCAGTGGCTAAGTATTGGGATATGGCTCAGTGGTTAAGCATTTGCTTAGCATGTATGAAGCCCTGGGTTTAGTCCCTAGTATCACAAAATTAAAAATATATCTCAAGGGTCTGGGTTCAAATGCCACCATTGCGAAACTAAAAACAAATCTCAACTGCTATGATGGCTCAGCAGTTAAAGGAACCTGCTGGCAAAGGCTGCCAATCTAAGTTCAATTCCCTAGCACCCATGTAAAGCCAGATACAAAAAGTAATGCGAGGGCTGGAGAGATGGCTTAGCGGTTAGGCGCTTGCCTGTGAAGCCTAAGGACCCTGGTTCGAGGCTCGGTTCCCCAGGTCCCACGTTAGCCAGATGCACAGGGGGGCGCACGCGTCTGGAGTTTGTTTGCAGAGGCTGGAAGCCCTGGCGCGCCCATTCTCTCTCTCTCCCTCTATCTGTCTTTCTCTCTGTGTCTGTCGCTCTCAAATAAATAAATAAATAAATAATTTAAAAAAAAAGTAATGCGAGCATCTGGCATTCATTTGCAGTGGCAAGGTACCCTGTTGGGCTCCCCTCACACACATGTGCAAATAAGTGAAAATAAAAATAAGTTTTGTAGCTGGGAGTGGTGGCGCACGCCTTTAATCCCAGCACTTGGGAGGCAGAGGTGGTAGGATCATCAAGAGTTCGAGGCCACCCTGAGACTACATAGTTAATTCCAGGTCAGCCTGGATCAGAGTGAGACCATACCTCGAACCCCCGCCCCCCGCCAAAAAAAGTTTCAAAATGAATAAATTTCCCCCCTGTAAAACTGTGGAGTCTAAGTACTTCCTGGCATTGTGTAAGACAGGGCCAGGATACTAGGAAGAGGCGACAACTTCTATCTTCATTATAAATGAAGTTCATGGAGTGCCTGACACCTCAAGAGGGTCTAAAGAGCCCTCTTCACCCATGTGGGAGGGAGAAGAAAGCATTGCGATGGGTAATGTGGTGGTTTGATTCAAGTGTCCCTCATAAACTTAGGTGTTCTGAATGCTACGTTCCCAGCTGATGGAGATTGGGAATTAACACCTCTCAGAAGCAGTGTATTGTTAGGGGTGGGCTTATGGGTGTTATAGCCAGTGTCCCCTTGCCAGTGTTTGGCACACCCTCCTGCTGCTATGGTACACCTTATGTTGACCAGGGGGTGATGTCCACTCTCTGCTCATGTCGTCGTTTGCCCTGCCATCATGGAGCTTCCCCCTCAAGTGTGTAAGCCAAAATAAACCTCTTTTTTCCACAAGCTGCTCTTGGTTGGGTGATTTCTACCAGCATCACAAACCTGACTGCAACAGGTAATGACAGTGCCCATTAATGTGATGCTTGCCTTGGTCAGTTACTGGAGGCTGAAGCAGCCCCTAACAATGCAAGTTAGAGAAGACGCTGTCCTTAAAGTCTGACATTTGAGCCACTGCAGACAGAAAGGCTAAGAGCACAAGCACAATATGAAGAAATCACATGTCGGAGGGCGAAGGCAGATTGGCATGTGGTTTGGCCCACTGGAATACACGCACAAGGCTATGGACGCTACTCAACTGTGGTGGGGGAATAGAAGAATCTAGTCAGGCCTGAGACTTCCCTTGAAATTTCTCATATAATTTTTGCATCATGGTTTCCCATAATCTCAGGGAGAACCATTTGAGAGTAATTCAGTTTTATTTGTATATTTTTATATCATTGTTGTTGTGCTTTGGGACTTGGTTTTAAATGTTTATTAATTCTATTCTAAATCATTCTTAGTGTGGGATGGTTTCTTAAACCCTTGATAAAATTCTTACAAAAGACATGAGTGCCTAATCTAGATGGACACAAGATGACATTTGTGGTGATGTTTCTGAATCCCAGAACATAGCTCAGTAAGAAGCGTCTGTCCTTACATAACCCCCTCAACAAATACTGTTCCTCCAGCACACTGCGCCATTCACTTGTGAATTGCACTTCTGTGTGTACTTGGTAGCCTAGAATTTTTTAACATCCTTTTCCCCAATTATGAAAGTAATAAACACCATAGAAATACAAGCTAGAAAAGCATAAATAAAATTTAGACTCATACTTAATCTCACCACATAAAAATAGCCATTTTGGAAGATGTGGCACATTTATACAATGGAGTTCTACTCAGCGGTAAAGAAAAATGAAGTTATGAGATTTGCAGAAAAATGGATGGACCTGGAAAGTATTATACTAAGTCAGGTAACCCAGGCCCAGAAAGCCAAGCGCCACATGTTCTTTCTCATATGTGGATCCTAGCTACAGATGACTGGGCTTCTGCGTGAGAATGAAAATACTTAGTAGCAGAGGCCAGTAAGTTAAAAAGGAGACATAAAGGGTAGAGAAAGGAAGGGAGGAGGATACTTAATAGGTTGATATTGTATATATGTAATTACAATGATTGTAATGGGGAGGTAATATGATGGAGAATGGAATTTCAAATGGGAAAGTGTGGGGGTGGGGAGGGAGGGAATTACCATGGGATATATTTTATAATCATGGAAAATGTTAATAAAAATTAAAAATAAAATAAAATAAAATAAAAATTCCCAGAGGGAATTACCATGGGATATATTTTATAATCATGGAAAATGTTAATAAAAATTAAAAAAAAAAAATCCCCCCCCCAAAAATAGCCATTTTGTTCAGTGTGGCAGGGTCTGCTTAAAATCCCAGCACTTAAGTGTTTAAGGCAAGGAGATTGCAAGTTCAAGGCCAGCCTGTGTCACATAGACCCTGCTCCCCCTCACACACAACACACAGATTCACAGCACTAATAAAAAAGAATAAATATTTGACGTTTAACACTGAGTGTTAGAAATTAATTGATGCCCTTTGTAAAGGATAGTCCTGAAAGTGAGATTTGTCCCCAGATGAGGTTGAGGTGTTATATCTTTAAGACTTTGAAATTTATAGAGCTTTCAATCTTTGTAATTCTTCTGTAAATACCACGTAATCTAAGAATTTTGAACTGTAGAAATAATATTTGACTTGTTAAAACAATTTTCACTTATGTCCCTGCTAAATTTGTTCAACTGTGTAGAACAGTGTTCCAGGTGTTAAAGCACAGCCAATACATGTGTGTGACAAAACAGAGGAGAGTATCTATTCTCCACTTTATTTATTTTTTAAATATTTTATTTTTATTTATTTAATTGACAGAGAAAGAGAGAGAGAAAGAGAGAGAGAGAGACAATGGGCATGCCAGGGCCTGCAGCCACTACAGACGAACTCCACATGAATGCACCCTCTTGTGCATCTGGCTAACGTGGGTTCTGGGGAATTGAACCTGGGTCCTTTGGCTTTGCAGGCAAACATCTTAACAGTTAAGCCATCCCTCCAGCCCTATTCTCCACTTTATTATCATAAGAAAGGGACATTATTGAATTATACGGGCAAAGACACAAAACACTGAGCCACTAAGGAGTCTGTGTACATGTTTAACATAATAGTTTGGTGAATTAAGTTTGTACAACATGATGGAACTCAGTGGGAGTAATGCTTCCTGGGGAGGTGTTGACCCCCCCTCTAGTGGAGAGAAGGAGTCGAGGGGAAATTTCCTAACTTTTAGTATTAGCCTATAATATTTACCTAATTAGGAGACTTTTCTCAAGCACATTTAACTTGCTAATTAGTTTTCATTTTAATAAGAGAAAACTGGTCACCATTAAAAAATTTCTTTCCCTGAATACTTATAAACTAAATTATCTTCATGGAGATGTTTAAAAATTAACTGAGCAAGGCATGATGACTCTCAGGAGGCTAAATCAGAAAGGATTACTTGAGTCAGGAAATTTGGGAATACCAGCCATGGCAATATAGTAAGACCCCACCTCAGCAAAATAAAACGGGGCTGAGAGATGGCTCAGTTGATAAAGTACTCACCTTGTACATTTCAGGACCTAAGTTCAATTCTCAGCACACAAATAAAAATGTTGGACTACAAATCAATGTTGGGCTTGGTGGCATGTGCGTGTAATCCCAGCACTGGTGAGGCAGTGACAAGAGGAAGCCTAGGACTCTCTGGCCAGCCAGCCCAGCGTAATAGATGAGCTCCAGGCCAGTGAGATCCTGTCTCCACCAACGGAGGATGGTGTGTTCCTAAGGTTGTCCTTTGACCTCCATATATAAGCCCCTGCATGTGTGCATGCACACACACACACACACACACACACACACACACACACAATTACACACAGCCCCCCCCCAATAGGTACAAAAGTAACTGAAATATCAGTGGCATATTTTATTTCTTCGTCAACTAAATAAGACAAATTTCTATTGCAGAAAACATGCCACTTCACCTAGAATTAAAAGGGAAAAAAATAAAGTCTCTTTGGCCAGATTTCTCCTCAAAGGACTATATGAACAGCAGCTGTAGTCATTTTCAACAATAATCATCCACCAGTGGGGGGAAATATACATGACTCTGCATGCACTGCTGCTGCGTGTAGGAAGAATGCATCTTATGAAGACATCTTCAGATGGCATTTTCCGTGCCCTGACAGGCATCTGTGTAGCCTGCCTGTTGTGAGCTCAAACCACATTTATTCTATCAGAATCCTTAAGGGGCTCTGTGCACTCTCTGGCTGCCAAAGATAACATCTAGATCAGCGATTTCTCATAAATCATTGGAACATGCAACATGAAACATGAAGAAACCAGGAATTCAATAATAAATATGGCAAGGTGCACAAACAAGAGAATTGAAACCAGATGAAAAGGAGCTTTCCAGTACAGAAGGTCAAGAAGCATGTCTCCCTGCTCCCTCAAAGCTCTGCAGTGTTCCCTCTTACTGTAGACTCAGCCATCACCTTAGCTCCGAGCCTGTTTGGGAATATTGATGTGGTGGCTTTAAGCCTTTACCATACAACTGAAAAATTAGTATAGTTTATTTTAGTTTGCTTAAGACCCTGGGCCATTATGCGATGAATTGGAAAATTGTGTTTATTGTCCTTTTAGGAGTATTGTGCCCAGATGCCTTGAAGTACATTTTAGATATGTATATGTACAGATGGCCAAATGAATACAATATATATTTAAACAGGAAGCTACATCATAGTAAAATAATGTGATATTTGGTTTAAAAGAAAATGTTATATAAAAAAGCAAGGTTACAAAATAGGGCGTATATCACTCATGACATACAGCTGAGTTATTTTTTTTTAAATTTTTATTTATTTATTTGAGAGCGACAGACACAGAGAGAAAGACAGATAGAGGGAGAGAGAGAGAATGGGCACGCCAGGGCTTCCAGCCACTGCAAACGAACTCCAGACGCGTGCGCCCCCTTGTGCATCTGGCTAACGTGGGACCTGGGGAACCGAGCCTCGAACCGGGGTCCTTAGGCTTCACAGGCAAACGTTTAACCGCTAAGCCATCTCTCCAGCCCAGCTGAGTTATTTTTGAGTTTGATTCTGTCTCATCACAAAGCGCCTCATATTATTTTTTGTTTTTGTTTATTTGTGTTTTCAAGGCAGGGTCTCACTCTAGCCCAGGCTGACCTGGAGCTCCCTCTGTAGCCCCAGGCTGGCCTCGAACTCACTGCCATCCTACTACATCTGCTTCTCCAGTGCGTGGATTCAAGGTGTGCACCACCACACCTAGCTTATTTTATTCTTTTAATTTAATTTCAATGTAGTTTTAAGTGCAGAAGAGGAACATACCTTTAAAAGGCATTCTAAGGGGACTATGCAGATGGGGTGTTTATCTAGCAGGAACGAATCTCTGAGTTTGATGCCCAGCACCACATAAATCCAGTATGGTGGTGCGCGCCTGTAACCGCAGAACACAAAGTCATTGTCAGCTACATACTGAGTTTGAGGCCAGCCTGGACTACTCAGGACTCTGTCTCCATGAACAAACAAGGAAATAATAAATAAATGTCATCCTAAGCAATCATTACAGACTAACATTTATTAAGTAAATAAGCAGTCTATTGCACGTTCACATATGTAAACACATATATGTCTGTCTTAAAAACATGGGCTGGATGGGCTGGAGAGATGGCTTAGCAGTTAAGGCACTTGCCTGCAAAGCCAAAGGAACAGGTTCAATTCCCCAGAACCCATGTAAGCCAAATGCACAAGGTGGCGCATATGTCTGGAGTTCATTTGCAGTGGCTGGAAGCCCTGGTGTATCCGTTCTCTCTATATATCTGCCTCTTTCTCTCTCAAATTAATAAGATATTAAAAAATATGAGCTAGGCATGGTGGTGCACGCCTTTAATCCCAGCACTTGGGAGGCAGAGGTAGGAGGATCACCATGAGTTCAAGGCTACCCTGAGACTACATAGTGAATTCCAGGCTAGAGTGAGACCCTACCTTGAAAACCCCCCCCCCCCAAAAAAAAAGCTCTTTCATTGCATGTTTTATGGTTAAATTAAAATATGTGTTTCAATTTTTATTATTTACTTGTGTATGTAGGTAAGTATGTATGCATGCATATGCTGTGTATATGAATGTGCACATGCCATAGGGGTGTGTGGAGCTCAGAGGACAGCCTCCCGGTGTTTCTCCTCTCCTTCCAGTTTCTTTTTTCTTTCTTTCTTTCTTTTTGTTTGTTGTTTTGTTTTTCAAGGTAGGATTTCACTCTAGCCCAGGCTGAACTGGAATTCACTCTGTATTCTCAGGGTGGCCTCGAACTCATGGTAATCGTCCTACCTCTGCCTCCCAAGTGCTGGGATTAAAGGCATGCACCACCACGCCCAGCTCCCCAGTTTCTTCTGAGACAGGGTCTCTTGCTGCTGCTGCTTACCAGCTTCGGGATTCTCTCAGCTCTGCTTTCCATCGTCACAAACACCTTGGGATTACAGACAGGAGCTCCAGTTCATCAGCTTTAGGTGGGTGCTGAGAAGGAGTGAAGTGGGGTGGGCAGGCTTGCAGGAAAGCACCTTTACCCACCGGCGCTATCTTCTCAGCCAAAGGTCAACCATTTTAAGATACTGAAGCAATTCATTTTGGACCCTCTTGGGTCATTTTGAGTTTATTTTTTCATATACTTAAAAAAATATTTATTTATTTGCAAGCAGAGAGAGACAGGGAAAAAAAAGAAATGGAGAGAGAGAGAGAGAGAGAGAGAGAGAGAGAGAATGGACATGACAGTGCCTCTAGCCACTGCAAATGAACTCCAGATATCTGTGCCACTTTGTGCGTCTGGCTTTACGTGGGTCTAGAGAATTGGCCCATCATGCAAGTGCCTTAACCACTGAGCCACCTCTCCAGCCCTTGGATTTATTTATTTTTTTTTATATATTTTTATTTATTTATTTATTTGATACAGACAGACACAGAGAAAGAGGCAGACAGATAGAGAGAGAATGGGCGCGCCAGGGCCTCCAGCCACTGCAAACGAACTCCAGACGCGTGCGCCCCCTTGTGCATCTGGCTAACGTGGGTCCTGGGGAACCGAGCCTCGAACCGGGGTCCTTAGGCTTCACAGGCAAGCGCTTCACCGCTAAGCCATCTCTCCAGCCCTGGATTTATTTTTTAATGATGACTTCAGTTGTCCATATCAGGCTGTGAGAACTGAACCATGTGACACCAGTAGAGCCCTTTACACCCACATGCTTGAGTCACCCTCTGAAGGTAGTTTTTCGTCACCCTGGGAAAAATTTCCCCCTAATTCACTATTTAAAACTCTCACTCCAATCTGTGTGTAGGTTTCACACACACAAAGGTAGTCATCATCACATGTGACCACGTACTTGATCTTTCTCTGGTGCAAGTTCTGGCTCTCCCATTTGCTGATGGTGGAATCTCATCTGGGTTGCTTAACTGTCCTGTGTCTTACTTCGGTCTTGTGGGCAAATTGGAAAATATTATCACTCTTAATTTATGGATTGAAAATTTTAATGAGTTACATTTAAAATACTGTAACAAGTACATGTAGAAACTCAATAAGCATTTGCTATTCCCAGTCCAATAAAATAATATAGAATAAGCCATTGTGCTGTGCAGTGGGCTTCTATATTCAGCCAACCTTGGATAGAAATAGTTTCTATACAGAATAGGTAGTCTGCATAGACTTTTTCCCCTTGTGATTATTCTCTAAACAATTCACGATTACAAATACATAGCTTTTTTTTCTAATTTGAGAGAAACAGACAGAGAAAGAGGCAGATAGAGAGAGAGAATGGGCATGCCAGGGCCTCCAGCCAATGCAAAGTAACTCCAGACACATGTGCCCCTTTGTGCATCTGGCCAATATGGGTCCTGGGAAATCAAACCTCGAACCGGGGTCCTTAGGCTTCACAGGCAAGCACTTAACCACTAAGTCATCTCTCCAGCCCACTACATAGCTTTTAATGTATGAGGTATTATTAGTAACCTGGAGATGATTTAAAATATGAAGAAGGTGCATGTGAAAATAAAGGAAAAATGATAGGAAGTGAACATTAAACATCCTCTCAGAAAGAGTTAAGCACAGTTCCAGCTGCTGCCTGGGAATTTGCACTTTGGTTACCTTTGATTGCATGCATCTAGAACACACCATGGTGTTATGTCCAGAGACTCAATAGGTATACCCAGAGTTTCTTGTTTCATGGAAAATTATACTAAGTATGCACGTTCTTTCATTCATCTTTTCTTGGTCACATATACTGTCATATAGCACTTGTCCTTTCTGAAAGGCTTTCTTTACTTTGCTCTGTTTGCCCATTTAAGTTCCTACTTTCTGTAACTTCTGTGTGAAATTCACCTAATCTCTCTGAATCTGTGTCTACTGAATTGCAATTCCCAAGACTCCAAATAAGGTCTGTTTGCTTTTATAGTTTCTGGCTTTGAATTGATCTATATATGCAAGGACAGAACCATCTTCTATAAGGGACTGGAGTATGACTCTTATATTTTATATATTTTGATAACTGTGAAGTCAGTTTCTTTTAGTCAGTTTCCTGTGGATGTTGAGGGCTGACTGTAAACATTTCTTTAACTTAAATTTATTTTAACTGAATTATAAAAATATAGAATTGTACATATTTATGAGATGTCACATGATATCTCAGTGTGTATATATACTTCATAGGGTTTAAATACGGGTAAATATTTGACTCCTCAAACTTTCACCATTTCTTTGTTTCGAAAATCTTCATAAGTCTTTCTTCTAGATTTTTGAAATATACAGTAATTATTTTTAGATTCATAAATGTATGGAGAACATTTTTCTATGTCTATAAACATATTTTACAACTGACAATATTTCAGTTTATAGATATACTGTAATTTGCTACATAAATTCTCTACATTTAGATTGCTTCTAATATTTTTTGTTTGTTATAAATGATATGACAAGCCTTTCCATCCCAATTAAAATAACTGGAGTTTCTGAAAAATTTCACAACATGGGTGCATTTTTAGCCACAATTTCCCCACTCATTAATCATGAGAAATATATTAATTGACATTCACATCATATGTTACTAGAGTTTCTAAAGTCAAAGCCTTTGCCTCCGTGGTTCTAACCAGGTAGGCTTGGCAACCTGTCCTTGGTATGCCAATTAAAGAGACAAGTACTCATGAACGGCAGAGAAAGAAGATTCATTCAACGTGGCCACGTTGGGAAGAGGAACAAATAAAGGCTTCCAGTGACCTCCTTATCCACCGCCAGGACTAACATGAGGCTTAGGTTAAACAGCAGGCACAGGGATGGACAATTAAGCAGCCCTGGTCAAGGTGTGGTCATGCCCACTCTTGAGCCATCACTGTTCTGGCTCCAGTCTGCACTGGAAGGTGGTCTGAGAAGCAGTCAGAACTGTGTGAAGCCTCTTTCTGAGAGACAAGATCCTCCTCTGGTGTGTACCAGAGCCCAGCCTGTTTTCCTAAGGACATTTTAATTCTTTGGAGTCTATTGTTTGCATAGTGTAAAAGCAGAAGAGTCTCTCTTTAAAATATCATCTCTCCTGTGGACAATTACATAAAGAGACTACACTAACTTCTCTAGCTATCCAGGCACATGCTAGCCTGTACATTCAGCAAGATCTCCATCTAATTCGTCAGTATGTTAGCTGTCATTGAACATTTATGATATGGCCATACCATCCTGAATCACCTGATCTCGTCTGAACATTTATCATGAATGCCTCACATACAAATACAGCTTTGTCTATCTCAGTCACTAAGATCTTTTTATTTTATTTTAAATTTATTTATTTGAGAGAAAGAGGGGGAGAGAGAGAGAGAGAGAGAGAGGGGGGGGGGGGGGGAGGGAGAGAGGGAGAGAATGGGTGAACCAGGGCCTCCAGCCATTGCAAACGAACTCGACAGACGTGCCACCTTGTGCATTGAGCTTATGTAGGTCTTGGGGAATCAAACTGAGGTCCTTTGGCTTTGCAGGCAAGTGCCTTAACCGCTAAGCCATCTCTCCAGTCCAAGATCTTTTATATTATTGCTACTGTCTAGTGCCTTCACCTTTAATCCTGACCCTACTTCCTGTCTAGTCTCTGTCTACTCTTTACTTCCTGTTGTACACCTGTCTCTCCAGAAAGATGAAAGCACCCAACCTTAGGAATTTTCTTCAGACCTGGTATCACTACAGTTCTTAGAAATAGGATCAGGGCAACGCAAAGATCTGATCTTTAACCAGATTAAAAAAAAATAAGAAAAATGGAAATGACTCACAATGAATGCAGAGATGGAAAACAATGAAAGCAGGGGAACAAACAGGCACAGAAGAGACCGTTTGCAGGAATCTCTACTGTGGTGCGTGAGTTTAAGGTAGGAATCACATATAAGGAACTTGCTTATATGCTGAAGCAAAAGTACTGAACAGCCAGCTGGGTATGACGGGGTATGCACGTACTCTCGTCTCTCAGCTGACAAAGAAGGAAGATCACAAATTCAGAGGTGATCTCATATTCTGAAATGCTGTCTTGGAAGAAAATGGGGGCTGGGGAGATAAGTAACAGTGCTTGAGCACCAACAGGAGGACTTGAGAGGGGCTGAGTTCCACCTCCAGCACCCATGGGAAAATCTGGGCATGGTCATACATGTCTGCTTCCCCAGTCCTGTTGGGGGGAAGAGAAAGGAGAATTGCTGGGGCTTTCTGTTTAGCCAGTCTGACCAAAAATGGCCTCTCTGGAGCTAGTGACAAGCTCTGTCTCAAGATACAAGCAGTCACACCTTTAATCCCAGCACTTGGGAGGCAGAGGTCGGAAGACTGCCATGAGTTCAAGGCCACCCTGAGACTACATAGTGAATTCCAGGTCAGCCTGGTCTAGAGTGAAACCCTACCTCAAAATAAAAAACAAACAAACAAACAAAAAAAAGATATAACAAGCCACGTATGGTGGTGCACACCTTTAATCCCAGCACTTGGGAGGCAAAGACAGGAGGATCACTGTGAGTTTGAGGCCATCCTGAGACTACATAGTGAATTCCAGGTCAGCCTGGGCTAGAGTGAGATCCTAACCTCAAAAAACAAACAGAAAAAAAAAAAGGCTAGAGAGATTGCTTAGTGGTTAAGGAGTATGCCTGCAAAACCTAAGGATCCATGTTCGATTCTCCAGGTCCCACATAGGTCAGATGCACATGGCGGCACATGCGTCTGGAGTTTGCAGTGACTAGAGACCCTGGCGTGTCCATTCTCACTCATTCTTTATCTCTCTCTCTCCCTCTGTCTCTAATAAATAAATAAAGATAGATATTTTAAAATTTCAAAAAAAAAACCCAAATTAAAAATTAAAAAAAAAAAAGATATGACAACATGGGAGAGCAGTCGAGGAGGACACCTGGCATTCTCTGGCCGCTTCGCATGTGCACATAGCGTGCGCACATCTGTGTAGACATGTGCATGTACTATAGACACACACACACATGCCTCACAACACATACTACTACCACTATTACCACTTACACACACATACCAAAAAAATTGAAGAGACATCAACGAGTATAAAAAATAAGAAGGGAAACATGGTATTGAACACTGTATTGAATCTGTGTTAAACAATAGAATTTTAGAACATACGTGCTTTTTTTTCACATAATATACATCTGACTAAACAGGAAAACCTCTGCTAGCTCTGCTTACCACGGATGAAAACTGGGAGGTAGATTCGATAGTTGTCCTTATACTAAATTGTCCTATTAGCGTAGACACTAAAGGACCTATGGATTAAAAGAAATCCTTCTAATTGGTCATTGTAAATTTCACTTGTTTACAAGCTGAATGTGACCAATTTCTGTCATGTAAATCCTTCCAGAGTATCTTCATTTCTGCCATACGGTGGTTTAAAAACTAAGGGTTTGCAAGCGAAGGGCAATAGTTGCTTCCAGATTTCGCAGAATCGGTGGTGAGGTTGGAGAAGGAACCCTCAGCTTTCCTGTCCTTCTCTTTTCTTTCTTTCTTCCTTCTTCTTCTTCTTTTTTTAATCAGAAGGAGGAAGCTCATTATGTTTGGGCCACCCACAGCTATAGATTGTAAAAACACTTTGGCTTTTTTTTAAGGTCCTTTAATAAAATACAACACTAAATGATTTACTTGGACAAGTGGTCTTAACAGCAAGGAAAACAAGCCCGTTATGAAAACAACAGCTATGAGCTTCAACCTCCTGTCTTTTATCTTCACTATTTTCTCAGAGTCTGGCATGAACCAGATACACACCAGCCTCCACAGGGGGTTAACTAGAGAACTAGCCAAACATCACAGAATTTTGATGACTTCCATTCCCCGACTGGCGCACAAGACCTGGCTTGTGGTGCAATGATGTCCTGCCCAGGGCAGATACTTGCAGTGTGTTCCAGAAACAGCAGTTTTCCTTTAGCCCCCAGAACAAGATGTGTGTTTAGAATGAGCCTGCCTAACCTTTCCTTGAGTACTGGGTATAAATAGCTCATCTAGGTACGTGTCCATTTCTCGTCTGTCTTAGTGGGAGGCAGGGGTGGTATCTTAGATGTTTGAGGGCTCTGCTTCATTTTAGATGAGCTTTCAGCGTCTTTCTAAACTCGCTGGTTTAATTTACTAAGCTCTTACATCCGTATGTCAGCAAACAGAAGCATGGATGGAAAAATCTGAGGATCCAAATACTGGCTGTTAGAGGAGATCAGAACCAACCTGGAGGCTGAGGCATTTGTTCCTGGGTCTCCAGAGCTCAGAGGAAGCAAGCCTTTCTGGAGCCTTCAGTCCATGACAGACCACAAGGAAGTTTTGAAATTCATAGGAGTTTACAAAGGTTTAAACAAACATACACTGAGCAGGCACCTTAGTGATAATATTAGTAATTGTTTTAAATGGGGTGGTGGGTAATTCTTATTTTTCAATTTTTTTTTTTAGAGAGAGAGAGAGAATTGGCACACCAGGGCCTCAGCCACTGAATTAAACTCCCAACACTTGTGCCACCTAGTGGGCATGTGCGATCATGTGCTTGCCTCACTTTTGTGTGTCTGGCTTATGTGGGATCTGGAGAGTTGAACACAGATTCTTAAGCTTTGCAGGCAAGCACCTTAACCACTAAGCAATCTCTCCAGCCCTAATTCTTATTTTTGTTATAACATTTTTATATTTTCCAAACTTGCTACTGTGAAGTCATTTCTGCGTAGGTCTGTAAGGTTGAATACATTATATCGTTTGGCATTTCATTTCAAAAAGTCTTTGAAATGAAGATAAGAGTAAAAGTGCTCAGCCTTAGGCCAGGGTAAAATGAAACCATACACACAGTGCCTGGCATATTGTTGCTCACTAGACACTACTTTCCTGGCTGTTTATTCTCCTATGCATGATACCCTTTCATTGGAATACCACCAGTTTGGTTTAGGATCAGTTGGGAGGGTTGCTTCTGTGAGAAGATCTTTCCACATCACTGGGGGCACTTCCATTATACACCCATCACCTGGACCACCTCAGGAGCACCAATGCCCAGGAGGATGTGGAGCAACAGGAGCTCTCAGTCTTTGCTAGCAGAAATGTGTATTTGTACAACCACTTAGGAAACCAGTTTCTTGCAAAACTAAACATACTCTTCCTTGGGACCCAGCCATCATGTCTTTTGGTATTTACCCAAAATTAGCAGAAAATGTTGTCTAAATAAACACTTGCACACAGATCAATTTTTTTTTTTTTTTTTTTTTTAGTCAGAATGTCATATATTCCAGGCTGGCCTGGAACTTGCTATATAGCCAAAGATGACATTGAAGTCCTGATCCTCTCTACCTCCTGAGTGCTGGGATTAGAAGCATGTGTCACCATACCTGGCTCATGCATACAGATATTTAGAGAAGCTTTATTCATTCATTGCCAAATCGTGGAAGCCACCAGGATTATCGTTAGCAAGTAGATGTCATGTAAAGACATTTGCACACAAGGAATTAGGGGAAAGTGTTTATCAGACCAGAGCTGATATAAAAGTTTGAATAAGGCTGGGCATGGTGGTGGCCGCCTTTAATACCAGCAGAGGAGGCAGAGGTAGGAGATTGCTGAGTTCAAGGCCACCCTGAGACCTGCATAGTGAATTCCAGGTCAGCCTGGGCTAGAGCGAGACCCTACCTCGAAAAACAAACAAACAAAAAAAGTTTTAATAAAGAATATGGGAATGTGGGAGAAACAGAAGTAGAATGAGTGAATTCTCAGAGATAGAATTTCCCTGAGAGGGAATGGGGTCCTTTTATTACAGTTACCTGGTCTTATGGTCCACTCAGTAGTGCAAGCTGTCCTAAATTCGCTATATAAATCTTTGAACTCATGGCAAGGCACTTGCCTCAACTTCCCTAGTACTGGGGTTATATGCCAGATCCACCATGCCTGGCAAAAACCAGACTTTTGTGTATGGAAATACATACATACATATATATATATATATATATATATATATATATATATATGTATGTATGTATATGTATATGTATATGTATATATATATACACACACATACACACACACACACACACACACACACATATATGTGTGTGTGTGTGTGTGTGTGTGTGTATATATATATACATGAATGACAGGCCTTATTGACTGGTCTGGAACTGGATACGTATGCAGACCAGGCTGGGCTTGCACTTGTGGTGTTCCTCCCGCCTTCGCCTCCAGCGTTCGGGCATGGCAGCGCTGTACCAGCGCACTGGGCAGAGTGCTTTAATGAGCTCCCAGGTGGACTGGATCCTGCTAGTCAGGAAGAACACACAGGTCCACCAGATAAACAAAGGCTAATCTCAACTTATTCTAAATGGCAACCATTTAGTCTTTTTCTCACCTATCTTTTCTCCTTCCTTTCCTTTCTCTCTAACCTCCCACTTTCCCCTTCACATTTGAGGGTAATTGAAACCACCAAACTCTACATTTCTCATATTTGTATTTTTAGTCAACAGTGCAAGTCTCTTTCTATGTTCAAAAAAAGCAGGAGGGAGCAATACTGTTTTGTTTTATATACCTCAATTTGCTCACGTACCAAAAGAAATAAGCGTGCTCTGGATTGTTCACCAAGCCGAGCTTAAATTGTTTATTAACAATAGAATAGTCTCTTTGATGACCAATGCTAAAAAAATATAGAAACACTGTAAGCTCCCTGGTGCCAGGGAATACTTTCAATACTTAAGGTTTGTTTAATCTTTTATCAATAAAAACATTTGAAAAATAAAATGTTCAGGAAAATGGCTAAGAGAAAAATTTGCGGTCAGTGCTGCAAAGGGCAGGTCACGTCTTGCCTGAAGCCAAAAAAAGCCCTATTATCTTCCTAGGCTTCGGAGTATTGAAGTTCTCTCTTTGGGGTCTATGGACCCCTTAAAGTTGAGCATAAAATGCTGCATTTGCATTTTCCTGGGCAAAGGGTTTGTGGCTGTCAATGTATTTTAAAAAAGACTGTAACTGAAATACCAATTTTTTTTTCTACCTCTTAAAATTTGTTTTTGGAGGCTGGAGAGATTGCTTAGCAGTTAAGGTGTTTGCCTATGAAGCAAAAGGACCCAGGTTCAATTCCCCAGGACCCATGTAAGCCAGATGCACAAGGGGCACATGCATCTGGAGTTTGTTTTCAGTGGCTAGAGGCCCTGGTGTGCCCATTCTCTCTTTGCCAGCCTCTCTTCTCTCTCTCTCTCTCTGCTTGCCAATAAATAAAATTTAAGCCAGGCATGGTGGTACATGCCTTTAGTCCCAGCACTTCGGAAGCAGAGGTAGGTGGATCGCCGTGAATTCAAAGCCACCCTGAGACTACATAGTGAGTTTCAGGTTAGCCTGGACTAGAGTGAGACCCTGCCTCAAAAAACCACAAAAAACTTGTTTTTGGCATATTCATACATTTATGCTGTTGTGGGAAAGAGCTCTGGGTAGAATTAGAACTCTCCAAGCCACTGGCTCTCAATGAATCTGCCAAGCCACCAATCTAGTGGCTTCTGAGTTCTTGTCCATTAATGTGAACCCAGAGAAGGGTATGTTCTGAAAGATTTATCAAGGGAGAGTAAGATTAAGAGAGAAGAAAAGTTCCCAAGCCAAGAGGAGTTTGCCCCTCTTAGCCCAGCTGGGAAGGGAAAAGGGAACCAGGAAAACTCTCATGGAGGCTTGGGTCAAGTCTTCATATTAATTAGGCATCCAATTGGGATGAACGTCATTACCAGTTCAAAATGTACGTGAAGGATCCTGGTTAGTTGTTGGGTCCAGGAAAAATGATGACTCAGGGAGGTTCTGCCCACAGGTAGTGCAAACTGTCCATGGGTAGTGCAAGCCTATGGGACATGGGGGAAGAAACAGGAAGAACCAGCAAGCTGCTGCTCAGCACCGTCTTAAATGAAGCAGAGTCAGACTGTAGTTTTAGTCTGGCCAGGACAGGGTGGCATACATTCTGTACTTTGGACCAGTCCCTAGCTGACTACATAAAGAGAAAGCTGTCTCTCTCCTAGTCCATATCAGTATTACATTTTTTTTTTTGAGGGAGGGTCTTGCTCTAGCCCAAGATGGCCTGGAATTCACTATGTAGTCTCAGGCTGTCCTCAAACTCACAGTGATTCTCCTACCTCTGTCTTTCGAGTATTGGGATTAAAGGCATGCACCATCATGCCCAATTAATATTACATTTTCATTGTGTAGTCCCCACATGACCTTCTTTTATCCTCTCCAGTCTCACTGTACTCACTGTAATATCACCTCTTGCTAATGGCTACAATATGGAGGAGACTCTCCCTCCCTAGCATCACCCTAGCAATCTTTGACTGTCATGAGCTCATTGTGGAGGGGAGTGGACAGACTCCCAAGCTCTTCCCCTGTGTGGCCCCAGCGTGTGTAGGTCTTGTGCAGGTCACCATGTCTAGTGTGAGTTCATGAGTGTCATGGTGTTGTCATGTCTGGCTGCCAGTTTCACAGCACTTCTCCCCATCCTCCAGTTCTCACATTCTTTCTGAGCTGTCTTCCGTGATACTTCCTGAGCCTTGGAGGGGATGATGTATATGTGCCACGCAGGGCATTCATCAGTCATTTGTTTTCTTCATTTGATCAGTTATGATTATCTACATTGACTGCCTCCCACTGCCAACAAACAAACAAACAAACAAAACTTTCAGATGGGGCCAACAGCAGGACTGATTGGTGGATATAAAGGTAAATATTTATTAGGTAGTTTGACAAGACATCTGGCAAAAGTTACTTTTAGGGCTGGAGAGATGGCTTAGCAGTTAAGGCACTTGCCTGCGAAGCCAAGGGACGCAGGTTCAGTTCCCCAGAACTCATGTAAGCACAGATGCACAAGGTGGCGCAAGCATCTGGAGTTCATATGCAGCTGGGTGAGGCTCTGGCGTGCCCATTATTTCTTTCTCTCTCTCTTTTTGTTTATCTGCCTCTCTCTCTTTCTCTCATTCATAAATAAATATTTTGAAAAACTACCATGAGTACTTGTTGATCAAAAGCCATGTTAGGGCTGGAGAGATGACAGTGGTTAAAGCCTAAGGACCCATGTTTGATTCCTCAGAACCCATGTAAGCAAGATGCACATGGAGGCACAGGTATTTGGAGTTTGTTTGCACTGGCTAGAGAGCCTTGCCCATCCGTTCTCCCTCCCTCTCTCTATCTCTCTTTGCCACATAAATAAATAAATACATGGAAAAAAATTTTTTTTTGGTTTTCTGAGGTAGGGTCTCACTCTAGCTCAGGCTGATGTGGAATTCACTATGTAGTCTCAGGGTGGCTTCAAACTCATGGCAATCCTCCTACCTCTGCCTCCCAAGTGCTGTGATTAAAGGTGTGTGCCACCATGCCTGGCTTAAATATATATATTTTGGTTTTTAGAGGTAGGGTCTCACTCTAGCCCAGGCTGACCTGGGATTCATTATGGAGTCTCAGAGTGGCCTCGAACTCACAGTGATCCTCTTACCTCTGCCTCCCGAGTGCTGGGATTAAAGGCATGCACCATTACGCCTGGCTTAAATATAATTTTTTTAAAACTCCATGTTAAGTTTATGATAAGGCCAACTTGATGCAAATGGAGGTGATCATATTCAATGAATTAAGTCAATCTCACAATGACAAATATCACATGCTTTCTCTCATTTGTGATTCCTATGTTTTATATAAATATATATAATCATCTATATATATGTATACACACACACATATATATGCATATGTATATATACATATATGTATATATACATATATATATATAATATGGAAGTAGAAGTAGGGCTGAGGAGATGGTGAGCAGGTAAAATGCTTGCATAAGCATAAGAACCTGAGTTTGGATCCTTGAAGCACACGTACCATGCTGGGCATGGTGGTCCACACATGTAATCCTAGTTCTGGGCATGCAGGGAGACTTTGGAGCACACTGGTTAGGGAGTATAGCCAGGTTGAAGAGCTCTAGGTTCAGCACAAGATTCTATCTCAAAGAATAAGACTTTGGAGTAGAGGAAGAAACCCACACCAACTTCTGTCCTCCACATGCATGTGTGCCATATGTACCTGCGCATACATGGGTACAGATACCAGCATGCATACACATGTGCACACACATGCACACACACACAAACTGTGAGAAAGGAGACTAAGAGGAGGGATGGGGCAAGAAAAAGAATGGTAGCATGGGTATTAGAGGGTATATGCTCAACATACACTATACACATGTATGAAAAGTTTAAAAATTATTTTCTAAAAGAAGGCAAATTTGCAGCATGGAAGAGTGGGCTGTGAGTGGCCAACCATGAGAAGTGAGGAGCAGACTTATCCAATGAGCTTGATAAGGGAAGCACTGTTCAATCTTTCTCAACGTTAGCATTAGAGGCAGTAAAAACCCAGCTAAGTTGTCATGAGAGATAAGATGCTTGCAAGACCCTTAGCTCACAGTATCTCAAGAGTACTTAAGGAGACAGCTTTTGATATTGCATGAACATATTATAGCCCCATCATTACATGACTATATCAATATTTCAATCATGTTGTCTTACAATGAACACCATGATTTCCAATCACTCAGTTTCTCAAGTCTCATACCCACTGGCCGAGGTCATGTTTTAGAGGTTTGTTTTTTGGACATGGCCCCTGGACAATGTGAGGCAGGTTTTTGGAGTGCCTATATGGAGGCCTGATGGAGGCATGAGGATGAACTGTAGTTTGAAACTTTTGTAGATCCCAGAACTGTGGAACAGCTGCCAAAGAGAACTGCTGTCTTAGGACTGAGTTTTCTCCAGGTAGTGGGCAGCCCAGTGAGAGGGATAGAATTGGAACTCCAGAGATTTGTCATTGGATACTGATGTCAGACTTGGAGCTACAGGGGTTCATGTTTGTCCTGCTTGTTTCATATCTTACATTGGTTTAGTCTTTCCTTGCAATGCCTTCTCTTGCAGTTAGAATTTTGCCCTGTGCCAATATGTGTATTTAACCTGTGTTTTAATTTTACAGGCTTACATTTAAGAGACTGTTCTGATTCTTAGATGAGACCTTGGACTTTAGACTTTTGAACAGTGTTAGGATTGATAAAAACTATGGGGAATTTTAAAGGTGAACTGAATGCATTTTACATCCTGGACTGGTTATAATTCTATGGGGTTCAGGAATAGAATGTGGTAGTTTCTATCACATGTCCCCCACAAACTCATGTATACTGAATGCTCGGTCCCCAGATGATGGCAATTTGGGAGGTGCAGCCTTGCTGGAAGGTGTGTTTTGGGAGGTGAGTTTAGGGGTCTTATAGCCAGCTTTCCCTTGCTATAACTTGGCTCACTCTCCTGCTGCTGTTTTCCATCTGCTGTGGCACAGGTGCTGTCCAGCCTCTGCTCCTGCCATGCTTTCCCCTGCCCTCATGGAGCTTCCCCTAGAGATTGCCAGCCAAAAATGAAAACCTTTCCTCCTATCATCTGCTTTTGGTCAGGTGTTTTGTTTCAGCAATGAGAAGAAAACTACAAAAAGGAATAAAATTTAGAACATTTCACTTTCCTCCAAGTCAGAAATGTCAGGAAGAATCTGGTTTTTCTCTTATTTCCTTAAACCTCCCCAGAGTTGGTGAACAAATGCTTCTGTTCTTATCTCTTCCTTTTCTGGGAGAAGAAACTAAGTAAAGGGATTATCTCTTTTCCAGAAACTTGACCCCAGACACGTGGCATCAGGAGTTTAGCCATCCATCCAGGGATCTCACATAAAGGACACTATCAAAGATCTTGGGGTGGACTTCCATTAAACAGAACCCCATCTTGCCATCTCTTGGACAAGAACTGTGCATTTCTTGCCTCTCTTCTGGTTTACCATTTTCTGGGAGCCCCCTTCTTGGGCAAGAGCTCTGAATTCATTCCTTTCCTTAAATTTCCTTTCTCTGGAAGTTTTCCTTCCTAAAGCTTTAAGCTATATTGATATCTTTCTGAACCTTATACTCTGGTCTATGAATTTCATGAGTAGACTTCATAAGACAAAAGCTCAGAAGGCCTCTGACTCAGTGGAAGTTTTGTGTGACCTTAACAGTCTGGGACCCCTGAGTTATTGTTTATCCAAGAGCCAAGATAAGGCTTGGTCACTCTCAAAAGACATGCCAAAATTCCCATATTGCTGTTCTATTTACAGCAGGCCATTTACTTAACAGAATTTCTCAATTGGGAAGGTGAGTTACTCCAGACAGCACCTTTGCATATGGGTCGGCAGTCCATTTGGGCTCGCTGGAGAAGGACAAGCTGTTCTGTGATTTTGAATTTTTCTTTCAATTTGCAGCCTGCTTGATGGGTAGCCAGGATTTGTTTGATCTTTTATTTATTTAATGTTTTTGCATGTGCATGTGGATGGTGCATGTGTACATATGTATATATGTGATACACATGTTTGCATGCACATGTACACGTAGTACATGAACATGTAGTTAGAGTTCAATGGTAAGTATATTTTTCAGTTATTCTACACCTTATTTTTTAAATATTAAAAATATTTTTATTTATTTACAAATGGAGACAGAGAGGGGCGGGGAGAAAATGAGTGGGCATGCCAAGGTCTCTTGCCATTGCAAATATACTCCTGACACATACACCACTTTGTGCATCTAGCTTTACATGGGTACTGGGAAATTGAATCCAGGCTGTCAGGCTTTGTAAGCAAGTACTTTAACCTCTGAGGCATCTTCCATCCCCTTAAATATTACTTTAATTAATTAATTAATTAATTTAGTTAGTTTTATTTTTTTGAGGCAGGCTCTCACTCTAGTCCAGGCTGACATAGAACTGACTTTACAACCAAGGCTGGCCTAGGACTCACGGTATTCCTCCTACTGAGCCTTCTGAGGGCTGGGATTAAAGATATGTGCCACTATACCTGCCTTATACCTTTTTGTTGTTTATTTAATTTAATTCATTTATTTGAGAGTGACAGACAGAGTACTTATTATTCTCTCTCTCTCTCTCTCTGTGTGTGTGTGTGTGTGTGTGTGTATGTGTGTGTGTCAGAGTCTCATTCCAGCCCATTTTGATCTGAAACTCACGCTGTAGACCAGGTTGGCCTTGAACTCGCAGTGATCTTCTCCCATCACCACCCTGAGTGCTGGGGCTAAAGGTGTGCACTATAACCTTAGCTCTACACCTTATTTTTGGAGAAAGGGTCACCAATTTGGCTAGTAAGCCCCAGGGATCCTCTTTTTTCTCCCTCCCCAGAGCTGGGTTGCAGGTGTGTGTGTGGCTACATGCAGCTTTTATGTGTACTGGGAATCCAAACTCAGCTGTCATGCTGTGCAGCAAACACATCAGCCACCTCCCTAGTCTCTCGGGTTTTGTTTAAACCAGACAAGAAATTAACGGTCATGAAAGAAGGTCCTAGAAACAGGAGGCACGGCGGCAGGAAGGGGTTCTCTGAGCAAAAAGAGCAGGACAATGTGAGCAAACACCATGACTGTGGTTTTTTACAGGAAGGACTGGGTGAGGCATGGTGAGCAAGGTCACAGTGAATTTGGATAATCTCAGTGGGCTTGGGGGTATAGGAACTGTGCTCTGCTTGCTGTCCCGGAGCTGATTTTAGGGTGATTATGGCAAGGGGATAATTGCCTGGGGTGTAAGAACCCTACTAGGCAGTGGTTAGGGCTGTGGGCTCTGGGTTTCCTGTTTTGCATACGAAAGGCACCACTCACAGCTAACTGTCCATCGCTCTGACAATAAGCTAACCCAGAAGGGGCAGGGCTCTAACTTTGCTGTCAAGCAGCAAAGATTCTCCCTCCTTTCCCTCCTACAAGTCAAAGCCTCAGAAATATAAATAACATGATTAATTCAGGTCTTGCTAAAATGGAATGAGTCTTTGAAACCCAAGTTTGGTAAAATTTGAGCTCTCATTTTGGATATGAGGAAGGATGAACTAAAATTCAGTCCTATACTCTGCTCACATAATGAACAGCTTATAAAAGAGGATAAGCAGTGAGAAACTTCAAAAATGACATGGCTGGCCTTGATTGACAACCTGACGGGATTCGAATCCCCTAGGAGGGGCTGAGGGTGCAGCTCAGTTGGTACAGCGATATTCTACTATATGTGAGATTTGATCCCCACCACAGTATAAACTGGGCTTGATGGCACATGCCTGTTATCCCAGCGCTCTGGATGTGCAGGCAGGAGGACTGGAAGTTCAAGGTTATCACCAACTACGTAGTGAATTACAGGTTGGTCTGGGCCACATGAGACCATGACTTAAACCCACCTCACCACCCAAATCACTTAGGAGACACACCTCTGGGTGTTTCTGTGAGGGTGTTTCCATAGAGGTTTAACTGAGAAGGGAAGACTTACCCTGAATGTGGGTGGCGCCACCCTATGGGCCGAGGTCTTGGACTAAATAAAAAGGAAAAATAAATGAGTAGAGCACCAGTATGCATCTCTCTGCTTCCTGACTGCAGTGCAATGTCACCAGATACCTTAGGCTCCTGCCACCATGTTTTCCACCATGATGGTCTGTATCCCCTCTTAAGCCATGAGCCAAGACAAACTCTTTGTCAGGAATTTTGCCACAGCAAGGAGAAAAGTAACATGCAGGGAATGACTGGGGAAGGTAGCTTGAGTGAGCCTGGCCTTCAGGAATGCATACTATGGTACCATGTGTTAAATTCCCAAGATAATCATCTTCAAAGGAAGAAAGGTTTATTTTGGTTCATGATGTCAGAGGCTTAGTTTCCTGGTTGTTTAATGACCTGGTTGTTTGGTCTGGGAGGGCATGTGCAGTGCATTATGGTAGGAACATGTGACAGAGGAGGCTTGTTTGTCTCATGACAGCTGGGAACCACCACAGGCTGGGGAGAGCCCCTCCAACACAGGGGTGTTTGGGGAGTACTCCAGATCAAAACCGTTAACAAAAGCTGTGTCTTCATGCTGAGAAGTTACTACCAGAAAGAGGGCTGGAAAGTGTTGTCATTAGAAGGTGTGTCCCACGGGGCTGGAGAGATGGCTGATCGGTTAAGCGCTTGCCTGTGAAGCCTAAGGACCCTGGTTTGAAGCTTGATTTCCCAGGACCCACATAAGCCAGATGCAGATGGGGGCGCACGCATCTGGAGTTCGTTTGCAGTGGCTGGAGGCCCTGGTGCGCCAATTCTCTCTCTATCTGCCTTTCTTTCTCTGTCTGTTGCTCTCAAATAAATAAATAAAAATAAACAAACAAAAAAAAAAACCTTTAAAAAAAGAAGGGGTGTCCCAACATGGAGGATAAGCCCTCCCAGGGAAAGAAAAAAAAATGATAGCAGCTTCCCGAAGGTAAGAGAAGGGTGAGACTCTGAGGTAGGAAGAGGAGCTTGTCAACGACTGGCCTTTGGTGTGGGGAGCCCTGGGACTCTAGCAGACGAGCCAGTGTGGTCTCCTCACAGGCTCAAGTGGCAGAGGTCAAATGGGAGGGGGCAGAGCTGGAGCCAAAACACAAACCGGCTTCAGTGGGTTTGACTGGAGGCTGTCATGCCTATCAGACTTTAGCTGCCTTACTACCGGGGGGCTTGGTGAGACCATGAATGATGTGGCTCCGTTGTCAAGCATGCACAAAGCCCTGGGGTTCATTCCTAGGCCTAGAGATGCATACCTGCTTTTCCAGCACTGAATATATGGAGGAAGGAGGATCAGGAGTTTAGATTAAGAGTTCAAGGTCATCCTCAGCTACCTAGAAATTTTGAGGCCAGCCTAGGATACTTGAGAACTTGTCTCAAAAAAAAAAAGTTTTTATTTTTCAGAAGAAGTTGAGCCTGGTGGTAAGAGTTCTGTAATAGCAGATATGTAGGGTGCTGAGGCAGGAGTATCTTAAGTCCAAGGCCAGCCTGAGCAACTCAGACTTTGTTTCAAATGAAAAGCAAAAAGAGGGCTGGGGATGAAGCTTAATGGCAGTGCATTTGCCTAACATGCATGAGACCCTAGGTTAAAATTAAAAAACAGAAAAATGTTCAGAAGAAAAAAAAACTAATCCGGGGCTGGAGGGATGGCTTAGCGGTTAAGGTGTTTGTCTGCAAAGCCAAAGGACCCAGGTTCGGTTCCCCATGACCCACATGAGCCAGATGCACAAGGGGTCGCACGCAGCTGGAGTACGTTTGCAGTGGATGGAGGCCCTGGAGTGCCTGTTCTCTCTCTCTCCCTCTTTCTTTGTCAAATAAATAAAAATAAATAAATAAAACTCGATTTTCATTATTATTAAAAAAAACTAATCTGTACCAACATTATGCACACTTACTTTTCTTGCCATTTTCCCCTAAACAATATAAACTAACAGTTATTCTCATGGTGATTGGATATTATGTATTGCAAATAATCTAGGGATGACTTAAGGTATACAGAAGGATGGGTGCAGGTTATTCAAATCCTTCATCATTCTGTATAGAAGGAACTTAAGCACCTGTAGATTTGGGTGTTTATAGAAGTCCTAAGGACATGCCTCCTCCCATAAACCAAGGACAATAACACTGATGCATCATAAAGAGAAATGGTCAGCGTGTGTGTATATGTATATGTACAGGTATGTATATATATATTTGGTGGTAGGGTCTCCTCTGGTCCAGGCTGACCTGGAGTTCACTATGTAGTCTCAGGGTGGCCTCGAACTCATGACGATCCTCCTACCTCTGCCTCCCGAGTGCTGGGATTAAAGGCGTGCGCCACCACGCCCGGCTTGAGTGTGTATATTTTTAAACATCCCCTTCCCCTCACCGTGTCTCTGCTTCTTCTCTCCCCTGGTTCTCATGGAGGAAGATCTTTGCTTGATGTGTAGCTCCTGGGGTCTTCCTATTGTGCTACACCATCAAAGTAGACATGCCAGAAACAAAGAAGGAATCCAGAGAGGCCAAATTGATGTTGAAAAGACAAGGAGAAAGAAGGGTTAAAAACTCACTTCACTCACTGGGTAAAGCCAGATGACAAAGTGGTGCATGCATCTTGAGTTGTTTGCGGTGGCAGGAGGTCTTGGCATGCCCATTCTCTCTCTCTCTCTCCCCAAATAAATAAGAATAAAAACAATTTATTTCTGCTGCACTTTAGGAAGAGTCAGGGAGGAGAACTGACAGCAAGGAGCGTAGACAGTGGGAACCAGTCCTGGAGGCCTCAGGGCAGGAGGAGAGGGAGGAAGGTGGCAATGGCGAGGGGTGACCGCCTTTGGTGTCCTTCAGTCCATCTGATTAGCGATTGAAGTAATGTTTTGCTCCCGAGTCTTTGTTTGTTTGTTTGTTTTTGTTTTTCAAGGTAGGCTCTCACTCTAGCCCAGGCTGACCTGGCATTCACTATGTAGTTTCAGGGTGACCTCTAACTCAGTGATCCTCCTACCTCTGCCTCCAAAGCTCTGGGATTAAAGGCTTGTGCTGCCACACCCAGCTCTGGGTTATTATTTCTTTGACAGTCACATTGAGTGACTTTCCCCTGATGGGATGGATCTAGGACACAGAACTGACCCTGACTTTATTCTGACATGCTGCCCCATCCCCCTTCCTGGTCTCATCATGACAGGTGGCAAGAAATCAAGCTAGGAAAGTAGTGTCTGGGTCCTGCAGGAAGCTCACAAGCCCTGAGATGGTATGTTCAGTGTCGGTTTGTTTCCTCCTGCTCCTTGTTGCGTTCAGTGTTCTCTTGTAAGACATGGCACTGCCTTGGACAACCAGTCAGAGGTTGAGGGTCCACAGGCACACGGAGAGAGACGGCTCATAACGGCAGAGATGGGGGAAGGACACGGGAGGGAAGCAGGACTGCGATTTGGAGAAAGGTGGCAGGTGGACTCTCGGAAATGTGAGTTCTTCCAGATAGGGGGTGGACTGAGTTTCTTCAGCTCAGGTTATAATCATTTTGTTTGACCATTCACAGCAAAGGTGATTGCTGAAAAATTGAAGAAGCTTAGTGTTTCTTCATGTTGGATAAGAAATTTGGCTTCTCTTTGCAATCTTATTTGGTGGCTGTGCATATGTGTATACATGTTCATATGTGTGTGAGGGTGGGTGTGCATGTATGTATATGTGCGTGTGGAACCAGAGGTCGACATCAGGGGTCATCAGGGCTAAGTATCCTATTTCTACAATATATTATATATCACAAACAACTTCATTTTTATATCCTTCTCCAGGAGAAGTTTAAGTATAGTCCATATCAAGAACCCTAAAATGCCAAGCATTATCTGGAGGCTACATAAACCAAAGGGTTCACATATTCCAAAGCCTTTGCATCAAAAAGTCGAAATGAAAGGTGCTTATGGCAGAGCACTCCAGTAATCCCAGTACTTGGAAAGTAGAGGTAGGAAGGTCAGGAAGATCAGGGGTTCAAGACTAGCATTGGCTACACAGGGACTTCAAAGCCAGCTGGGCTACCTGAAAAACAGTCTATTAGTACTGAAAGAATTCTTAAAATATAACTTAATTAAGATCTATTTTGAGTTTATGGTCATCTTGTCATTCTCATCATTCTGTGTGGTCTCAATCAGTGGCTGATAAAAATATAATTAATATATAGCATATCCCATCCCCAGACTTTTAAAATTTTTATTTTATTTTTTTCAATTGTGTGGATTGAACCTAGGGTCTTGTAATGCAAGACAGGAAAGTATTCTACCACCGGGCTACATCCCATCTTTTTGTTTTTGAGACAGAGTCTTGTTAAATTGTCCAGGCTGGCCTTGAACTCACTCCATAGCCCATGATTGCCTTGAATTTACCTACTCAGCTTCCAGAATAGCTGAATCACAGATCTACATTACCAGGCCTGGCCTGCCATCTTTTAAAAAAGTATTTTAAGTTTAAAAACTGCTTCAGGGGCTGGAGGGATGGCTTAGCTATTAATGCGCTTGCCTGCAAAGCCAAATGATCCAGGTTCAATTCCCCAGGACCCATGTAAGCCAGCTGCACAAGGGGGTGCATGCGTCTGGAGTTTGTTTGCAATGGCTGGGGGCCCTGGCACACCCATTCTCTTTCTCTCTCTCAAATAAGTAAAGGAAAATTAAAAAAAATAGTTTATAAAACTATTTCAGATTGAAAATGATTGTTAGAACTGGGACTGGACTCTTATTTTAAGATGAGGAAGGATGTGGAGGGCCAGAGGTCGGCAGGAGCCTGGAGCTTTGGGGCTGGGCTTGGGAAAAGGATACTGGCAGCAGGAGAATGTAGCCCTAAAAATGCAATGGGGCTCACAATGCCTGAGCTGCTCCAGAACAGAGGCAGAGTGTCAGGAAATGTGCAACATCACCCAGGCTCACCTGGCTCTGTGAGGACAGCCCAGGCTCTGTAGTGGCCCTGGAGCTGAGAAATCCCTCTCTAAGCCAACCTGGATTCTGTTTGCTTTCTTTCCTTCCCACATTCGGCACTGCCTTTTGTTTTCTCCTCTGTAAATCATTCCTCTCAGTTCCTCTTCTTTTCACACCCACGGAGAAACTTGATTCCAGTAGTGAGAAAACTTGTGAAACAAATATTTTGGTTGTATTACAAATCAGTTGTCATTTGCTTTCCATTTCCTCTGATTGTTTACATCTGCCGCCCTTCCTGGCTTCCTTGGAGGTGGTCAGGGGAATAGAGTCAAGCCTTAGGACATGAACTAAAACACGGGGGCTCCACAGCCCCCCGCCACCCCCACCCCAGCATGAGCAGTCAGTGCTGCTAGCGCACTTCCACAACATATTTTTAAACCATTTGATGATTGATTTCGGTAGAAGATACAGGCCCCGATGGGGTCTGCCAACTGGAATGAACTTTGTCATATACACGTTTCATAGGCATTTGCCATTCCTGAAACTTAGAATCAAACCAAAGATACTATTTCATATCATATTTGACTTTACTTAATATTTTATAATATAAATCTTCCTTGTGGTGAAATATATTTTTAACAGATAAGAAAATGTGATAGGTGCATTTCCTACCCGTGTAAAACAGCAATATTTATGTAGTCACCATCCATATGGGGGGAGGCATTTGAGATATTTTGAGTCCCTTACTCATATAAGCTGCAGGAAACATCTTTATGAAGTAAAGCACTGTGGGCATTGTGACCTTTGCCACAGGACACTCCCCTCAAAATGGGCCAAATTATGTAAACATTCATTTGGCGGGCTTCTGAAGCACACTGCTGAATTATTTTCCAGAGAATTTTCATTGTCTTTCTCCTCCATGCCGAGCTACTATCCCTACTTTTCCACTCCGCAGAGGAGTATTAGAAGAGCAAAATGCGCAATGCTTGGCATCGGGGCCTAGAAATGAACAGTGGCTCAGTAGCTGGGAGAGGAGGAAGTGGGTATCGAGCATGTTTATCACTCTTGCCTTTCCCCACCCCCCGACTCATTTTGGGGTGCAGTGCCATCTGGGTGTCTGGGACAACCCATTTGTATCCAGAGTGCTTGGCCAAGGGACTGCCTAGTACTCTGGTAAGTTTCTGAAAGTTAGGACCATTGGAAGAAAAAGGAATTATAGGCTTTCTGGTGCTGGATTTAAAAATAATAATTGTATTTGTTTATTTATGAGAGAGAGAGGCAGGGAAAGAGAGAGAGAGAGAATGGATACCTTAAGATCTCTAGCCAGGGCAAATGAATTCCAGATATAAGTTGGGCATTTGGCATTATGTGGGTACTGGGGAGTGGAACCTGGGTCCTTGGGCTTTGCAGGCAAGCGCCTTAACCATTGAGCCATTTCTACAGCTCCTGGAGTTGGACTTTTAAAAAATTTTATTTTGAGAGAGAGAGAAATGGTACACCAGGATCTTCAGCCTCTGCGAATGAATTTCAGATGCATGCACCTCTTTGTGTGCATGTGTGACATTGTGTGCTTGTGTCACTGTGTGTCTGGCTTATGTGGGACCTGGAGATTTGAATGTGAGTTCTTAGACTTCACAGGCAAACACCATAATCGCTAAGCTATTTCTCTAGCCCTGGTCTTGGATTTTTAACCAGTGTTTTGAGATTATAACATAGTTGCTCTGAACTCAACCTGCATGGCAGAGTCTTCTAGAACTTTTACAAGGTATACCAAAGCAAAGCTTTAGGTGCTTTAAGTAGAACGTGGTCACTGGTGATTCACACATAAGCAAGACACGAGAACCACTCAAACTGAAGGACATTCCAGATGCTATGTGGGACCTAGTGAAGCGCTTACACAGAAGCTAGGTGGGTCATTATCAAAGATGACACTATGGACACTCAATGAAACTTTAGGGGTCCTCAGTCTTCAACATGGTGACTAGTATGTCTAATGTTCTGCCTGCTTGGGAAGCCAAATATATTAGCTGGCTCTGGACAAGTTCTCTCTCTCTCTCCACGTATGTTATAGCTTCCATAAGAGCTCTGTTTGACCCCTCTCCCCAGAATGGCATAAATCAGATGTGGTGATACACACCTGTAATCCCAGCCTGGGCAGATAGATGAGGAAGAGTCAGACATTCAAGCTCATCCTTGGCTACACAGAGACCTTCCATGCCAACCTGGGGTAGATGAGACTCACTTTCTCTCTCTCTCTCTGTCTCTGTCTCTCTCTCTCTCTCACACACACACACACACACACACACACATTTGTCTGTGCAAATGTGCCCTCCCCAAACAAGCTGTTGTGTTTTGATAGGTACTATGGGTGTGTTCTAGGCAAAGCTCAGGAGGAATGTGGCTGTACCTACTCATCATTTCATAAATATTGATGAGAAAGATAAAAATGTTTTAAAGGAAACTTTATCTGAGGGAGTGTCTTGGAATTCAGCTGTTTCTTTTCAAGTCTTTCAGATCACCTACCACTGGCACTAAAATCCAAACAGCTAAGAGAGGTGTGCCAAATACCAGAGTTTGTTCGTTACTGTGGCCTCAGTGATTCTGTAGAGCACTGGCTTGAGGGAAGGGTGGCCCCAGGTATTACAATAGGCACACCTAATCCTTGTCCCCTAATGATAAATATTTAATAACACAGTGGTTCCCCCAGAGGGAGTTCTGAGTTGCAGATCACTTTGCGAGCTCCCTTTCTTTCCGGAATATGAAAGAAGGCTCACTCACTCTGCAGGAGAGAGGGCTGAGCTGAAGAAATAGTGCTCCATTCTCCTGGCCAGGGTGAAGAGAGACTGTATCTTAGATTATTATTATGATGTATGATACCACTCCATCACTCACCTCTTTTCCTTTATTACTCACTTTAAGGCTAGAGACAGGCGCTAGGGATAGAGTTCAGTTGGTAGAGTACTTGCCTAAAAAGCAGGCATCCCTGGGTTCAATCCCCAGCACCATTTAAAACCTGGTGTGGTAGTACACAGACATATAATCCCAGCATTTGGGAAGTGGAGGCAGGAGAATCAGTTCCATTTGTCTATACTGGCATTCCTTCCAGATGAGGACATTTTAGGAGCTTTTAGTGAATTCAAACTGCACTTTCCTGAAGACACCAGAGAGTTAGTGATTGACATGAAAGTAACTGTGTGCATGGTAGGATAAGAAGACACACAGAAGAGCCGGGCGTGGTGGCGCACACCTTTAGTCCCAGCACTCAGGAGGCAGAGGTAGGAGGAGCGCCATGAATTCGAGGCCACCCTGAGACCACATAGTGAATTCCAGGTCAGCCTGGACTAGAGTGAGACCTATGCACAGCACTCACCAGCATCGTTTCCACGATGTCTGTGGTCTCCATATGAATGTGTGCAGGTTGGACGTCTGTGTACCCACACTGCCCAGACACATGGCCAGACATGTGCTACAAAAATGGGAAATTTGATAGAGAATGTTCATGTTGGTGTGTATCATGTTGATACATACATCAAATTGTAAAAAAATTTCAAGAAGAATAATGCCACAAAGAAAGTGAATGACAGCACATTCTCTAAGTACAGCCATGCCCTAAAGGAAAAAGGAATCAGATATTCATCGTGATGGTTTTAAAACACAGCTAACAATAGTGAAAGTTGGCTAGTTTTCAGAACTTATGGTCGACCTTCATACAATTGTCCATGACTCATCCCTATAATACACGTTTTTGAATGTTGCATTTTCTTTTCCAGTTTTTTTTAAAGAGTTTGTCCCACCAGTTTTAAATTGTCAGCATTGTTTTCTGCAACTGACTACATTAAATCTTTCAACCCCATGTCATTTTCAATATTGGAGTTTATGGTAGTTTGAATGGATGTCCCCCAATACATTCAGGAGTTTATTAAAGCTTGTAATTTAGGTCTTCAGCCACCTGGCTAGAAGACACGTCACAGTGGATGGATCCTAGGATTCAGCCCTAAGGTGGATCTAAATTTCAACTTAAAATATGCAGTGTCTGAGTTCTGCCTGGTGTTGTGAAGTGAGCTTGCTTGAGCTGGTGGAGGTATTTCTCTCTGCATAGACCTGTGAAAGGGAGCAGCTTCTTCTGCCATTACAAAACTTCCCATCTATCGGTAAGCTTCAATAAATCCCTTCCTCCCATAACTGTGTCTGGTTTGGAAATTCATCCCAGCAGCCTGAGGCTGTCTACTACAGAGCTCTAAACTGGATGGCAACTTAAAGAAAGTTCTAATTCATTGGGTTCATCTTTGCAAATTTGACTATACCAAAGTATGTTGTTAAAATGCAGACTGTGGAAACATTATAAATGTGGGTTAAACTGTAGGAAGTTTCTCAACACATGCAGGCTTTTTTGTACGTCTGCATTTATGACAGACAAAATTTCTCAAGATTTCCACTCTGGGTGATCCATCAGTGATCTGTCACTGCTTTTAATCTGTTCCAGCAGAAGACTTGGGCTGTCCATCACTGTATTCAGATCACCAGAGTGATAAAGCTGGCTGCACACAACTACCAATCAAAACGCTGTCTTACACATGCCGCATCCCGACCTACTTATGAATATTGCTCATTTGCTTATGATAGTCCCTCCACTGGGACTATTAGTATACCTCAATGTTTATGCTTAGAAATATTTATCATTACATATTTTGTTGTATAAAGTAGCCTAGAAACTATACTACTATGTTTTTATGTTTCTCAAATCAACTCCATTAAAAATTTAAATAAGGACTGGAGAGATGACTCAGTGATTAAGATGCTTGCCTGCAAAGCCTAATGACCTGAGTTCAACTCCCCAGTACCCATGTAAAGCCACATGTGCAAAGTGGTGCATACATATGGAGTTCATTTGCAACAGCTAGAGGCCTTAGTGTGCTCATTTTCTCTCCCTCCTGGGCATGGTGGTACATGTCTTTAATTCCAGTACTGGGGAGGCTGAGGTAGGAGAATTGCTGTGAGTTCAAGGCCAGCCTGAGACTACATAGTGAGCTCCAGGTCAGCCTAGGCTAGAGCAAGACCTTACCTCAAAAAAACAAAATAAATAAGTAAGTTAATTAATTAATTAATTAATAAGGGCTGAATCTTTCTTTCTGTCACAAATGTGTGGTGGATATTGACTTTATTAAAAGTCACTGGTAGGGCTGGAGAGATGGCTTAGTGATTAAGGCACTTGCCTCAAAGCCCAAGAAGTCATGTTCAACTCTCCGTGTCTCATGTAAGCCAGATAAACAAGGTGATACAAACGGGAAAGGCTGCACATGTGCACAAGATGGTGCACACATCTGTAGTTTGATTAAAGTGGCTGGAGGCCCTGTCTCACCAATTCCCTCCCCTCCCCTCTCTCTCTCTCTCCCCCTATCTCTCTGATAAAAAAAGTCACTGGTAATGTTTTTGCAAGTGGACAGGTGTCTGTTATTAAAGGGAAAGGCAAGGTTCATGATGAAAATCTAACACTAATATGGCTCATTCGTCACAATAAGCCTGCTTTGCTTATTCAATTTTGTTGATCAAAATGCGATGAAGTCCATAGAGCCCAATTCAGGATGAGAAACCCAGTATTACTCCTGAGTATGTTTAGACCTTCTTGGAGAGTTCCAGGAGCAGCTCCTCTGATGCAGAGAGCTCTGTGTTCACTAATTCCTATTCCCTGGTGAGGTTGGTTTCCAGCACATGTACTCATGACATCATTGAAAGCCAGTGGCTGGGAAAGTGTCAGTGTGGGGAGAGTAGCATGGGGGAAGCGTTCACCCAGCTGCACTGGGAGGGCGCACATGGCTTTCCCAGGAAAGTCAGGCAAGGAGACAGTGGCAAAGTTTCCTCACGAAGCAGCTGGCTCAGTGCTGTCACATGCATCAACTCTAAATATGTCATAATTTCTGTCCTCCTTTCCTCTCTGGAAACCTGACCTCTATTATGGTGTCTTAACTCACTTGCTGTTGCTCCAACTGGATATCCACAGGCTGGGTAATTTATGCAGACTGGAGGTTTACTTAACTTGTGGCTTGGAAGCCCACGAGCAGAGTGCCAGCACCTGAACTTCATCTTCTTGTTGTGTCATATGCATATATATATATATTTTTCTTTTCTGAGGTAGGGTCTCACTCTAGCCCAGGCTGACCTGGAGCTCACTCTGTAGTTCCAGGCTGGCATTGAACTCACTGGGATCCTCCTATCTCTGCCTCCTGAGCACTGGGAGTAAAGGCGTGCACCACCACACCCCGTTTGTTGTGTTAGTATATATGGGGTGTGTGCATGGATAGAGTACGTATGTGTGTGCAGATGCACATGCCCCGTGTGCCTGCCTGCAGAGGTCAGAGGAGAACATGGATGTCCTGTCTCGTTCTTATTTCCTGAGGCAGAGTCTCTCACCGAGCCTGGAGCTCCTTGTCATTTAGTTAGAGTGGCTGACCAGGGAGACCACAATCCTCCTGTCCCTTCTCACCGCACCACTGGGGTTACAGCATGCATGGCCACATTTGGCTTTATTTAGAAATACTATTCTTATTTATTTTCAAGCATAAAGATAGGGAGAGAGAAAAATGAGGACTGGGGAACGTACATACCAGAACCTCCTGCTTCTGCAAACAAACTCCAGACGCATGTGCCACTTGTGCATCTGGCTTTATGTGGGTACTGGGGAATCGAACCCAGGCCATCAAGCTTTGCAAACAAGTGCCTTCAACCAGCCCCATATTGTGAGTTAATATGGCAGAGGTTATGTTAATATAACATGGTGGACTGAGCTAGTGAGCTAGCTTGAGTCACTCTTTTCCTTTTACAAGGAAACAAACATTTACATGTTTGCTCTCAGCTAATCTCAATTACCTCTCACGGGGCCACTTCCAAATACTGTTAACATATGAAGTATGGGATTAAGTTTCCTACACCCAAATCTGGGAGACACAGTCAATCACAGCATATAGTTTGGAGTAGGTATTCCATTAAATAGTTTTCCTTTCTGCTAATTTTCTAGAGCTGTCAGGGCAAAATGCCAGACCAGGTATAGTAAACTAGGGCTTCTAAAACTTTTTTCCACTGGGGGCTTCTTTTCACCTGAGAAATTTTTATACAATGCCACATATATAGATATATAAAATAGGTATACAAAGAAAACATTTCCTAGCAATAAATTGTAAGAAAATTTATTTTAAAACAATGGTTGAAGTTATGGGGGGGGGGACCACTGAAAAATAAACCAGAGAAATCTGAGCTTGAAACTGATCTACAGATTTTTAAGCTCTTTATTAGCTCCAACTAAACCTCTACACTACAACCGGAAATGTCCTTAACTTTTAACTCTTGTGATTGTGTAACATTTAATTGTTTGCTTGGTTAAGGAGCCAAGCAAAAACCCTGGGAGTACAATTACGGCTAATACCACCAGGGGGCGCTCAGACACCCTCTGCCCAGAAGAGGAGCCTTGTGGGGGTGTGTGTTTACGTGGAGCATTTAGTATGGCATTAGGAAACGAAGATTAGAAGCTGTTGTGTTTGTTTTGTCAAATAAAGGGCATGAAAGACCTAATTACGTAAGTACAGTGTATATTAACCTCTGCAAACCTAACAGACCCAGTGGACTAGCTCGAGCATTCTGGATGGATTTAGCCCAGACAAATATTTGTTCACTTTAAGATAGTAAAATAACTTTCTTTTCTCTCCTTTCTTTTTCTCTGCTTTTCCTTTCTCTTCTGTTTCTTTTTGTCTGAGACAGGATCTCTCGCTAGCCTGAGATGGCCTGGATTTCCTGACCCCTGAGTGTGGGAATATAGTCATGTGCCACCACGCCCAGGTTAAGATAATTTTCTTGTGGAAGGGAGTGCACCATATGCATGTGTATGCATGCTCTCCTAACAACAATAGCTATAGGGACGATGGTGACGATGATGACATTATTAGTTACTTTTGTTGATCATTTGTTATAGACCAGCTAATGTGGCAAACCCCAATCCTTTATTACATTCAGTTCTCATAAGATCTCTGCCCCAGTCAGGACTCCCATAAACAAGACACGTGAACTTTAGGAATGACAAAAGGTCATAGAGGCAGCAACTGGTAATATGGAAATTTTATTTATTTGTTAGCTTGTTTTGAGACAGGATCTCATGTGTGCTAGGCTGGTCTTGAACTCATGAGGTGAAAAAGGATGACCTTGAACTTCTGATGCTCCCACCTCTATCTCCTTAGTGCTGCGATCATAGGTGTCTGCCACCAAGCCTGGTTTAGATGGTGCTGGGGATTGAACTTGGGGCTTCACACACACAAGGTGACTCTACCAACTGAGCTACATCCTCAGCCCACAGAGCTGAGATTTAGATCTAGGTCTGTGTGTAAGGGGTAACTATTTAAATTTTTTCTTTGTTTATTTTTATTTATTTATTTGAGAGAGAGAGAGAGAGAGAGAGAGAATGGGTACGCCTGGGCCTCCAGCCACTGCAAATGAAGTCTAGACCTGTGTGTGCCCCCTTGCTAATGTGGGTCCTGGGAAATCAACCCTTGAACCGGCGTCCTTTGGCTTCACAGGTAAGCACTTAACCGCCAAGCCATCTCTCCAGCCCCAAGGTTGACTATTTAAATCACTCCACTATACTGTGTATAATGAGAGTAGAAAGTCTATGGACAATTACTCAGTGCTATGCTATCAAACTTTATTGTTTTTGGTTTTGCTGTAAGGTCTCACTCTAGCCCAGGCTGACCTGGAATTCACTGTATAGTCTCCGGGTGGCCTTGAACTCACAGCAGTCCTCCTACCTCTGCCTCCCAAGTACTGGGATTAAAGGTGTGCACCACCATGCTAGGCTCTATGAAACTATTAATAAGATTCATTAAAAAATTGAGCTGAGCATGGAGGCTCAGCACTTGGGAGGCTGAGGTAAGAATATTGCTTTGAGTTTGAGGCAAGCATGGGCTACAGAGTGAGTTGCAGGTCAGCATGGTACTAAAGTGAGACCCTGCTTCAAAAAAAAAAAAAAAAAAAGAACAAAAGCAAAAGCAACTGCCCCTCCCAGAAATAATGGCAAAGATGGGCGCAGTCTTAACCTTACGTGGCACATAAAATCATGCAGCTAGAAAGATGCTTATGTGCTTTTCAATCAGGAAACTGTCTGACCTTCCTTGCTTAAAAAAATAATCAACTGTGTTTTCATTTATTCTGTCCTTGAATTGAAGTTCCAGAAGTGTGGTTTTAATTGCACAGGAAATAAACCTGGACTGTTTTTGTGGCTTTGGAACCTGTTTCATCATTTCTGTAACCAGCCGATGGACTATCACTAGGGATCAAGTTCATAGGTGTTTCTGGTCCAATGAAAGCCTTCAAGTAATTAAAGTCGAGGAAATGAATAGTTATTTTATTACCAACTGCTGACATCTGGTTCTGAAGCCGTAAAAGGGGAGTGATCAGGAGAAAGTAGAAGTATGGCTGACATGGAACTTGAGTTCATGGGTCTTGGCACATTGAGTTAGTCAGAAGTTCTGATAATCTGCTACTGACAATGTTTGGCATGGACTTTGAGTATTTCCCTATTGCTAAGAAAAACCTCAGAAAATGTTTATAGGCAAGGACCAGGTGAGTGCCAAGTGAATATCATGGATGTGAATAGTTCTAGTTGGTGAGCTGAGCACGTCAGCCTTTCATTGAGGAGAGAGGCGTAGGCCAGAAAGGATGAAGCAGGCAGCCATTGGCCGGAGGCGCCCGCCCAAGGCGGATTTACTTTAATTCCCTTAGGAGAGGAACTCACTTGAATTCCCTAGGTGGCAGCAGTGAACTGGGAAACCTCAGGAGTGTCTTCTCAGAAAAATAGCATCTTCTTGGGGGAGGGAGGGGACAGAAGGAAGCTAGATTTGTGATCTGTTTGAGGATTCTGCAGTAGGTGGTGAACGATGTCGAAATGGGCATCAGTGCAATCCATGGGAAGGAGGCATTAGAGCCAGTAAGCCTTCATGTAGTCCAGCTCTGCCCTAGCTGTGCGGCCCAGGAGTAAGCATTCTGTCAGCACCCTCCCCGACCCTCACCCGCACGAGCTGCTCATCAGTGTCAGACAAATGGGGTAGGATATGAGGTCATCTCTGAGTGCCCTTAGATGTTATATGACTCACAACTTGATGACACTTCTGGCATATGCACTGTGCTCTTTACAATGAAAGGACTTGATGACATTGGTTGGGGCTGTGGAGGGGAGGGTTGTATGACTGTGTGTCAGGGATAGACACGAAGCTATGGCTTAGCAGGTTATCTCTCCAGAATAAGGTAACCTTCACAGTCCAGAACAATATTGCCCTAACATTAGTGGAGGTTTTTATATAGTTGCAGACACCTATCACTCGTTTGCAAATGGACCACTTCCCATACTTCTCAGGGGACATAGCTTTCCAGGGCTGTATTTCTTTATTTTTTGAAACAGGGTTCATATAGACAAGATGACCTTGAATTTCTTCTTCTTCTTTTTTGTTTTTTTTGAGGTAGGGTCTCGCTCTAACCCATGTAGTCTCAGGGTGGCCTCCAACTCATGGCAATCCTCTTACCTCTGCCTCCTGAGTGCTGGGATTAAAGGCGTGTGCCACCACGCCCGGCTTGACTTCTTTTTAAAAATATTTTATTTATTTATTAGAGAAAGAGAGAGGCAGATAGACAGAGAATGTGTGCACCAGGGCCTCTAGCCACTGTAAACAAACCCCAGACACATGTGCCCTTTCGTGCATCTGGCTTTTCGTGGGTACTAGAGAATCAAACCTGGGTCCTTTGGCTTTGCAGGCAAGCACCTTATCCGCTAAGCCATCTCTCCAGCCTTCAGTGCTGTGTTTCTATCAAGCAAGCTTTTGACCATGCCATGATATGTGGTATCTTTTTTTAAAATTATGTGCTAAGTTCTTCCTATGGTTTACATATACATATCTATTTTGTTCTCTTCCAAGTAGCTTTCGACTAGCCTCATTTAAAGAAACTAACCACTTCAGCCACATTCTTCTTAATGACACCATGTATCCACAGTGCTCACATGTGCCAGTCACTGTGACGGGTGCCTTATGCATGTCACTCTGTCCAACCTCAGAATAACCTGATGGACAAAGCCACAGCTAAGGTCACTTGTCTGACAAACAGCAGAACTACAATTTGAACCCTGACGTCTGGATCTATAATCTTCCAGGATATCAGACTTAAAAGAGGGCTGGTGATCTATGTATACAGCCTCTATTTTTCCCCCCTAGATTAAATGCAGATTTTGAGGGTTTTTTCCCCCAGCTTAATAGTTTCCTGCAGCGATGTTATAATTCAACTGTATTTTCTTGCTAGAATTTATAATGTCATCACAGTAATGAATCCCTCACGGTCCCATCAAAGTGATATGATTTCTCTGTGACATTTAAACATCTTTTATACTTGTGGTACAGGTTGGAGACTTTGTGTGTGTGTGTGTGTGTGAGAGAGAGAGAGAGAGAGAGAGAGAGAGAGAGAGAGAGAGAGAGAGAGAGAGAGAGACAGAGAGAAAGAAAGAGAGAGAGATGGGGGAGAAAGAGAATAATCACTAGGACAAAGGAGGCAGACAACTTTAGCAATAGGTGGTAGGGTTGTCAGAAGGGGGAAATTATAAGGATACAAGAAAAATATCCATGACCCGAATGTGTCCTTTACAGTGGGGCATAAAGATGAAGACATAGAACGACAGGAATGCCAACCAAGGAGTCAAAGGTAAACCCAGTTGCAGTTGAAAGAATATGGCTGGAGTCTCAGGTCGTATGGAAGAGCCTAGAAAATTTTCCATGGCTAACTGGAGGATATTCACTCTGTGCATCTATGGCTTTTAATTTTTTACTGTAGGAAAACAGGTCCACTTTAGAGATGTTGTTTAAAGTGCTCTCTCTCTCTGTCTCCATGCATGCATGTATATGCATGTATTCATGTGTCTGCAGGTACATGTTTGTGTACATATAACTGTGCATGTATGTATGGGAGCTGGAGGATAACCTCAGGTGTCATTCCTCAGCAGACATGCACCCCCTTTTTTTCCTGAGACAGGGTCTTTCATCTTGGGTGTTGTTTCTCATCTTCTGCTTTGCTAGAGGCAGGGCTCACTGCTGTTTACTGCGGCATGCAGCAGGCTGGCTGGCCTGTGAACTCCTGCAGATGCTCCGATCGCCACCTCCCGTCTTATCATAAGCATGCTAGGATTACAGATGCTCATGCCTTTACACGGCTTTTACATGGGTTCTTGGGTTCTGAACTCAGGTTGTGACACTTGCATAGCGAGTGCTTTTACCCACTGAGCCACCTCCCCTGCCCCTCCCCTGCCCCTCCCCTGCCCCTACCTGGCATTGTATGGGTTCTGGGGAATTGAACTCAGGCCCCCCATGCTTGCAAGCTAAGCACTTTACTGATTGAGCCATTTTTACATGGAGTTAGGCCTGTGGCACAAGTGGTGCCTCCATCCTGGGGCCAGAGAAAATAAGGCTTGGAGGTGATTAAACTGCTGGCCTGTAGCTCTCTCCACGCCCCACAGCCAGAATGTCCAGGAAGATAGCTCAGCAGCCCTAAGGTGGCTCCTGTCTTCTTCCTCCTATGTCCTTACTTGAGTCTCAGAGCAGACTGAAGACTTTATACAATGTCTGTCTGCATCGAGATGGGCATAGAATATGGCCTCTTCATATTCTGTTCAGGATCTATGCATCTCAGAGGTGTTCCAAATTCAGTCTTGGAGCCAAAATTGGCCACTGGCCATGGTCTTCCTATTTCTCACTGAGCTGCCAAAGGTTTTTATTTCTGAGGAATTTGAATCACAATCAATTTCTATTCCTCAGGGAAGAAACAAACAAAGGTTAATCTCATGGTCTTGAGAGTTGATTACTCCGTGGATACCACTTGGATGGCACTGTCCTGGGCTCAGGAACCCTTGGCAAGTCCACAGAGCTTCTCTCTGGCATCCAGTTGTTTGTGTTGGGAAAGTAATAGTCTGGTGACATTATTGGTAGTTAATTAAAAATAGATGGCCTGGCTGAAGGTCATTTGGATATACCATCGAAGGGTATAACTCGACCCCAACCTCTTTGATCTTTCTGCTTTTGGTCACTATGAGGTGGAAACTTTCATGATATGCTCTTGTCATAATATTCTGCTTCACCATAGCTGACAAACAAGAGAACCAGCTGACCATGAACTGAAACCTTTGAAACTGTGAGCCAAAATAGAGCCTTCCTCCCTTATTTATCTCAGGTATTACATCATGGTGACAAAAACTAACTAAAACACCTGCATTGTGGGGTTGTGTTGTCAATAAATGTATTAACACATAAAAACCCTTGAAGTTGTTTCTGGCAATAGGAGACTTGATGTGTTTGATATTCTTAAATCTCTACTTTTTTCAGACAGAGTCTCATATATTTCAGGTTGGAAGATGACCTTGAACTTCTGACCCTCTTGTTTCTATGTCCCCAGTTCTAGGATTGCAGGCATGAGTCACTATACCTGGTTTATGCAGTTCTGGGGAGTGAATCCAGGTCTTCATGCAGGCCAGGCAGGCAAGCACTCTACTAACTGAGCTACATCCCCAGACCTCAAATCTCTCTGCTTCTAAGGGATCTTGTAGCAGAATGATCTTACTCTATGTGTATCTCACTCTGCCTTTTTCTTTTCTTTTCTTTTTTTTTTTTACTTCTCTCTTTGAGGGCAGCAGAGCAGAGAAATAGCTGCTTCCATGATAGTAGTGCTGTCCTGATCCTCTCTGGAATGTTCCATATATTTCTCCCAGAATGAAGGGATTACCATGTGGAATTATAGACCCATGGGACTGACCTTGAACAATGATCTACAGGCCACAGTCACATTACCTTTTTCAGCTCAGAGGACAAAACAGCCTTCCTGTTTCACAGGGCATGTGCTCTACAGTGTCTGTTTGAAGCCACATGGGCAACTGTCACAATTTATGGTAAAAAAAAAAAAAAATACTGCAGAAAGAGAACAATGATTACCGCTGTAGAAGCTAGTTATACTTTTCTAAACATTTTAAAAACTATTCTTTTTATTTATTTGAGAGGAAGTGGAGAGAAAGAATGGGCAGGCCAGGGCCTGTAGCCACTGCAAACAAACTTCCAGACTCATGTGCCACCCTGTACATCTGGCTTATGTGGATTCTGGGGAGTTGAACCTAGGCCCTTAGGCTTCACAGGCAAGTGCCTGAACTGCTAAGCCATTTCTCCAGCCCCTAGAATTTTTTTTTATGTTTATTTATTTATTTGAAAGTGACAGATAAAGAGGCAGAGAGAGAGAGAGAGAGAGAGAGAGAGAGAGAGAGAAGATGGGCACGCCAGGGCTTCCAGCCACTGCAAACGAACTCCAGACACATGTGCCCCCTTGTGCATCTGGCTAACATGGGTCCTGGGGAATCGAGCCTCGAACTGGGGTCCTTAGGCTTCACAGGCAAGCACTTAACCGCTAAGCCATCTCTCCAGACCCCTAGAAATTTTAATAAGGTAGACATCATAGCTGCTTTTTAAAGAAATAGAAAAATGCTCCATGCATTAAAACTTCAAGCAGAAAGAGAACATTTCAATGTTGGAGACGAGGAGATGAGCCCTGAACAGATCTTTGCCCTGAAATAACCTCTGCCCTGAGATAACTTCTGCCCTGAGCAACTTCCGACCTTTCCTCATCCCCCCACCCTGCCATACCTAACTGATTGCATCCCCTCACCCCGCCAAGCCTAACTAATTAACATCCTGCCTGGTGACTGCAGAGACGTGAGAACTATACCGGGAATTCTTAGAATAACTGCAAACTGTCCTAGGCCAAAGGCCAAGAAGATTCTGTAACTTTCCACCACCTGCCTCCTCCAGGCCCCCCTCACCCAAGACCCTAACCCTAACCCTTAAAAAGGCCGCTGTGGCTCAATAAAATTGGACTCTTGACAAGTGTACATTTGCTTGAGTCCCTTCCTCTCTCTCGCCCATCTTATTTCAGGTTTGGGTCCCCCTTGCCCCCACGAATAACGAGGTCCCGCGGGTCGGGACATTTCAATGCACTGTTCTATTTGTCCATCTATGCTTTCTGTCTGTCTATCTTCACCTACCATTAACTTCAAGGCCATCAAGAAGAAGTAAATAGAAACTGAAATCAACTGTAAGGGAAAACTGTTCAGAGATTGATTCTCAACTGAAATTGACATTTCTGGTCTTCAGGTAAGCTCATAAAGAAGGGAGAAAATTATCTTATTTTCCTCCTTTAATAAAAATATTAACACATTTTGGTGGGTTGGGTTATTAGCTCAGTGGTAGAACATTTTATTAGCATTCATGAGGCCTTGGGTTTGAATTCCAGCACCTCAAAAATTGTGTGTGTGTCTGTGTGTGTACATATGTAAACAAGCTTTGGGTTATTCACTTCATAAATTTTCTCATCTTCCTTAAGAGACTTTCCATTCAATTGCTATATCGAATGGGTGATGAAAAGAAGAAATGTGTCTGGCATGCAGCTGTTTCATAGATGTCAAGAGAACATGTAGCCCATTTGTTAGCAAAACACTCAAGTTTTTTAGGCTGGGTTGTGGCAAAGGCGGAGCTGACTCCCTAGGAGTTGCACACTCCACACACTTCCAAACACTGACAGCTCTCCCCATATGAAAGTAGGGACCTTTCTGCAAGTGATGCTGACAAGGCTTGGGAGGCTGACCTCTCAGGCAGGAGCATCGTGAAGCCCAGGTCTGCCTGAGCTAAATGAGGAGGCCTTGGTCTCCAACTCTCTAAGTGGCTAATAGGAAGGAAAGCACACACCGGGCAAACAGACCATTCTCATCTATCTAGGTCCAAGCAGGATGGCATCAGATTTCATCATGCTACTCATAGTGGCTGCAACTTGTATGTTGTTTCTGGAATTTTCCATGTAGTATTTTCAGGCTACAGTTGATCACAAGTAATGAAAAAAACAGAGAATGCAAAACCATAAATGAGGATGAACGACTGTAAATTAAGCTGAGAAAGTGCTCAATAAAACACATCCCATCTTTGCACTTTGATAAACATCATCTTGTTTATTACCCTGGGAGAAGAATATTTCTGGAAGGAAATTGGTTGTCTTTCATAACAGAGGCCTTAGCACAAGCATAGGGCCTAGTCTATAGCTAGATCAGCATGCTATGAGTTTTCTAGAGTAATAGTAATCTCAAATATTCTATCCTGTCTTCAGGCTACAGGTTATCAGTTTTGGTTCATCAGTACATTTGTGTGTGTGTGTGTGCGTGCGTGAGAGAGAGAGAGAGAGAGGGAGAGAGAGGGGGGGGGCAGGGGGAACGAGAGAGAGGGAGGGAAACATGGTCTAGTGTTTCATGAAATGGCAGCTCTTATATTTGTGTGGGGACAATTCTTCATTGTACAGTACGACTGTGCATGGTGCAGGAATTTCGGCATCTCTCACCCTTTCTTATAATGCTAGCAGAAGATCTAGTGCTGACAAGTAAGCATGTCCCAACTGGCTTTTAGTTGTTCCCTGGTGGAGATAGTATGGCTCTTGCTGAAACCCTCTGATGGATTGCATCTTCTGTATTTCCTGTCAGCTGTAATGATTAACAGCTGTGGGGCACTGCCTGCATCTAGAACACTCTCTTGGGTTGTCAGTTAAAAATAGAGGGTTGACCCTGTGATGTTGTATGAAGGTGTATTGTGAGTATCTCTCTGTAAACTAACTAGTTCCTAGATGTATAATGACCTGATAAAACAGACTCTTGAGAGCATTGGTATTTCCATCATCCTATATTTGGTCTCTAAGGTCTATACTTTTAATTTTTTTTAATCCTCCATATTCTGTTCCGTATCATGCACATTTATTTATTCAATGATAAGTCACTTAGTGTAGCATAAATAATACCAGTCATCACAATACAAAGTTTCTTCTACTACTTATTGACAATTTTCATACATACAGATAATGCACTTTGATCATAGTCCCCTACCATTATTCTCTTTTGTTACCCTTTCCCATCTCCCTTTTTCACTCCCTCTTCTATTTTGGTGTCTTTTTTTTTTTTCATAATCTGTGACAACAGGTTGATGAGGCCAATATTGTGCAGGTAACTGAGGTCATGAACATCACAGCCACTACGTGTCTGTGAGACAGTGTTCCAGAGCACTCTGCCCATCCTTTGGCTCTCACATTCTTCCTGCCACCTCTTCCTCAGTGTTCCCTACGCCTTGGAGAGAAGATAGAGAGATATCTCATTTAGTGCTGAGCACTCAACTGTCATTTCTTCTCAGCACTTTGACGAGTTTTGGGTCTCCCAGGTAGTCACTGCCATAAGCAAAAGGAAACTTCTCAGATCAAAAGGAAAGCAGAACTAATCTAAAACCTACAGTGGTATGTCCAAGGGAATGTGGGGCAATTACAGCTGACATGGCAGAGATGATAGATGATAATCATTTTGGTACTAAGATTTAGGCTTAATAAACCTGCTCTCCATTATCAAGCTACCCCCAATCGTGGACTACAAGAGGGCCTACACCTATTAAATTCTCTACAAAAAAGTAAGGGTTATCTCATTTGTCTAGTGCTAACTTACTCTCCATTGGAGAATCTGCTTCTCTTTTCCAGATAGATGCAGATCCTAAGGAGAGAGCCACCCCATCATACCTCAAAAGGGCCCCAGCTGAAACTAAGAACAATTAGCAAAACAAGCAAGGGTGCTGTTTTCTTGGTGAACCAGATACCAGCACAAGGGTGAAGGAGATTGACACAGAGAAAAATCAACTCCTTCCAAATCAGATATCCAGAGACCCAGAGGCCCCCAACACCTCATCACTGAAGTAGACCAAAAATTAACCCAACATGGCTCAGGGAGATTTTGCGGAAAAGGGGTTGGAAAGAATGTCAGAGCCACACGTTGGGTCATGATATGCAGAGACATTTATCCTACCCATAACTGAGGGCTAATTCCACAATGCACAACCCATATACCTCAACAAGGAGGGGCCGGGGGAGGGGGTAGGACATGAAGGAGCCTAACAATGGTACCAACTTGACTGTATTTGCTGAGTACAAAACTAATTAATAATCCCCCCAAAAGATTTAGGCTTATTACTCAATTGATATTTAAATGATGGGAGATTGACTGTGATTTATTCTTTTGTGAGTATGCATATATGGTGGTGTGCATACATGTATATATGGAAGTTCATGTGTGTAGATGCACTTGTGTGTATGTGCATTTGAAGACCAGAGGTTGATGTGAGATGTCCTCATCAGTTGCCCTCAACCTTATTATTGTTATTATTTTTTTGAGACAGAGTCTCTCACTAGACCCAGAGCTCACTGCAAGCCACAGCTTACTGATTTAGCTAATCTAACTAGCCAGGTTGTCCCAGAGATCTTCCTTTCTTTGCATTCCAATCACTGGGATTCCAGGCATATGTTACCACATCTGGTCCTGGGGATCCACACTTGGGCCCTCACCTTTGCATGACAAGGACAATAAATTAAACCACTGTCCCAGCCCTAACTGTGATTTATTATTGAGAATGAGTAAGATCAGATGGAAAGTCTCATGGCTAGGCACCCTGGGAGGAACTGCTCATCAGAACTTGTGGGAAGAAGAGAGAGTAGAGTGTGGGAACTCACAGATCATCCAAGGACCAGTGCAGTCTGGAATCTGAGTTACTGGGACATCTCCTTAGCAGCTGAAACTGTCAATCCCAATTTGGATGCTTTTCAGTTTCAGGGTTCAATGATCTGGCCATGTTAGTTATCCTAGAAACCAATCTCAGGAAGCCACCTTCCTTCTAATATATGTGTCTTTTAGCTTCTGCTTACTTGAGTACTTTATTTTCACTTGGAATTTTGTTGTTGTTATTTTTTGAGGCAGGGTATCACTCGAGTCCAGACTGACCTGGAATTCACTTTGTAGTCTGAGGCTGGCTTCGAACTCATGGCAATCCTCCTACCTCTGCCTCCCAAGTGCTGGGATTAAAGGTGTGTGCCTCTGCACCCAGTTGCATTTATGATTTTTAAAACAATGTTTCTAAAAAAAAAATAAAATAAAACAATGTGTCTCGCTATTTACCCCTCTACTTTCTCTGTCTTCCTCCTCTCTTATTCCTTCTTTAATGGTTTTAGCTTTCTATATTCTAGTTCCTCTAAGGCGTGTACTTACTCCTCTGTCCATCAGTTTGTGACCTCTGCAGTTTTGTGGGCTTCACTACTTGCTCACTCCCCGCACACCTTTTCATCCCTCAAATTCAAACTCTTGGGGAAACTTAATCAGATTGCACCTGATACTCACCATCATTTGTATAGGGCAGATCTCTAATGCCCAGTCTCACTCTGTTCCTCAGCTTAAGCAGGGGTGTATGAAAGGCCATCAGTGACCTCTCTGGATGCTGTCGTCATATATTAATATGGCCCTCATCTGGAGCTGCCAGACAGCCCTCCAGAGACATCACCCAAAGTGACAGAGAATGAAATGGTGCTTTCCAGCTTAAATGGAAAATAAACATATGAACAATGAAGCATAGAATGATAGGAAACTTCCACTTACAGGACCCAGAGACCTGCAGTAAATTATTGTTCTACTTTATAAACTTAAAATCTTCTTTAAAGTTAACATATATAACTTCTTTATAGAAGTCTTGGGTGACCACTGAGCAACTGGTTTAAGTGGTCTGAGCCTCATCATCTGTGCAATTATAGAGTAGCAAATGAAGTCTCCCTGAGGCAGTTGTTGCAGAAGGGTTCTCAGTGTGCCAATACTGCAAATGATTCTTGTTATGCATGTAACAAGGGCATGGTAGTTTGAATGTATCCCCCATAGACTCAGGTATTTTATTAAACTTGTAACTTGGGTCTGTAACCACCAAGCTGAAGGAGGTGTCAATGAGGCAGATCCTGAGGCCCAGCCTAAAGCTATGTTTGGGGAAAGACCTGAATGCCAACCAAAAGGTATACAGAAAGGTTTGAACTCTGCCTGGGCCCCTGCTTTTCTGTTACTTTTGGTGTTTGCTATCTGGTGACGGGTTTTCTCTCTGCTAGAATATATGGAAGCAGCTTCTACTGTGATTTGTTGGAATTTCCCCTGCATCTGTAAGCTTGAATTGAATCCCTTCCTCCTACAAACTGTCCTTGGTGTGACTGTTCATCCCAGCAATGTAAAGCTGACTAAAACAAAGGGCATATGTTATTAGATGTTATGTTCAGAGCACTGGAATTTGTCCTCTTTTTCTTTTATTAACACTGGTCTGCAACTGGCCTCCATTAGCTTTTTAGCAGATAACATGTGTGCCTTCTGGAGAGGTAATTAATGGAGAGCCTGGAATCTCACTGGCCTGTTCTTCAAAAGTACATGTATCAGGGTGCTCTCTTGAGATCCATGCAGAAACCCAGAGGATTTCTACATGGTGGTTTCACTCAGTCACTTCCCTCAGGGCCCAACCTGAACATGGATCCCAAGAAATGGCTTTAGGACAACCATAGGCATCCTATGCCTGGAGGTGGTAACCTGGCCTGAACTAGGAAGGAAATAAATGATCAGCATAGAAGAACAGCCTAATCTACTGGTAGACTCCTTCAGAAACACAGAGATGGTCAGCAAGAGTCTCCTGGCCAAAGGGCCTTCAGCTCTGTTCTGTGCAAAATACAACCTCATATTTCTGGTTTATATCCTTCTGGTCTGAAAGGCTCAGAAATTTAACGCCTACAGAGGGACTAATTCATTAGCCTGTGATATTACCACACACAGTAATGTAAGGCAGAGGAAAGGAATTAAAGAGCAAAGCTTGTGGATTGTCTGTGATCCAGTTGGTTGTTTCAACTTCTGATGATTCTCATATCTGAAAAAAGGGTGTGGTTGGGCTGGGGAGATGACACAGTCAATACTGCTGTGCAGCTATGAGGACCTGAGTTCAGATCCCTAGCATCCGTATAAAAACTTGGATGTGGAGGCATGCCTATAATCCCAGCACTAGAGAAGCAGAGAAAGAGGATCCTTGGGGCTTCTGGTTAGCGAGTCTAGCCAAAGATGTGAGGGTTAGTGAAAGATCCTATCTCAAAAAATAAGAGAACAATTGAGAAAAATACCCAATGTTGACCTCTGGTTTCCACATGTATATATACACACATGTATGTGTGTATACACCCAAACAAACACAGAAGATGAGGATCACCATGAGGGTCACCCTGAAACTATGGAATGAATTCCATGCAGGTCAGCCTGGGCTACATTGAGAACCTGTCTTTTTTTTGGTTTTTCGAGGTAGGGTTTCACTCTAGCCCAGGCTGGCCTGGAATTCACTATGTAATCTCAGGGTGGCCTTGAACTCATGGTGATCCTCCTACCTCTAACTCCCAAATGCCGGGATTAAAGGCGTGTGCCACCACGCCCTGCCAAGAGAGCCTGTCTTGAAAAACCAAATATATATATATTTATGTCATTGCCTGTGAAATCTGTGGGAACCTCAAGAAATTGAGCTATACATTCTTTATCAGTCTTCCTAGGAGAGGTAAGGTCTCTTCCCTTCTTGAATCCAGGCTGGTCTGTCTGTTAAAGGGCAGGAAGCTTTGTTCATGGGTTGTTAGAATCTTGGCTAACATATAAGAAATAGGGCTAAGAGATGTAGCTCAGTAGCAGAGTGCTTGCCTAGCATATGCAAGACCCTAGGTTCAATGCCCAGTGCTGGGAAGGGAAGAAGGTGGTAAGAAATATAACTAACCTGCCCCAAAAGACATTCTGTGGAGGTGGGGAAGGAACCAGCCAACCCCAGTTTAGAGCAACTTGGATTCTCCAACACAGTCCCACTGCTAAGGGAATATGAATGAGTGACCAATTGGCATTGTGTGCAGCAGGGAATTGATCCAGCCAATCCCCACCAAAGTTTCTGACAGCATATGAGACAATTCCTGACAGCTATGTGAAGTCCCTGAATTTTAAAAGGTATCTGTAGGTAATAAAAATATTCATGTTATCAGAAAAGGAATCTAGGTGGCCTTGAAGCTTTTAGCAAAGAGAAGAAAAAGCCAGAAACTAATGGATGAGTTACGAGTTATAAGAGGATGACTTCAGTTGGGTAAGGAGAATCTTAAAGCAAGATCAAAATACCTGATCAAATAGCTTTGCAGCTACCAGGGATTTGAAGACTCCTCTTGGCAGTGACAATGTCAAGGGCTGCATGGCAATAGCTTCTAAAATGGGGTCAGAAGGTGGGGACATCATGATTCCTGCTCTCCTGAGGGCTTTTTCAGTCTCCAAAGAAGTGAGGTCAAGTGATTGGAAGAGTTTTGGGACCTCAGAAAAACAGTCTGGAAATCAGGAATGGAATTCATCATCCAAGGGATATTAGAAGAGGAAGAGAAAGACTCCATCATGGGGAGCATGGATGTGGGAAGGAAACTCATGGAGAAGGCATCTGCAGCCCATGGGCCTTGGATCCCTTAAGCCCAGGTGATGATCAGAAATCCCGAAACTAATCCAAAGAGAAAGGTAGTAAGCCTGCAGAAGAGACTTCCTAGAAATTTACACATGTGTTTCTGTGGATAGATAGATAATAGAAAGATAGATAGACAATCAAACAGATTTAAGTGTTTTGTGATTTTCAGGATTCTAGGAGGAAATGGGTGGTGTGCCTACAAGGGCTTAACTGAAGTTTTAAAAATACTTTATTTTTATTTTTTTGACAGAGAAAGAGGGAGAGAGAGAGTGAAAGACTGGGCATGACAGGGCCTTCAGCTTCTGCTAATGAACTCCAGATGTGTGCACCCCCTTGTGCATCTGGCTAATGTGGGTCCTGGGGAATTGAACCTGGGTCCTTTGGCTTTGCAGGCAAATGCCTTAACTGATAAGCCATCCCTCTAGCCCAACATAAAAGTTTTAAGAGAACAAATTATTTATAGACGTATGGGCAATATGCAAGACAATATGCAAAACACTCTTATTAGATAGGGCTCCTTACAAGGTTTACTTTTGGTTCGTATCTGGAAACTGGGATGTAGGAAAGGGTCAACTGTGCCCTGGCAGGAGTAAGTCACGGTGCCTAAATTGTTTTACCATCAGTACTGATTATGTGGAAAGCCTTCTTTCTTTCTGGAGTGTTGGTGGGTAATAGGTGAAGGGCATCTATGATGACCAACCCCTAATGAAAACCCTGGGCACTGGATCTCTAGTAAGGAAACATGGATGACAACATTTCACTTAAGCTGTCATGATTCATTGATGGAGGAATTCACCATGCTCTGTGTGATGGCTTATCTCTGGCTGGCAACTGGACAGGATTTGGAATCAATATAGAAACAAAGCTCTGGTCATGTCCCTGAGGGATTTTCTAGATTAGATTAGTTAAGATGAGAGGATCTCTCCTAGCTATGAGCGGCACCAATCTGTGGGCTAGGCTTCTGGACTGTATGTGAAAGAGAAAGCTAGCTGAGCATTTTGTATTCATCATACCTCTCTGCTTCCTCCCTGTGGCTGTGACAATGTGATGCCAGTTTCTTGCTTCAGCCATGAACACCCCACCACGATGAAACCTCCTCTTGAAACCGCAAGCCAAAGGTAAACCCATTCCTTGCCTAACCTGCTTGTGGTTGGGAATTTTGTCCCAGAAACAAAGTGGGAGGTGGTTCACGAAGCCCTTGCCTGGCTTTGCCAGACATCATCTCACGTGCCTTTTACCTTTGCTGATTTGGTTTTCTATCTGCACTAGTTACTTTCTTATTGTCCTGACTAAACACCTGACAAAGGCAACTGAAGGAAGAAAGGGTTTATTTTGGCCCAGAGCTTGAGGGTGCCGGCCATTGTGGTAGGGACGGCAAGACCACAGGCGCATGCGGTAACTGGTCACGTTGTGTCCACAGTCAGGAAGCCGAGGTCGGTGACTGCTGGTGCGCCACTTGCCTCCTCCTTCTTGAGCAGTCCAAGACCTCAGCCCATGGTATTGTGCTGCCCACATTTAGGGCATGTCTTTTCACTTCAATTTACCCCTTCTCGAAAATACTGCACAGACATACTCAGAAGTGAATTTCCTCGGTGATTCTAAATCCAGTCAAGTAGACAATATTGGTCATGACAGTGTCTTTTAATTATGCTAAAATCTTAGCCAAGACTATAATGATATGTTGAGCAACGTGAGTCCCCTTAATGAATGATCTCGCCTGGGAGTAGTTTATGGAGCACCCCTTAAAATAGAAACATTATGGAAATAAGAACGTGTGGCAAGGCATCCATGACTAGCAACAGTGGGAAGCAGGGAAGGGGCAGGAGAAAGGGGCAGTTGCCAGACTTCAGAAACAGGAGAGGAACCCATGGAGAGACACAGCTACTGCCCAAGCACATCTCTTGCCTGACTTCTGACCTCCAGAATCTTGTTGGTACCTCATCTTGCCAAGGTCATAGACGCCAGAGCACAAGTGAAGCCAGCCTCAGGACATGCAGCAGGAGAGAGGAGGCGAAGATGGTTCTGATGGGGCAAATCACTGGGACAAATTTAAAGCAACTTATCTTCAAATGTTTCAGAACTAAGTTGATAAATCCACTTGTTATTTCATAACACCACATTACTCAACAGCTCTACATGTCATCATTTCGCAAACAGATGAAGTTCAAATGACTCAGCATAGATCCCCAAACCTTTCTTTAAAACACAATTTTTAAAAGCTCTTAAAGTTTATTACAAAACATCCCACATTACATTCTGCCACTAAGCAGTTAAGTATATATTCAGTGTTAAAACCAGTTACCAAAAATTATTTAGTAAGTAAGATTTTTACCAACATATGGGAAGTAAATTTAAAAGGTTTCAGTGTTTCTATGGATATTAGTACTGTAGATGATTTATACTTTATTATTAACATTCACCATTCACAATCAGAAAAAAATGATGAAATGATGTGCAAAACGTTACATAATTTGCCACCTACAGGAAAAGGCAATTTACTATCTGTCATAGTCAGCTTCATATTGCTGGGATGAACCTCCAAACCAGACACAGTTTATAGGACAAAGAAAGAATTTATTGCACCTTACAGATCTGGGGGAAGTTCCTTAATGGCAAAGAAGTTGGTCCCCTTTCACAGGTCCCATGAGCAAAGCACACTCCAGGAACCCCAGGCAGAGCTCAAGCATTCTGCATACCTGGAATTCCAGATCTGCCCCCCAATACACCTTAGGGCTGAACCCTAGGATCCGCCCACAGTGACACCTCTTCCAGCCAGGCAGCTGGAAATCCAAGAAGCTTTAATGAAACTGAATTGGGGGACATCCATCCAAACGACCACACCATCCAACTGAAGGATCCCTTTAAACTGATGTCAATATTGTTCAATGATAACTGCATAACTCCTGAACACAAAGACTGCCTCCTCAATTTCACTTCCATTATGATTCCCAACAGCTGTGGGCCTCCCTCCACTTAATGGTGTTGCTCAGCCTTAGCAATCGTGGAGTAATTCAAGTTACTAGGTTTACCTCCTACTCTCTTGCCTCTTCATCCCAATGTTGTGTACGTTCTATGCTCCTGGTCCCTCAGTATCAGCCATTGCTTTAATAAGGCAACTCCCCCGCCCCCATCTTCATGATTGTTTTCCCCTTCCTTGCACATCCTAGGTACCTTCCTGGTTACTTCTGATTAATGAAGACCTACCAGGACTTCAGAATGCAGCCCAACTGCCATGCTCCCTGAAAAGCCACTCCCCAGCACATGTTTGCCCTGGGCTGTGGTAGCACCCAGCCTGACAGGTCGGGGTTGGGTCAGTGCCCTTCTTTACTGGTTCTCCAGTGCTGGGCTGGAAGCAGTGGGCTTCCCAGGAGTGCCTAAGGGACTCTGGCATGAATATTTTTGACTTTTCATGTTTGTAACTCTGGTGTTAAGCTGATACCCTGATGGATGCTGTATGCTACTCACACACACAATCAACTCAGGCTCCAGACGTCTGTTTCTGCAGACTCCAGAGCAACTCAGTCCTTTACTCCTCTGGAGACTGACTTTGAATACTGCTCATGTCTTTACTAGGTTATGACCATCCTGAGCACAGTGACTCGTGCACAATCACCTTCATGCTTCATGTTGCTTTGTACAGTGTGTGCTCGGTACAAATTACTATATGGGAGAGGGGCTGGGGAGATGGCTTACTGGTTAAGGCCCTTGCCTGCAAAGCCAAAAGACCTAAGTTTGATTCCCTGGGACCCACGTAAGCCAGATGCACAAGGTGGTGCATGCATCTGGAGTTTCTTTGCAGCGGCTGAAGGCCCTGGCGCACTCTCTCTCTCTCTGTGTTTCTCTCTCTCTTCTCTCTCTCAAATAAATAATAAATAAATAAAATGTTTTTTTAATTACTTAGTTGAATTAATTTGAATGAAAATGACTGAAATAGCGTCAACTTTTTTGAATATATGTCTATGTAGTGTCTGTTGTTTATTATGTGTGTTCAATACACACGTTGTGTGCAGATGGGTATACACCATGTGTGTGTGTCTGTGTGTGTGTTTGCAGAGGCTGGAGGAGAGCTGCAGGTACCTTCAGTAGTGCTCATTCTTATACTTTCTTGAGACAGGGTCTCCCTCTCAACCCAGAGCTGCAAGCCCCAGTAATTCTATTTCCTGTGCTCTCATCCCCACTGTGGGCTGGGGTCGAGCTTGCATGGCCATGCCCAGCTTTTTCTTACGGGTTCTGGAGAGTCAAACTCAGAGTGTCTCAGACCCCCTCCCCAGGTTCTTACGCTTAAGCAGCAAGTGCTCTTAGCTGTTGAGCCATATCACTATCCCAATTTCAGCTTAAAAATACCTTAAAAATTATTTATATGTGTGCACTCCGTGTGTGTGTGTGTGTGTGTGTGTGTGTGTGTGTGTGTGTTTCCAGGGCCTCTTGCTGCTGCCAACAAACATTAGATGCTTGTGGCACTTTTTCTGTCAGGCTTGCAGAGGTGGCTTGGAAGTTGAACCTGGGCCAAAAACGTTTGCAAGCAAGTGTTGTTAACTGCTGACCCATTTTTCCAGGCCCCGAATTTCAATTTTCTAACCTTCTAAAAAGTAGATATTAAGATTTTCTCGTCTTCCTCCCCACCCCCCAAGAACCTCCTGGGAGAGATGGGAGAACCCCTCTTGGCTTGGGAGCTTTTTTTCCTCTTATTTCTACTCTCTCTTAAAACAAATCTTTCAAAATATGAATCTCCTCCAAAGGAGGTTTGTCTGTACCCTGGTTGTTGTTTTTTGTTTCTTATTTGTTTATTTTGAGACAGAGTCTCACTATGCAGCCCAAAGTAGCCTTGAACATGCTATTCTCCTGCGTCTGTCTTCCAGGTGCTGGGATTACAGCTACCAGGCGACCATGTCCAGTAAGCTTGTGTTTTCAGCAGACAAATGAGCCAGCTATTTCAGAAAAGCAAAAACAGTTGTGAGATAACTTCCTCTTCACTTAAGAACAAGCTAAAACAAAGTTAAAACTTCTAATTTTAATGTTAAATCGGGTTTTCCATTTTTTTAATTTAACAATGAGTTTAGAGTTATTACCACAGATTCAAAGTCATTTGAAGTTGTTTTATGTGTGCCTGCCCCTCATTTTCTTCCTTTCTTAAGGCCATGTAGAATGAGAACTTGATTAAAAATAAATTTTTCATATTCCAATGGGTGGTAGCCTAGCAACAAGAAGTGAGACAATGGGATGAACAGATGCAAACAGAAACACTCCACCTGGGATTTTTTTTTAAAGGAAGATGATAAAGTGACCTGATCATAAATATAACTAGTCAGATAATAAATTATGTTCTGGAATGAAAGATTCAGTAGAGAGGAAATTTTTATTTAATTTGGTTGTGTTTTATGGCTTTGTACTCAGAACTGATAAAAGAGTTTTAAATTAGATATTCTGCAAGCTGGTCATTCACATTCCCTGTAGTCTTTCAGGGAATATGCTGGAATTTAATTTGTCCCTACATATAGCTCCATAACATCTGTTCTGAATACCTCTTTGGAAAGGAGGCAGATAAGTTTGCCCAAACAAGATGCCAAGCATGGATAAGTATTGTGATATAATCAGGAAACTTGGCTTTCAAACAGAAGTTAAGTATTTAATTGATCTATTCATCTGAAATGTACACATGCCTGGGAATGAAGAATGTGCATATAATCTTGGACAGATAAAGTGTCATCATGTTCAAACTATAGAGTCTTTACAGCCCAGTCAGACTCACTTTCATTACAAACCTTTTTAGCCATTGTCTATAAACTAGATGTTTCATCCTTTAAAAATATATCATTCAAGGATTTTTTTTTTTTTTTTTTTTCGAGGTAGGGTCTCACTCTGGTCCAGGCTGACCTGGAATTAACTATGTCATCTCAGGGTGGCCTTGAACTCATGGCAATCCTCCTACCTCTGCCTCCCGAGTGCTGGGATTAAAGGCGTGCACCACCACGCCCAGCTTCAAGGATTTTTAATGTACATAAAACCTTCAAGATTGTCTCGCTTCAGAATATCTTCCCTTCTGAACATAGAAACCATGTGTGTGTGTGTATGGTATCACTCCTCATTCTTCTCTCCATCTGCCCCTGCCACAGCCACCAATCTATTTTCTGTTTCTAAGAATCTGCCATATGTATAATAATAATAATGGTCATTTCACCTAGATGGAATCATACAACCTGTGCCCTTTGCGTCTAGCTTCTTCCACTAGCATGTTTCAAAGTTCATCCATGTTGTGGCATGTATTAAGACATCATAGCTGCTTTTTTTTTTTTACTTTTGGTGGTTCTTAGAATAAAACTCAGAGCCTGGTGCATGCTAGGTAAGACTCTACTGAAACAGGGTGTGATAGTTAAGGTGTTGTCAACTTGATCTGTTTAGTAATCCACAGGCTGCTTCTAGGAAGGATCAACTAAAGGAGGAGGTCTTTCCCCCAGGGTGAGCCCTTCCCCCAGAGTGGGCGGTCCCGCTCAGAGAGGGACTTGATATAAGGAAGCTCTGGGTAGAAGAGTTCCCTTTTCCTTCCTTCCTCCCACTTGGCTGCCGGAGCTGCTCCCTACCTTCTAGCGTGGATTGAAGACCAGTGTGGACTAAAGACCAACATCAACTGAAGACCCACGTGGATCGAAACCCAGCGGCTCCTCAGGAAGCCTCCAGGCTTTCCGGCTCCTCAGGAAGCCTCCAGGTTTTCCGGCACCATCTGCAGTGCCGGGTCAGAACTGCTGAGGCATCTGGCCACGTGGACTGAGCAGCTACCAGGTTCGGTGATTCTCGGGCCTGCAACTGCTATTGGACTACTGTAAGCTAATCCAATAAATTACCTTTATAAAATAATTCATTCTAGTAATTCTGTTCCTCTAGAGAACCCTGACTAATACACAGGGTCTAGGATTTCAGGAAAGTCCTTGAACTCTACACCCTAGGTCCATGTTTAGTTTTAATCAAAGAATTGAATAAAATAAGGCTGAGAAATATAATTATTAAATTATTGTACTTATTTAGGGAAGTATAGAACCAAGGAAAGACACTCACATGGCTTGAGAGACCACATGGAGGGCCTGGGAAAACCATGGAGAGAAAAGAAGAGAGAGCCGGGTGTGGTGGCACACGCCTTTAATCCCAGCACTCGGGAGGCAGAGGTAGGAGGATCACTGAGAGTTCGAGGCCACCCTGAGACTACATAGTGAATTCCAGGTCAGCCTGAGCCAGAGTGAGACCCTCCCTCGAAAAACCAAAAAAAAAAAAAAAAAAACAAAAGAAAAGAAAAGAAGAGGGTTCAAAGAGCTTCTGCCATGTGGGGTGCTACAGCCCGTAAAGATCCCAGTGGAGAGTACGGCTGGTGGGAGATGGGAGGGGGGCTCTCCCTCAGCTTGGCCAGCTGGGCTGACCCAAGGAGGAACTCACTAGCAGCTGGAAGATCCCAAGTGGTCCGGCAGCTCAGAGAGGGTCTCCTCCCCTTATGAATACATTTGTAATGTTATGGTGATGGGCTCTGCCTTCCGGCTCAGGTGAGCCAAAGGGACAGCTAGTTGGTTATGGATAGGGGCTATCTCAGGAGGAGGGTAGCCATGATACCAAGTTCCAAGGGCTTTACTTGACAATGTTTAAATCCTAGGAAAGGCCTCCGTCCCAGGAAGGGCCCACGTTGTTTGTGGACAAACATTTGGGGGAAAGATAGAGGTCAGATCATACTTTGATATCTCTGCAAGGATAGGCCCAAAGACACTGCTTTATATTTTTTAGCTTTCAGGGCCCAGTCACTTTAACTGCCTAAAAGAGCCACCTGAGTCCCTCTCCCTACCACTGCTCTGCAACCAGTCCCACTTCTCATATCGTTGTGTAACTATGCCACATCTTGGTTTTTCATTCATCATTTGATAGGCATGAGTTATTTCTACCCTTTGTTATTGTGAGCCATGCTTCTGTCATCATAGTGCACATGTTGTTGTTTGAGCACCTGTCTTCATTTAGGCACACTGGACATATACTCAGGTGTAGAAGGTCTTGATTACACAATAATTCTATTTTTAACATTTGAGGAGCTATCACATTCTTTTCTAAAGCTGCTACACTATGTTATATTACCTCCAGCAATGTATGAGTCCTCCAGTTCCTTTTCTTCTGTTTTAGTTTCTTTGTTAAAACATTTCTATTGCTAATCTTTATATATGTGTATAATGTATTAAATTAATTGATTAATTAAGTTGAGAGAGAGGAAGCTAGAGAAGGAGAAAGAATGGGTGCACCAGGGCCTCCTGCCATTTCAAACAAACCCTAGACACATGCACTACTTTGTATACCTGGTTTTACCTGGGTACTAGGCCATTGAACCCAGGCCCAAGGCTTTTCAAACAAGTGCCTTTAATGGCTGAGCCATCTCTTCAGCCCCTTGAATAAAATGCATTTTGACATGACTCCTTCCCATCGTTCTGTCTTATTTTTCTTCCATGAACCCCTTCCACGGAAGCCCTTCCTCCCTCCAACCAGTCCCTCTACTATATTTATTATTTTGATACCATCTTCCTTCATCATCCATGATGACATGTTAATGGGCCCAATAATATCTAGGTAAAGGGAGCCACTGTGAGATCATGAACGCAGCAGCAACTGGCTGTCCTGAATCCAATGTCTCAAACACTCCTCCCCGACCTCTGGCTTGTGCATTCTTTTATTCTGCAATGTTCCCTGAGCCTTGGTGGGTGTGATGGAGATGTCTCACTTTATGCTGAATATATGTTCCCTCTTCTCAGCACTTCCTTGAGTTTGAGACTCCCCAGTCTTCATTGCTATCTGCAAAACGGAGCTTCTCTGATGAAAAGTGAGGGCAGAACTACTAGATAAGCATAAACATAAGTATTCAGAGATCAGTTTGTAATTTGATAGGCACAGTATATTCACTTGCCACAAAACAGTAGTAGTTTCCCCCTATGGCTCATGTCCTTAAAAGCCATAGGCTTTTGACTAGGTTTTCAGAACCAGGCATGAATTCCCTCAAGTGGAGTGGGCCTCAAATCCAGTAAGAGAGCAGTTGGTAACCTCCATAACAGTAATGCCACTATTGTACCCATGGATTCATCTTGCCTGGCTGGCTGTTGCTGATTAAGACTATTTCTAGAATAGCCTTTTGGAAATTATGAACAAAGCTGATATAAACATGAACATACAGGTTTTTGTGTAGACATGTTTAGAATTAGTTGAGTAAATATCTAATAGCAAGAGTGTATAGGAAGACTGTGGTGGTTTAAATGGATGTCCCCCAATAGATTCAGGACTTTTATTAAAGCTTCTTGGATTTCCAGCTACCTGGCTGGAGGTGGTGTCACTGGAGGTGGATCTGAATTCCAGCCTAAGACGTGCAAAGTGCCTGAGTTCTGCCTCTAGGAGCTCCTGGAATGTACTTGTGAGTGCTGGTGGCGGCTTTTCTCTCTCTGCTTGGATCTGTGAAAGGAGACTAACGTCTTCTGCCATTATTGAACTTCCCCTGGATCTGTAAGCCTCAAATAAACTCCCTTCCTCCCATAACTGTGTCTGGTTTGGAAGTTCATCTCAGCAACCGAAGCTGTCTGCTATAAAGGCAGTTCTTGGTTTTGTAGGAAATAGCTCAACTGCCTCTCACGGTATCTGTGTCTCTTTGGATGTGAGTTTCTATAGCTTTGCCTCCCGCCAGCAATTGGTATTATCAGATATCTGTGTCCTCACTGTGCAGTGATCAGTGTTTGATTTAAAACTCCCAAATGGCAAATGATGTTGACTATCTTTTCATGGGCTCATGTGCTAGCTGTATCTTATTATCCAGTGTGATAACTGTTTATGTATTTTGTTATTTTTTAATTAAATCATTTATTTCTTTCTTTTTTTAAAATTTATTTATATGAGAGAGACAGACAGAGAGAGAAAGAGGCAAAGAGAGAGAATGGATATGTCAGGGCCTCCAGCCACTACAAACGAACTCCAGATGCATGCGCCACCTTGTGCACCTGGCTTACGTGGGTACTGGGGAATTGAGCCTTGAACCAAGGTCCTTAAGCTTCACAGACAAGTGCTTAACTGCTAAGCCAACTCTCCAGCCCATCATTTATTTCTTATTGTTAAGTTTAACAGTTGTTTTTACATTATAAATATAAGCTATTTATCAGATATGATTTTTACAATTTTTTTTCTCCCAGTCTGTGGCTTTTCATTCTCTTGTGTCTTTACCAGAGCAGTTTTTATTTTTAAGAAAGCTCAATTCAATTTTCTTTTAATTTATATTATTATTGTATTTTAAAATCCATCCCAAACACAAGGCTATGCAAATTTTCCCTTAATTTTAACAATTTTTAACTTTTGTCTTTTCCATTATGTCTACGACCAACTGTGAGTTAATGTTTATTTATTTAAGACCTCTTCTTAGGTTCAGGTTTTCAAATGTAGACAATCAATTGTTGACAATTTACCAAAAAAATACCACAGACAAAATAATGTTTTTCAATAAGCGATTGGATAAACTATGCTATATCTCCTCAATGTAATATTACTTAGTGGTTTAAAGAAATAAGCAATGGAGCTTCAAAACCACAGAGCAATCTTTGAAGAATATTTCTGAGTGAAAGAAAGCAGTCCAAAGAGGCTTCATATGAAAAGGTGTCAATTATGACATTCTGGAAAAGGCAAAAATGTAGCTGTGGTTAAAGAAGACAGTTGTTAGGGGTTTAGCAGAGGGAATTGAGGGATTGAATCTTAAAGTTCAGGTGGTATTTTAAGGCAATGAAACAATTCTGTATGCCATTGCAATGGTGCATACAACCAATTGAGAATTTTTTAAATGATGTACAATTAAAAATATATACAATTTTAAGAAGTAAAATTTAAGAGGAGAGAGGATCTCAACATGGAGTACAAAATGTTACAAGATAATCTGGCTGTCTTATAGACATATGAAGCTGCCTCACTGAGGGGCAGGGGACAGTGCTCTTCTAAGTACCTGGATATGAATCTCATTTATGAAGCCAAAGACAAAATAAACTGCATGCAAGCACAGTACTCTAGTGGATAGCATTGTTTCCTACAGTGGTAGAGATGAACAATTATGAAGCCACTACCATTGTATATTGGAATTAAATATTCAGCACATGGTTGACAGATGTTGGAAACCAGTTTCTCATTGTAGGAGTAGGAGAGCACAGAGAGGAGGGAACTATGAAGACACTTGGAATAAGGGATTAACTTGGTGACACATTATCAACGTGTGGATTTATTCACATGGTTACACAGAGAGATATTTATAAATATGTATTTATACATAAGGAAGCATATGTACACGTATATATTAGCCTTGTTAGGTGAAAGGTCCTATAAGCAATGAAGCCCCAGTAATAACAAACACACCTCATGCCCAGATGTTAGTTTCCAGTAGCATTCTCCAATTAGAGGAATTTATTCTCCTTGTGAAAATAGTTGTTTTGGGGACTAAAGCAAGAAATACACCAGATATACCCAGAGTATCTCTCACAGTGCCTGGATGCTAGAAAGTCCTTATAGATAAAACCTGCCATGATGGAAATATGTTTTTAGAAAACACAGAAATCAATCAGAAAGTCCCCACTAGGCAAAGGCAAAAAATATCTGAGCAACAAAATAAAGTAGTATAGAATTATCTGACCTAAAAAGAATGTAAGCACATATATCCAGAAGTTCATACTAGTATAAATAAGCAATTGAAAAGATAATTAAATATGGAATAATAATAAGTCCAGAGGGGTTTATTATCAGGGTACATTATGTATTTGCATGAAAGTTGTCAATAAACAGTTAAAAATTAGATAAATCATTCGAGCAGAAGTATCACAGTTAACTTATACAGAGCCTTGATGCTTAAGGGGTAGAGCAAAACTTTTTTTTGAGGCAAGCCCAACAGACTGGCCTTTTCTTTTTGTTAATTTTTTGTTTTTATTTAATTTAATTAATTTATTTATTTGAGAGCGACAGAGAGAGAGAGAGAGAGAAAAAGAGGCAGACAGAGAAGAAAGAGAATGGGCGCGCCAGGGCTTCCAGCAACTGCAAACGAACTCCAGACGCATGTGCCCCCTTGTGTATCTGGCTAATGTGGGTCCTGGGGAATTGAGCCTTGAACTGGGGTCCTTAGGCTTCACAGGCAAGCGCTTAACAGCTAAACCATCTCTCCAGTCCAGACTTGCCTTTTTTTATATGTGAAAGAGCAAGAGTGGGAGTGAAAGTGAAAGACAGAGAGAGAGAATTGTCATGCCACAGCCTCAGTCACTATAATTGAACTCCAGATGCAGTTGCCACCTAGTGCACATGTGTAACCTTGTGCATTTATGTAACCTTTGCGTCTGACTTATGTGGGACCTAGAAAACCGATCATGGGTCCTTAGGCTTTGCAGGCAAGTGCCTTAACCCCTAAGCTATCTCTCCACCAGAACTCTTTAAAATATATATATATGAGAGTGCCAGAGAGAGAGAGAGAGGGAGAGAGAGAAAGAGACAGAGAAAGAGAGAGAGAGAGAGAGAGAGAGAGAGAGAAAGAGAATGGGCTCGCCAGGGCCTCCAGCCACTGCAAGTGAACTCCAGACTTGTGTGCCCCCTTGTGCATCTGGCTAGCTCCCCGGTCTTCACCTTTGCAATATATCTTTTTTTTTTTTTTTTTTTTTTTTTTTTTTTTTTTGAGAGTGACAGAGAGAGAAAGAGGTAGAGAGAGACAGAGAGAATGGGTGTGCCAGGGCCTCCAGCCACTGCAAACGAACTCCAGACATGTGGGCCCCCTTGTGCATCTGACTAATGTGGGTCCTGGGGAATTGTGCCTCGAACTGGGGTCCTTAGGCTTCATAGCCAAGTGCTTAACCGCTAAGCCATCTCTCCAGCCCTCCTTTACAATACATCTATAGACTACAACTGCTTCAAAATTAAAAGCACACACACACACACACACACACACACACACACACACACACACACATACACACACATTTGAAAAGCCTCAAAGATTGACTAGATATCAGTACTTAGGGAACACTATTGGAATTAGATTATGAGATTGGACATAAAACTGGCAACTATCCTACAAGAAAATAAAACTGTATTTGCAGGGCTATACATTTTACTGGAAATATATCATCATTGCACAGTGATCGTCTACATATTAATAAGCAGCTAGCTCCACATGATCTGACCAGTAATCAATAGCAAATTCTAAATCAAGCAAAAGTGATTTCTCAAGGCTTGGAGCATAGGCTGACACATTTTTTTCTTAAAAAGTAAGTAACTTAGGCTTTCAGGATCCTTGGTCTTTGTTGCAATTACTCCTCTATCCACTTACAGTATGAAAGCAGCCACAGACAATCTAAAAACAAATGGATATGTTCCATCAAAATTCCACTTAAGGAGCCAGGCATGGTGGCACACACCTTTAATCCCAGCACTTTGGAGGCAGAGGTAGGAGGATCACCATGAGTTAGAGGCCACCCTGAGACTACATAGTGAAGTCCAGGTCAGCCTGGGCTAGAGTGAGACCCTACCTTGAAAACCAATAAATAAATAAATAAGAATTCCACTTAAGAAATATATGTGGGGCTGGAGAGATGGCTTAGCAGTTAAGCGCTTGCCTGTGAAGCCTAAGGACCCTGGTTCAAGGCTCGATTTCCCAGGACCCACATTAGCCAGATGCACAAGGGGGCACCTGCATCTGGAGTTTGTTTGCAGTGACTGGAGGCCCTGGTGTGCCCATTCTCCATCTCTCTCTCTCTCTCTCTCTCTCTCTCTCTCTCTCTCTCTCTCTCTCTCTGCCACTCTCAAATAAATAAATAAAAATGAACAACAACAACAAAAAAGAAATATATGTGCCCAGCCTATGAGCCAAAGTTTGCTGCCCTCTCACCTAGAGCATGAAATAATCTCAATGACAGTGTTAGACAAATCTCTACCATGACATCCAAGGACTTGCTATGACCTATTTGTCTTTTTTGTAAGGGTGGATACTGTTGCATTCAGGCTTGCATTGCTGGAAGAAAACAGCCAACCAAGGACTGGAGAGATGGCTTAGCGGTTAAGCGCTTGCCTGTGAAGCCTAAGGACCCCGGTTCGAGGCTCGGTTCCCCAGGTCCCACGTTAGCCAGATGCACAAGGGGGCGCACACATCTGGAGTTTGTTTGCAGAGGCTGGAAGCCCTGGCGAGCCCATTCCCTCTCTCTCCCTCTATCTGTCTTTCTCTCTGTGTCTGTCGCTCTCAAATAAATAAATAAATTTTAAAAATATATTAAAAAAAAAAAGAAAACAGCCAACCAAGAGCAGCTTGTGGGGGGGGGGGGAAGGAGATTATTTTGGCTTACAGACTTGAGGGGAAGCTCCATGATGGCAGGGGGAAATGATGGCACAAGTGGAGGGCGGACATCACCTCCTGGCCAACATCAGATGGACAACAGGAACAGGAGAGTGTGCCAAACAGTGGCAAGAGGAATCTGGTTATAATACTCAGAAGGCTGCCCCCAATAATACATGACCTCCAGGAGGCTTTAATTCCCAAATTGCCATCAACTGGGGATTTAACATTCAGAACACCTAAGTTTATGGGGGCCACCTGAATCAAACCATCACATTCCATCCCTGACCCCCATAAATTGATAGCCGTCCATGATGTAAAATGCAATGCATTCAGTCCAACTTTGAAAGTCCCCATAGATTTTAATCAATCCCAGTAATATTCAAACATTCCCATAGTCCAACGTCTTTTAACTGAACCACAATACCAAAGAAACAAACAACAACAACAACAAACCCATAATGGCACAGAATAAACATTCATACTGCAAAAGACAGCATTGGGCATAGCAAAGAAATATTCAACCAGTACAGGATTTAAAACAACCAGGGCAAACCGTAAGCTCTGGAGCTTCAAGTCCAACAACTAACTGGTGTCAAGTCTCCAAGTTCAACAATTCTAACCAGCAACAAGTCTCTGGAGTTCCAACTCCACCCCTCTATCTAGGAAACTCACAGTCTCAGAAAACTTCTTCTGGTGCCAGTGCTGGCAGCTCTCCTTGGCAGCCATCTCAAAGTCCTGAAATCTCCACTGGGTCTCCACTGCAACCCACGTTCATCCTCACGGCTCCATCAGGTCTCCATGCAGACATCCAACAAGCCTGCTTCACACTGCCCATGGTTGTTTCCAAAACACAAGACTATGTTGCAAATTCAATGACCCTCTTATTCCTGCACTTGTTATACTCTATGATACCAGATGGGCTGCCAATTTGTTAATCCAGGGGGGAATCAAGCTAACTTTGAAGAACAGGGTACTCCTTCAGCATTCAGGCCCCTTCCAAAGAGCCCGTATTCTTCCCATTGTCCTAATGCAGGTCATCTGGCCCAATCTCAAAGGTTGTAATCTCTCATATACTTGCAGCTGAGTGGGCAGCAGTTTGGGCCCAAAGATAATCAATTTTTCTGTGCCATATCCCTCTCCTCACACCAGTCCATTTCTACACAGTTTCAACCCTGCACCAGTTCTCATAACATGGGCATAACAGAAAGCCTCTCACACAAACTGCTTCTAACCCAGACCAGGCAAAGCTCTTTCTCACCCTCATAAGCCAAACATCACAGTCCATAGTTATTATTGCATTCACATCTTTCAACTCTGACCAGAATGTTCCATCAAGCTGTACTTACAGCACTGCAAGTCATCTCTTAGGCCGAAATTTCAAATTCATCCACATTCCTCCTGCAAAACAGTTCCAAAAGGCCAAAGACCACATAGTCAGGTTTCTAGCCACAATGACCCCACTCTGAATACCAACTTTACTGTTGTAGTCAGGTTTGTATTGCTAGGAGAAAACACCCAACCAAGAGCAGCTTGTGGGGAAAAAAAGTTTTATTTTGGCTCACAGGCCCAAGGGTAAGCTCCATGATGGCAGGGGGAAATGAAGGCATGAGCAGAGGGTAGACATCACCTCCTGGCCAACATCAGATGGACAACAGCAACAGGAGAGTGTGCCAAACACTGGCAAGATGAAGCTGACTATAATACTCATAAGCCCACCCCCAACAATACACTGAATCCAGGAGACTTGCTTTCAATGCATAAAGGCTTCATTATGATTGAAATAGTTCTAAATCTCAGAGCTTAAATGTAAGCCTTGCTTCTCCAATCCATACTGACCGAAAGGACTTGACTTGAATTCTCATTGAGCATCATGAGTAGAAGACAAGTCCCCCTCTTCAGTTTTGTGCTCAAAGGTCTTCCTGTCTGCCTTGGGGCTCTTAGCAATCTTTTGAAGCAGTGATTTTCCACTTCATACCTGTGTTTTCCCTCTTACTACTCTCTGACCCACTCAGTGGTGGCTCCACATGAACCCTAACTTGCTTTTGGCACTACACGTCCTTCCTAACTTTCCATTTGTCTTTTCAGTGTCCTACTATTTATCACAAAGTAAGTAAACAGCCTAGGCAAAAATCTGGTATGTTAGATCTTGCTAGATTTGTTGCTTGACGACTTGGGTTGAGGCTGAAGTGTTTAGTGGATCAGAGAAAAGCAAGGATGGAGACATGCAAAGACAGCACTTATTTCACCCTCTGTTGCCTGGAACAATTCTGGTCTAGACTTGAACTTGCAGATTCCTTTAATCAAAATAAAACCACACTCCCTTTAGAAGTCAATCAGAAACTCATCCTACCCCCTGCCCAGCTCCTTCTTTCTCTAGATCACTTCTACACTTCCTGCAAGATTCAATTCAGGTGTTATGTACACACCATCTTAGCCTGACACTTATGTACCTCTGCAATCCTCTCTCTATATAAATAGCTGTGGATTGCACCTACCTGACTATTGAACTATTTATGTGTCTGTTTTATACTGTGAGTCCAAGACCTGGGACCTAAATCATGACTACATCCACTGCACCCACAGCATTGTGCCAGACCTTTAAACTAGACTGAATTGAACACTCATACATTATTGAAAACTTAAACATACCATTATGGTAAATTTAAACTATTACTTCTAACCTACTTAGCATGTTTGGTTCAAGATTCTCCCCAGTGGGGAAGATGACTCAGTGGTTAAGAGCGCTCGCTGTGTAGGCCTGACAACTGGAGTTTGTATTCCCAGAACTCATGTAAAACAAGATGCAAGTTGTGCATGCCTTTGTAATCCTAATCCAACTATGGTAATTGTAGGCAAAATCAGAAGAATCACCAAGCTCACAGGCCAGATAGAGAGTTTGGCATTCTCAATGGCAAACAAAAGAGACTTTCTCTTAAATAAGATGAAAAGAAAAGATGGAGACCCTAAGGTTATTCTCTGACCTCCATTCTCATGCAATGGCACACACACCATACATAAACACACACACACACACACACACACACACACACACACATGCACATGCGAGCATGTGTGATGCTATCTATATAAATTGACACTTTCAGGATGAAATTATAGCTGTAGGGTATGTGGTTAACTTTTTATTGTGTTAGCTTGCTTTATTTATGTGTTCCATAAAATGATAAAGAAAGAACATCTGGTAAGACTTTTACTAATTATTTTAAGCTTCTGTTTAGCATTCTGATGCAGAAAATTACTAAGTGCTACCATGGGATTTCTAAAGTATAAATACAGCTCCCAAAGGGCCCTGTGAATTCCCTTGAAGAAACTTTGTTTTAGTAGAGGGTGGTTCATTAACTGTGATAATAGAGCAAAGAGAGAAGGCTGTGTAAGCATGTTCAAAGCAAGAGCTTTGAATTCATGTAAGTGATGCATAGATGAGGTATGTATGCAAAATTACTGGTGTACTAAGCAAGAGGAAAAGGCAAAATGTCAAGAAATCTGGGAGACGAAGACAGTACTTCTCAATTACTTAGGATTTAACCCCAGAAGGAATTTTACATTGAGATTTAGTACACAAATACATGCATATTTGCATATATGCATAATGGCATATTGTAAACAGCATCACTGAAATTAAAGTTCAAACAGATCTTCTCTTTATCTTGTGGGCTCTAGTGCACTAATTTATAGGAAAGTTGAAAGAATTATTCATTGAACATTCATCAGACTAAAACTCATCAGTCTGAAACTAACACCAGTTCTCTTTAACAACCCAAGTGTACTTTTAGACACTTGACCTGCTAAGAGCTTTACATGCATATTAGACACTAGAATTCAAAAATTCTGGGGCTGGAGAAATGGCTTAGCGGTTAAGCACTTGCCTGTGAAGCCTAAGGACCCTGGTTCGAGGCTCGGTTCCCCAGGACCCACGTTAGCCAGATGCACAAGGGGGCGCACACGTCTGGAGTTCGTTTGCAGTGGCTGTATGCCCTGGCGCGCCCATTCTCTCTCTCTCTGCCTCTTTCTCTGTCTGTCACTCTCAAATAAATAAATAAAAAAAAAAATTCTGTTTTAGGTAAAATCTACATACCATGAAATGTACAAATGAACATGTATAACAACTTTTTGAGGCTTCCATAACTGAGTAGCAGAAGTTTAGTGCGTTAGATCAATAATTATCCTGTCTCAGCTGTGGAAGCTCAGAGCCTGAAATAAAGGTGTTGACAGGGGTGATTCTTCTAGGAAGTTCTGAGGTTGGATCTGTTTCAATGTCTGGTGACTGCTTTGGAGATATGTCATGCCAGTCTGTGCCTTTATCTTCTTCATATGGTGGCTTTCTGTTTCCACAAGCCTAGAACTTTATAGTGCCTTTTCTTTTCTTTTCTTTCTTTCTTTCTTTCTTTCTTTCTTTTTTTTGTTTTGAGGTAAGGTTTCACTCTAGCTCAGGCTGACCTGGAATTCACTATGTAGTCTCAGGGTGGCCTCGAATTCACGGCGATCCTCCTGCCTCTGCCTCCCGAGTGCTGGGATTAAAGCCATTCACCACCACGCCTAGCTCCTTTTTTTTAATAGCTGTATAAGCTGCGTGTATGTGTGTGTGGTGTATGTGGTACATGTATGCAGATGTGCATGCTGGCCAGAATGAGACATCAGGTATTCTCCTCAAACACTCTTCTGTCTCCTCCCTAAGATGGTCTCTCACTGAACTGAAGCTCCCTGTTTTACAATTAGACTGGATGACCAGGGAACCCCAGTAATCTACCTGTCTCTGTTCCCCACTTGGCAGCGGGGTCACAGGCATGCACAACCAGGCCTGAATTTTTATGTGTGTATTGGGGAGTCAATTCAGGTCCTCATGCTTGTGCAGCAAACACTCTTACCCACTTAACTATGTCCCCAATCCCTACCTAGTCCTCTCATGATGATGCCAGTCACTGGATTTAGAGCTCCCCTAATCCCATGTGACTTCATCTTAATTTAATTGCTTCTGCAGAGACCCTACATTGAAATAAAGTCACAATCACAGGTCCAAAGATTAGGGCATTAAAAAGCAACTTTATAAAGAATACAATTCAGCCCACAACAAACTATACAACCCATTTATAAAATTTTATAAGTGCACACTCCTGTACACCTGCAATTCTTATCGAAGTGTGGAGCATTCTCCATATTTCAGAAAGCTCCCCAGATTACCTTCCAGTCCATCTGTTCCATCCTACAGACAACCACTATGATTACTTTATTCTTCCATTGATTTTCCTTGTGCCAAGACTTATATAAAAGAATCAAGCATGTCCAGCTTTTTTTTTTAATTGAAAACTACTTTTATTTATTCAGTTATTTTATTGGGCAATTTCATAAGGCTATTGCCATACAATTATTGAAGGTAGTTTGAGGTAATAGGTTTATCTATATGCTCTTGAGACCCATTCATGGTGTTGTATGCATAAGTAACTTGTTCCTTCCTGTTGGTAAGCAATAGACAGTTCACTATATGACTATACACAGTGTATTTGTCCATTATCACACTGATAAAGATCTATGCTATTTTCAGGTTTTGCCTGATGTGAATAAAATGACCAACAACATATTTGAACAAGTTTTTTTGTGTGGATTTTATGTTTTCATTTATGTCCTTGTTACTCTATTAGCTTTCTATTGTTGCTGTAACAAATATACACATATTAGCAGCTTCAAGAATATAAACATGTTGTCTTATAACTCTGTAGATCAGAATCTGACAAGCGTTCTCTGGGCTGAAGGCAAGGCGACAACAGGGATGCGTTCTTTTCTGGGAGAATTCCTTTCCATACTTTTCCCAGCTTGTGACAACTGTCCACCATCTTGAGAACCCTTTTTAACTCATCTTCAATGACAGCAAAAATGCAACTTTCTGGCCTTTCATCTGCAATTCTCTTCTACTCAAACCATCTGCTCTTGACTCCCTCTTCCACTTTCAAGGTCCTTGTGATTATGTTGGACCCACCCAGACAATCCAGGATAGTCTACCGATGCGACACTGGCTAATCAGCAAGCTTCGTTTCACCCAAAGCTTTGCCAAACCGCACAGTTTCCAGGGATCAGGACAGAGACATCTTCATGGGGCTCATTGCTGATCTCACCACCAGAGCAGAAACTGATGGCCATAGGAAGGATTTAGGCTTATTTCTTAAATAAACTTCCAGAACTTTCCCCAAAGTGACTGTGTAATGTTATATTCCCATCAACAGTGCATGATTGTTTGTGGCGTGTCACATTCTTGCTGATATGTGATGCTGTCACTTTCAGTCATTCTAGTGGATATTAATTGTGATTTTAATCTACGTTGCATGATGACTGATGACTTACAGCGCTTTTTATTTGTTTATTAGACATTTGTATTCCATTCTTTTGTGAAATTTTTTCTCTCTCTTTCCCTTTTTTCAACTCTTTTGCCCATTTCCATTGGATTTTCTACCATTTTATGATTCACTGTTTTGAGTTCTCCTTATGTGAAGAACATCAGTCTTCATTTCAGGATATGATTTGATTTGTTTTTGTTTTTTCAAGGTAGGGTCTCGCTCTAGTCCAGGCTGACCTGGAATTCACTGTGTAGCTTCAGGTTGGGCTTCAAACTCAAGGTGATCCTCCTACCTCAGCCTCCTAAGTACTGGGATTGAAGGTGTGAGCCACCACATCTAGCTTCAGGGTCTATTTTAATTGAGCTTGTTTTACTCAGCATATAGTTGATCTTTTTCTTTATTAATAATATTCTCTGAGAAGCAGAATTTTAACTTTTCTTTTAAGACTTTTGCTTTCAGTGTCCTTTTAGAAGTCTTATAGTTTTAGTTTTGATGCATAGGGTCCTGCTCCACCTTGAATAATCTTTTGTAAATGGAATGAGGACAATTTGAGAATTATTTCCATACTCTTACCCAGATATTCAATAATATTTGTTGAAAGGACTCCCCCTTCCTCACATATACATACTGAATTGCCTTGGGCTTTATTAGGAATCCATAATGTGTGTCTGATTTTTGGAATTTGTTTTGATTTTTCTTCATTTAGCACCTGCTATGTGCCTAGTGCTTTTCGGGTCAGTGAGTAAAGATATACAATGAGCTGACTCTCATGAAGATCACAGAGGGGCTGTCAGAACATCGTCAGAGCAACCTGCAGAGCACATCTCTAGGGGGACTTTGGGCAAATAATGTGTAGCTGTCAGTGCATGAAACAGGTGATTTTTGAAAACCTACAAATGGCCCAGCATTGAAAGACAGACAATACAAAAGCAAATCCAGCTATTATCTATTAATAATAATAATAAAAAGAATGTAAGGAAACAAAGTAGTTGGATCTTGAATTTTTAAATTTTATTTTAGCTATTTTTATCTGAACAAAATCTACAAAATTGTAATAGTTAATCTCTGGTTGTCAACTTGACAGGATTTAGCATCACCGTGGAAACAAATCTCTGGTTATGTGTGAGGGATTTTTAGATTGGGTCAGTTCGGGTGGAAGTATCACGGTGTGTGCTGCACTATTCCATGGGCTGTATAAAAGTGAGGGAGCTGGCTGAGCAGTAGCATCAGCACTCTGCTCTGCTTCCTCACTGTTGGACCGAATGTGACACCAGCTTCTGCCTACAGATTCTCCCTGGGATCTCTCCCTGCCATGATGCACTATACTCTGGATTTGTAAGCTGACTAACTGATTGTTGTCAGGTATTTTAAAAAATTTATTTATTTGAGAGGTATAGAGATAGAGAAAAAGAGGCAGATAGAAAGACAGAATGGGTGCACCAGGGCCTCTAGCCACTGCAAAAGAACTCCAGACACAAGAGCCACCTTGTACATGTGGCGTGATGTGGGTCCTGGGGAATCAAACTCGGATCCTTAGGCTTTGTAGGCATGTGACTTAACTGCTGAGCCATCTCTCCAGCCCTGTTGTCAGGTATTTTGTCTCAGCAATGAAAAGATGATTAGTATAGTAATGGCAATGAAAAGATAAACCATGAAACAGTTTTGATATACAAAAGGCATACTAAATGTGGTGACTCGGGAAATATCATGAAATCCTGGCACTATAATGCTAGAGACACATTTTAAATGTGAAGGTTGTGGGGGCTCCATAATAGGCAGTTAGTTAGGCTATTCCACATATAGCAGCATAAATGTACCATACTGAAAAACTCAAGACAGGGCAGAGCTGCTGTGTCATTTAAATAGAGACAATACATCTAGAAGGTAGTAAGCAACTATGTCTGGCATTTTGTAAGATATATTAAAGAATAAATCTTCTTAAATTCTAGCATCAGTGAGGGCTTACAGAATGAACTTTAAAAGTCATTGCCACCAAGAGATTTGTGAATCCTCTAAAATAGCATTCCGATCTCAGCTATGAGGAAGCAGTCATTTCAGGTGCAGATGGTGAGAGTGGTAAATAACTGCCTTCAGCAAGAGAAAGGAGCACTAGTGTGACAGCAAATAGAAAAGAGGCATTTCCCTTGACACCCTTGGTTAGGGGTTCCAACAACTTCTAGTTAAGATGGAAGGAAGGGCTGGAAATTGTTCCCAGGTCCTATGCAATTTATTGTTTCCTTATGTATACACCCACACACATAAGGATCTGTTCTAAGACCCCAAGTGGGTGGCCAAAATTATAGGTAGTACTAAGCCTTAGGTATAGTATATAATGTTTTGTTATATTTTTCCTAGGTATACATGTGATGTTATACTATGTTAAATTTAATTTATAAATTAGGCACAGTAATAAATAGCAATAATAATAGAATAGTTATAACAATGTATTATAAAAAGGTTGTATGAGTGTGGTCTTTTTTTTTCCTAAATGCTGTAATATAGATCTTAGCAATCTCAGAGAATGACTTTTTAAAAAAATTATTGAGAACTTTCATTTTTTCTCTTCAAGAAAGCACTTTATGATATTTTTGGTATATCTGAATTGTCAGCATCTTGACTTCTGTGCTTTGGAATTGAAGTTATGAAAAATAAGGGTTACTTGGACACAAGCATTGTGGTTAAGCCACACACAGTCTGATAACCAAAAAGACTGCTGGGATTGACAAGAGGGTTACATAAATAGCATCAAAATGCTGGAGAAAGGAATAATTCATGTTCTGGATGGGACAGAATGGAATATTTTGAGATTTCATCATGCTATTCAGAATGAAGTGAAATTTAAAATTTCAGATTTATTTACTTCTGGAATTTTCTATCAAACATTTTCTGGCCATAGTTGATCACAGGTAAGTAAAAATCTCAGAATTATACTATACTCAGTGATGGACTACTGTGTATAGACACTTAAACATGTATTCACTTTGGAAGGGCCATTGGATCTTTGGTCTTATACCCTTGTGCATCAAACTCCAACACACACACACACACACACACACACACACACACACACACACACACTACACACACACATGCACATGCATTGAACACACTCACATGCTTTGTGATATGATTGGTAAGTAAAGTACATTTAGTTTTCATTCTGTTGAGTGAGTTTGCAATTTTGCTTTTTATCTTGGTTGCTATCACAAACCTTAGTTTCAACATCTAATCTTGTAGACTCAAAAGACCCTGAAATCAGAGGTAGACTTAAAGCTATTTTTTACACTTGCCAGTTATATCTGACCTTAGGCAAAGAGTTTAATCTATAAACTGGTAAAATAATATAACTAATGTCCAATGCCTTCATGAAAATTAAATGATATAGATGTGTAAAGCCTCCATATCTGAAATTTGTCATGTCCACAACCCTAAGAGAAACATTCTGCACAAATTTTCTGCTGACAGGGTCCACCATGTTTAGAACAAGCTGACTTTCTAGGTTAGCTTTGGCCTAGTCTGGCAGCTCACTCTCAGCCTTTAGGATGCAAATGGCCCTGGGTCTAAGGGCCTGTGTCGTCTGGAGGTACAGCAGCAGTGGTAACCCCTCTAGCCTCTGCATTTGTGCCCCACTCTTCATCTCTTCCCGCATCTATCCCTTGAGGTCCCAGAGGACAGTGTTTCTCCTGGCACAAGAACCTTAGCATCCTTATTGATCTCCTATGGAACTCAAAGGCATTCAACCTATCAGACAAGAAGATCTTTTACAAAAGCTTTCATGAGTACCTGCATCTCTGTTCCTGGCTTTTGCTGAGACAGTAACTGAGTCCAAGAGTTAGCAGTCTACTCTCATCTGCAAAGGTTGTCCAGCCACACCCTTGGCCCTCTGGCCAGAGAACACTGGAGAGAGATCAAGAATCATGGAAAACAAGTGTATGTTTCTTCTTGCCTAGCAGTTCCTTCAGTTTATTTCTCTCCCCTCACATTTCATTACATGTGACAAGGAGAAGCTAGGTTTTTCTACTCTCAAGTTTTCTTACATGCAGCTAGGAGAGACCTAAGCTATACCTTCAATGCTTCACTTAGAAAACCCCTTGTGTACTTATGCAAGTTCTTAGCTTACAAGTTTACTTTCTAACAGAAAACAATTCAGTTGAGTCCTGTCACTTTAGAACAAGGATTACCTTTTCTCCAGTTTCTAATAACAGCTTCTTATTTCTGTCTGAGAATTTGCCAGAAATGATTTTAACATTCCTGTTTCTATTAACATTCTGATTGTGATGAAAAATGTATCCTGTATAACAATTGCATCTTTCTCTAGAGCTCTCCAGTTTTCTTTGTAAGCTTTCACTGGTCTCCTTTAATACTTCTACCAGTGGTCTCTCCAAGGCAATCTGATTTTTCATGTTATACCTCAAAACTTTCTAACGCCTGTCCACCACTCAATTTCAAAGTAGTTTCCACATTTTTTAGATATTATGGTAGCACCTTACTTTTGGCATTGGAAGCTATTAATTTTCAAGAGCTGTCATAACCAAGCTATAAACTTTGTGGTTTAGGTAAGAAATTTATTGCCTCACAGTTCTGTTGCCTCACAGTTCTGCAGAAATCCAAAATCATATTATTGGTCGGATGATTCTTTGTGAGGGTGATGAGGGAAGGTTGTGTTCCAGACTTTCCCCCACAGTTTACAGCTGTCTGTCTTCTCTCTATATGCTATAGCTGTCTCTTTTTACTCCCTCCTTATGCCTTCTCTCCTTATTCTAACCAGCTATTTCACTGTATGCAAAGCCCAGAGCTGCTATTGGCCTAGAGGTCATCAATTAGGCTATACTGGATGGCTGGCCAACCCCAGGAATCCTCTTTTTAAAATATATTTGTATTGACAATTTCTATACTTACAGACAACAAACCATGGTATTTCCCTCCTCTCCCCTCTGCTTTCCTACTTTCTCCTATGTAGCTCTGCTCTCCATCATATCCCCTCCCTCTGTCCACTAGTCTCTCTTTTAATTTGATGCCATTGCCTCTGTCTTTATCTGCCTCTCTCTCACACACAAATAAATAAATAAAAATTAAAACAACCTTTTTTTTTTTAAAAAGAAAGAAGTTGCTCTTCCAGAATAGTGGATTCATTCACCCCTCTCACTATGTTACTGACTTGAAAGCATCACCCACCTGCCTTGGGCTTTATGAACCCGGGTGTGCGCATTAGAGTCAGTTACACTTTCCTGACTGTGACGGAGAAGAGGAGAGCATCACACAGCCTTAGTGTTGCTTCCCTTTGAGTCTACTGGAGCAAAGGTGGGAGAGCAAATGGATGAGAGAGGAGAGCCAGCTGCCTGTTGCTAAGCAACCTTTGTTGGTAAGAAATGTAAAAACAAGATTCAATGAGCTTTTAATTGGGCAAATATCTTTGAGAATATTTATAATTCCCCAGAGATTTGTTTTCAGACCATTCCTTTTCTCTTGAAGCACTTAATCACTTATTTTAGAGGTAGTTGTCATAATTACATAAAATTTTATCACTTAAAACTAATGTTGGGATGTCACTGATTGAGTTCTAAGTGCTTGCAGGAGATTTTCCTTATTGAAATCGGCATTAAAATGCATGGAAATCAGACGTGCTTCCCGCATCTATAGCCGAGTGCAGCACCTCCCTGCAGCTGTGGTGGAATAAGATGCAGAGCAGAGGCACAAGCATGCCATGCACATAATTATGGTTTCTGGCAGGGCAACTTCTTCATCACCGTCTGCCCGGAATTTCTCCAAATTCGAACTAAAAGCCCAGAGCACAGGGGCATGGTGTTCCAGTTTTACCTGAGATGCATATTTGGTTTGGGATAGACACTGGCGCTGGAATGGTCTTGGATGATTTTCTCCTCTGAGCAGAGTGGAAATTCATATTTGGGAGTTCATCTGGGCTGTTAACCAGTCTGGACTTCATGGGGCTGCACAGACCTTAGGGGAGTCCCAAGAGAGAGCAGGTTAGTGGAATTCCTTGAAAAAGAGAACATGCTGCACACTTTCAATCTCAGCACTCAGGAGGCAAAGGTAGGAGGATTGCTGTGAGTTCAAGGCCACCCTGAGACTACATAGTGAGATCCAGGTCAGCTTGGACTAGAGTGAGACCCTACCTTGAAAAATGAAAAAATAAATAAATAAAAATAAGAAAGGAAGGAAGGAAGGAAGAAAGAAGAAAGAAAATGAGAGTGAAATGCAACAGTTTCTCTTCCAGTTCTGAGTTCCCTTAATCTGTGCTGTCCGTAGTCTAAGCCCAATACTTCCAACTGCTTTTAGGCCCTCAGAGCACTTACATATGCCTTGAGTTCCTCTCAGTAATGGATGCTTTTGAAAGCAATTTTCAGTGGCATGGATGCAGCGGGGTGGCAGATTTTGCAGCTAAGGATGCCATTGTGACATCTTTAGGCTTCCCGGGGAAAGGGCATCGTGGTCAAGACATCCATCTGTGGGACAGTTATATCCTCTTTGAGATATTGAGATGGGAGAATTCTCCCACATCACATCAGAGGTTTGGGTCAGGCATGATCAGCCAGACAACTATAGTTCCACTTGGACCAATGATTCATAGCACAATCTGTTGTTCCTACGATCTACTGACCTGACTTGGTCTCTAGGACACAGAACTTTAAGTTGAAAGAGCAGAGGAGGGATGGAGAGATGGCTTAATGGTTAAGGGATCTGCTTGTGAAGCCAAATGCCTGGGTTTGATTCCCCAAGACCCACATTAGCCAGATGTACAAGGAGGTACACACGTCTGGAGATTGTTTGCAGTGGCTGGAGGCCCTGGAGTGCCCATTCTCTCTCTCCCTCTTTCTCTGTCAAATAAATAAATAAAAATAATTTTTAAAAAAAGCAGTGGATCACTGGAAACTGAATCTAATGTGGAAGGCTCCAGGCAGAGTCTCCTGTTATGGTTAAGTTATGAAATGCCCACCTCAAAGGCTCATGTGTTGAAGTCTTAATCCCCAGCTGGCAGTCCAATCATTGAGGTGACTGGAGTACAGGAACTGCAACCTAGTCAATGGATTAATCTTCTGATGAATACATAATTTGACAGGCTGTTTGGAGTATCTAGGAGGTGGAGCCTGGTGAAAGGAAGTAGGTCACTGAGCACATCCTTTATAGTGCATATCTTCTCCCAAATCCTTACTGCTGATTCTTCCCACTTCTCTGCTTTCCAGCTACCACAAAGTGAGCAGCCTTGCTTCATTATCCACTCTCTACCAAGGGGGTTCCACCTCATCTCAAGCCCAGCATGATGGCACCCAGTGAGCATGGGCTGAACCAAACATAAATATTTCCTCTCTTAGCTTGTTTATCTCAGATATTTTGTCACAGTGACAAAAAGCTGAGTCATGTCAGCACAGGTGAATAAGTATGGTGGGGTTAAATACAATAGTCAGAATGGGGATGTTTTAACCTAGTGAAGATGACACTGAAAGACCAAGGTCGTCAGTACTCAGGTGAAAAGGCTCTTTTACTGAAAGCATAGAGAAGAGAAACTGTGAGCAAACACCCCAGATGTAGTGAGACAGGCCAACATGCAACACTCCATCATTCCATCCCATGTAATCTGTAAGACAATTCAGGCAGATGCAAGGTTAATAAGGCTTGGTAAGTCTCTGTTAACAGTTTACACATTACAAGAAAGGCCCTGGATGAATGTACCACAGGGGAATTCTCACTCTTTTGATGAACAACAGGAGATTCAATAGTGACTTTTGGGTGGCTAAGAGGCTGACAGGTAAAATAAGAGGACAAACTTAGCAGGGAGATTTTCTAACACTGCTGTTAAGTTACAAGTTGGAGGACATGGGAGCTTGCTCAATGGCCAAAGGCACTTTCTCTACCAGACTTTTAACCAGACTCTGGATCGCTAGCACCTTCGTATAGTCAGATGCGTAGTGGCACACATGTATTTATAATCCCAGTGTGCCTCAGGCAGTGAAAGACTGAGTCACAAGAGTCACAAAGCTTGTAAGACCAGATAGCCTGGTGTTTGCAAAACAACAAGAGGACCAACACCCTGACGTTGTCTTCTGACCTTCACGTGCACACAGTGACGCATGTGCGCCCATGCACACATCCACACTCTAATGATGATACAAATAATGATTACAATAATAATAAAATTTAAAGACGTAGAAAAATATGCCTTTAGTCAAATTGTATTTTGAGGTTGGCACTGCGGAGGGACAATGGTGCTGCACTTTAATACTGAAGACAGCACATTGAAAAGAACAGCTGGGATGTTCATAGGTGGAGAAATGTAGAGAAAACACGAGAGAGAAGTAAAGTAACAAAGAGTTCTCATAAAACTCCACTCTGGGAAAACAGCTATGCCAGTTTTGGGAGTGCCTTGCTTACAAAAACAGAAATGGGGCTTTTTTATTTCCTTCCTTTTGGTGTTGCTGGGAATCAAACACGGGCCTCAAGCATGGAAAGCACTCTACCACTGAATCACCTCTAACCTCAAACTGCCATGATGGGCTGGAACCTAGAACCTAGCTGAAATAAAGCCGCCTTTCCTAAATAATAAATGAAGAAGCACTAATACCTTGATGTGAATGGCCAAGGGCTATGTTCTTGCAGACTCTGTGAACTGTGGGGTGTTGAGACCATACTTGTCAGATGTATGTATTACAGTTAGCTTCTCACTGCTGGAACAAAAAACCCAACCAAAAACGGCTTATGGTTGGGAAAGGATTTATTTCCATCACAGTCTTGAAGGAAGTTTTGTCACGGTGGAGAAAGCCTGGCAGAGGAGAAGCTGGGCAGCCCGTCATCTGGGTGGAAGTAGCCAGCAAGTTGGACTGATCAACCTCAAAGTCCACCCCCAGCAGCACACCTCCTCCAGCAAGGCTCCACTTCCCACATAGCCACCAGCTGAGGAGCAAATATCCAAAACACATAAGGCTGTGGGAAATGTTTCAAACCACCACAGAATAGAATGCAAAGCAACTGGGAACCCAAGTCTTTGGGCACCAATCCTCACCACTCACTCCTGACAGTAAGTGAATGTCTTACTTTGCCTAGCTACAACTTACTTTATCTGCCAAAGTTTGAGCAGAAAGAAGAATATGGACTAGTTACAGCTAACTAACTGGACAAGTAGAACAACCCACTTGTAGGGGTTGAGTTTGTCTACAAAACACCTTGCTTCAACCTACTGTAACTTCCCCTGACTGCCAAAGACAGCTTGTGCGTATATGTGTGTGTTTGAGTGGTGCCTGTGCATATGTGTATGTGTGCTTTTATATACGTGTGTACACATGGATGTGGTACATATACACGTGTGTGAATGCAAATTAAAGCCAGAGGTCTACATCAGGCACCTTCCTCAGTTACTCTCCACCTTAGTTTTTTCACAGAGGGTCTCACAATGAATCTAGAGCTCACCAATTTGGCTAGACCCCAGGGGTCCTCCAGTCTCTACCTTTCCAGCTCTGGTATTATAAGTGTCTGCTATGCATCTGGATTTTATGTGGGTTCTGGAGAGCTGAATTTAGGTCCTCATGTCTGTGCAGTAAGGCTTTACCCACTGAGCTATCTCCCCAACCTAACAACTTGCAGGTTTTCCACAGTGACTGTCCCAGTGGGCGGAATCATAATCAACCACTTTAGTACTAGAAGATTGAATTCTAATGGGGGTCTCCCATGCCAAGATGGGAGACTTTGGTAGGTAGGAGCTGGGGAGCTGTATTTTTTTTTTTTTTAATTTTTGATTTTTCAAGGTAGGGTCTTGCTGTGGCCCAGGCTGACCTGGAATTCACTATGCTGTCTCAGGGTGGCCTTGAACTCATGGCGATCCTCCTGCCTCTGCCTCCCAAGTGCTGGGATTAAAGGCATGTGCCACCATGCCCGGCTTTGTATTATGAAATGAAGGGCGTCTTCTTCCTCTAAATCAATTTGACTTTAATGGTCTATACCTCTAGCTCAATTTGTTACGTCAGGATAAAAACAAAAATTTTCCTTGAAAAATTTAATATCAAGCCAGGAGTGGTGGTGCACGCCTTTAATCCCAGCACTTGGGAGGCAGTGGTAGGAGGATCGCTGTGAGTTGGAGGCCACCCTGAGATTACATAGTGAATTCCAGGTCAGCCTGGACTAGAGTGAGCGCCTAACTCAAAAAAACAAACAAAAAAAATTAATAACAATGACAAAATGCATGCAAAAGTAGGCTTAAGAGTCAGATGTGGATTCAGATCTGGATATTAGTTACCTGCATGTCATGTGTAAAGTGAGGATTATGGGATTGTTGAGGACTGAAAGAGATAGAGCATGTAGCAAACCCTTAGCAAGTGTCTGGCCCCTTCCGCAACCAGTTAGAGAAAATCTGCTCTTTTCTAGCAGTTTGAATCATTTTCCTGCTTTACCTGCCTTCTTACATATAGTGCCTTTCTCCTCTTCGTAGCCTGTGGCACTTTTTGACTTTTCCTTAAATGGAAGAGATGTCTGAGGGAGATTTGACAGATCTCTGAAAAAAGAGGGCTCAACCAAATAAAAGATGAGTTGAGTACCTGGCATGGCAAGAAGGTCAATAGCTGTAGAATTTTATAACTTTAAAAAATTTATTCCTCCCACAGGGTCAAAGAGAAAAGGTCACATTTCTATGCAAAGCCGGATGCCTACTGGGCTGAAGCATTCTGCTTTGTTTCAGACTGAGGTCTTGTTACCAGAGATTTCAGGGTCAAAGCCTGAGCTGCAGAAGCCCTGACAACGTAGGCTTGGCCATCCATCTTCCATACGCCAACTAAAAAGGCAAGCAATAGTGAAAAGCAGAAGACAGAGGAGATTCATTCAATGTGGCCACACCTGGAAGAGGAACAAATAGAGGAGCTCTGTGGACCCCAGCTCTATCTCTGGGGTCCTTACATGAGGTTCTTACATTTAGGACAGGTAGGCATCTCTAAAGAGTCTAGTCAAAGTGTGGTTCCGCCCATCACTGACCCATCTCAGTGTCTGCTCAGGTCTGAATTGTAAGGCAGCCAGGTCTGTGGGAAGTCTCTCCCTGAAGTCAAGCTCCTCCTCTGACTGACACCAGAGCTTTTCTTTCCCTCAGCATGGAATTCCTGGGAACACTGACTCTTTGGGGTCCAGTTGTTTCAAAGGGAGGGGCACAAGTACCTCTTTGGAATATCTCCTCTCCTACCAGGCCGGCCCTCAGTACAGGGGACTGCTCATCACTGTACTAAAATAGCCGACCCCAACTCACTCTTGTCCATGCTAACTTGCTGTCCATACAGCAGCCCGAGCAGCCTCCTGAAAACGATGAAGCTAGGGTCATTACCGTGCTCGAAACAGTCCAGTATCCTTCTCTGCGTGACATGGGTTGAGTCTGGCATCTCTAATATGCAATGTCTGCTACCTACTTTTCCATCTCCATTTCTGCCTCTCACTTAGATCTCTAGTTGTGAGCAACATCTCATCTTTCTAAGCATACCTGTCCTCTTGTCCCAGACTTCCTGACCTTCATCTCTGGGCCTCTGTGTATGCTGTTTGCTCTGCTCGCCTTTCTCAGCTACTCTTTCCTGGCCCATCATCCTCCAGGAAATCCCTCTTCATCCTTCGGGGCTCCAGGCTAGGTTAGATCTTCTTCCATAGACTTCCAATTCAACTTGGAGATGGTCTGGTCAGATAGGTGAAATGAGTGAGAGTGGACCCATTTGAGACAGTCAGAAGTGGTGGAGAGTTGGCGAGTTAGCAAAAGCCTGTTCCCCTAACTAAACAGCGGCTTGTTTACTTTAGACAAGCCTGCTAATGCGCTTTACTCGTTTTTATTTGTGTGGTTTTTTTTTGGGGGGGGGAATGTATGTTTGATGTGCAAATATGTGTGTGCTTAAGTCTGATCTTTAATTATATATATCTGTGTGTGTGTGTGTGTGTCAGGTTTTACTCTTTTATTCCACCCCCAAGCCCACGTCCTGGCTCCCATTACCCTGGGAACCCTCGTCAGTGAGGTTATGGTATTCACTGTGGGGTCATGAAGGCCTTGGTCAGACCCTAAGGGGAGCAGGGGTACCATGCCTCAGAGTATTCTACTCACTCTGTGGCTGTTACAGTTTTCTGCCCCCTCATCCACACTGTTCCCTGAGCCATGGCAGACTTGTTGGCAGTCTGATTTAATGTTGAGTTCTTTCTAGCCTCTGGGGACTGACCTTGGGGCTGATTCGTCTTTCTCACAGGATGTTGTGAGTCCCTTGCTATTCTCTGTGATGGAAGCTTCCCCTCGAAACTTCAAGCCTTAAACAAATACTGTCCTCCCATAAGCTGCTTCTGCGCCGGTGCTTGGTCCTAACACAGTCTTGTTAAACAAGTAGTCCAGCATGTTCTGAAGGGGGTACATTTAGCGAAAAATGGGAAGAGGGAGCAGGACCCTTCAGAGGCTAGACGGTCATAGACGTGGTTCCAGCATGGGTGGGGGGAGGGAAGGAGATGTGGCACCTGCTGAAGTTGCCAAGTTCTTTGTTCCAGGAGGAGGACTTATTCCAGAGACGTGGCCTTGTGCCAGAGACACATAGTAAGGTGAATGAAATAGAGATGGTTTACTTAAAAAGTGAAAGGTACTCCCAAAAACAGAAGTGGGCTAGTGAGCTGGGAAAAGGTATACCCTCGAAAGTCCTGTGCCATGAGTCATTTACAGAGCACCTGCCTGCCCCCGACCCTCACCCCCGGCTTTGCTGTTCTGGTGCATGCACTATTGTTAAGTGTAGCCGGCATTGAGAGGGTTTCCAGTCACCGTTGCCATCGCCTCCTTTCATTTATTGAACTTGATGTTGCCTTCTCCAAGACCCTGTTCTCCTGCTGCAATCCACTGGCAGAAAACAGCAGGGAAGAAGTAAGGTGGGGAAGCTCATTTGGAATGCAGATGCCCAGGCCTCCTGCTGAACACCCACCTCCCTCTGGGAATGGGCAAATGTGCACACTCCACTTGGGAAGTTCTGCCAAAGGAAGAGAATTTGGGAGGTGGATTTTTCCCTCCCTTGGGACTACCTTCCAAGCTGGCCTTTGATTTTGTAAAGGAAGAATGCAGTTTCCTTTCTGAGACAGAGGTAATGTTTATTTCCTGACCATGTGGTCTTGATGAGGCATGATCTAATAACAGCTCATGTGACTCAGTGGTCCTGCAAACTTGGACCTTTGCCCAAGGCCTCCATTTTAGCTCCAATGTTCTTTTCCATTTGTACCTAGACTGTTACATTTGTTCCTGGACATTTGTGGGCTTGCTTTCATCAATGAGAACAGGCAGTGAGACCCTCAAGGAGGACCATCTCGTGGTCAGCCTCTGATCTGGTTTTTTTTTTTTTGTTTTTTTTTTTCCCCTAGCAGGCATCTGCCAGAACGGACTGTTCAAATGCAAAAAAAGAGACGTGTAGTGATGCTCCGCAGGGAGGCAGGTCTTCTCTAAACAAGCTGCCTCATTGTTTTCAAGCTGTGCTGTGTTTAGTGTGGGAGGCTGACTAGCTCACTTGACTCAGAAGCAGAAAGAAAAATCAGGGAGCTAGGAGCTGCACAACCGGCTCAGCCACTGTCTCACCGCGTGGTCTGTGGTGAGGTCAGCAGCCGTGGCCTCCATCCCGACACTCCAGAGAGGAACAAGAAGGGGAACGACACTGCCCAGCTCTGGGAGCTGAGGATTCAATAGCAGCCTGCAAGTGCCGAGTGTGGTGTGCTTGCTGCTTGGGGGAATAGGTGAGGAAGGGGTCTCTGGACTGTTTTGAAGCCACGCCTGGTATAGCAGAAATATTATTCTCCTAGAGTTAGATCAGGCTTGTGCCACTGGTTTTGATAGCAGCGTGACTCTTGGTGCCCGTGGACAAATTGCTTGACCTCACAGACCTTCATTTTGTGACTGTACGGCAGCAGGGTGACTCTCCCCGCCTCTTCACTGCATTGGCTCTGTCTGAGAGTTCATTTAGAATGAAACCACCTATGCCCAGGGGCACCACTACTTGCTCTGACATCCTTGCAAGGGCCTATCAAAGGAAGTTTGATCTTCAAATAAATTTTATAGAGCAGAATCCTCTCTGGAACACTTCTAGTATGGCTTTGTTACCAGACTTCTTAGGGTTAAAGCCTGGACCCTGGCAGCCCTAACAAGCTGTCTTCTATATGCCATTTAAAGAGTCACATGATACTGAAAAGCAGAGACAGATTTATACAGTGCAGCCACATTGAAAAGAAAGATACACTGACACCTGCCCTCTTCCCCAAGTCCATCTTCAGAGTCCCAACATGATGCTTAGGTTTATATAGAGGGTAAGTCCTAGTCAAGGCATGGTCCTGTCTGTCCATCACTGGCCATTGTCCTGGAGCCAGTCTCTGCTGCAAGGTGGTCTGATAGTTTCTAAGAACTGCATAAAATCTCTTTCTGTGGCTGGAGAGATGGCTTACCGGGTTAAGGCACTTGCCTGCAAAGCCTAAGAACTCATGCTCGAATTGCCAGGTCCCATGTAGCCAGACGCACAGTGACGCAAGCACGCAACACTGCACATGTGCCTCAAGGGGGCGCACGCATCTGGAGTTTGTTCGCAGCAGCTAAAGGCCCTGGCATACCCATTCTCTCTCTCAAAACAAACCAACAAAAGATTAAAAATCTCTTTCTGGGAGACCTTTCCTTGCTGGCACTAGGCTTCAGTCTTTCCTTTTGTCAGCATGAGATTCCTGGGGAAATTCCAGTTCATTGTCCCAATAATCTGATAGCTAAAAGAAGGGGCATAAATCTTTTCACAATATCTTCACTTCTGCCAAGAGCACAATTAAAAGTTAAAACAGTATGAAGCTATGTAGCGGCGTTAAGCAGTACAATAAAATATGCCATTTCTTCTGCAGTGACTATTTTGAGATCTTTCCGTGGGGAAAAGCAACCAAATTCCTTAAACGTAGCTGTTTTGGTGGCCCTTGTTTGTAGGAGGCTAGAATGTGTGTTTATTCTGCCTCCTGCTTAGCTGAGCCACAAGGAGACAGTCCTGCTGTCTGTGGGGAGTCTGATGATAGCTGAGTATCTACTAGGAATAGGAAGTAGCTCTGTTCAGGAAGAGCAACTCCAGTGTGAGTTTGTTTGTAGCACAGAGGAACCTCAGAAGGCAAACACTTGGTAAAATGAGCCCCATGGTCCCTCTGAGGTTCAGATCTGTGTCCTTGTTTTCATTCAGATAGTTGGCAAAAGGGTGGAGTTGACCTCTTGGGTTTTCCTGCCCTTCACCAACACAAGCTGGCTGAGTAAAAAGATTATTTGCATTGTCATGAGAAGACTTTGAGTCAGAAATGCTCTAGACCCCAATAAGAGTCCTTAGGTCAAGTCTTTCAGGTGTGGATGGCAGAAAGCACAGAGCAAGGAGGCAGTGCACACGGGGCTTGCAGACAAGTCTGCTGAGACCCTTTCCATTCTCTTCTCTTGGAAGTTTTGTAATCACTTAAACACAGCTCCTCTGCCTCAGGAGTCGGGATGACAGAAGTTGTGTAATCTGCCAAGATCCAATCTTGTGTAACATGGCCAAGAAACTACTATAGGTCATGTAAGGTTTGGGAGTGATCAAGACCACGCAAACCGCTGTGAGGCAAAGATGAAAGTTTTTATTTGGGAAAAGCACGAGCTGCCAGGGCTGACTCACAAGAGAGGAGCACAGCCAGCCTCAGTTTTCAGGCAGTGGGCTCTATAGGGCTTTTTCAGTTGGGGGAAGGTAAGGAAGGGAAAAGAACTCATTTGTTAAGTTTAATTTAAACAAAAAAGTTCCTGTAGGGGAGATCATTACATTAACCATTTAAAAGAGCCAGGATGTGAGACCATTACAGTGACCAAGTGATTTACGAGATAAGGGGCCAGGAAACCATGACCTGGGGGCATTGTTATGCAAGGAAGGGATAATGGCTGGGTGGTTTCTTGAGGAATGTGGATAATCCCCTTCCTTATGCCTCTGTCACCAATTTGCTATCCTTAGTAACTCCATCTTGGAACCCCATCGACCTAACATCCCAACCTTTTGTTAATGATAAAACATGAAGATTAATTTCTGTTCTGTAATATCTCCATGCTGACCATAGCGATGAGTTCTCATGGGAGAGGCTGGATAATGTAGTGGGTGGGTGTGTCTCTTCAAGGCAGGTGATCAGGAAGCACTTTCATGGTGGCTCGAGGCGGCAGAGTGGTGAGATTGATAGTGAGCACCCTCCATCAGCACCACCATAGCATGATGTCATGACTTGGTCCTGAACAAAGGAGACTTATCTCATACTATCCCTGCATTTAGCTGGCTTCAGGGCAGTTGCTGGTGTCATCTGTTATAGAGAAGGAGAGGGAGCTGGGCTCTGCACACCCCATGAGAGGACAGAAAGAACTAAGGAGATCCTTACCCTCGTCAACAGCTATGACATCAAACCACCAAGTGCAAGGGGAGGATGAGCACTCAGAGGCGAGAGAGAGGAGGCAGGGGGCCGTCAGTGTATTCAAGAGGCGCATTTTGGGATCAGGGGAAGAGTAGTAAGAATAGGAGAGAGTTTAAGTTTGAGAGTGTTTGTTGAGGTGGTGGTTTACTTATTCATGAATGAGGTAGGGTAAGGGCTAAGGAAGGAGGGGGCCTGAGGAATAGCTCTAATTCTGGCTAAGGCAAGAGGGAGGATCTGGGGCCAGGCTAGGTGAAGGTCAGAAGTCAGTTTAGACAGGTGAATTTTGGGAATTAAATTTGTTTTTATTTTAAGCCTGTGTGGGGAGAGGACAGTGAGTTGTTGCCCAGAAGTGAATTTTTGTGTCTCGTGGGACAGAAAAGTAGCTGCAGCAAGAGCACGTGGGCACAGTTGCCAACCTGGAGCATTTTAGTTGTTTAGAAAGATAAGCTACAGGGGCAAAGGATAGGCCCTGCATTTGTCCCAGAACTCCCAAAGCCGTACCCCCTTTTCCCATGGAATAAAGAAGAAAAGGGTGCTGAAGGTCTGGAAATGCAAGGGCCGGATCTTCCAAGAGCAGGCGGGAGAAGGCAGCATCTGTCTCTGACTTAGGGCCTAGGGGTCTATGAGGGTCTCCCTTAGCTTTGTCGTAAAGGGGCTGTTCTACTCACACGGTGTCTACTTTGTTGAGAAAGGGGCTTTAATTTGCCTGAAATTCACTAAGTGGGGTAGACTGGCTGGTTAGTGAGCTTCAGGAATATGCCTGTCTGCCTTTCCAATCTACACAAGCATGCACTACCCATATCCAGCTTTCTTTCTTTCTTCTTTCTTTTTTCTTTCTCTCTTTCTCTCTTTCTTCCTCTCTCTCTCTCTCTCTCTCTCTCTCACTCTATCTTTCTTTCTTTCTTTGCAAGCAGAGATACAGAGAAGAGAGACAGACAAAGAAAATAGGTACACCAAGGGCCAGAGAGATGGCTTAGCAGTTAAGGGCTTGCCTATGAAGCCTAAGGGCCCAGGTTTGAGGCTTGATTCCCCAGGACCCACATAAGCCAGATGCACAAGGGGGTACACGCGTCTGGAGTTCATTTGCAGTGGCTGGAGGCCCTGGTGCACCCATTCTCTCTCTCTCTCAACTTCTCTCTCCTTTTCTCTATCTGCTTCTTTGTCTCTCTATCATTCATAAATAAAAATAAACAATATATTTAAAAAAAAAAAAAGAAAATAGGTACACCAGAGCCTCCACTGCAAACGAACTCCAGATGCATGTACCACTCTGTGCATCTGGCTTTATGCGGGTGTTGGGGAGTTGAACCCGGGGCATTAGGCTTTGCAGGCAAGCACTTAATCATTGAGCCATCTCTCCAACCCCAATACCCAGCTTTTTTACATGGTTTTTGAGAGGGAGTAGGCAGTTAGGGTGGCTGGGCCCCTGAAAGTAAAATAGCAGGAAAATCAGCACTTGCTACAGATAAAAAGGATGATCTGGATTCTTATCTCTTGCCTAGATATGTTTTTCCACAAACAACCTGGGGCCTTCTTGGGAGGGAGATCTTTCCTAGGATTTGAATTTAATCCTAACACTGTGGTTGGTCAAGCTTAGACCCCAGAACTTGGCTAGCCACTTCTTGAAACAGTCTCCAGCCCTAATCAATCAGCAGTATCTCTGGCTCACCTCAGCCAGAAGGTAGGGCCCACCCCTATAAGGTTATAAATACATTTGCGAGGGGAGGGCATGCTCTCTGAGCTGCCTGACCACTTAGGACTCTAGCTGCTGGTGAATTTCCCCTAGGCTCAGCCCAGGCCCAGCTCTGCCTGCTGAGGAGAGACCCCCCCCGCCCCCCCCCCCGCAGCCCTTATTCTCCACATGGGCTCTTTTTACCCACATGGCAGGAGCTTTTTGAACTTTTTTTTTTTAATTAATTAATTTATTTATTTTTGAACTTTTTTTTTTCTCTTTTCTTTCCATGGCTTTCCTAGGCCCTCCATGCATGCTCTCAAGCTACATGGGTGTCTTTCCTTGGTTCTGTATTTCCCTCAACAAATATAATAATTTAATAATTATCCTTCTCAGCCTAACTTTATTCAATTTCTTTGATTAAAAGCAGAAACAGACTTAGGGTTTGGGGTTCAAGGACTTCCCTGAACCCCTAGCACTCATTATAGTTTTGGGGGGTGGAACTCAGTCACTTATGTTTGCAAAACAAATGGTTAATTTTTAAATATTGCTTAATCTTTAAGAGTTGCTATAAATAACATCTTTTGTGTAATGTAACTTAGAAATCTACAGAACCATATATATGCATGTATCATACATATATACATACATACGGCCACTGTTAAGACACCTAAGTGGAGTGTTTTCTCTTAAGAAGCCTCCACTCATGTCTTGGGGGAGGATATGCTGTCCTTTCCCTACATGTCTCTCTGTCTAAGCATCTAATAAACCCACTAACTTTGCTTCACTCTGAATCATCCTGAAATTCTTTCTGTTCTGTAGTCAAAGATTTGGTTTTACCTGAGGGGAAGAGAGGTCCTCAGGCTGTGGGTGGCAGTGAAAAGCCAACCAACACGCAGGAGGACACAGGTGGACTGCACTTCTGTGAAGAGATAGTGCTCAGAAGCCCCACGACCCCTCTCCAGCAGCTCCATGAACTGAGTTTAACACCTTGAGCTACACCAGTTATCTGGAGAGGCAAAGAACTCATAAAGAAATCTAGCTTGGCTTAGCAGTTAAGGCACTGAGCTACAGTGCTCTCCAGAAACAAGGAGTTATTGGTAAGTGTTTGGATCTCCCTACCCTTTTCCCACCTAGAAAACAACCATCTGGGTTCAATCTTAACTCAGTAAAAGGATGGTAGATCTTGATGCCACATTCCTTTCTTTGAAGGACCATGTTAAGTCCTAATCTTCCCCACTGACCCAGCCACATCCCCATCAACACTCCAGTGTTCTTGTTATTCAAATGTTCGAATTGCAAGTAGTTATTCACTTGCAAAGAAGGTCTTGACCCTTCTTTGTGGAGCAACAGCATATTTGGCACCTTCAGTCAGCTCTCTTGTCAGAAGTTCTACAAGCATCCATGTTTTCTGCTTCTTGGACTGAAGAGATGACTTAGAGGTTAAGGTGCTTGCCTGTGAAGTCGAAGGACTCAGGTTCTATTCCCCAGAACCCATATAAACCAGATATACAAGATGGTGCATGTGTCTGGATTTCATTTATAATGGCTGAAGGCTCTGGCGTGCCCATTCTCTCTCTCTCTCTCTCTCTCTCTCCCCTCCAAAATAAATAATATCAGGGTTTCTATTTATTTTTTAAAAAAAAAGTGGCTGGGGCACTCTGAAAAGGAGCATTACAGAGGGAACTGACAGGATTGAATATCAAACCCACTCATTGTAATAGATGGAGCCACACCAGGTATCTGGAGTAGCAAAAAACTCATAAAGAAATCTAACTTGGGCTGGAGTGATGGCTTAGCAGTTAAGGCACTTGCCTGCAAAGCCTAAGGACTCAGGTTCAATTCCCCCATGGCCCAAGTAAGCCAGATGCACAAGGTGGCACATGCATCGGGAGTTCGTTTGCAGCACTGGAGTCCCTGACATGCCCATTATTATTCTCTCTCTCTCTCTCCCTCCCTCTCTCTTTCTCTCTCTCTCAAATAAATAAATAAAAATAAAAGATATTTTAAAAGAACAAAGAAATCTGTTTGTTTCAAAACATCCCTGAGATTATATAGCCAACAATCAGAAGATCTGTGTTCCTGAAAGGATGTGTTAACAATCACCACTGAGACCCAGTTGCTGTATGAAGCCCTACTGAATGTAAACTGGAAAATAATCTGTAATGTTATTTCCTATAGTTGTAATTAAAAAAAATTCCTATTCCTAAGATTCTTCTGTTCTCCTCCTACCTCGCTCAGGGGTCAACTTCCTCTTTGTCTTTTCCTCTGCGCTTCTTGTTCCTCACTGCATATTTCCACGAATATAATTTTCTTTTACCAAAAACCCCATGCTATTATTGTGCCTCAGTTAACGGTTCTAATTTCCTTTGGCGATCTCATTACCTCCCAGAGTAAGCTCCCTGTTGCACTAATTTGCAGTCTTAAAATCATTTGGAAAATAAGCATGTTTTTCCACCAGGGCAAGATGCCTCTTAAAGGAACAGGGTGACATTGGATCTCTTTAGTGAGTAGCTTTTATTAAGTGATTAGATTGCATTTTACTTCCTGCCCAAGTTCAAAGTCAAAGAATCCTCTGCATGCTGCCCACCATTGTCTGTTTTTATATCTAATCTGAAAACAATATCCCATTCCTGAAGTGTTACTCTCTCTGGTATTTGTTTGCAGATGACCACCAATCCCGCTTGCTGCCCATCTATCTCCTTGCTGACTTCCTGAGCTTTGTGTGATGATAGAGGGACTTTCCTGAAGAGAAATGCAGTCGCACACAACATGGCATAGCCACCTTGTTGCCTCTGTTTATCAACCATGCCACTTGAATTTCAGGAAGATCCTATGACTAGTGTCCAGAACAGACTCAGGTGCCCCGTCCCTGGGTCAGTAGATTTAGATGCTAAGAGAAATTATTTCTATCTCAGTGAGCTTCCCAGTAGGGAGTCGACAGGCAGCCTAACTCCTTTCAGCATCATCCGTCCTCTGTGAAATCAAGAAGTTCATAAGATAGTGACACATCCATGGCAGAGGTTTCCCTGCCTTGCTATAACCTACCTACCTGATGTTCCCACTAACACATGTGGCATGGATTTATGACTTTCATTTTTCTTGTGCCTATAAAAAGTTCATTTATTGGGCTGGAGAGATGCTTATGGTTAAGGCACTTGCCTGTAAAGGCTAGGGACCCAGGTTTGATTCCCCAGAGGTCACATAAGCCAGATACACATGGTGCCTCATGCATCTGGAGTTCATTTGCAGTGGCTAGAGGGCCTGGCACTGCCTGTTCATTTCTCTCTCTCTCTCTCTCTCTCTCTGCCTCTTTTTCTCTCTCTCAAATAAATAAAATAAAGTTTATTTATGTAGGAGCTGGGGAGATAGCTCAGTTGGTAAAATGCTTGTCTTGCAAGCATGAAGACCTGAGTTCAATCCCCAGAACCCATATAAAAATTCTGGGTATGGTGGGGCATACCTGTAATCATAGCAATGGGGAGGTGGAGGCAGGCAGATCCCTGGGGCTTTCTGGCCAGAGTCTAACATTCTTAGGTGAGTATCAGATCAGTGAAAAAAAATAATAATAATAAGGTGAGTAGCATCTGAGAAACAACATCGGAGGTTATCTTCTGGCCTCCACATGCATGTGTACATGTGCACCTGCATATGCATGAGCACGCACGCGTACACACACACACACACAAAGTTCATGTCACTGCTTCCACATTGAAATATATGGTTCAGAGACTTCCAGTTAAGATGGCGGCGTAGGTACCATGCCAAAGCAGCCTGGGGGGAAAAAGACGAAAAAAACTCAGCAAAATACACACTTTTACTAAAAAGTGAGGTGTATAAGAAATTGAAGCGGCAGCAGAGAAGTAGAAGAGTTCCAGACCATTCAGAGCTTGCACAGGAGGGAAAAGCAGCTCTGGCAGCTCGGCCAACCGCCGCAGCCGCGGCGCACCAGAAAGTCACCAGGCTCGGCTCGAGATGCAGGAAAAGCCAGGCGCCGGAACTTTCCCTCACACCGCGCTCTCCGCAACTCGGGAAACGTGAGGGGAGAGCGGCAGCGAGCAAGGGAGGAGAAGACCGCCAGGTAGAAGAACGCTTGGAGCAGTGAGAGAACCAGAGCAGCTGCGGCTCCCTCCCCTCTCCCACTGCCTGAGCCCAGCTCCGGCGAACAGAGCAGCGGCCCGGGACCCGGCCACGCCAACTTGGGCTGACAGGGGGACCCAAGCAGGAGCAGAGTTCGGCAGCAACATCAGCGGCTCCAGCACCGGTAACAGCGGCCCCAGCAGCAGCAGACCCAGGAGTGGCAGCAGCGGCAGACTTGGCAGCAGCAGCTACAGGGCGAGCAGCGGCAGTGGACACAGCAACAGCAGCTTCAGCAGCAGTGGTGGCTCCAGCAGTGGCAGCTACAGCAGCAGCAGAGGCAGCAGCAGCGGCTCAGTTTGCCCCGCAGGAAAAGCAAGTGCCCAGCTACAGAAATCAGAACAGCAGCCCGACGACCCAGGCAGCAACTGAACTGAGACCAAAATCATCCAAGGTAACTGGGATTGCACCAGAGAAGGGTCTCACTTGGTCACAAGCTGACTTGGAACCCTCAACAGACCAGAAATCTTAACCTCTTTGTTGATAGAGGATCTGGTCATTATAATAACTACTCTTGCATACATACTCGGGGCTGTTTTTGATGGAATGGGTACAGTGTTTAGTTAAATTTTAGAATCTACCTGTATTTTATTCCACTCAGCCTGCTTGAATACTCCTATAGCAGGGAAACTCAACCCCTAAGAACATCTTTGTAGATACTCTGAGAGTCTTAAGAGCCACACCTAACACCTTAAGGTCCTACCCTGAAAATATATTACATCAAATCAATTGATACAGCTAAGAATACACAGCTAGCTAGAAAATCCAAGCATAAACTTAATCCAAGATGCAAAAATATATACATTATAACACAAGAAACACTAAAAAGCAAGATGATATAAATCCACCTAAAAGTATTAATGCATCAGAAATGTCCTCCAGAGAGAAAGAGTTAGAGGAAATGCCTGAGAAAGAGTTCAAAAGAATAATTATAAATATGTTCAAAGAGGTCAAAGAACACATGAAAACAATCAAAGAAGAAATCAAAGAGGAAATCAAAGGAATCAAAGAAGAGGCAGGACACCAATTTAATGAAATAAAGAAGGCAATACAAGACATAAATAGGGAAATAGAAATAATAAAGAAAAACCAGTCAGAATTACTAGCAATGAAGAACACAGTTAATGAAATAAAAAACTCTGTAGAAAATCTCACCAGTAGGATGGATGAGGGAGAGGACAGAATATCTAAGCTAGAAGACCAGGTGGCAGACCTAATGCAGTCCAACAAAGAGAAAGACAAACTTATAGAAAAGTATGAGTGAGAATTTCAAGATATTCGGGACACTATGAAAAGATCCAATATAAGAATTCAGGGCATAGTAGAAGGAGAAGAACTCCACTCCAGAGGCATAGTAGGCGTCTTCAACAAAATCATAGAGGAAAATTTCCCCCAAATTGGGAAAGAGGTGCCAATACAGATACAGGAAGCCTTTAGAACCCCAGCCAGACCAAACCCAGAAAGAACCTCTCCTCACCATATTATAATCAAACTTCCAAACACACACACCAAAGAAAAAATATTGAAAGCAGTTAGAGAGAAAAATCAAGTTACCTACAAAAGCAAGCCCATCAGGATTACAGCAGATTAAACTTTTAAAGCCAGAAGGGCTTGGAGTGATATATTCCAAGTTCTGAAAGATAACAACTGTCAACCAAGGTTACTTTATCCTGCAAAGTTATCCATTCAAATAGATGGAGAAATAAAGACATTCCATGACAAAAGCAGGTTAAAGGAGTATTTGAAGACAAAACCAGCTCTAGAAAATACTTGATAGAATCCTCCATGTTGAACAAAAGGAAAAGCACACATATAAGGAACCTAGAAAAAACAAGCTATACTCAAATACCACTTAACAGAAGAGAGCACAGGTAGAACCAGAAACATACACACAAAAAAAAATGGCAAACATAAATACACACCTTTCAATAATATCTCTTAATATCAACGGCCTCAATGCCCCAACGAAAAGACATAGATTTGCAGACTGGGTTAAAAAGCAGGATCCTACAATTTGTTGTCTCCAAGAAACTCACCTTTATACAAAGGATAGACATTATCTTAGGGTGAAAGGTTGGAAGACGGTGTTTCAAGCAAATGGGCCTAGAAAACAAGCAGGGGTTGCTATCCTAATATCAGACAGGGTAGACTTTAGTCCGACGTTAGTCAAGAAAGATAAGGAAGGTCACTTTATATTGATTAAGGGCACACTCCAACAGGAGGACATTACAATCCTAAACATATATGCACCTAACATGGGGGCTCCCAAATTCGTCAAACAAACACTATTAGAACTAAGGTCACAGATAACACCAAACACAGTGGTGGTGGGTGACTTTAACACCCCACTCTCATCAATTGACAGGTCATCCAGGGAAAGAATAAACAGAGAGGCATCTGGACTAAATGAGGTCATAGAAGGAATGGACCTAACAGATCTATACAGGACATTTCATCCAAAGGCTGCAGAATATACATTCTTTTCAGCAGCACATGGAACATTCTCTAAAATAGACCATATATTAGGACACAAAGCAAATCTTAACAAATTCAGGAAAATTGAAATAATTCCTTGCATTCTATCTGACCACAAAGGAATTAAACTACAAATCAGTAGCAAGAAAGGCTATAGAGCATACACAAAATCATGGAAACTAAACAATACACTACTAAATGATGAGTGGGTCAATGAAGAAATCAAAAAGGAAATCAAAAAATTTATAGAGTCAAATGATAATGAGAACACAACATACCAAAATCTCTGGGACACAATGAAGGCAGTTCTAAGAGGTAAATTTATAGCCTTAAGTGCCTATATTAAGAAATTAGAAAGGTCGCAAGTAAACTACCTAATGCTTCTCCTTAAAGCCTTGGAAAAAGAAGAACAAGGCAAACCAAAAATCACTAGACGGGAAGAAATAATAAAGATTAGGGCAGAAATTAATGAAATAGAAACAAAAAGAACAATCCAAAGAATTAATGAAACAAAGAGTTGGTTCTTTGAAAGGATAAACAAGATTGATAAACCCTTAGCAAATCTGACCAAAAGAAAGAGAGAAGAGACACAAATTAATAAAAATCAGAGATGAACAAGGTAACATCACAACAGATTCCAGGGAAATTCAAAAAATCATAGGGACATACTATAAAAGCATATACTCCACAAAGTATGAAAATCTGAAAGAAATGGATGATTTCCTTGATCTATATGACCTACCTAAATTATATCAAAATGAGATTAATCACTTAAATAGACCTATAACAAACATGGAGATCCGAAGAGTTATCAATAATCTCCCAACTAAAAAAAGCCCAGTCCCGGATGGATTCACTGCTGAATTTTACCAGATGTTTAAGGAAGAGCTAACACCATTGCTTCTTAACCTTTTCCAGGAAATAGAAAAAGAAGGAATTCTACCAAACTCCTTCTATGAGGCCAGCATCACCCTGATACCAAAACCAGGCAAAGATAGAACAAAAAAAGAAAATTACAGACCAATCTCCCTCATGAACATAGATGCAAAAATTCTCAACAAAATATTGGCAAACAGAATACAAGAATATATCAAAAAGATCATTCACCCTGACCAAGTAGGCTTTATCCCAGAGATGCAGGGATGGTTCAACATACACAAATCTATTAATGTAATACATTACATAAACGGGTTGAAGGACAAAAATCACATGATCATCTCATTAGATGCACAGAAAGCATTTGACAAAATCCAACATCCCTTCATGATAAAAGTCCTACAGAGACTGGGAATAGAAGGGACATATCTCAATATAATAAAGGCTATTTATGACAAGCCTACAGCCAACATATTACTAAATGGGGAAAAACTGGAAGCTTTTCCACTAAAATCAGGAACAAGACAAGGGTGTCCACTGTCCCCACTTTTATTTAATATAGTTTTGGAAGTCTTAGCCATAGCAATAAGGCAAGAGACACACATAAAAGGGATACAAATTGGAAAGGAAGAGATCAAGTTATCATTATTTGCAGATGACATGATTCTATACATAAAGGACCCTAAAGACTCTACTAGCAAGCTGTTAGAGCTGATCAAAACCTACAGCAATGTAGCAGGATACAAAAAAAATACACAGAAATCAGTAGCCTTCATATATGCTAACAACAAACACCAGAGGATGAAATCAGAGAATCACTCCCATTCACAATTGCATCAAAAAAAATAAAATACCTTGGAATAAACCTAACCAAGGAAGTAAAGAATCTCTACAATGAGAACTTTAAAACACTCAAGCGAGAAATTGCAGAAGACACTAGAAAGTGGAGAAACATCCCTTGTTCCTGGATTGGAAGAATCAATATTGTGAAAATGGCAATCTTACCTAAAGCAATCTACACACTTAATGCAATCCCTATCAAAATTCCAAAGGCTTTCTTCATGGAAACAGAAAAAACAATCCAAAAATTCATTTGGAATCACAAAAAACCTCGAATATCTAAAATAATACTGAGCAACAAAAAAGAGGCTGGTGGTATCACCATACCTGATCTTAACCTATACTACAGAGCCATAGTAACAAAAACAGCATGGTACTGGCACAAAAACAGACATGTAGATCAGTGGAACAGAATAGAGGACCCAGATGTAAGCCCAAGTAGCTATAGCCACCTGATATTCGATAAAAATGCCAAAAATACTCATTGGAGAAGAGACAGCCTCTTCAGCAAATGGTGTTTTGAAAACTGGATAAATATCTGCAGAAGGATGAAAATAGATTCTTCTCTCTCGCCATGCACAAGAATTAAGTCCAAATGGATTAAAGACCTTAACATCAGACTGGAAACTTTGAAACTGCTAGAGGAAAAAGTAGGGGAAACCCTTCAACATATTGGTCTTGGCAAAGACTTTCTGAATACAACCCCAATTGCTCAGGCAATAAAACCACAGATTAACCACTGGGACCTAATGAAATTACAAAGATTTTGCACCGCAAAGGACACAGTGAAAAAAGCAAAGAGGCAACCTACAGAATGGGAAAAAATCTTCGCCAGCTATATATCTGATAGAGGATTAATATCTAGGATATACAAAGAACTCAAAAAGTTAAATAATAAGGAATCAAACAAGCCAATCAAAAAATGGGCTATGGAGCTAAATAGAGAGTTCTCAAAGGAAGAAATACGAATGGCATATAAGCATCTAAAAAAATGTTCTACATCACTAGTCATCAGGGAAATGCAGATTAAAACTACATTGAGATTCCATCTCACTCCTGTCAGATTGGCCACCATCATGAAAACAAATGATCATAAATGTTGGCGGGGATGTGGAAAAAGAGGAACCCTTCTACACTGCTGTTGGAAATGCAATCTGGTCCAGCCATTGTGGAAAACAGTGTGGAGGTTCCTAAAGCAGCTAGAGATTGATCTACCATATGACCCAGCTATAGCACTCCTAGGCATATATCCAAAGGACTCATCTCATTTCCTTAGAAGTACATGCTCAACCATGTTTATTGCTGCTCAATTTATAATAGCTGGGAAATGGAACCAGCCTAGATGTCCCTCAACAGATGAGTGGTAAATGAAGATGTGGCACATTTATACAATGGAGTTCTACTCAGCAGTAAAGAAAAATGAAGTTTTGAAATTTGCAGAAAAATGGATGGACCTGGAAAGTATTATACTAAGTCAGGTAACCCAGGCCCAGAAAGCCAAGCGCCACATGTTCTCTCTCATATGTGGATCCTAGCTACAGATGACTGGGCTTCTGTGTGAGAATGAAAATACTTAGTAGCAGAGGCCAGTAAGTTAAAAAGGAGACATAAAGGGTAGAGAAAGGAAGGGAGGAGGATACTTAATAGGTTGATATTGTATATATGTAATTACAATGATTGTAATGGGGAGGTAATATGATGGAGAATGGAATTTCAAATGGGAAAGTGTGGGGGTGGGAGGGAGGGAATTACCATGGGATATATTTTATAATCATGGAAAATGTTAATAAAAATTTAAAAAAAAAAAGTTTCAAAAACTAAAAAAAAAAAAAAAGAAAAAAAAAAAAGAAAAAAAAAAAAAAGAAAGAAATATATGGTTCAGGGCAACTCAAATACACGTTCCCAGACCATCATCACTTATATTTAGCTCAGAATATACTATTTCTTATTCCCTGTGAAGTAAGAGCTATGCTTTATCTGCAAAGGCAAGCCAACAACTTAGCACCTCGTTTACCAATCTCTATACTGAGTAATCATGAAATATGCCATCCAAGGTTGTCATCAGGACTGAGTAGTGTGTGAAAAACTGTTAAGAGGAAGGCATGGCACATGACAAGCCTTCCAAAGGGATGTGCCATTACTAGAAATCATACCAGCTACTGGTGTGAACCATGGTTTTAAAAGCATTGTTCTGGAAAGCTAATGAAATCAATGTGGATCAGTGCATGTTTAACCTTTGATCAAGAATACACAAGGGGCTGGAGAGATGGCTTAGCAGTTAAGCACTTGCCTGTGAAGCCTAAGGAACCTGGTTGGAGGCTCGGTTCCCCAGGTCCCACGTTAGCCAGATGCACAAGGGGGCGCACGCGTCTGGAGTTTGTTTGCAGAGGCTGGAAGCCCTTGCGCGCCCATTCTCTCTCTCCCTCTATCTGTCTTACTCTGTGTGTCTGTCGCTTTCAAATAAATAAATTAATTAATTTAAAAAAAGAATACACAGGGAAATTTTATTTGCTTTATATGTCTTTGATAAAAGAAACTAGGAAATTCAGACATGACATGGACCTGGTTCTCTTCACATTCCAGGGAAAGCCCAGTATTCCAAGAAGACCTGCAGAAAGAGGAAGCAAAGCTCTTGTTTTCGTCATTGTTGTTGTTTTTGAGGTAGGGTATTTCTCAAGCCCAGACTGACCTGGAATTCACTATGTAGTCTCAGGGTGGCCGTGGACTCATAGCGATCCTCCTTCCTCTGCCTCCTTACATGAAAAGATAGGGCTAAAGTAGTTGTGATGAAGGGTGTTAGTGAGAGAGAGAGAAAGAGAGTTTAATATGGCTGGAGGTCACAGGAGGCAATCCCCAATGTGCTCATTCACAAGTTTGATTTAATTTTTCAAGTGAGTTCAGCTCAAAAGCATGTTAGGGAGTTCATGTTAAGTCCAGTGAAATACTTGGGGAAATTGCTAATAAAACTGCTAATAAAAATATTTTATACTGGAGAGATGGCTTAGTGGTTAAGTACTTGCCTGTGAAGCTTAAGGACCCTGGTTGGAGGCTCGATTCCCCAGGACCCAGTTAGCCAGGTGCACAAGGGGGAGCACATATCTGGAGTTCGTTTGCAGTGGCTGGAGGCCCTAGCATGCCCATTCTCTCTCTCTATCTGCCTATTTCTCTGTCTGCCACTCTCAAATAAATAAATAAAAATAAAACAAAAAAAAATTTTTACGACAAAATATTTTCTTCTACTTTTTTTGTTGAAGCTTGTCAGTACACATTATTTTATTATACACTTTTCACATAACTTGCAGCCACTGTCAATTCAAGGTGTGTCAACCATATAATAAAAATGAACAATGAAAATCCACTTAACTCCTGTGACTTGTTATGTAGAGGAATCTGGTGTAGACATTGAATGAAGTCTTCACAGCTAGATGCCCCTAGACACATCTTTAAATTGGACTTTCTGTATCCCCTGATAATCCTAGAAGACTAGTGTGGATACCAGGTAAGATGAAAAATGTGAGAAAACAGTTTGAATGAAAAGATACTGTAAGTGTACATTTATAAAGCTGAGGTTGAGAGAAGTAGGTAGGATAAGGGGAAGAAGAGAGAAAAAAGGAAGCCATGGGGGCAGAGAAGTGTGACATACAAGAAAGCTCATCAATTCTCAAGTTTTTTTGGGCCCAAATGTGGCATTGATATCTGAAAGATCACATAGAAACACTTTGCTTCTCTACCTACTGATATTCCATTATACAAACAACAATTATTTCTTTCATACCAAAAACCATTTTATGTGCATTTATTTATTTGGCACCCCCCAATGTGTGTGTGTGTGAATGCATGTGTTGTGTTCTCAAGATTCTGTGGAATCTAGAGAGAAACAATTGTAGAAATCAGTCCTGATTTTCATAGAATATTCTTAGCTGAGAAAGTTGAGTCTGAGACTTCACTTGGCTGGAGCCCTTAAAACTTACCTTCGCAACTAGATAGCTGGATTCCACAAGAGGATTTTGTGTTTGTAATCTACCTAAATATGTCTCATTTCTACCTTTTCACCAGCATGACTTTGTAATGTAAGTTTGCACAGGGTTGAGATGAACCAAGAAGGTATGGTCAGGGCTGGAGAGATGGCTTAGTGGTTAAGATGCTTGCCTGCAAAGCCTAAGGACCCATGTTCGACTTCCCAGATCCCACATTAGCCAGATACACAAAGGTGAGGCAAGCACAAGGTCACATATGTCCACTAGGTGGCTCAAGCATCTGGAATTCAATTTCAGTGGCTGAGGCCCTGGTGTGCCAATTCCCTCTCTCTCTGTCTCTAAAAAGAAGGAGAAGGAGAAGAAGAAGAAGAAGGAGAAGGAGAAGGGGAAGGGGAAGGGGAAGGGGAAGGGGAAGAGGAAGAAGGAGGAGGAGGAGGAGGGGGGGGAGGAGGAGGAGGAGGAAGAGGAGGAGGAGGAGGAGGAGGAGGAGGGGGAGGAGGAGGGGGAGGAGGAGGAGGAGGAGGAGGAGGAGGAGGAGAAGAAGAAGAAGAAGGTATGGTTAGGTATTTATGAGTATCATTCACAAGATAATTAACTCCAGGATCTAGCAACAACAAAAACGACTCCCCTTTGGACTATGGGAGACCACCCCTCAAATTGTGTAAACTCCCTGCAACAAACAATCCACTTCCAACAATAATCAGGAAGTAAACCCAATAGGGAATTGCCCGAGAGACATACATGTACATTAAGGAAAAGATTGTCCCAAGATGAACTCTGGGACATCACAAACCCCTTTAGGGCTAATGCATATGAACTGCATTTCATACACATGATTGTAACACAGGCTCATAGCATGGTGCATTCACAGCAACATAACCTAGAGCTGTCACACACCTAGGTCAGCCAAGGGAGGGTCCATGTCTTCAGAGAACTCCTCACTTCCTTTTTGTTACTGAAAGCCCCTGGGTAGGGGAATGAGGGGGCTCTTGATCCATGTGCTTGCTTGAGCCCACCCCCACTTTGTGGAATGGGCCTTTTATTTTCACTATGACTTTCCTGGGTCTTGCTCAACTTTTTATGTGAGACACAAAGAATCTAAGCATCAGCTCTCAGAAGAGACCTCCCAAAACCCCTCCAACAACAGAGATACTCAACAGATGCACAGTGCTCAAAGGTGTCAGCGTTGTCCATCTACTGCTGAGTGGTTGAGAGTATGATCCCAGATCAAGGGTTTGGCATCATCATGCATCCAGCAGTGGGTTAGAGGCATTTCTGGAATTATGATCTTAGTACATCACATGGACATTACCATTCAACCTTCTGTACTGGTTGCCTTGATAGGATAATCCTTGTCCCTGAGATCACATAAGCCCTTGTTCTATAAGTTAAGACATTATCTAGGGTTGACGGGAACCTAAGGTGATTTCATATCTTGGCTATTGTGAATAATGCTGCAACAAACTTGGGTGTTCAGGTTTCTCTAATACATGGCAACTTTGAGTCTGTTGGGTATGCACCCTGGAATGGAATAGCAGGATCACTTGGTAGTTTTATTTTTGTTCTTTAGGAACTGTCTGTGATGGCTAAATTCTGTTGTCAACTTGATCAGATTGGGAATCCACAGACATTCCTCTTGGATGGGTCTCAGGTTGCTTCCAGGAAGGATTGGCTGATGGAGGAAGTCCTTCCCCCAGGGTGAGCCCTTCCCTCAGAGTGGGCGGCTCTCGTGGTGGTGGGCTTTGTGTGAGGAAACTCTGAGAGGACATAGTCTTTTTTGTCTACCTGGTTGCCTGTGCTCCTCCCTGGTGAGTGAGCATTTGACCTGGCTACCTCCTCTTCCTCCCCCGCCCCACCCCAGTCATTCATATTTGCATACATAATCTTGTTCGGCTAGTCTTTCTTGACATTGGAATCAGTGTCCTCCACCTTCCAATATGCACTGAAGACCAGCATGAGTGAGATTGCTGAGCCACCCAGCCACGCAGACTGAGCAGCTGCCAGGTCAGCTTCCCTGATTCCCAAGCCTGCAGACAGCTATTGTTGAACCGCCATAAACTAATCCAAGAAATTCGACCTCCCCCCTTAATACCAATTCATTCTATTAGTTCTGTTCCTCTAAAGAACTCTGACAGTTAAGACAATGTAGTTATATATGTGGAGGGGAACTATTTAAACATAACGAACAAAACTGTCATTTGCAAGGAAACGTATAGAACTGGAGATCATAATATTAAGCAAAACAATCTAGGCCCAGAAAGACAGATATTACATATTACTTGGTGGAAATCCAGATTAAAAAATAATAAAAAGAGGGTTGGAGAGATGGCGTAGTGGTTAAGCGCTTGCCTGTGAAGCCTAAGGACCCCGGTTCGAGGCTCGGTTCCCCAGGTCCCACGTTAGCCAGATGCACAAGGGGGCGCACGCGTCTGGAGTTCGTTTGCAGAGGCTGGAAGCTCTGGCCCGCCCATTCTCTCTCTCTCCCTCTATCTGTCTTTCTCTCTGTGTCTGTCGCTGTCAAAATAAAATAAAAAAATAAATAAATAAAAATTTAAAAAATAATAATAAAAAGACTAGAAAGCCAACAGGAGTGAGGAGACCAAAAAGAATGACTGAGGTGAGCATAATCAAAGTACATTGCACACATGTGTGAAAATGCCATAATGAAATCCATTATTTTTTGTATATTACTTATTTATTTGAGAGAGAGATAAAAGGAGAGAGAGAGAGAGAACAGGTGTGTCACGGCCTCCAGCCACTGCAAACAAACTCCAGATGCATGCACCACCTTGTACATTTGGCTTACGTGGGTCCTATAGAATTGAACAGAGATCCTTTGGCTTTGCAGGCAAATGCCTTAACAGCTGAGCCATCTCCCCATTATTTTTGTACAGATAATATACACTAAAACAAAACAAAACAAAACAAAAAACCTACCCACAGAGGCTCAAGTGGTGAGAGACATGGAACCAACTATACTGGCCACTACAGTCACCAGCATTGTGTCCTGCTTGTCCCTCCAGCCCTAAAACTAGATGGCCAGGGCCACGTCTGAGCACATGGGCCCAGATAAATATTACTGGAGCCTTGTGTCATGGTAATTTGTGCAGAGAGCCCGTGGAAGTGTCCAACCCCAAGTTCCAAAATCTCCTAGCCACCAGCAGCTTGCCGTTCACTATTTGATCACTTAAATCACAAATTTCCTTTGATATCCTTGCATCTTATTGTGGGGAGACATCTCAGGGATCATCTGAGCACCCTCTTTTTAAGATAAGGAAATGGTAGCCCAAGACACACTACAAGGTCATGCAGAACAAAGTCAAGGTCAGAGGCCACATCCGCTGTCACTGTACACCCCACTCCATCCAGGAGGTGGGTGGGGGAGGTGCCTGGATGGCTCCCTCCACTTCCAGGCAAACAGGTTTCCCCACCCTTCCTTCCCATCCGGCTTCCCTCAGCTTTCTCTGCTTGCTTTCTCATCCGTGAAATGAGAACACAAAACCAGTGAGTGAATACATGTAAAGCACTTGGTTGGAATTGTTAGCAACACGTAGAAATACTCAGAAACTATTATGACTGTGGTCATTTCCTGGGGCTTGCATAGCAAAGTATCACAGGCTAAGCAGCTTAAAACAGCAGACATTCATTGGCTCACAATTCTGGACCCTAGGAATCTGAAATCAAGGTGTTATCAAGCAGGCCCATGCTCTCTGCAAAGCTTCCAGTGTCTGGGAGACCTGGCCACTGTGTCTTACTATAGGCCATCTTGCTCTGTTTTTATATGCCCTTGTGTTGGGACCTCATTTTATTTTATTTTATTTTTATTTTTTTCAAGTTAGTGTCTCACTCTAGCCCAGGCTGACCTGGAATTCACTATGGAGTATCAGGATGGCCTTGAACTCATAGTGATCCTCCTACCTCTGCCTCCCAAGTGCTGGGATTAAAGGAGTGTGCCACCACGCCTGGCGGGATCTCTTGTTTTTAGAAGTACACAAGTCATAATAGATTAAGGATGCACTTTGCCCCATTAAGACCTTGTTCTAATTACAGTGACCCTATTTCAAATTGTAACAATCACAGGTACCATAAGTTAGGACTTAAACATACCATTTTTAGGGCCAGAGAGATGGCTTAGAGATTAAGGCACTTGCCTGTGAAGCCTAAGGACGCAGGTTAGATTCCCCAGATCCCATGTAAGCCAGATGCACATGCATTTGGAGTTTGTTTTCAGTAGCTAGAGGCCCTGGTATGCCCATTTTTCTCTCTCTCTCTTTCTCTCTCATAAACAAAGAAATAAAAATCAATTAAAAAATCATTTTAGGAGATACAGTTCAACCCATAGTAGTCATTATCATTATCAAATCAATATATTTTAGAATAGATACCTTCAGGGGGATAAAAGATGGTCCCTCTCTCTTCATTGTAGCCCTTGGCAGTGCTGGAATTCAAAAGCTGAAATATACTCATTTCAATCAGAAACTGATTTAAATGCAAGGCTTGCAGACATTTCAGTTGTGCTGGAGTGAAAAGAGGATTTAATTTGTGAAGAAATTGCAAAACCAACACATGGATGCTGCTCTCTTGTTTTCATTAAGGAAGCAGTGAAGAAAGTCAGAGTCCGTCAGGAAAATGGTTTCACCGTGGCCATTTATTTCTTACTTAGCCACTTTAGAATACTATGGGTTTGTACAACTAATTCCTCCAGGAGTTTTCTAAGGATAAGTTCACAAAACTAGAATAAAATTATGACTCTTGCATATCCATACATACATTAGCCCAGCACTGAGATTCCTCATGATAATTTCTTCTTACTATATATTCAGAAAACACTAGCATAAGACAAATGCTCACATACACATACATGTATCCAAATGCAATATACATGTATATGTTTGTATGCATAAATGTACATGTACACATGCATACAAAGGATAAATCTCTATTGTAGTTCCCTGAATTGATTTATCATCATTTTCCATTGATAACATTAAGTATACATATATGACAATACCAATGCATCTCAAGAGAAATGAGGAAACATAAAGAAGTAATTTAAAAACACCACTTTTTAACAGTACAAGCTCTTACCAGTTGACTCAAAACTTTGTAAATTATTCCCCCTTGTTTGTCTATGCCATAAACATCTTAAGACAGTCATTATCTCTATGATGGCTAGCAATCTTCTTACAGCACCATAGTGGAAAAATGATGATCTTATTATTATTTTTTTTTTAATTCCTAATTTGTGAGGTTTGGACTGTTCATTATTTTCCTGTGAGTCATTTTAAAACCAGCATGCTGCACAGGCTATCAGATGACAATAATTTTATATGCTATTATTCAGTTTCTTCCACACAGAGAACAGATTCTAATGCAGAGCTAATTGAGTTAATATAATAAGTACACTTTTCATGTGAGCAATTCCCTGTGGGTTGCTGCTTTCTCTCTGAACGTGAATCACAGGTTATGAAATCTATAAATAACAAAGCATAATTTTTTATGCTTCTATGGGAAGAGAGAAAATTTGTCATATCTTATTTTCTGTTCAAAATTTTTTAATAAACAAAAAAGTTTATTTTCTATTTTTTCCCAGTAGTATGCTTCTCAGTACTGTCTTGAGTTAACAAAGAAATGAATGAAATAAAATGGACACAAAATGTCCCAACCAGTAAAGATGATAAGAGCCAGTTTTGACTATCCTCCAAATTATTGTATTTTCTAAAGATCACACAGGAGCTTTCATCAAAGCATGTCATATTGATTTTTGTTTTGTTTTCTGTTACTGTTTTCCTGTTCCTGAATCTTGCTCCTCTACACTGAACAGGCAGTAGTGACAGGCAGGAATGACTCCATTCTCACATCTTCTAAAGATGGTCTTAGGCCACATACACTTTACTTCTGCTGGACTGATGTGATGAGATAGTGGTGTGGTAGGAGAGTAAGGTAGAGAGTGAGGTCAAAATTAGCATCTGGAAAAAAGGCAGGGAGAAAGGGGCTGAGAGAAAGACTGGAAACCCCTCCTCACCAAGGCTGACATGGAACAAAGCATGTGCAGGAAAATACTGTAGTATGTGAATGACCCCAAAGCCCACCATGCCCGGGTGTAAAAATCCCAGTCTTCTGGACAGTAGTGACCACCGAGCCCCTAGCCCATCTCCTCAGCTCTGGCCCGCTTCTTTCTCAGAAGTGCTCTTTCTTCTTCTATCACTATCTATGGGTCCCTCTCCAGTTTTATGATGTGTGGACAGCTTGAATCAGATGTCACCCATAGACTTATGTGTTTTGAATGTTTGCTCCCCAGCCATCACTATTCACAGTGCATAATTTTATGTGCGACTTCTGATTCAAATCACCACGTGGGCAGACTATGACTTCTATCTGGAACCTGGAAAGAACATTACATTACTATATGGGTGATCTGAGGGTGAGTAGTACACAGGTTTGCAGTCTCTGAGGGCTGGAGATGTGTAAACAATGAACTACAGTTCACAGCAAAAAGAGAGAGTGATCGATGTGGTTTGAAGCAGAAATTAAATTCTGGAAGCTCAAAAAGGGAGCACGTGTTTCTGGCTCAAGACACCACTGGTGCTTCATGGAGAAGGTTTTCTAGCTGGGATTTGAAGGAGATGGAACACCTAGATGTGGTGAGATAGTACAGGAGGTTTTACTGCTATGAGGTGCTGGTTAAAAGTAGGAGGGGCTGGAAAAATAGCTCAGTGGTTAACGATGCTTGCTTGCAAGGCCTGCTGGCTTGGGTTCAACTCCCTGGTAACCACATAAAGCCAGGTGTACAAAGCAGCACATGCACCTGAAGTTCATTTGCAGTGGCAGAGGCCCTGTCCTGTCCATTCTTTCTCTATGCCTATAAGTAAATGCATAAAAGTTTAAAGCAGAAGAAATCTGATTAATGGTAAATGAACAAAGAAGGAGATCAAGACCACCAGACAGATTGGGTCAAATCCTAATGATATTGACAGCTAGACTGTGGGCACTTATTTATGGAAGAGTCTTGATTAAATGAACAATATAGATTAATTTCCTAAAAGCAAAGAATAATTATTTTAGTGAAGGACATTCCAGAATTATAACATTTTGAAGGATGCAACAAAAATTGGGAGAGTAGATCATCTGGGATCCTCTGCCAGGGTCGGAGAAGAATGTCTCAGGAGTCCCTGGAGTTAGTTCATTACTGTGCTCTTCACTGTTCATGTCAATTAAATAAAGTGACTTGTGAAGGTCTTAGAGCCTTGAGATCCATGCAATCTGATGGACTGAATAAATATTTCCCAAAGATGAGTTGGATACATTTGTTTCTTGCCTTCAGAGACACTTTACAGTCACAGGAAGACCAGAGCAATAATGCCAGTGATTTGTTTGTTGATGAGAATGGAGCCTTCTGAGTGTGTGTGTGTGTGTGTGTGTGTAGTGTGTGTGTGTAGACTGGGTGTAGAGAAACAACTGATGTAGCCTTTTATGGGAGACCAGCTAAAGAAAAAAATGTAAGGAAATGGAGAGATGGAATTGAAAGTGTAGAATTCAAAGTAGACTGGGCCAGGCGTGGTGGCGCACACCTTTAATCCCAGCACTTGGGAGGCAGAGGTAGGAAGATCGTTGTGAGTCTGAGGTCACCCTGCAACTACATAGTTAATTCCAGGTCAGCCTGAGCCAGAGTGAGACCCTACCTCAAAAAACAAAACAAAAAAAAGTACGCTGGTGTTGGTACTTCATTGAATATTATATGAATAAGGAAAGTCCAATACAAATCTTGTATATGATGTTGGTTCCCTTACTGTAGGGTAAGAGCATGCTGGGGAATTATAGAGTTGATGGTCTTAGAATATTTGAGACACCGATGTGACCAGATTGTACAGTGTCTTTCAAAGGTTCACCAGAGGAAAGATGTGCATTGTTTACTAGGGCAGTTCCAGCACCCAGCACAATGCCTGATATTAAGAAACGTCCTCATAGATGTGTGACTGGACAGGTGGGTGGCAGCACTATTCAGCCCACAGACACTCTGGCCTGGTTCACTGACAGGTGAAACTTGAAGGCAAGGAACACAGAGCAGAGAAGGAGAATAGAACCTTAGGTCCCACAAGCATCTAGAAGAAAACTCATCCCGAATAAGGCTAGGGTTCATATTCTTTTATTGAGAACTTTATTGTGGGAACATATTGGTCATATTTATATTGGGTCAAGCTCTTATGCTCCCTCTCCCCCATTTCCACTCCACTGAAGGCTCTCTACATTGGCATTATTAGTGTTCCCTGTGGGGTCATGAATGCATCAGTCACTGAGGGGGAAAATGCCTTAGAGTACATCCCCCACCCTGTGGCTCTTACATTCTTCCCACCCCCTTTCTACTCTGTTATGGATCATATTTTATTTATTTGTTTTTTTATTTTGATTTTTCAAGTTAGGGTTTCACTCTGGCTCAGGCTGACCTGGAATTCACTATGTAGTCTCAGGGTGGCCTCAAACTCATGGTGACCCTCCTACCTCTACTTCCCAAGTGCTGGGATTAAAGGCATGTGCCACCATGCCCAGCTTATTTTATTTATTTAAAAAAAATTTTTTTAGAGAAAGTGAGAGAGACACAAAGAGAAAGAGAGAGAGAGAAAGAGAGAGAGAATTGTTGCACCAGGGCCTCAGCCATGGCAATCAAACTCCGGACACTTGTGTCACCTACTGGGCATGTGCAACCTTGTGCTTGCCTCACCTCTGCATCTGTGATCTGGAGAGTCGAACATGAGTCCTTAGGCTTTGCAGGCAAGCGCCTTAATCACTAAGCCATCTCTCCAGCCCTGGATAATATTTTAAATGTAAGACCAAAAGTAAAGATAGACCAATTTGGCTTCTTGTGCCTCTGTCCTTCAAAAGTAAATATAGAAAGTGTCTAGGAAACAAACGTTTCCTCTGTTTTCATACCACAACAATCAACACAGAAGGCTTCTATGACCTCAAAATGTATGGAGAGCTCTCCTCACCAGCAAACACACTAGCAATTCTACAATGGCAGGTATCTGCTGGATGCTCCCTAACTCGATTCCACCCTGACATGCTCTACCTGGCGAGGGCATCACATCCCTTGGGTTGAGAGCTCAGTTCCCATGATAGTCCTTCTTCCCTCTTATCTGTGCTTCTGACCTGATTGGCCCAAAATCAGGGTTCCTCCAGCTCCCCTCATGGGTTTGATTGATTTGCTCCAGTGACTCCTAGAACTCAAGGAAACACATTTCCTGGTTTCCTATGAAGGATGCTGATGAAGTGATGCACGGATCAGATGCACCACCCCCCAGGAACTTCCACCTGTTGCTTTCCAGAAGCTCTTGGAGCCCAGTCATCTTGGGGGCATTATGAAGACTTCATTGCATATGCATGAATGATTAAGTCATTGCCATCAATGATAACCAAAATCTTAAGTCCCTCTCACCTATATGGAAGGTGGGGAAACATAGGGCCAAAAGTTGACCCTGTAGCCTTGCCTCAGAGTTTCCAATGGTAAGCCCCATTCTTAGTCTACTTAGGGGCTACCAGCCATCAGCCATCTTATTAGCATACATTACAGCACCATATTAGAATGTATTATGCAAAGAAACTGGGGGAAGATTATAGACATATATGCATATATCTGACACAAATATGACAGTGAAAAGGCAAGTACAAAGTGGAGACGACATTGAAAGAACTCCCACAAATTAATCAGACAATCAAGGGAAAACAGAACTGAAGAGACATTTCATACCAAAGGGATATCCACATGTCTAAAATGTGTGGGAGGTTCTCTGTCCCTCATCATGGGAATGCATATTAAAAATACATGGTCCACATCTTTAGCTTGTCTGAGGGGTGATCTCTTGGCCAGATAAGATACTGATGGGCTCCACCTCCTCTGGTCAGAAGGAAGTGGGTCTTCCCTTTCTAATGTTGCCATGGAAATAGGAGGTAGAGTCCATCATTCACTGACCTCCAAGCTTAATATTTGCCTATCTACAACACCACCTCCCCCCCTCAAGAATTAAGTTTCTAAGATCATCAGCTCAATCTTGCTGCATCAGGCTGAAGTGGTCTGCAGAGGAGTTTTTTGGAGTTTCACTCTGGTTGACTTTTAGGCCTTAGAGGCTAGAGAGCGACTGAAATCTCAAGCATGCCTGCATTTATACTTAGTGGCTTTTGCCTTACTTAAAAAAAAAAAAATCAAGGCCAGGTGTGGTGGCACACACCTTTAATCCCAGCCCTAGGGAGACAAGGATAGGAGGATTGCTGTGAGTTCAAGGCCAGCCTGAGACTTCATAGTGAGTTCCAGGTCAGTCTGGGCTAGAGTGAGACCCTACCTTGAAACAACAACAACAAAAAAGTCCACCTTTATGTCTAAAGTTAATAAGACTGATTATGCTATGATTTGTTGAGGATTTAGAGCTGTAGGAACCCACCTACTTACTGGAGGAGTGTGAGGTGTGTGGTATGCAGTGATGGAAAATCCTTTGGAGATTCTAAAGGCCATTTTGCAGGCTAGTGAAAAAGAGTCCTAGAACTGGGATGTGAAAAAGAACTGAGAGGTATGATTGAGAAATTCAAAGAATTAGAGGTAGTGATGTAAGACGAACTGACGAATTGCATGTGATGGGTATTAATCACCCAGCGGATACTTTCCTTCTTTGGATCTCTTCAGTGAGTTATCACCGTGCATTCAAGTGCCCATTAATTTTAAAGATGACCAGAGTCTTCCTTTGTAGACTCAAAAGTTTATCACGGAAAAAGTCAATCAGTATAAGTTTGCAAAGCGATAGCCATACACATTGAGAAAATTCCAAACTATACTTGCAAAACACAATTGAAGTTTTAGGAGTCTGTGGACTTTGTAAAAGAGAAACAGAGCTAATTGAACACTTAATAAAAGTAAGTTTTGGGCTGGAGAGAATGCTTAGCAGTTAAGGCACTTGTCTGCAAAGCCAAAGGACCTAGGTTCAACTCCCCAGGACCTACATAAGCCAGATGCACAAGGTGGCATATGTATTTAGAGTTCTTTTGTAATGGGTGGAGGCCCTGACATGCCCATTTTCTCTCTATCTGCCTGCCTGTTGTCTTTCTCTCCCTTCCTTTCCCTCTCTAAAAAAAAAAGAAAGAAAAGAAAGGAAGAAAAAGATAGAGTTTTATTACCTGTAAAATTCACCTGACCATTGAATATGATTATTCTTTGTATACAAAAATGGAAGGATAGTCTAAGATTTATCTCCACCTTACTGAGCTGCATATTATTTTAACAATATGTTAGAAAACTCTGTAAACCAAATTTTATCACCCCTATTTATTTAGAATTTTATTATCTTAAATTATCTTAAATTACTTTTAAGATGATACAAAATTGTAACTGAGTAACAGAGAGCAGAGGCATGCATAGTATAAAATATTTTCCTCAACACATCTCATCTTTCACTGGGTCCATTGTGCTGATAAGACACTTACTTGTCAAAGGTCACACAGCTAGGAAGAGGAAGAGCTAGAAAACAAAGCCAAGTTTATCTGACTTAAGACTTTAGTCACTGTTTTATTGCTTAACCACCAGCGCCTGGCACTTCTTTTCAGGAAGGATATTGCAATGAACAGGGGGAAACAAAACAAAACAAAAAACCTAGCACAGAGCCTGTACCTTTTATCCAATATTAACAAGATAGAAAGATGAATGAAAACTGCAGTGAGTGAAGAAATTTTATCAAGATATCTTGACCTAAGATGGCTCTGTCTGTGCTCTGAATGACCTTGTATAAGCCAGTGACCATGTAGCTGGCTTCCTCTCCAACGAGGATGGGAACCTGATTTACCTTGCTGCCTGGATAAAAACCAAGTGGACTAAGTGTGTGAAGCAGCCAGGGCCATAGCCATTAGTCATGAATAAAAATGAATGGCCCTATGTCTTCTGTGAGAGAGGTGATGCATCAGGAGTTTGAGGAGCTGTGAGGCAACAAATGTAGAGAGGAGAAAGTTGCACATGTACTGTCCTGGAGATCAACTGCTTCCTCTCAACTGCAGATTCCTGCCAACTGCTACATGGAGGAGAGAAAGCTCTATGACACCAATGAACCAAGCAAAAGTGAATGAACCAAACCAAAAAACAAAAAAGATGCAGGCATGTGCACCTTTGGCCACGTGTACCCCAGGATTGCTATGAATGTGGTCCATGTGGTAACGTCAAAAGTTTGGGCACCCCAAGGAATGAACATAGGTGGGGCCCACAGGGAACCACAAACACTTTTTGATCGCATGCACCATAGTAGGACACTTCATTATTTACAAGGTATCAGTCAGAATACTCAAAAATTTGTCTCAGGAGAAGAACTCACTGTAGAATAAATACAACTCTAATACCATATAAGAAAAACTTAGAATCAACAGGAAAAATGTAAACTGTCTCTTGATAACTTTTTTTCTGCTTTTTTGAGGTAGGGTCACACTCTAGCCCAGGCTGACCTGGAATTCACTATGTAGTCTCAGGGTGGCCTCAAACTCATGGTGATTGACTGCTGGGATTAAAGGCATGGGCCACCACTCCCTGTTATCTCTTGCTAACTTAATTCTCATTGAAATAAATCTCGTGGACTTTTAAAGCTGCTATGGTTTGGATGTAATTTTAGTGAGAATGCCCAGAGTTGATGGGCTTGGAGCTTTGTCCACGGTGTAACAAAGTAGAACCTGATGGAACACGGAGAGGTGGGACCTTGTGAGAGGTGCTCAACTCACTGAGGGTACTGCTGTGTGTCACAAGAGTGAGTTGTCATAAAGCTGGAGTTTACCCCATCAAGTCGCCCCCTGGCTCCTGCCTAGGGCTGTGGTCACTTGCTTCTTCACATACTCTTCTGGGGCTTCTGCATGATGTGAAGTAGCTGAGGGGTCCTCAGTAGAACTGAACTGATCCAATGCCAGTGCCATTTCTTTGAACTTCCAAAACAGCTGAAAATAAACCTCTTTTTTTTTTTTTACAAGTAGTCTGCTTTTTTGTTACAGTAACAACAAGTTGGTTAATACAAAAACAATATAAAAATATCTCAGATGGGCTGGAGGGATTGCTTAGTGGTTAAGGCACTTGCTGGCAAAGCCAAAGGACCCAGATTTGGCTCCCCAGTACCCACATAAAACTAGAAGCACAAGATGGTGCATGTGTCCGTAGTTCATCATTTGCAGTGGCTGGAGGCCCTGGTGCACCTATTCTCTCTCCTTCTATCTGCCTCTTTCTGTCTCTCTCTCAAATAAATAAATAAATAATTTTTTAAAAAGAATATTTAAGACTGCACAAAGTAAAATATCAATGTCTAGCAACTGATCAAAATTATCTGGCAGACCCCTTCTTAAATTCATCTCTAGTCCATATCTTCTGTATTATTTCCATTCATAGCTTACATGGCAGAGGTTAAATATGTCCTTTATTCATGCTTACTACTTCCTCTGAGTCTTTCGCAACTTTTACTAGGACTTTGAGGCTGCCTTCTTTCTCTCTATCTCTCTGTGTCTCTCCCTCCTTCTCTCCCCCATCTCTTTCTTCTTCTAAAGTGTCTGAAGCCACCATTTAGAGAAGATGCAAAAATAAAACAATAAAATAAAATCTTTCCTGGTTTCTTCATGACTCATCTGCACAGAGCTTCTCCTTTGGGAATGAATAATAGTTTCTCTGACAACTTCTTAGTATTATAATGTCACTCACTCAATACGAAAAACTAAGCAGTTTAACAAGAAAATTTGCATCCAGTGTGGTCTGAACAAATGGCCACAGAGACACAAGAACCTTAGCATTTAAAGGCAAAAACTAGGAAGAGTTAATAATGTGACTTAGGTAAGTAGGATCAAAAATATACAATTCAAAACACATGTTCTAAAATTATTGACCTCTTCACATGAAGCATGGTCTTCTTATGTAATTAAAAACAGGTATTTTAGGTTTTTCTTTTTTTTTTTTTTTTTTCAGGAACACTCTGATTTCATCCTTGGAGGAAAGCCATTGAATCACAAGATCCACGCTTTATATGATCTCAGTCTCCCTCTCTACTAACAAGCCCTGGGCAGCAAAAATTCAGCAAACACAAATGAACATGGACGAGGTTTTAAAGAGGAGTGAGCAAGCAACCTACCCCCACCCCTGCAAGCCCATCCCATAGGCAGGTCCCCCAGGCTGGACATAGAATCAGAGGATGATCTGGAAACCCTTGGCATCCTTGGGATGTAACAAAGGGACAAGCATTCAGTGTCCGTCATATTCCTTCCATTCGCCAGCTGTGTTTGGCACCAAAGGCCCAGGGTAATATGAAGCAAGCCTGGTGCAGTGGGGGCAGAAGGTGCAGGAGTGAGTGACAGAGGTGACAGGTGGCATAGATGCACCTCCCTCCTATGAGGAAAGGTCAGCAGGCCCCAAGTTAAGGGTCTCCTGAGAGTAGTCACAGCTGCTGAAGATGAAGATGGCATTGGTTGCAATGTTCTGAGGACAGCGCTCTGCAACACCCCCAAATTCCTGCATTGAATTCCTAAGCCTCGGACATGTGACCTTATGGAGGGATAGGTTCTTTTTGAATATGATCAAATTAAAATGAAGTCACTAAGTTGACTAATCCAGTATAACTGGTGACAGTATCCAAAGGAGGCCATGTGGACACAGAGAGGCACAGGAAAAATGTGAGGAGACCCCCAGCAGAAAGCCATCTACAAGCCAAAGAGAGGGGGACAGCAGTCAGAGCCCAGTGGACTCCTCGATCTTCAAGTTCTAGCCCTAGTACTGCGAGAAGTGACGTTGCTGCTGTTTAGGCCACCAGGTCTCTGGGTCTGCGCTGTGGAAGGCCAAGCAGGCCACCATGCGCAACTTCTCTGGGCCTCCGTTTCTTCATCTGCTAACTAGGGGCCATGATTTCTACTTCGCAGATGGCTGTGTGAATACAACCAGAGAATGTAAGAAAATCCCCAGGTGGGTGGTGGCCCTGTTCCCAGTGTGAAAGAATGGGAGGGATGGGTTTACACAGGAAGAGAGGGACATGGATGGTTCATTTGGGGACACCCAGGTACACATTTTAGGACATAATGACATGTACACAGTGTTGGAGAGTGTGTGTGTATGAGAGAGAGAATGGGTTTCAGAGACTTCAGCCACTGAAAATGAACTCCAGACACATGCATCACCTTGTGCATCTGGCTTACGTGGGTACTGGGGAATTGAACCTGGGTCCTTTGGCTTTGCAGGCAAGTACTTCAACCACTAAGCCATCTCTCCAGCCCAAAGCCTGGCTTTCTTTGCCGGCCTCTCCACCTCTACCACTGCACATAACCCATCAGCACAAATAATAAAATTCCTAGCTGCCTGCTTGGGTTAGGTGGGGAGTCAGTTCTATGAAAAAATATATAATGGAAATGCCTGAGTGGAGTACATAAAGGCATGAAGGGCTCAGAGTGAGCATAGCTTCCTTTGTTTCAGAGACAAGTCCAGCAGCAGGAGAATGAGTTATGAGGCTTTTCAAAGAACTTATTATAAGGAAGCTTGGGGAGGCACACCAACTCACTTATAAATATCCTTCAAACATTTTATACTAAAAAGTGTAAACAGAGCTGGGCGTCGTGACACACACCTTTAATCCCAGCACTTGGGAGGCAGAGGTAGGTGGATTGCCTTGAGTTCGAGGCCACTCTGAGACTACATAATGAATTCCAGGTCAGCCTGGGCTAGAGTAAGACTCTACCTCAAAAAAAACTACAACAACAAACAAACAAAGTGTAAACAGAAATGCCCTGACAGTGGTTGGTTCTGGCCTTTAGAGATGTGAATCAGTGTGCCTTAAATGGTTATCTCTGGGATAAAAAAAATAGCATATTATTGCTTATGTCTTGAAATGGGGGAACCTTTGTCCTCAGCTCCGTGTGCTTGTGTGTGGGGGTGCACCTGCACATGGCTATATATACTTATATCTGTTGTTTTTTTGTTTGTTTGTTTTGGTTTTTCAAGGTAGGGTTTCACTCTCACTCTAGTCCAGGCTGACCTGGAATTCACTCTGTATTCTCAGGGTGGCCTCGAACTCACAGTGATCCTCCTACCTCTGCCTCCTGAGTGATGGGATTAGAGGCATGCGCCACCATACCTGGAGAATACTTATATCTGGATATGATAGTGAACTAAAGGGATTTAATATTTGATTGTATTTGCTAGTCTTTATCTTAAGTTGAAATCTTTTCTGGTTGGTTACCTATGGTACTCTGAGCACCACAAAATGACCAGTAAGAAGAAAGTATTACCTAAGGAGGGAAAAAAAGCCAGATCAGACTTTTCAATTGGGCCCTTTCCTTTATGTAATGTTTTTAACCATAGCAAGTTATAACTGGAATGGGGCATTAATGTCCTTGGTCCACTTCTCTCGTTTTGAAGACACAGATGGGAGAAACAGACAAGCTAAAAGACCTGTCCAACTGACCCATGGAAAAACAGAGGAATTAGCCCACAGAAGTGGTCACTGTGTGCTCCTCATGAGAATAGACATCAGAGGTGACAGGCTTTTGAAAGAGCTAGTCTTTGGCATGACCTTTTTCAAAAATTATTTTTGTTTTTGAGAGAGAGAATGGACATGCCAGGGCCTTCAGTTGCTGCAAAATGAACTCCAGATGCGTGCCCCCCTTGTACACATGTACGACATTGCATGCTTGACTCACTGTGCCTCTGGCTTACGTTGGGAGATTCGAACATGATTCTTTAGGTTTTGCAGGCAAGGGCCTGAACCACTAAGCCATCTCTCCAGCCCTGGCATGGCCTTTTAATTCATGAGATCAAAGCCTGCTTTGCAGCAAGCAGCTCATCTGCAGCTGGGCATTAGAAGAGCCCAGAGGGAGGTGCTTCTCTGGGTAAAACAGGGAAATGCACTTTCACTCCGAATGGGCGTCATTTAGAAAGCTGAGCACAGGCTGCACTTCAGCCCCCACAGGCCCCACAAGCAAGGGCCTTTCTGCAGAGTAACCTGCCCAGCCACATACAACCTCTGCAGACCTGTGTCCTCACTATGGGTGAGACTTGGGAAAGAGCTGGGTAGTTGGGTGAGACTTAGGCTTCTTAAAAATAGCTCCCCCACCTCTTCCCCTTCTCTCTCCACTCTCTCCTCTCAGTACAAGCTAAGGTAGTTGATATGACCCTATACTGAGCACTGAGGTGCCATTTAACATAGTACATATCCTTGTACTAACCTTGCAAGGTCATCAACACAAGGGAAAACATACCCAGACGCCCCTTTCCTTTGCTGGGTGATTTCCATTGAAATGTTTGAAATTATTTCTTTGATGAATACCAGCCATGCTCATAACACACAGTTGTTCATGGCTTTCTTGAGGCTTTGCCATATTCTCTGCCATAGCACAGCTCTGGTAAAGCCCCCAGGTAGAGGGCCATAAGTCCATCTTTCAGTCCATCTGCAAATGATTACCATGAATATTGGGTGGTATTTAGGGTTTAAAAAGATGGTCTCATTCATCTCCACTCTTCCCAGCAAACCTGTGGTGACTGCTTTCTCTCACACATGAACTCTCAACCCCTCTGTGATTTGCTGTGGTCAACAGACATGAGAGGGGGAGGAAATGAGACCAGCGTTACTGTAGAAGAGAGGCCTGGACCTCTGAAGACCCTTCTGTCATTCATCAGGAGTAGAACTTGGTTTTCCCTTTGGCCCACATCACTGGGGACAACATGATATAAGGGCACAGGGGTGAAATGTGGAAAGAAGCCTGGGAAGGAAGCAGAGTGGAGCAGCTGACATGAAATGGGAAAGAAAATACGTTTGGGGGCTGGAGAGATTGCTTAGTGGTTAAGGTGCTTGCCTGCAAAGCCTAAGGACCCAGGTTCAATTCTCCAGATCCCACATAAGCCAGATGCACATGGTGGTGCATGTGTCTGGAGTCTGTGTGCAGTGGCTAAAGGCCCTGGCATGCCCATTCTCTCTCTCTCTCTGTCTCAAATAAAAAAATTTAAAAAAAGAAAACACTTTTTGCATGCAGGAAAATTAAGTTATACAAAGAAGAATGGGTGATCTTCCTTCCCTTATTCTGGAGACTGTGGTTTTACTTCAAAAGGAGCTGGGGTACAGCTGGAGGCAGTGAATAATTAACTTCACACAAACAGGAGTACCTGAGTTTGGATCCCTAGACACTTCATAAAAGCAGGAAACTGTTGTGGACTTCTGTAAATCCCAGTGCCCCTGTGGAGCTGGAGGAGCAGATATAGGAGAGTGTCCGGGGGGCTTGTGGACCAGCTCCAGCTAGTCTGGTGAACAGAGTTGTGAACAATGAGAGATTATGTCTCAAACGAGGTGGAAGACAAGGACTGACACACAAAGATGTCCTTTGACCTCTACATATGTGCCATTGCATGCATGTGCCCTCTCGCCCTCTCTCTGTCCTTCTCTCTCTCTCTTACACACACACACACACACACTGTACAGACATAGGCACATACACACAGAAGATAGCTGAGTTGGTAAAGTGCTTGCTTTGCAAGCATCAGGGCCTGACTTGGATCCCCAGAACCCAGATGAAAAGAGCTGGGCATGATGGCAAGTATTCAGAATCCCAGAGCTGGAGAGGCAGACAAGGGAAGCGCCTTAGGGCTCACTGGCCAGCCACTGTAGACTATTGGCAAGTTCCAGGTCAATGAGAGTCTCTGCCTCACAAAAGGGTGGATGGCACTTGAGAAATAACACCCAAGACTGTCCTCTGGCCTGCACTTGTACCACACACATGTGCACCTATATACATATATACACCTAAACATACATGCACATGTACACACACACACACACACACACACACGAGGAAGAAATGAAGAGGTGAAGATAGATCAGGGAGAGCTGCTCCAGGAGGCTGAGGTGCAGATAAAGTGCCAGGATTTCAGTCACACAAAGCCAGGCTTAAAGCTGCCTCCAATGATGGTGCAAATTCAACCCCGGAGCAGCCTTTGGCAAAGGACTGAAAGGGATCAGAACTGGAGGTAGGGTTACCTTGTGGAGGAAGCCACCAGTGACCCCCTCATTCTCTCTTCCTTGGACACATGCTTGGTCTCTGTTTCCCAGACTCCCTCACAGATAGATGCGGCTGGTAATTGTTTATGCTGACGGATTGAGAGCATATGGGATGTGTGTCACTTGTAGGCCTGGCCCAGAACAGTCTTCATCAGTCAGAGTCTGAAAGACAGGGACAACTGCCTCACTGATCTTATAGCAAGAAATAAACACCTTATATTATATCATTGTCACTTGGGGATCCTTTTGCTCCTCCAAGCTAATTCATTCTGCTTAGAAGATTCTTGTGTGGCCCACTAAAGAGTCAGACAGGAGTTGGCTACGGATGCAGCCCCATGGGAGACAGAAGCCAAGGTGAACTGAGGCTTATCTCCCAGGAGCTCTTCTCTCATAGCTCAGACGCATGCAGAGTAGTGAAGAATGCTCTTGGAGTTCAGTGAAGGTGCCACTATCTGAACTCATAAGCCGAGGCTGGAGAGATGGCTCAGCAGTGAAGGCACTTGCCCCAAAAGCCCAAGGACCAGGGTTCAATTCCCTAGTATCCATGTAAAGCCAGATGCACAAAGTGGTGCGTGCCTCTGGAGCTTGTTTGCAGCAGCTGGAGGACCTGGCGTGCCCATTTTCTCTCTCTCCCCCCCTTTCCTCTCTGTCCCTCTCTTTGCTTGCAAATAAATAAATAATCATAAGCCACAGAACCCCACCCCCAAGCAAGAAGACAAATGGACAATGGAGCTGTTCTGTTGGTAGGGGTGTCAGGAAGGGAAAGTTGTAACCATAGCAACAGACTTCCGGAAAGACCAGCAAGAAGCTGGGAGCACAGTAACCAGATAGGGACAAAGAAAACTTAGGGGTGGAGGATGGAGAAAGGCTGAGTGAGGCTTCCACTTGCGTACTCACTGTACATACTGCAGCTCCTTACTTCACTCAGCTTTCCACCAGCTCTCCAGATCTTTGGGGGTTCCAGGCAATGGAACACAGGAGGGTGCCATGATCTGGAGGTTAGGACTTGCTTGAGTCCACTCCTTACAAAATAAAAGGGGGGTGGCTGTTTTTCTTTTCATTCTTTAAATTTTTAAAATTTTTATTTATTTGTGAGAGAGAAAAAGAGGGAGGACGCAAACAAACTCCAGACACATGTGTCACCTTGTGCAGCTGGCTTACGCGGGTCCTGGGGAATTGCATCTGGGTCCTTTGGCTTTACAGGCAAGTGCCTTAACAGTAAGCCATTTCTCCAGCCCAGGACTTGTTTTCTTTTATCTTGAGAACTTCACACAATCCTTCCCTGGCTGTTTCCAGTCAAGTGCAGGCAGTCACCCCCACAAATGTTGGAGAAATGACCTCGAGTCCCAGCCATGACTGATGCTGCAGTATTAGCACTGCTTGAAGCCTCTATCACAGAAGTTTCTTACTGTGGTGGGCAGTAGTTAATTCAGGTATGCATTGCTGGCAAAACAGCTGAGAGCTCAGCCTCAAACAGAAAATCTAAAGCTGGGTGTGATGGTGCACACCTTTAATACCAGCACTTGGGAGGCAGAGATGGGACGATTGCCATGAGTTTGAGGACAACCTGAGAATACATCATGAATTCTAGATCAGCCTTGGCTAGAATGAGACCCTACCTCAATATATATACATACACACACACACACACACACACACACACACATATGTATGTATATAGTTGAATATATATGTATATATATGAACATATATATATTCAAATAGAGCATCTAAACCACCTCTCCAAGACTCAAGGAGCTTCAAGGAAGAGGGGCACAGAAAGAATGTAAGTGCAGGAGGCTAGGGATGAGGTCTGTGGGACACTATCTTCTTGGTGCAACATGGTCATTACACTCAGGCATTCATCACTGTGATTTCTTGTACATGATTGAGCCTGTCAATACTTCTCCATTGATGAGAGAAGAATACATGAGAATCCACACTTTCCAGAGTAGCCAATGGCAGCTGATGGTTGCTGGGAAAGGTAGATTTAACTCAGTAGGGTTTAAAAAAAAAAAAAAAGCCTGAAAGTAAGTTGGAGACAGATCTCAGAGAAAATTGCTTGGATCCAATGTTTTTCCTATTTACTATATCAATTCTCCCTCCTCCCAAACTAATTTATTAGATCCTTTACTGAGTGGGTGTGGTAGTTTGATTCAGGTGTCCTCAATAAACTTAGGTGTTCTGACTGCTAGGTCCCCAGCTGATGGCAATTTGGGAATTAAAATCTCCTGGAGGCAGTGTATTGTTGGGTATGGGCTTATGGTTGTTATAGCCAGCTTCATCTAACCATTGTTTGGCACACTCTCCTGTTGCTGTTGTCCACCTGATGTTGACCAGGAGGTGATGTCCACCTCTGTTCATGCCATTGTTCTTCCCCTGCCACCATGGAGCTTCCTCTTGAGTCTGTAAGCCAAAATAAATCCTTTTGTCCCCATAAGCTGCTCTTGGTTGGGTGTTCTTTTGCCAGCAATGTGAATCTGACTGCAACAGTGTTTAAGAAATCTGTTTGTCTTTCCTGCTCAGTCTATTTTCTTTTGCTATTAGCATCTCTGTTTCTACATCTAGATTCCCTCGCCCTAATTTTCAACTCTATGAAAGCATCATTGATCTTTCCCCTCAATGTGGTAATTTAGAAAGCATGGAGCTGAGCAGGTGCTCTGCAGAGGAATGATGTAGGAGCATAGTTCAGTTGGTAGAGTGCTCACCTAACACTACAGAGGCCCTTGATTTAATTCCCAGCACCACAAAAACCATCGGGATGCATGCCTACAATCTCAGCGCTCAAGAAGTAGAGGCAGGAGGATCAGAAGTTCAAGATGAACTTTGGCTACATAGCAGCATGGGATACATAAGATTGTATCTCAAAAAAATAGATATTTATTAAAAGATAATTTACAAAATGACATTGTGATATTACGATTCTTATGGATATATAACAAATATGTGTTAAAGATTGTATTTGAGGGCTGGACAAATGGCTTAACATTTAAGGCGCTTGCCTGCAAAGCCTAAGGACCCATGTTTGACTCTCCAGATCCCATGTAAGCCAGATGCACAAAGGTGAGGCAAGCACAAGGTCACACATGCCCACTAGGTGGTGCAAGCATCTGGAGTTTGTTTGCAGTCCCTGAAGCCCTAGTATGCCAATTCTCTCTCTCTCTTTAAAATAAAAATTAAAAATAAAAAAGATTGAGGCCAGGTGTGGTAGCGCACGCCTTTAATCCCAGCACTCGGGAGGCAGAGGTAGGAGGATTTCCATGAGTTCAAGGCCACCCTGAGATGACAGAGTTAATTCCAGGTCAGCCTGGACCAGAGTGAGACCCTACCTCAAAAATCCAAAAATTTAAAATAAAAATAAAAAAGATTGTACTTGACTCATTCATGGGTGCTAAAACGGCATTAAAGGAGAAGTCAAAGAAACACAAATGTACACTCAAGCCTTTGTATGTCAAGCTCCACACCTAAGGACTTGGCCAGCTTGACTAAAAATATTTGGAAAATATTATTCTGTACAGAACATATACAGGGTATTTTTGTCATCATTCCCTAAGCCATACACAAATAGCTACTGTTTACATGGCATTTGTATGATAATAGAAATTATTACAAGTAATCTAGAGATGATTTTTAAAAAATATTTTTATTTTTATTTGTTTATTTGGGAGAGAGAGATACATAAATAGGCAGGTAGAGAGAGAGAGAGAGAATGGGCATGCCAGGGCCTCCAGCCACTGCAAGTGAACTCAAGATGCATGCGCTTGCCCCCGACCTGCGGGGCCAATGTTACGCGGGGGTGGTGGAGGAGGGCTGCAAGCTGAAAGAATGGGTGGGAAAGAAGAAGGAGACCAAGCAGAGGTTTTGTCAAGGTCTCGTTTAATGTTGGATTTTTTAGCTCTTTTATAATCAACCAGCAGGTAGGGCAATAAGGGGGGAAAAAGGGGGAGGGGGTACAAGGAAGGAGGAAGTAGGGCCACCTGGCCGTAATCTTCTGGAGCATCTTCTCAGAATCTCTCCTGACGTCTCCCAGAGCAGCTGTTTGTTCTCGGGGGAGGGGCTGCATGAGGGCTGCTAGTTCTCTTTTGTCCTCAGGGCAGCCAGGTCATGGTCTCTGACATGCGCTCTCTGGTGTATCTGGCTTATGTGGGTCCTGGGAAGTCGAGCCTGGGTTCTTTGGCTTTGTAGGCAATCACCTTAACCACTAAGTCATCTCTCCAGGCCCCCTAGAGATGATTTGAGCAACATCCTAGGGAATGTGCATGTTAAATGTAAACACTGCTCCATATGAAATTTTTTATTTATTTGCACATGTGCGTGCACAAATGTATTGGTGCACCAGGGCCTCTTGCCACTGTAAACAGGTATCAGATGTTTGTACCACTTCTTGAGTCTGGCTTAAGTAAGTACCCTGGCAATTGAACCTGTACCAGCAGGATTTTGCGGGAAGGTGTCTTTACCATTGAGTCATCTTTCCAGCACTGGAACTATTTTATCTAAGGGATTTGAGCTCCCAGTACTAATGTCCCAATGATAGTTAACGACAAGTGTACTCTGAATGTTTAAGGAGTAAAGGAATGTAAAATGAAAGTGCATGATGGATGGGAAACCAGCTTTTTCTTGGAGTCTGGAAGGGCTGTCTTTCCTTTAATTTTTGTTCATTTGTGTATCTATAAAAGAGGCATTTGCCTTACTATCAGCCACCTAATATTTACAGAGTCAAAAGGCCCCCAGGGACTTTTAACACAGATAACCAGAAGTATGTGTGCTTTAAACAGTACATAGCCTCCCACTGAAGAGTTTTTCTTATACATGTAAGCCAAATACCTTTGACCCTGGAATTCACTTACTGGAGTCTGCCGTGGGTGGCTTGACAAACTTGGAAAAAGTGGATTACAACATTGTGGTGGTTTGATACAGGTGTCCCCCATAAACATAAGTGTTCTGAATGCTAGGTTCCCAGCTGATGGATATTTGGGAATTAATGCCTCCTGGAGGGAGTGTATTGTTGGGGGCGGGCTTATGGGCTTTATAGCCAGTTTCCCCATGCCAGTATTTAGCATACCCTCCTGTTGCTGTGGTCCACCTTCTGTTGGCCAGGGGGTGATGTCCACCCTCTGCTCATGCCATCATTTTCCCCTGCCATCGTGGAGCTTCCCCTCAAGCCTGTAAGCCAAAATAAATCTCTTTTTCCCAGAAGCTGCTCTTGGTTGGGTGATTTCTACCAGCAATGCGAACCAGACTGCAACAAACATCTTAAAAAAAAAAAAAAACTTTATTTTTATTTATTCATTTGAAAGACAGAAAGAGGCAGAGAGAGGAAGAGAGAAATTGGGCATGCCAGGGCCTCCATCCACTGCAAACGAACTCCAGACACATGTGCCCCCTTGCACATCTGGCTTTACGTGGGTCCTAGGAAGTCTAACCTAGATCTTTGCATTGCAGCTAAGCCATCTCTCCTGCCCTGGATTACAACATCTTAAATGTTTAGTAAATGAAATGGAATTAATACTGAAAGACTCAAGTCTTGAGATAGCACGCACCCAAAGACACACAGGAGACCAAACTTGCTGCAAAAACATGAGGCTTTATTCGGGAAACCAGAGCTCTGGGGTCGACACGTATCTCATGCAGGAGACAGAGGAGTCGACCCTGAGCCCTATTGGGTGTTTCTTTTTATAGGGTTTTTAGCAAGGAAGGGAAAGGTGGGGGGGTTCACAAGGGTATTTGCAAAGCTTGTACAGTTATGTCTACATCTTATTTGTGCATAACCAGAGTTTAAGTCCTTGGTCAGGCTGTCTTGGGAAACTATTTTTTTTCCTCTTCCCAGGACATAAAGTTTAGGTTGACCCAACCAACCCATATCTTGGGCCACCTGCAGTCTATCTTTTAGCCTATTTTTTATTTACTCCTTTCTGAATATACAGTTCAGGCTGTCCCCTAGCTGTAGCAACCAGCTGTTTCTTCACTAAGTTTACTTTAAAATTTTTCATCCTGCCTTTCAATACCAATTTAGCTTTAGTAGTATGCAAAACTTCTGTTACTAAAGGCCCCATCTTTCTCATATTGTTCTGTCCACAAGTTATATTCAATTTTGTTTATGCTTTTGGCTTTGTGTGCGTGCATGTGTGTGTGTGTGTTCCTATGTATGTAGGTGCACATGTGTGTATGAGCAGAGACAGGGTGCTTCCCTCAATTGCTTTCCTCTCTACTTAGTGAGACAGGGTCTCTCACCTAGACCCACAGCTCCGAATTCAGCTACTCTTAACTTTCCAGTAAGACTCAGGAATCTGCCTCTACCTCCCCAGGGCTAGGATCATAGAAGTGTGCCCCCACAACTACCGTTTCACATGAGTGCTGGGGTCTGAGCTCATGTCCTCTTGCATGACAAGCCTGACTTATATAACTCATGACTGAATTATTTCCCTAGCCCAGCCACATTCTTTTGTCTTGCTTTGTTTGAGATAGGGTCTTGCTCTAGCCCACCCTGACCTGGAATTCACTATATAGTCTCAAACTCACAGTGATCCTCCTACCTCTGCCTCCTAGTGTGCTGGGATTAAGGGCATGCACCACCACACCTGGCACAAATCACATTCTTATTCATCGTGTTGAAAGCACTTTAGGGGTGACAGGGTAAGGAATGTCCTGAGCTGACCATTGCTACAGGTCAGAACAATCTGGTTTCTCCATATCTTTTGCTGCCTAAAGGAGTTCCCTACATCTATTTTTCCTTAAACTCAACCCAAGTCCCTCTCTAGAGAGGAGTTCCCCTTTCCTGAAATTAAGATTCCTGCAAGGATTAAACATGAGCCTGGCATTGTGGCTGGTTAGCTTAGCTCCTATTCAAAACCTACAGAAGACCCCAATCTGGGTCTCTAGGTGGGCTTTACCCAGCTCCTGCCTTCTCATATGCAGGAATGCTCTACACTCTCTACTCTTTCCTTCTCTTAAGCACTTTAATTTTTTGTTTTGTTTTGTTTTGTTTTGTTTTGTTTTGTTTTGTTTTGTTTTGTTTTATGAGGTAGGGTCTCACTCTAGTCCAGGCTGACCTGGAATTCACTATTTAGTTTCAGGGTGGCCTTGAACTCATGGTGATCCTCCTACCTCTGCCTCCCAAGTGCTAGGATTAAAGGCGTGCACCACCAGGCCCAGCTAAGCACTCTAAATTCTATCTGTAATCTAATAACATCTCTCTAAACCTTACCATCTACTTTGTGGATTTCAATTCTTTGAATTCATAAGATTACAATCTAGAGACACTCCAAAATTCTATTGGTATGCTGGTGCATTGTCAAGGAACCCCAATTCCTGTATCATATTAGTGCATTGGCATATTATATTGTACTGTAGTGTAGTGTACTGTACTGTATTGTATTGCATTGTATTGTATTGTACGTATCATATTGATGCATTCTCAAAGAACACCAATTCCTATATCAGTGTCAAGAAGAAAATGACCTAATTGCAATTTACTTTATGACTGATCACATAACCCAAATCTAAACCTGACCCTATCTAATTTTCATGGAAGGACATCACATTGTGCTTCACACTGAATTTAAAAACCAAGTCTAAAATTGGCAGCTGGATGAAGAATCAGAAGACCAGATGTCTAGTTCCAGAGTTGTAGTTGAAGAGATATGTAATGTCCGCACCACAACTTTATTATCTGCAAAATAAGAAAGTAGACTATCGGGGCTCGGGTCCTATCATGTCTACCTGTCATGTCAGTGGGAATGTTCTGCTTTATGTCACAGTGAAGGCTCATCTTGCCTGTCATTTTTCCAAGGACACAAAGTCTAGATATCTGGTGAAACACTATTCTAGATATTTCTGTGGAGGGGGTTTTGAGGCAAAATGAACCCATAAGTGGGAAAACAGCTTACTCTCTGAAAGGGCAGAGTCCTTGTCTGATCAGCTAGAAGCTTTTACAGATCCCTCTCTCTTGAGAAAGAAATTTTCCAGCTGCCTTCCTTTGAGCTGAACTGCCCTTCTTCCCTGAGGCTCCACACTGCTAGCTCCTCCCATTAAATCCTGAGCTCTTTGGGTTTTTTTGTCTGTTTGTTTTGGTTTTTTTGAGGTAAGGTTTCACTCTAGCTCAGGCTGACATGGAATTCACTATGTAGTCTCAGGGTGGCTTTGAACTCACAGCGTTCCTCCTACTTCTGCCTTCCAAGTGCTGGGATTAAAGGTTTCCTTTCCACACCAAGTGGATCTCTGAGCCAATCCAAGAGCAGTTGGTTACCAACCATGGCTGTGTGCCACTATAGCACTTGTGTGACCATCACATGAGGTGGTTTGCTTCTGAGTTGCTTAGCTTTAGAGTTGCTTGGACAATTATTTTTTTTTTAATTTTTTTTAAGTTTATTTATTTATTTATTTATTTGAGAGCGACAGACACAGAGAAAAAGACAGATAGAGGGAGAGAGAGAGAATGGGTGCACCAGGGCTTTCAGCCTCTGCAAACAAACTCCAGACGCGTGCGCCCCCTTGTGCATCTGGCTAACGTAGGACCTGGGGAACTGAGCCTCGAACCGGGGTCCTTAGGCTTCACAGGCAAGCACTTAACCGCTAAGCCATCTCTCCAGCCCCTGCTTGGACAATTATTGGCCACTTTCCCCCAGTAGCTCATGTAGTGCATTCCAGCACTAGATGGGCTAATTGTATGGAACTGGCTCTCTTCTGGATTCCAACCAGGTCTCTCCATAGTCTGTGCCAACACTGTGTGGTGTCTTCAGTAGTAGGATCTTGCATCTAAGTTCATTAGGGATATAGGCCTATAGTTTTCTTTCCTTATTGCATCTCTGTCTAATTTTAGTATTTTAGCATGAGGCTGAGTTCATAAAAGGAGTTAGGGATGATTCCCTGGTCTCCAATTATGTGAAACAGTTTGAGAAAAATTGGTTTCAGTTCTTCAATGAAGGTTTGATAGAATTCAGCTGAGAAGCCATCTGGTTCTGGACTTTTCTTTTTAGTTTTTGATTACCGTTTCAATCTCCATGGATGTGATAGGTTTGTTTAGGAGATTAATCTGCTCTGAGTTTAGTATTGGTAGGTGGTATATGTCTAGGAATTCATCCATTTTTTTTTTTCCAGATTATTCAATTTTGTGGAGTAGGAGTTTTGGAAGGATGTCCTGATGACTATTCAAATTTTATTGATGTCTGTTTTGATCTCTCCTTTTTCATTTCTGATTTTGTTAATTTGAGACTTCTCTCTTTTTTTTTTTCTTGATCAGTTTGGCCAGGAGTTTGTCAATCTTGTTTATTTTTTTCAAAAAACAGCACTTCATTTCATTAATTTTTAAAATTGTTTTCTTAGTTTCCAATTTATTAATTTCTGCCCTAATCTTGTTTATTTCTTTCTATCTGGAGCTCTTTGGGTTGGTTTCTTCTTGGTTTTCAAGTGCCTTTAGGTGGAGAGTCAGGTTATTAATTTGGGGTCTCTCTGTCTTTGTAATGAAGGCATTTAGAATGAATTTTCCCCTTATTACTGCCTTCATTGTGTCCCATAAGTTTTGGTAGGTTGTGTTTTCATTATCATTCAATTATAGGAATTTTGCAATTTCTTTTTTGAGTTCTTCCATCCATTCATTGTTTAAAAGTGTGTTGGTTAATATCCAGAAGCTGGTGGAATTCTTGATGTGTCTCTTGTTGTTAATTTCCAGCTTTAAAGCATTGTGATCTGACACAATGCAGGAAGTTACATCAACTTTCCTGATTTTATGGCTTAATCTATGGTCAATTTTGGAGACAGTTCTGTGGGCTTCTGATAAGAATATGTATTCTATAGAGTTGGGTGGAAAGTTCTGTAGATATCAGTTAGGTCTAGTTGATCTATGATATAGCTAGCTCTATTATTTCCCTGTTGACTTTCTGCTTGGAAGATCAGTCTATTGATGATAGTGGTGTATTGAAGTCTCTGACTAGGATAGTGCTGGTGTTTATTTCTGTTGTATTGTCAAATAGGTTTTTTTTTTTAATGAACTGTGGTGCACCTGTGTTTGATATATATATAATTCTGATGAGCTCATGTTGGATCATTTCCTTGATGAGTAAGAAGTGCCTTCTTTGTCCTTTTTGATTACTTTTGGTTTGAAAGCTATTTTATCAGATATTAATATAGCAACACCTGCTTGGTTTTAATTTCCATTTTCTTGGAATATGATTTCCCAACCTTTCACCCTGAGGAGGTGTCTATCTTTAGTGGTGAGGTGGGTTTCTTGAAGATAGTAGATAGGAGGGTCTAGTTTTTTGATCATCCTGTGTCTTTTGATGGAGGAGTTAGACCATTAATATTTAAGGTTATTACTGTAAGGTTTGAATTAATCCCTGCCATGATGAGGTGTTTTATGGGGTTTGGTGCTCTTTTGTGTTTTGTACTATTTTGTACCTGGTCTATTTTGGTTATTGTGATCTTATTCATGTTGGCTCTTGAGATTGGTTGTTTGACTGTTTTGTGTAGAGTTTTCCCTCAAGTACTCTCTGTAGGTTTGGCTGTTCATATAATCATAGAGTTGACTTTTTCATGGAAGGTTTTTCTTTAACCATCTATTATAAGAGCTACTTTTGCTGGGTAGAGTAGGTTGGGTTGGAAGCCATAGGTTTTCAGACTTTGAAGTGCTCCATTCTGGGCCCTTCTGGTTTTTAGTGTTTCCACTGAGAAATCTGATGCAATTCTGATGGGATTGCCTTTGTTTGTTGTGAGTTGTTTCTCTCTTGCTGATTTTAAAACTCTCTTTGTTTTTATTATAAGAGTTTTCACTGTGATGTGTCTTGGAGATTTTCTTCTTTGGCCCTGTCTATTTGGTGTTCTGTGGTCTTCTTGTATCTGGAAGGGCCTCTCTTTGGAGAGATTCAGAAAATTTTCTTCAATAATTTTGTTGAATATGGTCTTTATGCCTCTATCCTGCCTGGATTTCCTCTCCTGGTATACCCATGATCTGGATATTTGGCCCACAGTTCCCTGGTATCCTGTTCACTTGATTTTTTGAACTTTGCCAAGTTTTTAGCCTCTTGATCAATTTCTTCTGTCTTGTCTTCCAGATCAGAGGTTCTGTCTTCCACATGAGTTACTCTGTTGGTGAGGGGTTCTAGAAGGGTTTTTATAATTTCTATCTGATTTTTGTTTTCTGTTGTGTTATTTTGCATTGTGTGTATCACTTTTTTGAGGTAGTATTTCAATTCAAGTTCTGATTTTCTTGATGCTTCCTGGACTTCATTCTTGCATTTGATCAAGTCTTCACTATGCTTAATCAACCAGTTATTGAGATCTTCATTTCTTGGCTTATCTTCAACTTATTCATATCTCTTTGGAGGGTTCTAATGTTGACTTCAATCACATTAAGCCTAATCCCAAAAGCTGAACTTTCTAGGAGATGATTCTGTTCAACTTTTCATTGATATGATCATTGGTTCTTTGATGGTTTGCTTCCAGTTCAGCAATTATTTTTTTACAGGGTCTCATTGATTGTTGTTTTCATTTTGGGAATGAATTTCTTTTGATTTCTCTATGATTTCATTGCAGGCTTTCATTGTAGGACTAGGTACCCTTGTTGGAGATCTCTCAGTTTTCTGACTTTCATTGGCTTTTTCGTGTTGTTGTCTACCCATTTTAGGAAGACTCTTTATTTTATTGAGGAGGAAGCAAGGTTTTGTCCTTTGGCCTCTACACCCTCTGACTCAGGTGGAAAGGATGTTGGTACCCAGTGGCCAGTCAGGATACCAGAGCAAAAGACCTGACTCCACAGCTCACACAGAGACCAGGCCTCCCCAAGCAAGGCACAACTGGACCTACCAAGACCAGGGGACTAGGAGGAGGCAGGGAACAATGATCTGGCCTACTTACTCTATACAGTGCCCCAGCACATAGACTGTGTCAGGAAACTTGGGCCAGGGAACTGGGAGAAGCCAGGAAGGAGGAGTCTGGCCTGCTCACTCCCCACAGCTGGGCCTGCCTTCACACTGTGAGTGCAGGGAACCAAGACCAGGGAGGTGGGAGGAGTCCAAAACAGGGGTTTGGCCTACTCAGTCCACACCCCAGCACCTTCCCACACACAGAGCAGCTCAGGGAACCCAGATCAGAGAGTTGGGCTCAAGCATTATTTTTAAATCAGAAAAATGTCATGATGGGGCCAACGGATGGCTTACCTGATAAATCATTTGCCACACAAGGATGTGGACCTGATTTTGGATCCCTAGCATCCACGTAAAGTGCCAGGCATGGTGCTATGCATCTGTAACCCTAGCACTGGGAGAGGCACAATTGGGGAATTCCTTGGCTCACTGGCTAGTCAAGTCAGTGGGTGCTAGGTTTAATGCACAATATTCTCTCAAAGAATAAGGTAGAGAGAAATTGAGGAAACACTTGTCAACATTCAGCCTCCACATACAATGTGCACACATGTCTACATAGACTCACACTTATGAACACACATAACACACACAAAAATAATAAAATAAAAGAATGCTACAATTATACTGAGTTACCATGATGACTTAGGCTCTCTTCAAAATTTTTTTGCTAATATGTCAGCCTTGCATCCTTTCTGCTCTAACACATTTTGTTTTATTTTGTTTTAATGAATAAGAACATTACAAAGACTATAGCACCAAATAGCTTCCCAAGGCCACAAAGTGAGTAAGAGCAGAGACAATAATCTAACCCAGATGCTTTGGCTGTCCCTCCTATTGAACGACAAGTGCTCCATGCAGAATACCAGATGAGGGAGGATGCCAATGCAGAGGTGAAGAAAAGAAGAGAAACACCACTGCTAAACACAGCATCCATTGGCAGGGGAAGTGATGTCACCATGAGAACACACACACACACACACACACACACACACACACACACACATACACACACTCCTGATAGAGACTATTGTGGATACCAACACTATCTAGAACCTCCCCCACAAAAGAATTGGTCCCCAGAGCAGGAGGAGGTTGAATCTTCAGGAGATGGAACATAGTAGAAGGAAGGAAGGCCATCTGGAGCTTGCTCCTGAAGGGCATGTTAGGGACCCTAGCTCTCCTCTTCTCTCCCTTGCTTCCCTGCTATGAGGTAAATGTTCTCCTCCACCACACATGCTCACCATGATGTGCTATCCCTCCAATCTCAAAGGCAATGGAATTTACTGGGCAGGGACTGAGTCCTTCAAACCTGTGAGACAAAACACTACTAGTATTCAGTCCAAGCATTCTCTACCCTTGATGTCCCCACCTGTATCGGCGATGAAATGACAACTTTGGTTGAATGTATCTAAGTGCCACAGAATAAATGAAAGCAAGAAAATGTACTCTCAAATTTATCTCACTAACCTCACACAGGTTAATCCTCTTATACCTTACACTGATGGTAGTAAAACTTCCAGCAGGTGGCCAGCATCACCAAGCCATTTCCCAGGTGGGTGGTCTTTTCAGCATGAAACATTTGTCCTTTTATTTCTTTGCTCAGTCTGAATGGAATGTTCAATTCCTGGAAAATAAAGCTTCAGTTTAAGTTTGATCTTTATTTCTGTCTGGCAAATTGGTGATTCTCTCTACATCTGATAGAAATGAGGCTTCTATGACTGCCAGCTATGCAGTGCCGGATACCCACTGTGCTATTTTGCAGATTTACATCAATTCCCTGTGAATCTAATCCAGTGGTTACAGAGAGTGAATAATTCACCAATTATGATTCTATTCTTCCAGAATGCCATTGATACGGAAAAAGCAATTGAACATAAGTAGAGTCAGAAATTGACATTAGGTGTTGTTCACCACTGAGATTCATGATGCTGCCAGAGAGAGAAGGGCAATTTTTTGTTGTCTTTTACAAAATCTGTCCATTGCCTTTCAGAATAAGAGTTGAAAACATTTATTAGTTAGCTTTGCTAGGGCAACAAATAACCCTAAAATATCAACTATTTATAACAATAGCAGGGTCTTTTTTACTTATAGTACATGTTAGTTATGAGTCACTGTGTTCAACAGTGGGTCTGCTCCATGGGCCATGCTCATTCTATAGCTCAACCAAAGGAGTGGTACCTCAATGGGACAAGAAGTTATGGTGGCAGAGTGTAAGAAGCAAGGGAGCTGTTGGAAACCAGATATCTCCAGCCCTGAGTGAGCACTTTTTCACACTGGACCACATAATGTAAGGCAAATAGCAAGGGAGTTGTGGTGGTAAGGGAATATGAAACATGGACTGCAGGTCCCAAGGAGGATGAAGAACTGGGGGGGTAGGGGAGGAAGTAGCCTGTGGAGATAGGATTAGGAGATGTGAGTGTGGGTCACATTAAAGAGTCAGGTCTAGGCATGACTTTAGAGACATGACTGAATTGCTACAATTGTCTCTCTTATGTCCCCAGTGAATATCTTGAGGAGAGGAGCCATATCATATGAGCCTGTGTCTATCTTCCCAAGCTTATTGTACAGAGCTCTGGTTGTGGCAAAGGTATTGTCAATGTTTCTGAATTTGTATTGCATTTTAAAAATCAACCAATGAGGAACTTTTTAAAAATCAGGCACTGAAACTCAGACTTTCTACAATTAACTGCTGCCTTCTGCATACCCTCAAAACATTATCTCTAAAACCCAGAGGTGCAATTAGCAGAGTCCTTGATTTACAGAGATTAGAGTAATGGTTTTGTTTATTCAAAATGAGCCATAGCCGGGTGTGGTGGCGCATGCCTTTAATCCCAGCACTTGGGAGGCAGAGGTAGGTGGACCACCGTGAATTCAAGACCACCCTGAGTTAATTCCAGGTCAGCCTGAACCAGAGTGAAACCCTATCTCAAAAAACCAAAAAAAAAAAAAAAAGAGCCATAAATTCAGTGGCAGGAGACAATGTCTAACCCATGGAAGTGTGGGCTTAGATTTCATGATTTTGATCCTCCACAGATGAGTAAGAGTAAGAGTCAGCTACTTAGCATGTCCACCTCTCTAAGGCCAGGTCTTCTCATAGCTATGCTCAGAGCAGCAGACATTCCATAGAAGGATGAAACTGGCCAACTGCATAAAATTTGCCCAAAAAGAAAATTGCTTTTATTGGGGAATCCATAGAGATCTCTGCATGGAAACCACAGAGATATACAGATAATGAAATTCTGCATCCATTTTATTAACTGAGCTTTTGATTTTAATCTGTGTTTTACTAGGCTGCTAAATACGTAGGTTCCAAAGTCCTCAGTGCTGGGCAGAGGGGGTGGGGTGGGGTTGTCAGTTCCAGCCAGCCTTAGTGACAAACTCAAAAAAAAAATCGGAAAAGAAAACATCTGGGGAAACGGGATAAAAAAAAAAAACTGAGATTAAACGAATAAACTAACTAATATTGGCAAATAAAATGTATGGCCTTGAGGGAATCCTTCAGAGGCCAAGCCTTATGGAAATCAATCAACTCTAACCTCACAGGGCAACTTTGACAAAGAAGGGAGCTAGACACTTAAGTGGATACTTTGACAAGATCCTTGTTCTCTCTATTCACCCTGTACAGAGAGAAAGTCAAGGACTTCAAAGGGAGTGAGCAGAACATGAGCTCTCACCCTCTTCCCATGAGACCCTCTACAAGCCACACACATCCCTGTCTTGAATTCTCACACTCACACTGCAATCCCATATCAATAACTCATTTTGAGGATGTGAGTGGAGGTTCAGAGGGACCAGGATTCAAAGGCATCCAGCTCATACGTGGAAGAGCAATGATTCTAACCATATCTTCTGGGTCTTGCACCACAGCCAGTCCTGGGCCCAGGAGTGTGGCCTGCTAGGCATGCATCCTTCTTGACTGGTGGTACAGTTCAGTCGGAATCATCACGTGGAGAGAAGAGCGTTCCAGCAGCTGGTATTGGGCCTTTTAGAGAGCTACATCTCTCTTTTTCAATCTAGTTTCTGTTTCTTCCCTTATTATTCCCGCTGTCTTCCTATGCCTCCTCTGTACTGCTGTATCTTAGCTGAACATTCTGCCATGTGCTTATTTCTTCCAAACCAGATTTTTCACTCATGAGAATGAACCTTCCTGAGATGCTTGTCTCATGATCACAGGCTGTGATTCTTAGGATCAGTACAAATTCCTTAGCTGGACACTCAAGGCTACCACAATTTGTTCCTTAATTTGTGTGCATATTCATATGTGTTTATATGTACATATAATGGAGACCAGAGGACCTCCTAGGGTGTCATTCCTCAGGCACCATCACCTATTTATTTTTCAGATTGAGTCATTATTGTCCTGGCTCTCACCAAGCAGGCTTAGCCTTGCTAAGCCCGTTATTGCCTCCCCAGCACTGGGATTACAAACTTGAGCTACTGTTTTTTTGTTGTTTTTTTTTTTGTTTTGTTTTGTTTTGTTTTGGTTGTTGTTGTTGTTTGTTTGTTTTAACTTGGATTCTGGGGGATCAAACTTAGGGCCACATGCTTGCAAGGCAAGCACATTACCAACTGAGCCACCTACCGATCCATGATCCCTAACTGCTTTGTAATTATGTGTCCATTTATCCTGACATTTACCCTCCCAGGGTAGGACTACTCCCGAATCCTGTGTTCGTTCTGAATACCATGTCTTCACCCCTCCTCTCCATCTGTGTTCTCCACTTCCCTTTTCAAAACTGGGGTTCATTGTCACCTCCTTCAGGCTGTCCCCAGGATTCTTGTATATGGTGATTCTTTCACATCCCATCCCAAGTCTTCTGTTCATCCTTTCAGGTCCACCTTCTACCTTGTCCATCCCTCTGTCCTGCTCTGCCTCCCAGGAAACTGAGTGGTACTGACTGGCTCTCTGTTCTCAAATACTAAATAAACTCTGTAGCTTTCTTCCACCAGCACTCACTTTTGCAAATAGCTGTTTAAAAATTAAGCTATTGGCTAGATAGATGGAGCTTGTTAAAGACGCTTGCTTGCAGAGTCTGACATTCTGAGTTCAATTCCCAAGTGCGCACTACAATCATATGCACAAAGTGACGCATGTGTCTGGAGTCTGTTTGCAGTGGAAATAGGCCTTGGTGTGCCTATTCTCTCTCTCTCTCCCTCCCTCTTCTGCTCCCTCCTTGAAAATAAATGATATGGGCTGGAGAGTTGGCTTAGCAGTTAAGGCACTTGTTTGCAAAGCCTAAGGACCCAGGTTTGATACCCCAGTACTACGTCAGCAGGCGCATTTGTCTGGAGTTTGTTTGCAATGGCTAGAGGCCCTGGAGCACCCTTTTTTTTTTTTCTCTCTCTCTCTCAAATAAATAACTAAAAACAGAATGTTAAAAAAAAACACAAAAAATTAGTAATAAATAAAATATCTTTAAAATTAGCTCTCCATAAGTTACTCCGTGTGAGCCTGCCATCTGCACCCTGCCAGGACTCTAGCTGCTAGCTTGGCCTTTCTTTGTCTATGCACACTCTTATTTGTTGCTGTTAGTCCTTATGAGCCATATTAAAGGCTGCTTTGAATTAACAAATGTTTCATTCTGTGATTATGTATTCCCAAAATCACTAAAGTTTTCTGGAGTTAAGGAACTCCTTGTGCATGCAGGGCTACCCCCCTTCAGCACCTACCAACAACACAGCACAACATACTGAGCAGTTCACAGATTGCTGAAGGTCTTGTGTGAGAAATGAACAATGTCTTTAGGTTAATGTTTAAACATAAGGTTAAGGATGAGGGAAGAGGAAAGAAAACTAGAAAGACTTGCAAGTCTCTTTATCTAGTAAATGAAAAAGATCTGCTTTCTCCTTATCTATTTTCTTATCTCCATCTCTGCTATTGCTACTTCACAGGGATGAAGCAAGGATTAAATCGTGCATCTCATATAAGGGTATGTTGCAAACTATAAAGTATGGTGCTTTGTAAATGCAAACAATTCCTATTTTTGGCAAGTTAATAGCTGGCAGGTTTTGAAAGCCAGTGTCTCAAAAGACTGATGGGAGATTGCTATAGTGATATACAGTTAGGCTGTGACATTTGAAGACTTGGTAAGGAAAATACCTCAAAGTTTGGAGAGTTTTCAGCAGACAGAAACTCTTTAATTTTGTATCTGTGTGTAAGTGGCACCTAAATTGCTTCAAAAAATAAAAAAGCAATCTTGGGCTGAGGATATGGCTCAAGGCATACCTGAGGTCCTGAGTTCACAGCCTTAGAATCTACCTAAATCTCTGTGCAAGTAGCACAAGCATCTGTCAACCAAACAGTGCTAACAGCAAGATGGGAGTCGGAAGCAGGAGACTCCCCCAAAATTCACAGGCCAGCTGGCCTGGTGTCCACACTGGCAAACAACAACGAGATCCTGACTCAACTGAGGTGGAAGGTAAGAACCAACATACAACATTGTCTTCCAAATCCCTCATGTGCACCATGACACGCACATATTGGCACTACCACACATGCATATTAACACACACACACACACACACACACACACACACACACACACACAAGAAAGCACATTTAAATAAAGTCTTAACAAACAAGCATTTACTTGAAACTATCCAATTATAATGGAAATAGCTATTTTTTTGTTTTTGATTTTTGAGGTAGGTAGAATTCACTATGTAGTGTCAGGGTGGCCTCGAGCTCTCAGGGATCTTCCTACCTCAGCCTCCCAAGTGCTAGGATTAAAGGCATGTGCCACCACACCCAGCCTAATTGCTAGTTATTGATAGCAATATATCACACCTTTTCTTTCTCTACAAGTAATTGGGTCCCATTTAATCTTGCTCAGAATTAAAGAAATTATTCCAAAAATCAGATACAGCTTCAGTTTACCTACTTCTGGGCCACAACAAAGGGTTAACTGTAAGGACATGACAACATGATATGCCTTACAACTGGCTTTGAAATGGGCTGGAAAATATTTTGTAGAAATTAAGGCAATGATAAAAATTATGAATAAAAGGTGGATTTTTCCACAATTGTCTGTGAAAACTTAAATAATAAATATGAAAAACCTAGCTTGGTAGCCCCACATACGATAGAAATAGTACTTTCCCCTTATTATCAGATGCATCTATGTCATATATAATTATATTATACTTGAAGAATTATATATATATATATATGCACACAAAGTATTCATAGGTTAAATTATAAATATGTTGCATGTGTTAAGTATAGCAGCAACATAATATAGAATGCACTTATTTTTGTTATGTTTTGTTTGTTTGTTTTTGAGGAAGGGTCTCACTCTAGCCCAAGCTGACCTGGAGTTCATTTGCAGTGGCAAAAGTTTTGCCTCTTTCTTTGCTTACAAACAAATAAATAAAAATATTTTTTAACCCGGCATGGTGGAGCACACCTTTAATCCCAGCACTCGGAAGGCAGAGATAGGAGGATGGGTGTGAGTTCCAGGCCAGCTTGAGACTACATAGTGAATTGCAGGTCTGGGCTAGAGCGAAACCCTAACTCAAAAAACAAACCAACCAACCATGTATATATATGTATTTTTTTTAATAAAAAAAAAAGATGCGGGGCTGGAGAGATGGCTTAGTGGTTAAGCGCTTGCCTGTGAAGCCTAAGGACCCTGGTTCTAGGCTCGGTTCCCCAGGTCCCACATTAGCCAGATGCACAAGGGGGCGCACGCATCTGGAGTTCGTTTGCAGAGGCTGGAAGCCCTGGCGTGCCCATTCTCTCTCTCTATCTGTCTTTCTCTCTGCGTCTCTCTCTCTCAAACAAATAAATAAAAAATTTTAAAAAAGCCTAAAAAAAAAAAAGATGTGTCTTGTCTTTGCCTCTGCTTTTGTTCGCATAGGTGTTATTTTTGATACTAACCCTCCCCTTTCTTCCTTCAGGGGTCTTTATTTTATTTTTTACTTATTTTATTATTTTTTAAAATTGACTTCATGATTGTAAATAATATCCTATGATAATTCCCTCCCTCCCCCCCACTTTCCTCCTTCAGGGGTCTTTAATCACCAGCCCCCCACATCCAACCACTTCCAAACTGCCTGTTACTCTCACTCTAACCTTCTTGACCCCCTGGGCCTATACACTATCAGTTTGCTACTCACCCGGTTTGAAAGGTACTCATTTCATTTCATGAAATGGCACATTTCATGCCATAGTTGGTAGCTGAACACACCACTCTCGAGAGTTCAGTGAAATTAGTTGGCCCAACTCTAATCAATGAGTCTCTGGGAAATGGATTGGAGTTGAGAAAATGTGCCTCCTTTATTTTCCCATAAGACCTTAATCTTCATATGAGACCAGCTCAATGAGGATATCAGGAATGGAGAAGTCTACATGAACACACTAACCCAGGGCCAGGTTATGCACATGTGCATATGTTTGCATGTATGTGTCTGTATGTGTGTGTTTGCATGTCTCTACACACAATCACATGTAGTTTTTGCTACGACTTCAGAAATTTTACTGAATTTTATCACATCTGATTCATGGCCAAGGTGCTTTACATCAAAGGCAAAGCTACACTTAATTTCCTAAGCAGGGCATGCTGATTAGTCCCAAATTGAATATATATATATAAATACACACACACACACACACATATATATATATAATATGTATTTATATATTCAATATGTATATTCAATATATATAATATATAATACATAATATATATATATATAATATATATATGAACACATATCCCCTCACCTGCTTGGTCCTGACTTAGCATCCTTTGTTTGAGATACTGGCGGGTTCGTTTCAATTTACATCTATTTCTTCTCTTGAAGAAGAGTTGATTCTGGCCCAGGATGCCCATATATTTTTTTAACTCCTACCCACAATGATATTTTTAAAATACTTTTATTTATTTGCAAGCAGAGAGCGATAAAGAGAAGAGACACAGAGAGAATGGGTATGTCAGGGCCTCCAGCCACTGCAAACTGCAGATGCATGCACCACTTTGTGCATCTGGCTTTATATGGGTACTGGTGATTGAACTCAGGTTGCTCAGTTTCACAGGCAAGTGCCTTAAACACTGAGCAATCCCTCAAGTCCTACACTAGATACTTTGGTGGCCACACTAGTACATAAGGTCATTAGCAGCCTGAAGTCAGGTCCAAGAGCATCCTTGTATATCTAGATTCCCCTCTAAAGCATTTCATAGCTAATGTACCACAGATGTTTTCACATTGATAACTTGTAACATGTACTTCTCATTCCGAGTTTTCATTGATTCCTTTTATTTTTTTTTAAATTTTTATCAACATTTTCCATGATTATAAAAAAAATCCTATGGTATTACTCTCCCTGCCCCCTCATACTTTCCATTCTCCATCATATTATCTCCCAATCTCAATCATTGTACTTACATATATACAATACCAGCCTATTAAGTACCCTCCTCCCTTCCTTTCTTTTCCCTTTATATCTCCTTTTTAACTTACTGGCCTCTGCTAGTAAGTATTTTCCTTCTCACGCAGAAGCCCAATCATCTGTAGCTAGGATCCACATATGAGGGAGAACATGTGGCGCTTGGTTTTCTGGGCCTGGGTTACCTCACTTAGTATAATCCTTTCCAGATCCATCCATTTTCCTACAAATTTCATAACTTCATTTTTCTTTACCACTGAGTAGAACTCCATTGTATAAATGTGCCACATCTTCATTATCCACTCATCAGTTGAGGGACATCTAGGCTGGTTCCATCTCCCAGCTATTATAAAAATGAGCAGCAATAAACATGGTTGAGCACGTACTTCTAAGGAAATGAGATGAGTCCTTTGGATATATGCCTAGGAGTGCTATAGCTGGGTCATATGGTAGATCAATCTTTAGCTCTTTTAGGAACCTCCACACTGATTTCCACAATGGCTGGACCAGATTGCATTCCCACCAGCAGTGTAGAAGGGTTCCTCTTTTTCCACATCCCCACCAACATTTATGATCATTTGTTTTCATGATGGTGGCCAATCTGACAGGAGTGAGATGGAATCTCAATGTAGTTTTAATCTGCATTTCCCTGATGATTAGTGACGTACAACATCTTTTTAGATGCTTATATGCCATTCGTACTTCTTCCTTTGAGAATGCTCTATTTAGCTCCATAGCCCATTTTTTGATTGGCTTGTTTGATTCCTTATTAGTTACCTTTTGAAGTTCTTTGTATATCCTAGATATTAATCCTCTATCAGATATATAGCTGGCGAAGATTTTTCCCATTCTGTAGGTTGCCTCTTTGCTTTTTTCACTGTGTCCTTTGCAGTGCAAAATCTTTGTAATTTCATGAGGTCCCAGTGATTAATCTGTGGTTTTATTGCCTGAGCAATTGGGGTTGTATTCAGAAAGTCTTTGCCAAGACCAATATGTTGAAGGGTTTCCCCTACTTTTTCCTCTAGCAGTTTCAGAGTTTCAGGTCTGATGTTAAGGTCTTTAATCCATTTGGACTTAATTCTTGTGCATGGCGAGAGAGAGAGAAGAATCTATTTTCATCCTTCTGCAGATATATATCCAGTTTTCCTAGCACCATTTGCTGAAGAGGCTGTCTTTTCTCCAATGAGTATTTTTGGCATTTTTGTCGAATATCAGGTGGCTATAGCTACTTGGGCTTACATCTGGGTCCTCTATTCTGTTCCACTGATCTACATGTCTGTTTTTGTGCCAGTACCATGCTGTTTTTGTTACTATGGCTCTGTAGTATAGGTTAAAATCAGGTATGGTGATACCACCCGCCTTATTTTTGTTGCTCAATATTATTTTATATATTCGAGGGTTTTTTGTGATTCTAAATGAATTTTTCTATTGTTTTTTCTATTTCCATGAAGAACGTTTTTGGAATCTTAATAGGGATTGCAATAAATGTGTAGATTACTTTTGGTAAGATTGCCATTTTCACAATATTGATTTTTCCAATCCAGGAACAAGGGATGTTTCTCCACTTTCTAGTGTCTTCTGCAATTTCTCACTTGAGTGTTTTAAAGTTCTCATTGTAGAGATTCTTTGCTTCCTTGGTTAGGTTTCTTCCAAGGCACTTTTTTTTTTTTTTTTTTTTGATGCAATGTGAATGGGAGTGATTCTCTGATTTCATCCTCTGTGTGTTTGTTGTTAGCATATATGAAGGCTACTGATTTCTGTGTATTTATTTTGTATCCTGCTACATTGCTGTAGGTTTTGATCAGCTCTAACAGTTTGCTAGTAGAGTCTCTAGGGTCCTTTATGTATAGAATCATGTCATCTGCAAATAATGATAACTTGATCTCTTCCTTTCCAATTTGTATCCCTTTTATGTGTGTCTCTTGCCTTATTGCTATGGCTAAGACTTCCAAAACTATACTAAATAAAAGTGGGGACAGTGGACACCCTTGTCTTGTTCCTGATTTCTGTGGAAAAGCTTCCAGTTTTTCCCCATTTAGTAATATGGTGGCTGTAGGCTTGTCATAAATAGCTTTTATTATATCGAGATATATTCCTTCTATTCCCAGTCTCTGTAGGACTTTTATCATGAAGGGATGTTGGATTTTGTCAAACACTTTCTCTGCGTCTAATGAGATGATCATGTGATTTTTGTCCTTCAACCCATTTATATAATGTATTACTTTTATAGATTTGCATATATTGAACCATCCCTGCATCTCTGGGATAAAGAGTACTTGGTCAGGGTGAATGATCTTTCTGATATATTCTTGTATTCTGTTTGCCAATATTTTGTTGAGAATTTTTGCATCTATCTTCATGAGGGAGATTGGTCTGTAATTTTCTTCTTTGTTCTATCTTTGCCTGGTTTTGGTATCAGGATGATGCTGGCCTCATAAAAGGAGTTTGGTAGAATTCCTTCTTTTTCTATTTCCTGGAAAAGCTTAAGAAGCAATGGTGTTAGCTCTTCCTTAAAGGTCTGGTAAAATACAGCAGTGAATCCATCTGGGACTGGGCTTTTTTTAGTTGGGAGGTTATTGATAACTGTTCGGATCTTCATGTTTGTTATAGGTCTATTTAAGTGATTAATCTCATTTTGATTTAATTTAGGTAGGTCATATAAATCAAGGAAATCATTTCTTTCAGATTTTCATTCTTTGTGGAGCATATGCTTTTATAGTATGTCCCTATGATTTTTTTAATTTCTCTGGAATCTGTTGTGATGTTACCTTTTTCATCTCTGATTTTATTAATTTGTGTCTCTCTTTTTTTTTTTTCTTTTTGCTTCTGAAGGATGGTTTACTTTGTTCTGTTTCATGAGCTCTTACTAGATCAGGATTGCACAATCACAGTGCTGAGGAAACATGTGGTCCAGATCACCAACTGCGTACAGGAGATCTTAGTGTGTCCACAGGAAGGGAAGCCCCAAGGTGGGCGGTAGAGGGGCAGAAATATCCCCCCACCCCCTTCACTTTGATTTTTCACGATGACCCCATGGAAAGATGCGGGATACCATAAAGGCCGGCGATACTCTTTATTTCTAAATCAGAACTTTAGGTCCGGATGCACACAGGCTCTTAGTACTGTGCACATTATTCTCACTCCATCTTGTCCTGCAGACAGCAAACGTCAGAGACCAGCAGATCCTGAAAGGCCCAAGAATTCAAAAGCTCAGAAATACTATCACGCTCCAAAGGGAGCTTAAGCGGGCCACCTGCATACCTCAAACTCCAGGTTTTACTCTCTGTCAGAAGCAAGTAAAGAATCCCTCTTCTCATTGTATCAGAGCCCACTCCTAATATAAAACTAGGTAAAAGGGCATGAGATAGCCCTCAAGGATGGGAAATGAGTAATAAAGTGAACCACTTATTTGGTTTCTGTAAATAGCCTGCACCATAAGCCTTAATAGCCCACACTGTAAGCCTTAGTAGCCTACACTGTAAGCCTTAGTAACTCGCACCATAGGCTGTAGCAGCCTGCCTCAGACCACCAAGGTCACAGGAGGCTGATACCATACTCTGTTACCCCCACCTAAGGAATTACACAAGTGCTGACCTCCAAGGTCACAGGAGACTGATACCACACTCTGCTACTCCCACCCAAGGACCTGCGCAAACGCTGACCACCAAGGTCATAAACTAATTGGCTTAGAAACTATGGGGTGGCACCAACTGACTGGCTAACACCCTGCGGGGCTCCTAATATTAGAAAATGATTGGTCTAAGGCACAGGCTTTGTTAGAAACCCTATAAAAACTACCCCATTCCTGCATTCGGGGCTCTGCAGTCCTCTACCCCTGTGCGGTGTACGACTGTGGGCCCCAGCGCGCTTGGAATAAAATCCTCTTGCAGTTTACATCAAGACCGCTTCTCGTGAGTGAGTGATTTGGGGTGTCGCCTTATATGGGCAGAGCGTGGGGACCCCCTGTGGGGGTTTTTTCCTACAATCCCACTGCCCTTGTCAGAAAGCACGGGGGCTTTCTTTCTGCTTGGGGACCAAGTGTGGCTCTTGGTTCTAGAACAGTCGAGCCTCTAGCATCCTGTGGTGTCCAACAGCTTCCTGGGCACTGGGGATGAGGTTCTCACAATCTGGAACAAAACAGCCAATTTGCATTGAGTCCTAAAGAGGTGAGGAGTCTGCGAAGAAACTGGGGCTCCCCGTCGTCAGAAAGGGGGGGGACAAGCTACGGCAGCATCACCTCACATCAAGCCCCGTCACTGGCTTCGGGCCGACTTCCTGTTTACGATCCAAAAATGGATGCTTTTCAAATGACTTCTCATCAGACTTCTCCCCTTAAAGGGAGTTGATCACATGGAACCTAAGTTTAAATTTACAGCTGGATGATTTACACACTATTAGGCTCTTTAAAATGAACCCAAATAAGCCAGAATGTGTACATTTCAACAGATTGCCAATTCAAAAGACCCGTGCCATGACTTAACACTGGATCCAAGGCCTCCATGGATATACATGTCTCCAGCTGCCACTGCATCTTAGCAGCAGCAAGGAATGGCCAGGAGGAAGATGTGATTACACACACTGACGGATCAGGTTACATAGTTTTGTTCCATTTTCCCAATATGTTGTAATCCAAATTTATTCTAGGATTTACGTCTTAAAATTTTTCCAAAGGCAGATGATTGGAGGAGTCAAGTCTGGTGAGTTTTCTCTCCTTTGGTGACTTCCCGCCAGTGGAAGAGTCACCACGGTTGAGAGCGGGGCAGGCGAGCAGTCTGTGGCTCGTCCTCTCCCACAAGCGGAGGACAGGGGTTTGGGAAGTCTGAAACTCCTTTTGGTTTGTTTGTTTGTTTTTGTTTTTCCTGACATGTTGGCAGAAGGGCCTGACCCTTCAGTTCTTCAGGGCGAGAACCTTCCTGAAATTTTCCGCATAACCACAACAATGATCACTCCAATGAAGCCAATGGCCAGTAGGATCCCAACTATGATTCCAACCAGGGTCACTACGGCCAAGCCATCTTTCCCATCTGTGCTTCTCTGGCAGCCTTGCCTCTACTGGGGTGACTGGTCTTCGTATCGGTAGAGTGACCAGTTACCACTTTGGGGGTGGGTATGCTCTGGGTTTCTTCATGACTGTGGCCTGGGATTCCTGGGGTTGGCAGGTCCTCAATGGATGGCTTTGCTCTGTTCTCTGTGAGTGCTCTTAATCAATATAAAGTGACCTTCCTTATCTTTCTTGACCAACGTTGGACTGAAGTCTACCTTGTCAGATATTAGGATAGCAACCCCTGCTTGTTTTCTAGGCCCATTTGCTTGAAACACCGTTTTCCAACTTTTCACCCTAAGATAATGTCTATCCTTTGTAGAAAGGTGAGTTTCTTGGAAACAACAAATTGTAGGATCCTGCTTTTTAACCCAGTCTGCAAACCTATGTCTTGTGGTTGGGGCATTGAGGCCATTGATATTAAGAGATATTATTGAAAGGTGTGTATTTATGTTGGCCATTTTTTTTTTTTTTTTTGTGGTTCTGGTTCTATCATTGCTTTCTTATGTTAACTAGTATTTGAGTATTGCTTGTTTTTTATAGGTTTCTTATATGTGTGCTTTTCCTTTTCTTCAGCATGAAGGATCCTATCAAGTATTTTCTGTAGAGCTGGTTTTGTCTTCAAATACTCCTTTAACCTGCTTTTGTCATGGAATGTCCTTATTTCTCCGTCTATTTGAGTGGATAGCTTTGCAGGATAAAGTAACCTTGGTTGACAGTTGTTATCTTTCAGAACTTGGAATACATCCCTCCAAGCCCTTCTGGCTTTTAAAGTTTGTGTTGAGTAATCTTCTGTAATCCTGATGGGCTTGCCTTTGTAGATAACTTGATTTTTCTCTCTAACTACTTTCATTGTTTTTTCCTTGGTTTGTGTGTTTGGTAGTTTGATTATAATATGACAAGGAAAGGTTTTTTCCAGGTTTTGCCTGGCTGGGGTTCTTAAGGCTTCCTGTATCTGCATTGGCACCTCTTTCCCAATTTGGGGGAAGTTTTCTTCTATGATTTTGCTGATGATGCCTACTATGCCTTTGGAGTGGAATTCTTCTCCTTCTACTATGCCCTGAATTCTTATATTTGATCTTTTCATAGTGTCCTGAGTATCTTGAAATTCCCACTCATACTTTTCTATAAGTTTGTCTTTCTCTTTGTTGGACTGTATTAGATCGGCCACTTGGTCTTCTAGCTTAGATATTCTGTCCTCTCCTTCATCCATTCTACTCGTGAGATTTTTTTTACCGAGTTTTTTATTTCATTAAGTGTGTTCTTCATTGCTAGTAATTCTGACTGGTTTTTGTTTGTTATTTCTGTTTCCTTATCTATGTCTTGTATTGCCTTCTTTATTTCATTAAATTGGTGTCCTGCATTTTCTTTGATTCCTTTGATTTCCTCTTTGATTTCTTCTTTGATTCCTTTGATTTGTTCTTTGACTTCTTTGAACATGTTTACAATCATTCTTTTGAAATCTTTCTCAGGCATTTCTTCTAACTCGTTCTCACTGGAGGTCATTCCTGCTGCATTATTACTTTTAGATGGATTTATATTGTCTTCCTTTTTAGTATTTCTTGTGTTATAATGTATATATTTTTGCATCTTGGATTAAGTTAATGCTTGGATTTCCTAACCAGCTGGGTATTCTTAGCTGCATCAATTGATTTGATGTTATATATCTTCAGGGTAGGAACTTAAGGTATTAGGTGTGGCTGTTAAGACTCTCAGAGTATCTACAAAGGTGTTCCTAGGGGTTGAATTTCCCTGCTATGGGAATATTCAAGTAGGCTGAGTGGAATAAAATACAGGTAGATTCTAAAATTGAACTAAACACTGTACACATTCAATCAAAATCAGCACCAAATATTTATGCAAGAGTAGTTATTATAACAACCAGATCCTCTATCAACAAAGAGGTTAAGATTTCTGGTCTGTTGAGGCATCCAAGTCAGCTTGTGACCAAGTGAGACCCTTCCCAGATGTAATCAATCCCAGTGACCTTTCTGGATGATTTTAGTCTCAGTCAAGTTGCTGGCTGGGTCATTGGGCTGCTGTCCTGATTTATGGAGCTGGGCACTGGCTTTTCCTGCGGGGCACCCCGAGCCTGGCAACTGTGACCCTGCAGATCGGCACCCCCACTGTTGGAACCACCACTGCTGCTCCTGAAGCTGCTGCTGCTGGATCTGTCGCTGCTGCTGCTAAAGCTGCTGCTGCTGGGTCTGTCGCCTCTGCTGGGTCCACCGCTGCTGCCGCCACTGTAGCTGCCACTGCTGGATCCTCTGCTGCTGCTGCTGTATCTGTGACTGCTGCCTCTGAAGCAGCTGCTGCTGGATCTGCCGATGCTGCCACTACTGGATCTGCTGCTGCTGGGGCCACTGCTGCTGGTCCAGGAGCCACTGATGTTGCTGCCCAACTCTGCTTCTGCTTGTATCCCACTGTCGGTCAAGTTGGCATGGCCAGGTCCTGGGACCGCTGCTCTGTTCACCGGAGCTGCGCACAGGCATTTGGGGAGGGGAGGGAGCCGAAGCTGTTCTGGTTCTCTCGCTGTTCCACGTGTCCTTCTACCTTGTGATCTGCTCCTCCATTGCTCTCTGCCGCTCTCCCTTTATGTTTCTTGGGTTGCAGAGAGCTCCGGTGCGAGTGGAAGCTCCCCTCACCTGTCTTTTCCTGCGACTGGAACCGAGCCTGGCTGCTTTCTGGTGCATTGCCACCGCCATGGTCGGCAGACCTGCCGGGCCGCTTTTGCCAGCCTGTGCAGGCTCTGGATGCTCTGGATCTCTTCTACTTCTCCACTGCCATTTTGACTTCCTATACACCTCACTTTTTAGTAAAAGTGTGTATTTTGCTGAGTTTTTTCCGTCTTTTTCCCCACTAGGCTGCTTTGGCATGGTACCTAAGCTGCCATCTTAACCAGAAGTCCGTGAGAAATTATTTTTTCTCCCCCTAGCCCCATAGTGCGGATTGAGACCAGAGCTTTATGAATGCTAGGCAAGTGCTTGACCACTGAACTATATCTTTAGTTTTTCTGAGACTGACTTTGTACACTGTGTACCCCAGGCTGGCTTGAATGAAATTCACTATAAACTGTGCAAGAAAATCTGTTTGAAAGAATCCATCTCTTTACGCCTGGTCATTCTATTATGTACCCCAGAATATGTGTTACATGAATGTTTTCAGGGAGTCCACCTCTCCCCTTGCAGTCACTCGTGTGCATGTTCATTTTACTCCTATATGTTATTACACTACACAGGGCATGCGCCCATCCTTTTATTCATCTTCTCGTGTACTCAGTCCATGTTCAATGAATGTATGCTGTAGGATCAATGAACAGTTGTTCTTTTTTCAGTTTTTCAAGGTAGAGCCTTGCTCTATCCCAGGTTGAACTGGAATTCACTATGTGGTCTCAAGGTGGCCTCGAACTCATGGCAGTCCTCCTACTTCTACCTTCTGAGTGCTGGGATGAGAGGTGTGCTCCACCATGCCCAGCTTAGTTGTCCTTTTAAACAAATGATCTTAAAGAGAGGAAAAGAATTTTCAGAAGTTGACATTTCCTGCACTTATGACCCGTTCCAAATTACTGAGTTATTTGAAGTTTTTTATAGAACCAGCTTGACCACAGCAACATTATTTTCAGCACTACATGCCACTTTTAAGCACTTACCATCTTCCAAACACTGTGCTTGATAGCTCTTTTTATAATCCCTTCAATAACTAGATATAAACTTTAAGATTTCATTTAACAGATGAAAGTGAGGTTTAGAAAAGGATAAGTAACCCGAGATTACATTAGCAGTGAGCAATGTTGGGATTCTTATCCAGCTAGATCTGCTCTCATCCTCCATATCTTTCTACTGACATAAGAGGATAGGTCACAGGAGATTTGGAGGCATCAAGATTAACATATGAAAGAAATCCATGGCAGAGGAGGACTGAAAACCCTTCCCCATGAGGACTATGTATGCAGGACAGAGCATAGGCAAGAAAGCCCACAATGTACTAATGCAGGAGAGGGCAAATGCTACTGAGAATGAAGGATCACCATGCTGGTAGCTAGGGACCATTAGTTTCTACCCTTTTACCAGTCCTCTGTTCCACCTCCATTCTTTGGGGTGCCTTTTTTTCTCTCTTTTTAAATAAACCATGATGATTTCCATCACTATCCATGAGTCCTTGGTCCAGTTCTTGGTTCTGGGGACATGAGAACCTGTAAGCCTCTGTGAGTATTCTCTGGACTCCAACTCACATGTATAACATGACCTCTCATAACCCAAGTGTAAGGAAGAAACAGGAACTCAAAGGTTTTTGGAGATGTGCAACTTATGCAGTAGGCAGTTTTTCTGGAAGAAAAAATTGTTTTACATTTACAGAGCATTTAGAATATATTAATTACCTAGGTGCATATAATTTTATTTGATAGTCATCAAAATTTTATGAGATATTATCTTTATTTCTATTTTCATTTGTTTATTTTTGGTACTGGGCATTGAACTCAGGACCTTAGACATGTTAAGCACATGCTCTACTATTTCACGATTCCCTCAACTCCATACCTTTATCTATTTATTTTGTAATAGTTTTTGAGGTCACTGCAAGCCAGCTGAACAGCAGCTAGAGTACTGACTGTATCCTGTCACTCAGTTTTTGAGACAAGATCTCATGTAACCAAGTCTGGCCTCTAACTTGTGTAGTTGAGGATGACCTTGAACTCTTAATCCTCCCTCCACCTCCCAAGTGCTGGGATTATAGGCACGCATCACCATGCCTGGTTTATATGGCCCTGGAGATCAAGCCCAGGGTCTCAGGAATGTTAGGCAAGCACTCTACCACATGAGCCACATCCCCACCCCTAATCTTTATCTTTATAGTCCAAATAACTTATGAGCAGTTTTATTGTGTCATAAAGATTGGAAAACATTCCCAGAATAGAAGAAGCCTAGCAAGAACTAATTACAAGATTTTTGTGATTTTCAGCAGCACATCATTCAACACGCTAAAGATACTCAAGTACCGCAAAAGACTGAACAGAAATAGTCATCGACTGGTCTGCAGTCTAACACTGAAGAAACAGAACCACAAGTCAAACATGGGCTAAAATGCTTATGCCATGTCCATCTGTTGCAGTCAGGTTCACATTGCTGGAGGAAATCACCCAACCAAGAGCAGCTTGTGGAAAAAAAAAAAAAAAAAGGTTTATTTTGGCTTACAGGCTGAAGTAGGAAGCTCCATGATGGCAGGGAAAACGATGGCATGAGCAGAGGGTGAACATCACCCTTTGGCCAACATAAGGTGGACAATAGTAACAGGAGAGTGTGCCCAACACTGGCAAGGGAAAACTGGCTTTAACACCCATAAACCCGCCCCCAGCAATACACCACCTCCAGCAGGCTTCAATTTCCAATTGCCATCAGCTGGGGAACCTAGCATCCAGAACACCTATGTTTATGGGGGACACCTGAATCAAACCACCACACCATCCAAAGAGCAGATATAGCAGCCACATGTCAGCCATGACAGAGCATGGTTTCCATAGCAACGTGATTTATTTCTAGGAAAAGTTGTTAACTTAAAAGAGTAAAAATTCACCAATATTTACTTTTTCATTGTTGGCAGATCATAGTGCTTGGTTATAGGAAAATGAAACACTTGCTGGCATAGAATAAACAAGAAATGAGGTCATCTTGGATGCAGATCAAAAGGAGCCACAGCACACAGAGAGCACTGGGTGGCACGTGTGCTGTGTCAGGGCTGGAGCCTGCCCCCTTCGAGTATGCATGACCATGCAAAGCCATCAAGCATCTATACCACAAGGCAGTTTTCAAGAGTCTTCCTTGAGAAGAGAAAATGTAAGGGAGAGGAAAGGATGACTTTTTCCAGGGAGCAGCACTTGGTGTTCAATGGCACAAAAAGGCCTAGAACTAGAAGTAAAAGACAGACACATGTATCATTCATATTCTGAGATACAATCACAGGCAATCTCAGGTACTCCCCAGCCCCTCCATGAGAGAGGTAGTACCGCGCTTCCTGACGTTCAGATGGAGGTGAACACTGAGGCACAGAAGTGAAGCGTCTTGCCCAAGGATGCACAGTTGGGGAATAACAAAACCAGGAAAGAAGGCTTGAAAGTCAGGCCCCCAAGACTTGCTCTGCTACACAAATGAGACATTAAAAGAAGGAGGCTGGGGAGATGGCTCTGTGGATGAAGTGCTCCTCACAAGTAGAGTCTGACTTCAATCCTCAGGACCCATGAAAACGGCCAGGTGTGGCGGAGCACACTTGTAATCCCAGCGCTGGGGAGATGGAGACAGGAGTAGCGCTCGCCAGTCATTCTGTCTTAACTGGTTTAGCTCCAAGGCAGTGAAGTATCCTGTCCCAAAAGGAGGTGAATGGCGTACTTGAGACACAACACCTGAGGCTGTCCTCTGGCTGCCACACTGTATGTGGCCCCCCAATGCACCCATACACACATATGAATGTGCACATACACATGTAAACAAACAAACAAAAACCAGAGGAAGGTTTGAACAAGAGTTCAAACTCCTCCACTGTCTTGAGTGGCTGAGCCTAAGCTCTTCAAACTTAGGTTCAGCAGGATTTCTATTCTACCAGGCTTTTCAAAATAGACACACATGAATGATAGGGGAAAACATCCCACTTTGTCCTTTGGCCTCTGACTTGTATCTTGCCTTGAGACAAAGTCTCTCTCTAGACCCAGAGCTGCTGTTTGTATTCACTTATACTAACCAGTAAGCCCCAGTGATTCTCCAGTCTGCACTGCACCCTGCCCAGGACTGTGGTTACAAGCATATGTGACCATGCTGAACTGTTTTCATGGGTGGTAGGAAGTCAAACTCAGGGGCAGTCAGGCCCCCGTTCAGACCCTCACCTTTGCATGGTGAATGCTCGTACCAGCTCTCCAGCCCAAAGCTGGTTATTATCAAGCCTCACAGTCAACTTGCTCCTCTTCTGCCTTCAGGGATTGCTGTGGGGAGGAATGGGCTTGACCCTGCATTCCTTCTAGCCAACCAGAGTTGATGACGTAAAATGGCTGCAGTCCTCACACCAGCTGTCTTTGCTGGCCTTGTGGATTAAAAAAGAAATCAAGATTAAGAAGCAGCTACTTAGCTGGGAGTGGTGGCGCACGCCTTTAATCCCAGCACACGGAGGGCAGAGGTTGAAGGATGGCTGGGAGTTTGAGGCCACCCTGAGACTCCATAGTGAATTCCAGCTCCACCTGAGCTTGAGTGAGTCCCTACCCACCCCCCCCACCCGCCAATTAAAAAAAAATAAAGAAAAGACAGAACAAAAATCCCAGTACCTGCTGTGGACCAAAAAGTTTGTCTTTGAGCTGGAATATAAATAAAAATGTGGGGGTGAGGATAGCTTTATATAGTAACTTCTGGCAATGCCCCTGCTTCAGGAGTACTTAATTTCACTTCAACCACCACAAGGTCAGTAAGATTGAGTGGGCTATTGGACTCTGCTGAGTCTCAGTTTTCTTGTCAGAACAATGGGGCTCATAGTACCACCCTCTTCATGCTATAGATATCTGGTGGAAAATCAATCTAGAGCAGCAAGAATCACATCAGGCGTGCTCCCAGCCTCACCCCGCTCTGTGTGTGTGTGTGTGTGTGTGTGGTGCATGCCAACATCCCTGAACTTTGTGAATTGCCACAAGCATTCCATATTCTCTATAACATCAGTATTTGCCCACTTTCCTAGAAGGTCCTTCTCTGACTTAGTTTCTCAAAAGCAAAAGAAAAAAATCCCTCCTCGTTTTGCACATTTAATTCAAGAGTGACTCACCCAGGTAGGCTTACACAGCTCCTCTGTCTTCCCACTGCTTCTAGTACTCTACTGTTAGGAAGCTCTTTAGGCAGCAGTGATTTTCCCGTGTGTACTTCTCACTCAGCTCTCTGAGTATACATCCATCCTTAGTGTAGAGCACAGAGCCTGACGCCAGGTGGACATACAGAAAGTAATTAGTGAATGGATGAACTGGCAGATATTGGATTTCAATATAAAGTCCGGGCTTTAGTTCAATAAATTAAACTAAGACAATCTTCTAGAGGTGTTAACGATTGAATTCAATCAGACTGGATGGATGTAGCCATTCAATCTAAAATGCATTCCCAGTTTGGTTTTAATGGAACCCCACAGCCTTAGAAATGATAGTCGAAAAAGAACTAAGCCCTGAAGCGACTGTGGTTTGTTTTGTGATGGAAAGACATTCTTTTTTTTTTCGAGATAAACATAAAATTTATTTAAAGTACTAAAATTCTTTTTTTTTTTTTAAGTTTTATTTATTTATTTGAGAGCAACAGACACAGAGAGAAAGACAGATAGAGGGAGAGAGAGAATGGGCGCGCCAGGGCTTCCAGCCTCTGCAAACGAACTCCAGATGTGTGCACCCCCTTGTGCATCTGGCTAACGTGGGACCTGGGGAACCGAGCCTCTAACCGGGGTCCTTAGGCTTCACAGGCAAGCGCTTAACCGCTAAGCCATCTCTCCAGCCCAAAGTGCTAAAATTCTTATGACTCCCAAAACTTCACATGAGAATTATAATAGGCATTAACTTAAATATTCAAGGTCAACTCAAATCCAGGAGTCTCTTGTTTTGGTGACTTTGCTAGGAAATAGATGAATTAAAATCCTAACTAACAGTAGCTGGGCATGGTGGCATACAACTTTAATCCCAGCACTTGGGAGACTGAGGTAGGAAGATCACAGTGAGTTCAAGGCCACCTTCAGGCTTTATAAAAATCTGGTTTTATAACTCTAAGTAAAAACTTATTTTAGGACTGGGGAGATGGCTTAGTGGTTAAGTGCTTGCCTGTGAAGCCTAAGGACCTCAGTTCGAGGCTTGATTCCCCAGGACCCATGTTAGCCAGATGCATAAGGGGGCGCATTCTCTATCTCTTTCTCTGCCACTTTCTCTTTCTGTCTGTCGCTCTCAAATAAATAAATAAAAATAAACAAAAGAATTTAAAAAAACTGATTTAACTATACCACACCCCCACCCTTGTTGTTTATTTATTTATTTATTTTTTGACAGGTTATCAGGCTGGTCTTGCATTCATGATTCTCCTACCTCTGCCTCCCAACTGCTGGGGTTAAATTATGTACCGTCATGCCCGTGGAAAGGCATGCTTAAGACTAGAGGGAGGAGGCTAAGATCATGACCCAACTTGCACCACAGAAATTCTGCAAGACTCTAATTCTGACAGTGTGTCTCAAGGTATCACTGGTAACTTTTTCGCCATCTCATAGGTCTTCTGAATAGTCACACACTAGAAGACCTGCATGCACAGAGACACCAAGAAAAACCAATGGCAGGGCTGGGGGGATGGCTCAGTGGGTAAAGTGCTTGCCCTGCAAGCGTTAGGACTGGAGCCCAGATCCTCAACACCCATGTAAAATTCAGCTGTGCTGTACGCACCTGTAACGCCAGTGCTGCGGAGGGGAAGGGAAGATCACGGGGGCTGGCTGGGCAGCTGGTCTCGCAGAATCAGAGAGCTCTTGGCTCAGTGAGAGAACCTGTCTCAAAAATGAATGTAGGGGGCTGGAGAGATGGCTTAGTGGTTAAGCGCTTGCCTGTGAAGCCTAAGGACCCCGGTTCGAGGCTCGGTTCCCCAGGTCCCACGTTAGCCAGATGCACAAGGGGGCGCACGCGTCTGGAGTTCGTTTGCAGTGGCTGGAAGCCCTGGCGCGCCCATTCTCTCTCTCTCCCTCTATCTGTCTTTCTCTCTGTGTCTGTCGCTCTCAAATAAATAAATAAATAAAAATTAAAAAAAAAATGAATGTAGGGAGTGATAAAGGAAGATACCTGACATTAATCTCTGGCCTCCACATGGATGTGCATACACAAACATGCATATATACACACACACCATACAATACCATGCACACACATATACATCACACACACACCATACAATACCATACACACACACACACCATACACTCACACCACACACATACCATACACATCACACACACACACCATAGACATACCATACACACATACACCCATACAGCATACACACATATGCAAAAAAAAAAAAAAAAAAAAGGATAACTAGGTTGCTTTTCTTCTTTTCTTTTGCCCCACACTAATCCAGGGGTCAATGTAAACAGATATCTCTTCCATTGTTCCAAAGGAACACCCAGTTCTTAAGCACATTCCCTGTAATGGAAATGAGCTCAGAGCCAAGGATGAAAACCAGTCCATCCACAGGGTCCAAAGCAGCTTAGGCCTGCAATGAGCTATTGGGCAGGATGCAAGCTGACTTTTTCTGGCTGAGACCTAGAAAAACTAGTCTAAGGAAAACATTACAGAACCACCTGTCCCTCAGCTTGCTGGCCAGCCTGTGTAAAGCTCACATGCACTCAACCAATGGAGTTGGTCATAGATAAACATTGGATGTGACAGAGGCTTCTGTGGAAGATGTCACAGGGCTAAATAGTCAAACATTTCTCACCTGGCACAGGTGCCTGCAGGCTTAGAGGAGGTTCTTAGGTCCCATATGACTGCTTGTATGGTTTACTGTTACTTTTGAAGATACCATCTGCCTCATCCCAGTCAGAAAGGGTATACACACACACACACACACACACACACACACACACACACACCATCCTATAGGTATAGGGCAACTGAGATTCTTTAACACTACCCTGAGAAGGTCATCTGTTTTGAGAGCCATAGAGTCCAGTTTATTTCCATCACTTTTCTACTTTTTAATTTTTTTTTTGTAGGAAGATGTTACAGTTTGTGAAATGTGCCCCACAGGTTCAGGCATTCACACACTTGGTTCCCAGATGGTGGCACTGTTTAGGACAGATGTGGAACTTTAGAAGGTGGAGCCTGGGCTGGAGAGATGGCTTAGCGGTTAAGTGCTTGCCTGTGAAGCCTAAGGACCCCGGTTTGAGGCTGGTTCCCCAGGTCCCACGTTAGCCAGATGCACAAGGGGGCGCATGCATCTGGAGTTCGTTTGCAGAGGCTGGAAGCCCTGGCGCGCCCATTCTCTCTCTCCCTCTATCTGTCTTTCTCTCTGTGTCTGTCGCTCTCAAATAAATAAATAAATAAATAAATAAAAAGAAGGTGCAGCCTTTCTGGAAGAAGGCTCTGTCAGGCCTTGACATTTTAAAAGCCCAGCCCACTGTGTATTCACTCTCCCTTTCCCTGACTCTGCCTGCAATGCAACCCGTGGGCTTCCTGCTCCTGCTGCCATTTGTTCCCCCTCCCCCCCCCCCGACCACCCCAGAGTGTAAACCAGAATAAAGCCTTTCCTTCCTTAAGTTACTTCTGGCCAGGTATTTGGTCACAGCAATGAGTAAAGTAACTAATACAGACAGGATAAAAATGAGAACATGAGCTCAGCGTCAATTTGCATCACCTTCTGCAAAATGTAAGCAGCTCTACTTCATGTATCTGCTCCCATGCCTTCCCCACCAGGGTGGGCTATAACCTCCAACTGTAAGCTAAAATATACCCTTCAGTTCTTAAATTTCTTTTGTCAGTGTATTTGGCTATAGCAATGAGAAATGTAACTAATATAGGGGCAAAACTATTGCTATAGTTTATTTTTTTTTTAAATTAGTTTTCTATTCTACAAATACAAGCAGTTTGGTACCATAATAAGGCTCGTCCATGACCTACCCCCTCCGCATTGGCCCCTCCTTATTGAGGTATATGTGTCGTGCATTGTGGAGTTAGACCACAGTTATTGGTACGATAAATGTCTCTGCATATCATGACCCAACATGTGGCTCTGACATTCATTCCACCCCCTCTTATGCAAAATTTCCCTGAGCCATGTTGGGATCATTTTTGGTCTGCTTCAGTAATGAGGTGTTGGAGCCTCTGGGGCTCTGGCTCTCTGATTTGGTAGGAGTTGATTTTTCTCTGTGTTGGTCTCCTTCCTTCTTGTGTTGGTATCCTGTTTATCAGGAAAACAGCACCCTTGCTTGTTTCACCAATTTTTCTTAGTCTCAGCTGGGGCTCTTTTGAGGTATGATGGGGTGGCTCTCTCCTTAGGATCTGCATCTACCTGAAAAAGAGAAGCAGATTCTCCAATGGAGAGTAAGTTAGCACCAGGACAAATGAGATAGCCCTTACTTTTTTTATAGAGAGTTTAATATGTGTAGGCCCTCTTGTAGCCCATGATGGAGGGTAGCTTGATATTGGAGAGTGGGCTTATGTTTGGATATGGTTCTGACTTGTTTCCCAGCTCCAGCTATGGTTCTTGTACCACTTAGGGGATCAGTTAGCCAAATCAAGATCAGTTGGCTCCCCACCATGGCTGTGTTCCACTATTGCACTTGTGTGGGCATCACATCAGGTTATTTGCTGCTAAGTAGGTTGGACCATGAGTTGCTTAGACAGATATTGGTCATTTCCCCCAGTCGCCCATGTGGCATCTTCTGGCACTAGACACGCTGACTGTCTGGAGACCGACTCTCTCCTGGCTTCCAGCCATGCCATTCCATTTTACGTGTCAGCTGCTTATGGTGTCTTCAGCAATAGGGTCTTACCACTAACCTTTGGTGGGTCATCAAGTACTCTGACAAAAATCTGTCATTCTTTTAGAAAACCTTGTAGGTTCCTCTGATCAAAAGCTCATTGTGAGTGATAGCCCCATGCTGGTACTGGGAGTTATGGGTCAGTGCCCCCTAAGAAAATAAGGAAAAAAGGTATGGTGCTGGACAAACTGGATAACAACATGCAGGAAACCGAAACTTGATCCACACATTTCACCATGCACTACACTCAAATCCAAATGGATCAAAGACCTCAATATAAGACCAGGAACTCGAATACTACTGGAAGAAAATTTAGGAAGTAATTTCCATGATATAGGAATGGAAAAAGACTTCCTGAACAAAACCCCAGTAGCTCACAATCTTAAACAGTCACTCAACCAATGGGATCATATGAATCTAAAGAGTTTCTTTACAGACAAGCATACAATAAGCAAAGCCAATAGATTACCCATAAATGAGCAAAAATATTTGTGGGTTATCCAACTGATAGAACCTACAAAGAACTCAATAAACAGTAAGAAGGCAAACACTCCACTCACAAAATGGGGCAAAGAGATGAACAGGCAGTTCACAGAGGAAGAAATACAAATGGCAAACACACACTTAAGAAAATGTTCATCATCCCTAATCATCAGAGAAATGCAAATTAAAACAACTATGAGATTCCACCTTACCCCAATAAGGATAGCAAACATCAAAAAAATCAAACTAAAATAAATGCTGGTGAGGATGTGGAGAAGCAGGAACACTCATCCACTGTTGGTGGGAATGTAGGATGATACAACCACTTTGGAAAGCAATATGGAGACTATTGTTATAGTTTTAATAAATGGGATTTTGTGCTGGCTAAATCACCTTCTAAATATTTATGTTTAGTCCATACATTAGTGCTGCTCTCAGTTTTGGTCAAAGAAGCTTCTTTTTGCAGTGGGTAGTGATTACTAAAGAGACTCATAATTGTTCAAAGTGCTAAGAATAAGTGACTAGTGAGTGCTCATGATTAAATGGGACATCTATATCATACCCTCCAAGGCTCAAGGAACATTACGGGAAAGAATGTAATAATAGTGGGAGGACAGGAAGGAGGACTGTGGAACACTGTCTTCCAGACATGACAGGCCCACTGCACTTACGAACTCAAGGCGGCTGTGGCTACCAGTACAAGATGTGCACAAGATTGATCCGCCAACCTTGTATCATGGATGGTGGGGTGGCTCAAGAGGCCCCACCCCTTCCTCAGGAACAATTGGCTGTTAATAGTTGCTGGAGCGGAGAAAGGGCTTTTCTTCAGTCATGTAGCCTCTGGTAAGTTGCCTATGTTCCAATAAATACCCACTCCTATCCTTGTTCATGAAAGCAACCCGAATTTAAATTCCATGGGTCACACACAAAATAATTCATCAAAGTAGAAGGGGAACTAGTTGGGAAGAAGTAGAGAGGGGTCCAGCAAGAGTGAGAGGGAAGCAAGAGAAGGTAATGGTATAGTAAATATGATCAAAATTAATTATATCGATTGTGTAAAATATAATTAAAATCAAATTTTTAAAAAGCCACCCCTGAAACAATGACTAGAAACAAGCACATTGATTATTTCTTATAGATTCTGTGGGTCAGGAAAGGAGGGACAGCTCAGTTGGGTGGCTTTCTCATGCAATTTTGGCAGTCAGTTCCAGCTAAAGTTGGGGTTTAGTGAGCTGGGGAAGCTAGAGATAGCAAGCATCTATTTGTCTTCAGCATCTCCATGTGATCTCTCCCCACAGACCAACACTTGGGCTTCTCTACAGCATAGCAGGTGTGTACTTCCTCCATGGTAGCTGTGGTGTCCCAAGTGTTTTGGTCTTGGGAGTTGGAGGGCATAAAATGTCACAACTAGCATTCCATACTAGCCAAGGCAGTCAAAGGGTCTGCTCATATTCAAGCAGAGGGAACCTGGACTCCATCTCTTGGTGGAGAAGTGACAAGGCTCTGGACGAGCATGTAAGACTGAAAGTGTTGCAGCCATTTGAGGAAAGTGCAATACGTCAGAGTAAATTGTTATTTATATACATTGTTCTTCTTCAAGATCTCTTACACTTCAGTAAGAATGATGATAGGAAATCTGAAGTACTGAGGGAGGGAGGTTAGAGCACTTCTAGATATAAGCTCTCATTGAACCTCAATTAGACTGTTTATTCACTTACCAGTCATTCAACTGATATTTACTGAGCATCTGTCCTATAGATGCTGTCATGAGATATTGTTTTAAGAGCATCAGTGATCAAACCAACCCTGCCATCACATGATTTCCACTTCTGTGAAGTACTTGCATTAACCAGGTTTCATGTGTTAGGTTCTGTCTTAAGAACTTCACGTATGTGGTCCTATTTTATCCTCACAGCAACTTATGAAGTCAGCCTTTCCTCCCCACTTGTACTCTGCCCAAGGACAGGATGAGTGGTTTGTCCAAGCCATGGGATGCACCTGGGTAGACCTGTGTGTTCTGGCTCCACAGTCTCTCCTCACTATGTGACACAGACTCCCTGGCAGAAAGGGAACTTACCATTTCTTCACTCTTACTCCATAGAGCCTCAGCCGTGCTATGTGGTGAAATGGTTGCCCAAGGTCAAAAATGGGACTAAACTATCATCTTCCAGAGCATGACTGCTTTAGGGGTGTCTTAGATTCACTGGGCAAAGAATCCGGTGACGGATGAGGGCTTAGGCACATACTTACACAATGATAGTTCTGTGGAGACAGACTGTCTGTGCCACAGTTTGGATGTGGAATGTTCCGCACAGGCTCATGTGTTTGAGCAGTTATCCCCAACTGGTGGCACCGTTTGGGGAAGCTGTGAATGCTTTAGGAAGTAGGAATTAGGTGGTGGAAGCAAGTGGGTTGCTAAAAGGTCATAGGGGTCAGCTTCTGATTCTTTCTCTTCCATACACTTCCCCTAACTAAGAGGGGGATCATACATGATTGGTCAGGTTATGATTCACTTCCTCCAATAAGGCTCCTCCTCCGAAAGGTTCTACAACCTTCTAAAACAGCACCTCCTGTGAACCAATATTCAGACACCTGAGTCCATGTGGTATATTTCACACTCAAACTCCAGTACAGAGCTTTCTTCACATAGGATTGTCTTAGCCTTGGAAGGGTCTGGAAGGCACCAAAGTTCTAAAATTTTGTGGATTTTCCAAAGAAAACTTGAATGTAGGGGCAGCTACACTTGGAGTCAGGAATCTTTGGTGTGAGTCCTTGCCAACCACTAATTCACTGTGTGACCCTGAGTGAGTCATTGTCATTTGAACCTTTGATTTGCTCATCTTTTCATGCAGACCCTGGTGAGAGAACTGCCCCTGACCTTCTCTGGCTCTCCTTGGGATTCTCTGGTGCTGATGTAAGTGCAAAGAGTCCATTCAGTTTTTAAGTCCCACAGATTTCTTTACAAAAGGTTTCCATGTGGCAGATTTAAACAGTAACTGCAGGGCAGGACAGAGGACAGGATATTGTGTTCTTCGCTGAGCCATCAAAGGATGACACACAGATCTTGGTCACACTGTCCTCAAATGCGTGAATCAGTGTGAGGCCATGCAGCATGGGGCCAGGAGAAATGAATCATACCTTACTTCCTTAAGCCTCAATGGGGGACTGTTGGCCCTCTTTAATTCACATAAGACAGTTGTTTCCATAATTGATACTGCTATGGGGTACAAAATTCAAACGAACAAAGTGAAAAGTTTCTCTTTTACTAGTCACTAATTCCACTCATCTCCCTGTCCATGACAGACTTAGTTACCAGAGATTTTGTGAATCTTTCCAGCTCTACCCTATATGGAATAAGTATATTTATATGCATATCTATATGGAATATGTATAAGAATAAACAAACATATATATATATGTAAATATATACAATATATTCCTTTTACACAAGCACTCATACTGTTCTGTATCTTCCTTTTTTACTTGATATATGTCTTTAATCATTCCTCACCATGGCAGTGGTATAATTCTTTTGTATGTGTATGTGGTTTTCTGTATGTTTGCTACCAGAACTGGATGGCCAACCTGTGAGTATGTGTCTGTGGCTGTGTATCCACATGTGTGCACATGCATGTGAGGTCAGAGACCAACACTGAGTGTCTTCCCCAATGGTTCTCCACTTTATTTTTTTAAGACAAGGTCCCTCAGTGACTAGACCTCACTGATTTATTTAGATAAGCAAGCCAGCAAGCCCCAGGGATCTTCTTGTCTCTATCTCCCCAGAACTGGGATTACAAGTGCATACTGCCACTTCTGGCTCCTTACATGGGTCCTGGAGATCTGAACTTAGGTCTGTATGCTTGCGCAGCAAGCACTTTGTCAAACGAATTATCTCCCTAGCCCAAGAATATTCTCATTTTTAGTGGCTGTATAACATTCCACTAGATGTGATATAAATTAATTTGACCAGCCCACTGTCAACAACCTCCAACACTGCTTTCATGCATGCAATATACATGCATATTTGCAAAGGCATATGGATCTGTGGGATCCACTGTAATGTTTTATATTGTTACATTATGGGGTAGGGATAATTACATTTTCATTTTCATAATAAGCCAACATTCCCTTCATAGAAGTTAGAATTTGAACTAAACAAATTGGAAATCTAATCCATTTGTTTCTTTGCAATAGAGGAATCTAAGTATAGTTAGTTCCCCTTTATTTCTCTTTCTGCTTTTATTCACTGACTGGTTATGCTGATCTGGAAATAATTACAACTTTGTTAAATAAAACGTATTAGATCCCCTGCACTGGACCCTAACGACTGTAGCAAACAGCAGTGGAGTCACATATATCCCATAATTAAACTGACCAGATTTATAGATACTGTGATAGTCACAGCTACCAGTCAGAAGGGACCGAGTCTACCTGAGTGTGAGTAGGAAGTACTCTCTGCCTTGACCCTGTGGCAACGTAATGACCATTCTGCTTTTGGTGTCTCATTCCAGATTTCATAGCCTCCTGCACTCACTGGAGCACTTTTCTAAATCTTGGGTGGAATGCCACCTAAGTGAAGAATACTAATGAAGTACAATTGTGATTTAAAAAAAAAAAGGGGGGGCTGGAGAGATGGCTTAACGGTTAAGTGCTTGCCTGTGAAGCCTAAGGACCCCAGTTCGAGGATCGGTTCCCCAGGTCCCACGTTAGCCAGATGCACAAGGGGGCGCACGCATCTGGAGTTCGTTTGCAGAGGCTGGAAGCCCTGGCGCGCCCATTCTCTCTCTCCCTCTATCTGTCTTTCTCTCTGTGTCTGTCGTTCTCAAATAAATAAAAATTAAAAAAAAAAAAAGAAGAAGAAGTTAATGCTAGGCATGATGGTGCATGCCTTTAATACCAGCACTTGGGGAGCAGAGGTAGGAGGATCGCCATGAGTTCGAGACTACCCTGAGAATACACAGTGAATTCCAGGTCATCCTGGGACCCTACCTACGGGGAAAAAAAAAAAAAAAAAAGCTAAAAGTTGAATTGATTCACTGAGTTACTGTAAGAGTTACTTGCTAAGGAGCTAACCTTATCTTTGTCAGCAAATCCCAAAGAAAGAACTGTCCAGAAAGGGCCCAGAGGGATAATAATAAGAAAAGGTAGTTTAGGCTAAAACAAAGTAAAATGGAGTTCATTGATAGGGTGGCCTGACTACAGAAATAACTAATATGCAGATTGCCATATCTACTTTCACCCACACTGGCATTGGAGTGATTTTTCCAGAGAATTTCTGCAACACAATTAGAGCTTTACATCAACTGTGTTGAAGTTTTCTTTTTGATGACTTCGAGAGTTGTTTTGAGGATTAGAGTTTGGCATTGCCCATCCCTCCTCTCTGTGGAAGACTTCTGGAAGAATCTTCTTAGTGTCTGTAGCAGGTAGATGCCAGGCTCCAACCACGCCACCAAAGTGTTCCCCCATGCCCACCCTAGCTGCATTCATGCTGAAATTCACCAGAATATGTTGCTCTGAAAAAAGTGAAAGATGCCATTCTAACATTTCTGTGTGAATGTGAAACACTACTCAAGAGGAGTGAGGGAAGGGTGAAAGGACACATGTGACCCGTCAACAGGAAGGGGAGGATTTAGAGAAGAAGAGGGGCTTGGGGAGGACAAGAATCAGCAAAATCAAATATGATACCTAAATCTCCATATGCTATCTATTCTATTTATTTAGCTATCTATCTATATTTATTTAGCTATTTATCTATATTTTTAACAATTATAGTTCTATATTTCCTATCCCCATCCCACATTCTCTGAGGGCTCATCTCAGTGATATATTGCCCAGTGGTGTTCATTTGGGGGCAATTAATGTTTCATTCAGTTTCTATGGTTGGGGGGATGTGCCTCAAGCTATTTCTACCCACCCTGTGGCTCTTACAATCTTCCCACCCCTTCTTCTGCAATAGTTCCCGAGTCTTAGTGGTTCTGTTAGCAGTCTGGTTTACTGTTCAGTTCTCTGTAGCCTCTGGATTTCTGATTCAATGTGTTCTGATTGCCCAGTGTCTGGTGATATTCCCCTGGAGCCACTGGTTTTGAAGCCAGCACTGGGAACAATACTTTCTCATGGACCCTGGCAAATGTGGTAGAGGTGGCACAATTTATGGTAGGCAGACAGCTGTCTTTTCTTGCCATACTGATGGATCTTGAGTCTCCTTGGGTTTCTCTACCATCTTCATGGTTTTGGAAAAGGGAGTATTATCTGGAATCTTGTCTCCATGTTCCACTGTTGTTAGGGGTGTAGCACCTACTGCTCCATCTTAAGCAGAAGCCCCCCCCCATCTAATTTTTTTTTAAAGAATCTTATATAGGTAAAAGGATGGAAAAATCAATCTTTACAATAAGACTATTGAGTTATCACCTGTGAAGTTTAAAATAGACTTGTAACTCAATTTCTAGTCTAAGAACAAATGTTTCATCAACTGAAAAATAATAGGATGAGTAATCTCATACTTTGCTTGCAAGATTACTAATCTCTCCCTCATTGCACCATGCCACTCCTGGTTTTGCCTTTCAGATTAACCTTCTTTGTTTTTCAAAATAGAAATAGGGTGTTATCATGATTCTAGTTCACTCATTTTCCACATGCTTTTCAGGGTTACTTCTCAGAATCTAGTGGGGCTGGGGACATGAGCCTAGAGGCCAGTCTGTGACCCCGGGAAAGGACTGTGGGGATGGAGTTGCTTCCTTTTGCCCTAGCACAGGGTATTGGTGATGAGGACTTGAGGCCAGCTCACTTCAGAGCTCCATACATCCTTTCTGCAACATCAGTAAAGGAACTGCTGACTGGCAGATGACTCAGTGGAAAAACAGCACCTAGAGTGCACTTAAGTGATGCAAAATTTTGGGTCCAGGGAGGGATTGAATTAAAGATATAGGAGATCTCAACCTTTGGGTCCTTTGTCCAAGTAACAAAGTTGAAAACTCAGACTAGAAGAAGGGTAAATTATGAATTATAAGGCTATTTTAGAAATAGTGAGGATCCAGAGAGAAGGTAGCAGGGAAGCCCAAGCCAAAGGAAACTCTCCCCCTTCCCCAGCATGGGAAGAGAGAAGGGGAGATGGAGAAGTCTCCCTCACATAGGAAGATCTCCAGGGAAGAAGCCTCTGGATAAGGGGTTTCCACATGTGGAAAACAAAGCCAAAAGCTCCCCATCACATAGTGAGGATTAAGAGAGGGTAAAGGACTCAGAGCTCAAAGAGAGAGCACCTATGTAGCAAAACAGGAAAGCCTTCAGAAACAAAACACATATAGAAAGCAAGCAGGAAAATGCCTAGGGAAAAAGAAATTCCCCTCCAGGAGAGAGCTTACCAAATAAGGACCAGAAGAATCAGGGGTCAGGAGAATAAAGAACGATTTACACATGTGGTTAGGCTCCTTTATATGGGTTGGACGTCCAATTAGGATAAGACTCTTCATCAGACTTGGGTGTGTAGGGGAGACCTGATTGGCTGGTGGACTCAAGAGGCTGATTCAGGAGGGGAGCAGCCCACAGGTACCCTAAGGGAAAACTTCAAGAAGCCATAAGCCCTGCTGACTTGTTGCTTGCAGCCATCTTACATGAGACTGGGTCAGACAAGGGTTCTATTCCTGCCAGGGCAGGAAGGTGACATCGCCTTGGACTTCTGTCCCCAGCTGACTGCAAGCTTGAGGATCTGACTTCAATCTCCACATTTCAGATAGTCCAGATTCAATATTCCTGGAATATACAGGACTCCACACAGCAGATTGTGTTGCCATTACAAATTTATCTAGGCCCTGTTGACAGCCAAAGGGGAACTGTTTACAGTCTTGCCGGACAGAGCCTAGGCAGTAAGCAGCAATGCCGAGGTGGATGGGAGCCAGAGGATGGGAGATAAAGTGGAGAATGTGGGGCAACAGGACTTCTGGGCTTCCTATGGTATGTGTATCCCCCCCCCCCCCAAGGTGGTTTAAAATCCATAGTTCATCCTCTTTTTCATATCTCCCATTCTTCTCTTTCCCATTGAGCCCAGAATCAGGCAGAGATGAAGACAGGCAAACATGGTATCCTTTCTTATAGTAGCTCTCTCTCAGGCCTTACCCTCTTCCAGGGAGTCTGACTTACCTGGGTTGGGCAAAGGTGAATCTCGGCATGCAGAGATTTATAGCTCCCCAGAAGATTTCAAGGTCACCAATCATTGATCTAACAGAGCCCATCTCCACACACCCTCCACACACCTGGGAAGGGGTTATTTGTATTAGGTCAATCATTCCCAAACTGCCTGGCCTTGAGACTCACTAAGGAAGAAGACATTCTTAGACATTGTCTCAGCAACATTAGGCAAAATCTGTACTGTGAAAGTAGTCACAAAAGCAGTGAACATGGACTTCATGTAGTGTTAACAGGCCTCTATAATGCTATCTCTTTCCTTCCTCTCTATCTATCATCTATATCTATCTATCTATCTATCTATCTATCTATCTATCTATCTATCTATCTATCTATCTATCGTCTCAATATAGGTAGGGGGAGTTGGCTTCAGGGCTAAGAGCACTTCTTGCATAAGCATAAAGGCTTGAAAGGGCCCAATTTTCCATGAATTGGATTCCTCAGCACCCCTGTCAATAGCTGGGCATGGTCACTGGTCTCTGTAATCCCAGTCCTGTGGGGAGCAGAGACTGCAGAATGGGCAGAGAATCAATGGGGCTCATGAACACAGCAGCTCCCCATTCACTGAAAGACTCCATCTCCAGGAACAAACAGGTGCATGATAGAGGAAGACGCCTCTGGCATCTGCACACACAAGAGGCATGTATATATACTATACATGCACATGAAAACATATATATATATATATATATATATATATATATATATATATATATATATATATAAAATATATGTGTGTGTGTGTGTGTGTGTGTGTGTGTGTATAGCTTACTGTGAAGAGTAAAACTTAAATACTTAAACCACTTCATATTAAAAAAAATTCAACCCCCAGCTGATAATTTCTTTCAAGACTAAAATAAATTAATGGTAAAATTATAATGCTTATTTTTGATAATAAGTATCCACTAATTTGCAGAGGTCTTTTGCACATGAACCTGAGGGGACAATTCCTTTTAAAAATATTTTATTTTTTCGCAGCACTTGGGAGGCAGAGGTAAGAGGATCGCCAAGTGTTCAAGGCCACCCTGTTTGGCTTCCCATGTTACCAAACTAGCCCGGCAGCAGCACCCTTTTCCTGGTCTGCAGCAAGAGCTTGCTCATTGTTCCTCTTCTAGCTCTTCTCTTTAGTCCATTTCCCAGTTAGAAGCCAGAATGATCTTTTTATAGAACACATAAGCCATGCCATTTCTCTGTTTAAAATCTCCACAGCTTCTCTTTGCCTTTAAAATAAAATCCAAACTCCTTATCTTGCTGTTGCAGGTAGGTTCACATTGCTGGTAGAAATCACACAACCAAGAGCAGATTGTGGGAAAAAAGGTTTATTTTGGCTTACAGGCTCAAGGGGAAATCTCCATGATGGCAGGGAAAACGATGGCATGAGCAGAGGGTGGACATCACCCCCTGGTCAACTTCACATGGACAACAGGAATAGGAGAGTGTCCCAAATACCGGCATGGGGGAACTGGCTATAATATCCATAAGCCTGCCCCCAACAATACACCACCTCCAGGAGGCGTTAATTTCCAATTGCCATCAGCTGAGGAAACTAGCATTCAGAGCACCTAAGTTTATGGGAGACACCTGAATCAAACCACCACACTTGTCCTCCATGATGTGACCTCTACTATGTCTCTTAACATAAATAACCAAATAGCCTAGATGCTCTTCAGATATGCCAATGTCACTACTACTGCTTCATGGATTTTTGCATTTTCTCTTCCCAGATTGAGATTGTATCAAGATCAAGACATGGCAGGGTCCTTCTCATCCTCTTGATCCACCTCAAATGACAACTCTTTAATAAGAGTTTACAAACAATAAGAGGGAACCAATTGTCATGTCTTCCCATTTTCTTCTGGCCTCTTCTGACTTCTCAATCTTGCCTTCTTTTCCACCATTGAAATCTTAGGGAGTCCCGATGAGGGATCCTGGAGAAGCTCTGTCAGTGTGGATTTATCTGATGCTTTCTTCATGTTTACACTGGGCTCACTGGTTTCTGGAAAGAAGACCAGAGGTGAGGTGTCCTGTCTTGGTCCACTTGGACTTCTATGCTCAATCACAGAAAGACAAACACCATATGGTCTCACTTATTTGCAGTTCCTAATCTGGACTAACTTGAGTTGCTGACATACCTCATAGGTACCTCAAGGCCCAGATAATAGGAATGGAATGGTTTGGGGGGAGAAAAAAGAGAGGTGGGGGAAAATGAACACACAACAAAATCCAAAATGAACTAGTACCATAGAAACCTTTGTCTTTGAAGACAGACTAAAAGATAATACCCACAACAGCAGTACGGGGAGCACCTAAAAAGGACTTTGGAGTGGGTGGGATGAAGCCTAACCTTAAAAAAATATTTTTAGGGGCTGGAGAGATGGCTTAGCGGTTAAGCGCTTGTCTGTGAAGCCTAAGGACCCTGGTTCGAGGCTTGATTCCCCAGGACCCACATTAGCCAGATGCACAAGGGGGCGCACACATCTGGAGTTCGTTTGCAGTGGCTGAAGGCCCTGGTGCACCCATTCTCTATCTATCTGCCTCTCGCTCTCTCTGTCTGTTGCTCTCAAATAAATAAATAAATAATAAACAAAAAAATTACAAAAAAAATTGTTATTGTCTTTGGCCTGTAACTCCTGGTATAAGAAATTGGCTGCTACCCACCATGAGCTGTTGTTCAGAGAGACCTATGAGGTCCCCAAAACAAGACACGCTTCTGTCAAAGAACTTGATTACCTACCTGAGGAAAAAGTAAGCAAGACCCTATTTCTGAGGACACCTTATGATGCAGGCACAGAACATAGAGAGACCTGGTTGGAATCTGGAAGAAAGCCAGTCCCAGACAGTCAGCCTGTCTAGTGCTGGAAAGCACTAAATGAGCTTCTGAGGGAAGTGGCCAACAATGGTCTGAGCAACCAGCGGCCTAAGCTACTCAGAAGCAAACAGTGCCACAGTGGCACCCACCCTTGGTTGTCACCAGTAGCTTTCTGATTGACTGAGAGATCTGCTCATTGTAAAGGAACCCATATCTGGAATTGGGAACTAGATTGGAACCCTATGAAGACAAAGGTCATGCTCTCCAGTGTGAGCTCTCACTAGACTTTGGCTAAAAGAGAGGCTATATCCATGAAATTCTTCTTAAGTTAATAATGCTTATCCCATTTAAACTATGCTAACTTTACTCTCTGCTGGAGAATCTGTTTTTCTTTTTCAGGAAATAGCGAGACCCAAGGAGATAAACCGCCCCTCACACTTCAGCCAAGCCACAGCTGAAATCACAGGGAATTGGAGAGACAAGCAAGAGACTTCTATAGTGAACCTGATAATCAGCACAAGGGTGAAGGGGACAGACCCTGAGGATACTCAACATTTACCAAAGTACAGATCCAGAGGGTCCTAAGAGCTTATCACTGAAGTAGACTTAAAACACACCCATTATGATTGGACTGGAGGCCCGCTCCATGGGAGGGAAAATATCCCTGATACTGAAAACCTACAACAGGGGTAGTCATGAGCCCTAGGGGTGTAACGTCTGCTGCTATCTGGCTAAATGTATTTACTATGCTCAGCAAACTGCTTAGTAAGCACTTCTCTTAATGTTCATACCCTTATATTAATGCTACTCTCACTTTTGGTAGAGAACCTTCTATTATCAGATGGCAGTGACCTTGGGATGATTCAGAAGGCATCATGGTGCTGAGAAGAAGTGACAGAGGAGTGCTCAGCACTGCAATATCTCTATCACACCTTCCAAGGCTCAGAGTCCATTGCAGAAGAGGTATGTAAGAGCCAAAGGAAGGGTAGGACTCCTTACAAAATGCTCTTTCAGACACAAAAGGGCCTGGATATCCATGACCCCACAGTCCTGACACTACCTACACAAGACCATCATAATAGGAGGAAAAGATGATGACATCAAAATAAAAGACAGACTGATTGAGAGGGGAAGGGGATATGATGGAAAGTGGAGTTTTAAAGGGGAAAGTGTGGGGGGGGAGGGCATTACCATGGGATATTGTTTGCAATCATGGGAGTTGTTAATAAAAAAATAAATTAATTTAAATGTTAATAAAAATTAAATTAAAAATACATTAATTTAAAAGAAAACACTATGCCTCAGGGATTTTTGTGGAAGAGGGGGTGGAAAGATTGTAAGAGCCACAGGTTGAGACATCATACCCAGAGGCATTGCCTCCCCCGCCAAAACTGACTGCCAATGCATAACCCATAATCCCATGTAGAATACCACTAACCTACTGAGGAGGGTTCCCAGTGGAAAGGGGGCAGAGATGAGGGAAAAGAGGGTACCAACATATGATGTATCCATACAAAACATGTTGTTAATAATAAAATGTTAAAAAGCAGTGTTTTAAAAGATATTTAACTTATTTATTTGAGAGAGTGAGACAGTCAGAGAGTGGGTGAACCAGGGTCTCCAGCCACTGCAAAAACAACAAAACCTCCAGAAACATGCATCACCATGCGCACCTGGCTTACATGGGTACTGAGGAGTCAAACCTGGGTCCTTAGGCTTCACAGTCAAATAATGCCTTAACCATTAGGCAATCTCTCTAGCCCTTCTATTCTATCTTCTTGTGCACAGTGCTTCACTGCCGAGGTCCAAACACCTTCAGAGGCCAGGCTGGCAGAGGAAATGAAGGGAAAAAGTAGAAAAGAACAGAGCATCCCAACTGATACTAACAGAGGACCTGGAAGACCTTCAGATGCTTGCATAAGCTAAAGGCATCAAATTCATTTTGTCCCTTTACAACATGCTATTGGCCCAGTCTGACACTCTCTAGCCGGAGTTGCTTTGGGCTTCTCCACAGGGGAAATTCAGCAGAGAAGTGGGTTTGTACAGAGGAGACTCTGTTGATGTCAGCTGCTTTCGACCTGACTGCAGCTTCTCTGTAAGTATTTTCTCAGCAAGACCTGAGAGAGAAGGGCCTTCCCTTAGAAGCCAAGCAAGCAGGTTACTGCTGACTTGTCACAGGACTGATCTCATCTTATGCTTACATACTGGCACCCACATTCTTATGTACCGGGCACAGATTGAAAAGTCATCTATGGACCTTCTGTAAATGGATTACTTTTACACATGCATTATCTGTCATTCAGGACAGGCTAAGTTATGCTGCAGCATGAAAACAATCCCAAGTCTCGGTGGTTTAACACAAGTTTAGAATTTGCTGGGGCAACAATCCCTTTTTTTATATTTTTATTTATATATTTGACAGAGAAAGAGGGAAAGAGAGAGAGAGAGAGAGAGAGGATGGGTGTGCCAGGGCCTCCAGACACTGTAAATAAACCCCAGATGCATGTACCCCCTTGTGCATCTGGCTAACATGGGTCTTGGGGAATCAAACCTGGGTCCTTTGGCTTTGCAGGCAAACGCCTTCACCACTAAGCCATCCTTCCAGCCCAATCTTCTTTTTGTTTGCTTGTGTGTATGTGTGCACAGTGTGGTGTGTATGCATGTGTATGTGACTTTGTGGGACCCCATGTGTTTGCCTGAGGCAGGGGTCATTGGCCTGTGGTGGCTAAAGTGGGACTTCAGATGTCCCACTCTGTCATTCTTCCGTCTAGTTGTGTGTTCGGACTGGAGTCTCTTTTCACTGTTCCTGAAGCTTGCAGGGTTCTTCATGTCAAGGCTCAGGCCCCCATGACCATGCCCAGCTGTTTTATGTGGGACCTGGAAATTTGAACTTGGGCAATCTTAGGGCCCCTCAGTCCCTCAAGCTTGTGCAGGGAGCACACCTAACCACTGAACAATCTCCCCAGCCCATGACCCATTCTTTTTCAACTGTACCTATTGCTCCTTTAGCTCTTAAAATTGTCCAGTATGGAAGCCTCGTTCGAAGCCATGTTATATGTCTAAAGAACATAAGAAAGTTTTAGCCCACTAAAAGCTCTCAGCGACTAAAGCTACTAGAGACATTCTTGTAACATATGTTCCCGTCATTTCAGCAGTGGGAGGGAAATGAGATGAGATGACTGAATACCAACTTGGATGGCTCCCACTCACAAGACTGGCTGAAACCAGTTACGTGACTATGTCTAACTTCCGAGAGACAGAGGCGAAGACCAGTACCCAGAAACAGCTTGTGAGTATCACTAATGACTATTTTCTTTGCAACCCATCAAAACCGTGTTGGCATTTGGAAACCATCAATGAGGTTGACAGTTATATGTGCTTCATCTGATTTTGTCAGTGTGATAATTAATTTTATGGGACAACTTGACTGGGTTAAGAGATGCCCATGTAGTTTGTTGGGGAGGAAAATGTAGCTAGGAATGACTTGTGAGGGTAATTCCAGAAGATAATACGTATTGAATCATTAGGCTGAGTGAAGAAGACCCACTCTCACCAATGTGGGTGGACATCACCCAGTCTTTTAAGCATCTAAATCCAAACCAAGGTACACAAAGGTGAATTCACTGTCTCTGTATGAGCTTGGTCATCCATATTCTCCTGCCCTTGCATGTCATTACTTCTGGTCCTTAGGCCTCTGTTCTTACAGCACTGGCTTTTGGGGCTTGCAGCTGGGTCATGCGACTTCTCCATAACCATGTGAGCCAATTCCCATAAGTCTTTTTAGCTATTTCTCTACCTACCTGTCTTCATTTTTCTTTTTAAAAGTATTTTATTTATATTTATTTATTTTTCTATCTTCATTTTTCAATCTTCTCAGTGTCTCTGAAGAACCTTGATGAATATAATTGTGAAGATTTCATTAAACAGATCTCATAAACCATTATTCTTCTTATTCCTAACATACTCCCTGGACATTGTAGAATGCAGGACTCCAGAATGTTCCACCTATTTATAGTCTTGAGTTGATTCCACTTTTTTATACCTATATCTCACTTCTGATCCCACTTCCACTCAAATACCTATCATATATAAGCTTGCTATTTCTTTACCCATTTTGTCTTTCCCGAATTCTTAAGAGTGGGAAGTTATCTCACCCATGCCTTCTTTTTATATCATGACTCATCAACAATTTCTCTCAACTCTAGAAACTCTTGTTCTTCAACTTTAAAATTAAAAAATATTTTGTTATTTATACATGAGAGAGAAATAAAGAGAGAATGTGTGTGTGTTTGTAAGGGCATATCAGGGTCGCTTGCAACTTGCACTGCAAACAAACTCCAGATACATGTGCCACTTTGTGCATCTGGCTTTATGAGGCTAATGGGGAATAAAACCCAGACCATCAGACTTTATAAGCAAGCACCTTTAACCACTAAGTTATCTCTCCCACCCAATTTTAAGATTTTTTTTTAATCTGTGCTGTATACGCACCTTACATAGCCACAATATAGAATGTGTTTTAATAAAAATCACATGGGATGTGCAGCTTGCTTGACTAAGAATCATAATCTGACTCACAGGACTTAGTTTTCAAAAAATTGGTGAAGATTTAAATCTTTAATGAAATAGCAACTCTTTATCTCAATTATTTCTGACCTCCAAGAGCTATGCTAATTTATAGCCTTTTCCCGGCCAACTAGACACATGCACAAGTGTGGAAATTATCCAGAGCAGTTAGACAATGAATGCTATTAACAGCACAGACACATACTTTTCTCAGTAGGGTTGGTATTTCCTGCTATGGTTTAAATGCCGAATGGATAAAATAAGAGAACATCAGGTTGATGTGAAAAAAATATTTTATAGTGAGAAACATTTTTAGGCAATAATAGTCAGTCTTAAATACTCTGGTCTTTTCAGCTTTGGAACCAGACATTTTGTTTCATAAAATCCTAACCAACTAGGGCATAGTATGATGTTTTAATGTATTATTGATAAAATATGTAAAAATTGACATAGGATAACAAAAATATTTGCTTTGTACTTTAGTCACCCTGCTGCTCAGTCATTCGTTCCATGAAGCCCAGTTTTCAGAAGAAAAATGACACCATGTTTGGTGTCCAGTGCCTGTGATCCCAGCCCTTGAAAGATGGAGTTGAGAGGATCAAGACTCAAGGTTAGCATGAAAACAAGGAAGCAAAAACAAACAAAAAAAAAAAAATGAAGCAAATGAACAAGTATTTTCTAAGCCCTCACAGGATAATGCTATCAAAGCAATCAAGGACTAGAAATAGAAGGGTAAGGAAAAGCCACATGATACTTTAAGTCTAGCTTCTAATTGTCCTAGTTTCTGACTGCAGGATAATGAATTGTTGCTTGCAGAGTAACCTAAGCAGGTCATCTGAGTCAAATTCTTCCCATCTCCATGTTCTTTTACTTTGAAGCCATTTATCCTCTGTCTTTCCTTACGCACGGGGCACTCCATACTCTCCTTGTCCACCTTCTCTTCTCACATACCATTTGTAAGGTTTGGGAGTGGCCAAGACCACAAATGACTCAGAGGCAAAGATGAAAGCTTTTTATTGGGGAAAAGCACGAGCTGCCAGGGCTGACTCACAGGAGAGGAGCACAGCCAGCCTCAGTTTTCAGGCAGTGGGCTCTATAGGGCTTTTTCAGTTGGGGGAAGGTGAAGAAGATAAAAGAACTTGTTAAGTTAATTTTTAAAAGTTCCTTTTGGGGAGATCCTTACATTAGCTATTTAATATAGCTGGGGTGTCATTTCAAGGGCCAGAATATGGAGGAAAGAGAGATTATTCAGTTAACAGTTTTATCTGAAAACAGCAGAAGATCATTATGCATTTTTTTTAATTTTTTTTTTATTTATTTGAGAGCGACAGACACAGAGAGAAAGACAGATAGAGGGAGAAAGAGAGAATGGGCACGCCAGGGCTTCCAGCCTCTGCAAACGAACTCCAGATGCGTGCGCCCCCTTGTGCATCTGGCTAACGTGGGACCTGGGGAACCGAGCCTCGAACTGGGGTCCTTAGGCTTCACAGGTAAGCGCTTAACTGCTAAGCCATCTCTCCAGCCCTCATTATGCATTTTTGAATGTCTATTAAAACCTTAACTTGGGCTGGAGAGATAGCTTAGCAGTTAAGGCACTTGCCTTCAAAGCCAAAAGACCCAGGTTCAATTCCCCAGGACCCACATAAGCCAGGTGAACAAGGGAACACATGCATCTGGAGTTTGTTTGCAATGACTGGAGGCCCTAGCATTCCCATTCTCTCCTTCTCTCTCCCTGCCTATTTCTCGATCTTTCTCTCAAATAAAATTAAAATATTTTGATACTTTTTGTAATTTTACTTATTTATTTGAGAGCGACAGACAGAGAGAGAGAGTGAATGGGCACATCGAGGCCTCCAGCCACTCCAAACAAACTCCAGATGCATGCGCCCCCTTGTGCATCTGGCTAATGTGGGTTCTGGGGAATCAAGTCTTGAACCTGGGTCCTTAGGCTTCATAGGCAAGCACTTAACCATTAAGCCATCTCTCTAGCCCTAAAAATAAAATATTAAAAAAAAATAAAACCTTGGTCCTACCTTCTCCAGTGTCTTGTGGTTCAGGTCTAACCTAAATCTTCTACATCTTCCCTCCCTCCCTCTTCCTCTCTCTCTCTTCTCTCTAACTCTTGTATATTAGTTATGTTTTCCCTCATTTTCTTAGTGGGCACTGACCTATAACTCCCAGTACCAGCATGGGGCTATCATCCACAATGAGCTTTTGATCAGAGAGACCTACAAGGTTCCCTAAAAGAAAGATTTCTGTCAGAGTACTTGATGACCCCCCCAAAGGTTAGTGGTAAGACCCTACTGCTGAAGACACCATATGCAGTTGACAAGTAAAATGGAACATCATGGCTGGAAGCTAGAAAAGAGTGAGTCCCCAGACATTCAGCATGTCTAGTACCAGAAGGTGCTACATTGGCGACTGGGGGAAATGACCAATATCTGTCTAAGCAACTCATGGTCCAACCTACTTAGCAGCAAATAACCTGTTGTGATGCCCACACAAGTGCAATAGTGGAACACGGCCATGGTGGGGAACCAACTGCTCTTGATTTGGCTAACTGATCCCCTCAGTGGCACGAGACCCATAGCTTGAGCTGGGAAACAAGTCAGAACCATATCCAAACATAAGCCCACTCTCCAATATCAAGCTACCATCAATCATGGGCTACAAGAGGGCCTACACCTATTAAATTCTCTACAAAAAAAAGTAAGGGTTATCTCATTTATCCTGGTGATAACTTACTCTCCGTTGGAGAACCTGCTTCTCTTTTTCAGATAGATATAGATCCTAAGGAGAGAGCCACCCCATCATACCTCAAAAGGGCCCAGGCTGAAACTAAGAAAAATTGGTGAAACAAGCAAGGGTGCTGTTTTCCTGATGAACCGGATACCAGCACAAGGGTGAAGGAGACCAACACAGAGAAAAATCAACTCCTACCAAATCAGAGAGCCAGAGCCTCAGAGGCCCCCAACACCTCATCACTGAAGCAGACCAAAAATGAACCCAACATGATTCAGGGAAATTGTGCGGAAGAGGGGGCAGAAAGAATGTCAGAGCCACATGTTGGGTCATGATATGCAGAGACATTTATCATACCAATAACTGTGGGCTAACTCCATTATGCAAGACCCGTCTACCTCAACAAGGAGGAGCCAATGGGTAGTTCTCGGATGACCCTAATAATGGTACCAAACTGCCTGTATTTCCTGAATACAAAACTACTAAGAAAAATAATAAAATCAAATAAAATAAATTGGCAAAAAATATTAACCCTCAAAGAAAGGGTTTTAATTATTTAATAAAAGCAAGTGTTCATCAAGCAAAAAAGAAAAAAAAGGACAAAGGGGTAGTTAGACTTGAGGACCCATAATCCTACATCATAGCTTTGTATAATTAGATTTGATTAATAGTTAATTGGTATTGCTCTAAAAATATATTAACATACTTTCTCCCTTAATAAATAGAGTAAAATAAACATCCTCAGAAACATAATTTATACCCCTACTTTATTCATTACTTAAACATAATTTGGGATTGTTATCTGTTTTAAAATGTTTAAAACATTGAAAATTCTGTATTTTTTTTCACCTGCTTTCTCATATTTAGAAACCCAACATAGGTGCAGAGAATGTCTATGTAACATGCATAGGGCAAACTATGTATTAAAAACTGAAAATAAAATATTGGACAAATAAAAAATATATATTAAAGGCATGAAGATATTCTTCTTGAAATCTATCAAGGACATTAAAATTCCAACTAAATACATAACCATTTATAACATTTCTATAATAAATTATATTTAACATGAAAAAAAATAAAACCTTAACTTGATCACCTGTTACCTGCCCCGCCCCAGGCTCCTGAAAAGAACCCCAACCAATCCAGAAGCACAGACTACCTCTACTTAGGTGCTGTTCTCCCAGCCCAAGGCTTTCCCCACTTTAACTAATTCTTTCCGTCTTTTCTCGTGAGTGTGGGGCCTATGTAAATAGCTTATTCTTTCTTCTCTCAATTTTCATTAGAAAACTATTTCTAGGTATAGGTCAAGCGGATATTTTTTTTTCTTCTCTCTTTCTGTCTTTCTCTCCTTCCCCTGGGAGCTCCAGGAAGTTGCCCAAAACCTTGCTTCTTTCCTTTTCTGGCTAGCATGAGTAATGGCTCTAAAGCCTCTGATTTCAGAGAGCCCTCAGTCTCAAGAGCTTTGGTTTAACAGATTGGTTGGAAATGGAACACAAACTGGGATGAAGAAGGCATGAGGTTACCCATGGCCACAATCCCAGCAGCTCTCAGGAGGCTGAGGCAGGATGATGGCACGTTCAAAGTCAGCCTGGGCTGCATGATGAGAACCTATCTCGAGCAAGCAAACAACAACAAAACCAGGCTGGAGAGGTGGCTTAGTGGTTAGGCGCTTGCCTGTAAAGCCTAAGGACCACAGTTCGAGGCTCATTTCCCCAGGACCCACGTTAGCCAGATGCACAAGGGGGCACACGCGTCTGAAGTCCGTTTACAGTGGCTGGAGGCCCTGGCGCTACCATTCTCTCTCTCTCCCTCTCTCTCTCTCTCTCTCTCTCTCCCTCCGCCTCTTTCTCTCTCTGTTGCTGTCAAATAAATAATTTTTTTTAAAAACCAACAAGCAAAAACAAGAGTCTATCCAATGTTCAAATGCTGGTTAATGTTCTGCTGCAGAAATAGAGGATGTCAGGAGGGAAAGAGGAAAGCAACTCCTTGAGAAGGAGAAGGCTCTTGGCAGTGTCCCTGTCCCTGGTTCCCGTAGGCTGCATCAGTGCCCTCTGCAATGCTTGGTCTCTCCACAATGCTGCACTAATAAAATCCACCCTCACATGAAAGCCCATTCAAGCTCATGATTACAACAAAAATAGTTTTAATGAAGATACTCACCAAATCCTTCCAAAATAACTATGTCATATGTCCATGTTTTTCTGTCACGTCTACTGCATGATGTGCCCCGCAGTGTCTCACTTATCTTTATACTCCTAACCAAACACATCCTGGCTGGAGAGGGTAGGATCAAGACACCTAAATCTCCTACATCTCCCTTCCCTCCCTCTCCCCCTCTCCCCTCTATCTCTCTCCTCTCTAACTCTTGTATATTAGTTATCTTTTTCCTCAATTTCTTAGTGGACACTGACCTGTAACCCCCACTTCCAGCTTGGGCCTACAATCCACAATGAGCTTTTGATCAGAGAAACCTACAAGGTTTCCCAAAACAATGACAGACTTCTGTCAGAGTAATTGATGACCCACCAAAGGCCAATGGTAAGACCCTATTGCTGAAGACTCCATACGCAGCTGACACGTAAAATGGAATGACATGGCTGGAAGCCAGGAGAGAGTCAGTCCCCAGACAGTCAGCGTGTCTAGTGCCAGAAGGCGCTACATAGGCGACTGGGGGAAGTGACCAAGATCTGTCCAAGCAACACATTGTTTAACCTAAGTAGCAACAATTAACCGGATGTGATACCCACACAAGTGCAATAGTGGTACACAGCCATGGTGAGGAATCAATTGCTCTTGATTTGGCTAACTGGTCCACTCAGTGGTACTAGACCCTTAGCTGGAGCTGGAAAACAAGTCAGAACCATACCCAAACACAAGCCCACTCTACAATATCAAGCTACCATCAATCACGGGGTATAAGAGGGCCTACACCTATCAAACTGTCTATCAAAAAAGTAAGTGTTATCTCAATTTTCTGGGTGCTAACTTACTCTCCGTTGGAGAATCTGCTTCTCTTTTCCAGATAGATGCAGATCCTAAGAAGAGAGCTGCCCCAACATACCTCAGAAGGGGCCCAACTGAAACTAAGGACAACTGGCGAAATAAGCAAGGGTGATGTTTTCCTGTGAACCAGATACCAGCACAAAGGGGAAGGAGATCAATGCAGAGAAAAATCAACTCCTACCAAATCAGAGAGCCAGAGCCTCAGAGGCCCCCAACACCTCAGCACTGAAGCAGACCAAAAATGAACCCAACATGGCTCAGGGAAATCTTGCGGAAGAGGGGGCGGAAAGAATGTCAGAGTTACATGTTGGGTCATGATTTTCAGAGACATTTATCATACTAATAACTGGGGGCTAACTCCACAATGCACGACCCATTTTCAATAACAAGGAGGGTCTAATGGGAGGGGGTAGATCACAGATGAGCCTAAATAATGGTACCAAACTGCCTGTATTTACTGAAAAGAAAACTAATAAATTAAATTTAAAAAAAAAAAAAGACAAACACATCCTGGTACAGTGGAAGGACCAAGAAGGCATTCATGGGGACGACTTCCTGCTGCCCACCCCAGCCACCTATCTGTGGTCGTTCAGGATGCTGATTCAGAGATAAGGCACCTATCTGTACCTGACCACCTGATTTGACCAGGATACTGAAACAAGACTTTGATCATCTTTTTGATCAAGCTTTTGCTTTCATATTTCACATTTGATTCCAACTTCTCAACACTCCTTTTCTAGGTCAAAATGATGAGGCTCTTTTCTATCAATTCTGTGTTTCTCTCCAATAGGCTGTTTCATTAGATTAAAAAAATGAAAATAATGTGTGACACAGAAGGACAGCCTAACATGTCCTCCCAGCAGGTACCCTTTGAAAAAGACAGGGAGTGCCGGCAAATAGGAAGGGCAGAAGGATACTGGTGAGGTGGCCTTTTAGAAAACTGTCAGAGAGACACACATCTATCAAGGTCTTTTGTCTGCCCCCTGCCTTCTATTGACTGAAAGGTTGGGTTCATTCTGTGCTCTCCTCTGACACTCCCTCCACTTCTATTTCATCCCAGGGCATTCAGGCCAGTGATTTGTTTTGGAAATGCTATCATTTGTTAGCAAAGCTTTTATCTCAGTTGGACGCCTTTCCTGTTTCACCACTTTCCATCTGAGGAGGCAGGGCCAACGTTTCACTCTAGGAGTTTTACTCAACACTCCCCTGTTGTTAAATGAAGCCAGAGAAACTTTGATTAACAGTCATGGACTAGGACTCCAACCACAGCCCAAGGTACCCATCTGGTGTCCTCTGAAGCCTGGAGGAGCAAGGTGGCGAGCTGAGCTTTTGTTTGGATTACTGGCCTTTTAAATAAACCCTGGTGCAGTGAGGACCAGAGAGTGACCTGAGTGAGTCTGAGTGTAACAACTGCTTTTCCAAATTTTGAAACAAGGGTTGTGGTCAGAATTCTCATCTGATGATAAAAAGTCAAGTCTCCCAGGCAATGCGGGATTTTCCACTGGGAATTCTGGAGACCTGAGAGAAGGAAGGGGAAGTCAGGAGTGGCACAGCACAGAGTGGTTGGAGATAGTGATGATTATTATCATCCTCAGATTTATGTTTGAGTAATGATGAGGGGCTGGAGTCCAGCCTTAAAGAGACCTGACTTTGTCTTCTGGCCTTCGTATGCGCACTTACACAAACAAACATGCATAAACACATACACGTGCGCCATACACACTCTCAAAAAGCAAGGTAGGGTAGAAAGTACATTAACAAAGTGTTAGAAAGCCGGGTGTGGTAGTGTTGTAATCCCAGCATTTGGAATGTAGAGGCAGGATGATCAGGAGTTCAAGGCCAGCCTCTGCTACTTAGCTGAAAACTAATCTGGGCTACACTTGACCCTGTCTAAAAAGGCAAAAAAAAAAAAATGTGTGTGTTTTTTTTTTTTTAAGTATATAATCCTGAGAATCCCCAGATCTAAATGGCTGTTGGTTGCCTCTCCTGCATCCTGGATGAAGACTGGAGATACGTTTTCAGTGCATATAACAGAGGGTCTCTGCTGAGAAGCTTAGGGACCCTCCTGAGGTTTTCACTGCTGCAGAGTAAGCCACCCACAGCTGAGTGGGATGGAGTAGCCATTGTTTATGTGTATTTTGTGATGTATGAGTCACCATGACTCAGTTCCCTCAGCGCAGGGTGAGCTCAGCTTGTGGTGGCTGCACGTGCCTGAGGCTTTGCGTGTGGGAAGGTCACACCGTCTGCAACCAGGATCACGGGGAGCCATCTCTGCAGAGCTTGTCTGCTGCCTTGTCCCCAGCTGTCCTCAACTGGCCAGATGCCTAGCTGTGGCCTCCCTGCCTAGGTTCCACGGGGCTTCCTTATGGGTGTGGCTGCGTTCCAAAAGTTGCTGTCCACAAGTTCAAATGAGGACTATGCAGATGCCTTGTGCTCAAGCCTCTTTCAAGACACCACGTTCCAAAGGATCAAACTAGCTTGAGTTATCTGCCCATGTATCACCTTCCTACTAAAAAAGAAAACAAAGCCCCCGTGCATGGTGTGGTGGTGGTGGTGCACGCCTTTAACCCCAGCACTCAGAAGGCAGAGGTAGGATGATTGCTTTGAGTTCAAGGCCACTACGTAGTGAATTCCAGGTCAGCCTGGGATAGAGCGAGATCCTACCTCAAAAAAACAAAAAAGACATGAAAAAGGGGGAAAAATGATAAGCTCAGCATTGTGGCACACACTTTTAATCCCAGTACTTGGTAGACAGAGGTAGGAGGATAGCTGTGAATTCAAGGCCAGCCTGGGACTACATAGTGAATTCCAGGTCAGCCTAAAGTGAGACCCTACCTCAAAAAAAAAAAAAATAAATAAATAAATAAAAAATAAAGACAGAAAGAGAAGACAAGACAAAGAAAAAACCAGTAATAGTGGTCTGGAGCAGTGACTTAGTGGCTAAGGCATTTGACTGAAAAGTCTAAGGACCCAGGTTTGACTCCTCAGAACCCATGTAAGCCAGAGGCACAAGATGCCGCATGTGCACAAGGTAGCGCACTTGTCTGGACTTCTATAGAAGTGACTAGAGACCCTACTGTGCCAATTCTCTCCCTTTCTCACTCTCTTTTTCTCTCTGTGTCTCTCTCATTAAAAAAAGTGGAAAAAAATAAACCAAGCAGACAAAACACACATTATCTTCAGTATTTTGCGACTTAATGTCTTTAACATTTGTGTTTATTTGTTTGAGACAGAAAATAGAAAAAGAGGCAGACAGAAAGAGAATAAGGGCAGCATGGGTGGGCCAGGGCCTCCTTGTACTATAAATGAACTGCAGACACGTGCACCACTTTGTAGAGCTGGCTTTATGTAGGTACTGGGGAATTGAACCTGGCCCATAGGGGTTTGAAAGCAAGCTCCCGTAATCACTGAGCCATCTATCTAATCTGGGATTGATTTTATTTTTCTCAAATACATTTGTCTTGATAATCACTTCTAGAATGATTTCTGCAGAGATTCTGTTCATGACTGCTGTCCTCAGAGTTCAGTGATAATGGTGTTTCTACAACATGTAAGTTCATTTTTTTTAGTTGGTTTTTTTTTTTTTCACTGTTTGCCATACTATTATTCAGATAGTCACTTACTGAGTATTTTAGTCATTTTATAGTTAGTATTAAGTTGACTGCTTAGGAGCCTGTGAATCCCAATCTACTGTAGAACATTCCTGAAGACTGTATATCCTGGCCTGAGGTATCTTAGCGCTGGTTCATAGGGTCTGCCCAGCAGGCAAATGATCTGAGAAAGAAACAGTGCTTTTCTGTCCATATGCAGTCTTGTAAAATTTCCTTAAAAATAGTTACAAGAATATTAAAAATTTCTAGAAATAAACACCCATGTTAGCATGCCGTTCACTAAGCCTCTGATTTAGCATGGAAGTCTGCAGTCGCATGAAGCTTAACTCGGCAAGGAGTGACAGCGTTGTTGTTACTGCAATCTTCGTTACTCTTAGAGCTCTGTGATTTTAGTCTTGTTGCCATTCATTAAATGAGGAAGAGCTGTGAGTGCAGCGAGAAAAACACAGCCATGCTTCCCCTCCCCTCCCTGGAGGGGAGCCTCTCTCTTTGCTCCACAAAGCAAAACCAGAAAAGTAACACTGTAGTTGCACTATATTTACACAGCAGTGCAAAAATAGTTTTTTTCAATAGCAAAGCATCTTGAGATGCTCACTCCTCTTCTCCATCCACAAACAGCTCCTTTTTAGGACAGGAGGTGATGTTTCTGGCAACTCCTACAAGTCCTATCATTACCAAAAAGAAAAAAAAACGTTACAACTGTCGGCGTTAAAGTGTATTTAAGATTGATTTCTATTTACTTGTAGATGTTAGCTTTGAACCTTATGTGCATGTATGTGTGAGTGTGTATGTGTGTATGTGCATGTTCGCATGTGTCAGCCCTTGCCTTCCACCTTGTTTGAGGCAGGACTGTCCTGTTTATCATCATTGCATTTACCAGGCTTTCTGGACCTGTATCTCCTGTCTCCCCCTTCTTTCTGGCCGTGGGCTCACTGGGATTGCAGGTGCTAGCATCTTTTTTTACATGGGCTCTGGGTGTCTGAACTCAGGGGCTCATGCTTGCATAACAAGCATTTTGCCCATTGAGCCATCTTCCCAGCCTCTAGTTTAGGGTTTATAGGTCCCCCACACTCCCATTCATGCCACCTTGTGCAGAATTCTGCTCAGTTGATGAGCTGTCTTCTTCCTCTGCCCTACAAGCCTCACGTCAATCTCCTCCACCTCTTCCTTCTCCTGCATATTACCCACCCTCTCTTTGGGTCTGCCCCACTCCTGTTTCCAGCCTCCTACCTTACACTTGAAGTGGACCACCTGAAAGAGAGGCATCCTCATCTCAGGTCTCTGAGCTGAATCAGCAGAAGGTTCCTCATTTGTTCAGCAGAACACCCCATTCTGTGTGGGAATAAACATGTGAACCTTTGGGAGAATTAGAGGAAACAACTTTTTGTGTGTTTTCATTTATTTATTTACTATACTTATTTATTTGTTTGTTTGTTTGTTTATGAGAGACAGAAAGAGGGAGAGGGAGAGAGAGAGAATGGGTGCACCAGGGCCTTCAGCCACTGAGAATAAACTCCAGATGTGTGCGCCCCCTTGTGTGCATGTGCAGCATTGCGTGCTTATGTCACTGTGCATCTGGCTACGTGGCACCTGGAGATTGGAACATGAGTTCTTGGGTTTTGCAGGCAAGTACCTTAACTGCTAAGCTATCTCTCCAGCCTGAGGAAATGACTTTTTTTTAAAATTTTTATTTATTTATTTGAGAGCGACAGACACAGAGAGAAAGACAGATAGAGGGAGAGAGAGAGAATGGGCGCACCAGGGCTTCCAGCCTCTACAAACGAACTCCAGACGCGTGGGCCCCCTTGTGCATCTGGCTAACGTGGGACCTGGGGAACCGAGCCTCGAACTGGGGTCCTTAGGCTTCACAGGCAAGCGCTTAACCGCTAAGCCATCTCTCCAGCCCCAAATGAATTTTTATGTGACCAAATTCAGGCAAGGTACCTCTGGGCCAAGGCTGGAAGTTTGAGGAGATAAGCTTCCACTCAGTGAAGATATTTTAAACCCAGGGTCTTGGGTAGGAGTCTGACATTGTCCTTGTCATTTCCTGAGATGGACCTTCTGAGATATCCTCAGGGATACTGAAACAAAAAGTCCAGAAGACTTTCGGATGGAGACCATTATCTTTAAAAGACTGTGAAGCCATGCAAGAAGAATTCAAACCTTAAGACACAACATTTTACATCACGTTCGATCCCCAAATTAGAATCCAAAGGAAAAAAAAAAAAAGACATCCCATTCTCTGTGCCAAGATCACTGCTGTCAGAGCCATGGTTGGCACTGTGAGATGAGAGCACATTGTTAGAGAGTGAGTTTTACCATATTGTGGAGGTAACCCTGTATATTTCCAAGTGTGACTCCCCAAGCCAGCCCACATTCTCCTCTACTTGTCTTCCGAGTCCCCTTTCTTCTTCCCTTAGCCACGAACTCTTGGGGAACAGCATCATATTAGCCCATTCTAACCTAGCACCTAGACCAGGTTTGTCTCAGCAGGCACTCTTCACATGCGTATTTTATGAGTGGTTTATTGGGAGGAAAAAGGTGAATACATTTGCCCCTAAAGTTCAGATTTTGAGCAGGTAAACTTTGCTATCCATATGATCATTGCATTTAAAACCATCTTCCTCTTCAATTCACAGGCAACCCCTTATCTAGAAAGGCTTCTCGAGGACTCTACTCACCTAACCAGGTTAGAGTTTGGGGGAATGACTGTGAGCAGTGCTAATTTACAAGGGGTGATCTCATTCATCAGAGCAGAGGGTCTGAAGGAAACAGAAGCTAGTGTGGAGCCAACCATGTAGGGCCATTGTATCGTGATTCTGGAACCATAGATTTAAATGCAGAATACGCAGGAGTATCAGCTTGAGTCTTTCCAGGTTTGCATGGCCTTTATACCTCTCTACATTCTGAGTTTCTTAGGGCAAGGATTCTTTCATTCCCACTTCACTAGCTCCTGGTGCAGTTTAAGCAGGACTACCTGAAGACATTTCATGTCTTGAGGGATATTCAGGACAGGAGAGCAATGAGAATGCAAAGGCAAGAGTGACAAGCAGATGAAGTTCTCTTCTTGATGACCTTGGCATCAAGTGAAGAGAGGAAAAAAAAATAACTTAAAAAAATTTTTTTTGTTTGTTTATTTTTAGTTATTTATTTGAGAGCAACAGAGAGAGAAAGAGAGAGGAGAGTGGGCGCGCCAGGGCCTCCAGCCACTGCAAACGAACTCCAGACACGTGCACCCCCTTGTGCATCTGGCTAACGTGGGACCTGGAGAATCGAACCGGGGTCCTCAGGCTTCGCAGGCATGTGCCCTAACTGCTAAGCCATCCCTCCAGCCCCCAAAATAACTTTTATTGAGGACTAATTATATGTCTGGCAGTGTGTACTATCTGTATAATACCTATCTATATTTAATCTATATCTATCTATCTACTATCTCTTCTCTCTCTACCTACACACAAAATATATATTATCATTATATATTACACTATATGTGATATATAATAGTCAGAGAGTGATACTTCTAAAGTTTGGGTATGTTAACTTCAAAGAGAAAAGTAACAGAAAAAAATCATTTTGTTGGCCATAATTGGCGATAAATTTTGAAATAGTTCTGTTTTAAATCTCATTCACATAAATACACCCTGAAAACACACCTTGTGTCTTATATGGGTACATCTTGCAAATCATTTGAATAATGTATTATGGAATCGTTTCCCATAGATTAGCAAACATCTCAGTGTACCTGAAAATGGGGGAAAAAAGCATTATGTTATTTTTTTAAAAGCTCAAGTCTTTAGCTACACGAGTATGCTTGCAAAGCAATACTTTCATTTTGGCCTTTCTCATAACAAGAATCAGAATTTTCAGTGCTCACTCATCACCTTAGAACTGGCAAGAATGATGTAATTTTTATTCTTTGGAAATTCTTGTGGCTCTGTGGAAATTTTTCTCACCCTTGAGAGCTGGTACAATTGCCTCTGTAGAAGCAGAGAAGAGATGCCAGCTATGTTGGGACGATATCCCTGTGCCGTCTGCCCGCTGGAGCAGGGCCTTCTCCACAATTTCTACAAGGTCTTCACAACTGAGTCATCTGAGCTACATATTAGGTTCCCTTTCTTCTGTCTGTGAGTCAAGATGATATCACCACACAGCCACCTGAAGTCAAGGCTCTCACAGCCTCCTAAGAAACTCCCCTGGTCAAATTCCCCAGTGAGGGGGAGGGGAAAAGAGAGGGTGAAGGTAGCTGAGGGAATACGTACAACATCCAATGCATGCTTGTATGAAAACTTGAACAATAAATTGGCTAAAACAATGTTCTGGTAGAGACAGAGGCACTAATTACCCACAGGCAGACACCAGTGACCCTGCTGAGGAGAACCCTCAGGGAAATGGGGACCATGTGAGAGGACATGCTACAACCTATGTTAAAAAATTAAGTAGCCGGGTGTGGTGCCACATGCCTTTAATTCCAGCACTTGAGAGGCTGAGGTAGGACAATCACTGTGAGTTCAAGATTAAATATAAATATATATAACTTTTAAATATTATTTTTAACTATTATTACTTATGTACACAGTGTGTATATAGCCATATTGGTACCATCGTTAGCCTCATTCCTGCCCTCCCCCATCCACAAGGACCCTCCTCCTTGGGGAATGTGGGTCATGCATTGTGGGGGTAGCCATCAGTTATGGGGAAGAGGCAATGTCTATGTGCATAATGTCCCAACATGTGGCTCTAACAATCTTTCAGCCCCCTCTTCCACAAATTTCCCTAAGTCATGTTGGGTTCGTTTTAGGTTGACTTCAGTGATGAGGTCTTGGGAGCCTCTGTGTCTCTAGATATCTGGTTTGGTAGGAGATGAGTGTTCTCTGTGTCTATCTCCTTCACCCTTGTTCTGGTCCCAGGTTTGCCAAGAAAGCAGCACTTCTGCTCATTTCCCCAATTACTCTATGGCTTCAGCTGGTGCCTTGGTGAGGTGTGATGGCTGATTCTCTTCTCAGGATCTGCATCCATCTGAAAAAAGAGAAGCAAAATCTCCAACAGAGAATGAAGTCAGCTCCAAATAAATGAGATAACCATTATTATTTTAGAGAGAATTCATAGGTATAGGCCCTTTTTTTAGCCCACGATTAGTGGGAGCTTGATAATGGAGAGTGGGCTTATTTTTTGGACATGGTTCTGACTTGTTTCCCAGAACCAGCTATGGGGTCCATTCCACTGAGCAGATCCATGAGCCAAATGAAGAGCTGTTGGTTACCCACTATGGCTGTGTGCCACTATTGTACTTGTGTGAGCATCACATCAGGCTGTTTGCTGCTGAGTAGCTTAGAACACAAATTGCTTGGAGATGTTGGTCATGTTCCCCCAGTCACTCATGTAGCACCTTTTGGCACTAGATGAGCTAACTGTGTGGGGACTGACTATCTTCCAGATTCCAGCCACATCACTCCATGTTCTGTACCAACAGCATATGGTATCTTTGGCAGTAGGATCTTACCACTAACATTCTGTGGGTCATCAAGTACTCTGACAAAAATCTCTCTTCTTTTGGGAAATCTTGTAGGTCTCTCTGATCAACAGCTCATTGTATATGTTAACTGCATGCTGGTAGTGGAAATTACAGGCCAGTGCCGAGGAAAAGAAGGAAGAACAAAAATAGGTAATATAAAAGAGAAAGAGGGAAGAGAGAGAAACAGGAGCAGATTAAGGTTAGTCTTCATCATACTCTCTCCAGGGACATGTGGTTCAGCTGTTCCCTTTAAGGACTTAATGAAGGTTTAACCATTTAGTCTGTCTTTTAGGATGCAGAATTTTATGGTACCATTTCCATTTGGGTCCAGTTTTGTGTCCTTGATGATTTGGGATGATGAACATTTACTTACATCTAACTTTTTTTTTTTTTTTTTTTTTTTTTTTGAGGTAGGGTCTTATTCTAGCCCAGGCTGACCTGGAATTCACTATGTAGTCTCAGGCTGGCCTTGAACTCACAGTGATCCTCCTACCTCTTCCTCCTGAGCACTAGGATTAAAGGAGTGTACTACAGTGCCCACCATTTTTTATTATTTTTTAAGTTAGCATGAAAGTAATGGCATTTTGCCACTGTACTTTGCTCTTATTGATTCCTCTCCCTGCTCCTCTTTCTTCTACTAGTCCTCCCCTCTATTTTCAAGTCACATACATTTAACTACTCTCTCTTTTCTCCCTTCCCCTTCTTTCATTTTATATAGGTTCTGTATATAAGAGAAAACATGCAGTATCTGTCTTTCTGAATCTGTCTTATTTTACTTATCCATGATTTCCATTTCCATCCATTTTCCTGTAGATGTTATGATTTACTTTTTTAAACAGCTGGATAAAGTTCCATCATGTATGCATATCATATTTTCTTTATCCATTCATCTGTTGATGGATGTCTAGCTACCATTTCTTAGCTATTTTGAATAGTGCAGCAATAAACATGCTGTGTAAGGTTTTCTGTGATATGTTGACTTGAAGCTGTTTAGGCATTTATCCAGGAGGGCTATAGCTGGCTCAAAAGATAGTTCTGAGATTTTAAAAAATATTTCACTTTTACTTATTTGCAAGCAGAGAGAAAGACAAAAGAGAAACAAAAAGAGAAAATGGGTATACTGGGGCCTCTAGTAACTGCAAATGAACTCCAGATGCATGTGCCACTTTGTGCATCTGGCTTTCTGTGGATACGGAAGAACTGAACCTGGGCTGTCAGGCTTTGCAGGCAAGCACCTAAATTGCTGAGCCATCTCTTTAGCCCTCATTGTGAGTTTTTAAAGGAACATTCACACTGATTTGCAAAGTGGTTGTACCAGTTTACATTCCATCCAGTGGGTGAATAAGCAGGTGTTCCATTTCCCCTGTATCCTTGACAGCATTTGTTGTTATTTGTTTTCTTGATGAAAGCCATTCTGACTAGAGTGAGATAGAATCTCAAAGTGGGTTTAATTTACATTTTTCTGATGGCTAAAAATGTTGAACATTTTTTGACCATTTGTATTTATTTTGAGAGCTGTCAACTCAGTTTGTTAGTTCATTTGTTGACTCACTAACTTGTTTTGCTCATGCATTTAACTTTTTTAGTTCTGAATAGATTCTATATATCAATCTTCTGTTGGATATATAGTTGGTGAAGATTTTGTTTCCATTCGTTAAGCTGTCTCATCACTCTGGTAATTGTTTCCTTTGCTATGCAAAAGAGTGTCATGTAATTCCATCTGTCAATCCTTGAGATTAGTCCCTATGCTCTGTAATCCTCTTCAGAATATCCTTGTCTATGCCTATATCTTGAAGTGTCTAATCTATGTTTTCTCTTAGCTCTTTCAAAATTTCAGGTTTAACACTCAGGCTTTTAATAGTTTTGAATTGATTTTTGTGCAGAGTGAGAGATACAAATCTAGTTTCTTTTTTTTATGTGTGGACGTCTTAGCACTATTTGTTGAAGAGGTTTTTATTAAGGCTTTTTCCAATGTGTATGCTTTTGATAGTTTGTTAAAAATTAGTAGCTGTAGCTGTATGGGTTCATTTCTGTGTCTTCTGTTATATTCCATTAGTCTATGTGTCATTTTTATGCCAGTGTCATGCTGTTTGTTTGTTTGTTTGTTTGTTTGTTTGTTTTTGTATGGCTCTATAATATAGTCTTAGAGCAGTCATTGTGATGCCTCCAGTATTTTCTTTCTGCATGGAATTGTTCCAGCTATTTGGTGTCTTTTGTTCTTCCATGTGAATGTAGGATTTTTTTTTTTTTTTGTAGTTCTGTGAAAAATGCAATTTGAATTTTGATAGAGATCATGTTGAATCTGTAGATTGTTTTAATAACCATTTCAGTAGCCATTTGCGCAATGCTGATTCTACCAATCCACAAGCATGGGAGGCTCTTTCTACCTTCTGGCGTCTTCCTCAGTTTCTTTCTTCAGTGTCTTAATGTTTCATTGTAACCATCCCTTATCCCCTTGGATAGGTTGACATCTAGGTTTTCTTTTCTTTTAAACTGTTGTGAATGGGATTTTTTTTTTTCCTGATTACTTTCTCAGAAAGATCATTATTGGTATATATTAAAAGGCTGATTCTTTTTGTATGTTGATTTTGTGCTATTCTGTTGAGAGTTATTTTGTTTGTTTGGTTGTTTTGTTATTTTAAGGTAAGGTCCTGCTCTGTACTCCTGGCTGACCTGGAATTCACTATGTACTTTCAGGGTGATCTCAAACTCCTACCACTTCCTCCTAAGTGATGGGATTAAAGCTGTGCACCACCACACCTGATTTTGTTTTGTGTGTGTGTGTGATTGTTGGTGGTGGTGGTGATGGTGATAGTGTTCATCAGTTCTAAGAGTCTGCTGGTGGAACATTTAGGGTCTCTTATGTATAGAATCATATTGTAGACAAACAGGGGCATTTTCAACTTCTTTCTTTCATGTTTGTATCCCTTTTATTTCTTTCTTTGAAAGGTGTAACTACTGATGAACGAACTCAGGTGATGTCTCTGACAGCATCTCTATTTCCATCCATGCTTCAAGAGAACTTTGAAGGGAGTGAAGGACAATCCAGGTTCTTAACTGCCCTCTGTTAGTATTAGACCTACTTAGCCATTATCTTTCCTCACATTCATTCTCAGGTCATGTCCAGCATTTCTCAATCCCATAAGAAAATGTTCTTCATGCCTAACAATTTGTTGTTTTTCTGGTCCTCTTGGCACACCATCTTCATCCCACAGCACTTTGGAGGTGGCTTGTAACCAATCTCACTGTGGTCCACACTCATGCTTGGAAAACTCTGAGGCTTCTGGAATCCCTGTCTGACTAGACACATTATGCAGCTAATTTTTTCCTGCAGTCCTGTTGCCTCCCACCTCATCTACCTGGATAGCAAACCACAGAACTGCTCTACTCCAGTTCCCATCTTATGGCCTGAATGTTCTGTCCCATCCATCCAGTGATAAGGTAAGATCCTTATTGGCAGAATTTTCTCAAATTTACCTGTGTTTCCTTGGATATATCAAGGACACGAGCTGCCTATAAGTGCTTGGTAAATGAGTAATTGCCACTGTTCTAGATGCCATACTTGCTGTTTTAGTTACTTTTCTCATTGCTATCACTGTCTGACAAAAAGAAACTTAAGGGGAAAAGGGTATATTGTGGCCCCTAGTTTGAAAGGATGCATTATTCCATTATGGCAGAGAAGGCAATGGCAGGAGAATAAGGCTGTTGGTCCCATTGCATCTGTGATCAGGAAGCAGAGCACAAACAGAAAGTGTGGCCAACTTGAAGGCGTGCCCCTAGTGATCCGCTTCCTTCAGCTGGACCTCACCTCAACCCCTGCTCCTTAGCTGGGAACCACAGGCTCAAACACATGAACCTGAAGGATATTTAACATTCCAACCACAGCACCAGCTTTCTTCCACTGTGCCGCAGTTAATTTTCATAGCTTAACCAACATTCAGTGGGTATGTAACAGAGTGAAGAATGTGGATTTTAGACCATGAGTATCTTCTTTGAAGGACTGGCTTGTCTCATCGTAGAGCAGCAAGCACCTTGCTGGAAGTCAGCTGTGTATTTACGGGGAAGAGAATGGTGTATCAGCCACAGACCCTCAGTCCTACTTGTCAGTGGGTGCAAGGACTTCCACCTGCCAGTACTTGCATTCCTTTGCTTGAGGATTTTTCTCTGGCCACTGAAACCAAATGCCAGGATATTTGTTCATGTCCTCCAGCATTCCTCAATTCTATCAATGCCTAATAGGTATTGGTAAAAAAAAAAAAAAAAATACACCAGCTCACCTTTCTGCAGGTTAGAACATCTCTGAGGCGTATATTTGTACAGGCTCAAGGTGGCTCCCTCCAGGGATGAAATCTCCGTTACACTCAGTTGTACCTGGCTTGATAAAACGTTTATCATCTTCCTTTTCTTTCTTACCTTGTCCTTCCAGATAAACCACTTACACTTGAATCTTTGTTTCATCAAGCTTCTTGGGGAACCTCACCTAAAGGACAGACTTGTCAAGGCCCTGAGACTCTGGATATATTGAGGTTAATGTAAAAACAATAGAAAAAAAACATTAGAGGAGGAGGGGACTAGCTTAGATTACTGTGGAGAGACCTTGAAGACAAATGCTTAGCTCTCCTGGAGAGGTCTTAGAATAGCTTCTGCTTTAATGTAGATCTATACTTCCTACTTCTACATTCAAAACTAAGGTAACATGTTACAGAACACATGAGCCCTCTAAACATGTAACTAATCTGGATACAAGTAAGACTTTTGCACATAGATAATCATGAGATAAAAGTATAGTTTATAGGGGCTGGAGAAATAGCTTAGTGGTTAAGGCATTTTCCTGTAAAGCCAAAGGACACAGGTTCAATTCCCTTGAGCTGGTTATCAGGCTAGCAATAAGAGTAGCATTTGTGTTAAAATATCCACTTCCTCTGCAATGTGGTCTGGGCTTTGGCAGATGTGGTAGAGGCAACACATCTCATGGTAGGCAGTGGGCTGTCTTTTTTGTATTTATAGATCTTGGATCTCCCCTAGTATTCTCTGCCATTCATAAAATAAAACAGGTGCTCCAACCAAAAGTGAGAGCAGCTTGGAATAACGGGGAAAAGTATAGTTATTTGAGAGACTTTTTAATGTGTACGCCTACTCTTCTTGGCCACAGAGCAGTGGGGATCCTCTCTGGAGTCTCTTAGTTTCCTATCCATGACTATTAGTTTCCTATCCAATCTGACTTGGTTCCCAGTACTAGGTATGAGCAGGTCTCATATTCAGTATGATAACAGTTGGTTACCCACATAGACTATGTGCCACAGATGTGTACTTCTTGCCTGGCTGGTTGATTTTATAGCTTTCAGGATCTCCTGCTTATTCACACTGTTGGTGACCATTATTCTCCAGCAGCTCCCATAGCACTTTTATGGGTGCTAGCCAGAAGGGAACTGGCTTCCCTCTTAGTTCCAGTTTGGTCTCTCAGTGTCCTGTGACCACAGCCTGCCATCCATCTCTTTTTGAGACAGGGTCTCTCACTGACCTGGAGCTCACCAATTAGTCTAGACCTGCTAGCTAGCTCCAGGGATCCTCCTATCTCTACCACTCCAGTATGTGATTATTGAGGGTCAAACTCATGTCCTTATGCTTGAAGATAAATACCTTATCCACTGAGTTATCTTTCTTTTTTTATCGACAACTTCCATAATTGTAAACAATATCCCATGGTAATTCCCTCTCTCCCCTCACTTTCCACTTTGACACTCTACTCCCCATCATATCTTCCTAGCTCTAGATGTCCTTTTTGTGTGTGTACATGGTATATGTACACATATGCATGTTCATGTGCATGTGGAGGCCAGAGGAGAATCTTGAGCTTTATCTTTAGGAACACCATTCACATCTTTTTAAGACGAGGTCTCTCATTGGCCTAGACTGGCTGGCCAGTGAGTTCCAGAAGTCTTCCTGTCTTCTCCTCCCTAGAACTGGGATTACTGGCATGTAATACCACATCTGGCATCTACATGGGTATTGGAGATTGAACTCAGTTCTTCATGCTTGCAAAGCAAGCACTTTACCCACTGAGCTACCTCTCCAGCCCCAAAATTTAATATTTCTATTGTTTAGAAGCTTAGGGGTAAGGACAGAGAAATGACCTTTCTTATCTGATGGAGAAGTGATTACTATACTCCCAAACATGTCCAAGGGAGCATATTATAGCTGCAGTTACTTGGAAGAAAGTCCTTCTAATCCATGCTGTGTAGTGCCTGGTGTGGCTCCTGCAAGGTGCCCCTGTTCTCACCTAGCTTCTCTTAATTATGTATTGGACTAAAGATAGGCTTGCATTGAATATAGAACAAAGGCTTGGCTGTTCCTTCTTTGGGAGCCTTCTCTTAGCTAGGACAGCAATCGCCAACAAGAATTCCAGCTGACAGATGTACATCTAGCCGCTTCCTCAGAAGGATGTTTTCTGGAGAGAGGCACAGTTGAGCTTGATGAGGTGGCCCTCAATGACTTGTGAAAATGGGTTGGGGTGCCTTTCTTTCTATCTCTGTATTCCATGAAATCAACTGGGAAAATTGAATTCACTGATGGAGTCATGCTACTTGCACCAAGGAAACTGGCAAAATGTGTGCAATTTTCCCAGAGATCAGTTGGCTACTGTGTGTCTCACAGAAGGATCAGAGGTTACCTGTTAGACACTGCCATCTGTCTGCTCTGAGCAAGGTGAGGCAGCAATGCCTAGTAGATGAACTAAATTTGAACCTGTTGGGTTTGGAGCTGAAAGATACACTCCTTTCCCCTGCCCAGTTTGGAATCTATTGAAATTAGATAGAATGGCAGGCAAGTGAGCTCCAATATTCCAGCTAATTTTCTGACAAGGATAAAGTTGGTGAATGTGAATTAGCTGTTGGCAAATTGAGCTTCCTTGTGAGTCAGACGCGCCCACCTGGCTTCAAGCCCCATGGCAAAAATATATGGAGCTCTTCTACTGCAAGGCCCACAGCACAGAGAACCCCAGACTGCTTGTGTTCCTTGAGCTGAGTCCACAGTGAAGGAAGGAGGAAAGGACTGAGCTGCCTCACTCCTTTCCCAAAGTCAACCAACTGTCAACTTCTCTTCTCCTGCACCGGGGAGGCGTCGGTGAGGTGCAGAGAGAGAGAGCAGAGCATCGCTCTCATCAAGTACCCATGATGCAGGGGGAAATAGCTCAGTAGGGTGCACTAGGAGTTTTTCATTACCATAACAAGGTACCTGAAGTGGGCTAGCTTTATAAAGAAAAGTTTATTTAGTTCACAGGTTTATAGGTTCAGGGCATGTGCTCATATCAACCCAGTTTTGGTAAGGAACTTCTCAGATGAGTCACAGCTTGGTGAATGACAATGTGAGAGGTCTCACTTATCATGATGAGAGAGGAACCATTTCCCACAATGGCAAGTCTGAGTGTGCACTTACCTCTATGCAGTAAACAACCATGCTTTGTACAATCCATGAAAGTAAAATGTTCAAGAAGCTATTCACACACAGCTCCTCTCTTGGTCAATCAAGTACCCTGGATGTTTCTCTGGATCAGAGAAGTCAAGGTGTGAACACAATCATGCTAGGTGGAACATGTCTTTGACGTGCATAAGAGATTTCACCAAAGTTGAGAGATGCCCCACACAGATAAACTTGTTACTTCTGAGAAAAAAAATGCTATTTCAAAATGAGCTGCTGCCTTCAAAATGTCCCTAGAAAATCTGTCCTATGAAATTCTAGCTCTCGGGTATGCAGGGTTTGGGTGATTCATGCTGAGTGCTGGGATAATTCTGTAGGGAACCAAGGATAGGATATAATTAGGGGTACCTGGGCTTGAACCAGAGCTTCCTAATGCCCTCTTCTGAACAGTAATTATTCCAGCAGGACATGGGAGTCTCATTAAATGGCTTTTGCTCCTGAGAAACAATGCTGAAGAACACAGGCGAAAATCAATAACCTTGTCATGAGGAGAGGAGAGGGCCAGGACTTTTATTCATGAGCTCTGAAGAGCAGACTCACAGGGGATGCTCATCTTGTATTCTGTGTTAATGTCAGAGTGATCATCTTAAGACACCAGTGGTTTCTAGACACAGCACAACAACTGTAGTATAGTTCCTTTGTTCTCTACTTCTGCCAGCTGCTAAGTGTTTTACAGAATATGTTTCATTTAATCTTCAGAACTGTGAACTAAATCTCCTTATTCATTTTACGGATGAGGGCACTGAAGTTTGGAGATAGGAGAATAATTGTGTTATTTTGGGGAGAGGAGCTGAGAAAGTAAACCCAAATGGTATATCAAGATCACGTCCATTCTGACATACATGGACTCTTTCTTTCCTTTCTTGTGTCACTAGACTAAGAGAAAAATACCAGCAACCTGAAATGGGTTGCACCAACCATCCCATTCCATAGGGTCCCATTTCAGAATCAATACAAGGGCAGTGACAACAGAAATCAGAAACTCAGGATTACTTATCTTGGGTACTGCTGGACTGTGTATGTTTTGCAAGATATTTCCTGATGCATGTCATAATTTTTAAAAATGTCTTATTTATTTGCATGCGGAGAGAGAAAGAGAGAGGGGGAGAGAATGGGCACTCCAGGGCCCTTTCACTGTAAATGAGTTCCAGATGATATACCGCTTTGTGCATCTGACTTTATGTGGATGCTGGGAAATTGAACCTGGGCCATCAGGCTTTATAAATAAGTGCCTTTAACTGTGGAGCCATCTCTCCATCCCTGTGTGCCCAAAGTTTGAACTTTTTCACTAGTGCAGACATCTGACCCATAGATCTTGGCTCTAAACTATTCTCACTAATATTCTGTTGGACCACCTTAATTCTCTCCACCAATAAAATACAACTCACAAGAAATTCTACCTAAAGGCCCTTTCAGGAAAACAAATAAACCACTGGTGGCCCAATTAGATGTTGCTTCACATCTCAAGTGGGCTAAATTGCAATCAAAAGCCTACTTTTGGTGTTATCACTGTGAGAAGCAGTCATTAAAAATTCTTCTAATTATTTCACAGAATTGCTACTGAGTTCCTTGGACAGTCTGTTAAATAGTTGGCTCCCACAATGATATGTCCAAGTCTTAACCTCTAGTACCTGGGAATTTGACCTTCTTTTAAGACATAGAGTCCTGGCCAATGCAACTGAGGATTTCAAGATGAGAACATATTGGACTTGGAGTTAAGTCATTGAATTTAGTGCAATGCCTGGTATCCTTATGAGAGAAAGAAGTTTTAAGACAAGGGACACTGAAAAAAATCCATGGAGGACAAAGAAGACTAGAGTGATATATTAAGTCAAGCAACACCAGAGCTTGTCTACAGCTGGCAGAAGCTGAGAGAAGAGTCTAGAACAGAGCTTTCAACAACACCTCCTAGCATCTTGATTCTTGATATTTGGCTTCTAGAACAAAAGAAAATAAATTTCTACTTTTTATTTGATTTTATTTTATGTATGTATGTGTGTGTGTACATGTGTGTGTTTGTGTGCATATGTATATTTTGGTGCAAGTGTGCAAATGTTGGTATACATGTACGCACATCCATGCAGAGACCAAATGATAATTTTAGTATCATTCCTCAGGAACACTATCTGACTTTTTTGAGACAAGGTCTCTCATTATCCAAGAGTTCATTAATTAAGCTACACTGGCTGGCTCGTGAGCAACAGGGATCCTCCAGTTTCTGCCTCCTAAGTACTAGGATTGCAAGCATATCCCACCACACCTGACATTTTCATGTGAGTTCTGGGGAAAAAAGAAATCTCAGGTCTTCCTACTTGAGAAGCAAGCACTTTGCTTACTGAGCTATTTCTCCAGGCCTCTGTTATTTTGAACTACAAAGTTTGTGAGAGATTTTTACAACAGAACTAGGAAACAAATACATCATTTGTAGTGCCTCACATTACTAGAGATTAAACAAACTCAGTGCATGAAAGCAGTGACTCCCCAGATGGTACCGTATGCTCTCCCTCTACCAGCAAGGAGAAAGAGGTTTGTAATCAGACAGTTTCATATTTTTCTTGTTAGAAAACTCAGAGAATGGAGTTCAAGTTCAGCAATTTCTTGATTCTTCCTATTAACCTGTGTGACAGTTAATCTCTGCTTGTGAACTTGACAGGATTCAGAAACAAATCTATTGGCGTATTTACTAGGGAAATTCTGGATTAGATCAATTGAGGTGGGAAGACATACCTCATGGTTGAAACCATTCCATGGGAGAGGGTCCTAGACTGCATATAATGGAGGTGGATATGTGAGCCTTAGCATTCACTGCTTTCAGTTTCCTCCCTGCTGATGTGACAACGTGAACTGGATTCCTGATCCTGCTGTGCTTTCCCCACTAAGATGAATTCTACCCTAGGGAACTGCAAGCCTAAAAAAAAATCCCTTTACTCCATAGTTTGCTTCTAGTCATGGATTTTGCCCCTTCAATGAGAAACTAACTTATATAACCTGTCATTTACTTTTCTATGCTTCTATTTTATTTAAAGTTTAATATGCTTACTATACATATGTGTGATTTTACTATAAATCACTCAAAATCTCTCTCATGAAAAGAGATGGCTATAAAACTACAAATAAGGGCTGTAGAGACTGCTTAGTGGTTAAGGCACTTGCCTGAGAAGTCTAGGGACCCAGGTTTGATTCTCCAGGTCCCAAGTAAGCCAGATGTACATAGTGGTACATGCATCTGGAGTTTGCCTGCAGTGGCTAGAGACCCTGGTGTGCACATTCTCTCTCTCTCTCTTCCCCCCTATATGTCTCTCTGTCTCTCTCAAAAAATAAGATAAAGCTGGGAGTGGTGGCGCATGCCTTTAATCCCGGCACTCAGGAGGCAGAGGTAGGAGGATTGCCATGAGTTTGAGGCCACCCTGAGACTCCATAGTGAATTCCAGGTCAGCCTGGGCTAGAGTGAGACCCTACCTTGAAAAACCAAAATTAAAAATAAAATAAAATAAAATAAAAGCTACAAATAATATCAGGATGACTTAGAGAAGGCACCAGCGAGCTAAACTTTGTAGTCTTTTTTTTTTTTTAATTTGATATGTACATACTTAGTATGTAAACAAAACATGTTGGTACCATCGTTTCACTCATCCCTGCCACTTTTCCGAAGAGGCCCTCCTCTTTGGGGATGCAGATTAATTCCATGGGGATTGTGGTCATGCACTGTGGGGCCAGCAGTGAGTCGTGGGGGAGAGGTAATGTCTCTATGCATAATATCCTAACTTGTGGCTCTAACAATCTTTTCACCACCACCGTGCCTTTGTAATATAGCTTTAGATCAGGTAGGTATGGTGATACCACCAGAGATGGGGGTTTTTTCCCCTGAGGATATGTTTGGATATCCAAAACCTGCTGTCATTCCATGTGAATTTTTGAGGTAATTTTTTTAAATCTCTGTGAAGAATGATGATGGTATTTTTATTGGTGTTGCATTAAATCTGTATATTTCTTTTGGTAGAATTGCTGTTTTCACAATATTACTTCTACCTATCCAGGAGCATGGGCGGACTTTCCATTTTCTCAAGTCCTCATCAATTTCTTTTTTGAGTTTTTTTTTTTTAATGTTTTCATTATATAGGTCTCTCACATCCTTGATTAGTGTTATTCCAAGGTATTTAAGTTTTTGTTGTTGTTGAAAATGGGACAGCCTCACTGATTTCTTTCTCTGTATATTTGTCCTTTGTATATAGAAAAACTACCAATTTCTGTGCATTGATTTTGTATCCCACCACTTCACTGAAGGAATTAATCACCTTTAGAAGTTTTGAAATGGAGACTTGAAGGTCACTTATGTACAGGATAATGTCATCTGTAAATAGGGCTAACTTGACTTCTTCCTTTCCAATTTGAATCACTTTCATTTCTTTCTCCTGTCTAATTGCTTGGACCAGTACTTCTAGTACTATGTTGAAGAGCAGTGGTGAGAGTGGGCATCCCTGTCTGTTCCAAGTCTCAGTAGGAACTCCTTGAGTCTTTCCACATTAAGTATTATTTGGGCCTTAGATGCTTTATACATACCATTTATTGTGTTGAGATATAAACCCTCCATTCCTATTCTTTCCAGCATTTTGATCATGAAGAGATGTTTTATTTTGTCAAAGGCCTTCTCTGCATCAACTGAAATAATAATGTGGTTATCCGATTAAGTTAATTATGTGGTGTATTACATTGGCTAATTTCTTTATGTTGAACCATTCCTGATTCCTTGGGATGAAGCCTACTTGGTCAAGATGGAGATAATGCTTTTGATGTATTACTGGTTTTGATTTGCAAGGATTTTGTTCAGGATCTTTTCATCTAAGATATCAGGGATATAGGCCTATAGTTTTCTTTTCTTGTGGCATCTATATCTGGTTTTGCTATTAGGTGATGCTAACTTCATAAAAGGAGTTCAGGAGGGTTCTCTGGTCTCCAGTGCAAAACAGTTTGAGAAAAATTGATTTCAGTTCTTCAATTAAGGTTTAATAGAATTCGACTGAGAAGCCATCAGGTCCTGGACTCTTTTGGAGGGGGAGGTTTTTTATTACCTTTTCAATCTCCATGGATTTGATGACTTTGTTTAGGAGATTAATTTGCTTTGGGCTTAGTTTTGATAGATGATATATGTCTAGGAATTCATCCATTTCTTCCAGATTATCAAATTTTGTGGAGTAGAAGGTTTGGAAGTATGCCCTGATGATTCTTCCAATTTCACTGATGTCTGTTGTGATCTCTTCTTTTTCATTTCTGATTTTGTTAATTTGAGACTCCTCTCTCTATATATTTTTTTTTCTTTTCTTTCTTTTTTTTTTTTTTTTTGCTTGATCAAATTAGCCAGGGGTTTGTCAATCTTGTTTATTTTTTCAAAGAAACAGCTCTTTGTTTCATCAATTTTAAAAATTGTTTTCTTAGTTTCCAATTCATTAATTTATGCTCTAATCTTGATTATTTCTTTCTGTCTGGAGCTCTTCAGGTTGGATTATTCTTGTTTTTCCAGTGCCTTTAGGTGGACAGTTAGATTATTAGTTTGGAATTTCTCTACCTTTGTAATGAAGGTGTTTAGCATTATGAATTTTCCCCTTAGGACTGTCTTCATTGTATCCCATATATTTTGGTAGGTAGTGTTTTCATTATCATTCAATTACAGGAATTTTACAATTTCTTTTTTGAGTTCTTCACTACCCATTCATTATTTAAAAGTGTGTTACTTAATCTCCAGGAACTGATGGAATTCTTGATGTGTCTCTTGTTGTTAATTTCTAGCTTTAAAGCATTGTGATCTGACATGATGCAGGAAGTTACTTCAATTTTCCTGACTTTTTGGAGGCACATGGACTGCTAAGAAGAATGTGTTTCTGTAGAGTGGGGGTGACAGTTCTATAGATATCCTTTGGGTCTAGTTGATCTATGGTGATGTTGAGCTCTATTATTTCCCTATTGATTTTCTGCTTGAATGATCTGTCTATTAATGATAGTGGAGTATTGAAGTCCCCAAGTATGATGGTATTGGTGTTTATTTCTATTTTACTGTTTAGTAGATTTTGCTTTATAAACTGTACTGCACCTCTGTTTGGCACATATATATTTATGATTGTGATGTGCTCATGTTGGATCATCCCCTTGATGAGTAAGAAGTGGCCTTTTTGTCCTTTTTGGTTACTTTTGGTTTGAAGTCATTTTCTCAGATATTAATATAGCCATACCCACTTGTTTTTAATTTCCATTTTCTTGCAATATTATTTTCCATCCTTTCACTCTGAGTAGGTGTCTATCTTTAGTGTTGAGATGGGTTTCTTAAAGACAGCAGGTAGGGGCTGGAGAGATGGCTTAGTGGTTAAGCACTTGCCTGTGAAGCCTAAGGACCCCGGTTCGAGGCTCGGTTCCCCAGGTCCCACGTTAGCCAGATGCACAAGGGGGCGCACACTTCTGGAGTTCGTTTGCAGAGGCTGGAAGCCCTGGCGCGCCCATTCTCTCTCTCTCCCTCTATCTGTCTTTCTCTCTGTGTCTGTTGCTCTCAAATAAATAAATTTTAAAAAAAATTTTTAAAAAAAAGACAGCAGGTAGAAGGGTCCAGTTTTTTGATCCATCTTGATACACTTTGATGGGTCTGTTAAGACCATTGAAATTTAAGGTTATTACTATGAGGTTTGAATTAATCCCTGCCTGATGAAGTGTTTTATGGGGTTTGGTGCTCTCTTGAGTTTTGTACTATGTTGAGCCTGGTCTATTTTTGGTGATTGTGCTGTTCTTGTTGTTGGCTTTTGAAATTAGTTGTTTGATTGTTCTGTGTGGTGTATTTCCTTGAGTATTCTCTGTAGATTTGTCTTTGTGATCATATAATCATAGAGTTGACTTTTTTCAAGGAAAGTTTTCCTTTCACCATCTATTATGAGGGATACTTTTGCTGGGTAGAGTAGCTTTGGTTGGAAGCCATAGTTTTTTAGACTTTGAAGTATTCCATTCCAGGCCCTTCTGGATTTCTAGGTTTCCATTGAGAAATCTGATGTAATTATGATGGAATTGCCTTTGTATGTTATGAGTTATTTCTCTCTTGCTACTTTTAACACTTTCTCTTTGGTTCTATTTTTAAGAGGTTTAACTATTATATGCCTTGGAGATTTTCTTCTTTGATCCTGTCTGTTTGGTGTTCTGATGGGCCTCTCTTCTGAGAAAGTTGGAAATTTTTCTTCAATAATTTTGTTGAATATGTTCTTTATGCCTCTGGCCTGGATTTTCTCTCTTTCTGGTATATCCATGTTTGGTCATTTTAGGGTATCCCACAGTTCCCTCATATTCTGTTCACTTGATTTTTTGAACTTAGCAAAGTTTTTGGCCTCCTTATCAATTTGTTCTCTCTAGTCTTCCAGGTCAGAGGTTCTGTTTTCCTCATGAGTAACTCTGTTGGTTATGGGCTCTGGAGGGATTTTTATAAGCTCTATTTGATCTTTGTTTTCTGTTGTGCTATTTTGCATCATGTCCATCTCTTTTTTGAGGTACAATTTCAGTTTGAGTTCTGATTTTCTTGATGGTTCCTGAAATTCATTCTTGCATTTTATCATTTCTTCATTAAGCTTAATAAACCAGTTGTTGAGATCTTCCATTTCTAGACTCACCTTCAATTCATTCATATCTCTTTTGAGGGTTCTAACATTTTCATCAGTCAAGTTCAGCATACTGTCAAAAGCTGAATGCTCCAAGAGATGTTTCTGTTCAATTTCATTGATACAATTGTTGTTTTTGTGATTGCTTGCTTCTAGTTCAGCAATTATTTTGATCAGGATCTCATTGGTTGCTGTGTTTTCATTTTGGGAAAATTTCTGTTGATTTCTCTATGATTTCATTGGAGGCTTCCATTGTAGGACTAGGCATCCTTGATGGAGATCTCTTAGTTTTCTGACTTTCATTCGCTTTTTTGTGTTGTTGTTTATCCATTTTAAGGAGACTCTTTACTTTATTGAGAAGCAAGTTAGTTTTTGTCCTTTGGCCCATGTACCCTCTGACTCAAGTGAACAGGAATGTTGGTACCCAGTGGCCAGTCAGGATACCAGAGCAACAGGCCTGATTCCACAGCCCACAAAGGGACCAGGCCTCCCCAAGAAAGGCAATGTGGGACCTATGAGGATGACGTAACTTGGAAGAGCCAGGACACAGGGGCCCAGCCTACACACTCCATGCCACTGCACTTGCCTACATGCCTTCCCACGGACCAATTCAGAATCCAGACCATGGAGCTGGGAGGAGCAGCGGGGAAACAGGGGTCTGGCCTACTCTCTCCATGCCACTGTATTTGCCAGCACCAAACTTTGTAGTCTTAAATCCCAGCTTCCTAATTTAAGAGCTGGATGAAGGTGATGGGGGCACTACATGCCTTTGTTTTGCCATCTGGGAACAGCATTAAGATATGCACATTAGGCTGTTGTAAAGTATTGGAAGAGTTAACAAATATATACAAATCACTTAGAATAATGTCTGACTTTTCAAAAGTATCTGTTCTGTAAATGTTGGCTATTAACTGATATTTTTCCTTGTCACACTACCCTGGTCACATTCCTGGGGCTCCCTTGCCTACTGGACGAGATTCCTGGTTCTACCACAGCACACAGGCTTTGTACAATGGGCACCTCCTGAGAAGTACATCCAATCTGACCATCTGGCTATTCTGACTACATCCATTCCCTTTGCTTCTGCTCTACTAGGGTGCCCTGGTGAACTCCTGCTACCCTTCAAGGCTTAGTTGTGGAGCAACTTTCTCCCAGGAACCCCAGGCAGGTGTCTTTCTGGTTGTCGGAGTTATTTGTTAGTCTAGAGCCCTTAGCCTGTCTCCATGTGCTGCTAGTCCACTTGCCTTGTCTATCACTTGTTCAAAATGTATCAATTTGCTTTTTGTTATATCTGCTGGCTAAGGAGACAAGCTGTCAGGCTGTAGTAAGAGAGGGACCCTATAGAAAGTCTGTCTTCTGATTGGCAAGGGTGGCCCTGAAAGGTTCCAAATTCCACATTCTCTGCTTATACTTGGGTTAAAAGATGAGGATAAGGCTTCTCCACCACACGTTACTCAGTTGGTTAAATATCGTTCTATATTTGGAGCCTCTAGCCCCTTGCTTTATGAGAGTTAAAGAATAACAGCCTCTGGAAGAGATAGAGTCCAGATGGCTGTGTTTGATAACATCAGAAGCATGACATCAAATCCTCTGAGAGATTTGCCTCCATGCCTTTTTCTTTTTCTTTTTTTTTTTTTTTTCTCTTTTGAGGTACAGTCTTACTCTGGCTCAGGCTGACCTGGAATTCACTATGTAGTTTCAGGGTGGCCTCAAACTTTCAGAGATCCTCCTACCTCTGCCTCCTTAGTGCTGGGAGTAAAGGTATGCACCACCACACCCGGATCCATGCCTTTTTTTTTTTTTTTTTGAGGGAGGTCCTCCAATCTGGGGCTTGGCGACATGTGAGTGTGCATGTGTGTATGCACACATTCATGGAAGCTCTTAGAGGTCTTTATGCTCAGTATTCAGGTGCATAAAAGTTAGGAGGTACTCAGATATAAAAATGCAGTGTTGGGGTTCAGTAGATGGAGTGCTTCCCTGCCATGGACAAAGCCCTGGGTTCTATTTACAGCAATGCATAAAGTGGGTGTGATGGTGTATGCCAGTGATCCCAGTGTTTGGGAGGTGGGGGCAGGAGGATCAGAATTTCAGGCTATCCTTAGCTATTCAGTGAGTTCGAGGCCAGCCCAGGAGACCTGAGATCCATGTGGTGTTGTGGGTTGGAGAGATAGTGAGGAAGCTCAGGGTGATTTCTTCTCAAGAAAGGCCAGCTGAGATCATTCAGGGTGAGAAAAAAAAATGAAGAGTAGACTCAGGAAGATCTGAGTTATAGTGTACAGATGGAGAAAGGAGACAAATAGAGCCAGGCTCCCGTGACCAACCACAGAGGGTGGCACCCAGCACATATATATCCTGACAGCATCAGCCTCAATCCATCCCTACCTCGTAGACCCTGCCCCCTCCAACCTCAGCCCATTAGGGGTGAAGGACTGGAACCTTGGTTTTTTTTTTGTCATCCTCTGGTCCAGCCATGCCATGAGGGGAGTGGGAAAACAAACTCAATAGAGTTCTGGTCAAGATCAACCAGCCTTCATCCTGAATTCTCCCAAGTAATTGAGCCTCTCTCTGGCTAAAAGTCAAGAACAAGCATGAAGCAAGGCACAAAGTGAATTTCAGCTCCTCAACTGGGCCAAAGGTGCGTGAACTGTGATCTGGAAGTAACGTTGGACATCAGCAGCATCAAGGAGTGACAGTCGGCACATCAATTATTGGTATGGGTGGGCATGTGTTCATGTCAGTGTGCGAGCATGTGTGTGCATGTGGAGGCCAGGGGACAATCCTGGTGTAGTTCCTCTGGTGCTGTCCATCTTGTACTGAGACAGGGTCTCACACTGGCCTGGAATTACCCAGGTAGACTAGGCTGCATGGCCGGCCAGCTCCAGAGACTGGCCTGTTGTCACCTCCCAGGGTTAGTGTCACAAGTACATACCGCTCACCACGCCTCGCCTTTTTTAATGTGGGTTCTGGGGACCAAACTCAAATGCTCATGCATGCAGAGCACTCTAGTGACTGAGCTACCTCTCTGGCTTCAACAGGAAACTATTGAGCCTTTAGTAAGTGTGGTGGCTTGATTCAGGTGTTCCCCATAAACTTAGGTTTTCTGGATGCTAGGTTCCCTAGCTGATGGCAATTGGAAATTGAAGTCTCCTGGAGATGGTATATAGTTGGGGGCGGGCTTATAGGTTTTATAGCCAGTTTCCCTATGCCAGTGTTTGGCACACTCTCCTGTTGCGATTGTCCACCTTATGTTGGCCAGGGGGTGATGTCTACCTTCTGCTCATACCATCATTTTCCCTGCCATCATGAAGCTTCCCCCTTGAGTCTGTAAGCCAAAATAAACCTCTTTTATTTCCCCACATTCTGCTCTTGGTTGAGTGATTTCTACCAGCAGTGCAAACCAGACTGCAGCAGTGAGTATCAGGCAGGGTAGGAGGACAAAGCTGAGAAAAAAGAAATGAGAGAGCTGAAGAGATGGCTTAGCAGCTAAGGCGTTTGCCTGTGAAACCTAAGGACCCAGGTTCGATTTCCCAAGTACCCACATAAGCTAGATGCACAAGGTGGTGCATGCATCTGGAATTTGTTTGCAGGCCCTGGCATGTCCATATTCTCTCTCTCTCATAAATAGATAAAATAGTTTTTAAAATAATTTTTAAGGGCTGGAGAGATGCTTAGTGGTTAAGGGGCTTGCCTGCAAAGCTAAAGGACCTCAGTCCAATTCCCCAGGTCCCACATAAGCCAGATGCACATGGTGGCACATGCATCTGGAGTTCATTTGCAGTGGCTAGAGCCCTGGTGTGCCCATTCTCTATTTCTCTCTCCCTCTCCCTCTCTCTGTCTTTCTTCCTCTCTCTGTCTCTAACAAGTAAATAAAAGTGAAAAGAAAATCTTTAAAAAAAAAAGATAATTAAAAACACACAAACAAAATAAAAGAAATAAGAGCTTCCTTTTCCCACTGGGAAGACACTGTGGATCAATCCAAGTCTGAAGGCTTCACTGTGGCACTATGACTGTCAGTTCAACTCTCCCAGCTTCTCCCCTCTGTATGTCACACAAACCATGGCATGCTCCCTACCTCGGTTTTCTCATCTGTAAAATGGGGACAAAAGACTTCTAAACTCAGAGTGTTGCTGTGAAGATGACAATGACACTTGGGACAGCACTTGGTCATAGCAAACACACTGACAATGCATTATCATCATGGAAACTCATCTCATAAAAATGCTGGAAGTGTAAATGCTGGCTCTTACAGAATACCACATGGGGCCTGACAGCTTGTGTCTTGTCAGTGGTGACAAATTGCTGCCAGGCTCCAATCAGGTCACTAATTGTCCTCAGCCTCCTTCCTACTACTCCCCAGTCCTAGGATGGAGAAGGAGCGGTTGCAGCAGCTTGTGCCAGAGGTCTTGGGAAGCAACTTGAGGTCTCCACGAGAATTCAGGCAAACAGTTCTATGCACATCAGAGAAAGAGATGACAGAGCAGCCTGATAGGAGGCAGGGACCAGTGGCTTCTACTGGGTAGGTTTAGCGGGAACTGGGGGCTTACTGAGATGCTTGGTTGTGCGTGTGGTTTATTGCCAGCTGCTTGCAGTTAAGTCAAGGTTGCAGAGGCACACTGGGGCAGGGGAGGTGGCTTAGTGGGCAAGGTGATGGCTGCACATGCATGAGGGTCTGAATTTGCGTTCCAAGTACCATGCTCCTATGTGAAAATGTCAAGCATGGTGGCGCCTGCCTATAACCCCAGTGCTGGGGAGGCAGAGACAGGAGAACCCCCAGGATTCATTGGCTAGCTTGTCTAGCCAAGCTGTTGAGTTCTGGGTTCAGTGCAAGACCCTGTCTCATAAGAATAAGGTGGAAAAAGCAATAGAGGAAGACAAATGAGCTTTGATCAGGTATATGATATAACTGCCTTGTAACAGGATGTTAGGGGCTCAGGAAAATCCTTGAACCCGAAACCCTAGGTCCGTGTCTACTTTTAATAGAAGAATTGAATAAAAAACACAGAAGGATAATTATTCAATTATTATACATATTGAGGGAAGTACAGAACCAAGGAAAGACACCCACGTGGCTTGGGAGCCCACGTGGAGGGCCTGGGAACACCATAGAGTAAAAAAGAAAGAAAAGAAAGTTCAGAGAGCACCTGCAATGTGGGGAGCTGAAGGGGGCAGAGAACCCACGTGGAGAGGGGCTCGCTCCTCTGCCCCGCTCAGTTGGGACTCAGCAGCAGCTGGAAGTTCAGGAGAGGTCAGGCAGCCCAGAGACCTTGCTCTCCTTTTGCAGTGTCTTTTAACCTTACGGCACTGGGCCCTACCTCCTGGCTCAGCTCACCTGACAGACAGCTGATTGGTTTGGGCCAGGGGCTATCTCAGGAAGAGGTTAACCATGAGACCAGATTCTGGGGGCTGAACTTTGACCAGCCACAATGTTAGGGTTAGATTTAAATCCTAGGAGAGACCTCCCTCCCACGATGTTTGTGCAAAAACTGATCTAGGTAAGAGATAAGAAGTAGGATCCCTGCCCAACGTCATTCCTGCTTTTTTTTTTATTTTCAGGGGTCACCCTAACTGTCCAAAAGAGCTACCTGACTCCTTCTCAGCCTTATCTCAATGATGCCGGGTTAAAAGTTACCAAGGAGGGCTGGAGAGAAGGCTTAGTGGCTAAGGCACTTGCCTGTAAATCCTAAGGAACCAGGTTCAATTCCCCAGTACCCACATAAGCGAGATACACAAGGTGGTGCATGCATCTGGAGTGCATTTGAAGTAGCTAGAGGCTGTGGCATGTCCATTCTCTTTCTCTTTCTATCTGCCTCTTTTGCTTACTCTCTCTCAAATACATAAAATAAAATAAAATAAAATAAAAAGTAAACAAGAGCCTGGCATGGCGCGCATCTTTAATCCCAGCACTTGGGAGGCAGAGGTAGGAGGATCGCTGTAAATTCAAGGCCACCCTGAGACTACCGAGTGAATTCCAGGTCAGCTTGAGATAGAGCAAGACTACCTCTAAAAACCAAGCAAAAAAAAAAAAAAAAAAAAAGTAAACAAGGAAAATATTCAGAGTATATCATAAAACTCAGGAAGATTCCACTGTGTACTCTGGTTGGCCAGCCCTGGGGCACAATCTGAAATGATATGAATGTCTAGTCACCAAAAACGTTTCTTAGAAAAAGCCCCCCACAGTACCTTTTCAGAGTAACTTTACTGTCTAAGTTGGTAGCCACATGATACATGTGGCAATGAGGCACTTAAAAGGTGGCTCCAGTTGAGGTATGCTGCATGTAGATGCCTTGGATTACAATGGCTCAATATGAAAAAGGACATCAGGACTGGAGAGATGGCTCACTGGGTGAGAGTGCTTGCAGCCTAAGGTCTGAGTTCGATCCACAGCACCCACACACAGAGTTGGATGTGGCCACACACACCTGTAACCCCAGTGTTGACGAGGCCACAGACAAGAGGTGCTCACTGGTCCACCAGTCTAACAGAAAAACAGCAAGCTCCAAGGCTGGAAAGATGGCTTAATGGTTAAGGTGCTTGTCTGCAAAGCCTAAGGACCCAGGTTTGATTCTCCAGGACCTACGTAAGCAAGATGCACAAGATGGCATGTGTGTCTGGAGTTGGTTTGCAGTGGCTGAAGGCCCTGGTGCACCCATTCTCTCTCTCTCTCTCTCTCTCAATCTCTGTGTGTATGTGTATACCTGCCTCTTTCTCTCTCAAATAAATAAAATAAAAATTACTTTTTAAAAAGCAGCAAGCTCCAGATTCACTGAGAGATTCTGTCTTAGAGAACTAAGCAGAAAATTGATAAAGGACACTTGATGTCTTTCTCTGGCCTCTTTATGCATGCACATCCCTGCACACATATGTGCATACATCACACACACACACACACACACACACACACACACACACTCCACACATACCAAAAGAAAGTGAAAAGGTAATTATTTCATTAATGATTTTTCTGTTGGTAACATATTAAAATGCTAATTTTGGATATATTGGGTTAAATAAAATATCAATTTATTAGTAAAATGCTTTATTAGTAGTAAAATTTATTCCACCTGTTTTTTATTTTTAATACTTATTTATTTCAAGCAGAGAGAGAGCACAAATGGGCACACCAGGGCCTCCAGCCAATGCCAACCAACTCCAGATGCATGTGTCACTGCGTACCTGGATTTACACAGGTCCTGGGGAATCAAACCTGGGTCTTGAGGCTTTGCAACAAGCACCTTAACTGTTGAGCCATATCTGCAACCCCCACCTGTTTGTTTGTTTTTTTAATGTGACACCTAGAAACTCTACCACTGTGACTTCACTGATGGTGAAGTTTTGGTAAAGGGTTGTGACTTGTGGTCTGCCTGTGTTGAAGGTGTTAGTAGAACCATCTTTGATATCTTCTCACTCAGTTAACAGGAAGACTTAGTAGTGAAGAGAACACTGAGCAAGGAGCCTGCAGATGCACTTGGCCAGGTCACCACATACATCAGGTTGCTGCATGGCACGCGAGACAGCGGCGGTGGCAACAAATGCTTCTGTTGTGTTCTCCACCAGCCAGGTGTTGCTGTCAGTGTTTGACATACGTGAATCTCTCACAAAGACTGTATACATGGCAAGGATTGTTAGTACCATTTCCCACAAGTCACTGAAATGTGAAGAGGTTAAATAACAATACAAGATCTTAGAGGTGGAAAGTGATGGGGTAAGGACTCAAATCCAGGCAGCTGGTGTCTGAGTCTGAGTCACTTCAAACAAGTTGTGAGACTAGCCTGGAATGGGGTTCTCTCTCTATGAAGTTAGGTCACACCTGTTCTTCTAACTCACGGAATGCTCACAAAGGTCAGAGGACTAGCGTGGGTGATCACAGACTGTGGTCATAAGCACAGGGCAGGAAATTACACTGAAAGTGTTTTCCAAAGGGATAAGAATATACCTCAGGGATACAGCTCTTGCCTAGAATAAAAGAGACCATGGGTTTGATTCCCAACCTCCTCAACAGGGGGTAAAAGAAAAGAAAAAAACAGGAAAAAAAAAAAAGGAGAAAAATCTTCCCATCCAGCCTCAATTGTTTCCTACAGTTCTTTGCAAACACCCTACATGGAGTCAATTCCTCTTCCTAGCAGCATCCTCAGATGTAGCATGACCCCCCACACATTTTGCCTTTCCTTACATCCTTACAAGCATATGTCCATCTTCTTCAGTCACTTGTTGTTTGTCTGACTGAGAAAAAGGGAATGGAACAGAGAATGGATGCATCAGGGCCTCCAGCCACTGCAAAGAATGTCAGACGTGTGTGCCTCCTTGGGCATCTGGCTAATGTAGGTCCTGGGGAATTGAACCTGGGTCCTTTGGCTTTGTTGGCTTAACTGTTAAGCCTTCCCTCCAGCCCTGTTTGTTTGTTTTGTTTTTGTTTTTCAAAACAGACTAGACTGTGTTATAAATCGGCGGTTCTCAGTAGAGGTGATTTTTCCCTATCCTTTTCCCCGAGAACATTTGACAATGTTTGGGGATTTTTTGGTTTTTGGAGGTAGGGTTTCACTCTAGCACAGGCTGACCTGGAGCGCACACTTTAGTCTCAGGCTGGCCTCGAACTCATGGCGATTTTCCCACTGCTGCTCCCGAGTGCCAGAACTAAAGGTGTGAGGCACCACACCTGGCTGGAAATATTTTTGATTATGTCAGTTTGCAAATAGGGTGACCATATACAATTAGCACCTAATGACTAAGAATCAAAGATGCTGCTGACCATCCTACAATGTGCAGGTCTGCACTGAGAGAGAGAGAGAGAGGTTGAAAGGGAGTCAAAACAGTGTGGAAAACAATGAGTGCCACTGTCCACAAGCTTGAGGGCAGAAGTATGACTCAGGAACCTTGAAAGAGGCAGATGGCCCAGCTAATTTGGGGTACCACTCATTTTTCTCAAGACTTTATTTTCAAAAATTTCAAACATACAGAAAATGCAAATGAAAATAAAATACACACTTATATGCACATTGTTAACATGAGACCAATAGGTCAGTGATAAGATAATGGAGACATACACACAAGCCACCCTCCCCACCATTAGAAAATAAAACTCAGGGCTGAAGAGACAGATGGCTTAGCAGTTAAGGCACTGGCCTGCAAAGTCAAAGGACTACCGTTCAATTCCCCAGTACCCATGTAAGCCAGATACACAGGGTGGCACATGTGTCTGGGCTTTGCAGTAGTTGGAGGCCCTGGTGTGCCCATTTTCTCCCTCTCTCCCAAATAAATAAAAAAAAAAAATTATATATATATATATATATATATATATATATATATATATATATATTATACATGATTCAGACATATGACCACAGTTAAGTACATCAGCATTCACAGCACAGCCCCACTGATTTAACAGGTCTGGAGTGGAGCCTACTTTCAAGCAGGTCAAAATAACAAAGATGCCACTTGAGAACAAATGAGGTCATGCCTGGCCCTTGGACTTGCCTCTTCAAGTTCAGCTCTGCTGGCTGTGCACAGAATGACTTTTAGCTTCCAGCTGGCTGTGACGGCCTAGACCTAGGGACATTGTGTATGTGGGCGAATCACAAGGGCCAGGCAGTCATCTTTGCCAAAGTCCTTGCAGGTGGAAAGTTCGGAATTACGAAACTTCTAGGGTAGAAAGGGCCTACAGTTGACCTAGCATAGACCTTTATTTTATAAAAACTAATAGTAATAAAAGGAGGTCCACAAATGCGCAGTTCTTTCTCCAAGGTCTACCCTGTCTCTCCATTTTGTCTGACTTGAAAACTCCACTGTGTGGGCTTTCTGCCAGGGATCTGCTCATACACAGGCACAATGATGCGTCAGCAGCAAGGTTTCCACTTACAGCACTACAGCTAAGACTGCAAACAGGCTCATGGTCCAGCCGTGGAGGCGGTGTGCACAGCAGACGAAGCACCTGTAAGATATGAGACAGTCCCCAAGACAAGGAAAGACTCCAGACGCCTAGCTGTCTATATACTGTGTGACTATTTGTGCAAGAATGGAAAAAAGAATAAATGGGCATGTGTGTGTGAATGTGTTGTGTGCACGTGTGTGTGCTTGTTGATATCTATGACCTTGTTACTTATGGAAAGAACTTCACATCTGGAAGTAGAAATTCTTGTTTGTTTGTTTTTTAATGAGAAAGAGAGAGAGAGAGGCAGGGAGAGAGAAATGGTGCACCAGGGCCTCTAGTCACGAAAGTCAACCCCAGATGTGCGCGTCACTTCATGCCCATGCATCGTCTTGTGCATCTGGCTTCATGGGCTCTGGGGACTCAAACCTGGCTCCTTAGGCTTCGTGGGCAAGCTACTTAACCACTAAGCCTTTTGCCCAACTCAAAAGCAGAATTTCTTTTATCTATTTGTTTATTTGTAGTACTGAGTATATAAGCCAAGATCTCTCACATACTAAACAATTTTTCTTCCATTAATCCACATCCCAATCCCCAGAATTACCACTGTAAAAAATTAAAATTAAACTTTTATAAATCTATCATTTGTTCCATGGCTTAATTAAATATAGGAACCATGTGGCTGACTGTTAGCATGAGCACACAAAATAGTCCTTTTGACACTTCCTGAAGCGCAGGGGAGAAGTGGTCAACTCAGAAAAGGAGGGAAAGACTTCTAGAGGAGGGAGGGGAGAGGCGGGATTAGGGGGGTAGATAAAAACACAGAAGGACAGGGAAGCAGGAAGGGAAGGAGGGCAGGAGAAAGCAGGGTGGTGGCTGTATTTGGATTGTCTAGAGAAACAGAACTGGTAGAATTAATACATAAAAGAGGGGATTTGTTAAATCAGCTCACAAGAGACGGGCTTGAGAGATGCAGGCACGGCTCAGCCACAGCTGTTTAAAGACCGGAAAACTAAAGAGTCTGGCAGCTGCTGAATCCATGAAGCTGGATGCAGGACCCCGAATTGTAGGGCCAGGTTGCAGCTCAGTCCACAAAGTCCAAGAGAATCCACACACGCTGGCAGCAAGAGGAGCCAGGCAGGAAGCACGCACTAGTGAGTAACAGCTGGACAAAAGATAAAAGCTCTGGCTGTCTCCTGGAGTTTCTTTACAAACAGCCCTCCAGGGGAAGCACCCATTCCAGAGGAAGGACTTGCTCTTGCCTGGAAATGCCCTCCCAGCCCTGTCCAGGAGGCAGACCTCTCACTTCACTCCTGATTTGGTCAAGCTGACAACGAGCTAAATATCCCAGTGGCATGTGTGGAGCCCGATGGTGGTTTCAGTGTAAAATGTCACCATAGCCTCAAGTGTCTGTGATTAAGCTTCCTACTTGGTCCCCACCTGGTAGAGCTTTGGGCAGGAGGAGCCCTGCTGGAGGAGGCAAGTCACTGGAGGTGGACCTCGGGGCTGATTAGTCCTGCCCACTGAGTGTTCAGAGCTGTCTTGATACTGTTTTCTGTCTCTCTCCCTCTCTCTTTCTCTCTCTTCCCAGATGATATATTAAGTTGTAAGAAGATGAAACTTCCTCTTAAAACCGTAAGCCTGAAATAAACCCTTTCCTCCCATAAGCCACTCTGGTCAGGTGTTTTGTCCTAGCACTGAGAAGCTAACTGCTACAAGCCCCGTCTTGTCACAGACAGAGAAGGCTCCAGGTCAGCATGCGCTGTGACCAAAGCTCATTTGCTAAATGTGTCAGAGGTGGATGGGGTGATACCATAAACTTTATATTAGGACCATGGATCTACCCATCTTGACTCAAAACCCACAGAATAAACTCTCTCAGAGTGACTGTGTCTACTATAGAAAGGGAATTTCTATAGCAGCACTGTCTCACCCCAAAGCACTGCATGGATGCTCTCTGTGACAGGGCACCTAGCTTCTCTATCAGAGGTCAGGCAGAACCCCCAGGTATTGATGGGGACAGCCTGTGCTGGCGCCAGCTTGGACTCAGCTACGGGTTACCGATGAGTCATCCATAGACTGTTTCCATTTCTAAATGCATCCCCAGTGACTGATGGAACATCTCCACTAGAACACCATCGTAAATACTTTCCCTGGCCAGCTCTGATCTTTAAGGGAGAGAAGTGAAAAGACATTGCGAATCAGGTCTCATGCCCTCTCTGCTGCCATATGAAAAGGGACGCAGCTATGGCACCTGAACAGCTCAAGCCCCCAATGCAGCCATGGATTGACTCCACACATCTTGAAGATTAGGAGGTAGTCTCCTCATCCACACTTCCTTATCCTCATTTGTGAAGCCCAGACACAATATTCCTCTGAGCTGGTGGGCTATAATAACTCTATTCCCTATTTTATCCCACATATTACTCTACACTATCATAAAGCCTACTCTTATTCAATTGAGTCTTGCATCCATTAAGACTGGTCGAGCACTGGGTCTGAAGTGCCATTTTGGGGTTCTTTGTGCTGAGGCAAGCCATACTGGTTCTGGGAAAGTTCTGTGAGAGTGAGTTTCTCTGTCCCCATCAACTGTCCATGGGAATATAGCCTTAGCCACTTTCCCCAGAAAAGCTGATGTTCTTGCCAATTCAGACTTATGGCCTGGACATGGGCCACCATGAATCTGGCTTGGGTCAACCATGTTCCAAGCAGCATTCATTTTTCATTGGACCACTTACAACTGCCATCCAGGCATTTCCCCATCTCATTCTAAAGACTTTCTTGAGAAAACAAAGAGAAACCATATTCCTTAACTCAGTCCATGTGACAAACAGAACCTCTCTATGACAGGGACCAGTTTTTCTAGAGTCATATTCTCTGAAATCAAAACAAGAGTAAAACTGGATATGGTAGCACACACCTTTAATCTCAGCACTTGGGAGACAGAGGAAGGGAGATCACCATGAGTTCAAGGCCACCCTGAGACAATATAGTGAATTCCAGGTCAGTCTGGGCTAGAGTGAGACCCTACCATGAAAAACCAAAAGAAAATAATAATAATAACAAAAAGAGGAGGAGGAGCAAGGCCATTACAAGAAGAAAACCCAGACCTAACTTGGCAGAGGTATAAGATGTCAGTGTGTCAGCCTGACCCTTATTGATTTCTCTCTACAGACATCTGCTGCTTTTGGCTGCACATAGGATTGTGTGAATATTGGGCAGACCTGTGCCTATTCAGGTTTTGTTCATGATGAATGTGTTCAGATCCAAACAGTATGCCATGGAGTGCAGTTGCATTTCAAAATATCTTGATCTGTAGTAATGTTACTTCCATCTTACAACAAAATACTTGAGAAACTGGCCGTTAGGTGAAGTGTTTGGTCAGCTCCACGAACAAACTCAATTTGCACACAGATGGTTGGCCATGCTCTGGACATCTCAGGGTTGGAGTTGGGGGGTGCAGGGTGAGAAACACTTTAACCTCTTCTCCTCCTTACCACTGTTGACTTGAGTGATTTGGGTTTTGTAAGGCACCTCTTATCTTGAACTCACATATTCTCAGTGAAAGAGCTTTGAACTGGATTTTTGCCATCAGTATACCTAATCAATAGGCTATATAAATGAGATTGCTGTTAATTCCTGGTAGGAAGACCAGAGAAGCCATAGACCCTTCCTGCCCCCCACCCTCATATTTGTGGGTGTTGAACTTGTACAAGACCGATGGTTCGGAGCCCTTGGGACTTTCAGCCTCTATACTCAGTCATAGCACTTAACTTTCTCAATACATACATACATACATATGTCACCTGGAGCACCTACCTAGGAGACTGTACAGTCTGCACACCTCCTGCCTTGTCTAATGTGTCCCCCAACATCCAGCCCCATTCATCCTAGATACATAGCCCTTATCATATTCCTTACCTGTCAAAAACCTGTAACGATTTTCCATTTTCATCACAGAATGATGTCCTAATTCTTTAGTAATTTACCTAGTTGAAACTATGAGTGGTAGAAGAGAAATTTTTATTTTGTAAAAATAGTTCTAAGCTGGGGCTGCCCCTCTGACTGTAAATGGGTGGCTACTCCTTTCCTGGTAAGCTGCTCTTTGAGCCCGTATCTGTTACAAGCTGTTCTTTAAGAGAACATATGGCACCTTAAATCCACTACTTTATCTCACATGGAGATTACCATTGGCTGGTAAGAGTCATGACCATCAATTATGGATATCTTATCTGGCACAGGAATGAGAAAGGGAATTACTTGATGGCAAGTTTCCCACTTGTGACAGTTAAATTCTATTGTCAACTTGATCAGATTAGGAATCAAGTAAGAGACATGCCTCTTGGGTAAGTTTGTAAGGGCATTTCCAGAAAGGATTGATGGAGGAAGTCCTCCCAGAGTGGCCAGCCATTCCAGTAGTGGACTATATGTCAAGAAGTTCCAAGAGAGTTCAAAGCCTTTTGCCTGGCCGCCCGTGCTTTTCTCTGCTGAGTGCGTCTAGCCTGTTGCTGCTATCCTTCTTGGACACTAGAACCCAGCCTGACCACCTTCCAGTGTGGACTAAAGACCAGGGTCTCTCCAGGAATCCTCCAGGCTATCAGTGCCACAGACTAAGAGCAGCTACCAAGTTCTCTGACTCTCTAACCTACAGACAGCTATTATTGGAATGTCCATCCAGACAGTATCCTGTAAGGTAATTCAATACTTTATATTCACATATTTATTCTACCCGTTCTGTTCCTTTAGAGAACCCTAACTCACTAGTATTTGCCATTCAAACATGACAAAGTCAATAAATCGTGTGTGTGTGTATGTGTGTGTACACAACCACAAACCATACCAAGCCCTCCTTATCACTAACGGTCTACTAACAATGACCTCAAAAATTATTTTAGCCAGGTGTGGTGGTGCATACCTTTAAGCCCAACCTTGGGAGGCAGAGGTAGGAGGATCACCATGAGTTCAAGGCCACCCTGAGACTCCATAGTGAATTCCACATCAGCCTGGACTAGAGTGAGACCCTACCTCAAAAAAAAAAAACCTTATTTTAGCAACCTGCCACTTGAAAACAGAACTTGAGGACTCAAGTCTAGAGGCTGAGATCCCACTGAAGTCTAGTTCTGCTTGGGAGGGAGAGTTGAAGGGACCAGATGTGAGGAAGGACAGGCTAAGATGGACAGGGGAGGGAGAACACAGAAGCTGAGTGATGCGTGAGCAGAGGCAGGAAGGGGAAAGTTGGCATGAGGCTTGGTGCATTTAGGAGTGCTAGGATGTTCCCTTTACGGAGGGGTCCTCCTGATGCCACTGGCTGTCCCTTGCCAGACTTTATTGTTACTCAGGGCCCTTTTCTCTGTCCGATAATGTATCAAGTTTCTATTTTCTTGTACATCTCCTATTGAATGTAAGCTCTTGTAGGTAGGGGTGGTTTTTGTTGTTGTTGTTCTTCTTCTTCAGTGCCTAAGAGAGAGTTTAGAACATAGATTCTCAGTAGCTAGCTACTGACTGCATGAAAGACTAATTCAGCAGACAAGGAAACTGAGGTCGGGGGAGTTACAACGCATCCTACGATATACAAGATGCCCTTCTATTCTTCACACTCGAGCATTGGCCAGTCCCAAATGCCAATCAATAGTGGTCACTTGAAAACCGCTGGATTAGAAGCACTGTGGGGAGGGCGGGAGGGAAGTAGGACCGTGAGAGGAGATCTGATGTGGACCTTGAGTGGCGGCGCCACTTGCACAGAGGACAATGAGTCGGAGCCGGTGGGGGAGGGAACCCAATGCCTGGCTGCTCCCCCCCCCCAGCTGGCCATGTGGGACCTCAGAAGTCAAGTTCTCATTATGGCATGCCCCCTGAGGACAAAATTGCCCCAGTGGAGAATTGCTACAGACCGTTTGAGGAAAACATAAAATCCTTCTATCGTCAGCATGGATTCCCCCTCCTTCCCCAGAACTGTAGTCTGGCCACTTCCCTCATCCTCCTTGGACTGGATCTCTTCTTCTTTCCAGCTATTCCTTCTTATAGCTTAATGACGTTTTTTCTCCCTCCTCCATCATCCACGACAACATGTTGATGGGTCCAGTGTTATGTAGGCCTTAGACAGGTAGTAACAGTAACTGTGTGGTTATAAATGCAACAATTCATGTCCAAAACCTGCATTTCAAAGCACTCCTCCCCACCCTCTGGCTCTTCCAATATTTCTGTCTTGCTTTCTACAATATCTATGGGAAACTCTTCTTGCCCATGGGAACCCTTCTTACAGGCCCTGGGCCTGGAATAGGAGCAAGAGCACCTCATGAACTTGCTCGTGGTCTCTCTGGCTCGATTATGGGCTCCTGATCTGCCCACATGCTGATCCATAGGTAGCATCCTTAGGGATTCCCAAGACATCAGTCTCTAAAGGATGTGTCACTCTTTGAAGGAGAAACGATTTAACTCAGGACCAAGCAGAAATCAGCTAATTGCCTAACAATATATCCTGGGCTACCGTAAAGTTGTAAGTAAGCATATTAACCGATGATGCTAGACTTAACACGTGAATGACTCTAACATAGCCCTGACGTTATAAGAAAAAGCCAACAGCTCTATCTATGACGACAGAGCTTGGGTGAAACTGAGAAATAACAAAAAGCAGTGAGGCAGAAAGACCAAGTGACTTGATTGGCAGCTCTGGCAACAGTCACCAAGGGGCACCCTCAAGGGCCTGGCTTGATAGCATATTCATCAAAATGGACAAACAATCTGCCTTTTTTTTTTTTTATTAGGTTTGGCTTTCTTTATGAATTAAGATTTTGCACATCGCCTAGATTGAAGGATGTCATATTTTCCTCAAGTGGTCTATATAGTACCATTTTCTAATATGTTCCACCCACCCACAACTTGTATGTCAGAAATTGATATTTTGTAATTTTCAGTAAGTAGCTGAATGAAGCTGTCTCATGAATATATAATGTTGCTGCTTGTTATAGGTAGAAATAAAGAAAGTGATGACTACCCTGGTGAAAAGCTCAGGTACAGCTCAAAGACCTCATCATCCCTATAAATTGCAGAAGGATTAGGAATCTGTGGCAAGACAGAGCAATTACAGGTCAGCAATTTTGTGCTAAATTGCTTATTGCAGGTTGGGTCTGGAAGATACTGCAGAGCAAATTTAATTTACCTTGAAAATAATTAGTGAGATGCAAGGCCTGGAGATGGAAAATTCCTTTAAAATTAATTATTGCAGTGCAAATCTTAGCCCATCTTTTTCAAGCCTGCAGATAGAGGTCTCATCTTCATCTCTTTGATTGCTACTGACTGGCTCTGTTGGATTTTGATCTCGAATCTCTTTGACTTCAGCATTCCAGAGGCTACACTAGAAACCAGAGAGCCAGAGGGACAGATGAGTTTCCGAATGCACAAAGAGAAGAATGGAAGGCAAGAACCAAAGCGAACAATCAAATCTGATTTAAGAGCCCTTAACTCAGTCTAGCAACCCAGGTGTGGGAGAGACAGAAAATATCCCGTTCACTCACCAGCCACAGCACACCCTTAGTCACCAAAGACGAAAAACTCGAGTGGAGTGACCTCACACTGCAACTGTCCGGACAGAACTTGGCGTCGATATCCAAGACCTCACAGTGCCTAGCAATACCTACACAAGACCCTCATAATAGGAGAAAAAGTGATGGAGAGGGGTTGGAGAGATGGCTTAGCGGTTAAACACTTGCCTGTGAAGTCTAAGGACCCTGGTTCAAGGCTCGATTCCCCAGGACCCACATTAGCCAGATGCACAAGGGGGTGCACGCGTCTGGAGTTAGCTTGCAGTGGCTGGATGCCCTGGTGCACCCATTCTCTCTCTCTTTATCTGCCTCTTTCTCTCCGTCTGTCGCTCTCAAATAAATAAGTAATTTTTTAAAAAAAATAAATGATGGCGAGAGGGAGGGGAGATGATGGAGAGCAGAGTTACGAAGGGGAAGGTGGGGGAGGGGAGGGAAGGAAATATCATGGTTTATTGGCTGTAAGTACAGAAGTTGTATACACACACACACATATAATAAAAATAAATTTTAAAAATCAAATAGAATGATACACTGCACTGGAAACATGAGACTGACTCACGGCAACCATCCTTGAGAGCATTGCCAGGGCAAAAGTCTACTACAGTCATCACGCATGGTTAGTGAGGATGCTGGAATAATCAAGAAGCTGGAAGTCTACACATATTCACAGAATGGGGTCTCCAAGTCCATGTCATATTCATGAAAACAGGACAGATGATTTCACGGCACCACAGCATCCTTTGTCCTTCAGATCTATGTCTGTCATTCAAGTTGACGAGAGATGGCTCTGCATCATGTAGATCCCATTGAGCTGGGGACCGGGAACAAGTCAGCATACAGACAAGATGGAAGGAATCAGTAAAAACTGCCCTTTTATACCTGCAAAACCTAAGTGACCAGAGGGACTATCTTTGATCTGTGGTCTTTCTGCTTCTATAGGAACAGCCAGAGTGGTGAGCCCCTGGACACCATTGGGAGCCCCTGGTGGCTACTTTTGTGACTGTGGTGTTGGCTAGAGATGACTCCCTCAGGCTGTGGGTTGACTGTAACCCACCGAAGAAGGGAGGGATAGAGGAATAGGAAATGAATGTTTCTACAAATTTAAGGGAAAAAAAATAAGTCTGCATGCATACATTCAACCCAAAGGGCAGCCTCCTCACGTTCTTGGTGAACCTTCCCCCAGAGCACACAGTTTGGGGGCAGATGGCAAGCTCAATTTTAGGAAGCAGCGGCCACACCTGTGTGCACATCCCAGTCAATGTTTCCATCAGCTGCGTTCCAAAAGAACACCAAAGGTATATTCCAAGTAGGACAATTCAAGTAGGATTGGTGTATGTGGCTGTGAGATAGCACAGTGTCCCTGGACCAAAGGGATGAGCATCACTGGACCCTAGAAAAAAAAGATTGAAACAAAGAAGGTCTCTGACTTCAGCTGTGACCACTCAGAATCAGCCAGCCAGAGGCAATCCCATAGGGTCAAGGGAATGAATACTCTAACCTCATTCTGCTCACTCCCCACAATTCCTTCTGGGACTGACTCCTCCTTGGCTGGTGTCACCTACAAAGCCAGGAGCCAGAGATCCTATTGGAGACTATGGGACAAACCATCAGGAGGCATAAAGCGTCCATACAGGCTAGAGCCTGGATCTGGAGATACAGATGGGAAACACCCAGCTCACTGTCCAAAGCAGGGCAGCCCCCGTCATTTATTCATCTCTCAAACATATTAAAGCCACCACCTCGGTGCCAGACTGGGGGACATGATGGCATGTCTATAATGTAGCCCTAACCTCAAGGAGGGGAAGTGATTGTTTTGGGAGTTTCTTTTGGTACTTTTGAAGGTTCCTTGCTGTTGATTGGCCTATGTATTAGCACCTATTGGAAGGAAGAGCCCAACAATGCGGGGCTGGTTTCCATCCATGTGGCATATCAACTTCCACTTCAGAAGACCAGAGCTGACTGACACAATCCTGAAAGCTCCTGACAGCTTGCATTGTCTGAGTGCCTGCCTTATGAAATATTAACCAGAAAATTATGAAAGCTTTCCAGTGCAGTCACAGACACAGGAGGACAGTGTATAATAAGATTATTTGATGTGTTTAGAAAAAAAAAAAAAACAACACGAAAGCACATCTGAAAAAAACAAAGCAAAAAAAAAAAAAAAAAAAAAACAGGTGCTTTCTTTCTCTCCTTTCAGCAAAAGCAGGGTGGCGTATGTTTGTTTTCTGTGGACAGTGCTGACTCATCAAGGACTTGAGAACCAGTAATGAGTGTTTTCAGTTCTCACTTACAAATGAGATACATTAGGGAATTGCTCAGCCAACTCGGGCGTGGTTTTGAATCCAAACTTACCTCTCTGTATGGATGAGAGGAATTTGTTTTCTGCTGCACACAGGCACTGGTTGACCTTTTCAGCTTCAGAGGGCCTGAAATGTGGTTAAGACTCTTTTCACATGAACAACCTCCATACAGTCTGTTTAAAAAAGAGCCACCAAATTGTCTAATGTTTCACAGAATTCCTCTCTTTTCATACCACTTTTACTCGACTTTCTGAAAATCTTTTAGGAGAAAGTAAAGCAGGAGACAACACATTTATCACACCTATCTTTTCCCCCTTTAATATTGAATGCATAGACTGGAAGGAATTGTTAGCCCAGACATGATAGGTGAAGTGTAAATGTCTTTCCATATGAAAAAAAAATACAAGCCAAAATCAATAAAATTCTGACATCAGTAAGTAAATGGACAAAGGACATAAACCAGAAATCACATTTACTGAGCAAACACTAAGTATTCAACCTCACTTTCTCATTTATTTATTTATAAAATATTTATTAAGCACACACTCAGAGTGTGCTGAAGTCCTGGGAACAGATAGATGAATAAAACACAGCCCTCATCTCCTAGGGGTTCCCATTTTAGCAAGAGATGCCTGAAAACAAGATTCATGGAGCAGGACGACATGTTCAGGAACAATGAGAATCGAAAAACCAAAATGCTAGCTGGGCATGGTGGTGCATGCCTTTAATTCCAGCACTCAGTACTCAGGAGGCCCAAAGTTCAAGGCCATCCTAAGACTCCACACAGACTGGACTAGAGTGAGACCCTACCTGAAAAAAAAAAAGAAAAGAAAATATATTTGAGTGAGGAATGCTGAAGGTGGCCGGGGGATACTCAGCAGCAAGTAGAGAGGTGAGAACTCAAACAACTGCCAGTTTCAGCGGGGAAATTAGCAATTTTTAAAAATGATAAATGTAATGCTGTAAAGCAATAGCCAATTGGACTGACCCTGTGGCAATTCAAGTACTAGCTATGTAATTTCTACACAGTTCAATATTAGGAGAGAATACATTAGAAAAATGATATGCCATGAAATGTTTTTACATGTGTGTATGTGTGTGTGTGTGTGTTATGTATAATAGCAAAAAATTATCCTAAGGATACAAAAACACTGGAAGATTCATTGAATTATAGTATCTTTATTTTTTGCTGTGTGTGTGTGTATGTGTGTGGTGTGATAAATATATATGTGTGGTGCGCATGTGTATGTGCCCAGGTGGCACCCCATTCACTAGCCTGTAGCATGGAGTGCTCAGAATGGAGCATTTGATGCTCTGCTCCATTGTTTTTCTGCCCACGCTTACTTGAGTTGGAGTCTCTTACTGATCTTGGAGCTTGCTGGGTTTTATTTCCATGACCTAAGGTGACTCTCAGGATTCTGCTCCCCCATTGGACTAGGGTTGCAGATGATTATGGCCATGCTCAATTATTTATATAGATCCTGGGAGCAGTCTCTCAGGCTTCCTTAAGCCCTTGTGCCTGTACAGGAAATGCTCTTAACTGACAAACCCTCTCTCCAGCCCAAATTATAGTATATCTATTTACCTAAGTATTCTGTATCCATTAGAAATGCCCTTGATATTCTCAAGCTGGGCATGGTGGCTCACACCTTTAATCCCAGCACGTGGGATGCTCAAGCAAGAAATTCAGGTGAGATCAAGGCCAGCTTGGGCTACAGTGAGACAATTAAAAGGAACAAAACAAAAGAGAGAGAGAGTAGATATGCCTCTATTAGTCTCCCTGGGGGGAAAAATCCCTGAAAATTGTGTATACACTAAATAATTATTTTAAATATGCATAGAAAAAATATCAAGGAGAAAATATATTAAATTGCTAGTAATGATCATATAGTTTTAAAACTATTTTCTAGGCTGGAGAGATGGCTTAATGATTAAGGCACTTCCATGTAAAGCCTAAGAACTCATGTTCAAATCTCCAGGTCCCATGTAGCCAGGTGCACAGTGATGTAAACATGCAATGTCACACATCTGCCACAAGGGGGCACACGCATTTAGAGTTTATTCTCACTGGCTGAAGGCCCTGGCCCACCCATTCTCTCTCTGCCTCTCTCTCTCTCTCTCAAAAAAAAACAAAAAAACTCCTATGTTAAAAAATTAATATTATTGTTTTTAGAGTAAAAATAAAGCCCTACCCAGGTTATATTGGCAGCAGTTCTCTACTAGCTTGACCTTAAAATTTTTCAAAAGAAGTTTTGCCAGCCCTGAAACCTTGACAGCAGACCACCTCTGAACTCAGTTTAACTTTGGCCAAGTCCCTCAAAGTAAGGGAGACACTTCAAATATTTTATCAAGCTCTTTCTAGTTTCCAAATCTATGAATCCTGAGGAAAAGCATATACAGGCTTTGGGGCTTCACATAAACTAAGTGCAAAATGTCAGACAGGAAAAGATGCCCTCAGAAAAATAATGCATTTGCCTCATCAGACATTGTTCAGAAGAGACGAAACTGTGTTTTCCCACTGAGCTCATCTCATCCTCGGGTTATTGATTTTCAAATCAGTCTTTGTGGAGGATCCAGCTGGATCAATTATTTAACACATATGCTGTTCTATTGTTAGGCAGCCATGTGGAGGCCCTGCCTTAAATGTGAGTTTAGATTTCACACACCAATAAAAAAGTCGATGGCTTTAACTTATAGGCCCTTCAGTATAGGCATTCACAACACGGCATCCTCTGAGCCTCCACCAATGAAGTGTGCAGTGTTTCAAATTAATGGTGGCCCTGGAAAGGCAAAGCCACCTAATTTCTCGGGGCTGGAGCAAAGCACAGCCTTTGTAGGTAATTTCTAGAAAAAAAGAATGCTTTAGGAACCTAGAAGTATTTTCAATTCCTTTTCCAAGTTCTAGTAGACAGTTCCACATGACTGGGATGAACTTCCAACAAAAGTTTTATTTTATTTTATTATTTATTTATTTATTTATTGAGAGAGAAAAAGAGAAAGATTGAGAATGGGCATGCCAGGGCCTTTCGTCACTGCAAATGAACTCCAGATGCACATGCCACCCTGTGCATCTGGCTTACCTGGGTTCTGGGGAATCAAACATGGGTCCTTCGGCTTCACAGACAAATGCCTTAGCCACTAAGCCATCTCTCCAGCCCCCAAACACAGTTTTATGGAAGGAAGGGATTATTTCAAGATTACAGGTCCTGGGGAAGTTTGATCAAATGGCAGAAGGACCTGGCTCCCATTCATAAATCCAAGCAGAGAGAGAAACCACCAGCAGCCAGCAAAACACTCAAAAGCAGCAAAGCACAAAACCAAAATGCCCCCCAACCAAAATGCTCATGCCTTGGCTTGAATGAGATAGGTTGGGTTTCCCCTAGTGTAGAAGTCAGTTCATCTTATGGGCAGCTATAGATGAAGCCATTTCCTCCTTTGTATAAACGCATGTCCCTTCCATCGGCTTCACTGCCTGCAGAGCCACAGGAAGAAAAAGGCCAGAGCGGTGGTGCAGACCTTTAATCCCAGCACTTGAGAAGTAGAAGTACATGGATCATCATGAGTTTGAGGCCACCCTGAGACTCATAGTGAATTCCAAGTCAACCTGGGCTAGAGTGAGAAAAACAAACAAACAAACAAAAGATGCAGTGTTGCAGTCAGGTTCCCATTGTTGATAGAAATCACCCAACCAAGAGCAGCTTCTGGGAAAAAGAGGTTTATTTTGGCTTACAGGCTCAAGAGGAAGCTCCATGATGGCAGGGGAAACGATGGCATGAGCAGAGGGTGGACATCACCCCCTGGCCAACATAAGGCGGACAATAGCAACAGGAGAGTGTGCCCAACACTGGACAGGAGAAACCACTGTAACACCCTAAGCCCACCACCAACAACACACTCCCAAAACACTCCTGAAGTGTGCCGAGGCACTGCTTAAGGTGACTTCCCACACAGTCACAAGCACTAAAAGCCACCCACACTTTCTTCTCTTGTCTCTTAGGAGGGTCCTGGGGCTCAGGGAATATCCGAGGTAAAAAGACAGGCAAAGGAGAAACTAGGAGATCTGAGAGGGAAAGAAGACCTGTCTGACTTACCTCTGGGCACGACTGAGCATCTCTGGGACACTGCAGGGTCATTGGTGGGGTGTCCGTTCTCTTCTGAGCTACATGCCCTCCTTGAGATTCTCATCTACTCCTAATGACATAGCTATTGCCAGGCTGAGAGGGTGAGCTGCCACACTGCTGGCGCCATTTGAATGTGTCCTAAGTCATGATCAACTTAAATATCAGAAGAAACCTCATGATTTCCTGCCCTCCGCTTCTGAATTTGGTGCTTTGGGGGAGTGCAGGAGCATGATTGACATCTTCCTGTCCCACATCCTTTGCAGTCATTCAGCTGGTAGCTCAACCTCCCATAGAGATTGCCTGTCCATTAGTTTCCATCTCCATTGTTCACCATGCAGGTGCCAGCCACTGCCCTCTCTGGGGGCGGGGGGGGCGGGTTCCAAGAACCCCCAAGTGAGCGGCTTGCCTACCATTCTGCCCATCCTCCAATTTGTTTTCCACACAGTTACCAAAACTTATTTCTCAATATGCCGAGAATTATGTTTAAAACTTTTAATTGGGGGCTAGAGAGATGGCTCAAGCTCTTGCCTGTGAAGCCTAAGGACCCCGGTTTGAGGCTCCATTCCCCAGGACCCAGGTAAGCCAGATGCACAAGGGGGCACATGCATCTGGAGTTTGTTTACAGTGGCTGGAGGCTCTGGCATGCCCATTATCTCCGTATGTATCTGCCTCGTTCTCTCTCTGTAGCTCTTAAATAAATAAATAAAAATTAAAAATAAATTTAAAAAACCTTTTACTTGGCCTTGCATTATGCTTCGAATGAAATATGACCTTCTACCCAGGTGCCCTGGGCATGCGCAATGGGCCCCTCCTCTCCTCTTCGCTCAGGGCCATGTTTTGCCCAGTGCATTGCAATCCTTGTGCGAACCTCAAGCATGCCAGGTCCCATGATCCCTCAAGGCCAGTCTGTTGCCTCATTCACAACTTTTTTTTGTGTAAATGACTTTTTTTCTTTTCTCCTTCAAATTTCCATGTCAGTGTGACCTACTCAGAGAGCTGTCCCTGGTAACATAAAAAGGATTCACCATCTTGATTTCTGTCTGTGATAGTAGCACCGTTCATCTCTTTCTTAGCAGTTAGGAAAACTTGCAATTATCTTATGCGTTGATTACTTGATAGCTGTATCATATCTTACCTAGATAATTTTTTTTTTTTTTGGTTTTTCCAGGTACGGTCTTACTCTAGCTCAGGCTGGCCTGGAATTCACTATGTAGTCTCAGGGTGGCCTCGAACTCAGGTCCTACCTCTGCCTCCCGGGTGCTGGGATTAAAGGCATGCACCACCATGCCCAGCCATCTTATAAATACTAATGGAGCAGAAGCCCAGGTCATAGTCTTCCCTTTCCACATCCAACTCACAATAGATGCTTAACAAATATTTGTTGGTTACATTAATCAATGACAGAAGCCATTAGTCATTCCTATTTAATAGCTTGTTGTAAGACAATCAATTATCATTAACCTGATCTAATCGGTCGTGCTATTTTACTCTCTCCACCTCTATACTAGTAGAGTTCCAGCTTCAGGAAAGAGGGAAAGAGCCAAACCTCATACCTTGAAGCCAACTCTTACGGGAGTATAAAAGTCTATGCTATTTTTTGGCTGTCATCTGAACTGGTTTGTTTTGTACAATATTTTCTCTAGATGATTTGGTTTCTGAGGATAGAGAATACTAATTATAATAATTTATGTGAACTGCTCTCTGTTTATAGTCAATTACCTGGTAGCTCAATAACACTTATGTTTGTCATTAAGTATGTGTCATTGTTCCAAGCTATAGCTCAGTTAATACAGTTGTCCTTTTATGGAAAATTGAGGAAGCAATGTATCAACTAGATGGACTACTATGAATCATATAAAGTTGTTCTGTAAAAATCTTAACAAATAACAATGTTCATAATACATTTAAAAAGACAAAGAAAGATGGGCTGAAGAGGTGGCTTAGCAGTTAAGCACTTGCCTGTGAAGCCTAAGGACCCCGGTTCAAGGCTCGATTCCCCAGGACCCATGTTAGCCAGATGCACAAGGGGGCGCACGCGTCTGGAGTTCGTTTACAGTGGCTGGAGGCCCTGGCGCGCCCATTCTCTCTATCTGCCTCTTTGTCTCTCTGTCTGTCGCTCTCAAATAAATAAAAGTACCAAAAAAAAAAAAAATTTAAAAGAAGACAAAGAAAGAATACATAATTGTGCTGATTTGTATTTAAACTTTCTAAAGTATGTATGCAAATGAGCAATTACCAATAGGGAACAACACAAAGCACCCTGACTTTCTAGTACCTCAGATTTGTTTGCTTTTAAGATTATTTTAATTGTCTTGGAGCAATATTGATTGCATGAGCTAAGGGGAAACAGGGCTAGCCCCGGGCACCTGAGGTTGGGACAATAACCAGACATATTGACTTAGTCTGGGAAAGGCTCACTATAATGTTCCTGCTTGTTTGGATTGTGTAGAAATGGGCCACTTTTGTTTAATGCCACAGGTTGTATCACCTGATTAAATCTGCCTCTCAAATATTTCAATCAGGAAAGAGCTACTCTAAGAAGGGCCTCTTGAGCTGGAGAGATGGCTTAGCGGTTAAGCGCTTGCCTGTGAAGCCTAAGGACCCCAGTTCGAGGCTCGGTTCCCCAGGTCCCACGTTAGCCAGATGCACAAGGGGGCGCACACGTCTGGAGTTCGTCTGCAGTGGCTGGAAGCCCTGGTGCGCCCATTCTCTCTCTCTCCCTCTGTCTTTCTCTCTGTGTCTGTCGCTCTCAAATAAGTAAATAAAAAATGAACAAAAAATAATATAAAAAATATATTTATTTAAAAAAAAGAAGGGCCTCTTTATAATTTATATTTTGCCTGTTTGTTCTCCACATGAGTATCTGTATGAACATGTGTGCGTTATGAGGCAGAATCAAAGAGGAGAGTATGTTGAAAATAAATGTGACACAACAAATTACAACAATTAAGATAGGTGTGCATGCACTCTATTGGCATCCCCAAAACATTCTGCTCAGTTACTCTCCTTAAAAAGTAGAAACATGGGGGCTGGAGAGATGGCTTAGTGGTTAAGCGCTTGCCTGTGAAGCCTATGGACCCCGGTTCGAGGCTCGGTTCCCCAGGTCCCACGTTAGCCAGATGCACAAGGGGGCGCACGCATCTGGAGTTCGTTTGCAGAGGCTGGAAGCCCTGGCGCGCCCATTCTCTCTCTCTCCCTCTATCTGTCTTTCTCTCTGTGTCTGTCGCTCTCAAATAAATAAATAAAATACTTTAAAAAAAAAAAGTAGAAACATGTGTCTATTACACAACCATTTTAAAAAAAATAAATAAAATCAGGAAACCAGAGAGAGTGATAGCACTTATGTCAGCACTGACATAAATATTTATGTCTACATACAGAAAACATACATTTGCATAAATATCTGTAATAGTTTATAATATGTGTATATTAAATACATATGTATGCACACTTGTTTTAAAGCCAAAAGATACCCAGAAAATTAAACCATATGCTGGTTATGAGTGGCCACTGTGGAACAAAGCTAAGGGAATGGAAAACTGAGGGGTGAGTGAGACTTATGTGTTATGGTATATCATCTTTCATACTGTTTAAAATATTTACCACAAGCATATATTATCTACCCAAACAAATGATCAAATCATGGTTAGTAAGGACAGTTGCCAAGAAACCAAGATAAATGCATAATGAAGTGAATTACATTAAATGTGTTTAGTGAGCAATTTGAAAAATATAGCGGTTAAACAAAAGAAACAAAATGTCAGTGGTAGTAAAGGCTGTCTACATTATGAACTGAACATTTCAGGAGGAACAATGAGGCAAGGATGTATTAGAGAAGCATAAGATACCATTTTCTATCTCAGTTTGCGCTGGCTAGTATAACAAAACACCACAGGCTGGATGGGTTAAAAAGTAGAAACTTGAATCATATATGATGGCACATGCCTTTGATCCCAACACTCTTAAGGCAGAGGTAGGAGGATCACAGTGAGTCTGAGGCTAGCCTGGGAAACAAAGTGAGTTCTGGGTCAGCCTGAGCTAAAGTGAAACCTCATAAAAAATTAGGAATTCATTTTCTCACATTTCTAGGTACTAAAGGCCAAGCTGTTGGTAGGTTTTGGTCTCTCCTGAGGATTTCTCTCCCCCTGGCTGGCAGATGACCCCTTTCTCCTTATGTGCTTACATGATCTTTCTATGTGCATTTTCTCTGCAATTCACTGTGCATCCAAATATCTACTTCTAATAAAGACATTAGTGAGACTGAGTTAGGGCCCACCCTAATGGACTCATTTTAACTTGACTGTCTACTTTCATTACATTATTAGCACTGGCGGTTGGGACTTTAAATGTTATCTAGAGAATAACAACTCATCTTGTTATTTTGGGGAAATACTCCATTTAGCCTGTGAACACCACCATATATTTTTAGGGTAAAAGAAACAATCTTCAAGTGAGCGTCAAATAGAATAATCATATAGAAACTACTCAGCTGAGGCTTTGGAGAGCAGTGGCATTTTCTCAGATACAAACTCCTACTGAAATTGTGAGAGATGAGCGTGCCTGGGAGAAACTTCTTTTTGCAGATGGTGGTGACAAGTGGGGAGAACCAAGCCTCATCAAGGTGATGGTAAGGAGTGACACTGGAGTGCTCAGCACTGGAGGAAACTTCTCTATCACACCTGCCAGGGCTCAGAGAACACTGTGGAGGAGGAGGTGGGGAGGATATCAATGCAGCTTTTGCTACTCACCAGAGAAGCTCCTATTTGGAGATGGTAGTGGATACAGAGGTGACCCACAATTCATGAAAGTCCTGAAACCAAGAGACCGTTGAGAGCTCAGCACTACATGTGGCATCTGTCACACCCTCCAAGGCTCAGGGAACAGTGCAGAAGAAGGGGAGGAAAGAGTGTAAGAGCCGGGGGGGAGGAGTAGTGCTTTAGGACACTGTCTTCTGGACATGAGCTGACTGATGCATTCATGACCTCACAGTGGTTGCTACCTCCATAAGACCTGCACGATATTGAACTCATTAGCAGTTTTAATTTTTCTCTGTGTGTGTCTGGGCACACACATGCCACAGCACAGTCTCCCATTTTCGTAAGAGCATTGGGATCACAGGCACATGTGCCTCTTTGCACCCAGCCTTACGTGGGTACTGGGGAATTGAACTCAGGTAAATAGGCTTTGCAGGCAAGCACCTTTAACCACTGAGCAATCTCCCAGTCGCTGTCACCATTTTGACTTAGGTGACAGATGAAGGGAAATAAAAGAATGAGATCAAAATAGAATCAAAATAGAAGCAGGACCACATGGAAAGAAGAGAGGGTTCACTGGGATGGAGGTGGGGAAGGGGAGATTAAAGAGGGTATTGGGAGGGGATTGTGATCAAATTACAGTATGTCCATGTAGTAAAATTCTCAATAAAGGAGAAGAAAGGGGCTGGTGAGATGGTTTAGCAGTTAAGGTACTGGCCTATGAAGCTTAAGGATCCAGGTTCAATTCCCCAGTACCCACAAAAGCCAGGTGCATAGGTGATACATGTATCTGGAGTTCATTTGCAGTGCCTAGAGACTCTGATAAACCCACACTCTGTCTCTCTCTCTTTCTCTCTCTTTCTCTCTCTCTCTTCCTCTCTTTCTCTTTCCAATAAATACATATATAAAATATTTTTAAAAGAATGAAGAAAATGAGGAAATCAGAAACACATGAGGACGTAACAACATTTAGTCTCTGTCATTTTCACTGTGCCTGGAGCAAGGGACTCACTGTTTTTAATTTGGAAAAACAATTTCTTCACCAAAATTCTAGCATGGTATATGTGATCTCAAAGCAACCTACTAATTCATTCAATTTAGTGGAAAAAAAAATCTTTAGTTCTATCTAGCATTGTCTAAACAAGAGAAAATTGGGTGTTTGAGATGTTTTATCTGATGTCAACTGTTTTATGACAAGAATAGGTAATACTTGAACATATGAAAATACAAATGATTCATCCACCTAGGAGGATGCACTATAAAGCATCCCTCATAATCAGTTCATGCAGCAAAAATTGAACTGAAAGCCCCTATGATTTACTTGGGTCACATGTGGGCTTATGATAGATCAGAGAAGAGAATCCCCACATCTGGATCCTGGATACTCAGTCCAGACAGCTGAGCTGCCCAGGTACTTAAGTGTTTTACCTGCTATTTCAACACACTGACCTGACTTCCCTCCTTGTTTCCTTTTTCCCAGATTTTCTTTCTCTCCATTCCTGTCCTATTTCTGTCCATTTGAGGCACTATTTTTATAGGTGACAGAGTATATGATCCTGCACCATATCAAAGCAGCTTAGTTCCTGACTCCCACATCCACAAAATGTGATGGTGAAACCATTCTGGGACATGCAGACATGCCTAGTAATATTCTGCTCAATCCACACAGCACACATTGTGAGAGTTTAATCAGCAATGCATACAAAAGCACTTCTGAGCAGCCAAGCCATCTTCAAATATTGACTAAAAGCACAATGGGAAAACTGAAGAAAATGGAGAAATAAATTTGAAACAGCCTGAGCTATTCTGTCATCTGCTCCAAGTAATTGGTCTTTTTCTTAGCTGATGGGTACTTAAGGTCCTGGTTCTTAAAAGACCAAATCTACTATCATCACCAGGTACCCTTTTAGAATAAAGATGCTTTTGTTTCCTGAGACAGTGAAGGAGGATCCATGCTGTAAGCCAAGATGTCATCTGAAATATTATCAGAAATTTCAGGATCCTCTTCCTTATTTGTAAACTATTGTCAGGTTCTCTTCTTGTGAAATGTCCATTTTGTAGAGTTCTCAAAGGGTACACTGTGAGGCGGAACAAGGTAATGTGCTAAGTTCCAGGAACACAAAGAGAGAATGAAGAATTCCAGTGCCAGCCAGCTTCCCAGAGCAGTTACTTGAGACAGATGATACCATGGCTCCAGAGATGGTTCAAAACTAAACGAATGATGAGCCTGGTGGCATAGAGGCCCATCTCAGCTTCCACACTCACTCTTGGTCTGGAACACAGAGGTACAGACACGTTAGTCACCACAACAGAACCCAACCCATCACCAGTCCTCCTCCCAGTGCTGAGATTACAAGTGCATGCAGCTACACCTGTTGCTTTTTTTTAAAAAAAAAAAAAAGGTTTCTGGGAATCAAACTCATTTCTCATGCTTGCAAGGCAAGCACTTTACTGACTAAGCTAACTCTCCAGCCCTGTATGTGCATTTTACTGAAAGGATAAGAACTTTCCCCTTCCAGCCCAAGATAAAAGGACCTCTCTATTACTCTGGAGAGGGGAGGAAGTTGGAAGATAGGGCTGGCTTTCACTCTCACTTGGGCTGAAACTTGCCTACACCAGCTGCTGGTAAGCAAGCTTCCTCAGGGAGGGCACCTGGAACCACAGAGAACTCATCATTATCACGACTGTCATCACTGCGTCCCTCCCTCCCCGCCTCAGCGCATCCAAGAGGGGAGGCCAACCCCAGCACTGGGGAGTCGGTTCTGCTGTGCAGCTTATATTACATTCGCCACTGGACAGCCCCCCGGGGACTGGCAGGGCTCTCCTGAAACTGTCCCAAGCTTTCACTGGAGGTAGTATGTTGTGAAACAAAGGCATGGGTTTTGGAGTCAGAATCCCTTCTCTGTTGCTGGGTTAGTCAGCATTTGTCAAGGTATGCATCTGTAACAAACAGTCCCAAATCTCAGTGGCTTGCAATAATAAAATTGTTTTCGCATTCAGACTCTGTATCAAGATAAGACAGCTGACACTCTGCCCTGTAGGGCTTTCGTCTCCAGAGTCAAACTCTGTCCTCTATCTGATGAACTAATCTTGGGAAAGCAGGAAAAGAGACACGGAACCATTTGCTGGCTTTTAGAGTTTCACATCGGTCTGTTCATATTTTGCTGACCACAAAAATCACTTGGGGGATGGTGAGATGGTTTAGCGATTAAGGTGCTTGCCTGCAAAGCCTAAGAACACATGTTCGAATATCCAGGTCCCATGAAGCCAGATAAAAAGTGATGCAAGTATGCACGGTCGCACATGTGCACAAGGGGGCACATGCATCTGGAGCTTGCTCACAGTGGCTGAAATGCTCTGGTGTGCCCATTCTCTCTCTCTCCCCCTCTTTCTATCTCTGTCTCTCTCTCAAAAATAAAATAATTAAAAAAAATTACTTGGTTTGGACTGGGGAGGTTACTCAATGGCTAAAGGTACTTGCTTGCAAAGCCTGCCAGCTCAGATTCAGTTCCTCAAAATCCACGTAAAGCCACACACAAAAAGTGGCACATGTGTCTGGCATTTGTCTGTGGTGGTAGGAGGACCTGGCATGTACATACACACATGTGAAAATAAATAATTTTAAAGATCACTTGGCTCATTTTTTTTTTTTATGAGAACGAGACAGAAAATGAATGAGAGAGAGAGAGACAGAGAGAGCATTGGCTCTCCAGGGCCTCCGGCCACTGCAAATGAACTCCAAATACATGTACCACCTTGTATATCTAGAATTATGTGGGAACTGAGGAATCAAATCTGTATCCTCAGGCTTTGGAGGCAAGTGCCTTAAACACTAAGCCATCTCTCCAGCCCCACTTGGCCTAGTTTGACAGAAATGTTTAACCTGGGCTGGAGAGATGGCTTAGCGGTTAAGCGATTGCCTGTGAAGCCTAAGGACCCCGGTTCGAGACTCGGTTTCCCAGGTCCCACGTTAGCCAGATGCACAAGGGGGCGCACGCGTCTGGAGTTCGTTTGCAGAGGCTGGAAGCCCTGGTGCACCCATTCTCTCTCTCCCTCTATCTGTCTTTCTCTCTGTGTCTGTCGCTCTCAAATAAATAAATAAAAAATGAACAAAAAATATTTAAAAAAAAAAGAAATGTTTAACCTACGCCAAGGAGGAACTACAGAAACATATGAACACCGTGCAACTGGCAGCAGCCACTTACTGACTCAGTGTCCTTTGGCAATTATTATGAATTACTATAAAGAGAATGATGTGTACCTGGAGATATGGTAACATCAGAAAATACAACACAGGCTTAAGTTTGAGACTATAGCAGGAACTAAGTCAGTTCTCTCCTACACTTTATATTCTGGACTTATCCAAAGAAATTTACCTCTTCAGAAGTAGTTATTCTGGCCAGGTGTGGCAGTGCATCCCTTTAATCCCCGCACTTGGGAGGAAAAGGTAGGAGGATCACTGTGTGTTCGAGGCCACCCTGACACTACATAGTGAATTTCAGGTCAGCCTGGCTATAGTGAGACTCTATGTCAAAAAACCACACTCACAAAAAAAGAGAAGTTATTCTGATTCCCTATATGCAGGTATGCCATTGTTAATTACTATAATAACTACCCTTGGGAAGTAATTTCATTTCTTTAAAATGTTGCTTTATTTATTGTGTGCATGCATGTACACACACACATACACATGCACACGTGTGTCGAGATCAGAAGACAACTTTGAGTTGTCTGTGCTCCACGTTTTTTGACAGCATTAGGCATATTCAGGGTGGCATGGCTGTAAACTCTGCCACTACAAATGAATAGACCACAAATGAATATCAGACTAACTGGCCTACTATAATAAGCTCCAGATTCTCCTGGCTCAGCCTCCCTTTGTCGTAGGCATGTTGGGATCACAGATGCAGGTACCACTTTGCACCTGGTTTTATATAGGTGCTGGGGAATTGAATCCAGGCTGGCAGGTTTTATACACACACACCTTTAACTGCTGAGCCATCTTCCAGCCCCAATGCTTACATTTTAATTATGGCCTCAATGCTGTTTTAACCCAGAATCTTAAATCTAACAGTGAGAATTTTCCACCCCAGAGAGTGTTGAATATTTGAATATCAAATATTTGACTACCTCTTTCCCTGCACTGATGCCCTCTAAGCTTTCTGTGGCTTCAGGCCTGGGTTTGGCTTTCCTTCTCTTGATGACTCAATGCCAGCGCAATTCTGAAAACAGCTCTATGAGATCTTTCCCAGTGATGCCTATAGACAGACCCCCATCTTGGCTCTCAACCTGCACTTCTGATTTCTAAAGCCAGCTTTGTTGCCACACACTGGTCCTCACCTTCTAGAAATCAGAGTCCTCCTGCTGCCCCCCATTATGGTTTTTATCAATTAGTCCTTAATATAAATGACATGATGCCACTGCCAGCACTTCCCTGATGCCCACTATCCAACAGCCTGTGTCATCACCTGTGGCTAGGCACCTCCGAGGACCCCACTGATGTGATGGCCCAAGCTGACCATATTCTGATAATCCTGGAACCAGTCTTACTCCAGCTCAGCAGCAAGGCGAGGCAGATGAGGCACTTGGTAGAGATGTAGTCATTGGCACCAACGTCAGACCTCACTGATAAGCTGTGAGTTCTTCTAGTCTCCACATATAAGACATTGTCTTCTGTCATTGGGGTCACCAGAGCTGCTCCATGAAGTTTCAGCGTTGTCATGGCAGTGACATTGAACAGAAGCAACATTAAGACATGTCTATGGTTACTAATGAAGGCTGTCTGGAGATAATAATGAGGGACCTATGAACATATTTTCAAACATTCCTATCATAAGATACTGAATGGAATATATTTTATATCACCCTGTAATTGATAACTAGATAGCTTCACTTTCTAATCATCCCACTTAGGATTGACCTCTCACTGCAACAAATTAGGAGCCAAAATAATCACAATAATAATAATAATTCCTTACTACTCCCAACCTTCACTTTAGACCCATCTCCAGCTCATATATGACTTACACATGGGAAGGAGAATGTGACATGCGCCATGAAGGCAGTTCATTCTGAGATACACTTTTCTCCCTTTAGCAAGAAAGATGACAGATGCTTTCTTCTGATGTGCAATAATAGTGTTATATTAACCACTATAACCAGTGAACCCTAAATTCTTTGGCTCAAACACATAGCTCATTTCTCACATTACAGTTCAAAGAACATTTTAAAAAATATTTTATTTGTTTATTTATTTCATTTTTGAGACAGAAAGAGGCAGAAAGAAAAGAGAATGGGCACACCAGGGCCTCTAGCCACTGCAAACAACTCCAGATGTATGCACCACCTCGTGCATCTGGCTTACATGGGTACTGGGGAATTGGTCCTGATCCTTAAGCTTCACAGGCAAGCACTTTAACTGCCAAGCCATCTCTCCAGCTCAAAGAATACTTTTGCTCATCCCAGAGCTTTCATCTGTGAATGACTAGGCGATTCCATTCTTTTCTGCATCCTCATTCACACTGAGGCCCTGGAATGGGAAGAAGACCGGAATGACACACTGGTACTTCTTAAACCTAGAAGTGTCCAGGTCACTGTTGCTCACAAACCACTGGTCAGGACCAGTCCCATGAGTGCAGCACAAAACAAGGGCGCTAGGAATTGAAGTCCATGGTTAGGAAGACCTTCCACAAAGGCTTCTTTCTATGATGAAGGGGAGCACACATTTTAGTCAACACCACCGTATGGATTTTTGTGACTTCAGCAATCTTGAGTTATAACTGCCATGATTTCCCCAGAGTAACCCTGGTCAGTTTTGTTTGCATAGTTTCCCAGAAAATTTTAAATAAGCCAACTATTAGAGTAGAGTGGGAAGCTTAGCAACCAGATCCTAGTGTGAGGACGATGCCCAACTCCATGATAATACCTTAAGATAAGATAAGCCAAGTATATCACAACTTGGACTACGTCACTTTTGTTGCTAGGATTCACTTGGCCTTGTTGCTATACCTGTGAGTAAATCCTCCAATAAGTTGCACTCTGCTCAATCCTGGACCTATCTGCCTCTCTTTCTTCAGTTTTAAAGTAGCTTGAGGTTGCTTCTCATTCACAGAGTTGTTCTCACAATAGCCACTTACAACTGCTATATTTGCATAAGTGCCAAATGATGGAGAGACTGTCCTATAGGAATGGCATACAGAGATCAGAGGTGCTCAGTGACCAGTGTAGACTATCATCTCACCCATGTTGGATGCTTATGACACTATCAGCCTTGTTTGAATATTGCCTTCTAGAAAGGGCCAGAATGTGGTGCATAACCTTTATGACAAGTTTAAACATAAGTCCAAAGATGGCAAAGAAGAGATTCTGCCACATCTGAAGACCAGCATGTGCTCCTTTCCTAAATATTTCTAAAGAAGAGCTAACACAGTGAGAAGTCACTTGACTGTATCATGTCATGTAGGAAAATGATGGGTGGGACAGCCTTATTCCCTGTGGGGGCTGATAATTACAGTCAACTTGATGGGACCTAGAATCATCTAGCAATGAGTCTGGAGGCATGCCTCTGAGGGATTCTCTTGAGTAGGTAAATTGAGAAGGGAAGGCCTAACTTAACTATAGGTGGCATCATTCCATGGGATGGATTCCTGGGCTGCATAAAAGAGAAAGCTAGCCGATTGTTACTATGCATAGCTCTCTACTTCCCATCTGTGGATACAATGTGACCATCTGCTTCATGTTCCTGCTGCCAAGCTGAAGTAAACCCTTCATCCCTAAACTGATTGTCGGGTATTTTATCCCACCAATGAGAATGGTAACTAGTATATCCTCCATGACTCTCAGAGAGTATGGCATACACCTCAGTGGTCTTGAAGGCATCATGTAAAAGAACAGGGAAGGGGCTAGAAAGATAGCTTAGCAGTTAGGCACTTGCCAGCAAAGCCAAAGGACCCAGGTTCGATTGCCCAGTACCCACAGAAGCCAGATGCACAAGAGGGCACATGCATCTGGAGTTCATTTGCAGTGGCTAGAGGCCCTAACACACCCATTCTCCCTCTGTCTGTCTTCTCTCTCTCTCTTTTTGTCTCTCTCTCTCTCTCTCTCTCTCTCTCTCTCCATGTCTTTCTCTCCGCTTGCAAATAAAATAAATTTTAAAAATAGAGCAGGGAAGAGCCAGATGAGCTGAGATGAGAGGTGGATGGGGACATGGACTGCCAGACAGTTCACAAAAAGAAACCCAGTATCCCAGATGAGGGTGTGAATCAGATAAGATTTGCCACCACCCTTAAGGAAAGCTCGAATGCCGTATGTATAATTACTCAATAGTAGAGACCATGAGCAACAAAAGAGCATACCTCTGCCTGCTCGCTCTCTCCTTCTTTCCCCTGCACCAACCCAAAGGCTGGGACGGTGGAGAAGAAGAGAGAGAAGGGTGTATGCACTGCCCCTCCTCCACTTCTCCCATCCAGGGGCCACTGCTCCTGCCTGTGCGCAGGGAGAGGAGGAAATGAGTTTTAATAGCCTTTGAAATTAAACAGAGCCTTAATTAGCAAAAGTGACAAGAAAGGTATGGAATCAGTTGAATATGCTGTTAAGAAACAGGAAATGGGAGACTTATCAGAGCATAACTCAAAGCAGTAATTGGAAAAGAGTAAGACTGTTATCCTCCACTGACTTGAATCTCCTCAATGCTTTGTTAAACCTATTTCTGAATCATAGCCTTTCTGTATTTGCCTGATTAAGACTAGCTTTATAATTTCAGGGGTGGAGTTATAGGCAGGCTCTTTTTCCTTTTAAAGATTGGGTGTTAATTCAGGTAACATGGGCTGGTGATTATAACGTCACTCTCTTCTCTGGTGCCTCTCTACCTCCTCCCCACCACACACCTGCCAAGAACAGAACCGGGGCAGCAGAACAGACCCAGCTCTTAGAGATCCTGAGAGACGAGAGACCTTTATCTCCCAGTCTCTCCTTCATGGCTTCCATGACTCTCTTATATAGTTTGTATCCAGATACACCTTTCTCCCCCAGAAACTCATTAAAAGAGACACTTCTCCTTTGTCCCTTGAATTTCTACCACCTCTTTCTTTCTGGCTTCGGACCCTTCCTGTGGTATAATGCTACAACTCTCCATTACTTTGTTTTAATTCTAAAATGTAATTCATCTTAGTGCCTCTCACCAAACCCGTCTGCTCTATCACTGCCCACCCCTCCAGTTTTGAATTACCACTAGCCAAAGCTTTCATTCTGCCATTCAATCTTCCTTTTCCCCAAAGAAGATAGGTTTCCCAGCAAATAGAAGAGTGAAGCTTTTTCTCACCCAGAGTAGGATTTCACACTCACAGATGGTGAAAAGGGCTCACTGTGATTCCAACTGGCTCTGATTTCCTAACACAATTGTCACCTTCTCCTTTCAGAGGGCAGCACACGAGCAGATCGCAAAGGTATGCCCTGGCAGCATGAACTGATGTGTCCCATCACCTCAGCCTGTCCTGGAGAGACTGAAAACAGTCCTGAGTGTTAGTAAAAGGGGTGAGGCCATTTCTTCACTCACATTCCATTTGCTTAACATAAGCTGAGCACCACAGTGCGTCAGACATTCTGCTTCACAGTTGGGATGCTTGGGTGAACAAACAGAAAGTCTCTCAGCTTGCATTGTAATGAACGGATAAACAATAAACAATGAAATCAATATATGTGTGTTAGGTGAAGTCAGAGAAGCTGTGCAGTTATGTTGGGGAAGAGCATCCCAGGCAGAAAGCTCTGAGGGGAAGCTGGACTGGGCTGATTGTCTTCTGAGGAGCAATGAGGAAGCTGGCATCAGGCTTTATGTGAAGGAAGATGTTAGGGAGGTAAAATTGGGTCCTCTTCTTAGGGATGGGATTAATTTAGAGAGTAGAATGAAGGAATAAGTAAGATGAGAATGACAGCGTCCAGCTTCAAAGCCTGGGTCATAGAAAGGTGTGACATCACTGATCCATCTGTGTATTGCTCCTTCCCTCAACCAGAGGAAGTTACTAATCCTCTTAGAAGCAGCCCCAAGGAGGGAATCATGTGGCTGGGAGTCAGATTTCAACAGGCTGTGGCAGCATGTGACCATTTACCAGTGCAACTTATATAAACACAATAAAGTATAAACAAAGAAGTGGATTCTCCAAGTCAACGATGGTGGTGAAGCACAGGGAGGAGTAGGTGTGATGCACTCATTTGTGCACTCCAGAGCTCAAAGAGAGAGACCGAACTCAAGAAGAGGGAGGCCCCCTGTTGCAGTCAGGTTTGCATTGCTGGCAGAAATCACCCAACCAAGAACAGCTTTGGGGGACGAAAGGGTTTATTTTGCCTTACAGACTCGAGGGGATGCTCCACAATGGCAGGGAAAACAGTGGCATGAACAGGTGGTGGACATCACTTCCTAGCCAACATCAGATGGACAACAGGAACAGGAGACCATGCCAAACACTGGCAAGGGGGAAACTGGCTATAACACCCATAAGCCCGCTCCCAACAATAAACCACCTCCAGGAGGCTGTAATTTCCAATTGCCATCATCTGGGGAGACAAGCATTCAGAACACCTAAGTTTATGGGGGACACCCCCATAAACCACCACACCCCCATTGCTAAACTGCTCTGGATAGGAAACCACCAGAAAGCTTTCAAGGGCTCAAAGCTTGACTGCTTTGGACTCCATCCTCTACCCTCAATGATACTGTATTAACGCCTATGAAAGGCTAATGGCTTCTGTATCTACGTCCATGTACCCACTCACAAAGGAACAATTACAGAAATAGTAATACTGAGGGTTGAAAACTTCCACTGGGGTGTGGGGAAAGGTAAGGGTAATGGAAAACATGTGATAAGAAAACAGAGGGGGAGAATACCTTAGGAAAGGAAAGGAATCAGCCAGAGGGGTAGTAGAGGTCTTGGGAGAGGGTGGTGAAGAAGGGAAAAAAATAAGCACAAGGACACATATGGGGGAAAATGCCATGATGAAATCCACTACTTTGTATACAAACCAAAAATATCAATTTACAAGATTACCATTGGTTGAGTGCCTATTGTTTGCCAAGAATTCTTACTAGAATTCTTCCAGTTAAGCCTCTTGGCCAATTTCATAGATTAGTAAGCCAATGATTAAAGGGTTTATTACTTTTCCCCTACAGATTATGTACACATGTAGGTATGTGTAGATAGATAGATAGATAGATAGATAGATAGATAGATAGATAGATGATAGATAAGATAGATAGGTATAAAGATAGATAGATAATAGAAAGATAGATAGATGATAGATATATAGTAGACAGAAAGATAGATATATATAGAGATAGATAGATAATAGAAAGATAGATAGATGATAGATAGATAGAAAGAAAGAAAGAAAGAAAGAAAGAAAGAAAGAAAGAAAGATAGATAGATAGATAGATAGATAGATAGATAGATAGATAGATAGATGAACTGAGTTTCCAAAACCCTGGAGCCCAGTTCCAGGCCTGCCTAGCTTTTTACTACACTGTGCTACCTCCATGCTGGCCTGGGAAACAAAACAGGCATGAGTGAGCCCTATGGGACAGAAAAATGTTGACGTCACCTGGCTGGGGGGTGAAAAGCAGTCCAGACTTAAGCATTTTGAAAGTAATGTCCCTGAAAACTGCTAACTTGATCTCAGCCATAACTCTGACATAGCTGCTGGGAAAGTGGGCCCAGGAGCAGCTGCTAAACCGCATGTTTCCAGACACCCACTCCCAGATGCCTGCGTGTATCCTTGGCACTTGCTCCATCAGGACACGGGGGCAGAGAGCACCTGCGTTCCCGGTGCTGCCCCCACACCAGTGTGCTGAGCCTGCCCTGAAGCTGATAAATCATGAAAGGACTGAAGCCAGCAAGGAGCTGGGCTCTGTCTCCTGTGCCTACTGCTCATCACCACTTTCATCTCTGTCTGCCAGATTAGAGGCTTCAGACCTCTTTTCTAGCTCACTCTCTAGCTAAGTTTCTTCATTCCCACCAGAATGTTAGAAACTGGTACTGTTTACAAGATCTGCTCTTCTGCCCAGAAATACATTTCAGCTCCAAGAACAGAGTCTCTTATTGTGAGTGAGTGCGTGTGTGTGTGCGTGTGTGTGTGTGTGTGTGTGTGTGTGTGTGTGTGTGTCTGCATTGGACTACCATTCTAAAAGCATACCAAGTGTAAAGAAAATGTCTTCATCAGGTAAAGGGGATTGTATTGTCCAGTGTATTGACTTATTTATCTTGTCCAATTGGCAAACTCCCACAATATTTACAAGGTAACTCACGAAATAAAAACCGTAGACACTAAGGGTTATGTTAGGTAATTTCTGACTCCCTTAGATTTCCAGTAGTACCTATCCTAGTGAGCTTCAAGTTGGTGCTTACTTCTACGCTCCCTCATCAGAGAGAACACTAATGAAGAGATTATGTCTTCTTTTTAAAAACATTTTTATTATTTATTTGCAATCAGAGAGAATGGGAGCAAGAGCAAGGGAGATAGAATGGGCATACCAGGGCTTCTTGCCACTGCAAACTCCAGATTGCATGAGCCACCTCACACATCTGGCTTTACATGGGTACTAGGGTATCGAACCTATTCCAGCAAGCTCTGCAAGCAAGTACCTTAACCACTGAGGCATTTTTTCCAGCTTGTGATTCCATCTTCTATGTATTCCAAATACCTTGCATGTTACTTAGCACATAGAGACTTCATAACTAGCGAAGTGAATGAGAACTAGAACCCAGTGATGGGTTTAAACAAAACCTAAAGCATGCATAATTTTCAAAACTAAACTTAAGAGTTAAATTCTGTTATCGCCCTTTTATTCTTTCCCTGACTTTCTCCCCAGCCTGAAGTCTTCCTGGCACCGTTTACTAAAGCTACCACATTAAAGTAAAGTCATAATCATTTTAATGCATCCAGGACTATGACCTAGGAGCTGAGCATAGCTGGAGAAATGGGGAGGTTCTGCAAGGCAAGAGCAAAAGAGAACTGATACCACTAAGATAATGTCAACTCCCCAAATTAAAAAAAAAAAAAATCAAAGGAATGGAGATATAGCTGTTTAGTAGAGCACTTGCCTTGTATTCACAAGGGCCTGGGTTCCAGCCCCAGTACCGCCAAAATAAAAAAGAGAAGAGGAATAGAAGGATGAGAAAAAGGGAAAAAAAGGACAGGAGGGAGGGAGGGAAGAGGTGAAGGAAAGAGAAAAATAAAGAAAGAGTGGGAAAGGAAAGAAAGGAAGGAGGAGTGGGGAAAATGAAAGAAGTATCTATGTATGTTGAGTGGAAACACCAGGAGATAATCCAGAGTCCAGATCCAGACAGGAAAAAGGTAGGTTCTGAGGTCAGAGCACAAAGTGAGGATTCGGAGTCAGGGAGATGGACATCAGGGAAGCCTGAGTGAACGCCTTACCTTTGCATGTGGTGACAGCAGAGGACAGGTAAACTCAATCCCATTTGCTTAAATTCAACTGTATGCAAATACTCTTAACTTTTCCAGAAAATACTTTTACAAGTAACCTCAGCTGATTTCCAATCAAAGCACTTGGTCACTTCTACCATCTGAGTAGCTCCCAACATACTTTAACAAATGGTTCAAATTCCATATGGCAAGACATTTTAAGATCTGTTCACTACTGCTGTTGTCTGGCTAAACGGGTATATTATGCTCACCAACTGCCTTCTAAGCACTTACATTTAATCCTATGCATTTTGGTTAGAGAAGCTTCTCTTTTCAGATGGCAGAGACTGCTGGAGTGACTCAAACTCACCAAAGTGCTGGGAAGTGACAGTTCAGCACTGTATCAGACATCCCGATCACACTGTCCAAGGCTCAGGAACTGATATAGAAGAGGTGGCAGGAAAAAAATGTAAGAGTTAAAGAAATAAGGAGGACTGCTTTACTGTCTTGCAGACACAAAGTGGCCTTGATATTTATGGCCTCATAGTGGCTACACAAAGCCTGCATAGCAGGGGGGAAAAAATGGTGACTTCAAAATAGAAGAGAAACTCATTGGAAAAAAGAAGGATTCAGTGGAGGTGTGATTTGGGAGAGGGTAGTGGGAGGAGATTATGATTATGGCACATTATTTATATTTATGATAGCTGTCAATAAAAAGTTTTCTTTACAAAAAGATCTGCTCACCTCAATTTACCACAGTTCTTAAACACTTGACTTCAATATGATGCATTTTCCTTGAAAACTTGGTACTGAAGTATTAAATGACTCAAAGCATACTTTTGCAGACTGAAGCAATGTGGAAAAGAAATGCTACTCTTCCTTATTTTTCTTTTTGTAAACTCCCAATCTGTCCTGCATGCTCTTGCTGTTCAACTATTCATCTGTGAAATGAACTAAAAACATGACAATCCAATTGGATGAGAATTTAACTTTATTAAAAGTCTCCATTGGAAGAGAATAGTTGGGCAAATGAACACTAAGAGGTCATTCCTTGCAGAGGTCATGACTTTCCATAGTGATGCCAACTTTGCTAATAAATTATCATGCACAACACACATTTGACCAGTGTGCTCTACTCCTAGTAAAACATGTTTAAAATAATAGTGAAATGAGCCAGGCATGGTGGCACATGCCTTTAATCCAAGCACTTGGGAGGCAGAGGTAGGAGGAGCTCCATGAGTTAGAGGCCACCCTGAGACTACATAGTTAGTTCCAGGTCAGCCTGGACCAGAGAGAGACCCTACCTCAAAAGAGAAAAATAAGTAAATAAGTAAATAACAATAACAATAATAATAATAAAATAGTGAAATGTAAAAGATGTGTCGACTACCTTTGTCATAGAAAGTCATAAAGGGCCCAGGTTCCATCTGTCTTTCCATTCTGCCGTCATTGGCATGTGATCTTCATTCTCACCTTCTCTAAGATGGCTAATGCCTCCAGTGATGACATTCAAATTCAAGGTAGGAAGTAAACAAGGCAGGAAGTAGAGGAAAACTATTCATAAATTCACCTTTTGATGAAATTTTTCAAAAGCCTTAAAGGTAGTATAGAATAGACTGATAACTATAGATAATAGTTGTATGCTTTACAACCCAAATAAAAAAATAGAGGCATTATTAGTGGAAAAGAGAAAATGCATATAAAATTCCATCATTCAGCCAGGTATGGTGGTACACACCTTTAGTCCCAGCACTCTGAATGCTGAGGTAGGAGGATTGTTAGGAGTTTGAGGTCAGCATGGGCTATAGAATGAGTTCCAAGTCAGTCTGGGCTATAGTGAGACCATGATTCTGAAAAACAAAAACAAATTCCCATTATTCACATAAGGAAAACAAAGCTCAGAGTGGTTAACAGCTTGCCAACTTCATACATGTGTCAATTAGACTCCAGGCCAGTGTGATAAGCATCCATCCTAACCCCTCTTCTGACTCCCAGTGAAATTTCTATTTTCTTCAGGTATCAACCCCTCTACACAAAGACCATTGTTTTGACAGAAGTAGTGTACACATCTACTCTCATATGTGGGCTTGACTGATTTAAAGGCCAACAATCTATCTCCCTTGTTAGAATAATTCAGATTTGGCTATCTGAGGTCAACTGGGACAACGGAGTATAGGAAGACATTTCCCCATGGTTTCTGGAAAAGTTGTTCCTTTCTCTTCTGGGAGGAGATTCCCCAGAAAAGTACTTTACTGCATAGTATTTGACCTTCATAGTACACATGAGTTTTAATTTGGAGCCCACTCCTCAACACCAGGATAAAACCATCATACAGAAAAGAGAGAAGAAAAGATGATTAAGGAAAGAAAAGATGGGGTGAATGGATTCACAAAATACAAGTGCATGGCCCCACCTCTCCTCTGAATTGCAGGCGCATCCTGCTCTGTGTCAGATGATGTAAGCTTGGTTCTTCTTTATGCTGCTGGCTTGTCAGCCCTCCCCTGCTTGCTTGTGTCTATCCCAAAAGACTCCTGCTCTGCCCACAGTGAAATCGTGTCATTAACATTCCAGGGCCTGAAGTCACTTTGAGGATTACAGAGTGTTATAGATAATAATTTCTTTCTTGAGTTTAGATTAACCCTATGAATATTTCCATCTGTAGCAGCTTACCAGAGGGACTAAAACTGAAGCTATCTTTTATGCCTTCATATTTTCATTCTGCACCAAAGTATGGTCCACAGAGAGGGTCTTAGCAGGTCTTCCCCACCTCCATGGTCGCGACGGCTGTGCTGCTTGACACAATTCAGGGGCCTCTGGACTTCCCAGTGCTGAAGTCTGAGTACATTCCTCAGTGTGTCTGATCTCTGCCTCCTGCAGCCTGTCAACTGTCTCCTTAAAGTGTTGCTTTCTGGTGTGTATTTAAGGCAGCAAGCTAATCAGCTGAAATAGATGCTGCTACATTTTCTCCTAGGGCAGTTTCCATCACAATTACTATTGCAGCCTGAACGAACAAGACCGGACCAAAGTCCACAGCAGGTTAACATCTATCAATGCCTGGCTTTCTAGAACAGTACATCTGTCAACTTTACTGACAGCTGTTTACATAGTGGGCACTGTTTACTGATCCCAATGCTTATCATAATAAAACATTCTAAACCTTTTTTGAATGTGCTACATATTTTATGATTAATATTTCAATTAAAATGGGCTATTGGAGGATTTAAGCACTTGCCAAAAATTGCACAGATATTAAAGAAAAAATCATTTATGAGTTTTAGTTAGTTGATGGACATTGTTGCAATAACATATATCACCAGATAATAGTGACTAAAATTGAGACTATTCGTTTATACCAAGACTGATGAAAGTACTTAATATTTATTTATAGAATTTCAACTATCAATATATTTCATTCTAATCATCATTGCCTATGTGTACTGAAATCTCAGAAATAATTTATAGATTTATTTTATAAATACCACACTACTGAATGATTACCATTGTATTTAAATGGTTATATATGGCCTTAAACACAAAAATCCATTCATTACACAATCAGTACAGTTTTTATCAGAGCACAAAATCTAACTTAGAGGCCACAGATAGGTTGAGGTTCCTATATATCCAGATCCAGAAGCAGAGTTTTCAAAGTTGAACCCATAACAATGCCTGGTGATAAGATTGTTTGTGCTATAAACACAGATTCCAAAGAATTCCAATAGAACAGTGTACATGATCACTAAAGCTAATATGCATGCTACTCAGCCTATATCTGATCATACTGAAATATTAGCTCATGAATACACCAGCTAGTAAAATATCTAGATCTAAAGACCAAAGTGGATTTTCTAAATTTCTGAGAGTCATTAAATTCTATTGAATGGTCAAAATCAAGAGGAGTTGTATTTCAAAAAAAAAAAAAAAAAGCCCTACATTTTTTAAAAGAATAGATTGATAAAACTGATAAATTTGCTAAGCATGGTGGCACAAGCCTTTAATCCCAGAACTTGGGAAGCAGAAATAGGAAGGATTGCTATGAGTTCAAGGCCAGCCTGAGACTACATAGTGAATTCCAGATCAATCTGGGCTAGAGTGAGACCCTATCTTGAATTTTAAAAAAGATAATTCAATAGATGGCTGCTCTTGTGTTTTATATCCAAATCATCATGGTACTAAAAACATAGAATTGGGCATATGATGATATTTTAAGAGGTGAGGAAATCACTGTATGCTTTAAATATCTTCATGTGATGTCTAAATCTTCTCCTCCAGAAATACAGAATATAATACACTTTATTAAAATGTGCATAGCCTTCTAGCTTAGACAGAAAAGTTTCAGAGAAAAGCTTCTCCCATTGTTTACTTGTAGACTGGCTAGTTACTGCAGGCAGCCAGGGTCGTTAACATTCCAGTAATAGATGCCGTGTGTCAGGCACATCTGGGCTAGGGTAGGAACTCTGTCTTGTATAACCATCCAGCAAGTAGTGTAAGATAAATGTTATCATCTCAAAGCTCAAAGCTCAAAGAGGTCAATGATTATCCCAAGGTCACATGGCCAATTCATGACAGTCTGTTGCAAAATCCCTGCTTGTTCCCTCAGGAAGTTAGAAGGGAAGTAAACTAGAACAGTATTTTATACTGCAGAGCATAATCTTTCCTCACAAAACTGTGCTCAGGGATGCTGATTTCCTTTTGGCTAAAAATAACTCCTTCAATGACGGAGGCATCCATCTGGGCTGTCTCCAGCTATCCTAAAGCCATTGTTTCCTGCACTCAGCACCACATATCTCAAAAGCCACTGCTGCTGTTTCGTGCTGCAACTGGAGGTTTGAGATAGAATTCTTTCCAAAGCAAAACTACAGCTCTGGGTGATGATTCTGAAATCTCTGATTCTGACTAAATGATGCCAGCTGTGGGGGTAAAAAAAAAAGGGGGGGACTAATATTTATATTATAAACTTGAAAACACTCTTAAATGTGAGCTCTTTTCTTAGATCATAACAACTTGTGATGCAAAGTAGCAAGAAGAAATACTATTTCCTTCTTGTCTAATGGCAGAGGTTGAGTTTCATATGTGAGATAGGGAAGCAGTCCAAGGTCATGGAATGACACAAAACCTTACTTTAAAGACTGAGTTGCAAATCCGATGGCTTTTTCTGTTATTTTTATCCTGCTTCTAAAGATTGTCCGTGTCTACCTGAAATTCTTTGTAGAATGAGGATAGACAGTTTTTCAAAGTATGAGAGAAACAAAGAACACTATATAATCCTACTCTGGTAGATTTGAGATTACCATCCTTATATCCAACTCCCATTTGTTGGTAGCCACCCATGTGAGGTATGTATGTATGTATGTATCTGTCTATCTATCTATCATTCATTTACCTATCTGCTCATCCTTATCTTAAAAAGGATCTAAAGCAGAAAATGGATGCTAATAAAACCACTCTATTTTCAAAGTAGTTTGAGTCGAGTCCTTTATTTGCAAACATATGCAACTTCACTGATACATGTAAACTTTACTCATTTATTACTTGGGGTACAAATTAATTATTTAGCACTTGCTGGTTGTTCCAAACAAGCCATCTCATGAACATAAAAAAATTGTGCCACTTTTCTGATTGACAGCTTGAGAAAGATTGCCAATCCTCTTCCTTCGCACAGCCCTTTCCTCTACTAGCGTCTAGTAACACTAAAATAGAATATTTTCACCAAGGCCAGATCAATTAGTACACTTAGCATCTTTATTATAAGATTTCAGTTCAGTGAGGTGACAGGTTGAGCCAAAGGGAGCTGGGAATCAGGTATGATATTTTGACAACTAATGACAGGAAGGCTAAACTCTGGCAGCTGTGGTCATTGTACAATTTACCTTGGTTGATAGCATCTAAGAGCTAATGACATTCTATGTATGGGGAAGCCTGATGGTGTAGAAACCACTGCACAAGTGCATAACAGCACCTTTTTGTTTTGTTTTGCTTCTTTGAACAAAGTTTCATGTAGCCCAGGCTGGCCTCAAACTTATTATATAATCAAGGATGAGCTTGAACTTTTGGTTCTCCTCCTCTGCCTCCAACATACTGAGATATTATAAGCATTAGCCACCAGTCCTTGATCAGAGTGGTATGATTAAGAAGAAATTCACTGGGCTTGAGAGCCAGCTCAGTTGATAAAGTGCTTGCCTCTCACGCATAAGGACCTGAGTTCCATACCCAAAACCCATGGAAAGAAAACCAGGCACAGTGATGCACACTTGTAACCCACTGGGGTGGTTGACACGAATGGATCTCTGGAGCTCACTGACCAGCTAGTCTAGTCCACCTTGCAAGCTCCAAATCAATGAGACACCCTGCTTCGAAAAAAAAAAAAAAAAGACAGGTGGACAGCACCTGAAAGACAACACTTATAAACACGCATATACATGTGTGCTTGCACACACATGCACACACGAAAGAAGAAATATATTCCCTATTATTGCCAACATATCAGCCCCCAAATCAGCTACTACATCTCTTGTCCTTACTTACAAATAACTTCAACAAAGTCAGATAAGAATCCAAGCATGAGACCAAGATTATTATTTATGTTGTAGGATAAATAGTATGTAAAACTTAGCGATTTGATCTCTTAGGATTGCATATAGTAATCTCAAAAGAAGAAGATTCTATGCTCAGTAAAGTTTGACACAGTCTGAATTTTATTTTACCTGACCACTTCTCTATTCCTGTAGCAATGGTACTGCAAACCCCACTCCCAGTCCATGTGATTTACGTAGTACTAACCCCACGTCTCAGAACTAAGGTGGCCATAGGGCATGAAGCAGCCAATCACTGTATTCCATTTCCCTGAATTTAGTAATCAGCTGAGGAATGAGAAAAGGACACCAATCAGTGTAATGAGTGTCATCTCTGGTACTCATGCTCTAATTGTTGGGAAAAGGACATTCTTCCATCGTGTGTGTGTGTGTGTGTGTGTGTGTGTGTGTGTGTGTATCCTCTGTAACCATGAACCAAAATAAATCCTTTAAATACTGTCAAAGATATTTTTACCACCACACCACCAATAAAACCCATGTAAACAATATATACAACAACTCAGGATTCCGTTATAATGAGGCATGAGAAAAATATCCAAGTTGTCTAAATATTGCTTAGACATGTTGCCCTCTCTGAGCCAGAGGACTTGTCATGTTTCTGAGGAGGGCACACTTTCTACTTTTGCGGTTTCAAATTGATCCCTCTCCTTCTGTCACATGGGGCTTCCTAAGCAGATAGAAGCATCAACAAGAGTGGCATGGCCCAAGTTCTATGCAGCATTCATGTAATAAAGGACCAGGGGTGTTAAAGCTACTTAAGGAATTCAAGAGGAGGAAGACACTTGCTTGTTAAACCAGCCATTGGCAGCATCTGTTCGGGACAAAACAATTACAGCAGTTGTGAGATGAGCTTAAGTTTGCCTTGTTTCCCATTGGAGCTTAAAGTACTTCTTCTGATGATGCACTAATTGGCCCAAATGTTTCCAAGACTGTTCATGGTGAAAAGAACAATGGCTCATTCAGCCAGGGTAGGGCCTGGTGAGAGTATGGGGAAGGGGAAGGAAATGATAGACCTCATCATCATCTTCATCATCACATGGTCACAAGGTAAAGAACCCAGAGAACTTCAGAGATGCCTAAGATTTACCTCATGGGTGAAGTCAGCCATTGCTTATCAAGAAAAGTTAAGGGACAAGGGGACTGCCATTATTTCTTATAACAGATTCATTCGTGAAATAGGTGCCTCCCATTCGAACACCATTTTAATAGAAGAGGAAGTCATTTTTAATCAATGGTACATAATCATAAATCAAACATACAAAGGTTCAACATACGTCTCTTGTAATAGATGTTTCAAAGTGGAATCTGCAGAGTCAGACCTGGAAAGCAGTGAGCTGGTGTCTGTCTTATGTGCTTGATCAAAGAGGACATGCCACATCTCAAGATCAAGGAGTTTGCTAGGAACTGCCTCCAGTCACAGGGAGATCCCGGGTCAAGCTGAACACACAGTGCAGAGCATGGGGGGTGGAGTAGAGAGATAGCTCCAAGGGTAAAACGCTTCCTATGCAAGCCCAAGGACCTAAGTTTAGAACTCCAGCACCTTCATAACATCCAGGTCTAATGCTGCATGCATGTAATCCTAGCACTGGAGAGGCAGGGACAGAAGGATCCTCAGAACTTACTGGCTGGCTAGCCAGTGAGCTCCACATTCAGAAAGACTCTGCTTCAGTAAAATAAATGTAAGGTGGAGGGCTGGGGAGATGGTTCCCTGGTTGAGATCACTACCTGAGCAAGCACAGGGGCCTGAGGAGGGCCAACAGACAGCGTGCATTCAATCTTCAGTCCCCAGAACCCACATAAGCAGCTGGACGTGGCCACATGTGTCTGTCAGCCCGGTCCTATTAGGCACAAAGACCCAGGAACCACTGGAATTCATGAAAAAAAAAAATGGCAAGCTCATGGATTAGCAAGAGACTCTGGCTCAAATATAGCAGAGTGATGAATTGAGACCCTGTCAAGGTCATACTATGCCCACCATAGACAAGCATGCCCACTGCACATGAGTGCATGGGGCACCACAAGGGCCCATACACCTGCACGTACCCCCCCCCCACACACACACACACCACGTGGAGAATGATTGAAGAAGACACTCAGGATCAACTTCTAACCTCCACATGCACATACATCCATGAGCACCCACTCACCCACTCACACACAAATGCACAGAAGGATATGCCAGCCTGAAGACAGATCACATGACTGAATCCTCCAACAGGACATATCAGTTCTTTCCTTTAGTCATATTAAAGGAATACAGTGAGACCTTATCACAATGATAATTAAACAATACTACATTTTGTGACAGATAAGCTGCAAACTCTCCCTTACTGGGGATTTTGAAGACAGACATCTTTTTAGAGGGCTTGAGCCTTTCCCCTAGCCAGGACCTAGAAGAGATAAAAGTTGGTACGTCATCTCCTTTACTAAATTGTCTTATCACTTTAGTCTCATGTGCTGAAACACTTTACATAGTCTTTGGCCTTCTTAAGAGCTTTAAGAAATGAGTAAATGGAACAAAATATTCTCATTTTCTAAAAGTCATTGAATTAAACAGAAGAACGCTTATGCCCAGCAGGTAAGTCCATGTCTCTAAAGGGCTGACAATAAAATAATCACTGCTTCGTGTGATGGATGTCTATTCAGAGGGTAGCAATTTGCCTGTCCATCTCAAGAAGGGAATCTGCTGTGGACATAATTGATTCACTACCAGTATAATCCATTATCCACTGGGTGCCAATAGCAAGGCCTAATGAGACTGGAGCAAGCTAACCATCCTGTTTGAATGACTGTCATCTTTTTCTCTCCAGTTCCTCCCTGGGCTCATTGACAATTTTGTTTTGTATTCAAAGCTGCTGTAGCAGCTGCTGCCTTGACACTGTGACCTTTCTTACATGCAAAGGTGACTGAAAACACCACCTATTGGCCATGCCTCACTGCCTACATCTCTAGTAGGTATTGAGTGGTACCAATGGCTGGAAAATAAAGTCTAATAGTGACTGGGGTTCGGTAACTTTGCTAGTGTGTCCGGAGACTGATTCCCTTATTCTGAAATAGCTCTCACCCTTCTTGCTGATGGACTGGTTGCAGCTATGTAAGCTACTCCCTAGCCTACCCTACAAAAAACACACAGCTCTGGGTTCATAGATTTGAGTCTATGGAAGGGTTCTTAGAAAAGACCTGTTCCCATTTCCTCATTTTTGTGGAGAGCAAATGAAGGCTGAGAATAGAAAACTTGTAGGACTGAGCTCATTCTGATAGAAGCCAAACCCCAGTGATCCCTTATGTCCCCTACTTTACCAAACTTTACTTTTTACTTTTCTTTACTTTTTTACTTTACTTTACTTTTTTCTGACCCCTCCCTTCCTCTCACCCTGACCATATTTTTTGATTCACCTATCTCTTTTGATGCTTCTGTTCTCCCCTAAAGTTTCTTTTTTAACATTTTTTTTAAATTTTTTTTTGTTCATCTTTTATTTATTTATTTGAGAGTGACAGACATAGAGAGAAAGACAGATAGAGGGAGGGAGAGAGAATGGGCGCGCCAGGGCCTCCAGCCTCTGCAAACGAACTCCAGACGCGTGCGCCCCCTTGTGCATCTGGCTAACGTGGGACCTGGGGAACCGAGCCTCGAACCGGGGTCCTTAGGCTTCACAGGCAAGCGCTTAACCGCTAAGCCATCTCTCCAGCGCTTTAAACATTTTTGGGGGAACTTTCTTAGACATAAATATACCTCAATCATAATTCTTTCCTGACATCTTTCCTTTTCCTCCTTGTAAATCCCTCTCCACTGGATTCCTTCTTCTTTCCAACTACTCTCTCCTTCATAATGATGTCATCATTTTTCCTCCTATTATGCAGGTCTTGTGTAGGTAGCGTCAGCCACTGTGAGATCATGGATATCAAGGCCACTTTGTTTCTGGAAGACAGTATTGTAAGCAGTCCTCCCCTTCCTTTGGCTCTTACGTTCTTTTCACCACCTCCTCCACAATGGTCCCTGAGCCTTGGAGGGTGTGATCAAGATGTCTTATTCAGTGTTGAACACTCCACTGTCACTTTTAAGCACTATGGTGAGTTTTGAGTCACTCCAGTGGTCACTGCCATCTGAAAAGAAAAGCTTCTGTAACCAAAAGTGAGAGTAGCAATAATATACGAGCATGAACACAAGTATTTAGAGGGCAGTTTGGTGGGCATAATATAATCTATTTACCAGGCAACAGTACTAAATTTCCCCCTAGGGCTTATGACATCCCAAGCTTTTGATTAGGTCCACTGCTAGTTAACACTGTTGATGGCTTTTCTCTCCCAACAGGCTGCTTAACTCTTTCCAGCATCCTGACAGCTAGTCAACAGGGAAGAGGCTCCCAGCTCAGCTCCAGCTTGATTCTCAGAGACCTGCAGCCCAAGCATGTGGTATCTTTAGCAATAGGGTCTTCCCATCTAGTTCTGGAGGGCAGCCAAGAGCCTCCGCAATAGTTTGTAATGTTTTATGGGTATCACGTTTTCCAGCCCTGGCACTGAAATTTTTCTAATAACAATCTATGGCTTCTGGATATAATATTTTCCATCTCCACAAGGTACTTCTGACCAAACTCTTTCTTTTTAAACATATATACTACTACCTAGTGAAGAAGTCATTTTCCATATGGTTTATTCATAAATTTTAAATTTTGATTAATCCTCTTTCCAAACCATCCTCTCCTCTATCTCCTCCCTTTAGGTAGCTCCCCTCACAGTTTCTCCCCCCTTCTTACATATCTACTATACCCCCCGGTAAGCCCCCTCCTTCTTTCTTCTCCCTCAGCCCCTTTCTAGCTCCTGGTGTACTACTAGCTTTTATTCTAACTCACATACAAATCTAAACATTTGAAGCTCAGATCCACATATGAAAAAAAAAAAAATACGGCATTTGACTTTCTGAGCCTAGGTAACTTCATTTAGTATAGTATTTTCCAAATCCATTCATTTCCCTGTAAATTTCATTTTTCTTTCCAGATGAATAAAACTCCATTGTGTAAATATACCACATCTTCATTATCCACTCACCAGTTGAAAGGTATGTAGGCTGGTTTCATTTCCTAGCTATTGTGAATAAAGCAGCAATAAACACAAAGAAGTGTCTCTTAGGTGTATGTCAAAGCCCCTAAAGTGCCTTGTCTTCCTATATTCCCTCTGGCATTATACTTCCATTCCCCTGAGTATGATGAGAAGGATTTAGGAGAAAGTGAGCCCACTGGATCTAGAAACCTTGGCTAGGAGACATTATGAGGAGTGGGATAAGATCAAAGTGACAGAATCAAAGTAGGTTAGTGGCAGAGAAACTATCTCTATGTACATCTCCCTATATCTGGCTCTCCTCTCATCTCAGGCACATGAAAGTTTTGCTCTTCTCCACTTCCCTTGTGATTATGCTGGAGTAGGGCGACCTGAGCCGTCCCAGCCCATGAGTGATGAGCAGCAGTGATGAGCATCCTTCAGGCAGAGAGCATTGGGTCTTTCCTTCAGAGTACCCCACCCTAGTCTTGCCCACCCACCCCCCACAAGGTGAACCATGAATTACATGCTCAGACAAGGCATCTTAAAATGTCTTAGAGTGACTATGTGGAGCATGATGAGAATACAAATAAGCCTCTGTCATCTCACACTACTGAGAGTTTGCCCATTATCATAAAATATGCACAAGATGTATAGGAGTCATGCATTCCATAGCTTGACTTTCTTACTGGAGCCTCTGTAAAGGGTGGGTTTGGTTAATAGTGGTGATGCTTTTTAGTTTTTCCTGTTTCTTTTCTTTTCTTTTCTTTTGTGCAAGGTAGGGTCTCGCACTGCTCAGGCTGACCTAGAATTCACTATGTAGTCTCAGGCTGGCCTTGAACTCAAAGCAGTCAACCTATCTCTGCCTCCCAAGTGCTGGGACTAAAGGCATGCATAGCCACTCCTGGCATAGATCATTCTTCTCAGTGAGCCAAGAACCAAGAGTGCCTATGTCCTGAGATCACATTAATAATACAAGTTCTTGGGTCCCAACCCAGACCTACTAAGCCCAATTCTACATTTGAAACAAGACCCAGAATGGTTCTTAAGCACATGAAAGCTAGAAAAATATTGATTTAGACAGCAGTTGAACTTGGCATTGAATGGCCTATGACTGCAGAATGCAAAGTTGTTCTATTTCTACTCATCTATCTATCTTTCTGATTACTTTAAGAAGACACTCTCAGTTTGATACCAGTGTCTTTGACTCCTCAGTAATAATTGCTACTACCCCTTTTATCAAGAAGTAAACCTCAGTTTCTGGGAAGGCAAAAGTAGTTAGGTTGATTATAAGAGCATTGTTGGGGCTGCAAAGATGGCTCAGTGAATAAAGTGCTTGTTGCATCCCCAATAACCATGTAAAAGCTAAGTGTGGTGGCATGCACCTGTAGTTCTGGTGCTGGAGAAGCAGGGCAGGAGATGCTTATAGCTTATTGGCCAGCTCATGTAGCCTAATTGGTGATGACTACATTCAATGTGTGATCCTGTCTCAAAAAAACAAGGTAGAAAGCAATTGAGTAGGATACCCAATACTGATCTCCGTCCTCTATATGCAAACACATATACATGTGCATTCACAGTTACTTGCAAAGCCTGCAGGACAGGATTAAATTCCCTACCATTCACATAAAGCAGGACAGGCATTCATGTGTAGCAGTAAGAGAAACTGAAGTGGAGGTGGGTGGGGGTGCACTCCCCCCACTGCAAATAAACAAATAAATTTTAATTTTTCCTTGAATACTTGATGTTCTGACATTATGACCTCTCTCCACAGCATGACTAATGAGTAATAAATGAATTTGATTCACTCCACCTGGGGTGGAGCTGCGGAGATGTTGTGATAAGTTGGGTGTGCTCAGGCTTCCTTCTTGAAAGTAAGATACCCAGAATAAACTTTACTTGGAGATAAATCATACATTTCCAGTCCAACTGAGCAGCAGGTGTTTCTTTACCATAGCTCTAAGGTGTGTTGGTGACATACTGGATTCTGGTTTTGTGCCACCTTTCCTGTCCTCTACCAGGAAGTAGTGTCCCCTGTGAAGAGCCACACCAGCCTGTCTTTGGCCCAGCTGTTGCAGTGCCTTATTTCTTAGCCTTTGAATCTGCTCAGAATTCTTCAAGAACAAAGTACCAATAATTCATCAACCAGGAGACTGAACAGATCATTGCTTGAAAGCATCTGGCCAATTCCTTCATGATTTAACCATCATCCATGCAAGCGGGTCACGCCTGAGGAATGTTAGTGAGCACCCTGCTAACAAACAGTTATGGCAAAGGGCCCTAAGGAAGATGCCCTGACCCTTCCTTGGAGAGTGATAGCCTTCATGGATGCACTCCACACTTGCGTATGTTGGTTCTCCCCCACTTACCTCACACTGGTTCCCCTTTACTTTTTATTATATTGCTGTTTTATTCCCATTGTGGTACTTGTCTTAACAGCTTTCTTTGTCTATTCATAGTGTGATCCCCTCTTCTAGATGGTAGTTCAAGGAGAGCAGGAATCACTTCTGCATTGCCCATGCTGTGTCCTACATGTCTACAAAATGTACTCAATAATAAATCAACACTTCCGTGGTCTCAGTGCTGGAACGAGGAAACTACATCATGTCTTGTCCAGATGTAACTAATCTTCACTCTAAAATATGATTAACTTTGAAACTATTATGTGAGCTAACTGCTACTTTCATGCATGGCTCTAAATAATTGACTATATTCCTGTCTATTGCATTCTGGGACTACCTGTAGCTGGAAAGTGTTTTCAATAGCTCATGATAAAGTCAGTAGTTAGTGGGCAAAAGATAAGAGCCTATAAGTAAGTGATGAAGAGACAAGGGAGACCTTATCGAGAAATTTTGTTACGGAGCAACTTTGTATCGCAATCTATGCAAGATCTGTCCCCTAGGATCTCTTTCCAACCATGTGGCGGACAAAGTTGACTTGAGTATTTAAAACTGATTTGACTTTATTTAGAATGACAGCTGTTCACCACAACACACGTTTTACATGGATACCATGCATACAAGTCAGGTTTTCATGCATCTCAGGCAAGCTCTTCGTGAAATGCACCATCTTCCAGCCTCCTAGACAGACAATTTTTAAAATAGCTTATACAGAGCACCATTTGCACCTCCTGGTCCCATTGTTTCTTGAAACACTTCTAAACAGTACTAAAGAGGAGAGCTGGAGAGTTGGCTTAGCTGTTAAGGCACTTAAGGACCTGGGTTTGATTTCCCAGAACCCATGTAAGCTATGTGCACATGGTAACACATGTGCCTGGAGTTTGTTTGCAGTGACTAGAGGCCCTGACATGTCCATTCTCTCTCTCTCTCTCTCTCTCTCTCTCTCTCTCTGTCTCTCTCTCTCATAAATAAATAAATAAATATTTTAAAAAATTATTAAAGGGGAGTATACCAGACGTGGGATTGGAATTTGCTTAAGGGTGGGCATTTCCTGGTTTGGATCAAAATTGTACTGGGTTTGTTAGCAGTGAATTAGAAATTCATATCACTATTCAAGCAACCCTTGAGTATCCAGGAATGGTTCCTGGAATCAGAATATTGTTTTCTTTGGAAAAAAAAAACCTTTTTGAATTTCTAACCCAAATCATGTTTTTCCCAACAGAGGCAGAAAAGACTAACTGTGCTAAAATATAGGCACAAAAATCATGTCAATTAGCACATACTCATAACCATAGATTTTGGCTAATACTCTAAAGATGAAGGTCGGGGCTTGGTGGGAGTGGAAAATTAATATAGAAATCTATCACATGGGAGAGTGAAGCTGAAAGAGTGACGTTGTCAGACTCTTTGAGCACAGCCCTGGAGCTCCAGACTGGCAAACTTGCAGAGACACACTGACTTTATCGTAGTTGCCTGTTGTCTAACAACTCACAGATTCCTCTCTCTTCACCCCCACGATGCACCTGGACTGGAACAGGCTCAGCGTTTCCTCAGTCCGCACTGCTAGCAGTTTGTTTTGGTTTACATTCGCAGTGACTTCTCATACACCATCCCATCTGAACATCACACTGCCATATAAAGATAGCAGACGTTCCTTCATTTTCATGATATGACTCTGAGAGTTTACGTGATTTGTCAAACATTATAGGAGACATTTGCGGGGCCTGTGCTAACATTCCGAACTGACTAATCAAGACTGCCCTGGCCATGTCAGAGGACAACCCAAAAAGCATGAGGTCCAGGGCTGACCCACAACATAGAGCCAGATGTGAACTGCTCCCCCTTATGGAGGGAGTAACAGCTAGTACTCTGAACAAAAGCTCATTAAATTTTATTTATAAAAGAGAGATGAGGGTTACATTTCATCTGCCATATATCTTGAGGACTTGGACAAAAGTAAAAGAACTCATGTAGGTACCTTGCATCCAAATCAATCTATTCAATGTATGTTAAATAATTCATTCACTGATGAGGCCAAATGTGCCAGGATGGGACTGTGGTCCTTATCCTTTTGAGACACAGCATGACTCTGGGACACTCTGGGAACTATAAGCTATAAATCTATGTCTCTCCTTTGCCCACTGAGCCTGCTACATGTCATCTGTCTAACTTGGCTCTATGGAATCCTCCCTCCATGTATCCCATATGTCCAATCTTCTTGTTCACTTGTATTTATTTTTAACAGAGGCAAGGACACTCATTTACTAATCTATACACAGATATCCAGCACTAGACTTCCAGATCAGATGCTAATTCTCTACACAGTCGGGTGAGGTGATCACATCATGGGTGGGAGAAGAAAGTTTAGGAGATATTAAATCCTCTAAGGCCATGAGTCTTCAAAAAATATATGAAATATTGCACATGCCAAGATAAATGTGATTTACTTGAGCTTTGAGCCAGGGGGAAAAGAACTATTCTTCTTCGAGTAGTAAAGGGCTCTGACTAGGGAGGGAAAGATTCCAGAGGATGGGATGCAGGCCTGGGTAGCCCAGTCCAGCAGAGTTGCAGCTGCTGGCAGATACTGTCCATCTTTACACCCCACTGCACAATCCTACCCTGCCCTGCTTTCTGACTCCTGGCCTCCAAGCAGCGGGAGATACTGTAATCCTCCCCCCCACACACACACACACTCCCGGAAGATCAGAAGGCCCACGAGAAGTGAGGGGTTCTGAGCTGCAGAGCCCAGCAAGGGTAGAGGGGGTTCTGATGTGAGGCTTGGATTTAGTAATGGAAGGGGCTGGGCTAGCCACGTGACTCTAAGGAGGCGGAGTCAGGCGAGCTGGAGAAGGACTGGCAGGAGGGGTGCGGAGGGGATTCGATCTGAATAATTGAGGAGCTATCCAGCAGCCCGGCTGTCTCTCTCCTGCCTTCCTGGACCGCCTCGGGCACCCCCCCCCCCATCCCCGCGGGGAGACGGCCACGCGCTGGCTGCGAGGAACTCCAGGCACCAGCCCGGCCATCATCGTCTCAGCCCCTCTGGTGAGTGAACGTGCCCCCTCGTCACAGCCTGGGGCCCTCCGGCGTCCCCCGCTCCCCGGCTGGACACCCCGCGACCGAGGCGAAGCTGGAGGGAGTCGGAGGCACCAGGAAGGGGGAGGAAGCAGGAACATGGCGCGGAGGCTGAGGGCGCCCTCCGGGATGGGGATCCCTGGGAGAAGGAAGGGTGGGAGTCGGGGTCGCTCGGGATCACAGCAGGAATGGGGCTCGGGTAGCGTCGGGGGCGTGTGTGTGTGTGTGTGTGTGTGTGTGTGTGTGTCCTCGAGAGAGCTGCCCGCCGGCGGGAGCGGAGGCAGGGGAGGATCGGGGCGCAGTCTGGGCCGCCCGCCCGGGTCTCCGCAGTCGTGGGGCCCACCCTTCCCTCCCGACCTGGAGACTCACCCAGCCCGGGCAGCGGGGCTTTTAGCCACGGATTAAGCCTTGGGAAAAATAGGAGATGCTTTTCCGGCTCAGCCCAAGAGGAGGGCGGGGACTACGTTTGCCCTTTTACCTGAGCAAACTCTTCAAAGGGACTCCTCCAGCCGAGCCCCGCGCCCCAGCTAGATTGGTGCCCAGCGAGGGACATCTGTCTCCGGACCACGGGGACACGCCGGCGCGGCGAGGAGGACGTGGCTGGAGAAGTGTCCAGGGGAGCTCTGGCCCTGAACGGGCAGCTCCGCGGCAGGACTCTGGCCCCGCTCGCCGTCCGTCTCCCCTCCAGCCTCGCCTCTTCCCCCATCCCAACACGCATTCTATTTCCCACGAATTCGGAGGGCCCAGGGCAGGGTGGCGTGGCCCCTAACCTCCTCCGTGTCCTGAGTCACCACCACCCCACCACCCGGACCCTCCCCCAAATGTACTTTTTATATTGCGATCGAAGTGTCAGGTAGAAACTGCCAAATGACTAGCAGCAACGGCAAGGCAGAGGCAAGATGAGGGAAGGCTGGGTCGGTAGGGCTGTCATCTGCTTTCCTCCATACCGCCCCCCCCACACCTGGGAGAAGCTGGGTTCACTGAGGTCGTGAACCCATTCTGCAAAAGGGATGCTGAGGTGCCTGGGGCTTGGAGTCACCAAGACAGCCTGCTGGGGGGAGGGCGCTGTCCGTGGTCCTGAAAGTTATCCGTGGCTGAGAGCTAAAGACCTGGGCTCGCAGCTGACCAGCCTTCTCTGTGAGCAGAAACTGCACTGGAATCAATTAAAGGGCGTCGTTGTTTAACCTAGAAAACATCCCTTCCCCGTCCCCTGCCCTTTCAGACTCCGTTTGTCGGGGGGGGGGGGGGGGTTGGCACTTATGGCTAGAAGAGCAAGACGAGCTGGCTCCAGCCCGCTAACTCCGGGTCGTACCTCTTTCTGCTTGTGCGGTGAGCGCTCTTGTGGGGAAAGTATTGCAAGGGCTGTACGGGCTGATAAACATTTCTGTGGCTTTCAGGAACCACAAAATTGTAAGGCTACAGAAGAGAAAATGGATTCATTAGAAAGGAGTCTGGGATTCCTGTTTCAGGTGATGGCTCCTTCCCTCCGCATCCTCTTTTCACCGCCACACGTTGTTTACATCAGACTCTAAAGCAGTCTGGTGTGTCTGTTTTCTTTAACTACAGTCTGATGTGTAAGGTGGGGAAATGAATAAGGTCAATTTGCGTAAGCAAAATTAATAGAATATGTACTGAGCATCTACTATCCGCTAACTAATACTATCTCACGTAACCTCACATTATCTGTTAAAAATAGTATCATACAATAAGAAAACTGAAGTTAGGGATCTTGAATCCAAAGACTGAATTCAAAAGCAGGTCTTCTTACCTTCAATATCCAAGCCATTTTCATGCTTATTTTTTTTTGTTGTTGTTGTTCGTTTTGGTTTTCACTAGCTGTTTAGAGAAATGGAAGTATAGCAAAAGACAAGGAGGAAAGGCTGCTTTTCTCTTCGTGCGCACTACTCTCTCTTCACACCCTTTCCTCACCCACCCACTGTCACTCACTCCCACCCTCCCACCTGCTTTAATGCATAATGCTCAAGATACAACTGTTCACACAACTAGAATCCCAGGATTACAGAAACAGATGAGAAGACTAAACCCCAAAGTTTCTTGAAGGAACATCGGAGCTGGAAGAGTGGAACAGGAAGTCTGGAGGCCCAGCACCCACCTGTGCCTTCATATTTAGATTTGGGCTATTGTGTTTAGGGTTAGAATAATTTTAAAGACCCCTCTGGCACTGTTGTCTTACAAAAAGGAGAACATGGGAAACAAAGGTGATCATATTTCTCAAGCACATGATTTAAAAGCTAATATTAGAATCCTTTAAGATTGCTCCAGGTTACTACACTTCCCACTAATCCACAGTGACAGAATCACGCATCCATAATGCCTTTTCATGGGTTCTGACAAGAACAACAGTATTAGTAACATACTGAATAATATGCCACAAATGTCTACAATCCAAGCCATCCTCTTAGATACTTTTTCTCCACGCTTTTCCCTTCTGGTTCCACAATCCCAGTATTGCCTGCTTTGGTGTGCCTGAGAGATATGGCCAACCTTTCTCTGTAACAGTTTCCCCAAGGCAGGAGTTCATGAGTCCTGCAACATTCCTCAACGTGTCTTTAGGTTACCTATAATTTCTTTACAGTGGCCTAGTCCCAACAAAATGAGGCTTCAAAAATCAATTACCCTAAGAAGCTTCCAATGGTTTCACAAGAGCTTGAAAGAAATGAAGATTACTATAGGTGTTAGTATTTATTATGCTTGCTGCAGGATAGCCACTATGCTAAGGCTCTCTGTCAACCCCTTCATGAAGTCTTCCCAGTTCTTCCAAGTAGGCAGCTTCATTATAGATGGTTTAGAGATTTAGGTCACCCTAACACACAGCAGAATGTGTTGTTCTGTTCATTTCTCCTTCCTCCTCTTCCCAGTTCACAGTGAAATACCATTTTCATTCACTTGATTTATGTAGTCTGAGTAACAGCATTGGCAAGGAGGATATTTTTATGTTGAATTGATAGTTCTGTCCTACTGCAATACATGTGGCTTAGAAATTCAAATTTTATCCAAATGGCACTGAAATACAAATGGCTCTCCCCACTTGTTAGACCTTCCTCAGAGATTCCCATATGCCTTCATATTGCACTTGCCAACATTATAGGCCCAATTAAGGAATTACCCATAATTCAATGCATAACCTTCACAAGTATGCAAAGATACTATTGGTAGGGTACTTTGAGTCCTGTCAGCCAGATCTTAAATTGTCTAGAACCCTTCTGCCAAATATAGTATCACCAGCCACAGAGAGCTATTGAAATTGCAAATAAAATTGTCAAAAGTCAGTAACAGTGTCAAAAATCAGGATCTTCTATTTCAGTGACCATATGGCAAATGGCTGCCTTTTTGGAGAATGCAAAAATTCCCATTAGCGCAGGAATTTCTGTCGGACAATGCTGCTTTAGAAAGCACTTTTTAAAAAATTCCTCACAGCAACAAAGAAGCTTGTAGTTGTTAATAAGAATTAAAGATTATCTTTTAAGTTTCTGCCAGGAAAGAGGAAACAGTACTGTGCCCAAAGATGCCCAGAACAATCAGGCTGGCAAGATCACACGTCTCATTCCAGGAGCTGGTAACCTCTGGGGTTTGGGACATACATATTTCAGAGTGGATTTTCTAGTTTCCTGAATTCCAGCTCTGAAATAACCTTTAAGCTCTTATCCAGAATTCAGGTACATATATTGTTGTAAATTTTTTGTATCTTGTCTTAGCAAGTACAGTACAATATATATGCAAGTAATAAGATTAATAATAAATGCCATTTGGAATCAATAATAAGTTGCCACTTGGTGACATTATAAAGCCGCCTGAAGCTCTGCTTCTTCATTTGTAAAACGCTAAATGGGAATTACCATAACCATCTCAAACCACTGTTGTAAGACTAAATGTGGAGGGATACGGCAGTACTTTGTGAAGTGTGCGCTTGAATGCAAACAGTGATCATTTCATATAGGTATGGTGTGGTGTCTTTCTAAACAGGGTGGTTTAGGTTTAGTGTGATTCTGAATGTTCTGAAATTCTTATTCATTTTACTTTTGCTGGTGTGTGTGCATGTGTGTTTGTGTGTATAATGTGGTGTGTGCGGTGTATCCGTGTGTATGCCTTTGCATGAGTTCCTCATATGCCTGCCTACAGTAGAACACTGGGTGTGCTGCCCCATCGCTCTTTCCTTCACCTGGTCTTTTTTGATCTGGGGTTACTTTTTGGTTTCCAAAGCTTATTAGGCTCTGTAGACTCTCAGGTCTCTGCTCCCCTGCAGGACTGGGGTTACAGCTGCACATGGCCATGTCTATCTGTGTCACATGGGATATGCATTCATTTGAGAGAGAAAGAGAGAGAGAGGGAGAGAAGGAATGGATGCTCCAGGACTTCTAGCTGCTGCAGACGCATTCCAGACACATGCAAAGCCTCATGCATCTGGCTTACATGGGTCCTGGGGAATCAAACCTGTGTCCTTTGGCTTCACAGGCAAAAAAATTGCCTTAATCTCTAAGCTATCTCTCCAGCCCCCATTTTTAATTCTTTATATGAATACATTTTGTCTTTACTGTCATGTCACTGGAAAGTGAAATGTTGAATTAAATGTTTGACGGTGAGATTTCTGATTGGTTAGGTTCTATTAATAGACACTGTGCATTGTGTATGATTTACGTTTTTTTTTAAATCTGAACATTTTCTTCTCAGAATTTAAAAAAAAAAACTAACTAAAAAGTTTCAGTGGCTTGAAGCAGCTTTTACCTTTTAAATCATAGCTTTAAGTGAATTTTCAATAATTATTCTGTCATTATATTAGATGTTCAGAAATAACAAAAAAAAAATATGATGGCTATGTCTCAGTATGGACAGATGAGAGGGATAATTTACAAAACTGTTTTAGCCAAGGGTGGCAGCACATGCTTTTAATCCCAGCTCTTGGGAGGCAGAGGTAGGAGGTTCACCAAGAGTTCAAGGCCACTCTGAGACTACATAGTGAATTCCAGGTCAGCCTGGACTAGAGTGAGACCCTACCTCAAAAAGAAAAAAAGATTTGAGCTTATATCCATCTCATAAATCAATGTAAACAAAATAATTCCATTTTATTAATTGAATAACCTAAAATAAAAGTAAAGTCCATTATTTTAACTGAATAGTTATGGCTGCATTAAGAATGCTGGTCTTAAATTTTAAGTATTTCTACTGTCTATCTTTTACTAAAATCTGTCTGGTTCATGGTAGAACCCTGAGCGACCAGCTAACAGTTACTCTGAAGCCTGGGTGCAGTGCTTACTTCAACACCTTCTTTGGTGCTCTTCATGACTGAAGTAGAAGTGCTTTTCGCATGCAGCCACACCTTGTTTAGTAGCTCACCATTTGATACTTAAGTGTTTTTCCTTTTTCTCACAAAAGCTAACACAACACTCAGATATTATGGAAGATAAGCTGGAACATTAAGACATTCCAGCAGGTGATTCTTAAAAATATACATGAGTATATGCATGTGAGCGTGCACGTGGAAGTCAGAGGTACATGTTAGGCCATGCCTGGCTTTTCACACAAGTACTAGCGACCCAAACCCAGTGACATTACTTTGTTTATCTATCTATCTATCTATCTATCTATCTATCTATCTATCTATCTATCTATCATAAATCAAACTAAGTGTTGGGTATCCTCCTTTCTTAGGGATTTCCATCTAACAAAGACTTGAGTGGTAAATTGTAAGATGCTCGGCCAAGGAAGTAATTCAGACATGCTTAGTCCCCAAGTCTGGTCAAACAGGTCATTCTCAGGCCTTCATTCACATGGAATTATATTCCTAAGGTGGAAATTAGTGAGGCTGTCAATTCCAGCCTAGAACATCATGCTAGTTGTCATAGGTATCTTTTGTTGAGATTTCTTTATTCACAGAGTGTAACTTGTTGACTTCATGGAAGGGCCTCAGTTTTAGAAAAGGGGAAATGCTATTACTCAGAGCTAAGAGGAGGTTAGTCTTGTGTATTTATGAGTTAATGAATTCTTCCAAATTTTATACCCCAAGAAACAAGAGAATTGACAATATAACTTTGGCATTCATCTTCCGAGCATGCAGTCATACACTTCATCAATAATGTAATTGAACACTATTCTTTAATCCTGGCATAGAAATGCTGTGGTCAAGGCTGTTTAAAGCTCCTGCAGCCTCACATATGGGTGTCCAGTAAGTATTTGTTAGATTCAGGCCAGTGTTCACATAATTATTGGTCATACTCTCATAAATTGGACCCTCCCTCTCTTTCAAGAAATGAATATTCCCAGGCTGCAAAGATGGCTTAGTGGTTACGGTGCTTGACTGAGAAGCCTAAGGACTCATGTTCAAATCTTCAGATCCCACGGAATCCAGACAGACAAGGTGCACAAGCAGTTCAAGGTCGCACATGTACACAAGGTGGTGAACACATCTGGAGTTCAAGTACAGGGGTTGGACGCCCTGGTATGCCAACTCTCTCTCTCCCCCTCCCTCCCTCTCTCTCCCTCTCTCTCCACTCTCACCCTCACTCTCTCACATAAAAAAATGTCTATCTGTTGGGCTTGCCATAAAAAAAATAAAGAGAAAGAAAGAATTGAATATTCCCTATGGCACTGTCTCTTAGCAAATAAAATGGGACACAATCATAGAACAACAGATTTTACCCGGACATTCTTAGCCCCTTTGGGGGTCACAAGAAGTAATGATGAGCAAGACAGGTTGCTCTTGAGAATTATGTTTTGCCACCTTTACCAGAGAACAAAGGACACTTCGGCCCCATGGTCTTGGATTTCACCGTGATGAGGCAATTTCATAAACTGAGAGCTGAAATGGACTTGTATGTCCTTTTCCGCTTTTTCCTGTCACTTCACCCTCACTTGTCATTTTGTTGATGGTGTAGTTGGGCAGCCTTCATGGCAGTGGCAGGAATTGTTATTGTTCCTTAATTTAGAAGAAGCACAGCTTAGTGTGAGAGGACGTATGTTAATTAGAGAAGAGCCAATGCCCAGACAGCCTGGTGGATCACAAAACAGCATCCTTTTCCAGGAATAACTGAGCCTGCCTTTAAGGGTTTTAACTGTTGTTTACTGACAAAAATGAAAGAAAAGCAGATCATTCTACTACAGCATATCAATAAACAAATGCTCAGAATTCATTGATCTTCATTTGCCAAAGGCAAAATATTCCAACACAATAAACTGACTTACAAATGAGCAAGCTGGCTTCTATACCCTTTTAATCTTTTATTTGCTGTTTTTCTTTCCTTTTTAATAATAAGTAAGTAAATGTAGTAGACCTCGATGTTTAAAAATTCTACTGATGAAATGGTCTTCACTTATTGTTTATTAGAGATTATATATAAATAATGTTATACCAATATTTTGTGTCACTGCATCACTTAGCTGTCTCACTTTATACCCAAAAAGGTCTAGGCTAAGAACAGAATCCAAGTTAATAGCAAGGACCAAAGACTTATGGAGCCCTTCTTTCTCTAACCACTGCTCTTGTCCATCTTTAACATCATGCATTTTCCATTAGTTATAACAACTTGTTTACTCAACAAGTTTAGTTTCTTCTACTAAACTTTTACCAGAGCTTCTAGGAGTAGGAAAGTTGAAGTATTTGTATTTTAGACAGAGCTGAGAACCAAGGGCTCAGATAATCTATGCTCTGCCTCCCCAATCAAACAAAAAAATCAAAGTTTATACTTTTATATAATTACTTATTGGAAGTGCTCACATTTCACATCAGTTCTTCACTCAATAACAACAATAGTAATAACAATAATGGCAGATAGGGGCTAGAGAGATGGCTTAGTGGATAAGGTGTTTGCTGCAAAGCCCAAGGATCCAAGTTCAATTCCCAAAGACCCACCTAAATCAGATGCACAAGATCTGGAATTCATTCACAGCTGCTACAGGCCCTGGCCCACCCATTCATTCATTCTCTCTCTTTCTCTCTCTCTCCCTCTCTCTTTCTCTCTCTCTCTCAAATAAGTAAATAAATAAATTTTAAGTAACAGTAATGATTATCCTATTTACTATAACCCTAAAGGATTATTATCTCCATTTTATTATAGATGAGAAAACCTGTATCCAAAAATTGTTAAATATCCTGTCCAAATTCATATAGCTAACAAGTTTGAACTTTTAACCTCATGCTAAATTGCCCACATGAAAACTGAGTCCTCAGATGACTGGCATGTGATGTGCATGAGCCTCTTCTCTGGTCTACTGCTATTTTCCCTCCATTTCTGCCTAGCAAAGCAGTCAAGAAGGTGAACAGAACTTGGGTCTGTGTTTCTGATGACATTGCCAATGTCTTTCTGTGAGATGGGTATCTTCTTTTTGCAATCAGTGCCATAGATCAACTGGGTCCATGGGTCAGCATTGCATGTTGGTGCTCCATAGGCTCATGGATGTGATGAAGACCACTGTGCTCCCCTCCCTAGAAAGTGTGGACAGCTGCACCACAGAGATGGATGAATGCCAGCACATAAACTGGCTCCTTCTAAAACTACAAGTCAACACACCATAATTTTGTTGCCCACTGAAATCTTCTGGCCTCTGCTTCTTAGTTTTTGACTCAGAGGAACACTCTAAATGGCTTTGAAGGCAGAACACAAGAACCCCTGAGTGCCAGTGCCTAGTGGTGGACTTGCCTCCAGAGTAAAACTAACTTCCAAATTCACATGAAATTCATTTCTTCCCAATAGACCTGTACTTAATTAGTCATAAATAATACATAGCCATCTTTGTCAGTATGGATATTAGTGTTGCTAACTCTGCTAATGGGCATTTAGCACTTAATGTGGCATGTCAACCAGCTGAGAACACTTCGACTGTGTGTGTGTTTGTGTGTGTGTGTGTGTGTGTGTGTGTGTGTGTGTGTTTAGCTCTAGTTTCTGACTCAGTAAACTAACCATATATATACCACCAACACCAAAGGCAATTATAGAATGTATAATATAGCTCCTGTCTCCGAGGCTTTATTGAAGCTTTTTGGAGAGTGAAATGGCTTAGGAGTCAGAAGACCTTGTTTCCATCTCAGCTTGGAAATGTGCTAGCTATGAATTTTAATCAGTACCATCCAACTTCTTTAAGACTTAGCTTCCTTCTAAGCATAGTGGTACATTACTTTTAATGCCAGTTCTCAGGAGACTGAGGCAGAAGGATTGCTGTGAGTTTGAGGGAAACCTGAACTTCAAAATGAGGTCTAAGTCAACTTGAACTATAGTAACTTCAAAAAAACAAAAACAAAACTTGGTTTCCTTATCTTAAAACAGAGATCATAGAATTTGCCATCATATACACATGTGTGTGCACACACACACACACAGGCAAGAAAGAAATTGTTAGAGTTCCTTGTAAACCAGAGACATGCAACCTTTTTACATGCAACATGATGTTGTAGTCTCCAGATGTATTGGACCACATTCATAGCTATCCAGGGTCACATTTAGCCCATGTGCCATAGGTTAGACATGCCTGAATGTTACTTACAAGTTATACAAAGGAATGGAAAGAGATTTCTCTTTTTAATCCATTATAGTTTAAAAAATAAAAACTCACAAGTGGCTTATATCTGATACTGACTTAGGGCAGTCAGTTACAACAGTGTTTTTAGGGTTAAAAGAATCTTGGATCTCCACTTGATAGCCAGATAACAGTATATGGGAAAGTTCCCGGGTTCTTCTAAAATTGACAGTTTTCAATCTGAAGCAATGTCACCATACTAGGATATAATTATTTTTGTCGTAGGCAATGAGTTTATTAGTTATTTTCCCTTTGCTGAGACAAAATACCTGACCAGAAGCAACTTATGGAAGAAAAGGGTTTATACTGGCTTACTCTTCCAAAGGGTAGAGTTCATCATGGCAGAGAAAGCATGGCAGGAGTGGGAAGCCAGAGTCACATCATCACACCAGCTGGAGGAAATAGAGCCAGAAAATAGCAAGTAGGACTCAAAAACTCTACTAAAAGTTCCACAACTTTCCCAAACAGCACAAAAAACTGAGGATTAAGTATTCAAATGCATGCATCTATGAGGGACATCTTAAATTCAAGCTGCCATATTGGGGAGAAGATGAATACTAGATTTTGATAGATGGGGATCAGAAATTCTAATTATACTACAGTAGGCAATACAACTCTGAAAAATAAGAAGCCCACCCAAAATGCCAAATCATACTTCTTTTCCACCAAGAAAAGCCATGGCTCCCAATGCTGCCCATGGCTCCTAATTTGATTAATGCAAACAGAATTTTCTTCTGGTCTCTTCTCTTAGATGAAATCTTTTGATATTCATGGGAGATTTAAAATAGGACAGAATTATTACCAGACTCCAAGTAATTTTATTGGGAAATTTCCTAGAAATAAGGGTTAAGAGATTTGCCTCTAGAAGATTCTACAAGAAGTGCTCTCCAGTGTCAGTGGAGACAGAGTCCTACTAGGTTAACATGGCCATAACATGAAGCCCAACTAAAGGTTCAGATTTAGAAACCCAAAACAGTATTTCCAAAATAACACCTTCTTTACAATTTATTCTAAAACTATTGTCTTATATCCTCACTTTATGACAAACATAAGTCTAGCTGGAAACTGGGAAGATGGACCCTTATTCTCAAGTCACTAGTACAGGTCTAATGGTGAAATAGGCGTAAACCACAGCTGAGTATGTATGCAACATGACACATGCCATCACATGGTGTAAAGGCCTTGATTCCTGAAGAGAACCAATGAGCTCCATAGAGGAAACACAATTGAAATGTACCTTAAATGGCATGTAATCTTTTCTCAGGTGGATGAATGAGGGAGAAGGTGGCTTTGGAAATGGGAACAGCACAACCAACCACTGGCATTGTGAAGAGCAATGACGCTTGCCCAGGCTGATGTAAATCCCTGGCTAGGAATGGTGAGAGGTCCACTGGAAGGACTCTGAATTTACTTCACTGTAACTGGGTGGATGTATTCATTTAGCCTGGGGTTTATGTTTTCAACGGAGATTTTATAAGTATTTTAGTAATATCAGTGGATCCAGGGCTAGTTCATGGCAGACACCAGCATCAAGAAATCTCATCTTACAACTAAAGGAAACTTCAGAAATAATTTTAGACTTTTCCTTCCCCTGTATTTTATAGATGAAGTATTTGTGTATATGTGTGTGCTGTGCTATTCAGGTGCATGCATGTGCATTTGTGTGTGTGTGTGAATGTGTAGAGGCTAGTGGTCCACACTAAGTGTCTTCCTCAGTCACATTCCACTTTATTTATTTATTTATCATAGACAACTGCTATCACAGAATCTAGAGCTCACTATCGGGCTAAACAAGCAAGCTAGTGAGCTCTAGGGATTCCCCCACCCCATCTCTACCCTCCCAGCTCTGGGATTACTACCCTCTAGCATACCCAGCATTTTTACATGGGTGCTGAGGTTCCAAACTCAACCCTCACGTTTGTATGGCAAACACTTATCCATGAAACTATCTCCTCATCCCCACTATATGATATTCAAATATTGATGAACTGCCAAAATGTCCATTGCTCACTATTAAGAGGTGGTTCCTTTATTATAACCCAGTGATGGAAAAGACTCCAGGCTGCATCTGCAGGAGAGCATTCTCTTCAGAAACACAAATGACAAGCAACACACCAACACGTGGGCATGACATTCTTTCCCCATCTCACACATCCTTCCCTGCCTCCTCACTTCAAACTGCCAGGGATCCTAGAAGCACAGCCTGAACAGAAGGCATCTTAATCTCTGGTGATTCTGTAAATAATATGCTGCTTGTGCTTGCGTATAAATGATCACAGCCTATTTTCTAGATGAGGAAGCCTTCAGAAAGATGAAGCTGCCTGTACCCAGAGCACAGCGAGGGTAAAATTTCAGGCTCCAGGCTCTGGGTCTGTCTGTAAGAAGGATAATATTTTTCACTCATCAGGGCACTCCTAATAATTTATTCAAGTTTATGGTCTTAAATTTCTTCTCGTAATCAAGTCAGTCTGCATGTTTAGGTTTCTGAGACCACTGCCTTTCTTTCTCTCTATCTTTCCTCTACCTCTTGGCCAATGCATATCTAATGGGAAATATCCAAGCTAATCTATTCAACTTGCATGAATGGAAACTGAGTCTTAGAGAGGTAAAGACATTTGCACAGTTTGCATAACTAAAAACAGTATTATGACCAGAATCTCAGATTCCCAGTATAGCGCATTTCCCTCTATACCAAATTACTTTTCCCCAAGCAGAGATAATATAGGATTTTTCTCACTCTCAAATCTCCTCCCTTTGGACTAGAATTATAGCTCAGTGGTAGAGTAAAAACAAACTTGGAAGTGATTAAATCCCCTGTTGTAATCAGCTCCTCATTGCTGGAATGAACATCCAACTAGACACACCCTATAGGAAGAAGGGTTTATTTCAGGCTTACAAAATCTAAGCGAAAGAAGCTGCTTACTTCCATATATCCAAGCAGAGAAAGGAAAAAAAAAATATTGCTGGAAGCAAACATCAACATCAGCAAGCACTAACCTCCAGAGCTGAAACTGCTCTGAACACACTCAGTAGAGCTAGACTCAAGTCTACCCCCAAATACACCTTAGGGCTGGACTCCAAGATTTGCTCCCAGTGACAGACTCCCGTGTAGCAAAGATCTGCCTGATCCAGGCTCACGATTTAAGCTCAATTTTAAATGAAACACTTTTGTCTGTGGGGCCATACATTTAAACTATCACATTCAAATTACCACAGTCCCTTACACTCATTACTTAATCCTCTAAGGATGGATCTAAGTGATTAATTGTATGTTGCTCAAAGGTACATTCCAGGTGCCCACAGCTTGTTGGCCACCACACTATATTGGTCCATCAGCCATATAAACAGGCTAGCTAGGAGGAGCATAGGACACTTTCTGGGCTACAGGATTCTCATGACCATAGACCATATTTACGTCATCTTTCAAGCAGTGAGCACCACCAAACATAGTGTGCCCAGAGGAAGAGGGAGTCATGCACCAATCATTATTTCAGAAATCAGCATCATTGTCCAGAAGTTCACTGGAAGATATGGTCTACTAGAAACCAAGAATTTGGGTGATGGGATAGGTTTAAGCAAGAATGGAAATATCCAAGAAAGTGGAAAAAAAAGGTAAATGCTGAAGCAGTTCTACTTCAAAGTCAATCTGTTTTGCCTGAATTAACCTTTAAAATACATTTCATTTAGAGTAAACAAAGCTTATGGTAATAAAACTTTTTTTTTTTTAAGTGCATGATGCACATTTTTTTTTCGAGGTAGGGTCTCACTCTAACTCAGGCTGACCTGGAATTCACTATGTAGTCTCAAGGTGGCCTGAAACTCATGGTAATCCTCCTACCTCTGCCTCCCAAGTGCTGGGATTAAAGGCATGCTCTACCATGCCTGACAATGATACACATTTCTTCTTCAAATTTTATTTTGTTAACAACTTCCATGATTATAAAAAATATCTCATGGTAATGCCCTCCCTCACCCCACTTTCCACTTTGAAACTCCATTCTTCATCATATCTCCTCCCCCTCTCAATCAGTCTCTCTTTTATTTTGATGTCATGATCTTTTTCTCCCATTATGATGGCCTTGTGTAAGTAGTATCAGGCACTGTGAGGTCATGGATGTCCAGGCCATTTTGTGTCTGGGGAGGGAGCACATTGTAAGGAGTCCTACCCTTCCTTTGGCTCTTACATTCTTTCCACCACCTCTTTTGCAGCAGACACTGAGCCTTGGAAGGTGTAACAGAGATATTGCAGCACTGAGCACTCCTGTCACTTCTTTGCAGCACCATGATGCTTTCTGAGTCATCCCAAGGTCACTGCCATCCAAAAAGAGAAGATTCTCTACCAAAAGTGAGAGTAGCATTAATATAAGGATATGAACATTAAGAGACGTGCTTACTGGAGCAGTTTGACAAGCATAGTATATATATTTAGCCAGACAGAAGCAGACGTTACACCCGTAGGGCTGATGACTACCCCTGTTTTGAGGTTTTGGTATCGGGGATGTATTCCCTCCCATGGAGCAGGCCTCTGGTCGAATTAGAGGGCAGTTGTGTTACACCATGACAGATGTGCCACTATTGTACCTATTGGCTCATTTGGCCTGGCTGACCAAATAGAAGGCTTGCACAGTCCACTGCTGAGTATCTTCACTAGAGATTTCTCTTTCTCTCATTAAATTGCATGCAGAATGACTCCTTCCAGCTTTCTGTCAGCTGGTGTACATGGAGGAGGTTATCAGCTCAGTTCCAGCAGGATTTCTCAGTGGCCTTGCATCCCAAGTATGTGGAGTCTTCAGCAATAGGATCTTACTATCTATTCCTGGTGGGAAACCAAGGGCCTCAGCAATGGCCTATAATGCTTTGGGGGCATCAGGGACCTCCCTGGCCAACAACTCACAGAAAGGTATCCCATACCTGGCACTGAAATTTTTCTAGCAACAATCTATGGCTCCTGAGTGTCCCATTGTCCAAAAAAATAGGCTTCCATATGATTTATTTATATCCTCTTAGATTTTGATTAGCCCTCCCTCCATCTTTCCTTTATTTAATCTCTTCCTCTGACCTCACTTTGGGCCTTTTCACCCCCATTAATCTATTCTTCTACTTACATATATACAACTTAATGATGCACATGTAAAAACCTTTTTTCTTTTATTTATCAAGGAGATAGAGAATGGGTGCACCAGGGACTTCATCTGCTACAAACTCCAGACATGTGTGCCCCCTAGTGCATACATGTGATATTGCACTTTGCATCATTGCATCTGGCTTTCATGGGATCTGGAGATTCAAACATGAGTTCTTAGGCTTCACATAAAGCACCTTAACCACTAAGCCATCTCTCCAACCCCATATTTTATGTTTAAACCACTTCTGAGGAATCATTTGAAGACAAACCCAAGTTGTGTTTCAGTAAAAAAAAAAAAAAAAAATTATATTGAGAAGAGAGACCAGCAAGAGAGAAGAGAAACCCAAGAGCTAGCTTCCCAGGCAAGGGTTTTCCTCACCTAAAATTATTAGGCACAGAAACTTGATTTTATCAGTTGTATCAAGAGTTCCCTAGCTGTGTAGAAACCATCCATGTTCCCCAAACACCCAGAAACTGACTTGTATACTAGGTTCTGACCCAGCACCTGTAAGGAGATGCCCATGAGAGCTGCTCAGATTATTCACTTCCTAATGTTGGGACAGTGAGAAAACCAAATAAGTGATCAAAGAAAACCTGTGGGCACAACTTCAGAACTAATAGAATTTCACAGATAATCTCTGGATGCCACAGAGATGAGAGAATTCAATATTCCACACAAGAGTTCCCTCAGGCTATCAGAATAATTGTGCTCTTCAAATGGGAGGTTTTATTGCTTGTATCATCTCTCTAGTGACAGAGAAATGGGAAACTTCTTTAGGTAAAAGACTGAGCCTTTATTCTCCATGCAACCTCAATTTTCCATTAGGATATATGCTATAACTGCATAACTGACAGTCTACTTTGCATTGACATGTTACTCCCTTTTAGGTAGATGCTGCAGCTTTGCTCACATCATGAATAAAACGTCTGAGAGGCTGGTTTCTTTATGAAAGAGAGAAGTCTCTTGCACTCTGTGCTGATTCTGTTGTTTCCACGTCAGAGGTTGGGATGATCTGGCCTTGCTCAGTGTGCCTGGGCCTGGTTTATCCTGGTCAGTACTTCTACATGTTGGACCCTGACATTTGCAGTTCAATCTAGAAAACAGTCATGGGTGATATGATTCATCTTCACAATCTAGATAGAGCAGAGTCTCAGTGGGTTTTGAAAACATCACATGACATTGTTACTTCTAAATGAGGTCAAGCAATCATTTTGGACTATTTTTATTGTCCCCTTGTACTGACCGGTTATGCCGATTCCAGCCAGAAATCAAGTCTTCAGACAGTCTGGAATTGATTTTATATTCTGTCCCAGTCACAAAAAAGTTTTGACATACTTTCTGTTCCAGCATCAGAATGCAGAGGAAGAAAATATCTGAATGAGTGTAGACATCCATGCCAGAAATAAATTCCTAATATAGACAACTAAAATTTGCCACTATAGAGCTTAACCATCAAAATAGAAACAAGGCTTTCTTGCTTCAATGCTATCTGTGTGCAGTGCCTCTGTCCTTCCTTTTTTTACTCTAACTCTATCCCAACCATCAGTTACAACTAAACACTACAATAACTTCACAGTACATCTGGTGGTGTACAAAAGCATGGTGGTGTAGGCCTATGCTCCTAGTACTTAGAAGGCTGAGGCAAGAGAAACATGAGTTCAAGGGCTAGCCTATACTACATAGTAAGAACTTGTTTTAAAAAGAAAAATCTAGGTCTGGAGAGATAGCTTAGCAGTTAAGGTGCTTTCCTGCAAAGCCAAAGGACCCAAGTTCAATTCCCCAGGACCCACATAAGTCAGATGCACAAAGTGGGACATGTGTCTGTAGTTCATTTGCAGTGTCTAGAGGCCCTGTTGTGCCCATTCTCTCCCTCCTTCTCCTCCTTCTTCTCCCCCCCCCCTTCTTTCTCTTTCTGCCTCTTCTCTTTCTCTCTCAAAAAATAAAAATAAAAATATTTTTAAAAATCTAGAAGTGGGGAAATGACTCAGTGATTAAAGGTGCTTGTTTGGGCTGGAGAGATGGCTTTGTGGTTAAGCACTTGCCTGTGAAGCCTAAGGACCCCAGTTCGAGGCTCGGTTCCCCAGGTCCCACGTTAGCCAGATGCACAAGGGGGTGCACGCATCTGGAGTTCGTTTGCAGAGGCTGGAGGCCCTGGAGCGCCCATTCTCTCTCTCTCCCTCTATCTGTCTTTCTCTCTGTGTCTGTCACTCTCAAATAAATAAATAGAAAATATTAAAAAAAAAAAAAAGGTGCTTGTTTGCAAAGCCTGCTGGCTGGATTCAATTTCCCAGAACCAACATAAAACCAGATGCAAAGGTGGTACATGGGTCTGAAATGAATTTACAGCAGCAAAGTCTGGGGCTGCCCATGGAAGCTGTCCAGGTTATTCACTTCCTAGTGTTAGGATGGTGAAAAAACCAAACAAGTGATCAAAGAAAACCTGTGGATACAACCTCAAGACTAATAGGCAGAGAGACAGAGAGAGAGAAGGGGAAAATAAAATTTTAAAAAGTAATCTTCAAAAAAATCTAAAAGTTGCTCATCGTTGGAACATTATGATGTCATTTTTTTATACATGTGATTCCAATATGGTATGAAATGGATTGTCTTCCTGAGCTCAAGGGCAATTAAATAGCTATATCATAATACTTCTGATAAAATTAGCAACCACTCACATTTATTTCATCATATGAAGTAGGTATTTTTGTTTTCATTCACAAATGAGAATTGGAAAACTTCAAGGACTTACTCAAGGTCACAGACAGTGAGAGTTGAGGTCAGTAAATTCCATAACACTTGACACTATGGTCCTTCCCCACCACAATTTCAAAATTCTCTATGAAAGACAGCAATCCTGATGCATCTCACATGAGGTTATGAATAAGAAAAATGACTTGCCCAGGGTTGGGGAGATGACTCAGTGGGTAAAGTGCTTGCCCCATGAGCATGAAGACCTGAGTTCAGATCCCCAGCACACACATTGAAAAACTAGGTGTGGGACTAGAGAGATGGCTTAGTGGTTAAGTGATTGCCTGTGGAGCCTAAGTACTCCGGTTCGAGGCTCAATTCCCCAGGACCCACGTTAGCCAGATGCACATGGGGTGCACGCATCTGGAGTTCGTTTGCAGCAGCTGGAGGCCCTGGTGTGCCACCTCTCTCTCTCTCTCTCTCTCTCTGCCTTTCCCTCTCTGTCTGTCACTCTCAAATAAATAAATTAATTAAATATTTTTTTAAAAATAAAAAAAGAAAGAAAAACCAGGTGTGGGGACTGGAGAAATGGCTTAGCAGTTAAGGTATTTGCCTGTGAAGCCTAAGGACCCTGGTTCAATTCCCCAGGACCCACATAAGCCAGATGTACAGGGGCACATGAGTCTGGAGCCACATAGTGGAGGCCCTGACATGCCCATTCTGTCTTTCTTTCTGCCTCTTCCTCTCTCTCAAATAAATAAATAAATAAAATATTTTTTTAAAAAACAGGTGTGGCAACACATGCCTGTAATCTCAGCACAAGAGAAAGGGAGTCAGGAGAATTCCTGGGCTTAATGACTACTAGTCTAGGCAAATCAGTGAGCACTCGGTTCAGTGTAAGACCTTGTCATCATAATAATAATAATGTGGACAGTGACTGAGGAAAACATTCAACATCTACTTCTGGCCTCCACATATATGAGCACACACATGTATATGCACACACAGTCAAACACACACACAGAGAATGACATGTAGACTTATCATTTTCTTAGCAAATAGTTTGACTCAGAGTTGTGCAGCCTTTGGGCATGTCTACCATTTTTTAGGACTCAAGTCATTCCATCTAGGATAGAAACAATGTCTCTATATTCAGTTATCTAAGCATTCATTCAACCAAGAGCCTAAAATAATGAAGCTAGCAGGGAGGAAATAAAACGTACAGGAACTTGATAAAACAGGAGCCACAACCCACAGCTTTGTTGAAAAGATGAGAGCAATCTGAAGCCAAATTATCTAGGATTTATGGAGGATTATGCTGAAGATTAGTGGTTTTGATATCATTTGCTTAGTTGGTGACATGATTTGAATTCTTTTCATGTGACTGCCAACTACAAGCTTAACTGATCAGTGTAACACAGGTTAGTCAGAATTTGCAAAAGCAGAGACCTAGTTCCTCAAGGTCCCTGCAAGTGGTTTATGGAAGCCAGATTTGCAGTAAGCTACCTCCAATGCACACTGTGCCCTTATACTCAATGTAAGTTAATATTCTAAAAGTTCAAAATTCATGTTCGTGTTCTAGGGGCTTATTCCTTTCAGGGAAGGCCAAGATGGTTTGATTACCTCCAAGGAAGAGCACAGCACAGGATGATTACACAGTAATGGGAGGTGAAATGTTGAGTGAGAGAGTACAGAAGTTTAAGTCAATAAGAAAAGAAGGGCTGGAGAGATGGCTTAGCAGTTAAGGCATCTGCCTGAGAAGCCTAAGGACTCATGTACAACTCTCCATGTCCCTCGTAGTCCAGATGCACAGTGATGCAAGCACACACAAGGGGGGGCACACATCTGGAGTTCGATTGCAGTGGCTGGAAGCCCTGGCGTGCCCATTCTCTCTTCCTCTCTTTCTTTCTCACACGCTCACATAAAAAGGGCAGTCTGTTGGGCTTGCTTCAAAAAATAAAAATATAAAAAAAGAAGAAGAAGAAGAAAGAAGAGGAAGAGGAGAGGCTAGGGAAATTACAAGCATGAGGACTTGAATCCTAGATCCCTAGCACCCACGTAAAAGCTAGGCTTCAATGGTAAGTGCCTCTATTCCCAGTTCTAACGGGAGCAGAGACTAAAGAATCCCTAAGGCTTACTGCCTAGATAGTTGTGATGGTTTGTGTGTTTTTTTTTTAAGTCCCCCAAAGCCTCAAGTGTTTGTGATTAAGACTCCTACTTAGTTCACAATGATGGAGCCTTTAAGAGGTGGAGCCTTGCTGGAGAAGCCCATGTCACTGGGGGTGGACCTTGAGGCTGATGAGTCTAGCCCTCAGGATGTTCTCCTATGCACTTGCTATTGTCTCTCTGCTGCAGATATATGGGGATGTGAGCTGTTTGCCATGCTTTTCTCTACATGATGATACCTAGCTTCAAAACTGTAAGCTTGACGTAAACCCTTTTCTCCCATAAGCTGCTTCTGGTGAGGTGATTTGTCCCAACCTCGAAAAGCTAACTGCTACAATAATACAGCCTAATCAAGTGAGTGCCAGATTCAGTAGGAGACCCTGTCTCGAAAAAAACTAAGGTGGGGCTGGAGAAATGGATTAGTGGTTAAGCACTTGCCTGTGAAGCCTAAGGACCCTGTTTCAAGGCTCGATTCCCCAAGACCCACGTAAGCCAGATGCACAAGGGGGCACATGCATCTGGAGTTTGTTTGCAGTGTCTGGAGGCCCTGGCCCACCATTCTCTATCTATATGCCTCTCTCTATCTATCTATCTATCTGTTGCACTCAAATAAGTAAAAATAAAAATGAATTTAAAAAATAAGGAGGAGGACTGGAGAGATGGCTTAGCAGTTAAGGCCTGTGAAGCCTAAGGACCCAGGTTCCATTCCCTAAGACCCACATAAGCCAGATTCACAAGGTGGCACATGCGTCTGGAGTTCATTTACAGTGGCTAGAGGACCTTGCACAACCTCTCTCTTTCTCTCACTCAAATAAATAAATAAAATCTTTTAAAAAAGGTGTAAAACCATTGAGGAAAACACTCAATGTCAACCTCTGGCCTCCATGTGCACATAACATCCACACACATGTACTTACACATATATAAACATACATACACACAATACAAACACACAGAAAAGGAAGGTAGAGCAACTACAGTCTTTTCAAGGTAATTTTCCTCCAGAGGGAAAGTTAAGGTAGAAGTTCAAGCTTGAGAATATTTGTTGGTGAGAGTGAAGACGTATGTTATTTTCCCAATTAGAGTTTTAACCAGCACATTGGGCTTAAGAGCAAGAAGTACACAGACATAAGTAGCCAGCACTTCTCAATTGTGAGTCATTCAATTTGTCCCCAATTTCAAGAAATCATTTTCAGGCTGGAGATATTTCTCAGTAGTTAAGACACTTGCTTGCAAAGCCTAATGGCCTGTGTTCCATTTTCTAGTGCCCAGGTGCACAAAGTGGTACATGCATGTGGAGTTCATTTGCAGTGGCAAGAGGTCCTGGTATACCCAATCTCATTCATTTTTCCCTCCCTCCCTTTCACCCTCTCCATCTGAAAATAAATAAATAAAAATGCTTTTAAAAAAATAAATCACTTACAAGTCACCATCATGAAGCCATTAACCTATGAATTCTACTTGTGTCAAGCCTGAAGGCCCAATTTGCATACAGAAAGCCACATTTGGACTTTCAAGGTGATTTTCTACTCTTCAGAAAAACCACATCGAGCCTTCCCTAGCATAAGGTAAAAAACAAATAAAAGTCAAGCAGAAATCACAGTCCCTGGGAAATTTTGAAAAATAATTTCCAGCCTCAACTCACAGCTCAGTGTATATGCAGGACCAATTTCTAGTCAGAAAGCAGGATAATATCCATGACAAATGGAGGGCTGGAGGTGTAACTCATGGCATGTTCACATCATATCACTCATGGTGATCTGTTTCAACTATACTGTAAATGTTAAAGAAAAAGTCTCAGGCTACTTAAAAAAAAAAAACAACATAAACTATAGAGGAATCATTGCCAGGATTTGCTATGGGGTCAGCTGCTTGTAAGTGTTTTGGAGGAGCGTTTCATTAAAAGTTCAATGGCTATAAGATAAATAAAACTCGCCTCTCTCAGACCTTGAATGCTAAGCTAAGGGGACTAGGCTAGAAGCCACAGGCAACAGCACCCCAGGGGCTCTGTGGCTAGAAAGGTGACAGAAGGCTCTGACAATGGTGAACAAAAGGGCCAGAGGGAGTACCTGGAATAGTTAAACCAGGAAATTAAAATGGAAATTGTGGAAGAAAAACATTTCCCTGCTTGTAAAATTAGAAGCCACAGTTGCAACGCTACTGTGAACCACACCCCTCATATCACATATGAGAAGATCCCAGGAAGGACAGAAAGAATAAAGAGAGCCTCCTCCAGGGTCCTCCTGTCGCTCAGCTCTGGAGCCACTCTGCCTGTTGTGAAGGGGTTAAAGGAAATGCACAGAAGGTCAAAGGGGAAGTAAAAGCACTTGAGCTTTGCAGACCTAGAACTTCAGTGTCAAGAAATCCCAAGAGGTGGAGCAGGGACAGCCTCACCTCACACAAGTCCCTTTGCCCCTCTGGACCTGAGCTGCCTCATCCGTCTTACGGGTAGCCTCCGGTCACTGCTGTGGGTCTCTCCAGCACGAAAACGGCATGTTATTAATCTAAAGATCATTTAATGGATCATATTACACTGAGTTCAATTCCAGGATGGGCCACTGAACAAAATTCTAAAGCGTCCAAGGGCCGGCTTTCCTCATTTCATTTCTTAACCCTTCAGTTCTTGTGTTTTTCCATTGCTCTTGTAGTGCAGCATTTTTCCCCTCTTCCATGTTTTTCTTTATTTGCTGGCAACAGCATGAAAAAGAGCCACTTCCATAGGACAAGGAGTTGAGGTCATCTGTTTGTCCACGGGACAAGGAGAGCATGATCCAGCCAGCCAGCTCTTTCCCACGCTGCTCTAAGATAACCCTCAGCCCTGTACCAGAAAGGATAGGAGACTGACCTCCTCTTCATACTGACTTTTTAAAAATTTCTCCTTCCTCTCATGAAATGCGGGCTTCTAGATGACCTAGACAATGCTTACTGCCTACAGGTCAAGCAAGGTGATTATTGTCACTCCCTCTGCCTAGGAAAAGTGTTAAAGAGGAAAATGACTTACGAATACCTTTCTAGCTTTGTTTGACAGTAGCCATCATGCGCACATGCACACACACAGCTCCAGCCTTCTTTCTGCAACAAACATGCCTAACCTTGACCTACTGGAATCCACAAGGTCAGTGGAACCATGGCAGCCTCCCTCCTGATGAAAGGGCCAGACCCTTTTGGTTTCCTTTCTTTCTTTCTTTCTTTCTTTCTTTCTTTCTTTCTTTCTTTCTTTCTTTCTTTCTTTCTTTCTTTAAGATTTAAGTTTTTTGTTTCATTGTGCTTTTTTTAATATCTTATTTTTTATTTATTTTACAGAAAAGAGACAGAGAGGGAGGGAGAGAGGGAGGGAGACAGAAAAAATTGACACACCACAGCCTCTAACCACTGCAAATGAACTCCAGATGCATATGCTACCTTGTGTATCTGGCTTGTGTGGGTCCTGGGGAATTAAACCTGAGTCCTCTGGCTTTTCAGGTAAGCACCTTAACCACTAAGTCATTTCTCCATTTCTGTTTCCTTGGTCCCACAATTGCACTGAATAACTGAAGTAGTTACCTCTCTTGTTACCAGGATAAAACACTTGACCAAAAAAAATCTAGCTGGGCGTGGGGACACACGCCTTTAATCCCAGTGCTCGGGTGGCAGAGGTAGGAGGATTGCCATGAGTTCGAGGCCACCCTAAGACTACATAGTGAATTCCTGGTCAGCATGAGCTAAAGTGAGACTCTACCTTGAAAAACAAACAAACAAAAAAATCAGTTTAAGGGAGGAAGGGTTTATTGAAAGTACATCATCGCAAGAAAAACAGAGCAGAAGGAGCTTGAGACAGCTCCTTCAGGCTCAGTGAGAAAGAGAGAGCAATGGATGCTAGTGATCAGCTAGCTTTCTCCTTTTTATACAGTCTAGGACACCCATCTCATCAAATGGCGCCACCTATCATTAAGGTGGGTCCTCCTATCCCAATTAGCCCTATCTAGAAAATCTTCACAGATATGCCCAGAAACTTCTTTCCAAATCCTATCAGGTTAATAACTAGACATTGACCATCACAGAAACCATCTTGTCCTTACCTTGCTCATCTCTATTGAAGTTCAGGCAAGGTCTCTCCTACTTTCCTACCCTGCTCCATCCCCACTCAGAGCCTATTTACCAACCATTGCTTGGATAACTCCCCTCTTTTTAGTGCCAATCTACCTCTTAACTCCTGCATGAAGGCCAGCAATGGCTAGCTGTTCTCAACATGCCAGGTTTCCAACAACAGGGAATGCTGCTTTAAACTGATGGAAGTGACTCAGAAATAATTCTACTCTCCAGAGAGAACCTGTCATTCATATGACTATGATTGCCCTCTGGTTAGAGCTAGCCTAGGAAACACCCAGTTCTGTTTATTCCTCTGCCATCCTACAATACTCTCTGGTGATGTGGGAGGACCTGTGCCAAATACTTGCCACTGGTATGTTTATGGGGTAGTGACTCAAAAGTGAAATTGGGAGAAAATAAGAATATTATACATTCACACATTCATTAAAACCTATTCAAAACCATGTAATATTATAAATAATGAGTAGGGCTGGAATTACGGACTAGAAGGAATTCTTTTTTTTTTTTAAGAGAGAGAATTGGTGTTCCAGGGCCTCAGCCACTACAATTGAATGCCAGATGTTTGCACCACCTAGTGGATATGTGTGACCTTGTACTTGCCTCACCTTTGTGTGTACAGCTAACATGAAATCTGGAGAATAGATATGGGTCCTTAGGCTTTGCAGGCAAGCACCTTAACTGTTAAGCCATCTCTCCAAACGAGGAGTCATTCTTTATTATTTATTTATTTGTTTATTTACTTATTTACTTATGAGAGAGAGAAAGAGGGAGAAAGAGAAAGAGAGAATATGTGCACCATGGCCTCCAGCCACTTTAAACAAACTCCAGATGCATGTGCCACTTCATGCATCTGTCTTACATGAATCTTGGGGAATCAGACATGGGTCCTTTGGTTTCACAGGCAAGCACCTTAACTGCCAAGCCATCTCTCCAGCACAGGATTTTTGATTTAATAAAGGGAACCACATCATGCTTACAACCCATGAATGGGTGATAGATATCAGATCTAATATACCAGGAACAATCCCCAATTATAGGATTGAGCTTAAAGCCAGAGGAAGTACGGACTACTTAATGTGAAAATATGATATTCTATTTGCTTTACACACAATCTCAAGACCAGTATTTGTTGAACTCATGTGAGCACATATTTTGTGCAGCAAAAGGCCAGTGGTATGAATCTATTCAGAAGGGCATGCTGGCAAAAGAGGAAAGGGAGTAGAAACAAGATGTGAGAGTATTTTTAGTTGAATTAAATAAGCAAACAAGAAGTTCCCTCTAAGCCAGCTAGAGTATCAACATGGCATGAAATCAGTAAATTGAAGAGACATCTGCCATCCCATGTTCTCTGCAGCATTGTTAGCAACAGACAAGAGTGGAGTGATAGAGAAAATGTGGTACACTCTTCGGCCATAAGAAGAATGAAACTCTGTCATTTACAGCAACATGATTAAGCTAGAGGTTATCATATTAAGTGAAATAAGCCAGACACAGAAAGACAAGTAGCATATCTCACTAACATGTAGAATGTTAAAATGTTGAACTCAGGAAATGAATCTCATCCTTTAAGAGCACAAGGATGGAGCACAGAGGCTGGGGAGAGACAGGGTTAGGGGAAGAGGTCAACCAACAGATACAAAGTTAAAATTACAAAAGAGTAAGTACTTATGGTGTAGCCCAGTGTTCAGGAATGGTCACAGGTGGTCAAGCTGGTAGTTAGACTAGCTGAATTAGAGCACTCTGGGTTCAGGTGAGAGACCCTACCTCAGAAAAATAAAGAGAATGATGGGGGAAGACACCTAACATCAACCTCTAGTCTCTACATATACGCACCCACATGCACACACACCACACCACCACACATACATAAACATGCAAAAAAAGAAAGAATTTGGGCTGGAGGGATGGCTTGGAGATTAAGGCACTTGCCTGCAAAGCCAAAGGAGCCAGGTTCAATTCCCCAGAACCCCAGATGCACAAGGTGGCACATGTATCTGGAGTTCATTTTCAGTGGCTGGAGGCCCTAATGTGCCCATTTCTCCCTCTCTCTCTCTCTCTCTCTCACACACACACACACATAAATAAATAAATAAATAAATAAATAAATAAATAAATAAATAAATAAAACATTTTTTGAAAGATGCAGATAGAGAGAAGAGAGATAGAGAGAATGAGTATGCCAGGGCCTCCAGCCACTGCAAACTAACTCCAGACATGTGCACCACGTTGTACATTTGGCTTACATGGGTCTTGGGAAAAATATTTTTTTAAAAAAGAAATAATTTGTAAAGTGCTATTGCACTGTATGATGGCTATAGATGATAATATTCTGCATATTTCAAAAAGCTAGAAGAGGGGCTGGGGGGATGTCTCAGTGGCTAAAGGTGCTTGCTTGCAAACCTGTTGGCCTGGTTCAAGTCTCCAGTACCCATTTACCCACAGAAGGCCAGATGCACAAAGCAGTGCACTCATCTTTTTGTTTCATTGTTCGCAGTGGCAAGAGACCCTGGTGTTTTCTCTCCCCACCCCCTCTATCTCTTAATATGTTTTTTTTTAATCTGGAAGAAAATTATCCTGCAAGGAGGAAGCTTCTAGCTTTGTTTCTCTAAGTCCTACAACTTAAACATGTGGTGTCTTCAGTAATAGGGACTCACAATCTGCTCTTGGTGGGCAACCAAAAGCAATGGCAATATACTGTGTTAGGGGTCTCTGTAACCTTCCTGAGTATCAGGTCACTGATACCCTGGCACTGGAATTTCCTTAATTAGTAAATAGTAGTTCTGGGAGAAGCTTTACCCACCCACATAGGGAACCTTCATTCCAACACTTTTTTTTTCTTGTTTTTTCAAAATAGGGTCTCACTCTGGCCCAGGCTGATCTGGAATTAACTATGTAGTCTCAGGGTGGCCTCGAACTCATGGCAATCCTCCTACCTCTGTCTCCTGAGTGCTGGGATTAAAGGCATGTGCCACCACACCTGGCTCCAACACTTTTTTTTTAAGGCATGAAAGATGGGGGTTAATGGGGAAGAAGAGTGTACAGGCAAGGAAGGGATAAAGAGGCTAAATGAGGGTATAAGATCAAAATACATATATATGTATGAAAATGTCAAAAAATGGAAAAAATGAATTTAAAATGTTAACGATATATCCATTTTTAACATGATGCTACTGGGCATTTAGTAGACAACAGTATAGCATAAGCATAAATTTTATATGCTCTGGGAGATTAAAAAAAAGTTCATGTGGGAATAAAAGCTAAAAGAAAATATTTCAAATGTTTTCACCACAAAAAATAATAACTGTTTGAAGAGCTAGATATGATTAACTTGATTTAAACATTAGACAATATATATTGAAATATGATGTGACCCCATAAATGTGGACAATTTTAGGTTTTTATGTTTCAGTTAAAATAAAGAAGAAGACTGTCTTTTGGCACAAGTGTGGAGTGGTGTGCATGTGTGATTGTGTGTGTAAATGTACCATACCCTACATGCACGCATGCAAAAGCCGGAGACAAATATCACTCCTTTCTGCATTGCTTCCTTGAGACAGTCTCTTCCTGAGCCTGGAGCTGCTGTCTGGCTGACTGGCAAGTCCCAGGCCCCAGCTAACCCAGGACTAGGGTGACAGGCACACGTGGTCAGGCTCAGCTTTTTATGTGGGTGCTAGGGATTGACTCAGTCTTAAGCCCCCTCAGAACCTCATGCTTATGAAGCAGGAGCTCTTACCCAGAGTCATCTTTCATGTCCAGAGAAAAACACCATCAGTAGAATTTATTAATGGGTCAACCCTTTAACAATATTTTTATTTTATTTTATTTTTTTGGTATGGCACTGAAAATCAAACCCAGGACCTACCTTGTGAATGCTAGGCAAGCTCTGCCACATGCTACACCTCCAACCTGTAAACTATTTCTTATTGTGAGGCCAAATAATGGCAGGATAATCAGGGTTTCTCAGGGAGAACCTGGAAATCTTGTTACTGTCTCTGTGCTTTAATATCCTCCTGTCCCTATAAACAACACATTGTCATTGACACCCCATTCATTTCCTGAGCTCAACATTTTAACATTCTACATGTTAGTGAGATCTTATGCTATTTTTAAAACTTTTTTTCTACATTTTTTTTGTTGTTGTTTTTTGTTTTTTTGTTTTTCAAGGTAGGGTCTCACTTTAGCTCAGGCTGACCTGGAATTCTCTATGTAGTCTCAGGGTGGCCTCAAACTCATGGCGATCCTCCTACCTCTGCCTCCAGAGTGCTGGGATTAAAGGCGTGCGCCACCACGCCCAGCTTTGCTTTGTTGCTTTCACATCTATAAGAATTTGAAAACACAGATTATTTGTAATTGCTTGTTAGTTATATGCATTGACGTAGTCTGTCTATGACTTTTGTCTTGCTATAATTCCCACCACCCCCTTTTTAAGTTCTGTTTTTACTATGGTGTCAATGAGGTTTAAGACTCCTGCTAGCAGAACTTAAACTAGGAAGAATTTTTTTCTTTTCCATGAAGTAAAATTTTTTCTGAACCCTCATTGAAGATGTAAAAACAGAGACATGTAACATTCTGTGTGTTTCTTTCCACCCCTGAGAGCTAATGAAAAGTTTTATTCAAAAGAGGAACTTGTGCCTTTAATCCCAGCACTCAGAAGGCAGAGGTAGGAGGATCGCTGAGAGTTTGAGGTCAGCCTGAGATTACATACTGAATAGTGAATCCCAGGTCAGCCTGGACTAGAGTGAGGCCCTACCAAAAAAGAAAAAGAAAAAGAAAGAAGGAAAGAAGGAAGGAAGGGAGGGAAGGAGGGGGGAAGGAAGGAAGGAAGGAAGGAAGGAAGGAAGGAAGGAAGGAAGGAAGGAAGGAAGGAAGGAAGGAAGGAAGGAAGGGAAAGGTTGGGAAGGAAAGAAGAAAAAGAAGAGAAAGAAAAGAAAGGAAAAGAGGAAACTTGTTATATGGTAATGCTTTAAGTCTCTCATTTCTGACAAAATTACTGATGGGAAAAAATGTACACACACACACAAAGCTATAGAGATTTTCTTTACACAGTATGCTGTGCCCTTTCAAAAACATTTGGTAAAAAGAACTTCTATGTTCTAAAGCCATAAGAAATCACTTAACTGAAGATGATTTCAGCCAAGCCAGAAAAGTGGTGAGGAGAGAGCCAGTCCTCTCCTCACAGAATGTATTTGATTCCATTTGGTTGCTAACACCTCATGGTGAGTCTACTTAATAAAGCCCACCTCAGTGTGGCTTCCCAAATTCAAGATTGTGAGAGGAAAAAAGAGACAGAGGGAGAGAGAAATCTGTGTGTTGTCTGTTGAATCTATTTGCTTGTTTTTAAACCATGTTTTAGAACTAGTAATTTTTTAATGTATGAATTTTAATTAGAATAGAGAGAGATTTTGATTAATGCAAACTAATAAATGCTCAGAAGTGAAAATAAACTTGCCAGAAAAAGAAAGGAACAAAAAGGGGGCTTTCTAAATCTCTTACAGGACTGGAGAGATGGCTTAGCAGTCAAGGCACTTACCTGCAAAGCCAAAGGACCTAGGTTCGATTCCCCAGGACCCACATAAGCCAGATGCACAAGGTGGCACATGCTTCTGGAATTCATTTGCAGTGGCTGAAGGCCCTAGCACGCCCAATCTCTTTCTCTCTCAAGTAAATAAATAAGAATTTAAAAACTAAATTTCTTACATAAAAACAATTTAACAGATGAAGTGGTAGGCACATTAAGGTGATAGATTATAGCTCTTTTCTACAATAAAACTTACTTTTATAATAACAAAAATGAAAATTTTTAAGTAGGCTGGAGAGTGGGTTAGTGGTTCAGGCATTTGCCTGCAAAGTCAAAGAACCTAGGTTCGATTCCCCAGGACCCATGTAAGCCAGATGCTCAAGGTGGCACATGCATCTGGAGTTCGTTTGCAGCACCTGGAAGCCCTGGCATGCCCCCCTTTTCTTCCCCCCCTCCCTCCCTCCCTCTTTCTCTCTCAAAAAAAAATATTTTTTTTTAAATGCAAGTCATCAAGCTGGGCATGGTGGCATACGCCTTTAATTCCAGCACTCGGGAGGCAGAGGTAGGATGATTGCTGTGAGTTTGAGGCCACCTTGACACTACATAGTGAATTCCAGGTCAGCCCAGGCTACAGCAAGACCCTCAGGCAAAAAAAAATATATATATATATATATATATATATATATATATATATATATATATATATATATATATATATACACACACACACACACACACACATATATATATATCTCAAGGAGAGAGTATTGTATTTTCAAAATCAATTAGTCCCTTAAATTAAGAGAAAGAATGAGAATATGATCAACTCACAGTATGTTCAGATTTTAAAGTTCTCAATTAAAAAGAAAATGAAATCAAGCCAGGTATGGTGGTGTACTTGCCTTTAACCCCAGCACTCAGAAAGAAGAAATAGGAGGATCACTGTGAGTTTGAGGCCAGCCTGGAGCTACAGAGTGAGTTCTAGGTCAGCCTGTGCTAGGGTGAGACCTACCCCAAAAAGAAAGAAAGAAAAGAAACCAGTTTTAACTTGCTTCAGTAGCTCCTCTACCCATATTGACTGGACATGGACAGGAACATGTTAACTAGTGACTGTATTTGAAGGGTACAAGTTTGGGAGGCCATGTCTGTCCACATGTAGTTCTGGAAGTGGGTTTCCATGCAATCAGATTTCTATGGAAATCTCCCAAGACAGTCACTGGGCCAGGCAGTTACCAGCATGGAAATAGCAGCTTGTGTCCTTCAACCAAACAGGGCCACACACAGGGAGAACTATTTATATGAGGGCTAAGCACCATTATAGCAGGAAGAAATTACTGCCCCTTCTCCTTAGGTGTAAGGAGAACCTTAAACAAGCCAATTTTATGCCATAACCTTATATTTATAGCCAGTAAAAAAAAAAAAAAAAAAAAAAATCCCAATCATTGAAATCCAGCTTTGTAATCCTCTATGCTGAGTGTCACTATAGGAAACGCATCATGCTCTGTCATTTAACCTTTCTCATGCAAAGTGGGTGTGTTTCCTATTTGTATTTCAGCCACACAGGGTCTTATTACTGAGCCACTCAGATCTACCATGGTGATCTGAAAATAAAACTGGCTATTTGCCCAGACACCTCAGCATATGAAACGCAGCAAGTAAGAAGCAGAATGGGGACCTGAGAATTGTAAGATTCTAAATCCCATATCTGTATTAATACTGGAAACTAACAGGAACATACTAGCTAGTTGGTTTTTGAAAGAGGGACATTTAAGAGGCAGTGCCTGTCAATTTGGGTTGTTATAGGAGGGACTCCATTCAGTGAGACACTTCTATAGACATCTCCTGATAGTCAAGAAGCCAGAATGGGAATGGGAGCAGCCAACCCCTTCGTCTGTGTTCTGTAATCTTCCAACCTCAGAATCCTCAGCTTCAGAGCCCTCTTGAGTTGCGCATGAGGCTTTCCTTTGACTTCACATGGGTAGTGAGATGTCAGACAAGTGCCTTCTTGCCCCCAGTGTGTATATGACCTGTTTTCCCCCTTGGAAGCCAAGACAAAGGTCTATAACTCAAGGCCCTTGGCTTTTAATAATAATAATAAATAATATTTGCTGATGCTTACTATAATGCCCTTCTTTTCTTTTTTTTTTTAATTTAATTTATTAGTTTTCTTTTCAGCAAAAAAAGGCAGTTTGGTACCATTGTTTAGGCTCATTCATGATCTAACCCCTCCCAATGGACCCTCCTTGTTGATGTCAATGGGTCATGCATTGTGGAGTTAGCCCACAGTTATTGGTACGATAAATGTCTCTGCATATCATGACCCAACATGTGACTCTGACATTCTTTCCACCCCCTCTTCCGCAAAATTTCCCTGAGCCATGTTGGGTTCATTTTTGGTCTGCTTCGGTGCTGAGGTGTTGGGGGCCTCTGAGGCTCTGGCTCTCTGATTTGGTAGGAGTTGATTTTTCTCTGTGTTGGTCTCCTTCCCCTTTGTGCTGGTATCCGGTTCATCAGGAAAACATCACCCTTGCTTGTTTCGCCAGTTGTCCTTAGTTTCAGTCTGGCCCCTTTTGAGGTTTGTTGGGGCAGCTCTCTCCTTAGGATCTGCATCTATCTGGAAAAGAGAAGCAGATTCTCCAACGGAGAGTAAGTTAGCACCCAGAAAACTGAGATAACACTTACTTTTTTGATAGAGAGTTTAATAGGTGTAGGCCCTCTTGTACCCCATGATTGATGGTAGCTTGTTATTGGAGAGTGAATGCCCTTATTTTCTAAGCAGATTCTTAAGATCATCTCATTTAATCCTTATGATGACATTTTCTGGGAAGATACTATAATTATCTTCATTTTACAAAAAGAAAAAACACAGAAAACTGAAATGGGGTTGTTCAAGCACCAAGGCTCCATAGCTGGTGGGTGACAGAGCTTAGAGGAAACTGCATGTTACATCTCTCCTCTGACCTACTGCTATGACTTCCCTCCATCCATGTCTGCCATTAAATAACATTTTCATTATGCAGGCAAAACTCTATCACAAAATCATGTTTTTGTATTTTATTTTTATTTATTTGATAGAGAAAGAGAGAGAGAGAGAGAATGGGTGTGCCAGGTCCTCCAGCCACTGCAGATGAACTCAAGATACATATGCCCCTTATGCATCTGGCTAGCATGGGTCCTGGGGAATCAAACATGTGTCCTTTGGCTTTGCAGGCAGCCTTAACTGCTAAGCCATCCCTCCAGCCCTCAGAGTGTAAAAGCCAAAGGAAGGGTAGGACTCCTTACAACATGCTCCTCCAGACACAAAATGGCCTGGATATTCGTGACCTCACAGTGCCTGACACTGCCTACACAAGACCATCATAATAGGAGGAACAGATGATGACATCAAAATAAAAGAGAGACTGATTGAGAGGGGGAGGGGATATGATAGAGTGGAGTTTCAAAGAGGAAAGTGAGGGGAGGGAGGGAATTACCATGGGATATTGCTTATAATCACGGAAGTTGTTAATTATAAAAAATTTAAAAATTATTTAAAAAAATAAAATTTTGTTAAAAAGTAGATTGATTCAGGGTTTGTTAAGGTCTTTAAAAAAACATTTCCATTATGCTTAGCCTGTGCTGAGCCCTTCTTATACTTTATTTCATGCACTTGTCTATAAAATAAATACTATTGTGCCCAACGTAAGTACACAAAAGCTTGGGGAGGTGGAGTAACCTCCCCTGATATTGGTGATGAAGGCAAGAATTTAACAAAGGAAGATCTTATTTCAAAGGACACAAATTTGGCCTAGAAAGATGGCTTAGCAGTTAAGGCACTTGCCTGCAAGGCCTACGGACCCAGGTTTGATTCCCCAGTGCCCAGGTAGGCCAGATGGACAAGGTGGCGCATTTGTCTGGAGTCCATGTCCAGTGCCTGGAGGCCCTAGCACGTCCACTCTCTCTATCCGCCTCTCTCTCTCTCTCTCTCTCTCTCAAATAAATTAATTAATTAAATATGAAAAATAATAATTTTTAAAAACAGGACTCAGACTACTATTATCATTGCAAATATATGTCAATCCAGCCTTGGTTTTTCTAAAACCACTTCATTGGTTTGTTAATAAAAACATTTTCCACCCCATCCCAGATGCTCAGAATAATCCTGGGCACACAAGAGAAAGGCACTAAGGCAAAATTAATATGGAAGGGAGCCCAGAGCATGGTCTGTCCTCTCCTCTAATACAAGCAGTGACAGTCAAGGCAATGCCCAACAACAGGGGTGTACTTTACTTATAAGGAGCTCAGCCTCCCTCAGCCACAGACTCCTCCTCGCTGCTCCCTGCTGTCCCTCCGCAGCCTGCACCTCAGGCTCAGATGGGTGGCAGAACTACACATGACTGTGTTTCCTGGGGAAATGAGATCTTCACTGAGAAGGATGACCTTATCAGGGAGGCGATGGTGGTTTGATTCCGGTGTCCCCCATAAACTTGGGTGTTCTGAATGCTAGGTTCCCAGCTAATGGAGATTTGGGAATTGATGCCTCCTGGAGGCAGTGTATTGTTGGGGGCAGGTTTATGGGTGTTATAGCCAGTTCCCCCATACCATTGTTGGGCACACTCTCCTGTTGCTATGGGCCACCTTGTGTTGGCCAGGGGGTGATGTTCAACCTCTGTTCATGCCATTGTTTTCCCCTGCCATCGTGGAATTTCCCCTTGATCCTGTAAGCCAAAATAAACCTCTTTTTCCCACAAGCTGCTCTTGGTTGGGTGATTTCTACCAGCAACGTCAACCTGACTGCAACAGTAAAGTGGTACCAAGGAGTGAGGTCGCTGCTAGAAACCTGACTGTGTGGCTTTGGCCTTTTGGAGCTGATTTTCAGGAGGAATGTGGAGGGATTTGAAACCTTGTCCTAAGAGTTGCCTTGCAGTGCTGTAAGTACAGCTTGATGGACTATTCTGGTCAGAGTTGAAGGACCTGAATGCAGTAAGAACTATGGACTGTGAGGTTTGGCTTATGAGGGTAAGAAAGAGCTTTGCTTGGACTGGACTAGCAGATTGTGTGAGAAGCTTTGATAAGTTGTGCAGGGTTACTTTGTGTAGAAATGAACTGGTGTGAGCAGAGGGATATGGCACAGAAAAATTCTTTGGGTGAATTGCTGCCCATTCAGCTGCAATTGAGAGATTACAGCCTTTGAGATTGGGCTAACTGACCTGCTCTGGGGCAACAAAAGAATGTAGACTCTTTTGAAGGGGCCTGAGTGCTCAAGGAGTGTCCTGTTCTTCAAAATCTACTTTATTCCACCCTGGATTAACAAATTGGCACCCTACCTAGTATTGTGGAGTATAAGAAATGCAGGAAAGAGAGGGTCATTGAGTTTGCAGCATGGTCATGTGTTTTGGAAATGGCCATGGGCAGTGTGAGGCAGGTTTGCTGGATGCCTGCATGGCAACCCGATGGAGCCATGAGGATGAACCATGGATTGCAGTGGAGACCCAGTGGAGATGCCAGGACCAGAGGATGGCTGCTGAGAATAGCTGCTGGCCCCAGATGTTTTCCAGGACTGTGAGTACCCTAACTGGAGAGACAGAATTGGAAATCCAGAGACTTGTTGCTGGGTAGAATTTTTGGACTCAAAGACTTGTCACTGGCTAGAGCTGTTGGACTTGAAGCTACAGAGTTTGATGTTTTTCCTGGTTGCTTTAAATCTTATATTGGTTGAAAATTTCTTTGCTATGTCCAATGCCATCTTTTGTAGTGTGAATGTTCATTCTGTGCCATTTGGGTTTTTTTTTGGGGGGGGGGTTGGTATTATGGCTCAGTTAAAAGATCTTGGAGTAGGGGTATATTTGAACATCATTGGGATTGATAAAAAACTATGGGAACTTTTAAAGTTGGAGTGAATGCATTGTATATTACATCATATATGGATATCAATTTATGGGATACAGGATCAGAATGTGGTGGTTTGATTCATGTGTCCCCCATAAATTTGAGTGTTCTGAATGCTAGGTTCCCAGCTGATGGAGATTTGGGAATTGATGCCTCTTGGAGGCAGTGTATTGTTGGGAGTGGGCTTATGTTGGGAGTGTTCTAGCCAGTTTCCCCATACCATTGTTGGGCACACTCTCCTGTTGCTATTGTCCACCTTGTGTTGGCCAGGGGGTGATGTCCACCCTCTGCTCATGCCATCATTTTCCCCTGCCATTGTAGAGCTTCCCCTTGAGCCTGTAAACCAAAATAAACCTCCTTTTCCCACAAGCTGTTCTTGCTTGAGTGATTTCTACCAGCAATATGAACCTGACTGCAACAGAGACCAAGAATACATCCATTCTGTTAGGAAATCCCTACTGGCCAATACCCAGTGAGGAAATCAACAAATTCATCGTCATCTTTCCTTCTTCTTCCTTCTCTTCCTCCTCCTCCTTCTCTTCCTCTTGCTCTAAAGGCATGGAGTTACTGCAGAGATACACATCTGGGAGAATGATGCTGCATAACCCACTTGGAAGCTACTGGGAAGGAGAAAGGATAAAACCTTCAGGAACTCTTTTTTTTTTTAATATTTTTTTTTCATTTTTTATTTATTTATTTGAGAGTGACAGACACAGAGAGAAAGACAGAGGGAGAGAGAGAGTGGGCGCGCCAGGGCTTCCAGCCCCTGCAAACGAACTCCAGACGCGTGCGCCCCCTTGTGCATCTGGCTAACGTGGGACCTGGGGAACCGAGCCTCGAACCAGGGTCCTTAGGCTTCACAGGCAAGCGCTTAACCGCTAAGCCATCTCTCCAGCCCAACCTTCAGGAACTCTAATCCACCGCTCTGACTGAGTATGGTTCAGAGAGATGCAAGGGAGACAATTCCAAAGGAACCACAAAACCATGTGTGTGTGTATGTCTGTGTGTGTGTGTGTGTTTTCATTGCATATGTGGATGCACATGTGTGCATGTGTGTATGTGTACATGTGTGTGGACAGAGGTCACCTTTGGGTTGTGTCGTCAGTCACTGTGCACTTTATTTTATGAGACAGGGTCTCTTTCTGAGTCTAGGGCTCACCAATTCAGCTAGACTGTCTAGCCAGGAAACTCTAGGGATTCACTATCTTTACCTCCTCAGCACTGGGATTACAGGTAGGTGCCACCCACCTGGCACCTTATGTTGGTAGCTGGGACCTAAACTCAGCTCCTCACACCTGTGCAATGAGTGCTTTTATCCACGGAAGCCATCTCCTCAGCCCTAAAATTGGGTTTTTGTGAGATACTCATTTAGTCATTCATTATTGCTTTTATTACAACAATTGTGATGGGTGGTGTTGGCCTGGTACGCTGTATGTCAGTGGAATAATGTAGACCTTGAAATAATTTACCTGAGAAATCAATGTAGCCGTGTTTGCCTGTCTATCGCAAGGAAAATCAGTCCCTGGAAACTCTAGGTTTTCCTGGGAATGCCTACTTGTTCCTATAGCCATAGGGCCACGTGTGTATGTACACCTGCAAAAACCAGGCTCAGCATTCACTGGGCAGATGTTGAAGAAGAGGACTCAGGCCCTCTTCAAAGAACATCCCTAACAGAGTCTGATGTAATGGTGCACACATGTAATCCCAGCACTTGGGAAACTGAGGCAGGAGGAGTGCAAGTGAGGCCAACCAATAATAATAGTAATAATAACACTGATATATACAACTTACTTGTGGTCACCCAAGGCGTGCAATGCCTAAATGACTTAATGAAATGAGCATTACTAGAGCGGCGCAGCGACGGCGGCGGCGGTGGCGTTGAGAAGCCTCTGCGGCAGCTGGTGGCGCAGGTGGCTGTCGTGGACGCGGGCAGAGGCGGCCAGCCCGCCACCGCGGCCCCAGCACCCATGCCTCGGCAGCAGCCGCGTCTCAACGCCCGGAGGCATCCGTCCCCGGCCCCCGGTTCCTGGGCTTCCATCCGCCCTCGCACCTCTAGGTCCCCACCCGAGCTCACCACCTTCTGGCTTCAGGACCCCAGGCTTCGCCCCACGAAAGATGACTTGCGATTTCAAACCTGGAGACCTCATCTTTGCCAAGATGAAAGGTTACCCTCATTGGCCGGCTCAGGTAGATGAAGTTCCCGATGGAGCTGTAAAGCCACCTACAAACAAACTACCCATATTCTTTTTTGGAACTCATGAGACTGCTTTTTAGGACAAAAGGATATATTTCCACACTCAGAGAATAAGGAGAAGTATGGCAAACCAAATAAATGAAAAGAATTTAATGAAGGTTTATGGGAGATAGATAACAATCCAAAAGTGAAATTTTCAAGTCAGTAGACATCAGCTAAACAATCAAATGCATCATCTGATGTTGAAATGGAAGAAAAAGAAACTAATGTCTCAAAGGAATATACAGATCATGAAGAAAAAGCCAGCAATGAAGATGTGACAAAAGCTATTGACATAACCACTCCAAAAGCTGCCCAACGAGGAAGAAAGAGAAAGGCAAGAAAGCAAGTAGAATCTGAGGAGGCAGGAGTGGTAACAGCAGCAACAGCATCTGTTAATCTGAAAGTGAGTCTTAAAAGAGGATGACCTGCAGCTACGGAGATCAAGATTCCAAAACCAAGAGGCAGACCTAAAATAGTAAAACAGCCCTGTCCTTCAGAGAGTGACATGGTTGCTGATGAAGATAAAAGTAAGAAAAAGGGGAAAGAGGAAAAACAACCTAAAAAGCAACTTAAAAAGGAAGAGGAAGGCCAAAAGGAAGAGGATATGCCAAGAAAAGAACCAGATAAAAAAGAGGGGAAGAGGGCTGGAGAGATGGCTTAGGGGTTAAGAGCTTGCCTGTGAAACCTAAGGACCCCGGTTCGAGGCTCGATTCCCCAGGACCCACCTTAGCCAGATGCACAAGGGGGCGCACGCGTCTGGAGTTTGTTTGCAGAGGCTGGAGGCCCTGGCGCGCCCATTCTGTCTCCCTCCATCTGCCTCTTTCTCTGTCTGTCACTTTCAAATAAAGAAGTAAAAATAAACAAAAAAAAAAAAAGAGGGGAAGAAAGAAGTTGAATCAAAAAGGAAAAACTTACCTAAAACTGGGGTTGCATCAACCTGTGATTCTGAAGAGGAAGGAGATGATCAAGAAGGTGAAAAGAGGAAGGGTGGAAGAAACTTTCAGACTGCTCACAGGAGCAATATGCTGACAGGGCAGCATGAGAAAGAAGCAGCAGACCGAAAACGCAAGCAGGAGGAGCAAATGGAGACAGAACACCAAACAACATGTAATCTACAGTGATAAAAAACATATCTCATTGTGGTCTCAAAGCATTAATCCAGTTACTGAAAAGAGAATACAAGTGGAGCAAACAAGAGATGAAGATATTGAGACAGACTCACTGGACTGAATTTCCCCTTACCCCCTTGATGGAAGAATGTTCCAGATTCTAAATTGAGGACTTCACTATTAATGGCATTATTACTGTGTTATGATTGTTAATAATATTTCCTGTAAGAAATACACTACATATTAAGTTCGGCCATCATTCCTGTTACTTTTTTCTCTCAATTTTTATTAATATTTTCCATGATAATAAAAAATAACCCATGGTAATACCCTCTATCCCCCCCCCACGTTCCCCTTTGAAATTCCATTCTCCATCATATCCCCTCCCCATCTCAATCATTCTACTTACATATATACAATACAAACTTATTAAGCACCCTCCTCCCTTCCTTTCTCTTCCCTTTATATCTCCTTTTTAACTTACTGGCCTCTGCTACTGAGTTTTTTCCTTCTCACACAGAAGCCCAATCATCTGCAGCTAGGATCCACATATGAGGGAGAACATATGGTGCTTGGCTTTCTGGTCCTGGATTACCTCACTTAGTGTAATCCTTTCCAGATCCATCCAATTTTCTGCAAATTTCATAACTTCATTTTTCTTTACCACTGAGTAGAACTCCATTGTATAAATGTGTCACATCTTCATTATCCACTCATCAGTTGAGGGACATCTAGGCTGGTTCCATTTCCCAGCTATTATAAATTGAGCAGCAATAAACATGGTTGAGCACATACTTCTAAGGAAATGAGATGAGTCCTTAGGATATATGCCTAGGAGTGCTATAGCTGGGTCACATGGTAGATCAATCTTTAGCTGTTCTAGGAACCTCCACACTGATTTCCACAATGGCTGGACCAGATTGCATTCCCACCAGCAGTGTAGAAGGGTTCCTCTTTTTCCACATCCCTGCCAACATTTATGATCATTTGTTTCCATGATGGTAGCCAATCTGACAGGAGTGAGATGGAATCTCAATGTAGTTTTAATCTGCATTTCCCTGATGACCAGTGACATGGAACTTTTTCTTAGATATTTGTATGCCATTCGTATTTCTTCCTTTGAGAACTCTCTATTTAGCTCCATAGCCCATATTTTGATTGGCTTGTTTGATTCCTTATTAGTTAACTTTTGAAGTTCTTTGTATATCCTAGATATTAATCCTCTATCAGGTATATAGCTGGCAAAGATTTTTTCCCATTCTGTAGGTTGCTTCTTTCCTTTATTCACAGTGTCCTTTGCAGTGCAAAATCTTTGTAATTTCATGAGGTCCCAGTGATTAATCTGTGGTTTTATGGCCTGAGCAATTGGGGTTGTATTCCAGAAAGTCTTTGCAAAGAACAATATGTTGAAGGGTTTCCCCTACTTTTTCCTCAAGCAGTTTTAGAGTTTCTGGTCTGATGTTAAGGTCTTTAATCCATTTGGACTTAATTCTTGTGCATGGAGAGATAGAAGGATCTATTTTCATCCTTCTACAGATATATCTCCAGTTTTCCCAGAACCATTTGCTGAAGAGGCTGTCTTTTCTCCAATGAGTATTTTTGGCATTTTTATCGAATATCAGGTGGCTACAGCTACCTGGACTTACATCTGGGTCCTCTATTCTGTTCCATTGATCTACATGTCTGCTTCTGTGCCAGTACCACACTGTTTTTGATACTATGGCTCTATAGTATAGGTTAAAATCAGGTATGGTGATATCACCAGCCTTATTTTTGTTGCTCAGTATTATTTTAGATATTTGAGGATTTTTGTGATTCCAAATGAATTTTTGGATTATTTTTTCTATTTCCATGAAGAATGCCTTTGGAATTTTGGTGGGGATTGCATTAAGTATGTAGATTGCTTTTGGTAAGATTGCCATTTTTCACAATATTGATTCTTCCAATCCAGGAACATGGAATGTTTTTCCATTTCCTAGTGTCTTCTGCAATTTCTCGCTTGAGTGTTTTAAAGTTCTCATTGTAGAGACTCTTTATTTCCTTGCTTAGGTTTATTCCAAGGTACTTTATTTTTTTGATGCAATTGTGAATGGGAGTGATTCTCTGATTTCATTCTCTAGTGTTTGTTGTTAGCATATATGAAGGCTACTGATTTCTGTGTATTTATTTTGTATCCTGCTACATGGCTGTAGGTGTTTTATCAGCTCTAACAGTTTGCTTGTAGAGTCTTTAGGGTCCTTTATATATAGAATCATGTCATCTGCAAATAATGATAACTTGATTTCTTCCTTTCCAATTTGTATCCCTTTTATGTGTGTCTCTTGCCTTGTTGCTATGGCTAAGACTTCCAGAACTATATTAAATAAAAGTGGGGACAGTGGACACCCTTGTCTTGTTCCTGATTTTAGGTGAAAAGTTTCTAGTTTTTCCCCATTTAGTAATATGTTGGCTGTAGGCTTGTCATAAATAGCCTTTATTATATTGAGATATGTTCCTTCTATTCCCAGTCTCTGTAGGACTTTTATCATGAAGGGATGTTGGATTTGGTCAAATGCTTTCTCTGTGTCTAATGAGATGATTATGTGATTTTTGTTCTTCAATACATTTATATGATGTATTATATTTATCCGTTAGCGTATATTGAACCATCTCTGCATCTCTGGGATAAAGTCTACTTGGTCAGGGTGAATGATCTTTCTGATATATTCTTGTATTCTGTTTGCCAATATTTTGTTGAGAATTTTTGCATCTATGTTCATGAGGGAGATTGGTCTGTAATTTTCTTCTTTGTTCTATCTTTGCCTGCTTTTGGTATCAGGGTGATGCTGGCCTCATGAAAGGAGTTTGGTAGAATTCCTCCTTTTTCTATTTCCTGGAAAAGCTTAAGAAGCAATGGTGTTAGCTCTTCCTTAAAGGTCTGGTAAAATTCAGCAGTGAATTCATCTGGGCCTGGGCTTTTTTTGTTGGGAGGTTATTGATAACTGTTCGGATCTTCATATTTGTTATAGGTCTATTTAAGTGATTAATCTCATTTTGATTTAATTAAGGTAGGTCATACAAATCAAGGAACTCATCCATTTCTTTCATACTTTGTGGAATATATGCTTTTATAGTATGTCCCTATGATTGTTTGAATTTCTCTAGCATCTGTTGTGATGTTACTTTTTTCATCTCTAATTTTATTAATTTGTGTCTCTTCTCTCTTTCTTTTGGTCAGGTTTGCTAAGGGTTTATCGATCTTGTTTATCCTTTCAAAGAACCAACTCTTTGTTTCATTAATTCTTTGTATTGATTTTTTTGTTTCTATTGCATTAATTTCTGCCCTAATCTTTATTATTTCTTCCCATCTACTGATGTTTGGTTTGCCTTGTTCTTCTTTTTCCAAGGCTTTAAGGTGAAGCATTAGGTTATTTACTTGCGACCTTTCTAATTTCTTAATATAGGAATTTAAAGCTATAAATTTACCTCTTAGAACTGCCTTCATTGTGGCCCATAGATTTTGGTATGTTGTGTTCTCATTATTGTTTGACTCTATAAATATTTTGATTTCCTTCTTGATTTCTTCATTGACCCATTCATCATTTAGTAGTGTATTGTTTAGTTTCCATGATTTTGTGTATGCTTTATAGCCTTTCTTGCTATTGATTTGTAGTTTGATTCCATTGTGGTCAGATAGAATGCAAGGAATTATTTCAATTTTCCTGTATTTGTTAAGATTTGCTTTGTGCTCTAATAAATGGTCTATTTTAGAGAATGTTCCATGTGCTGCTGAAAAGAATGTATATTCTGCTGCATTTGAATGAAATGTCCTGTAAATATCTGTTAGGTCCACTCCTTCTATGACCTCATTTAGTCCAGATGCCTCTCTGTTTATTTTTTCCCAGGATGACCTGTCAATTGATGAGAGTGGGGTGTTGAAGTCACCCATTACCTCTGTGTTTGGTGTTATCTGTGACCTTAGTTCTAAAAGTGTTTGTTTGATGAATTTGGGTACCCCCATGTTAGGTGCATATATGTTTAGGATTTTAATGTCCTCCTGTTGGAGTGTGCCCTTATCTTTCTTGGCTAACATTGGAATGAAGTCTACCTTGTCAGATATTAGGATAGCAACCCCTGCTTGTTTTCTAGGCCCATTTGCTTGAAACACCATTTTCCAACCTTTCACCCTAAGATAATGTCCATCCTTTGTAGAAAGGTGAGTTTCTTGGAGACAATAAATTGTAGGGTCCTGCTTTTAATCCAGTCTGCAAACCTATGTCTTTTGGTTGGGGCATTGAGGCCATTGATATTAAGTGATATTATTGAAAGGTGTGTATTTATGTTTGCCTTTTTTTTTTTTTTTTTGTGGTTCTGGTTCTACCTATGCTCTCTTGTGTTAATTAGTATTTGAGTATTGCTTGTTTTTTCCAGGTTCTTTATATGTGTGCTTTTCCTTCTTTTCGGCATGGAGGATTCTTTCAAGTATTTTCTGTAGAGCTGGTTTTGTCTTCAAATACTCCTTTAGCCTGCTTTTGTCATGGAATGTCCTTATTTCTCCATCTATTTGAATGGATAGCTTTGCAGGATAAAGTAACCTTGGTTGACAGTTGTTATCTTTCAGAATTTGGAATACATCACTCCAAGCCCTTCTGGCTTTTAAAGTTTGTGTTGAGTAATCTTCTGTGAGCCTGATGGGCTTGTCTTTTTAGGTAACTTGATTTTTCTCTCTGACTGCTTTCATTGTTTTTTCCTTGGTTTGTGTGTTTGGTAGTATGATTATAATATGACAAGGAGAGGTTCTTTCCATGTTTTGTCTGGCTGGGGTTCTAAAGGCTTCCTGTATCTGTATTGGCACCCCTTTCCCAATTTGGGGGAAGTTTTCTTCTATGATTTTGTTGAGGACGCTTACTGTGCCTTTGTAGTGAAATTCTTCTCCTTCTACTATGCCCTGAATTCTTATATTTGGTCTTTGCATAGTGTACCAAATATCTTGAAATTCTCATTCATACTTTTCTATTTGTTTGTCTTTCTCTTTGTTGGACTGTATTAGATCTGCCACCTGGTCTTTTAGTCTAGATATTATGTCCTCTCCTTTATCCATTCTACTGGTGAGATTTTCTACAGAGTTTTTTATTTCATTAACTGTGTTCTTCATTGCTAGTAATTTTGACTGGTTCTTCTTTATTATTTCTATTTCTTTATTTATGTCTTGTATTGCCTTCTTTATTTCATTAAATTGGTGTCCTGCATCTTCTTTGATTCCTTTGATTTCCTCTTTGTTTCTTTTGATTTATTCTTTGACTTCTTTGAACAACTTTACAATTATTCTTTTGAAATCTTTCTCAGGCATTTCCTCCAACTCATTCTCACTGGAGGTCATCTCTGTGCATTAATACCTTTTGGTGGATTTATCTTGCCTTGATTTTTGGTGTTTCTTGTTTTATAATGTATATATTTTTGCATCTTGGATTAAGTTAATGCTTGGATTTTCTAGTTTGCTGGGTATTCTTAGCTGTATCAATTTATCTGATGTTATATATCCTCAGTGTAGGAGATTAATATGTTAGGTGTGGCTCTTAACACTCTCAGTGTATCTAGAGAAGTGTTCCTAGGGGTTGAGTTTCCCTGCTATGGGATTATTCAAGTAGGCTGAGTGGAACAAAATACAGGCAGATTCTAAAATTTAACTAAATATTGTACACATTTAATCAACAACAGCACCGAGTATTTATGTAAGAGTAGTTATTATAACAACCAGATCCTCTATCAACAAAGAGGTTAAGATTTCTGGTCTGTTGAGGGATCCAAGTCATCTTGTGACCAAGTGAGACCCTTCCCTGGTGCAATCTCCCTTACCTTTTTGGATGATTTTGGTCTCAGTCAAGTAAGCTTTCTGGGTTGCTGGACCACTGTTCTGTTTTCTTGAGCTGGGCACTGGGTTTTCCTGCGGGGCAAACCGAGTCTGGCAACTGTGGCCCTGCAGATAGGCACCCCCACTGCTGGAACTGCCACTGCTGCTGCTGCTGAAGCTGCTGCAGGTGGACCTGCTGCTTCTGCTGCTGGACCCAATGCTGCTGCTACCGAAGCTGCTGCTGCTGCTGCCGCTGCTAAAGCCGCCGCTGCTGGGTCCACCACTGCCGCTGCTATAGCCGCGCTGCTGGAGCTGCTGCTGCCACTGCTGGGGTCACTGTTGCCAGTGCCCGAGCCTGGGCGGGGGCGCCACTGCTGTAGCTGCTTCAGCCTGCCTGTGTGGGCTCTGGATGCTCTGGGACCTCCTACTTCTCTGCTGCCATTTTAATTTCTCATACACCTCACTTTTTAGTAAAAGTGTGTGTTTTGATGGGTTTTCTTTGGCTTTTTCTCCCCTAGGCTGCTTTGGCATGGTTCCTACGCCGCCATCTTAACCGGAAGTCCCCTGTTACTTATTTTTAATCAAGCTTAAAACGAAGCTTTGTGTCAAGCGTTATAACATGCATAGATGCAGATGGTGGTTGTACATTATTTCATTTAGAAATAAGAAAATTAATTTTGTTTTGAAGCTAGACATTAAACTGGAATAGCTATTACACCCTTAAGAATGGGACAGTTGTGCCCGTCCCTTGACATTCCTTTGTTGTTTAATTCTTTAAAATCTTAATTGTTTTTTTTTTAATGCTGAGAAAGTAAACAGTAGACTTGTTAAGTTGAAAAAAATGCAACTGTAACAAAAATTTTAAAATAAAGATTTTTATTTAAAAAAAGAAATGAGCATTACTACAATAGCTATGACAATTGAAACCCTTCATTTACAAGGAGCAACAAATGTTATCTCACTTAGTCCTCCTGCTAATCCTAAAAGTAGACATGATTAATAGTCTTCAGAGAATATTGTGGGACATTGCTGAACGAAATGTCCACAAAGGTTCATGTGTTTTGAATACTTGGTTCCCAGTGGTGGAAATTTGGGGAAGTCGTGGGTCTTTGGGGAAGTGGAAGCTTGTTGGAAGAGGTGTGTTGCTCGGGGTGGTCTTTCGGATAACACAGCCCAGCTCCAAGCCCAATAGGTAAACTTCTTCCTTCCCGCTGATGCGGAGATGTGACCCAGGCTTCCTACTGAGGCTCTTGCTATGCTTCCCACCTCAACTGCATAGTAGTACTTCCCCTCAAAGCTGTTAGACAGGGCTGGAGAGCTGGCTCAATGATTAAGGCACTTGCTTGCAAAGTCTAATGACCCAGGTTCGATTCCCCAGTACCTATATATAGCTAGATGAACAAAGTGGTGCATGCATCTGGAGTACTCATTCTCTCTGTGTGTCTCTCTGTCTCTGTCTCTGTCTCTTTTTCTCTCTCCTCTCTCCCTATTTCTCTCTGCTTGCAAATAAATAAATATTTAAATATTTAAAGAAATAAACCCTTTCCTCCCATAAACTGCTTCTAGTCCAGTGTTTTGTCCCAGCAGTGAGATGCTAACTGCTATAAAGATTTAATCTTTAGAAAAACTAAGGTACCCACCCAAGTCCATAGGAGGAAACTGAATCAGGGCTAAATTAATGCAGACCTACGGACCTCCCATCTTGCCATATGACCCCTGGACTGGACTACAAAAACATTCTACAAAAAACTGACTGTCAGGCTAGAGAGATGGCTTACTGGTAAGGTGCTTGCCTGAAAAGCTACAGGACCCAGGTACAATTCCCCAGGACCCACATAAGCTAGTCGCACAAGGTAGCACACACATCTGGAGTTTGTTTGCAGCAGCTGGAGGCCCTATCATGCCCATTCTCTCCCTCTCTTTCTCTCTCTCTCTCTCTCTCTCTCTCTCTCTCTCTCTCTCTCTCTCTCATAAGTAAATAAACATTTAAAAATATGTATTTTAAAGTATTTTAAAAAGAGCATGCTGGTTATTAAAATAATAAGCAAAGGAGTTGCCAAATGTCAAGAAACCTCTCTAAACAAACACCAAGAATGTGGTCAAATATCCACATATTACCAACATCACAGTAATATTATTAATAATAATAAAAATTTGAGAGAAATATAAATGTTTAGCCATAGCCACAATAGATGAATGATTACATCAATTATGGCACAACTGTATAATGGAGCATTTAGTAACCATTCAAACCATATTTTATAAGGATATGATTATGATCTGAACAAATGTTCACAGTACTGTGATAAGAAACAGTAGGGTACAATGTTGTGTGTACAGTTTGAGCACAGTTTTGGCCTGTTTTGCATCAAAATGTTAACAGTGACTAATTCTAGGCATTAGGCTCTGGTAATGATTATTTTCTTCTTCATGCCCCTGTATTTTCCAACCTACAATGTGCGCATATAACTTCCATAGTAAGCTAACAAGCAATTTGTTTCAGAGATGATTTTGCACTGAGACCATCTCCAAGTAAGGGAATATAAGCTCTGAAAAGTAGATATTTAGAGTCATGAATGTCTATTTCTTTGTATAATGGCATTGTTAAGGATCCTGAGTGAAGAGATGGTAGCCAGGGCTGGGTTCGAAAGGGTGCATCTGTTAGAGAGCAGACAATGAGGAGGAAGCAAATGAAAGCAGAGGCCAAGTGAACTGTAACTATAGTCATAAAGTAGGTAGCTGGTGTCTCAGGAAGGCTGAAACAGGTGAGTGCTATGTGAAGAGGAGAGAGGTGCTATGTGACACCAATCGTAGAGATGAAGCCTCCAAAACAGAGAAATAGGCACTGAACATCAATAGCAGAGTGATGTCAACATGGCTCCTTAAATGAAACAGAGACAGAGGAGAAAATGTTGGATTAATTAACTCACTGCAAAAACCATCATCCTTAGTTTAACGAGCCAGGACCTGCCATTTGACTCCTGGCTTATTTCATTCAGGTCATCCTGAATTGCATTACTGAAGTCCCAGCTGTGTAGTGGAAGATGTAATAAAATCATCTCTCCTAGCCATGCCCAGCTTCATCACTGGACACAGCAGAAGAGCTGGAAAATGCAGGATATTTTTTGTTTTTCCCTTCTTGCCTTTGTCTTCTGTTTTAGCTCTGCAATTTGTAGTTTTCTCTAAACTCATAGCAAGGAGGGTTTAAAAATACTGGAGAGAAACAAAGGTATTGGAAATATTTTCAGTGTGATAGTAAATAGCAGAATTCATGGTGATGGACGGTGCTTCATTTGACTTCATTTTCCAACTAACATCCATGAATTTAGGAAAGAGATTACTTGTTAAAATTTTCCTTGACATTGCAAAGGAAACAATGGAGAAAGTGTCAAGGCGAACCTCAGAATAAAAGAAGATATTTGCAGAACATATGTCTGAGCAGGATCCAAGATGTAGATCATACAATGGACTTTTATGACTCAATAATACAATGACAGGCCAGCTTTAAAATGGGTGAAGAAGTTGAATAGGCATTTCTTCAAAAATGGCCAATAAGCATGTGATGACATGCTCGAGAACATTAGTAATTAGGGAAATGAAAATCAAAGCCACCATGAGAAAGCACTTTACACCCACTGGGATGATTATACTTTTTTTAAAGTATAATAACAAATATTAAGGAAGATAGGAATACTGAAAAAACATTTGAGAAAATTTTCTCAAATGTTGAAAAACTCAGAGCATGGATACAGTACTACTACTCAAATGGTACAGTTGCCCTGAAAAAGTGCAACAGCTCCCCAAGCTATTAAACATAATTGCCTATGACCCAATAATGCCATGCACAGTAAATACTCCAATGTTAAAACAGAGGTCCGCACAACAATCTGTGCATAGTGTTCTTAGCAATATTCCTAATGTGGAGTATTACAAACAATAGTGTTGAGAACAAGAATTCATGTGTTATTATTAGTAGTAAGTGGAAATAATGCAAATAGTATTAACTGCTAAATGAACAAAACATTGTGGATCCATGTAATGGAATTTGGCCATAAGAAGTGATGAAGTTCTGATGCATAATTCAATATGGACGAATTTGGCAAATATTACAGCAAGTAAAGGAAGCCAGGTACAAAATGCCACACATTGTATTCCTATGAAATGGCCAAAGTAGGCAAATCCATAAGAACAGAAAGTACATTAGTGGGTACCAAGAAGGGGCAATGAGAATGGGTATGGATTTCTCTGGGGACGGTGATAAAAATGTTGTGAATATAAACAAGGACAATGGCCACACAAGTCTGTGAATACACTAGAAAATAGTGAACTATGTATTTTTTAAAAAAAGGTGAAATTTATTTGATGTAGATTATACCTAAGTTTAAAGAATTATATTTGCTAAACATTTTAGAAAGGCAAATAACATGCAAATTAAAGAAAGACTATATTGATTTACCTTGGAACTTTACAATTGCTTGCTATTTCTTAGTTGCAGTACTATTTGAACCACCAACCAGCCAGAACCTAATCATCTATGGCTATTGGAATCACAGAGATGCAAATCTATTTTTTATTTTTATTTATTTTTACTTTTTAGAGAGAGAGAATTGGTGTGCCAGGGCCTCAGCCACTGAGATCAAACTCCAGACACTTACACCACCTAGTGGGCATGTGCGACCTTGCACTTGCCTCACCTTTGTGCATCTGGCCTACATGGGATCTAGAGAGTATAACATGGGTCTTAGCTTCACAGGCAAGTGCCTTAACCACTAAGCCACCCCTCCAGCCCTTGTTTCTTTTATTTTTTTTTTTATTTGAGAGAGAGAAAGATGGGGGGGGGGAACCATACTTTCATTATAATTCAAGGTCTTTATCTTTTTCCCCTCTGCATATAAAATTGTAGGCATGTGAAACCACAGCAGCCCAGTTTTCAACATTTTCCCAAGACTAAGGTTTTCGCCCATTCAACATCTGTCCCTGGACCTCTATAGACTCCTTGTGGAGACATGGAGTGGCCTCCCAGTGTTCACTCTCATTCTGGCTCCCATGCTTCTGAAGCCTGGAGGGAAGATGGTTTTCTGCTAATTAATCTAGGTGTACTTTCTCTCATAGATGTCACTGGGGGAACTACTGTTGATATTCACAAAATGTAATCTTTGTGCCACTGTTTGGGCTGCATGTCTGTCCTCAGGATGCCAGGTTAGGGCAGGATATTAGCATTCATAAATTCTGAGATCATAACAAGGGTCACATTGGGACATTTAAACAAATTTCCTTGGCTTGGACTCAGTGTAAAAGCTGTAACTCAGAACCCTAGAGTATCACACAAGAATGGATTAGCCTTTCATACAAAAGGCCAGTAGTTAGTTGAGTATGGGTTCACACTGAGGAATTATTGGCTGAGGCACTTTCTTTTTCCAAACCACTTTTTTTATTTCTTCTGTGAGATGGAAATGTCAAAGTCTGCTTCCTCATACAAACTCATGACCACTGAATATGAAAAACATTACAAGGCACTTGATAAGATATATGCATTCAGGGGCTAGATAGGTCTGTCAGCAATTAAGGCACTTTCCTACAAAGCCTAATGACCCAGATTTGATTGGCCAGAATCCACATAAAGCCAGATGCACAAAGTGGTACATGCATCTGGAGTTTGTTTGCAGCAGACAGAAGTCATGGCACACCCATTCTCTCACTCTCTTTCTCTCTATCTTTCTACTTGCAAGTAAATAAAAATAATATTTTAAAAACTTTTAAAAATCATATAAAAAAGAAATGTTAATTCATCCATATATCCTGGGTGCAACTTACATGCCAGGAGGCCTTGGTTGGTCACCAGAAACCCGAGTCGGGACAGACACTGCTCTGCCTTCGTGGATTCAGAGTCTAAAAGAGATCCGGGTACTAATGAATAGTGACATATTCATTAACCTACCTCTAGAAGTGCTCTCGAGGAAAAGCGCAAGGTGCCATAAAAGTGTAACACAATGGATACATCAGATTCATTCACAGGTCAGAAATAATGTTCAATATGAGGCTTGGAGGGTAAGAGGCACCTGAAGCAACAATCTCAGGAATCTGGCCAAGTAGTTTCCTTTAAAACTCTGATTAAGACCCCAGTCCCGGGCATGTGGGTTCAGAAACTTCATAGAAGACTCTGCAGAGCTCTTTCTGCTTTTGTTTTTGTTACATTTCCCTGGTGATTCTTAGGTTCAATCAAATATGAGAATTAGGTGGGAGTGGAAAACAGACAGAAAGATCAGCCCCTGAGGTGGCCTAGACATGACAGAGCTGCTAGATGCAGAGCCACTGTACAGGCATAGGCATCTTCTGGAAGCTTCTTAAGAATGCAGGATTTCAGGCTCGATCCTAAACCTATGAAGGTGGAAACTGAATTTTAACAAAGTGCTCAGGTGATTGTTAATATGTGTGCGTGCTCAGGTGTGTGGGATGCACATGTGTGTGTGCTCAGGTGTGTGGGATGCACATGTGTGTGTGCACATGCATGTGGAGGCCAAAGGACAACCTCAGGTGTCATCCTCAGGAACATTGTCCACCTTTTCTTTTCTTTTTTTTTTTTTTTTTTTGGAGACAGGCTCTCTCACTGTCTTGGAGATTGCCAATTAGGCTAAAGTAGCTGGCCACCCAGCCCCAGGAATCCTCTAGTCTCTGCCTCTCCAGCCCTGGGATTACATTCCCTGCATTTTAAAAATTTTTTTTGTTCATTTTTTATTTATTTATTTAAGAATGACAGAGAGAGAAAGAGACAGAGTGGATGGGCGCACCAAGGCCTCCAGCCACTGCAAACGAACTCCAAAAGCATGTGCCCCCTTGTGCATCTGGCTAAAGTGGGTCCTGGAGAATCGAGCCTCAATCCAGGGTCCTTAGGCTTCACAGGCAAGCGCTTAACCACTAAGCCATCTCTTCAGCCCTTCCCTGAATTTTTATTTGGGTTCTGGCTATTGAATTCAGGTCCTTGTGTTTACAAGGCAAACACTTAAATCTGCTGAGACTGGGTGTGTGGTTGTTTTTTTTTTTTTTTTTAAGTTCTTTTGTCAATTCCTATTTAGTTTGGGGGCTGGGTTCAATGTCAAGTTTTCAACATGAAAAAAAGCAAGTTCAACACAAAATAGAAATCTGAAATGTAGGATACAACAAAACCAAGGGTAGGAAGTAAATGGCAATAGCAAAAAGATCTTGCAAAGATGGAAAGCATCATTACCTCTCCTCTAGGAAGTGACCCAGACATCTATGTGGCAGCATACACCTTTCCATACATCAGGGGTATTATAATCTCAGAAGTGGCCAGGGTTTTGGAGGTTCATACCAAGGCTTCACTCTGCATCCATTCAGTAAGTCTTTCATCAAGAGAAAGGAAGGAATCTGCTAGGGAAGGTTAGAAGGAGGCAGACCATTAAGGGCTCAGGACAGCTGGGATGGAAAAGACTACAGATTGAGATAGTGCTGTTACAACTTCTCCTGAAGCTGGGAGGTGGAGCAGGAAAGACTTGGGAGGTGTCACTTTCAAAGCCTCAGTTGGTTGTTTCCAAAAATCTGTCTTTGACTGAAACCCCTGACCTTTCCTCAGTGACTGCTATCTGCCACCTCTTCCCCTTAACCCGGGATAGTGGCCACTCTATCTGGGTTCTTCAGCACCAGGATGGTTCTTCGTGTGATGTGGAGGAGACTCAAGTTCCTGGAAAGTTGTTTTTGAAAGCAGAAGTATTAATTAGACAATTCTGAGAAGTGGGTATAGAAGAAAAGACAGGGTAATCCAGAATGGTAGAAATCTAGACTTTCCAAAGTGGTAAGAGAGGGGAGACATTCAACAAATATTTATTGAGTGTCTACCCAAGTGTTTTAATGGACATTAAAATACCCTGAAGCACTGATAAGGAGAATTAAAAGCTCCTAGAAGGAAGAGCCCTACCTCACATGTATTTGACACTTGATAAATACAACTTGACTCAAGTTGCCTATAAGGCTATCATTATGTTATGGAAGAAACAAAATCCATAGGCTACTAAAATTGATGAAGACATCAGTCTCTTATAGATAAATAGGTACAGGTATGTTGTACTAGGAAGAGAATAGCACAATTTTTTTAAAGGGAAATTTGGCAATAAAAAAATCAGAACAGGGCTGGAGAGGTGGCTTAGCAGTTAAGCGCTTGCCTGTGAAGCCTAAGGACCCCAGTTCAAGGCTCGATTCCCCAGGACTCACGTTAGCCAAATGCACAAGGGGGTACATGTGTCTGGAGTTCGTTTGCAGTGGCTGGAAGCCCTGGTGCACCCATTCTATCTCTCTGTCTGCCTCTTTCTCTCTGTCTGTCGCTCTCAAATAAATAAATAAAAACTTTAAAAAAATCAAAACATAAAAACACATGCCCATTAACTTAGCTACTACACTTCTAGGAACTTAGCCTAAGGAAATATAGGGACATGTCTGTGAAATACATGCCCACTTTAGCATTGCTTATAAGAGCAAATTGCTTGCCTGTGAAGCCTAAGGACCCCAGTTCGAGGCTCGGTTCCCCAGGTTGCACGTTAGCCAGATGCACAAGGGGGCGCACTCGTCTGGAGTTCATTTGCAGAGGCTGGAAGCCCTGGCGCACCCATTCTCTCTCTCTCCCTCTATCTGACTTTCTGTCTGTCTCTGTCACTCTCAAATAAATAAATAAATAATTTTAAAAAAAAGAAGTGCCTTGATTTACCACTGGGTGGTCAGGAGATGGGGGTTGTCACCACAGTGCTTGCTAGGTGTCCACTTCTTTATAAAAAAAAAAAAAAAAAAAAAAAGCAAATTACAGTGGACAACCTGTTGCTCATTAAGTTCACCTGAATGTTCATATACTGTCTTGAATATGTGACATCACATATCAAATGGACAAAAGGTCACAAAAGAAAAGTATATCAATCTTGTGAAATGTATTTCTGGGAAATATTCTAAAAACATCAAAATTTCAACATTTTTTTATTTGTAGTGGAAGGTTATCAGTACTTTTGTTTCTGGTTATGAATACTTCTAACTTTCTCTGTTGGATCTGCCTAAATTTTCCAAGATTACTTGTAATTGGTATATATTATTCTGTTTCTATGAAGATGAGAAATACCTTCATACTCCAAACAGCAAAAAATAATCCAACTGTAACAGAAAGTGGACTCATTGGTTTGGCTCATGGAGTCTAAAGGAGACAACAGGGGTGGGAGTGGAGGCGAAGGAGTGGAGGCGAAGGAGTGGAGGAGAAGGAGTGGAGGCGAAGGAGTGGAGGAGAAGGAGTGGAGGCCAAGGAGTGGAGGCGAAGGAGTGGAGGAGAAGGAGTGGAGGAGAAGGAGTGGAGGAGAAAGAGTGGAGGAGAAGGAGTGGAGACGAAGGAGTGGAGGCGAAGGAGTGGAGGCGAAGGAGTGGAGGAGAAGGAGTGGAGGAGAAAGAATGGAGGAGAAGGAGTGGAGAAGGAGTGGAGGTGAAGGAGTGGAGGAGAAGGAGTGGAGGAGAAGGAGTGGAGGAGAAGGAGTGGAGGCGAAGGAGTGGAGGCGAAGGAGTGGAGGAGAAGGAGTGGAGGAGAAGGAGTGGAGGCGAAGGAGTGGAGGTGAAGGAGTGGAGGAGAAGGAGTGGAGGAGAAGGAGTGGAGGAGAAGGAGTGGAGGCGAAGGAGTGGAGGAGAAGGAGTGGAGGAGAAGGAGTGGAGGTGAAGGAGTGGAGGAGAAGGAGTGGAGGAGAAGGAGTGGAGGTGAAGGAGTGGAGGAGAAGGAGTGGAGGAGAAGGAGTGGAGGCGAAGGAGTGGAGGAGAAGGAGTGGAGGAGAAGGAGTGGAGGAGAAGGAGTGGAGGCGAAGGAGTGGAGGAGAAGGAGTGGAGGAGAAGGACGGGGAAAGGGAGAAGGGGACAGAGGGGGGCAGGAAGTGGTGGCAGGGGTCTGAATCCTGTTGATCTTATGTTCAGGTGGCCTCAGCTCTGAAATGTGTGTAAGAATGACATCACTCAAGCCTGGCTCCCGCTCAAGCCAATAAAATGCTGTTCTTTTTTTTCCGTTTTTGACATTTTCATAGCGTATATAATGAATGTTGATCTTATTCTCCCCAATTACCTTCTTTTATTCCCTGTCTACTCCCATTAGCGTCCTTCTTCTTCCCCATTAATCCTCCTCTTACTGTCCACCTTATGGGAAGGCCAAAAGAATGTAGGAGCAGTAGGATGAGGAGGAGGGCTGTGAGACCCTGTCTTCTGGATACAACATGGCCGTTACACTCGCGAATTCCCAACACCTGTGGTTTCCTGGTTATGCCTGAGTATGTCAGCATTTCACTATTGATAGTGGAAGGGCATCTGAGACCTCAGTATCTCCCAAAGGAGCTAATAACAGCTAATGGCTGCTGGGAGAGGGGGAGTCAGGTTCATCAGTGGTGTGTGTAACCACTGGTTAAGTTGTCCATTCCACAGTAAATACTTTTCCACCCATGATCATTTAGCTTTATGGATTAGAAACAATGCTGTTCTTTTTAGAAGCTTACCAGCTGTGCATGGTTACAGCTATAATCCAGAAAATCTGATGTAGCCTATATAGAGAAAAAAGTCTTGGAGTAAAAGACTGATCCAAACTACTTTCTAAAGCCTGCTGTCCACTGGGAGGGACCTCCCTTCAGATAACTTCAGATGGCATTATGGGGACACCAAGGAGCAGGTATATTTGACATCACACTGCCATCAGGGAGATAGCTTAGGTTATGATTACTTGAGTGCAGAAAGAATGGACTTGGTGGCTAGGGAGCTAGCTCAGTGGGACTTCAGATCCCCTGTACCTACATATAAACAGCAGCACAAATCTATAATCCCAGAGGTGGGGAAGCAGAGGCAGGAGGATCCCCACGACTATCTAGCTAGCTAGTCTAAGTGAGTCAGTGAGCTCTGAGCTCAAAAAATAAGACAGAGGGCTAGAGGGATGGCTTAGCAGTTAAGGCGTTTGCCTGAAAACTCAAAGGACCCAGGTTCAATTCCCCAGGACCCATGTTAGCCAGATGCATAAGGGAGTGCATGTGTCTGGAGTCTGTCTGCAATGGCTGGAGGCCCTGGTGCTCCCATTCATTCTCTCCTCTCTCTCTCTCTCTCTCTCTCTCTCTCTCTCTCTCTCTCTCCCCTCTTTCTCTGTCAAACAAATAAACAAAAATAAAAAATAAGACAGAGGACAATTGAGAAAGACACCCCCAATGTCAACTTCTGGCCTCCACACACATGCACACATGAAACATACACACACATGTGCTGACGCACATACATACACATGCACACCACACATACACTAAAAAGAGAAAACAACAAACTTTGGACTTCGGTTTATCATATAACACACATACACAATCTTTGTTTTAATGAGGATTAATCAAGGTTTTCACACATGCAAGGCAATTACTCTACCACAGAGCTGCAGCCTCAGCCCTAGCAGGTTGAGAAATTACAGGAGTTCTTTGTTCATGCCTCCACGTGAACCAATTCCTTCTTGCTGAGTCAGTAGGAATGGGGAACCCATTGATAACAAGGCTCTGGCTGTTTGAAGTACCAGAGGGGCTAGACATTGGCTGTACTGATAGGGTCTATCTTCCTTTGAGATCTACCATATTTTCACTGTCCTAAAAGAGAGCCTTTCTCGGTCACTTTCTCATCAACTTTCCAACAGGCTCTCCTTTCCAGGTCACTGGAAATATTGTCATGTTCCTTGCCACCAGGTAACTTTAGATTCTGCCTGGCCTGCCTGGGAGCTGGGCGAGTCTTTGTCCCCAGATAGAACAGCAATTGTCCTTCATGATGAGATGAGCAGACTTGTATCTGACTTATATCTGACAAAGAAAGAGAATTCTCTTCTGCTGCCAAAAGGGATTGCCTGGGTGCTTTAGACTGAGTGGACCAGCTCTGAATTTGTTTTTTCTTGATTGAACAGAGTTGTTTTCTCTGTTCATGTCTAGTGAGCAAATTTCCTACTCAAGTAAGGCCCAAGTCACTACAGAAAGGTTGACAGTGAACTCAGGTTGCTGGGTACAAGAAACTTGTTTGACTCAATATGGGCTAATATAAGGCTGATTTCTTCAGAGCACACTAAGGAACAGATGACAGTCTTGTAAGCAATAAATCTTTGCATGTTTGTTTTTATTTTCTCTGAAATAGTATCAGCTAATGTGAGCCTCATTGAAAGAAGGTTTCTGGGCAAAGGAAGGAAAACTTCAAAAATGAGCCAGGTTTGAGGTGGATATAAATTTAGTACTTTTATCCAAAACCTTTATCATTTGTGTGTTGTGTATTTGTTACCAGTGAAGGAAGGATTGGGATGGGGTTAGAGAACAGTTCAGTCAAGAAGAGCATAGCAGGGTACTGGAAAGATGGTGCAGCGATTAAAGGCACTTGCCCTATAGGCCTGACAACCGGAGTTCAGCTCTCTAATGCCTACATAAATCAGGCACAAACTGGTGCATGTGTCTGTAATCCCAGGGTGTCTGCAGCAATGGGAACTTGAGTCGGGAGAATTGCTAAACTTGAGGGCCAGCTAGTTTAGCCTTCCCGGTGGCAACCAAAGAAAGTCCCTGTTTCAAACAAGTTGGAAGGAGAGAGGTCCAGCACCCAGGGGCTATCCTCTAATCTCCACATGCATACCATAGTATGTCTACAGAGAGAGGGGGGGAGTGGGGGAGGAAGGAAGGAAGGAAGGAAGAAAGAAAGAAAGAGAAAGAAAGGAAGGAAGGAAGGAAGGAGGGAAGGAGGGAAGGAAGGAAGGAAGGAAGGAAGGAAGGAAGGAAGGAAGGAAGGAAGGAAGGAAGGAAGGAAGGAAGGAAGGACAAACCATTTGGGATAAGCCCTTGGATGTTATAATGAGGATATGACTTAATATCAAATTGAACTTGGAACTTCTCCAATTTGAGCAATGAACAGGGCCTTTCCACATCCCCACACACATAGCACAAGGCTCTCCTGCAATGTCCTGTTCTATTGTTACTACGTTAATAATAGAGAAAGGGAAAAAGACTGTGGATAAGGGTGAAGGAGGAAAGATATGTTTCAGATCCTCTTTGGAAAGAGATGAAAAGCCAAGACAGAATTTCAGGGCATGGAAATAGACACTACTGATGACCAGAGTACATGTGTCCAGGCTGCACACGGCTTCTGCATTACTGCGTTCTGCCTCCAGAAGCTTGGATGGCTTCTTTAGCGTGTCTGGTGCTGTGTCCTCTTCTTTCCAATGCCTCCATCTTCCTGTTAATTCTGTAGTTAATAATAAGCACAAGTTGTAGATTTCCCTACCCAGTAGAAAGCCACTGGCCATATTGTGGCTATATAAATTTAAGTTATAGGCCTGCTTCACTTCATTGTGCTTAGCTTTAATGGGCTTCATGCATACTGCATTGTTTTTCTTTTACAAAGAAGTTTGAGCAACCCTGCCTCTAGCAAGCCTATTGACACCATTTTTCCAAAAGCTTAGGGAATCATTAAGGAGTTAATAAAGTGATTGTGTGTATGTGTGTGTGTGTGCACACTTATGCACACGAAGCACATGTTCATATATGGGAGTGTAGGTATGCATCATGTGCATGCACCAAAAAAAGGTGTCTCTCTTAGAGTTGTTGAAGAATATATATATACATATATCATATTATGTTCACATATATCAGTTAAGTTCATATTCATATATATGAATCCATTAAAATGTGTTATATATCCAACTGATTCAAATTCTGCCTATACATAGTAAGCATCCCCAAAAGGAATACTGTTCTGTAGCTGAAGGCTACTGAAGATACAGGCATTATTTTGTTTCTAGGAGGGGGATCAATAAATATTTCTACCTCAGATGTATAACTATAAGACAGACAGTATAAACGTTACAATGTGCATTTCAGATGTCAAACCATTAGCCCCTTGGGTTTTGATCTCACTATAAGACATTCTCTTTCATTCCATCTTATCATTTGTCTGCTTGCAACACAACATGGGACCCACATTTCAAAATAATAAGGAAGCTATTTTAGTCTTGTCCCAAAGGAAATTTATCCTTTTTTTTTCCCCAAGGTTGTATCTCACCCTAGCCCAGGCTGACCTAGAACTCACCCTGTAGTCCCAGGCTGGCCTCAGACTCACAGCAATCCTCCTCTCTCTGCCTCCCAAGTGCTGGGATTAAAGACGTGTGCCACAATACCCCAGCTTTTACCACATTTTCCATCTAGAGATTTCTCACTAAATTAATGGGGAGGGCACAGGAAAACTGACATCCTGAGGCTTTGCTAGTGACAGACGAACCACAGCCAGCATTTTCAGTACAAGGCTCTGCACACGAAGGCTTGCCTGTTGGAATGTTCTTTCGCTATCGCTGGTTTTATATGTATTTATATTTTATATGTATTTATTTGAGAGAGAAAAAGAGAGAGAGAATGGGTGCACCAGAGCCTCCAGCCACTGCAAACAAACTCCAGATGCATGTGCCACCTTGTGCATCTGGCTTAAGTGGGTCCTGGGGACTCGAACCTAGGTCCTTTGGCTTTGCAGGCAAGTGCCTTAACCACTAAGCCATGTCTCAAGCCCTGAGAAGCACTTTGGCTCATCCTCTTTTCCACCTCCATGACCCTAGAAAGACTGTGCTTCTCATAGGGAGCACACCAGGAGCTAATGCATGTCTTCAGTGCAGGACAAGTGACGTGGGCTCTTCTTGGACTGATCCTGACAACAGCTTTCATGGCCTTCTTTTCTTGAAGGCCATCAAAGAATGGCAACAAGTCCACCTGCCTGGCTCAGCAGGGGAGTCTGCACCTTCAACCTCAAATTCACATCTCAGGAAGACACTCTCACAGCTTGGATCAAAGCATGGAGGTACCCAAAACAGGCCACAGAGACCTGAAAATTTATAGACCATCCAACCCCATCCTGCAAGAGATAGTCTGATTCTTCTTTCTCTTTGTCTGGGAGACTCGTTTCTTTTTTAGACTGAACTAAAAGCCATTTAAATAGTCTCTCCCCTTCTTCCTTTTAGGTCACACTTTTAGCAAAGCTATTCCAGGCATCAAGGAAATTATTTTGATGTCAACCCACACCGTCCTATGCATGCTCCTAAGACTCCAACTAGTGAAAGACACCATAGTAAGGACAACATGTGACAGCAGTGAGGAAGTGAACATCCTATAACTGAGCTGAAGAAGGAAAAGAAAAGACCACACAATTTACCCCCAAAAACAATGTGAAGTCCCACCAAGTTTGCATGCTCGCACGCACACACACACCATGGTGCTCATAGCTCTGAATCTTAGTCACGAAATGACCTTCAGAGACAAGGACATACATGACTTGAATGGCTGCTAACTACCAAGGGGCCACAGCAGGGCAACAAGGGCCTCAAATACTTTTACTGCATTTAGCAAAAGGGGAGCAAGTGATGCTGTCAGCAAAAGGAGCTGCGGCAAGAGACATGCAGAGAGTAGAATGGAAGGGCTGATGGCCAGCAAGATGTGGAAAGCAGAGCTAAACTGAGGCAGGTGTGGTCAGGAAGGCATTTTACTTGTTGATTTTGTATCCTGTCAAGGAGAACTAGAATTCTCAGAACAGTCCATGGAATTATCAGAATGAGCGGCCTTTGGGGGCATCATCATGAAGAGAAAAGAAAATCAAACTTTAAGCAACCAAAATCACGGGGCAAATCCTATCTTCCCAGCAGGTGGTTGGAAGGGAATTTGTGGACACCTCAGACACCTAGTGATTGGTTTCCAAGTCGGAGCTTCCCCTCAGCCTAAACCTTGTGTCTCCAGAGTGAAAATGCAGATAATGTTGGCAAATTTAATTTAGTGAGGAGAGCAGACCCTAAAGCAGTCTGCCACAGTGGAGAGGCATAGAAACATAACAACAAAAACAAAAGACAGAAATATCCCCAGTGACTGTGGCCAGAACCGGAACATACTTCTTCTTCTGGAAGCCTCCGAGATTGGCTTTGCTGTTTGATTACAAATGCTTCTCCATGTGCTACGGAGAGCCAGCCCGACCAAGCTTCTGTAAGTTGGAAACATCCAAGGTTACAAATGCATTTAATATACCTACCTTACCAAACACCATAACTTAGCAAGATGGTAATACTGGAGAGTATGGGTCATTTACCAAAGGAGCATGTGGACACAACTGCTGCCCAGGGCCATGACAGTATTGCACTGCACATCAAAAACCTGGGAAAATATCAAAATCCAAAATGTCATCAGCATATGTCATGTCTGTGTCATCTTAAAGTCAAGCCACGGTAAGTCCGACTATTCGCAGTTTTTTTTTTTCTTTCTCATTTTAAAGGAATATATACTAATCACAGAAAAGAAGAAACTAGAAATCCTTCCTTATCCCACCTCCTACAATTTCCCACTTTTAACAATAGGGCATTACCTTCTGAAGAAGAGAGTGAACTTGAGTCATACTCTATGCCGGGTTTCATATCCATTTTTTCATAATTAATAGATTTTGTGTTTTGGGTTAGTTTTTTGAGGTAGGTTTCCACTCTAGCCCAGGTGACCTGGAATTCACTATATAGTCTCAGGGTGGCCTTGAACTCATAGATCTTGAATAATTTTTCACATCCCTAAATAGAATTGTAGAACAATATTTTAATGGGTGCTTAATGTTTCAACCACATGAATGCTTAATTTATTAAACCATGTTGCTATTTTTAGACACTTGAGCTATCTCCAACTTTTACCAATGTAAATAATACTGCAATGGATACCCTTGGGGAAAGATATTTTTCTATACCTGATTACTTACACAGGATTTAATTGTTTTCCAAAACTCTATCAGTTTCAGCTCCTACTCTCGCTGTATGGAAAAATCACTTCTTGGCTCCTTTGTCAGCAATAAACATTTTTCTCTTTTTAAAGTCATCTTTATCTTTATAAGATGGTTGAACATTTCTTTGAATATTACTGATAGTAGATATGTTTTTCATATTATTGAACATATTTGCATCAACAATTGTTCTATACTGGGCTTTATGAAAACTATATTTGAGTTGGGGTTGAGTGGTAGAATGATTGCCTAGCATGTCTCGAGACCAGGGTCAATCCCCAGCATGCATGTATGTGTGTGTGCGCACACACACATACACACACATAAGCATGCATTCCTCCTTAAGAACTTAGAGTTATAGCTTAACCAATCTGAATCAAGCACTTCTTTTTTTTTTAATTTATTTATTTATTTGAGAGCGACAGACACAGAGAGAAGGACAGATAGAGGGGGAGAGAGAGAATGGGCGCGCCAGGGCTTCCAGCCTCTGCAAACGAACTCCAGACGTGTGCGCCCCCTTGTGCATCTGGCTAACGTGGGACCTGGGGAACCGAGCCTCGAACCGGGGTCCTTAGGCTTCACAGGCAAGCGCTTAACCGCTAAGCCATCTCTCCAGCCCATCAAGCACTTCTTGATTGAATAGCTGGTAGAATTTCATTTTAAAGTCACCAAGTATATTCTAGCATTGCTTTGTGAACTAGGGCTGTAAGCACGAAAAAAAAAAATGCTCTTCTAGCTTTGAGACTGTAGTCAGGAAAGGAAGCTGCCTCCAGAAAGGAGTTCTCTGGACTGTGGAGACATAGTGTACCCTGAGGGCCTTGCACCCTCCTCAAAGCCGACTCCAGAGCAGGAAATGAACAGCACATCTACAAGGCATTGCAAACCTCCATTTTTCAAAAACACTGTAAATTCCAAAGCTGTAAAAAGTTTCAATTATTCTCCTCCTAGATAAAAAAAAAAGAATGAAGCAAATTAAAAATGAAAAAAATCTTTCATTCCTGTGTTCCATACTCCGTGCATACATAAGGCTTTGACTCCACCGCTGGGTAAAAGTCTGAGGTCTCCAAGGAGCAACATGACACCTCTGCATCAAACAGTATAGCTCTAAATTTAGCTAAATTTTAATATTTTAATATTAATATTTTATAAGATTTTGGATTTTAATTCAGTCTTCCCTAGACTTAATTAATATAAAAGGTTAAAAGGCATATAGAGATAATTTACTTATAATTGGAAATAATTTCTAGATAATTTAGTTTCCTGAAAGGACAGGTAGAGGCAACAAACCTAAAAACAACCTTCCCATTTATAAAACTTAGGACTCAAAGCCAGGCGTGGTGGCGCATGCCTTTAATCCCAGCATTTGGGAGGCAGAGGTAGAAGGATTGCCGTGAGTTCGAGGCCACCCTGAGACTGCATAGTGAATTCCAGGTCAGCCTGGGCTAGAGTGAGACCCTACCTCAAAAAACCAAAGAAAGAAAAACTTAGGACTCGAGCCAGAGGATTTCCAAGATTTTGTGTTCTGTGATTTTATGCAAGGGATACTTAACAAAGGAAGTCATCTTGTATTGCAAAGATGTCTCAAAAGGGCTGAAGAGAGCCAGGCATGGTGGCACACACCTTTAATCCCAGCACTTGGGAAGCAGAGGTAAGAGGATCACTGTGAGCTCAAGGCTACCCTGAGACTACATAGTGAATTCCAGGTCAGCCTGGACCAGAGTGAGACCCTACCTTGAAAAACCAAAAAAGGGGTAAGGGGGCTGGAGAGATGGCTCAGCAGTTAAAGCATTTGTCTGCAGAGCCTAATGACCTGGGTTCAATTCCCTAGTACTCACATAAAGCCAGATGCACAAAGTGGCTCATGCATATGGCATTTGTTTGCAGTGCCTAGAAGCCCTGGCATTCTTTCTCTCTCCTCTCCTTACAAATAAATAAATAAAAATATACTTTTTTTTAAATGATGTTTCAAAATAGGAAGAGCTTTACAAACTACTATTGGAAACCATGTTTTTCTATGAAGAAATACTTTGTGCTCAGTACTCTTCTATGTACTGTAGAGAAGCCATTACTTCCTCAAATATTGGTTGATTGCCTACATTGGATGAGTACCTGCTCTAGTCATTGGACTCTCAGCAAAGCATTGGCCTTCAAGGAGATTGCAATCTAAAAGGAGGGGACTAATGATAAAAACACTATCACTGAATTGTCAAATCAAGATAAGTCACACAAAAATTAATGGATGGGAGCTGGGCATGGTGGTGCACCCGTTTCATCCTAGCACTTGGGAGGCAGAGGTAGGAGGATGGCTGTGAGTTCGAGGCCACCCTGAAATTACCTGGGCTAGAGTGGAAACCCTACCTCAAAAAATCAAAACAAAGCACACAAAAAAAATTATGGATGGATGGGTGGGTAGATGGATGGAAAAGTAGAAGAAAGAAAGAGAGGGGGGAAGGAAGGACGGAGAGAAGGAAGGAAGGAAGGGAGAGAGGGAGGAAGAGAGGGAGGGAGGGAGGGAGGGAGGGAGGGAGGGAGGGAGGGAGAGAAGGAAGGAATGGAGAGGGAAAGAGGGAGGGAGAGGGAGGGAGGGAGAAGTACAAAGACAAGAGTCACTTTTAGCTCAGATAGAACTAAAATACCTGCAGAAGTGATATGCTGGTGGAGGTTGGACTAGTGAGGACTGATCCATGCAATGACCTGGGGCAAGGGATTTCAGACAGAGGGAACAAGACTCAGTATGCTTCACAAACAGGAAGGGTTCAGGGAGGTTAAACCGAGAAGTAGGATGGTAGGAGATGAACTCAGAGCTGAAGTAGCCAACCAATTGTACAGGGCCCTGGAGGCCATTGCAAGGACTTTAGCTTTCATTTGTTTGCAATACAGAACCAATGGAGATTTTAGGAAGAGATCTCAGCACTCGAGTGTTTGACCCCCTACAAAAGACAATTTAAGAATATTTGTTGAACCAAGGGAGGCAGAGAAGAGGCTCAGTGGTCAGCATATATGTAATGATAGGATATGAGCTGAGTCCCAAAGGAACATGGAATGTGGCTAGCTTTAGCAGGAAAGGTGAGGAAAAATGGGAATAGGGATGGAGAGATTGCTTAGGTGTTAAGGCACTTACCTCCTAAAAGCCCAGTTTCGATTCCCCAGTACCCACGTAAGCCAAATGCACATGGTGGCACATTGTCTAAAGTTCATTTGCAGTGACTAAAGACCCTGAAGTGGCTGTTTTCTCTTTCTATCTGTGTCCTCCCAATCTCTCTCAAATAAACATGTAAGGAAAGTAAAAGAGAAAGACAGTGGACTCGAACTGCATCAGAAAGAAACTTTATTGCAAACATGATAACCGGTGAGGGACAGAGGCCTCTGTACGGGCTAGAGGCTCTCTGTCTCACCAGCGCTGAAGTGAAGCTTATAAACGTACAGATCAAAGGAGCAGCTGTGGGTGGGAGTCTAGGGGGCTATTGAAGGGATTTTCCAAGAAGCGGTTCAGGGAGTATGGTCTCTGAGGTGGTAATGCCCCGGAAGTTCCAGTGTGGTTAGGGGTTGTTTGTGGGTCAGGATATGGATTAATTGTTTCTCTGTGATTTATGGATGGCTTAAGTCAATGATTGTTCATGGGTCATGAATTCAAGGAGACCCTGTTTTTCTTTTGGGGGGGCAGAGAAGAGTCCTTCAAAATAAATATTTAAATAGAAATGGGAACAGTCAGCTAAGCAGGAAGAAGTATTATGGTCAGCTGGGAGACCTGCTGGCCTTGCAGTAAGTGGTCACTTCATGACTGTCCCACCAGCCAATCTGAGAGCTCTAAGAAGGCTCTCATTTTATCACCATTTTATCTGTGCATCTTGCACACATAATGCCAGAGATTTAGGAGGTGTTCCATAAATATTTATAGAAATCAACTAAACCTATCAAGGCAAACAACATGTTCTGAGTACAAAATAAGCCAGGATCATAGTCAAGTTCATGGTCCATGTATAATAATCTACATCAATAAAATTCAGATTCCATTTGTCTGTTTATTACTGTATCACATAAAATGGCTGTTCTCAAAATTTAAAGGATTTGTCACATTGAAATAATTTGGCTTAAAGTGCAGACTCTTGAATGCTAGAATTGTGTTTAAGGGTGATAGAAGGAATCTCAAAGAGATAAGTGGCCAGATTTCAAAAATGTTAAATCCAAAGTTAAAAAAAAAAAAAAAAAGACTTGTTTTGGGCTAAGGCACAGTGAACAGAGAAAACAAAAGTAGTTTCCAATATGAGCTCCAAACCCAGAGGCACCAAGTCAGTCATCCAAATTACAGTTATTGATTTGGGAGAAGCCTTCTCACAGGGGCAGCTCAGTTTAGAGCATCCAGGCAGAGTAGCTGCGGGACTGTATCCACTTCAGGATTTTTCTGAGCATCCCAGAGGGAATCTGCTGGTTGGTACCATGAACACATGCATCCAGAAGATTCCTGCTGGAGTGTTGCTTCTCCAGACTGGGAAGGCAAAATTTCCATGGAGACCATGTCACTAGGAAGAATTTGGAAGATCATTAGCTCTCTTTTCTCTCTTCCTTCTGCTCCTCCAAGAAAATATTGCTGTGGTGGTTTGATTCAGGTGTCCCCCATAAACTTAAGTGTTCTGAATACTAGGCCCCTAGCTGATAGAAATTTATGAATTAACGTTTCCTGGAGGCAGTGTATTGTTGGAGGAGGGCTTACGGGTATTATAGCCAGTTTCCCCTTGCCAGTGTGTGGCACACTCTCCTGTTGCTTTTGTCCACCTGATGCTGGTAAAGAGGTGACATCTACCCTCTGCTCATGCCATTGTTTTCCCTGCCATCATGGAACTTCCCCTGGAGTCTGTAAACCAAGATAAACCCTTTTTCCCACAAGCTGCTCTTGGTCAGGTGATTTCTGCCAGCAATACGAACCTGACTGCAACAATTGCTTAGTGGCTAAAGGTGCTTGCTTGGAAAGTCTCACAGCCAGAGTTTGATTGCCCAGTATCCACTTTAAAGCCCACCATACAAAGTGGCACATTCATTTACAGCAGCAAGAGGCCCTAGAGTCCTCATGTTCTCCCTCTCCCTCTCTCTCTCTCTCTCTCTCTCTCTCTCTCTCTCTCTCTCTGTCATTAGTAAACAAATAAAATAGTTATAAAACAGAAAAATAGTGCTAGAGAGGTGGATCAGCAATTAAGGCACTTGCCTGCAAAGCCTAAGGAACTGAGTTCAATTCCCCAGTGCTCACACAAAGCCAGAAGCACAAGGCAGCTAATGCATCTGGAGTTTGTTTGCAGTGGCTAGAGTACCTGGCATGCCCATTCTCTCTGTGTGTCTTTATCTGCCTCTTTCTCTCACTCTCTCTTTTAAATAAATTAATTAATTTAATTAAACAGAAAAAATATATATTTAAAAGGAATTTCTAGGCTGAGAAGGTGGCTCAGTAGTTAAAGGCACTTGCTTGCAAAACCTGCTAGCCCTCAATTCCCAAGCCACCCACGTAAAGCCAGGTGCAAAAAGTGGTGCAAGCATCTGACATTCACATGCAGCAGCAAAAAGCCTTGGCTCACACACACAATCAACTAAATAATTGTTTAAAAATAAATTTAAAAGTAAAAAGAATCCTAGACGTCTCTGAAGTGACTTCCTAGCCTTGGCCTTTCTTTTTTCTCTTCCAAGGACAACATTTAGAGGCAGTCGGAATAATAGCACATTTAGATGAATACTGTACCCACAAAAATATACTCCAAATACTACATTTATGCCGATACCTTAGTGCTGCTCTTGTCAGAGAAGCTTCATTTTGCATGTGGCAGTGACTACTGGGGAGACTCAAAACTCATCAAAGTGCTGAGAATACGTGACTGGTTGAGTGTTTAGCACTAAATGAGACATCTCTATCACCTCCTCCAAGGCTTGGGGAACATTGCCGAAGAGGGGGTGGAAATAATGTAAGAACCAGGGGAGGGGGAGGAGTGCTTTGGAACTCTATCTTCTAGACATGGCATGGCTATTACATTCATGACCCCAAAGTGACTGTTGTTACCTGCATAAAACCCACACAATATTGGCCCCATCAGCATTCTTTCATAGATGGCAGAAGGGAGACAGAGACCCCAAAGTAGAAGAGGAACTTGTTGGAAAGAAGAAGGAGTTCAGTGGAAGGAGGATGGAGAGAGAAGGTAATAATAAACATCTATGAAAATTGTCAACAAGGAGCTAAAAAAATCCACTGTTTGGCATACTTTGACAGGTTTTCCTATACTACAGTGTCTAGAGCAAGCAGACTGTCTAGAATCATGCAAGTATAACTGGGTAGCTTTATACTGAAAAGGTCAGGTAAGCACCAAAATACACGTGTTGTATGTTCCCAGGAAGACTTGAAGGGCTTCATGCTTGGAGACCAGAATGCCCTAGGAGATTGTCTAAAACTAAAAACTACATCAGCTGGGTGTATAGTGATTCCATGTGTATTAAATATGTCCGTGACAGGATCCAATGTGCGTTCCCTCCTAGGGAGCAAAACAATCAATGTGACAGTGTTGCAGACACAAGCGCAGAGCCAGAAAGCTAAAAAATACAGAACTTTTTAAAGTTATTCTTTAAAGGGGAAAGACATTACCAGCTACCGTTACCATAGACAGCTGGGCAAATTCCCAACCTCCTCGCACCTGTCATGAGATGAACATGATATATAGAAAATCATGGCTGTTCTGTTCACCTTCTTGCATAAAGAATAGAAGGGAACACAGTGACATCCTAGCTCATAGGACTGTCATGGCCTGGTAAGTGGCCTTGGACAAGTCACCTCAGCACTCGGGGTCCAGGGCTGCTCTTCTAAGAGTAGCTTTGTGAGCAGCTCCACCAGGGGTACTTTTGAGAGACAGTAAGTCAATGTAGTTGGAATTTTTGTTATAATTAAGGGCAAAGTTTGGGGAAAATATACAAGAAGGCTGAACCAATTTGAGAGGGAATGTGACAGTGTGACACTGAGTGTGGAAATGTGAAGAGATAGATGTCTATGATAAGCAGGTGTGTAGTCTGTATAATGCATCTTCCGCACAGATGTCCTCATCCTAATCTGTGGATCTTGTGGCTATATCACCTTATATGGCAAAGTGTGTTTTTCAGAGGTGCTAAAGGCAGGGATCTTGAGATGAAGAGATTCTCCCAGATTAAATTGTGGGCTCAATATGTCCACAAGGGTCTTATAAGAGGCAAAGCCAGCCATGGTGGCACTTGACTGTAATCGAGCTGAAGAGGATGAGGCAAGATGGTCCAGAATTTATGGCCACCTCAGGCTACATGTTAGACCTGGGGACATAGCTTAATAGAATGTTTGCCTAGCACGCTCAAGGCCCTGGGTTTGATCCTCAGTAAGAAAGGAAGGGAGGAAGAGACGGAAGGAGAAAGGGGGGGCAGGATGTTAAAGAGGAGAGATGCTACATTTCTGGCTTTCAAGACACAGAATACTAGTCAAGAACCAGATACTTTTTTTTTTAATTTTTATTTATTTATTTATTTGAGAGAGACAGACACAGAGAGAAAGACAGATAGAGGGGGAGAGAGAGAATGGGCACGCCAGGGCTTCTAGCCTCTGCAAACGAACTCCAGATGCATGCGCCCCCTTGTGCATCTGGCTAACGTGGGACCTGGGGAACCGAGCCTCGAACCGGGGTCCTTAGGCTTCACAGGCAAGCGCTTAACCGCTAAGCCATCTCTCCAGCCCAAGAACCAGATACTTCTAAATGACCTCTAAATCATCCAAGCTTGAAAGGCCAAGGAAACAGCGCCCTAGGAATCTAGTTGGTGCTTGTCTCTTGGCTGTGAAGACATGCTAAGATGGGCGTGCAGCCCAAATGGATATAGACAGCTTCTGGAGCTCAGAACAATAAGATGACACGTGGCGTGAAGGTGCCAAGTTGGACAATCTTTAATCAGAACACCTTAGTATCTCCTCATTTCAGAATTGCCTCTAAAATCTCAAGTCAGAACTTTAACTAAAAGACATCTTAGGTGCCCCTACGAATGCAAATCACAACCAGCGATGTTATAGTAAAAAGGGTAAGTCACTGCTAGTCAGAGTTCACTCCAGGAACGAAGCCAATAATATATATGCATATATGATAAAAGATCTATTGGACTGGTTTCCATAGCAGGGCTGGGTAGTTCAACAGTGGCTATCTGTACACTGGAGAGGCAGAGAGTTCACAATTCTGGAGCCAAACACCTCAGTGACCCCAATCTCATGCTGAAAGCTTGGAAACTCCCTGGAGAGTGGCCAACATTGCATCCACACTGAAGGGCCAAACAAGCAGGAGTCTGATGACAGCAGATAGCAATGGACTATCTATCACTCCAATCAGAAAGAGACGTGCTGCCTTCCTCCCATTTCCCTTCTTCCCCTAGGCAGTTTGCCCATTTGAGGGGCCTGCCCCGACTCAGGACAGGTCTTTCCTGCTGTCACTGTCCGAGGCTTCAGTCCTGTCTGGAAACGCTCCCAGAGATAGGCAGGTGCTTTCCTACCTATCTCTTAATCCAGTCAGCTTGACAATTCAGGCCAGCCACCACAGTCACCTTCACAATTTTCTAAATGAGAAAACAGAGCCCTCAGCTAACAGTGGCTTACGCAATCTAGATCTTAACCACAACTTGTCCCATCAGTCAGGGACAAACCTTGGGTCTCTTGGTCCACAGTGTTACTCGTGTGCATTGGCCAGTATGTCGTGCATGGGCTTTTCATAGCTTTAACTTGAAAACCCCCTATATGTTTTAGAGGTAACCTATAGGTGAGCTGATCATCTCTTCAATAACTTCTGTGTGACGTCAAACCACACTTACCTGGAATGCTTAGGAAATACATTTTAGCTCACTAGCTTTCCTGGCTAACCAAATGCCCACTAGAGAAATATTGCTATGTCTTTCTTCCATTCAGAGGTTTTCTAAATGTCAATGTTTTGTTCTGTTTTCATAAGGAAAGTCTTGAACTTTGGGTTTGATCTGGGGCTTTTTAAAATTATCAAATCTCTCCTGTTCCTAAGCCACCATTTGGGGACATGGATGACTGTTTGTTGTTGCTGTTTGCTTGTTTGTTTGTTTTTTCCAAGGAAGAGTTTCACTCTAGCCCAGGCTGACCTGGAATTCACTAGGCAGTCTCAGGCTGGCTTCAAACTCACAGGGATCCTCCTACCTCCACCTCCCGTGTATTGGGATTAAAGGTGTAAACTACCATACTCTGCAGAGAGAGAATGGGCATACAGGTCCTTGAGCCCCTGCAAACTCCAGATGCCTGTGCCACTTTGTGCATCTGGCTTTACGTGGGTACTGGAGAATCGAACTTGAGTTGTTAGGCTTTGTAGGCAAGTGCCTTAACTGCTGAGCCATCTCTCCAGCCCTGGGCTCACCTTTCTAAAGCAACTTATGCAGATAGGCTGCTTCACAGACAACCTGCATTCAAACATCATCCCCTTGGCACCTTCATGACAGTTCTACAAGGTGCCCATCACAACTTGAGCATCCCTACTCTGAAAATCCAAATTCCAAATTGCTCCAGAGTCTAAAACTTTTTGAGCACCAATATGGTACCGTAAGTAGACAATTCCATACCTGATCACACACTATATGGGTGGCAGCCAAAACACAGGGCCAACATTGTATAAATTACTTTTGGTCTTTGCGTGTAAGTTGCATATGAAATACAAATGAATTTCATGCTTATGCTTCAGTCCTGTTTCTAAGATATCTCACTACATATATGTAGAGGTTCCAAAATCTGAAAAAAATCGGAGTCTAAAGTAGTTCTGTTCCAAGCATTTTGGATAAGGAATACTCAACCCATATTAGTTTCATCTTTTCATCCATATTTCTTCATCTTTCAGATGAAGAGAAAGAAACTGCAGCAGAGAGATTGTGAAGGGCTTCCCCAACGTCAGAAAGAGGCCACAATCCAAACCACATTGTTTTGACTTTGAAACCCAGGCTCTCTGTAGAAAGAGAGGGTTTGGTGATCTTTGTGAATCTCCCCCAACCTCAATATACACCTGGATGTCAGTCAAGAACCCAGCAGGAAGCCCATGACATCCTCAAATACAGTACTCTAATGGAGATTAGTGAAGAGAACTATCTATGAAGGTGTAGGCATAAAATATAATTGCAGGGGCTGGAGACCTAGGTTCTTCCCTCTGCTCAAAAGGACAAGGGGAAAGAGGAACTGCAGAACAAGAGAAAGGCACCATATGGAGAAGCCACCTGGCAGGATGTCTGGCCTAACGGATGGACGCAGCCAACCCTCACTGACCTTGGAGGGGTGGCTGTGGAACAAACATGTAGCCTCCCTCCTGCCCACCTTTCTGATCCCTTGCAGGTCCACTTCACACTGACCAGTCCAGCCAGAGAGCAAGAGAGCTTGTAATATTCTGACCAGCTTCCTGGCCCACAGCTGGCAGTGTGGTGAGAGGCTCTGGAAAGACAAACAAAGGACACCCACTCCTCTGAAAGCTACCGTTGTCTAAATTTCCGATAGTGTGTTTCTTACAGTAATTACTGAAGAAAATATTTTTATTTATTTATAAGCAGAGAGAGATTGAGATACAGACAGAGAGAATGGGTGTGTCAGGGTCTCCAGCCACTGCTAATGAACTCTAGATATATGTACCATTTTGTGCATCTGGCTTTACAGATTCTTTATAGGTACTGGGGAATCAAACCTGGGTCATTAAAGAGGCTATGGGACAACCTCAGGTGTTATTTCTCAGGCAGCCATTTACAATTTGCCTGTGTGTGTATATGTATGCACATGGGTATGTGGATGCACACACACGTGGAGGCCAGAGGTTGACATTGAGGGTCTTTCTCAATTCCATCTTATTTTGGAGACAAGGTCTTTCCCTGAACCTGGAGCTCATTGATTTAGCTAAACTACTTAGCCAGGGAGCCTCCTGTACCCACCTTCCCAGCCCTGGGCCTACAGGCACATGCTACCATGCCTGGATTTTCATGGATGCTAAGGATCTAAACTCAGGTCTTCATGTTTGCACAGCAAGTACTTTGCTGACCAATCTACCTTTCCCAGCCTCTGTCCACCACTTTTGAGGTAGGATCTCTCGTCCTGGAGCTCACCAAGTAGGCTCTCCTCCTGTCTCCATTTCTCTAGCCCTGAGATTATAGGCACATACCATCATGCCTAGCTTTCTTTACATAGATTCTGGAAATGAAACCCGGGTCCTTGTGCCTGCAAGACAAGCACTTAGCCTTGAGTTATCTCCCCAGACATTATCTTGAGAACATTTTCACAACAGTTCTTGCCAGATGCATACACAGACAATATTCTCTGCCAGCAAGAGGCAAGAAAGGGAAACTACTTTTTAGGTTGCAATACTGTCCCAGACCAAGATTAATCATCCTCATTGTTTGTTTGTTTGTTTGTTTTTTAATGGGGAATTGTTTACTTGAAGCAAACAAAGATGAACTAACTGATTTCTGTTTTTTTATGCTTGGTGTCTGGAGCAGATGAGCTTTTAATTTAAACTGGCCATTAAAGGAAATCGATGTTCACATCTTTAGAGAATCAATTGCAGAAGAGCAGGAATGAACACATCAGATGTTCTCAAACCTGCGCACCTCAGGTGGGTAGGTTTCTGCCCATTCATGGGGGGAAAAGAAGCTTCAAAAGAAAACTGAGTATGATGGCACACAGCTAAACCCCAGGATTTGGAAAATGGAGGCAAGAGGATCAGGAGTTCAAGGTCAGCCCCAGTTATATAGTGAATTTGAGGCCAGCCTGGGCTATGAGACCTTGTCTCAAAAATAGAAGAATAGGGCCTGGAGGGATGGATTAACAGTTAAGCACTTTCCAGTGAAGCCAAAGGACCCCTGTTTGAGGCTTGATTCCCTAGGACCCACATTAGCTAGATGCACAAGGGGGCTCACGCATCTGGAGTTTGTTTGCAGTAGCTGGAAGCCCTAGCATGTTCATTCTTTCTCTCTCTCTCTCTCTGCCTCTTTCTCTCTCTGTGTGCCAAAATAAAACTAAAGAAAGAAAGAAAGAATAGGGGTGGGAGAGATGGCTCAGCAGTTAAGGTATTTGCCTACAAAGCCTAATGACCTGAATTTGATCCCCCAGTACCCACATAAAGCCAGGTGCACAAAGTGGTACATGTATCTGGCATTCATTTGTAGTGGCTAGAGGCCCTGATACAACCATTCACTCACTCACTCTCTCTCTCTCTCTCTCTCTCTCGATCCCCTTGCAAATACATATAAAAATGTTTTTTAAAAAAATAGGAAAATACATTGCTTTACCTAGTACATAGTCATTCAGGGCTCAGTGATATTATCATCACCACCACTCACATGTCCCTTCCTAGGATAGTGTGACTCACTGCCTCCTATGGGAGAAATATACATCCCATCCACCAGTATCAAGCTTGGTCAGATTACTTACTTTAGCCCAGTAGAGGGTGAGTGTAAATACCTCTTGCCACCAGAAACAGAAGAAACATTTCACATCTGTAGTAGTCCCTTGACCCTGACCTGTGCCCTCAAAAAAAAAAAAAAAAAAAAACAGTATGCATCAAATGGTCATTGTTCCCTCAGCCTGGCTCCCAGAGTAAGAAGATGCATGCAATAGACCCACAGCGCAGATTCACAAAAAGGCACAAAACCAGCCATAGCCTATGGATCTCCATAGCAAGAGATCAATGCCATTGTGTAACCTACTGAAATTTCAAACTGTGCCTTAGCCCTGCAAAAGTTTATTGATAGTCAACAACTTTTTTAGAGACATAAAAAGGAAGAGTAGTGCACGCCTTTAATCCCACCACTCGGGAAGCAGAGGTAGGAGGATCCACTGTGAGTTCGAGGCCACCCTGACACTACATCGTGAGTTCCAGGTCAGCCTGGGCTAGAGTGAGACCCTACCTCAAAAAAAAAAAAGCAAAAGGAAGAGTAATCAACAAAAAGGAAGCTGAGTGGCATGACCTCTTTTGCATATCTAATGGAGGTGGCTGTTATCAATTCAAACTGTACTTTAAAAGCATTCCAAGCAAAACAAGGTCATCTGAATCTGAGAGCAAGCATTTAGCAACGAACACATCAGCAAATGGAAAATCAGGAACCCTATTGTTGAAGCTAATTGTATGTGTGAGTGAATTTGTCAAGCGCCAGCACTGTATAATTTGGGTGGAGCATGCTCATGCCCATGCATGTGAACACACATGCATGCATACACATATACACACATACATACATACACATGCAGGGCCAGACTAATCGAAAACATGTCCCTTCCCACTCTTTCATCAACAGTAATAAACTGTGGTGTAGCCAAGCAGAACAAACTAGAACATGTTATATAAGACTCCAAGATACATGGCGGTTTCCTTCAAAAACTTGAAGGTTGGGGGCTGGAGGGATGGCTTAGCGGTTAAGGCATTTGCCTACATAGCCAAAGGACCCTGGTTCAATTCCCCAGGACCCACGTTAGCCAGATGCACAAGCGCGCACATGGCTGGAGTTCGTTTGGAGTTTGTTTGCAGTGGCTGGAGACCCTGGTGTGCCCATTTTCTCTTTCTCTCTCTCTCTCTCCCTCCCTCCCTCTTTTTCTGTCAAATAAATTAATTAAAACAAAATATTTTTAAAAATACCAAGTCAAATTTAAAAAAGAAGAAACTTGAAGGCTGGGCTGGAGAAGTGGCTCAGCAGTTAAAGGTGCTTGCTATCAAAGCCCGCTCTTCCAGGTTCGATTCTCTCGTGCTCACATAAAGCCAGATGCACAAAGTGGCACATGTGTCTGGAGTTTCTTTGCAGCGGTAAGAGGCCCTGGTGTGCCCATGTTCATTCATTCTCTCTCTCTTTCTCTGTCTCTCTCTCTCCTGGGGGACCACCATATCCTAAACACCTGCCAGTGTGTTAGTGTCCTGGGAACAAAGAGTCAAGGGTAGAGAAGAAGGAATGAAGGTATAAAAATGCAAAGGTTCGAGTAAAGGTATTATTGGTGAGCACTGAGCCAGTGGAAACGCAGTGGGATTTCCAAGTTCCTGTGTTCAGAACAAGAAATTGGACAGACACATATGGATAATAGCAGAGACCGTTTATTTGGAAAGATTATACTTCCAAGACAGGAAGTGGCCTAGAGCAGAGAGAGAGCTAAGAAGCTCATTGGTGTTCATGACCCACTGGAGTGGGACTTTTGTAGGTCATTTATGTAGCATTTGTGGTTTTTGCACATGGTTTATTCAGCATGTCTCAGCTTGGGGAGGTGGGGGGTTGAGGATCCAATCTTCCCTTCTGCCAACTGGTTTCTTTCATGTGCCAATTTTTACTTCACTCTCAGCTACACTGGCCCCAGGAGCCCCTAGAGATGAGGAAACACAGGAGAGGAGAAAGGCAGTCTCTATGGGCTTAGGCAAGATAACCAAGTGTTCCATCAGTGAAAGTGCCATATTGTACACAATCAGGAAAAGTCCAGAGAGGGGCGTTTCAACAGCAAAAGCCCTAAATAAGGATGGGACAGTGCACCAAGAGCTCTCAAAGAACTCCCTGGTGGAGATGAGAGGGAGGTGGGCAGAGAAGACAAAAAGGCCTGGTCAGGGCATGGAGCAGGATGACACTGGCCTTGGTCCTTGGGATTCATATGCCCCATACTATGCTAAGAGTTTACACCTGTTAGCCTCTATCTCTCCTCACCACAGCCCTGTAAGCGAGATGCCATTGTTATCCCACTGGAGAGATGGCAGAGCTGAAGCACAGAGGAGCTCTGATTCATTGAGCTAGTAAGTACAAAGCTAAAACTCAAGTCTAGGAAATTTAACTAAACCGTCATTTCTTTGCCTGGGGACATCGATTAAAAAATTCTGTAACAGTCATAATTGTCTAGCCACACCGGCCTCCATCCACCAGTGTTCCCAGCCGCCCGAGATGTGCCAGCAAAGACACCACTTCTATTCATGGGCCTTTCAGGACGGGATCTACATAATCCCTAGTCTATTTGCAAAATCAGGCAGCAGTGATTTGGGCTGTTTACTGTTTTGTTGACTCTCATTTCCCCCTTCTCTTCACCTCCAAAGGCCGGCTTCAACCTAACTCCATAATCCTACCTTTTCGGTAAACTTCTAAACCATAATCATTTCATCCTGAAACAAGCCTACTGTTGCCATGGTTACACTTGGATTTCCCCTGAGCCCTCACACATACCAGCAAATGCCACAGTGATGACTCTCCCCTCCGGAGGCCCTGTGAGCCTTAGCTAGAGCTGGGAAGTATTTTGAGAAAGTTGCATTAAAGTGCTAGAGAAAGCACAACATGCCTGTATTGCTCATCTTGGAAAGACAACAGCAATGAGTTTCTAAAACTATCTCTGATTAACATAATCTGGGGGGGGGTTAATGAATATGGATATTGTCAATAGTCACCTAGAAGCATGTTTTGTTTTTTTTTTTTTTGTACATTTTGTTCTTTCCAGTAAATTTCCTACCAAGAAACAAAATGCCCCAAGCCCCTGTTTGCATCAATCAAGCAAGAGCAGAGAGGGATTGCATGGAGGGAATTAAGCCAGGAATTCTGGCCTGCGCCCTTTGTTCTAGTTAATCATCCACATTTGCACCACCCTTTCTAGTTACCAGGACTGTGGAATGCAAGTGAAGCCGTTGTCTCTCCCTGATAAGCCTGTTTTGCTTCTCGGTGTCCTTTTGACAGTGTCTGATGAGGGCTAACCAGGACATCTCTCCTGGGGACAACTCCAGACAGCTCAGCATCCACAGCCCTCGCTTGCAAAGTAGGGCTGTCAAGAGACCCCACCACCTGCCCAGAATGGGAAAGGAAACAGAAAGTACTTGTGGGAGGGCCTCTGTGGCATAATGAGTCATTGTGCTGGCATGGAGCATAGGACTTCCACTCTGCTGGGGTAGAGCTAAAAAAAATTCCTTTTCTCGGGACTGGGGAGATGGCTCAGTGGATAAAGGGCTTGCCTCATAAGCATAAGGATGCGTGTTTGTAACCCCAGCACCCATGGCATGGCAGCCTACATTTATAATCCTAGTTCTTGGGAGACAAAGACAGGATAATCCCTAGGACTAGACTACAGTATCATTTAACTGGTAAATTCTAGGTTTATTGTGAAACCTTGTCTCAAAAAAAAATAAATAATAAGAAGGTAGAGGCTGGAGAGATAGCTCAGCTCTCAGCGGTTAAAGGTGCTTGCTTACAAAGCTTGATGGCCTGGGTTTGATTCCCCAGTACCCACCTAAAGCCAGATACAGAAGTGGATGTGTCTGGAGTTCATTTGCAGTGGCACGAGGCCCTGCCCGGGCATACCCATCCTATCTATGTCTCTGTCTCTTCTTGCAAATAAATTAAAAAATTTAAAAAGTAAGGTAGAAGCCGGGCATGGTGGCGCATGCCTTTAATCCCAGCACTTGGGAGGCAGAGGTAGGAGGATCGTTGTGAGTTCGAGGCCACCCTGAGACTCCATAGTGAATTCCAGGTCAGCCTGGGCTAGAGTGAAACCCTACCTCGAAAAACCAAAAAAAAAAAAAAAAAAGGTAGAGAGCATGAACACACATTAATGCCCTCCACACACAAATACGCACACCACGTGCACACATATATCCCTGTATGTAGCCACGCCTCTGCCAAGTTAAGTCAGAATTCCGGGGTAGGGCACATGCACCAGTTTCCACAAGCTTCCTGGATGGAGATGGAAAGCCACTAGAAATGAGTCTAAAGATGGAAAAGCTATTCATGTCCCTCAAAGAGCTGACACTGAGGCCATTTACATTGACTATGGCCGTGTCAGCTATGAGGCTGATGGAGGATTTGATGGTTCAGAAGGGGGTCCCACAAGTTTATGAACCCAATTTTTAGTTGGTGTCCTCTCTTTAACAAAGAGTTGATAAAGATGGGCTCAATAAGGATAATTTATGAATTATTAAGTTTATTTGGGGAGAAATCACAAATTGTGGGGGTTTTTTAGGGAAATTGGGATCTAGGAAGAAGGCTAGAGCAGAGTCATAAGCCCATGGGAAGTGGGACACACACAGCCACGTGGAAAACAGAGGTTCGTTCAAGGGCGCTGCCTGGGGCAGAGCCACAAGCATGTAGAGGAGAGAGCCTAGGTGCTCATGGGTGACGTAGAGAGAACACCTCCCTGAGCTTGCCCATGGAAGAAAGCAAAGAGGAAAATGGTGGTGGCTTAAGGAGGAATAGCACAGAGAAAATATCAAAGCAGAGACAAAGAAATTTAGAGGATAAATGTTACCCTGAGTTTAAAGAAATTACACACGGAACAGGCCCAGAGTTAGGGAAAGCACCCACATGGTAGACCTAGAGTGTAAGGGAAAAATACACACGTGGTAGATTCAGAGACCAGAGGAAGATCATACGTGCAATTAAAGTGAGAAGTGACCCCGACGTATAAAGCAAAGGCAAGCAGAAAAATCACCCAGACCAGGAAGCAGACTTCTGTTCTCCCCACCCCCACCGCCACTTTCCGGGATCCCTGTGACCAGTGTGAGGAGAGGCAAAGAGAGGGTCAAAGAAGGTCAAAAGCAGCCTTTATAGTTGACTGAAAATGTATTGGGGGGCTGGAGAAATAGCTTAGCAGTTAAGATGCTTGCCTACAAAGCCTAAGGATCAGGGTTCAACTCCCCAGAGCCCATATAAGCCAGATGCATATGGTGGTACATACATTTGGAGTTTGTTTACAGTGGATAGAGGCCCTGGCACATCCATTCTCTCTGTGTCTCCCTCTCTTCCTCTCTCTCTCTCTCTCCCTAATTAAGTAATTTAAAATATAAGAAAATGTATTCTTTCATTAGATTCAGGGATGCAAAGGGAAGAGCTGATGGATTTGTAGATTTGAAGGGGCAGGCTTTAGGGCCAGCCCACCAGGCCACCAGTGTAGACTGTGGGTGGCTGCAGGCACTGCAGCTGGTGTGGATGAGTCTCTTGGAAAGACAAGAGTTCCATTCCTGCCTAGAGTTCCACTCGTGCCAGGGCAAGGTGGCATCGGTTCTCTCTGAGCCTCTCAGTTCCTGACTGATACAGCCTAAAAGAAGCGAGCCTTCTCCTATTTCTCCTTATTTCGCTTTCAGGACTAGTTCTTTGCTCCACCAGCAGGAGGCCCTCTGTGACCCTCCTCCTTCTGTACAGGCAACCTCCTGCAGCTGCTGTGGAAGTTCGAAGCTTCTATTCACCCGCCAGCCTCTCTCGGCAGCAGGTCCAATTACTACTCACCTTTGTCCATCTGCCCAGCCCAGGACTACTGTCAAGGGTAGCTCAGGCCATGATGCTTCACCTGCGCTTTGCGCAGCAGCTCCAGCAGCTAGGCATGCCAATGATCACCTCCCCTGTACTGGGACTACAGGTGTGCACCTCCTCCACGTTGACATTTTATACAGATTGTAAGGCTCAAACTCGGGTCCTTATGTTTATGACACAAGCACAAGCCTGCTAAACAAGTGTGTCGCCTCCATCACCCTGTTTTATTTCCCCCAAAGCCTGTGTTAAGTGGTGAGGGCTGACAGGCATCACAGTCTCAATGGCTGAAGCAACAGAACTGGGGTCCCACTTAGGGAGGCTGAAAGCCAGTATGGAGGTGTTGCAGGGTAGGCTCTGTCTGAGGACAGTGAGGAGAAATCTGTTCACGCCTCCTTTCCAGCCTCTGGTCATCCTTGAAACAGGTCCTCGGCTTGAAGGACCTCACCCCAATCCCTGCCTTCATAATCACAGGGCGTTCCTCTTATTCACATGTCTGTGTTCAACTTTCTACCTTTAAAGAAAAATAGATTTGCCAGGTGTGGTGGCTCAAGCCTTTAATCCCAGCCCTGGGGAGGCAGAGGCGGCAGATCACCGTGAGTTCAAGGCCACCCTGAGATTACATAGTAAATTCCAGGTAAGCCTGGAACCCTACCTCAAAAAAAAAAGGTTAGTTATATTTATTTTAAATTTTTTTTTAAATTTTTTATGTATTTATTTGAGAGCGACAGACACAGAGAGAAAGACAGATAGAGGGAGAGAGAGAGAATGGGCGCTCCAGGGCTTCCAGCCTCTGCAAACAAACTCCAGACGCGTGCGCCCCCTTGTGCATCTGGCTAACGTGGGACCTGGGGAACCGAGCCTCGAACCGGGGTCCTTAGGCTTCACAGGCAAGCACTTAACCACTAAGCCATCTCTCCAGCCCTATTTTAAATTTTTTACAGAGGTTATGGTCTTATATCACCCCTGCCCCACTTTCCTTGAGGGCTCTCCTCAATAGGGTTGTTAGGTTAATAAGGTCTCGGTCAATCTGTGCCCCAGGATTTTTCTATCCGCCCTGTGGCTCTTAGAGTCTTGCAACCCCCTCTTCTGCTATGGTCCCTGAGTCTTGGTGGGTCTTTAGCAGTCTGGTTTACTGTTCAGCTCCCTGTAGTCTCTGGTTTTCTGATTCGGTGTGGTCTGATCGACTCTGGGATCTGCAGCCATGCTCCTGGAGGCGGGAGGCAGACTAGCGGCGGGGCCAGTGCTCAGGTCACAGCCGCCTCTGCGGCTTCTCCTGGGCCACAGCAGAGGTGGTAGAGGTGGCACCTCCTGTGGTAGGTAGTCGGCTATCTTTTCCTGTCATATTGATGGATCTTGGATCTCCTGAGTTTTGTCTGCTGTTAAAAAAAAAAAAAAAAAATAGATTCTCCAACCAAGAGTGAGATCAGCTTGGATTAAAGGGATATGTGTAATTATTTGAGAGGGGTTTAGTGTGTAATCCCACCCTTCTTCTCCAGGACGGGACACTACTGATAATGGGTTAGGGCCCCACCATACTCCAATATAAATGACACCATCACACTTAACTAACTACAGCTGCAATGACCCTCTTCTCAAATAAGGTGCAATTTTGCAATAATAGGATTGGGAATTCCACTTCTGAACTTGGGGGGCGTGGGGAGACACACCCTGCCCATAACAAGGCCCTTATCCCTCTTTGGGATGAACTGTGTTCTCTAGTTGGCATTTGTATTATCTTGTCTCTGCTCAGCAAATGTAATTGCAGGAGGGAGGAGCACGGACAAAGCAGGTGGAGACAGTGGGTAGGCTGTCACAGAGAAGATGCTAAGCACATCTGGAATGAATGAACAAAGTAAAACTAAAAAGAACATATTAAAATTTTTTTCTTAACTATCAAGATGGGAAAATATTTATACATATGTTAAGCAAAATAAGGAAGTTTTAAGTCAGAATAAACAGTATCATTCTATTTATGAAAAACACATGTGCATATCCATACAAATCAATGTATACATACATCTATGTGGAAAAGAGTCTAAAATAACATAAATCAAGGATAAGTAATACCACTAGTGAAAAGTATCTTATTTCTTTATTTTTTCATAATTTATGTTGTATAATTTTCCATAATAAATATGCAATTCCTTTGTAATAAGAAAATCAGAGCCTAGTATGGTGGCATACGCCTTAAATCCCAACACTCAGGAGACAGAGGTAAGAGGGTCACTGTGATTTTCAGGCCACCCTGAAAATACATAGTGAGTTCCAGGTCAGCCTGGGCTACAATGAGACCCTACCTTGAAAAAGCAAAAATAAATAAACAAATAGAAGAAGTTTCAGAAAACAAAAGCTCAAACCTCCTCTCCTGTGGTGCAATGTGGATGTCCTCCATCTCTGGTGTGGATGTCCTCCATCTCTGGTGTGGATGTCCTCCATCTCTTGAGTGGATGTCCTCCATCTCTGATGTGGATGCCCTCCATCTCTTGAGTGGATGTCCTCCATCTCTGATGTGGATGCCCTCCATCTCTGGTGTGGATGTCCTCCATCTCTGATGTGGATGTCCTCCATCTCTGATGTGGATCTCCTCCATCTCTGGTGTGGATGTCCTCCATCTCTGGTGTGGATGTCCTCCATCTCTGATGTGGATGTCCTCCATCTCTGGTGTGGATGTCCTCCATCTCTGGTGTGGATGTCCTCCATCTCTGATGTGGATGTCCTCCATCTCTGATGTGGATGCCCTCCATCTCTTGAGTGGATGTCCTCCATCTCTGGTGTGGATGTCCTCCATCTCTGATGTGGATGTCCTCCATCTCTGATGTGGATGCCCTCCATCTCTTGAGTGGATGTCCTCCATCTCTGGTGTGGATGTCCTCCATCTCTGGTGTGGATGTCCTCCATCTCTGGTGTGGATGTCCTCCATCTCTGATGTGGATGCCCTCCATCTCTTGAGTGGATGTCCTCCATCTCTGGTGTGGATGTCCTCCATCTCTGGTGTGGATGTCCTCCATCTCTGATGTGGATGTCCTCCATCTCTGATGTGGATGCCCTCCATCTCTTGAGTGGATGTCCTCCATCTCTGATGTGGATGTCCTCCATCTCTGGTGTGGATGTCCTCCATCTCTGGTGTGGATGTCCTCCATCTCTGATGTGGATCTCCTCCATCTCTGATGTGGATGTCCTCCATCTCTGATGTGGATGCCCTCCATCTCTTGAGTGGATGTCCTCCATCTCTGGTGTGGATGTCCTCCATCTCTGGTGTGGATGTCCTCCATCTCTGATGTGGATGCCCTCCATCTCTTGAGTGGATGTCCTCCATCTCTGGTGTGGATGTCCTCCATCTCTGATGTGGATGTCCTCCATCTCTGGTGTGGATGTCCTCCATCTCTGATGTGGATGTCCTCCATCTCTGGTGTGGATGTCCTCCATCTCTGGTGTGGATGTCCTCCATCTCTGATGTGGATCTCCTCCATCTCTGGTGTGGATGTCCTCCATCTCTGGTGTGGATGTCCTCCATCTCTGGTGTGGATCTCCTACATCTCTGATGTGGATCTCCTCCATCTCTGATGTGGATGTCCTCCATCTCTGGTGTGGATGTCCTCCATCTCTGGTGTGGATGTCCTCCATCTCTGGTGTGGATGTCCTCCATCTCTGGTGTGGATCTCCTCCATCTCTGATGTGGATGTCCTCCATCTCTGATGTGGATGTCCTCCATCTCTGGTGTGGATGTCCTCCATCTCTGGTGTGGATGTCCTCCATCTCTGGTGTGGATGTCCTCCATCTCTTGAGTGGATGTCCTCCATCTCTTGAGTGGATGTCCTCCATCTCTGGTGTGGATGTCCTCCATCTCTGGTGTGGATGTCCTCCATCTCTGGAGTGGATGTCCTCCATCTCTGATGTGGATGCCCTCCATGTCTGGTGTGGATGTGCTCCATCTCTGGTGTGGATGTCCTTCATCTCCCATCCTAAACAGAAAGCTCTAGCAGAGGAAGGCCCACACCATGCAGTTCTGACCCTAACCCCATACTTGGCACTTCATAGGTACTCTGTATATGCTGGATGAATGTAAATTAAATAGTTACATTCATTTTCATATAAGACCTCATCCAAGGAGTTGGTCTAGCAACCTTCTGGTATTTGTGTGTCTATGTTTTAGTAATCTAAAGAGAAGAAACAAGAAGATGAAGATGAGGAAGAGAGAAGGCAGATGGGATGGTAGAAGCAGAGAGGGAGAAAAGAAGGATGAAAGAAGAGGAAGGACAGGAGTGCACACACGCAGAGCCTAGGAGGAAGCCTAACCAGAAGGGCTGTTGCCCAAACCCTGTGACCCAAGCTGCCACATTTCACCTGATTTTCTTAATTAGTTAGTGTTTGCAAAGCCTTCAGGAACAGTTAAGTGCTACATTAAGTGCTAAGTGGTATTAATTGATAATATTAATAAACTAGGTGTCATGGAATAGATCTGTAATCCTAGCACATAGGAAGATAATCAGGATCACAAATTTAAGGTCAGCCAGGCTACACAGCAAGAACCTGCCTCAAAAACAATTATAGTCATGGACTATGTAGCCAGGCACTTATTATGCATGTAAATACCCTGGGGTTATCAGTACAGTACTTGAAATTAATGCTTCACGATGCTTCAAACTTGACAAAGCTTCAGGCTTCCAAAGACAATAGCCATGAAATATGTGCATTTTCTAATTCAACCAAACACCAGCCTAATACCATGGTTCTCAACTCAATCAGGTCGAACATCCCTACTATAATAAATATGTTCTTATACATCTCTTTAGTAGCCTGAAGAAAAATCCATGGATAAACTTCTATATCTAACATCTGTATGAAAACGCAGAGGCATGTCCAGGTGAAGACTCGTGACAGATGTGCCAGTTCTCAGTGGCAGGCTGGCAGAGAGGTGCTTCCTGCATGTGAGGCACAGTACTGTGAGTGGCATTGCTATGGGAGCCTCGGTTTTCTTCCATGGTAAAAAAAAAAACTCCTCTGAAGATCCAAAGTAAATTAACTGCAACTTCTCGTCAACTCATTCTAGAGTTGCTTTCCTGGGATAGTCAACGTCCTTATAGAGTCAAAATATCCTGGGTGCTGATGCATAAAGCAGAACTGAATTCTGGGCACAGATCATCAATACCAAGATGAACACCTACACAAATGTCACACAGGCTCCTCGAGAGATGTGGGACAGTGCCCTGTATATTTATACTAGCAGCCCCATCCCCAAACACCAGTGCCACTCCTCACCACCTAATCTTTAAAAGAGAAAAAATACCCAAAACATTTGTTTTATTTGAAAGCCAAGTTCAAAACATCCCCTCATTTTAGATTAAAAAAAAAAAAAGAAATAATGTTTGTGCCTATTGTGTCCCCAAAGAATATGCCCAAGCATCACAAACAAGGTCCTGGCGAAACCAAACAAGAAGCACGTAAGAGTTGAGGCACAGAGGCTGAGATGACACCTCAGCTGGTAATGTACTTGCTATCCAAGCATGAGAGCCCGCATGTCATCCTGAGAACCAGATGTGGTGGTACATGTCATTCCAGTGCTAGAGAGGTGGAAGCAGGCGGATTCTTGGGGTTCACTGGCCAGCCAGCCCAGCCTAATTGGCAAGTTCAAGACCAATGAGCAGCCTTTTCTCAAAAAATGGTAGATGATATTCCTAAAGAACAATTCCTGAGGTTGTCTTCTGGTCTCCACATACACATGCGCACACATGGGACATGCTCACATACACATAAAAGTAAGTAATAAGGGCTGGAGAGATGACTTAGCGGTTAAGGCACTTGTCTGTGAAGCCTAAGGGCCCATGTTCACCTCTTCAGGTCCTACATAAACTAGACACACAAGGTGATGTAAGGTCGCACATACACGCAAAGTGGCACATGCATCTGGAGTGCAATTGCAGTGGCTGTAGGCCCTGGCCTCCAAGTCATGGTTCATTTCCCACGTGTCTTCATCATCTCCATTTTTTGTGTTTTTTCCCTGCAGATATCCATGCCCAAGGCAAGGCTGCTTTGGGTCCATTTGGACCTTTCCTGAAAAGACAAGCTCTACTCAGTGAGTTCCAAGACCATCCACTAAATCTGCTAGAGCCCTCTTCCATCAGCAGATCTTCTGTGAAAGTCCATTGCTAAAATGAGTGGCTTCCTGGCCTCACTGGACCCCCGGAGGGTGCAATGGGGGGCTGCCTGGTATGCCATGCACTCCCGGATCCTGCGCACTAAACCAGTGGAATCCATGCTAGAGGGAACTGGGGCTACCTCAGCGCATGGTACCAAACTGGCCCAGGTACTCACCACTGTGGACCTCATCTCTCTTGGAGTTGGCAGCTGTGTGGGCACTGGCATGTATGTGGTGTCTGGCCTGGTGGCCAAAGAAATGGCAGGACCTGGTGTCATTGTGTCCTTCATCATTGCTGCTGTTGCATCTATATTATCAGGTAAGTGTCTCAGGAGAAGGAAGGCCAGTGGCAAGGGGACTTGCTGGCCTGATTACTGCTCATCCTACTTTGCTAGAACATTTAGTGATAACCTTTATGATGTTGGTGGCAGTGATGTGACTTGTCTTTTTTCTTTCTGCCTTCACCACTAGGAAGATTGGGGCTGGGTTGCAACCCAATTGTAGCAGCTTCCATTTTCTTTGGATTTTTAATACAAATATCTATTCTAATACCTAGATAATGGCCAACTTCTCATTCATTCCCTGTTACATTCTAATGGCCCTATTTTTACTTTAACCTCCCCCTCGCTTTCATTGGAAGATGATTCAATGTCATAAGAGAATGGCAGACAATACAATTAGGATAGGCAGAACGACAAAATAGCAAGTCAATAACTCTGAAATTATTGGGATTTGATAAGCTTAAAACTGGCATTGTGTATCCCAAGGAGAAGAAAGCCAGGCTAGGAGATTGAAAACTACTGTAAGAATCAAAACAAATACCAGACTGGAGAGATGGCTTAGTGATTAAGGGACTTGCCTACAAATCCTAAGAACTCATGCTCAACTCTCCAGGTCCCACATAAGGCAGATACACAGTGATGCAAACGTGCAAGCTCACACATACACATAAGGGGGTACACATGTCTGGAGTTTGATTACAGTGGCTGGAGGCTCTGGCACGCCAACTGTCTCCCTCCCTCTCTCTCTCTCTCTCTGTCTCTCTCATTCTCATAAAAAAAAAGGCCAGTCTGTTGGGCTTGCCTCAACAACAAAAACTTCCCATCTGGTTAAGCACTTCAGTGGCCTGATCCTCTCCAGAGAGGTCTAGTAGCCCCTGCTTGTCCTTTGAGCCAGAGTCATGAAATTTATTGTTTAGGGGCTGGGCAGATAGCTGAGTGGGTAAAGTACTTGCCTTATAAGAACGAGGACCTGACTTCAATACTCAGACCTACATAAAAACGTCATATATGATAGTGCACACTTACAATCGCAGTAATGCAGAAATGAAAAAGAAAGATCCTGGGGACTCACATGCAGCCCATCTAGTCTAATTGGCAAGTCCCAGGCCAATACGAAACCCTGTCTTTAAAAACAAAAAAAAAAAGAGGTGGGCAGCATAGTTGAGGAATGATACCCAAGGTTATCCACTGGCTTACACACACACACACATGTGCAGACTAAGAAAACAAAACATTGTGTAAACGTAAGGTGCTGGGGTGACTGCCCAGTGGCACTCACCACTCAAACCCGAGTACCCAAGTTTGATCCTCAGACCCCCACATAAGAAGCCAGAAGCCTCAGCAGGTCTCTGTAATGTTGGCGCTCTGATAGGGACATCCCAGGTGGGAGGTGGAGGGAGGTGGAGACAGGAGAATTCCCCGGAAGCTCTTGGTGAGTACAGCAAAGAGAACAGCAGCAGAATGAGACAGAGACACCCTGCCTCAAGTGTGGTAGAACAGTGAGGACAGACCCCAAAATTGTCCTCTGACCTCCACAGCGCACTGTGGTGTGCTCATGCCCTCACTCACACACATGGACACATACACACACATGCTCTACACACACAAAGTTTTTAAACGTTTTATTGGCAACTTCTATAAGTGTAAACAATATGCATGATCATAATCCCCTCCCACCGTCCTTCCTTTTCCCTCTCCCTCTACTGAGTCTCTTCTTCTCTCGAATTAGGGTCTCTTCTGTTTTGATGTTCTCCTTTTTTCCCTCCTATTATGCAGGTCTTGCACACATTAATTTTTTTTAAGTTTTAAAGTAAGGTGCCAAGGCATACATGTTGGCAATCTGTGAAGCGGCTCTCCTATTCCCTCCCCTCCTCTTTATTTTTATTTATTTACTTGCAAGGAGAGAGAGAGAGAGAGAATGAGCACCTCTAGCCACTAAAAACAAACTCCAGATGCATGCATCACTTTATGCATCTGGCTTTACATGTGTTCTGGGGACTTGAACCCAGTACACATGAGCACCTTAACCACTAAGCTACATCTACAGCCCCCCTCCCTCCTCTTCTCTAGAGCTGCAATCCACAGTATCTTCCTCTACTGACAAAATATTATTTTTTCATGAATTCATAGGTCTCCAAAGTATTATGGAGCCAGGGAGATGGCTCAGTCAGAAAATGCTTGCCACACAAGCATGAGGACCTGAGTTTGGCTCCCCAGCACTGATGTAAAAAAAATTAGCATGGGCTGGAAATATGGCTCAGCGGTTAAGGCACTTGCCTGCAAAGACTAACAACCTGGGTTATATTCCCCAGTACTCACATAAAGCCAGATGCATAAAGTGGGCGCAGGCATCTGGAGTTCTTTTGCAGTGGCTCAAGGCCCTGGTGCACCCATATTCTTTCTTTCTCTCCTTGCAAATAAATGAATAAAATATTTCTTAAAAAATCTTGGCATGGGCTGGAGCGATGGCTTAGCGGTTAAGCGCTTGCCTGTGAAGCCTAAGGACCCTGGTTCGAGGCTCAGTTCCCCAGGTCCCACGTTAGCCAGATGCACAAGGGGGCGCACGTGTCTGGAATTCGTTTGCAGAGGCTGGAAGCCCTGGCGCGCCCATTCTCTCTCTCTCTCCCTCTGTCTTCCTCTCTGTGTCTGTCGCTCTCAAATAAATAAATAAAATTAAAAAAAAAAATCTTGGCATGGTTGGGCTAAAGAGATGACTTAGCGGTTAAGCGTTTGCCTGTGAAGCCTAAGGACCCCGGTTCAAGGCTCGATTCTCCAGGACCCACGTTAGCCAGATGCACAAGGGGGTGCACGCATCTGGAGTTCGTTTGCAGTGGCTGGAGGCTCTGGCACGCCCATTCTCTCTCTCTCTCTCTCTCTCTCTCTCTCTCTTTCTGTGTTTGTCACTCTCAAATAAATAAACAAAAATGAACAACAACAACAAATTTTTTTAAAAAATCTTGGCATGGTGGTGCATGTCTGTAATCCCAGCACTGAGGAGGTGGTGACTGGAGGATCCCTAGGCTTGCTAGCTAGTCAGTCTAGCAGAATCTGTAAATTACAAGTTCACTGAGGGATCCTGTCTTAAAAAAAAAAAAAAAAAAAAAGATGGAGAATGACAGAGGAAGGCACCTGACATCAACCTCCAGCCTCCACATACATGTACCACACATACCAAGACATACATACACAAAAATAAATGGAAGTGTTATCACTGTAAAATAGATTAGAGATGGCAGGGCAAAGGGCAGACATCTGACTAAATGGCATATGACAGATACCTAAGACCCTTGCCCAGTTAATGAGCACTACACAACTTTCTCTAGACCATTCTAGATGGACTCAACCCTGAGACCATAACAGTCCTTGTGTGTGCATCACCTGGGTCTCATCTTCCACATGCTATACAATATATAGAAACCAGTTACATCCTGAGAGCCTGCCCTGTCCTCAGCACTGTATCATCTGTACCTTTTCAATGCTTGGATCAAAAACGCAGAATCAGCCAACCAGGGGTGGCTAAATCCAGTTTGGACCAGCTGCCTAGACTCCTGATGTTTCATACCTCTTTATAATCTCACCATCAAGTGATATCACACATTGTTGAATCAGCTATGGTGGAACTATGTGTTTGATGCTAACATTGCTGTTGATTTTTGAGGAATTGTTGTTAGATATTTACCTGGCCATCATGGGCCCTGACATTGCCTAGTAACTTGTGACCACTGCACCAGGCGCCAGAAGTAAAACACCTGCCTCTCCCCGTCTATGTACGCTCCCATCCTTAGCACGTCTCCAGACTTTATATCTGACTCATCTCATCTCCCTGCTGAGGCCAGCCAGAATCCTCCTGAGCTGCAGCCAGAGCCAAAACCAAACTAATGGATGCTAACATTAGTGTATTTATAGCAGGTTTCTCCAACCAGGCCTCTCACTGCTATGATACTTGGTCACTAAAATAAGAAAAGTCTCATTCTCACCATCTTCTTTCTCCTCCCATATCATCCTGATATAGTCTCAAAGTTGACCAAACTTCACATGACTTCTCCATCCCACAATAACCAAGCTCTCCTTTATGTTCACTTTTGTTCATACATGGTCCTTTTCTCCTTCTGGCCATAATTAAAACCTGGCTGCCTGAAATACACTGAGTCTCTTCAGTTGTATGTTTAGCTCTGGCAATCATTACTGGGAATGAAGTAAAGAAGATGAGTGCCTGCCTTTAGCTCTTATGAAGCAGAGAGAGAAAGGAGTCATGAGGCTGAGGGTATTTGCAAGGGAAAAAGAGACCTTGTGGAATCACACAGAGAGGCTGAGAACGTGAGAGCAAGCAAGAGTGATGACAAGTCAGGAAAACTGGAAGATCAGCATACCTGAATAAAATGTCATAGTGAAGACTACCAATTTGTGTGCTAATGAAAATTAATAATACCTGGCCTGGTGGCGCACGCCTTTAATCCCAACACTCAACAGGCAGAGATAGGAGGATCACCATGAGTTCGAGGCCACCCTGAGACTATATAGTGAATTCAGGTCAGCCTGGGCTAGAGTGAGAACCTACCTCAAAAAAAAAAAAAGAAAATTAATAATAAAAATGAAAGAAAAGAAGGCTGGAGAGAGGAGTTAGCAGTTAATATGCTTGCCTGCAATGCCAAAGAACCCAGGTTTGATTCCCCAAGACCCGTGTAAACCAGATACACAAATTGGCATATGCAATCTGAAGTTTGTTTGCAGCAGCCAAAGGCCTTTGAGTGCCCATTCCACTTTCTCTCTCTCTCTCTCAAATAAATAAAAATGTTAAAGTAAAAGAAATTTTAAAAAAGAAAAGGAAAACAAGCAGGACAAATGAAAATTGAAGATTTTAATGAGATTAAGAAATCATTGACATAAATATTAAGAAAGTAAGGCTGACCACAGGAAATGAGATATTTAGAAAGCAGTGTTTGAAGTAGTACAGTAACCAACACAGTTCAGTTCAGGCTTGGAACCTAGTTAAGCTATTGACAAGCTTTGAGGCCTAGTGCAAGTTCTATGACTCTCTGAGTCTCGGTTTCTCTACTTTGAACATAAAAATATCCACTTCATAAATTTGTTATGAAGACTAATGAGAGGCCCACCAAGAACCTGGTACAATGCCTAGCACATAGCACTAAATAAGTGGATATTATTGTTTTGTGCAAAACCCTATATGCTTGCTATATTGCATAATAACTAACTCAAAGTATCTCTTCATGGTAGGTGCATCGGTCTAGTTTCTTTTTTTTTTCCTTTTTATTGACAGCTTCCATAGTTGCAGATAATAAACCATGATAATGCCCTTCCCTCCTCTACTTTCCCCTTCACAAATCCACACTCCATCGTATTCCCTCTCACTCTCCATTAGTCTTTCTTTTATTTTGATGTCATCATCTTTTCCTCCTATCATGAAGGTATTGTGAAGATAGTGCTAGGCACTGAGAGGTCATGGATATCAAGGCCAATTTCTATCTGGTTGATTGCATCGTAATCAGTCCTACCCTTCCTTCCGCTCTTACATTCTTTCTGCCACTTCTTTTGCAATGGACTCTGAGCCTTGGAGGATGGGATAGAGATGTTTCAGTGCTGAACATTCCTCCATCATGTCTTCTCAGCACTATAGTGCTACTTGGGTCATCCCAGTGGTCACTACCATCTGAAAAAAGAAGCTTCTCTAGCCAAAAGTGAGAGTAGCATTAATATATGGATATGAACATTAAGTATAGTGCTTGCAGGGAAATTTAGTGAACATAATATATGCATTTAGCCAGACAAGTGCAGGCATTATACTCCTAATGCTCATGACCTCCCCCACCATAGGCTTTTGATTAGGTTTTCAGTACCAGGCACGTATTCCCTCCCATAGAGCGGGTCTCTAGTCCAATTAGAGAGCAGTTGGATTTCCCCATAACAGACATGCCACTATTGCACCCGTTGGCTCATTTTGGCCTGGCTGGTCAAACTTGAGACTTGCAGTGTCCATTGTTTTACCACTGATGACTTCTGCTTCCTATAGGGTTAAATGCAGTGCAGCTTTTTTCCAGCTTTCTGTCAGCTGGTCTACAATGAGAAGGTTTTCAGCTCATCCTGTTTCATTTCTCAATGACCTTGCAGCCCAGGCATGTGTAGTCTTCAATAATAGGGTCTTATAATCTATTCCTGGAGGGAAACCAAGAACCTTGGCAATAGCCTGTAATGTTTTGGAGTCATCAGGGACCTCCCTGGCCAACAATTCATCCCTGGCACTGAAATTTCTCTAGTAACAATCTATGGCTTCTGGGTATGCCATTATCCAAAAAATTAGGTTATAATGTGGATTATTCACAATTTCCTGAATTTTGATTACCCCTCCCCTCACACTCCTTTTACTCAATCTCTTCCCTTAACCTCACTTAGGCCATTCCACCTGCAGCAATCTGTCCATCTATTTACATATATACAGTTACATCCCCCTAAGTCCACCCCTCTCCTCCCTCCCTTATAACCCTTTCTAGCTTACTGGCCTCTGCTACCGATTTTTGCTCCAACTCACATACAAGTCTGAACATTTGTAACTAGGATCCACATATGAGAGAAAACATGTGACATTTGGCTTTCTGGGCCTGGATTACCTCACTTAGTATTATTATCCTTTCCAGATCCACCCATTTCTCTGCAAATTTCATGATTTCATTTTTCTTTAGCACTGAATAGAACTTCATGGTGTAAATGTATCACATCTTTATTTATCCATTCATCTGTTGAGGGACATCTAGACTGGTTATAGAGCATCAATAAACATTGTTGAGCAAGTATCTCTAAGGTAGTGAGAAGAGTCCTTAGAATATATGCCTAGGAGTGCTATAGCTGGGTTATAAGGTAAATATATTTTTAGCTGCCTCAGGAATCTTCACACTGATTTCCACAATGGCTGTATAAGATTGCATTCCCACAACAGTGTAAAGGGTTCCCCTTTCTCCACATCCTCACCAACATTTTAACGTCATTTGTTTTCTTGATGTAGTCATTCTGACAGCAGTGAGATGGAATCTCAAAGTAGTTTTAATTTGCATTTCTCTGATGGGTAGGAATGTAAAAATTTTTTAGATGTTTATATGCCACCTGTATTTCTTCTTTTGAGAACTCTCTAGTTAGTTCCATAGCCCATTTTTATTTGGGTTTTTTGGTTTGTGTGTTTGGAAGTTTGAGTATAATGTGGCGAGGAGAGTTTCTTTCTGGGTTTTGTCTGGCTGGGGTTCTAAAGGCTTCCTGTATCTGTATTGGCACCTCTTTCCCAATTTGGGGAAAATTTTCCTCTATGATTTTGTTGAAGATGCCTACTATGCCTCTGGAGTGGAATTCTTCTCCTTCTACTATGCCCTGAATTCTTATATTGGATCTTTTCATAGTGTCCCGAATATCTTGAAATTCCCACTCATACTTTTCTATAAGTTTGTCTTTCTCTTTGTTGGACTGCATTAGGTCTGCCACCTGATCTTCTAGCTTAGATATTCTGTCCTCTCCCTCATCCATCCTACTGGTGAGATTTTCTACAGAGTTTTTTATTTCATTAACTGTGTTCTTCATTGCTAGTAATTCTGACTGGTTTTTCTTTATTATTTCTATTTCTCTATTTATGTCTTGTATTGCCTTCTTTATTTCATTAAATTGGTGTCCTGCCTCTTCTTTGATTCCTTTGATTTCCTCTTTGATTTCCTCTTTGATTTCTTCTTTGATTGTTTTCATGTGTTCTTTGACCTCTTTGAACATATTTATAATTATTCTTTTGAACTCTTTCTCAGGCATTTCCTCTAACTCTTTCTCACTGGAGGACATTTCTGATGCATTAATACTTTTAGGTGGATTTATATCGTCTTGCTTTTTAGTGTTTCTTGTGTTATAATGTATATATTTTTGCATCTTGGATTAAGTTAATGCTTGGATTTTCTAGCTAGCTGTGTATTCTTAGCTGTATCAATTGATTTGATGTAATATATTTTCAGGGTAGGACCTTAAGGTATTAGGTGTGGCTCTTAAGACTCTCAGAGTATCTACAAAGATGTTCTTAGGGGTTGAGTTTCCCTGCTATAGGAGTATTCAAGCAGGCTGAGTGGAATAATATACTGGTAGATTCTAAAATTTAACTAAACACTGTACCCATTCCATCAAAAACAGCCCCGAGTATGTATGCAAGAGTAGTTAATATAATGACCAGATCCTCTATCAACAAAGAGGCTTAGATTTCTGGTCTATTGAGGTATCCAAGTCAGTTTGTGACCAAGTGAGACCCTTCCCTGGTGCAATCCCAGTTACCTTGGGTGATTGTGGTCTCAGTCAAGTTGCTGCCTGAGTCGTCGGGCTGCTGTTCTGATTTCTGGAGCTGGGCACTTGCTTTTCCTACGGGGCAAACTGAGTCGCTGCTGCCGCCTCTGCAGCTGTTATAGCTGCCTCCCCCGGAGCCCCCACCGCTGCTGAAGCTGCCGTTGCCGTGTCCACCGGTGCTGCTCACCCCGAAGTCGCTCCTGGGTCCGCTGCTGCTGGGGCCACTGGTACCGGTGCTGGAGCCGCTGAAGTTGCTGCCGAATTCTGCTCCTGCTTGGGTCCCGCCGTCAGCCCAAGTTGGCGTGGCCGGGTCCCGGGCCGCTGCTGTGTTCGCTGGAGCTGGGTTCAGGCGGCGGGTGAGGGGAAGGAGCCGCGGCTGCTCTGGTTGTATCGCTGTTCCACGCGTGCTTTTACCTCGCGGTCTGCTCCCCCCTCCGTTGCTCGCTGCCGCTCTCCCCTCACGTTTCCCGAGTTGCGGAGAGCGCGGTGTGAGGGGAAAATCCCGCACCTGGCTTGTCCTGCGGCTCGAGCCGAGAGTCCGGCGGTTTTCTGCCGCTCCGCGGTTGCGGCGGGTAGCCGAGCTGCCCCGGAGCCGCTGTTCCCGCCTGTGCAGGCTCTGGATGCTCTATAACTCTTCCACTTCTCCGCTGCCGCCTCAACTTCCTATACACCTCACTTTTTAGTAAAAGTGTATATTTTGCTGAGTTTTTTTTGGTCTTCCCCCCCCAGGCTGTTTTGGCGTGGTACCTACGCCGCCATCTTAACCGGAAGTCCGGGTTTTTTGATTTCTTATTGTTTAGTTGTTTTGTTTTGTTTTTTTTTACTTCTTTGTATATTCTGGATATTAATCCTCTGTCAGATGTATAACTGGCAAAGGTTTTCTCCCATTCTGTAGGTTGTCTCTTTGCTCTATTCACAGTGTCCTTTGCTGTACAAAAGCTTTGTAATTTCATGAAATCCCTGTAGTTTATTTGTGATTTTATTTCCTGAACAATTAGGGTTACATTCAGAAAGTCATTGCCTATGCCAATATGTTGAAGGGTTTCCCCTACTTTTTTCTCTAGCAGTTTCAGAGCTTCAGGTCTGATATTAAAGCTCCTCAGCCATTTGGACTTGATTCTTATGCATGGAAAGAGAGAAGAATCTATTTTCATCCTTCCACATATAGATATCCAGTTTTCCTATCACCACTTATTGAAGAGGCTGTCTTTTCACCAATTTGGGGGGGCATTTTTATCAAGAATAAGATGGTTGTAGCTACCTGAATTACATCTGGGTCCTCTATTCTGTTCCATTGATCTATGCATCTATCTTTGTGCCAGTACAATGCTGTTTTGTTGCTATGGCTTTGTAATATAGCTTAAAATCAGGTATGGTGATACCACCAGCCTTATTTTTGTTGTTCAAAATTGTTTTGGCTATTTGAGGGATTTTGTGCTTCCAAATGAATTTCAGGATTATTTCTTCTATTTCTGTGAAGAATGCCATTGGAATTTTAATGGGGATTGCATTAAATGTGTAGATTACTTCTGGTAAGATTGACATTTTCACAATATTGATTCTTCCAATCCAAGAACATGGGATGTCTTTCAATTTCCTAGTGTCTTCTGCAATTTCTCACTTGAGTTAAAGTTTTCATTGTAGAGATCCTTTACTTCCTTAGTTAGATTTATTCCAAGGTACTTTTTTTTTTTTTTTTGAGGCAATTATGAATGGGAGTGATTCCCAGATTTCATCCTCTGCTTACTTGTTGTTAATATACAGAAAAACTACTGATTTCTGTGTATTTGTTTTGCATCCTGCTAAAATTGTTTATCACCTCTAACAGTTTGCTGGTAGAGTCTTTAGGGTCCTTTATATGTGGAATCATCATTGGTCTATTTTCCATTTCAACAACAAAATACCAGAGCCTACCTAACATATAAAGAAAGGGATTGCCTAGCTCATAGTACTAGAGATTCAAGGGACTGCATGGGCTCTAATGAGTGCCTCTCTGGCTACATCACATCAAAGTATACAGCATCATAAGGAGAGAGAGAGAGAGATTAAGAGAGTTTCTTTATATGGAGTTGTTCACTCTCAAAGGAATTCATCAGAACCTACCTTAGTCCCTTCTGAAGGCAGTACTCCTAATGATTTGGGCACTTCCCACAAGGACTGTACATCAAAATTCCCACCACCTCTCACAGCACCAATCTGGTAAATAGTTACAAACACATGACCCCTTAAGAGACAAACCATAGCAGTAGGTTTTATTTATCTGTATATTGGCATCTTTGGAGACTGAATTTTAAATGGTAGATCCTAGATATGAATCTAGGCCAACAATATCTCTCAACCTTGAGTACTCATGTCAATCAACTGAGAGACATTTTCCAGAATAATGAGTCAGTTTCATTATGACTGTACATAATAAAATCATTTAGACAAATATATACAGTCATGAACATTCACCCAATCAAGATGCAAGAGTCCCATTTCGCCAAAGCAATTCCTTCATGCTTCCTCCTGGTAGTTCTCTCCCACCAACCCCGCCAGCTCTGGCAACCAAGGACCACTTTTCTGACCTTACCATTTTAACTTTTCTAGAACTCCACATAACAAGAATCACTCAGGAAATAGCCTTTTGAGTTTTGTTGTTGCCAGTCTGTGGCCATTGTGAGGAAAGTCACTATTAAATATTCACCTACGAGGTGCCTATTTAGGGTAGGAGGTGGCATGCCCATCTCATAAGTATTCACCTACAGAGTTTGTGTGAACGCGGGCTGGGATTCTCATGAGTGAATATCTAGAAGTGGAATTTCTGGTATGTATGGCTAGTGAATGTTTGACGTTACGTTAAGCCAAACTTGTTTCCAAAGTGACCGCCAGCTCGGTGTGAGAATTGCAATGCTCCTTCCAGCACTGTCAAGTTGTCACTTGAGGTTACCTGTTTGCCATCTCCAGTGGTACGTAGTGACATTTTTGAATGGGACATTGATAATTTTCATACACGTACATGATGTACTTTGATAATCCTCTTTCATTACCTTCTCTTGTCCCCACTCCCTTTCCGCTGAAACCTTACTTATTTCCAACCCGTCCACCTTTTATTTTGATATTTTTTAACTTTACCTTTATTTATTTATTTGAGAGGGAGAGAAAGAGGCAGAGAGAGGGAGAGACAGAATGGGTGTTCCAGGGCCTCCAAGCCACTACAAACGAACTCCAGATGCTTGCACCGCCTTGTGCATCTGACTTACGTGGGGCCTGGGGAATCCAACTGAGGTGAGAATTGAACTGAGCTCCTTTGGCTTTGCAGGCAAATACCTGAACAGCTAAGCCATGTCTCCAGCCCTGTTTTGATATCTTTCCCCCTCCTTTACCATCCACGACAGAATGTTGATGGGTCTAATGTTGTGCAGGTCTTGTGCAACAACAGCTACTGTGACATCATGAATGCAATAGCCAACTATATTTGTGGGTTTTTTTTTTAATACTCAGGCTACATTCCCTGAAATTCTCATTCATCAAAAGGTAAAGCCAGTGCTTTCTCAAGGTCCTCTATGGGAGTCTAACATACTACCAGTTTTCATGGCACAAATTAGGACCAACTTTCCATTGCCGCCAGAACCCACGTGACAACGAACCATGGTGCTTGTCTGCATAGAAAACTGGGCCCTCAGCCTTCAGTCATGGGTGGGGGAGGAGCTCAGGAGGCCCCATCTCTCCCAGAGGAGCTATTGGAGGTCAAAGGTTGCTGGCAGGGCAAGGGCATTTTCTTCACTGTATAGCCACTGGTAACTTGCCCATGCTCCAATAGATAACCTTCCACCTACGCTCATACAAGCAACTCTAATTAGAGTCCGTGGGTCACACAAAAAAATAAAATAAAGAAAAAGACATCAAAGTAGAAAGGGGACTAGTCAAAGAGTTCATCAGGAATGGGAGGGAAATGAGAGAAGGTCATGGAGATGAATGTGATCAAATTACTGTGTGTGTGTGTGTGTAAAACTGTCACAAAAATATTTTTAAAACTAGGGTCTGGTGTGCCAGCTGAATCTCAGGAGATTTTCTTGGCCAGGTGGCTTCATCCTCCCTCTTACTCCTGCAAGCCAGTGTATATAACACAAAACAAATATGACAGAGAGAAGCCATTCTCTTTCCCATTTGATAAGACCTGCAGGAGCAGTTAAGTTTCCCTAGCTCCTCTGGCCAGTGCCTGTTCTGGCATGGTCACTGTCCTTTGGCCTGTCCCAGTAGGGTGTGACATATCAGAGGAAGCAGCTTGCTCTCAGCCTCTTGTGGTTGTTCAAAAGACCTTCTCTTCTCTTGAATAACTCAGCAGGCTCCCTGCCCTGCCAAGCCCCCTAAACCCTTTGTATATTATATTTCATAAAGGAAATCGTTTTTTCTTCCTGGTTCCTACCTAGAGCTTTGTGGAGAGTCAAGGGTGGAGGCAGGATAATTTGTGGTGTTTCTCTAGTTTACTTGGCTAGGGGTGAAACGAAGCTACGCCCATGCCGGCGACATTCAAAGAGGCACGCAGGAACCTAGTGCGGGGAGAGTGGCAGGTTTGATTTTTTTTTTTTAGGTTTCTGTTGAATTCTTTTTTTTATTTTTTATTTTTATATGTTAGAGAGATAGAGAGAGCTTAGGGAGCGAGATGAGAGAGAATGGGCACACCAGGGCCTCTAGCCACTGCAAATGAACTCCACACACATGTGCCACTATGTGTATCTGGCTTATGTGGGTTCTGGAGACTCAAACCTGGGTCCTTAGGCTTCACAGACAAGCACCTGAATGGCTAAATCGTCTTTCCAGCCTTCAATTTTCTTTTAATATGGTTAAAGTTGAACTTAAGAGGATTAGGGAGATGGCTCAGTGGATAAAGTGTTTGACGTACAACTCTGAGTACTTGAGTGAGGATCCCCAGACCCCAAGTAAAAACACTGAAGCTATGGAAGGCTTCTGTAGTCCATAGCAGTGAAAAGTCCTGCCTAAAACAAGGTGAAAGGTGAGGGCTGACCCAAAAGTTGTCCTCTGGCCTCCATCTATGCACTGTGGCACACTTAAATAGACACACACTCACAAACATGAATACACAATAAATAAATACTTTTAAAATTTTTTTTAATTTTTTTTTTGTTTATTTTATTTATTTATTTGAGAGCAACAGACAGAGAGCGAGAAAGAGGCAGAGAGAGAGAGAGAATGGGCATGCCAGGGCTTCCAGCCACTGCAAACTAACTCCAGATGCATCTGGCTAACATGGGTCCTGGGGAATTGAGCCTCGAACTGGGGTCCTTAGGCTTCACAGGCAAGCGCTTAACCACTAAGCCCTCTCTCCAGCCCAATAAATACTTTTTCAAAAACTAAACTCAAACATGAAACAGGTCAAAATGACTCTAAAGCCAATGTACTTTACACGATACCCCTTCAAGTCCATGTTTCTGATGGCTTTGGTAGGCTTCAGTAGCAGTACGCATGTGTAAGACTAATGCCCTGCTTCACACACAATACAGGTAATTTTTAAAATTTTATTTATTAATTTGTTGAGAGAGGGAGGGAGGGAGAGAAAGAGAAAGAACTCCAGATGCATGCACCACCATGTGCATCTGGCAAACATGGGTCCTGAGAAGTCAAACCTGGGTCCTTAGGCTTCACAGGTAAGCACCTTAACTGCTAAGCCATCTCTCCAGCCCCAATACCACTAATTTTAAACATCTATCCATAAAAAAAATTGTTGGAAAAATCTTATAAAGTAAGGTTCAGTTTTAAAAGCTGTGGAACAGAAGCAAACCACAAAGGAAATTGCCTCCGTCCAAATGCACCCACTGCTTGCTGACAGAGGTGAACACCAGACCTGGTAACGGACCCCAGGAAAATGGTAACAGTTACAGCTGCCACTTACTGAGCAGTTATTCTGCACTGAGTTGTCGCTGCTAAGTGAATCATTTGACTTACTCCTCACACATTGTAAGCGGAACACCACTTATGGTACAGGGTGATAACTTGTCTGAAAATTTTATTTCTCTTTTTCATGAAAGAAATTTGGGGGGAGGTTGCCATCGTGACTCTACAGTCATGGGGACTTGGGCTCCTTTATCCTGTACACTACTATGTGGACAGTTGGTTTCTACCTGCTAGGGACTTCAAGACCCAGAGGGATGGCTAGCTCTCCAAAATAGTGTTCTAATGCACAGCTGTGTGGTGAAATCTTAATAACAACTACTGGGCTGGAGAGATGGCTTAGCACTTAAGGCACTTGCCTGCAAAGCCAAAAGACCCAGATTCAACTCCCCAGGACCCATATAAGCCAGATGCACAAGCTGGTGCATGTGTCTGGAGTTTGTTTACAGTAGCTGAAAGCCCTGGCATGCCCATTCTCCCACCCCCCTCCATCAAACAAATCAAATAAAATAACAACTACCCACCCCAGTGTTTATGTCTCTGAAAGCGATTACTTGATAAACATTAGCTTTATTACTGTTGCTCTACTTTTCTTCTTATTAGACAAATCCTGCACATAGCCATAGTGTCACCTTCCTGCTTCCTGCTAGGTGGATATTAGCATCCCGATTTTATGGTCATCATAGACATTAAACTCTTGAAGACTTCCCATGTGTCTAGTATCAGTTATGCAACAATTACACAATCCTCCCAACAACACGTGCAAAATAAAAGCCATTGTGATACCTATTTTGAAGATGATAGTATTAAGGCTCAGAAAAGTTAAGTGACTGCTTCAGTTCTGCTGGTATCCCAAGGCCATTATCCACAAGCAGCTTGAATAAGAACCACACCTCCCAAATCGAGAAACCTCGCCAATGAAAATCTAATGAATTGAGGAAACTCACACTGATAGGGCTTTAAATAGCCCATACCTCTCCCTGTGCTACTCACTAGAAGAAAACTTTTCTAGATCAAAACTTCTGTCAAGGTAGGTCATAAAAATGTCTTCTAAATTCAGTGTCACCCGACAGCAGAGAGGGGAAAGGTGCTATGAAGTTCACGTCCCTCTGCTTTACAGGCTTTGACTGACAGCCTGTAGGAATCATGTCAGTTAGCAGTTCAGAGAAGGCGAGTGCATATCAATTGAAATTTGCAAGTTCCTCAAATGGCTGAGAATTGGTGAAAATAAGTTTCCCCTGAGAACCCAAGACCCCTGCAGCACCTGGGAGAGAGAATTGTGCTTATCAAGAGTGCCTGTCATGGCAGCCGAAGGGACCGACCACCTGCTCCGGACTCACCTTTGACATCAGGGCAGAAAACATGGCAACCACTCCTGAAACAGTTCTGGGTGCTTCAGGAGACACCCAGGCTTGGACGAGATGTAAGGACACCTGAGACCTCATGCCCACCCGGCCCTACAGCAGCTTGGGGATTTGGGCAAGTCACCCATGTCTCTCAATCTCAGCTTTCTCTTCTTCAAAATGAAGGGCTTGAATTGGATTTCCTTGGACAGGAGTTAGCATGAAATAGAACTGAGAGAGTGCGGCGGGGGAGGGGGGGTGTAGATGACTCAGCAGTTAAAGGCATTTGTCAGCAAAGCCTGCCAGCCTGGGTCCAATAAAGCTAGATACACAAAGTGGTGCATGTGCCTGGAGTTCACTTGCAACAGCAAAAGGCCCTGGCATAACCCCCCATGCCCCTCCTCCACACCACACACACATACACACAAGTAAATAAATAATTTTTTAAAACTGGCAGAGGAGAAAGGCTTATAAAGAAAACCCCACTTGGGCTGGAGAGATGGCTTAGCAGTTAAGGTGCTTGCCTGCAAAGCCTAAGGACCCGTGTTCAACTCTCCAGATCCCATGCTCACTAGGTGGTGCAAGCATCTGGAGTTCAATTGCAGTGGCTAAGGCCCCAGTGTGCCAGTTCCCCCACCCCCCGCCTCTCTCTCTCTCTCTGAAAAAGAAAAGCCCACTGTGGCTAGAGAGATGACTCAGTGGATAGCACACTTGCCCTGCAAGCATGAGGACCTCAGTTTGGATCCACAGAAAGCTGGGTCTGTAAGTACCAGCACGACTATGGTGAAACGGGAGACGAGGGAGAAAAATCCCCAGAAGCTCACGGGCCAGCTAGCCTGGCCGACACTGCAGTGAGCTACAAGAGACTCTGCCTCAAACAAGGTGGAAGACCAAGATTGACACCCAAGGGTGTCTTCAGGCCTCAGCACTTGTGCCATGGCACCATAGCCTACCCACACACAAAGATTCAAAGGAAATCCCATTGTATCTACTTCTCCCCCCTCACCATTCCCTCTCTCTCTCTCTCTCTCTCTCTCTCTCTCTCTCTCTCTCTCTCACACACACACACACACACACACACACACACAATCTCAATCCCATGCAGCATCTGAGAGCCAGACACAATCAAGGGCCTGTATCTGAATTGTGTGGGTACAAACACTGCCCTGCTGTTAACTCCTGTGTAACTGCTTAGCATGCTTAACCCAGAGCATCCCCAAAAGATTGAAAGTGGCAGGTGCATTGATCCCTTAGCCCTCAGGGCATGTGGAAGCTAGTACAAGTCCCGGGCGTGTCTCCTCTACCTGTGAGCGTCTCCGCCCTGCTACATATACCTTCTTTCCTACACCCAGACAAATGCCATTTTCTTGTTATGAGAAGGGGGAAAGATAGAGAAGTTCTAAGAACCTATCTAGATCTTTGACTCATCATCTTTTTAAAATATTTTATGTATTTATTTGGGAGAGAGATAGACAACGAGAAAGAGGCAGGTAGAGAGAGAATAGGTGTGCCACGGCCTCCTGCCACTGCAGACAAATTCCAGACACATTCACCACTTTGTGCATCTGGCTTTACATGGATACTGGGGACTCGAACCCAGGCAGTCAGACATTGCAAGCAAGTACCTTTAACTGCTGAGCCATCTCTCCAGCTCTGATTCATCATCTTTAAATGAAGATGCGTAGTTTCTGCAACATAGCCATTTTGAAGATTAAGATTAGATGTGCAAAGTGCTTAACAGTGCCCACACACAGAGCAAACAAAGTTCAGTAATATTGTCATTGCCACAACCATACCCAGCCTCCAACCCAACAAGATGAGGTCCTTTCTTGGTGCAAATGAACAGCCTCTGATTCCAAATTGGAAGTCCACACTCTACCCCGAGCAAAAAGGCTCAAGGTGCTGGCTGCCGATGCACCTTTCTCCAAGTAGATCTTGTACAAAGAGCACATACTTTTGTCCCTGCAGGTACCTATCTCAGAGGAATTTCCCTTCTACAAAGATAGTCCCCTTTTAAAAGACTGCTTCGAGACACACAAATAGGCATAGAACAGTCAAATTAATACATACGATAATTAATATACTTACTGCGTGAGTACAGGAAAATAAGCAGAGTGTCATGGCAAGGTGACCCACTCTGAGGAAGTGACAGGAGAGCGGCTCACTCTGTCTGCTGAAATAGGTGATGCGGAGGTAGAGATGAGCTCTGCATGGTGCTACCAACGACCATGGGATGAACACTGAGAAAGGACGAGTGTTGATGGAAGCTCACGAGGAAGGGCTATGCCAAACCTCCCCATCCACCCTCAGAAGCCTGGACCAGGCAAATCCTGTGCCTGGGTCTGACTGGCTGACTACAGCAGCTTGGGGGCTTTGACGTTGCCAAAACATCAACTTCAACTATGAGAACAGAGGAGGGGGCTGCAGGGCCTTTCAAACCCAAAAGAATCAGAGAGTTCCAGAGCAGAAAGAGGAAAAGAGAGAGGTTTGCTCAGTGGCAGGAGAGGACCGACAGGAAGAGCAGAGTTCTATGCCAGGAAGCAGAGGGTGTGAGACTGACAAAAGACCATTCTCGCTGACAGCTTGTGGTGTAGAGATGGCAAGTTCGGAGTAGTCGTGGAGGCAAAGACCGCAAAGCAGTGAGTGGTGGTGGCATGGGGATCCACAGGAACAAGTAATTGAATGGGCCCCTTCCTCTTGGTCACATTCCTGCCTGAGCTTAGTTAAGGGATGTGAGATGTGCTACCATTCGTGACAGATGTTTCACGCTGTACCTCACCACTGGCCATTTTCATGATGTTTCACGCTGTACCTCACCACTGGCCATTTTCATGATGTTTCACGCTGTACCTCACCACTGGCCATTTTCATAGCTCTGTGCCTGCAAAAGTCCCTTGCAAAGTAACTACAGCAAATACCTAAGTTAAACAGTGACATGCGCATACAAAAATATGTCCTGAGATCCTATAAAGTCTTCAGGCATTTTTCTGTTTTAGAATATATTCACAGAAAGCCATTGGCAATATTTATATGTCTTGAGATTTTGTTCTTCTAAAGAAAATTAATATATAATGAATTTCTCTGTGAAACACAGATATAAAATGCCGACTTCTTTGTAAACATTTCCTTTTAATCATTATTTATTTACTTATTTGCATTTGTGCATGGGCTTGCCAGAGCCTCTCACCACCGCAAACAAACGCCAGTTGCCTGTGCCACATTTTTTTGTGTCCAGCTTACATGGGTGGCCTAGGAACTGAACCCAGGGCTGGCAAACTTTGCAAGCAAGTGCATTTAACCACTGAGCAATCTTCTTAGCTTCTGCAACCATTTTTAAGGGTGTCTTAATTATGAGAGTTTACATATCCAACACTATAAATCCAGCCAAGAATGTTCTGTATTTTCCTTGGAGGGAATGTCTCAAGAAGTCACCCATGTGTCTAAGGGAGTCACCCCGCCATTCGCTGACATAAAGCTCAGCTAAAAACATGCCGTTGCCATTGCACTCAGCAGGGACTGCCCAGCTGGAAATAAAGCACCAACAGCATGTGGGTGAGACTCAGGAGAGAGCAGCTCTGTCTGTATCACCTGTGTCATGAGACCCTGTGGTCTCTGTGCACCAAGCTGGCTCCATCCTTCCAGCCTTACAGGCCAGCAAGTGGCAACACTCACCTTTAAAATACAAGATTCAGGGCTGGAGAGATGGCTTAGCAGTTAAAGGTTTGCCTGTGAAGCCTGAGGACCCCAGTTCGAGGCTCGATCCCCCAGGACCCACGTTAGCCAGATGCACAAGGGGGCGCACATCTGGAGTTCGTTTGCAGCGGCTGGAGGCCCTGACGCGCCCATTCTCTCTCTCTGTCTGCCTCTTTCTCTGTCACTCTCAACTAAATAAATAAAAATGAACAACAAAAAAAATTTTTAAATGCAAGATTCATACCTAGGCTCTACAGATAGCCAACTCCTCCTAGAGCTCTCGGACAGTACAAAAGGGGAAGTCAGAAAGATGATGACCATGGAAAGAACTGTAACCAAATCCCCATGCCCAAACAATTCTCTCCCACAAGCCTCCTAAATCCAATGCCTCTGGCCTGCATGTCCCCTCCCTGAATGTCGGCCCAGTTGAGATGGTACCCCTGCCATGAGGAAACTCACGGGACTCTGGAAAATATCCTCCACAGAGAGGAATCCAGGCTCTTAAAAAGTTGGCAGTAGGGCTGAAGAGATGGCTTAGTGGTTAAGGTGCTTGCATGCGAAGTCTAAGGACCCATGTTCAACTCTCCAGATCCCATGCAAGCCAGATGCACAAAGGTGAAGCAAGTATAAGGTCACACGTGCCCACTAGGTGGCTCAAGCATCTCAAGTTCAATTGCAGTGGCTGAGACCCTGGTGTGGAAATTCCCTCTCTCTCCCTCTCCCTCTCCCTCTCTCTCCCTCTCTCTCTCTCTCTCTCTCTCTCTCTCTCTCTCTCTCTCTCGTAAAAAGGAAAGTGGAAAGTTGGCTGTACTTCACTCTCCCTGGGCATGCACTGAGAATGCACCTTCCCCTAGAACTTTGGTTTCTCACCTGCTCCTCTGGTGGGATGCAGAGGTAAATGGTGAGGGCTCAGACATGTCCTTGAGGTGCTCACCTTTAACCCTGCCCTGAGAAGATATTCTCAGGAAAAAGGGTGTGCCCTGGTCCCTGCACCAAAGCTTCTTGCATCTGTTAATTAGTACTGCTTTCTTCTGTGTAGAACATGGGCCCTGTCTGTTTGTTCATCAAGAGGAAGTGTTGAAAAGACTTGTAAGAAACAGAATTGATGACTGCCTCTGCCTCAGTTCCCTCTCTCCTTGTCCTTTCTGCCAGTCTCTTGAAAGAGGAGGAGCAGGTCTCACAAAGAAATTACAAAAATTATCTTCACTCTTGCGATTCTAATGGGAGTCATGGAACAAAACAAGAAGTTTCTAGATTAAGGACATAAAGGCTAGGAAGAAAACATTCTAGCTTCTGCTTTAGAAGTGCATTGAGCACACACAGGGCCTGGTCTAGACTCTAGAATCAGGTACATCCAACCTGCAGCCTGTGGCATATGACCCTGGATAGCTATGAATGGGATCCAATATGTCCATAGACGGCATCATCATGTCATAATGTCACAAGGCTGAACACCTCACTAGATGGCTCCTAGTATTTCTGCCAATGCTGAGTCTCTATAACCATCACCAAAGGTTCTTGCTTCCAACTTCTGATCCCACCTCTGAGGCAGCGCTCCTCCACAAATGCCACAGAAGCTGCTGCTAAGATTTCTTTCCCTTACCTGTAAGCATCAGCCATGTGTCCCACTGAAAGAATGCTTACCTTATCCAGGCACTGTGCATGTATCCTTGGGAGACCTAAAGCCACCTGCACAGTAGGTGTCACCAATGTTGCTTCCCATGTGGGCAAACTAAGGCTCTGTGAAAGACCAGCCTTGACCAAAACAGTGGCTCAGGAAATAGCTGGTCCTGTGTGGATCCTTCCATTAGATGCAATCAACCATGATGATTAACCATAACCCAAGAAAACAACAAAATACAACTTCAGCCTATTATGGACACTGTCACTCCAATAATCTCTGAAAGAATTTCACAAAGGGAGATTTCTAGAAGAGACTAAGCATGTTGGCTACTGCACACATTCAGTGTGCCAACTATTCTTCCTTGACATGGTTTGGGGGACATTTCTCTGAGAATAAGGGTGGCTTTTTTTCTTTCTTGTTTAAATGTTGATATATTAGTGCTGCAGTTTAGAGAACTTGATCACTTTCTGTTCCCTGCCCAACTTTAATTGGAGCTCTGTCAGGTTCAATAACTAATGATGTCCGACTCTGCCTGATTGATGGTGATGGCCATCTCCTGAACAGGGGCTGTCACTGTCCACCTGGGCCCTGATTCAGCAGAAAGAAAAAATCAAAGTCTCTTCTTTGACACAAAGAAATAGAGGCATTCCCAGACAAATTGCTCTTTTTCCAGACACATTTGTAAAAATTGACTGGACTTCCTTGACAGATGGTAAGGTGACCAAGGCTGCTCAGGTAGAAGAAGCAGTGGCCGTGAGTGGGAGTGCGAGACAGCCTAAGGCATCACCCCACAGGAGAAAAAACACACAATTAGGAAGAGGGCATGAAGACAAGCTGGCTGGATGCTGTCCCATGTGACTTGAGGCTACAAAGGTGTTTCTCAGAATCCAGCCACCTGCTTCTCAAGGGAGACAGCGGTGATGGGGACACTTCACTACCTGCCGTCTGGAATTTGATCTCATGAAGAAGACAAACATTTCCAGAGGATTCACACTCCATTTCTCAGATCCTATGATTTCTTATACCCCTTTCCCAATCACATTTCAGAAGAAATAGATGCCTAATAATATATACTGCATGTCTTAGCACTGCTGAGAATTTGTTTAAAAAAAAAAAAAAGGACAGGTGTTTTATGAAAAATAAGAACATGAGTGGCAGCCACTTCAGCAAAATGCCAGATTTGGTGAGGATGTTCATTAACTTTATCTTTCCTTTCTTTTATTAATTTTTGACAACTTCATACTTGTTGACAATACGTTTTGATCCCCCACTTATCCTCTCTCTTTCCTTTCCCCTCCTACCAAAACCCTTCTTCTCCCCATTAGGTTCCCATCCTACTTTCATGATTTGTTTAGTTTATTTCATTTCATTTTATTTTGCCCACAGATTTAAATTAGGGTCTTGTACATAATCACAGGTGGCAGGTTTCTTCCTGGAGAACAGGCAATCTTCCAGTGTCTACCCCACTAAAGGATATGACTTTGCCTCTCACAGCAACCATTGGTTTCCACTGTTTATTCTAGGAGGTGGGGTTTTCATGGGCCCCTTCCTCATATGTGTTGACAAGTTTAGTAATATACATAAAGCCCCATCTGCTGTGAGTCCGTGAGTGCAGTGGACTTGTATCCAAAAGACAGCATTCTGCAGCTCCACTTCTCATCCTGCTCTTACGTTGTTTCTGCCCCCTCTTCCATGAGGTTCCATGAGACTTGGAGAGGCTGCCTTAGATGCTGTGTTCAGAACTGAATGCAAACTAGCTGCTTATTCCTGGTAAATTGCTTTTGCACATCACTGTAATCAACTCAGCCCTTTATAAAAAGAAACTTCTGTGTTTGAGGCTGTGAGAAGTACCAATCTATGGGAACAAACATAGATATTTAGAAGGTAGTTTGGCATGCTGACCAATTAGCAAAGCCACAGTATTGGGTTCCCCCTTAGGTTCTAGTTCCCTAGCCATAGACTTTTGGCCAGATTTATAGTACCAGGCATGATTTCCCTCCTGTACAGACGACCTCAAATCCAATCAGAGAGCAACTAATTACTCCCATAAGTCTCCTGCCACTACTATTGCACTAGACTAGTGCACTAATTTTGCCTTTCAGTTGTGACGTATACAGGGTCCATAGCAGGGTATGCTTATTAATAATGCCTTTCCTCCCTCAGCAACTTGCATAGCACCTTCTGATACAAAGAAAGCCAGTAGGGAGTGAGCTTTCAGCTCCATTCCAGCTTTTTTTTTTTTAATTTATTATTTATTTTTACTTCCAGCAACCAAATATATGGTGTCTTCAGCAATAGGGATTTATCATGTAGTTTTAGTGGGCAACCAAGAATAATAGCAATAGCCAATATTTTTAGGGGCCTCTGTGGCCTCACGGACTAACAGTTCTTTAAGAGGTATCTCATTCATGACACTGAGATTTTCGGTTAATACCACATGGTTTCTAGAAGCAGCTTTATCCAGCCATGTAGGACATTCATAAAGACATGCTCAGGCAGGGCTCAGTGGTGAGTCACACTATTGTAGTCAATGGAAGACTGTCTCCATAGCTAGGAGTTGGTAGATAATTGATACTTAGGAGGAACTGGATTCAAGGAATTGCTGACTCATCCATTGGCTAAATCAGCCCATTTTGTCACCAAGAGCATCATGGCAGGTCCTTTACGCAACAGGCAAATTCTTGCCTGTCCCAGAGATCTGAGCGAAACTGCAGAGTCAGCAAACTCTTTCACTGAACACTAGTACACATGTCTCTTGATGCCCCCTTTCCCTTCAGGACAGTCTCCCTGGCTGCTCGTTTGTCTGGTCTGTTTTCTCCATAAGACCAGAACTGCTTAAACTTTTTCCACTCATGAGTCCTTTTCACCTGAGAAATTTTTATACAATTCCAGGTATATAGGTATATAAAATAAGTATACAATTCAAACAAACAAGTATACAAATCAGTATGAATGTACTGATAATAAATCATAAAGTCCATCACTATGTACAATAAGTATGTGCCAATCAGTACTTATTAACAAGATTTAAATGTTTATTGTTAACATTGTATACAGGGGCTTAAATCAACTTTGAGCTTGTCAGTGATTCTGAACACACCAATATAATTCAACAGATAAAATTATATGTCATCAAAAAAGACAATTTTTTTAGTGTACATACAATTTCACCACTTATTAAAGACAAAAGCAAATTTGCATGCTAATGAGATGGGCATGCTTGTTTATGTGATATAAAGAATTAAATCCTGGCAGAGTATGTAATAGTGGGAGACATGGATCTTCTGCAATGTTTTCCAAAGTTAATTAAGATAAGGTTCGGGAGTGACCAAGACCACACAACCCACTCTGAGGCAAAGAGGAAAGCTTTTATTTGGAAAAACATGAGCTGCCAGGGCTGGCATCAATGCTGGGAATGTTGCTTCATGTAAATATATAGCACAAAATGGCAGAAGTTTGTTTAAGACTATTTCAGAAATTGTTACTAACCCCAAGCCAAAATTTATTTAGCAGGGTTTTTGGGGTTTTGTTTGTTTGTTGAGGTAGGGTCTCACTCTAGTTCAGGCTGACCTGGATTCACTCTGTAGTCTCAGGGTGGCTTTGAACTCACAGCAATCCTCCTACCTCTGCCTCCCAAGTGCTGGGATTAAAGGCATGTGCCACTACGCCTGGCAAGCAGGGTTTTTGTTTTTGTTTTTGTTTTTAAATTTTTGTTCATTTTTATTTACTTATTTGAGAGTGACAGAGAGAGAGAGAGAGAGAGAGAGAGAGAGGCAGATAGATAGAGAGAGAGAGAGAGTGGGCGCGCCGGGGCTTCCAGCCACTGCAAACGAACTCCAGACGCGGGCGCCCCCTTGTGCATCTGGCTAACGTGGGTCCTGGGGAATCGATTCTCGAACTGGGGTCCTTAGGCTTCACAGGCAAGCGCTTAACCGCTAAGCCATCTCTCCAGCCCAAACAGGGTTTTGTTTTGTTTTTTTTTTTATGTTTAGAAATTCAAGCCAGCAACTCAAGCAGCAATTTCTTAAATCAAACATGCTAAAACAATATAATCCAAAAACATACTAATTTCATATATGCATGCTGAGGAATGATTGTAGGAAAATAAAAGAAGTCTGTTTTGCATAACTAAACTATGTTTCTACAAGAGCAAAAAGCTTTGTATGTACAGTAACAACACTGATAATCATATCATTCAATGGTCTGGAATTCAAACCAGGGGTTTCAGGCAATGATTATCAGAATTGTGTGGCAGAATAGCATGTGCAGTGGAAAGTGTGCTTTTTGTAAGTTCAGAATCAAGGTCGCAGTGAAACTTCATGACACAGCACAGGCAAGTGTTGCCAGAAACACCTGCAACACATCCTGCATTTGACTTTGAAATAATCTGTGGTCCTAGCACATTCAGAAACCTTTCATTGTTGCCAAATTTTCATGATCCCCACATTCAATATACAACCCCACACTGGGTCATGACTCATGGCAAAGAAGCCATGCATGAGACTGTAAGATATACAAAAAAGAAATGACTGGATTCCTGTTCACCTTCAAATCTCTCAACTCTGACATAGATGTGTACAGATGCTACCTTATAAATGACTTAGATAAATGAAATTAATGAACTGGAAAACTACCAGAACTGGATATCAGGAGAACTTGGATCTAGCCCCAGCTTGGTAATTAAATGAATATACAACTTCAGGTCTAGAGTTCAATTGATTTGTCTATTTAAAAAAAAAAAGGAATTGCTGGCACCTGTTGTAGTTAGACTGTGAAATGTTCCTCATGGGTTCGTGTGTTTGAATACCTGGTCACCAGCAGTAGCTCTTTTTTGGGAGACTGAAGCTTCCTCCTTTGGGGAGGAAGGTTCCACATAAGTTGTCTACTTCTTGGTCCTCTGAGATGTGAAGAAACCAGACAGATGTACCCCAGTCACCATGAAAGCTTATTTTCCTTCAAGCAGTGTGCCAAAACCTCTCCTGCCTTAAGTTGCTACTGTCACCCTTCTCAATGTCATAGTAATGAGAGATGTAGGATGGTCTTTCTCCTCCTGCATGCTCAGAGGAAGGCCCAGGGCTGTGAGGAAGTGTAGCATGAAGGAGATGTTGAGCAGACTAGGTTCAGGTGGACTAAACCCTCAACCTGAACTACCCCATGTTTACCAACTTATGAATCGGTAAGATCTCATATAAGACTGAGTTTTTAAAAATGGGCTTTTAGGGCTGGAGAGATGGCTTAGCGGTTAAGCACTTGCCTGTGAAGCCTAAGGACCCCGGTTCGAGGCTCGGTTCTCCAGGTCCCACGTTAGCCAGATGCACAAGGGGGCGCACGCGTCTGGAGTTCGTTTGCAGAGGCTGGAAGCCCTGGCGCGCCCATTCTCTCTCTCTCCCTCTATCTGTCTTTCTCTCTGTGTCTGTCACTCTCAAATAAATAAATAAAAAATTTTAAAAAAATGGGCTTTTAAAACCAAGAGCTTCTGAAATTATTGAAATAAGTAAAGTTCACAGCTATTTATTGCTGCTCTATTAAAAAGACCCCACCCAGTCGGCATGGTAGCACAGGCCTTTAATCCCAGTACTTAGGAGGCAGAGGGAGGAGGATTGCCGAGAGTTCAGGCCCCCCTGAGACTATAGAGTGAAGCAGGTCAGCCTGAGCTAGAGGGAAACCCTACCTCAAAAAAAGACCCCACCCCTTCATCCACCACTGCCTACTTCCATATTCCATCCCCACAGTAGCCTGCCTGCGTCTGTCTAGCCATGCCTTCTCACCAGTCTGAAACTCCCTTTCTCACCTCACTCCTCAAGATGCAGCTGCCTTCTCCCTGGTGCCCATGCAGCCAAGTATTAAATTCTAGCAGCATGGGACCAGTTGTACATTAAACATCTTCCCAGCTCAAAGATAGATGCTTTTAAAGTCAGGAAATCTGCCTCACTTACTGGCATTCATTACAGTGCCTGATTTAGGAGGCACTTAACAGTGAATGCTGCATAAAGTGGGGAAATTAGGAAGTCAGAAGTTATTTAGTCAATTGCTGTTAGTTGGTAAGTAGGTTGGAAAATTAGTGTCCAGTAAGCTAGAAACATGCTAATGGAGAAGCCTCTCTCTGTAGAGTAATTGGCATTCAGAGGTAAATAACTCCTGAATTTAATCCTTCCCACTGAAAGAATACCTACTGAAGTGCTTATGTATCTTATGGCCTTCTTCGATGAAATGTAGAGAGAAATAAAGTTCTTAAGGGAAGAAGTCATTTACCACCACTTGCCAACTCCAGCTTGCTCTCTTACTCACTGTCTCTGAGGATGGAGATTTATTTCTGGCTCTAAGAGGGCCATGGAGAATCAAGCCAGGTGGACTTGGAATGAGGAGATGTGATTAGAGGGGAAGAACACATGGTGAGTATCTTTCCTATTGGACAACTCTGTATGAAGCACAGTTTGGAGGTGCAGCATTCTACACAGGCTCTCTAGGAGCACTGAGCCTCAAGGATGGCTCTCTTCCTATAGCAGACTCACTTGGAAAGAACGTCACACTGAAGAGACTGTATTTTTTTAATCACACATCGTCTGGGGTACACAGGGGCCACTTCATACATAGGGACTATTTGAAGTAGATCCCTCCTGGTATCTTGTCCTAGACTTCTTGTCAATATGGAAATTTACTATTAGTTAAACTGCTATATTTTTAAAAGGATTTCTTTTTTTAATATTTTTTAATTAATTAATTTATTTATTTGAGAGCAACAGACACAGAGAGAAAGACAGATAGAGGGAGAGAGAGAGAATGGGCGCGCCAGGGCTTCCAGCCTCTGCAAACGAACTCCAGACGCGTGCGCCCCCTTGTGCATCTGGCTAACATGGGACCTGGGGAACCGAGCCTTGAACTAGGGTCCTTAGGCTTCACAGGCAAGCACTTAACCACTAAGCCATCTCTCCAGCCCGAAACTGTTATTTTTGTAATATTTTATTTTTTCTTTATTTATTTGAGAGAGAGAGAGAATGGGTGTGCCAGGGCCTCCAGCCACTGCAAATGAACTCCGGATGCATGTGCTCCTTTGTGCCTCTGGCTTATATGGGTCCTGGGGAATTGAACCTAAGTCCTTTGGCTTTGCAGGCAAGCACCTTAACTGCTAAGCCATTTCTCCAGCCCAGTTGAATTGCTTTTAGGCTGGCAATTTGTCAAGTGACAGGCTGTGGAGAATCTCTCTTATTCCTGTTAGACCTGCTGAAATGAATCCTTATTTCTCAAGGACATTGATTTCCCATCTCTGAAAACCACAGTGGTTGTGTGGACCCTGATATTGTATTCTATACTGATTTTCTTCAGCTACATGATAATATTTTGTTATCAATGCCCCTCTTCCTCTACATTTATGTAATGGGTGACCAAGAAATGCAAAACCACCTTGATAATAAAATCAGTAAAATATGATGATGAAGGTAACTCTGGGACAATATTTTCTTAATTAATTACCCAATTAGGTGAAGATTACCTGCTGGTCTCTCACTTAGAATAGTGGTTCCATACTCTAGTAGACCCAAAACAACATTTTTAAAAAATATTTTTTTGTGGGCTGGAAGGATGGTTTAGCTCAAAGACATGAGCACTGTTGCTATTGATGATGTGGCATTCCAAAATTATAAAAAAACTGGGTAAGTTCTAAACAAAGCAGATTATAGCAGTTCTTCCATTTTTCCTCCATTTACCTAGTTGTAGTCTTAAAAAATGTTCATAATGCCACACACAAAATGTTTTGTGAAATGAAGATAAATAAATGTTCAAAACCTATAAATAGATTTGCATTTACATCAGTCCCCACCTTAGACTTTCAGAAGTCATGTAAGATGTGATGTGTCACTCTAGGAAATGGTCCCACACATTGTAGACCATCTAACAGCCCAGGATCCTGCAGATTCATGGCCACCGGTACTTAAAACGATCCTTAGACTCATAGATACTCCCAATGACTTTCCGATTCTCACTGGGAGGCAGTACCACGTTTGTTGATAACCAGAGTTTTGCAGTGTTTTCCATAAGGTTCCTCCTTGACCCAGGTGATTAAGAGTTGACTGAAGTTGTTAAACCAAGGAATGGTGCACTGGATAGAAGGCTATAGCCCATGGCGTTGGTCATTTCACTTCACCCATGGGAGGGAATGTGATCTAACCTTGGACAGTCAGTTCTCAGATTTATTTAAAAAAAAAAAACAAACTTTCCCTTTCCATGGTTTTTATTTCTTACTGAAATTATAAAGTTACCCTTGAATATAGCTCTCTAACACATTATATATTTTAAAATAGCTAAATGCAAACATGAAAAGAAAAGTTCAATCCTCAGGGAAAAAAAATGATTGGTACGATACCAAACACTTTTTTTTTAGTTCTTTGGGAAAGAGGAAGAAAGAAGAAAGAAAGAAAGAAAGAAAGAAAGAAAGAAAGAAAGAAAGAAAGAAAGAAAGGAAGGAAGGAAGGAAGGAAGGAAGGAAGGAAGGAAGGAAGGAAGGAAGGAAGGAAGGAAGGAAGGAAGGAAGGAAATAAATAAATAAATGCCGGAGCCTGCCGGCTGAAAGGGTTCGAGCCTGATGGGGAGTGAGGATTAAGGAAAGACAGAAGAAAGAGTGAAAGCATGGACTCCAGTCCAGGGCTGAAGCCAGTACTGAAGACATCATTTATTTCACAGTATCCCTTTTTATATTTTTTTACAAACAGTTTTTCCATGGACAAAGATTTTATGAGCTTTACAAGTTCCTATCAAAAAACCTTTCTGTTACAGAGTTTTTGCATTTCAATCATTTCTCAGTACAAAGGACCAGCCAAATGGCTGAAGATACTAATCTTGCTTACAGGTAGGCTGCTATAGTTTTGCTAATGTCTTGCTGCCAGACAGCTTCCTGACACTGAAGATACACAATCTTACTTGCAGGAAGGCTGCTATAGTTTTGCTAATGTCCTGCGGCCAGAAGCCCAGGGCTATGGATACAAGTCCAGCCAAAATGGCTCCTGACAAAGAAAGAAAGAAAGAAAGAAAGAAAGGAAGGAAGGAAGGAAGGAAGGAAGGAAGGAAGGAAGGAAGGAAGGAAGGAAGGAAGGGAGGAAAGAAAGGAAGAAAGAAAGAAAGAAAGACAGGAAGAAAGACAGGAAGAAAGACAGGAAGAAAGGAAGGAAGAAAGGAAGGGAGAAAGCAAGAAAGCAAACGAAAATGGGCACACCAGGAACTCCAGCTACAGCAAACGAACTCCAGACGCATACACCACCTTGTGCATCTGGCTTACCTGGGTCCTGGGAAGTGAACCTGGGACCTTTGGCTTTGCAGGCAAGTGCCTTAACCACTAAGCCATTTCTCCAGCCCCCAAACACTTTTAATCCCAGTGCGGGGGGGGAGGGGTGGAGGTAGGCAGGTTCCTGGGGCTCACTGGCCAACCAATCTAGCCTAGTTAATGAGTTCCAGGACAGTGAGAGAACCTGTCTGAATCCAAAAAAAAAAAAAAAAAAATGTGGACTGTGCCTGAGAAACAACACCCAAGGTTGTCCTCTGGCCTGTACACACATGCTCACACACACGCACCTCCACACACATGAACCTACATGCACACACACACACACACACACACACACACACACCATCATCACTTGGACTCATGCATAAAAAATATAAAAAATATGACCAAAGAGACAACATTATTTGCCTAATTCCTTCCTCACACAGCATTAAACATGCACCCTAGTCTCTGTGTGCAAGCTCAACTTTAAAGGATTAAGAAGTGAACATAAAGTCCCCCAGGCTCCAAGAAACTATCTCCAGGTCTCATACTCTCTGATCTCCTCATGGAAGAGTTCTTCAGCTCTTCCTGCAAGAAGCCATTTCCTCTCACTTTTAGACTCAATTCTAACCGTTTGAATGCCATCGTTGGCAGAGCAATTTAGAAAGTAGGGTCAGAGTAGAAACTGAACACAGGTAGTAATGTGAGCCGCTCACTATGGGGACAAGCAGCTTCACTATCCCCAAGAGCCTCTATAAGACAGGACAACATGGTAACTCACATACAAAAGAAAAGTTATGATCAATGCCTTTTGTCGCAAAAGCAGAAAAATCCAAAATAACAGAATCCCCAGGGTGAGGGTCAGAAGTCCTTAAGAGAGCATCTTACGTGGTGCTTGTATTTTAGGAGTAAGGATATGGAATGCGAAGTGTGGGCTTGGCACAGCAGCCCAGCCTCTTCGGTATTCAAGCACTGAGGGGAAGAAGTGCAGAGAATCCCAGTATCTTCTTCTTAATATTGGTAACCACCAATAGAAGAAAGTTCATCTCCTGAAGCACACCATCTGTTTGTTTGGCCCTTGTAGGTGTGTGCTATGCAGAGTTTGGAGTTCGAGTCCCCAAGACCACAGGATCTGCCTACACCTACAGCTATGTTACTGTAGGGGAATTTGTGGCATTTTTCATTGGTTGGAACCTGATACTGGAGTATCTGATTGGCACTGCAGCGGGCGCCAGTGCTCTGAGCAGCATGTTTGACTCCCTGGCAAACCACACCATCAGCCACTGGATGGTGGACACCGTGGGAACTCTCAACGGCCTAGGTGAGACTGCTCCATCCTCATTCCCCATCATGCAAACTTGCTAAGCCAAATAAAGGGGTACCCCTTTCAGAATGCAACCTGGGAAAAAAAATGTGTCAAGAACTTAAAATACTTTTTTTGTTTGGCAAAGGGATTCCTCATCCTGCAGTCATTCTGATTTTCATGAGCAAAAAGATGTTCATCAAAATCTTATTTAAGGGCTGAAGAGATGGCTTAGCGGTTAAGGCATTTGCCTGCCAAGCCAAAGGACCCAGGTTCAATTCCCCAGGACCCACATAAACCAGATTCACAGGGTGGTACAAGTGTCTGGTGTTTTTTTACAGTGGCTGAAGGCCCTGGCACACCCTTTCTCTCTATTAGCCTCTTTCTTTCTCTTTCTCTTTCTCAAATAAATAAAATATATAAATTTTTTAAAAATTAAAAATCTTATTTAAGTAGCTGGGCATGGAAGGGAACATTTTTGTTGTTGCTGTTCATTATTTATTTATTTATTTGAGAGTGACAGAGAGAGAGAGAGAGAGAGGTTGAGAATGGGCACGCCAGGGCTTCCAGCCACTGCAGACGAATTCCAGATGCGTGCGCCCCCTTGTGCATCTGGCTAATGTGGGTCCTGGGGAACCGAGCCTCGAACCGGGGTCCTTAGGCTTCACAGACAAGCGCTTAACTGCTGAGCCATCTCTCCAGCCCCAGAAGGGAACATTTTAATCCAAGCACTTGGGAGGGTAGGAGTATCATTGTGGGTTCAAGGCCAGCCTAAAACTACACAGTGACAGGTCAGCCTAGGCTAGAGTGAGATCCTACCTCAAAAAAAAAAAATCTTATTTAAAGAGGACCAGTAGTTTTTGAATTTGGGGGTTTTTTCAGACTTGGAAATTTTTGCCTATTCATAATGGGATAGTGTGGAAATTGCACCCAAATCTAACAACTTCATTGATGTTTCATATATCTCCTAGACAAATCCCCATCACCTGAAGATAATTGTATTCAATGTTCTTAATATATTTGTGCACAAAACAAACTTTTGTGGTATAGATTTTTCACTTGTGACATTATGATATCAAACAAAATGTTTCAAATTCTGTAGCACCTCAGATTTTAAATTTTCAGATTGAGGTGCTCAACTCATAATGAGAGAAATTAGAAACAGTATAAATATTGTTCAAAAGGACAAATGGTCAAGTGAGTTGAGGGTGCGTATTGAGTACCTATCAACTGAAAGGGTGGTAAAGGAAGAGCCTGGTGATAGCAGGGAACATGTTTTAATATTGAATGTAAAGTATCAAAGTAAAAACTCTACTGTACGTGTTTCATGCCAATAGCTACATAAGAATGAACCAGTGCAGGAGAAAGAACTGGAAGAAACTTCACTGGTGGTTTCATCATATTTTTTTTCAATTTGTCATAAATAATCATATATTAACTTCTCAACTAAAAAGTATGTTAAGGAACCAAACAGAATTCTGCCTATCAAAGTCAGCAAGGGCACTATGAGTGAATGAATGTGAAACACGCAGATGGGCCTCAGGTTTCATCTGTCACTCGTCATCAACTTTCCATCCTGATGTCCAGCACATCCTTTTCATATGAGCAGGAAACAAGCAGTTGAGGAAGCCTTAGAATCTTACCTCAGAACTCCCAAGGAAGACTGGGGATATAACTCAGAGGTCCATCTCAGCAGTAGAGTGATTATGTAGTGTACTTGAGTCCTTGAGTTCAACCCCCAGCATTTCAGAAGGAAAGAAGATGGGAAGAAGGAAGGAGGGAAAGTCTTCTAAGGAATGATCTGAGGATATATTAAAACACTGGGCTTCAGCATTCCTAACTCATAAAAAAAAAAAATCGCAAAGATGCTGACCACCCTGTTACCATGATAAAAAGTATGAAGCTCATATCTGAATGGTAATTTCCTAAAATTTTAGGTCAGAAAGAGCCCAAAACAGGTCATCTATCTTCTTCAATCTACAGAAGAGGCTGCATACCCACAGCCCAACTGCTGGCCTTTGGCAAAAGTACAGCTGAAATGCCAGAGCCGGTGCTGAGCAGTACCTCTTTCCCTCTGTAGAGGGCAGGAGTCCACTGGCCAATGTGAAGGACCAAGCCAGCAGACCCTGCTCACTAGTCATTTTCTCTGCAACCACATACCACCAAGTCGAGGGCATGGGGTGGGAGGATGCTCTGAACATGTTTTTCAAAGATGCACTGTTTTAAATTTTCAAATAAAAAATATTGGAATGTGATAAAAATTTTGGAAAATATTTTCAAAATTAGGAATGATGAAGATAAAGCAGTTATCAAAGAATATGTCAGACTTACATATATATACATATATAAATTCCCAGGACACTCCTGGCTTCAATTGTGCTTTGTCATTGGCACCTTGTAATTGTCACCTCACATATCCCAATTTTTGATCCAAAATATCAGGTCATTCCACCTGAATACCAATGCTTCAATGATTTGCGGATAGACACTGATAACCTGCTTATGGACCATAACATACACATGTATACACACACACACTTCCTTCTCCTCTGTTCCTGACAGACTGACCACTGCTCTAAACTGAGCTCAGTTGCACTGAGGTAGAACCAAGGGTCCATTCGCATGATGCTTTCTTTCCTCTGGACATTAATCATGTCCTTCTCCTCCAGGGAAAGGCGAAGAATCTTACCCGGACCTTCTGGCTTTGGTGATTGCCATCATCGTGACCATCATCGTGGCTCTGGGAGTGAAGAATTCCGTGGGCTTCAACAATGTCCTCAATGTGCTGAACCTGGCTGTGTGGGTGTTCATCATGATCGCAGGCCTCTTCTTCATCAACGGGAAATACTGGGCTGAGGGCCAGTTCTTGCCTCATGGCTGGTCAGGGGTGAGTTCGATCTCAAAGGCTGGAATATCCTCTTGAAAACAGTCTAAAAAACACAGTTTTAACACAATGCCATTCTGTCTCATAATCATCACACCTTCTTTGTTATTTTAATCCAAATGTAATTGGATGTTCTGGTGGAGTGGGTCATTTTTCTTTCTCATCTATTTGTTTCATGGCATTTTATACCTTACTTTACACAAATAATAATTTGAACAGGTCAAACCTGGGGTTGCTTGCAATACGCCTGCTACTGTGCTTTGCATGGTATGCCTCATTTCATTATCTGGAAGAAATTCACCTTCAGGACTTAAAGATGGGTCTGAGCAGTAAAGTGCTTGCTGCACAAGTATGAGGACCTGAATGGGCATTCCCCAGGGCTTGGCACAGTAGCCCTCTTCTGTATTCCCAATGCCAGGGAAGCAGAGACAGAAGGATACCTAAGGCTTGCACTAGCTAGTCTAGCTGCATGGGTGAGCTCCAGATTCAGAGAGAGAGAGTCTCAAAAGCTAACATGGAGAGTGACTGAGGAAGATGCCATGCATACATGCATAAATATGTCCACACAATATGAACCTTCATGCCCATGCAAAAATAAAAATAAAAGCTGAAAATGAAAAAAATTACACCTAGAGGGGTCCAGTGACTTTCTATCAAGCACAGTATAAGTGACAGGACCAGGGAACTGTCAAACCCCAGAGCCTGTGCAGGACCAGTTCTGTAGAGTATCTACACAGACTGCTAAGAGAGGCCAACATACACATGAATAAAGACAAATCAGTAAAGGAAGCCAGGAAGGGTGGATGGATAGGGAAGAATAAGGTTTACCAAGGTATGAAACTGAGGAAAGGATTATCTTTAATCCAGTCCCAACATTTGACTCTGGGGTAAAGAGCCGTGCTCAAGCCCAAGGGCAGCTGACTAGGCTCAGCAGAGCGCTGGTTACTGACCCCACTCCAGAGGCATAGAAGTCTAACCCTGTGTGACCTGGGGATGAACACAAAGGTAGGCTGGAAAGAAGCATAAAAATAATAAAGACACAACATCAATGTTTATCCCATGTGTGAATAACTCCATCATGGTTTGTGTATAGATACATATTTTTACAAGTCTAAATTCACATTTTCTTAATGAAAGCAGGGAAGGAAGCTGTCATTCACTTTTTCAGAAGGCTTGGGGCACTTGGCATTTTAAAATGGCTTCTTCATTCTTCTAAGGAAGGACCAGCTAGCCCTATAACTGCATATTTGCATGTAGTTGAGATAGGGTGAAAAAAGAAAAAAAGAAATACAGGTTGGACTTGGTGCTTGTCTTGTAATCCCAATGCTAAAGAAAAAGGATCAGAAGTTCGGGGGTAATTGGGACCAGTTGGTGAGATCCTATCTCAGAAAAAATTAAAATAAAGAAAATAGTTATGAGCCCAGTGGATACAATTCTAATCATCTCCCTTATGACTACTGTATTGTAACTTGTTACATATTCTTTGGGGTATCGTGTGCAGCATGTGACGCTGGATTTCTGTGTGCTGGTCTTCTGCGTGGCTAAGACTAAAAGAAAAGTAGCCTCTGGAGTTTTTCAGTTGTGTGATGGACCCTATAGTATAACTTATCTTCAATTTTGAACATAGAGGAGTGGAGGTGAAAACAAGAACTCTCCAAACATAAGTCCTTTCTCCTAAGAAAAAAAAAAAAACTAAGGTACCATCCAAAAAAAAGTGGGTGGGCTGGACCAAGAGATATTTTTAGATCTCAGCCCCAGGATATGGTGGTATTAGAAACTCAAGGTCAGAGTGGCAAATTCTTACACTGACATGTGATTTTAAGGTGCACCTGGTTTCTTTTGCCAGTATGACTATAAAAAAAAAAAAAAGCTCATTTTGTAGATTTATTGGTAGACTTTGCTAGCCTATCTTTTTTTCTTGTGACAGTAGGACATAAATCAGAGAATTTTCAGCTGGCAGGGATCTTAGAGGTCCCTCAGTACTGTCCCTTCATTTGACAGATGATTGAATAACTAGAAGTCCAGAAAGGCATGCTGGCCTAGTTCTGGGGTTAGAATGCACATGCAGAATTCCACTTACCTTTCATAGCTTTTGCTTAGACTGGTTTTCCTCCAAGATGTGTATGTATCAGAAATCACTCCTGGAGAACACTCAAAATAACTTCTGTTTATTTGGTCATGCCATGTTCTTCAATGGAGAGAAATAAGCAACCAAATGGTTTGAGCCAAAATTTTGAGTCTTCTGCTTATCTATAAGAATTCCACAGAACCACAAAACTCATCTCTCCTCTCTGAAATAAAGGTTGAAACTGGTTCCAACTAGAAGAAGAGACAAAGAAGCACTGTTGACTCCATTCTGGATTCTTTAAGTCTGTATTTCTTATGATAAAAATTGTGTTTTCTTATCACATAAGAAAAACAACAAATTACAAGAGTAAAAAGAAAGAATGTCTTCTTGGAATTCAATTGCATTTTTATTGTAGCTTATGAAACTGTTCTCACCATTTTTTTTAACAATGCAAGAGATTATTAGGTCGTGGTGTTACTGTAACACATGGGTACTAATCAACTGCCAAGTTTTCTCATCTATAAGTGGAAAAACAGTTTGTACCAGATGCTTGCAGAAAAGGACAAAACACAAGCTGAGGAGATAGATCAATAAGTAAAAGTGCTTGCTACACAAGCATGAGAACCTAAGTTCAATACCCAGCACCCATGTAAAAATCTAGACATGACCATGCACGCCTAGTACACCAGCACGTAAAGTGGGGACAGAGATAGGAGATCAGGTTCAAGGAGAGACTCTTTCTCAGGGACATAAGGCAGAAGATCAGTAGGTGAATACCCCTGACATCTTCCTCTTGCACATGGGGCACATGCATCTGCACTTACATGTACATATACCACACACACACACACACACACACACACACACACAAACGTAACACATACTACACACACACACACTAAAGTCATAAAGATGCACTTTAAAACAAGAGGAAAAGAAAATGATAAAATCTTGTTTTCTTATGTGTATAGTAAGAATAGCAGAAGGAAGGAGCTAACATTTACTGATCACCCTGTTAGATGTCTGTCATCATGCTCCATGGACACTGTCCTCACTCTCATAACATATTTTAAAAGTGATATTTTAGCCCCAGCTCAAAAATGGATAATTAAAGGTTCAGAGATGCTGGTAACCTACCTGATCTCACTTAGTGCCAGGACTGAAGTTTCTGCCTGGATTGGTGTGATTCCCAGACACTTTCCACTCTCTAGAGTACCTTGTGCATGATATGCTCAGCCTTTCTTTTAAAAAATAATAATAAGGGCTGGAGAGATGGCTTAGGCTTGCTGCTCAAGTCTCAGTGCCCAAATTTGGATCCCCAGACCCCACATAAAAGATGGGCTGGGGAAATGGTTTAGTGGTTAAGGCACTTGCCTGCAAAGCCTAAGGACCCCGGTTCAATTCCCCAGGACCCACGTAAGCCAGATGCACAAGAGGGTGTATGTGTCTGGAGTTTGTTTGCAGTGGCTGGAAGCCCTGATGCTTCCATTCTCTCTCTCTCTGCCTCTTTCTCTCTCTGTCTGTCACTTGCAAATAAATAAATAAAATAAACAAAAATAATTTTTTTAAAAGATGGAAGCCTTAAGAAAAAAAAGGGCTGGAGAGATGGCTTAGCGGTTAAGCGCTTGCCTGTGAAGCCTAAGGACCCCGGTTCGAGGCTCGGTTCCCCAGGTCCCACGTTAGCCAGATGCACAAGGGGGCGCACGCGTCTGGAGTTCGTTTGCAGAGGCTGGAAGCCCTGGTGCGCCCATTCTCTCTCTCTCTCTCTCTCTCTCTCTCTCTCTCTCTCTCTCTCTGTCTTTCTCTCTGTGTCTGTCGCTCTCACATAAATAAATAAAAATAAACAAAAAAAATTAAAAAAAAAAAAAAGATGGAAGCCATGGCAGGCTTCTGAAATTATAGAATCCTGAGAGCAAGAAGGGAGACAGAACTATGAGCTCTGCCACCTCTACCACCTCTGCTGAGGCCCAGGATAAATTGCAGAGGAAGCAGCAACAGGTGTGCTGCTCTCACTGCTAACACGACATCCAGTTCCAGGGAGCTGGCAACAGAAACTATGGTCAATCAAAACCCAGCTCTACAGAGAACTCAATACTAATTCAGACTGCTAACAGGCCCACCATAGCTCAGAGACCACTGCAGAAGGGGGAGACATAAAGATTGTAAGAGCCACCAGATAGGCAAAAATACCCCGAGACACAGTCTCCTAACAGAGCATGACTAAGGCCTTCATGACCCCACAATGAATACCAATAACCCCACTGAGGAGGGCCCTCAGGGAAAGAGGAGTGGGGGTGAAGGAATATAAGAATATATCCTTTTGCAAAAGAAAAAATGAAGGCAGGCAGAGACAGGAGAATTTCTCAGAAGGTCAAAGGCCAGGTAGTCTGGCAAACACAAAAGTGAACAACAATGAGAATATGAGACCCTGCCTCAGACAAGGTGGGTGGCAAGGACCAACTCCCAAAAGTTGTCCTTTGATTTCCATATGTGCACTATGGCATATGTGCAGCCACAATCACACACATGAGGACACACATACATACACATACATACACACATCCAAAAATAATGGTAAATTAATTAATATGACATGTTTCCATTAACTTTCATTGATACTTAGAATCTAGAAGGAACATTGGGAAATAACCAACTCTTTTTTTATCTTCAGATGGAAATAGAGTCAAACTGACTTGCACTGAGTTTGTGCTGTGTACACAGTAGATTAGGTCCCGTATAAAGAGTAGAATAAGTGAATATCCTTTGTACAATTGTTCTTTTCTCATCTGAAGGAAATTAACAAGTCTTTTAAACTTTGATTTCCTCTGCTGCTTTGTTCTTGGGTTTTCACTGTCTTTAAGGATCTCCTCTTCTCTTCTCTTCTCCGGGCTGGGCATTATTCCCCAGTAAGGAGACCACCTCATTAAGGAAGGAGTAATCAAACCAGCCTTATAGCCTCCCACTAAGCATTCTGGATTCTCACTAGCATTTGTGAGAAGAAAAGAACTAAATTCAAGCACACAAAAAAGAATGAATGAATGACTTTTCTAACATTTAACATCTTCAAGACAAACTCTTCCATATATGTTTCATTTAATCTTCACAAGAGCTCAGCAAAATAAGTACAATGATTGATACTTTTATATCGAAAATAACTGAAGCTTTAAAAAACTGAAGATCAAGTCTTGGGAGATTGCTCAGTGGGCAAAGTGCTTGTTGTGCAAACACGAAGACCTGAGTTCAGATCCCCACAACCCATGTAAATGCTAGGCATGGTGGTGCTTGCTTGTAAAGCCAAGTGCTCAGGGGGAAAGACAAGATGATCCCTGGGAAAGCCAGCTGGCTAGTCTAGCTGAATGGGTGAGCTCTGGATTAGGTGAAAGACTGTCTCAATAGGTAATGTGGAGATCTGCTGGCCTTCCCATGCATGTGCACATATATACAGGTGTTCTCGTACATACATACATGTGCACAAATACATACAAATATACATATACACATGCACATACACCACATACCCACACACACAAAAAAAAGGACAGCTATAGGCTATAAGTAATGGAGTAGAAATTGAATTCCAGTTCTGGATTAACCAAAGCCTATGATTACTCCCTCACCCTTGGGATGTGGGTCCATAAGACTACCTGTCTTTAAAAGAGAGAACTGGGATTGGAGAGATGGCTTAGTGGTTAAGCGCTTGCCTGTGAAGCCTAAGGACCCCGGTTCAAGGCTCGGTTCCCCAGGTCCCACGTTAGCCAGATGCACAAGGGGGCGCATGCATCTGGAATTCGTTTGCAGTGGCTGGAGGCCCTGGCGCGCCCATTCTCTCTCCCCCTCTATCTGCCTTTCTCTCTATGTCTGTTGCTCTCAAATAAATAAATAAATAATGAACAAAATTTATTTAAAAAATTAAATTAAAAAAATAAAAGAGAGAACTATTTTTTGAAAACTTCCATAATTATAGACAATAAGCCATGATAATTCCCTCCCCCACTTTCCCTTCACCAATCCACTCTTCATCATATCCCCTCTCACTCTCAATTGGTGTCTCTTTTATTTGGATGTCATTGTCTTTTCCTCTTATTATGAGGGTCTTGTGAAGGTAGTGCTAGACACTACAAGGTCATAGATATAAGGCCAACTCATGTCTGGAAGAGTACATTGTATGTTGTGCGACTCTTCCTTTGGCTCTTACATGCTTTCTGCCACCTCTTCTGCAATGGACCCTGAGCCTTGGAGGGTTTGATAGAGATGTTTCAGTGCTGGATACTCCTCTGTCACTTCTTCTCAGCACTATGGTGCCTTTTCAGTCATCCCAGTGAAGACCACCTATCTTTATTTTTCACCATTGACCACTGACCTCACCCCAATCCACATTTAATATCATGAATAGACTTGTCATTGACCACCAAGAAAAGCTTGGCTGGAACTTCAGTACAAATCCATTATCCCTGAAGGAAACCAAAACGCATGTCCCAGTGGCTGTGACTAAAAGGATCATCTGAGCACAAAGGACAGCGGTACCAGGAGGCTGCTGACTCATCTTCTGATTTACCCCAGCCTTGGATTTCTGCACAGTACGTTTCCTCCCTGGTGACCAGGCTTGGTCCTGTCCTTCTTCAACTCTCCTTCCAGCTCCCTTTTCCAATCCAACAGAGTTACTATCAATTTAATTCACATGTTTTAAGGCCTGACACCCTCCCACGGCCCTACTGTCCACCAAGGTAACAAACACATGTCCCCTCTTCCCTAACATGTGTCAGCAGAAGTATGTTGCCTACTTGGTCACTGTGCTCCTTAGAGAAACCCTGAAACCTACTGCTGAAGAGAGGACTGGTTTCTGATACTGTAGGTAGGAGGGAATGAGGAAACCCTGGCATAAGCTATCATTTAGAAAAATAACATTACATGAACCTGAGCACAATCCCTAAATGTTTTGAAAGGGTTAATGAGCAGTAAGCACCCTGACCCTGGTAATGGAGCCCTCACAAATCTACCCTTTCCCCTGCTCCAAGCACATCCTTCCAAAGAAAATAGCTAAAGGAATGGTTTACTCACTTACAGGTTCTGGGTCAAATGCTTCTTTGGTCTTGAAAAGCTCAAGAACAACAAACATTTTCCCCTATATCAAGTGACTCTGGCCCTCAGCTGAACCCCCTGCTTCCATCTGCAATTCCTCAGCCCCTGAACATTGTTGGATGTGTGTGCCCTTTATGTTATTTGTTCTTGATGCTATCTTATGGCTTTTCTTTATCCAAATAAGATGCTGTACCAGCACAAATAGCTCCCGGGAAAACGGTCCACAGTAAGAATCTGTGGTCAATTCTGACAGCCTCCAAAGAAAGGAAAAGTTTTTTTGTATTTTTTTATGGGCTCCACACGTGAATCCATTTGTTGGAGCCTATTAGCACATTCCATTGTCACTATGGACAGGCTGCTATTAGAGCTGGGGCATGAGGGTGGACAAAAATACTATTAACATTGGAATTTTGTCTTGTTACCCTGAGAGTAAATTATGTAAAGATGCCTAATTATTTCCTAGCAATCTGCAGGCTGGCCAGGACAGAGTATGGGAGGCCTGTCTCATCCTAACGCCTCTCAAATATCATCAAGGCACAGGAGGCCGGCTTTTAGGGACCGCACACACTGAGCAGCAGACTGATAATGACACTGCTTTTGACAACTAAGTAAGCAGCGGCCCTCCAGCTACTGAGACACACGCTGCTTTCCTGCAAAGCCCTTGGCAGGATGGGCCCATGCTGCATCACCTGGCTGGGCATCAGCACAGGCTTGCCACACATGCTTTCTTGCATGTATCTAATAGTCCTCACAATAGTATCCTTATCATAAATGCTGGTGGCCAGATGACAGTGGGAGAGTGAAGCGAAAAACAGCTTTAGTTTTGGGGTGGGCAGAGATGCACCTTTCATTGTATGGCCTTTTTGAACTTAATCATTTGCTTGCAAAGAAGAAATGCTCATTCAGACTCACCAGAGGACTGAGGAGATGGCTCCATAGGTAAAGTGCTTGCTGCACAAACATGAGGATCTGCATTCAGATCATCAGGGAACCTGAGGTATTGTGGCACATACTTGTAATCCCAGGGCTGAGAAGGAAGAGATGGGAAGATCCCTATAGCTTGCAGGCTATCTCTTCCAGCCAAATCATGGAGCTCTAGGTTCACTGAGCTATCCTGTCTCAAAAAATAAAGTGGAGAGACTGGAGAGATGGCTCAGTGGTTAAAGGCATTTGTTTGCAAAGCCCAATTGCCCTGGATTTAATTCCCCAGGATCCACATATAAGCCAGATGTACAAAGTGGCGCAGGAGTCTGGAGTTGGCTTACAGTGGCAGGATGCCTGGCGAGCCCATACTCATGTTCTCATTCTGTTTGCCTCTTTCTTTCTCTCTGTCACAAAATAAATAAATAAAATTTTAAAAATAAGTGAAAGACAACATTGACCTTTGGTGCACACACGCGCACACACACACATGCATGTAGACATCACATATGAACACATGTACATGAATACATGTATACCATATACATATGTACACAAGACAAAGAAGAGGAGGAAGAAAATACTCAGGTAGCTGAATGTGGCCTGTAATCCCAGTACTCAGGAGTAAGAGACAGGAGCATCACAATTTTGAGGGCACCTGGGCTACGTACAAAGAATCTGTCTCAAAAACTTAAAAAAAAAAAAAAAAAAAAAAAAAAAAAAAAAAAAAAACCTAACTTAATACAAAGGTGAACTTTTGCTGATTTTGTTCATCTGTCTTCTTAGGCAAGAGTCTGCTTGACCTTGGCAGGTAGGCTGGCCTTGTCCTACTTCCCTCCATTACTCAAGTCTACTGCCATCCTCATGTCAATCCTGCATTGCGTAAGACTCGCTCCTCATTTCTACCTGTTGACATTAGCCATTAGTGGGAGATATTAGCAGGCAATCAGAGGAGAGGACAGTAAAACCAGGGTGTTGCTTCCTCAGTACCTCTAGCCCTGACCCCACACTAGCTGTGTGTTCCTGCTGACTGGCCCTGCTCCCCTCTCCAGCTCTCAATGAACTCCAGGAACACCATTCTGCCTTACAGATGACAACAGTTGCCACAACTACCTCCAGTCTTTTCACTGATGGCATTTCTAGTTCCCCATATGAAAATTCAGGCTAATCTATTTCCTCTTTTCAAACTTATTTCCCCTCTGCCCACCTTGAGCATAATTTTATGCTATCTAATCCTCATCAATACTTGCCATCCATTGTTTCATCCACTTAGAAAGAAGAGCATTTTTAAAACATTATATAGATACTTACTAATCTTGTTCAGTTTGCTACCATAGTCCAGGAGACATTGGGGTCCTAGAGTATCCTCAATCTCCAAGCCCCACAAGGTCAAGCTCAGAATGCTTTTTGCTAGTGACTGTATCCTCTTTCTTAAGCACAGTTCCTGGCACATGGTAGTGGTGAATATGTACGTGTCAGTTTCTAAATGGGTGAGCTTGTGCTCTTGAATTTCATCTGCTCCAAAGCAATTCACAGTATTAGTGATAGTGCTGATGACAAAAGCCAACAGTTGTTGAGCATTTACTATATTTCACGATGGTAGTTTATCTCATGTAATCTTTGAAATAGCACTATGAGTTCAGTGTCATTAGACAGCCCCATGTTAGTAATAAATAAACTTAGGTTCTGAGAGATTAGAAACTTATTCTGGGTCACCAAGACAGCATGGGCAGAACCAGCTAAAGCCAGTCTCCACTTTCACAGTCTCCACTGCTAACAAGCCCAGTCCTTCCTGCATGCATAACTCTAGGAGCCTCAGGAACTCAGAGTGTTCCTTCTGCTCCAGCTATGACCTGTCAAATCCTCTGATGCTTGGAGGGTGTCCTCCATCATGTCCTCTGCTTTTCTGGTCAGACAGCCCTAGGTATCCTGCTCTTCCTCATAGAAATGTGTCATCCACATCTCACCATTTTCTAAGGTAGATTTGCACCAACACATACTTGTCATGCCAAGTCACTATATAACTTGTAAGGGAAGAGAGTATTATATGTGCATGTGCATGTATGTGGATGTATTTATAAGGGAAAGAGATGTTAAAGGAAGAGAAATCAGGCATTGTTTTCTTCTGGAAGCTACTTAAAGAGAGAGACTGAGATCCAGAGGCTCCTAAGAGCTCATCAACATTGAAATAGACTTAAAACTCACCCACCACGACTCAGGGGATTTTGAAGAAGAGGGGATGGAAAGATTGTAAGAGTCACAGGTTGAGACATCATGCCCAGTGGGATTCCATTCCCCCCCCTCAAAAAAAATAGCTGACTGCTACTCCCACAACACATAAACCACAACCCCATGGGGAATACCTGCAACCCCCCAAGGAGCATCTTCAGTGGAATGGGGGAAGGGATGAGGGAAAAGAGGGTACCAACACATGATGTATTCATACAAAATATGTTGATGATGATAATAATGATAATAATAATAAACAAAAAAAGCTTTTATTTATTTGCAAGCAGAGAGAGAGAAAGAAGGAGAGAATGGGTGTACTAGGGCCTCTATCCAATGCAAATGAACTTCAGATGCATGTGTCACTTTATGCATCTGGCCTTATGTGAGTACTGGGAAATCAAACCCAGTTCAAAAAGCCTTAACCACTGAGCAATCTTTCCAGCCCCAGTAGGAGTTTTTGAGGTTTTTTGTTTGTTTGTTTTTATGGTTTTGGGAAAATGGGAGGGGTGCTTTTGTTTTTTGATTTTGGAGGTAGGGTCTTGCTCTATCTCAGGCTGATGTGGAATTCACTATGTAGTCTCAGGATGGCCTCGAACTCACAGCAATCCTCCTACCTCAGCCTCCTGAGTGTTGGGATTAAAGGCATGTGCCACCACACCCTGGCTGGAAGCGACTTTAAGTCAAGGCTTCACCTTGATCAAAACCGTTCAGCAACCCTTCAATCTCAGTTTGTGTTCATCCTTGAAAATCAGCAATACTTGCCAGTGGAATCTGTTCTCTCTCCTTGTCTGGCAGCCAAAGGCACTTTCCATGTCCTGGTACAAAGGACTTTGCTAAATGGAAAGTAGTTTTCTTCTGTCCCAGAAAAGAGCTCTTAGAAGATGGACGGAGCTGCTAATGTTTGAGAGACTCTGTCCATTGACCTATTAAAGGAGTAGAAGTTCTGATATTTTGTCCTATAGACCCTCTTGCAATATGATGAAACTTATTGGATCCCTTACAAATTTTCTTTTTAAACAAAGAGTCTAATTACACAAAAATTCAAAATCAGTTCTATAGAAATGCACTAATGAATCTCAATGGGTTGTATAATGGTGTACTTCTCTACTGGCGCTTTCATATTAACATCCATATCTAATAACCAGCATAATTTGGCACAGCGTGACATTTCAAGATCCCTGCAACAGATCGCACATATATGTAAATATATGATTGTTATGGGTGACAAAGTCAGAGCACCTTCATAATCAAAAAATGCTAAAATTGGGCTGAAGAGATGGCTTAGCAGGTAAGCACTTGCTTGTGAAGCCTAAGGACCCTGATCCAAAGCTCGATTCCCCAGGATCCACATAAGCCAGATGCACAAGGTGGTGCATGCATCTAGAGCTTGTTTGCAGTGACTGAAGGCCCTGGTGCACCTCTCTCTCTCTCTCTCCATCTTTCTGTGTATGTCACTCTTAAATAAGTAAATAAAAATGATAAAATTCAGTTAAAAGCTAGTGAAAATAAAAACGTGGTTCTTTTCCAACAAAATTCACAGATCCCCAGAACGCCTTTGCCCCAAGGACAAGAGCCTGTGGGGTAGGTCAGGAGCATGGCAACACTAGTTGGGAAGTGTGCAGAAGATACCACCTCATTTTACCAATGAGAGATGGTTACTTTAGAAGGAGTGAGATCTTCAATTTTGTGATGTAGCTGGCAGGTTCTCGGATTTAGTGTTTTCATTAGTTTTTATTAGTTTTTTACGAGTGAAAACTCTGGACAAGCACATCTTTTACAAACTGCATGTGGAGAAGTGAGGGATAGTCCACGCCATACCAGCCCTACCTTCAACACTTACAGTTTGTGACTTCACGCAGGACATAGGACATTGCCAAGCATTGGAAGAGACATACTTCCACTTTCATTTAATAATGAGAATACCAAGGCAAGGAACCTTGCTGAAACTTCAGCAGATTCTCTAGAAGAAAGCCACACATACCTTGACAGGAGATTTTTATTAACATCTTAACGACCTAACCACCCTTAAAATTACATCAACTCCTGCTGACAGACACCAGCAAATGTCACTGGGTAAATGGCATCTCCCAGCTTTGCTCGAGCCACCTGTTGCATACCCAGCCAGGTCACTCAAGCCCTCAAAAGGAGCAGAAAACCAAACTCTGGTTCTGCTCTGGTAGAATTGGTAGATGAAACAGAGCACAGAAATGCCAATGTGCTCCCTAAAATATAGGAATGGCCAATTTATTGATGTCCAGAAGTTATTTGAATGTGCTGAATGTGCCAATTTTTTAAACTTTATTTTTATTTATTTTTGTATTTATTTGAGAGGGAGGGAGAAAGAAAGAGAGTGAGAAAGAGAATGGGCACTCCATGGCCTTCAGTCTCTGCAAACAAACTCTAGACCCATGTACCACCTGGTGCATCTGGCTTACATGGAACCTGGGGAATTGAACCTGGTTTCTTTAGCTTTGCAGGCAAGCACCTTAAGCACTGAGCCATCTCTTCAGCCAACTGTGCCAATTTTTATTTGGCCATATCTCTAGTTAACACATAAGGAAGTTGCTCAGAGTCACACAGCAAGAAAGTAGGAGCGATCAGAACCGGGTGTTTATCGCAAGCTGTACCATGTTCCATGCCGTAGCTTTCAAAAATGGCTACAAGGTTTTGGGGCAATAGTGGGAGCCACACTGAAGCCGTGGCTCTGCCCAGACCTTCTGAATCTGACAAAAATGCCGTCATTTGTACAGGTGCTACAAGGAGCAGCCACATGTTTCTATGCTTTCATCGGCTTTGACATCATCGCCACCACTGGAGAGGAAGCCAAGAACCCAAACACGTCCATCCCTTATGCTATCACGGCCTCTCTGCTCATCTGCCTGACAGCATATGTGTCTGTAAGTACCAAATGCTGATGGGACCCTCTCCATAGCCTTTGTATATTTGACCTTAAAATGTAACTATAAGACTATGTCCCTGACTCTATTGGAACATAGGCTTTTCCTTGCACCTTCTTGGTATTATCATGGCTGTGTCTTATGTCAGTTATAGCTACACCCACTAATGGCAAATAATAATAATAATAATCTCAGCATTTGAGGCTGGAGAGAAGGGAAAACCCTAGGCCCATATCTCAGTCTTGGCCTCGTGAGCCTCCATCACCATCCCTCCCTTCATGCAGGCTCCAGTGTCTGACCACTGCCCAAGGGACAGTGTGCAAGGAGTGGGCAGCTGTCCAAGCGGCTCAGGTCATAGGCTGGCAGTAACGGGTGGTGTGCGAGCAGAGGCACTGTGGCCTCTGTGCATAGCCCTCAATGCTCTTCTGTCTTCTGGGAGCTTCCCGGCAGCAAAGCGGCAAGGCTCCCGGAGTGGGGAGAGAGAACACTTTGTCCTCTAGAGACTGTCTTCCCCTGATATCTGGTGGTGGTGGGGTTGGAGGGGGAATGCAGTTCCTTTCGGCACAGTCTCTACATACTAGTTCAAATTCACCCTTGGGGTTTCCCTGCCCAAGGCCTCCCTCAGGATGAAGTTCAGCCTGGCCTCCTTAGGATACCCCAAGCTGCTCTTCCATCCACTTATTGTTTCCTCTCTTAGCTCCCATGGCAGCATTTGTATCACAGAAATTGCTTAGCTATACCAACATCCCCTTAACCCCTGGAACCACATGACCAGCCACCAGGTGGGTAGTCACACAAACACTGCCAGGTTCTAAGGTCCCTCTACACTTACATCATCACAATTTGGAAGAGTGCAGAAGCTAGGGGCTGCTTTTAAAAGATGGTTTTCTGACCACCACTCACTCCAGAGATTCTGACATAGCTGCAATTCTAGAGGTTGGGGAGACAATTCAGTGGGTACAAAGCACTTCAGTGAGCATAACAACCCGAGTTCGGGTCTCCAGCACCCATGCAAAGCTGGGCACAGTAGGAAGCATCTGTAACCCCAGCCCTTCTTCAGCAGGATGGCAGGAGAATCCCAGGAAGCTCACAAGCCAGCTGGCCTGATAGGCACGGAAGTGAACAAGAAACTCGGCCTCGGGCAAGGCGAAGGGGCAGAGACCAACATCCATGTTGTCCTCTGACCTCCACACATGCACCATGGCATGGACCTGCCTGCATTCACACACATGATTACACACAGGGAGAGAAGAAACTTAAATTTCTAACAATCTAAAAGTCCCAATGAGGAAAGAGTCAGGAGCTAGGGGTGTGTTGCTGTCTGGTTCACTTTACTAGAAGAAATCACCTGACCAAGAGCAGCTTGTGTGAAAAAAAGGGTTATTTTTGGCTTTCGGACTCAAGGGGAAGCTCCATGATGGCAGGGGAAAACGACAGCATGAGCAGAGTGTGGACATCACCCCCTCGCCAATATTGGGTGCCAAACACTGGCAAGGGGAAACTGGCTATAATAGCCATAAGTCCACCCTCAACAATACACTGCCTCCAGGAGGCAGAACTCAGCCGGGAACCTAGCATTCAGAACAGCTAAGTCTATAGGGAACACCTGAATCAAACCACGACAGGGTGGCAGCCTGTCAGACCTGCCATTCAGCATGCCCCCCACAAAAACATCATCTTTAGCAATTTCTTAAGGAAACCAGACCAAAGGATGGAGAAGCCAAGCTGCAAAACAAAATTGTCTATGAATAGAAATTCCTTGCCCACCCAGACATTTTATGAGTGGGCCAATCTCTAGGCACAAACATGCAAGTGATGTCATGCTGTCCACCCTCTGATCCTCCCTGTGTGGAGGGAGGAATAGAAGGATACATGGAACAGCATCGCGCCTCTTCCCTGCATGTCCCCTTCCACGCCTACCTCATGCCAGCCCCTCCTCCAGAGGTGGGCCTTGGCAGCACACACAATACACTTGGCTTATCCTCAGATCTGAAAGGCCCTGTAGTAGTTGCTTTTCTTGTTCCTGTGACAAAATACCTGACAGAAGCAACTTAGGAAGAAGGGGTTTATTTTGGCTCACAGTTTGAAAATTTAGTCCATCATGATAGAGAAGATGTGGCTACAGGATCTTCAGACAGTCACATTGCATCTACAGTCAGGAGGCAGAGAGAGATAAACGCTGGCATGCAGCTCACTTTCTCCTTTACATACAGTCTGGGACAGCCAGCCTATGGAATGGTACTACTCACAGTCAAGGTGGGTCTTCCAGTATCAATTAACCTAATCTAGAAACTCCCTCTCAGACATGTCCAGAAGTTTGTCTCATAAGTGATTCTAGATCCCATCAAGCTGGCAAGATTAGGCTGGTCGTGGTGGCCCACACCTTTAATCCCAGCACTAGGGAGGCAGAGGTAGGAGGACCACAGTGAGATGGAGGCCAGCCTAAGACTGACTACACAGTGAACTCCAAGTCATCCGGGGCTAGAGTGAGACCGAACCTTGAAAAACCAAATAATAATAATAATAATAATGAAAAAAAGAACATGGTTGGCAAGATTAATTATCATGGGATCACAGAAGTTTTGGAGATTATCTTGTCTCATGCATTGAAGTGACACCTGGGTTGAAGACATGGAGGGCACATTGTGCCCGTGAGAACTTCCACCTCCATGTTGGAGCTCTCTCCTTCCTTCCAAGCCTCTCGTCCATACTGTCATACCCCCCTCTGCCTCCATCACATCTTCTCTTGTTTTAACAGGTGAGCATGATCTTAACTCTGATGGTTCCATATTACGCCATCGACACGGAGTCCCCACTCATGGAGATGTTTGTGGCCCATGGCTTCTATGCTGCAAAATTTGTCGTGGCCATTGGGTCGGTTGCAGGACTCACAGTCAGCTTGCTGGGCTCCCTCTTCCCAATGCCCAGGGTCATTTATGCCATGGCTGGCGATGGGCTCCTTTTCAGGTAAGGGTTGTGTTCCATGAAATTGACTGGGAGGTTATCACCCATTGGCAACCTGACAGTAATTTTGATGAATACCTTTTACAGACTGGGAGAAAGTTTGAGTGAAAAGAGCTTAGACCCTGAAATGGCCCCTCAGTTTGTTCTGGGTCCCTCAGATCAGTACCAACTGATGTGCCCCCCCCCACACATCCCTCATTCACACACATGCCAGTTGCCCTTCTTCCTTTGACAGTGGTGTTCTGTTTGAAGGTGGCAGGTGTCAAATTACAGAACACAGGGTGAGGGAACTTCCAAGGAGAACCCATCCCAGGACATTGTCCTGCCCTTCATTTTGAGGCCAAGTAACTACTCCTCTTTCCAAAGCTCCTCTGAAAAACATTCAACAGTCAGAAAGAGGAGATAAGACCCTTTGAAGACAGCCTAATTGTCGTAGCAGCAACAGCTACCATGTATTGAATATATATGTATCCTGAGTGCTTTGAGTATAGCATCCCATTGAGTTCTCACAATAACTCTGTTCTGTGGATGTGTTTTCCAGGAATTAGGTTAAAAAAAAAAATTCTTGCCCTAAGTCCCCCAGTGGCTAAGGATTTCAAAGCAGAACTATATGACTCTAAAACCCAGACTTTAAACATACTAGTGTATTGGGAGTTCTAGCTGCTTCGGTGGTCATGAAGTGTCCTATCTGCTGGTGATAGAAAGGATGTGGCCCCATTTCTTGGTTTCCATGGACTCACCAGATGAAGCTGGTTCAGAGACAAAGCTCTGCCACCAGCTGACCCCCTTTTTCTCAGCTCCTCAAGTCGTCACGTCAGAGCCGCTGTGCTTGGGTTGGTGAGTGGACCAAGAAGGGTCTAAGAGTGAAGGTGTGGTAATTGCACACATGCAAAAGGTCATTCTGCTATCAAGGAAAACTAAGAGGAAAGATGCTGGGGCTCCAAACACGTTCACAGTCCTGGTTGAATCACAAAGTAGGAGAAGAAATCCAGGGAGGTGGGTAGGAGACGGCCCAGTTGATAAAGTGCTTGCCACACAAGCATGAGGACCTGAGTTCAGACCCACAGCACACTTCTAACAGCTGGGTGGTGTGGCATACTTGGAATCCTAGCACTAGGGAGGCCAAGACAGGAGGAACCCTGAGGCCTTCTGGCCAACCAGTCTAGACAAATGAGTGAGCTCAAGGCTCAACGAGAGACCCTGACTCAAAAACTAAGGTGAGATGGCTCAGTAGATGAAGCACTTGCTATGCAACTCTGATTTCCTGAATTTTGGTTCCTCACACTCCACATAAAAACCGGAAGCTGTACCTGGCTTCTGGATTCCCAATGCATCTACAGCAAGTAGGAAGGCAACAACAGGAGAAAGTTCAGGAAACTCAAGAGTGCAGGACAGCAAAGAGAGATGCTATCTCAAATGAAGTGGAAGACAAGGGTGAACCCAAAAGTTCTCTGACCTCCACACATGTACCATGGCACATGTGTGCTTGCACTCACACATAGGAACACTCACACACACATGCTCAGACACACTAAATAAATAAAAGTTAAGCTAGGTATGGTGGCACACGCCACCATAGGGTAAGTTTAAGTCAGTCATGGCTAGAGTGGGAGCTTACCTCAAAAAGCCAAAACATAATTTAAAAACAAATAAATAAAAAGGTAGAGGGCTGGGGAGATGGCTCAAGGGTTAAAGGTACTTGCAAAGCCTGCCAGCCCAGGTTCAATTCTCCAGCCACCCACATAAAGCCAGATGAACATTCATTTGCAGCAGGAAGAGACCCTGGTACATCCATATAGACACACACACACATACACACACGCACACATGCAACTAAATAAATAAATATTTGCAATCAGAGAGAGCAAATGCAAATGAACTCTGGATGTGAACCTTGTTGTTTAACATTGCAGGCAAGTGCCTTAACCACTGAACCATCTCTCCAGCCCCTAAATAATTTTTTTTTTTTTTTTTTTTTTTTTTTTTTGGTTTTTCAAGGTAGGGTCTCTCTCTAGCCCAAGATGACCTGAAATTCACTATGTAGTCTCAGAATATCCTTGAACTCACAGTGATCCTCCTACCTCTGCCTCCCAAGTGCTTGGACTAAAGGCATGCGCCACCATACCTGGCCTAAATAATTTTTAATGGTGTAGAAATGTTTGAGGAAGACACACAACCAGCCTGTGGCCTCCACACACATTTGCATATGCATACATATGCATATCTCAATACATGCAAACATGCATACATACACAAGCATGCGCATCACAAACACATGCACATGAAAAAGAAAAATAAGAGAGGAATGGAGAATAATAGAGACAGACAGGGCCAGGAGGAGAGAGAAGGGGAGAGGAGCCTCCTTAATGCCCACAGGAACTGCTGCAGAAGGGTCTTGTCATGCATCACCCTTGTTGATCTTCTCATCATCACTTGGTAACTGGCTAGACTTGAGCCTGGACCCATGAGCAGAGCTGCTTCCTCATGCTATGTGGCCAACTATCTCCCTATAGTTTTGTTGTGGGCAGTGTGTTGTGGGATTTTGGAACCTTAGCAGAGTACCACCTCCAGGGATTCTGACGTAGTAGATCTTGGGTGAAACCTGAGAATGTATATTCCTGCCAAGCTGAAGATGATGGTCATGCTGCAAATCCATGGGTGTAGAGACAACCCCACAGCAAGTGCGTCACTGTCTCCAACCATCTCCTACATTTCCATTTGGTATCTGGTAGACCTCCTAGGTTCACTCAATCCTTCACAACACATCTTGAGTAGGAATAGTAGTAAAGAAGCTTGTGTTTTACACACACATGCACACAAAGATGTCATCAAAATAGAAGGATGAGTTGGAAAGAAGAAAGGGTTTGATGGAGTAAGGATGGGGAAGAAGGGAAAAGGAATGTGGTAGGAGGGGATTATGATCAGAATGCTTTGTGAATATGTATGGGGATTGTCAATCAAAAGTTTTAAGGCGCCGGGCGTGGTGGCGCACGCCTTTAATCCCAGCACTTGGGAGACAGAGGTAGGAGGATCGCCATGAGTTCGAGGCCACCCTGAGACACCATAGTGAATTCCAGGTCAGCCTGGGCTAGAGTGAGACCCAACCTCAAAAAAAAAAAAAAAAAAAAAAAAAAAGTTTTAAAAGGGCTGGAGAGATGGCTTAGCAGTTAAGGTGTTTGCCTGCAAAGCCTTAGGACCCAGGTTCAATCTGTCTCCAGATCCCATGTAAGCCAGATGCACAAAGGTGACGCAAATGCATGGTGGCACCTGCGCACTAGGTGGTGCAAGTGTCTGGAGTTCAATTGCAGTGGCTGAGGCCCTGGCGCGCCAATTCTCTCTCACTCTCTCTAAAATAAGTTTAAAAAGAAAAGAAGTTTTCCTCAAGCCAAAATTTTGGGCAATGGCTCAGTCAGTAATGTGCTTGTCACCCAAGCATGAAGACATAAGTTCAAATCCCCAGCACCCACGTCAAAGCTGGGTTTGGTGGTACACACCTATAAGCCCAGCACTGGGAAGGCACAAACAGAGGATTCTTGAGATTTGCTGGATAGCTCTTAGCCAAATAAGTGAGTTGTAAACTCAGGGAGAGGCCCTAAGTCAAAAAAACAAGGTGGAAAGTGATTAAGCAAGACATATGAAATCTAGCTGTGAACTCCATGCATACACATACATAACTGCATGCACACACATACCCATTCTCCCATGCACATATAAACATACACACACACACACACACACCATTTGAATATGCACATACAAAAAAATTAAGGAATTAAATTCTCTTTCAATTGTACTACACAAGCTAAGGAATAGCAAACAGAGTTAAAGCTATGTGCAGAAGAAAATTGGAGCTGTAGGAATAGGAACTCATCACGGAAATCTTTTTATTTTTAATTTATCATTTTATCAGAGACAGAGAAAGAGAATGAATAAGAATGGGTGCACCAGGGCCTCCAACCACGGCAAATGAACTCCAGATGCATGCACATGTGCATCTGGTTTATGTGGCTCTGGGGAGTGGAACCTGGGTCCTTAGGCTTCTAAGGCAAGCACCTTAACTGCTAAGCCATCTCTCCATCCCATAATCACAGCAATCTTGTTCCCTGCGTTAGTATGTCATCAATATCTGTCTGTAGTGCTCTGTTATCTCTCTCCTTCCACCTCCTCTCCAGGTTCCTGGCTCATGTGAGTTCCTACACAGAGACACCCGTGGTGGCATGCATCGTGTCAGGGTTCCTGGCAGCTCTCCTCTCATTGCTGGTCAGCCTGAGGGACCTGATAGAGATGATGTCCATTGGGACATTGCTCGCCTACACCTTGGTCTCTGTCTGTGTCTTACTCCTCCGATACCAACCCGAGAGTGACATTGATGGGTTTGTCAAATTCTTGTCTGAGGAGCACACCAAAAAGAAGGAAGGCATTCTGGCTGACTGTGAAAAGGAAGCTTGTTCTCCCATGAGTGAAGGGGAAGAGTTTTCCGGCCCTGCCACCAACACATGTGGGGCCAAGAACCTGCCGTCCCTGGGAGACAATGAGATGCTCATTGGGAAATCAGACAAGTCCACCTATAACGTCAACCACCCCAACTACGGCACCGTGGACATGACCACAGGCATAGAAGCCGATGAGTCAGAAAACATCTATCTCATCAAGCTGAAGAAGCTGATTGGACCCCGTTACTACACCTTGAGAATCCGGCTAGGCCTTCCAGGCAAAATGGACCGACCCACAGTGGCGACAGGGCACACGGTGACCATCTGCGTGCTCCTGCTCTTCATCCTCATGTTCATCTTCTGCTCCTTCATCATCTTTGGCTCCGACTACATCTCGGGGCAGAGCTGGTGGGCCGTCCTTCTGGTCGTTCTGATGGTGCTGCTGATTAGCGCCCTGGTGTTTGTGATCCTGCAGCAGCCAGAGAACCCCAAGAAGTTGCCCTACATGGCCCCCTGCCTCCCCTTTGTGCCTGCCTTTGCCATGCTGGTGAACATCTATCTCATGCTAAAGCTCTCCACCATCACATGGATCCGGTTTGCGGTCTGGTGCTTTGTGGGTAAGCAACTTCCTCTGGAGGCTTGGGCATTCCCTTTTAAGGTCTTGAGCAGGCTTATCCCAAAATTACCCATTCTGGCTGCTTCTAGGGACCTGTGCTTTCTACCCTAGTCAGTACAGCCAGTTACTCCTTTGCTGCTTGTTACTTTCTTGGTCATTATTTCTGGAAGAATGATGCCAGTCAATCCATCACTTTATTAACTACTGAATCACTGGACTAATAAGAACTTATTTGAGGACAGGTTACCAGAAAACGTTGACTTAAAATGAATTTATAGAGAGCACAAAAACACCAGTGTAAAAGGCCTGAAACTTCATCTTAGACACTGAACATCGTAGGAAAAAAATACGAAGAAATTCACTTACCTCAAATTTGACAAAATTGAAATCAAAGGAAAATCATGATATAATGTTTTTAAATGAACAAAGTATGAATTAAGTGTGGATTTTGGCATTATTTTTCTAACACTTTTACCATGGCACCATCTCTCACTTCATGCTGATTTATGTAAATATTCAAGAACTTTAAGGGTGTGGGGAGAGAGTTCAGTTGGTAAAGCATGGTCTTGCAAGGATGATCTCTGGAACTCATGTAAAATGTTAGGCGGGGCGGCCTGTGATCCCAGCACTGAGGAGGTGGAAACAGGTAGATCACTGGGCCTTACCAGACAACTGATCTAGCTTAATCAGTGAGCTCCAGGCCAGTGAGAGTGCCTATCTCAAAAAGAGGTAGATGGCGTTCCTGAGAATGCCACCTAAGATTGTCACCTAGCTTCCAGTATACATGTGCACACACGCCTACACACATGAACATGCATACATATGCATACTCATACTTTTTGGGGGGATGTTGAGGTCTTATACTAGCTCAGGCTGACCCTCTATTCACCCTGTAGTCTTAGGGTGGCTTTGAACTCAAAACAATCCTCCTACCTCGCTCAGCCTCCCAAGTGCTGGGATTAAAGGCATGCGTCACCATGTCCAGCCACATACTTTTCGTAAAGGAAACAAAAGATAAATTTATTGTATAGGCAAATAGAATTGACCATGGCCCAGGAACACAAAGTCAGGTTGTCTCAATTCCATATTCCAATATGGTAACAGATTTTATAATAACAAAAGAGTGGGTCTGGAAAGATGGTTTTGCTGTTAAGGTCATTGTCTGTGAAGCCTAGGACCCAGGTTCAATTCCTCAGAACCCATGTAAGCCAGATGAACAAGGTGGTGCATATGTCTGGAGTTCATCTGCAGTGGCTAGAGACCTAGTAAGCCGATTCTCTCCCTCTCTCTCTCTCTCTCAAATAAATAAATACATAAAATATTTTTTCAAAAGAAAGGCACAAATCAAGAAATTTTCCAAATGCATTGATAGAACTGTCATATTCAATTGTATTGATAATAGGTCATAGCAAAATTGGGAATTCTGTGCTACAGGCCTCAGATGCTATTTGACATTTTAAAAATTTTATTTATTGATTTTTTTTCATTAAAAGGTTGTACTGCTAGATCCCCTCTTCCCCACCCAGATTCTGCTGAGGGTCTTCTTTGGTGGGGTTATTGGTATTCATTGTGGAGAGCCAAGAGGCTTCAATCAGTCTCTGCAGGGTGGGGGGGCGGACACGGTATCTCAGGCAACTTCTACCTACCCCGAGGCTCTTACAATCCTTCTGCCTCCTCTTCCATGATGTTCCCTGAGCCTTGGTGGACAAGATAGAGATCTGATTTACTGTTGCTTTCTCTGTAGACTCTGGATCTCAGTTTTGATGAGGTTTGAGTGACAACAGTGTCTGTCACCATCTCCCTGAGGCTGGCTTTCAGGCTAGCAGTGAGAGCAGTATTCATGTCACCACTTCCTCTGCAATAACTCTGGGCCTGGGCAGATGAGGCGGAGGTGACACATCTCAGTGCAGAGAGTCAGCTCTCTCTTCTTGATGTATTCATGAATCCTGGTTCTCCCCAGTATTCTCCACCATCTGTAAAGTAGAACAGATTCTCCAATCAAAGGTGAAAACAGTTTGAATTAAAGGGATAAGCCTAGTTATTAGAGAGGCTTATTGATATACACACTCTTTTAAAAGAACTTTTCATTTTTTCCTAAGGTTCTTTTCTCACCCTTTGACATGCTCATGGGAAGTACCCATCACACAATCATCCCTGCTGATTCTCTCTTCCACTGTTAATAACTGGTGTGACTGTTGATCCTCAGTTATTCATATCTTTCCACATGAATTCAAGCTGTTCTCAAATCTCACTGTCATGACTTTAGGAAGTCCTATGCTTTTGCCAAGATTTCTAATTTGACTTTATGTCAATGTATTTTGCAGTTGCATTTTTACATATTCATTATCTCTGATAATCGCCGATGCTCACGAGGTGACCAGAGACGTGTGCAATGACAACTTGAACAGGACACTAATGTTAAAGTTCCTTTGTTGCTGCTTGTCTGTGCCTTATTCAGCTTGGTAACCCTGGGGTCTCTGATAACGGGTACTTCTCTAAGGAGGTTCTTCAGGTACTTTTCAGATGAGGAAAGTGACAGATAAGCATCCCTTGCCTTAAGCAGAGGCAAAAGCAACAGCCAAGAATCAGCCATCCAGGGCAAGGTGACAAATGCACTACTGGAGGCCAGGGATGAGTGTCCATTGGGTATCCTCCATGCCTAGAATAACATCCCTGTGGAATGTGCTCAAGACACGCTCATTAAATGATTGTAACATATTTTCCAACGGCGAGGAAACAAACTTCAAGTCAGAATAGCCAAAAAAAGACTTCAAGGAAGCAGACTGTGAGTAGGGATTAAAAGATATTTAGTTGAAGAGACAGCAGTCAAAGGAAAGGACATGGGCCTTCCAGCAGACCCTCTCCCTCTACATTGCACCTTCCTGTAATGTCCCGATTTTTCAGTATTCAAAAAGTGGCTTTAGGAGGATTTCTTGAAAGAATACCACCGACTTGTCAAGATTTTTACCATTTATATAACTTATTTACAATCACTTATCTCTCATTAAACACTATTCACTGTAGCTAACAAGTGCAAAGACCCTATTCTGGAAAAAAGTGGCTGTAGTGGATAGAAATATTGGAGCCATGTATCTTAATGAAGGCATGATCATTAATAGACTTGAACTGATTCATTCATTCACAGACTATTAAAGCTGGAAGGGCTTTTTTTTTTTAATGTAGTACAATGCCACTTAAAACCTGGTGTTTATCCCACTGATAATACTGCAGCCGATATTAGAGAGAATTGAAATGAACTTTCTAGAATATCCTATGGTTGTGCATTTTCACATTAGAAAACTAAATACACATGTTTTCAGTGACTTTGCAAATGCTATTGCTTAGGAAGAGACAACATACGATTTTTTAAATTTTAAAGGTGAGTCATATTAATGAAAATAGCATTAATTCCTGTACCAGTGCCCTATGACTCTTGGTAGTAACTCATACCAATATACCATTTATCGCATAGCCATTATTCTAAGGGATTTAGTTATATATTAACTTATTTAGCTTCTCAAAGCAGTCTTTATGAAGAAACTGAGGAACTTGCCTGAGGGCACATAAGGAGAATATGGCAGAGCCAAGATTAAAGTTCAGGGAGGTTGGATACAAAGTGCCCTGTGATGGCAGCTACGAGACTAGACAGGAGGCCTGTAAGTCACAGTCATCACCCCTCGGCTCTTCCCTCTTGATTTTATAGAAACGTAAGCTGAAGCTCCAAGAACTGGGATAACATGTTCAAGGTCAGCAGGAAATTACTAGGGCCCAGTATGCACGCTCAGATCCGGGGTCCCTTCCCGTCCACCCTCCACGTGTCTCTAAGCAGATCTTCTGATTTGATCAAAGGAACACTTGGAGCAGGGCATGGTGGTACACGCCTTTAATCCAGCAGTTAGGAGGCAGAAGTAGGAGGATTGCCATGAGTTCAAGGCCACCCCGAGAGTACATAGTGAATTCCAGGTCAATCTGAGCTAGAGTGAGACCCTACCTCAAAAAAAAAAAAAAAACACTTGGTAGTGGTTAACACCTTATTTACAATCACTTATCTCTCATTAAACACTATTCACTGTAGCTAACAAGTGCAAAGACCCTATTCTGGAAAAAAGTGGCTGCAGTGGATAGAAATATTGGAGCCATGTATCTTAATGAAGGCATGATCATTAATAGACTTGAGCTGATTCATTCATTCACAAACTATTAAAGCTGGAAGGGCTTTTTTTTTTTTTTTTTTTTTTTTTTTTTAATGTAGTACAATGCCTGGCTTCCTGGGCCTGGCACCTGTATTCAGGGTCCCAGGCTGGTTTGAATGGTTTGCTGCTGCCTTCTTAAATTCTTAATAATTTCTGAACAAGGGACCCCATGTTTCTCTTTTGTACTAAGCCTCACAAATTCAATAGCTGATTCTACATAACATCTCTAGTTCCTGGAATGTCAAGGATATTCTGTAAGAGTAGTGCAATGGCAAGGTAACAGGTCCTTACTGTTGATATCAAACACTGCCAAGTTCAAATCAGAGCTCTGACCTCCCCTAAAAACAGAAAATTTCAGCTCACTTCTTTGGGCCTCAATTTATTTATCTGCAACATCCTTAAACTGCTTGCTGTTCAGGGGCACAAATAAGAAAATACTAGAAAAGGCGATAAGAAATATTTAATTTACTGATTATTTTTTTAATCTGAAGTGACTCATTGTCCATCAGCATGGGCAGGCTAACTATCGCATGGCAAAGCACAATGTGAACGATACCAACTGGGGCTGCCCTGCCAGTTATCTAACAGAGGAAACTCCCTGAGTGTCTTGCAGTCTTGCCAATACAGATTGCAAACTCCCTCAGAAACTGTTCCCCGCTGACTCAGGAGGATGCCACCCTGCTGGCTGGGCTGGCCGGAGAATAGACAATGGTATCTATGGTTCAACAGGTAACTACAAAGCATGGCCCACAAGCCACATGTGGGAAAGACTGGTAGTGTTTCCAGGCACCTGCTGCTAGATGATTTGGTATCATGATTTTTTAAGTGGCCATACTAAGAAGAAAGACTGCCAACCCTTGTTACATATCAGTAATGCCATGGGTTACTTCTGGAACATTCTGAACCCAGACGTTCACCACACGGAGATAGTCTGATTTAATTGGTGTGGTGTGGCCAAGTGTGAGGCACTTCTTAAAGCTCTGCCGGGCAACTTTGATGTGCAGCCAGGTTTGCAATGATAGGTCAAAGGTGCTCCAAGTGAGGTCTCAAGCCAGCAGCACTGATAGCACTGGGGATGAGCTATCAAAACTGCTGAGGGTCATCTAGGGTAAAACATGACTTCTAGATAAGTGTAATGCATGCACAAGTTTGAAAGACCCTACTCTAGAAAGTAGAGATTATCAAGCAGGGCAATAAGTTAATTGCAAAAGATGTTTTCAAAAACAAATTCTGGGCTGGAAAAGAGAGGAAGAGAGCTTGTGGTTCGGTGCAGGCATGATGTCCTCAGAGAGACTGAATTTGATCCCCACCCTGCACCCACATAAAGGCTGGGCCCAAGGGCACATGTCTGTAATTCCAGTGCTGGGATAAGGAGTGAAAACCAGAGAATCACTGGGGCTTGCAAAGCAGCCAATCTAACTGAAAAACTAGCAGCTCAGTTTCAGTGAGAGACTCCATCTTAAAGGGAAAAAAAGTGAAAGTGATAAAGGAGGATGCCTGACTTTCTCCTCTGGCCTCCTAACTATATGAGCAGGGCACACACATCTGCAGAAGCATACATGCATCACACACACCATATCCACACAAATATCCATGCCCCATACCATATCCACACCACACATACTACAAGCATGCCAAAAAAGACAAAAGCAAACCTTTAAATATGTGTGTGCGTGTGTGTACACATATATATACATACATACATTACTTTTTTATAATTTTTTTGCTCATTTTTATTTATTTATTTGAGAGTGACAGAGACAGAAAGAGGCAGATAGAGAGAGAGAGAATGGGCACGCCAGGGCCTCCAGCCACTGCAAATGAACTCCAGACGCATGCACCCCATTGTGCATCTGGCTAACGTGGGTCCTGGAGAATTGAGCCTTGAACCCAGGTCCTTAGGCTTCACAGGCAAGCGCTTAACCACTAAGCCATCTCTCCAGCCCACATACATTATTTATTTATGACAGAGCGAGAGAGAAGGAGAGGGAGAGAGAATGGACATGCCAGGGCCTGTAGCCACTGCAAATGAACTCCAGATGCATGTGCCGCCATGTGCACCTGACTTACATGGGATCTGGAAAATCAAACCTAGGTCCTTAGGCTTCACAGACAAGCACCTTAACCGCTAAGCCATCTCTCCAGGCCAGCAAAGCAAATCTTTTGTGTATGAAATATATCCATCCTCCAACCCAAACTGGCTTTTTAAAAAATCCTCTAATGATCTTATGCAATCAATATCCTCTAAACTTCCAAGGCTCTCAAGCATCAGGTTTTTTTTCTTAATCTTTTCATGCACTGTCTAACTTCCCTAGGAGGAACGTAGAGATATTTTGAAATGAAGCTTCTTATAAGACATCAGTTACTTTTTAAAAAGAAGATTTACATGGTTAGGCTGACTCATAACTCGATAATCTTCTTAGACACATTTTTTTATCCAACCTTCTCAAAATGAATCTTAATTACAGCATTTTTGTAACAGTGTTTTGCTAAGCTTTTGACCTTCACAAGAGCATAACTCACAGAGTAAAATGAAGCCGCAATCCCCAACAAGATTTCCCAGCACGTGTTTCTTTTCCTTCAGACAAGAGAAATAATATAAGCAATAAATGTTTATTAATCCCAACCAAGCAAGCACAAAGGGTCCTGCTTTTCCCCTTCCACTGAGCTGAAAGAGATTTGTGAAAAACATCTCAAGGGGTTAGGCATTGTCTCAGGGACCATGAAACCAGCAGGGACTCAGTGAGATTACATGTAATGGTATTTTCCAGGGTCTCTGTCAGGCCTACTCTTCCCCATGGGCCCTTATCATGAACCAGTAATCTGATAGGCTAAGTCGCTTACCATGAGAGCCACCATGTTTAGACTTGGAATTTTTTTCAGTCCCTGTGAGGAATTGAATTTATGTCCATAGATTCAGAGAACTGACAGGACCTGTAGTCTGGGCAATGAACCTCCTACATCCTATGCCACAGTGTAAATATTTTAAAAAGAAAGCACGTCCTTATAGTCTTTGCCTGGTCTATTGCCTGAGATCCTGTTGGAAAGTAAACAGATCCAGCCGTGGTAGGGAAGGAAAATGGAGAAAAGGAACCTGAGAGGGCACCAAGATAGCCAGATGCCTGAGGGTCCCTTCAAACTCACTATGTAGCCAAGGACAACCTTGAACTTCTAATCCTCCTGCCTCCACCTCCAGAGTGCCGGAATTACAGATATGGGCCACCACACCCAGTTGAGGTGGTGCTGGAGATGAAAGCCAGGGCTTCCCATGTGCCCGCTAGGCAAGCACTCTACTAGCTGAGTTTCATCCCACCCAGATACCAAAATTCTTGATGGTCTGTCCTGTGAGTGAGACTGACATCCTTCTCAGAGGCAAAGGAGAAGACAAATGGCAGTTCCAGTAGGAAAATCCTGTTCAGAAGAGTGAAAAAATTCACAAAAGCCCCATGAGCATGGTAAAGGGGCTGGTGTGGTGCCAGGAAGGAGGAAGTGAGGAGGCAAAGCCTACCACACAGCCTGTCGGTAGGTGGTGCTGGGCTGTACACAGACAGGCATGGGCAGGGAGGGCAAGAAGGGGCTGGGCTGGGCCACCAGAGGCAGCCAAAATGTTGACTCCCATTGGAGCCAATACGATGAAGGAATAAATAAGTATTGGAAAGGTGGAAGGCTTGAAGCCGGAGTGAGTGGCGCACATGCCACCAACAGAGAGCATTTTGGTTCTGTATCTTAACGTTGTTTGTGAGATTCATCCACGTTTAGGTTTCTGGCTTCCATTTGTTCATTCTGACTGATAGCTATCTCTATCTTTTCATGGTATAAGAACACCACAGTACATCTCTCCATGCCAGTGAACCTCTAAGCTGGTTCCATAGGGCTGCTATGAACATTCTCGTACCCATGTTTGGAGAACCCGTGGACATGTGTCTCTTGAATTTCTGATTACTACTGGATTTGTATAAGAAGATTGCTTTAGCTCCATGGTTCTTACATGCCTCAAATAAAGTAAGGGTCACCAACTCCATCTGCAGAGGAGACAGTGATCACAAAATCACATGACTTTACATTAGTTCAGTTACAGGGCCAGGGAGAGAACATCGCCCTCATCCCTTCCCCCAGGCCCCATCTTTCTGGCCACACTACATTAAACAAACCTGACTGCGATTACAATCAATAGGGCTGATGTGGTATGTTTCAAAACAGTCCAGAAGAGTGGGAGTTGGTGAGGTCTGTGGTGGGTGGGGTGGACACCGTCTCATTACCATCCAATCTCCATTCCTACACTGGCAAATATGTGTTTTGGAAAACTGATCCCAGAGTAGTCAAAATAAAAAGCCCTCCCGGGCGTAACAGAGTGCTTCAGCTATCTGCTGCAGGCAGGGCTTCCTGCTGGAACATGCACCCGAGGAGGCTGCGCCACCCAGCCCAAGGTCAAGTGGCCCACCTCCTCTACCACAAGCACAGAGCTACACACAAAACACTGGGAACTCTTGGGGGACGTCAGAGATCAGAGGGCTGCACTGCAGTTTCAATGTTTGTGCATGTGAGATGGAAATCTGATGTTTATCACCCAATCTCTTTTCAGAGTTCAGCATTCATTTTGAGCTTCCCCGACTTCCCCACCCCACCCTCACCCTTGCCTTTCATCTATGGGTTTGGGATCACTTGCTTAACTCACACAGGATAGATCAACATAAATGGGTGGATGTTTGGTTAAGTGGCGCAGAGGTGCCCTAGCATCAGAAGACAGGCTCAACATTCAAGAACCTTCCCAAGAGAACTTTGGGTGGGACAGAGGAGCTATCATCTTAGAGACAAGAACAGTGAGTTTCAGCATTACTTCAATAGCTGGTTTGTTAGGTAGTTCTTAACTTCTCTGGGCTGATGGCCGCTATAAGGCTCATTTATAAAGAGCTTTAAAATCTCAAAGTACTTTAGTCAATAAAGCCCATTCATTTGCTCTGGGCATGACTTTTTGCCCTGTCTAAGCTGAGCCTCTTCTACGCACATTCTCCACCCAGAAACTTCTGCCTGGAAAAGAAGCCAGAGCTTCCCTTTGAATATTTCCCTCCATCGATCCTGCCACAGAGCTCCAGGACTCGTGGCCATTCTGTTGACAAGGGTTTGCCCTCCATGCTCCAGGACAGCCATGTCTGTTGACTAAATGTTGATAGAGGACTGGAGGATGGCTCAGTGGTTAAGGCACTTGCCAGCAAAACCTAATAACCTGGGTTCAGGTCCCCAGTACCCACATAAAGCCAGATGCACAAGGTGATGCACACATCTGGAGTTCGTCTGCAGTGGCTAGAAGCCCTGGTGCACCAATTGGCTCTGTCTCTCTTATCTCTATCTCTCTTTGCTTGCAAATAAATAAATTAAAATATTCTTTAACAGCTAGCCGCACGCCTTTAATCCCAGCACTCAGGAGGCAAAGGTAGGAGGATCACCATGAGTTTGAGGTCACCCTGAACTACATAGTGAATTCCAGGTCAGCCTGGGCTAGAGTGAGATCCTACTTAATGCTGATAGATTTCTGTACTTACTGCTGACCATACCCTGTCCTGACCACACCAGGCATGCCACCAGCACCCATCAATTGTATGTGTAATTGGAAATCAATAGATTAAAGTACGTAAGAAGCAGTGTTAAATATTCAAATAGAATAAATAATTCTGTGTATATGTATGTATATTGGTGTGTATGGGTGCCCAATGTATACTCACATGTCAAGGTCAGAGGACAACCTCAGGGTGTCAATTCTCTCCTCCCACTTTCCTTTTTTTTTTTTTTTGTTTTGTTTTGTTTTTCAAAGTAGGATTTCATTCTGGCCCAGGCTGACCTGGAATTCACTATGTAGTCTCAGGGTGGCCTTGAACTTGAACTCACAGTGATCCTCCTACCTCTGCCTCCTGAGTGCTAGGATTAAAGCTGTGGGCCACCACGCCCAGCTCCTCCCACTTTCTTTTTTTTTTTTTTTAAATTTTTGTTGATTTATTTATTTGAGAGAGACAGACACAGAGAGAAAGACAGATAGAGGGAGAGAGAGAATGGGCGCGCCAGGGCTTCCAGCCTCTGCAAACGAACTCCAGATGTGTGCGCCCCCTTGTGCATCTGGCTAAAGTGGGACCTGGGGAACCGAGCCTCGAACCCGGGTCCTTAGGCTTCACAGGCAAGCGCTTAACCGCTAAGCCATCTCTCCAGCCCCCTCCCACTTTCTTTAAGATAGGGTCTCTCTTGCTTTTGCTACTGGGAAAACCAGTCAGTCTATCTGGTCTGCAAGCTTTGGGATTCTCCCAACTCCTTCCATTGCTACAAATGCAATGGGATTATAGGTATGGGCAACACTTTGTGTCTGACTTTTATACGGGTGCTGGGGAGCAAACTCAGGCCAGCAGTCTTATGGAGAAAGCACCTAAGGATAAATAATCATTTATTAACTGCCACTTGAATACATGTAAACACTTTAAGCCACCTCTCTATCTATCTATATATATGTATATATACATATATACGTACATATATTGTCTTTCTGAGTCTGATTTATATCACTTAACAATTTCCAGATACAGCTACTGTCCTGGAAAATGTCATGATTTCATTTTTCTTTATGGATGCATAAAATTCCATTAGATAACATGCCATATTTACCCAATTGTCTGCTGATGGATCTAGGCTGGTTCCATTTACTGGCTATGGTGAAGAGAACAGCTATAAATGGGAACATGCTAGTATCTATGAAGGTCACTTAGAGTCCTTCAGGTATATACCCAAGAGTGGTATAACTGGATCATATGGTAGTTCTATTTTCAGTTTGTTTCAGTGCTGAGGACTGAACTAAGGGTCTTGTGCTTGCTAGGCAAGTGCTCTTCCCCTGAGCTAAATCCCCAGCCCCTATTTTCTGTTTTTAAGAAACCTCCACAATGGCTGTACCAGTTTGCACTCCCACCAGCAATGAATAAGTTTTCCTTTTTCCTCACACCATTGCCAGAATTTGTTGTTATTTTCTCCATGATAGCAATCCTGACTAGGGTGGGAAAGAATATCAAAGCAGTTTTAACTTGCATTTCCCTGGTGGCTAAAGTATCTCTTATGTCCTCCATTTACCAGGGAATCCTATGGGGTATACATGAATTGGAAGCAATTATGCACTTCCTATTTTAGGAAATTTCAAAAATATACAGAATGTCTATTCAATACCATTGAATTTTTTTTTTACTAGGTATTGTCTGTTTGAATTTCCTCTTTTGAGAGCTGTCTATTCAGTTCCTTAGCCCACTTATTAATTGGATGATTTGATTTGGTAGGGACAACTTTTACAGTTATTTTTTTTAACTTTTGAAGGATGATTTTATAAAGTTATATATTTTTGATATAAATCTCCTTTCTATGTCTAGTTGGAAAAGTTCTTCCCATTCTCTATAGCCACCTTATCTTTCAAGTTCAGTTCCACTTATGGCTTATATCAATAATTAAATCTACCCTCCAAGGAAAAACTTTGCCACCTATAAGTGTTTATAGAAGAACATGTTCCAAGTGCCACCAACAAAACTAAAAAATGGTGCTCAGAACTATTTCAAACAAGGATACCATTATTGGAATAAGTGAGTAACTTCCTATGATAGTTTTATCCCATGTGTATAATAATTCAGAGAAATTTTAATATTGGTGGCTATCAGATAACACTTGAAAATTATTATTAATCTTAGTTGTAATTCTGATGCTGTCTTTTTAAAGACTATTTTAGAGATGCATATTAAAATATTTACAAATTATATCTATGATAGAAAGGATTTGTTTCACCATAATCCTCAGACCCAGGGCTCAGGGTTCAGGGGTGAGGAACTGGTGATGAGTAATGGGGCTCATGTATACTGCTTGTTCCTCTTTTTGAAATTACCCAAAATGGAAAGTGAAAATTGCATCCCATTCATCTACACCCCATAAGCTTCCCTGGTTAATGGGGGAAATAAGAGAAGCCAAAGTCTCCTGGGCCAGGACATGGAGAAATCTGGAAGGATTCATTTTCAACTTCTCACCATGTTACTATAGACAGTCTTTTACATTTTCTGTGCCCCAGTTCCCTGCTCATGAGTACACAGAATAAACACCTCTCCAACCACACATATACATGCCTGCACACACACACACACACACACACACACACACACACATTAGCACACACACTCTTTTCAAGAGTCTGAACACCACAGCATTTGTAGCATCTCACTGGATCTCCTAAAGACAGAGACAGACCAGAGGACCTCAGCTGATGAGGGCTATGTGAAGTGTAAAGAGCTCAGGATTCCTAGAACTTTCAGAAACCACCTTATGCACTGTTCTCTAAGCCAGCTGGGAAAAAAGAGAGAGAGAGAGAGTAGAAACAAAAGCCTGCTTCCACACAGCAGGCCTTTAGCCCACTGTTTACTCCTCCACACAAAGCCCTTGTTTATGTGTGACAGATGGTAGGACATGCTTCCTTCTCCCTCCCTCCCTCCCTCCCTCCCTCCCTCCCTCCCTCACCCCCTTCACTTGTCCTCCCTGTTGCTTTGTCCCTCTCCATTTCTCTCCTTTTTTCATCTTTCTTTGCCTCTCATCACTTCCCCTGAGTTGACTTGAGGACCAGCAAAAAAGACAAAGGCAGACAACCCAAAAGAATTGCTTGCTTGTTCTAGCAGGCTACCTGTATACGCTGCTCTGGTCACAGCAGTCATATTTGAAATGGATATTGGAGAGAGTGACACATCTTGGACACTGTAGGGGGGCAGAGCAAACATGAAAAGATCCATCATGTGTGTATGTGTTGGGTATGCACTGTAATCACAGTTCACAGTTAATGTATACATACACACATGCGTGTGTGCATATATTCATACATGAGCTCCTTTCCAGACCTGGTACTCCCAAGAGCAAATATAGACCCAAATTCTTTTTTAACTCTTTTTTTTATTATTTTTATTAGAAATGGACATATTTAGTATGTAAACAACACATGTTGGTACCATCCTTTCCTCCTCCCTGCCCCTTTTCTGAAGATGCCCTCCTCATTGGGGATGCAGGTCAACCCCCATGGGGATTGTGGGTCATGCATTGTGGGGGCAGCAGTCAGTTATGGGGGAGAGGCAATGTCTTTCTGCAAAATATCCCAACTCATGGCTCTAATAATCTTTCTGCCCCCTCTTCTGCAAAATTCCCTGAGCCATGTTGGGTGCATTTTAAGCCTACCTCAGTGGTGGGCACTTAGGAGCTTCTGGATCTCTGGTTTGGTAGGTGTTGAGTGTCCTCAGTGTCTATCTCCTTCACCCTTGTGCTGATATCAGATTTACTAAGAAATCAGCATTCTTGCTCATTTCCCCAATTCTTTTGTGGTTTCAGCTAGGGCCAGGGTGGATTGTGCTGAGTCATTTATCTCCTCAGGTCCAGCTCCCATCTGAAAAAGAGAACCAGATTCTCCAATAGAGTGAAGTCAGCACCAGTTAAATGGGATTACCATTATTAATTTAGAGATTTTGTTTTTGTTTTTGTTTTTCAAAGTAGGACCTCACTCTAGCACAGGCTGACCTGGAATTCTCTCTGTATTCTCAGGGTTGCCTCGAACTCAAGGTGATATTCATACCTCTGCCTCCTGAGTGCTGAGGTTAAAGGCATGTGCCACCACTCCTGGCTTAATTTAGGGAGAATTTAAAGGGTGTAGACCTTCTTACAGCCCAAGGTTAGTGGGAGCTTGACAATGAAAAGCAGAATCATTATCTGGATACAATTCGGACTTGTTTCCCAGTTCTAGATATGGTTTCCTTTCCACTGAGTGGATCTGTTAGCCAATCCAAGAGCAGTTGGTTACCCACCATGGCTGTGTGCCACTATTGCACTTGTGTGAGCATCATGTCAGGTTGTTTGCTTCTGAGTCACTTAGACTTTGAGTTGCTTGGACAGATGTTAGCCACTTTCCCCTGGTAGCTCATGTAGCACTTTCCAGCACTAGATGGGCTAATTGTCTGAGGACTGTCTCTCTTCCAGATTCCAACCAGGTCTCTCCATGGGCCATGCCGACAGCGTATGGTGTCTTCAGCAGTAGGATCTTACCATTAACCTCTGGCAATCAAGTGCTCTGACAGAAGTCTATCTTGTTTGTTTTGGGAGATCTAGTAGGCCTCTATGATCAACAGCTCATCATGGATGTAAATCATATCCTGGTACAGGGAATTACAGACCAGTGCCAAGGGAAAAGAGAAAAGAAAAAGAAGCAGGAGAAGTTTAAGATTAGTTTTCATCTCACCCTCCTTTGATTCAGGTGCTCCCCCTAAGGTCCTCTTGAAGGTTCCACCTTTTAGTCTAACTTCGAGGATATAAGATTCTATGGTACCAGTTCAACTTGGGTTCAGCTTTGTGCCCCCCCACACACCCTTCCCTTTCCCCCAAGCCTTACCCTCCCTATTGTCCAAACCTCGAGATGCGATTCAGGTATGTCAGCAACTCAGGCTGATCCAAGGGAGGACCTACAGTTGAGTGAGACCATGCAACAATTGTATAGACCTAAAGTCTAACTAAATATGTTTATTTATTCGAGAGAGAGATAAGAGACAGAAGGATGCAGAGAGAGAGAGAGAGAATGGGTGCACCCGTGTCCTTAGCCACTACAAATGAACTCCAGATGCATATGCAACTTTTTATATCTGGCTTATGTGGCAACTGGAGAATCAAACCTGAGTCCTTAGGCAAGTGCCTTAACTACTAAGCCAACTCTCCAGCCCCTAACTTAATACTTATTGCAATGAGATAGATAGTTTATAAATCAGTGAGGGGAAGAATTAAGTATGATGGATTAGATGTACAACAGACTATCTACATGGAAGGCTGGTTCTGCCCCTCCCACACCCAAGCAGGACACTGAATGTTTCCCAGCCTCTGTGTTTTATGTAAAATGAAGCCATTAGACTACATAGGTGATCTGTGGGGTCTTCTACAGCCCAAATATCTATGCATCTAGAGCAACCATGACAAGGACTTTAGCAAATTCCCACAGTATGAATCTACCTGATCCCCAAATTCCTGGTAGGAAGAGAGAAAGGTGTGTTAGAATCAATGTCAAGCTAGTTATTGAGCTGTCATGGCTGTATAGTGGCAAAGCAAAAATACTAAGGATTAGTGGAACAGGGGGGCAAAAAGTTAAATTCAGCAGAGAAATAGCCCATGTATAAATAGGGCCAGAGAAGAGGTCTGGGGAAAAAATAAAAGACCTGATAATACCAAGTAGGAATGAAAGGCAAGGACTGCACATGCCTGAATATCTAGGAGCAAAGAGTAAAGTTAACCAAAAGTAGGTATATGACTGCTGCTCCTATGCAGTCACTGGAAATTCATTCCCAGGTCCCAGGCATGCTTCAAACAGAGTCATTGTCCAAGCAGCAGCACCCTGGCCCTCTTAGAAGAGGCCTAAATGAATTTCTGGTTCTACACAAGGGAAGTAGTTACCCCACAGCCACCTCCACCCACAGACAATGAAGAGTAAAGACCCGTTCTCAAAAAGTTAAAGCTGCTATTTGAGCCAAAACAGCTACATCTGCAAATGATTAACTCCAGGGTTTATTACCAATTAGAACTATAAATCTCTGCTTTCTTTGGCTCCTGGAAAGTTGATTTCACTGGGGGGGGGGGGGAGGCTCAAAAGGGAATGGGGAGAAAGTCATTTGAGACAAAGAAGGGGAAATCTGAGCTTAAAAAGACACACTTCAGATTCAAAACAGAGCAAGATTCCTCAAGACCCAGAGTGGGGAAGCAAGCCGAACTTGAGGCTCTAAGCAAACAGACAAGCATTGCAGGGTTGGCGTAGCCAACAGGGATCATGCCACCAGAAGATACCACCAGAAGGTGTTTGGGGCTCGGTGGAGGGAGGGGGTGCAGAATTAATGTTGTCCAGTGGTCAACCCCAGTGAGCATGACAGATAGTCTGTCCAAACAATTCTCAGCCTTGGCTAACCATTATAATACCTATCAAGGTTTAAAAACATGCCTACAGGGCTGGAGAGATGGCTTAGCGGTTAAGCGCTTGCCTGTGAAGCCTAAGGACCCCGGTTCGAGGCTTGGTTCCCCAGGTCCCAAGTTAGCCAGATACACAAGGGGGCACACGCGTCTGGAGTTCGTTTACAGAGGCTGGAAGCCCTGGCGCGCCCATTCTTTCTCTCTCCCTCTATCTGTCTTTCTCTCTGTGTCTGTCGTTTTCAAATTAAAAAAAAAAAAAAAAAAAAAACATGCCTACGAGCCAGGCATGGTGGCACACGCCTTTAATCCCAGCACTCAGGAGACAGAGGTAGGAGGATTGCCGTGAGTTGGAGGCCACCCTGAGACTCCATAGTGAATTCCATGTCAGCCTGGGCTACCGTGAGACCCTACCTCGAAAAACCAAAAAAAAAAAAAAAAAAAAGTTAAAACATGCCTACAAGGCTGGAGAGATGGCTTAGCAGTTAAGGCACTTGCCTATGAAGCCTAAGAACTCATGTTCTAATCTCCAGGTACCACATAAGCCAGGTGCACAGTGAGGCAAGTGTACAATGTTGCACATGCACACAAGGGGCTCACATGTCTGAAATTTCTTGGCAGCAGCTGAAGACCCTGGCAAACCTCCCCCTCTCTCTCTCTCTTAATAAATAAAAACAAAACATGCCTACTCTTAGTCCCACAGAAAGCCAATCAAATCAAAATTTCCTGAGGCAGGACTTGGATTATCAGTGTTTCAAAAATTCCCCGTATGACTTGCAAGTGCAGCGTGTTGAAACTCACCATTACCACATTTCGCCCCCAAAGAGGCTCTGCGTTATACAGCTGCTCTGACTTTTAGTGCTTTCCATGGATAACAGAGATGGATGGGGGAGGTGAACCCAATGTCTTACTCATATATTGTGCCCTGTGTCCAGAGATGCTATGCTTCTCAGCTTTCTAGACCTTGAATTTCATAGGCTTTTCAAAATGGAAAAAGTAGCTCACAAACTGTTCCCATATTCAAAAATATTATACGTGGGCTAGGGAGACAGATCAATCTATGAAAGCATGAGGCCCTAGGTTCAGACCCCAGCACCCAAATAAGCATCAGGCATGGTGCCCGTACTTGAAATGCCAGTGCTGGGGAGGAAGAGATGGGTGATACCTGAAGCTTGCTGGCCAGATAGTCTAGCCATACTGGGTAGGCTCTGGGTTCGGTGAGTGTCTCAAAAACTGAGGTGGAGAGCAATTGAGGAAAACACCCAACATCTGCCTCTGGCCTCCACATGCACACACACACACACATGTACACACATACCCACACACATGTGTACCCTTACACATACGAACATGTGCACATGCACATACACATAATACGTATATTACATATGTCATAGGAATGGAACATTAGCTGCATGAATGCTCTGCATTTCCAGGAAGGAGTGTTTCCTTTGTTTGGAACGACACCAACACAGAGACGCTATGCTGGACACACGTGATCATGGGGAACACTCATTCATTCCTTTAGGCAACATTAAGGACCTCTTTTCTGCAGAGTCTACAAAGTGGAAACACCTGGAACAGATAATCACATGACAGATGTTTTAAGGGCTATACTGGTGGCACGAACTGGGAGTCCACGCTACACAAGGAGCATAGCTTGGGGGGGCAGAAATAGATTGTGCCAGTGGTGAGTGAAAGAAAAATGACCAGATCAACCATCGTATAATTTGTGTGAGCTGAGATGGAAAGAAGAGCTGGAGGCCCCAAGTGGAGGCAGTAGGTAATAAAGTGTTATGAGAAAGGTTGGGACTGTACCGTAAATATTTAACCCTGGGCAGAAAATTCCAATTCTTGGCTGTCAGCTATGTGAGAGTAATGACTGAATGTCAGCAGGAAAGATGGGGACTGAGAGGGTCACAGCCTGTCTAAAGAAGCAGCCAGCCGGGCGTGGTGGCGCACACCTTTAATCTCAGCACTCGGAGGCAGAGGTAGGAGGGTCGCCATGAGTTCGAGGCCACCCTGAGACTACATAGTGAATTCCAGGCCAGCCTGAGCTAAAGTGAGACCCTACCTCAAAAAACCAAAAACAAAAAAAAAGAAAGAAAGAAAGCAGCTAATTTTCAACTCCAGCCAAAAGCTGCCATGATTGTGCATGCAACCTTATCACACCTCTAACAGAAGCTGTAAATACCGGCTGCTTAGTGCCAGATTGCCCCAATTTCTTTCTTTCTTTTCTTTTTCTTTTTGTTTTTATTTATTTATTTATTTATTTGAAAGCGACAGACAGAGAGAAAGAGGCAGAAAGAGAGAGAGGATGGGCACATCAGAACCTCCAGCCACTGCAAACAAACTCCAGATACATGCGCCACCTTGTGCACCTGGCTTACATGAGTCTGGGGAATCTAGCCTTGAACCAGGGTCCTTAGGCCTCACAGGCATGCGCTTAACTGCTAAGCCATCTCTCCAGCCCCTTTTTGTTGTTATTGTTGTTGTTTGTTTTGCTAATGTCATGTGTTTTTTTTTTTTTTTTTTTGAAATAGTTTACTATATGCCCACACTGGCCTTGAGCCCTCCAACCTCCTCCCTCAGCCTCCAAAGTCCTGAGATAACAGAGGTACTACACCATGCAACTATAAGGTCTGACTTTTTGTGCATGTTCATATGTGTGTGCACATGCACCTGTGTGCACATGCATGTGGAGACCAGAGGTCCGTGGCAGGTGTCTTCCTCAGTCATCTTCCAATGTATTTTTTAAGATAGGTCTCTCAGTTGGGCGTGGTGGCGCACGCCTTTAATCCCAGCACTCGGGAGGCAGAGGTAGGAGGATTGCCATGAGTTCGAGGCCACCCTGAGACTACAGAGTTAATTCCAGGTCAGCCTGGACCAGAATGAGACCCTACCTTGAAAAACCAAAAAAAAAAAGATAGGTCTCTCATAAATCTGACTAGACAGCAAGCCTTAGGGCACTTCTTAGCTCCATCTTCCCAGCGCTGGCCCAGCTTTTACATGGATGCTGGGGATCCCAGCTCATGTCCTCTTGCTTTTTCAGGAAGCTCTTTACTGACAGAGCCATCTCCTCAGCTCACCTGGAATCCACAATGTATGTACGTGACCTCGAACTCAGCAGTCCTACCTAAGCCTCCCTAGTGCTGGGATTAAAGGTTCTCTACTAATTTTTAAAAGCCATCAGTTTCAAGTCCCTTCCAAACAGCAGGTAGGGCTGGAGAGATGGCTTAGTGGTTAAGTGCTTTCCTGTGAAGCCTAAGGACCGGGTTCAAGGCTTGATCCCCCAGTACCCACGTAAGCCAGATGCACAAGGTGGCACATGCATCTGGAGTTTGTTTGCAGAGGCTGGAGGCCCTGGTATGTTCATTCTCTCTCTCTCTCTCTCTCCCTCCCTCCCTCCCTGCCTCTTTCTCTCTCTGCCTATTGCTCTAAAATAAATAAATTAAAATAAAAATGAATTAAAATACATCATGTAGATCTAATGTGCATCACCTCAGGTTGAGTGATCTCTCCATTGGCCTTAGGCTTTTCATTTTTGGTTTTTTGAGGTAGGGTCTCGCTCTAGGCCAGACTGACCTGGAATTCACCGAGTAGTCTCAGGCTGGCCTCGAAGCCCCCACCTCGACCCACTGACCTCAGAGTTCTTAGCCACCGCTTATTCACCTGTGTCTTCTCCCTCCCACCTCTCGCAGGTATGCTCATTTACTTTGGGTACGGCATCTGGAACAGCACCCTGGAAATCAGTGCCCGAGAAGAAGCCCTCCACCAAAGCACCTACCAGCGCTACGACGTGGATGACCCCTTCTCGGTGGAGGAGGGCTTCTCCTACGCCACCGAGGGAGAGAGCCAGGAGGACTGGGGCGGGCCGGCCGAGGACAAAGGCTTCTATTACCAACAGATGTCAGATGCGAAGGCAAACAGCCGGACGAGTAGCAAAGCGAAGAGCAAAAGCAAACACAAACAGAACTCAGAGGCCTTGATCGCAAACGACGAGTTAGATTACTCTCCAGAGTAAGAGCAAACACACAAGAGGGTGGAAATGATGGTTGATTTTCAGTCACTTAACCGGTGGGCTAGAAGGCGAAAACTTTGGTTTTTGACTCTCATTTCACAGATCCAGCCTTCCCCAAAGTCAGCCCGCAGCCACAGCCTGTCATTTGCTACTCTTGCTGTTCAGAATGGTTTTAACCAGGGCTCCTAACTGCTCCCTTTGTTTTAAAAAAAAAAAAAAAATGAGGAGGCTACACAAAATTCTATCTTAGTGAACCCTCAGAGCTAATGGAGAAAGTGTATTCTATTTTCTAGTCTTTTATCCAACTTGCTTTGCCAGTTGAATCATTCCGCTTCTTAGTGAGACCCCCAAGAAGCACAGGATGGACCCGCCGAGAGCACAGTCCTTCCCAGGATGTCCCGAGGCAGGGGGCGATGTTTGCAAAGCTCAGTTCTCAGGAGAGGTCTTGCCTGCTGCCTCAGGTCAGGGAGCAAGTGAGTGTCATTCCCTCCTCAATCAGAAACATCCTGTCCTGAAATCTTACCCATGCAATCCCCTCCCCCTCTAAAAAAAAAAAAAAAAAAAAAAAAAGAAAGAAATCATGGAGGAGACACAGACTTCTTTTTACTAACCACAATTCTCACAATATCCAACCTACAACCTTAGGATCCAGCAAAAACCAGAGGACTCTGAGACCATTTCCCCTGCAAAACAATCATTCAGACCCAAAAGTCTAATAAGATGGGCCATCAAAGTTTTACTTTAAAATGCCCGGGCGGGGAGGGGGGGGGACTTAAATAACCAACTCTTAGAGTGGAAGCCAGAAAGGCATTGGCAGAAATGAACCCTCTGCCACACCTTCCCTTAGTCCAGATCTAAGCTACTGCCCATGCGATGAAAGCAGGTACAGGTGAAACATGATTCCATGCCACTGCTGTGTCCTGAAGAAGTAAGCTGTTTGTTTTATACCCAGATAAAAATCTTTGCTAGGAGAAGTGACCCAACCATTGAGATCACGTTGCAAATTCTACTTCATATTTCTAAAATTATAAATCCTGAAGCTTTTTGAGATTCCCCAACACTTGAATGGACAAGATCTCTCTTAAAACAAACCAAAAAAAAAAAAAAAAGTTGAAGTCCAGCTGCTGAGGTCATTGCATTCCATGAGGTCACTTTCCCCTTCTGAACCTTCCTCCCCTGGGCTAGCTCACACTGATCTTGCCTGTTGTTTTCCAAAGCACTTTCACTGAAGCCCAGTGAAACAGCTACCTGATAAGGTTTAAATTTGGGCCACAAGAGGAGTTCTTAAAAGAATTGTCTCAGAAACAAGGCAGATGAATTTGCAACAGGAAAACACGCGAGCTATAAATTCTCCCCTGATATTACATGGGTTCCTGTGGCTGCACTGAAAAGTATATGTGTGCATGTGAAGGCGATTTCCATCATACTAAGGTTTTTGTGATAGTTTTTGGGAAGGAGGAAAATTATCAAATTCTACCAGCCCTCCCTCTCTCCTCAATTGATCATCCTGCCAAAAGTTTTCCCGAACATACCAACATTCGCATTTTTATTTGTTAGAGTCAGTGACTCGTGCTTTCTTGGCTAGCATTAAGGTTACAGAGAGGAAGCAAAAGATGTTTTTTCATCAACTAACTGACTGAAATATACCAACTGTGAAGGAATGGGCATGAAAAGAGCTATAACATGTGCCCTTGGAAGTATACCATCCAGGGAAGAGCAGCTCTAGGACATAACCCGTGTAGGTAAAACAACCCAACTTCACCAGATCTCATGACTTGATTTACAGGGCTTCAACAAAGCAGATAAAGATCACTTGAAACTGAGTTTAAAAAAATAATAGTGCTTTTTAAATAAGTTACATATTATGCTTATAGCCAGTGTATGCCACACAATTCAGACAACTACAATTTTATGACCTTGTTTTCTACTTCATATTAACCATTGAGAACTATGGCTTCTTGAGTTCATTTGTATTTTTTTTTAATTATTTACTTATTTATTTGAGAGAGGAAGAGAGACAATGGGTAAGCCAGAGCCTCCAGCCACTGCAAACAAACTCCAGACACATGCTCCACCTTGTGCATCTGGCTTTATGTGGGAACTGGAGAAATGAACTTGGGTCCTCAGTCTTTGGAGGCAAGAGCCTTAACCACTGAGCAATCTCTCCAGCCTCTCATTTGTCATCTTAATGTAATGTCTGGCATGCTGTGTTTCCTCTTGCCTAAACTTAACCATGAAGATGCAGTGCCTGGTCTGTGGCAAATAACCCTGAGAGTTTATTGTAAAATAATTATCAGTAATGTTTGTATGAACAAAGATTTAAACTGGTCTAGGGTTCAAGAAATCTGGCTAGTTTAAATCCCATCTGTTAAGCTCAGTACACATCCATATAGATGAGGTGAAGCTGTCTTCATTGAACAGGTGTAAGAGAAATGTGAATGCAAAATAACAAAATCTTAACATGGATGAAAAGTTTCCTCTTACTAATGAGGTTTAGGTATTAAATTAGCAAGAGTCTGGTGGCATGTGTGTGCAATTTCTGTGTCATAAGAGACAGCACAGACCAGTTAGCATGGTTGGTGTTGATTGTGTGCAGATCTTATGGGCCACTTTCACATTAGAAGCCATTTTCCCCAATAGTGTCTTCATTTGAAGCTTTGCTCTTTTTCTAACATTGATGGGTCATCTTTCTAGCTTACTTTAAAAACAATCAGTATGGCTGAAAACATTTTCTACATAGATTTTGTTGCAGTCCGGTTCGCATTGCTGGTAGAAATCACCCAACCAAGAGCAGCTTCTGGGAAAAAGAGGTTTATTTTGGCTTACACGCTCAAAGGGAAGCTCCACGATGGCAGGAGAAAACGATGGAATGAGCTGAGGGTGGACACCACCCTCTGGCCAACATAAGGTGGACCACAGCAACAGGAGGGTGTGCCAACACTGGCAAGGGGAAACTGGCTATAAAGTCCATAAGCCCGCCCCCAACAATACACTCCTTCCAGGAGGCGTTAATTCCCAAATATCCATCAGCTGGGGAGCTAGCATTCACAACACTTAAGTTTATGGGGGACACCTGAATCAAACCACCACAGATTTGTTTTCCTCTGTTTCCCAGCTCCCATGAAATAATTCCAGATTTCACAATGCAGTATTTAAATGCCATCAACCGCTAGAACTGGGCAGAAATGGATAGTGGAGTTTTTCTAACAGATATCTGAATAGCACATTTGTGGGACTGCACTGAAAGTAAGACCCCCTTATAGAGAATTTGTCTTAGGAGTGCTCTTCCAGGGAGGGTTAGGTGTGTAGATTTGTGTTTGGAACAAATTCTTTGATTTTTTTTAAAATCTTAACCTACTTATTTATTGACAATCTGCATCAGCTCAGAACAATTTGAGGCAGCTATGAAGACATACATGCTCCAAACACTTATGTGAAGAACGTGATGACAATACAAGCAGACAAGGCAGTGCGGAGCCGGCAGTGTGACCGTGGCACAAAAGCAGAGCCTTGACAAGCTTTATAAAGTTTGTCAATGAGGGGCACCTTGAGAAATTAGTCAACCTGTCAGTAAGGATCAAAGGTACTGCTGCATGAAGGCAGAAATGGCACTGAGCACTGAAATAGCACAGAACAGTGACGTCCACAGAGAAGCTTCATACCTAGAGTTTACTAGCTGCATGTACCTGCTGGGTAGTGGGTGTCAGTAAATGCCAGATGATTGGATGAGTGAATGAATGAATGAGAATGAGCTGGAAGAAAATAGAATATTTCTTCGGCAATTATCCATAGAGTGTCTACTATGCACTATGGCATATACAGATATAATAAATAAAAGAGATTCAGCTCTTAAGAAATACAACAATATTTGTTCTCTGGGGGTAAATATGGAAAAAGAACACAGTACCCACTTGAAGGCAGTGGAAGGAGCAGACTCTTATGAGGTAGAGATGGAAGAAAGGGGTGCCCAGTAGAGGGTGTGTAAGGTGCAGGCTATAGCTAACAGCTGTCTTCCGAATACTTAGTTCTATTATTTCTTTTCAGGGAGACAGGAACTAGTTTGATGGGAGCTTATAATTTATGCATGATTTACATGGGGAGCAATAAGAAATAATGCCAGGAAAATAGGGCAAGGGTCACAGATAGACCCAAATGTGAAGCTGGGTGGGGAATTATTGCAGAGGTAAAGAAAGGGTGAATCAGGGAAGGCTGGACTTGGAAGAAGAGCTAGGAGAGTGACATCATCGCCTACTCAAGAAGCTAACAGCTTGTTTACACAGACCAAGACAAATTAACATATTCCAGAAAAACGCCACACTTAAAGTAATGTATAATACCTCCTTTGAATTCTCTGATTTCATCATTACCCGAGAAAAAATGTTGTCTTTTAACATACAGACACACAACACAAAGTTATTGGCAGCCCCTTTAAATTTATCTATGATTAATTTCAACAATGAAATCTAACAACTTTTTTAAAATATTGTTTTCCTAACAAGCTTTTTATAGCTGTCTAATCTAAATAATAAAAATCTTAGGCCCATTATTATTCAAGTTGAGTGCTAGGCTACTTTGAACTAGTTAAAAAAAAAACAAAACTGAATGGTGGAGTTAAATGAAGAATCCAACTGGACTTTGTAAATCTAGCAGTGCCTACATCGTGGTCCTGACAAACATGTTTAAAACTAGTGGGAAAAGCAATCCATTCTTTCCAGCACCTTGTAGGTCTGTCAGGATACAAACCAGTGACTACTAGGAAATAAAACTCAAAGAAATGTCTTCATTCTGTGGGAAAGGGTTGAGAAATTTGACATCTTTAATTCATGCTTTTTGATAATCATTTTACTAGAGACTCCCTCTCTCCAGATCATAAATAGAAGCTGCATTTATTCAAGAAGGTATCTGGGCAAAGGCAATTGCTGTCCCTTTTGCCTCCAGGTTTTACCAGGAACCTGAGGTGTCCCTGAGAGTCAACCACAGGTCTTCCTAATGTTATGTCTTGCATTAGAATGTTTGATTGTAGGAAGTCAGAAATCAAGAGCTGTATCTGAAGCCAGAGCTGAGCTGTGTTCACAAAGTCTTGGGGACAGTGGATGAATGGCCCACTATTGGACTCAAGCCTCAGTTTAGCAAACAGTCCAGAAATGACATTAATTTCCTAGGAGGCCTGGGAGGGAGGTCAATGCAAATGCTCCCCACTAAGGCTGAGTGACAGCTTTCCATTTTCATGCCTGTACCAAAAAGACTGTCAAGGCAAGTGTTTCTCACTTCATTCTCATGGGATCTCGCTGATGACCCATTTATCCACAGAGAAGCCCTTTGAAGACAGAAACAGGCTCCAGCAGGTAACCAGTGGTAGTCTAGCCATGAAATTGTACGTAGGTGCAGTTAAACAATCACAGGTGTCAAAACAGCATTCCATACCCATGGCCCCCAACACAGACATAGCCAGAAAGCTGCTTCCCTTGGAGTTTACATTATTGTTTATGGGGGGGTGGCTTTTATCTGGTGGGGGTAGTTTCAGCTGGAATGGTGAAGGACAGAAGAGAAAAAAAAAAACTTCTCTGCACATAAGCATTATATTAGTCCTGTTTCCTACACTAATTTTCTCTGCGACTTGACATCGTGTGGCCGTGTGTGTGCAGCGCACGCCTTCTCGGGAGCGATTTCCCTTCTAAGACACTTCCCTCATCTCCCCACCACACTCTACTTCAGCATCACACAAAACTTTCTAAAATACCTAGGCAGTTGCCTTTTGCCAAAATGATTTCTCTCAGAGAAATATAGAATGTCCTCTTTTTTTTTTCCAGGACTTAAAGCCCAAAAGAGATGAGTAGTGGAAGGTTAAAGCCCATAAGTAGCGAAGGAGTGTTCTGCTGTGTAAACTAGAATAGTGTCTAAATCATTCAACAGCACTCTATACACATGCATGGAGTTACACAAACCGTGCGGGACTTCCACAAAGTCACCAGGCTTGAAGTCTCCTGACAGTAGGTGGCTCTAATTTCTTACTATTAAGAATATTTAGTGCATGCCAGTTCACATAAGGAGAGAAAACAGCTTACTGTTAGAAACAAGGGCAGCATGCATTTTTGTGTTAGGGACCTCCTCTGTGCTCTTTCCATTGGTTTGTTTTCCTACTAAGCTTTCCTGACATTAACGCTGGCGACATTGGCTAAAGGAAATTGTGGGTCACGTGAACTCCTCCGGGGGTGGCAACTCTGAAGGGCTGCGTTCATTCTGCTGTTGAGATGAGGAAAGCGCCCCATGAACACCCGCTGATGCTCCTTGACGGTTGCTGGCATGCTTGTCTCATTCGCAGCCCCCAAGTTGAGAATTCACTCTGGGAATCACGAACCCCAACTTTCCAAAGCAGAGACACTGTTAATGTTATGAAGGTGCACAAATACCTCAACTTTCTGGGCCGAGAGAAGGGGCTGCAGGTTTTCACGAGAGTGGCTAGTGTCTTCAGTCCACGTCCACACACCAACAGCACCCCACACTCTAGTTCTTCTCACTGTGGAAAAGAAATGTCACTGTTTAAGTCATATCCAAAGTTATCAATACAACTTGTAAATTTCACTAACTTGCTTCAGTTTTGTTTGGTCCTTGAGATGTACAACTTGCATTTTGCAGATGGTAGTTTCTGGTGTCGTTCTCTGCTAGTTTTGGGGTTTTTTTTTCATATGAAATTGCTGTGTTCGTTAATGTGTGTTCGTTTTGTGGTCTTTAAACCCCATTGGTGCATTGTACAATGGGGTGTTGTAATGTACTATGAGGAAAGAAATAATATGCAGCTGTATTATGGAGTGTGTTTTATTTTAAAATCACTGTGGTGTTAACAATATTTTGATTTATCAAAATACTAAGGGAAAATTATAAATTTACCAAAATGTGTATATTTTAATAAATGCATAAAGCTTTATTGTGTGCCTTTAAATTTAAAAATGGGTTTATAAAAAGTCACAAGTGAGTGTCTTGCTATAAGATAACCACAGTGATAAAATGCTTTTACTCAGCAGACTACCAAGAGAAAAGAAAAAAGAACCAGGAGCTTCCCGTATCATGCTAACCTTAACAGTACCTGGAGTCTGTTATTTTTTTTTTCATTCGTAAATGAAAATGAATGAGTGAATCTTGCCTTAAGTGTTTCAATTATCCTTTGTAGAAAAGACAGTTAAATGAGCTCCTTTTGAAACTACTTGCATTGTTGTGGAAAATTCATTTTCAGAATAAAAATATTTTAAAAACTCAGCTGATTGACTAATAAAATTTAAATTGGCAGAAAGTCAGCGCTATCTAACCTTTCTAAATTAACTCTAATTCTGGGAGGAGGGCATAGAGGTTCCCACCCTGGTAAACTCTCAGGAGAGCCTCCCTCCTGCTATTTTCTCCTAACAAAAGTACAAAGCTATATCTGGGACCCTGCTCATGGCACAACCTCATTATTACCTCCTCCAGCCAAGTGCCAACTTCTATGAGTCACAGCTCCCCGCTACCCTCAGCACCATCCTAAGTTTAATATGGAACATTCCATTTGATCTTTCCATTCATTTTGACAAATTATGAAAACATTGCCTGCCTACAGTCCCAACCCCGATGGTCATGACAGTGATGATAGCTTCAATTTTCACTTTTTTTTGGTTTTGTTTTGTTTTGTTTTGTTTTTCCAGGTAGGGTTTCACTCTAGCCCAGGCTGACCTAGAATTCATTTTGTAGTCTCAGGGTGTCCTCGAACTCACAGTGATCCCTCTACCTCTGCCTCCCACCAAGCCTACTTTTTTTTTTTTTTTTTTTTTGAGGTAGGGCCTCACTCTAGCCCAAGCAGACCTGACATTCACTATGGAGTCTCAGGTTGACCTTCAGTGTGATCCTCCTACTTCTGCCTCCAGAGTGCTAGGATTAAAGGTGTGCACCACCATGCCTGGTTAGTTTTCACTTTTGATGTTATAAAATGACACCTTAAGAAAAAGTAGAGATCAGGCGTGATGGCTCACGCATTTAGTCCCAGCACTCCAAATGCAGAGGTAGGAGGATCACAGTAAGTTCAAGCCAGCCTGAGAATACATAGTGAATTCCAGATCAGCCTAAGCTAGAATGAGACCCTACCTTGAAAACAAAAAGAAAGAAAGAGTAGAAGATGTGACAGAATCACACATTTTCCACATGATTTGAAGGGAAAGAGCCTGCTACAGCTTTATTTCCAACACCTTCTTGTTCTCTCTTGAAAAGTCTGCAGAAATAGCCTGTGTTCACTTACAGAGAAACAGTTGACTTCCGGTGTGGTGTCTTTGAGATGGCTGAGTCTTTGAGATAATGAGTCTTTTGGATTTCCTCCTCCAAAATGGCATCTGGGAACAGAACTTGTATGATCTCATAAGGAGGAGGAATATTGGGATCCTGGACAACTAGGATACTCCAGGCTTTTAATGGATTCTGCTGCACATTGGCTGCCTGTACAGGCAACCTCTAGAAGGGAACTGACCCATTTGGTCATGTGGGCTTCAGGATGACAGGTCTGGAATAAGCTCAGTTGAAGCTCCTGCATGCTAATGCCTCTTCATTACTGATCCAGGCCTTTGCTGGACCACTTTAGAATTCATCATCCTGAGATTTGAGGGTCCAGATGTACCATCTCAGGCTTGAGTATTCAGACATTTCCTTCTCTGTCGTTTTACCCAACAACACTGTCTTATCTGGGCTCTGTTCATGGAGGCTTAGAGCCAGTGTTGCTACAGCTACTCATACTTACAAGCTGGGCATGGTGGCACGTGCCTTTAATCCCAGCAATCGGGAAGCAGAGGTAGGAGGATTGCCATGAGTTCGAGGCCACCCCGAGACTTTGTAGTGAATTCCAGGTCAGCCAGGGCTAGAGTGAGACCCTACCTCAAAAAACAAAAAAAGAAATACTTACGTTAATGATGTTAGATAAGGGTAATAAATACAAGCTACTTGCTTTATTACATGTTACTGTCTATGTGTTGGGGTTACAGCTCTTTCATCTGCATGAGGGACTGCTGGACAGTGATGAGCTATTGCAAACCTCTTCCCAACTCCCCATGTGGCGCATTCACATTGGCAGTTTGGAATCACTTATTCATTGCGGGAGTGTTTACACCATGGAAATTAGCAAATGGTAGAAAATGGGGTTTTGTTTTCTAGCAAAAGCTGCTTATACACATCTAGCAACACACACTTTTGCATATATCCTAAGTATACAACTAACCCACCCACTAACCCACCCTCTGTTTCTAGCCTTGCCCGCACCTACCACACCTCCACTCATGGGAAAGGGAACCTGAACATGTATTCTTTCTTCTCTATCCTGACTCTATTTCTTTACTGCTGCCCACCACTAGCAGGAACAGCAAGGGCTAGTTTCCTCATGTCTCTTTTTGTCTGACAAGGTTACCCCCATCCATTGCCTCTGTTCTTGAGGACTCTCAACCTCAGCTGGCGTAAGGGTTGCCTATTTTACCATGGAAAAAATTACATATACAAAAGGAATGACAGCTTGGCACTCAGGATGACCAAAACAACTGGATTAATATTCCAAAGATAACCTTGCTACATGCATCTATAATTAAAGGTTAAAGCAGGGTGTGGGGCTCATGCTGGTAATCCCAGCACATGGGAGGCTGAGGTAAGAGGATTGATGTCAGTTCCAGGCCAGCCTGAGCTGGAGTGAGACCCTGCCTCAAAAAATAAAAATAAAAAATAAGGGAGGGGAGCTGGAGAAAGTGCTTAGTGGTTAAGGCATTTGCCTGTGAAGCCTGAGGACCCCAATTCAATTCTTCAGTACCCACATAAGCCAGATGCACAAGGGGATGCATGCATCTGGAGTTTATTTGCAGTGGCTAGAGGTCCTGGTGTGCCCATTCTCTCTCTCTACCTACCTACCTACCTATCTCTCTCTCTTTTTCTCTGTCTCAAAATAAATAAATAAATGAAACTTTTTAAAAATTAGGGGCTGGGGCTGGGGCTGGAGAGATGGCTTAGTGGTTAAGCTCTTGCTTGTGAGGCCTAAGGACTACGGTTCGAGGCTGTACTCCCCAGAACCCATGTTAGCCAGATGCACAATAGGCACATGCGTCTGGAGTTCGTTTGCAGTGGCTGGAGGCCCTGGCATGCCCACTCTCTCTCTCTCTCTCTATCTGCCTCTTTCTCTCTCTGTCTGCCACTCTCAAATAAATCCAAAAGATTTTTTAAAAACATATATTAAAAATTAGGGGCTGGATAAATGGTTCAGCAATTAAGGTATTTGTCTGCAGAGCATAACAACCTGAATTCAATTCCCAGTACCCACATAGAGCCAGACACCTAAAATGGCACATGCATCTGGAATCCATTAGCAGCAGCTGGAGGCCCTGGTGTGCCAATTTTGTCTATATGTTGCTCTTCTATTTCTCTCTGCTTGCAAGTAAACAAAATTATTTAGAAAAAATAGAGCTGGGGAAATGGCTTAGCGATTAACGCTCATGCCTGCGAAGCCTGAAGACCCAGGTCCTATCCTTCAGGTTCCACATTAGCCAGATGCAAATGGTGGCCCATGTGTCTGGAGTTCATTTGCAGGGCTAGAGGCCCTGGTGTGCCCATTCTCACTCTTCTCACTCTCTCTCTAGCTCTCTTTCTCTCTCTTTCTCTCTCTCTCTCCCTCTCTCTCTCTCTCTGTATGTGTGTGTCTCTAATAAATAAATAAATAAAAATAACTCTTTTAAAAAATAAAAGGTTGGGCTGGAGAGATGGCTTGGCTGTTAAGCGCTTGCCTGTGAAGCCTAAGGACCCCAGTTCGAGGCTCGGTTCCCCAGGTCCCATGTTAGCCAGGTGCACAAGGGGGCTCACGCGTCTGGAGTTCATTTGCAGAGGCTGGAAGCCCTGGCACACCCATTCCCTCTCTCTCCCTCTATCTGTCTTTCTCTCTGTGTCTGTTGCTCTCAAATAAATAAATAAATAAATTTTTAAAAATTATTTAAAAATAAATAAATAAATAAAAGGTTGTTCAATAATTGTTAAAATGTAGAGGAATTGGACATTTGTATAGTAACTTATGGAAATGTATATGGAATTATCTTGAAAATTTTACAATATAATCACTATATGATATAGCAATTATACATTTACCTATATGTATTTATGTATAATACATAATTATACATAATATATGCACATATATATCCAGAAAAATTAAATGTAAGGTCTCACAGAAATATACATACTATACTTATGTTCATAGCTACATATTTCACAGTAGCTAAAACATGGATATAATCCCCAGTGTCCATAAGTAGATAGACGAGAAAAATGTGGTAAATACACACAATGGAATATTCCATGTTAAAAAGGAAGGAAATTGTGACATGATCCACAAGACCAACTTTGAAAACATTATGCTAAAAAAAAAAGTCAGTCCAAATATAAGTGCTGGAGGATTCCACTTCCACGGGTACTTAGAGCAGTCAAAATTGAGAGACAGAAAGTAGAATGTAGTGGCCAAAGACTAAGGAGAGCAATGTGGAACTGTCTAAGGGGTGCAGAACCTCACTTTTGCTAGATGAAGAATTCTAGTATGGTAGTGTCAGTCACAGAACAACGTGAATGGACTGAATGCCACAGAGCTGTGTATTAAGCAGTGCACAGACAGTAAATTTCATGTCTTTCTGGTTCTAAATTTCCCTCCCATCCTTTACCCACGTGTAAGAGCTGGATAGACTCTTCCAAGCGTAAGCTGGCCTCAAGTAGATCCAAGGCAGCAAAACGCTCAGCTGTCCAAGTTGGGAGAGAAAACCACACACCCCATTTCTATGAAATACAAATTTTCCAAGCTTTTGTTACCTGTGTGTATAAATCTGATACTTACCCATCAAAGCCACTTACAATGTTTTCAGGAAGAAATGAACCTTCTGTTGGTCAATTAACTCCATGAGATAAGTACTGTGGCAGGCTTTCTTCTAGAAAGGGGAAGTAGGAATGATTTGTGACAGTAATTAACATCAAACACAGAAATGAGAATGCAATTTGGAACAGAATCCAAAGAGGAAACAGTCCATCCAAATTCAGTTCTGGAGCTAGAAGACTATTTCCTTCCCACTGAGACACTCCTCGCAGGGTGGGGATGAGGGTCCCCTGGCAGTGAGGCCTCCCTGATTGGTGAAGTTTGGTTTCCAAATCAGCCCCCTTTAATGGGCTGTGATTAAATTTGTCCAAGGTGTAATATAATCTCCTTGACTTCACATTCCACACCCCATCTCCAGCCCTATTTTATCTTGTATAGCAAGATGGAGTTTGGGTTAACAGACCTTGGTAAAAAGGGCAGGCAAGTAGAGTTTTCCAAGGATGCCTTTAGCAAGGTATAAGCTTTGAAGGTCAGCAGAGAAAAGTTCCTATACCCTAATCTACTTCCTGATGCCTGGAATTCCTCCTCTGGAAACAATGTCTGTTCCTCAGTGAAGGAGATCTCTAAATGCCTTCACAGCTAACTCCCTCTGGAAGAAGGAGCACAGGGTCTTAACTCATCCACCGTGAGATAGACCGGGCAGGTGATCCTAGCTGCTCCTTCTCTGAGAGCAGTTCTGCATAAGTCCTAAGAAAAGATGAGTAAGCTCCTGGGTATCTGGGAGAGAGCAGGAGGAGTCCAGAAGAGGAGTGGGACACAAAGCCTGAAGCCGGAGTACCAAGGACACACTTGGCCCCATGCACCTCACAGCCTTGCCCAGAGGTAGATCCAATACAATGAGGGCTCACAAACCTGCCCTGACATGAAGCCTGTAAGAGAGAGATGGCTGGAGGGATGCAAACTGTGGGGGCTGGCACCCAGCTGTCCCTCACTGGGTATATTACTTTTCACATTGCTGGGACGTTCAAAGGAGACACAATCGGTCACTGCAAGGAAGATGCAGTGACAGGAGAAGGAGGCAGCTGGTTTCATGGAGTGCCACGGTCAGAATCTGACGGCAGAGTGAAGGCTTGTGCTCCGCTCACTTCCTCATTTTTACCTGGTCCAGGAACCCAGCCCGCAGAATGGTACTTTCCACAGTTAGGCCGCCTCAACCTAATCTAGAAAAATCCCTCACTGACACTCCAGGATTTGTCTGCTAGGTGATTCTAGTTCCTGTCAAGTTGATAATATTAACCATCGCAGTGACCGTGTAAACTTGAGTATTTCCTTACCTTTAGAATAACTAGCATCCCAGGTCACCACCAGGACACTGTCTACACTTCCTTTGCTTCCTGGTGCACCCCAGTTCACAGTCTGTGAGGCAAAAGGCACTCAATAAATATTGGTTAAAGTCTTGAATAACATAAGTTGTTTTCCCTCATCATCTGGAGGCCTACTGTACTTTTGCAAAAATAAAAACAATTTCAAGCAAGCACTTTTAACCACTAAGCTATCTCCCCAACACTGTGAAAACAATTTCAATCACTCCATTTAAGTAAGCATTCAGCATTAACCTACCTGACAAACTTCAAGTCCTTTGAATTGCTTTTAGAAATTGGTCCTAAGAAATAGAAACATGATGAAAGGTTTATACCAAATGACATATTTATTTATACCAAATGACATATTTATTATTATAATTTATAAACATACTAAAAAATTGTAATCAGTCTAATGTCCTAAAATGGAAGTGTTTAAAATTAATTACAATGCAGTAAAGATAAGGCATTCATCTCTGGATATTCATGAGGGGGGTAGTTTCATGACTCCCCAACCCCCAAAATACCAAAGCCCACAGCTGCTCAAGTCCCTAATGCAAAGTGATGTAGTACTGGACGCTCCCATGTGCTTTAACTCATCTCTAGATTATTTCCAATTCCTGAAGCAATGCAAAGGTTCTGCAAGTAGATGTTATGATGTAGGATTTGGGGGATAATGACAAGAAAAGAAGTCTATACAAGAGCAGTAGAGACACTTTTTTCCCAAATGTTTTCAATCTGTGGCTAGTTGAATCCAGGAAAGCAAAACCTACAGACACAAACAGCCCACTGTACCATGCAGCCAGGCAAAAATGTGTGTTCAAAGAATGTGTGATAATGAGGAGCTTTCATTCATTGTGTTAAATTCTTATTTTAATATTTTTATGTATTTATTTGCAACTGGAAAGCGACAGAGAAAAAAAAAGAGAGAGAGAGAGAGAGATAGAGAATGGGCACACCAGGGCTTCCAGCCACTGCAAACTGCACATGGATGAGCCACTGTGCATCTGGCTTTACATGGGTACTGGGGAATCAAACTGGGGTGTCAGGCTTTGCAGGCAAGTGCCTTAACTGCTGCACTATCTCTTCAGGACATTATGTTAAATTCTAAATGTAACATGCATACATTATATAAGCAAGTCTTGAGATTTGAAAATACATATTTTTTAGTTTATTTATTTGAGAGAGAGTGAGAGAGAGATTGGGCACACCAGGGCCTCCAGCCACTGCAAATGAATTCCAGACGCATGTGCCACCTTGTGCATCTGGCTTATGTGGGTCCTGAGGAATCGAACCTACATCCTTTGGCTTTGTAGGCAAACTCTTTAACTGCTAAGCCATCTCCCCAGCCTGAAAATACATGTATTTTATATAACACTCAAAAATATTTAGAAAAGAATTAGATACAAGGTCAGTTGTTGTAAACTCTGAGAAGTCTAATTTGGAATAGTTTTGCAGAGTCTTCCATGTTGGGGGAGTATTCCTGTATGTGTGTGTATTTTCTGTATATGGGTACATCTGGGTAGTGTACATATACATGTACGCACATGCATGTAGAGGTCACAGGAGGACAACTGCAGGTGTCATTGAACTGAGGTTCTCATGCTTGCAATGCAAGCACTTTTTTCACTGAGTTATTCCACCAGCTTCTGAATTCTCTTTTTATACTTTTTTCCTCTAGATTTTCTTCAAAATCATATTCTATTCTTTTGTGTATGTGCTTTCACAGGGGGTGTATGTGTATGCCTGTGGCCCATGTGTGGGAGGGGTGTACACAAACTGATATGTCTCCATTGATCTAAGAAACAAATGTTATGGGTCATGATATGTGGAGCCATTGTTACATCTATGGCCTGTGGTTGACTGAAACTTCATTAAGCCAATGCATGACTATATATGATTAAGTTCTAAATATTAATGTTAATTTTATTCTGGATATCAATGATATCAAAAAATCACAATTTTAACAGACAAATGTATACATTTGTGTCTTTGGTGGCAAATACTCTTCTGAGTCTTTCCACCAAATATAAAGTATGCTCCTATATACCTTTGTGTTGCCTTGGTAATACTGCCCACCACATAGTATATGTGAAATAATTAATTGCTAAGTTCGATCAAACATAATTTCAGGCCAGGTGTGGTGGCACACACCTTTGATCCCAGCACTCAGGAGGCAAAGGTAGGAGGATCGCCATGAGTTCGAGGCCATCCTGAAACTACATACTGAATTCCAGGTCATCCTGGGATAGAGCAAGACCTTACCTCTGAAAAAAGAAATTCATTCAGATTGCCAAAAAATGTCATAATTTTCAAAATGTCCATGTCATTCATACCTTATAAATGATAGTTAGTGGGGTGTGGTGGAGCATGCCTTTAATCCCAGCACTCGGGAGGCAGAGGTAGAAGGATTGCTGTGAGTTCAAGGCCACCCTGAGACTCCATAGTGAATTCCAGGTTTGCCTGGGGTAGAGTGAGACCCTACTTTGAAAAATCAAAATAAATAAATAAATAATGGCTAGACTTCATTAAGGCCATTACTTTATTTAAATATCCAGTGACCCCACCCCCGCTACCTTCAGAGCCTACCTCCCATCCATCTCTCTGATCTGACCCTTCTTCCAACATTCTGTTTTCTGACCACACAGGGTTCTCAATATATAAGTACACTTTCTTCTCCTCTGTGGCTTCTCACATAGCCTTTACTTCCATGACCATTTAGCAAACTTCCACTTATCCCTTGTGGTTGCTTGAATGTAAAATGTCCCCATAACCTCAAGTGTATGTGATTAAGTTTCCTACTTAGCTTAGAGCATTTTGTAGATGGAGCCTTGCCGGAGGAGGTGTGTTCTTTGGGGGAGTGATCTTAGGGATGTTATAGCCAGCTTCCCTTTGCTAGAGACATGCTCACTGCAGTCTCCACCTGCTGTGGCAGAGCTGATGTCCAGCCTCTTTTCAGGCCACATTTTCCCTGTCATGATGGGGCTTCCCCTTGAGACAGTAAGCCAAAATAAAAAATTTTCCTCCATCAGCTATTTTTGGTTAGACACTTTTCCCAGCAACAAATAGATAACTAAAGCAGAAAATTGGCACTAGACAGTAGAGTCATTACTGCTAGAAACCTGACTGTGTGGCTTTTAGCCTTTTGGAATTGACTTGCAAGAGGAATTTGAAAGGATCTTAAACCTTAACATAAGAGATGCCTTGCTGGGCTCTAAGTAAAGTCTTCGTGGACTGTTCTGCTGAAGTTGAAAGACCTAAATGCAGAAAAAACTACGGACTATGTAGTCTTCACTTATGAGGAGATTATCATTATGTCCAAACTGGGATAGAAGCAGTTTGTATGAGAGGTTTATTGCATTCTGCCTGTGTTCTAAGAACTTGAGCAGGGTTGAATTTAAAATAAATGGACTGGTGTGAGCATATGGATGTGGCACACAAATGAAAATTGGGCAGGATATATTAGCCCCATTCAGCTGCAGTTGTTTGAGAAATTACCACCATTGACATTGGGCCAAATATTGTGCATTGGGACAACAAGAAGCATGCTGACTCTTGGAAGTAGGAAGGCTGAATACTGAAGGAGTTTTCCTGATCTTCAAAGTTGATTTTATTCCTCTTTCCTCTCCCTCCTCATCTTCCGCCACTGGATTAACAAATTTGACAGCCCACCTGGTACTATTTGAGTATAACTAATGCAGCAAAGAAAGGGTCATTTGGATTTGCAATGTGGTCTGTTTTTGGTAATAGTTGCTGGTCAATGTGAGGCAGTGTTGTTGGAGTCCCTTCACAGAGGTCCAATGGAGTCATGAGGATGAACTGTGAGTTGCAATGGAAACCATAGGACTTTTGGAAATAGCAGGACTGTGGGACAACTGTCAAGGCAAGCTATTGGCTCAGGATACAGTTTTCTCCAGGCTTCATCACTGGTTACAGATGCCAGACTTGGAACTGCAGATGTCTGATGTTTGCCTGCTGGTTATTGATCTTGCATTGGCCCAGTCTCTCCTTATTATGCCTTCTTTTTGCAATTGGGAATGTTTACTCTATGCCATGATCTGTTGGAAGTATGTGACTTGTGTTTTGATTTTACAGGGCACACAATCAAGAGACTGTCTTGAATCTCAGATGAGATTTTGAACGTTTGACATAAAACTGGTAAAGATTATGGGGATTTTGAAGTTGGGCTGAGTGAATTTTGTATGGTGAGAGGTTTCTGTGTCTATGGGCCAGGGGCAGAAGGTAATGGTCTGAATGTAAAATGTCCTCACAGCCTCAGGGACTTGTGATTTAAGTTTCCTACTTAATCCTCATCTTGGGGGCATTTGTAAGGTGGAGCTCTGCTGGGAGAGCTGTGTCACCAGGGGTGGACCTGGAGGCTGAATCCAGGCCTGCATGTTCAGAGTCAGCTCATACTTACTGGTGCTGGCTCTTGTCTCTCTGCTATGGATGTATGACAAGTGAGTCAGCTTCTTCTGACATAATGAAGCTTCTTGTAGAGCCTATAAGCATAAAATAAACCCTTTCCTCCCATAAGCTGCTTCTGGTCAGGTGTTGCTCCTAGCAACAAGAAGGTAACTGCAACATCCCTCAAGTTCCTTTCATATGTATCTCCTGGCTTTGAATTTCTGGAACTTACCCTTCTGCTCCTCCAACCACATGTTCTGTGTGGCTTGCATTCATTTCATCATGTTTAGTACCATTTTACATGGTCAATGTTTATATGTCTCTGTCCCTCTCTAAATCTAAAGCTTGCAAAAAGATACGACCCATACATATGTTAGGACCTCCATTTTCTATCATTCCCTTAATCTAAAAATTAAGAAAAATAAAGCCTTATGTGCAATATCCAAAGTTTAGTTATATTGTTTTATATTGCATTGTATTATTGTGCTTATTATGCATTCTTTATGGGATCATACATCCTTGAGACCACTTATATGGGTCTGATACTCAACAACTTACAGGGAAGACAATCCCCATTAATGAGGAGAGTAGCTATTACCACACCTTCATTCAAATATGCTCCTTAATATTTTAGTTGCCACAATAACTGTACAAATTTATGGAGCACAATGTGATAATACAATACTTAAGATATGGTGTGGTGATTTTAACATAAAATGTTCCCAAGAACCCCAAGTGTTTGTGATATAGCCTCCTACTTAGTCCCTAGATGACAGGGAGAGCTTTTGGGAGGTGGTGCCGTTCTGGAGGATATGTGGCATTGGAGGTAGACCCTGAGATTTATTTAGTCCAGCCTATTGGGAGTTCAGAGCTCTCTTACTCTTGCTGCTGCCTTCTATTGATATATGATAATAGACGACATGACAAGATGTAGCAAGATGTGATGCCACAGCTGTCTGCTCTGCCATGTTTTTCCCACCAAGTTAGAAATACTCCTCAAAACTGAAAGCCAAAATAAACCCTTTTCTCCCTTAAGCTGCTTCTGGTCAGGTGTTTTTTTGTTTTGTTTTGTTTTTAATTTGTATGTATTTATTTATTTTGAGAGACAGAAAGAGGCAGATAGAGAAAATGGGCACACCAGGGCCTCCAGCCACTGTAAACAAACTCCAAACAAGTGCACCCCCTTATGCATCTGGCTTTCGTGGGTACTGGGGAACCAAACCTGGGTCCTTAGAATTCATTGGCAAACACCTTAACCACTAAGCCATCTCTACAGCCCTGGTCAGATGTTTTTGTCCCAGCAATGATAAGGTATCTGCCATACATGGTATTTGAAAATAAAATAGGTTTTGCTTGTTTTGTTGTTGTTGTTTTTAGTTTTTCAAGGTAGGGTCTCACTCTAGCCCAGGCTGACCTGAAATTTGCTATGTAATCTCATAGCAACAATCCTCCTACTTCTGCCTTCCAAGTGCTGGGATTAAATGCATGTACCACCACTCCCCGAAATTCACTATGTAGTCTCAGTGTGGCCTTGAACTCATGGCAATCCTCCTACCTCTGACTCCTAAGGGCATGCACCACCATGCCCTGTAAGAGAAGTTTTTTTTTTTCATAGATTACAAATACCAATTAAAGGAGTCTCATAGACTGCATTATCTGTTTTTATTAAAATAACTCAAGAAAAGCCATTTTGGGGAGTTACGGGGGGGGGCTTTTGTTTTTGTTTTTCAAAGTAGGGTTTCACTCTAGCAGAGGCTGACCTGGAATTCACTATGTAGTCTCAGGGTGGCTTCAAATTTTCAGAGATCCTCCTACCTCTGTCTTCCAAGTGCCGGGATTAAAGGTGTGCATCACTATGCCCAGTTTAAAGTTTCTTAAAAAGACACCTAGGCAGCAAAAACAGTAAACCCTAAAGTACAAAAGCCATAAAGGGAGCTGTGGTGTAGTTCAGTGATAGAGAGTGTACTTCACATGCACAAAGCCCTTGATTAACTCCCTCAGTACCAAAAGAAAAAGAAGCCACTAAAATCAACTAATGAAATATTGAACTGTTTTTTATTCCCAAATTATAAAGGTTCAGAATAATTTCTTTCACCAAAATATTATTGCACATACTAAAAGAATGAAAATAGCTTGTGCCACTAATGAACAATATAAAACAAAATTTAAGTATTATTTGTCTTTCCCATTCTTCCAATATTTTGTCCACATTATATACCATACATATTTATATAACATACAACCAAAAAGATTAATAAACATACATACATACATATAGATAGATAGATAGAGAGAGAGAGGGAGAGGAAATAATTAATAAAAGTTCATGGAATGAAAATCTCATATGTTTGACTAGAAAAGATATAAAATAGGGCCAGGCATGGCAGCGCACCCATCAATTCCAGCACTCGTGAGGCAGAGGTAGGAGGATCTCTGTGAGTTTGAGGCCACCCTGAGACTACATAGTGAATTCCAGGTCAGCCTGGACCAGAGTGAGACCCTACCTCAAAAAAACAAAACAAAATACTCAACAGTGTGCACTGCAAGCCTTACATTTGGCCAGCCAGGCCAAATGAGCTACAATAGAGGCATGTCTGTCATGGAGGAAAACAACTGCTCTCTAATTGGACTGGAGGCCCACTCCGTGGGAGGGAATACATCCCTGATACTGAAAACCAACAAAAGGAGTAGTTGCCGGGTGTGGTGGTGCACGCCTTTAATCCCAGCACTTGGGAGACAGAGGTAGAAGGAGTGCCATGAGTTCAAGGCCACCCTGAGACTACATAGTGAATTCCAAGCCAGTCTGGGCTAGAGTGAGACCCTACCTCAAAAAAACAAAGAAAGGGCTGGAGAGATGGCTTAGCGGTTAAGCGCTTGCCTGAGAAGCCTAAGGACCCGGGTTCGAGGCTCGGTTCCCCAGGTCCCACATTAGCCAGATGCACAAGGGGGCGCACGCGTCTGGAGTTTGTTTGCAGAGGCTGGAAGCCCTGGTGCGCCCATTCTCTCTCTCTCCCTCTATCTGTCTTTCTCTCTGTGTCTGTCGCTCTCAAATTAAAAAAAAAAAAAGGAGTAGTCATGAGCCCTAGGGGTGTAACATCTGCTGGTGTCTGGCTAAACATATATACTATGCTTATCAAACTGCCCAGTAAGCACTTCTCTTAATGTTCATGCCCATATATTAATGCTACTTTCACTTTTGGTAGAGAACCTTCTCTTTTCAGATGGCAGTGACCTTGGGGTGACTCAGAAGGCATCATGGTGCTGGGAAAAAATGACAGAGGAGTGCTCAGCACTGCAATAGCTCTCTCACACCTTCCAAGGCTCAGGGTCCATTGCAGAAGAGGTGGCAGAAAGAATGTAAGAGCCAAAGGAAGGATAGGACTCCTTACAACGTGCTCCTCCAGACACTACCTACACAAGACCATCCTAATAGGAGGTAAATGATCATGACATCAAAATAAAAGAGAGACTGATCGAGAGTGGGAGGGGATATGATGGAGAGTGGAGTTTCAAAGGGGAAAGTGGGGGTAGAGAGGGCATTATTACCATGGGATATTGTTTACAATCATGGAGGTTGTTAATAAAAAATAAATTAATTATAAAAAAAAGAAAATCTCATATGTTTGACTAGTAAAGATATAAAATAGAGCCAGGTGTGGTGGCACATGCCTTTAACCCCAGCACTTGGGAAGCAGAGGCAGGATAATTGCCATGAGTTCAAGGCTACCCTGAGACTACATAGTGAATTCCAGGTCAGCCTGGGCCACAGGGAAACCCTACCTCAAAAAAAAAAAAAAAAAGATACAAAATATACCATGAGTCCCACTCATAGAATGTAAGTGAAGAAAGTTGGCTGGATTTAAATCACCTTAGAGCTGGGGAGATGCCTCAAAACTCAAAGATGCTTGCTTGCAAAGCCTGATGCCACAAGTTCAGATCCCCAGTACCCACATGAAGACCAGGTGCACATGCCACTTTTTTATTTATTTATTTATTCAAATAAATAAATAAATAAAAAGACTGCTCACAAGTTAAAATCACCTCAGACACATTTTTTTTTTAGCGTTTTCAAGGTAGGGTCTCACTCTAGCCCAAGCTGGCCTGGAATTCACTATATAATCTCAGGGTGGCCTCAAACTCACAGTGATCCTCCTACCTCTGCCTCCTGAGCGCTGGGATTAAGGGCATGTGCCACCAAGACACATCTCTTTGAGGGTGTTTCCAAAGAAGTATAGCTGTGAAGGGAAGACTCACCCTAAATGTGGGTGACACTATCTCATATCTGGGGTCCCAGACAGAATAAAAAGAAGAAAAGAAGAAAGCCAGTTGAACATCAGCAAGCTTCTGCTTCCTGACTATAAACACAATGTGAGCAGCTGCCTCATATTTTTGCCTTCATGCTTCCCCTGCTATGTTGGAGTGTGCCCAGAAACTGCAAGCCAAAATAAGCCCTTCCCTCATTAATGAGCTTTTCCAGGCATTTTGTCACAGTAAGGAGGAAGGTAACTAATACAGGGATGAAGAATTATCTCCCTTAGGAATGTCATGAACTGCTTTTCTTTAAGTTTTTTTAAATTTTTTAATTTTTAATTATTTATGAGAGAAAGAGGAAGGGACAAAGAATGGGCATGCCAGGGCCTCTAGCCACTGCAAATGAACTCCAGATCCATACAACACCATATGCATCTGCTTACATGGATGCTGGAGAATTGAACCTGGATCCTTAGGCTTCACAGGCATGTGCCTTAACTGCTAAGCCATCCCTCCAGCCCATCTACTTTATTTTATAACAAGCAAAGGGAAAGAAATACTCTCTAAAATTCAATTTGAACAGCCTAGAACTTGAATTGTTGAACTTGAATTGAACTAAATAAACGATAATGTGAAAAAAAAAATATATATATATGAAATTTCATATATATATGTATGTGTACCATATAAGAAAATATATATGTACCATATATATATATGTACCAAATATATATATGTACCATATAAGAAAATATAATAGGAATTATTTCTTGAAGTTCAGTAGCATTTTCTGGCTAGCTCTGAAGATCTGATTATTAAATAAACTCACTTGACCAAACAAAGGTACATTTGTAGTATCTTTCCTAATAACACACTGATTTCAATTCATGAATATGATGAAATTTATGGTGCCAGAAATGCCCAGGCAGTTAGGAGAAAGCTCAGAAGGAAATGAGAGGCATTTTATCACTTATCATCATGTAATGATTTAATGCTTTGAAAATGAGAGTGTGACATGTCTTATTTTCTTCTCACAAATTCTGTGATGCTTTTGTCTCTAGTTAACAAAGCAGAAGATGGGTGCATTTGATGCCCATTCATTTGTTGTTGTGCCCAAAGGGCCTGCAGAACATTTTGTCAATCTTGTTCAGCCAGACTCCCACCCCAAAAGATGTTCTTTCTGGGTACCGAGATCAGGATGGTGACTTGGGTGATGAGGTGAGCAAGCTTGGCTGCAGCAAATGACCAGTTGATGGGGCGAGATAACCAGCCTGCAGGGGGCAATTTGAGGACCGACAAAAGGGAACAGTGCTTTCAACATGGGCGGGGAACACATGGAACTTGTAAGTACTCAGTGACAGTGCTGCCTGGAACACTCCAAGGTTCAAGGAGGGTTCATACGCGTTTGTGGAGCCTAACTCTCCAGTGAGCCATAAAGTGAGTGCCACATTTGGTCAGGGGGCACCTAGTCCACCACCCCCTCCACCAGGAGCTCTTCAGCTGCCCTTCCAGACACAGTGTAAGATCCTTTGTTCCTATCACAACACCAGAAAGAATCCCCAACCTTAACATGGAGACTCTTTTATAGCCTCCAGGTCTTGGCACAGTCCATTCTCTTTTGCTTCGGGAAAAGAGGACATAACTGAAAAATCGGAACCAGAGCTTCCCTTCTTTTCCATCCCAAAGCCAATTAAAAATACAAAACTGAAGGCTGGAGAGATGGATTAGAGGTTACAGCACCTGCTTGCAAAACCAAAAGACCCAGGTTCGAGTCCCCAGGACCCACATAACCCAGATGCACAAGGTGACGCATGCATCTGGAGTTTGTTTGCAGTGGCTGGAAGCCTTGGTGTACCCATTCTCTCTGTGTGTCTCTCTCTCTTTTTCTCTCTCTGTGTCTCTCATCTGCCTCTTTTTCTCTTTCCCATAAATAAATAAGAACAAATAATTAAAAAAAAACACAAAACTGGGCTGGGGAAATACTTTAGTGGTTAAGGCGTTTGCCTGCAAAGCCTAAGGACCCAGGTTCGATTCCCCAGGACCCACGTAAGCCAGATGCACAAGGAGGCACAAGTGTCTATAGTTTGTTTGCAATGGCTAGAGGCCCTGGTGTGCCCATTCTCTCTTTCTCTTTCTCTCTATCTGCCTCTTTCTCTCTCTCTCTCTCAAGTGAATAAGTAAATAAACACAAAACTCTGCTTCTTTTTGGGGTCCCCTAGGCCTGAAAATAGCTCAGAAAGACCTTCTGACCTAGTGTATTCTCCACTTGCTCTTAGCCAAAAGGCCAAGTAGTGATTGGCCTAGTATATTCTCTTAAGTTTTCAGTCCAAACTAGTTAACTTCAAAAGGACTATGAGCAAAAATCATGTCGTTTTCCTAAGGAGGCCTTCCTGAATGATTGATATGTTCAGGTTTTCCAACTCAATGATATTTTTACTTAAAAAAAAAAAAAAAGAGTACTCTCTTGTTTTGTTGTTTGTTTGCAAACCAAATCTGCAGTCTGCATACTGCCCTCACCCTGCCTAGCAGCATCAGGGATTGCCAACAAGTGAAAGTCACAGTGGGCGCATCTAGCAAAGGGCTCCCCGTGGCTCTACTTTCTACACACAGGTTATATGTCATTAATTGAGTGCCAAAATCGACGACTGTGCTTACCCCCTTGGGTAGCTAATCCCCGCTTACTTCCTGAGAACCTACTACTAGAACAGTGAGAACAGGACTGTGTGACTCCTCTCTCAGAGACAGCATCCCATTACCCTTATTCTGTGGAGAAGCTTGAATTGCCAATTGACTACAGATAAAGCATCTCTTTCTAAAAACATCTGTTTGGAAGATGAAGAGGTCCAGAAATTAACGTGGGCTCTAAAACTAATATTTTTTTAATTGAGTTTTATTTATTTATTTGAGAGAGAAAGAAGCAGAGAGAAACAAATAAAGAGAGAGTGGGAGCGCCAGGACCTCTAAGGCACTGCAAATGAACTCCAGACACATGCACCACCTTGTGCATCTGGCTTTCATGGGTTCTGGAGAATCAAACCTAGGACCTTTGGCTTTGTAGGCAAATGTCTTAACCACTTATCCATCTCTCCAGCCCTAATATTTTAATTGTGACAGTACTTACATCCAAGAATCAAACACTAAATTTGAACTGTGCTTTCAGTAAATGATGTTCCATCACAATTCAGTTTTATTTCACACACAGTACCCACGTCATGCCACTAGACCTGACACCAACTATACTTCTGAGCTTTTGCTGCTAGGTGAAGCATGTGACTTACCTGTGACAGCATCAGGAACATCCCTGGAGACAGCAGGCAACTGACCTTTGCCCTTCTCTTTGACCTTTCCCGCCTGCAGTATGTATTGCCCTAGGACCATGAGTCCAAGAGCCATCTCCTTGGGTTGGTGAAATAACGTGCTTGCAGGAGCTGAGACCCCCAAGAAATGCCGCCATAACGAGCATGGACTATGGGTCGCCAGACTTTCATTGTTGCATTTTGTAAAATGAATGGATAATTCACACAGTGGCGTGTTACCTTTCTTCATCAGTCAGTAAATGTTTAGGATTAAGTTGTTACTACTGGTAGTTAATCAGATGGTTATAAAATCAACTGTGAAGAGATGGCGCAGTCAGGAAAGTGTATGCTTTAAAAGCATGAGGATCTGAATTGGATCCTAGTAGCCATGTAAAATGCAGGGCACAGTAACACATGTCTATGATGCAGGCACAGGGGCGGGGCAGAGACAGCCAGATCTCTGGGGCTCGCTGGCTTGCTCATCTAGCCTAATTGGTGAGCTCCAAGTCAATGAGAAACCCAAAAAGGTGGACAGCATCCTGAGAAACATCACTGACGTTGTCCACTGGCTTCCACACATACACGCTTATACAAACATGCTCATGCATGCACGCGCATGCACACACACACACACCACAAGTAAAATCAGCTATGAAAAGCAACATTATTCTTCATGTTTTCCGTTAGGGATAGTTCGGCATCCTTCACCATCTTCAGGCCCCACATTGCTTCCGTCCTCTTTTAAGTGCCTTCAGGTGGCAGCCAGCAGCTGTGTCCCATTGCACTCTCACAGTAGAAGCTGAGCTCTGACACCTGGACAGTGAGATTTTCAGTTACTCAGACGAGCTAAAGATTGACCTTTCAGCTAGGGTGTAGCTCTGGGAGAAACAGCACGCTCCTCTGTGGGTCTCAGCAGGACATTCCACAGAAGCACTTCTCCGCCAACACCTTGTTCAGTCATTAGGCTCTAGAAAGTTTAGATACAGGCTGATTTTCCACAGCCATAGAAAACATGCTCGGTCAGAGGAAGACCTAGTCAATATGCACTCACACATTAAATATTCTATAGTCTCTTATCTTTATTATTTTTTAGTGGCACCTTTAATCTTTAATTTGGTATCTATTCATGCTTTAGTTTCCCTTTTCAGTCAGGGCGTAACTTTCCAGGGTAGATGAAAGATGAGAATAAGGCACTGTGGTGTCAATCTTCATGACCTACCTGACCGTGTCACTGAACTGTGAGTTATTTGAGGGCCAGGGCTCTCTTTGTGCTTCTTTTTTCTCTTTCTTTTTTTAAATTTTTTAATTTTTATTTTCATTATGAGAGAGAGAGGCAGATGAGGGAGGAGAGAGACTGGGAACACTAGGACCTCCAGCCACCGCAAATGAACTCCAGATGCATATGCCACCTTGTGCACCTGACTTATGTGAGTCCTGGGGAATTGAACCTGGATCCTTTGGCTTTGCAGACAAGCGTCTTAAATACTATGTGCTTCCTTTTTCTATCTGGTGGCCAATGCATGCCTGGCATGTAGCAAATGCTCATTAAATGTTTACTTAATCCGTCAACAAATGATGATAAACAATAGAATATTAGCGAATGTCTTCAAGTCATGTTAAGATGGCCAAAGTTTAAAGAGTTTGTGATCTTTTAGACATGAAATAAGATGTTGAATCCCATATCAGTAAGGTACGAAGGAAAGCTACTGGAAACAGCACAGCTATGGAGTACGTAGCTGACACCACACAATGAAGGCCAGCTGCCTCTGAATTCTGCTCCGTCCCATGCAGAAGGCAGTGAGGGAAGCATCTTTTTTATAAAGGAAAGTTTGTTTATTTATTTATTTATTTGACAGAGCAAAAGAGAGAGAGTGTGTGTGCGCCAGGGTCTCCAGCCACTGCAAATGAACTCCAGACGCTTGCGCCCCCTTGTGCATCTGGCTAATGTGGGTCCTGGGGAATTGAACCTGGGTCCTTTGGCTTTACAGGCAAACACCTTAACCACTAAGCCATCCCTCCAGCCCAAGGGAAATATCTTAATTAATGTAAGCTTTTTAGACTTACTGAAAATATAAATAGCCTTGGAGAAAGAGTTCTAATTTTGTCAGAATTGATTCTCAGGATATTATTCTATAAAGTGTCCTTTGTTTAGTGATGGCTGATTGTCTCAATGAGATGGTGGAGAGACAGGACCGAGCAGTGGGGAATGGGGACAATGTACAAGAGATTAAGAGCTTGAGAGCTGGTGTGGTGGCGCACGCCTTTAATCCCGGCTCTTGGGAGGCAGAGGTAGGAGGATCATCATGAGTTCTAGGCCAACCTGAGATACATAGTGAATTTAAAATATTTAAAACAAAAAATTAAGAGCTTGAGGACTGGGGTGGTGGTTCAGTTCCCTTGGTAAAATGCTTGTCACACAAGTATGAGGACCAGTTTGAATCCATAGCACCTACATGAATGCCAGGTGGATAGAGCAACCTGCCTGTGACCCCAGCACTCTGAAGGAGGAAGCAGGATCTAGCTAACTAGCTAGACTAACTCCGTGAGCTCTGAGTTCACTGGTGGAAACTGGAGAGCAAGCATAGAGGGAGTCACCTGACTTTGACCTCGGACCTCACACACTTGCATAACCATGTGCACACATACTCTCTCACACACACAGGAGGAGGAGAGCTTGAATGAAACTATTGAAGATGTGTAAAGGTCATGGACATGCTTTATGTTGGATTCTTTTGGAATCCATGTCCCTTTTTCTCAGTAACATCACTAATTCATTTGAGGAAATTTTCCTCATTCCCAACTAGCCAGGAAAATAAATATATTAGGGGCAAAAGACCCAGGCCTGTGAGGCAGTAGTAAGGGGGTTGTGCATGAGTGGAATCTTACCCTCTGTGCAGGATGAACTCCAAAGCAGCAGCCCAAACTAGAGATGCCCACACAGTTGAGGTGTAAGCCAAATAGTTCAGGAAGTCCTCTAACCCAGAGACTCTCTTTTCTTTTTTTCCCTGAGGTAGGCTCCTGTAGTCTCAGGGTGGCCTTGAACTCATGGCAATCCTCCTACTTCTGCCTCCCAGGTGCTGGGATTAAAAGTATATGCCACCATACCTGGCAGAAGATTCTTGATTGAAAGCAAAGTGTGAAAGTGACAGTTATTACACAGGTCTGGTGGCTCCAACTTTTAATCCAGCAGTCAAGAGACTGAGGCAGGAGGATTGTTGGCCACATAGTGAATTCTGGACCAGCCTGGGCTCTAGAATGAGATGTTATGGCAAGTGTGTGTGTGTGAAGGAGGAGGAGGAGGAAGAAGAGAAGGAGAAGAGAGGGAGAGAGAGAGAAAGAGGAAGAGAGAAGAAAGAGGAGGAAAAAGGGGAGAAGAGAGAAAAAAAAAAGGGATGGCATCTCATCTCAGACTAGAAGTGATGATTAATCTCCACTGTCACCTGAACTGGATTTGGATTCACCTAGGAGATCCAGCTATGGCCATGTCTGTGAGGGATCTCCAACCAGGAGTAACTAAAGGGAATGACCGGCCCTGACTGAGCAGCTGGTTGGCCAGCGGGGGAGGGGGCAGACTGACTGACAAAGAGGAGAAAGCAAGCCAGTGAAGAGCAGTCATCTCTCTGACTTCCTGGCTGCAGATGTCATGTGACCGGCCACCTCATGCTCCTGCCTCCGGGCCTTCCCTGCAGACCGAACCCTAAGACTCGTGAACCCAAGTGAATTCTTCCTTCCTTACACTGCTTTTTTTTTTTTTTTAATTTTTATTTACTTATTTGAGAGAGACAGACACAGAGAGAAAGACAGATAGAGGGAGAGAGAGAGAATGGGCGCGCCAGGGCTTCCAGCCTCTGCAAACGAACTCCAGATGCATGCGCCCCCTTGTGCATCTGGCTAACGTGGGACCTGGGGAACCGAGCCTCGAACCAGGGTCCTTAGGCTTCATAGGCAAGCACTTAACCGCTAAGCCATCTCTCCAGCCCTTACACTGCTTTTTGTCAGCCCTTTCGTCACAGCAATGAGAAAAGTAACAAATACACTAGCTATGACCAAAAACTATGCATGGTACTGGCTCTAGCTAGGGTCACCTAGGACTAGAGACCAAATGTTTTTGGCTTCCTGTCCTTCAGGTCTCATTTCTACATCCTGTGTCTCACTACAGACAGCCTCTTCGGCAGGCTGCTGGACAGTTTGTGGGATCAAAGGGCATCCATGAAGTTGGCCTAGAAGCATAGGACCAGTCCCATGTATACCATAAACTCTCTTGTTTTAGGCTCCTACATCCTTCTGAGTGTTGGCCTCATTATTCCAAGACTCAGGTTTTCCATACAGCTGGAATACTCTCATCTTCCCAGGTTTGTTCACTCTAATGGAATGGCTCCTTCACAAGCATGAACAGTTTCATCATTCTGCAAAGTACCAAGTAATTTAACATGACTCCCTAGAAACATGGTCTTGGGCAAATCACTATACCTTACATTCATTGAACCATTTTCCATGGTTCACAAACTTCAGGGCAGATCAGATTAACCTGACAAGTTGTTTATAATAAAGCTGCCTCGGTTCTACCCCAGGCACTGACCCCTTATGGCTGTGATGGGACTCATAAATCATTTTACTGATTTGAGTTGTGTGCTGAGGATCCCCATACCATAGTACAGAAATCCTGGATGGAAAGACTAAAGATTGGTTGCTTAGACATCCATGGCTGGGCAGTCTGAACTCTGTTCTATTTGGGACAAGGTTAGCTGAGTGAGGGAGGAATGGATTGGCAAAACTTGGAACAGAAGAGAAGCGTCACAGCCAGGCCAGCCTGTGGATAGGGCGCCAGGTGAGACCCCTATGGACATGTGGGCGACTCTGTTGTACTCATGGAGGCCAGTGCAGAAACAAGAGAACCACTCTGAAGTCTTCAACTGCCCAAACGCTCCCACAGTTCTGGGCCTTCTCACACCTCTACATGTATGTTTTCCCTGACCTTTTGTAGACAAAAACACAACCAGGCAGCAGAGGAACCCAGGGAGGATTTGTTCCTAGTATAAGCTTCAATGTCTAGAAGACTCGGGAGAATGAGGCAAGGGAGTCATTTTACCCTGCCTTATGTTTGTCTCTGTAGACTATGCTTAGTGTGCTATAGTGAGAGCAATAAGTGAAATGGATATAGTTCACAATATACCCAGAGGCTTCCACCCAAAGCAGGGGCTATGGGAAACAGTATGCTCCCCGCCCCATCAAGTCACCCAGGAGACAAGTAGGCTCCTTTCTCTGTGGAGCAGAACCCGTCAAGATAGAACTGTAATATAGGGCAAGTAGAACTACAGCCCCACCTTGTCTCCTGTTGTGAATGTCTTTGAAATTTTCCTATCAACCTCTTATTACAAATATTTTCATATATAATCTCAGGCAAAACTTCAAATAAGGGCTGGAGAGATGGCTTAGTGGTTAAGCGCTTGCCTGTGAAGCCTAAGGACCCCAGTTCAAGGCTCGATTCCCCAGGACCCACGTTAGCCAGATGCACAAGGGGCCGCACGCGTCTGGGGTTTGTTTGCAGTGGCTAGAAGCCCTGGCACACCCACTCTCCCGCTCTCTCTCTCTCTGTCTGTTGCTCTCAAATAAATAAAAAATAAACAAAAAAATTTAAACCTTAAGATAAATATTTTAAATTATTTTAAAAGAACAGCATATTAAGTTGATCTACTATATTCTATTATAAACACTAGGGGAAGCTAGGCATCCCCTTGCAAAAAAAAAAAAAAAAAGTAAGAATGCTTAAGGCATTGTCTGGAATACACTATCCAAATACTAAATTTATCCTAAAGAGATCTTCATGTGGGCTGGAGAGATCGCTAAAAAAAAAAAAGCAAGCTCCAGGATCAGTAAGGGACTCCACACAAGCACCTTTAACCACTGAACCACCTCTCCAGCTCCACCAGTAAGGGACTTCAGCTCAAATAAGAACCAGTGGCAGAGTGATGGGGCAGAGCACCTAATGCCCCTCTCCCGCCACTGCAGGCGAGCACACACCCTCACAAGCAAGTGCATGGGGTGCTACATGGACACATGCACATGCATGCACCACATATACCACATCACACACACACACACACACACACATCACAGCCAAAGCAAAAAAAAATGTTATCACATAATTTAAAAAATAATAATAATAGGGCTGGAGAGATGGCTTAGCAGTTAAGGTGCTTACCTGTAAAGCCAAAGGACCCCAGTTTGATTCCCCAGAACCCACATAAGCCAGATGCACAAGGTGGCACATGCATATGGAGTTCAGTTGCAGGCCCTGGAGCACCCATTCTTTCCCTCTCTGTCTCTCCCTCTTTCCCTCTCTCATGCTCAAAAATAAATAAACAAATAAAATTAATAATAATAATAACAATAATAATAAAAGGGCTATAGTGATTGCTCAGTGGTTAAAGGCACTTTTTGCAAAGCCAAATGCACAAAGTGGCCCATGCATCTGGAGTTCATTTACAGCATTAGGAGGCCCTAATGGGCCCATACTCACTTTCTCTGTCCCACTCTTTCTCTCTGTCTCAAATAAATATTTTTTTTAAAAGACAGGGTCTCTTAAAAATAAATAATTTAAAAATAATAATTTAATTAATAATTTTAAAATAATTAAATAATTTTTAAAAGAGATCATCATGTGTACATGCAAAGATTTACCTGTAACAATGCTCATGGCAAAATTACTCATAAGAAATTAGAAAAGAACCAAATTAGCCAAGATAGTACTGAGAGTTCATGTATCATAAGATCCATCCAAATAGCAGAATATTGTGCAGATATTTAGATCCATTATAGAAAAATAATGAAATAAGAAAATGTTCCCTATTTATTGTATGTAAAGTACATTAGACTTTTTGTCTCCAAATACAATGAAGAATGTGTACAAAAGAAATTACCCTAATGAGGAAATAATGGGTGACTTTTTTGTTTTCTTATTTGCATTTTCCCTCTGTGTTCAAATTTTCTGTAATGAATAGGCATTACTCAATAGCTGTATGACTTAGAGACATTAACCTCTCTGTGTAATAACCTTGTCATCTGTAAAACTTGCAGTCAAAAGGACCCATGACTTGAAAGTGTTGTTATAAAGAGAAATCATTAGCAACTGGTAAAATAGCAGAACTGTGTCTGGCAAAGAATAAACTTTCAGGCTGACGAGATAGCTTAATGGTTAAGGCCCTTGCCTGTGAAGCCAAAGGATGCTGGTTTGATTCCCCAGGAGCCATGTAAGCCAGATGCTCAAGATGGCTCATGAGTCTGGAGTTTGCAGGTTGGGAGGTTCTGGCGTTCCCATTCTCTCTCTCTATCTGCCTCTCTCTCTCTCTCTCTAACAAATACAAATTTTTTTTAAGTTTTTTAAAAAGAATAAACTTCCAACAAATGCTAACTATTGGAGTATTGCTTTTATAATCAGGACTTTTCAAAACTGAATCTGTCAAGAAACTTCTAGAAATCAGATTAATGATACCAATAAAACCAGCATAAGAGGGTCACAAGAGGACAGGATGGTTCTAGACACCTACCTGGTAGCCCTAGTATTTGTTATATGTGAGTTTTACTGACTTTTCTGAACCTAGCTAGGATCAGGTTACCAGGTGGAGACACAGCCCTTCCTCTGCTCAGGCCACCAAGGCCCTCTGACTCAGGACATGAGGCACACATGGTTGTGACCTAGCAGCTGCCATGTCTCCTTTTCTCCATCACCACATGTACTTTGGGCTCTCCCCCACCTTCCCTTATGTGCACTTCTGAAGAAAAGGAGAAGTGCAGTTTTTCACAATAAAAGTACCAAAGGTGTCAGTAGCTTATGTCTACTTCCCCAAGTGCCAGGCTGGTAAGTGGTTAGCAGCTAACTGAAACGTGAGAGCCAGATGAGGAGAAATGCCTGATTTGTAGTGTTTGGTATAAATATTCTACCATGGCTGTTATTAAAGCTACCTATGCTGGGCTGGAAGGATGGCTTAGTGGTTAAGGCATTTGCCTGCAAAGCCAAAGGACCCAGGCTCGCTTCCCCAGGACCCACATTAGCCAGATGCACAAGGGGGCACATGAGTCTGGAGTTCATTTGCAGTGGCTGGAGGCCCCGGCACACCCATTTCTCTCTTTCTTTCTTTCCCTCTCTCTCCCTCTCTCTCTCTCTCTCTTTCTCTGTCAAATAAATAAGTAAATAAATAATAAAAATATTTTTTAAAAGCTACCTATGCAACATCAACTAGCTCACAAAATTCCTGACAATGTAATCACCCACTTTCCTGAACCAGCAGAACTTGACCTACCTGTACTAGTAAGCCCCGACATTTCACTAGGTGCTTAGTGGGTTTTGTAGGGGCAGGGATTGTTGTTTGCTTTGTGGGATGCTGTTTTGGTTTGGGGTGGGTTTGGGCTTTTTTGAGGCAAGGGCTCAATCTAGCCCACAATAAATGATCTGGGACTCACTCGATAGCTCAGGCTGGCCTTGAGCCTCCAACCACAGCCTCCTGGGTGCTAGATTTAAAGTCATGAAACACCACACCAGGCTCTACTTAATGTTTCATTGAAGAACAGAGCCCGTGAAGTCAAAGGAATGATTCTGCACTGGAGTTATTGGCCAGCAAAGCTCCAGAATGAAGGCCAGGAACTTGCCCAGAAGATGCACCACTCATGTACATGGCTAAGCTGGCCTGCATTTTGCCCTCTAGAGGCTGGTTACCCAGGGTGTGGGGGTAGGCAAATGGCATCAGCACCAGTTAAAAATGCAAAATCTGAGTCTGAGAGATGGCTTACCATTAAGGTACTTGCCTGTGTAGCATAAGGACCCAGGTTCAATTCCCCAGTACCCACTTGTGCCAGATGCACAAGGTGGCACATCCATCTAGAGTTTGTTTGCAGTGGCTAGAGGCCCTGATGCACCTATTTTCTCGATCTCTCTCTCTCCAATAAATAAATGAAATATTTTTTTAAAAATGCAAAATCTCAGGTCTGCCCACACCAGAATCAGAATGTAACAAAATTCCCATCGGAGCTACATGTGATTAAGCCAAAGAGAAAGGGATGTCAACAGGTACTCATTGCTATGTGGAAGATAGTCTGCATATGACCCTTGTTTTCCGTGATCCTCTAGGAATGGCTTCACATTTCCACATTTCACATCTCAACAATGGAGCATGGACCAGTGACAAGTCCCCCCATCTCCACTCCCTCCCCCCGCCCAGACACAGCCACGAAGCCTGAGCTCTGAGATGCTACAGGAGCTGGAGATACATAGATTCCTCAAGAGCTGCTATTCAAGCCATCAGCAGCATGTGCCAATGTCCTCCCCCCACAATCCTCCTTCAGCCTCCACGAAGGCGCACATCTGGCAGTCACACACTCTTTTGTGGGGCCATCTCAATGGCTGCACTGATACTGTCCCTCCCCAGGGCCAGCCCCACAGTGGCCTCCCTGTCCTCTCAGCATGTGATGTCATGAGCATGAATGTCCTGCCAAACATTTAAGATGCTGGAGCTCTCATTGTGTACAGTGTAAGAGAGCCACTGACACGCAGATTATTTTTAATTTAAAAAGGAGAAGACACAGGAAAAGATACAACCAGACCTTGTTCTATTGTTACATCGAGCCCCCAGTTCAGCACAAGTATGCTTGTATTCTGTAAGCGCACAATCTTCTCTTTCTGGGACTGTCATCGTCATGAACATATGTAGCTAGATTCAGTGTTTCCCTTGAAACGTTCAATTCTCTAGTTTGTTTTGGGGCAAATTCTTGAAAATCATGACCAAATACTACACACTGTGTCTTCAGAACAGGCTGATAAGAGAAAAAAGTGGTCTTGCTTCTAAAATTGTCTAATCCCTGAAGACCATCCCAGAGGGGGAAAGGGATGGTTTTACAAGCACTCCAGAGAAGTTTGAGAACCATTGACACTGCTGTTTCTCAAAGTGTGCGGGGGAGGGGCACCTCACCAGAGCCATAGCTACAAGCCAATGTCTGGACCCAGGTCTCCTCAAAGCAAGCCTGAGGAAGAAAAGAGCAGTGGGAATATGACCAATGTGCCATACGTTCCTACAGTAGAGGTCTCAATTTAAAAAAAAGTGTGAATACCTGATTCCCAGAGCGGTAAGATCTTACATTGAAGAGTGACAACTTCAGACTTAACTTAAATCCCTCTTAGTTCTATATAGTGACTGTCTGACCTTAACAAGCAACATAAACTCTCCACACCTCATTTTCTCATCCATAAAATGGGGACTGTGAGGAGGATTAAGCATAGCATATTGCTGGAAAGAGCAGGTCTCAAGAGCACAAATTCCCTTTTCTCTATTGTTTAGGAAGGGAAAATGTTGGGATTTCCATGATATTTGCATATTATTAGGGAAATCATTGTCTTCACCAAAGATATGTCTTAACTATGTAATAAATTGTACTTACCAAGTTCTTCTTTGGCATTTGGGTATAGTATGTGTAGTGTTGTGTGTGCATACATAGTGTATATGTGTATAGATATACACATCCTGTGCACACACTTGCAGAGGCTAGAGAAGAATGTCAGGTGTCCTCCTCTATCTTTTCTTTTAATTTTTTTTTTTTTTTTTTTTTTTTTTTTTTTTTTTTTTTTTACTTATTTGCAAGCATAGAGCAAGAGAAATAGAAGAGAGTCAGAGAGAGAATGGGCACACCAGGGCATGTAGCCACTGCAAACGAACTCCAGACACATGTGCCCCTTATGCATCTGGCTTACCGTGGGTACTGGGGAATCAAACCTGGGTCCTTTGGCTTTGCAGGCAAATGTCTTAACCACTAAGCCATCTCTCCAACCCTCATTTTTTTTTTTTTTTTGTATTGTTTTCTTGAGACAAGACTGTCACTGAACCTGCAGCTGCCATTGTTTTGATCAGTCTGGCTTACCAGCAAGCCCCAGAGATCCTCCTGATCTGAAGTTGTGAGTGTGGCCACAGAACTGGGGTTACAGGCACGTGTGGACACACTGGGAACCAAATTCATGCAGGGTTGAGCCCTCATGCTTGTAAGGCAAGTGCTCTCACCAACTGAGCCGCCTCCCCAGCCTCTGTACTTGCCAACTTCTTATGAAACTCTAATGAGAGGGCAGTGCATTAAACGCAATTCATTCCCTCCTGAGCACTAGGATGCAGCCTGTTATTGGACAGCTGGACTAACACAACCAATGACCCCTAGACACCTATGGGCTACTGAGCCCTTGAAATATGACTAATACAAATTAAGATGTGCTGTAAGTATAAAACATATTGGAGCCTCAAAAATATAAAAAGAAGAATGTGAAAAGATCTCATGGGCTGCATACAAGTGGAAATGGTAACATGCTGGATGTAGTGAATTCAATGAAACATATTAAAATTAATTTCACTTGTTCATTTTTTATCTTTTCTAGCATGGCTATTAGAAATTTCAAATTACATGCATGCCTCACAGATTCCCTTTGGACAGTGGCATTCTTTTTTTGTTTGTTTGTTTACTGATTTTAGATGGAGGGCACACACAGAGTGAGTATGGGCACACAAGGCTTCCTGCCACTGCCAACGAACTCCATATGCATGTGCTACCTAGTGCACCTGGCTTTACATGGATATTGGGGAATCAAACTCCAGTCCTTAGGACTTTCAGGCAAGTGCCTTAACTGCTGAAGCATCTCTCCAGCCCTGGACAGTGGCATTCTAGAGGGTCAGCTACCTCCTCTCACAAACTGGTCATGAGCTCTGACACGGCAGGCAGGACCTACAGAATGGGATTCCCTAAGTAGTCAGGCAACATCAGCTGAGGGAGACCTGAGGTCTCCCCTCTCATGCTACAGCGAAAGTGGGGTGGGCTTAGCATACTCCATCCTGAGAGAAAATAAGCAGCCGCCTCGGGGGAGAAGCCAGATGATCAAGAACAGCATTCTGGGGCTGGAGAGACGGCTCATGGGTAAAGTACTTGTGGCCCAAGCATGAGGACGGAGTGCAGATTCCCGGTACTCCCGTAGAATGCCAGGCATGGCGACAGGCGCCAGTGATCTCAGCACTGGAACGGCAGAGGCCCTAGGGCTTGCTGAATCAGTGAACTTCACATTAAGTAAGAGATTCTGTACCAAAAAAATAAAATAAAATAAAGTGGAGGACTGGAGAGATTGTTCAGTGGTTAAGGTGATTGCCTATAATGCTTAAGGACCCAGGTTTGATTCCCCAGTACCCATGTAAGCCAGATGCACAAAGTGGCACATGTATCTGGAGTTTATTTGCAGTAGCTGGAGATTCTGGTGTACCCATTCTCTCTCTCTCTCTCTCTCTCTCTCTCTCTCTCTCTCTCTCTACCTCTCTCTCCCATGTTCTCCCTCTCTCAAATAAATAAATAAAAATAAAAATATCTTTAAAAAAAATCAGGTGGAAGCTGGGTGTGGTGGCACACGCCTTTAACCCCAGCACTCAGGAGGCAGAGATAGGAGGATCGCCATGAGTTCAAGGCCACCCTGAGACTACGTACTGAATTCCAGGTCAGCCTGGGCTAGAGTGAGACCCTACCTCAGAAAACAAAAACAATAATAATAATAATAACAAGGTGGAGAATGCCTGGGGAAGACCCCCAAGATCTACTTGTGCCTTCTACATGCATGTGCACACACATGCACGAATACCATTGTTTTGATCATACTGGCTTACCAGCAAGCACATGCAAAAAAAAAAAGGCAAGAAAAATTACAAAAAAAAAAACGTATATGTGCTCAAAGGAGATGGAGTTAAACTGTATCCCACTTAGAACATGGTTTTTTTATGGCCACTCATCTCTTCATGACATAAAGGGGTAAGAAAATAAAACATTCCAGTCAAGTAAACAAGAGGGCCAGGCATGGTGTCGCCTTTAACCCCAGCACTTGGGAGGCACAGGTAGGAGGATGATTATGAATTCAAGGCCATCCTGAGACTACAGAGTGAAGTCCAGGTTGGCCTGGGCTAAAGCAAGATCCTACCTCTGAAGAAAAGAAGAAAAGAAAAGAAACCTAGAGAACTCCTAAGTTACATGCTCACACATTGCCACGATGATATAGCAAATAGAACGTAACTTTTGAATGACTCGGGGAAATATAGAGTGATTTGTCCTTGACTCAGTGGTCAGGTTCCCTGCAATAGAGACAAGTGAGACTGTTGAAAATCAGTAGCTGATACTCCGGACACAACAAAAGATGGGAGGCCTGTTTTGCAGACAGTTTGTTATTTTATTGCACAAATTTTACCTGAACAAAATGCACCAACCGTGTTTGAAGAGTCTGGGGTCTCAGATACTGATATGCATCAGTGCTTACAGCTGGGAAGTCAAGTTCAACAGTACAAATTATGTTAAACAACATTACTTTAAAATAGTGAACAGAATGGAAACAGAGAGAAAAGAGAAGAAAGCATTAAAGATGTGTTAACTGAAAGCATATGCAGCTATCTGTTAAAGACCACATCAGACAAACCTGAAAATCAAAAATATGTTGTAGAATGTCAGTTCACGTTAAATTTCTGTGTCGTGTTATTTAGGGCAGAATTAAAGTATATTTGGTTCATTTCCTTCATGTTGATCAATCAAGAAAGAACTCCAGGAAAACCATGGTTATAAAAGTGATCCAAAAAAGTGATCAATCTTGAAAAAGTATGTACAGATAAATTTAAAATCATAAACTAAGAAAGCTTCTCACCCTCAGCTTTAAAAAGGGAAGCTTTCCCACAGAGAGAAAGTTCCGTGATCCCCTCCCTCCCACCCATGTTCCCAATTCTATCTTTTTCTAGCTCCTAAGTGGCCTTGGAACTGAATAGAAGAAAACAACAGAGAGGCATCTTTGTGAGACTCCCATTGTCACTGTATCCATTTGAAAAGTGTCTTTTATTTCATTCCCCATGCCCAAGTCATCAATGTTTGCAAGACATTTAAACTTTAAAAGAGAAATAAGACATTATTTTTTAATAAACGACAAAGGAACGCCCGTGAAAAGAACTTAAGAGCAGGCAACACCATGAGAAAACTGTGGCCATTATCTGAACTAGAGATATCTTCTAAGGCAACTGAAAGGTGATGGGGAGGAGGGGTATTAAGACTGCAAAACGCCAGACAGGCTGCTTTCTAGAACTTCGGCTTTGGTGCCTGGCGGAGAACTGGGCTTCCCCTAACTATGGCAAGCAAACCTGGGCCCCAGGACCAGCATCTATAGCACCTCTGGGGCAGCCTGGCAGCTCTCTTATACGTGGGCACTCTTGGCATGAGTTGGGGAGCTGGAACCGGAAGAGTAGTAGAAACGGTTTTCACCAAATGACTGGGCGTCCCCAGAGCAGCAGACGATGACGCATCCACCCACGAGGCACAGCACAGCGCCGATCCAGCCCGCATACAGGGAGTAGCCGAAGCTCACGATGGTAGTCTCGCGGTGGGCGCACACGGGGAACCAGATAGTGGCCACGATGGCGCAGAGAGCTGGGAAGAGAGGGAGAGCAAGCGTGTGACTGGGCATACCCACCACTTACCAAGAGCAGTGGGCACTTCGTAGACACCCTTTCCAACTAGCTCCCCAAAACCCCAATACACACGCCTCTGCTCTCTGAGCAGTCTCAGCATAGATGTCTGCAGGAGCTGACTTACTCTATCACAGACCTGTCAAACTGCTGGTCTTTTTCCTTCCCCCAACAAGTAACAGAAGCAAATGAAACTCCCCTGCAAAAACTTCAAAGGAATCATAAACTCTCAAAACTATGTATTTGTTTTTACTTGTATATCACGCCTTTATATCTAGGGCTGCGATTCTGCTGTTACGCTTACCCAGTCATATCCTAATTATCTCTTTACGTGCCTACTTCCCAGGCCATGTTCTAAGTTCCATGAAGTTAGAGATCATGTCTTTCGTGTGCCTGTAAATGCAATGCTTGAGTCAGCACTGGGTACATAGAATATGTTCAGTGTATACTGGCTGGATGACTAAATGACAGGGCTATTTAGAGATAGAAAATAAGGTAGCCATTGTTGTCAGTATAATCAGTTCATCTTACATAGACCAGGAGAGGCCACGCGATTTCTCTTGCTGTGGTGAATACTGCCACTAGGCTCAAGGGGACTCCCAGCCAAGGGTTTGGGTTTGTGTGATGCTATCAATGATGGCAAAACCTCAACTCATAAATGAACAGTTGCTGGAGTAAAAGAATTTACCCATTCAAGGAGGTTACGATGATGGAATTTGTCAAAATGGGTCGCCATGGTACAGAGTTTGGCTTTGTGCCAATCTTTTCAACATTCCTTGGGAGTTTAGGTTTTTATGGATTAAGAAATAGTGGGTTAGAGAGATTGTTTAGTGGTTAGAGGCACTTGCTTCCAAAGCCTGCCGGCCCAGGCTCAATTCACCAGTTATTCCCCAGAACTCATGAAAAGCCAGAAACACAAAGTGGCATGTGAGTCTGGAGTTTGTTTGCAGCAGCACAAGGCTCTGGTGTGCCTATACTCACACCTGCTCCCCCCTCTCTAATAAATAAATAAACTATTTTTTAGAAAAGAAATAGCTTTCGTTTCATTTAGTTCTTCCTCTCTTCCTAAGTAAAGTAATTCTGCAGCTGGCAAGAACCTCTGACTTCCACATGTATACACATGGGCTGTGTGCAGATGCCCACACACACATGCAAACACCACACACACCACTTCACATACTACACATAATAATAATAGTAATTTAAGTGGTGATGTGTGTCTACTGGCCCTTTATTAGACAACACAAGTTAAAGCAAAGGAACCCAGTGGCTTTCGTTGATAGTACCCAATATCTTACAACCACAGCAAGAAAGAAATTTTAGTTAAAGCTTTAACTTGAGATAGCACGTAAAAACTAGCAGACATAAGGCTAATAAGAATTATGGGGCTTCCAATGACTAGTCATAAAAGCCATCAACAAGTTCAAGGCAGGACATGGCATTACCAGTCTTGTGTTTGCCACCTGCGGAAGCCTTGTCACTTTCAACTCAGCAAGCTTTTCATCTGATTTCTACACATACTATATTGTCTCCCAACTTACCATTTCTGCTCTCAGAGAAGAAATATACTTCTCTTTAACATCAGCATTCAAGTATAATAACCCTGTACATCAACTATAAAATACAGAAAGGACTTAAGTCTTAGCCATTTTGAAAGACCTTAAATTATCTTGTTACATCTGTGTGGTTTGTGACAGTTTCTTGCTAATAATGCACTATGTGCACCCCATGAACAAGGAATGCATGCATAATAAAGAAACATACAGTGCTGGAGAGAATGCTCAGAGGTTAACGTGCTTGCCTGCAAAGCCAAGTTCAATTCCATGTAAAGCCAGATGCACTAAGCAGCACATGCATTTGGAGTTCATCTGCAGCAGCTGGAGGCCCTGATGAGCCAATTTTTTTCTCTCTTTCTCTCTCAAATAAATAAAATATTATTTAAAAAAATAAAAGAGCCATGTGTGGTGGCTCACGCCTTTAATCCCAGCACTTCGGAGGCAGAGGTAGGAGGATCGCCATAAGTTCGAGGCCACCCTGAGACTACATAGTGAATTCTAGGTCAGCCTGGCCTAGAATGAGACCCTACCTCAAAAAAGAAGAAGAAGAAGAAAACGTCTGGGGCAAAAGGGTCATTGGGAGGCTTTGAATTACCCAAAATGATTTTTGAACAGTCTAACTCCATTAATTACAAGCTACCCATATAATTAAGGAATTTATATAGAGTATCTAAGAAGCTAAGATCTTACATATTAATGGCTTCCTTTTTCTTTTGTTTAAAAATATCTTAAGGCTGAGTGTGGTGGCACACACTTTTAATCTCAGCACTTGGGAGGCAGAGGTAGAATCGCTGTGAGTTCAAGGCCACCCTGGGACTACACAGTGAATTCCAGGTCAGCCTGGACTAGAGTGAAACCCTACCTCGAACCCCCCCACAAAAAAATATTAGCATATGTCAATTATATATAATAATGGGTTTCATTATGACATTTTCATACATAAACACAATGTAGCTTTTTTGTTTGTTTGCTTGCTTGCTTGTTTGTTTGTTTAAAATAGTGTTTCACTGTAGCCCAGATTGACCTGGAACTCATTCTGTGGTTTCAGGCTGGCCTTGAACTCATAGCAATCCTCCTACCTCTGCCTCCCAAGTGCTGTGATTAAAGGAGTACGCCACCACACCCAGGGCACAATGTATCTTTACCATTCACCTCTCGTTATTTTCTACTGTGCCCCTCCCACTCCTCCTGCTCCCCTCCTTCTTTCTAACCAGTCGCTTCTTCTGCCTATTTTCATGTCCTTGTGTGTCCCCATGTGTTTCTTTACTGCTGCCACAGGATCACAGGGAACTGAGTAAAGGATTTTTACAGTAGCATGGGCTCCTTACCGGTGGCCACACCACTAAAAAAATAAAAAATAAATTCTCTCCTATCGTCTTTTTCCTTAAAGAGCAAGCACAATTCCATCTGTTTCCGGATACTTTTATCTGGCATACCATATGAGGAGGTATTTTCCTTCTGTGAAGAATGTTCAAGAGCCATGTTTATATGAGTCTTCCATTTCAATCCCAGGGATTTGAAAAATTCAAATGCAAGGAAAAGAAATTTTTCTTGCTCATCCCCCAGCCATGGAGTACTAAGTCAAGCCCTCTTGGAGAAGTAATGGTTACTAGAGTCATACTTCCCCCATGGCCAAGAAAAATCCTTTTCTCTATGAGGACAGGGAACAGAAACCCTCTTCTACAGTGTTTCAGAATGAGTACTGCCATAGGTTTCCCCCATATGAACATGCAATCTGACACAAATCCCAGACTCCCAAAGAGGGCATCCACTCTGCTGTGGGCTGTGGACAAAAAATAACAACTCGGGCTAGAGAGATAACTTAATGGTTAAGGCGCTTGCCTGTGAAGCCAAACAACCCAGGTTCAATTCCCCAGGACCCACATAAGCCAGGTGTACAAGGTGGTGCATGCATCTGCAGTTCATTTGCAGTGGCTGAAGGCCCAGCATGCCCATTCTTTCTTTCTCTCCCTCTCTCCCCTCTCTCTCTCTCTATATATATATATATATCTGTGTGTGTGTGTGTGTGTGTGTGTGTTTCTCTCTCTCTCTCAAATAAAATAAAGTAAAAAGTTAAAAAAAAAACACGAGCAAGAGCTTCCTAATGCCCAAGCTTATGAGAGGAAATAGCAAGAGGAGAAAATAGATTTAATTCCAAACAACTGATATGGTTCAATCCAACCAATCTATCCTATTAACAACCAACTCTTTCAAAACAGCTTAGGGTTCAAATTGAGTTTTATGCTTTTCAGTTACTGTATATCTATACTCACATGTATGCATACATGTAAGAAACCCTTCCCCACTTCTCAGGAAACCTAAGAACGTTAAACTTGGTTTAAATGTTCTAGAATAAGACAGAATATTACCTTTAATTCACTTAATTCTTCTCTTAATTCTAAGCAAACTATAAAATGGGGTTAACTTCAAATAAGAAAAAAAATTGGGCTCCTTATCAATTGATTTTGCATGTCTTAGAAAATTCTGTTAAATTTTATTATATACAACTCACTATAAAAGGTAGGAGCCAGCCAGGCATGGTGGTGCACACCTTCAATCCCAGCATTCGGGAGGCAGAGGCAGGAGCATCACCGTGAGTTCAAGTCCACCCTGAGACTACATAGTTCAATTCCAGGTCATCCTGGACCAGGCTGAGACCCTACTTTTAAAAGCGGGGGGATTGGAGGAGCCTACACATTTTATGTAATGACCTCCTAGGGCTGGCTAAATGAGTAAATGGATAAATGGAAACAGACAAGATGGAAGGACGGACAGATGGAATGGATGGATGGGTGCAAAGCTGATTTTGAAAGTCACAAAACTTTAATGTTACTCTCACACACTCAGAGTCACAATCTCAGGGCTTATCTCATTAAAACTTCCTTCTTTCAGGCAAGAGAGATAGCTTAGCAGTAAAGGCTCTTGCCTGCAAAGCCAAAGGCCCCAGGTTCAATTCCTCAAAACCTACATAAGCCAGATGCACAAGGTGGTGCATGCATCTGGAGTTTGTTTCCAGCGGCTGGAGGTCCTGGCGCGCCTATATTCATTCTCCCTCTTTCTCTCCTCTCTCTCCTCTCTTCCTCTTTCAAATAAATAAACAAAAATAAAAATAAATTTAACTTCCTTGTTTCATAATCCATGCAACACAAGGCAAATATATGAGCCCCAGCAGGCTCTTTCATTCCTTGTAGCTAAATGGAGTCCGGTGGAATGCCTGTGGCTCTGAAAGACAACCACATCAAAACAGCAAAGAAATAGCAGATTGCCACACAACGTGAAAGGAAATGAAAGACTCGCTTGAAACAATGACCTCCAATTGAACTCAAAATGAAAAACGTTTAGAAACTGAAAAAAAGAGAATTTACTCAGTTATTGGAATGGTTTTCAGGGAGAAAAGGGTATGTTTGGGCCAGTAAAGTTAAAAATGCAAGTCAAATCCCTGCTTTACTAAAAAATGTAAACTAGTTATAAAACACAACTCACTTTTGACTTTCTTAAATACATAGAAGGCTTGCTAGGTTGTTTTTATTTGTAGACCAAAAAATAGAAAGAAAGAAAGAAAGAAAGAAAGAAAGAAAGAAAGAAAGAAAGAAGGAAGGAGGAGGAGGAGGGAGGGAGGGAGGGAGGGAGGAGGAGGAGGAGGAGGGAGGGAGGAAGGAAGGAAGGAGTTTGGAATGACTAAGTTATCTAGAGAAAATAATGAAAAGGATCTTCTGAAAAGTCAGTTACCTATAAAGTAAGAAAACAAGATAAAGAGACACGAAGGAAGTTTTCATCCTTTTTCATTTTATGTCAGAAGTTATTTTTAAATTAAGCCTCTAAAAATAAGAGAAATTTTAGTCCTTGAATTTTCACTCTTGGTCCTCTTTTACCTTCAGAAGATGTCATTGTTTTTTGTGGGAATTTTTTTTTTTTTTTTTTTTTTTTTTTTGAGGTAGGGTTTCACTCTAGCCCAGACTGACCTGGAATTTACAATATAATCTCAGGTTGGCCTTGAACCTACGGGGATACCCTACCTCTGCCTCCTGAATGCTGGGGCTAAAGGCATGTACCACCACACCTGGCTCAGAAGTTGTAATTGTTAACTGCAGAGAGGTTAAGGGGGGTCTGTTATTTGTTTAGGAGAAGAAAAAGTAAAGCCTTGGAAGAATTCTTAGCTATATAAGAAAGAGGTAGATAAGAAAAGGAGAAAAGTAGCCAAGAAAGAGAAGCTCAATATGTACACACAGATTCATCTGGTCTTGGTTCTTTCATAAATAGAATCCTTTTCTCTTCAAAGATTGAAAATGTTGCCTCTATTGTGAACAGGTTTCTAATAATGTGTTCCAATTTGTTCTCTAGTTGACAGGATACACCTTTGTTTAAAGTTAAGGACCTGATTCCATCTCACTCCAGTCAGAACGATAATTATCAAAAAAATGAAATGACAACAAATGTTGATGAGAATGTGGGGAAAGAAGAACCCTTATTCACTGCTGGTGGGAGTGCAAACTTGTACAGCCACTATGGAAATCAGTATGGCAACTCCTCAAAAATCTGAAAATGGATCTACCATTTGATCCGGCTATACCACTCCTGGGCATAAAAACTCTACTCTTTACGACAGAGACACTTTCTCAGGCATGTTTGTCACTATTCTATTCACAATAGGTAGGAATTGGAATCAGCCCAGATGTCTATCAACTGATGAATAGGTAATGAAGATGTGATACATATACACAATAAAATTCTACTCAGAGGTAAGGAAAAATGAAACAATGAAATTTTCAGAAAAAAAATGAATAGAGTTCGGAAAACATTGATGTCACATGGACACAGGACAAATGGCTGCATGTTTGTCCTCATATGTGTTCCTAACTTGGAACAGCTTGAGTTGACTGTACACTGTAGTAAGAATCAGGAGTATTGGCAAGTAACTAGAATGAGGCCAGGCGAGACTGGAAACGAGGGATGAGAGGAGATGCTTGGCAGGCAAATGGAAGGATAAAATACAGAGGGTAGAAGGGTAGGGAGGAGGTGAGGGTGAGGGAGAGTGGGGGTTACACAAAACTAATGACAGCATGAACCAGCACCCTGGAAACCTTTATCCCGTTAGCTAACTTACTCCTACTTTTTGTTTTTTAAAGATTTAGTTTATTTATTTATTAAAGGCACAGAGATACAGAGAGAGAATGGGTGCACCAGGGCCTCTAGCCACTGTAAATGAACTCCAGAGGCGTGCGCCATCATGTGCATGTTGAATTGAGCCTGGGTCCTTAGGCTTCACAGGCATGCGCCTTAACCGCTAAGCCATCTCGCCAGCCCAAAGGAAGTGGGGTTTTTGTTTGTTTGTTTGTTTTTTAGTTTTTCAACATAAGGTCTCACTCTAGTCCAGGCTGACCTGGAATTCACTATATGGTCTCAGGGTGGCCTTGAACTCACGGCGATCCTCCTACCTCTGCCTCCCAAATGCTGGGATTAAAGGTGCATGCCACCATGCCCTGCTTTAGATTACTCTTAATAAGAGGTGTGGTGGCAGGGAATAGCCCAGGCAGAAATGCCCTTTAGAGGGTGGAGAAAATTTAATCCTAAAACCATAGCTTCTGGCTAGTAAATCCCAGTTCCAGAACTAGGTTACCCCCAACAGTGACCTGTTGATCGTGGAGGCCCATGACGTGCCCAAAACAATGTAGGCCATTGTCAAATCACTTGGTTACCCACCAGAACTAAATGGTAAGATCCTATTGCTGAAAACTCAACAGGCTGTGGTCATGGGACAACAAGAGATTGTGTTGGAACTGAGAAGGAAGCCAGCTTCCTGCTGGCTAGCCCTCAGAGTGCTGGAAAATGCTATGTGAATGTCTGGAGATTAAAGGACACCAACAAAGTGAGTAAGCAGGGAATCCTACAAGGCAGTATGTACACACCTATGCAATAGTGGCACACAGCTTATGCAGATAATCAACTGCTCTGTGATTGGATATGAGGCCTGTTTAGTGGGAGGGAATTCATACCTGGTACTGAGAACCAAGTCAGAATCCTATCAGCAGGAAAGTCACAGACTCTAGAGAGAAGCTCCCACTGTTCTTTGCTATGCCCATCAAGCAGTCTTCTAAAGGACTGTACTTATGCCCTTTGATCCATGTTGCTCTCATTCTTAGATAATCTGATTTTAACAGATGGCAGCCAATGCCAGGGAGAACCAAGATCCATCATTATCACAAGAAAAAGATATTTGACTACCTAGCATGAGATGAGTCATCTTTATCACACCTACCAGGACTCAGGCAACATTACAGAGGAAGTGATGATTTAAACATGAGTGCTGGGCTGGAGAGATGGCTTAGCGGTTAAGCGCTTGCCTGTGAAGCCTAAGGACCCCGGTTCAAGGCTCGGTTCCCCAGGACCCACGTTAGCCAGATGCACAAGGGGGCACACGCATCTGGAGTTGGTTTGCAGTGGCTGGAAGCCCTGGCGTGCCCATTTTCTCTGTGTCTCTCTACCTGCCTCTTTCTCTCTCTGTCTGTTGCTCTCAAATAAATAAAAACGAAAAAAAGAAAAAAATTAAAAAAAAAAAAAAACATGAGTGCTGCTCTCACTGCTGGCCTGGCAACCTCATTCAGGGAGATGCCAGTAGACACTGAAACTCAAAACTCATTATAGCAGAAAGTCAGAGGACACAGAGGGCTGAAAGGAGACTCATAACATGCCTGCCAAGGCCCTGGGATCATTGCAGAAAGATTATAAGAAACACAGGGTGGGAAGTAGTATCTTGAGACATTCTGCTTCACCATACAGACTGACTGGTACACTCATGACCCCACATTGAATATCAATAACCCCACTGAGAAGGATCCTCAGTGTAATGAGTGCACGGGAGAGGAGCTATGAGAGTATGGAATGGGAATATGACCAAAACACAAAATGTTTGTACAGTAAAGTTAATATTTTTTTTATTTGAGAGAGAATGGGTGTTCCAGGACCTCCAGCCACTGCAAACTCCAGACACATGTGCCACCTTGTGCATCTGCCTTACATGGGTCCTAGGGAATCAAACCTAAGAACTTTGGCTTAGCAGGTAAGCACCGTAACCACTAAGCCATCTCTCTAGCCCCATAATTATTTTTTTAAGTTTAAAATATGACTTAACTAAATGGAAAATATTTGGGAAGGTGGTTTTAGAATGATAAAACTTAAGTATTTATCTTTTCATTTTATTAGAGATTAAATAGCACATGGACATATTCAGAAGCTAAATAAATGTGATACATAGAACCTCTTAAATATGTACAATTTATTATGTTTCAACTAAAAAGTTTTATTTGCAAAAAAAGAAAAGGCAATAAATGTGAAGAAATTAAATCAAATTGATGCAGATGTACCTGGTTTGGGAAGTAATGACTAAGAGAATGAGAGAATGAATCGGCAGATGCTAACATGTCTCCCTTCCTCTGATGAGCACTTCTTCAGGCTTTGTAATTTTAAATACTAAGTAGTGAAAGAACTTTTTAAATCATCATTTCTAGCACAAAATAATATTCTGATTAAAATTACTTAAGTTATTCTGACTATATTAATAATAATGGGAAAAGTCTTCCATGGATACATGTAGAATGGCATCAAAAACATGTGGGGCCTGGAAGGGATGGTGAAGTGGGAAGATGGAGCAGAGTGGCTGTGAGTTGACCTTTATTGAGATGGAGTTTGGATCTGTGGGGGGGTTACCATGCTATTATTTCTCCTTTTGTTTAGATTTGGAATTTTCCACAATATGGGTTTTAAAAGCCTCCACTTAGCATTCTACAATGCATTGAATGCAATCTCTGACACATCAACACTATTATAACCTATAACTTGAGTAGCCAATTAATATAGCTTTACACACAAAAAAAATCATTTAAGGCATTTGGGCACAGTGGCATGTACCTGTGATCCCAGTATTTGAGACCCTAAGGACTAAAGGATGGGGGGGGGGAAAGGAGGAGAGAGAGAGGGAAAAGCAGACATAGATACAGACAAAAACAGTTTGGGGAACAAGTAACAAGATTTCTTAATGAGCTGTTAGTTGGAGTCATATTTATTGTCTCATTTAAGACTGAAAAAGTTTGAGTTTTTCTGTTCTCTCATTTAAGACTGAAAAAGTTTGAGGTTTTCTGTTCTCATTTCTCATTCTCTAAAATATTAACATAAGAAACATAGCAGACAGTGGACATTTACATTTACATTTACCTCTTAAAGCTAATGATTCTAATAACCATCAAGTCAATGGAATTTTCCTGGTCTATTTTCGACATTTTCCCCTTAGTATTTATTCCATGAATCATTATCTTTCTTTTCCTATAGCAGTTTAAAGCAAGCCTTGTCACTTATTTTTTCATTGTGTATATATTGTATGTGTGTGATATTAAAACTGAATCTAGTTCTCAAACACACTAGGTATTTACTCTATACTGTGTCACATCCCTGACCAATTATTAATTTTTTTCAAAAAGGAACTCACAGACTTCAAAGACAAGAAGGATTCATAAGGCATTCAGTGCCTCTAAGTTGACTGGCAAGATCACTGTCATAAATAGTCTTACTCAAAGGGCCACATCCTTGCCACTAACCAGGTGACATTTGATTTAAATTAGGGCTAAGTGTGTATAAATCGAATAAGTATACAGGAAGATTTGTATAAATGTTCTCCCTGTACCCTGGATTAAGACATCACTTTTCTTTCCACACCCAAAGATTCCTAATCCTGTGTATGTGACAAGCTCAATTTGTCTCACATTTGCCCCCACCCTGCATTTTATCACAGCTTGCTATTAACCTGAAAGTGACCAGTTAAAACAACTTTTCCTACTACAAATAAAGCCACCAGGGAGCAATGTTTAGAAAGGACAATGAGGAGATGAAAGGATGCCATTTAGAGAGCAAAGAGCAATTCCTTTCCTTCCACTCCCCACCCCAGTTCCAAAGAAACACCCAAAGAAAATACTTTCTAACTTGCAGCAAGAGAACTGGATCTTTAGAACAAAGATTTGGGGCCCTTTCATGATGGGAAAAGCAAAGAACTATAGATCCCCACACAGATATCCACTGACAAAATCAAAAGAAACACTTCCGCTAAGCCAGGATACAAGGTGGTGTTTCCAGAAGCAACTTACTGTCTCACTTCAACAGTTCTGCATGTGAACCTCACCCTGTAGGGCTCAAACATTGTTAGAAAGATACCAAACTGCCCTCTGGGTTAGCTGTTCCCTCTGTCAACAACAATAATCAGAACCTTGGATAGAAAGAACACTTACTGTGTCAGATACCATGCTAACTAATTTCCATACATTAAGAAGCTGGGCGAGGTGACATACTCCTTTAATCCCAGCACCCTGGAGGCAGATGTAGAACTGCCATGAGTTCGAAGTTACCCTGAGACTACATAGTGAGTTTCAGGTCAGCCTAAGCTATAGCAAAACCCTACCTCAAAAAAAAAAAAAAAAAACACTAATTTTCAAACATCATTTCACTCTTAACAACCCGGGAAGGAGGCAGTATTATTGCCCATTTTATAGAAATATTAGAAGACAAGCCGGGTGTGTTGATGCACGCCTTTAATCCCAACACTCAGGAGGCAGAGGTAGGAGGATCTCCGTGAGCTCGAGGCCACACTGAGACTACATAGTGAGTTCCAGGTCAGCCTGAGCTAGTGTGAAACCCTACCATAAAAAAAAAAAAAAAAAAAAGAATTTTTTTAACTAAAAATTTTAGAATGGAGAAATGGCTTAGCAATTAAGGTGTTTGCCTGCAAAGCCAAAGGATCCCAGTTCCGCTCTCCAGGCCCCACGTAAGCCAGACGCACAAGGGGACACATGCATCTGGAGCTCATTTGCAGTGGCTGGAGGCACTGGCACACTCATTCTCTCCCTCTCTGTCTCTCTCCCCCCTGCCTTTTTCTCAAATAAATAAATAATATTTTTTTAAAACATTTAAAAAAAAAATTTTAAGCCAGGCATGGTGGCACACACCTTTAATTCCAGCACTCAGGAGGCAGAGGTAGGAGGATTGCTGTGAGTTCAAGGCCACCCTGAGACTACATAGTGGGTTCCAGGTCAGCGTGGGCTACAGCGACACCCTACCTCAAAAAAAAAAAAGAAAGAAAAAAGACTCAGAGACATGAAGTAACTGCTCCAGTTCACACAGCTAGAAAGCAGTAGTCTTGATTCAGTACAGTTGGGTCTGACTCCAACTGACAAGATAAAATAACTTAGGGCACAGTGCCTTCTGCCTTGGCAGGGAATCTTGATAATCTACAAACAGCGAAGATTCCCCTCCGATCGATCTGAGGCACCTGCTGCTCAGGAAGCTGCAGCCCGGGGCTCTTACTCCTTCCCCACACGGCAGGAGCCAAATCCTCACGGCTGACTAGACCGCTGGGAAGCTAGTTGTACACAGGGCAGGATGACAGCTACAGGATGAGGAGAAACTGCCTGCAGCAGTGTTCACGGGCTCTCCTGTGAGGACTAGCTCCCAGAACTGCCGCCCAGCCCCCTGCACTCAGCAGCCGCCCAGTGGCCTCTAGGACCCAGCATGGGCCCAGCACCAGCTTCTCCCGGGAGAGTGACAGAAAGCATAAGTACTTCAAAACAACACAAAGGGAGCCTTCAGACTCTGGCTGCCCCCACCCACTCCCAGGGCGGCACACTGGCTCTTGGGGCCAAGGGATGAGAAGACCTAGAAGCAGTTGATGGGCAGGTGTCACACTCCAGGCAATGAGCATCACATTTCCAGAGCCAGCTGGGTCCAGGCTAAACAACATGCATCCCAAGTGCAAGCGGCCACTGACCGAGAAGCAAATCTGCACAGGAACAATGAAAGAAGAGGCAGCCGGATGAATGCAAGGCTGGAAGTGGCTGAGTCCCTTCATCCCCGCTCCGATGCCCTGATGACGAGCTGCTGCCAAGATGGAGCTTCCTTGGCAGTCCCCACAGCCTCACTGGACACAGGCAAGCAGAGACCAGGAGGTGTACCCACTCCTCAGCCCCACCTCACTTTCCTCATCTACGAAACTGCCTCCCTCTACCAAACCACCTTTAAAAGATGAAGAAAAAGCTGGGCATGGTGGTGCACACCTTTAACCCCAGCACTTGGGAGGCAGAGGTAGGAGGATTGCCCAGAGTTCAAGGCTACCCTGAGACTATGTAGTGAATTCCAGGTCAGCCTGGACCAGAGTGAGACCCTACCTGGAAAAAACAAACAACAACAAAAAAAAAAAAAACAAAAAAACATATATATATATATATATATATATGTATAAATTCAGCTGGGAAGTTTTAAACCACTGATTGCTGCCCCTTCTGCCCCACAAAAATAAATAAATAAATAAATAAATAAATAAATAAATAAAACTGGTTGTTCAACTAGACATCTCTATTTTCAAGGCTTTTTTTCTTTTTAATTGTCTACATATATTTTGCTTATAGCCCTGTATTTTCCACAGGGTTTGTCTGTACCTGCTTCAATGTGTTGCATGCTCTCACTTACGGATATTCCAGGACTCTCTTGTGTAAGGCCAGAGTTTCTTTTCTCTTTCTCTCTCTTGAGACAGGGTCTCATGTAGCCCAGACTAGCCTCCAACTCACTATGTAGCCTGGAGGCTGACCTTGAACATCTGATCCTTCTCTACCTCCCAAGTGCTATGATTACTGCCATATGATCACCAGGCATATACCACCCAGTTCCTGCAGTGCCAGGTAGCAAGCCTAGGGCTTTATGCATGCTAGGCAAGCTCTCTAGCAATGGACCTAGATCTCCAGCCATAAAAGGTCAGAATTACTAAACACTGAGGACAACAGACCCATCCTTTGGCTCTGCCCACCCCAGGATCCAGGAGAATCTTCTGGAACATCTGAAAGAATGAGAAAAGTAACAACAGCCAGAGTCTGAGACAGAAGGGCTGCCCCGGGATTCCTTCCGTAATCTGTGCACTTGTAGAGCTTTGGCCATTCTCTTGGACAAGGACTTGGGTGGGAGGTCTGGCCTCAGGCGAGTGCCATCAGAAGTGAGACGGTGAGTTAGATCAAGCAGATTCCAGATGGTGCACACACCCAGCCTTTGTGGACAAAAATCAAAACTTCCCTAGCCAGATAACTGTCTGAAAAATATAGGTCTTTTTCACAACATACAAACACACACACACACACACACACACTTGGAATTCTCCATGGCTTCACAAGCCCCTGCAATCCTGGGGAAATATACCCCCCTCTCATATTCTCTCACCTCACTCATACCACAATGGGCGCAAAACCAGTAACTGTCCCTAAATGGCATCACCCCACGCAGAACCTGGGGGGTCATCTCCTAACCCCTTAAGCACACGATCTGATTGCCAGTTGTGGAATGTGAATTCTTTGTTCTAGGAGAATGTGACTTTACATATAACCTCTATCCACATCAATTTCTCCCCACTGGTGTGTACGCTTTGTGACAAGAGCTGCTTCTCTTCAACTTTCACATCCTCTGTAAGGACTTAGAGCTTGCCAGAGGAATTGACATCAAAAAAAAATAAATAAATAAAAGCAAGGAAGGATGAGGATGTAACTCAGATGGTAGAGTGCTTGCCTAGCACGCATGAGGCATTGGGCTTGATCCCCTATCTTTGTAAGAAATCAAGTGAGCCGGGCGCGGTGGCGCACGTCTTTAATCCCAGCACTTGGGAGGCAGAGGTAGGCGGATCGCCATGAGTTCGAGGCCACCCTGAGACTACAGAGTTAATTCCAGGTCAGCCTGGACCACAGTGAGACCCTACCTCAAAAAACCAAAAAAAAAAAAAAGAAAAAGAAATCAAGTGAGATGGTGTAAACCTATGACATTGCAACTTCAAAGACTCACTGGAATATGTGACACCCTCGAGATAAAGACAGACAGAGACACCACCATAGAAAGCAGAGAGATCTATCAGGACCCTCCCCAACATGAAGTGTTAAATCAACCCTCTCTGTGCATGTGTGATCAGAAAAACTGAGTGAACACATGTCCTTGCCTCTCCGCCTGCATTGCCCCTCCCTCCAACCTGTGGCCTCTCATTGCTGGCTTCCTCTACTCTGGCAAACTCCTCCAGTATGGGTTACATGCCTTCCTGCCTGTGTGCGCTGTATACATATCTTTTGAAGATGGCTATTACATCTTACATGCCTTAGAATACCTGTGTATACTCGAAGGAAAAACTAGCTGGGTATGGTGGTGCACACCTTTAATCCCAGCACTCAGGAGGCAGAGGTAGGAGGATCACTGTGAGTTCAAGGCCACCCTGACTATATAGTGAATTCCAGGTCAGTCTGGGGTACAGTGAGACCATGCCTTAAAAAACAAAAATAGGGGGCCGGAGAGATGGCTTAGCGGTTAAGCGCTTGCCTGTGAAGCCTAAGGACCCTGGTTCGAGGCTCAATTCCCCAGGACCCACTTTAGCCACATGCACAAGGGGGCGCACGCGTCTGGAGTTCGTTTGCAGTGGCTGGAGGCCCTGGCGTGCCCATTCATTCTCTATCTATCTATCTATCTATCTATCTATCTATCTGCCTCTTTTTCTGTGTGTCTGTCACTTTCAAATAAATAAATAAATAAAAATAAACAAAAAAAATTTTTTTTAACCTATCTTTTCCCTAACAGGTCTCCAATGCCTACAATAGTACCTGGCATGAATGCTTACTGAATATTTGTGACTAAAACCTTAAGTCATCACCTAACTAGTCTGTCACCCTCAATATACATTTCCTTTCACCTCTCTTTCTTTACTCTATATTTATATAGTCATGGAGGTTCTCAGTTTTGGCTACATTGAGAATTACCTTGGGGAATTTCTTAAAAATATCTTTTCCTGCTGGGCGGATGTGGTGGCTCACACCTTTAATCCCAGCACTTGGGAGGCAGAGATAAGAGGATTGCTGTGAATTCAAGGCCACCCTGAGACTAGAATTCTAGATCAGCTGTGGGGCCAGGATACAGGTGTTCTCAAAGGAAGTCCACAGTGAAGCCTAACTAGAAAGCCACCAGAGAACTCTTCTGTCCTTCTGGTCTCCCACAGATATTTCTTACCTTCAAAATCTTCTCTTTCTTTTTTCCCTTTTAAAAAAAAAAAAAAAAAAACTTGAGCTGGACATAGTAGCACACATATCTAATTTCAGGCAGAGGCAAGAGAATCACTGTGAGTTCAAGGCCAGACTGGGACTACAAAGTGAGTTGCAGATAAGTCTGGGAAGATGGCTCAGTGATTAAAGGAGCTTATTTCGCAAAGCCCGCAGGCCTGAGTTCAATTCCCCAGTACTCCCTTAAAGCCACATGCACCAAGTGGTACCTCTCTTCCCTATTCTCTTTCTCTCTCTCTCTCTCTCCCTCTCCCTTTCTCTCTCTTTCTTATAAATGAACAAATAAATAAATTTTAAAGAAAAAAACTTATCTGCATGCTCAGTGCTCCTTATAGACATTACTTCTGCTCTTGGGAGGGGTATTGTCCTTTTTACATGTGTACTTGTGTGCACGTGTGTGTAGAGGCCAAAGGTTGATGCTAGGTGCCTTCCTCAATTGCTGTCCACGTTATCTTTTGAGACAGGGTCTCTCACTCAGTCCAGAGCTCACCAATTCAGCTAGACAACTAGCCAACTTGCTCCAGTTTTGTAAGAAATTTAAGAAAATTCTTAAGTTTATACATGTCTCCACCTCCTGTGTTAGGATTACAGGCCCAGGCCACCATGCCTGGCTTTTACATGGGTTCTGGCGGAGGGGGTGGGAGGTTCTCCTAACTGAAGCCCTCATACTTGTATGACAAGTGCTTTACCAAATAATCCATCACCCAAGCCCACCCCCAGCTTCAAACCTCATCTGGCATGTAAAGGGATACAGATTGTGGGGTACACTGCCCAGTGACTTCTCGTGGTCTCCTTCCACCTTGCTCTTGCTCTTGATCTTGATGAAGTAGCCACTGCAAGATCCGAGGTTCATCAGATCCGCTGGCATTGGGGTGACATACAGGGAGCTTACCCAGCAGAATGAGCAACACGCCAGCCAGCTGGGCCCGCCTGTATTTGGCCACACCGGGCTCGTGGCCCATTCGGATGCAGGGAAGAACGGTCAGCAGCAGCAGGATGGCCGGTAGACCCAGAACGGAGGCAGCAATCATGAGGGCTCGGCAGGCCTGCACGTATCCTGCCAGCAAGAGAGCAGTGGAGGGGGTTAGACAGGGCTCTCTTGCCCCTGAGCCCACATCTGCCAGGCGTTCCACACCACTTTCCCTCTTTTTCTTGGTCGTTCAGAGACTTAGAAGGTCATCCAAGATCCCCACACACCTTCAACTTTCAAAGCAACCCAGCAACAAAAGAAGAGTGTGCTAGTTAAAACAGAAGGATGATCCTGGCTTGGAACACACGTGGCCACACTTGTAGGATGGAGAGACCAAGGCTTTATTTACGTTGTTATTATTACACCGTGTCAAAGATCCACACAGAAACTCAATTTTTCAGAGCAATCTTCTGTGGTCTGTGCTTGGTTCCAGCCTGCCGTGACGTGGTCTACCTGTGTGACCTGGTCATGTTAATTACCTGCTATGTCACTTTCCTCATTTATGGAGTAATAACAGCACCCACATCTCTATAATAGGAATCTACTAGGGGCCAAGTTAACTAGCTCTTCACAAGGTGCTTAGAACATTTTCCATGCTGAGTACTCAAACATGAGTAGTCAGTAGTACTCTGCTATTGTTCTGTGTAGTACCTTTTTGTTTCAGAACATGGTCTCACTATGTGGCTTGGGCTGGCCTCAGTCTTCTGATCCTTGTGCCTCAGCCACCCCAGTGCTAGGGTTACAGACAATGAGCCACCACATCTGGCCCAATGCACTACTTCTATCTTCAGTGATTTTCTTCCTGACTCATATTAGGCATGAATAATGTGTGGCCTTGAACAAGAGCAAACTAAAACCAAGGCTCTCTCCTCTGCTGCCCTCATGAACCCGCCGCCTAGGGAGGGACAAGCTCCATGTCCTGCTTCCTTCGCTGTGCCAAGGCATGCTTCCCCAACCCTCTGCCACTGCTTCAAAAGGTCTCTCTCCTGCCCTGGGGAAATCTGGAAGGCAGACACCTGTCTTAATCTGCATGTACCCATAAAAGGTGATGTAAGCAACCATCAGTGAAGGAATGTGAGTTGAGTACGACACATACAGCAACGCTATCTGCTCTCTGCTATCAAAAATGGCAACTGATAACTTTATGAAAAGATAGATTATAGCATAATATACCTAATAAGGTACTAGGAGAAGTTCATAGATTTAAGTTTACTGTTTTACCTTTCAATTTATTTGTCTCCCATTGAAACACTCTCCCCCTTTAAAAAAAAAAAAAAAAAGTTGCAGACTGGAGAAATGGCTTAGCGTTTCAGGTACTTGCCTGTGATGCCTAAGGACCCAGGTTCGATTCCCCAGTACCCACATAAGCCAGATGCACATGGTGGCACATGCATCTGGAGTTTCTTTGCAGTAGCTAGAGGCCATGGTGTGCCCATTCTATCTATCTATCTGTCTATCTATCTATCTATCTATCTATCTATCTCTCTCTCTCTCTCTCCCTCCTCACTAATAAATATATTTTTTTAACTTTAAAAAACAAAGTTGTGTTCATGACTGTCCCTTTTTATCCCCCCCCCCATGCAAGTTATAGGTAGTGGCCTGAGTAAGGCGGAGCTAATGGCAGTGGGAAGAAACTGTCCTCAGTTCCTTCTCACACCCCAGGGCCCCATGTCAAACACAGCCACCTTCCCTTGAGCATGAAGACCCAGCTTGAATGCAGTCCCTTAGCAATGCCTCAAATTAGACTCTAGGAAGGCTCTCTTGTAGTCACCACCCATTTCAGCTTCAGAATTAAAGATAACTTATCAGGTATCTATGGGTTTGAACACACCAGAGAGGAGTCCCAGAAGTTCATGGCCCAGGTCCTCCCCTGAAGCTGGGAGAAGAGCCAGGGCTGACACAAGGGAAGCAGTCAACTGGACACAGAGGTTCTGAGATTCATGGCACAGGCTGCCCACGTGGGTTACAGTGCCAAGGCCATGTCTGGAAATCAGAAGATGGAGACCAAAGACTGCCCCTGCCCTCATCCAACACTTAAGGGAAGGACTCTTCCTTAAATATACTGGCCCCACAGCATGACCTGTGTTATCTGAAAACAAGTGTCTGCACAGGACGCTCAGGAAACTTAGTCTTGGGTTAGGAAGCTGAGAATAGTTTTATGCTTTAGTCAAAACTCTGGGCATGCATGCCCAGCTTTCAACAGAGACCCCCAGCTGCTGTTCCTGGGGCATCTCCCCCTTCAGAGGACTACATTTCTTGTCCCTGACTCCTTCAAGCAATCCAGAAAGATAAGTTAGTCCCATGGTAATTTTTGTTGTTGTTGTTCATTTTTATTTAGTTAGTTGAGAGAGAAAGAGGCAGATAAGGAGGGAGAGAGAATGGGCACGCCAGGGCCTCCAGCCACTGCAAACGAACTCCAGACACATGTGCCCCCTTGTGCATCTGGCTAACGTGGGTCCTGGGGAATCGAGCCTCGAACCAGGGTCCTTAGGCTTCACAGGCAAGCGCTTAACCGCTAAGCCATCTCTCCAGCCCCTATAGTAATTTTTAAAGGAGACAATCAAGGTTCGCTGAGGTTAGCAGTTTGTTGCACATCAGCCAGCTTGTGTCTTGTGTGTAGGTCCAGGAGGCTGGCGTTAACTGAAGCTGGATTCAGACCTGGGTTCTCTGATTTCTGTATGTCTGAAAGTCCCATAGAGGAAAGAGGAGTGAAAGGCAAGCCTGATGTGCCCTGAGCCCTCCTTCTGAGAGCTAAAAGGGATCCAGGGCCTCTGGGAAGCCAAAGATTCTGGCACAAAGTGAATGGCTTCCAAACTGGCAACTTCAGGCCTGGTTCCCGCCCACCTTAAGGCCAGGATGCCCCTTTAAAGAACCACGATCCACAAAAGCCAGAGGAACTGAGTCAACTTCGCCAGCCAGCCAAAGGGACAGAGCAGGATAGATTCCTAGCAGAAAACCTGAGACAGGACCCACAACCTCGGAAATCATCCAACTTCCTAGAGATTAAAAATGGAATTGCAACTATTCCCCCCGGAATATTTCCATAGAACAAGGGAAGATGTACCCCCGTCCTAGGCAGGCATCTGAGACGTGGTAGCCTGCCAATAGTCCCTCCTGCAGCCTCGGATGCCCAGCTTCGAAATCGCAGAAGTGACCCCCTCTGCATCCCGCTGAGCCTGGGGCTCTCAATGGAGCTTGCTCAAGGCCCTGAAGACCTGGGCGGGAAAGGGTCTCACCGCTTCATCCCTCTGTTGGGGAACCCCACGGGGGAGGTAGGGTGGAAACAAGGGAGATAAGACAGACCCTGGGTCCTGGGAGAACAAATTGGGATCCTCTAAACCCGGCAATTGCAGAGCGAGGGGCCTAAAGTCACTGGGCGTCTCCACAACTCGCCTGCGCCTGGGCGAGTCCGAAGATGGACCCCAAATGGGAGGAGGCGGGGACCAGCGCCAGAAAGCAGTTGTGGTCATCCGAAGGTGGGATGCTGGGACGGAGAAAGAGAGGGGAATTTACATGGGCTGGGCTCTCGTCGTGCGTCTACAATTATTCAGTGAAATTTTAAAGCGACTATCCAGTTGTAACCCCTGGCAAAAAAAAAAAAAAAAAGGCCCCAAATTCCAGATGAGGAAACTGAGGCCGAGAGGATGTGGCTTAGGGTTGCCTAATTTTTCTACAACAAGGTGGGACTGGTGGTGGGAAAACTGTAGCAAAGCTCTGCGCCCCCTGTGCTTCAGACTCCGGGGTTAGGAGCCAGGGTTCTTACCCGGCAGGATGAGGATGTCCACCAGCGGCTTGCAGTGGTACAGCCCGGTGGCCATGACGCAGTCGGCCCACAGCCCCTTGGAGCCCAGTTCGTCCAGCTTGCGGCAGGTGGGGATGGTGTAGCCGCAGGTCACCACCCAGTCATTGGTGGAAGTCGTGACGATGACGCCGATCCAGCCCACGAAGCTCGTGACGAAGCCCACCACCTGCAGGCATGTGGCCACCATGGTGGCCGCCCCGACGTCCGAGCGCCTCGACCCTCCCCGGCTGTGTCACCGTCGCGGGGCTGGACAGCGCCCGCCTCGGCTCTCCCTCGAGGGTGCCGCTCGGCTCCGGGGGGGACAGCGGAGTTGGGACGCGCGGCCGGCCGGCGGGGACAGCGATGCGGGGCAGCGCGCCCCCGCCCCCTCTTTAAACTCCGTAGCCGGGCCTGGCGAGGGCCAATCAGCGACGACCCCGGATCGAGCCAGCCAATCGCGGAGCGGGCTCCGAAGAGGGAGGGGGCATCAGGCCGCCCCGAGCGGGGTGAAGTGCGCTGGCAAGTGAATAATTCCATCGAGATGCCCAGACTCGGAGAGCGCCAAGGTGGGCGCGTGGAGGCTGGAGTGCGGTTTGCAGAGCATCGTTTCTAGCTGCCTCTCTCTTCTCTCTGTGTCAGGGTTTTTGGCTCCTTCCCTCCTCAACTTCTAACCACTTACTTGCTCCTTCTTCCCAGCTTGTGGGCACCCCCAAAGGGGCCGGGTACAGTGCTCCCATGGCCTTCTGTAAGCGACTAATAACTGCCAGAAAGGACAGAGGCGAAGAACTCAGCACTCCATCGGTACTAAAATAATCATAAAGATTCAATCCGTCGTAGAAAACCATCAGAGGCAGCAAGTGACAATAATAATGTCAATAACAGAAACTCACAAGCTTTGTTATGTATTATGTACATACATTCAAATTGTAGCTCACTGAATTCTCATAACCTTCTTGGTAGGAACAGGTGTCAATTATGCATAAAAGTAACAGCCCCAGAAAAGTTAAGTCGTTCAAGTTCATAGCAAAGAAAGGGCAAGATGCCATGAGCCCATTTCACCTCCCTCCCTACCCGTTCGTGGGAACCTGTCCTATTTATCAGTTTCTGGATGTTCCTGAAGGTCTCTATGTCCTACTTCTGATACATTGAAAGCTAGCTCACACTGTAAATAAAATAGTATCTATATCCTGCTGTGAAAAGCGCCAGCCCACAGTGAGTGTCCAAGCGTGCATCACCAACAACAAGGGTCGGCTTCCTTCTCTCCACGCATTCAGAGGAGGCCCTCCTCTGCACCTCAGGGACCTGAGCAGGCTAAGCTAGGGCTCTACCACTGGGCTACAACCTCGGACCTGCACAGTGGTAACTCTGAACTATGTGGCTTATCTTAAATGCCTCTTGATCTATTCATCGGGGCCCTGCCTCCTCACCGATTTCTGATTTCAAGGAATTAAGGATTTCAGCAAGCAAAGAAAATTCCTGCTCAACATTCTGAAACCTTGGATATTGATCACAGTTCATAGGTGTTAAACTTCCTAATGTTAGAATCACTGCAGGTCACCGCATGGTCTAGGAAAGACTGGCCTTGAGGAAACAAATGGGTTCTTCCTAACTTATGTGACAATCAGTTTCTTTGTGACAAATGATTCACTAGGATTACTGTGAGGATTCAAGGGATAATTCAGAGGCTGGAGAGATGGCTCAGTGGTTAAAATTGCAGACTTGCAAAGTCTGACAGCCTGGGTTTCATTCCCCAGTACCCACATAAAGGCAGATGCACAAAGTGGTGCATACATTTGGAGTTCATTTGCAGTGGCTAGAGGCCCTGACACACCCATTCTTTCTCCCTTTCTCTCCCCACCGCCTTCTCTCTCCTTGCAAATAAATTTTAAAAATTAAATAAAGAGACAACTCACACAAAGTGCTGGTTCAAGGACTGGCCCTAGTGACACTCAGTGTCACTCAATGTCAGTTACTATTGATGATACAGTCATAGGCCAGACCATGGAGTTCAAATCCTGGCTCCACAACTTACTGACAGTGGGAACAAATTAACTCATTTCCTGACCTCCTTTTCTCAATTGTAAATGGGGACAAAAGTGGTACCTACCTCATAGATCTCTTGATGGTTATGTAACTTAATATACATATGGAGCCAAAAGTAATGTCTGGTACAAAGTAAATGCTTGAGAAACCTGCTACTGTGTTGTAAATTGATGCTCAGACTTCTCAATTTTGTACCTACACAAGTTTGATTTGTAGAAACTGTTTTACAGGAATGTATCCTTTTTTAAAAGATTTTATTTATTTATTAGAGACAGAGAGGGAAGGAGTGAGAATGGTCATGCCAGGGCCTCTAGTCACTGGAAACGAACTCCAGACACATGCGCCACCATGTATATCTGGCTTACATGGGACCAGGATAATCAAACCTGGGTCCTTAGGCTTTGCAGGCATGCGCCTTAACCATAAGCCATCGCTCCAGCCCTATGTCCCTTTTTTGGGTAAACTCTGTGTCTGTGAGTATTCAATCACAAGGTCTATTAATCTGGATATTTCCAGATTTTTCTTTATGCCATCCAAATATAGCTTTTGTACTAAGTACAGTATAAATACATAAATGTCCAGTAAGTTACGAATGCTCTGGCAAATAACCCCTACCCATGCTCATACATGCAGCCCTAGTTGAATTCAATGGGACACACGACATCAAGGTAGAAGTTGGGTTACTGGGAAGAAGGCATTCAGCAGGAGGGAGAGGGGGACAAGAAAAGGTAATGAGGGTAAATATGATTAAAATATATACATTTGGGCTGGAGAGGTGGCTTAGCAGATAAGGTGTTTGCCTGCAAAGCCAAAGGATCCTGGTTCGACTCTCCAGGACCCACGTAAACCAGATGCACAGGGGGGCGCATGCATCTGGAGTTCATTTGCAGTGTCTGGCAGCCCTAGCAGGCCCATTTTCTCCCTCTCTCCCTCTCTCTCTCTCTCTCTCTCTCTCAAATAAATAAATAAATAAATAAATAAATAAATAATATTTTTTAAAATATATGCATGTATAAAATGTGTCTAAATGCAGAAAATAACTTGCCACATTGTCAAAATTGCTATGGAATTGGAATGGAAACTACTGAATTCACATGCCATCTTCACCTCTTGGACCGCTTCTTAACTTCTTCTTAACAGACATAAAGTTAAGTAGTTTTGTTTATTTATTTAGTTGAGAGAGAGAGTAGCAGAGATAGAGAGAATGGGTATGCCAGGGCCTCCAGCCACTGCAAACAAACTCCAGATGCATGTGCCTCCTTGTGTATCTGGCTTACATGGGTCCTGGGGATTTGAACCAGGGTCCTTTGGCTTTGCAGGCAAGTGCCTTAACCACTAAGCCGCTTCCCCAGCCTGAAGCTAAATAGTTTTATGTCATCATCATTATTATCTAATAAGAGAACAGTAAGACTGGGGTGTAAACAATCTCCCCAGAGGCCAGCAAGGATATATCCTGGTTGGATAAATTAGCCATAAGTAAAGAGAGGGTGTGTCCATTCCAAAGGAAGCCAAGCAGCAATAGTCACCAGCAGGTGGACAGAAGCCACAAGGACCCTTTCCTATCCATAGGAGATGACTCAAGGGGCCACAGACCCTAGGGATGTAGTCCTTTGGCAAGGTTTTCTGGATAGTATGGAAGGTTTTCTGGCTCATTTGTGCTAACACCACCCACATGCCTTGCTGTGACACCCCTTAAGCTTTCCATATGATTGGGGTCCAAGTTCCATGCAGTATAATTCAATAAATCAGCCTTCCAGGTACAGCAGGGCTCCAGGTAGCCTTTGGGTTGTGACAGCCTTCCCAGGTCTAAGAAGCCAAATCCACCTAGATTTTCTCTCAGAAAATTCTATGGTCCACCTCTCCTCATTCCTACAGTATGCCACAGAACTATAAGTGTATAGAAGACACCCAATGGCAGGTCTCTGACCCTAAACTCAATATTCGTTTCCTTATGAAAAATGTAAAAGTCCTTCCTATGACTTGAGCAAGAAATCCTTAAGTCTTTTCTTATCCAACAGTATTGGAAAGAGAGGATTTAGAGGCAGCCAATTAATGTGCTAAAACAGATGTGAACTGAACAAAGGAAACAGTCCCATCTGTTATTCAACCATGTGCACCTAAAAAGTGTTCACCAAACAAAAGGGCAGTTCAGTTAGATCTCTAATACATTTCTCAAGGCAAGCTTTTGTAGAGAGCTTTAGGCTAAAGAAATGGGCTCTCAGCGCCTACTAGTGGCTGCTTTGTAACATTGCATGGCTGATAAAAATGCTTTTGAAAGGAGCTGTCGCTTGTAGAGAAATACGATTAATCCCAACTTCACATAAGCCAAATAAATGATAATTAAACTTAACTAGAATGTGCACTTCCCTTGTCTCGTTTGAGGGAACAAAACACCTAAGTGTTACAGAATAGGAATCTAAATACACCTCGTGCAGAAAAACGGGGGATTAGAACTGGTTTAGAGAGTAGGCAGAGGGTGGAGTTCATCTCTTTGTGGCTGCAGTGATCTACCCACCGTGGAGCCTTCTCCGATACAAGAGATGTATGCGCTCAGCTCTCATTTTAGAGAGTTTCTTGTTACCTAGGGATGCCAGCCTTGAGCATCATCAAAGCACAGCACCTCTGTACACCACTGTCACCTAGAACTTCAAACTCACCTACTAAACTGGACACCTGGGGCATACCTATAATCCCACTTACTTGGGAGGCTAAGAAAGGAAGGTTGGTTAAGTCCAGGAATTTGAGACCAGTCCCACACAATTGTAAGACCCTCATCTCTAAATAAATAATAAATAAACACAGGCTGAGGCAATGACTCGGTGAATAAAGCAATTCCCATTCAAGCCAGAATACACAAGTTCAACTCCCCAGTCCACACCAAGAGACACAGAGGGCTTCATACTAACAGTGATATGGAGTCAGAAACAGAACCCTGAAGTTGTAAAGACCCAACACAGAACAGCAGCAGAGAATCCAGAGAGAGAAACCCTTGTCTAAAAATGAGGAGTGGGGCTGGAGAGATGGCTTAGCGGTTAAGCGCTTGCCTGTGAAGCCTGAGGACCCCTGTTGGAGGCTCGATTCCCCAGGACCCACCTTAGCCAGATGCGCAAGGGGGCTCACGTGTCTGGAGTTTGTTTGCAGGGGCTGGATGCCCTGGCACGCCCATTTTCATTCCCTCTCTCTCTCTCCCTCTCTCTCTCTCTCTCTCTTTCTCTGTCTGTCGCTCTCAAATAAATAAAAATAAATTTTTCATTAGGAGTAAGACAAGGACTAACCCCAAAATTGTCCTCTGACCCCACACTCACACATGAACACATACACATACAATAAATAACTACAATTTTATATAACCCCAATTGCTGAGGCAATAAAACTACTGATTAATCACTTTTGCACTGCAAAGGACACTGTGAATAAAGCAAAGAGGCAACCTACAGAATGGGAAAAAATCTTCGCCAGCTATATATCTGATAGAGGATTAATATCTAGGATATACAAAGAACTTCAAAAGTTAACTAATAAGGAATCAAACAAGCCAATCAAAAAATGGGCTATGGAGCTGAATAGAGAGTTCTCAAAGGAAGAAATACGAATGGCATATAAGCATCTAAAAAAATGTTGTACGTCACTAGTCATCATGGAAATGCAGATTAAAACTACATTGAGATTCCATCTCACTCCTGTCAGATTGGCCACCATCATGAAAACAAATGATCACAAATGTTGGCAGGGATGTGGATAAAGAGGAACCCTTCTACACTGTTGGGAATGCAATCTGGTCCAGCCATTTTGGAAATCAATGTGGAGGTTCCTAAAACAGCTAAAGATTGATCTACCATATGACCCAGCTATAGCACTCCTAGGCATATATCCTAAGGACTCATCTCATTTCCTTAAAAGTATGTGCTCAACCATGTTTATTGCTGCTCAATTTATAATAGCTGGGAAATGGAACCAACCTAGATGTCCCTCAACTGATGAGTGGATAATGAAGATGTGGCACATTTATACAATGGAGTTCTACTCAGCGGTAAAGAAAAATGAAGTTATGAAATTTGCAGAAAAATGGATGGATCTGGAAAGGATTATACTAAAAGTGAGGTAACCCAGGCCCAGAAAGCCAAGTGCCACATGTTCTCCCTCATATGTGGATCCTAGCTACAGATGATTGGGCTTCTGCGTGAGAAGGAAAAAACTCAGTAGCAGAGGCCAGTAAGTTAAAAAGGAGATATAAAGGGAAGAGAAAGGAAGGGAAGAGGGTACTTAATAGGTTGATATTGTATATATGTAAGTACAATGATTGAGATGGGGAGGAGATATGATGAAGAATGGAATTTCAAAGGGTTAAGTTGGGGGGAGGGAGGGTATTACCATGGGATATTTTTTATAATCATGGAAAATGTTAATAAAAATTGAGAAAAAAATTAAAAAGAGCAAACAACAATAAAAAAAAATAACTACAATTTTAAAACAAATGACCAGGCATTCTGGGAGGCAGAGGATACAGGAACACAGTGAGTTCAACGCAAGCCTGGGCCAGAGTGAGACCCTCCCTCAAACAAACAAACATATAAATAATACAAATAAATATTCAGCTGTTGCGCGATGCCTTTTTTAGGGTCTCATTTCTGTTCCTTCATTATACAATTATAATAGCATTTGTTCAGAAGCCATTTTATCCCAAATGTGCCTTCCTTCAGCTTGTAAATAAACCAAGACAATGAAAATATGTGATACCTGGAGTTTTCACTTCGTGTCCACTCTTCTGCCTTCAAACAACCAATTCTACTTATCCAAGTCTCTGCCCGCATGGGACTCAACCTCTGACATCACACTTCCTGACTAGCAGTAAAAGTACTCTTTTCAAGTCCAAACTGAAAATCTCCAAAAATATCGTAGTAATAAAAAATATAAGTACTGCATTTAAAAAAAAAAAAAACTTTAAAAGCCCCAGCATTAAGATCTCTAGCTCATAAATTAAGGAAAAAGGATTTTCATTTAGCTATCTAGGACATTGAAGTAAAAACCAGTTTGTCAAACTTTAAGTTTTTTACTGAAAACATGTAAATGATAAAACAATACCATCTAATCATATGTCCACTGGTTAGTCATTCATTACATTAAAAACATAAATTCTGCCGGGCGTGGTGGTGCACATCTTTAATCCCAACACTTAGGAGGCAGAGGTAGGAGGATCACCATGAGATCTAGGCCATGCTGAAACTACAAAGTGAATTCCAGGTCAGCCTGAGCCAGGGTGAGACCCTACCTCGGAAAAAAAAAAAAACAAAAAAAAAACCATAAATTCTGTTATCAACACTACACAACTGCTTCATTTTACAAATGAACAAAAGAAAAGCTGATTGTTTTGTTCTTCTATTTCTTTTCATCTTTTTTTTTGAGACAAGGCCTCACTTAGTAGCCCAGTCTGGCCTTGAACTCATAAGACTCCTGCCTCAGTATCCCCACTGGGATTTTAGGAATGTGCCACCATATGCCCAATATCTTTTCTTTTTGTTGCCTACATAAACAACTGTGCTTACTACGTGTGGTGGTTTGGATCAGGTGTCCCCGATAAACTTAGGTGTTCTGAATGCTAGGTTACCAGCCAATGGAGATTTGGGAATTAGCACCTCCTGGAGGCAGTGAATTGCTGGGGGTGGGCTTATGGGTGTTATAGCCAGCTCCCTCTTGCTAGTATCTGGCACACTCTCCTATTGCTATTGCCCACCTGATGTTGGGCAGGGGGTGATGTCCACCCTCTACTCATGCCATCATTTCCCTGACATCATGGAGCCTCCCCCTCAAGCTTGTAAGCCAAAATAAACCTCTTTTTTTTTTTTTTTTCCTACAAGCTGCTCTTAGTTGGGTAATTTCTACCAGCAATGCGAACCTAACTGCAATAGTAATGTTGGTACTGAGGAGTGGTGTCATTTGCTGTTGACACCAGAATATGTGGTTTTGGCCTTTTGGAGCTGATTTTCAAGAGGAATGTGGAAGGATTTGAAACCTTGGCCTAAGAGAGGCCTTGCAATGCTGTAGGTACAACTTGATGGACTATTCTGGTCAGAGTTAAAAGACCTGAATGCAGTAAGAACTAAGGACTGTGAGGTTTGGCTTATGAGGGTAAAAAAGAACTTTGCCTGGACTGGGCTAGAAGCAGTTTATATGAGAGGCTTGCTGTTATGCCTGTGTCCTGAGAAGTTGTGCAGGGTAGCTTTGCATAGAAACAGACTGATGTGAGCTGAGGGATATGGCACAGAAAAAAAATAAAAGCTTTGGGTGCACTGCTGCCCATCTAGCTGTAACTGAAAGATTACAACCTTTGAGATTGGGCCAGCTGACCTGTGTTGGGGCAACAGGAAAAATGTAGATTCTTTTGAAGGGGCCTGAGTGCTCATGGAGTGCCCTGTTCTTCAAAGTCTGCTTTATTCCCCCCTGGATTAAAAAATTGGCACCCTACCTGGTGTTGTGGAGAATAAGAAATGCAGAAAAGAGAGGGTCATTGAGTTTGCAACATGGTCTTGTATTTTAGAAACAGCCATGGGCAGTGTGAAGCAGATTTGCTGGATGACTGCATTGAGACTCAATGGAGGCATGAGGATGGACTGTGGGTTGCAATGGAGACCCAGTGGAGATGCCAGGACCACAAGATGGCTGCTAAGGAAAGTCATCAGCCCCAGTTGAAGTTTTCCAGGACTGTAAGTAGCCTAACTAGAGGGGTGAAATTGAAACTCCAGAGACTTGTTGCTGGTTAGAATTATCAGATTTGTACAGATTTGGAGATTTGTCACTAACTAGAGTTGTTGAACTTGGAGCTACAGAGTTTGATGTTTGCTCTGGTTGTTTTAAATCTTGTATTGGTTGAAAATTTCTTTACTATGCCCAATGCCATCTTTTGCAGTGTGAATGTTTATTCTGTGCCATTATGGGTTTTGGGGTGACTTTTTGATATTATGGCTCAGTTAAAAGACCTTGAATTATGGGGATATTTGAACATCATTAGGATTGATAACAAATATGGGGACTTTTGAAGGAACGAATGCATTGCATTTTACATCATGGATGGTTATCAGTTTATGGGGGCCAGGGGAAGAATTTGGTGGTTTGATTCAGGTGTCCCCCATAAACTTAGGTGTTCTGAACGCTAGGTTCCCAGCTGATGGCGATTTAGGAATTAACACCCCCTGGAAGCAATGTATTGTTGGGGACAGGTTTATGGGTATTATAGCCAGTGTCCCCTTGCCAGTGTTTGGCACACTCTCCTGTTCCTGTTGTCCACCTGATGTTGGCCAGGAGATGATGTCCACTCTCTGCTTATGCCATTGTTTTCCCCTGCCATCATGGAGCTGCTCCTCAAGTCTATAAGCAAAATAAGCCCTTTTTCACACAAGCTGCTCTTGGTCGGGTGATTTCTGCCAACAATGTGAACCTGGCTGCAACACTAAATTAATGCCCTGACTGAGAACATTCTTGAACACTAAGATCAAAGGAGACATTATTGCACGGTGGTTATGGGCACTAGGGGAATAACGCATCTAATCTCTTTGTTAAGTGATTAATATTGCATTTCCTGCCAATAAGATGGCATTAATAGGTCTAGGGAGATGGTTCAGCAATTAAAGGCACTTGCTTACAAACCTGCCAATTCAAATTATTTTGGGGGGTAGAGTGGTGTGGGGGGAGCTTGAGATAGGGTCTTTCTCTAGACCAGGCTGACATGGAATTCACTCTCTGTAGTCACAGGGTGGCCTCAAACTCATAGTGATTCTACTTCTGCCTCCCGAGTGCTGGGATTAAAGGCATTTAGCAATATGCCTGGCTCTGACTCAAATTCAATCCTCCTCAACACCCACATAAAGCCCTATGCAAAGTGATACAAGTGTCTATAATCCCAGCACTCCTACGGCCATGGAGGCAGAACCTGAAGATAGCAAGCTTCTGCAGTAAAAGAAATCGTGTCTCAGTCTATGGCCATACCGCCCTGAATGTGCCTGACCTTGGAAGCTAAGCAGGGTAGGGCCTGGTTGGTAGTTGGATGGGAGAAGTCCTGTCTCAAGTAAGTGTGAGGAGAAGAGAAACACCCCAAAGTTGTTCTCCAACCCCACAAATGTACAAACACTCACCCATACACACCCACATCATACACACACACAAAACAAAAAATACAGAAAATAAAATTAATAGTAGTCATTATTTCATAGAGGCTGTGAGAACTAAAGGTACCACTGTAAGTGTTGGAGCAGTGCTGAACTCATAATAAGTGATGAGTGAACGTGAGCTTCCATACGTGCTAAATAGTTAATGAGCTGGTTGTGCATCTGTTTGTAAACACAATCAATCTTCATATAACCCTGCAGGACAATTCATTAGCACATGGACAGAATTTGGAAAGAAATGAAACAGCGTCTCTTTGTTCCACCTACAAGATAAGTAAGACCTTTTAAACTCAGGCACCCCTTTCTCTCGGCTGTGAAGATCTGACAGTTAGGAATGATTCTAATTCCACAGAAAATATCGTTATGCAAAAATTATCTTGGCCACTGGAGGGTGCTCACAATCTCCCACTGATACTAAATAAAAGTGAACTGAGAAATAATGAATCCAAAGAACGAAAAAATTACAAAATGTCAACAGCAGCCTCTGGCCTAAGCCTTTTCTAAAGTAATTTGGCAATATATGGCAAAAAGATTTAAAGCATACATATTCCTCAAAAACTAAAAATAAATAAGATGGGTGTGGTGGCACATGCCTTTAATCCCAGCACTTGGGAGGCAGAGGTAGGAGGATTGTCATGAGTTCGAGACTCTGAGACTACATAGTAAATTCAGGGCCAGCCTGGGCAAGACCCTACCTCAAAAAACAAAATGACAGGGCTGGAGAGATGGCTTAGCGGTTAAGCGCTTGCCTGTGAAGCCTGAGGACCCCGGTTCGAGGCTCGATTCCCCAGGACCCACGTTAGCCAGATGCATAAGGGGTCGTACGCATCTGGAGTTCATTTGCAGTGGCTGGAGGCCCTGGCGCACCCATTCCCTCTCTCTCTGTCTATTTGCCTCTCTCTCTCTCTCTCTCTCTGTCACTCTCAAATAAATAAAAATGAACAAAAAAAAATTTAAAAAAAATGACAGCAACAACAGAAATACACAGACTAGCCAGTCGTGGTGGCGCACACCTTTAATCCCAGCACTAGGGAGGCAGAGGTAGGAGGATAGCCGTGTGTTCGAGGCCACCCTGTGACTACATAGTTAATTCCAGGTCAGCCTGGACCAGAGTGAGACCCTACCTCGAAAAACTAAAAAAAAAAAAAATACATATATATATATACAGACTTTGATCCAGCTTCTCCAACTTTCTTTAAAAATATTATAAAATATTCAATGAAGTTTTGAAGTTTGCATTTTAATTAAGTATAATTAAGAAGTAGGTGATATGTTATAAAATATGATTTTCAAAGTACACATTGATAAATGTCATTCAAACTAGAAACTTTTTACTATTTATATTTTTATTTATTTGCACGGAGAGGAAGAGAGAGGGAGAGAGGGAGAGAAAATGGGCACACCAGGGCTTCTAGACGCTGCAAACAACCTCTAGAAGCAGGTACCACCTTGTGCATCTGGCAGTACATTACTAAGGACCCAGGTTTGACTCCACAGTACTCACATAATCCAAATGCACAAGGATATGCATGCACACAGGTGGGCCATGCACACACAAGGCGATACATGCATCTGGAGTTCGTTTGCAGTGGCGAAGACCCTGGTGTGCCAGATCTCTCTCTTTCCTTGGCTCTCTTATAAGTAAATACATAAAATGGAGGCTGGAAAGATGATTTAGTGGTTAAGACGCTTGCCTGCAAAGCCAAAGGACCCAGGTTTGATTCCCCAGGACCCACATAAAGCCAGATGCACAAGGTGGCACATGCATCTGGAGTTCATTTGCAGTGGCTAGAGGATCTGGCATGCCCATTCTCTCTCTTTGTCTTTCTCCCTCTCTCTCTCTCTCTCTCTCTCTCTCTCTCTTTCTCAATCTCTCTCTTTGCTTATACTATCTGCCTGCCTCTATCTCTCAAATAAATAAATAAATAATAAAAACACTTTTTGGCTTTGACTTTTTTGAGGTAGGGTCTCACTCTAGCTCAGGCTGACCTGGAATTCAATATGGAGTCTCAGGGTGGCCTCGAACTCACGGCGATCCTCCTACCTCTGCCACCAGAGTTCTGGGATTAAAGGCGTGCGCCACCACACCCAACTAAAAATATTTTTTAATAGGGCTGGAGAGATGGCTTAGCAGTTAAGCCACTTTCCTAGAAAGCCAAAGGACCCAGGCTCACTTCCCCAGGACCCATGTAAACCAGATGTACAAGGTGGCACATGCATCTGGAATTCATTTGCAGCGGCTGAAGGCCCTGACATATCCATCCTCTCTCTCTCTCTCCCCTTCTCTTTCTCTCTCTCTCTGCCTCTTTCTCTCTCTCAAATAAATAAATAAAAACAAAATATTTAAAATACATATAAATATGTTTGGAAAATGTACACTGAAAATTAACAAATAATTTCTTTGAGTAATGACATTTGTTTTATTTACATTTTACAATTTTTCCATAATAAACATGATAATGAGGAAAAATTTTATAACTTGTTTGTATTTTAGTTATTTACTTGGGAAAGAGGCAGACAGAGAGAGAATGGGCACTCCAGGGCCTCTAGCTACTACGAACGAACTCTAGACACGTGTGCCACCCTGGGCAGCTGGCTTTACGTGAGTACTGGGGGATCAAACCTGGGTCCTTTGGCTTTGCAGGCCAAAAAGTGCCTTAACTGCTAAACCATCTCACCAACCCAAAAGAAAATTCTTTTAAGTTTTGTGTGCAAAATATTTTAAGTGCTTAAAAAAATACCTCTTTTATGTAAATCTTTAAGCATTACTCATGTCTCGATCTATCATGAACCCATCTTTTATTTTCCCCTGATTTTCTAAGGATTGAACTCAGGACCTTGTATGTGCTTGACAAATGCTCTGCCTCTGAGCTACACTCCCACCCCAATGTGGTCATCCTGGTAACATAGCACTACCTCAATAGCAGTCTTCTTCACCATGAGGACATGCTTCAAATTCTAAAGACACAAAAATCACACAACCCCTTGTAACACAACTCTGTCAACAGCCCCCACCACGTATGCACTATCCTCCCCAAGCCAAGTCCATCTCACCCCAGCTGAACTCCTGGACCATTCCTCATGAAGGGACATCACATCTCACTCTCTGTGCTGTCTATACTTTGCCTCCCACTCTGCTGGAAATGGCAGTCTTCACTTAATTTACATTCATTCAAAAGCTTTAGATAGGCTAAGAACCTCCCACAACATGACATTTCTATCTCTCCCTGAGGCGTTCTCAGGGGTCCTACAGCACCTTGTATATGTTCTTATCAAAATATATCATGCATGGGGCAGAGGGGATGGCTCAGAGGTTAAAGGCACTTGCTTGCAAGGCCTGCCGTCCTGTGTTTGATTCCTCAGTATCCACATAAAGCCAGATTCACAAAGGGTGTTTGCAGTGGCCAGAGGCCCTGACTTGCCCATTTTCCCTCTCTCTCTCTCCCTCTCCCTCTCTTTCTTTCTGCTTTCAAATAAAAAATATTTTTAAAAACAAAATATTAGGGCTGGAGAGATGGCTTAGTGATTAAGGAACATGCCTGTGAAACCTAAGGACTCATGTTTAACTCTCCAGGTACCACTAAGCCACATGCACAGTGACAAAGTTTGCAGGTCACAAATGCGCACAAGGGGGCACATGCGTCTGGAGTTCAACTGCAGTGGCTGGAGGCCCTGGCACACCAATTCTCCTTCTCTCTCTCTCTCCCCTCTCTCTCTCTCCTTCTCTCTCTCTCTCTCCTATCTCTCTCTCCTCTCTCTCTTGCTCCCTCACATAAAAAAAAGAGGCCAGGTTAGGAGAGATGGCTTAGCACTTAAGGTGCTTGCCTCAAAAGCCAGGTTTGATTCTTCAGGTCCCACATAAGCCCATCCTCTCTCTCTCTTTTTCTCTCTCTCTCATAAATAAATAAATAAAATCATTTTTCAAAAAAAGGCCAGTCTGTTGGGTTTGCCTCAAAAAACTTTAAAAATAAATAAAAAATAAAATACTGGTATAAATATTTTAAAATGTATGTCAAACTGGGCATGGTGGTGCACACCTTTAATCCCAGCATTCAGGAGCAGAGGTAGGGGGTCACTGTGAGTTCAAGGCCAGCCTGGGACTACAGAGTGAGTTCCAGGTCAGCCTGGGCTAAAGTAAGACCCTACCTCAAAAAAACTAAAAAAAATATAAAAATGTATATGTCATGTACTGGGAAGGGGAGAGAGGCCAGCAGTTAAAGGTGCTTGTATTGCAAGCCTGACAACCTGGGTTTAACCGCCAGTGCCCATGTAAAACTAGATACAAGGGCACACATCTATAATTTCAACACACCCACAGCAATCAATTACTGATATTTGATCTATTGACAGTTTCCATTTTTTCTATAATAAACATGAGTTGTCTTGATAATGAGAAAATTCTCTTAATTTTTAGGTGCAAAATATTTTAAATGCTTAAAAATATTTGTTATTACCTAAGAGTCATTGAGCACCTACTCATGTCTCTGTAACGTCATCATGTAACCATCGTTGATTCCCCAGTATCCACAGCAATGGAACCAGGAGGATCCCAAAGCTCACAGGCCAATTAGACTGGCCTTCTCAATGGCAAAAAAGAAAAAAGAAAAGACAAGAAAGATCTTGTCTTAAAAATAGGTAGAAGGGCGTGGTGGCACACACTATTAAGACCAGCACTTGGGAGGCAAAGGTAGGAGGATCACTGTGAGTTTGCGGCCACTCTGAGACTACATAGTGAATTCCAGGTCAGCCTCGGCTAGAGCAAGACCCTATCTCAAAAAACCAATACACACACACACACACACACACACACACACACGGCTCAGGAAATTTTACAGAAGAGGTCTGGAGAGATGGATTAAAAGTTAAGGCACTTGCCTGCAAAGCCTAAGGATCCAGGTTCAATTCCCTAGAACCCACATAAGCCAGATGCACATGGTGTTCATGCATCTGGAGTTTGTTTGCACTGTCTAGAGGCCCTGGTGCACCCATTTTCCCTCTCTCTCTCTCTCTCTCTCTCTCTCTCTCTCTCTCTCATACACATAAATAAATAAAAATAAACTATTTTTTAAATTATAGAAGAGGGGTCAGAAAGACTGTACAAGCCACAGGTTGGGATGGCATATCCAGAGGTATTGCTCCTCTCCCAATGACTGACTGCTGCTCTCATAATTCACAACCCCATGATGAATACCAGCAATCCCAGTGAGGAAGGCCCTCAGTGGAATGGGGGCAAGGAGGAGGAAAATGATGATAACAACACATAATGTATCCAAACAAAGTATATACTTGATTTAAGAAAAAAATAGACTTCCGGTTAAGATGGCGGCATAGGTACCACGCCAAAGCTGCTTAGGGGGGAAAAAGACCAAAAAAACTCAGCAAAATACACACTTTTACTAAAAAGTGAGGTGTATAGGAAATTGAGGCGGCAGCGGAGAAATAGAAGAGTTATAGAGCAGCCAGAGCCCGCACAGGTGGGAAAGCGGCTCTGGCAGCTCGGCCAACCGCCCGCGGCCCCGGCGCAGCAGAAAACCGCCAGACTCGGCTCGAGCCGCAGGAAAAGCCAGGTGCGGGATTTTCCCCTCACACCGCGCTCTCCGCAGCTCGGGAAACGTGAGGGGAGAGCGGCAGCGAGCAGCGGAGGAGAAGACCGCGAGGTAGAAGAACACGTGGAACAGCGATACAACCAGAGCAGCTGCGGCTCCCTCCCCTCCCCCACCGCCTGAGCCCAGCTCCAGCGAACACAGCAGAGGCCCGGGACCGGCCACGCCAACTTGGGCTGACAGCGGGACCCAAGCAGGAGCAGAGTTCGGCAGCAAATTCAGCGGCTCCAGCACCAGTACCAGCGGCCCCAGCAGCAGTGGACCCAGGAGCGGAGGCGGCGGCAGATCCCGCAGCAGCGGCTTCGGGGGGAGCAGCAGTGGTGGACACGGCAGCGGCAGCTTCAGCAGCGGTGGTGGCTCCGGTGGTGGCAGCTACGGCAGCAGCAGAGGCAGCAGCAGCAGCTCGGTTTGCCCCGTAGGAAAAGCAAGTGCCCAGCTCCAGAAATCAGAACAGCAGCCCGACGACACAGGCAGCAACTTGACTGAGACCAAAATCACCCAAGGTAACTGGGATTGTACCAGGGAAGGGTCTCACTTGGTCACAAGCTGACTTGGATCCCTCAACAGACCAGAAATCTAAACCTCTTTGTTGATAGAGGATCTGGTCATTATAATAACTACTCTTGCATACATACTCGGGGCTGTTTTTGATTGAATGTGTACAGTGTTTAGTTAAATTTTAGAATCTACCTGTATTTTATTCCACTCAGCCTGCTTGAATACTCCTATAGCAGGGAAACTCAACCCCTAAGAACATCTTTGTAGATACTCTGAGAGTCTTAAGAGCCACACCTAATACCTTAAGGTCCTACCCTGAAAATATATTACATCAAATCAATTGATACAGCTAAGAATACACAGCTAGCTAGAAAATCCAAGCATTAACTTAATCCAAGATGCAAAAATATATACATTATAACACAAGAAACACTAAAAAGCAAGACGATATAAATCCACCTAAAAGTATTAATGCATCAGAAATGTCCTCCAGTGAGAAAGAGTTAGAGGAAATGCCTGAGAAAGAGTTCAAAAGAATAATTATAAATATGTTCAAAGAGGTCAAAGAACACATGAAAACAATCAAAGAAGAAATCAAAGAGGAAATCAAAGAGGAAATCAAAGGAATCAAAAAAGAGGCAGGACACCAATTTAATGAAATAAAGAAGGCAATACAAGACATAAATAGGGAAATAGAAATAATAAAGAAAAACCAGTCAGAATTACTAGCAATGAAGAACACAGTTAATGAAATAAAAAACGCTGTAGAAAATCTCACCAATAGGATGGATGAGGGAGAGGACAGAATATCTAAGCTAGAAGACCAGGTGGCAGACCTAATGCAGTCCAACAAAGAGAAAGAAAAACTTATAGAAAAGTATGAGTGGGAATTTCAAGATATTCAGGACACTATGAAAAGATCCAATATAAGAATTCAGGGCATAGTAGAAGAAGAAGAACTCCACTCCAGAGGCATAGTAGGCATCTTCAACAAAATCATAGAGGAAAATTTCCCCCAAATTGGGAAAGAGGTGCCAATACAGTTACAGGAAGCCTTTAGAACCCCAGCCAGACAAAACCCAGAAAGAACCTCTCCTCGCCATATTATAATCAAACTTCCAAACACACACACCAAAGAAAAAATATTGAAAGCAGTTAGAGAGAAAAATCAAGTTACCTACAAAAGCAAGCCCATCAGGATTACAGCAGATTATTCAACACAAACTTTTAAAGCCAGAAGGGCTTGGAGTGATATATTCCAAGTTCTGAAAGATAACAACTGTCAACCAAGGTTACTTTATCCTGCAAAGTTATCCATTCAAATAGATGGAGAAATAAAGACATTCCATGACAAAAGCAGGTTAAAGGAGTATTTGAAGACAAAACCAGCTCTACAGAAAATACTTGATAGAATCCTCCATGCTGAACAAAAGGAAAAGCACACATATAAGGAACCTAGAAAAAACAAGCTATACTCAAATACCAGTTAACAGAAGAGAGCACAGGTAGAACCAGTAACACACACACACACACAAAAATGGCAAACATAAATACACACCTTTCAATAATATCTCTTAATATCAACGGTCTCAATGCCCCAACGAAAAGACATAGATTTGCAGACTGGGTTAAAAAGCAGGATCCTACAATTTGTTGTCTCCAAGAAACTCACCTTTCTACAAAGGATAGACATTATCTTAGGGTGAAAGGTTGGAAGACGGTGTTTCAAGCAAATGGGCCTAGAAAACAAGCAGGGGTTGCTATCCTAATATCAGACAGGGTAGACTTTAGTCCGACGTTAGTCAAGAAAGATAAGGAAGGTCACTTTATATTGATTAAGGGCACACTCCAACAGGAGGACATTACAAGCCTAAACATATATGCACCTAACATGGGGGCTCCCAAATTCGTCAAACAAACACTATTAGAACTAAGGTCACAGATAACACCAAACACAGTGGTGGTGGGTGACTTTAACACCCCACTCTCATCAATTGACAGGTCATCCAGGGAAAGAATAAACAGAGAGGCATATGGACTAAATGAGGTCATAGAAGGAATGGACCTAACAGATATATACAGGACATTTCATCCAAAGGCTGCAGAATATACATTCTTTTCAGCAGCACATGGAACATTCTCTAAGATAGACCATATATTAGGACACAAAGCAAATCTTAACAAATTCAGGAAAATTGAAATAATTCCTTGCATTCTATCTGACCACAATGGAATTAAACTACAAATCAGTAGCAAGAAAGGCTATAGAGCACACACAAAATCATGGAAGCTAAACAATACACTACTAAATGATGAGTGGGTCAATGAAGAAATCAAAAAGGAAATCAAAAAATTTATAGAGTCAAATGATAATGAGAACACAACATACCAAAATCTCTGGGACACAATGAAGGCAGTTCTAAGAGGTAAATTTATAGCCTTAAGTGCCTATATTAAGAAATTAGAAAGGTCGCAAGTAAACGACCTAATGCTTCGCCTTAAAGCCTTGGAAAAAGAAGAACAAGGCAAACCAAAAATTAGTAGACGGGAAGAAATAATAAAGATTAGGGCAGAAATTAATGAAATAGAAACAAAAAGAACAATCCAAAGAATTAATGAAACAAAGAGTTGGTTCTTTGAAAGGATAAACAAGATTGATAAACCCTTAGTAAATCTGACCAAAAGAAAGAGAGAAGAGACACAAATTAATAAAATCAGAGATGAACAAGGTAACATCACAACAGATTCCAGAGAAATTCAAAAAATCATAGGGACATACTATAAAAGCATATACTCCACAAAGTATGAAAATCTGAAAGAAATGGATGATTTCCTTGATCTATATGACCTACCTAAATTAAATCAAAATGAGATTAATCACTTAAATAGACCTATAACAAACATGGAGATCCGAACAGTTATCAATAATCTCCCAACTAAAAAATGCCCAGGCCCGGATGGATTCACTGCTGAATTTTACCAGACTTTTAAGGAAGAGCTAACACCATTGCTTCTTAAGCTTTTCCAGGAAATAGAAAAAGAAGGAATTCTACCAAACCCCTTCTATGAGGCCAGCATCACCCTGATACCAAAACCAGGCAAAGATAGAACAAAAAAAGAACATTACAGACCAATCTCCCTCATGAACATAGATGCAAAAATTCTCAACAAAATATTGGCAAACAGAATACAAGAGTATATCAAAAAGATCATTCACCCTGACCAAGTAGGCTTTATCCCAGAGATGCAGGGATGGTTCAAGATACGCAAATCTATAAATGTAATACATTACATAAACGGGTTGAAGGACAAAAATCACATGATCATCTCATTAGATGCAGAGAAAGCATTTGACAAAATCCAACATCCCTTCATGATAAAAGTCCTACACAGACTGGGAATAGAAGGAACATATCTCAATATAATAAAGGCTATTTATGACAAGCCTACAGCCAACATATTACTAAATGGGGAAAAACTGGAAGCTTTTCCACTAAAATCAGGAACAAGACAAGGGTGTCCACTGTCCCCACTTCTATTTAATATAGTTTTGGAAGTCTTGGCCATAGCAATAAGGCAAGAGACACACATAAAAGGGATACAAATTGGAAAGGAAGAGATCAAGTTATCATTATTTGCAGATGACATGATTCTATACATAAAGGACCCGAAAGACTCTACTAGCAAGCTGTTAGAGCTGATCAAAACCTACAGCAATGTAGCAGGATACAAAATAAATACACAGAAATCAGTAGCCTTCATATATGCTAACAACAAACACACAGAGGATGAAATCAGAGAATCACTCCCATTCACAATTGCATCAAAAAAAATAAAATACCTTGGAATAAACTTAACCAAGGAAGTAAAGAATCTATACAATGAGAACTTTAAAATACTCAAGCGAGAAATTGCAGAAGACACTAGAAAGTGGAGAAACATCCCTTGTTCCTGGATTGGAAGAATCAATATCGTGAAAATGGCAATCTTACCTAAAGCAATCTACACATTTAATGCAATCCCTATCAAAATTCCAAAGGCTTTCTTCATGGAAATAGAAAAAACAATCCAAAAATTCATTTGGAATCACAAAAAACCTCGAATATCTAAAATAATACTGAGCAACAAAAAAGAGGCTGGTGGTACCACCATACCTGATTTTAACCTATACTACAGAGCCATAGTAACAAAAACAGCATGGTACTGGCACAAAAACAGACATGTAGATCAGTGGAACAGAATAGAGGACCCAGATGTAAGCCCAAGTAGCTATAGCCACCTGATATTCGATAAAAATGCCAAAAATACTCATTGGAGAAGAGACAGCCTCTTCAGCAAATGGTGTTTTGAAAACTGGATAAATATCTGCAGAAGGATGAAAATAGATTCTTCTCTCTCGCCATGCACAAGAATTAAGTCCAAATGGATTAAAGACCTTAACATCAGACCGGAAACTTTGAAACTGCTAGAGGAAAAAGTAGGGGAAACCCTTCAACATATTGGTCTTGGCAAAGACTTTCTGAATACAACCCCAATTGCTCAGGCAATAAAACCACAGATTAACCACTGGGACCTAATGAAATTACAAAGATTTTGCACCGCAAAGGACACAGTGAAAAAAGCAAAGAGGCAACCTACAGAATGGGAAAAAATCTTCGCCAGCTATATATCTGATAGAGGATTAATATCTAGGATATACAAAGAACTCAAAAAGTTAAATAATAAGGAATCAAACAAGCCAATCAAAAAATGGGCTATGGAGCTAAATAGAGAGTTCTCAAAGGAAGAAATACGAATGGCATATAAGCATCTAAAAAAATGTTGTACGTCACTAGTCATCAGGGAAATGCAGATTAAAACTACATTGAGATTCCATCTCACTCCTGTCAGATTGGCCACCATCATGAAAACAAATGATCATAAATGTTGGCGGGGATGTGGAAAAAAAGGAACCCTTCTGCACTGCTGGTGGGAATGCAATCTGGTCCAGCCATTGTGGAAAACAGTGTGGAGGTTCCTAAAGCAGCTAGAGATTGATCTACCATATGACCCAGCTATAGCGCTCCTAGGCATATATCCAAAGGACTCATCTCATTTCCTTAGAAGTACATGCTCAACCATGTTTATTGCTGCTCAATTTATAATAGCTGGGAAATGGAACCAGCCTAGATGTCCCTCAACAGATGAGTGGATAATGAAGATGTGGTACATTTATACAATGGAGTTCTACTCAGCGGTAAAGAAAAATGAAGTTATGAAATTTGCAGAAAAATGGATGGACCTGGAAAGTATTATACTAAGTCAGGTAACCCAGGCCCAGAAAGCCAAGCGCCACATGTTCTCTCTCATATGTGGATCCTAGCTACAGATGACTGGGCTTCTGCGTGAGAATGAAAATACTTAGTAGCAGAGGCCAGTAAGTTGAAAAGGAGACATAAAGGGTGGAGAAAGGAAGGGAAGAGGGTACTTAATAGGTTGATATTGTATATATGTAATTACAATGATTGTAATGGGGAGGTAATATGGAGAATGGAATTTCAAACGGGAAAGTGTGGGGGTGGGGAGGGAGGGAATTACCATGGGATATATTTTATAATCATGGAAAATGTTAATAAAAATTAAAAAAAAATAAAAAAGAAGAAAAAATAGGGGGGCTGGAGAGATGGCTTAGCAGCTAAGGCACTTGCCTGCAACACCAAAGCACCCAGGTTCACCTCTGCAGGACCCACGTAAGCCAGATGCACAAGGGGGCACATGCATCTAGAGTTCATCTGCAGTGGCTGGAGACCCTGATATGCCCATTCTCTCTGCCTCTTTCTCTCTCTCCCTCTCTTTCTCAAATAAATAAATAAAAATAAAATACTTCTAAAAAAAACAGGTGGAAGGACAGTTACTAACTCCCTAAGGTTGTCCTCTGACCTCCACATTCACACCATGGCACACGTGCAGCCATACATACACACATATACACACAAACATATATATATACGTACACACATGACATCTAAAAAGAAAAGAAAAGGGCTGGAGAGATGGCTTAGCAGTTAATGCACTTGCCTACAAAGCCAAAGGACCCAGGTTCAATTCCCCAGGATTCATGTAAACCAGATGCACAAGGTGGCATGTACATTTGGAGCTTGTTTGCAGTGGCTGAAGGCCCTGGCATGCCCATTCTCTCTCTATCTGCCTCCTTTTTTTTTTTTTGGTTTTTCGAGGAAGGGTCTCACTCTAGTCCAGGCTGACCTGGAATTCACTCTGTAGTCTCAGAGTGGCCTTGAACTCATGGCGTTCCTCCTACCTCTGCCTCCCAAGTGCTGGGATTAAAGACATGTGTCACCACGCCCGGCTATCTGCCTCTTTATATCTATCTTACTCTTTCTTGCTCTCAAAAAAATTATATTAAATATTAAAAAAAAAAGAACAAGCCTGGCATGGTAGCGCACACCTTTAATCCCAGAATTCAGGAGGCAGAGGTAGGAGGATCACCATAAGTTCAAGGCCACCCTGAGACTACATAGAGAATTCCAGGTCAGCCTGAGCTAAAGTGAGACCCTACCTCAAGAAAACAAAAACAAAACAAAACAAAAAGAACAAAATACATATTTTAAAATTTGTCCTGTACTTTGGGTTTATTGCAAGTGATTATCTCGGTAAATACAATACTACATCTGTAACAGTTGTAGTATTAGTACCATTTCCAATATGTCCTCATGCAACTTTGGCCTAGAATGCCCCCAACAGTCACAGATTCTCCTCCTTTCCATGGCTCTCCCACCTTGCAAATCTCTGCTTGGGTGTCACCTTGAGCAGGAACATTCCCCACCTTCCAGGCTGAACTGGGGTACCTCTCACCTTGGTGTCCTGTGTACACCTCTGCCATTTAACTTACCCACGTGACTCTGAAGGCATCTTTCAGGTGTCTGGGAACCCCTCAAAGGCACACTCCATGTCTGACTCATTCCTGTAATAAAGCTATAGGATTGATGTCAAGCCAGAGTCAATACTGGACTCTATACTCAAAAACTCTAGCTTTGGGCTGGAGAGATGGCTTAGCGGTTAAGCGCTTGCCTGTGAAGCCTAAGAACCCCGGTTCGAGGCTCGATTCCCCAGGACCCACGTTAACCAGATGCACAAGGGGGCGCAAGCAGCTGGAGTTTGTTCGCAGTGGCTGGAGGCCCTGGCGTGCCCATTCTTCCTCTCTCTCTCTCTCTCCTTCCCTACCTCCCTCCCTCCTTCCTTCTCTCTGTCACTCTCAAATAAATAAATAAACAAAAATTTTAAAATTAAGAAAAAAAAAATTCTAGCTTTAATGTCTAAGATTCCCTGCTATGGAGCCCTGCCCAAAGTATTTCACTACCTTATTGCCAGTCTTCGGGGAGGAATTTTCTGGCACTATACTGTGGTAAGGGGTAAATGATTTCTAAGATGACCCTGGGTGATCCCCATTTCCTGGTAATGACAGTCTTGTATGATGCCCTCTGTATCAGTCACTAAATGCCTGAAAAGGAGTAAGGGGAGAAGGGTTTATTTGGGCTGGCAGTTCAAAGGGACACGGTCCATCATGGTGGGGAAGGCATGACAGCCAGAGCGTGAAATGTGTGGCCACATGGCACCCATAGTCAGGAAGCAGAAAGGGAGGAATTCTGGTGCTCAGATCGTTCTTTCCTTTTAATTCAGTTCAGGACCCCTGCCCATGGAAAGGTACCACCTATGGTTAGGGTGGGTCTTCCCTCAGCAATTAATCTGGATCTAGAAACTCCCTCAAAAATATGCCCAGAGGTTTGTTTCCATGCTGATTCTAAATCCGGTCAAGTTGACAAGAGTAACTATTCTCTCACATTATTACAGGGTTAGTCAATATGACCAATGGCATATGACGGAAGTGTTTCTAGATCACTTGCCAGGTGAGGTTATAAAGAGACTGTTGGCTAATCAGTAACCAAAATGGTAGACTAGGAAGCTCCAATCACTGGTTTCACCACAGTGAAAACAGTAGAAAAAACTGTCAAAACCAATATCTTTGAATGGCCTCGATATCCATGACCTCACAATGCCTGGCACTACCTACACTTGCAAAACCCTCATATTAGGAGGGAAAAATGATGACATCAAAATAAAAGAGAGATTGAGAGGGCCAGGGATATGATGGAGGGTGGATTTGTGAAGGGGAAAGTGGGGAAGGGGAGGGAATTATTATGGTTTATTGTCTGTAATAGTGGAATTTGTCAATAAAAATGTTTTAAAAGGGGAGGGGGTCCTGGAGAGATGGCTTAGCAGTTAAGGCACTTGCCTGAAAAGCCTAAGAACCCAGGTTTGATTCTCCAGGCCCCACGTAAGCCATCTAGATGCACAAAGTAGCGCATGCCTCTGGAGTTTGTTTGCAGTGGCATGCCCATTCTCTCTCTTTCTCTCTCCATCCCTCTCTCTATCTCTAATAATTTTTTTTGAAGCTTAAAAAGGGCTGGAGAAATTGCTTAGTGGTTAAGGCTCTAGTGAAGCCTAAGGACCCAGCCAGGTTCAATTCCCCAGTACCCACATAAGCCAGATGCACAAGGTGGCACATGCACATGGAGTTTGTTTGCAGTGGCTAGAGGCCCTGGAACACCCATTCTCTCTTTCTCTAGATAAAGAAATAAAATATTTTTTAAATTATATAAAAATAAGAAAACAATATTTTTGGTCCTTTGCAAAATAATGTAAAGTTTATAGTAACCAAGCAAGCACATGGTTAGTTACGAAAAAGTCATCTTTGGGCTGGAGGAATGGCTTAGCAGTAAAGGCATTGGCCTGCAAAGCCAAAGGTCCCAGGTTCGATTCCCCAGGATCCACGTTAGCCAAATACACAAGGGGGCACACACATGTGGAGTTTGTTTACAATGGCTGGAGGCCCTGATGCACCCATTCTCCCTCTCTCTCTCTCTCTCTCTCTCTCTCTCTCTCTCTCTCTCTCTCCCCTCTTTCTCTGTTAAATAAATAAATAAAATAGTTAGGGAGCTGCTTTTAAAAAAAGAAAAGAGAAATCCATCTTTGAAAATGGTATGAAACATGCATTGAGTTTTTACATGCCTTTGGTCCAACCCCCTCCCCAGCAGCAAACAGACAAAATCCATTTCCCTCCCTCAGATGAGAGAAAGGGCAGACTTTACTTGAAATTTGTTATATGCAACTGTTCTAATCTTATCACAGATAGCTAGACACTACTTTTATTGAAGAAACACGATGCCTCAGCCCTCTGTCTGCATCATGGCACTTTCTTACTTTGGGCCAGTCACTTGCTTAACTCTGCATAGACATGTTAGTCACTAAGGAGTGTCTGAAAACCAGAGTTACCTAACCTGTCTCATCTCCCTCAAGGATGAAGGCACAAAGATAAGAGTCACTGAGTCATGTTTCTGTCAGCTTTTACAGTGTCCTGTTCCAGACCCTCAAAAGGTGCCTGGAGGTTTAGTCACTGTGCTGAACCTGCACTCACCTCGTATTCCAGGAACGGCAGAGCCTCTCAGACAGATCACTCCGTCGTGAGATCACCCCAAAACAGAAGCAATCATCTCGTGGGAACTGGTTTGTCCCTTCAAGCAATAAGGACATCTTCAAACCAGCTTGCAGAACTAGAACTGAGATAGGGATCAACTAGACCACACCTTGACCAAGTCCATTGCGCATTCCCCGTGCCCCCTGCCCACATGCTTCCTCTACACAAGCCTGAAGCTCAGTCAGTGTCCTGGAGATGGACCTGGATGGAGCCTGAGCCCTTTTCATCTCTCCTTCCTTTACTTTTCACCGCTGTCTCCTTAACTGACATGTCCATACGAGTGGCAAACCCCAGTCTGTTGGGACTCTCAGAACTCAGGCTTTGGCCCTAAAACTCCGCTAACAACTTCTCTGGGAGATACCCGAAGGACTAATTCAAGACATGCATCTCCGTTTCTCCTAGCTTGAGCCTTAGAAAAAGCAATGAACACTGCTTGCTAAGGATACAGTGTGGACCAGGGACATGCAGGTGCATGAGTCAGTAAGTTGTAAGTAGAAACACTTCGCAGACTGCCTGGGGGCTGGGAATGTAGCTCTGTTGGTAGAATACCTGCCTAGCAGGCCCGAGACTGGATCCACTGCACTGCCTAAACCAGGAGCCCCGAGACAGAGACATAAGAGATCACAAGGTCAAGGTAGTCCCCAGCTACATGGCACGTGGGAGGCCAGCTTGGGATATGTGAGACCCTGTCTCAAAAGGAGAAGGGGAAGGAGGGGGAAGGGGGAAAAGGGGGGAAAGGGAGAAGGAGGAAGAAGAGATCACCTATTAGGGTAATTTCATTAGGGTAATTTCTTTTGCATATATTCTTTGTGTATTTTAAAATAAAGTACATATAGTTTTGTGAAATTTCAAAACAGACTTAAATATTTGTACAATACTCCATTGTTTGGGTGCATCTAATGATACATGAACTCTGAGTAATGTTGCCATGACCTTTTTTAAATTTTCTTAAATATTTTTATTTATTTTCAAGCAGACAGAGAGAGGGAAAAAAATATGAGTGTGCCAGGGCCTCCAGCCACTACAAGCAAACTCCAAACACATGCACCACTTTGTACATCTGGCTTTATGTGGGTACAAGGGAACCAAACTTAGGTCATTAGGCTCTGTAGGCAAGTGCCTTAACCACCTCTCCAGCCCCACCATGAACATTTTTTACAGGTAAATCTTTTCATGTACACATGATAATTTCTTTAGGATAAATTCTAGGATTTTTATATAATTTTATATAATGTATGCTAAACAATGTGCTAAGCATTTTTTTTTTAATTTTTATTTATTTATTTGAGAGCGACAGACACAGAGAGAAAGACAGATAAAGGGGGAGAGAGAGAATGGGCACAGCAGGGCTTCCAGCCTCTGCAAACGAACTCCAGACGCGTGCGCCCCCTTGTGCATCTGGCTAACGTGGGACCTGGGGAACCGAGCCTCGAACCGGGGTCCTTAGGCTTCACAGGCAAGCGCTTAACCGCTAAGCCATCTCTCCAGCCCAATGCTAAGCATTTTTTAGAAAGGGGGTACATTATTTCCTTTAGTGCCTATAATAGAATATATTTCGATTGAATATGCTACTCTTTTCAAATCATTTGAACCATTGGGGGGGGGGTGTTCAAGGTAGAGTCTCACACTAGTCCAGGCTGACCTGGAACTCACTATGTGGTCTCAGGGTGGCCTTGAACTCTCAGCGATCCTCCTACCTCTGCCTCCCAAATGCTGGGATTAAAGTCATGTGCCACCATGCCCGACAAAACATTTATTTTTTCAATTTTGTTGGCATGAGATCATATATGAAGATATTTGTAAAAAATGGTTGATAGGAAACTTTCAAAACATTCATAAGATAAAAAATGTATTGAGAGCCGGGCGTGGTGGCGCACGCCTTTAATCCCAGCACTCGGGAGGCAGAGGTAGGAGGATTGCCATGAGTTCAAGGCCTCCCTGAGATGACAGAGTTAATTCCAGGTCAGCCTGGACCAGAGTGAGACCCTACCTCAAAAAACAAAAAAAAAAAAAAAAAAAATGTATTGAGGATAGGAAAGGCTGTTCTCTCCACCCTATGTCACAGTTCTATCTCCGTGGTCTGTGCTCCACAGAGAAGGGAACCATATTTGTGTCTTGGGAGACTTGGGGACATGCTGATTCCTACAGCCCCAGTTTCAGGTACAAGGGTCTGGGAGTATTGTGAGCAAACCACCTTTTTTATTATTGCTCCCGCCACAGCATACTGAGCAAAACCAGCTGAGACAATCACGAGACACCATTGCCTCATTTTCCCAAACCTTCTAGATATTGTAGTCTCTGCTAGGAAGAAAACCTCCCTGAGTTCCTCTGCTGCCTGGTTGTGTTTGTGTCGACAAAAGGTCAGAGAAAACACACATCTAGACGTCCAGGACCACAAGAACATCTGGGCATCTGAGGACTTCTCAGTGTTGCTCTTGCTTCTGCACTGGCCTCCGTGAGTAGAGTAGTCACCCACGTGTTCACAGGGGCCTCACTCATCACCCCATCCACAGGCTGACCTGGCTGTGGGACACTTCCCTTCAGCCCCAGGTTATGCAAATCCATTCCTCCCTTAGCCAGCTGACCTTGTCCCAAGCAGAACAGAGGATATCTAAGCAAAGATCTGCAGTCTGTACTATGGTATGGGGATCCTTAGCATACAACTCAGTCAGCTAAAATGATTTATGGGTCCCACCCCAGCCCTAAGGGGTCAGTGTTTGGAAGGGAGCCCAAGAGTCACATTCCAAACCACGTTGTTCTGACCCACCCTAAAGTTTGAGAACATGGGAAAAGGGTCAACAGACCTAAAGGGTGGTGATTTGCCCAAGGCTGTGTTATCAGGGTGTCATGTCCCTGGGAGTTTATAAAATGATGTCTGTGGATTGGGGAAACCGTGATACATGAGACCATGTCTCAAAGTTTGGGGGTGGGGGAGACTAAAGACAGTCTGGAGAAGTTGGGTGAAGTTCTTTTGGCAAACAAGGGCATTCAAAAGAGCTGTGCATGTGAAGGAATTTAGAAAGCCACACGCATGCCCAGGCAAGAAACATGCCCAGAGAAGACCTGAGAAAGTCAAGCATTCATCTTGGGCTGATCCCTGGGACTACAGCAACCTTAGGCTGACCTCTACGATTGCCTCAATCCTAGTGAGTATTGAAGGAGACAGAATTTAGCTGCAAAGACCAAGAGAGTTGGTTGAATGATTTTGTTCTTGTTTTTTTTTTTATTTTTTTAATATTTTTATTTATTTGAGAGAGGCAGATAGAGAGAGAAAAGGAGCACACCAGGCCTCCAGCCTCTGCAAACAAACTCCAGATGTATGTGCCACCTTGTACATCCGGCTTATGTGGGTTTGGGGGGTCCTTAGGCTTCACAGGCAAGCGCCTTAACTGCTAAGCCATTTCTCCAGCCTTTTGTTGTTATTGTTGTTGTTGTTGTTCTTCTTCTTCTTTTTTTTTTTTTTTTTTTTCTTTTTTGGTCTTTTTGGAATGTTTTTCTATTTCTTCCTATTAAATTGGCTCTTATCGTTTAAGGCAATCCATCAGAAGATGAGTAAAGTATAAGTTGATGCAATAGACACTTCTTCAGCAATCACACAATAAATATCTTTAAAAAATAGCTTCCTAATGTCTCCAAACAAATAGGTAAGTATAGCCTTCAACCATTTTAAAAAACTAGGGCTGAGGTTTGGCTTAGTGGTTAAGGCATGTGCCTGCAAAGCTGAAGGACCCAGGTTCAATCCCCCAGGACCTATGTTAGGCAAGATGCACAAGGGGGTGCATGTGTCTGGAGTTCATTTGTAGTGGCTGGAGGCCCTGGCATGCCCATTCTCTTCCTCTCTCTCTCTCCTTCTTTTTCTGTCAAATATATAAATAAGTAAAAATTAAAAATAGAATTAAAAAAAAAAACTAAATCAGAATCTGAGGAGACAGTTCAGTGTTTAAAAGTTCAAAGTCTGATGACTAGAGTTCAGATCCTCAAAACTCACATGAAGGTGGACATGTAGCACATGTGTCTGTAATCCCAAAGGCACCTGTGGCATTGGGAGGAAGAGTCAGGAGAATCCCAAAGTTCACTGGCCAGCTAGTCTGGCATTTGCAGCAGTAAAACCAAGAGAAACCCTATCTCGAATAAAATGCCATGCAAGGACCAACACCCCAAGATTATCCTCCGACCTCCCAAAAACCACTGTGCTAAGTGGCATGTATGCACACACACATGTGCGCAAAAGCAGCAAATCCCAAGGGAAAGGAAGTGCCTAATTTCCAGAGTTACCAGTTATAATTTTCAAAAGTCTACTTGAAAAAAAAGTCACAAAGCAAAGAAACAGAAATATTACCCATTCAAAAGAACAACTGCCCCAAAGATTTGCAAAAGCCATCCCTGAAAAAACCCAGATATCCAGATTACAGGACAAAGATTCAGGTATTTGTTACTTTCCATCATTGTGATGAAAAAAACTTACAGAAATAACTTAAGGGAAGAAAGGTTTACTTTGGTTTATG